>NC_133165.1:60414442-65414442 GCF_040802235.1 Manis javanica | reverse complement strand
GCCCCCAGCCCTGAGCACTCTGCCCCACGAACACACTCTTGGGTGGAGGGGCAGAGCAGCAACTGCAATCAGTGCCCTGGGGATTTGGGGCCAGGGCAGGCGCCTAGAAGAGGTCTAAAAGGACTTTGCAATGTGCTGACAGACAGAAGCTTCCTGGAGAAACATCTAAGGGAAACCTGAATGATGACTAGGAGGTATCGAGGAAAAGAGGGTAGGAGGTTCTAGACAGGAGTGGCACTGAAAGGACAGAGAGGTATTCAAAACCTGAGGCAGTCAGGGGCGACTGGAACAAACACAATATGGAGGGGAAGGCAGCCTCAGGTGGGGCTGAGCATGTGAGAGGGGTCAGATCGAGGGCCTCATGGATCTGCCTGTGGTGTATGATGCTCATGGATGTGTTTTCAGAGGAATGGGCATGAGACCTCAGGCTGGGTATCGACCGCTCTGAGAATCCTAGAAGCTAACAGCAATGTCATTTCTTTAGTTCAAAATGGAGACACTCCACACACATAACCCATCTTTTATATCCATATTCTATACTACATTTCACTTGTCTTTTACCCAACTTTTGATTTAATTATATGTTTGTCTACTTAGATAGAATATACATACTTTCAGTCATGCTGGGCTTTGGAGTTCTTCTCTTTCATTTCTATAATATGCTGAAGTTCTCCATTTTTCTGAGAAACTCACTTAACACTTGTATGCTACAGAACTCTAGTTCTAAGAGAAGCTATGGGAAAAAAGAGAAGAGGACTCTTAGGTCTAATGTGTCTATTTCTTGGAGAATCATAACATGCATCAGACTCTGGGAAGCCCTACAGAAAAGAAATGGATTTTAATTGTTTGGGCTGTTGATTCTGAAACTTGTTTTACCACAGAATTTGCCCCCATAACTTTCTGTTGTTTTTGTGGGTGGTGGTGGTCATTTAATAGAACATCAGTTAATGTCCCTATAACAGTGACATCATTAGGAGATGCCTTCCTGGGGTCTGTCCCTTCAGTTTCTCTTCTGCTGTCTTTTTTTGGTCTGTTATGTCCTGCAAGGTTCCTGCAACATCCCTTTCCCTCCTAGGTCTCCGCCACTGAGGCTGATACTTCATCATGCTACAAGGATACCTTATTCTGAAGACATATTCTATTCCTAACTCACAGAAATAGAGAATAGAATGGTGGTCACCAGGGGCTGAGGGCTAAGGGAATGAGGAGATGTTGGTCAAAGGGTTCCAACTTCCAGCTGGCAGGACTGAGTCCTGGGGATCTAATGTATAGCACGGTGATTACAGTTGACAGCATTGTATATACATACTTGGAAGTTGTTAAGAGAGTAGATCTTAAATGTTATTACTACCAAAAAATGGTAATTAATGTGAGGAGATGGAGGTGTTAACTAACCTAATGTGATAATCATTTAACAACATATACATGTATCAAATGATCACATTGTGCATCTTAAACTTACATGTCTTATGTCAATAATATCTCAAAATCTGGAAAAAAAGATATGTTATTCAGTTACTTTCCTTGTTCAAGAGACTCTGTGTTGCCTAGTCCATCACCTCTAAATACTGTAGTCTTGACAACCCAAACTTTTGGTCAAAGTCCCCAGCCTTCATGGTTATTACTCAAGTCTGTCTATTCAATCTGTATGTTGTTTCTGCTACACATGATTGGCTCATTTCTTGCTTTGAATATATTTTATCTCCCACTCCTTTCTGACAAATTATGTCCTACTTCCCTTAAGATTTATTTCAAAGCTCATGTCCTGCAGAATCTTTTTCTATATTAGCACAACTCTATTTTATCTCTGTTACGCATCAACACTTACATAATACTGGGGAAGAAGGTTTGGGAATATTGGAAGATATAACTGAGTGGCAATAGTGTATGACACAAAGTAGGTGCTGTTTTTAAAGCATATGTAAATGATTAATAATAAGTGTTATGCGTTGTAGCAACCACAATAAAAAGATAAAAGCATTCTTTGCTATTGATAAACCTAATTCATGGTGTACTAAAGTTAGAAGAGAAAAGAGAGGTATCTGGTCCCATTAAGTCATTTTCAAAATGAGCTAAGTGAATTGTCTAAGGTACCATATGTGGCCCAACGGGAACAAAAGCTTAGGCTACTTGATGCTTGACCCAGTGCTTTTCACTTCCCCAGTCTGGCTCTCAATAACTAGTTGTACAAGTGAACAAATGGTGATCCATGTCATTACATGGAGGGGGACAGATGATAAGAACTTGAGGTATTCATAAAAAGGAAGAGAACACTTTGGTTGTGGAATTCAGATGGACCTAGGGATGATGGACACTCAAACCACAGGACTGATATGACTTAGAAGGTGGAGGTTGTGGGGTGGGGCATGGCAGGCACTTAATTTGGCAAAACCAAAGAAAGCGAATGTTCGGAAATGAGAGTATAAGGTATGTTCATAGACATTCTAGCTGGAGATAGGAAATAAGGCTAACGGGCAGCCTGTTCTGTCTGTGTGCCTTAGGCACTTCCTAATGTGTCAGGAAATGATGCTTTCATTTATTTCACCAGAGCTTAAACTTGAAGTCTGAAAAGAGTCTATAATTATGGCACTAAACACTTTGTAAAGGGAGAGAAGGAATCATCCACTCAGTGCCACACTGCTATCACAGAAAGCCTGATGCATTTATTTTATTTGTTAAGAACTAGAGGCTGGGTTCACCATCTCACTTCTACCTTGGTCACCATGCACTTTTTTTCTCTTACTATGAATACTCATGTGAGAGCCTTGCAGCTACTTTAGATACTTTGGGTAAAGTGGCCTTCTTGGATAATTCTGGAGCTTCCGTATTCTTAAGATGAACTGATGGTGGGAACTTTACAGGATGAAGTGCCTACCAGTAATTAAACCTTGATGAATAGTTAAGAATGGAAGTATTCCAGGAGAGCAGAGCTCTACAGAGGTTACCTGTGCCCTGGCATTACAAGTGTAACTTGTCACATATTCATTTGGTGGGCACTTCCAGTCTCCATGATGACCACAGATCACAAATGCATTGGCACTGAGATATGCTATCAAAGATATTGAATATTTTTAAGAATCAATGGTCTCCCATCAGTGGGGAAATCCTGAGGCAATCCAAAATCATTTAACAACACACACATCAAAGCCAATGCCAAGAAATTCATTTCCAAAGTGGAAAATGTCTATTCAGTGTCGTTGTTCAAAGCCCTGTCTTGTATAACACCAGATGCCAAACGATGCAGCTGCTCCTCTTCTATTGGCTGCATGTACAAAACATGCAAAGAGGAGCAGTTGTTACTTATTTCATACATAATCCCTATCCAATTGGCTCAAAGAACTGCTTTCTTTTTATGTGTCATAAATCAGATGGCATGATAATGAATAAGTCCATTTGTCTCAGGAGGCCAAGTGTTGGTTTCAGTTAAAAAAAACAACAAACTATCACCACCTTACATTCAGTGTTAAGAAAAGGTGTGGCATTTGAATATGATTGCTGAGAGATTTAGAATCCCAGAAAAATCAGACATTTTGAATAACACGTGAGTGACAGGTAAAGAACCTACCAGTTATTTACTTAATAATTTTTAATAATAATACAACACTACTGGGAGATCCACAAAATCTATTTCCCATTTTCTGGATGACTCTGGTCATTCAGATAAGAGCTACAGATTGAAAAACCAAGGACCAAACAAGATGTCTCTGCTCCCCTTTCATACCCCAGTGTTCCAGCCAACATTCTCACTGCTTTCTTGTTGTGAATGAACACGTCTTAGCTGCCATAATTTCTGGCTCTTCTAGGTCAGGGACACATTCATAATGAAACTCCACCCTGTAATTCCTGTGATGGATTTATGTTAAATAAGCCTTGTTATGCAATAATTCCAACAACTGATTTCCTATCTTGTGCCTCTGTGCTTGGGTCGCTGCATTGGTTTGCTGGCTGTTAGTGGGCTCTTTTGAGATTGGGATTCTTTTTTTTCCTCCTACTCATTTTAGAGATAGGGCACTTCCCCCAAACTCAGATTGCCTGACTAAAACCCCACAACCTCTTGTCGGACCCCTTTAGGACGCCCATCTGTGGTCTAATAGTTTGGTCTCACCTGACTCTCTTCCAACCCTGTAGGGCCTCCTGGCCTCTGGGGCTCTATCTGACTCATTCCCTCCAAGTCCGTTTCAATGGCCAGGACTGTAGAACACAATACTTCCTTTGTTTTAATTGTTACTGCTAAATGGTCTTTTAGCTACTTCCAATGTTTATTTCTACATTAAAAAACTTATGATTTCTATTTTGTGCTAGGAACTGAAGCTAGTACAAAAAAAATAGTGAGACATGGTTCTTTCCTTGAACAAGCTCACAGTCTGAAGTAACATTTTGTATAATAATGTCTAATATTTATGTAACACTTTAATGTTCACAAAGAACTTTCACTTATTTCTTGACCATGATGCTCTACGGTCTACATCAATTGACTTTCCATATTCCAGACCACAACTATTCCAAAGGAGGCATGAAAGTAGCTTTCCTGTGATGTAACTCAAATTCACACTAACGGGAAACTTTATAAAAGTAATGAATGTGGGAAAGCCTTCAGCCAGAATCATCACCTTTTTTAACATGAAAGAATTTGTACAGGGGAGAAATGTTATAAATGCTTCATCGCCTGCGCAAATTGGTTTCTCGACCTATAGAAGCTGGTGACTTTCCTATTTAAAGAAGACTCCATTTGGGACCATTTGAGCTTTTAATACCACATTCGTCTCTTTTAAATTGAGAAAATGTGCAATTTATACTTTTGGCAAATAATTTATTAATAAGTAGCTTAGCATAATCGAAGTTATTCAGCTTGCAGAAAATCTAAGGGGATCACATAACATTATAGGTTTTTTGCACATTTTGGTGACCGATGGTGAATATTCACAAAGATCAGATAAGGCACAGCTATGGCACTGGAAAGTATGAAAACACCTAAAAATGTTCAGTTGTCTATTTGGTCAACTGAAAAAACATGTCAGTGACACCCAGTGCCCAAACCAAAAAGGTGTGATGGCAACGTCACTTTATAGAGCTACATTTTTTTAACTCAAATATTTTTGGCTCTTATTTAGTTTTAGGTAATTTGCTGTAATTATAGGGTAAGTTGTCTACCAGGTGCAGGTTAGTGCCATATATATATATGTGTGTGTATATATATATATACATAGCCTCAAGCTCAGCAGATGGATGGGGAGAGGAGGACTGAAGACAAACCAAGGTCAAAACAACTTCTGCACCTTGGAAACCTGGGGATGCTCAGACCTTTCAAGACAACTTTGAAGCTGATTCTTCAGGAGCTGGGAAGATTTAATTGGCTTCTGAATAGATGTATTTATAAGAGCAACTCGGGTTGTCAATCATAATCATAAGCCACCCTGTTGTTCTGATATGGATGCTAAAGTTCAAAATTTTGAGATCATACAATAAGTTATGTCAGCATTTCATCTACTCCTTTACATTCAGGAATTTAAGGGAGAATTAGAAAATGCTCATGAAAACTTTTATCTTAACAATATCTTAGAGGAAGGGGCATCTGCAAAAGCATAAACCTTAGTTAAAGAATCAAGAGTTCAGATATTGAATGCTGCCGCTGTTACTAGAGTCAATGAAAAATTGCCCACCCTTCCCCTCCCCATCAAAAAATAAAAAGCACTTTCAAACAAATGTCTGGAGATGTGACAACAGCACCAGAATGCTGTGCCTTATCACATATGGCAATTCTATACGAGAATATGTGCTTAATTGCACATAGCATTTTCCTAGGCACTACTTCTCTGTTCCCTTCTGTCTTGTTATCACAATCTTAAGGGAAGAGAGTAGGTTAAGGAAACTAACCCTTAATGATTGATTATCTATTCTATCCCAGTCGCTGAAATTCATATTCAAATATATTGTCTTTTTTAATCCTTCAAGAGATTCTGTTGTGTAGATATGATTCTTCTCTTTTACATATTGGCTACTGTGAATACTGCTGCAGTGAACACAGGAGTGCCAGCCTTTCTATTCACCAGCAACCACCATTAGAAAATGTAAGTCTTAGAAAAGAATTCCAAGTCACAATAGCCATAGCAACTAAAATGTGCTCAAGAATAAAGCTCATAAATATACAGGAACTTTACAAAGAAAACTATACAGGTATACTAACATAAATAAAAGAAGGTGTGGATAAATGAAGAAAGAATTATGAATGTAAGAACTCAATATTATAAAGTTAATAAAAGTTCTCAAACAACTTCAAACACAATGCATTCTCCACCAAAATTCCCATAGGATTTCTTATAGAAGAGTGTATGTTTAAAAATTGCCAAGATGATTTTCAAAATATGTATTATATAATGTTATAATGAAAACAATGTGATTTTGGCATAAATTACATAAATAGAACCATGGAGCAGACTAGAGAGTCCAGATGGATGCACATATGTATAGCTACATATATGATTTTAGTATAAGAAGGATACAGTCTCAACTCATAGGGAAGAGATGAACAGCTCAGTAATGGTGTTAGGATAACTGATTATCCATTCACAAAAACAAATTCTTGATGGATTAAAGAACCATGGTGTGTATATGCATCTGTGTCTGTGCACCTGTGAGCTACACACACTCTGAGAAGTATTTATACATGTGCACAGGGAGGCTTGTACAAGGAGATTGATTACATGAGCACTTTAATAATGAAATACCAAGCAATGTACATAATTGATAGAATCATGAAACAAATTAATGACATACCCAAATATGGAATGCCATGCAATATATAAGAAAATGAAGTACATTCATATGTAATCACACTAAAAGGATCTGAGAGTCATGTTTTGGGGAGTAAAACACAAGTTATAGATGTACAATGTTATACCATTTATATAAATTAATTTAAAGAAATTATTTTACACAAAACTCTACTGATTAATTATGGATATGTATGTGTATGTGTGTATATATATGTTTACATCTTCACATCTCTCAGTCTTTCTATATATATATACTGACACACACACACACACATATATCCATATACATATAAAGCAAGGGCAAATTCACTAATTTTCCATTACTTTCTGGTTAAATATTTTGTATATATAAATATGCAGGGTAGGAAGGAAAGAAGAAAGACTAATCATTTAATAATATTTCTCTAAGAACCGTAGACTGCTTTGGCATAATTACTCACAATCTACTTTCCTACTGCATTAGACAAATATTATTCTAATGTTTAGATAGAACACCAATTTCCATTTAAAGATGGAATCATACAAGTATACAGAAGTATACTGTTTAGGTGGATTACAAGAGTATACAGAATGGTTATATAAATTCTCTTCCGTTCTCAAAAGAAGTGTCAACCAGTGCTTCACCCAGTACATATGATCAGAACATATTATTGACTGATTGGGAGAGTATCTTTAGGTTACCTTACAGAGTCAAGATCAAAGATTACTTTCCCAGCTACATGACTACTAAAGGGAAGAAGTTTGAATCCATCCACCCCTCCAGGAGCTGCAACAAAGAAATTCTACGACCTATAGAGTTCTCATGCTTATACAATGTAAGATAAACTATGTTTATCGCCTCATATGGTGATAAACATAGTTAAAACTTCTGATGTCCTATTGCATATTCATATATTGTATAACTCTCACTGTTAAACTCATCCACTCTTTGGAGGCATTTGTCAGATTTTCTGGTTAAGGTTTGTGGAAGCTGCTCTTTGAAAGGACAAGTAGTAAGAAAATTTGTACCTCTGACATTACAAATAAATAAACTCCTAGTAGTTGAAGACCACTGAAATTATACTCTGACATACAGAACTGTCTTGAGGATTTAAGTACTGAATTGAGAAATGAACAGATACCAAAAAACACTTAATTCTTCTAAAAGTTGATGGGAATGTAAATTGTTTCAGTTGCTATGGAAAACAGTGTGGAGGTTCCTCAAAAAATTAAAAATAGAAATACCATACAACCCAGTATATATTCTACTTCTGGATATTTACCCAAAGAAAACAAAATCACTAATTCAAAAAGATATATTCACCCTTATGTTTATTGTAGCATTATTTAAAATGGCCAAAATATAGAAGAAACCTAAGAGTCCATCAACAGATGAGTGGATAAAAATGTGGTACATATATACACTGGAATATTATTCAGCCATAAAAAAGAATGACCTCTTGCCATTTTCAAAAACATAGATGAAGCTAAATGGTATTATGCTAAGTGAAATAAGTCAGAGAAAGACAAACATGTAGAATCTAAATGAAAAAAATGAACAAAACAGAATCATAGAGCAAATGGCTGGTTGTGACAGGGGAAGGGAATGGGGGTTAATGGGGGGAAACAGGTAAGGGGATAAAGAGATACAAACTTCCAATTATAAAATAAATAAGTCATGGCCATGAAAAGTACAGGATAGGGAATATAGACAATAATATAATAATAACTGAATGGTGACAAATGGTAGCTACACTTACTGTTGCAAGCATTTTATAATGTATAGGATTGTTGAATCACTGCTGTATACCTGAAACCAATATAATATTGTATATCAGTGATATGTCAATAAATAAATAAATAAATAAAATTATTTTTTTAAAGAATTGAAAAAAAAAGAAAATAGGACAGCCTGTCAATATTTTATCTTACCCTACTCTATTACCCTAGCCCTTAGTTTATATACTTTGTCCACTTATCTCTCCTACTAGACGGGAAGTTCTTTGAAAGCAGAGACCTCATTTCCCTTATTCACCCACAGTGCCCACAGTGCCTAGGCCAGGGCTTGGGCTTGACAGCACTCAGTAATACTAGTTAAAATGAATTAATCATACACAAAAAGGGATAAATTTTAGGATATAAAATTATACCTCAGGAAAACTGTGTAAAAAGAAGCAGACCCCTCATTTAAAAATTTAGGAAAAATGAATTCAATGAGTGATTTAAAGCATACTTAAAGAACTATGCTTACCAAAATAAAATTTTAAATATTGACTTATAGAAAGCAGTGTTTTTAGTTATAATGTCTGATTTTATCCAGTGAAAGGTTATTTCTTTTTCAATGGTATGTTTGGAAGTTTGAGACATTGTAATATAATATTTAACAAAAATTACTCACATTTTTGAGTGTTTTCTGAGTGCTCAGAGACTCTGCTTGTTTGTACATAAATTATCTCAAGAACTCCTTTGAGGCAGGTGCTATTATTATCTCATGATGAGGAAAGTGTGGCTTAGAGAGCTTGTTTCCAGCCCAAGGCCACAGCTATTACCTGAGAGTGCTTGGATTTGAACAGATATTCTCCAGAACTAATCCTTATTAGGGACTGAGACAAAAGGAGGGAGAAAGACAGTACCATGGAAAGCAAACTGCCATTTTTCTAAGTATAAGAGGGTCCCAGGATGTTGAACTCCTACTGTCTCCCTTACCTCCTTTGGTCTCTACCCAGAGGGGTGGGCCATTATGTTCAGCCAAGCCCAGCATCACCCTTTTCCAACTGAACTGCCTTCACAGTGATGTGCTAATGGGACTGCAGCACTTGTATATCAAATCACTCTTTCTTGGTCTCTAATAAAGTATATGCTTTCATTCCAGATTCACTATAAAAATAAAGAGGCTTATAAATTCATCTCAAATAATCCAGTGATGTCAACTCCTTTCTACACTGAATCATCTACATTACTGTAGAATATTACTGGTGAACATGTTCTATGACATAAATTCTCTTGGTCTATTGAGCTGCTGCTCAAATACCTCCAGATACCTTTCTTAAAGGCAGTCATGTAAGTGGGAAAAAAATAAGTTGTCCTAATTCAATTTTCCTATTTAATGCTGTTCAGAATTAACATCTGTCTGTGCTCCTGTCATCAAGAGTAATTGTCAACACTGAAATGTTTTCCCAAAAGACAGTTTCACCACTTTCCCTTCACCACTGACCTTACACCTCATGTCCTGACTTTCCCATCTTCTCCATCTCCATCCTCTTCCTTCTACTCTGACTTCTTTGGCATTTACTTTTTAGTTTTCCCTCTTCATTTTCAACCTCTCATATCTGATATTACCACCTCTCCTCACATTTAGTTACATGTTCTCAGACATCACTGTTTTTGTATTTAAACAAGGTCATCTTTCAACCATAAATTACCCCCGATAATACCTTGCAGTTATATAGCATGTTATGGTTATCAAAGGTGTTTCACTAATGTAACTAAATCTTCTGAGCAATGCTGCAAAGTAGATATTACCATCTCAATTTGAGAGAAAAAGAAACAGAGTCACAGAGCCTTGTCCCCTACCCCATATTTCCCAGAAATGTACAAATGGGAATAGAATTAAGGACTGCTTTTTTCTTCATTTCACCACAGCATGCCACCTGTTAGCTTATGCAGTAGATTATGGTAGGATTTAGGCAGTCCATTCTGGTAGCTGCTAGCTACATGTGGCTATTTCAATTTAAATTAATTAAAATGACACAAAATTCAAAATCAGTTCCTTAGTCAAATTAGCTGCAATTTAAATGTCAATAAACACATGGAAAGTGGCCACTGTATTGGACAGTACAGGTATTGAACATTCGCATCACAGATGAACATTCTATTGGACAGTGCTAGCTAGGTCCCTTGTTACATTACTGATGCTGAGAGAAGAGAATTTCTACTATATTGGTTTTCTCTCTGCAGTTGCATCAGGAATGATGCACATTCCAGGAGATACAGAAGCATCTCATGTCAGGGGACATTTAGTTCGTTGTTCCCCAATCTGGACAGATTATCAGAATTACAAATTCCTGACCTATTAATTCTTGAATGAATCTGTAGTGCTTGGAGATGGATTATTAACTCCTAATGTGCTAGTTGGGAACCCTTTTATTGATAAATCAAAGAATCAGAAAAGGCAAAATGACCCCATGGCACAATAGACATTCTGTTATGATTCTCTTATTTTATCATTGCAGAAGTTTAAATCCAAAGAGGTAAAGAAACTCTTTCAAAGTCACCCAGTTGGTGACAAAGCCAAGAATAAAATGGCTAACCATATTCCCTAACCAGTGTACTGTCCTCGAAACCATGCTATTTGAGTATTTGTAACCTACCAAGGCCTATTCTAGATGATAACTGGGAGAGTCAGAGGGCTGCTTCTTCCTTCCTCTGCTCATTCTTTTCCTTCTACCATCATTAAAAATGTAGGCGCTGATTTTCTCAGGCTGTGCCAAAAAGGAGCAGCCATATGAGGCTCGCCAGACAGCTGGCCAGCAGGATTCTACAGCCTCGCCTTGGATAATGAGACTATGTCTCATACCATACTGTACACAACTTGTTCCAGAATAAGTGTCTGCTCAGAACACCTGCCACACCGCCCTTCCTCCTTCAGCCACTGCACACAGCCCTGATCTCCTTTCTATGGAGCTCTAAATAAGTCAGTGCTGGTAGCTGGAGAAACTGCCACCCATCTTGCCTACTAAGTCATAAAACAACAGCTGGGTGTGAAAATATAACCCCTGTCACTTTTCCAAACAGAATGAGACCTGGCCTGAAGGGGCCCGGGGAAGTTATTGAATATGCTGTAATTCCCAGCTGCTGCCTGGGGTAACATTTCTCCTTCCTGAGGTTCTGGGGGGCAGAGGGCTGTGATCCTTATCAATCGCTGATTTTCTTCCTTGTGCCCGACTACTGTCTATGCTCCACTGGCATTTGCTCCCTCTAGTCTTAAATGTTTATGTGTGTCTTGGTGTGAAGTTCAGTGACTTTGGGGCATAACATCCCGAAGCTACTTTTTCATTACTCCTAGAAGGAAAGCTGAGATTTCTCAAGCAGAAGGCAAAGCAAGAACTGAGATCCTGACTTGACATTCTTTTGTGCTTGAAAACACCAGCTTGCTAAATTCGGTTGCTGTTTCTTTTTTTAGCAGTCTAATACAAAAGTCTGAATTTCCCATACAGAGAAATAGTATTAACCAAAGGTGGTACCTATGTGAACTTTTTCCCCTAGCATCCATTCTGTGTTGCCATTTCTGATTAGATTCCTCACTTATAAAGGATAATTAGGGGGTAAAATGGATTATGAGTTTCCTCAACACAAAGCAGAACTGAATAGTTAGTAGCAAAAGTCCAACAGCTGCCCATGTTCATTTTTATCCTAGGAATCTGACGAACAGAAGCAAGAATGAGTATGTTTTAAGCAAACAGCCCATGTTCAGAAGGGACCTTGGTGCCGGGAATGAAATAAAGCCTCAGTCCAACTGAGCTCGATAATCAGCAAAGCCGCCGCCATCTGTCAGGGCTGGTCTCCCCTCCTGTGGGCTCTGGCTCCTGAGGCCCAGCTGACAGACAGGCATCATTAGCTGGCTTGTGCACTAGGTCACTCCACTGGGACAGGTCACCTTGTGTCTTTGGGGTGTTTTATTCCCCCCTGTTCCCAATTCTGATACTGAGAAAGGAAAATTTAATTTTTATCTTAAGATTAAATGCTGACAGTATGCAAGCTGTCAGCTCCTTGCTGGTAGCCAAGCAGGTTTGCTAAATTAAAAAAGAAGGGGAAAATAGGATCCAGCGTCCCCTTCTTTCAGTCCTCTGGGATCAGAAGCAGGGGAACCCTGGCTGTGTACAGCCCATTTAAATGCAAGCTCCTCAAAGATGGTTCCAGCCTTTACAGTACTCTGTGGCTTAATGAGCAGGCATGGAGATAGCATCTATTCTGGCTAAAATACAGTGGCAATGAGAGAAACTGGCACAAATGGAGAATTAAAGAAAGAGACTCAATATGCTGGTGAGTCATGGCAGGATCCATGCCGGGAACCACTTAGAGGCACAGAGAGCAAATCGAAGCTACAAGCACACACTCTGCTCACCAAACTCCGAACTTTTTAAATAAGTTATCAGTTTAACACCTCATTCAGTGCACAAAATATGTTTCACAGTTTTTGTACAGACTTTTTTCCCTTTACCTACCCAATATTGGGGGCCCACACATTTTCTACTTTCTCTAGAGGTAGCTGTCAATCATTTATCTCCTCCCCTGAAGGATGCCCACAACCCTGGCTTCTTGACCCTCGTGCTGAACTCATTTTTTTCTCTTCCTCATCTTGATTTCTGAGGACTTTCTCATGAGTGATAGTGACCTAGTTCTGGACCTCACTTCAGGCAAGTGCTGGCAAGAATTTTCTATTAGTCAAATCTCATCGTAATCAATATTCTCTTCTGAGATAACTCAATTAATTCTCTTAATAAAGGAAGACACATTTTGGACAAGCATAAAATTATGAATTCAGCCGCATTTTAATTTGGTAGGAGGATCAGTAAAGTCCAAAAATAAATGATAGGAAATCTCTTAGATTTCATTTATGTAAAGAATCCATGCAAATGTTGCCATTTCATCAGGTAACTGCTCCAAACTATCTAGATGATGAATCGTCCCACAAAATGGGTAGATTTTAGTTTGAGGATCTTAGAGTTTTTTAAAATCATGGATATATTTTAGAAATATCACAAAATACAATGAGGACTTGGTCCTCTCTGTTGATTTCCCAAATAGGTGCACAGCAACACCAGAGGAAATCACATAACAGTGCAGATCAAGACCTCTACAAACTTGGTCTTTGTACATCCTTGTACAACTGGTCAACTTCCTCTTTATTGCTTCCCAGTGGTTATTTCAGACCTTTAGCAATGCACTCTCACCTTTGACTTTGCTGAGAAATTAGAGGCTTTTAGAAATTATCCCGTTCAAAGTCCTGCTCTGACATACAAGTGTCTGCACCCTTGTCCTCTCCTGGCCCTTCTCTACTCTTGTCATGTCCCTCCTGCTTCCCCAGGACTGGGGTTCTCATGTGCTACCTTCTCTTTCTTTAGCCATACATTCTGCTGGCTCCTTCCTCTCAGGTTCCTCTCGTCTGTCTGAAATTTCCACCCTCTACCTATGTCCATTCTAGTGACTTCTTCCTTTCATTGAGAAAAATGAAAGCTTACACGTGCTGTTTAAACTTCCTCAACTCCCACAAACTCTTCAAACACTCCACTGTGCTTTTTGACCTTCCTGAGACCCTCTGGCAAAGGTTACCTTTGACCTTGGAATTTCCAAATGATGAGGATTGGAGTTGTGGGGGCTGGAAAGCTGACACTTTCCTCGATCTTGTATAGGTTCTGAAACTGTAGTCCACTGAGATCAGTGTGGATATAGCTCACTTCCCAAATCTCTGTGCCAAATGCCAAGAGGCAGTTCTGGACTCACATACCATCTCACACTTCTCTGGCTACATATCTTTAGAAAAGTTACTTATTATTATTATTTTAGTTACAAATTATTACAGTTATTTGGGTTACGAATAGCTAACAGGGATTGAGGATTTACAATGAGTTGGACAGGGAGCAGGGCTAGTTCTTTGTATGTGCTATCTCATTTAATTCTTACAGTAACTCTATGAGCCAGCTATGATGATGAAGATGTTATAAATGGAGAAATGGAAGCACAGAGAGGTTAATCAAACATTTGCCACTTCAGTCACACAGCTAGTGAGTGGTAGAAATAGCAGTCTTAGGCACTCTCCTGTACTTTATCTTATTCCCATGTTGTGTATGAGATAAAATACAAGCTCCTATACCAGACAGGCATTTCTTCATGCATGTCCCAAAATGTAAGCCTGCAGCATGTCCCAAACCATAAACATTACTTTTTCCCACTTTTCCATGATTCCCTATATCATTTGTGGGCCAAATCCCCCTTTCCAGAAACCTAAGAGTCCATCTAGATTTTTTTCTCTCCCTCATCCCCCCATCCTCCTCCCGATCTCCAGCTCCCCTACAGTCTCCCTCCCACATTTCCCAGGTCAGACTCCTCATTGCAACTCTCATAGCCTTTTGTACAGCTCAGACCACCACCTTTCCCTGCTATTGTACTGTTCCTGCTGCCACTCTTGCTGGGGTCTGGCTTTGCTCTAACTGATCTTTCACACTGTTTCCAGAGGAGCTTTTAAATACATAGAGGATCAGTCCTTATTAATTCTCTCTAAACGAGACATAGGGAGGTTAAATTACCTGCCCAAAGTCTAAAACTTCAAGTCCAGGGGCTGTGGATCAAAATCCTGCACTCTAAACCACAAGCCCGCCCTGCCTTTCTGAGAACGAAGGGGTCAGTCCACCAGAGCCCGCCCGCTGCCTGCTCTCTGCCGGCGGCTTCCGTGAGGCTGCTACAGCTATGCTTTCGGCTGTACCTGATTTTGACTCGCTGTCAGTTTGAGTACAATGACTACAAAATAACACATCAAATCCACAAATTTATGCTGTGTTCTTTCTTGTCCAAGTCTCTATACACGTTCCGGGATACTCACAGCAGAATCATGCAACAGATTTCCCACAAAACACTGGTTTGTCAAATCCATCAGACTCAGTGCTATTTTTAAAGGGCAAAATATGGTGACAATGTAAGTTCTCTAAAGAGATCAATGTCTGACTCTTAATTTTTCTCTGTTGAAGGCATCACAGATCATTTATTGATCATTTTTTACAAGTAAAATGAGAAAATGTACATGTCATTTCACAAAAAGCTTTAAAGCTGGACTGAAGCTACAATATAAAGAGGCTTTGTGCAATGTTTGTGCTTGTAGCTACCTTTCATATGGGCTTGAGGATTTTCATTTGCTCTTTTCAATAATCCCATGTAAGGCAGGACTTTCTATCCCTCTTTGATGAATATGTACACTGAAGCTCAAAATATCCAACCAACTTACGTCAGGTCACTCTGTGGGATGGTGGTAGAAGCGAGATTCAAATAACCTACCTGCTGATATTAAGACTCAAGCTGCTCCCAATGCCCAGTCTCTCAAGAGATCTGAAAATATTTTTTAAGTAAACTTTTATTTTGGGTAATTTTTGATTTGCAGAAAAGTTGCAAAAGATAGTATGTTCTTCACCCACTTTCCTCCACGCTAATATCTTACGGTATGACAATACAGGATCAAAACTAAGAAGTTAACATTTGTATATTACTAGTAATGAAGTACCAGTCCTCATTCCAATTACACTGTCTCCTTATGAATGACCTTTACCTGTTCCCAAGTCCAGTCCAGGACACTATGTGACATTCAGTCATCATGCTTCCTCTGTCCCTTCCAATCTCTGCCACTTTCTCAGTATTCCCTTGGTTGGCATTACCTTGACAGTTATAAGGAGTATGTGTCAGGCATTCTGTAGATGTTGAAAATACTTTTTTGATACTCAAAAATGTCACTTTTCTGCTTACAGCACTTTATACCTATTTGATTTTTTGTAGATGTTTCAAATGACAGACTCCCTGCACTTTTGCCTGGAAATGCCCACACATTTTTTTCTTTACCCTATTAAGGACCCAGAACTTTCTCAACGCTCTTTATACCTCACAAACAGTTGTAGTGCATATGATGAATATAATGCCTTTCCTCACAGTCTCAGATAATTGGATCCTTGAATTCTAAAGTAGTAACTGAACTGAAATCATTGCAGAAAAGATGATGAACATATATGCAAAATTAAGATGAGGCCATTCCAGAGAGAGAGAATAGTAGTTATATGAAATGGATGTACATTTTTAAGAAACATGTTTGTTACTATAGCAGAAACCAGGATATAAGAGTCCATACTGACTTGTCCCAGACAAGATAATTCTTTACTGCCAATTACTTTAGGCTTGAGGAATATTTAAGGCTAGATTCTGATGTTTGACTTCATGGATTATGCCGCCACCTGGAACCTGGCACCCATTACTTGACAAATGTGAATTTCTTTCCAGAGAATGCTTACCTAACACCCAGTATATGCCAGGTACTCTTCTAATGCTTTACACACATTAGCTCATTAAAAGCTTACTGCACCCATTTTACAGTGGAGGAACTGAGATTCAGAGAGGCTAAATGAGTTAGACAGAGAGTAGGTTGCGCGGCTGGATTTGAACCCAGGAAGTCTGTCAACTGAATCCACTCCTTTAACTGTGGTGCTCCACTGCTTCTTTGTTATCTACCCAGAACAATCATAATTTAGTGTTACACATAAGTGAATTTTTAAGATGACTGGATTTAAAATTATTTATCCTTTACTGTTGGAACTATTTCTAAAATACATCACTTGCCTTCCTCATTTAGATATCATATTTCCTGGTAGCAGAGGATTATTAATGTAAACACCAAATCTCATGTTTTGCTTAACTATTTTTACTTTGCTCTACACAGAGTGACCCCATACTGATAAAGTACTGATGAGTTACTTTCCTGCCATTTTAATTTATCAGTTGCCTTTATCCTTCACTGCTGCCTTCAGTTGCACAACTCTGACAACATCCCTTTTCTCTCTTTGCAATTGCCTGCTGCCCATGTGCTATTAAAACTGCATCTAAAATAAATGTAGATACTGGGGGCTGTCCTAAGGCCCTCTCCCAGGAGCTCAGAGCAAAGGGGAGTATGCAGTTTGTGACTTGTATTTCCATTGTTCACACTCACTTAGATGGCTGCTTTGCTTTTTCCTTGGTGCTATTCCACACCATTGAGGTCACTTCTGGATAAGTGAACTTAATTTATCACACATCTTGAATATAATGTCTTAGGAAAAGGGATAATAGATTACCACCAGTGACTATATATCATCAACCAAATTATAAAATGCCATGCCCTATGTGGCAAAACATAAATTAGTGGTTCATCTTCTAAATAATAATGCAAATGTGATCAATTTTATCAATAAGGTCCACTGCTATCAACATCAGAATTGGGCACAGTGGTTTTTCTTTACCTTAATTGAGAAATTTTCCCTTGGGGCAAATATGCTAACATTTGTGGCATTTGAGAGCTCAGGGTGGGGTGTGCATTGTTTTTTAGCAAGTATTCGGTGTCCCAAGGGACACATAAAGGTGGTGATTTCTAAAGGATGCCATTTCCTATCCTTACTCCTAAATTCTCATCAGGGAGAGCATGAGACATTTTTTTTCTTTCTTCCCCAACACTGAAATTATTCCAAGCATTTCCATTTGGATGGAGTTTTTGTTCCTGGCTTGTTCTAGTGGAAACAGAGGAGTCCTTCATCTCAGCAGGGTTGGGCCAAACTGAGGAGGAAGCTCTTTCAGCTGCTATTTCAGACCCAGCCATGTCTGGGAGATGGTGGCTGGATTCGAACCAAGGTGTTTGCTTTTAATTCTCAAATCTCCCATGGTCTTTGGTATTGGCTGCCTCTCCCATGGTCTTTGGTATTGGTTGCCTCTGTGACATCCCAAAGCATCTACATAAGGGAGGAAGCCGAATCAGGTGCCTTGAGGGAGATTCTACAGGGACAAAGGGTTTCCACAGCTTAGTATTTTTTCCATTCGGGCACTCAGCAAACCTGAGCAGGTTGCTCCTAGTTTGGAGGGGGAGACTGTTCAGTGATGAAGAGTTTCTTGGTTCTTAGGTTGTAAATATAACACTTACAACTTGTCATTTATCAATCTCATGCCTGGTGACTATTTTATTCTTCCATAAATGGAACTGAATAGCTCCTAAATAGTCTTTGTTCATCAATAATAAATACTGCTATTAATTATGTGGCTAGTGAACATGCATGTGTGAGATTTTATCAGAGTTTATCAATTAACAAATGTTATACAGAATTAAGAAAGGAATACTTATTTCAATTCTTTAAACTATATACTTGCTACACTTGGGTACCTAAAGTCCACCTAAATTTGATAAACACAGAATCAGATTCATTTTCTAACCAAATGAAACTAATTTATTTCCTACTCCACCGCCATTATTTTGTGGACCACAGGACTGAAGAGGTGCTCAATTTTGACACTAAATTACAGTCAAGACAGTTTCCTGATGGATGAATTAATAATATTCAAAATGAATTGGGTTACCAGGAAACTTTACAGCATGACTTTTTAAAGCAATAACAAATGTAACAGGTTTTCCAGAAATGGCATCTCAGTTCAACTCATGCCCTATCAACTGTCTCTGATTTTATGTGTGAGAGAACACAGCCATGAAACCCAGATTCTATTTTTGAGGTAGTTATCCAAACATCAGTAACCTCTAAGAATAGCAGCGACCATATATTAATAACCAATTAAGGCATTCATCTGTGCTCACTGCCTGCTTGTTAACTTCATCCTCAGTTCAGAAAACTGGGTTGTATTTGAATAACAACAGCGGGGGAAAGGTTCCGCTTTTTTTTTTTCAGCAGCTGACTCTGGGTAACATGGGTTTTTCTCACAAGGCTCCAGAATAGATTGCTGTCAACTTTCTCCTTTCCTGGTGGTATCTGAATAAGGAATATGGCTGGTCTTTAACTCATAATGTAGTGACTTTATAAGAGTGATTGGCTTAAGAAAAAAAAATCCCATTCTCTAGGTAGTAAATGAACACTTGTTAAAAACATTGCACCAACATTTGTTCTCTTTTACTTTCTCCTCTCATTTCTGAGAGTTTTTCTTCTCTTATCCTCTAACTCCCACTCACTTCTCCTTACCTTTCTCTAGGTTTGGAAGGAGACTCACCTCACTGTCAGGCATCACTCCGCTTAGTCCTGTGTCACCTGGGTTCTCACCCGAAGATTTCATCCAGAGTGATCAGCGCAGTGCCTGGTTTGACTGTCCCCCTTTTGAGAGAAGATGATAAACTGTTTTATTATTTATTTATTTATGTTTATTGAAGTATAGTTGATAGACAATGTTATCAACATAACGTTTGGCTTCAAGTAAAAAACACAGTGATTCGACAGTTATTACATGTTCACCCAACTAATATAGCTACTATCTGTCAACTCAGAAAGATGTTACAGAATTACTGACTCTATTCTCTATGCTGTACTTTCATCCCTGTGACCAGCTTATATTATGATCATGATCTGTGCCTCTTTATAGAAGGGGAGAAACTGGTTCAGTCAGCAGATCACAACGAAGGCCACCAGGGGGGTAAGAACAGAGCAAGAATTTCTCCCTTCATCACCAGCTCTCATGGCCTTTCCTGAAAGAAAGATTTAGGAGGTAAACAAAAGATGAAAGGAAGAAAGAAGTAGGAGATAAAAAAGAGATTAATGATTGCTCCCATGTATAGAGGGCTTACTTGAAATTAAAGTCTTCATACATTTGAGATCATTTAACTCCATAATGACCCCGCAAAGGATGATTATCCTTATTTTAAAGATGGAATTCATGAGGCTCAGAGAATCTTAGCACATTGTACCAGAACACCCAGCTCAAAAGCTGCAGAGTCAGAATTTGAGACCAGGTCTGTATGACGCATCCCTCAGCTGCCTCCCACCATTCCATGCTGCCTCCACAGAGGTGAGGATGAGGCCAAGTTCGGCTCTGGGAGTGCCCTCATGCCCCGCTGTCCTCCCCAGGAGTCCCAGTGACTGAGACAGAAGCATCCTCCTAGTGCCAGTACACCAGTGAAATCCTTGGGTTCCCAGCTACAACTTCCCCCTGGGGAGGTATAACACTTCCAAACAGGGCTCAGCTCTCTACTGAGAAGGTGCTGACATTCAGATACAAAGATGACTTTGTTGTTCACTGCCAATCAGACATTTTTAATGGGCATTTTTTGGGCAAAATGCATGGTTTGTAAATCAGAACTGATCCAGCCACAATTTTTAGTTTGTATACGAGATGCCTGATGATGGTAATAATTCCAATAAAATAAAAACAGCTACTATTCACTGAGCTACCATCCAGAAACTCTGACAGCATTTCTACTTACTGCTAAATAACTCTGTGAGGTAGATATTGTATCTGCATTTTACAGATGAGAAAACAGAGGCTCAGAGACATTAAGGAAATGCCCAAAGTCAAACAGCAAGAAAGTGCTGAGAAGTAACCAGAGGCAGGTTTGTGCGCACCCGAGTCCAGACTGTGTGCTTCATCACAGCTGCTCCTTCCCTGTGCCTGTCAGGCTGAGAGGAAGCCTGGAAAATTTGCTTTGAGCATCATGCCTGGGAGCAATCAAATTCCCATTCCTTATTAACTGAATAACTGCAACCCTTCTGTTTCATTCTTACAGTAGATTTGATTGCAAACTATCTTGCCTCATTGTTGAGTGTTAACAAGTTTTCAATGGCTCCCCATTACCCAGAAATTAGGCATCCAAATGCTTTTATTGGAAATGTAAAGTCCTTCAGGATCTGACCTCAGCCCACTTTACTATCTTATTTCCAACCATCTTTTTATTAAATCTCTGCTCCAATGGAACAATTTCAGTTTCTTTATGAAACACCAAGTGTTTGCCCACTGCCCGTTGTCCAGTTCTGCCTGTCCTAAAAGCTGCCACTTACCTCCCTATTAAACCCAGCTCAAATGTCACTTCTTAAAGCATCTGGAAAATTCAGACTTTCACCTACTTTAATAGCAATTATTGTCAGTATAGTTCATTTGACAATGCATGTGCATGACTTAAAGGCATGTCTACTTCAGGGCCTTGATGCATTATTTAGAACACAGAATGCTATTTAAATTTTTTATTTGATCTCAATTACAGAGAAATCTCCTCCGATCATCCTCAATATCATCTGTGCAGCTCAAAATGTGTACTGCCTGGCAGCTAGCAGGCACGGAAAACAATGGGCTTGGGCTCTAACAGTATGGCATCGTAGCCCAAGCCTGTTAACATGTGTATCTATAATGATGTCAACGCTATTAGCAGAGATAACCCCCTGCTCACCATTTGAACTGGGTGGAAGTCACAGTCCTGTCAATGACTTGGTGCTTCCATTTAACCTAAAAGGATGAGAATGGAATGAAAGGTGAAGAGACAGGATGAATATAAACCTGAAGAATGAAAATGAAATTTGACTTGGAAATGAGTAATCCTTTGCACATTTTATTTATTTACATCCCATTTTCCATCAGTCTCTCTGTCTTTGTTATGTACAACTGAAAGGATCGGTGTGGGGGGATAAATCAAATTTGGGATTGAAAGAATTCCTTTAAACTTTGGTAATTCTGATGAACTGCTGCCCTGAAAAAATATGCTACCTTCAGGAGTACCAGTGTACCCAGGGAGACTGTAACTATAACAAACTGCCTTGCTGGTTCCTTGAAGGTTTGTTTGTTCACCTGCTTATGAGTCAGTGGTGGAAAAAATGGCTCCGGTGCTGCAGGGTGGTCACCTTATTTGCCCATGACTCTATGACCCCAAAGTTCCTTTCATCTGGGATAAATAATTCAGGCAAAAAGAACAGCGAACACATCCAGAAAAAAGGGGGAAAAATACGTCCTTCCCAAAGGCTATTTGTACATACCACATTCCTTTCCACTGCCTCTAGAAAAAGAGAGAGTAAGAGCCCACACGGACGGGAACACCAACTATATCATTACCCGAAGTAACAAATCTGCCACGACGAGGGCCAACGCTGTCAGATGTGAAGACAAAAGCTCCAGGTTCCATTTTAGTATAAACTGCTTTCCTCTTCCTTTGACAAATGCCTCCATTTTCATCTCAAAGTTGCTCTTAGAATGAACATGTAATTATCTGGTCTTGTTTACAGCAACAAAGGTCAGGTTCTTTAGCAGATATTAATAACCACTCTGCTAACAGCATTCTTCCAGCTCACCCCTCATGCTGAGCTTTGCCCTGGTTTCAACCTTATGAAATTTCTTGGTGCCCATTCTGTACCCTGCCAGCTTTGTATGCCTATATATCCATGTGATAACCATTCTCAGCCACATCTCCTCTTATTAAACCTAATCATTATGCATTAAAAAGATATCACCTTGTTCTATTAGGGTTAACAGACTCTGTCGATGTACTAGAGAAAAATGTATCTGATTTATTTGGACCTCCCTAGGATTGAAAGCCTGAAAGAGCATGACAAAGAAGTTTCAGTGATTCAAGAAAAAGGTCATCATGGCAGTATCATTTCTGAGTCCAGGTTCAAGCTAGCAAAGTGGAAACTGTCATAATTCCCCAAAAAAGCACAGTAGAGAACCAAAATAATTTTGCCTCAACTATTAATCTAAACTATGCAGGTTTTGTACCTGCTTTAGATCTAAAGTGGGGCCAGCTATTCAATTTTATATCTACTTCCATGCTTATAAAGCTGTAATAATAACTAACATCATGTCATATGCTAGGCAGTGTTTAAGGTATTAATTATTTAATATTCATAGCAATCCTGGGCTGTAGTTGCTCCTACTGTCCCCACTCCACAGTGGATAAGCTAGGGCAAAGAGAATTAACTGCCCAACCATGCAGATAATAAATGATGGAAATGGACTTGGAACCCAGGCAGTGTGGATAGAGATGCTAAGGGCTGAAATACCACAAGCGTCTGTCTTTCTGACCTAGTCTATAACTGCCAGGGTCCCAGCCAGAGGGCTGTAGCAAGGAGAAAATGGTCACCAAGTTTTACTTCTAGCTTACTTTTACACCTAGAATCCCTCTGTAGGAACACAGTTTGTGATTGGTCCAAGTTCTCCTTCTGCCTGGGCAGGAAAAAGTTCTCTAAAGAGAGGGAAACAAAAGCCGTTATTTATCTATCACCTGACAACAATTCTATAAGGTAGAATTTATTATAGATATTCCTCTTATACAGATGAATAACTCAGAAAAGCTAGTTAAGTCACCAAAGACCATATAGTTAAGAAAAATCAAAAGAGGAGGTAAAACTCACTCTACTTTATTACTCTTTGTCCCTAAGGTATCATCAGGGCCTACAATGTCTTCAGTATTGCATGAAACAATGATCAAAGAAAAAGAAAAAGGAAGGAGGAAGAAAGGAGGAAAGAAGGGGTAAGAAGGGAGGAGAGTTCTTACGTAAAAAGTTTGGGAAACTCTTGATTAATCTAAACTATGTAGGTTTCTTAACTGTAGGACTTTTCAGAACCTTTAATATATTAATGTGCATTGAAGGATACAGTATGAAGAATTTATTTCACCCAAAAATTCTTTTTTTTTTTTTTCTGCAAGACATCTTATGGGAACAATGTTCTATAAAGTACATTTTGAGTAATGCTACTCTAGAGATGTGAAGACTTTCTAGGAAAAATATGTGGTTCAGGTAATGTTTGTGTTTCATTACCATCTTTAGGGCAAAGGCCAGGGTAAACAGAATAGGAAGCCCAACCTCTTTAATCTTGGATTTTCATTATCAGGTGTGGGGCAGAATCATAAAAAGCATTTAGGGCAATGGTAGCCTGAAGCAAAAAACTACTTTCAGACAGACAAATGTGTTAAACTCTTTTACTTTGTACCCATTGTTGTGAACTATTTTGTGTATTTGTGTGTGTGATTCTGTCACAAATGCCCAATGAGGTTTTACACTACTTCATGGTATGAATTAGGTTCTATGTTTTTTCCTCTGTCATATGTCTATATTTCTTCTCTGCCCAGAGTAGGCACGCATATGTTTAACTGATTAATTTGAGCCGGACATTTCTTAATTTTTTCAAGAAAATTATCTAGTAGAATTGGAAAGTTGGACCAACTGACAATCTATTGGGGTTTTATGATGATCAAATAGGATAATGCATGAAAAGGCTTATTATTTTTCCATAGAAATGCTAATTTAATTTCACATTACTTAAAACTTAGAGGAATTTTTACAACCAACTATAAACCAGAAGCTGGATTTACAAGTTGCCCCATTCCTTGACAATCTTTGGTCTTCAAGTTCTGTCAGGACTTTCAACAACATGCAACAGGTCTGATATTTGAAAGTGGCTTCTCCATACCAGTTTGAAAACCTGAGTCAATCTATTCCCATGTTTAGCCCATTGCTAGCCCTTTTGGTCTGTCTCTTTCCTTCATCCACACTTTTGTTCTCCTTATATGCATATTTGGTCTTTCCATCAGTATTCCAAGCTCCTTTTAGCCCAAAGACGATGTACTACCACCTTTGTACCCGTCTGTTCCAGTATCTATTGCCATGTTGCGATTTTACTCCCATACTTAGTGGCTTAAGATGATAGTCATTTCATTACACTTCATAGTCTGTGTGAGTCAAGAATCTGGGGAGGGCTTGGGGCAGCTCTGGCTTAGGGTGCAGCATAGAGTTGCAGTCGGATGCGGGCTGGAGCTGGGTTGCTGGGAGTGGGGACTGAGCAACTGGGAGCTGGCTGGGCATCTGTCAAACTCCTTGTGGTCTTGGGGTTTCTCCTTGTGGTCTTTCCATGAGTTAGTCCACACTTCCTCCCAGCATGTCAGTCTCAGGGCAGTAAAAAGCTTAAATGGCAGCTGAAAATTTCAACAGAGAGGATTCCAGTGAGTAAGGGGGAAGCTGCCTCTGTGTCACTTCTGCCATTCTCTGTTGGTCACAAGAGTCACAAAAGCCCACCCATTTCATGGAGACCACAGTTCCCAACAGAAAAGTTAAAGTCATATTTTAAGAAAGACATGAGGGATAGAAGTTTATTTTGTGGTCGAGCTGAAAAACAATCTCTCATACCATCAGAATTTTTGACATGGTGCTTTGCAAAGGTGAGTGCTCAATCAATGTCTGTCAAATAAAAAAATAAAAGCACTCTACCCCAAAATATGATTTAAGTGAAAGACCAACCCAAATTTAGTTAAAAAAGCTCTACTACATACTCTGCCTACTCTATGGCACTTAGGCATTCTGAAAAGCTTTAAGAAAAAGAGGTCACTAACTGACCTGCCATGTTAACAACTGTCTCTGTAGGCTGTTGAGAATACGCTGATTTCTCCCCTTCAGCTTGGAGGTCCATGGCTCCAAACATTTTCCAAAGTCCCATAGACCAGGCTAATAAAAAGCTCACATGTATTAACTATAGCCTTCATCAACTCTGGAAATGAAAGTCAAAAATGCATCTGCAGATATGGCGAGATGATTCATTACCTCAGTGCATTCCTTTTGGGACAGAGACAGAGCACAGCAGTGTTGGTCCAGCTAATCGGAAGATAGCACTCAAAGAGATATCATTAAACAGGAAAAAAACCCTCCATTCAGAAGAGAGTCACAGGATCTTCTACCATACAATGAGTCTTAGTGATTACCTGTGAACAATTTCCATTAAGGAAGAGAAAATTATTTGATGTGACTGAATTTGCAAAGGAGTTTAGTGTTGCTCTGTCTAATGTTGTCTGTAAGTTTGCCTAATAGTGAGCAAAACAACTTAAGAGTAAAAAATCTGAAAAAAAAGAAAAATGAGGAAAATTTGAATTGTGAAAATGGTGTCATTCTAGATTTTTATGGTTTTCTAAGCCAGAACTTCAAGATGGTACATGGAAGAAAGCGTTATACAAGAAAAGGGCTCTATGACCTATGCTGGGCTAAAAATATTAACACATGATTTTACTATGAGACATCTCAGTGCCTTTAATAAGGTAACATTTAACATGAATACTTAAAGAATAGTCCAGGAGGTATTTCCCAACTTCAGCGTTTTATTTAAAAGAATTTCTCAAGTAAATTACAGAAAAAGCTTTGAGAAACACTGAAATCTCTTCAGGCTATAATATATCAAGATTTCAGTTTCTAGGGGTGCCACAGCCAAAATACAGGCCAAGAGCTCTGTGACAGGCTCCCTTGGTCAAAAGGATGTTCAAGCAGCCCTTGGTCAACATCTCTTTCAATGATACTTTGCCCATTTTTTTCCCTTAGAAATATAGTGAATGGAATAGTCAACTAATCCTGTAAAAGGACACCATATATCCTGAATTGGATGAGTTAGTTGGTAAAATAGATGTATTTTAAAGCTAGTGTTTTAGCCACTGGAAAATTATTCATAAACCATTTAGAGAAACTCTGATCATGGGGATAAAATTCCTCCTTTTTTTTTCTGAGTTTCTGTTTTCCTGGATTAGTTAAGTAAAATGATTATTTTGTTTAGATAACAGGTCTGGAGGTAGCAGCCCAGTGGCAGGGTAGTGGCATAAGGATTCCTTCAGAGAATATGGTTTCTTCTCTTGTCCACTTCCAGTACCTGGCAAATAGATTTTCCAATGGTCACAAAATGGCTGCTGCATCGTCAGACATTGTAACTGCATTCCAGTCAAGCAAAAAAGAAAGAAAGAAAGAGCAAAGGCATATGCCAGTTAAGTTTATTCCTTTTTTAAAATCAGGAAGTCTGTATTTTCTTAAAAGCCCTACCATAGACTTCTTCTTTCACTTCACTGGTCAGTACTTTGTCATATAGCCTCTGCTGCCTGGAAGGTAACCCAAAAAATAAATAAATAAAATCAAGGCTTTGTTTTTGTTTTTGTTTAAGTTTACATTGCTGTCACTAAAAAATATTCATACATGGAAGAAAGTCCATTCTGGTCTGACAGAAGGTTGTGATAGTTCAGATCTTTTGTCATTCATCAGAGTAACTCTAAGGTGTTCATCATAACCTGTGAAGCAACTGAGAATTTGCTGAATGCCTCTGTAGCATCTTTTCACTTTGTCCTAATGAGATATTCTCTCTCGCTTGTACATTTTTCATTGTATCACTGATGAGGCCCCTTCTAACAATACGTGTTTCCATAAAATTGAGAGCTAGAACTTACAGAGATGTAATTCTCATTTTGTTTCCCTAGTAATTGTAAAAGTAGATCTGAACAAGTCCTTCTGTGAGCCCAAATAATTAGCTCATAATTTATGAGATGCCTAGCTAGTTGGCAGTGTGGTAAGAACTTATGTTGTGCTAAGAACTACACTGAGGCAGAAAAAGAAATAAAACACAGCACTTCTGCTCTACCATCCTTTTGTTCTCACTTCACTACTCCTGGATGCCTCCTGTGCCCTCCATTTCTGCTTCTGCAGCTGTTTCTGCAAGGATGACAACCTTAGGGAAAATGCCAGAGGTGCAAGATGGAGATGGATAGGGGTAGTAGTGGGGAAAAAATGTCTGCTTCCTTCTTGAGTCATTGCTGCAAATACCTAAAATTATTGCAGATGTTTCTCTATCTTGAGGTTGTAGCAAGATGGCATCTTCAGTGGGACTAATGCCTTCTCTTTGATGTGCTTGAAAAAGGGGAAGAGGTAAGAAAGCATCTGTTCCTAAATGTCTTTCCTACTTTCACCACTTCGCTTCTTTTTCCGTTCCCTTCACAGGGAGGTAACTGATGGGGAAGCACTGTAGGGATGAATTTGGGGCAATTATGCCTAAACTCTCTAGGTCTCTGTATTGGTCAGCTATTGCTGATTAACAAAATTAACCCCAAACTTAATGGCTTAAAACAACAAACACAGTTTTAGTGGCTCAAGCATCAGGGTGAGGCCCAGCTAGGTGCCTCTGGCTCAACATCTTTAGGAGGATTACAGTTAGGTCACTGGCCAGCACGTGGGCTCCTTGAAGGCTTGACTGCAGGATGATCTGCTTCCAAACTGGTGGGTGGCATGATTCAGCTCCTTGTGGCCTTTTGGGCTGCAGGTTTCAGTTCTTCCCTAGCTTTGATCCCTCAGGCGCTTGCCTGGTGGCCTTCTCCATAGTGCAGCTCACAGCATGGCAGCTCGCCTGCCCTCAGAGCAGAGGCTCTGAGAAAGAAGAGAGAGAGAATGAACAAGCTAGAAGTCACAGTCTCTCCGTAACAGTCTTGGAAAGTGGCATATCCCATCATTTTTGTTCAGTTCCACTGTTAGAAGCCAGTCACTGGGACTAGCTTATAGTCAAGGGCAGGGAATTCCACAATAGCCTGAATAGCAGGGAGCAGGAATCATGGGGCATCACTGAAGATGCTTCTCTCTGTCTTAATCCCTTTCGGGGATCCCACCAGTTCTGGAGGCCTGTAATGTCATGATTCTGAGAACATGCTTAGAGTCAGTCCCAAGACTGCACTGTGAAGTCAGGGACTGTTTCTTTTACCTCTGCATCCTCAGCATCACTACTGGACCTGGTCTGTAATGGATATTCATGTATTTTATTCATTTAATAAGTATTTATTGATGACCTACTATGTGCCATGCCTTGTGGTAGGTGCTAGGATGTAACAAGATAAATGAAGGTTCTCAATATCGTGGAACTTACATTCTGGTGGAGGAAGACAGACAATAAACAAGCAAAGCAAATTAAAACTTGATGAGCAAGATGCCACCTCACAGATAGGGATTAGTAATGTGACAAACTAGTAGGAAGTATTTGAAATCTGTAAGATAAACATCACTATAATGACCTTACTCTATGAGAAGCTTTACACAAATCTGTAAGAAAAAGCTGAATATTCCAGAAAAAGTTCTCAAAAAAATCTGAGAGAAAAAAATAGGTTCAGTATCATTAGTTATCTAAGATCTAGAGATTAAAACACAATGAAAACAAAACAGTAATTACTCTCTTCTAATTGCTAAGTTTAATTATTGTTTTTAATAATAATAGTCAGTGTTGCTAATGGTTTGGGAAATTGGGCCTTCTTACAGACACTTGGAAGAAGTGAATGTTTGTTTTACTTTTCCCAAGGACCTTGTGGCAGAATGTATCCAAATCCTAAAATGAATGTGCAGCTTTTTTGAGTCAGTAAACTGAAAACTAGAGGCTGAGGGTGGGCTGTGGAATCAGCCAGCCTGGAGTGGTAAAGGTGCAGGCTATTAGGGACAGCTTCCTAGTGGGGATGACTTCTGAAGTGAGTAGGAGCTAGTATGGCCACATGGGGTCTGGGATGGGAAGTGCTGCACGCAAAGATGAAAAAGCCAAGAAGTCAACTCTTTCAGAACAGAAAAGCAGTGTGCACACTAGGAAGTATGAGGAAGACCGGGGAATCAGAGAGACAGGTGTCTGGATGATTCCCGGACTTCTTTCTCGGCAGCTAGCAGACCACAAAGTTATCACCAAGGTAGGGAAACAAGACAAGTTCTCATAGTGTCAGATAATTGGGGGGTCCCAAGAACTTTTGATCATGACTCACTTAGATAAAGAAAAATACCTGGAGGCCCACCTCCCCTGCCTATTAGACACTGATTTCTTCCTTTTTTTTTTTAAGTACAGTTGACTCTTGAACAATGCAGGATTAGGGGCACTGACCCTCCCACAGTCAGAAATCTGTGTATAACTTCCCAACACTTAACTACTAAAGCTTACGGTTGACCAGAAGCCTTATCAATAACATAGAGTTGATTAACACATATTTTGTGTATGTACCATATACTGATTTCTTAAAATAAAGTGAGTTAGAGAAAAGAACATGTTTTTTCAAATTATCCCAAATCTCCAAAAAATTTTTAAATATATTTATTGAAAAAAATCTGCATGTAAGTGGACCCATACAGTTCAAACCTATGTTGTTCAAGGGTCAACTGTATATTAAAAAATGAATTTATGACCAAATAGGGCCATGAAAATGTTTGTCTGAAAATATCTTTACTTCACTTTTTTCTGTAGGATATTTTCAAGAAATAGAAGTTCTAAGTCGATAATTATTTTCCTTCAGCAGTTATTTTACATTCTTCCAGTTTCTGCATTTGCTGTTGAAATACCAACGTTAGTCTAATGTTGCTCCTCTGAAGGGAATGTCTGTCTTTCTCTAGCTACTTTTTAGCTTTGGTTTTCTGCAATTTCACTATCCAGATCTGAGTTTCTTTTATTTATCCTGCTTGGGATTCATTAAGCTGTTTATTGTAAATTGATGTCTTTCATCAGTTCAGGACAGTCCTAAGTCACTACCTCTAAATTGCCTCTGTCATGTTTGTATCTTCTCTCTTCCAGTTAAAAATATGTTACATCTTCTCATGTGTCTTTTGTCTCTTACTTTCTGTTTTACATTTTCCATTTTCTTGGTCACTCCATGCTTCTAACATATCTTCTTTTCCACTGTTTTGTTTCTTAACCTGTCCACTAAGTTTTAAATTTTCATTATTTTAATTCTAGAACTTCTATTTGTGTTTTACTGAAATTTATAGTTTCTGTTTCCCCTGATTTTACAGTCATCCTTTATCTCCTTGAATATACCAAAGAAATAATTTTATAATCTGTGTCCGATAATTCAAATATCTAGAGTCTCTGAGAGTCTGTTCCTGTTTCTTATTATTTTTGATTGGCTCTTGCTTATGATAATTTTTCTACCAATGTTCCTTTCCATGTACTTGAAAAATTATTTGTAGAAACAATTTGAGGCACAAAGGGGACTAATAAGATACTGTATTCAGTTATACCTTAATAAAAATAAAGTAAAAACCATTAAGATCCAGGAAGTCTCCTTCTAAACAATTCATCATTATAATCCACTAATACGCTGCTGGTTGATTACTGAAGAGCCATCACTGTATTACTGGCCACATAAATACTGTATATATTACTCATGAGCAATCTTTTAAGATCCTATTTTCTTTGCTTGCTTAATGCCAGTCAGAAAAGAATTTCTAAAACTGACATTTTAATCCAGGGTATCATTCCTTCACCCTCAACCAAGAGGATAAGCAAAAGAAAGTATAGCCTAGGATAAAATACATGTATTACAAAGACACAGATGTGCTACATTAAGGTGTATCCCAGTTTTTTCTCCAGTTAATCCTTTTACAAGACAGCCATTCAAACACTGGCTGAGCATAAAAATCAATAAAGGACTGTCTGCCATTTAGGTCACAATTATGAATAAACCACACCAAGTCCTGTGGATTCTAAAAATGAAGTTATCTTTGTCAGGCTGGAAACTTTCGCAACCAAAATGGAAAAATAAATGCAGTTTCGAAAGCTGTGGATATCAAAAAAGTAGGTTGGTGCAGAAACAAAAGTAGCAGGGAAAAGAGAGATCTCTGAGGGAACAAGATATGCTGTCAGCAAGAGCTGAAGACACAACTTGGGTGCCCTAACACGGAAAGCATTTACAGAGGCTTTTCAGTTATGTGTCTCCATGAGACAGAGAACCACATGTCACGTAACTCAGATGGACCAGGAAAAGTATGAGGAGGAAAATGAAGTGAAGAATGTAAAATGGCAAAGGATGCTGACAGATCTGTGAAAAGAGAAACAAGCCAAATAAGGTTCTCATCCCTATACCCATATATTAAAGTATTTAGAGCACCAATTGTATGTCACATGGTTTTACTGCTATTTCAATACACTTTACTATATAATTTTTAATATGATAGTACAAATAGAAATAAGATTACATGGCCACAAGAACTTTGGTTTAGATACTTCTCACTTTCAAGAGTGTAATTTCTACGTGACACCCTAAAGATATTTGTACATATCACTCCCTAAGAAAGTGATTTGACTTCTTTGTCTGAGCTTTTGTATTGCTTCAGGTTTTGTTCCATAGTGTATACCTGCCAAGTGGAGTCATCACCACATAACCTTTGAAGAAAAGGATGTCTCTGAGAATGGAATTCACCATGTAACTACTTTTGCCCAAAGAAACCCTCTTAAATGTACATTGTGCAAGAACTTTTCTGGGCTCTGTTTCAAATTAAACTGGCCTAGAACTTCATAGGGTGTACTGAAAAGTGTTTAAGGCTAGACAGTAAATCAGAACCTTGCATCACTAGAGAAGCTATGCAGCACAGTAAAGACAGTCTCTCCCATGCCACCCCAGAGTGAGCATTTTTCCAAACACATGGTACTCACTGTTAAAAGAGATGAGCTATTGATACCAGAAGTCTATACATGAACACTGGCCCATTCCCTTTGGCATTTACTTTTCCACATCCCAACCTATACAATGTTATAAAACATAGCTGTACTATAACCAGATGTATGTTTCTTTCTGTCTGGGTTAATCTACCTTTGTTCTTGGCTTCTATAGCACAGAAACCTTTAGATTTATTCTTATGTTGTACCTTATACAACCCAAACGTCTGCAGGCTCCACCAAAAGGTGGATACAAGGGAAATAAGTTTAATATTCATGAAATAAATTTCCTGCTCCTGCCCACATCTGCTGGTACATGCAAACCAACTCCCCCTCCACTAATCTCCTTCCCACCTATCACCACATATTCCCTGAGATCCTGTGTATCTCATACATGCTATGAACAAGTTGGCACCTCTGGTCCCTGTGTGACATGGCTCTTCTTCTTCAACTTTTTTTTGTTTCTCATATCCCTCCTGTCTTCTTCCCATAAAGCCACTTAAAAACTTCTTTTTTTGCTGATGTTAATGGTGGCTGCCATGACCAGCAACATCCATGCCAACAGCATGAGTTCCTGCTGCTCCCAAAGTCAATAATCCAAACGTTCTGGTGCTTTGTTTGTTCATCAGCTGCTGACTGAGTGCCCACTGCTTGTCAGACACTGTGTGGGCCCTAGGGCTCCCACCCCATCCCTGTGCCATACACTGCTGCTTGCTTGGACTCCTAAATGGCACTAGCTGGGCCAAGTATTCTGGAAAGGTCTTTATGAAACCAATTTCTTTTATTTTAACTTGTAATTCATTGAGCAGACATACAAAACCAGTTTGGTATCTAAGGCAGAGGAGAAAATCATTCTACCCCCTCTACTGGCCTTATATCCCTTTCTTTTCTATTGGGAGCTCTTTCAAAGCAGACTAACAGGAAAAACATTTTCTTTACTCTTTTCCTAGAAAGTGCAAATCAATGCACATTCATTCAGGCAAACTGATTGTCAGAGAGCTTGTAAATCCACCAGTTTCATGAATTGCTGAGCTCTCTTAGTATTGATTTAGCTATGACATTCTATGATACTCTGATAACATAAATATATTTCTTAGTTTTCCTACTAGATTACTAATAATTTAAGAATTGTCAGCTTTATATTCTCTCTTTCCCCGTAGACTACCTAAAATAGTGTCTTACCTATTGTTACTCAATTGAATTGATAATGATGTTTCATGTGTTACCCTATTCAATCCCAAGGGATATGGCAATCTCTTCACAGAGTCACATGCAAAGGGGACACAAGCTGGCCTGCATAACTTCAGAAAAAAATTGTACCTTCACTATTGGTAAAGTACTGGAGTTGTGTACCATGCATTTCTGTTTAGAAATTTCCCAGATGTCCTGTAATTGGTTATCATTCTTTCTCATCACAGTTCTACATCCAGAGCAATTACAAAAACCAAGAAAGCAAACAAAAAAGCCCAAATTTCTACTTTCTTTACTTATTTCTTCTCACATCTAGCCCCTAGGTACCACACTTCTAACTGGTGGTATCTCATTCTCTACTCCCATTCCTCTACTCTCTCACTGTGAAAAGCACTTGTGGTATACAGTTAAAGTTCAAAATTTCTCATTTTGGTGACTTTATAAATCAGAATCATCAACCATGGATAAAAGGGATACTTTAGGAGATGACTTGGAAATAAGTCTACAATAATGACACAGTAATAATTTTCCTTGCTAAACATACAGCTTCTTTGTTTTTACCTGTTTATTATTTTTCAAACTTAAAAGCAAAGCTGCAACTGAAAAATCTATTTTTAGATGTTGTTAGCAATTTTCTCTAAAGAAGAAACATCCCTAGTACTTACTTATTTTATAGCTGGAAGTTTGTAGTTTTTGATCATTCTTCTCCAATTCCCCCTTCCCTTAACCCCCAGAACTATACACTCTAAAACCTAAAGACGTAAAGCAGTTTCCCAAAGAATGTTCCATAACATTTTGGTTCTATAGGTTAGAAATGCTACTATGTGGCAAGAAATTTAGAGGAAGCATTAGGTTAAACAAAGTCAAGGTTTTTTTTTTAAAACTAAATTTGTTAGACCTTTAATACACAAAGTGGGATTGAATATGTTTTGTTTCCTTAACTTATTTGGACATGAAACTCTTTGTCTCAAAACATCCCCAGGGACTAAAGTTCTACCAAACACTCTATGGGAAAATGATTCTCTAAGGAATCATTTGCTGTGAAGATCACATTATTACCCAGTGCCTTTGTGCTCCATGCTTCTGAAAAATATTTACCAGTATAAAGTAATCTCAAAGCATGGGAGTTACAGTAAGTATGATAAGGAACTATAACATTTATTGAGCATTTACTATGTACCACATAATGTATTAAGTACTTATATCCATTTTATAATGTGCCGAGTATCTTGCACATATTATCTCATTTATTCCTCCTAATAACTGCACAAAAGAGAAATTATTGTGATCTCCATCTTACAGATAAGGAACTGAATCATAGGAAGACACACAATGAAGAGGTAGAATTATGACTTGAACCTGTTTCTATGACTTCATAGTCTGTGAGTTTAACTATAGTTCTGTACCGCCTTCTCTTCTGCATATCAAATCAAGTCAGTTTCTAACATTAACATTTCAGTTTGGTTTGAGGTTCCACAACTACAGAGTAAACTAACACTTATCAAGCACCTACGACATGCCAGTCCTTGTGCTTTTCTATATTTATTAGCTGATATAATCCTTATAATAGCCATAGGAGAAAAGTACTGACGATTTTGTGAGAAAAAAAAATAAACTCTTTTGCTTTGATACTGAAAGCTTGGCCAACACAGGATAAGCATCTCACAAACCACTTCAGATGATTTCTCAGTAACTCACTCAATTCTGAAGTACAAACTATCATCCTTCATCTTCCTCTAAAGTATTGCTTCACTGAACTACCAAGAGCATTCAAACTAATTTTAGCTTAAATAAACCTTTTCTCCAATCCCTTAAATCTTTAGTTGGAGTCCTAGTGAAAATTATTCGGAATAATGAGTTTGGAATACACACTTGTTAAATTCTCTGTTCAAGTGATAATGTATATCTTTCTTAATTATATATAAGGTATGTACATATATATGAATATAGTACAATTTGAACCTATACATTTTTTAAAATTTGACCTTCTAAAAAAATTTTTTTTGTATCATTAATCTACAATTACATGAGGAACATTATGTTTACTAGACTCCCCCCTTCACCATGCCATTTCAATACAGAAAAATGGTAGAAATACCCACAGAAACATATTTAGTTTTGAAGTCATTTTAAGATAGCAGCCTGAGCAGAAATTTACAGCCCAGGCCCCTGAAGGCCCCCTGAAATAGTAATATAGAAGTACAGAAGAGAATAAACTGTAACCGCAAAGTGCTTTAGATAGGGGAGTGAAGAACACTGGTCATTAGTGAAAGAGAAATTTAAACAAATTTCTGCGTGACAGGAAGCAGATGGAAACCTCTAAGCAGGTAAAACAGTGCAGAATTGCCTACAAGAGGGCCAGCAGTGATGTGGGGCAGGAGCTTTTCCACCAGTATCAGAGTTGGAACAACCCCAAGCTCAGAGTTTGTAGGGATGAGGGCAACATGGGGAATGATACGTTCTTTAAACTTGTATATGGAAACGAAGGTCTATATATACGAAAAACTGTTTTAATTACCACACAGTCCTCACCTCTGTTCACAGAGGGCAATCAGTGCAGAAACATAACCTAGAGATTAAAGGAATGACTGTGGAGCAATGTTACCTTGGTTCAAAGCCTGCTTCTGCCACTTACTAGCTGTGTGACTTTGGGCAGTTTACTTAACTTCTCTCTGCCTCCATTTTCTTGTGTATGAAAAGAGAATATAACAGTACCTAACTTAAAGAACTGTTATAAGTAGTAAATGAATTTATATATGTGATGTTCTTAAGACAGTACTGGCAGATGATCAATAGCCACATCAATATTAGCTATCATCTTTACCATCATCATTACCTCCAGAACAAATATCTTGAATAAGCCACAGGAAAACATCTATGGTTTATGGTATGTGAACTGCAGTCTCACAGTAATGCCCTCCTTTATCTGGAATCTGGGAGACTAGTATCTAGCTGCTAGCTCCTTGTCTACTTATCCTAAAAAAATCTTGTCAATGAACTCCCCCTTCCCAACTACACAGGGCTTCTGGCCAGACTTCCCAGTAAAAGCAGGGAAAATATATCATGAAACAGACCTACTAATATAAGAATAAAGTAAAGCCACCTCAACTACCAAGGATCACTAAGCAGAATTTATCAACATCTTTATTTTTTAATTTATTTCAGTAGTCAAAGTAATTTTCAATTTTAGTTTCTTTCCCAGCTTTATTGAGATACATTTGACATATTGTGTAAGTTTAAGGTGTACAATGTGATGATTTGGTATACATACATATTATGAAATAATTATCACAATAAGGTTAGTTAATGCATTCAACACCTCACATAGTTACAAATAGCAAAAAGTGATCCCAGAGGAATTAGAGATAATCCAAAGAGCAGAAGAGAAGTTAAAGAAACAACAATGAACTCCAATTATAATTCTCAGAGAGAGTTGAGATGATTTTGCATCTACCAAGATATATATATATGTATATATATATACATATATATATATACATATGCCATTAAAAAAAGAAACCAAGAACAACAGCAAGAAGGAGCTCTTTGATAGTAAAAACATGATTTCTGACAATTAAAATAAATTTAAAAGAAAGCTGGAAGTTAAAATCAAGATTTCCCAGGATATAAAGCATGACAAGGTGGAAAACTGAGAAACAAACAAAACCCTTAGAGAGCCTATCAGTAAGGATTCTACATAAAACTAACAGGTTCTAGAAAAAAAGAACTGCACATGGATGGTACATGGAAGACAAGTCCCATGGCAGAGGAAGGATTTAATGATTCAGATCAAAATGGTCCGTGAATGCCAATGAGGGGGAATGAGGTCCATACTGCTCACATCATTAGGGAATTTCAGAATACCAAGGCCTAAGAGAAGATCCTAAAATAAAACCCCTTGAGAATAATTATGCTAACATCAAAGTAATGAGAACTCGACTGGAACCAGCCACACTAGATGCTAGAAGACAATACAAGGATGCCTTCTTTGTAAGGTGGGGGTGCTGACTGCCTGGCCTTTGTCCCTAAGCCACAACAGCCCAGACACAGAGATAAGATCATAATGGCAATGACAAAAATCATGATTTATCTTCTGGTTTGGCCCTCTTCAGCAAGGACTCCAGCTGGCCTTCAAATCTCTCCCAAATATTTTAGGATTTCTCCCATGTGACCTGAACATCAGTCATGTTGGCTCCAAGAGATAGCCATGTGCTCCACCTGTCCTGCACATGCACCTTCAGTGACGTCTCTGGTTACTGCCAACACCAGCATCTGTCAAAGGGTCTGCCAGCGACAACTGTCCAAGAGAGGCAGGGCATCATGGCACTTTACTGCATTAGGCCATATCAACAGTTGGCCTGGCGTGAATCCCTGCCTATCGCAAAGTAAAAGTGTAACCTTGACCTCTTTAGGCTTCAAATTAACATCTGTAAAGTGGGGAAAATAATAGTTTTTATCCCCTAGTGCTTTCGATGATGAAATGAGATAATCCCATTTTAAAACAGCATAGTGCCTAGTGCAGAGTTAGCACTAAATTTTCAGTATTAGCAAAAACAAAACAAAATCTCACATGCCCTGTCAATGGTACCCACCAATGTGCACATCTGAGATGCTGCTACTTGTGCACAGCACCGTCTCCTATCAGCATGGAAGCTGCTATTGCCTTGGGTAATATTTCACTCAGGTGAGGAGTCAACATAATTGTCTTGATTTATGACTCCACTTACCTTCTACTTTAAGCACCCATTCTGAATGCTGATAGAAATTCAGTGAATTTAGAGCTCCACTCTTACTCCTCAGGTGGCATGTACATTTCCAAGGGATGACACACCACCTCTGTGTTGCCTTGGGGTTGGAGGGGGCAGCAACTAGTCGTCGATTCCCCCACTGTGATGTACTTTGGCTCCTCCAGGGTCACATCATCAATGAAGTTAGTCACTTCATCTTCCCTGACTCCCAACCTAAAGACTTTGAGACCTAGTTACCTGCCTGCCACTTGCACGCCACCCCAGAGCCTCAGAGAATCTCCTGGGGCAGGCTCTGGCCCTCTACCATCACTGGCCCCATAGGGAGTACAGGGGAAATTGTTCTACTCAGGCAAGTATCTCAACTCTTCCTTGTTTCTCAAGCTCTGAGAATGGGCAGAGCTGCCCTCTACTTGGCTCCAGATTCCTTGAACTTATCTGGATTGTTCTGTCAACTTCCTTCTCTTCTGAGGACTCTGACTGAAGGTTAAGAGAAAGAGAAAGATCCAGTCCCCTTGAAGTGATGGCCAACATCTGTCTCTATTGCTTCCTCCCAGTTCTTTGTGTTATCTTGCTGTGGAGCAGAAAGAGAAACCAGGAGCCTGGATCATAACATTTTGTGCTCTCTTTGCCCAGAGGCCCTCAAAGACCTATTGCTTTCAGATCCTCATCTTTGACATGGCTGAGGTGATGGAAGCGCAATGACAATGCAGAGAAGAACAAGGAAATGCCAAGACACAATGATATTTAGGACAGTCAAACTATTATCTGCCACAGTCTTGATAACTCATGGATAGCCCTAGATAACATTTATTGAGAACTTGCTAGATTCCAGGCACTCCTTAAGCACACTGTGTGTATTAATTCATTCAGTTGTCGTAACAAACTAAGAGGCATGTAGGGTTTTATTCCCACTTTCCAGATGAAAAAATGGAGGCCTGGGCAAGTTACTTATGCCAGGTCAGTGAGGATGCCCAAAGGAAAGGTGGAATTCTAGCCTGGGCACTATGGATCAAGGGCCAGTACCTCCACCCACCCCGCCCACCTACTTCTTCCTGATTATGCACCAAAGAGTCCCTGTGTTTTCCCCTCAGTCTCTGATTGCTGCACAGGGCATGGACTTATAGATCTGGGTCAGAAGTCAGTCGGAGCAGTAAGCGTACCAGAATCAACCACCATGCACACTCACTGTCCTTGAAGCCAGTGTACCTCTTGCACCTCCCTCTTGCTTTGAGTGGAGTTAACTACAAGAATCCCTCTTAGATGGCAGGTCACATTTTCCTGGTGGGAACACCCAAGCCCTCTTGATTTCATCAGGGTAGGCTGTGATCCTTATTTAGAAAATATGGTCTGATTGCCTTAATGATGGTGGTGTGAGAAGTGAGACAGAAACCTCCTCCAAAAACCACATATAATATGAAAATATAGCAAATACAACTAATTCTGGAAAAGCAAGAGGAAAGAAAGCTGCAACACATGGCCTCTATCTGGAGAAAAGAGTAGAATTTATGGACAAGGGTAAAGTACTAAAGCTGCGATCTGGCAGGACCCAAGCCCAGCTCACCTGCAGGAGGAAGAAAAACAGAGCGGGGAAGGGGTTAAGGCCTAGGACTGCTGAACACCCAGCCCTGGAGATCTGCTCTTGAAGCACAAACCTACATTGCATGGTGCTCTGGAGATTAGTGGGGTTGGAAACCTAAGACAGGCAGAATACTCGGAGAGACTGAGATTCCAGCTGCTGGTGGAGAACAGGTAAACAAAACTGGCCACTCTGGGACAAAAGAAAGGGAGGCACTTTGAAAGACTTCACAACAGTGAGAGGGCTGCTAAAAGGGCAATGAGTACACAGAGCTTCCTGCTTAGGAGAAAGGACAGGTGGACAAAATTGTCCCAGAGCACTCTGCCCAGCAGGTTGCAAACTTTCAGGAGCTTCACATGCTCCATCCCCCTGGCTGGCAACACAGCTCGAAGGTCCCACCACTGCAGTGCAAGCCTGCTGCTCCTTCCTCCTGACTGGCAATGGTTCACAAACATGCAGCACCCACCATTGCACCATGCCCACCAGAGGGCAGCCCTGCCTATGGCAGCTACAAGGGCATAGCATAGAGACTCCACCTGGAATGCGTGGCCCACTGGCCCCAGCAGTAGAGGCAGGCACTGCAGCCAGGAAGCAGGAAAGAGTTATTTCCTTGCAGTAGGCACCAGGGCCACCGTCCTGCAACTCCAGCCATTGCTTCAGAGGCTGAGCAGCTCCATACAGAAGAGCTTCTAGGCAAAAGAGGATGCCACCTACACCATGTTATTTTTACAAATATGAAACTTCAAGTGAACCCAGTACAAACCAAAATCCCACAAATACCAGAAAGAGAGCCAAGTGAAACTAAAATCACCAATCTTCCTGATAAAGACATCAAAATAAAAATCATAAATATGGTCACGGACCTAGAGAAAAATTTTCAAGACCTCAGGGAGGAATTCAAGAAAGAAAGAAAGTTTGAAAAATACAGTATCTAAAATGAAACATACAATGGAGGAATTTAGAAGCACATTAGATGAAGTAGAGAGGACGGCAAACAAAACAGAAATTAGAGAACAAGAATACAAAGAAGCTGAGGCACAGAGAGAAAAAGGATCTCTAGGAATGAAAGAATATTGAGAGAACTGTGTGACCAATCCAAATGGAAAAATATTTGCATTATAGGGGTAGCAGAAGAAGAAGAGAGAAAAAGAGATAGAAAGTGTCTTTGAGGAGGTAATTGCTAAAAACTACCCCAAGCTGGGGAAGGAGACAGTCTCCCAGACCGTGGAGGTGCACAAATCTCCCAACACAAGAGACCCAAAAAAGACAACACCAAGACATATAATAATTAAAATGGCAAAGATAAAGGATAAGAACAGAGTATTAAAAGCAGCTAGAGAGAAAAAAAAGATCACACACAAAGGAAAACCCATCAGGCTATCAGACTTCTCAACAGAAACCTTATGGGCCAGAAGGGAGTAGCATGATACATTCAATGCAGTGCAACAGAAGGGCCTTGAACCAAGAATACTCTACTCGTCAAGATTATCATTTAAATTTGAAGGAAGGATTAAACAATTTCCAGATAAGCAAAAGTTGAGAGAATTTGCCTCCCACAAACCACCTCTACAGTGTATTTTGGAGGGACTGCTATAGATGGAAGTGTTCCTAGGGCTAAATAGCTATCACCACAGAAAATAAAACTACGGTAAAGAAAGTAGACCAATTCATTACTAAGCAAATGCAAAATTAAATCAACTACCCCCTAAGTCAGTCTAGGGATACACAAAGAGTATAGAATATGATACCCAGTATATAAGAATGGTGGAGGAAGAACAGCTAGGAGGAAAAAAAAGAACCTTTAGATTGTGTTTGTAAAAGCATACTAAGTAAGTTAAGTTAGACTGTTAAATAGTAAAGAAGCTACCCTTGAACCTTTGGTAACCATGAATCTAAAGCGTGCAATGGCAATAAGTACATATCTATCAATAATCACCCTAAATATAAATGGTCTGAATGCACCAATCAAAAGACACAGAGTTACAGAATGGATAAAAAAAACAAGACCCATCTATATACTGCCTACCAGAGACTCACTTCAAATCCAAAGACATACACAGACTAAAAGTAAAGGGACAGAAAAAGATATTTCATGCAACTAATAGGGAGAAAAAAGCAGGAGTTGCAGTACTTGTATCAAACAAAATAGACTCAAAACAAAGAAAGTAAGAAGAGACAAAGACGGACATTACATAATGATAAAGAGAATATTACCATAATAAATATCTATGCGCCCACCACAGGAGCACCTACATAACTTAAACAAATACTATCAGAATTAAAGGGGGAAACAGAATGCAAAGCATTCATTTTACAAGACTTCAACACACCACTCACTCCAAAGGACAAATCAACCAGACAGAAAATAAGTAAGGATACAGAGGCACTGAACAACATATTGGAACAGATGGACCTAAGGGACATCTACAGAACACTCTGCCCAAAAGCAGCAGGACAGACATTTTTTTCAAGTGCACATGGAATATTTTCAAGAATATATCATATACTAGGCCACAAAAAAAGCCTCAGTAAATTCAGAAGGATTGAAATTGGATCAACCAGCTTCTCAAACCACAAACATTTGAAACGAGAAATAAATTATGCAAAGAAAACAAAAACCCCACAAACACATGGGGGGGGTTAACAATACGCTCCTAAATAATCAGTGCATCAATGACCAAGTAAAAAAAGAGATCAAGCAATATATGGAGACAAATGAAAACAATAATTCAACATAGCAAAATCCGTGGGATGCAGCGAAGGCAGTATTAAGAGGGAAGTATATTACAATACAGGCTTACCTCAGTAAAGAAGAATAATCATATATGAACAGCCTATACTCACAATTAATGAAATGAGAAAAAGAACAACAAATGAGGCCCAAAGTCAGTTGAAGGAGGGACATAATAAAGATTAGAGCAAAAATAAATAAAATTGAGAAGAATAAAACAATAGAAAGAATCAATGAAAGCAGGAGCTGGTTCTTTGAGAAAATTAACAAAATAGATAAACTCCTCACCAGACTATCAAGAAACAAAGAGTCTACACATATAAACAGAATCAGAAATGAGAAAGGAAAAATCACTATGGACACCACAGAAATACAAAGAATTATTAGAGAAAACAATAAAAATTATGTGCTAACAAATTGAATAACCTAGAAAAAAATGGACTTTCTAGAAAAATTCAACCTTCCAAGGCTGACCCAAAAGAAACAGAAAATCTGAAAAGACCAATTACCTGCAATGAAACTGAATTGGTAATCAAAAAACTACCTAAGAATAAAACACCTGAACCAGATGGCTTCACCACTGAGTTTGATCAAACATTTAGTGAAGAACTAATACTCCTAATGTTTTCCAAAAAGTAGAAGATAAGTGAATACTTCTAAATTCATTCTATGAAGCCAGCACCACTATACTACCAAAACCAGGCAGACACCAAAAAAAATAACACTACACACCAATATCCCTGATGAACAAAGATGCCAAAATACCCAACAAAATATTAGCAAACCAAATTCAAAAATACATCAAGAGGATCATATACCATGACAAAGTGTGACTCATCCCAGGGATGCAAGGATGGTACAATATCCAAAAATCCATCAACATCATAGACCACATCAACAAAAGGGCCAATAATCACATGATCATCTGCATAGATGAAGAAAAGCATTCGACAAAATTCAACACCCATTCATAATAAAAACTCCCAATAAAATGGGTACAGAAGGCAAGTACCTCAACATAATAAAGGCCATATATGACAAACCCACAGCCAACATCATAGTTAACAGCAAAAATCTGAAAGCTTTTCCTCTAAGATCGGGAACAAGACAAGGATGCCCTCTCCCCACTTTTATTCAGCATAGTATTGGAGGTCCTCGCCATGGCAATCAGACAACACAAAGAAACAAAAAGCACCCCAATCAGTAAGGAGCACATTAAACTGTCACTGTTTGCAGATGAATGATATTGTAAATAAAAAAACCCTAAAGAATCCATTCCAAAATTACTCGAACTAATATCTGAATTCAGCAAAGTTGCAGGAGCAATTCACAGAAAAGCAATTCACAGAAATCTATTGCAGTCGTACATACTAATGGTGAACTAATGGAAAGAGAAATCAGGAAAACAATTCCATTCACAGTTGCATCAAAAAGAATAAAATACCTAAGAATAAACCTAACCAAGGAGGTAAAAGACCTATACCCAAAAAACTACAAGACGCTCTTGAGAGAAATTAAAGAAGATACCAATAAATGGAAATACATCTTGTGCTCATGTATAGGAAGGATTAATATTGTCAAAATAGCCATCCTGCCTAAAGCACTCCACAGATTCAATGAAATCCTTATCAAAATACCAAAGGCAGTCTTCAACAAACTAGAACAAATAGTTCTAAAATTCATATGGAACCACAAAAGACCCTGAATAGCCAAAGCAAGTCTGAGAAGGAAGAATAAAGGTGGAGGATTATGCTCCCTGACTTCAGGCTCTACTACAAAGCCATGGTAACCAGGAAAACTTGGTACTGGCACAAAACAGACCATAGATCAATGGAACAGATTAGAGAACCCAGATATAAACCCAAGGATATATCATCAATTAATATACAATAAAGGAGTCATGGATAATACAATGGGGAAATGACAGCCTCCTCAACAACTGGTGTTGGCAAAATGGGACAGCTATATGTAAGAGAATGAAACTGGATTTTTGTCTAACCCCATACATAAGAATAAACTCAAAATGGATCAAAGACCTGCATGTAAGTCATGAAACCATAAAACTCTTAGAAGAAAACATAGGCAAAAATCTCTTGAATAGAAACATGAACAACTTTTTCCTGAACACATCTCCTCAGGCAAGGGAAACAAAAGCAAAAATGAACAAATGGGACTACATCAAACGTAAAAGCTTCCATACACCAAAGGACACCATTAGTAGAACAAAAAATGGCATCCAACAGTATGGGAGAATATATTCATAAATGATGTATCTGACAAGAGGTTAACATCCAAAATATACATAGGACTCACATGCCTTAACACCCAAAAAGCAAATAACCCTATTAAAAAATGGGTGGAGGATATGAACTGACACTTCTCCAAAGAAGAAATTCAGATGGCCAACAGGCACATGAAAAGATGATTCACATTACTAATTATCAGGGAAATGCAAATTAAAACCACAGTGACATATCACCTCATACCAGTTACAGTGGCCAACATCGAAAAGACAAGTAACAACAAATGTTGGCTAGGATGAGGAGAAAGAGGAACCCTCCTACGCTACTGGTGGGAATGTAAATTAGTTCAACAATTGTGAAAAGCAAGATGGAGGTTCCTCAGAAAACTAAAAATAGAAATACCATTTGACCTAGGAATTCCACTCCTAGGAATTTACCCAAAGAAAACAGGATCCCAGATTCAAAAGACATGTACACCCCTATGTTTATCACCACGCTATTTACAATAGCCAAGATATGGAAGCAACCTAAGTGTCCATCAGTAGATGAATAGATAAAGAATATGCACATATACACAGTGGAATATTATTCAGCTGTAAGAAGAAAACAAATCCTACCATTTGCAGCAACAAGGATGGAGCTAGATGGTGTTATGCTCAGTGAAATAAGCCACATAGAGAAAGGCAAGTACCAAATGATTTCCCTCATTTGTGGAGTATAACAATGAAGGAAAACTGAAGGAACAAAACAGCAGCAGACTCACAGACTCCAAGAAGGGACAGTGGTTACCAAAGGGAAGGGTGGGGGAGATTGGGTCGGCCAGGGGAAAAGGGGATTGAGGGGTATTATGATTGATACACATGGTGTGGGCGGATCTATGTGGAAGACAGTGCAGCACACAGAAGACAAGTAATGACTCTGTGGCATCTTACTACGGTAATGGACAGTGACTATCCGGTATGGTAATGGGGTGTGGGGGGGACTTGACAATATGGGTGAATGTAGTAACCACAGTGTTTTTCATGTGAAACCTTCATACGATTGTATATCAATGATACCTTAATAAAAAAAAAAAAGAAAACATGGTCTAATGGAAAATACAAGCCTAGCTTAAACCACCATTCCACCACTACAGCTGTGAGATTTCATTCAAGTTTTTACTTGTGTCTGAGGCTTAGTGATTTCATCTCTAAAATGTGGATAATACTTACATGGTATGGTCACTAAATACATGAAGTGCTTAGCACAGTGCCTGGCACATAGAAGCACCAAGTAGCTATTTATTCAGTTTTCTCTGTCATCTAAATTTGTGATGGATGAACATGTGCTTTCCATAAAGTAGATTTATGGACACATAAATCTACTTCAACTGCTTTGTGTGAGCAACCCTCTTTTTGAGGTCCTTTCTCCTAGGGTCAGTCCCATTCCCTTATATGTGCATGTCACAGATTCACTCTTAACAAAGGTTTTTTCCTTAGCAAATGACTACTGTATACACCTTGGGCTGTAATCAGGGTTAAGTCAAAGAATTTTTCCCTGAAGGAGCTACACACATAAACTTAAATTAATGTGCTCAATAATAACATTAATAGCTACCATTTGTAAGCTACTCACTATGAGCTAAGTACTGTACTAAGGCTGATTTAATCTTCATGGTCTTCTGAGAAAGGAAATTTTGTACCCATCTTGTTCAACAGATGGCCAAGGTTTAGAGTGGCTAAATAACTTGTCCGTCATCACAGAACTGGTACATAGCTGAGCTGTACTCCGGACAGTATGTATCCACCTGAATCCATAGCCCAGGCTCTCTGCTATTATAAAATAGCAACAATAATAACAAAGAGGCATAATGAGAAACTTAACTTCTCTATTCATTTTGCTTTCTAACAAACTGCATATTAATCTAAGTCACGTGTTCCACTAAGCCTTGCAATACAAAGCCAGTGGCTGTAACATAGAATTTGTTTTAGAACTGTTTATGAGACCAAGGAAAAGAAAGTCCCATGAGAAGTTTCTATTATCTAAACATATACAGAATCTTTTGGAGAAGGGCACTGAAGGCAAATTATTGAAATTTGGTGTGCTGCTTTTATTTAAATCTTCCATAAATATATTCACTGGGTCTTCCCAGCATAGTAAAAAGGGATAGTCCCCAGTTGGTATCTAAATTAAAAAGTCAGATTTTCTTATTTGAATATTTGGTACTGATTTCTTTCTCCATTGGCATTTGCACTGTAATACCCAATAACATGCTTTCATTGGCCAATTTCCCTTGGGTCTTCAGTTAGCAAACTTCCTGGGGTGGTAGGAGTCTTTGGAAATTAAAAAATGACAAATGAAACTCAACAGATAAGTGACCCATCACTGTTCGGAAACTTCTTTGGCTTTGACAGAGAATAGAATCCAACACCCCCACCCTTTTTTAGACTTGATTAACAAGAAATTTTCTCTAAACAGATGGAGCATGAAAATTGCTGCCCTTCAGAATCAGTTGTCTGAGTTTAGTATTCTCACTCAGTTTTCCACTGTTACTAGTATTATTGCCATTTTAACTTATGCATTACAGCCATAGCATATGCCTCTGGGTACAAGAGGAAGAAAAATTCAACTTTAGTGTTTGTCTTATTTGCACTTTACTTGCAATTTGGTTTGCCACATGGAGTGAATAAAGCTGTCATGTTATTTATTTTTCAAAAACAACACAATAACTATAATGGACTATGCATTCATTACTGAGTAGATTAATTTTTCCCTTCCATTGAATGGCATAAAAGAGGGGATAATTTCAAACTGAATTGTGTCTGGTGAATCATGATGCACATTTCCAACCTAGGCAGGTCCCAACATTGCTGCCAGTGTTTTCCAAACACATAATCTTTTTTGAAGAATATTACTCAGAATGAATAAAAACATGTTTTGTGGCTTACATGTACTAATTTTCTGCAGAAAATATAAATTAGAATATAACCTTTGACTCCCAGACTGCATTCTTTATGTTGAATACTCGGCTTTCTTTCTTCCTTGGGGATTGGAATTCTCTCTTCCTTTTTTCTCTTTTTATATTGTCTCCTTTACATTCTCAGCTAACATCTAACTATTGCCAAATAGTTAGAGATTTTAGCTGTGTTCATACCAGGATTCAGACATGCCTGGTCCTGCCTGGAGGTTCATTGTGGTGGACCCTTCAGAGCTCTGTTTGCATGAAGTATTGAAGATCTTCCTAGGAAATAGCTCATTATAAGAGAGGAGAGAGTTGAAGGGAATATATTAGTTTCAAGTTAATGAGAAAGGACTGGGAGGAGAGGGTCATTTGGTCAAAACACGATCATTCAGTCCCCATTCAGTCCCCCTAGGAGTGGGGACTACAAATGAAAACTTTAAGAGCTGTTTTACCAAATACATCTTTAGACATTGAGAGCACAAAGAAGCATTTTTCGTAACCTAGGTAACAGACGGTAATAACAATAATTAACATTTGCTGAGCTCTTCCTAATTACTAAGCATTTAACATACATTATTTTAATCACACATTATCATAATCATCACAATGTCATTATTTTCTATTTTATAGGTGAGGAAACTAGAGGGGATATGGAACTTGCCCTTGGACATGTGGATAAAATGTGACAGATCCAGAATTCTAACTCAAATCTCCCTAATTTTAAAATCTACATTTTTTACCACTATGGGTAAAATCATAATATTTCTAGAATATCTCGCCTCGCTTTAGTGCATCTGCATATCAACAGGCATTCCTCAGGGATAGAAAGTCTTTCATCTCCATATCAATGGGTAACTACCTGGGCAACTGAGGGCTTATCTGAACCTGAGAGGTGAGGGGGAGGTGTTGGTTTTGCTTCTGCCAGAAAGAGAGATGGCCCCAGACTGCAGTTTGTAAGCAATAAATGGGTTTTAAACTTTATTTCTCCTTTTGACTGATTTTGGTTTTAGAGGTATTTTGCCCCAGGATTTCCTTTCCCTGGAGTTACAACCACACTGCAATACTGTCTTCCACCAAGATAAACTGGAGCCCAGAATAGAAACTGTAGGCTGACATTTGCCATGTAAAATGGAAGAATCCATAGGGGTAGCTGAAGCCTCCCTACCCTTACCAGAAGCCTCTTGTTGGTTTCTTGGCCACCTCTTAGCTGCTGAACAAGAGAAGAGGAATGTGGCCCTCCCCAGATGGTAGCCTAGATGACCACTTTGAGAACACAAGTAAAATAATTCCTAGGTTTCCCAGAGTAATCAGGTGGAAATTCAAAGGCAGTTGAAGTTTTGACAGAGTAAACTGCTGTCAGAAGAAAATGAATTCTATTTTGTCACAGTTTTATGACCCAATTTTTTTAGCCTTAGGCTGGTTAGACCCAGGGAATCAAGATATGCAAAGAATTTCCCAAATCAAGATTTGGCTGGTAATCAATCAAGGAAAATGGCCCCTTGTTTTTATCTTTTAATGCCCTTACATTTCAGTTTGTGGCTTCTGGGAGAGAAAGCAACTCTGGATTGCTGTGTTCTTCCGTCTGAGATTGCTTAGGAATGAGTCAATTTCTGCCTCTTCTTCCCCTAACCTCACTTATTATTCAAAAGCTATTGCTGAGTACAGGCCCTTTCCCAAATGAAAAATGCTTGATGACCAACCATATTTGGAACACCTACTCTGTATATAGTACTGGGCGGTTCAGAGGTGACTAAGCAGTGGGTCACTGCTCTTCACTCTCTGGAACGGAGGTGGACAGGTGTTAGGCAAGAGTATAAAACCTAAATGTGATTTATTCCCACTAGGATGTTTAAACATTTTTAACAGTAAGGTATTAACAAAGGGCCACATGGTGGAAGCTGCTCGGGCTGAGAGTGGGGGTGGGGGAATTGATAAGGGCCTGGCTATACCTGTTTGAGTTTTTTTAACCTACCAATAAGAATAAGACAAATGTAAAGGAAAGATATAACAGGCTTAGGCAACGTCCAGGGAAGACTGTGAACCCTGTAGTACTCAGCCAATGAGGAACCAGGGGAGGGACTCGCCCACTAGGAGATAAATTATTGGCGCCAAACTCCCCAGGTGTGCCTGCCCACCAGACACCCAATCTTGCAAGACTGTCATTAAAGCCTCGCTCCGCTGTTCTCTATGTCTCTGTGTCCACTTATTGAAATTGGACCAGTGAGTGTGTTTCTCACAACAGGTATATAACTAGTCTCACAACACAAAATAAAATAGAGCTAAATGAAGGCAAAGGGGGCTTTAGACATTGACTGCCATTCTTGCAGAGGTCTTTGTCCATCTTTTCTATCAATCCTGTTTAAGTAAAAGTATGTTTTGGCTATTTTACATTATTCTTTCTGGCATTCCCACTCTGTTCCTTTAGTCATTTCATCCATCTTAGGCTCTGACTACTCTCTTCCTTTCTACCCCTTCCAAATCCCTTCTCAGACACCCACTGAAATTACTGAACTCCTCAGAACTACCTTCAAATCATGTTACTAAAGACATTGCTCTTGCCAACCATTACTCTTTAGGTCCATCTGTCTTCTTGCGTGCTCAGAAGAGTCCAATTTGTAAATCTTTAACAATTTTTAAGCTCCATGGGGGAAATGTATTTAAACTAGTTAATAAGGCCACAGACTTAGGGCAAGGCACTAAGATAGACTTTTTAGTACCAATTACCACTCTAGATGTCAACTGGGCTTGGGGATTTCTTAATGAGTTATGTGAAGGACAGTCTTTGAAATGGCTTGGCCCTTTCTCCTTCTTTTATAGCCCCACCTCTATGTTACTCTGCTGGAATGAGCAGCTACAAAATGCAGAAGAGAGCAGCAGCAATATGGAGGTGTTAGAGATGTGCAGTTACCTTCACAAGATAAAGTGGCTCACAGGTTAGAGCAAGACTTGGCTCTGTGTTGGAAGGAACTGAAGCATGATAGCAGGCAATTGTCTTTTTGTTTCTCAGCACTCTATCTACAATTCCTAACACATAGTGGTACTAAACAAATATTTGCTGAAAGCGGGTGGGGAGAGAGATTGAGTGAAACACTGGACTTGGCTTGTACTAGATGAGCTGTAAGATCCCTTCTTACTGAGATTTTATAACCCTGTAAGAATTCGGAGAACTTAAATTTGAAAAACGACATTAAATCACTAAGTTGCATTGTTTCCTATCCAATCCTCTCTGTATATACAAATCACTAAGCAGTGGTATGGCCAATGTGGAGATCAAGTAAGAGAGAATGGAATTGAGGCAATGGAAAGAATTTCAAAAGGCCATTTATTTTATCCCCAGTTAGCAACTAAACTATTCCATAAAAGGATGTACGATGATATAATGGAAAGTGTGGAGGCTTTGGAGTCAAACAGAGATGGGCTTGAATTCCTGTTCTGCTGCTCACAGGCTGCATGACCTTGGATAATTTAACTTCTTTGAATCTATTTCCTCAAAATAAGAAATGTTTTAGAGGGCTTTTGTGCTTTGTAGAGACTGACACATAGAAGGACTTCAAAAATACATTTGCTTCATTTCTCCTCAGAAAACACTATGCACATAATTAATTTTTAAAAAGATACATTTCAATTTCCTTTAGGATATCATTATCTTACAAATTTCCCAGTCTTACAGTTCCACATATTTTATAATTCTGCTGAAATGAAAGGGCTTTAACTTACTTTTGAAAAAAATGTTTTATTTACTATTGGTTGGAATGTCAGTTGAAAAATATCACTACTGCCAAATCCCCATTTGTACAATAACCTTTTGTATACTTAAAGATCATTGTCAAGTCCCTTGTGTGCCTGTCGTAAAACCCAACCCTCACTTTGCCTCGTTTGTCAGAAGTTTTTAAAGAAAAGAATTCTTTTAAACACAAGTGTATCATTAGTCTTAACCTGTTCTAAGACAGGACCTTGTTTTCACTCTAGCAAGGCAGAATCTGAAACAGTAACAGGAATTCTAACTATGGAAGATACATATTAAAGCCAGAGGAAAAGAAAATGTATATTATCTTCTACTAAGTGAAGGTTAAACTCTCTCTAAAGACTTTTAAGTTTAAAATAGTTGCTATGCCATCAATCGACTTGCAAGGTAACTGGAGACAGGCAATCTTTGCCACTAATAGTAAAATGGATAGAGTGTTCTGGAGTAAACTCTTCTAGGCCAGAGACTGACTTTTAATTCTTCATGATCCTCATTAACTAGGGTCTTGTCTGGCACCCAGTAATAGCCATAAATCTTAAAACAAACTGACAGAATAGCTATCACCTCCAAAACAACTACAAGACTACACAGAAGTACTTTTCAAATAGAAAAACAGAGAATATAAAAGTTAGAACCTAATAATAGTAATATTATAATTATTATTTTTAAAGTGGTCCTATTACTTCCTTAAGGAGCATGTTGCCCTTTTAAAGTAAAGAATATCACTTTATTTTTTAAAGCCTCTGAAAAAATATTTAAAAGGCCATTAGTTCTGGGTCACTATCTCTTCCCTGGATCCAATTAAAAACACTCGATAAGGAGATGTACAAAAAAATTGATTTATCTATGTGCAACAGATTCATTCCACATACTTCAGCCTTCAGGGTACAGGGCCATTCTATTGAATTTACCCTGGACCTGCCATTTCCTCTGATGGCTGTCAGTCATTTATATATACATATAGAAGTGTACAGATTTCATACATGTAGAAAGGAAACTTATATAAGGCAAAAAAAAAATCCAAATATGTCAAAGTTCTCTGACTTGCAACTTGGTAATATAGCTGCAGCACAGATAAAGATAATGAATATAAATCACTCAAAAGTCTGTCTAGGAGACAGAAGATAGTAGGCACCAAATTAATGTTATTAGTGATGACAGGAACAATAGTAGTAAACAGAACAGGCTCCTCTATCAGGCAGGCCTGAGTTCAAATCCGAGCTCAGCTATTTTACAGCTATGTAATTTGGGAGACATTTCTTAATCTCTCTGAACTGTGGCTTTTCCATTTACAAAACCTGGACACTTATGACACCAATCTCAAAGCACTTCAGAGAGGACTGAATGAGATAATCAATTTAAAGAATTTAGCACAATGTGTGCTGCTTGGTATATGTTCAGCTAATGCCTATTATTATTATACATTAAACATCAAGAAAAATACTTAATAAAATACTCCCCAATATCCTACCTTTGAATATTTCATGGAGCACAACAGTGTGAACAATGATTCTTATTCATGAATGATTTATTTGATGACTCAATTTGAGAATCAAATGAATCTTAAGCCTCAAACTGAAATAAATCATTCATCTAGTATAGTAATTATATAGTGGTAATACATAATAATCTATATAGTATATAGTAGTAATCATATAGTAATTATAAGCAGAATGTGTATATTGGGGACTGGATGGAGTTTTTTCAGAATATAGATCCTTCTATATTTTTGATACATCCTGGAGGTGGATAAAAGTAGGCATGGGAATTTGAAAAATATCCACTTTTGGTCATGATATGCTTTCTATTCAACTTTGAGGATCTACTTTATTTATAAGATTAATAGTTTATTTTTAAGAATTTCAACTAAATATAAAAGGTTTTAACAGTTGTTTAAAATGTTAAAATAGACAAAAACAAAAACTGAAAGGATTTTAGAGTATATTTATCTACCCCTTCAATTTTAAGATGAGGTACAGAGATAAAGACTTGCCTGGGGTCATACAGGTGAGCAAGCATGGGGCTCAGGCTAGGTTTCATTCTCTCCCCACAAACCACTGTTACAACTCTATAGACATTAAGTCAAGGGACTGATTAAAGCCTGAGTCTATACCAGCTAGAGAAATTGAAATATTTTTTGTAGTCCACCACTGAGGTGTTCAGTCCATAAAATTTCTATCATGTTCCACTTGGCTGTAGTTCATCTTTGCTATAAAATATGTCATAAACATGTATTGATTTTGTCAACCCAATGTGGAGAAAATTCATTTAATTAATTATTGAGTGAACCAGTGTATCCTGCAACCCTATGGAGTGTGCTAAAACATGCATCTACTTTTCTTCCTTCAACTGTGACTTATTCGTATGGCCAATGATGAGACTTGGCTCCACAGCTCTTAAAAGCTCTTGAGATTTTCTATCAGATATTTCATCTTTGGAACTCTCAGACATCTTACAAAATAATCACATTTCTCCCCAGAGAGTGAAAACTGATTAATATAGGATCTTAATGACATTTTAAGGCCCCAAGATTCTACTGTTCCCTAAGGTTGTGAAAGGCTACTGTTTAATTCCAGTTGTCCCATTCACAGTGAGATTTCCCCTTTGTGATAGAGTGATGGCTCAAGCCTCAAACTGAGAGATGGCTCAACATGCATCTCCTCATGTTTAAACATAACCCAGAAATGCACACCAGTCTTTTTCAAAACATGTAAGAAATATTTCGATGGCACTGATTTGGTCATATGTCTATCTCTAAATCAATCACTATGGACAGGAGACTGAGGCTTTGTGTGGCCAAACCTGGCTCAGAAATCATCCTTGCACAGGGGTTGAAGGCCGCTCTATCAGGACCATATATAATGAGAGTGACAAGTGGTGATGGATCCCCAATGAACAACTGGGGATGGACTTGATTCTGATCTAACAAATATCCACTACTCTAGAGAGGTCGGTAAGTTATGGGATGATGATAGAAAAATGAGATGGGGACTCTTTAGTTAGGAAAGAAGCAAGCAGAGAGTCCATCTAATGTAAATCTTTAAAACTATAAAATGTTTTAGATGAATGAACACCAAATCCTTAATTATTGTAATAAAAATTTCACTTTTGGAATTCTGAAAGTTATTTTAGTAGTGAGAAGTGCTACTTCATGTAGGAGGCAGTACCCTTGTGGGATCTTTAGCACCAAGAGACAGTACTTCTGAAACATATAATTAATTCAAAAGATTCAGGGGGGAAAAGCCTAAATTAGTAATGTAGAGAAGAGATAAAGCACCCAAACCTCTATGACTCCTTTTGAAAACTGAGCTAAATCACCCCTTAGAGCAATCTGTGTATTCTCCCAAGGTCTGGATAGTCACCAACCTCAGTAATCCAGTAAAATGCAACAAACATGATGGAAATGGTTTTATGTGAAGTTTTAAATCCCTGAAAAAGTTTAGGGTTCAAGCAAAGCAGAAAGAAGCAGGCAGACTGTAAAGATAAGGGAAATGTTTTCTATTGCTTCATTTCTATATCCAATGGAAGGAAGAAAATGCAGCTGAAATGCACATAAATGTCTCAAGAAAGTGAGAAAAAACATGTTGTAAGATTTGAGGAAATTTTGATTGAGACCAAAAAGCCAAATAAACAAATGACCATATGTTAGAGCTAAACATTTATATTCAATTTTTTTGTTTTCTATGTTTAAATGTTTTCCTGAATCATAACTTACATATAAAATAAGTGTTATCAAATTACATCATCATATATATTAGGTAATATGAAATATACATTGCCTTATGGTTGATAACAGACTCTTCAGTAAGCATGGGTACTTCTGCTTCCTTTTCATCTTTATCTCCTGAAATAAAGGTCTGATAAAGTTTCTGACTCATTCACTGTAGCTTTTGGGTCATTTAAAGAAGCTAGAAATCCTTAAGAATGTAAATGTGTCCTTTGAGCAGGCTTTCATTCCCTTTTCTTTTTTTCCTGGGGTATTATTGTGCTTTCCTGATGATTTATCCACTGAGGAATGATGAAAAGAATTATCCCTTTCACTGATTTTCAGCTTATTATGGGCACAAAGGAACAAAGTTAAAATAAAAGGTCACAATGAGAGCTGATTGTTCTCCACAGTTCTGTCACAGATAGGAATAAAGGCATGCCTTGGGAAAGAAACTATATAGGAACAGAACTTAATTTGTAAATCTTATGCAAAAAGCATAGGTAATGTGCATTTACAGAAAATAAATGTCTTCAGGAGTATCAAGTGTGGCTCTAAATTGTGCCAATATAATTTGAAATAGACTCTTTAAAAATATATGGACAGTACATTTCTAGAAATCTGAGATCTATGAATGCAAGATACTTCTTAAAAAATGGGTTTGGGTCAGAGTGGAGCAGTTGCTTAACTTATTCCTTACCTGTTATCATTGGCATGATCAAAGGTGTGATGACATGAGTAAAGCCGTACACATATTTGCTCACTTACTGAACAACTGTTTATTGTACTCATTCTGTGTGGCAGAAATACAACCCTGAATAAGTAAAGTCTTTGCCCAATGAGAAGTCCAGTGGAAAAACAGAAGTTAAATTAAGATATTTAAATTATGATTATAGGAAGTGACACAAAGGATGAGCATAGGGTCCAACTAGGGTACCAAAGTGGTCTGGGATGAAAGAAGTGACATCTGGGTTGCATCTTGCAGGGAGAGTTAGATTAATAGAGGTAGTGAGGGGACAGGACTTACGACAGGAAGAGAAATATTTTAATTTGGGAGTCACATCTCTGAAGGTTCTCAGATGGAAAAGAACGTGCTCAATGAGCCACATGAAGATGCACAGAAAGAAAACAGGTGAGAGGGAGGGCTGAAAGTGGGCAGGCAAGCAGAGACAGAACACACAGAGTCTTGAAGACTAAGAACCTGGAGCTTTATAAACCAACAACAATGGAAACTCATGGGAGAGGTTTTTTTTCTTTTGAGTGCATGTCATTGTCATTTTTTTTTTTTGAAATATCTCCTTTTCCACAGTTTGGGGAATCAGAGGGGTGTAAGCTCATATATAGGGAGACCATTTCCATCTATTGTATGGTCCAGAAGGTGACTTTTTTGTCCCCTAGTGGTGGTAAAGTTGACAGAGAGAAATAGAGAGACTTTAAAGACATTTGGGAGGCAGAATGAATAACATTCTGGGTAAAGTGAGTGAAAGTATCTGCCACATTTGTAGACTGGAAGCAGGCAGGGAAGGCAGCCCCTGACTTGGGACCTCCAAAGGCAGAGGATGTTTCAGGAGAGACTGAGTTCTAGAAATGTTGTTTGTATCACGTCCATAAATAGTAATTTGGGCCTGGAATAGGCATAAAAGTCTAAATTAGAAACATTTGCAACTAAAACTAGATATATTTGCACATTTATTTAATAAACACTTTGAATGCTTACTAGTTACCAGTCACTACCTGAGCACTTTATAAATAGTAATTTGTTTAATCTTCCTAACAACCCTCTGAAGTAAGCACAACCATTAAAACTATTTTGTCTATGAGAAAACTGAGGCCCAGAAGTATTCAGCAACCCAGCTAGGAAACGCAGAGCCTGAATTCAGACCCAAGCCCAGTGGCTCCAGTCCACACTCCTAACTGCCAGGCTGCCAGACAGAGCACAGGAACAGAAGGGGTCTGATGAGACCCTCGAGTAGTAAGAGGAGAGAACAGAGCCCTAAGGACCTCAACCTATTAAAGGTCAGAGAGGAGAGGGACTTGGCAAAGGAGACAGATGACTTCCACAGACTCCTAACACCCATTTTCCCCAACATCTATGTCCATCAAGGCCTCACACTTTGAAGTTGGAAGAGCCCACAGGGGAGCCAGATGATCCTTATCGCTGTTAGTCTGGACACCCTCACCACCAGATACCAGATACAAAGTCTCAGAGATTTATCCTGCTTAACATCCAGGATGGAACTACCAACCCACTTTCCAGGCTCTGCACAATTGGTGTTCCTCCAAGGCTGACTCTTCTGCCAATAACTTGACTTGTATTATTTTTAGTGAAATATCATGTAGCAAGCTGCTCCTAAAATATTTCCAGTCTGGAGTGCTGGCAAGAAACGAATCAAAAAAGAAGAAAGCTGGGAGTAGAGGGCAACACGGGGAAAAGAAAAGGATGAAGGAGAAGGCAGGGAGGCACCACATCTAGAAACGGTTGCAGAAAAGAACATAGTCTTTTAAGTGAGAAGGCTAGGAAGTCATCAACACATCTCGGTCACTCTTAATCTCAAGGAACTGTCACCCACTCACGCCCACATCTTTCCTAATTAAGCAATTACCCAGTTCCTTTTCAGTGATGTTGTTAATTGGTTTCCACTTGATGTAGAATTTCACAGAATCTCAGAAAGCCATGTGGAGTCGTGGTTAAGAGCACAGTCTTTGGAACCAGGGCGGTGTATGTGAGGTCTGGCTCTGTGTTAAACACACGACTTTAGCAAGTTATTTATCTGGGGCCTCTGTTTCTTCATCAGCAAAATGGGGATAATGATAAAAACCTACTTTATGGGTTCTTAGGAAGTATTTGAAATAGTATCTGACACATAGTAAATACACAAGAAGCATTAATTTATCTTATTTCTATTATTAGTAGAAGGGCTGGTGCACTTCAAAAGTTTCTAGTAACATAATACGATGGTGTTTTCAAGAACACCAAGGTACCATATTAATAGTTAGATATGGAAACAAGCCATTAAGGAAGGGTTTTAAACTTATTTGAGTATTACAAGTTGAATTACTCTCAACTATTGTTTGTATCAGGCCGCATTCAATCAGAGAAGCAGAAATACTGTCTGTGTATGGGTATGTGTGTAGAGGGAGGCAGAGAGGTAGAGATTTGACTTTATGCAACTGTGGGGAGCTGGTTCAGCAGCCTCTGTAAGTCTGTTGTCTTCCTATTTGAACCTAAGTTTGAAGCCACAGAGCAGAAGCCATCAAGAAGAAAAGAAGTAGGTAGAGTCAGGGAGAGCAAGGACAGACTGTTATCCAGAAATATATGCTGGAGCCCACAAGGTGGATGAAGACTTCTATCAGTTCTCATTACCTCTGACCTTGATTATATACAGCTGTTCTGAAGAAATGAGGACACTTAGTCAAGGATCTAAACACACACTAATGGTCTAGAAGCCAGATAAGCTGAGGAAGGCCCCAGCAGAAGGTGGACAGTTGTAGGTTCATCCACTGCCTAATACAAAAAAGGTGAACTAGGAAATAGACAACAATGTGTGTAAACTACAAAATAACTGCTGTTTCACTTTGTCCTCCAAATATCCTACTAAAAGCTCTCTTATAGTCCACCCCAAATGGAAGTATACAGGGAAAGGAGTGCTAGGAAATGAATTTCAGCCTAGCTAATTGTTGACACATTACAAAACCACCAAATTATCACTACCATAGGTATTTACTCACCTGATATGTGCTCAGCACTGTGCCAACTGCTTTGCATTCCTTATTTCATCTACTTTCACCACACCACACAGGTTTGTCTACCACAGGTGAGGAAAGTAAGGAAAAGAATTTCTCTTGAGTAACTTGGCCAAGGTCAGAAGAGATGTATTTATAAGTGATGAAACATGCAGCTAAGTTTTGGAGTTAGTGTCTGCATTAGCCAGATCTTCTATATCATTAGAATCCCTCTCCAAAATGGCTCAACTAATAACTGCAACACATAATCACTGTGCAATTCCTATTCCTGCTCTTGTTAAAAATAATAGGGCAAGAGAAGCCCCAGGCATGGATATATCTACTGATAATATTACACTTGGAATATTATGAAAGTGAAATAATTTTCAGGTACTGTTTATATATAAATATTATTCCCTTAAAAATTAAATAGATAACAGAAATGGAATTGTTCCCTAGGCTCAATTATTTCATTTCAAAAGCTATAAATTAATTTTAGTTGTATTCTCAATGTAAAGCAAAGCTAATACATCATTATACTATGTGTGGGCATGTAATCTGCATCAACTTGCACTGAATTTAACAAGGTTTTAAATGGAAATCCTAGCTGTCACTTAGTTAAGAGTAATCAATATCTATGAAGTTGAAATCCCTGCAGGCAACTGTGGGATGCCACCCACACAGGCAAAAGTCCCAATTTACTAGCTAAGAGCTGGTTCTCAAGAAAATATGGGGTAATTGCAGAGTAAGATACAGATCCTCCTATAGATACTAGCTATCAACTCTGGGCAGAGGTAGAAAGTAGCCTGCTAAAGTCACTAGAGAGTGCAATGATGCAGCTCCTAATGGGGAGTTCATAATCACGGGAAAGGAGTTGTGCTGAGTGAGTTTCCATTACTATCCTTTTAGCCTAGGACCAGATATAGTCAGTAGTGATTCCATGACAGTTGGGGCACTGGTGGGAAACCTGCAGTCTTTTTGTCCTGGGGACCCAAAACACCAAATCTGAGGAAATGAGTCACTGAAGAGAGATGGAGAAGCCTGTTGTAAGAAAAATGGTCAGAGGAGAGTTCTCCAAATTCTATCTGCTCTTACTCTCAGTAACTCTTGAACCACTCATGGGCAGAACAGATTCAAAACAGCTCAGATAACTGTGAACCTATTACAAAAAAATTAAGCTTTCAGTTCTAGTTCAGTACAAAAAAATTGCTTGCTAAAACAAATTAACAACATTTATCAGAAAAATGTATCAGAATACAGTTTCCACAACTTAACATTCATAATGACCTGGATATAATCAAAATTAACTGACAAATGAAAAACCAGGGAAAGGAAATATATATTTTTTAAAGCAAGGCTTTTTGTTTTTATATTTTTAGAGTGTTAGTGGTACAATAGTAATTGTTTTCAATTTAAACTAAAGAAAAAAATTCATCCATACTCTTAAAAGAGCATACTCTAAAGAGAAAATAAAATAAAAATTACCCTAAAATAATCCAAATGTTGGACTTAACAGACAAGGATTTTAAAGCAGCTATTATGACTCTCTGTGGCGACGTAAAAAATTGCTCATAATGGATGGAAGGATGGGAAATTTCAGCAGAGAAAGTCAATCAATAAAAAAAAGAATCAAATGGAAATTCCATAACTGAAAAATATAGCATCTGAAATAAAAAATTATCAGGTGGATTTCAGAGCCACATGACAATGATGGAGAAAAGGGCAAGTGAACCTGAAGGTAGGTCAAAAGAAATTATCCCAACTGAATATGAGAGAGAAACAAGACTTAAACATAAACAGAACTTCAAAGACCTGGTAGATTATATAAACTGGTAGACTATATAAATTACTATATACATGTATTTGGAATCCCATAAGGAAAGAAGAGAGATAACTGGGCAAGAAAAAAAACCTGATAAAACAATGGCTATATTTTCCCAAATGTGATGAAAAAAATTAATTTATAATTCCATATGCTCAAGAAACACTGAGCAGGCCAAACATAAGAAGACTTTGCTTTGGAAAATCATAATCAAATGGTTGAAACCTGAATATAAAGAGCAAAACTTGAAAACAGCAAGAGAAAAATGACATTAACATACAAGGGAACAATCATTTGGTTAACAAGTTGCATCTCTTCAGAAACTACAAACAGAGAGAGTCAAGAAACATCTTAAACTGCTGAAAGGAAAAAAAAAATTACCACTGTCAACCTAGAGTTCTATATCTGGTGAAAAAAAATCACTGAAGAATGAAGTTATTATCACATCAAGGAAAATTAAAAGAATATATCACCAATAAGCCTACACTACAAAAAAAAATGCTAAGGGAAGTTACTCATGCTGAAGGGAAATGATTCCAAATAAAAATACAAACCTCAAAAAGAAAAGTATCAGAAATGAAAAATATCTAGATAAATAGAAAGACTATATTTTTACTTTTCTTTGTCTTAATTTCTTCATAAAACTTAAGATTTTTTAAAGAGTTTAGAGGGCAGTCCACAAGACCACCCTCACTCTGATATCAACTGGAATGTTTGGGTCCTCAGTGCTGCCCTCAGATTCCATAATTCACCAGAAGGACTCACAGAACTCATTTTAAATTATTATGCTTATGGTTATAGTTTATTTCAGTGAAAGGGTATAGATTAAAATCAGTGGAGGAAAGAGACACATGGCAGAGTCCAGGAGAGTTTCAAGGGCAGTTTCCAGTTGTCCTTTCTCAGTGGAGCCATAACTCATTCCAGATATGCTGTAAGACAATACACATGGAGTATTGCTAACTAGAGAAGCTCACTCAAGCCTTGATGTCCAAAGATTTTATTATGGCTGTTGCATAGGCATTGTAGACCACCTACATGGTTGACCTTAGCCCTTCCTGAGTTTGAGCTGATACCATGTGACCCAAAATTCTCACCATACATCACATTGTTACCCTCTGGCATGGCTCAAAGTCCCCAGACAGATACTCATATCAGGCAGGACATTCCAAGGGCTTAGAGATCACCTCACAGGAGCCAAGGGCAAAGCCAGACCTCTTTATGTGAAAGACTAATTTTTTACTGCATAGTGTTTAAAGCTAAAGTTATATGTAGTGCTGGTAATGAATATAGATGTAGCATAAAGGACAGAGGAAATATATATCCATGTTAGAAGGACTCTATATCTTACATGAAGTGTTGTAATGTTAATTGTAACTTGGTCTGCAAAAAGTTAAAGATACATATTTAAATCCATAGTACAGCCAAAATTGCAAAGTAGTCAAAAAGCCAATATGAACATTAAAATGGCATTCTTAAAAAAATTCATATAATCCAAAATAATAGTAAAGAGGAATAAAACCCTACTTTAGGAGCATCAAAAAATTTAAATACTTAGGAATAAATTCAATTAAAAATGTGTGAGACCTATGCATTAAAAAGCACAAAATATTCTGAAGGCAATTAATGAAGATATAACAAATGAAAGGCTACTTCATATTCAAAAATTGCAAGATTTAATATTGTCAGGATTTTAATTCCCTCACCAAATTACATATAGATTCAATGTAATCCTATCAGAGTTTTTCAGAGAGACAGTGACAAGCTGCTTTTAAATTTTGTATGGAAAAGCAATGGATCTAAAATACTCAAAACAATTTTGAGGATTTACAATAGTTGGAGAACTTGTAGACTATCTGACTTTAAGACTTACTACAAAGCTGCAGTAATCTATACAGTGTGATATTGGCCTTAAGTATAGGTATATAACATGAATGGAACAAAACAGAGAGCTCAAAAATAGATCTATACTTCCAAGGTCAACTGACTTATTACCAAGGTATCAGGGTAATTTGATAGAAAAAAATTATTAGTATTTCAACTAATAGTGCTGAAAGAAATGGATGCCTTTATGAACAAAAGAGAACCTCACAAGCACAAAAATTAACTCAAAATGATTCAAAGATATAATGTAAGTGCTAAAGTTGTAGAACTTCTAAAAAACAGAATTTTTTTTGAAACTGGATTCAGCACAGACTTTATTATAGGAAAAACAGAAAAGTATGAAGACAGAATCTCTACAACTAGTCTAATGGCATTAGGTAAATGGATTTCAACAATTTTTTAAGTTAACTTTTGAAAAACACTTAAAATAACTAGAAAATAAGTCACAGATGGGAGAAAAGATTTGTAAATCTTAGGGCTTGTACCAAGTGTAAAAGGAACTCAACTTAAAAACTCATGAAGAAGACAAACAATAAAACAAAAAAATGGGCAAAATATTTGAAGGGGCACCCTCTAAGGGAAGATACACATATGGCCAAAAAGCAAGTGAAAAATGTTCAACATCATGAGTCATCAGCGAAATAGAAGTTGAAACCCTGATAAGAAACTACTACACACCTAGAAGAATGGCTTAAATTTGAAAGACTGACAATATCAAGTTTGATAATGATGTGACTCAGTCATAACTGCCACACATTGCTGGTGGGAATGCAAAATGGTACAGCTACTTTTGAAAGTCTGCCTATTTATTATAAAGTTAAGTATATATATATACTGAACAATCCTACTTCTTAGTATTTACCCAAAATAAATGAAAATATACATCCATATAATAACTTGTGCATGAATGTTTATAGCAGTAGTACAGATAGTAACCAAGATCTGAAAACCCAAATTTCAGACACCTGTTCAATGATTAAACAAATTGTGGTATACACATACTATGAAATACTACTCAACAGTGAAAAGAATCAGTGACATACAGCAAAATGGTGCTGTATGAAAGAACTTAAATGCAAGAAACAACATGCTCAATGTTTCCATTTATATGAAATTTATAAAAAGCAAAACTACAGAGACATACAGCAGATATGTGGCTGCCTGACTGGTGGAACTCAGAAAAAGGAATCAACTGCAAAGAGGAATGTGGATACTTCTGGGGTGAAGGAAATATTCTATGTCTTGACTTTGAAGGGGGTTACATGAACATATACACTTACCAAAGATTATATACTTTAAATGGGTGAATTTTCTTAAAAGTAAATTATACCTCAATAAAGCAGAGCAACAAAATAAAAATAGAAAATATAGGATCAACTTCAAAACCTACTCATGGAACTTGTCTGTAGATAAGATATCATGGAAGAAAAACAGGATTGGACACAGATTGTTAGAATTAGGGCTTTGAGATTATATACCAATTCTGTTCCTAGACATTTCATCTATTAACAGGCAGTTTTTCTGGATTCCAGTTTCTTCATCAAAAAAATGAGTTGTATTCAGATGATTTCTAACATCCCTTTCAGACAAATAACTAGCTCATGTGCTATTTCTTTTTTTTTTATTAATGTATCATTGCTATACAATCACATGAGCAACATTGTGGTTAGCATATTCCCACCATTATCAAGTCCCCACCACACACCCCATTACAGTCACTGTCCATCAGCATAGTAAGATGCTATAGAGACACTACTTGTCTTCTCTGTGCTATACTGCCTTCCCTGTGCCCCCTCTACATTATGTGTGCTAATCATAATGTCCCTTAGTCCCTTTATCCTTCCCTTCCTACCCACCCTCCTCAGTCCCTTTCCCTTTGGTAACTGTTAGTCCATTCTTGGATTCTGTGATTCTGATGCTGTTTTGTTCCTTCAGTTTTTGCTTTGTTCTTATACTCCACAGATGAGTGAAATCATTTGGTACCTGTCTTTCTCACCTGGCTTATTTCACTGAGCATAATACCCTCTAGCAGCACCCATGTTGTTCCAAGTGGTAGGATTTGTTTTCTTCTTATGGCTGAATAATATTCCATTGTGTATATGTACTAAATCTTCTTTAACTATTCATCTACTGAAGGACACTTAGATAGATTCCATTTCTTGGCTATTGTAAATAGTGCTGCAATAAACATAGGAGTGCATAGGTCTTTTTCAAACTGGTCTCCTGAATTCTTAGGGTTAATTTCTAGGAGTGGAATTACTGGGTCAAATGGTATTTCTATTTTTAGTTTTTCAAGGAACCTCCATACTGCTTTCCAAAATGGTTGAACTAATTGACATTCCCACCAGCAGTGTAGGAGGGTTCCCCTTTCTCCACATCCTCACCGTCATTTGTTGTTGTTTATCTTTTGGATGTTGGCCATCCTCACTGGTGTGAGGTGATATCTCACTGTGGTTTTAATTTGCATTTCTCTGATGGTTAGGGATGTGGAGCATCTTTTCATGTGCCTGTTGGCCATCTGAATTTCTTCTTTGAAGAAGTGTCTGTTCAGATCCTCTGCCTACTTTATAATTGGGTTATTTGCTTTTTGGTTGTTGAGGTGCATGAGCTTTTTATATATTTGGGATGCCCAACCCTTATCAGGTATGTCATTTATGAATATATTCTCCCATACTGTAGGATGCCTTTTTGTTCTACTGATGGTATCCTTTGCTGTACAGCAGCTTTTCAGTTTGATGCAGTCCCACTTGCTCATTTTTGCTTTTGTTTCCCTTGCCTGGGGAGATACGTTCATGAAAGTGTTGCACATGTTTATATTCAAGAGATTTTTGCCTATGTTGTCTTCTAAGAGTTTTATGGTTTCATGACTTACATTCAGGTATTTGATCCATTTTGAGTTTACTTTTATGTATGGAGCTAGACAGTAATTCAGTTTCATTCTCTTACATGTAGCTGTCCAGTTTTGCCAATACCAACTGATGAAGAGGCTGTCATTTCCCCATTGTATATCCATGGCTCCTTTAAGGTATATTAATTGACCATATATGCTTGGGTTAATATCTGGACTCTCTAGTCTGTTCCATTGGTCTATGGATCTGTTCTTGTGCCAGTACTAAATTATCTTGATTACTGTGGCTTTGTAGTAGAGCTTAAAATTGGGAAGCGTAATCCCCCCTGCTTTATCCTTCCTTCTCAGGATTGCCTTTGCTATTTGTGGTCTTTTGTGGTTCCATATGAATTTTAGAATTATTTATGTCATTATTTAGAATTATTTATGAAGAATGCTGTCAGTGTTTTGATAGGGATTGCATTGAATCTGTATATTGCTTTAGGCAAGAAAGCCATTTTGACAATATTAATTCTTTCTACCCAAGAGCATGGGATGAATTTCCATTTATTAGTGTCCTCTTTAATTTCTCTCAAGAGTGCCTTGTAGTTTTCAGGGTATAGGTCTTTCACTTCCTTGGTTAGGTTTATTCCTAGGTACTTTATTCTTTCTGATGCAGTTGTGAATGGAATTGTTTTCCTGATTTCTCCTTCTGCTAGTTCATCATTAATATATAGGAATGCAACAGATTTCTATGTATTAATTTTGTATCCTGCAACTTTGCTGAATTCAGATATCAGTTCTAGTAGTTTTGGAGTGGATTCTTTATGGTTTTTATGCACAGTATCATATCACCTGCAAAAAGTGATGGTTTGACTTCTTCTTTACAAATCTGGATGCCTTTTATTTCTTTGTGTTATCTGATTACCATGGCCAGGAGCTCAAGAACTATGTTGAATAAAAGTGGGGAGAGTGGGCATCCTTGTCTTGTTCCCAATCTTAGAAGAAAAGCTTTCAGCTTTTCACTGTTAAGTATAATGTTGGCTGTGGGTTTGTCATATATGGCTTTTATTATGTCGAGGTACTTGCCCTCTATACCCATTTTGTTGAGAGTTTTTATCAAGAATGGATGTTGAATTTTGTTGAATGCTTTTTAAGCATCTATGGAGATGATCATGTGATTTTGTCCTTCTTTTTGTTGATGTAGTGGATGATGTTGATGGATTTTCAAATGTACCATCCTTGCATCCCTGGGATGAATCCTACTTGATCATGATGGATGATCCTTTTGGTGTATTTTTGAATTTGGTTTGCTAATATTTTGTTGAGTATTTTTGCATCTATGTTCATCAGGGACATTGGTTTGTAATTTTCTTTTTTTGTGGTATCTTTGCCTGGTTTTGGTATTAGAGTGATGTTGGCCTCATAGAATAAGTTTGGGAGTATTCCCTCTTTGTCTACTTTTTGGAAAACTTTAAGGAGGATGGGTATTAACTCTTCACTAAATGTTTGATAAAATTCAGTGGTGAAACCATCGGATCCAGTGGTTTTGTTCTTAGGTAGTTTTTTGATTACCAATTCAATTTTCTTGCTAGTAATTGCTCTATTTACATTTTCTGTTTCTTCTCTTCAAGGGTCAGCCTTAGAAGGTTGTATTTTTCTAGAATGTTGTCCATTTCTTCTAGGTTATCCAGTTTGTTAGCATATAATTTTTCATAGTATTCTCTCATAATTCTTTGTATTTCTGCAGTGTCTGAGTGATTTTTCCATTATTTCTGATTCTGTTTACGTGTGTAGACTCTCTTTTTTTCTTGATAAGTCTGGCTAGGGGTTTATCTATTTTGTTTATTTTCTCAAAGAACTAGCTCCTGCTTTCATTGATTCTTTCTATTGTTTTATTCTTCTTGATTTCATTTATTTCTGCTCTAATCTTTATTATATCCCTTGTTCTACTGACTTGGGCCTCATTTGTTCTTCCTTTTCTAGTTTCCTTAATTGTGCATTTTGACTGTTCATTTGGGATTGTTCTTCTTTCCTGAGGTAGGCCTGTACTGCAATATACTTCCCTCTTAGCCTGGCCTTTGCTGCTTCCCACAGATTTTGTGGTGTTGAATTATTGTTGTCATTTGTCTCCATACATTGCTTGATCTGTTTTTATTTGGTCATTGATCCATAATTATTTAGGAGCATGTTATTAAGCCTCCATGTATTTGTAGGCTTTTATACTTTCTTTGTGTAATTTATTTCCAGTTTCACACCTTTGTGAACTGAGAAGCTGGTTGTATAACTTCAATCTTTTTGAATTTACCAAGGCTCTTTTTGTGGCCTAGTATATGATCTATTCTTGAAAATGTTCCATGTGCACTTGAGAAGAATGTGTATCCTGTTGCTTTTGGATGGAGTGTTCTGTAGATGTCCGTTAGGTCCATCTGTTCTAAAACACTGTTCAGTGCCTCTGTCTCTTTGCTTATTTTCTGTCTGATTGATCTGTCCTTTGGAGTGAGTGGTGTGTTGAAGTCTCCTAAAATGAATGCATTGCATTATTTTTCCCCCTTTAATTCTGTTAGCATTTGTTTCACATATGTAGGTGATCCTGCCTTGGGTGCATAGGTATTTATAATAGTTATATCCTCTTGTTGGACTACTCCTTTATCATTATGTAATGTCCTTCTTTGTGTCTTGTTACTTTCTTTGTTTTGAAGTCTATTTCGTCTGATAAAAGTTCTGCAACTCCTGGTTTTTTCACCCTGTTAGTTGCATGAAATATCTATTTCCATCCCCTTACTTTTAGTCTGTCTTTGTCTTTTCCATCCCTTTACTCTCAGTCTGTGTATGTCTTTGGGTTTGAAATGAGTCTCTTGTAGGCAGCATATAGACAGGTCTCATTATTTTAACCATTCAGTGACTCTATGTCTTTTGATTGGTGCATTCAGTCTGATAATCATCCAGGGTGATTCTCAATAGATATGTACTTACTGCTATTGCAGGCTTTAGATTCATGGTTACAAAAGGTTCAACGGCAACTCCATTACTATCTAACATTCTAATTTAACTCCCTTCACATGCTATTACAAACACAACTTAAAGGTTCTTTTTATTTTTTCCTGTTTTCTTCCTCCTCCATTCCTTATATGTTAGATATCATATTCTGTCCTCTGTCTATCCCTTGATTGACTTTGGGGGTAGTTGATTTGATTTTGCATCTGCTTAGTAATTAATTGTTCTACTTTGCTTTGGTTTTATTTCCCCTGGTGAAATCTCTTTAGCCTTAGGAATACTCCCATCTATAGCAGACCCTCCAAAATACTCTGTAGAGGTGGTTTGTGGGAGGTAAATTCTCTCAACTTTTGCTTATCTGAAAATTATTTAATCCCTCCTTCAAATTTAAATGATAACCTTGCTGGGTAGAGTATTCTTGGTTTGAGGCCCTTCTGCTTCATTGCATTAAATATATCATGCCACTCCCTTCTGGCCTGTAAGGTTTCTGTTGAGAAATCTGATGATAGCCTGATGGGTTTTCCTTTTTATGTGATCTTTTTTCTCTCTCTGGATGCTTTTAATACTCTGTCCTTATCCTTGATCTTTGCCATTTTAATTACTATATGTCTTGATGTTGTCTTCTTTGGGTCCCTTGTGTTGGGAGATTTGTGTACCTCCATGGCCTGGGAGACTATCTCCTTCCCCAGATTGGGAAGTTTTCAGCAATTACCTCCCCAATGACACTTTCTATACCTTTTTCTCTCTTTTCTTCTTCTGGTACCCCTATAATGTGAATATTGTTCCATTTGGATTAGTCACATAGTTCTCTCAATATTCTTTCATTCTTTTTTCTTTCTGTGCCTCTGCTTCTTTGTATTCCTCTTCTCTAATTTCTATTCCATTTACCGTCTCTTCTCGTACATCCAATCTGCTTTTAAATCCCTCCATTGTATGTTTCATTTCAGATATGGAATTTCTTTATGATTGAATCTCCATCTTAAATTTGTTCCTGAGTTCTTGAATATTTTTCTGTACCTCCATAAGAATATTTCTAATTTTTATTTTGAACTCTCTTTCAGGAAGATTGGTGAGTTCAATTTCATTTGGCCCTATTCCTAGGATTTGTGAGATTTTGGTTTGAACCAGGTTTGAAACATTTCATATTTCTATATGGTGCCCTCTAGTGCCCAGAAGCTCTAGTCTCTGGAGCTGCTGAGCCCCTAGAGTGAGGTTTGGGGTCATAGGGGAGTGGCGCTGTTACCTGGGAGAGGAAAGAGCTGTTTCCTCATTCCCAGTTGCAGTGCCTGTCTCCAGTATTGGAGCCAGTGGGCCAAGCACACAAGTGTAAGCCTCTGTGCTTTGCATCTCTAGCTGTTGTACGTGAGGCCTCCGTCTGGCTGGCCTGACACCAGCACAGTGATTGCCGGTTTGCAAGGCAGTACCTGCAGGCCAGGAAGAAGGTGCAGCAGGCTGCGTGTCACAGTGTAGGGCCTTGGAGCTGAATAGCCAGCCAGGAGGATGGAGTGCCTGAAGCTCCTCAGAGGTCCCAACCTGCTGGGCAGAGTGCACTCAGACAACCTTGTTCACCTATCCCTTCTCCTGTGCAGTAAGCTACATGCAAACCCTGCCCCTTCAGCAGCCCTCTCGCTGCTAGGAAGCCTCTCAGACCACCTGCCTTTCCATTCTCCCAGACTGGCCAGATGTAGATCCCCTTTCTTCACAAATGGCCAGAATCTGTCTCTCAAGCACTCCACCTGTCCCAGCACCCCAACCCCATCAACCTCCAGAACATCACACAATGTAGGTTTGGCTCCAAAACAGACCTCCAGGGATGGGTGTTCAGCAGTCTTAGGCTTCCATCCCCACCCCACTCCATTTCTCTGCATCCCGCCAGTGAGCTGGGGTGGGGGTAGGTCTTGGGTCCCACCGGATCAAGGCTTTGGTATGTTACCCTGTTTCGTGAGGTCTGCTCTGTTCATGAGGTCTGTATGCAGTCTGATGCAGCCTTTCCTCCTGTTGCTGTTAAAGGGTTAGTTGTATTAACTATATTTTTGTACTATATGTTGTTTTTGGAGGAGTTTTCTGTTTCACCTCTTATGCTGCCATTGTGAATCCTCTGATCCACTGATTATTTAGGAGCATGTTGTTAAGACTCCATGTGTTTGTAAGCCTTTTTGTTTTCTTTGTGTAATTTATTTCCAGTTTCATACCCTTCTGATCTGAGAAGTTGGTTGGTACAATTTCAGTTTTTTTAAATTTACCAAGGCTCTTTTTGTGGCCCAGTACGTGGTCTATTCTGGAGAATTTTCCATGCGCACTTGAGAAGAGTGTGTATCCTGCTGCTTTGGAGTGGAATGTTCTATAGATGTCTGTTAGGTCTATCTGTTCTAATGTGTTGTTCAGTGCCTCTGTGTCCTTACTTATTTTCTGCCTGGTTGATCTGTCCTTTGGAGTGAGTGGTATGTTGGAGTCTCCTAAAATGAATGCATTGCATTCTATTTTCTCCTTTAATTTTGTTAATATTTGTTTCACATATGTTGGAGCTTCTGCATTGGGTGCATATATATTTATAATGGTTATATCCTCTTTGTTGGACTGAGCCCTTTATCATTATGTAATGTCCTTCTTTGTTTCTTGTTACTTTCTTTTTTTTTGAGAGGGCATCTCTTGTATTTATTGATCAAATAGTTGTTAACAACAATAAAATTCTGTATAGGGGAGTCATTGCTCAATGCACAATCATTAATCCATCTCAAGCTTAATTCTCATCAGTCTCCAATCTTCTGAAGCATAATGAACAAGTTCTTACATGGTGAATGAATTCTTACATAGTGAATAAGTTCTTACATGGTGAACAGTACAAGGGCAGTCATCACAGAAACTTTCGGTTTTGATCACACATTATGAACTATAAACAATCAGGTCAAATATGAATACTCGTTTGATTTTTATACTTGATTTATATGTGGATCCCACATTTCTCCCTTTATTATTATTATTTTTTTATTTTTAATAAAATGCTGAAGTGGTAGGTAGATGCAAGATAAAGTTAGAAAACATAGTTTAGTGTTGTAAGAGAGCAATTGTACATGATCAAGTGTGTGCCTGTAGACTATGCGTTAATCCAAGCTAGACAAGGGCATTAAAACATCCACGGATGTAGAAGATTTCTCTCAAAACAGGGGGGGTGAGGTTCTAAGCCTCACCACTGTTGATCCCCAATTTCTCACCTGATGGCCCCCCTGTGACTGTGCCTGTCTTAGGTTGTTCCTCCCTTGAGGAATCTTACCCATCTCTGGCTAACCAGTCATCTTCCAGGGCCATACAGGGAAAAGTAAAGTTGGTAAGTGAGAGAGAAGCCATATTGTTTGAAAAGGTTAGCTTTTTACTTCTTTGCAGATTTATGCCCTGTGGCTTCTATGCCCAGCATTTGTCTTGAGGTATCTTTACAACTTGGAGGAATTATGATACTCAGTAAATTTGATATGAGGCACGAATTCTATTAAAGGGATGTAATTAGGAAGGAAGAAGAAAAGCTATAGAGGTAGCAGATGGAAGAAAACATGGGAGGATTGATTATTTCTTTGACATATCTTCTTGTAGAGTAACTTAAGCATGTATAGGTTTTAACTACTAATTAATTTGTGCACACACATTAACATAATAGAAATACAGTTACATAACCAAAGCAGATCTATAATTACCAGCCATCTCCAGTGAAGCCAAGAAAACCAGTTAGGCATCCTAGGCATTTCTGAAAATTTGTCTATGATATGATGGATATTGTCCAACTGTACTTGAACAGTCTGAGAGAAATCAGACAAATTAAAACAACCCATTCCTGGGAACTGTTCACATCCCATATGTTCTTTTAACAGTAGATAGTCTGTAGTCGTAAGATTTTGGAGCGCTACAACTTGCACTTCTCCTAATTCTTGGTTGAGTTCCAACAGTATAGATCCAGTCATATTTGTTGCTTTAATGAAAGCACAGGCCAGCTTAGATATCTCCTTCTTCATTCCAATGGCAAGTCCAGGAACCAGTGGGATGGATGCAGCTACAACTGCAGCATTGCTTGGATCTTTGTTGAGATTTTTTGATGATCATTTTCTGGTATGAATCTTCCAGAGAGTGCTGATGTTGAAAGTTCTTCATATCATATCTGAGTTCATTTTCTGGGTAGCCAAATTAGGCTTTGATCCTCTGTATAAATACAAACAGACCCTTTGCCCTCACTTTGATATGCCCTTTATACCATTGTGTAGAACTCATTGGAGGTCACCACACAGGAAATGCTTTTTTTGTTTTGTTATCAATAATCTACACTTACATGACGAATATTATGTTTACTAGGCGCTCCCCTATACCAGGTCCCCCCTATAAACCCCTTTACAGTCACTGTCAATCAGCATAGCAAAACGTTGTAGAATCCCTACATGTCTTCTCTGTGTTGTACAGCCCTCCCCTTTCTCCCACCCCCCATGGATGCTAATCTTAATACCCACCTTCTTCTTCTGCCCCCTTATCCCTCCCTACCCACCCATCCTCCCCAGTCCCTTTCCCTTTTCTAACTGTTAGTCTATTCTTGAGTTCTGTGATTCTGCTGCTGTTTTGTTCCTTCATTTTTTCCTTGGTTCTTATAATCCACAGATAAGTGAAATCATTTGGTATTTCTCTTTCTCCACTTGGCTTATTTTTCTGAGCATAGTACCCTCCAGCTCCATCCATGTTGCTGCAAATGGTTGGATTTTTCCACTTCTTATGGCTGACTAGTATTGTGTATATGTACCACATCTTCTTTATCCATTCATCTATCAGTGGACATTTAGGTTGCTTCCAATTCTTGGCTATTGTAAATAGTGCTGCGATAAACAAAGGGGTGCATCTGTCTTTCTCAAACTTGATTGTTGCATTCTTAAGGTAAATTCCTAGGAGTGGAATTCCTGGGTCAAATGGTAAGTCTGTTTTGAGCATTTTGATGAACCTCCATACTGCTTTCCACAATGGTTGAACTAATTTACATTCCCACGAGCAGTGTAGGTGGGTTCCCCTTTCTCCACAGCCTCACCAACATTTTTTGTTGTTTGTCTTTTGGATGGCAGCCATCCTTACTGGTGTGAGGTGATATGTCATTGTAGTTTTAATTTGCATTTCTCTGATAATTAGTGATGTGGAGCATCTTTTCATATGTCTGTTGGCCATCTGTATTTCTTTTTTAGAGAACTGTCTGTTTAGTTCCTCTGCCCATTTTTTAATTGGGTTATTTGTTTTTTGTTTGTTGAGGTGTGTGAGCTCTTTATATATTCTGGACGTCAAGCCTTTATCGGATCTGTCATTTTCAAATATATTCTCCCATACTGTAGGGCTCCTTTTTGTTCTATTGATGGTGTCTTTTGCTGTACAGAAGCTTTTCAGCTTGATATAGTCCCACTTGTTCATTTTTGCTGTTGTTTTCCTTGCCCTGGAAGATATGTTCAAGAAGAGGTCACTCATGTTTATGTCCAAAAGATTTTTGCCTATGTTTTTTTCTAAGAGTTTTATGGTTTCATGACTTACATTCAGGTCTTTGATCCATTTTGAATTTACTTTTGTGTATGGGGTTAGACAATGGTCCAGTTTCATTCTCCTACATGTAGCTGTCCAGTTTTGCCAGCACCATCTGTTGAAGAGACTGTCATTTCTCCATTGTATGTCCATGGCTCCTTTATCAAATATTAATTGACCATAAATGTTTGGGTTCATGTCTGGAGTCTCTAATCTGTTCCACTGGTCTGTGGCTCTGTTCTTGTGCCAGTACCAAATTGTCTTGATTACTATGGCTTTGTAGTAGAGCTTGAAGTTGGGGAGTGAGATCCCCCCTGCTTTATTCTTCTTTCTCAGGATCACTTTGGCTATTCGGGGTCTTTGGTGTTTCCATATGAATTTTTGAATTATTTGTACCAGTTCACTGAAGAATGTTGCTGGTAATTTGATAGGGATTGCATCAAATCTGTATATTGCTTTGGGCAGGATGGCCATTTGGATCATATTAATTCTTCCTAGCCATGAGCATGAGATGAGTTTCATTTGTTAGTGTCCCCTTTAATTTCTCTTAAGAGTGACTTGTAGTTTTCAGGGTATAGGTCTTTCACTTCTTTGAATAGGTTTATTCCTAGGTATTTTATTCTTTTTGATGCAATGGTGAATGGAATTGTTTTCCTGATTTCTCTTTCTATTGATTCGTTGTTAGTGTATAGGAAAGCTACAGATTTCTGTGTGTTGATTTTGTATCCTGCAACTTTGCTGTATTCCGATATCAGTTCTAGTAGTTTTGGAGTGGAGTCTTTAGGGTTTTTTATGTACAGTATCATATCATCTGCAAATAGTGACAGTTTAACTTCTTCTTTACCAATCTGGATTCCTTATATTTCTTTGCTTTGTCTGATTGCTGTGGCTAGGACCTCTAGTACTATATTAAATAACAGTGGGGAGAGTGGGCATCCCTGTCTAGTTTCCAATCTCAGAGGAAATGCTATCAGGTTCTTGCTGTTCAGTATAATGTGGGCTGTGGGTTTATCATATATGGCCTTTATTATGTTGAGGTACTTGCCCTCTATTCCCATTTTGCTGAGAGTTTTTATCATGAATGGATGTTGAATTTTGTCAAATGCTTTTTCAGCATCTATGGAGATGATCATGTGGTTTTTGTCTTTCTTTTTGTTGATGTGGTGGATGATGTTGATGGATTTTCGAATGTTGTACCATCCTTGCATCCCTGGGATGAATCCCACTTGGTCATGGTGTATGATCCTTTTGATATGCTGTTGAATTCTGTTTGCTAATATTTTATTGAGTATTTTTGTATCTACATTCATCAGGGATATTGGTCTTTAATTTTCTTTTTTGGGAGGGGTCTTTGCCTGGTTTTGGTATTAGGGTGATGTTGGCTTCATAGAATGAGTTTGGGAGTATTCCCTCCTCTTCTATTTTTTGGAAACCTTTAAGGAGAATGGGTATTATGTCTTCTCTGTGTGTCTGATAAAATTCCGAGGTAAATCCATCTGGACCCGGGGTTTTGTTCTTGGGTAGTTTTTTGATTACCGTTTCAATTTATTTGTTCGTAATTGGTTTAACTTTTGTGTTTCTTCCTTGGTCAGTCCTGGGAGGTTGTATTTTTCTAGGAAGTTGTCCATTTCTTCTAGGTTTTCCAGCTTGTTGGCATATAGGTTTTCATAGTAGTCTTTAATAATTCTTTGTATTTCTGTGGAGTCTGTCGTGATTTTTCCGTTCTCATTTCTGATTCTGTGGATTTGTGTTGATTCACTTTTTCTCTTAATAAGTTTGGCTAGAGGCTTATTTATTTTGTTTATTTTCTCAAAGAACCAGCTCTTGGTGTCGTTGATTTTTGCTATTGTTTTATTTTTCTCAATTTTGTTTATTTCTTCTCTGATATTTATTATGTCCCTCTTTCTGCTGACTTTAGGCCTCATTTGTTCTTCTTTTTCCAGTTTCGATAATTGTGATGTTAGACTATTCATTTGGGATTGTTCTTCCTTCTTCAAGTGTGCCTGGATCACTATATATTTTCCTTTTAAGACTGCTTTTGCTGCGTCCCACAGAAGTTGGGGCTTTGTGTTGTTGTTGTCATTTGTTTCTATATATTCCTTGATCTCTATTTTGATTTGTTCATTGATCCATTGATTATTTAGAAGCATGTTGTTAAGCCTCCATGTGTTTGTGGGCGTTTTTTTTCATTGTAGAATTTATTTCTAGTTTTATAGCTTTGTGGTCTGAAAAGTTGGTTGGTAGAATTCCAGTATTTTGGAATTTACTGCGGCTCTTTTTGTGAGCTAGTATGTGGTCTATTCTGGAGAATGTTCCATGTGCACTTGAGAAGAATGTATATCCTGTTGCTTTTGGATGTAGAGTTCTATAGATGTCTATTAGGTCCATCTGTTCTAGTGTGTTGTTCAGTGCCTCTGTGTCCTTACTTATTTTCTGCCCAGTGGATCTATCCTTCAGGGTGAGTGGTGTGTTGAAGTCTCCTAAAATGAATGCATTGCAGTGTATTTCCCTCTTTAGTTCTGTTAGTATTTGTTTCACATATGCTGGTGCTCCTGTGTTGGGTGCATATATATTTAGAATGGTTATATCCTCTTGTTGGGCTGAGCCCTTTATCATTATGTAGTGTCCTTCTTTACCTCTTGTTACTTTCTTTGTTTTGAAGTCTATTTTGTCTGATATTAGTACTGCAACCCCTGCTTTCTTCTCGCTGTTCTTTGCCTGAAATATGTTTTTTCATCACTTGACTTTTAGTCTGTGCATGTCTTTGGGTTTGAGGTGAGTTTCTTGTATGCAGCATATAGATGGGTCTTGCTTTTTTTCCCATTCTATTACTCTGTGTCTTTTGATTGGTGCATTAAGTCCATTTACATTTAGGGTGACTATTGAGAGATATGTACTTATTGCCATTGCAGGCTTTAAATTTGTGATTACCAAAGGTTCAGGGTTAGCCTCTTTAGTATCTTACTGCCTAACTTAGCTCGCTTATTGAGCTATTATATACACTGTCTGGAGATTCTTTTCTCTCCCTTCTTATTCCTCCTCCTCCATTCTTCATATGTTGTGTGTTTTGTTCTGTGCTCTTTTTAGGAGTGCTCCCATCTAGAGCAGTCCCTGTAAGATGCCCTGTAGAGGTGGTTTGTGGGAAACAAATTCCCTCAGCTTTTGCTTGTCTGGAAATTGTTTAATCCCGCCATCATATTTAAATGATAGTCGTGTTGGATACAGTATCCTTGGTTCAAGGCCCTTCTGTTTCATTGCATTAAATATATCATGCCATTCTCTTCTGGCCTGTAGGGTTTCTGTCGAGATGTCTGATGTTAGCCTGATGGGTTTTCCTTTATAGGTGACCTTTTTCTCTCTAGCTGCCTTTAAAACTCTTTCCTCCTCCTTGATCCTTGCCATTGTAATTATTATGTGTCTTGGTGTTGCCCTCCTTGGAACCTTTCTGTTTGGGGTTCTGTGTATTTCTGTGGTCTGTTCGATTATTTCCTCCCCCAGTTTGGGGAAGTTTTCAGCAATTATTTCTTCAAAGACACTTTCTATCCCTTTTCCTCTCTCTTCTTCTTCTGTTACCCCTATAATACGGATATTGTTCCTTTTGGATTGGTCACATAGTTCTCTTAGTATTGTTTCATTCCTGGAGATTCTTTTGTCTCTCTCTCTGTCAGCTTCTATACGTTCCTGTTCTCTGGTTTCTATTCCTTCAATGGCCTCTTGCATCTTATCCATTCTGCTTATAAATCCTTCCAGGGTTTGTTCCAATTCTGTAATCTCCTTCCTGGCATCTGTGATCTCCCTCCGGACTTCATCCCTTAGCTCTTGCATATTTCTCTGCATCTCTGTTAGCATGCTTATGATTTTTATTTTGAATTCTTTTTCAGGAAGACTGGTTAGGTCTGTCTCCTTCTCAGGTGTTGTCTCTGTGATCTTTGTCTGCCTGTAGTTTTGCCTTTTCATGGTGACAGAGATAGTTTGCAGAGCTGGTATGAGTGACCGCTGGAAGAGCTTTCCTTCTTGTTGGTTTGTGGCCTTCCTCTCCTGGGAGAATAGCGACCTCTAGTGGCTTGTGCTGGGCAGCTGTGCACAGAAAGGGCTTCTGTTTCCTGCCTGGTTGCTATGGAGTTTATCTCCACTGTTGCTGTGAGTGTGGCCTGTCTCGGGCTGCTGCTCCAAAATGGTGGAGCCCCGTTGGAGGGGGAGTGGCTGGAGGCTATTTATCTCTGTAAGGGGCCTCTGTGCTCCCTGCTGCCTAGGGGGTTAGAGTGCTCAGAGAAACCAAGATTCCCTGCCTCTGGCCTAAGTGTCCTGCCCTGCCCCTTTAAGACTTCCAAAAAGCACTCTCCAAACCAAAACAACAACAGCAACAACAACAAAAAATAAATAAATAAATAAATAAATAATTTTTTTAAAAAAAGAAAAAAGCACGATTTTCTTTGTCCTCAGGTGCCCGTCTCAGGCACCTGCTCACCAGTCTTTCTTCCCTGTTTCCCTAGTATTGGGGTCCCTGTCTCTTTAAGACTTCCAAAAAGCACTCGCAAAAAAAAAAAAACAATGGCCACTCCCATTTCTTTGTTCTCCGGCGTTGGCCTCAGGCTCCCGCTCACCAGTCCTTCCACCCTGTTTCCTTAGTATCCAGAACCCCACGCATGCACTGTGTCTGCGCTCTGGTCCAGATGGCTGGGGCTGGTTGTTCAGCAGTCTTGGGCTCCGTCTCCCTCCCTACTGACTCCTATCCTCCCCCCGGGAGCTTGGGGGAGGGGCGCTCGGGACCCGCCGAGCCGGGGCTTGTATCTTGCCCCCTTCACGAGGCACTGGGTTCTCACAGGTGTGGATGTTGTCTGGATGTTGTCCTGTGTCCTCTGGTCTCTATTTTAGGAAGAGTTGTCTTTTCTAGTTATATTTTCTAGATATATGTGGTTTTGGGAGGAGATTTCTGCTGCTCTACTCACTCCGCCATCTTGGCTCCACCGGGCGATACTTTCTTTTTTTGATGTCTATTTTCTCTGATAGAAGTACTGCAACTACTGCTTTTCTCCCTATTGTTTTCAGAAATATCTTTTTCCATCCCTTCACTTGTACTCTGTGTATGTCTTTGGGTTTGAAGTGAGTTTCTTGTAAGCAGCATATTAGATGGGTCTTGCTATTTTATCTATTCTGTAACTCTGTGTCTTTTGATTCGTGCATTCAGTCCATTTACATTTAGGGTGATTATCAATAGGTATGTACTTATTGCCATTGCAGGATTTAGATTTGTGGTTACCAAAGATTCAAGAGCAGCTTCTTTTCTATCTAGCAGTCTACATTAACTCAATTACACTATTATAAACACAGTCTGATGATTTTTTTTTCTCTCCCTTCTTTTTCTTCCTTCTCCACTCTTTATACATTAGGTGTCATATTCTGTACTCTTTGTGTATCCCTTGACTGTCTTTGTGGGTAGCTTATTTAATTTTGCATTTGATTAGTATGTAGTGTATCTACTTCCTTTGTTGTGGTTTTATTTTCTCTGGTGACAGCTCTTTAACTTTAGTCATACTTTCATCTACAGCAGTCCCTTTAAAATACCCTGTAGAGATAGTTTGTGAGAGGTATATTCCCTCAATTTTTGCTTATCTGGGAATTGTTTAATCCCTCCTTCAAATTTAAATGATAATCTTACCAGGTAGAGTATTCTTGGTTCGATGCCTTTCTGTTTCATTGCATTGAATATATCATGCCACTCCCTTCTGGTCTGTTAGGTTTCTGCTGAGAAGTCTGATGATAGCCTGATGGATTTTCTTTGTAGGTGATCTTTTTTCTCTCTCTGTCTGTTTTGAATACTCTGGCCTTGTCCTTGATCTTTGCCATTTTAATTATTATATGTCTTGGTGTTGTCCTCCTTGGTTCCCTTGTGTTAGGAGATCTGTGGACTTCCACGGCATGAAAGACTATTTCCTTATCCAGATTGGGGAAGTTTTCAGCAGTTATTTCTTCAAAGACACTTTCTATGCCTTTTTCCTCTCTCTTCTTCTTCTGGTACTCCTATAATGCAAATATTGTTCTATTTGGATTGGTCACAAGTTCTCTTAATATTCTTTCATTCCTGGAGATCCTTTTTTCTCTCTCTGTCTCAGCTTCTGTGCATTCTGTTCTGTAATTTCTATTCCGTTCACTGTCTTCTCTACCTCACCCAATCTGCTTTTAAATCCCTCCATTGTTTGTTTCATTTCAGTTATCTCTCTCCTGAATTCATCCCTTAGCTCTTGAATATTTTTCTGTAGCTCCATTAGCATGCTTATGACTTTTATTTTGAATTTTTTCAGGAAGATTGGTGATTTCAATCTCACCGAACCCTCTTTATGGTGTTTGAGGGATTTTGGATTGAACAAGGTTCTCCTGCCTTTTCATAGTTCTGGAGCTATGGCAGTTGTCGCAGGTGAGTGACGTGGGTGTCAGCTGGGAGGACAATGTCCCTTCCTGCTTGCCAGTAACCGTGCCTGTCTCCACTGTCTGTGCCAGTTAACCACGTGCCAGGAGCGGCCTCTGGGTTAATCCCCTAAACTGCCGTGGGCAGAGTGACCCTCAGGATGGCCTAGGGCATTGGTGGGGTTTGCAGGCTAGTGGCATGGGTTCCACTGCGATAAGAAAGCCCCTTTCAGGCTCCCAGTCTCAGCACCCATCTCTGCTATTTGTGCCAGTCAACCATGCACAGGAAGCAGCCTCTGGGTCTGGGCCAGTTAGCCACGTGCAGGGAGAAGCCTCTGCATCAAGCTGTGTAGTAGCTGTAGGCAGGGCTGCCCTCTGGCTAGTCTGCAGCAATGGCAGGGATAGCCGGTTTGCACATAGGTGCTGGCAAGGAGGAAGGAGTGGCAGGCTGCTTATCATGGTGAGGCACCTAGGGGCTGCATTGCCAACCAGGGGGATAAGGTGCCTGAAGCTCCTGAAAGTTCCTAGCATGCTGGGCTAAGTGTGCCAAGACCATTTTGTCCACCTGTTCCTTCTCCTAAATTCCTTCCCCTTTAGCAGCCCTCTGACTGTTTAGAGGTCCCTTAAAGCATCTGCTTTTCTTTTGTCCCAGGGCAGCTGGCTGGGGGAACCTGTTTGCAGTCTTAGTCTCAGACTTTGCTTTTCAGTCCCTCTAATCTCCAGAGCACCATGCAATGTAGGTCTGTATTCCTGGAGTAGATTTCTAGGGCTGAATATTTAGCAGTCCTGTACTTCCACTCCTTCCCTGCTCTGATTCTTTTCCTCCCGCCAGTGAGCTGGGGCAGGAGTGCTTGGATTCTGCCGTGTTGTGGCTTTTTACCTTACTCTTTTCCATGAGATGTTGACTTCTCCCAGATGTAGAATGGCTAGTGTACTGTTACTTCTTCTTTTAGGAATAGTTGCATTTGCTGTTTTTTCAAAATATATGTGGTTTTGGGAGGAGATTTCCACCACACTACTCATGCCGCCATATTTTCTCCTCTCATGTGTTATTTCTATTCTATTTCTTACCCATGTCAAAAATAACTGATAACAACCAAATTCTTATGAAACTGAGTCCCAGATTCTTTATCAATACAGCACTCTAGGTAACCAGTATACCGATTTCTAAACTGTAACTTGTGAGTTGCTACTGCTGCTCTAGAAAATAAGTGAATCTGTATAACCAGTCTGAATAGAGATCTTGGGACCATACCTCAATTGACACTTATTACAGTGCTAGATAATTCTAGTAGGCTTACTCAAGATGGAGAATGACTAACAATTTCTGCATGATAAGCTATTGTAGGACAAACCAAGTGCAAAGAAGATGGAGGAAACCCTCTAAGTGTGCACTGAAGCTAGGCTTTGGGAATGTGAACTAAATGTGTAAGTCAAATAAGCCCTATAACATCTCACAGGCTTCTTCCTACATTAAGTCTTTCTGTTCTGATTACTGCATACAGAGTAATTTATCACCTCTTAAATCCTTGCTATTTCTGATCATTCATGAAGCATGACTCTGATACTATCTTATACTAAAATTACTCTCACGTAAGTATCACCCCAAGCTGCATGGGCTCAGGAGGAAATTGTGCCATGACAATTTGTGATGTCTGCCATGAGCAAGGAGATACAGCATGTACAAACCCCCATGCCCCTGGAAATTTTCCGGGCAATGTTAAGTGTTTTGCATATATAAGCTTATTAAATCCTCACCAATACTCTGAAGTAGATATTTTCTCCATTTTAAAGATGAGAAAACTGCATTTCTGAGAATTTGCATAAGTCTCTTGGAGCCCCACCCCTCAGTTTGTAAGTGACAGAATTCAGTCCAAAGCCTGAACTTTCCCCAACATACTATGCTGCTTCTCTTTATACCCCATTTCCTACACACTTAGTTTCCTGTAGGTAAGTGTACAAGTCTTAGTACAAAATAGGTTCCTCTTAAACATTTTCACAGATTTAATAAATAGGAGACATGCCCACTTGACACATAGCAGCCTAAAATAGGGAGATTATTTTTTAGACAATTGTGAAGCTGAGGGCAAGTCCAAATGACAGGAACAAAATTTTTTCAATGGCAGCCATGCTTGTAGATACACAAAGTATTTGTATATCTAAAGTACACAGAGGGTTGTGGCCAGATGAACATGTCTTCAAGTGATTAACAAGAGCATTATTTTCAGTACACACAAGACAACATATTAAAATCCATATGATAATCTATAATTTTTCACGGCAAAAACTTCATCAAATGAACTTTTAACCATATTTACTCCATGCTTAAAATGCTTCATTGGATTGTCATGCATATCAAAGTACATAGCACAGACTTAAATGATCTTCATGACGGATCTTTACTTCTAGCCTCATCTCTACATTCACTCATCTGACTTGCTTCACCTCAGTCATACCAAGTATCTTAAAGCGTCCACATATCATGCAGTTTTACATCTCCTCTCTTCACATACCGCATTTTTTCTCCCTGAACTGCCCTTAACTCTTCGTTATTCTTTAGCATTAATTTAAAGTGTCACCCCTCACAAACTCTTCTCTGATCCTCAAAGCCTAGTTAAAGGCCCCTCATGCATGCTCAGAGTAAACCCTGGATTCATAGAGCATCTTTTTCATTTTAATTGTCAGTTACATTTTCACTCTTTTCTACCTGACCAAAAAAAAGCTCCTTGAAGACACAGACCACATCTCATTTTATAACTACATCACCCAGCATGGTGTCTGGCACATAATAGGAGCTTAATAATTATTTTCTAAATTAATGAATATCAGTTCTCTTCCTAGATGATACTTTATATAAAGGTGATAAAGAAAAGATCATTGAGGGGTCCATGGAGAAGGCCCATTTTTTTTAGGAGATGCAGTAGGTTATCTCCAAGTTTCTATCAGTCAATCTTGCAGACACTTCAGCATTCACCAAATTGCATTCCCCAGTCTCACTTGCAGTTTGTTGGTCACATGATGAGTTATGTTGAATGGAATATATGCAGAAATGAGGTAAACTACTTTTCAACATGGCTAAAGAAAAATCTCCCATGTATAATCCTCCATTCTCATTGCCTTCTTCCTGCTGTTGGATGATGCTGGGTTGACTTTAAAACCTCAATACAAAGGAGCCACACATGGAAGTAGCCTGGATCCCTGAGTCACTGCTTGGATTAGAAATGGTGCAGAGTTGCCCAATTAGAAATTTCCACACTAGAGGTTAAATCATGGAGATGGGGTTATTTATCATGAGTAACAAAATCAAATAAGAAACTTTATTTGTACCCATATTTCTCTTATACAAGATTCTACAAACATCTGAAAATAAAGCTCTTAAGACTTTTAAGGGAGAATCATTCAATTAAGTAGCATTTATTAAATCTTCTTACTGAAACATATTCACAAAAGAGCAACTGGAAGTTGTAAAGGAAAACATTTCAGAATAGAGCAGACAGGATGCCTACTCAGAGGGGTCCTAAGGTGTACTGTGTGTGTGTGGAATCAGAGGTATATACACAAAGTAGATTTGAGCCTGCCTTTTTACCTGACAATTAAGGCCTGTGGATCAAGAGAGTCAGAAGAAATGCAGCTTGCTATTTAAATGAATTCTGAGGCTTATGTGGGTATGAAAGCCAGGACAAAGTATGTATGGCAGCAGAAGGAGACTACCCTTGGAATATTGCCCCAAAGAGACCTTTCTTCCCACGAACATGCCCCTGTTCTGATCCTTCCTACTCCTAACTTCTGTTTTCCTCCCTGTAAGTGATGGTGTTTCTGCCACTAAAGTCATGTTCTGCCTGTTGTAGTAGCAGATAAAGTGCAATTCTAGAGATGTGGTTCCTGATAAACAAGGAAACCAGTGAGTGAGTACATTTCTATAAGCAAAACAACTTAAGGCCATTTACTTTTGATATCATTCCCTAAGGGATGACCTCTGTGATTTTGTAGAGGACACTTGATTCAACTTCACTTCACTTTGTGTAAGATCTTAAAATAGAATGTGATAAAATGGGATTATACAAAGCTGAATGGATATTGGAGGAACTTAGGAATTACCAGGTATGGTCAGATTCATGGCTTGGTATTAACAAAGCCCCAAACAGAGACGTCACTCAATTCTCAAGAGTTCATTTCAAAAGGTTAATGCAGAGGATATCTCTTGGGGTGACCCCCCAGCTTTCTGTTATTCTGTCTTAGTCAAGAACAGTTCTGTGAAAGCCAGGAAAAGTACTACTTAGATCTGCCTTGAGGGTTGTAACTGATGGATAGTCCCAGGTGCTGCACTTGGGTCCACAGTAACACTCATACCCAAGATCACCCTTTCATGGGCTGCTCACAGCCAGTGACATGGCATGAATACTAAGGCAGGCTACTTCTTAAAAGGTTGCAAGAATTTTCTGATTCTTACCCTTGACTCAAGGACTCCCACTGGCTTGGCCAAAACTTTCTTAATGGCAAAGTTTTAGATAATGCCAGTCTAGACTTGCTTCCTTCTTTCTCTCTCTCAAAGGGTAAGACCTGCGTTATGGTGTCCTCTGCTCTTCTCCTTTATCCTTCACAGGTGTTTCCCCCAGTAAATCTCTTGCATGTCTAATGCTGTCTTGACATCTGCTTATTCAAGCAATTTTATTAGCAATTCAACATTCAAAGGTAAAAATCTTTGGGATACTCAATCCCAGAAATTTGGGGTTAGAGGACGGACATGCGGAGACTAGGGGAGATCAGGCATATTTAAGAGCTCCTTGGAGAAAAAGTCCATGGGCTTGAATATTTTCAATTTCCTATATTTTCATTTTTGAGTATTCCTTTAGATTTTTTTAATTCTCCAATTTCCTTCCACTGAATTCTCTCTTTTCGTTCTTACTTAAGCTAGTCAGAATCAATTTCTGCCACTTGCAACTAGGCAAAACTCAATGATCACGGTGACACACAGACCAGATTTTTCACAAGTCTTTTATAGTGCTGCAAACTTTATCCAGATTCTTTTCTAACCCATTTATATATCAGGCCTCTGACAGTATCTCTGTAGTACTGAGTTTTGTCCTCTGTATGAAGTAGATTTTATTTTTAAATTGTGAAGGTCTTTTTTTTCCAGTGTATTGAACATAAATCTAAAAGTCTTCCCAAAAATAAACCTGACTTACAGAAAGGACATTTTAATAGTTAGAAATTATGGGAAAAGATTTGTCAAACATCATTTGCTAAATCTCACACATAAAGATAAGGTGCTCAGAAATATAAAAAGGGAAATTTTGTCCTACATTAGGTACTTAGTGAGGAAACTCAGAGAGTAAGATTAACTAAACTAATATATTATTTTCTGTCTGGGTCTTAGATTTTTACCTTTGAATGTTGAATTGATAATAAAATAGAAACTTAAATAATGGGGAAAAAAACAGTACAAGAAGACAGAAAATGAAGCAAAACAGAAGATGCCTTACAGATTAAGTTTTTTGAAAACACTTTACACCTGCCCCCAGCTCTCCACCTGGCAGAGTCAGCATATTCCTCAATGCCCCAGAGGCACATCGACGAGGACTGAACTCATCCAAGCGTAAGTGACAGCACAGCACTAAATCATATCACTTGCTCATTGTTAACCTAGGAACCAGAATCAGAGTTGAGACCGGAACCCCATAGTTCTATAAAGGTTTATCCATGGGATAAAACAGGACACCCTACTTCTGAAAGTATAGCTGCTGATGTACATTCAGTTTTACAAGAAGAGTTTGCATTTCTTCACTTGGTTTTCTGAGTGATTCAGAAACAGATGGAAGAACTTCTAAGGATTGTTCTTCAAGACTCCAGAAATATTTTATTTTTCTTTCTTTTTAGTCAAATACCAGTCCAAAGACCATACTTAATGATGGAAAAGTGAAAAAAGTTATAAGCATAATATACACTCAGACCCATGGAAGGTTTGTCAAATAAAAGGACATATTCTAGATTTCCAATCAAAAGAGGCAATAAGCTGAGAGTCTATTTGGCCTGAAGAGTTCCCTCAGGGGTTCACAAATAGATCTTCAAACACCAGGCAAGCTCATGATTACTGGTCTGAGTGGCAGTTTAGATGCACAGACATCACTACATGAATACGGAGCCCCAGAGCTCTCCTGGGTAATTTCAAAAGCTGTTCATTTGGTTTAGAAACAGAGAGGAAGACAGATCATTAGTCATCATCATCTGCCTATCTCTAATGACAGAATTAAAGAGCACAATTTTATTTGCAGCATGACTTTCTGCCTTAATCTTTTTAGAAGCAAAGGAAAGATAGCCATTGTGCTGTGGCCATTCCTCCCTGGGTACTCTGTGTAGAGATCAAAGCACACCTTTCCCCCAGAGGCCCGGGGACATACTCTCCTCTACAGAGGACATGGAGCAAGGTAAGGCTGCTGGCTTATCTACATGGAGCTAGTATGTTGGCCTGACTCTCCCAGGACTGCTATGCTGCTAAAATTACTTCATATTGACAGATATGGTCTAAATCACAAAGGTTCCCTTCCCCACCTGTTTCCTCATGGGAAGTCCAGACTTTCACCTCAGCCTCTTTCTAGTGAATGCTGGAAATCTCCAATGAATGCTTCTGTATTCTAAAAACCCACCTTGGCTTGGACTTGTCACTCACTAAGTCTGGACCACTGATTTCTTCTGCTCTTACAGGAACATAGCTCAGCAGCAGGTCATCCCTTCCTGCCAGCGGGTTCCGTGGTCTCTCCTCCCAGTATTCTATTAGCAATTGCCTGAACAAAGCCAAAACCAAAAAGCTTCCCAGTGACAAGCGATCATTCATAGTGCATTTAAAGGTAGTCTAAATCCAGATGGAGAAGAGACATATATCAACCCACAGTAACAATGAGCCAACGTTGAGAACGCTTCTTATGAGCCATGCTCCATATGATTTCTTCATTTAGTTCTTGCTACAAGTAAGTTACATACTCCTACTAACACCAATGTACAAATGAACAAACTGAAGTACAGAGAAGGTTAAATTTTTGGGGAAAGCCTAGTTGGCTGTTTCTGACTGACTGTTCTCACCCTTGAGGCCTTTACAGGAATGGACTGACCTGGGTTTGGCTTGCTGAGGTAGGCTGCGAAGCACATTAGATTCACCTTAGTCCAAAGGCCTCCTTGTTTGCTTACTTTAACAATACTATATGTCCTCTTCAAAGAAACACAAAACACACTAGCATATTAAGAAAATCACATAATTAATCAATCAAACCAAGCACATATTTGAAAAGGAGAGCTGCTTAAGTTTGCTTAACCCAAGTTTCTCAAACTTTTTTGTCCAGGGACCCCTTTTTCCAAGGAACATCTGTGAATAAGATCTCCTAGAACACAGCTTGGCAAATCCTGCTCTTCAACACCATTTTGAGTTCCCTGAACACCCAGGCTCTCTTATTCCTCCATGTTTCACTTTTACAGTTTCTGTATCTAGAAGGCCCATCCCTTTTTTGATGCCTCAAGAATTCCTGTAACTTCTGTAAGCCCATCCTATAAAGCTAAATGCAAGATGACTTCCTCTTTGAAAACTCCCCTCAAGAATAATTCATCACTCTCTCCTCTAGCTCCCCACTGTATCAGCCACTTCCCTGTATCGTTAGTATTCACCTTGTTTATTATTTCTGCTTATTTTCTGGACCTTCTGCTAGATTGTGAATTACAAGAAATCTGGGATCACCCAACTCTGCACCCTCCCATCACCTATTACAAGGCATAGGACACTGTAAGTGCTGGAAAATGTGTAATAAAGGAATAGTCTGTACAGGGGACATTTTGCCTTTTTTGAAATTTATTTCCATGCTATCCAACAAGAGGATGGGTGGAGAGTATAAGACATATACAAAGAAATATTTACTCTGATTCAATTACGTGAAAAGTGCTTAACCTCCTTTATTGTGGTATAAAGGAAATAAAAGACACAGCCCAACAGGAGGTAGTCTGACCAGGACCTACCCACTCTGACTAAAATGCATTCAACAGTCTAGAAGTGACTTAATGCGTAGTCAGGATTCCTAGAGTCAGTCATTTCCATCGTTGCCACTGTCTGGCTCTAGAGATGGGAAATAAACAGCCCATCCCCAGCCCACAGAAAACACAGATGCCTCTCAAACCACAAGTTTGCCCTGGACACTCATCACAGTGATGCCAGCTGCTTATGCTGTTACTTTCCACAGATTCTATCCACAGACAGGGCAACTTTATGTTGCTGAAAAAACAGCTGAAGGAAGGCAAGCAAAAAATAAATGTGATCCTTTCTAATTTAGTGAAAAATGTGAACATTTACTTCAAAGTTCACATAAAATGGGAAGTCAAGGAATTTGAGTCATTCAACTTCATACCATCCAGCACCTACTACAGTGCATAGAATATAGCAAGGGCTCAAAAACGTGGATAAGTGAATTTGTGAAATGTGTCAGATTAAAAAATTTCAAGAGATGCATAAAGCAAGGATAAACCAACACCTTGCAAGGCAGGCTTAAAATGAGAACTAGTCCTGGCTCCTGCCAACAAAGGAAAGACTGAGTAGATCAGTGCTTCCAACTCTGGTAGCCTGCTCCTGGACCGGCAGGGCGAAGTGAGGGGGGAAAGCCACATGGCAGAGGGTGGAGATCCATAAACAAAGTGTCTTGCCATTCAACTGATCAATAGGCCACCTCACCAAGCTACCAGCCAGAAAGCTGTGTACTTCCATGCAAAATGATTATCTCTTATCTCCTGCTTCTTTTATGCCCATGCTCTATCTAAGGTGAACATAAAAGGCTAATCATTTCTAGGTCCTCCAAAGCATAGTAACTCTATTGTCTAAAGAACTAGATGGCGGACAGTGATCTCTCACCAATTGGGATTCTTTAAAAATTTTTTTAATCAATTCTAAATGACTTAAGAGTAACTCTAATTTTATTTTCCTAGTGTTGCCCAGGAAACATATCTGTCCTATAATTTTCTGCCCTTCTCTTCCCTGTTCTGTGTTCTGAAAGTCTCACCCCTGTGACTGCATATCCTGCGTTCCTCTACCCTCTGGCTTCCAGTTTCATTTAGCCAGTGAGAGGCACCAGAAGGAGATCAAAAGGTGGGAAAGGAAAACACTCAGGGCATTTATTCCTGACCCTTCCAGCTGTTCTGTGATTCTGGCAGTGGTCACAGGCTGCTATGACTACAGCTTTCCATTCCCTCTTTGGGCTTAAGGGTGGTACAGGAGCCCCACAGTTGGTGTCACTGGCTGACCCACCATTTCTCATTGATTCCCGTAAATCGTTCCCCACCAATAGGTTCTTCAATAAACTATTTTTAGCTAATCATTTTGAGTGCACCTTCTGACTAATACACCATGTTAAAAAGATTCATTTTTATCCTAAATGTATCAGGAAACCATTGAAGCGTCTGAGGCATTGGAGGAGGGATGTGGAAGAAAGATCACAATTAAATTTGAGTTTCAAAAATATAACTCTGGCTGTGGTTTGTGAAATAGACTAGAAAAGATGAGAACACACATGGGTGGATCACTTAGAGATCATTGTGATGGTCCACAGGAGAGATGATGGTTGCTTGGACTATAGTGTTGTGAAGATGAAGATGGGAGAGGTCAAGAGATATTCGAATGCCAAATCGGCAGAACCTAGCGATGGATTCAATATGGAGACAGAGAGGAGGTGAGGGACTGGGATGTTCAAATTCCTCGTTTTTTGGTTTTTGATCATGCTGTATGATAACTGCAGAATGAGAAGGCCAGATTCCTAGGCTAATGCTCATGATTTTGATTTAGGACATGCTCATTTTGATCTGCCTTTAAGACAGATATCTGAGTAGACAAATACACGAGTCTAATAATCCCAGTTAGAAGTCTAGACTTGAGATGTACATTTGAGAGTTGTTTCTACACAGGTGTTAATTAACCCTGTTAATTATGGCCCCTGGGAATGAGAAGTGCTTTAAAGGTCCTAGATAAAAATCTTATGGAGACTCATTAGGGACCCTAAAAATCAACAAATGTGAAGTGAAACTGCCAGCTCTTTTTTTATTGCCCAGATCAAGTGCAAATATCTTAATATAAAAATTAAAAATTTTAAATAGTTAAGTACATATATAATCTTTTATTACTCACATCCAATGCAAAATGTTTTAATACCTTATAAGAGGATGCAAAGCCATATCCTTATAGTCTCAAAAACCTTAATTACCTCCTTGAGCGACCTAGCTCCAAACACAGTCACATCAGGGTTAGGACTTCAACCTAAGAACTTGAGGGGTGGGGTGGGAGGACCCCATTCATTCCATAACAGTGGTCACTGGTAGAAAGGAACACAGGAACTGCCAAGGAGAGAGGAGAAACAAAAAGCCAAACAACTAGAGAATGAGATTTTTCCAGTGTGGAAAGGGGACGATTAAGGGAGAGGCCAAGGGGTCACCTGGGGGCAGCCCTTGTGCACCAGAACGAACATTTCAGAGAAGGCAGGGCTGCTGTCAACACTGTGGCCGAGGCTGCGCTGGAAAAGCCCTGGCTATCTTCTATTTGAAAATCACAGCTTCAGATAATGTGAACCAAGCTGGAGCATTTCATGAGGAGAGGCATTTTCCCATGCCTTATATAACTGTTTCTGGTCAGGCCAGAAATGCCACGGGAACTATTTCCTCACAGCCCTGCTGCCTTAGGATCGGTCAAGTGTTCAGTGTATCCTCAAAGAGCCCCCACCGTGCTGTCATTCCCTCTTGTCCACTCATCATTAGTGAGGGTGTTTTTTTGAAATTCACTTGTAAAAATCTCTAGGCACTGTCCTTTAGATGAAATTACACTGGGGAGGAGGTAGTGACTCTGAGCTAACAAACTGACCAACCCTACAAAACTAGGGAAGGGTGTGTGAATGTGTAGGCACAGGTCACAGGTCTTGAAAATTAGTCAGATTTTATTATAAGTAAAACTTCATACCAGTCCCTTACCTAAGATAAGTCAATTTGGAAGCTTATATGAAAATCCTGAGTTTAAAATATTCAAACCCCAGCTAAAATGAAGATAAACTGGGATAAGATGGGACAATGGCCAAATCTTTGTTTGCATGAGTATCACACAATTTAGCTAATTGTTTCTATCTTAACTAACAACTAAAAATATACAAAAGATGAAGGTGGAGAAGGCAGAGTAGGAATGGAAGAGGGAGAGAAATAAGAGAAGGAGGGAGAGGGAGAGGGGGAGGGGGAAGGAGAGGCATAAGGGAGAGAGGAAGCAGGGGAAGGGGGTGCAGGGATGCAGGGGAGGGAGAGATGGAAGGGTTGGAGGGGAGGGAGGGAGAAGAGGGAGAGCAGAGGTGGCAGAGAGTGATAAAAAGCGCTGTGGACAAGAATTAGGTGCACTCTTTGAGTTCTAGGTTCAACTGTTGATCTGAACTTACAGTCTCTGAACTTAAGTATGAATTTTTGATACTTTTGGACCTCAGTTTCTCTGCATACTTAACAGGCTAGTTCATATTAGTGATTTTGAATTTTGTTGTTTATTTTTATAGTTGTTCTTTTGCTCCTTTGTTTTGTTTTCCAATGAAATTCTCCAGATATTCCTCCTCCTCTGTGCACCCCTTACTAAACAAAAGGTCGCAGATACCCAAATGGAATTCAGATGAATCAAAATCCCTGGGAATATAGAAGGGGTACAGAGCTCACTGTGTTAGGCAGCTACTGGTCCAAGGACCTGGCAGAAATCTGGGTGCTATGTCTAAGCCCTCTCCAACTGGACTCTGTCACCTGTTCCTGTCCCTTACCAATTCTATAACAGGAAGTCTCTCCCCAATGCCATTCTCAGAGCCCTCACAGTGAGACTGCCTTGGGAAGCCTGTGCTGCCTAATCCAAGTTCTGTGTACGCTTCAGGGACTCAGATCCCTTCAGCAGGAATCAGCCCACACTATACTGAATTGTGCTCTCTAAGAAACATCAAGATCACAGTGCAGTTTCAATGTTTCACAAAAGTTTAACGTGTTAGTTTGTATATCCTACATGTACAATGCCCCCAGCATGAGAGACATAGACACAGTGACAAGACACCAACCTCGGCTCAGGTTCAGATAGCTCCACACTGACTCTCTCTGCCACAGCACAGCCTGACTCACCACCATGTTGAAGAGCCACGCTGAAGAACCTGGCCTGAAATTGCTGTCGAAACAGTCCTGGGAACCATTCCACCATGGCCATTGGGCACATGCACCTCTGTGAAGCCTAATGTGAATGCTGAATGCTGCAAGAAGAGCCCGCCTAGGAATTCTGTAACCCAAACCTTAATCTGGGAGCCAGGCCATTTAACCCGCTGGCATCAAACTGTTCAGAAAGTGAACTAAATTTAGAATGTCCTAAGTAAGCACTGAAGTTCTTTCCTTTCTGTGTGAGTCCAAAGAGTACCCTGGACATCATGCATTAAACAAAGCAATGTGACTGATGAGCAGTCATGGCCAAAGTGAATTCAGTTCTGGAAATGAAAGAGGCTCTGAGCTTTGATTAGCCCTGCAGCTGTCACTCACGGGTGAGTGACGGAGCCAGGCTGTATCATAAACACACATCTTGGAGATATCTTCAGGACTCCCCACGTTTGGCTACTCCTGGTCACAGATCAGCAGACATGGTCTATTTGGGCCATGTTTTTTTTTTAACCACATCAGATTAAAACCTTGTTCTCCAGCAATTTGTTCCCAGCATAAGGTATTTCCAAGTCAAAAGCAATTATGTGAAACCTACCATCAGGCCACAAAAAACAGTAAACATGTGATCTATTTAAACAATCATCCCTGCATTTCTCTTTTGTTAGCCTAAAGCAACTCACTGACTCCAAGTATTCCTCCCCTTCAGCTCCAACATAGTGCAGCTGCAAATGTGGGAAATGAGCATCTATAAGCAAATTCCAAGATTTCAGAAAAGCTCACAGAAAGAGTATTCTTCCCCAAGATAAGACTGCAGAGGCTAACTAGCACATCCAAGGTCTTTGCTTTAAGCTAGAATTATGTCTTCTTGGTATAGTAAGTATCCGCAGTTAGAATTCATGCTGATTCAATGTTTTGATTAGCAGTTATCTAAGTCTTTGATTAGTAAAAAAATGATAAGCAATTTGTTTCATACCAACTGATGTTGGGTAGACTATATCTTTCCAACTATGGGACTCAGGAGGAGATAATAACAAAAGGGGTCCTTGAGGGTAAAAGTATAGGAAACTACTTAGGAATTATTATAAGGAAGTAATCAAGAAAAATGTAGCCCCAAAAACATTTATCCCAGCCCTGCCTGTAATGAGAAATTTAAAGCAACATGCAAGGCCAGTAAGAGAAGATCTGTTAATAAGTTATGATATGCCTCTGCAGTGCACATACTAAGCAATTACTAAAGATGCTGCCAATGTGTATTTACTGAAATGGAAAAAGTGTTCATAATATATTACCATGCAAAAAATAACAAGTCACAAAGCAGTTCAATGATGAAAATAAACCTAAAAAGGGGTGGACTCTATATAGTAAGATTGTGTGTCCTTTATATTTTACATTTGCTATTTGTAACTTCTAACTTTCCTATGTGCTTTTACATAAGGAAAAAAATGAAATGAAAAATAAAAAATTAATGCCATGGTCAGCAGAAAAGAGGAAATCATGATGCTGAACAACAGATTTAGGGTCATCGAAAAAGCAAATAACAGAATAAAAGGCTGTTGAACTAAATACATAGTGAATTTGAGAAAATCCAAAGTACTAAATCTGGGCAATTGTGGGTAAAATTGCAATATTTCCAGAATCTCTCACCTGGCTTTAGTGCATCTCCATATCAATAGATGTTTCCAAGGGATGGAGAGAAGTAGTCCATCTCCATATCAATAGGTGATTACAAGGGGGAGCCAGGGCATATCTGGACTGGAGAGTTTGAATGCAGCTAGGTCATGAGAGATACAAGCGATCAGACGTGGATGACTGCCTATAAGCAATAAATGGATTTATAAGTCTGGGGAGAGGAAATCCCAGGGCAAAATACCTCTAAAACCCAAAATCAGACAAAGGGAAAAATAAAGTTTAAAATCCATTTATTGCTTACAAAGTGCAGTCTGGCTCATCTCTCTTTCCTGCTTCAGCAGCAGCAACACCGGCCCTCCCCCTCACCTCTCAGGTACAGATAAACCCTCCATTGCCTAGGTAATAACCCACTGATATGGAGATGAACTTCTCTCCACTCCTGAGGAATGATGCAAATGCACTAAAGCCATACTTTTTCCACCTCTCAATGCCTATTATGCAGATGTACTAAAGCTAGGCAAGATATTCTGGAAATACTACAACTTTACTGACAGGCCACCCCTCCAGAAATCTCACCTTACAATTTACTCATTCCCCCTCTTCCAACCAAACTAATGACATACAATAAAATTATGATAATTCTCAAGCCAGAGGATTCATCCTATGCAGATTAAGTAAATGTACTTTATAGCATAATCTCTTACTAAGCACAAAATACGTTTCTGCACTTGTTTACTAATTCCTAACAACCATGCTACATTACTCACAAAACTTTTACCAAACATTAGACAAAATCAAGCCTCTCTTCAGGCATTTTTTTTTCTTGACAACAGCAATACAATCATGATAATTCTCAAACCAGAGAATTCAGCTAGGTTCAAAGTCCCATGCAGATTAAGTCCAAAACTCATCCTTTCCAGCCATCACACTGCAGCTGCAGCCAGGGGGCACACCCAGGACACAAGGACTGTAGAAGCAAATACCCATGATTGTGGGGGGCCACTTTGCTGTTAACCATGAATAAACAGGAGGCCAGCTTCCAGGCCTTTTCCTGAAGGTGCCAGAAGAGCCAGCCATCGCTGGTCCATGTGTCAAAATGTCCAGAGCCACGTCCATTTGATTCCTAATTGCTGAACCCATCTTTGCAATGCATGTCCAATAAAGTGGATGCCTTGATCGCTCTAAATCACTGGCAACCAGCCATAGGCTGCAAAGAGACACTCTAGGCCCCTTTTGGTGGTTTGCTGATCTGCACAACGTGTAGGGCACTCTTCCGGGCTCAGTTGACTTCTTCAAAGGTCAACAGCAAGCCCCACTGATGGGCTACAGCCCACATTGTCTTTTGCCCCACGTACAACAAATGCTGACGTAGCCATTGGGCCATATCAGAGGCAGGCTTTCTTTCTAGCCAGCGCACTTGGGCCAACGCGTCTGTTTCACCATTCCCTGGGGATGCCAAAGGCAAATGGCCAGTCACATAATATATGGTAGGTGTCTGTGCCACACCACTCCGTGGCCTTTGGGTCCAGTCTCTCATCCACCCCACGATGGGATAGGAGGTTATTACCTTGGTCAGAGCTTTTTTGGCGATGGGCTCCGTAGCTAACAAGGCATGGTACCCAGCAGCCAGTTGCTTCTCTATCAAGATGTACTGGACCTCTGTTCCTTTCCATAGTTGTGACCAGGCTCCAGCTGGTAGCAGAAGCAGCAGCAGTGGCAGAAGCAGTAGCCTTAGGCTTGGGCCATAGGCTGGAGTTGGCACGGCCAGTAGTGATGGTAGCGCCTCCATGACCACATGAGTGAAGACACACATCCTTGGCGTGAACACCACTTCTCTCCATCATTTCTAGGGGCAGCCCTCCCAAAGGTCGTACCCATTATGACAGATTTCAGGTTCAGAGGAATCCTACCACCTGTGCTAGATGTAAGTCTAGGGAGAGGAAATCCTGGGGCAAAATACCTCTAAAAACTGAAATCAGTCAAAAGGAGAAATAAAGTTTAAAATCCGTTTATTGCTTACAAACTGCAGTCCGTCCGACACATCTCTCTCTCCTGCTTCAGCAGCAGCCAACCAGCCTTCCCCCTCACCTCTCAGGTACAGATAAGCCCTCCATTGCCCAGGTAATAACCCATTGATATGGAGATGAACTTCTCCACTCCTGAGGAATTACGCAAATGAACTAAAGCCACACTTCTTTCCACCTCTCAATGCCTATTGATATGCAGATGTACTAAAGCTAGGCGAGATATTCTGGAAATATTACAATTTTACCCACAGGGTTTTTCCTACTTTATTTCTACCTTTGACTGATTTCGGTTTCAAAGGTATTTTGCCCCAGCATTTTCACCAAGAGTTACAGCAACCCATGTCTTTCCTCCGCTGGTCCAGAATTTCTACCCCACAGCCCATTCCTACTCTAATACGCATAAGCCTTTCTCTCACTTCTCTAGCTCTGCCTTTGGAAAATTCCTTTGTGATTTTCAGAAGCTCATTAAACGTTTTATTATACCTTTTTTCACATGGCCATATTGGCCTTTTCTTCTAGCTTTTTCCTTTTTCTCCCCTTTTCTCCAACTAGTTTGAAAGCCCTTTGTGCACAGGAAATGTCTTATAGTTGGAGCTTTTTTTTTCCTGTGGGCCTCATCCCCACTTGGGTTTCATTACAAAATGGAACATAACCCATCCAGCACCTTACATGGAGTAAGCATTCAAGAACACTTGTCCCAGTTGTCTACTTGACCTTTTCCTTTTTTACCATACTGCATATTTCTTGTGGGTGGTCCTGTCCTGCTTATCTTGGTACCTCCTTGTGTGCCTATGATCACAGGCACATAGTAAGAGTCCAGTAGATACTAGTGAACAAAATGAGTGACCAAATTATGAGGAATGACTGCCTTCTTTTATGTAACTAGATAATTTTAAGCCATTTCTGTATTCCTTTTGCTCAGAAGTTCTTAATGAGGGGCCTGTTTTGCTCCCAGGGGACACGCAGCAGTGTCTGGAGACATCTTTGAATGTCATGACTAGGAGGAGGGGAGATGTTCCTGGCATCTAGTGGGTAAAGGATGGAGGACAGACTCCTTCAACACACAATTATATAGCCCCAAATGTCCAAAGCACTGCGTTTGAGAAATCCCGCTTTTGCTATCGATGTACCTCTAAAGCCACCAGCACACCAAACTTTTTTTCCTCTCCCTTTACTGCTCCAACAGACACATCCATAACTTTTAGAGAAAAAAGCCTACAAGACTAAGACTAGAAATCTGTAAGCCCATCTGGGCCCACTCTTGTCATCTATTTACTGATGGATAAGACCTGCCCCGCCTATCCCTCAGGGTTGTTTTGGGGGTAAAATAAAAGAATAAATGTTCAAATGCTTTTAGAAACAGATGGAATATACTAATAAGTGCTGCCAAGATACATACTGAGAGGAACTGGGATATTTAGTAGAACATGAATCTCCCTCCCTCACCAGTAAACACATCTATTTTCTATTCTAAGTCATCCAATAAGCATTTATTAAGCACTATCTATGTAGAATAAAAAATGTTACTAGATTTTTGATAGAAAGAAATCTTGCAATTTTTTACATGAAGGTAAAATTATAATCATTTCTGAGCTCTAGGCAACTAGAGTTATTTTTGTTAAGCTGGAAAATGCTTTCCTTATGTCTCTATATGGGCATGAAACAGGGTTACAGAAAGTGTGGCTGAGTTAAAGCCAGAATTCATCACCACACCCATGTAATCAGTGATCATTTTTATTGAGGATTTTTCTGAAGTCTTATTTACATGAACTCTGCCTCCTTTGGTTTGGCTGCCAATATCTAAAGCCCTTGAATTCCTAGTCTATAGATCATGTGTGTTGAAAGCTCAATTCCAAGGAACTTCCCAAAGAAAACATCAGAATCTTCTGAATGAAGAGAGTTCTCAGAACTTAAGAATTTAGATCTTAAACAAAACATAACAATGTTGAAAGGCATGAGCAATTGTTTTAAAATAAACCAGGTACACTGACTCTGTAGGCAGACTCCAAAGTATTGATTTGCTCTGCCAGGATGGTCTAAAATATGCATGATTGTGTCTCAAGGAGTATCCTGCCCACTAATCCTGTAACTACAGCACTCTGATTTTATGTGCATGCTTAAGAAACATGTTGCATTTTCCAACTTTTTCCTAAATTTATGGCCGACGGGTTTTGCAAATTCGGTCCCCATGAGAATATGAGCCAGTTGGGGAATTCTAAAGGAAGAATAGCTGTTTTTAAATGCCTATGAGAAAACAAAATGACAAACACACTTATGACAATAAGAGTCAAAAGTATAGCTGTGTAAACTGATAACTTTGTAAACTGTTCAATGAACATTTATAGAATGACTTCTATGTAAATATAGCAAGAGTAAGGTATTGTGTTAGAAGCAAAGAGGAGTGTGCAAGCTATAAAGCATTATATACATGAAAATATGTCATCTGAAATGTGTCATCACACAACAAATGAGATATGCCAAGTGAGCAACAGTCAACAATTTCTATCAGTAAGAAGAAAGATACCATGAGATACAGTGACAGGAATGGATTTGTAGGGGATAAGAGACTTGACCTAGGCCTTGAGTAACATACAGACTGGTCAAGAGAAAAGGAAGGAAAGGAATACATTTTTGGGAGGAGCACTAATGAGAGAAAGATGCACAGGTAGAAACTGGTTGATGCATTCAAAGTAAGTGTCATTAAAGTTATTTTTATGTCTAAGATGTTATGCTACCGTCTATGGATACAAAACTGAATTAACCATGTACTGCACCATCACAGAGTACATAGTCTAGTCTGGGGGCACAATTACAAATACCAGTGCTATACGCAGCAATCTCTGAAGTGATGTACAAATTCTCCAGGGAATGTGCAAGATGATCTGCTGGAGTACAGAAGGAAATAACAGATTTTCTAATTATATTTTTCTTAACTCAATTATTTTAATTTGCATATGTTTCAGATGTATAAAAATATACTTCTATAGTAATGTGTTTATGTAATTTATAAATAATTATACATATATTAGGGATGAGCGCTTAAAAATTGCTGATAATAGTGCAAGATCAAAAACTAGTGGACCCAGCTGTAATGTTGTACCTGTCACACTGGAAATGTAAATAAACCCTCTAAGAATGCAAACCCCTGAGGTTGGACAATGTCCACAAGGTACTGGAGGAGGGGTGAGGGCAAAGGGAAGTAGTGGCAGACAGACTAGAGAGGGGCTGATCTGGGACTACACTTGGTAATTTGTAAGTAGCCTGATTTCATGAGAGCAGGTAGAGGGTATAGATGAGCTGTAGGGCGAACTGAGGATGTGCAAGGGCAAATTTTCACCTGTAGAAGAGAAATGTTTCATTCCGAAATTTGAGAAATTCAAGCTAGAAAAGAACTAGTCTGTAAAAATGCCAAGGCTGTCTGCTTTTCACAAGTTTGCTGATTCTAAACAGTAAATTAAACATTTATGGTTCATACCCTTTGGAAGCTAATATCTGCAAATTAATATTTTCTATTCAAGAAAGAAGACTTCCTTTAAGAAACCACATAAGGCTGAACTCCTCTAGCCTATTACTTCTAAATTAGCCATGCTCTGAACAGAAGACACGTCAAGGTTAAATCATCCCCACTATCTACCTATGTCTCCTTGATTTTCCAGAGCAAAGACTACAGACATATTAACTCTCATTCCTTATACTCAATTTAGGTATCTCTAGTGGAATAGTAAGTCCCCCATCTCCCTGGTTTAGCCCTAATGTGTATGTGGATGAAAGTCAGTTTACAAAATACTGTATCCCAGCCCAGAGGAAACACTGCTGACAATTTTACTTTGTTGCCATGGACCCTGAGAAGTGCTAGAATTGAACCCTGGGGACAGAGAGGGAGCACAGAGTTGGAGATACCATTGTGGCAGTGCATCACACCTACAGAATAATTATGTTGTGCCAATGTTCTGTTGGGTGGTAGGACATAGAAATAAATCAGTGTCAGTGTCGCTGCTGATTTGCATGGCTGTTAATGTATTAAAAGCATCATATTCATTGTCCTTTAATTCCAACCAGAACTTACAAAGCTCATAAGCACAGTTAGAATACAGATTATCACTAAGGAGAAGGTTATTTTACCTGCTAGTATACTATGAAATTCTTTTGGCTGATAGTAAGGAAAATAAATTAGTTTTCTGAGAGCTTTAGGCTGTAGATTATCCATGGTCTCAGTAAACAAAATGTTAACAGATTGAAAAGAAACTCCAAATTAGTCTGGAATGAATCCTTGAATTTTCTTGGTCTACCATCAGAAGAAAATGTTTTCTAAGAAAAATGAAATGTAAATAAATCCCTGGTCATCATAACATAGGTAAAACTTTCACACAGAGAAGTTGTACTAAGATTCTTGCCCATCACACCTCACAATGAAGAGCACTCTGAAATTCATCAGAGGTTCCTATAGAAATAGAAGTGGTTCTGATAGACTGACTCCCTTTCTCAATGTCAAATTGGAGCGAGTGAGTAAGACCTCACTGGGGAAAGTGAAGAACAGCACAAATGAGAGTTCAGAGCTGGATAAGAGATGCTTCAGTTTGTGTAAAATGGAACTCTACAATAAGAAGAAAAAAAATTAAAGCATGGAGGATTATTTAATCCAAAATTTTAAAAAACGATCCATCACCTTTCAAGTTTAGCTAATTAACATCTCTAGACAGAGAATGCTACTTAATTTTTTTTAAATAAGAAAAATAAATACAAATACAAATGCTTAGACTATACTGCTCCCAGTGATAAGATTTGGAAAGAGCCATTTATGCTTGCTCTCAATTCAAATACTACTTTTGCTTCATTTATCACCTGTCTGAAATTTCTTGAATGCTTTTCTCTAAGTGATAACATAAGAATCCATTAGTGTGTCTCAAAGACAGCTGGACCACCCTAATAATCTACTAGGGGATTCAAAAGTTATATTTAATCAAATGCAAGCTCATCTGGAAAAGTTCTAAGTTCTGCATTAGAACACATAATAAATAACAGGCTAGAATTTGGCACTTTCCTTACTGGTGCTTTGGTACCATCATTTTCTTTTTCCTTTTAGCCTCAGAGCAGTTTCTTAGACTTCAGGATGCTTATCTAGGTTAGGGGCTGCAATTATCTGGGCTAGTTGTATAATTGCTAACTATCTGAGAAGGTTACATCATTCAATTCAGTAAATAGCAGTGTCATATTTTGCATTTACCAGTATAGATGGATAAGCCAACTGATGGATGGACATAGGGATAGATGAGTAAATCCTGTGAGAAGCATCATAGTTTGTACACTTACCAACAAATGAACATTCATAAATTCATTGTATACCTACAGTGAGTATATTGTTAATAATGTGTACTCAGCAACCAAAACCACTGAGTCTTTACTTTCTCTCATTCAGATAAACTTTAATTCTCACTTTAAATGAACCATATCTGGAATATAGAGTGATTTAAATTTTCCAGAAAAATATCTTCCAAACAGTATAGTATGGATGGATTTACTACAGCTAGTATTTTTTTTTATTTTTCTGCCTTGAGTGAATGAAAATGTAATGTATGTCAGCTATGGGATAAGAAAAAGAATCCAAAACAGACTATCAATAGAAAATGTGTGCTGTTCATGAAATCTATGAGCTGAAATATCTTTAGAAATAATCTCAAGTCCCACCTAATACAGAAATACCAGTAAGGTATCCTGGACAGGAGAGTGGTTATCACCAAGAAGGCAATACAAGATAGGTTGTTCCTAAAAACAATCACATGATCATCTCAACAGACAGAAAAGGCATATGACAAAATTCAACAACCATCTGTGATAAAAACTCAACAAATTAGGCATAGAGGGAATGTATCTCAACATAATGAAGGCCATAAACGATAAGTCCATAGCTAACATCATACTCCTTGGTGAAAGGTTGAAAGCTTTTTGTCTAAGATCAGGAACAAGACAAGGGTACCCACTCTTTTGACTCCTATTCAACATAGTTCTAGAAGTCCTACCTAGTGCAATCAGACAAGAAAGAGAAAATTTATCAGACTTGGAAAGGAAAAAGTAAAATTGTTTCTATTTGTAGGTAGCAGATTTTATATATAGACAATCCCAAAGATGCAATAAAAAAACTATTAGATCTAATCAACGATTTCAATAAAACTGCAGGATACAAAATTAGCATACAAAAATCAGTAGTCATTTCTATACACTAACTACAACATTTCTGAATGCTGGCATGGATGTGGAGAAAAGGGAACCCTCATGCACTGTTGGTGGAGTTGTAAACTGGTAAAACCACTATGGAAAACAGTATGGAGGATCCTCAAAAAATTAAAAACAGAATTACCATATCATGAAGCAATTCCACTACTAGGTATCTATTAGAAAAAAACCAAAGCACTAATTTGAAAAGATATATGCACCCCTATGTTAATGCAGTATTATTTACAAAAGCCAAGAAACAAAAACAATCTAAGTGTCCATCAATGGATGAATGGAAAAAGATATGATACACACACACACACAATGGAATACTACTGAGCCATAAAAAATAATGAAATCTTGCCATTTGTGACAATATGGACGGACCTTGGGGTACCACGCTAAGTGAAATAAATCAGACTGAGAAAGACAAATACAGCATGACTTCATTTATATGTGGAATCTAAAAAACCAACCAACCAAACCAAACCAAAACAAACTCAGACTCATAGATACAGAGAACAGACTGGTGGTTACTAGAGGGAAGGAGGATGGAGGGGGGCACAATGGGTGAAGGGGATCAAGAAGTATAAGCTTCCAGGTATAAAATGAGTCACAGGAATGTATATACAACATGAAGAATATGGTCAGTAATACTGGATTAGCTCTGTATGGTGACAGATAGTAACTTGACTTTGTACACAAATGTTGAATCACTATGCTTTACACCTGAAACTAATATAATATTGTTAGTTCAATTATACATAAAAAAAAAGAAGTGGTGATACACACACACACACACACACACTCACACAATGGAATATTATTCAGCCATTAAAAACAAGGAAATCCTACCACTTGCAACATGGATGCACCCTGAAGGCATTATGCTAAGAAATAAGTCAGTGAAAGACAAATACAGTATGATCTCACTTACATGTTAAATAAAAAAAATACCAAAAAACCAAACTCAAAGAAAAAGAGATCAGACTTCCAGCTACCAAAGGTAGAGGGTGGTGGGAGGAGAAACTGGAGGAAGGTGATTCAAAGGTATAAACTTCCAGTTCTAAGATGAATAAGTACTAGGCATGTAATGTACAACATGATGACTATAACTAACACTGCTGTATGATATATAGGAAAGTTGTTAAGGGAGTAAATCCTATGAGTTCTCATCACAAGGAGAAATTTTTTTTCCTTTTTTCTTTCTTTTCTTTTTATTTTATCTATATAAGATGGATGTTAACTGAGCCTATTGTGGTAGCCACTTCACAATATATGTAAATCAAACCATCATGCTGTATGTCTTAAATTTACATACTGATGTATGTCAATTATGTCTCAATAAAACTGGGAAAAAATCAGAAATAAAGTGAGAAAGAAAAAAATAAAATTAAAAAGAAACAAGAAAACCCTAAAGATCCTGGACAGATGGTTATTCTGTCTGTGAAAACTTACCAGCCACCAAGAAATACCTTGGAAGTCAGTTCATTCATTGTGGAAGTCTGTTTTTCTCAAAACTCTTTCTTTCTAGAGGAATGTGCGTTCTTACAGCTTCCTGGTTGCCTACCAGGCTACTAGATCTGTGAAACTATTCTTTAAAGGACCCAGGCTTATATCAAGCTGCCACTTTCTTTCAACTGTTCTGTCCACTAGATATGAGGACAAGAACAGGTTGGGAGAGTGAAAGAAACTCCTCAATATCAAAGTTATGATTCAAAAACATCTGCAAATCTCATAAGGCCTGTTGCTTCTAACACTGTGACATTTAACACAGGGATAATGCAAAGTTGTAACACAATTCAATAAACCAATTGCCTAAGAAATGGTACACGAGATGTGACTTAGCAGAGATATGAAAAAACTGCTTTTCTTTCCATTTAGACTTTAAATATTGAGACTGTACTTAAATCAAAAATGATTAATGAGAAACTACATATGAGTCAGTAGTGTGACATGGCCAAAACAGCCTGAATGATCTTAGCTTTATATTAATAGAAACATAATTTTCTTGAAGGAGGGAAGAGAAATTATCACCATTTTTTTTTAATCAAGGTCAAAATGCATCCTTGAACTCCACCTTAGAAGTCGTTGGATAAAATGAACGTCCAAAAGAGAGCAATCAGAATGGCAAAGGACCTGGAACCATACCATATATGAAAAGAGAACTGCAGTCATTTAACCTGGAGAAGGAAGACTAAAGATTGTTTGTGGAAGAAGAGTTGGCCTCAGAAGCAGAGAACTAGGGACACAAATGAAAACTATAGGGAGTCAGAACTCTGCTCACTGTAAAGAAGGGACTTCCTAATACAGAAGCTGCTCAGAGACAACAGGGCTGATTTATCATGGATGGGTAGTCTCCCAGTACCAATGGTGCTCAGGCACTATCAGATACACTTTATGATGGAAAAGCAGTTGAAGGAAAGCAAGCATTAGAAACAGGGAATCAAATGTGTATTGAATATATTTACCTGCCAGCTACTGATCATCCAGCCTTTGCTAAAAAGACAGATAAGAGTGCTGAAATCACAGAGTTTATCACCTAACTGGAAGGGGGTTGGATGAAATAGTCTTTACATTTCCTTTTAGTCCTGAAATTCTATGATACTACTAATCTAATATGCTCAATTATATATAATATTACACAGAACTGGGAAAATTTATCTAATGTAACATTACCAATCTTTTTGGAGAGAAAAAACTTTTCCTAACATTTGATCTTTGATTTAACATTTACTGAATGCCAATTATGTGCTGGGTATTGAGGTGCCACATATGGAATAACCTACCCTAGAGAAGGTCACCATCTGTAATTTTAACCATGCCTTCAAGTCTGTTTCCTCCCATATTTTGGCCAGTTCAGAGTCACACATTATATAAGATGACCACTGACTCTCTCTTCCAAATCTGGACATTTTTGAAAATGAAACAAGTGTCATTAATAATCGCATCAAGACAACAGACATAAACAGGGACCACAAACAAACTACGACATCTGGTCATCCTATTAATACATTTCTAGAGCAGAGGGAAGCCCAGGCCTTCCAAGACTATGACGTTAAAGGTTTGTCAACACAGCTCCTCCCTGACTCCTGGAGCGTGCTCCTCCCTACTTTGTCCGCTCCAGAAATGTGACTCTTAGTCACTCTTGATTGATCCACAGGTGGCCACCAGACCCCATCAGACTCTATCCCTGAGGTATTTTTAGAACTGGCCCTCTCTAGAAGTGAGAACTACAAGATACAAAACTTGAGTGCTGTTGGTGAGAGCGATCTAAGTAGAGAGACTGAAGTTAACTTAAAGGAGAAATCCTGAAAGAGCTCCAGCGCTGCTTGATCCCAAAGTTTCATTCCCCCCTGACCCTCTCTCTACTACACACCAGCATGTCCTGTGATTTGGTGGTTTGATATTGGATAAATATTTATTTCAGCAATATACCAATATTCTTCTAACATTTTTCCCTTTTTACCTCGGGGAGTTTGAGTTGGATTTATGGTACTTTCAATCCAAATTGTACTGAGTACTCCAAGACGCAGAGAACTAATTTAAGTAGAATAGAAAAGATTGCTCCCAAAAAGCTTGTCATGTGACTTTTACCTGTAGGATGGGCCTTGTTCTAGTTCCCAGTACAGAAGATATTTAAGCAATTCTGATACTTGGCCTAAGATCATATGTGCTCTTCATTCATCCCCAACTTTGAGCACATCTGACATGTGCTCTTCACCTGGCCTCTGAGACCCCCTCATTTTTACCACCAACTTGTGTCTCTAGGCAACTTTGCTGGTCCTTGTTGTTGAGTTCCTGCTCTGGTAATGTGGTCTCTCCTAAGTCAGGGTCCCTGCTATGACTTTATCCACTTCCTTCCCTAGGGACTAACCCCTTCAGCTGTGGACGTGTCCCTGTTATCGGAAGGATGTACATTAGTCTTTACGGTACTTGCCCTCTCTCTAGCATTAACACTGCTGACCACGTATTCTTTCTTGAATTTGTCTTTTTTCTTATTCTTGTCCCACTGCTATAAGCATTTCTCAGTGTTTTCTGAAAACATCTTGTCTTTGTCCACTGCGAAAATGTTAGGGATCTTAGAGAGACCATCTATTTTCTCTTCTCCTCTATTCTTTCTAAGCAATTTAATTGAATCTCAGGTTATCAACCATCACCAATAGGTTGATAACTCTTAATTCTACTTTTCTAGGCCAGTTCTTCCTTAAGTTCCTGATTCATAAATCCAATTGTCTATTGGATATCTTCTATGAGTACCCATTATGTGAATCCAACTCAAACCATCCAAAACTGAACTCATCTTTTCTACAAAACTTTTCCATTTCTGATATTCTCATTTTCTTCAAACACCATTACTATCCACCCTAGCACCTGAAACAGAAACCTGGGAGAAAACACCTAGTTCCTCCCACTTCCTGGCACCACGTTTTAGAAGTTACCATGCCCTATAAATTTTACCTCCTAATAATTCTTGAAGTAATCCCTACCTATCAATTCATACTACCAATGCCTTTGTTAAGGTCTTTCTCCTTTCTTTAACTATTGCAATAGTATCTTGAATGATTTTTCATCATCCAGTTCCACCTCTTTCAAATAACCTTTATGCTGCCATCATAGTATTTCAAAAATACTTTCAAATTCAAAACTCCTCAATGACTATTACCTAAAAAATAATGTACAAACTCCTCAGGAAGGCATGTAAAGTCCCTCTTGATCTGACCTAGCCACACTCCTTAGACTCCTGTCCAACACTTCATCAGCCATAGGTGGAAGGCCGCCACACTGAACAGTTTGTCTTTTTCTTAATGGGCCAGTCCCTATTATCCTTCCAGGCAGGTCATAAAAAGCCATGCAGCTCTGCCTGGTTCTTTTGGAATGCTGACTCCCAATTTGTACCCTCTTGAAACCCATGTTGTGAGAAGCTCAAGTCACATGAAACAGCCACATGTAGGTAATGCAGTCCCAGCTGAGCACAGCCCAGCTGCCAAACATATTAATGAGGAAGCCTCCAGATAATTCCTCGCCCAGCTGTCTGAGTCACTCCAGGTATCTGAGCTGAGGCCACAGACATCATGAAGCAGAGATACACATTCCTGCTGTGCCTTATCTGAATTCCTGACCCACAGAATCAATGAGCATAACATGATCATTGTTTTACATCACTAAGTTTGGGGCACTTTGCTACACAGCAATAGATACATGAAAACACCTTTTATATTATCATTTAGCCACTTGAAACATTCAATTCTAGGGTACTTCTCTGTACCTTCCATAGGTTGTCTCTCAGTTACAGTGCTTCCCACAGTGCTGTTTTTACCTTCTTGAAGAGTATTTTTATTCTTTGTTTGCGCAGTGCTTAGTGTTAGGCAGAAAGACATATGGGTAAGATGAAAAGAGGGTGGGGCCCACCAAGAACTCAGCAACTTAATCAGATAAAGACAGCAAGCCAGAAAGCAGTCACGGAGTTAATACCCTATGCAACTGAGTTCATTCCACATGCTCTGAATCTGGGCTGACCTTGAGACTTGCTCTAGCTAATGCAAATGAGATAGACATCATGAGACCACATAACAAGCCTGTACCCCACTAACCCTTTACCTTTATCCTATTCTTGAAAGATGACAGTGTCTTTCATTGGAGATAGATATCATGAGACCGCAAGTCAGGGCTATGCCCAACAACTCTCACCTCACCCTTTGCCCTATTGAAAGCCTTAAAAGACAGAATCCTAAGCCCTTAAGAGCACCTCCTCTCTAAGGTTGCCCACTGTGAGTAAAATTGCAGTATTTTCAGAATCTCTTGCCTGGCCTTAGTGCATCTCCATATCAATAGGTGTTTCACTAGGTGATGTAACTCCAGGGGAAAATACTGGGGCAAAATACCTTTGAAACCAAAACCAGTCAAAGGGAGAGATAAAGTGGGAAAAACCCATTTATTGCTTACAAGCAGTCATCCACTTCTGCTCTTCCATGTCTCTCCTGACCCAGCAGCAGGAAAAAGGGACCCCACTCAACCTCTCTGGTCCAGATAATCCCTCCCTCATTCTTGTAATTACCTATGGATATGGAGATGATACTTCTCTCCACCCCTTGGAAACACCTATTGATATGGAGATGAACTAAGGCCAGGCAAGAGATTCTGGAAATATTGCTATTTTACCCACAGGTGATTATAAGGGGTAAGGGGAGCAAGACTATATCTGGACCAGGGAGGTTTGGTGGGGTCCCTTTTTTGCATCCGGGCCATGAGAGACACAGGCGAGCAGAAGTAGATGACTGCTTGTAGGCAATAAACAGGTTTCTCCCACTTTATTTCTCCCTTTGACTGATTTTGGTTTCAAAGGTAATTTGCCCCAGGCTGGGAGACAGACGCCCCCACCACACACACACTCCCTGCTCCCTAGAGTTACACCTGCACTTCCTTCTTGGAGTGTGTATTTTTAAAAGACTTCTTACTGCTTAACTTACTACATTTTGTCTCTGTGTTCTTCCAGTGGAGTCTTTGTCACTCTGCTATTTCATTCTATTTTCCAGACTTTAAGCACAAGTCTTCACTCTGTACTATTTCAAATAAGTAGGGAGGGGCTACTGAGAGCTCTAATTTGAGCTTGCAAGTTCCCATCAGTGAGCTTCCCTTCCTCTCCACTTTATTCAAGTAAACCTGCCTTTGTCTATTTTGATGCTGGCCCATTCCTCCCTTAGAATGTATTCAAATAAACTTTTGCTTCACTTCACTACTGTGTCTCTGCCCTTCAATTCTTTGTTGTGGCGGGGACAGGAACTGAGGAGAACAAACTCAACCCCCAACACCTAGCACATGGAAGATTTGCAATGAATATTTTTGATGAGTCCCTGAGATGTAACTCTATCTATTTATTTATTGTTATGCGGTAGGCACCCAATGTGAACTTCCTCCACTCCATCTTTTATTCTCCATTGCAGATAGTTGCTGATAATATCACCATCGCCTCTCAAAATAAGTCCTTCAGCAACCAAAGCACCAGCAGTTCACCCAGACACTTGCCTATTGTAGATGTCAGTGTAGTTTCAACTCAGTTTCTCCCTAGTGTGAGAAACGTGCTCATTGATCCAAATTTAGTCAAAGAGAACAGTGGAGCAAAGCTTTAATGACAGGATCATTGGAGGATTGGGTGTCTGGTGAGCAGGCACACTCAGGGCAGTTACAACAAGCAATTTATTCCTTAGCACGCGAGTCCCTCCCCTGGTTCCTCATTGACTGAGTACTACAGGGTTCACACTCTTTCCTGGACATCGCCTAAGCAAATTGTATCTATATTAGGCTCTTTTTTACATTTGTCTTAATTTCTTTGGCTGCTTTAAAACTTTTTCTGCATTTTTTTTTCAAAGAGATGCACAGCTCTCTTACCTTAATTTCCCTTCCCCTCCCAGCTGGAGTAACTCCCTGATACAAGTTCTGACATGTAGGCTTCTTGTTAATATCCTTTTGTTTAAACATTAATTCCTCTGGGGGTAAATCACATTTAGTTTTATGCCATTTCTAACACTAGTGAGCTCTAAGTATTATGGAAGCCTTAACAGGGGTCCTAAGAAATACCATGTGTGGATAAAATTGCAATATTTCCAGAATCTCTTCCGTGGACTTAGTGCATCTCCATATCAATATGTGTTTCCAAGGGGTGGGGAGAAGTTGTCCATCTCCTTATCAATAGGTGATTACAAAGGGGAGTGAGGGCATATCTGGACAGAGAGGTTCAGTAGGGCCCTTTTGCAGCAGGGTCATGAGAGACACAGGTGAGCAAAAGTAGATGACTGCCTGTAGGCAATAAGCAGGTTTCTCCCACTTTATTTCTCTCTTTGACTGATTCGGCTTCAAAGGTTATTTGCCCTGGGGTGGGAACATATTTTCAACCAGAGTTACACATAGATCCAGGTCTGAAGGTTTAAGGAAAAGTAGGGAAGAAAGGCATTCACCTTCCGAATACCAACTGTGTGTTAGGACATGTGCTAGAAGAATATATGTGCTCCATATATTATCTGACTTTATTCTCTCAATAACTCTGAAATAGACATTTCAATTTTCATTTTACACATGAAGATGCTGAGGTTCAGTGAAGGTAAGTAATTCACATTGGGTCACTTAGTTGGCCAAATGGAGAATCAACCAAAGCTTGCTTGTTCCAAAGCAATGTACTTCCTGTATGCCATACTTTCTGGGAGACTCTCCCACGCAGAGAAGCACTTGCCTGTGAGAGGGCTGATGGATAAAATTTCACAAGTTGGATTTTATTTTGAGGACTTTAACCACAGAATACTTATCCTCTGACAAAATGCTAACTATCTAAACATAAAGTTAAGCACAATCAATCAGTGATACTTCAGGATGCATAGGTTTATTCAAGGGCTGGTCTGACTGAGAAAGGGGATCAGGGGAGGGAGAGGAAGGAAACAGAGCACACAGAAGGCTTGAAAGAGAGGAAGGAGTTCTTAAGGTGAAGTTGGAGGGAAACAGCAGAAGGGAAGGACTGGCATCTAAGACAAAAGGCCTCTCCCTGGAGACATGGGTGGGATTGTCCTGGGGAAGATCAGAGGATCTAGGATATCCTTTTCTATAATACAGACAGGAAGCTGAAAACTTCTTTTACCTCTAAGGAGTGGAACTTTGATTCAAAACTTCGTTAAACCAGACTACAATGAGATATTCCCAAATGAAACTTGGTTGGTAGGGCTCTCTTTTTCAGTTTTCATTATGTTATTTCTTATTATTCTTTTTACTTATATGTAAATGTTTTTTAATTTTCATGGTTGCCAAAAGATTTGTGCACAGCAAAATTGGGATCAGGATCAATTTCCATTTCCTTTGCATTAGATCAATATATTTTAATGAAGAACAAGTGATTAGTATTTTAGAAAAAAATGTAAGACCCCATTCCCCAGGATCACTGATCTATGTTTAAAGCCAAAGAATTGTCAAAGGCCAGTCTCTGATTTTCCTACTAAGTCTTGGGTCAAGCTGCCATTCTGATGCAATTAGAAAATCAAATAAGTACCTTTTGGCAATCTTTTGTGTATTTAGCATTTCCTATCTGCATACACGTAAGCAACCTATATGCATGTGCTAGAGGGGCTAGGAAACAAGGTCACGTGTTTGAAATCTGGTTTCCTAAGCAAGAAGTTCAGAGGTTGCTGAATAAGACCTGGTTATACAAAACTAGTGGGTTTTCCTCTAATGAATAGGGACTCATTCCTCTCTGTACCCTGTGAGTTGAAGTTATAGTTATGCCAATGCCCCTGCTGGGACTTATTCTATAGCTGAGTGAAGATGTTATCCATTTTAAGATAGACTGTCTGTTTTAGATGCAAATAATTGCATCTAATTGCATAATCTTCCTATTCAGAGCCTATACCCATGCAACTAAAGGTTTTAGAACTTTTGTGTCTTTACCTTACTCAAACTATTAACAGTTAAGTAAATATCTATTTGGTGTCAAACACTATTCTAGGCACTGAAAATACAGTAGTGAATGAAATACTTTTAAAAATCCTTGCCTCTCTGGGAAGATGACCACTGAACTGACCCTGATGGAAAAGGAAAAGCTAGCTAGCTACATGAAGAGCCAGAGTAGAGCACTGTGATCTGGGACTGGCAAGTGCAAAAGCCCTAAGGCAGGATACACTGCAACATACTTTAGAAACTGTCAGGATGAAAGAAATGAAGGGAAGACTTCCAAATACATGAAGCAAAAAATTGACAAAAGTAAAAGGAGAAATAGACAAATCCACAAGTCATGGATGGCGATTTTAACCAGTAACAAATTACCATAAAACTTAGCAACTTAAAACAGCAAGTATGTATTCTACTGCAGTTTTTGTAAGGAAGGTATTCTGAAGCAGCTTAGCTGGGTAGCTCTGGCTCAGTGGTTCATGAGACTGTCAAAAAGATGTCAGGTGGAACTGCAGTCATCTGAGGGCTTGACTAGGGCAGGAGGTTCCACCCTCCATTCCCCACTGGCTGAAAGCAAGAGACTTCAGTTTCTCACCACATGGACTTTTCCACAGGGCTCCCTGAGTGTCTTTAGGACAAGTAGCTGATCTTCCACAGCAATGAATCGTATAAGAGAGAAGGCCAAAACGCCTTTTCCATATAGTCTCAGAAGTCATATACCATCACTTCCACCATATTCTATTTGTTAGAAGTAAGTCATTAGGTCCAGCCCACACTCAACAGGAGGGAAAGAAGCGTGGTCAAAGAATTTACAGCCATTTTTTTAAACCACCACAGACATGCTAATTTAAATACATGCTTGTGAGATAACAAAGTAGTAAGACCAGGTAAGCAGTGGCAAATAGCAGTCTAAAGCGAGAGGAAAGAGACCTGGGCTGGAGATATAAATGTGAAAGTAATCAACATGAGTGGTAGTACAGATTGGGGGCCCTGATGGAAGCGTGTAAGGAGAAAGTACAGCAAAGGAAAGACAGCTTACCTCTACCTCTGAGCTCTGGGGCCCACTCTTAACACTGAACAATCAGAAAAGGAGGAGGAGCTAGTGAAGGAGGGAGCAGAGAGGCTAGTGAAGTAAGAGGAAACCAGAAACACATGGTGTCATGGAAGCAGAGAGGACAGTGCTTCAGTAACAATAATTATGACAAGAGTAATGACGATAGCATTTACTGAGCACCATCTGTCATCCTTTGCATTGTTCTAAGTACTTTATGTGTATTAACCATTAGTATTAATAACAGAGGGCAGACACTTTATGATTCCCTATTTTCAGTTAGAAAAATTGAGAAACAAAATGTAATTTTTCCAGTCTTATAGATAGATAAGTGGGAAGCTAAGAGAGTGAAGTGGTTGCTGGGTTAAAACAAACTGATTCAATCCAACTCTCCCTATTCAGAGCCTATACCCATGCAACTAAAGGTTTTAGAACTTTTGTGTCTTTACCTTACTCAAACTATTAACAGTTAAGTAAATATCTATTTGGTGTCAAACACTATTCTAGGCACTGAAAATACAGTAGTGAATGAAATACTTTTAAAAATCCTTGCCCTTTACAGCTTATCTTTCAGTGGAAGAGGAAGATTGTAAGATAAATAAATGAAACACATGATATGTAAAATAGTAGTAAGTGCTAAGTTCAAGATGATGCTGGGAAAGGAGAAAGGAAGTACTGGGGGTGGCGGTGGGCAATTTTAGGCAGGCTAGTCAGGGATGGCCTAAACAGAAAGGTGACATTCAGTAAGACCCTTAACTGAGGGATGAGCCATGCAAATATCTGGGGGAAAGCTTTCCAGGCAGAAGAAAAGATAACTTAAAAAGCCCCAAGGCAAGAATGTGCCTGGATGTGAAAGAACAGCAAGGTCCAAGTGGTAAAGCAGGAAGAGCATCAGCAGAGGGCAGAGACAGAACTGGCTCAGCACAGGGGGTGGTCTTAGAGACACAGCGTGGACTTTGACTTTTATTCTGAGTGAGATGGAAAGATGCTGGAAGGTTTTGAGCACAGGATTCACATAACCTGACTTGGATTTTAGATTTGGCTGTCATGTTATCAATAGACTGAATGGAAGCAAGAACAAAAGTAGAGGCTAAAAAATACAAAACAGAGTGTAGAGACCAGTTAGAAAGCTATTGTAATAATCTAGGCAAGAAATAATGATGGCTTGGGCAGGTTATTAGCAGTAGAAGTGGAAAGAAGTGGTTGGACTCTGGAAATACTTTGAAGGTAAAGCCAATGGGTTTCACTGATAAATTAGATGTGGGATGTGAGAGAGAAAAAGAAATCGAAGATGGCTTCAAGGTTTTGGTCTGAGAAACTTGAAGAATGGAGTTGTCATTTACTGAGATAAGGAAGATGGCAGAAGAATCAAGTTTCAAGGAGAGAAAATGAAGAATTCAGTGTTGGACTTACTAAGTTTGAAGTATTTATTAAATATCCCCCTGGAGAAGTTGAACAGGCATTTGGACACATAAATGAATCTGGAGTTCAAGGAAGAGGACTAAGGTAAATGTGAAATTGGAAGTAATCAGAGTAATAAATGGAATTTAAAGCTATGAGTCTGGATAAAACCACCAAGACAGCAAGTGTAGAAAGAAAAGAGATAAGGTTTACACCCTGATCCTTGGTGCTTGCCAATGTCTAAGGCAGTGAAAAAGAACCAAGCAGGAGTCTGACAGGAGCTACCAGAGAAGCAGATGGAAAACCAGGCAGTGTGAAGTCATGGCTGCCAGGTGAAGTGGTTATTCCAAGGAGAGCGGTCAGATGCTGCTGATAGGTCAGGCAAGAGCGATGGCCTTTGGATTTAACAATGTGGAGGCTGCTGATAGGTCAGGCAAGAGCGATGGCCTTTGGATTTAACAACGTAGAGGCCATTTGTTGATCTTGTAAGAAGAGTTTTCTTGGAATGGGTCAAGAGATACCTTGGTGGGGTAAAAGCCTGGCTGGAGTGAATTCAAGGGACTTGGAGGAGAGAAAATCGACATATCAAGTGTAATTTACTCTTGGCTATATAAGGAAGAAGAGAAAGGATGGTGTCTTGCCAAAGGGTTTCTGCCCCGGGCAAGTTTGCTATGGATTCATTGTAACCAAAGAAATCAACAGCAAAACGTTCTTGGGATGAAAGGGTTATACCCAACTTTATTTCCAGGTGGCAGGTCAGTCACTAAAATCTCATTCACTCGAGAGTCTGAATGCAGCAAGCCAGTCTGTCTCTGCCTCTGGGCCTCTATGTCTGCACAGCTGTCCTCTGGGCCTCTGCCTGCACAGCCATCCCACACAGCCATCCCCTGGGCCTCTGTCCTTGGCACTGCTGCCACTCTAGCCTTGGCTTAGCTCTCCTGCAGCCTTGCAGCCGTGCCACCATATCATGCACAGAGCACTGGGAGGAGCTCTTTATATAGAGTCAACAGCCATGTATTGCCCACAGGTGTGCAGTGAGCTAGTCAACCAGGGCCAGGTGAGAATCCTGGCCACAGGAACTCTTATTTTATCCACAGATGGTAACTGGTGAAGAAATGGGATCAAGAGAATGTTGTTGCTGTTTTTCACAGAAGTGCAGAGTATTTGCAGGCTGCCAGAAATAATCTAGCAGAGAGGGAAACATTATGGTGCAAGAGGACAGGGCAGAGCTCCTGAGCCAGTCAATGAGGAGGTGAGGGAAGATGGGATCTAGCGCACCAATGGAGGGGCTGACCTTCATGAGGGCCATGCACACTGGAGTTAACAGGACAGAAGACTGAACACAGGTACAAGTAATGGGTCAATTTAGCTATGTGTACCTGGGGAAGTTCTCTTCAGACTGTTCCAGTTTTGCAGAAAACTGGAAAGTAAAGTAGGAAGCAAAGTCATCTGCTAGAGTGAGAATGGGAAGGTGTTGAAGGTCTGAGGGGAGGAAAATATAAAATATTCAAGAAACTGAAAACACAGATAAACAAGAGAAATGTAGTGTCTGCCACAAATTTAAAATGAAGTCAATCAACATAGCTGTGTGTTTTTCTCCAAACTCTTTCAGCTGCACTGGTACAGGTGCAGAATAGACCTAAGAGCAGTTGAAAATAATGGGGAAAGAAGCCAAATTGGGATGACTTGAAGAGGAAATGCGATGTGTGGATGTAGACAACCCAGATTTAGACAACTTTTTTCTAGAAGTCTTAATGTAAAGCATGGCTCTGAAATGATACAATATTTGGAGGGGAATTTGGAATTGGGAAATACAGACCTTCTCTTGAAGGAGGGCGATCAGGTTCTCTACTCTGAGGGCTTCTTTTTCCCGAATGATAATAGGATGAGGTCATTAACTGAGAAGTAGGCAGATGTGGGCCAGCTGGGGGCAAGAGGTGAAGGCATGCCATCACTGTCATCAGCAGTAGGTCAGTGTGTTTCCTTTGGGAGCTCAGTAGGATTCCTGGACATTGTCAAGTGCTCATTTGAACTTTTTATCTAGAATTTAAGGTAGAACAGTCAATGTAAAATTAAAGTTAAAGGAGTCAGTCTGGTTCTATCCTTTTTTCAGCAAGTAGCTACTGAGAAGGTAAAGAGATGGGTTCAACTTCTTCTTGTAGGGAAACCTACAAGTTGACAGAGCTTCATCCATGAAAAATATCCAGTCTCTAGAACCGAGGGTGGCAGAAAGGGAAACCAGAAGGTGACACCACATGTGTTATTCTGACTGCTGATCCCTTTAAATGAGTTTCTATTTTAAGAACCTAGACGTCAATGCTGCTTAATTTAATCAGCTTCTTGCAGGTTAAAAGGAAATTGGAAATCTTCTTGAATACTGAGACAAGTTTTCATTAGAAGCTCAGACTAATGGACTAAGGGTATTGTAGGGCAAAGGAGGATGGCTTATTGATTTATCCCAAAAGACAGTTATGACCCCGCAGGACAAATTCTTTAGCTTGGACCCTGTTTATTTAGATCCTAACAGGATATTCTAGTTACTTATCTCAGAATCTCTCCCTTATTTCAAGCTATCATTTGTAGCACTGGCCTGCAGAATCATCCCTGATGGTCAGTCCTGACCTTTAGTACAAAGAGGTTTTGGAGCAGTAGCTCAGAATTCAATGGAAGCTAACCTCCTTACTGTGGCATGTAAGGCCTTTGGTAATATGGCTTTAGACTACTTTTCTAGGTTCATTTCCCCCTATTCCACCTATACCAGGCTGTTTGTAGATACCTGATGATTCATATTTCCAAGCAATTTCCCCTCTCCACCGAGAATACCCTTCAATGACTTGTCCACTTAGACAGCTGTTATTGTTCCCTCAAGGCTCCTCAAATACCACGTCTTCAAGCTTTCTCTGGTTCCCTTTATCCTTAGCTGCGCATCAGCATTTAATATCTGGTTCTATAAGCACTTATCACATCATGTTATGATTTATGTATTTGTCTATCACAATATTCCTTGAGGGGCTGTGTCAAATTTATCTCTGTAGGCCCTGCACTTAGCCCAATGTGTTACATATGATAAGCACTTTGCTCACAAATAGCAGCATTAGATCCAACTTTCAGAGAAAAATAACAGTTCTAGAAACAGAGTTTCCACCTTTTTCCTAAGATCAAGCCCTAAACTTGGTTGAAGATCTGTAGTGTCTGAGAAGTCAGTATGGTGAAGTCATTAAGGGGGTTCTACTCACAGACCTGGATTTCAAACTCAGCTCCACCAGTTATTAACAAAGTACCTCTTTGTGCCTCAGTTTACTCATATGTTTAATGATGAAAATAAGAGAATCCACTTCACAGGGTTACTATAAATTTCAGTGCACGCATGTGCTTAGCTCAGTGTTTTCAGGGCTTGGAACATAATGGGCAATAAATTAATTATCATAATCATTATTATGAACTATAATTACCTGGAAGCTAGATTCTTGCTGATTTGTCTATGCCTGGACCCTTGTCTTGAACTCTAAAGCATTCTATTTCCTCACTGCATTCATCTCTGCCTTAAGTCTTGGTCAGTTGAAACAGCAAATTTAGCAGAAAGAGAGAGGAAGAAGGAAAGAGAACAAAAGCTGCCCTGGAACTGATCATTCCTGGATAAACAGATTACCCTTAAAACAGAGCTATGGTAAGTTGATTAAACAAGACACTTACTTCCACATCATCAAATGAGTTAATAATTTTATCTACAAGACTATTTTTAATTAATTTTTATTCTCACAGAATGTTACTATATTGTGCAAATTTGTATGGGCTCATAAGAAATCATTTCATACATAATGATTATGTTCTATTTATACAATTATATTTTATAAATGAAGACACATTTTTAGAACCAAGGGCTTCTTGTAATGTGAAATAAAATTCTTGTAGTACCAAAGATACATTTCCTGCAAAACCAAAGGGAAGCTATTTTATTTATTTCCTATACAGAGAAATCATAAGTCAATAAAATTATTCCACTCATCGTACCAGTGGTTAGTTAACCTGATATAGGAGAGGAGGTAAGGCCTGGAGGGAGAAAAATCAGTTTCAACATTTTGAGTGATGGTTGTTCAACTATCACAATTCCTCTCCTTCATATTAAAATGCAGCATACATGAAAGGGACTGTATCATTCTTCCCTGTTTTGCAACAGATGTCATCCAGACAGCCTGGAGCAGGTAGAGGAAGAGCCCAGCTCTCTCCTAGGGCTTCAGCTTTAAGGCTCCATGAGGATTGGGGTAGAGATTCGCTACACATCTGCATTCCAGCAACCCACTCCCACATGAAGCTGCTATTCCCAAGTGCCTGTTACTAAATATAGAGCTTGCACTGCAGACTGACAGAAGAGCTCCTGCTGTGTACACCAGGAGCCGAATTTTCCCTTCACACACTCCTAATATGGTAAGCCCTGCAGCCTATCAGCCTGGGAGCACTGGAGGGAGACCAGTGCTGTGCTCTGTGGGCCTTAAGGTTAACCCTTTTGTGGAAGGCAGAATGGAAGGCAGACCACTGTTTGCTTCAGTTCTCTGGTTACTAATAATCACAAGTCAAGTCAAATGATCTGGAAACCAGGATACAGTCCCGCTTCCAGATAGCAGTGTTTGCAGGCAATAAGCATTAGAGCAAGGAAGCAGGGCAACATGAACTTCCTGTACCTCATGGGTCACTGAAATGAATTAGGAAAAATAAAGGAAAAAGGAAAAACATGCTCAGGCAGGTGGGAATGGCAGTAGGAAAGAGGAGAGCAGAGGGACTGACTGTGTGTGTGCTGTCGCAGCCGCGCTGCCCATGACAAAGAGGAAAGCAGCTGTCCGCGCCGGCTTTCTATAACAGACCCAGCAGCAAGTAGAGTGAAGGACTGGGTCCCGGGGCCACTGGATACACTTCCCAACCCACTGGAAAGCCCACCATCCCAAGGACTGGGCCATCTGGTGCCTCAGAGTGTTTACCAAGAGCCAGAGGACTATGGCCCTTGCAAAACTAGTAAGGGCCAGCCAGTGGTTAGATAATTAATGTTCCTAATAACTTGCTGAAGTGTTAGGATGAAATACGAAAAGCCTCTTCCTCTTTTTCCTTGGGGTGGAGTCAGGCACCACCATGGCAGCTTCCCACTAGGTGGGCTTTGGGGCTGGCAAGTTCCTTTTTGAGAGGAGGTGATGTACAATCAAAAACCAAGTTAAGTTTCAAGATGTCTTCACCATGTTGATTCTTGCTGCCCTGTCTCAGTGTTCCCCTGGCTTCCATAATTTGATAGGAAGGTTATGAGTATCCAGGAGCCTAGGAAGGTTAAGGGCTCTTTAAACAGTATGAAGTATTTATTCCCTGAGGGGTCAAATGTGAGAATGCCTGGATGTGGGCTGGCCCCACTGCCTGCTCTTCTGCAGTGACGGCAGCATCAGCAGCTGGCCAAATATACAAGCTTATTTACCTTTTGGAACCCTACATTATAAAAAAAGCTTTCCACATTTTATTTTGTCAGGCCAGAGTTCCCCAGGAAGTACATTCTTATAAGAGGTCTCTAAATTAGAAGCAAGACAGTGGTTGGGCTTATTTGTGACAAGCCATGGACTAAATCTCTATTAGACACCATTCTTGCTAGTGAGGTTGTGTACATGGTATGACTTTCCCTGCTCTCCTTCTCCACCTAGATATGTCTGTTCCACCTGTCACTGCCTCTCTGAGGGGGCTGAGGACTCCACGCCATATGTCCAGGGTGGCTTTTAAGTGGCATGATTAGACAGGGCTCCTAAAAGTCTCAGGTTGCCAATGGGTGTCCTATTGAGGGCCGAGCTCTAGGGGGCTATGGAGGAAAGTCCCCCTTCTCACACAAGTAGGATGTGTCCTGACATAGCTGAGACCTGCCTCTCTGGCAGGTCTGGGTAATGAATAAAGAGAGACAGCCAACCAGAGCTTCTGCTTGGCTGCCATACAACTCTCTGGCCACTGGCTGTCCTCTGTTACCTCTGCACTCCATCATCTCCCCCCTCCCGGAACCCTAAGTCTGGTGCTTTCAGGTCACATACCGCCTAAAGCTCTCTGTGCTCCAAGAAAGAGTGGGATGAGCAAGATCTTCTGCTGTCCCCACCCTCAGTCCCCCAACCATGATTTTCTTTTCCAGCTTTGTTATTTCATAAACTCCTAAGTGGGATTCTCAGTTCCCCTAGGAACTTTTGTTTTAGATTCAAATGAAACCCCATTAGTAATTGTTTCCTGATACAAGAACCAGTTTAGGATATTTCAGAGGCAGAAACAAACCTGGAAGTAATTGTCGCGACCCTTCAAGGACAGAAGCAACACGCCCAAGGTCTTGATTCTTCTCTAGGCTTTATTGTCTAATCTCTCACTGTGGTTACAGCAGTTGTCGGGAAGCTCTCCTCCCTCCCGGCGGGCTCCCTTATATTCAGTCACCCAACCAATCCGGGACAGTATCATGCGTGACCTTTAAGCGGATAGGTGTCACGCGCCACTCTAAGCGGGCAGCACGAGCTGTGCATGGGTACAGAAGTCTGCTGGGCCAATCCCCAACAGGGAAGAGGGGAAAGGGTGGTGAGCAGGAAATGGGCACCATCTTCTCCAGCTGGTGACGAGGCTAAAATACCAGGTCTTAGAACTACCACTGGGCAAGGGAGCTGCGGTGGATCAGCTCCGGGACCGAGCCCTGGCCAGGGGCCCGGCCCTCACATCTCCCTCTTCTTTGTTTGATATAATGCGTGGCCTTTGGATCATGCCTGTCTTAGGTTGCCCAGAGTCTGCAGCATTCTTACCCGTCCTCAGGCAGCAGACAGCTCTGGTCTGTGCCCTGTCTTAGGTTGATATGCGCAGCTCCAGATCTTACCCGTCTCTGGCTACTGATCCAACATCTGAAGCCATATATTTGGGGAGACGCCTTCTTCCAGGGCAGCCATCGCTTGCAACAGCACTCGTCTATCCTGTAATTGCTGCCGCTGCACAGAGCAAATTGCCCTGCCAAGAAGCAGCAGTCCAGCGATCACAATCACACCCATAACTCCCACCCCGGACCAAGCCTTTCGGCATCAAACACTGTCATAGCTGATTGAGACATGGAGCTAACATTCATGATTTCTAATCTTAGCTGCGCGGTAAGCTCCTCGAGCTTGCTAGACCAGTTTGTGTTCAGCAAGTGTTCCAGCTGTCGGGATAGGTTTGCAGCCCGAGAGAAGTTGTTGAACGGAATGCTGGAAACACACAGTCCAGTGTAGGAACTGACACAGCCCAAATGCCATGTCTGACCGAGCAAATCCAGTTGTTCCTGGAGAATGTCCACGCGCTGGTTCACCAAGATCTTGCGACAGGCTGTTCAAAGTCTCTGCTGATAGGTTACTCAGGGGCAGTGGCAGTGGCCATGCCTTTACTACTCCCCATAGCTGTCTCTGCTCGGGTCTCGCTGGCGGCAGGGTCCACCCTAGGATCATGAGCGCTATCAGCATCAGTATTCTGTTCTTCCGTCCTTGAGTTTTCCACTCGCCTCACGTATCGCTCCGGTACCCAGATAGGTTGGTGTTGGCCCTGCGGGAAAACACAAACAGAGCCTCGGGTCCAGATAAGTACTGGGTCCGGGCCTTTCCAGTTACCTTCCAGCACGTCTTTCCACAGTACTTTGGGTTTCCTGTCAGGGTCGGCAGACTGACTGTGTCTTTCAGCCGCACTCTGGCCATTTATGTCCAATGTCAAAAAATTTAATATAAATAGGATGATATTAAGTTTATCTTTAGGGGATTTGTAGTCTGCCCCTATTCCCCCTTTTTGTTTTATTAGAGTGGCCTTGAGTGTTCTGTGTGTGCACTCTACTACACCCTGTCCTTGAGGGTTGTATGGAATGCCCGTTGTATGAGCAATGTTTAGAGTCTGAGTAAATGTCAGAAACGGTCGGGATGTATATGCTGGTCCATTGTCAGTCTTCAGGTGTTTAGGCATGCCCCAGGCAGAGAATGCCTGTAGGCAGTGGGAAATAACATCTCGGACTTTTTCGCCCGTGTGGCAGGAGGCGAAGATTACTCCTGAGCATGTGTCAACGGACACATGAACATATTTCATGTTCCCAAATTCGGGAATGTGTGTGACATCCATTTGCCACAGGTGGTTTGGTAGTAGTCCTTTTGGGTTTATGCCTTGAGATGGTAGGGGTAGGAGAGCAACGCACCATTTACAGCCAAGAACTATGGCTCTCGCTTGCTTCCCTTGTAATAGGATATTTCATCCGTAAGGTGGTGGAATTAACATGAAAGAGCTTGTGGTAATTAGTGGCCTGTTCTACCGGGTTGGCTAAAGCCAGGATGTACGGGCTGCGGGTTAGTTTGTCCGCTCTCCTATTTCCTTCGGCAAGCGGGCCTGGGAGTGGAGTATGAGCCCTGATATGTCCAATAAAGAAAGGATGGACCCGATCCCAGATAAGGTGCTGCAAGCTTCTAAGTGTTCCGGCGACCGGCGATGTCTAACGTGCCCTGCATTTTCTATAATGGTAACTGAGTTAACTACATATTGACTGTCTGACAGGAGGTTAAATGGCGGATGGGGAAATAATTTAAAGGTCTGCACCACTGCCAGCAGCTCTACCTGCTGGGCGGATGTCGCTGGGAATGTGAGGGTCCGTGATTGTTCATTGGTAACTATTGCGGCGGTGCCATCCTTAGAGCCGTCGGTAAAGACTACCTTAGCCCTAGGAATGGGTTCCCTCCTGGTAGTTTGAGGGAAAATGATCGGGTTAGCTAGGCAAAACTGGAGCCAGGGGGATTTTGGATAATGATTATCGAAGGTGGCACTAGATATGGTGCAGGCAATAGCCCATGCATCACAGCAGGCGGTAAGACATTCAATTTGTTTTGCAGTATATGGGGTAATGATGGTATTTGGAGGGGCAACGAACGTCTCTGTGGATACCCTGACACCTTTCAAGATCAGCTCGGCCACACTCTGGGGATACCAATCCAGGATCTTCCCGGGCGAATGTGCCAAGTAGACCCATAGCATTGGGCCCTCTTGCCACAATACGCCTGTGGGGCTATGATTACTAGGGAGCACTATGAAGGCAATTGGTTTGGAGTAATCAATCTGCTCGACTTGCGCTAACTGCAAGCGTGACTGAACCAATGTTATAGCTTTTCTCGCCTCTTCAGTGAGTGATCGAGGGGAGGCCAGATCAGGTTCTCCCCTCAGGAGGTCATATAAGGGACTTAGCTCTTCACTGGTGAGTTTCAAATATGGACGAACCCAATTAATGTCTCCCAGTAGTTTTTGAAAATCATTTAGAGTTTTCAGGTGATCCGTCCTTATGGTTACCTTTAATGGCCTGGCCATTGTGTTTCCCAATCTCATTCCTAAATATTCCTTTACTTTGGATGTTTGGATCTTTTCAGGGGCTATTTTAAGGTTCCACTCCTCAAAATGTTCCTGCAGGAAACAGAGAGCCAACTCCAGTTGTCTCTCCTCTTCACTGCACAGCAAAATGTCATCCATATAGTGATAGATGATTATGAGGGGAAACTGTTTCCTGACAGTTTGTAAGGCCTTCTTTACATACATCTGACACATGATGGGGCTATTAGCCATGCCCTGTGGCAATACTATCCACTCATATCGCTCATCGGGACAACTATGATTCACTGCTGGCACGGTAAAGGCAAACCTTTGACAGTCTCTGGGGTGAAGCGGGATGGAGAAGAAACAGTCTTTGATATCTATCACTATTGAATTCCATCCTCTGGGCAGAGCCACGGGGAGAGGAAGGCCTAATTGTACAGGTCCCATAAGCTCCATCTGTCTGTTCACTGCCCTGAGATCATGGAGTAATCTCCACTTGCCAGACTTTTTCCTAATTACAAAAATAGGTGTGTTCCATGGTGAGGTAGAGGGCTGGAGGTGACCAGCTGCTATCTGTTCTGGTACTAAAGTGTGGGCTGCTTCCTTCTTTTCTTTGGTGAGGGGCCACTGAGGTACCCACACGGGCCTTTTTGACTGCCATGTTATTTCTATAGGCTGTTTTCCCTCAGTGGCCCCGAAGAAAAATCCAATCCTTGTCCTCCAGGCCCTTTGGGCGGTCTCCCTGCTAAAAGGATTGGTTGTTCTTTCCCTTGGAGATCCTTCCCTAGTCCTCTAGTGCCTGCATACCCCTGTCTTTTCATTATGGCATTAGACTGCTCACTGTAAAAAGTCTCTGTGGTTAGTTTAAAATTCATTTGTGTTAACACATCTCGTCCCCATAGGGACATAGGCATTTTTAGGATGTATGGTTGAATAACACCGTGATGCCCCTCTAAGTCCTTCCATGGCAGTGTGGCTGCACTGTACATTGGTGCCTGGGCTATCCCCAGACCTCTCAGTGTTTGTGCAGCTCGATTTAGAGGCCAGTCTTTAGGCCACTCTTCTTCCCTGATGATGCTGCGATCTGCCCCGGTATCTAACAGCCCCACAAACTCCCTGCCTCTAATTTGGATTACATACATAGGCCGGTCCCCTAATTCTAGAGTGACACAAGCTAGTGGAGCCCCGGATGACCCAAAGCCAGAGGTCCCCCTTATGAACTTCTTACTGTCAAAATTGTCATGGTTACTGGGAAGCATGAGAATTTGAGCAATGCGGTCTCCTGGATTTATGGTGGTAATGCCTCGTGGGGAGGAGACCATCACCTTTACTATTCCCTCAAAATCTGGATCTATCACTCCAGGATGCACTATCAAGCCTGCTCTAGTGGTGGAACTGCGGCCTAAAAGGAGTCCCACCACCCCCCTCTTTAAGGGCCCCCTGTAATCAGACTCCACTACTTGAACTCCCATTTCTGGGGTCAGTACAAGACGGGTGGTGGCACGGATGTCCAGTCTGGCACTCCCTGTTGTGGCTCTCCTTGGTTCTCCACCTCCTTGTGTGTGCTCTGATCAGTCAGGTGATAATGTGTTCGGGGGATTTGCTGAATCACCCCATACATTTGCGGGCCCTGAGGTGTGGGGCCCCGCCTCCCGTTTTTTGGCTGCTGTGGAGGCAGTGGGCGTCCTTCTACATCGGCCACTGATCTACACTCATTTGCCCAATGGTTCCCTTTTCTGCACCTAGGGCACAGTCGAGGTTGCCTGATGGGTGCGGCATTACCTCCTGGTCCCCCTAGCTTGAGGCAGTCCCTCTTCAAATGACCTGGCTGCTTACAATAGAAGTATGCCCCTGGAGGGGTGGCTCCGCCGCGTGCATTGCGCAGTCCTTGAGTTATTGCAGCGGCCATCACTTGCCCTTGAACTACACTATCGTTTATGTCTCTACATACCTTAATATAGGTGTTTAAGTCTTTATTTTTCCATGGCCGAATGGCTTCCTTACACCATTTGTTTGCTTGCTCATATGCTAACTGTTTGACTAAGGGCATGGCTGTTTCTGCATCTCCAAAGATCCTACCGGCAGTTTGCATCAACCTCGCGAGAAAATCTGCATAGGGCTCATTAGGCCCCTGCAACACCTTAGAAAGCTGATACTGTAGATTCCCTGTGCCTTGTAAGGTCTTCCAAGCTCTGACCGCGGCTGTGGAAATCTGTAAGTAAACCGCGGGAGGGTAGTTGACCTGATTGTGCTGCCCTAAGTAGGGTCCAGAGCCCATTAACATGTCTAGGTTCCATTGATGGTTCCCTGCTGCAATATTACGCCGTGCAGTATCCTGGGAAAACTCCTGCCACACAGTTTTACAAGTCAGATACTGGCCTCTGGAGAGAGACGCCCTGGCGACATTGGCCCAGTCATCTGGGGTTAGGTTCAAAGAGGCCAGTGATTCTACCAGAGACACTGTAAAGGCGGCCTGAGGCCCATAGGTGGTGGCGGCCTCCTTCAGGCTTTTGATTATTTTGAAGTCTATGGGTTGATGATATCTTTGCTGAGTGTTCGGGTCTTCTATTACAGGGAATGCTGCCTGCCCTTCTCTGCATACCCACCTCGCCCAGCCATCTTTAGAGTGACAGTGCTGATAAGGTGGCGGCTCGGGCCATGAAGTGAATGGTCCTGGTTTTAATCGTGAGGGTTCGATGGGGGCTGAGGAAGTTACTAGCCCTGCTTTGGCATTATCTGCCTTTAGGGGGGTGTGGTGAGCCTCCCCCTCCTCCCTTGGCTGGAGTCTCAACGGTTCAAGGGAGGGATATAATGATAGGCGTGATGCTCTGCTATTAAACCTGTTCTCTAGCTCGTCCCCTGAAAGTTCCCCATCTTCATCCTCATCAGATGGCAGTCCCTGTTCAGATCCCCCTTCCGATGCCTTTGCAGAGGCACACTCTTCTCGTACTTCCTCTAATATTTCCTCCCCTTCTTGGATGGCCTCTCGGCAGCTTGGCTTCTGTCCCTTCAGGCAATTTTTTACTCGACCCCAAATAGGGATTGTCTCTGGTGGAAGGGGCTCCCTCTTGTCTGCCCGGCGTAGGTCATCCCCTAGCCTGTCCCATAAAGGGCTGGTGATCTTTCCTTCATCTAAGAACCATGGGGCATGATTCTCTATAGTGTTCAGGAATGCCCTGGCAGTCTTCGTTTTCAAAGGGGTTCCATTAGCTCTAAGGAGCGCTTTCAGAGGTTCCTCGGCCCTAACCCTAGAGGCCTCCGTCCCCATCCTCTCTCTAAAGGGGTAAGTATCCTAGTTATAATTTAGATGGACTACGTTGCTAATTCCGCGAACCTTTTGATTTCGTCGCCACTCTGTGAACATTTTGATTTCGTCGCTGCTCTGCGAAACTTCACTGGCGCCTCCTCATTCCATATATTATAATAAACAATGTCACAAACACTAACAGGACACACACACTACACATAAACACCCACCGCAACTGCCTGCTGTCTGCCCTGCCACGTATACTTTCAGTTTACTCGCCGATCCACTCACCCTCCTCGGTTCCCTCTCCCAGTCTGGCCAGCCGACCGAACGGCGTCCAGCGATGTTCCTGAAGAGTTACAAGCTCTACTTCATTGGCAGGCGCCAGGGTCAGCGGATCAGCTTGCGACGAGGTTTAGCGATTCCCGGGGTTCGGCACCACTTGTCGCGACCCTTCAAGGACCGAAGCAACACGCCCAAGGTCTTGATTCTTCTCTAGGCTTTATTGTCTAATCTCTCACTGTGGTTACAGCAGTTGTCGGGAAGCTCTCCTCCCTCCCGGCGGGCTCCCTTATATTCAGTCACCCAACCAATCCGGGACAGTATCATGCGTGACCTTTAAGCGGATAGGTGTCACGCGCCACTCTAAGCGGGCAGCACGAGCTGTGCATGGGTACGGAAGTCTGCTGGGCCAATCCCCAACAGGGAAGAGGGGAAAGGGTGGTGAGCAGGAAATGGGCACCATCTTCTCCAGCTGGTGACGAGGCTAAAATACCAGGTCTTAGAACTACCACTGGGCAAGGGAGCTGCGGTGGATCAGCCCCGGGACAGAGCCCTGGCCAGGGGCCCGGCCCTCACAAGTAATCACTTTCCTTTATGGTTTTTGGATACAAGAATCCTAATTCTCCTTATATCACTGTGGGTCCTCTAGCTACTACAAAAAGTGTCAGGAAACACAGAGAAGGAAAAAAGGCATGAAAATTAGTATATAAGATCTTATTTTGTACCAGTTGATATACCTATAGACTCTATTCCAAAAGGAATTAATAATATCCAATTGGCAGAAAAGGAACATTGGAAGTTAAAAAGCATTATTTTCAATAAAGCACAGATTAAAAATTCTTTGTCAGAACTGCCCCTATTTGCAATCCATGTCTGGGGAGGCGGGGAGGAAGGTGGACACTTCTCTAGAGTTCTTCTTTCAGTGGTCAGAGTTAACTTCACTAATTATAAACTCCAAGCTACAACTGAACTCTAGCCCACCTGCCCCACCGAACCCAGGGACAGGGGAGAGACCTTAATTCAAAGGTTGATACTGTTTTGATGCTTTGCATCTACGTAGTATCAGGCCCTAAGAAAATGTGGGTCATGAACCTAACATGCTAACCCAATCATTCACAAATGACTATACTGGAAATTAATATTAACTAATAGGATTCACTTACTTACTTCACCAATTACATTTTGAGTTCTGCTACTCGTCATTCCTATTCTTGCTGTTGGAGATCCTGCAGTGACCAAGACAAGGTTCCTACCCTTTGTAGCTTTTAGGGGAGGAAACAGACCCCAAAAATAAAACAAAAAACCCCCAAATGATTGTCATCATTACTATGAAGGAAATAACTAGGGCAATATGATGAGTAAGACAAGTACTTGCACTAGTGGCCCTGTTCTAGAAAACATGGTCTGAGGAAAATGACCACTCTAAGAAAAAGATATTTTGAGTTAAGAAGTTCAAAGGGGCTGACAGAAGAACCAGCTTAGGATATTTAAGGAACAGAAACAAAACCAGTGCCTGGCTTGAGCCTAGTAAAAAAGGGGAAAAGAAGACAAATGAGATCCTTCTCTAGTAGAAGATCAGAAAAAACACAAGAAGTTGAGATTTTTCATGTAATTTCAGTGGGAAAGTCTGGGGAGGATTTCAGCAGGGAAAGAATGTCATCTGATTTCCAGGTTAAATGTCGACAATTTCTAAACAGTGTTCTATCAATAACTACAGCTTTATCATCAAAGAGATGACAGTGCAGATACCCAGACACCTGCTGGGTAGCTGCTCACAGTCTCAACAGCTCAAGAGGTTCTTCAAGGCCTCCTGAAGCTTGAAAATCCTGCATCACCAGGAACCATTTCAGGAGGTGATCCTTATCCCAGAAGATGCCAGGTAGAAATGCTCTTTCTTTCTCCTTCTGGGTCAGAAACTAGCAGGATCTTCCTTTCTGATTATATCCAAGAAAGTAAACAGTTCCTGCCACCAACCTAGGTAAATGAACTACCCACCAACCTATAAAAAAGACCTGTGACCCTGACCTTGGTACCACATTCCAGGTTCTGGGCCTGTACAGAGAGAGCCAGACTGGGGCAGACAAGCATGTTTCCTACCTCAGACATCAGGCCTGGAAAAAGACTGCATGTAAGGAAAACAAGGGCTCCAGCAGCTGGGCTTCAGGTGGGCTTTCTTCTTTCTGCTTCTGACTACCATGTTGATGGCTTCTTTATGGCTCCTGACACTACACCTCATCAGTCTTTAGGTAAAACTACCTACACTGGATTTTTCCCCACACCAGTCCAAATTAACGTCTGATGACTTGGGAGGGGGATTGATGCATGAAGGGAAAGCAGACCAACTGTATTTAACTGAGGAATGCACTGAAAAAATATATTTTATGGGTAGAGACCCTTTCTTCAAGGTTGACCACCTAAATTTTGCAGAGCTACAAATACAGATGATATCATTGCCATGCCATAATAAGGCCTGAGGGTCTATAAAACATCACTTAATACTTATAAGGTTTCCTTCACACATGCCTTCCTTAGTCTCAGGCTACAAAGAGGGTTAGTTGGAGGTGCTTATAAGCTCTTCCCGATGAAAAGAGGAATAAATCCCAAGTCTAATTAGAAATGCTATCCAGCTTTAAGATGGGCTGACATGCCTTTTGTAGGGCTTTGGGTTGGTAAAGCCTGTGAATCAATATCAGTTTAAAGGTGGTTTCTCTTTGTTCACATATGGAACAGAACAAAGGAACGGGCTGTTCCTACGAAGCTGCAGAGAGATTTCTTTTTTCAAAGTGGGTGAAGATGTAGACAATGACCACTTTTTACAATAAACATTAGCTGAACCATTACAATTTTAAAACACAGATTTATTGGATAGATCTGGGTGAATGTGTGCCTTTGGCAAAGTTCTCAAGGGTTGTCTTTTTTCATGGGAAAAAAAAAGCCTCTCAGCCAAGTCCAAGGAAACTATTTCAGCTAAGAAAGAACTGCTATGGCCTCTAATGTAACCCATGAAATAATTATAGCCAGAGCCAGAAAATGCAGTCATTTGGAAGCTTCAGCAAGAACCAGACTGTGGCAAGGGGCCCCTGATAGCCATACTTTGATCTTTATGGCTTCTACCACAGGGAAATGACCTTAAGATGACTTTGAAGTCCTGAATTTCTTTATGAAAGAAGATATTAGGAAGGAATAAAAAAATTATAGACAGGCCCTAAAAACTGAATAGAAGAGGAAATTCTTATGAGTTTACTGAGAAAGGAAATACTTAAATTCTTTTGAAATGATATTTTAAAGTACAAAAGAGGGACTTGGGGAAGGAAGAGACCATTGCCATACATATGGTCAGGTCAAGCCTTCCCAATCAATTGCTAAGACTAGATTAAATTAAATTTGGGATTGAGTTAGGTCACGTGAGCAATTTGATCGGTGAGACCATTTACCATGTGTGACACTGCTTAATATTTGGCTATTATAACTAAAGGAAGAAAAGTACAATTGATTGTTGTAGTAGCCACCATGGATGCACATATGGACAAAGCACCTGATAAGCAAGTGAGTGTTAGGTAAGGTCCTTGTGCTCCAGATTCTATATCTACCCTCCCAGAGTCCTTCCTCTGCCTTTTTCTGGCCTGTTTTGTACCCCAGGAGGCAAATGACCATGCTCCCTGGCAGCTGACTTCTGGTTGAGAGCAGCCTGAAGAGACTGCTTACTCTCTGCTCCACATACTCCTTATCCCTGACAGGCAGCAGTGTGTCAGGTCCTTGCCTCAGCGGTCTCTGGGAACAAATTCCCCTTCCTCTTGCCCTTCAGTCCCTTCGGTGATAATGGCTTTCTGCTCTTGCTAATCTCTGGACATTTCACCATCTGCTGTTTGCTCCCTTGCTCCCTCCCCACACCTCTTACGACATCACCTTCACTATATTCTCTGCACTTAAGCCACCTGAGTGGAACTCTATTTCCTGCCAGGACACTGACCCGTACAGTCTTGAATACATTTTCACAGAAAAGACTCCAACTCCATTCTAAGGCAAATGGCTACAGTATACCGTTGGTACCTCATTTAGATCCAATGACTTAATGTGGAAAATCATGTGACATTACTACAGAACTTAGACTGGCAGTTCATTGCTTTCTTTAGGCATTTTCAGCAAGAGGCTCATGTGTTTTTATATAGATTATAGGAGGTCAGGACCAGAGCCCCCAGAAACCCACTGTAATAGTCGTGGTATAGGGTGCCCAGCAAGAAGGTGCAGGACGGCAGGTGTTAGCAGCAGCAAGTGTTCCTATTGGTGCTGAGAGTTTAGCATTCTAGAAATATCCCCCAATTCATTAAGGAACAGAAACATTTTGTATTTGTTTTTCTTCCTGGCTATGAGTAGGTAGTCAAGATAAGAGAAAGATAAAGGCGAGACAGAAGAAGACAGGAAGGCAAGGGGGAGAGGAAAAGAAGGGAGGTGTAAAGGTGAAGCTGAGGAGGCAAAAAAGAGAGCTACTAATTCTTTCTTAAATCTCAGCCATGGCTAAATAAATTCCCTTTTTTAAGAAAATTGAGTAATTTTACCTACAGAATTAATGCCAAGATTTTTGCTCTGGAAAAGGGCCCAGCCTACATAGATACCTAATTGACAATCTAGGGCTCAGAGGACATTCCCAAACACTCAATTTAGAATACAAAACCACTGCCCCATGACACATTTTATTTTTCTTATAGCACTACCTGACACTACATTATAGGACTTATGTGTTTGTCTCCTGTTGGCCTTGCACCCAGCATGTGAGTTCCACAAAGCCATGCACACTGGACGTTCGTTCAGCAGGGCCAGGCAGACAGTGGGCATGAAGACTAATGTGAACACAGAAATCTAGCAAGTCCGGAAACCTGCAGTGGCCATTCCTCCTGAAAGGGGGAAGGATGAGTGGTGGTGACCAAGTGAACAACTATGATTACACTTTGTCTCAGCAAGTCTGAATTGAGGACACCTACTTATTCAAAAGAGATTCTCCTCAAAAATTACTTTTGTGAAACCCTGATTCGGGCTTGATTCTTATGTTGTTAGTGGCAGAGAATGAAACGTCTCTTTTCTCTTCCTTGGTGCTGTATTTTCTTCCTATGAAAAGAAGAAAGAAAAGGCTCCGGATGGAGAGCCTCACATTGTCAGCAGATTTAGAAAACTCCCCTGGAATTTGTATTGGTGATGCAGTTTGGTGCAGACTGACAAGTGAGTAATCTTCCATCTTATCACTTTAATTTCAGGCTTCAGAGATGCCCAGGTCTGTTGTTCAAAGAGATTTTATTAAAAATTTGTGAGGAGGGAAAAGAAGTCTCTGTGGGCCTGTCTAATTTCATTATCTCCGACGTGGCACACAGATAGAGCCAAGCCACAGAAGGCTGAAGATGGCCATCCGTGGCTCTGGGGTGAGGCAAGGGCCTCTGGAGCCTCCCACTACTGATCACAGATATTCTGGTCTACTGGGATCATTCCCATCACCACGAATCTCACTATATACAGCTCTACTATATCTACCTTAGTCATGAGGCCACCAGCATTCCGGTCAGAAAACGAATACTCACAGACCCCTAACCTTTCACTTGTCCCTTTAGTGTGACTTCTACTGTTGCTTCTCATTAACAAAACTTTATTCTCTATTTTTTCTGGGTCCAGATCAAGCAACAAACTGCCAGCAGAGCCTCTGCAGCTTTAATTCACAGTATGAACCCAACATTCTATAAGGAGAGATGTTCCCACTGGGACTGCAATCCAGGCAACATTGGAATCCTCTGGTGTTTAGGTACAGACCTCACAATATTCTTAAAGGCAGGGATTCACATGCACCAACCAAAATGGAGGCCCTATGGAAAAGGCAGCCTGGTCTGTGTGCCACAGAAGGAGCACTAATCATATGAAGGCAGTCAGCGCAGCTGAACAAGCTGCCTTCTCCCAGACATACTTCCTTCTGGTTGCCCAGAGAGGTCTCCAGCCTGGAGGAGGGCCTGCTGAAACATGCCCAGTGGAATCTGGTGAAGGTTTGGAGAGAATGAAGAGGAGGGAAGAAGTGTGCCAGCAACAGAATGGGAACACAGCATGAGCAGAGGCCAAGCAGGCCTCTGGACTCCACCTCCAGCTCACTCACCCTCTCCAGTGTGGCCTTTCTTAGCCCTAGAGGAGCATCAGCATCAACGAGAGCCTTTTAAAAATATTGATGCCTGCATACAACCCCCATAACAATTAAAATAGGATTGAATTTGAATCTCTGCCACCACCTCAAAGTTCTAGTAGAATGTGTAGGGTTATAAAAAGTTTGGGAAGACCTTAAGTGCAGAAAATGCAAAGCTAGCTCAGATGGTGAGTTTCTTCAATTCCCCTAGCCATGCTCTCATTCTCAGATGGGTGGAGGCAGCATTGTCAAAAGGGGGTCGTAGGGGGTCATATCCAGAAAGGAAGGTAGAGTTTCAAGGGCAGACTGGGGCCTCAGTCCTTGGCTGCCAGGTTGAGCTTTGGAAATTCCTAGGCCAACACCCAGGGTAGAGAAACTACCTTTTACCTAAGACCCCAAACACCTACCTACCTTTGATTCTTTGTTAAGATCACACCCACTACCAAAGATAAAAAGATTCCTCCCTCCCTATACCAAATCCCTTCCACCTTCATAAACTCTGTCCCAGATTAACCTACTTCCCCAGCTTACAGGAGAAAAGAGGGTAGCTCCGGACATGGCACACTTGTATGTTATGGGGCCATATGAGACTCGGCAATGTCCTGATTCTTACTATGGCATCACTGCTCTACCCAGCAGGGTTGTGCCGGGCACTATCTGTACAGCAACAGATGTTGACCCTGAGGAGGCAACGACTAGACAAGCATGCCACAGACACAAAAGTGCAAATGACCTAGTTACACACGACACACACACACAGAGTCAGTAAGCCACCAGCATGGCAAAGAAACGAAAACAGTAGCAACAAAACCAGAAGTGGGACATTCGTTTTCCTATCCAACAATTCCTTTCGGATTCCCAGACCCAATTCCAGTGTGTGTGTCTGTGTGTGTGTGTTTTGGGGATGGGGGTGTGCGTCTTTGCACACATAACACCAAGTAATTCGAGAACACCAGCAGTGTGTCCAAGAACTCAACTCAATTCTGACGCTCTCTGCCCAGAGACAGCACCAGATTTTCCGGGCTAAGTGCTCCTCCAGGGCTGCCCTCCACCCTTGACACCAGACAACAGACGCAAGCCCCTGGCAGTTACCTATGCTTCTGACCCACCCCCTACAGATCGGAGGTTCCCATGACCTCCCCTTTTGGTTTGATTAATTTGCTAGAGCGGCTCACAGAACTCAGGAAAACACTTATATTTTCCAGTTTATAAAGGATACAAGTTAACAGCCAGAAGAAGAGAGACACAGGGCAAGGTCCTAAATAAAGGAGCTCTGAGGAGCTTGGGGCCTGGCTCAGCGGCACATGAAGGCAGTCTGGTTCCCTAAGCATGAAGGCTTTCTCTGACTAAGAAACAAGATCCAAGACACCAATGAGCTCTTCTCAGGGATTTTTGTGAAGGCTTCATTGCATAGTCATGATTGACTAAATTACTGGCCATTGGCTGATTCAACCTCCTTGGGTGGGGGTCCAAAAGTCTCTCATTAACTTGACAAAATACACATTTCACCTTTAAGACACTAGAGCATTTCTGGGAACTGTGCATGAAGACCAAATACACTTGGAAAACATATATTTGGTCATCTGAATGACCAAATATGTATTTCTTATACTCATTATATTGCAAGGAGAATGACCTATTTTAACCCAGACAGTGATCAAATGGTCTATGTAAACTGTGATTTTAATTGCTTCTTCTTCAGCCCTAGAAATTGTGGTTTCATTTGAAGAGCTGGTATAGCACTTTAAATGGTATATTCAGTGTAGAATTCAGTGTTGTGTTGCTCTGCAGGATGGTAACAGACTGGATACATGTCCTAGTGTCTAATTCTCAAGTTACATAATTAGTAACTATGTATCAGGAAAAAAAAAGTCCTGCTTCAAGATAGCATCTCATAGGAGGCAAACATCTAGCTGTTCAGTAGGTTAAATTTTTTTAGTAGGAAGGCTTCTTTAGCCTTAAGTCATTATTAGTTGTTTGTTTCTTCTTCTCTTATCAGTACCATTATTATTATCACTATGTGATCACTGTTAAGAGAATGTTGCCCTGGAAATTTGAGGGTATGGGGTAAATGGAAGCTTTTACCCAGAATTTCCCACCTGGCCTTGGCCTATTTGCATACCAATGGATATTTACCAGGGCAGAGCCTCCCACTGAATCTGGGATGGTGGGTGGAGAATGGCAGCCATTCTCTCCTCCCCTTTGTTCCTGGTGCGTAATTGGTCTGGTGCCTGCCAGTCACCATGAACCCGCCATGGAGTTCCTCCCAGAAGGGGCAGGCAGGAAAAGTTAGCATGCACCATGGCCACAAGGAACTGATGGAGCTGGCTTGCTAGTGGGGCCAGAGAGGAAGGACTTGGGGGCTGGCTAGCAGAGCAGAGTGAAAGGGAGGCACAGAGCACCACAGGAGAGGGAGACTGAGCCTTGAAAAATAAAAGCCTTCCCCTAAACTCCTACCCTTGTTGTCTGTCCTTCAGTCTCATGGATTCATAGGAACTTGCTGCAGGGAGGGAATCCTTTCCCCTCTGGAGTTACAGAGGGTCAGAGAGTGGGAAGGAGAAGGGGTATGACACTGGCATTATCTCAAAAGTACAGCTCTCTGCATCTCCTGAGATGACTTTCAGGGGGGTTTCTATGTCTAATTTTCATGAGACCCCCATTCACACGCCACTCTTTGGTAAATAACCCTGCAGGGGGCAGGACAGACTAAATGAGAGAAGCAAGTAAATTAGATTAGCAAGAAGGCATTAAGTCTGTAATGGGATATTTGAACAAGTTCCCTTTCCTTTGCTTTTGTTCTTCACTTAGATGATTATTATTTTTTATCCACAGGCACAATGCATCTTTTTCAAAAACATGTAATCTTGCAGTTCACTTAATGAGCTGTGCCTTAGGTCTCATCTTCCTGAAAGCTTGGCTTCAGCTTGTTGACCACTTCAGGAGACCCACAGAAGTCTGCTCACGTATGTCATATGCAGGGACTAACATGGGCAACAGCTAGAGTCAGGACCTTTTTAGAATTTTACTTCCCTTAAATAAAGATAGGTTCCTCTGGTGAAAGGCATCTTGGCAGGACTAATCATTTAGGTTGATCTATTGTTTTCTTAGGAATGTTAAAGAACAAAAATCCAACTGTATGAATCTGAACATCTAAATGGCTTTATTAAGAAACTCATGAATCAGGCAGCATCCCCTCTAGCAAGTAGAAGGTCAGAGGCATTGTACAGAAATGGAAGATTTTTATAGGAACAAGGGTAGGGCAAGACATTATTAGCAAAAGCAAAGAAGGGATTGTTTCAGGAAAAGTCACAGGGTGAAGTGTAGGGGGTCTTATGCAGATGACCTCATCATCATTTGAGGGATGTAGAAGGCCCATGTGACAGATTACCAGAACATTCCTGACTGACCAGTTAAGACTGCACTTCTGGGGGAAGCAGAGGATGAAACTGCAACTAGGTTAGGTATTAGGCCTCAGTTTGGTGACCTGACCTAGCATAAGTGACTCCATTTTGGGCCTGAGGTTTTCTTCTTGACAAGGGGCATGTTATCCCTTTGGAAAGTAGCAAAGGGCTTGTCATCAGAGCAGCAGTGTCACCTCTTTCATTCTCCCCTCAGTCCAAATACACACTCTCTTGCTTTCAAGCCCATTCACTGCTAGGGATATCCTTCTTCAGCACGTACAGAGGATGAGAATAGTATCATCTACTGATTTGTCTTTTAAGGTTGAGAAGCAGTGCTGGCAACTGCAACAATACACAGTCCACATGAATAGCATTCAGTTCTGCCTCAAACACAGGCATTCAGGCCAATTCAAATACTAGTGACACACCTCTAGAGTCAAATGCTCAGCCCCATGCACTTAGGGGCAAACACTCCAGGCTTCACCTTGCGGAGCTGTTTTTAAACAGCCCTCCCCATTAGTGCTTTGGCTAGATTTATCTAAGAAGATCGGCACTTCGCAGATTTCTTCTAGCTCTAGTCTCTGAGATTTCTGGCCATGCCCAGTCAAAGGTTGACACTCCACACCACAGTTATGTCATTGGGTATGGTCTGATACTAATAGTAACTGATATTTACTAGACCCAAACAATGTACAAACTGCTTTTATATCCATTGTGTCCAGTATAAAAGAATGAATAAACATAAAATTACATGATTTTTGAGAGATTAAAATGGTCTGTCTGTGCTGAGGAAAAGGATAATTAGAACCCTCTCTTGGTGTCTTGGTGAGCTGTACTTTCAGAAGAAATGTCCCAACATCTATGCTTATGACCACTTACTACTTCCAGACTTTCCAAAACAGTCCCAATTTCTATTAATTTGCCTTCTTGTTGTCATTAACATCCTCATATTTGTCATATATTTTTTGGTTTATAGCCAGAGTTAGAGCTTACTGTAATTTTTGGTACATATCCAGGCCTCTTAAACATAAAAGCATAGGTCACTCTCAGATTTTGCAAGTATACTATATATTTTTTTTAAATGCCAAATCAGGGTTATAAAAGTGTGATTTAAATATCAGCATCTAATAATTTAATATCTTTAACCACTCCCCAATATAACATAATTCTGCTATTCACAAGAAATTAATATAATTCTGTGTGCACAAACGCACATATACACACCCGCTATGTATGGTGTGGATTTCTATCTTGTCCTTTGGTCCCCTTATCTCTAGCTAAAAGTTCATTTGGAGATGATGTTAAACATCTAAATTGAAGGTACTTCATGCTATCACAATGTTAGTACTTCAGCCAAGGAAAAGCTAATTTTTCCCTATCTTTTTAAGTTCTCTGTTAGGGCCCCTGTAACAAAAAGATTGATTAACAGGAGAAAAAAGATGTTTATTAACATGTATATCCAATAAATACATGGGAGAAACTCAGGGAAATGAGTAACTCAAGGAGGTGGCTTATAATTTAGGCTTATACACCATCTTCAGCTAAATCAAAGAAAGGACTATAGTGAGGTGTGGGAGATGAGACGTGGGAGGTAACGAGGTACATAAACACAGGAAACATGGTAAACATAGGTAAGGTTCATTACACTGATTTAAATTGGGGCCTCCTCCATGAGTCTGAAAATCTCTTGTGATTTAGTCATCTTTTTATTTCTAGTACAGAAAGGGAGATACTTTTACAAATGGAGATTTCCTTTAACAACATAAATTTCCCTTCAAAAGGGTAACTTTTATTGTGTTCAGAGTTTCTCATGTCTGTTTCTTAATCATATTTTGGGGTGGCATATTCTGGTGTCCTGCAATACTAAGTGCCTTTCTGGCCTTCCCATAGAGTGAATACTGATAAGGCAGCCCTGAAAGTTAGCACAGATCTCAGTAAACACGGCTGTGAGCCTGCAGAAAGCAGGTCCCCAAATCAGGTGGCAGCATGACGTGAGCGCGACCCTCCTGCCTACCTCTGGTGCTCATAGGCTGGGAAGAGCTAGGAAAAGCCCTGCAGCCTGGAAACAATTTCACAGGCAGGTACATTTCTGAAACTAACTGCAGGATGATTAGAGTCTTCAACTGTGGGTTCTCTTTTCCACAGTAGCTTTCAGAGGAGCAGTATTAAAAGCTCTAACGGAATCAGCTTTCCAAAGTCATCTAGCTGCCCACCTGCTGCTTCTGCAGTGTCTGTGGTAAACGGAGGCAGCTGCTGGCCTGGGAGAGAGGGGTGAACTACTCAGCCCCACTAGAAAGCTTGATAAAGGCAAAATGAAGTCTTCCCATGGAGCCATTCCTCACCAAGCTCAGCTCAGGGAGTTTTAGGAAAGTTTTAAAACACAGGAATGGAAAGTTTTACATAAATATTTACATTTAAAATCTCTGTCCTCACAGTTCCTATTCCTGAGGCATCAGCACTAACTAAAGTTGTGGTCAAAGGCTTCTTACTAAATTCAAGAAAGGAAATATAACATGGCAACAGATTCTAGATAAGACATAGGAGTCCCTGTATCTTCTTTCTCTTGCATCACCCATTCCCTGTAAGCAGGGATTGGTGCTGGTTTCATTGAACATCCTTCCTAGATTTTGAATGCAGCCCCTTCCCCATGATTCTGTCCTTACCAACAGTTCTCCCAGCTTTGAGGCACTTCATGAGTTTGAAGCCTTGGGTCAACTGTACATATGATCCTTAACACCACATTTATTTTAGGAATTAAAGAGTGGAGGGCATGGGAAGCTAGGGATATTCTAAGAAGTTTGAATACTATCTCAGATACACTGAACCAGGTGGCACTGAAAAGTCTGAAAACCAAATGTGTCGGCCATGCAGCTTGTCTGTGAGCTTTCACTCATGGGCCTGCTTACAGCATTGAAGAGCAAATAAAATTTTAACAATTAAAACTGCTTTTACTGAGCATTTACTATGTGCCAGAAATAGTGTTAAATGTTTTTATACATGAAATTACTTTATCTGCTCAACTTCTAAGAGGTTTGTATCATTTTTTCCCTTTTTACAAGGGAAGAAACTGAGGCTTGGAAAGGGCAAGTGACTCGCTCAAGGTCATACAGTGAGTGTTGGTCAACACAGGACTCAGAACCACAACTGTCAACTCCAAACAGCAAGAAGACAGAAAAGGAAATACATGCTTCTGAAATTCTTAGAGCATTTACCACTCATTCACATCATTTGGAATTTAACATGATCTAAAGTGTTACATCCATGTTCATTTTAGGTTTTATAATCCCACAAAAACTAAAAATTCTTTGAGGCCAAAGACTGGGTTTTCTACTTCTTTGTGTTCTTCAAAGCACCTAACATAGCAATTTGCACAAAATAGACCATTTAAAAATATGTATATTAATAAATCTAAATGAGTAGAGTTAAATTACTAATTATCAAGTGAGTTGAAGAAAAAAATGAACCTCCTAAAATAAAAAATGGGTAAGGATTTGTCTTTCTCATTTCCCAGGATGTGGGTCATTTTTAAAAGGCAGCTTCCATATTTTTCTTGAGTTCCAAAAAAGTAAAATATCATAGGTTAATTAACTTTCTGAAATAGCTACACTGCAAATGAGGAGGGCAGTGGAAGCCTCCGAGAGCATTCCGAGTATGTCAGTGGGAATTCCAGCAAAGCTCTAATGTAAATCAAGTGTGGCTCCCATAAGCCCCAGATTCTCACAACTTCAGAGATGCATCCTTTAATCCATTCTCTCTCTCCTGGGGGCTTATAACTTCTGCAGTGGCCGGAGGGCAGGAGTCACAGAAGCTCAGCCCTGGTGCACATGTGAGCAGAAGAGAGGCAGCAAAATCCTTTAAACAAGGTCCCTAGGGGCAGACACACTAGAGACCAAGTGCAAGAATGTTTACTGATCCTAATGTGCAAGGAGAGAAAAACATTCCCTAGCTGCACAGCCTAAGAGGAAGCCAAGTAAAGGGGCTACACTCCTTTCCTTCCAACATTGTCTACACTGTCCCCTTTAAAGTAGTGTTCCCCGCACGTGCACATCCGTGTGCACAGGCCCACAACAATCCTAACCATGAGCAACTCCTCTCTCTTTTCCTTATCAAAGTACACAACAGTGACTGTCTTCAACATGCTGGACTCCAGGCCACCACCTCCATTGCTTGCAGCCAGCTGCATACAGGCAAATAGTAAGTGAGGAAAGTGACACCAAAATGCTGAAGTGAGTAAAATCCTCCCCTCTCTCTGGGCCCCTAACAATTCAGTGGTATCTGTCACCTAGACTTTGTTCTTTCTCCTACATATACACAAGCAGGAGGTGTCAACCTTTTAAGACATATTTCCAGGGATGGGGTAGACTTTCTTTCAGCATTTGTCTCATGCCATTGCTAGCTATAATCTGTGACTGGAGGCAGAGCCCAGCCTTCCCATGCCAGTACCCTCCCAGATGCGTGTCTCAGCCAGCAGTGCACATCTGTGCTCAAGGCCCAGGGAGGGACAGCCACCCTCCCAAACTCTCCCTGAGTAGGGCACACTGCTCCTCTCCTTGGGGTATGCCAAAGCCTGCCACAGAGCTCCAGTTTCTCTCACCGTCAGGTGCCTGCTTCTGTGTCTGCTGGTTTGAAAATGAAACAACTTGCTTCTAACTCCAGTTAGCAACTGTTTGTAACCTCTACTCCTATCTGAATGCCAGCGTGAAACTACCACAGTAGCCTTTGGGTCTCCTGGGATTTCACAACAGAGTAGCTACCAGCTTCTCTTGGATTCTCTTGAATAGCCAGAAGCCACCCTCATGAGCAGAGTCTACTTTTTAAAGGGCTCATACTGTGTGTCACTTCCAGGTTTCTATGGTAAGGACAAAGAAAGAGAAAGAAAGGATAAGAAATTATAATACAAAAACTTAACAAATCCAGAGAGTTCATAACAACTTTGAGAATAAAATTGGGCAGATAGAAAATTAAAAATCATTCATGTTATCCAGCATTCACCTCACCCATTCTTTACTGGATACCTGTACTAGAGTTAGGAATGGTCCTCAATGACCTTAGTAATTCATCAACCAGTAGTGGTTTAGGACTTTAATTAGACTAGACAGCATCTAGCATTTCTTTATTAACAATTATTGATGCAGAGAAGAGCATATGACCAAAACTGATTGAAGAAATGGGAAAAATAGGGTTCCAAAGATCAGGGAGAAATGTGCTCTCTCTCTCTCTCTCTTCCTCCCTCCCTCCAGAAGAGAACAGATTGTTACCCGAAGCCACCACACTACCAGGTAGCAAATTTACCTTAGGATGAAGTCTTCCTTGCAGATGGCTGTGTGATGAGATACAAAGAACCTGGGCTGCTGATGATCCCACATAATTAAACCGTGGGATCAACAAATTGAGGTCCCCCTGCCTCTGGATTTGACTTTACAGGAGCCAATAAATGTCCTCACTGAATAAATAACTTATTCATTCTCTGCAACTGAAAACATCCTAACCAATGCCTATGCCAGGAGTCCTCCCCAGAGAAGAAAAGGAAGAGTAACCAGAGCCCTTGTGGATGATCTCACCCATGCGGGGGGTCCATAATGTGCCCTTTTTATAGACGAGAGGGGTTAGTCCAACATGGTTAAGAAACTTGCCCTAGATTACTAGCTAGTAAGTGAGAAGGCTAGAATTTGGATCTAGGAAGGCTTGACACCTAAGCTGGTGTACTTTCCAATATGCACAATGGAAATCTGGCTGATAATAGAAATTATTCAATCATTGTCCAGTCCCATGCAGAAGTTAGGCAAGAGCTCACTGAGGAGGAAGCCTAATAAGAATCTGGCCTTAACAGCAGAATGCCGGTCTTAGCAAGAAGCTTTGTGCTGGGCAAAGAAAGTCCATTATGGCTGGACTAATGTGTCACGAGAAGGAAGAGGCTGCAATTCAGAGGCTAATCCCTGGCACATTGGTTGCTGGGTGGAAGGCCAAAGCATCACTTTCAGACTTTGTCAGATGGTGTATGTGAGGCTGATACCCCTTCCTGCTCCAATCAGGGCTCACTCAGCCACCAGCAAAAAGTACAGCAGCTCAAGTAGAAACATTTAGAAAAGACAGAAGATGGTTAAAAAAAAAATCACAGTCCTTTCCAATCTAGATATTTACTTTCTACCCAGTGACACAAGGTATTTTTTTTACCTATTTTATCTACCTGTTCCAGACTTGGTACATATGTCTGCTGATATTCAGTACTGCACTATTTAGGGAGTGCTAGTCACATGGTTTCCCTAGAATAGCACAGTACACAACCTGAACAACCATACCCAGTGGTTCCTGCCTTGTTCTAACTCCTCGTCCACTACTTATTTAAGACTTTCTTCTTAATTGTGTTTGTGCCTATTTTCATTATTATACATGAGATAGATTCGCTGACGGTGGCCACATTTGCTCAAGTGTAAAGAAAAACGTTCTGACTTTGGTTTCAGACAAGATGTAGGCTGGAACTCTGAGTCTGCTACTTATTAGCTAGTTGGCAATGGCCAAGTAAACCAAGTGAGCCACTGTTTGACCATCTATAGAGAGAAGAGAATAGTGCCTACCTCATGGTAATAATGGAGGGATATGTACTAAATTAAACATGGCAATGTATATTTTTATTGTTATATTATTCTTATTACTAATATTATCATAGTCCCTAGCATGGTGTCTGCAATGGAGTAGATCCTCAATAAACATTAATTCTCTTCTTGAATTTCTTTATCAGTCTCAGCCTCTTCTTTCTACAGGGTATGAATGACCAAGCAGATGCCTAGATTCTGAGTGAAGAGTACTCTGCCTTGAGTGTTTCCCAAACTGGGTGGAAAAGCTGTCCTCTTAAGAAGTCCTGAGTTGAGGGCGGAGGGAGAAAAATTCTTTGTTCAAACATTCAAAAAGTACTATATTCTATACCTGTTCTTGAAGATCCTTATTGTTTGTTGGCATATTAAAAAATCTCATTCCAAGGAATTTGTTTAATTGTTTTAGCAGGTGTTTCTCAGACTAATATGACCATGGATTCTTTTTCACATTAGACAAAGTAACTTTCCACTGTGCTCCACAGAATGTGTACTGGGAAAAGTCAATTTAGGGATAAAGGCCAGGAAAATTGGATAGCACCAGGGAGAAAGTTGGTATGACCAAAAAGATGACACTAACTAGAAGGGATATTGAGGCAACGTTCTTTTGCAAAGTTCTAGAAGGGTCCAAAGTTGTGATTTAATTGGTGTATATTATTATTTCTTAAAAGAAAAGGAGAAGTATAAGGAAGGACAAAAATGAAAGCAAAAAGGAAGAGCAAAAGCATTCATCACTATTTCAAGGCATTTAGTTAGCAGCTAAATTATGTGAGGGATGTAAATATGAATAACATTATCCCTTCATTAAGGAGATAAAGGAAAAAGAAACAGAAAAGGGATGTGGGAAGGAGAAATAGTAGACTAAAAAGAGGAAAGAAGAGATATTTGGGGAACTTTGTAAAGATGTACAGGTGGTAGTTTAGTCTTTTCTGCCTCATGCAAGCTGCCTGAGCAACCTATTCTTAAGAGCAAGGCAATGTCTCAGCAAATGAATTATGTCTTTTCTTTCAGGGAATTCTTCCAAAAGACTAAATTTTGTTTAGGAAAAAGAATGAACAATAAATAAATGTATTAGAAAAATTCAGTTATTCAAGTGGGCCGCAAATTAATAAAGGCAATGATGAAATGCAACAATATCAATTAATCTCTGAAGCAAAGATAATGGACCAAGACAGAAAATCCCAAGAAAAAACCTAAAGCAAGAGAGGGGGCAACCTTTCAAGTGTGCTTTTGGACAACTGCAGCCCATTCTGTCATTTCACTTGCAGAAAACTGAACAAACTGTCTTTAGTGAAAGGAAGCTGAGAAAAAAAAAATTAGAAGCTGCACTCCGAGGCAGACTCAGCAACTGGGAGACAAGCATCAGAAACTGAAATATTAATGTTCTTGGACTACTAGAGCTCATTATTGCCTCCTGTGGGTCCTACATCCTCCCCATCAATATGTCCCATCTGCTTATCTCTAGCCTACCAGCTTCCCACACCCTTAGAAAATGAAGGTTCCAGGCATAGTGTCACCTCCTAAATATTCTCCTGCCTTATGCTGATTTTTGTATTGGTTTAATGTTGGTAGCCGTACCTGCCGCACCCAAAAATGGCGCCCAGCTTGAGAAAAAGTTGTAGGTAAAACAAAGACTACTTCTGGACAATCCCGCCACTTCCTGGCCGCATACCACATGCTAATTAGACCTTCCCCTGCTAACCAATTGGTGTATCATAGCAGCTATGCTAATAAAGCATCACAAGCAGCGCGCAATCAGCTTAGAGCATGAGAACTATATAGCTAGCCCAGTCTTTCCCCTTGGGTCCTTCCCTTGATGATTGTATCACAAAAGAGCTGAAGATTAAAGCTTTCTGCAGAAGAATCCTGCTGTTGTTGCGTGCTGTTCTTGCCGGCGAGGACGGGGTGCGCGACAGGTGGTGCCGAAACCCGGGAATCAGAACATCACCGGCACAGGGAGGACCCTTCAGACATCTGGAGAGGATTCAGAACTGCAGGACGGAAGAAATCCCGGAGAGGTAAGTTCCGAGAGACGCGCTTTTAAGGGTGGCGGCTGATGGTTCTCTGTAGATAAAGAGACACCATGGGGAATGCACCATCATTAGTTTCAGCCTTACAGGCAGTTCTCAAGGAAAGGAATTTGAAAGTTTCCACCAAAGTTTTAGGCTCCTTTGTAAAAGAAGTAGACCGAGTTGCCCCTTGGTTTATCTGTTCAGGGTCCCTCTCCATCCCGAGCTGGGACAAGTTAGGGAAAGATCTCGATCGAGAAGAAGAAGAGGGACAATTGAGAGGAGGCACTAGACCGCTATGGAAACTGATTAGAGCTTGCCTACAAGATGAGAAATGTGAAAAGGTGATAAAAGCAGGTCAGAGAGCTTTGTCCGACATCCAAGAAAGTATGTCAGAAACGGAACGGGAGACAGAGCTGGCTCGCGGCCGAAAGAGGACCGCTAAAACAAAAGTTAAAAATCCCCAGAGTGAGGGAGGGAGCCCGTCTAGGGCAAAAGCTAAAGAGCCCCGAGAAGCAGGTGACGACCGCCTCGGAGAAAATAGCAAATACCCCTGGAAAGAGTTGAGGGAACTCCAACTTTCCAATAGGGAATCAGAAGATGAATTAATGTCCCCGGAAGAGGAGGAAGAGACCAGAGTCTCTAGAACTGCTAAGTGCAAAAGTACAGATGTCAGCAAAACGGAGACGCAAACTAAAGGGAAAGTGAAAGTGAGACGCTCCTCATCGCCCTTAGCCCCGCCGCCCTATGCGAACGGCGCACATTCCTTCTGTGCTCCAGAGGATTTAAGGGCAATTAGACGGATGTTCCCCGTAATCGAAGACAATGGAGCACGTGCCCATCAACCTCTTACCCATAAAGAGGTTAAAGACCTCGCAGAGGCTGTTCGGACCTATGGAGTCAGTGCTAATTACACCCTAGCGCAGATTGAAAGGCTGGCGGAATCAGCTATGACACCCTCAGACTGGCAATATGTAGCAAAAGCTTGTCTTTCTAGCATGGGACAGTATATAGAGTGGAAGGCACTATGGCATGATATAAGCATGACCCAGGCGCGTGATAACGCTGCTGCGGGGGAACCCGCGTGTCATTGGTCCTATGATATGTTGACAGGCCAGGGACAGTGGGTAGCCAACCAGATCGCTTTTCCTGTACCATTGTACACACAGATAAATGCGTGTGCTACTAAGGCATGGAAGGCCCTCACTAATAAAGGACAAGTGTCAGGTAATTTAACAAAAATAATTCAGGGACCAAGCGAGCCATTTTCAGACTTCGTCGCTCGCATGATGGAAGCTGCAGGCCGAGTGTTTGGAGATCAAGAACAGGCCATGCCCCTTGTCCAACAATTAGTGTTTGAACAGTGCACCAGAGAATGCAGACAGGCAATTACCCCCTGGAAGCAGAAAGGATTGTCTGCTTGGTTGAAAGCTTGCAGGGAGGTAGGAGGGCCCCTCACCAACGCAGGCCTAGCTGCCGCTATATTACAGAGTCATAGACAAGCAAAAACCCTTAATAAGAATGTTAAGTGTTTTCAATGTGGACAACTAGGTCATATGAAGAGAGACTGTAGAGGCCCAAATTTCGAACAGACGGCCCAGAAAACCCCTGGAGTGTGCCCGAGATGTAAGAAAGGCAGACATTGGGCTAAGGAATGCCGATCTGTTAAAGACATAGAAGGGAAACCCTTAGAGTCGCCAAAAAACTCCCAGAGGGGCCCCCGCCGCCAGGGCCCGCAAATATATGGGGCAGCCAGCACACCAGTGTCCTTCAGGAGCAGCACAGCCCCCCAAGGAGAGCCACTCCAGGTTCCGCGGGATTGGACATCCGTGCCACCACCAGAATAGTGTTAACTCCACAGATGGGAGTTCAACCCATCCCCTCAGACTTTAAAGGCCCCTTACCACCAGATACAGTAGGGTTGCTCTTGGGGCGCTCTTCTGCTACCTTGAAAGGCCTTGTAGTCCACCCCGGGGTTATTGATCAAGACTATGAAGGACAGGTAAAAATCATGTGTTCAGCCCCCAGGGGAATCTACCCTATATCCCCAGGAGACCGCGTAGCCCAACTCTTAGTGTTGCCTAGTCTCCATGCCAATTATCCAGCTACCACCACGGAGAGAGGAAAAAAGGGCTTTGGTTCCTCTAATTATAACTCAGCCTTTATAGTATTAGATTTGGCAGACAGACCAAAATTGACCCTCAAAATAGAAGGAAAGAGTTTTGAAGGGATCCTAGACACTGGAGCAGATAAAAGTATTATCTCTGCAAACTGGTGGCCCTCCAAATGGCCTGTAACCCAGTCCTCACACTCTTTACAAGGTTTAGGATATGAGTCTAGTCCTACCATTAGTGCCAAACCATTGAGATGGCAGGCGCCTGAAGGGCAAAAGGGTATAGTTACCCCTTATGTGCTCCCACTACCAGTCAATTTGTGGGGGAGAGATGTCATGCAGGGCCTAGGCCTTAAACTTATTAATGAATACTCCACCCCTGCCCAAGGCATGATGATGGATATGGGATATATTCCTGGTAAAGGACTAGGGAAACACCAACAGGGACGCATAGAGCCTATCCTTCCCAAAGTAAAAAATGACCGTCATGGCCTGGGTTTTTCCTAGGGGCCATTGAAGACGCCATGCCCATACCTTGGCTTACAGAGGAGGCCGTATGGGTTCCTCAGTGGCCCCTATCCTCTGAGAAATTAGAAGCAGCTCACCATTTAGTACAAGAACAGCTCCAATTAGGACATTTAGAACCCTCTGTGTCTCCATGGAATACGCCCATATTTATAATCAGAAAAAGGTCAGGATCATGGAGATTGCTTCATGACTTGAGAGCAGTAAATGCTCAAATGAGGCTGTTTGGACCTGTCCAGCGAGGATTGCCACTTCTCTCTGCTCTACCCAAAGAATGGAAAGTAATCATAATAGACATCAAAGATTGTTTCTTTTCCATACGCCTAAACACCAAAGATAAAGAAAGGTTTGCATTCACCCTGCCAACTATTAACCATGAGCAACCAGACGCCAGATTTCAGTGGAAAGTCCTCCCTCAAGGGATGGCAAATAGCCCCACCATATGTCAACTGTATGTTCAGCAAGCGCTAGCACCAATTCGCGAAAACTACCCCAAATTGAAAATTATTCACTATATGGATGATATCCTTCTCTGCTCCCCACAATCAGCAGAAGTAGAAGAGGCCTATGTGAAGCTCACTAAATCCCTAGAGACTTGGGGACTGAATATAGCCAGTGAGAAAGTTCAAAAATCTAGTGTTAGCAAATTCCTAGGAGCCACCATTTATACAGATGTAATTTGCCCCCAAAAGCTTAAGATAAGACATGATCAGCTGCGAACTTTGAATGATTTCCAGAAACTCCTAGGAGACATTAATTGGTTGCGGCCATTTTTAAGGGTACCTACCACTGACTTGAAACCACTGTTTAAAATCCTAGAAGGAGACTCACAACTAACATCTCCACGCTCCCTTACACCTGAGGCAGTGCAAGCTATCCATAAGGTAGAACAGGCCTTAATGACAGCACAACTGAATAGGATACAATTAAATGAACCCTTTGATTTATGCATCCTTCCTACTCCGGGACTGCCAACTGCAGTTTTGTGGCAACGAGGGCCGCTGCTCTGGATCCATCCCCAAGCCTCTCAGGCTAGAATGATAGAATACTACCCAGCTGCCATAGCCAATCTCGCTCTAAGGGGAGTAAAAAACTCATTTACATATTTTGGGAAAGCTCCAGCAACAATCATAACCCCTTATAATATGGAGCAGATACAAATATTATGTGCTATGAATGATGATTGGGCCATACTTGCTTATAGCTTCTCAGGAACCTTTGATAATCATTTCCCAAAACATCCCCTCATCAATTTTGCTAGAAATCATCCCCTGGTGTTCCCTCGAGTCACTAGCTTAACCCCGCTACCACATGGAAAGACAGTCTACACAGATGGGTCCAAGACAGGTATAGGCGCCTATGTCCATGATGGCGAAGTTGTAACAAAAAACTATACACCCAATACTCCACAGATAGTAGAATGTCATATAGTTTTGGAAGTACTACAAACCTTTCATGAACCTTTAAATATTGTGTCAGACTCTAGTTATGTTGTTAATGCAGTCAATTCCCTAGAAGTAGCAGGACTGATCAAAGCATCTAGTTCAGTAGCTACCCTGTTCAAACAAATACAATCACAATTACTCCTTAGACGTTCTCCTTTATATATGACTCACATTAGAGCACATTCAGGCCTTCCCGGGCCTATGACCCAAGGCAACCACTTAGCAGACATTGCAACTAGAAGTATAGCTTTCCCTCTGCTAGATCCTGTCGCCACAGCTTCAAAATTCCACTCACAATTTCATGTCACTGCCGATACGCTGCGCAAGCGGTTTAGCATAACCAGAGCCGAAGCTAGGAACATTGTTCTTAGCTGCCAACACTGCTGCAGTTTTCTTCCCACACCTCATGTTGGGATCAATCCTAGAGGTATTAAGCCTTTACAGGTTTGGCAAATGGACGTAACACATATTTCTTCCTTTGGGAAGCTGAAATATGTACATGTATCTGTAGATACTTGTTCGGGAGTCATATTTGCCTCCCCATTGTCTGGAGAGAAAGCTTCCCATGTCATTCACCACTGTCTTGAGGCTTGGAGCGCATGGGGGTTACCCCAAATCCTCAAAACAGACAATGGTCCCGCCTATACTTCTGCCAAATTTGCTCAATTTTGTCATCACATGGGAATTAAACATATCACCGGTCTTCCTTACAATCCACAAAGTCAAGGAATTGTGGAGCGCGCGAACCGCACTCTCAAATCCTATCTAATTAAACAAAAAGGGGGAGTTGAGGACATACCCCCCACACCCAAAACAGCTATAGCCCTAGCACTCTTCACTCTCAATTTTTTGAACCTGGATACTCAAGGCCGTACAGCGGCAGACCGCCATAATCAGTGGCCAAAAGACCCACAAGAACTGGTAAAATGGAAGGATGTATTATCTAACCAATGGAAAGGCCCGGATCCAATTATAATAAGATCCAGGGGAGCTGTGTGTGTTTTCCCCCAGGGTGAAGAAAACTCCTTCTGGATCCCGGAACGCCTGACCAGGAAAGTCCTGAACAAAGGAGATGGCGTCTCTGTGCCTGTGGATCCTGATCTTGTTGATGGGAATTCTGACTCAGGGAGTACTGAGATGGGGAATATTGTCAGTCTTCCCTAAGCCCATGCCTGTTCGCTATAATGCAGCAGTCTTTCCACGCTTTTTTACTACTAACTCTAGCATGAACCTGCCTTATTTGCCATTAGATTCCCTAGCAGCTTCTTTAGGAGAAAACCGAACCTTTGAAACCGATGGATCTTTGTGCTTCACCACTCGTAACCACTCAAATTGCCTGTCCCTTAAACAGCATATGTACGGGTGGTTTAGCCGTGATAGAAAATCGGGTGAATTTAGTCAGTCCTTTCGTGAGAATAAGACCTACACTAATGCAGTAGTAAGCCTAAAGGTCCTTTGGATTAATGGTACATTTATGAAACCTCCTATTAAGCAGATTAACTATAGCAACATATTCTTCCCTTACCGTCCCCGTCAACCCAAATATGCTCCCCATTGTGTGGGAGATTATGAGGGAGAACAATGGCCCTGGACTGATTGCCAGTCACATGCTACAACCTGGGCAGATAAGGGACACAAATTTTCCTTGTCCCCAGATATGGAGGAAATTTCTGGCAGTGTTTATAGAAGGGTGGCAGAAGGAGGAGAGTTCCAACAAGATGTAGGCAGGAACCCCTTCGATAAATGGCTGCTGTGTGGAGTTAATGGTTCATGTTCAGACCTTTCTCCCTTTATTGTCCTACAAGGGGGAGGGATCGGGATGTCTGATAGTTCCTGTACCTACGAAACTACAAGCCCAGCCTTAAATGGCAAGACTGTATACCAGGTGAATAAGACTACTTATAATATTTCATGTCAAAGAGTTGCACCAGCCCCTGGCCAATATCCACCTACTCCGGTATGCGTGTATCCCCCATTTCTATTTATCTTATCCAATAACAGTTTTGACTCTTGCTCCAATGACACTTGTTTCTTGTCTCAGTGCTGGAATATAACTGTCCATTCCAATGCTTTAGTGGCCCGCATTCCTCGCTGGGTCCCTGTCCCAGTAGATTCACCTGATTCCATGACCTTGTTTCGTGAGAAACGTGACTTTGGTGTCACTGCTGCCATAGTGGCTTTAATATCTCTGGCTGCAGTAGCTGCCACTGCAGCTGCCATAGCCTTGGACACCTCTGTTAAGGCAGCTGCAGAATTGAATAATCTTGCGGATTCAGTAGCCACTGCTCTGGACCGCCAATCCTCACTTGATGGAAAGATGAAAGGAGGAATTATGGTCCTCAATCAGCGAGTAGATCTAGTGGAAGAGCAACTAGATGTGCTCTGGCAGTTAGCCCAATTGGGATGTGAGCGAAAGTTTCGCGCTCTTTGCATTACTAGCATACAATATGAAAACTTTACGCGAGCAGCTAATCTGTCACGAAGCCTGTCCCAATATCTTTCAGGGAACTGGTCCCAAGACTTTGATGGAACGTTAGAAGAGCTACGGCAAGAAATAACCCACATCAACTCCACCCGGCTAGATATCTCCGTAGCAAAAGGACTCTCTTCCTGGTTCCACAGAGCTCTCTCCCACGTTAAAGAGTGGGCGGGCATGGCTGGGATGGGTGTATTCATGCTTGGAGGTCTCATGCTCCTACTCTGGTTGTTATGCAGGCTTCGTGCCCAACACAGGCAAGATAAGGTGATCCTTGCTCAAGCTTTGATGGCGGTAGATATTGGTGCCTCTCCCCAAGTATGGCTCAATATGCTCAACAAAGAAGCTCAGCTTTAGCTTGAGGTAGCCCTTGCACCCTGAGCCTTTGTGGCATTGCACCAGGCTAAGGTACCTGTTCGCTTACCCGAAGCTTCTCATACGAAACTCGGTACAAGAAGGTCACTGCACAGGCCCAAGACCGTTGTACCGGGCGGTCCCACCGTCAGCTAGAGGGTGCGAGGTACTGCACTGCAAGAGGTCATGGGCCCCTCTGTGAGACATGCCTGATTGCATGGGGGTGGATGTCTACAAACCCCTCTCCGAAAATAGGACATCAAATGTTTCTGGAGATCAGGCCTCTATCTCCACCTCAGCTGACAAGTTCCGCCCTGAGTTTCAACAAAACAAAAAAGGGGGAGCTGTTGGTAGCCGTACCTGCCGCACCCAAAAATGGCGCCCAGCTTGAGAAAAAGTTGTAGGTAAAACAAAGACTACTTCTGGACAATCCCGCCACTTCCTGGCCGCATACCACATGCTAATTAGACCTTCCCCTGCTAACCAATTGGTGTATCATAGCAGCTATGCTAATAAAGCATCACAAGCAGCGCGCAATCAGCTTAGAGCATGAGAACTATATAGCTAGCCCAGTCTTTCCCCTTGGGTCCTTCCCTTGATGATTGTATCACAAAAGAGCTGAAGATTAAAGCTTTCTGCAGAAGAATCCTGCTGTTGTTGCGTGCTGTTCTTGCCGGCGAGGACGGGGCGCGCGACAGTTTAACTCTCTTTTCTGCATTCATCTATTCACCATATTACTGAGATCCTACTACAGACCTCCCATGTAATAAGTACAGTGCTAGGTGTGTGGCACTCAAAGAATCTGTTACCCCTCTAACTTTATTGAAATGAGATTGATTTTCTCAGTCATTATGGATTTTCCAGGTTTTTATTTTGCATCTTATAAAAACTTGTCCAATGTGTTTATTACCTCAAGAAACACACAGCCACACAGATGATTTCTGTTTCACCATAAATGTAGCTGATTTCATTTGCTATCATGTTTCATCTGTTTTGTCACTTTTTTGACAGGTGTTATGTGATTCCTATCTGGCTTGTTGGGACTTTATTAGTAGGACTATTCTAACTTGGCTTGGTGAGAGGTACCATTACCCCTTTCTTCTTTTTCATCCCAGCATGAGAGGGGCACAGGAATGATAGTTGAATCCACAGATCAGACGAGGTGTCCAAAAGCAGTATGTTGTAGTATAAGGGATGGCAAACAGTTTTTTTGTAAAGGACTAGATAGTAAAAGCTTTTGGCTTTGCAAGCCTCAGGGGTCTCTGCTGCACCCAGCTGCATGCCTGCAATGCATATGATACATAAACAAATGAGCATGACTGGGTAACAATGAAGCTTCATTAATGGACAATGAAATCTGAATTTCATATAATTCACCCATGTCATAAAATATCATTCTTCTTTGATTATTTTTCCAACCATTTAACAATCTAAAAACTATTGTTCATTCACAGGCTACAGAAAAATAGATGGGGGTTGGATTTGGTTTGACTTGTTCACTCCAGCTGCAGGGGAAAGAGAATATTGTCAGTGTGTGGACGTTGTCTATGTCACTTACCAGCGGGGACCATAGAACTTATGTAATATCTTTGGGTTTCTATTTTCTTATCTGAAAATGGGAATAATAATTTTGTTCTTGCATCAGTGTTCGAAGGATTAAGAGAGACAATACAAAAAAGGATTTTCTAAGGAATAAGGGAGGCTGGTTGGCTAGAGATCTGCTGAAAGGACATGTTGGTTCAGGGACGGGAAAAGACCAGCAAGAGGCAATCATTCCTTGCCTGAAACAGAACAACAGCCAATTAACAAACAGCTGTTATTATGATTATTATTTTTACTATTACTATTATCATTCAAAGAACAATAGAGAGAGATAAGTAACAAGGGTCAATAACAGATTCAGAGGAGCTAGAAAAGGAAAGTAGGAAGTAGCAGGATGAGGGAGAGGGGGAGGCAAAAGCCACAAGAGCATATGATTCCCAAGTCTTCCCCTCCTCTGATCTTCCTCTGAAAACCCTGAAATGGATTTTCCACCTTTCTCTTGCATCTGTTCACTGGAGTATCCCAGTGGCATCACAAATTGAGCATGGTCCAAGTTAATTTATCTTCTTAACTCTGCTTTCCTCCAACACTTACTATTTCTACTGATAATGCCACAAGCTCCGAACATGTAGGTCATCTTGGATTCCTCTCGCTGTCACACTCCTCAGCCTTGAGGAGCTTACCTTTCAGATTTTTCTAAGGTCCATATTCTCCCAGCCCCAATGCTCATTCTCTTTCCTATGCTCTCCTCATAATGCACTGCCCATGCCAGCCCTACCACCCAGCTCTCAATATCCTATTCCCAGCTCCAGTACCTCCAATGCACAGCTTACCCATGGAGGACTGTCCTAATCAGAACTGAAGCATGGCAATGTGTCCCCATCACTACAGAACAAAGCCTCCACAATAGAAGTAAGTGACCTTCCAGGATCTGCCCTAATAAGCCATCTGACATGATTTCCTACAAAGTGAACTACTCCATCTGTGCCTCTACTCCTTGGTATCTGCTGTTCACTCTGCCTGAGGGAAGGGAAACCCTTCTCCACTGGATTCCTAAATCCTAGGAATTCTTCACAGGTTTCTTAAATCCTAAGAATTCCTATAAGTGCTTTCTTCTCCAGGAAGCCTTCAAGTGAAAGTAATCTTTACTTCCTATGAATGATCTGTATCTCCTTCTTGTCTATCAAAATTTGCTATCTTTGCACTATTTATATACATACATATTAATTTTACTAGACCAGTGATTCTCAAACAGAGGTGATTCTGTGACACCCCCAGGTGACACTGCCCCAGGGGCAGTATCAGGAACTATTTCTGATGGTCACATTTGGAAGATGGGGGAAGGGTATTGCTGGATCTAGTGGGTAGGAGCAGAGATGTTGCTAAATATTCTACAATATATAGAACCCCCCACAACAAAGAAATCTCAATAGTGTGAGGTTTAAAACCCTGGACTAAACTCTTGAGTTCTTGAAGAGAGAATTTTGCCACCCATTCCTTTGTGTTTCCTCCATTTCCTACCTCAGTCTTGCATATGGTCATTGCTAAATAAATAGAAATAATAGGAGTTTTGGAGAAAATGCACAATCCTGAGGGATGGCACACATCACCAACTCACAGTAGTACACAGGTCTATGGATGCAGTCCATCCATGTCTCTATAGAGGAGAGCCAGGGCTTCCCAGAGTCTGCATTATCTCACTTGTACAGAAAGTACAACTGACCGCCTCAGAGCATCTCCTGAGCATCACTGTTACTCTGGTGGTTCACGTCTGAAAAAGTCTTTCAAATTAAACTGTTTATTCTTCTTTAAAACAAGTAAAATAATGCTTCATTTTCTTTCAGTATTTTAGCATTCCAGGCATATGTCTTGATTCTGAGTGAGTTAGTGATTTTCTGCATACCAAGAAAAACTGGCCTCCCTCCATCAGCAAGGCCAGAAAGACTCAAACCTTGAAGACTGTCAAAGAATGATGGCAGTTAAGGCTGCCATTAGCTCATACATTGCTTAAGCAACCCTCATATTTAACAACAATAAAAACCCCAACAATTTAATTTTTTCCTAACTTACACCCACTAGAGTTTAAGCCTGCTTCTTTTTAATCTAATATATTTGTAATATAACATAAATGTATTAATAGTAACAACTGAATAATTCTGATTTATAAAGTACTTTTTACCATAGGCTTCCCCATCAACTAAATTAATAATGTCAGCACCCCATAGTGGGTCAGGGTTTGAGTCTCAGTCTCTCATTTTCCTTCTCTAAACTGTTCATTGGTACCATCTCCACCATGGGGACAAGAAAAACAAAAAGAGACATTCATCAGCCATTTTTGTTAAATCCTGACTTTAAGAAAATGGTTAATTTCAGGCTTGTAGATAATCTAGGGACTATTTACCTTCTTATCCATTAACATAAAAACCATAATGTTTTAGTAACTGGCTTTAAATCCAATTATATTTTGGATAAATATGAATTTGTCAATACTTCTTTCTCAAATCTCATTTCTTTCCTATCAAATCACTTCCCAAGTATTCTTTATATTTTGCAGGAAATATAAATTTAAAAACAGCTGTATCTAAGATATATTGAGAAGTAAAATATATGATAATCCTATGACACAGATATTTATGAAGAGTTTTTATGCAAGAAGGATTAGCTCTACATGGACTTCTCACTATCACTTCATAAATCCTGCAGACTGAAGCATTATTGAGGCTTGCCTATGAAAATATAGATGACAAGTAAGGACCTGCTACCAAAACAGCCAGTAGTTTATTCTGCATCCTGGGGACCTCAATCCCTAACTATGAAAACATACTTGCTCTTCGATGAGATTTCTATTCCCAGGTGTCACCTTGCCACTGACTGAAGGTCATGAGATGGGATGCTATTGCTAAACAACGCTGTGACACTGTAGCCCATATGAGGAGTTGATGACTTGGGGTGTGGGGGGAGGAAAGTTCATTATCCACCCCATCCCACCTGCAAAATAAACTTTTCTAAATTTTATTTTGATTTGCTTCTCTTAAAGATATATTATTATTTTTTCATTTTTTCATTTTTTTATTTTACAGAGCTCCTAACTCAAGTTGACCAGTTTTAAGTGTAAGGAGCCATTTCATCACTGTTACTGAATACTTTACAGTACCTTACATTGTCTTATTTAATCCTCTCAAAAACATCATGGGATAAGCACTGCTATACTCCCATTTTATAGATACAGAAACTGAGGCTTAGAGAGTTAAGGGATTTGCCCAAGTTCACATACCTAAGTGGTGCCAGAGCCACATGTGCATTTGAGCCCAGGCTTGTCTATTTCTAGAGCCCATATTCTTTAGGGCTATCTGGTCCCTTCAGTCTTACCACCAGGATAATATCTGTGTATGTCATTAGACTCTACTAGGTTCCTTAAAAATACCTAAAAGTGGTGTTTTAACTTAAGACTTTATAAAGTCAAAAGAAGTAACTATTGAGGCAAACTGAACTTATATCTAAAATGAACTGTGTACATATTTTGACAATGTATTTATATATATATATATATACACATATATATATAACATATGTATGTATGTGCATATGGCATGAATTATTTACTAACAAGCTCAGGATTTTGGTACAAATCTTAATACTGTCATTTAGTGTTTGTCTTTAGTAAATTACTTGAAATTTCTAACCATCCTCATTTTCTTCAACTGTACTGAAGAATTAGGTATGTTATAGGGTTGTTATTGTGACAATTAAATGAAATAATTCTCCAAAGTATGATAAAATAAATAAATAACTGTAATAGCTGGTACTTTTATGTCCTATGAGACATAGCCATCTTGGAAAAGAGTATACCAAGCTGCCTGGGTAAGACTGGAGTGAGAGTTGGAAAAATGTGAGAACCTAACGAAAATGATAAACTTTGCACAAGAAATAGGACTTGGACGAAAGCAGAGAAAGGAGGGAAGGGTGAGGAAGAACACTGAGCAGGGTTGTGGAGCTGCAGAGGAAAGGTACCAAGAAATCCCAAGGGTGAGGAGGCCAAAGAATTTTACAAAGGGTATCAGTGTCTAATACCCGCTACAGGGTTTCTGTTTATCTGTGGTGTAGCACCTCCCTGTCTGCCCTGCTGCTACAAATTTCTATAAAAGCTACACAGGAATGGGTGTCTTGAGAATGAAGTCAAGGAAAGGAGCCAAGATCTCCCATCTGGGTTGGTGTAGAGCAGAGAGAAGCCACCAGCCACAGTAAGTTAGCGTGGGTGAGCCAGAGTCAGGCAGAAATGTGAACCTAGAAGTACCCTGTGAGTTCCCCAAAATTCCTCTGAACATGGGATAGGGGGTCTCCACTGATTTCAATTAAATTTTAAGGAATAACTAGTATCTGGATTACTCATTCATTCAGTTAGTATTTACTGAGTGCCTACTATGTACCACGATATTTTATAGGCATTGGGGTTAGAGTGTTGAATAAGATAGGCTTCCTACTCTTGATCTGACTTTCTAGGTGGGGCACAGAGCAAAAGCAGATAAAGAGACAGACAATAAACAAGTAAAGGAAGAAATTTTTCTTTCAGATTGTTCTGCAAGATAGTAGAAAGGATTATGAAAAAAAAATGTCTTAAAAGGGTATGTATTATAAATCCTTCAAGACAGAAGTTGGAGGGTGGTGGGGAACAGTGGGAGCTAATTAAGATCAGCAGGTCACTGATGAGATGTTTCACCCAAAACCTGAAGAACGGAGGAAGGAGCCAGCCATGTGAAATGCTGAGGTATTCACCCAAGCAGAGGGATGGTAAACACAGAGGCCATAAGCAGGAATAGCAAAGATCAGTGGGACTGACTGTATTAGGCTAGGGGGAAAGATGCTGCATTAATTTCCTACGGCTTTGCCAAAACAAAACACCACAAACCGAGTGGCTTAAAATAATAGAAATATACTGTCTTATAGGTCTGGAGGCTAGAAGTCTGAATCAAGGCATAAGCAAGGTTGGTTCCTACTGCAGGCCATGAGGGAGAATCTGTTCCATACCCCCAACCCCTAGCTTCTGGTGGTTTGCTGGCAATCTTAGGCATCCCTTGGCTTGTACACTCATCACTCCAGTCCTCTACCCTGGGTTTCTTCACTTAGTTCCCCCTGTCATAAGGACACCAGCCATACTGGATTAAGACCTACCCGAATGACTTCAGTTTAACTTGATTACCTCTATTGGAGACTATTTCCAAATAATGTCACATTCTGAAGTATTGGGGGAATAGGACTTCAACAGATCTATCTGGGGGCACACAATTCAACCCATAACAGTGGGACACAGAAAGGAGTTTGAATTGTATCTAAGGGTCCCTGTGAAATGCCTGGCACAGTGCCTGGCACATGGCAAACAATAAAAGTTAGCAAGCATCATTATTATGCATAGAATTTCTTTAAAATGCAAAAGTTAACAGAATGGTGTTTTTAAAAATGCAATCAGATAGCATCACTGTCCTGGCTGGAACCCCTCCAAAATGGCCCCCCTTCACAGCTTGAGAAATTCCAAGTCTTTACAAGGCCCACAACCCCATAGGATCTGAGCTCTCTGTACATCATCTTCTATCAGAATTGAGACCCGCCTGCTCCTCCTACTGTACACATGCTGGTCCCCTGCTTGTCCTCAAGCATACCCCCCACCTCAAGAGCCTCTTCATGTTTATTACTTCTACCTGGAGTACTTGTCCCCTACTGTCCCTAATGTCATACAGGCTTAGCCTCCAATACCTCCATCTCCAAGCCCTCTCTAAAATAACATCGCATCACTTTCTTTCTTCTACTCCACTGAACTTGTCTTCATAACTTTTATAACTACTTAAACTTATTATACACACACGCACATGCACACACACATGCATGCATACACATATCACATCTGTCTTTGACACCAGAATGTCAGCCCAATCAGGAAAGGGAAAGGTATGTTCACAACTAGAGCCACAGCCTCTAGAACAGTGCCTGACACCTAGATGTTCAGTGTTTGTGGAATAAATGAATGGAGGGTGCTGACGAAACCAGGAATAGTAAGGTTGTTAGTGTCCCTGTTCTCATTTAAGTAGTCTTTTCTCTATTCTGGATTGTGTCTGCAATCCATAAATTTCCTAGTATTTCTTTATTTCACCATTAACTATCTTGTCCCCTATACATTGTCTAACGTTCATTGTAGAACACTCAGGTGTGTAAGTAACAGATTTTTATCTTAGGGCCATGGCGTTAAGACTTATGTTTCTATCTTAGTTTGTATTCTTCATCTCACTTCTATTACATAAACCTGGGCTAAGCAGGGATGGAGATAAAAGGGCTTCAAATGTTTCCTGAAAGCCTGCAGATGCTCTCTTCTCGTCCTGCAGCAGTGGAAGGGGCTCCTAAGCTTTAGAAGAACAATTTAGTCAAATGACTACTAGGAATCTGAAACAATTCCCTCTAAAGAGTAGGGGTAAATCAGAGAGTAACCAAATAGGAAACAGAAATATTAACTGCACTACAAAATGTGACTTTTAGATACACTGCACTACATAAGAAAAACAATCAAATTGCTTTAGAATCCCATCTTCTTGTATTGCTTTGTTTCATAATCCCAAAGATTCTAACACAAGTGTACTTTGTGAAACTGATTTAAAAACAAATGACTTTTGACTATTTCCAAAATTCAAATTAGTCTCCTATAGAAGAAAATCTACAACTCCTAACAATATTCAAAAGAATGAGCTGTAAGTTGTTAAATTAATTCCAAACAGACAGTCCAAAAATATTTTAGAAGAGGTGCTTTCACTGAAATAAATGAACAGTTTTCTAATGTGTCCACTCAATTTAATGAATAAATTTTGCTAAGATAATTTAAAATTCAGGCACACCTTATAATAAACTTAGATATATTTAGTTTGTGGTACATTAACTTTTATAGTATGCATTTCAGTTAATTAAAAAATAGTTCATTGCTACTTTTGAAAATTATTTATGAGGGATTTACACATTCTCTGGGGAAAAAAAGAGATTACCTAACTTGGAAATGCATGGTGCTGGTCAAATATTTTAAACTATGCAAATAGTTATAAAAATTACTTTTCAGCTCTGTAACTCCATTAATTTCCTTGAGGTTCTGACTTAAAAAGAGACCTTCATTAAAAGAGTATTTATTCAAAAGGCAGTCCTGATCAAATGTCATAATAAGTAATAAAGCTATTAAGTAGAAAAAGAAGGTGGTGGAGGGATGAGAAAAGGAACAAGGAGGAGGAGCAAATGGAGGAAAACAAAAATTTCTGGGTAACAAAGATGTCCAAACTCTAGCCATTTCCCCAGTAATGTCAAATAATACTCACTACAAAAAATTTAATAAGCCAAAAACACTTATAAGACCCTTAGAGTTTCATTCCCAACCTTGATTGATAGTAAATTAAAATGTGAATCTCTTTTGAGCTGTTAATTATATTTGTAATATGAACGTAGGGACCAATTCACCCAGACTTGCCACCTCCCTCAAGCTAACACTGATCTTTGTTCACACGGTCTTAATGGGCAACTTCAAATAATTTACAAGCTAATTCGGTCAAAAGAAGCACATCAGTAATGTACATAAACTCATCTATCCTAATCTGAGAAAAAGTCACAACGGTATATTATAAATAATAGCACCTGGGAGAGTAATAGAGAAAGGTCCCTAGAAAGTTCTCTGCGGTGTAGAATGTGCTCCTTCAGTACTTTGGTGAAGTTTGTTTGGTCTTCATTCTATATGATGAAAAAGACTTCTCATAATAGACTGGTAAATGCACTGGGCATATTTCAAGAAAAGAAAGATAATTAGTAATAGTGGGAGACCTTCATGCTGAGGTCAAAGGCACTTTGGAGGAGGCAAATAACACAGAGGCTTCTACTTAGTAGGGAACAAAGCATGGGGCTCATTTCTAGTTACAATGAAACAGAGAATGCTTCTCTTTTGGAATCAGTTCACAGACATAAATTGCTCTAGAAACCTAAAGCTAGTTATAGAATGCTGCTCTTGAAATGAAACTGCCACGAGGGAAATGCATGCAGAAAAGCTTAAATATATTCCCTCAAAATTCCCCAGAGCTTTTCTTTATGCCCAATGCATTTCTGGTGAAACAGCTTTAAGAGACAAGAATGTTGTTTTGAAATTATCCTTGTCTTTTTGGAACACTGAGAAAAATACTTACATATTTTAGTTCTTCCACTTCTGTCTGCTTTTCTACAAAAATTTATTTTTAAAATATTAATCCCCTGATTATCTAAATTAATTAATTTTGCTAACCTAAAAGCTATTTAAATTAATCAATATTTCAGCAATTTTAAAACTTCATAGCCAAATTTATTTATTAACCATTTACAGCACATGCATTTACTGAGCTCCTACTGGGCACTAAAAAGACCAACAAGTCCCTTACTCATATGAAGCTTACCTTGTAGTTGGGGAATGGGGTTGGTTATAAAAATTAGTAATTAAATAAGCAAGAAAAGTAGCAGAGGGTTCTAAGTTTCCTAAGAATCAAAATAGAGCACTCTGATAGGGATAGTGGCTAATGGAGGTTGACTGGTTAGTGAAGTCCCCTCCAAAGAGGCAACCAGTACAGCTGAGAACTGAATGACAAGAAGGAGCCAGCTCTGCAAAGACCAGGAATAAAAAGCATTTCAGGTAGAGGGAACAGTCAATGCAAAGGCCATGTCAAAGAGCAGATTGAGTGTGCTCTGTTCTAGGAATAGGAAGAAGGCCAGATTAGGTAAATGGGATGGAGTGAATTTGGAGTAGGCACAAAATAAATTTCAGTCCAGAAATTAGCAGCTTTCATTGTCCTCTTGATTGAATTGGATAATATCGAGGCAGTAAGTTCTGATCTGACTTCTGTCCCTTCTAATATAACGGGCACTTCACTATTAATTAGCCTAAAATCTCACATTAATTGATTCAATTTATAAATTCAAAAACTATCATATATAATTTGCCTACAGAAAAAAAAGTTCAGATTATTTAGCTTGACATTTACAGACCTCCAAAAACATACTAACCAATCTATGCAAATCTATATCCTCTGCTCCTCTAACAAATACTCTCTTCTAGCCAAACCTTCACTCCAGTACTCTTTTTATTTTATCCTTGTGTTTTTTTTCTCCTGTTATCCAGCATGACCTCCTCCCCTCAACAAATTTCATATCAATTTCTATCAATTAGAAGTCTCTGTAACTAGCAAAAGAAAATCCAACACAAAGTGGCTTAAACAAAAACAGAAATTTCCTGGCTCAAGTAAATTAAATATCCAAAGTAAAACAAACTTTAGGCAGAGTTTTATCCAGAAGGTAATGACATCATTTGCTTTTAAATTATCTTGAGTCTGTATGGCTCCATGTGTTGGCTTCATTCTTATGTCAGCGTCCTTCAGGATGGCAAAACTGGCTACAACAGTTTTAGGCCCTGTAAAGTGTATTGAATAGTGTTTCCCTAAAAATCATGTCCACCTGGAATCTATGGACGTGGTCTTATTTGGAAATAGGATCTTTGCAGATATAATCCAGTTAAGATGAGGTCATAATGGGTTTATGATGGGCCCTAATCCACCCTGGTGTCCTTATAAGAAGAATGATATTTGGACCTTGAGAGAAGATGGAGAAAACTATGTGAAGATGATGGGAGAGAATAAGTGATGCCAGCACAGGTCCAGGAATGCCAAGGATAGCCAGCAACCACTAGCTAGAAACATGCAAGGAAGGATTCTTCCCTAGAGACTTTAGAAGGAGCACTGCCCTGACAACACTTTAATTTTGAACTTAAAGCCTACAGACCTGTGAGAGAACAAATTTCTGTTGTTTTAAGCCACCTAGTTTGTGGTGATTATACCAGCGCTAGGATGCTAACACAGGCCCCCTCTTGTCAGATACCGTGCAGGGGGGTAGAGAGAGATTTATCTGGTAGTTCCCATGGGAAAGAGCTTCTTTTCAGAAACCACAGTAACTTTTCCTCCTATCCTCTATGCCCTGTCTTTATCAACCACTGCATCCAGCCCCACTCAGAACTATGAGATTGTCTCTTCCATTTAATCACACAGAAAAATGATGGCTAAGGGATTCCCCCAAAATAAAACAGCATTTATTTCCTTTGGAAAATGCATACTAGGAAAAGAACCAAATCTACTACTGAGAGCATTTTACATGATACTGGCTGGAAGTTTCAAAATAGCTGACTGTAACGGGCTTCAACACTGATGAAATGTATTGTTTCACATAGTAGATCTAGAGGTAGGTCAAGCTCTGGACACAGTACAAATAGGGTTCCAGCATGAATCCTGCTATCTTCCAGCCTCAGCTTCCTTCCATGTGCCAGCTCTGTTTTCATGCCAGGGCCCCTCATGATCTCAAAATGACTGCCAGAAGCAAAATTCTTTTCCTATATAGTAGGAAAGAATAAAAATCTTATTCCCAATTATGAAACAATGGTACTTCCTTTTCATCTAATGGGACCCATTTAGGTCATGTGCCTACCCGTAGACCAGTATCAATTGCTGCGGCAATGCCATCCACAATTGGCTTAAGCCTAGTTTCCTGAACAAGTCATGGGGGAGGGCAGGGAAGAGGGTATAGGATTATTATGATGGCTGAGCATTTAAACTAACCAGGATTCTCCCTTGGGGCTTAAAATGGAGCTTGCTTTCCCTGAGATGTATGTGCTACATGGCAGAGAGTTTCTGAAAAATATGAGAGGAAGCTCGAATGGATGCTACTTAGGCAACCAATGCTATCCACCACAGCATCCTTTCCAGAGCAAGTGGCATTCCACCTGTCCATGAATCCTTCTCAGAGTACTTTAACCAGAAGCAAACTCTCCCTCTCTGAATTCCCTCAGCATTTACTGTTCACACTCTATTTCACATTTACCTTTTACATTTTTAATAATGTATGTATGTACTTATCTCCTGATCTAAATTCTTAAAACTAGAATAAGCATTACCCTTCTCTATATATTGCAATATACCTAGTATTATCTCCCTACCCAGAATATATTTTATGTTCAATAAAAATCTGTTGCTTAACTGAGTGACTTCTAATATAAGCATAAAGAACCAGGCGGCCTTTAAACTAAGCAATAGAGATATAGATCCAGCTCACTAATTCAAATCTTCCCTCTTCCTAATAGAAATCTCCCCTAGCTCGTTATCTCCCAGGAGTCTTCCATGCCGGCATGTTGGTGATTCTCAGCCTTGGAATTCATCTGTCCTTAATAAATGGTTAGATTTTGAATCTAATTAAATAGTGAGAAGCACTGATAATACATGACTTGATTAATATTTTGAGTAAGAGTCTGGACAAGATACAAAAACTAAAGTAGTAATACAAGTTTCATTATGGAAGCTGAACGAGATAGAAGGACCTCTGCAATTGTGCAAAGATGTTTCAGTCCCTTTTTCCATTTTAATAATGTAAATCGCAATTGTGCTTACCCATTCAAACTGTGTTAGCACCTTGAGTAACTTTTGGCCTCATTTTAAGAAAGAACTTGAACACAGAAGATGGCGGCGTGAGTAGGGCAGTGGGAATCTCCTCCCAAAAACATATATATTTTTGAAAATACAACAAATACAACTATCCCTAAAAGAGAGACCAGAAGATAAAGGACAACAGCCAGACTACATCCACACGCACCAGAACCCAGCGCCTGGTGAAGGGGGTAAGATACAAGCTGCGGCCTGGCGGGACCCTCACACCCCTCACGCCAGCTCTCGGCGGGAGGAGAGGAGTTGGACCGGGGAGGGAGAGGGAGCCCAGGACTGCTAAACACCCAGCCCCAGCCACCCGCACCCAGCGTGCAGACACACAGTGTGAGGAGCGTGGGAAACTAGCGAAACGGGACAGTAAAAACCTGCGAGCAGGTCCCTGCAGCCAGCGCCCCTGGGACAAAGAAAAGCGAGTGCTTTTTGAAAGTCTTAGAGGGACAGGGACCCCACAGCCAGACAGAAGCATCCTGGGACACTCAGCCCAGCAGCTGGGAATCCTGGGGAACTCCGGGTGCCCTAACCCCCTGGACAGCAGCTCTGAGACCCCTCACGGCAATAAACAGCCCCCCACCCATTCCCCCTCCAGCGGCCCGCCACAGCAGAGCAGCAGCCTGAGTCTGGCCACACCCACAGCAAGGGAGCTTCCTCCATAGCCACCGGGCCAGAAACAGAGACCCAGTCTATGTGCAGCTGCCCAACACAAGCCGCTAGGGGTCACCGTTGTCCCAGTAAAGAAAGGCCAGGAGCAAGTGGAAAGGGTCTTGGTTCTTCCAGCTGACAGACGAGTCAACAGCATACACTGCATCTACCAACATGAAAAGGCAAAAAAATTTGATCCAGACCAGACTAACACAGACATCTTCCACATCTTCCCCTGAGAAGGAATCTGGGGAGGTAGATTTAATCAATCTTCCTGAAAAAGAATTCAAAACGAAAGTCATAACCATGCTGATGGACTTGCAGAGAAATATGCAAGAACTAAGGAAGGAGAATACAGAAATAAAACAAGCTCTGGAAGGACTTCAAAGCAGAAGGGATGAGATGCAAGAGACCATTAATGGACTAGAAATCAGAGAACAGGAACACAGAGAAGCTGATACAGAGAGAGATAAAAGGATCTCTAGGAATGAAAGAATATTAAGAAAACTGTGTGACCAATTGAAACAGAACAATATTCACATCATAGGAGTACCAGAAGAAGAGAGAGAAAAAGGGATAGAAAGTGTCTTTGAAAAAATAATTGCTGAAAACTTCCCAAAACTGGGGGAGGAAATGGCCTCTCAGACCACAGAGATACACAGAACTCCTATGACAAGGGACCCAAGGAGGGCAACACCAAGATACATAATAATTAAAATGGCAAAGATCAAAGACAAGGACAGAGTATTAAAGGCAGCCAGAGAGAAAAAAAGGTCACCTACAAAGGAAAACCCATCAGGCTATCATCAGACTTCTCAACAGAAACTTTACAGGCCAGAGGAGAATGGGATGATATATTTAATGCAATAAAACAGAAGGGCCTTGAACCAAGAATACTGTATCCAGCACGATTATCATTTAAATATGAAGGAGGGATTAAACAATTCCCAGACAAACAAAAGTTGAGGGAATTTGCCTCATACAAACCACCTCTACAGGGTATCTTAGAGGGACTGCTCTAGATGGGAACACTCCCAAAAAGGGCACAGAACAAAACACCCAACATATGAAGAATAGAGGAGAAGGAATAAGAAGGGAGAGAAATAAAGAATTATCACACAGTGTTTATAATAGTTCAATAAGCGAGTTCAGTCAGACAATAAGATAGTAAACAAGCTAACCTTGAACCTTTGGTGACCACAAACTTAAAGCCTGCAATGGCAATAAGTACATATCTTTCAATAATCACCCTAAATGTAAATGGACTGAATGCACCAATCAAAACACACAGAGTAATAGAATGGATAAAAAGCAAGACCCATCTATATGCTACTTACAAGAGACTCACCTCAAACCCAAAGACATGCACAGATTAAAAGTCAAGGGATGGAAAAAGATATTTCATGCAAACAACAGGGAGAAAAAAGCAGGTGTTGCAATACTAGTATCAGACAAAATAGACTTCAAAACAAAGAAAGTAACAAGAAATAAAGAAGGACATTACATAATGACAGAGAGCTCAGTCCAACAAGAGGGTATAACCATTACAAATACATATGCAACCAATACAGGAGCACCAACATATGTGAAACAAATACTAACAGAATTAAAGGAGGAAATAGAATGCAATGCATTCATTTTGGGAGACTTCAACACACCAATCACTCCAAAGGACAGATCCACCAGACACAAAGTAAGTAAGGACACAGAGGCACTGAACAACACACTAGAACAGATGGACCTAATAGACATCTATAGAACTCTACACCCAAAACCAACAGGATACGCATTCTTCTCAAGTGCACATGGAACATTCTTCAGAATAGACCACATACTAGGCCACAAAAAGAGCCTCAGTAAATTCAAAAAGATTGAAACCCTACCAACCAACTTTTCAGACCACAAAGATATAAAACTAGAAATAAATTGTACAAAGAAAGCAAAAAGGCTCACAAACACATGGACGCTTAACAACACACTTCTAAATAGTCAAAGGATCAATGACCAAATTAAAATGGAGATCCAGCAATATATGGAAATAATGACAACAACAAAACAAAGCCCCAACTTCTGTGGGACACAACGAAAGCAGTCTTAAGAGGAAAGTATACAGCAATCCAGGCATATTTAAAGAAGGAAGAACAAACCCAAATGAATAGTCTAACATCACAGTTATCAAAATTGGAAAAAGAAGAACAAATGAGGCCTAAGGTCAGCAGAAGGAGGGACATAATAAAGATCAGAGAAGAAATAAATAAAATTGAGAAGAATAAAACAATAGAAAGAATCAATGAAACCAAGAACTGGTTCTTCGAGAGCATAAACAAAATAGATAAGCCTCTAGCCAGACTTATTAAGAAAAAAAGAGAATCAACACACATCAACAGAATCAGAAACGAGAAAGGAAAAATCACAAAGGACCGCACAGAAATACAAACAATTATTAGAGACTACTATGAAAACCTATATGCTAACAAGCTGGAAAACCTAGGAGAAATGGACAACTTCCTAGAAAAATACAACCTTCCAAGATTGACCCAGAAAGAAACAGAAAATCTAACCAGACCAATTACCAGCAACGAAATTGAAATGGTAATCAAAAAACTACCCAAGAACAAAACCCGCAGGCCAGATGGATTTACCTTGGAATTTTATCAGACACACAGAAAAGACATAATACCCATTCTCCTTAAAGTTTTCCATAAAGTAGAAGAGGAGGGAATACTCCCAAACTCATTCTATGAAGCCAAAATCACCCCAATACCAAAACCAGGCAAAGACCCCACCAAAAAAGAAAACTACAGACCAATATCCCTGATGAACACAGATGCAAAAATACTCAACAAAATATTAGCAAACCGAATTTAAAAATACATCAGGAGGATCATACATGATGATCAAGTGGGATTCATCCCAGGGATGCAAGGATGGTATAACATTCGAAAATCCATCAACATCATCCACCACATCAACAAAAAGAAGGACAAAAACCACATGCTCATCTCCATAGATGCTGAAAAAGCATTTGACAAAGTTCAGTATCCATTCATGATAAAAACTCTCAACAAAATGGATATAGAGGGCAAGTACCTCAACATAATAAAGGCCATATATGATAAACCCACAGCCCACATTATACTGAACAGCAAGAACCTGATAGCATTTCCTCTGAGATTGGGAACTAGACAGGGATGCCCACTCTCCCCACTGTTATTTAACATAGTACTAGAGGTCCTAGCCACAGCAATTAGACAAAACAAAGAAATACAAGGAATCCAGATTGGTAAAGAAGAAGTCAAACTGTCACTATTTGCAGATGACATAATATTGTACATCAAAAACCCTAAAGAATCCACTCCAAAACTAGAACTAATATTGGAATTCAGCAAAGTTGCAGGATACAAAATTAACACACAGAAATCTGTGGCTTTCCAATACACTAACAATGAACTAATAGAAAGAGAAGTCAGGAAAACAATTCCATTCACAATTGCATCAAAAAGAATAAAATACCTAGGAATTAACCTAACCAAGGAAGTGAAAGACCTATACCCTGAAAATTATAAGACACTCTTAAGAGAAATTAAAGAGGACACTAACAAATGGAAACTCATCCCATGCTTGTGGCTAGGAAGAATTAATATTGTCAAAATGGCCAACCTGCCCAAAACAATACACAGATTCGATGCTATCCTCATCAAATTACCAACAGCATTCTTCAATGAACTGGAACAAATAGTTCAAAAATTCATAATAGTTCAAAGACCCCGAATAGCCAAAGCAATCCTGAGAAGGAAGAATAAAGTGAGGGGGATCTCACTCCCCAACTTCAAGCTCTACTACAAAGCCACAGTAATCAAGACAATTTGGTACTGGCACAAGAACAGAGCCACAGACCAATGGAACAGAATAGAGACTCCAAACATTAACCCAAACATATATGGTCAATTAATATTCGATAAAGGAGCCATGGACATACAATGGGGAAATGACAGTCTCTTCAACAGATGGTGCTGGCAAAACTGGACAGCTACATGTAAGAGAATGAAACCGGATCACTGTCTAACCCCTTACACAAAAGTAAATTCGAAATGGATCAAAGACTTGAATGTAAGTCATGAAACCATAAAACTCTTAGAAAAAAACATAGGCAAAAATCACTTAGACATAAACACGAGTGACCTCTTCCTGAACATATCTCCCCAGGCAAGGGAAACAAAAGCAAAAATGAACAAGTGGGACTATATCAAGCTGAGAAGCTTCTGTACAGCAAAGGACACCATCAACAGAACAAAAAGGTATTCTACAGTATGGGAGAACATATTCATAAATGACAGATCCAATAAAGGGCTGACATTCAAGATATATAAAGAGCTAACACAACCCAACAAACAAAAAACAAATAATCCAATTAGAAAATGGGCAGAAGACCTGAATAGACAGTTCTCCAAAGAAGAAATTCAGATGGCCAACAGACACATGAAAAGATGCTCCACATTGCTTGTCATCAGAGAAATGCAAATTAAAACCACAATGAGATATCACCTCACACCAGTAAGGATCGCTACCATCCAAAAGACAAACATCAACAAATGTTGGCGAGGTTGCGGAGAAAGGGGAACCCTCCTACACTGCTGGTGAGAATACAAATTAGTTCAACCATTGTGGAAAGCAGTATGGAGGTTCTTCACAAAGCTCAAAATAGAAATACCATTTGACCCAGGAATTCCACCTCTAGGACTTTACCCTAAGAATGCAGCACTCCAGTTTGAAAAAGACAGGTGCACCCCTATGTTTATCGCTGCACTATTTACAATAGGCGAGATATGGAAGCAACCTAAATGTCCATCAGTAGATAAATGGATAAAGAAGATGTGGTACATATACACAATGGAATATTATTCAGCCATAAGAAGAAAACAAATCCTACCATTTGCAACAACATGGATGGAGCTAGAGGGTATTATGCTCAGTGAAATAAGCCAGGTGGAGAAAGACAAGTACCAAATGATTTCACTCATATGTAGAGTATAAGAACAAAGAAAAACTGAAGGAACAAAACAGCAGCAGCATCACAGAACCCGAGAATGGACTAACAGTTACCAAAGGGAAAGGGACTGGGGAGGATTGGAGGGAAGGGAGGGATAAGGGCAGGGAAAAAGAAAGGGGGCCTTACGATTAGCATGTATAGTGAGTGAGGGGCACCGGGAGGGCTGTGCAACACAGAGAAGACAAGTAGTGATTTTACAGCATCTTACTATGCTGATGGACAGTGACTGTGAAGAGGTATGTGGCGGGGACTTGGTGAAGGGGGGAGCCTAGTAAACATAATGTCCTTCATGTAAAAAATATATATATATATAAATAAACTAAAAAAAAAAAGAAAGAACTTGAACACAGACAGTGATTCAGATCTCCAGGAACATTTAATGTCTGTTGGCCCTATTCAAGTCACAAGACAGTAGGCAGGAACATTGCCAGAGTTCAACACCCAAACTTTAGTCCTAAGCATTTCCAAGCCTATCCTTTCCCTCTTGCTTTCTAATTGTGTAATTTAACTCTTCTGTAGATTAGCTTTGAGACCTATCAGAGGGCCAGGGAAAAAACAGGTAGAGAGAGGACATTTCAAAGACAACAGAATAAAAATGGTCTTGACTTGCCTTGACAGAAAGTATTTCCAAGCCAAAAAATACAAAAAAGATTCCCAGTTTCCCAAGGAGAAAGCTGATTTGGGACTGAGGAAGAAGGCACTGGTGGGTTACAGACAGAGGCCCTGCTTACCTAGCACATACTGGGAAGCAATTAAGTATAGTGGCTGAGGGAACCATCAGCCTGAGTCCAAATCCCAGCCACACCTCTTACTGTGTGACCTTGAAGAGTTACCTAGCTTTTCCTAAGCTACAATTTTCATCTCTATAAAATGACAGTGATAATAGTCCTTACTCTGCAGGGTGATGGTGAAGATTAAATGATCTAATCCATGTGAGACACTGACAAAGGGTCTGGAACATATTTAATATTCCATGAATGTAAGCAACTCTTGCAGTTATTAGGGGGAAGCCAGCCTGTTTGGGGCCCACTCCTGATCCGCCCCAGAGCTGTGGGCCTAGCATGCAATTATCTACAGACAGAAGATACTGCTTCACTCATTTCTCAACACCTTGCTGTCATTTTGCTTCTGGAATGGTTTATGTCCAAAAAATGAAAACAATAATGTATATATTTACATAACATTATCCTTATTTTCTTTCTTCCCTTAGAAGTGCTCTGGTATTATCAAATTAGTCACATTTTGAAAATGACATCCACTAGAACTAGTCAAACTGAACAATTTTTGAACCTTGGTATTACCCTGGATTCTCATCCATGAACATAAGAGCTTCACGGCTCTTAAAGGAGACTGGGAACACTCACAATGCAGACTTTCAGCACTTGGTGACTGTAATCATGAGTGTTTACTGAATACTAATATTCTGTGTGTGTTATATGGTTAGTTTTCTAATTCCAACACTCATTCACTGCAGAGAATCTTAGGTCTGCAGGGAGGAGACTCATTCCTGCTCAATTCAAAATCTATTTCTTTTATTCCAGTTGTCTGTGAAGCTTTATAGCACTAAACTTTCACATAACAAATTTCTGAATACATATGGTGAAAGATAACAATTTAAGAATCTTATCCTGTGAGTACCAGTATTTGAATGCTGCATAACCTTCTAACAATTGAGTGCTTTTTGAAATTTGTCATTATGTCTGAAACACACATCTGATGTGTCCTGTACATTTAGATGTCCTTTGTCTTTGAGATGTTACTGACACTGTTATTTCTCTTGCATACAAATGTTCCCTAAAAGGCAAGTATAAAATCAAATGTCCTTGCTTTCATACCTTCTCTCTAGACTACATCTCAATAATCCTAACAATGTCTGCATAACAAATGAAAAGTTTATCATTTACATACTTCTTATAAATGATAGGAAACAGCTAAACATTTGATATAATTTCAGACTAAAGTTTCACATGTTTGGCCCAGATCACATCTTTAAGTCTTACTTTTTAATCTGAGTATCTTGAACGATTCTATTTAGAGCATGTATTATACCACATTCAAATGGTAGAAAAATTGATTGGCTAAACACAAGACCACAAAATTGTGGTGCCTTTAAAAAAACTGTTATCTTCTGGTGGATTTTATATTCTGTTGAGAAAAAATTGTTATCAAGCTTTTTAAGCCAGTTGCTGATTACTATTGCTTATATTTATAACTCTTTTTTTTAAAAAAAATGCTTACCTGCCTTATTTCTTTCCTCTGTATATAAATGTATATGCTCATTATAAGATTTCAAATAGTGCAGAAATGCACAAATATGATAGGAATATCTTAAAATCTCACTCTGAAGATAGCTACCATTTACATTTTGCTGAATACCCATAAATGTCTCTCTCTGTGACTAGGTACATGTTGAGGCAATTCTACGTAAAGTCCGAGAACCTAGCCTTTTCCAGTCATCAGTATGTTTGGACAGCTTCCCACGAAATATATACAGCTCTGCATCCATGATTCTCATTATATCCTCCTTCTTCTTCCAGATAAGAGTATGATGCAGGGTGGAGTGATTTTGAAACAGGCAGAAGGATGTAGAGACACTGATCTTCATCCTCACAGATCACAGTGACATAGTATCCACTGTGCTGATATGATGCCATAATTTCTTTACTTTATCCACTCATGATTGATACTTGTTTCCAGTATTTCACAGTTATAAATTTTTGGGGCCCTTCCCCCATCCCCCAACTTCTATATTTTTCAAACCTATTTGCAGAAACTGCTTTATCTTAAGCCTGACCCTTGACAATGGTCTGAAATACCTGACAGTGTTGGTTCTGTTTGATTCTGAAGGCTTTGTTTTTTTATTTTTTTTAAATAGTGAGTCTGCTGTTTCTTGATAAGATGTAAATATACCTATATGAAAAAAACCTTTATTAGAATATGAAGAATTGTTTTTAACTGGCTTTCCTGGTTAACAAACAATTCAAGATTTACTTGCTAATAGAAAATTGCTGGTGTGTGTGCCGGTTTTGTTTCAGTAATTCTGACAAATTACACAGTAATATGCAGTCTCCTCCTCACAGAAAGTCTCCTTCCCACAAGTCAACGAGCTCATGAGCTCACGCTGTTTTGGTGCACTTCATTATTCACCGTTGTATTACAGTCCTCAAAAGGGAACACTATGAAAGGAAAAGGTTGAGAAGTTTACCTAAGTTACAGGACCAACCTAACTGGATGAAAACCCACTTCCAGAAAGTAATTCAGGAAAAAGATCAATCTGGCAAAAATATTAATTAGCATTTCACTTTTTAGATTTAGGAAGATTCATCCTTTTGGAAAATTACTTTGCCTGCACAATCATTCCTTTGTTTATTCAGCCAGGAGGCCATAATGGGCATAATACTGTCCTGCAAGCTTTGTGTGATTCATGCTCCCAGTCCACACTGAGGGCTCAGGGCTGGTCTGGTCTATGTTTCTAAGGCCTTCAGATGAGCCAAGTGTATTCCCTTTTCACATCCAAACCGACTTCCAAATGAGTCCAGAAGCTGAGTAGCAGCTCTAAATACACCTGACTTGATGTGAGGAGCCCTGAATCTGACCCTAATACAACCTTAAGGAATCGTGGACACCTCAGGGTTGCTGTATTCACATCCAAAAGGAGAGTTACTGCATCAATCTTATAGATTTACGAATGCTAAAGAATGTATAGATTCTATTACACTAGTACATAGTAGGCCTTTCAAAAGTGTTATGTAGAGCTACTGTATTCAGAGTCAAAGCAGGGGAAAAGAAAATCCTCTCTGCATGCTCACCTTCATGGCTCGAGGCAAAAAAAGAAAAACCAAAAACAGTAAATAAATCCATGTAGAGTTGTGAAACTCTCAACTTCCAGAGAATTAAAAATTAATTATTTCCTTAAGAGCCAGGCTTCTCTTTTCCATTTCTCACACTATTAAACATACTTACGAATAGTACAAAGAAAAACAAAAGCCAGGCACCTTCACTTAGTGCTTGCATAGTGGAGGCTAGGGTTTGGATCCTGATTCTTTTCTCTACCCTGGTTCTCAATCGTATTTCAAGGTCTAGGTAGAGGGATTGCTGGTCCCTCTTTATTTAAAAGGAGGGTCGTAAAGATCAATGGAAAAGGAAGTGCAATATGAGATTGACTTTATCTTGTCCCCGCTGATAATCAGAAAACCACTTCACCTAGCAGTGAGTTATTATGACTGTCTCATTCGGAAACAGATATTAAAGCTGCCAAGGACAATCAGCAAATGATTATGCCTGAGTGTCTCCCTCTCCCTCCTTCCACAGTCCCATGTGACCGGGAGTAGTCCTCTTATTATCCACCCACCAAAGACCTCTCTGTATTTCCCTTTTTTCCATCTATATCTGACTTCTTAAAAATTTTTCATTTCCCCCCATCTCTAGTTAAAATCCTTTTCCTAATTTTGCCCCTCTCTTCCCAACAGAGCATGTTGTGGAGATAAATTCTTTCCATTTTTAGAACCACACAATCTTAAAGGAGGAAAAATCTTCGTGATCAGTTACTCTGACCCTTTCAATCTCTAGAAGAGGAAACAGTGTCAGAACCAGAATTACAATCAGGTCCTGGGACCTCCAAACCAACACTTTCCCAATTTGCTACATCTATGATGTAAATATTTAAGTGAACCTTAGTTTTTAAACTAAGTGAGCTCTGTATTTTCCATTTCTCTAAGGAAGAAAGGAGTGAAGAGCTCCTCTATCTCACCTGTGGTCTACAATGCCTGGCCTATAACCATATGCCCAGCCTTGAGAAGTCATGCCACTCCAGCAGCTGGACCCTCTTACTGATGGCTGTGTCTACATCTGAATTAAAAAGCAAGGAAACTCAATCAAGTGGCTGATTATCCTGTGCACACTTTTCCCTGCCTCACCCAACAAACTCTAAACCTACCATTGTTCACTTCCAAGGCAAGAAATGTCTATGATTCCTGCCCTTCTCGACTAGTAATGGGAGAATATATGTGGCAATAAAACTCTCTGTTGCAGTGTTTGGATGACAAGCATCTTTGTCCAATATATTCTCCTCATAGGATATTATGATTTATTTTATTTGAATTCTCATGCCAATTTTTTTTTGCCTCTACTAGGCTATTGTATATTTAAGAAAGGCATTATTTTAGAATTATGGTTTTCATTAAAAATTATCATTTATCTTTTCCTGTATTTACTTTTTTGCAGTAAATTGTGACATTTTTCTATTCTTATCACAGCAAGACAAATTCACCTTGGGAAGATAAATGTCATGTTTTAATGAAAACCAGCTTGCAGTGTGGAAGGGGTTAGTGATCCTAACAGGTACACACTTTGACATTTCTCATTCTTCTTAGCCACAGTGCAAGATTTACCTTTGTTTTTTAATACTGGAGAAATAACCCTGCAAGTTCCATCAGGAAGGTGAACTAGATACCTTGAAAGTTCAACGGCCCTTACCAATTCAGTCCAGAAAATAAAATTTGCAGTTAAATAAGTCAAATGAGAATTGGAATGTGGAGTGTTCTATAGTCCAAATAAGAAAGGGGCCATATGAACATGGCATGTAACACAGGAGAGCTATTTCTTCCATTTGAGGTTGAGAAGATGAGCAGTAAGCCCAAGGCTAAACCATGTGGCTGAGCAGGCTCCTGCAAATTTCATCTCTGTGCCAAGGATCAGGTAAAGGTAAGCTATATAACTAAAAGAGTTATTATTTTTTACATATAAACATATAGTTCATAGTAGATATTTATCATTTTTTTGGCTGCCCAGCATCTGAACCTCCTTCCTAGCTTTGGAGAATTTCTTGTACTGTGTCATGGTGGGAAACAGGGGCTGCCTTCCCTACAGAAGCAGAAAAGAACAGATACCAGCCTTTGCCACTCTCCCAGGAACAGAGTGCAGATGTGTTACCCTGGCTGAGCCAACGAGGTGCTCCATTCAAGTACTGGAGTCTGGAGAGATTACTGCACTAGGAATTCATTCCAGCCTCAGGGACTACACCACCCTGTGCCCAGGACACAGGGAAAGCTGAGGACGTATGGCTGCTAGTGCTGGTGGCAGCTGCAAAGCATCCTCCGGGGACTCATCTTGCACTGGTCCTGGGCTGGGAGTCTTCATGCCTCACATCTCTGCTAGTTTCTGCCCAATTTCCCAGCATGATTCTCCGTAAGCCCTTGTAATTCATATGGTCTGGGGACTTGGTGGGAATGCAGAATCTGAGCCTCACATCAGAGCTACCGAGTAAAAGTATTAAAGTGCCCTGCCCATGCCTTAATGAATATTTCTTGAATGTATAGATGTTTAAAAATGTATTGAAACTTGATTTCGCTGAAGCTATCTGAAATACATTTCTTCAAAACATATGTATGTGAACAGCACTTAACCCAATGGTTGTAATTCTTAAAAAAATTAACTATTGTATATAATGGATTGCATTTTTAATTGATATTTAAGGGACTCTCATAATGAATACTTCTGTAAATTTGTTATGCCTTTTCAAGTGGGTAATTACCCTTTCATTTGTGTTTTGTTAATTTGTATTCTGTAAAGCAGAGCACACCCATTGTAAAGTTACTGTAATCAAATGAATTGTCACTGAACTGACCACTGAAATTATCTCCATGGCCCTTGTTATTTTAGTCCTTGTCTGTCTTTCTATTGGTTCCATAAAATGCCAGCTCCACATGATCTTGGTGCCTATCAGCACATAGCTAAGCAACCAAAATGGATAAATAAAACAGTTCCCTTTGCAAAGCCAACCAAATGCTCCAGTTCTAAAGCCCTGTGCTGTATTTGTGTTTGGCTATCTGCAATTACTGAACATTAAGGGCAACCTGCCCTTCCAGTTGGCATCATGCCAGCCTCAAGAGCCTTCAAAAGCCATCTCAAGCCAATGTTGGTGGAGTGCCACTAATATACAGTGTCTTTGAGAACACAAAGCTCTCCCATTCTCACCTAGGAGCGAATAGCTCCTGAAAAGCAAAACTAGTTTTAAAGTGCTTTGTTGAAGAAAGCTGGAGAAGAGAGAGTCATAGTAAGAATTTGAGGAGGAGATGTGACAACTTTGCAACCACTGGGCCACTGCTTTGTTCTCAGGAAAGTTTCTCAATTCTCTAAGCCTTTGGTGTCCTACATCATCTGGAGCTAATAAAAATTCTTATCTAATGGGGTGTTGTGGGCATTAAATGTGAGGAGGAAGGATATAAAGTACACTGTCAGGCCCATAGGTACTATTCTGTAAATATTAGCATTTTGACTGTTCATTCCTACAAGATGTCAGCTCATTGACAATTTAGAAAATGACCTGATACTGGTCATGGCAACACATATGTCACAGATAACAGGGTAATTTTCAGTGGCATAGAATTTGATCCTCACCTTCCCACGCCAAACACCATGACTTTTAAAACCTATGGTCACCAAAGATTTCAAAACATGTCATAGTGCAGAGAAACAAAGCACAGGCTTTGGCCTCAGATGATCACAGAGTTGCACATTTATAGACATTATTCCCTTTCTACTTTCGTAAGGATACCCGGATTTTTATTTCAGCATCACCTCCTCCTACCCACAACCCCACAGCTGGAGGGGAAGCTGACCCAGTGAGTGGACTAAGTGGGCCTATGGGAAATCCCACTCCCACTGCCAGAGTGATTGGCTCAAGAATTCAGGCCTCAGCCAATCAAGGCATTAAATCTCCTGACACAAAGATAGATTTAATGATGGACCAAAGAGATGTGAGGAGAGACCTAGCCAAGAGCATGCACCTCAAACACTTCCTACCAAAGGATGAAGGGCCCCAGTAGCTGCACTTTGAAATTCTTCCCAAAGTTTGTAGACCCTCAGGATACTAGCACAGAGAGCTTCCTAGAGACAGAACTCCTATGTCAGCTGATTTTGGCTAAAGGATTTTTCTAAGGTTGTAGACTGCAAAGCAGTAAAGACACTCTCCCTCTTTCTTTTCACTCCACAAGAGGCTTCTATTAGGTTCTGACTGTTCTTCCAGCTTGTCCAGCTCCCTGACTATTTCCTTTTACAGGTACATTTTCCCTTATAAAAGCCCAGCACATATAATCCTACCTCGATGTCATCCCTTGGAGGACCCTGACTAACACAGGTGGTTTGCTGGCAGCTTCTAAGAAATGTCTATTTGCTCTTCTTAAGGCACCAGGAATAATGTTCTTTTTTCCCCTGAATTTCACAGAGATGTCAGGTAAAGCCTAGGATTGCTCCAGTCATTTTTCTAACAAGAGTTCTATTCTCCAGGTTACAACATATATCTAGATTATTCAACATCTTCTTATATTAAATGGCTTTCAGACCCTTTAACTATGCTGGGTGTACCAGGAAATGAGAAGACAGAAAGTATGGCAAGAACATATTCTCCCTTGTTCCTCATAGTTCAACATTCTGTGGCTTGAGCTTTTGGAGGAACTGTATACTTTTTAGGAATTATGGTAGCTGCCTTTATTTAAAGGGCTGACACATACAATGCAACTGTCAAAGGTTTATTCATTCACTCTTCAGTAAATGGAGCAGCAGAGAACCCAAACTCCAGAGCCAAGCTGAATTCCAATCCCAGCTTTGCCTATTGTACCTTGAGAACTTTAACTGACCATACTGTACCTCAGCATCCTCCTCTGTACAGATAATTAGAGCACCTACCTCATAGTGTTCTATGAATTGCTTGTAAAATATTTAAAGCAGTCCTGTCACATAGAAAATTGCTAAGAAATTGTTAAATAATTAAATATTTTAAGGCACCTATTATGTGCCAACCTCTGGCCATGCTCAGAGAGTAGAACTAGGACAAATAAATGAATATGAGGACTACCTTGTAAGTGATTATTCCTAAGAATAGAACAGCTGCACAAAAAAAGTAACACTATTGACTTTGCCCAGGAATGTGTCAGGGATGTTGACAACAGGCTTTCAAATACCCATTTAACTCTGAAATTCTATGATTCTACTTCTAAATTCCCAAACCAAGATATTATATTGTGCTAGATCTGAGGTCTGCACACTTTCTCTCTAAAGGGCTGGACACTAAAATTTTAGTCTTTGCCGGCCATGCAGGTTGTGTTGTGACTACTTAACTCTACCATTATAGCCTGAGAATAGCTGTAGACAATGTGTAAGTAAAGCATGGCCACTTTCAGAAAAAAGCAATGTACAGACACCAAATGTAATTTTCATTTATTTTTCTTGTCATGAACTGTTATTCTTCTTTTAATTTCTGAAACCACTTCAAAACATAAAAACCATTCCTAGCCTACAGACTAAGATCGGGCCTATGAGTCAGAATTTGCGAACCCTTATGCTAAATGAAGCAAAGTATAAGGCATGATCTCCACCAAGGATGGGATGTCAAGTGTGGTCAAGAGTTCCAATAACAAGTACATGTCTTAGGAAAAGAACTCAGACAGAAGCATTCCTACTGAAATGCCACACTATCATGAACACAAAGTAAGTTCCAGGGCACAAGCAACAGCAAAAGCAGCTCAGTGAGCTGGGGTTGTGCCATATTGCAACAACCATGGTTGAGTTTATCTTCTCTAAATAAGATCTATACCCTTCCCATCTCTACTATTTGGGTAATAATTCTATAATCATGAGAGAATCTTGGACTGCTGCATGCATTCCATGATAATCTGAAGAGCAGTCATTTGGAATAGCTATTAATTCTCAACTAACTCCTTCTCTCCCTGGAAGTAACTATTCTGAAGGGCAGAACCCATTATAAATTTTACCCAGATCCCCTAACTAGTTTTAAAAAAAGATACTTAAGAAGTTGCTGACATGCAACTTATGAATTTTTAACAGCTATGAGGAGTAGTCTGACTCTACAGGAGATTTGTGAGTGACCTCATCACCCACTGACATGGATCAGGAGAGTCCTTCAGAGCCCCAGGATTTGGCTCTGTCCTCTCCCATGTGCCTATCAGGTATCAAGCTTTCTGTGTTTGACACTAGCATATTCAAAATTTTGGAAAAAACAAAGAAACAAACAAAAAAAAACACAACTGAACCCTGCCTTTATGTAGTTTAGCTGCAGTGGACAGAAAACTCAAAATAACAGTGGTTTAAACAGGACAGAAATGTATTTCTATTTTACCTAAATTAAATTAGCAGGTATAAAGGTATAGGGCTGTCGTGGCAGATTCACAAAGTCCCCAAGGGCCCAGACTCCTCCAGTTTCCCTCTCTGCTGTCATCACTAGTGTAAGAGCCACCCCCATGGTCCATCTTCCAGCCCACATAGTCCCAGAGAAGAAGGGACACAGAATTCAGAGGGCTCCTGAGACACACAAGTCTTCTCTAAGTGAAGGTGCTCAAAATCGGCCAAGCTCTTTTTTGCTGGCATGCCATGAGTTAGAACTCAGTCACAGGATCACACCTAGCCACAGAGAAGGTGGAAAACCCAGCCCCTCTGACGACAAAGAAAATCTCTTCTGAGGAGTAACAGCCCAAGTCTGCTATGCTTGGAATGCAAGAGTTCAACCAGACTGGGGTTCCTGTTCTGGGAGCCGCCCCAACTTCTCTTCTTCAGGGAAGCATTTCAGTCAGACCACAGAGAAGCCCTGTGTGCCAGAGGACCACAGCCATCAGACATGATGAACTACAGGAGAGGCAACTGTTAGTGGCAGAAGTAGAACTTCCAAAGATCAGTGCGGCGGGGACCTCTCATCTGATTTGACTTGTTTAGTAACTTCCTCCCCAAGAACCCAGGAAGAGTCTCAGGCCAGTGACTGTCCACCGCCTGAACTTCACATTTATAAGTCATGATGGAACATATTAGGCATATGTTCTTGTTTTGGGGGAAAATATTTGAAATTTCTTGTAAGTAAGCTATGTAAATCCTATGAATAAATATAAATTCATTTCTCCACTTCCCCAACCTCCAAACTGTTTCTAAACTTCTCTCTTAGAATCTCATGCTTAATCTAAATGTAACATACATTCATTTTCTTACTATATATTTTGGAAGTGTTTTGTACTTATAGGATAATAAACTTTGGTTTTAAGAAATAGAAAAGAACTCTCAGACCCTATCTTTAAAAGAAGCAAGCATATGTCCTAGACATCTAAATACCATTAAATTCAAATTACTTTGGCAACGTAGGGTGAAGAGGTGAGAGGATGATTTACATACTCAGATAAATGAAACTGTCAGGGAGACAAAGACTTCTGTGATTTGAATTCTCTGAGTGTATATTTACTAAAGTTAGTGAGTGAACATAGAGGTTAATTCTCCATCTTCCATTCCTATGTTTTTGTTTAAGCAGTTTATAATCACAGAGAAGGTAACATACAAACGATGTAGACTGAGGAACTAAATGCATACATCCAATCTAAGTGAGCAGTGGGCTTTCTCTTTGCTGTGGTTTCCTCTAAAATGTCTGCAAAATGAATAGTGTTAAGGAATAGTTCTAGATTAGGTGAATTTTGCAGGAAATTATCTTTACCTGACCTACATAATCACACACTAGAATAGAAACTGCAAATAGTCACTGATTCACTTCACCTTAATCAACTCTAGAAACACTCCTCTGTATTATACATTCTCAAGCCAAATAAATAGCTAGTATCTGAACCCACCTTTGGTAATGCAGTATACAAATTTTTGTTATTAAAAACTAAATGTACATAATAGCATAAACTATATATTTTTTTGCTACCATTAGTTTAAGCCAAAATATCTAAAATACATAGACGTAAGTAAAAAGTAGTTTTGAGACTAATATCAAGGCTCTTTGCTCAGGAAACTTGTGTCTACCAAAATAAAGAAGACATAGCAAAGGCTAAGCTATGTAGGATTCCTTTTGGTTGACTGAGTCCCCCAACACACACACACACACTCACTCACTCACACACACTCCCTGCCCTTCAGAGAGGCAAGGCTCTGAAAGCTCTTAGGCTGAGATGTCCCTGTTCAAAAGCATTTAGTGTCTTGAACTCATCTCTTAAGGGCTGAGTTTCTCTCCTTCCCCCATGCTGGCTCCCCGCTGAGGACAGTTTTGGTATCTCTTTGACAACTTGGCCTTACAGGGAAAATTGTAGAGAAGTGTATGAATAACAGCATGAGGAGATGTAATTAATTCACTTTCTCCCACCAGGCACTAGATATATGTAGGCTGTGCTGAAGTTAAACTCGAAATAACCATGAAATGTCAGAAGAGAGATATAGCACCCACATTTCTAACATGGCATGGTGAAGGAGAAAGCAACTGACTGGGTTTTAGGAACCACATGTTCCATGCTCTCTTCTTCTGCCACTAATACACTCATAATAACTTGAGGTCCACCCCTGATGATAATGCACATGCCACATATTCTTTACAAATTGTCTTTAAATCTATCAACACATTCCCACTTCTGCCTTAGCTTTGGTTTGCCCATGTTCTCATTCCCTAACACATACAATGATTGTCCCATTCTCCTCCACTTTGTTATTACTCCAAGCAGAAGATCATCATATTTTTTAACCACTTTGGCTCTCTCTGTGTGTTTTTCTAATGCTGGGGAATATTCATGGACATGCCTACCCTAGAGCTGCCTCCCCTCCACCATGATTTGCAGTGTAACTGAGAATGGACAATATGCATTCTTAGGCAAACACCCATCCGATTAATAGGTTTTGATCTAAGAATGCTGATCAAATGCTAATCACTTAAGCTAAAGCTGAGTGAGCATGGTTGGAATGGTAAATCTCTTTACTGGAAAAAAAATTCACTTTAATGAAAATAACTATAATTTATATAGCATTTACTGCACACTATTCATAGTAGTATTTAAAATTACCTCCTTTAAAACAATATTCTAGTGAAGTACATTTCAAACATGACACCTTGAGCTTACAAATATTACTCTAAGTCACCAGTCTATTCAGATGTGGAGCCAGAATTTGAACCTGGCTCTCCTGACTCTTTTACATTATACCATCTAGACACCAAATGCCTATTCTGTTTTATTTTCCACACTATGATTTGATATTTCCTTTTATCTTCCTGGCCCATTCTTCTTTTATCATCTGTTCAAAAGGCCACTCTCATCTCTAGGTAAGAATTTAACTTTTAAACTTAAGGTGGTCTAAAGCAACCGTTTTGAAATGGATGTGAGGCAAACCCTTCTTCCCTTATCCTCCCCAGGCACACCTGTGTCTGGTCCATACTGGGTTTGTCTCAACAGTGGGAGGCAGGCTGGAGATTGTGGATGACTGTGCCTTTATGAAGTCTCCAGAAGGGTCAAAGTCTGCCTCCTAGGACTGTGGACAGAAAGGAGGAAGTTTGTCCAGTGACTATATACCCATTATCTAGCATCCTCCTTCCCTCCTCACACTTGAGTCATCAGGAAGTCCTGTTAGGTACTAGCTGATCCATCGCTACAGCGATGGTGTTTGTGAAAACAGTGTATGTACTTTGGATACAAACACCCCTAGGTTCAAAATTCACTTCTATAGAGAGGAGACTACGACACTCACATCTCCCAGTCATTTGTAGTTTAAATCAAATCATATGAAAAGCACACTGCATGTAGTAAAGTGTCTGATAAATGTCCTAGCTTTGGCCTCCACTCTACTGATAATTCTGCTTCCTTCCAGCTTATTGATGTAAATGGAGAGGGGGACCCTCTGGTCTCCCCACTGAACTCATTCAAGTCGCTGAGGCTTCTGAATCAGCCTCTTGCTCCTTCCTACCACTGTTCAGATCTCCTGTCCTACTCTCAGCCCTTTTACTTCTCCATATCATCTCTTTATTCAGTTCTCAACAAACCTTTACTTTCAGGGTAGCTTTGCCTTCTTGCAAACCAGCAGGGAGCCCTAAATTCCTAGAGTATCTGATCTGTATTGCACTTTCCACTACTTGATTATCCATCACACTATATTGTTGTCTGCTTACCTTTCTCTAAGACAACCTGTGACCCCAACCTGGTGGCATTTAGCACAGAACTGAGAATGTAGTAAGTAGGTTCATTTCAAATGGCCTCATTTACATATATTACATAATTCTGGGGATTATGTGATACAGTCCCCTGCTTCAGTATCTAATGAAAACATCTTGACTGGACTTGAAAATTAACCTGAGCCTGATTTACCATGCCTTCAGATTGTTGTGCAGTGCTTCTAAGAAACCAAACTTTGAGAAGTACCCACTTCTGCAAAATTCAGACAGAATTCAAGGAAAAGGCTAACCAATGCTCACCCATAACTTTGTTGTAGCCAGCCTCCAAGACAGCTCCCAATGACACCCATCTTCTGATATCCACATGCATCTATAATCCCCTCCTGTGCTGTCTCAGGGTTGGTCTGCACTCTGATCTGTTTCTGTCCCCCCACCCAAAGTCATATGTCGAAACCCTAATGCCAATGTGATGGTGTCAGTAGGTGGGGTCTTTGGGAGGTGCTTAGGTTAGGAGAATAGTGACCTCTTGAATGGAATTATTGTTCTTATAAAAGAAAACTCACAGAGATTCCTCATCCCTTCCACCATGTGATGACACACTAAGAAGATACCAGCTATGAACCCAGAAAAGAGCTCTAACCAGAACATGACCATCCTCATCTTGGACTTCCCATCCTTGAGAACAGTGAGAAGTTAAGTACCATTGTTTATCAGCCACCCAGTCTGTGGCATTTTGTTACAGCAGCCTGAAAGGACAAAGCCAGTTTATAGGAACAACAGACTACAGGAGGAGTGATGGGATATCACTCTGGAGGCTAGATTATAAAAGTCATTGTGGCCTCTGTGGTGTTCTCTCTTGGATCACTTGCTCTGAAAGCTAGTGGCCATATCTTGAGGGCTCTTAATCAGTCCAGCAGAGAGGCCCGCCTAGAAAGGAGATGAGCTTTCTCAGAAGTAGATCCTGCAGCCCCAGTCAAGCCTTCAGGTGACTGCAGTGCCAGCCAACATTCTGACTGCAGCTTCATGAAAGACCTTGACTCAGAACTTAGTTTAGCTGCTTTCAGATTCCTGACCCTTGGGAACTGTGTGAAAAATAAATATTGTCTTATACTGACATGTTTTAGAGCAAATTTTTATGCAGTAATAGATAACTCATACAAACTCTCTATTCCTATTTGCTCCTACCTCTCTCCCTCTGCCCACCACTTCCAAATGCATACCATATGAGGTAAAACAACTTTACTTATAGTTGAAAAAAAATTATATGTACTTTAAAATTAACTGACTGTCATTTCATTACCAAATGATGTACCCAACAGTCAAACAACCTGACTTTCCTTAATAAGAATATCAGGTTTGACTATTATAATTAGGAACAAAACATAAATACATTTGCATTTTTTTCTAGAGAGTCAAAGGTTTTAATGAGATACATTAAAAGAACTTGAAGAAAACTGTAGCAACTGGGATTTTGAAAGTCAAACACCCTTAGCCATTATAAGCCACAATAAAAAAAAATAAAACCGCAAATCACCCTGTAAGACTGCTTTTGTCTTATCTCTCACAATAGCCTGATATAGTATAGATAATGTCCATACATCCCATTACCTTCTCTTGAGTATCCTTAATGTGCCAGGCATAGGACAGGAATATAAAACATATTTCCTCCAGAAATTCCGAATCCAGAAAATCCAGACAGAATCAATCACTGGATCATAATTTTGCATTCTGTTTCATTTAGAAAACACACATACACACAAACTACAAATAAAATATAAACTACGTTAATCAAAAGTATTAATTTTTCCTACTTGCTACATAGAGATACTCAAAACAGATGACTAGGAACAAAGCAAATTCCAAGAAATCTTAAAGCCAAGCACTTTTTTATAAGTTAGAAAAGCATGGAAGGCAGCACTAGCTACATAACTTGCAGGGCTCAGTGCAAAATGAAAATGCAAACCCTTTATCTGAAAGCTATTACAAATTTCAAGGTGACAGTAGAGTGTTAAAGCACAGGGCCTTTCTGAGCACAGGGCCTGAGACCACACAGGTCTGAACACCCATGATCCCAGGGACAGGATATATTTGGAGCTTGTTAAAGAGACTCCTCAAGAGTTAAGTCCTAGAAGCAAAAGGAAGGTAGGGCTGGAAGGCACCAGTGCAAGGTTATTGAGTGACCCCAAAAATCATCAGTTGATTTAACAGTAACTAATATTTCTCCTGTATTTTATAGTTTACAATGCACTTTACCCAGCACTACTTCAGGGAATTGAAGTGACAATTCTGTGAGATATTAATGTTATACCCCTTGTATAGAAGACAAACTGAGGTCCAAAGAGGTCAAGTGACTCCTTAAAAGCCACTCAAGCCTGTGCAGGACATAGATTTGGATCATTTGACCTCAAATCCAATTTTCTTGCCACCAAATCAACATAGCCTGGTGCTAGGAGTCGTACTACAAAGTGGCACAGAATTTCATGTGCACAGGGCAGTAATTTACTAGTGAAAGCTGGGAGGTGATAGGTGGGACTCTGACAGACTGCATCAATCAGTTGTTTTCACATCCATGGATCTGACACAACTTCAGAGCAAACACCAGACCAAATTACATATTCCAAATCATTGCTCGCAACCTTTACATGACCTCCCCACCCTTCAATAATAGCTTCACACCTCAGTTCTCCAACAGTTTTTGGATTGGAAAGTCAGTCAGCCCAGCAATCTCATGCTCAAGTTTGCCTTACAAGATCCAGATCCAGGAGTTTGAAGCAAATGTCCTTAACTGATGTACAGTCTTTTTTAAACTAAAGCATGCAGTTTTACATTTAATATCAGTTTAAGGGACTTCTGGAAATTATAGACATCATCTTAACTGATTTCTCATCTCTTTCAAAGTTAGATGGCAGCCAGTATGGAATTTGCCAGCATAAATTTGCACTTGAATAAAACAAATTTAATAATTGTTTTAAGCTCATTTCATTTTCTCTACTCTTGCACTAAAACCATGGAAATGTATGTTTTGATAACAAATTTTAAGAGATCCAGAAGTAAACTATTAAAACAAAACCTCATTGATCTTTATTTTTTTCTACTCTTAAATGGTATCCTTATGAAATACTAGCTTTTAATTGGTAAATATATAAGCTTGATTAACAATACTTCCACAACCCTAATTTATAATTTCTCCTGGTACAGGAAGTCCAATGTTGAGTGTAAGGTATTTCCCTTCAATTCCAGCTTTATTTCTGACTTGCTATAAAGCAGTAGCTCAAGCCCTTAACTTCCCTGTATTTCAGTTTTCTCAGCTATAAAATGGCAAGTACACAGTGCTTGTTTGGCTCTCAAGAATGTTTGGCAAATTCTGTCTCTAGGATTGCAACATTTTACAAGTATAAAGTATCATCATATTTACGACCACAACTTGCTTGGCAGTTTCATTGTGCTATAATATAGGAAATACGTATTTCAAAATAGTGGCAACACAGAAATTGTACAGGTCCAGGAATGGCCATTCTGAGATCTAGAAAGTATTAAAATGTCTTTTAAAATACTGTGAACCTTCAAGTGCCAAGACAAAACTCAAATCCAGAGTGCATTCATGTCATATGATAAAAGAGAAAAGACTTGAGGATGGTATGTGCTTATTCTCAACTGTATATAACATAGATATAATATACATTAATACATAAACATCTAATGGTACATATTATAAATAAAAATATACAATAATACATGTAATATATAATAACATATATTAGCATCAACCTTTGTGTGTATTACTATTATCCGATGTCCTATGTCTATTCCTTATGGGAGCTGCATAAGGAGTATGAAATATCAGAAGTGACCAGTGGAAAACTTCATGGAAGAATGGAAAAGTATTACAAAAAATTAAGAAGTGAATGTGAAGGGACAGAGATGAAGACTCAATAGATGTAGAGAGAAAACAAGAGGGACATTCTTGAGAGACTTCCTGCAGTAGTTTGCCCATTCCTGTTTGTGGCCCTTCTCTGTTCGGCATGGCTCTTCCTGTTTTGTTCTGTTAAACTTGAGCCCAAATCCCTGGAGGAATATTCTCTAATGTTAAATGAAGAAGAGGTCAAGGTCCAAGGCTTTGATTAAGATGCTTTTCTAATGAATGGTAACAGTCCTCCCCCGACCCTGATAATCACACAATGTTATGTGTTATGTTGTCATGTATTATCTTCTTCTAAGACTTTTTTATTAAGACAATTTTTTAGATCAGTTTTAGGTCCACGGCAACACTGAGAGGAAGGTACAGAGATACCCATATAACTTCTGTCCCCACATGTGCAGTCTCCCCCAGGATCAACATTTTCCAAGAGAATGGTAGGCTCTTTTTTTCTTCCTTTTTCCACATTGCCCTGGCACATCCCCAAGTAGTTGCTCCCTCCCAACTCACCCTGTGTTTCATTCCCTCCCTATTTCCTTTCATTTGTTTTTCTTGCGGTTCTCCCACACTTCATTCTGTTTATCTTCTGAGCCATCACATCCTCTATTAGCTGAGGTTATCTCTGGTGTTGGCTCCCCTCTAGACAACATTCATTTTCTTCTGACCCTACTTCAGAAGAGAATTTCAATTAATTATTTATACATTTTTTTTCTCCCTAAGGAGTGATCACTCAAATTTGCTAAGATCCCTGCCTGTCCTACACTGTTACAGAGTTCTATCAGCTGGGGGCCAGCTGTCAGGAAGCAGGCGAACACATCCTTCTCTTTACCCAAGGATCAGCCCACTTCTAGCAGTGACCATTTAGCCTGCCTCCACCCTCAGCCATCCCACAGCTCTGTTTTCGAAAATTCCTTCCTTGATCACTAGGCATTGTCAGTTGCAGATTCAATCATGAGAGTAAAAAGCATCCTCAACTCCATTCCATCCAGGACACTAAATATTATCAAGCGGAGCTCAGCCTTAACTTGTGGCAGTATGAACTGACGGCTTTTAATTACATTTCCTACAAATGACTTCTCCTATGAACCCATGTTCATACCCCACCTACTGGAGTGGAAATGGGAACAACCATTGTCTGAAGGCAAAGTAAGGCTTGTCTTAGATATCCTTTCTCAAGGGACTGTGTCTCAGTAGATTTTTGACAGTATGCAGACTTAACAGGAATTTCTTGTGCTTACTCCCCAACTTAAAAAAGAACAACTACTGTCTTGATTTTCAAACATAAACACACCATTTTAAATGAGTTAAGAGAATTCCTGTGGTGCCTCTTTTTAAATAGGCAAAGTCATCAGAGGCTGCCTTTGTTCCAAGGGATTAAAGCACTTTAAAGATAGGATCCTGCTCCTAAAGTGAAGAAGAAATGCCAGGATCAGGGCAATTGGGAACTAGAAAGCTAACTTACTTGTTTCAAATGAAGGATTGATGGGGAAAGCCGGACTAGATGTTGACCTGCTGGCTTCTTCCATAATACCCTGTTGATGGGCTCAAGGGTCAGGTATGCAATGGAGAAATTTCAGTAGCTTCAACAAATGACAGTGATTAAACTAAAATGCTTCTCACCATAAAAGAAACAGTCAACAAAATGAAAAAGCAATCTATGGAATGGGAGAAAATATCTGCTAAAGTTTTAATATCTAAAATATATAAGGAACTCACACAATTCAATAACAAAAAATAAGCAATCCAATTTAAAAAGTGGCCAAGGGATTTTTTTCTTTAGAGAATGGATTAAAGATGGCGGTGTGAGAGGAGAGACAGAGGCTTCCTCCTAAAACTGGATACAATTAGAAAATTTAATTGGCCCAACTAATCCTGAGAGAGAAACAGGAAAGAAGACGGCATCAGACTGCACATACCTGGAGAAAAGAGCAGACCTCAGCAAATGGGGTAACTTACCAGAGCTGTGGCTCCGCAGGAACCGAGCCCTTCCCCCACCCCAGCTCACGGGAGGGAGGAAGAGAAACGGAGCAGGGAGGGAGTGGAAGGCTTGGGACTGCTGAATACCTAGCTCCGGAGATCTGCGCTGGGAGCACAAACCTACATTTCATGGTGCTTTCATGAGACTCATGTGACTACCGGGTTGGAAAGTTAATACGGGCAGAGTTCCTGGGGAGACTGGGATTCTGGCTGCTTGTGGAAAGCAGGGATCCATATCTGGCTGCTCTGGGACAAAAACTTATACCTGTGTGACCAGCCCACTGGCTCAGTCAGTGGAGACAGGCACAGCAGCCAGGAGGCGGGGAACAGCTCTTTCCTACCCCCAGGCACCAGTACCGCTCCCCTGCAACCTCCAACATTGCTTCAGGGGCTTAGCAGCTCCAGAATAGTGCTTCTGGACACTAGAGGGCGCCATATACAAACATGAAATGCCAAAGGAACCTTGTCCAGAGTAAAATTATTAATACAACTCCCGAGAAAGATTTAAATGATATGGACCTTGTGACTCTTCCTGAAAGGGAGTTCAAAATAAAAATCATCAACATGCTAATGGAGGTATGAAAGACATCCAAGAACTCAGGAATGAATTCAGGTTGGAGATCTAATCATTGAAGAGCACGATGGAGGGTATTAAAAGCAGGTTGGATACGGTGGAGGAGACAATAAATGAAACAGAAACTAGAGAAGAGGAATACAAAGCTGAGCACAGAGAGAAAAAAGGATCTCTAAAAATGAAAGAATATTGAGAGAACTGTGTGACCAATCCAGTGGAACAATATTTGCATTATAGAGATACCAGAAGAAGAAGAGAGAGAGAAAGGGATAGAAAGTGTCTTTGAGGAGGTAGTTGCTGAAAACTTCCCCAATCTGGGGAAGGAGATAGTCTCTCAGGCCATGGAGATCCACAGATCTCCCAACACAAGGGACCCAAGGAAGACAACACCAAGACACATAGTAATTAAAATGGGAAAGATCAAGGATAAGGACAGACTGTTAAAAGCAGCCAGAGGCAGAAATAAGATCACATACAAAGGAAAGCCCATCAGGCAAACATCAGACTTCTCAGCAGAAACCTTACAGGCCAGAAGGGAGTGGCATGATGTATTTAATGCCATGAAGCAGAAGGGCCTGGAACCAAGACTACTTTATCTGGTAAGATTATCATTTAAATTTGAAGGAGGGATTGAACAATTTCCAGATAAGCAAAAGCTGAGAGAGTTTACCTCCCACAAACGATCTCTACAGTCTATTTTGGAGGGACTGCTATAGATGGAAGTGTTCTGAGGGTTGGATATCTGTCACCAGAGGCAGTAAAACCATGGTAGGGAGGGTGGAGCACCTGATTGTGAGGCAAATGCAAAATTAAATTGACAATCCCCAAAGTCAATCAAGGGATAGACAAAAAGTACAGAATTTGATACCTAATATATAAAGAATGAAAGAGGAAGAAAAAGGAGAATAAATAGAAAAGAACTTTCAGATTGTGTTTGTAACAGCATACTAAGTGAGTTAAGTTAGATTCATAGACAGTAAGGAAAGTAACCTGGAATCTTTGGTAACCATGAATCTAAAGCCTGAAATGGCAATAAGTACATACCTATCGATAATCACCCTAAATGTAAATGGACTGAATGCACCAATCAAAAGACACAGAGTAACAGAACAGATAAAAAAACAAGACCCATCTATATGCTGCTTACAAGAGACTCACCTCAAACCCAAAGACATGCACAGACTAAAAGTCAAGGGATGGAAAAAGATATTTCATGCAAACAACAGGGAGAAAAAAGCAGGTGTTGTAGTACTAGTATCAGACAAAATAGACTTCAAAACAAAGAAAGTAACAAGAGATAAAGAAGGACATTACATAATGATAAAGGGCTCAGTCCAACAAGAGGATATAACCATTATAAATATAGATGCACCCAACACAGGGGCACCAGCATATGTGAAAGAAATACTAACAGAACTAAAGGAGGAAATAGAATGCAATGCATTCATTTTAGGAGACTTCAACACACCAAATAAGTAAGGACACAGAGGCACTGAACAACACACTAGAATAGATGGACTAACAGACATTTATAGAACTCTACACCCAAAAGCAACAGGATACACATTCTTCTCAAGTGCACCTGGAACATTCTACAGAATAGACCACATACTAGGCCACAAAAAGAGCCTCAGTAAATTCAAAAAGATTGAAACCCTACCGACCAACTTTTCAGACCACAAAGGTATAAAACTAGAAATAAATTGTACAAAGAAAGCAAAAAGGCTCACAAACACATGGAGGCTTAACAACACACTTCTAAATAGTCAAAGGATCAATGACCAAATTAAAATGGAGATCCAGCAATATATGGAAATAAATGACAGCAACAACACAAAGCCCCAACTACTGTGGGACGCAACGAAAGCGTCTTAAGAGGAAACTATACAGCAATCCAGGCATATTTAAGGAAAGAAGAACAAACCCAAATGAATAGTCTAACGTCACAATTATCAAAATTGGAAAAAGAAGAACAAATGAGGCCTAATGTCAGCAGAAGGAGGGACATAATAAAGATCAGAGAAGAAACAAACAAAATTGAGAAGAATAAAACAATAGAAAAAGTCAATGAAACCAAGAGCTGGTTCTTTGAGAAAATAAACAAGATAGATAAGCCTCTAGCTAGACTTATTAAGAGAAAAAAGAAAATCAGCACACATCAACAGAATCAGAAACGAGAAAGGAAAAATCACAAAGGACCCCACAGAAATACAAACAATTGTTAGAGACTACTATGAAAACCTATATGCTAACAAGCTGGAAAACCTAGGAGAAATGGACAACTTCCTAGAAAAATACAACCTTCCAAGACTGACCCAGAAAGAAACAGAAAATCTAACAGACCAATTACCAGCAACGAAATTGAAATGGTAATCAAAAAACTACCCAAGAAAAAAAACCCAGGCCAGATGGATTTACCTCAGAATTTTATCAGACATACAGAAAAGATATAATACCCATTCTCCTTAAAGTTTTCCAAAAAATAGAAGAGAAGGGAATACTCTCAAACTCATTTTATGAAGCCAAAATCACCCCAATACCAAAACCAGGCAAAGACCCCACCAAAAAAGAAAATTACAGACCAATATCCCTGATGAACATAGATGCAAAAATATTCAACAAAATATTAGCAAACCGAATTCAAAAATATATCAAAAGGATCATACACCACGACCAAGTGGGATTCATCCCAGGGATGCAAGGATGATATAACATTTGAAAATTCATCAACATCATCCACCACATAAACAAAAAGAAAGACAAAAACCACATGATCATCTCCATAGATGCTGAAAAAGCATTCGACAAAATTCAACATACATTCACGATAAAAACTCTCAGCAAAATGGGTATAAGGGCAAGTACCTCAACATAAATCCACAGCCAACATCATACTGAACAGAGAAAAGCTGAAAGCATTTCCTCTGAGATCGGGAACAAGACAGGGATGCCCACTCTCCCCACTGTTATTTAACATAGTACTGGAGGTCCTAGCCACAGCAATTAGACAAAACAAAGAAATACAAGGAATCCAGATTGGTAAAGAAGAAGTCAAACTGTCACTATTTGCAGATGACATGATATTGTACATAAAAAACCTTAAAGACTCCACTCCAAAACTACTAGAACTGATATTGGAATACAGCAAAGTTGCAGGATACAAAATTAACACACAGAAATCTGTGGTTTTCCTATACACTTAACAATGAACCAATAGAAAGAGAAATCAGGAAAACAATTCCATTCACAATTGCATCAAAAACAATAAAATACTTAGGAATAAACCTTACCAAGGAAGTAAAAGACCCATACCCTGAAAACTACAAGACACTCTTAAGAGAAATTAAAGAGGACACTAACAAATGGAAACTCATCCCATGTCCTGGCTAGGAAGAATTAATATAGTCAAAATGGCCTTCCTGCCCAAAGCAATATATAGATTCGATGCTATCCCTATCAAACTACCAACAACATTCTTCAACGAACTGGAACAAATAGTTCAAAAATTCATATGGAAACACCAAAGACCCCGAATAGCCAAAGCAATCCTGAGAAGGAAGAATAAAGTGAGGGGGATCTCACTCCCCAACTTCAAGCTCTACTACAAAGCCATAGTAATCAAGACAATTTGGTACTAGCACAAGAACAGAGCCACAGACCAGTGGAACAGAATAGAGACTCCGGACATTAACCCAAACATATATGGTCAATTAATATTCAGTAAAGGTGCCGTGGACATACAATGGGGAAATGACAGTCTCTTCAACAGATGGTGCTGGCAAAACTGGACAGCTACATGTAAGAGAATGAAACTGGATCAATGTCTAACCCCATACACAAAAGTAAATTCGAAATGGATCAAAGACCTGAATGTAAGTCATGAAACCATAAAACTCTTAGAAAAAAACATAGCCAAAAATCTCTTGGACATAAACATTAGTGACTTCTTCATGAACATATCTCCCTGGGCAAGGAAAACAAAAGCAAAAATGAACAAGTGGGACTATATAAAGCTGAGAAGCTTCTGTACAGCAAAGGACAACATCAATAGAACAAAAAGGTACCCTACAGTATGGGATAATATATTTGTAAATGACAGATCCAATAAAGGCTTGATATCCAAAATATATAAAGAGTTCATGCACCTCAACAAACAAAAAGCAAATAATCCAATTAAAAAATGGACAGAGGAGCTGAACAGACAGTTCTCCAAAGAAGAAATTCAGATGGCCAACAGGCACATGAAAAGATGCTCCACATCACTAGTTATCAGAGAAATGCAAATTAAATCCACAATGAGATATCACCTCACACCAGTAAGGATGGCTACTGTCCAAAAGACAACAACAAATGTTGGCAAGTTTGTGGAGAAAGGGGAACCCTCCTACACTGCTGGTGGGAATGTAAATTAGTTCAACCATTGTGGAAAGCAGTATGGAGGTTCCTCAAAATGCTCAAAATAGACTTACCATTGGCCCAGGAATTCCACTTCTAGGAATTTACCCTAAGAATGCAACACTCCAGTTTGAAAAAGACAGATTCACCCCTATGTTTATGGCAGCACTATTTACAATAGCTAAGAAATGGAAGCAACCTAAATGTCCATCAGTAGATGAATGGATAAAGAAGATGTGGTACATATAGACAATGGAATATTATTCAGCTATAAGAAGAAAACAAATCCTAGTGTTTGTGACAACATGGATGGAGCTAGAGGGTATTACGCTCAGTGAAATAAACCAAGCGGAGAAAGAGAAAAACCAAGTGATTTCACTCCGCTGTGGAGTATAAGAACAAAGGAAAAACTGAAGGAACAAAACAGCAGCAGAATCACAGAACCCAAGAATGGACTAACATTTACCAAAGGGAGAGAGACTTGGGAGAATGGGAGGATAGGGAGGGATAAGGGCAGGGAAGAAGAAAGGGGGTATTATGATTAGCATGTATAATGTGGGGGTGGGGGAAAGGGGAGGGCTGTGCAACACAGAGAAGACAAGTAGTGATTCTACAACATCTTACTATGCTGATGGACAGTGACTGTAATGGGATTTGTGCAGGGGACTTGGGGTAGGGGAGAGCCTAGTAAACATAATGTTCTTCATGTAATTGTAGATTAATGATAACAAAAAATAAAAAATAAAAATGATTAATGTAGCCATTTAAAAACAAAAAAAAAAGTGTCCAAGGAACTGAACGGACATTTTCCCAAAGAAGGTATATGAATGGCCAATAGGTACACAAAAAGATGTATTAATTATCATCAGTTACATAGTAATCATCACTACATTAGTGATGTTTGTATAACATCACTAATTTTCAGGGAAATGCAAATCCTGGTGAAATACCACCTCACACTTGCTAGAATGGCTAGAAGACAAGGATAACAAGTGTTGGTGAGGATGTGAAAAAAAGAGAACTCTTGTGCACTGTTGGTGGGAATGTAAACTGGATCAGCCACTAAGGAAAACAGTATGGAGGGTCCACAAAAAATTAAAAATTGAACCACCACATGATCCAACAATCCCACTTCTGGGTATATAAGCAAAGGAAATGAAAACAGCATTTTTAAAAGTTATTTGTACTCCCATATTTATGCAGCATTATTCACAACAGTCAAGATATGGAAACAAAATAAGCACCCATCAACAGATGAATGGATAAAAATGAGAGTTATAATGGAATATTATTCAGCCATAAAAAAGAAGAAAATCCTTTGTGGCAACACGGATGTATTTGAGAGTATTATGCTAAGTGAAATAAGTCAGACAGAGAAAGACAAATACTGCATGATCTCACTTAAATGCAAATTTTAAAAAGCCAAACCCATAATAACAGAAAGTAGAGGTCTAGTTGCCTGGGACTAAGGGGGTGGGGAGTTGGGGAGATGTTAAAGAATACAAATTTGCAGTTAGAAGACAAATACATTCTAGGAATCTAATGTATAGGATGGTGATTATCATCAATAGTATTGTATTATATATACTTCAAAGCCAATATGAGACTAGATCTTAGATCTTCTCACCCTAAAAAGGAAATGATAATTATGCAAAGTGATGGAGGTATTAGCTTATGCTACCACTATTTGCCATATTGCAATATATAAATGTGTAAAATCAACACACTGTACACCTTAAACCTACACAATGTTACATGGCAACTCTATCTCACTTAAAAAAGACAAAGGACAATGGGCTTCCTGAACCAGAGACTCCTACTATTCCCACTGATAAGAGCCCCCTTGGCAGGGTTTTTTTTTTCCCCCTCATAACTTTTATCAGTTATACTTAAAAACGTACCTGTTGTTGCAAGTGATCAGGAGTAACCTGCCAACCAGCACGTCCGTCCAACAAAACAAGACAGGATCAAGTCAGATGCAGGGCTCACCTGTTGCTTGGCAGCAGCGAGAACCAGAGGGGCTATGGCTGCGGGCGGGGCCCTCACACGGCAGAGCTGCCTCCGGCGCAGCTACCCCAGCACACGCATCCCTTCTGGGTCCTGGGAGAAGCTGAGACTCTGGGGACAGAGAACCAGAGCACTGCTAACAGGTACACGGGGGACCCCAACCACACAGCTGGATTTCCCTTGAGGACATTATCTGAAAGGGGCTTTGAGGACTGGGGCCCACAGACACACACACCACCTGCGAACATCATCTCGGAGGTTTCTTGCGTCTCGCGGGAGGAAAATGGGAGTTCCGGATCTGCTGAGGGGAGGGGCCAGGAAGATGGACAGCTGTCAGATGGACCAGGTTGGACCAGTATCCGGCCTCACACCATATCCAAACTAAAATTATGATGGATCAAGACCTAAATGCAAAATAAAACAAAAAAAAATTCTCAAGGAGACCTGGAAAAGATCTTCCTGACGCTGAGGTAAAATTTCTTTTTCTTTTCCCATTTGAAAAATGTAATACTCCATTTTGCTTCAAAATATTTCAGCATTCTGAAAGAAATCAAACCTTTATAGTAAGAGTGAGGATGGAGGTTATCTTTGGGGAAAAGGGGCAGCTGTAACTGGGAGGTGGTGTGAATGTGAAGGCTTCTCAGCCTGGATAGTTATGTTCACTTTATGAAAACTCATGGAGCTCCATGCTGGTTACCCATGAACTCTTCTGTATTACACTTCAGTAAAAACATTTAGATGAAAAGAAAGTCTTAGCATTCTGAACATATCCAAAAATAAATAAATAACAGAAAGTTGCAAATTATGTTTAAGGTCAGAAGGCTTATGTGCCTTCCTTGAACCAGCAGCTATTCACTTCTGTGACAATGAAGGATTTTACACTTTGTTTTAAAACTACCGGATTTAACTAAAAATAATCAGAACACTTCTCATGCCTGCCAATGCTCCTTCCCACAGCTAAGAATGAAGCAGAATGTTATGTCATTATACAGAAAACGTGAAGCAGTGTCAACAGATTTGGCCTCCCCCTTGAACCCCCTATGGAAGGTATAACCTTGTACAACAATCCAGTACCCAGCACTGCAAGAGGTTGTCCAGTTTGTTTTGTTCTTCTTACAGACTCTATATAAATACAGTTGATAACTCAGGATTCCTAATGGATAGCACTGCCTGACAAATAAATTACAAATAAATTTTTTAAAATTCCAGGAACATTTTAATTGCCCTTTCATCCTGTGAAATTTCACAGAGTGAAATCTCTTAAATTTCACAGAGTGAGGACAAAAGAGGGTCGTTTTATTTTTTAAATATTTAGAAATGTGAACAACTTTGGTAGAATTCCTAGGTGTTTGTGACACCAATAAACACATCCTGGAAACTACTTGCAATTTCTAGAGCACATCAAAAACTACAGCATGATAATTTTCCAGCTGTCGAATTAAACCCAGTGAGAGCAACAGACAAATTCTCAAATAGGAGGTGAGTCAGTTACCGCATTTGTCCTCCAGATAGTGACATGGAAGCAGGTAACAATTTCATTAAATTATTCTTCTCATCCTCTTTATCCGTTTCTCATTCCTTTCATCTTCCTCCTCCACCTTTGTTTTCTAGGAAATGCTAGATGGCCCCTGCATCACACCATTTTCCTTTAGATTATAGTTGGCAACATCCTTCTCATTTGGTTTCTTCAACTTTGTTGCCTTAGTATAAGGTGGCTTTTCACTACCACTCAAATTATTCCACATGCTTTATTTTTCTATCGCTGTGTAACAAACTAAGCTTTGCATCTTAAGTCAGCAGCCATTTATTAGCTCACAGTCTAAGTCCAGCAAGGTACAACGGGGCTCTCCACTCAGGGAATCACAAGGCTGAGACCAAGTTATCAGCCAAGCTGAGTCCTCATCTGCAAGTAGACATCACTTCCAGGGGCATTCAGGTTGTTGGCAGAATTCAGTTCTGTGTGGTTATAGTACTAAGGACTCTGTTTCCTTGAGATGGCTATTGGCTATGGCCCTCTCTCAGCTCTTTAAAGCTGCTGGAATGCCTTTCACATAGCCTCCTACATCTTCAAGTCAAATCTCTTTTATTCCTCAAATCTCTCTGACTTCTTCCACCAGCTGGAGAAAGCTCTCTGCTTTAAAAAGTTTCATTGATTAAATAACACCCACCTGGATAAGCTCCTATTTTAAGGCCAGTCCTGCAGGAGAACATAATCACAGGAGTGAGTGATGTCTCATCACATTTATAGGTTCTATGGATTAGGGTAAAATATCTTTATGGGGCATTCTAGGAATTCTGCATACCTTATCACCAGCTTTTTGGCCACATCTTCAATGAAAATGCCATTCATTTTCATTCACGACGCAGCCACAAGGGCTATTTCTATTTCCCACACATTGTATCCCATCTCTCAGAGCACATGGAAAATGCAAAGTTCACACGGGGCCTCTGAATTTTTCTTTGTATGTCCCTCTGAGCATGTCTTCACAAAAAAAGGCATGAAGAGGCATCTCACCCTTTAGTTTCTTGGGGTTACCTCTAGCTATCCTGACTGTATGGTTTGCTAGTTTAGGCCACACAGTGCATAAAAATTTCCTAGCCTTACATGAACTGCCTCCATACAAACCATCTCAGGCAAAGATTTCTTAAGATACAGAAAGCAATAACCATAAAGGGGAAAAATATTGATCAATTGGATTACTTTAAATTAATAACTTCAATTTTTTAAAACCATTAAGAGAGTAAAGAGATAAGCCACAGACTTGGAAAACAGCGCCATATGTTGAAATAAATGTATATCTCAATACATGTATCTGAAAAGGGACTCTTATCTGGAATATATAAAACACTCCTTCAAATCTATGAGAAAAAGAAAGAGAACTCAGTAGAAAAAGAGGTACATGGAACAGATATTTCAAAAGAGAAGATATGGAAACAGAAAATAAATATGAAAAGGCATTCAATTTCATTAGTCATTGGGAAATGCAGATTAATATCATAAAGCAGATACCACAATATACCCTCCAAAATGGTTAAAATGGGAAAGACAGACAATGTAGAACAATCAGACCTCTTATACTCAGAATGCAAATTATTATGACAACTTTGGAAAACAATTTGATAATGTTTGCTAAAACTGAATATATTCAGACCTCATACTCAGCAATTCCACTCTTTAGTGTATCTATAACAGAAATGCACACATATAGCCAACAAATGGCATATACAAAAATGTCAACTGCAGTATTATTTGTAATATTCCCTAAGTGGAAATAGGCCAAATGTTTGATAGTAGAGTGGATAAAAAAATTATGGTATATTCATTCATACAGTAGAATAACATGCAGGAGTGAGAATAAATAAACTACAACTTACAAAAAAAGATGAATTTCACAAACATAATAGTAAGTAAAAAAATAGCAAGTCATAAAAGAGCACATGTTGTGATTTCTTTCTTATGAAGTTTAAAAACAGGCTAAAGTAATGTGTGGTTTTAGAAGTCAGAATAATATTTACCCTGGTGGGGGGAGGTGGGGTGGTTGTGAGTGGAAGAGGGCACAGGGAGACATCTGGGGTGCTAGTAAAATTCTAAATTCTTGGTCTGGGCATGACTTATGCGTGTGTTCACTTTGTGAAAATTAATTGAACTTATTATTTCTACACTTTTTATATACATTTCAACAGAAAGTTTACATTATGCAAAACAATTTATGTATCTAGTGTGCAGCCAGCCGTACCTGGTTTGTTCACCATGACATCAGCAGCCTATCACACTATCACTTGTTGAGTGACAATAGTCAATAAATTTTTAAGTGGCTGGTTAACAAATTTTCAGGACAGTTGCCTTAAAACAGCTGATAGGATTTTTCCACCCAGTGGGGTAACATTTGCCTGTGTTTCATTGAATATCTTCAGATATTGCAGGGCAGTTGTTTCAGGTAGACCAGCCTGCAGAGGGGAGAATGGAAAGCAAAAGGGAGCGAAGAGCTGGAATGTATTAAGCTCTTATATAGGAACTTATATATCGCTTATTTTACTGTGCCAGTCACTATTGTGACGACTTTACATGTGTAAGTCATTGAATCTCCACAAAAACCAATGAGGTACTTCACAAATGAGGAAACTGAGGTTTACAGAGGGTCCATAATCTAAGTAGACAATAAAACTGCCAGGATTCAATCCCTGAATATGAGCTTAATCATGAGTCTGTTAATCTGTGAACATAGTAGGCACTCAAAAACTATTTGTGGAAGGAGTCCGTAATGGACCCCTCTATCATTATTTTTCCTCTCCTTGCTTCCTGATTATAATTACATTCTGATAATTGAGCCTCAGTGGCGGGATTGGAAGATGAGAAGCTAGGGGGCTTAGGGGGGTGAGGGCCTTTTAGTCCAGCCTTCCAGTTTAGAAAGGGTTTCAAACAAAGGCTCTTGACATCATTTCCAGATGAGCCTATACATGCAGTAACATTCACTCATATGACTAGAAGGAGTCATTGAACACACAACTTTAAATTTGGGTCCCATTCCCTATAGTGTGCCCTACAAAAACATTGCTTAGAAATGTTGTACTCTTTTGAAAAGCAAGATAATTATATTGTGCTTATTTAAATGCATGTGTGAAAATTATTGATTTTTTAAACATAAAAAATGCACCACAGTCTTTTAGTTCTGTTTTGGCATTTCACTTTTTCACATGTCAGGAATATTAAAAAAGAAAACACGGAAGCAGTTTGGGCACTCTGACTTCGGAAAGACCCTGGCTAATGCACAAGCTGTTTCCACGTGCACAGCAGCGTTTCATTTCGTGCCAATCCCTGGATGTAACCATTGCTACAGGGGAAGAGACAAAAGGGGAGCTCTTGGGCTAATTTGAATCACTGAAACCCACAGAAAACTGAAAGCCTCAGTTAGTTTCAACTTTTTACCCTGCAAGGCTTGTTCCTAGGGCGGCTTTTAAATAGCAACAAAAATGCTTGATTTTTACTTTCACTTTCCTGTCTTCCCCATCTTCAACCATTGGTGGAAGTTGTCAGGAGGTTTTGCGGACAGAGGCAAACAATAGCAATGCCTTCTACTTACACAGGCTTGACAGGAGTTTACAGAACCTGACTGTTCAGTTCCCTTCAGTCCTCTCAAGAGCCCTGCCAACAGCAATTACCACTCTTTTTTGACAGTTCTGGCAACTTAGTCCCCCTCCAAAAGTAGAAGTGACTTGTCCCAGATCTCTGAATTACTAAAGGGCCAAGCAAGAATCTCATCCCCCGGGGATGGAGAGAAGAAACAGAATAGTCCATGGGCTGAGATCCTTAGTGTGAACTGAAAATTGCCTGACTTCTCAGTGACTTCATCTTCAATTGCATGCAAATTACCAGATTATATATATATATATTTCTTCTTGGCAATTTTACCACTTTTCATCTACTGAAAAAAATTAAGCCATGTCAACTTCTTTTAACATGACCATAAGCCTGTGGAGCTGTCTGTGTGGACCAGGTAAAGGAATTAATTTTCATTTTTTGCAGAAATCAAAAGGGGGAAAAGGCATTTGGCAGAGGATGAGGCCATGTTATTTCAAAAGGGAAAAAATGAATATAACATAAAAGGTAAAATATTTCAAATTTGTAAGGAAAAATATTTTTTCACTAGAAAAATTTCCTCATGCTCCCATTTTCACTTGGCTTATCCTGCCTGTGGCATTCGAAGCAATCTGTCTCTTGGCACCACAGCTGTGAAATACATGCACTTCATGAGATGCAGGCAGTTATAACCTCTCCCCTGATTTTATTAGCCTCCTCACTTTCACTTGGTTTCGCTGTGAGCAGTGTCTTGCCATTGGCTCTCACACTGTGCTGTCTAAACTATTTAATAATTCTATTTTACAGAATTACATTCTGACCAATAGAAGTTAACATAATCAGGGAAATGGTAATAAACAATGTACAGTCAGAAAACGACATTGCCATGCAATTTGCTATGTGCACTATTACCCAGGCTATCCTAGAAAAATGGGCTAGTTTAAGAGTAAATTAAACTATAGACTTTAGATCAGAAATTTGCACCTACTGTATTAAGAGTTCAAAAACTTTTTTTTTTGCAAGCTGTACTGTATCTCAAATACTTAACTCTGCCATTCTAGGGAAAGCAGCCATAGACAGTAGGCAATATATCAATGAATAGATGTAGTTGTGTTTTAACAAAACGTTATTTGCAAAGACAGATGGCAGTCAGTTCGTGACATGGAACTACAGTTTGCTGGCCCCTCATCTAGATGATGGATATGTTTGTACCTGCCATTCAAAGGCTGATCCTAGACTATAAGCCTCAAACATCTGTTTCCCAATTTACCTGAAAAAATGGTGTTTGTATGTGTATTGAGGGGGAGGGTTAAGTTTAAATTATAATGCATTTTTCTCAGGAGAAAATATTTAATTTAAAAGTATCGGTATTTTCCATATATATAGAAGGACACATCAGTTAGTTTTTTGCATGACAATTACATTCATACAAAACAGGTAATTGGAATGAACGGAAATTATTTTTAAAATGCTTATATACTGATATGCTTATATGCTGAATAAACTGACAATACTCAACTGAGTCTAGAGTGCCACTGACCTTTAACCTTCAGCTTTACCCATGTCTGAAGTCTTCCATTCAGATCAGCACAGTCAGTGTCACATGTCTCTGGGCTTAGCTCCTCCTTTAGTCTTGGTGGCATTGTGTGCTATGCTGACTGCTTTTATTAAGGCAAAGCATGAGGCTTGTCCTTCCTTTAGTTCAGGGTTTTCCTGTGATTTTAACAGACACTTCCCAATGAGGATTTTATTTACATTTCAAACAAATGAATTGAACACATCCTATGTGGCACACTGTAGAGCATCAAGAGAGAGCAGCTCATTCCCTTTGCTACCAAACCTTGCTCCCCAATGGAGCTGCCAGCTTGGACATAAAACACTGGCAGGCAGTTTAAATGATATATTGCCAAATTAGTGCTTTCATATTAATGAAATTTACTCCAAAATATGCAAGTGAATTGCATATGAATGGAGAGGCAATATATTGCTTGGTCAATAAGTATCCTGTAGGCTGACTCCAGGATAATAGCAGCAGGCCTGCCTTCTTATTCCTCAAAAAATAGGAGGCATCATCTTAGGATGAAGCTGGGAAAAAGGGTCTGTCTCCAGAATTCCTTGCTTGTTTTTCCTTAGCTTTACCTGGCTTCAAGGTCTGTCCTTACCTCCAACGAGGCTTCCCTGTGCCATAGTAATCATGGCAGCTATTTTATACAAGTATTAATACTCTTTGCCTGACTGATATTATTTTCCAGTTTGGCATTGGGCAATTGCCTCTCCTCCTTGAAGTGCTCATATAAAGGGAGGATGGGGGAGACTCACCCTTTGTATGGTCACTACCTCCTGAATAAATGAGTGAATGAAGATCTTCATGTACCCACTCATCTATCCCGTGATGCCTACTGTATCCTGTATAAAGTCACTGTTCCAGAGTGAGGGGAAAGCGGTAAACAAAGCAGGTGACATTCTTGACCTCATGAAACATACATTCCAGTAGAGGGAGTAAGAAAATTTTAAATAAAATATTAATTTAACAAGTGTTAAGTTCTATGGGAGCTAGTAAAATAGGAAAGGGGAAAGGGAACCCTGGAGGAAAGGGGGAAATGATGTTAAGTATGTGGCTAGGAAAAGCCTCACCGAGGAGACATCTGCGCAAAGACCTGAAGGAGGTGAGGGAGAGAGCCATGTGGATTTCTGGAGGAAGAAAGTTCTAGGTTGAGGCAAGGAGGGCAAAAGCCTGGGGTAGCCCACGCCCATTAGAGGAACAGCCTGAAGCCCTAAGTCCAGACCACAGTGTGAAGGGCAGAAAAGAGCAGGTGATTAGACCATGAAGAGGCCATTTATTCTAAATGAGACAAACCAGTGACTTGCTTTCCTGGGTTTTCAAAGTATATTTAATGGGCATGATTTATTCAATAGTTTTAACCACCTCTTTCCCACAGAGTTGACCCCAGGGGTCTGCTTACTGTTTCATTTTCTATGTTTAATTTCCTTAGACTTTAAATGGGAAAAATAGCACCTGCGTTTCCTTCCAGGGGATGTTAAAGGGATTAAATGACCATCACTATGGGAGCATGAGTTCTGACTCTTAAATAAATTAGCAGCACAGCTACTTAATCAACAACTGTTTATTCAGTGCCTACTGTAAGGAAGATAAATGGAACCTGTACAAGAAAGGAGGGAGGAAGGACTGAAGAGTGACTGAACCTGGGCATGTCACCACTTTGAGACTGTGTCCATCGGTGTGAAATGGGGACTTGATGTTTGCCTCACAGCATGTTGTCAGGATCCAAAGAGATACGGCATTGAAATAGGTAGCACAATACCAATGCATATTAGTCAAATTACTATTGTAATTATCATCATCATCATTCCAGGAGGACAAGAAACTAGAAGCAACCCCACATCTTCTAACAGGGGAAGATAAAAGCAAGAAAGAATTCTTGAAGGATTTCAAGGATTCATTTTTAAAGCAGCTGGTGGTATGATTATGCAATGGGATTCAATTTATTATTTGAATTGTGCCAAGCCTAAGGGACATCTTTTTAGTAAGTCAAATCCCTAGGAATTCAGTTCATCTGGGAAGTAGGATATATTCCAGAGAATATATATCTATAGGAAAGAGGATAGAATTCTGGAAAAACCTGGTGATGATTCCACATTAGAAACAAATACAGGAGACCTTGGATGACTTGGATAAAAACTGTAATATATTAGTAGTTCCAGGAAAAGTAGAAGACAGATTTGTAACTGAGCAATACAAAAATGAAGTGGTGCTATACCATGGAAGAGGGATTGACCCAATCAGCTGCCTAGTGCCTTTCCATTTGGGACAGATAAGGTTTATAGCAGGGAGTAGGAATGACTAAAGACTTGATATACATGAATCTCATCAAATTATCTGAATATTTTCTGTACTGTTGTGGGCACCTGCCCCTTTGTGTTTGTCTGGCATTCTTTACTGCAGAAAACTGCTCCTCTCCAACTCCATGTACTTCCGTTGAGTCTATCAGTCCAGGGGACCTGAGACCCACACCACAGGGATGGACTTGTGACCCAGAGTGTTCAATAAGACCACCCCATTTCCTGCACCCTGGTGATTGAATTGGGGAAAGACACATGACCCGAGTGTAGCCGATCAAGATTTTCTGGGGTAATTGATATGGATGATGAAACTTAGTCCCTCACTTTGAGATTGACAGCTGTCAGTATCATAAGCCTGAAAGCAGCCTGGAGCCCTGTTATTACCATGTGGAACAACACTAAGAATTAAGCCCAAACCTAGACAAGAAGAATCAGAAGAAAGGAAGAGAGGGAGGGAGACACAGAGACAGGCAGAGATATTCCTATTGATACTATTTAATTGCTTGAGCCCCTTGATTCATCCATACCCAACTGGCTGCTTCTTGGGACTTTTCAGTTATTTGAGCCAATAGGCTACATTTTGCTACTTTCAGTTTGAATTTGAATTTTTTCTGTTTGCAAATGAGAAAGTCAATTAAGAAAATAATGAAAGAAACGAGGAATCTAACTAAGTGATAAGGCAGTGTGTGGCAACCTAAACAGGAAAACATAATTCAGTCTACCCACTCCCCCAAAAAAACATGTTTTAGGATGTTACAAAAGATTTGGGGAAAGGTGTAATTTAGAGTTAAAATGGCCAGGAGACACAGTCTGCCAAATCAGTCCCTACAAAAGATAGGAGCTTGGCCCCCACCTAGACATTATGGATAAAACAATACTTGGTGTGTCTGTCTGTGGTTTGGAAAGCATCATCCTAGAAGTTTGTAGCCGTATGATGCATATCCTGATCCTGAATACCTGATCAATAAGTAACTATAGCATAGCCCCAAGTCTACCAATGCAGTAACCTCAGGCACCTGAGATGGTTAAACTGCTCCTCTCCATTCAGAAATGGTTTTAGTACTACAGGAGGCTTAGAATTAAACATAAGGATTATGAAGCAAAGTGGACCCAAGTATTAACACTGTTTATTGATAGATTTAGGAACAGAAGTTATAATTTATGTATTTAAAATGTTAGTAATATTTAAGAAAATCTGACATATTAGAGACTATCAAATTTAGCTTCATGATTTCAATTTGAAATTTATTCTTAAATTTTATTCTCATCTTAAATAGCAAAGTTCTGATAATTTTATAATATTTATAATAAACAGTCTTTGAACACTGGTTGATTTTATTTTTAAGGATGCATTTTTAGATTTACAAGTCCTTTGGCTTTGCTTGTTGAGGTTTAAGTCAGCCTCATCAGGCATCTGAGTTACTTGAGATATTAAATTACAAATGTTTTTAAAAGTTTTTGGGAATTTGACTGATGGCTTATTAACATGACTAATTGTATGGAGGATTTTAATCCGCTGAAATTGTATTAATCAAGTGAGTAGAAAGATGGTTTTTAATTTTACAGAAATTTCCTTGTTTTGTAAGTAAAATCAGAATGGCAAAATGAAATTAAAGGCCTAAAAAATTCTAGTTTCAAATTTACAACTTCAGTTGATTAAATATTATTTCAATACTCAAATATCTATATTCCTTTCTGTGTATAAAAGCTCTCATTTCCCAAACATGGAAAAAAACACATCAACACACATGGTAAAGAAAATTATTATAGATGCAAAAGCTCAAGATTTAACAGCATTCCCTATAGAAAATGACAAATTTGTGGCCTGCATGGGGCAGGAGGTCAGGCACACTATACAAATATTCGTAATAAATAATGATGAGCCAACTGGACCAGCTACCAGGCAACAAAATAAAAGCAAGAATCAGCAACTAAGGTGGTAATAACTAAACATCATTCATTCATTTATTATTTTATTTAACAAATATTTAGAGAATACATACTACATAACAGGCTCTGTTGTAGCCATCCTAAGATATGGATAGAAAAGGAAAATATGGTTTACAATTTGGATATGAAAAAGGCAAAAAAAAAAAAAGACTACATGACTGGAAACTAAGGAGAGATGCCAGCAGAAAATTGCTGTGATAGAGGGAAATCTAGGTTGTCTTGTCTTAGATTTCTTAGCTCTGCCTGATGTCAACAAGCATAGAAAATAAGGAGTGAGAGCATCTCAAGATATCCACAGAAGAAAAATTAAAAAAAATAAAATAAGAAGAGAAGAAAACAGGATAACACATTTAGTAATAATAGACTCCAGACACGAAAGAAGAATGATCAGAGGGTTAAGTAATAGAGCCTGAGACAAATAGAGGGGCAGCCAGCACAGTCACCAATGAAAAGAAAGTGGGGAAGTTCGAATGAAGTCTTACAGGATTAATTAAAATGATGCAAATATGGGTAAAGCAAAGCATAAAGTAGGAACAGGCAGTACAGATAACAAGAAAAAAAAACTATGAATGGATAAGTCTAGTCGATTCTGAGAAGAAAATATGGATATGAATTAAGGCACAGGAAATACAATTGAGCACCAGAATGCCTTGTTCCAAATGACTGGGGTTGGGCTCTTCATATCATCTGGAAAGGAAGAGAGACACATGGTACAGTGACAGCTCAAGAAGAGAAGCATAAATCATGTTGTGAAAAAGGAAGGTGAGTTTGGTTCTGAGGCCTTACTGCCCACTGAAGTACAAGCCTTTGGAAGTCATGCTGACTATACCTCTGGCCATGCCTTCCAATAACCCATAGGCAAATGGCCAGTATAACGGAATAAGTGATGAATACTAGGGGAGGGGGACATATTTTGTTCTGATGATTTAAAAAATATTCCCAATACATAAGCTAAATTCATGCCAGAAAAATTAGATAAGACAGATAACCCAATCAAAAGACAAATAACCCAGAAAAGAAAAATCCCTACCCTACACTTCTGAGGAAGAAAGTGCCACTGACTTTCTAAACTAGTAAAGTTTTTGCAGAAATTGACAACCTATTCCACCCCGCCCCTGAAAGTAGTGGTGATCATCTACTTATAAGAAAGGAGTAAACAGAATTGTCAATTCCAAATCAAGAAAAAAGCTTTTAATCAGCAAATCTGAAATATTCCCTTCAAGTGCTTGAAAAGATACAGTGGCAAGATCTGCAAAGGGTTCCTCTCAAGTATTCATCAGGCTGCTGGTTAGTACATGAATGTGAGGAAACAACCCCAAAAGAGAAAATGACCCATCCTGAAGGATTAGAGAGAACAGTATGAAGTGCTCAAATATGGCTGGGCATAATGTCCATTGCCACCATCCAGACTAGAAAATCTAATTTATGGATCAGTGGGTAGAGTGCTTAAAAGGTCTTGCCTAAATTGTAGGGCAAAATTATCCCTCGATTAAGTACCGCTGTGGTCCTGCCTAACAAATCTTGAAGGTATGACCTGAAAGAATCAAACTTTCCAAGTAACTTAGCTGCACCCTGAAGCAAAGCTCAAAAATATTTATAGGAATAAAAAAGTCCAACACTCAACAGGAAAAATATCCAATGTCTTGTGCACAGTTAAAAAAATTTACCAGGAGGGCAAAGAAATAGAAAAATATAACCATGATGAAGGAAAAAAAAGTCAGTCAATTGAAACCAAACCAGAAATGGGGCAGATGTTAGAATTAACAGACAAAGATATTGGAACAGCAATTATATATAAACCTATGTCATATGTTTAAAAAGTTAACTAGATACAAGGAAAATATTAAGTGATACAAATTAAACATCTAGAAATGAAAATACATGTTTGAAATGAAAAATATACTGAATGGGCTTAACAGCAGATTCAACATTGCAGAAGAAAAGATTAGTGAATCTGAGGACATAGCAATAGAAACTATCTGAAATGAAATACATAAAATTTTATAAAATATATCTCTTGCAGATAGACTGTGATAAGTTAAAGATGTGTACTATAAACCCCAAAGCAACTAATATATATATAACTAACAATATATATAATGAATTTTTTTTCTTAAAAAAGTTATAGCTAATAAATAATAAACAAAATGAAACTAAGTAGAAATATTTCAACTAATCCAAAAAAAGGCAAAAGGAAAATGGGAACAAACAATAGATGGAAGAAATCGAAAGCAAATAACAAGGTGATAACTTTAAACTCTGGCATATCAATAATCACACTAAATGTTATTACTTAGATACCCTAATTAAGATTATTTTGATACCCTAATTGAGGTTGTCAGAAAAAGGAATATACTTTACATACAAGAAACAAGTTAAACATAAGAAGATAGAAAAGATACACCATGCTGTTATGGACTGAACTGTGTCCATCCCAAATTCTTATGTGGATGCTCTAATTTCCAATATAACCATATTTGGAGATAGGGCTTTTATGGAAGTGATTAAGATTAAATGAGGCTATAAGGGTGGGGCCCTAATCCCATAGGTCTGGTGTCCTTATAAGAAGAGGAAGAGACATGAGGTATCTCTTTCTCACTCTGCGAGAGCACACAGAATAAAGGTCATGTGAGGACACAGCAAGAAGGCAGCCATCTGCAAGCCAGGAAGAGAGGCCTCACCAGACATCAGCCCTGCTGGCATCTTATCTTGAACTTCTAGTCTCCAGAACTGTGAAAAAGTAAATTATTGTTTAAGCCACCCAGTCTGCAGTATTTTGTTATGGTATAGTAACCCAAACAGATGAATATACATGCTAAGATTAGTCAAAAGGAAGCTGAGGTGCCTATATTAAAGTCATACAAAGTAGTAGCAGAGCAAAGAACCTCACCAGGCATAAAAAAATGTCATTTCATAATGATTGACCGGTCAATTCATCCAGAGTATGTAACAATCCTAAATATTTATATACCTAACAAAAACAATTAAAAATATATGAAGCAAAAACTCAGAACTGCAAAGAGAAATAGACAAATCTACAATCTAAGATGAGAATTTAAGTGTCCCTCTCTAAATAACCAATAGAATAATAGAGAGAAAAATCAGTAAAGACTTAGAAGACATGAACAAAACTATCTACCAACATTACCTGATGGACATTTGTAGAATACTTCAACAAACAGTAGGTTATATTCTTTTCAAGTGGACATGTAACATTAATCAAGACAAACCATACTCTTGGCCATAAAACTTATCTCAATAAATGCAAGTGAATTCAAGTCCAACAAAGTATGTTTTGTAATTTAAAAGGGAATTAATTTTGAAATCAAATTTATAAATCTCAAAGGAATTTCTGCATTTCCATGTCCACTAAATATTATATTCACAACAGTCAAGTTATGAGAACAACCTAAATGTCAATTCATAGATAAATAGATGAAGAAAATGTAGTATATACATACAATGAAATATTCAGCCTTAGAAAAGAAGAAAATCTTGTATGCAACAACATGAATTAATCTGGAGGGAATCATGCTAAGTGAAACAAACCAGTCACAGAAGGACAAATACTTCATGAGATATCTAAAATATACTTCACGAGATATATAAAATGTAAAAATGCTTTATATGAGGTATCTAACATAATCAGACTCAGAAACAGACAGTAGAATGGTGGTTGCCAGGAGCTGGGGGAGGGGAAGTGGAGAGTTGCTGTTCAATGGTGAAAAGTTTCAGTTATACAAGATAAGTAAATTCTAGAGATCTGCTGTACAAATTGTGCCTATAACTAATAATGCTGTATTGTGCACTTAAAAATTCCTTAAGAATGTAGATCTCATGTTACATCTTCTGAACACAGTAACAAGAAAAGGAAAAAACAGATGAAAGATATAGCCTGAATAGCCCTATATATATTAAAGAAGTTGGATTGGTAGAGAAACATCTTTCTACAAAGATAACTCCACATTCAGCTTCCGTGGAGAATTTCATCAAGTCTATACAAACTCTTACAAAAAAATCAAAGATGAGGGAGTGATTCCCAACTCATTCTATGTGGCCAGCATTACCCTGATACCAAAACTAGGCAAAGACATTAAAAGCAAAGAAAACTACAAATCAATATATCTCATTAACATAGGTATAAAAGTTCAAAACAATGTTTTAAGAAATCAAATTCAGCAATACATAGCAAGGGTAATACATATTGAGTAAGAGGAGCTTACACCAAAAAGGCAAAATTGGCTTAATATATTAAAATATCAAAGTAATTCATCATATTACAAATTAAAAAGAAAAACTGTATGATTATATTTCAGAAAAAAACATTCAACATAATCTAACAGCCAAAACTCTTACCAAATTAGGAACAGAAGGAACATCCTTAATCTGTTAAAGGACATATCCAAAATACTACAGCTAATACCATGTGTAATGCTGAAAGCATTGAATGCTGTCCTCCTGAGGAACAGGGACAACACAGCGATGTCCACTCTCACCACTTCTATTCAACACTGTTCTTGAGGCCCTACGTACTACAATCAGAAAAGAAAAAGAATTAAAAAGTGCTTAGATTGGATAAGAAGTAAACTGTCTTTATATGCCGACAACATGATTGTCTCTTTAGAAAAACTGATGGAACCTATAAAAGAAGCTAGTAAAACTAATAAATGAGTTTAGCAAGGTCATAGAATACATGATTAATATGCAAAAATCAATTTTACCTCATATACTAGCTACAAATAATTGGAAGTGCAATTCCATTTACAACATGAGCAACATATGAAATACTTAGAGATGCATCCAACAAATACATGTAATACCTAGTCACTGAAAATTACAAACTGCTGAGAAAAATTAAGATGTAAATAAATGGGAGAGATAAACCTTGTTCATGGGTCAGAAGACTCCATATTGTTAAGATGTCAATTCTTCCAGAATTGATCTACAGATCCAATGCAATCCCAGTCAAAATCCCAGGAGAGTTTTTAGTAGAAATTGGCAAGCCGATTCTACAGTTTACATAGCAATACAAAGGACCTAACCTAGCCAAACAACTTTGAAATAGAAGAATAAAGTTAGAGGGCTAACATGCTGTTTTCAAGTATGGACTGAATTGTGTCCCCCAAAATTCATATGTTGAAGCCCTAGCCCCCAGTGTGATGGTATTTAGAGACAAGGCCTTTGGGAGGTAATCAGATTTAGGTGAGGTCATGAGGGTGCAAACCAGGTATAGAGCTCTCACCAGAACCTGAAAATGGGGGCACCCTGATCTCATTCAGCCTCCAGACAATGAGAAAATTAAATTATTTTTGTTTAAGCCACTAATCTATGGTATTTTGTTACGGCAGCCAAAGCAGACTAACACATCAAGACTTATTCTAAGACTAATTAGGATGGTATGTTATTGAAATCAAGATAAATAGATCAGTGGGACGGAATAGAGAGTCCATACATAGACCCATACATATTTGGGCAACTGATATCTGACAAAAGGGCAAAGGTAATTAAGAGAAGAAAGGATAGTCTCTTCAACAAATGGTGCTGAAACAATTGAATACACACATATGCAAAACAGAAAGAAAAAAATCAATTTTGTTCCATATGCTCACCATAAGCATTATCTCAAAATTGATCATAGACCTAAATGAAAAGCCTAAAACCATGAAACACAGAGAAAATTTAGCAATTATAGGTTATGCAAAGATTTTGTAAACACAACACCAGAATCACGATCCATAAAAGCAGAAAAGGTAAAGATTGGGCTTCATCGAAATTAAAAATGTCTGTTCTTCAGAAGACACTGCTAAGAAAATGAAAAGACAAGCCAGAGACTGAAAGAAAATATTTGTAAATCATAAAGGCTTTGTATCCAGAATATATAAAGAACTCTCAAATCTCAATAATAATAACCCATTTTTTAAATGGCCAAAACATTTGAACAGATACATTTCCAATGAGTATATACGGACAACAAAAACTGAGAAATGTCGATGTCAACAGCCACCAGGGAAATGCAAATTAAAAAGACAATATGACAGTACTACATTTCTACTGAATGGTGGTAAAAGTCTGTATCTGCTAAGACAAGGATGTGGAGGAACTGGAACTCTTATACACCGCTGATGGGAATGCAGAACTCTTTGGAAAACAGTTTGCCAGTTGCTTAAAAATTTAAATATATGCCTGTCATATGTCCCAGCCATTCCACTCTTATGTATCTGAGAGAAATGAAATCCCACTTCTGTACAGAGACTTGAACATGAATGTTCACAGCAACTTTATTTGCAATAGTCAAAAACTGGGGGAAGATAAAACAACAAACTATCATCAACAGGTGAGATTGTTCACTACGGATTATCCACACAAAGAATGAAGTGTTGATATACATTGTAACATGGATGAACCTCAAAATAATTATGCTGAATGAAAGAAGTCAGACAGAAGAGTACATACTGTATCTTGAAATTTTCTTCTATGAGGAAACCAAACAGAATTACTTAAAAGATAATTTCCTTTTCCTGAATTATCTGTTTCCTCAATATTCAGTTTATTTGTTTAAACTTTCATTTTCATCCTTGTTTATCCTCAGATTTTTATGACCCTTAGGTATCAATTCACATTTATAATTGAGGCAGACTGGCTTATTTAATCAGATAGCTCTCCTTGCCTAGGTCTTGCCTTCTGCCCACATGGGTGGGCCTTTTTACTGGCAGGCTTTGCTAGGCCTTAAGAGAAAGAGAATCCCCATCTCTCCCACTTCCCAGCCAAAATAAGGAGAATGTTTTCAGAGCGGGCATCACCCCTACTAGGACGCCATCTTAGGCAGACTGTTCTCAATTATTTGAAAGATTAGTCCTCTGGTTTTAGCTTGAGCATGTGATGTAGGGAAGGGGAATGTGGGCTATGACTCACAGTTATTCCACAGTTGATTTCATTCCCATTTCCCTCTCATACTCCAAGTTTTCAGCCTCCCTGTACGTCTGCTGCCAGGAAAAACAGCTCTAGCCCTTACAACCTTCTCCTGTGAATGTGACTGAGTCTGTTAATACAATTCCAAATATTCTTTATTTGCAAGAAATGTGTCTGTTTCTCTAGTTCCTGGATGCCCTTTCTTCTGCATTCAGTACTGTCATTATTAACGTCTGTTTCTCTTTACTGACATTTCTATGGGGTTTGGGAACAGAAAAAATACATTCTTATGCTCTGTCTGTCATCTTGAACAGGAATCCTCTTGAATATTTGGTCATCTCTGTGCTTTCTTCCTTATTTTGAGCCAGAAGACTCCTTATAGCCTCCACTTAGGGCCACAGGACCACACAAACAAGGCTTAATTTGGCTTCTACTTGTCAGCTCTTCACATATTTGAAATTAATTTTATATCTTCCTGTCATCTCTAGCTCAGATATTTCTAGTTCCACAAACCATACCTCATTGAATTTATAGTCCTCCTATCATTCTGATCATTTTCTTCTGAAACCCCTCCATCTCCCTAACAGATTCTAGTGCAATGCCCAGGGTACAAATGTTGGAAGCAATTTCATAATAACCTTCTCCAACCACATCACATGTTTGTATTGTCCAATGACTCTACCTCCCTACCCTTGACACATAAGATGAATGTTTTACCACCAGCAGCTGCAGAGAAGACTCTAACACAATGGGGATGTATTTAAAAGCCATAAGATGGGAAAACAGCAAGAGGAGGAATTTCCTTCCAAGAATTCCCCAGGTACTCTAGCACAGCTTCTAACTTATACACAATTACTTTATCACTTAGATAAAGGCCATTTAAAAACTCTTAATTTCAGTCATTTTGTAAAGAATGGTACAATGAGCTGCTGAATAAATTTGGAATAAGTTGTTCCTAACCTAATCAAACCATGCAGTTGAAGTCATATCATATATATATTTTTTCAAGTATCTGGAATGCAAATTCAAAACTCCAATCCATTTCGCATTTCTCATTAGAAAAACAGTTTTCAAAGAGCCTCAGATTGTTGTAAAATCACTACTAATTAAAATATGTATAACACTTAAAACTTAGCAAAAAGGCCTGATATCAATCTAAAAGGCATGGTGACATCCCTTTATAGCAGATTGAGTTTTAAATCTTAAACAAAATGTTGCCTGACAAAATTACACATTACAATTTACAGCTAACGTGTAGATTTTTCTGATATGTGTATCTCAGTAGGAATAGGTCTGGCCTCCAGTTCCTTGAAGAGCATGTTTTAAAACTTTAAAAGGAAAAAAGTTTTCTGAGTATATTAATATCTAGGGAAAGATTTATAAGTCAGATGCATTAAGAAACCAAAACAGTTTTTAGGAACTTTAGAGATGTTTTAAAAAATCTATATCCATTTGTTTGTTCAAAAGAATTACTTAAGAAACTGCTATATGCTAAGCACTAGTGGTTCAATCACTTACTAAAAAGATTTGCACTCTCTGTGTTCATGGAGCTTACTTGGGCGAAAGATATCAAATTTGTTAAAGCACCTTTTCTCTACAACTTTAGTTCAGGAAGATAGACTCAGATATACATGAAGTGATGCCATTGGCCTCTCGGAAGGCAGCAGCCCAGCGTCTTTTCCATTCTCTGGGCCAAGTGTCAGTAACACTTATGGAATGTTGACTAGGAGGAATCATAGCTAAAAAGTTAGCTGGAAGTTAAGAAGCCATTTTAGGAGAAATTCACTGGTTATCCCACCCTTACTTCCTCTGATCCATGGGAACTTGGAGAGAAAGTATTCCAGTTTCAACAGGTGTGTGGTAGCACATGGCCTACCTGGTGGACCTTAGGGATCACCCCCCTCTACAGCTGTATTTCCTACAAGCCTCATAAAACACAACATGCTCTTGCCCTGGATAGTTCGTTTTAGCTCTCCACGCACGCCATGCTCTTTTCCTTTCTCTTTGCCTGAAATGCCCTTGCTCTCCTCGCTCAGGTTTCAAATCTCAGCTCAAACACTGCTTCCCCTGGGAAGCCTTCACTGACCCCCGGGCTGGTTAGTCAGCTCAGTGGGGCTGCAGAAACAACTGTGAGAAAAGACAGACCAGGAAATGGATCTTGGTTCTAGCTTTCACCAGATGTGGAGTTATGTAAGCACACTGAACCTGAGTTTCTCCCATTGATAAGATGCAGAAACTTGCTATCCAGGGCTGTGCTGAGGATTGAACACAGCTGTGAACGCCAAGCTCCTGAACACATAGACAGCACTCAATAAATGCTGCTTTCTAACTCATATCCATCTCTGGGCACTCCTTGGAATGGCAGGAACTTCAGATCTCATGTTTAGATCAACCAGGGTTGTTATTCTGAAAATCATTGGGATTACAATAATATAACATTTCAAATTAAAAACAGCATTATAAATCAAAGCTTTAATGAAAAATTTTCTGATTACTTAGAAAGATCCTCTGTGGGAAGAATGACTATAATAATTAGAATGATCTACTTCAAGTGCAAGCATGCAGTACTTTCAAAGGTCCTGATCAAAAGCCTCAGCACTGGGTGCTACAGGCCTATAAATTTTACATAGAGGTCAATGCTATATTCTTAGCAATCACATCTGCTCTTGAACCTATTTCACAAACTCAGAGCCAGGCCAAAAGCACAGTAAATGGATAGCAAATATTTCCAAAAGGCAATAACAATAATACTATAAGAGTGACAATTATTGTATTTAATAAGAATTTCCACTTCTTCCAAGTCCTTCACACATCCCTTTAAACATTCTACAAACATTCTGTGGCAGGTCAGGGGTGCTGGGATGACTCAGTTGTCTCAATTTCCAGGGCTGCGGGCAGAAGTCTGGAAGGGTGCATGGTGATGCTGGGTGTATTTTTTTAATAAAACTGGATGAAGAGTATGGAGTACTCTTACTAAAGAGGCCAGAAGCTTCAGTTTTTTGGTCTACTTTCACTCCATTTTGAGAAATTTAAGGATCATTAGTGCCTTTCTCAGTCTCTCTCTCAGCAGCTATTTATAAACATAGTGGTTAAAAGTGCAGAGGGTGGAGTTAGAAACTTTGGTTCAAATTCCAGCTCTCCTACCTCTAGCTATGGAGGCCCTGGGTGAGTTACTTCCTGCATCTGTGGTTTAGCTTCCCCATCTATAAAATGGGGATAACAATAGTATGTACATCATAGGGCTCTAAGGAGGTGTACCCAGCACATAATTCATGTTCCTAATTATTGGGAACTATTAGGGTTAACTTTTATTCCTATCCGAGGCAGTGGTGAACAAAGTCAATCCAACATAGTGGGTAAATAATTCAAAACCATAATAAACTAAAATCATAAATATAGATTTTGGACACCCAGGTGGTTTCCATGAAATGCTGATGTCAGAGAACAAAACTTTAAACATTCATAAGATTAAGTCTCAGCAACATGCTCCTTAGCCCAAGAGCAGAAACAGAATGAGATAATGAAACTATCACCTGATGTCACAAAAGACAAACCAATGAGAATAAGCCAGGTAGCTTGGTGCACAAGTATTGCTTTTTTAACTTGGCTGTAGTATGACTTTTTAAAAATAAGCTTATAAAAATTGTAATTGTTGGCCAAGTACACTGACTCTCCAGTGAGGTCATGTTTGGAAATGTATGTATCAACATTTAAACAACTCAGAACCATAAAAAATCTTAAATATGTCAGCCAAATTCTGTCTCAAAGGTGAAAGAAGTAAGATATAAAAATTAGGGGAAGGCATATTTTCAATAGGATCATTGTTTTACACTACTCTTTATAAGTAATGAGTACAAAGTAAAGGCATTTCAGGATGTCATCATTAAAACTATTTGCAGTGTAAACCAGTTCTCAACACTGCTAAAACTTCTAGCACTGCTTAAAAATGCTCAAGAGAGCAGAACTACAATATTTATGTCTGCTTAAAAGCACATAATCTTCTTAAGCCTTAATTTTAAACACTGGTATTTTCTTTTAAAGTTCTTCAGAATGTATGTTCTCTGAAAAGGGAACTTTAAAAGCATTACTATCTAAAGCTTCATGGGACCTACAGCTATTAAGGAAGTTGTTTAGAGAGTAAATGAAAGCAATTGATATAAGTCAAAAATGGCACAGAGAGGCAGAAGAACAGAGGGCCAGGGGATGAAACTCATCTCCTTTCAACTGAGGAAAGGAGACGGTACATCCATGTGACTAGAGCATCTCTATTTTCCCAGAGATGATAAAATACTAGGAACTGTGAGTCCTTAGAAAGCTGATCAATATTAAGAAAGGCCTCAAGAGATCAGTGTAGATAAATGAGTTGGTTTCTTTAACAACTAATATAAATAGACTACTGACAAGAGAGAATAAAAAAGAAACAAGGGTGAAGCCATTCTTCAAAATACAGTAAGGGAAAGTGGCCTTCATCAGCTGGGTATCTTAAAACCATTAATGATCCCTGAAAATCACACTCACACACACACAAACACTCAAAAGTAATGGTTGATAAAGGAGAGTAAACTGTTATTCAAAAGTTTCTTGGCAGACAGGTATTATGTTCTCTTAACTTTTGCTCTATTTAAATACTGACTAGCATTTAAATAGAGTCCTTTAATATTTTTGCTTATTTGAGTTTTAGTTGTAACAAAGAAAGTGAAAACCATGTGAAAGGGCACATTACCTGCTCTTTGGTTCCATCTGCCTGATGTGCTCCTGGCAGCAGCTCACTGGATTACAGACAGAATATCCTTTGTCACTTTATTGTTCTCTACATCAGCTTTTCTTTCAGTAGGAAATGAACCCTAATGGTATGTATATATCTAAAATATTGTTTTTAAAGTGTTAATAGCCAAATATCATGCCTTAACATGCTTATACTGATTTTCTCTTGGTGGTGTAACAAATTGCCACAAACTTCATGGCTTAAAACAACACACATGTAGTATCTTCCAGCTCTGTAGGTTAGATGTTTGATATGGGACTCAAAGGCTATAATCAGTGTCAGCAGGCCTGCATTAGTTTCTGGAGGCTCTAAGGGAGAGCACATTTCTTTGCCTTTCCCTGGTTCTAGAGGCTATCTGATTCCTTGGCTCACGGCCCCCTTCCTTCATCTTCAAACCCAGCCACACTGTGTCTCTCTAAACTAATAAACAATAGTCATATCTCCCTCTGACTCTGTTCTTCTGCTTCCTTCATCCCCTTTTAAGGACCCTTGTGACTACATTGGGCCTACCTGGATGGTCCAATACAATCTCATCTCAAGGTCAGGTGAATGGACAATTTAAGTTCCATCTACAATCTTAATCCCCCCTTGTCTTGTGTATTAGTCTGCTCTAGCTGGCATAACAAAATACAACAGTCTGGTGGCCTAAACTTAAATTTACTTTCTCACAGTCCTGGTAGTTCAAGGCTGGAAGTACAAGATCCAGGTGTCAGCAGGGCCGGTTTCTGGTGAGCCCTCTAGCCTTGGTTGCCATCAGCCTCCTTCTCATTGTGTCCTCTCGTGACTTCTCCGTGTGTATAGACAGGCAGCATAGGTGTCTCTTCCTCTTGTAAGGACACCACTTCTAGGGGATTAGGGCCCCACCCTTATGTATGACTTCATTTAATCTTAATTTCCTTCTTAAAGGCCCCATCTCCATATACCGTCATATTGAGGACTCAGGTGTACTGTTTCCTACTTATAGTATTTCTGACACCAGAAGTATGGGGATTTTCCTCACCAAAAACATGAATCTCCAACTCTCCAAACACCTACTAGGTGTCCTACAATTTGATTCCATTTCTGACACTGACTATTGGAGTTCATACAGATCACATAGGTTAAGGGCTCAGTCTCAGAAGACTGCTCCCATTTCAGATGCCAGTCACGAGTCCCAGGCTGTCACCTGTACTTCTGACCACAACCTCCTCCACAGGTTCAGTGATTTGCTATAAAGGCTTACAAAATTCAGGGAAACTTCACTTATGTTTAATAGTTTATTATAAAGGATGTTATAAAGGATATAAATGAATAGCCAGATAAAGAGGTATATAGGGTGAAGTCCAGAAGGGACTTCTGTGCAGAAGTTTCTCTTCCTGTGGAGCTAGGGTGACCTAACCTCCTTGCACAGGGATGCATTCACCAACCCAGAAGTGCTCCCTGTAGTTTAGGGATTTTTATGCAGGCTTTATCGCATAGGCATGGTTGATTACTAACTCAATCTCCAGCAGCTCTCCTTTCCCAGGTTCAGGGGCTGTGGCTGCAAGTCCAAGCCTGTGGTCTTTGCAGAAACCAGCTTGCCTCCTGACACTGGGTAGCAGCATCTCATTAGTGTGTAAAAGAGCATTCTTATCATTATGGAGATTCTAAGGGTCTTAGAAGCTCTTGTGTCAGAAACTGGGGACTAAGACCAAATAGTATAACAAAGATGCTCCTCTCTCCCCTATTGCTCAGAAAATTACAAAAGTTTCAGGAGTTCTGTGCCAGGAACTAGGGACAAAGGCCAAGTCTATATTGTGTGTTATTATCACAATTTTCAAGCTTCAACATATGAATTTTAGGGGGGACACAATCTAGTCTAAAGCATCGTGTAATCTAACATACGCACCGGTTCTGGCAATTAGGCAAGGGCATCTTTGGTGGAGCTGTTGTTCTGCCTGCCACTGTGCTGTCATTTGAACTGCAGACCCATATTTTAGTGATACGCTCCTGAGGTCAACCGAGAGGACAGGAGGAGCCTGATCACAGATAGGCCAGGAGGAGGAGGAAAAACTGAGGGGCAGCAGTTCTGTCGTCTTTTTTCCCAAAGTAGTTGTAACTGATGCTTGGGCAGCTTCCAAACAGAGAAGCAGCTTTCTTTCCTCTCTGGCGCTGGTTCAGGGGAAGAGCAATGCGAGCACTTACTCAGAGTAAAAGGTGGAAGTTGCACGAGTGTCAAGTCCTCTGAACCCGGAGGCTATGACAGCTGCAACACTGACCACTCCGAGGTGCCGGAGGTTAATCTGAACACTACTAAATGGTGTGCGCTGAGCAGATCCTGGTGAAGGGCCTGTGGGTCAACACTCTGTACTGGGTTTTAAAGTCTGCCTTTCCAGACAGCATGCTGCACAGAAGAGAGAAGAAGTAAGCATGGTGCCCTATTTGCTATGGGGTGTGCCTCTGCAAAGTCCTGTGCACACAAACTCCCCCCATCTTTATACCCTTTCCACCATTCATGAAGGTACTGGGGTCATCAGCCCCATTAGTCATCATCTGTGTGTCAGGACACACAGTTCTCAAGAGGAAGTAATTGGCCCAGGGAGTGAGAGATTTGCAAATTCCACAGAGTCTTTTAGGAGATCTTTCAGGAGATTTGCTGATTCCTGAAAGGAGTCAGCAAGTATCAGAAAAATGAAAACAACTGACTGTAGCTTCCTCCTACTTTCTCATATCTACCAGACCACCTCTTACTGCTGGCCAGGGGCTTGTTAATGACTTTTTACCCAGATTAGCTACCATTCGAATAGCACCATAAGATCAAGCAATAAGTGTGTAAAAGAAAAGATTAAGATGACAAGGAAATACTTTCTTGTCCTTCTCCCATTCCATTGAATACATACATACTTACTAATATCTTATTAAAGAATAAATGAGAAAGCTGTACCAATGTAAAAAGCGTTTATGCTCTTCACTTTATATTGGTTCCTAAAGCCAAAACCAAACCAATCCCAAACACCTATGCATCACTGAGACCTAGTTTCAGGCACATCCTGAAATGCAATGTCCACGTGTCAAGACAAGAATTGAAGCTCTGCACACCGGAGTACAGGGAAATCTTCTCAAGCACTAACTTGCCCCTCTTCCACCCAAGGAAAACATTGCTCATCTATCACAGCTGAACCCAGAGGGAACCGCCTAATCCCAGACAGTGCTCTAGGTAGTCACTACCAAGCATTTAGGGTTGGCATTAGAAAGGATACCTATATGCCTTCCTGGCAAATAATATTTCTCATTTCTTCTTCTCTACTGGTTTCTGCCTCACTTTCTCCAAACCTACATGAGGCTTACTCTCAACAGCAGATATTTGTGGAGCACCTATGGTGTGCCAAGCACTGTTTTTTCTTCACCACCAGCCTCCTTCAAAGCCACTTGATAACACATTCCATTTCCTTAACTCTCCTGCAACCTCTTCCAGAAAGGGCACGGATGACTTCTTTTGTGCACATCTCTCCTGACCCTTTCCAAGCACTTATTCACTCACAAATTTTCTCTGTGGTCCCATTTGGTCCCCAGCTCTGTGGTAATCACTATTGTAAGCACAAAAGATGGTCCCTTGCCCTCATGATACACAAAGGCTGGCACTCACACCCATCCTAACCATGAAGTTTAAGGTTGATGCGGTGCTGTGGTTAATCGGGTGACCCAGCGGGAGCATCTCAGGGGTGCGAGGAAGGCTGAGTGAGGTGGTGGGTGGGAGGGCAGAAGATGCACTGGCCACCAGACGTGAGGGCAGAGGGAAGTGGCCAGGCCAAGAGGAAGAGGAGGACCAATTCCAGGTGGTGGGAAGTGCAGGTGAGAGGAGCACAGCCAGTGGGAGGACAACCGTTCAATAATGGGCCGGGGAGACAGGCAGGGACTCTCCCCACTATCAGCGCACTCTGCTCACTGGGGCCATAGCAACCTTCTTTGAGCTTTATTCCTTCCCTTCCAAATATTTTCTTCTCAATGATGTATTGGGTTTTAAAAAATATTATTAAACTGTAAATGCTTGTTGTGAAAAGTGATGGAAAAAAATACCTAAGGAAAATGAAAATGAAAATCAGCTCCCAAGTTCACAGGTCTCTTTCCTCCTAGTAGTTCCTCCTGTGCCATCTCTCGGCCACTGCCTCTTTTGGAGAGGACAGTATTCACTTTTGTGTCCTATTTTGTTTTGGGGAGATATTGCTTAATATTACACTGTGACAATTTTGTCTGTGAAAACAAATTTATCATCATTTATTGGACAATCCTCTGTCATTGATACAAGATTTTTTCCTAAGTCCTACTAGATAGAATGATGATTATCTTTGTACCTAAATCTTTGTTTACATCATGGATTATTTGGAGATAGATTGCTGAAGGTAGAGTTGTCAGGTAAGAGCAAATGAGCATATCCAAAGCTCTTAGTGTAGTTTGCCAAGTTGCCTTCTGGAAAGGTTCTGTTAATTATACCCCACAAGCAGCAAAGGAATGTTTTGTGCCACCACACACCCTTGCTAGCAGGAAGCATCATTGTTTTATTCGTGGTTGATACTTTACAGGTCAAAAATAAACTCAATTGCTTTAATTTACATTACTTTTGATTTGCAGTTTTAAATGGGTTTTGGGGGTCAATTTATGTTTCTCATAAATCTTCTCAACATGCCATTTGCTCATTTATTTCACTGGTTTATTAATGTTTTTCTTACTGATTTAAAAAGTCTGTAACAGATTAATTAAATTGAATCTATGAACCTTGAGATCTTATAGGTAAACAGTCTTCTCAAATTTGTCAGTTAAAAACTTTAAAAGCTCGCTTGCAATTTCTGTACAGTCACATCTAAAGAACACATTTTTTTAGCCTATGCTGCTGTTGTTATAAAAATAGCACAAATGTTATCTTCAGAATCCTACATGGTCTTATTCCCACTTCCTAAACGGAACTGGTGGTCTGGGACCATTTTTAATCCTATCAAATTCTCTCTCTAACTTCTCTCGCATGGGTAGGGCTCCTCTGCCTCATGAAGTCTCACCATTTCACTTGGCTCCCCTCCAGTTTTCCTCCACAGGAAACCAGAATGACTGTTTACAAATCTACTTTAAATGCTTCAATGGCTTCCTGGTGTAATCAGAACAAATTCCTAACTCTGCAATGTGGTCCATGTACCTTCACATGCTGGTCTGGCTTCCCTTGTCCTCCTCACCTTGTGCTGTCCTTCCCCTTGCTCTCCTAATTCCCGGTCCGTGGGCCGGCTGTCATGTCCCAGGACTCAGGCTCTGGACTGCTCCTCTCTGGGCCTTCGAGCCACCCTCAGCCCTCCGGAGACCACATAATTGCCACTGCACCAGAGTGGCCTTTGCTGACCTTCCAGACTAGTATTCTTCCTCACAGAATCTAGCTACTTTTCTTTCGTGGCACTTCTCACAATTTATAACTGACATTTTGAGACGCTCTGTCTACCATCTACCTCCCCCATATATTATCCCAGATACCGCTGCTTTGTTTTCAGTGTATGTGCAGAGGGAAAGATGGAGGGGAGCAGGAGAAAGGACTCACTGCTCGCCTCAGTTCAGTTTCACTCACCTAGATAGCAGAGGGTCCTCCCAGATGCTAAGAAAAGATTGCCAGTGTTGGCTTTTGGTAAGGGCCACCTTGCTGAACCTTAGGCAAAGGAGGGCTTTGTAGAAGAAGTGATGTCTGGTCTGAGCTGAGTCCTACAGGAAGAGGCAGATTGGGAAAGGCATTCTTGACAGAGCTCATGTGCAGTGGCTGTGAATCAAGAATGCGACATGTTCAAGAAAACCACAGGACGAAAGGCTGAGTATTAGCTCAGCTGACCTCTACAGTCTCTCTTCTCCATCCTTTTTTTTTTCTTTTTTGTAATCGCTTTTAAATCTAACATTTCCTGAAGAGATTTAATTGAATTAATAAGATTTTTTAACTGTATTATCCAAGGCTTCATATTTCAGCAAAAGATAAATGGTTTACTAGCACCTCACACTCAAAAGCATTAATTTTCACTTTCTCTTTTCTCAGCCAGACACTGTAATTCCCTTTGATGCAATGTAGCAAATCAGACAACTGAAATAGCACCCGCCACTTTTCATATACAAACAAACACCACTGTTAGATCTACCTTAATATTTCTGAATCTTAAGGAGCTCTTCAATCCATCCTTTTCTTTAAATCTCTATTTCTGGTCTCTGGCCTAACCTGCCATCACTTGCAAACATTTCCAGTTGGTCTTACTTCATCTACTCTTACCCTTTTCAGGACATTCTACTAAAGACAGCAGGGAGAGCCACTCTGCTTGGGGCATTTTCCTCCTTAAAACTCTTGGTTGCTGGCCTTGCACAAAGGATGAGGACCAAAGTCTTTAACACCTCCTATGAGACTTGGCATGATCTGGTGCCCAACCTCTCTGCCACCTTCATTTCACACCAAGTTCTCTTGTTCTTGTGATTCTAGTGGGCTCCAACCACAAGGACCTTCTTCAATTGGTCACACATAACTTGCCTCCTCCAGCTCTAGGGTTTCTGTCCAGGCTCTCCTTCCTCAGCTCAAAAGCTGTTTATTTTCTAAGGAAGCCATTCCTGGTCCATTCAAGACAACACAACCTCCCTCTTCCATTACACACACACACCCACACACACACCCACACACACATGCATGCACAAGCACATGCACACGCGCGCGCGCACACACACACACACACACACACACACACACACTTAGCACCACATGCTTTTCCTTCACAGCATTTCACTATTGTTATTTGCTCATATAATGGCTAGTACAATGCCTTACCTTCCCAACCAGTCTGAAAACTCTGTGAAGACAGGAACTATGTCTGTTTTGTTCATATATCCTTAGTGCCTAAATGGCACCTGGCACACATTAAGCATTTAATAAATATTTGACAAATGAATGCCCTCTGCAATAGATGTTAGTAAGATGGATGTGTTTTTTGCCTAATTCCAATGAACTGAATTCTAGAGAAAAGGGAAGTTAGGTATTCCTATTCAGATAAAAGGATGACAAATTAGCCCAAACTTAACCCATACACTTATTTCCTGTAGTGCTTGCATACTGATCACATTTTCTTCAAAATACTAAAAGCAATTCCATAAACTCTTACTTTAAATGAGCTGGGCCTGCTCACACGTTTTTGTTTTTCAAATGAAGCAATAATCTAGAATATTTTAAGACTCCTCAAGCTTAGGGGGAAATAATTTGGGATAAAAAGCAAAGAAAGACACAATATTTTAGTTTGTAAAATTGGTTTATTTACAATTTGGTATCTTAAAATTGTATTTGGAATTTAAATTTTATATATTTGCCTGGCAGCATTCTATGTCTTCTTAAATATGGAGGCAAATAATAGGAAACCTGAGTAAGTTTAATTTAAGAGATTTACCTGCAGCTACAGTCAGTAAAATTTAACTTTTAATCCCTGAGAATTAGTAGAGTCAAAAATATTTTCATACATTCAAATGTAAAAGGCGTATTTTAAGAACAGAAAATAGTAAGGCTACCATAATTAACCTCCCCAGATATGGCAATGTGAGAAGCCTGTCTTTTACAAATTAACTGAGAGGTGTGTGCACAATGTATTTTAGTTACGGGGTACAACCCGATGAGACTAAGATCCTCTATTCCTCAGTTTTTTTGTAGTTTCTCTTTAAAAAATATCCCTGGAAACTGATACATAATTTACTCAAATAATGAAATGCCCAGTTTGCTCAAGTTTCTGATCCTTTCTAAATTTTTGTGCGTGATGTACAGTTAGGGATTTTCTTTTCCTGTCCAAGATCAAAATTCTTTATCTAATTGCAACCTGAGGTCCCAACTGTTTTTGTAAAGTCACTTCGGAGCTAGTCACTTCAGTTTCCTTAAATATCAAGTGAAGATAATTATAGCTCACAGGAATGTATAAGGCTGACCTGATGTTCATACAACACCATGAAATCGGTGAAGCTTTCCTCACAAGGAGCAAGGCTCCGGAGCACGTGATAGTTATATCCTGCTGCTCCTTACTGTAGATGACTAGTTACTTTTCCTTAAATGTCAGCTTTCTTTGGAGGTGTAAATATTGATTAGTTTGCTCATGAAACTTCTTGCAAAGAGGCAAAAGAATGGCGGTTATGCCCCCTCCACCCCGTATACTTGAAAGGTAGCACCGATATTAAGGATGTAGCGACAGCAAAACAGTAAGTCAAGGTCAAACCAAATAAACCAAAGCCTCTGCAGGAAGCTACAATTTTCTTATGTATGTGTAACAGACAGTTACTTTTCATTCCGGACAGTGTTAAGCATCACTAATGACAAATGTTTATTTGCCTAATGGCCTAAAGGAAATGCAGTGTAATTCCAACTTTTTAAAAACAACAATGAAACAAAGCCACAAATATCCTTTCTTCAAATCTTATTGCTGTTTCCAAAACAGAAAATAATCAAACTGATTTCCGTTTTTCTAAAAGACCAAATATCAATGCCAGCTAGGAACATTCTCTAGTGCTAATTTGAAGGCAACTTTCAAGTTCCAAGAATACTTATTTGTATAGGTTTTTATTCTAACAGGGAAATCATTACAGAAATTCCAACAGAATGTAACATTAATGAGTTTTAAGGAAGAGCCGTGAAAAGATTTGATATTAGAATGACTAGGAACTGTAACCTGCTGTTAGATCTGGGCAATCAATTTTAAATTTAAATTGCTGCTTTAGCATTAACTGTCAATTTTATACGTAATGCACATCTCTTAAAAATTTATTTCTAAATACATTGGGTTTCTTAGCTGGTATATTTTCACTGCCTAGGAACTCTGAGCAGCAAGAGAGGCAGTAGTGGAAGTTTATGGCATAGGCTGTGCTAAGACTCAGTCTGCTTTAGGAACTCCTACAGTATTTCTTTGTTTTAGCAAATCCCACTTGTACTGCAGGGAACCACACTAAGCAATTCGTTGGCCATTGGTGGCAGGAGGGGTGTAAATAAAAATGTGAGGTAGTTCTTTCCACAGGAGGGAAATATTTGTCTACATGATATCCCTGCAATGTCTGACAAATTACTAGAGCGTCTGCTCACTGTCTTCCGTAGGTCAACTATTAGTTTGTCATTAACTGAACTGGCATAAGCCAAGTTGCAGCTTGCAGCCCTTGCTTTCTGATGCAGCCAGGACAGGAGACACGAGAACCCCCCAAAATCTGAACCATAGAGACCACCAAGTACAAGAACTGCAAAAGCATAAGCATTAAAATGCACTGGGGGAGTTGGTGAGAGCATGTAAGAATGATTTACCAGAAGCTGTGTATGGAAAGAATGAAGACTGGTGGGGGAAGAATTTATAGACTCTGCTCCCACAGCTTAACTGTCACCATGAAGGTTAAAAAAAATTTTTTTGACATTCTGACATGATACAGAACACGGCAGAGGCCATATAAAATAAAATTAACATAGAAATACTACAGGTAAAAGGATAGAAGATCCTGAGAAAAGCAAGAGTTGCCTACTAAAACTTTTGTCTTTTTCACTTGGCATTTGCACAATAATATTGAACGAATAAAAAAATGAATTATTGCTGAAAATAGTTGCATTCTAAACTCTCTCCAGGCTACCCAACCAAGAATACCAGAAATAGATCAGGAGTTGAATTATAGTTAGAAAAGGGGAGAAAAGTAAGGTAGGACATTAAAATTTTATTCTGAAATTATCTCTGGCCACGACAATAAAATTTAACAAATATTCACTGAACAGTCTTACTCCTGTCATCAGCTGTACAATACATACAGTATCATAGAACTGGCCACTAGGATTAAAATCCACTAGAACATACTTCATGTTAAGTGGCGACAGCAGCATCTCACAGAAATTTTTACATACATATGTACACAGTCCACATTCAACCATTTTCACAGATTTTCAGTTCACACAGTTGCAGCATATTACAGTCACATGTCTAAGTTGTTGCTCGATAAAAAATCCAAGCCACTGCCTAGACATAACTGTAGCAGTTGAGCTGAGTATAATTACAATTCATTTTATATATGTCTATAGCAGAGATGTACAAGCCCCTAAGAAAGAGTCCACAAATACTTTTTTTTAAAATGCTACCACAGCATTACGTTGGGCAATATTAAAACCTTTACCCACCAAATCAGATTTTTTTTAAAAAAAAGTCTTCTGCTTACCAGAAATATTCCTGATGAAAAAAATTACAAAAATGAATGCTTTTTAAAATAATTCATCCTTTTAAGATTCCAATATGGCCCAATGCTACTGATGCCTAAAGTGTTGCCTAACATTCTGATGGAGTCCTTTCACACGACTCCAAACCACCCATTAAGTTTAAAAGTGGCTTAAGTGCCTTGCACCCAAATTGTAAAAATCCCTGGCCGTCCATACTAGAGCCAGGCACTATAAAAGGAATGCACTTTGGTTCATACCAAATGCCCTGGGATTAATTACACTATAAAATTAAATGGTTTGAGGTAAATTTTTACAAATAGTTGATTCTTGTCTAGTGTTCACATAACAAAAAAAAATATTTAAAAAACCAGTCTGATGTTAAGATACAACAAAGCCTATCTTTAACCCCTCAAACATAGGAATTCCCTGTGCAACTAACCAATGGTTACCTTTTTCAGTGCCTGACGGTGATTCATGCCTTATGGTTTCTGTTAAGGCCTGTAAGTAACTGGATATTTAAGACAGATGTTTATCTTTACAGAGGTGAATCCCTCCTTACTGCCTAGTATTCAAAGAGTTAAAGAGGCCAAAAAATGCACGCCCTATAACATGGCATTCAGAACAAAAGGCACATTGTTAACACGAAGGGCACAATTTCTCCTCTACTGTTGATCTGCACTGTCTTGCATCACTCTGTTGTCCCACTCTTGGGAGCAGTACACATAAGGGGCAATGCATACTGTGGGGGACAAGAAGCGGAGCCAAATGCGACTGCCACCTGAGACGAGACGACACTGCGCGAGTCCTAAATCTGAAAACAGCTCCGACATCCCTTGACCTGTGAGACCTGAGACCAAGGACTGTTTCAAGCCAGCAACCAGAAGCCCATCAGAGCCCTTCATTTAGGTGTTTTCAGATCACAAAGATGCAACATTCTTCCTTTTTTGATGTAATTTAGGGGTTTTTCACAGTGGCTCTGTCACTAAACACTGACAGTGGTGGCCTTTGTGAATAAAGGAAATTTCACTGTATTTGGGGGTTTGGGGGAGGGGAGTCCTATAGCACTGCACATTATAGTTTGGCTTAAAAGTTTCCAGTTACATCTGTGAATAAAGATAATCACAAATGCATCGTGGGTGTCTTATGAATCAGTTTGGTGTGGTGGGGGAAAGACAAGCAGTATTAGTCCATTTATAAGTTTTCACAGGTATAATCATCTTATAGGGAACTTGATATTAATGGCAGGCTCAGGTTCATATATTTAAACTTAATGTGAAAATGAGAGTGGATATCGCAGAAGAGCATTGCAAGGGGAAAACGGCCTTTGTTTTCATTTTCATGACCTAGAGAATGACCTAGAGGAGCTAACCATCATTAAGAGGCAGCCACCACACCGAGTCTTAACACTTCTTATGCCTTTATGCCATAATTTTAATAATAAATACACAATCTTTAAACTCGGTAAGCCACTGATTGGGGGTATCATCATGAGAGCATCATTTCAAATGCAACTTACTAACATTATTGCACTTCCACAGATTACACAGAAATGTGTACAATAGGCTAAGGAATCTGCTAGGGTTAAGAAGCTATAATTTCTAAATAGAGAAGTACAAATTAATTCATCAATGACACCCTTAAATAGTAAAGCAAATATCAACATCACCATCGTTATCAATAAGATAATCTTATTACTGGTTTTTGGCAAATATCTGTAGTATTTCCTGAGCATTTTTCTCCACCATCAGCTGACAAAAAAAACCTCAAGATAAGTGTTCTGTTCAAAACTACTTTTTCCTAAGTAAGAGAAACTGTAGGATTAATATTAAAAGAACTTAACCAGAAACTTTCTTGGCCTCACTGGGGACCATGCTTTAAGTACTTGTAAATCAATTTACAGGCAATACAATAACATTTGTGCATATAAAAGAGTATTTATCCTAATTTATACTACCCATAACCTATTGTCCAAACAGGCAGAAATCTTTCTATATTAAATTGCACATACTAAAAGACTTTTTCCACGTGCCTTGAAATTGCTATATATCTCTGCTCATACCTTAGTGATAAAATACTGAAATTTTCACTATGAAAAGAATTATTACTTCGAGAAGAAAATATTCTTTTACCTAACTGTCAGTTACTTTTCCAGGTAAAGTGTCATTCCCACAAAAACAATCAGTGCAATCCCAAACAAAACAAAGTAAACCAAAATAGAGGAATGCAATTTCTGGGGTTCTTCTAATGATGCAAAGAATAAGTCAAACCATTTAACTTGAGGTTGAACTTTTCCTCCTTTAAATTTCTTGTTAAAATTGGTCTCACTGAACAGTGGCAATGACTGCTGTTCATCAAGAGGATTTTCAACGCTTTTTCTTTCTAAAGAAAGAGTTGATGCTTTCCCAGGCTAAGGGAACCTTAACGGTGGCACCCGGGAGGTATGAACTCCCTCTAATCTGCTAAAGCTTCTTTGGAACTATGGAAATCCCCACCTGGAGTAGCTAGGCTGCTGTTCTTTTTAGAGTAGGGATATGAAACAATTGTTATAACCACAGCTGAAATGTCTCTCTTCTGTACTAAAGTCTGGGATACATATTTGAAAGAAGCAAAAAAAAAAAAACCACAAAACTAAATGCAAGCAACAGATGTGTGGTAAAAGAGGAACAGAGAGGAGAAAAGCAAAGAGAATGGAGGAACAGTTCATGGAATACATTTCTAAATTTAGGTGCAAAACCAATCCTGTAATATGAGGCTTCTATAAAACAGCTTAGGGATCATATTAGAGAATTTGGAGGAACACACGTTTCCTTTTATCCACCAGGTCTGCTTGGCTAGCTTTTAGAAAGTCAGAATGTTGACTGGGCATTTAAACCTTGTGGGTTTTATTTTGTATTTGAGCACTACTTTAGGAAAAAAATCTCTAAAATAAGAGTTTTCTTAGAACATCTTTGTCCTGACCACTCTCCTCCCACCATCACACCACCCAGACAACTTAGCGAAAATGGAAGCAGGACATGCTACACCTTTGTAGGAGCATGGAGAAAGATGGGGGACCTTCGGGGGTAATTGCCCTGGGGAGAATATACTCTGAACCATAAAAACATAGTGAATGTCTCTGACCCCGATCTGTAAATGTGCAGCAGTCACGAAGTGATCAATGGCCTGCCACTGATGTTTATTACTCTGCCACACTAAATACAGTAAGGCTCATCATACCTTTAAAACATAAAATGTTTCAGAAAGTATAAAAACTTAAAGCATTGTCCCCATGTATTTTATAAAAACAAAATGAACAACGTTCTTACATTAAAATAAGTGCTGAAAAGATACAAATGAGTTGAGTTATTGAGCAAATAAAAACAGGTCTGAGCTACTCCTTTTCAACCCAGTAAGGCTCAGAAATATCATATCTTTCAGATTACCAGCATCAGGGGACTCAGCTCAGCTAACAAGTTTTGGCAACACTGTCCTCTGCTGAATATTCCCATTTGCGTCTGTCATCTGTGCCAAATTCGTCCTCAGTTTGGAAGCTGAGCTGGAAGGTGGAGGTAACTTGGAAATGGATGTGATAGCACCAGTGCTGTCGGGCATCCTTTTCACTGACGTCTTCTCCCCCGCTGGAGGCTTTGGCAACCGCCTCCTGAGCCAGGGATGCCGTAAAGCCTGGCCAGGGGTCATGCGGACAGCAGGATCCCACTCTAAACACTGTTTCAAGAAGTCAAGGAAAAGGGGATCGTCACACCCCTTCAACGCATTCCCCCACTCTCTGCTTTCTGGCGGGCCCCTCAGTTTCCCCCTCCGGGAACGGCCTCCATTGAGAACCACAGAGCCATCCGAGAGAGTCGTAACAGTGCAGTATCGGGGATAACCCTTGGAGCTCACAAAATTTTTGGCTCGTTTGGACGCATCCAGCAGTTTCTGGGAAGGCATACCCAGCAATTCAATCATACAGGCCAGCTGGTCCCCCTCATCTTCCCCGGGCAAAAGGGGATACCCAGTGAGGAGCTCGGCTAAAATGCAGCCCAGGCTCCACATATCAATGGGCATGCCATACCTGGCGCCAAGGATCACTTCAGGAGCCCGGTAAAAACGAGACTGAATGTACGTGTAGACACGCTGATGCTCATAACAACTGGAGCCAAAATCGATCACTTTAATACCGCTTCTACCCTGCTGCTTTAACAAAATGTTCTCGGGCTTAAGGTCACAGTGAATTATTCTGTTTTTGTGCAAAGCTTCCAAGCACTGCAGAATTGAGTGGGCGAACTTTCGAACCAAAGGCAGGCTGAAGCCCTGGAACTTATTCTTCTTGATGAGCTCATAGAGGTTCATGCTCAGCAGCTCGAATGTCATGCAGATGTGGTTGCGGAAGGTGAAATTCTCCAGCATGTGGATGACGTTCATGGTGTTGTCCTTGTCCTGCTTCCGCAGGTGCTCCAGGATTCGGATCTCCTCTGCCGCCTGCCGGTGGAAGCGCTTCTCGTTTCGCACCATCTTCAGGGCCACGTGCTGGTGGACTTTGTGGTCATAGGCCTTGACCACCTGCCCAAAGCTCCCCTTCCCGATGACCTTGAGGACCTCGTACCTGTAAGCCACGTGATCGTGCGGCACCTGCACGTAGGATCCCTGGTCGTCATCGTAGCCACCGTTGTTGGGCCCACCTGTCATGCCCTGGCGCTTCTTTGCGTTTGGACCCAAGAAATAGATTTCAGGATAGCTGAAAATCTCATGGTGTTCAAAGGTGGTCAGTTTCTGCATGTATTGCTTCATTGCTTGTTCAGGTGTCATAGGGGTGGCTTTCACCTTCCCGATGCTCTCCATAGACTTCAGAGAGGTGGAGCTCCCCTGCCGCCTATGGATGCTCTCCAGCTGCCGCTCGGGCACCACCGGCAATCCCGTTTTGCCCACCGTTGTGAGACCATTTGGTTGTGTTGTGAGCACTGTCCGCTTGTTGCTGTTATCCTCAAACAGCTGCTGAACCTGGATCTGCCCGTGGCTGTGGCTGCCAACATGGAGGTGATCATTCATTGTGTGCTTACTGCCGCCGATCTAGAATTCAGAAAGGAAACATGAATTGAATGCAAGAGGTCCATCTCTTCAAATGGGGGATTTTATGTCAGCCCCCACTCCACCTTTACGACATCCAACTTGGTTTGAATTTACAGTCAAATCAGGTTTACTAAACAGAAAGCACTGTGCACACAGAGGACCTTGTGAAGACCCTGAGAGGGAAAGTGGATAGGATGCTGACAGTCTCTGACAAAAAAAGGAAAAAGGTTAGCAGGCTTGGTAAGGCTGTGAAACTTGGGATCCTATAAAAAAGGACCCTATAAATGCTACCCCTAACAGACAAGCAGTTTGCTGTACATATCCAGAGTCCTTTGGGTAAGTTACCTATGTTGGCAGAGAACATCTTTCTTGTTCAGGGCCTGGCACATCACAGGAGTTCCACTCAATCCATACTCAATATAAAACTCAAATAGGATACAGGAAAAGCTTGAACACATAGACTCTATAGAGGCTCCACCTCCTTCACGGTAACACCCTTCCTCTTTCATTTAGTAGTTTATTACATGAGGGCAGGGACCACATCTGTCTTGCTCTCTCCTCTTTCTCTAATATCTTCCTAGCTCTATTCTGAAAACACTAGATCTTTACTCTCAGTCTTCTCCATCCCTTAGAAGCCCTAACTGATTACATCAAGGAAAATGCAGGATCAGATGGCAAAAAAAATTGCACTTTTAGTCTTGATAGGTTCCATGTAGATATGCACTGTAGCAGCCTGTAAACCCCTAACCTATTTTTAAAAGTTTCTGGGCTTCACTGACTGCAGTGACCATTTAAGGCCATTCAGCTCAACAAAGCAATTGCCACACTGTACAGGGCCTTCCTTTGGTCAATGGCTCAGCTCTCTTAAGACGTGTATTTCTCTGGGCTTCTGGGATATGCAACTTTCCAACAAGGAATACAAAGTAGTGATGTCTATTTTGGGCGCATGGAACATTCCTGACTAAACAAAACTGATGGTGTAAGCCAAAGGGCCCCCAAGCCTTCCCTGAGAATCTACTCTTCTTCCAAGCATTATTATTGCAGAGGTGACGGGTAGAGCAGCCAGGATCTCCTCCTGCTTAGGAGTTCTTGCCAGGCTCAGACAGCCACCAACAAATCTGAAAGCACCTTGCTAAGTGATTTTCATATGAAATCTTAAAGATTAATTTGTCATTCAAAACCCATCTCATTTACTCAACCAATATTAGCTGAGGTCTAAGCAAATAGTGGCAGAATCTCTGCCCTCCAGTCCTTTGTCATATTTGTTCTATTATCTCTTTCTGAATCCTACCTTTTGGGTTTTATGTACTATGAAAAGAGTACAAGTGTTCTGTATTATGTAATACAGTAATGCAGGAAGTGGTCTGAGACAACCTGGATTATAAAGTGAAATTCCTAGCGGACCAACGCCTTCAGATCTTCTTTAACTGGCATAAAGCATGCACACTGTCTATCTGAGGAATGAGCTTTCTCTATGCTTCTAAAACAAAGTAAAATATAGTACATATAGTATTTGGGCCTGTCCAAAGTACAATCGATTTCATAGACTGCAGGATTTTACTTCTCACACAGACTTTTGGAATTCTTCTAGTTGACCCTTTTATTAAACTCCTGGGTGGTATTTTATGCCAAGTGAACCCTATCTTCTGTAAGGTTAGCTGAACAGGTTATTTTATCTTCATTCTATGCCAAAAGCAGAGCAGTACATAAAAATGAATTGGTAAAGTCTTAGGTGTATATTAAAGTAGTACAGGCTTGTCCATTGCTTTTGTTCCAGAGCCTCACTCTCTGTACCCCTCCACTTCACAGTGGTCTTTTAAGCACCAGGGAATAAAAGGACCTGAAACTCAAAATATACCTCTTCAGAACCATTCTCCTCAGAGCAGGACGGAGGGATTTCAGAAGAAAAACCTACATTACCAGTATACATACTACAAAAAGTGTGAGGCTTCGTTAGGGACAAAATTAGCCTTAGGGCTTTAAGAAACTCCTGAAAAGATAGCAAAGTAAAACATTTTGAACATTAGAAACTCACTTCAGTTTTTGCAATGGAAATTTTAATGTTTTGCATTAATTTAAAATACAATCAAAGAAGTTTAGTGACTAGGACTAGAGAGCTTGACAACTGGATCATCTCCTGTCCTTCCAACTGCCTTCTCCTGGTCTCCTCTATTAGTTTACCAACCCTAAGGTGGGTTCAAGGGTTCCCCAGGGTTCAAGACTCATCTCTTTTGGCTTCTCACTCCCATAATTCTCCTGACTGATCCTGATGACAGCCACGGCTTCAGCAACCACTTGAGAGCTGACATCTGCCACATCTACACCTTCAGCTCGGACCTGCCCAGTCTGTCTCCTAAGCACAAGCCCTCCTGCCCAACCACAGTTAGCTGCCTTTCCCACAGGCAACTCAAACTCAACTCATGATTTTTCTGTTTACCCTTCCCATAATCCTCAATTTCCAATACACAAAAGACTTCACCTCCACATAGCCACTTAAGCTTTTACACCTGGAAATCCTCAATGTCTTGTCTTCCGAAGTCATCATGAACCTCATCATTTCTCTCTCCTACTCCCTCCCTCTCCCATCAACATGTCTCACCCCCTCTCCCACTCCTTTTGTCTTTCACTGGGACAACTGAAGCTGCCTCCTCACTCACTCCCTTGCTTCTAATTCCTCAAATCTGTTCTCTCCATAATACTTCTAGAGTTACCATTGCAAAGTGTCAATCTGACATTGCCCTCACTTATGCTTAAGCCCACAACTGCACTCCATTTATAATACAGATAATACAAGATAATGAACAGATAATGCAAGAACTTCCAGGCAGGACCATGAGGTTCTAGCATGAAGTTCTAAGAAGTAGAGCATAAATTACCTGAGTCCTTCCAATGTCATCTACCACTGTTACTATTCTCTTCCAGAGTAACACAGCTGGATTCCCCAGGACCCATGGAAAATCCTGCTGTTTTATGCGCTCCTCTACTTTTGGTGAAGTCATGTTTCATAATGGTTAGGTGTCCAGGGATTTTCAATTAGACACATAATGAATCCCAGCTCTTACAGGAACTGCCTGACCTTGGGCAATTTACTTAACCTTGTGAACCTCAGTGTCCTTACCTATAAAAGGAAGATATCAAAGCTACTTCATTAGGACTATTATGATTAAATAAGGTAAAATGCATAAGGTGCTTAGTTACCTCCTCTATGAAACTTTCCCTTTCACTGCTTATAGAGAATGGATGTTATTTCATTTTACTGTAATTGTTTTAGCACCTGATGTACCCACCCGGCTGTGAGCAATTCCAGGGTGGGGTCACCTCTTATCTTTAGAAGTCCCTATTAACATAAATCTAAATATACAGTAAGCACTCAATAAATATCTGTTGCTACACAGGGAATATAGTTGATATTTTAAGTTAAGTATGATGACAGACGTAACTACACTTATCGTGATGAGCATTTAGTAATGTATGTAATTGCTGAATCACTATGTTCTGCACCTGAAGCCAATATAATACTGTATGTCAATTATACTTCAATAAAAAAATAATTTAAAAAAATTTTTTAAATAAATATCTGTTGAATGGGACAATGCATGTCAATAAATCCTATATCCTTGTCCAAACCTCTCTAAATTATAAATGAGAAGTACCTTCGTACCTTCAAAAGAAAACATGAAGTTTTAACACCCAGGGAATTAGGAAATCTTCCCTGGTGACCGGAGTCACAAGATATTAGGCCTACAGTGTACCAGCAGAGACTTGGAGGCAAATGACAGCCAGTTAAAAAATACCTGTAGCAGATTCATCAACTAAATACCTAAAAGTGACATGCAGAATCTTTAACAACTTCCCAGATATTAAGGTCTGAGACTCATTTGAGAGGCTCTAGTAAAGGAGGACTTTGAGTCTCAAACAATGTAGGATGCTAAAAATCACAAGTTCAGCAGCACATTAACTGATCTGTAATAAGGGGAGACGGGGAACCTTAGAAAAGCCAAAACTTTTCCAGAATACATACACCAGATCTGAATCATAAACTTACAGACATTAAAAATCTCTTGCACTGACTCAGTCTCCTGAAGTCTAAGATTGTGGTTTAATCCAATCTGCCACTGCCTACCTACTACAGTAGTTATTACATTTAAGAATACACACTAAATGAGTGCAATTGTTAGATACCTACAATGTATGGGTTAAAATGGAGAGACAAACAAAAGCCTTCTCTATGAAATATCTGAGTGTTAAATTATGTGAGAACAATACTATAACCAGTTTGGTAGTTTTAATCTCTTAATAAAATGGAAAATAGCTGATATTTCACTGTGCTAACATTTTTGGGTATTTTTAAAGTTCTCTGAAGTCATCTTGGAAATGCTGTATAGTGTTATGAGAGAAGAATTGAGTCTTTGTCAAATGTCGACTTTTTCTTCTTCAAAATAATTTTTAAATGGGAATATTCATTCTTCTTTAATTCCAATTATTTTAGAAAGGTAAAACTGGTAATTAGAAAGTGCTTTAAATGTTAAAACAGTTATGAAGGTGATACAATACTAATATTTGGCAATTTTAAAAAATAAGCATGTTAGTATCTCCCATACATTAAAAAAAAAATTAACAGTAATCAAGAGTTATTGGTATACTTTTAGAACAAATAGAGATAAACAAAATGACTAAGTGTACAATAATATATCCATGAAGATAGGGACAAAAGGGCAATGGGACTAGATAAATTCCAAAGTTCATAATCTTTATAATCATATATTTATCCACCTACTATATCACTTACAGGGGAAAATGTGGGAAGTTTCTATAACAAGATCATTTTCCTCTCCTTAATGTCCTTTCCCCCCACTAACTCATTCTAAAATAGCTCTTTCCAGGTGTAACTGCTATGGAATTAAAAATTAAACATTTATTAAACCCTGAAGATACGTGGAAATATGGATTGAAGTTTTCTTCATTTGGAATAAAATTAAATGCAATTGCCTAGAATTAGCAGTGTCAAGCACTATGTTAAAGCTGGATTCAGGAGAGCCTGAACTTTAGCTTCAGTCTTGATATGGTAAGATATACATCCAACATCAGTACTGAGAAGCACCCTCACATCTTTTCATTTCCAGTCCACCACAGGTTATTCCACCAGTGGGCACCTTTCATTTTCTCTAATCTCATTACATATTTCAATCGTAAAGAGGCTCTAATCCAAGAAAAGCCCACCCTTATAACCCTGAAATCTAGATGCAAATCAAGTCCTTTCCCAGGTCACACCAAGTCATGTGACTACATCCACACACGGGAAAAAAACTGGATGTTGTATTTTCCAAATTTTCATAAGATTCCAAATCAAACAAATAAACTCAAACCCCTAAAAGCAACGGCAATTTCTCAACTAAAACGTCACTGTAACAAGAACACTCAACCCCATAACATACAGATTCAACCAGCCCACTGAGATTCTCTTCCACCATCAACAGTCCAACAGTTAACTTATGTGTCATTAACTGGGTCTAGATGTGTCAGCAAAGGAAGTAAGAGAGAGAGAGAAAGAAAATGAATGGGAATAACAAAACATTTTCCTATGAAACGTTTTACACTCTGTCCAAGTCTAAGAGGAGATACTTCACTCTAGCCAGCCTCTCACAAATTCTTCAATAAACAAGTTTCCCCATAACACATGATTCCTCAGAGCTGCTCCTCTGCAGGTTAGAAATGGCCTTTTCTATAAGAATTCAACTTTCACTTGGCAAACAAAGCCACATCCTGGGCCAAGCCTCCCTCACACAGAACCATCTTAGGCGGTTCCTAGGGAAGATCAGTTAGGAAATAAGACCTCTGAAAGCATCACCTTCTCTGAGTGCACACCTCCTCTAGGTGGGCAGTCACCATCCGACAGCGATCTCTGGGAGCTGAGAAAAGGTACACGCTGCAGTCAAACCCAGCTTTGCTAATCCGCGGCCAGTAGCCCCACGCTGAAGCTCTCCCCTCCCTGGGGCCCTTGGAAGGGCCTCAGCACCTGTCAGATCCCCTTCTCTTCCCAACTGCCCAAGCAAAGCTGGCCTTTTCCTTGTGAATAACACCCAACTGCATAATTCTGCAGACGTGGCTTATTGTTTTGACTGCTGCTATGGCTCTTATTTTTGTTAACGTTAATTACAATTTCTGCTGTGCTCAAAACTGTAGCACTCATAAAACATGCTTCCACACGCGGGGACAATTGGCAGTGCTCCCTGCTGGCTGGAACCCGACTTCAGAGGCTCTTTGGGGATCGGATTTTCCGGGCAGGACAGCCTGGCAGTCCCCTAACACAGATCTGTTTCTATAAATACCCACTACCCAATGTGGTGGACGGGGGAGGGTTGTTTACCCGGTCAGGGAAAGGAGCTCTGGGAAGCAAGGACGAAAAAGGAGGGAAAAGAGAAGGAAAGCAGCAAGGAGGAAGTTCAGAGGAAAAGGAGGGCAGGGGTGGGCGTGCTCCGGAGAGGAAGTGGGGGACCCCGCCACGAATCTTCCTTTGTGGCTGCAGCTTCGGCCTCCTCGCCCAAAAGGCAGACGGCGGCATCCAAGAGGGGCCACCGGCCAGGGGCGTGGAGACACTCGCTCTTGGACCTCTCCTCTCCCGGCGTCAGAACCGCTCAAGTCCGGTGTTTATGCCCGGGCCCCTCCCGCACCCTGTCCCCCGGGCCTCCCTCGGGCTTGATCTCACCGTGTGGGCTGCGGCGGCAGCGTTGCTGGCCCGGAGAGGCGGCAGGGCGATGGGGGAGGGCGGGCCAGTCCCCACTCCGCTCCGAGGGGCCCCCGCGCCGAGCCCTGGGGAAGCCTGAAGCTGACGAATGGCGCTGTCCCCTCCTCGGCCTGGGAGCCACGCGCGGGAGGAGACAAAAGAGGGTCAGGGGGGAGTCACCCAGACCCCGTCGCCCCGCCCCTCTGGGCAGCAAACCCCGCTCTCCCTACAACAGAGCCCCGACTCTAGAAACCGCCGTCCGGGGGGCCGACGCGGCGCCTGGGACGCGGATCCCCAGCGCGCACCCACGGGCGGGGCTCGGGCAGCTGCAAAGTTAGGCAGGGCCCAAGCGAGAGTTCGCGACCCCGCGGGAGAGCCGGGCTGGGCCGGAGCTCGGAGCCCCACGTTGCAGGCCGGGAAAAGGACTGGACTGCAGAGCGCGACGGCCCAGCCAAGCCCGGGCGGGAGGAGGCCGGGGGCCGTCCCCGCCCGGCAGGCTCGCAGGGCTCCACTCGGAGGGGCCTCCCGGCCCGCGTGCAACAATGAGCAGAGGCGAGGGCGCGCCGTCCGCCCGGAGCTCCCCGCGCTGCCCCGCCGCGGCGCAGACTTTGTTCCAGCTTCGGCGGGCGGCGGCGCCCGCGCCTCGAGGGTGGCGCGGGGGCGAAAGCGCGGCGCGGGGGCCCCGGCCCTCCTTACCCGTCGGGTAGGCGGCGGGAGCGGCGGCCGAAGGTTTCCTGGTTAACATGGCCGCTGGAGGAGAAAATGCATTTCAGGGCTGCAGTCTCCGCCGCCGCCGCCTCGTCGCCCCTCTCGCGGGTCTCCGGCGCCTCCTCGCCGCCTCGCGTCAGCTACAGCCAGACACACATAGTCCGCTGCATCCCCTCGGCCCGGGCCCGCCGCCGCGAGCCCCGCACTCTCCTCCTCGCCGCCGCCGCCGTCCTCCTCTTCCTCGGGCGGCTGCAGCACCCCCCGGCCCGAGCACATGCCTCGCCCTCCCCTGCGCGCCGCTGGCCTCCCCGATTCCCTCACATAGGGCGCGGAGGAGCGGGCTGCGCCGCGAGGACCCACTCGCTCGGAGCCTCCTCCCGGGATTGCGGCCGCCCGCGCGCCCGCGCACACTCGCTCTGGCGCGCGCGCGCGCGGCGCGCCCCAGGAGGACAACCCCGCCTCCACTCCGGGCCACCGCGAGGGCAGGTTCCGCCTCCAGACCCCCGCCTCCCCCGCCCAGCCACACACTCGGAGGTACACCCCGCCCGCACCCAGCCGCCCAGAGAAGTCCCTCCCCGCGGCCCAATCATCTGCATGGCCACCCCTCCACTCCCTGGAAAACTCTGCAGCCTCTGCTTACCCTCCGCCTCCCCCTCCGGCATCTGCACCGCCCACCTCGGCTCCCCTACTAACGACCTTTCCCTCCCCAGCCTCCAGCCCCTGCAGAACCCCTCCTTTTCCCTACCGCGCAACCTACCGCTCCTTCTCTCCTAGCGAAATCACTGCAAGACCCCTCCTCTTCCATGCGCGCCCCCAAACACAAATTATTGCAGCTTTTCGAACCTAATGGCTGCTCACAAACAATACCACCCCCCTCCCTGGTCCCAGTGGCTCATCCACCCGCAATTTATCCTGTCAATAACTTAGTTGTGCAAGAATCACCTCGGTAGGTCAAGTCCAGTAGAGGGCCGCAATTTAGCCCGGTGACCCCGAGTGTAGGAGAAGGAGGGAACTGCCCTCCCACCTCCACCTCCACCACGCACACCCACCCCGATTTACTGACACCAAGTGACCGCTCTCCAGTGGCTAGGACAAGGGGAGGCAGAGGCGCGTGTGGACTGCTGCTGGGGAAGCTGTTGGCTGCGGGTTGCTAGGCAAAAATAAACATCGGAGACACCTCCCATTTCCTTACAACTCGGAGCCTTTTCCTGGCGCGCCCACTGGGAGAGCCACACCTTCCTTTCAGCTTTCTGCGGTAAGGGAGTGACACTAATTCTTCTCATTCCCAGAGACAATTCTCTGTCCTTCCAAGACAAATGAATAATTTCCCTTCCTTTTAGTTTGCCATCTACAGCCTCTCTTTCCCTTGCAGACTGAAAAGTTGCTTGTCCATCTCACAACCCTTGTCCCGTCGTGTGCGGCCGCCGCCTTTGTACAAAGGTCACAGATTTTGTCACTTCTGCAGTTGTGGGGACGCTGGGGGGAGCTAGGCAATCCCGGATGAGGGGGCCGGGCAGAGAGCTATGCCGTGCACGTCCTTCCTGAGACAGGCCCGGTTTGACGTTCTCCTGGGGACCTGGGTACATAACTCTCGGGTCCCTGGCTGGACGAAGTATGCAGACCGTTATTAACTCAGACTCAATCAGAAGGGGGCCATCTCCTGCGGAGTCCCATCACCCCTACTGTTTGCAAATTGCCACAGCAGCCTCCCAAAGAGATCACCCATAGCTTTTTGCAAATGCCAAAAATGGAATTTTTCAGAGGTAGAGTGTGACCCCCTCAGAGTCTCCAGGGCTCCTGCAGGGGCATTAAGGATAGAGTGCATTGACTGAGGGGGCAGGTGACAAAGAGTAAAATTTTGCCTAGTAATATGTCTCTCCACAAAATCCTCTTGGTGCCTTCTCCTAATAAAGCAGAACCACAGTGAAAAAATCAATCCAATAATACGCCTTTAAAGGAATGATGACCTGATTAGGCCCCAGCAAGAAACAGGCCCCTTTGCTTGTCATCACAGGCTGCAGCGTTCAAATTCACTTGGGGAAACATACTTAGTGTTGTGAATCAACTAAAAGAGCTACTTTGTGGCAGAGATGAAGCTAGAACCCACTTCCTGACTCCCAGTCCAATTTCACTATGCTTTCTCTGTCTTGAATTTGTAAGAACCTCTCACCTCTTCTTTTCTCTTCAAAAACAATTATTTTCATACCATTTTCCTTTTTAAATGAATACGCTATACAACTGAAGTTCAAATATAAAATTTGAAGCAAAAAATTATATTTTAATGTAACTTGACACTGCTTTTCCCTTAAGTTATTCTTACAATATTTAAGTAGAAGCTAAATATGCTACTGTTGTTTCATGAATTTAAAAAAATGCCATTGAAAATCATATCTTGTGAAATCCAAATCGGCAGTACTAATCTACACATTAAGCGTGAGGAAAAGGAACACTTTTTTAAAATAAAGGGACACCAAATATCATTAACTTTAATCAAAGAAAGAAAAAGATATGTTTTAGAGAACTCTTCCTGGTGTATTGTTTATGACATGACAAGTATAATTTCAGTTTTGATTTTTTTCTTTCTGACCATAGAGAAAATTTGTAATTAATCCAATCTTTGGCTATTTTAATTATAAATGGTGCACTTTTCAAAATTATATTCTTACTGATCTCAACATTAGTATTCACAACTGCTTGGATTTCCCTCATTCTGTTTAATTTTGATGACCTCAACATCATATATATATATATATATATATATATATATATATATAAATATATGCAAATATGCTCCTTGAGTTTTCTAGGAGAATGAACTGAGTAAATCCTAGGAGTTATTACCCTCAAACTTTATTACTTTGATGCATCATTATTAATTTTATTGTACATTTACCTCTTTATAAAACCCTTTATGTTATCATATTTAATCTGCACAACTCATAACCTGACCAGAGTTGTACTGATGCTAAGAAGTAACCTCCTCAGGGGACTCCAATCAGTTAGGAAGAGTCTATTCTTTGATTCTTGCCTGTTGTAACAAAATCCGTCTATTCTGTATGCTTATAAAATCCAGATTCAATAACAGGTAGGCAGGATGTGGCAGGATCAAAGAGAGAAACTTCGGGAAACTCAGAATGGAGTCTTGTGGAAGAAAGTTTTGATTTTTTTCATTGGAGAAAGTACTGATCACAGAGAAACTGGAAATGAACAAGAAAATTTCTGGTTTCAAAGCACATCACTCATTTAATCCCTTCATCCCAGACACATTTACAAAAAAAGAACTTAGTATGTGCGGGCCTATGGGATGTGATGAATCATCAGATGTAGTGGGCTAGGCTTTAGCCTGACAATCTATTGGGACCTCATTCTTTTTATTCTATTAAGCAATAAGCAGTAAGCATCTAACATATTTTTGACCCTGTTAGTACTGAGGCTATACAGTTAAATTAATTATCCCTGGCTCTGGTATTGCTATTAAGAAGTTCACAGTCCAGCAGGAGAGACTAGACATTTAATGATGCGATGGAGCAGAAACCAGGGCAGATAGGCACGAGGGTGACACACAGGAGGGTGATGAGCTGTACCTAAGTGGTGACTGGCATCAAAGGGGCTCTGCTTCAGTGAAAGTTTTAAAGGTAGAAGAAATAGGATGTGCATGGATGCTAATATCTAAGGAAACACAGTGTATTCTGGGAGAAGTAGAAGCAATTCAGAATAGAGGAAGCTGGGTTGGCAGAGAGAAAGGCAGTACTGTTTTCTTCATAAGGTTAGGGTTATGGATGATAGACTCAGGTTAAGAATTATCTGAAAATTTATCAGCTGTGGGAATATGAAAATAAGGTACAAGTCTTTTAAAGCAAGTAGGTAAAATGCTGGTGATCTAAAAGTGTCTGGCCAGGTTGGTCATATTTTGATCAGGGTACTTACACAACCAATTTCCTTAATCTTAGGTGTGGGAGAGTGCAAGCTAGGTCTCTAGAAAGGCTGGGGATTATTGTCCAACGTTTCTTGGGGCCACTGCTTTTTCCAACTGCACCCTAAGGACAGTTAATGTTAAAAACCAGTAAGCAGAGAAAACAGAAAGCTATATCCTGGAAGTGGGAAGTGCATGATCAAGAGCTCTGGAGGACCTCTATACAAACTCTGTGTTTGACGATACCAGGACAAGTGAGGGTAATGCTGCCCATTGTGTTCAGGGACTTTAAAGGGATAGGAATGTCATGACTAGGTAGGGTGCCCAGCAGCTGGCCCCCAGAACAATCCTTCCATGGTAGTGGCCATGCCATTGGTGCAACTCACACAGCAGTTGCCAGCAGAGTCAACCTCCAGGAGGAGGCTGCATGAGGAGCAACCAGCCAGGAACAGGCTGATTCCAGAGCCCCTGGAATCATGCAGGATCCCTGCACCTAGTAAAGGAAAAACAAGTAAGAGAGGTAGTAGAACCTCTGAGAGCAACTCTTTACTAGAGAGTTCACTGTAAAAAAAACAGTGGTGCATCCAAAAGACAAGAAACAACAAATGCTGGCAAGGATGTGGAGAAAGGGGAACTCTCCTACACTGTCGGTGGGAATGTAAATTGGTGCAACCATTGTGGAAAGCAACATGGAGGTCCTCAAAAAACTAAAAATAGAAATACCATTTGACCCAGTAATTCCACTCCCAGGCACTTACCCAAGGAAGACAAGATCCCTGATGTGAAAAAGACAAATACATCCCTATGTTTATCGCTGCACTATTTGCAATAGCCAAGATATGGAAGCAACCTAAGTGTCCATCAATAGATGAATGGATAAATATGTGGTACATATACACAATGGAATATTATTCAGCTATAAAAAGAAAAGAAATCCTGCTATTTGCAACAACATGGATAGATGCAGAGGGTATTATGCTCAGTGAAATAAGCCAGGTGGAGAAAGACAAATACCAGATGAATTCACTTATTTATAGAGTATAAAAACAAAGCAAAATGAAAGGAACAAAATAGCAGTAGACTCATAGACACCGAGAAAGGACTAGTGGTTACCAAAGGGAAGGGGTTGGGGAGGGTGCAGGGGTATGGAGAAGGGGATTAAGGGGCACTATAATTCTTAATCACAATATAGGTTGGTCATGGGGACAGTAGTACAGCATGGAGAATACAGTTACATCTTCTACATTGACAGACAGTGACCACACTGGAGGGGGTGAGGACTTGATAATATGGGTGAATGTTGAACCACTGTGTTGTGTATTTGAAACCTTCATAAGATTGTTTATTAATAATACTTTAATAAAAAATGAAAGAAAAAAAGAAGAAGAAAAACAGTGGTGCAACTCTGCAAGCCAGAGAAGTGTAGCACGGGAAAGATCTGTAATGTTCCAGGTCTTGGGCTGCTCTAACCAAAAGTAATGCCATCTAGTAGCTAGGAAGGAACAAGTGGGAAGGAGGAGCCTGTTCCATGAGCATTGTGAGTGCTACGTGGAGCACTGCTGCTGGTTTGCTTCAGTACAGACTCAATAAATGCCTCCTGAACAGGACTGAATTTATCTTAGCCAAGGATGGGCTAAGGGCCAACATCCACATTCAGGTCATCAGAACTGCCTATAAACAAAGAAAAGGGACCCAACTTCACTAAGTGATACATATGTATATATTATATATATATATTCATTATTTATATATACATAATGTATGTATATATAATGAATATATATTCAATGCATATATAACCCATTATATATATGTATAATATAAATATGCAGATAAAATCATATTATCCAGTTTCTACTATTGTGGGGCACTGATCTAAGTATTTGGAACAAAGTAGATTAAGTCCATGCTCCATGGATCTTATATTCTAGAGCAGAAAGAATAACGAGTAACAGACAATCTGCATATTACATGGCAAGTGGTGGTAAGTATTATGTGGTAAATGAAGTGAGGTGAGAGGAAAGGGAGAGGTGGAGATGGGTACTTAGCGCCATTAGTGAAGTCCCCCTAATGAGGAGGGAGACTCCGAAGTAACAAACACGTGGAAATCTCCAGGCAGAGGGCCCAACAGATGCAAAGGCCCCGAAATGGAAACACATTCGGGGCGCCACGTGAGGGCAGGTGGCTGGAGCAGTGAAATGCACAAGAGGAAAAGCCACAGAGATGAGGTCAGAGGACAGCTAGGACCCAGGCCATGTTAAGGAATTTTGACTTTATTTTGATCAATTTGGGAAACCAAGGCTTAGGTGCTTGAGAAGATACTAAGAGTGGGTGGGAGGTTACAGTTGATTTTTTTTCCACTCTTCAGTGTCTATGCATGTTTACACCATTTATAACTTACCTTAAACTAAGCATTGTAGAAGGTAAAGCGAAACACCAGCCATGGTCTCTACTCAAGGAGCTTTCAGTCTAGCTTGGGAGAAAATTCATACTCCAGGAAGCATCTCATGCACACAGTAAAGAGCACGTGTTGTATATTTTCCTGTTGCCCCTCAGATCCACTCTTTCCCGCCCTGCTCTGCACCAGGCTAGGCTGTGCAGATGCCATCAGTGGGCTCCCTGGCCCACTAGCTTCCCATCAGATTTAACCAGTGCAAGGTCCTGGCAAGAGACCCAAGGACTGGAGGACAGTGAGGCCAGGCTATTTGGCTCCCTGTTCTCCCCATGCCAGCTTGCCCCAGACTTTCTATGTCCCTTGACTGAAGCCCTCAGCTCCTGTCAGGCAGCCCTTTCCTACATAGCTAATTCCCTTGGTGTTCTGGACAACACTCAGTCCCTCCAAGCCTCTAGAAGTGGCTAAGGGTTTCTTGCTGTCGCTTGTCTATTGGGCTTCACTTCCCCTTGCTGATTTCCCTCCACCCTACCCATACTCTTATACATAGTCCTTTAATTAAACTCTGGTTGTGCCATGTTTTTTCTGCCAGATCCTGACTGGTACAGAGAACATATACATAAGTCCTATATAGTGCAGGCTATGGAACCTAAATGCCATGTAACTGTAGAGGGGTAGGAGAAAATATTCTTATTCTTATTGGAGGAATTGGGATTCCTGGGGAAAGTAGGATTTGATCTGGGCCTCAGAAAATAACAGACTTTTCTTATGCCACAGAAAAGCACTCCAGGCCAAGGAACGAGGTAAGCAAAGGCAGAGAAGTGGGAATAAACATTGCAGAAGATGCAGCCACCCCTAGAATGAAGATGGGAACTCAGGGGAACTAGAAAGAGAGATAGTGGGCAGCAGGGAGGGGCACACCAGGTCACGCACTGCAGTGCAAGTCAGAAAGAAGGGTTTCCACTTGGTGGGGATGGAAACAAGGGACACCGGACAGAGTTCTGGGCAGTGAGTTGACCTGAGGAAAGTGCTAAGCAAAGACCATAGATCAATTTGACTGCATCATGTTAGAGACTGGAGTGCAGGGGGAGTTAAGACAGAAAAGACCGGTTTGGAGTGGTTTCCAGAAGTAGCTGAGGGTGGTCCCACAGAGAGGCAGGGGTAGACACTGTTTATTTTGATGCTCTCTCTGTAGAGTCCAAGACAGGCACTTTTTTCAAGGAAGGAGAGGCCAGAAGTAATGGGCACCATATGTTTTTCTTGCTACCTTCGGGGTTCAGAAGCATACACAATTCTTAAATCTGCTTATCTAGGTACTTTGCAATAAAGCTCAGTAAAATCATCAGCTAAAGTGAGATGTAATTAAGAGATGAAAGGTCAGGAAAACTTGGAATCCAAAAATATTGCCCCAGAATGTCCTTTCCCAGTGGTCTATAGATGGGATTTGTCATTCATTCAGGGAGAAAATGAGGCAGCTTGGGTAAGGAGCACATAATGTGTTCTGGGGCTGAGTTTTATTAACTGATGTCTCATCTATCATGAGGATTAATGGAACTCGTTTTGGGTACAGAGTGTTTAAATTCAAACTAGGCACACATATTAAAAGAGAATGCAAAAATCTCAAGATACCCCCTCTTTTCATTAGCTTGCTTTTAAGAGGTATTACAAAGATGAAGGAGATGGGCGCTCAGGTACCCCAAGATCTGGAGTGATTCATGCCCCAGTTTACTAGATAGCCCTGGGCACTTGGGTCCCATACACCTTGGACATATGATCCATTCCTGCATATTGGACCTTCTAGCTCCAGGCCTGCATAGACCAAGTCTTGGGCTGCAAATCTGGTCTCTCTCAAGTATAGGTCTGATAAGTTCAGAAGAGTTTGGCTCAGTATGGCCCTGCTCATCAGAGAAACCCGTAGATGCTAAACCAACTCTGGTTCTGATAGCTGATGACCTGGGTGAAATGGAAAGAATTCAGCAGGTGGGGTCTAAGACTAAGGGACCCTCCTAAGGAGTAATGGTGCCATTGGGAACATCTTAGCTGCCTGAGCACCCTAAAAATAATAGCTAATAATTTCATAAGGCACTTGTATGTCCAGATTGTATTCTAAGAACTTTATTCATGTCGACTAATATGACTTTCACAACCATCGGTGTGGAAGGTACTAATATTAGTTCTATTTTCAAGATGAGGAAATGCAAGCATATAGAGTTTAACCAACTTGTCCAAGTCACACATCTAAGAAATGACCAGGCAATTACTCTGGCTGTAGTCTGTGTGATTGCAGCTCTCGGAACTAGGTGGAGATTTGACCAGATAAGCATCGTGATCACTTCAGTCTCATCATCACTGTCAATAACTGCATGTCACAATATGAACATTTCAGAGAAGCCTTCCATGTCTGTATGTCATTCAGCTCTCTGGTTAGTCTCAGTAACCTATTACTCAAGAGAAACTTACTTCATCAGTGAGAACAGTGAGATGGAGAGAACAGAGTGGCGTGCCCAGAGACACAGGCAGGGCTAGAGGAGGCGTTAGAGTTAGAACCCAGGTTTGTTGACTGCTGACAAATTTTCCTTTTGTTTTGTCCCCAAACCAATTATAAAATTTCCTCCATTTCAGAGATGAAGGGATAGTTTTGCCACATAATGTCAAGTTTGATGTGCCGGGACTTGGGGCACAAATTCCTAATGTGGCTTCCCCAACAATGATTTGAGTGGTCTTTCTTAAAGGCCAGAATTAAAGAACTAACTTTGCCAGATTCGCAAAAAGTCCAAACACAAGTTAATTATTTCCTCTTAATACTTTTGTAGCAAATCAGCCCCTCTGCCTCAAGCAAATAGGAAAGAGGAGGCAGGTAAGATAGTAGAATGAGTCCTCTCTACCAACACGGTGAGCCCCTGATGGAGCCTAGAGCACCCTAGATCCTTAGGGAATTGCTTTCTGTTAATTTACATAGTTATGCTTATCTGCGCTCTTATTGAGGTTCAAGTCTGAATGACACTTTTATATTTCAAAATATCTTTTATTGGGGAAAAGCTACTTTCAATATCGTTACAGACAATGCATTGTGCTTGTTATACCTCATAAGATGATATTGGACAGGGCCATTGTTCACACAGCAACATTCTCTCGTGAAAGTTTTGAAATACAGAAAATCTAAATGCCTGTAAGCAAAGATGCGCATTTAGCTCTTATGCAGATGGGTGGCCCTTCATTGGCATCCCCAACTGGCAGAAAGAATAAAAAATTAGCCAAGAAATAATGAGCTACTAGTAGGCAGATAATAAATAACTGGGATTAAGAGGGAGTTTGTTAAGTGGTCAGAATTGCTTTTTGGAGAAACAAAGAATAGTTTACTCATGACCAGGAAGGGACAAAAAATAAAGTAACTGGTAGGCTAGGGAGGACAATACTTTAAAAGAACAGCAAAAGAGTAATACATCATCATGGAGGTACTGGTAAGAATGAAAAGGAAGAAAATGAGTGTGGGGAAAGAGCAAGAGTCAGAGAGAAGGGGGGTAACTATACAGAAATTTTTATAAGGAAGAAGAAACACATGACATGTATAAGGTGAATTTAAGTGGAAGATAAAGGTGGGAAAACAGAATGTAGAAGTAGGACTAGGATGCTAAGATCAAACAATTTTCTTACAACACATGTGGTTATGCCTGGGGCCCACCTTACCAAGTGCTCTCTCTGCTTCTTTGGCCCTCTCCATTTAGTGCCACGTGTGTTCTCCCCCTTCCTGGATGGTACCAGTCCAGCTGTCTCTCTTCCCTTCTCTCTCCTCCTCTCATCCCAATGTCCTCTTAGGCTTTCCTCTTTGCTTGATCCACAGTGAGTGAGGAAGCTGCCAAACATTTCATGTAATACACACTTTAGAGAAAGGAATTCCTCCATTGCTTCATCCTTGAGCTATGTCATTCTGTGTGCTGTTTTGCCTGAACTATCTCTAGAATCCTCACACAACCCAAAGAGGCGGGTGTGTTACTCTCATTTTAGAGATAAGTAAACAGAGGCTCCGACTGGTTAAGTGACTGGTTAGTAATGAACAGTGAACGAATTTGGATTCAGGGAAATCTGAGGCCAAAGCTCATTCCTACTCACCCAGAACAGATGGTGTATTGCTGAGGGTGTGGAGAATGCCCACATAGTTCCACCTGATCTTCAGTGGCACCTTCAGCTTCTGTGGTGGTACTTCTGCACTCCTCTTAATGGCTGGCAAGTGGAAGGGAAGAGGAATTGCCTCCATGGAAGTCCAGCCATCAGCACACTCAGCTCAAGCAGAACCCAGGGTCTCTTCCTCATGTGCTGTTTGTCTGTTTCCATGGTGCTGTTTCCGAGCTTGGCCCTTATTTTGCTTTCCCTTATGTGCCTATCTCTACTGAACAGAATTGCTTCCTCTAATTTCTGAGCTATTAAGACAGCATCTGGAGGAAAAAGAAACAAGACCCAGGGAATTTATGCAAACAAATGCTCTATCACGTATGTGAGCTGGGATAGAATTACACATTTCTGATCTGATTCAGTCAAGTACCATCATATTTGTAAATGGGAATGTTGACTACTAATCTAACTTGGTAGAGAAAGATTACCCAACACCAAAACGTCACTGTCTCTTTCAGATCTTTGTAACAAACCAAAAAGTATCTATAATATCGTATTTGGTAAGTTTTTCCTCCTCAAGAAATGAAAAACCAACATAACCTTTTGATGAAAGCAACTTTATCTAAAGCTGTTGTGGGTTGAAAGCACAGATCCCATTCGATGACTAAATATCCATAACCGATAGTTATTTTAAAAAATAAAATAATACAATGACCCTCTTGGAGGAAAAAAATTCTCTAACTTGACAAGGCAATGGGAAAGAGAAAGGCAGCCCTCCCTGCCACGCCTTTTTTAACAAAAGGAGTTTCACATGGCCCTAACTGATAGCAAAGCGTGTCTAAAAGGACCATTTGTGAAGAGTAAGGCAAGAGGAAACACTAATATCCTGAAATCCTACAAGGTCTTGCGAAGTGCCAAATAAATCACTGGGCTGACACATGGCTAGCTGGCACCTGCCCCAGAGCCCATAGCAGACTGAGAACTTCCTTATTTGTGCAAAGGGCCACATTTTCAACAGAAACTTCTGACTTCAGCTTACCCCTTCTAAGCCTATGTCAGCAAATCTCCCCAAAATTTGCAAAGAAAGATCTGCTGCATTTACGGTAAGTGACCACGATACATTCTTGAGCTTCCGCTGGAGACAAGCTCTTCTGTTTTCTCTCTCTTTCCTCCAGAGCCTCCACTCATCTTCTTCCTAGTCATTGAAAGTTTCCCTGAAAGGATTGGGACTATTCATAAAATGAGGGTGTGAGTGAAGTTGAACAAAACAATCATTCCTCTATCTAAAATCTAAGTCACTTTCTATTTTCCTGTCAAGCAGGAGATGATTTTATTTTCATCCCCTAAAAAAAAAAAACAAAAAAAAAACCTGAGGACATTTTGACTTACCACTGGTGGGACCATATGAAACGTGATTTCAGACTAATCTGCCCGTTCACTCTCCTGGGAATCGGAGCTTGGCATATGCAGAACTGCCTGATGCCCTCACACTTCCAGGTCGCCATCCTTGCAGACTCTGGATCTCCTCCATTCCTTCACCATCTTGCTTTCTCAGCTCCTGCTCATGATGAGAAGAAAAAAAAAGTCACTCTCCCACCTAGGGTGTTAGCTGATAAGAGTTTTAAGACATTATCCTAATTCTGGGGAGATCTGCTCTCTCAATTACTTAGCAAAGAAAAAAAAAGCAAATAAGATGACGATGACCTTCTCCTGGCCCCCAGATCTACCTGTACAGGTATAAAGAGTAGGAATGAAGCCCCCATAAGTCAAGAGTCTCTTAGGAAAGGTCCCTGGAAGACAAAACTCTTCCCAGAGCCCTCTCAAATCATGGCACCGAGCAAGGATCGAACAAATTGAGTTTAAATGTTCCCTCAAGTCTATTTAATCATCCAGTATTCTTGCTTGCTGATTTCAGTATAGAATGATGGAGAAAATGAATTACTAGGAAAGACTGTGAAGATTAGCCTTAATCATAAAGAAGAAGTCCCCCTCCACTTGTTTATCATCTGAAACAGTCCTTTCCCATCAGCCCATATAATTTCTGAAGTTGAACATCCTTAAAAAAATATTCCAGGAGAATCTTGTGAAATGTCAACCTATTTTGGAAGGAGCAGAGCATGACTCTGCCATATTTAACATCATACTTGGTTGAATGTAGCCTTAACTTTAATTTGAGAAGATTTATAGTAACAAAAGTCAGTAACTTTCATTTCTGAAAACCCTGAAAAGGAAAGGGATTCTTTTTGTTCTTCTTATGATTATTACTTATTATTATTTTGTTTTTACTCTTTCATATTTGAAATTAGGACTTCATATTGAAATGGGAACTTCAGGTCATATACAAAGCAAGTAGGGTTTCTCTTGTGTAGGAGAAATAATTGTCCTATGTTGGAATTTGATGGCTCAATTTAGTTAATAATTAAACCTATTTGTACATAAATGAAAATGTTAGAAGTTGCAAAGGGGGGCCTAAAGACCAAAAGCAGCTTGCAGATATATTTTATTTGGCTTACCCAGTGCATTTTGAAAATGTGAACTCAATGCCAACATTTAAAAATCAGGAGAGTTCATATAAACATCAAAATCTCTGGCTTTTCAGGAAATAAGGCAAGATCTGGCAAGACTGTGCTCCCAGTCTTGCATGGCATCAAAGGACCCCACTCCCTTTCAGAGGAAACCTGTGCGCTGCTGATCACCACAGTCTCTACCACTTCCTGTTATTATGCAAGGCTGGTTTTACTCACTGACAGGAGCCTGCCTTTCTCCAGCAGGTATTTAGATTTTTAATCTTCACTTGAGTTTTGTATTTTCTGAAGTTTCCTCACTGCCATTCCCTGTTGCTCCAAATTCATCCCTACACTTCTTCCTTCTCATTCCTTATGCCCCATTGCTTGGCCTACTGCCATGCCTGACAGAGGTCAATTGCAATTTGGGAATTCATGCTGAGGTCTTCCAAACTAATTTTGTGCAAAAACACATATCTGGCACAAGAAACACTGTTTTCCCTTGTGCTTGAAAGTCAAACCAATTTATATTTAGTACCAAAGCATGTAAAGACCCTAAAAACCACTGCACATTTGAGACCCAATTGCAATTTTTTGTTTTGCCCTTTTGGTGACCTGGTGGAGCAGCTGTAGACAGAGTTAGCTCTATTTTGGGACTCTATTCATTGTAAACACACATGTTATATTCTTACTGTTAGCAATTTACTTTCTCTGAAAGCAGTTTTGAGGTTCTGAACTTCCTACAGAAGTTCATAAACATGTTTTATATCCGGTAGAATTCAAATGTGTCTCAGTACTATAGAAACATTTAGCTCTAAGGAATAGATTCAGGACCCAGAACAAACCTAAAACAAACTGCTCTTCCAACATCGCTGCTTAGATATCTAATAAACAGTTATCTCAGTGTAATATGTCAAATATTGCATGTTTGATTCCATCTTTCCAAATGTGTTTATCTTGATGTGTTCCCTATTTCAGCAAATAGCAATTCCAGCCTTTCAGTTGCTCAGGCTAAAAACCCTAGAGTCATTCTTGATTTCTCTTTTGCTCTTACACCCCATATCCCAACCATCTGCAAGTCCTGTTGCCTGTATTTTGAAAAAAGTCCAGAATCCATCCACTTCTCACTACAGCCACTATTATCAGCATAATCAAAAGCACCCTTACCCCTCACCTGAATTACAGAAGTCACCTCTTACCTGGTCTCCTTTGCCCCCTTAATCTGTTCTCTACACAAGTCACACTGATCTCTTTTAAAGGTAAGATTGTATCACTTCTCAAAACTCATATTTCCCATTGGCCAGAGTAAAAGCCGAAGTCCTTAGAGCAGCCAAAATCTCCAATATGACCTGCATGCTCTCGCCACATGTCCTTATGTCTGTAGACCTGCGTCCCGTTTCCCCGGCCTTAATCACTGCATTCCAGCCACTGTGGCCCTATTGCTGTTCCTCAAACACACCACACATGCCCCGCTTCACAACTTGGGTGTCTCTTGGGTCCTTTGCCCGGAATGCTTTTCCCTAGAAAGCTGGCATTTTGGGAGAGGCCTTCCCTGACCCACTATTTTTGTCATATTGAGTGTTTTGCTCACTTGTTTTCTGCCTGCCTCCATCCACAGTGCATACACTTCACACTGTATGTGCAGGGATTTGGGCACTCTTTTCTCCACTGCTCTTTTTCAGCACCTAGAACAGTGCCTGAGAGATAATAGTTCTTAAATATTTGATGAATGAATTAGGTAGAAATACCATCAGATTAAACTTTTGTACTTTCAGCATTAAAGTCTGAAATGAAGAAGCCTGCTTCCAGTCATGAGGGTGTTTGTATGATCTTTAAAAAGATAGAAGCCAAAATAAATGTATTTATTTCTCACATTTTCTTTCTGGACATGACCAGCAATTCCTGGTTTATCAAAGCTAATCCTTACTGTTGAGTTCCAAACATGTGGAACCTTAATATCTGAATAAAGGAAAATTCAACATTTCAAGTTAAATCAGACAAAGGGGTAAAGGATTTGATTTTGCTCTTATGGTAGCTCTGCTGGCTCTTATCAATACATCTGAAATAAGGCCTTTTGGGCAGCATGTTTAGGTCCTTGTGGCTGTGGGGTATGTTTTTGGGTCTGAGTTCCACTCTGTTAATTCAGCAGCATCATCGATGGCTACATTTGTTTTGTTAAACCAATTAAACAAGGAGGCCATTGAACTGAGGTGGCTCTCATGCCTTAACAGCTTACATATATAAGTAAATCAAAAGCTTAGCCTGTATATCCCTCAAGGTTAAGAAATCAAACAACCAAATAGGCTTTGCCACATAAAGCAAATGCTTAAGCTATAGCCAACCAAACAATTCTTTGTTTTTCCTCCTCTCTATAAAAATCTTTCTCCCCAGCCCCTGCTGGTAGAACACTCCTACCACCTCCCATTTGGCACAGCCTGGTTCAAACTAATTTTTTGCTCAAATAAACTGATAATGTGTAATATGCCTCAGTTTATTTTTAACAGTCCTAACACCTTAATGTGGGTTAAGATGTTACAACTCTTGGGCCTATATTATTCAAATGCAGCATGCTTCTTCTGAACTTGAAACAAGGTAACTGATGAAAAGGAGACCACACACACACACACACACACACCAGAAAAGTCTGCTATTTTTGTAGGAAAAATTTTGAAACAAAGCAAAATGGACACTATATTGTCCATCTTACAGTTTTTGTTAACTGTTGATCTGTCAGGGTGTGTTTAGACATGGGTGTGATCACTGTTCATTATATATGCCGTCAAATATGTTAAAATGGGATGTGATCGATTTTCCAAAGTGATTATTAATTCTAGAGTTGTTATCCACCTATTTCAGGGAATTTTTATTGCTGACTTTTCTTCAAAGCACTGTGAGGCAATGTAAAACTGGGTAAATGATAATAGCCAATCTTAACAAAGCTCTCATCCTGTATGGGCATTGCCACCAGGGCTTATGCATATGCACAAGCATAAACACAGGGCTATGAGGTGGATACTGTGTATAGGAGGAGAAAGTTTTCCTTGACCTTCTTAGGGCCCCTGGCCTGGCTGGGTCAGAAATTTTAACTGAGAAAGACAGACTAACGAGAAAAGGATACAAATTTTAGTCTTTACATACACTTCCTGAGAGAATGGAGTGACCAGAGAGGGAAACTTTTATATCTTTTAAACAAAGAAACAATAAATTGGTGACAAATTGACAAGACCAAGAGGTTTGAGCTTTGGGCAGTAAGCAGTAAAGGAGTCACTGGGAAGATAAGCGTGAGTTTAACGAGGTTTGTATGTACAGATTTCTTGGCTCCAGACTCCCACCTCTGGTGTGAGAGCATCTTTCTTCCTCCTGGTCCTGGGAGGGCACCTGTCACATGTGTGTCTTAAGATTTGTTTCAGGGAAGAGTGGCAAGGAGGGAAAGGTCAGAGTGACCTTCCTACTTCTGCCTTTTTAAAATATTCCTTCAGCTTAAGATGCTTAATATACCAAGGTTCTACATTTTGGGGTAGCATGTCCTGAGCACCATCACTGTTATCTCCGTTTTACAGATGGGGAAAGGTAAACAAAAAGAGGTTAAGCAGCTGGCCTGAGGTTGCCGATCTAATTAGTTGCAGTGTCTGGTTTGGACCCAGGTACCCTAGCTCTAGAGTCCATGATCTTAATCATTGCTATACAAAATAGAGAATAATACAATAAGTAATATATTTGCTTTTTGTTCCTCCTCGTTTCTGGTAGAGCTCCTAAAATCCTTGGAATTTCCTGAGAGATTGGAGTGTCCTTTGTTGTTCACGAGGGGCCCCTGTGGAGCACGCATGAGTGCGTGCTACTGAAGTGGCTGAGGTCGGGCTCCTAGGGAGTCTCAGAAAGCAGCTGGTCACCAGAAGACAAGTGATTAGCATGCTAGAACTTTCAGCCCTGCTCACCAACCTCTGTGAAGGGTGCAGGGGGTGCTGGAGATCTCCAGGTCAATAGTGTCAGGACTGAGTTACATTTGTAGGACACGCAGCGAGTGTCTGCTGAGAATGGGAGAATTACTTACTTGGTGGCATTGGAAAGCACTCGAGAAATACAATAAGAGCGCTCAAATAATGAAGTTATTTATAGCCTTTCTCAAAGGTAGTTCTGTGGAAGGTACAGGGAAAGATCCCTCTCTTGCAGAGTCAATAGCACTGTTTTGAATTAGACAATCTTTGAACACATAGATTCAATTAAGAATATAAAAAATCTAACCGCAACAAACAAAAACTCTTACAGAAATGCCTTTCATCTCCCTGCAATCCCCATCTCTCTGATATGAAACCCCAGAGGTGACAAAATATCAGGTAACATCAGAAAGGCAGTATAAGGGCATAGCAGGATATTCTGCCCAAAGAGTTTTTTATTGAGGCCAGAGCCAGGGTACTCATCACACCACTGGACATCCGGAGGGTGTAGCGGGGGGCGGGTAACTTCTTCACACCTCGGCTACACCCTTGACAGGACATGACACCAGTGGCCCGAGGATTATCCTTCCTTGGCCCAAAAGGCCATGAATTTGTAAAGAACAGCTTCGCCTCTTTGTAAATTCTATTCACATATATCAAATATGCTTTCACGATATATACCCAACTTACTTCTTTCAGGCTTCTGAAGCAGCAACAAAATCTGTAGACACTGAGGTGTAAATATTTCTTTTTCCTTCTCAGTCAGCTTTTTGGACCACTTTTTTGAGTTTTTAATCTTAAGAACTAAAGACAATCGAACTCCTTTAAATGATTCAATTTAGTAAGGTAGAAAACAAAATTTTGAAAAGAAAAAGAAATGATTCTGTAACATTAAAAAGATTTTCGTATCTTTTCCAACATTTAAATATTGAGATTGGCTTTGGAAAAATGACACTCCATTAATACCTCTGTTCTTATGCTTAAAACATAGTTTATCAATATAGTTAAAAAAAAAACTTTTCCTAGACATACCATTCTAATTTTCCCCAAACACAAAGGAAGAGCATTTTGATTATAGTATTATTAAATGTACTGATTAAAGTATTATCAAATTAAATGTTTGCTTAACACACCTTGAGAATAGAGGTCACAGTGATTTTTGTAAGATGTAAATGTGGCTGTTATGCTCTATTGCAATGTTTTTGTGGCCCCCTACAACTTTAACATTACATCCACGTTCCCCAGCATAGAATTTAGGGTAAGCAGGGCCACATCATGCCAGACCACTAAACATGCTAACTCTTTCATCTGGAATGCCTCCTGCATGCTCTCCCAGTGGCTTCCTCTGGAATCCCTCCCGCTCAGGCCTTCCTCTGGCCTCTGCCTGCTCCAGGTCTCAGTGTCACACCCAGTCTTTCCTGAACACTCACCAGCAAGACAGGGCTGGATGCCCTCCTATGTGCTTGTCTACAGATTCACCCACTGAAGATAGAGATTATATTTCCTTTCTTACATTCCTAGGGTCTAGCATAGTGCTGATGCATAGCCCATGACTAATAAAGACTTATCCAATCAATGAATAAGCAATATGATCTCTATTATCAAAGAAGTGGCATAAGACCAAATTAGATCATATACTTCTTCTAGACACCCAGTCAAATGCCATCCATAGCACTTCACTCTCCATCTGTATTTTCCTTTCAAAATGTGTGTAATTTATTCCACAAATATTGTTTGAATGTCTGCTATTTTCCAGGTGCTGTTCTGGGTCTTTGGGATACACATTGGTGAACAAAACAAAGATCCCAGGCCTACTGAGCTTATATTCTCACAAGGATACTGACAATAAACATCAGAGGTAAGTAATTGTAGATGTTAGGTGATAATTACTATGGAGGAAGAAGTTGAGTCAGATAAGGGGTATCAGAATGTGGGAGAATAGGGGGAAGGCTGCAATTTTAAATAAAGGCATTAGGTAGGCCTCACTGAGAGGATATTTGAGCAAGTGTTAGAGCAGAAAAAGCGAGTGATTGTTGCCCTCATGGACGTGCAGGGGAAAACCCTAGGCAGACATCAGATAATGCAAAGGCCAGATCGGAAGTAAGAGTTTGCTTAGCTTATTCCAGGAATAGCCTAGAGGCCAGAGTGGTTAGAGCAGAGCGAATGAAAAGGGCAGAGGGGTAGGTAAGGCAGTGACGAGAGGGCAGAGGTAGGCATGCTGTGGAAGGGGTGTAGGGCCTAAGTTCTACTTCAAGTGAAATGGAGAGCCACATAGGGTCCTGAAAGAGGAATGACATGATTTGGCTTACATTTTTAATATAAACTCTAATAGAGAACAAACTCTATTTTAATAAACAAGAAAATGGTCTTTCTTAATCGGTAGCTTCCTCTTTCTTGTACAGTCAATTCTGTGCCCTGGTGAGAGTTTTATCCTATATGTCTGAAACATATTCAGCGTTTCCCAGCCACATTACCTTGGCACGCAGGAACATTATGACCTGTGGCTAGGATTTTCCCAAAATTCACAGCTAAGTTGATTTTTAGGGCACTGTCTTAAGATAGAACATAGAAAAATATGTAATTTTAATCATGATTTTAAAATGTCATTTCAAAATAAGTAGTGGTAAGATTTCTTTTATAAGGGGCACAAGATTCATGATGTGGTACAAGAATTTATAATTACAGCTATTAATCATCCTGCAAAATGTTATAGCATCATGCTTGCATCAGCAGCACATATACTAAAATTGGAACAATACAAAGAATATTAGCATGGCCCCTGTGCAAGGATGATATGCAAATTCATGAAGCATTCCATATTTTTTTGTGTTTGTAATAGCATATTAAGTGACTTAAGTTAGACTCTTAGATAGTAAGGAAGTTACCCTTGAACCTTTGGTAACCACAAATCTAAAAACTGCAATGGTAATAAGTACATACCTATTGATAATCACCCTAAATGTAAACGGTCTGAATGCACCACTCAAAAGATGTAGTCACTGAATGGATAAAAAAACAAGTCCCATCTATATGCTGCCTACAAGAGTCACACTTTAAACCCAAAGACATACACAGACTAAAAGTGAAGGAATGCAATAAGATATTTCATGCAACTAGTAGGGAGAAAAAAGCAGGAGTTGCAGTACTTGTATCAGACAAAATAGACTTCAAAACAAAGAAGTCACAAGAGATAAAGAAGGACATTACATAATGATAAAGGGGTCAATTTAACAAGAAGATATAACCATTATAAATATTTATGCACCCAACACAAGAGCACCTACATATGTGAAACAAATACTAACTGAATTAAAAGGGGAAATAGAATGCAATGCATTCATTCAAGGAGACTTCAACACTCCACTCACTCTGAAGGACAGATCAATCAGACAGAAAATAAGTAAGGAGACAGAGGCATTGAACAACATATTAGAACAGATGAACCTAACAGACATCTACAGAACTCTACACCCAAAAGCAGCAGAATACACATTCTTCTCAAGTACACATGGAACATTTTCAATAATAGATCATATACTAGGCCACAAAAAGAGCCCTGGTAAATTTAAAAAGATTGAAATTGTACCAACCAGTTTCTCAAACCACAAAGGTATGAAACTAGAAATAAATTATGCAAAGAAAACAAAAAATCCCACAAACACATGGAGGCTTCACAACATGCTCCTAAATAACCAATGGATCAATGACCAAATAAAAACAGAGATCAAGCAATATATGGAGACAAATAACAACAATAATTCAACACCACAAAGTCTGAGGGACACAGCAAAGACCGTGCTAAGAGGAAAGTATATTGCAATACAGGCTTACATCAGGAAAGAAGAACAATCCCATATGAACACTCTAAACTCACAATTAACAAAACTAGAAAAAGAAGAGCAAAGGAGGCCCAAAGTCAGTAGAGGGAGGTACGTAATAAAGATTAGAGCAGAAATAAATAAAATTGAGAAGAATAAAACAATAGAAAGAATCAGTGAAAGCAGGAGCTGGTTCTTGGAGAAGATAAACAAAATTGATAAACCCCTTGCTAGACTTATCAAGGAAAAAAGAGAGTCTATACAGATAAACAGAATCAGAACTGAGAAAGGAAAAATCACTATGGACACCACAGAAATACAAAGAACTATTAGAGAATACAATGAAAAAGTATATGCTAAAAACTGGATAAACTAGAAGAAATGGACAACTTTCTAGAAAAATACAACCTTCCAAGGTTGATCCAGAAAGAAACAGAAAATCTGAACAGACCAATTGCCAGCAACTAAATTGAACTGGTAATCATAAAACTACCTAAGAACAAAACTCCTGGACCACATGGTTTCACCAATGAATTTTACCAAACATTAATGAATAACTAATACCCATCCTCCTTAAAGTTTTCCAAAAAGTAGAAGAGGGAATACTTCCAAATGAATTCTATGAGTTTAGCATCACTCTAATACCAAAACCAGGCAAAGATCCCACCAAAAAAGAAAATTACAGACCAATATTCCTGATAAACACAGATGTAAAAATATTCAACAAAATATTAGCAAACCAAATTAAAAAATATATCAAAAATATCATCCACCATGATCAAGTAAGATTTATTCCAGGGATGCAAGGAAGGTACGATATTAGAAAATCCATCAACATCATCCACTACCTCAAAAAAAAGAAGGCCAAAAACCACATATTGTCTCCATAGATGCCAAAAAAACATTTGACAAAATTCCACATTCGTTCATGATAAAAACTCTCAACAAAATGAGTATAGAGGGCAAGTACCACAACATAATAAAGGCCGTTTACGACAAACCCACAGCCAACATCATACTTAACAGTGAGAAGCTGAAAGCCTTTCTTTAAGATCAGGAACAAGACAAGGATGCCCACTCTCCCCACTTTTATTCGACATAGATCTGGAGGTCCTTGCCACAGCAATTAGACAACACAGAGAAATAAAGGGCATCCAGATTGGTAAAGAAGAAGTTAAACTGTCCCTGTTTGCAGATGACATGATATTGTACATAAAAAACCCTAAAACATAAAAAACTAGTAGATCTAATATCTGAATTCAGCAAAGTTTCAGAATACAAAATGAATACACAGAAATCTGTTGCACTCCCATACACTAGTGATGAACTAGCAAAAAGAGAAATCAGAAAAACAATTCCATTCACAATTGCATCAAAAAGAATAAAACACCTAGGAATAAACCTATCCAAGGAAGTGAAAGACCTATACTTTGAAAATTACATGACACTCAAGAGAGAAATTAAAGAAGATACCAATAAATGGAAAAACATCCAGTGCTCATGGATAGGAAGAATTAATATTGTCAAAATGGCCATCCTGCCTAAAGCAGTCTACAGATTCAGTGCAATTCCTATCAAAATATCAACAGCATTCTTCAATGAACTAGAGCAAATCATTCTAAAATTCATATGGAACCACAAAAGACCCTGAATAGCCAAAGCAATCCTGAGAAGGAAGAATAAAGCTGTGGGGATTATGCTCCCCAATTTCAAGCTCTACTACAAAGCCACAGTAATCAAGACAATGTGGTACTGGCACAAGAACAGAACAATAGACCAATGGAACAGAGTTGAGAGCCCAGATATAAACCCAACTATATATGGTCAATTAATATATGATAAAGGAGCTATGGACATATAATGGGGAAATGACAGTTTCTTCAACAACTGGTTTTGGCAAAACTGGACAGCTATATGCAAGAGAATGAAACTGGATTATTGTCTATCTCTGTACAGAAAAGTAAACTTGAAATGGATCAAAGACCTGAATGTAAGTCATGAAACCATAAAACTCTTAGAAGACAACACAGGCAAAAATCTCCTGAATATAAACATGAGCAATTTCTTCCTGAGCTCATCTTCTCAAGTAAGGGAAACAACAGCAAAAATGAACACACGGCACTTACATCAAACTAAAAATCTTCTGTATGGCAAAAGACACCATTAACAGAACAAAAAGGCATCCTACAGTATGGGAGAATGTATTTGTAAATGACATATCCGACAAGGGGTTAACATCCAAAGTATATAAAGACCTCATGAGCCTCAACACCCAAAAAGCAAATAACCTGATTAACAAATGGGCAGAGGTTATGAAGAGACAATTCTCCAAAGAAGAAATTCAGATGGTCAACAGACACATGAAAAGATGCTCCACATCATTAATCATCAGGGAAATGCAAAATAAAACCCCAATGAGATATCACCTCACATCGGTAAGGATGGCTAGCATCGAAAAGACTAAGAAGAACAAATGCTGGCGAGGATGCAGAGAAAGGGGAACCCTCCTACATTGCTGGTGGGAATGTAAGCTAGTTCAGCCATTGTGGAAAGCAGTATGGAGGTTCCTCAAAAGATTAAAAATAGAAATACCGTTTGACCTGGGAATCCCTCTCCTTGGAATCTACTCAAAGAATACAAGTTCTCAGATTCAAAAGGACATAAGCACCCCTATGTTTATCACAGCACTTTTTACAATAGCTGAGAAATGGAAGCAACCTAAGTGTCCATCAGTAGATGAATGGCTAAAGAAGAGGTGGTACATATACACAATGGAATACTATTCAGCCATAAGAAAGAAACAAATCCTACCATTTGCAGCAACATGGATGGAGCTGGAGGACATTATGCTCAGTAAAATAAGCCAGGGAGAGAAAGACAAGTGCCAAATGATTTCCCTCATTTGTGGAGTATAATAATGAAGCAAAACTGAAGGAACAAAACAGCAGTAGATCCACAGACCCCAAGAAGGGACGAGCGGTTACCAAAGTGGAGGGGTGTGGGAGGGTGGGTCAGGAGGGAGGTAGAAGGGGATTGAGGGGTATTATGTTTAGTACACATAGTGTGGGGGAATCACAGGGAAAACAGTGTAGCACAGAGAAGGCAAATAGTGAATCTGTGGCATCTTACTACACTGGTGGAGAGTGACTGCAATGGGGTATGGGGCGGACTTGATAATATGGGTAAATGTAACCACATTGTTTTTTCATGTGAAACCTTCATAAGAGTGTATATCAATACCTTAATAAAAAAAATGTCACAGCATTGTTGAATCAGTGTCCTTGGGACCCCTGAGGAACACCACCAACATTAGAGACATCATCATTTCTGGTCGGTTTTTACCATATTGAAAGAGAATGTATATATTTATTAGAACTGGTCCTTTAAATGTTTTGACATCAACCGAAAGGCAGAATCACATAAAGGTATTTCAAAAGTAAAGTAGAGAAAATCTTTTATGTAAGAAGACTACAAATGGCTAAGAAATCTGACAGAAAAATGTTTAATGGCGTGGGTAAGCAGAGAGATGCAAAGCAACCATGAGATACTTTAAATGAATTTCAAGGAACTAAAAAGAGGAGAAGGAAAAAGAGAGAATAATAGAATATTCGGGTAAGAATGTAGGAATTTAGTGAAACACTCAAACTGCTTGGGAGGGAGAGCAGGGACTCTCATGCTCATGCTGCTGATGAACAGAAAGGTGATACTGTGGATTATAAATCTGAAAAAAGATCATGTCTTTTGGCCATGCAGTTTTACTCCTGGGAAAGTTTATTTAGGAAATGGTGTCCCCAAAAAAGAAAGTTTAATTGTAGTATTATATTAGAGAGAAATTATATGTCTTCTAATAAAGAAGGGTTTAAATCAAATATTTAAAATCCATGTCAAGAAATATTATGACTTTAAACATTTTATGAAAAATTATGGGAAAATATTTATAATGATAGGTTTGATGCAAAAATGAAACAAGTTCAAACACATGGTCTCAGCGTATACAAATATGTGATAGAAATAAAAACTGGGTGTAAATACACTAAATTGTTAACAGTGGTTATCTTCGAATGAGGCTGTCATACAGGGGTTTGAAATTTTTGTACATAACATTTATATTAAATAACCATGTATAATATTTCTATTTTAATATAAATTAGGTGTTTTAACATATAAATCTATTTGTTAACTTAAGATAAATGTGCATGTTAGCTTTCAAGATTACTTATAAATAAAATAAAAATATATTCAGGGAATAGCTAAACAGTAAAAAAAAAACAAAACGGTGAAATACTATGGCTAAGATCCTCACCTGAACCTAAACTACTTGATGATGTAAATGGTCTACTGCTAGGCTACTGCTTCCACACCCATTAGTAATGAGCTATTACTGAGTCACTATATAGTAAGCTCTGCCCAGCTCTCTGGGCCAAGGCAGAGACAAAGGTGGATTACGGACCTGCACACTGCTAGATGCAGACATGATTTTAGTGCTCAACCTACTGCTGTGAGAATAAAGCTGGGTATAAACCCTTTTACCCCAAGAACATTCCATTGTCATTTCTCAGTTTCACCAAATTCATAATGAATTTGCCCGAGGCTGAAACTGTGAAGCAAGACAATTAGTCATCGGTATAAAGTAAGTATAGGTATATGATATAGATCAGAACACCTTAATTGAAGGCAAAATGAATTTATTAGAGGCCAAACCAACGCCTTGCTATCAACTTGAATAAAATGAGTTAGCAGCAGACTATTTCATTAATAACTCAGACTATTACTGAGTTATTACTGAAACTGGCCATATAGAGATCCTTAAGATGGTCCACACCTTAAAAGCACCATCATTAAGGAATAGATACACAAGATAAATATTTCAGGTAAAAATCAACAAGAAAAAGGAATATTTGTGCAAGAATTTAAGCTCTAAAAACCTACAAGTGTTCTTATTAGGAAGCGTGGAAGGGAACTGACGCTAACTTGCAACTCTTGATGAACTTGTTCAAAATCCTTCCATCCCAGGTGGAAGAACGTGCTTGTTTTCCGGCTTGGTATTCTACTCATCGGTAATTCAGTCTAGTGAGATCCTGCTTAATGTCAGAGTCACTACCAATGAAGAAATAACAGCCCCTCTTTTTCTGAAGGAGGCTTTTTTTAGCCTTCTAAAGACAAGCTGTTTAATTTTGTTACTAGTAGAAACGGGTACTGATTCTCTTAAGAACATGTGCTTTTTTCCCCCCAATTAAGTCCTTGCTCTAGAAACTTTGGAAAATCGCTGCTTTTAGGGCACCATTTCGTCGTGAGGCAGTTTTGTTGGATGAGTTTAAGGCAGAACTTCTCTCAGGAGTCCTTATTCCACAGTTGGCTCATTCTCTTCACTCTGGCGGCCCAGATTGTCCCAAGCCTCTCTCAAAGCAAGCTGAAGACATGGGCTTTCAAATGTTCAGAGTGTAGTTTCCCGCCAGGTTCAAGCATGGTTATTACAATGATGAGAGCTGTGAACAGTCTCCTGAAACAACATCAAATTTGACACATCCAGAATGTACGCTTAGTTCTCTGGAAAGCGATTTCCTAAAAGTGCCCACTAGTTCACCCAGGTAAGCAGTTCCTTCTTGCAAAGACCGATTCTCATCTGTTTCATCCTCTGGTTCTTTAAAGTGTCTTTTTGAAACCTCTCTCTTCCAGGAGTTGGAACACTTGATACAAATCTGCCGTTCTATTTCCCAGTCGTCAGTTTGTTGGGTGAGACACGAGGTTTTCTCACGGATGGTCACCAAGATATTTAGGCTCCTGCATTCAAGCAATGAGGGTCGTGGCATGAACCCTCTGCAGACTCTAGTGGGATGGGCAGGAGTGCCATCAATCCCTTACTGAGCCTGGAAATCACTTACCTTCTAGATTTCTTTTAGAGAGTCAGTCCATAATGACCTTGAGATATGAGTCAGCTTTCCCATGAGTGAGTCTGGAAGCAGATCCTCGTCTCTGCCCACTCTCCCCACACACTAAACACACACACACAATCTGTTAAGCCTCAGATGACTGCAGCCCCAACTGACACCCACCAGGACTCACTCCTTTGCTTAGTTACATGCTTACATTCTAAACTGCCTTTTAGAATTGCCAAGTCTAGATTTAAGGGGTCAACTGCATGTCACTGTGGCCACCTTGACCTCCTGTGGAGAGCAGTTTGCCATGGGAAACCATTAGAATTATTACAGAAAAACTTACCTCTCCGTTTAGCCATGGGGAAGCAAAGGGAAGACTTGAGCTTTCAACTTTAAATATTCAGGACTGGAGTAGCTAGCCTCTGTATTACTTCTAATTGAGTGCTTTGTACCAGAAAAGTATCTACTATTCAGATGAGCTTGCAACATGTGTCATTTCCTCTGTTTTTGCCCCGTTTTTGTTTGCTGTGAAATCAAGATACACAGCATGATTGAGTTATTCCACCTACCAAAATGAGTAGTTCTGAATTCTGTTCACTGGTGTTCTGCTTGTGTTTACTGATGTTCCCTCCAGCTAATCTCAAGATACTGTCATTTTCCTTTTGTTCATATGTAAGTAGCACACACACTTCTGAGATCTACTACCAAGGATATAAGAGTTTTCTTTTTAATCTTCCTGGCAGTTTTATCGAAATCTGATAGGGCTGGATAAGGAACCATAAAGGCGCATATGAGACAAAGAAGATATTTAGGGGGAGGAGCTGGCCTTGAGCAAAATGTGAAAGAGGCCACGGGTTTTTCTGAAGATCAACAATCTGCCCCTCCATTCCTACCGTCTCCTTCTGGGTACCTATGATGAATCATTACCCCAAATAAACCAGACTAGTTAATTCATCTCAAAGCTCTGGGTGTCAGGTAAGTTATTAATACCTCTCCCCTCCTTTTTTATAGATAAAGAAACAGATGCTTAAAGGAAGCTGCTTAGCTTAGAGTTATAAAACTTGTCAGTTGCAAACACAGGCCTTGAAAATAGGTTTTTTGGTTTAAAATCAGTACCTTTCCATATGCCAGGGATGCCTAAACTAACATTGGTTTTATTTTCTTCTGTGAAATGATCTGTACTTAAGGAATAGTTGGCTCTTGTATCTTTTAAATTGAGACTGTTTATGGTTACTTTTAATAACATCTGCATAGAGGACCTAATAGCCTATCTTTCAGGGTCACTGTGAAGGGAGGTAGAATGCTGAGCTCTACAAGGCAGCCAGCGCGGTGTCTGGGCAAGTGTCCCTGCATATGCAATCCTGTCCCTTCTCAGCTACCCTGTGTGAGTTAGTGGTCACTCACTTGGATTCCAGGACAAAATTTTATTACACTATTATTTCCATGTAAGGCTAAGCAAAAACTAAGGGCTTTTTCTAAAAGTGTGAAAGTGTAAAAGGCTTTTGCCAATGAGCATACAATCTCTGTTTTAGTATTGGAACTAGTTTACTGACCTCTGTTACTAATTTTCTAGCTGCCTGTACCCTTAGCAACCACATCCCCAGGTTGTGAACCCTAGCACAACCTGTATCTTTCTTTCTCTATCAACTTGTAATACTCGGGTCCTTTCTGAGAAAGAAAAGGTATGTAATTGAAAGACAATTAAGACTATGTTCTTAATGACGAATATACCATCCCTTCTTTGGATATGTTTTTCTTTATAAAGGGAGAACCAAGAAAAAGAAATATTTAGAGCAAAGGATTAACTATGTTGTAGTGGAATTTCCAATAAAGTACATAAATAGCATTTGTTTTTTTAGTTTGGGGAAAAGGAGGGTGTTATTCAAATTACCCCAAGCGGGGCTCACTTCTTGGCTTTGTATACAGATGATCTTTTTATTAACAATGAATGACTTCAGGGAATGAGGTGAAAACCTCACCTTTTCTCCTCTGCTTGAATTGTTGACCCAGAGTCAACAAACTAAAACTATGAAAGCATCACGGTGGGAAGCTTGGTGGGGGCCAGGAGTGGGGCCAGACAAATCTAGAATCAGATCCTTAGCATGGTTAAGCTGTGTGTCCTTAGGCACATCACAAACCGCTCTTCAGTTTTTTTCCTCTGAAAAAAGGAGTTCCTTGGCAGAGTGGGGCACAGGATTAAGTGGGTCACTACAGACAAGTCATAACCAAAGCCGTTTGTGTTCGTCCCATGACTGCTACTACATCTGTGTTTAACATGTGCTCAGCACAAATAACTTTCTTTCTCCTTTTCAGATAAAAACTGTGGTTTCTTGAATTTGTTTTTTAAAACCGGCAAAATTTCTAGGAAATTGGCAGCAGTTAGAAACACAGAGAATGATTTAGAAGTCAGAGAAAGCAGTTCCACAGTGGAGATATTCTTCTCTACAGCCTCAAAAGTTTATTTACTATTCAAAATACTCTACAAGTTAAAAAGGAGAAAGATTAATTAGATACAAATCCATACTCTCCTTTTCCAAGATCTAAATTAAAAGTCATCACAATATACCTGTGTGCTGTACAAGCTGCCAAATTTTGAAATTTACAACCCCCTTGACTTTGTGTTTCAGGAAATTTGATTTCGAGATGTAATTTTAGAATAATGAAGTCCTGCACAGAGTCCCAAATGCTCCTGGTTCCCAAAGACTTGTGATTTCACAGCTTCTCTGAAAATCTAATTACACAATCTTTTAATTTTTTAAAATAAATCACTTAAAATACCAATTCTGCAACAGTCAACTTGAGAATCTTATGCGTAACCATCATTTAATTCTCCAGTGTGTTGAAATTCACTCAAAGTCCTCTATAAGATCTCAATGATTTTTACAAGATCCAAATAAATCTTTAAAACATTTATGCACAAAGACACATTTTTATTTTAAACTGATCTAAAACAGAACAGTTCTCATCCAAAGTCTTCACAGAGCCCACGCTAACAGGATGTGGTCCGTAATCACCTGAAGAATAATTTCATCAACAACCCCATGGTTGGTACCACACACCATTCAGGAGACAGCAGCCAGACCAGCTCTCAGCACAGTTCAGATCCTAAAACATGCTTTTATATTGTTTCATCTTTTTCCTTACTTTCCATTTCAAGAATGAGATCTTACTAAATGAGTTCATTTCATTTTTCCTTTACCTTGGGATTTAAAGAAAATCTAGGTTGAAGAGAATCGGACAACTTATGCCTCAAAGTCAGTCAAAAATACCTATATGATCACTGGCAGGACTCCTAACATTCAGATGCTTAGAAACTGTCTGACTGGTGGAAGATTTATTCAGTTTTCTTCAGACTTCTCATAGAATTTAACACTCTGTGCCATGGATTGAAGTTCTCCACTCCGTTGTTTGCTGATGTCGCTCACTCACTTCATAAGTAGTCTTCTTGCCTCTGCAATAAGATTTAAAATTCTTGAAGGAGGAATCTATCATGTCCTAAAGTATACTTGACCCCTCACTTTGTTCGATGATTAATAGATTGTCAATAAATATTAGATGAATTAAAATGAATACGTGATATTTGGAGATGTCAAATATCTCCCTCTGACTGATGAACTAAGAGGCATAGTTTAAGCAAATATATTTTCTAAAACTTTGTTATTATAGACAATTTAGAGAGAAGAGATATAATGAACTTGATGTACCCATCACCATCTTCAACAATTACCAACTCATGGACACACCTGCTTCATAAAGGAGTTTTGGTTTTTTTGGAATTAATAGATTATTTTTTGAACTGTTTTAAGTGATAGACAAATCAAGTGGAAAGTACAGAATCCCCATATACTCCTTTCCCTCCTCTCCCAGTTACCCCTGTTATTAATATCTCTCATTAATGTGGTATATTTGTTACCACTGATGAGCCGATATTGATACATTATTATTAATTAAAGTCTATAGCTCAGATTAGGGTTCACTTTGTGCTGTACATTCTATGGTTTGAACAAATATATAATGACACCTATCTACCATTACTGTATCATACAGAAGGGTTTTATAAAATAACTTTTAATATTAAGAAAGTAATTATAACTAATTTCTAATTACCTCAGGGCAGACTATATTCACACTATTGAATATATTTCTATTCAAATTAAATTCACATTTTATGGCTATTGTGATGATTTCACATATATTGTGCCATTCAATTCACAGCAATCTTCTTTGATAGGCATTTTTATCCTCATTTTCTAGATAAAGATATTGCAGCTCTGAAAGTTTAAATAGCTTTCCAAAGGTCACATAGCTAGTAAGGGGCAGAGCAAGGATTCCAACCTAGGTTAAGTGGGATTAATTCATGCTGTAATCTTTGTGACTTGGCAAATGACAAAAATGCTAAAATTAGTTCTTTCTACCATTTGTGGAACAATTAAGGATGTAATTGAAAGCAGATCCAGATGGCAGCAGCTTTCCCAGGAGCCAGGTTTTGTATTCTCTGGTAGGTGATCTAGAAGTGGCATGGGGGCACGCCTGATGCCCCGACCCGCCTCCCCCGGGGTCTGTGTTGTGTGTGAGAATAAGCAACTGTGGGGAGCATGTTGGGTCCAGACAGAGACCCAGGTTTCAATCAGTTTAGGCATGGGAGGTAAGAAGTGTATTTGTCATAGTGTAAAGATTCCATACGGTTCAGAGGAAAAACTGATGAGAGAAAAAGGAGCAGTGGAGGGTTGGATGGGGCGAGGAAGCACAAAGCCCCATGGGGACAAGCACAGAGGCCAGGGAGGCCTGCATCTCAGCAAGTAATAAGGGAGGAAGTATATGAGGCCTGATATATGTAAATGACTACAAGATTTTCAAAAGGGTCCCCCTTTTAAGCCCTTGGTAAGTGTTGGAGCTGGCAATGTCTGCCCTGAATGGGGAAAGTCTGCAGTCAGCAACCCACTGGCCAGCTGCTCAGAACCAAGCTGCCTGAGAGGGAGTGTGATGCCCAGCAGCCTGGCCCAAGGCACAGAGGTGGTTCTACCAGGTCTCCGTGGATGGTAGCCAGGTGCTGACCCATGGCCTGGCTTGATGCCCAGGTAAGATATCCCCTAGAAGACTGGGCTGTGGGCTTGGTTTCGATGGAACGATTATTGGAGAAGCACATAAGGCTTATAAGCAGGGCAGTGACAGTGCAAATAGCTTTTGAGAAGTATCCTGCCCTTTCCAAGTGGAGTATAGGGCCAGTTCTATGAAAACTTGTGTCACAGAGGAAGTATATTCTTGAGTTTCCAAACTACCCTCTTTCTTTCTTACTCACTTTGATGGCTTTCTCTCTATTCTCTCCACTGACTCCACCATCCATGCTGCCATGGCCCACCATGAAGTTTCTGCCCTAGGCATATTTTCATGCAAATTTTTGTTTTTCTGTGTTCCATAAGAAGGTACCTGTTTTATGTCTAATCCTACAGTATTAGACCCTGCTATTCTTACAGTCGTGAAATATGCATGTTCTAAATCTACTCCAACTGCTCATCCTACGATTAAATGCACCCCAGGTATTGCTACCAAGTAGCCATTGTCATCTATGCTTGACCTATGTACATAGTCTAGTTTTGGATAGTTCTGAGTGATAAGGTTCTTACTGAGTTAAAATCTTTATATGGCCCTCAGAGTATAATTCCCCTTCTATTGGCTATCTCTTCAAATATCTGCCCCTAGGTTTATCTTAACCAGTGCAGCTAGTGAATCCTGCGTCCCTCAGACATCAAATGCCAAAGGAGAAGAGAGAGGTCTCAGTTCTCAGATAAATCTGCCTCTTGACTTTTTTAAAAACCATTCTATGCACTGGCTTCATGCCAGTGTCTGTGTTAATTGTGAAGATTGATTTAGTTTGATTAATCCTCCCAAGAATCCCAGGAGGGAAGTATTATTTTCTCTCATGGAATGAATAAACAATGGCTTAGAGACAAACATTGTTGACCTTGAAGTCATGTTGTGTTTTAGAAGCAGAGTCAGAACTGAAGTCCAAGTCCTCTAATGTGAAGGCCATTCTCTTGCTACCACATGGCTGAGAATGACCCTCTCCAGACAATGACCCATCCAACAAAGCAATTACATGTTGGAATTCCAGACAGAATTATTACATCTGGAGGCTGAGGGACAATTTGAAGCCCCCTATTTTTTTTTGACATTTCTAATAAGCATAATATACAGGTAGATTATTGTCTCTGTTACTCTCAAGGCCAAGGTTAGTGTGATGGGATGGTGTCTTAGCTATGGTAAAAGACATGAACTGCTGTGACAGTAAACCCTAAAACCTCAGTGCTTAACATAAAAAGTCTTACACAAAGTCTAATGCATATATTCCTCTTTGACAGGTGGCCTGTGTAGGTTCAAAGAAAGTCATTTGTTGAAGTCCTAATCTTTGGAACCTCAGAATGTAACCTTACTTGGAAATAGAGCTGTTGCGAATATAATTAAGATGAGTAGGGTGGGTGTCTAATCCAATGGATCTGGTGTCTTTTTCAAATTGGACACAGGCACACATACCTGGAGAATGCCATGTGAACATGAAGACAGCCATCTGCAGGCCAGGAGAGAATCACAGGGCAGATCCTTCCCTCACAGCCTTTGAAAGGTATCAACCCTGTCAACACCTTGATCACGGGCTTCTAACCTCAGAACTGTGAGACAATATATTTCTGTTGTTAAAGCCTCCCAGTTTGTGGTACTTTGTTATAGCATCCCAACACATTGATACAAGGCCCTATAGTATCATTTTTCCATCTGGGCTCTGCCATTCTCTAGTGCCTCACGGTTCTCAAATGGAGCTTCAGTATTTGTCCAGCGGAAGGAGGAGGAGACCATGTGGAGGGTCATAAAGGAATTCTATGGGGAGGGTGTGAGAGGGACTATGTGTCTTTCCTTGCATTTCATTTGAAAGAAGTCAGTCATACGGCCAAACCTAACTACAAAAATAGGCTGGGAAATGTAGGCTGTGTGTCTATGAACTGGAATGAACAGATGTCAATAAGCAAATATCAGTCCTTGCCAGGATAACTTAGAAAGAAAGGTGCTGGAGGGAAGAGGCCACTTAAAGAAAGCTGGACAGGATTCCCATCACCCACTCAATTTCTCATTCATTCAATTAGTATTTATTGAGAGCCTACTGTTTTTCATCATTTAACTTGGTTCTAGCGATAGAGCAGGAAACAAAAGAGACAGATTTTATGCCTTTCAAGAATCTGCACTATGATAGCCTATGACAGAAAAGGTTACCTTGGAGAGCTTTTAAATGTAGTCCTAACCTAGAGTGGGTGGTCAGAGAAGGTTTCTCAAAGGATGAGATGTTCAAGTAGAAATAAGAGTGAGCTACTGGTCTATAATCCCTTTTATGCAAAATCCAGCAAGCTCTGAAAACCAAGTTTTTTGGGAAAATTATTTGGTAATAAAACTTGACCTGATCTTGACATGTTTGGTGGAAAAGCCTAATTTGAATGGACACAAGGTTACTTACAATCTTTATCTATCATACTCAGTTTGAATATTTAAATATTGCTGAGGAAATGTCGACATATTTGATTGCCAAATAGATTAAGGGATAGTATTGCCAGGATGCTGGACAGGGTTACTGGGGCATTGAAACAAAGAGGTAAATTTTAATGAGAACAAGAGATGCCACAAATTGTCTTCAAAATGCATTCCAGTCACTCACCTTTATGGACATCTTTAATATTCATTCTCCCAGTGGTTCTAATTATTGAATAATTTCCATATCTCTGACATAAAAAAGGAATTACCAATGGATCATCCAATACCTAGAGCTGTAAAATGGGTGGTTAGCAATGCTGGGACAGTATTGAGAGTCATAGCTTTATTGACCATCAGACTGGAACCATGAGCCACCTTAACACAGATAGAGTGGACTTAGGATATAGGGTTTCCACTGGCGGAGGTCTTGGAAACAAAAATAATTATTAGGGCCATTGTGAGATAATATTGTCTTCTCAATAACTGTAGCATGGAGGAAGTTATGGCAGTATTAGTGCTTCTAGGTTTTGCTTGGTTACCTTTCCACAGATAATACATGGAACTCACAATAAAAGGAAACATTAGTCCAGCCACTCACTTACAAGACTCATACACAGAAATGAGCAATGAGGAGGTCAGAGTCACTTTGTTCTTCAAATTAAGAAATCTGGGATGTGATTGACATAAAACAGGGTTGTCCAACAGAGCTATCTTTGTGATAAATGAAATACACTATAACCTGTGCTCTCCAGTATGGTAGCCACAAGCCCCATGGTGGCTGTTAAGCCCTTGAAATGTGGGTAGTTTGATGTAGGACTGAATTTTTAATTTTATTCAACTTTATGTTTAAAATTAAATGGCCAATTAGACTAGTGTCCACAACATTGGAAAGCTCAGATGTAAAGAATTACCTTTTTTCATGCAAACCTTACAATGTGATTGGAATACAGGGCTAGGAAACCTTTTTTCTAGCTTTTGTTTGCTTATAAATTAAACACACGCCAACGGTGGCCCATTTTTGAAGGCACATTGACACAGAGCTTCAGTTCTATGATTTAATTTCTCCTGGAAGAGTGTTCTAACCTGAACCCTATTAGGGACCTAAAGGAGAGTCTATTCTAAATTCTCTGCACTTGGTTACTTACCTCTCTACCTTTAGTTTTTCTTCTCTTCTCAGCCAAGCAGAAAGAGAAAAAAAAAAAATTAAGAGAGCCGCATGAGTATTGTGGTAAGTGGAAAATCTCATGTGTGACATTTCTTTGGTTAAAATGTAGTCATTTCACTTTTCTTGCCGGGATTCACTTTGTTTGGGCTTTCCCTCTTTCCTGGTGCCCCATAAGGGTGTCCTCTTTAAGGGTGAGCACACATTTATTTTTTCCTTGGGTAGCAGAGGGTCTGGTACTTAGCAGGCATTTGGTAACTGTATGTTGGACTGAATAGCTTATCACAGTCATGCAATGTTTAAGTTTACTTCATAAATACAAAATGCTGCAGAACTCCAGTCACTTTGAAATGTCCTCCTGATGCAACCTCATTCAAGACACGGAGAAAGGCCAAGTTCATGGAGACGTAGCTCACAATTTTACATGGAATGGAGTAAAGTGATGCTTATAAAGAGAAATTAATTGTGTTCTCTCTACAGGTATGAGAGGTTGATGTGGGACCTTCCACTTTATAGGTTTCAAAGACAGTGTCAATGACGATCTCAATGTGTTACACTTAACTTAGAAAGAAAGGAGAGACAAAGGAGAGTCCTGGTTCTCTGGTGTGAAAACTGATTTCATTTAGCCTCTAAATCCTCTAAAACCTTTCTCCATCAAAAGAAAAGGCTACATGCCAAAGAAATTCTCAAATATTCAATAATTAGACCACTTTGTATTTCTTTGATTTGAGAATTATTGCCTTGGTATCTATAATATTTTTTATACTAGCAACAGCAGTTCTAATTTTTCAGTTAAAATTCACATCCATGGGATAAGTACCCTAATCACAAACAATCACACAACTATAAATAGCATTAAAGAAATATTTGTGCCAAATGATAAGTATAATAGTAAAGGCAGAAAAACAGAGAATTTCGATTTCATCTTTTTTACTATGTGAATGCTAGAGTAGTGGATTAATTTTCCTCAGCATAGATTCAGTGGTAATCATTGGCAGAGGTGCATTTAGAAGTATTCTTGCAATGCTTCTGCTAACAGCCTCTGGACTACCCCAAAGACCGTAGGGATTTTTCCAACTGGGGTCAAAAACTCTAGCTGTATTTTCTCCCTTTGTTCTCCACTATCAAATTTGTATGTTCAGAAAGGAGGAGGGAACCAGGAGAGGCAGCTGGCTCCTCTGGAAATTCTGTCATAGAATTCTGGAATTTGCAATCATTTAACCCCTTGTTTGTTTGTTGTAGAGTCATTTAATGAGATGTTGGGAGCTTGTGATTTTTTTTGCAGGCCCTTCTGGGTGAGTTTGATATTATCTGTTCATACTCCCAGGTAACATGCATACATCATTTCCCTGTACTTAGACAAGGCTTTGCTTAGACGGTGCAAAGTAAGAAAGTTTCAGCAAATGGTATCAGGTAATGAATAATTTTTTGAAAAGTTAATCATTATTAACCAAAGTAGTTATGAATGATACAAGTAATGCCAACATTTATTATCTCATACATTAGAAGGAAATTTTTGTGAGAAGGAAATTTTTGTGAAATATACTAGACCACCCTGGCCATTCACAATTTACCACTGTTGGTGGCCTCAATCAGAAGAGGATGGAAACTATATGTCACCTCCCCTGCAACATTTCCACTATTATTTCAGGCCAGCTTCTGACATGTTTAAAAAACGTAGTTCTACAGTTGGTTCCAGTAAGCTTGGTGAAGTCATGGCTGTTTGCCTTTCTGGGTATTCTGACAAACACCTTGCATGAAAATAGTTCCCTTAGATAAATGCAACGCACATGCTATTGGCAGCCAAGTGGATCAGCCCACAGAATCCTTCATGAAGTAGGAGGCATAGGACTCACTGGAGCTCTAGACCTACAGTACTGCATCAAAGATACTCAGCTATGCAGCTACTTGGATTTCCAGATCCTATTTAACTAATGGAAGGAGTTTTCTGTGCAAGTCTTTCCATGTAACTATCTGTCAAAAAACACAACTTACTTCACCAATAAAAAAATAATTTCTAATATCCTTTAAGTTACATAATCAACCCTCTGGGAGCATACTTAGATAATAACACTTGAGGAGCTTGCCACTGGAGTGTAGACTCTTTATTAGAATCCTTCCAATTTTAACTAACCACCATTGGAATATGTATTTCTGATTGGGGCACATCAGATCTTATTTAACTGCCTTTGGAACATGTACTGTATACACAATGTGGATGTAGAGGTATTTCCAACAAATTATGGGGCAATAGAAAAGAGTGGTTGAAGAAATGAAGAGTGGAGCTGAGCAATCAACAATGCTCAAAGATCTGGCTTGAAGATTTAGGAAATGGCATTCTATTATCCGCCTGTCTTTGTAGGGCCATCTTCCTCACTCTTCATTCACATCTACCTCCTGTAAAGAGGGAGATTATTGAAGTTAAGCAATATTCACAAAAGTAAGAGCAGAACCTCTGAAATCAGGCTGCCTGGGTTGGAAGCCTGGCTCTTCCAGTACTCTGTCATGGTCTATCTTCTCTGTGCCTTCATTTTCTCATCTGAAAATGAAGGCAATAATATTCCTATGCCATTATGTTGTTCTGAGGATATGAAGTAACTAAAATACAGCCTTGACACTGTGCCCCACACCTACCAAGTAGCCAATGACATTTAAAGAAAAACAAATGTGTGTCTGCGATGATGGGATTGTCTTAGGCAGATGTATCTAGCATAAAGTCACAGTGCCGGGTCTCAAGGAGCTCACAGCCCAGTGCAGAGACAAACAGTAACAATTGTTGTTGTTGTTGATCAGTGATCAGTTCTATGCAAAATATAATACCTGGAGTAAACTGCCAGCCTAGTTATGGAACATACATATGCTATATCAAAAGCTGCCAGACACTTCCAATATCTAAGAGGAGGATCAGACTCATCATTAAGATACTTTATCTTTAACAGTAATATTCAGAGCAAATTAAGATACTTTATCTTTAACAGTAATATTCAGAGCAAATTTCAGCATAGAAAAGATTTTAAAACAACTGATATATTGGAAAACAATATTTTATCTTAAATGTTTCCCAAAATTTGTTCCTGTTGGATGCTGAAAACATTTTCCAGGGTTCTGATGTTACCAGCAGAGATGCTGTTTTTGCCAGGATTGTGTCTTGGAAGTGATGAGGAATGAAGCCATCAGACAGGAGTAAGGAGCAACCAGCAAAGCTTTTGATGAGTGAAAAGGAAAATGATCCTGTTAATCAGGAGGGGCTCTAAGCCATCAGGGCTGCAGTGTCTAGGGTTTATCAGCACAGAGAAATTTACATGATCGGCAATGTGGGGGGATGTTGTGGGTGTTGTGGCAGGGGGCGCTTGTTGCCAGGGCTGAGCTGGATTCAAAAGAAAGAACTCCTTATTTTTCAGGCTGAATTTTCCAGATGTCCAGGTTGTGGCATCTTGTTCACTGCAAAGCCTTAACCTACTAGGTCCCTCCTGACTGCAACTTACCAGTACTTAACCAGTACTCACCTCTTTGTTTTCCTAAATATTAATATTAATATAACTAGGGCAAATTTTGTTTCCTTTTATTTTATATAATACATGCATAGCTTAAAACCTGGAGAAAGAAGGTTAATTTTGAAGGCATGAGAAATGTGTCCCTTTTGGTCTTTCAAGATTTTTCATACTGTAATGATTCAAATCTATCTGTTATTTTTTAACTGGAGCTTTAAGAACATTACCAGAATGCTACTGTGTTCAATAAAAAACTTGTTCTATAAATGGTTGAGAGTTGGGGTATGATTTATATGCGGAAGGAGGTAAAACAAAGAGATTCCAAGGTAAAGAGCTTAATAGAAGTTGCAGTTAAAATCCAATCTCTTTTCCATTTGAAAATGTTGTCAAATTTGGAAATGGTACTGTGTTCATGAAGGTGAGAAAAAATTTGATTGTAGTTCAAATCAGTTAATACTAGAAAACATAATTGATTTTCAATTTTTAAAACTTAACTGGGTATGTTAATATGGTCCATTAATATCCAGATTTTATACCTGCCTGTTCACTGGGGCATCAGCCTGACTATATCTGCTCCCTTCAGCTCTTTCATTTTCACATATTTGCAAATGGAGGGAAAAAATATAACTCTTAATTTTGCAGAGTTAAATCTTACATGTTTCTCCCACTTAATTTACCTGTCAATGTAGCCTGAAGAGGAATTAACAGAACATTGCCAAAAAGATCAAATACAGAAACAAGTTTGTAATTTTCAGTCTCATTTAGTTTATATTCACCAGTATGTTAACCATTCAGAAAAGAAATTCTTCATCAATTCTTTTGAAAGGAACACGGAGACCATGATTTCTTTCTGAGCCGCCACACATTTGGCCTCAAGTCTCCTCAAGAATATTTCCTTACAACTCATGTGCACACACTACTGCAGGTATGCATGATAGTCAATCAAACTGCCCATTGCAAGGACGCACACATTTATTTTATCGTCTGAATTAAATTTTAAAAGAAACACAGGCCAGATAAGCAGGAAGTTAAGTCTCTTGCTATTGAGGCTTCTCCTTCCCTTGCAACATCTAAGAACCCCAAGAGGCATAGAAAATCTAATGGAGGGCTTCAGCCTGACTTCCATATCCATGCAGAGCTCAGCCATTTACTTCTATAAGTCTCACCAACATATGGTGTCACTGAAGAAAAGTTGTTCTGTACAATCAAAAGGCCATGAAAGACAATTTCTGGCCTAGATCCCTAGGGGTGGAATGGAGCAGGGAGTCAGCCTTTGAGGAAGCTGGGTCTATCATTTTGGATCTATGGATGAGGCTAAGTCCCCTCCTCAGAACAAATCAAGGAGTGTCCACACTTGAGTTCCCAGGTTCCCAGTTTAATTTTAAACTAGTCTCCAAAGTACCAGCTGTCCCAAAAGTGCTGTGTCAGAAGAGGCCCAATGGTGCACCACTTGAGGGCCCTCAATCAGCATCCCTTTTATCTTCTTAGGGATTTGAATACAAAGAGTGAGGTGGGGAGCTTCTCACTCCCAATAGACTTTTCATACCCTTAGACACCCCCAGTAAAGGTCTCCTTGCCTTTCCCTGAAATCAGGCCTTGGTTGTTCTCAGAGCATCTAGGTTTTCCACTCCTTTTTGGAGGATAAAGCCATGTTCTTGCCGATGGTGATTTGCTCTTCCCGAATTGACTCAGAAGCAGTAAAACAAACCAAATCAAACAAACAAAAAATAAAAGCACTGAATTTTCAGGGGTTACATCCCACTACATTTAGGCTCAATGACATGATTCTTCCCTAGCAATAACATATAAGTCTATCTTCCTGTGGTAGATGTACTTGTTGTCCTGGACTGCAAAATACCATAGACTGGGTGGCTTAAGCAACAGAAATAAATTTTCTTAGTTCTGGAGGCTGGAAGCCCAAGATCAAGGTACCAGCATGTTCTTCTGGCTGTATCTTCACAAGACAGAGAGAGATAGAAGATGTCTCTTCTAGGAGGGGCATTAATTCCATCAGACTAAGTTTCACCCTTACTACCTCATGTAACTCTAATTACCTCCCAAAGACCCCATCTCCAAATACCATCACATTACACATTAAGGCTTCAACATACAATTTTGGGAAGGATACAACATTCAGTCCGTAATAGTACATAAGCCTCATTGTCATATTTTTCCTTGCCTAACATTAGAAGTGACCCCTGTTTAAGGTTTATTTTGTCATTGAGATCCATCATTTCAATCATAGAGGAACTATACAACAAAATTTATTTTACATTAGGTCATTAAGATTTTGAAAACTTAAACAGAAAGCAACCCATATTTTTATACAAATCAACTTAAGTTCAGCTTTCATTTTTTTCCAACTTTTGTTTATTGTCATGCATGGGATTTTAGAGAAAGATCACAGTGTATCTTGACATGGAAAAATATATGAATACCCATACATGTGTATACTGTTTACCTTAGTGCAGTTAGAAACAGAATATACAGAAAAATATAAAAAATTCTAAGCTTTTTGGCCATTTTCATAACATATAAATCTAAACATGTTTATGTCTAAAAATTCTGAGGTTTCTTTATAATGACTTAAGGCACCTACAACTTAATTAACATGTAATTTTTATTTTACCCACTTTATGTGGGACAAGATGAAAGTTCTTGATATACAGAACAAAAAGATTCATAAGTGATTGCAATAGAAACCGTTAATATTAAATTAATACTAATATTATATCACTAATACACAAAGACTGATAGGAAGTGACTAAGAAGCAACATAATTCAACTTTTATCTATATTTATGCAGTTTCCTAAAAATAGAAATAATAATGTTATCCCTTTATGCAATGAGACTTTAAGATAAAATAAAAATTATTTCCTTAGGCCCATTTTCTAAAAACTTATGCAACTATCAGAATTCATTCCTGTGTACACATTGGCAAGAAGTTAACGTGATAGAGAATGTAAAATATCTCAATAACTTCAGAACCCAGAAAAAAGTTTGAAGGAAGAAGACTGCATTTATTTTTTTGGAGCTAGGTACCCCTCTAGAAGCTTTTATAGCTATTATGTAATTTAATTTTAAAGCCTCTCTGTAAGTGAGGAAAATGTCTCAGTTGTGGCATTAAAACGGGTATTGCCCAGTGTGAAGGGCCAGGAGTTCTGAATTACTAACCTATTTCATGTACCTCTTAGGATGCCCAGATGTGCCTTTAGTTTTATATAAAGGAAGAAAAGGTCCACACAGCAGCATATACTTTTCTGTACTTTAAGCATTTCAACTCCTCCAAAAGAGTTTAAGTATTACTATTTGTGAAACGAATGTTATGGCTCAATCCTAGCGTAGGAGAGGTGGTACGTGGTAGGAGGAGTTTGCCTTGTGTCATCTCAGATGTTTCAGGGACTCTAGTCATGGAACCATGACCTGAAAAAACTATACAAGATTTTTAAATCCTTTGAAACTTTTTTGTGTTCCATTTTCTGTGTGCTGTTCTTAGGGACAGCAAGGCAGAGGGAGTTGAGGAGATCAAAATTTCTACACCCAGACTTAGGGAAAGAGGGACACCAAGGATAGCACATGGGGCAATAGATACTGCAAGAGAGAAAGGAGATGTTACAACATTGAATGAATGCCTGTTCCATGCCAGGCTTTATGTGGGGCACTCATCCCGTGTACAAAGTACAACAAAACTATGAGGTGTATATGAGGTTATTCTAATTTTACAGATGAAAAAATTGAGACTTGACATGTTCACACACCTAGTCCAATTGGGGTTTGAAGTTGAATCTATATATACAAATATATCATATTGCCTCTCCTGTCACTCAGTGACTTTTTAAAAAAATTTATATTAAGGTATCATTGATATAGACTTTTACAAAGGTTTCACATGAAAAAACAATGTGGTTACTACACTTACCCATATTATCTACTCCCCACCCATACCCCAATGCAGTCACTGTCCATCAGTGTAGTAAGATGCGGCAGATCCACTATGTGCCTTGTCTGTGCTACACTGTTTTCCCCGTGATCCCCCACAGCATGTGTACTAAACATAATACCCTCAATCCCCTTCTCCCTCCCTCCCCTTCCACCCTTCCACACCCCTCCCCTTTGGTAACCACTAGTCCCTTCTTGGAGTCTATGTCTTTGCTGCTGTTCTATTCCTTCAGTTTTGCTTCGTTGTTATACTCCACAAATGAGGGAAATCATTTGATACTTGTCTTTCTCCACCTGGCTTATTTCACTGAGCATAATATTCTCCAGCTCTATTCATGTTGCTGCAAATGGTAGGATTTCTTTCTTTCTTATGGCTGAATAGTGTTCCATTGTGTATATGTACCACCTCTTCTTCAGCCATTCATCTACTGATGGACACTTAGGTTGCTTGCATATCTTGGCTATTGTAAAAAGTGCTGCAATAAACATAGGGGTGCATGTGTCTTTTTGAGTCTGAGAACTTGTAGTCTTTGGGTAATTTCCAGGGAGTGGGATTCCCAGGTCAAATGGTATTTCTATTTTTAGGTTTTGGAGGAACCTCCATACTGCTTTTCACAATGGTTGAACTATTTTACATTCCCACCAGCAGTGTAGAGGGTTCCCCTTTCTCCACATCCTCACCAGCATTTGTTGTTCTTAGTCTTTTTGATGCTGACCATCCTTACTGGTGTGAGGTGATACCTCATTGCGGTTTCAATTTGCATTTCCCTGATGATTAGTGATGTGGAGCATCTTTTCATGTGTCTCTTGGCCATCTGAATTTCTTCTTTGGAAAATTGTCTCTTCATATCCTCCACCCATTTTTTTGGGTTATTTGCTTTTTGGATGTTGAGGCATGTGAGTTCTTTATATATTTTGGATGTTGACCCCTTGTTGGAAATGTCGTTTACAAATATATTCTCCCATACTGTAGGATACCTTTTTGTTCTGTTGATGGTGTCCTTTGCCATACAGAAGCGTTTTAGTTTGATGTAGTCCCAATGTGTTCATTCTTTGTTTCCCTTGCTTGAGGAGATGAGTTCAGGAAGAAGTTGCTCATGTTTATATTCAGGAGATTTTTGCCTGTGTTGTCTTCTAGGAGTTTTACGGTTTCATTACTTACATTCAGGTCTTTGATCCATTTCGAGTTTACTTTTGTGTATGGGGATAGACAATAATCGAGTTTCATTCTCTTGCATATAGCTGTCAAGTTTTGTCAACACCAGCTGTTGAAGAGGCTGTCATTTCTCCATTTTATGTCTATAGCTCCTTTATTATATATTAATTGACCATATATAGTTGGGTTTATATCTGGGCTCTCAAGTCTGTTCCATTGGTCTATTGTTCTGTTCTTGTGCCAGTACCACATTGTCTTGATTACTGTGGCTTTGTAATAGAGCTTGAAGTTGGGGAACATAATCCCCCCAGCTTTATTCTTCCTTCTCAGGATTGCTTTGGCTACTTGGGGTCTTTTGTGGTTCCATATGAATTTTAGAACAATTTGCTCTAGTTCATTGAAGAATGGTTTGGTATTTTGATAGGAATTGCATTGAATCTGTAGATTGCCTTAGACCAGATGGCACATTTTAACAATATTAATTCTTCCTATCCATGAGCACAGGATGTGTTTCCATTTATTGGTATTTTCTTTCATTTCTCTCATGAGTGTCTAGTAGTTTTCAAAGTAGAGGTCTTTTACTTCCTTGATTAGGTTTATTCCTAGGTATTTTATTCTTTTTGATGCAATTCAGAGACTTTTTTTACTAGCGTAAAGCCACTTAATTTATATTGTAGGCTATGCTTACAGCATTTTCATATATCCAACAGGTTCTTCTTCAAAAGACAGCATATCAACTTCAATTTAAACTTAAAAATAGAAGCCATTTTCATAAATCAAATGAGGCATGAAGCTCTGAAAATGTCCATGAACTGGATGGAGAAACCATAGATTCATTTCTCCCCATAGATATGTATACTTTTGTGACTATCATTGAAAAATGTAAATAGAATTGGTATGTTCAGGCTTGGTTGTACCTTACAAAGAGTTTCCCTTCTACATTCATGTTATTACAATAATTCAGTTACTGTTACTGGTCTTGGAGTCAAATTTCAAATGCAGCCTTAACACACTGCTAGGCTTGATGGGAGAAGATACATACTGAGTCATGTTTCTCATCCTAGAACCTTGGCTACTGCTTCACATTTCCAGGCCCTGTGGTTGCACACTACTGGATGGGGCTGTTACCCTGCCTTAAGGTTCACTGCTCTCGGTCTCTTTCTGAGATTCTCCACTCACATTCGTTACTAGACTGGCAGAGCCTTCAGTCCTTCCCTTCACAAGGGAACCACGACAGGCGTTTTACTGTGCCTTTGAGTGGAGGTCATACTATCGTCCTAGGTCTGTGCTTCCACTTGGGTAGTGGTTGGGGGGGTATGGCCATGAATTCCCATTTTATTCTTCTTCACTGCAGGACTGTCACTCTGCCACAGACCATCAAGACAAAAAAGTTAAGTGACGAGAGGAAAAGTAAGTCCATTCTGCCTTTGTCTAGAGAGGCAACAGTCAGACAGAACCCTGGACTTCAGCTGTGAGTCATACCCCATCTCACTCCACAGGCAGGTGGAGGCAACATCTGAGTCTTTTCTTACCAACCACCTATGAGTGTCACTGGGCAAGTCACTTAAAATTTGTGGCTCAATTTTTCATCAACATGAAGTAACAATAATAATATCTCCTCTGCCTTCCTTAATTTGTTATAAGATTAAAACGATATCTTGAAAAGAAAAAACATTGTAAAATACAGAGCACTCCACAAAACTTCAAGCTGCTGTAATGTTAACTGATTCCAACCTTCAACAGTCTCTTGTTGTTTGTACTCATTAGGCACCTCATCAGATTCTGCTGTAATAAGGGCAACCAACTTGTCCCAGCTGCCAGGAACTTTCCTGATTTTAATAACAAAAGTCCTGCATCCCAGAGATTCTTCAATCCCTGACAAGTCAGGGTGTGGTGTTGCCCTAGCAATAAGGAAGTTACTTGATGAGAAGAAAGCTGACTGGAGCTAGCACCTCCCTTTAGCCTCACCTAAGGGAGAGAGGCCAGCCAACATCCCAGATGTTTCTACTCCTCTGGGCTGTGTTCACCTAAATTCTCCTAGAGCAAAGGGATTTTCAGAGAAGGGGTAAGCTGGGTGTTCACTGGCTGGAAGGGGATGGAAAAATCATTATAACTGATATTTTCTGATATATTAATAAGGACATTGAACACTGGTGGATATTCAGGACACCGCCCTGAAAGCCAGACCTGACTCACTTTTTTGTGCCCATCAGCAGGTCCTGTTGTTCTATTTTGGTGAGAGAGTGGGAATCTATCTGAGCCCAGAACCTGCTCCCAGGCAGCCCTCCTCTCCACCCTGGCTCTCCACCTCCTATCTCTTCCCCCTCATATCCAAGGATCTAGCATTTCTTCTACTTTCACAACCATGTGAAATTTTCAGTCCTGCTGAGATGATGTAAGATGGTCATTTTTTTTTTTTAAACCCAAGCCGATAAAGGAATTATTTCAGTCTGAACTTCAGGCTCCAAACAGCCTGGAGCTAGTCAACTTAACTTCCCATTCTGACCCACACACTTCCATGCACCTCAGAATGAAGAGAGGCCGTGTGGCCAGGCTCTGCCTGCTGCTGTGTGGCCTCTTGCACTGCTGTAGTTACGGCCTAATCAAAAGCCTGTTGTTTTCTTTCAGCACTAAAACTATAGGCTGCAAATATCTCTGCAGCGTGATCATGAAGCATAAAGAAAAACAAAAAGGACAGCCCAGCCCCATTACTTTGATTCTAGCACAGCAGTTTACGGAAAGAGAAAACAAAAACTATACCAACATGGTAGCATAGAATAAATACCTCTCTTTAGGTTTCATTGAAGAAACAAAACTTTGGGTGGTCAGAGGAGGAGATTTCAGTAGTTCCAAATCTATTAATCACTGTCAGGAAAGCAACCCAAGAACTGGCCAGACGAGCTGGACTGCTTTCCTGTGAATCATGAGAATCAGCTCAAGCGTGTGCTGGGCGGATGCCCATGTGCCCGAGGCCCCTCTCACCTGTGGGAAACCGGTTCCTAAGATGGACAGCTACCACTATCACCAGTCATCAGCTTCTTGGTCTCTACCAGGGCTGGGCACGAGGGTCACAGGACCTGTGTTTTTGCTTATACTTTAAAATATTTTATCCCTTACAGACTTAATGATGGGTTTTTTAGTGCACTTTTTAAGATGCTGATAATCTTAATAATGAAATAGATTTTAGGACTTGAGGGCATTGGGAGGGGATGTCTTTGTGTCTCTGAAAGGAATTAAATTGTGGAGGTTTTCAATGATTCCCAATTCTTTCACTGGGAAGGGGTCAGTGATGTGCTGACAAATGTTTAACACGCACTTCGGTGAAAGAAAACCAAAACTGAAACCTGATTTGTATGTTTACTGATTTCCTTGGTGTAAATACTCCCACCACGGCCAAGTTAGATGGCTGCAAACCCACCACTGGGAGGGATTCTGGTTCTCCTTTGCCTGATGACACATGTTCTGAACATATATTTATTAAGAATTAAAATTCATCAAAATGATTTAAATTAGAATACTCTATCAAAGACGGTACTTACCTTTCTTAAATTCCCTTTAGCAATTTGGAATCATGTTTATACTATTAGTACCCTGCCATGCTCATTTTTTTTATTTGAAGTCTGTTTCTTGCTCTTTTCTAGCTCTATTCTCTTTCTCTATACTGAGAACTAATTTGTAGCCAGAAGATTTTTTCCTATTTCTATCTTTTACCTTTGCTCTTTAGAAAAGATTACCTACAAACTATCACCTCACACAGCAAAAATTTCCTTCCTCCTCAATACTTAGAACCTCAGTAGGCTCCCCCGACCTTTAGGATAAAGCTGGAATTCCATGGCCTTTGCAATATGGCTTTGACCCCAGCCTCTTTTTCTAGCTTAAGGTCCTTCCAGTTTCCACTCATGAACTTGCACTCTGACCCCTCCAAAATTCTTAAAGCAACCTGAAATACACTCAGCTGCTTCATGTCTCCAAGCCTTCCTGCCTGTGGCTTCCCTGAGAATTTCTCCTCACTAACTCTTCTTGTTAGGTTTATTCTGAGCATCTAATCTCTACAGCTGCAGCATCCTTTGCTTATCTGCCTGTCAGCAGTGACAGTACTTTGAAAATGAGCTATCTCACCGCATTTATGCTGTGACCTATTTGGTATTGGACAGTTATCCTACGTGAAATTCCTGGCCTCTAAGAAAATGCCTGGCTCACTATTAGTTGCTCAATAAGTGCTTGTTGAATAGATGAGTAAATTAATGAATGATAATTGAGTGATGTCATTTTTAACTCCCATTTTAATTCTACAGTGTTAAAAGCCCTTTACCATTAATTGAAAATAGTGTCCATCAACATATTTCCAAAAGAAATTGGTTCAATAAAATATAATAGAGTCATAGAGTAGAATAAAAGTACGGAAGTTCCAAAAAGTGAAAAGTTCAGATATAAGAAAGAAGTGTGAGCAGCATTATCTATATTATGCAAACAAGTAAGAGTGCATCCACATATGTGGAAGCTTTTGGAAGCATGTATAAATGGATTTTCACTTTCTATTTTGTGTTTTTCTGTTTAATTTTTGTTCTACTATGTACATGTATTATTTTTACATAAGAAAACATTGACATGAGGTAAAATGTTAGCAGGGCTTATATGATGCTAGAATTATAAGCCATTCTGCTTCTTCTTTATACTTCTCTGTGATGAACAAACATAAATGATATATGTATTTTTTTAAGTGAAGCAGAAAGTAGAGATGTTCTCCACACTGGCAGATTTTTCAACATTACATCTGAATGCACCTCTGATAGTGGGTTATCTTTCTAATTTAGAGCCTCAGCAAAGCCTGTTTCCTGGCAATGGTTGCCAGGCAAGCCTCCTCTCTTATTCTCTGGCACTTTCACTCTGAAGGCTGAAGGGCAAGAAGGATACTTACAGGAAGGCAAGTAGCAGCATTAGCATCGTTTCATGTGTGCTGGAAAAAGAGGAATTCTGGGAGGACCCCACCAGATGTAGCACACGCCTCTGGCTCTGTCCATGTCCCTCACAAAGGAACATCTCCTTTTAAGCCTTGTGGGAAAGTCTCGGATCACAGTCAGTGACGAATCATCATTACTTCTTGCTTTCTAGCTGGCCTGCATGACAAAAACTGTAACTGCCTTAATAGGGATATATTCCTCTCCACACCCATTGCATGTTATTCCTTAACATATTGCCACAAACTAAAAGCAGAAACAGGTGGTGAAATAATGCGGAGAGTTATTTTTAACTGTAAGAATCAATTTATCAACATGAAAAATAAAAAAGTAGACTCAAATAATAAGGAGCAGCAGAGGGATTCTCAGGGAGGCCTGTGTCTTGCCAATGGGTTTCAGCCCCTGGCAAGTTCGCTATGGATTCAATGTGACCGAAGAAATTGACAGCAAAACATTCTTTGGGGTGAAAGGGTTTATTACCCGGCTTGTTCTCCGGTCGTAGGTTGAGGCCTAGTGTCTCTGCCTCTGCCCAGAGCACTGGGCCGAGCTCTCTATATAGCGCAATAATAGCTTATTGCCTAAAGGTGTGGAAGTGGCAGCCCAGCAACAGGCCAGTTACATCATCAGGTAGTTTAAGTTCAGTGAGGATCTGATGGAACCCCATAGGAACCCCAACTTCCCCACAGTCTGCTTCTCCCTAAGGCAGGTGGCAAACATCACATGCCACACTGAGACTTCAGATCAATTGCGTTGTGACCTAGCGTGATTGGGGTTGGAGCTGAGAGCTTACTGGCCCCATTTCCCATTTTTCACAGAGCCTTGGTGCTGCCAAGAACTACCATGGAGGGAGATGGGAAATTTAGAGAGTCAGGAGCCACAGAGGACATGTAAGTATCAGGAGCTGGTTCTCACCTGGGGCTGAGATTGGGCACCTCACAGTGTCACTCATCCTTTCTCCCTCCCCACCTCAAGCCGTGGTGGCAACTAGTACACAGCTGGATATGGGGGAGGAGTAGAAGGTGTGGGAGATGATGCGAGGAGGAGGGAAGGAAGCATAAGCCCAAAAGGGCTGACCTATTCTATCGCTAGAAGTGGAGATGGCTTCAGATCTGCGAGAAACATTTTGAGCTTCCTGGAAGCTTTATATTCTAAAGATAGAAGTCATTGTGGGAATCTTTGAGCCCATGGAGATTTGGGGGTTCAAACTCTCTCCAGTTTGGGCTGCTAGTTTCCTGTTTCATAGGCACCTTGATTCTAATACCTTTAAAGCCAGGGTCTCTGAATTCTTGAAGACAGAAACAAGAAACTGACTTCTTAAGACTGACCCTTGGCTTTAGAGAAACATGGGTAAATGGAACCTTAAGTTGTGTATAGCATCCCAGGCCTCTATCTCTTGGTACTTGGGGTGCAGACATGATACAGGAGGATAAAGGGCTGTTGGACCAAAACTCTGGGACTCCAATGGGCCTTCTGAAGTTATCTGAGGTTCCTGATTGAGTTAACTCTAGTTAAAAGCTTTCTACTGTTCGAAGTGTCAGTCAGACTGTCTTGTAAGTCAGCTACCCTACCTGTGTTGAAAGCCCTCTCTGCAATTTCTTTCACAACTAAGCTCAGGTTTATAAACTGACATCTAATTGCAGTTGTGTGAACTTAGTACATTATGTGCCCTCTCTTGTCCTTCATTTCTCCATCCAAAAAAGAGAAACAGACTGGAAGAGGAATAGGTCTCTGTATTAGGTAGGATGGTCTTTGCTTCAAGGAACAGAAAGCCCAATTCCAAGTGATGTGAATAATAAGGATAAATGTTAGTTCACATAAAAGTAAGTTCAGATGTAGGATATTCTTCAGAATTGGCTGATCCAGTGAGTCAATGATTTTATCAGGGACCCAGGTACCTCTGTCTCTATGGTCTATTATCAATATCATCTCAGGCAGGGTCCTTTAGGGTTGTAGGATGGCTGCCCGTAGTGATTGGAACAACCTCCTTCACCATCAAGTGGAAGAGGGAAACTGGCATCCTGCGCCTTTCTTCAGTGTAAAAAGGAAAACTTTTCCAGAAGCTTCTAGCAAATCCTTCCTTATATCTTATTAATCATAACTGGGTCACATGCCATTTCTGAACTAATTCATGAGAAGAGGAATGATATTGACTTTAGACCAATTAGATCCATTTCTGGAACTCAGCTTCTCCTGAAGCTCCTGGAGAAGGGTAGGGACCTGAACAAATCTGAGATTCTGTTAGGAAGAAAAAAGTGAAAATGGATGCTGGGTTGGCACCAAACACCCCCACACTTCCTTTCAGATCAAAGAATCCATTCTCTCAGATACCAGTTACTGTATATGAGTGACATTCCTATGAGCAGTGAATTGAAAATGTTTGTGGCTAGTTGTATTTAAGGTCTTGTTGTCCTGTGACTTTTTGTTTTATTTCTATTTTTGTATTGGAATCCATTACACAGTGTCACATGCATACATACACATACATTTGGGGATGTCGATTCTTAGAGAACCCTTTAAAATATTGTTTTAAAGGAAAAGGCCACTGAGTTTAGGAAACCAAAACCACGGCAACATTTGACTTCTAAGACATTTTAGAACTATTTACATGGAGTTGCCGAAAAACACTCTATGAGGAATGCTGGTGTTGATGTCATTTAAACTCCCCCATGTCTTTATTTCTCTATCAAGATATAAGAATAATGACACCTACTCTTGTATTATGATGTACTTAAAGAGTATTCTAAAGAAAAAAGGAGCTAGAGAGGTGTAAGATGTACAGTGCTTCACTGTCCAAACAAAGGATTTATGAGAACAAAGGCACTTCCTCTACCGACTTCAAGGCCTGTCCAACCGATAAAGAAGGGAGTTTCTATCAAACAGGCCTGGGTGCAGTAGAGCAGTTCATGAACATGCTAATTTGGACTTGTTTCCTTGTATTCTCCTCTCTCATTTTAAGCAGGCTTTTTGTGCTTTGTGCCTCAGATATTTTTACTGGGAAGAAAGCAGAGGCCACCTAAATTTAGAGTTCTTCCTGTCATTTGTAAAAACATAAGCTCACTGCAAAAATAGTGGAAAGTGTCTTGGTGAAGGCTAGGAGAAAGTGAAGCTTCTGAAGACAAGGAAAGGGGGAGATGGTGGGAAGCGGGAAGAGCTCTATGGGTTCAATGAGCCCCTGAGATTTGGAACCATTCCTTGGTTGTGTCCCAAGGAAATACTAGATCTCCAACCTGGGTGGTATATCTCGCAAGAGCAAGATCCTAGCCGAAAAAGGAAAGTGAGCAGACATTCTGGGGCCACTGTTGGCTTGGCTAAGGGCTAGAGTGCTCAGCTGTTGTAACTTGCTTAGGGCAGTCTCAGGGGCATGGGACTTCCAGTGCTAAAACCAGGAAAGTCCTGGGCAGATGAGGATGACTTAGTTATACTCTAGGGGATAATAAGTGGAAGCCAGGATGGAGTGGAGAAGACCTTCTCTTATGTGTGCATCATATGTCTTCTCCAGCTGTGAGCTACCTATGGAGGAGAGAAGGTGTTCAAACCATGACTAAAGGTTTTGGGCACACAGTTTCAACTTTAAGTGGCTTCAAAAGGAGCAAATAAAGGAATGCTTTTTGCACACCACAGCTGGGCCCTGAGATTCACAACTTGTATATAGGTTAAAGAGACCCACAATCCCTTAACACAACTTTGGGCCATATATATTTTGGGATTCAGAACTTTCTGGATTTAAGAAAGATATCACAGTATATATCCTTTCTTTAACATGCAACTCCAGTGACCTACCCTGTAATCAGACACTTTGCTATTTCTACATAAATATTTATTAATATTTACATCAAATGAGTTAAAGAACCATAAATAGGCTTATGTCAGTTCAGGCCAGGTTGTGTTGCCAAATGGATTCAGGCTGGTTTCGGTTCTGACACCAAGCTAACTAGTTTTCAGAAAATTTAAGATCTTGGAATTATGAATATAAATGGTTGTTGCTGTATTTATAAATATAATGACATATCCTCAATTTATTATAAAATTATGTCAAGGGTGAAATCTATCCTGTGTTTTCCAATACTGACTTCAGTTTGTGGAGAATTAATGCACCTATAATGCTGCTGAATATACTCCTAGAATTTATCAGACCTAAATATTGGAATCTATAATGTATTTAAATTATAATATAAGATGACATATGCAACATTCAAATGTTCAATTTACACATTAGAGATTTTTATCCAGACAACCAAGGTGTAATTATCACAATTTAAAATAGCTTTCCATCAAGGTCAACTCCAGTGCTGGGTTTGCTGGGCCTGATAATGAAGACGCTAGGTAATCTTTCCTTGAGTGATACTGAGCTACAGGGTGATCACCTGTAAGTTTTCTCTAGGGTGATAACCATGGGGCTGTGGCCAGGAAGGCTTTATTTAATGTCTCTGTGGAATTCAAGTCAAGGACATGGGTTTACAAACTGCAGTCAGGTCTCTAAGAGAAATAATAATAATAATAAATTTCCTTGTAAGCCTGAAATGTGTGGTTATTGTGGGTACACTTAATTATGCAAAAGCACAGTCATTCTCTGCCCTGACTCAAAATCATGATTTTCAGGTCCTGAAACGCTATATCGAATAAGTTTACAATCTCTAAAGCTTTGATGGCTTTATTATTATTCTTCACTAAAAAGATAGCCCAGACCTAATTCATTCAGAGCTTTGAAGATCAAGTATCTTGAATTGGACTCAGGTGTATATTAGTAATAAATGTAAAAGCACAAGCCCGTTTGTCTTGATTCTTAGATTTTCCTGCCATGAGGAAAGGGAAGCCATCTCAGACATTTCCTCTCTAATGAAACCATGCCTAACGTGTGCCTAGATTGGATTTTATGTCCACATTTGCCCCTAAGTTACTTTGCCACATGACGTGAGATTTCTCTCTCTAATCACATAGGATGGTCTAGAAAACTTGCTGCTTTGGATAGGATTTTCTCTTCTGTTTCATGTGGTTTTCAAAAGTTTCAAAATTTCTTACTGTCAGCACTGTTTATACTGTCTTTTGAGATCTCCTTGGTATCGGGATTCAGTGCTGCCATTCATTCCTCCTCCTTCAATATTGATATTCAGGATAAACCCATTACATGTACTGAAATCTAAAAACTTATGCATAGGCAACATTGTGCCTCTAATTATTGCAAATGAGACTCCTTGTCTCTTTCACGGGATCTCCTCAGAGAGGGAGTGTATGAAGAGCTGTAGTAATCATCTCTCTTTTCTGCCAGCTCCTTTAAAATCTTCCTAAAAAGTCTCTTCACACCAACTGGTAAATGCACACGATGGCCCTGCTACCTCTGCCCCCTCATCTGCCTTGTAAAGCCTGCATGGCCTGGGCTGGCATTGCTCCTCTCATGTGCGGGCCACATCCGGGGCCCTGTGGAAGCATGCAGTCAGAGGGGACTCAGCACTTAGAAGGTAAACAGCCCAAAAGGCCTTTTCCCTATCTATACTGACCCATTTTGCTTTCATTTCTACTCCTAAATTCAATGGGCTAATAGGACACAGGGAAGTTTTAATTCAGTACTTTTCTCCTTGCCAGTTTCCCTCAGGAACTGAGCTAACATTAACCCTCAAACAAAATACCAGAATGGAATCACATCCCATATTTTTAGGCGAGTAAATTTAACAACATTTCTTCAAGCCTTGGGCATGTAAGCTTGTCTTTCCTTTAACTGTCAATCTATAATTAATCACTCTGTAGAATAAGAAATCACAGAGAAATAGAAAGTCAAGGAAATGAACTCATAATTAAGAGTAGTTCATACAGATTTTATTATTTCATGGCATAAGCCCCAAACCATCTACATTGCAGTTCAAGCTAAAACCTTAGTTGGAGGTTTTCGTCTTGAAAAGTCTGCTTGTTCTTCATAAGAATGTTACTGTAAGATATATTGAGACTTAACTTAAGAAGCTTTTTAAATGCAAGAATGATTTTCTGTCCTGTAACAGTTGATGACATCTGCCCCAACAAATGAGGACTTTCCCTTAAAGATCATACACTCGATGCAGTGGGATGAACCCAGAAGGAATGGTGTGTGTAGACTATAGTAAGTGCTTTGAGTTAGCAAAGGCTTGGAATGCAGACTGGCAGAACCCCCAGTGTTGTCAGTGTCTCATCTGCTTGCTCTCCATAGGCCTGATGGCCACACGCCAGCATGGAGAGAAGATGCAGTTCCTTCACTGGGGTAGCGTCTACTGTCTTCCTTCCTCTCCCACTGGAGCCAGCGATTTCCTCTAGAACTTTAGAAACAACACTCTAAACTAGCCAGCCCAGCATCTAAACTAATAGGAAAATAACACTAAAGTCTATTGAATAGTCCTCAAGTTAAAAGGAACAACAAGAACAAAAACCACCCAGAAAAATGAGCAGCACTGGGGGCTACACCTAATGGGAAATTATGAGTTGTCAGTTTAAAAATCCTCTTTGTATCTCCTATTTGTTATAAATTCATAAGTGGTATTACTTGAATTAGCTATGGTTTAGATTATCCCTGCAAACAAAGAACATATGGTGTTCTTTTTCTTTCTTTTACATAGAAAATTGGAAGCTTCCACCTGTTACCTTGAAAATAAAATTAAGCTATCCATTTTCTTATAAAAACCTAAATGGAAACAGGATTGCCATTTTAAGGCAAAATATTTGTTGCAATAGTTACATCCATACCTAAGTGGTATATTTAACATGAAACTCCTAGAAAAACAAACCACCCCACAACATGCTTCAGAATAACAATTAAGATTCAGGAAGAAGATCTTTAAGTAATCAAATGAACTGCCATTGAGTGACTCCTCAGGTACACCTCCGTAGCCTGAGCATTGCTAGGGAACTCTGAGGGCTGGTGTCTGTTTACTCTCAAACCAAGGTGAAATACATCAGTTCCTTGCTCCCAATGCCCAAAGTGGGGAATGATGCACTTCAAAAACTTGTATCTTCAGGTTCAGAATTATGTGACCGGACAGTTAGGGTAAGAAACTTTGTTCTATTTATTGATGGATCCCAAGCACCTGGAAGAGTGCCTAGAACATAGAGGATGCTCAGAGAGTGAATAAATGACAAATAAAAAACAAACTAACAAATAAGTAACTATATAGAATAATAGGCTGAAACCACCAAATGGAGGGCTTTCAAGGTCATAGAAGTTCAGCCCAATAAAGAGGGAGATCCCTGAGCCCTAATCTACTATTTCTAGCTCCCCTGGGTTATTTCTGGACTGTCCCTGTCTCTGCAGAAGACAAAATGGAACTTTTCTTGGATAAAAATCTAGGGGTAGAGTTGTTTGTTCATAGGGCATGTGTATAATTATCATGCCAAACTATAAGCATTTACTTGTCTGTCTTCTCTAGGACCAACATATCTATTAGTGTAATAGGTGCCAAAAAAAAAAAAAAAGAACTTCGAGGTTGAAGAACTTTAAAAAAAATTAAGGTCCATGCAATAAAATGCACACACCTTCATGTACAGCCTGATGACAAGAAAATGTTTTAATATATAATGTTAAAATAAAAAAATGTCATCAGCATACCACCATAGTTATAAAATACCAGATTTAATATTTTTTAAGGGTCCAAGGAGCCCATTAAGGCAAAAGTGCCTGGAGCCCATGAAAATCATACTGAAGACCTCAGCTCTGTTATGCTCTGAGATCACTGTGTATGAGAAACACGTTTTCCTGCCTTTGTAAACTCACAACCTAGCACAAGACCTGGAAAACATTTGGTGCTTAATATATGTTTAAGGAGTGACTGAAATGAAATTAATGAATATGCATTCCTAATGGAAGTCACACAGGAAAAGAATGTTAGTCATCAATATGATTTAAACATAGTAAGAAGAAGCAGAGAGGAAAGGGCTGATAAAAGAAGTCGATAAGAGAAAGTCTATTTTTCAGAACGGGCTGGCAGTCCTAGGTGAGAATGCCTTTGAGGAGGCTGAAACCAAAGAGGTGTGGAGGGGTATGCAAGGAAGCTTCTGTAACACATAGGCACTGAGTCCATATTTGGTGGGTGATGATGCATTTTCTGACAGACTGATGAATAATGGAATTTGAGTGATGCTAGAAGTGTTTTCAAGAGCTGCTCTACTCCAGCTCCTCACTTTACAGATGAGAAGCATGAATCCTATTAAATTATTGGGATGTTTGAAACTGACTCCAATGCCCTTTCCATTGCTGTCCCAACTCTTCCAATGGTCAGAATTGTATTTATAAGGCAGGGTGGTGAAATGTACAACAAATGCATTGTTCATGTGTTTATTATGCATGTTTTTGATACACATAGTGTAAGCAATTCCACAGAAATCTTACAGATCTACAAAACTATTTTCAGGTCACAGAATGGACCTTTTCATTTCTTTTTCTCTCAAACCTACTGTAGCTCAGACTTAGAATCGCTAGCATTTGCCCAGTCACCTCTCAAGTAAGAATCTTGACACTACTGGAATTACTAAATTAGCCAGATGACTAAATGTACAGGTAGCCAGATCTGCTCAAGTGAAACCAAAACCTACAAGACCCTCTGATTGTCTATCAATAGCACAAGAGGGAGAGAGTGAGATAATAAACTCTTCCACTATGAACAAGCGGAAAAACAATTCAGAGGTCATTGGAAAAGGGTGTTCTCACCTTCCTGCCAGAAGCAGTAGGGTGACTCCACTCTGATTTTGAACAAGTCCTGATTGTATTGGGCCCCTATGAGGCTTTCTTTCAAAAATTCCTAAATGAGAATTAGCAAACTACATCCACACATCTGACCCATTCTTGAGTCATTTGACAAATATACTGACGAGCTATTCTGTATGAATTCCAAACTAGAAAGAAGATGCAAGGATGAATTACATGTGGATCATGTCCTCAAAGAGCTCAACAGTCCAGCTAAAGAGTCACCCCAGGGGAGGGAGAAGAACCATCAGGATGGTATTCTGATCCTGATCACGGTGTTCATGATCACTTGGCTCCATTCTGCTTTTAGGACATTCTTTTATGACTGAATACTTGCATTGTTCTAGAACAAAATCAATTCCCAAGGGAATTGATATAGGAAGAGCTAGGGATGAGGGTAGAGAATGGGAGGACATTGCAATCTGAGAAGTTCTCAAGGGTGTTCTAATTCAGTAGAACCCACAAAAGGGACTAAACTTTATTCTTCAAAATCTGAGATAAGCTTCACTATGCAATTTCCCACATGAGACAGCCATCTGATCAGTACATTTAGAATCTTAGCAGACCAGCTTATATGTGGGTTATACCACCTGACAGGAAGGGGAGACTCCCACTTTCCATAAAGATTGTTATCATCATGTGTCCAAAAGGTAGGGATGAAACCCTTATCATTATCTCTGGTTTGGAAATTTCAAGTCACTCTTCAATAAACTAGTTCCTATTCCGAGTTCTTAGGAGGCAGACCCATTTCTGTTAATTAGTAAAGACCCAAAGCTCCACAAGCTCTTTTCCCCATCAAATTCACCTGCGCAAAATGAATGGATTAGCTTTGCTAAAGTGCCAATTTTCATATGTCATTCCCACAGTCCAAAATTTTCAATGGCTCCTCATTGCCAACAGGAAAAGAATAAAATTCCTCACTGGACATTAGAGGGTCAAACTTTGAATTCAAACACCTTGCACACTGCTCTACCATATAAGCATACTGTGAGATCTACTCAGGACCCTCACAGTGTGTGGTGCACTCTCTCATCTCCATACCTTACCTACAATGTTCATAACCTGATGAAAACTATCCTTTCTCTCTGCCTAGATTTTCATTTATTTTTTTTTAGACAAATATTTATGGTGTACTTTTTCAGTTCCAGAAACTTTCATAGGTTCTGGGCATCCAGAGATGAGCAAGACAAACATGGTCTCTGCTTCAGGAGCTTGGAACTCTTGTTTTGGAAGTGCTATACAGAAATAAAATGTGTCATGATGATGGAACAGCAGCATGTCAGGTCAGGGAAAGTTCTATGAGTGAGTGATCTTTAATCTGAGATGTAAAAAATTAAGAGGATTTAGCCAAGCGATGAAGCATGCCATAAAGAAAAAAGCCACATGTATTGAGCAAAAATGCATGTCCCTAACCCACCCTTTCTGCAAGTTTCAACTCAACTTGCAACTTCTCATGAAGTTTTCCCTGACCTCTGGAGTTCATGCTAAAGAACCACTTGCTTCTCAGAACTCACTGGCATTCTAGTTCTATACCATTGCCAGGAGCTCTTATTCACAGCTGGTCTTAAGATGGTGTCACTTTTTACATTTTATCTTCTCACCTGGATTATATTAGGATACACTTATGTTTTAAATGTCTTAAAATCCTTATGAGAATCCAGCTCCTAGTAGAAGCTCCATAAATACTAATTAAATGTATGTATGTATCCCTGAATGAAAGAATGAATGGTCACGGTCTGTTAAGATTACACCATGGCCATTCAGTGAGCCTCAGCAAAGGCTACTACAGCAGTCCCAAAGACACTGTATTACTGATTCTTGGAAAAGTAAAAGATTCAGTGATTATTCATCTCATTGCATAGAACCTAACCCCAAAATTCCCCAAAGAACCGTGGAGATGGATGAATGGTCACCAAGAGCTGATCCCATTCATGGTGCTGTGAGAGGATCCTTCTTCTCTGTCTAATAGGTGTTAGATTCTGTAAATTCTCAGGAAAATCTCAAAAGGAAAAGTACTGAGTTCTGTTGAACACAATACATTTTTCAGTGAAAGAGAAATCACCTAAACTAGCCTCCAGGCAGAACCCTTCAATAGGCATGTGTGAACAGCAGACTCTCCTGAGAATTAACCTTTCCCAACAACCACAATTTAGAATTAATGCCATTTTCCAGTTTACATTAAATTCTCCTTACCCTGTTCCCACACCTGCTACTGCCATCTCAATGACTTCCTGCCTCCCCCATCTTTATTCCTTAGATTCTTGCATCTGACCACCAACTTTATGCCAGGTTACATAATTTTTTTCTCAAGAAAATTTCAAAATAGAAATACTCAATTTCTACTGGATACAACTCAAAGCATCTCAATAAGTTTCTAGTATATACTATATTTGAAAGCTGGCTATGATGGGGGTGGTTAACCATAGGAAGGCAGCCTCCCTGCAGAAGGTGCAGGAGAACTTAACTATTTACATCTCAGCCTCTATTCTCTGAGTTTTCCCATTCTTGAGATTTTAATTAAAAGTACCAGAATGCGGAGCATTTTGCTTAACATAAGTAGTGATATAATTTTTGCTGTAGGTGCCAAACCAGAAGACGTCCAACTAGGCCTGGCATGAAGAATAGTCCAAGAATAAATAGGAGCTCAGTTCAATGAATATTTTTGAGCACCTGCTAAGTTGCATATTCTGCACTGGACACCAGATATGTAAAGGTGAATAAAATACTGTCTTTGATTTGAAAGAGCTTGTGATTTTATGGGGGATTCAGATACATCAACAAATGATTGTTGCACCATGTGCTAAGTACAGGGAGAAGAAGAGAACAAATACGAAAAATTGCCCATCTCAGGGCAGTGTAGGAAGGTAGGGTGCCTCAAGGTTTTAATAATGATTCTGAAATGGATGTACTAATGTTATAAAGATAGATCATGTCACATAGCAACCTTAAAAATTCCACATAAAAAGAGGTCACTGTGTTTCTGGAAAATAGTTACTTAATTTCTAGCCTAATGGATTAAATGAGGATTCCACAGCACAAATGAAGCCAAAGAAATATGGGAATCAATTATTTCAATCACTCAGAATTGGCAATGCACACAGTTCTCTGCTCAGATCCTGAAACTGAACCAACACTTCCGTGAATTATTTAGGGCAGCAACCTCAGCACAACTGACATTTTGGGCTGGCTGATTCTTTGTGGGGACTGTCGTGTGCACACTAGGACGCCAGGCCTCTACCCACTAACGCCGGTAGTGACTGCCCTCCCTCTGACCCCCAACTGGGACAAGTCAAAATGTCTCAAGTTACCAAAGGTCTCTTGGGGGACAAAATCACTCCCCATTCAGAACCACAAGTTTATGATGTTTAGTAGGAATGAACACAGTCATGTCTGTTTTTTTCAAGATAATCAGTTCCTGCCTAAGACTCGGTGTAATAATCCAAGCCTGAGAACTTGTCACTGTCACATAGTTAAGGTTTTTCTTAGACAATTTCTACTTTAGACCTGGTAATAACTGTGACAGAAATTTCTAATTTTTCCTATTATTTATTCTTCCTTTCTTATTCATCCTGGAAAAATAATGGCTGATTTCTAGCTGGGGCTCCAGAATAAGATATTTTCTGCTGTTGACAATGAGCAAGAAGCAGAACTAGAGGGCACAATTTCCGGAAATGTTCTAGGAAGGAAATGTGACTTTCTTTCACTCCTTCTTTTTGCTGCTTGATGCAAATGTAATTCCTGGATCCCCAGCATCCATATTTGATTGTGAGGCAACCTTTGGAACTGAAGCCACACCTGTTGGAGCAAAGGATGGAAACAGCTGGTACTGTGGTGGGGTCTTACCAGCCCTGAACTGCTGCCTCCAGGCTACTACACAAGATACTCCTTTTCCCATTGTTATTATGATTCTCTGATACTTTCAGCTGAACCTGCTATCAACCAATACAATTGCCAAAAGTAAACATATATTATATTTCCAAAAATCTCTGAGCCATTATCTTCATGTTAGGAAGCTTGGTCAGTTATTTGACTGAGACCCTTATAGAAAACCCTATCCCCTCATCTCCTCCTCTTATAATATACAATAGAGGATGCTTGTTATTTCAATAATAACCCACCCACCACCTTTCAGTCTGCTACTCTAGTGAGTCAGTTACACTGATAAACTGTTGCTACCCAGTTACTGGAAGTTGATAGCTCCTTAACACCTATCAGACACACAAAAATGAAATGATTGCCTGTTCTTGGCAAAGAAGCAAGAAAAAGTATGCTCCCAGAGATTTCTGGTGGAAATGTGCCATTTAGCAATTCAATAATAGCTAGTAAATTTAAAAATACATATGCTTTTCACCCAACTATCTACTTCTAAGGAATAAAATCAATATTAATCAAGGAAATTTGAGTAGGGAAATTTATTCCATTCTTCCCACAACACCAAAAAAAAAAAGGAAAGAAAGGGACTTTCTCTCATAAGTGATAAATGACTGAGTTCCAGCAAATACAGTTGGCATTTAAAGCCAGGGACAAGAATGAAGTTGCCTAGGAAATGAGTAGGGGAAGAAAGGGGAAGAGAGTTGAGGAGTGAGCCCTGAGGCACTGCAACATTAAGGGTCAGGAAGACGAAGAGGGTCCAGCCAAAGAAAATGAGAAGTGGTGGGCAGCGAGGTAGGTGAGGACGCAGGAAGTGTAGCTTCCCAGCAGCCAAGAGAAGAAGGACTGTCAGGAACGGTGGAGCGGTCAGCTGTGCCAATGCTGCCCAGAGGACGAGTAAGGTAAAGACAAAGAAGGAATCATTTAAGGTGACAATGTGGAAAACAGCATCTGTGGATTGGTGGGCACAGCTTGACTGGAGGGGGTCAAGAGCAAATGGAAGGTGAGGAAATGGTGACAGTGACTATGGGTAGCTTTGGGTTTTTCTAAAAAGAGGAAGAGAGAACTGGGTCAGTAGGTTGACAGAAGGTGTTTTGTTCTTAGATGCAAGACAATGCAGCATTTTTTTAAATTAGGTATCGTTGATACACAGTCTTATGTTAGTTTCAAATATACAACACAGTGGTTCAACAGTTATCCATATTGTTAAATCTTCACCCCCTCTAAAGACTGTAACTATCAACATAGAACAATGGTATAGAATCGTTGACTATTTCTCTGTAATGCAGCATTTTTTTAAAAAGATACAGTAGAGAGGGGAAATAGATGATTCAAGTGAGAGGAGACAATTGCAGGGTCAGTCATTGAATAGGTGACTTCACTGAGAGCTGAGCCTCAGACAGGAGCCAGCACACTGTACCCACTATGACCCAAGGAAAGCAGAATAAACAACACCAATACAGGTGTGATGGCACATTTGGTGTTGGAATGTGAGGATATTGTCCTCGATTAATGTGCCCAACATTCAGCTAAAACCAGAATAGTCCAGCCTGCCGACACGTACAGACTCCTGAGCTACGTACATGCTTATTGTGTTAAGTTACTAAATTTTGGTTGATGTGTTGGTGACAATAGGTAACTGGTGTAAGGATATCTCCACATCAGTACAGATAGTACACATTTTTAAAAAACAGTTACATACAGCTTATACTGTATGTTCCTTAGTTTATTTATTTGACCATTTCCCTGCCACTGTATATTTCAGCTATATTTCAATTATGAGCAATGCTGCAAGGAATTATCTTCCTACATATATCTTTGCTCACACGTGAAGCTGTAGAATGAATCCTAAAGCGAGATTTCTGGAGCTAAGTGTATATGCAATGATAATTCTAATAGCTTTGGAAAACTGCACTCTATAAAGAACAGCAGCTACATGCTTGCCAGTAATTTGTGAGTGCCTATTTCCATGCATCTTCATGCTATTGGGTTTGGGATTTTTTGGGGTTTTTTTTGCCAATATGGTAGGTTAAAAAAAAAAAGTAAATTACTGTGGAAGTTATTTTCATTTCTCTTCTTATGCAGTCCTAGACTGAACCCACCATCCAACTGGTTCCCACTTACTCTGACCAGCACCCATTTCACAATTATCCACCTTGCCTCAAAGGCACTGAGCATTCTATTTTCCCAGTGGTTTTATTTAGTCAAAATAAAAAAAAAAGGCTCTCCTTTTCTTGACAGGTTATCCACTAAATTTCAGTAAGTATGACCAGTCTAACATAAGAAAAATAAGGAAAACATTCTACATATTTACAGAGAAATGGGTTATGTTTAAGACTGTTTATAATAAATGGAAGTGTTGAAGGGTGGCTGGAAGAAGTTAAAGAAGAAGGAAAGTAAAAAGGGAGAGATAAGATGGGTTTTCTGAAGTCCCTTTGACTTCTACCATATTTTCTAACTGACTTCTTAAAGGACTTGTGTGTTAACTGCAATTTACTTTAAAATACTTCAGCATAGATAATGTAATAAATTCGTGAATGTTAATTAGTTTTTACCTTAGAGCTGGTCAGCTGACCCAAGAGGGTCCCCATTCCTACAGGTCTAAAGAACAGTCATCCAGAGAGCCATACCAGTAAAATGTAATAAAATGGAATCATGTACAATGGGGAAATACAAAGATAACAGGCAAAATACTAACAAATATAAAAGGGGCTGTGGGTCCAAATAGGGGAGAATATCATTCTTGGAGACAGAGCTGAGTCCTTTTATACCTTCCCAGTCCCCATACTACTATATCACACACATACTCAGAATATTTTATACCTTTCTACTACTACTATGTCAAACATGTATTCAGAATATTTATATAATTATTCAGTGTGCTATGCAATGCAATTATAGTGAAACAAAGGGGGAAAAGTTCATTTATGGATAAGTGTAAGTAATTTGACCTTAACCAGAGGCTAAAATTGTCATGTTGGAAGCATTTCTAATTTTGCTGTAGAGTCTCTCATGTTTATTACTTTGCACTCAAAGGGCAATTAGCTTAGAGAGTGGTTTCTGATATTTAAGCATTTTTCTTTTGTACTTCTAACCAGATTGCATTTGGAATAGGAACCCTCTCTGAAGGCAATAGGTTTTTGGAAAAAAGAGTGTAGATGACTGAAGAGAATGAAATGGAGTCCCAGTAAGGACAAAATAGTAAAGCCTAATGCAGCCTTTTATCTTCTCCATTAAATGGTCATGCAAATAAGTGGCTCAAGTGAGTCAACCTTCTTGAAATTGATATGATTTCCTGGATGGCAAATATCTTTAAGCTCTGAGCTGAAACCCTTAAATAAAGCAGTAAATTCAAAAGAAATATTGAAATTCAGCTGTTCATTGTCTTTTCAATTTGATCACTTTTCCACTTAATGTATTTTTTTCTTTCACACATAATAAGCCTTAGTTGTAAGAAAAGAGACTGGCAAGAGAGACAACCCAGCCTTTCAGGGTTTCTAAAGGTCTCATCAGATCATCATGAAACATTGGTGCCATTGAGCGAGCAGAGTCTGTAGTGGGGGGAAAAGCTGGGTGACATGGCCTCTGGGCTCGTGTTGAGATCCTGCCACGATCTTTCGTACCCATTCACTCAAACAACTGTTTTCTTCTTTCCCAAATCAACCTGTTATTTGACTGAACTGAGGACCTGTGGTTGTTTGGACATCAGGCTCTAGCCTAATGCTAAATTAAGGTTTGCATTTTCACCATAGCCAAGTTCAGTTATGCCAATTGGGGTGCAGTCTAAGATACAAAGCAGCTAAAAATTATGCTCTAAAGCCAGTAAATCACTGTCAACTTTGTGGTTTTGGAAGTACACCAGCCATGTAAAAATGGTGTAAGCTGGCTACCTTTCTTTGAAAAAATCCAAGTAGCCCATGACCCTTGTTCTTTCACCAAGGGTTTTCTTTTTTCTCATTGTGATACATTATCCTAGAAGTAGTTGGCTCCAGCCTATTTGTTTTTGTTCACAATGAATAAAAACAGGTGTGTTACCAAGATCGCCTGTTTCCCTGTACCCTTTGGGGTGCTCCATACCTGACTGACCATTTCCCATTCTTACCTCTACATCCATCAATGGACTAAAGTCTTTAATAACACTGGGTCCATGGAAAGACAGGGAGCATGTATTCACCTGGGGACCTGAGCTTGTCCCAGCTTCCCATGTTACATGCCATGTCTGCCACCACCACCCGCAACCTGTACTTTGGTCTATTCCAAAAGAATTATAGGCATGCAAAGTTACCCAAATATCTAGAAGAAGGTTGACAAAGACGTATCATTTGTCATGCCAGTGGAGACTGGTTGACTGGTGCTTGACTAGATCTGTCCGGGCTTGGTTGACAGGCAATGTTTAACAGGTGTGAGGAGCACACCAGGCATTTGCCCTCCCTTCTGGTTCTAAAGGATTGTGCAGGCTCTGTGCACTAGTCAAATTAGTGCAAGCAGAAGGTAAATAGGACATCTTTACAGGTCATTAGCATTCAGTCTTGCATGAGGATCTTCCTTTGCCCACCTCAGGGGTCAGAGTAAACTTCTTCTCAAGGTGACTTAGGTAGCTCCCAGACCCAGTGACCTAGTGACCCAGAAAAGGGACACTAAACAAAGCCCTACAGCAAGCCTGTAATGAAGTGGCCAAATCAGAGCAGCAAAGGGACCAGAGCATAAGTTCCCTCCTCACTCCCTTTAAGGGTTCCTATGTTGCGCTACACACTTGGGAGACAGCGGGGCTTGGCAGGTTCCAGGATCATGACAAGTGGAAGGAAGCATGGCCCTGCCCCCCAGAGCTGGCTGCACTGGCTCTGCCATGTGGACTCCCCCCACCCCCTCCTGCGAGCTGCCCATCCTGGAGAGCCCTACTCCCACTGCAGCCTGTCTCCAGTGTGCTTCTCAGGCATCTGCTGTCCTGTCAGACAGGATGCCCTTCCAAATAAGGAGGTTCAACTATGTGTTTATTCAGGTGTTTCTTTTTAATGGTGGTGTTTGGCTTATGCTAGGTGAGGCCTGGGGGCATGCAGGAGTGCACAGGTGCAGGTTCTCTCCCTTGTAGTTTTGTTCCCTTGAAAAACATTTTGATTCCTTTTGGTTTTCAGTTTTAGTCCACAGTTCTCATTTTCACCCTTTCTCCTTCTCTCTCTTTCCTCAAGTCTAAGCCCCTCATTCTTAGCTCTCTGTCTCCTTGCCATCTTCCATAAAGAAGCATCTTTTACTGCAGTGATGCCAGGAAGTAGCATAACAACAATCACGCACACCCTTGCTGTGGATTTCACATGCTCCTTGGCTGTGAGTCTGAAGAGCTGGATAGCTTTCCTCTTTCACCAGTGGATATGGTGACAAGTGTGCATCCTGGAGACCTGGCTTCTCCCACATAGGAGCTGTGTGACTAGGGGAAAGTCAACCTCTCTCTATTTCTTCATCTATAAACAGAGGGTAATCATCCCCACCCTATCTACTTTGCAGAGTTTTTACAAAGATCCAATAAAGAAGTACTCAAGAAATCTCTATGCAAAGTGTCAGTTGCTATGTAAGTGTTGTCTGTTATTGCTATCCTCTCACAGATTTGGTCACTCTATCGTAAGGTGCTAATCACACTGCAGGAGGATCTGACTGTCCTTAGAGCACCTGAACGAAGACCAAAGACCAACAGCTTCTAGCAATGCCTACCCACCCATCTTCACTTGTCTGGATCCTCTTCCTCATTCCCAAGAATGCTGCCTGATTTCCTCACATTAACCACATGACAACCCAGCTCAAGAGGGAGAAGCAGCTGGGGCACCTAGAGTGGCAGGGGAGCACCACCACGGTCCTCAGTATGCCTCCCACATTGATCTTTGCCACCCGTGAACTTCCTTAGGTGTAGATTAGAAATCTCCAGACCCCTTCCAGCCTCTATAGATAAAGCTGGGTAGGAAGAATGTGCTTCCAGGGTAGGGATTTCTGTTTTGGATCTTGTGTTTGGAGACTTCTGTTTGGATTTCAGTTCAGTCTTTCGGTGCTGCATCTGTTTCCCCATTGGATCTTAAAGACAGTCGGGGCTCTAGTTTAATAAAATGATAAATTGCATCTACTCTGTGCAATGCTGCTTGAAAGCACTTCCCTTAAGATCTCCTTCCCACTTCTAGGTAAAAAATGATTTGCATTGAAAAGGCAATGGATATTAATGGGATGCCTTAGGAGCTCACTAAAACCTCAAGTATCATGTAATATAATCAATTTGGATTTTCAATACAGCAGTTCCTCAGCAACTATAGATATTTGCTTTCTGAAAATCAACAAGGTAGATGATCTCATAGTTGAGAAATAAAAGGCCATACAGGAAACAAACAAATAAACAGAAACAGCCCGAGTAGAGCTAGGGTTCACTGTAGACCATAAAAGGTTTTTACGAATACATTTCTCCCAATTTCAATAAAACATTAAAGGCAGCACACTCCATAAAGACAGAGTCAGTGAGATGAGGAAGCTTTCACCATTTGAAATTCATGTGAGTGCAGAGTGTATATTTGGACTCTCCAGAACGCATATGGCAGGTAGGGACAAAAGTGTTGCTGAGGAGGGGCAGCGCTTACCATAGGCTTGGCCGTGCAGGTGGGGATGGGACAGAAGGCAGGCTGATTGTCTTTTACCTCCAACAAGGTTACATGGGACCACAGAGCAAATACCAAAATGGAGTCCCAAGGCACTAAAGGGAAACTGGGGGAGTATGTCCCAAAGAGCACAATCAATGTCGTGGTGAGGAACAAGGGCATATTGTCAAAGCTGAGGCTTAGAGCCCAATAATTTGCCGAGGAAGGAGAAAAGAAGCAAAAACAACACATCTTCGAGCAGGAAACTTAGAGATAGGGCATTAACTCCAGTACCAGTTTTGCATATTCCAGGGATGCTCATGTGAGGATAAGGCAGGTCCTCTAAAGTCATGAGGAAGAGGAGTGATGCATTATTATTGTCCCAATTATTCCCAGAAAACAGAACTCACAATTTAGATACACAGGAAACACCATTCTTTCAGTCACCAAAAATATATGTACTGGAATTTAGCATAAGAACTTGAAATTGGGGATAATTACTACTACATTTTCAAAAGAGCTGTTTTCATAGGTGGAATTTTCCTTATCCTTCATTTTAGATGTGCTCTAATTTGGTAGAACAAACAAACCAACCCAAAATGGCTTAAAGGATCCATTCATCATAAAGAAACTGAAATTTAGAATTGATTTTAAACCTGCCATAAGTATGTTCTACATCTGAAGAAAAAGATACTTCCTTCACCAGCCTTTGTCATTTTTGTCATTTTTATGTCAATCATTATATGACTGATTAACATTCCTTCTGATCTCAACATTGGTATTTGGAGAGACCCAACTCCTTGTGTTGTATTTCTGGATGTCTTTGACCAGAATCCCAGAATATATATAACCATGTTCTTTAATTGCCTGATTGGTCTAACCATTTACCTTGTCACCCTTTGCAGTGGTAGACAAAATGTGCATCACATGTATTTGAAAAGGTATATTCATTTCCTATGGTTTTGGTAAAAAATTACCACCATCTGAGTGGCTTAAAACAACACAACTTCATTATCTCAGTTCTAGAGCTCAGAAGTCCAGCATGGGTCTAACTGGGCTACACACAAGTAGTCAGCAGGGCTGTGTTCCCTTCTGGAGATTCCAGGAGTAAATCAATCTCCTTGCCTTTTCTAGCTGCTAGAGGTCACCTGCTTCCCTTGGCTCATGGCCCCTTCCATCTTCAAAGCCATAAATGGTAGGTTAAGTCCCTGCCTGCATTACTCTAACACGAACACTTCTGCCTCCATCTTTCACATTTAAATATCCTTGTGATCATACTGGATCCATCCAGGTAATCCAGGATTATCTCTGTATTTTACAGTGAGCTGCTTAGCAACTTTAATCCCATCTGCAACATCAATGCTCCTTTGTTGTGTAATATAACACCTTCACAGGTTCTAGGAATTAGGAGGTAGACATCTGGAGACTTCTTGGGGGCCATTATTCTGCCTACCATGTCAGGTTTGTTGAAGAGAGTAGATAGTCACTAGGACCTGGTTTGGTGCATAATTTGATAAAGTTACTTACAGAAATTGTGTATTGGAATACTTGTAATACATTTACTAATATAACTAGAAAAATTATTAATATTATTAAGATCACATTGAATATGAAAAGAGACCAGAATTGGCTAAAATTATAAAAGTAGGGTCATTAGTCCCATCATCCAAATGTTAGAATGATACCTATGCTGCCCTTGGACCACCTGCAAAAGAGCCATATCTTGGGCTGCCTCCGTGTGCAGAGACAAAGAAGTTTAAATCCTAGGAGGGCATGACTCTTGACAAAGGGGGACTGCCCGAAGGGCAGCGAGTTTCTGACAGTGGATCCAAACGCCCCTCCAGCAGTCTTCTTCTTGCTGTGCATTCTTTAAGCTGCTGTTTTGCACATAACATCAGGTCTTTCATGTATTCTGCATTTCCAACCACCATGTAAACAAAACTAACACCTCCCTCTAGTCACTTATTATAAATTCCTCCAGAATCTCTTTCCCTTTTCACCTCTCCTGCTGTTACAGTATACAGCATTTATTTTAATAAAGGTCTCAGTATTTTCAATGTCTCGGCAAGTTTTGATCCAACTATGTTCATATCTGCCACTAAATAACCAAGATTCCTGCTAGTCCTAATTTGTTCTACTCCCAATTTACTACTGAAGTTCATTACATTATGTTTATCATCAGTAGGCTTAATATTCTTTTTCAATAAATTTGGAAATCAAGAAATTAGTTGTCAAAATTATCTTCTTGGATTCGTCAGACCAAACTCCCTGAACTGTTACTAGAGTATCCATTTTAAAGATGAAAAGATTGAGAGTTGGAGAGATTAAGGTACAGATATAGTTATTAAATGGAAGGGTGAAGACTTGAACTCAGGTCTGTCTGTAAACTAAATATGTGTTCTTAATGGCTTCATTGCACTGCCATTAATGAAATGGAGATATAAGGTATGTGTGGAAGGCTTAGTAAGGCATAAGAAGTTCCTACGGTTCTCCTCTTCACTACTCACTCAAACACATAACTCATCCATTCAAAAACATTTACTGAATGCCCGCTAGGTACTAAGTATAAGTTCTAGAAGTTAGTAATCCATCAGTGAATAAATCAATGTCAAAGGGTCTGCCCTCAAGGGAGGAAATAGTACAAAACAAAAAAATAAATGCATAATATGCCATGTGGCAATAAATACTATGGAAAAAATAATCAAGGAGAATAAAGAGTGATCGAAGGCAGGGTGCTCCATTAGAATGGGTGGTCAGAGAAGGCTTCTCTATTGAGGGGACATTTAGGCAGATATTTGAGGCAAGTTAGGGAGCCAAGAAGGTATTTAGGAAGAGAGTAATGAGCATGAGAACTTCAAGGGCAAAGGCATGAACATGCTGGGCATGTTTGAGGCAAACCATGGTGGGCAGTGCAATTTAGAGGGAGCCGGGTTCCGAGTGCCAGGAAATGAGATCAGAGATACAGCGGGGGCTAGAACACCTGGGGAAAATGTCTACCTACCACCCTCACAAAAAATGCCTTTCCAATGCCTCCAGGAAAGCACCGAGCTGACTTTGAAGCAGAAGGGCATTCTATATGCTTTTGTTCTCAGAAAAGATCTGCAGAGTCTGACTGCAGAATCATTTAGCCCTGCTGTACTCAACCCAAAAACCACACTAGACCATTAGAAAATGGAAGCCAGAAAATGTGTATGAGTAACTTACACATCTGCTAGATAATTTCTCCCATTATTGTTTTTATCAAGCTGAGTAGACTAAACAGTTGAAATGATCAATTAGCTTAATTACAACTTGGAGCCGTGTTCCCAACCATGAAATGAATTCTCCCCACTCTGAGTAGGTTATGTGTTGGAGATTTACAAGTAATATTGCCACCAGGATTTTGGTTTAGAATTACTCTGGCTGCCCTCCTTGTTGGCTTCCCTAAGAGCTCAACATGTTTAACTCTCAAGAGTCAGCATAGACCAGGGGAAGCAAGGCTGTGGATTTGGAGAATAAAAGTTTATTTTTAAACTCTGTTCAGTTCTTTGTTGGGTGTCTTATGAAAGCTTGTGATTAGAACCCAAGTCTGGTCAAAGTCAATATCAGAAGAAGCATTTAACCAAAAAAGAGTGGAAGATTAGGAAGGTAACCTTTAAAAGGGAAGATTTGTTTTTGACTGCAGTAGAGTTATTGTACTAAGAAATTATCTCCTAAGGAGCAAGGGTTGGCAAAATTTTTGTCTGTCAAGGGTCAGATAATAAATATTTTAGGTTTTGTGCACTATGCAAATCTCTTTTTCAAAAAGACTCATTGTGAAAGTAGTATGTAAATGAATAAGCATGGCTCTTTTCAATAAAACTTTATTTACAAAAGCAGGTGGCAGGCCAGATTTAGCTCACAGGACATAGCTTGCAGACTTCTGCTGTAGTGTCTCTGGTTATTTATTTCTGTGAGTGCTTGGGAAAACAGGAAGATAGAAAAGTAGTGCGGCTCCTTTGTTTGGTCCCCTACTCGTGAATATCAAAACTAAATGTAATTATGAAAAGAAACCCAATCAAAATGAAATAAGTAGCAAATAGAAATATTAAATGCGACACAGTGTACAGATTACCTCTACAGTCTCAGGACGATGCAAAATATATTGTTGCCTAACCATGGCAGGGACCACTGCTTTTGTGGCAGGACACAGCAGCTATCTTGTTAAGAGGTGTTTCTGGTCACATTCTCCCTCCCTTCTGCGTTGTGTGTGAACTCTGAAGAAGATTTTGTGGGGTTGATATCAACCCTCTGACTTCTACAGACCTTCCTCTCTGGGGCAGCAGAAACCTGCTAGCTCCACAGGGTTCCACTATGGAGCCCCTCCTGGCTGAGTCCCCAGCCCTGTCATGCCAGCCTCCTTGAGGCATTCCAGGACCTCCCCACACGGCACTGGCAACATAACATGGTTCTGTGGTGGGGCCCAGCTTGCCAGGAGAATGCTCCTTGAGAAAGAGGAAAGAGACAGAGGCAGGACTGCTTCACGTATCTGCTCAACTCAACTATAAACCTTAGAAAGCCAAGGTCAAATGATATATTTTTTTCCTCTACCCTTTAAGAGGCTAATGCAGACCTGTCCACATAAAGGACACTCAGGGAATGCTGGTTGAAGGCAGATACCCAAGACACTGCTATCATTTAACTATTGATCACTGATTTTGCTTTCATGGCCCATAAGTAGACAAATTTACTGATTCTGTAGCATTGAATCAGATCCAGTGGGTCTTTATTAACTATTAGTGGTGGTAGAAAACCCAAAAGCAGAAATAGAGATGTTGTGGTCCAATGGGACCTTTGAAAGGCACATGCTCCCTTTTCTTCTTCACCAATAGAGTCTTTTTTTTTTCTTTTAAGATTACAGTGACACAGTGCACTTAGAAGAAGGCATAGGTTGCCCTATGTGCTGGAGGACCTATTGTCCATTCAGCATTACCTGACTCTAAAGCTGCTAAGCGTATGTCACAAATTCCCTTCCCCACATGGTCCAGGTTAGCCAATGAGAGGAACTGTGGACATTCAGATGCAGAATTGGAGCAGACGCCATTATTATTCTCCAGAGGAAGTTGTAGGCAGACGTGGGGGAAGAGGGGAGTTTCCCAGTGGCTTCCAGAGAACTCTGGGGAGCCATCCACTCTGCTACAGCACACTGATGTGGTTGGTGAGCTTCTCTAAAATTCCTGAGAATTACAGGAGCTTCTGGACTGTAGAACTTGTAGGTTTCTGAGAACCATCTGTTTGGGTAACTCCTGGCTGGGATTACCAGCGTCAACAACCTTGACCTCCAGCAGTGACTGCCCTGAGTTCTGCTTCCCCAGGTCTTCCATGAAAACACTTAATTCTGTGTTAAACCCTATATGCATGGAATAGAGATTTCTGAACTGGACCCTGATCACCACAGGTAAACAAGGGTAGGTTAGTATATTTAACATCACTTTAGCATTTACTTTCCTTTCAGAAATCTGTGGGTGTTTAGGGGAGCATCTACTGACGAACCCAGTGCTGTATTCCACTGAATCTAAGATGCTGGGGATCCTAAAACATACAGACGTCATTAAGAAAGAAAAATGCCCCAAGTATGTAGCTTACTAAGAAGTCCCTCCATAAAACTGGAACACCAAACTGCTATATCTCCACTGCAAGTATGAATGAGAAATGAACATACCATACCTCATGGAAGGACAGAGAGAAAACATGACTATCTGAACATCGCCAGTGGGGGAGAAAGAAAATCTCCTTGGAGAATTTGACCTAAAATCTTGTGCAGCTCTGTGGCTTGAATTTACATTGCCATTGCAGCCCCACAGTCTGAGGCAGAGACCTGAGTGGTTTGGGGTTGGTGGTGCCCTCAGTGTCTGGCAAGGCAAGCCCTCTCTGCACGACCTCACATTTCAGTCCAGGTGGGCACGATGGTACCAACATCAACAGGAAGAGGAAATCTGGTCTCAGAGACCCAGAGCACAGAGGAAAAAACCACCATGCGTCTTAGAACTGACGTATGTTGGCAAATGATAGCATGCTAGCTATGCTCCGTGAGTTCCCCACTAAGAAAGAAGTGTGAGAGTATCTGCTTCGGATTCGTGATCCAAAGCCAGGCTGTGAATCACCTCAGAGTTCAAACTCTTCTGCTTACAGAGACTCAGTGACCCAGATGTGCCAGCCCATCCCACTGAGACATCCCATATTTCTGAGCTTTGACACTCATCACTTTGCTGTTTCACTGGCCCTTCTGTCTTCTGTGGGATCGCTTATTCAGACTTTGCAAACTCTGGCAAGCACTGCCTCTTTAGGGAAGGTTTCCCTGACGGAGTCTGGTTTATGTGTTCCTTCTCTGTGCTTCTACAGCCAGCAAGAGGGTGGTACTTACTGTTTGCTAGAGAGGGAAGGGAGGGAGGAAGAAAAGGAGGAAGGAACTCTGGGTTGGGTTTTTTAAAGTTGTTCTCGGTCATTCTTGTCTGAAAACAAGAATGGAGACAGCCCTTTTTCCCACACCAAGCAGCAGGGACCTGTGCGCAAGTATTTGCTGGTGAATATGTAACAACTGGCTCTCCAGGAGGACAAGCAAAGCTGTATTCAAGGCATGTGCCAGTTTCTGTAGTGTAAATACTCACCATGGCTGGGTTCAAACTACCAACATGACATGACTGCGTGCAGAGCTGGAAAGAGATGCTGCTGTCAGCTCTCTGGAGCTGGTACAACCCGGCCCCAGCCCGCAGCTGCCTCTGTGGGAGTTTCAGAAGGTAGAAGTGTGGCAGAGATGAGAAGCAGTAGCTGGAGACTGTGACCACCAGGTCACAGGGGCTCACTTCTGGAGGTCCCAGGCCAGCCCCTGGCATGAGGCTACCTGTCTGACAGCCCCTGAGAGGCCACATGGCTCATGGGCCCAGCCCTGTGGGAGGTGGCTTAGACAGAAGCCACAGTGAAGATCTGATAATGACACAGGTGATCAATCAGGCTCAGCTGCACTTTGGGTGAAATGCGACCAGAGCTGCGACCCCCTCTCAGTGCTCTGGGAAGCTGAGAAGCACCTGTGCGCCTCTCTGGCAGCAGAGTTATGCCTGGAGCTAAACACACAGGGACTGCCTGGAACATGTGCTGAAGGGATTAAGGCACTGCTGCGGCTGGCAGGCAGTCAAGTCGTCACCGGAGTGGAGGATGCAGGAAGAGTGGGTGAGCACAGGTACAGTCACCTGAAAGGCTTACAAGCATCCGGAAGCGATGGGAGCATCTGTATGGTCTGGAGGGCATCAATGGGATGGGGACTGGGGAACATTTAGGCTGAAGAGTAGAAATGGTTAAACTAGACAGGCTCCTGATTTTGCCCTGTCCTCCTCCTTTTCTTGTCAGCTAGGAGAAAAGGGCAAGTGGACGCAGAGGTAGCAACACTAAAACAAAGAAGCTCTTTATAGTAACACGAACCAGAGGCTGTGCTTCATATGCATAGCACTGAAACCTCTCCCCTTCCCAGGAAAATATGGGGCTACCTCACCTCATTCGACAGCCTGCTGCTGGATGTCATTGGAGGGTTCTCCTCACAAGTCTCCTTACCTTGTCCCAAACTTCCTACTGTTTCTCACATACCCATTGGCAGCGCATATACAGAATAAATTCAAGGAATGTGAAGTTCACCTTTAGCCTCCTCCCCTGTCCTTCCTCACCTCTGAGAGGCTCTGCAGTCCCCTGGGTGCTGTCAGTTCTCGTTGCCTGCCTTGTCCAGAGAGTCTCCTCCTGACTCCACTAAAGCCCTATGAAGAAATCCACATTGAACCTAAGTAATTTATGCTGGTGTGAGAACATGGCTAGCCCCCCTACCTGCTTATAGGAATGAGGTTTCCAGAAGAGTACCACTGACAGCACTGCCACAGCAGAGGGGGCAGAGGGCTGTGAGGGGTACCCACAGAGTCTGCTGCACAGCTCCCCCAGGGATGACTGTCCTCAGCTAGAGTGGTTTCCCCATGCTTCTACATTTCTCTACCTGCAGTTTCCATGGCATCGGCAACTCCCTGATGGGGCCCTGGGTGGGGCACATGCCATTCCAACTGTTTGTATATGGAGGAGTTTTTAAGCTCAGACTCTGACTGGGGACAGCCTATATTACAGTACTGATAAACACTTTTAATGCAATTTCTCCTGAACTCCACACCCAAAACTTAACCAGACTGTTAGATGGCTTCACATCAGCTGATTTATTCTAGAACTGCAAAAAGAAACCACTCTAAGAAACCACTGGGGAAAAAAATACACAAAGTATACAATTATACAACTGCAAAACTCCATAGCTAAATTAATCTCTATCAGAGGAGCCCAGATCTCAAGTGCCCACTGGCCTCTGTGTCAGGTCACAGGCTCAGGCTGGGTCCCAGGCATGAGTTCTTTAGGGCATCTCAGAATCAAGGTTTCCCCCATCTAAGAATCATGGGACCCTCATGACAAATAGATCTCAAGCTACCGGCCTGCTGAATTAGAACTTTCATGGAGGGACAGCCAGGTGGAAATATTGTACCAGGCTCCCCTCTGTTAGATTACAGGGCAATCTCCCACAGAGGTGATGGCTAGTTTAGTAGTGCTGACTTCATCCTCATGGTGGGCCCCATGGCTGAAATGTCTAATGCAGTGGGATGGGGCCCAAGAAAGTGAGTCCCTAACAATAGTCCAGATGATGCTGGTGCTATTTGTCTGGGTACCACACTTTGGGAATAGCTGCTTCAGAGGAAAGGTCCTTGAAAGAACTATCTGTTTGCTATCTCTACCCCTCCCTTCCCATTCTCTCCTGAACCCACACCAGTTGGGGCTTATTCCCTATCACTCCCCTGGAACTGCTACTGTCAAGATCACCAGTGGCCTGCTCATTCCTAAGTCCAGTCTTCATCTTGCTCAGCCTCTTTGACACACCTGATCACCCCCTCCCCATGAAACAGTTCTACACCAGGTCTGCAATCCACTCCTCTCCCTCTACTGGTTTCCCTTCTCCCTCACTGACAGCTCCTTGCAAGTCTCCTTGGCATGGAGACCTCTTTTCTTTATTGCCTATCCTCACTCCCTACAAAATCCAGCCCATAGCTTTATATAGGCTGATGGTTTTCAAATATAAACCTTAAGATAGGCTATCTCTCTAGAACTGTCTATGAACTGTATAAATCTTTATATGTCTGACTGCCTTCTCAACACCTCCACTCATATTCCTCTTGAGTAAGCATCTCAAACTTAACATTTATAAAACTTAACTCTCCTGTCCCCATGCCTCCACTACCCTGCCCCACCTCCTCATCTCAGTAAATGGCAGCCCCACCCTTTTAATTCCTTAGGCCAAAATTGTTTGAGTCATCCTTGATTCCTCTCTTTTTTTTTTTTTTTTTTTTGAGAGGGCATCTCTCATATTTATTGATCAAATGGTTGTTAACAACAATAAAATTCAGTATAGGGGGATCAATGCTCAATGTACAATCATTAATCCATCTCAAGTCTAATTCTCATCAGCCTCCAATCTTCTGAAGCATAACAAACAAATTCATACATGGTGAACGAATTCTTACATGGTGAATAAATTTACATGGTGAACAGTACAAGGGCATTCATCACAGAAACATTAGGTTTTGTTCACACATTATGACCTATAAACAATCAGGTCAAATATGAATATTCGTTTGATTTTTGTACTTGATTTATATGTTGATCCCACATTTCTCCCTTTATTATTATTATTATTTTTATTTTTAATAAAATGCTGAAGTGGTAGGTAGATGCAAGATAAAGGTAGAAAACATAGTTTAGTGCTGTAAGAGGGCAAATGTAATGTAGATGATCAGATGATCAGGTGTGTGCCTATGGACTAAGTATTAATCCAGGCTAGACAAGGGCAGCAAAACATCCACGGATGCAGAAGATTTCTCTCAAAGCAGAGGGGGTGAGGTTCTGAGCCTCACCTCTGTTGATCCCCAAATTTTCACCTGATGGCCCCCCTGCGACTGTGCCTGTCTTAGGTTGTTCCTCCCTTGAGGAATCTTACCCGTCTCTGGCTAACCAGTCATCTTCCGGGGCCATACAGGGAAATGTAAAGTTGGTAAGTGAGAGAGAAGCCATATTGTTTGAAAAGGTTAGCTTTTTACTTCTTTGCAGATTTATGCCCTGTGGCTTCTATGCCCAGCACTTGTCTCGAGGTATCTTTACCACCTGGAGGAATTATGATACTAGGTAAATTCGATATGAGGCACGAATTCTATTTAAGGGTTGTAATTAGGAAGAAAGAAGAAAAGCTACAGATGTAGCATATGGAAGGAAACATGGGAGGATTGATTATTTCTTTGACATATCTTCTTGTATAGTACCTTAAGTATGTATAGGTTTTAAACTACTAACTAATTTGCACACACATATTAACATAATAGGAATATGGTGACATAAACAAAGCAAATCTATAATTACCATCCATCTCCAGTGAAGCCAAGAAAACCATTTAGGCACCCTAGGCATTTGTGAAAATTTGTCTATGATATGATGGATATTGTCCAACTGTACTTGAACTGTCTGAGAGAAATCAGACAAATTAAAGCAGCCCATTTCTGGGATCTGTTCACATCCCATATGTTCTTTTAACCGTAGATAGTCTATAGTCATAAGATTTTGGAGTGCTACACCTTGCACCCCTCCCAACTCCTGGTTGAGTTCCAACAGTACAGATCCGGTCAAATTCGTTGTCTCACTGTATGCACATGCCAGCCTAGACATCTCCCTCCTCATTCCAATGGCAAGTCCAGGAGATGGTGGGCTGGATGCAGCCACAACCGCAGCATCGTCCGGATCCCTGTGGAGGCTTTTTGATGATCATCCCCAGGCACAAGTCCTCCAGAGAGTGCTGATGCCGGAAGCTCCTCCTCATATCGTATCTTAGTTCATTTTCTGGGTATCCAAGCTAGGCCTTGATCTTCTGCATAGAAACAAACAGACCCTTTGCCCACACTTTGACATGCCCTCTATACCACTGTGCAGAACTCATTGGAGGTCAGCACACAGTAACTGCTTTTTTTTTTTTTATTAAGAGAAAGCAATATTATCAGAAAAGAGTACCCCCATAGCTGATCATCTGACACCCTTTAAGTGATCAACATTAAGGATATTTAAAGCATGCGTTGATCTTTGATTTACCAATAGTTTTATCCTATCAAGGAGTAATCCCCCTTTTCTTTCTTTCTTTTTTTTTTTTTTAAATTTTTAATCTATACCTACATGAAGAATACTATGTTTACTATGCTCTCCCCTATATCAGGTCCCCCCTAACAATCACGTTACGATTACTGTCCATCAGCTTAGCAAAATGTTGTAGAGTCACTACTTGTCCTCTCTCTGTTGTGCAGCCCACCCTCCCCTTTCTCCCTCCCCCCATGCATGCTAATCTTAATACCCCCCTTCGTCCTCTCCCCCACTTATCCCTCCCTGCCCACCCATCCTCCCCAGTTCCTTTCCCTTTGGTACCTCTTAGTCCATTTTTGGGTTCTGTAATTCCGCTGCTGTTTTGTTCCTTCAGTTTTTCCTTTGTTCCTATACTCCTCAGATGAGTGAAATCATTTGGTATTTCTCTTTCTCCGCTTGGCTTATTTCACTGAGCATAATACTCTCCAGCTCCATCCATGTTGCTGCAAATGGTTGGATTTTTTCACTTCTTATGGCTGAGTAGTATTCCATTGTGTATATGTACCACATTTTCTTTATCCATTCATCTAACGATAGACATTTTGGTTGCTTCCAATTCTTGGCTATTGTAAATAGTGCTGTGATAAACATAGGGGTATATCTGTCTTTCTCAAACTTGATTGCTGCATTCTTAGGGTAAATTCCTAGGAGTGGAATTCCTGGGTCAAATGGTAGGTCGGTTTTGAGCATTTTGATGAACCTCCATACTGCTTTCCACAATGGTTGAACTAATTTACATTCCCACCAGCAGTGTAGGAGGGTTCCCCTTTCTCCACAGCCTCGCCAACATTTGTTGTTGTTTGTCTTTTGGATGGCAGCTATCCTTACTGGTGTGAGGTGATACCTCATTGTAGTTTTAATTTGCATTTCTCTGATAATTAGCAATGTGGAGCATCTTTTCATGTGTCTGTTGGCCATCTGTGTTTCTTTTTTAGAGAACTGTCTGTTCAGTTCCTCTGCCCATTTTTTAATTGCGTTACTTGTTTTTTGTTTGTTGAGGCATGTGAGCTCTTTATATATTCTGGACATCAAGCCTTTATTGGATGTGTCATTTTCAAATATATTCTCCCATACTGTAGGGTTCCTTTTTGTTCTATTGATGGTGTCTTTCTCTGTACAGAAACTTTTCAGCTTAATGTAGTCCCACTTGCTCATTTTTGATGTTGTTTTCCTTGCCTGGGAGATATGTTCAAGAAGAGGTCACTCATGTTTATGTCTAAGAGGTTTTTGCCTATGTTTTTTTCCAAGAGTTTAATGGTTTCATGACTTACATTTAGGTCTTTGATCCATTTTGAGTTTACCTTTGTATATGGGGTTAGACAATGGTCCAGTTTCATTCTCCTACATGTAGCTGTCCAGTTTTGCCAGCACCATCTGTTGAAGAGACTGTCATTTTGCCATTGTATGTCCATGGCTCCTTTATCAAATATTAATTGACCATATATGTTTGGGTTAATTTCTGGAGTCTCTAATCTGTTCCACTGGTCTGTGGCTCTGTTCTTGTGCCAGTACCAAATTGTCTTGATTACTATGGCTTTGTAGTAGAGCTTAAAGTTGGGGAGTGAGATCCCCCCTACTTTATTCTTCTTTTTCAGGATTGCTTTGGCTATTCGGGGTCTTTGGTGTTTCCATATGAATTTTTGAATTATATGTTCCAATTCATTGAAGAATGTTGCTGGTAATTTGAGAGGAATTGCATCAAATCTGTATATTGCTTTGGGCAGGATGGCCATTTTGACAATATTAATTCTTCCTAGCCATGAGCATGGGATGAGTTTCCATTTATTAGTGTCCCCTTTAATTTCTCTTAAGAGTGACTTGTAGTTTTCAGAGTATAAGTCTTTCACTTCTTTGGTTAGGTATTCCTAGGTATTTTATTCTTTTTGATGCAATGGTGAATGGAATTGTTTTCCTGATTTCTCTTTCTATTGATTCATTGTTAGTGTATAGGAAAGCTACAGATTTCTGTGTGTTAATTTTGTATCCTACAACTTTGCTGTATTCTGATATCAGTTCTAGTAGTTTTGGGGTGGAGTCTTTAGGGTTTTTTATGTACAGTATCATATCATCTGCAAATAGTGACAGTTTAACTTCTTCTTTACCAATCTGGATTCCTTGTATTTCTTTGTTTTGTCTGATTGCCGTGGCTAGGACCTCCAGTACTATGTTAAATAACAGTGGGGAGAGTGGGCATCCCTGTCTGGTTCCTGATCTCAGAGGAAATGCTTTCAGCTTCTCGCTGTTCAGTATAAAGCTGGCTGTGGGTTTATCATATATGGCCTTTATTATGTTGAGGTACTTGCCCTCTATTCCCATTTTGCTGAGAGTTTTTATCATGAATGGATGTTGAATTTTGTCAAATGCTTTTTCAGCATCTATGGAGATGATCATGTGGTTTTTGTCTTTCTTTTTCTTGATGTGGTGGATGATGTTGATGGATTTTCAAATGTTGTACCATCCTTGCATCCCTGGGATGAATCCCACTTGGTCATGGTGTATGATCCTTTTGATATACTGTTGAATTCTGTTTGCTCATATTTTATTGAGTATTTTTGCATCTACATTCATCAGGGATATTGGTCTGTAATTTTCTTTTTTGGTGGGGTCTTTGCCTGGTTTTGGTATTAGGGTGATGTTGGCTTCATAGAATGAGTTTGGGAGTATTCCCTCTTCTTCTATTTTGTGGAACACTTTAAGGAGAATGGGTATTATGTCTTCTCTGTGTGTCTGATAAAATTCCGAGGTAAATCCATCCAGCCCTGGGGTTTTGTTCTTGGGTAGTTTTTTGATTACCGTTTCAATTTCTTTGCTCGTAATTGGTTTGTTTAACTTTTGTGTTTCTTCCTTGGTCAGTCTTGGGAGGTTGTATTTTTCTAGGAAGTTCTCCATTTCTTCTAGGTTTTCCAGCTTGTTGGCATATAGGTTTTCATAGTAGTCTTTAATAATTCTTTGTATTTCTGTGGAGTCTGTCGTGATTTTTCCATTCTCATTTCTGATTATGTTGATTTGTGTTGATTCTCTTTTTGTCTTAATAAGTTTGGCTAGAGGCTTATCTATTTTGTTTATTTTCTCAAAGAACCACCTCTTGGTTTCATTGATTTTTGCTATTGTTTTATTCTTCTCAATTTTGTTTATTTCTTCTCTGATCTTTATTATGTCCCTCCTTCTGCTGACTTTAGGCCTCATTTGTTCTTCTTTTTCCAGTTTCGATAATTGTGATGTTAGACTATTCATTTGGGATTGTTCTTCCTTCTTCAAGTGTGCCTGGATTGCTATATACTTTCCTCTTAAGACTGCTTTTGCTGCGTCCCACAGAAGTTGGGGCTTAGTGTTGTTGTCATTTGTTTCTATATATTCCTTGATCTCTATTTTGATTTGTTCATTGATCCATTGATTATTTAGTAGCATGTTGTTAAGCCTCCATGTGTTTGTGAGCCTTTTTGTTTTCTTTGTAGAATTTATTTCTACTTTTATACCTTTGTGGTCTGAAAAATTGTTTGGTAGAATTTCAATATTTTGGAGTTTACTGAGGCTCTTTTTGTGAGCTAGTATGTGATCTATTCTGGAGAATGTTCCATGTGCACTTGAGAAGAATGTGTATCCTGTTGCTTTTGGATGTAGAGTTCTATAGATGTCTATTAGGTCCATCTGTTCTAGGGTGTTGTTCAGTGCCTCTGTGTCCTTACTTATTTTCTGCCCTGTGGATCTATCCTTCGGGGTGAGTGGTGTGTTGAAGTCTCCTAAAATAAATGCATTGCAGTCTATTTCCCTCTTTTGTTCTGTTAGTATTTGCTTCACATATGCTGGTGCTCCTGTATTGGGTGCATATATATTTAGAATGGTTATATCCTCTTGTTGGACTGAGCCCTTTATCATTATGTAGAATCCTTCTTTATCTCTTGTTACTTTCTTTGTTTTGAAGTCTATTTTGTCTGATATTAGTACTGCAACCCCTGCTTTCTTCTCACTGTTGTTTGCCTGAAATATGTTTTTCCATCCCTTGACTTTTAGTCTATGCTTATCTTTGGGTTTAAGGTGAGTTTCTTGTAAGCAGCATATAGATGGGTCTTGCTTTTTTATCCATTCTATTACTCTGTGTCTTTTGATTGGTGCATTAAGTCCATTTACATTTTGGGTGACTATTGAGAGATATGTACTTATTGCCATTGCAGGCTTTAGATTCATGGTTACCGAAGGTTCAAGGTTAGCTTCTTTAGTATCTTACTGCCTAACTTAGCTCACTTATTGAGCTGTTATATACACTGTCTGGAGATTCTTTTCTTCTCTCCCTTCTTATTCCTCCTCCTCCATTCTTCATATGTTGTGTGTGTTGTTCTGTGCTCTTTTTAGGGGTGCTCCCATCTAGAGCAGTCCCTGTAGGATGCCCTGTAGAGTGGTTTGTGGGAAGCAAATTCCCTCAGCTTTTGCTTGTCTGGGAATTGTTTAATCCTGCCATCATATTTAAATGATAGTCGTGCTGGATACAGTATCCTTGGTTCAAGGCCCTTCTGTTTCATTGCATTAAGTATATCATGCCATTCTCTTCTGGCCTGTAGGGTTTCTGTTGAGAAGTCTGATGTTAGCCTGATGGTTTTTCCTTTATAGGTGACCTTTTTCTCTCTAGCTGCCTTTAAAACTCTTTCCTTGTCCTTGATCCTTGCCATTTTAATTACTATGTGTCTTGGTGTTGTTCTCCTTGGATCCTTTCTGTTGGGGGTTCTGTGTAATTCCATGGTCTGTTCGATTATTTCCTCCCCCAGTTTGGGGAAGTTTTCAGCAATTATTTCTTCAAAGAGACTTTCTATCCCTTTTCCTCTTTCTTCTTCTTCTGGTATCCCTATAATACGAATATTATTCCTTTTGGCTTGGTCACATAGTTCTCTTATTGTTGTTTCATTCCTGGAGATCCTTTTATCTCTCTCTATGTCAGCTTCTATACGTTCCTGTTCTCTGGCTTCTATTCCTTCATTGGCCTCTTGCATCTTATCCATTCTGCTTATAAATCCTTCCAGGTTTGTTTCACTTCTGTGATCTCCTTCCTGACATCTGTGATCTCCCTCCGGACTTCATCCCACTGCTCTTGCATTTTTCTCTGCATCTCTGTCAGCATGTTCATGATTTTTATTTTGAATTCTTTTTCAGGAGGACTGGTTAGGTCTGTCTCCTTCTCAGGTGTTGTCTCTGTGATCTTTGTCTGCCTGTAGTTTTGTCTTTTCATGGTGATAGAGATAGTGTGCAGAGCTGGTACAAGTTACCACTGGAAGAGCTTCCCTTCTTGTTGGTTTGTGGCCTTCCTCACCTGGGAGAGTAGCGACCTCTAGTGGCTTGTGCTGGGCAGCTGTGTGCAGACAGGGTTTCTGCTTCCTGCCCGGTTGTTATGGGGTTTATCTCTGCTGTTGCTGTGGGTGTGGCCTGGCTGGGGCTGGTCCTCCAAAATTGCAGAGCCTGTTGGAGGGGGAGCGGCTGGGAGGCTATTTATCTCCGTAAGGGGCCTCTGTGCTCCTTGCTGCCCAGGGGGTTAGAGTGCCCAGAGATCCCCAGATTCCCTGCCTCTGGTCTAAGTGACCTGTCCTGCCCCTTTAAGACTTCCAAAAAGCACTCTCCAAACCAAAACAACAACATTAACAATTTGAGAGGGAAAAAAAAAAAAAAAAAAGGAAAAATCACTTGATTTTTTTTTTTTGTCCTCAGGCGTCGGTTCCAGGCACCCGCTCACTGGTCCTGCTGCCCTGCCTCCCTAGCACCAAGGTCCCTGTTCCTTCAAGGCTCCCAAAAAGCACCCACCCACTGGTCCCGCAGGGAAAAACGCGCGATATTCTTTGTCCTCAGGCGCCGGTCCCAGGCACCCACTCACCAGTCCCGCCGCCCTGCCTCCCTAGCACCAGGGTCCCTGTCCCTTTAAGGCTTCCAAAAAGCACTCACCAAAAAGAGGAAAAAAAAGGGGAAAAATGCGCGATTTCCTCCGTCCTCAAGTGCCAGTCTCAGGCACCCACCCACCGGTCCCGCAGGGAAAAACGCGGGATATTCTTTGTCCTCAGGCACCGGTCCCAGGCACCCGCTCACCAGTCCCGCCGCCCTGCCTCCCTAGCACCAGGGTCCCTGTCCCTTTAAGGCTTCCAAAAAGCACTCGCCAGAAAGAGAAAAAAAAAAGGGGAAAAACGCACGATTTCCTCTGTCCTCAAGTGCCGGTCCCAGGCACCCGCTCACCAGTCCCGCCACCCTGCCTCCCTAGCAATGGGGTCCCTGTCCCTTTAAGGCTTCCAAAAAGCACTCGCAAAAAAAAAAAACCGCTCCGGTTTCTTTCCACCCGCCGGGAGCCGGGGGGAGGGGCGCTTGGGTCCCGCCAGGCCGGGGCTTGTATCTTACCCCCTTCGCAAGGCGCTGGGTTCTTGCAGGTGTGGATGTGGTCTGGATGTTGTCCTGTGTCCTGTGGGCTCTATTTTAGGAAGATTTTTCTTTGTTATATTTCCATAGCTCTATGTGTTTTTGGGAGGAGATTTCCACTGCTCTGCTCACGCCGCCATCTTGGCTCCGCCTCGATTCCTCTCTTTTTATCACAACTCATACCCAATCTGTTAATGATTCTGTTGGATTTAAAGTCTCACCACCTCCACTGCCACCACCCTAGGCCAAATGACTTTTGTCCCTTTCCTGGATTATTACAACAGCCTGCTACCTAACTGGTCTCCTGGCTTCTGCTCTTGCCCTACTTGGGTCTACCTGCCATGCAGCAATCAGGTGATTCTGCAATAAGAAGTCAGCTAATGTTCTGCTAAAAATTGTCCAATAGGTTTCATGCATTAAGAGTTAAAAAAAAGTCTTTCCAGTGACCTGCAATCCTGCACAATCTGTGCATCCTCCCTGCCCCACTGCATCACCTACCGCACCCCCATTACTCATGCTGGCACAGCTGTGCTAGGCTGAATCAAATACAGGACACCTCAGAGCCTCAGCACTTGCTGTTCCCCTTGGCTGCAATGCTCTTCCACTACATGTCTGCAGAGCTGACGCCTCTCCTCCTTCCTTTCAAAGAAGGATCTCAGGGAAGCCTTCCCTGACCAGATTCTTTACAATTGTGATGAGCCTTCCTCCTACCCCCATCACAATCTGTCCCCTCCCGTTTTTTCCCACAGAACTCTATCTAATGTACCACTCAAATTTGCTTATGTATTTGTTGTCTGTCTGCCGCCACTTGATTGTAGGCACACATTTTGTACACTTTGGCTATTATCTATTCCCAGGCACATAACTGGTACTTGGAAAAGAATTGTTGAATGAATGAATGAGTTCTAATTTTGATACCACATGCTGTACATAAATTATCTCACTTATCCCCATTTCCCAGCTGAAGAAACTGAGGTTAGTAGTGGTTATGTAATTCATCTAAGGTCAGTACAATCTTCAGGATGAGCCCATTTGTCCATGTACTAGAAAGGGTAACTCCATAACCTTGATAGATTCTCATTGAACTCTGGAATTTGTACCCAACTGACTGGTTAGACTCAGTCACAAGTACAGCGGAGACTCAAACAGGTCTATTTGGCTCCAAAGCTCCTTGATTTTTCCACAGTTCTACTGAAACCTGAAGGTTTCCATCATATTCAAGGGAATATTTTAATTAACTGAAAGCATTCTTGATATATTGCATGCTAACTGCTTGCTCTATTCAGTTCTCTGTGCCAAAGCTCACTGCTTTCTAGATTTCCTAACCCCAGGGCTGTTAATTCCCACTCAGAGGCTCTCTGAGCCACATTCTATCTTTTGAGTGTGGAGGGGGGTTGGACGGAGACAGGACTTGCTCTGCCGGCTAGTAGAGAAATGGGTACATAAGAAAATGCTACCCCCAGTTTCCTTCTCTAAATGGCTCCTGGTCTTGCTTTCACACTGCTCTTTAAAGTCTCAGTAATCACCACGTCAACATTAAGATCTTCACAAAACAAAAAGGAAGCTTCATTTGATGAACAAACCAAATGTAGAACAACAACAAAAAGTTCTTCAAGGAAGCTGGTGCTCCCCCTCTTTGCCTGAAACTACTTTCTGTTCCCACTTACAGGGTCTTTTCACTGTCTGTTAAAATAGCTCCTCTTCCACGAACAACAGAACCCTTCATGTACAACCTGAAATTATTTCTGCTGCGATTCCTTTGCTTTTCCAAAACCACCATGAAAAATCTCTACCTCTCTGTCACCCCTTTTTCTTTCCTGTTTAAAACTCTTACATCTCTCTTTTTAAAATCTTCTTAGCAAGAGTGCTTCTAATTCCATTAAAAGTCAATGCAAAATCTCAAAGATATAGAGAATTTAAGTTGTGACCTCTTGACGGAGGAGGTGCTGCTGACTGTGTCACTGAGGAGTGCAGGGATTTGGGTGACAAATTCCATCTGTTGCCTAAGGCATGCATCCGAGGGTGCTGGCAACACCGTCCTGGATCATGGGCAGATAGGAAATGCTCCCCTGAGGAAGGGCGTTCCAGGCAACATCTGCAGGAGAGACAGAGGTCAAGATCCACAGTACCCGTGACAGCGGCCGGCACTGCTGCTCTCTGGCAGCCTCTCCCAACCATCAGAGATGGGGTTTCTTGTGACCATCTACTGAGCAGGCCCTGTTAACCCCACTCCCCAGGATTCCTGGGTCTGCGGAGGCACTGGCTGAAAACTGGGAGAATAAATGCAAAGGGAATATAGCCTCTGCTCAGGGTCTGACCAGCAGAGCTGGGACTCACTTACAAGCCTTCCACTTGCGGCTCCAGCTGCAGTGAAACTTCTAAACACACCACCTCATCTGCCAGCATGAACAGAAGTGCCCCCAGTGGGAAGGCACCAGGAAATAGGCAGTAGCCCCAGCAGAGGCTGCAATACAGCTGGCCATGTAGTCAAGGGGCCTGGGGTGGGAGAAGAGACAGGGACCAGGTAAGACCTGTAGAGGACCTAGCATGGAGAGGGGTACAGTGTTCTCCTCCACAAAAGAGTACTTGGTTAATTTTTAAATAAATAATGTTAAGCCATAAAATAGGTTAAAAAAAAGAGTCAATTTTTCCCCTATGAAATCAAATAATTTGAAAAGAAAAAATACAGTGCCTCTGCCGCCTGTGCTCTGAGCACACACACATTTGGTCTGTCTGGAGTAATGGAGCAGTTCAAGGCAGAGAAGTTCCTTCTCATATAGAAACTGGCCTGAAAGTAGAAGACATCTATTCAGACTCATCTATCTCTCACCGAATCCCAGCTATACTCCAGATACCATGCTTAGCAGTTTTGCATACCTCATTTTTAATCCTAAAAACAAGGCAGTTTTATGGAGATTTGGGGTCAGATGTCATCCATTCTATCTAAATGAGAGTAAATCAGAGAGTTTGGCAATACCCTCCTAGACCGTGGACCATACCTTACAAATGAGAAAACTGAGAGTATTGGATGGTTCTGCCAGATTCCAAGACAGGTTAGGCATGCAAGTGACTTAATGAGGGAATAACAGGCATAGGCAGGCACAGCCTCCTCCCGACTTGATGCTGGTCTGAGGTCTGTGAGAGAAAAGGAGAAGGGAGGGCAGGGGATCAAGTAAGAAGCATCTAAGGAGGCAGCACTGTTCCAAGAAAAGCAGAGCCAGGCTTGGTGGGGAGGGGTCCTCAAACCAAAGATGCCTGCAGAAGGAGTCTTGTGTCCCCAGTGGGTCTGCCTTGACATCCTTCGGCCCTAGGTTACTGGCTGGGAAGAACCTTCAGGAAGCTTGGCTGGGGTGGACCCTGTGCCTGGGGATGGAGGAAGGGGGCAGCACATATGTCAATCATGGTCCTGCAGCAGGATATCTGAGCAGTGTGTTTCCATGGTTGCCACACTGAGGCATTTGAGAATTAAAATGAATTTTCTGCTTATCCAGCTTGTTTGGGGGTGAACCTCATTCATATTCAGGCTCTTTGGATCCATGTTCTGTATGTTTCTCACTATACCAATCAGATCCCTTATTTGGGGTGGGATGTAATTATGGAATTTTAGGTGATACAAATTTATCTGTGAAATATTTTATTAAAAAAGAAATCTCTGTTTAATGTGTTGCAGTCAGCTCACTTACAAGTTGGGAAGTTTTGCCAAGGACCAGGCTGTCCTGTGTAGAACTTTATCCAGGTGTCTGGGTAGGAGCATGAGCTGAAAGAAAACGTGACACTTTGGAAAAGGAACCAGCCATCTTTGTACCTCAGGCATCTCTCAGATAGATCAGACAGCATCCTGCCCTATGAAACATCTTTTCTACAGGCTGATGCCATAATACAATAAAGAGAAATATCAGCTTCTAGCTGTGGTAAAGATAGGCTTTTCTGCCATATTCACCCTCCATTTTCTTCCCTGCTAAGGAGGAGGTTTTGTAGCACGATAAGCCATCAAAGTTGCGCTGTCAATGACAGCATAAGAAAAGTTTGTTAAACAGATGCCATCCTCTGAGGAATCCATCCATTCCACAATGGATGAGCACCTACTATGTCCCTGGAAGCAGATATACAGTGTTGAGCATAGGGACAGACAAAGCCCGATTACCATGAGGTTTTCCCACTAGGGGGAGGAGAAAGACAATAAGCCACAAACAAATAATATTGATAGCAGTAACTACTGTGAAGACTATAAAACATTACAAGGGTCTCTAGAGTGTGGAGGAAGGTAGTGGTGCTGAACTAACATGGTCAGGGAAGGCTTGACAGTATGGAAATGTAAGAATGGAGGCAGCCATTGAGGATGCAGAGGGAACATTCCAGGCAGAGGGAAACTTGGTAAAGAAGCGCTCGGAGGCAGGAAAATGTGCTTTGCATTTGAAGCAATGGATTGAAGGTCTGTGAGCCTGGAACCTGGAGAGCATGCAGAGGGTGTCATGGGTCAGAGGCTCAGGTGGGACTTTGGAAACCAAAGTAAAGACTGGATTTTATTCTGGGTGCAACTGGAAATCTCCAGAGAGTTTTAACTGGGTAGTAGGGGTAGGAGTTGATTTACTGCTATGGGGGGAATGCACTGTGGGAGGTAAGAATAGAAACAGAGAGGCTGTTTGAGAGAGATTGCCATGGTCTAGAGGGGAGATGATGGCAGTAATGGAGAGGGAAGTGAGATGTGATAAGATTCTAAAAGTTCTTGGCCTACTCTGAAAGAAACTTGGAGACACCATCCCCATCTCTGCAGGGTGGAGGCTGAAATAATGGTGTCACCACCCTAACTACATGGAATATCCCTTGGGATATCAGTAGGATGCAGTCTGGACCTGGCATGGGGCAAAGGATCTTAATCAAAAAGACAGAAGGAAGCCCAAAACATGGTCCCACCTTGAGTGCACAGTTGAAGGGAGATCTGATTTTTAAAAAAGTCACCTATTAAACTCTACTTTTTGGACTTGCGGCTATGGCTGTACACCCCTGGGGACATAGCGGAACACACTGGTGAGTGTCAAGATGCCATATAATGCCAAGAATAGCTAAAGATTACCCAGTGCTGGCTATGTAGCAGGTGCTAAGTACTTTACCTCTCATGTAGCTCTCATAATAACCCTATGATGACAGATTGTTTTCCCTATTATATAGATGAGGAAACTGAGGCACAGAAAGCCTAAAGCACTGAACCTGATTACTTTTTATTCTGACGGCTCTCTTCTGCTCAATATGAGTGCTGTTCCAATGACTCCAAGGACATCGGACCCTTGCCCAACAACTCATGGCTGTCCTGCATTTAAGGGCACCAAGGCCATTCATTCTGAGAATGCTCTTCTAAGACACACAGCCATGTGCTGGTGCAGCCAGCATGGAAGTGAACTCTTTCACTGTGGGCATTGACAATAAATCCTGACTATTAGAAGGACCCAACAGAATACCCTAGAAGAGGGTACCCAGGCCTCAACAATCAGAAATCACTGGTTCATTAGTGCTACAGTCCAGCTTGAACCAAAGAAATGTTTATTCTCATGGGAAACACTTAGTAACAAATTCATTCAGCAATTATTTATTGTCTTACTAGGTGCTAGCACTGTACTAGACACTGAAGGGGATAGGGAACAAAGCCACCTCCTATTTCAAGATTTGTGCAAGTCAGAAGGAATAACAACAGGTAGGCTGGCTAAAGTTCATGAAACGAGAACTAACAACCCAAAATACGTATGCAGATATTTAACCAGAAAATTGCAGAACATAGGAGAGAAATGTGTTAGTTGAAGAGAAATTAGGATCTAGAATCCATGTGGGCTAGGGCAGTCAGGGAGAGAAGGATTTAGGAGATGAATGGGAGAAATTATTGAGGCCACTAGGAGGAATTTGGAGTCCCTTTAAAGATTACAGACCTTTCACTGGAAAAGGTAGCATGTGGCTATATTACTGCCAGAGGCCATTGTCCTCCTGTGAGGCTGAAAGGCCTTGCCATCTGCTGGATGATACTAATGCTAATGCAGTAGCCATTTGCTTATGACTTCTGCCCAGGAGGGATGGATTTACCCACAAATCTAATAGCACCTGGAATGGAGTAAGGTATGTTCTTGGGAATCTCCCAGGCTAAGTCTGACTGCTCTTAAGAGCCCTTCATGAGATAGTAGGCAAGAGTTGCTTAGGGATCATTTATCAATAATTGGTGTGTTGGGAGAAGTACAAAACTTCTTTGTCAGAAAAAGGTAAGCTAGGAAGAATCTGAGAACCCCAGGGCCCTAATTACCCTTCCCTTTCATCCACCCTGCTTTCCCAGACCTACAAAAGGCCTCCAGTCTTCAATGGTGAAAGAGTCACTTCTGAAGGGAGGAGAGGAAAACAGGGAAGCGTTCTGGTGAAGGCCCCACTCTTCTTTCTGAGTTATAATTTCTTCTCTAGATCATATTATAGAAGTGGGAACAATGTTTCCAGAGGGCTGAGTTAAAATATTTTCTGTGACAGAGAATTGGAGGCTCCAGGAGCCCTTTTGCCATCTTATTGGCAAGGATTATTTCTGTGACACTCTGGAAAGACCAGTGCATCTGGGGTGATAGGAAAGGGAAGACCAGACTTGGTGGGGTGCCCCTTCATGATTCCAGCCATTTGGAATAACCAGAACACACCCCTATCTTTCTGATGAATCAAAACTTTTCTCCCAGTGATAATATTGATTCTTTGCTACTGAAATTACAAATACTTTTATCCCATTTGCTACTAGCTTCTAGTTCTGCTTATGACCTTTTTTACTTACCAAAGGATTTTCAAATAGCCAGCTCTACCAGCCTTGGCCTCTATAGGTTCTACCTTTGGATTGTACATAAAGAAGCCTTCAATATCCGATATTATAAATCTGTATTTCTTCTAATTCTTTAGCACTAATCCATTCTTCTTTTGGGCTATGACATAACAATCTAGTTTAATTTTGTTTTTCCACATAATTAACTGATTCTGCCAGAATGACCTGTGGTTTTATCCATTCCTTCAAATACTTGAAATGCATCTTAATCATACACTGAATATTTTATATACTTGGGTGTGATAGATTGTAGAATCCAAATCCTGACAAATATTTAATAGCCCCTCTTATGGAACTCCTCTGCAGGAGAACAGAAAATATCCTGTGAACTCAGATTTAGCCTTGTAACTTATGTTGGTCAATGAAATGCAAGCAGGAAAGACATGTACCACTTACAAGCAGGTGCGTTAAGAGCTAGTGAGTGGCTCATCATGCTTTTTCAGGTTTGTAACAACACCATCAATGTTTCTAGATAGATCCTCCTTCATGTGCCCAGATCCCAGGATGAAAGCCACATGGACAAGAGCTCAGCTGAACCGTATGGATATATAGCTTATGACCCATATGGACATATAAAGGCAAAAAATAGACCTTTATCATAGTAAACTCCTGAGATTTGTTACCATAGCAAAACCCAGTCTATCCTGACTAAGATGTGTTTCTGGCCTCTCTCTTATGCCTACTCTTGTGTCAGTTCTTAATTAGCTAGACCTCATCCAACTAAGACTAAAAAGAAGCATAAACTCTCACCTGAAAGTACTGGGAAACAAATCAAGAAAACAATGCACCCAAACTGCTCCCTCAAAAGTTTTACACGTTCGTTATTTTCTTCCGACGTTCAGCATTACAGAATGCAGAGTGGCAAGCTGTGGGGACTGAAAAGGAAGGATAAATACTTGGTGAAAAGCAGAAGAGTTGCATTAATGCTTGTCCTTTAGGGTGTAGTGTTATCTTCCCTCCACTAATATAAGAGCCCTGACAACCGAGTGGGTCCTCATGGGGTTGCCTGTGTCACCATTTCCCCTGTGAGCATCTCTCTCTGTCCATTGCTCCATTTGGGCCTGACTCAAAGCTCCACGTCAAATGGTAATATTGGGTTTGCTGGATTGGTGTGGGGAAGTGAAGAATGGAATTTACCTTGCGAAGTGCTGAAAGGTCATAAAGCTGGAAACCATTAAAATTTTGCCAAAATTCTATTTCTTCCAGCCCATGGATGCTGTTTCTTCCTCATGAGTGCCACCATGTCCAGAGGAACTGCTATGTCAGTCATTCTATAAGGCACTGAACTTTCTCAAAGGTGGTGTTGTGTTTAAACACCACTGGGTCTGGAATAATCAGACACCAAAGCCAGGAGGGATTGTCAGGGAAAGGCTTTCTCTACTGTTCTGCTCTGTCTTGAAGTGACTCTGCCTATGCCCAAAAGGGCAGAGTGTGAATCCTTGCACCTGGGAGATGCCACTGAGGCCCTGGCAAAAGTTCAGGTTTGCATTTCCGAACTTCAAAACCCTCTTCCTAGCCTCAGCGTTAGCCAGTAACTGATGGATTCTAGTCAGTATCACACTCATGTGTGATAAGAATCCTAACTCTGATCCTCTGCCTAAATCTTGACATTGAATGGCAGCCAGAATTTGACTCTCTTTTGAGCTTGAGGTCAGGGCAAACTGCACTCTTTCCAAAAGTGTTTCTACTGCAGCCCTGCCCCAACCCCAGTCACCTCCACAGCTCAGCAGGGATTCCCAGACATATAAATCAGAGCTGGCTGAGTTAGAGGAAGACGGAGAGCTGGACAGCACCCAGACAGAGAACTCATACCCAGAACAACCAGTTACCAGCAGCAAACATTCCAAGCAACACAGAAACAGGAACCTCCTAAATCTGGTGCAATTAAGAACAGAAGCAGCTGGAAGAACAAAAAAATTGGTAAAGATTCTAACATAAGGCTACATTTTTGCTATACTGAATATTTGCATTGCCTCCAAATTCCTGTGTTGAAAGCTTAATCACTAATGTGATGGTATTTAGGTGGGGCCTTTAGAATGTGCTCGGGTTATGAGGACAGGTCCCTCGGGAATAGGATTAGAACCCTTACCAAAAAGACCCCAGACACCCCCTGGCCCCTTTCACCATGTGAGGGCATGGCAAAGAGACAGCTATCTGTGGGACAGGAATCAGTCTTCTCCAGACACCAAATCTACCAGTAGCCACATTTTAGACTTTCCAGACCCAAAACTGAGAGAGATAAATGTTGTTTATAAGCCACCCAGTATATGGTATTTTTCTTATAACAGCCTGAAGAGACTAAAAGAACTCTGAACACTCAAATGAAGAAATGGAGAATTCTCTGCAGCCATTATAGGAAGCCTTACCATGAGAAGAGGGCATTGAAAAACTGCAGCGGGGACAGGAAGAGCACATCAGGGAATTAGATGATGATGAAAACCGCACCCACTGGATGAAATCAAAGACATGCTTGTCACTGCCTCAGTGAGAAGGAATCCAAAGGAACATACCGCACAGGTCAGTGGTTATCCCTGCAGGCATCCTGAAGGAGCTCTTCAGTAAGCTGTGGTCCTCACTTCACAGCTTAGTTCCAGCTGTTCTGAATTAATAAAAATATATTTTCTTTATAAACTCCCAAGGTAGATAATCCCTTCAGACCTTTCCTAGATAGGTTTCTGAAGTAGGGAGACCCCACTTAAGTGAAGTCAAAATTCCAGCGTGCAGACTGGACAGCCGGGTTCACCAGCACGCATTGCAGAATGTGCTGTAACAAGGCTTGGTCTCCTCTGGGTGCGCTACAAGTTAGACTTCATATCCATCAGCCCCTTTCATCCTCACAATGCCCTCATAAGGCAAGTAGGGTACATATTTTACAGAGAAGGAAACTGAGGCACAGTAAAGGCCAGGTCCAGGTTGGGAAAGAACAATGCTTTATCCCTGAAATGGGCTCTTGGGCCCTTTCTTTTATCCCTGTTGCCCAACCTACAAACTCTTCCAGAAAAATACTGTGAATATTCGTTGTTCAAACAACAAAGGAAGACATGTCTTAGATACTTTTTAGTATGGCTTCCCAACGTCTTTGGGGTCTACCCTAGGGCCAGAGATGGATGTCAGCAGCTATTTATAAAACATGAATGCTTACAGCACTTTGGCCATGGCCTGTGGGTCCAGGGCAATGCTCAATCCAGTGTAGGACGTTTAGAACATATTGCAACAAACAAACAAAACTATGAGAAATTCAGACAAAGAGAGTCACTGGATTCTGTTAGGGGTAACCCTCTCAAGCAATTCTTCTTGGACGCGGGTCATATACTTCAGTATCCATTCAGCTTGTTAAAAAATAGAATTTTATTTTCTTTTAATTTTGCCTTGTTGAACACTTTCTGCAACTTGCAGCCAAAGAACCGTAATTAATACAACATGATTTTACCAGTCTTTCCCCTTCTGGGTCTTAAACTTGTCTTTCCACATAACATCCCTTGCTTTTATCCAAATGCAGTTTTCTCTTCATTAATCATTTTCTCTGCATTTCTCTAACAAGAGCAAAGTTGGGGCACTTTCTATTTTGGCCACATTTTCCCTGTACTCACCAACTATTGACCCTCTCAGATGACCATGGAAAAAAATTAGAGGCTGGAGAGGAAAACCACACTAAGGTCCTTAAGAGGGATGAGTGGACTGGCAGAAAGCCAGTGGGATTGTGTAATCCCTGTTAAATTAAGAAACTCCCTGTCAAACTGCCTCAGTTCCTCTGCACACTAAGAAGGTATGAACAGTTTGTCTCCGGCGCATCAGAACCAGCTGATTGACTCACCTGGCAGGTTAGGTCGGGTCAGTATCCTTAAATCACCTCCCTTTCGAGTAGAGTTTACAGTTCACATAATAGCAGATCAGCAGGCTCTAGGTAAAATAATGCTCAGAGGAAGAGTATTATGAGCTCCAAGCTTGCAGGTGAAGTTATAAAAAAGAAGTCATCTATTTAAACTTTAATCCCCACCTTTGCTGGAACTAAGGCGACAAGGATGAACTTTTAGCTGCTCTTCCATTTGATAAGGCTGAGTGCAGGGCTGTAAATTAGAAAATAACAAATATTGCTGCTAGGTAGCATTTGCAGCCCCCTGGAGCCTTCCTGGGGCTTTATTGACCACTGTGCAGGACTATGGGCAAGGCAGCTCGGCCTGGACACCAGTAAAGGGGAGTGATTTGCACAAGTGCCCAGAGGACTTCACAAGGAGGCCTTCTCATCTCTAGGTAGTGCCAAGCATGGGTAGCCAAGAGGATATTTTATGAGCCTCCAGTGTCTACTTCAGTGTGGCTAAAGGTGCTATTAATTGGCTTTCTATTCAGAGGCATTAAATCGACTTTACCTAAAAATATTGCTTACTTTGTTCAATGAAGGAAAATTGGATTTAGATTTAGAATCTCTGTACAGATGCAAAATTAGCTCTAAAACCTCACATTTTTACCACAGCATATGGGCAAAGCAAAAATGTAAATGACTTTGCAGTTCTTGATTTGAATATAAGTACTATTGTGACTGACACCAACATACTTTTCCACTTTTTCAGTTTGAAGCTGGGGAGACAGATGGGAGAGGTAAGGAAATTAGAGTCAGAATTGGCCTCCTCTAAGTCATTAGTCCCCTCAGGTGGGAATGCATCTCATTTAGGATGGGCCAGTGTCAGAGCCAAGCAGATCAAGGTCTTGCTGTTTCAGTCAAATACATGAAGAGAGAGAAAGATCACTGAGCAGGGAGGCCTGAGACTTTGATAAGCCCTTTCTCATGGGTGAGCCTAGAAAATAAAGGATCTCGAGACTAGATTATGTCTAAATCTCCTTCCAAGTCTAATTCATGCTTATAAATGGCCATTTTCTGTATTATTTCTTATTACCCTAAAATTTAGGGAAAAATTTATCCCACAAAACTGCACAGAATCCAAACATAATCAACTCTTATTTATCTAAAACCTAAATACCTTGGAAGTTCAAATAATCAGAACAGTTTTTGTGAAACCAGATAATGTTCACAATAATGGTTGCTATCTTGTACAATGTACTAAATTAGCTTCAGAATCATAAAGAAAAGATGAATTGCTGTTCAGTTTGGTTTTATAAAGCGTGTTCTAATTCTCTTCCAGGGAAATTCTCAGAAATGAGAAACAAATCAGAGCAGGTCAGAAAAGATGAAACATCCTCCATTATTCCACCAGATTCTGTCACCCTCAACAGAGAGGTTGTGGCTGGCATTGATTTTTTTTCTGATAGTAAGTAAATCTCCTTTCATTTGCACTTGCCTTGTTCCCATCAGTTATTCTTGGCATCCAGAACATACATAGTTTGTATGTATTTGTTTGTTTGTTTGTTTTACCAGAATCAGAATTCTGCCAGGCCAGGAACAAGAAGAAAAGAGTCACTGACAGCTTTATTTCTTGGGATCTTGAAGGACTGACCCAACTTACGTGAAAAGTTTCCTGAAGTCCAAAATGGTATTAGAAGAAACTTCCTTTGTTATTTCAATAGAGAGCTAAGTGCAACATTTAAGATGTTTATCTCTTTCTAGCGATTACACAGCTATCCAGTAAAGATGCTCAGAGCAGACCACAGGCCAAGCGCTCAGCAGACACTGAGTACGTGCTGATGGGTGAGAAGCTTTCCCATGTTCAAAGCCATACAGTCTCTGGGGATACAGACAAGCCCACCCTGGGAAGCATCAGTCCCATGTAACTCGAAGCCCCATGGGGCAAAGGACCCAAAAAGAGGCCTCCTGAGTGTTATTTGCATTCAGGGAAAACTTCGGAGGGAATTTACCTTACTTTTTTTTTCCTTTTCCTTTTTTTAAAAAAATCTCTGAATCAAGACCATCAGAGTTAAAGCCAGACAGGCTGGGTTCAAATCCCAGTTTAGCCACTTGCTAGCCGAGTGACCCTGGGCAACTAACTGAACCTCTCTGTGCCTCATTTTTCCCCTTGTAAAAACCTGCTTCCTCAACCTAAGACAGGCACAGTCGCAGGGGAGCCATCAGGTGAGAAATTGGGGATCAACAGAGGTGAGGCTTAGAACCTCACCCCCCCCTGTTTTGAGAGAAATCTTCTGCATCCGTTGATGTTTTATTACCCTTGTCTAGCTTGGATTAACACTTATTCTACAGGCACACACCTGATCATCTACATTTGCTCTCTTACAGCACTAAACTATGTTTTCTACCTTTATCTTGCATCTACCTACCACTTTAGCATTTTATTAAAAATAATAATAATAATAATAAGGGAGAAATGTGGGATTCACATATAAATCAAGTATAAAAATCAAACAAATATTCATATTTGACCTGATTGTTTATAGTTCATAAAGCGTGATCAAAACTGAAAGTTTTTGTGATGACAGCCCTTGTACTGTTCACCATGTAAGAACTTATTCACTATGTAAGAACTTGTTCACCATGTAAGAACTTGTTTGTTATGCTTCAGAAGATTGGAGACTGACAAGAATTAGGCTTGGGGTGGATTAATGATTGTGCATTGAGCATTGAGTCCCTTATACAGAATTTTATTGTTGTTAACAACCATTCGATCAATAAATATGAGAGATGCCCTCTCAAAAAAAAAAAAACAAACCTGCTTCCTACGGTTGTGAAGATTGAGGTGCTTAGACCCATGCCTGTCACATAGTGAGGGCTACCTAACAGGGGTTCTTAATGATCTCAGATGCTTTAGGTTTTAATGTCTCACCCATTTATTGTCACTTTAACAACTTCAGCGCTCTCGCACGTGGCAGAGAATATGAAAGCGAACAGCAAACTCTCGGGAGAGTCAGCTTGGTTTCCTAGCCACCTGGCCCCCGCTGCCCTGCACGGCTCTGCCTTCTGCTCTCCCCAGGGCGCTTTGTCTGCCCCTGTCCTCCTGACCACCTTCCCCACCCCCCGAGCCCCCAGTCTTTCAGTGTCCTGGTCACCGTAGACTTCCCCGTGGAGACCCCTTGACCTCAGGCGGCATTCCCTCTCTGGGGTGTTTCTGAGGACACAACACGCGTTTGCATACTGCTTTGTACTGCATACTTCTTTTAATCTCCTAGTCTTACTAGATTCTAGATTTCTTGAAGGCAAAGCCATGTCTGGCCCATTTTGATAACACCCACAGTTCTGAGCACAGTGGCCTTCACATAGCTGGTCCTGAATTTGTTTCATAAATAAGAATAGAAGTAAAAACAAGCAAAACCTACAAAAGCAGTGAAGTAGAGGGTGGGTGCTGGAATCAGACAGACTTTAATTCTGGCTCTGTCACTATTTGCTGTGGAATCTTGGACAGTAATTCTACCTGTTCCCCCATCTCCTCATCAATAAAGAGGAGATAATCACGGTACCTCTCTTACAGGGCTGTTGTAGGAGTAAATGAGATAATGTGTAAAAGGGCCTAGAAGACAACCTGGCATGTAGTGAGGCTCAGTAACTGTTAACCTGAGCTGTTGCTAACACCTCATCAGCTCCCTCATTATAATTAGCCTGGGCTCTTTTGCTTATAGGGAAACATCTCTCCACCTACCAATGATCCCAAAGGAAAAAAGTGTCTTCTTATGCAGCATGGGAAGTAAGTTTGGTGTTTTAGAAATATGTCCATTAAACAAACACTTTAAAATGTCAGCACTTCAGAAAACGTTTGCATCTAAGGAACAATTCTGTTACTACGATCTTTGGAGCACCCATCTGAAGGTGTGGTAAGGGACACTCGGTGGCAAGTTCTATTTTCCCTCCATACATCTAGGGAAAAATGAGGCAGAGAAACATTTGGCTCCAAGCTAATAGAATCAGTGGCATAGCTCATCTGAAAAATTTATTCATTCTCAAGCTAATAGAAGCAGAAGCATGGCTTATCTCAAAATTCTAGCCATTGGCTAGCCCACATCCAAACACCAACTGCAGAAGCAAATCGCATTTAGCTGTTTCTTTTAAGTGTTGCTTTTAGTAAAAGAGTAAATTATGAAACTGAACCTTAAAAAAATCCAAATCTACAGACAGTTAAGATGATGTGATTCAAATATTCAGCATTCTTGTGGTCTTACTTGTTGAGAGAGGGAGTTTCAAGTGTTGTATCATTCGGACATTGATTCAGTCAGGAGACAGAAACCGCACGAGACACTTCCACAGAGAAAGTATAAAAACTTGTTAGCTGGATACTGAAAAAGCAAAAAGGCAAAAAGAGAAGGCTATCATAGGAGTTGCAGCAGTAGGAAGCACCTACCTCTCCCAGGCCTGGAGGAACAGAGGGAAGGTGCTGGAATTACTACAATTTAGAATCAGAAGCTCAGAGGTGGGGCCCATGGGGCCCAAATCAGGCACCTTAGAAGGGGCAGCTGTTTGGCTGGGGCTGGTCTCTCTGAGCCTGAAGAAGGGGCTGCCTGACCCTGGGACACAGATCGCTGAGGAAAGGGTATCAGCTGGCTGCTGCTGACCCCCTGCAGGGTGTGACAAGCTGACTCTGAGCCTTAGAATAGCAGCAGCCTGGCTTCAGCTGCTGCTACTGGAATGAAAGGTGACTCTGGGAACAAGACACTTTGCAAGGCTGACCTGACAAGAGGGAGAAACAAATGCAGAGAAGGAAGTCACTTCTCCCTCCTCCCACCTTTTAGTCTGCATCTAGCACATGCAGTTAGCAGAAGAGGACCAGAAGCAGCTAGCAAAAAGCAACAAAGTGCTTTGAAGAGCCAAGTTTGGTTGACATCACCAAGTATCAGAGGAAAAGGTAGGTTGGGGGCTAAAGGACAATAACTGGCACGAGTGCCTGGAGGAGGGGAAATTTTAAATATTTTGCTGTGCTCTATCATTATTTATACCCTATCTAGTAATGTATCTCTTACCCTTTTCTTGGTTCCTTTTTGCATGCTTTTTTAAAAATCATAACTGAGGTAAGAAAACTGTCCTACCAATCCAAATGTGTGTTTTTATTAGACTTTTAGATTAAAACCAGAGGTTTCTTAAAAAAGGGTGACACCAGAGTTTTAACCTGGAAGTCCTACAAAATTAGGATTTATCCACTACACTATTTTCATAAATGCTATCTATCTTCAAGAAAAAAACATTTATTAATCTGTAGTTTAAAAAGATGATTGAAAGATAACACTGAGAACCTAATTGATTCCATAATGTATCAGTAAATAATTATAATGAACCACTTTAGTAATGGGAGGTGCTCATCACTAGATGAGTAATAGGAGCCACACATTGCTAGAAAATTCTTAGTGTTTTTGTCATCAATGTCTTCATTTGAATTGTTACAAAGAATGAATTGTCCAAGACATGGAATCCCTAAGAAAACCTATTAAAACTTGATTTTGTTTTCCTCGGAAGTAACTATGAAGTTACATTCAGATTCAGTGGAGACAAAAATCTGGGAAATTTAGCCAAAGTATAGTACTCCTAAATGAATAGGAGTGCTGTCAATTTAAAAAGCATGTTAGGAGAGCTATTTTATGTCTGCCACTGAACATAACTTTGTGAGTTAAGGCTGAAACAAAGTCTCTAATTCAAGGAGCCAATAGTTTAATCGAAAATATGTTCCTAGCACATCTCAAAGGGTCAGGTCTGAGACAGATGGCTGATTGCCTCATGGCAGGGGGCATTTGGGCCCAGCTACAGCACATCTCCCAGTCCCCCTTGCAGCAACCTATGGCCCTGTGATTAATTTCTCTCCAGTGGACTCTGACAGACATGGGGTGCTTGTGTCACACAACATCCTACACATGCTCCTCCGTGTTTCTTCCTTGCCTTAGAGAAAATGGAAGAGACAAAGACCAGAATAATGTTGGAAGACACATGTTGAGGACAAGAAAGTGACATCATCCTGAGTTTCTATGTGACTGTACAGAACAGAGACAACTCTCTGCCACCTTCCCCAGTCCCCAGCCTGGAACTTCTTCCCTGGATGGCAATAGGAGAAATAAACCTTGACTACATTTAAGCTAAAGTATTTGGGGTCCATTTATTATAGGGTTTTAGCTTACTCTAATTAATACATAGTTGAAAACCAATATATTTTATAGAAGAATTTGAATTGCATTAGACTTTCTAGATGTGATAAAACCTAATCTGGGTGCTCATTAGTAACAATTGCAAATAATTTAGAAATTTAATGTGCCGGGAACTGTGCCAAGAACTGACATGTACTATCTAATTGTCACAATAGCCCTTTACGTTATATGTTGTTGAACCTTAACTTTTCCCATGAAGTATGGGCAAGTTTAGAACAGCCATGTATACAGCTACAATGGATGGTAGACCCATAATCTGAACACATGTACCTCTGCCTATGAAGTCAGCATATGCTGGTGGGGGCTAGTGTAAAGGAAAGGCATGTAGGTGTGTGTTATGGGGCAGGTTGGGGCTGGGTGTGACAATAGCTGTAGGACTTTTCCTTTCCAGTAATATTCTTATAGAAAAAGAGTTACCTTTGCTCTCCTGTTCTTCAAGCCAGTCTTGACTTCTGAAATCTGAACTGCTCTTTTCTCCATCAATACTATGGCAATGGGAGAACCCAGAATAAATTATCTAGGTATTCAGAGCTGAAAAAGGAGCCAAAAACCCAGCCCTCACCAACCAGCATGCCCGCTCTCAAACAGGAGCCCAGTCAATCTGAGGGACCATTGACGAGAGAGAATAGAGCAATTAAATGGGTGACCCTTCCTTTGGAGAAGGAACCCCAGAAGGATCACAGGCTGAGAGGCAGGGATTTGGGCCACAGAACAGAAGAAGAAGCCCAGTCAAAGGCAAATAAATACCCATTGTTCAAGATTACCAACTGCTAGCACTGATAATCAAGAGCTAACTGTAAGTAATTTTTTTGGCATCCAGATGGTCCTGGAGGAATTCAAAGCAGATAAATACATATATGCCCGGGTATGTCTAAATAAATTTATTTCCAAGAACTACTAGGTGTTAAGAAACCATGCAGAGTTTTGAACAGAAGAGGTGGACATCACCTGCGGGTATGGACAGCATTTCCAGTGTTGTCTTTGAGCTAACATGTTTAAAGTGCTAGAACTAGTCTTTTTGTTTTTAATGGAGGACGTTTATAAGTCATTTCTATTGCAAATAGTTCAGTGGCTCGGACTGACATTCAATAGCTAAATAGAGCCTTCTGCTTAGCCGGCTGTACGCCAAGACACCCCCACTTGAAGCCCTTCCCAGAAGCCTGCAGTTCTCCTTAACCAGCAGTGACAGCCAGCAACCAAAGAGGTTAAACCCACTCAAACTGAGAGCACCAAATGCTTTCACTTCAGAAGCATAACAGCAACAGAAACAGTGGATGTCCTAAGTGCTGTTTGCCAAAAATGCTTGTTCCTGCCTTCCAGGCATGTGGTGGGTGGCACTTCCTGGCCTCTGGGTGGCTAAGTGTGGCTCTGTAACTCATTCTGGCCAATGAGGTAGGCGCACAGGTGATAGTGCTGCCTTCAGTCTGCAGCATTTAACTGCTGGGGCAGGACTGTCCAGACTTCTCGTTCCTCCGTCAGAGCAAGTGGCAAGTTTGAGTCAGTGATTACTCCATGAGAGACATGCACCTTGAGCAATAAATAGCTTTTAATTATTTCACACTGCTGGGATTTTGTAGTTATTTCTTACTCTTACAGTTATTTTTGCAGCATGAGCTCACTTTTACTGATAGGTAACAATAAATAAATCTCATTAAGTGCTCACCCAAACCTAACTGTAACCAGAACCCTAACCCTAACCGTAACTGTAACACTGAATCCTAAACCTAATTCTAATTGTAACTGACATTCAATAACTAAATATTCTTACCATAAACATAACGCTAACTATAACCCTAACCCTAATCTTAATGGTCACCCCTAACCTGGGTCCCAAATCAGATATCCTGAACCTGAAACCCCAAAATCCTAAACCCAAACCCAAAGACTTACATCTGAAACTGAACCACAACCCTAACCATGACCCTTTATCCTGAATTGAGCCCCTGAACCTGAACCTGAACCACTGAGTCCTAATCCAAGCCCTAACTCTGAACCCTGAACCTAAACTGTTGAATCTCACCTGGACCCCTGACCCAGAACTTTGTCCAAAAGAACAACCATGTCCTATTCAAGGCCCGGTTGCCTATGATAAAGCAATGCAGCAGAAACATCATTTCATTCCTTAGATGTGCTCTTTAGGTGCATGTCTTTCTTGTTAGCCTGACCTTTATGCTCATGATTTCCTTGAGGGACACTGGTATCCACAGAAAGGAAATGATTCCTGTCAATGAATCTCTATTTCTACAAGATTGGGCTAGAAGCCTGGTAAGCTCTTTTCACATTTGTGATTGTGGTTCTTCTTTTAACCCCAACCCTAACCATAACACTCACCATAATCCTAAACCTAAATCCTAACCTGAACTCTAAAGATAACCATATCCTCGCATTAAGCCCAAAACAAAAACTAAACCTACCAGTACCCCTACTCTTAACTCCTCAACCTTACCTGCACCTTCACCCACATATAACCATAACCCTAAACCTAAATAAAAAACTTATCCTAACCTTAAACCCCAAACCTAACTCTAACCATAACCATGTTCTCAAACTACACCTAAAATAAATCCTACACGTACCTGTACCCTCTACCTTCACCATTACTCTCATCTTCACCTATACCTACCTGTAACCCTAAACCTAAATCAAGCAATAACCCGAACATTAAACACTTACCCTAAGTCTGACTGTAATCATAAACCTACCCTAAACCTAACCACAACCCTAAAAATAGCCATTCACCCTCACCCCTCACCCCCACCTTCACTTACACCTTACCATAAGCTGAAACCTAAACCTAACCCCAATCCTAAAACTGAACCTGAAACCTAACTGTAACCATAGCCATATCCTCACCCTACACTTAATACTAAACCTAACCCTACCCCAAAGCTAGCTCTAAGACTAAACCCTCACCCTCACTCACACAGAACCATAACCATTAACCTAACTCTATTGCTAACCCTCACCTTATACCCAAATCCTAACTCTATCCCTAACCATAACTTCATCCTAAACCAAATGCTACACCTAGCCCTAACCCTATCTCTACATGCACCATTACCTCCTTATCCTCACCCTCACCCTCATAATCACCCACACACAACCGTAACCCTAAACCTAAGTGCAGCCCTAACCCTAACAATACACCCTAACACTAAACCTAACCTTCAACGTAAACATATCCTCAAACTACACCTAACTCTCAATGTACACCCAACTCTAACCCAAGACCCTAACCTTTCTCTCACCCACACCTCACTCTAAGGCTAATGATAAACTTAACCCCTCACCCTAACTCAAACCAAAACTATAACTTCACCCTAAACCTAATCTTGAATGTAATCCTAATCCAGGCCCCAAACCAGACAACCTGGACTTGAAAACCCAAAGCCCTGAAGCTGAACACAAACCCTAACCCTGACTCCTTACCCTGAACCAATCCCCTGAAGTAGATCCTGAAACCCTGAACCTGAGCCCAAACCCTTACATTTAAACATGAACCCCAAAACCTAACCCTGACCCATTACCCTGAACCCAAACCAGAACCACTGAACATGAATCTGAACCCAAATCCTGAACCCTGAACATTAACTGCTGACTCCCACCCGAATCCCTGACCTGGTCCAATAGGAATCCAAAGAAATAACCCTGTCTTGTTCAAGCCCCGGTTGCATATGCTAAAGGACTGCAGCAGAATCAACATTTATTTCTGAAGATCTGCACTTTAGGCGTGTGGCTCTCTTGTCAGTCTAACCTTTATGCACATGATTTCCTTGAGGGACACCGAGGAAATGATTCCTGTGGAATGAATTTCTGCTCCTGAAGGCTGGGCTAGAAGCATGGTGAATTTCACTGTTCTTATTTTCTGAATATAATCATAAACCCACCCTACACTTAACCCTAAACCTAACCATAATCCTAACCTTCACCATAACCTGAATCCTAAACCTGAATCTTAACTCTAATGGTAACCATATCATTCCACTACACCCAAGAGGAAACCTAACATTACCCCTAGCCCTACTGCCAATTCCTCACCCTTCCCTCACCTTCACCTACATATAACCACAATCCAAAACCTAAACCAAACCCTTAACCTAACATTAAGCCCAAAACCTAACTCTAACCACAACCATGTTCTCACCTGACACCTAACAGACCCTAACCATACCTGTAATCCTCCACCCTCACCATCACTCTCATCTTCACCACTTCCACATAACCATAACCCTAATCCTAAATATGGCCTTGATCCTAACATTAAACAGTACCATAAGTCCTACTATAACCTGTAATAACTAATCCTCAACCTACACCTAACCCTAAACCTAATCCTATCCCTAACCCGGGCCACTCACCTTCACAGCTCAAGCTCATCCTAACATTCACCCACACCTTACTATAACCCTAAACCTAAACCTAACTCAAACCCTAACACTTAACCCAAAGCCTAACTATATACATAATCATATTGTCACCCTACACTTAACCCTACATCTAAACCTCACCCTAACCATGGCTACCAACCATAAATTCACACCTTACCATAACCCTAAATCTAAGTCTAACCCAAACCCAAACACTGAATGCAAAGCCTAACTCTATCCATAACCATATCCTCACCCAACACTTAACCCTAAACCTAACCCTGGCCACTAAATCTAAACCCTCATCCTCACCCTCACCTTGACCCACACTTAACCGTAATTCTAAACCTAATACTAATGCTGACCCTTACCCTTAACCAAAATCCAAACTCTAACCCAAATCTAACTTTCATCCTTACCCTAACCCTTCACCTAACACTAACCCTAATGCTACACACACCCCTAACCCCTCACGCTCACCCATATCTTCACCCACACCTAATCATAATAGTAAATGTATCTGTAGTCCTAATGCTAACATTAAACCCTAACCCTTTTACCATAAAGATATCCTCACCTTACACTACACCTAAACCTAGCCCAATCCTAACTTTAGCCACTAACACTCACCCTTCACGCTCACCGTCACTTTCACACACACCTAACTGTAAGCAGAATCCTAAAGCTAATCCTAACCCAATACTGAACCCTAAACTGCATGCTAGCTGTAACCATATCCTCACCCTACACCTAAAGCTAACCTTAATCCTAACCGTAATCCTAAGCCTAACCCCTCACCCCCACCCACACTCAGTTGGATCTAGAAACTGAAACCTATGTCCAATGCTAACCCTTAGTATAAAGCCTAATCCTAACTCTAATGCTAACCATAGCTTCATCCTAAACCCATCCCTAATCCTACCCTTACCCCTAACTTCTCAACCTCACCCTAACCTTCATCCACAGCTAACCATCCTAAACCTGAACTGAGCTCTAACTCTGACATTAAAGCCTTACCCTAAGTCTAGCTGTAGCCATAAACCCAACCTACACTTAACCCTAAACCTAACTGTAACATTAATAACCCTGGACACTCACCCTCACCTCACCTGCAACCTTATCGTAATCTGAAACCTAAACCTAACCCCTACCCTAACACTGAACCTGAAACATAACTGTGATCATAACCATATCCTCACCCTACAGTTAACCCTAAACCTAACCCTAACCCTAACGCTGGCCACTAATACTAAACACTCACATTCACTCTCACCTTCACCCATGCCTAACTGTAATCCTAAACCTCAACCTAACCCCAAACTTAATACTGACCCTAAACCTAAGTCTAACCATAACCATATCCACAGCCTACACCTAACTCTAACACTAAAACTAAACCTAGTCCTAACACTAAACCCTCACCCTCACTCACATGGAATCATAACACTTAACCTAACTCTATTGCCAACCCAAGCCCTAAGTCTTTCCCTAACCATAACTTCATCCTAAAACTGTGAACCCTTAACCCCTCATCCTCAACCACATCTTCCCACACACAAAATGTAACCGTAAACCTCAATATAGCCCTAACTCTAACAATACAAACTAACCCTCACTTTAAGTGTAATAGTATTCTCAAACTATACCTAACCCTCCACTGAAGCCTAACTCTAACCCTAGAAACTAACCCTTCTCTCACCCACCCCTCACTCTTAGGCTGTAGATAAATTTAACCCTACAACTAATCCTAACCCCTCACCCTAACTCAAAGCAAAACTATAACCTTACCCTAAACCTTACCCTAAATCTAATCCTGAATCTAATTCTAATTCATGCCCTGAATCTGACACCCAGAAACTGATAACCCAAAGCCCTGAACCCAAACAGAAACCTTACACCTGAACCCAAACCCAAACCCTAACCCTGACTCCTAACCCAGAACAGAGCCCCTGAAATGGATCCTAAGCCCTGAATCCAAACCAAAACCCTTACACTTCAACATGAACCCCAACAGTAACACTGACCCCTTACCCTGAACTGACCCCCTGAATCCTAGCCTGAAACCCTGAATGTGAATCTGAACCCTCACCCTGAACAATAACTGTGGACTCTCATCTGAACCCCTGACCCAGAACTGTAGGAATCCAAAGAAATAACCATGTCTTGTTCAATCCCCAGTTGCATATGCTAAAGGACTGCAGCAGAATCAACATTTATTACCAAAGATCTGCTCTTTAGGCACATAGCTTTCTTGTTAGTCTGACCTTTGTGCACATGATTTCCTGAGGGTCACTGGTATCGTGGAAATGATTCCTGTGGAGTGAATCCCTGTTCCTGTAGGACTGGGCTAGAAGCATGGTGAATTGCATTGTTTTTGTTTTCTGACTGTGCTTCTTCTTCTAACCCTAACCCTCACCCTTGCCACCAACCGTAACCCCTCACCCTCACCTTTACCCATACCTAACTTTAATCCTAAGCCTAATCCATGCCCTAACCCTAACACTGAACACTAAACCTACCTCTAAGAGTAGCATAATCTCACCCTACAGCTAATGTTAATCCTAACAGTAATACTAACCCTTTTCCTCCTAACCTTCACTCTCTCCCTGAGTTACAGAGAACCAAAACCCTCAACTTTACTCTACCCCTAACCCTCACCATAATTGTAAAGCTGTCACCCTAACAGTAGCTTTAACCTAAACCTAACTCTACACTGACCATACCTGTAACCTTTCCCCAACCTGACCATATCACTCTCACCTTCAACCACCCCTAATCATAAACCGCAAAATAAATCTAGCTATAACCCTTACATTAAATTAATACTAAATCTAAACTTAATTATATCCTCACCATACACCTAATCCTAACTAATCCTAGCCCCTAACCCTTCTGTTACCCATACCACACTGTTAGTCAAAAGCAAAAGTGAATCCTCCACCTAACGCTAGCCCTAATCCTACCCATACTCCTACACTCTCACCCTCACTCTCATCTTCACCCACACCTAACTGCAACCCTAAACCTAAATCTAGCCCTAACCCTAATATTAAACCCTAACCCTAAGTCTAATCATAACCCTGGCCACTATCTCACACCCACCTTCACCCACTCCTAACTGTAACCCTTAACCTAAGCCTTACTCTAACTCTATCATGAAACCCTACACGTAACTCTAATCTTAACCATATGCCACCATTAAGTTTAACTCTTGTTTGCATTTCATGGTAATTATTTTATAAGGAGAAAAAAATTGGCATTTGAAATAATTGCACCCCAGATTGTCACTACTTCAGCTGCCAGGTTGCATGACAATTTTAACAAAATTATGTGAAACAAATAACATTTAATCATGTAGTCTGCACTTTCTGCAAGATTGGGGTCTACATTCTTGAACCTGGGCTCCCTGAGTTAGAGTCATACCTTTAAAGAAAAAACAGAAACTGGAAATGTTACGTATTTAGCATGTTTCACTTTAGATTAAATAGATTTTACTCCCTGTTCCCTGGTAATTATATATAATTAAAAAGCACCAAGGAATGTGCATAAAAGCACAATGAAGTAGTAATCATGTGAACAGTGGTTTATTTTAACTCACTGCTTAGGGGAAGCTGCTTTTATTCAGATTAATTTGTGAAAAGGCTGATGAGAACATGACAGTGAGAGAGAAGGGAACATGTTCTTTCAAATTGCTCTGCTGAGAAAACACAATTAATGAAACACATCTAATTGCACAAATGCTTCAGAAGGCATTACTACGGAGTACACTTTAAAGGTTGCGCTCCTTTGTAATGGCTTCCTCTTGGGGGGAAACCCATCCTATTCTTCAGAACCTTTATTGAAGTCAGATTGACTCAGATCGCTGCTGTAAAAGAAGACTGAGGTGAGGAGCTCTAACCGTTGGGAGCTGGACCCGGGCGTCATGTTAGTGCCGGGCTGCTCCTCACTTGGCGCTTATGCTCCAGAACAAAGACAAGAATGGAGATTCTGATTCTGCCGATCAAGTCACTTATTTGTTAAAAAGCAATGTACTGGGCATCCACTGTGGTAAGATGCTGCCCTTGGTGTTCTGGGCACAAAGCATAAGCTCATTAACACTTGCTGGGCATTCACTGTGTTGGGCACCACCTCATTGAATTTCACACCCACTCGGTGGGATCAGGGCTGTTACTGCTATGCTTAGACCAGGTAGGAAATAAGGCTTATGTAACACATACAGAATGCTGGATCATGATTTAAGTGTTAAGAAGGAAAATAAGGCAACGGAAGGAGGGTAGGAAGAGCTGGGGCTGTATCACCACAGTAAAGAGGGTGGCTAGGAAATGTCACTAGAAGGTGACATTTGAGTAAGGACCTTAAGGAAAGGAGGAGAAAGCCATGGAACCCTCTGGGGAGGGCACTCTAAGCAGAGAGAGGAGCATATGCAGAGGACTTGAGGTGGAAGGATGTGGAAGGGATGGCAGGAAGGCTGTGTGGCCAGGAGGAGAGAGGTGGAAGGAGCAGGGGGTCCATCAGAGAGGCAGGGGGCCAGAGCACGAGGACCTGGGTAGGTCACTGAGGGACTGTGGACTTTAAGTGACAGGGACAGTCCTTAAAGCTGTATGAGCAGAGGAGGGTCATAATGTGACAGCAATAGAACCACTCTAGCTGCTGTGTTGAGAATAGTTGGGATCCTGGTTAGGATGAGGCAGTCCGTGGGGGAGAAGGTGACATGGTCTGGCCCCGGGCCACAACAGCGGAATGTAAAGATAAGGCCATATTCTGGATATACTGTATTTTAATAGTAGAACAAGAGGATCTGTGACAGCTCCGATGGGGAGGAGAAGAGGGAGTGGCGCTGGGCTCTGCAGGTCTGTGGCCAGGCTCCAGAGGTGCAGGGCAGGCAGTCCTTCACTAAGGTGGAGACGACTGACAGGGGCAACTTCAGAAGCCCAGTTTGAGACATTTAAGTCTGAAATACTCATTAGGTGACCAAGTGGAGATGTCAAAGAGGCTAACAGTCCTGAGCTAAAGAGATGAACAGAGCTGGCAACATACTTTGGAGAAACATTATTGTAAGCATAGAATTTACAGTCAGGGAATGAGGGAGGCCACCAGGCAGATGGGTGTGTGGAAAGCAGACACCCAAAGGCTGAGTTCTGGGCCAAGCCAACCTTCCAAGGTTGAAGATGAAGAACAACCAGCAAAGGGGGTCTGAGAGCAGCCACAGAAGCAGGAAGAAAACCGGAGTCCAGACCCATGTTCTGGGGGTCTACTAGGCTGGAGAAAATAGCATTATTCCAGCTTTGCCTACTTCTATGGTGTTTTGAAATAAAATGAGATGATAAATATAAAATTCTTTATAAAAATGATGCAGTCTTCTATGTTTCTAAAATTCTCAAGGACTTCCCAAGGGTGCATGCAAATGAAGTATATTGACTTTTTAAAATAAGTGTACACACGTTTATTATATTGATTTAAGATATATTAATTTAAACAAACCAATCAACCGAAATTATGAGGTAGACCTCTAGGAGTAATAATACATTTAAAAACACTGAGAAAGTTATAAAACCCACCAAGGTTCTTAAACATTGCTGAGGCTCCCTGCATCCTCCAGCCATTTAATCCATCTTTCACTGGCTGTGGCAGCTTGAAGAGAAAAATACTTGCCTTTTATGGTACCAGTACCACTTCGGGATTTAACTTCCCATCCCTCTACCAGAGGCTACACAGCTGTCTCTGGATGGGTAGATCCCAAGAAATAAGGCTGTGTCCACATATGTCCTAAAGATAGTGACATCCTAACCCTAATGACTCTTAACCTTGTATGGCATCTATATACATTTCAAACCTGTTTTTAGGATTGTAATATTTGTGTTTATTGACCTTAGAGCTTATAATGAGTCTGAGTCTTTAGGTAGTGGTAATAACAGAAGCAAAAATGCTAGAAATGCCCCATAAGGCAGTTAGTTGTCTAGTGCACAGAGAACTTGGTATCAGACTGTCAAGTTCAGATCCTAAGTGAACACCTATAAAATAGAAATAAGCCTGGGACCTCCCTGCTAGGCTTGTTGTGAGGATTCAGTGAGTTAATATTTGTAAAGCTCTTAGGATGGTGTCTGGCACTTGATGGGTGCTACACAAGGGCCAATTTCATAAGAGGAAATACTCCACACACCCACGGTGTGCACGATGTTGGCCTAAGCATGGGTGATACAACAGAGAACAGGACAAACCCATACAGGGTGGTGGGGGTCTGGAGAGCAAATGAGGAAACAAACACATGGGATAATTCTAGTGTGTGTGAAGCAGTCAACAGAGATATGGGACAGAGAGTGGCTAGGAGTGGAGGGCAGGGAGGAAGGCCTCTGTGAAGGGGGAGTCTGAACCAAGGCCTGGGCACTGCAGAGGCACCAGGCATGTGAGGAGCCACAGGCAGAGGGTTCCCAGCAGAGAAAACCACAGCAGCAAGGGTGAGGCAGCCAGGAAGGCAAAATACCAACCTGAGCTCAGAAAATGAACCATCTCATTAAATGTGGGAAAGGCGTATGAGTGAGACATGCAGGGCCCAATTAAGTCATTCAGGAATCGGGTGGAACATATCCATGGGGGAGCCTTTCACACCTCTGGGCACAAGTCTGAGAATGTATTGATGGAGCATCCATCAAGCTTAATGCTACAAGGTAAGGACGTTTAAATTGTAATGTGACTGACAGGTACATCTTCACCGAAGGATTGAGGAGTTTGCCTCCTCCTTTTACCCACCCATCCATCTCCTTATTAACATGTTAATAAGATCTTTCTATGTGTTCTTTGAACCAAGGCTGGACAACGGACAAGGTAACTTTCCCCTAGTATAAAATGGCCTTTCTGGATGTCTTATTTTGCCCACCTAACTCTGCTGCTAGGATAACCTGGCCCAATCTCTTCTGTCTGAGACTATCCTCAAATATTAAGTTGATAGCCACCTGGGATCAGGCTTTCTGCCTCAGCCCCCCAGGCCTTTTGGCCTGCACAGCCTGATGGCGGAGCTTGCGCCTTTCTGCTGTCCCCAGCCCTTTGCTTTGTTTCACTTGTGACAGCTATGGACCTTGAAGAGAAGACAAACAGGTTTAGTGACCAGTTTGGTCCCAGCGGACCTGCACAGCGGGAACTCACCTCTACCCTGCGATCTGGGGCAGTGCCTGCCTGGGCACAAGGAAGTCAGCCAGGTTCCCAGAGAGCCCAAAGGCCTCCAGTCCAAGCAGATCCATCAGTCTGCTCACTGAGGGAGCAAAGCTGGCTCTCCCACCGTAATTACAGGGTGACTGATTTATCATTCTGAACTTGGGTGCATGGCAGGGGTAGTGTTATTTGTGCCAGTTTCTAGTATTGGGCCAAAAGATGAAATACCAAGCTAGTCTGATTGGTTCCAAGAATCCATCTGCACAAACAGAGCTCCTCTATATGCCAATGTGTGTTTGAAGATTATGCCACGTGGCTCAGTGTCTTTGGCAAAGCCCTTTCAAAAGGAAATTACAAATCTTCATATATTCAGAGCCATTTAATAACTGGCAAGCTACTGCCAGCCACCTAAGCTGCTGCCAAATCTACGGAAATATCTTAAAGGATCCATCCTTGTCAGGTTAGTTTTATACCTAAATAAATATACTACAAATGACAGATGCTACATTTTCTGTAAAGGAAAGAAACATTCATTTATCTCTAGCCCTGGCCCATGTCAGAGTAAACATGCTAAACCCCAGATGGGAAAAGAATACTTGGTAAAGATTGTGGAAGGCAGTGTGAGACTTGGCCCCAGAAATGAAGTGTGGATGGCAGAGGTGGAGATTAGAATTATAGCTCCTCCATCTGACAGCTTCATGTCCTCCAGCAAGTTTCATAACCTCTACAAACCTCAGTTACTCATCTGTGCAATGGAAATTATACATTTTTACTGTGAGTGAGTCAGCTACTGTACAAGAGAGGCAGTCAATAAACCAATGTTTCTCAGACTGGCAGGGAGGGATCTCATGGGGAATCCTCTAGATTTGGAAATTCTCTATGAAGCAGTTTTACATTTATGTTTACCTTTCGATCATAATCTTAAAATCAATATAGCCATATTCTAGGTGGGTTGAAAGATCCATTTGGATTCGATTTTAGGGCTCAGTTTGCAATCTGAATTTATGTGTACATTGGCCCAAATGATACTGCTCGAATGGTCATGAGCTAGAGAGAACAGGAGAAAAATAGAGCTGATATAAAGGAAGCAAACATGCCAAGTGAAGGTTCATGGTGCCTGCAGGTTGTGCGCATGTAGGTCCTAAGAGTTCAGAAGAGAGAGAAGTAGAACTAAGGGCGTGCACGGCACTGGCCCTACAGGCACCAGGAAGGCCACATGCTTGCACTATAGCTGTGAGCCACAATTAAACTCACAGAACAGTGTTTCTCACGTTTAATTAATACCATTATTTTGAATCTTATTGGTTTTAATTAATACCATTATTTTGAGTCTTACTGGTTTTACAGTTTTGTTTCTAACATGTAAAATTGTTTTGATGTCCTTGTAGTTTGCAGTAATAAAGAAGTTCACACCTGGTTTTAGGCTTTACATATTTAAGTAAAAATAGAAACAATTGTTATCAACAGTGGATGTTCATTCAAACTTTTTTTCCCCCATAGAATGATTTCAAAGATTCTTCAATCTTCAGAAACCCAGCAATAACTAGTCACTGTTAATATAATTATCAAGGAAATAAAGAAACTGATGTAAGAAATAAACAGCCTTATGTTATCTTAAGTGCAAAAGCAGACTCTATATATTACATAGATATTATGACTAATATTGTGTGTAAAAAATTATGTCCAGGAAAAACAACAACATAATGGGATGGATATTCTAAATAATAATTGTTAGGCGATAAAATTATGAGTGATGTATTTTTTCTACTTTAAAACATTTTGTCTTTCATAGAAATGATTTTCATAATTCTGAAACACGCCTTCAATGGGAGGAGCGCCTCCAGGGTGAGGATGTACCATGCAACTAATACAGGCTGATTCCAGACCAGCCCCTGATGGGCGGGCAGGGAAGCCGGCGCTTCCCAGCTTTTCCACCCCAAGCCCCAGCCCCTGGCTTCAACAGATTCTTGTACTGCTCACTAAATACCTCCTTGGTAGCTCCAACAGGTGTGATTTACAGGGCAAGTTTCTCTCTTAAAACACGTTTCCAGGAACTCCAAATCTTTGTAGTACTGCTAAGTTCCAGAAACAGTCTGTGCAGGCGTGAGGGGGTCTCCCCTGAGGCTTCTCCCTTGGCACGTCCTCTCTGCCCACTCCTTTTCCCACTATGGGGAGATAGGTGTCTACTGGTTGGTTTCCTGTCTTTCTAGCACCGCTTTTTCTCACCTCTGCCTTCTTTCTGGTGTTCTTCCCCAAGCGGTAGTCATCGCACCACGCCCAGCCAGACGGTTGGTGGCTGCGCTTCCCAGTTCGTTCCTCCCTGATACTTAACTTTGGAGAGCGTGGTGGGAATTCCTACTTAACGCCAGCTGTATTCTTTAAGTGCCTAAGGCTAGTTACAATGGGCACACACATGAACACTTTGTTAAAATACCCAGGCTGCCCCAAAGCACACACATCAGTGTCTTTGGAGTTGAGTGCTGGCATTGGTGATTCTAATGTCCAGCTGAGGTTGGGAGCCATCAAATCCGTGGCCCAGAGCTGAGGCAATATCGTCAGTCTGAGAACACACACTAGGAACCAACTGCCTGAAACTGAAACCTGGCTCTGCCATGGACCTGCTAGCTGCATAACCTCCAGCAATTTAATTGATCACTTTGACCCTCCGTTCCCTTACTCTCAAGGGGGAGAAGACGCTGCTGGTGATATCTACCTCCTAGGGCTGAGGTGGGGATTAAATACTAGCACACCTATGAAGGACTTAGGGCAGGCCAGCATGCATTCAGGCTGGTTCTTCTTACTGATAATTATTATCACTCATCATCCTATAGGCACCTGGCCCAGCGGCACCCAGGTGGCAGCTCCAGGAATAAAGGAACAGGAGTTTTGGTCTTGGGGAAGAGTTGAATCTGCTCTGTAGGATGGAAGGCTGTAGACAGAGGTTGTAACGTCCTCCTTTTCCTCTGAAACAAGATTTTATGGAAGTTCCTGTCCTGAACAGACCTTTGCTGGTCTCCAGTCCCCACCAGGCACTGCAGCTAAGGACACTTGGGAGTCGTGTGCATCAGCCACACTGTGTGGACCTCTCCTTAGCAGCCCCATGGAGCTTGAAGCAGTGCCTGACAGGAGCTTTTCATGTAAGCACAAAACCCCATTTCTGCAGCCTTCTCACAGGCAGACCTGATTTCAAAAGGACCTGCAGCCCCCAGAGGCCTTCGGTGACCTTTCCTCCCCCTCCCCCCACCCCAGGCTTGTGGGAACTGGGGTGTGTGGCCTGTCACGATGGCGTTCATCCCCCCTCCAGTTTGCTAACTCTCGCCTTAGAACAAAAGCTCTCCCGCCTGTATGTGCAGCACACCTGCGCGTGTTTGTTTTGATGTGAGTGTTGATTTAGCATCAGGCTCAGCGGGGGATGTGGTTATGGCGCTGCGATAAGGGCCTCTGAGCAGCTTTGCGGACTGGAGGAAAATGCCAAGTCGGGTAATGAAAACCTAACCGCCCTGCTCTCTGGCTTAAAAATATCTTCACCAAAATTATGAAAGCACCGCAAAAACAAAACAAAGTAGAAACCATCCCTCTGTCTTGGGGAAGTTTTCCTCCCCCGCCTCGATCCCCAGAAAGCAGTGGGGCCTGTTAGAACAGGTACTCAACTCGCGGTGAGTCCGGTTTTCCACTGGCGCTTCCCGCACTACCTGCACTCCGCACCCGGGCCCCCGCCGCAATGCGCTGCCGTCTGCCATCCCTTCCATATGCCCTCGCCTTGCCTATCATGTCGGTGAATCCCTGGATTGATGCATATGTAGCCAATTATGAAGAACCAACTATGCATCGGGTACTGTGGGAAATGGGAGAAGAGAGACAGAAGCAGGCCAGGCACTGTCCCTGAGCACAAATGTGTAAACAAATAGGTACAACCAGGGGTTTGGTAAATACATGCTGGCAACGACATGCGTCTAGGGGAAAACTAATTTTCACAAATGAGGACCAGCAGTATTTCGTAAAGAAGGTGACTCTGAAATTGAATGTTGAGTGATGACTAGGTGCTTGCCAAGGCTGGGTGGGGTGGAAAGGGTGATGTACAGACAAAGCTTCAACAAGGGCTGAGTTGCAGAGCCTGGTGGGTGAGGAATGGCAGACACTTCCGGGCGCCAGAAACCTAGGTTGTGAGAGGTGTGTGCGTATGAGAGAGAGAGGCGAGGAGAGAGGAATGCTGTTGGATACCAGAAGAGGTGAAAAGGGAGTAGGGGCCACATTCAAGATGTTTGATCTAAAGGAGTTTAGAGCTCCCTACAAACACAGAGGAGCCAACGACAACGAGCTGTAAGCACAACACAGTCAGATCAGGGCCACTGGAAAGTTCATGCAAAATAGTTAGGTATACAAATGGCTAAACATTAGAATAGGTGCTTTGTCACCTATTTGTCATTTGCCACCTTTTATTTTAACCTTGTTAGGTAAGAAATATGCAAGCAGTGGTATAATCCTGTTCCCTTGCTTACTTCTTAAGTGACAGTACTTAAAGTTTCAGGACATAAATTTACAAGTTGTTGCTTTGATTTTCAGCCTCCTCTGTGGACCTTCCATTTAGACAGTGCAGATTGAGAAAATGTCTTATCCTAAAAGCTTTCAAGATTAATTCCATTGTACTCTCACCACTCCCTTACTCTCCTTCCCGCATCATGCATTTTTCTTCTTTTTTTGTGTACCTTGATTATCATCTGGCAAGAAGAGATCATATCATGAACATTTTATAACCCCATAGTGCCAGCATAGAAGAGGCTATTAATAGCTGAATGACTGAAAACAATATCCCCACATGCAGTTGCACATGCCTGGCACAGAACAGGTGCATAATTAGAAGAAAGCACATAAGCTATGGAGTCAGAAAGTGCAGGGATTTAACCCTGGCTAGGTCACTTGATCATTAGTAGTCCTGGGCAAGTCGTTGTTGTTTCACTCTGAGCTTCAATTTCTCCGTCTGTAAAATGGAGCTAATAACATTGTTAAAAGATTTTTTTTTAGAAAGATAAAATCATGACTCTCATACAGATATAAAATGAACACATTCTAAAGATTTTATCTAACAGATTAATGTTAAATTGTTTCACAGTAGAAATAAAGGAAGCACAAATTTATATGACATACAGGAATGTGGAAATGAGTTTACAAATAGAAACTGGCTTTTTCTAATGGGGCGGTGAGTGAGAGGAGAAGCCACTTTAATTCCATCCAGTCAGAATATATTTGGGTATCCATAGACCAGAATCTATGCACTGCTATCTGTTATCTGTAACCTACAGAGTAGCATTAAAAGCCATGAACGGCTCAGAGTTGCCCCTCTTAGAAGCAGAATCAGGTAACTTGTAAGAGAACAGCAAGGGAACCTGAATGACTACTGCCATGGTGCTCGTGTGAAAGTCAGTGGGCCTCAGCTCCCACCAATGTAAAATGATAGTGGGTGAACACTGCTCCGCCATGACCCCTTCCCACTGGAGGCCAGCACCAAACAATGTGTGGTTTTCCACTGAGACACAAACTTTCCTCTGTAACACCTAGCTGGTATCCTATAGTTGCTGGGAGGATTGGATCTCACATACGTGGAGCATCTTGCATAATTCCAAGAATGTACCAGTTGCCCAGCAAGTGATACCTGGGTTTATGGTTATCAATATAAGTTATTAAAGAAAATTGCTTCTTGGCTAAGTTTTTGCCCATCCAATCAGAACGTGTATCTTTCCATCACTATCACCTAGTGGCCTGTATGAGGGCCTGTGCACAGGCATGGTTCTAAGTTGATTTTTGAATGACAAATTTATATTCAGGACAATAGTCTGATGAACCGTGAAATAGATTTTTAAAACAATTGCTGATTAACCTTCTGAGTTAGGAAAGACAGCAAGGGAACCTGAATGACTGCTGCCATGGTGCTCATGTGAAAGTCAGTGGGCCTCGGCTCCCACCAATGTAAAATGATAGTGGGTGAACACCGCTCTGCCATGACCCCTTCCCACTGGAGGCCAGTGTGAGTTCTACTGAAAGTGGGCATTTGCTTTACCCTGGTTCTAAGTCCTTATTCGAACCCAGCTCTCACTGATGAAAACTGGATTTCCACTGTGCCTACTATGACTTTCCGGAAGCACTTTCTTCAAGGGACCAACACCAAGCAATGATGGCACCACTGTCGCTGGCAGTTCAGTTCCTGTGGGAAGCAGACTAGACAGTTTCCTGAACTCACTCCATGTGAAATGATGAGGAAGCACAGATGGAAGCGGAGCTCAGTAGAGTATGTGTGTGCACATGTGTGTGATTAAATAGTGGTAATCAAAACAGCCAACCTAAATGTAAAATGATGGTCCTTGCATATAGCCAAAATAGTTTTCTGCTGGTAAAGAGGGATGGGATAGGTACAAAAGTTGGGTGTAGTTTGGAACTGTCTCTTCTTTTAGTGTTTTGGATCCCATAGTGGCTCCACTTGTCTATGTCTTTCCTTTTTCAAAGCCTTTCATTTTAAAATGGTAATAAGGAATCATACAATTTGTACTGAACAGTTGACATATAATAAAGATTGGTTATCTGCACCCAGTTGAGGAATTGAATTAAAAGGGTCTGAAATGGTGAAGTCATCGAACAGAAGCTCATTTCTCCCCAAAGCCTGTAGCCGTGTACAAAATAAGCAGTTTTAGAGATACTCTGTGTGTGCACTAGTCCTCAGGGTAGGGGTCCCAGGCTGCTTCAGGCCTTGGTCCAGACCACATCCCTGTGGTCATCCATTGCACACAATAGAAGCTGACTCTGGCCCATTTAAGGAAAAGAGGGATTTAGTGGCAGGAAATGGAATGGAAGAGGAAACAGAGCTGCTCTGGGATCCAGAGAGCAGGAACTAATTCCTAGTGGGCATGATTTCCCATGGCTGTCAGTGATTTTCCCCCAGCCATAAGCAAGATTTTCTGAGGAATTCTTTGGGCTAGATTAGCCCCTCAATGGCTACAGGAAGTGCAGGTTACTGACTGGTAGTGCCACCAAAACAGAGCACTATTCAGGGGGGATTAAGGCCCTCAAGGGAGTCCTGATATTACCAAGAGAGGAGGGAATGATGCTGACAAGCTAAAACCACAAATGTCCACTAAACACACCTACTCATGGAAGTCTGCATATCATGTGAGTGGGGAAGCCATGGAAGCTTATCATGGACCCCAGCTTTAAAAACAGGGCTCTAAAAACCCCTGAGTATGTCCACTCTGTGACCAATATTGAAATGCCTTCCTAAACATACTCTATTTCCTGAAAGTATGCTTGCTGTTTGAGGACCTAGAATTAAAGAAAAATTGGAGAACCTGTTAGAAAAAAATTAGAATGAAGATACCAGAAAGTGACAAGAAGCAAATAAAGGAGCCGGGAACAGACCAAATTTTCCCAGGTCTGATCCTCGATTATGTCAACTCCATGTAAAGATGTATCTACTCTTCCACCAGGTGATCCACCTGACATGCGTGGGGTCCGGTGACATCACAGCAACTGAAGTCCCAGGGAGGATGATGGAGAGAGACCTGTTGTATACAGACTGAAGCTATGGGGTAGTGAGACTGTAGAACCATGCCTCTGGGCTTGACTTCTGATTTCCCTGAGGTGGGTACAGCACCAGAGAAACCTGTGATGGAGGGGGAGCATCTCCCCGATCTCAGCAGGATGTGGTCTGGACTGAGGCCTGAAGCGGCCTGGGTTCCCTACCCTGCGGGCCAGTGCACACACAGAGTATCTCTAAAACTGCTTATTTTGTACACGGCTACAGGCTTTGGGGAGAAATGAGCTTCTGTTCGATGACTTCACCATTTCAGACTCTTTTAACTCAATTTCTCAATTGGGTGCAGATACCCTCTAAGGCCCCCTGTGAGTTTTGCCCCTGCCCACCTCCCCAGATGTGTCTCAAGCTCCTCTTGCTCTTAATTCTAATCTTTAGCTACATTGGCCTCCTTTCCAACTCTCATCCTTCCTCAGACCTCAAGGCTTCATCATACATTATATGCCCGGCTGACGTGCCCCTTCCCAGCTCTGGCTGATTCCAACTTATTTCTCAGTTCCAGCTTGAACTGGATTCCCCACAGAAATCGTCACTGATCCAAATTAGATCAGGCCCTCACCTGTCAGCCCATACTTGTTTTTCATGGCACTCACCATACTGGTAAATTATCCGTGTGCTAACCTAGTATATCCCTGTCTCCCAAGCCTGATAAACTCTGGAAGGGTACAGGCCAAATCTGTCTCATTCACCTCTAGAACCCCAGAGCCAGGCACATGGTAGGTCATCATCAATAGACTGAGAGGAGCTATCAAGAACAAATAGTTGAAATGAAATTGGCTAGGGTATTACATTTTGAGAATGATGTACATGCTAACAAGTGTAGAGGTGGAAACAGATGTAAAGCATAAAATAGAATTGTAGAATATTTTCCATTCTTTCAACCTCACGAGTGAAGGGAGCTGAGAAACCAGAAGGAATGTAGCCAAAGGAGTTAAGGTTTTAGTTAAAGCTAAAAGTTCACGTACCACATTTGGTTGCCCTGGCAACAGAACGAGCATCTTATGATAATGATATTATAATATGAAAGCAAATACAAATAAATTAACAACTTACCAGGAAAGGAGCAGCAAATGGTCTAGTTAGCTTCACCTTTGGGGATAATATGAAGTGAAGTCTTGGAAGGGGCTCTATGCTGCAAAGGGCACTGTCCAAAGCTTGAGTTATACATAAAGGAATGAAGTCATGGAATTTGACAAACCAATTTTAAAATCTGTATGAGGAAGCACATAAGGCTATGATCAAACTAAGATGGTTTTAAATAACAGAACAAGATATGATACTTGCCCTATATGTCAGTTACCTTTTAGCACAATTATGTTGTGGAGACTACGACTACAAAACCTCAGTGGTTTAGTTTATTATAAAACAGTAAACATTTATTTTGGCCCATTAGTTCATGGGATGGCCGGGCAGTTTTGGTGCTCTAAGCCATGTGAGGCTATTTTGGCTGGGTTCTCTCACAAGGGCAGCTGGTGAGCTGCTGGCACTGGTTGGTCTAAGATGGTCTCAGCTTGGATTGACTCTACCCTGCATCATGTGTTCTCTCATCCTTCAGCACCTGAGTGAGCTTATTCTCATCATAAGGCAGAATCCCAAAAGAGGGAGTGAAAAGCATGGAGGGTCTCTGGAAGCCTAGGTTTGGAACTGGCACACTGTTACATTTACCACATTTTATTGGCCAAAACAAGTAGCAGGCCAGTCCGGATCCAAGGGTGGAGAAATAGACTTAACTTCTTGATCCAATGAGCTGTAAAGTTGTATTGCAAATGGCATGGATACAAGGAGCCCATTAATTATACCCATCAGTGCAATTAGCCTACCATACCAGAAGTCAACTTATTATAAAGCTACAGATAGTAACTAATTCAGTATGCTATTGGTGTAGATATAAACAGAATAATGATAAAGTATTATGATCCAAAAGGGACTTTTATAATACTAAAATATCATGACAGAGGTAGCAGCAAAGATTATCTATGTGGGAAATGAGAGACTATTCAACAAATGAGAGACTAGAGAACAAATATGCTCTCTAATGGGGAAAAATGGATCATTACCTCACATCATATAAAAAATCAATTCCAAGTTCATTAAAGATATAAATGTAAGAAGCAAAACTTTAGAACTTTTAGAAGAAAAGAGGAGAGTATCTCTGCAACTTGAGTGTTGAGAAAGATTTCTTAAACAAGATACAGAAAGTTCAAATCGTAATGAAAATATAGATAACCTTGCTTATATTATAATTTATAACTAATATGCAAAGAAACCTCCAAAAAGTGAAAAGTGAATCCCTATTCTTTAGGAAGATATTTACAAAGCAAATAGTTGAGCAAAGATTAGTATTCAGAACTAATAAAGAACTTACAAAGTCTGAGAAAAAGATAAACAAATCAGTAGAAAAAAATAAATGTAAATTAATATGCAAAAGAAGAGGCAATTCACAGAGGAGGTAACCTGAATGGCCAATAAGCATGTAATAAAATCAGTGATCACATTAATAAATGGACAAGTGCAAATTAAAACTATAATTAAATATTTCTAACCATTAATTTGGCATGGAGGATGCAGTCTGAAAACAAGAGTTAATGTGGAGCCACTGGAACTTTCATACACAGTGAGTAGGAATTGAACTCAGCATAACTACTCTAGATACCAACTTAGCAATACAAATTTTGTAAAACCAAACATGCATATATGCAACTACCAAACTCTTCTACATATATGCTAAAGAAAGCTTCTCATACTTTTCTCACTTCAGGCATGAGACTATTCATTGCAGGATTATTTGTAATAGTAAAATGGGAAAAAAATAAGAGGGTGCACAAATATATGCTGTCATATTCTTACAATGGAACACCATGTTATAGTAAAAGTGAATGAACTAGAGGTAATATATTAACATGGAAAAAGCCCACACACATAATGTTGAAGAAAAATGCAAGTTGCAGGAAGGTGTTTGCAATGATACCAAGTTTAAAGACATATTAAACCACACCATATTGTTTAAGAATGCATACATATGTAATAAAGACATAAAGATGTGCATATGAATAATATTTAAGAAATTCAGGATAGTAGTGGTAGCTACCTCTAGAGAGCAGGTGAGGTTATAAAGAAGAGAATTTCACTGGGAAAGTTACACAGGAGGTTCCAACTGTATGCATACTGCTACATTTCTTAAGCTGGGTGACGTTAATGTTTTTTTATATTATTCTCCATATACTATTTGTATGCCCAGTGTTTAACTTAAAAAATTAGTAATATTTGAGAATCTTGCTATGAAAGAGAAAAAGAGGTGATGGGATTGAATGAAGAACTTAACTCGCATTAGGATGTTAACTCCTGTGTAGACTCATCTATAGGCCTCTTTGCTTCAGCTGCTCTCTCTGGCCCACAGAACTTGTTCGGTAACATTAGAGATAAACAGCAGCAAAAAGATTCCATGATTAAAAAAGTTTGAATAGTGCTGGGTTAAACAAAGTTAAAGAGAGTTTTTTTCTGCAAAATTTGTCAGAGTATTTAAAATGCTGAGGGATGCCATGAATCTCTGAGTAGGAAATAGAGTAAGCAGCCTTTCTCCCAGTTGGGTAACCCTGGAACCATTTCTTCATGCAGCATGTCAGGCTGACAGGTTTCCATGAAATATATTTTTGGAAATGTACCCCCAAAAGTTTCATTTTCCTGTCATCTGCTTCTATCCCCATGTCTCAGTCTGCCCAGAAATTCCACTTCCTTTTCAATAATTGTATCCTTGTCATTTCATTTCTACTTCTCTGCAGCTCTCCTATGCCTTTGTCTCCCTTTCATGGCATTGTGAAAACAACACTCAATTTGAAATCCTGGCTCCAGCACTTTTTAGCTGGGGTACCCTGGTGTCCATGCCTTGGTTTCTATCTACAAAACAGAGGGAATAATCAAATCCCTACCCTTAAGAGCTGTGAGTATTGAGTTCATGCATGTAAGATGCTTGATCCTTTTTTGAACTTGCTAAGTGTTGACTATTATTTGTATGATGGGGGAGAATAATCGTTTAGTCTCTTAAGAGACTACTTGGATAGAGTCAATGTTAGTTACTAGGGCTGCCATAACAGAGTATCGCAAATTGAGTAGCTTAAACAACAAAAACCTATTGTCTCCCAGTTTTGGAGGCCAGAGATCTGAGATCAAGTTGTTGGCAGGGTTGGTTGGTTCTGTGAAGGAGAAATCTGTGCCCAGCCTCCCTCCTAGTTTCTGGGCACTGTCTTGGCGCTCCTTGGCTCTGCTGCATCACCCTGACCCTGTCTTCATCCTCACATGGTGTTCTCCACCTGGGTATGTCTGTCTCCACATTTCCCCCTTTGAGAAGGACACCAGTCATAGGGGATCAGGGGCCCACCCTGCTCCAGGCTGACTTCATCTTAACTAATTCCATTTGCAAGGATCCTTTTTCCAAATGTGGTCACATTCAGAGACAGTGGGTGTTAAGAATTCAACATATGAATTTTTCAGGGGACACAATTCAACCCCCAACAAAGACCAATTAAAAACTTCTATGAAAGTGTGCTGCATTCTTGTTACAAAATGTACGATTCTGTGTTTATCACAAATTCTACACCGGACAGCACCTAGTAACCTACTTCACTGCACACACAGCCTGAACCTGGCATGGCATAGCTTAGACGGTTTTGGGGGATGATGTTAACAGAGCTTCTCCAGGGACTCTTTAAAGTGAATGCCCTGTTCACTTATAAATCTATGCCCAGTAATTGATTGCTTTACCTCTGCTGACAGAGAAGAATCTGTTCTGTTAAGAGTTATTAGATACGTAGGGTGTATAACAGGAGCTATAGCACTATACAGAGAGATTAAATAATTCTTAGAGTCAGGGATTTGAGGAAATTTCCCATGTTAGCTGGGCTGTTTCATGGTTAAACTGAACAGAGAATCCAGCTTTTCTTATGTGCAGGATTGCATTATGCCCACTGGCCCTAAATACATGTGCCTTCTTAATGGACTACTTTTACAAAATATTTTCCCCAAGAAGATTCAGAATGACAATCGTCACCTCGAAGCTAGAAAGGCTGTTCAAGCCAAAATGACCTTGTTAAACGGAGGCAGCACAGCATGACAGCAAAAAGCACGAATTCTGAAGTCTAACTATCTGGGCTTCTGTCTCAGATCTGACTGTAAGATCTTGGGCAAGAGCCTTCAACATCCTTCATCAAATAAGCAAATAACCACACTCACCTGACAGGGCTGGTATGAGGATTAAATGAGATAATCCATGAAATAGAACAGGGTCTGGAACATAGACTGTGTTCAATAAATGTTAGTGACCATTACTCTCAATGTTATCACATAACCTTAGAAAAATCCCCTTGAGATAACCTTTCCCTTTTAAAATGTGAAAAGTAAAAATAATACCAACCAACACAACCACTTTCATTTTGGTGTATTAACTTATAGTTCCTAGACACTGGGAGTGTGAATATAATCTTGTATTGTTCTATATTAATGTAAGCAGTTTCTGTGTTCTTACACAGTTGCTCTAAATGGCTTTACGAGATTCAATTGAATTGATACACCAAATATTACCTAATAGTTCTCCTGTGGTTTAATATTTAGAGTTTTTGTTTTGTTATTTTAGGTACCACTGACTAATATCACTTCATAAAAACCAATGAATTTTTCTCATTAAGACAAATTAACCAGGACAGTCTCCCGGAAACCTCTGCCTAAGGGTCTTTGCTTCAGTTTAAGCATCCATATTGTTTTGACTTAAATTACCATCCTCAAAATCTATGCCTCCGCCTCTCTGTTCCCTAAGCTGTAGTTATGAAAAAGCCAAACCAGCATTCCTGTTTCTTATTCTCCCTCTGCAGTTTCGAGGCTTCCTGTACTGTTCCTTGCTGTGTCATGTCACCCCAGACCTGCTCATCCTTCTCCCATGCTCTTCAAGGAGCTCACATCCTCTTCCAGCGACATAGAACAGGAGGAACACAAACAAGGTCAGGGTCATCTGGCAAGCTCTGTGCTCACTTTCTGGGACTGGGCATGTTCTTGGAGTCCAAAAAGGAAACAATATGATTCCTTCTAAAGCATTTTTCCTCCTGTTCTTTGCCAAAGTTCTACTCATCTTTCAACAACCAACTCAAATTCATCAAACTCTAGGCATAGCTCATCGCCCCATCTTTACTGCTCCCAGAGCACTTGCTACATATCTTGGTATTCTTGGTAATTCATAGTAATTGTACCTTGTAGACACTCAGAAATGCTCAAAAACAGGGATTGCACATTGTAGATGAGAAGTCAGTTATGGATGGATCTGTGTATGAGAAGTTAAAGAAAAGGCTTAATTTGCCAATTTTGACAGGATTGGATAGGAGGAATGTGGTGGTGAAGAACAAGGACTTAGGAACAGACCTTGATTTGAATATTAATACAATATACTAACTGGGAAACTTGGGAAATGTAAGCCAACCTCTCTGAGTCTCAGTCTCCTCACCTACAAAATAGGATGATTTCTGTCAGCAACTTTCCTGAAGGGTTAAGAGTTGGATTCAATGGGTTAATAGATATAAAGCACATAAGCACATGGTTTAAGTGTAGCAAAAAAAACTGGCCCAAAGTATTGCCCCCCACCAATGGATTTTGTCACTGGACCCCAGACTCCCACCTCTTAAAATATAAATAGAAGCAGTACCATTAGCTTACCAGGAGGACTGAATAACCTGTGTTTTCAGTGAGTTTCTGGCATTACTATCAGTGGGTATATTCTGCTCTGGTCTCACACTCACTCTTGTTTCTTGCTCACTCTAAGGGGATGCTCATTTAACAAAGGCTGCTAACGGCATGCTTATCTGGCCCTGCTCCAACTCCGGTCCATCCCCAGGCCTTTAACACAGCTGCTTTGTTGCCTGAGATCCATCTCATTTTTTGTCTTTTCTTTGAGCTGAAGGTTTTTTCTGCATAGTCCCTTTCAGAGTGTGAATTCAATGTGCTATCTGGAAGGATTGACCTATCAAGTCACCAACAACCATAACTCACTGATTATGACTGATAACTTTAACTAATCTAATAAAACATTATTGGCCCCAAAGAAAGAGTCCTCACCAAGTAGAACTGTTATGAACAGAGGAGGAGGAAGCACAGAGGAGAAAATAGAGATGTGGATGGCCTTCCCTAAATGTAGCCCTGAACAGCAAGAGGGTGTAGACTATGGGCATCTCTCAGGAAAGGAAGGGTATGTACAAATGGGGCAAGGGAAGACAGAGGAAGAATGGTGATCACTTTAGGTTTTGCCAGGCATGGACCTTCCTGTGCCCAGCAACACTCAACACTCATTTGCTAGGTTGGCGAATGGGCTGCAGGTTCTGAGGAAAGCCAAAGTCACAGGGTCAGATCAAGGTCACAGGCCTTGGTAGCATGGGCTAGTGCCTGCTAGTGACATGCATTCTTATTACAGGCTATCTGACCATCCAAAGGCAAGTGAGGTATGCTCACTGGCTCTAGGAAGGCTCTTTAAAGACTCAAAGCTTTGCATTTGATTAAGAACTATCAGATAAAGAGGGAGTATTAACGTGTAGAAGGCTGCTAAGGGATAAAACTGAAGCAATGCCAAAGAATTTAATCTAAAAGCAGACACAAAATAAAATCATAACTTTGTTTGGCCCAGATGCCTGAAGCATCTTGAAAGAAGGCATATTTCTGCACCTGAATAATGTTAATCTTGGGTTTGAAAAGAGAGTGAATATAGAGAATTCTGAGACCGCTGAAAATCATTTCTGATTACACTTAGATACTTTAGTAAATCAAACATTTATTAGGAAATTAAAAAGTAGACAACATAGTACAAGAAAATAATGATGAAAACAACAACTAATCTTTACAGCTGACACACAGCTCTCATATGGCAGAGGACACTCATATTATATGCGCGCAACATGGTACACAGCACCATTTTCTCCTTTAAGGAGCTTACATTCCAGTAACAAAAGAAAGGCATGTACACAATACATTATATAATACAAGTTCTTATTACAAGAAAGGTAATAAATTATGACTGTCAGGGAGTAGGCTGCATAAAGGAAGTATAATTTAAAATATACTTTGAACTTTTGATAGGTGGAGGTGTGAGACAGGCACAAAGAAAACATCATGTACAAGGGCAGGAAATGGAAATTTGCAGCATGTGTTCAAAGAATGGTAGGGAATTCAGGAAGAGTAGGTTGTGGCGGACATCTGTTACTTTTTTTTTACTCAATCCCTTCTCTTCATTACGGAAACTCTTTCTTTTGGGGAATCCCGTGTACTCTTAATATCTGCAGACCAACTGTCTCTGCAGGGTCTGTCCTCATCACTTGACCCATCACTACCTTCCATTTCCCTGGATGTAGTAATTGCTTCAACATTAGGTACATGACATAAGTTATCCAATGTCCCAAGACTAAATTCTAGGAATTTTCTTGGAATTTTAAGAGTCTCTTTCCGTAAGAGTGGTAGCTGTAAAGGAGGATGAAAACTTGAACTTTCTAATGGTCTCTCTGAGGAGAGTGCCTGCCCTAGAGAAAGGTCACCTCATTTACACACCTTGGATCCTGTCATGTCTAAAGAAATCTCTCACTTGACTTTTCAGATAGAGAAGACAACACATTCCCCATTTGTTTACCCAGTTTACATGGTTTTCACTTGTAACCACAAGAATCATAGTGCATATAGCTGAGGACAGATCAGAGAGATCTTGGAGTGTCCTTGACTTCATTCTCTGGTCAACAATATGTCACAGGATGTTTCAGAAAGTGATGGACTTTTGCTATTCCATACCCAAAACAGTTTTTTGAAGCAGTGTTGTAGACAGGGAAACCAGGTAAGCCACTTTTACAAAGGCAGAGCCAGGAGTAAGAATTGTTGGCTTTTCTCAATTCTCTTTGTAAGTCCTATGGAATCATCATTGCCACCTTCTCCAAAACTTAGTTTCCGAAGCATTTTTGTAAGCACCTGCATATGCATTACCTCACTTGATACTCATGCCAACCCTATGAGAAAGGTCCGGTTATTGTCATTTAACATGACACCAGCTCTACGAGGATGGTCCAGCTATTATCGCCACTCTGAAGAAGATAAAATTGAGGCATGAGGAGGTTAACAAATCCCCAATGATCCAAAACTAACCACACGGCAAAACTAGGATTTGGACTTTGGGAGTCAGGTCCTAGAGCCTGTCCTCAAAGAAGACAGCTGACCACACCGTGAAGTCTCGCCTGCCACAAATTCTCCTCTCTAGTGGTCCATCCTCTCCTCCTGCTAGCCTCAAGGTCCATATTTAGAATCACTTCTTTGACCTAGAAAAGGAAGCTGCAGGTGTTGTTTCTAGAATGCCGTCAAGCTTGTTACTTGAGTAGGAGAACGGGATGCTGGCCTCTTCCCATTAAAACATCAACAGAGCCTTAAAGGGCACAGGAAAGTTTTGAAGAGCAAAATGTGGATGAGTTCAGATATTGCGACACTACTTGAGGAAATGCCAAGTTTCCCTGGTGTTAGCAGAAGGGCTTCTGGTGTGCAGGTGAAGAAAGAGGGACCACGCAGAAAGATTTTACCTCCTCACAAAAATCCTCTTGCTAAAAATGCCGATTTTTGTGAAAATTCCCCAGAGCACATTCCTGCAAAGCCAGGCTCACCTCCATAACTGGCCCTGGCCTGCATTATTTCAATCAGTCCCCGGCTACAAGGAGATGAAGCTTGCCTCCCAAGTACTGCTGCTGTCAAGTATTTCTCTCTGCCAGACCTTCCCACGGCCCCAGATGGTCTAGTTTCTCCTCCCTTGTCATTTCCTAAGGGGGTAGAAGAGAGGAAAGAGTTAGAAAAGAGGCAAGAAGCACAGAATTTGCCAATCCCATCCCTGGTCCTCACACAACATGCCAAGCAGGGCTGGTCTCCAACAGACCACAGGTTGGTGATTGGTTGAGACTCAGACCCATGCAAGTGCCCCACTGCCTGCCCACCTTCCCTCCCACCTCAGGTTACCAGGTACTCTCACTGCCTTGATCTGAGTGATGGGGTACCCACGGAAGGCATGCCCTTCTGGGTCACTGGGGTGATGGCATTGAAGGGAGCACTGGGGGGAGAATTCAAAGGAGGCAGCAAGCTTCTGGCATCATCCACTTATTCATTTGTTAAACAAACATTTATTGAGAACCTATAATACACTAGGGGCTTTTCCTGATGCTGCGGATAGAGTGGTGAACCACTGTCTTCATGCAATTTTATTCTGATGGGGAAGACAAGTGACAAACTAAGCCACAAATATACAGGCTAGTGTTAGATGGCAAAAGGTGCTATGAAGAAAAAAAAGTTTGGATATGGGTAGTTAGAGAGTTTAGACTTATAATTTAGGAAGAGTTGTCAGGGAAGACCACACTGATAAGGGGGCAAAAAACGTGACTGGGGGCCAAGTGAAAGTCAGAGGGAAGATCATAGCAGTTTGAAGCAAAGGGAGAGGCAGAACCGTTTTCCCGGTGAGGCAGACGCCACAGCTGGAGCCCAATTACCAAGCAGAGGAGTTGCTGGGGATAAAGCTGCAGAGGAAGCCAAGGGTCCGTGAGAATTTGGTCGTGTATTCTCAGGGTGATAGGAAGCCCTTGGAGGATTTTGCATACAAGGGTGGTATGATGTGCTTCCAGGGGTGCTCGAGGTGCAAAGAATTAGGAAGGCAAGTGAGGAGGCAGGAAGACCAGTTGGGAGGCTCTGTGGAGGTCCAAGAGACAGATGAAGGCGGCCTGGGCCAGGGTGATGATGGTAGAGGTGGGGAGAAGCCAAGTTGGAGATACATTTTGAGTTAGAGCCTCAAATCTCATTCTGTGGTTTTGCAGTGGAAACCTCTGGTGGCTGTGTTTGCCTTGGCTCACCTCTGCCTTTAGCCATGGCTGCGATAGTTCCCAGGAGCCCCCTCTCACCTGCGGCTACTTCTCCAGGACCAGAGGAGCCCTTTTGGTGTGTAAGCGAGCCACACAGAGTGCAGCCTGGGGCATTATTACACCAGAGCAACCTCAACTAACAGGGGACTGGAGTCATATAAATGCTCCAGCCACTTGTCTTTCAAGTGGAAGATTGTAGAACACATTCCATATACTTCTCAGAAGTCCAGCCTGCATTAGTGACATTGAACACATCCCCCCACGTTAAATTGTTCTCCATTCCTCACTTGCCCTGCTCTCTCACTCCTGCATCCTAGGATCACCTCCCAAATCAGTTACTTTAACTCAGTTCCTTGCTTCAGTCTCTGCTTTGGGGAAACTCACACTAATATAGGTAACTTGCCCACTCCAACCATCACTCACCTGCTACTAAGCTCTGGTTCTCAGCAGTCCTAGTTTTCTCTCCAGGCCTTAGGCTCTTGAGGGAAACATCCAGGAGATGCAATCCTGTAGGCTGGTTTCTAATTTTCTTCCTAGGGTCTCTGATGTTTACAGCCAGAAACAGCTTTTTCTCAACTCCTCCAAAACATCTGTCATTCATCCGCATTCAAAGGTCAACATCTACAGCCCAACTCATAGAAATTCAACTGAAAACAACTGCACATTATAGGGAAAAATAATCAGGGACTTTTCCAGTTAAGAGAATATGGGATACTATAAAGAAGACACAGTCTCATATACATAAGTGACTTTGTAATGTTCCTGAATGGACATATTGCCAAGTTTATAAATGATAAAAGGACAAGGATATGGCTGAGTGATAATTCGGCTGAGAGATAATATGCTTAAATGAGACTTGGCAAGAATCACTTAAAGTGCTTTGGCTGGTAGGTTCTGAATGTTCTTTGTTAGAAATGACTATAGATTAAAGAGATATGAGACGAGTGAGTAATGCAAAGCAAAAGAAATCCTTAAATCAAAATAGACATTTTAATAACTATGCTTTAAATAAATTCCGCCTCTGAAGTCTTCTAATGTTTAACAGCTGCAAATAAATATGACACCAGGAGAAGCTAATCAAAAAGTTTAATAATGTAGGAAACAAAAGAGCAAAAAGGAACTGAAACGACCCATTTTCAGTCCCCCCAGGATTTCAAGCTCTCTCCTTTTGCCCTCCTGCTCATGTTGTAGCCTAACACCCTGTGGGCTGGGCAACCTCCTGACTAAGAATTAGGGTGCCAGCCAGACTGGGTTAGAATCTCAGCTCTGTCATGTTTCATCTCTGTGTGTCTAGGCAAGTAACTTAACCTTCTAAGCCTCAGTGTTCATGTCTGTACAATGGTACTAAACCACCTGACAGTGTTGTTCTAAGAGTTAATTGAGCTAATACGTTTCCAGGCAATGTGCCCAGGCAGGTTGACCAGCTGGCCTCAGTTTAGATCAGTCACTCCCAATGCTCCAATTAGTTGATAAACTTTGAAAATCATTCCTGCCTTGGCATGTGCATTATTCAGCCACAAAGAATCCACAGGATGTAAACGTTTATATAAGAAATCAGTATGGCAACACATATCAAAGGCCCTTAAACTGGTTATACTTTATCCCACTCCTGGGAATTTATTAAGAACATAACAAGCTGAAGACCCACCGCTACTTGCAGAGGTGTGAGCTATGAAGGCAAAACACTACGAGCAATGTCAAAATCCAACAACAGGAAAAGGTTAAAGTTGTTGTCATTCTTTTCTTCAGTGAAAATTGTGTACTAATAAAATTATAATTATGAAAAACAGAAACCCATAGAAATCTGCAGTGCTTATGATATAATGTTCAGTCAAAAACGGTAGCATAGAAAATTGTGAATATATTCTGATACAATCTGTATGTTACATGTGGACAGGAATGACAGAATGTGCAAGAATAACTGTGGCATTACTAATTTTCTTTCTTTTTTCAAAACCATTTAGTATGTTTGTTACAATATTTTAAGAATTAGGGCTGGAGGTGGGTGAGAAAAGTGGCCCTCCCTTCCTCAAACCTCAAGCTCAGAGACAAGGAATAATACATATAAAGCATGGGCCAGAGTTCTCTTTCTCCCAGATACATCATCAGTTATGGGGAGCTTTTATGCAAATTAGGAAAAGGATACCCTCTCTAAAGATGGCAACCATTTCTTTTGTGTCAAGCTCTGTTCAGAGCTTTATTATCGTCCATTGAAGGCTGGAGAAACAAGATTCTTCTAGGAATATGTTGGCAGGATTGCCAAAGGGGAAACTACTGTGACCCAGAGAGTAATTATTTTAGGTAGTTCGCAGATGAGAATTAGAACAATGACAGCTGAATAAAGAAATCTGAGTGGTATAGAAGCTGAGTTGTATGTATAATAGGAACTAGAACTCTTTCCCCTTGACATCAGCAAGGTGTATACTTTCTAAGCATTCCTCTTCTGCCTTCTGAAGATTATATTTAGACCAAGCCAAGAAAAATATTACATCCAAGATCCCACAAAAAACTTGAGATGTGAGTCCCAGATGTAGAAGAAAGTGAGTTTGCCAAACCAAGCATCCACACCTTTTTCAGAGGCAGCCCCATTCTGGGCCTCTGTTGAGGGATGAAGACGCGTCTCCACAGTGCTGTGGGAGGCAGAGATTGGGAGTATGGGTCCATCACAGCTGAGGCCCTGGCTCATGCCCTTCATTTCCATATGCATCGCAGGGGCAGAGGAGGGACCCCAGGCACCCCACAAGATGGGTTGTGTCCCTCCAAGGGGACTGAAAATGCATGAAAAGTTCAGGAGCACATAAAACAGCTCTACAAAAAGGGAGCTTTTACAGTCAGCTCCTGCAGTCAGGACCAAGGTTTTAGAGCCATGCTCCCCAAACGCTCCAACAGCAGGGCCATTCCCATGCACTGACTCTTCAGTTGTTCCTGCCCCTGGTGAAGAATAAGGGAGAAAGTTCTTCCTCCCTGTCTTGCCAATGGGTTCCAGACCCAGGAAAGTTCACTATGGATTCAGTGTGACCAAAGAAAATGACAGCAAAATGTTCTTTGGGTGAAAGGGTTATACCCAACTTTATTTCCAGGTGGCAGGTCAGTCCCTAGAATTCCATTCACTCGAGCGAGTCTGCATGCAGCAAGCTGGTCTCTGCCTCTGGGCCCCTCTGTCTGCAAGGCCGTCCTCCAGGCCTCTCTGCACAGTCCTCCTGCACAGCCATCCTCTGGGCCTCTGTCCTGGGCATTGCCACCACTCCAGCCTCTGCTCTGCTCTCCTGCAGCCTTGCAGCCCTGCCACCATGAAGTGCCCAGAGGACTGGGTGGAGCTCTATTTATAGAGTCAACAGCCATGTATTGCCCACAGGTGTGCAGTGAGCTAGTCAGCCACGGCCAGGTGAGAATCCTGGCCACAGGAACTCTCATTTTATCCACACTCCCTACCTTGGCTCCCTTACATCCTGGCCCTGTCACACTTTGCTGGCAGGTTTGCCTGAACACATGCACCTGCACGAGAGGTGTGCATGAAGTTGCTGTGGGCCTGAGGCAAACATGCGATGTCCACGGGTTCAGCACAGATCCCTATGTCTCAAATGTCCTTCTTACATCTCCTACTGGAGTGTACAGAGCTGATGACCCCTACTGAACCTGAAGGTGTGATTTCTCTTGGGTGACCCGGGGTTCATGCCTGGTAAAGTCCCATAAGCCCCAAAGCAGGGTGCTGCGGCCCTGGGGAGTGGCTGCCTTCACCAGGGGGCAGCTTTCAGAAACCGGAAATTCCAGATCTTGCAGACTTCCCTCTGGCCTGCACACCTGCAGTGTGGTCCCTGGTGGCACAGTATGCACTAACAGGGAGGGCCTCTCCTGCCTGGACAGTCCTGCCAAACCTGCCCAGTGCCCCAAACACAGGGGATGGCATCAAGGGCTGGGCTGTGTGATAGGCAGGCAGCTATAGGACACATCTTCCAAACCTGGTGAGTCTGTTGTCTTGGTAACACATACTTTACATTTTCTGGAGTAATTCCATCTTCATGTTACGGTGTGGTAAACAGAAGGAAGTCATCAGGAAGACATTAATACCAATGTCACTGTGGACGTCACTCTGCCCCTGAGCAACAGCTGCCTGTTCAGATGCCAAAGGATATCGAGAAATTGGTGGGGAGGCGCCAGAGACAGAAGCCTAGTGGTTCCTTTTCCTGGTCGTGCAGCAGGCAGCTTACTGTCTTGGCAGCTCTCCAGCTCTGCTGCCTTTGTTGAGGGCTGTAGGTACACAGACTCTATGCCACACTGCCTGCTCATTCAGAGCACGTTTGCACTCTGCTTTGAAGGGGACAGCCATAAACAAAGCACTTGTGGGGAGTCCAGGGCAGGTGCCATCCTGATCACAGCCCTGTCTCTCAAGGAGGGAACCATATTCTGAGACATGCTTGTGGCTGGCGGTTTGACTTTGAATCTGTCAGCTACCTGGCCAAAAGGTTTTATTCTGCATAACCCCCAACTATGACAGAGCCAAATGAGCCTGTTTCAAAATGGAAAGGACTCCCTGCCCCTCTGATAAGCAGCTGGAGAAGGTACGCCAGTGATGGTTTGGGGAACCTGTATTGTTCTGTTCCTCTTGCCTGCTACTTCCTCTGCCTGGGAGAACATCCCCCATCCTCACAGCCAAGTCCAACTCTCCCCTTAGGACTGAGATCATATCCCTTCACTTGATAAATGTGGCTTAAGCACCCACTTCGTATGCTGTTACTGAACTACCAGTTTCCCAGGGAAGGTGACAATTATAGGAGTGATGTGTGTACAGCTGGAGGATGTGACTGCTATGAGAGGAACTTCATTTGGGCAGGGGTGTGGGGTCACAGAGGAGGTCACCCCTTCCCCAAATCCTTCCTGGCTTTTCCCAGCTCCTTTCCTGCAGCACTCTCAAGTCTTCTCGAGGGCACATACCCCATCAGCTCACTGCACGGTATTTCACCATGATGCCTCTCCCCAGTGCCACCATCCCTGCCATTTCGGTAAGAGGTCTTCAAGTTCATGGATTGTCTATTAATCAGTTACCTGGGAAATGCTCAGTGATTGAATTAAATAAATCTCCATGACAGCAACTGCTGTCTACCTGACCCCAAGTATGATCAATGAACCTTTTAAAATCTCTGGGCAATCTCAGAAGTGACAGCATATTTTGCTATTTGGAATGGAAGCATGCAAATGAGCACGGCCAAGCAGGTGGGCAAAAGCTGAATGAGGTCGCTCGTGCAGGGGCCAGTGAGTGGAGGCAATGAGGTGAGTGAAAGAAAGTGGTGAGCAGCTACTGAATCAGAGGTAAGCCAACTAGGATGGACACCCACCTAAAGGCAAATTTCACCCAAGTGTTTCTGGATCCTGGACATCTGATCTACTAGAAATGTGTGGAAGTTATGCCAGACATGCCAGAAAGACATTTGAAATCTTATTAACCGGTTTCTTTGTACAGAACTCAAAATGCTACATCTTGATAGTAATTAGCCAACCTACTACAATAATAAAATGATCACTTGAGAATGACCTAAAACAGGGCTTCTCAGATGTGAATGTGTGTTCATTACCTGAGTATCTTGTTAAAACTCAGATTTTGACATAGTGGGGTGAGGCAGAGATTCTGTACTTCAAATAAGTTTTCAGGTTCTATTGGTCCACAGGCCTCACTGAGTAGCCAGTTCTAAAAGATCAGAAAGAGTAAGTTGTGATTTTGACAAAACATACTTCTTCTTTTTGCATTTTTAATCCTTACTGAAATGTTTCTAATTATAGAATGAATACACAGTCATTATGGTGAGTTTGGAAACTATAAAATGTATATTGAAAAAATAAATCACCTTTAATCTCATCATCCAGAGATAACCTGCATAAACAGGATATTTTTATTAAAAAATAATTCACATACATACACTGTATTTGTTTCAGATGTACAATATAGTGACTCTATATTTGTATAATACATTATGAAATACTCACCACAATAAGTTGTTGCCATCTACCACCATATGAAGTTGTTATTACAATATTATTGACCATATTCCCTATGCTGTACATTACATTCCCATGTTTTAATTATTTTATAACTGAAAGACCATACCTCTTAGTCAGTGTCACATATTTCACCCATCCACCCCACCCTATCTTCTCTCTGGTAACCATCAGTTTGTTCTCTGTATTTATGAGTCTGTTTCTGTTTTGTTTTATTCATTTGCTTTGTTTTTTAGATTCTGCAAAGAAATGAAGTCAAATGCCATTTGTCTTTCTCTTTCTGGTTTATTTCACTTAGCATAATACCCTTTAGGTCCATCCATGTTGTCACAAATGGCAAGATTTCACTCTTTTTTGTGGCTGAGTAGTAGTCCATTGTATATATATGTATGTACTCCGTCTTCTTTATCCATTCATCTATTGATGGACACTTCAATTGCTTCCATATCTTGGCTATTGTAAAAAATGCTACAATTAACATAGGGGTGCATTGGTCTTTTTTAATTCAAGCTTTCATTTTCTTTGGATAAATACCTATAAATGGGATTGCTGGATCATATGGCATCCTATTTTTAATTTTTGGAGGAATTTCCATACTGTTTCCATAGAGGCTGCAACATTTCACATCCCCATTAACAGTGCACGAGGGTTCCCTTTTCTCCACATCCTCATCAACACTTGTTATTTCTTGTCTTAATGATGACAGCCATTCTAACAGGTGTGAGGTGCTATCTCACTGTGGCTTTGATTTGGGCATTTATTTCCCTGATGATCAGTGATGCGGAGCATCTTTTCATGTGTCTGTTGGCCATTTGTACACCTTTGGAAAATGTCTGTCCAGGTCCATAATTATGTGAGTTCTTCTTGATGTTAACCCCTTATCAGATAAATCATCTGTGAATATCTTCTCCCATTCAGTAGGTTGCTTTTTTATGTTGTTGATGATTTCCTTCACTGTGCAAAACCTATTTGGTTTTATATAGTCTCATTCTTTTTTATGGATTCCTTCTAATCTTTCCTTGTTGTTTTTACATCATACCATAAATTTTTTTATCTTGATGTTTTTTTTGTCTTTTTAAATTATGGGTATTTCACATACTATGTTATTTGAAAACGTATTTTATATCAGGAAGCCAATCAGTGAACATTTCACTAAGGGTACAGCAGTTGAAGAGTTCCTGCCCTTGTTTATTAGTGAGAGAAAACAATTTGGTATACAATCTGATAATAAATAAGATTGAATAGATAAAATTCTCATTTTTAAATGATTGCATTATATTCCATTGTATAGCTGATCGTAATATTGTTACCCAATCTTTTCTTAAGATATCTAGGTTATTTCCTTTCTTTTACTATTTTGTATACATATGTATAATAATATATGTGTATAATATTTTGTTATATATAATGTGTGGACTATGTGGAAAATCTTCGTGGCTCAATTTTCACACGTACTTGTGATTTCCTTCAGATAAATTCCTGTAAGTGGAATTTCTGAGTCATTGAATGTGTACAATTTTTTAATGCATATTGCCAGGTGGAACCCCAGCAATGTTGTACAATACACACTCCTACCAGCAATTCAGAGGGTGCCTCAAATGCTGCACCATGTCTTTTCCAGCATTAGTTGTGTTTATATTTTTCAAGTTATTTTTGCATAACTCCTCTTTATACTTATGAGGTTAACCATTTTCATATGTATATAAGCCATTTGATCTATTCTTTGTGAAGCATCTATTTCCTTTGCCCATTTTGCCTTTGAAGTTTTGTCTTTTTTCCCTTAGAGTAACTGCTCTCTATATATTGAAGATATTAACCCTTTGCTATACATTTTGCAAATATGTTTATGGTTTATTGTATGTCTTTTCATTTTGTTTCTGTTTTTTAAGCCCTGTGTTATTGAGAAGTATATTGTTTAATCTCCAGTTGTTCAGGGATCTTTCAGCTATTGATTTCTAGTTTAATTTCACTGTGGTCTGAGAGCAGGCATTGCATGATTTGTGTTCTTTTACATTTGTTAAGGTGTATTTTATGGCCCAGAACGTCATCTGTCTTGAATGTTCTATATGAGCTTGAAAGGAATGCACATTCTGCAGTTGTTGGATGAAGCAGTCTGTAGATGTTTGTTCTGTCCTGCTGATTAATGGTGGTGTTGAATTCCATTAAGTCCTTACTGATTTCTGCCTCTGGATCGGTCCATTTCTGATTGAGGGGTGTTGAAGTCTTCAACTCTGATAGCAGCTTCATGGGTCTCTCCTTGCAGTTCCATTAGGTTTTGCTTCACATAGCTTGACACTTTTGTTAAAAGGCACATACATATTAAGGATTATTGTTTCTTGAAGAATTGACCCCTTTATCCTTATGTAATGTCCTTCTTGATCACTAATAACTTTCCTTGCTTTGAAATCTGCTCTTGGAAATTAATACAGCTACTCTTGCTTTCCTTTGATTAGTGCCAGCATGGTATGTTTTTCTCCATCCACTTACTTTTAATACATACATGACTTTATATTTAAAGTCTTTATATTTCTTATAGAAACATTTAGCTGACTTGTGATACACCCTGACAATCTCTGTCTTTTAATTGGTGCATTTAATTGGTGATGTTCAAAGTGATTATTGATACGGTTGGACTAGTATCTACCGTATTTGTTACTGTTTTCTACTTGCTCCCTTGTTCTTTGTTCCTATTTTTGTTTTCTACTCTTTTTCTGCCTTCTGTGGTTTTAATTATTTTATTTGATTCCATTTTCTCTCCTTTCTTAGGATATTAGTTGTTCTTATATTTATACCTTTTTCAGTGGTTGCCTTAGAATTTGCAATATATACTTAATATATACTTACAACTAATCCCAATCCACTTTCAAATAACACTACATTACTTCACTGGTAGTGTACTTGTAATAACAAAACAATTCTAATTCCTCACTCCTGTCCTGCATATCTTTGCGGTCATTTGCTTCATTTAAATTTAAGTATGTGTAAGTATATATGTAATCAGACACACTGTTGCTATTATTATTTGGAACAGTTATGTTAGATCAATTAAGAATAAGAAAAACGACTGTTTTTGTTTTACCTTCACTTAGTCCTCCTTTGATACTCTTTCTGTCTTTACATGGATCTGAGTTTCTGACCTATCTATTGTTTCCCTTCTCTGGAGAACTTTTAACATTTATTGCAAAGCAGGTCTACTTGTGAGAAATTCCCTCAATTTTTGTTTGGGAAAGTATTTCTCCTTTACTTTTGAAGGATAACTGCACAGAATACAGAATTCTAAGTGACATTCTTTGTCTTAAAACTAAACATTTCCCTCCACTCTCTGCTTGTCTGCATGGCTTCTGATCAGAAGTCAGACATAATTCTTACCTTTGTTCCTCTCACGGGTAAGGTGGTGTTTTTCTCTGGCTTCCTCCAAGGTTTTTTCTTCATGTTTGATTTTCTGTAGTTGGAAAAGGATATGCCTAGGGGCTGGGTGTTGTTTTGGACATGTTGTTTGGTGTTCTGTGGGCTTCTTGGCTGTGGTTTGGTGTCTGCCCTTAATTCGGAGCAATTGTCAGTCAGTGTTATTCTGAATGTTTCCGCTCCTCTCTTCTCGTTAAGGTATTTCCATTATGCCTATGTTACACCTTTTGTAGTTGTCCCACAGTGCTTGAATATTCTACTCTATTTTTTCAGTCTTTGTTCTTGCTTTTCAGTTTTGAAGGTACCTGTTGACAAACTCTCAAGCAGCAATTCTTACCTCAGTCGCATCCAGGCTACTAACAAACCTGTCAAAGGCACCTTCATTTCAGTCAGTGTTTTCCATCTCTAGCATTTCTTTTCAGTTCTTTCTCAGAAGTTCCATCTCTCTACTTACCTCGCCCATCTGTGCTTGCATGCTGTCTGCGTTAGAGCTCCTAGCATATTAATCACAGTTGTTTAAAGTTCCCTATCTGATAATTCCCACATCCCTGCCATGTCTGGTTCTGAGGCTTGCTCTGTCTCTTCCAATGGTGTTTTTTGCCTGTGGTATGCCCTGTAATATTTCCCCTGATAGCTGGACATGATAGACTGGGTACATTGAGCTGCTGTAAATAAGTCATGTAGCTGTGAGGTGGCACGGGGCGGGGAAGCATTCTGGAGTCCTAGGATTAGGTCTCGGTCTTTCAGCGAGCCTGTGCCTCTGGACTGTGACCTTCCAAAGCGCCTCTCAGCTTTTCTGCCCCTCAAGTGGGCAGGACGGTTAGATTGGGCTGGAGCTGGTATTTCCCTTCCCCCAGGTCAGGTAGCTCCCGAAATACACTCAGCAGGTTAGGCTCTGGTTGATGAGTCTCCCCTGAGGGCAGGCCTTGTGAAGCACAGAGCATGCTGACTTGTTTTAAAATGGCTTCGTGCATCTAGGCAAGTTCCTCACCTTCCCCTTGCCCTGCTGGAGGCAAGTGAGGTTTTTCTCCAGGGTTTACTGTGAGAGCCTGGCCAAGTTCCTGGAGGTTAATCTCACAAAACTGTGGAGTCCTCCTGGAGTTTTTAACTGTCGGAGTTGTCCATGCTGAGCTGCCAGCAATTCATCAGTTGCAGTGTAGAAGTTCTTACTTCAACACTAGTTTCCATGTCGCTTCTGCTCATGGTTCTTTGCTCGGTAAGTGGTGACTCCCTGAGTTACTTTGTCTTGTTTCTTGAATCTTGGCGCACAAGTTAAGTCAAAGCTATTGATCTTGTCCATTGTGAATTTCTTTGATTTTATATTTGGAATAACCTTGCCCACAAAAGATGAGAAAAATATGGGTATGTTTCTAGTTTTGTAAAACATCTTATATGTATGTGGGAAGGTTAGAAGGCAGTGTTGTAAGGATATTTCCCTCTCCTATGGTGCAGTAGGCTTCTCACCAGGAAACTAGGGTGGAAACACTGAAGGCTAACATCTTCCAGGATAGTAATATGAGTTGAGAGGTCAGCTCCCTTTGTGCCATTAGCATGCCCACTACTACTCAGGAAGGATTTGATGGGTCTTGGTATGTAGATCAGAACAATACCCCCAAAGATGTCCACATCTTAATCCCTGAAATTGTAAATGTTACAGGGACTTCCATGGCAAAGGGACTTTGTAGATGTGATTAAAGATCTTGAGAGAGGGAGATTATCCTAGTGGACTCAAAATAATCACAAAGGTCTTTCTAAGAGGGAGACAGAAGGGTCAGAATCAGAGAAGGCAATGAATCATGTAAACGGAGGTCAGAGAAAGAGAAATTTGAAAACACCATGCTGCTGACTTTCAAGCTGGAGGAGGGGGTCATAAGCCAAGGAACACAGGCGGCCTCCGGGAGCTGGAGAAGTCTAGGAAATGAGTCCTCCCTGGAGCCTCTGAAGGAATGCAGCCCTGCTAACAACCTTGATAATAGGATTCTGGCCTCCATAGCTGTAAGATAAAATCTGTTGTTTAACCCACTGAGCCTGTACTAATTTGTTACAGCTGCAGTAGGAAACCAATACAGGTTTGTCAGAATACAAATCAAGTACAAGCCGAGCCCCTGCAGCAGTTCCTGACTATTGATTCCCAGCCTGTGTCCAATCCCACTGGCTACTGCCAGGGCATAGGGTCACCATCAGGGCATGGTCTCAGACCACAGAGGTCGAACCCAGAAAGAGCTGGTTGGAGTGACTTGCCTAAAAGTAAAAAAGTGGGAACTCGAGGATTTTGGTTCTTCTCCCTTGATTAGCCTAGAACATTCCTATTGAGTCATCAGAGTTTCTCATTCTGATTAGTTTCTAATAGGGACAAAAATCACACTAACTTTTAGGGATATTGTGAGGATTCAATGACTTAATACATACATGTGTGGTCCTGAGACATTGCCTCACACATAAAAGCCTTCAGTAGATATTAGCTGTTATTTGTATCTGTTCTCCAGAGAAACAGAATCAGTAGGGTATGGGTGTGTATTGTACACAGAGAGATTTATTTTAAGGGATGGGCTGACACCACTGTGGGGCTAGCAAATCTGAAATCTTCAGGGAGGCCAACAGGCTGGAGACCCAAGGAAGAACTGATCTTCCAGTCTTGCGTTCAAAGGCAGAACTTCTCCCTGAGGCTCATCTGTCTTTTCCTCTTAAGGCCTTTCAGTGATTGTATGAGGCCCACCTACATTATGGGGAGTAACCTGCTTTACTCAAAGTCTGCTGACTTAAGTGTTAACCACATCTGTAAAGTATCTTCATAGCAGCATTTTAACTCTGGTGGGGGGAAATCCTGGGGCAAAATACCTTTGAAACCAAAATCAGTCAAAGGGAGAAATAAAGTGGAAGAAACCTGTTTATTGTTTACCAGCAGTCATCCACTTCTGCTCACATGTGTCTCTCATGACCCAGCTGCAGAAAAAGGGACCCCAGCCAACGTCTCTGGTCTAGATATGCCCTGGCTCCCCCTTGTAATTGCCTATTGATATGGAGTTGGACTACTTCTCACAACCCCTTGGAAACACCTATTGATACAGAGGTGAGAGATTCTGGAAATATTACAGTTTTACCCACAAGCATCTAAACTAGTGTTGGACCAAACATCTTAGAACTGTAGTCTAGCCAAGGTGACACACCAAAGTAACTATCTCACAGTTATTTCCTATATTGTACTGGCTAAAACTTCCAAGAAAACCTAAAATAGTAACAGTTTGCAACTAAAAAGCCTGATGTGAACACGGGACTTCCTCCCCCTACCTTTGGTAAAGGAAAGAGCTTTATTGCAAGACAGCTAAGCAAGGAGATGGGAAGCTAGCTCAAATCTTCCTGCTCAGTAGCAAGAGAGGCATTTCAAGGAGCATTGGGGTGTGGGATTGGATGAGGGCTGGGAAATTCCTACTCAGGTTTCTCCAACCCACAGTGATGGTCACATCCTCTGATAATTAGTTACATGCTGATTTGGGACATGTTTTCTGTTGTTGATGGCCAGTTCCCTTTTATGTCTGGGCTGCAACAACTAATGGCACCCTCCATCCCAAGACCTCCGTCCCCAAGTCCCTGAGAGGACATGGTTAGTTCCATTGTCCGGAGAATTTTTTTCTAGGACATCTGAAAGGTCAATAACTGAGCAAATGAATCTATCCTGAGCATGCTCTAGATGGCTCCATCAGTTTCACCAGTACCTAGTGGGTTACTGTGGAAGGTCTGAGGGAGGCTTGGAAGCACCTTGCTGTTCTCTGGAAAATAAGAATTGCCTGTGACTATTACCCTGTAAGGCACAGCTTCAGCTGGACATCCTTATTCTATTTCCATTTCTAAAAGGTATGCTCTGTCTTAAGTATCTCTATTAAGGAACTATCAAAGAATTGTTCTCTAGCCCCACTTTAATATATTTTTAGACATAAATGGGTGCCATCTGCTAAGATATTTTTCTCTTTTGACTTATTGAGATGTTTTATTTATAGACTTCCTATTAGTAAACTATTCCTTGCATTCCTTGCAAACTTGGTCAGATTATTGTCATCTTTTCAAATGCTGCTGAATTTAATTTCTTAGTATTTCAGTTCAATTTTAATTGGTATTCCTAAGTCAGTGTCAGCTGTGTCTGAAGGGTTTTGTTTGTAATTGGGGAATCAGGTCTGCTTTTGTGATGTTAAAATTTGGTTTTAGAGTTTTAGTATTGTTTATTCATAAGAGTGAATTAGTAAATATTCCATGTTTGTACCATGTAGAAATTCTTGAAGCATGAGACTACACATGCTCTTATTGGCAAGATATACAAACTGTCTCATCACAGAAGTAACTGGTGACTCCATCAGCTCAATATTAACACTATATCAATTCAATATTATGCCACAAAAAGTATATACATTTCCCTCACGGAAGTGATCTTTCTGATTACTCTGACTTTTGAGCCTCCTAACTACTTTCTCTAAGGCTCTGTAAACCTCTGCCTTCATTTTTTCTTTTTCCTTAGTCGGAATTGCCAACTGTGAAGAGGGGCCATTGTCTAAACCCAGGTCTCTGAGTCATCCTGCTTCAGGAATCAACCCTATATTCTTTGATGAATTCTAACTTTCCTCTTTAAAAGCATCACTGTGTGGGGCTTCTCCCATAAGGAGGCCAGCCAAGGCCAATTTGGTTTATACTTGCATGTGGTTTCCTACAAAACAAATTCAAACAAAAGTGTAAAATACGTGTGACCACTCCTGGCTGAAGAATAAATGTCAAGGCTTGGACTGGGTGGTCTTAGTGAGCACAGGGCAGAGCTCACAGCTTTGCTTCCAGGGCCTAAGCTGCCACTTCGAGCTCTGAGTGGCTTCTCCTTAAGAAAGAGGCCAGCACTGAGGGCAGTAAGCTCTGATGCAGAGCTTGAAATCCTGCCCTGCCAGCCTGCGTGCTGCCCCTCTGCAGCAGATAGCCGATGATCTAGGCAGTCCCCAGAATCAAGGGAGGCTAACAGCCAAGTGCAACATTGCCCAGTACTCACCGAAGCCACGTTTTCTACTTATATTTAACTTTCAATCGTGCTTTCTGGTGATGGGATTTTTTAATTAGTTACAAAACTGAAAATTATTTTCATAAGCCAGCAGCATCAGAGTTCTGGGTATGCTAGTGATCCACAGATGTCAATAGATGTTTCAAGAGGAGGGGGAAAAAAACAAGCTTTTCAAATGAATCTGGGAAAGGCTTGGTTAAATAAAAATCAATGGATTTCTTTACAACCCCACAGAGCCTTTGGTATGTTGATGTCCTTTGTGACCTCAAACTCTTTTTCACAATGTACCTATTAACAGTTACAAGTTACACTGTTGTTGAGTAGAATGTATTTTGGGGACCATTATCTGAAGTAGTCCATCATTATCACCTACACTTACTGAGTCCTTTCTAGGCACTGAGTACAGTGGTGAAGATTTACATGCTTTATCTCAGTCCTTGCAAAATCTCTAGGCAGTGGGCACTGTCTTCATTGCCAGGGACTATACCATGTGTATTGCTGCACTTGCTCCCATTTCAGGATCCCATCTTGTGTGCGCAGCCTTGTGCTGCCTCTATAGCTTCCACATTTCTCAGTCTAGTACCCAGCCATCCTCCTGAACAGTTCTACACAGCCTTCTATACATAAAGATGAGAAGTTTACAGTATGATTTTGCATTTCAAAGGAGGATGGGCGAATAGCAGAACTAACCTAGAGTGACCATCTTACTCAGCAAGAAGCGTGACAGCGTGTTTTATGGGAAGCATGCCCAGTTCAAAAATATCCCATCTCAAGAAATCCCAGGATGAAAATCGCCAGAACTAGAAGATGTAGTTGGGGGAACCCTACTCCTTTTACCTCCTCTCTTAAGGTGTCCCTTCATCCTCTCCATGCAAAAAGGTTAGGACTTTTCTATGAGTTCGCTATTTTACATAAAAATGACCCCCGGTGCAAGTCTCAAAATAACCACTTGTTATATGTTAGGAGTCTCCAGGTTGGCTGGGGAGCTCGCTTTGGCCTCCACTGATTTGAGCTGGGCCAGTGCAGGCGTCTGCAGTCATCAAGAGGCCGGCTGGTCTAGGATGGACTGAGCTGGCCCGCTCGCCTCTGCTCCATGTGGTCACTCATCCTCCAGCAGGCTGCTTTGGGTTTGTTCGCATGGTAATTGCAGGGGTTGAAGAGAGGAAAGAAAGCAACCCCCACCATGTAAGCACTTTAAAAGTCTCTGGCTGTGGCACATTTGCTACCATTCCATTGACTAAGGCAATTTCATGATAAACTCAAGGTTAGAATTGGAGGAAGCAGCACAATTATAGGGGAAAGATTATGTAGGTACTCTCAAGCATTAAAAACATCCCTTGACTTGAATTTGAATCATATGGTGAATAGACTTTAATACAGGCTAGGTTAGAGCTAAAAAGAACCATACTAAACCAGGCTCTTTAGTGACTCCCAATTCCAGGTCTCACCCAAAACCCAGTTCAGAATACTGGGAGCCCTTTGTACAAATTTCATCGACTAAAAGAATGCAGTACTGAAACAGACCAGGATATGCCTCCCCCAAAATATGCCACTTTGGCATAAGAATTATTTTAAGCTGAAGACATTTGAAATTCAACAGATGCAGAAAGAAGGCTTCTTGGAGCTTTCCTTAATATGGCTAAAAGCAGACATTTCTGGGAAACCAGGCTACCATAAATTCCCTTTTTGGGGTGAGTCTGTTTCCAGAAGAGAAAACAAGAGCAAGCCTACCATAAATCCCCTCTCTAGGGCAGTTTTATGGCCCTGAAGAAGACAGAAAGGCCACTCATACCTGTAAAAGCAAACATCACAAACTTTCTGATCTTACTTGTTTTCTTAAAACTCATTTGTCTTTCCTTTAAAAATACAAAAACACAAACAAAACTTTTTCAACCTTCCCAAAGAAGCCTTTTCTTCCCTCTCTCTTCCCCTTACTGTTAGATATATAAGCCCCAAATCCTAAACTCCTGTAACACATCAATGAGCACTCCTGCGCACGTCTGCCCTGTATGTGTAAATAAACTTTTTCTCCTGTTAATCTGTCTTTTGTCCGTATAATTTTCAGGACTCAGTCGATGTAAGAGAGTAGAAGAAATGCTTCCTCCTACCATACAGGACCATCTCTAGGAACTACCCAGGTCAGGAGTCATGCTTTAAGAATACCCTTACTATATAAGCCGTTTGAGTTGGAGTCTTGTTGCTTACAGCCAATAGCATCCATCTGAGTTGCCTATTGAAAAAAATAAAGAAATAACAAAGAAATAAGACATAAAATGTACATTTGGGGGAAGAGGTCAGGACAGGAGATAGAAATTTGGAGATCATTGGTATATAGATGTTATTTAAAACTGCCTGACTAGATGAAGACACATTGAAAGGAATGCAATTGGAGCAGAGAAGAGGTTCTCTGGATGCAGTTTTAATATTTAGAGACTGAGCAAGTGAAAAGAAGACATTAAAGGAGATTCAAAGTAACCAGTAAAGTAGGAGGAAAATAAGGGAATGTGGTATTATAGAAGCCCAAAGGGGAAAGAAAGGATGTCAAGAGAAAGAAGAATAGATTCTATCGGATACTTATAGAAACTCCGCTCTAAAGCTCTTTCCCCTGAGGAGCTTCATCTGTTCCAGAACCAGCACCCTTGCCCTCTATGCTCTGAGTTTCTTGAACTTTCTTTTCCTGTGCTACATCTCCAGGCCATGCTCTCCTTGCTCCGTGGCTTCACCTACATGGCACCCTCCGGCCTCCCTCCATCTCCCCTCTCTGTTTCCTGCTGCTCGTCCTGGTCTCAGCTTAGACACGGGTCCCCCAGATCTGGCTGAAGGGACCTTTCCACATTCCTCAAAGAACTCTGCACTTCCCCCATTGTATCTGTCTGTTTGGGCTGCCGTAACAGAATACTATAGACTGACGAGCTTAAACACATTTATTGTCTCACAGTTCCAGAGGATAGAAGCCTGACATCAAAGTGCTACCACAGCTGATTTCCAGTGAGGACTCTCCCCTTACCTTACAGTAGGCTGCCTTCTCACTGCATCCTCCCCTGCCTCTTCTCTGGGTATGTGTGCAGAGAGATTGTTCTGGTGTTCCTTCTTATAAGGATACTTGTCCTATGGGATTGGGGCCCAACCCTAAATGACCTTCTTTAACTTTAATCACCTTTTTTAAATGTCCTTTCTTAAATGCCCTGACATAGTGTGGGTGACGGCTTCAATATGAACATCTTAGAGTGTGATTCATGACCTGGGTAGCTTATAGCCATTGTAGTTGATTAGAGGAAAAAGCATTTCCTCTACCCTCTTGGGCTGGGTCCTGAAATTATACTGACAAAAGACAGATTTAGGGAGAAAAAGTTTATTTACATGACCATTCAGTCCATAGCGTTCATCAGAGCACTTACTGGTTGATAACTTCTCTATTCCCTGTGTGACTGTAAATTCTGTGAGGCCAACCCTAGCAGTGTGTGTACTTTTATTTTCCATTCAGCACAGGGCAGAGTGCCTAGAGGTGCTGAAAAAACGTTTATGGACTAGCTAACTGAGACCCTGAATGCTGGTCCACCTCTGCTCTGCCATCTGGCTGACCCACATAGTTAGCCAAGGCAGTACCCTAAATGGGATTTCTCCAGGATTGTCCCATTTTCGATGGTCAGTGAAATCTCACCCACTTACAATAAATGGAGGGAAGCCTAGAATAAATTATTGAGAAATCACAGAATTTTAAAAGAAGTTTTGGTACTTTAAAGCAAGCCCTAAAAAGTGTCTGCTGTACCTGAACCCCTGCCTTGGAATTTGCTCACTAATTGTTTGCCTTCACAGAAATGATGTTAAAGTTATTTAAAATGTGATGAAAGCCCTTTCTTTAGTAAATGAAGCAATCCACTTTCAGGGTGTATATTATCCCTTTGTTTAGCACATTTTACTTGCTATATACAGATAGGGCAAAAGTCAATTTTATTCTGGCCTCCAGAAAAATATAAGCCCCTGTTCAGGATTCTGAAGACCCCCACATTCTGTGAAAGATAAAAATGGATGAGAAAAAGGGGCTATGGAGGGGCTCAGAATTGCATTCTTTCAAAACTCTGTCTTTTGCTATATTATATCAAGGCAGTGAGTTTGACTAATAGCTATTAGAATCCTATCTTTAGAAACAGGAAGTCAGCAATGACATGTATATTCTTTTCCTTCCTCTCCAGAAGATCACACACACATTTTTTTAAAGATACAGAAGTGATTTAGAAATATAGAGAGAAATCTCCTTTTTTTAGGCATTTTATTTCTGTTTTTTCCTAAACTCTAAAATGTGTTAAGGGGAAAAAAGTCTCTTTTAGCTTTCCAACTGTTCATTGGTGTTAAACCTTCAAGGGTGCCTTACCTTTTTTTCTTAAATAGAGGGTGATAGGTAAAGGCTGTCTCTGGGATATAAATGTCTGGTTGCTGCATTTCAAGCGATAGGATAAAGAGGAGGTCAGCTCCCTGAGAGTTCCAGCTTTCTCTCTGTGGGGCTGGATTAGGACTCTTACCCTGGGGTTGCCCCAGTGAGGCCTGTGACCCGGGACAAGCTGATGCAGCCTGTACTGACAGTAACACGTGAACAGACACACCCAGGCCTGGTCCTCCTCCCAAGCCCAGGCGTCAAGTGAAAAAATTATTTTAAGAGGCAGACAATACCTCTGGCTTCACAAATCTTTGCAAACAGCCAATTTCTTAAATAAGTGTATCATGTAACAGGGAAGGGTCAGATGCTGGGAAAGACATATTAAACTTGGATAATTATTTAAGCACAGCCCTAAACCAACAATACTTTGACTCCTTTGGCCCTTGACATAAATGCAAATGTATGGATATTTCCTATTATATCAGTGAGTTCTTGTGATGTTATACATAGGAAGAAGTATGGCCTAGAGATTGGCAGACATTGCCTTGAATCAGCAACACCCAAAAGGGAAGAGGACAGTGGGCATGTGTGCCAGGGGCTCATGTGGCCTCTTTCTTTGATAGATTGGTAATGGTCCCCAGAGGATAACTCCTGGCAAAAGCCACCTCATAACAAATATGTCTCTTTGGCTACCAGGCAATTCTCTAAAGTAGCTGAAGCCTGCAGGCTCTGAGTTATAAAAAGAGGCTTTAATTTTATCACAATACAGGGTTTGAAGTTAGGCATGATGCCATGTGTGAAATGAGAGAAGGCTTCGGAGGATGCAGTGGGAAGGGTCATGTATACTGGTGAAGGCTGTATCTTAAATGCTTGCCCGTTCTTGGCAAGGTCTAAGCTGGCCACATAAAAGGATTATGGGGCTCTGCCCAACAGAGTCTGCAATGACAAGATTTACTACTCTCTGGTCCAGGCTACAACCCACTAAAAAAATTGCCTTTCCTTGCCCTGCATAATGGGATAAGGAAGACCTCAGCCCTCCTCAGATGCCCAGGGGCTGCCAGAAGAGCATCTATGTGCACATGCACATGCACACACCAGCCTTCAGAGTGCGCTGCCCTGGTAAGAACAGCAATACTTGCTTTCCTCTAGCCCAGGACCTTCCCTTCCTTCTCACTCGGTCCACAGATGAGGAGCTTATTAAGTTTATTTTGATTTTGTTCAGAGTATTTTGATTTATCAGCTATGGAGAGGAGTCTGCTCAGTTAGCATCCCCTTCTGAAATAGGAGATTAGTGTTTAGCTAAAGTGTATTCATCAATGTCTCTAGGATTGACTTTCATATTTTCGTTAATTTTGGCCTCAATTTTTTCATCTGTAGAGTGGGATTACAATGATCTACTCACAGAATTATTAGCCTTGAAAGAGAGGAAGCAATGTATATGATAGTGCTATGTAAAGTAGACAGAAAAGAGGAGCAGCCATTAAGAAGATCCATTGCTGGCTAAATTTATTCATATAGCTATAAAAATGGGATTCTGGGATCATGCATTCTTAGCCATTTTCTCACTGTGTGAACTTTAGCAAGTTAAGTTCTTAGAGCCTTAATTTTCTTACCTATTAGATGAGGCAAAAAATATCTATTCTCATGAAGCTGTTGCAAGAATTAAAAACATGCTCTTACACTGAGCATGATGCCTGATACATAGTGTGTACCTTTAACATAGTAGTTATGGCTGTTGTGTTAGCCTGGAAGACATTTAGACAAATGAAACAGTTCTTTGTTCCCTGGCTAAAGTGCTCTTTCCCACTTCAGAATTGAATCCTGACCTCAGTTACAGTTGTGAGTGTACAGGGGTGTGGCTAATGAGACTGATGCTGGGGGAGTGCAAATAAATATTTTATGGACTGTACTTAGAACACTTTGCTTAATTTATCGAAGGGTTAGTATCCCTTCCTACACTGAAAAAGCAAAGGCACAAAGAAACTTAAAAAACAAAGAAACCAAGCCAAAACAACTAATTAAACTTCCTGGCACACAGTTTGCTAAGTTTTCTATCAATTTAGCCAGAGGTTGGGGTCTTTATTGAACTGATAGGAGAATGGAAAACATTGTATCTTAGGTCTACCAAATAATAAACTGTAACTTTCAACCTTGAAATCTGATAAAGGAAAAAAATATTCTAAAGCCTGTCAATAAATAAGATAGCTTTCAGAGACATGGTATGGTCTGTTGAGAGAGCAAAAGAAAAAAAAATCAGAAAGAAGTGCACAAGATAAAGGGGAATAGGCTTCCATAAGGTAAAAATTCCACCTGAACACCTGGGGAAGACAGGCATGTCATACATTCGCAACCACAAGCTTATGTCAGGGTACCTTCTCCTGTCACTCTCCTCACAGAAGGACCCTGAGATGGAGCAACCACACAGGTACCTCGATAAAAAGAGTGATGTCCATTTCTTCTGTCACCAAGTGCCCAAAAGAAACTCATGGGTCCTGAAAGGAGAGTCAGTCACAGCTGGGCTGGCACTGGATTCAGTTATATCCTCCAGAGGGAAAAAGGGCCGGTTTTGAGGTGGAATAGCAGAAACCCAGGAGGCAGGAATTAGAGTTGCAATAGACTAAAAAAAAGCCTCTGTGTGTCTTATCCATTCCCCATGGACAGAGTCTCTTTTTCTTTCAAACCCACCACAAGGTGACATCCACTCACTCTTGCCAGGAAGTCCTACTTGCGTGACATTTTTGTGAGCACAGGTAGCATGACACTGAGGGACAAAACCTACTGGTCAGTTGGTCATCAGCTGTAATTTATCTAGGGCCGGGGTGCTGCAAAGCTTTGTCCAGGAACCCAGGGGATCTAACGGCCAGTTGAGGGGTTTCTACTTTAACAATCCTGAACAGAGCTTTCTTACTTGTCACTTTGCAAGCAAGCACATGGAGAAGACCAGAAACACCGAGAGACTGCAAACAGATCTCCCCTCCCACGCCAACCCGGGTTGCTCTGAATCCTGTGTACAGAATAGCTTGGAGACCACGTGCAAGTCTGAAAGTGGTGTGAGATCACATCACGTAAGGGATGCTCACAGCGGGTTCTGAAGGTGGGAGCAGGGAGACAGATCGTGTATTTGCCATCCTTGAGCCACAGTCCTATTAAATAGACACAAAAAACAATCACAAATGTGTAACACAAGTACTGTCTCCTACGAACTGGTAACACCTGCACCACGTTGGTCTTTGGGTATCATCAGCTGCTCCTTGAAACATGTCCTTGCCCTGCCTCCAAAAAAGATATTGACTGTAGGACTTTCTCATGCTTCTGCATTAGTTTGAGTGTCTATACTTACTAGCTTGGGTGGTTCAGCCGTTTGCTGCTATAATTTTCCATCTTTCTCTGAGTATTTGTATTTGCATAAACTTGCCTGAATTATGCTGCTGGGCTGGAGAAATATCTTTGGCTGGTTAGGAAAATCAGCAACTCTGTTTTAGTATCTCACACTTTGTGCTTAATATCTTCATTTAGGTTCAGGTGGCTCGACTTAACCTGCTCAACCCTCACCCAGTGAGGTCTGCTAACGTGAGCCCCTAACTGTGCTCCTTTTTGCATCCATTTCTCAAGGTAGTAATATTTCCTTAGCACTTGCTCCCGTAAAGTACATCTACAGTCTTTCGGGCCTTAAGACCACGAGCTGCCCAAACAATGGCCTGATCAAAGACCTCACGGTCCAGAGGGCGTTGGCCCAGGCGCCGTAGGCACGGCCGCCCCACTACCGTCAGTACCTCTCTGTGCGTCATGGCTCCCAGCAGGGCTTCCCCGTGAACGCCCCGAAAGACTAGCAGCTAGGCAGACGACCAATACGTCCGTAAGAAACTGACCCACTTCACAAACTTCCTCCTTCCTGATGATAACTGCTACCTCTGCAGAGAAGCCCCTTAGAGACTTCAAGTCCTTTGTCTCCCTCTGGGCAGAGAACAGCTTCAGTCACCTGTGAGGAGGCAAAGAGGAGATGGAGGGATCTAACAGTGATGGAAATACTTCCTCTAGTGCCCAAACTGTGCCCACTCCCCATCAGCTGTGCCTCTCCGCGCTGTCAGGGGCCAACCCCAGGCTGCCCCTCGTGCACAGGAGGCTCAGAGGCGGCACAAACCCTTCTTCACAGCGGGGAGCTTGTTAACTTGAAGGGGGACAAGTAAAGTAAAGTCATTTTGTGACAATGACCTGTTCCAGTTATAGGTCTGGCTGCTTAAATACATCCCTTCACACTTTCTGCGTGTCTTGTTTTACTTAAAAAAACTGACAGCAAACGTATGATGGTCCCATCACTGTCACCAAAATAAATAAATAATTTGTGGAAATTCATGAACACAGAATAGATTATCAGGTAAAAACTAAGAGTACACTTGGAAGCTATCAGGGAGGGGAGCTCCTAGTTATTCACATAAAATTCAGATTGATAAACCAATATAAGAACTGAAGAGAGAGATGGGTGACTAATCTGGCTCAGGGAAAAAGGAAGGTGTATTTCTTACATTAAATAGATTTACCTTCCTGTCTTCATGTGGGAAAAATAGTATTTTGCTTTTCTATCATTTTTCAGCCTCTTACAACAAGTACAGTCTCAAATTCCCATGATTGGATTAAACCACTATAAATAGACCTCAGAAAATCTACTCTTTTAGACCCTTGCATTTAGATTCAGGAATTTCCCGTCTCCTTACTGATATTTAAAAAAAGAAAAAGGCTCTGCGATGCTTTTTTGGTCTGTGAGTTAGTTTCTCTTTCACTTGATTTCTATGCCAAGTGATGAAAAGTCTGCAGCAGGAGGAAGGAGGCAGGACTGTGTAAAGTTTATTAACGAGATCGAAAGCCCTGGGATGAACGCCTGTGTGAGATCCTCAGAGCCAGTCAGTAATTTCAGGCACCAGCAGGCAGCAAACATAAATCTGATAATCTTCAGAAAATCCTATTCTAACAACTAGTCAATTTCAATTCATTTACAGTGTGTTTAGTTGCGGCTCAATCCTATATCTTATTCAAACACAAATAAATATGTAATGCTTACCAGACCTCTAAGAGATGGGTTCACATAGCTCCTGCCCCCTCAGAGGAGGTAGCTGTGGACTTGTTGGAAAGACAACTTGCCTTAAATTATGCAGATGGCTGCTTAGACACATTGTCATATGGGAAAGAATAAAATAAAAACACCAGCTCATTGTAACCTGGTTTTAATGGACTTCAATCTGACTTGAAGGGGAGAATGGGATCCATAACAGCTACAACTGTTAGACCACAGTCCACACCCTGAAACTTGAATTTTAATAAAGGGGCTTTGCCATTTCTCTAAATTGGCAGTGAACATTATTTTTCCTTTTTAGGGATTAAATTTTTGCTGCTGCCATTTAGTCTAATGGCAATTTAGTCTGTGCTGGAATCTTAGCCTAAGAAACTCTGAAGTTGACATTCACATGTGTGGACTACATGCAGAGATAGAATCCCATCCCATTATTCCTATATCCAGGACCTCAGTGAGAGCATTTAATACTTCTGATTGGCACTAATTTGTTGCTATTTAAAGCTTAAGCTAAATCAATAGTTGTCAGTAGTTGTATGCTGGATTGTAAACTCCCTGCAGGTAAAATATAATTCACAGTGTACAAGCTAGAGGTGTTTGTTTCTGATGAGGATGATGACTGGGATGTCTTCACTGGCTTACCAGTTATGCCCAGCAAAAGCTTTAAAAGAATTGCCATGATACAGTTTTTAATTTCCAGAGGACTTAACTCTTTCTTAATTTCAACAAATAATAGCAGAAAAATGATCGAAGCCAGAGAATGGGACAAGTCCTGGATTCAGCAATAAAGACAGGAAGGTATTTCATGGGGATGATACAAGTGATTCCCACTGGAGCAAAAGATGTGTATGAAGAATGCGTAAGTGGAGTTATGTAATGAAACTAAATGCCAGGCTAAGCTGTGGGGTGGAGTATAAAAATTCTCTTTTGTGTCTGAAATGAAGGTAAGTCTAGGGCGAAAATGGGCATCAAGTTGTGTTCTTCTTTAGAGTACTCCAGGATTGGGAAAGAAGTGTTTGGATGCAGATGCAGAAGGCAGAAAACTAGACCCTCTGGCACCCAACCTACTGTTGGAACAGAGGGCCCTGTCAAGTCCATGGAACTTTAAGCATTGATGTCATTGCTTCCAAGGTCTACTCATGTCACAGCTGGTGCCGCAAGGGACTGTGCTTGCTCTAAATACAAAAGGGCTGCCCTCTGACTAGCATATTCAGATCAGGTCCACCCCAGGCCCACTGGTAGCATAGCAGGCAGTGGAGGTTGATAAACCTCTGAATTTAGATCTGTTTTTATCTCCAGTCTGTCCTTTGATCCCAAGTGACTTGAAGAAACTGGGTAGTAGACTCCCTTGGCAAGTTTTGCTGAACAGGAAGCATAAGCCAAGCAAAATAAACAATGGCCTCCCTCTTAGGAACCTTTCTTTGTTTTTAAGTATAGACTTCAAAGACACCAAAGTATCCTTTTCTCACTCCCTCAGAGTCCTCTTCCAACCACAGTGGTTGCCTGTCTGCAGAAATAACCCAGAAGCAGTGGTTGGGAAATGAATAAGATGCCTGCCATCACCGGGTGGTGCTCACTCACTCCCCATAGTTTGGGAAGCCTTGGTTACTCAAAAGTCCTCATGTATCTTGTGGATTGTATTCCTGCCCCCAGTAATAGCTTTCAAGACCCTCTACTCTGTCCCTAAGTAATGAAGAGTCATTATCCCATACTCATGCCCATCATCATCACTGGGGTCTGTTTGAAGTCTTGGTACCTCATCCCAGTGACAGCATTTTAGGGATTAAACATTCTCAAATTTACTTAGAAATGTCACTATTACCAGGCACTCAAAAAGCTTGTCAAGGAGGTCTAACCTTTAACAAATGCAGTCACCTTTGCCTAGGAAATGAACAAGAAATAATACTCCTAACAGCTAAAACGTCAGCTGGAGATTTTTTTTCTTAACTAGAAAAATTTTGTCTATAACACACAACATAAGGCATTTAACTACCTTGGAATATTTCTAAAAAGAATGGGAGTGTTAATGCTAGAATGGTTATAAATATTGTGCAATCCCTTCATTTCTTGGAGAAACTGAGGCATGAAGAGGGTAAGTGACTTGCCCAAGGAAGTTATACTCCAAAATTCCTCTTATAATATTAATAAAAACAGAAATTCAAATCCCTACCTACACTTTATCAACAAGCCTGTTACTGTTGTCTGACTCTTGTCACAGTGTGGAAACCACCCTGCAATCCAGACCTTTCTGCTGAGGATGCTGTTCCTCTCCTTAATTTAGGTCTGATGGTTGGTGGAGTGGGCAGAGACTTCCCATGCAGTGGTCACAATGGGGGGATTTCCCTCTGTATAAAGAGAACTTGTAGACCTAAGAAGGATTCCTCCCAAGCTTTCCTGGAAAATTCCACTTTAATCCATAATCAGAAAAACTGGAGGCAGGCCCAGTCTGCAAGTATAGCAGTCTTCACCACTTCTCAGCTTGCTCACCCTGCATCTAGAAGGAGATAGCGTAGAGTCAGTTAACAGACTTAGTCTTGCTTAAAACAGCTCCTGTTTCAGCCATTGTGATTTCCTGATTCTTCCAGAACTTGGGGAGGGCATCAGGGAGGAGAAAGGAGGCTAAAGCATCTGGCATGAAATTATTCTGGGGACATTGAGCACATGGAGAAGAAAGCAGGCGGCCACCCCCACCACCCAACTCCCAGAACCCCACAGGAGCTCTCTGACTTCCTCATTTAATATCCTCCACCCAGAGAAATTCCCACAGAGGCACCACACCCCCAATTATCTCTGTTTTCCTTGCATTTCCAATAACTATACAGAAGAAAAGGCTTTCATTGCAAGTGTGGAAGATAAGATCTTTAAATATTAATCATTGTGTTTTCTTTCTTCCCAGCATTTCCTGACCTTTCCCCTAGTAGGCAGAAGTATCTACTCTGCTGGCAGAAGCATTAGCGTTGTTATGTCTGGAAGACTGAAAGAAAGGAAAGGTTATGGTTCAGAATTTTTATTTCCATTCAAGGCAGATCAGAGTTTATGTTAAAACAAATACTTGCAGGTGGCCAATGGCAGGAGGCCTCCTGTCAAGAGCACACATCCCTCCTTGCCTCACTGGTTATCCGCTGGGCGGGGGCCTCCCATCTTCCTGTGACATGTTCCCACACATCACCCCAGGTGATACTCCTATGACCTGGGAAACTGCTGGGTCCATCTGAACTGCTCAAGGTGGAAGACCCTTTGTCCATAGGCCAACAACACTTAAAAAGCTGGAGTCTTTGACCTCCAGAAGGTGGTGGAATAAAGGAAAAGACCTAGCAGTAGTATGTGAGTGGACTTGGGGTTGGCATGGGTAATTTGCCCCATAAAACAGCAAACAATGGTGTTTCTCAACAAAGTATTTTGAAACAAGAGCATAAAGATAATACATTTCCCCAAATACTCTATACTTTCTCAAATATATCTATTCTTTATGATAGATCCTATTTTAAGCAAATATAGGAAACTACATTTTCAATGGGAATTTGAAAGTTCCCCCAAGTAAAATAAAAACCTACCCAGGTGGCTTAAGACCCACCTCCTGAATAGGCTGATGTACAAGGAAGGGTCTCCTAGGTCACTCAAATAAAAGCATAAGAACCAAAATGGATTCTTTAAGGAGTCCAGTCAAAGACCAGCAGCCCTAGGTCTTAACTTCCTCTTCAGGGCATGGAGGTCCTGCCAGCTTGTCTCCCGCAGGGAGCTGGCCCTGTCACCCCTTCCCAGGTCCCCCTTTCAGGAGAGGAGCCCCAAGAGGCAGTAAGCTTTTGGAAAGCTTGGCCAATGGCAAGAGAACAGCCTTCTTTCTACTCATCTTCACTTTAAGTTTAGCTTATTAGACTGACACTGAGTTTGAAGCATAATAATTTAATACTTGTTGAAGAATGAAATCCTCTTCTTTTTCTAATCTGTGACTATTTCTGAGTAATAAAAATTTCATGTTTCAACTGGTCATAGCCATTTTTATCTTCAAAATAACAAGTAATCAGTGTAAAAAAAAAAAAAGGTGCAGAAAAGGGTAAAGAAAAAAAATTCCAAATCCCGGTAGTAGAGAAAATACTAATACTAACTAACCACCATTAGTGTTTGAATGTATATGATTTTAGTTATTTTTTTGTTTACAAAATTAAAAATTAGTAATCTTATTTTCTCTATATTTTGGATATTATCCTATGGGAATAAAATTAATCATCACTGTTGTTAAGAGGTACAGAGTACTGCAATGTATAAATGTGCTTTAATGGACATTACTAGACGTTTTTGCTAACACAAATAATGCTATAATGAACTTCCTGTACATACATCTGTGCCCACTTGCCCAGTTATTTCATTATGATAAATTCTGTAAGTAAACTTTGCTAGATCAAGTCATATACATTTTTTTCAAGGCCTTTAATACATATTGCCAAATAGCCCCTCCCTTTGAAAACTTCTACTCATTTACAACCTCGCTAGTTCAGAAGAGTGCATTTCTTCCTCATAGTCTCACAGATACCAAATATAAGCCTTTTGAAAATTTACACCCATTTGAAAAAGATATTGGTGCCTCCCTATTGTTTTATTTTCTTTGATTTTTAACAAAGTTGAGTATATTTTCATATGCTAATAAATATTTATATTTTTTCTTTTTTGAATGGACTGTTCTTGTGCCCATTTTCTCATATTTTTTAACTTTATACCTTTTTATTGAAGCATACTTGATTTATACACTATATTAGTTTCAGGTGTACAGCAAAGTGATTCAACAATTATCTACATTATGAAAAGCTCACCATGATAAGTATAGTTACCTTCTGTTGCTACAAAGTTCTTACAGCATTATTGACTATGCTGTACTTTTTATCACTTTGATTTATTTTATAACTAGAAATTTGTACCTCTACCTCCTTCACTTAATTCACCCATTCCCCTCAACTCCTTCCCTATGGCAACCACCAGGCTATTCTCTGTGTTTATGAATATATTTGTTTTCCTTGTTCTTGTTTCTTAGATTCCACATATAAGTGAAATCAATTCGTATTTGTCTTTCTCTAACTTATTTTACTTAGCATAATACCCTCTAGGTCCATCCAGGCTGTTGCAAGTGGCAAGATTTCATTCTTTTGTATGGCTGAGTAATATTCCACTGTATATATATCACATAATTATTCATCTATCAGTGACTTTTACATTACTCCCATATCTTGGCTATTGTAAATAAGGCTGCAGTGAACATAGGATGCATATGTCTTTCTGAATTCGTGTTTTTGTTTTCTTCAGGTAAATATCCAGAAGTGGAATTTCTGGGTCATATGTTATATTTGTATTTTTTTAATTATTGCAGAAACTCCATACTGTTTTCCACAATGGCTGCATCAGTTTACATTCCCATCAACAGTACATGAGGGTTCCCTTTTCTCCATGTTCTTGCCAGAACTTATATTTCTTGTCTTTTTGATACTAGCCATTCTGACTGGAATGAAGTGATACCTCATTGTGGTTTTGATTTGTATTTCCCTGATGATTGGTGTCATTGAGCACCTTTTCATCTGCCTGTCATCCATGTGCAGGTTGTGTTTGACAAAATGTCTGTTCACGTCCTCTGCCTACTTTTAATTAGATTCTTTTTTGGGGTTGAGTTGTATGAGTTCTTTACATATTTTAGACATCAATTCCTTGTCAGATATACCATTTGCAAATATATTCTCCCATTCAGTAGGTAGCCTTTTCATTTTGTTGATGGTTTCCTTTGCTGTGCAGAACTTTTTAGTTTGATGTAGTCCCACTTGTTTATTCTTGCTTTGTTTCCCTTGTCCAGGGAGACGTAGCCAGAAAAAAACTGCTAATGCCAATGTACAAGAATTTATTTACTGTCTTTGTTTTCTTTTAGTTTCTATTCTTATATTTAGATCTTTAATCCATTTTGAGTTTATTTTTGTATATGTTGTAAGACAGTGGTCCAGTTTTGTTCTTTTGAATGTAGCTGTCCAATTTTCCCACACCATTTATTGAGCAGACTGTCTTTTCCCTGTTTTGTATTCTTGTCTCCTTTGTCATATATTAATTGACCATATAAACATAAGCTTATTTGTGGGCTCTCTACTCTTCTGTTCCATTGATTTATGTGTCTTTTTTTTGGTTGCCAATACCATACTGTTTTGATTACTATAGATTTGTAGTTTAGTTTGAAACCAGGGAGCAGGATACCTTGATCTTTGTTCTTGAAATTGTCTTGGCTATTCAGGGTCTTTTGTGGTTCTATACAAATTTTAGGGTTATTTGCTCTAGTTTCTATGGAAAATGCCATTGATATTTTAATAGGGATTGCATTCAGTCTGCAGATTTCTTTGGGTACTATGGACATTTTAACAATATTGATTCTTCCAAGCCATTTGCAAAGAATATCTTTCAATTTTTGTCTTCCTCCATTTCTTTCATCAATATCTTATAGTTTACAGAATACAGGTCTTTCACCTTGGTTAAATTTATTCCTTGGTTCTTTATTCTTTTTGATGCAATTGTAAAGGGATTGTTTCCTGAACCTCTCTTTCTGCTAGTTCATTGTTGGTATACAGAAATGCAACAGATTTTTGTATATTGATTTTGAATTCTGCAACTTTACTGAATTCATTTATTCTAATAGTTTCTGTGATTTGGTGGAGTCTTTGATGCTTTATGTATATATCATGTCATCTATAAATAGTGACAGTTTTACTTCTTTACCAATTTTGATGCCTTTTATTTCCTGTCTGATTACTGTGGCTAGGACTTCTGGTACTATGTTGAATAAGAGTGGTGAGAGTGGGCATCCTTGTCTTGTTTCTGTTAGAAGAAAAGCTTTCAGCTTTTCACCATTGAGTATGATGTTAGTGTGGGTTTGTCACATGACATTTTTATATTAAGCTATGTTCCTTCTGTACCTACTTTGTGGAGAGTTTTTATCATGAATTGATAGTGAATTTTCACAAATGCTTTTTATGTATCTATGGAGATGGTCATATGGCTTTTATCCTTTGTTTTGTTAGAGTGGTGTATCACAATGATTTGCAGATATTGACCTATCCTTTCATTCTGGAATAAATTCCCCCTGATCATGGTGAATGATGATTTTAATGTATTTTTTCATTCAGCTTACTAATATTTTGTTCAGGATTTTTGCATTTGCATTCATTAGGGATCTAATCTGTAATTTCTTTCTCTTTTATGGTAGTGTCTTTGTCTGGTTTTAGAATCAAGGTAATGCTAAACTCATTGAATGAATTTGGAAATATACCATCCTCTTCGTTTTTTTGGAATGATTTAAGGATAGATACTCATCTTTAAATGTTTGGTAAAATTCACCTGTAAAGCATCCTGATCCTGAATTTTGTTGGGAGTATTTGAATTACTACTTCAGCTTTGTTAGTAAGTAATCAGCCTTTTTAGAATTTCTATTTCTTTGTGGTTCAGTCTTGGAAGATCACATGTTTCTAGAAATTTATCCATTTCTTCTAGTTGTCCAGTTTGTTGGCTTATAATTTTTCATTGTGATCTCATAGTTCTTTTTATTTCTGTGGTGTCAGTAATAACTTCTCTTTTATTTATGAATCTGAGTTTTCCTTTTTTTCTGAGAATCTAACTAAAGGTTTATCAAATCTGTTTTCTCAAAGAACGAGCTCTTAATTTCATTGATCTTTTCTATTGTTCTTGTTTTTTTTGTCTCTATTTCATTTATTTCCACTCTGAATTTTATTATTTCCTTCCTTCTATGTTGGCATTTGTCGTCTTTTCCTAGTTCCTTTTTCTAGGGGTAAGGTTAGATTGTTTAACTGAGATCTTTGTTTCCCCAAGTAGGCCTGTATTTATAAACTTTCCCCTTAGAACTGATTTTGCTGCATCCCAAAGACTTTGAAACATTTTGAGTACATTTTCACTAGTCTCTTGGTATTTTTTTAAAATTTCCTCTTTGATTTCTTCATTGGCCCAATTCATTGTTTAGTTACATGTTTTGCTTCCATGCGTTGGTGTTTTTTCCAGTTTTTTCCTTGTGATCCAAGATTTATACCATGATGGTTGGAAAAGATGCTTGATATACTTTCAGTTTTCTTAAATTGAGACCTGTGTTTTGGCCTAAGTAATCTATCGTGGAGAATGTTTTATGTGCACTTGAAAGGAATGTGTATTCTGCTTCAGGGATGGAATAGTCTGTATATACCTGTTAAGTTCATATGGTTTAATCTGTCATTCAAAGCCACTGTTGCCTTATTGATTTTCTGTCTGGATGATCTGTCCATTGATGTAAGAGGTTTGTTAAAGGAACCTGCTATTATTGTATTGTTCTCAATACCTCCCTTTGTATGTTAGTATTTGCTTTATATATTTAGGTGCTCCTCTTTTGGGTGTGTAGATATTTACAATTGTTATATTTTCTTGCTGGATTGAATGCTTTCTCATTGTGTAATGTGTTTCTTTGTCTCTTGTTACAGCCTTTGTTTTAAAGCCTACTTTGTAATATAAAATACTACTAGCCCAGCTTTATTATTTCATTTCCATTTATATGGAATATCTTTTTCTATCCCTCCACTTTCAGTCTGTGTGTGTCTTAGATCTAAAGTGAGTCATGTGTAGGCAGTATATAGACAGGTCTTATTTTTTTTTTTTCGAATCTACTTAGTCACCCTATGTCTTTTGATTGGAGCAGGTAGTCCATTTACATTTAGAGTAATTACTGATAGGTATATACTTATTGCCATTTTGTTAAGTGTTTTCTGATTGTTTTGTATTCTTTTCTGATCTTTGTTTATTGTTCTCTTCCTTTGTATGAAATGACTTTTTTATTGTTATTCATAGATTCCTTTCTCTTTAATTTTTGTGTATCATATTTTTGATTTGTGGTTACCATGAGGTTTACCTATGACTTCCTACATATATAATAGTCTATGTTAAGTTGATGGTTTCTTAAGTTCAAACACGTTCTAAAAACAGTACATCTTTATTTCCCCTCCTCCATGTCTTATATCTATTTGTGTTGTGTTATACCTTTTTGTTTAGTAATTCTCTTCATTAATTTTTAGATTATGGTTAATTTTACTACTTTTATCTTTCTACCTTATTATTAGCTTTTAAGTAACTAATCTACTACATTTACTATATGTTTGCTTTTATTAGTAAAATTTTTTCCTTTTGTAATTTTCTTGTTTCTATTTACGGCCTCTCTTTTCCTCTTAAAGAAGTCCCTTTAACTTTTCTGGTAAGGCCAGTTTAGTGGTGGTGAATTCCTTTAACTTATGCTTAATTGGAAAACTTTCATCTTTCTTTCAAATCTAAATGAAAGAAAGCTTAGTAGAGTATTCTTGACTATAGGGTTCTTCCTTTCAGTCCCTTGAATATATCATGCCTCTCCCTTCTGAACTTTAAAATTTCTACTGAAAAAATCAGCTGATAGTCTTACAAGTTTTCCCTTATACATAACCTGTTGCTTTTCTCTTGCTGTTTTAAGAAGATTTTCTCTTTCTTTTTAATCTTTGATATTGTACCTTGTACATGTCTTGCTGTGAACCTCCTTGAGTTCATTTTGTTTGGGACTCTGTGGTTTCTGCACCTGGGTGTCTTTTTCCTTCCTCAGATTAGGAAACTCTTCAGCTATTATTTCTGCAAGTAAGTTTTCTGCCTCTTTCTCTTGTATCTCCTCCTTCTGGGACTTCTATAATGCAAATGTTAGTACATTTGATGTTGCTGCAGAGGTCCCTTCACCTATCTTCATTATTAAAAATTCTTTTTTCTTTTTGCTCTGTAGCCTGAGTGCTCTCATTACACTGTCTTTCAGATTGCTGCTCCACTCTTCTGAATCCTCTGTTACTTCCATCTAGTGTATTTTTCATTTCAGTTATTGTTATTTCATATTCAGTTCTGATTGTTTGTTTTTCATATTTTCTATCTCTTTGTTGAAGTCCTCCCTAAGTTCATCCACTCTTAAGTTGGGAGTATATCTTTGTAACCATTAATTTGAACTCTTTATCAGGCGAATTGCTTAACTCTGTTTTGTTTAGTTCATTTTATGCAGTTTTGTCTTGATATTTATTTCATTTGGATCATATTCCTTGTCACCTCATTTTTTTTTTTTTTTACTCTCTGTGTTTGTTTCTATGAATTATGTGAAACACTCTTCTCCCAGTCTTGAAGGAGTGGACATCTCCTGGGTAGACTGTGTGTGCCTGGTGGATTTGGCTAGCTGGAAGCCAGGTGAATATAGGATAGGGGAGTCCCAGTGGGTGCCAGGCTGGGGACACTTTGTGGGGCTTGGGGTTGGAGGGGTGTGGTACAGGTGTCTCCTACTGTGCATAGTGTGGGGCACTTTGATGGCACTGCCAGATCTCAGGTAGGTGCTTTGTGTTTGGGTGGGGAGTTGCCTCAGGGGTTCTCTGAGTGGCTATGGGCATCCAGACCTTGATTCCCTCTGTGCTGTCAATGTGTGAAGGGGAATATAAACAATGGCACTCCCCATACCTCTGATCCCAGAAAGAGTTCCAGCAGTTCCCCACCATTTGGCTCATTCCAGAGTTAGTAAATTGAATTCCTTTACTTACAATCTAATTGACATTTAAACCATGTGTTTTTCTGTGTCCCAGTGCAGGCCAATCTGTGTGAAGATCTCTCAGTAATGTCTATCCCTACTGCAGGTTGCCTTGTTAGGGAAGGGTTCCCACCATTACCATGTCTCCATCTCTTCTGCCATTTTTCAAGTGGTCTCTTCAGCCCTCATTGTGCAGACGGTGTTGTGCAATCAGTAGGTGTACATGTGATATGTATGTGGGAGGAGGTGGATTTAGGGTCTTTTTTATGCCACCATCTTGGACCTCTCTAACAACTATTTTTCTATTCAAATATTCATATTTTCCTTCCTGATTTGTAGCAACTCATTACATACAAAAATGACATTTTCTAGACTGTATTTCAGGGAGCTTCATTGCCCTGTGAGATAATAATAGGTGTGCTGAGATGGGGAAAAGACTTCTGTGGTCATATTTAACACATCATTTCTTAAACTTAATTGACCATCAAAACTTTGTTTTTCCACACAACACCCATTGGCATCATTCACAACACTGGTGTTCTAGGCAATAACATTTGAGAAATTGTTTTCTTTAAAGGATACTAATGGTTTAATCTGTTATGTATGTAGCATGGTTTTTCCCCATTCATCATTTGTCCTTTACATGATTTTTTTTCCATCTAGTTTTTAATTCACATACTCAGATCTCTCAGTGTTCTCCTTTGCAGTTTAGTGATTTAGAAATATGGACCCTAAAGTCACACTTGTTTGGTTCGAATCCCGGCACCACCACTTGTTGGGACTTGGGAAAATTACCTAATCTTTCTGTGCATCCATTTTATCAACTAGAAGATGAGAGAAATGAATAGTAAATACCTATCAAGTTGTGAGGGTTAAATTATTTAATATAGGTAAAACATAGAATTATATTTGACACAGAGTGTCAGAGGATGACAACAATGGTGATGATGGGTTACTTTTTAGGTGATATGGAAAGTCTTTTCCTATATCTATGTTGAAAAAAAAAACCTCGTATTTTCTTCTAGGATTTTTATAGAAATTGCTTTTACTATTAATTACAGAGCAAAGAGTCTACTTTTTTCCTCACTGGTTAGCCAGATTTTTCCAACACCATTTAATGATCAATACTCCCTTTATAATATGCTATCACTTTCTTCTTCTGGATTTTTCTCTTCTGCTCAGCCTATTCTGATACCAAGACCCCTCCTTCATATTCCTTTTCAGAAAAGTTACAGCTGTGTTTGCCTGAATCGAGAGCATGTGTTGGATTTGCCCCAAGAGACACATGGTCAGGGTGAGAGACCTTGAAAATGGGAATTGGTTTCCTACAATGCAGATGGGAAATATAGATCCCACAGACTTTCGAATTTGACTGTTACTGTGCCTGTTGGTACTCACATGCTGCTGAGGCCTACTTGGGGTTACAGCCTGGGGATTCCTTCAGGAATGTTTGAACTCTAATATTGTTCAATTTACGAAGAAAAATGAATACTCCCAAATGCCATCTGATCCTTCTCCTTTCTGTTGCAGCAGCCAAATGACCTCAAAATCACTAGAAAAGAAGCAAGGGGGAAGGGATATCCACCTGACCCAGCCCAGGCCGTGGGAGGAGATCCAAGCAGTTGCAGTTGAGAGGAAGCTGTGGTACTTCAAAGAGGCTTCACAGAGGTGGAACCAGAGCAGCTTTGAAGATATTTCACTCAAAGCTGAGGGAAAGCCAGAGTTCTCAGAATTGCCTATAGGGCCCAACACAACCTTCATCTTCTCTGTACCCCATCAGCTCTTATTCACCCTGTTCCTAACAGCCTCTTTGCTGTTCCTCACACATGCTCCCATCTCAGGGCATTTTCATATGTTGATTCCCCTAGAATGTTCTCCTAGTACTCAAATTGTTTCCAAGTCAGTTGAAGGACTTTGCTCACATGTCAACTTATAGGCAAGGCCATTCCTGACCATTCTACTTAAGGCTGTGCCAGCCCTCCTTACCCCTCCCTAGCTTCACATGTCTCTGGAACATGGATCACTGCCTGACAAGCTATTTTACATACTTTTTGTTTAGTGTGTCTCTTGTCACCCTGAAGTATGAACTACTTATGAGTTTGTACTCTATTTTGCACTGATATTTCTCAACACCTGGAACAGAGCCTGGCATACATAGGACTCTACAGTTGTTTGTAGATGAGCAAATGAGTGTAGCAGACATTGTCATTTGTATTCTGCTTTGGGATGTTTCTAGGCCTGTGAACAATAAAATATTTCCTCAGAACAGAGCTGCCTGATCGACTCTGGATTTTTAAGCCAGCCTCTGCAAACCAGGTATTTCTAAAGTAAGGGGAAAACCTGCATCCCCTGAAAGTGAGAGCAGGCATTGTCTTGCAGTGACTTCCCTCATTAGATGTCCTAACTTTATACCTAAAGCTGCCACAAAGCCAGGCTAATGAAATGCAAGCTAAAACCAGAGTAAGATACCACCGTACACCCACCAGGATGGCTAAAATGAAAACATGGAAAGTCGTGAGTGTGGTGAGGATGGAGAGGATGAAATCCTCATATAGGTTGAAAAATCGGCAGCATATAGCAAAAGCACATCCCACGGCCCAGCGTTTCTACACCTATGTGGAACCAACAGGAATGCCAAAACACAGGTAATACAGTGTTTATAGTCTGTTTGTAATGGCCAAATCTGAAGCAAGAACTGAAGCAAAACAGTAAAATGGATTTTTCATAAATATGGTATGTTCACAGGGTAGAATACTCCACAGTACATGAAAGTCATAATCTACAACCCCAAGCATGATATGGATAAGCTGCACAAACATAATGCTGAGCAAAAGTCAGACACAAAGAGTATATAGTGTGTAGTTCTATCTATATAAGATTATAACGAGGTAACATGAATGCTACAACACTGAAAAAGGACAGGGAGCAGATGTAGAGAGAAGAAGGCTGGTAGAAAGCCTCAGGCAGTTGGTGTCTGAGATCACTCGTGGCTTCATGGCAAACACTGACTGCTGTCAGGGGCAGGAAGGTGAAGATTTCTCAGCCAGCCTCAGAGGGTGTCAGCAGCCATAGGACTGTGCAGGTCAAATTTCTAACCAGATATCCAGGGAAGGAGAATGACCTTTGCTTATAAACTGAATCTGGAAACCTTATTATAGAAAGCAGTAGGGAAAAAAAGACACAGAAAGATAAGAAAGATAGATAGGGCAGGTCTTAAGATATTTCTAAGGAGCAAGCTGCAGCAGGAGCTCTTGGCTGACATGCCAGAGGCAGAACCCCTTATTTCCTTCAATTAACAAAACTAAACAGGAAATGAAGGACAAGAACATACAGGAACTACAAGGCCCCACGAGGGTGCCGGAGCCCATGTGGAGGGGGACTCCTCCCACACCAGACCTGCAGGTTTTGGTGTTTACAGTGTGGAAGGCTCCGGCAAGGTTTTAAGGGTCCTGCTTCCAGCATTGGGGTATAGGGGTGGAAGGCAGTACCTAAAGAAAGAGAAAGAGCAGCCACCCCCGTATGCGGAGGAGGGGGGTGAAGCTGCTGGGAGGATAGAAAACGAGGCTGGGGAACCCAGTGGGAACCAGGCGGCCGCAGCTTCCCCAGACTCTTCAGCAGAGGGAGGCAGGAGGCTGGAAAGAGGTTCCTAAAGAAAGAGAAAGACCATCCCATAATATGCTATTGCTCTGGAAAGGAAGGAAACAGACAAAAGTCTATAGTTGAGAGAGAACCCCTCTTTAGTTCTCCAAGGACTGGGGCCACTTGAAGAAGGTTGGAAACAGTGAATCGGCCAAGGATTTGCATTGTTTCCAGTCTTCCGGGAGCAGGCTCTTGCTCTGAAATGCCACCTGAGAGCTGGCACCTGTGCCACCATCCTGGCTTTGGGTTCTGCAGCCTCTCTGTGGAAGCCCCCCCATCAATCCTTTGTGTAAGAGTCAGGGAAGAAGTGGGAGTGAGCAGTGGGAGTTTAAGAAGAGAGCACAGCAAACTCAGGAGACTTGCAGGCAGTGGCTGGATGCATCAGGCCAGCTCTAGCATGCTCGCTGTACGTGTCCAGATGTGTAGGCAGCATATGGGGTGGTTAGTATGGCGATCCTTATGTAAGAACTGTGGGCAGAAAGCTGCACTAACACAAAGAGAAAATATTCAAGCGCTGGCTTGTACCTTTTTCTCTCTTGAGAGTGTCCCAAACAGGTCCTTCAGAGGATGGAAAGTGTTGGTTTTGTCTCTGAGGAGATGCAGATGAGACTCAAGAGGACTAGCCAAGCCAGCAGTCTAGTGTGTGCCCTCCGTGAGTGTGATGTGCACTGTTCATGGGCTGAGAGCAACCTAGAATAGAGATGCAAACCCTGACCAGTTAGGAAAAGTCCAGATGAATCACACTTTCTGAGGCTAATAATTTAAGAGATCATAGTTATAATCTCTGAGCCTCACAGCATTGTGAAGGATAAAAAGAGATAGAACTTAGATTCAGATGGACTATTTGCCTTCTGAATAGACACTGAAGGAGACCCTAACCCATTCAAAATGCCCAGCATTGCTTTCCAGAAACAGTGACTTTCAATTCGTTTTTTAGAAGACAACAGCATCAGATCCAGATGCTAAACAAGGACAAGAAGACAATTTTGCTGCCTGGTGGGCAATGTCACCTGTTGGCAATGTTCATAGGGACCCTGGGGGCTCCTGCTTCTATCCAGTAGTTGATGGAAAGGATGCTTGTTGATATGAAATGTCTGAAGGTCCTAATTTCCTTGGATAAAATTGTATTTTACAAAATTTTGGAGGCACATGAATTCTGATTCTCAAAGTTCAGAACAGCCTGGAAAAATCAGGGTTGACCTTGTTGTTTTTCAAATACAGATTCCATTAGATACATAGCAGCATAATAGGATAAGGGCAGATCCTGAATAGGTATTTCCTAGCATCTGTTGGCCATTTCCCACAAATCTTAGAGAATCAAAGGCTTAGTGGATATTACAGGAGATTTGAGGATAACCATACTATTAGAGATATAAGGCCAGAAGAGGTATTCTTTGACAAAATAGAAGGAAGGGTCCTTCTTTTTTTTTTTTTGACCACTTTGGAAACTGGTAAATAAAGACCTGTAAGCAGAGCCCAAGGCCTTAGTGTCTTGTTTCAGCCAGCTTTTTGCACTAAGACTAGCTGATTGCACTTGGTTTAAATCCTTTAGTTTGAACACAACACACTAACTCCTGTATGGGGTGCTTGAGAGCTGTGCTATGTCAGGGGGATGCCAGGAACATATCTCAGGCTTCTGCCAGCAGAGTTTAGCTATGCGAGATCCAATATCCTATTTGCAGATCAGAACTTTTGGGCCTAAGCTAGGCAGTGAGATACAGTTCTAGGAGGGGTACATGTGAAATACCCGGGTGATCACAAAACCCTCTCACCCGTGGGCTTCTTGGTGCCAAAACAGATATGACAGTAGGAGCAGGGGGTAGTCTAGATTGATTCTATTTTCAGGAGTGATGTCTCTCTTGGAGCTTCTCCCACAGGATGCCACCTCTCTTAAGGGAATCAGAGTCATATAAGATTCCCAGGGTCTAGAGAAAATCTGTAGCTTTTATGCCAGAAAGCACAGCTTTCCAAGATGGAGCCGATAGTGGTTCTCACCTTTGTGGCTCTGGTAAATTTAACTCCTCCAGCAGATAGAGACCAAAGGAAGCTCAGAATAGGGGATGGTCAAGGTAAGAAACCCAGGATCTCCTGTTGGACCAGACTAGAGTTTTCTAAGTGGATCTGAATTTTTCATTGAGATTGGCACAAATCAGAACTAAACAGTGCCTTATGAAAATGCACAAGGCACTCTTCCCCAAGCTATTGTTGTATGGATGTGAGAGCCTTATAAAGCTTTGGATGGAATATATGAATGTCAGAGAGCTTTATACTGTCTGGAACTCTATAATTAGAGGGCAGTATGCTGGTAGACTGTCCACTTACAAGTCCCACCCCAACAGTTTTGGTGGTACTTAAAATAATAAATTAAAAAATTCAGTTCTTAAAACCAAAATCTTAAAAATTTATGTGGTCCATACCTATTAGCATTATTCCCAGATCTCTTCCTTTTTTTTCTCCCGGGAGTCACTGAGGGGTCTCCACTGTTTTTCAGGTAAACGTTACAGCCATTTATTTCTTGATATCTAGTTTCATGCTCTCCACCCTTGAGCACTTATCTTCCATCCCCATCAACTTTCGCTTTACAGATCCCTTCATCTGATCAGTGAGTTTCTTGTCAAATGTCTTTCAAAAACTCCTAGGATGAAGTCCTAAGGTTGGTGTTTTCCAAAACTCTGGAAATGATTCCAATGTGGACCCACAGTTGAGAAGACCCGTGCTGAACCATGGCGAGCCGTGAGCCCTTGCTGAGCATCTATTTATAGCCAGGTCGGCCCACGCAATCGTGGCGCAGGAGTAGCACAAGGACGCGCCAGTTGAGTCATTCACCCTTTCTCACTCACTGCTTCTGGCCTCCTTTGCTGCCTCCCACTCTCTTTGAGGCAGAGCTCCTGTCACGAAAGTGACTTCTGAGCGCACAGATGCTCTCTGCTTCCTTTAAGAACTCCTCTGCAAATTTCTTGGGAGTTAGCACTCCAATCACTATCATTCATTCAGAAAATGTAAATCACCTTTTTTGCTTTGACTTAATCATTTCCCATTCTCCCAAGGTTATTCAGAAATTCAGAGCTCCATGACAATAAGTGAGCCAGTGCGTGGGCCTGTGGACACACGTCACTGTACCATTAAAGGCAAACACATGCCTTGAAAGGTAAGTGACAATGGCAACACCAGGAAAAAGCAGCGTTTGTCCCATTTTGAAAAAATAAAGAGGCCTGTCTCTTGGAAGTGCATTTTGATTTCTCTAGATTTCAAGCAGTGTTAAAATACACATCAGTTCTAACCTTTTTTGCATTAATCTTCTTTTCAGAAATTGCACATTTGTTTTCAAAGCATTTGTTTGGAACATTCTGTTGCCTCGTGGAAACCATGACAATTATGCCCAGGACATGAAGTACACCTGTACATAGAGCCCCTGCAAGTTTAATGTCTGCTAACCCATTGGTAAGTACCCAGAAAGTGTACAGGAGCTAGGATAGAAAGCCATTGAGCCAGGAAATGTTCACTTCCTAAGAATTGTCATCTTTGTGGTTATTCAGTGCCCTCAGCAGCCATCTCAGCAGAGGTTAAGTCATTTTTTTCATTGTAGTATAGTTGACTTACAGTATTAATTTCAGGTATGCAACAATTATTTCAGTGATTCAATAATTGTATACATTATGAAATGCTCAACATGATAAATGTAGTTACATCTGTCACTACATTATTGACTATATTGTCTAGGCTACACTTCTCATTCCTGTGACTCATTTATTTCATAACCGGAAGCTTGTACCTCTTTACTCCCTTCACCTATTTCACCCATCCCTCCACCCCACCGTGGCAACCACCAGTTTGTTGTGTATTCATAAGTCTGCTGTCTGGGTTTTTGGTTTGTTGGTTCATTTGTTTTAGTTTTCTAGATTCCACATGTAAGGAATATCATGTGGCATTTGTCTTAATCTATCTTATTTCACTTAGTGTAATACTCTTTAGGTCCACCTGTGTTGTTGAAAATAGCAAGATTTCATTCCTTTTTTGGCTGAGTAATGTTGTATATGTATACCACATCTTCTTTATCCATTCATGTGTCAGTAGACACTTAGGTTGCATCCATATCTTAGCTATCGTAAATAATGCTGCAATGAACATAGGATGCATATATCTTTTCAAATTAGTGTTTTGGATTTTTTTTGGATAAATACCCAGAAGAGGAATTACTGAGTTGTATGGTATTACTCTTCAATTTTGAGGAACCTCCGTACTGTTTTCCATAGTGACTGCACCATTTCACATTACCAGTAACAGTGCATGAAGGTTTCCTTTTCTCCATAGTCTCACCAGAACTTACTATTTCTTATCTTTTTGATACTAGCCATTGTGACTGATGTGAAGTGATATCTCATTGTGATTTTGATTTGCGTTTCCCTGATCAATGTTGATAAGCATCTCTTCATGTGCCTGTGGGCCATTTGTAGGTCATCTTTGGAAAAATATCTATTTTTAAATCAGATTTTGTTTCGATGTTGAGTTGTATGAGTTCTTTATGTATTTTGGATATCAATCCCATGTCAGATATATCATTTACAAATATATTCTCCCATTCAGTAGGTTGCCTTTTTCATTTTGCTGATGGTTTCCTTTGCTGTGCAGAAGCTTTTTAGTTTGTTGTAGTCCACTTGTTTTTTTTCTCTTGTTTCCCTTGTCTGTGGAGACAAAACCTGAAGAAAAAAATTATTATTGTCAATGTTCAAGAGTTTACTGCTTATGTTTTCTTTTAGTTTCAGTTCTTACATTTATATTTTTAATCCATTGGAAGTTTATTTTTTGAATGATATAAGACAGTAGTCTAGTTTCATTCTTTTGCATGTAGCTGTCCAGTTTTCCCAGCACCATTTATTGAAGAGATTATCCTTTCCCCATTGTATATTCTTGGCTCTTTGTCACAGATTAATTGACCACATGAAAATGGGTTTATTTCTACACTCTATTCTGTTTCATTGATCTATGTGTCTATTTTTAAATCACTTATTCATTCATTTATTCAGTAAACATTTCATTGGATGTCTACTGTGTACCAGGTATTGTGCTTTGAGTTGGGGCTAGACAACTAGATCAATGAATAAAACATACCCTCAGCCCCCAAAATCTATGATCTAAAGTCAATCATATAAACAGATAATGGGCTTTGCAAATCCATTTCCTCTCCCTGATGTGCTTTTCTCCCACCTCTTTGCCTGGCTAAATGCTTTTCAATCCTTTAGATCCTGAGTAGGATATATTTACTCTAGAAACCCAACCTCCTGACACTTCATATTGGGGTTAGGAGTTCTTTCTACGTACTACCATAGCACCCAGGGCTTACTGCTATCTTAGGACTTTGCACTTTGTATTACAGCTACTTGTTTACACATCTGTGCCCCTTCACTAGGTAATGAGCTAGTTAGGGACAAGAGCCATGTCCCATCCATCTTTGTATCTTCAATGACTAGCACATGACAGGAACTCAATAGATAATTGTTGAGTGAATAAGTGAATGAGTGATTGAGGTATTCACAGGGTACTATGAGAACACAGAGGAAATACACCAAATGAAACTTCCTGAAAGAGGTGGCTGCTAAGTGCAGTCCTATGTGAGAAGTCTACATCATCCAGACTTGGGCTCATTGGAGGGTAGAAGCAGAAGGGCAGTATGCTCTATGCTAGAAAACCTCCATCACAATGGTGTTTAGATAGAGTGCAAAATGCGAGGTAGGATATGAGGAGAGGACAAGTTGGGGAAGCTAGAGTAAGGTCTTGGGGGGATGGAAGGTTCTGACCAAACCAGTCTCAAACTCCATTTACCCCTTTGCTCCCATCTAAATGGACAGACACACAGATATGAGGAGTCCTGGGAGCTGATCTTCAGGGTTTACACACTTGTTCCCAGCATGTGCAACAGCCCCTAAGAATACGAACCATGCTGAAAACCCTTCTCTGACGTAAGAACCATTTCCTACCTTCCATGAGATTCAGTGCATAGGAGGAGGGGAGCTCCAGAGGGGAGCTGCCAGGTCACCTGATTGGTATTTGTGAAAACTTTCTGTCCCTTACTGCAAGTTATGGGTAAAACACCTTGTCAAATGTGATGGACCCAGGTTTCCTCTGCCCAGCCTCCTCCTAAAACCCAGCTCTTCTTGTTCAACCTGGGCAGTCCTGGGAAAAACATATGGCCCAGTTTTTCCTTACTCCATGTGGCCTTAATATTAATTTTGGTGACTTAATCATTTACATTCAATGGGTCCAATATCCCATTTAAGGTTAATCCAAGCTTTCAGGAAACCTTCTGTTTTAAGATCAGCTGATAGGATTCAGTCATTAATTAATTCAACAATGATTTGAGTACTTTTTCTGTGTCAGACACTGTGCTGGAGTCTGTAAACTCAAAGATGAATGAGAGACATGGTCCCTACCCTTAAACTGCTCACAGTTGAGTGGAAGAAGCTCTAGGACATGGAAATCACCTCTGTGGGGCAGTGTTTGAGGCCACTGTTGACTTGCCTAAGCCCGGGCTCCTTGAGATGTGGTCACCTGGGAATTGCTTAGAAATGCACAGTATCGGGCCTCTCTTCAAGATGTACTGAGCCAGAGCTCAGGAGCCCAGCAATCTGGGTTTTTACAGGCCCTGCAAAAGATGATGAAATTTATTTTCATTTGGGAATTTCTGATCTGAGCTCTACACTGAATCACTCCCAGCATGTGTGGAAGACCTACCAGCCATCCTCAGTCTTCCTTTCACAATTCCCCTTCTCAGGGAGCTACTTGGAGTTACAGGAAACACCAACCCAGGGAGATACTGTCCAAAATGAAGTAAAATGCTCTTTTGTCACTAATGGCAATAGCAGACATTTCTCCCTAGAATCGCAGAGATGGATGGCTTCATGAGGATCAGGGTGGTGGGGAATAGTATCTGGCCAGAGCTATTTCAGTGTCAACATATAAGGAAGCAAAGAAGGTAATGTTATCCTTGTCTCCGTTCTGCCCCTTGCTGCTTCAGTGGAGAGAGAGAGAAAAAATTATCAGCTGGACTGTTCAGAAAGGAAGCAGGGACCCAGGCATTACTTCAGGGCATGGGAATGGAAATGGGATAAGCTGAAACCATAAACAACTTGAATGCTTAGGAAAATAAAGGCAGGGGGAGCCAGTTCACCATTTGGGCATGTGAGTTCTGCAACTCTGTGGTGGTTATCAACAAACACAAGCAGGTTGCTTTCTTTCTGGAGTTCTAGTAAAATGGATCCTGCTACTAGCAAATGGTTCAGAGCTCTTGGCCACAGTTTTTTGGCTTATCGCCAGGTGTCATTAGTGACCTATTTTCACTGCAGTGAGATCAGCCATGTCTGCAGGCCCCTAAATCAGCGATTTCTCCTCCCCTCACTAGCTCCAGGCTGGCAAAGCTGACACCAGTGTCACAAAGTGCTACCCGTGCCCCCTCTCTGGAGGTGGGGAGAGCACCATTTTGTTCTAAAGATGTTGGCTTTGACCCGAGGCTGTCCTGAGAGCCCAGCTGTCAAGTCTCCTCCAAATAAGCTGCTGAACTTGGAATTATCTTGGCCTAATAATTAATCAGGACCAAAAATAGCCCCAAACTGCTTGGGCTTTGCTTAAATCCTACCCAGGTGGGAAAGGTAGTTTTTAAATACTCTAATTGCAACACTGTTTGGTAAGGCTTTGCATCAAAATATGAAAATAATTACCCAACATGCCAATTTGAGAGATAATTCACAGTTAATCTGGCTCTCTCAAAACAATTAATGCAAACTTTTGAATTGCTCATTGATTTAAAATGACCAAATCTTGGTAGATATTAAAAGCAGGCAGAAATTGTATTTAGAATCTTCTAAGAAAACCCTCAAACTCGAATTCACAGCAAGAAAAAAACATTGGTTTAAAGAGCTGCACAAGCAAGCCTGTTGCCAGGCAGACTAGACAATGAGCTGCCTTCCACAAGAGGGCGTCTGCCCAGCACGCAGCCCTGCGTTTCCCGGGAACCTGGCCGCTCACTGCTTTGCCCTCCACACAGCGTGCTCTTAGGGGCAAACGCTTCGCGTCCTGAGGAATGCTGCTTCTGTGATAGCCTTCTGGCTGAGATCAGCAGGAAAATGTTATCTCTGCGATATCACAGAAGCATCTTCAGATCGAGGGACATCAAGCAACATATTAAAAATAAAAGGGAAGCAGCAAACACATCTCAACTGACTTCTCTCCATAGCAATCTTTGTTGTGCTGATGCTCTAATGGTAAGAATATAGTACAATGAAGTGAGAGCATGTTTGATCGCAGTGATCTGTGTCTGGCCCAAAGTTAGAAGCAGGTATGGCACCAGCCAACGAGGCCATTGGCAGGGCCAGGTATCCCCTGGGAGGCCCTTCACCCTCACTGCCACTTCCCCCTTCCTGGGAGCACAACGCCACGTCCCACTCAGGCACCCTCCAGGCTCCACACCCAGGGCCGCTTCCTCAGGCGCTAGACCCACAGCCTCCATTCCTACACCCCCTGCCCCAGCTCAAGACTTACCGTACTTCCTCAGCGACAGTCAGGGAGGACTTGCAGTGAACGAAAGAATAGATTTGCTCCATCTAGACAGAAGTGAAAAATTAGAACAGGGAGTGAGAATTAGTGCAAGATGCTTTGAGAAAAGACCTCTACTCCCACCCCAACACATAAACCCACACATCTTAATTGAGAGGCCAAGACTCCACCATGTCCCAGAAGCATAAATTAGAGGAGTCATTTATCCTCTCTGAGTTCAGCCTTCCCATCTATAAAAAACTTGGTCATAAAAATATCAATTCTACTCCACAGGTTCTTCTGGGGCTAAAATAAGATAATGTGTATGAAACCCTTGTGAATTATAAGGAACTATATAAACATAGTGAGCACCCATCCCTGGAGCTGCTCAAGCATTAATAGATTGGCAGGGTAGACAAAAAGAAAGAAAAGTTGAATTAGGTTTTATTAATATTATTCATATTTCAGCTAACAGAATCACTAATTTTCCTCTTGAAAAGAATCTGTGATTCTATGAATCTGTCTCCTGTCATAGGTTACCTAATATTATGGATGGAATGTTTGTGTCCCACCAAAATTCATATGTTGAAACCCTACTGCACAATGTGATGTTAGAAGGTGAGGCCTCTGGAAGGTAAGTAGCTGAGGTCGTGGGGACAGAGCCTCATGAATGGGGTTGGCGCCCTTAGAAGAGCCACAAGAGAGCTTACTGCTCCCTGCCACATGAGGAGGCAGTGACAGCCGGCAGTCTGCACCTCACAGAAGGCTCACCAGAGCCCAGCCGTGCCGGCACACCGACCTCAGACTCTGGCCACCAGGACTGCAAGGAATAAATTTCTGCTGTTTATAAGCCACCGAGACTATTGTAATTGTTAGAGCAGCCCAGCTGGACTAAGACACCCTAGTTGGCCTTGACCCAGACAAATGTTCCTAAAGATAAACACTGAGAAATTCCTTGCAAAAATTTTGCTGTGAGAAATGGTCTTTTTTTTTTTAAACTTGTGAAAAACTGGAAACTCTAAATATCCCACATGGAGTGGTTTAATCAAACCTCTCTACATAATAAATTATGCATCCATTATAATGATATAGAAGAACATGTGATGATATTAAAAAGTCTATAATAAGGAACTAAGAGAAAAAAATTAATTCTCAAACATGTACAGACTTTTAAAATGTGTGCACACATGCACACATACAATGTATGTAGAGTGCATACTGAAGAGTCCAGAAAATCAGCAAGATGTTAACAGTCTAAGGAGGTTGGATTTCTGGATTAACTTCATATTTTTTACTTTTATTTTCTATTCGACAAGGAACATATATTATTTGGGTAATATGAAAAAAAAACCAGGGTTGGTTATATATAAAATAAACAATTCCAAGCTCTGGAATTGAGAGACCAGTGGGGGAGTTTTGAGGCCAAGGATGCTTTGAGGACACTGTCAGCACAACTATGGAAGAAAAGCATGGGCCCAGAACTCTGCCCCACTGAGGCCCTTATCTAAGATGACTCAGGTCCTTGTCTGACATTGCTGTTCACCCAGCTCTATGGTGCTTGCTTATCGGATAAGGCCTCAGTCAGAGATGGAGAGGGTGTTTGCCTCTGATGTCTGTGTGGAGGAAGAAATAACACCAAAACCGTATAAATTCGCAGTCTCAATCCAATGGGTGCCCTAGCAAAGTAACAATTCTGTTAAAGGAAGAGGGTCCCTAGAACAGAACAGAGCATTTGATGTGGGCTGGGTAAGAATCACACAGTGAGATCTGTGGTCATGGGCACAGAAATATACACAGTTCATCTTGAAAAATCTCACCCCCTCCCTAGAAGTATCTAATAGACTTTATGAATGCATTTTTTCTACTCAGTATAGTCAGCCAATGTGTAATAAGTAAGTGCTGAAGGTCACACTTACTGGACTTGGAAATGATGCACATCTCCTCATTTGAATGGTTGATTTAATATTGTTATTTCTACCTGTATCATTGGGTTAGAGCTCAAGTCTAATGAAGCCTCAGGAGCTGGTTTTATTCCCATATATGGTTGTTATCTTAAGACAGAATTTTCTCCACTGCCACAAAACTCTTCTTCTTAAGCCCTTAATCTAGATACGTCACAAGGTGGCTATATAACACAAGGACATCATAACTCCTGGGAAGTTATGGGAGCAAACGCTTTGTGTCCTGAGGAATGCTGCTTCTGTGACAACCTTCTGACTGAGATCAGCAGGCAAACGTTATCTCTGCAACATCACGGAAGCATCTTCAAATTGAGGGACATCAAGCAACATATTAAAAATAAAAGGGAAACAACAAACAAATCGTTCTCCCACTGAGACAGTAGGCCTCCATTCCTATAAAAAGGAAACCATTGGCCATTTGTTTCAGGGGTAGCCAGAGGAGGCCAGGAGTGAAGCTTCATTTGGCAAAAACGATGCAGAACAGAGATTTGCCAGACAGAGCCAGAAGAAAGAGGACAGGCAATGGGCATACCCAGAAGATGACACCAGCAGGAAAGGAGAAATTTTTCTGCCCTTCCTTAGAATAGTACTGTTGTCAGGCAGCTGTGTCTGTGGAGGTCGCTCACTCTGCTCTAGGTGAAACCTCGACCTGGATGGTGGAAGGTTCTTGACTCTGAGAAAAAATTCTCAAACAGGTCTGATGAGTGTAGGCAAGGAAGGAATTCATTAAAGCAAGAGTAGTAGTGCATGGCTGCAACTATGCAGGCCGTACAGAGCCAGAAAGAGCAGAGGGAGGAAAGGAAAGCTGATTAAACTCCTCCTCGGCACAGGGCAGATCCCTTCCCAATTCCTGAAGCCACGGTCACCTGGCATCCGTGTCCGCTGGAATCTGCCCAGCATGAGAACTAAACCCCTACCTACCACCCCAGGATATGGAGGAGCCATAGAGCACTGGATGGAGTAAGTTTATATTTTGAGAATTTCCCAAAACAAAGATTTTGGGGGAGGCTACTAAAAAGCATGATCTTACAGCTGCCGTCCTGTCCAAGTCACCCAGGTGACAGAAACCTGAAGCCCAAATCAGAGACCTCAGTAGCCCTTCTCTACTTTTCTGAAGTAGGACAGCAAGTGAAGACTTCTGCTTAAATTCTAGAAAATGGAATGAAATAGCAAAGTTACAAAGATGCTTACCACCGGAAGAGCACAGAGACCAAACACAGTAAGTTGAGCAGTGAGAAGTCTTTGTTTAAGGCAAAGTACACACTTGAAGAAAGGGGAGTGCAGGCAACCTTAGAGAGGAGGTGTGTTTAAGGGCTTAGGATTCTGTCTTTTAAGGTTTTCAAGAATGGGGTAATGGGCTAGAAGGGCATAGGCTTGACGTGGTGTCTCATGATGTGTATCTCCAGTAAGAGACATTATGTCACTATCCACAGTCAGTCCTCTAGATATCCTGTAAGATAAACTTAATACAAGAAATGTGTTGATCCTGTTCTTCTCCAAGATAGTGGTTACCCTCAAGCAATGGGGATATATCATTTAGAACTGCTTACCCTGCCTTAACATAGGGTTGATTATTGGTTGATTACCATCAAATATGTTAGGAATCTTACCTCCTAACTCCCTGGTTTTTAAAATGGAATCTTAGCCTTAAGATGGAGTCCCTCCTGTTCTTACTATACTATTTATGTCTTGGCATTTTTATCATAGGCAGGAAAAATTAATCATGATGCTTGCCCCGTGTGCCTGCCCCACCTCAGTAGTATTCCTCTTTCTCTCCTCTGTGTTCCCCATACCTCTTGTTTTATTCTATCAAAGTAATTGTCACCCCGTGTCATTCTGGCCTGTTTTTCTACATCCCTTTGTAAACTTCAAGCTTCATGTGGGCTGGAGCCATTGTGTCCTTGTCCATAATGGTGAATAGGCTGCTGTCCCCAAGCCTGACATGCTGTAGGCTCCTAGTACATGCTTAATAAATGTGTCATCAGTATGAGAAAATGAATGATGTATGCAAAGATTTACCATGAAGAGGAAATGAGCAGTATATCCTAATGAAGATGGGCATAGCACACAACTTGGGGAAGATCAAAGTCAACCCCTTGGATGGACTCAGGGGCAGGTTTTAAACAAGGAGACAGGAAGGCCTGTGGCATTACTTGTCAAAGAGACAAAAGAGCCTCTTGAGTTGAGTTGGCCTAGAAATCTTGTATATTTGCAGCATTCACCTTGTTTGATGTGAGTCGCAGAGTATTTTCTTCTGTTCCTTATACTGTATAATGGGGAAAAATGATTGCTGTGTGTTTCAAATACTCCCAGGGCTGATGGGCATGTAAATGGCGAAAAGAATGGAGAGGGGCCCTGTAAGGCCCTGGGATAATTTACATAAAAATGCCCTCATGGGGTGTTCTATTGCCGGTCAACAGCTCTTAACATCTAGTAAATAATTTTCCTATCTGAAGCCTGCTTCTCTTTCTTATGTATCACCGGTTTGTAAAGAGAGTTTTCCCATTCTCCATTCTTGAGAAAGCCCATCAGGGCAAAACAAACCCATATACACCGGTATCCCTCCTTAAATGGACATTACATCAGGCCCATTGTAAATTCCCAGATTGAGGTCCATGTCCGAAGATAAATGGCCAAGATTTCTCCTAGTAGTAGTAGTAGTTAAGAGGAATAATTTAGGCTTCCATAAGCATTGTAAGCATAGATCTCAGCACAGGTTTCAGAGGCTTAGCCAGAAATAGGGGTGATGGAGGAAAGGCAGGGCCTTGAGACCAGCTATATAATCTGTGTTATTGTCTTTGAGGGAGAGAGGGGGACAATCAGCAGGCAAGTCCATTGTCCCCCTTTTGCATGTTCTTAAATCTGTGGGCACCCACTAGTGACATGGTGTAGAGAGAAGAAAACTGGCCTGGGAATCTGGACACTCAGCTGTTCTCAATTTCAGCAAAACAATTGGTTTCTGAGCAAGTGAGACGGGAGCTTTTCAGACCTGTCCTTGATGTTCCCCTAAAGTGGAATGTGCTGCCCCCACCCACCTGCAGCAGAGTCTTGTCCTCAGGTTTCAGCTGAAATGCATCTCCTCAGAGACCTCCCCATATATCCCCATCCTCTATCATGTCACTCCTTCTATTTTGCTAAGTATATGAAGCCATCTTTGTACTTGTTTTACTGTGTCCTTTCCATACAAAAGCTGCATAAAAGCAGGGACTCTGTCTCTTGTGTTCACTGCTTTAGTATGAGCACTTAGAACAGCATCTGGCACATATTGGCCCTCAACCACTGTGTACCAAACTTACGAAGGAATGAGTGAGTACCTGAATATGAGGTTAAAGATGGCAGTGGGAAAAATGCTTTCTGTTACTAATAGTGTAGGTCTCTTCCCTTGAAGAGGAAGTGTGTATTTCCTAAAGGCAGGGGAACAGGGGACAAAGTGGGTATTTCCATCACAGGAAAAGCCCTTTATTCCCAGCATTTCCTCCCCAGTGTGCATTTCTGCCTGTGGATAGACACACCAGAAGGCAGCAATGAGGCTGTAGGGGGAGGGTAGGCAATGCAGAATTAGTAAACTAAGTTATCACTGGGATTTAAAGCCAGTGTTTACATACAGCTCCCAGAAGGCAGAAGATGGCTTTGTCTTATCATTTGGGTGCAGTGAGAAATGTAATGAAAGTAACCGAGAAGAACAACTGCTATCCATGGGAAAGTGCTCAGGGAGAGGACACCAGCAAGCATGGACAGCTTGCATCTGGCTGTTTTCCATCTCTCCCTGCAGCTCAGGATTCCAAGCAGCAATGGACCCTCATTCACAGTGCACATCCCCCGGGTGTGTCCCCCCAGCGGCGGTAGGTGTCTGCCTCTGTCTGGCAGCAGCCAGCCCCAGCCTGGTTCTCTCTGGTACCTTTGTCCAGCAGAATGACTGAGGGTGTCGACCGTAGCTGTTGAACAGTATGAAGCTAAGGCCTTATTTACATAATGACCTTCATTTATATAGGATGCAATGTTCTAACGAGGCAGGAAAGACATGCCAGGGACAATAACCCTCCCAGACTTTTGTTTAGCACATTATGCAGTTAACAAAGCTTTCACATGAATCATCTCATTTTATTTTATCCCTCATCACTGTACTTTGTGTAAAAAAAGAGCAGGTGTTTTCCTTCATCATTTTATAGAGGTTATAAGAGTTAGTTTATAAAGTTATAAGAAGTCAGTGACTTGCTCCAGGTAAGACAGCTGAGAACACCCAGGTCTCCTCATCTCCAAAGGCAGTATTAAAACGCACATTTCTAGGGAAAGAACCCAGGAACGCAGCCTCTTTTGTTACAACCAGATTGTCTCTCTGTAAAGCTTAATGCAGATACAAGAGGAACCTATTTTATAATTTTGTTGAGTTTGATCAGGATCAGTGACTAGCCAGGCTCAGCACAGTCCCTGGCACCTGGCGATTATTGAATGGTGGAAGGAAAGAAGAAAAGAAGGAAGTTCTGTTTTAGGGGGTGAGATTGGCTACACAGTGCACCCAAATGCTCCTTAGGAGAATGATGTTATAGCCGAGACCCCCTGCGGTTGATCATCTGAACATATGAACATGGAATTTTGGAACTGACGGGCCTTGGCGATCACATAAGCTGTGCAGTTCTGTGTGCCAAGTTGTTTATGCCCCACTGCAGCCAGGTGTCTGCCCCCATCATCAGCTGATCTGAATTCACATTCCCATGCACGAACATTTAAAGCAAATAACTTCCTGGACTAAATGTACACATAAAAGTGTGTTTAAATGAATCAGACTTCTTTTGGAAGTTAAAAGGGGTGGGATGGGAACAGCTGACATGCTATGGGACCAGTGGCAAAGCAGACCATCTCTCTGATCTTCTGAGAATTTCCAAGTTGAAACACCATGGGGAGGTGATTCCTTCCCTTGGGATACAGGCTGCATCTGACCCTTACAGGTGTTAGTTTTGAATCTCTATCTCCCTCTCCTTCTCTTCCTCTTTCCCTCCCTTCCCCATCCCTCTCCCCCCACTCTTTCTCTCCTTTCCTCCTTCTGTCCCTCCTTTCCTCCCTCCCTTTCTGCCTGTAAATGACTTACTCAAAAATAAAATTGTGGCTGAGGAGATAGGAGAGGCTGGAAGGTTTCCCAGCCTGCATTTCAAAAGAGACATCTTATCATTTTAACATTAGGAGTTCACCATTAGGTCTATGGAATAGCCTTCTTCCTTTTATTTTGCCTTCCATTACATATTAATTCCTTCATTCATTTGTTAGGTGCAACTGTGAATATGAAATTGCCCTTGCTGTCAAGGAGCTCTAGCCAAGTAAGAAGGAGCAGGCACAGGGCAAAAGTGCAGGAATGAGGCTAAAGGGTGGAAAGATAAAACGCAAAGGGCCTCGTGTACTGGTCTAAGGAGTTTGCCCTCAGTCCTTGGATCATTATTTCCTGAACTTGGATATGAAAAACTATGGATCAACTGAAAGAAAGAATTTATTAAATGTTCTTGATATTGACAACAACTTTTTATTGCTACATTACTTAAATATATACCAACATAACCCAGATATAACTTCCCAATGTTTACAGCCATTATAAACAATAAAACCAAAACAAATTTACAAAGTAAAATCCAGTCTAATGTAATTTAATGAAATTCACTTAATGCAATGGATGTTCTTCTTCAGCTGAAACCAAATGTTTTCTGGCATGTGAACATGACACTTGCTAAAAGCATGTGCACTATTTTAAATTCAGCACGCCTATGACCATGTGCTAAGTAATGACTCAACTTTCCCACTCCTTTCTAGTCAGACTAGCATGGAACTGCCGTCAAAAGAAACTATGTGATGTCATATGGCCACCACACCCCTAATGTGTCAAGTTCATCTCTGTTCCTTTCTCCATAGCTTGGGACAATAAAATAGGGCTACTTGGCCCCAGGTTACAAGTGGTCATCAAATGACCTTGAAGATGCATATACTCAAATTATAAACTGTCCTTGAAGTTAAAAGTGGGTTTTTTAAAAATGCCTGAGAGGTCCCATCATCCCCGAGTGCACTGCTGAAGACCATAGCCTGAAGTTTAAGCAAGTATTACATAAGTCCTTGGGGCCCACTTCTGACAGCTTTTGAGCAAGGAAGTGACAGGATCAGATTTCCATCTTAAAGCAATTACCCGGGGGCAGCAATGATGGTACATTAGGGGTGAGAGAAAACTGGGGGTAAGGAGGTCACTTGGGAGACAACTCTGATAATTTAGGTGAATGATGATGAACGACCTAACAGAGAAGGGTGAGTGGTGAGGTACAGGAGAATGAGCCAGAATACCTGCGAAAGGCAGAACCTGCAGAACTCATAGGCTGATCAGACATGACAGGGGAAGGAGAAGAGGGGTTTCCAGCCCAGGGGATGCTCTTAAGCCTGGATGGGAACAGAAGGAAGGTGAGGTTAGTTTCACAAATGGCCACTTTGGGGAGGCTGTGAAACTGGGAGAAGACAGACAAATATACTGGGTTAGAAATGAGGAGAAAAAGCTTCTAGGTGAGGCTGGGAAGCAAGCATGGCCAAGTGCTCACTGGTCTGCAAACTACGATTTGGTGTCCACACACATCTCAGCATGAGCTCTGCCACTCCCAAATACAATGTTTCTCCAGCCTCCTGTTTGCTACCCAAAGTTCCACCTCAGATGATCATAGCTGCAATAGTCCAACTTAATACTCTGCTACTTTTTAAAGTACACGATCTGAAGAGAGACACTCTGTGATTGATGACCCAGATGGAATGATGTGGTGGACAGTGGAATCCGCAGTCACTCAGACCATGGCTTCAGTTTTGCTCTGCCACTTACTAGGTATAAAATGTCATCACGTCACTTTTCCTCTCTGTCTTACTTTTCGTAAGCTGGAGTTATAGAACCTTCTATCAGAAGCTGGTTAGCACTAAATAAAATAATGCACTGTGGTATCTAACACAATGCCTGCAGCATCTTGGTTAATAAATCATTCCCATTCTCATAATACAATGGACAAAACTAGATTTCCTGGGTTTAAACCATGCTCTACCACATTCTAATGATATAAGTAAACTAACCTCACTGTAACATGGAGGAATAATGATTCTAGTGCGAGGATTTATTGAAGTAACTCACTGAGTCATGCACACCAAACTCTGAGTACCACATGTCTTGCACAAAGGGTGCACTAACATTGGCTCCTATTGTCATAGTTACTCCTTCCTCTCTTCTGATGGTTAAGTTTGAGATTCCTTCTTGCTTGTCACTTTGATGAGAGAGGAGGGAGAAACTCTGTGGCACTGGGCACCTAAGCCAGGGGGTGTAAACCTCCACCGGCAGAGCTTTCTATAGGCAACTTGACAGCCTCATAGGCATTTGTTGCCTATTTCTCAATTTTGGTCCAAGATGAGCCAGGGTCTGTCATGCCCTGGGGAGGGAGACATAGAGTGGCTGCAGCGCAAAGCCCTGTGATGAAATGGAAAGCCTGCCCTCGGATGTTTGGCCAGGAAGGCAGCCATGTGGATATAGGTGCTGTGAGTTCTTAATGAGCTATGACAACGCTTATTGTTCTCAATGAACTTTATTTTTCACTTATCAGTGGTATGTGGCATTCACTTAAATGCTGCAGTTATGCTGGATTTTGCCCCAGATGGGAAGAGAGGCAAAGAAAAAAAAAAACCTTCAAACCAACATGTATTTCCTAAGGGCTAAGTGCAGCGAAGTTAAAGCAGGAGAAGCTGATCTGGAGGAGCACTGGCCAGTGAGCAAATTTTCCTGGTCTGTCCGGCATTATCATGACAAGTTCCTGCCCTGAATCAACCAAGGCCATGAGCAAACTGGTTCTTTTAAAAATTTCATGAAAGAAACCGCTGTGCATTTTTCTCTCTGGACTCTCTCACTTGGAATACAAATAGGACCTGGCTCATCCAAGCTTTTGCTCACAGCTACTTTAGGCCTGAGCACAGAGCCATGTTCCTGGTGATTTGCTGCCTCCATCAGGATCAGGGAAGAATAGTTTAAAATACATTTCAATTGAATCCTGAGAGGATCAAGTGGCTTCTGGGTCAAAATGGAGCAGAGGGGTCTATTAGAGATAGATACATGATTTATTTGGCTACAAATTTTAATCAAACTTTTCCCCAAGTAAAAGAAGAAAGAAAAAGTTGCAGAGGACTAATGTAGAAAGTGCTCCCTATTTGGGGGCAGGGCAGATATCTGCCACCTGTATGTGTGAGGCAGGGCAAGTCTCTTACCCCCCGAGCTCAAAGGCCTCTGCTATCAAGTCATGACAGCACTACCAACCTACAGACTGCTTACGAAACCCGTCATTATCTGTCCCCTACTCCTGCCTCAGTTCTAGTCACCTCCTGCTGGCATAGTCCTCTCAGGTCCTGTCAGGCCTCTCAGGGCTCCCTCTTGCCTCTGGCCCTTACTCAAGTTAAGACTCATCTGCCTGACACAGTCCCCTGACTCCATCCCCATTTCCAGGCTGAAGTGACTCATCCTACAGACCTCCCTGTAGAAGCCACTTCCTCCAGGAAGTCTTCTTTGACATTCACCTCCCGCAGTTAAAGCCCAGGTTGTGTGCCCTCCTGTGAATCCAGAGCACCTGTGCATGTCCTGTCAAAGCACTTACGCCACTGCCCTGGTGACTTGCCTGGCCATCCCCCTGGACTGTGAACTCCGTGTAAGCAGAGATCATGTCTTCTAGTGGCACAGTATCTTCAGGGCTTAGTACAAGGCTGCATACTTATGAAGCAACCATTATATCCTTGTAAAGTAAATGAAGACGGCTAAATGTCATTCTGTTGCTATTTGTATGGCCCTCAGATGAAAGCTCCTGGATGAGAAGTCAGGCGCATTAGAGCATTCCCCAGGATATTTTCCCAAGTTGCTGTGCCTGACACTTGCAGCTACCCTCACAACCAGGACATGCCCTTTAGCCTGGCCTCCACCTTTCCCTTGAAGCAGAGATTGCTTGCTTTTCTTCTGAACACCATCTGCTGCCCACCTATGACACTCCAGACCGGATGCCAAATAAAGTCTCATGTCTGACCTCCTGCCCTCCTTGACCTACAGGTCTCTCACCCCATTTCTGCCAAGTCCCATTTGATGGGTTATTCAAGATTCACTCTGACTTGCTCTCTTTGAAGCCACATGACCAAGTGACAGCCTTACTGGTCTTCAGTGAAGAAAGATCTAATCCAAGTAGCTCCCTTTCCTCTTCCTCTCCTCACACAGGTCAGATTTTCTAAGAACATATTGGAAATGGAGATTTATTTCATATCATTTCTTCTTAAAATGTACTTCCGAGCACCCTGTTCTCCTTCCCACTCTACCAAGGGCCCCCCCCTCCTCCACAGTCACCATCAGGACCTTTCAGACAACCCCTATCAGTGGGTGTTTCTCTCCTCTCGTGGGCTCAGACAAGGTTGACATGGTGCTGACCACACTTAAATCAACTGACAGATCTTTCATTCTCCATGAGTCAGCATAGAGGAGTAGCAGTCTTGTCTGAACAGCTAGGGTAATTCAAGGAACCAGCAACACATTTTCCCTTATAAAGCTTAAATCTGTACACTGTTCATGATTCTTCCTGTAGCCTAAGAAGAAATATCCAAAGATACAGGCTTTTCTCACGGGGATTCCATCATAAGCACAAGCCTATTCCCAGAGAGCCTCTTGCTTCTCCAAATGCCTTGTTCTTCCCATTCAGCAGAGCAAAGACATCAAGCTTTGCAAATCTAACTTACTACCTGAAGCCCTGGTCTTGACCCAGAAGCCATCACCATCCCAATGGTGCACTTGCCTGAGTCTGACACATTCAGTCTAAGGGAACTCAGAGGTGCTCCGTCAGGAAGTTAGTTATTGAGGCGGGAAGTGGAGTCTGGCTCCTGGAGTAGAAGGGTGCTGTGGTTACAAGCAGATGACCAGGGCTTGACTATGGCTCAGATATTTCCAGCTGTGTGACCTTGGTCATGTTCTTAACTTCTCTGCCCCTCAGCCTCCTATGTGTGATGCAGTGATAATAATAGTGAGGCTTTAAAGAGTTAAAACATTAAACAGAGCTTAACAAACAAGTGCTCGTTAAGTTTTGGTACAACTATAGATAGTTTCCCACCAATGTAGACATGCCTAGTACTTTTTCTGTTTATCTAACAAGTAATTATTGAAGCAGACATATACACAGTCACAGACATTGTCTGTGGACAAATGCGCATTCCCAGAGGGTAGAGTCTGGAAATATTTTTCTGAATGACTCATGAGGAAGCCTCAAAGTGTAGTCAACACAGAAAACTCACTCCTGAACTTTAAACCTACAGATTCCTCCTGGGTGCAAATAGAAGTTTTCCCGCTGTCTGCATTTTGGCTGATGTGAAAAATTTTTGCTAGCTAACACCTCCCTCCTCAATCCTGCAAGGACCTGCTGGATACCGAAACTCACCAAAAGGTGGCCAGACTGGTCTTTCACTTCCAAACTATATAAAAAGAGAGTGATCCATACTGCTGGAAGTCTGGAGTGCCTAGAAGGAAACATCTTGATCTGGGTGCTTCAGACTTGGAATTCCCAAAGGGAGCTTGTTGAAGGAAATGTCTAAGAACAGAGATCACCTGGCTCTTCTTGTTTCGCCAGTGGGAGCCGGACACATGTCCTTGAAGGCTTGAGGACATAACAGGCATATCCCAGAGATACAGCAGGTTCCAGACCACTGCAATAAAGTAAATATCACAATAGAGTGAGTCAAATGAACTTTTTTTTGGTTCCCAGTGCAGAAAAAGTTATGTTTGCGCTATAGTCTGTTAAGTATGCAATAGTATTATGTCAAAAGAGACAATATAAATACCTTAATTAAAAAATACTTTATTGCTAAAAAACACTAATCATCATCTCAGATTTGGGCAAGTCATAATCTTTCTGCTGGTGGAGGGTCTTGCCTAGATACTGATGTGGCACTTTCTTTAAACAAGACAATTTCTTAAAGTAAGCCACATCGACAGACTCTTCCTTTCATGAACACGTTCTCTGCAGCATGCGATGCTGTTTGAGACCATTTCACCCACATAGAACTTTCAAAATTGAAGGCAATCCTTTCAAACCCTGCTGCTCCTTTATCAAGTTAGTTTATGTAGCATTCTAAACTTTTGTTGTCATTTCAACAACTGTCATAGCATCATTACTAAGAGTCGATTCCATCTCAAGAAAGCACTTTCTTTGTTCATCCATAAGAAGCAGCTCCTCATCCATTTAAATTTTATTGTGAGTTGGCAGCAGTTCAGTTCAGTCCCATCTTCAGGCTCTACTTCTGATGCTAGTTCTCTTGCTATTTCCACCACATCTGCCTTACTTCCTCCACTGAAGTCCTGAACCCCTCAAAGTCATCCATGAGAATTGGAATCAGCTTCTTTCAAACTCCTATCAATGTGAATATTTTGACCTCTTCCCATGAATTTCAAATGTTCTTAATGGCATCTAGAATGGTGAGTCCCTTCCAGAAGGTTTTCAATTTACTATACATGGCAGCTATACCCTTATGAAATATATTTCTTAATAAGACTTGAAAGTCAAAATTACTCCTTGATCCATGGGCTACAGAATGGGTGTTGAGTTAACAGTAATGAAAATAACATCAGTCTCATTGTATACCTCCACCAGAGCTCTTGGGTGACCAGGTGCATTGTCAATGAGCAGTAATAGTTTGAAAGGAATCTTTCTTTCTCAGGAGTTGCTCTCAACAGTGGACTTAAGATATTCAGTAAACCATGTTGTAAACTGATATGCTGTCATCCAGGCTTTGTTCCATTCATAGAGCACAGGCAGAGTAGACTTAACATAATTAAGGGTGCTAGGATTTCCAGAATGGCCAATGAATATTGGCTTCAGCTTAAAGTCACCAGCTGCATTAAGTGCTAATGAGAACCAGCCTGTCCTTTGAAGCTTTGAAGCCAGGCATTGACTTCTCCTCTCTAGCTATGAAAGTACTATGTGACATCTTCTTCTATTTATAAGGAAGGCTTATATTTTCATCTACATTGAAAATCTGTTGCTTGGTGTAGCCTTCTTCATAATTATCTTAGCTAGATCTCCTAGGTAACTTGCTGCAGCTTCTCTATCAGCACTTCCTGCTTCACCTTGCACTTACATGTTTTGGGTATGGCTTCTTTCCCTAAACCTCATGAAGCAACCTCTGTGAGCTTCCAACTTTCTTCTAAAGCTTCCTCACATCACTCAGCCTTCATAGAATTGAAGAGAGTTAGAGCCTTGTGCAGGAGCAGGCTTCAGCTTACAGAGATGTTGTGCCTGATTTGCAGACCGCTCAAGCTTTCTTCAGATCAGCAATAAGGCTGCTTCACTTTCTTATCATTCATGTGTTCACTGGAGTAGTACTTTTAACTTCCTTCAAGAATTTTCCCTTTGTATCACAACTTAGCTATTTTGTGCAAGAGGCCTAGCTTTTGACTTAGCTTTTGACATGCCCTCCTACCTAAGCTCAGTCATTTCTAGGTTTTGATTTAAAGTGAGAGATATGTAACTCTTCCTCACTTGAACACTTAGAGGCCATTGTAGGGTTATTAATTGGCCTAATTTCAACATATATATATATATACACACACACACACACATATATGTTGTGTATATATATGTGTGTGTGTGTGTGCATATATATATATATATATATAGTCATGTCTTAGGGAGGTCGGGGAGAGGGGGAAAGATGGCCAGTCAGTAGAACAATCAGAACACACACAACATTTATCAATTAAGTTTACTGTCTTATGTGGGTGTGGTTTGTGGAACCCCAAAACAATTACAAGAATAACATCACAGATCACAACAAATGTAATAATAATGAGAAAATTTGCAATATCAGGAAAATTGCCAAAATGAGACACAGAAACATAAAGTAAGCAAATGCTTTTGGATCAATGGCACTAATAGACCTGCTCAGTGTGGGATTGCTACAAACTTTCAATTTGTAAAAAAGACCTATCTGTGAAGTGCAATAAAATGAAACAGAAATAAAACAAGTTATGCCCACAATTGAACGTGGACCACAGGCTGCCTCTTGCACAGACCATATCTGAAGTCAAGAGCTTGCCTGAGCTGCCCAAAAGGATGGGCAGAGACAGAGGCAGACGTTCTTGGCATAGTAGAGTGTGAATGTATGAGTCCTCATGGGCCCAGTGGACTTCATGCAGTGCATATTGAAACATCTTGAAAGGACCCCACTCTAGAAGGTTGCCTGTCAGAGTACAGGGATCCCAGCAGTAAGAGGCTGGAGGTACAATCACTGGGACAGTAGCTGGGGTAGAAGGAAGAAAGTGGGTCACAAGAGCTCGGCTGAAGAGTGTACCACCTAAATCAGGAACCAGCACAGTGCAAAAGCCCCAGTGCAGATGACCCAGAAATGCTCATCATGAAAAAGTATAACAAAGCACCCCACACCTTGGCAGTGCCTGCCAAGAGGGACTCCGAAGAGCACCAACTACACAAAAAACTTGTGTGCTCCTCTTCCTCTTTTGCCCCCAATCCCAACCCTGGAGAAACCGAAGGTCTCAATCCTGGGGGAGGAAGGGGACAACAGGAACTCAGAAGAAGAGTGAGCGATGAGACCCTAAGATCAGACCCTCCTTCCCCATCTCCCCTGACGAGAGTCAGGTCTATGCTGTGGAAACGGGAAATGTAAAATTGGATCTGAGATCAGAGTTTTGTTTTCTACTCTGCTGGGTCTTTTAATACTTAAGAAGACAAAAATATCAGAGTAAGACTTGTCTGTTTTTTTCCCTCTGAAGATAACCAGACTACCCAAGGGGACAGGGGAAGGAGATGGAGCAGCATTTGTTTTCAAGGTGGTCATGGTGGGGGAAATTCAGCAGGTCCCTGTGTAGAGCTGTTGGGCTCAATATAGTCACAATACATTGGTTACAAAGTGCATATATGCCAAAGCGGAATCTCATCAGCCCTGCCCCCTACCATCAAACGGTGCTGAGCTTCTGCCCCCATGTGCCTGGCGTAAACCAACCTGATCCTCAGCAGGAAGGTCTTTGTCCTTAAGATTGTTTTAAGGGACTACGATCATTCCTCTCTTTTACCCCCTTTTTCCTCCAGCCTGGTGGGCATAGGAGAGCTTGCTCGTCAGTCACTCCTTGGGTCCAGAGGACCATCCCAAAGATTGAGATCACTGCTCTTAGTGACATCATTAAATTCAAAGGTCCTCTGTCTGCCTCAGTTTCTCTCTAGGGAGAAAGAAGTGGCTTTTTCATTCTGCTGGTCACAATGACATTGGGTATTTAAGGTTGAGTAGAGAAGGAGAGGTACAATGTAGCTGGGGAGAAAGTAATCAGGGGACCTTTCCCAAGAAATAAAAACTTTCTCATAAAAAAGCAAATTTAGAGATTCAAATGACTCCAAAGAGAACTCAGGATTGGAATGCAATGGTCTTCCCTTTCTCAAAACGATCAAAACAATCAACAACAAAAAACATTACCATGTCAGTAAATTCCAAGAACTCAGCAAGGCCCCCGGAGATCCCCTTTTCCTCCCTCTTTCATCATCGACTCTCCGCTCTTGCTTCCAGGACAAGCTGGAGCCATTTCTCATCCTTTACCCCACCTGGTGGTTTGCACTGCCATTTTTTGAAAGCCTTCCCCTGGGTCAGCCAGTCTTCCTCTCACAAAGCCTTATGGGAAGCAAATACAAATTCCAGGTGGAAACCAGAAGAGCTGAGGGGAAGGGCTGAAAACTTATGGTCTGGTAGAAATTCGGAATCTCCTTGAAGTAAGTGGAAGATGCACAGCTGGAATAGCAATAGCTAAATAAAAGTGCTGCTGACCGAGATTAACCAGGCTAAAAATACCATGGCACATGTGGTTTTCATTCCAGCAACAAAGCAGCTAAAGCATGACAAGCAGCCCACCCTCCACGATTACCCCCATTTACATGGTATTATGTTCTGTGTGGAGCTGGACTCATGGGTTTAAAAAGAACTAAGGTTCCCCAGCAAGAGGTGAAATGAAGATTTAGGCACTCGGCCAAAGGCCTGAGACTACCCAGAAATGATGTGAGCTCACTGTCCCACCGCCCCACTCTGCTCAGCACTCCAGACACACGTCATTTATTCCACTCATCTGGGGCTTCTCCCACTTGGCTCTTATCACAAGTAATTGTGTTTAAAATCAGGTCAGAGACTGTTTCTTGATCAAAGCCAAATCCCACATAGCGTCATCCTGCGGTCTTCTGCCTTGACAGAGCCCACTGGCAGCAGTTCCCCAAAGCTGGGTACAGTGTGGGGGACAGGAGCACAGGGTTTGGCACCCCAGAGCTGAGTTTCAAGCCCACATTGTCTCTTTAACAGTGTTTAACCTTGGGCAAATTTTTCACCTCTCCAAGTCTCAGTTTGATGATCCATAATAAGGGTATTGGTATATAAAGGGGTTACTGCTCTTATATTCATTACCAGCCAAGGACTCTACTTTGTGTTGTTATGTGCACTGTTTTATTCAATATCCACAATAATCTGATAAGGACACTACCGATGTTATCCCCATTTTCAGATGAGGATACTGAATGTCAAAGAAGTTCAGTAACTTGCCAAAGTTACCCAATAAGTAAGTGGCAGAACTGGGATTTGAACCCAGGCCTGACTTGTGTCAAGGCCTGTGTTCTCACCTATAGAGTTCAAAGTCCAACACCTAACATGACTGCAGTGGGCAAGTAGCAAAGTGGCAAAATGCAAGGGCTCTGTGTTCTACCACTTTCACACTGGCTCTTCTCAGGACTTCGGTTTCCTTGTCCATAAAATGGGGATAATATGATCTGCCTCTCGGTATGGCTGTAAGGATTAGATGACAGTATGTGGATAGCTGTGGGCTATTCCCAGCACATAGTAGTGACTTCGCTGTGTTTACTATTTTTATTATGATAAGACAGCTGTCCTACAGATCATGACAGGAGCTGAAATAAGAGAAAGAGCATGGAGGCCACCAAATGATTGCTTGGTGACACTTAGAAAACCCTCATGGGAAGCTTGCAGAGATGATTAGGAACAATTACAAGATGCTGAATTCCTCCTTATGCAGAAGGAGGGATTTTGGAGACATTAAAATGTAACCATATTGATATGACTCTAGCTGGTAGAACTGGAAGACATCTAGTTAAGAAATATAATGCTAAGCAGATATAACCTTAGGTATGGCCCACGGCTGAGGGCCAGAGAGTCAGGTCAGAGAAGCCCACCAGTGGCCTGGGCAAGGGCTATGCATCCCTGGAGGTGCCCCTCCTGTGTGATGGTATCTCTGTGTGAAGTGATATGGTGATTCTGAGACTGACATGCTAGTTGTGTAGTGATGAAGCTGACATACCTTGTCATTAACTCAATAAAACCCTTTTCAGATATGCCCATGTATACCTACGGAAGGCCTCCAGACAGTAGGCCTTTATAGAAAAACCTGACCTGGGAACCTATTAGCAAACTTTGCAAACAAGAACAAAAATTATTTCTGAGATGTGATGTGAAGCAGAATTAAATGATCAGGTAGAAAATGCAAACAACTTTTGAATAATTCCTGTTGACATTAAAGCTATGGAGATTGACCAACTCTCATTGCCCATGGAGGAGCCAAAGGAAGAGCTTTCCAGTCCTGAGATATAACAGGGGGACCAAGGATAAACCTTTATGATGCAGAGCCAGAAACAACTTCGCTTTGGACTGTGTTGCTGCATTTTGTTTCCACATGTGAATTTCTGGCTGTAACAAAAATGATAAGCAGGCATGCAAGCATCTCACCTCTTTCAAATTCCTTACTTTATTGAATGTATTAGATGTTACCTCAGGTTTATTATTTAAGTTTTAATATCTATCACTAGCTAATAATGTCTTGGAAATAACGGCTTATTTAAAAAAACAAAACAAAACACTTAAAGAAGGGGATGATGAGGCTAGTTTATTGGAAAAGAGCTCTTCCTTCAGAGCCATGAAGAAATGACCAAAGAAAACACAGAAGGCATGAATGTAAAATCTGGCCATATTGAGTCTTACATCTCCTTACTCAGTGATTTTTTTAAATAGAGACTTATTTTGGCAATACTATAAAAGTAATACTGATATGCTAGTTACCAGAATCTGGATATGACATAGGCTTTAATATAGCAAGGAAATAACACAATTTTATTTTAATAGCTGCTGATGAAATTTCTCTTAAGAAGGAAGTGTCTTTTGCTTAGCAAACTGCATTGCAAGAGCCATCTGGTTATGAAAAAGTAGGCTCCAAGTGATTGTTCAGAAGGAAGAGCAGTAAGTCAAAGGAAAGTATGTTTCTCAATAATAATACAAGAAAAAATTAAGTTTCCAAATGCAGACAGTAGGGACAGGATAGGTTGGCAGAAGAAATAGGCAAAGACTGAAGGCAGGAGGGAGAGGGCCCAGGGATAGGGAAGCTGGAGGCCCAGGAGAAGAGAGCACAAGAGAAATTCCCCCACTGGGGGAAAGAACTGGGTATATCTCAATTTAGAAAGCAATGGCGACATCCTATATTTAGTTTAAAAGAATTTGTTCTGCTCTACAGCAATGTAATCCCTATTTTCTCAAACCCATTGTAAAAATAGGCTACACACAAATGCTTTCTATAAGTGGCATCAAAGGAAAAAGCAACCGTGTTTGAATTTAAGAGAAGAAAAACCAGGAGGCCAGACAGAAGTGAGATTTGGAATTTAGCAGAAGCAGAAAGCCTGGAAGAGGAACCCCACCCCACCCCATCCTGCCCTTGTCCCTGAGAAATTCCACAGAGAAGGGATGGAAAGGTATGTTGGGTTTCCCTTTATTTGTGTGTGATGGGGTTTCAAGTGACTTTTATTTGAATACTAATGGTTGGGATGATCCATAACGCTGGCAGAATTGAGAAACACCCAGAGAGAAAACATCTGCTTATGTTAAGAAAGCATCATCTCCCCTGATGCAGACATCTCCCTTATTAGAAAGAGATTAGGTGGCATCACTTACTTGCCTGCAGCTGGTGCCATTACCAGAATATTCTAATAATCATTAGGAAAGCAGCTGGTGAAATTCACATACAGCCTTCACAGCTAGAAAAATAGTTTCATCTCAAATGTGATTACTCAGTTTACAGCTGCCAGAGCACGATTTCACTTTATGTACCAAGAAGATTTTCCTAGGAGCTTTAGGGGTGGCAATGGAAAGAGGAAGCCATCTACAGGCCTGGAAGTCTGTGTGGTTTTGACAAAGACATGATGTTCAGGGTGGAACTGGTTCCTCCTCATGTCTGCCTTTCTACTATGTAAGTAATGCCTTTGAAGTCAGCGAATTTAAAAAGATTTGAGAACACCGTTGGGAGTACCTGGCTGCAGAGCTTAGTTTGCTGAGGGAGCATATTTGCTGCCAGGATTGCTGCATGTGTAATGGCAAAATGGTTACAGAACGTTCTGATGCTAACTGTCAGATTGTCCCCCACAGTCTCCATAGACAGCTGTAAGGAACTGCTTTTCAGTGTGTACCTCGCTGCTTTCCTCCCCAGTCCCTCCAGGAGTTTTTGTCCTTGAAACCTGCTTTTACTTCCTGCTCTTTCCTGAGCTGCTCTTCAGAAGTCCATGTGAACAGTTAAGTGTGAATTGAGTGACCTTTCCTAAGGCCCCTTCCTGCCTGGCCTGCTGTCACCTCTGTGAGTTTGCAGGTGAGACGCTGAGGAGGGGCTGAGCCCACCAGCAGGTGAAATGCTGGAGGACTGGGGGCTGTGAGGGCCCGTTTTTTGTTTACTATTGACCAATTCTCTCTTTTAGCCAGACTTGAGTCAGGCTCCTCTGAGTCTTTGCTGTGCTGTGTCAAATTGAGCAAAAATCCTCCACCCTTGGTATCTGATCAAATTCCTCATGCCCCACCTTCAGTGTCTGATCACACTAGGCACCTTTGGTAAGAATCCTGTCACCTCAGTTTAGGCGAACTCCCCCAGCCTTGATGTTTCCTCTCAGTAATTTTCTATCCACTGACCCCCACCCTGCTCCTTGGCTATAAATTCCTACTTTTCCTTGTCAGATTTGCAATGGAGCTCAATCTCTTTCCCCTCTTTCAGAACCCCCTTATGGTAACTTCTCTGGAATAAAGTCTTCCTTTTGGTCTTTAACAAGTTTCTGAATAACTTTTCAAGCCATTCCAAGAGGCTGATTCCACAGCAAACTTGGAAAAGCTGTTTTCACTCTCCTCAACCTCTCATGTGTCCCTCTACCTTCTCCATCTTCGTTGTCAGCCCCTTATGTCAGGCCCTGTGGCCTCTCCTCTGACCGTGTGACCACTCTCCTCTGGCCTTCTAATGGTTTCACTGCTTCTCCCAGCCCACTCCCCACACACACACACACACACACACACACACACACACACACAATGATCCTTCCTCCACACAGATGTCACCATAACCTTCTAAACACAGTTCCAGCCCTATTCCTTGATGTCAGTCCTTCAGCATCTCTCTATATGCTCCAAATACAATCTTATGTCTATTGCTGCAAACATTTTTTACTGTCCCCTTCCTCCAAAAGCCCACTGCTGTTCCACACTCCTGGGCCCAGTGCTTCCCAGCCAGGATCATCTTTTCTTCTCCCTCTGCCTTCCTAAATTTACTAAGTCAGTATAAGCATTGTTCCCTCCAGGAAGCCTTCCGTAACCCTGCCCAGGGAGAAGTGGCTGTCCCTCCTGTGCTTGTAACAATCCTGCACACAACTGGATAAGAGGCTTGGAGAAGTGGGACTCTCATACACCCATCTTATAAATTAGGACTGAATGTGATAACCTCAAGGGGTATGTTCTCAGAAAAACCAAACTGGAAATATCAGAAGAGGGAGAGATTTGGGGGGATGTGGCTTCTCAGTGTCCTCTGTAAGTCATGGGAGACCCACTCAGATTGGTGGTCTTGGTGTTTGCCTATCCAGGGTGAAGTCCCACAACGTTTTGGTGAGTCTCAAGGGGGACCCTACCAAGCCTCATATAATCTTGATCATATCACCCCCCAAATCTCACATAATTAAATGTGTGACTGGAAAAACAGCCTGTAACAAGCCATGCCTTCTGCATTAGCACCCTGGATCTCACACACACCAGCACCATCTTGCCACCCTCTCTGCAGGTCTGTTGAGCATACCTGTCATGTTGCAGCTGAGGAACGGTGATCACTGTGTAGGTATGTGGTGTCATTTTTAGCTCCATTGTCACCGGAGCTAGGAGGACCTGAAAACAGCAGGCTGGCTGGGGCCTATGGCATTGTGCCCATGGAATCATGGTTTATCTAATATGTAATATACATCTTAATCTATTACAGCATTTAGTGGCCTGAGGGTTTCATTACTTACATTTCTTATCAATTAAGCTTGAGAGCAGAGGCCACGTCTCCTTCAACTTTGTATCTCAAGAAACCCTGCTTGATGAGCGTCCATAAACTTTGGTAAGGGGATGAAGGCGCTGAACTATGAATTCCATGAGGCCAGGTCCATGGGATTGCATCTTCCGAGCACGTAACATAGTCCCAAAATGTAATAGGCCAGATGTTCCCAATTAGGAGTCTCCAAAGATAAAATTGTATATGTATGTGTGTATATATATATATATATATATACACACACACAGAGACACATACACACACGTTTCACATATGTTTATGATAGATTTGCAATATATATATACAATAGGACAAAATTCCTAACAGAAACTAATATCACACTGTAGGTTGCTGTTCACAGGAGGAATTTTATCAGTTAGGTGTAGAAATGCTGGTTTAGGCAAATGACAAGCTGTTTGGATTGATTGCTTTTTATGTATTAATTTATTCTGTATAGTAAAAACAAATCCATCATTATTTAGCATGATGTTTTGGTAAGCAAAATCTTTCACACAGAAAAATAATAAAAAGTATCTTGGAGCTGCATAGTTTGAGAGCCAGTGCTCAATTTTGAAGAACTACATATCATTAATACTTACTTTTATCAAAAACTGTGGTCAGAACAACTATCCCCTTAGTTGTACAGACATGGCCTATGCAGGTGGATGGGAAGAATCAGAAGTCTGAGTAACTGACCCCACTACTCCATGTGGATTTGGGGTTGGCAGCAAACCAGGAGCAAAGAGAAATCTTGATTCATCCCTCGCTGATAGCAGGAGACCATTGACTAGCCCTCATGAGGTCCTCCCTGGAATATACCCATATGGATGGTAAGTGAGTCCTGTTTCTTCACTTCCTGTTTGTTTGACCAGAAACTTTTACATACGCTGCTGTATTAGTCAGGCACTTCCAGTTTCAAGTGACAAACATACAACTCAAATTAGTTTGAACCAAGTGGGAATGTTTGATTCTCTTAGCTGGAAAGTCGAGGAGCAGATTTTGAGTTCAGCGTGACCAGGACGTAGATCAGGTCAGTAAGGCGCACCTGCTCCATCCCTGCCTTCATTCAGGCTCTGCTCCCTCCTCCTCATGCAAGTCTTCTCCACTTGAGGGAGCAGATTATCTTGGCAGCGCCAGACTTACCTGGTGCCTTAGCTCTTGCACTCCTCAGGAGGGGTGCCCTCTCCCCACCCGCCCCACATCAGCACCCCTGAAATGACTGTGAGTGGTCCTGCTTAAGGTAGACAGCCTACCGCCAGACACATCGCTATACTGGGAAGAGTCAGGTATGACTGTCCAGTTACACTCAGATGCCAATCCTTGCAGAGTCACCGTGTGAGTGATGGACCATCAGACCACCAGGCATGGGAGGGGAGTTTCCCAACCGAAAGGTGCCGAGCAGACAGAAGGGCTGCTCACACGCTAAAAGTGAAATATGTGCAGCATGTCTCTTCAATCAGTCTGTCTACCACCTCCCCACATATGACCTAACCATATGTATTTTCCTGAAAGCTCTGAAAATGTTTCTCCTAGGTCTAGCTACAAACCAAAGACAGAAACTATTTGTGGTTGGAGGAAACATGAGATTCCAGGCACTGTAATGAGATAAAAGGCTTTGAATGTTCAACTTCTAACAAGTGACTCACTCAACCTTGACACCTCAGTTTCAGCAAAAGGTACATGTTCTTTAAAACAGATTTACCTCTTCAGCTGAGGTGGAGATACTAAGACAGGAAAATTTAAGAGCTGGAAAAAGCCAAATAACAGTTTTCATCGGGAGAATAAAATAGCGTCAGCTCTCTGGATTGGATACCGCCCAAGAAAAGCCATTACCCAGCAGTGACATGAGAAAGATCTGCTCTGATTTCTCATGGCAGAGCAGTTAGCAGTGTCAACAAAACATGCCCATTCCCATGGGTTGTCAAAAAGGCCATTAGAAGCACAACTCTGAAAAAGCAAACCCACTCCCATTACAAATGTCAGCAGGCTTCTGATAGAAAGTGGAGACATCTGCAGCTTCGAAGAATAAAGGGAATGCTGGAAGGAGGCAAAGAAGAGAGGAAAGAAGGGAGAAAAAGAAGGGAAGGAGGAAGAACTGAAGGAAGGAAAGAAGGGAAAAAGAAAAAGGTGGCCCTTTAGCCTGTTTCAGATTTATGTGAAAAGTGAAATGTTTAAGAACACAAGCTTTGACCAGATACAGGAAGACAAACACTGCTGTGATCCCACTTATATGTAGAATATAAAATAGACTCCTAGTACAGAAGGGTTACTCACACACAAGAGTGAGATCTGTGTGGAGTGTCTCCTCAGCAACTAGTTCCAAATCGAAGAGTGTACAATGGTGGTTGCCGGTGGCTGTGGGAAAGGGAAATGCAGAGGTGTAGGTCAAAGTGTTCACAGTTGTAGTTTTGCAGGATAATAAATTCTGGAGGTCTGCCCAGCTTAATGCCCATAGCCAAAGACACTGTACTGTACACTTCAAATTTGCTAAGAAGGTAAATCTTATGTTAAGTGTTCTTACCACAATAATACCAATAACGGTAGTAACATTGGAGGCCAGAGCAAAGTTTGGTAGATAATGGATATGTTTATGGTAGGGATGGTTTAATGTGTGCATATTTATCCTCAAATGCAGCAAGTTGTATGCATTAAATATGTGCAGTGTTTTCATGTATCAACTGTACCTCAGTAAAGTGGTTTAAATAAAAATACAGACTGCCTTAGGGAATGATAGCCAAGGGGCACGGGATTTCTTTTTGGGGTCATGAAAATGTTCTGTGATTATAGTGATGGTTGCACAACTCTAAATATAATAAAAGTCATTGAATTGTATACTTCAAATGGGTGAATTATATGGTATGTGGATTATATCTTAATTAAGCTCCTAGAAAAAAGATTTAGGTTTAAAAAAAAAAAAGAATTTAGCCTTTGGATGAGACCAAGTTCAGCCCTGCCACGCCATAGTTACCTGAACCTGGGTACTGAACCTCCCTAAGTCTCCAGTTCTTCCTCTGAGAAACAAGGAGGAAAAGAATAGTGCAGTTAATGCTCACAAGAAGCTATGCGCGTGTTGTGTTGAGCCAGGTGCCAGTGCAGGGCATGCAGCAAGTGCTCAGTAAATGGGATCAGGGGTCATTCTAGGCTGATGGAAACAGTGTGTCCTGGTGCTGCATAGAAAGCATTTCCAGCACAAATGGGGCATTTAACTTCATTGGCTTAAAAGTATCTAGACAGAAATCTGAATAGGCTTTGCCTCTTCATTTCATAGATAGAACAGCAAACTGTGAATAAAAGTACACTCTTGTTTGACAAACAGAAAATAGGAAACAGCATCTCAAGAAACTTCTTCAGCATTATTGAGTTAAAATTTTTGCAGAACACTAGAGGTCTCTCTTGGCACTGAATCTGCAGTCCTCTTGATGCAGAATTCAGAGTGACAACTTTCTGCCTCAGCCCCACTGGATATCTCTTCAATAAAATTCTAAGACAGTCGGTACCCTGCAATCAATTGGTGCCTAGAAATCATTACAAAGACAGGGCACAGTTTCCATAAGCCAACAATTTGCCTGAGTGCAATAAATGGTAGAAGCCACCTTCTGTAGCCACACATACAATCTCAGTGGAAGACATATTTAGTTTTTCAGAACCACTGTCTGCTATGAAGAGGCAAAGGTGACAGTGATGGTATTTTCATTCATTAGGATTGGAAGCCATAGGGAAAATGCTCTCTAAGAAATTAAAAATCCAGTAGCTCTCTCAGAGTTAAATGGCAAAATCAATGGAGGTGTTAGAGCGAGGCAGTTACCTTCACAAGATAAAGCAGCTCACAGGACAGAGCAAGACTTGGCTCTGTGTTGGAAGGAATTGATGCATCCAAAGGAAAACAATGTTTCTTGGGGCAGCTGGTCATCTAAAGAGAGTTGGAGAGGTGAAAGAGGCATGGGTGTGTAGCAAAGCAGACAAAGAGGTTCCCTGGCCCTGGTCTGTGGCAGACAAATCCCCCGTGAGGGGCTGGGTGCTCTCACTGATGAAACCTGAAGTCCCTTGTTAGAAGTGGCATACAACTAAATGTGATTTATTCCCAGAGGAATTAATGTTTAAACAAAAGAGTATTAACAAGAAGCCTACATGTCAGAACATGTATCAGAGAGTTAGTCACTCCAGCTGGGAGGAGGAGGGAGATTGAGAAAGAGTGGGCTATGCATCACTTCAGAAAAATGCTGAAGTTTTGAACCAGCCAGTAAAATTAAGACAAATGTAAAGAAAGCCTAATATAGATATAACTGGCTTAGGCAATGTCCAGGAAAGAATGTGAACCCTGTAGTACTCGGCCAATGAGGAACCAGAGGAGGGACTCACGTGCTAGGAAATAAATTGCTTGTAACAGCCCTGAATGTGCCTGCTCACCAGACACCCGATGTTGCAAGACCTCCATTAAAGCCTCGCTCCACTGTTTCCATGTCCACTCTACTAAGTTTGGACCAGTGAGCCTATTTCTCACATCCCTGAGCAGTCACATGATCAGATCCCATCCTCAACAACAAGGCTTCTGAATTTCATTCGAGTCCCTGTGTCCATCTGCCAACAGGGAGAGGAGATGCTGCTCAAGCCACACAGAGGAGTGGTCTAGTCCCTGTAACAGGTCCATTTCCCATTCTGAGCTTAATGTCTCACATTCTGGAATGTTCTTGGAATCTCTTTCAAATTTGGTGTGTGAGTTGGCTTCCCCAAGACTCATGAACTCTTGGGCACTGGCTAGATTGCGGTTCCCACCCTGTGAGGCTAAGGGTCATATCCTAGGGTGAGGTATAATCACCAAAGCAGTTCTGTCTGTGAGCCATTTCCATGCTGGAAGCTAGCTTCTGGAAATACCCCCTGCAACGACCTGGCTTCCATACCTTGGCTTTCCATTTATATAGAACCCTGAAATCTTGTTTTGCTGTCAAAGTTTCATTGTTTTTCAGCATGAATAAGCCTTCTTCATTGCTGAGAGAAGGCTTTCCAGGACAGTGGTGACAGGGGGGCTTTTCCAGAAAAAAATGCTTGACGATTGTAAAATGTTTGCATTCTTTGGGACTTCTTTCTTATTAACAGAGGATAACAACTCTAATAAACTCTTGGCTAACACCAATAGTCAGAAGGCTATGACCAGGCTGACGATAGACACATACTCATTCATCAGCAAATACTGAGTAAGCCGGATGCTCAGCAAATACTGAGCCCAAAGCAGGGATATGGCAGTGAATTAGATCAAAACTCCTGACCCCGGGAGCTACTGGTTTTGGTTGCATACACATACCTAATAAACAAACAGCTCAAGTACAGAATGTGTCCCCTCATGATGAGTGAGGTGGGGAAAACAGCACAAGGAAGGTGCACAGAATCGCAGGGCATGGGAATAATCAGGGTAAGCGGCCCTGAGAAGGTGGCAGTGGGGTTAGAGCTTGAAGGAGGTGAGGGAGCCAGCACCTCCCTTGTGGGTACCTGGGAGAAGACTGTCCCAGCCTGTACAGAAGCCAGTGAAAGCACAGCTGGGGAGCCCAGCGGGGCTGGTGTGGAGTGAGCGAGAGGGAGAAGGGAAGGTGATGTCACAGACAGAAGGCGGAAGGCTGGAAGGCAAGGAGGGGGAATTTGGTCAAGCCAGGTATTTTGAAAATGCAAACATAACCCTAAAGAAAGATATGCTAATGTTTCCCTCACTTCACAGTCAGGCCTGGTTTTGTCTCCCCTCCACACACACGTGCATTAACAAAGTGTGTTGTGGCTTCTTTTTAGTGGAACAGTTAATATTATGAACAGCCCTGAGGGAAGGCTGTGTGTGCCCTGGGGTGACAGTCTCCTCTCTGGCTTCTCCCCTCTAAGCTCCTGGCTTCACATCCCTGTGTGGCTCTTCCCACACTGCCATAAAATTACTTGTGTCCTTGCCTGCCTGCCACCCAGTTATGAGTGCCCTAGGGTCCGAGCTTCACTCACTTCAGTAACTCCTTCAGTATAACACACAAAGTAGGGCTCAGTAATGACCCTCTCACTTACACGGGACTCCATTTGTAACTGGTTGTTTAACACTGGGCAATAGCTGCTCTCTTCTTTAGCAGTCCTCAGTATATCAAAACTTAAAAGAAAATCTTTAATCCACAACTACTCTTGAGAATAAAAGTGTAAATAACACAATGAATCACTTCCACAATCTACACACACATTATTTTAACGTGGTAATAATGTGTAATGGGGGTAACAGACTTCGGATCAATGAATTCACTGAAATGTTGCAAATTGAAGTAGGAACACAGAAGTAATCTGATTATATTTCATAATAGCCGATTATACTTCCAGACATTAGCTGATTCTCTCGATTAACTACAGACATAAGCACAGACAACAGAATAAATTGCATGCCAGCTTGGTGAGGGCACAGCGGCATCATGAATGTAGACCTGAGGCTCCCTGGGGTCAGACAGACCCCAGCTCCACTTCCAGCTCTGTTAGTTACTAGCAGGGTAACCTTGGGCAGGTTACTTATCCTCTCTGGTCCTCAGTTTCCTCAAAATTGCACCATCCTCACTGGGTTCTTAATTGTCATGATGTAATCAACGGAAAGCATCCAGCCTAATTCCTAATAGAGCTTCCACCTGATGTTATTTACTGTAATGGACAGAATAAGCCAGCATTACCTATTTTATCATGTCTCTCACTTTCACTTCACTGCCTTCATTTTCATAATTGCAACTCTTTTTTAAAAAATCTTTGTTATGGAGCACTACAGACTAAAGCCTACACTAACAGTTAAGTGAACAGGTCCATAATGCCTTATTTGCAACTCTAAAATACAGAAAGGCGTAAAAAGTTGGCAGTTTTTTCACAACTTTGGAAGTAAAATCTCAGCTGACCTAAATCATGTGGCATTTAACTCTCACCAGGACTCTTGAGAAAATCTAGTCTTTACTTATCGCATTTGACTGTGACTATTCAGTCTTGCTGCAGAAATATTAATGTTGCTTATGAGGTATGGTCCCAGATTCTTTTGGGGTGTTGCACAGTACCATGGTGCATGGTCTGTATTGCTTTCCTAAACTCCAAAAACGTCTGAATTCTGGAATACGTCTGGGCACTGGGGTAACAGATAAGGCCCTGTGCACCTGCAGACCATCATGCTCATGGGCAGACACTGTGTCCTGCTTATGGGTTAGGATTGACAAACGTCCTCATTTATGCTCACTGGCTTTGATGGCCCAGATTCCCATTTACAGGAAAGTCAGAAGTCTGACTTCTGAGCAGCCAACTTCCTCCAAACACGAGGTGGGGAAGAATGCTTTTCTGAAGGAAGGAGGTTTCTTTTAGACATGTCTAATCAGAACTATTATTGTCTTGACAGTGGCTGTTGTTTTCCCAGGAAGCATTGGACACGATAATGGAACCTGATTCTCACCAGCTACAGGAACCACACCTAGTTTTCCAGTCATGATCCTTGACAACCCGCATCACAACAGGAGTTAAAAAGGCATGGTTGTGTCTCACATTTAACAAGTGTAAAAGCTCACAAGCTCACCTGGCATTTATAACCAGTATTTACCCATTTGTCTGAATGGGTAATGGTTCACCTCAGTGGCATCATAACTGACTGTGGTTATGTTTCATGGGAAGGCAGAATAGTTAGTTCTCTTAGGGGAACTAAGAGCTGTGAATGAGGAGACTGCCCCCTTGGGAGGTCTAAAACTTCAAGGTCATGGCCCAGGGTATGCCTGAGGCAGAGAGGCTGAGGGTGGGGGTGGGAGAGTGTGTGAGTGACTGGCAGCTTCCACAGACACTGTGGTTTTTAGATGTTTTCATTGAAATGCTTTCAGGCAAGGGCCTCATCCCAGGTAGCCACAATTCCCACCATCTCCTAGTATTTCTTATTATCTTAGGTCTGAGCTAATTGGAGAATTTTAAACACCTACGCCCTTTACCCTGGGCCAATATTTTCTTTTGGGTGGTGGGGGTGGGTAATATGTGCTATAAAGGAATTTATTGGGACAGTTAGAAAGATCTGAATAATATCTGCAGAGTAAATAACACTATTATAATAAGGTTAATTTGCTGATTTTGATCACTGCACTGTGATTTTTTTTTTTTTAAGAAATGTACACTAAAGTATATGAGGGTAAAAAGATAAAGGTAAAACTCCAGACCTACAAAAAAGGAATCCCCAGAAGTAAGGTCCAAGATAGGCATTTTTAGGAAATGGTCCAGGGAGTCACAGGCACACTGAAATTTGAGACCTAACTACCTCTATGTCCCTGCTACTTGAAGTGTATTCTGTTCGCCAGAGCTCTGGCCTCACCTGGGAGGTGATTAGAAATGCAGATCTCTGGCCCCGCATAGACTGACTACATCCATACCTGCACTTTTAATATTATCTCCAAGGGGTTCTTTTGCACCTTAGTTTGAGAGGCTCTGCTCTGGATCACCCATGAACAGATGCAGGTGTAAAGGTGCATGAGACTTACTTACCAAAGAAAGAAAAAGGCTTTTCTTTGCTGTTCTCCCTGGTTGCCTACAAAGGCCAGGAAGAAGGGAGGATGAAAAGAAGGGTGGCCTCAGCACACAAAGCTATCATTTATAATTACTGCTACTCGCCATTCAGCTTGAATGCAAACTTCCTGCTCACACACAAATGGTACTGAAGTCCATCAGGGCAGGACTCCAGTTCCCCCTTCCAGATCCATTGCCTGGGTGGGACACATTGCCCCCAGACAGACACACCAGATGCTGCCCTAGATCAACACTTAGAGCTGCCACAGCAGTTTGTACCACAGAGCTGGACCCACAAGCTTAGACAGATAGACGGTGCCATTCCTGCTTTCAAAGACTGAGCATTTCAGTAAAAGCATCTTAAGAAGTGTAACTAGATTGTCCTCTCTTACACACACACACACACACACACACACACAGAGTCTCTTCTTACCTCAAAATGTGGGTAGCAAAACTGAACTTGCAGTACTGAGGATGAGGCATCTGTAGTCGCCGTGAAGCATCCTTTCCCAAAGAGCATCCCCAAGACACTAGCCTAGTAGATGCTCCTGGCAAAAGGGACTCCATAACTAAGTAAGTGTTGGAAATGCTCTATTTTCTGCTTCCCTTCTTGGAAACTGAAGATGCACTTTAGCATATTAAATGCTCTGAGAAGTCCTATGTCAAAGGGGAAAAAAAAGTTTGTCTAGCACATTTTCTCAAATATATCCTTAAGGACCCCTTTTTTATCCAGTACTTTTAATATTTTCTAAAACTAATGTTTTAAGGAAAAAACTGAGGAAACAGTGTAGTGGAGAATTTATACACAAAGAAAGAACTCAACTAGTTTCTTAAATGGACAGTGAAAAGAAGAAAGAATGGCAGTTGTAAAGCACATCTAAAAACACTGACAGGGCCTCTGGAGGACTTGGGAAATGGACTTCAGCTCCCTGCCAGGAAACCACTTTGGGACAGAGACTCCTTTAGTACCAAACTAAAAAGAAGCAATATTCCTGTGTGCGTTAGAGTGGGGCATCAGGATGATTAGGAAGCTACCAGAAGAGTCATCTTTGATCCTCCCCATTCCTTCAACCCCATATCCATTCTACCTCAAAATCCTACTTCACTCCCTCAATTTCCCACTTCTTACATACCCTCTGGCCCCACCCTGGCCCAAGTGACCTGGACTACTGTAATGGTCTGTTAATGAGTCTCCCTATTTTCACTATTACCCTGCTAATGTATTGTCTACACTGCTTAAAACCTTCTAAGAGCTGCCCACTGCCAGGAAGGAAGCAGGAAGATAACACAGGCCTGGCCTGGCCATTCCCAGCTAGCTCATCTTGATTGATCTCCCAGGCATGCTCATGCTCCAGCTATGCTGGTCATCTGTGATCTCCCTACCTGGAATTCTCCTTCCCATCTCAGTTTTTCCTATTCATCTTTCAGATCACTGCAAAAAAATTTATTTCCTCCAGAAGACTTCCTTGATTTGACAGTCCAAGTCAGGGCTGCTCAAAGTGCCAGCCACAGCCCAGGACCAGTCCACAAGTTGTCCACAGTGAGGTAAGTGCAGGAATTGAGAAATAAGCATTTAGAAATTTTCATAGTATTTTAATATTGCCATGACTGCCACACATATGATCAGTTAACTAATCTTGTTGAACAATATAAAGACCAGTCCAGGCATTATCAAACTCATGTGGTTAGTCACACGTGGCACCAGTTGTATACCAGTATCAGTACGCAGTAGACTGGAGAGAACAACCAGTCCTTGAGCACAGAGTTTGAGAAGCTCTGGTCTAGGTCACATTGCCAGGTGACACACTCACAGTGCCAGACCCCTCCTTCCTCTCAAAGCATTTATCACAGCTGGTCATTTGTGCATATTTTTGTGCTTTTTTTTTTTGGTCTGTCTCCTATACAGGCTCCTAGTTTTATAAGAATGGGTGGCAGGCTGGTGTGGCTCAGTGTTGTACCCCCTGGCCCAGCACAGTAGCTGGCACATAGCTGTGCCCAGTACATAAATAAGGGGAGAGAGTAAGCCTTGTTGGTTTTAACTGTGTCAGCTCAATGCCATTCTTTATACCAGCTGAGTCACCTGTGGCTTCTATATGAGGATGGGATAGTGGCAGGGGGAGGTATTGAGAGGAAGATAAGAGAATGATTATTCTGTTTCATGAACTCAACCAGAGCCTTTTGGATTGCATTCCAATGGCATAATGGATGTAACTGATAAGAGGACAGTGTTGTCTTAAAGAGTATAAAGGAACATTTTTGTCTTTGGTGACTCAGATCTATAACCTTCTACTGTCACACATCATGGGTGTTTTGTTTGATATTTGTATTTCAGTCTAATTAAATCACATCAGAAAATAGCATTGCCCGTACAGGAACAGAGCTGGGCACAGGCCAGCGGTCCGCGCCGTAGCTCCTCACACAGCTCTCCCCTCCATGCCTTTGTTCTCAGCTGCTGTGCTGATAAAATGGAGAGAAAGAGAGACTGTGCTGGTCTGACTCTGATGGCTCAACTTCTGGCAGCTGCTGGACCTCACAGCATAATTTCCTCCCTGGTGGGTTATCAGAATCAAACACCCCTAACTAATCAGGATTTCCAAGAATGCAGCTATCTAGTCTAATTTAAGAGGCTTATTCCCAAAGAGCTCTGAATAGGATATTTGGATTCTTGGCCCCTCAGTTGTTAGCTCAAACAGGCATCAGAGGCAGCTGGAATCTTGAACTTTTTCCAGGAAAGAGAAGAAATTTTAATGTAAAAGAGCCATGGATGGCATCAGACAGTTTTAGCCCCAAAACTAAGAAAGGTACCTAATCTCCCTGGGCTTTTCCTTCCTCATATGTTAAAAAAAGGATCTGACCAGATGACCTCTCCATTTCCTCCAGCTCTCAAATTCTCTGACTATAGTCTCTGAGGCTTCTTCTAGATCTAAAACTCTGAGACTGAATAATTCATTTTCCTCTAGGCCACAAGCTTCAAGAACTCTAAGGAGGTCTGTATCTGTTCTCTTGCCTCAACTTGGTATTGAAAAAGGTGGCAAAGGTTGTATTTAGATAAAGTACTTCCAATTTGCTACTTGTTGACCTTTAAACTTTTTCTGCCAAGTCTGTAATACAACTCATGCCTCATACCATGGAACATGGAACAAATCTGTTTACAAAAATCCCATGACTCAAAAAAAAGGAAGAAAAAATCAAAACCATGACTTGGAGGTCTAACTCTAGCTCCATAAATGGAAAGTAGATATATTTATATTATTCCCCAAAACAGCATGCCTGGGGAAAAAGTTTCAGGATCAAATGCATTTCCGGAATATTGTACTTGATACCCTCTCATTGATGCACCTTGTACAAGGGCATATTAGATCTTGCCAAGCCCTGCACTTAAGAAAGCCTACTGAACTTTGCCTGCCTTCGTATTTCTCAACATTCAAATTGAGAAATGAAGTCTTTTTATTTCTCTGAAACATTTATTGCCATTTACTAAAGTAGGGCTCCACCAAACCCATCTGGGAAATGCTGCCCTAGTCATCTTCCACTTGGGAGGGGCAGGGAGTTCCTTAAAAAGGCAAATTCTCCAGTCCCACCCAGACTTACTGAATAAGAATCTGTGGAGGTGGGATCCAGAAATATTAGTTTTTATAAGCCCTTCAGGCAGTGTCATACTGGAGCTGGTACATACCAACTTCTGAGAACAGAGCATAAAGATTCCAGGAATTTTAGGAATTTGTGAGCCAAATGAGTCCATGCTGGTGGACTGAAATTTGCCACAGTGAAAGTATTTACACCAGGAAAATTGGCAAATGCTACCATTGAGGGCTTTTTTGTTCTCTTCCAGATTGTTAGTAATTAGACCATTTATATGCAAATCACTGCCTCCAGGCAATCATTAGGTACAGTAGAAACTGAGAAACACTGATAATGTGTGTGATATTAACACAATGCATTATATTATGTGTCAAAACTATATTAAAATTTTAATCACTAGTATTACCTTGTTTTTAGACATTCCAAGAAAATGGTATGCACAAGAAAATCTTGCGTTTTCTCCTTAAAATTAAGTTGGAGTCATCTAGGAATAGAAATAATCGAGTAAGCAGAATCTCATTACAAAGAAGAAATTTTTTGCTATTACAGACTTTGTTAATTGAGACGTGAAGGCCTTGCCAACAGATATAGCCTTTGTGATGATCAACTCTTTCAGTGATCTGGAAACAAATATAAAGAGGTATAAAAATATTCTCAGAGGGAGCCAAGATGGCGGCGTGAGTAGAGCAGTGGAAATCTCCTCCCAAAAACACATAGAGCTATGAAAATATAACAAAGAAAAATCTTCCTAAAATAGAGACCACAGGACACAGGACAACATCCAGACCACATCCACACCTGCAAGAACCCAGCGCCTTGTGAAGGGGGTAAGATACAAGCCCCGGCCCGGCGGGACCCGAGCGCCCCTCCCCCCGGCTCCCGGCAGGTGGAGAGAAACCGGAGCAGTTTTTTTTTTTTGGCGAGCGCTTTTTGGAAGCCTTAGAGGGACGGGCCCCCGTTGCTGGGGAGGCAGGGTGGTGGGACCGGTGAGGAGGTGCCTGGGAACAGCGCCGGAGGACAAAGAATATCCCGCGTTTCTCCCTGCGAGACCTGGGGGCGGGTGCCTGAGACCGGTGCCTGAGGACGGAGGAGGTCGCGCGTTTTTCCCCTTTTTTTTTTTTTTCTCTTTATGGCAAGCGCTTTTTGGAAGCCTTGAAGGGACGGGGACCCCAGTGCTAGGGAGGCACGGTGGCGGGACTGGTGAGCGGGTGGCTGGGACCGGCGCCTGAGGACAAAGAATATCCCCCGTTTTTCCCTGCGGGACCGGTGGGCGGGTGCCTGAGACCGGCACTTGAGGACAGAGGAAATCGCGCGTTTTTCCCCTTTTTTTTTTCTCTTTTCTGCGAGTGCTTTTTGGAAGCCTAAAAGGGACAGGGACCCCGGTGCTAGGGAGGCAGGGCGGCGGGACTGGTGAGCGGGTGCCTGGGACCGGCACCTGAGGACAAAGAATATCCCGCATTTTTCCCTGTGGGACCGGTGGGTGGGTGCCTGAGACCGGCACTTGAGGACGGAAGAAATCGCGCGTTTTTCCCCTTTTTTTTCTCTCTTTTTGCCAAGTGCTTTTTGGAAGCCTTGAAGGGACAGGGACCCCGGTGCTAGGGAGGCAGGGCGGCAGGACTGGTGAGCGGGTGCGTGGGACCAGTGCCTGAGGACAAAGAATATTGAGCGTTCCTTCCCTGCGGGACCGGTGGGTGGGTGCTTTTTGGAAGCCTTGAAAGGACAGGGACCCTGGTGCTAGGGAGACAGGGCAGCAGGACCAGTGCGCGGGTGCCTGGGACCGGCACCTGAGGAAAAAAAAAAAAAAAATCGCGTGTTTTTTATTTTTTTTTTCCTTTCTGTTCCCTCTCTCATTGTTGCTGTTGTTGTTTTGGTTTGGAGAGTGCTTTTTGGAAATCTTAAAGGGGCAGGACAGGTCACTTAGACCAGAAGCAGGGAATCTGGGGATCTCTGGGCACTCTAACCCCCTGGGCAGCAGGGAGCACAGAGGCCCCTTACGGAGATAAATAGTCTCCTGGCTGCTCCCCCTCTAACGGGGCTCCACCATTTTGGAGGAACAGCCCCAGCCAGGCCAAGCCCACAGCAACAGTGGAGATAAACCCCAAAGCAACTGGGCAGGAAGCAGAAGCCCTGTCTGCGCACAGCTGCCCAGCACAAGCCACTAGAGGTCGCTATTCTCCCAGGAAAAGGCTACAAACCAACAAGAAGGGAAGCTCTTCCAGCGGTCACTTGTACCAGCTCTGCAGACTATCTCTATCACCATGAAAAGGCAAAACTACAGGCAGACAAAGATCACAGAGACAACACCTGAGAAGGAGACAGACCTAACTAGTCCTCCTGAAAAAGAATTCAAAATAAAAATCATGAACATGCTGACAGAGATGCAGAAAAAAATGCAAGAGCAATGGGATGAGATGCAGAGAAAAATGCAAGAGCAGTGGGATGAGATGCAGAGAAAAATGCAAGAGCAGTGGGATGAAGTCCGGAAGGAGATCACAGATGTCAGGAAAGAGATCACAGAAGTGAAACAATCCCTGGAAGGATTTATAAGCAGAATGGATAAGATGCAAGAGGCCATTGAAGGAATAGAAGCCAGAGAACAGGAACGTATAGAAGCTGACATAGAGAGAGATAAAAGGATCTCCAGGAATGAAACAACACTAAGAGAAATATGTGACCAATACAAAAGGAAAAACATTCGTATTATAGGGATACCAGAAGAGGAAGAAAGAGGAAAAGGGATAGAAAGGGTCTTTGAAGAAATAATTGCTGAAAACTTCCCCAAACTGGGGGAGGAAATAATCGAACAGACCATGGAATTATACAGAACCCCCAACAGAAAGGATCCAAGGAGGACAACACCAAGACACATAATAATTAAAATGGCAAGGATCAAGGACAAGGAAAGAGTTTTAAAGGCAGCTAGAGAGAAAAAGGTCACCTATAAAGGAAAACCAATCAGGCTAACATCAGACTTCTCAACAGAAACCCTACAGGCCAGAAGAGAATGGCATGATATACTTAATGCAATGAAACAGAAGGGCCTTGAACCAAGGATACTGTATCCAGCACGACTATCATTCAAATATGATGGTGGGATCAAACAATTCCCAGACAAGCAAAAGCTGAGGGAATTTGCTTCCCACAAACCACCTCTACAGGGCATCCTACAGGGACTGCTCTAGATGGGAGCACCCCTAAAAAGAGCACAGAACAAAACACACAACATATGAAGAAGGGAGGAGGAGGAATAAGAAGGGAGAGAAGAAAAGACTCTCCAGACAGTGTATATAACAGCTCAATAAGCGAGCTAAGTTAGGCAGTAAGATACTAAAGAAGCTAACCTTGAACCTTTGGTAACCACGAATCTAAAGCCTGCAATGGCAATAAGTACATATCTTTCAATAGTCACCCTAAATGTAAATGGACTTAATGCACCAATCAAAAGACATAGAGTAATAGAATGGATAAAAAAGCAAGACCCATCTATATGCTGCTTACAAGAAACTCACCTTAAACCCAAAGATAAGCATAGACTAAAAGTCAAGGGATGGAAAAACATATTTCAGGCAAACAACAGTGAGAAGAAAGCAGGGGTTGCAGTACTAATATCAGACAAAATAGACTTCAAAACAAAGAAAGTAACAAGAGATAAAGAAGGCCACTACATAATGATAAAGGGCTTAGTCCAACAAGAGGATATAACCATTCTAAATATATATGCACCCAATACAGGAGCACCAGCATATGTGAAGCAAATACTAACAGAACTAAAGAGGGAAATAGACTGCAATGCATTCATTGTAGGAGACTTCAACACACCACTCACCCCAAAGGATAGATCCACCGGGCAGAAAATAAGTAAAGACACACAGGCACTGAACAACACACTAGAACAGATGGACCTAATAGACATCTATAGAACTTTACATCCAAAAGCAACAGGATATACATTCTTCTCAAGTGCACATGGAACATTCTCTAGAATAGACCACATACTAGCTCACAAAAAGAGCCTCAGTAAATTCCACAATATTGAAATTCTACCAACCAATTTTTCAGACCACAAAGGTATGAAAGTAGAAATAAATTCTACAAAGAAAACAAAAAGGCTCACAAACACATGGAGGCTTAACAACATGCTACTAAATAATCAATGGATCAATGAACAAATCAAAATAGAGATCAAGGAATATATAGAAACAAATGACAACAACAACACTAAGCCCCAACTTCTGTGGGATGCAGCGAAAGCAGTCTTAAGAGGAAAGTATATAGCAATCCAGGCACACTTGAAGAAGGAAGAACAATCCCAAATGAATAGTCTAACATCACAATTATTAAAACTGGAAAAAGAAGAACAAATGAGGCCTAAAGTCAGCAGAAGGAGGGACATAATAAAGATCAGAGAAGAAATAAACAAAATTGAGAAGAATAAAACAATAGCAAAAATCAACGAAACCAAGAGCTGGTTCTTTGAGAAAATAAACAAAATAGATAAGCCTCTAGCCCAACTTATTAAGAGAAAAAGAGAGTCAACACAAATCAACATAATCAGAAATGAGAATGGAAAAATCACGACAGACTCCACAGAAATACAAAGAATTATTAAAGACTACTATGAAAACCTATATGCCAACAAGCTGGAAAACCTAGAAGAAATGGACAACTTCCTAGAAAAATACAACCTCCCAAGACTGACCAAGGAAGAAACACAAAAGTTAAACAAACCAATTACAAGCAAAGAAATTGAAACAGTAATCAAAAAACTACCCAAGAACAAAACCCCGGGGCCGGACGGATTTACCTCGGAATTTTATCAGACACACAGAGAAGACATAATACCCATTCTCCTTAAAGTGTTCCACAAAATAGAAGAAGAGGGAATACTCCCAAACTCATTCTATGAAGCCAACATCACCCTAATACCAAAACCAGGCAAAGACCCCACCAAAAAAGAAAATTACAGACCAATATCCCTGATGAACGTAGATGCAAAAATACTCAATAAAATATTAGCAAACAGAATTCAACAGTATATCAAAAGGATCATACACCATGACCAAGTGGGGTTCATCCCAGGGATGCAAGGATGGTACAACATTCGAAAATCCATCAACATCATCCACCACATCAACAAAAAGAAAGACAAAAACCACATGATCATCTCCATAGATGCTGAAAAAGCATTTGACAAAATTCAACATCCATTCATGATAAAAACTCTCAGCAAAATGGGAATAGAGGGCAAGTACCTCAACATAATAAAGGCCATATATGATAAACCCACAGCCAGCATTATACTGAACAGCGAGAAGCTGAAAGCATTTCCACTGAGATCGGGAACCAGACAGGGATGCCCACTCTCCCCACTGTTATTTAACATAGTACTGGAGGTCCTAGCCACGGCAATCAGACAAAACAAAGAAATACAAGGAATCCAGATTGGTAAAGAAGAAGTTAAACTGTCACTATTTGCAGATGATATGATACTGTACATAAAAAACCCTAAAGACTCCACTCCAAAACTACTAGAACTGATATCGGAATACAGCAAAGTTGCAGGATACAAAATCAACACACAGAAATCTGTAGCTTTCCTATACACTAACAACGAATCAATAGAAAGAGAAATCAGGAAAACAATTCCATTCACCATTGCATCAAAAAGAATAAAATACCTAGGAATAAACCTAACCAAGGAAGTGAAAGACTTATACTCTGAAAACTACAAGTCACTCTTAAGAGAAATTAAAGGGGACACTAACAAATGGAAACTCATCCCCTGCTCATGGCTAGGAAGAATTAATATCGTCAAAATGGCCATCCTGCCAAAAGCAATATACAAATTTGATGCAATCCCTCTCAAATTACCAGCAACATTCTTCAATGAATTGGAACAAATAATTCAAAAATTCATATGGAAACACCAAAGACCCCGAATAGCCAAAGCAATCCTGAAAAAGAAGAATAAAGTAGGGGGGATCTCACTCCCCAACTTCAAGCTCTACTACAAAGCCATAGTAATCAAGACAATTTGGTACTGGCACAAGAACAGAGCCACAGACCAGTGGAACAGATTAGAGACCCCAGAAATTAACCCAAACATATATGGTCAATTAATATTTGATAAAGGAGCCATGGACATACAATGGCAAAATGACAGTCTCTTCAACAGATGGTGCTGGCAAAACTGGACAGCTACATGTAGGAGAATGAAACTGGACCATTGTCTAACCCCATATACAAAGGTAAACTCAAAATGGATCAAAGACCTGAATGTAAGTCACGAAACCATTAAACTCTTGGAAAAAAACATAGGCAAAAACCTCTTAGACATAAACATGAGTGATCTCTTCTTGAACATATCTCCCCGGGCAAGGAAAACAACAGCAAAAATGAGCAAGTGGGACTACATTAAGCTGAAAAGCTTCTGTACAGCGAAAGACACCATCAATAGAACAAAAAGGAACCCTACAGTATGGGAGAATATATTTGAAAATGACAGATCTGATAAAGGCTTGACGTCCAGAATATATAAAGAGCTCACACGCCTCAACAAACAAAAAACAAATAACCCAATTAAAAAATGGGCAGAGGAACTGAACAGACAGTTCTCCAAAAAAGAAATACAGATGGCCAAGAGACACATGAAAAGATGCTCCACATCGCTAATTATCAGAGAAATGCAAATTAAAACTACAATGAGGTATCACCTCACACCAGTAAGGATAGCTGCCATCCAAAAGACAAACAACAACAAATGTTGGCGAGGCTGTGGAGAAAGGGGAACCCTCCTACACTGCTGGTGGGAATGTAAATTAGTTCAACCATTGTGGAAAGCAGTATGGAGGTGCATCAAAATGCTCAAAACAGACCTACCATTTGACCCAGGAATTCCACTCCTAGGAATTTACCCTAAGAACGCAGCAATCAAGTTTGAGAAAGACAGATGCACTCCTATGTTTATCGCAGCACTATTTACAATAGCCAAGAATTGGAAGCAACCTAAATGTCCATCTGTAGATGAATGGATAAAGAAGATGTGGTACATATACACAATGGAATACTACTCAGCCATAAGAAGTGGAAAAATCCAACCATTTGCAGCAACATGGATGGAGCTGGAGAGTATTATGCTCAGTGAAATAAGCCAAGTGGAGAAAGAGAAATACCAAATGATTTCACTCATCTGAGGAGTATAGGAACAAAGGAAAAACTGAAGGAACAAAACAGCAGCAGAATTACAGAACCCAAAAATGGACTAACAGGTACCAAAGGGAAAGGAACTGGGGAGGATGGGTGGGCAGGGAGGGATAAGGGGGGGGAAGAAGAAGGGGGGTATTAAGATTAGCATGCATGGGGGGGAGGGAGAAAGGGGAGGGTGGGCTGCACAACACAGAGAGGACAAGTAGTGACTCTACAACATTTTGCTAAGCTGATGGACAGTAACCGTAATGTGGTTGTTAGGGGGGACCTGATATAGGGGAGAGCATAGTAAACATAGTATTCTTCAGGTAAGTGTAGATTAAAAATTTAAAAAAAAAAAAAAAAGAAAGAAAGAAAGAAAAGGGGGATTACTCCTTAACAGGATAAAACTATTGGTAAATCAAAGATCAACGCATGCTTTAAATATCCTTAATGTTGATCACTTAAAGGGTGTCAGATGATCAGCTATGGAGGTACTCTTTTCTGATAATATTCCTTTCTCTTAATTAAAAAAAAAAAAAAAAAGCAGTTACTGTGTGCTGACCTCCAATGAGTTCTGCACAGTGGTATAGAGGGCATGTCAAAGTGTGGGCAAAGGGTCTGTTTGTTTCTACGCAGAAGATCAAGGCCTAGCTTGGATACCCAGAAAATGAACTAAGATACGATATGAGGAGGAGCTTCCGGCATCAGCACTCTCTGGAGGACTCGTGCCGGGGGATGATCATCAAAAAGCCTCCACAGGGATCCGGACGATGCTGCGGTTGTGGCTGCATCCAGCCCACCATCTCCTGGACTTGCCATGAGAAGGAGGAGGGAGATGTCTAGGCTGGCATGTGCATACAGTGAGACAACGAATTTGACTGGATCTGTACTGTTGGAACTCAACCAGGAGTTGGGAGGGGTGCAAGTTGTAGCACCCCAAAATCTCATGACTATAGACTATCTATGGTTAAAAGAACATATGGGATGTGAACAGATCCCAGAAATGGGCTGCTTTAATTTGTCTGATGGTTCAAGTACAGTTGGAAAATATCCATCATATCATAGATAAATTTTCACAAATGCCTAGGGTGCCTAAATGGTTTTCTTGGCTTCACTGGAGATGGCTGGTAATTATAGATTTGCTTTGTTTATGTCACCGTATTCCTATTATGTCAATATGTGTGTGCAAATTAGTTAGTAGTTTAAAACCTATACATACTTAAGGTACTATACAAGAAGATATGTCAAAGAAATAATCAATCCTCCCAAGTTTCCTTCATATGCTACATCTATAGCTTTTCTTCTTCCTTCCTAATTACAAACTTTAAATAGAATTCGTGCCTCATATCGAATTTACCGAGTATCATAATTCCTCCAGGTGGTAAAGATACCTCGAGACAAGTGCTGGGCATAGAAGCCACAGGGCATAAATCTGCAAAGAAGTAAAAAGCTAACCTTTGCAAACAATATGGCTTCTCTCTCACTTACCAACTTTACATTTCCCTGTATGGCCCCGGAAGATGACTGGTTAGCCAGAGACGGGTAAGATTCCTCAAGGGAGGAACAACCTAAGACAGGCACAGTCGCAGGGGGGCCATCAGGTGAGAATTTGGGGATCAACAGAGGTGAGGCTCAGAACCTCACCCCCCCTGCTTTGAGAGAAATCTTCTGCATCCGTGGATGTTTTGCTGCCCTTGTCTAGCCTGGATTAATACTTAGTCCATAGGCACACACCTGATCATCTGATCATCTACATTTGCCTTCTTACAGCACTAAACTATGTTTTCTACCTTTATCTTGCATCTACCTACCACTTCAGCATTTTATTAAAAATAAAAATAATAATAATAATAGGAGAAATGTGGGATCAACATATAAATCAAGTACAAAAATCAAATGAATATTCATATTTGACCTGATGGTTTATAGGTCATATTGCATGATCAAAACCGAAAGTTTCTGTGATGACTGCCCTTGTACTGTTCACCATGTAAGAATTTATTCACTCTGTAAGAATTCGTTCACCATGTAAGAACTTGTTCGTTATGCTTCAGAAGATTGGAGACTGACGAGAATTAGGCTTGAGATGGATTAATGATTGTACATTGAGCATTGACCCCCCTATACTGAATTTTATTGTTGTTAACAACCATTTGATCAATAAATATGAGAGATGCCCTCTCAAAAAAAAAAAAAAAAAAAAAAAAAAATATTCTCAGACTATTGAATGTCCTGTTTTCTTCTCAGTTTTATAAAGCCCTCTTTACCACCACATTTCAGACTGAAAAACACACTGAACCCCTATTGAGATTCTCGCCGAGTTCCTTTCTCCCTCGGGTGCCATTGTGGGGGTTGACATGGTACATTATTTCTTTTATAAGTGAGACTCTACAGACAGATCCAATTATGCTCTGATTTCATGTTTGATAGCAAACCCAGAGCCCAGGGTGATCTTCTCTTCATGTCTCTGGTTCAAGCAAAGTGCAAAATCCAGTGACAGAGTCAGACAGTAGATTGTGAGACTGAAAAGTTTTGCATTGCCACTTAACATGTGTCCTTCTCTTCCCTCTAAAGGTGGCCAATCCCTAGGTGACTGCTGAACTAATTATAGTCTTGCTTGCACAGCTTATCTAGCATAAACACACTCTGCTGAGTGTCATATTCCAGGTCACTGGGACCCAGACCTACCACCAGGAAGTATTTAATCATTATGAATCCAGCAGTTCATTTTGACAGCCAAACACGACACTGCCTGTCTCTCCTGTAAAGTGACAAGTGGCATGTGCTTGCAGACAGAAACTCTCTCCCCTCTCATGCACACCTAAGACTTCCTGACAGCCTTGAAATACACCTGAGGCAAAATGGCAACTAGGAAGGACATAGGAGGGGATCGCATGTTGACTGAACACCTACCACTTTCTAAACTCTGCCCAGGCACTTGGTGTATAATCTTAAGCAATCTTTATAGCAAACCTAAGAGATTATTTGCCATGTTCATTCTTTTCCTGTCCTTTTAAACTAAGAGTCAAAACTTAAATGCCTTTGGGGCCAGACTGGTAAATAAGGTAAAGAAGTGAAATGAGCCAGGTGAAACAGTAAGAACACAACTAAAACTGGTGAGGAGACCAAAGGGAACAGCAGAGACTGTAACAAAATCTGATTTTCATGGCAATGCTTTACATTTAATATAGCCAAGTGATTCAGTTAAAAAACAAAGCAAACAAAACTCTCTGTGCAAAACATAAAACATCTAGGGGCTGGATCTGGCCTCTGGGCCACCATTTTGCATCATCTGCTGGAGCCACAGTCCACCCAGTTACCTCCTGCTTCTCAGAGACCTAGAAGAACAGCTGCAGGATGGGTTGGTTCTAGGCAACACACCCAACCACTCCCAGTTATGGGCAGTGCTGTAGTTTTGCATTTTCATGTATTTCTGGTTCTGAGCCTTAGGAGCAGTGCTCTGGCCTAGGGACCCTTCTACTGAGGTGCCTTTCCTTCTTCCTTTTTACCTTCTTGAGCAAAGTGTTCTCACTCAGTTCTTAGCTCAGCTCACTCTCTGGCACCATCCTGATCCCACAATCATGTGGAAACTCCCTAAGCCATCCCTGGCCTTAAAGATTCCACCTAATAACAGGTTGTGTGCTACTAATTTCATTATCATATCCCATTTCTCCAGCTATCCATAACAGATATTTGATTATAGAAGATAACTGGGGATTCCTTTGTCCTTCAGTACATGTCATGATCAATTTATGTCCTCCTTCCAAGTAATGTGCACACATCTGCTCATTTGCATTTATTTCTCCAACAGGGGCATGTTTCTAAGGGACCTTCTGCCTTCTCAAGGGTTCTGTCATCTGGGAGAAAAGTGAGGCCTGACACCACCAGAAAGCCTGTTTATGGCCTGCAATTCAGAGCAAATGCCTAATTACAGGGGGTGCTGATCAGTTCATTAGTGGCTCTGGGACCGCTGCCTGCTGAACGCTGTCCAAACCAGCAGTTCCTCTTCCTCTCTGCAGAACGGGGCCTAGGGAGCATTTGCAGCTATAGCAAATAGCTTGAGTGCAAAGCTCTATTCATTCTTGTTTCAGACCAGCAAAGCCAATAATATGAGAATCTATCTGACTTTTGTTAAAGATAGAGAATAAGGTTTTGTTTTCCATTTTCTAAGCTAAAAATGTTCCTAAAAGAAACTGTCCTCTTCTACTGATCTTAGTAACTGTGCTGTGGATGTTACAATATAAAGTCATCTAACTCACATTTCATCCCCTTTCCAAAATGTGTAACTCTTCAAAGGAGCTCTCATCTTAGCCTATTAGCTGCTACCAGAAAGAATGGACCTGTGTCTTTCTCCTAATTTGTACAGTTCTTAGTGTGGTGTAAAGCATGTCATATTGACTTGGATAATTTTTCTCCTTTTAAAATTCCATCATATGTACCCAAAGATAGTGATGGGAAGAAAAAGAGGTTGATGAGTATATGAATCTTGGTTGGTGGCCAATTCCAATAATCATTTATTTTTGAGAATTTTATGTTTGTGCAATACCAGTTATTCGTCTAAAGTTAGTAGTAAAGTTACTTAAGATCTACACCTCCTCCTTTTCTTTCTTTTTTCAGCAGTCATTGTCATAAAGATACTCTCAGTCAAGGTTGTACTTTGGTCCTCCAAAGGCTGGATTATGTGTAAGATTGCCAGAGTGCTATTTTCAGATTTGGGTCATGAAGAATTTTTAATGAAAGAAAAATTAGGGAAGTATTCAGCCTTTCACACTATTCACTCAACATTTCTTTTCTCATTTTCACTCAGCAAATACTTATGCAGAGCCACCATGTTCGAGAAAATATCATAAGCAGTGGGATATAACAGTGAAACAGACAAGGCCAAGAACATTATCAGAGGGTGATAAAAGTCACAAAGGGGTGAAAAGTAGGATGATGTAAGAGTGACTCCTTAGTAAATTTAGATTGGGTGGTCTAGAAAAGACCTCTCTGAGAAGGTGAATTAAAGTTGACTGGGATAATGAGAAACTGTCATGCAAAGATGAAGGAAGCTCAACAAACAAAAAGCAAATATCCAATTAAAAAATGGGCAGAGGAGCTGAACAGACACTTCTCCAAAGAAGAAATTCAGATGGCCAATAGATACATGAAAAGATGCTCCACATTGATAGTCATCAGATAAATGAAAATTAAAACCACAATGAGATATCACCTCACCTCACACCAGTAAGGATCGCCACCATCCAAAAACCAAACAACAAAAAATCTTGGTGAGGTTGTAGAGAAAGGGGAACCCTCCTACGCTGCTGGTGGGAATGTAAATTAGTTCAACCATTGTGGAAAACAGTATGGAGGTTCCTCAAAAAACTAAAAATAGAAATACCATTTGACCCAGGAATTTCACTCCTAGGAATTTACCCTAAGAATGCAGCAGCCCAGTTTGAAAAAGACATATGCACCCCTATGTTTATCGCAGCACTATTTACAATAGCCAAGAATTGGAAGCAACCTAAGTATCCATCAGTAGATGAATGGATAAAGAAGATGTGGTACATATACACAATGGAATATTATTCAGCCGTAAGAAGAAAACAAATCCCACAATTTGCAACAACATGGACGGAGCTAGAGGGTATTATGCTCAGTGAAATAAGCCAGGCTGAGAAAGACAAGTATCAAATGATTCCACTCATCTGTGAAGTATAAAAACAAAGAAAAAAGCTGAAGGAGCAAAACAGCAGCAGACTCACAGAACCCAAGAATGAACTAACAGTTACCAAAGGCAAAGGGACTGGGGAGGATGTGTGGGAAGAGAGGGATAAGGGGGAAAAGGGAGCATTACTATTAGCAGGCATAATGTAGCAGTGGGGGGGCACAGGGAGGGCTGTACAAGACAGAGAAGACAAGTAGTGATTTCATAACATCTTACTATGCTGATGGACAGTGACTGTAATGGGGGGGTACTGTAATGGGGGACTTGGTGATGGGGGAAGTCTAGTAAACATGTTCCTCATGTAATTGTAGACTAATGATAACAAAATAAAAAAAATAAAAAGATCAAGGAAGAACAAACACATTCCAGACAGAATGCTCATGCAAAAGATTTAGAGTAGGAATGAATTTCAGGAAGCAGAAAGAAATTTAGTGGGGCTGAGGCCTGTGGATAATATGTTGCTGCTATGAAATGGAACCAGAGAAGGAGGTAAGGGTCATGTGATGAGGACTTCCCAAGAAGGGAGAAAGACTTTGTATTTTTTTTAAGTTTTACAGCACATCGAACAGGAGGCTGAGGGTATTTAAATCCAAAGACTAACATAGCCATGATCTGCTCCACATTTTTTTTCTATATCTTATTTATTTATTTTTTATTTTTTGTATTACTATTATATTTTATTGAAACACAGTTGTAGTATAATGTTATATTGGTTTCAAGTATATACCATAGTGATTCAACTGTTAAGTACATTATTAAATGATCATCCCAAACTAGTGTAGTTACTATCTGTCAACACAGAAAGTTATAACAGAACTATTGACTATATTCTGCATGCGGTACTTTCCCCCCCATGACTAATTTGTGTTTTGACTGAGATTTTGTGCCCCGTTATCCCCTTTACCTGTTTCACCTACCTGCCCTCACTCCTCCCCCATGGTAGCCACCAGTCCCTTCTCAGTGTCTGTGTATCTCTTTCTGTTTGGTTTATTTGTTTTGTTTTGCTTTCTTAGATTCCATATATAAGTGAAATCATATGGTATTTGTCCTTCTCTTCCTGGCTTATTTCACTTAGCATAATAACCTCTCTGTCTATCCATGTTGCCAAAAGAAAGATTTCATTTTTTATGTCTGAATAATACTCCACTGTATATATGCACAACATCTTCTTTAACCATTCATCTATATTTTTTTTAATTTTGGTATCATTAATATACAATTACATTAGCAACATTGTGGATTTAGACTGAACAACATTCTTCTACCTTTTCATGGCAATGGGAGTGGTCGCCGGCAAGTGGCATGTGTGTCAGCTGGGAGAAAAAAGTCACTTCATGTTTTCTGGCCACCTTGCCTGTCTCTGCTTTCTTTGCCAGTTAACCACACACAGGGAGCAATCTCTGGGTTAATCCCCTGAGCTACTGTGGTGGGGTGGCCTACAGGATGGCCTAGGGTGCTGGCTGTGGTTGCAGGCAAGTGGTGCTGTTCTGCCACGAGAACAAAGTCCCTTCATGCCTTCCAGACTCTGCGCCCGTGTTCACTGTGACAGTCAACTGTGCGCAGGGAGCAGCCTCCATCTGGGCTGGTTAGCCGTGTGCAGCGAGAAGCCTCTGTGTTAAGCATTGTGGTTGCTGTAGGTGAGGCTGTTCCCTGGCTTTTCTGCAGCAATGGCGGGTCAGCCAGTTTGCTATCAAGTGCCAGCAGAGTGGAAGTAACAGCAAGCAGCTTATCACAGTGAGGGGTTGCCAACCAAGGGATTAGGGTACCTGAAGTTCCTTAAAATTCCCAGCCTGCTGTACTGAGTGTGCTGGGACGATTTTGTCCACCTGTTAAATCCTTTTCCTTTTAAGACTTTTAAAGTGCCTGTTTTTCTTTTGTCCCAGGGCAGCTGGTTGTGGGAACCTGTTTGCAGTCGTAGTCTTGGATTTTGCTTTTCCACTTCTCTAATATCCAGAGCACCATGCAATGCGTGTCTCTGCAGATTACTAGGGCTGGTTATTCAGCAGCCTGTGCTTCCACTCCCTCCCCACTCATGCTTTTCCTCCTGCTGATGAGCTGGGGAAGGGGAGAGCTCAGGTTCCTCTGGGTCACATTGCATGGTGCTCTGCACCTTACCCTTTTCCATGAGATGTTCGGTTCTCTCAGATGTAGCCTGGCTGGTGTACTGTATCTTCTGGTCACTCATTTAGGAATAGTTGTATTTGCTATATTTTCAAAATATGTATGGTTTTGGGAGGAGATTTCCACCATCTTTTCCTCTCCTATCCCATTCACCTATTGATGGACACTTTGGTTGTTTCTATATCTTGGCTATTGTAAATAGTGCTGACCCACATATTTATACTGTGTTCTGGCTGGCTGCTAGTGAGAAGAATTGATTGTAAGAAGACAAGAATGGAAAATCAACATGGAAACTGCTACAATCTTCCAGGCAAGAGATTGTGGTGTCTTGAATTAGGGTGGTAGCAATGATGAAGGAAGTGGCAGAATTCAGAATAGACTTTGAAGTAGACTTGGTAGTCCTTGCTGGGGTATTAATACAGGAGTAAGGGAAATAAAGAAAACAAAAATAATGCCAGATTTTTGTCTTAAGCAAAATGTGGTGGTGCCACTAACTGAAATGGAGCCTAAGGAATAAAAGCAGAGTGGAGAGGTCAGCAAAGAATAAAAAATAAAAGTTGTTCTCATCATGTTAGAATTAAGATACCATTTGGACACTCAATTAAGATGTCAGATAGGCAAATAGATTTGGGGAAGTCCATGCTGGGAATAACATTTTGGGGTTATCAATATAGAAATGGTATTTGATGCCAGGAGGATAGATGAAGTCACTGAGAGAGAAGGACAGAAAGAAAAATGAAGAAGAAATCCAAGGTCCAAAGCCCTGGGAGAGTCCATTGTTTATGAGAAGAAGGAAGATTCATCAAAGGAGCCAACAGAGAAGCAGCTGCAAAGAGAAAAACTCAAGTGTGGTGCACCCAAAATCCAGCAGAAGAAAGCAATCTCTGCAGAAGGAGTAGCCAACTGCACCTAAAGCTGTGCAGATGCCAAATAAGGGAAAGGAAGAGGCGTGACCACCGCAGTCAGCACAGAGAGTGCTGGTGAACAATTCAAGGACAGTCTCAATGGAGAGGTGGGGACAGAAGGTCAGTGCAATGGGGATGAAGTTCAGCACTACAGAAAAGCCACTGAGGACATTTCACCAAGGCACAGAGCAGAGTAATAGAAAAGTAGCAGCTACAGGGTAATTGTTTTTCCCCACAAATATTTATCATCCAAGTGCTAAATGCAAGTCACTGTGCTAAGTACTGGTGGGCAAAAGAAAAATAAATACTGTATAATGTATGCTTTAAAAAGTCTCAATGTATGGTAGAGCATTGGAACAGTAAAGACACCTATATTTGTTATCTATTGCCATAATAATGCTACATAACAAACCACCCCCAAACTCAAACACAATAAGTATTTATTATTGTCTGTAAGCTACCTGGAAGGTTCTGCCACTCTGAGTCTGGCTCAGCTAGTCTGGGCTGGGCTTGCTCACATGTCTGTGCTCAGGGTCCTTCTAGCGCCGGGAACTTCAAGAGCTCAGGAGTTGGGAATCCATGAAGCCAGCCCTGTCACCAGATTGGAAGAAGACCGACATATAAAGAGGATATGAAGTGAATATGAATAATGTATGTATGATAGAACTCCACTGATTACAGTTCCAGAATAATTATTGAAGAGGCTTAATAATACCATTGACTGATGGACAGTGACTGTAATGGGGTCTGTGGTGGGGACTTGATAATGGGGAGAGTCTAGTAACCATAATGTTGCTCATGTAATTGTACATTAATGATACCAAAATAAAAATTGTTTTAAATAATAATAATACCATTGAACAAATACAAATATCCCTGAAGTCTTCCATGTCGGACTTCCTAGTTCTGTAAACCCAAAACTTCCCTTTATGTTGATTATGGTCTGAACTGGGTCTGTCATTTGCAACCCAAAGAGTGATACCAAGGCATCCAAGTTGGAATTTTTAAAAAAATTCTTTAAATTCTTTTTTAAAATATATAATCCATTGATGATTTAATCAAAGTTTATTTTTAAAGGGGCATTTCAGGAAGTTTGGTTCTCCTGGACTGGTTGAGAGAGATAAGAATTGGCTGAAAAGAAGTTCAGCTGGTAAGAATTTCACAATTTAGTTCCTGGGGATAAAAAGGAGAAAGAATCTCAGTTCCCTGTCCCCTAGCTGATATTCAATTGCTTTACACTAATGCAGCCACCCCAGTTTTTTAATGCCAGCATCCATTCTGATGTGACATCCACATTTTCTGATTATTGAGTATCTTGATTATCTCCCCTGAACATCCCTATGCTGCAATGTATTTCCAATAAACTGAAATTACTCCAAAATAGTTCAGAATTCTATTCTCTGTCTGCCTGTGATGTGCGACCTCAATTATTTCCACCTTAGATATCAAGATGCAACAGAAATAAATTTGCCTGCAGCCTGGATGAACTGGCTCCACACGAGAGGAACTGACTTCACGTGCTCTTCTCCTGTAACCAAGTCATGCTGAAATAATCAGAACAGAACTGACTAGAATGCAAATCATAATAGCATCCAGACTACCAGAGACACTGACAGAAAACTGACCTCTGGCCACAAGATGCCAGAAGCAGACAGGCAGGGAAGGAGCCAGGGAGTAACTGAGATATGATTAAGTGTAGTGATTATGTTGACAATGCACAATGTACCACTGAGTCAACTCATATTAGCAACAAAATCCAAGAGGTCAGGGCCTGTGGCATACAAAAGCCAAAGAGATGGCTGCTTCCCACCCTAAAGTACCACCCATACCCCTGGCTACTGCTCAAAATTCCATCACATAAACTCAGTTCTTTTGTCTAAAGAAATAACCAAGCAAATGGACAGTGATCGAAGCTTTATTTATAATGTCACTCATTCAAAAACAACCTCTATACCCAATTATGACGTGCCCATATAATGGGACATTGTGATTCCATTAAGCCAAGTACCCCTGACTACAAAAGAGTCTGGAGACAGTAGTAGTTTTAGTTGAGAATATTGCTGTCTTGAACAAAACTGGAGTTGTTGTTAACAGAAAGAAGTGGGAACGGATACTAATAAGCAACTTACAACCATCTACTATACAACTTAAATATCCTGAAATATGGGCTTGTTCGAGTAATGAATGGGACAGCCACAGGGTAGAATACTCTACAGCTGTCTATAGCCCTCAGGAAGGATGAAGTTGGAAAGTCTGTGGTAAATGAGCTATACATTTTCAATGGAAAAAAGCTGAAGAAATGTAAATAGTATGATCATGTGTGGCATGTTCCCATTCATGTGCATGCAAAATTTACAGAATGATAAATAAGAAAACATTATCAGTTATTTCTGGAAGACGAGACTGAGAAGGAGTGTGACATTTACTTTTCACTTAAATATATAGTATTTCTTTTGTAATTGGAATCAGATATGGTGGTATGAAAATACTCAGGAGTCCTAGTCTGGTAATTTGCTTCCAGGTAGGTCCAAATGTAACAACATTCTGGATGAATTTGCCTCCATGCTGTCCTCTGAGAACCTCAGCAAGACATCTGTTAACCATGATTCAGCAAATAAGGCTTAAAAGAAAGATGTGTACCCCCCACCTACCCCAGGACTCTATCTCTGAAGTAAGCCCCCCCCAGAGGTCTTAGAGGGCAATATATGAGCAACTCTGCAGCATAGTCCAGAACACCCTCCAAAGCCCAGCCTGCAACTATCCAGCAAGACTGAAGTTACTGCTTGGATGGCCCCAGTCTCTGAAGACAAGAACTGGACAATGGTTGGTCAGAATTTCTGGGATCTTTTAAAAGAAAGTGTTTTTGTCTAGGTGAATTTGAATAATGCATTTATGATAGGACTCCACTGATTACAGTTCTGGAATTAGAAATGTATAAAGGTCTAGAAAAATTCACATGGAAGCTGAGAAAGAATAAACAGAATAAATACAAGGTGGAACATTCCTTATATGTTTCAGTTGTGGATGGAAATTTTTATTTGGTTGTGAATAAAAAGTTTCTGATCTTCAGGTCAAAAAATAAGGAGAAGGAAGAATTCAAATTATGAGTGTCTTTCCCTAAGAAAACCTTTGAACAAGATTTCTTTGCAATCCAGAAGCAGGGTATGTGGTAGACCAGTGGTCCCCAAATCTGCTTGATTACCAGAATCAATAGAAAAAAATTTTAAATGCAGATTTCAGACTTAATGATCCAGACTCTCAAGCAAGAACCAGGTAATCTATTTTTAAAGCACTAAACCAGTTTCTGGTGACTGGGCAGGTTTAGAAGCCATTATAGAGGATGGTATCTTATTGTACCTTCTAGAGCTAAGATTGAACTTTTTGTTCTCTGCAGCTGTTCAGTAGTTACAGGTTTCTCTCTTGCTACACTGAACTTATAATAATCTGTTTTTTTTTTTAACAATCCTAATGTCATACATTTTGGTGTATATTAGCCCAGCTTATAACTACTCTTCCTTCTCCAAGAATTTCCCAATCAATAGGGAAGGCACCCAGCAGACCTTTTATACAATACTGGCCTCAGTTTAGTGAAATGGGAATGTTCCCAGCTGAGCAAGTGGGGGTAAAATTGTAATATTTCCAGAATATCTCGCCTGGCTTTAGTACGTCTGCATATCAACAGACACTCAAGGGTGAAGAGAAGTATGGCTATAGGGCATTTGCATCATTCCTCAGGAGTGGAGAGAAGTTCATCTCCTTATCAATGGGTAATTAACTAGGCAACCAAGGGCATGTCTGAACCTGAGAGGTTAAGGACTTTCTGTATTCCCAACAGGTTTCCAGATATGCAAGGTCTGGCTTGCTTGCTGGCTTGCTTCTTCTGGAGCAGGGGAGAGAGATGACACCAGACTGAAGTTTGTAGATGAAGGGGAGGGCCGGTTTTGCTTCTGCTGGAGCAGGAAAGAGAGAAGGCCCCAGACTGCAGTTTGTAAGCATTAAACAGATTTTAAACTTTATTTCTCCCTGTGACTGATTTCGGTTTTTAGAAGTATTTTGCCCTGGAATTTCCTCTCCCCGGATGTACAGCAACTCAGAAGCCTGGCCCCCAGAAATATAGAATTGGGAGCACAAAACAAGGTTAGACCCTCAGTGTGGCTAGACCTTGTGAACTTGGAAATTGTTGGCTCTCATCTTCCTCTGGACTGAGTAGCAGAAAAATCTGTTGCCCAAGAAAGAATGCAGCTATGCAGACAGAAGCAGATCAAGACATCAGAGGGCGCTTTCTGTATCCCCAACAGGTTTCCAGATACGCATGGCAACCTTCCCAAGGCCCACCTATTTCTAGCCTTTGGTTTCTATAAGCCACTCCTTTTCCTTATACTTATTTTTGTTATTTTTAAGCTAGCTCAAGATGTAAGGTACAGCAAGTGATCAACCTCATGTGTCTCATTACCCTCGGTAATGACATATAATTGAGACAAGAGGTTCAGCTGACCCCAGTGGTGACCACAGTCATTCTTTTTCTAATTGCCTCAGTTCAGGGGACATGTGACAGATTCCTTTATATTTTAAGATTTATATATGTGTCTGTTAATACTGATTTCATTGAAAAATTTTTCTTTTTTAATTTATAGGGAAAAGAATGCCCAAATATGGTTGGGAACAAAATCATTTTCTAAGATTATCTATAGCCTTCTTCTGGGAGAAAAATTATGATTCCTGAATAAAAATGCTTAAGCAAGTTTCTGAAAAGCTTTAAGGAGCTTAAGATCTCTTATGGGAACTTGCTACCCTCCCTCTCGGCTCTCTGTTAGGAATCAAATGGTACTAAACCAGACGTTGTTTTTGTTATATCCAGTTGAACAAAGATTATCTGGCCATTCCCTTTTCCTATTCTTACCAAAAGTAAATCTTTGAATTGACCTGCAAGATCTCTTCACTTGCAGAAAGTATGTAATACATTTGACACCAGTTCACAACAAAATTGCCTTAAAATCTTAAAAATCATTTTGTTGGGTCTTTATAAAGGCTGTTTCTTGGGGTTGTTGGTGAAGTTTACACTAGCCAGTTGACCATGACTTTGCTCTATACCTGTTCTTTGTTGCTTTGTTCAAACACATCAGATTCAGTTGATGGATTAGATGTACCTGCTGTCCCTTCAGAGCTCTTCAAGATCCTGCCACTAGAGTATTTGGAATGCTTCACACTATGCTTCAAAATCTCACCTGTCTACACATCTCAGGCCTGTGCTTTGCTCATCTAGAGTGTGGTCTGGCATCTGTTATAACTTATTTGTTCCTCCCAGAAAATCCTTTCAGGTGTTTTGGGGTTTTTTTTCTTCCTTTCTGGCATTACTTAGATCCCGATTGCTGCGCATATCCAAAACAACATCACTGTCCTTTTCTTTTGTGCGTTTTCATTCACTACTTCAAATCTGTGTCACTATCCACCATGTGCAAAGTATCCTTTCCACTTCCTGTCCTCCAGAAGCTAATGGAATAGGTAAGAGAAAAACAAAGCTCAGTAATGCAACAAATCTGGATGGTCTAATGTTTCTGAATTCTGTTGTACTTACACATACCAGATGACACTGAAGAACATTTTAAAAAAATATATGAATATACTGAAATATTTCAAAGAAGTATGCAACAAACATTATATTGTACAACCCAAAACAACTGTAATAGGGGTCCTCTTCTCATAGTCTCACTCTTCATAGCATCTGCTGCCTTCTGGGCCCTTTACCTCCTGTCCCAAGTGCAGCCAGGGTTGACTTTTGCCAAATCTCTCTCCACCCCCTTACCTTAGTCTTGAAGGTTGAAAGGTGTCTAGAAGTGTGCAAGCCCATTTCTATTTCCAAGGATTAGCCAAGTCTCATGGACCCATGGTTGGAAATCAACTCAGAGCTGACATGTCAATCATTTAGACGACATCCTGCCTGACTACTGCACACATGAAAGATGGGAATTTACCCAGGCTTCCTTGCTGACATACTGCAGACTGGCCAGAGCCTCTCTACCTGCACATATCTGCAGATATGCTGGTCCATCTGCTGGGAGAAGAGGCCAGAGCTTTCCTGGGCCAGAGACAGTGGGACTGCATGGGGCACGGAGAGCTGGCGCTGGTACCCTTGCTGTGGAGCCAGCCCACCTGTGCAGAAAAGAGTTAATATGGCAGGTCTGAGACTGCCACCCTCAGAAAGGCCTGGCAGGGTTGTCCCCTGATGACACATGGGAACTTGGATGTCAGGGCAAATCCCACCATTCCCAGAATTGAAAACGCTCAGTGTGCTAAACTGTTTATATGCTGAATATCTGCTTTTTTGCTGGGAGTTTGGAATTCTAGTGTATGCTAGGGAAAGTGTGCCTACATGACCAATCTCCAAAACCCTGACATTGTGTATCTCATGAGCGTCCCTGGCCACAGCTCACTGCTGTAGAAATAAGGCACATTCTATGCAGTTCTACCAGGAAAGAACCTCTGGGAATTTGTGCCTGGTCCCCACAGACTTCACCCTTTGTGCCATATCTCTTCACCAGTTTTGTTTTTGAATCCTTGTGCTGTAATAAACCATAGGCATGAGGACTGCCAGCTATACCTTGAGTTCTGTGAGTCCTCCTAACAGGTCTCTGAAACTGGGCATGTTCTTGGGACTCCTGACCCATGCATGACCTTTCCTGCTTATACAGTCTCATCTCACCCACTCCTGCCCTTGTTCATTCTGCTGCTTTCCACCCCTCAAATAATCCAGCTTCTTTCCTGCTTCCAGCCTTTGCACATACTACCCCAATCTGCCCCGAGTCTTCCTCTCTGCTTCTCCTTATGGCTCACCCTTCAGGTCTCAGCTGATACACACACCCCTCAGGCGTCCCTGACACCACCACTGGGTTATCACCTCTCGCATCACCTGTCTATTTACTGTCTACCAAGCTTTAGCCTGTAATTGTCTTGTTTATTTACTTCAACACAATTAGACTGCAGTTCCCTAGGGTATGGTACCTATTTATCTTATTTACACAATATTCCTAACACTTAAGTCAGAAAGAAATCCAATCTGTATCTGTTGATAGAGTACATGAACACATCCTTGCATTTAGATCAAAATATCTAAGCAAGAAGAGGGGATTCTTAGAAATCCATTCCAGCATCTTCCATCCTCTTGAAAGTTCATTTTAAGTACAACAGAATTCCTTTCTGAAAAAAGAAAAGGAAAAGCTGTTGTTCTTTGGATGTATGTGTCCTTTCAGTGCTAATTTTATCAATTCTCCTGAGACTGCAAAGGTTTTAGTGCCTGTTCAAACAGCTGGCTGTAATTGACCAGAACTCCTGTTTCACTGTGAGACCCGGGAATTAGTCACGATCCTGCTCACACTGGTGAGAACTCCGGTCCGGCAAGGTAGGGCTCCTGCAGCCTCTCTCAGATTGCTTACTGCCTAATCACCTCCTCCTCTGCATTTATTGATAAGAGTTGTAAAACAAATGCATAATGCTAGCAGTAATTTTTTTTTCAGTTTATGTTTTAAAACATTGCTCTACAATAAAAAAATATGTTGCCAAAATATGAAACAAACTACAAATATCCTCTCTAATGACTGCCTTTCTTCTAGAAGGTCTTAGATCATTTATCTGATCCCTATATTCCAGGAAACTCATTCTTAACTTCTGTCTAATGAGAAAAACAGAGGTCAAAGGCAAGGGCTCCCTCTAAAATGCACTGCCATGTGAGGAATCCTTCATGATCCAAGTTCAAAGCCAGAAGACTTTGATGAAGTACTGAAGCTCAACTGGCTACCTAGGACAAGATTTTATTTTGCAAAGATAAGAGGTGTGCCATAGGGATAGAAAGAAGCCTGAGCTTGCCTGGTACTTGGCTATAAGGGACAAGAAGAAATCTGCCAGACCAACTATATTATTTTGTCTTTGGCATGCATGTCTTTGAACTTGATGACAGCTATGCTAACCTTTCAGGTTGCATCTCTTACCACTTCCCAACATATACCTTAAGCTCTCACTGTACTGAAATCTCCAGTTATTCATATATGCCATACCATTGTACATCTCTGCTTCTTTGTGTGCAGACTTTCCTCTGTACACATTTCCCCTTCCTTTCTGCCTAGAGGAAAACTATTCTTTCTCCAAAAATCTGATCAGTTACCATTTCCTTGGTGAAACCTTTCTAAATCCCTCAGACAGCTAATGGGTCTCTCCTACTTGTTTCTACTGCCCTCTGGGGAAACCTTAGTTATTAGCACTGAGGATATTATATTTTAATCATTTGTGTGTCTTTCTGCTCTGCAGCCAGGCCATGAGTTCTCTGGGGCAGCCAACTTCATCCATCTTTGCATCTGTACAGCTTGATAGCTTCCTAAGTGCTGATTGACTGGCTAAAGAATCAGAATTGAGTCTCTGTTTGACTCCAAGCACTAACCTCTGGACTTTTAACACAAGGAAAGTTGGATATGATACATTGTAACATGTGGGAGATTATTCCCTTTACAGCATTCTAAAAGGTTACTAAAACTTTAAGGAATTTTATATACCAAAGGAAGTATCAACTCTGTCCTATCTTCCTTTAAATACAGATAGCCTGTAAATCACAATTTCGTTCCCTGCAAGGGGATTAGAACTTATACTCTATAAATTTTGTTTATGGTTTATAGAGTATAGAACCTCTAGCATCCAACCTCCACCCCATTTCATCTAGGCTGTGTGTTCTTTACACACCAAGGGGATGTTAATGCCCAAGTTTAATGGAAGATTGGCTCTAGAAAAATTAACTAATGAAGCCCAAGACTTCATTAGTTAGGAAGAGAATTATGGTGTGTGTACCTGCTTATCTGCATGAAGATTTACCATGTCACCTGAAGAGACATGCTGCTGTGTGACAGGAATTTATTTACAGTGCAAGCCTGACCTTTCTCCATGCTGAGGGAGATTGCATTACTAGGTGGCTTGGGATTTATTGTCCCTGTTTAGCAGCAGTGACATTTCCTGAGTATTGACTACAGAGGCCCTTCTGCCCTTCTAAGCTCAAGCCCAGAAAATCCTGACACTGATGTTCCTCCTTTACATAGGGGCAGATTTCTTGGGGCAAAGTATTACTAGGTTTAAAGGGCAAGGTTTATCGGAAGAGAGGTAGAGCCCAGGGGGCAGCATGGTAACAAAAACACACAGGCTGCCTTGCCACTTCCCATAGAAATCAAGACACATATTTCCAGTAGGCTTGGGGCCCCGGGAGCCCTGTAGTGTGAAACGGCAGGTGGCAGATACAAATGATGCCAGAAACCACAGGGAAGACATAAGGGTCCCTCATCTGCTCTCCCACCTCCTTTGGCCTCCCTCTGCTCCATATCTAAGTCACAGCACCACAGTTTTCCAAACCAGAGAAGTGATTCTCAAACTGGCTTCTGCTCTAATTTCAGACCTTTATACACTCACTGAATAAACTGCCATGCCTCTAATGTGTTCCCTAGGCATATTTTAAATTTCCTTTTGCTAAGTCTTCATTTTAATTTTTTCTCTACCCTCATCATTTCTATAAACTTTTAAAAAATATATTGTTTTAAAACACCTTCACGGAAATTTAACATTTAAAAAATCAGACTATGAAAACACTATATTGGAAATTGTGATTAACAAAACCAACTGTTTCCAATTAAATTAGTGAAATTGATTCAAGATAGGGACATCTTCAACTGAGAGAACTGTTTATATGCACCACATTCAATCTGCATCACTTTAAGGGTAGCCTGTTTGGCTTCATTAGATTCACAGAAATAAATATCATATGCAGCAATTAGCCAAGAGAATGTTAATTTAACCACCAAATTGCCTTCTCTCATCTACAGTGTGCACCATTAATGACAGTCATATATAAAATTCCAAGACTCCAATGGAAAAGAATATGTGTTGCTCTAAAGGCATTTCTTTTTTAAATTATACACATTTTTAATACATTTTGCAAGTTATTTCTATTACTTCAAAGTGTGGAATGAAAAGACTGGAAGGAGACCTAGTTATCATCTTGGGTAGAAGTTTTTCCAACTCTTTTTTTAAGCAAAGAAATTTTTTCCCCAAAAAAGAAGCCCAACAAATAAGAGCAGTGTTTCTCAGAGGTCTTGGAGACCCATTTCTTTGGGCCTCCTCCCCTCCTTGCTCTTGACTTTGGGGTATCCGTTGTAGGATGTGGAAGTACTGAATCTTTACTCAAGACAGCCTCAAAGCCAGTAATCAGGAAAACCCTCTCATTTTATAGTCAAGAAAGCTGAATCCAGGAGAGTTTAAATTACTTTTTGATAACTGACACAGTCAACTAGTTGCTAAACTGCAACTAGAACCCAGGTGTCCAACACAACAAACTGACCCTGGTCAGTGTCCACGTCTCTCCTGGAGCAGGCTGCTGGAAGCCAGCCTTCTAAATCTGGGTGAAAGGTTATAATCCACTGCCACATTTATTGCCCAAAATATTTTTTTTGCCCAATAAATTTTTATTATATAATTTGTTATAGCAGTTAATGAATGTCTATCAAACCACAACCATGGGATTTCTTCTGTTAAAAACAAAACTTCTGATTATTCACTATCGCCAGGATATGTAAACAACCTAAGTGTCCAACAGACAAATGGAGAAAGCACATATCACATACACACACACATACACACACAGTGGAATATTACTTAGCCACGAAAAATAAGGAAATCCTGCCATTTGTAAGAACATGAATGACACTTAAGGACATTTATGCTGAGAGAAATAAGCAAGCAGAGGAAAACAAACACTTCATAGTATCACTTATATGTGGAATCTAAAAATAAATGTCAAACTCATAGAAACATAGTTCAAAAGTGGCCAGGGGCTAGGAGGTGGGGGAACAGGGAGAGGCTGATATAAAGAAAGAAAGTTTCAGCAATAAGATGAATAAGGTGAGGATCTAATGCAAAAACATGGTTATTATGGTATAAAAAAACATGGCACTGTATTATATAAGTGAAATTTGGTAAGGGTAGAACTTAAATGTTCTCACCATATAAAAAATAAATAAATATGGGAGGTGATATATGTGTTCATTAACTAGTTGGGGGGAATTCTTTCACCATGCATACATGTATCAATTCACCACAATATACATTTTAAACATCTTCCCATCTTATATGTCAGTTATACCTCCCTGAAGGTGAAATTTAAAAATTAAAAGAAATCAACAGAATTGATATTCCACATAACCTATCGCTGTGGAGCTCCAATCAAGGAAACAGTCTAGTTGTCAAATTTGTGTTATAAACAACTAATAGTGATTTTATATTTTTTTCAATGCTGCATAATTTAGACATATGAATATGTAGTATTTCCTGAAAATAAGAATGTGAATCTATGAGTCTTGCTCCTAAGCCCTGTATACCTCTCTCTGTAACAGTTGCCTACTCAGAATATCATTGATGTAATGTCACAGATGAAATAGGATAGCAATGATGGAAGGAAGCAAGCATGGCCCAAAACTGACATGGTCTGTACAGGCAGTCAGAGCTCAGAGTGGCTGCTGGCTGTAGGTGCACCTGGTTTGTTTTCTACAGTAACTTTATTTTTCTCTCCATTTACATCAACCCTGAATTTAAGATAACCATTTCCTGTTACTATTCATTTTACTTTGTCCTCAGAAAAAGAAAAGGAGGTAAGGTATTTCCCATACAGTATTCAGTGACTCCGACTGATTAAATGCAGAAAGGGCCAAGTGATGGATTAGTCATTCATCCCATTATCCCATGTGCATAAACCAAAGTCATAAACATTTAGTAAGTTTTCTGTCATTTATTTTAATGCTTTTCAAATGAGCTAAGGAGAAAAAATTTACGATGTGTTTCTACAGCATTCTGTTTATGAAGGTTCTCTTCATCAATAACTAATTTATTTCTATAATGGGATACCAGTTTACAAAGGATGCTTCACATAATAAATGTGAGGAAGTAAGGTACAAGTCCGCAATTGCCAAATAATATAGGCAAGAATATAAGCAGTTACAGAAAAAAATTGTATGTACTGCATCTGCAAAGAGGAATATAAGGAGGAGAAAAGTGCTAGGTATTTAGGGGAAACAAAGATTTTTAAAAATCACATAGGGCAAATACCATATGACCTCACTTCCATGTGGAATCTCAAAAAGTCAAAAAAAAAAGAGCCCACAGATAAAGAGACTAGATTGGTGGTTGCCAGATGTGGGGGGCAAAATGGGTGAAGGGAGTGAAAAGGTTCAAACTTTCAGTTATAAAATAAATAAGTCATGGGATGAAATGTACATCATGGCAACTGTAATTAGTAATACTGTATTGTATATTAGAAAATTTCTAAGAAAGGACATCTTAAAGGTATTCAAAATAAAAATAATCCTATAGCTACATTTGGTGATGAATGTTAACTAGACTGATTGTGGTCATTTCACAATCTATACAAATATCCAATCATTATGTTATAACCTGAAACTAATATAATGTGATATGTCAATTATGCCTCAATAAAAAAAATGAATAAATTTAATTTAAATTTTTTTAAAAATCACATAGGTTCAAAATTGTACTGTAAAGCAAAAAGCTCCAAAGTTCAGTTTACCACCCACTCGTTAAAAACCCAAATTCCAGTCCAAAGAATTTAGCATCAGCCCCAGGAAGATTACTGTAATAAGATTTAAAGGGTTACTAACATATGACTATTACATAAAAATAAATGACTCTATGGCACACTTGCTTGAAGGTTTACTGTAGTAAACCTATTAAATCAAACATTTATTTATTTATGCTTAATACTTATTATTTATACTCCCAATACAAGTGAATTTTCAGTTATCGCCAGCAATTTGCTGAAATTGGTAAATTGACCTGGCATTCAGTCACTAACAATACTTTAATAGAAATAAAATTGTAAGTAAATTTAAATAGTCCACCTGTTTTCCATATTTTATTGCTTCAGCTTTGTCCCAGCTAAGCTTCACTGGATCTCATGTTACACAGCCCGGTTTCTATTCATAAGGTGGCTGGAACTGATGGACAGTTTTCTTCTTGGTCACAAACAGCGATCTTACAACTGGCCACACAATTCCTTAGCTGTGACCACCGAATTCAGGTTTATTTCAGTCATTATGTGGCCAATGCATAATGACCGAAGGAAAAAATGTAGAAATGGAAAATACTTGACATGTGTTGGGGAACATTAAACATATATATTAGTGCAATTCACAGTATTTCTTTATGTTGCAAGGCCCACCCACCACCGGCACTGTAGAAGATCCTAGGAATGTCCACAAGAGAAGGTGCTCCTTTATCAGCCTTTTCGAAAGTGAATAAACTGAAAATGGCTCACAAAAAAGATATTAATAACCTCAATCCCCAGGCTTAATACTCAAAGGCCCTCTTTGGTGTGCCCTCCTTTAAAACAATGCAGTTCAAGTCTTCAAGTATGCCTTGATGCCTGTTATGTGTGCTAAACATCGCAGGAAGAAGACTAGGTGGTATGGGGTATAGTCTTCAAACTAAAAAAACTCAGAATTCTGTTGAAGAGATGAGATGCATACATGAGCTGCTTCAGCAGGCAGTGATGTGTTGAATAGACACAGCAAGGTCCACAGGCCATGGTGGAGCTGGTCAGTACTAAGAAATCTCAAGGAGATTGGATAGTCTGAGAAGGCCTTCTGAGGAAAGAGGGTTTGGCTGGCCCTTGAAGAAGGGAGCCATCGGGAAAGGTAGAAAAAAATAGGAGAGCACGTTCCAGGCTGGGGAACCAGTAACAGCAAATTTACAGAGAGGGTAGCACCCAGATCTCATGAAGGAGAAAACAGGGAACTTTTCTAGAAGGCAGAGCACCTGTCAAGGTGTTGATGTGAGGGTAGAAAGTAAGCAGATAGTAAAGGGTCTTCACTGCCACAGTGATGAGTCTGAGCTTCATTTAGTAGGACAGCCATTAAAATAAAAATATTAAATTATGTTAATTGTCCCATTTATGATTGAAAAATAGACATGGGTTTGTATCTACATATAAAAATGCTCAAAACAAACTAGAATGATACCCAAAAAACTATTATCAGTAATACTGTCTCCAGAATAGGAGGGAGAGTTGGAAAAGATAAAGAGGAACTTTAGCATTTTATTGTAGACAGTTCTGTGTTTCATGGGGCTTTTTGTACAGCAGTTTGTATTACTGTATCACCTGCACACTTTTTTATTGAAGTATAATTGACATAATGTTATAATAGTTTCAGAAGCACAACACAGTGGCCACGATAAGTGTGCCTGCCTTCTGTCACCACACAAAGTTGCTGCAATATTTTTGACCATATTCCTCATGCTGTATCTTTCATCCCTGTGACTTGTTTATTTTATAACTAGAGCCCCTTCACCTGTTTCACAAATCTTCCCAGCCACCCTTCCCTCTGGCAACCACCAGCTTTATGAGTCTCTTTCTGGGCTTTTGTTGATTTGTTTTATTTTTTTAGGCTCCACATATAAGTGAGATCACATGATATATGTCTTTCTCTGACTTATTTCACTTAGCATAATGTCATAATTAGTGCTTTCATTTTCTTTGGAAAAATATTGAGAGGTGAAATTGCTGAATCATATGGTATATGTTTTTAATTTTTTGAAGAACCTCCATACTTCTTTCCGTAGTGGCTGCACCAGTTTACATTTCCACCCATAGTGTACAGGGTTCCCTTTTCCCCACATCCTTGCCAACACGTGTTATGTCTTCTCTTTTTGATACTTGCCATTCTGACCCATGTGAGATGATATCTCACTGTGGTTTTGATTTTCGTTTCCCTGATGATTAGTGGTGCTGAGCATCTTTTCACCTGTTGGCCATCTGCATGTGTTCTTCAGAAAAATGTCCTTACAAGTGATCTATCCTGGAGAACATTCCATGTGTTTGAAAAGAATGTGCATTATGCTGATTTTAGATGGATATTCTATAGATAATCTGTTAAATCCATATAGCCTAATGTGTCATTCAAAGTCCCTGTTTCCTTATTGATTTTCTGTCTGGCTGATCTACCCATTGATGCAAGTGGGGTGTTAAAGACCCCTACTGTTATTGTATTAATGCCAATTTCTCTCTTTATATCTATATACATTTGCTTTATATATTTAGGTGCTCCTATGTTGGGTTCATATTTATAACGGTTATATCCTCTTGTATTGATCCCTTTATCGTTATGTAATGTTCTTTTTTGTCTCGTTTTATTCTTCATTTTGAAGTCTATTTTGTCTGATATCCCCAACTTTTTTTTTACTTCCATTTGCATGGAATATCTTTTCCCATCCCTTCATTTTCAGTCTATATGTGTCTTTAGGTCTGAAGTAAGTTTTGCAGAAAGCCTACAGGTGGGTCTTGTTTTCAGGCATTCAGTCACCCTGTCTTTTGACTGGAGCATTAGACCATTTACATCTCGAGTAATTATTGCTAGGTATGAACTTACTGCCATTTTGTTAATTGGTTTCTGGTTGTTTCCTAGTTCTCTGCTCCTTTCTTCTCTTGCTCCCTTCCCTGTGATTTGATGGCTCCCTTCAGTGTTGCGCTTGGATCCCTTTCTCTCTACTTTCTGTGTGTGTACCAGAGGGTTTTGGTTTGTGGTTACCATGAGGTTCGCATTATACCAATTGACTTTTATTAAAGACTTCAATGCTTTTCTTTTCCTTTCCCTGTTTCTTTTTCGCCGTCTAGCCAACGGGTCTCTTGCTATCTGGTGCCCGCGGCGGCCGCGCTGGTCGAGCTGGCTGGGGGGCCGCAGCAGCCTGGGGGGGGGGGGGGGAACCTGAGCCGCGAGCCCCGAGCTGCCTGCCATTCGCGCGCTGTCTCCCATTCGCGCGCTGTCTCCCGGCAACTTGGGAGCGCGCGCCGCCAGCGCACAATGCACGCCCGCCTTTAGCCCCGGCGCGCCAGCGAAGACAGGCATTCTGGAGGAGAGAGCCGCGGAAGCCGCTCGCCCGCCGGACAGAGCTCGCTGTCGCTTCAAATGGGAGGAGTTCTGAGCAAGCTCCGCCCCCCGCAGCCCGCCCCCGATCCGGAAGCCAGGAGCCGGCGCCCACCCCCCCGCGCCCTTCCTTCCTCGGAAGCCCCGCCCTCCCCGCAAGCCCTGCCCCGCCGGCTCCCTCGGCCCGCCGCAATGGCATTCCCCTTCAGTCCCCACCCCACTCGTTTCCTCGGGTCCACTGGGAGGCCTCATCGCCGGTAAGACACGCTGACCCTCCCCAGACCGAGGTGGACTTGACTTTGAAAGTTTTTTTTTCTTAAGTCCTAAGTGGGTTCTGTTCCCTTTTCACCTCTTCAAACACCTTGGTGCACGTCCACCGTGTCCTGCCTCCCTTTGGCCTTTGCTATGAGATGTGCTGACAGAACTGTTCCCTTCTTTCAGTTCTTTCTTTGGGTCATTTTTCTATTCCTTTTATTTTTACTTTTTAATTTTTTTTTGGTATCGTTAGTGTACAGTTACATGAGCAACATTGTGGTTACTAGACTCCTCCCATTATCAAGTCCCCCCTCATACCCCATTACAGTCACTGTCCATCAGCATAGTGAGATGCTATAGAGTCACTACTTGTCTTCTCTGTGTGCTATACTGCCCTCCCCGTGCACACGCCCCTACACCATGATGTGTGCTGATCCTAATACCCCTTATTCCCCTTCTCCCTCCCTTCCCACCCACCATCCCGTCCCTTTCCCTTTGGTATCTGTTAGTCCATTCTTGGGTTCTGTGAGTCTGCTGCTGTTTTGTGCCTTCAGTTTTTTCTTTGTTCTTATGCTCCACAAATGAGTGAAATCATTTGATATTTGTCTTTCTCCGCCTGGTTTATTTCACTGAGCATAATACCCTCTAGCCCCCATCCACGTTGTTGCGAATCCTTCTTTCAGTTCTTAAAGCTCTGAACTTTAATACAGTATGGGTTTAGCAGAACACTTGGTAAATCACTTAAAATATCCGGCTTCAGGTAAGAATACCTTCTGTCTGTAAAGTATAGTACTCCAATAGATTTTGTTACTTTTCTATCTTTGGACCAATAAATTGTATCAGCCAAGCTCAAAGAGGTGTACCCAGGAAACCTCCTGGATGGATATAACTTGGCTGATAAAGATGATTAGATTAAAAAGACTTGTCTTTTCATTTAGTCCCAGTTGAGTGATAACAACAAAATTCAAACCTTCAGTGACAACACTAGATCCTTGATAAGTACATTTATTTGAAAAGGTGAACATTCAGGTTTTTAAAATGTTTGACTTTGGGTGTATATTTCTGATGACTTAGCATAAGAGATTGAAGGATTCTTGTAAAATTTGTCCCTGCACGTCCTTACACACACTTTTCTTCCACTGTAGTTTTACTTGTGTGGACAGTTTTTCAATTTCCCCCTCAGAGTTGTTGAATCCTTTGCAGGGACATCTGTTAAGTACCTGCCACTTTCTGCCCTTAGGTGGAATGGGGAAAGTTGCCATAAAAATGCTGTGTTTTGTGTTGCTTAGAGGCTTAAGCTCTCTGGAAAATAACTGAACCCACATGGTTCTTAAGGAATTTAAATTTTCTGTCATTCTTAAGCTGCTTTGATTCCATGATGTGTCTCCCATTCTCCACAGGGTCTGTGGGACTTCACCACACCACTTTGGCATAACACGTCCAAGACGATACCCAATCCAGCAGGGTGGGTATTCCCATGTGCTTCCCACGCTGTGCCGGAATGGCAGTCACAGGAAGCGTGTGCTGTCTCGTGGTATTTCCAGAGTGGTGTGCAGGCCTTCAACAGTGAGGATCGCTCCTCCCGGGAGCAACCTGGCTCATTTTCCAATGTAAGCATTGCTGGAGGAAAACACTCTCAGTGTGTCCACTTTATTCTCCTGCAGTTGTTCATCTGACAGAACAACTGTAACTCAAAGGAAAGGAAGAAGCTCCTTATGTGAGGGAGAAATCTCAAGTTCTAGTTATTGAGCAGTTTTTTATTTTTTGGGTTTTTCCCAAGACTAGCTTTAACAGCTAAGGGCAATTTGTGTGAGTGTATAAAGTACCCTTTTGCTTGTTGGATAGCTTCTGATTTCCAGTGCCTGAAGTTCATGCTATGTAGCATGATAATCAGAATATCTTAATGCTAGAATCCTGTTTTCTGTTACAGAGCAGTGCAGACCCATAATGCCCCAGACCTGTGGTCAAAGGAGGCTGTTCTGCTTGCCCTCGACCGTTAGAAGAGGAAGAAAAGGACAGTGGAGGAGGAGGAAGACCAAACATCTGCTGCTGGTCAGGAGGAGAAAAGAAGGTAACATGCCCTGCAGAGTACTCAACGTGCCTCCCACACGTCTCCTGGGATTTTTTGAAGGAGAGATCACTCCCCAAAAGAATCAGAGGCCACCTCCTGGGTGTGAATGGCAGGTCCCCTTCTTCGGCTTTCATGGAAGAGCTTGGTAACAAGAGCTTTAATGCTATATCTTTCATTAGGCACAGGTTACATACATTTTGTAATATACCTTTTCCATAAGTACTAGAGAAAAACCGACAGTTACTGGTCACATCAGCTTCCTACTTCTGATATAAATGTGTTAAATTTTATTTTGAGAGAATGCTGAAAGTCTTCCCTTTGTGGTGGTCAGTTATTTGGGTGACCATCAGCTTAGGTGTCATGTTTGTGCTGAAGGAAATATTTAGCAAAGAACAGTGAAGACTGGAGTATGGTAGCTTTATGAGTAATGAGAGTAAAACCAGTTTCATTATTTGGTTTTTGAAAATATAATGAAAAATAGAGGAAGCAGTCTGTTTCCTCGATGGAAAGAGAGGAAGTTGAAGGTGCTGAGTAAGCTGCAGAACTGCTTGTTGCTTTCCAAGGAGTCAGTTAAGGATTTTCTTGTAATTCAACAAATTCCAAGACCCACCATGTTCCAGAGCCTACTCCAGGGACTGTGGATAGAGCACTGAGCAGGACAAAGGTCTCCTGGGACTTGGGTAATCAATGAAACAGGGAATTATAGATTGTAAGTATACAAAGATTTTTAAAAAGCAGTGCTATAAAAGGGTCATGAGAAAGGGGGAGCTCTGTATATAAGGTGGTCAAGGAAACATTCTCTGAGGAGACAGTGGGCCCTACATTTGAGAAATAGAACCATTGTCCTCATCAGTTACACCAGGTTAGCCATAACCTGCAGGTTCACAGCTGGCCATCTTTGATACTGTAGATGGCAACATTAGGTAAGGAAATACTAATAAATGCAAATGTGTTCATTGGAAGATTGATTGGAAGTAACGTTGGAAGATCAGGTAATGAATACAGGGATATGCTTTACAAGTGAGCAGTCTGAGCTCATGTCAGCCAACTAAGCAGGAGTGGCAGAGGGAGATGGTGTGTTGGAGGCCAGAGAGAAAATAACTATTCTTATGGTCAAAACAGGTTTCTCATGTTCTCCAAGTTGGTAATTTGTCTAGACCCCAGTGAGCCTATAACTGAAGGCTCTGTGTTGTCTTTCCCATAATTGGAATAAGCAGTGATTATGTGCACCATGCACAAGCCCTTATCTGTGACCCTTGAAGTTCTTCTCTTACAGACTGAACTAAGTGAGAGCACTGGGGGATGTGTGTAGGTGGGTCGCCAAAGGGGTTGTTTGTCTTTAGTTTACAGATGATAGGATATTAAATTTGTGATTACAGTGCTTTGGTGAGAAGTTAGCAAATAATCAGTACACCTGAATAGTTCAAAAGGTCTTGATGCATTTTTATACTTTTCTTATTAGATTAGGACAGTCCTAGAATAAATTGACCTTCCTGAATCTTTGAGATCTGAGGCAACCTTTTCTTGTCTACATGAACCTATTTTCTGTAGAACGAGTATAAGATCCCAGGAATATGAGAGTATGCTTTAAAGGAGAAGTCGTATCATCTAACTGAGGGTTTGCGATTTGTCACAGGTGCCATGACAGCAGTGGGAGTGGCCATTCAGCTTTTAAGCCCGAGGTGGCCAACGGAGTCCCTGCTGCTTTTGTGCCTGTGTAAGTGAGAATCCATCTGGGTGAGGTTTCCTGTTTGGGAAAGGGTCATTATCAGACTTATTGACCTGTAAGTTTTCCTCTTTGAAATCAGAGAGGAACATTTTGAGTAACTTGCCACAATAACTATTTTGTCTAATTCCTTTTACTGTTTTTCTTTAATATGCATAAAATATGCTAAGGCTAAGAGGGTTTGTAGATACACTGAATAACCAAGTATGTAACAAAAAGATCACAAGGTTTGTGCAATGGGCAGAATGCAGCAGTATGAAATTTAAGAAAAATGTGAGATTTCTGCCTTTGAGCTTAATTATATTTGAGGAAGAATTGACTGGGAGAGAAAGAGGCTGGAAATGTGTGTGAAAAGGCTTGGGGTAACTTAGATTTTTAAATTGAGTCAGCACAATGACATGGCTGCCAAAAAAGCTTAACATGCTCCTCCTCTGGGCTGATAGCAGAACAAAGACCAGGAGGAGGCAGGTCAGCGGTGGTCCTGAATGCCTTAGTCCTGCTGTCTGTGGAGGGCTGCTGGTTGGCTGTGCTGCCCTGCAAGAGGAGGCAGACACAGACCGAAATTCACTGCGAGAGAGTGAAGCAACTCAAGATGTCACGGGGTGGTGGTGGGTGAGGGGGTTCTAAAGGTACATAAGCACTAGCCCAGAGGAGAAAAACCTCAGGGGTGTATGGAAATGAGGGAGGGAAGGATAATGGCCTGCAAAAACCTGAAGGACTATCACATGAGAGGAGGACAATTGGCTTGGCTTGGCTCCAGATGGGATCCATAGGTGAAGTAAGTGAAAAAGAAAGTATGCTTGCATCTAGTGCAGGGATAAACTGCTCTGTGGTTGACATTCATCAGCCAGGAGACAGTGAGCTGTCTGTGCTGTCACAAAGGTTGGATGACTATTTCACAGGAAAGATGTTTAGGGAATTTCTGTTTCAGTTTGAACTTAGAAAAAGTGGTTGGTTCCTCCTAAACTTTTTTTAACACCTTTATTGAGTTCTAATTGACATAAATAAACTGTGTCTCTTTGAAGTGTACCATTTGATCAATTTTGACATGTATCCTTATCAGAATTATTGTCCTATAAATTTTTCTCCTTGAAATCAGAGAGGAACATTTTGAGTAACTTGCCACAAAAACTATTTTGTCTAAATTTCACACCCACGAAACCATCACCACAGTCAAGATAATGAACATCACCATCACTGCCAGAAGTTTCCCCATGCCCCTTGGTGAAGCCTTGAAATCTCCCTCTAATCCTGTCCACGTTGCCAGGCATCCACTGGTCCCCATTCTGTCACTATAGATTTGTGTGCGTTTCCTAGAGTATATATAAGTAGAATCATACTTTTAATTTTTTAAATACTGAGCTTTCCCTTTCTGACTTTGTGAGACATGTTTAGCTGAATTAACAGTAAAATTAACAACATTATCCTTTTCCATTGCATTAGAATGATTTTGTGACTGTGGATGAAGCCTTAAAACAATGTTGGTGCCTTTCAGTAGCACATCTATGTTTTCCCCTTTTATTTCCCTGTTAGGCCTGGACCTCTGAAGAGAGGCCTCAGTTCCCAGAGCTCAGATGGCGAGCTGTGTAAGAGACCCTGCACCTCTGCTGTGAGCTGCTCGAAGGGCACGTGTGCATGTGGTATCCGTATGTCCAGCCGCAATGCCATTACCAGTTCCTATACTTCTACTGGAGGCATCTCTCAGGTACATGCACCTGGTGGTGTGGCAGAAGTGGGTTCTTTGCATTTATTAGTTGATTATGCAGTGTTTACTAGCCACCTGTCAGATGCTGAGATCACCTCTAAGTTAACAGCAGGTACCAACCCTTGAATGATCGCTATGGACCAGTGGAACAAACTAGAAAGCCCAGAATGCCTGTGTGGAAACCTGATACAAGACAGAGCCATTATTAAAGATAAATAGACAGAAGATGAATAATTCAAAAAATGGTACTAATTTGATTAAAAGGTAGATTGAGTCTGAATTGCATTGGGTCGTAAATTCATCCTCTAGGCACTGGGAATTTAATGAAAATTTTAAAAATAAGTGGTTATAATTATTTTTAGAAAGGATGTAGTGTAGACTGGAAAATAGATCTAGTTTTGCTGCCAGAATGACTTGGGTTCAAATCTTGGCTTTGGCACTTAGTAGCTATAGACTCTTGGGCAGGTAAAGGACTTAAACTCTGTTTTTCTCATTTCTAAAGGATTGTTGTAAAGATTGAAGGTAATGTTTGAAAAGCACTCATTACAGTGCTTGTCAGTAAGCAGGCACCCAATATATAGGACCTGGAAAAAAAGTAACACATGCGTGAAGGAGGTGTTTGAGAGGAGAAAGAATTTGACATGAGTTTTCATCCATACAGAAGGCTCTTAGAGTAATATAAATGACACATTAATGATAAATGACAAATATAGGAGATGAAGGCCCCCGCCAAGCAGTTATGACAATGCAGAGCATAATAGTACCAAGCTTTACCTGGATCTATTCTGCACTAGACCCTCTTCTGAGCACTGTACACACATTTCCTCAATCAGTGATCACAACAGACCTGACATACATAGTCTTTGCCCCTTCTTACAATTTTATATCAAATGTTATACATACACAAAAGGGAGGAAAAATATCGTAATGAACCTCCATGTGGCTCCAGCAGTTAACAGTGTTTTGTCAGTCCTGATCCATCAACACCCCCACCCCAGATTGGTTTTCCTCTTGTGTTTTAAAGTACAAACACGTTGTTTCACCTGTAGGTACTTCAGTATATTTTTAAAACTTTTTGAACATTAATAACCACAGTGCCTCTATTCCTCTGAATAATAATGACTTAATGTTAGTTATTATTGCTCCAATTTGCCCTTCTTACCCTCCCTGTCTTATTACAGTTACTTTGAATCAGGGACCAAAAATCAACCCATTGCGTTTGATTCACATGTCTCTTAGACTCTTTTTTTTTGAGCATTAAAGGTATTTAATTAATAATTGTAACAAAAAGTCTGAAGGTAAGGTTGTATACTTATGGAAATAATGATTTTTACCTACTTCAGAAGATAGTTGTGAGGCAGTACATATAAAGTGTTCATGCATCAACACTATCCATAGTAAGCATTCAAGAAGTGCCACCAAAATAAGTACCAAAATTTACATTTCAGGGGACTTAATTCACACTCAGAGCTTCAGACTTAGCATTATACAAGGTTGTACCTGATGGCCTAACAAGCAGGCAGGGTAAAAATAATCAACTTTTTAACAGGTCTGGGTGGAGCGTGGATGCTCGGGGCGCCGCCTGGTGAGCTCCCCGCAGTGGCAGAACACCTCCATGGTCCTGGGGTGCGCCAGACACAGCCCCGGGGTGCGCGGGCCCCGCCAGGATGCTGGCTATCCCGGGTGTCGGGCCCTGGCTTCCAGCGCCATGGCCCACCCAAGGAACCGCAGGCGGCAGGTCGCCGGCTTCACAGCGCTGCCTCCCTGGGGCGCTCCGGGCCCTGCATGGCCGGCGCCCCCTGGCGGCCTCCAGCTGTCAGGCTTCCCCCGCGGGCTTTCCCTGCGGCCGCTGCGGCCGCCGCCACAGGCACGGGGCGCATGGGCTGGGGCGGCGGCAGTGCGCGCCCTCCCCCGCAGCGGGGACGTCAGGCCTCTAGTAGACTCAATCTACGGTACTACTACTACGCTTTTTCTTACCTTTGAAAAGTCTGAGTCATTATGTTCTATAGAATTTACTACATTCTGGATTTTGTTTTCGTCATGGTGCCATTTTGACAGGTACTCTATCCCTGTTTTCCCTGTAATGGGCAGTTGGCTCCTGAGGCTTGATGAGTTTCAAGTTCAGTGATTTGGGCAGAGGTGCTGCTGTGCACTTCTGATCGCATCACATCGGGAGCACGTGCTGTGTGGTTGCCTCCCCCTGGGCTCAGGTGTCAGTCTGATCCTTCCCTTTATTGTTCCTATGAGCTTTTCACCTGCTGATTTTAGCTGTCATTTATCACCTTTGTCTATGGCCATTGTGGCAAAATGGTGATGTTCTAATTCTGTCCTTCCCTCTGCATTTGTTAACTGAAGGTCTGTGTAATTCTAGATAGAAGAACAAACCCTATATATAGGAGTGACAGGATAATAAGCAGGCACTGATGCCGTAGTTAACTCCAAAGGTGACCAGTATGATTCTAGCTGTGTTATCTTTATGAACTGATGATATTTTATAAACATTTCATGATCCTCAGTATAGTGTAGCTGCTCTTTCTGATGCAACTTTGCCAACTTTGGCCAATGACAGCCCTTTCAAATACTGACAATGGACTCACTTTTCAGAAGCCCCACTTCACAAAGAAATGTTTTTTTAGTCACTTGAAAAGGAGACTTTATATACAGTGATGGATTAGAGCCACAGAATTATGTCGAAAGTCAGATCCTATGTTATTCCCAAGGGTGAGTCACGTGACTTGTGTTTGGCTTTTAGCTTTGGAAGAGGCGTCCCAGTGCCTCACCCTTCTCCAGCCCAGCCTCGTCCCGCTCACAGACACCAGAGAGGCCAGAAAAGAAAATAAGGTAATCGGTAATTTGCTGTGTGGATTAATGAGAGGATGGGGAAGGAGGGAAATTTACTTGGCTCTTAGGCTTTCTGAGACTCCGATTTGGAGAATCAAAACGGTTCACATCTAAAGGGCAGAGACAGTGCCACCCTGAATCGCTCTTGTCTCTTGCAGTCATCACACAGTGTGACCACTCCGGCCTCTGCTTCCCCTCATGCTGCAGCGTGAGGGGCTGGGGTGTAAGGGGAAGGGCTTGCATGGGACAGAGTGAACAGAGTGACTGATGTGGGTGCACAGCAGGCTTCACAATCTAGAGCCCAGCTGACCCCCTAGGTGCCCAACTAGAATGCTGCTTTCTTAGAGATAGAGGTGTGACTAGGACTCTCAGAAACTTGGCAGGTTGTATGTAAGGTTCTGAAGATTGTTTTCTGCTTGTTTTAAGACAAAGGTGTTTCTATGGCTTCTGTGAACTGCCTCCCTTCATTTCTTTAGGAATTTTCTTTACTTCTTTTTGTTGTCTTGACACACTGAGATCTTAGTCATGGTTGTTCTAGACTTTGGTCAATTGGTAGTTAGGAGGGTGTAAGAAGTTATCCAGTGCTTTTCTAAACTTAATTGTGCCTCTTCCTCCTACAGAGACGAAGACGGTCATCACGGATCTGGCTCTTCTGCTCCGCCGGTAGACAAGGAGACCCAGGGAGAACAGGGTAAGTTGATGAACACGTGGCATATGTTGGTGGTAGTGTATGGAGGGTGCATGGACCACAACCCACTGGAAACACGTACTGAGCCTTGATTTGTGTGGGGCTTGGTAGTTACAGAGAGAGATGTTCCTGTCCTTCGCGGTTTATGGTCTGGTAAGGGAGAAAGGTTGCCCAGACTCGTATAGCATAGTCCAGGCCACCTGGGGGGTTTGGGGTAAGGTAAGCCTAGGTGGGGGAATCTGAGCAGACCAGGCAATTTCTGTCCAGTAAGCAACCATGTGCAAGCATTTGGAGCAATGACCACTTCACGTCGTCTTGACTGTTAGAAATAATATTGCCAACACCATCCAAGTGCCCAAACCATAGAAGATAGAATCTCAGAGACACCTAGTGAAAGTTCAGTATTAAAAATTAGGCTAGATAGACAGACCTCTCCATTTCTGGAAGAGAGCAGGAAGAAAGTAAGTCCGATACTTTATTTGCAGATACAACCACATGTAGGGAGCAGAACTCCTGGGATTCTCCAGCGACACCCAGCAGCTCCCAGCCACGCAGACGCAAGTTTCCCCTGGTGCCCTCCAGGCGAGAGATCCCGCTGATCTTGGTATGGTCTGTCCACCCACCCCTGCCCACCCCAGTCTGGCTCCCCTGCGTCTCAGGAATGGAAGGGTCAGTACAAGTTTCTTTCACTTCCTTCTGACTGGCTTGGCTTCTCCTTTTTCTCTTGGTAGCCTCCAGCTCCCTGGATCGGCCACTCGATCACGGTCGAAGAGCATTACCAGGAGAAGCAAGCTCAGTCACAGTGGCTGAAGAGGATCTTCGAGGATAAGACTGGTAAGAATATGGGTTAATTTCACACTCCAGAGACGGTTCCCAGAGTCATATTTGTTGACTCCTGAATCCCTGGCCCAGCAAAGCTTCTAGAGCACCAAATACCATCACGTTTGAGATATCATAGTTGACATTTCCTGTTCTTCTTCCTAGAATCTGCTGCAGTGGCAATGTTGGGTGGGAGGCATTGTGTGTTTTACTCCATTCTTGTCCCTGCCATGACAAAGCATTGAAGGGCAGAGACATAGTAGTGAAGCAGAGTAAAAGTTTTATTTAAAGTTACTTAGCCAGAAAGAAGTGCAGGTGACCTCAGAGAGGGAGGAGTGCCCTGAAAGGTTGGAGAGAAAGAGTTTAAGATTAAAAGGTCACACACTTAGAAAGTGTGGGTGACTTAAAAGAGAGGAGTGCCCTGAAAAGTTGGGAAGAGTTGAAGTTATGCACTTAGGAAGTGCAGGTGACCTCAGAGAGAGGCGTGCAGCACCCTGAAAGGTTGAAAAGAGGGAGTTTAAAGTTAAAAGGTTACGCACTTAAAAAGTGCAGGTGACCTCATATAGGAGCACAGTGAAAGGTTGGGGGTTCCCCCTTTTAAGGATTTTTCAGGAATGTGACAGAGGGCTATGGTGTGGGCTTGTTAAGTGGTCTCAAGTATCTTTGATGAGACCTTAAGTTACTCATCAGTCCTCTAGGTAATTCTGCAAAATTAGCTTATCAAAACTGTCTGCCTTTCCTCCAAGGTGGGCAGAGTTATTTGTTTGCTAAAGAGCATGTTAAGAATCTTTCTTCTGAAACTTCCTAGTTTTTTTTTTAATACAGTTTTGGCTTTAAGGTGGGATCTCCCTGTCTTTACTTTGCTGTTTATAGGTGGGCCTTTTAGCAGGCTAGAGTAAATCATACAATGATATAATTGACACAATGAAGACATGGGCTGTGCTCAGATACTTTTATCTGGGGAATATTCAAACCTTCAAGGCCAAGTTTCTCTTGACCTTTTGAGCTTTAACTGATTAACTCACTAACTGAATCTTTTCTGGATTTCTAGATTTAACTGGTTAACCGAGTCCTTTCTAGGGGGCTTTGCTGACACTGTACTCTTTCCACACCACTCATATGTATTTCCCTGCCTAACAGCCATGCCCATGGCCCGTTCGCCCCTGCAGACACCTGGCCTTCTGGGCTCTCTTGGCTCTTCACAGCCAGGGCCCCTCCCCGACCCCTCCCCAGACTCCAGATGCACAGCCCCTTTCTCAGGGCTGACCCCTGCCTCTCCTGCAATACCAGCCAGTGACGCCACCAAGTCACCTCCGGCCTCTCAGGCTGAGACATCTGCCAAACCCCAGGCCCCACCCTGAAGCCCAGTGTTCTCTTTGGAACACTCAGCAGACCACCTGCTAACCCTTCTGCCTCAGCAGCTCCTGCTGTGTCTTCAGCACCTTCCATGTTCAAGCCCATCTTTGTGGCTCCATCTAAAAGTGGGAAGGAGGGTCCTGTGCCATCCAGCCATTCCCAACTCACAACGGAGGCATCTTCCAGCTCTGCACACACCCTGACTACCAGCAGACTGCCTCTCACTTTCAGTCCTGTTTTTAGCAGCACAGGGCTACCTACATCTTTGCCCTTGTCAACTCCTTCCTACTTCAGTCAGGCAACTACTTCAGGCACTAGCATGAATACCTCTCTGTTCCCTGGCCTAGCCAGTGTCAGTGTCCCCTCAGCAGCGGCTTGGGTGACAACCACTGGCACAGCCGCAGACTCTGCCCAGAAGCCTGTCTTTGGCTTTGATGTGAGCAGTGTGACCAGCACCGTGAGCAGCATGACCAGCCCCACCACTTCCACTGCCCAGCCTGTCCTCTTTGGGTCCCCCCTTGCCTCTGCTGCCAGCTCTGCCCAACCATGGGATCCATACTCCAGTTTGGCCAGGCTCTGGCCACTCCTGCTCCAACAACAGCCATCACCTTCAGCCAGTCCCTGCCTGGTGCCATCCAGACAGCTGCTGGCAGCAGCACTGCCAGTTTTGGTGGCTTCAGTGGCACCCTCATGACCTCTGCCCCCATCGCCCGAGCCAGCCTGCACTGACATTTAGCAGCACTACCACCCCAGCCTTCAACATTCCCTTTAGTTCTGACACCAGGCCCCCCGTCCCATCCTATCCCGGAGTCACCCACAGCACACGTTTGGAGCCACTGACAGACAGCAGATGTGGACTGCCAGCCAGCACTGGCCCCCAGCTTTGGCAGCTCCTTTCCTTTTGGAAGCTCAGCAGCCCTGGCCCCACCCCAGCCAGCCTTTGGCAGCACTGTGTGGTCAGGTTTTCATGGGTTGAAACCTGCAGCCTCCCTTTTTGGCACCATCTCCAGCACCCAGCCAGCCTTTGGCAGCACCACAGCTGTTTCCTCCAATTTTTAAATTTTGTGGTATCATTAATCTACAGTTACTTGAGGAACATTATGTTTACTAGACTCCCCCCTTCACCTAGTCCCCCCCACATAACCCATTAGTCACTGTTCATCAGCATAGTAAGATGCTGCAAAATCACTACTTGTCTACTATGTGTTGCACAGCACTCCCCATGCCCCCCCTAAATTATACATGTTAATCATAAGGCCCCCTTTCTTCTTCCACCCCCTTCTCCCTCCCTTTCCACCTATCTTCCCCAGTCCCTTTCTATTTGGTAACTGTTAGTCCTTTCTTGGGTTCTGTGATTCTGCTGCTGTTTTGTTCCTTCTGTTTTTCCTTTATTCTTATACTCCAGAGATGAGTGAAATCATTTGGTACTTGTCTTTCTACACCTGACTTATTTCACTGACCATAATACCCTATAGCTCTATCCATGTTGTTGCAAATGGTAGGATTTGTTTTCTTCTTATGGCTGATTAATATTCCATTGTGTATATGTACCACATCTTCTTTATCCACTCATCTACTGATGGACACTTAGGTTCCTTCCATTTCTTGGCTATTGTAAATAGTGCTGCGATAAACATAGGGGTGCATCTGTCTTTTTAAAATTGGGCTGCTGCATTCTTAGGGTAAATTCCTAGAGGTGGTATTCCTGGGTCAAATGGTATTTCTATTTTGAATTTTTTGAGGAACCTCCATACTGCTTTCCACAGTGATTGAACTAAATTACATTCCCACCATCAGGGGAGGAGGGTTCCCCTTTCTCTGCATCCTCACCAGCATTTGTTGTTGTTTGTCTTTTCGGTGGTGGCAATCCTTACTGGTGTGAGGTGATATCTCATTGTGGTTTTAATTTGCATTTCTCTGATGACTAGCAATGTGGAGCATCTTTTCATGCATCTGTTGGCCATCTGAATTTCTTCTTTGGAGAACTGTCTGTTCAGATCCTCTGTCCATTTTTAAATTGGATTATTTGCTTTTTGTTTGTTGAGGTGTGTGAGCTCTTTATACATTGTTGATGTCAACCCTTTATTAGATCTGTCATTTATGAATATATTCTCCCATACTATAGGTTGCCTCTTTGTTCTATTGATGGTGTCCTTCCCTGTACAGAAGCTTTTCAGCTTGATATAGTCCTATTTGTTCATTTTTGCTTTTGTTTCCTTTGCCCGGGGAGATATGTTCATGAAGAAGTCACTCATGTTTATGTTCAAGAGATTTTTGCTTATGTATTTTCTAAGAGTTTTATGGTTTCATGGCTTACACTCAGGTCTTTGATCCATTTCAAATATACTTTTGTGTATAGGGTTAGACAATGATCCTCATTTCCTCCTCCTTTGCAGCCACCACCTCGGACTTTGAAGCTACGACCCAGACCACCAGCAGCGGTGGCAGCAGAACCTCATCATACTTCACATCCGGGGTGTCAGCAGGCCCTGCTGGCAGTGGGGACTTTGGGATGAGCGTGTCAGCCCCCCACAGCAGCTCCACCACTGGGGCATTCGACTTTGTGGCAGGACAGAGTGGGAGAACTGGTGGCATGGCCCCTTTCTGGGGATGCCTGAGTCAGAACTCCCTTGGTACAGCTGGCCAGAGCACACTGTTTGCCATCTACGTGGCCAGCACACCTCAGAACATGTCTGTGCTTGCAGGTGAGATTTGGAATGGCCTCAGTCTGCAGAGCCAGGTGCTGTTTTAAGTGCCAACATAGTCTACACTCTTGGAGCTCTATGCTGTGGTGAAGAGACAGACATTATCTGTAGACAGCGTCAGGTAGCAGTGTAATTCATGACCAGAGGAGCTATTTAGGTAGGCAGTGGGAGCCTTTCTGAGACAATAGCAAACTGAGGCTATGGCTGTAGTTTCAGAGTTGGGAGCAGGGACAGCGGCTGGGGGTGAGGACGTTGCAGGCACAGGAGCAAAGGCCCAAAGGCAGAGACGAGCTTATGTTTTCATGAGCAGAGAAGAGCCAGGTGTGGCTAGAGGTTTAAAAAGGAAAGTGGGATAAAATGACGTTAAGAGACAGGCAGAAAGGAAGATCATTCACAGCCTTTTAAAATGTTTTTTATTTTTTGGTATTAATCTACAATTACATGAAGAACATTATGTTTACTAGGCTTCCCCCTTCAACAAGCCCCCCCCATGAACCCTATTATAGTCACTGTCCATCAGTGTAGTAAGATGCTGTAGAATCACCACTTGTCTTCTCTGTGTTACCCAGCTCTCCCTTTGCCCCCCGCCCACATTATATATGCAATTTGTAATGCCCCCTTTCTTTTTCCTGCCCTTATCCCTCCCTTTTCACCCATCCTGCTCAGTCCCTTGCCCTTTAGTCCATTTCAATAGGTAGTCCATTCTTGGGTTTTGTGATTCTGCTGTTGTTTTGTTCCTTCAGTTTTTCATTGTTCTTATACACCATATATGAGTGAAATCATTTGGTACTTGTCTTTCTCTGTCTGGCTTATTTCACTGAGCATAATACCCTCCAGCTCCAACCCTGTTGTTGCAAATGGTAGGATTTGATTTCTTCTTATGGCTGAATAATATTCCATTGTGTATATGTACCACATCTTCTTTATCCATTCATCTACTGATGGACATTTAGGTTGCTTCCATTTCTTGGCTATTGTAAATAGTGCTGAGATAAACATAGGGGTGCATCTGTCTTTTTCAAACTGGGCTGCTACATCCCTTAGGGTAAATTCCTAGAAGTGGGATTCCTGGGTCAAATGGGATTTCTATTTTGACCTTTTTAAGGAAGCTCCATACTGTTTTCCACAACGGTTGAACTAATTTACATTCCCACCAACAGTGTAGGAGGGTTCCATTTTCTCCACAACCTGGCCAACATTGGTTGTTGTTTGTCTTTTGGATGGTGGCAATACTTACTGGTGAAGGGTTTCTCATTGTGGTTTTAATTTGTATTTCTCTAATGACTAGCAATGTGGAGCATCTTTTCTTGTGTCTGTTAGCCATCTGAATTTCTTCTTTGGAGAACTGTTCAACTACTGTGCCCATTTTTTTTTTTTAGGTATTAACAATTTCTATTTTATTTAACAAAATGAAGAACTGTATGTTTCTTTTTTATATTTTTAAAATTTTGTTATCATTAATTTACAATTACATGAAGAACATTATGTTTACTAGGCTCCCCCTTTCACCAAGTCCATGCCACACACCCGATTACACTCACTGTCCATCAGCATAGTAAGATGTTGTAGAATCACTACTTGTCTTCTCTGTGTTGCACAGACCTCCCCATGGCCCCCCCTACATTATATGTGCTAATCTTTTTTTTTCCCCTTTCTTTTTTCCCACCCTTATCCTTCCCTTCCCTCCCATCTTCCCCAGTCCGTTTCCCTTTGGTAACTGTTAGTCCATTCTTCGGTTCTGTGATTCCGGCGCTGTTTTGTTCCTTCAGTTTTACTTTGTTCTTACCCTACATATATGAATAAAATTAATTTGTTTTTTTATTTCTCTGCCTGGCTATGTCAATGAGCATAATACCCTCTAGCCCATACATGTTGTTGCTAATGGTAGGATTTGTTTTCTTCTTATGGCTGAATAATATTCCATTGTGTATATGTACCACATCTTCTTTATCCATTCATCTACTTATAGACACTTAGGTTGCTTCAATTTCTTAGCTGTTGTAAATAGTGCTGCGATAAACATAGGGGTGCATCTGTCTTTTTCAACTGGGTTGCTCCCATTTGTTTATTTTTCCTTTTCATTCCTTGCCCTGGAGAGTTATGTTCATGAAGAAGTTGCTCATGTTTATGTCCAATATTTTTATGCCTCTCATTCTCTAAGAGTTTTATAGTTTCATGGCTTACATTCAGGGTTTCGATCAATTTTGAATTGACTTTTGTGTATGGGGCTAGACAATGATCCATCTTTCCTCCTTTTTTGCAGCCATCACCTCCGGCATTGGAGCTGTGTCCCAGAGCAACAGCTGCGGGACCAGTACTTCAGGGTTTGGCAGCACCATTTCAGTGTCCTGCAGATCCAGGGTTTCAGCAGGTCCCACTGGCAGTGGGGGCTGTGGGACAAGCGTGACTGCCCACCACAGCAGCTCCACCACTGGGACATTTAGCGTTGGGTCAGGATGGAGTGGGAGAACTGGTATCAAGAACCATTTCGGGGGAGCCTTGAATCCGAACTCCCTGGGGACAGCTGGCCAAAGCACACCCTCTGCTTTCCATGTGGCCAGCACGCAACAGAACATGCCTGGGTTTCCAGGTGAGATTTGGAATGGGCTCAGTCTGCAGTGCCAGGTGTTGTCTTAAGTGCTGACACTGTCTCTGCTTTCGGAGCTGTATGCTGTGGTGAAGATTTAGATGTTATCGCAGAAGTTATCTGTAGACAGCGTCAGGTAACAGTGTAACTCATAACCGGAGGAGCTATTTAGGTACTCAGCAGCAGCCTTTCTGAGACAACAGCAAACTGAGGCCATGGCTGCAGTTCCAGAGTTGGGAGCAGGGACAGTGGCTGGGGGTGAGGACGTTGCAGGCACAGGAGCAAAGGCCCAAAGGCAGAGATGAGCTTATGTTTTCATGAGCAGAGAAGAGCGGTTATAAAGGAAAGCTGGATAAAATGACGTTAAGAGACAGGCAGAAAGGAAGATCATTCACGGTCTTTTAAAATGTTTTTTTTTGGTATCTATATACAATTACCTTAAGTACATTATGTTTATTTGGCTCCCCTCTTCACCACGTACCCCACACAAACCCCTATTAGAGTCACTGTCCACCAGCGTAGTAACATGCTGTAGAATCACTACTTGTCTTCTCTGTGCAGCCTAGCCCTCCCTGTGCCACACCACATTATACATGCTAATCATAATGCCCCCTTTCTTTTTCCCTACCCTATCCCTCCCTTCTCACCCATCCTCCTCAGTCCCTTTCTCTTTGGTAACTGTTAGTCCATTCTTGGGTTCTGCGATTCTGCTGCTGTTTTGTTCCCTCAGTTTTTCCTTTGCTCTTATACTCCAGAGATGAGTGAAATCATTTGGTACTTGTCTTTCTCTGCCTCACTTATTTCACTGAGCATAATACCCTCTAGCTCCAACCATGTTGTTGCAAATGGTAGGATTTGTTTTCTTCTTATGGCTGAATAATATTCCGTTGTGCATACATTCATCTACTGATGGACACGTAGGTTGTTTCCATTTGTTGGCTGTTGTAAATAGTGCTGCGATAAACATGGGGGTACATCTGTCTTTTTCAGAATGGGCTTCTGTATTCTTAGGGTAAATTCGTAGGAGTGGTATTCCTGGGTCAAATGGTATTCCTATTTTGAGCTTTTTGAGGAACCTCTGTGTTGCTTTCCACAATGGTTGAATGAATTTACATTCCCACCAACAGTGTAGAAGGGTTCCCCTCTCTCCACAACCTTGCCAACGTTTGTTGTGGTTTGTCTTTTGGATGGTGGTGATCCTTACTGGTGTGAGGTGATATCTCATTGTGGTTTTAATTTGCATTTCTCTAATGACAGGCGATGTGGTGCATCTTTTCATGTGTCTATTGGCCACCTGAATTTCTTCTTTGGAGAACTGCCTGTTCAGCTCCCCTGCCCACATTTTTTTGGAATATTTGCTTTTTGTTTGTTGAGGTGTGTTAGCTCTTTATATATTTTGGATGTCAACCCTTTATCAGATCTGTCATTTATGAATATATTCTCCCATACTGTAGGATGCCCTTTTGTTCTGTTGATGGTGCCCTTTACTGCACAGAAGCTTTTAAGCTTGATATAGTCCCATTTGTTCATTTTTGCTTTTCCTTCCCTGGAGAGATATGTTCACAAAAAGTCACTCATGTTTATGTTCAAGATATTTTTGCCTGTCTTTCTCTAAGAGATTTATAGTTTCATGGCTTACATTCAGGGTTTCGATCAATTTTGAATTGACTTTTGTGTATGGGGTTAGACAATGATCCATGTTTCCTCCTTTTTTGCAGCCATCACCTCCGGCATTGGAGCTGTGTGCCAGACCAACAGCTGCAGGACTAGTACATCAGGGTTTTGCAGCACCATCTCAACACCCTTCACGTCCAGGGTTTCAGCAGGTCCCACTGGCCATGGGGGCTTTGGCAGAATCGTGTCTGACCCCTACAGCAGCCCCACCACTGTGGCGTTTGCCTTTGTGTCAGGACAGAGTGGGAGAACTGGTCTCAAGAACCCTTTCTAGGGAGCCTTGAATCTGAACTCCCTGTGTGCAGCTGGCCAGAGCACACCCTCTCCCTTCCACCTGGCCAGCATGCCTCAGGACACATCTGGGATTGCAGGTGAGAATTGGAATGGGCTCAGTCTGCAGTGCAATTTGCTCTTTTAAGTGGTGACACCATCTCTGCTCTTGGAGCTGTGTGCTGTCATGAATATTTAGATGTTATCACAGAAGTTATCAGGTAGAAGTGTAACTCATGACCAGAGGAGCTATTTAGGTAGAGAGGGGCAGCCTTTCAGAGACAGTAGAAAACTGAGACCATGGCTCCAGTTCCAGAGTTATGTGCAGGGATGGCAGCTAGGGGTCCAAACCTTGTTGGCACTGGAGCAAAGGCCCAAAGGCAGGGATGAATTTATGTTTTCATGAGCAGGGAAGAGCCAGTTGTGGCTAGAGGTTTAAAAAGGAAAGTGAGATAAAATGATATTAAAAGATAGGTATAAAGGAAGATCATTCATGGCCTTTTAAAACTTTTTTTTTTTGGTGTTAATCTACCATTACCTTAAGAACATTATGTTTATTTGGCTCCCCCATTCACCAAGTACCCCGCACAAACCCAATTAGAGTTACTGTCCATCAGCGTAGTAATATACTGTAGAATCACTACTTGTCTTCTCTGTGTAGCCTAGCCCTCCTCCCCCCACATTATTCATGTGAATCATAATGCCCCCTTTCTTTTTCCCTGCCCTTGTCCCTCCCTTCCCACCCATCCTCCTCAGTCCCTTTCCCTTTGTAACTGTTAGTCCATTCTTGGGTTCTGTGATTCTGCTGCTGTTTTTTTCTTCAGTTTTCACTTTGTTCTTATACTCCAGAGATGAGTGAAATCATTTGGTACAGAGAAGAGCCGTATTTCTCCACGTGGCTTATTTCCCTCACCATAATACCCTTTAGCTCCATCCATGTTGTTGCAAATGGTAGGATTTGTTTTCTTCTTATGGCTGAATTATATTCTATTTTGCATATATATCACATCTTTTTTATCCATTCATCTCGTGATGGACATGTAGGTTGTTTCCATTTCTTGGCCGTTGTAGATAGTGCTGCGATAAACATAGGGGTGCATATGTCTTTTTCAAATGGGGCTGCTGTATTCTTAGAGTAAATTCCTAGGAGTGGAATTCCTGTGTCAAATGGTATTTCTATTTTGAACTTTTTGTGGAACTTCCATATTGCTTTCCACAATGGTTGAACGATTTTACATTCCCACGAACATTGTAGGAGGGTTCCCCTTTCTCCACAACCTCACCAACATTTGTTATTGTTTGTGTTTTGGATGGCAGCAATCCTTACTGGTGTGAGGTGATATCTCATTGTGGTTTTAATTTGCATTTCTCTGATGACAAGTGATGTGGAGCATCTTTTCATGTGTGTACTGGCCATCTGAATTTCTTCTTTGGAGAACTGTCTGTTCAGCTCTGCTGCCCATTTTTTAATTGGATTATTTGCTTTTTGCTTTTTGTTTGTTGAACTGTGTTTGCTCTTCATATATTTTGATGTCAACCCTTTTTCAGATCTGTCATTTCTGAATATATTCTCCCATACTGTAGGGTGTGCTTTTGTTCTGTTGATGGTGTTCTTTATTGTACAGAAGCTTTTAAGCTTGATATAGTCCCATTGTTCATTTTTGCTTTTGTTTCCCTTGCCTGAGGAGATAAGTTCATGAAGATGTTGCTCATGTTTATGTCCAAGAGATTTTTGCCTGTTTTTGTCTAAGAGTTTTATGGTTTCATGACTTACATTCCAGTCTTTGATCCATTTCAAATTTACTTTTGTGTATGGGGTTAGACAATGATCCATGTTTCCTCCTTTTTTGCAGCCATCACCTCGGCCTTTGAAGCTATGACCCTGACCACCAGCAGCGGGCCCAGGAGCGTGGCTTTTGGTGGCACCACCTCATCGCCCTTCACGTCCTAGTTGCTAGCAGGCCCTGCTGGCAGTGGGGGCTTTAGGATGAGCAGGTTGCCCCCACAGCTGCTCCACCACCAGGACATTCCGCTTTGCAGTGAGACGGAGTGGGAGAACTGCTGGCACAGTCCCTTCTGGGGGGATGCTTGCATCAGTATTCCCTGGGTGCAGCTGGCCAGAGCAAACCCTCTGTCTGCCATGTGGCCAGCACGCCTCAGATATTATTAATTAAATCCTATCCTACACATGTGGGTTGAGGCTTACATCTAAAATCTAGGGACGGTACTCCTATCACCCATTCCTATGAATACAATAAAAACACCTTATTATAATATTCATTCCACAATTTCAGATGTTTACTCCTTTCCTCCTCCATCTACAGGCTCTAGGGCCTTGTAGTCCTCTTTATCCTTTATATAATAACACTAAATCTACTCTTACTACCTTACTATTAGTATAGTAATATTTTATAAATTTATCATAAACTTTTATATATGGGATATTTGTAAATATAAATTTAATTTTGCTCATAAATTCTTTTCATGAGGGGGTTACCGGAGGTGTCTTCTATTATTATAAGTAACATAAGGGGAGCCCTGGGCAGTGGGGCTATTAATCTTTATTACTTTGCTGTGGGGAGAATGGGTTTTTCCATGGCCTAGGTTCCCATAACTCCTTCTCTGCCAATATTCTAAAGAAATCCCGGTTAGTCATTTTTGAATTGTTACAAAGGGGAGGACAAACTACATCTAGTTTTAAGAGAGGTCTGGGTTGTTCTGCCTCACTTATTTTCGACAGTATGCCTGGAACAGTTGTTGGTCCCATAACACTGCTTTCATTTCTGGAATTGCTGCTTTGGTCAATATTTTGGATTATGCTATTTACTAAAGATGAATAAATCTTAAGTACATAAGATTTCCCATATATGAGCCCAATCACCAACATCATAACTGCAAACATAAGTGCGGGAATTAGCAGGGGCCAGCTATGAGGTTTCCTGTTTTCAGGATTCCTCCTTGTGCCTGGACCTTGTCAAACAGCATGAGCAGCATGGCCTGTGCCATCTACCCCTTTTTTATTTTTTGCAGGTAATTAAAGCATCTTCAATTTCAAATGGGTTGTTTGTATTCTTTTGCTCAGCAGTTGGATGAAGACTGGGAAAAGGAGTAGAAGGGAGAGTATAATTAATGCTGACATTTTGAAATTTATATAAAAGGGAAACCAAGAAGTATGGGTAGTATACGGTCGCAGGGTAGCCAGGAAAGAATTAGCAACTTAAGGAGCTGTGGCTGAGGATACATGAGCTTCACTAATAGCTCTTATCTTTTTGTGTAAATTGGTCATAGTTAAAGAAATATTAGAATTATCTCAAATGCATAATAAATGATTTTTCACACTGTCCCAAGAAGTTTCAGTGGAATTATATAAGTAGGGAGTCATGCAAATTTATTATACTGACTGTAACATGCAGTAGCTCCGAACTTGAAACAACCTAAATGTCCATCAACAGGGAAATGATTAGCTAAGTAATAGTATATCAATATTATGGAATAATATGCAGCTATTAAAGGACTGATAGAGACAAGGTGCCAGCACAGAAATACATTTATAATATATGGTAAATCAGGGAAAGAACAATGAAGTAGTGGTGGAATAAACAGTAAATCAATCTCTTTCAGACAATCCTATTTCTTTAAAAGTATCTAGTTTTTCCCTCTCTCTGGAATGCTCTTTCCCTAGATCTACATCTCTCTAGCTCATTCACATTCAACTCAGATACTGTGTCCTCAGCTCAGAGGCCTCTCCTAGCCACCCTGGCCCTCCACCAACCCACGTCACTCTCTACCTTCTTACCTAGTTTTATTTTTTCACAGCACTTACACATTCTGAAATTCCTACTGGTTCCCATGCTTACTGCCCTTCTCCCAGAAAATTAATCCTATCAGACTGTGCTCCAGTCACCTGCATCATTGCCTGGCATGGATAAAGTGCTCAGTAAACATTTGGGAGAGAAAGAGACACATGCATCTTTTTGTACATCATATAACTTTTAGAAATGTGGGCAGTTAAATATTAAACAGTTAATGGAAGGTGTATTTTTGTAGTGGGATTGGATGTGGAGAGGAGAGCAGCTGGGAGAAGAAGAAAAGTGCAACTTCGTATTTATACTATTATGTTTGGGTTTTCCTACAATAAGCAAATTGCTTTTTTCAAAAATTTTTTAATGAAGTGAAATTTATGTAACATAAAATTAACCACTTTAAAGTGAACAAGTCAGGGTATTTAGTGTAATCACAATGTTTGTGCAGCTACCACCTTCATCTAGTTCCCAAACATTTTTACTGTGGCACAAGGGCACCCGTAATCATTATATGAATGCTTCCCATTCCCATGGGAACATGTTCCCCTTTCTCCTGTCCTCCCTGTCCCCATAGCCACCAATCTCATTTCTATCTCTAGGATTCACCCATTCTAGTAATTTCATACTAATGGAATCATACACTAGATAATCTTTTGTGTCTGGCTGCCTTCACCATCATCATATATTCTCATGGTTCATCCATGCTGTAGCAGTAGTCAGAGCTTCATTCCTTTTTATGGCCAAATAATATTCCAGTGTATGAATGTACCACTTCTTATTTATCCATTCTTCTGTTGATGAGCAACTTGCTTTTGTAACTTAAAGACATTAAAAATAAAAGAAAGGATAACATGTGAATCACAGTAAGGTATACAGTCTACTTAATTGTATCAGGGCAGTGTCAATTTCTTGGTATTGATAGTGCATTATAGTTACATAAGATGTTACTATTGGGGAAGGTGGGGTGATGGGGAACCTCTTGTAATATTTTCACAGTTTTTTGGGAGTCTATAATTATTTCCAAATAAAAAGTTAGAAGGTTAAAATGCTCATACCAACAAAAAAGGCAAGTTTTCTGAGCAAGTAAAGCCCACTTGTAATTAAACAGACTTTAGCCTTGATGCCTATGTCTTTATTGAAGGTTTTTTCTTCCTTAATTAAATTTGTTTGGGCCATGGGTAGCCCTGGGGAAAGGATCTTCTTTTCACTTTGAGAATTTTATAAATGTAGAACAGTATCAAGAATCACAAACACATACCTATGTAGAATTCCCAGATTGTCAATTGTTAACATCTGATCACCTTTTTTTATGTTTTAAAAACAAATAAAACAATTCTAATATATGTGTTGCCTCTTTTACTCCCATCCCAGTCAAATTCTACCCTCCCCAAAAGGCTATCATGTGTGAAATGTGATGCATCTAATCTATTTAAAAACATTCACATATACAGCATATAAATGAATATCACCATATTGTTTTAAAATTGATGTATAGTACATAAAACCTGCTTTTCACGCCATGTGTTTGTCTCTTAACTGTGATAGAGTAACTCCATCAATGTTTATACCTGTTCTTTATTCACCCATTTCCCTTTTAGGCTTTTAGGTTATTTCCAAATTTCTGTTATACCCACAGTACTTGTACAAGTGTCTGGATACTGTCAGAAGCAAGTTACAGAAATTTAATTCTGGGTTTAACCAGAGGAAATGTATTATCTTACATAACCATGTTAAACAAAATTCAAGTGAACAAATTTTAAAGACTTACTTGGCACTATTCAACAATTCATGAACCGGGCAGCATCCAATGGAGCAGATAGAAAGGAGCTCTGGGGAGTTAAACCAAATGAATAACTTTTATGGGCAGAAGGGGGCAAGAACAAAGCAGTTACAATAACAACAGGTGGGTTGGTGTGGCAAGGTTTTGCCTTCAGGGGATGGCAGGGGTCTATCAGGCAGGTATATCACTAGTGTTGGCCAGGTGAGTCCTGAATGACTGGTTTCAGATTGCATTTCTGGGGGAGCTGAAACTGTAACTAAGTCTCAGTTTGGTTATGTGGGGCTTAGCATAAATGACTCCATTTTGGACCTGTTATCCTGTTTCTAACAACTATAAGCCTTCAGATAAGACTGACTTGAGTCCATTGCAACAGGAGCTTAATGACCTCAAGGACTTATATCTTTCCATCTGTCTGCTGCCCTGCATGTTGACTTCATCCTCAGGCTGGTTCCCAGGTGGCTACAGAGTCCTAGATGCTAGGTCCGGAGAAGCAAGGGAGTGCATCTCATCCTGCCGCTGTCTTCTAGGATCAGGAAACTTCTCTCTGAAGCCCACCAGGAGCTATCTCCCCCATGTTATTGGCCTGAAATGGGTCACATACCCAATCTTGAAAAGGAGATCTCTCTCTCCTTATTGTGGTAAAATATACAAAACATATTGTTTCCTCATTGGCTGTACCATTATACATCCTCACCAGCAACATTATTAGCTATTTCACACAAGTGTTTCGATTTCTCCACATCCTCTCCAGCACTTGTTATTTCCTGTTTTCTTTGTTTTTAGTAATAGCCATCCTAATGGATGTGAAGTGGTATCTCCCTGTGCAAATGGGATCTCTTAAACCAGTGGTTTACACTGGTGGTTGTACATTAAAATCACCCTGAGAAATTTTACACCTAACCCACCTCTAGACTCTGATTTAACAGGCATTGGTTAGGACCTAGGCATTGATACATTTGAAATATACCCCACTATAGGGCCTCTGATTGAGGCCAAGCTTGAGAAACAGAGACAAATCTTCCAGCAAAAAATGGATGTTGGGGAATCAATTGCAGCATTCAATACTACTCAGAAGTAAAATTCCTGAGTCCTCAGTTGGGTTTCTGTACTTACTTTGTAGAGCCAAGTTCAAATTATTCCTAGAAATTTAGAACCAGAAGTAAGTAGCCTGCTAACCCACGTAACTATCAGGGACAGAAAATACACTGCTTGCTGCTTCATTTCCTCACCCAGCAAACTTTTTTTTTGTCCGAATTGGCAACAAACACTGTCCTAAGCTGACTGGTTCTGCACTTTGGCCAGACTTTATTGTTTCATGTGGTTTATTTGTTTTTAACAGCTTTGTTGAAATTTAATTCACATGTCCCACAATTCACCTACTTAAACCATCCAACTCAATGGATTTTAGTATAGTTGTGGAACTGTCACCAAATTCCACAGCATTTCTTTCTTTCTGTCTTCCTTGTTTTTTTAAGTCTTCACTAACAGAAATGCAATTTGGAACAAAAGGAGCCAAAAGCTGACATCAAGTGAAAAAGAAGCAGGAACAAGGAGCCTTGATGAGCCACAAAATACACACATAATTCCTCACAAAGAAGAATGCACTGTGCAAGACAAAATAAAAGCAATGGAAGACTGAATCTACATCTGATGATGGTGATGACATTGCTACAACTCAGTGATGCCAACCTGAACACAACATTGAGGCTGAGAGCTCTCCTGATGAGTCAGTCACCCAGTCCTTCTGCCGAAATTGGCTTCCTCCCCAGCTCCCTGTGTGTTTAACTGCCTTTTCAATGGACTGCTGCGAAAACCAGTTGTTCTGTTTTCCCCAGGAATGAGATGCTTCTGTGAGTAAATCTTCTGCGTCACTTTGCACCCTCATTTTCCAAGACCATCTATCCACCAGGAGGAAATGCTCATATTCAGAGCAAAAAAAAAAACACAATTGTTTGTTCAGATTAACTGGTTTGCAGGAATTTCCCAAATTAAACAATGAAAGTTATCAGTTTATAACCTTATCCTCCTGAGCAAGAATTTACTAAATCGAGTAGAAAAGTCATGTTACTGCAGTTAGCCTGAGTTCTCCATTGTGATAATTAGGCTATGTGGATATAGGCAGTCTCAGTGCTCAGTAGATCTACCCAGCTCAGAAATATATAAGCATTCACATAAAGTTGTTTTGGGTACTGACAAGAAGTCAACAAGAAAATATTTCCTGAGCATCAAAAAATTCCAGATTCCATGCTAGGGACCAGAAACACTCTAAGAACTGAATGTGTAGAGCCATCAAAGGCTGGGGATGCATGATCATCCACAACACATATGAAATGTCTGTTGTGTTTGAAGTGATGCACTAAAAATTAGGGACTGAAGATAATGTACTTTAGGCTCCCCTAATCTCATCTGATCCCTCATATAAACATTTCATCTTTTGCCTAAATTTCTGAGTTTCCTTTAAAATTTACAGGACAAAAAAGACAGGAAGGTAGATCACCCTCCTCTAAAAAATGGCTCTCCATCTCATCTTTTCCTTCTATATTAATAGTATCACCATCCTTCCAGCTAGAAAACCATGGAGTTTTCTTTGACTTCTTGCTGTTGCACCAAGTTGGTAATTCCTCTGCACAGTGCCTTGCCTGCTTCTAAACAGTGACTTTCTCAAATACATGAGTTTATTTCCATTTTAAATATTTTGTTTTCTTTGTAAAATATCACTCTAAACATTTTTAACAACAAAAGCCAAATATGAAATACTTTGGGCATAGGAAGTGAGTAGGAGCAGGAGAAGAAATTAATTTCTTCAAATAACAAAACCCAAAACTGCAAGATAGGCATTACTGTTAACCCCACCTTACAGGAAACAGAGGAGAAAAGACATCAAGTAACTTGACTTTAGGCTATACAGCTAAATACGCTAAAGCTACAGCAGGCTAAAAAGAATAGCCACAGAGGAGATTTTTTAAGAAGACATATTTTCCTAGGAGAAAAGACTAAAAGTAAGAATCTGTAGGCAAAAGAACTTTCTACCCTTCAGATGGTAAAAGTTTTGAATAAGAAAGTCTTGCCTGGATATATAAATATTCCATCATTTGTGCTCAAAATACTTTTTAATGTTTTGGAACTGCCTTCAGAAATTGTACTACCTTTACTACCTTGCCTTTATATCCTCAACTGCTGCCCAGTTTCATCCTTTGATAATGGATTTAATTTGGAGGAATAACCAAACATTATTCAGAGTCAACTTGGAAACTGGATAATTAAAATGTATGGTTAAACTCAAGCTGTTTGCTATTAGTATCTGATATTGCTAAGCAAAATACAAAACAAACATAGATGAGATGAGATATACAGCCACTATGATGGCAAGAACACAGAAGTGAGAACAGAGATTATAATCTAGCTCAGCCACTAAGAAAGTACGTGATTTTGGCAGTCAACTCATCTCTCTGGACCGAAATTTCCTTACAGTCATAATATTTTCCTTATCAAATTATCTAGATGTCACGGTGGAAAACAGAGATCTGACCCCCAAGAGCATAAAATTCCAAAAGGGTAAATTTCTACTAGTGGAGGGGATGTAAACTTTTCCCAGCAACATTAAGATGACCTTGCATCAGGGTAAAAAGTTGAACCAGTCAGGACACAACAGTTGGAGGCGCTAAAAGCCCGCTCCACACTTGTCTCCTACAAGCTCTCTGGCTACCAAGACTGCCCAACAAGTTGAACAGTAAAACTGGACACAACTGACAAGAGATTGTAGCCCAACTTCGCAAGGCCTGACATAGCAAGTTAATGGAGACTATTCATTTTTACAGCCTCTATTAGACAAAAGACTACATGCCTGTGAGCATTCAAGTCACATTATAGTGATAAAACTTAGTTTTTAAATATTTTTATTGCGATAAGATATATGTAACAAAGTTTGCCATTCTAAGTGTACCATTTAGTGGCATTAGTCAATCTTGTGACACTACCACCACTTAACTTTGTTAACAGGCATTTGTATTCATTCATCTGTCATTGTAGCAGGCCCTATGCTAAGGGTTGGGGATTACGTTTTGAACAAAATTGGTGTGGTCGGTTCCTTCACCTGGCCTTCGTGGACCGGGATGGATGCTGTTTTTTGGCTTTTGGCTTTTTTTCTTTGCGGTCAAATAACGGCGAAGTCTTTATGTACATGGTAGGGAAGGCACTATTGAAAAGGACCGTGGGTACACTGCAGAGGTAAGGGAGCCACGCGAGGAAGGTTGCAGCCGTCCTACGCCCAATTTCAGAGTGGGGGACTAGCGGGATCTCAGCTATACCTACGGGGGCGGGGCCTGTGGCGGAGAGAGACGGGGTGGGAGGCGGAGCCTGAGCTGAGTGAGCGTGGGCGGGGCCGGGAAGTAGAGATGCTCAGGCGGGGAGGCGGAGGAGACGCCCGGGAGCGGTGGAGGGCGGGGCCTGGCGGGGCTTTGCGCACGGCTGGGCGGGGTCTGGCGACTCCCTCCGTAAGGCCCTGGGCCTGCACCGAACACCGCCTTCGCCCGCAGGCGGAGCGGCGGCTCTGCCTTCGGCCCTGCTCCCTGGCGGCGGCGGCCTGACGGGAAGCATGAGTGGAATGCGGCTGACTCGGAAGCGGCTCTGCTCGTTTCTCGAGTGGAATGCGGCTGACTCGGAAGCGGCTCTGCTCGTTTCTCATCGCCCTGTACTGCCTATTCTCCCTCTACGCCGCCTACCACGTCTTCTTCGGGCGCCGCTGCCTGGCGCCGGCCGGGTCTTTGCGGGGCCTCAGGAAGGGGGTGGCCCCGGCGCGGGAGAGATGCGGCCGAGGTAGGACCCCGCGCGGGGACGGCCGAGCCACGAAGCCGCCGACCCTGCCCTCCGGTCCGGGCTCGGGGTGGCCTTTCGCCCTCTAGCTCTCCACGGCCAGCCCTGGGCGCGGGGTTGGAGCGGGTACGAATGCCTCAGCCTTCGCCCGAATCTCTCACGCGTGCTCACGCCCCACCCCGAGGCTGACAGGCGCGCGCATCTCCGAAACACTGCCCTAAACATCGAAGGCGGTGTCGCAAAATGCCAGGGATTCCAGGGACTGCAGCTCGGAGTTCAGACAGCTGTGTCCGTATTGAAACAAAGAGCCTTCTCTAAACATGCAGTGCCTTCAGAAGGCCAGGGGGCTTTCCCTCCAAGTTCTGATGCCCTGTCCTATATTTTGACCTTTGTCAGGATCCGACTCGGGTTTATATCTCCCTCTTCGGAATTTGGCACTATAGTATATGAAACTGTCGAACACTTTACATTCTGAAGTCCAGCTTTTACGTATAGTTTACAGATATACAATGTATAAAGAATTGCAAAAGTTAAACTTGTCACTTGATACATACTCTCCAGCTGTTTTAGAAGGTTTCTTTGGGGAGAGATCATTTCATGTCTCATGTTAACATTTAATAACAATTTCTGATTCGTTTTTTTATGTCTGTGTTTAACCAGTTCAAATTAAGTTGCTTTGCCTCTCTGAAATACTAGTTAGGATGAAACCAGAACTCCCTAACATCTAATTTAAATGGCTTGAATTCATCTTCGACTGCAGCTCTACCTGACTAATAAACACTGTTCCTCTCTGTTTAAAACAGAGCAGTTTACTTTGGAAAGTGAAGAATGGAATCCTTGGGAAGGAGATGAAAAATATGAGCAACAACACAGACTTAAAACTAGCCTTCAAATATTAAATAAATCCACAAAAGGGAAAACAGACTTCCATGTACAAATCTGGGGCAAAGACTGTCATTGGTAAGTTAATGTTTAGAGCTAAGACATGTCAAAGTATCATGAAATGTACTTTGTTAATATTCAATTCACCTTATTTTAATACATTTATAGTTTATTTCATCATTTGTTAACTTATGATGTACTTTTTCACTTTTTCTCTTTCATTTCTCCTTTTCCTTAGAAAACATGTATGTAAATAGACTGTATGTCTGGGGAAAGGAAATCCTGGGGCAAAATACCTGTGAAACTGAAATCAGTTAAAAGGAGAAATAAAGTTAAAATCCATTTATTTAAGCTTACAAACTGCATCCCGGGATCTTCTCTTTCCTGCTCCAGCAGAAGCAAAACCGTACCCCCTCCTGCCCCCCCACCCGCCTCTCAGGTACAGATAAGCCCTCAGCTGCCCAGGTAATTACCCATTATATGGAGATGAACTTCTCTCTGCCCCTGAGGAATGATGCAAATGCACTAAAGCCATACTTCTCTCCACCCTTGAGTGCCTGTTGATATGCAGATATACTAAAGCCAGGTGAGATATTCTGGAAATATTACAATTTTACCTACATAGACACACAGGCACAAACATATTCCATTGTTGGTTTTACCAGAGCACAGTTTTATTGGATGCTTGATATACAAGTATAAGATATGGCCCCTGCCCTTGATGGCCAAGTAAGTTTGGGAAACATTGAACTTAAAGTAAAACAAGGCTCTTTATGTCAGGCCTCTCTCAGAGCCTTTAATATGCCAGAGTTCATTGTGAATGTCCAAGAAGGATATATTATATGTCGCTGATTAAACTTGATTGCCCACAAAAGCATTTTTTCTGTGAAAGTTTAGTGTTCCAAGTTATATATTATGCTCAATGAAAGAATGGGGCCCTCAGAGAGGGTTAGAAGAGTCAAAGAATTTAGTGAAGCAGAAAGATCTTTATTTGGCCTGTAAACATGAGTTGGATGTATGTATGACAAGAGATATGGATAGAAAGTACCAGATGAGAGGAAAATAAACGGAGAATAATGCCCAGCCCATGGAGTTTAATAAGTTCATTCAAACTTGACTACAAATATACATCCTTAAAAATTACTACTGACTTCTAAATTTCAAGTACCCAGACTCAGGCCTCTAATTGTCAAGTTGTAGCAATTTTTTTCTTTATAATGTCTATATTAATTTTTTCCTTTAATTCCTACTTCCTATTCTTGTTTTTAATTAAATCTATGTCTTAACAGGTTTTCATGTTTTCAGACTTTTCTCAGTCTATCTGAGTGGCCAGATGAGTTTTGTCAGACATTACCTTCATCAACCTAGTCTCCAGGCACAATCATTGGATACCAGTTGCAGACATTACCATCAAAAAGGAAGAAAATGGAAGGAAAATGGAGTCACTGGTCAAGTAAATTTGAAATCTAACCAGGCAAAACTCCATGAGGTTTCAAGGCCAGGAAATAATTTGTGGCTCAAAGCATTACTTCCAGCCATTCAGCTCCCCCGCCCTTGGAGTACATTTCCTTTGTTGTGAAGGGTAGCATATATTTGCAACTCAGTAGTTTTATCAGCCTGCTTCCTGCTGGTAGGACTTTTGGAGTCCAACAGCCTTCTTTCATTTCAACATCTCTCCATTCTTTTTAGTCCAAGCTGGCAGTGTTTCTGCTGATACAACATTCTCAAAACACTTGTGGGTCTCCTATGTATGCCACAAGGGTTCACTCCATTATACCAGCGTTTTTCCATAGGTCTTCCCTGGAAATCCCATCTCTATTTCTGCTTTCTGCTGAGATGGCTGAGGAGATCTGTAAATTACATCAAATATCTTCAAAAGCACTCTGTGTAATTGAATATTCTGACCTTTTTATCCTTCTGAGGCATTAGTAAAAGGATATGCAATTACAGCCTCAGCCACCTTTTTAAAGCATGTTTTCCTGAAAGCATATCTCCCAGTTTTTCACCTCTTTTGCAATCTGAATAAGCTGAGAATTTCCTAAATTATCAAGTCCTGGTTCCTTTTTGCTTAACAGTTCTTCTGTCAGTCTTCTCTTTCCTCTCACGTTTTGCTGTAATCAGCAGGAAGAAACCAAGCCACAGCTTCAGCACTTTGCTTGGAAATCTCTTCAACTAAATAGCCAAGCCTATCATTTTAACTACAGGACACAATTCAGCTAAGCCTTCTACTGTATAACCAGTATTCCCTTTTCTCCAGTCTCATAACATGTTCCTCATTTCCTTCTGAGCCCTCACCAGCAGCACTTTTAATGTGCATATTTCTACCAAAAATCTGCTTATGATGATTTAGTTATTCTCCAAGATGATACAGGCTTTTTTTACTGTGCTCCTTCTGAGTTCTCACCAGTTGGGCCATCAGCATCCATATTTCTACCTATAATCTGTCCAAGGCAATCTAATCTAGGCTTTTTTTATCAAGCACCTCAAAATTCAGCCTTTCACCATTACCCACTTCCAAAGCCACTTACAGATTTTTAAGTATGTTATAGTAGCACCCCATTTCCAGGTGCCATAATTTATATTTGCCTATACCTACCATAACCATTTGCCAAAAATATACTGGCTTAAACAATTCAAATTTATTATCTTTTTTTAATTGAGATATAATTGACGTATAACATTAATTTCAGATGTACAACATAACGATTCAATATATATATATATAGTAAGAGATGATCACAGTAAGCATAGTTAACATCCATCACCTCACATAAACAGTATTTTTTGTTGTGATGAGGACTTTTAAGAAAGATCCACTCTCTTCTTCATAAGAGCAGGGGATACAAATAAACTGAACAAACTTATGGCTAAGTACCTGCCACTACAATATTGATGCCTTTCACTCAAATCATGCTTGTTGTCTCACTGGAATTTCCTTATGTCCAGGCAAAAGAAAAAAAAAACAGAGAGATAAGCCTGGAACATTAGTGCTGACTGAAGGTGGACTGCTACTGTATTGCAGCATCGCTAGGTTTGCCTTGAAATATGTTAGTGATGGAAAATCCTCCCAATGAGCAGAGCTTTTGGCAAAAAAATGAGCATCTGCTCATTCACTTTATGTGGAGAGAGAAGTGGCCCAATAAGGAGTGGGTGCCCGTGGACTTATAAGTCCCACCAAGTGGCTGAGCTGGTTCATCGGTAGCCCAGAAGGAGCAAAGGTGGAAGATTGAAGATGTGGATGGACTTACGCATATCCACATGCAGAAGAACAAATTTGCACCCTTACCTCACACCATATACAAAAACCAACTCAAAGACTTCAATATAAGATCTTAAACCATAAGACTCCTAGAGGAAATCATAGGGGGAGGCTTGACATTGATCTTGGCAGTGATTTTTTGGATATAACACCAAATGTACTGGCAACAAAAAGCAAAAGTGAACAGGGTTCCCAGGTTATCTACAGAGGACCTCGTGTGTGGCACTGCTCTCTTCTATTCTCAGAGCTTTCATTGAGGTGAAATCAAAACATCAGGGGCTCCCCTAAGAAAACAGATGGAATGACATTTGTCTACAGAAGGCATCATACAGTGAGGGATATGTGTTTAAGAGAGGAGGAGTTACTGTCTCCTTGAAATATTGAATGTATATGTATATACATGAACTCTTCTGGTTGTGTTTGGCACAGAATGGTGAATCCCCTCTGTTGTAATATAGACACAGTTCTAATATAATAACTTACATTATAATATTAACACATTTCAGAATGAAATACTAGTAAAGGTCCAATGATAATTAGAGGTTTTACAAATTTTGAGTAAGAGACATTATTGTCTTTAAAATACCCACACTTTGCTACATTTTACACTGACAACCTCTGAGTTCTGTCACTCATACATTAGCTGCCATATTGATGATTTTGAGCTATTGCTTGGTAGAACTGTCTGCCAAAGGACCAAAGAGGAATAAAGTATGGTTTCCTAATTTCAAATATATAAAAGAACAGAACAGAACTACATCTCACATACCAGAAAAAATCAGTTAGTAAATGTTTTTTGTCTTTGTTTTTAATACCAGGTTTTATCTCTGGGAGCACATTTTTGAAGGCTTACTTGATCCCACTGATGTGACGGTTCGGTGGAGAGAAGGAAATTCAGTTGTAGGAAGAACACATTACAGGTAATAATTATGCAACTTGTGAACTTCTACTTCAGCTTGTGAAGAAGAGGAGTAAATCCCATGAATATGTATTTGTAGTTAAAAGCTTATCCTGAACATTTTCTTATGAAGTTGGATGTTATAAAATATTCCTTTTTATTAGAACCATGTTTGTTTCATTTTTATCAAAATATTTCTGATTATATAGAAAAGTTCATGCTTTAACATTTTGATTGTTGATAAGCATTTAGCATTCCATTTCTTAGAGAAATACTATGTAAACTTAAGAGTAATTTCATTTTTCTCTCTCATATAATAGTCATGTTCACATATTTTTATAATATTCAAGTAGTATCAAAGCTGTTCTTAGGAGTTTTGAATATTGTATTTACTAAAATGTATTTCATATGTGAGTTCTACCATGATATGATGATATAGATTACCATTATACTGCAGTACTCCAGAAATCTCTTCCTAAATTGTTTTCTACTGAAGAATAGTTGACATACAGTATTAGGTATACAAGGTAGTGATTCACAAATTATGTACATTATGAAATGCTCACAATAAGTGTGGTTACCATCTGTCACCATATAAAGTTATTATAATATTATTGACCATATTCCCCGTCCTACACAGAAATCTTATTTTTTAGATTCAATAAAACTTGCATATTCTTAAGACTTTGAGCTTTTATTTTTATAAAACTCATATCTGTGATTACATATTTTCTAAAGTTTTTAAATAGAATTAAGGTCTTTATTTAGACAAATTGTGATAATTTTGGTATATGAAAGAATGCTTTTTTCTACTGGATTTTGCTTTCTTACTGAAATAAAAAAAATTATTATTTTAAATTGCTTTCTTCTTGTAACAATTGCATTAGGGGAAAAAATGTGCACCAAAGATTCTGGTTTCTGTTAGGATTCCATGTCTTTCCCACAAAAGTCAAGAGAAAAATCGCACTATCATTGGAATTTTCACTCCTTTAATTCTTTCTTCATATAGTTTTTTGAAAGTAAATTCACTTTATGTATCTTTTCACAGTAATCATTCTCCAAAAGTTATAGGCTTTTAAATTATTATTGGTAATCATTATTTTTCTTTTCACCCCCAGGCTTCTATTGATATAATGCTATTCAAAATTTTATGTGTAGTCCTAAACTTACAGTAGTTGGATTTGAGTATTTGAAAATAAATGGGTATTATCATATAAATCAAATATTTTAGTTTTGGGAAAGTATGTGTTATAGGCATAGTCTAATAGTTCTTCCATGATACATAGATTTTTCAGAAAAATTCTTAAAATTTCAGAGAAATTAGTATACAGTGTTACTTTAATGATAGGAAAGGATTTGAGCAAACAGCATTAACTCCCAAAAGAAAGCCAAATTTACCCACACCTTCTAAAGTTTTTACCTGAGATTTTATCTTATGCTCAAATATCAATGCTATTTTTTCTTAGGACTTAGTAGAACTGTGTATTCAAGGAAGTCGACAGTTGTGTTAAAATGACATATTAAAGTTTTAGCCTCATGAAGAGTAATGTACATAACATCTTTTTCCAAAATTAATAAATATGTATGAAATTGCAAGTTTTGAATTGAGTGGGATATTGGGTACTAACTTAATGTTTCACCACGATCAGCTTTATTTGACCAAAAGTGAATCAGAAGTAATTGGTCACCTTGAAGATACTGGAAGATTCTAACTAAGTACTGTCAGAATTCTTTGTTGTAAATATGTAGAACTACATTTTGTTTAAGAAATCTTTGTTTACAAAGAGCTTATATCATTTAATTTTAGCCCCACAAATAGGTCTGAAGCAGAAGTAAAAGGATACCATCAGTGTCCCAGGGTTGATCAGGCTCATGAATGCTGATTCTTATCAAATCATAGGTTCAAAGAATGTAACCCAGAATACCAAGTAAATAACCCAGAATGGAAATAGACCTGACAGTCAGTGCATGTGCTTGTATTGGTGTGACCAGCACATTCTTTCCATATAGGCAGGCTACAAGTGATGCCTAGTTATTTGAAGGTTTTTTGATTAAACATGGAATCAAAATATATATGTAGTACTTCCAGATTCTGTGTTTCAGAAGGGAAGAAATTATTCCATGTTCGCCATTGAATCAATGACGTCCATGGCCTGTGCTCAGGATATGAATACATGAATTACATGTGGGACAAACTGAACTTTTGAATCAGTTTGCCCTGTCACCTCTGGGCAGTGTAGCAGTATGATTGAGTTGTTAAGAGCCTGAACTTTGCAGCCACAATATCTCAGTTCAGATTATAATTTTACCTCTTATTATCTCTCTGACCTCTATGTGCCTAGATTTCCGTAAGTTTTAAATAAGGCAAGTAATAGTCTGTATCACAGGATTGTTTTAAAGATAAATGCATTGATAGATGTACAGTGCTTAGATCAGTATCTGGCCCATAGTAGTCACTATAGAAGTCTTGTTATTATTTTTACTGTTACTTAAATAGGTACTACAACATCTTCCTACCTTTCAGTTCTCCTTTTTCTGTTTTCTGTGTTTCCATTATTGTTGTTATCCTTTATTTCTTAGGAGGACTCTTGCTCATCATGGCCTTTGCACATCTCCATAAGATTGCCTTCAGAATCCTGTAATGTCCATGTGCAGGCATTATCAGAAGATACATGAATGTCTACCCATTTGATAAAAGCTAGATGTCAAATTACTTAATTCATTGTTACCCAAGTCTGCTTAAGTTATTTTAGTGAGCATCTGCTACTTATGGAAAACTTGAACTAATTTCTAAATCATGATAGAATAAAATATCCTATTTTTAGAATTTCTCTATATTACTGCTATAAGAAGTTTGTGAGCTCACTACTCATCACAGTGAGTGAAAGCTTTTACAGATAATATTAATGGTTACTGACACTACATTAAGTCAAATACTGGACCATAGATAAGTGCAGCCTTCAAATAAAATTTTCATTGGTATACAAAGGCAATATAGTTAAATTTTTCTTAAGACCCATTCTCCCATTCCAGCCAAGCCCGTCTGAGAATGGGAGTGTTCCATCACAAGCACTGGATTAGGAAGGTGTGGATTCATGGCAGGAATACCACAAAAGCACGGTGAATTGCAGCAACTATTAAAATGCAAAGGTCATTCATGAGTTTGGTATACCTATTTTATAAAACCATGTATTAACCAAAAGGTATATAGAATTCAACGACAGAGCCATATGCATGGTTTGGCATGTGCACTTACTCTTTATCAAGGCATTTGCCAGACTCTTAAGTGGGAAATTAGTAATTTTATCTATAACTTACTGTAATAATGGTATATATGTTTGTGTGTATAGTGTTTGTTCAGCAGTGCTTCTAGAATTTAGAAAAAAATGAAACAATTTAATTGAATTCTAAAAAAGATATTCTGTTTACACTCAGCTTGGACCTCAATATTTGAATATTTTCTCCAGACTTTTTAGGTATTGAAAGTACTGACTGGGAGGAAAAATTTTAATGGGACCAAAGAGGAAAAGGGAAAAAAATATTGAGAACTAGAAGTTCTGACTATTAAATATATGCTAAGAAATCTAGAAGAGTAAATCACTGTTTTAAAATTTTGTATATGAGCTCTTTAAATATGTTTATTCTTCAGTTAATGGAATTTTTATGATTGATGGTTGACTAATAACCTTAGGAAATTAAGATGTACCTTTTATCATACAAAAATACATTGTAATATTTCACACAGAAGCCTTACTTTATGTAATATATAGCTGGAAAACATATTAAATTGAATTTTTGTAACTTGATTCATATTTTAAATGCAATAGAACTTAAATAAATTAGTAGAGTAATAACACCTTTAAAGAGAATTACTGTTTATTCATTCAACATTTACTGAGTGCCTCCTAGTTAACTCATAGTAAGCTCTGATAATTTCAAACTGAGTAAAATGCTTTTCAGGTAGTTCACAGACTAGTGGTTGAAACAAACATACAAATAATATCCATACTGTATATAAAGCATAATAATAAGGGTGTGCACACTCTATGACGTTGTTAGGGAAATACAGCAGAAAGGCAACTAACCCAGTCTGAGTAGAACTGGTGATATGGAGCCAATCAAGAAAGCTTCCTAGAAGAGATAATAGCTGAGCCAAGTCTTAAAAGATTAATGGGATTTAACAAGGCAGTGAGAGATTATATTCCCACAGAGGCACTGCCAGGGGCTAAGAACTGATAAGCAGCTGGTTTGTGCGTGGAACTGAAAGCCATTCAGAATCCCTAGAGCATGTGAATGGTGTAGGATAGCTGACACTGGGCGTGCAGGATAAGGGCTAGATCATGGTGGACCTTATTTGTACAACATTAAGGCCCTTGAATTTTATTCTTGGACAGTGAAAAGCAGCTGAAGATGATTAAGCAAGATACGTATGTTTTTTGTATAGATTTCTCTAGTGGCCAAGTGGAAAAATGGTTTTGAAGGAAACTGTGCAGGCAGACCAACACGCACAAACTGTTTGAAACCTATAGGAATTTTTTTTTTTTGACTTCAAAGCATTTTTTATAGTGTGGCAAATTCCATTACCAGGCAACAAAAAACAGCTAATTGTTAAGAATTAATAATGAGAAGTAAGTATAGATAATGGTTCAGCTGACACTGTCATATTTTAGTGAAATATGTTCTGAAATATTTGCTCCTTTGGATGGTGAGTGTGCTATTTTTTTTTTTTTGAGAGGGCATCTCTCATATTTATTGATCAAATGGCTGTTAACAACCTATAGGAATTTTTTTAACCCTACATTTCTTTACCCAAATCTGTGCTTCCTAGACTAGGTACCAAAGCACCCAGGGGCACACAAAATCTTTTAAATATTTGTGGGAAACAGTTATGCCATCATACCTGTCAGATACCATGCAAACTTCTAACTCAGGGTAGTTCACAGTCTCAGCAGTAGACCATCCTACATTCATTTCAGTGATGGCCTTTGTGGAGCTGGGTTTTCCTCGGTTGCTTTGCTAAAATCCAAGTACCATCCAAAACCCAGTGCTGGACCAGTAATGACAGCAGTAGCGTCCACTATGATTTCAGGGTGTGAGAAGTTGTGTAGTGCTCAACAGGTACACACATCCATCCCATTGTGAAGTATTTGTGGTTAGCAAAGAATGAAATTGGAATTTTTTTTGTTTCGGTGTGTGCGTATTGCTTTTTTAAGTGGCTTTTATGCTATTAGGACATAAATACTAAGTTGTTTGGATGCATCAACTTAAAAAACTGAACCATTAGTCATTTCTTTTGGCATGGAAGATACTTTGAAAATTGTTGAGACACTGAAGGCACTGGGAACCAAGAAAGTTTGGGAACCTCTGATTTATAACTAGCTCCACAGTATTGACCCTGTGGCTTTCAACATAACCTAAGCTTGGCCTTGAGGTCCAGAAAGCCAATTATCATTAAGGGCTGACATTCCTTCTGTAAGAACCAAAGTGCTAAAGGGAACTGTGGAAATTCCCAGGCAATCAAATGTGCCCTGAATGAATCATACTTCATTTTGTTAATTTATGTATATCAATGCAATTAGAAGCATTCCTTTCACATAAAAATGATAATTTGAGAACAGAGTTTACTGTACTTTTTCATTATAATAAATGACTAAAATCAGGTATTAAAACACACAGCTCCCAATTTCATGGTATGTGAACAGAAGTCTTGCAATGTCCAGCTAAGATAATACTGCATAAAAATGGTCCTGCTTTTGGTTTTTTCCTATTCAAATGTAGCATATTTTTAGTCATTGGGGGCCTTTGTGATAGAAAGGTCCAAGACATTCTGAGTTTTTGAAGTTTTTAAAGGGAAAAGTGTAGTTTGGCTTTTCTGACTAAATTATAAAATGTCTTCTTCCATCTTAATCTGTTTCTGATTGACTTTAGATTTTTAATTCACCTTAAATATTCAGGACTCAAAAAATTTGTTTTTTAATATTTAGTACTCAGATTTATAAGTTCATTTACCTTTTTTAATGTGAAGAAATTACTTTTTATCAAATATCTAGTATTTAAAAATTTAAGACAAATTTTATTCCCTTGCAGTCTAACTGTTGAAGAAGTTGCATTGTTTGCTCTGCATTTGGTTTTGCTTTGGAGCTGCTGATTGCATCTCTATTAACATATTTTGATTCCTGTATTTCCTGTAAATTGGTAGTGTGATCTAGACTCTGGAGTCTAGAGGTTTGATTGGATGCTTGATTGGAAGGTTTTTATCTCCTTACCAGTGGGTATTTGTTTCCACCTTTAGTTGTTATACATAATGCTGGAGTGATTAGGCTTGTTCATACTTATGTCTTTTCATGTTTTTGCCAGTGTATCTCTGGGATGGAGCCCCAGAAATATGATTTCTGGGCCAAAAGATAAATGTGGTTAATTTTGCTAGATTTTGGCAAAATCCTGATAAATCTGTGAGTGTGCTTGCCTCCCCACAGTATCACCAACAGACTATATTGCCAACTTTGCAGGTTTTTGCCAACTTGACAGGTGAGAAATAGTATCTCAGTGCCATTTCTCATTACAAGCAAGGCTACAACTTCATATGGTTGGTTAAGTGGCTCCAACAGATGATGAGTTTTTAATCACTCATAATTCTACTTTTCCCATAATTCTAAAAATAAGGTAACAACACTTTGTCACGTCTACTTCCAGTGTTTTTTCTATGTGTGATTAAAATTATAGTACAGTTAGAATATTGTTTCCTGCTTTTTCACCTACTAATATCTAACATTTATTAACTGAAAGCTCTGTGACCAGTATTAAGTGCTTTACAACTATTTCCACTTTTTATCCTTACAAGCCCACTGCGTCTCTCCAACTTAGTTCTGTTGCCCATATGTAATCTCATTCTGCTTATATTTCCTTGAATCACTAGCTTATCTGCATCTCTGCCTTTGTTCATAATACTTATATTTCCTAGAAAGATTTCAACTTTACCTTCCTCTCCTGATTCCCCTTTCATTTAAACTACTTTAGCAATTTTATTCTGTATTATTTCATTTGCCATTTTATATATACTCTCATATTAGTGTTTATCATCTATTATATGCTTATATAAAGCAATACCTCAACAAATCATTTGAAAATGCTTTATATCTCAGAGCCTTACTCTATGAACAATACTTTAAAACAATTACATCAAAGATAAACAATAACAGATAAAGATATATCTGTCAGGATATAGTTAAAGACTCATGGTATTATTAGATTCTCTTATGATAAATTATGTTGACAGAAACATTTTCAGGAAAAACCTATCTTAACCTAATTAGAAATTGAAATATTATTAGATAATTGTTGATTTTATCCTTGGTAAAATGTTTTATGTCCTTAAAAAAAAAAACAGTAGTTTATATGCCACTCTTTAAAATGTTTGGGCACACAAATGTCCAATAGCTACGTTTGAGTCCCATCTGTCTATCATTGCCTGTCTGATGCCTACTAGCTTTCTGCAAGTCATGGAACCTCTCTCAGTGTTTCCTTTTCTTTCTTCATAAAATTGACCTAGGGTGGGGAGGAGGACTGGAAGGCTTATGCTGTAAGGATTATGCCTGCCTGTAATTCTAAGAGAGAAAGAAAGTATTCATATACAGCCAATAATAAATATTTTAGATCAATCAGTACCATCATCATTATTGCAAAAGTGTTTTCTAGCCCCTCAGATTCCTCAGGTTGTCCTAAATTGCTAAATATATAATCACTGAATCATTGGCCATCTCAGTGCCACTTTCTGTCCAAGGCAAACTCAGAACATGGTTCTGATCCCTGAGGTTATTATCATCTTAGATAATGTCATAGGAGTCACATGGTACATACACATAGGAACAAAATATGTATTTGGATTTTGTGTCTTAAATAACACCTACTAACTCTAGTATTTGTTAACCAATGTGTCATGAGAACAACTTAAGCTCTGAAGTTAGACAAATCTTGATTCCAAACTTGGTGTTGCCATTCTAGCTTGTGCAACTGAAGCCAGATTTCCCAGGTACAAAAAGGGGACTAATTTACTCTGCACAGTTGTTATGGAGGTTGAGTGATGACCTGTGCAAAATGCCTATGTATCTTGACTATAAAATGCATTCTTAAAATGTTATTCTTTATCCCTAACAATAATAAGCAGTAAAAGAAAGATTTCAGCATCTTTGTAATAAAGATTAAAAGATTATAACACATTACAAAGAAATGGTTGAACAGGTTGTAAAGAATCCAGAACCATTGTGACTGATTTTAAGATAGATTAAACAGTATTTTTAAAAGTATTTAGTACAGTACATGGGCACAAGAACAGACCCATAGATCAGTGGAACAGAATAGAAAGCCCAGGTATAAACCCACACATACATGGCCAATTAATATATGATAAAGGAGCCATGGATATACAGTGGGGAAATGACAGCCTCTTCAACAACTGGTGTTGGCAAAACTGGACAGCTACATGTAAGAGAATGAAACTGGATTACTGTGTAACTCCATACACAAAAGTAAACTCAAAATGTATCTTAAGACCTGAATGTATATCATGAAACCATAAAACTCTTAGAAGAAAACATAGGCAAAAATCTCTTGAATATAATCATGAGCAACTTTTTCCTGAACACATCTCCTCAAGCAAGGGGAAAAAAAGCAAAAATGAGGAAATGGGACTACATCATGCTAAAAAGTTTCTGTACAGCAAAGAACACCATCAGTAGAACAAAAAGGCATCCTACATAATGAGAAAATATATTCATAAATGACATATCCAGTAAGGGGTTAACATCTAAAATATATAAAGAACTTACATGCCCCAACACCTAAAAAAGCAAATAACCCAATTAAAAAATAAGTGGAGGATCTCAACAGACACTTTTCAAAAGAAGAAATTCAGGTGGCCAACAGGCACATTAAAAGATGCTCCACATCGCTAATTATCAGGGAAATGCAAATTAAAACCACCATGAGATATCACCTCCCACCAGTTAGGATGGCCAACATCCAAAAGACAAACAACTACAAATGCTGGCAAGGATGCAGAGAAAGGCGAACCCTCCCACACTGTTGGTGGGAATGTAAATTGGTGCAACCATTGTGGAAAGCAATATGGAGGTTCCTCAAAAAAACTAAAAATAGAAGTACCATTTGACCCAGAAATTCCACTCTTAGAAATTTACCCAAAGAAAACAAGATCCCAGATTCAAAAAGACATGTGTACCCCTATGTTTATCACAGCACTATTTACAATAGCCAAGATATGGAAGCAATGTATCAGTAGATGAATGGGAAAAGAAGATGTGGTACATATACACAATGGAATATTATTCATCCATAATAAGTAAACATATCCTACCATTTGCAACAACATGGATGGAGCTAGAGGGTATTATGCTCAGTGAAACAAGCCAGGTGGAGAAAGACAAGTACCAAATGATTTCACTCTTATGTGGAGTATAAGAACAAAGAAAAACTGAAGGAACAAAACAACAGCAGAATCACAGAACCCAAGAATGGACTAACAGTTACCAAAGGGAAAGGGACTGGGGAGGATGGGTGGGAAGGGGGGATAAAGGTGGGGAAAAAGAAAGGGGGCCTTACGATTAGCATGTATAATGTGGGGTGGAGGGCATAGGGAGGGATGTGCAACACAGAGAAGACACGTAGTGATTTTACAGCATCTTACTATGCTGATGGACAGTGACTGTAATGGGGTTAGTTGGGGGGGACTTGGTGAAGGGGGAAGTCTAGTAAACATAATGTTCTTCATTTAATTGTAGATTAATGATAATAAAATGAATTTAAAATATCCTACCATTTGCAACAACATGGATGGAGCTAGAGGGTATTATGCTCAGTGAAATAAGCCATGCCAAAAAAGACATGTACTAAATGATTTCACTCATCTGTGCAGTATAAAAACAAAGAAAAAAACTGAAGGAACAAAACAGCAGCAGACTCACAGACTCCTAAGAATGGACTACAAAGGGGAGGGGTGGGGGAGAGCGGGTTGGGAGGGAGGGAGAAGCAGATTGAGGGACATGATTGGCACACGTGTGTGGGGAAGTCACAGGGAAGACAAGTAGTGACTACGGCATCTTACTACACTGATGGACAGTGACTGCACTGGGGGTGGGGACTTGATAATAAACCTTCAATGATAGCTTCATAAAAAAATATTTAGTACATATTAAACTTCAGTCATATTGGTTATTCTAAGCAGCATATAGTATGTGAGTTATGAAACATGTCTTGTTCCTTTTATGACAATGTTTTTTACTACAGTAAAGAAGAGAGAGTAATACAAGTTTCCCATTTACCTATCACCTAAAACTAATGAATTCCAGCTCTTTGTCCTATTTGCTTCCGAGATTTAAGTTTCCTCTTAGAGGAATTAAGTATTTCCAACAAATGTGAAGCTTTCTTTATACTGTTCTCCAGTCCCTTTCCTCTTCCTTCCTCCTCAGGCAACAGCTGTAATGAATTAGGTGTGTATCCTCCCATTCAAATTTTGTTTATGCTGCTGCATGCCCAACTCCATCCTTGAGTGTATGCCTTGCTTTATTAAACTACTCCTTATACCTGCTCAAACTGCTTGTGAGTTAAAAAAATTAGAGAAGCATATTCTTTCGGTTTACAGTTTCAAATTACATAGTTATATTTTGAGTGTTTTGCAGCTTGCTTTTTTAACATTTTTAAGTGTAATTTTTTATTGAAGTATAGTTGATGTACAATATTATATTGGTTTCAAATATACAACACAGTGGTTCAACAGTTACACATATTATTAAATCCTCACCCCAACTAGTGCAATTACTATCTGTCAACATAAGAAGATGTTACAGAATCATTGGCTATATTCTCTATGCTGTACCGCCATTCCTGTGACCAACTTATACTATGATTGCAATTTTTGTGCCCCTTTATCCCCCTCACACACTCCAGCTACACACCCCAGTCACTTCTCAGTGTCTGTGAGTCTACCGCTATTTTATTCATTCTATTTGGCTTTGTTTTTATATTCTGAAAATCAGTGAAACATATGGTATCTGTCATTCTCTGCATGAGTTGTTTCACTGAGCATAATATCCTGTAGGTCCATCTATGTTTTCACAAATGGCAGATTTCTTTCTTTTTTATGGATGAATAATATTCTGTTGTGTATATGTACATCTTTATCCATTCATCTGTTGACAGTTTGGTTGCTTCCATATCTTGGCTATTGTATATAATGTGGCAATAAACATAGGGTGCATATTATCTTTTTTTAATTAAAGTATCATTGATATACACTTATGTTGGTTTCAAATATACAACACATATAACTGTGGTTCCATAGTTACATATTATTAAATCCTCACCCCCTCTAGTGCATTATTATCTGTCAATGTAGTAAGATGATACAGAATCATTATCTGTATTCTCTGTGCTATAGTACCATCCCCATGACCAACTTATATTGTAATTATGAATTATTGTACCCCAACCCCTACCCCTTGGTAACCACTAATCCCTTCCTAGTGTCTTATGAGTCTAATGCTATTTTGTTCCTTCTCTTTTGCTTTGTTTTTATACTCCATGAATTAGTGAAATCTTATCGTACTTGTCTTTTTCCACCTGGCTTATTTCACTGTGCCTAATACCCTCTAGTTCCATCCATGTTGTTGCAAATGGTAAGATTTGTTTTCTTCTTATGGCTGAATAATATTCTGTTGTATATGTGTACCCATCTTCTTTATCCATTCATCTACTGATGGACACTTAGGTTGCTTCCATATCTTTGCTATTGCAAATAGAGCAGCCATAAACATAGGGGTGCATAAGTCTTTTCGAATCAGGGAGCTTGTTTTCTTCAGGTAAATTCCTAGTTGTGGAATTACTGGGTCAAGTAGTATTTCTATTTTTACTTTTCTGAGGAATCTCCATATTGCTTTCCACAATGGTTGCACCAATTTACATTCCCACCAACAGTGTAGGAGGGTTCCCATTTCTCCGCATCCTCGCCGGCATTTGTTATTTCTTGTCTTTTGGATAGTGGCCATCCTAATTGGTGTGAGGTGATATCTCATTGTGGTTTTTATTTGCATTTCCCTGATAATTAGCGATGTGGAGCATCTTTTCATGAGCCTGTTGGCCATTTGTATTTCTTCTTTGGAGAAGTGTCTGTTCAGGTCCTCCAACCATTCTTTGATTGGGTTATTTGGTTTTTGGGTGTTGAGGCATATGAGTTCTTTATATATTTTGGATGTTAACCTATTATCAATAAATCATTTATGAATATATTATCCCATACTGTAGATTGCCTTTTTGTTCTACTGATGTGTTCTTTGCTGTACAGAAGCTTTTTAGTTTGATATAGTCCACTTGTTTATTTTTATTTTTGTTTCTCTTGCCTGGGGAGACATATCCAGAAAAAAGTTGCTCTTGCTTATGTTCAAGAGATATTTTGCCTATGTTTTCATCTAAGAGTTTCATGGTTTCATCTTTTATATTTAGGTCTTTAATCCATTTCAAGTTTACTTTTATGTCTAGAGTTAATAATTGTTTCATTCTATTACATTTGGCTTCTTTAACATATTTTTGAGACTTAAACTTCATGAATATTTATAATGCCATTCTCCATTTCTCAATTCATCAACCCTTTCTCATCCATGGATTCAGACACTTATTCAAAGAGCATAATAGCTCACACCATAAAAGGTGTAGAAACTACTGACCTTAACCTCTCCAGTAGGTATTACACAGATTTGCACACTATTCAACTGTGTTTCTTTGCTTAACAACTCAAATTCTAGCCAGCACTTGTTTTGAAAAAAAAAAAAGTTACCCATCACATTTCTGATTATCATATACAAGTTGATCTGCCTACAACCAAAATTTCTCATTAATCTACAGCCATGCCCCATAATCCAAAGTTGTTTAAAAAACTTGTATTACAGAAATTGTTTCCAGGAATAATATAGATTAAATCTTATTGTAGATTTTATATAAAATAATTAAAAATTTCTCTGGTAACAAATACTTTTGTTTTTGTTTTTTTGGGTTTTTTTTTTACAGTTTTGTCACTGGTCCTGCTGTAGTCCCAGGGTACTTCTCCATTGATGTGAACAATGTGGTACTTGTTTTAAATGGAAGAGGAAAAAACTAAGATCTTTTATGCTACCCAGTGGTTACTTTATGCACAAAATTTAGTGCAAACTCAAAAACTTCAGCATCTTGCTGTTGTTTTGCTTGGAAATGAACATTGTAATAATGAATGGATAAACTGATTCCTCAAAAGAAATGGAGGCTTGGTGGAGCTGCTCTTCATAATATATGACAGCCCTTGGATTAATGATGTGGATGTTTTTCAGTGGCCTTTAGGAGTAGCAACGTAAGTGCAAAATATTATTACACATTATCTAAATGTCTAATCAGGAAGATTGTGTTTTTAATGTGTAATAAATTTAATTCTTCTGGGATCATCTGGGAGGCTAGGTACAATCTTTTCTGAGGGCAAAAATATGGTTTAGTCTCATGCTTCAGTAACAATAATAAGGTTTTTAGTGTTTTTTAGCCTTTTATGACAAGAGCAGATGAGTTACTTTTTTGTGTTTTAGAACTCCAAAGAATAGGATGAATTTTCAAGTTTATCAGCAGTACCCCAAAGCGATGTGTAACAGCGTGTGCCAGACAGATAGAACTTCCTTAAATTTAATCTCTGTAATTTACAGTAAAAACAGAAGAACCTTACTTTAAAGGCATATTAAATCAGGAGCACACAGTACCCTTGGATTTGCTAGGATTATAATATGCTCACATCTGCCACTAAGATTGGTTGAATTTGCACAAATCTCTTCTATAATAAAAGAGGTTAATTAAATAATGGCAAAGGCTTCTCAATATAAAGTCTACAAAGTGGAATGCTTATTTTTTATCTTCCTATTAATAGAGGGTTTTTAAATGAGTTGCCAGAGGACAGGGATTTGTGTTTTTGTTCACAGCTTTATCTGCAAAGCCTAAAACAGTGTCTGCACTGAGTACGTACTCAATAAATAGGTGTTAAATGGATGAATTGTGAGAAACCTCACTAAATGCTTTTTGAATGCAGAATTTATTATTCATTATTCTATTATTGGTTACCAGATATGATCTTAGACTGCTGCTAAGTTGGCTACACAAATACCACCACAGGAGCGCTTTAATAAGACATATTCCCTGACCTGCCACTATAATATTCAAGTAGGTTGAGGATAGGGCCAAACAAAAGGTTTTATATTGAGTATAGCCAGACTTAAGACACTCTGAGGAATCTCTTCCTTGAGTAGAGCTGATACTGTAAAATGTTTTGAAACAAAATAATTACTTTTCCCAGTAGCAGTATATAACCTGTTCATACTGATTGAATGGAAACTCCTTGTAATTCTGGAACTGTTCGACTATGCCAGTATCTTTCTTACAGATCATTAGTTCTCAACCAGAGGCAATACTGCGCCCCTGGGAGACATTTGGCAATGTCTGGGAGTATTTTTGGTTGTTACAGATGGGAGGAGGACATAATACTGGCATCTGGTAGGTAAGGGCCAGGGCTGTTGCTGAATACCCTCCAGTGTAGAGGACAGCCTCCGCAACAAGAAATGTCTGGCCCAAAATGGCAGTAACGCCAAGACTGAGAGAGACTGTTATATAAAGCTTTCCTCCCATGTGAAGTTTGTATCTCAGGCACACAGTGTGATCTCCGTTATTTCCAAATGCCCATTAGAATGGGCCGATTGCAGCCAGCCTCTCCTGTGTGGCATACAGGCTCTATTTAAAAATCTGCTTGAAAAGCCTTTGGAATTAGAGTTCTTTTTCATTGCAATATGTATTCTGTAATCTTTGCATCACCTAACTAAAACATTCATTAAATCATGATCGTTATGAATAGAGAAGGCTATTTATACTTTGAAGGTTGAATTCAGTGTGCCTTATACCTAGCAGCATGTAATAGAAGTTGAAGAATGTAAGAAACAAAGCACTTTGGGTGCATAATCTCTGTAGAAATTTTATAAAGATGTCAATGTGAGATTCTTTTTTAAGTCTGCAGAGTCAGGGACTTTTCCAAATTAAACATGGAAAATTACAATTTGGGGTTTAGAAATCATATTTTAAATCTCTCCATATGATCATGCTCCTCAGATGTTGGGTTATGGCAATTTGCCAATCCTATTGTGTATATTGTTAACTCATATGTACCTATTTTTATAGATACAGGAATTTTCCAGTGGTGGAAGCAAGTTGGTCAATGTTGCATAATGAAAGGCCTTACTTATGCAATTTCTTAGGAACCGTTTATGAAAATTCCTCCAGACGAGCACTAATGAACATTTTGAAACAAGATAAGAATAATAAGCTTTGTTGGATTTCAGCAAGAGAACAGTAAGTTCTGTGTTTACTTGATCCATCCATTTTGTTCTGCAGTCTGAGAGTCACTTGTGAGGCAGTACAGGTTTCCAAAGAGACATTGTTAACACCATTACTACCGCTCTTTCCTCCGAAGATATACTGGTAATTAAAGAAACTGGACTGTATAAACTTTAAATAGGAAGAATCTCCTATAGCTATAGTCTATCTTGAAGAGAAACAATAGCAACTATCATATGCAAATATCAAGTGCTCAGTCTTCCTCAGTAATGTTCGTTATTCAGACTTGATAAACAGGATGTTTTGAATGCCAGTAGGGTCTTAGGTTCCTCCCTGAGATGGTCAGCAGACCAGTTGAGTATTCCAAGACTGGCACAAAGTATTCCTCACACCTTCAGGAACCCGATGCCCCCAGAGGACAGGGGCCATGAATTATATTCTTTGCCCAGATCTAGCATAAGACCTTGCACAAGTAGGCCTTGGATAAATGGGGAGTAGATGGTTGGATGGGTGGGGAGATGGATGGACTTAATAGGGTTAAGTTTCTTCCATCTTTAACAAAATAATCATGAAGCAAGTGCTCATGAGTGAAAGAAGAAAGTTTGGAATCATTTATTTTGTTCTTAAATAAACAGTTTCGTGTATATAAAGCAATCATCAGAGAAATAATGTCTAAAAAATGTCCTTCCAGATCTAAAACTGTATTAATTGTAGCAGAAACTCTTTTGGAAAGCACAACTCACAACTCTATTGTTAGTGTAATCTTATAGTATCTATTTAATCGACAACTACTTATCAAACAACTGCTATATGCCAGAAATTACTTTAGCCATGAGGGATACAGCAGTGAACAAAACAGTCAGAAGTCCATGCCCTCTTAAAACTTAAATGTTTGCTGGAGGGGACAAAGCAGTAACATATATTGTGTTTTAGAAGATGGTAAATGCCATGTAAAACAGTATGGAGCAGAGGAGGGATATAGAGAGAGGAAGGTACTGGAAGTTGTGCATTTGCTGTGGTGGATCGGTGAAGGAAAGCTCTAGTACGAAGGTCATATTTGGGCACCAGCCTGAAATAAGTGCAGGGGTGAGCCTTGTGTGTGTTTGAATATAGAGTCATCCAGGTAGAGGGCAGAGCAAACGTAAAGGACCTAAAGCAGGAGTGTGCCCATCACGCTTGAGGAACCCTGCACAGTGTGCCTGGAACAGAGTGAGCGAGGCAGTGTAAATGGCAAAGTTCATGTAATGGGGATAGAATTATTCCTATAACTCTCTCATACCTTTGCACCTGGAGGTGGGGTAGGTGTCCTTGCTTCTCAGTGCTGCTTCCAGAACATTTGCCTTTTTTCCTCCCTAAAACCTCCCATTTTGAATCTTACATGATAAGATAAAACCACCCATTACTCTTCCTCTTTCAAGTCTTCTACTGACCCTTGCGTTTATCCCCTTTGTCCTTGGAAGAGTTAAGTTCCTAATATACTTTCACTCTCTCCAATGTCTCCAGCCTGATTCTTGGTGATTCCCAACTCTACGTACGTGGTCTTTCCGTGGCCCTGGTCTGGCAGTTCCCTTGCCTCTGGCTGTGATCTGGGTCTTCATGTGACCTCGGCCATTCACTATCCTGGTCATTGCCTAGACCTTATCATTACTCATACTGCATCTTCTCCATGACCTCAAGTTCCAGCATCGCTCTCTGTAACACCATTTCCTGACGTTCTAGCTCATTCCCTGTAATAATCTGACTCCTTAGTTGCCTAGTCTAGCAAACCCCAACTGGTTAAATCCAGCTCTTTTATACTTGCTCCATACCTGCAGTCATGCAGCCACACAGCTTAGAGAAAGGTGCCCATCGATCTCACTAGGAAGCTGAATGTACTTGCAGTCATGATTGACTATGAAATTTAAGTGGGGTAAAGAAGAAAGTAAAGGTGAGGAGAGTGAAGGACCGTGAAAGGGCAGTGACAACAATGGATCATAAATCCCAGCTAAATGCTGGTGTCAGATTATTACAGCAGGTGCCCAGCAGTCACACCTCCCTGGTCACTGTACACTCCCCTCTCCTGGAAAACTGTTTTCTGCTTTCTTCTCTCTTTCCAACCACTCTTACCTTGTGACCTTACTGCTTACTTCACTGAGAAAATAGGAGTGGTCAGGAGAGAGTGTCTTGCTACTGTTCCCTCAGCTCCTAGTCTTGCCCCTGGACAATCTATTCTCAACACAGCAGCCAGATTAGTTCTGATAAAAGAGATCAGGTCCATCACCTGATCGAAATCCTGCATGATGGGATGCTATGACTTCACTGTCTGCATCTCTCCCTCACAGTTACTCTGCTTCAACTACCCTAGCTTCCTTGCTGTTCCATGAACATGCCAGGCACACGCTGTCCCCTGGCCTCTGTGCATGTTGTACACTCTGTTCTCCCCCCAGATATGTGCATGGTTTTCTCCCTCCCTCCATCTCCTTGCTCAGAAGTCCCTGCATGAGACATTCCCTGATTACCCATTTACAGTTACAACACTGTCCACTCAGAAACTCCCTCCTACTTCTCTGCTTAATTTTTACTCACAGCACTTAACTCCTAAATAGTTTACCGACTGGAATTGCTTACTATCCATCTCTACCACTAGAACTAGAATACGAGCTCCATAAGGGCAGGAATTTGGGGGCTGAGGTAGAGAAAGAAGACCTGGCACTTAGAGAATATTACCTGAATTAACAGTCATGCAGAAATTTTATGGTGGTCACTAGATGTAAAAAATGTGTAGCTGTAAACTTTTCAAATTCTTAAATATTTTCAAGAAATCTATTTACAAGATTTTACACCTCTTCTACCTGTTGTTTCTATAACGTGTTGGCCATTTCCTATAACTAACATTAGAAGATAAAATCTTTTCTTACACAAAAGATATGCTTAGTAAAGTGAAAACTACAGTTGTTTTTTTTAATTTTCTAGGTGGCAGCCTCAGGAAACAAATGAAAGCCTTAAGAATGATCAAGATGCTTTGCTACAGAGTGATCCCACATTGTGCCCAGTGGGAGTAAACACGGGATGTTATAGGATATACGAGGCCTGCTCCCACGTCTCAGTTCCTGTGGTAGAAGGTATAATGCCAGCTGGCAGCTGTGGAAATGCATCTGCTTACCATAATGCTCCTCTGCAGTTACTCAAGTCCATGGACGCGCCCTTTGTCTTTATTAAGAACTGGAAGGAACTTCCTGCTGTTCTAGAAAGAGAAAACTATAATTTTACAAGAAAAGATTCAAGGAAGAAAAATGTTACTTCACTGGTACCAACAATTCAAAACAGAGCTAAAAATGAGATTTACTAATATTTTAGAAAGTTCATTTTTAATCAACAATAAAGGTTAAATATTAGTCATCTTTTCAAGCTAAGCTCTCATTTTTATAAATCATTTCAAATACTGGGTGTGTATATGTGTTGTTAGGTAATTATTAAACTTAAATTCTTTAAGTTACCCTTGGGGGCCCTGTTATATCTGTAGCGTTAATAACCAAGTGCTTCCTTATTGGGCCACTCCTAAAAATGAAGTTAAAATGTTACTCAAATTCACTTTTACAAAGTTGAAGGATTCAACATTTATCAACTCTTCTCACCCATTTAATCCCACTCTAGGGAAGCAACATTATGTAGTAGAAAACACTGGGATTTGGAGTCAGACAAAACCGGGTTAAAGCCGCGCCTCTGCACCTATTATCTGAGGACCTTGAGAAGCCACCTAATTGTGTTGAGTCTTGATTTCTTTCCATGTAAAATGGAGATAATGGTACCTCATATGGCAGGTAAGTTGTAAATACGAAATGAAAGAATATATAAAGCAGCTAGTATGCATAGTAAACTCCTAAGTAAATTCCTGTTTATTTAGGAATGTATAAAATATATATGAATTTCTAGTTTGTTTTTCATTCCTTACTACTTAATAGTAGAGCTAAGTTTAAATATTTTAACCCATGTCATTTACATAATTTGGGGAGATCATGTGCCATGTTGGGAATGTATGTGAACAAATCCTACAGCATTAGACTTTCAGGTTACTCAAGTTTTGTTGGATGACGTTGAGCTAGATGCCAGGATTCAGAATTTGGTCATAATCCATACAAAAACATGGATTGGGGTAGTCCGAGCCAGAAAATTAGTGCCTGAACTCGACATAAGTTGTCATGGAAGTACCAAGTAAAACTAGAAGAGAGAGCCTCAGGCAAAGACTGGCTGATACCCTTGGAGGGCAGTGGCTTTAAGGCCTGAGAAGAGGCCTCGTACCTGCAGAGCCTTGGACTCCCGAAAGGACGTAGGGGACCTTGCACTCAGTTGTTGCTTTGGCTGGCTCTTCATCATCTCAGGAATCCTCTGGCTTAACTCCTGTGAAACCAGGGGGTTAACGTCAGTCATCATTCCCTTCCAGGAGCTGTTGTCTCCTCATTATGTGAATGGCTGTAGATGCTCAGTAAACGTAAATTCCCCCCTGCTTTCTGAGACCTGGAGCTCCCACACAGGTGTCCACTTCATCAGAAGTTACCAAAAATAATGGTAAGTGAGGCGAACAGCTAGTTGAAGGCCATTTGGAACTAGAAAGTACTGAGAACCTGGGAGTCAACTGCAGGAGCAGAAACTGGAAGGATGCAGTGAAATAGGAGCTGTAAGTTAGTGCTGGGGTCACAAGAGAAGCAAAGAACAAGTTCAAGGTGAGAGAAATCCAACCCGAGATTTTGCAGTGGTTCCTGGTGGGTTTCCAGCTCCAGCTCCCATGGATTTTGAGGTTACATTTTTATTTCCTATTGGGTATCCTCAACATTAACCTCCTTTCTTCACCCTTCATCCCACCCTGCCTGTCTGTCCAGGGGTAAATCTTCCAGACTTGTCCTGAGTGGACTTTAGAGAATAAATAGATTTGGTGGCATCTTTCTGGACCAGCAAAGGGACACTGGGGGGCAGCATTTTTTTTTCTCCTCTAAAATCAGCTGGGACTGAGACCTTCCAGGTGCACTGTTGAGGAGGGCACTGCAGATCCTGGGGTGGTTGTAGGCTACTCAAGTTAACTGCCCCTAGGTCTACAGCAGCACTGATCTGTGCAAGCAAAGGATTTCAGTCATCTCCATCCATCAGACTGAATTCATCGCAAAGGAGATCACTGAAAACTGGGCCACTAGAATAGTAGTTCTTAAGTATTCTCGGGAGGAAGTAGAGTCCCCTTGCCACTAGTTGTCTGCCATGTGCTATAGTGTCTTCTGTAAGTCACTGATACTAAAGTGACTTAGCTCTGTGTAGATGTCTTCCATGCATCGTAAACTCTATAACTAAAACTGTGTTTATTATCTTTCTCTTCCAAAACATGCACGCACACACCTGTTTCCTCTCCTGCCTTAACCTCGGTAAAGGGTGTCACCAGCTATGCTGCTTCTCCAGCTAGAGTCTGTACATTCCTGTTTATTCCTCCCTAACCTCCAATTAATTAGCAAGTTCTGCACTTTCACTGCTCTTAGAATTTATATTTGGGTCAGGCAAAATCTTTAAATAAAATAATCGTTTTTTCAGATAACAAATTTCTACTGCAGAAATAATACAATGTTACAGAGATTAATTCCAAATTTAGAAAACTATATGTAGAAAACCTTGCCTATGTTATTTGTTCTATATTATCTGATCTGTAAACTAATTTGAGAGTGAAAGCTATATCTGTCAAGTAGAACTTCTGAAATTAAAGATTAATATGGTATGAATAATTTCTAATATAGTCCTTATCACAAGAAAAAAAATTTGTAACTCTGAGGACCAAGGGCAGGCCACCCCAAGATGTGCTGTTATGACATGCAAATTACTGTGAGCTGAAAACCATCAAGACCTAAAAAACTCAGAAAGAAACTCTGACCTCCTGCCCTCCAACAGCAAATAAAGAATTTAGCTGGGAGGAGAGCCATCACCATAGATGGCTGTATTATAATGTGACTTAGGGGTGCTACACAGGAATGAATGTGACAAAGTCTATTAAAAATTTCCCTCTGTGCCCTATTGCTTCTGTGTGGCCCATCAAGTATTTTGTTTACCCTCTTCATATTCCTGTGAATTTCTTCCCTTTTCCTTTGAAATCTTAGACCCCTAACTGCTGCTTGGTTCAGGATGACAAATATACCTCATTCTCCCTGACTGTCTTTGGAAACCATGTCTGTGACTTCCCCATATGTACATAATTAAACTTTCATTTTTTTTCTCCTGTTAATCTTTCTCATGTCAGTTTGATTCTTAGACCAGCTAGAAGAACCTCCAGGGGTAGAGGAAATTCCTCCCTCCCCAATACCCACAATGAACAAGGAGAACAAGATAGACAAACTTTTATTTTAGGCCGTGGAAAGAAGTTCGTTGTGGCATCATAACCAGGCCCATCCTGTCCGGCTTTCAGCGATGGATTGCCTAATAGGCTGGCAGATGCAGTTCTAGTAAACAGAAATAATCACTCTTCTCTGATAAGTTAGACCAGTGGTTCTAAAATTAGTGGGTAAAAGTCTGATTAAGAAATAGGAGATTTACATAGTCTCAAAGTATCTCCTCACAAAATATGAATTAATTATGAAGAAAATAGATTTACAATGAGAAACCTGATAGATACCAACTGAACCAAGTGACCAAATACGTTATCAGTAATGGGATAAATACATCATTCTCCTGGAAGAATGAATTCTGAAGGACATGTCACTTCTGTGGCATTCCTGGTAAAATGTATACTCTGAATTTAATCCTGAAGAAATACCAGAAAGAACCATACTGAGAGATATTCTTCAGAATAGCAAAGGATCAAGAGTAGTCATGGAAACAATGTACTTTCTAATTTATGGTTCTGGGGCAACTGTCTACATGGGAGAAAATGAAATTAAACAGTTCCTCACAGCATGCACAAAATTCAAGGGAGGTAAAAGACAGAAGGATGAAAAGCAAAATCATAAACTATGAACACCTTAGAAAAAAAATAGAGGGAAAAAATAACTTGATAACTTTGGGATAGGGAAGGATTTCTTTTAAAAAATACAATGAGCAGAAGCCATAAGGAAAAGCTGATAAACTTAAAAATACCAAGAGGCACCATAAGGGAAGGGGAAAAGGTCACCGACAAATAGAAGATACATGTAGTAAATGGAACTGACAAAGGCTTAGAATTCAGAATATATGAGTAACTGATTCAACAAGAAAAAAAATAACATAATAGGAAATAGGCAAAAGAAATCAATGGTGGTAGCCCAGAAGAAAAAGATAAATGGCTCATAAATCTCATTAGTAATCAGATCTTGCAATTCGTGACAGATTTACGTAATCCTGCCCAAGAGTCACCACCATCACCTAAAAGAGCCTGGATTCAAACCTAAAAGTTAGCATCCAGAGATTGCTCTCAACCATAATATCCTGCTGATGTCCCACAAATCAACAATCTTGAAATCTAATTATTTTTTACTTAAGTGAAATAAGGGATGTAGATTCCAAAAAAAAGATTTTGAACTAGACTAGAAAGAAAACTCTTAAGTTAAATGTCTGCCATCCTTATGGAGTAAAAGTGTAATTTTTATAATTGTACACTTGCTTTGTGGTAAGGACAACTTTCTGAGAGTTGCATCGCCCTTTCTGCTGATGTATTGGAATGCTCGTTCAGAGTAGTTTTCATTCATGACAAATCTGTGTTTTTGAGGCAGATGGAAACAGGACTGGTTGTTCTCTTTCATAGATATAAACCAGAAGCAATTGGCAGTAAGACCTAGTGCGGGCATAATTAAAATTGACAACACCTACAGTTAACAAAGAATCTTTTAGAACCACCATAGTGTTAGAGATTAAAGTCCATTCATAAAGTGCTCAAAACTGGATACTTGGATCTTAAGACCGTTAACACTCTTTTCTGGATTCTTGGTAGCCTTGGTTTTCCATTTAGCTGCTTAGCAATTGCCATACAGTGTGATCAGCATTTCACTGTTATTACAGCTTCTCCATTTGTGACAAAATGGTTGAACTCTTACCCAGCTGAGGCACCAGAGCGCCTATATTCATTCACACTACACTGAGACTTCATCTACTAACTGACATTTATAAATCACTTAAATGCTTAGAGCCTCTTAGAAAACATGTACACAAATAACTTGGGATGGCAACTTTACAAAACAGGAAATGCACCAACAAGGGATTCCAAGGACAGTTTGGAAACCTCTCTCTGCCACTATCCCATTACTTTTCTGGAACCAGTAACTAAATCTCTTTGAATCTCAGCTTTCTTCTCTGTAAAATGGGAGTGGAGGTTGGGCACCCAAGGCAGATTAAACAGTATGAAAAGGAAAAGAATCAGAAAAGCGTGGGTGGTTGTGGGGGTGGGGGTGAAATTGGGCTTGTATTTCAGTTAGGCCAGCCCAGGTTCTTAATGCTAGCTGCCCATTAGGATTGCCTAGGAAAATTTTTATCTACTCCACCTTTGAGATTCTTCTGTTCATTAGTTTGGAGTGGAGTTCAGGCATTAACTGGTATTAAACTGCCATGGTCCTCAAACTTTAGCAAACATCAGAATCACCTGAATAGCTTGTGAAACCACAAATTGTTAGGTCCACCCTGAGTTTCTGATTCAGTAGGTCTGGGGCAGAGCTGAGACTTTGCGTTGCTAACAGGTTCCCAGGAGATGATGATCCTGGGAAACTTCCCGTTTGGAGAACTACTACAAGTTGTATAAAAAGGATTCGTAGAAAATTCCAGAAGGGTATTTGAGGGAATATGATTTTTTTTTCTGTTAAGTCAGGAATGAATCTCATCACCCTGAAATTTCCACTCCATTTTGTTAGCCATGTGCAGAGGATTTAGCTTTTAAAATACTTGTGTTAAGGAATTGATAAGAGATTGCCACCAGGAGGGGAGCTTTTGAGTGAAAGGGACTTTCCCTATATACACTTTGATACTGCATGAATTGTGCATCATATGCATGTATTTCCAAACAAAGTAAAGCTAACAAAGCCTTGGCTTAAATTAATGAGTAACAAAAGAACTAGACAAACCCTCTGGTTATATTATGTATGACTATCATCTTCCCTGTACTTGGTTCCCCAGTATTCCCTGCATTGTAGTAAAATTCATTAAACAATTACAAAAAAAAAAATCAAAACAGGAAAGGAGGAAGGTAAGAAGGAGGGGAGGAAGGAATGGAAAGGAAAAGAAAGAAACATGGGCTGCTATAAGAAAGTTTGTGATTTAATGGAATATTATTCAGCCATAAAAAGAAAAGAAATCCTACCATTTGCAACAGCATGGATGGAGCTAGAGGGTATTATGCTCAGTGAAATAAGCCAGGCAGAGAAAGACAAGTACCAAATGATTTCCTTCATTTGTGGAGTATAACAATGAAGCAAAACTGAAGGAACAAAACAGCAGCAGACTCACAGACTCATAGAAGGGACCAATGGTTACCAAAGGGAAAGGGGTTGAGGAGGTGGGTGGGGAAGGAGGTAGAAGGGGATTAAGGAGCATTATAATTAGCACCCACAATATAGGTGGGTCACAGGGAGAGCAGTCGGCACAGAGAAGACAAATAATGACTATAGCATCTTACTACGCTGATGGGCAGTGACTGCAGTGGGCGGGGTGGTGGGGACTTGATAAATATGGTTGAATGTGAAAATCATAATGTTGCTCATATGAAACCTTCAGAAGATTGTAAATCAATGATACTTTAATAATAAATGAAAAATAAAATGATTTATACTGACACAACTTTACTTGGGGGGAATCACATCAGAGAATTAGATAAGTATTAGGATTAAAAAGCACAGAATAGATAGAATATGAGGAATGACATCAGATGAAGGGTAAATTATCAACTGATAACATTTTTAAATACTTTGTTGAGGGGATTTCCATATCACAAAGACTTAGAAAGGAAAGCCAAGTTGTCTATGTAATAGATGATAGATAAAATATATTCATTTTGAATCATTACATATTATAGCTCGGTATAGATAATTTACAAAGAATTATCTTGTTACAAAGAAATACAGAAACAAATGTTTAATTGCAATAAGCAGTGTAAAGTGGGTAACTTTGTCCAGCAGAGGGAGATGTGAAACTACAAATAGCGTCATGGTTTTCCTGCCTGCTTTTCTTAACTTCTCTACTGAGAAGCCAGAGGAGAGCAGGGTTAGAGAAAGGACGGCTATGGGCATTTGAACAGATGAACCTCTGGAGTGAGTGACTGTCTCCCACGGTGCAGCTTTGGAACCGTTGAGCAGAACAGCCAGCCACCACTGCCCGGACATGATTTTCTGTCAAGTATCTTTCCTTTAATCCTAAGAATCAAGGCAATATCCTTCTTGTTACAAGTTTTTCATTCTTTTTACATAAACCAGATGTGTTCATTGAATGAAAAATGGTGTGGGGCCTGGAACTTTGCACAATCAGAAGTACAAAAAGTAGGAAACTTCTCAAAAAAGCAATGTTCAAATTTCTTAGAACTGAAACAGTTTTTAATTCTTAATGTGAAAAGATAAATATGATTACTTAAATTTTATTAAAGGTAATACATTTATCAGTTCCTCATGTAAATTTCACTTAAAGTTACTTAAATGAATAAACCCTAAATAACCATCAAGGCATAGAAGATCCAATTCCATTTTCACATGTGGCATGTCTTATGCGAGTGTTGTCTGTCTCCTGTGTTTCACATCCAGACAATTCATGGAAGAGGGAAAAACAAATGGCCAATGAACATATATAAACAATATGTTCATCCCTGCTGGGATTCAGGGAAATGCAAATTGGAATAAAAAGGAGAAACCATTTTAGATTCATCATATTGGCAAAAGGCAAAATGGTAAGAGTCAAATTTGAGTTTGTAGGAAAATGGGCACCTTAATGCACTGCTGAAGGAGTTGAAATTGGTACAACCACACTGAAGAGCAATTTAGCACATATAATAAGGCTAATGATGCATGTACCCTGCAGCCCAACAATTCCACTCCCCTTAAAGTTGAAAAGCTGGCTACACATGAGACTCATCCCAGTGGGTTATCAACCCACCACCCTATGAGAAACTCTTGCTCATGTGCATAAGGAACCAAATTCAAGAATATTCTCAGCAATATTGTTTACAACAGCAGAAAATTAGAAACCACATAAATGTCCATTAAGAGAAGAAATAAAGTGTGGTATGGCCATCCAACAGAAAACTAATGAAACTACAAACTATAAGTACATGATGCAACATGATTGAATCTCAAATATAATTTTGAGAAATAGACAATGAACACATGCAGTGGAAATTCTTCATCACAATTAAAATGAATAAATTAAGCCTATGTATAGATCTTGTTTCGTATGTGTTGGGGGTGGGGACAATTTTCCTCTACCCTTCAAAATTCTTCTAGCTGGTTTAAGAATCAAATTGACATGAGACAGATTTAGGAGGAAAAAAACAAAGTTTATTTATGCACTTGTAGGGAATCCAAAGACAAGATTCCAAAAGGCGATCAGGAACAAAGGAATATACTTGTCATCCTGAACCTAGGAGGAGACGGTTGGGGGCCTAGGACTTCAAAGGCACAGCAAAGCAATTCATAGGAATATGAAAGAGTAAATGTCTAGTAAACAATTGATGGGCCTCACAGAACCAATGGGGGTCACAGAGAGGAATTTTATAAGACTTAGCCACACCTAGTGAGTGACATTATAATGTAGTTATCTATAATGATAGCTCTCCTGGAGCAGTTTCTCCATCTAAGTCCCTTTTATGCATTTAAGTTGGGGGGAGGTCAAAATTTCTGAGTCTCTCAGACCTTGTTTTCAGCTCTGAAATAATCTGCATGCCATAAGGCCACATCTAGGGATAGCCTGTGCATGACCCCTACATATGGCTACTATTATTATCATACATTTCTGAGGATCAGAAATCCAAAATGGGGCTCACCATTCTAAAACCAAGGTGTCAGCAGGGCTGTGTTCCCTTTTGAAGGCTCTATGAGAGAACTGTTTTCCAGTCTGTAGGAGCCTCTGGCTTTGCTTGGCTTCTGGCACCCTTCCTCCATCTTCAAAGCCAGCAACATGAGGCTGAGTCTTATCTCACACTGCCACCTCTGTGGTTCCCCCTCTTCTACCTCTCTAAAAATTAATAAAAATGTTTATGATTACATTGTGTTCATCCAGATAATCCCAGACAATCTCCCTACTTCAGGTTAGTTGATCAGTAACTTCAAGTCAATCTGCAACTTTAATTCCTGTTTGCCATGGAAGGTAACTGTAGGGAAAACCCATGGCCAGGATCCTCACGTGATCCTAATCTAGTTGCCCGCTGTGCACAGGCAATGACATAATACTTGACCTATGGTGCAGGTGTGTGCTTGCACACATGTTAGCAATAAGCTATTATTGCCTGTGTTGCTGTATAAAGGGCTCTGCCAGTGCTTGGAGCAGAGCCTGGAGCAGACGCAGAGATGGAGAGGGGCTTGCTGCATGCAGATCTGGAGGCGGATGGGATTCTAGCACCTGACCTGCCACCATGAGAATAAAGCTTGGTATAAACCCTTTTGCCCCCAACATTCTGTTGTCATTTTTCAGTCTCAGCAAATCAGGGTGAACTTGCCTGGAGCTGGGAACCCCCTCTGACCAGAGCTGCAGTAACATTCATAGGTTCCACAGATAAGAATCTGGACATCTTGGGGGATGGAAGGGGGACTTTCCTATCAAATCTCAACAATAAAATGAATAAAAGACAGCAAATTAAAGAGTGATGTCTATTACATGATACTGTGCATGCAAAGTTCAAAACAGTCACAGCACTATCTATTAACACTATGTTGTTTAAATCAGTACTCTTGCTACATATTGCTATGGATTCACATGTGTATTTAAAGTATAAAACATGTATATGAATGGTAAGTGCAAATTTGGGGATAAAAAAAATGACTGGAGAGGGACAGATTAGAAGAGGAATATGCAGATACTTTATATAGCCAATATTTGTTTATTTTGAAAAAAATGAGAAAATGAGATATAAAGCAAAACAGCAAAATTAGATTTGATAAAGCTTATTGTTGAGTATTTGTTATTCTGTATGCCTTCTGTAGCTTGTAATTGTTCATTATGTAAAACACAGTGTTGCAACACCATGGTACTGTCTCAGAAAGATGTCTATGTGAATTAACCAATCCTAAAGAAATTTTATATAGTGAACTTGATTCCTTTACTCCCCGTGGTCTAACAGAAAACACAAGGCTTAGAGTCCGTACTCTGTCCCAGGGACCCCTATTAGCTGTACAGCCATACGCTGGCCCCTTCACCTCTCACTTTTCTGTTGCAAGTCAGTTTTAAAAGTCAAAAGAGATGATGTATATGAAAGCTCTGTGAAAATGTTTATAAACTAGCTGTCACATTAGGAAGTGAACTGACACACACATCCCCTCTGAGTCACTGATGCCACCAGGTGGCAACAGGGCTTGACGATTTGCTCTCTAGGGCTCTGTCCACTGGCACTTGGGTGGCAAATGCCAGGAAAATCCATCTCAAATCTGCTTAAATGTAACCACCAGCACAGGGGAATTTGCCGACTGAAACAAAAATCCTGCAACATGGGGAAGTTAGATACAGACTAATCTAGAGACTTAGCCCTCGGCACTAGGTGTGGTCGCATCTCTCAATTCTACTTTTATCACTGACTTCATCTTCACAGTGGGTCTCCTGGTAGAGGCAAACCTCAGAGCCTCCAACCACTGAATTCTGCAGAAGAAAATTTCTCTTCCTCTCTCTTTTCACTAAAATATAAGCTTCCAGGAACCTTGTCTGTTTCCTCTCATCCCTGAGTCTCTGGCTTCTAAAAGCAATGCCTGTACAAAGAATTTACTCAAGATACCTTATTAAATACTTATCATAAAGAATTCAAAGGATCAAAACCCATTCTTTCCCCATCTGCTTATTTAAGTGAAAAAAATTCCTTATTACATTTACATTTATCACAAACAAAAGAAAAATGGAAACAAATCCATGCTATACCCTGTCTTATTTTAAAAATAAGTAAAAATCATCCAAAGAAATATGAACTTATTAGGAAATAAAAGCACCATCCATTTCACGGAGAGATTTTACTTTTTATATTTAATAATCACTTGATAAAAATTCCTAATATACTGTTTGTGTAGCACTAACAATTTTAATGATAATTCAAGACAGTATTTAACACTTAAATCCTGTGGTCATAAGAAACTTAAAATATATGTATTTTTATCACAGATTTATTACAAGAGACCATTTGTCACAAGAAAACATTTTTTACCATAAAATATGGTAAGATAAAATTCTGTGGAGGAAGTAGAATGGAAATATGAATTCAAAAAGATAAAAAAACAATGTAAAATTCCTGTCTGTTAAAAAACAGCTTCTTGACAATCTTTTTCATAAAGGTGAGTGCCAAATTACTTTCATAGACTCCAGTAGACACATTTTGAAATGTGAAATAACTGTTGTATTTTAATATATGAGTACTTACGGTATGATATAATTTATCTTTGAACATGTGATAAAACATTTTGGATATCAATCCAAAAACCCTCAGAGGGGTAGAGAGTTTTATAAAATTACAAATTATCTTGGTAGAAATAGCAAAAATTCTGAAGACTGCTGCCCTAGGATAGAATTGCTGAGTCTTATGGTACTTGAAGAGTTAGTCACTACAAGATAAAGCTGAGTTATTTTACAAGATGATCATACTGTTGTGAGACAGTTCCCTCTGGGGAGGTCTCTCCCTGTGCACTATGTTAAACCTCAATCCAGGAGAGGGTTTCTTGACTCTGATTGGGAAAGAATTAGCAAGCAGGTTGAACAAGTGCAAGCAAGAAAGGAATTCATTAAAGCAAAAGTAATAGTGTCAAAGTTGAATAGTGTCAGGAAGAATGGCCCTTTTATCTGTGCAGCTAGGTAGGCAGGGGACAGCAAGAAAGAACAGAGGAAGAAAAGGAAATTTCATTGGACTCCTGCTCAGCTTAAGGCAAATCCCTTGTCAACTCCTAAAGCCAGGGTCACCTGGTATCCAATGTTTGCCTGGATCTGCACAGTGCAAGAGTTAATATCCCTACCACCCCTGAACTGGCAAAGCTGCAGAGCCCTGGACAGAGTGAGTTTATGTTCCTGGAACTTCCCAAAGAAAGGAAGGAAGACGTTTGGGCAGGCTGCTAATGAACAAAATATTAAGGCAAATTCCTGTCCAGGTCATCACTCAGGTGATGGGAGCTTGCAAGCCCCTCATAATCAGAGGTCCTACTTTTCCCTACTTCTCTGAAATGAAACAGGGAGGTAAAGAAGGTCTGCACTTAAGACTAGAAGGTTGAATGGAATAGCAAAGTGATAAAGACACTGTTGAGGGAGAAGAAACTTCCTTTAACCTTTAAGGTTCTTCTAGCTGATCTAGAAATCAAATTGGCATGAAACAGATTAACAGAAGAAAAAAAGCAAAGTTTAATTACATATCTATGGGGAAGCCATAGACACAAGTTCTCAATACAGTCAGGGAGAATGAGGTATATATGTCATTCTGAGCCAAGGAGAAGCAGGTAGGGGTCTGGAGCAGAGGCAGCATCTGGGGCAGAGGCTGAGACAGAGGCAGACAAGATTCTAGCTCTAGACCTGCCACAGTGAAAATAAAGCTTGGTATAGGCCCCTTTTTATCCCAAAATGTTCCATTGTCATTTTTGTGTCTCATCAAATCCAGAGTGAACTTGCCCAGGGCTGAAACCCTCAGGCGAGATAGGGGTCAGAGTACCTTCCTGAGTCTTTTGGGTCTTGATGGTTTTCAGCTCAAAACAATCAGCTTGTTTAAGTGGCACATCTTGGGGCAGCCTGCCCTTGCTCCCCACAACACTTACCACCCACCAATGGGGGATGTTAGAGGGGTTCCCTGGAGGCTGATTAAGGTCTGGGTTCTTTGTTATTAGAAAGAATTCAAAGTGCAATAGGCTACTCAGCAAGAAAGTTTTATTTAAAACAAAGTGCACACTTGAAGATGGGGGGAGTGTGGGCAACCTCAGAGAAAAGGCACCAAGCAGGTGTTATTTAAAGGGACAGTACACACTCAGGAGGGCAGGTGACCTCAGGAGGCACACTTAGATTTAGGGTTTGGGGTTTTATAGGACCTTTAGTGTAGGGGTTGGTATGAAGCATTATGTATACAAGTGATTAATATTTCCTTTGAAACTTTCTCTTAAGAATAGGGTTATCTAGGTAACTGCACTGATTATTATCTCAGCATTCTTTATCTACTAGGTTTGTTTACACCTGGAGGTCTGTTTTCTGTCTGGTTATAATGTTACTTAATTGATTAAGGTGACTGGAATAAGGAATAGCACAAAGGTTAAGTTAAAGAATAAACTAGGCCTTTATTCGCAGGCTAAGTAGATTTTATAATGGCATGCCCCTCCCCCCCCATCCAACATCCCTTTCTACCGTAATGCCAATTTACAGACTCTCCAGAAATCCATTTCTTTGCTAATTGGTTGCTTGAATTTGCTAATGAGTTAGTTGAATTTCCCAGGAATAAGAAAACATTTCTTTTTGCCAAGACTTTAGCATTCATGGAGCCCTGCTCCTTGGTTAATGCCAAAGGCAAGATCTCTGTAAGTTGTAGATCTTTGTCTAATTCATCAAATATTTTCAACCCCATGAGTACTGTTTACACCACTCCCTGTGCCTGGGACGCTCCCCTCCACCACCACCCTCCAACAGTTTATCACTCCGTGCTTCTGGTCTGAGATCAAATGTCATTTCTTCACAAAGGCCTTCCACAACCGTCATACCTAAGGTTCCCTAATTCTCCATCACAAAACCCTGAAAAGCTTATTAGAGCTAAGTCCTATATTATATTTGTTTCTTGTGCACATAATGTCTATCTCCTGTGCTATTGTAAACTCCTTGATGGCAAGGACTGTATCTGTTTTATTCACTTACATTTGCCCCAGCATTTAATATAATTACTGATACATAGTAAAACCTCCACAAATATCTATTAAATAAACAAATGGATAAATGATATTTTTCAGGTTGTAATAGGCATTGTCTTTAATTCACTTATTTGTGGATTAAAGCAGAATATGATGGGTGTTTCCATGAGTAAATAGGCTTTCAGGCTTTTATGCTTAATTTTCATTCTGACCCATTAAAAGGAATTCTAGAATACTCTTCAAATTCCCTCAACTTCTCCTTTTTTAATCCACTTTTTCCTTTCTCTTAAAAATCCTTTCCTTTTCTTTACTCCCTCTGTAATACATTCATTCCAAGAAGATGAGTCAATTTGGCAATGTTGCAAATGAAAGAAGAAAAGCCCTCTGTGACTTTCCCCCGTCCCCAGCTTCATGTCTGCAGACAAACCAGTACTGTCAGGGCTGCACATGCAGTCAGCACTGATGGGGTTCAACATGAAATATGGCATGTTGGCATATTAAATACTTAAGGCCAAAGGAACCTGAGGAATGGCAGGTGCTAGACAGACTCTCTGACCTCTCCCCGGTACAGGTCTTTAGACCTCTGCAAGAGGTGCCCTCCCTGTGCCCAGAGGCATGCAGCACCCCTATCCCCAAAGGTGGGGAGGAATCTGAAGGGACAGGCCCTGCTTAGTTTCCCCTCATTCACTACACTTAGCTCACCCCCTTTGTCCTATCACATTTTCCCCACAACTTCCCACTCTATCAAACACAGCATAAAATGCTCATGTTTAATGGCTTCTTCAGGTCTTATTTGCTTTATGAAGGCTCCCATGTATTAAAGAAATCTGCAGACTTTGCTCTTGTTAATCTATCTTTTGGTTCAGATCCCCAGACAAGAACCTAAAAGGGTTGAAGGAAAAGGTTTTTTCCTGCCCAACATTAGCTAAGATAATTTGTCATCCAGTCCTCTGGTACAAGACAACAAGCCAAAGGCCCTAAATGAAACACATGATTAATGAAGCGACTCTCAAGGAAAAAGCCAAATGGATAATACATTTTCCTGCAGTTTTAGGATTAGCACCGATTTGTTTCCTGTAGGGCCCAAGGGCAGATCACCCTGAAAACAATCAAGGTCCAAAAGACCTCACACCCCCAACTGCATAAAAGAATTTAGATGGAGGAACTGCTCTAGGAAGAGAGCTATCACCGTGGATGGCTACATTGTAATATAAACGTGGTATGGTAGACAGCCAGGGATGTGGCTGAGTCTCTTAAAATTCCTGTCTGGCCCATTGGTTCTGTGTGGCCCATCAAGTATCTGTTTACCAAACATTTACTCTCCTGTCATGAATTGCTTCCCTTTCCCTTTGAAGTCCAGGCCCCTGCCCCTTTCTCCTTAGTTCAGGATGACAGATACGCCTCACTCTCCCTGGCTGTCTTTGAAATCTCATTCTATGGATTTCCTGAACATGCATAATTAAACTTTGCTTTTTTTTCTCCTGCTAATCTGTCTCTTGTCAATTTGTTCTTAGACCAGCTAGAAGAACCTCAAGGGGTAGAGGACAATCCTTTCTCTCAACGCTCCTAATACAAGTTTCTTAAATGTGCACTGTCATTCTAAGTCCACAATTTTTTTTAAATCACATTCATGAGAGTGAAAGAATAAAATTTTATGTCTGTCTAAATCACACTTCCATGTTTATCTGTATTACTGAACCATCCTTTTATGTTAAGGAGTTTATATATACAGCCTTAGCCTTATTTAATGTTGATACTAACATAACTCAAACTTACAAAGAATTTTGTGTACATTACCTCATTTAATTTCATTAACTTTAGACTGATGACTTCTAGACAAGCCCACCTAAGCCTCTGAGGGAAGAAAAGGCTGATGGCAGTCTCCTCTGGTCCTGATTACAGGTCTTCCCTAGAGGGCTCTTGTCCTACTGTCAGCACCCAGCACCCACCAAGCCAAGAGGCTGTCACAGCTGCTTTCCCAGGCAAAGGGTGCCCCAGACCTGTTCTGGCCTGGAAGGATGAGCTTGCTTGCTGTGCTTGAACTGGGACATCCATCTCCTGTCCCCAGACATCAGTGTTCCTGCTTCACCAGCCTTTGGACTCAGACTGGGACTTAAACCATTGGCTTCCTTGGTTCTCAGGCCTGTGGGTTTGGGCTGGACTACACCACTGCCTTTCATGGCTCTCCAGCCTGCAGACAGCAGATCATGGGACTTTTCAACCTCCGTGACCTGCCTGCATGAACCAACCCTTTATAAGAAGTCTCTTACTGTATATATTCTATTGGTTCTGTTTCTCTGGAGAACCCTAACTAATACAGGGACCAAGTATTTCAGAATTTGCCAGATTTAGGGGGGCCTTCTTACACAGAGCTAGTCCTTATTTTTATTTTTTTCAATTACCATTAGAAATAAAGGATACAAAAAGGCAGGCATTAGCCGGAAGGTTTCAGCCTCCCTTAATTTCTTGAAACAAGCATCAAGAATCCTGGGTATTAGCTGCTCTTCCCTGCCCTCTGGTGTCAGTGATCCAAATGGTCCAGAGTTCAGGACTGGCTCCATTCAGAGGCTCTTTGGGAGCAGATAAGAGAGGGGCTGTCTGAAAAGCCACTGTCACCGCAGGTGGATGACCACTCAAAAGAGGGCAAAGTGTTTCTGGGGGGAAGGGTGGATGTTCTGGTCTCTGGTTTGCTTTCTTCAGAGGAGCTTCCTGTGCTAAATAGTGACATCTATCACAATTCCCGTGTTTTACAGGAAGCACTGAGGGGAAGAGTTATTTCCCCCTTACAATAGTAACATTTGAAAGCAAGCAAGCACAATTTCTTACATTTAAATAGGGACCAGTTGTTAACAGGGAATTAGCGAACTGTTCATACTCTGTTCCATTGCCGCAAATATATAGTCAACAGGATAGTGGTAAAGTATCAGGCTCTGGAACTGGACTGCCATGGTCTGATTCCAGCTTTGCTGCTTATTAGCTTTATGTCTTTGGGAAAGACTCATCACTTTCTGTGTGCTGATGTCCTCACTATAAAATGGACTGATAGTGATAGCACCAAACTTAGAGGGCTGCTGTGAGGATTAAGTGAGTCAATGCATGTAAAGTTCTTGGAGCTGCATCCATACACATCTAAACGAGTGTGCCCTGTTACTGTAGTTCTGGAAGGAAAACAGAACCCTGTGGAGACTTAGTTAAGAATAATAGACAGTAGTCACAGTTTTCTTATTCCAAATCAGATGTCAGACCCCATCTAAAAGATTGAGTAATATTTAAGGAGATCCAAGCACTGGGGAAAGGTCAATAGGGGACGCATTTTAGCCAAAGGTCTTCTTGAGAGCCCTGGAGTCACACCACCTGGGCAGTTAGTTGCTCTGCCTCCTCGGACTCCATTGTGATCTCTGGCACTAATCCGCAGCTTATGGTTATGACCATAGTGGGTAAACAAATGGATTTGGAAACTCCACATCCACCTAGATAGCCTCCCCTTGGGTTATGCAATGCAACTGGAACTTTCTAGAAACTAGTGGTTCCAATTCAAATTTGAAGAGTGCATTCATTCCCAGCCCTCATGGATTGATGAAGTGTCTGAGGCCTCCCTGTTAGAGTAGGTAGATAGCTAGACTTAAGCAGAGAGAGGTATGGGGACTTCAGTAGGATGCTTCATTACATTTTACACATTCTGTGCAAGCTGTCTTGTGGGATATAGATAACAGACTGGCTAAAACCAGCTAGTTCCAACATGGAGGAGAAATTGACCCAAACTTCACCACAAAATCCATTACCGTAGTAAAAATCATACTTCCCCATGCCATGACAGTGGACCAAAAATAGAGTAAGAAATCCTTCCCCTGGACAGTGAGGGTAGAGCAAGCCTGAACTCCAGGAAGACTCTGCCTACTCCCTTTGAAACCTGATCTCACTTAGTGAATATTCATCTCCCTTCACCTAAAAAGGCTTCCTTTTGTTCCCTTTGCAACCCCTCTGGGTCTGCCTTGTGCCCCAACTCTCCAGCATGTGTTCTTGTCTTTTCCTGGACTCTAAATCTCCAAATAAACTCTTAATGCTCAGTAGCTTCTCTGCCTTCATTCTTCAATTCCTTGTCCCAACGAGGCCAGGGACTTGTCTCCAGTAACACCACACATACACTCACAGGAGATGTTTCCACTTCCTGGACACACTGGAATCTCTGCCTGTGATTAAATCGGTTTCTCTTTGGCTGCCCTCACAGATCACATCACATTTTGTACAGAGCTTTGAAGTTTATGGCACTGATTAAATACTTGAGCTCTCTTCCTCCAGCTATTAAGTTACATGTTCTTTCTGTCATTTCATAGGCAAGAAAACAAAGGGTCAAAGAGGTAAAGCAACAGAGCTGGAGCCCAAGCCCAGGTCTTCTGCCTCTAAATCCAAGCTTGGCTGCCTCAAACTTAGACCTATTTTCAGCTAAAATGTGATCTTCCCACTTTCAAGTTAAGCATCACAGCTCTTTAACTTTTACTTTCATTACTCATTTTAATAATTTAACCTCATTAAAACAGATTAGGCAAGCTTCTCAGATATAAGAAATTTTCTCTGAAAAGCAATACAATTTCCAAATTGTGCAACTTGTCAAATGATGTCATCATTCATTTATGTTTTTCAGTAGACAGTTAATTGAGACTTTACTCTATGCCAGGAACAGGATTTGAGCATGTCCATCAACTTACAGATCAGAAATGGGATTAGACAAATAGATAATAAGAACACAGTGTAGCAAGTGCTCTGGCCAAAGGCAGCATGAGGTGCTAGCAGGGCATGAGAAGAGGACTTAATGTGGCCCGGGGGCAGGTATTGAGGGAAAGGTTTTCTGGGATTATGCTAAGACAGGGACTGTGGGTTTAGACAGAGTAGGGTGAGGGCCTCCGTAAAAAGCAAGGCAAGATCATTACAGTCAGAGCAATGTAACAATATGCAAAGAAACCCCCTACTGAAACTCCATGTTAAACATTAAGCTCTAGAGTCATTCTTCAGTGAGATCAGTTAATATTCCCCAGATAAAGGAAAGTACCTCAGCATAGCCCATGTTTTTATTATGCTATTCATTTGTAATCATGGGTAAGATTCACTTTAGCATGCTAAAAGACACAGGCCTATATGCCTTTTTTCCTCCTTCAGACCTAATCAAGTAATTTGCAACCTGGGCAATTAATAATAGCAAGCAAGCCCAGCCATAAACAGCATAGTAAAAGCAAGAAAGATTCCATCTTAAAGATAAGATTGCCTTTTAAAACCCAAGAAGTTAAGCAGTACAGTTCTTAACAAACTCTTTAGCAAACGATAATAACTCAGCTCACCTTGAGGGCAGGGCACACAGTCTTGATTGATATGTTCCCAGACCAAGAAGCTGCTATTCTGGGAAATAATCTGCAGTAAATTTTTATGTTAATTTTGCAGAATTATGGAGGACTGATAAAAAAAAGAGACTTAATGTCTCATCAAGGATGAAAATGCTAAGACCACTTAACAAGTCCACACCCCTAGCCCTTTATCATATTCCTAAAAATCCTTAACTGCTTATAGATCCCCTAGACAACACACAACTATGGACTCTTCTTGTCCCCCTCTTGGCTTGCACCAGGAGCTCTTTCCTCTCACTTTATCTCTAAATAAAAGCCTCTGCCTTGCTATCCTACCTGGAGTGTTTGTGAAGTTCATTCTTAGACTCCATGAACAAGAACCCCAGCATCAATGCTATAGCTGAGGTTATAAAAGTTGAGGTGTTAGCCAGGCAAAGGATAGGGATCTGACAGGAACAGAGCACACTCATGCATAAATGTGTGTAATCTATGGGGACCCACTTGGAATCCTAGAGTTGTATGAAGATTATTTTAAGCCAAAGATATTTGAGATTCAACAGATGCAGGAAGAAATCTTGTAGCTTCACTTATTTAATAATAACAACTTCTGGAAATGAAGCTACCATAATTACTCTCATCAGAAGATTTTTATGGTCACAAAGAAGCTAGAAAGAACTTTTACACCTGCCTAAACAAACATTACATCAAACTTTCTTATGTCCCTTTTGTTCTTCTAAAAATCCATTTATCTTTCCTGAGGAAAACAATTTGTTCTTCCAATAGAAACTTCTTTCTCTGCCTTCTCCTTTTCCCTACTATATTAGGTATCTAAGCCTCTAATTTTAACCATTTCAAGTTAGCTAATTCTTTTGTTAACTCCTGTATGCATACAAATAAACTTTTTTTTCCTGTTAATCAGTCCTTTGTCAGTTTAATTCACAGGCTCTGGGGAAACAGAATATAAGAGGGTAGAGGGAAAGTTTTCCTTCCCAACAGTTTCAAGCAGAGGAATAGCACTTGCAGAAGTGTGAAGGTGTGAGGGAGGGACAAGATGCATCTAAAGAGCAGGAAGAGGTGGAGTGTGGCTGAAGCAAAGAACGGAGGGGTTGGTGGCAAGAGATAAAGCCGTATTGCTATGAAGGTCAATCATGAATGGGCCTCATGTCTGTCACAAATGTACCTTAACCAAACAATAAGAGTCACTACTAGGACCTCAGGATCCTGAAAGACTGTCAGATATAGCCAAAGTCAAAGACAAGTTCGAGCTGCTACTCTGCATCTGACTATACATATAATAAGGGTTTGCAAACTTAGAAAAAAAATCATAACCCCATCAGTAAAATACTTTGAGCATGCAACCTCAGTATTTGTATATTTATATTTTAGTAAATTATATACATATAATACTGCAGTAGGGCTTTGTTTACAAAATACAACATGCACCAAAATAGAAATTTGAAAAGAATATAGACATTGTAATGTTTTTCCAAACCCAACAGCAGATCCTTGGGGGTTCCTCATTATGAACTAGGCCTGCCTACAGAATATAAAATAAGATATACATATAGTTTTGAGTTTTTCTAAGGAAAATTCAGAAGGTGGGCCAGGAAAAATTGTCCAGAAAAAAAGCCCCAGAGACATAGTGACACCAGACCCTATAGAATTGTTCTAGACTTTCCAGAAAGTGGTTCTCAGTAGAAGCTGAGTTGATTCTTTGGGGGCTTTTTGGACACATGAGGGGGTATTTTGACTTGTCTCAATATCTGAGGAGGAGGGATATTAACATTTAAGGGTCAGGCCCAAGACCAGATGACCTACAATCCCAGACCAGTCTCATACCAATGAAGAATTACCCCACCAGGCATTCATACATGTGAAAGATGGGTGTAAACTACCTGAGCCTTCAGCTTTACTCCATTTCACATGTTTAGAGTATTCTTTGCAAGGTTTTGATGTATATTGACTCACTGCTTTTTATTCTACACTCAGACATACCTTTGCCTTTTATTCACTGCCTGTACCTCTTGTATGGAGTATCTTCTGGATTTATTACCTATTTTATATCTAAGTTTATTTATTCTAAGTAGCTGCAAACCTCTACTTCAAGTCTTCTAGTGTAGCTGAGTCTGAGTATTTACATAGTGAAATACGTCTCATTTTATCATGATTTATTCTGTTTTTATTTCACCTTCATTTTACAGTTAGGATATTAAATTGATCTTATGAAGAAAAATATGAGTGCAGATACATTTTATATTTTATAGATTTTTCTTTTAGAAGAGTAAATGTGGAGTTACAAAGTATTATAAGAAAGAGGCAATTAGGGTAATTCTGTATGGTACTGTATTTGTGAATACGTGTCATTGTACAGTTGTTAAAATTTATGAATTTACCACACAAAGAGTGGGTCCTCATGTAAATTATGGACTTAAACTAATAATAATATATCAATATCAGCTTATCATTTGTAACAAATGTACCATACCAATGCAAAATGTTAATAATAGGGGAAATGGCAGGAGTGAAGGAGTATACAGGCAATCTCTGTGTTTTCTGCCCTCCATAAACTACTCAAAAAAAAAATTAATTAAAAAAATTTAAAAGGTGGCACTGGTTCTGATTGCTTTGGGAACTGCTTTAAAGAAAGACCTAGTATGTAAAAATTCAAGTTTATACTAAAAAATTAGAGATGATAATCATTTTCCAAAAATGTTTGTTTTACAGAAGGCTATACCTTGAGATTCTTTTAAGTAGCAAGGGTCTCCATTATGTTTAAATAGGATTCTATTTACCAAACCACCACTTCCCTGGTATACTCACCAAGAGCATATCTATGTTTAAAATGAGGGATAACTGTATACAGACTTGTTTCTCTGCACAAGAGGTGACAAAATTAGGCAGCCTTAAGAAGTCGGCTGTCACTATTTACAATAGCCAAGATATGGAAGCAACGTAAGTGTCTATCAGTAGATGAATGGATAGAGAAGATGTGGTACATATACACAATGGAATATTATTCGGCCATAAGAGGAAAACAAATCCTACCATTTGCAACAACATGGATGGAGCTAGAGGGTATTATGCTCAGTGAAATAAGCCAGGTGGAGAGAGACAAGTACCAAATGATTTCATTCATCTGTGGAGTATAAGAACAAAGAAAAACTGAAGGAACAAAACAGCAGCACAATCACAGAACCCAAGAATGGACTAATAGTTACCAACGGGAAAGGGACTGAGGAGGATGGGTAGGAAGGGAGGGATAAGGGCAGGGAAGAAGAAAGGGGGCATTACGATTAGCATGTGTAATGTGGGGGGCGGGGGGCAAGGGGAGGGCTAGGCTACACAGAGAAGACAAGCAGTGATTCTACAGCACCTTACTACACTGACGGACAGTGACTGTGAAGGGGTATGTGGGGAGGACTTGGTTGGGGGGGAGCCTAATAAACATAATGTTCTTCATGTAATTGTAGATTAATGATAGCAAACTAAAAAAATGTTAATGAATTTGCATTAAAATAGCATTCATTTGAGGCTGTCAGTTTGCAGGATGGAGTTGGAGGAGGGGAGGGAGTCAGGGAAGGCATCTCAGAGAAGGTTTGGGGTGGCGAATAGGAATAAAAAGTAAAGGATACTTTTTTTGGGGCCGCAGCCGCTTCCCCAAAAGCAACGATGGGCAGAGAGCGCGCGCCGCAGCGCAGCTGCGGACACACCGCGCTCCCGGCCCGCAGCGTCCCGAGCCGCGGTCGCCACCTCGGCGTCCTTCGGCCCCAGCCGCGCACCTAGGACAGCGCTGCCCCCGCCGCCCGGCCCTGCCCACCGCGAAGCCCCAGGCATCAAACTAAAAAGCTTCTGTACAGTAAAGGACACCATCCACAGATCAAAAAGGCATCCTACAGTATGGTATCCTACATGCCTCAACACCCAAAAAGCAAATAACCCAAGTATAAAAAATGGTCAGAGGATATGAACAGACAGTTCTCCAAAGAAGAAATTCAGATGGCCAACAGACACATGGAAAGATGCTCCACATCACTAATCATCAGGGAAATGCAAATTAAAACCACAATGAGATATCAACTCACACCAGTTAGGATGGCCAGCATCGAAAAGACTAAGAACAACAAATGCTGGTGAGGATGTGGAGAAAGGGGAACTGGTGGCATCTTACACTGATGGACAGTGTCTGCAATAGGGTATGGGTGGGAACTTGACCATATGGGTAAATGAGGTAACCACATTGTTTTTTCATGTGAAACCTTTATAAGAGTGTACATGAATAATACCTCAATAAAAAATAAGAAATAAAAAATTAAACCTTGCTTTAGAAATTGAGTTAAATAATTCAGAAATGGCAATGAACAGGTAGGGTAGATCTTAAGGAAACCATGTTTTAATTTCTTTAACCATTCTGTTTAGAGCCTGGGAACCTTTAAACAAGCATGACGATAAAAAATATATGTATTATTCAATGTCTCTCAATCGTAGTTCCTAAGTGCAATGTGAAAGAGCTGATCCAATAATAGCACAATTTAACAGGATTGGGTCTATTGGAGCTCATGCTAACATCAGCTACCTTTGCAAGCAACAGCACACATGAAAGCCGAGGGCAGCAATGAGTAAGGCAGCTTTACCTCAGAGAATGAGGAAAAGATTTGGAGACAAAGGGGTGTGCTCTAGAACCTAATTGGCCTGCCTCCCACTGAGATTTCTCCTTTTGATAAAATAGGTAACGATTGGTATGGAAACTTCTCACTCTCTGTGCTGACACGGGTTGATAGCAGGCAGTTAGGAAGTGGACATGATCCTGGGCTTCTGTTCACAGAGTGGACTAAAAGTAACCAAATGCACAGTTTGCATATTTTCTGCAATTTTAAAAAATAATTTCTATTGGCATATATTTTACCTCAAATTTATTTTCTGAAACAATGGAAAAGAAAATGTACTCCAAAGAAGCAAAATTAGCCCATTGGCTTTCAAGAAACCAAGACTCAAAAATCTGGATTCCATTTCTGTTTCTGCCATTGACCTGGAATGAGACAAAGGACAGTTTGTTGGCTTTGGGGACCTTGACATATAGTCTCCGTCTACCATGAAATGGCAGGCAAATACTGCAGTTCCTGAGACACAGACTTTCAAGTCGGACAGATCTGGCATCCAGTGCCATTTAGTGGCTGTGTGCCTGCGCATTACTCTCCAAATTTCAGTTTCTTTACCTATAAACGAGTATAATACCCACTCATAAATATGGTGTCATACTTATGTCATACGTCTAGCACAATTCCTTGCATACTGTGAATGCTGACAAATTTTAACTTATTACTACAACTATTAAATAGGAGTAGCAGATGCCTTCATGGAATGTAGGCAATGTATCTTTATCAGACATTCCTAATTTCACATTTATCTGCAGGCTTATATGATCAGAACCAGAGGATTACTAAATAAATTACCTTACATAATCTCTTCCATAAAAGTAAATCTCACTGGCCACACACAGTTCATCTCCACAACTGTGTATTCCTGACCCACGCTTACCTATAAAACTACCTCTCATTGTATGAATTCAAATGACACTGCTTAGAAAAGAGAAGAGAGACAGTGATGCTGTGAGAAGGGAGCTGTTAGTACAAGGCAAAGTGGAGGGCAAACAGCGTACATTTGTCTCTGCATCACCACTTGGCGCCATTTCCAGAACCTGGAGGACTATTTTTGTATGTTCAGTTGTTACTCCACGGGGAAAAATGTGTTTCCAGCCTGAGGCAAATAAGCCCTTGAAGCCAAAATCAGTCAAAGGGACAAACCCATTTATTGCTTAGAAGAAGTCATCTCCGACTTGCCCATGTCTCTCCCCAACAAAAAAAAACCTCTTTAGTCCCACTCATGCTCACCTCTCCATCCCTCTTGGAATCACCTATTGATATGGAGATGCACCAAGGCCAGGGGAGAGATTCTGGGCATATTGCAATTTTACCCACATCAGCTTATCAGTTTGTCACCCACAGAGCCCACCACTGTCCGCCTGGAGCCAGGTTGAGCCCCTGCAGTCTCGATGCTTACCTTAGGAGGCAGCTTCCTAAAAGCCACAACTGGGAAGGCTATGAGGTGCCACTGCAGGGTGACAGCCCCTGCCAGGGCCCAGTGAAGGGAGGAACGGCACCTATTCTGTGTGAATCCGTCAAGAAGTGTTTCTGGTCACTGAACTTTTCAAACAAATGGAAATAATAAAAATGAGGTTACCATATCTGGGTTTGTTGGCAGGTATAATCTTACATATATGTTAGCAAAGAGTGATGCACTAAATAACTCATGACTGTTAGAAGTTAGACAGGTGGAGCTAATTTAGTCAAACTGTTTTGAGTCTCAGTTTCCTTACCTGCAAAATAATGGAGATAGATACAGACATAGATCCTATATATGGAGAGGTCCATTATATACAAAGTGGTAAAGAATTAAATGAGATACTATATGGGAAAGCCCCTGGCTTTAGTATATTCTTAATCGACCTGTACTGTTTCTAGTCCCACCCTGAACTCTTGATTACTCATCAGCTGACTATATTGGTCAGTGATTAGACAGATCTTTTCTCATTATCTTTCTCTTTCTTTTTGGCATTTCCATAGTTGGTAGGCTCTTCATTTGAAGCTATTCCTATGAGAAGGGAAATCAAATACAGGACTTACCAAACAATCTTGTAAAATATTATAAAAGGAAATTATTGGTACTGGGATTAAATAAAACTTGTGGATTTCATTTCTCTAGATTTTCCTTGAAACCTATTAAAAACCCACCCAAGTTTATATTAGTAATACACACACACACACACACACACACACACACACACACACACACACACAGGAGCCAATATTATTCCTTTAGGACATGGCTTCAAACAGTGGACAGTTGTATAGTATTTCAGTAGCAAGATGATTTTGCATTAACCAGCATCATTTTAGAAAGATCATTATTTTTAATAAATATTTTCATAAAACCTGAATTTCTTTTCTCTTCCTTAAAGCCTTGTAATAGCAATATTTTCCTTTTACTGGCATGGCCTTCATAGGCTACTCAAATAATATTTTAGCTCCCAGGAGGGAATTGAGTGGCTTCTGTCCAAGTGAGACATTATTCTAGTTAATTATTGGCATTAAAATTTCAATTTAGTGTTCAACACACTAATAGACAGATGCTGCCACTGCTGCAGGTCAATGCCTTTGTAAAAGACAATACCATGCTAGTCAGGTATGAAATTACACTGAAAGGTTGAATGAGCTAATGGCATTGTGTGCTATGGATATATGCTCAGAATGCTTAGCACAGAATTAGGGGTCGTAAAGGTTGCTTGGGGTAAGTCTAGGACTTCGGAAAATGAAGTTCATTTACATTCTGTATATTGTGTCTATCAAAAGCATTTATAGAATGAAATATCATAAAGGGCACTCTAGGAGATTTCGAAAGAAATGGAGGACCTCTGGCTTTAGGAAGGGCAGGCAGGGCATAGAAATATGAATCAGAGAACAGCTTTACAGAGCAACATAACAGCATGCATAGGTTAAAACCAGTTCATCTGCCTTGTAAGTATTTAGAGGGCTCCAGTAAAAACAAGGGAACAGAGATTGCAGGACTCATTCAGGAAAGTGTTTGAAGGTTGAATAAAAATGACGGAGTATTTCAGAAGCAGTAATGGTAATGCCTGAGTCAGGAGCCAGTAACTTGTGCAGGAAAGGAAGGGAATTAAGTAGCAGCGGCTGTGGAAGGTCTGTATGAGAATAACAAAAGGTGGGAGCATTTGGGGAATTGTTCTATGTCTAGATTGTGAGGATGGCTATGCAGGTGCACACATTTGCCAAAGCTCATTGAAATATAAATATAAAATACATGAAATTTTCCTTATGTAAATTGTATCCCAATGGCATATATTTTTAAAAGATGGAGACAATTTTTTTTAAATTGAAGAAGTTAACAAGAGATTAATTTCTTCAAAGTTGATTTTTTTTCTCTTTCCATCTCTTTTTAATTGAATTTGAAATCTAATAGTTTCTAGAGTGCATGCTTCCAAAACTTATGTTTTCAAAATAAAGACATTCATGGATATCATACTTTTGGAGTTAGATACAATTTTACTTAACTGTGCATACATTTTTATGACCAATGGTATGCTGAATTCAGGATATTTTTCATTCTTGGCAGCTGTATCAAAACCAGGAATTAGATCAACATTTACTTTCTAAACTTTGCCTTTTGATAAGATCCCAATCTCAGAGATTAAAAAGGATGATTCACTGCCAATTTGACAAGATACAAAGTAACTATTACTGTGGCTGCTGCTGATACTAACACTTGTTCAGTGCTTTAGTTTGTAAGGTGTATCATAATGTATATGATATAATAATATTTTGTTATTATCATCATACACACTTATAAGTGATAAGGAAACTGTCTCTAAAGAAAGAGCTTGTGCATCTTGGGGTGTGTTTGTTACAGTGGCTCACATTCACTGACTGATACACAGACCAACATCAATATCCTGCCACTGCTGTCGTAAAACCATCCAGGCAAGCATTTGGTCTTTTACTTTCTACTTCCAATTACTCTTCCTCTTGTTTAGTATCATGGGCCTCTGTCCATATTGCATCCTTTACAAGAAAACACACATCATAAAAGATGAAAACCAATATTCATGAGTGGACCCAAAGAGTAGCCTGCAACAAGTACCTCAGTTATTCATTAAAAAGCTAGATCTATCTAAAATACACATAGTTTTAAGTATCCTGTAAGAGTTGACACTTCATTTTAGAGTTATACTACCAAAAAAAAAAAAGCCAGCCCTGAATGGTGGGATATTTAGGAGTGGTTGGAAAACAACATACCATTGATGTCCATTTCACCCCTAGTTTTATTCTCCAGAACACAGCACAGTATGTGGCACATATAAAACGGCATAGTTTTGAAACACCGCACACATTTTTTCTGCATGAATGAAACTCACTTGACCTTGCAATGCTGCCCTCGGACCATCTCACTGCTGTTTCCCATGTGCACATCTTCCCACTTTCTTTGAGGACTTGCTGCTGTCTGATTCTGCAACAGCAAGTACAGCACTTGCAAAGTGAATACTGTAATTAGTTGAGAGGCTTGAAGCTCTAGACTTGGCCCTCTTTCAGGTCTATCACTGGTAATACCCAGGAAAAGTGAAAATCATCTTCAAACAAAATTTTCTTTTTTCAAAGTATGTATCTAATAATGGTGATCATGATGCCAGGCATTCTGCTGGGTACTACATACATGCCACTTCTCATCAGCAAAACACCTTTCCAGAACGCAAGCCACAGACTAGGGGAAAAGGTCTGTAAAACATGTATCTGACAGAGGATTTGTACCTAGAATATGTAAAGAACTCTGATGTCTCACTAATAAGAAAGTAACCCATTTTTTTTAAACAGGGAAAACATTTGAACAGACATTTCACCAAAGAAGACATACAGGTGGCCAATAAACACAGGAAAAATGTTCTGCATCATTAGTGATTAGGGAAATGCAAATTATAACCACAGTGAGATACCACTACCCACCCACTAAAATGGTTCAAACTTTAAAAACTGATCATACTAATCATTGACAAGAAAATGGAGCAATGAACTCTCATACACAGCCCAGAATAGAAAATGGTAGAACCACTTTAACAAACAATTTTTAAACTAAATATACTCAGTTGACTCTTGAGCAGCATGGGTTTTAACTGTGTGGGTCTTCTTATATGGAGATTTTTCTCAATAAATACATTGGAAAATTGGAGATTTGTGTCAATTTGAAAAAAATTTTCTCTAGGCTGCTTTGTTGTAAAACTACAGCATATAATACATATAAAAAATAAGTGTTAATCTATTGTTTATGTTATCAGTAAGTCTCTGGTCAATAATAGGCTATGAGTAAAGTTTTGGGGGAGTCAAAAATTTTACATGGATTTTTGACTGCATGGAGGTAACTGCCCCAAATTTCCCGATTATGAGAGAAAGCACATCATTGGTTGCCCAGGGATTGGTGTGGGAGAGGAGGAAGGGACAGGTGGTAGGGATTACAAAGAGACAACAGGAATTGATGGAAAATAACCTTTAATTCTGTGTTCTCAAATGCTTCCACAGAACCTGGTGCCTGGCAGGTAGGCATGAATCAATTAATAAGCAGTACAGGGTATTTTTTTGTGCAATTTGGTGAAGAAGGTAAAGAAAGCTATAGGATGGTAGCTAAAAGTAAATTGGACAACCTGTATATGTATGTGTATGTTCAAAGATGGTAAACATTTCAGAAAGTTTCCAAATGATTGAAAGGCAGCAATAAAGGAGTTGAAAATAAGGGAAGAGAAGGGATAATAGATGGAATAAGGTTTTTTGGGTCATGACTTAAATATACTCCCTATAACATTTTTATAGATAAATGGGGTAATTTGAATATGAATTGGCTTTTAGGTGATAGCAAGGAATTTTTATTAATTTTGTTAGATGAGATAATGGGGCTGTATAAGAAAATGCCCATTTTCTTAAGATATAAAAACTGAAACATGTAAGGTGAAAAAACATGATGTTTGAGATTACAGATGTGGCCAAATCTAGTAATTATTGAATTTGGGTAATAGACATGAGTTTCATTGTTCTATTATCTGTATTTTTATAAATGTATACACAGCTTTATAATAAAAAATATACTACCAGTCATTCGTGTTTCACTGTGAATGCATCCTTACAAGAAAGTAAAAAGAACAATGGATAGAAGCTTATAAGCACAGGGTTTAAAATCAATATCTAGCACCCCTGAAAAGTCACTCAATCTGAACCTCACCTTCCCCATCTGTAACAAAAAGATAAATGGTCCCTGAACCTTTTTAAGTCACTAGGTCATTACAGTTTTCAAATGAGATCATGTATATAAAGTCACTTTGAAATAAAAGCTTTAAAGGTCAGAGTCACTGCAATAATAAATTTAAGTGGAGCCACTTCCCAGCTACACGGTGCCTTTGTGCAAAACAGAAAGAGGGACACCCTCTGGGCAGATGAATTACACAGGGGCCCCTATGGGTTGACACAGTTCCCACAGTGTACACAGAAGGAGCAATGGTGCCTCTCAGCAAAGGAAAGGGCAGGGCATGGTGGGTGAAGCTCAGGGGGACTCCTGCCCACTCACCCCCTCCCCCAGCCTGGGTGTTCTGGGTCAGTCTATAAACTCCCCACCCTTCTGCTGTGGTTCTACATGTAATCCAAACTTTTCCTCCTAACTAGGGTGAAGCGGTGTGTCTGGGTGAGACTTTCAGTGGAGTGGAAGACGGGAGGAAGAGAAGGAGGAAGATTTGGCAGAAAGAACTTTTCTACCTGGAGTGCCGGGAAGGATAGCGATTGTCAGTCATAGATTCCTTGAGGGGCCTGGCCACCCGCGAGGCAGGCGAAAGGGGCCACTAAGAGGTGAAAGCACAGCTCGGAAAGCGAAAGGAGAAGGACTCAGCATCATGACACTGCCTCCTTCCTTCAAGGCCTGGCCATGGGCTGGCCGAAGCACCCTCCTCCTGCATGCACAGCTTCCCTTGGAAGGTGAACATACGATGTGGGCTCACAGGCCTGAGCCAGGAGCACGCCAGGAGAGGTTCTGGTCCCCGTTCTCAATTAACTTGCTCCAAATGACTAAACCAAAAGCCGTTATCTAAACACCATAAACTTTATCTGTAATTAAGATGATCTATGCCTCTTACAGAATTAACACATGCCAATTAGCAGGGAATAAAAGTTATTCCCATTGTGTACTGGTACACTAAAATTATCATGGAAAAAGTAAAAAACCACTTCAGTTACATGAAAGTATTAGTCTTCTGTCAGGCATGTTCTGAAATACGGGTTCTTCATATTCCAGTAAATGGAATTACAGCTTCATTAAATTATATCTGCTTGTAAAAATACATTTTTCAATATTTTAACAAAATATCCTTCAATGTTTTTAAATAGGATGTATGTGCATCAGCTGTGAGATCTGCAATCTGTCATACCCTGTGTCCATGTTATTCATGTTATTTGCATCAAAAAAATTCTCCCAACATTGTAACAGAAGATCCTGTTACCCTAGGAAGACCACACAGGATCTGACATCAGATTTCCCCATCATGTCATTACTCCATTTTGTTTTGTTTTTACTGCTCAGATACTGCATTTTTATTGAAGTATAGGTGATATACAGTCTTATATTGACTTCATGTGTACAACATAGTGATTCAACAATTTTATACATTACAAAATGCTCACCACAGTAAGTGCAGTTACCATGTCACCATAGGAAGTTATAACAATATTATTGACTATATTCCCTGCACTGTACTTTTTTTTTTTGTAGATAATTATTTTTTATTGAAGGGTAGTTGACATACAGTATTACATTAGTTTCAGGTATACAACACAATGATTCAACATCTATATACATGATAATTCTAGCTACCAGCTATTACCATACAAAGTTGTTACAATATTTTGACTATATTCCTTATGCTATATATTACATCACAGTTACTTATTTATTTTACAATTGGAAGTCTGTACTTTTTTTTTTTTTTGAGAGGGCATGTCTCATATTTATTGATCAAATGGTTGTTAACAACAATAAAATTCTGTATAGGGGAGTCAATGCTCAATGAACAATCATTAATCCACCCCAAGCCTAATTTTCATCAGTCTCCAATCTTCTGAAGCATAACGAACAAGTTCTTACATGGAGAACAAATTCTTACATAGTGAATAAGTTCCATGGTGAACAGTACAAGGGCAGTCATCACAGAAACTTTCAGTTTTGATCACGCATTATGAACTATAAACAATCATTTCAAATATGAATATTCATTTGATTTTTATACTTGATTTATATGTGGATACCACATTTCTCCCTTTATTATTATTATTTTTAATAAAATGCTGAAGTGGTAGGTAGATGCAAGATAAAGGTGGAAAACATAGTTTAGTGTTGTAAAAGAGCAAATGTAGATGATCAGGTGTGTGCCTGTAGACTATGTGTTAATCCAAGCTAGACAAGGGCAATAAAATATCCACGGGTGCAGAAGATTTCTCTCAGAACAGGGGGGGTGAGGTTCTAAGCCTCACCTCTGTTGATCCCCAATTTCTCACCTGATGGCCCCCCTGTGACTGTGCCTGTCTTAGGTTGTTCCTCCTTTGAGGAATCTTACCCGTCTCTGGCTAACCAGTCATCTTCTGGGGCCATACAGGGAAATGTAAAGTTGGTAAGTGAGAGAGAAGCCATATTGCTTGAAAAGGTTAGCTTTTTACTTCTTTGCATATTTATGCCCTGTGGCTTCTATGCCCAGCATTTGTCTTGAGCTATCTTTACCACTTGGAGGAATTATGATACTGGGTAAATTCGATATGAGGCACAAATTCTATTTAAGGGTTGTAATTAGGAAGGAAGAAGAAAAGCTATAGAAGTAGCAGGCGGAAGAAAACATGGGAAGATTGATTATTTCTTTGACATATCTTCTTGTAGAGTACCTTAAGCATGTATAGGTTTTAAACTACTAATTAAATTGCACACACACATTAACATAATAGGAGTACAGTTACATAATCAAAGCAGACCTATAATTACCAGCCATCCCCAGTGAAACCAAGAAAACCAGTTAGGGACCTTAGGCATTTGTGAAAACTTATCAATGATATGGTGGATATTGTCCAACTGAACTTGAACAGTCTGAGAAAAATCAGACAAATTAAAACAACCCATTCCTGGGGACTGTTCACATCCCATATATTATTTTAACAGTAGATAGTCTGTAGTTGTAAGATTTTGGAGCGTTACAACTTGCACTTCTCCTAATTCTTGGTTGAGTTCCAACAGTATAGTTCCAGTCAAATTTTTTGTTTTACTGTATGCATAGGCCAGCTTAGATATCTCCTTCTTCATTCCCATGGCAAGTCCAGGAACCAGTAGAATGAATGCAGCTACAGCTGTAGCAGTGCCTGGATTTTTGTTGAGGTTTTTTGATGATCATCTTCTGGTATGAGTCTTCCAGAGAGTGCTGATGTTGGAAGTTCCTCTTCATATCATATCTTAGTTCATTTTCTGGGTAGCCAAATTAGGCTTTGATCCTCTGTATAAACACAAACAGACCCTTTGCCCACACTTCAATATACCCTTTATACCACTGTGTAGAACTCATTGGAGGTCACCACACAGGAACTGCTTTTTTTTTCTTTCTTTTCTTAAGAGAAAGGAATATTATCAGAAAAATGTACCTCCATAACCGATCATCTGACACCATTTAAGTGATCAAAATTAAGGATATTTAAAGCATGCATTAATCGTTGATTTACAGTTAGTTTTATCCTATCAGGGAGTAATCCCCCTTTCCTTTCTTTCTTTTTTTTTGTTATCATTAACCTACACTTACATGATGAATATTATGTTTACTAGGCTCTCCCCTATACCAGGTCCCCCCTATAAATACCTTTACAGTCACTGTGCATCAGCATAGCAAAATGTTGTAGAATCACTACTTGTCTTCTCTGTCTTGTACAGCTCTCCACTTTCTCCCACCCCCCCATGCATGCTAATCTTAATACCTCCCTTCTTCTTTCCCCCCCCTTATCCCTCCCTACCCACCCATCCTCCCCAGTCCCTTTCCCTTTGGTACCTGTTGGTCCATTCTTGGGTTCTGTGATTCTGCTGCTGTTTTGTTCCTTCAGTTTTTCTTTTGTTCTTATACTCCACAGATGAGTGAAATCATTTGGCATTTCTCTTTCTCCGCTTGGCTTATTTCACTGAGCATAATACCCTCCAGCTCCATCCATGTTGCTGCAAATAGTAGGATTTGCCCTCTTCTTATGGCTGAGTAGTATTCCATTGTGTATGTGTACCACATCTTCTTTATCCATTCATCTACCGATGGACATTTAGGTTGCTTCCAATTCTTGGCTATTGTAAATAGTGCTGCGATAAACATAGGTGTGCATCTGTCTTTCTCAAACTTGATTGCTGCGTTCTTAGGGTAAATTTCTAGGAGTGGAATTCCTGGGTCAAATGCTATGTCTGTTTTGAGCATTTTGATGAACCTCCATACTGCTTTCCACAATGGTTGAACTAATTTACATTCCCACCAGCAGTGTAGGAGGGTTCCCCTTTCTCCACAGCCTCGCCAACATTTGTTGTTGTTTGTCTTTTAGATGGCAGCCATCCTTACTAGTGTGAGGTGATACCTCATTGTAGTTTTAATTTGCATTTCTCTGATAATTAGAGATGTGGAGCATCTTTTCATGTGTCTCTTGGCCATCTGTATTTCTTTTTTGGAGAACTGTCTGTTCAGTTCCTCTGCCCATTTCTTAATTGGGTTATTTGTTTTTTGTTTGTTGAGGCGTGTGAACTCTTTATATATTCTGGACATCAAGCCTTTCTTGGATCTGTCATTTTCAAATATATTCTCCCATACTGTAGGGTACCTTTTTGTTCTATTGATGGTGTCCTTTGCTGTACAGAAGCTTTTCAGCTTAATATAGTCCCACTTGTTCATTTTTGCTGTTGTTTTCCTTGCCTGGGGAGGTATGTTCAAGAAGAGGTCACTCATGTTTATGTCTAAGAGGTTTTTGCCTATGTTTTTTTCCAAGAGTTTAATGGTTTCATGACTTACATTCAGGTCTTTGATCCATTTTGAGTTTACTTTTGTATATGGGGTTAGACAATGGTCCAGTTTCATTCTCCTACATGTAGCTGTCCAGTTTTGCCAGCACCATCTGTTGAAGAGACTGTCATTTTGCCATTGTATGTCCATGGCTCCTTTATCAAATATTAATTGACCATATATGTTTGGGTTAATTTCTGGAGTCTCTAATCTGTTCCACTGGTCTGTGGTTCTTTTCTTGTGCCAGTACCAAATTCTCTTGATTACTATGGCTTTGTAGTAGAGCTTGAAGTTGGGGAGTGAGATCCCCCCTACTTTATTCTTCTTTCTCAGGATTGCTTTGGCTATTCAAGGTCTTTGGTGTTTCCATATGAATTTTTGAATTATATGTTCCAATTCATTGAAGAATGTTGCTGGTAGTTTCATAGGGATTGCATCAAATCTGTATATTGCTTTGGGCAGGAAGGACGATATTAATTCTTCCTAGCCATGAGCATGGGATGAGTTTCCATTTGTTACTGTCCCCTTTAATTTCTCTTAAGAGTGACTTGTAGTTTTCAGAGTATAAGTCATTCACTTCTTTGGTTAGATTTATTCCTAGGTATTTTATTCTTTTTGATGCAATTGTGAATGGAGTTGTTTTCCTGGTTTCTCTTTCTGTTGGTTCATTGTTAGTGTATAGGAAAGCCACAGATTTCTGTGTATTAATTTTGTATCCTGCAACTTTGCTGTATTCTGATATCAGTTCTAGTAGTTTTGGGGTGGAGTCTTTAGGGTTTTTTATGTACAATATCATGTCATCTGCAAATAGTGACAGTTTAACTTCTTCTTTACCAATCTGGATTTCTTGTATTTCTTTGTTTTGTCTAATTGCCATGGCTAGGACCTCCAGTACTATGTTAAATAACAGTGGGGAGAGTAGGCATCCCTGTCTAGTTCCCGATCTCAGAGGAAAAGCTTTCAGCTTCTCGCTGTTCAATGTAATGTTGGCTGTGGGTTTATCATAAATGGCCTTTATTATGTTGAGGTACTTGCCCTCTATTCTGATTTTGCTGAGAGTTTTTATCATGAATGGATGTTGAACTTTGTCAAATGCTTTTTCAGCATCTATGGAGATGATCATGTGGTTTTTGTCTTTCTTTTTGTTGATGTGGTGGATGATGTTGATGGACTTTCAAATGTTGTACCATCCTTGCATCCCTGGGATGATTCCCACTTGTTCATGGTGTATGGTCCTTTTGATATATTTTTGAATTTGGTTTGCTAATATTTTAATGAGTATTTTTGCATCTGCATTCATCAGGGATATTGGTCTGTAGTTTTCTTTTTTGTGGGGTCTTTGCCTGGTTTTGGTATTAGGGTGATGTTGGCTTCATAGAATGAGTTTGGGAGTATCCCCTCCTCTTCTATTTTTTGGAAAACTTTAAGGAGAATGGGTATTAGGTCTTCCCTGTATGTCTGATAAAATTTCGAGATGAATCCATCTGGCCCAGGGGTTTTGTTCTTTGGTAGTTTTTTGATTACCGCTTCAATTTCGTTGCTGGTAATTGGTCTGTTTAGATTTTCTGTTTCTTTCTGGGTCAGTCTTGGAAGGTTGTATTTTTCTAGGAACTTGTCCATTTCTCCTAGGTTTCCCAACTTGTTAGCATATAGGTTTTCATAATACTCTCTAATAATTCTTTGTATTTCTGTGGGATCCGTCATGATTTTTTCCTTTCTCGTTTCTGATTCTGTTAATTTGTGTTGACTCTCTTTTCCTCTTAATAAGTCTGGCTAGAGGCTTATCTATTTTGTTTATTTTCTCCAAGAGCCAGCTCTTGGTTTCATTGATTTTTGCTATTGTTTTATTCTTCTCAATTTTATTTGTTTCTTCTCTGATCTTTATTATATCCCTCCTTCTGCTGACCTTAGGCCTCATTTGTTCTTCTTTTTCCAATTTCGATAGTTGTGACATTAGAACATTCATTTGGGATTGTTCTTCCTTTTTTAAATATGCCTGGATTGCTATATAGTTTACTCTTAAGACTGCTTTTGCTGTGCCCACAGTAGTTGGGGCTTTGTGTTATTGTTTTTGTTTGTTTCCATATATTGCTGGATCTCCATTTTGATTTGGTCATTGATCCATTGATTATTTAGGAGTGTGTTGTTAAGCCTCCATGTGTTTGTGAGCCTTTTTGTTTTCTTTGTACAGTTTATTTCTAGTTTTATACCTTTGTGGTCTGAAAAGTTGGTTGGTAGGATTTCAATCTTTTTTAATTTACTGAGGCTCTTTTTGTGGCCTAGTATGTGGTCTATTCTGGAGAATGTTCCATGTGCACTTGAGAAGAATGTGTATCCTGTTGCTTTTGGATGTAGAGTTCTATAGATGTCTGTTAGGTCCATCTGTTCTAGTGTGTTGTTCAGTGCCTCTGTGTCCTTACTTATTTTCTGTCTGGTGGATCTGTCCTTTGGAGTGAGTGGTGTGTTGAAGTCTCCTAGAATGAATGCATTGCATTCTATTTCCTCCTTTAGTTCTGTTAGTATTTGTTTCATATATGTTGGTGCTCCTGTATTGGGTGCGTATATATTTATAATGGTTATATCCTCTTGTTGGACTGAGCCCTTTATCATTATGTAATGTCCTTCTTTATCTTTTGTTACTTTCTTTATTTTGAAGTCTATTTTGTCTGATACCAGAATTGCAACACCTGCTTTCTTCTCTCTGTTGTTTGCATGAAATATGTTTTTCCATCCCTTGACTTTAAGTCTGTGCATGTCTTTGGGTTTGAGGTGAGTCTCTTGTAAGCAGCATATGGATGGATCTTGCTTTTTTATCCATTCTATTACTCTGTGTCTTTTGATTGGTGCATTCAGTCCATTTACATTTAGGGTGATTATTGAAAGGTATGTACTTATTGTCATTGCAGGCTTTAAGTTTGTGGTTACCAAAGGTTCAGGGTTAGCTTCTTTAATATCTTACTGTCTAACTTAACTCGCTTGTTGAGCTATTATAAACACAGTCTGATGATTCTTTATTTTTCTCCCTTCTTATTCCTCCTCCTCCCTTCTTCATATGTTGGGTGTTTTGTTCTGTGCTCTTTTTAGGAGTGCTCCCATCTAGAGCAGTCCCTGTAGGATGCCCTGTAGAGGTGGTTTGTAGGAGGCAAGTTCCCTCAACTTTTGCTTGTCTGGGAATTGTTTAATCCCTCCTTCATATTTAAATGATAATGGTGCTGGATACAGTAGTCTTAGTTCGAGGCCCTTCTGTTTCATTGCATTAAGTATATCATGCCATTCTCTTCTGGCCTGTAGGGTTTCTGTTGAGAAGTCTGATGATAGCCTGATGGGTTTTCCTTTGTAGGTCACCTTTTTTCTCTCTCTCACTGCCTTTAATACTCTGTCCTTGTCCTTGATCTTTGCCATTTTAATTATTATGTGTCTTGGTGTTGCCCTCCTTGGATCCCTTGTCGTGGGAGTTCTGTGTACCTCTGTGGTCTGAGAGGCCATTTCTTCCCCTAGTTTGGAGAAGTTTTCAGCAATTATTTCTTCAAAGACACTTTCTATCCCTTTTTCTCTCTCTTCTTCTTCTGGTACCCCTATAATGTGGATATTGTTCCATTTTGATTGGTCACTCAGCTCTCTTAGTATTCTTTTATTCCTGGAGATCATTTTATCTCTCTCTGAATCAGCTTCTCTGCGTTCCTGTTCTCTGTTTTCTAGTCTATTAATGCTCTCTTGTATCTCGTCCATTCTGTTTTGAAGTCCTTCCAGAGCTTGTTTTATTTCTGTATTCTCCTTCCTTAGTTCTTGCATATTTCTCTGCAAGTCCATCAGCATGGTTATGACTTTTGTTTTGAATTATTTTTCAGGAAAACTGGTTAAATCTATCTTCCCAGGTTCCTTCTCAGGGGAAGATGTAGCAGATGCCGAAGCTGTCTGGGTTAGTCTTGTCTGGATCATATTTTTTTGCCTTTTCATGTTGACAGGTGCTATTGACTGTCAGCTGGGAGGGCCAAACTTTTCACTTGCTATGGGCCTTTCTTTCCTGGGACAACTGCAACCCCTAGTGACTTGTGTTGAGTAATTGCATGTAGACTGGGTCTTTGTGTCTTGCCTGACCAGTATGGAGGAAGGTCCCTTTCTGAGGGCAGGGCCTGCCTTAGGCTGCTTCTCTGCTTTCGCAGCACCCGGAGGGGTAATGGACAGGGGGGCTGTTTGGCTGTTTACCTCAGTGAGGGGTCTCAGAGCTGTTGCCCAGGTTGTTAGTGCACCCAGTTTTCCCTGTAATTTCTAGCCACTGGGCTGTGACTTGTGTTGTTTCCATCCAGCTGTTATGTCCCTGTCCCTTTAAGACTTTCAAAAAGCACTCACTTTTCTTTGTCACAGGGGCATCAGCTTCAGAACCTGCTCAGAGGTCTTGCTGCCCTGTTTCCCTAGTTTCCAGCCCTCCATGCATGCACTGTGTCTGCACTTTGGTGCGGGTGGCTGGGGCTGGGTGTTTAGCAGTCCTGGGCTCTCTCTCCCTCCTTGCTCCGACACCTCTCCTCCAGCCAGGAGCTGGGGGAAGGCGTGCTCGGGTCCCGCCGGGCCGGGGGTTGTATCTTACCCCTTTCACCAGGCGCTGGGTCTCACACGTGTGGATGTAGTCTGGCTGTTGTCCTGTGTCTTCTGGCCTCTCTTTTAGGATTAGTTGTATTTGTTGTATTTTCAAAAATATATATGTTTTGGGGAGGAGATTCCCACTGTCCTACTCACGCTGCCATGTTGGTTCCGGCTCCCCTGTACTGTACTTTTCATCCCCACAACTTTATAATGTTGTAACTGGAAGTATCTCTTTACCCCCTTCTCCTAGTTTGTCCTTTCCTCCAACCCATTCCTTTATGAAAGCCACCAATTCTATATATTTATGAGTCCATTTCTGTTTATTTGTTCATTCTATTTTTTTTAGATTCCATATATAAGTAAAATCCTATGGTATTTGTCTCTCTCTGTCTGACTTATTTCACTTAGCATAATACCCTCCAGGTCCATCATTGTCACAAACAGCAACATTTGTGGCTTATTTGTGGCTAAGGAAAGTAATATTCCATTGTGTATATGAACTAACTCTTCATCCATTCATCTATTGTTGGGCACTTACGTTGCTTCCATATCTTGGCTATTGTAATAATATGGTGATAAACATATGAGAGTATATATCTTTTCAAATGAGTGATTTTGTTTTCTTCAGGTAAAATCCCAGAAATGGAATTGTTGGTCATTTGGTAGTTCTGTTTTTAATTTCTGAGAGATCTCCATACTTTGCATTGTGGCTGCACCAATTTATATTCTTAACAATAGTGTTTAAGGGTTCCCTTTTCACCACATCCTCACCAATCCTTACTATTTCTTGCTTTTTTTATTCTTCTTGAATTCTGGCTTCTGTGAGATGTTGTATCATTGTGGTTTTGATTTGCATTTCCCTGATAATTAGTGATGTTGAACATCTTTTCATGTGTCTGTTGGACATCTGTATGTCTTCTTTGGAAAATATCATTCAGGTCCTTTGCCCATTTTTAATAGGATTATTTGTTTTTTGTGTGTTGAGTTGTATGGATTATTTATGTACTTTGGATATCAATCCCTTGTCAGATATGTCATTTGCAAATATATTCCCCCATTCAGTAGATTGCCTTTTGTTTTGTTCATGGTTTCCTTTGTTGTGCAGAAACTTTTTAGTTTAATGGAGTCCCACTTGTTTATTTTGATTTTAGTTTGCCTTCCTTGGGGAGACATAGCCAGAAAAAATTGCTAATGCTAATGTTCAAGAGTTTACTGCCTTTGTTTTCTTTTAGTTTCAGTTCTTATGTTTAGCTCTTTAACCCATTTTGAATTTATTTTTGTATATGGTGTAAGACAGTGGTCCAGTTTATTCTTCTGCATGTAGCTATCCAGTTTTCCCAGTACCATATACTGAATATTTAATGTTTTTTAAAAAGTTCTATGAGTTCTATAGGAAAAAGATCGCAGAAAAAACATTTGTAACTATGTGTGGTAACTGATGTTTATTAAGTTTACTGTACTGATTATTTTGCAATAAATATGGAATCATTATGCTGTATACCTGAAGCAAATATAATGTTATGGGTCAATTATATCTCAATTGAAAAAACACTGACAATATCATCTATTTTGCAAGGACGTGGAGCAACTAGAACTGTCATACATTGCTGGGGGGAATAAAAATTGTTTTAAACACTATGGAAAGCTGTTTGATACTATCTTTAATAACAATTGACACGCATGTGTCCTATGACCAGGCAAAAGGAAAAAAAAAGAGGATCCCATTGTGCCACAACATTAGCTCCTTCTAAGACACACAGACTATACAAAAACTCAGAAATACAGTATCTAAAAGTTCAGGTCTTGTGGAGGACATACAAATCTAGATTTAAATTCCATTTCTGCCATTCCCTAGTGGCTTAACTTCTTTGGGTTTAGGTTTTATTGCCTGTAAAATGGGTTGATCAGGAAATCAAGTAAAACAATGCATGCAGAACTCATTTCCCATAATAAGTGCTCACTAAATGATAGCTCCTTAATATCCAGCCCATGATGGTGGTTTAAAAAATATTCATTTGATTAATTGAAGATGGGAGTCCCAAGGATGTTTTTGTTGGTTCTTTAAATCAGGGATGTTCTTTCTAGAAGCAGAGTTTGAATAGGCAGCAGGCCAAGTTCTGGCAAAACTTCCATTAAGCCCTGTGCCTACCTTGCGATTCCATGTTGCCTCCATGTGTCTTGTCACTCTTTCCCCCACTCCACAGAGGCTCCGGAAATGCTGCCGTTCATGGGCGTCCATTATAATCTGAAAGAGCCTTAGTTTTGCTGGGAGGCAATCTGATGAAACTGATTCTCATTTGGTAAATGACCATCTCACCCACTCAGAGATATTTGCCTTTTACAAGGAAGCCCAGGGTGTCAATTCAAAAGAACAAATTGGCAGAATTTCAGGAAGCAGATCAAACAGAAGAAATCCTTTAGTATGGGCAAAGCACCTAGAGTGAGGATAGACTTAGGACTCACACCCCTTAAATTATTGCATTAAGTGGAGCCCTTACTGGCCCAGTGGGCAGGTGACCGATCCCCAGGGTGGCTGCCTTTGTGGGGAGATTCTTTCTCTCCAGGCAACTTTTCTTCTGGAGATCCTTTGGCTATACTTTCTACTCCCCCAGCATCACCACTCTGACTCTAAGATAAACATCAGTCAAAAGTACCAAAATCAAGGCTTTATCTCACAGAAAAAATTAAAAATCTGCAATAGCTTTTTTTCCCTCTGAACGTGGGAATTTGTGATTAAAAGTTTTTCTTCCAGTAGGAAATGACTGAATAAAACTGCAAAAGTAATTTAACTTCCAGAAGCTGGGAATTGCTTGCATTATTATCATAGATAAAATCATAGATCATCTATGACAGGTAATAGGCCCCAGATGGTGAAGTCCACAAATAATCCCCGAAGTTCCTTTCCATCTTTTTCAAGCTGTTCTGACTTCAAATATTTTATCAAAGATGTTAATAAGCAAGAAAGCCAACTAGTTTTATAAAACTAGACAATAGAAACCCCTCACCCCCAAGTGCATTATTATGACTCCAACACTGGTAGAGATCTTGATGAGGAAAGGAAAAGCCTAAATAGGAAAGAAAGAAATTGTGAGACCAAGTTAGCCTTCTAACTGAATAATTTCTAAATAATTATTCATTTACAATTTTTCCCTAAAATAAAAATCTTTGGCCATGGCTTGTACTGTGATGCGAACAGTGTTTACATCAATACTGTAGGGTACCTATATTTACCATTTATAAAACTATTGCTTCTCTAGTCTCTAACAATATTTTCTTATAATTCTTTTCCAAGCTGAAAACACAATGATGGACAAGTTTTCCCCCAAAGCACTAGAAAACCTTTGCTCAGGCTGGTTCTCCCTTCAGGTGAAGCTAGGGGAGGCCATCAGGGGAAACTAGAACCTTTTCTTAGACTCCAGCATTTCTTGATATAGCAACCCAGGAGTAAGCATTAATGCCTCTGGAGTACAGCGAGAGCTTGTCCTCAAAGTGTCTTCACATCCTATTCAATTCGTGCATCACTGATACCCTCTGGGAAAAGTGTTTTAGGGGAATGAGAGTTGCCAACATTGACAGCACCTCCAGAAATGCTGGTGCCAGACCACCTCGAGGGTTTGAATGGGAAAAGTAGCATCGCAGAGACCTTGGTCTCCTAGGAATGTGAATAAGACTGGTTCACCTTCACACTGAGATGAACAGGGAGCACTGAACCCAAATCCTCAGCTCCCCAGGGTGGAGCAGCCCTTCAGGGGCCAGGGCCACCCCACTTACTGCCTAAGCTTTAAGCTGTGGGGCCTTTCCAAGACCACACCTCCTTGGCTGCTGTTCTGAGAGCCTCCACTGGCACTGGACACGCTGACTTAACATTAGGTCAACCATGAGTTCACACCTTTTTACCAAACTGCTTTATTTCTCAAATACTTCCATTCTCCTTCCTTGTTACTTGCTACCTGGGAGAGAAACACTGAGAAACAGTTGACTTAGACATCTTCCCTGATAGAGATACTGATGCCCTAGGAGGTGGTGCCTTCTTACGTTTGTCAATCTCAGGGTTACCTCACCTTTCCCCCTTTGTAAACTCTTCCAACACCTCTTTAACCCATGACCATAGTAGATACCCTCTGCTACCTGTCATGGGTTCTGTTCTCTTAACTGGACCCTGACTGATACAAATATACCTCAAACTGGTCATGCGCATGTTCGCTAGGTTTTTACTGGTGTTAGAAGAATGGATGGACTTGTCTTCCACACTGTCCTTTGAGGTCCCTTGTGTCCCTTCCAGTCCTACGGGGCATTGAGCAGACATCTGCTACTACGGTCTGTGATCCCAATTATTTGCCTCCAGTTGGCAGGTCCGCAAATTCTGCACTTGTTTCTCTGATCCCAAGTCTCTGCTGATTCTCTGAGCATCTTCAAGCCCCTTCATTAGGGCCCACAGGGGCTCTGGGATCTCCTGAAGACTGTAGGTCCCCATGGCTAATGTCTCTGTCTGTCTGTCTGTCTGTCTTTCTCTTTCTCTTTCTCTACACCCCCCTGAACCAATTCCACTTTATTGCCCTTTCTCTTTTTTGGATATGGTACCAATTTAAATACAGGATGTCTACAAGCTTGCAGCCTTCTCTAGGTTATGCTCAAGGAAGTGGGCTACTACAATCAATTTCATTGTGTTCCCTCCTGCTTACACAGATGTGTCAATACCTCCCACCTTACTGTGGTTCAACCCTAAGAGAACAGGATAAAGCAGGGACACTGGGATCTCATTCTCCCCTGAATCTAAAAGAATTTGCTTTTACTTCTTCATCCCATTTGCAGGGATTTACCCCAGACTATTTCCTTCTCCCCAAGGTGTTTTTTTTAATATTCACTACTTTCCTGGGAATCATACTGAAAGAAAGGCTGCAGGAAAACCTGATTTCATGTTGGGGGAAAGGAATGCAAAAAATATCTTCATCACATTTTAACATATGACTCCCACTGTGTGCTCCCTCTAGTACATCTCTGTGCCCCTCACACAATGTTTATTCTTAGTTAGGTGTCACCTCTTTCTAAGTGAGTGAGGGCCAGAGCGCTCTTCTTCACTCATCCCATAGGCCTGTGCTGTTCAGTAGGGCAGCCACAGGCCACACATGCTGTTAAGTACCTGAAGCATGGCTTGTCTGAACTAGGATGTGCTATAAGGGTACTAAATTGCATGCCATGTGTTGAAGACTAAGTATTTTAAGAGAATGTAATGTACTACATGGGTAATTTTTATATCGATTACAGGTTGCAATGACAGTGTGGATTACTGGGATAAATGACAATATTATTAAGATTAATTGCACTGGTTTCTTTTTAGTTTTTTAATGTCTCTCTTAGAAAATTTTTAATCATGCATATTCACGCATCATATTTCTGTTAGGCAGCAGCTGGTGCTGTGAGACCTAGGACAGTTGTGGTTGTTGACTGTGGTACTTACAGCTCATGTCCAGTGCATTTGCACCCGGGTGGCCCTACCAGCAGTGTTGTCCATTTGGCTTAGTGTCCTGCCGTCAAATGTAGTTAATCTCTTTCCTATCACCTGATCATCATGGCCTTTGGTAGCCCAGAGTTGTCACATAACATTGGATCGAATGAATAAATGAATGCATGAATGAAAATTCAGATGATATTTTCTTCAGTTTTGCCATGCAACTCTGACATGACAGAAAATTACATAAATCTGTCACACTACTAACCTGATTTCCATTCTCTGCCCTGTGACTTGGAAGACAGCTAGTGAGTGTCACATTAATGTCAAAGCACAAACAATATAGAAGCCTCCTGCACAGTCTCTTGAGTGGGAGATTTAATTTCTGCTTTCAGATGTGGTATCAGATGAGTGCCAAGAGATACGAGTGTAGTCCATGCACATTTCCCTGACTCCGATCTCAGCCTAAGCTGCAGTGACAGGGTCAGCCCCACGGTCAGCTCCACACAGGGCTGAGCAGCAGCTGTTGGCAGAGCGTGCCTGGGAAGTCCCATGAGAAACTTCTACCCCTAATACATCCTCCTTCTTTCCTCCCTCAGAGAGTTGACTCCCTATTATGGGTTGAATTGTGCCCCCTCCCTCTGATTCATACGTTGCAGTCCTGACCCCTAGTACCTCAGAATGAGGCCTTATTGGAAACAGGGCCATTGCAGATGGAATTAGTTGAGATGAGGTCACACTGGAATAGGGTGAGCCTCTAATCCAATATGGCCGGTGTCCTTAGGAGAAGGGGAGATTTGGACTGAGACACACACCATGTGAAGTGAAGGCAGAAGCCAAGGAGCACCAGAGACTGCCAGCCCACCCCCAGGAGCGGGGGGGGAGGCCTGGAGCGCTCCTTCCTCACAGTCCTCAGAATGAACTGACCCTGCTGGTCCTTGATCTAGGACTTCCAGCTTCCAGAAGAGTGAGACAGTAAATTACTTTGTTACAGCAGCCCTAGAAAATTACTAGAGCCCCTCAGTCTAAATTACATCCCTGGTTCTTTCTCATGCCGCTTCCTTCCTGGTACTTATGACATTTGTATTTTTTCCTGGGCATCTGTTTGTGTAATGTCCAATCCTATTTTTCTACAAGTGCCATGAGATACTGGTGTTTGGTCCACCACTGCACACTCAGATCTAGAAATGAAGAGTCACCCCATAGACATGTTTTAATGAATATGTGTGCTGTCCTGCCATTGGAACCAGAAATGCAACAATTCCAGGACCACACACATCACTCCTCAGGAAGAAAGTCAGAATGCCTGAGAACACACACTAACAGGGTGTAGGGTGTCTCAGCAGCCCTCCTTCATCAAGGGGAACAGTGACCTTTATCCATGACCTCTTTGGCACAGGCTAGTCTATCATATCAGCTGGCTGGTATCGGGCGGGAATCAGGAGCCTGAGATAAGTTCTAGGAATAGAGCCCTACGCCCCTGGGGACAGCAGGCCTAAGGAGGCATCCCAGTGTGTGTGCATTTTTGAAGAGGCAGGAGAAGTGTTCTTCTAGGATCAGAGCAACAAGGAAGCAAAGGGTACCAAGTGCTGGGCAGTGGGAGGGGAGCCAAGTAAAGGGAGCCCAGCAGAAATGATCACCAGAGCTGTCATTTACTGGATCCGGACTAGGTGCCAGGCCATAGGCTTGACTTAATGTATCCCATCAAACTCCCACAACACACTTGCCAGCAAGTATTATTATTCCCATTTTACATGAGAAAACTGAAATGTAGGGAGTTTAAATAATTTGCCCAAGGTCACACAGTTAGTGAGTAGTGAGTGATAAAAGCCAGAATTACAACCAGCAAGCTGCTGTTATGATCGTTTCCCCACTTCCTGATCTTGCACACAGCTAGTTTGGATGACTATCTTTCATACTGTGATCACTAAATGTGGAAAAACCTATGTATTTTAGAAAGCGTCATATACCAATGCTTGTTTATTGTCCATCTCCCTCTACTAGGTTGCAAGCTTCTTGAGATAGTAGGATTATGCCTCCTTTATATTTGCAAACACAAACTTAATTAGGTTTTGCATTCCTACTACCCTACACAGGACCCAGCACATAGTAGAAGCTCAAAAATGTTTGTATTATGAATTAAATAAGCATTTGTTGATCACCTATACATACTTTAAAAGAAATTAATCAATTGTAGAATCTTCTGGTCAGGGGAAGAACACAGACATAAGTATTGGCCTGGAATTAGCATTTCTCTTCTCCACTTCTCAGTCATGGAGTACTGCAGTGTAGCTATATTTTGTGAGAATAAAAAAGCATTCAGTGCCACTCTATAGAAAGTTTCCATCCTGAATTGCCAAGTTGCCCTTCTCTAGTTACCCATTCTCTTTCTTATTCTAGCTTCTAATGCTCAACTTTCTATTGGATTATTACCTTTTGCACACCTACACCAATTTTTCTTGGAGCTGTTTTTGCTAAATCAGGAACTTTTTATTTTAATAATATCTCCAAGGTAATCAAGTGATGGATATTTTCAAATTAGATCATTCTGAAAGGTAGCTAATTTTAGACAGGCAGCTATTGATGGGAGACCTGGTGATAACATCCTCTCTCCCCTAATAAGGGAACGTGAAGCTCCCATTCCCCAACGAAGGTCACATTAAATTGTTCCTTGGCAATATCTTTTCTTTTACTTGCTCATCTTCTAAGCAGGGAAAGGAGGACGTCCAAACACCAACATGAAGAATACTATGCAAAATGCTAAACATAAATAGTGAAGAATACCAAGCAAGGAATATTTTAAAAGAGAACCTGTAGTAGTTTCATAGTTCTAGAAAACGGCATTGCCGCCACACTGGTTTACAGCAAAAGCAATTATTCTAGGGTCAAAAGCCCCACTCTCTACAGAACTATTAAAACCCAGTACGCTTCAGCTGGGTGGAGGCCATCCTATTTAATGTCCTTTCCACTCAACAGTACAAACTCAGAAATAAGAAGTGAGCAGCTGAACTGAAACTATTTTGTCCTCTCTTTACATATGATATTGAAGTTAAATATTGCAATGAAATGGCTCACACATGGCTCAAATCCTGAATAGTAACCTATACTGATCACAGGCTTTACAACACAGGCCTTGAGGGGCAAAATGCTTGTGTATTGTAATTTAGTATTTATGATGTTCTGTCGCCATCTCCTGGAAGAAAAGACCAAGAACACAAAAAGGGGTGCTAAGAGTTCAGGCTTCTATGAAGATAATTTTCTTCAAGGCTCAGGAAAAGTAGAGTCTCTACAGCCACTGAAGATACATATTTGCATCACTTTCCAGTTGAATTAGCATAATGTTGGGCAACCAAGAAATCTAAAAGGCAAATATCCAGAACTTCGGCGTCAGTTATTTGAGAGCAAAAGATAACATCAAGTCTATGAGTAATGAGTCTTTAGAGTTGCTAGTCCCCAGAGAAATTCTGAGTTCTCATTAGTAAAAAGATATGAGATCTCATTTTGCAAGAGTCAATAGTGCTGCCAGAGCACAGAGAGATACTAAAAGAATAATTTCCATACTCTGCTTTGAAAGTAATCATCCTTATCTTTACTTTATAACCCTCAGAATTTGGCAAAAGAGTTCTAAGGATTTCAAAACATTATTGATGGGACTAAGAATTTTTCCACATTAACTCTTATTTTCCAGGCTAGCTTGTGTTGGAGTTATTTACACATATGGCACAAATACAACCAAATGCATTGGAATATTTGGCTTTCTCTACACAAGATTCCATCAGTCTTTATTTCCTAAGATTTGGTATACACAACAAAAAAAGGATCATAAAGCAATACTTTAAAATATTATTTTTAAAATCCCTAAGATCATATGTCTTTTCTGTCAATATCCTCATACAAGGAGAGAAAAAAAAAAACCAAAAATTTTAGAGTAGGAGGTATTTTAGTCCAAACATTTCACAGTCCCGAATCACAACTTATATTCACAGAATGGGGGGAAGATATCTAAGGTCAACACCCACCAATCACCAGAAGGGACAGTTTAAACCATCTGTTCTCTCTAAACATTTCCCCCAGTCCTGCCCCACCATCCTGACTTTTGGGGAATTTTACAGCTTATGCAACTCACCATCATACTGAAGCCAAAGATGGCTTGTTGCCTTTCTGAATACACAGTTTGCTTATTCATACGACATAGATCAAGGAACACAGGCTTAGGATCCTAGAGCTGGAAGGGACTGTTCTTTGTAACTGATCAAAGTGATGTGCTGATGATACACATCCCAGTGGCCTGTTTGGGAAGTGGCAGGTTTGAACACTGTATTGAAATATATCAGCTTTCCTCCTTATTTTTTTTTAAACTTGGCTCCTCCTGAGGGCCTACCCATACAAAGCTCTGTAAGGAACATCTGACAGCTCTCATTCCCACAAAGCTGTGTTGTCTAATCTGACTTCCCATGATACCCACAAACTGAAAGGAAAAGCATGGTGGTCCAGAGAAGAGTTGACATAACGACACCACATCCTCCCCTGGCTCTGCCTCTTTACGGTGTGGCTCATGTCACCTGATATTTAGTAGGCTTACTTGACAGAGTTGATCACTGCATGGGAATTCTTCCCAAAGCTTGTGGCTAACAGGGGAAACAACCTTTGTTAATGGCCAAACTTCTTGAGGCAAGAACTCTGCACACACATCAGTGACAAAAATATTCCAGCATCGCATTGAACCCACAGTTTGGGGTCAGAAGTTGCTTTTATAAATATTCACTGGCACATGACCAAATTCTTGGAATCTTTGAAATCCACCAGCTTCCCCTTGATTCCTCTCTCTCCCTCACCGTGGAATCTTGGTTGCTATGATACTTGAGTGGTTTTAGAGACCTTCCTGTTCATCTTTCAGCTACTTCCCAGGTGAACATTTGCAATTTTGTAATGACAAATCCATGTAGCCAAGATGCATGACCAGTGTATGCAAGGTTTGATGCTATCAGTTCAGCAAACAGCTTCCAGCATTCTGCAGTCTCTCATCAAAGTGAGAGAGCCATGCTGGAACCTATCAATAATACTACGCAAAAGTAAACTGAGAAGCTGGCTACCTTCATAAAATTAATTTCAAAAGTATTCAAAAATATATCAGAAATTATCAGTGATCCTTTTCCCTGTAGATTTGACCAGTCTCGAATGAGTTGACTATAGGCAATTTCTCAACTTCCACTCTCCCACCGCAAACAATCTCGAGAGCGCAGAACTACTTGGTAGTTTCCCAAAATGTACCATTGCCTCAGGTCTCCTTGCTTCACATATGCTCTTGTTTCTACTTCAAATGTTTCCCTCTGACCATATGGGTAGCACTCACTTGTCCTTTAAACTTCAGCTTGGGAGTTTCCTTCTCTTACCTCCTCCCAGCAGTCTGAAGCTCCTCACCTCTGTGCTCCTACAATTTCCGTTTATACCTCCATAGTGGCACCTAAGAATGCTAGTGAAAGTTGTTGGTTTTCTCCTCCCACCAGCCATGGGGTCATTCTGGGAAGGGAATAAGAGTTTGAGTCTGTGTCTCAGCCCTCAGGACTGTGTCTAACATGCAGCAAGTGTTTGCCAATGGATGACTCGTCCAGGCACACAGTGCTGTGGACAGCCAGCCAGTTCAGACAGGCACCTCCTTTCCTCTGTCCCCCCTTATCCATCTGGTGTTCTAGACAGCCCCATCTCTCCATCAGCCAAAATTTGGGACCCATGAAGATTATCAAAGCAGTTACAACTCCTCATCCTTCCAGGCCTCCCTGGAGAACTGCTGACTCAAGTCCAGCCATGAATGGCCCACCTAACCCGTGTGGCCAGTCCCTCTAACAAACAGGCATGTAGGCCTATGCCAGGAGTACAGTTGACACTCAGGTATTGTAGGAACCTGATTCTTTAAGTCATGATCTCAGTATACCTTCTTCACCCAACCCAACTCACTAAAAATCCTCCCCTGGCTCTGCCTCTTTACGGTGTGGCTCATGTCACCTGATATTTAGTAGGCTTACTTGACAGAGTTGATCACCACATGGGAATTCTTCCCAAGAACAACCCAACTCATTATTTTTTCTCCTAATGTCAACTTTATTATAAAGGGAGTTCTCTCTCCAGGGTATAAATTAATTAATCACTACAATTTTAAATTTCTCACTGAATCCATAGTGGCACCATTATTATAAGCAGGATATTCAAACAGATCTCTTAACTTCTAGAGACTGTGTAACAGAGGGAAACTACAGGTCCCAGGTAATATTTATGAAAACTGAACTTCTGACCCAATGGGATGCTGAAATTTTGTTTTCACTGACATGAGTGTAGAGTTCCTGCCTCAAGAAGTTTAGTCGTAACTAAAGCTGTTTCTCCTGTTAACCACCAGCCTTGGGAAGAATTCCCATGCAGTGATCAACTCTGTCAAGTAAGCCTACTAAATATCAGGTGACATGAGCCACACCGTAAGGAGGTAGAGTGAGGGGAGGATGTGGCGTCATTGTGTCAACTCTTCTCTGGACCACCATGCTTTTCCTTTCAGTTTGTGGGTATCATGGGAAGTCAGATTAGACAACACAGCTTTGTGGGAATGAGAGCTGTCAGATGTTCCTTACAGAGCTTTGTATGGGTAGGCCCTCAGGAGGAGCCAAGTTTAAAAAAATAAAGAAGGCTGATATTTCAATACAGTGTTCAAACCTGCCACTTCCCAAACAGGCCACTGGGATGTGTATCATCAGCACATCACTTCGATCAGCTACAAAAGAACAGTCCCTTTCAGCTCTAGGATCCTAAGCCTGTGTTCCTTGATCTATGTCGTATGAATAAGCAAACTGTGTATTCAGAAAGGCAACAAGCCATCTTTGACTATTTCAGGATGATGGTGAGTTGCATAAGCTGTAAAATTCCCCAAAAGTCAGGATAGTGGGGCAGGAAGGGGGGTATATGTATAAGGAGGACAGATGGTTTAAGCTCTTCTTTCTAATGATTAGTGGGAGTTGACCTTAGAATTTTTCTGCCACATTTTTACAAAATCATTTTTATTTATTATTTTCTGAAATCTTTCACCAAATTTAAATGTCACAAAAGTATAGCCTTCTCAACTCTATTCCATCATATTCTGGAACAGAATGCAGTTTTCTCCAATTAAAAATAGGAGCTCCATCCAAAGATATCCCCCAAGTACAAATAGTCCAAAGTTCAATCACGGAATTTCAGCATTAAATCCTCTATATCACTTAAACTTTTATTGTTACATTTGTTCACTTTCTTGCTCTTATGGGGATAAATTTCACTGCTTCTCTGTAGGCATCATTTCAATAACTTTAATTCCCTTAAACATTTTGCAAGCTGAAGACTTTTGGTCCTCTACTTGTTGAGTGCCTTGATTAAAGATTCTAATACTTTTAAATAAGATGCAATCATATGTAGAGAATTTGTTTACAGAAATGTCTACTACCATTGTAGACTGCTTGGCTTGATTAGTGCCAGTGTCAGAAAGAATACTGAGCTTGTTAGAATAAGGACTTGAGATATAGTTTCCAATACTACTTGTGATCTCAATGTTCTAGTATCTGGTTATTCTGCTTACCAATTTTGGGATCTGCAGATACCTGAGATATATAAAGTCCAGAATGTGTACACTTATCAAATGTTAACATGTCAATTTCTGTCTATTCATCACTAACACTTTGTTCAAATATCCCCTTTCAAGAAAGCCTTCTTCTTTAAGTCTCCAAGTAATTATTTTATTTTGTATGCTCTTAGTACTACACTTTTGCCATATCACAATAACAGAATAATATTTCAGTGTTGAACTATGTATTTTCCATTTCTGCTCTTCCCCACCACTGCTCCCAATACCACATGCCACCACTCAGACAGCAGCTGGAATTTCTGTATGTACTGCCCTTAGTCACAGAGGCCATGAGTTTCAATTATTAAAGCCAGAAAATTGAGAAAGAATGACTTCTTGTTATTTGAAAGAGGTTGTTTTGTCTAATTTTGTTTTTTAAGTTCTGAAAAACTGGGCCTTCAATATCATAAGCCTAATCCTATTGGATCTGAAGCACAGACGTGATACAATAAACCCTACAGTGTGATGACATGAGCTCCTTATTACTCCCCAAATAAAATAAGAGAGACTAGAGAGTAGAAAAGGGAGACAGAGTCAGAGGGCCTGTGACAAGCATGAATAATCCAGAGGGTTTCTGAGAAAGGGCTCAGCCCTCCAGGCCGTGGTCTGAGTCCTGAGAGCAAGGCGGCAACAGGAACCCCGAACCTGCAGTAGAAATCCCAGGGAAGCTTGAGGGGATCCCAGAGCAGAGCTTCTCAGAGTATTGTCCAGAAAGGTATGAGTCTTACAGAGAAGCCTAAATATAGTCTGGCAGCATTAGCAAGAGAAGACACATAGGCTGTTGGGCCTGGAGGACGTCCCACCACATCCCACTCTGCTCATTCCCAAGCTTCCGGAGAGGAATGCAGAATACATTTCTTAAGAACCCCCGTGGGCTCCCAATGGCCTCTGGGGATGCAGCATAAAGGGAGAGGTCATGACAGCCAGATGCCTCTGTGGGATCAGTTAACTCAAAGGAAGTAGTGACTATAACCGCTGAGCCCAAGGGGCAGGCAGAGAGCTGCATCTCTGCAGAGACTGGTGGGGCCACAGAATGGCCTGACTTCCAAAGCCAGGAGGGTGAGTGAGCGCTGTAGTAATCTGTTCAGGTGCTACAACAAAATCCCATCACTGGGTGGCTTATAAACAATAGAAATTTGTTTCTCACAGTTCTGGAGGCTGGGAAGTCCCAGATCAAGGCAACTTCAGATTCTGTGCCTGGTGAGTGCCCACCTCTTTGTAGATGGCCATCTTCTCGCTGTGTCCTTACATGGCAGAAGAGGTGAGAGAGCTCTCTGGGGCCTCTTTTATAAGGGCACTAATCCCATTTGTGAGGACTCCGTCCTCATGACCTAGTCAGCTCCCAAAGACCCCTCTTCCAAATACTCTCACATCAGATATTAGGTTTCAATATCAGTGTATAGCAAAAGCTACCTCTGAGGAAAAGGGCAGAGAATTCTGAAAGATACAGAGACTTAAACCAGAACAGACTAAGTTACCTTAAATTGGAAAGATTGAAACTTTCATTACCTGGTAGGAATGGAGGCTTGTGACTTGCATTAATTTTAATGTTAATGAAACAAATGTATACTTTTTCAAGTATGTAAGTATATTTATACTACTCCAAGCCCTTACTCTATAAAAATGAAAACCTAGTATATTAATATCATTTATTCACTTAACCAAAAATTAAATGTTTATTTAAAGCACAGTGCTGACAGCTGGGGATATAAAGATAGGTGAATTTAAGAAATTTATGTTTTAGTGCAGGAGATCTTATAGTTACATGTAATAAGAATTACTGTAAGGCATATGTATTTGTTTTCAGAGGCTGCTATAACAAATTATCACAAACTCAGTGACTTAAAACAACAGCAATTTATTCTCTCAGTTCTGGAAGCCAGAAGTCTGAAACTAAAATAGTGGTAAAAACAATATTTACTAAATTAAGAAGTCTGTGGAGCACTAATATATAATTCACATATAATATATAAATCTGTCCAAAATAAGTTGTATGATCTGCCAATCAAAAGAGAGTCATTTTTACATATTTTATGTAACTACACATAATTTATGGCTGATGAATTGATGTGACAAACCTGATGTTAATTAAAAATAGTATACTTCAGCATGGCACTGTATTTTCTGTGCTTGCAGTCTATTATCAACTGAATTTTTGAAATGCTTCATTCATTCAATAAATTACTTGTAAAATCAACCCAAGCAGCCTATAATGGTATTAGACATTTTTGTAAACAAATTCTCTACATTTGATTGCATTTTATTTAAAAGTATTGGAATCTTTAATCAAGGCATTCAACAGCAGGAAGACCAAAAGACTTCAGCTTGCAAAATGTTTTAGGGAAATAAAAGTACTGAAACAATGCTTACAAATAGAGAAGCAATGAAATTTGTCCCTACAAAAGCAAGAAAGTGAACAAATGTAACAATAAAAGTTTAAATGGTATACAGGATTTAATTTTGAAATTCTGTGATTGAACTTTGGACTCTTTGGACTTGAGGGATATCTTTGGATGGAGCTCCTATTCTTAATTGGGGAAACTACATTCTGTTCTAGAATAGGATGGAATAGAGTTGAGAAGCCCATCCTTTTCCAACATTTAAATTTGGTGAAAGGTTTCAAATAATCATAAATAAAAATACCTTTTCGATAAGTTTTGTATTATACAAATATATGTCAAAGAGTTATTCTGGATTGAAACAAAAATACCTGAGCTAAAATTTTTATTCATTTTAATATAGAAAAGATAGACAAGATATCTTGCACTTAAGAGAATTTGCTGTGAGCTTAGTAAGTACCTCAGCACTCACACAGAAAATATATTCTCATTAAAAATAGGGTCTTCTGAGAAAAGTCCATTAAAGCTGTTAAAAATTTCCTATTTATATGCCATAAATCCCATTTTGAATATTATAGGCAATTTAATGAAAATTTGAGAATCATGTTGAAAAATTACATTATTAAAGAGAAGGAAGAGAAGAAACAGTATAGTAGACTTAGAGACAGACTCAACTAAGAGACTAATTAAAACACAATAATATGTTTCAGAATAATTATGCTTGTGTTTTTTTTTAACATTCAGATAACCAATATATCTGCTTTAATGCTTTTAGAGAGAATTTAAAACATAATTTTTAATGAAATTGTTTTCTATGTCCACTAGTAACATAAAACTGGTTTGTTAATAAGTAAGCAATATTTCAAAAATCATATATTTTAATTATTTTTAACAAGTCTTCTTATTCTAAAAAATAGTTTGGTTAATAAATTAGATTCTCATCTAAGCTCAGATTGGACGGCAGCTTATGAATGTGAAAAGGAGACCTTGTAGGCCATGCCAAGGGGTTCTGATTGTACCCTAACAGCTCAGAGGATAGGACAAGGTGCAAGAAGACAGAATGGGTGACACCAGGCAGGCAGGGTGCCAGGCCCTGACCCCACTTCATCCAGAGCAGCTCGGCTTCTATCTGTTTTACCTGTTGGATTTCTACATAAGCTCTAGTTTGAAAAAAATGGTTCTCTAGCTAAAAGTAAGCTCAAAATTCTGCTGTGGACAATGGTGTCAGGGATGAATTTTAAGCAGAGGTGTAACATGATCAGGTTTGCATTTTTAAAAGCCACTTCGGCAACAAGAGGGAGAATGGACACTTATGAAATGTAAACGCTGGAATATGCAGGTTGAGCTCACGCCTGGAGGACTTCACTAAGGGGCAATGCCGTGCCCTTGGTTTTTACAGAAAATAGAAAAACCATGTTCCCAAAGCCCTTCATGTAGGGATCTGCACATTGAATTATAATTAGAATTCCATGGAAAATAAAAAATACTGTTTCTTTAGATGATCTAATTTAACTTCAGTTATAAATCAACAAGAGCTATATATTATGTGTGTTTCTTTTCTTGACCTAGCTGCCTAGACACTCACAACTAAATTAAGTGTTTGACTATGGCAAATAATTTATTCTAGCTACTTAGAGCACAGACTTTGCCTCTATGTTGCTTGTTTTGCTTTGTCTTTTTCTAAATTGCCATTTCAGATGTCTTAAGAAGTACTGATCTCCATCATAAATAACAATTGTAGTGGTTGCTAACATTACTCTGGGCTCGCATATGCCAGACAATGTTCTAGACTCTTTATATAAACTCACTTAATCCTTACCAAAGCTAAATATGGAACTCTCGGGCTTTGGGTTAGTGAACTTATGAAATACTGGTAACATCAGAGAACATGTTTCCCTTTATCCCCTTATCACCATAAGCTTAACCATTTCTGTGCTTAAAACCCATCAAAGCATTGAAATAGGCAATTTCAAAAAAAGAATAATAATAACTCAAATGAACTAAAAATCAAATCACTGGAAGTCACCTCTCTGATCCTCAACTCCCCATTATGCAAAATAAGTATAAACATAATGATATATAATGAGGCTGCAGGGAGTTTTAATAAGGAAATTAATGTGAAATTATGTTGAAAAAATTTACTGTGGTAAATATATATAATAATGTATGTCTGCTATACTTCAATGTTAAAAAAATATTTTAATGTGGTAAACAAATGTTACTTATGGTCACTCCAAAAAAGAGCCAGTGAGGAGTTCTTTGTTATCTTCTTACACCTCTCATGGGTTCCACTGGCAAGTCACTCTTCACAGTATGTTCACTAGGACCTTGGCCACAGCCTCCTAATGGGTCTTCTGCTTCCCTTTTTCCCTTCTGTGACAGCAGGCAGAGTGATGATTTTAAAACACAGTGTAGATCATACCACTCCTCTGCTCAAAACCCTATGAGGTAGGCAGAATACTGACCCCTCAAAAGCGTCTGCGTCCTAATCCCTGAGTGCCTATGTCCCCTTACATGGCAAAGGGTCTTTGCACGTGTGATTAAACTAAGGATCTTGAGGTGGGGAGAGATGATCCTTGATTTTACAGTCATAATCCCAAGGGTCCTTATATGAGGGAAGCAGAAGTGTCAGAGTCAGAAAGATGGACAAGGGAAGGAGAGGCTGGACTAGTGCCATTGCTGGAGGGGCGCCAAGAGCCACAGAGCGCGGGCAGCCTCTGGAGGTAGGAAAGGCAAGGGACAGGTTCTCCCGTGAAGTCCCGAAAGGAATCAAGCCCTGCCAATCTCTTTGATTTGAGCCCCATGTCACAGATTTAATTGGATCTCCCCCCAGAACATATGTTGGAGTCCTAACCTCTGGTACCCTGGTAGGTGACCTTTTTTGGAAATAGGGTCTTTGCAGAGGTGATCAAGTTCAGATGAAGTCAGTATGGCAGGTCTTATTCCAATACTAATTGTATGTTTATAAATATGGGGAAATTTAGACACAGACATGCACACAGGGAGAATGCAAGGTGAAGATGAGAGCAAACATCAGGAGGATGTTTCTACGAAACAAAGAACACAAAAGACTGCCAGCAGGCCAGCAGAAGCCATGGCAGAGGCCTGGGGAAGATTCTCCCTCCAAGCCCTCAGAATGCACCAGCCCTGATAATACCTTGATCTCAATGTTTCGCCTCAGAACTGTGAGACAATACATTTCTGTTCTTAAAGCCATGCAGTTGTGGTACCTTACCATGCTGGCCCGAGCAAACTAGTCCACCCGTAAGACCCATTTGGTATCTCTGACCCCCAAAACTGTAGGATAATTAGTTTGTATTGCTCAATGCCACTAAGTCTGTGGTAATTTGTTACAGCAGAAACAGGAAACTAATATCATCTCCAAAATTGCAGCAACAGTATTCCTAAAATCTGAAGTCTCCACCACCTCTTAACATCTTCCGGCCTGACAGTTCCTCTCTGACTTAATCTCCCAGTACTCCGCCCTTCGATCCCTCTGTCCCAGCCCTACTGCACACCTTGCTGTTCTTTGAACACCCTTGCTCACTGCGATATAATGTCCTAAGAAATACATATTTGGTCATTCAGATGAACAAATATATAACTCCCAGGTATATGGGCTTCATCCACAGTTCCTGAAAACAGTGCAGAGTCTTACAGGTGAAATGGGTGTTTTTTCATGTTAATGAGAGACTTTTGGACCCCCACCCAAGGGCTGGAGGCTGAATCAGCCAATGGCCAATAGTTAGTCAATCATGACTAGGCAGTAAGCCCTCACGAAACACCCTCAGAAGGGCTTCCTGCTGTGCTTGGGTTGTATCCTGTTTCTCAGTCGGGGAGAGGTTCCAGGCTTAGGGAACCAGAACGCCTCTGTGTGCCACCAAGCCAGACCCCAAGCTTCATGAGAATAGAAGCTCCTTTATTTGGAAGCTTGCCCTGTGTATCTCTTCATCAGGCTGTTAACTTGTATCCTTTACCGTATCCTTTATTAAACTGGTAAAGGATAAGTGTTTTCCTGAGTTCTGTGAGCCGCTCTAGGAAATTAATTGTTCCCAAGGGGGAGGTCTGGGAACCTCCAATCTGTGCCAGTAGGTCAGAAACCCAGGGAACTTTGCCTGGGCTTGTGACCGGCATCTGGAGTGGGGCGTGGAAGACCGTCTGGCAGGAAAGAGCCCTGAACCTGGGGAATCTGGTGCTGTCTCCAGTCAGAGAGCATCAGAATTGAGTTGAGTTCTCCAACAGCCTGCTGGCGTTCAAGAATTGCTTGGTGTTATGTGCGGAAAGTCCCCCCTCCCACATATTTATACACATTGGAGTCAGGCCTGGGAAACTGAAAGGAGTTATACTACTGCTGTGTATGATATTGTTATTGTTATATATATATGTAGAAAAAGAACACGCCCTTGCACTCACCCCAGGGCCATTGCACTGGCTGCTTACTCTGACTGGAATGCTCCTCTTCCTCACATGCTCCCTTATTTCCTTCAAGTCCCTGGTTATATGTCAGCCTATCAGAGAGGCCTTCCCTCAATGTCCTATAGAAAGCAACACTCTCTGCTTTGCTGCTTCATTTTTCTTATCACACACCGCCATTTGCACACTCCACACTTGTTGATTTGCAGTCACTGTCTTCCACACCCCCATTAGAACACAGGCAGAGAGCAGGGAGTAGTCTGACTCATTCCTGTGTCCTCACCACCTATAACAATGCCAGGCACATAGAAGCGCTTAGGGCATCGTTACTGATCACATGAATTCAAAATTGTTGCTATGTCGTGCCCCTAAAGTTCTTTTCATTTAAACTATTTCCAATGTCTTTGTCTTTGAGCATATAAACAATGAGACCCTAGGCTCTGGGGTCATAAATCCAATACACTCACCCTATGTCATCCTCATCAAAATAAACTGGAAGGAGATGAGCTCCCCAGGGAGACAGCAACACAGATTTCCTGCACAATGTCAAAATCTTTCACACCAGATAGTCAAGAGCACAAATGAGGCAGACCACTCGTGACCAGAGAAACCAGTCAGGATGTGATGATAGCTTTGGACTTATAATTAATCTTAAAAGGCTGGCAGGGCAGTTAAGGCTGGGTTTGGAACTAGATATTAAATATTAATGTACTAAAATATTTTTAATGCAGTAATAAAAGGAGATAGACTTTAGTTGTTTATCAGGGATTCAAAATTAATCATAGTTTTCAAAAGCTTTCTTATTTCTAAGTTTAAACTGTAACTAATAGACGTGAGTGTGGGTGACAACATAGGCAGACTCACCATAAAAGTCATAATGTGGGTAGACAGCGGGGAGAGCGCAGCTTGAACTGAAACCACGTCTCAATCCCATACTCCTACGGGTTCTCCTTCAATTTAATAGTCAGATCACACTCCACATCTGAATACAGGTGAGGCTATAAGAGCTTTTGTTTTCATCTTTGTTTTAACCACAAAATCATTATCCTTTGTTTATTTGTATCCCCATACCCACAGGCTTAGGACTTTCAAAGCCACACATAAGCAAAGGAAAGAATGGATATATCTAATGTACTAATAATACCACCAGTTTACACAAAGTGTCTTTAGCTACTTATCACTGCTGGACATACATCACTCCAATAAATAATATAGAACCGATTCATCTCACATCCGGGGAGAGTCTCTTAGACCTCAAATCCCCAGATCTGTAATTGTCATTGTAAGAGAAGGAATGCTTATGCTCTGCCTAGATACTCTCAGGGAAGGAGGGGGGCCTGATCTGATAAGTCAGAGTCCAAGATAATCAAGTGGACATACTTATTAATGTGTTTCAAGAAGCCCTTTGCCCTGCATGAATCTTCAGCTCCTGCGCATTCCCACAGTAGGAACAGTCACCAAGTCAGGGCTCGCCTGGGGCCCAGCTGTCTCAGCCTGTCCCATCACCTGCCCCGACCTGTTTGCTGATGAAAGTTCCTCTGCCAGGAAGCCAAGCAGGGGTGGTAAAAGATTCCAAACTTTGGAAGTAGACTTGGGGTGGCTCAGAAGTCCAATTTTGGCCTCAAACTTAAGCCAAGAGCCCCTTCCACACATGCCACTGGGGTCCTGGCCTGGTCTGCCCTTTCCCCAGTAATGAAGTGACTCTTGTTTCCCATCTGCTACTGGTTCTTATGTCTCTTCCTTCAGGCTTTCCAGGGTCCCTCTTGCCAAATACTATTAAAACTGCCTTTTATTTCACTATACCATATAATTTCCCTCAATAGTGTAAAAGAAAACATATAAACTCTGAAATGATTCCTTGCATTTTTAATGAGCATCAGAGCATACAATGTCACTGGCTGAGGACCACTTGGCCCTCAGCCAGGCTCCCTCACTGGTTACCCTGCACCCCACAAATGTAAATGACATGAAGTTATGTTACAGCAAAATCACACGAAACTGCTGGGCTGTTTGTGAGCAGTCAAACCTGTATATGTGAAATCCAAGAACGCTAAGTGTTTTATTTTCAGTAATGTTGACATTCTGCAGATTCCTGCAGGCAGTATGAGTGTGATATGATTGTTAAATGCACAGACTGAGGAGGTAGGCAGCCTAGGATAGAATTCTGGATCTGTCGGGCCCAAGGTATGTCACCTTGAGCACATTCCTTAGCACTTTATTTCCTCAGCTCTGAAAAGGGAATAATACCACCTGACAGGGTTTTTGTGAAGATTAAATAAAAATCATTTTGTACAATGCCTGCCACATAGCATGTACTTGGTAAACATTAGGAGTGATAGTTATTGTTACTCTTACTACTTCATTATGAAATGAATTAGTCCCAGTAAATACAGAAATGAGAAAGACTTAACTAATCATGTTCTTTAAGTTGTTGCCATAATTTAGAAATCAAAGAAATTAAAGTAAAATTAAAGAACTCTCATAGTTTTATGTGTGGAAATAACATATGTACTAAGAGAAACAACTAAGCAACTGTCACAGTATACCTGCTCGAACCCTAATGTCATATCCCAAAGTCTCAGAGAAAGAAAAGCTATCAAGTGGCTCGAAACAAAACAATGCAAAGCATGACAGGCCTTTGTATTAGTTTTCTATTATTGCGTGAGTTACCAAAATTTAGTTTAAAACAATACAAATTATTATGTCCCCTTTCCATGGGTTAGGTGTCCAAGTGCAGGTTAGCTGAGTATTCTCAGGGTCTCACCAGGCTGAAATGTCAACTGTGGCTGCAGTCTGCTCTGAGTCTTGGGTCCTCTTCCAGACTCGTTGGCTACTGGTAGAATCATTTCCTTATGATTGTAGATGAAGCCCTCGTTTACTTGCTGTTGTCTGGGAATTGCTCTCAGCTACTAGAGGCTACCCTTAGGTCCCTGCCACAGAGCCCCCTACCCTATCTCAGGAAACAGTTCACATAGCTGTTTGTTTTTTCAAAGCCAGCTGGAGAGCAGCTCTGCTTCTTGAAGTCTCTCTGACCTCCAGATCCTCTTTTAAAGGACCTGATCAGGTCACTCAGAGCTGGGATAAATCTCTCTTTTGATTAACTCAAAGTGAACTGATTAGGGCCCTTAATTATATCTATAAAAATCCCTTCCCCTTTGTCATGTTATTTATTCTTGAAATTCACTTCCTATGGCTTCTATAACACCACTCTTTCCAAAAGGTTTCGAAGATTTGCCTTTGAAATTCCTGGCCACTAAATCTCCTACCAGTTTATGAAGTGTTGGGGTTCCCAAAGGTTTCATACCCAAACTCACTTTACACCTCTCTTGGGTGTCTCCATTATAGCCTAACAACTTCAAATAACTCCAAAGTGACTTCCAATGCTTTCTCTCCTCATCCCCACATTCCTTCCTGTGTGTCCCACAAACACATCAAGTACAATGTATATTTATTTGCAAAATCTGCTCCTCCCCCTGCATTCCCCTCCAAGACACTACCGTCCATCTATTCATTCATGCTAGAAAAACAAGAATCAATCTCTAAAACAATTCTCACTCTTTTCTCTATAGGGCACTAAGTCCCATAAAATCCACCTCCTGAATAGTTCTCACATATGATCCTCCATCTCCATCCCTACTAACATAACTCTAGTTCAGGCCCTTGTCATGTTTTGTGAGACTTTATTATTTAGAGCAGTTTCAGGTTCATAGCAAAAGTAAGAGGAAAGTACAGAGATTCCCCAAATACCCCTTGCCCCCACACATCCATAGCCTCCCTTGTTATCAACATTCCCCATCAGAGTGATGAAATCTGTCACAATTAATAACCTACAGTGATATGTTATAATCACCCTAAGTACATGGTTTACATGTTGCTCCACATCCTCACTCCTAGTGCTGCACATTCTATGGGTTTGGACAAATGTATAATGGCATGTGTTCATCATTATGGTATCTGAATGAGTACTTTAACTACCCTAAAAATTCTCTATGTTCTGCCTATGCATCACTCCCCACCTCCCACAACCCATGGAAAACAGTGGTTTTCTTTTCCTGTCAAAATAATTTTGTCTTTTCTAGAATACCATATATTTGGAATCATATAGTATATAAACTTTTCAGACTGGTTTCTTTCACTTAGTAATATGCATTTAAGTTTCCTTTATGTCTTTTCAGGGTGTGATACTCATTTTTTTTTAACACTGAATAACATTCCATTAGATGTACCACAGTTTAACCATTCACCTACTAAAGGACATCTTGGTTGCTTCCAAATTTTGGCAAGTATGAATAAAGCTGCTATAAACATCTGTTTTGCCTGATGATTTTGGCCCCAGGCAAGTTCACTATGGATTCAGTGAGAATGAGAAATGTCACTGGAATGTTCTCAGGGTAAAAGCATTTATATCTGGCTTGTTCTCCCGATGGTAGGTTGAGCACTAGAATCACATCTGAATCCTGCAGTCTGCAGGCCCATAATCCACCTCCATCTATGCCTCAGCTTAGAGCACTTGGCAGAGCTCTTTATATAGTGACTCAGTCAATAATAGCTTATTGCCTATGGGTATGGAAGCATTAGCCTAGCAGTAGGCCAATTACATCATCAAGTAGCTTAAGGTCAGGTGAGGATCCTGGCCATAGGAACTTCCATTTTCCCCACAACATCCATGTGCAGGATTTTGTGTGGATGTAAGTTTTCAACTCCTTTGAGTAAATACAAAGAATATGATTGCTGGGCTGTATCATATGGTAAGATTTGCTTAGCTTTGTGAGAAACCACCAAACTATCTTTCAAACTGGCTATAGTATTTTGCACTAACATGACAGCAATAAACACTACAGTGTTTCTGTTGCTCCACATCCTCAGCAGCACTTAGTGTCAGTGTTCTGGATTTCAGCTATTCTTATGGATGTTTAACGGTATCTTACAGTTGTTTCAATTTGCATTTCCCTGAGGACATTTGACCTGGGACATCTTTCCATCTGCTTTTTTGCCATCTGTATATCTTCTTTGATGAGATACCTATCAAGGTCTTTGGATAATTTTTTAAATCAAATTGTTAAATTTCACAGGGTACAGAATTCTAGGTCAATGGTTTATTTTTCTCTCAACATTTAAGATATTTCACTCCACTTCTTGCTTCTGTGTTTTCTGAGAAGTCAGATATAATTCCTATATTTTCCTCTACAGGTAAGTTGTTTTTTCACTCCAGCTTTCTTCAGGATTTTTCTTTAATTTTGATTTTCCTTAGTTTAAAAACAATATGCCTAGGTGTAGTTTATTTTTGTTTTGCTTTGCATTTATCCTGTTTGGTGTCCCCTGAGCTCCCTGGAGCAATGGTTTGGTGCTTGACATTAATTTGGGGGAATTTTCATTATTGTTTCAAATGTTTCTTCTGTTTCTGTCTCTCTTCTCCTGTGGTAATACCACTGCGCCTATGTTACACCTTTCGTAGTTGTCCCACAGTGCTTGGATATTCTACTCTGTTGTTTTCAGTCTTTGTTCTTGCTTTTCAGTTTTGAAGGTGCCTGTTGACAAACTCTCAAGCAACTATTCTTTCCTCAGCCGCATCCAGGCTACTAACAAGCCCGTCAAAGGCACCTTCATTTCAGTCAGTGTTTTCCATCTCTAGCATTTCTTTTCAGTTTTTTCTCAGGAGTTCCATCTCTCTGCCTACCTCTCCCATCTGTGCTTGCATGCTGTCTGCATTAGAGCTCCTAGCATATTAATCACAGTTGTTTAAAGTTCCCTGTCTGATAATTCCCACATCCCTGTCATGTCTGGTTCTGAGGCTCGCTCTGTCTCTTCCAATGGTGTTTTTTGCCTGTGGTATGCCCTGTAATATTTCCCCTGATATCTGTACATGATAGACTGGGTACATTGAGCTGCTGTAAATAAGCCTTTGGTAATGTGGCTGTGAGGTGGCGCGGGGTGGGGAAGCATTCTGGAGTCCTAGGATTAGGTCTCGGTCTTTCAGTGAGCCTGTGCCTCTGGACTGTGACCTTCCAAAGCGCCTCTCAGCTTTTCTGCCCCTCAGGTGGGCAGGACGGTCAGATTGGGCTGGAGCTGGTATTTCCCTTCCCCCAGGTCAGGTAGCTCCTGAAATACACTCAGCAGGTTAGGCTCTGGTTGATGAGTCTCGCCTGAGGGCAGCCTTGTGAAAAAGAACAGAGCATGCTGACTTGTTTCAAAATGGCTCCGTGCATCTAGGCACGTGCCTTGCCTTCCCCTCGCCCTGCTGGAGGCAAGTGAAGTTTTTCTCCAGTGTTTACCATGAAAACCTGGAAGTAAAAGTCCCAAAAGTGTGGGGGCTCCCATAACTGGGTGCCCCTGGGGTTTTGAACTCTCAGGCTTGTCCAGACTGAGTCTCCAGCAATTCCTCAGTAACTGTTCATGTTTTCCTGCACCAGCTTCCACTCATCTCTGCTCAGTAAGCTGGGACTCCCTGTAGCTGCCCAGCTGTCTCTCTAGTCTTGGGGACAACAGTGTACCCAGTGTCCTCACCTCTCTTACAGGTCCCTGGGAAGACTTGTTGATTCTTCAGCCTGTTCAGCTTTTGTTTCAGGCCCTTTTCAATTTCCATCTGGTCTATTTAAATTGATCCTGACTGGTTTCCTTTCTCCCATTTGGTGCCTTTCCTAGCCACCCTTCCAAATCCTGTAATTTCTCTCTTATTCCTCTATGCCCCTGCATATGCTCTTTTTATCTTCCATTACTTCCACTATGCACCTGACAAAATTTTATTGGATGAGCTAAGATTGTGGTGGTCACAAATGGGAGCCAAGACAACTTAAGCTGGCTTAAACATATAAAGGAGATTGATTAGCTTCAGGAGCTGAATTTCCAGGGTAAGCTGGCTTCAGGAATAACTGCATTCATGGCTCAAATTTGTCACTGGGACTTTTTTTCTCCATCTCTGGGCTCATCCCTGCTTCTTGACACTTACTGATTTAATTCTCAATGTCAATGCAGTGGCAAGTGGCTGTGATAATTCCACCCTCATATTCCTGGAAGAGATATTCGAGTCAAGGATGAGAGAATCTCTTCCATAAGCAGCTCTGATTGACTTATGTGGTACCCCTGACCCAACTGCTGTGCCCAGAGAAATGGAAAGCATTTATTGGCTTATGTAACTCTGGGAGGAAAAATCCCAGGGCAAAATACCTTTGAAACCAAAATCAGTCAAAGGGAGAAATAAAGTGACAGAAACCCATTTATTGTTTACAAGCACTCATCTACCTCTGCTCTCCCGTGTCTCTCACGACCTGGCTGCAGAAGAAGGGACCCCACCCAACATCTCCAGTCCAGGTAAGCACTTGCTGGCCCATACCTATTGATATGGAGATGGCTACTTCTCTCCACTCCTTGGAAACACCTATCAATATGGAAATGCACTAAGGCCAGGTGAGAGATTCTGGAAATATTGCAATTTTACCCACAGCTTAAATCCAGTTTACACACTGTTTATCCTCAATGAGCCCATCCCATCGTTCCACTTATCGCACAGTCTAAGAATGACAAAGAGATGGATTCCTGGTGAAAACCAGGGACTGTTACACTAAGTCAAGGTAAATGTCTGCTAGATGACTAAAACAGTTATCCACTCTGTTATTTTCTTAAAACTCAGCTTAATCATTTTCACTAGACTGAGTTCTTTGAAAGTAGGAACTAAGTCTTTTTCATCTTCGTGCCTTAATGCCTTAAACATATTAAGGATTCAATAAGCCTGTAACGAAAAGCATGCCTACAGGAAAACAGTCGAGGCAGCAACTAACTAGGGGATGTTGAAGAAAGTTTCAAAGAGGAGGTAGCACTTCAGACTCGTCTGGCAGGTGAGTGTGAGGACACTGGGAGAGGGGGAAGTAGCAAGAAAGGCACCCAGAAGAAATAGTAGCCTATAAAAATAGGCAGACCCGCAGGGAATGTTTAACCATAAATCATCTAGAGTAGGAAAAATGGGAGATACAATGGCAGAAGATGGGACCAGGACAGGGAGATTGGGGTCAGGTTGTAAAAAAATGAAAAACAGTGAAAACTTAAAGATTTAAATTTATCACCAGGCAAAGGAGAACTACTGCAAGGTTTTAACTGAGGGATTAATTCAATTGAGTATTTTACATAAGAAAAACAACACTGATTTCTTTCTTCTTTCAATCTCCACTGCTGTGAGAATCAGGAAACCAATTAGGAGACTGCTACCTAATCAGACCAGAGAATATGAGGGAAATCAAGAGAAGTAGTACTTTTAGGTGATACTGATCACGTTCATTTAGGGATGGATGCATGAGAGAATGTAGATTATTAGGTTTCTGACCAAGTAGATGGCAATGTCCGGAACAAAGGTGAGGAACAGAGAAAAACAAAAGCATTCTGGAATATGCCTCTGCTACCTTCTTTTTGCTTTGGTGTTCTGTGCTGGGTGTTGCTCTGCCTTTTCAATCCAAGAAATCATTTAACCCATACTATGTGCAATGCAGTTAGGCAAGACCTCCCCCAAACATAACAAGATATGATAACTTTCTTGCCAAGACTCTAAGGAGGAAGATGGAGTGATGATTCTAGAAACCTGTAAAGAGGGGTTCTGGTGTAAATCTACCTGCGTAGTTATAATTTTTCCCAGGAAAGCAGGATGGGAAATAGGGAGATTGAGAAATTTGACCATAATACCAGTTTCTCTCAGTGGAGCAGGTAATGGGGGAAGCTGCAGGAAGGATTTGTAATCCTGCATCTGGTGACAATACCTACCTTTTGTTCTTGTAAGAGTGTTGTCATTTCAGGATTCTTATCTGACAGGTCACTCTGTGTGCTAAATTGATGGGAGGGATTTTAAAGCACTTTTAGTAGATTAACTTCCTATTTGCAGTCAGTGAAAACCAATCCACTGTATACATGGGGGAATCACACTCCACATATGAGACGATTAAATGTTCTCCTGGCAGCAGAATCGGCCTTCTTAATAAATGTACACTAATAGCACCCTGTTATCTGGAAGTTATTCACAATAATAGCACCCAGTATCAGTGGGAATGGACCCTCTCCAGGTGCCGGGCTTGGGTGTACAGTTAGAGAGCCCTCTGGCCTCTTTGACACTACGCATTAAGAAGCCTTCATATCTGCATAAGCTTTCCTCCAGCAATTCCACTTTCAGGGTCTACTAATGCAGAGATGTACTAGTATGTCCAGGGTACATAAAGAAATATTGAAATAACCTAAATATCTAGCAATAAGGACATTTAGGTTATTTTCAGTGTAATGGACTTCACTCAGATAATGAATTTCAATATAGATATTAAAGTGCAAATGCAGATATATATGTATTGATATGACATTCTTAATTTTAGGAGCTAAAACACATTACAAAACAGTGGGTATCATCTAGTGCTATTTTTTAAAAGAAAAAAGAAGTACGATACTAATTGGAAGTATTAGAGTATTCTTCACCACCACCCATTACCATTTTCCACTTAAACTTTGAAATAAGCCCCCACTCTACACTAGGAGCAGTTTTAGAAATAGACGGAGAAAGAAATTAAAGAAGACAAATTCTTGTCTCCTAAGCTCAAGAGTGAAGAGTGTAGGTATGAGAAAGTGAAGAATCGAAAACAGATACGAGATAACCAAGCCAGTTTTTACCTGCCCCTTCAAAAGCCTTCAAAAGCCCTCCAGCTGAGAGCAGGGAGAGAGGATTCAAGTTAGACTGGAAAGTGGACCAGACTGCCCACAGCTCTCCACTTGGAGCTGAGTCTTACAGGGGGATTTCCTCTTACGTTTGGGGATCTGAGAGTTGGGTGACCTATGCTCATCTTCCCATCAGAACTTTGGAAGCCCTCCGTGCTGCAGCTGAGATGTGTTTTGCCCCAGAAAGGCAAGGTCAGGACTGTAATATGCAACCAGTCACAAGAGGGACTGCTCCCCTTCCCGAGGCTCCCCGGTTACAGCGGAGCCCCAGAAGACGTGCGGACGCTGATGTGAAAGTGTCACTGCCCGGCCCCAGGAGAGATGGGGAAGATGTCACTGGGTCTGCCCACGGTCCTGCCACCGGATGAAGGGACACTAGCAGGGAGGTAGGGTTTGAGTCGTCCCCACTGAGGGTGAGGTGAGCACTGTGCCGCAACTACTCAGATTTCTCGTGGAGGGGGAGAAAGAGCCAGAGAGAGGGCACACCTGCTTCTGATAAACGAGGAGCCATCCAGAGTGACAGCTCACTTCTGCTGACATTCTCCTGGCAGCAACTCATCCAAAGCCACACTGGAATGAAAAAATGCCTGAAAATGTAGCACAGGGCTGGTCAGCTGATCCCCAGCGTCAATTCCCCACTGTGGAGAGAGGAGCACAACTGTCCGGTCTCTGCTACAGGACTAACTCTGGTCCCTTTGAAAAACCTTCAGGATTAAGAAAAGTAGAAAATTTTGTGGAGACACAGTGATTTAACAAGTATGTAAAAAATGGAAAGGGGTTTAGTAAAATAGGGAAACCTTTCCTATACAGAAGAAAGCAATAATAGCAAATGAGTACCAGTGTTTTGTAGGATGGCAATATAATTTTAACTCTTTACACTGAAATGAAAACAATTACTAGACATTGATATATGGATTGTATCAGTAGATGCATGGATAAAGAAGATGTGGTACATATAAACAATGGAATACTATTCAGACATAAGAAAGAAACAAATCCTACCATTTGCAACAACATGGATAGAGCTGGAGGACATTATGCTCAGTGAAATCAGCCAGGTGGAGAAAGACAAGTACCAAATGATTTCCTTCATTTGTGGAGTATAACAATGAAGCAAAACTGAAGGAACAAAATAGCAGCAGACTCAGAGACTCCAAGAATGAACTAGTGGTTATCAGAGGGGAGGGGTGTGGGAGGGTGGGTAGGGAGGGAGGGAGAAGGGGACTGAGGGGTATTATGTTTAGTACACATGGTGTGGGGGATCACGGGGAGAACAGTGTATCACAGAGAAGGGACATAGTGGATCTCTGGCAACTTGCTGCACTGATGGACAGTGACTGCATTGGGGTGTGGGTGGGGACTTGATAATATGGGTGAATGTAGTAAACACATTGTTTTTTCATGTGAAACCTTCTTAAGAGTATATATCAATCATACCTTAATAAAACATTTAAAAAAAAAGATATATGGATTGGATTGTAAAATTGGTTTTAATCTTTGCCTGAGTTGTAGTTTATACATACCAAATTTACCACATTTTGATGTATAGTTGGTATCATTGTGTTATTGTTGGTTATGGTCCAGGAAACCATTGTGATCCAGTCATTTTACTCCTGAAAGTTTATTCTCACAGCAAAATCCAAAACATGCACCTTATAACCATAACTAGACAGACAGATGATAGATTTTTTATTTACACAAGGGTAAAGAAATGATGTAATTAACAAAAATAAGAGACTTGCTAAACAATGGTACAGAAATTCCATGAACTACTAAAATTAAAAAATAGATTTTAATGAATGAGAAAGTTATTATTACATAAAAAATTTTAAATGTATAGTTTTAAATTGTACACACTGTTAACAATTCTGAATGAAAAATCTAAGCTTAGAATTCTGGAAACAAATTCACAATAACTATCTTAAGGGATCAAATTATAATTACTTTTTTTGTATTTGAAATATCTTAATGACATTACTATATTTAGAATGAAAGCATTATTTTAGACATCCTATGCATGCTTGCTTCTAATCATTACAAGATGCTCCTGAGCATTGTGACAATGGAGATGTTTTGTTATATTAGAGTATTTAATTTGATAATGTTATCAGATGAAAACAATGAAATTTTAAGGCAACTTCTTATCAAAAATTGATAATTTTCAAATGCCACTTAAATTTTTTAATGAGATAAACAACATAGGATATCACCCTCTTCCACAAAGTTTCATTTCACTTAGATTTTTTTTAGCCCCATTTATCTTATGGAATCATGGAATTTTTAATATAAGCAACATTATAAATCATTTCTTTTCCTGTAAATGTTTAAAAGCCTAACATGAAGTACACATTGTTCACTATTGTTTCTTTGAGAGGAAAATTAACCTCAATAAGCAAAAACTTTATGGAGACCTATAAAATAAATTAACCCTAAGAAGTCTATAAGCATTCTGAAATAGCCTTCAGAATTTTCTAGGTTTTGAAACATTATACCAAAATCAGGTAATTATCATGTTCTGGAATTCCTATCTAGAAAATACTCTACTTTTACTTTTTACTTTTAAATACATGTTAAATAATATTTTTCTATTTTCATTACTGTGTAAAACGATTCCAAGAGCTTAATACCACAATAGGTGAAACAAACTATTTCTGATGCTTAATTTCTACAGAAAACTCCTTTCTACCCCCATTAATCACTTCAGTTCCTCCATAGTTAGTTAGAATTGCTTCGTTACTTGTTCTTACATTCCCACCTAAGGGAACCTAAGACTGTTATTGTAGTCACCAAAATAAAGTGCTGACAAGTTCATTTTTGTAATTGTTTATGACTACTGAGGGGTTCAGACATTTTATAGCCAATACTCAGTGAACAGCAAAGACTCATAATTCTTTTGCCATTGAAGGCAGTTATCACAAGAGAACGCAAAGAAAAAATAATTTCTACCCTCCCCCACAAACAGCAAAGATATATAATAACACTCAACCAAGTCTGAAAAATTAAGGAATTTAACCCAAGAAATATAGACCACTCATCTTTTGTCTATATTTTTGGGGTAGAAAGATTACATCAAAAGCAAATCAGAGAAAAAGCTCCCAGGGGATTGTGGTGGAAGGCAGTGGGGAAGGTGGGGCACAGGGTGGGGAGGGTTGCCTGGAAAGGAAAGGGAAAAATAAAAGAGAAAGGAAGACACACAGGTAGTTCCAAGACAAACGCCAAAATGGCAAGCCAGGCCTGATTCAAAGTACTCTTGTCATAGTGTATCTCTCTCTGGGTTTTTGTATTACTACAAAAATAATATGTAAAGCAGGCATTACTGATTTCCACTACATCCATTAACCCAACCCTCAGAACAGGAGACTTTTAACTTCTGTACTGTTTGGATTTTTTTTCAGTATTTGTTATTACCATTATAAAATATAGAGAGAGAAGGGGAGAGTAATGTATGCATATATTTTGTTTTTTAAAACTGAGTTAGCCTATAAGGATGACCCTATCCTTTCTCTTATAACATAATTTCAAAGGAGTTTTTAAATCTTAGGTATGAAACAGGCTTGTAGCATACTGAAACCAGGTTATCTGTCAGAAATCTGTTGGAGGATTGCCTTTGCTGCCTGGATTTGAGGCTCTTCCTGTGCTTCCAGATCAGCCCCACCTTTCTCTCCCTCAGGGTGTAGGAAGGTCACCAAAGGCAGTCATGAACCAGGATCTAGGTCAGTCCTCATGAGTTTCAGATTGCAAACAGAATGTTTCATTAAGCAGTGATTTATTGGTAAAAATATTATTAATACTGTTAAAAGAAAAATAAGGTAATTTGCAAAAGAGAAATATATTAAGGATGAAGAAAATGGGCAATTTGCCTGAACAATGGATGATAGTGTAGGATCTCCTGGTCATGGAGCTTTTCTGCAGGATGGTTCCCTAGTGAGGCAGGACAGACAGTTTGAGCACCAGGAGGCCGAAGGACGTTAGTAACTGAAAAACTTCAGAGATAATCTGACTCATATTGCTCCTGATTCACACCCTGGGATGGTAGCTGATGATGCAGTAAGGCATAATATCTTGTACTTGAAATAGGGACTTTTTAATGTGCTCAAAACAAACCAAAAAGGAAAGAGAAGAACATCTTACAAATTTATGAAAATTTATATATATATGTGTGTGTATTTAAAATAAAAATAGGGAGCCAAGATGGCGGCGTGACTAGAGCAGTGGAAATCTCCTCTCAAAACCACATATATATATGAAAATATAACAACGACAACTCTTCCTGGAATAAAGAACAGAAGATACAGGACAATATCCAGACCACATCCACACCTGTGAGAACTCAGCGCCTCGCAAAGGGGGTAAGATACAAGCCCCGGCCCATCGGAACCCGAGAGCCCCTCCCCCCAGCTGCCTGTGGGAGGAGAGGAGTCAGAGCGGGAGGGAGAGGGAGCACAGGACTGCTAAACACCCAGCCCCAGCCATCCGGACCAGAGCACAGACACAGTGCATGCGCGGGGCTCTGGATACTAGGGAAACAGGGCAGCAAGAACGGTGAGCGGGTACTGGGGGCCGGCGCCGGAGGACAAAAGAAAAGCGAGTGGCCATTTTTTGTTGTTGTTGTTGTTGTTGTTTTGTTGTGGTGAGTGCTTTTTGGAAGTCTTAAAGGGACAGGTACCTCAATACTAGGGAAACAGGGCAGCAAGACCGGCGAGTGGGTATCGGAGCCTGGTGCCGGAGAACAAAAGAAAAGCAAGCGGCCATTTTTTTTCTTTTCTTTTCTTTTTTTTTTTTTGTTGTTGTTTTGTTTTGGCAAATGCTTTTTGGAAGTCTTAAAGGGATAGGGACCCCAATACTAGGGAAACAGGGCAGTAAGACTGGTGAGTGGGTGCCTGAGGCTGACGCCGGAGAATAAAGAAAAACAAGCCATTTTTTTTTTTTTTTGGTCGTTGTTTTGTTTTGGAGGGTGCTCTTTAGAAGTCTTAAAGGGGCGGGGCAGGACACTTAGTCCAGAGGTAGGGAACCCTGGGATCTCTGGGCACTCTAATCCACTGGGCTGCAGAGAACATGGAGGCCCCTTATGGAGATAAATGGCCTCCCGGCCGCTCCCCCTCCAACGAGACTCCACCACATTGGAGCAACAGCCCGAGCCAGGCCACGCCCACAGCAACAGTGGAGATAAACTCCATAGCAGCTGGGCAGGAAGCAGAAGCCCTGTCTGCGCACAGCTGCCCAGCACAAGCCACTAGAGGTCGCCGTTCTACCAGGAGAGGAAGGCCACAAACCAAAAAGAAGGGGAGTTCTTCCAGCCGTCACTCATCCCAGCTCTGCAAACTATTCCTATCAGCATGAAAAGACAAAATTCCAGGCAAACCAAGACAACAGAGACACCAGAGAAGGAGACAGACGTAACCAGTCTTCCTGACAAAGAATTCAAAATAAAAATCATAAACATGCTGACAGAGATGCAGAGAAATACACAAGAGAAATGGGATGAAGTCCAGAGGGAGATCACAGATGCCAGAAAGGAGATTACAGAAATGAAACAAACTCTGGAAGGATTTATAAGCAGAATGGATAAGATGCAAGAGGCCATTGATGGAATTGAAACCAGAAAACAGGAATGCATAGAAGCTGACATAGAGAGAGATAAAAGGATCTCCAGGAATGAAACAATATTAAGAGAACTGTGTGACCAATCCAAAAGGAACAATATCCGTATTATAGGGGTACCAGAAGAAGAAGAGAGAGGAAAAGGGATGGAAAGTATCTTGGAAGAAATAATTGCTGAAAACTTCTCCAAACTGGGGGAGGAAATAATTGAACGGGCCACGGAAATACACAGAACCCCCAACAGAAAGGATCCAAGGAGGACAACACCAAGACACATAATAATTAAAATGGCAAAGATTAAGGACAAGGAAAGAGTTTTAAAGGCAGTTAGAGACAAAAAAGTCACCTATAAAGGAAAACCCATCAGGCTAACATCAGACTTCTCGACAGAAACCCTACAGGCCAGAAGAGAATGGCATGATATATTTAATGTAATGAAACAGAAGGCCCTTGAACCAAGGATACTGTATCCAGCATGACTATCATTTAAATATGATGGTGGGATTAAACAATTCCCAGACAAGCAAAAGCTGAGGGAATTTGCTTCCCACAAACCACCTCTACAGGGCATCTTACAGGGACTGCTCTAGATGGGAGCACTCCTAGAAAGAGCACAGAACAAAACACCCAACATATGAAGAATGGAGGAGGAGGAATAAGAAGGGAGAGAAGAAAAGAATCTCCATACAGTGTATATAATGGCTCAATAAGCAAGCTAAGTTAGGCAGTAAGATACTAAAAAGGCTAACCTTGAACCTTTGGTAACCACGAATTTAAAGCCTGCAATGGCAATAAGTACATATCTTTCAATAGTTGCCCTAAATGTAAATGAACTGAATGCACCAATCAAAAGACACAGAGTAATAGAATGGATAAAAAAGCAAGACCCATCTATATGCTGCTTACAAGAAACTCACCTCAAACCCAAAGACATACACAGACTAAAAGTCAAGGGATGGAAAAACATATTTCAGGCAAACAACAGCGAGAAGAAAGCAGGGGTTGCAGTACTAATATCAGACAAAATAGACTTCAAAACAAAGAAAGTAACAAGAGATAAAGAAGGACACTACATAATGATAAAGGGCTCAGTCCAACAAGAGGATATAACCATTCTAAATATATATGCACCCAACACAGGAGCACCAGCATTTGTGAAACAAATACTAACAGAACTAAAGAGGGAAATAGACTGCAATGCATTCATCTTAGGAGACTTCAACACACCACTCACCCCAAAGGATAGACCCACAGGGCAGAAAATAAGTAAGGACACGGAAGCACTGAACAACACAGTAGAGCAGATGGACCTAATAGACATCTATAGAACACTACATCCAAAAGCAACAGGATATACATTCTTCTCAAGTGCCCATGGAACATTCTCCAGAATAGACCACATACTAGCCCACAAAAAGAGACTCAGCAAAATCCAAAATATTGAAATTCTACGAACAAATTTTTCAGACCACAAAGGTATAAAAGTAGAAATAAATTCTACAAAGAAAACAAAAAGGCTCACAAACACATGGAGACTTAACAACATGCTCCTAAATAACCAATGGATTAATGAACAAATTAAAATAGAGATCAAGGAATATATAAAAACAAATGACAACAACAACACAAAGCCCCAACTTCTGTGGGCCGCAGTGAAAGCAGTCTTAAGAGGAAAGTATATAGTGATCCAGGCACACTTGAAGAAGCAAGAACAATCTCAAATGAATAGTCTAACATCACAATTATCGAAATTGGAAAAAAGAAAAAATGAGGCCTAAAGTCAGCAGAAGGAAGGACATAATAAAGATCAGAGAAGAAATAAAAAAAATTGAGAATAAAACTATAGCAAAAATCAATGAAACCAAGAGCTGGTTCTTTGAGAAAATAAACAAAATAGATAAGCCTCTAGCCAAACTTATTAAGAGAAAAAGAGAATCAACATAAATCCACAGAATCAGAAGTAAGAATGGAAAAATGACGTCAGACTCCACAGAAATACAAAGAATTATTAAAGACTACTATGAAAACCTATATGCCAACAAGCTGGAAAACCTAGAAGAAATGGACAACTTCCTAGAAAATACAACCTTCCAAGACTGACCAAGGAAGAAACACAAAAGTTAAACAAACAAATTACGAGCAAAGAAATTGAAACGGTAATCAAAAAACTACCAAAGAACAAAACCCAGGAGCTGGACGGATTTACCTAGGAATTTTATCAGACACACAGAGAAGACATAATACCCATTCTCCTTAAAGTGTTCCAAAAAATAGAAGAGGAGGGAATACTCCCAAACTCATTCTATGAAGCCAACATCACCCTAATACCAAAACCAGGCAAAGACCCCACCAAAAAAGAAAATTACAGACCAATATCCCTGGTGAATGTAGATGCAAAAATACTTAATAAAATATTAGCAAATCAAATTCAAAAGTATATCAAAAGGATCATACACCATGACCAAGTGGGATTCATCCCCGGGATGCAAGGATGGTACAACATTCAAAAATCCATCAACATCATCCACCACATCAACAAAAAGAAAGACAAAAACCACATGATCATCTCCATAGATGCTGAAAAAGCATTTGACAAAATTCAACATCCATTCATGATAAAAACTCTCAGCAAAATGGGAATAGAGGGCAAGTACCTCTACATAATAAAGGCCATATATCATAAACCTATAGTCAACATTATACTGAACAGCGAGAAGCTGAAAGCTTTTCCTCTGAGATTGGGAACTAGACAGGGATGCCCACTCTCCCCACTGCTATTTAACATAGTACTGGAAGTCCTAGCCACGGCAATCAGACAAAACAAAGAAATACAAGGAATCCATATTGGTAAAGAAGAAGTTAAACTGTCACTATTTGCAGATGACATGATATTGTACATAAAAAACCCTAAAGACTCCACCCCAAAACTACTAGAACTGATATCAGAATACAGCAAAGTTGCAGGATACAAAATTAACACACAGAAATCTGTGGCTTTCCTATACACTAACAATGAACCAACAGAAAGAGAAACCAGGAAAACAACTCCATTCACAATAGCATCAAAAAGAATAAAATACCTAGGAATAAATCTAACCAAAGAAGTGAATGACTTATACTCTGAAAACTACAAGTCACTCTTAAGAGAAATTAAAGGGGACAGTAACAAATGGAAACTCATCCCATGCTCATGGCTAGGAAGAATTAATATCGTCAAAATGGCCATCCTGCCCAAAGCAATATACAGATTTGATGCAATCCCTATGAAACTACCAGCAACATTCTTCAATGAATTGGAACATATAATTCAAAAATTCATATGGAAACACCAAAGACCTTGAATAGCCAAAGCAATCCTGAGAAAGAAGAATAAAGTAGGGGGGATCTCACTCCCCAACTTCAAGCTCTACTATAAAGCCATAGTAATCAAGACAATTTGGTATAGGCACAAGAACAGAGCCACAGACCAATGGAACAGACTAGAGAATCCAGACATTAACCCAGACATATATGGTCAATTAATATTTGATAAAGGAGCCATGGACATACAATGGCAAAATGACAGTCTCTTCAACAGATGGTGCTGGCAAAACTGGACAGCTACATGTAGGAGAATGAAACTGGACCATTGTCTAACCCCATATACAAAGGTAAACTCAAAATGGATCAAAGACCTGAATGTAAGTCATGAAACCATTAAACTCTTGGAAAAAAACATAGGCAAAAACCTCTTAGACATAAACATGAGTGACCTCTTCTTGAACATATCTCCCCAGGCAAGGAAAACAACAGCAAAAATGAACAAGTGGGACTATATTAAGCTGAAAAGCTTCTGTACAGCAAAGGACACCATCAATAGAACAAAAAGGAACCCTACAGTATGGGAGAATATATTTGAAAATGACAGATCCAAGAAAGGCTTGATGTCCAGAATATATAAAGAGTTCACACGCCTCAACAAACAAAAAACAAATAACCCAATTAAGAAATGGGCAGAGGAACTGAACAGACAGTTCTCCAAAAAAGAAATACAGATGGCCAACAGAAACATGAAAAGATGCTCCACATCTCTAATTATCAGAGAAATGCAAATTAAAACTACAATGAGGTATCACCTCACACTAGTAAGGATGGCTGCCATCCAAAAGACAAACAACAACAAATGTTGGTGAGGCTGTGGAGAAAGGGGAACCCTTCTACACTACTGGTGGGAATGTAAATTAGTTCAACCATTGTGGAAAGCAGTATGGAGGTTCCTCAAAATGCTCAAAACAGACTAAGCATTTGACCCAGGAATTCCACTCCTAGGAATTTACCCTAAGAACACAGCAATCAAGTTTGAGAAAGACAGATGCACCCCTATGTATATTGCAGCACTATTTACAATAGCCAAGAATTGGAAGCAACCTAAATGTCCATCGGTAGATGAATGGATAAAGAAGATGTGGTACACATACACAATGGAATACTACTCAGCCATAAGAAGAGGGCAAATCCTACTATTTGCAGCAAAATGGATGGAGCTGGAGGGTATTATGCTCAGTGAAATAAGCCAAGCGGAGAAAGAGAAATGCCAAATGATTTCACTCATCTGTGGAGTATAAGAACAAAAGAAAAACTGAAGGAACAAAACAGCAGCAGAATCACAGAACCCAAGAATGGACCAACAGGTACCAAAGGGAAAGGGACTGGGGAGGATGGGTGGGTAGGGAGGGATAAGGGGGGGGAAAGAAGAAGGGAGGTATTAAGATTAGCATGCATGGGGGTGTGGGAGAAAATGGAGAGCTGTACAAGACAGAGAAGACAAGTAGTGATTCTACAACATTTTGCTATGCTGATGCACAGTGACTGTAAAGGTATTTATAGGGGGGACCTGGTATAGGGGAGAGCCTAGTAAACATAATATTCATCATGTAAGTGTAGGTTAATGATAACAAAAAAAAAAAGAAAGAAAGGAAAGGGGGATTACTCCCTGATAGGATAAAACTAACTGTAAATCAGCGATTAATGCATGCTTTAAATATCCTTAAATGGTGTCAGATGATTGGTTATGGAGGTACATTTTTCTGATAATATTCCTTTCTCTTAAGAAAAGAAAGAAAAAAAAAGCAGTTCCTGTGTGGTGACCTCCAATGAGTTCTACACAGTGGTATAAAGGGTATATTGAAGTGTGGGCAAAGGGTCTGTTTGTGTTTATACAGAGGATCAAAGCCTAATTTGGCTACCCAGAAAATGAACTAAGATATGATATGAAGAGGAACTTCCAACATCAGCACTCTCTGGAAGACTCATACCAGAAGATGATCATCAAAAAACCTCAACAAACATCCAGGCACTGCTACAGCTGTAGCTGCATTCATTCTACTGGTTCCTGGACTTGCCATGGGAATGAAGAAGGAGATATCTAAGCTGGCCTGTGCATACAGTAAAACAAAAAATTTGACTGGAACTATACTGTTGGAACTCAACCAAGAATTAGGAGAAGTGCAAGTTATAACGCTCCAAAATCTTACAACTACAGACTATCTACTGTTAAAATAATATATGGGATGTGAACAGTCCCCAGGAATGGATTGTTTTAATTTGTCTGATTTTTCTCAGACTGTTCAAGTTCAGTTGGACAATATCCACCATATCATTGATAAGTTTTCACAAATGCCTAAGGTCCCTAACTGGTTTTCTTGGTTTCACTGGGGATGGCTGGTAATTATAGGTCTGCTTTGATTATGTAACTGTACTCCTATTATGTTAATGTGTGTGTGCAATTTAATTAGTAGTTTAAAACCTATACATGCTTAAGGTACTCTACAAGAAGATATGTCAAAGAAATAATCAATCTTCCCATGTTTTCTTCCGCCTGCTACTTCTATAGCTTTTCTTCTTCCTTCCTAATTACAACCCTTAAATAGAATTCATGCCTCATATCGAATTTACCCAGTATCATAATTCCTCCAAGTGGTAAAGATAGCTCAAGACAAATGCTGGGCAGAAGCCACAGGGCATAAATCTGCAAAGAAGTAAAAAGCTAACCTTTTCAAGCAATATGGCTTCTCTCTCACTTACCAACTTTACATTTCCCTGTATGGCCCCAGAAGATGACTGGTTAGCCAGAGACGGGTAAGATTCCTCAAGGGAGGAACAACCTAAGACAGGCACAGTCACAGGGGGGCCATCAGGTGAGAAATTGGGGATCAACAGAGGTGAGGCTTAGAACCTCACCCCCCCTGTTCTGAGAGAAATCTTCTGCACCCGTGGATATTTTATTGCCCTTGTCTAGCTTGGATTAACACATAGTCTACAGGCACACACTTGATCATCTACATTTGCTCTTTTACAACACTAAACTATGTTTTCCACCTTTATCTTGCATCTACCTACCACTTCAGCATTTTATTAAAAATAATAATAATAAAGGGAGAAATGTGGTATCCACATATAAATCAAGTGTAAAAATCAAATGAATATTCATATTTGAAATGATTGTTTATAGTTCATAATGCGTGATCAAAACTGAAAGTTTCTGTGATGACTGCCCTTGTACTGTTCACCATGGAACTTATTCACTATGTAAGAATTTGTTCTCCATGTAAGAACTTGTTCGTTATGCTTCAGAAGATTGGAGACTGACGAGAATTAGGCTTGGGGTGGATTAATGATTGTTCATTGAGCATTGACTCCCCTATACAGAATTTTATTGTTGTTAACAACCATTTGATCAATAAATATGAGACATGCCCTCTCAAAAAAAAAAAAAAGTACAGACTTCCAATTGTAAAATAAATAAGTAACTGTGATGTAATATATAGCATAAGGAATATAGTCAAAATATTGTAACAACTTTGTATGGTAATAGCTGGTAGCTAGAATTATCATGTATATAGATGTTGAATCATTGTGTTGTATACCTGAAACTAATGTAATACTGTATGTCAACTACCCTTCAATAAAAAATAATTATCTACAAAAAAAAAAAGTACAGTGCAGGGAATATAGTCAATAATATTGTTATAACTTCCTATGGTGACATGGTAACTGCACTGCACTTACTGTGGTGAGCATTTTGTAATGTATAAAATTGTTGAATCACTATGTTGTACACATAAAGTCAATATAATACTGTATATCACCTATACTTCAATAAAAATGCAGTATCTGAGCAGTAAAAACAAAACAAAATGGAGTAATGACATGATGGGGAAATCTGATGTCAGATCCTGTGTGGTCTCCCTAGGGTAACAGGATCTTCTGTTACAATGTTGGAAGAATTTTTTTGATGCAAATAACATGAATGACATGGACACAGGGTATGACAGATTGCAGATCTCACAGCTGATGCACATACATCCTATTTAAAAACATTGAAGGATATTTTGTTAAAATATTGAAAAATGTATTTTTACAAGCAGATATAATTTAATGAAGCTGTAATTCCATTTACTGGAATATGAAGAACCCGTATTTCAGAACATGCCTGACAGAAGACTAATACTTTCATGTAACTGAAGTGGTTTTTTACTTTTTCCATGATAATTTTAGTGTGCCAGTACACAATGGGAATAACTTTTATTCCCTGCTAATTGGCATGTGTTAATTCTGTAAGAGGCATAGATCATCTTAATTACAGATAAAGTTTATGGTGTTTAGATAACGGCTTTTGGTTTAGTCATTTGGAGCAAGTTAATTTAGAACGGGGACCAGAACCTCTCCTGGCGTGCTCCTGGCTCAGGCCTGTGAGCCCACATCCTATGTTCACCTTCCAAGGGAAGCTGTGCATGCAGGAGGAGGGTGCTTCAGCCAGCCCATGGCCAGGCCTTGAAGGAAGGAGGCAGTGTCATGATGCTGAGTCCTTCTCCTTTCACTTTCCGAGCTGTGCTTTCACCTCTTAGTGGCCCCTTTCGCCTGCCTTGCGGGTGGCCAGGCCCCTCAAGGAATCTATGACTGACAATCGCTATCCTTCCCGGCACTCCAGGTAGAAAAGTTCTTTCTGCCAAATCTTCCTCCTTCTCTTCCTCCCGTCTTCCACTCCACTGAAACTCTCACCCAGACACACCGCTTCACCCTAGTTAGGAGGAAAAGTTTGGATTACATGTAGAACCACAGCAGAAGGGTGGGGAGTTTATAGACTGACCCAGAACACCCAGGCTGGGGGAGGGGGTGAGTGGGCAGGAGTCCCCCTGAGCTTCACCCACCATGCCCTGCCCTTTCCTTTGCTGAGAGGCACCATTGCTCCTTCTGTGTACACTGTGGGAACTGTGTCAACCCATAGGGGCCCCTGTGTAATTCATCTGCCCAGAGGGTGTCCCTTTCTGTTTTGCACAAAGGCACCATGTAGCTGGGAAGTGGCTCCACTTAAATTTATTATTGCAGTGACTCTGACCTTTAAAGCTTTTATTTCAAAGTGACTTTATATACATGATCTCATTTGAAAACTGTAATGACCTAGTGACTTAAAAAGGTTCAGGGACCATTTATCTTTTTGTTACAGATGGGGAAGGTGAGGTTCAGATTGAGTGACTTTTCAGGGGTGCTAGATATTGATTTTAAACCCTGTGCTTATAAGCTTCTATCCATTGTTCTTTTTACTTTCTTGTAAGGATGCATTCACAGTGAAACATGAATGACTGGTAGTATATTTTTTATTATAAAGCTGTGTATACATTTATAAAAATACAGATAATAGAACAATGAAACTCATGTCTATTACCCAAATTCAATAATTACTAGATTTGGCCACATCTGTAATCTCAAACATCATGTTTTTTCACCTTACATGTTTCAGTTTTTATATCTTAAGAAAATGGGCATTTTCTTATACAGCCCCATTATCTCATCTAACAAAATTAATAAAAATTCCTTGCTATCACCTAACAGCCAATTCATATTCAAATTACCCCATTTATCTATAAAAATGTTATAGGGAGTATATTTAAGTCATGACCCAAAAAACCTTATTCCATCTATTATCCCTTCTCTTCCCTTATTTTCAACTCCTTTATTGCTGCCTTTCAATCATTTGGAAACTTTTTGAAATGTTTACCATCTTTGAACACACACATACATATACAGGTTGTCCAATTTACTTTTAGCTACCATCCTATAGCTTTCTTTACCTTCTTCACCAAATTGCACAAAAAAGTACCCTGTACTGCTTATTAATTGATTCATGCCTACCTGCCAGGCACCAGGTTCTGTGGAAGCGTTTGAGAACACAGAATTAAAGGTTATTTTCCATCAATTCCTGTTGTCTCTTTGTAATCCCTACCACCTGTCCCTTCCTCCTCTCCCACACCAATCCCTGGGCAACCAATGATGTGCTTTCTCTCATAATCGGGAAATTTGGAGCAGTGACCTCCATGCAGTCAAAAATCCATGTAAAATTTTTGACTCCCCCAAAACTTTACTCATAGCCTATTATTGACCAGAGACTTATTGATAACATAAACAATAGATTAACACTTATTTTGCTTATGTATTATATGCTGTAGTTTTACAACAAAGCAGCCTAGAGAAAATTTTTTTCAAATTGACACAAATCTCCAATTTTCCAATGTATTTATTGAGAAAAATCTCCATATAAGAAGACCCACACAGTTAAAACCCATGCTGCTCAAGTGTCAACTGTGTATGTTTAGTTTAAAAATTGTTTAATTGTTAAAGTGGCTCTACCGTTTTCTATTCTGGGCTGTGTATGAGAGTTCATTGCTCCATTTTCTTGTCAATGATTAGTATGATCAGTTTTTAAAGTTTGAACCATTTTAGTGGGTGGGTAGTGGTATCTCACTGTGGTTATAATTTGCATTTCCCTAATCACTAATGATGCAGAACATTTTTCCTGTGTTTATTGGCCACCTGTATGTTTTCTTTGGTGAAATGTCTGTTCAAATGTTTTCCCTGTTTAAAAAAAAATGGGTTACTTTCTTATTAGTGAGACATCAGAGTTCTTTACATATTCTAGGTACAAATCCTCTGTCAGATACATGTTTTACAGACCTTTTCCCCTAGTCTGTGGCTTGCGTTCTGGAAAGGTGTTTTGCTGATGAGGAGTGGCATGTATGTAGTACCCAGCAGAATGCCTGGCGTCATGATCACCATTATTAGATACATACTTTGAAAAAAGAAAATTTTGTTTGAAGATGATTTTCACTTTTCCTGGGTATTACCAGTGATAGACCTGAAAGAGGGCCAAGTCTAGAGCTTCAAGCCTCTCAACTAATTACAGTATTCACTTTGCAAGTGCTGTACTTACTTGCTGTTGCAGAATCAGACAGCAGCAAGTCCTCAAAGAAAGTGGGAAGATGTGCACATGGGAAACAGCAGTGAGATGGTCCGAGGGCAGCATTGCAAGGTCAAGTGAGTTTCATTCATGCAGAAAAAATGTGTGCGGTGTTTCAAAACTATGCCGTTTTATATGTGCCACATACTGTGCTGTGTTCTGGAGAATAAAACTAGGGGTGAAATGGACATCAATGGTATGTTGTTTTCCAACCACTCCTAAATATCCCACCATTCAGGGGTGGCTTTTTTTTTTTTGGTAGTATAACTCTAAAATGAAGTGTCAACTCTTACAGGATACTTAAAACTATGTGTATTTTAGATAGATCTAGCTTTTTAATGAATAACTGAGGTACTTGTTGCAGGCTACTCTTTGGGTCCACTCATGAATATTGGTTTTCATCTTTTATGATGTGTGTTTTCTTGTAAAGGATGCAATATGGACAGAGGCCCATGATACTAAACAAGAGGAAGAGTAATTGGAAGTAGAAAGTAAAAGACCAAATGCTTGCCTGGATGATTTTACGACAGCAGTGGCAGGATATTGATGTTGGTATCTGTATCAGTCAGTGAATGTGAGCCACTGTAACAAACACACCCCAAGATGCACAAGCTCTTTCTTTAGAGACAGTTTCCTTATCACTTATAAGTGTGTATGATGATAATAACAAAATATTATTATATCATATACATTATGATACACCTTACAAACTAAAGCACTGAACAAGTGTTAGTATCAGCAGCAGCCACAGTAATAGTTACTTTGTACCTTGTCAAATTGGCAGTGAATCATCCTTTTTAATCTCTGAGATTGGGATCTTATCAAAAGGCAAAGTTGAGAAAGTAAATGTTGATCTCATTCCTGGTTTTGATACAGCTGCCAAGAATGAAAAATATCCTGAATTCAGCATATCATTGGTCATAAAAATGTATGCACAGTTAAGTAAAATTGTATCTAACTCCAAAAGTATGATATCCATGAATGTTTTTATTTTGAAAACATAAGTTTTGGAAGCATGCACTCTAGAAACTATTAGATTTCAAATTCAATTAAAAAGAGATAGAAAGAGAAAAAAATCAACTTTGAAGAAATTAATCTCTTGTTAACTTCTTCAATTTTAAAAAAATTGTCTCCATCTTTTAAAAATATACGCCTTTGGGATACAATTTATATTAGGAAAATTTCATGTATTTTATATTTATATTTATATTTCAATGAGCTTTGGCAAATGTGTGCACCTGCGTAGCCATCCTCACAGACTAGACATAGAACAATTCCCCAAATGCTCCCACCTTTTGTTATTCTCATACAGACCTTCCACAGCCGCTGATACTTAATTCCCTTCCTCTATTTGCAGTTGACATGATATTGTAGATAAAAAACCCTACAGACTCCACCCCAAAACTACTAGAACTGATATCAGAATACAGCAAAGTTGCAGGATACAAAATTAACACACAGAAATATGTAGCATTCCTATACACTAACAATGAACCAATAGAAAGAGAAATCAGGAAAACAATTCCATTCACAATTGCATCAAAAAGAATAAAATACCTAGGAATAAATCTAACCAAAGAAATGAATGCCCTATACTCTGAAAACTACATGTCACTATTAAGAGAAATTAAAGGGGACACTAACAAATGAAAACTCATTCCAAGCTCGTGGCTAGGAAGAATTAATATCGTCAAAATGGCCATCCTGCCCAAAGCAATATACAGATTTGATGCAATGCCCATCAAATTACCAGCAACATTCTTCAATGAACTGGAACAAATAATTCAAAAAGTCACATGGAAACACCAAAGACCTCGAAAAGCAATTCTGAGAAAGAAGAATAAAGTAGGGGGGATCTCACTCCCCAACTTCAAGCTCTACTATAAAGCCATAGTAATCAAGACAATTTGGTACTGGTACAACAAGAGAGCCACAGACCAGTGGAACAGACTAGAAACTCCAGACATTAACCCAAACATATATGGTCAATTAATATTTGATAAAGGAGCCATGGATATACAATGGGGAAATGAGAGTCTCTTCAGCAGATGGTGCTGGCAAAACTGGACCATTGTCTAAACCCATATACAAAAGTAAATTCAAAATGGATCAAAGACCTGAATGTAAGTCATGAAACCATTAAACTCTTGGAAAAAAACATAGGCAGAAACATCTTAGATATTAACATGAGTGACCTCTTCTTGAACATATCTCCCCGGGCAAGGAAAACAACAGCAAAAATGAACAAGTGGGACTATATTAAGCTGAAAAGCTTCTGTACAGCAAAAGACACCATCAATAGAACAAAAAGGAACCCTACAGTATGGGAGAATATATTTGTAAATGACAGAACCAAGAAAGGCTTGATGTCCAAAATATATAAAGAGCTCACAAGCCTCAACAAACAAAAATCAAATAATCCTATTAAAAAATGGGCAGAGGAACTGAAGAGACAGTTCTCCAAAAAAGAAGTACAGATGGCCAACAGACGCATGAAAATATGCTCCACATCACTAATTATCAGAGAAATGCAAATTAAAACTACAATGAGGTATCACCTCACACCAGTAAGGATGGCTGCCATCCAAAAGACAAACAACAACAAATGTTGGTGAGGCTGTGGAGAAAGGGGAACCCTCCTACACTGCTGGTGGGAATGTAAATTAGTTCAACCATTATGGAAAGCAGTATCAAAATGCTTTCCCTTTATACCATTTTGAGCATCAAAATGCTCAAAACAGACTTACCATTTGACCCAGGAAATCCACTCCTAGGAATTTACCCTAAGAACACAGCAATCAAGTTTGAAAAAGACAGATGCACCCCTATGTTTATCGCAGCACTATTTACAATAGCCAAGAATTGGAAGCAATCTAAATGTTCATTAGTAGATGAATGGATAAAGAAGATGTGGTACATATACACAATGGAATACTACTCAGCCATAAGAAGAGGGCAAATCCTACCATTTGCAGCAACATGTATGGAGCTGGAGGGTATTATGCTCAGTGAAATAAGCCAGGCAGAGAAAGAGAAATACCAAATGATTTCACTCATCTGTGGAGTATAAGAACAAAGGAAAAACTGAGGGAACAAAACAGCAGTGGAATCACAGAACCCAAGAATGGACTAACAGGTACCAAAGGGAAAGGGAATGGAGAGGATGGGTGGGTAGGGAGGGATAGTGGGGGGAAAAGAAGAGGGGTATTAAGATTAGCATGCATGGGGGGTGTGGGAGAAAGGGGAGGGCTGTACAACACAGAGAAGACAAGTAGTGACTCTAAACATTTTGCTATGCTGATTGACAGTGACTATAAGGGGTTTATAGGGGGGACCTGGTATAGGGGAGAGCCTAGTAAACATAATATTCTTCATGTAAGTGTAGATTAAAGATAACAAAAAAAAAGAAAGAAAGAAAAGGGGGATTACCCCCTGATAGGATAAAACTAACTATAAATCAACGATTAATGCATGCTTTAAATATCCTTAATTTTGATCACTTAAAGGGTGTCTGATGATCGGCTATGGAGGTACACTTTTCTGATAATATTTCTTTCTCTTAAAAAAAAAAAAAAGCAGTTCCTGTGTGGTGACTGACCTCGAATGAGTTCTACACAATGGTATAAAGGGCATATCAAAGTGTGGGCAAAGGCTCTGTTTGTGTTTATACAGAGGATCAAAGCCTAATTTGGCTACCCAGAAAATGAACTAAGATACGATATGAAGAAGAACTTCCAACATCAGCACTCTCTGGAAGAGTCATACCAGAAGATGATCATCAAAAAACCTCAACAAAGATCCAGTTGATGCTGCAGTTGTAGCTGCATCCATCCCACTGGTTCCTGGACTTGCCATTGTAATGAAGAAGGAGATATCTAAGCTGGCCTGTGCTTTCAGTAAAACAACAAATTTGACTGGAACTATACTGTTGGAACTCAACCAAGAATTAGGAGAAGTGCAAGTTGTAGTGCTCCAAAATCTTACAACTACAGACTATCTAGTCTTAAAAGAACATATGGGATGTGAACAGATCCCAGAAATGGGTTGCTTTAATTTGTCTGATTTCTCTCAGACTGTGCAAGTACAGTTGGACAATATCCATCATATCATAGACAAATTCTCACAAATGCCTAGGGTGCCTAACTGGTTTCTTGGCTTCACTGGAGATGGCTGGTAATTATAGATTTGCTTAGTTTATGTCACTGTATTCCTATTATGTTAATATGTGTGCGCATGTTAGTTAGTAGTTTAAAACATATACATGCTTAAGGTACTCTACAAGAAGATATGTCAAAGAAATAATCAATCCTCCCATGTTTTCTTCCATATGCTATCTCTATAGCTTTTCTTCTTCCTTCCTAATTACAACCCTTAAATAGAATTCGTGCCTCATATCGAATTTACCGAGCATCATAATTCCTCCAGGTGGTAAAGATACCTCAAGACAAGTGCTGGGCATAGAAGCCACAGGGCATAAATCTGCAAAGAAGTAAAAAGCTAACCTTTTCAAACAATATGGCTTCTCTCTCACTTACCAACTTTACATTTCCCGGAAGATGACTGGTTAGCCAGAGACGGGTAAGATTCCTCAAGGGAGGAACAACCTAAGACAGGCACAGTCACAGGGGGGCCATCAGGTGAGAAATTGGGGAACAACAGTGGTGAAGCTTAGAACCTCACCCCCTCCCCCGTTTTGAGAGAAAGCTTCTGCATCCATGGATGTTTTATTACCCTTGTCTAGCTTGGATTAGCACATAATCTACAGGCACACACATGATCATCTACAATTGCTCTCTTACAACACTAAAATATGTTTTCTACCTTTATCTTGCATCTATCTACCACTTCAGCATTTTATTAAAAATAAAAATAATAATAATAATAAAGGGAGAAATGTGGTATCCACATATAAATCAAGTATAAAAATCAAATGAGTATTCATATTTGACCTGATTGTTTATAGTTCATAATGCGTGATCAAATGAGAAAGTTTCTGTGATGACTGCCCTTGTACTGTTCATCATGTAAGAACTTATTCACTATGTAAGAATTTGTTCACCATGTAAGAACTTGTTCGTTATGCTTCAGAAGATTGGAGACTGACGAGAATTAGGCTTGGGGTGGATTAATGATTGTACATTGAGCATTGACTCCCCTATACAGAATTTTATTGTTGTTAACAACCATTTGATCAATAAATATGAGAGATGCCCTCTCAAATAAATAAATAAAAACTGTCCACCCATTCTCCCATCCCCCAAACCCCTCCTCTGGCAACCGCCAATCTGTTCTCTGTTTCTATGCACTTGCTTTTTTATTTTTGTTTTTAGACCCCACATTAAAAAGAGATTGTGATATGGTATCTGTCCTCTGACAATTCGCTTAGCATAATTCCCTCAAGTTCCATGCATGGTGTCACAAACGGCAAGATTTCATTCTTTCTTAGGCTGAATAATAGTCCATTGTGTACATATATCACAATTTCTTTATCCAGTCATCCATCGATGGACACTTAGATTGTTTCCATTTCTTGACTATTATAAATAAAGCTGTGATGAACAAGGAGATCCATATATCTTTTCAAACTAGTGTTTTTGTTTTCTTCAGAAAAATATTCAGAGCTGAAAATGCTGAATCATAGGATTGTTTTATTTTTATTTTTTGATGAACCTCTGTACTGTTTTCCATAGTGGCTGCACCAGTTTATATTCCTACCTACAGTGCACAACACCCACACCAACACCTGTTGTTTCCAGTCTTTAATAATAGCCATTCTAACAGCTGTGAGGTGATAGCTCTTTGTGGTTTTGATTTGCACTTCCCTGATGGCAAATGATGTAGAACATCTATTTATGTACCGCTTCTCCATCTGTATGTCTTCTTTAGAAAAATACCGATTCAGATCTTTTGCCCATTTATAAATTGGATTTTTTGAGCTATTGAGTTGTAAGAGCTCTTTATTTATTCTTGGACATTAACCCCTTATCAGATATATGATTTTTAAATATTTTCCCCATTCAGTAGATTGGCTTTTCATTTCATTGTTTTCCCTTGCTATGAAGAAGCTTTTTTCATTTGATGTGGTCCCATTTGTTTGTTTATTTTTTACTGAGGTACATATAGAAAAATGTGTAAATCTTTGTATACAAGTCAATGAATTTTAACATGTGTATATATTCATGTAAACATTACCCAGATCAAGATAGCAAACATCCTCACTAATTTTTTTTCCCTCTCCCTCTTATGGCAACCATCAGTCTGTTTTCCTGTGTTTGAATCAATTTTATTTTGTTTATTTGTTTGTTCATGTGTTTTGTTTTTTATACTCCACATATTAATTAAAATCATATAGTATGTGTCTTTCTTTGACTTATTTTACTGAGCATTATACTATCTATAGCCATCCATGATGTTGCAAATGGCAAGATTCCATTCTTTCCTGTGACTGAGTAATATTCCGTTGTGTATATGAACTACATCTTCTTTATTCATTCATCCATAGATGGACACTTAGGTTGCTTCCATATCTTGACCATTGTAAGTCACACTGCAGTAAACATAGGTGCATATATGTCTTTAGAATCAGTGACTTTGTTTTCTTCAGGTAAATCTCCAGAAGCAGAATTGCCAAGTCATATGGTAGTTCTAGTTAAAGTTTTTGAGAAGCCCCAATACTGCTTTCTATAGTGGCTGCACCAATTTATAGTCCCACTAACAATGTTTAATGGCTCTCTATTCTCCACATCCTTGCCAACACTTGTTATTCTGATCTTGTTGATATTAGCCATTCTAATTGGCATGAGGTGATATTTCATGGTAGTTTTGATTTGTATTTCCATGATGAATAATGATGAGCATCTTTTCAGGTGCCTGGAGACCATCTTTGTATGTCTTCTTTGGAGAAATGTCTACTCAGATCTTCTGTCCATTTTTTAATTGGATTATTTGTTTTTTTGGTATTGATTTGTATGAGTTCTTTATGTTCTTTGGATATTAACCTTTATCAGATATATCATTTGCAAGTAACTTTTGCCTTTTCATTTTTAAAAAAATTTTAGTATCATTGATATACAATTACATGAGCAATATTGTGGTTACTAGATTCCCCTCATTATCAAGTCCCCACCACATACCCCATCACAGTCACTGTCCATCAGTGTAGTAAGATGCTATAGAGTCACCATTTGTCTTTTCTGTGCTACACTGCCTTCCCCGTGCCCACTCCACCTGCTACATTGTATGTGCTAATTGTAATGTCCCTTTCCCCCCTTATCTCTCCCTTCCCACCCTTCCTCCCCAGTCCTTTTCCCTTTGGTAACTGTTAGTCCATTCTTGGGTTCTGTGAGTCTGCTGCTGTTTTGTTCCTTCAGTTTTTCCTTTGTTCTTATACTCCACAGATGAGTGAAATCATTTGATATTTGCTTTCTCCACCTGGCTTATTTCACTGACCATAATACCCTATAGCTCCATCAATGTTGTTGCAAATGGTAGGATTTGTTTTCTTCTTATGGCTGAATAATATTCCATTGGGTATATGTACCACATCTTCTCTATCTATTCATCTACTAATGAACACTTAGATTGCTTCCATTTCTTGGCTATTGTAAATACTGCTGTGATAAACATAGGGGTGCATATTTCTTTTTGAAACTGGGCTCCTGCATTCTTAGGGTAAACTCCTAGGAGTGTAATTCTTGGGTCAAATGGTATTTCTATTTTTAACTTTTGCCTTTTCATTTGATAGTTGATAGTTTCTTTTACTGTGCAGAAATTTTTTTAATGATGTTGTTCCACTTTTTTATTTTGATTTTGTTTCCCTTGCCTGAGGAGACATATCCAAAAAAAATTACTAGGGTCAGTATTCAAGAGTTTACTGCCTATGTTTTCTTCTAGCAATTTTATGGTTTTGGTCTCATATTTAGTTCTTTTATCCATTTTGCATTTATTTTTATGTATGATATAAGGCAGAAGTCCAGTTTCATTCTTTTGTATGTTACAATCCAATTTTCCTGGAGCCATTTATTGAAGAGACTTTTTTCATTATATACTCTTGGTTCATTTGTTGTAAATTAATTGGCGATATATAAGCATGGGTTTATTTCTGAGCTATCTTGTTCCATCAATACATGTGTATTTTAAGGTTAATACCATACTGTTTTAATTACTATAGCTTTGTAATATAGTTTGAATCAGGGAACATACTCCCCCAGCTTTGTTCTTTCTCAAGATTGCTCTGTATTGATGATCTTTTGTGGTTCCATACAAATTTTAGGATTGTTTGGCCTATTTCTGTGAAAAATGCCATTGGAATTTGTATAGAGATTGTATTGAATCTGTAGATTGCTGCTGTTAGTGTGGACCTTTTAACAATATTTTAACAACTTTTTAACAATTCTTCCAATACCTGAGTATGGGATATCTTTCCATTTATTTTTAGCCTCTTAATTTCTTCCATGAATGTCCTTTTGTTTTCAATATACAGATCATTTACATCCTTGGCTAAATTTTTTCCTAGATATTTTATTTTATTTTTTGATGTAATTGTAAATGATGTTATTTTCTTAATTTTTCTTTTTGATAGTTCATTATTAGTATATATAAATGTAAAACATTTTTATATTGATTTTTAATCCTGCAACTTTACTAAATTTGTTTATTTTAAAAGTTTCTTGATGGAGTCATCATTGTTTTCTATATATACTATTATGTCATCTCCAAATAGTGCCAGTTTCACTACTTCCTTTCCAGTTTAGATGCCCTTTATTTCCTTTTCTTTACTAATCTCTCTGAAAAGGACATCAAATACTATGTTAAATAAATGTGGTGAGAGTGGGCATCCTTATCTTGTTCCTGATCTTAGAAGGAAAGCATTCAGCTTTTCACGACTGAGAATGATGTTAGCTGTAGGCTGGTCATATATGGCCTTTATTATCTTGCAGTACAGTTCCTCTATACATATTTGTTGCAAGATTTTTATCCTAAGTGGATATTGAATTTTGCCAAATGCGTTTTCAGCATCTATTGAGATGATCATATGGTTTTTATCCATCCTTTTGTTAATATAGTATATCACATTAATTGATTTACAAATATTGTATGATCTTTGCATCCCTGGAATAAATCCCACTTGATTATGCTAGATGATCCTTTTTATTGAATTGTATTGTTGAACTTGGTTTGCTAATATTTTGTTGAGGATTTTTGCATCTATGTCCATCCGAGATATTATCCTGTACTTTACTTTTTTTGAGGCATCCTTGTCTGGTTTTGGCATCAGAATAATGACAGGCTTATAAAAATTAATTTGGAAGAGTTCCCTCCTCTTCTATTTCTTGGAAAAGTTTGAGATGGGTTGGTATATATACTTCTTTGACTGATGGAATTCATCAGTGAACCCATCTGGTCTTGGACTTGTTTCTTGGGAGGTTTTTGATTACTGATTCAATCTCCTTGCTAGTAATTTTTTCAGATTTTCTATCTCTTCATGATTCAGTCTTAGAAAGTTTCATGTTTATAGGAAATTATACATTTCTTCTAGGTTGTCCAATTTGTTGGAATATAAATGTTCATAGGTGTATCTTATGATCCTTTGTATTTCTGAGGTAATAGTAGTAACATCTCCTCTTAAACTTCTGATTTAATTTATTTGAGACATCTTTTTTTCCTTGGTGAGTCTAGCTAAGGATTTGTCAATTTTGTTTATCTTTTCAAAGAAACAGTTCTTAGTTTCACTGATCTTTCTATTTCCTCTTTAGTATCTATTTCACTTATTTCCATGATGAACTTTTTAGTTCCTTTCTTCCACTAACATTGGGGATAGATTTGTTCTTTTTCTAGTCCCTTGTGGTGTAAAGTTAGGGTGTTTATTTAAAGCTTTTTTTGTGTCTTCAGGTAAGCATTTATCACTATAAGCGTCCCTGTTGCAACTACTTTTGCTATATCCCACAAATTTTGGTATATTTCCATTTTTATTTGTCTCGGAGTTTTTTTTTCTTCTTCTTTGATCCATTGAGCTTCAGTAGCATGTTGTTTAATCCCCACGTATTTGAACTTCCCAGTTTTTTTGTGTAATTAATCTCTGGTTTCATACTATTGTGGCCTAAAAAGATGCTTGATCTGATTTCAATCCTCTTAAATTTATTAAGACTTACTTTGTGACCTGACATATGATCTATCCTGGAAAAGGTTCCATGTACACTTGAAGAGAATGAATATTCTGTTGCTTCTGTTTCTTACTGTTTATATATTTTTTCTCCTAATTATATGTCAGCTTTGTATTTTTTTTTCCTTTTATTCATGTATCACATATTTCACAACAATGCCAACATAAGGACAAAATATTAGTCCTATCCAACTGTTGGAATTAAATAAAAGAACAACTCTGTTCCAAAATGCAAATGATTATGAAGGCATGTCTATGAATGTGCTGGCTATATGGTCTTCTGTTGGTTATCTGTATGGTTATCTGTTGATAATGATGTTAGTTGATGGCTTGTCATACAGATATATTTCAGAAATGTGGAATTTCTCTCAGAGGAGGTCCACATATTTGGTCAATGATACCAATTCATCTGTACACAAACGTGACAATTATGGAGTTGCTATGGCTAGAGTAATTACAATAGAGCTACATTAAAGAAACTGATATCAAAATAGGGGCTTTCTAAAAATTGTAGCTTTATTTCCCTATCTCATTCAATAAAGTAGCAGGAACATACAAAATTCTCTTTGTTAATTTCAGTATCTGAATCTAATTTATATTTACTTTGAGTAGAATTCTCATTAAATGTTAAATTCTCATTGAATGTTTTCTGAACACATACTATAGGCTAATAAACATTTCTGGTAACTGAAGGCAAAAAGAGTGAACTGATTCCAAAATCCTAAAGTCTAATTGTGAAAGTAAGGCAATGAAAGCCCCACACCTCAAATTCAGAGTTTAGCGATTCTACTAAAGGGCATTTTTATGGTAGAGTCTAAAGGGTGAGCTGACAGGGTCCAAGGACACAGACATATATCTCTAGCAGTCAGCTTCATCTTCACTTCCAGAGAAGACTTAAGAGTACTAGCAGTATCTGAAATGAAAAATACAAAGGAGGGAATTAATAGCAAGCTTTCACACAATGAAGAAGTTGTAAGTGATCTGGAAATTAGGAAGCAAGAAAACAATGAAACCAAAAAAAAAAACAGAGAGAAAAAATGATCTCTAGGAATGAAAGAATAATAAGAGAGCTGTGTGACCAATCCAAATTGGACAACATTCGTTTTATAGGGGTACCAGAAGAAGAGAGAGACAAAGGGATAGAAAGTCTCTTTGAGGAAATAATTGTTGAAAACTTCCCCAGCCTGGGGAAGGAAATAGACATTCAGGTCATGGAAGCCCAGAGATCCCTTAACAAAAAGAACCCTAGGAAAATAACACCAAGACATATAATCATTAAAATGGCAAAGATCAAGGACAAGGAGAGAGTACTGAAAGCAGTCAGAGAGAGAAAAAAAGATTACTTATAAAGGAAACCCCATCAGGTTATCAGCAGACTTCTCAGCAGAAACTTTATAGGCCAGAAGGGAGTGGCATGATATAGTTAATGCAATGAAACAGAAGGACCTCCAGTAAAAGATACTCTACCCAGAAAGATTATCATTTAAATTTGAAGCAGGGATTAAACAATTTCCAGATAAACAAAAGTTGAAGGAATTCATCACCACTGAGTCAGCCCTACAAGATATGTTAAAGGGACTGCTCTAGATGTAAGGAGATTAAGGGGCACTACAATTTTCAATCACTATATAGGTCACTGGGCTGGTAGGACAGCATGGAAAATACAATTAATGACTATAACATTTTACTATGTTGATAGTTATTGACCGCAATAGAAGAGGTGAGGGCTTGATAATATGGCTGAATGCTGAACCACTGTGTTGTGTATATGAAACCATCATAAGATTGTATATCAATGATACCTTAATTTTTAAAAAGTAAAGCAATGATACTATTCAAGGCTACAGCTTCTACTTTTAGTATGGATTCCTTTGGAATATTGAGTGACCTGAGTAATTAATATTTCTCTCTTTCATTTTAAACTCTTGCTGTCAGCTGGCTTATTTGTGATCTATAAGCAACCACAAATTTTCTTAAAATATCCTTTTCCAAATATTCCATTCTCTTTGATACACCATTCCATCCTATTCCTTTCCTTTACATATGGCAGCTCTACCAAACCATCCTCTCTACTTCTTGAACTTCAATTCTTACTCACCTACAGTTTGGCTTTGCCTCCACTGAAACACTTTTGTAGAAATGCTGTCAGTGGCTTTATAATTGCCAAACCTTCTCCTCTTTAATGGGATCGGTGCTACTGGCTATGCTTCTCAATTTGTTCCTTCTTTGGCTTAAACACTTCTTTTGATTGATTCTTCTCTCTCCAACATTGTAGGCTCCTTTGTTGAGTCTTCTTTTTTGTTTTGATACATTATGTAGGGCTGGGTCTTGGCATTTTTTTTCTGCCTCAGTCTTCTTACTGACCCTTCCACTATAACTTGAGATATATATACATCAGTCAAATGCAGATGATTTTCAAATCTGTTTTCTCAGCCCACATTTCTTTAGCTCCAGACCTGCATAGCCAGCTCCTAGAATATAGTTCCATTTGAGGCATAGCACCTCAAATATGCTAAGCCAGATGAAATATCTTCTCTGGTCTACATTTCCATGTGTATTCTGTTTACAAAGAATTCTTTGTGATTCTGTCACAAAGAATCAATCAGGCAGCTCACCAGAGATTCAGGAATTGTCCTCGCATTCTTCATCTCTTTCACATTCCTCTAAAACCAATCCAAGCATTCACCTACCTCTGGAGATCCTCTTTAACAATTCTTGTGTATATCATCAAGACATAACCATCTCTTGCCTCCCTATGATAATAGCCTTCCAACTGGTATTTCTTGTGTGCTGTTATATGTTCCTTTCATGTCTCTTTCTCACATAGATACACACATTCATGCACACATTAATTCATTTACATACATCATTCTTGCTCTCTTTCATCCACCTGGCATAGGATGACTTATTCCTAACACAAATCAGATCACACTCATGGTTAATTATGTTCAGGTGTCTCATAGTTTACACCAATTACCTAATTCTTGAGCATGACATACATAGTACCCCATCATATGCCCCATGGCTTATTTTCAGCCTCCTCTCTTTCATCAGTCCCACCCAATTGCAAGTACTTTTTTTTTTAATGGAAGTATAGTTGACATATGTGTTAGTTTCAGGTGTACAACATAGTGATTTGGTAATTATGCACATTATGAAGTTCTCACCATGGTAAGTGTATACCTTCTGTCCCCATACAAAGTTATTGCAATATTACTGACTATATTCCCTATGCTTTATTATTCATTCCCATGACTTACTTATTTTATAATTAGAATTTGTAGCTCAGTCCCCTTCACTTATTTTGCCTATCCCAAAACCTCCTCCCCTCGGCAACTACCAGTTTGTTGTCTGTATGTTTGAGTCTACTTTCTGTTTTTTGCTTGTTTCTTTGGTTGTTTGTTCATTTGCTTTTTAGATTCCGGATATAAGTGAAATCATGCAGTATTTGTGTTTCTGTCTCACTTGTGTCATTTAACATACCCTCTAGGTCCATCTATGTTGTTGTAGATGGCAAGATTTAATTCTTTTTATGGTTGAATAAAATTATATTGTGTATATATACCACATCTTCTTTATCCATTCATCTATTGATGGATACTTTGGCTGCTTCCATATCTTGGCTATTGTGAAGAGTGAGGCAATAAACATAGGGGTGCATATATCTTTTCAAATCAGGGATTTTGTTTCTTCAGGTAAATTCCTAGAAGTGGAATTACTGGGTCATATGGTATTTCTACTTTTAGTTTTTTGAGGAACCTCTATACTGCTTTCCATAGTGACTGCACCAATTTACAATCTCTCCAACATTGTAGGAGGAGGGTTCCCTTTTCTTCACATCTTCACCAACAATGGTTATTTCTTATCTTTTGGATAGTGGCTATTCTAATTGGTGTGAGGTAATATCTAATTGTGGTTTTGTTTTATATTTCCCTGATAATTAATGTGTTGAGCATTTGTTCATGTGTCTCATGGCCAACTGATCTCTTCTTTGGAAAAATGTCTGTTTAGGTCCTCTGCTCATTTTTTAATCAGACTATTTGGGGGGATTTTTGGTGTTAAGTTATATGAGTTATGTTTTGGAAATTAGCCTAATTGGATATATCATTTACAAGTACCTTCACCAACTCACTAGGTTGCCTTTTCATTTTGTTGGTGATTTCCCTTGCTGTGCAGAAACTTTTTAGTTTGATGTCCCAATTGTTTGTTTTTTCCCTTGTTTACCTTGCCTGGGGACACAGATTAGAAAAATATTGTTAACACCAATGTCCAGGAGTTTACAGCCTATGTTTTCTTATGAGAGTTTTGTGGTTTCAGGTCTTAAATTTAGGTCTTTAATCCATTTTGAATTTTTGTGTATGGTGTAAGAAAGTGGTTCAGTTTCATTTTTTATATGCAGCTGTCCAGTTTTCCCCCACAACATTTATTGAAGAGATTGTCTTTTTCCCATTGTATATTCTTGCATCCTTTGTCATATATTAATTGACCATATATGTGCAAGTTTATTTCTGGGCACTCTATTCTGTTCCATTGATCTATGTTTCTTTTTTTTTGTGCCATGCCATTTTGATTATTATATTTTTGTAGTATGGTTTGAAATCAGGGAGTGTCATACCTCCAGTTTTGTTCTTCTTTCTAAAGATTGTTTTAGCTATTCAGAGTCTTTTGTGGTTCCATACAAATTTTAGGATTACTTTTTCTAGTTCTATGAAATATGCTATTGGTATTTTAGTAGGGATTGCATTTATCTGTAGTTGCTTTAGGTGCTATGGACATTTTAACAATATTCTTTTCCAATCCTTGTGCATGGAATATATTTCCATTTGTTTGTGTCTTCAATTTCTTTCATCAATGTCTTAGAGTTCCCAGAGTACAGGTCTTTCACCTCCTTGGTTAAATTTATCTCCTAGGTATTTTATTCTTTTGATTCAATTATAAATAGAATGGTTTTCTTAATTTCTTTCTGTTAATTTATTAGTGTATAGAAATGAAGCAGATTTCTGTATATTCATTTTGTTTCCTGTGATTTTACTGAATTCATTTATTACTTCTAATAGTTTCTTGCTGGTGTCTTTAGGATTTTCTCTATATAGTATTATGTCTTCTGTAAATAGTAACAGTTTTACTTCTTTCATACAAATTTGGATGCCTTTTATGTCTTTTTGTTGCTTGATTGCTATGGCTAGGGTTTCCACCACTATGTTGAATAAAAGTGGTGAGAGTGCGCATCCTTGACCTGTTCCTGATCTTAGAGGATCAGCTTTTTTTTCCTTAGAGCATTCAGCTTTTTACCAATTGTATGAGATTAGTTGTGGATTTGTCATATATGGCCTTTATTATATTGAGACATGTTCCCTCTATATACACATAGAGTTTTTATCATAAATGGATGTTGAATTTTGTCAAATGCTTTTTTTCTGCATTTATAGAGATGATCACATAATTTTTATCCTGAATTTTGTTAATGTGGTATATCACACTGATATGAGATATCCTGGCATCCCTGGAATAAATCCCACATGATTGTGGTGACCTATCTTTTTAATGTATTCTAATTAAGTTCACTAATACTTTGTTGAGGATTTTTGCATCTATGTTCATTAGGGATATTGATCTGTAATTTTGTTTTTTGGTAATGTCTTTGTCTAGTTTTGGTATCAATGCTGGACTCATAAAATGAGTTTAGAAAGTGTTCTCTTTTTGGGGGGAAGAGTTTGAGAAGAGTTGGTATTAATTCTTTGCATAGTTGGTAGAATTCACTAGTGAAACCGTATGGTCCTGGACTTTTGTTGTTGGGAGTTGTTTAATTATCAATTCAATTTCATTACTGGTAATTGATTTGTTCAGGTTTTCTATTTCTTCCTTGTTCAGTCTTGAAAGATTGTATGTTCTTAAAAACTTATCAAATTCTTCTAGGTTGTCCAATTTGTTGGTATATAATTTTTCATAGTAATCTCTTATAATTGTTAATATTTCTGTGCTGTCAGTCATAACTTCTTTCTCATTTCTGATTTTATTTTAAACATCTCTCTTTTTTTCTTAATGAGTTTAACTAGAGGTTTATCAATTTTGTTTTCTTTTCAAGAAACCAACTCTTAGTTTCATTCATCTTTTGTTTTTGGTCTCTTTTTCATTTATTTCTCTTTGATTTTTTTTAAATTTCCCTCTTCTAACTTTGGGATGTGTTCTTTTTTTTTCTAGTTCCTTCAGGTGCAAGGTGAGATTGTTTGAGATTTTTTATGTTTCTTGACATAGGCCTGTAATGCTATAAACTTCCTTCTTAAAACTACATTTGCTGCATATAGAGATTTTGCAGTGTGGTGTTTCTATTTTCATTACTCTGCAAGTATTTTTTAATTTACTCTTTAGTTTCTTCATTGACTCATTCATTGTTTAGTACCATGCTGTTTAGCCTCCATGTATTTGTTTTTTCTCCTGGTTTTTTTTTTTCCACCTGTTACTGACTTCCAGTTTCTTACTGTTGTGGTTGGGAAAGATGTTTAGTATGATTTCAATCTTCCTAAGCTTATTAAGAGATATCTTGTGCCCTATCATGTGATCTATCCTGGAGAATGTTCCATTTGCACTTGAAAAGAATGTATATCCTGCTGTGTGGTGGTGTAATGTCCTGTGTATTTATTAGGTCCATTTGGTCTAATGTGTCTCTCAAAGCCAGTTTTCTTGTTGATTTTCTGTATGGATGAGGTATCCACTGATGTTCGTAGGGTGTTAAAGTCCATTACTATTATATTATTGATTTTCCCTTCATGTCTGTTAATATTTGCTCTATATATTTAGGTGCTTCTCTGTTGGATGTGTAGATATTTATAATTGTTTTAGCTTATTGATGGATTGAGCCTTTAATTATTATATAATATCCTTCTTTGTCTCTTGTTTCAGTCTGTGCTCTAAAGTGTATTTTGTCTGACTTAAGTACTACTATTCAGTTTTTTTCCTTTCTTTTCACATGGACTATCTTTTTCGACCTCTTCAGTTTCAGTCTGTTTGTGTCTTTAGGTTTGAAGTGAGTTTTTGTAGGCTGCATAATAATGAGTCTTTTTTTATCCATTTAATCATTCTATGTCTTTTGATTGGAACATTTAGTCTATTTACATCTAAAGTAATTATTGATAGATGTGTATTTATTGCATTTTGTCAAACTTTTCATGGTTGTTTTTGTTATTTCTTACTGGTCCTTTCTTCTCTTGGTCTCTTCCTTTGTGCATGATGACTTTCTTTAGTGTTATGATTGGATACCTTTTTATTTATTTTTTTGTGTAGCTATTATAGGTTATTGGTTTGTGGTTACCGTGTGGTTTATATATGACATCTTACATATATAGTAGTCTATTTTCATTGCTTAAGCTCAAATACATTCTAACAGTACTACAATTTTAACTCCCCCTCTCCACATTTTGTGTATATGATGTCTTCCTTAACATCTTTTATTAATTCCCTTAAGTAATTTTTAAGAGTAGTTGATTTTACTATTTGTCTTTTAACCTTCATACAACCTTTTAAAGTGATTAGTCAACTACCTTTGCTATAGGTTTGTTTTTACCTGTGAAATTTTTTTCATAATTTTCTAGTTATGGCCTTTTCTTTTCCTCTCAAAGAAGTTCCTTTAACATTTCTAGTAAGGCTGGTTTACTGGGGGATGAATGTCTTTAAATCGTGTTTATCTGAGTAACCCTTCATCTCTCTTAATTCCAAATGAAAGCTTTGCTGGGTAGAATATTCTTGGTTGTATTCTTGGTGGTAAGTCTTTCATTTTTAGCACTTTGAATATATCCTGCCACTCCCTTCTCGCCTGGAGCATTTCTGCACAAGTCAACTGATAGCCTTTTGGGGTTTCCCTTGTAGATAACTCATTGCTTTTCTCTTGCTGTTTTTAAGATTCTTTCTTTGTCTTTGATCTTTATGTGTGGACTTTGGTGTGGATTTCCTTCGGTTCATCTTATTTAGGGCTGTCTGTGCTTTTTAAGCCTGCATGTATGTTTCCTACCCTAGGTTAGGGAAGTTTTCAGCTATTATTTCTTTAAATAGGTTGTCCACTCCTTTCTTTCTCCTTCTGGAACTCCTATAATGTGAATGTTAGGACATCTGACAGTCCCAGAGCTCCCTTAAATTATCCTCATTTCTTCTTACTCCTTTTTCTTTCTGCTGTTCATCCTGAGTGCTTTCCATTACTCTGTCTTCCAAATCGCTGGTCCATTTTTCTGCATCCTCTTATGTACTACTGATTCCTTCTAGTGTATATTTCATTTAATTTATTGTGTTCTTCATCTCTAATTGGTTGTCTATATATTTTCTATCTCTTGAGGTTCTCACTGAGTTCATCCACTCTTCTCTCAAGTCTGGTGAGCATCTTTATAATCACTGCTTTAAACTCTTTTTCAAGTAGGTAGTTTAACTGTTTCATTAGTTCTTTTTCTGAAGTTCTGTCATGTTCTTTTGTCTCAAGCATACTCCTCTATCTCATTTTCTTTGCCTTTCTGTATTTGTTTCTATAGGTTAGGTGGAAGGGCTACCTCTCCCAGTCTTGAAGGCTCTGCTTGTGTTGGACTGTCCCCTCGGTGGACTGCATGTGCCTTATGGTTTTGGATGGCTGGACAGAGACCAAGTGGGCATAGGCCAGGATGTTCCAGTGCCCGGTCTCTCCTGTGTAGTTGCCAGCTGGAGCGACACTGGCCAGTATTGAAAGGGCATGATTCTGGGAACTCCCAATTATCAACAGCCTGGGGCAACTGAGGGAAGAAAGCATGGTCTGGGGGCCTTCTCAGTGGGTGCCAGTTGGGGAACTCTAATGGGGCAATTGGGGGTGGAATGGTGCACTCTAGGTGTCTCCCAAGTTGGTACCAGGCTCGGACTGTGCAAATGTGGTGTCCAGGGATGGACAGGACATGGGTGGGGTGAATCTGTGTGTGCATCATGTTAGGGCTGCCTTGGTGGGGCTGCTGGATCTCTGACAGGCATGTTTGGGTGTGGGTGGGGCCAGAAGGCCACCTCCATCACATTGGAGCTGGTATGGTCATCCTGATCCTGCTCCGATCCACACTACCAATGTCCATGGGAAATGTAAACAGTGGTGCTCACCTTGCTCCTGTCCATGTCGGGGGGGACAAAAATAATGGTGCTACTGGGGGAACAAAATAACTGTTCCTCAGTTTTCCTGTTCCTCAACAGTTTTGGAAGTTCATCTGCTGTTTAGCAAATGCTTTAGTTCTTGAAAAATCTGCTTCCTTCGATTATAGTCACCATCAGCCTTTAAATCCCCAAACTCACAGCTTTTCTCCTGTGCCCACAGCAGGTGGCTCCGGTAGCTCAGCAATATCCCTCCCTCCTGCAGGTCTGGTCTGGGGTTGGGGCTCCCTGCATTATCATGTCTCTGTCTCTCCTGCCATTTTTTATGTAGTCTTTTTATCCCACATTATGCAGAAAGTGCTTACTTAGGCCTCACTCCTTCCTCAGGATGAACTGTTGTATGTGTAGGTGTAGGTTTGGTGTGTATGTGAAAGAAGGTGGGGTCAGGCTCTTTCCGTGCTGCCGTCTTGAACCAACGTGCTCTGTGGTTTCTCTACAGCAGATGAAACCACTTCATCTCCTAGTCTAAGGAGTGACCTCATGTAGGAGATGAACTTCTCATTCAGCCTTGGCCTAGCTCTTGGTTGTCTCTGGGACCTTTGTGATTGTCTAAGTAGCCTGTTCTATTTTTAGACACTTGCAGTTGTTGAAGCTGTCCAAGACCTGTCAGCCTCCCGAAGCGGGGAGGCTTCTCTGTCAGCACCTAGATTCAGGCCGATTGGAAGCTAGGTACTGAGGCAGCACCTTTAAAAATACCCAAATAAATACAGGCCTGTGGGACTATATGCATAAGCCCTCCTAGCCACAAGACCAGGCGATCTGGAAATGACCCCATGGCAACAGTCATAATTTAGGCCTTTAGATGAGTGAGTTCCTTTCTTGGAAATACTGACACTGCAAGAAGGGAGAGTACAAGGATGGTGCTCCTGGCCTATGTTCCCTGACAGTCCCTCTGTAGTCCTTTAGACATGAGCCAGACAAGAAGCCTGACATTCAGGCTGAAGCTCCAGGTTAAAATCAATAGGCCTCTTTCACAAAGCCTGGTGGAGGGTTTTCAGTCCACTGTCTGCACAGCCTACTGGGGGTAGCAGCCGTGAACTGCCTTTCTGATTGTCAGTCCTGTGGGACCCAGGAACACAAGGCTCCCACCCTCTAGAGCCAGGTGATCAAGAGGCACCTCCTGGTTGGCAGTCATAAAATCTGTGGCACCAGACATGTGTACAAGCTCCCCTCTGGGAGATACTGTTGCTTTAGAGCTGACAGAGGAAGGGTGCAAAGATTGCTCCTGCTGAAGTAAAAGAAAGAAAAATTGTGCCCACCAGCGCCTCCATCCTCAGAGAGTTTCCAACAGGCCCCTGCCAACACTTGAGATCAGCAAACGAATCTCTTTCACATGAAGTCTGGGCACTTTTCAAAACTGTTTCTGCACTGGGCCCTGGAGCGAGTGAATCTGTGCACGAGCCCTTTAAGAGACGTATCCCTGTCAGCCACAGTCCTTTGGGTCTTGCGGATATGAGTCTTACTAGTTTTGGAAGCCAGATGTTTTGGCGGCTCATCTCTCAGGTGCAGGTATTAAAAGTTAGGATACTTGATGTGGGCTCTGAACCTTTGCTCCTCAAGGAGAGGCTCCAGGTTTGTGAGTTCCCTTGAGACCATGTGTGGCTGCACTGGGATAGTGTTCACGGGAAGACCATGTCCCAGCCTCTCCTACCCGCCTCAGTGTGGCCCTTTTCTCACCCAGTGTGGAGCTGCTCAGCTACTTTTTCAGAGGAAACGGTTCCGTCTGTAGCTGCAGATTTGGTGTGTCCCTGGGAGAAAGCAATTCAAGATCTTCCTCCATTGCCATCTTGGACTGCCCTCCTTCGTCTCTTTCTCACTCATATTGTTCATCATCTTTTCTTGCTTGGTTTTATTTAAAAAAAAAAAAAACCAAAAAACAGCAACATCTGAAACAGTACTAGATCACAGTGCTGGCAGTCTAGCACCTGACTTTAAATCAAAATGTCTTAATGTTTCACCTAAAAAAGGATACTCTTTATTGTTGGTTTCTGATAACTAGGCTTTATAGTTTTACTTTTTTAGTTTACAAATATAATAGCTTATGAAGATATTGTTTGTAATAGAGAGCCATTCTAGCATTCTCAATGTAATGGGGTAAAAAAGTTCCTCTCAAAGTGTGTTTTGTAACATCGCTCTCCCCACTTTAGAAAAGCCCAGTTAATCAGCAATGGGAGTAACAAAAGTAAAATCTATGATTGGACTAGTAAGCTCCTATAGAGAGTCATTTATGAAAAGATAAGACTTTTCCAAATATACTTATGAGAGCTTACTATGTACCATACTCTATGTTGAGTGTGTATGTGTGTGTGTGTTACCCTCTTAATTTTTTGAGGCTGGTACACGTAACTCTATTTTACTGATACAGGGCTAAAGACAACTTGCCCAAAGTCCCACAGCTAAATAGTGGTAGAATCAGATTCGAACCCAGGTTTAGATCCTGAGCTCTTAGCAACTATATTATAATGTTTCTCTTTAAAGTGTTTGAAAGATCAATAACAGAAGCTTCAAGATGGCAGACAAATCTCACGTACGATTTATTCAGTCAGTCTCAAAATTCTACAAGTGACAGTAAACATTTGTAAAAGGGAATAAATCCAGGACAATATAGAGAACAGAAGGGAAGCCCATATATTTCAGAAATTCTGACAGATTTCTAGAAGACAGAAAGCAGGGGGCATCAGAGAGTCACAAACGACAGGAGGGGTCCTTTTGAGCCGGCCAAGCCCGAGAGGACTCCAAGCTGAGAGACATTAGGTACAGATGGGAACAGCTGGCTGGTGGGCCTGTTTTACAAAAAGGGCTGTCTGTGAACAACTGGTTCAGTCACTTCTTCCCCTTACCCTCCCAAACTTGGCAACCATCAGTGATGGCATGGGAATTGCAGCATCTGTGCAATGTTAACAGAAAAGCTGCTCCTTAAAAGATTGGACTACATTATGTGCACAAAAATGCGACAGGTGCTGAACATGGAATTGGCCCTAGATTATGCCTTGTTTGTCACTTGGCAGCAGGGAAGGTTTCCTGAAGTTCTTGGCTCAGCCAACAATTTAGCAGCCAGCCATATGAAGGGAAGAGTAGGCAATATATTCCAGGCAAAAGGCATATTGTTAACTTGAGCAAAGGTATGAAGAAGTTAAGGGGCAGCATGGTGGTTGAGGGAAAAAACTTTATTCTTGGCAGAGGATAAAGGTCAGTTTTAGTGTAACAGACACTGAGGGTAGAGAGATAGACAATAGCCAGATCTGGAGATTATACTTGCCCCGTAGACAAAAGAGAGCCATTGAAGAATGTATAGTGCAAGGATGCGAAGTGGTCAAAACCATGGTTTTGGCAGTGGTGCAGAAGCTTTGGCAATGAAGGCTCTCAGCATATCCCAATGTAGTGATTCCCAGTGTGGTCTGAGGGCGGCAACATCAGGACCTGGACCTTGTGAGAAACGCAGGTTATTGGGCCCCACTCTAACCTACTGATTCAGGGCTGCTGGAAGTAGGGCCCAGCAATCCATTTTAAAAAGCTTCCGGGTAATTGTGATGCACAGTCATGTGAAACCACTCTTCTAAGGAATACCTCTTACTTTAAGACATTTCTTTCATCTCTTCAATGAACCTTTCCTGCCCCACGCATGTAGAATGGATCATATCCTCCACTGTCACCCCCACTGTCCCCAGCATACACTTCTCATAAAGAATATTATGGTGCTTCCTTATGTATGTTTTCTCATGGTAACCAGCATGCTCCTTTGTATCAGCTATTATTCCTCACCTGCCTTTTTACAGGCCCAGCAGTTCCTAGCAAAGTACTTAATAAACTGGCTTGCTGGAATGAACACAAAAATACCAACTAGGAGGCATTTGCTGTAGTTCGATCAATAGGTAAAGAGTAAAGGAGGTCTTGAACCAAAATAGTAGTGAATATGGACCTGAGAAATATTTTAAAAAATAAAATGGATGGCATGCTAGTAACAGCCAACAATATATGGCACTTCCTATGTACCAGGGAGTTTTAAGTGCTTTACAAGTATTCCTGTTTAATCTTCACAGTGACCCTATGAGGTAGCTACTATTTTTATCCTCGTATTGTGAGGAAACTGAGGCTAATAATTTACAAGTCAAACAGCCAATACTCAGTTGAGATTCAAACCAAGGTGATGTCTGGCAGCAGAGTCCTTGTTCTTTATATTATTCTTCCTCCAAACTTGTGCTAAGATTTCCAGCTTGAGAGGTTGGGTAAAACGGGTACCATCAGCAAATACACAAAGACAGGAAAATCCAGGGGAAGATACTGAGTTCAGTTTTAGATACACTATGTCTGAGATAACATTACAGGTATCCAGCAAGTGGTTTGGTATCATTGTCTGAAATCCAGGGGCATGGACTGGGCTTGGTATACAGATTTAGTAATCAACATGTAAACTGGAGATGGAAGAGATGGCCCAGAAAGGTTAGTTATACCCTGCTTTGCAAAAATTCGTATTGCAACACCTTGCTTTTATGAAAAGAACTACATTAGTACCCGTTTTCAGTAACTAAAAGAAATCCAAAAAGGACTTTTGCTTTTTTGAAGAAAGGTGAAAAGCAAAAACAGCCTTCAGTCTTCATTGTTGAGGCAGCATGCACCTCAAGCAAGAGCAGCCCCACCAGTATTCTTGCCCAGGAACTAGATAGCATCTCAGCATTGAGTTGTGATAGCTTTGAAATGTCTGTGAGCATCTGTGCTTTATACCGATATATTTTGTGCATCCATTACCAAGGTGTGCCCTAAAGTGTCAGAAAAGCCTGAGAGGTAATTTTTGGGTCTGGGTATGCTCAAATATTTTTCCATACAAATTGTAATTGCTTCTTTGCCGTTTTGGCTTATGAAAGATTCACAGGAACACTCTACTTACAGATAGTGGGGAAACCTGTATATGTAAAGAGGAGACACATGGCCGGAAGGATCTAGTGAACAATATTTAAGGGAAACTAGGATGCAATGGCCTCCAGGTATAAGGAACCATCTGAAGACAAGAGTGCCCTAGAAGCCAAGGCAAGAGGTAGTCTCATGGAGTGATCAACAGTACCGGTGTGAATGAGTTCAAGTAAGAAAAAGACTGCAGGCCACTTTGGCATCTAAGACTTCACTGAAATCATTCTGCTCTGATCACTAGTAGAGGGATGAGACCTGATTCAAACAGGCTAAGAAGTGAAAAGGAGGCAAGAAATTAGGAAAGCAAATCTAATTCTCTACCGATAAATGACACCTTGTGGAAGAGGTGTCATTTTACACCTTTTTACAAAATTTTTACAACTTTTGGTTGAGATTTCATATTTCTGAGTGTCCAGCAGATGGAATCAGTAGAAGTGGTGTTCAGAATAAAGGGAAAAGATGGAAAACCAACTTAACCAAAACCCGGGAGAGGTTGGTCTTTGAGCTCAAGGACAAAACAACTCAACCTCTGAAGGGAGTATATAATAGGAATGGGTATGAAAATTTTGGGTGGAAAGATAGGATTAATGGCCCTAGTTTAATTGGTAAAATGAGATTAATTGGTAGTCAAATGCAAATGGAGGTGAGGGTTAAGGCTAACACAGGAAGATTTAGGGAAACGGACAGGTGAGATCCTTAAATGTAATAAAAGGACAAGCAATTTTATGAATAAGCCATTTATAAAATCAACAAGGAAATCAAGACTGGGTAAAAACAAAAGGCTAGGAGGGACTGAGAAAAAATGGTGGTTAAATAAAAATTACAGGACTTTATGATGTCAACTATCAGTTGAGAGTGAGGACAGAACTTGACAGATAGGAGGTTCAGTTAGAGGCTATTGAAGTTTAGATTCTAACAGCTCTGGATGCAAATATTCAGAGGTTATTTGAAAGGCTTCAGAGAGGTTGGTTGAAATGGCAGAGGTGAAAGTTAATTAATAAAAGCAAGATGATGGGGTTGGAATACTGAATACAGGTCATCTACATGAGTACGTATCAGAAAATAACAAAATTGCTGGCATTCTCTGGGAAATTGTTTTCGTTTGGGAAAAATACACTTGAAACAAGAAAAAAGTGCTTGAAGTAGATGCTCCATTTTCCATGGGTGTCACAGCTTAAGAAGAGCAGGGACACACTCTGATGATTACCCTGGAAGGGGTGAGGGTGCTTGCAGAGGATAGGGAAGAAAGGAAGGGTGGAGTGGAGGAAAAGCTTAAGAGAAACTCAGTGGTGAAGACCTTGTTAAGCAGGAACATGTCTCATTTTGACTTGCTTGTGGTTGAGTGTGCAAGGTGATCCACCCTCCTTGCCTCTAAAAATGGATCACTCCACAGCTCAACTTAGTTTACTCTTCTCACCAATGCCTTGTGAATTGTGATCAGAAATGGAGTGTGTCATCATCAGGCGAAAGCAGTAGGAGACCCACCTTCCCTCTGCCACAGGGTAGCCTAGTCATCCTGGGTCACAGTGAGTCGGCAAGCAGACCCCAGGCTACCTACAAGACATGTGGAATTAAGTTGTCCTAAACTACCTACTTTGAGGACTATTTGTATATACTTTATATATACTTATAATATCCAATCAACTGCTGTCCTCTCAATTTTCCTTGAAACATCCAGACTTGTATTCCAAAGCTATGCTGGTTCTGTATAACCTGTGTTAACCCAGTAATGTCCTAACTGATCAACAAAATGCCTTACCTTCCCTCCTACCCATTCTCTAAACTGAAGCTAGTCTTTCAAAAATTCCCATCCAATCACATGACTGCCTGGCTTTTAAGTCTATGGCTTGCCATCATCCCTGAAATTGCCCCAACTGTTTACAAGACCCCTATAACCTGCCCTTCCTTGCCTTTCACTACTTATATTCCACACAACTCAGCCACTCAGATTCTGAATACGTCTTCCTGTATCTACTTTTGCCAATTGTTCCCACTGCATGAATTACAAAACTTCCTTGGCTTAGGCTTGTGCTGATTCCCAGACCACAAACCTCTGTGTCACAAATCATACAGAGCCCTGCATTTCCCCTAGTACAACACTATTTAGCAGTAATTATTGAGTGTGTGTTTTCCCATAGATACTGTCCCAATGTCAAACACATAACACTGAAGAGTAGGAAGTACCAAGGGAGGGGAAAAGGCAATCAGCTTTGCCTCTGATCCATTTATAGGACTTAAGTGATCATAATACATATTATACATATTATCATCTTGACAGTAGATTGCTATGAACAAGGCCTATGACAGGAACAGACCATCGGTGGGGCCTCTCATCCTGGCATCCACAGTCATTTTAGTAATGCTTGTCTGCACTGTAGAAGGCTAATTGATGCTGAACCAAATTTCTAAGTCTTTTAAGTGTAGATTTTAAAGACTATGAATGATAGTCAAGCTTTTCAAAGTCAGTATTCTGGACTTAGTCAAACTGTTGACCACTCAGCTTTGTTAGTATTTCAATAACATGTAAAAGGAAAGTAACTTTTATTTTTGCTTATGTCAATTCTCCCAAGTGGGACTGAAATGGTTTAGGAGCTTGAAAGATTACTCATTCACACAATGGTCTTGTTTTAAAAAACAGACTTTTTGTGGCATTTTTTTCCACCACTTGCTTACCACCATATAGTCTTTAAAATCCCATGTGTGGGTATCAAGATCCATACAAAAGCACTTTACTGTCTCCAAACATCAACTAATTCTAGAAAAATAGCAAAAATCTGCTATAGTCAGCTTAACTTTAATAGTTGCTTTCCAAGTTTAAATACATAGTTTTGGAATTATACAAAATACCACTACTTGGCATGTCTTTAAATATTATACCTAAACAGGAAGTTACCAGTACTGGGAAACAAAGCCATGGTTCAACAAAGTAAATTAATGCAAACTTTCTCTTAAAGAGACTGCCAAATTGAGTAATTTTGAAAATCTACTTACTCTAAGACCTCAAGTAAAAATGTACTAGTTGATCATGGCTACTGTTTCTAACTTTTTTATATAGTACATTGATTCCAAAGCACTCAACTGTCTCACACTCCCCTGTATTTTAGTAGCCACTTTAGACCCATATTTTTTATTAATTATGCAGAAAGCATTTTACAGCCAGAGAATAACTGTATATTCATAAAGGGCTTTATAAAGGTCATACATTGAAATAAGAGGAGGTAATAGTATATAGAGGAAAAACCTATATCAAGGTAGTTCTTGATTGATCAAGGTAGTTCTAATTAGGAATAGGTTGATTAGAAGCAGTACTTAAATTTAGTTAGGAAGATGAACTACAACTTAAGAATGTCTGAAAAATTCTGCATGTATAGAATCTCAGCTGGTTATAGCTGCTAGAAAAAAGAAATAGTAGTTCTCAACTGGGGCGATTTTGCCCCATTGCCCTCACCTCATTTGGCAGTATCTGGAGACAATTTTGATTGTCACAACTGGGGGTGGTGGCAGTACTAATGAGACAGGGACTGTGGTGTAGTCAGAGTAGGGTGAGGGCCTCTGGAAAAAAGGCAACGCAAGATAATTACAGACAGAACAATGTAACAATGTGCAAAGAAGTCCCTATCGAAACTCTGTGTTAAGCATTATGCAAAGTCAGAGTCATACTAATTCTCTAGGGTAAAGACACCAGACTAGGAATATAGACGTTCTTCAGTGAGATCAGTTAAAAGCTCAAAAGGCCAGGAGCAACTTGGCCTGTAATGTTTGAGTGTTCCACAGATAGAGTATCTCAGCATAACTTGTGACTTTATTGCATCAATTAGATCATGACACTAAAATTTACCTTAGCCTGCTAAAAGACCCATCTTATTTTTAACTGTACCTATATACTGCTTCTTTTTCTAATCCTAATCAAGTAATCTGCAACTTAGGCAAAAGATTAATTTAGTAAGCAAGCCCAGCTATAAACATCCCAAAAAAGTTAAGAAGTAAGATTAACACACTCTTGCAAACAGCCAACAGCCCAGCCCACCTTGAGGGCAGGGCAGGTGGTCTTACAACAAGTCTGCACCCCTAGCTCTTTACCCCATCCCTGAAAACCCTCAACCGCGCATAAAACCCTTAGACAATAGCACCACCACAGACTCTCTTGTCCCCTCCTGGTGTGAGCCAGCTCTGTCCTCTCACTTTATCTCTAAATAAAAGCCTCTACCTTGCTCTCTACCTTGAGTGTTTGCAAAGTTCATTCTTCAGCTCCGTGAACAAGAACTGTGGCATCACTAATAATCTAAGTGGGTAGAGGCCATGGACGCTGCTAGTATCTTATAACGAGCAGAGCAGCCCCCCATGACACACAACCATCAGTCCAAAATGTCAACAGAGCCATGGAAGAGAAATCCGGATCTAAAAAGAACAGGTGTTTTTCTCTCAAAGTTTAAGAGAGGAAAGAAAGCATGGATTTTACTTCTAGAGTAAGGAACCAGGGGATAATTTCCAGACCTCTTTAGGAAGGCCTTAGTTTATGGGTTAACAATTAAAAGCAAAAGCTCATGTGTATTTAAAAATTAACTATGCTAGGATTATAGTAAGCTACCAGCAGAGACATTTAGCTGCCTGTATCTTAGGAAGCAGTTGGATTTACATTAAAACTTAAATGTCTGTGAAACAAGTAAAACAGCTTTTCAGAGTACCGGGATTACTACAGACTATTAAAACATGAGTTTAACATGGTATCATATATTAACCAGTCCTGGAATACAATTAAAAAAAATTTTTTTTTTTGAGTGAGAGCATTCTAGAATAAAATCAATGTGCATCAAACCACTAGTTATTGATAATGACTAAATACTAATTCCAATGCTTCCTAATCTGGAACAAATTTTAGTTCAAGAATCTAAGCCTTTTATAAAACCTAAATGACACAATTCAATTTGTCAAAATCACCATGATAATCACTTAAGATTAGAATTTAAAAGTATGAAGAGGTCAGGGTATTACGACTCCCTCTACTGAAAATCATCCTGAAACCTGACATGCACTGATATTACAGGGTCTAACAAAGTAAAAGTACCTGTAGTACTCCTCTCAGTTTGAAGTAAAGTTGGTTTTTATGATGTCCTATGGAAAACCCTATTTTGAGTTTAGTGCTTTTTAAGTTACAAAGAACAAAAACATGCTGCTGGTAATCTTGCCCTATGGTACAGATGTTTGCCAAATAAAAAATTTTTAGTATTAATAGGAAAATAAGCAACTTACTGCATTATAAGGGGAAAATATGTAATTTCATTGTGCATCTCTCTTAAGAAAATGGCCTGATCTAGTGAGCCTTTGGCAACCTGCCTCCAAATAGTCCCATTGTGTTCCATTTTTGCAATGGAAGGTATCAAAGGAATTTTATATAAAGGCTCTTTAATATCAAACATTAACCAAGCATAATACATCTAGAGACTGGCAATTACTTTTAATAGTTTACATTTTTGGTAAGATTTAATGTGGGCAGAAAATGTTACTTCAACTTTTTAAATTGTAAAGTATTACTATATACTTTGTTATGAGGCTAAATACACCTTACAAGGCTTATGAATTTACCAGTTAACTAAAATTTTCAATGACAGGATTTTGTATATTTCTTACTTTGAACTTCAATCATGTAATATACAATCATTTATGTGATGTCTGACATTAAGCTAAAGATACCAGAACATCCCTTTCAATTAGCTAAATTAGATATATGCCCTTATTTCTTTACTGTTTACCTAACAAGAGTGTAAAAAAAAAAGGTGATTTGGTTAATTATGGTAATCTTCAAACATCTGGCAGTCATCATTCATCATATTCTCCACTTTGAAGAATTCTAATTTCCAATGGTTAAGAAGCTTTAGATATAACTAACGAATATATGACCGTCATCTTAAAAATGATCATTCAGTGCTGTCGATGTAAGTTTTTCGGTTAGGCCTTATACCAAATTTCCTTTCTGCCTTAGTTTCATAAAATGACCTTACCTCTAAATACAGCCCCATATTGAGCTGTCTTTAAAAAGAAATGAGGTAGATCTGAGCAATTTACATGTCCTGAAGAAAGTCAGCAAATAGCTATTTTCTTATTATGAACTTGTAAATCTGAGACACCCACAGATGGAGAATTGCTAAGGACAACTTTCTAATAATGCTTCAAAGACCAGTGAGAAATGAGTGGCAGAGTAGGACTGGACACCACACATTCCAACTTCCATTCCAGTGTCAGGACATCACCACAGAAGTATGGAGTTAATCCATATGATTCAGCATTTAAAATCTGAGTATTCTTCTGTTACTAATTTTGTTATGTATGTGAATATATGTAATCACTAAAATCTTGTGTACTACTAGAAAAGAGCAGACTATTTATTTCGTTTGTATTAAAAAAACTAACAGTCATCTAAGACTCAAAAAAATGAAGACAAAAAAACAAGAACAAAAAATACCCCAAACCCACTCACCTTGGAAGTTAAAAAAAAAAAATCCAATACATGCAAAGCATTTGGATTTAACTTTAGACAATTAACTAAGACATTCACACAATATATGCATGTCAGTCTCCTATTTGGTCCTAGAGCCTGCAGTATTGTAATTTATTGTGAAACCATGTAACCAAATGCTTAAATATATCCACAACATCTATAACCACAGTAATGCATAGTACAATATACTAATATCTCAAAATAAAATGTCTATTACAATTTTATGCAAATTATGGTATAACATTACCACCTGCCACATTTTGAAATGGCACCAACTTCATGTAACGTTCCATGTCAATGTAAATAGTCAAAATCCTTACTGGTAATGATGTCTTATGCATTATCTGAACATTCAAAATCACACTGTTAATCTAATAACCATAGTATGTTATCAATTAAAATCACTGCATATTTGGATGTTAAAGCAGGTAAGTTATACAGCAGGAAAAGTATTTCCAATTCACAGTTTCAAAAATAAAGGGTGCAGTTTTCAAATATCTGACTGCTTAAAATTGGTCACTCAATTTAACAACTGCTTCCTTCAATACATGTAAACTGTGTTTGCACAGCATTAGGAGATGTCTTTTATTTCAGAAGTTAGTTCATACTGATACAGGAGCACCACAAATTTGAAGGAAGAGGCTACAGTGTGAAGTGAGTTCATTGAAGGAATGTTAAATAAAATTTTAACTACAATAAAAGGTACTGCAAAGCTTTGTTCCCCCACAGACCCCTTAATCAGGAAAAGTAGTCAGATACAATATGTAAATCAGCTCTACTAAAGAGGGGGAAAAATCTAACTCAACTAAAAGAAATACTATTATTAGCCAACAGATGTATGACAGCCAGCTTCAGGGTTTTTGTAAAAATAAAATTCAAAAGCATACATAGTTTTTGTATCCTTCAATACGGAATGCAGAGATCCAAAGGGAATGAAAGAAAAATCTGGCTTTAAGAATTTCTAAGCGGAAACACGTACACAAATGGATAACTGAGGAAAACTCAAAACTTAAATATTCAAATTTTCAATGTGTAAGAAAATTTGTAATAGAAAAAGTGGCAAATTGTTATTGTGACTTGATCTGCTGAAAACATCTGCAAATTCACACTGGCATTAAGAAAACCAAAGGTTGAAAAATTTACTCCCCTCTCTCTCCAGATATGTGTTTTCTGTGCAAAAATAAATATCTGAAAATTGCACTAATACGATAATACTTATTTTAGCTTCTGTATTATGAATAATCTGCACATGCTGCTTTACAGACAATACATATTTGTAAACTTGCTCATGCAAAATTAGTGTGCGCAACAGGGATACTGTTTTAATCCCCATATTTAAAAAATGATCTTTTTTAAAACTGCCAAACCCTCTGAAATGTAACAAATTTTACACAGATATTCTTGTCTGCCAGCTAAATATCAATTTATGCTGCTGAAACAAAAAGTTACACAAGAAAAAGAAACATGGTTTTTGTCTTGCAGAATTTGATTTTTTTAAATAAGAGAAAATTTATAAAAGGAGAATTCATGGTCACAAAATTTTAACATTTTGATCCTAAACATTACAGGGCAAATAGAATCTGGACCCTATTGCCATACTGCATAAACCCTAACTTTTAGTTTCCACATCAAATGTTGCCCTAACCACTAAAAACATTAGTGGTTTTACAACCTCTGGATTATGTAAATACATATTTCTGAAATAAATGCTACAAAAACAATGGAAGAAAGCCAAACTGTCTCCATGAAGGGAAAAAAGTGGAATATTTAGATGCTTTTAAACACTTCTCTTTCCATGTCTTATGATTAACCTGTCAATTCAGTGCATCATCTGGTCCATGTAATGGTCCTGTGTTGAACAAACATCTAACTAGTGTCCATTGACTCCAAGTTAGTGGATGACGAATCTTTCTGGATACTTTCAAAGATCGCCGCCAGCTCAGGGTTGGAGCTGATCTGTGACTGGAATTCGCTCATCAGGGGGCTCTTCTCTGCTTCCGGAATGGTAAGCAGCGCTGCCACTGCTCGCATGGCAGATCGCTTCAGTTCATCCTGCTTTTCAAACTCCTGCTTTACTGAGTTTGCCTTTACCTGTAACATGGAGTAAATCAGTACTACATGCTGTAAGAGTTTTATGAACAAAATTTAAACAGAGAAGGTTCTAGTAAATAAAGTTACTCTTTCATAGGTCCAAAAGGCACCTTATACTCTCAGCATGGGTATTCTAAAACTTCCTTTTAGCAGTACCAGTCTCCTTTCCTCCGAAGGGAGTATTGTATACAAAGGCCACTATAAAAACAAACTACAGCATCATCATAGTTGGAATAGAGAGTGGGGCCCAGAGAGCTTTATCTACTTAGCAAGTCCTACTCTGGCCTCCCCCAAAACATACTCCTCCAGCTACCCTGTTTATTATTCTTCAAATGTCATGACATCTCCAAGCATTAATTCATGTAATTATTTTTATATGAAAAGCCCTTTTCACATTGTGAATCTGAAAATAATTCTGACTTTTCTGGGTCCATCTTAAATAACATCACACTCATATGAAGCCCTCTTTTGTGGCCCTATCACACTTTTATCACGTATCAGTACTTCAAAACATGTATCACACTGCTGTACCATTAAAACTTCTAAAAAATTTAGCACAGTTAAATGCTGTTCTTAAAACATTCATATTCAATAGGTTCACTTTTAAAACCAACAGCTACATAGGGCAATACTGTGGTTAAATTTGGAAAAAACATAAAATCAAATAGAAATCCTGAATACTTCAAGTCTGGCCTAAGTTGATATCTCTCAATGATTACCTTAGTGGTACATGTGGCACGTAAGGGCTCGACAAGTCGGTCCAGCCTCTGTAGTACTGCACTAGGACAAAGGGTGGAGAGTCTCACCAACATGAGAAATGTTAGCATCTGGTAGGAATAAAAAAAGACAAAATTCCAAATTCTCACAAAGCTTTCAAAAGGAAAATGACTAGCATGTACCAGAAAGCTTCATTTTAATGTAATCTGCCATTTGGAATTACACAGATTTGTCAAACCTTAGCTGAGGAATTTTAGTCCCAAGTACTAATGAGACTTATAACATGATCCTATAGTACAGAAGTAGAAATGTGGTTCTCAGTCTTTGCTGCACATTAAGGTAAGGAGCTTTAGAAATATACCCATTCTTCAGCCATGTTCTGCAGAACAGTCCTAAAGACAGCCAATGAGAATTAGCCAAGACAAGGATGGAAAACCAAGTAAAACCTCCATGGATAGTAACTACAGTCCAATATTAAGAAAGACCAAAAAAGGTCACAGATTATACTTTGAATAGTATAAGCATAAATTTGTCTGGACTCTTCAAAGAAATGATCTAGGGATTATGCATTAGAAGCTAGCACACATCATTTCTTAGAATTTTCTACACATTTAGACTTTGATTTCTTCCTCCACTGAAAAGGTTACTCAATTTTTTTTTATGTCAACTGACATTACACTGCATCACTCATACTTCTGCATATTATAGTTTATAATACTAAAATTATGACAAGCAAACCAGTTTTTCTCTTAATAATTAAGAGAGTAAATTACAAACTTACTATAGTATCTTCTAAAACATTCTACAAGCAAGCACAAACATCTTACCTTAATATCATAATGGTCCTTCAAACCATCTTCAACATGATTTAAAAATTCAAAGATATCTAGTCTATCAAGACAACTGTCTAGAAGCGTGTACATACACTCAAAAGCTGCCTTTCTGATATCCAGTCCATCATCAACTGTATGCTTAAATGGACCCATTTCTACCTGTTGGAACAAAAAAGAATGTGTAGATATACTTAAAAGCAAAAGACCAGCTTAGATAAACAGTGTGTGATCTAACAAACTTACCTCTCTTATGAGTTCCTTCCTAACTTTTGTTTCATTGTAGAGATGTGGAAGAACAGCATCTAGAAGATCCCTTATTAATGATGGCTTATTATGCGCTGCTGAATTGAATGTGACCAAGGCTACTCTTCTTACATTCAAATCCGGGTCTTCCAACGTTTTTAGGAAATCACCTGAAAAATTACAAATAACACACAGTTATGGTAAGCTTAAATAAAATACACATTATATTTTTTTCTAAACTGATAGTATTTCATATTCTTCCATGACCCATACTGAAGAAATACCAATTATCAACAATAATAAACTATGTGAACTATACAGATAAGTATCTTTTGGCAACAGGTAAACTATCATATCTGATTCTGAGTGGATTTAAATGATAACCTATTCTTGGGACCTAGAATGCAATGGGTACAGCGTGAGAGCCCAAAAAAGTTGCCTGGTTAGTTTTACAGATACTTCATAAAGGCAGACATGTGATGGGAGTCAGCAGCCATAAGAACTAATCAATTGAATGAAACTTTGAGTTCAAAATTAGTACTTGCACTAAAAGCAACCGAAACAGAACTGAAAAACTGAGTTCAAAATAAGATAAAGAAGTTAAAGACAGATCCATTGCTGGATAAAGACGGAATACCATTACCAAGTATACAATTTATCAGATGATAAAAAGAAATGTGTCTCTAAAAGCCCTCTTTATTTCTGTCCTAAACGAGAAATATGTGAACTTGTAAGAGTTAAGAATTCAAAAGGAGGAAACGGAAACCTAATATAAGACAGACAACAAGGTAAAGAAAACACCTTGCTACTTTAAAAACAAGTCTGGTTGTTCTTGCAAATATGGAGAAGTGCAAAGATCTAAGGAGTCACACAGGTGGTGATCCAAATGCTTTACTTATCCACTGTATAACTTTTGGCAAGAGCCTGTTTTGCAGTTCATAAAATGAGAATTATAAACTTTTTATGGCTACTGAGCAAAATGAATAGCATGTATATTGTTGAACACAGTGCCTAGTACACACCTGGTTGTCACATGGAGTTATTGTTCATCATTATGTAACCTTAACTCTACCATCAGCAATCTTTTAGAATACACAGGGAAAAGACTTCTTTTTTCCAGAAGACTTGAATGTATTGTAACAACAATCGGAAAAAAGGAAGGACAGAAATACTTTAGATACCACAGATTGGTAAAATCAAGGTTGACTACCCAGGAGAGCTCTTATTACAAAAAAAAAAAAAAAAATGTAGCCAATAACTTGGTTTCAAAAAGAATAAATGTATCAGACTAAACCTCCTCACCCCTGTTTGCTTAGAATTACTAAGGCAGCAAATTATAATACTTTATTCTAAACATTATGTATCTGCTTTCAGAAAAGCATCTAAAATACTGCTATTATGATATACAAATGGGGACATGAACTACTATCAGTGGTCCCCAACTCCTTGGTTTAGAAATTGCAATTCTGAAAGATTCCTAGGTAGTTCTGATGTTCATACAGTCTCAAATAATACTGAACTACTATTATGCAAAGAGAGTGATAATCATCTGATCAAATAACTATACCAGTGATGCACACTGGCTGACTGTTGTCAGCCTGGAAAGATGTCTCTAGATACGTGGCACAGGTCTCTTCCCTGGTCCTACCTTGTATAATACCAAAAATGCAAATAAATATATCAAAGCAAAAAACAGATTAGGGGAACAAAGACAAGCATCTTCTGGCTGAGACTCTGTTTGTATTATTTCCAGGTCCACCAATTGTATGCATTTATCCTTGTGTGTCCCCTTACTCTGGAAAGGTAACCCCTCTCTCTTGAATTGTGCTTTTTCCCTTCTTCCCAATGCAGAATGGCATGAAACTGCAAAGCTTCTTTGGTATATTCCTCTGTACTTTCTCTGGTATCCCCACTTCTGACCTCAAGAAAGCACCAAACTGAGTTCTGAGGGCTTTGAGCTATTACCAACTCCAGGAAAACTGATCATGAAAACAAAACAAGTAAGTTATAAAGCCATGAAAAATAGTCCTAGAAGCTAATTCTTGTTCTTTCTTGGGAATCTCTGAGTTGTTTTAGTAATTAGCTCTACCCAAGTCTTTTTATTCTTAGGTTGTTTTCACCTTTCATATGGAAGTCTCCACAGAACACTTGGGAACTAGAGGGTTAAAAGTAGTAAGAGAAAACTGGGGATTCTAACAGCTAAAATGAGATTTGTATCTGGGAGGAAACTTCAGGCTGATCAGGTAGATTAAATCTTTTTCCTTTATCCTTTCAGTTATGTCATCCCTAAAATAGATTATCAAACATGTAGCTGACTCTAAAGATACCCTACTATATTTACCCTACTAATTTCAGGTATTTGCAAAACTATCTGGTAACAACTTCAAACAAAGGGACGAAAAAATATAAGAACATACATTATTAAGTACCTTTTTAATGAAATAATTACCAGAACCATAAAAGAATTTTAGTTCACTGGTGATATATTTTAGTTATTAAAATGATTAGTTTTTTTTAAAGTTAACTATTAAATAGTTATTCAATATGTTTATCTTTTTTTTTCTCTTACCTATGCAGTTCTTTAATAGTGGGTCAATAGGTTGTGGATGATCAGAAATAGTAAACTTCACAGCTGTAACAACTGAGCTTCGGGCATATGATGAGCCTAAATGAAAATAAACTGTAAGTCTATTTCAAGGCCACTAAAATCCATGGACATCTTTATCTTTTTCAAATGACTTCAAATAAAACTAGTGTTTTCAACTCCTTAAAATTCTCTTTGGCCAAGGGGGTATTTTTTATTGCTCTCAGGATACTACTAATAAAGCAAAGTTTACTCATCTTTTGAAACATAATCCCATTACATTTCAAAAGAAACAATTTCTTCTTTAAAGCAGAGGATTTGGCCTTAACACAAAAGAGAACTTAGTTAAATCCATAAATAGTTTGTCAGATCCTCAAGTTTTTTGTTAAAAAAGAAAGCAATTTCTAAGCATGAATGGCCATTAGGTTCTACTTAGTCTAAAAAGGTTGACACTGGTAAATCTGAAACTCTTCTTGAAGTTAAGTTCACCAATTACAGTATTATAATTACTACTAGCAAGCTCCTTGGGATATATTAATTCAAGAGAAATCTAATTATTCTCTTTAGCCCTTTTAAACAAAATGCCATTTGAATATGGCTCCTCTACATTATAACCTAAAGGCAATAGGTTCTGCATGTAACATGATACAGAAATGTTTTAATTTCTGTTAGGCAATTTCCAAGGTAACCAACTGCTAATATAATTTTTTTTAAATAAGAATCTAGATACCCACCTGATATCAAGTACCCCTTAAGCCGTGGAAGGAGAGTTTCTGGATCAATTAGAGTGAGTTTGCCTAGACATTCAGCAACAACATTTCTGGTTCCTTCTTCTGCACACTCACAGTGCTTCAGCAATAAGGCCCAGATGTTTTCAACATATGGTTTAAGGCCCCCCACCGATGCAGAGCTAATAATTTCCTTCAATGAATGAAGCAAAAGATACTGCCTTTTGGGTTGACTTGTTATTTCTTGCAAGACAAAAGGCAGATATTCAGGAAGGTTGCCCACACTAATGCTGCCTAATGCATAGGATGCAGCTGATTTGACTTCTTCACTAGGAGATGAGAAGGCGTCTAATATTACAGATTTCAGTTCCAGCTGCCCACTTAAGTCAATATGGTGCCCAACTTCTCCAAGAGAGAGCAGAGCTAAGAGGCGAATGGAATCTGTAGACCGCGAGTTCTTGACATCTTGAATAAACTGACCTACTACAGCTGGTCCTTCTTTTGGGCATGCTCGAGTAAGGGCGGCTACACATTTGGCAATGGAATAATAAGACTGCTTGTGGGTTAGAGCTGTGCTCTGAGAATACACTGGACCAGTCAGCATGCGCAACAAATCCATATATCCTAGATTATTTGTTCCAGTGACAACCAGAGCTTGGAAAAAGTCTAGCATAGCGCTAAGAGCTCCCCCCTGCAGTAAGGGTGATCTCACAAGTCCAATAAGTTCATTGAGAATGGACCCACTTATCTTTGAGAGGGAGGAGGGATACACTTTGGCCAGTGTGGTAAGAAAGCTGATAGCCATCTGTGAAACATGCATATCACTTTCACTGATAAGAGGTGGGAGCTCATCTAGAACTGCATCAATCATGGCAGCTGTTAAGCTGTCACTATAGTTTTTAATAAGAATATCTAGGGCAGAAAGGGTACCTAGTTTCAAAGCTCTCTGGTTTTTCCTGAGAAATGAAGCAAGGATAGGAACGCCTTCTCCCAGGACAGGCCTCAAATCTATCTTCAAAGGCGACCCAGCAATCAGTGTTAGTGCCTTCACTGTAGTTAGCCGGGTAATTTCGTTCTTTAGTCTCTCCAAGAAAATCTGAAGTGTATTCGGCAAGTCAGAACCCAAATTGTCTCCAAGGTTGCAAATAATTTGTCCCATACAGGAAATAGCCCTTTCCTTGACTTCCTGATCAATGTCAGCTGCTTTTAACCTCTTAATGGTGCAGGTAAATAGATCTTTGATATAAGGAGTTGCATCAAATGAGGAAGGCTGATCTAAAGGACGAATTACTTTGACAAGCTGCTGAGTAACAAGAAGTGCTTCGGATGTAATCTTGTAAAATGGGTCTCCAACACAAGCCACTACTGGAGGGACCAAGGCCTGAACATGAGGATGGAAGACTTGAGGAGAGTGGTTACAGAGGATTACATACAGACATGACAAAGCATCAATCTTCAAATTAGATGAGCTTGATTTATCATTCAGTGAGAAAATGATTCCTAAAAAGCCAACAAAAAAAAAATCCAGTAATTTTTATGCAGTTTTATTTAAGAAAAAATTAAAAACTAATCTCTAAAATACTGCTAAGTTCCCACTTCATCACATAATTCCACAAGCTATAAATATTAGAGACAGAAATTTTAGGTATTCAAGGTGGTTCTATGAAAAATTTAGTTCAATGTACAAATTAAGTTGTCATAAATTATCCTTCTGAAGGAAATAATTATTTAAGCTTATCTAGGTCTTAATCAAGTCCCCGAAGTGATTTACTTTTTTTTCCATACCTGGTACAAGTACAGGAATGTGCTGTGTTAGGGCCCCAGGTAACACATTGACCAGTTCAGTTAACATATTAAAGCAGCACTGGCGGGTCTTCACACTTTTTTCTTTCATCTGTTTGTGCAGCGCTTTAACAATGCTGGGAACCTGTAATTACCACATGCTCATTAGCTGGTTCAGCTGTTTCCTCAGTACAGTTAACACAAATTACAGGAGATGGGGAGAAAGACAATTTATCTTTTTGATTAAGTTCCTAATTTTGCTATATGTTAACAAGACTGTTAGATACAAACTTTGTTGCATCTATTACATATGTTCTCTTGTAACTGTATATAAATAAGAAAATAGAAAAAGCTATCATTAGCTTTCTACAGAGCAACAATCTTCCCTGAAGAACTGTTAATTATGAAATGTACAAGGCTAAATTAAAAAGGAAACTAACCAAATAATAAATTTCAACCAAAATTTTAGGAGTATAATTGATAAATGGTTTTTTGAACCAAAAAAGCACAGATAAACATTAAAGGAAAAAAGACAAATTAAGGGAAGAGAAACCATTAAACAGGTCCTTGTTTTTGCTTTTAGTTTGCTGTTACAGTTGAAAAAACCACACTTCATATGTAGCTACAAGCAGCAGTGGTATGATTCAGACATCTAATTCTAAACTTTCTAATGTTTGGTTAGTAAAACCTAAATCAGATATTTACTAATAAATCTTATGGACGCCAGGATACAGACACATCTCTATCAAATAATGAACTGAGAACCAGAGAAAAAAATAAAGCACCCATGTAATCCATCATCGCATCTTCAGAAATTCCATGGTTTTAACTGGCTTCTTTTTGCTTATTTAACTGCTTATGTCCTACATACACTTCATCTAGTTTTCTTCTACAATTAATCTCCAATGTTCACCCTTAAATTTACCACAAATTTTTTTAGTTTGTATTATTTGAAAACAAGCTAGATATAGTATGTACATCCCCCTTCCCTTGTTTAGTTCTTGAATCCCTTTCAATATTCATTTTGTAATTTGTAACAATGGACAAAACATACCCCACAGGGCTGCTGTACGGATTATGTATAAGACAGAAGAAAAATGTTTAGGATGTACTAAATATTTGATAAATGGGAGCTATACAGCTCTAAGGTTTAGGATCTCAGAAAAGATGTCCTAAAGTGAAAAATATGTGTCTTTTACACTGAAGTATCACTGACATACAATCTTATGTTGGTTTCAAATATACAACACAGTGGTTCAACAGTTATCTGTATTATTAAATCCTTATCCCCTTCTAGTGCTGTTACTATCTATCAAACGTAGTAAGATATTACAGAATTACTGCCTGTGTTCTCCATGCTGTACTACCATCTCCGTGACCAACTTATATTGTGATTGCGAATTATTGTGCCCCTTTATCCCCCTCACACACCCACCCCCAACTGGCCCCAACCCCTCCCTCTTGGTAACCACTAGGTTAATTCTCAGTGTCTACGTATCTGCTGCTAGAAAAATATGCATCTTACTAATAAGAGCTGACATACTGAAGTACTTACTGTGCAAGAGACACTACACTAAAAGCTTACATAAATCATTTCATCTCTCACTACCTTGGGTAGACAATTCTAAATAAACCCTTACTACAAATGAAGAAAAGTGAGGTTTAATAAAAATCACTAAATAACTTGTCCAAGACCACACAGATAAATTAGTAGTGAAGCTAGCTATAAACATAAGTACCCGGGCACCACAGCCCTAAGACTTTTCCACTGATATCAAACATAAAGATTACTGAATCTTAATTAATATTATCTATCCAGTAAAATCAAGAGTACTCAATCAGAACTATTTATAAACCATAAATTATTATACAAACATAATACTCCCGAACTTTATTCCTCTGAAGATATTCTGGAACTCACATTTCCAAATAAGAACACAATTTTAAAAGATCACATTTACTAGCATGACTTCCAAAACCACACTTTTAAACCAACCTGACTCTGAAGCATTGTTAAAGGTGTTTCTCCTTGTTCCATTGCATCAGGGTCACACAGCCAGCTCTGTACAGGACGAGTTTGCTTCAAAAGGGAAAGGTATGCATGAAAAACATCTGCCTTTACATTCTCTTCACGTTCTTTAAATCTGGCTATCAGTGCAGGAGAGACAGTCTTGTAGAATTCTGGAAGCATTTCATGCCTTGTGCTAACCACAGCATCCAAGCACTTAGCACCTGCACGTCTCACTTTCCAACTCATGTCATCATCGTCACTGTATTCATCATCACTCCCTAAAGAGGTAATGTGAACAGGCTATTAATCATTAAGTAAAGATTGTCATTTAATACAGAAAGTGAACTGATATTCTTGAGTAAGACAGTTTTCTAACTTTTCACTAACATATACAGCAATGGGTAAGTTTAAAAAGAACTAGAACTTATAACAGCTGCAGAGTTTACTTATACAAATTTCACATAAATTAACCTCTGAAGAAAAATGAGCATGATTGTATTTTTTATTGTCTTATCTTTTTTATTTTTTATTTTTATTTTGATATCATTAATGTACAATTAATTGAACACTATGGTTACTAGACTCCCCCATTATCAAGTTCCCCCCACATACCCTATTAGTCACTGTACATCAGCGTAGTAAGATGTTACAGAATCACTACTTGTCTTCTCTGTATATACTGCCTTTCCCGTGTCCCCTCCCCCATGCTACATTATGTGTGCTAATCATAATGCCCCTTTTTCCCACTTATCCCTCCCTTCCCACCCATCCTCCCCAGTCCTTTTCCCTTTGGTAACTGTTTGTCCATTCTTGGGTTCTGTGATTCTGCTGCTGTTTTGTTCCTTCAGTTTTTCCTTTGTTCTTATACTCCACAGATAAGTGAAATCATTTGGTACTTGTCTTTCTCCGCCTGGCTTATTTCACTGAGCAGAATACTCTCTAGCTACATCCATGTTGTTGCAAATGGTAGGATTTGTTTTCTTCTTATGGCTGAATAATATTCCATTGTGTATATGTATCACCTCTTCTTTATCCATTCATCTACTGATGGACACTTAGGTTGCTTCCAAATCTTGGCTATTGTAAATAGTGCTGTGATAAACATAGGGGTGCATCTGTCTTTTTCAAACTGGGCTGCTGCATTCCTAGGGTAAATTCCTAGAAGTGGAATTCCTGGGTCAAATGGTATTTCTATTTTTAGTTTTTTTAGCAACCTCCATACTGCTTTCTACAATGGTTGAACTAATTTAAATTCCCACTAGCAGTGTAGGAGGGTTCCCCTTTCTCCACATCCTCGCCAACATTTGTTGTTGTTTGTCTTTTGGATGTTGGCCATGCTAACTGGTGTGAGGTGATGTCTCATTGTGGTTTTAATTTGCATTTCTCTGATGATTAGTGAGGTGGAGCATCTTTTCATGTGTCTGTTGGCCATCTGAATTTCTTCTTTGGAGAAGTGTCTATTCAGTTTCTCTGCCCATTTTTAATTGGCTTATTTGCTTTTTGTTTGTTGAGGTGCGTGAGCTCTTTATATAATTTACATGTCAACCCCTTATCAGATACGTCATTTATGAATATATTCTCCAATACCGTAGGATGTCTTTTTGTTCTACTGATGGTGACCTTTGCTGTACAGAAGCTTTTTACTTTGATATAGTCCCACTTGTTAACTTTTGTTCTTGTTTCCCTTACCCAGGGAGAAATGTTCATGAAGAAGTTGTTCATGTTTATGTCCAAGACATTTTTGCCTATATTTTTTCCAAAGAGTTTTATGTCATGACTTACGTTCAGGTCTTTGATCCATTTTGAGTTTACTCTTGTGTATGGGGTTAGACAGTAATCCAGTTTCATTCTCTTACATGTAGCTGTCCAGTTTTGCCAACACCAGCTGCTGAAGAGTGTGTCATTTCCCCAATGTATATCCATGGCTCCTTTAGCGGATATTAATTGACCATATATACTTGGGTTTATATCTGGGCTCTCTAGTCTGTTCCACTAGTCTATGGGTCTGTTCTTCTGCCAGTACCAAATTGTCTTGATTACTGTGGCTTTGTAGTAGAGCTTGAAGTTGGGGAGTGTAATTCCCCCTGCTTTATTCTTCCTTCTCAGGATTGCTTTGACTGTTCGGGGTCTTTTGTGGTTCCATACGAATTTTAGAACTATTTGCTCTAGTTCATTGAAGAATACTGTTGGTATTTTGATGGGGATTGCACTGAATCTGTAGATTGCTTTAGGTAGGACGGCCATTTTGACGATATTAATTCTTCCTATCCATTAGCACAGGATGTGTTTCTATTTATTGGTATCTTTAAATTCTCTCATGAGTGTCTTGTAGATTTCAGAGTATAGGTCTTTCACTTCCTTGGTTAGGTTTATTCCTAGGTATTTTATTCTTTTTGATGCAATTGTGAATGAATTGTTTTCCTGATTTCTCTTTCTGCTAGTTCATCGTTAGTGTATAGGAATGCAACAGATATCTGTGTATTAATTTTGTATCCAGCAACTTTGTGAATTCAGATATTAGATCTTGTAGTTTTGGAGCGGATTCTTTAGGGTTTTTTATGTACAATATCATTTCATCTGCAAACAAGGACAGTCTGACTTCTTCCTTGCCAATCTGGATGCCTTTTATTTATTTCTTTTTTTTTTTTGAGGCATACAGATGTTTTATTCATGGTTGACATACTCAGCCTTGTGTAAGATCGTGTTATCCATACAAAGATTATTTGAAAGAAGAAAGGAGTTTAGCAAGGATACAGGATACATGAACACTATATAAAAATCATGGGCATGTTTACATATTAATAAAAAATAACTGTAAATTGAAATTGACAAAAAATACCATTTACAATAACATCAAAATATATGGAATACCAGAAGGTAAATTTGGCAGAAAAATGTGCAAGGGCAGCATATGAAAAATTACAAAACATTGTAGAAAGAAATTTTTAAAATCCAACTAAATGGATATACATAAACCAATAAGAACAGAGCTCTTTAAATGTTACAGGTTTGTAATCTTTTATTTTTTATTTTATTTTTTTATTTTGTTATCATTAATCTACAATTACATGAAGAACATTATGTTTACTAGGCTCTTCCCTGCCCCAAGTCCCCCCCAAAACCCCATTACAGTCACTGTCCATCAGCATAGTAAGATGTTGTAGAAACATTACTTGTCTTCTCTGTGTTGCACAGCCCTCCCCTTTTCCCCACCCCCCACATCATACATGCTAATCATAATACCCCCTTTCTTCTTTCCTGCCCTTATTCCTTCCTACCCTCCCATTCTCCCCAGTATCTTTCCCTTTGGTAACTGTTAGTCCATTCTTGGGTTCTGTGATTCTGCCGCTGTTTGGTTCCTTCAGTTTTTCCTTTGTTCTTATACTCCACAGATGAGTGAAATCATTTGGTATTTGTCTTTCTCCGCTTGGCTTATTTCACTGAGCATAATACCCTCTAGCTCCATCCATGTTGTCGCAAACACTAGGATTTGTTTTCTTATGCCTGAATAATATTCCATTGTGTATATGTACCACATCTTCTTTATCCATTCATCTATTGATGGATACTTAGGTTGCTTCCAACTCTTGGCTATTGTAAATAGTGCTGTGATAAACATAGGGGCGCATCTGTCTTTTTCAAACTGGAGTGCTGCATTCTTAAGGTAAATTCCTACAAGTGGAATTCCTGGGTCAAATGGTAAGTCTATTTTGAGCATTTTGAAGAACCTCCATACTGCTTTCCACAATGGTTGAACTAATTTACATTCCCACCAGCCGTGTAGGAGGGTTCCCCTTTCTCCACAGCCTCGCCAACATTTGCTGTTTGTCTTTTGGATGGTGGTGATCCTTACTGGTGTGAGGTGATATCTCATTGTGGTTTTAATTTGCATTTCTCTGATAACTAGCAATGTGGAGCATCTTTTCATGTGTCTGTTGGCCATCTGAATTTCTTCTTTGGAGAACTGTGTTCAGCTCCTCTGCCCATTTTTTAATTGGATGATTTGCTTTTTGTTTGTTGAGGTGTGTGAGCTCTTTATATATTTTGGATGTCGAGCCTTTATCGGATCTGTCATTTATGAATATATTCTCCCATACTGTAGGGTAACTTTTTGTTCTACTGATGGTATCCTTTGCTGTATGGAAGCTTTTCAGCTTGATATAGTTCCACTTGTTCATTTTTGCTTCTGTTTTCCTTGCCCGGGGAGATATGTTCATGAAGAAGTCGCTAATGTTTATGTCCAAGAGATTTTTGCCTATGTTTTTTCTAAGAGTTTTATGGTTTCATGACTTACATTCACATCTTTGATCCATTTTGTATTTACTTTTGTGTATGGGGTTAGACAGTGATCCTGTTTCATTCTCTTACATGTAGCTGTCCAGTTTTGCCAGCACCATCTGCTGAAGAGACTCTCATTTCCCCACTGTATGTCCATGGCTCCTTTATCGAATACTAATTGACCATATATGTTTGGGTTAATGTCTGGAGTCTCTAATCTGTTCCACTGGTCTGTGGCTCTGTTCTTGTGCCAGTACCAAATTGTCTTGATTACTATGGCTTTATAGTAGAGCTTGAAGTTGGAGAGTGAGATGCCCCCCACTTTATTCTTCTTTCTCAGGATTGCTTTGGCTCTTTGGGGCCTTTGGAGTTTCCATATGAATTTTTGAACTATTTGTTCCAGTTCGTTGAAGAATGCTGTTGGTAATTTGAGAGGGATTGCATCAAATCTGTATATTGCTTTGGGCAGGATGGCCATTTTGACTATATTAATTCTTCCTATCAAGAGCATGGGATGAGTTTCCATTTGTTAGTGTCCTCATTAATTTCTCTTAAGAGTATCTTGTAGTTTTCAGGGTATAGGTCTTTCACTTTTTGGTTAAGTTTATTCCTAGGTATTTTATTCTTTTTGATGCAATTGTGAATGGAATTGTTTTCCTGATTTCTCTTTCTGTTGGTTCATTGTTAGTGTATAGGAAAGCAACAGATGTCTGTGTGTTAGTTTTGTATCCTGCAACTTTGCTGTATTCTGATATCAGTTGTAGTAGTTTTGAAGTGGAGTCTTTAGGGTTTTTTATGTACAATATCATGTCATCTGCAAATAGTGACAGTTTAACTTCTTATTTACCAATCTGGATTCCTTGTATTTCTTTGTTTTGTCTAATTGCCGTGGCTAGGACCTCCAGTACTATGTTAAGTAACAGTGGGGAGAGTGGGCATCCCTGTCTTGTTCCCGATCTCAGAGGAAAAGCTTTTAGCTTCTCACTGTTAAGTATGATGTTGGCTGTGGGTTTATCATACATGGCCTTTATTATTTTGAGGTACTTTCCCTCTATACCCATTTTACTGAGAGTTTTTATCATGAATCGATGTTGAATTTTATCGAATGCTTTTTCAGCATCTATGGAGATGATCATGTGGTTTTTGTCTTTCTTTTTGTTTATGTGGTGGATGATGTTGATGGATTTTTGTATGTTGTACCATCCTTGCATCCCTGGGATGAATCCCACTTGATCATGATGGATGATCTTTTTGATGTGTTTTTGAATTTGGTTTGCTAATATTTTGTTGAATATTTTTGCATCTATGTTTATCAGGGATATTGGTCTGTAATTTTCTTTTTTTGTGGTGTCTTTGCTTGGTTTTGGTATTAAGAGTGATGCTGGCCTCGTTGAATGAGTTTGGAAGTATTCCCTCCTCTTCAACTTTTTGGAAAACTTTAAGGAGGATGGGTATTAGGTCTTAACTAAATATTTGATAAAGCATGATTGTATATCTATTATTATGGGTAATGAGCTCCTCATTAACTGTTTAATATCATTAGTTAACCTTAAGCTTCTTTAGAACATAAATATTTGTAAAATCATAAATGTCCCAGCCCTTAAAACAATACGAAAGAAGTTCAATTCTGAGAACTCATTTGACATATAGGAAAACCAAACCGGAAAATTTCTAAGATAAACTATGAAATAGATTTATGGCTACAGATGATATGATAAAACAAATGGTCACCATACTACTGAACTAAATATCTGGAGAGACAAAGAATCCTGACATCAGCATTCTTTGTGACTACAAGGCTTTTACTAAATTTGTTGATGGGCTATTAGGAACAAAAATGCATATTCTCAACCTTTCAAGGTATTGTCTTAATGTACTTTGACGAAAACAATACTTTCTCAATTATAACAAGAAAACTCTGCCTACATAACATAGCACCATCTTCTACAAACTCCTTTAAACCTTAAAACAATATTCCAAGCATAAGCATGAACAATTCCATGCCCCTTATATACCCTTGATTAAATAACCTTTGTGTGAAATCCCTAAAAATTATTTCCTTCTAACACTGTCAGGCTAAATCAGCTGGGAACATGTAATCAGGAGGATGCAAAAATATTAGCAATCCTCAAGACAGTCTAAAATTAGCGCCTAGTAATTTTCTAACTCCTAATTAAGACTATAGTCCTGAACTGATTCCTCAGTGGGGAGAAAGAGAGATGTCATCTCTTTATAGGCTTATATGCCAATTAGCTTACTGACAGCTAAATGTTGCCAGCTATGCCTTAGAAAATTCTAGGATATGTAATAAAATTTTATGATCTCCAAAAGGTTTGATTTCATCTTATCACATTATAGGAAAACCCCATCAAATACTACTAAACCCAAGGCATTTGCTTTACTCACTAGTATCTGTTTGAAGAAAAATTATAAGGTACTATCAAAATAGACTATTTAAAAGCAAATAAATAACTGAAGTTTTTCCCATGACAACCCAACTAAAGGAATTACTTTGCAGAAATACACTGTATTTTTAAAAAGTTCATAAAACTTTAAATATGACAGTCACTGAAATTTTGTTATTTTATAAGCTATATGACACTAGAAAGATATTTATTAAAATAATCCATGTAATAGTAAAGCAGCCAAAAGACCTGGCTTGTCACTCAATCTTAAGTACTGAGCACACTAAAAAATGACTATTGAAAATGGAACATACAATGCTACTGCTTCTTTCAAAGGATATTCCTATTATAAGCTAAGGTTTCCTTCATTAATATAGCACATTTACCAAGTGAGTAGTGTGTGTCATGCACTGTCCTAGGTACTGGAAAAAGCAGTCAATCAAGAGACTGAAAATAAAAATCTCTATGTTTATGAAGCATACATCCTAGTAGCTGGAAAATAATTATGTCAGAAAGTGAGTAAATATAATGAAGAAAATCAAAATGCTGAAAAGACAGGTAAGAGTATTAAGTACGGAGAAAAGTCCTCATATGGGAGACTGGATAGATGAGTAGGGGTATGTGAGAGAAAGCAGTCAGGTATAACCCCAAAGGTTTTTGGCCTGACAAACTAAGAATGGAGGTGACATTCTGAGATGGAAGAGACTAAAGAAGAAACAGGTTAAGCAGGGGATGCTGAAGGTGGGGAGAAGGTATTTTAGACATTTAAGCAGTAAATCAACTGAGCAGTTACATATATGAACCCGGAATTCACAGGAAGATGTGGGATAAAGATAAAATGTGGGTTTTCAGAGGTCAGATAAGATCATCAAGAATAGAAGAACATAAGAGAGAAGTCCAAGGACTGAACACTGGAACCCTCCAAAGTGAAGCAGTCAGGGTGATGAAGAGGACACATCAGGGACACTAAGATCACTAAGGCAGGACTGACAGCAGGAGAGTGTGGTATCCTGCAGGTTAAATAGTTAAGAAATGCTGCTGTACCTGAGTTATAGGCAGCATCAAGCACGGTCTTACCTCACCAGATTCAAGAGAGAAGGGGAAGAAAGGAATTGGACAGCATTCTTTAGAGCAATTCTGTTATAGAAGAAAGCAACTGGGCAGTAGCTGCTATAGTAACACATGACTGAGAGATTTTTTGGTAGTTGTTTTTGTTCCTTTTTAAAAAATGAATGAAATTATAGGCTTTAGAACAAAGTTACATAAATCCAAAGAATCATACTAAAAAACATTATTAAAAAATAGGAAATCCACCAACCCCTATACCTAGATTTACCCATTTAAACATCTCTATTATTATGATTCTTTTCACACTAGCAGAAGACAACTAAACACCAGTGACCCCTATGTCTCTGAAGTGCTACTCGTTTGCAGAGTAAATACTGCATATCAACATAGTGACATCAATCTTAGGGGCCTCAGAAACACTTAAATTATTCATGAAAGTTAAATGGAGCCTCATAGGATTTCTCATGAAAGTAACTATGTATAAAAATCAGCCAAACTATTCCAAATATGTATACCTACAGGTACAGTTAAGTAACATTCATTTCCTTTCTAATAAAAATAGCTTTGTAGAAAATCTGAATAAAGGAAATCATTTATAATTGCTAACCAGAAGAGAAGTACTAACAATGCTTTTTCCTATATTATTTAAAAAAATAAAACATGGATACAGCAATTTGTTACTTGCTTTTTCACTTAACTGCTTTAAAAAAGTACTTTTCTGTAACATGATTCTGAAAATGTTGCACAGCATCCAATACATGTATGCCCCATAATCTAATCAATTTGCTACTGTTGAATACTGAGGTCTTTCCATTTTTGTTATTTTTATAAATAAACACACAGTACAACCAGCATAAGAATCGTTTCCATCTATAACACTGTGTCTTTCATGAAAATGTAGCAAACAAATTCCTTCTATTTAATCTGAAATACCTTGGTCGTCATCATCACCACCATCTGCATCCATTGCATTTTCATCTTCATCTTCATCATCGTAATTATAATTTGGATCATAGGTAAGATATTTAAGACAAATATTTATAATGGTAGAAACATGAGGATATACTTCCTTAGGACATCTGAAGAAAAAAACAAAAGCTGTTTCAAAAAACTGTACTTTTCTTCTTGATTCATTATCTGCCACATTTTGCTTTATTACCAGATTTTTTTCATCCCTGTAAAACAACATAGGAAAGTGATTCCCAGTCTTTTTAACACCAGTGACCCTTCATCCTTCTCTCTCTCTGACTGAATGTTTTAAAAGATTTACTTTTCAATTTATAGTTATTTAATCAATTTTAAGTTGAACTTCTCCACACATTTTAACATCTCTGAAGTTGGGATGATTTTCATAATAAATGGCATGTCATGGTTAATATAGGGTAGTATAGAGAAATCTGTATATACTCTTATCTTCCCAGCATATGACTAGAAGACCAAGCCCAGATGAATGGTCTTCAGCAACCAAGATTACTTGTGAAAAGGCCAGGGCACTATCATCTAGGCTTGGACCTCTAGCTGTATTTAGAGAAAACAGAACATATAAATGTCCAACAATAAAGGAACATTTTATTTTTCTCAAAAGGACAGAAATGAATTCCACAATTTCTAATTTTAACAATTTGATATGACTATAAAGCTACTGCTCAAAACCATGAATGACCAGGGATTTCTGCCAATAACAACCAGTGAAGTCTCGAAACACTGTCAGTTATAGCCAAATGCAAAAAAAACCCTGCTACTGGGCCAGTATGGCCTTCTAGTACATAAAAGCAGTGTTTATTGTTAGAATCAAGGTTTCCAAATTGATAATCACCTCCCTAGGAAAATGGATGTGGCAGAGCTCAAAAACTGTAGAAAATATATGAAAGTCACTATATATTTCTGACCAGATCATTTACCTTGGTGCTGTTTCAGGACAGAAACTACATTAATAAGTTAAACTAAAAGATTATAAATACCTTTCTCAGGTTCTTTTAAATAAAATCCTAACAATGTGAAGGAAACATTTCAAAACAAATTTAAGGAGTGTATTTTAAAAAATAAGATATTTACTTCAAATACCATATTGTTATGTTACTATTTAATAAGCACTTAATTAAAACAAATATGGCTATCAGTAAAATAAACCTGTTTCTTGTCACCCACCTAACCTACATCTTAATAATTTTTCTAAAGGAAAATTTTACACAAAAAATGGAGATCTTAAAAACTTACCTTCTCACAAATGATTCAAAGGCTTGAATGCAATACTCTCTTAATTCATCATCATCTACATTACAAAATTTTACCACCAAAGGAATTATCTTCTCAAGGTATTCACCTAAGAAAAGCATATTGATTCTTAAAAATATCCATTAATATTTTTTAATTAAAGAAAACGTTAAAGTATTTAGACATTTCTTACCTATTCTATGACCAGCTTGTCTACTAATAGCAGCGATACATTGTATGTAGGTTCTTGTTGTTGACATGGAATCATTTTTGGACAACTCTGACAACAGATGTTCAATAAGATCTACAAAAACTATATTTCCACAGCTCATAACCAGATGGCCAAGAGCAATAATGGTTCTTTTCCTCACTGCAAGCCTAGGGCTGGTCAACTGGGGAAGCAGACAGGTGAGAATTGAAGGATGGAAATTAACAAGAAGTCCTCCTTGCCTTAAAATAAAAAAGAAAGAAAGAACAGATAAATTCAAGATGTCTGAGCACTACTAAAATGCCTGGCCTATGATCCCCAATGTAGTCAAAGGGTGCAAATTTAAATGTCACTAATCTCAACTCATAATAGAAGTAAACTGTTGCTACCAACCCAACTGAAAACTTGAGCTAGGTAAATGCAGTTTTGAAATTAATATCCTTAAATTGCCTTCTGAAATCTAGACCTGTATTACCATTCTAGGACATCCAACTTGCTTGGGAGTATATAAAAACAAACAATGATCTTGTCAAGTTTTTCCATCTCAGATCTCTAAATTATTTTCTCTGCTGATGACTTTTTCTCAATCACAGCTTTTTGAAAGTTCATAACACTCAAAATCTCAGCATCTCGACTACCCCCTCTCCTCATCTTTGTTGCACATATCAATATACTAAGTTTCATTGATCCTGTTGGTTCAATCCTTTCAAATCATTCTACAAGTGCAGTTCAATGAGTCAACAGAAGTCAAACATCTATGTGCCAAGACAGTGCTAGTAATCAAGTCACACACAGGACAGAAAGTCAAATTTTCAGGACTTAAGTATGAACTTCTCACCCTCCTCAGCATGACCACAATTTACTAGGATGATTTCCTCCTACTTTTCTATTCATTCTCTATTCCAGAAAACTAGAATACCATGCTTCCCAACTCTATTTATGCTGTATATTTACACATATACCTGTGCCCTACACATTCTTCAAACCTAAATTCAAATGCCACTCTTTCCATAACAAATGTCCCTCAATCCTTCTATTTTAAACCCCAAAACACACTATACTCTCAGTTAGTCCCACTCTGCTGTACTTTACAGCCATTTGTGTTCTTATCTCCTTACAGAATAAGGGTATAAGCTCTTCGTGTTCAAGGATGAGTTCTTAAGTTTTAATATAAATATGTACTACAAGAAGGCACTTAGATTATTTTCAAGTAGAAGTGAATTAGCCACAAATGATAGTGATGATGCATAATGACTGTGAGAATTAGGGACAAACTGAAGATGACAGGTTTTTAAGGTATTTTTCCCCTAGGAGTTGCTTAACTCTTTCTGTCCTCCCAAGTTGACTTCCAGGGGAAAGTAAAAAGTAACTTATACATAAAGCCACGCTCCTTCCTCCCCCAAAACATGCATTATAAACATGGTTGAACTTTACAACCACTAATTTAACTAACAAACTGCTACTGCTATCAGCACTATCCCCTTATCTAAATAGATCATGTATTCAAGAATATAAAAGAGTAAAACATAAAAACACTGTTGAAATGTTTAAATCCCAAGTTGTATTACTTTTCAAAAATACAAGAAACATGCTTACAATGCAGTATTACATTATTAAGTATAACTAGCTTATTTTCCCCTCACTCCTAACCACACACACATCCATAAAACACGTTCTTTTTTTTATTGGAATGAAAATGATACACACTATTATATTGGTTTCAGATGTACAACATAGTGACTAGATAATTATATATATTACTAGATGCTCTCCACGGTTAAGTGTAGTTCCCCACTACTATATCAAGATATTACAGTATTGGTTATATTCTGTGTGTTACATTTCCATTCCTATGACTCATTTATTTAACAATTTGCAGTTTGTACCTCTATCCCCTTCACCTATTTCTCCCCTCCCCCCACCCTCTCCCTGTGGTAACCAACAGTCTCTTATCCATATTTATGGGTGTATTTCTTGTTTGGTTTTTTCAGATTCCACATACAAGTGAAATCATATGGTATTTGTCTTTCTCTACCTGGATTATTTCACTTAGCTTAATACCCTCTAGGTCTAAGACCAAGTTTATTATATTTATCAGAAGGCATTTTTAATAAATGTATACACTTGTAATATAAGTAACACAAATAATAGGCATATTTACCTGCTCAACATATCAGCCATAATATCCAAGGCTTCTAGCTGAACAGAGACATCTTCCTGCTTTGCTATTGCACTGGTAAGACGTCCTGTAATCTTTTTACATACATTAGCAGCTAATGCAGAGCCTGCATGTATAAGAAACCAATAATTTCAAGGCAAGTATAATGAATTCCACCTTGTATTCATGGTAGTTACCAAATATTCAACAACTCTAAACTTGATTATGAGACTGACTCAAGAGATACATGTCAGAAAAACAATGTATTTCAAAACAGGTTGTTTTTCAATGAAATACTTTATCAGACATAAAGAAGAATCGGAGATAATAACTACAGGAGTACATGTCATAGGGAAAACACTATCAATCAGCAGACTCTATTGAACAACTATTTCTATGCATTGGTGTGAACACGAACTATGGAGCCAGCAGTAACTACAGTGCTTACACCTCTAGGTTGAAAGCAAAAAATCAAGAGATTTTTCTCTTCTTGGGTCCCAACAAGTAAAATGGTTTCTTAAAAAAAAGTTGTGACTTCTAATAAGATCCTTCCCAATCTAAAGATTCCATACATCATTATAAAGAAATGTTCCAGATGACTCATAAATCAAGATTACTATTTTTAAGTAGATTTATTGTTACTGACATTAAATGAGAGAAAAAAAGGAACAAGAAACTAAAAACTGAAGTTAATAGAATTCTTCCAAATGGTTAGAACCAGACATCAGCTAAAAGCAAACATTTCAATGAGAAAAAAAATGATGAAAATATCAATATAGCTAATATAATTGTAAGTAATGTAATTCAGTTAGTGTAATATTTTTTTGAAATAACTCATTAATAAGGTTAAAGTAAAATTGATATGGTACAGTGGAAAAAGCATCAACTGTGGATTTAAACAATGACTTGAATCTTCACCCAACCAGGTAATTAAAAACTTGAGTGAAATAGCCTAATCTTTCTGAATTTCCATTCCTTCATCAATGAATTAGTAATGGTAAGTCCTCCCATATAAGGTGGATGTTTAGACTAGTGAAATAACATGTATGTATCACTGAGCATGATAGCTAGCAGTGTCAATATTTAAGTAAATGTCTGAAAAGTAAACTAATAAATATTTAAGTAAATGAATGAAAACTACATACCCAGACTATACTACTGAGTCTACATCTTGCCATGAAATAGGGAGGTAATAATTTCACCCCATTTTTAGAGACAGTATCTTGTAGCCTGCCAATTTCAGCCAACAGCTTAGAAGTCAAGACCAATCCCAAAACTTACATTACTTAAACATTTCTGTCAGAGACCAAAATCTAATTAATTGACAAATTCACTATCAGTTTACATTTTAAAAAATTACCAAGTAGACGTAAAAGGTGCAGCCTTACTTAAAGATATTAGTAAACTGAACTATTTCACAGCTGTCTTAACAGTGTTAAGTTTTACCTCATAAATTCTAAGGCAAAGCAAGCCTATCAGAAATAACTCATAATACTAGTTATCTTTTCCCTCACTGCATAGTTTGGCATAACACTATTCTGTAGTCACAGTACCTACAATGTAAAATCTTGCTCCAACATAAAAATCTTCCAAACTGGCATTCCTATGAGAGAATTAAATTCAATCAAAAACCTATTCAGTTAAACTAAAAACTGAATTTATCTTTTAAGCAAAAATAAGACTCCAGATTTTTTTTCTTACTTGTTAAAAGGGATGTTTACAAAGATCTTTTATAATAGACATCTCTCTCCCTTCCTAGCCAGGAAGGGAGAAACTGGTGGAGAAATACCTCATGTAAAATAAAACAGAAAAATAAGAAGAAAGTGCTCTTGCTTACCACTGGAAGCTGGAGGAAGTTCTCCAATTACTGTTTTAAGGCCAATACTCGAAATGTCTCGAAGTTGTTCTTTATCAGAAAGCATGTTAGTGCAGAGGGTATCTACAATTGTCTCTACTTGGTATTCTTTCACTTTACTCACTAAAGGGCCAAGACTGTAATATAAAGAAAAAAACTTTTAAAAAATCTAAATAGACACAAAAACAGAAAAATTGACAAGTAGAAACATTAATTTTTCTGCCTAGCAACTATCAACACAAAGTAAACACATGATACCTGCGCATCATAAATAGTATACAAATAAGGGTATAAGATATTGATTGATAAGCTCCTTGCAGTTGGTTTCCAATTTTTTTCTCAATGGTTTGTGTAGTATTATAAAACTTAATACCCTCCCAAACCCTTCAAACATACAAAACATTTTTTATTAATAAAGAAGGCTAATTAGGAGTCTGTTCCAAACAAGGATCCTATGGTTTACCTGCAATAAAAGTTCTATCCACTATATCCTTTTGCCAACTTCGACCCCTCTTTTCTATCATCTACCACCACCGGCACCTCATGAACCAAAATAATTTATATCCTTTATTTTCTTGTTTAAATTTTAAAGGTGTAAAGTAACAGGTTGCAAAACGTAAACAAGTTAGCACTACACTGTGCTCCCAAAGAACTTTGTATTTTATTTCATATTAGTATTTTATTTTATTTTCTTATTAAGGTATCATTGATATACAAACTTGTGCTCAGTTTTCACATGAGCAACACTGTGGTTACTACATCCCCCCTATTATCAAGTCCCCACCACACACCCCATTATAGTCACTGTCCATCAGCATAGTAAGATGCTATAGAGTCACTACTTGTCTTCTCTGTGCTATACTTCCTTCCCTATATTATATGTGCTAATCATAATGCCCCTTAATCCCCTTATCCCTTCTTTCCCACCAACCCTCCCCAGTCCCTTTCCCTTTGATAACTGTGAGTCCACTCTTGGGTTCTGTGAGTCTGCTGCTGTTTTGTTCCTCCAGTTTTTGCTTTGTTCTTATGCTCCACAGATGAGTGAAATTATGTGATGCTTTGTCTTTCTCCACCTGGCTAATTTCACTGAGCATAATACCCTCCAGCTCCATCCATGTTGTTACAAATGGTAGGATTTGTTTTCTTCTTATGGCTGAATAGTATTCCATTGAGTATGTGTACCACATTTTCTTTATCCATTCACCTACTGATGGACACTTAGGTTGCTTCCATATCTTGCTCATATTAGTATTTCATACTGTTATCATAGGTTTGCATGTAGATCCACTGACTGAAGATACAGAAAGTCCTTCCTTTGATCTTTACCAAAGAACTTAACAAGAACAAAGAGCAGGTAATTCTCTGTATATGAATAGTCACTGAGGAGATACTGTATTCAAAACTGTATTGAGTAACAGAAGCAGGCCCCTAGCTCCAAAAATTTTACCATCTGGTTGGTAAGGTAATGAATTCATGTGACTAGTTTAGAAATGAATTGAAGGCACTTACCACTCTACGTGATTTTTTTTCTTTAAAACCTTTTAAATTCAATGTTGGTATTTACAGGTCAGGAGATTGCACCTTGGGGACAGATTTTTTAAGTCCTGGGCTTTGATGGGATATAGTTAGAAAAGATCAGCATTTCAAATGTAAAGATTAGAGATTAAAAGAAGTGGAAAAGTTAGGTGAGTTAATTTAAATGTCATATGGTAAAATTAGGAGCCAAAGCATTTTTACTCAAGTATAACTGACACGATGAAAATAGTTTAATTTGATAAATGCTCAGATCAATGTTTTACATATAAATAATAAATAACTGCCGTCTGCTTGACTAGAGAAGTAGTAGGCAGTGCTATCTGAGGAGTAAAGAGGAGAAAGGAAGAAAATAAAACAGAAAGGTAGTACAAATCCAACAATAACCAAGTCCAGAATGATGGATGTGACAATAGAGACATGGCATATATAGAGATCCAATGTTAAGCAATGAAAACTATCAGTGGAAACAAAAGGGATTCCAAAAATGAACTTAAAGAGCTCTAGCTTCTAGTAATGGCAAAATAGCTTTGTGGAACAACCCTCTCATGGATAATGATTGTTAAAATCTCTAAAACTGTATTTTAGAAAACAATTTGAATGCCAGATAATGATGGAATTGAAAATGGAAAAAAACATGTCTACCTAGAATTCCATATCCAGTGAAATTACCCTTTAAAAATGAAAATAAAAACAAATTTAGATAAAAGCTGACATATATCATCAGCAGACCTATACTACAAGAATTGCTAAGGGAATTTCTTTAGGAAAGGAAAACTAAACCAGATGGTACCAAAGATTTACAGAAAGGAGTACTGATCACCAGAAATGGTAAACACTGTGTATACATAAAAGACTATATTTAAAAGACTATATATTTTTTCTTCACACTATAAGTAATACTGTATTATGTAGTCACACACACATACAAAAACAACAGCACAGACAGGAGGAAGGTAAATGGAAAAATGTTACTGCAAGGCTTATATAACTTATATCAAATCGTTAAATATTAACTTTTAGTAAATTGTGATGAATTTAAGATGCAATTTATAATCCTTAGCTTAGAGTGACAATTTAAAAAAAAACGCACAGAGATATAGCTAAGTGAAGTCAATAGAACCAATCAAAATTAAAAACTATAAAACATATTCCCAACATTTTGGTTTCAGGAACTCTTCTAACACTTTAAGAAAGTCAACAAAGACCCCAAAGAACTGATTTTTAGGTGGGCTGTATCTGTCAAGGCTTACTACATTTAAAGTTAACATAAATAGTATTTTTAAGAATAACTATATTCTTAAATAAAAAGTGAGAAAAATAGTGCTGTTTTACATTTTTGCAAATTAACATTTGGCCTTAAAACAACTGGATTCTCATATCTACTTCTGCATTCAATCTGTTGTGATAGTGTATGTCATGTAGCTTCTGGAAAATTACACCTTGCCCTTATGAGAAAATGAGAATTAACAGGAAATGACACATTAGCATTATTCATATGATAGCTTTGACATTTTCAGGGTCATAGGATGTCCCAAGAGCCCCTGAATCAAACTTTGAGAACTGCTGCTATAAAATATTTGATAGACCTGAAATGTAGGAAGAAAATCCAAACAATAACAAAAACACAGAAAACAAGAAGCAAAACAGCACATCTGAATCCAACCATAACAGGATTTACAATAAAATGTCAATGGACTACATAAATACTCCTGGTAAAGGGCAAAACTGTGAAACTAAGTAAAAGAAAACAGAGCAAGAACTATCTGTTGTCTACAAGACACAATTTTTAAATAAAAACATGGATTAACTGAAAATAATAGAAGATACACTATGCAAAAACTAATCTTAAAAAAGTTGGAGTGGCTATATTCACATAAGAGAAAATATATTTCAAGATAAGGTAGATTCAAAGAGAAACATTTTATACTCATAAAAAGGTCAAACATCAAGAAGACATAATTATAAATGTGTATGCACCCAGTCACACAACTTTAAAATACATGAAGCAGAAGCTGACATCATTGAAGAAAAAAAAACAGATAAATTAACAGTCATACTTGGAAATTAACATTTACAAAAAGAAAAAAATCACAAAGACTATAAATCTGAACAATACCATCAACTACCTTCACCTGACATTTATAACACAATGAACTACTGCAGAACACACTTTCTTTCAAGTGTACATGGGACATTCACTAAGACCTATAATATATGCTGGACCATAAAACAGATCTCAGTAAGAAGACAAAAGACAAAAAAAAAAAAAAAAAACCATCCTGAAAATTAGAGTATGGTTCTCAGACCATGATGATGGAATTAAGTTAGAAACCAGTAAATATATAGATAGATAACTTTAGACAGCTAAATATCTAGATAACTTATAACACTGCCTCTAAGTAACCCATGGAGCAAAGAAAACTCACAATGGAGATAAAAAATATTTCAAACTATCTAGATGATCGTTAGGAGTGTACACAAGTCAAAATTGATAAAGCTGTACACTTAAGATTTGTGCATTTTATTGTGGGTACCACAATGTAAAATTTTTTTGTTAATAGAAAAATTTAAACTGAATGATAATACTAAAATTTGTAGGACTGTAGCTCAAGGAGAAAAATATATACCTTTAATATTTATGAATCAGGAACAAAGTGTGTGAAAGGAAAGAAATTAATGAGAGGATACTAATGAAATAGGCAACAAACAATAGAGAAAATTAACAAACACTGAAGTCAGTTCTTTGGTAAGATTAGCAAATCCTTAGTTAGGTGAATTAAGGAAAAAAAAACACAATTACCAAAATCAGGATGAAAGAGATACTCACTGATGACAACTGTTTAGGTAGAAAATCCCAAGGAATCAACAAAAACTCCTATACCTTAATAAGTATGAGATGCTGTGGTTCATGGTTAAAAGATACTGTTAGATGTTGATTCTCTCCAAATAGTTCCATAGCTTCAACACAATCCCAATCAAAATCTGAACAACCTCATTTTTAATAACAGAAATTGACAAACTAATTCTAAGATTTACGTGGAAATACAAAGAACATATAAAATCAAAGTATTCTTGGGAAAAGACTACAGAAGCTAGAACCTAAACTACCTTCAGATTTCTATAGATCTACACCAGGATTTCCCAACCAAGGGTGATTTTTACCTTCCAACAGACATTTAGCAATGTCAGGCGATGGTGTGGATTGTCACTACTGGGGGGAGGAAGGAATAGTGCCAGCAAATAGTGAGTAAACGCCAAGATGCTGCTGAACATCATACAATGCAGAGAACACACAGGATACCACCTTATAACAAAGAATTATCTTGCCTGAAAAGTCCATAGTGCCAAGGTTGAAAAGGCCTGAGCTATGCTAATAATGGTATTGTACTGATGTAAATAAACAAAGAGATCAATGGAACAGAGTCAAGAAACAGACCCACACTTTTATCATCAACTGGATTTTGACAAAGATGTCAATGCAATTCAGTAGGAAAGGAAAAGTATTTTCAATAAACGGTGCTGCAACAAGTGGATATCCACAAGGAAAAGAACTCAATTCCCACTTCACAAAAATTAATTTAAGATAGAGCACATGACTAAAACTAAAGCTGAAACTGTAGGGCTTTAAGACAAAAACAAAGGGGAAAATCTTTGCAACATAAGGTAAACAAAGAATTCTTGGGACACAGAGATCAATGAACATAAAAGAAAAAATGTTAAAATTTATAAATTCAACTAAAATAAATTTAAATCTTAGATTAAAAATTAAGCTCACCAAGCAGGTGCCTGAGACCGGCGCCTGAGGACAAAGAAAATCGTGCGTTTTTTACTTTTTTGTTTTTCCTCTTTCATTGTTGCTGTTGTTGTTTTGGTTTGGAGAGTGCTTTTTTGGAAGTCTTAAAGGGGCAGGACAGGACACTTAGCCCAGAGGCAGGGAATCTGGGGATCTCTGGGCACTCTAACCCCTGGGACAACAGGGAACACAGAGGCCCATTACAGAGATAAATAGCCTCCCGCCTGCTCCCCCTCCAACGGGGCTCCACCATTTTGGAGGAGAAGCCCCAGCCAGGCCACGCCCACAGCAACAGCAGAGATAAACTCCATAGCAAAAGGGCAGGTAGCATAAGCCCTGTCTGCGCACAGCTGACAAGCATAAGCCACTAGAGGTCGCTATTCTCCCAGGAGAGGAAGGCCACAAACCAACAAGAAGGGAAGCTCTTCCAGAGCTGTCACTCGTACCAGCTCTGCAAACTTTCTCTATCACCATGAAAAGGCAAAACTACAGGCAGACAAAGATCACAGAGACAACACCTGAGAAGGAGACAGACATAACCAGTCCTCCTGAAAAAGAATTCAAAATAAAAATCATGAACATGCTGACAGAGATGCAGAGAAAAATGCAAGAGCAATGGGATGAGATGCAGAGAAAAATGCAAGAGCAGTGGGATGAAGTCCGGAGGGAGATCACAGATGTCAGGAAGGAGATCACAGAAGTGAAACAATCCCTGGAAGGATTTATAAGCAGAATGGATAAGATGCAAGAGGCCATTGAAGGAATAGAAACCAGAGAACAGGAACGTATAGAAGCTGACACAGAGAGAGATAAAAGGATCTCCAGGAACGAAACAATACTAAGAGAACTATGTGACCAATCCAAAAGGAATAATATTCGTATTATAGGGGTACCAGAAGAAGAAGAAAGAGGAAAAGGGATAGAAAATCTCTTTAAGAAATAATTGCTGAAAACTTCCCCAAACTGGGGGAGGAAATAATGAACACACCACGGAAATCCACAGAACCCCCAACAGAAAGGATCCAAGGAGGACAACACCAAGACATATAATAATTAAAATGGCAAGATTCAAGGACAAGGAAAGAGTTTTAAAGGCAGCTAGAGAGACAAAGGTCACCTATAAAGGAAAACCCATCAGGCTAACATCAGACTTCTTGACAGAAACCCTACAGGCCAGAAGAGAATGGCATGATATATTTAATGCAATGAAACAGAAGGGCCTTGAACCAAGGATACTGTATCCAGCACAACTATCATTTAAGTATGATGGCGGGATTAAACAATTCCCAGACATACAAAAGCTGAGGGAATTTGCTTCCCACAAACCACCTCTACAGGGCATCTTACAGGGACTGCTCTAGATGGGAGCACTCCTAAAGAGAGCACAGAACAAAACATACAACATATGAAGAATGGAGGAGGAGGAATAAGAAGGGAGAAGAAAAGAATCTCCATACAGTGTATATAACAGCTCAATAAGCGAGCTAAGTTAGGCAGTAAGATACTAAAGAAGCTAACCTTGAACCTTTGGTAACCACGTATCTAAAGCCTGCAATGGCAATAAGTACATATCTCTCAATACTCACCCTAAATGTAAATGGACTTAATGCACCAATCAAAAGACACAAAGTAATAGAATGGATAAAAAAGCAAGACCCATCTATATGCTGCTTACAAGAAACTCACCTCAAACCCAAAGATAAGCACAGACTAAAAGTCAAAAGATGGAAAAACATATTTCAGGCAAACAACAGTGAGAAGAAAGCAGGGGTTGCAGTACTAATATCAGACAAAATAGACTTTAAAACAAAGAAAGAAACAAGAGATAAAGAAGGACACTACATAATGATAAAGGGCTCAGTCCAACAAGAGGATATAACCATTCTAAATATATATGCACCCAACACAGGAGCACCAGCACTTCTGAAACAAATACTAACAGAACTAAAGAGGGAAATAGACTGCAATGCATTCATCTTAGGAGACTTCAACACACCACTCACCCCAAAGGATAGATCCACCGGGCAGAAAATAAGTAAGGACACACAGGCATTGAACAACACACTAGAACAGATGGATCTAACAGACATCTATAGAACTCTATATCCAAAAGCAACAGGATATACATTCTTCTCAAGTGCACATGGAACATTCTCCAAAATAGACTACATACTAGCTCACACAAAGAGCCTCAATAAATTCCAAAATATTGAATTCTACCAACCAATTTTTCAGACCACGAAGGTATAAAACTAGAAATAAATTCTACAAAGAAAACAAGAAGGCTCACAAACACATGGAGGCTTAACAACATGCTTCTAAATAATCAATGGATCAATGAACAAATCAAAATAGAGATCAAGGAATAAATAGAAACAAATGACAACAACAACACAAAGCCCCAACTTCTGGGGGATGCAGCGAAAGCAGTCTTAAGAGGAAAGTATACAGCGATCCAGGCACACCTGAAGAAGGAAGTACAATCCCAAATGAACAGTCTAACATCACAACTATCGAAACTGGAAAAAGAAGAACAAATGAGGCCTAAAGTCAGCAGAAAGAGGGACATAATAAAGATCAGAGAAGAAATAAACAAAATTGAGGAGAATAAAACAATAGCAAAAATCAAGAAAACCAAGAGCTGGTTCTTTGAGAAAATAAACAAAATAGGTAAGCCTCTAGCCAAACTTATTAAGTGAAAAAGAGAATCAACACAAATCAACACAATGAGAAATGAGAATTGAAAAATCACGACAGACCCCACAGAATTACAAAGAATTATTAAAGACTACTATGAAAACCTATATGTCAACAAGCTGAAAAACCTAGAAGAAATGGACAACTTCCTAGAAAAATACAACCTCCCAAGACTGACCAAGAAAGAAACACAAAAGTTAAACAAACCAATTACGAGCAAAGAAATTGAAACGGTAATCAAAAAACTACCCAAAAACAAAACCCCGGGGCCGGACCGATTTACCTCGGAATTTTATCAGACACACAGAGAAGACATAATACCCATTCTTCTTAAAGTGTTCCAAAAAATAGAAGAGGAGGGAATACTCCCAAACTCATTCTATGAAGCCAACATCACCCTAATACCAAAACCAGGCAAAGACCCCACCAAAAAAGAAAACTACAGACCAATATCCCTGATGAATGTAGATGCAAAAATACTCAATAAAATATTAGCAAACACAATTCAACAGTATATCAAAAGGATCAACAGTATATCAAAAGGATCAATCCCAAGTGGGATTCATCCCAGGGATGCAAGGATGGTACAACATTCAAAAATCCATCAACATCATCCACCACATCAACAAAAAGAAAGACAGAAACCACATGATCATCTCCATAGACGCTGAAAAAGCATTTGACAAAATTCAACATCCATTCACGATAAAAACTCTCAGCAAAATGGGAATAGAGGGCACGTACCTCAACATACTAAAGGCCATATATGGTAAACCCACAGCCAGCATTATACTGAACAGCGAGAAGCTGAAAGCATTTCCTCTGAGATCGGGAACCAGACAGGGATGCCCACTCTCCCCACTGTTATTTAACATAGTACTGGAGGTCCTAGCCACGGCAATCAGACAAAACAAACAAATACAAGGAATCCAGATTGGTAAAGAAAAAGTTAAACTGTCACTATTTGCAGATGATATGATACTGTACATAAAAAACCCTAAAGACTCCACTTCAAAACTACTAGAACTGATATCGGAATACAGCAAAGTTGCAGGATACAAAATTAACACACAGAAATCTGTAGCTTTCCTATACACTAACAATGAATCAATAGAAAGAGAAATCAGGAAAACAATTCCATTCACCATTGCATCAAAAAGAATAAAATACCTAGGAATAAACCTAACCAAAGAAGTGAAAGACTTATACTCTGAAAACTACAAGTCACTCTTAAGAGAAATTAAAGAGGACAGTAACAAATGGAAACTCATCCCCTGCTCATGGCTAGGAAGAATTAATATCGTCAAAATGGCCATCCTGCCCAAAGCAATATACAGATTTGATGCAATCCCTCTCAAATTACCAGCAACATTCTTCAATGAACTGGAACAAATGATTCAAAAATTCATATGGAAACACCAAAGACCCCGAATAGCCAAAGCAATCCTGAGAAAGAAGAATAAAGTAGGGGGATCTCACTCCCCAACTTCAAGCTCTACTACAAAGCCATAGTAATCAAGAGAATTTGGTACTGCCACAAGAACAGAGCCACAGACAAGTGGAACAGATTAGAGACCCCAGAAATTAACCCAAACATATATGGTCAATTAGTATTTGATAAAGGAGCCATGGACATACAATGGCAAAATGACAGTCTCTTCAACAGATGGTGCTGGCAAAACTGGACAGCTACATGTAGGAGAATGAAACTGGACCTTTGTCTAACCCCATATACAAAGGTAAACTCAAAATGGATCAAAGACCTGAATGTAAGTCATGAAACCATTAAACTCCTGGAAAAAAACATAGGCAAAAACCTCTTAGACATAAACATGAGTGACCTCTTCTTGAACATATCTCCCCAAGCAAGGAAAACAACAGCAAAAATGAGCAAGTGGGACTACATTAAGCTGAAAAGTTTCTGTACAGCAAAAGACACCATCAATAGAACAAAAAGGAACCCTATAGTATGGGAGAATATATTTGAAAATGACAGATCTGATAAAGGCTTTACGTCCAGAATAAAGAGCTCACATGCCTCAACAAACAAAAAACAAATAACGCAATTAAAAAATGGGCAGAGGAACTGAACAGACAGTTCTCTAAAAAAGAAATACAGGTGGCCAACAGACACATGAAAAGATGCTTCACATCGCTAATTATCAGAGAAATGCAAATTAAAACTACAATGAGGTATCACCTCACACCAGTAAGGATAGCTGCCATCCAAAAGACAAACAACAACAAATGTTTGCGAGGCTGTGGAGAAAGGGGAACCCTCCTACACTGCTGGTGGAAATGTAAATTAGTTCAACCATTGTGGAAAGCAGTATGGAGGTTCATCAAAATGCTCAACACAGACCTACCATTTGACCCAGGAATTCCACTCCTAGGAATTTACCCGAAGAACGCAGCAATCAAGTTTGAGAAAGACAGATGCTCCCCTATGTTTATCGCAGCACTATTTACAATAGCCAAGAATTGGAAGCAACCTAAATGTCCATTGGTAGATGAATGGATAAAGAAGATGTGGTACGTATACACAGTGGAATACTACTCAGCATAAGAAGAGGAAAAATCCTACCATTCGCAGCAACATGGATGGAGCTGGAGAGTATTATGCTCAGTGAAATAAGCCAACTGGAGAAAGAGAAATACCAAATGATTTCACTCATCCGAGGAGTATAAGAACAAAGGAAAAACTGAAGGAACAAAACAGCAGCGGAATTACAGAACCCAAAAATGGACTAACAGGTACCAAAGGGAAACGAACTGGGGAGGATGGGTGGGCAGGGGGCGATAAGGTGGGGGAAGAAGAAGGTGGGTATTAAGATTAGCATGCATAGTGAAGGGGAGGGAGAAAGGGAAGGGAGGGCTGTACAACACAGAGAGGAGAAGTAGTGATTCTACATTTCGCTATGCTGATGGACAGTGACCGTAATGTGGTTTTTAGGGGGGACCTGATATAGGGGAGAGCATAGTAAACATAGTATTCTTCATGTAAGTGTAGATTAAAGATTAAAAATAAAATCAGTTCCTGTGTGCTGACCTCCAGTGAGTTCTACACAGTGGTATAGAGGGCATGTCAAAGTGTGGGCAAAGGGTCTGTTTGTTTCTATGCAGAAGATCAAGGCCTAGCTTGGCTACTCAGAAAATGAACTAAGATACGATATGAGGAGGAGCTTCCGGCATCAGCACTCTCTGGAGGACTCGTGCCGGGGGATGATCATCAAAAAGCCTCCACAAGGATCCGGGCGATGCTGCGGTTGTGGCTACGTTCACCCCACCGTTTCCTGGACTTGCCATTGGAATGAGGAGGGAGATGTCTAGGCTGGCATGTGCATACAGTGAGACAACAAATTTGACGGGATCTGTACTGTTGGAACTTAATCAGGAGTTGGGAGGGGTGCAAGTTGTAGCGCTCCAAAATCTTACGACTATAGACTATCTACAGTTAAAAGAACATATGGGATGTGAACAGATCCCAGAAATGGGTGGCTTTAATTTGTCTGACTTCTCTCAGACTGTTCAAGTACAGTTGGACAATATCCATCATATCATAGACTAATTTTCACAAATGCCTAGGGTGCCTAAATGGTTTTCTTGGCTTCACTGGAGATGGCTGGTAATTATAGATTTGCTTTGTTTATGTCACCGTATTCCTATTATGTTAATATGTGTGCGCAAGTTAGTTAGTAGTTTAAAACCTATACATGCTTAAGGTACTCTACAAGAAGATATGTCAAAGAAATAATCAATCCTCTCATGTTTTCTTCCATATGCTACCTCTATAGCTTTTCTTCTTCCTTCCTTATTACAACCCTTAAATAGAATTCATGCCTCATATCAAATTTACCGAGTATCATAATTCCTCCAGGTGGTAAAGACACCTCGAGACAAGTGCTGGGCATAGAAGCCACAGGGCATAAATCTGCAAAGAAGTAAAAAGCTAACCTTTTCAAACAATATGGCTTCTCTCTCACTTACCAACTTTACATTTCCCTGTATGGCCCCGGAAGATGACTGGTTAGCCAGAGACAGGTAAGATTCCTCAAGGGAGGAACAACCTAAGACAGGCACAGGTGCAGGGGGGCCATCAGGTGAGAAATTGGGGAACAACAGTGGTGAAGCTTAGAACCTCACCCCCCCAGTGTTGAGAGAAAGCTTCTGCATCCATGGATGTTTTATTGCCCTTGTCTAGCTCGGATTAGCACATAGTCTACAGGCACACACATGATCATCTACAATTGCTCTCTTACAACACTAAACTATGTTTTCTATCTTTATCTTGCATCTACCTACCACTTCAGCAGGTTATTAAAAATAAAAATAATAATAATAATAAAGGGAGAAATGTGGGACCCACATATAAATCAAGTATAAAAATCAAACAAATATTCATATTTGACCTGATTGTTTATAGTTTATAATGCGTGATAAAACTGAAAGTTTCTGTGATGACTGCCCTTGTACTGTTCACTATGTAAGAACTTATTCACTATGTAAGAATTTGTTCACCATGTAAGAACTTGTTCGTTATGCTTCAGAAGATTGGAGACTGACGAGAATTAGGCTTGAGATGGATTAATGATTGTGCATTGAGCATTGACTCCCCTATACAGAATTTTATTGTTGTCAACAACTATTTGATCAATAAATATGAGATACCCTCTTTAAAAAAAGACTGTAATGTCCAAATAAAGAGTTTATGCAGGGATCAAGAATTTTTGAGAATGTGTAAAAGAAAACACACACATTGCCTGGTGATTGAACTGGGGAAGGGGAGAATGGAAGTATGTGTGCTCAGAGAGAGTTAGAAGGAAGGGAGTAAGACGTGATGTTCCACTATCATATAAAATAATAATATGTTAATGGAGATAGGTTGAATATAGAAAATTATCTTGGCATCTGGCTAAAACTAATGAATTGTGTCCTGTGTTTTGAAGGATAAAGTTTGAAAACTTCACAGAGGCTATTTTTTCAACCACAGCTTTTTGTGGAGATTTGTTAAGTTTTTTTCATAAATCTACTTTTTGTTTTGTTTATGGTTTAGACTAATTCTCTTGTTTCTTCACTTCTTTTTATGTAGGTAGATCTCTGGTAATTGGGTCTAATTTTTTTTGATCCAATCTGACAGTCTCTATTTAGTCCATAGGCAATTAATGGAGTTATTGATATGGGTGCATTTTGGTCTACCATTTCATTATTTTTTGTTTTGTTGTTTCTCTATACCTTCTTTTTCTCTTCTTTTAAAGTATTTGAATTGTTTAAAAGATGTGTTTATAATTATCTATTGTATTTCCAGACATGAGTCTTTACATTGTTTGTAGTAGTTATTTTAGAGATTATAATATGCATGCTTAAGTTTTCAGTCTACTACTTAAAATTAATATTGTACTACTTCATATAAAATGTAGAAACTGTAAAAAAAAAAAATTAAGCTCACCAAGTTTAGAGAAATTATTTACAAAATGTAGTGTCAAAGAACCATCTAGAAATGTCAAGAACTCCTCTAATTTGTTAACAAAAGACAACCTCAAATTCAAAAACTGGGGAAGTCTACAGAAAAACAAGCAAATGGCTAATAAATACAATAAATACAAAAATAGCACTGTACATCAGTAGTCATCAGGGAAACGTAAATTAGATCTACAACTATACAATGAACTGGAACAGCTAAAATTAAATAGTGACACAACTAAGTGTTGGTGAGAATGTGAGCAACTAGTACTTTCATGTGAAATGATACAAATACTTTCAGAAAGTATGTGGCAGTTTCTTAAAAATCTAAATCCACAACAGCAATTTCATTCTTAGGTATTTATCGATAATAAATTAAGACATATGTCCTAAAGAGGATATACAAAAATGTTCATTATATCTTTATTTACAGTCAAAAATCCTAGAAAGAAATGAAATACATAAACAGACTGTGGTTTTCCATCAACTACTAACTACGCAGGAATAAAAAGTCATGAAATACTAATATACCCAACATGGATGAATCTCATGGGTGTTATGAGAGTGGGAAAAAAAGGCAGATACAAAAGAGCACATACTGTATGATTCCATTTATATGAAGTTCTAGAGCAGGGAAAACTAATTTAAGGTGAACAAAACAATGGTGACCATAAGTAGGGATACTGTGTGTGAGATAAGGATACAATTTCTTCTTTTTCAAATAGTTTACCAGTCTTTTGAAAAAAGGTCCAACTTTTCTCCAGTGACGACATCTTCATCACGTATTTTCCCCCTATTTTAGTACACTGGTCTATTAATGCCTCACTCGCTACACTAACTACATCACTGCTTTGGTAGGAAGAATACAATACAATGTTTTCATGACTAGTAGGGTGTTTTCAACACCCCTCAAACATCTGCAATTTCTGCACACTTGCAGGGTTTTCCTGGTTATTGTGAGCAAATACCTAACCCCTTTTTTATCCCCCTGAAAAATATGCAAGAATCCACCTATCTACTTTGTGGGAAAACTTAGGATTTTACAATTAAGTTAGCATTAAATTAACTTGAAAAGAACAGACTTTGTTGAGTTATCCTATTCAAGGACATAGGATATCTCTTCATTTTTTTCCAAGAACATCAGTCAAGAGTACTTTAAAGTCTTCCTTCTGTTATGTTTTGAAGATGATAAAACTGTAACCTTACCAATACCATACAATACCCTCACTCAAGGTTACCATTGTTATGTTTTCATTACGTCTGTTCCTAGGCATTTTTTCTTCCTGTTGCTGTAACAGACATTTCTTTCCATGATTATCTTCCAAATAGTTATTCCTTGCTTATATGAAAGCTATTCATTTTTGTTTGTTACTTTCACATCCATTACTTCCTGAATTCTTATCACTTAAATCTTTTCTTGGCTGAGTTACTTTTTCCCATGTGCTTTTTTCAATTATGAGTCTAATCCTGAGTTTCCCCATTTTATAGTGGCTAATTCCTTCAAAAGAAATGCAGTGGCAATAGAGACACATTCTAGTGAGACAGGCACCATGGGCTTAGACAGAGTAGGGTAAGGGCCTCTGGAAAAAGACCCTAGCAAAACTCCACGTTAATCAATTAAGCAAAGCCAAAGTCACATTAATTCTCTAAAGTAAAAATATCAAACTAGGAATATAAACATTTTTCAGTGAAGTTAGTTAAAACTAAAAAGCCAAGAGCAACTTGACCTAGAAGTTTGAATACTCCCCAGATAAAGAAAAGTATCTCAGCATTGCCTTATATTTTCACTGTGTCAATTAAAACATACCATTGTAAGATTTATTGTTGCCTGTTCAAAGGCCCAGCTTTAGAAAAAATTCTATCTGAAAGCTAAGATTGCATTTTAATCAAACAAACAGTAACTCAGCCCATCTTGGAAACAAAGCAGGCAGTCTTAATTAACATGCTCCCAGATCAAAAAGTGGCTATTCTGGAAAAGAATCAGAGCAGTAAATTTCTTGTGTTAAGCTAACTTTGAAGAATAACCTACTGATAAGAAACTTAGTATCTCTTCAGAAATAAACATTTTGGGACCATCTGGAAGGTCTGCATCCCTAGCCCTCTGTCTCTCAACCACCTATAAATCCCTTAGACAATGCACCACCCTGGGCTCTCTTGTCCCCTCCAGGCATGAGCCAGGAGTTCTGTCTTCTCATTTTATCTCCATATAAAAGCTTCTCCCTGGCTCTCCTACCTTGACTGTTTGCTAAATTCATTCTTTGCAAACAAGAACCCCAGCATCACTAGTCTTGTTCCTGAATTTAGTATGAAGTATCTGGTAACTTACTGGCTTTTGGGTTGAAGTATGAGTGTGTTTTTGTACTTTTAATATTAAAAAAGGCCCTATCAATTCTATGTTATTTAAATGTTTTATCTATAACAGGTGATGAATGTTATCTAGTGAGATAAAGCAACTCTTACCTGTTCTTTAATGACACATTAAGTGACTGTTCCTTTTTGAAAGGTATTTTACTCCTCTAATTATACTAAGTAGATTAAGTGTCTTGGTTTTTATAATCAAGAATCAATGCTGAATCTTATCAATGGCTTGACAATTAACAAGGTAATTTTTTCTTCCTCCAATCTATTAACATGATGAAATAAATATATTAAGAAAGCACAGAATACCACTGAGAGATTCAAGATAGCAGCGTGAGAGGTGAGATGCACAATTCCTCCCAAAACCACAAATAGTATGAAAATGTAGTTAACTGATACAGCTAACCCTAAAACAAAAGAAAGAAGGCTGAACCAGACTGCATACAGACCTCACAAACAGAGCGGACCTCATGAAACAGGGTAACGTAGGAAAGCCTTAATCAGGCGGGACCCGAGCCCATCCCTCACCCCAGGTCACTGGTGGGAGGAAGAGAAACGGAGCGGGGGAGGGGGTGGAGGCCTAGAACTGCTGAACACCCAGTCCTGGAGGTCAGCTTTGGGAGCAGAAACCTACACTGTGTGGTGCTCTGGGAGTTGGGGAGCTAAGACAGGTGGAGTGCTCAAGAGACAGATTGCGGCCATTGTGGAGGAGGGGATCCACACCTGGCTGCTCTGGGGCAAGGGAAAGGCAGGCCGTCTGAGAGGATTCCTAGCAGTGAGAGGGCTACTGAAGGAGCGGGGTTTGCACGGAGCTTGCTGCGCGGGAAAATGGAGAGGTGGACAAGGTTGTCTGGGCGCGCTCTGCCCAGCTGGTTGGGACTTTGAGGAGATTCAGGCACCCCATCCCCCTGGCTGCCTGCTCAGCTCCAAGGTCCCTCCACTGTGACACGCAGCCTACTGTACCCTCCTCCTAGCCAGCTAACACCGTTTCACAAACCTGCAATCACTGTGCTGGCATCAGGCCAGCCAGAGGGAGGCCAGCACCTACAACAGCTAGAGACGCAAAGCACAGAGGCTTACACCTGTGTGCTTGACCCCCTGGCTCTGACACTGGAGACAGGCACTGCAGATGGGAATCAGGGAACAGATTTTTCCTCCACCGAGGCACCAGCTCCATACCCCTATGACTCCCAACCTCACTTTAGGGGCTGAGCAGCACCAGAGACTGGAGCTTCTGGGCACTAGTGGGAACCACACAGAAGTATGAAACGTCAAAAGAACATGGTTCAGACCAAAATCGCACAAATCCCAGAAAAGGGGTCAAATGAAACAATTTACCTCCCACAAACCACCTCTACAGTGCATTTTGGAGGGACTCCTATAGATGGAAGTATTCCTAAGGCTAAACAGATGTCACCCAAGGGATAGACAGAGTACAGAAAATGATTCAGAACATACAAAGAATGGAGGAGGAAGAAAAAGGAGGAAAAAAAAGAGAGAGAACCTTTAGGTTGCGTTTGTAATAGCACACAAAGTGAGTTAAATTACACTGTTAGATAGTAAGGGAATTACCCTTGAACCTTTGGTAACAACAAATCTAAAGCCTGCAATGGCAAGAAGTACATACCTATCGTTAATCACCCTAAATGTAAATGGTTTGAATACACCAATCAAAAGACAGAGTCACTGAATGGATTAAAAAACAAGATCTGTCTATATGCTGCCTATAAAACACTCACTTCAAACCCAAAGACATAAACAGACTGAAAGTAAAGGGATGGAAAAAGATATTTCATGCAACTAACAAGGAAAAAAAAGCAGGAGTTGCAGAAGTTGTATCAGACAAAATAGACTTCAAAACAAAGAAAGTAACAAGAGACAAGGACTACATAATGATAAAGGGGTCAGTCCAACAAGAGGATATAACTGTTATAAATATCTATGCACCTAACACAGGATCATCTACATACGTGAAACAACTACTAACAGAATTAAAGGGGGAAATAGAATGCAATGCATTCATTTTAGGAGACTTCAACACCCACTCACTCCGAAGGACAGATCAACCACACAGAAAATAAGTAAAGAGACAGAGGCACTGAACAACCCATCAGAACAGATGGACCTAACGGACATCTACAGAACACTCTATCCAAAAGCAACAGGATACAAATTCTTCTCAAGTGCACATGGAACATTTTCAAGAATAGATCATATATTAGGCCACAAAAAGAACCTCAGTAAATTCAAAAAGACTGAAATTGTACCAACCAGCTTCTCAGATCACAAGGTATGAAACTAGAAATCTATTACACAAATAAAATGAAAAAGCCCACAAACACATGGAGGCTTAATAACATGCTCCTAATTAATCAATGGATCAATGACCAAATAAAAACAGAGATGAAGCAATATATGGAGACAAATGACAACAATGATTCAAAAACACAAAGTCTTTGGGACGTAGTAAAGGCCTTGCTAAGAGAGAAATATATTGCAATACAGGCCTACCTCAGGAAATAAGAACAATCCCAATGAACAGTCTAAACTCACAATTAATGAAACTACAAAAGGAAGAACGAATGAGGCCCAAAGTCAGTAGAAGGAGGGACATAATAAAGATTAAAGCAGAAATAAATAAAATTGAGAATAAAACAATAGAAAGAATTAATGAAAGCAGTAGCTGGTTTTAGGAGAAAAGAACAAAATAGATGAAGCTAGACTTATCAAGAAAAAAAGACAGTCTACACACATAAACAGAATCAGAAGTAAGAAAGGAAAAGTCACTATGAAAACACAGAAATATAAAGAATTATGAGAGAATACTATGAAAAATTGTATGGTAAAAAACTGGATAACCTGGAAGAAATGGACAACTTTCTAGAAAAATACAACCTTCTAAGGCTGACCCAGAAAGAAACAGAAAATCTGAATAGACCAATTACCAGCAATGAAATTGAACTGGTAATCAAAAAACTACCTAAGAACAAAACCCCTGGATAAGATGGCTTCACCGCTGAATTTTATCAAACATTTAGTGAAGACCTAATACCCATCCTCCTTAAAGTATTCCAAAGAGTAGAAGAGGGAATACTTCCAAACTCATTCTATGAGGCCAGCATCACTCTAATACCAAAACCAGGCAAAGACAACACAAAAAACAAAAATTACAGACCAATATCCATGATAAACATAGATGTAATATATAATATTCAACAAAATATTAGCAAACTGAATTCAAAATTATATCAAAAAGATCATCCATCATGATCAAATGGGATTCATCCCAGGGATGCAAGGATGGTACAACATTAGAAAATCCATCAACATCATCTACTGTATCAACAAAAAGAAGGACAAAAACCACATGATCATCTCCATAGATGCTGAATAACCATTTGACAAAATTCAACATCCATTCATGATAAAAACTCTCAACAAAATAGGTATAGAGGGCAAGTACCTCAACATAATAAAGGCCATATATGACAAACCCACAACCAACATTATACTTAACAGCGAGAAGCTGAAAGCTTTTCCTTTAAGATTGGGAATAAGACAAGGATGCCCACTCTCCCCACTTTTATTCAACATAGTTCTGGACGTCCTAGCCATGGCAAACAGACAACACAAAGAAATAAAAGGCATCCAGATAGGCAAGGAAAAAGTCAAACTCTCCCTGTTTGCAGATGACATGATACTGTATATAAAAATCCCTAAAGAATCCAATCCAAAACTACTAGATCTAATACCTGAATTCAGCAAAGTTGAAGGATACAAAATTAATACACAGAAATCTGTTGCATTCCTGTACACTCACAATAAACTAGCAGAAAGAGAAATCAGGAAAACAATTCCATTCACAATTGCATCAAAAAGAATAAAATACTTAGGAATAAAACTAACAAAGGAAGTGAAAGACCTATACCCTGAAAACTACAAGATACTCTTAAGAGAAATTAAAGAGGACACTAACAAATGGAAACTCATCCCATGCTCTTGGCTAGGAAGAATTAACTGTCAAAACGGCCATCCAGCCTAAAGCAATCTACAGAATTCAATGCAATCCCTATCAAAATACCTATAGCATTCTTCAATGAACTTGAGCAAATAGTTCTAAAATTCATATGGAATGACCAAACACCCTGAATAGCCAAAGCAATCCTGAAAAGGAAGAATAAAGCAGGGGGAATTACGCTCCCTGACGTCAAGCTCTGCTACAAAGCCACAGTAATCAAGACAATTTGGTACTAGCACAAGAACAGATCCATAGACCAGTGGAACAGAATAGAGAGCCCAGATATAAACTCAAGCATATATGATCAGTTAATATACAATAAAGTAGCCATGGATATACAATGGGGAAATGACAGCCTCTTTAGCAGCTGGTGTTGGCAAAACTGGACAGCTGCATGTAAGAGAATGAAACTGGATTGTCTATCCCATACACAAAAGTAAACTCAAAATGGATCAAAGACCTAAATGTAAGTCATGAAACCATAAAACTCTTAGAAAAAAATATAGGCAAAAATCTCTTGGACATAAACATGAGCAAACTTCTTCATAAACATATCTCCCCAGGCAAGGGAAACAAAAGCAAAAATGAACAAGTGGGACTATATCAAACTAAAAACCTTTTGTACAGCAAAGGATACTATCAGTAGAACAAAAACACATCCTACAGTATGGCAGAATATATTCATAAATGACATATGTGATAAGGGGTTGACATCCAAATTATACGAAGAGCTCACACACCTCAACAAACAAAAAGCAAATAAGGCAATTAAAAAATGGGCAGAGGAGCTGAATAGACACTTCTCCAAAGAAGAAATTCAGATGGCCAACAAACACATGAAAAGATGCTCCACATCGCTAATCATCAGAGAAATGCAAACTAAAACCACAGTGAGACATAACCTAACACCAGTTACGATGGCCAATATCCAAAAGACAAACAACAACAAATATTGGCAGAACGCAGAGAAAGGGGAACCCTCCTACACTGCTGGTGGGAATGTAAATTAGTTCGACCATTGTGGAAAGTAGTATGTGGAAAGTTCCTCAAGAAGCTCAAAATAGAAATACCATTTGACCCAGGAATTCCACTCCTAGGAATTTACCCTAAGAATGCAGGGGCCCAGTTTCAAAAAGACATATGTACCCCTATGTTTATCACAGCACTATTTACAATAGCCAAGAAATGGAAGTAACCTAAGTGCCCATCAGTAGATGAACTGTTAAAGATGTGGTACATATACACAATGGAGCATTATTCAGCCATAAGAAGAAAACAAATCCTACCATTTGCAACAACATGGATGGAGCTAGGGGATATTCTGCTCAGTGAAATGGGCTGGGCAGAGAAAGACACGTATCAAATGATTTCACTCATCTGTGGAGTATAAGAACAAAGCAAAAACTGGAGGAACAAAACAGCAGCAGACTCACAGAACCCAAGAATGGACTAACAGTTACCAAAGGGAAAAGGATTGCGGAGGGTGCATGGGAAGGGAGAAATAAGGGGGAAAATGGGGCATTATGATTAGCACACATAATGTATGGGGGGTGGGACATGGGAAAGATAGTATATACAGAGATGACAACTAGTTATTCTATATCATCTTACTATGCTGATGGACAGTGACTGTAATGGGGCATGTGGGGGGACTTAATAATGGAGGAGTCTAGTAACCATAATGTTGTTCAAGTAATTGTACATTAATAATGATATCAAAATTTAAGAATTAAAGAAAAAAAAAGCACAGAATACTGAACTGCCCTTATATTCCTGAGATGAACCTCACTAAGTCATTGTTGGATTTTATTTTGAATATTGAAATGAACTGGTCTGAAACTGAAAACTGGTCTGTAGTTTCCTTTTTTACCGTTTACTTTAGTGAGGGTTTGTTACCAGTTTTGGGGTTAAATAAGACTGGAAGATTTTCATACTTGATGTTCTAAAACAGTACTAGAACTCTGTATACTGGAATTACCTACTCTTCGAGGCTTCAAAGACTTGTATGAAAAATGTTTGGGCATGAGTTTTGGATAATGAGTTCTTTTGATAATTTTGACAATTGATAAGTCTATACTCACTAACTTATCTACAGGAATTTTCCCTCCTCCAAAAATAAGCTCTTGGATTTTACCTCCTAATATATTACTTTTGTTTATACCTTAATTCCTTTCTTATTTTCTTAAATATATATGTCCATTTCCTCTCCCTGCCCTTTAAGTATAAAAGGTCATCAAAAAACCAAAGGTTCAGTTCCTAATGAGTAAAGATTCATACTTAGGTGAATAAGACCTATGTACCTCTCAACTCTCAATCTGAAACAAAGATTACTTTTTATTATTTTTTAAAGGCTGGTACATGTTCATCATAAATTTTGAACCAAACTTAATTTTGTTACAAAAGAAAATATAAAGATGAAAATTAAGAATTAAAGAAAAATTATACTTACTTGCATTGCTTTTTGAAGACCCATTTTATTTTAAATTTGCAAATGTCCAAAGCTAAGGAAAATTGTACTGCATGTCTAGAGCTCTATGCTGACCAACAATTTCTCAGTTTTGTCTGCTTTACAGCAGGTATATGAGCGCTTAGCCTAAAACAAATTTAAACCCTTTACAAGGAAATCCAATAAAGGAGTAATACTGAGACAGTGCTTTATTTAAACTTCTTTCAAATATTTTGACATACAAAATAACATAAAATTCTGTAATATAATTTTTATATGAACTAAAGTTTATACTTATCTTACTATGTAAATTGTTATGGGTGTCTTATACTTGATATTAAATAGGCTCATTAATAGAATTTACAGAAAATGCAAATTATGTACCCTGTTACTAAGAGTCCAAGTCTCAACATGCCTAACAAGATGCTCCTTTGCACCATACACACAAAGACAATTGAAATTACTGAAATTCTTCTAAACAATTCTTTGTTAACTACTGTATCATTAGTGTTAATTTGTGTCTACTATGGCTTCAATTGCTGGTACTGTTTATTAAACTATTATCTTTTTTTTTCACTTCTTTTGATCATTGGTTCTTAAATTTTCCCCCCACAGGGACAGAGATGGATAGCAAGTAGGTCTTTTAACCCAGCTAAAAAATAAGGTCAAACAAGAACCACTATTTCTGTAGTTTCCTGTATGTACTTCCTAAGAACTAAGATACCATCAAAGATTACATTTAGTCAATATAGAAACTATAAGGAAATGTATCATATGTACCAAATACAAACACTAAAGATTCACCAGTCACCTATAAATTCTAAAGGAAAACCCCAGAAAGACATAGTCCAAGACTAAGATAATTTAACAATTATTACAACTGAGTTTTTAACAGGGAGTGGCAAAGGTGGGAAGGAACTAAAACACAACTTACCATTTGACGGCTAAATTCTGTACCTCTCCATTCTTATCTTCCAATAACTTCAAAATCATTTTCACGACTTTCCTTTCACTATCATCATCCAATTTGATGGAATCTTTCTGCAGTTCTGTCATCAAATCATTTGTAGCCATAAACCTACCAAAAAATTAAAGTGTTGATAAAAATTTGAAGCATTGATTAAAAAAAAAGATGACTTTCAAATCCAGTGCTATCATTCTTATATAAGTCCTGATACACTCTTAAATAAGGTCATCACTACCCAGAATTACCTTCCCCAGGTGGTTCTTGATTTCAAATTTACTGGAAGGATCTACAATGAGTGCTCTTCCATTGTAATTAATTACAGCATTGCTTTTAGGGGAGAAAAGCTCTTTTATGTTTTCTTTTCACGTCATTTGAATTCACTATGTAAAAAGCCTTTAACTATGAACACTAAAAATATCTTCCTATGTAACACTGTGTGTTGGACAGGGATGGGAGAGAGGTCACATATAATGAATTACTGGGAAATTTCTAAAATACACATTCTCACTTCCAACCCAATACCCACCACTAGATATCAGGCATATTTTCAAAACTATGAAGACATTAAAAGTTGTTCCATCTGACATCCACTCCCTTCCCCCTTAGGAACTACTGCAAAGGAAGGCCTAATACTGAAAAGCCTGATAAAAAAAACCCATAGTAATCAACTGTTTAATCTCAGCTTTAAATGAAAGGGTTGAATAGGAGATAAAAACAATGAATAGACTTGATTTTTTTTGTTATACCTCACCAGACAATTCACCGTTTTTTAGAAGTAATGTCTCAGAATATTATATTGAAATAAAGCTGCCCAAATGTGCTTAATAGCCAAACAAAATTCTCCCATAATTCTTGGCTTTCCACCCACTGAAATAATCTAACTGAAATGCTAACTATTTAATGTCTTTTTCTTTTATTTGAATCAGATCCAGTCTGAGTAAAAATTTATTTTATATAATGCAGAGAAATGTCAAAATTCATGTTAAATTTATTTTAAAAACACAACTACTGAAGCTGAAAGGATAAACAGTTATGCAGATAATCTGATAAAGTAGGCAACAGACTATGGTAGGAACTGGCAAAACAACTTACTAATTAAGGAATTCATTATTTGTAAGGTAATTTTCACAGTAATTTCAATAAATTGTAATGTTTATTTAATGCTGATATGACCAAGTTTAAAAATACAATGCAAGCACAATTCTTAACAAGTTTTGTGAAACTGCATATAAAGAAAAGCTTATGTTCAAATTGGGACAACAGAAGGTAAATTAAATATATACTTTTAAAAAATGGACATGGTCCTATTCTATTTTGGAAAGTATACAAACAAAAACCTGAATAGGACTTCAATGGAGGCACTTGTACAGACAAAGCATTAAATTAATCTTAACTGTTTTATTTTAATAAAATCCATAGTACATAGTGCTCTAAATAATCCAAGATGCTAATCATCTGGCTAAAAACATAATGGCCATCAATTTAAGTAAAAAAGCAGACAATCCCAACATAAAAAGTTGTTCTTTTATGGTTCTGAAGGGTTTCTATGAATACACAAATTCATCCCCTTTATTTACCAGTAATTTATTCACTGCCTATTATGCTACAAAGACTGAACTGTGAACAAAGGACAGATAAAAGGCAAGTACACCTTGGCTCCTGACCTAAGAGAGCTTGTAGTTTAATAAAGAAGTTTACTGAAATTTTCAAAAATCTATGATTAATGGTTAAACATCAAAAAAAAGTTGATATGAATATCAGCAAATTAGCAGTATTTTTAAAAATCAGAGAAACTGTGCTGTATTAAGCTAGTATGAGGTAAAATTAGAGTTAATTTTTAGTGGTGACCCAGAAACTACGAAGTTCTGAGAATTCCTTCTTTATTAATTTGATAGAAAAATCTGCACTAAAAATCTTAAAAGGAAATGTTTGGTCAGTCTGAAAGCTATCAATGGCAAACTCAAAAGCCAATTTTTAAAATACTTCTTAAGCATTTATTGTTTTGGGTATGGTGCTAAGCGCTGAGAGGACAGACTCAGTCCCTTCCTCTCAGCTTTTATTTTTTTTGCAATAAAATTTTTTAAATTTTGGTATCATTAATATACAATAACATGAGCAACACTGTGGTTACTGGATTTCCCCTCCATATCAAATGCCAACCACATACCCCATTACAGTCATTGTCGATTAGCGTAGTAAGATGCTATAGAGTCACTACTTGTCTTCTCTGGGCTACATTACCTTACCTGTGCCACCCCCTCTAAATTATGTGTGCTAATAGTAATGCCCCTTATTCTCCTTCTCCCTCCCATCCCACCCACCTTCACCAGTCCTTTTCCCTTTGGTAACTATTAGTCCATTCTTGGGTTCTATGAGTCTGCTGCTGTTTAGTTCCTTCAGTTTTTGCTTTGTTCTTATTCTCCATGGATAAGTTAAATCATTTGATACTTGTCTTTCTCCACCTGGCTTATTTCACTGAGCATAATACCCTCTAGCTCCATCCATGTTGCTGCAAATGGTAGGATTTGTTTTCTTCTTATGGCTGAATACTCCTCCATTGTGTATATGTACCACATCTACTTTACCCATTCATCTACTGATGGACACTTAGGTGGCTTTCATTTCTTGGCTACTGTAAAAAGTGCTGCAATAAACATAGGGGTGCACATGTCTTTTTGAAATTGGGCAGCTGCATACTTAGGGTAAATTCCCAGAAGTGGAATTCCTGGGTCTAATGGTATTTCTATTTTTAGTTTTTTGAGGAACCTCCATACTGCTTTCTACAACAGTTGAACTAGTTTACATTCCCAGCAGCAGTGTAGGAGGGTTCCCCTTTCTCGACATCCTTGCCAGCATTTGTTGTTCCCTGTCTTTTCTATGTTGGCTATCCTAACTCATGTGAAGTGATATCGCATTGTAGTTTTAATTTGCATTTCCCTGATAATTAGTGATGGGCAGCATCTTTTCATGTGCCTGTTGGCCATTTGAATTTCTTCTTTGGAGAAGTGTCTGTTTATTTATTCCGCACATTTTTTAATTGGGTTATTTGGTTTTCGGGTGTTGAGGCATGAGTTCTTTATATATTTTAGATGTTACCACTTGTGGATATGTCATTTACAAATATATTCTCCATAATGTAGGATGCCTTTTTTTTTCCTGCTGATTCTTTGCTGTACAGAAGCTTTTTAGCATGATGTTGTCCCATTTGTTCATTTTTTATTTTTTCTTTGCCCAAGGAGATGTGTTCAGGAAAAAGTTGCTCATGATAATATTCAAGAGATTTTTGCCTATGTTTTCTTCTAAGAGTTTTATGGTTTCATGACTTGCATTCAGTTCTTTGATCCATTTTGAGTTTACTTTTCTGTATGGGGTTAGAAAATAATCCAGTTTCATTACCTAGCATGTAGCTGTCCAATTTTGCCAACACCAGTTGTTGAAGAGGCTGTCATTTCCCCATTGTATATCCATGGCTACTTTATCATACAGTAATTGACCATATATGCTTGGGTTTATATCTGGGCTCTCTAGTCTATTCTATTGGTCTGTGTGTCTGTTCTTCTGCCAGTACCAAATTGTCTTGATTACTGTGGCTTTGTAGTAGTGCTTGAAGTTAGGGAGCATAATCCTCCCAGCTTTATTCTTCCTTCTCAGGATAGCTTTGGCTATTCAGGGACTTTTGTGGTTCCACGTGAATTTTAGAACTATTTGTTCTAGTTCACTGAAGAATGCTGTTGGTATTTTCATAGCGATTGCATTGAATCTGTAGACTGCTTTAGGCAGGATGGCTGTTTTGACAATATTAATTCTTCCTATCCATGAGTATAGGATGTGTTTCCATTTATTGGTATCTTCTTTAATTTCTCTTAGGAGTGTCTTGTAGTTTTCAGAGTATAGGTCTTTCACTTCCATAGTTAGGTTTATTCCTAAGTATTTTATTCTTTTTGATGCAATTTTGAATGGAATTGTTTTCCTAATTTTCCTTTCTGCTAGTTCACTGTTAGTGCATAGGAATGCAACAGATTTCTCTGTTATTAATTTGGTATCCTGCAACTTTGCTGAATTCAGATATTAGATCTAGTAGTTTTGGATTGGATTCTTTGGGGATTTTTATGTACAGTATCATGTCATCTGCCACCAGAGACAGTTTGACTTCTTCCTTCCCAATCTGGATGAATTTTATTTCTTTCTGTTGTCTGTTTGCCGTGGCTAGGACCTCCAGAACTATGTTAAATAAAAGTGGGGTGAGTGGGCATCCTTGTCTTACTACCGACCTTAAAGGAAGAGCTTTCAGCTTCTTGCTGTTACATATGATGTTAGATGTAGGTTTCTCACATATGGCCTTTATTATGTTGAGGTACAAGCCCTCTATACCCAGTTGGTTGAGAGTTTTTATCATGAATAGATGTTGAATTTTGTCAAATGCTTTTTCAGCATCTATGGAGATAATGATGTGGTTTTTGTCCTTCTTTCTGTTGATGTGGTGGACGATCTTGATGGATTTTCAAATGTTGCACTATTCTTGTATCCTTAGAATAAATTCTACTTATTAATGGTGGATGATCTTTCTGATGTATTTTTGAATTCGGTTTGCTAATATTTTGTTGGGTATTTTTGCATCTATGTTCATCAGGAATATTGGTCTGTAATTTCTTTTTTTGTTTTTGGTTTCTGTATTAAAGTGATGCTGGCCTTGTAGAATGAGTTTGGGAGTATGCCCTCCTGTCCTATTTTTTCGGAAACTTTAAGGAGGAAGGGTATTATGTCTTCACTAAATGTTTGATAAAATTCAGCAGTGAAACCATCTTATCCAGGGGTTTTGTTCTTAGGTAGTTTTTTGATTACCAATTCAATTTCTTTGCTGGTAATTGCTCCATTCAGATTTTCTGTTTCTTTCTGGGTTACCCTTGGAAGGTTGTATTTTTCTAGAAAGTTGTCCATTTCTTCTAGGTTATCCACTTTGTTAGCATATAATTTTTCATAGTAGTTCCTTAGAGTTCTTTGTATTTCTTTGGTGTCCGGAGTTATTTTTCCTTTCTCATTTCTGATTCTGTTTATGTGTGCAGACTCTCTTTTTTTCTTGATAAATCTGGCTAGGGGTTTATCTATTTTGCTTATTTTCTCAAAGAACCACGTCCTGCTATCATTGATTCTACTGTTTTATTCTTCTCAATTTTATTTATTTCTCCTCTAATCTTTATTATATCCCTCCTATTGACTTTGCTTCTCATTTATTCTTCTTTTACTAGTTTCATTAATTGTGAATTTAGACTGTTCACTTGGGATTGTTTTTCTTTCCTGAGGTGGACCTGTATTGCAATATACTTCCCTCTTAGAACGGCCTTTTCCACATCCCATAGATTTTCTGATGTTCAATTATTATTTTCATTTGTCAGCATATATTGCTTCATCTGTTTTTATTTGTTCATTGATTCAATGGTTATTTAGGAGCATGTTATGAATGCTCCATGTGTTTGTTGGTGCTTTTGATTTCTTTGTGTAATTTATTTCTAGTTTCATACCTTTGTGATCTGAGAGGCTGGATGGTACAATTTCAAACTTTCTGAATTTACTGAGGCTCTTTTTGTGGCCTAGTCTATGATCTATTCTTCAAAATCTTCCATGTGCACTTGAGAAGAATTTGTATCCTGTTGCTTTTGAATGGAGAGTTCTGTAGATGTCCGTTAGGTCCATATGTTCTAATACATTGTTCAGTGCCTCTGTCCCCTTAATTTTCTGTCTGGGTGATCTGTCCTTTGGAGTGAGTGGGTATTGAAGTCTCCTAAAATGAGTACATTGCACTCTATTTCCCCTTTAATTCTGTATTTGTTTCACATATGTCATCCTGTTGGGTGCATAGATATATATAAAAGTTATATCCTCTTGTTGGATTGACCCTTTTATCATTATGTAATGTCCTTCTTTGTCTCGTTACTTTCTTTGTTTTGAAGTCTACTTTGTCTGACACAAGTACTGCAACTCCTGCTTTTTTCTCCCTATTAGTTGCAAGAAATATATTTTTCCATCCCTTTACTTTCAGTCTGTGTATGTCTTTGGGTTTGAAGGAGTCTCTTGTAGGCAGCGTACAGCAGTCTTATTTTATCCATTCAGTGACTCTATGTCTTTTGATTGGTGCAATAAGGCCATTTACGTTTAGGGTGATTATCGATAGGTATGTACTTCTTGACACTGCCGGCTTTAGATTCATGGTTACCAAAGGTTCAAGGTTAATTCCCTTACTATCTAACAGTTTAATTTAACTCACTTAGTATGCTATTACAAACACAACCTAAAGGTTCTTTTTTTCCCCTCCTTTTTCTTCCTCCTCCATTCTTTATATATTAGGTATCATATTCTGTACTCTTTGTCTATCCCTTGATTGACTTTGGGGGTAGTTGATTTGATTTTGCATCTGCTTAGTAATTAATTGTTCTATTTTCTTTGCTGTGGTTTTATTTCCCCTGGTTACAGCTATTTAGCCTTAGGAATACTTCCATCTATAGCAGTCCCTCCAAAATGCACTGTAGAGGTGGTTTGTAGGAGGTAAATTTTCTCAGCTTTTACTTATCTAAAATTGTTTAATCCCTCCTTCAAATGTAAATGATAACCTTGCCAGGTTGTGTTTTCTTGTTTCAAGGCCTTTCTGCTTCATTGCATTAAATATTAAATATATCATGCCACTCCCTTATGACCTGTAAGGTTTCTGCTGAGAAATCTGATGATAGCCTGATGGGTTTTCCTTTGTATGTGATGTTTTTTCTCTCTAGCTGCTTTAAAAGTCTGTCCTTATACTTGATCTTTGCCATTTTAATTATTAAATGTTTTGGTGTTATCTTCATTAGATCCCCTGTGTTGGGAGATCTGTGCACCTCCACGGCCTGAGGGACTATCTCCTTCCCCAAATTATGGAAGTTTTCAGCAAGTACTTCCTCAATGACACTTTCTGTCCCTTTTCCTGTCTCTTCTGGTATCCCTATAATGCAAATATTGTTCCATTTGGATTCATCACATAGTTCTCTCAATATTCTTTCATTCATAGAGAGAAGAATCCTTTTTTCTCTCTGTGCCTCACCTTCTTTGTATTCCTCTTCTCTAATCTCTGTACCATTTACCATCTCTTCTACTATATCTAATCTGCTTTTAAATCCCTCCATTGTGTGTTTCATATCAGATATGGAATTTCTTCATGATTGAAACTCCATCCTAAATTCATCCCTGAGTTCTTGAATATTTTTCTGTACCTCCATGAGCATGTTTATGATTTTTATTTTGAACTCTCTTTTAGGAAGATTGGTGAGTTCAGTTTTACTTGGCCCTTTTTCTGGGCTTTGTGAGACTCTGGTCTGAACTAGGTTCCTTTGACATTTCATATTTGTATGTGGCACCCTCTAATGCCAAGAAGCTCTTGTCTCTGGAGCTGCTCAGCTCCTGGGGTGACGTCGTGGGTCGCAAGGGAGTGGCACTGGTGCCTGGAGGGGAGGAAAGAGCTGTTTCCGGCTTCCCGGGTGCAGCACCTGTCTCCTCTCTCAGAACCAGTGGGCTGAACACACAGGTGAAGCCTCTGTGCTTTCAGTCTGTAGTTGCTGTAAGTGGAGCCTCCCTCTGACTGGCCTGACCCCAGGGCAGTGACTGCTGGTTTGTGAGCTGCTGCCGGCAGGCCAGTAAGAAGGCACAGCAGGCTGTGTATAACAATGGGGGACCTTGGAGCTGAGTAGCCAGCTGTGGATGGAGCACCTGAAGCTCTTGAAAATTCCCAACCAGCTGGGTAGAGTGCACCCAGACTACCTTGTCCACCTATCCCTTTCTCCAGCACAGCAAGCTCCATGCAAACCCTGCCCCTTCAGCAGCCCTCACTGCTAGGAAGCCTCTCAGACTGCTCGCCTTTCCTTTGTCCCAGAGTAGCTGGATGTGGATCCCTGTCCTCCACAAATGGCTGGAATCTCAGTCTCTCCAAGTATTCCACCTGTCTTAGCTTTCCAACCCCAGTAATCTCCAGAGCACCATGCAATGTAGATTTGTGCTCCCAAAGCAGATCTCCAGGGCTGGGTGTTCAGCAGTCCTAGGCTTCCCCTCTTAGCTTTTTCATCTAATATGGCATGCAGACAGTTAAGTGGACAAATACCAATCTTACAAATTTTTTAAAGTAATATTCAGTGATCATACTGAAGATCTAATGGTTAGTCTGGGCCACAAAGGATTAATAGGGGTTTGCATGGGAACAACTGGTTGGCATTTTTAATTTTTTATCTTTGTGTGTGTGGTATTGAGGAGTACAGTACTTGAGAGTGAGGGACTAAGGAGATGTTGTGGCTTGGGCATAAGGAGATACAAAACCTAACAGGAAGAAGATAGACATAGGCTGAGGTCAAGATAGGAAATGTCCTAGGTACTCATTCACTCACTATGCAGGATGAACCCATCCATACTAGGTACTATGCTAGGTACTGTGGACACAGGGTTGGCAAAAGCAAACAGTGCCTGCTGTCTCAGAGCTTATATTACAGTCTTATAGAAGCATAGTGATTTTTAAAGCTACAAAGATGAGTAACTACATATATAATTATGAACTGAGATTTAACGCTATAAAGAAATGTGACACAAAGCAAACTATGTTATAACAAAGCAACCTGACCTCAACTGGACTGGGGTTGTGTAACAAGGAAGACTGAGAATTGACACAGGGGCAGGAATTGGGATAGTGAGGAGTGGGAAAGGAATGTGGCCAAGTAGGAAAGGGCTGAGAGATTAAAGAGATTTTCAGATTTTATTAGGCTTTTAGGCTTTTAGCAATGGAAAGTGACTGAAGGGCATTTGGGGGTAGAAATGGGGAGTAAACAGAACGATCAGATTTGCACTCCAGAAATATTACTCCAGTACACTGTGGACAACAGCTTGGAGAAAACCAACCTTCATTTAGCCAGACTGAATGGAGAACAGTTAGGAGAGTTATTGCAGCAGTCTAAGTGAGAAATGATGATAGCCAAAATTAGGGTTAAGACAATCAGTGGAGATGGAATAATGGACATACAGTCAATTCTCATTATCAAAAGAGTAAATTTATTTATAACACCTAAAGCAATTCTCCAGCACTTTCAGTTATTAGTAGGCATGTGCAAAACCATGAAAAATTTGAGTCACTCAACAGCATACATTCTCAGCTGCTGTTGAACAAGGTGATGCTCTGCCTTGTTTCTGCTCTTATATTATAAATAAGTATCCTCTTTTTGATCTATCTAGTGCCACATTTTTTGCATGTTGGTGCTTTCTGTTGGTAATTTAAAATGACCTCCAAGGGTCATGCTTAAGTACTGTTTAAACACAAGAAGACTGTGATGGACATTCCAGAAAAAATACATGTATTAGATATGTTTCATTCAGGTATGAGCTGCTACTGAGTTCAATGTTAATGAACAACAAATATTAAATAATGTGTCTTTAAATAGAAACACCATAAAACAAGGTTATAAACTGATCAACTAATGAAAATGCTGTGACCAGAGTCTCACAAGAATATCCCCCTGTACTTCCTCTAGAAGCAATGGTTCAGTTTTACTATTTCAATGTTTGTGGCAACTTTATAGAATATAACTACCATGAATAATAAGAACCAACACTCAGATTTGCAACGTTAAAATTAACAGGTCTTTGAAATGGATTAGGTATAGGAATGGTAAGGAGGTGAGTTAGGAAATGGACAAAGGAGGAGGAAAACCAGAGAACTTGGGTGTTATAGCCAGGCATGTATCCTGTCCAATCTTATGTTACTGAACAGCCACTGTCATATCACATGGTTCAACTGACTCATCTTAGAACAGAAGGAGAAAGGATTAATATGCCTGATTCAACTACAGACTACACTGTATGGTCACTCCTTTGATCCTAATCAACATCTCAGCAATAGTGAAAACAAACATTATGAATTAATGTCCTACAACCCAACTTCATCTGTCCTTGGCCAAAAGTGAGGATTGAGAAAGAAACAACAGCCCCTGCCATCTGGGAACTGATCTGAGCTCATACCTATACAGCGTTATTCCAAAGTGTCCTATGCTTACAGCTAAAGCATACTGTTTGCCTGGACATAAGCAACCTCACAGATCATCTATTTTAGACAAGTTCACTTAGCAACACAAAACACCAAACAGCCTCTTCTTTGACTTCTACTTCTTTACCAGTTACATACAGCTTCTCTTCTGCTCCAGTCTGCCTTCTCTGTATTATTAAGATGTCAAGTGACAGAATTGCTCCCACTTTCTCACAACATCCCACCTAAAGTGAATCTATGCTTCCTTATATTCAGACTCTTCCCCAAAATTATCCAAATAAATAGGTCCTAAACCCTCTTATTACTTATTTCACAGTGTGTGTTCTACCTCACTGTCATGGCTATAAACCAAACCTATGTCAGGGATACCTAAAGAGATTTTCAAGAAAGAAAAAGTGGTAAACAGTGCTTAAATAATCAAATAGATGAGCAAGGAAAATATCCACTTAGATACCTGGGGATTGTCAGGGATTTGAAAGAGTTAATTTCATTGATCTTAAGTGGGCAAAAGCTAAGAAGTTCCCAGTTTATCTTGTAGTCAGTGGGGAAGGCCATAATCAACTGGGCTATTTAGAAAGAAAATTCTAATGAAAGTCACCAAAAAATTGGATTATAAAGGAGGCCTGAGACAGGGAGACTAATTTGAATAATTCATCCTCATTAGGGGACGAAAGGAGAGATAAAAGGTAGGATAAGAGTGACATGAAGTTTTCAAACTAGGACATCTGGTAGATAAAATAAAATAAAAGAGGTTTAAGGTGAGAGAAGAGGAAGTTAAGATGTTAACTTTCAGATTCCTGTGGAGTCCCAGGTAATTCATTTATTCAACAGGTATCCTGGGGATACCATCATTAGGAACTTGGCCAAGCTCTGCAAACACAGTTATGAGCAAGATAGTCATAGTCTCAACTTATATACCTGGCTTACTCTCCTGGACTGATAAAGAGTTCCTTGAGGGGAGAACATACTCATCTTCAGTAAATCCAACATAGAGAAGCAGAAATAATGGAAGAAATAGATACCCTGAATTGAGCAATGAGTAGCTCTCACAACAAGCCTACCCCTCATATATAAATACAATTTTACCTCTGTTTCCAACAGAAATCTAATACAGGCCAACTGCACCATCCAATGAGTTAAAGAATTAACTTGGGACAGTCTTAAAATTGTTCATGTAAATAAACTAATTATCAGTCATCTTTCTACTCAGTTTCCTCAATGAAGTCCTTTTCTCCTCTTTTTCAGTGGTGCAGCCTAATCTCTGATGGTTAATGTTAGCAGTGTACCTGTATCAAGAAAAAATACCACATAATTGAAATCTAATTAACTTATTGTCATTAACGTGCACAAAGTACATAAGAAATGCCCAGAAATCACATTCTTAATCTCTATAAATCTATTTCTTCTCATTAAACCTACTTTTCTTAAAGCACCAGCAGTCCAGATAACTGCACTCAATATTTCTCGTTATTTTATTGTAAATACCCAGACAGTACTTTCAGCTATGTTTTAGGACTAAGGTCCCTTCCACTCTGAAAGCCTGTGATTCCATAATGGACTTAAGATTTTTATTAGCATTTTAAAAAGTTTCCAAGAAAAATGCCTTCAAATATCCCCCACATACAGATATATAAATTTGGTAACATAAAACATTATCAAGCTAGGATATCCCACAATGCAGTGAATTATTTTAAAATTATTTCAGTATTTTTAAAAAATAGATTTGTAAATTTTACAATGGCTTCTTTTGGAAACTTCTCCAAATCCTTACGTACGTTTTTCTTAACTCTGAAACTACAGTCCAGTTCAAGTAAAACAACCCACATGTTCAAGACACTATAAACAGAGTTGAGGATTCAGTCTAGTATGATGAGGTCCCTACCCTCAAGGAGTTCCCTGAACAGTGTATCCACCCCCATCTCCAGTCAAGATTATCTACTTCCCTTCCCCCCCTGGCATTTTGTATAGTGTGCCTTCACACTGCACTCATTTTTCTCTACCTGGAACTTCAAGACCTACCTATCACTTCGTTAACATGAATCTCCTTGCTTTCATCTTCTCTGCCACTTAAAACTGACAACTACATACTGACCTCAGTTATTATATTTTTACAACATTGACTTAACCTCTCAACAAGCATGTAACTGAGGGCAAACATTAGATCTTCAACTTTTTGTAGTCCCCCTCAAGGAATTATTAAAAGCATCTTCTAGCACAAAATTTTCCATAAGCCTAACTTAGAGGGAATGAAATATGACGTCTTAATTTTAATGCCCCCTAATCAAAACCATGGAGAAGTAGCTTAATATGGTAATGACTTCATGCTTTGTGGGTATCTGGAAATCCCAGCTCCACTACTGGTCAAGTACTTAATATCACCACACCTCAGTTCCCTCTGCTGTGAGATTGTTAGTATTCACTTTACTAGAGCTCTGAGGATAAACAGGACGAAATGTATAAAGTCCACAGTAAGCATTAATAACTATTAAGACACAAAAAGATAAAAAGAATGGTAAATCTTTTTTTATCTTGATTCCTTGGGATACTTGAATTCCATGGGTGGTGAATGTGAAATTCCACATGTGTGGTATGTGAAAATAAAGACAGAACTTTCATTAGTTACCTCAACCCAATTAATAGTCAGTATTAGTATTCATAAATAGAGCATCGCATGTTATGTACAGAATCACCGACCTACTGGTAATAAACCTTAGTAACATGCCTTCAAAAAATACAAGAATACTAAGACATGGAAGAAAAAGGACATGAGAGGTTCTTTCCCTCGATATACTGAGCCTATAATTTTAAGTCCTACAAAAGGATTCTTGAAGCCTGTACCCATTTCTTTACCTTCTTTCCATGGTGAACTATGTAGTTATTCACAGACCTGAAATTCTGAGTCTAAAAGGAACCTTTTGTAATAACCTCTGTACAAACCTCTCAAAAGTGAAATTTAATCCCAAATTAAGTAGCCTGACCAAGATCTCACAGACAGTTCACAACAAAAAAAATCCTACATGACTAGAACTCATATACTGTGACTAGTACCACCATGGAGAATAAAATTTTTTCTTCCTTTTGGACATATTGTTTTCTTCTCCCCTTAGCATGAGATAGAGTGGGTATGCACATGTTAGACATTCTGTAATCTTTTCTTAAAGATCCTTCCAGTATGAGGTATTTTAGAACATTTAAAACAAGTAGCAACAAATTATGATACTTATATCGAAATAGCAAGTAAATACCTAATGAGAAACTAAAAGGCATCATTTTAAAATAGAACACATGTATTCAAATGCCTGTACTGAAAATATACAGAAAAATCTTTAGAATACTTGATTTCAAATGTTCACTATTAATCTCTTAAATACCTATAATTTAATATGCATAGTGCTTTAGTTCCAAAGATTTGAAGACACTATTTCTAAAAATATCTTCTATAATATTCACCAACTATCATAAATAATCCATGTTACACTTTTGGAAGAATGATCCTGCAAGCAATGTTTTGATGTATTACAGCTCAAATGGGTAGATAATCCTTATCAAGTTCATGTCTCTTTCAAAAGTCACTAAAACACTAAAATCTTTAGCCTTAGCAAACTGGAAAAGAGCTTCAAATGCAACACTTAAAAACTCCCTAATAGCAAACTTTTCAAATCATCTTTGGGTTTTAAGTCACAGAACCAAAACTACATTTCATTTCAATATGCCAACACATCAATTTAACTAGGAACACAATTACTACATTTTTTTATGGAACTCCTTTCACAAATCGCAAAATTCATTCCCGATAGATAAGATTTGACCATCTTTGCAGGAGTTAATATACTGTTCATATATGTTCATAACGTACTGCTACTGTTCATACAAAAGAAGAAAAATGAAAAGTTACCTCTTCAGCCATAATCTTAATTGAAGACTACTTGTTTTTTCCTTTAAATGCACACAAAGTACAACTACTAAACCTTAGAAAACGAAACAAGTATCAAAGAAATAAAAAGCTTTTGTATAGATCAAGACCTTATTTTGCAGTGAGATAAGGAGATGGGAAGGAAGGAATGTTAACTACTGTAGTGAAAAAAAATCAGAAATAAACCAAGATAATTCGTGAAAAATAACCATTCTTCAATATGCTTGTTATCAAGGTTTGGAACAGACAGTACAAGTTTCCTAGAACACAACTGCTACAATGAGACTTCGTATTTACCACCCCCTTGTTAGAAAATTGCTTCTTTCAGTTAAGATTCATTTGCTCGGTTTACTTTTCAGTTTAAGGTTCAGCAATTCACCTCTCTGGCAGTAATTTTGTATAAAAGGACATGAGACTGAAACCCCAAGTTCCTGCTTGGGTTTTACCTGACAAGGGAAAATGACAAGAGATGCTGGCGGGAAAACCCAGAGTCAAGTTTCCTCCATCCTGGCTCGCCCTCACCCTCTTCCCACCTTGACGAAAGAAATTATCCAAAGAAAAAGTTTATAACCCAATCCGCTTAGAGCTCAAAAAAAAGCAAACTGCTGAAGCTGAATGCACCTTGGCCCACTCCCGTCTGCGGTGAAGGAGGTGGCGGCTGGGTCCCCGAGTGGCTGCAGCTCCTGCAGCGAGCGGGGCGGCCTAGTGCCTCGGGCGGGTAGGCCCGGCCTCCCAGTCTCCGTGCCTAGAGCAACTCCCCTTACCATGATGATGAACAATTTTGCCCCTTCACGCTACCTGGGACGCAAAACATCACGTTCTGGAGGAGGCAGGGAATGCAGTGGGGGCGTCTGGGGACGCAGAGGGGGCTTAGGGCCGCAGGTGACAACCGCCTGGGGGGAAAAATGGGGGGAAGGTTGGAGGGCGGGAGGGGAAAGGGGCCTGCGGGGTTCAGGCAGCCGAGGGATGGGCTGGAGACCTCCGGAAAGCGGACGAACCAGTTAAGGCCAAAGGGGTGGGGCAACGCCTGGGTGAGGGTCAGGGCCGCGGATGGCGGACCCCGAGGTGGGTTTAGGGTCGGATCTGGGCCTCACCTGAAGTCCTTGTCACTGGATGTCATCTTTTCCAGCAAATTGGAAATGTGGTACGAGGCGCTCGCCATGTTGACGGCTTCGATCCCGCTCGCTGCCGCCGCCGCTGCTCCTGGGGCTCCTCCTCTCGTTCGCGGCGGCTCCCACTTCCAGGGTCGCAGAGCGAGGCCGACGTTGACTAAGGAGGAGCCTGGACTGGCTGCCCCTTGCCCAGCGAGGCGTGGGCCTGTCCCGGAGGAAGCGGAGGCTACAGCGCGGCCTAACGACGGCGTGGCTCGCTGGAGAACGAGCTCATGGGCAGCGAGGAGCACAGCAGAGTCTCCCCCGGGAGCCAGACACTTGCACTCGGTCCGTTTCGCTCCCACTCCCTCCGCACTTGCTCCCCAGGGAAAGAGGCCAAGACCCGCCTCCTTCGCTCAGGAGGTCAGAAGAGGTAGACGCGGGACGCTACAGAAAACTGAGGTCAGAGTTCACGGAGGACTCCCCACGCCCACTGTAGAGACGCTAACGAAAGAGCAATTCTGTTGGCTGAGGTTTGTGTCAGTCTTGGTATGACCCGCCTTCCAGGAGGCATGACAACGAGCAAAAGGGGTTAGTATCGCGAGACTTGAAAGCGACGGTTGAAGGACGGAGTGGGCTAGTGGGATAAGCGTGCCTTAATCTGAAAATAACTTTTTTTTTCTTTATGACAGTAAAATAAAAAGTTAGCAATTTTTAAGCAGGATAAGGCCCAGAAGTAATGCTAAGCAGGGGGCTAGCCTGAGACTAACCGAAGAATTATTAGCTTTCATCTGGTATCGGACGCGTGGCCTCCATTGCCTTAACCACGATGGTATCAATGTTGCCACGTGAAAACCACAAATCCCAGAATTCAGCCGGTCTCATACTGAGTCAGTATGTGATTGGCCGAAAGGACTGAGAGCTTCGTCATTGGTTTCCAAGAGAGGAGTGGAAGCTCGTATTTGTAGTCCGTGCGCAGCTGCGGCGGATAAAACACGTAACCAGCGCACCCTGGTTTTCTGCCGGAGCTTCGGGTTTTCTTGCAGCTGCGTTTCAGCGCTGGTCCGCCTGTCTGCAGAGCCAAACTGCTGCGGCTCGAGCAGGCTCATTGCGGATTAGTTGGTGTGTTCGCTGAGGTCTAGTAGCGACTTCCTAACACTAATAATCCTTGAGAGCGATGGTAACCTCATGCTCTGAAGGCAGCTGAGCTTCTGCTGGGCACGATCCCTCTGCGCACTGAAGAGCCAGCTTCCTAAAGGAAGAACCTTAGTAAGACTAATGGGCCAACGACTGATTGTATTCGCGGCCTACTCTATTCAGAAAAGCTAAACGACTAACCTCTCTCTAGTCAGTTTTTGTGGGTTTAGTATTCCTACCGCTCTGTATTGTTCCGAGACATAATACATACAGCAATCGGAGATTAAGTATCAAGTCATTTGTTTTAGTATCCACATTTTCCTGCTAACAGGAATTAGAGCTAGCTAATAGACCCATCTAAAAGAAAAAGGCAACCTGTCAAGAGCCAAGGAAAATTCATTCTCACTCTTAATGCTCCTGTTTAAAAAACAACTTTAATTAGCACCTTTCTTCCAAATATTAAATCTGACATTTCCCTGTTCTTTCATATATTCACCAAATGTTACTGTCTCCTAAAAGCCAGACGTTCTTATAAGGCAGTAGCAGTTAAAACAGATGTAACCGTGATCTGGCCTCATAATCCATATCTAAATTTCCCCTCATTACTCTGTTTACCCCCATGTATCATTTTACTTTAATACAGTTTTCTCCCCAGTAGTACCCTCTCTCTTCCCTCATTTCGCCCATCAAAGATTAGGTTCCTTGAGCACTTCAGCCACAATTAATTCGCCTGCTCTGAACCCTCCTTTCACAATATTTAAACTATGTACATATACATCACACACAAACAAACTGGTCATTTATCTTCTGTGGATCCCAAGGCTTAAAATCTGTTATCTGGTGATGACCCTTTCTTTTAGCCTGAATCCAGTCATACACCAAGTCATGTTTTCTTCCTTTTCTGTGTGTAAATTCTTTATCAGTTTCCAAATGAATTAATTTGTAGTCAGGCAGTTTGAATATAAGTCCTGTTTAATGACAGTTATTAGCTGTCTTAGGCAGCTCGATTTAAGCTCTTGAAGCCTTTCTTCCTTCATGGGTAGCACAGTGATCATCAGAGTACTCCGTCAGGTTGTTTCCAGTCAAGCGAACTATTGTTTTTGTCTGCTAGGTTGCAGGAACAAAATACATGGACTGCATGGCTTAAACAAGGTGATGCGTTTTCTCACACTTCTGGAGCCTGGAAGTCTAACGTCTTTGGCTTGCAGACAGCCATCTTCCCACTGTATCTTCAAGAGTCTTTTCTCTGTGTGTGGGCACCCCTAGTATCTCTTTCTCCTCTCATAAAGACACAAGTCCTATTGGACTAGAGCCCCACCCTGTTAACCTAATTTAACCCTAATTGTGTCCTTCTGTAACCTTAAATACCTCTTAAAGGCCCTTTTCCCAAATACTGCCATATTGGAGTTCAGGGCTTCAACATGAATCTGGGTGAAGGACACAATTCAGTACATGTAACACAATCCCATACAAAGTGTTCAGCACATTACCTGGAACATAATAATAGTTAAAATTAATATTTCTTGCACACTTAGAAAGGTCATGGGAAGCATCTAATGAAAGTTGGCTATTATTCTTATATTCTTTCCATTTTCACTGTCCCTATCCAAACCATTCTACATAGCCAGTTTAAAGCTTCCCACAGCATTGTTTTATAGTGCTACTCACCAATTTTAAAAGTTCAGCAGCTCTTAACTACCAGTTAAAATCCTGATGTTCTGACATTCACAGGCCTTCTTCCTCTGTCCCTAACCCATTCTTTCTGGCCTTTCTCTCACTATTCAAATATAGGAATATCTCACATCAACTTTTTCTGAGTCCCTCAAAGACCCAAATGGAAGTTTAATATGTCATCGTCATCATCATCCTTGTAAGCTCTTACTTATAGGTCAGACACAAAACTGACTCATTTAATCCACATATTAAGAATGAGAAGCACAAAGAGTTTAAGTAACTTGCTAAAGGTCACCAACAAGGTGCAGTTAGGATTAAAACCGACAGTGTTGCTTCAAAGCTCATACTCCAAACCTCTATACTAGGTTGCTTCTCCCACTTGGAATACTTTTCACCTACCCTGTCTCCCTTTCTAGAATCTTGGACTAGTAATAGTGTTATATGCTATCTTCAAACTAGAGTGTAAATTCCTTAAGAGCATATACCAACTTTAACCCACTTCTGCTTCTTTCAAGTAATTACCCTGTGCCAAATTCCTAATAGGCACTCAATAGTACTTAATTGTATTTCATAATATTGACCACTGAGAGATTTATTTGTAAATCACTGAACAGTGCAAAAATGCTTTCCTTTAAGAATCTGTAAGTGCAGAATTAACTTTAAATGCAAAAGGAAATAAGGCTAGATAAGGCTGTCCTCTAAGAGTTTTCTTTCTTGTAATGGAAAACTGAGACAAGAAATTTGAAAGGTAGAAAAATAAAGTCCCTCAGAGTGTTGGGAGGTTCTTCAAACATCAACCAATAGTTCAGCTTAGTTCACAGAAATTCATTGAGTACCTACACTATTCCAGGCACTATAGTAGATACTGGAAATACAAAGAAGAGCAAGACATGGCCCTTAATCTTGAGGAATATTCATGTTAACCAAATCTTAAATTTCATTTTTTTGTATTTTAGGCAAAATTGAGAAAACTGCTTACCATAAGAATCAAATCTATATTTATATTCTCTATTTGAAATGAGGAATAGATCATCAAATTATCTTAACAATGTTTACATTGGCAAGTATGAGGTGAATCAAGTATTAAGAGATAAGCATCAGTAAAGGTAGGGCAAAAAAACATATATTGAATTATGAATACTATGAAAATGTTGGGGTACCAGCGTGAAGTGTCACCTTGTTGTTTTGTTTTTCAAACACACTCTGTCAAATATTTTCCATAACTCTTAATGACATTTTGAGCAGACCTCATAACTTGCCTTTGAAGTCTTAGAAGTCTGAACTAGTGTAGTCCCGTGTCCACCCAGACACCTCCTTCTGCTTCTGGATCCCACAGGACTAAGATGAATGGCAAAAGAAGAGATAAGGGGAAAGAAATTTCCTGTATTTACAAATTTTCTTGACTTAATTATTATTGTCATACTTTTTTCTCACTGTGGATGCCATCAAGCAGACATTCAAATACCAGCTCTTTTGTGAGAGTCAACATTGGGAATTCTTCAAAGTGTCTCTCAGAAGCACCTTACTGAATTTTATGCTGTATGGGTGATGGGGAGAAGAAGAGTCTTGGTAAAAAATAAGTTTATTTGACATTCATTTAAAACAGCTTTCTGTCAAGTAAATGTGGACTGTGCTTAATTCATACACTTGCTCTAAATTGAGCTAAAGGAAATAAAGCAAATAGAGCTATATTTAGTCAACCAGTTATGAATTTCTGAAATACAATTCACTGTTGAATGTCAAAGCTGATATGTTAATAGGGGAGGGAAAGGGCAGTTCTGATTTGGGTTTCAGTGTAGACAGCTTTATAAATAAACAGACACAAAATGATTCCTGTTACATATCATTTGTCAATGCAGTGGAACGTAACTGAGATGGAAAGGGAAGTAAATGCTAAATAAGAATAATCTTAAGAAGATTCCAGCTGATTGGAAACAAACAGCTACACTTTTTCCTATGAAACAAACAGCTACACTTTTTCCTATGATCTACCTACCCTCTTCTAAACAACTGCTCAAAGCACTTGGTTAATTTTTAGTTGCAATCTAAGTCAAATTTAATTGTTATTCTCTGAAGGGATTATTCTGTTAGAGTTAGAAATACATATGCAGCAAATTAAAGAAAATTATGAAGATTGTTTATGTTACAAACATACTTCCTTTGGAATATCTACCATTCATTCTTACTTTTGACTTTTATAATAAACCATCATCTGACATTTTAAAATCATAACATTTTCTGATATGAATTTATAAGAGCATTGTCCAGGATTTTCAGAAACTTAAATATACAACTTTATAAATCTAAAACTGCTTATCAGTTTTGGCAGAAGGATGCAGAAGAAAGTGCTAGAATTCAGCAAATGTTGCATTTTGCTTTAAATATACATGTTGTGCTGATGATCCCATTGCTTAAAAAGGTATTCTCTTTACTACGAGGTGCAAGAGTTGATCTTTGAAAAAGAATATGAAAGTCATTAAAGACAAATTATGACTCCAAAGGATTAGGGATTCAATAAAAAATTACAGTAAAATGAGGCAGGAAAAAATACTTATTTTAGTGGCGATAAATTTAATGAAATGGCACTGAGATTCTTTCAGCAATGGACATTTACACAATGAGATCAGTCCATTATTATTACTTATGCTAACAGGTTGTAACTCCAGGGGGAAGTCCAGGAGCAAAATACCTTTGAAACCGAAATCATTCAAAGGGAGAAATAAAGTGGGACAAACCCATATATTTCTTACACACAGTCATTCAGTTCTGCTCTCCCATGTCTATCACGACCTGTCTGCAGAAAAAGGGGCCCCACTCAACATCTCTGGTCCAGCTAAGCCCTGCCCTTGTAAATACCTATTGTTATAGAGATAGCCTACTTCTCTCCACCACTTGGAAACACCTATTGATATGGAGATGAACTAAGGCCAGGCAAGAGATCCTGGAAATATTGCAATTTTACCCACACAGGTGAAGTGGTAAGAATATCACATTCAAAAAAATATTGATGATTATATAAGATGTGTTTTTACTGTATGTCATTGGGGTAAAATTGCAATATTTCCAGAATCTCTCACCTGGCCTATCAATAGGTATTTCCAAGGGGTGGGGAGAAGTAGTCCATCTCCATATCAATAGGTAATTACAATGGGAGTGAGGTCATATCTGGACCAGAGAGGTTGGATGGGATTCCTTGCAACTGGGTCATGAGAGACACCAAGCGAGCAGAAGTGGACAACTGCTGGTAAGCAATAAACAGGTTTCTCCCACTTTATTTCTCCCTTTGACTGATTTTGGATTCAAAGGTACTTTGCAAGAGACAGATTCAAGATGGTGGTGTGAGAGGTGAAACAGAGAACTCCTCCCAAAACCACATACAATATGAAAATATAGCTAATACAACTAACCCTAAAACAGCAACAGGAAAGAAGACTGCACTAGACCGCATACACCTGGAGAACAGAGCAGACCTCACAAAACCGGGTAATGTACCAAAGCCTTGATCTGGTAGGACCCAAGCCCTTCCCCCACCCCAGCTCACCTGCAGGAGGAAGAGAAATGGGGCAAGGGGGGTGGGGATGGAAGCCTAGAACTGTTCAACACCCAGCCCTGGAGATCTGCGTTAGAACACAAACCTACAATGTATGGTGCTCTGGAGGGTGGTGGGGTTGTGGAGCTGGGACAGGTGGAGGGCTTGAGAGAATGAGATTCTGGCTGTTTGTGGAGATTGGGGATCCACATCTGGCCGCCCTGGGACAAAGGAAAGATGGGGGGTCTGACAGGCTTTCTAGCAGCAAGAGGGCTGCTGAAGAGGCAGGGTTTGCACGGAGCTTGCTGCGCAGGAGAAGGGATAGGTGAACAAGGTTGTCTGGGCACACTCTGCCCAGAAGGTTGGGAACTTTCAGGAGCTTCAGAAGCTCCATCCCCCTGGCTGCCTACTCAGCTCCAAGGACCCCCACTGATACGCAGCCTGCTGCACCTTCCTTCTGGCCTGCCAACACCGGCTCCAAAACCAGCAGTCACTGCGCTGGCATCAGGCCAGTCAGAGGGAGGCAATGCCTACAACAGGTAGAGACACAAAGCACAGAGGCTTACACCTGTGGGCTCAGCCCACTGGCTCTGACACTGGAGACAGGCACTGCAGCTGGGAATCAGGAAACAGCTCTTTCCTCCCCTAAGGCACCAGAGACACTCCCCTGTGATCCTCGACACCACTACAGGAGCTGAACAGCTCCAGAGACTAGAGCTCCTAGGCACTAGAGGGCATCACATAGAAATATGAAATGTCAAAGGAATCTGATCAGACCAAAATCTCACAAACCCTAGGAAAAGGGCCATATGAAACTGTACTCACCAATCTTCCTAAAAGAGTGTTCAAAATAAAAATCATAAATATGCTCATGGATGTACAGAAAAGTATTCAGGAGCTCAGGAATGAATTTAAGACAGAGATTCAATCATTAAGAAATTCCATATCTAAAATGAAACATACAATGGAGGGATTTAAAAGCAGATTAGATGTAGTAGAAGAGACAGGACATGGAATAGAAATGAGAGAAGAGGAATACAAAGAAGCTGAGGCACATAGAGAAAAAAGGATCTATAAGAATGAAAGAATATTGAGAAAACTGTGTGACCAATCCAAATGGAAAAATATTTGCATTATAGGGGTACCAGAAGAAGAAGAAGAGAGAAAAAGGGATAGAAAGTGTCATTGAGGAGTTAATTGCTGAAAACTTCCCCAATCTGGGGAAGGGGATAGTCAGGCCATGGAGGTGCACAAATCTCACAACACAAGGGACCCAAAGAAGACAACACCAAGACATATAGTAATTAAAATGGCAAAGATCAAGGATAAAGACAGACTTTTAAAAGCAGCTAGAGAGAGAAAAAATATCACATACAAAGAAAAACCCATTAGGCTATCTTTAGATTTTTAACAGAAACCTTACAGGCCAGAAGGGAGTGCCATGATATACTTAAAGCAATGAAAAAGAAAGTCCTTGAACCAAGAATACTCTACCAGCAAGGTTATCATTTAAATTTAAAGAAGGGATTAAACAATTTTCAGTTAAGCAAAAGCTGAGAGAATTTATCTCCCACAAACCATCTATACAGTGCATTTTGGAGGGACTGCTGTAGATGGAAGTATTCCTAAGGCTAAATAGCTGTCACCCAGGAAAATAAAACCACAGCAAAGTAGAAAAATTAATTACTAAGCTGATGCAAAATCAAATCAACTACCCCCAAAGTCAATCAAGGGATAGACAAAGAATACAGAATATGATACCTAATATATAAAGAATGGAGGAGGAAGAAAAAGGAGGGAAAAAAAAACCTTTAGGTTGTGTTTGTAATATCATACAAAGTGACTCAAATTAGACTGTTAGGTAGTAAGGGAATTACCCTTGAACCTTTGGTAACCATGAATCTAAAGCCTGAAATGGCAATAAGTACGTACCTATCAATAATCACAGTAAATGTAAATGGCCTGAATGCACCAATCATAACACATAGAGTCACTGAATGGATAAAAAGAACAAGACCTGTGTATATGCTGCCTATAAGAGACTCACCCAAAGACATACACAGACTGAAAGTAAAGGGATGGAAAAAGATATTTCTTGCAACTAATAGGGAGAAAAAAGCAGGAGTTGCAGTACTTGTATCAGGCACAACAGACTTCAAAACAAAGAAGTGACAAGAGACAAAGAAGGACATTACATAATGATAAAAGGGTCAGTCCAACAAGAGGATATAACAATTATAAATATCTACACACGCAACATAGGATCACCTACACAAATGAAACAAATACTAACAGAATTAAAGGGGGGAAATAGAATGCAATTCATTCATATGAGGAGACTTCAACACATTACTCACTCCAAAGGACAGATCAACCACACAGAAAATAAGTAAAGGGACAGAGGCACTGAACAACATATTAGAACAGATGGACCTAACGGACATCTACAGAACACTCCATCCAAAAGCAACAGGATACACATTCTTCTCAAGTGCACATGGAACATTTTCAAAAATAGATCATATATTAGGCCACAAAAAGGGCCTCAGTAAGTTCAAAAAGATCAAAATTGTACCAACCAGCTTCTCAGATCACAAAGGCATGAAACTAGAAAGAAAATGAAAAGCACCCACAAACACATAGAGGCTTCACAACATTCTCCTAAATTACCAACGGATGAATGACCAAATAAAACCAGAGATCAAGCAATATATGGAGACAAATGAGAACAATAATTCAACACTGCAAAATCTGTGGGATGCAGCAAACGCCATGCTAAGAGAGAAGTATATTGCAATACAGGCTTACCTCAGGAAAAAAGAACAATCCCAAGTGAACAGTCTAAACTCACAATTAATGAAACTAGAAAAGGAAGAACAAGTGAGGCCCAAAGTCAGCAGAAGGAGGGACATAATAAAGATTAGAGCAGAAAAAGCTAAAATCGAGAAGAATAAAAAAATAGAAAGAATCAATGAAAGCAGGAGCTGATAATTGAGAAAATAAACAAAATAGATAAACCCATAGCCAGACTTAGCAAGACAAAAAAGAGTCTACACACATAAACACAATCAGAAATGAGAAAGGAAAAATCACTATGGACAACACAGAAATACAAAGAATTATGAGGGAATACAATGAAAAATTATATGCTAACAAACTGGATAACCTAGAAGAAATGGACAACTTTCTAGAAAAATACAACCTTCCAAGACTGACCCAGGAAGAGACAGAAAATCTGAACAGACCAATTACCAGTAAGGAAATTGAATTGGTAATAAAAAAAACTACCTAAGAACAAAAACCCTGGATAAGATTGTTTCACTGCTGTATTTTATCAAACATTTAGTGAAGACTTAATACCCTTCCTCCATAAAGTTTTCCAAAAAGTAAAAGAGGAGGGAATACTCCCAAACCCATTCTGTGAGGCCAACATCACTATTAATACCAAAACCAGGTAAACACAAAAAAAGAAAATTACAGACCAATATCCTTGATGAATGTAGATGCAAAAATACTCAACAAAATATTAACAAACCAAATTCAAAAATACATCAACAAGATCATCTACCATGATCAAGTGGGATTCCTCCCAGGGATGCAAGGATGGTACAACATTAGAAAATCCATCAACATCATGCACCACATCAACAAAAAGGACAAATACCACATGATCATCATAGATGCTGAAAAAGCATTCGAAAAAATTTAACATCTATTCATGATAAAAACTTTCAACAAAATGGGTATAGAGGGCAAATACCTCAACATAATAAAGGCCATATATGACAAACCCACAGCCAACATTATACTTAACAGTGAGAAGCTAAAAGCTTTTCCTTTAAGATCGGGAACAAGAAAGACTAGGAAGCCCACTCTTCTCACTTTTATTCAACATAGTTCTGGAGGTCCTGGCCGCACAATAAGACAACACAAAGAAATAAAAGGCATCCAGATTGACAAGGAAGAAGTCAAACTGTCCCTGTTTGCAGATGACATGATACTGTACATAAAAAACCCTAAAGACTACACTCCAAAACTACTAGATCTAATATCTGAATTCAGCGAAGTTGTGGGATACAAAATTAACACACAGAAATCTGTTGCATTCCTACACACTAATGATGAACTATCAGAAAGAGAAATCAGGAAAACAATTCCATTCACAATTGCATCAAAAAGAATCAAATACCTAGGAATAAACCTAACCAAGGAAGTGAAAGACCTATACTCTGAAATCTACAAGACACATCCTGTGCTCATGGATAGGAAGAATTAATATTGTCAAAATGGCCATCCTGCCTAATGCAATCTACAGATTCAGTGCAGTCCCTATCAAAATACCAACAGTATTCTTCAATGAACTAGAGCAAATAGTTCTAAAATTCATATAGAACCACAAAAGACCCTGAATACCCAAAGCAATCCTGAGAATGAAGAATAAAGCAGGGGGAATTACACTCCCCAACTTCAAGCTCTACTACAAAGCCACAATAATCAAGACAATTTGGTACTGGCAGTAGAACAGACCCATAGATTAGTGGAAGAGACTAGAGAGCCCAGATATAAACCCAAGCATATATGGTCAATTAATATCCGATAAAGGAAGCATGGATATACAATGGGGAAATGACAGCCTCTTCAACAACTGGTGTTGGCAAAATTGGACAGCTACATACAAGAGAATGAAACTTGATTATTTTCTAACCCTATACACAAAAGTAAACTCAAAATGGATCAAAGACCTGAATGCAAGTCATGAAATGATAAAACTCTTAGAAGAAAGCATAGGCAAAAATCTCTTGAATATAAACATGAGCAACTTTTTCCTGAGTGCATGTCCTCGGGCAAGGGAAACAAAATAAAAAATGAACAAATGGAGTGAAATAAGCCAGGCTGAGAAAGACAAGTACCAAATGATTTCACTCATCTGTGTGGAGTATAAGAACAAAGAAAAAATGGAAGGAACAAAATAGCAGCAGACTCACAGACCCAAGAATGGATTAACAGTTGCCAAAGGGAAAGGGACTGGGGGTGGTTGGTGTGAATGGAGGGATAAGGGCAATAAGGGGCATTATGATTAGCTCTATAAGATAGTGGGAGCACACGGGGAAGGCAGTATAGCACAGAGAAGACAAGTAATTATTCTATAGCATCTTACTATGCTGATGGACAGTGACTGTAATGGGGTATGTGATGGGGACTTGATAATGGGGGGAATCTAGTAACCACAATGTTGCTCATGTAATTGTGTATTAATGATACAAAAAAAAAAGATAAAAATCACATGAAAAACAAAAACAAACAAAAAAATGTGATGGAAAAAAAAAAGGTAACTTGCCCTGGGCTGGGAACATGTTTTCCCTTGGAGTTACAATCATTTTGGGAAATACAAACTTTTCTAAATGATCTAAGTAAGAAAATTCTAATAATTCTCTTTGTTTTCCATGGAGAATGAGATGAGAATTTTGCATCAATTCCTAACAAGTGTGAGAGCATTGTAATAATGGATACAGTTATTAACACTTATGGTGTGTTACAAACTAGAATTGATTTAGAAGAAAATGTTTACCAATGGGGCAAATTATTACTTTTAACGGTACAATCAAGGCTTAAAATAGGAGAACATGTTTGCATAACATAAGTTTGACAAAGGACTTTGTGGCTCTGGGAGGAAGGGTGTTCCCTGCCCGGGGCAAATTCCTTGTGAAACGGATGAGACTGAAGGAAGAGAAGGTTGAGAGGTTGGGAAAAGGTTTTTTTATTGCTCACGGCTCAGTCTCTGCAGTGGGCTCTTCCCTGCCTTCCCCCATGTTTGGCTCTGCTCCCCCAGCTCGTCACTCCAGCAGAGGTACGCACTTCCACTCCCCACCCTTCCTCCCGGAGGCTGGTGGTCGCCTGACCAATTACATACCAGGAATGGAGGGGAGGAGAGAATAGTCATAACTGTCCACCCCTTACTGTGGATCACTAGTGGCTCTGCCATGGTAAACATCCCACTGATGTTTAAATAGGCTCTTACATGCATATCACTATTAAGGCCAGGTGGGGAATTCTGGTTGAAAACTTCCATTTACCCAGTAGACTTGTCTTCAGAAGTCTTACAACTCAACAAGACAAGAAATTCCTTTCTAAAATTTGACAAGATTTGACCAGATTCTTCGCCAAAGAAGCTATAGAATGACAAACACATGAAAAGCTGCTCAAATCATTGGTGTCAGGGAAAGACAAATTAAAGCTTCAATGAGACACCACTACATATTCATTAGAATCGTTAAAATAAAAAAAGCTGATCATACTGTGTAGGTGAGGGTATGGAACAACTGGAATGCTCATACACTGCTGATGGAAAACAGTTTGACAGTTTCTCCAAAGTTAAACATCTACCATATAACCAGGCCATTCCATTCCTAAGTATCTACATCAAAAAAAACTAAAGCATGTTCATACAAAGACAAAGAACATGAATGTTCATAGAACTTATTTGTAGCCGTGCCAAACTGGAAACTACCCACATGTCTGCAAATAGGTGAACAGATAAACAAACTGTGATATATCCACACAGTGAAATACTTCCTAGCGATAAAGAGAAGTGAAACATTGATACACCACACACCAACATGCATGAATCTCAAAATCATCTTTCTGAGTGAAAGAGGAGAAAAAAGAGTACAGAATCTATGAGTCTATTTATATATAATTTTAGAAATTGTGAACTAATCTGTCAGGACACAAAGCAGATCAGTGGTTGCCTAGGGATAAATGGAGAGATACAGATTATTAAGTGCTCCAAGACAGTTTTGGAATTGATGGAAATGCTTGTTATTTTAACTGTGGTAATGATTTCAGAGGTATATACACATATCAAATCTCATCAAGATGTACACTTTAAATGTGTACTGTTTATCCAATGTTAATTACACTTCAGTAAAGATGCCAAAATAATGATAAGAATAGAAGCCAAGTTACCTAAATACAAACTTATTCAGGATACAAGAGTCAAAGTAACTTTAGTTTCTTTCATGGATTTTTCCCAAAAGAGACTATTTGATCTAAGACATGAGAAAAATAACTCAGTATTGTTAACACTGGAGAGCAAGAGATATTTACTGCTAGGGAGGAACCAGGAATTGTACAAAAGAGAACATATATTCCCCATATATGTATTTACAGTCTTGATAAGAATTTTTAAGAGCTAGAGATACTATTTTATGATACACAAAAATGTTTATATGCTAAAGCTCCATTTAAATTACTTAATAGACATAAACTATTAATTACTCAAACATATAATCCAATAATTTAGCCTGTGCTCTACTCCCTTATTTCCAACTATTTTGGCACACTTTTGTTTAGATATTGCACTGTCACCTTAAACTCAATTTATAATCAGGTGATTCAGAGTGCAGGCTCTGACTCAGACCTGGGTTCAAATCCTAGCTCTACCACTTATTCTGTAGTCTTGGCCAACTTCTCTAAAATGAGAATAGCACTAATAATATCTGGGCTTGTGTGAGGCTTAACTGAGATGAATATAAAATGCTTGACACATGGTACTAGATAAATATGACCTGCTATTATTAAAAACTAAAATTATTTTTCTCCAAAAAATTAACACCCTTCTTTATCACCACATTTCTTTTCATAAGCTCTGCAAATATTCCATCTCCCTACACTGAAAATCTTGGGGAAATATTTGAATTATGTATTTCCTTCATTATATATACTCACTTCAACACCAATTCTTCATTAAAATATCACTTAGATTTTTCTTAATGAATTCCCAGTACAATTTGTCTCTCCAAACCCTCTTCAATTCATTATTATATAGTAATTCAGTAAACCCTAGCTATACTAGGTCCTAGCTGCATGATTTAGGCAAGTCTCTTAACCTCATCAAAGTTGTTTTTGCCACTACAAATTGGGGATGTATTATCTACCTCATACAGCTAATGTGAGGATTAAATTATATAATGCACTAAAAGTCCTTTTTCACTGTCTCTAATACAAGAGTAATTGCCTAACAAATGGGTGTTACTTTTATCATTTCCTTGTTCTCTGTTCCATATTTACAACTTGAGGTCATTTTAGCTTTTACAATTACTACATCTCTTTGTTGCTAAATTGATCTTATGGTCCACAGAACCTTGGAAACATTCTCATACCTGCACATACTTACCACCCCCTCCTCTACTTCACAGTTAGTGTATTACAAGTTATTCTCAGACCTGGTTGAACTTAGAGTCTAACAGAATGCCCCTAAAAAACATTGAGGCTCAGGATGCACCCCAGTCCAGTGAGATAAATATCTCCCCAGGTAATTCTACTATGTCACTGGCATTGAGAACCACAATGTTGTTTTGTTTGCTTGGTTTTGGCTTTGTTGTTCATGTTTTGTTTCATTTTGTTGTTGTTGTTGTTGGGGATCTAACTGTATAGTTTTGCTTCAGTTTGTATAAGTTTTTTTCTATCTTAATTGTGCTGTGAGTCTTGCTAGCTACCCCTTGCTGCTATTGAGTTTCTACAGATTTAGCCATCATGTCAGTAATATCCTTAACCAAATCACTTGTGAAAAATAGAGAATATAACATAGCCCTAAAAATTCTCCATAACTTGGCCTTAATTCACTAATCAGCACTTTGGGGAATATCATTAATCAAGTACTCTAATTACAGATCACGTAACTACACTGATGACACCTCCTTAATTGGCAAACATCCTTTTGAAATCTACAAAAGATATTATGAGAGAATCTGTCAAAAGACTTTCTAAAATCAACACATATATTATAATCCTATCTAAAAATGATATGAGGTTTATCTGGCGTGCTTTTTTAGTAAACTTATTTTCTTCCAAATCACAGATTTCATTTTTTGGTTCTTAAAGACTCAACAATTCATTTGAGTCTTACTGGGAGTCACAGCAAGCTCTCAATCCCTTAGTTTTTAGTGTCTTTTCTTTTTTAATTTGCAATTTTGTTTTTCTAACTCTATTTTAAGCATCTTTGCAGTTCTCTACCAATTCCTGAAGATTATCAATAGCCACTTGGTAACAGTCAATAGCTTTTTGATAGATTGAGATGATGATATCTTTTTGGTATCATGAGTTATTGTTCTTCCAGGCCTGGAGATGAACTAGAGCAGAAAGGTATTTTTTGACTATTTTACTCTCTTGTTCTCCTTGTCTTCTTTTTAATATTTATTTTGTTCTTTTCATGTGATGATAAATCTTTACAGTAAAGATGGAAACATACTTAAGGAGTTAGTAGAATTAAAGAGATTTAAGTAATTAAACTTAATTTCTTCTATCCAGTAGCATTGCACCATTCACCCCACATGGTAGACTTACACACAGTTCTTGTTTCCTCAACTCATGAATAAAATTTTTCTTACCATTAATAATTTTCACAGGCCTCAGAATCTTCTTAGGTTTTAGCCTCACTGATATCATTTCCACATATTCCTTGCTACTTCTCCAAATTATTTCTTCTTCTTTTTATTATTGTTTATGAACCTTTCCTTCATATTTATTTTCACCATTTTTCAAGAGTCTTTTAAATAGGAACTTGCTAGAGAATTCTTCATGCATTCACATCCATCACTTTATATTTCTCCTTCATCACCATAGATCAAAGCTTGGTAAACTTTTTCTGTAACAGAGGCAGAGAATAAGTATTTTAGGCTTTGTGAGCCCTCAGGCTCTGTTGTATCTGCTCAACTCTGTCACTGAGGCATGGAAGTAGTGGCCGTCTTCCAATAGAGCTATATTTATCGACATCTATTTTGGGACTTTATATACATTTCACATGTTATAAATATTCTTTAGGTTCATTTAAAACCATATAAAACTGTAAGAACTATTTTAAGCTGATGAGCCTTAAAAAACAGGTGGTTTGGTGGAATTCACGTATAGGCTGTGGTTTGTCTTTCCTAGCCAGAGGGGTCAAAATGTATAATACACACTATACTCCATAGGGACAAAATGTAACAATAAAAATAATCATGTAAATGAATTCAACTAGCTCTTAAACCCACAGTTTCATTGGGAACTGTTGTGAGTTGAATTGTGTGTCCCCAAAAATGATGCACATTAAAAATATAGGACAGTTCTACAAGTTCACTGCCACACAGAAATAATTGCATACCCTTCTCTAGAAATGCCTAGGATTATTGGCAACACTAGTTGCTCAGGAAGGGGCATAGAACAGATTCTCCCCGAGAGCCTTCAGTGAAAACATGGTATTACTGGTACCTTAATTTCTAGGCCTCCAGAAAAATTGGAGAATAAGAATAAAATAAATTTGTTCTGAGCCACCCAGTTTGTTGTACTTTGTTACAACAGCCCTAGGAATCTGATACAGAGACAGAAAACAATTCACCTTCTAAGGGATGTTATCTCAGTGTCTTCAAGTTTTATAAAGGTCTCTTCGGGATAATTGTTTATTTCCTCAGGGATTCTCTCTTCCCCTCTGTACTCTCATGCTTCCCAAGATGGTATCTGGCCATACAGAAAACATCCAGGTATTTCATGGCCACATTAAGGAAGGAGTGTCTGGTCTTCTATAATCAATGGTTGATGTCAACTGAGATTCCTTAACCAACTTGGTCTCTGGGTCCTGATCTCCAACCTCTTTGCATCCACTATTGTGCAGCTTGGTCTTCTCATTTCTGGGTGTCTTTGCTAGTTGACTGAGGTATAGTTGGCCCTGCCTAGTGTTTTAGAGCATGTATTGGCACACACTGAAGAAGAACATGACTTTCTTCTGATTCCTATTCCACAGACCCTATTGTGTACAGCCTGCCCCAACTGTGTTGGTATCATTCTCTCCTCTCCCACCCTATCTCCTTGTGAACCCAGGACTTCTCAATTAGTTGTAATAAGCAGGATAGTGCTGGACCCTGAGAGACTGCCCTCAGGCCCACCAATCTAGGCTGCTTTCTGAGCTATTACCACTCTACCAGTCCTCTAGCCTGAAGTCTGCAGTGCTACAGTAATTGTGGTTTTCTCTGAGAGACATTAGAAGTGATTCCAGCCTGTACCTGAGGAAGTCAGCAACAGCCATCTGACCTGGGATTCTCCTAAACACACCTGAGTGTTTCTACTGATGTGTTCTCCTCCGAAATGCACCTCTAGTTTGGGGACAGAGAAAGTCACCCTCAGTTCCTCCCCTCAGCAGGAGGCAGGCCACGCCATTAACAGTTGGGCAAGAACATTTCCACCTCATATTCTCACCAGTTCTGCTGTATATTCAATTTATGGGCAATCCTTCAAGCTTTGTTCTGGAATAAAACTTGGATGATGAGAAAATCCTACATTCTCTTTTGAAAGCTGTATTTCAAAGCTGCTGTCTCCCTGTGAATTTATATAAGTCAAATTCGGGACTCAAGGTGAACACTGACATTTTCTTGCAAAACTCTACTTGTCCCCTTTCCCCAGAGACAATGTGCCAGCGGCCATGGCAACTCTTCCTGGCAGAAGGACTGAGGAGGGTAAAGATAAATTGCTGAGAGAGGAAAACATACCAGGTGATATTTTAAAGCAGCATTCTTCTATATCAGAGTCATTCATGGTTTTGTCAAAACTTAGGGTTTTTTTTAGAGCTCTCCTAACCTGTTGAGCTTTCTGGCTTTTAAGGTTTGTCCTGTTTTTTTCTTGCTTCTCCTAGAAAAGCTTGGATTGACTTTAAATAATGAATAGTTATTTGGATCTCCAAAGAGTAGCCTTACTCTTTCAACTTTAGGAGCTTCTCTACAGGAAATTTAGAACAAGTTCTCAAGAGCTGCCCTGGAAGGCATTCAGAAACCATTCTCAAAAGGGCCCTTTTCTATCCAAGCTGAAATCCCAAGGCCAGACTCATCTTCCACAGGGTAACTTTCTCCTGTCTCAGAAGGGATTTTCTGATTTCCTAGGCATCTATTAGTATCTTACAGTCCCCTCCACCAAGATTCCCAAGGGTCTGGACAAGGGAAACTTCATCGTTTCTCCATAGAAACCTGAGTCAAACAGGATTTCCAACAGCCTATTCTGACATTCTAGAATTCTTTAGAAGGGTATACAATTACTTTTATGTGGCAGTGAATTTCCTCTGTACAATTATTCTGTATTTTTAATGTGCATCATTAACCATCTACTGTGAATTGGAAAAAGTCAAAGAGAAAGAAACATTTTAGATGCAGATTGTAAAATAAGCCCATTCTCTCCAGTAATGAACTTGTTTTCTTTTCAGTATTTTTCCACTTAAATTATATCCTCATTTTTCAATATATTTCTTTACAGTAGTACATTATTGTAGTTCACTGGTTTTCTTCCCATATTGCTTTCCATATTCTTTTCCTTAAAAAAATACATTAAAGTACAATATGAATTTTTGTGCCAATGAAATGACTTATTAAATTATGTCTTAACATATATAACTTGAGTATATTCAGTACCTCTTTTGCATTTATATATTCAAATTACCAAACATTTGTGATTCACCATTTTGTACAAGGTGCTTATGGTAGATGCTGCGATCCCATGGCAGTCCTTGGGGGAATCCCAAATAGTTATGATTCATAAGGTGTGGTATGGCAGACAGGCAAGCACTTTGAAATCAGATATATTTGAGCTCTTAAATCTTCCATTTGTAAACTGAGATCTCAGGCAAAACAGCTTTATTACTATTCAAGCTGATGATGAAAAGTGTCATGATGTTCAAAATGTGGATGGGGAGGAAATGACTAGTTCTGACTATGGCAGGGGATTGATTTCAAAATACTTGATAAGAATGGAATTAGAGGGGAACTTTGAAGAATGGGTAGGACTGCAGAAGGTGGAACTGGGGCAGGGCTAGGAGTAAAAGAATATTCCTTGGTTAATAAATAGAACAAATTTAAAAGTATTTTTGTCTTACTATTTGACATGAGTATTTAATTAATATAAATGTAATCTTATGACTATATGAAAATATGCCATTTTGCTTATATTTTATAAAATATACAATGAATGTGCTATGAAAATGTTATGATTAGATATAACCCAAAGTATATACATTTTTGAAGTATTACATGTAATTAACCAAAAATGATTTTTAAAGCAAATTTCACATTAGTCTCACTTTTATCCAGTAGGTTATTTTTAACTCAACTTGTATTAAAATCTTGCACAGCCCTAAATGTATTTTACTGGCTTCTCTCAAACTGTCTTTAACTCTGTTTTAAACAGCATGCCTCACAATATGACAAATAGCTTAGATACCAAGGAGATTCTTTTTCATCATTGCACAGAATCTCTTTTTGATTTTAGTTTGTCAATGTCACACTCTTTAGAAATGTTCCTGAATAAAAACGATAATTTTTTCAAGTGTTCCTTAATCTTGCTCCTAACAATTAACTACATGAAGATAGTTGCTAAGCAAATGATTATTGGATTCAAAAGAAAGGACAGGCCAGCCTGCACTTGTCCAGTCCAGACCAGTGGAAGGAGGGAGGGTGTGTGCGGGGATTGCTCAAGACAACTCAGGGAGATGCAGCAGGAAAAGAGAACTTTTGTTTACACATTTCTAAAAATTCTACTTGCATAAGTTTTATCATGTGCAAACCTTACTAGCATAGTTATAAATGTACACAATTTGTAAGTAAATACATTTACTATGTTGGGGGCATGTGCTCAATTAGCTTTAAATGTTAGGGACATGCAATCGAAAACACTGGCTGGGGGTGAAACATCATTTCCACCCTTCCCCACTTTCCCAAGTATAGCATCAGGTCCAAGAAAGCCTGGATTTCCTCATCCTGTGGACTGTGGGCACCATCCTTAGCGCCCTTATCAGAAGCTGCCGAAGTTCTGAAACATTGCACCAGGACAATTAATGTCCTTTGAATCTCATGCTCTGGGGACTATGCCAACGTTGGTTACACAGCAGGAAGAACCTAAACCCTAAACATAAAGATATGTCATTTAGCATATCTTTACCACAGTCTTGATGGATTTATGAGCTAGATTTGGAATTTCATACTGTTTCACAAGTGGAGGGTTTTTGTTTTTGTTTTTTTTAACAACAAAAGTGTTCCATATCCCTCGGTCCCGGTTTTAGTAATTATTATTGTATTGTTTTGATTTGTCAGTCAGAGATGGACAATAGCAAATAATTAATAGTGACTTCCTAATGAAACCAGGGGCACTGCTGTCATTCATTGAATAATCCTGGATCCCACAGAATGTATGACGGATAATAGTGAGAGGCTTCTTTTACCAGCCTTGGCTCCAGAAGAGAAGAACTTTTAATCTCAAACGTAGAACTACCTGTTAACTTTTCCTCCCTATGCCTCCATCTCCTTCAAAAATAGGGTATTAGTGAGAGGTCCTCTCAATTAGAGAATAAAAGATACTCTGGTTGATTTTTTTTCTGAGTAAATTTTGGTTAATCTAAAAAACAAAAGGCTTTTTAACTAATGCATATATTAAAAATGACTTTAGGATGTTATTTACGTACTTCATTACAGTAAAGATGACAAAATCTTTTTCCTGGTAAAGCATGGATTCAAGAATACCATTCGTTATACAAACTTCCCATCTCTAGAAGTTAGCAGTAGGAGAATAAAGAGTATGTACTGACCTCAAGAGAACCCCTGACATTTAGAAATTATTTTCACAAAACACTGAAGCTGACATTCTGTTCTCATCATCTACCCTTTCTCTGAAAAAATGTCACTGTCAAGACTATTTTGGTTAAATTGAGGACTCTGGTCAATTGTGGGCAGGGAGGTGGTGGAGTCCTACTAAGTCTAGTTATACTCTAAGCATTCCTTTGAGTGACTAGTGCCTTAAAAAGTAAACCTCTGGACAGTAAATCAGGTAGCCTTATAAAACACTTAACCCACTTTCAAATTCTGTGTTCTGACTTTTCCTGTGAAAATGTAGCACTGAGGACTTTGAGAGTATTTCTCATATTCTTTTGAGTAGAAAGGGTAGGAGTTCTCTGATACAAAAAAGCAGAGAAAGATCCTACAACCACAAGCATTTGCGAATCATAGATACAAAGGAAACTAATCTTGGTTTCCAGTTTCTCCAACACACGCTATCAAGTTTGTTTCAAGTGGTGAGCCCACTGCCTGAGAACACATAATCTCAGGGATGAAAGGGCTTATCAACCACCCTACAAGAAAAAGTCACCTAGTACTTGTTTACATCAGGTCCTCAGGACTGGTAAACCATATCATTTTCTTCTAGCCTTTTCAGAAAGAAACATTTGTACCTTAAAAGATGAACTCAAAAGATGTAATTTCTTTATCAGTTATGGCACTGAGCGTTGTCTGACACAAGTGCTGGGGAGGGAAAATTTTCCTCTCCTTGTCAGAGTTCTTTTCACTGGTCTAAGAATCAAATAGGCATGAAGCTGATTAACAGAAGAGAACCAAATTTCATTTAGTGCATGTGGAAACTCCCACATACATGAGAGTTTCAAAGACAGAAAGGTGAAATGAGGTGCATATGCCATCTGGAGCTAAGGGTTGGGATGGGGCCTGGGGCTTCAGTGAGGAGGAGGGCAATTCACAGACCAAGAAGCTGAGCAGACGTTTGATAATTAGATGTTTGCCCTGCCACATGGACAGGTCACCCAGATAAAATGTATCTCTGGTACAAATTCTCATTCTGGTAAAGACCCCCAATTTGGATTTTTCTAGGCAGTTAAGGGAGGGGCAGAAGCTTCTCTTGACTGTGCAGAGTCTTCAATGCCTTCAGCTCAAAACTACAAATGACAAAGTGATACACTTTGGGGAGGCTTGTTCTGAACCCCTTCACCAGTTTCTCCTAAAATTATTTCTGGAAGAGCAAGCCAAACTTCAGCATGAAAAAAAAAAACAACTAGAAGTAGTTTCTTCCAAGAGTAGGCACTTGTACAACAAACTGTTAGAATGTGAAATTCTTAATCAATGTTTCCCTAGTTCAGACATGGAGCAAACTATTCTCAGAAATTAAAACATTTTATTAATGTTATTCCCATGGAAATTTCTAAGGAAAAGAAGTGATGCTGATCAAGGATAACTTGATTATATTAGAATCAGATACAAAATTCAGCTCTTACTGCTTTTCAATTTTTGTCTACCTCTTTCACTCCCATCCAGAATTCAGCCAGGCCATTGCTTGCTCTGGCGTGACTCATAAGAAATTAGAAAGATACCTAGTCTATTTATGTTCACAAGCAGAATATTTTTGTTCCTATTTATCACTACCAAGTCATTTCCTAATCTTCATACATACACATATGCTTTCTGACTTATAATAAGGTTTTGAGCTAATAGATAAGCAATTCTTCCCACAAATACAATAATTGAGGACAGCTTTACCTTTATTTTCAACAATCACAACAAAAGATTTAAATATATCAAATAGTTAGCTTAGGGAGTGGTTAGTCACATCTGAATTCCTTTATCATTAGCTTCTTGAAGGAAACAAAGGGCTGGCAGAGAAGCATGAAGTTAAATGTCAGGGCTCTGAAGCACTGAAGCAATGGAAAATAATCAGTTTACCAAACTTCTATTTACATATAGTCTGTCAGGGCATATTTACCTCTGCATACTCCTGGGTCCATTTATTTATTTTGATAATATGAAAGGGTTTTTTTTCCCTCCATATACCCATCATAATTCAGTATGTAAATAAAATCATTATATGAAAAAGAGAAATATACTAAGTTGAGGTACCTTTATAATCATTTATATATGAAATGAAACTAAGCCCTATCCCATTAGGGACAAAGAAAACACTAAAATAGGAGGAGTTGCTATAAATAAGGAGAAATATTTAGAAGACATGATAAAGAAGTTTCTCCTTCCTCATTAGGTTTTTCAGTCAACACAGTACATAAGTACATACAGGTGACCTGAGTGGCCCTACAGAGGGGTGATAGTTATGATCAGCTAAAGGATTAGTCTTCAGTGTGCCTTGGCCCTGATCCTCTACTTAGTGGTGCCTCCCTTTGTTGCCTTTGAACCAGATTAAAATAACAGTGCAGAACAGTTGTTCCTTGCTTGAGTTTAATGACATCACGGAATTTTCTAGCTCATGCTGGTCAGCTGGCTTTCCATTTGCTTCTGGGCCACTATTAAGTTATTGATTCAGATGAATTAGGTCATGTGCTATGACATATATTCACCTCAATACTTTTTTTCAATCTGAATTATCACAAAAGTGAACACTTATAACCATGAGCCTTTAACATGAATCATAAAGAAGAAAAATTCCATCTCAAGAAAAATCCCAGACATATTTTTATCATGTCAATTAGGAAAAATGTTTTATATCATGAGTCAGTACATGCAAATTTATAGACACATTATATATACACATGCATTTGCACGTGTGATATCGTGATTTACAATAAGAAATATATATATGTATATACATATATCCTGTTTCTGAAACAGAGCTCCTAAAAATCTTGAAATTTCCTAGATAGTGAGAACATAAAGGTATCCTTTGTTGTGTTAATGAGGTGACTACTGGAATACACTTAAGGATGGGGGATGGTTGCCAATGAAACCAACCCTAAGTAGAGGGTAGGAACTTCCAGTCCCTCCCTTACCCAACCACCTGGGAGTGGGGAGAGGATGGAATTTCAATCAATCATTCATGCCTACATAATAAGCCTCCATAAAAACCCCCAAGGAAAGGGTTCAGAGAGCTTCTGTGAGCCATGCTAGCAAATTAATTAGATTAACCCCAAGGAGGGGGTCTGGGAATCTGTGATCTATAGCTAGTTGGTCAGAAGTACAGGTAAAAATCTGGACTTGCAACTGTCATAGTAAGTTGGAGGAGGTCTTTGGAACCTCCAGACTCTATGTGGTTGGTGAGAATCATAGCTGATAACCTGGACTAGTCTGAAGTAGGGGACAGTCTTGTAGGACTGACCCTTTACCTGTGTAAAGGTGAGACAAGTGTTCCCGCGAGGCGAGTTCCCTATGAATCCGGTGAAACTGAAGTGAGACAAGGGGATGGACAAGTTGGGTTAAAGGTTTTTATTTCTCACAGCTTACTTGGGCTTGGTAGCTCTGTCCCCTCCGGGGCCCACCCATGTTCTGCCCCGCTGTCTGCCCCTTCTGGAAGGAGCTCCATGGGTGGGTCCTTCGTGACTGGCGAGCACCAGACCAGTTAGGTATCAGGAAGGAAAGGAAGGAGAGAATGGCCATTTTCTCTCCACCCCTTGTCCAGTATCCACTGGAGGCTCTGCTGTGGTAAACATCCTTTGGTATGTAAATGGACTAAGGCCAGGCGGGAAATTCTATCTTCAGGTAGATAGTGTCAGAATTGAGCTAAACTGTAGGACACCCAGGTGGTGTCCTAAGAATTGCTTGCTGGTGTGTGGGGAGCCACCCTCCACAAACACACTGGAATTGGGTCCAGGAACTCAGAAAGCATGTATCCAACACACAGAAAGTTAATGTGAAACAGAGGTTTCATGAGACAGTACTTCCTCTTAATATAGCCAGTGCACTCCAATATTTTCTGATCTATTTCACTTTTTTCTAAATGGCTGAGATCCACTAATGGATTGTGATCTACATTAAGAAAAAAAAAAAAACCCTTCTCAGGAGAGTCCCTAGAACTTGCTTCTCCTGCTAACCATCTGCTGAGTTTGTCCCTGTTAGAGCCCAGGGTAAAATCCTTCTCTTCTGCTAGGTGTTTGTTTAATTTCTGTATGTCAGAAACCAATAGGAAACAGATTTTTGTTATCTCCACAATGGCAGATATATACAGAGACCTAGGCCTGTAGCCCATTTAACTGTGTTCAAATAATCTTTACATCAATACTTCCTGACTCTATTCTGATGATCTTGGTAAACATACTGTGAGCTATGGAGGAAAGAGGGAAAATTCAAAGTGCTTTAAAGTAAAAATTTAACATTATTTCTGTTGCTTCCAGAATGACACCTGTAAATATTTTGCTTAGGGCAAAAGGAGAGTGCCTCTTGCCTGGAGGAAAGGATGCTGGTTCCTTGTCTGATGTCAATTTCACACAGCAGTGAAAGGACGCACAATTTCTATTTTGTCCTACCATGGGCAGGCTCTGTAGTCAAGGGTTTTGGTTGCCATTGTTATTTTTCACTTTCTAGACGCTGTTACTCATGCAATCTATGCAGTCCATGGTTGGAAATAGGCTCTTTATAAAGCTGTGGGTGCAGTTGGCAACCAGAACTGGGACAAGCCTCTCCGTCTTAGCAGAAATGTGGAGACACACATTTGCAGTTGTTTAGAGCTTGGACTTAGAAAACTGTAGTTTTCAGCTTCCGCTCATAAATTATACAGCCATGGAGAAAAGGCATTCAACTTCTCAGAGTCCAAGGTTAATTTTCATATATCAGGCATGGTGTTAGATTTTGGAAGACAAAAATGACTAAAATACAGTGCATGCCCTAAAATGGAGATGATAATACCGTTTTCATAGTATTATCATCAGAATTAAAAAAGAAAGTAAACAGGTAATATCCAGTATAACATTTCACCTGTTAGGATTATTTGGTTGTTTTTTTTCATATTTGAAGCCATTCTATTATGAAATACAACACACATTTAGAAAAGTGAAAAGCATATGTGTTCAGTAAAATGAATAATTAAAAAGCAAACACTCAACTTTTGATTCAAGAGGGTAGCATGAGAGGTGAAACAGAGAACTCCATCCCAACTAATCTGAAAAGAGCAATAGGAAAGAAGGCTGCACCAGACTGCACACACCTGGAGAACAGAGCAGACCTCACAAAACAGGGTAATGTACCAAAGACTTGATCCAGTGGGACCCAAACCCTTCCCCCACCCCAGCTCACCAGCGGGAGGAAGAAAAATGGAGCAGGGAGGGAGTGGAAGCCTAGGACTGCTGAACACCCAGCCCTGGAGATCAGCTATGGGAGCACAAACCTACATTGCATGGTGCTCTGGAGATTAGTGGGTTGGAAAGCTAAGACAGGAGGAATACTTGGAGAGACTGAGATTCCAGCTCTTTGTGAAGGACAGGGATCCACAGCCAGCTGTCTGGGACAAAAGAAAGGGGGGTGGTCTGAGAGGCTTTCTAGCAGCAAAAGGGCTGCTGAAGGGGCAGGGTTTGCACAGAGCTAGCTGTGCAGGAGAAGAGATAGGTGGACAAGGTTGTCTGGGCACTCTCTGCCCAGCAGGTTGGGAACTTTCAGGAGCTTTAGGAGCTCCATCTGCCTGACTAGCTACTCATCTCTAAAGACCCCACTGTGATACATAGGCTGCTGCACCTTCCTCCTGGCCTCCTGGCACCAGCTTGCAGACTGGCCATCCCTGCCCTGGCATCAGGCCAGCCAGAAGGAGGCCCCACCTATGGCAACTACAGACACAAAGCACAGAGGCTTATACCTCTGTGCTGGCCCACTGGTTCTGACAGTAGAGACACACACTGAAGCCAGGAAAGAGGAAACCACTCTTTCCTCCCCCGGGCACAAGCACCACTCCCTTGAGACCCCTGACATCACTCCAGGGGCTGAGCAGCTCCAGAGACAAGAGAGTCTGGGCACTAGAGGGTGACACATACAAATATGAATCATCAAAGGAACCTGGTTCAGACCAAAATTTCACAAACACCAGAAAAAGGGCCAAATGAAACTGAACTCACCAATCTTCCTGAAGGAGAGTTCAAAATAAAAATCATAAACATTCTCTTGGAGGTACAGAAAAATTTTCAAGAACTCAGGGACAAATTTAGGATGAAGATTCAATCATTAAGAAATTTCATATCTGAAATGAAACATACAATGGAGGGATTTAAAAGCAGACAGGATGTAGTAGAAGAGACTATAAATGGAATAAAAATTAGAGAAGAGGAATACAAAGAAGTTCAGGCACAGAGAGAAAAAAGGATCTCTATGAATGAAAGAATATTGAGAGAACTGTGTGACCAATCCAAATGGAAAAATATTCATATTATAGGGGTACCAGAAAAAGAAGAGAGAGAAAGGGATAGAAGTGTCTTTGAAGAGGTAATTGCTGGAAACTTCCCCAGTCTTGGGAAGGTGATAGTCTGTCATGCTATGGAGGTGCACCAATCTCCCAACACAAGGGACCCATGGAAGAAAACACCAAGACATATAATAATTAAAATGTCAAAGATCAAGGGTATGGACAGACTTATAAAAGCAGATAGAGAGAGAAAAAATATCACATACAAAGGAGAACCCATCAGGCTATCATCAGACTTCTCAACAGAAACCTTACAGGCCAGAAGGGAGTGGCATGATATATGTAATGCAATAAAGCAGAAGGGCCTTGAACCAAGAATACTCTATTTGGCAAGGTTATCACTTAAATTTGAAGGAGGGATTAAACAATTTTCAGATAAGCAAAAGCTGAGATAATTTACCTCCCACAAGTGACCTCTACAATGCATTTTAGAGGGACTGCTATAGATGGAAGTATTCCTAATGCTAAATAGCTGTCACCAGGGGAAATAAAACCACAGCAAAGAAAATAGAAAAATTAATTACTAAGCAGATGCAAAATCAAATCAACTACCCCCAAAGTCAATCAAGGGATAGACAAAGAGTACGGAATATGATACCTAATATGTAGAGAATGGAGGAGGAAAAAAAGGAGGAAAAAAAAGAACCTTTAGGTTGTGTTTGTAATAGCAAACTAAGTGAGTTAAATTAAACTGCTAGATATTAAGGGAATTACCCTTGAACCTTTGGTAACCATGAATCAAAGCCTGCAATGGCAATGAGTACGTATGTATCAACAATCACACTAAATGTAAATGGTCTGAATGCACTAATCAAAAGACATAGAGTCACTGAATGGATAAAAAAACAAGACCTCTCTGTAAGCTGCCTACAAGAGACTCACTTCAAACCCAAAGACATACACAGACCGAAAGTAAAGGGATGGAAAAAGATATTTCATGCAACTAATAGGGAGAAAAAAGTAGGAGTTGCAGTACTTGTATCAGACAAAATATACTTCAAAACAAAGAAAGTAACAAGAGACAAAGAAGGACATTACATAATGATACAGGGGTCAGTCCAACAAGAGTCCAACTATTATAAATATCTATGCACCCAACACAGGATCACCTACATATGAGAAACAAACACTAACAGAATTAAAGGGGAGAAATAGAATGCAATGCATTCATTTTAGGAGACTTCAACACATCACTCACTCCAAAGAACAGATCAACCAGACAGAAAATAAGTAAGGAGTCAGAGGCACTGAACAAAGTATTAGAACAGATGGATCTAATGGACATCTACAGAACACTCCATCCAAAAGCAACAGGATACACATTCTTCTCAAGTGCACATGGAACATTTTCAAGAATAGAACATATACTAGGCCACAAAAAGAGCCTTAGTAAATTCAAAAAGATCAAAATTGTACCAACCAGCTTCTCAGATCACAAAGGTATGAAACTGGAAATAAATTACACAAAGAAAATGAAAAAGTCCAAAAACACATGGAGGCTTCATAATATGCTTCTAAATAATCAATGCATCAATGACTAAATAAAAACAGAGATCAAACAATATATGGAGACAAATGACAACAATAATTCATCACTGAAAAATATGTGGGATGAAGCAAAGGCTGTGCTAAGAGGGATGTATATTGCAGTACAGACCCATCTCAGGAAAGAAGAACAATCTGAAATGAATACTCGAAATTCACAATTAACGAAACTAGGAAAAGAAGAAAAAATGAGGCAAAAGTCATTGGAAGGAGGAACATAAATATTAGAGCAGAATTAAATAAAATTGAGAAGAATAAAAAACCAGAAAGAATCAATGAAAGCAGGAGCTGGTTCTTTAAGAAAATAAACAAAATAGATAAACCCCTAGCCAGATTTATCAAGAAAGAAGAGTCTACACACATAAACAGAATAAAAAATGAGAAGGGGAAAATCACTGTGGACACCACAGAAATACAAAGAATTATTAGAGAATACTATGAAAAATTATATGCTAACAAACTGGATAGCCTAGAGGAAATGGACAACTTTCTAGAAAAATACAACCTTCCAAGGCTGACCCAGGAAGAAACAGAAAATCTAAATAGACAAATACCAGCAGGGAAATTGAATTGGTAATCAAAAAACTACCTAAGAACAAAACCCCTGGAACAGATGGTTTCACTGTTGAATTTTATCAAATATGTAGTGAAGACCTAATACCCATCCTCCTTAAATTTTTCCAAAAAGTAGAAGAGGAGGGAATACTCCCAAACTCATTCTACAAAGCCAGCCTCACTGCAATACCAAAACCAGGCAAAGACACCACAATAAAAGAAAATTACAGACCAACATCCCTGATGAATGTAGATGCAAAAATACTCAACAAAATATTAGCAAACCAAATTCAAAAATACATAAAAAAGATCATCCATCCTGATAAAGTAGAATTTATTCCAGGGATGCAAGGATGGTACACATTCAACAATCCATCAACATCATCCACCGCATCAACAAAAAGAAGGACAAAAACCACATGATCATCTCCATAGATGCTGAAAAAGCATTTGACAAAATTCAACATCCATTCATGATAAAAACTCTCAATGAAATGGGTACAGAGTGCAAGTACCTCAACATAATAAATGCCATTTATGACAAACCGACACCCCACATTATACTTAACAGTGAGAAGCTGAAAGCTTTTCCTTTAAGACTGGAACAAGACAAGGAAGCCCACTCTTCCCACTTTTATTCAACATAGTTCTGGAGGTACTAGTCATGACAATCAGACAGCACAAAGAAATAAAAGGCATCCAGGTTGGCAAGGAAGAAGTTAAACTGTCCCTGTTTGCAGATGACATGATACTGTACATAAAAATACCTAAAGAATCCCCTCCAAAACTACTAGATCTAATTGTGAATTCAGCAAAGTTGCAGGATACAAAATCAATACAGAAACCTGTTGCATTCCTGTACACTCACAATGAACTACCAGAAACAGAAATCAGGAAAACAATTCCATTCACAATTGCATCAGAAAGAATCAAATATCTAGGAATAAACCTAACCAAGGAAGTGAAAGACCTATACTCTGAAAACTACAAGACACTCATGAGAGAAATTAAAGAAGATACCAATAAATGGAAAGACATTCCATGCTCATGGATAGGAGGAATTAATATTGTTAAAACATGCATCCTGCCTAAGGCAATCTACAGATTCAATGCAATTCCTATCAAAATACCAAAGCATTCTTCAGTGAACTAGAGCAAGTAGTTCTAAAATTCAGATGGAACCACCAAAGACCCCAAGTAGCCAAAGCAATCCTGAGAAGGAAGAATAAAGCTGAGGGTATTATGTTCCCCAACCTCAAGCTCTACTACAAAGCCACAGTAGTCAAGACAATTTGGTACTAGCACAAGAACAGACCCATAGACCAATAGAACAGACTAGAGAGCCCAGATATAAATCCAAGCATATATGGTCAGTTAATATATGATAAAGGAGCCATGGATATACAATGGGGAAATGACAGCCTCTTCAACAACTGGTGTTGGAAAAACTGGACAGCTACATACAAGAGAATGAAACTGGCTTATTGTCTAACTCCATACACAAAAGTACCCTTGAAATGCATCAAAGTCCTGAATTTAATAATGAAATGATACAACTCTTGGAAGAAAACATAGGTAAAAATCTCTTAAATATAAACATGAGGAACTTTTTCCTGAACACATCTCAAACAAGGGAAACAAAATAAAAAATAAATAAATGGGACTAATCATGCTGAAAAAGCTTCTGTACAGCAAAGGACACCATCAACTCTACTACAAAGCCACAGTAATCAGCATAACAAAAAGGCATCCTACAGTATGGGAGAATATATTTGTAAATGACATATTTGACAAGGGGTTAACATCCAACATATATAAAGACCTCATATGCCTCAACACCCAAAAAGCAAATAACCCTATTAAAAAATGGGTGGAGGATTTGAACAGACACTTGTGCACTTCCAAAGGAGAAATTCAGATGGCCAACAGACACTTGAAAAGATGCTCCTCATCGCTAATTATTGGGGAAATGCAAATTAAAGCCATAATGAGATATCATCTCACACTAGTTAGGATGGCCAACATTGAAAAGACAAACAACAACAAATGTTGGCGAGGTTGTGGAGAAAGGGGGACACTCCTACACTGCTGGTGGGAATGTAAAATAGTTCCACCATTGTGGAAAGCAGTATGGAGATTCCTCAAAAAACTAAAAATAGGAATACCATTTGACCCAGGAATTCTACTACTAAGAATTTACTCTAAGAATGCAGTATCTCAGTTTCAAAAAGACATATGCACCCCTATGTTTATCACAGCACTATTTACAATAGCCATGAAATGGAAGCAACCTAAGTGTCCATCAGTATACAAATGGATAAAATAGATGTGTTACATATATACAACGGAATATTATTCAGCCATAAGAATAAAACAAATCCTACCGTTTGCAACAACATGGATCGAATTAGAAGGTAATAATGCTCAGTGAAAAAAGCCATGCAGAGAAAGACAACTACCAAATGATTTCATGCATCTGTGGAGCATAAGAACAAAGCAAAAACTGAAGGAACAAAACAGCAGCAGACTCACAGAACCCATGAATGAACTAACCCAAAGGGAAAGGGACTGTGGAGGGTGGGTGGGAAGGGAGAGAGAAGGGGAATAAGGGGCAGTAAGATTAGCACACATAACATGGGGGGTGCCCATGGGGAAGGCAGTATAGCACAGAGAAGACAAGTAGTGCCTCTATAGCATCTTACTATGCGGATGGACAGGGACTGTAATGGGGTATGTGATGGAGACTGGATAATGGGGGAATCTAGTAAGCACAGTGTTGCTCATGTGATTGTATATTAATGATACCAAAAGAAAAAAAGCAAACACTCATGTAACTGTCATTCAGATGTAGAAATGGAATGTGGCCTTACCCCCAAAATCCCTATTTGCTCCACCCAGTCATAACCCATCCCTCCCATGGAATGCAGCCTCTTGGTTTATTTTATAGTTATCACTGTTTTGCTTTTCTTTATATTTTTTACCACATAAGTATGCACCCCAAACAGTACAGTTTGATTTAGCCTGATTTTGAACTTCATATACAATATGTTCTAGCAGCTCCTTTTATTTTTCACATTACTTTTTATATTACTCATGTTGTAAATGTGAGTTGCAGTTAATTCATTTCTGTTGCTGATATGTAATATCCAATTGAATAAATAGGTAACATTTTCTTTTTTAATCCAGTCTATCATTGACAGACATTTTGTTTTTTTACACTATTTGATTATCTCAAAAAACTGCAATGAAAATATCTGTATGTGTCTTTTGTACATCTAAGCCTGCATTTTTGTAGATTGTATACCTAGAAAAGAATTGCTGGATCATAGTAGGTATGTATTTTCATTTCTGTTAGACAATGCCTGTTTTCAAAGTATATCTATTTACACTCTAATCAGCAGTGGATAAGAGTTGCTTTTGCATCACTTTTTCACAAAATCTTGGTATTGTCAGACTTCTAATTTTAGTTATTCTAGTAGGTATGTAGATCTCATTTTAGTTTAAATCACACATACCTAATTACTAACAAGACTGGGCACCTTTACCAGCCATTTGGGTTTCCCCTTATGTGAAATGCTATTTTAAGATTCTACCCCCTCCTTTTATACTGAGTTGTCTTTTTCATAATGCTCTGGATATGATTTCTTTGTTAGTATATATAAATGTTATGCAAATGATTTTCCCACTCTGTACCTTTTCTTTTAATTGTAAATTCATAATTTTAATATTAGTCCACTGTATCAATCTTTTTCTTTAAGTGCTTTTCTTAAAACACTTTCAAGAATGTCTCAACATATTTTGAAAAAATCTTTCCCCTCACTGGACTCCAGTGCTACTTCTCTGTTAAACCAAGCACCCATATATGTGTGGGTCTATTTGTGGGTTCTCTTTATGGTTCTCATTGATCTACATCCTAACAATCTCATAAATCTATACCCTTACTGAATTTATTTACTGATTTAGTCAGTTAGTGAAAAAAAATGTATGTTGCAATTTCTCAATATGACTGTGGATTTGTCCATTTCACTTTGTAACTCTATCAATTTTTGCTTTATATATTTTGAGACTAAGTTATATGATACATACAGTTTTTAATTTGTTATGAATTTCTTCTGAATTGAATTTCTTGCCATAATAAAGTGTCCTTCTTTATGTCTACTAATTGAAATAAAAACTTTTGTTTTTATATCTTCTGTGTCCTTATTTTCTAAGTGTTTCTTATAAACAGCTATTAATTATCATCATCTGATAATCTTTGCCTTTTAATTGGATCATTTAGTTTATTTACATTTAACTATGGATTCATATTATGCCATTATCAATCCATTACCTCTCTGGTCCAAATCCACCCTTCATTGCCATGTCTGTGATATTGGAACATTTCTCCTGACACTTGGCACAATGTTAAGCTTTATCACTGAATGCTACTGGAGACATAAAGAAGGAGAATGCATAGGTCAAAAGCATGTAGCACCCTCCCATGGCCAGCTTTCTCTGGTATTAGGGGAGGCTTCTCAGTGAGTTCTGTCACTGGGGCACCTCACTAGACTCTGTCATATTTTAACCACTCCCTTCTCATGTTATTTCTAGTGTTGAACATTTTATATTGCATTATATTTTATCTAGGGTCAGACTGTCTCTACTAGTAGGATCTAAACTCCTTAAGAGTAGGGTCTGTATATTTGTTATTTCTATTCCACAGTGCTTCCCACCATTCTAGGCAACAATAGCTAACCTATTATGTATTAGATATTGTCTAATTTGTTTGAATATAGTAGATGTTTGGTCAATGTTTTTTGATAAAATAGTAAACTATTATTGTTATTTTTCAGGACAAGTAACTGAAGATCACAAAAGGAAAATAACTAGTAAGTAGCATGGCCAAATTTTAACATAGGTATGTCTCTTTCTTTTATTCTGGGCTCATTAAGATACAAGGAGGGGTCATGTCAACAGGGGCTATTGTTATTTTGTTGCTTAGAGTAGAATTCTCTGTTGAATAACTCAATAGTAGGAAATGAGGAAGAGTTTTATATAGCACTGACTATGTGCCAAGCATATAGTGCCAAGAATATATACTTTGCATATATTCACGGATAAGAAGGATATTATCATCATATTACAGAGAAAGACACAGAAGCCCAGAGAGGTTAAGTGCAACTTCTCAGGTCACACAGCTTCAAAATGGCAGAGACAGAATTCAAACCCAGTTGGTCAGGTTCTTGGTCTGCACTCTTGATTATCAATATACTGACCAGGTATCTAAAAAAGGTAATAAAAATAATATAACAAATATTCATGTTCATATCACTGAATATAAGAAATAAAACATTATGCCATGTACTGATCATGTTCTTCTGCATTTGGTAGCTATCAATCCTGTGCATGTCTGTAGGTTTTTCACATATATGAAAATACTACACAATATGCGGTATTACTTTCCATATAGTTATATTTGCACAAATGACATTCTTCAACAAATATTTGAGCATCTTCTCTGTGCTAACTACTCTTTTAAGTACAGAGAAAAGAGTAGTGACAGAAACAAAATCCCTGCTCTCTTTATTTCTGGAGTGGGGAGACAGGCTATTAATGAAACATAAGCAAAGCAAAATATAACTGGTGGTAAAAATGAAAACAAAATAATGCATACTAAGGGATAAAGAGCAGTGAAAGACAATGAGGTCCTCTTTTATCATGAGATATTTGAGCAGATATTTGAAAGAAATGAGAGAGTGATGTCTTAACTTTTAAAAACAAAACAAAACACTCTTGGCATTGTGGAAAAGAGATGGAAATGGGCCAAGAATGAAAACAGGGAGACCTGTTGTGAAAAGTCCAGCTGAGCAAAGGTGGTGGTTTGGATGGTTGAGGTGGTAATAAGTGGTCAGATTTTTCTTGCATATTGAAGGTAGCATTTACATTTATAAGAGAAATAATTCTGCAACTTTCTCTTCTTGTTTGGTTCTTAAGTTTTTGGAATCAAGATTTCATTAGCCTCATAAAATGATCTGGGCAGCTTTTATTCCACTGTCCAGAAAACTTGTATCAACTAGGAACTAACCTTTCCAAGACATATTGGAAGAACTCACTGTAAAGCCTGTCAGACTTGGGATAATTTGGTGGGTGGGACAAGGTGGAGGTCTTTGGCTACCATTTCAGTTTCTTTAATTCTTCATATTTTCCTCAAGTTCTCACTTTTTAATTTTAGCATCTTATTTTTCTTTGCATTTTCCCATTTCATCTAAGTTTTCAAATTTGTTTGAATACACTTGTTTGTATTATTGTATTTGCATTCTTAGGCCTTTTCTCATCTGTTTTATTTATTTCCATGTTCCTTTTTTTTATTTATTAGTCTCAGTTGACTGTCTTATTGAACTTTTTGAAGAACAGTGTCTGGGGTTTAAAAAATCTTTCCTACTTTTGGTTATTATTGTTGTTTTCGTCTACTTCAGAGGTTTATGCTTGAGAGAGGGTAAATGAAACTTACTTACTTTGGGTTATTCTAGGAATTCTCAAATGCTTCCCCTGTTCCACTCCCCTCCCAACCTGTTATACTGAGTGCTTAGCTAATACATTCTCATGGCTCAAAAGCCCAAAAGTACAAAACATCTTATGGTGGAATTCCAACTTCCCATCCTTGTCCCAAAGGCTCAATTCTGACCATGGCTCATAGAGGTGAGTACTAGTCTCAGCTTCACACAAGTCATTCCAGAATTTCTTTATGTATGCACTAGTAGATATAGAGTCTCATTTTCTACTTCTTAATGAAAGTTTGCATTTATAAATGCTCATCCATACCTTTCTTTTTCAGTTAATGTATTTTATAGATTTTCCATAACAGTACCCACAATACTTTCTAGCTTTTTTTTACAGCGGCATAATGTTTTATGTATTTTGTTCAATCATTCTTCTACTGATACCTTTTTTGGATTGTTTCTCATCTTTTTTATTATAAATGATGTTCGTGATGACCATCACTTGGATCTTTTAAGGCTCCCTAGGGTCTTTTTCACTACTTTTCCCCTAACTGCTCCTGTGGTGACTCATCCAGCATGAGCTATGGCTCACTCCAGCCAGACAGTGCCATGTCCCTTGCCCAAGATATGTGACTTTCATCTCCCGACTTAGGGTGTCCCTGTTGCTACTGAGGCATGAGATTTCCTAGGACAGGCTCAACACCCATGCATTCAAAGCAGAAATGCAGGAAAATGAATCTTAAAGAGAATCACACATTGTGTATCTTAGAACGAAGAGAGATGGGAGCCAGCAGAAAAGTGGCCCACCTTCCGTTCTCCCCCATCCCATGCACTGTTCTGAAATGCAGTAGTTTATAAGCTTTTAAGATCCTGCAAGATCAAGCAATGAATCTCTTTGAAACCAGGTGTAAGTCTGCTCAGTAACAGACCCTGTGTCAGCTCTCCCTACTTTCCTGCCTCTTTTCCTTCACTTCCAGGCTTACATTCTCAGGAAAAATAGCAACATGTACATAAGTTTGCCTTAGGCTCTATGCTCTGGAGAACTCAGGCTAAGATCACTGGAATCAGGGATAACCCTTTAAAGCAGACCCTTCAGGATAGGATTTTGGAGCTGTGTTTCTCTCCATTCTAATAGTAATAGGGCCCCTACTGCGGGTGGAATGGAGGTGACAATAACTTCTGCTGGCTCGAGGCATCACTAAGACTTTCATGTAGGGATGGTTGGGATAAGGTATGGGAGAACCTGACACTCTGGCAGGTGCAGTGCCTCTAGCACATCACATGTGTCAGGGAAAAGGGAACAATTTTAAGCATAAGGATTACAGTGGAGACTAGATTCTGTTCATGGCACTGGGCAATTCAAATTAGGTCACATCGACTCTGATGGGCACCTTGATGATTATTAAGTTGTTTCTCAGCTCCAAGGCCACTTCTCTGTACTTTGTGATGCTCTTAAGAGTCACATTTCTGTTTTAGCAGCTAGCTCCCGGTTAGGTTTTTCCAAAAGGGAACACTAGAGGGAGATGGAAAGCCTGAAGGAAGAGAAAAACCCAGCTCCCTCCAGTGTTGTGTTCTGTGCCTGTCCATGTCACTCCCTCAGAGGTGCCTGTCCAATTACCCCTTCGTGCTACATGGAGGCGCTCCAAGCCTCCAGGTTTTAGTCAGTCCAACCTGTCCTTTGATCCCCAGCCTTGGAACAGTAACTTCTTTCTATGCTATTGTTTCTGTGTTATCTCAATGCTTTTCTTTTGCCTTTTCAGTCTTTTGGTATTTATTTAAACAATTCCTTATGACACATTATATCTATTATAAAACTGGATTGAGTCAAATAAGTGAAAAAGGGTGCCCCTTCCACAGATTATGGATGTAATGTGTTATCTTGCACATCTGGACATGGTACTAATTGTTTGGTTGGTTGGTTGACAGAACTTGGGTTCAATGGTGGCTTGCATTCATTGAGATGGAGATGTGAAACATACTCCACATAATGCAGAGGAAGGAATTTAAAAGTTTCAGAGGATGGGGATGTTTCAGTGGATTTACTATAAGTATACACTAACCCCCAACACACCCTTTATTACTTCATCAGAGGACCTTTCTTCTCTTAATGCTTATTGCATTAAGCAATACATTAGTGAGTGGAGCACCAATACACTAGAAAAGCTTTGTGTCCCTGTCCTCCCTAGGCCAGGCAGGATATTGAGGAATGCCACCATTGCAAGGGTCCCTGATCTCAGTAAGAACGCTGGAATTCCAGCATAGCAGAGCCAAGTGATGGCATTTACCTCCTAGAGATAATGAGGAAGGATTTCTAGTTATGAGCATCACGGATGAAGGGATAATCAAAACATTTTAACAACTGTCACAGAAATGAAATAGACATTCTACTGAAATGTTACTTGACCCTTATAATGAGAAAAAACAAACCAGATCTCATTGCCAGAAAGCCATTACTTGAATCACCACATTGCAAAGTCAAAGCCTCTCATCAACCTTGCAGATTTAAACCAGTTCACAAACTCAAAGCCCTTTGACTGAAGAGGAAGAGTGGCTTCTTTGAGAAAGTAACTTGGCCACAAGAATATACTCTGACTCTTCCTCCAAGCTTTCCTCAAAGAGATGTTGCAGTCATTTACTATCATGACTGTGGACTAAGGGAAAGGAAATACTCAGATCTTGCCTGATGCAGCTCCTAGAGCGGTTTATAAGAAAATGATCAACTCCTGCATTCAGAAGGTAGACTGCTGAAAATCAGGCTTTGGATCTGATTTTAAGGGTGGCTACAATGGAAACTACAAACTTGACAAATTTCCTATGGAAAACATGGGACCTTGACAGAAAAAGAATGGGGTCCTGAGATCTGGGATTGGGGCATATAGTGAGGTGAACTGGAGAGTCTGCCATGCCTAAATTCTTCTAAACCCCCTAGACTAACAAAAGCAGACCGTTTCAATTGCCAGGGAGACAGGCATTCTTTTGCCTGGAGACCATGCAATTATCTCAGCCATAGCAGGTATCTCATGAGATGGTACCAGTTATTAACACCCACACACACCCCATTAACCCTGGCTGAAAACTAAGGTCAGATTTCAGCAAAGCTGAATGAGCAAGTAGTCTACTGGGAAGAAATAGCTAACATCTCAAGTGAATTAAATAATGTGGATCACATATACAAGCATGAACCAGGGGAACATGTGGGGAACTAGATCTTTAGAGCATTGGATTGGGGAGGAGTGTGAAATATAAGGCTAGATAGAGGATAATTTATTGATATGGGGACACTCATCTATGACTTGGAATTCAATACTTTGCCTGACACCTGGACCTAGTCCTCCCAGTCTACTGGGATGGCTCTTTAAAGTTTGGATACAGCAATGACCTACAGTAAATGAAGTGGAGCTGCCAGAATTTCCTTGGCTTGTGATTGGGAAAAGATTTCAGAGGGCTCAGGATACAGAAATGTTAGATGGTTTTGCTGTAAAGCGTGAGGACTCACCATCTAATAGCTAAGAGATGCATATATTATAAAGGATGCTCCCTTTCTAAATTCCACAAATGAACATGTGAAGGAGCCACCATTATCTATGAGAAGTTTCTTGGTTACTGCCTTGTACAGGCTCGTAGCATGAGATGCTGCACTGGAGTCATGATCTTTGGAATTCAGGAGGATGAAGGGATCAGAAATGGCAGAAGCCAGGTGGTAGCACTGAATCACCAGAGGCACCGTAGACCTAATTACCACAATGAGTAAGGTCAATATATGCTAGTTTGCTGGGGATAGTTTTTGCCTGTTGTCCCAGTATAATTATTAATAGTGCCAATTTCCACTCTCAAAAGTGCCCTGGATTTGACAGTAAATCTTTGGTCATCCTGGTAATGGAGAGAAAGAGTGGCATGATAATCAGGATGCCTTGATTTATGGTGATAGCTATTAGATGATATTTCTAGGGTCAAAATAGGATAGGGTGTTACCTAATTAGAGAACGACAAAAAAACAATTTATAAGCAAATAAAAGCTGGTGAATAGTAGGGCTAGTGTCAGCTATCCCAATATGAAATTGCAGTTTCTCATTCACTTTCCAGAGTGTGGCCAGTTCACAGACCCAGTGCCAGCTGACTGAACAGAGGGCATGTGTGCCCTTCCCCACTGCAGGAAGCACCCTGCGAGGTCATCACAAGTCCATATTTTCTCAGTCTTTCCCCAAAGAGACCTGTAGTTTTTTTTCCCAGGGTTTCCAAGGGAGAAAGGAGACTATTCAGACTTTTGGAAGACCAGGGATAAAATAAGATTTGTGTAGGCTAGTTGATTAATGGAGTCCTGGTCCAAGCCCATCTTACAGTGGATCCAGTGAGTCCACAGATTCATCCTGTGGTCATTTTCCTGGTCCTGAATGTGCAATTGGAATAAATATTCTTGGCACAAACAGAACTTGTCCATTTGATCACAGACTTGTGAAGGAAGGACCACAGTGCTAGGAAGAGCCCAGTGAAAGTCCCTGAAACTGCCACCCACCCTTGGCAAAGATAAGGACCTGGAGCAACACCATCCAAGAGGAACTGCAAAGATTCATGCCCCTGGGAAAGACAGAAAGGATGCAGGATTTGCAATTGCAACTGCAATGACAAATATGGTAGCTATACTGTGTTAGATCAACATAGCCACCAGATTCAGTATCCAACTATTGATTTGCTACACGTGTTTTGCTCCATCTCAATCAGTAGAAAGGATCAAAAGCAGTTTGCTTTTATACAGCAAGGACAAATGTACTGTCTTGTCCCAAACCTATGTTAACTTTCTCGCTGTCTTGTCATAATGTATCTGTGCACTATTAGTTATATTTGTATTTCATGAAATACCCCTGATCTACTATTCTGCTGAATCTGGTGAGCAAGACGTGGTAAGTACCCTGGGTAATGTCCTAGTAAGAAAGTGGAAGAAAAACTCCGTGGAGACTCAGGAGCTTCCATCCTGGTAAAGTTTTCTGGAGTCAATGGACTGGGTGATACCAGGCTATCCTCTTCTAAGATAATATAATAATATATCATTGCCCCTCACATCTCCTGCCACCAGAGAAAGGAGCACTGGGCTTGGTGGGCCTCCGGAGTTTGGCGGAAGTACATGTTGTAATACAGAATACTGCTTTGACCCATTTATTGGATGACTTAGGCTTCCATTTTCAAAGAAATCCGGAGAAAAAAAGGGCTCTGCCACAGGTCCAGGGTAAGATGCGAACTGCTCTGCCCCTCAGGGCACATGAACCAGTCATTTACAGCTTTCACTACAACATTCACAAGTCTTTCACATCTTTTTACAGATTTATTCCTAAACATTGCGTTTTTTTATGTTATTTTGAATGGTGTTTTATTTCAATTTCTAGTTGCATACTGCTGGTATATAGAAATAGTTATCTTCATGTATGCTACTATATTCTGCAACCTTGCTAAACTCACTCATTCATTGATTGGGTGCCAGATATTGAAGCTTTATCTTTATCTTTGAGATTTGTTTTGGGATCAAATGTATTTAGATACAAGGATACAAACAATATAGTCTTTTAATGATTTGTTTCACAGGGTCAGAGTAATGCTCAGCGGAATTATTCTCAATGAATGAAGCAACTTCCTGCAGTTATTACCCATTGCCTGTGAAGTATGGTTTTTTCCAGTTGTGAGTGCTAGGCACTGTTCTCGAGTGCTCTTATTTGGTTTTTATGCTAACTTGGGATTATTTTTTCACAGTGGTGAGCTGAGGAGTGCTCTACTGAATCCTCGAGCTTGGGGGTGGTGGGGGTGTTTGTGAATATCAGAGATCTCTGTGTGAAGCTCTCTGGTCTCTAGGATTCTCAGCTGCAGACTTTAGCTGTCTTGGTTTACTGAGAGGCTCAGCTTTGTCTCCTTAACCTGGGCTGTCCACCGGGATATGGCTGGATCCCCCTCCTGGTGCTGTGGCCTGGAAACAGGGTGATGAGTTGGGGCAATCCTGGGACTCACTTCATCCTTATCCTGTCAGTCAGGGACTGCTGTCCTTCATTGTTGAATGTCTTTGAAAACTACCGGTTCATGTATTTTGTCTGTATTATTATTATTTTTTTGGTTATTTTGAGTAAAAGGGTAAATCTGGTTCCCATTATTCCATCTTGGATGGAAATGGAAGTCTCAGAAATGAATTTTAAGAGTACATTTATTACCTCTTATCTGAAATTTATGGGTGTTCTGTAGCTTAAGGACTTTCCTATTCTCGAAAGTGGTGGCATCTGCTTGTTGCTTTCCCCAATACCCAAGTTCCTTTTCCTGCTTGGTGACAGAACAGTGATTAAAGACAAACCTAGCTGAAGACATAGTTCTCATTCTCCCTTGCGTCTAAGTGTGCGTAGTTGACTAAGTGCTGCCGATAAAGCTGTAAACAGTAATGTGTTGAACTTCTGGGATTCTCCTTAGTTTATTTCTTTCCCTCATCCTGCTGCTTCAAATACAAATGGAATAGCTAGAGATCTTGCAGCCATCTTGTTCCATAAAGAAAGTCTGAATATCTTTAATGACTGATCAGAAAACTGTACCTGACCTGGTCCTTGGTATTCTAAGGAGTCACCATAGAGTCTTGAGTCTGAGATTCTTTTTGAATAAAAGAGAGTGATCCTCTTTCTTATTTAAGACACTTTAACTTGGAGGTTTTTGGTATATGCTCTGGATCATTCAATTTCATATATCTAGTTTGCCAGGTTGCCAGAAACCTAAAGCAACACCAAGAGACAAAACTTGCCACAGGGAAAATTTTGAGGTAGGAGAAAGTTGCTTGTGATTATGGCTCACCATTTGGTGTCTTTCCTCCATTTCCTAAGTGAAGGGCCCCCACCCATAAGATGGCGAACTTCCTGCTTCTCTTCCGGGTCCTCGGTTCCCGCCGGTGCCACATGAAGCCCAATCACCTCTTGCCCCCCTCCCAATCCCAGCACCTAGCCAATAGCCACCAGCCCCGTAGAAGTAACACCACAATCACCCCATGCCCCTTCCTATATAACCCAGCACCTTTCCCTAATAAAGCGGAACTCTCCAGTGAATTGCTGCTGTGTGTCGCTCCTTCCTTTCATTTTGGTGCCGAAACCCGGGAGACGGGACACCCCAACTGGGCCCCATCTTCCCCCCCCGCCACTCCAGCGGCAGCTTGCCCTCGTCCTCTTTTTCTGGTGCTGGCTCATCACACTTACCATTCCTCTCTGGCCTTTGGGTAAGTTTTCCCCCAGAGTGGGCCACTCTTCCCCGAGCTATCACAGCGCCATTGACTGTGATCGTCCGGCAAGGCCCTGACGCTCGGAGACAAGGAGGGAACTCTCCCCGCCTCAGGCCTTCACTGCTGTGGTGGATCCTCAGGCCCCTCCTCCGACAGCCATAAACGCACTCACCGCTCCTTCCATTAGTGCCGAAACTTTTTAAGCAAAATTTCCCCGGGGTGGGCCACTCTCCCCGAGCTATCGCAGCGCCATTGACCATGATTGTCCAGCAAGGCTCTGACGCTCGGGGACGAGGGAACTCTCCCCGCCTCAGGCCTTCACAGCTGTGGTGGACTTTCAGGCCCCTTCCCCGACAGCCACAAATGAGATGACTCCTTTGCGGATGAGAACGCTCCCCTTTTCCCCCCTCCTCCTTCCACTCCTTCTGCCGAAAATTCCTAGTACTAGGTACCTCGTGACTCCAGCACTCTGCCTTCTTAGAGAAGTCTGGGTGACGACCCACACTTCCTAAGAAATTCCGACTCATATACGAGTTTCTGCAGACCACCAAGGATCATCAGGGACACCCTCTGTCTCCTTGTGGTCTGCTCCCAGTCTGAGGATCTCCGTTCATCTTCCCGTTTGTCTCCTTCTCTGTCCTTTAGCCATGGGAGCCTCCTCATCCCTCCCTGAAAGTTCACCTCTTGAATGCCTGCTTAAGCATCTGGCTACCCTCTCCCTGACGCCTGATATAAAACCAAAACTTCTCCATAAATATTGCTCCCAAGATTGGCCGACATACCCCCTAGACAATAACAACCAATGGCCCGCAGGGGGAACTCTTGATCCTAACATCACTCGCAATCTGTTTAACTACTGCCAGCACCTGAAAAAATGGAAGGAGATTCCCTATATCGAAGCTTTTCGCCTCCTAGCTCAAAATCCCAGCCTCTGCACCACCTGCTCCTGCCCCAAGTTCTCCTAGCCTGCAAGCCGTCTCCCTCCCCTCCACACACTCCCAGTCCCTCTTCAATTACCTTTGACCCAGCCGGTGAGCCTCCGCCATACTGGCTTCCCCCTTCGGCCCCTCCATCTCCTACAACCCCTCCACCCTCTTCTGCATTCGCCGCCGCCTCCACCTCCTCCCCCGCAGAAGCCTCCAGTCCTCTCCCTTCCCCTTCCTCTCCTGCAACAGCTCCTCCCCCTTCCTCCACCACCACTGTCGCCGCTGCCTCCACCTCCTCCCTCGGAGAAGCCTCCCGTCCTCTCCCTTCCCCCTCCTCTCCTTCCTCCACAACCATCTCCTCCCCCACCTCACCCCCTCTGCCTTCATCCCCCTCCCCCCCCCGCAGATCGAGCCTGAGCCTTTCAGCCCCCCTATGTCCCAGGAGCCTCCTCCGTCTTTGCCCTCATCACCTGTTTCTCCCCCACAGACTGAGCCAGAACCCTTCAGTCCCCCTCAGACTCAGTCCCAAGGGCCTCCCAAAATTATCGCCCCCCTCCGGGAGGTACCAGGATCCAAAGGCATTGTGCACGTTCACGTCCCTTTCTCCTTAGGAGATTAGCCCAACTTGAGAAATGCCTAGGTTCCTTTTCCACTGATCCACGACATACATCAGGGAGTTTCAATGGACCCTCCAGTCTTACACCCTCACACATCATGACATTTTCATGCTCCTGGCCAATACCCTTATCCCTGAAGAGCGTAGACGAGTTTGGGACTTCGCCCAAACGCATGCTACCGAAGCCCACAGGACTGACCCCACCTATCCCCCTGGCCCCACCGCTGTCCCCGAACAAGACCCACACTGGGATTATAACACCGCTATGGGTCTCTGCTCTAGAGATATCTTCGCCTGCTGCTTAATAGCAGGTCTGAAAAAGGCAGCTCGTAAAGTAGTCAATTTTCAAAAGCTCCAAGACATAATTCAAAGGAGGGAGGAAACTCCCTCGAGTTCTTAGACAGACTCACTCAAGCCCTATTACAGTATACCAGCCTAGACCCAGAAACGCCTGACGGAAGACATGTCCTTATGACATACTTCCTAGCTCAAAGCTACCCCAACATTAAAGCTAAACTCAAGAAGTTAGAACAGGGCCCCGCTACCCCACAGACTGAGATCCTAACAGTGGCCTTTAAAGTCTTCCATAATTGGGAGGAGGAGAAAGAATGCCGTAAACAAAAGGCTGATCAGGCCAACTTTCAGATGTTAGCCCAGCTGATAAAACCACAATCTGGGCGCCCCTCCACAAACAAGCCCCCCCCAGGAGCTTGTTTCAAGTGCAGAAAAGAAGGACATTGGTCAAGCACGTGCCCCTCCCCCAGATCTCCTACCACCCCATGCCCCAGATGCCACAAAAAGGGCCACTGGGGGTCTGATTGCCCAGCCACCTGAAAGGGAGGCTGGACGAACAACCCCCATCCTAAGCCCACTGTAGTGGGGCTGGCAGAAGAAGATTGACGGGGCCCGGGGGCTTCTCGCCCGACCATTTCCATCACCAAACAGGAGCCCAGGGTTACTTTAATAGTAGACGGTCACCCCATCTCCTTCCTCCTAGATACAGGAGCCACCTTCTCAGTCTCAGCCACCACCCTCAGCGAGAATACTGGGGCCCTACCACACCTGCCATTACTCCTATAGTCGGGGTAGGAGGTAAACAGATTTTCCCATTAAACCCCCCCCCCACTTTTATGTACAATCCAAGACAATCCCATACCTTTTCCCACTCCTTCCTGGTTATGCCCCAGTGTCCCATCCCTTTACTAGGATGGGACATCCTTTCTCTCCTCCATGTTTCCATAACTATATCCACTCCCACAGCCCCCAGTACTCCCTTTCTGATGGCCCTCATAGCCAACGCTCCCCCTCTAACCAATGAAAGCTCCGGTTCCGCCCTCATACACCCTGTAAATCCCAAAGTTTGGGACATTACAAGCCCCTCCGTGGCTCTATGTCCTCCTGCCTCTATCAAATTATGTGGCCCCTCTCAGTATATCTGTCAGGCCCAATACCCCCTAACCACTTTGCCCCTCATAGGCCTCCAACCCATCATTCAGGACCTTTTAAACAAAAATTACCTCAGACCCACTCACTCTCCGTTTAATACTCCCATATTAGCTGTTAAAAAAAAACAACGGATCTTTCCGCCTCGTCCAAGATCTCCGCCTCATTAACATGGCCATCATCCCTATCCATCCCTTAGTTCCAAATCCATACGCCCTTTTATCGCGTATCCCTGCCTCGGCCTCCCACTTCTCAGTCCTAGATCTCAAGGACGCATTTTTTTCTATCCCTCTGGACCCCTCCTCCCAGGATTTTTTCACCTTCACCTGGATGGACCCATACACAAGACATTCTGAACAACTCACTTGGACAGTTTTGCCACAAGGTTTCCAAGATAGTCCCCATATTTTCGGACAGGTCCTAGCTCAGGACCTCAAACAGTTTCATCATGATCACTCTGAGTCCACCTTATTACAATACATGGACGATCTTCTACTCTGCAGTCCCTCGTGGGAACAGTCTCAACTTGACACTGCCTCCCTACTTAACCTTCTAGCTTCCAGACATTACCGGGTATCCCCCGTTAAAGCTCAAATCTCTTCCCCTTCTGTCACTTACCTCGGATTCCTTCTATCTCAACAAAGAAAGTCCATTACCTTAGACAGAAAACGACTCCTCTCTGACCTGCCCATTCCCAAAACCAAGACAGAAATCCTTTCCTTTCTAGGCCTGGCTGGGTATTTTAGAGCATGGATCCCTAACTTCTCCCTGTTGGCAAGACCCGTATACGACCTCAGCAAGGGCCCCCCTGAAGAACCATTATCCTCCTCACCCCGACACTCCTTCATTAAGCTCCGTCAAGCCCTTGTGGAAGCCCCAGCTCTCCATCTTCCTGATTTGTTGAAGCCCTTCTCATTATACATTCATGAGAGGTCTAGTCAAGCTCTAGGAGTCCTAGGCCAATATTATGGCCCTTCCTTTGCCCCAGTAGCTTATCTTTCCAAGCAATTAGACCCCACAGTTCAGGGATGGGCCCCCTGCCTACGGGCATTAGCCGCTGGGCAGCTCTTGCAGAAAGAAGCTCATAAACTAACATTCTGGGCACCCCTTACCATTCTGTCCCCACATCACCAGAAGATCTCTTAACCTACAAAAGTTTACAGACTTTCCCTCCCTCCAGACTCGTGACCTTACTGTCCTCTTTCCTCCAAAATCCAGACATTTCTTTCCTCCCCTGCCTGCCCCTGAATCCAGCCACTCTTCTTCCTCTACCCTACTCTCCTCATACTCCCTCACATGATTGCCTGGAAGCCCTTCACAACTTCCTTCCGTGCCACTCCACTATCTCTGAAGGATCCCTCTCACACTCTGACCTCATCTGGTTTACTGATGGGTCCTCCTTTAAACATGAGGGCACCCACTATGCAGGATACGCAGTAGTCTCCCTCGAAGACATCATCGAGGCACGAGCCCTACCCCCCGGTACAGCCAATCAACAGGCCAAACTCATTGCAGCCACCAGAGCTTGCACTCTGGCCCGAGACACGTCTCTCACACTGTACACTGACTCCAAATACGTATTCCACATTGTCTTGTCTCACGTGGCAGTATGGAAAGAATGAGGCCTCCTCACCACAAAAGGAAATTCTATCACTAATTCAGCCTTAATTACTAAACTTCTAGAGGCTTCACAACTCCCACACCGACTAGGCATAGTCCACTGCAAATCACATCAAAAGGATGACTCCCCCATTGCAAGAGGTAACAACAAAGCCAACAGAGTAGCCCGGTCAGTTGCCCTATCAGAAGACACACCAGACAACAATCCGTCTGCCCTTGTGATTTTAGCCTTATCACAAGACACCCTCTGTTCCCAGGACAAAGAGTCTCTTTTCCGCTTCTTACATGATCTGTTTCATCCCGGCCCCCAATCCTTGATCCATTTTTTACAATCGTTTTTTTCTCTCTCTCCTGAAGACAAAACCCTACTTAACCAAATCACCCGCAGGTGCACCATCTGCCAACACACTAATCCTAATACCCCCCTCAAGGCCCAACCCTTCCCGGCTCATCAAGCAAGGGGTAATGGCCCCATCACAGATTGGCAAATAGACTTCAGTAACATGCCCCCTGTACGGCATACCAGATACCTACTCATGTTAGTAGATACATTTTCAGGATGGGTTAAAGCTTTCCCCACCACTAACAAACAAGCGTCCATGGTTGCCTCTATCCTCCTCACCCAGATATTTCCTAGGTTCGGGATGCCCACTTCCCTCCAATCAGATAACAGCCCTGAGTTCACTGCCCAAATTATCCAGAACATCTCCAAGTCGCTCTTGCTCCCCTGGCATTTACATTGTTCTTATCGACCACAGGCTTCGGGAAAAGTAGAAAGAACCAATAGGACTCTAAAGGACATCCTGACCAAACTATCTCTAGAACTACACCTTGACTGGCTTCGCTTACTTCCCTTAGCTCTACTCCGCATTTGGGCCCTCCCAAAGAAACCTTCCTTCTTGTTGCCCTTTGAGATCATGTACAGCCGCCCGATTCTACCCCCGGGGCTCCCTTCCCACAAAGGAGCAATTCCTCCCAATATGGCCCTTCCGCTACTCTCTCTCTTCCTCACTGAATTGTGGAAATATCAGGATTGGCTCCTTCCTGATCCATCTGCCTCCCAAAATCCTCCTGTCTTACAGCCTGGCCAACTAGTGTTTTATAAGCCACCAGAGGATTGGCCCTCTCTCACCCCAAAATGGGAAGGTCCACACCCAGTCATTCTCTGCACCCACTCGGCTGCTAAGCTCTCACTGCCTGATAACTCTGTCACCCCTTGGATTCATATCTCCAGGTTGAAACCAAACACCCAGGACCCACCTCCTCTGGACACCCAAGATCCAACCCAGAGTCCTTCGGATACAGCCCAAGACGCTGTCTACTCTTCCATGCTCCATCCCTCTGATCCTTTGAAACTCTGCATCTCCTGTTCACCCTCTTTGCCATCCATACCTGAATCATGACCTTTTCTTCCTTTACTGCTCTCTCGCTCTCGTTCCTCATTTCTGTCATCTTCCCTGTCACCTCAGCCTCCTTTGTATGGCAATTCAAGGTCAGACAGACTTACAAACAGCATCAAACAAAAACCACTGCCCTCATTACCACATCAGACTGCCCTCTAAAAGGCTGCTCTGAGCCTTTGTACCTTCACTTTCCTCCCTCCACCAAAGTGTTCACTAGCAGCCCCCTTTTCACTCCCTACCTCTGCTTCCTCTATGACCAAAAACAAGCCTCATGCAGGCAGTGGCCAGACACCTATGGGGGATGTCCCTACTGGTCTTGTGCCATTCACTACATGGGTGACTCTCGGTACCCACAGTATTACTCCTCCAACTGTTTCATAAAATATCCCAACAGCTCATTCTCCTTATCAATCCCTGATCCCTGGGACCCTTGATGGGCCGCTGGATTCACAGCCTCAGTTTACTACGGGGGGTACCACAGTACCCTTCATATCTCTCGAGAGTATATTCCTTCTCATTCCTAGATCTCTCAAGTTGCATCAGATATCGGACATTCCAAAAAAGTCATCATTCAAACATTTGACGGTGGCTCTTCATCTTCCTATCCCCGCCCCTCTTCTAATTTCTCCTACTCTTGGTTACAGCTCATTCAAGACACCATCATCTTTCTCAGCCACACCCTCAACACCGCCAAGTGTTTCTTGTGTGCATCACTACAGCGCCCACTGCTAGCCGCCGTGCCCCTTAATATTTCCAACTACTCCTTCCATGCAGAAGGACAACCCCTCTGCCCCCTGGCAAACATACCCCTATGGGAACCAGAATACGCAAACAATCTCACCATCCACCACTGTGTAGGCCCAACCCCTCCCCCCTCCAGTGCACTTCACTGCCTCTCTATCTACACCCCCACCTCCAACTCTAAAACTTTTACACAACCAGGACACTTCTTTTGGTATAATGGCAGTCTTTTCAACTCACTGCCTCCCAACTCCAATATACCCTGCATTCTCATCACCCTAATCCCACAGCTTACACTTTACAGCATGGCAGAATTCCTTGAGCTCCAACCTCCCTTGCCCTTGCACACAAGAAGGGCTACTTTCCCTCCCATTATGGTCGGTATTTCCCTAGCTACCTCAGCCATTGGGGCAGGATTTTCAGGGGGAGCCTTGGGTCACTCTCTATGGGCAATTAGAGATCTCAATGCCAAACTTGAGGGGGCCGTGACATCCACTGCCGATTCCCTGGCCTCTCTCCAAAGACAGGTCACTTCGCTAGCTAAAGTCACCCTTCAAAACCGGCGGGCCTTAGATCTGCTTACAGCTGAAAAGGGCGGCACCTGCGTCTTCCTTCAGGAAGAGTGCTGCTATTACATCAATGAATCCGGCATTGTAGAAACTGACATTACCAAACTCACCGACCTTGCCTCCAGCCTCCACTCTGCTTCCAATTCCAACCCATTCTCTTCAATACTAACAAACCCCCTCCTTACCTGGCTCTGGCCATTGCAGGCCCCATAATAATCATTCTTCTCACCTGTCTCTTCTTACCCTGTATAATAAAGTTCATCAAATCCCAAGTCAGAAAAATCTCTAATCAAACTTTCAACCAGCTTTTACTCAGGAACTGTCAGCTTCTGGCCACAGAAGATCCCTCACCCTCATGTAACCTCCTCACCACACGCTGAGATGGACCCCTCTCTCCGCTAGAAACTGTTCCTGGAAACAATGGCCGCAGACGCCTGGCTTCTGGCACCTGTATCCTCTTGGCACCATTGGAATCAACAAGTCCTCGACCTATGGTTACAGGGAACCTTCATTGATTTCCAACCTGAGGAAGTCCACACCTACTCGTCCTTACTGTGGGGAGTCCTATCTACCCTTTCCTCCCAGTAGCCCTCACTCCCTTCTCCGCCCCCATTCAGCAGGAAGCAGTCAGAGAGGAAGCAATGTCCACAACCCCATAGAGGAGAAAGGGGGGAATGAAGGGCCCCCACCCATAAGATGGTGAACTTCCTGCTTCTCTTCCGGGTCCTCGGTTCCCGCCGGTGCCACCTGAAGCACAATTACCTCTCTCCCCTCTCCCAATCCCAGCACCTAGCCAATAGCCACCAGTCCTGTAGAAGTAACACCACAATCACCCCATGCCCCTTCCTATATAACCCAGCACCTTTCCCTAATAAAGCGGAACTCTCCGGTGAATTGCTGCTGTGTGTTGCTCCTTCCTTTCACTAAGTAATATGCTAAATGCTTTCACACTCTCTATCTCCCTGTTACCAAAAATTGCTTTCAATAAAGAATCCCAAACTTATTTACTAGGCTTATTTTCATGTTGACAAGGATCAGTGCTTTCATCCAAAGAAATGAAGTTCTAACAGTGGATTTTTCAGTAAGTTAGGAGACTTTATTTAAAGTTACCAGGTTTTTGAGGGGGAAGGTGTGGGGGATGGGGACTCTTGAAATCTATCTATATAGGGTCCTGTACTCAAGTGGGAAAGATGGATTCAGCTAATAAGTAGATTTTTTATGCATATTTTAGGCAGGCAATATACAAATATAGAGCTTACCAATCTGCCTTGATCTTGAACCAGCGAGTAATGTCTTGGGGAGGTACAATCACTTACCTCCAATTTTCCTTTGAGCTCTTTTCTTAAACTGTACTATACAGTTTTGGTAAATACCATAACCATAAGAGTTTCTCTCTCTTGCTCTAGTATCTTCTGGGAAGCTGATATATTATAGCGAATAGACTCAGTTGACCAGTAATCCATGTCCAATAGGACCATTTGCATGTAACCAATCATAGCAGGTAGGGAAAGAGGTGTTACCTAGAATGCCTCTCATTTACAAACCCCTAAATTCTTTCATTTATCCAACTTCTCAATGTCACTGCTACATTTTCATTTTGAATATAGTTCTCTGAGCTTTTGTAGGGGAAAAAAGATCTGTGAGGCATGACTGCTATGTTTATCAATTTTTTTCCTGGAATTTGTAGCTCTAGCAGCAATAGTTTACTATATGCTAGAAAAAAAGTATAGGAATGAAAATTTCTTCTCCCTCCATTGGGATTCATATAAGACTTTAATTTTGTGGCACTGGCAGAGACTCCCTGAGAATTTCTTAGCCCTAGAAATAGGAGGAATTCTTGGACCTATTAGACAAACTCATTCATAACTTGTATGTGTACAGTGTAATAGACCTGACAGGGAATGCTCCTCTGTTTATGAATTTATGTGTACAAATGACAGATACGCAATACAATTTCTTAAAGAATGAAAACATACTTCAAATTTTCTATTCTCACTTATTTGCTAAGTGCAGAAAAGTACGCAGAAGGGAACTATCAAAACAAACTGTAATATAGAACATAAAATAAATGGTAATTGAAATATTGTTAATCAATGTATAGTATTATTTCATTCATCTGTAAAATATGTATTTGTCAAGAATACCCGGGATAATCTCAGCAAAATATAGTTTGCTAAGACTGGCACAGTAAGTGGATATGGGCTCAGAGTCCCGAAGGCATGAAGGGGCTTTGATCTCACGGCAGAACACATGCCACTCACCAGCGACCCCCACTAGCACCCTAGGCCATCCCAAGGGCCGCCCACCATAGCAGCCTAGGGGATTAATCCAGAGCTTCTCTCTGTGTGCGGTTATCTGGCACAAACAGTGGAGACAGGCAAGGCAACTGGCAAGCAGAAAGGGACTTTGTTCTCCCAGCTGACACACACACTACTCACCGGTGACCACTCCCATCTCCATGAAAGGGTAGAAGAACCTTATTGAATCCAAAATCCCTCAAACACCAGAAAGATGGCTTGGTGAGACTGAAATCACCAATCTTCCTAAAAAGAACTCAAAATAAAAGTCATAAGGGTGCTGATGGAGCTACAGAGAAATATTCAAGAGCTGAAGGATAAATTCAGGAGGGAGATAACAGAAATGAAACAAACAATGGAAGGATTTAAGAGCAGACTGGATGTGGTGGAAGAGACTGTTAATGGAATAGAAATCAGAGAACAGGAACACAGAGAAGCTGAGGCAGAGAAAGAAAAAAGGATCTCTAGGAATGAAAGAGAGACTGTATGAACAATCCAAATGGAACAATATTTCACATTACAGGGGTACCAGGAGAAGAAGAAAAGAGAAAAAGGGATAGAAAGTATCTTTGAAGAAATAATTGCTGAAAACTTTCCCAATCTGGGGAAGGAAATTGTCTCTCAGGCCATGGAGATCCACAGATCTACCAACACAAGGGATCCAAGGAGGACAACACCAAGACATATAATAATTAAAATGGCAAAGATCAAAGACAAGGACAGAGAAGTAAAAGCAGCCAGAGAGAGAAAAAAAGATCACATACAAAGGAAACCCATCAGGCTATCATCAGATTTCTCAGCAGAAACCTTAAAGGCCAGATGGCATGATATATTTAATGCAATGAAACAGAAGGGCCTCAAACCAAGAATACTCTATCTGGCAAGATTATCACTTAAATTTCAAGCAGGGATCAAACAATTCCCAGATAAGCAAAAGTTCGGGGAATTTACCTCCCACAAACCATCTCTACAGTGTATTTTAAAGGGACTGCTCTAGATAGAAGTATGCCTGAGGCTATATTGCTGTGACCAGAGAAAAAAACCACAGCAAAGGAATTAGATCAACTAAATACTAACTAATTGCAAAATAAAATCACCTTTCCACAAAGTCAGTCAAGGGAAACACAAGAGTACAGAATAAAACACCTAACATATAAAGAGTGGAGGAGGAAGAAAAAGAAGGGAGAGAAATAAAGAATCATCAGACTGTGCTTATAATAGCATAATAAGTGAGTTAAGTTAGACAGTTAGATAGTAAAGAAGCTGCCTTTGAATCTTTGGTAAGCACAGATCCAAAGGCTGCAATGGCAATAAGTACATATCTATCGATAATCAACCTAAATGTAAATGAACTGAATGCGCCAATCAAAAGACACACAGTTACAGAATCTATAAAAAAGCAAGACCCATCTATATGCTGCCTACAAGAGACACACTTCAAACCCAAAGACATACACAGACTAAAAGTGAAGGGATGGAAAAAGATATTTCACATGAACAATAGGGAGAAAACTAGCTGTTGCTTTACTTATATCAGACAAAATAGACTTTAAAACAAAGAAAGTAAAAGAGACAAAGAAGGATATTATGTAATGAAAAAGGGGGCAGTCCAACAGAAGGATATAACCATTATAAATATCTATGCACCCAAGACAGGAGTACCTACATATGTGAAATAAATACTAACAGAATTAAAGGAGGAAATAGAATGCAATGCATTTATTTTAGGAGACTTCAACACACCACTCACTCCAAAGGACAGATCCACCACACAGAAAATAAGTAAAGGGACAGAGGCACTGAACAACACATTAGAACAGATGGACCTAACATCTGTAGAACATTCCACCCAAATGCAGGAGGATACACATTCTTCTCAAGTGCACATGGAACAATTTCCAGAATAAACCACATACTAGGCCACAAAAAGAGCCTCAGAAAATTCAAAAAGATTGAAATTCTACCAAACAACTTCTCTGATAACAAAGGTATAAAACTAGAAATAAATTGTACAAAGAAAACAAAAAGCCCACAAACACATGGAGGCTTAACAACATGCTCCTAAATAAGCAATGGATCAATGATCAAATTAAAACAGGGATCAAGCAATATATGGAGACAAATGAAAACAGCACAACATACCAACCTCTGTGGGACACAGTGAAGGCAATTCTAAGAGTAAAGTACATAGCAATCCAGGTCTATTTAAAGAAGGAAGAACAATCCCAAATAAATAGTCTAAATTCACAATTGTTCAAACTGGAAAAAGAAGAACAAATGAGGCCCAAAGTCAGTAGAAGGAGGGACATAATAAAGATCAGAGAAGAAATAAATAAAATTGAGAAGAATAAAACAATAGAAAAAAAATCAATGAAACCAAGAGCTGGTTCTTTGAGAAAATAAACAAAATAGATAAACCCCTAGCCAGATTTAGTAAGAAAATAAGAGAATCTATACACATAAACAGAATCAGAAATAAGAAAGGAAAAATCACTATGGACACCACAGAAATACAAAGAATTATGAGAGAATACTATGAAAAACTATATGCCAACAAACTGGATAACAGCAAGAAATGGACAACTTTCAAGAAAAATACAACATTCCAAGACTGACCCAGGAAGAAACAGAAAATCTAAACAGACATATGACCAGCAATGAAATTGAATCAGTATTCAAAAAACTACCAAAGAACAAAACCCCTGGATGAGATGGATTCACAGCTGAATTTTATCATTTAGAGAAGACATAATAAGCATTCTCCTTAAGATTTTCCAAAAAATAGAAGTGGAAGGAATATTTCTGAACTCATCCTATGAAGCCAGTATCACTCTAATACCAAAACCAGGCAAAGACAACACAAAAAAAGAAATCTACAGACCAATATCCCTGATGAACATAGATGCAAAAATACTCAACAAAACATTAGCAAACTGAATTCAAAAATACATCAAGAGGTTTATACAACATGATCAAGTGAGATTCATCCCACGGATGCAAGGATGGTACAACATTAGAAAATCCATTAACATCATCCACGACATCAACAACAAGAAGGACAAAAACCACATGATCATCTCCATAGATGCTGAAAAAGCATTCGACAAAATTCAACATCCATTCATGATAAAACATTCAATGAAATGGGTACAGAGTGCAAGTACCTCAACATAATAATGCCATTTATGAAAAACTGACACCCCACATTATACTTAACAGTGAGAAGCTGAAAGCTTTTCCTTTAAGATTGGGAACAAGACAAGGAAGCCCACTCTTCCCACTTTTATTCAACATAGTTCTGGAGGTTCTAGTCATGACAATCAGACAGCACAAAGAAATAAAAGGCATCCAGGTTGGCAAGGAAGAAGTTAAACTGTCCCTGTTTGGAGATGACATGATATTTTACATAAAAATCCCTAAAGAATCCCCTCCAAAACTACTAGATCTAATACCTGAATTCAGCAAAGTTGCAGGATACAAAATTAATACACAGAAATCTGTTGCATTCTTATACACCAACAATGAACTATCAGAAAGAGAAATCAGGGGAACAATTCCATTCACAATTGCATCAAAAAGAATAAAATACCCAGGAATAAGCCTAACCAAGGAAGTGAAAGACCTATACCCTGTAAACTACAAGACACTCTTAACAGAAATTAAAGAGGACACTAACAAATGGAAACTCATCCCTTGTTCTTGGGAGGGAAGAACTAATATTGTCAAAATGGCCATCTGCCTAAAGCAATCTACAGATTCAATTCAATTCCTGTCAAAATACCAACAGCATTCATCAACCAACTGGCACAAATAGTTCTAAAATTCATATGGAACCAGAAAATACCCTAAATAGCCAAAGCAATCCTGAGAAGGAAGAATAAAGCAAGGGGGATCTCGCCTCCCAACTTCAAGCTCCACTACAATGCCACAGTAATCAAGACAATTTGGTACTGGCACAAGAACAGACTCATATCCCATAGAACAGACTAGAGAGCCCAGATATAAACCCAAGCATATATGGTCAATTAATATACAATAAAGTAGCCATGGACATACAATGGGGAAATGACAGCCTCTTCAACAGCTGGCGTTGGCAAAACTGGACAACTACATGTAAGAGAATGAAACTGGTTACTGTCTAACTCCATACACAAAAATAAACTTGAAATGGATCAAAGACCTGAATGTAAATCATGAAACCATAAAACTCTTAGAAGAAAACATAGGCAAAACTCTCTTGAATATAAACATGAACAACTTCTTCATGAACCTCCATGGCAAGTGAAACAATAGCAAAAATGAAGAAGTGGGACTATATCAAACTAAAAAGCTTCTGTACAGCAAAGGATGCCATCAGCAGAACAAAAAGACATCCTACAGTATGGGAGAATATATTCATATATGACATATCCAATAAGGGGTTGACATCGAAAATATATAAAGAGCTCAACCACCTAAATAAACAAAAAGCAAATAATCCAGTTAAAAGATGGGCAGATGATCCAAACAGATACTTCTCCAAATAAGAAATTCAGATGGCCAACAGACACATGAAAAGATACTCCACATCGCTAATCATCAGAGACATGCAAATTAAAACCACAATGAGGTATCACCTCACCCAGTTAGGATGGCTAACATCCAAAAGACAAACAACAACAAATGTTGGTGAGGTTGTGGAGAAAGGGGAACCCTCCTACACTGCTGGTGGGAATACAAATTAGTTCAACCATTGTGGAAAGCAGTATGTGGAAAGTTCCTCAAAAAACTAAAAATAGAAATACCATTTGACCCAGGAATTCCACTCCTAGGAATTTACCCTAAGAATGCAGGGCCCAGTTTCAAAAAGACATATGCACCCCTATGTTTATCGCAGCACTAATTACAATAGCCACGAAATGGAAGCAACCTAAGTGTCCATCAATAGATGAATGGATAAAGAAGATGTGGTACATATATACAATGGAATATTATTCAGCCATAAGAAGAAAACAAATCCTACCATTTGCAACAACATGGATGGAGTTAGAGGGTATTATGCTCAGTGAAATAAGCCAAGCGGAGAAAGATAAGTACCAAATGATTTCACTCATATGTGGAGTATAAAAGAAAGCAAAAACTGAAGGAACAAAACACCAGCAGCCTTACAGAACCCAAGAATGGACTAACAGTTACTAAAGGGAAAGGGACTGGGGAGGGTGGGTGAGAAGGGAGGGATAAGAGGAATAAGGGGCATTATGGAATAAGGGGCCCCACACACATAGTGTAGTTGGGGGCACGGGGAAGGCAATATAGCACAGAGAAGATAAGTAGTGACTCTATAGCATATTATTTCGCTGATGGACAGTGACTGTAATGGGGTATTTGGTGGGGACTTGGTAATGGGGGGAGTCTACAAACCACAATATTGTTCATGTAATTGTACATTAATGATACCAAATAAGAAAAGATGTTAAAAATTAAAAATATATATATAGTTGGCTCAGTTGTATGGGTGAAACATAGAGCGAGCTCCAACTATGTGCCAGGCATCACCTAAGAGCCCTCGATTTACATCTTCTATGTAAAAGTCTGCTTGGATTTTTATTGAGACTGCATTGATCAATTTAGGAGGAACTCACTTCTCAAGAATATCGAGTCTACTGATCCAAGTACACAGTATATCTGTTAGTTTTCTTCTATTTAATTTTTCCTTGCAATATTTTATAGTTTTGAGTGTACACGTTTTTCACATTGTTAAATGTATTAGCAACTCTTTCACACTTTTGAAGATAATTATAATTGCTATTTTCTAATTTTAATGTTTGTTGCTAGTGTAAAAAGTACAATTGATTTTTATGTATTGGCCTTGATTTGCTATGCTCACTGATTACCTCTGGCATTTCCATCGACACTGGATTTTTACCTATGTAAATGCATTACATAGTATTTCTGTCAATGTGGTAGGATTTTTGACATTCGCTAACCCGTCATCTGTGAATAAAGATATTTATACTTCTTTCTGATCCGAATGACTTTTTTTTTCTTTCTCTTGCTTTATGGCGCTGGCAAAGACCTCCAACACAATGTTGACTAGAAACAGTGAAACTGAACATACTTACGTTGTTCCAAGCGCACTACTATAGCAATGGCTCACAATAGTAAAAACAAGAACAATGATTATTTTCAACAGTTTGTTCAACCTTTACAGAAGACATTCTTCTATGTGCTTTTGTTTGTATCAGCTCATTAGTCCTCACAACTCTTTACATCATTTTCATTCCCATTTTACAAATAAAGATATCGGGCTGCAGAGAGGTTAATTAAATTGTTCAAGATTACACAGCTCATAAGCAGGGGTGTCATAATTTGGAAATCCAGGATTCTGAACTGACTCTGGAACCAGGGTTTACCGTTGCATCTCACAGAAACCGAGAGGCAGTGCAATAGAAAGCAGAGCCAAGGACTGGACAAGAGAAGACCTGGATTTGAATTCTGGTTCACTCCAGGCCCCTCACTTTTAAAATGGGAAATAACATTTACGTCACAGGAGAATTAAGTGAGATTTACAGAAAAAGTTTGAGGCACATCAGTGTTAAACTTTTTTTTACTCTCATATTTTAAGTGTAACATCACTTTTCACTGGTAAACTTGAAAATGCACACTTTTTCTGATTTGTGTCCTTGCAATTCTCTCTTACCCCCACTGATTTACTCTCTGTCTTTTACTTTTTGGCATCTCTCCCACTCCCAGCTCCACCCAAAATATTATTTAACACCATCTTGAGCAGAAAGTATGCGTGGCAAAAAGGAATACTGAAAGAGCACAGTTATCAGTTTTATGTCCATCAGAGTAGCAAATAATTCAAAGGCTTTGTGTAAATTTTGTACAAGACACTGTAAAGGCATTTTCATTATTTTGATAGAGGGTCACCCCAGTGCTTTACAACAGTAATTTAGTAGTATTAGCTATAGTGAACAGAAGAGAGGCCAAATATCAAGTAGTTAAAATGGTGGCTCTGAAAACAGAATATGTCAAGCTCTTTGCTGGCCCACTTGTTAGTTGTGCTATGGAACTTTGGGTAAGCTATTCAGTCTCTCATATTTTGGTTTTGTCATCAATAAGGACATTACTAACCCTAACCCCTTGGGTTTTTATCAGAATTAACTGTCATATATAGTAAGTAGTTAGCTTTTGTAACTTTTTAAAACTCATAAAACTCAGATTAAAAATAACACCTTATATCCATCTTATAGAAATTGTCTTGTTACTTAAGAGCATTATAATATTTCTAATAACACAAATCATATTTATTCTCATTGCTGACAGGGTATTCTCTGCTTGGTATTTTCCAAGCATGCCTCCATTTTGCTTGAGTTAATTCTACACTTTTATCCAAGATTTTATAACCTTTGGGTTATGAAGCAGCCAGGAAATTTGCCTGTATATTAGAAGTAAGAGTAATACAAGGCTTGATGTTGTTTATTAGCCTCTGCACTGTAAAATGAGGTGACAATATTTGGGTTGATGAGAGATTTAGGTCAGCAATGGAAAGAGAATTCATATTGGCTTCATAAGATTACAGATTTTTATCGGCTTGTTCTTTCCTTAAAATAAATTCACTGACTGCTGTGGTAGGATTAGCACAATACACAGGCTATATTCCTCTTTCCTAGCCCTGAAAGTGCTGTTAGCTATAATCTTAACCTTCCTTTTTAAAAAATGTCTTTCTTCCTTCAATTTTTCCTTCCCGAAGTCCTTCTTTGTATTTCTCTGTAAATCCCAAACAATTGTTGGTCTAGGTACTATTCAATTTTTCTCAATAATTCGACTATCTCATTTCAGGACAAAGAAGCAAACATCTTTCAGTACTCTGAGAGCATATCAAATTATTTTAGAAAACAAATTGAAAATTGGTAAAAAGAAAAGAAATAGGTATGACAGCAATATTTCCAAGGCTCCAAACTCTAGGTCACAGGAATGCGGAAAGCTGATTTGACTGTGTTAGTGCCCACCTGGATGTTCTTGATAAATAATTCACAACTAATTTGCTTGTTTGCCAGATTAAAAATAGATTTGAAGGGCCATTTTCACTCAGTCTGCCTGGTGTTGATCTAAGCAATAAAGACAGTAACAAAAAATCTCTTAAGAGATTACACTCCACAGGAGGAGTTTGGGGATCCGGCATGAGGCCAGTGCTTGTCCAGCACTGCAAAAAGCGTTTCTAAAACTGATCAGGAGAGTACTGCAACTGTGCCCAATTCCCCGCTTGATGTGTGTGCTGTAAAATTGCTCTCTGTATTTTCAGCCAGAAGATGTGTGCATCTGCCTCTTAAAGATTAAACCATGTCTGTTGACAAGAAATAGGCACTGGGGAAGCATACTTGTTAAAAGGCATGTTTTCTTTACACAAGGCTTTAAGGGAATGACAATAAATTAGAATTCTCCTGCTTGTGTCAAGCTATAGAGTAAATTTTTGCTGTACAACAGTAAGCTCAGGAGATGGAATGCTTTGATTAATACAGGATGGCATAAGATCAAAAGACATCCGTTTGCCTGGCCTATAACTTTACTGACTCCAAAGAGTTTCTAACCTCTTACTATAGATATGTTCCTCAAGCGGTATTTCATTTTTTTCTTTCATTCCCAGGTAGGATTCCTATGTAATCTCAGTCAAAGATAAATAACACAAAAATGAATTAACAAGACATTGCAATTAATAATTCCTGTTACATCAGGTGTGATTTTTTTTGTCTTGACATTCACATTTTCTACTATTCCTAATTTTATGTCACCTTAATTTGTTCTCTTCTATATTCTAATGACAGGGGGAAAGATAAATTCTTGGAGAACCATCTTGAATGTTTTATATTTTTAAACATAAGAACTGGGAAAAATTGTTTATTACATACAAGCATTAATAAGCAAAATCTAGTAAGGTGACTAATCTATTAAAGGTGACTCTAATGTCATCCCAGTCAGGGGAATGAAAAACAGAATAAAGGGAAGGAGATATCTACATATAAAAATGATGCTATGCTACTTTTGGACAAATGCATTGAGATATTATTTATTATTTAAATACTGATATTTCAGAATTACACAAGGAAGAAGACCATCCCTGAAGTTTATATGTAGCTCAGTGGGACAATGGAGCATCAGGAATACACACTCTGAAAAGAATGGGATCAAAGTTTCAAATGTGAAGAATTTCTCAGTTAATACTTTTTCTGTTTATTACATTAAAAAGTATAGCTATTGTGTTAAGAAATAAATGATTTACATATTTTAAGTATCATCATTAAAAACTATTATTCTAAAATGCTATTTAGAAATTGAATACCAAAGATCTAACTAATTAAATTATATAATTAAGTGTGAGATTGCAGGGTGATTAGGTAACATTTTTGTCGCTTATTGGGGGAATTGTTCCTTTTATTTGTATTGAGTATTTTTTTCTTTGAACGTTTTAAGGCTGTTTGCCAAGCTATTCTATTTTTATGATTTGAATATTGCTATACTAGGTTCTTTATACTGATATTTATCATATATATATTCTCTTATCCATTTTTTATCTATTTCTGGGTACTTCTGGGAATAGCTATAAATGGATTTATTTTTGTCAACTGTGAAAGTCTCTATTGTTTAGAAGGTAATTTAGATGCTTTACATATTTCATAATTACTGATATATTCTGTGTCTGTCATATTATTTTGTTATCTTTTATAATCTTTTTGGTTTATTTTTCCTTGTTTTCTTTTTTCATTTCCTGTCTTCTCTTCAACTGATCAAGATTTTGTTCCCCCTTCCCCCTCTACTCATTTGGAAATTATGTATTCTATTTTTTCCTTTCTTTCCTTTTTTTTTTACTGCTGACCCTTAAATTTTTTAACATTTATACATATATTTGTATTTTCTTAACAAAGTCCAATGTTAATCAGTATCTCTCTCCTCCTGAAGAAGACAATAATCTTAGCACACTCTGCTTTTCTTCCAACTTTCCCCCAACTCCCATATAATTATAGCCTAAAATCCTAGATACTTGCTACTAAGCATAAAAATATTATTTTATTTCTCTTTAAAAACAACCTTCATTTGCCTTTTCCGTTATGGTTTCCTGATTGCTCACTTTTGATTCTTGTACATCACTACTTCATTCTAATTCTAAAAATTTACTCACTATTTGAAAAATACTTTCAAATTTTTTCTAATGATGGTTTTTTATTTTAGAGGTACATGTATGTTTTAAAATACCTTCACAAATTATAGCTTGACTTGCTGTAGAAGTATAGTAGTTATTTTTCCTTCAGAAACCTTGCAGATATCAATCTATTTCCACAGGCATCTAGTTTTACTGAGAAAATTCTACAGTTAATCTGATTTTTATTTTTGTTTGTAGGATTTTCTCATTAATCCTGCAATTGTACTAAAACATGTGCAGATGTAAATTTTTAAAGTATATTTACCCCATTTAAGACATGGTGGAATTTTTCTCTCAGGACTTTTGTCTTTCTTTGGTTTTGAGGAATCCCATGCATTATGTCTCATAGTATTTACACCCATTTTCTCTGCTCCTCCTTTTGGAGTTCCTATTAGATTATGCCAAGCCCACAGCTTCAGCTGCCAACAGCCATGTGTTTCTGTTTGATTTTGTTTGTTTTGCCACTTTATGTGGTAATGTCATGGTTTCTTGACTGCATATTTTTCCTTCATGTTTTTGAGTGTGGCCATGCACTTTTCAATTTATAAAATATAATTTATGTGTGTATTTAAGCTGAAGATAGGAATTTTAGCATTGGTCCCATTTACCATCCTGATTTGGTATTCCACAAATAAATAGAAAAATATTCCATGGTCATGGATTGGAAGAATTGGTATTTTTTAAATGGCCATACTGCCCAAGGCAATCTACAGATTCAGAGCATACCTATCAAAACACCAATGGCATTTCTCACAGAACAAAAGTAAATACTCCTAAAATTTGTATGGAACCACAAAAGACCTTGAACATCCAAAGCAATCTTGAGAAAGAAGAACACAGCTGGGGTATTACACTCTCCAACTTCAAGCTATACTACAAAGCTACAGTAATCAAAGCAGTAAGGTATTGGCATCAGAACAGATTCATGGATCAGTGTAACAGAATAGAGAGCACAGAAAGAAGTCCATGCCTATATGGTCAATTAATATATGACAAAGGAGGAAAAAATATACAATGGGGAAAAGACATCTATGTCTTTCATAGATGGTAGTGGGAAAACTGGAGAGCTACATGTAAAAGAATAAAACTGGATTGCTGTCTTATGCCATACACAAAAATAAAGTTGAAATGGTTAAAGACCTACATATAAGACCATATAACCATAAAACCATAAAACTCTAAATAGAAATCATAAAACAAACCATGAAACTCCTAGTAGAAAATATAGTTAGTAAACCCTTGAACACCAATATTAATAATTTTTTCTGGGTATGTCTCCCTAGGCAAGGGAAACAAAAGGAAAATTAAACAAGTGGGACTACAACAAACTAAAAAGCTTCTACCCAGTGAAGAAAACCATCAACATTACAGAAACACAACCTATAGAATGGGAGATGTTTGCAAATGATACATTCAATTTGGGGTTAATATCCAATGTATATGAAGAACTCATACAACTCAGCATCAAAAAAAAAAAAAACCAATTGAAAATTAGCAGAGGACCTGAACAGACATTTTTCCAAAGAAGACATACAGATGGCACAAATGGCTAACAGACACATGAAAAGATGCTCAACATCATTAATCATCAGGGAAATGCAAATCAAAAACACAATAAGATCACATCAGTCTGAGTTAATACCAAGAACACAAGAAATAAAGTCTTGGTGAGAAGGTAGAGGAAAGGAACCCTCATGCACATTTGGTGGGACTGTAAATTGATGAAGCCACTGTGGAAAGCAGTATGGAGGTGTTTCAAAAAAAAACTAGAAATGGAAACCTTATGACCCAGAAATTCCAATTCTGGGAGTTTACCCAAAGAAAACAAAATCACTAGTTTGAAAAGACATATGGACCTCTGTTTGTTACCTTATTTACAATAGCCAAGATATGGAAGCAGCCTAAGTGCCCATCGATAGAAAAGTATATGAAGAAGTGTTACATATATACAATGGATTACTATTCAGCCATAAGAAAAAATGAAATCTTGCCATCTGAGACAACATGGGTGGACCTAGAGAGTATTATGCTAAATAAAATAAGCCAGACAGAGAAAGATGAATTCCAATTGATTTCACATACCTGTAGAATCTGAAAAACAAAACAAACACACAAACTAAACAGAAACAGACTCATAGACACAGAGAACAGACTGATGGTTGCCTTGGTGAAGGGGGTGGAGGGATGGATGAAATAGGAAAGAAAATAAATAAATAAAAAGCCAATAGAAAAAGAAAGAATATACAGTGGATAGATAAACATATGCTATGCTAAACTTATGTAACCACTTACTTAATCCAATCAGTATTTCTCTGCCATAAAACAAGAAAAGTAAATTAAGCTAAGTCACTCTAACAATTATTACTGAGTTACATGAGAGTATAGAAATAGGCCTCCATTATCTACTCCTAATTTTAGAACAAGAGAATGTCTTCTAATTCTTCCCCATCAAAAGGTTTCTGTGACTCAGCCCCATTTCCCCTGCATTCATATCCCTTCTAGACCTGCCAAGGAAGGAAAGAGCATTATCTGGGACCATTGGCCAATGCAACCATGTATTTCTGCAGAAGAAAAGAACAAGAAATGGCCTTTGATCGACAGAAAGTGAGAAATGGGAAAGGTACATAGACCAGAGGAGAAAAACACTGGCCACTTCATATGTCATAGCCAGAAGAAAGACTTTTGAATTATTACCTTACATTTGGATCCTTCTAGGTTGGCTGCTAATAGCAGCAGCTGTTGCCATGACAACCCACAGATGATGTTAGAGTTCTCCAAATCATAAGGCACTTACGTTGTCAATAACAAAGGCGAAAGGAAGCAAATTTTAGGTTTTTACTTACTTCTAAAATTCTTCTGACATTGTCCCATGGGCATTTTGCTCCCAAATGATTTTTATTTGTATCTGCCATAATTTCTCGGGGCAAGTTTACATAACCAAATAGCTCTCAGATAGAAATAAAGATATTTGTATATAAAGAAGTGTAGTGACTGGCCTGAATCCAGAGAGGAGTCAGTGGCAGACCTCAGAATGAGGCTCATACCACTTAACCTTCCCCACCCACCAACTCCAAGAGAGCTGCTCTGTATGAAAGACTAATGAATCATTCTACTCAAATACATCTTTAAAAATGACCCTTGAAATCACCAAAGCCAAATCTCTAAAATAAGATCTTTCTTCGCAGAAGAAAAATACATGATTTGTTTTTTCTTCAGATTATTTTCCAAGTGATAATTAAACTAATTCCCAGCCTGCACTGAGTGAGGTACACAGGTAAAATCCTAGGAACAGTCCAAGAAGATAATTCTAGCTAGGACAGGGGAAGTGATAGAATGAAATATAAAACCCAAGATCTTACTCTAGTCTAATGTCTCCATAGATGAGAAATTAAAGATCAGAAGGTATAAGTGACTTATTCAAGGTAACACATTTGTGGGCAGAGCCAAGAACAGAAAACATGTTCTAACTTCCATAACAGCACTCTTTCTATTGTATTACATGGAATATGAGGATTTTCTCCCTTAAAACAACTGACAGAGCCTGTTGGATTGTTAGGCAGGTGGAAGTAAGTAATTTGCTGTGGTAGTCATCCTCTTCCTGATAATGTCATAGATGGAACAAAGAGTCTAACTTTTGTTATGCTAAAAGTAGCATAGTATAAATGAACTTTCAGTTAACATCCTACACATGCCTGGTTTCTTTGTGGCAACTAATTTCACTATCTTAATATTCAGACTGTTAAGGAAATAAAAAAATCAAATATTAGAGTGAATTTGAACACCATTTCTGATAAGGCAGAGAGAAAATCCACTATCAGAGCCAAAATTACTACCTCTAAGTGACCTTCAGCAGCAGCAGAGCAATCAGCTCCACTGGGGAAATTCTCGCTTTGGCAGCAGAAATCCAGGCTTACAGTAGTTCAAGTATCTGGACTGACTCAGCTCCTGGTGGTGTTTCCTTCCAGATAATATTCCATTTCTTGAAGCTATCAGCAGGTAAAAGACACACAGCCCACTACAGCCCCTCATCATCTTAGCTGCTATTGTTTTTTCCAGTGCTCACTTGCAGAAAACATTTTAAGGAAACAGATTTAGCTTTTGCCTTCCGCTGTGATCACTGATGAGTCCTGGCACATTTAGAAAGGAAAGATGTCCAGAATGTTTAATCAGCAGTGATTTAAACAAGGGACATATTTGAGAGAATTAACAAAAGCAGCATGCTCATTGCTCCGGGGTGATTTTTCTTGCTGGTAAGACTAAATGAATATCAGAACCCAAAGCAGTAGAAGTCTTTCAGGTCCAATTCATGCTGCCAAAGTGAAAAGACTGCCAGGATGGAAGGCTGAATCACTCCCTATGCCAGTCACAGCTGTGTTTTTCATATTTATAATGAATATCTTGATTCTAATGTTTAAAAAAAATGTACTCTTCTTCCAAAGTTTTATTCTTATCTCTTACCCTCCATCTCTTCTCTTCTCTACATCCCCACTCCATTCCTAGAAACTGATTGCAAAGCAGTTTAAGGCATTTAGTATTGGATCAGTTCAGAATGTCCTAATTTAGCCTGACGTAAAGGTCCTGAGGTAGAATATTCTGAAGGAGGTCTGAATCAATGAATGGTCATTCTTCTTAGTGAAGCCATCAAAAACAAGTGGGCCAGAAAAAGTGCTAAACACTAATAAGACAAAATGTATTTCAGGAAAACTAAAAAGTGTAGGTTAAAAAAAGTCAGTGGGGGCTCCTTCAGGGCCGCGTGCCCTGCCCAAAGATGGCTCCAGTGATCACATGGAAAATGTTTATGGCTACCTAATGAAGTATACCAACCTTGTCACTGGGTGGCAGTACAGGTTTTTTGTTTTAAACAATGAAGCTGGGTTATTGGAGTACTTTGTGAACGAACAGTCTAGAAATCAAAAACCCAGAGGTACTTTGCAGCTTGCAGGAGCTGTGATATCACCCAGTGATGAGGACTCTCATACCTTCACTGTAAATGCTGCCAGTGGGGAACAGTATAAACTCAGAGCCACAGATGCTAAAGAGCGACAACATTGGGTTAGCAGACTTTAGATATGTATACAACATCACACTGAAGCTATTGGAAAGAATAATCCTCCTCTGAAATCACGGAGCTTCTCGCTTGCATCTAGTGGTAATTCTCCTATATCCCAGAGGAGACCAAGTCAAAATGCCATTTCTTTTTTTAATGTTGGCCATTCCAAACTACAATCAGTGAGCAAAAGAGCTCACTTACCTCCAGACCATCTTGTGGAAGTCAGAGAAATGATGTCTCATGCTGAAGGACAACAAAGAGACTTAATTAGACGAATTGAATGCCTTCCTGCTTCTGGTCATCTTAGTTTCTTGGACCAGGATCTCTTAATGCTCAAAGCTACTTCCATGGCAACTATGAACTGCTTAAACGACTGCTTTCATATTCTCCAGTTGCAGCATGCATTACATCAGAAGGGCTCATTGACTTCAGGAACGACAATCGAGTGGTTAGAACCAAAGATACCTTTACCAAACCACTATAAAAATGGAGCTGACCAGGCCTTTGCAACTGAGCAGAGTAAGCCAGTGGCAGTCTCAGAAGAGCAGTGTGTTCCAGAATCTGGGCTATTAGCAAGGGAACCTGAAGAAGTAAATGCAGATGATGAGGTAGAGGATGCATGTGACAATAAGGAGGGTGACCTGGGAGCCGTGGAAGAGCAACGCAGTGTTATCCTGCATCTCTTGTCACAGCTTAAGCTGGGCATGGACTTAACAAGAGTGGTGCTTCCTACATTTATCCTAGAGAAGCGTTGCTTGCTGGAAATGTATGCAGACTTAATGTCTCATCCAGACCTGTTTATAGCCATCACCAATGGAGCCATGGCTGAGGACAGAATGATTCATTTTGTTGAGTACTACCTTACCTCATTTCATGAAGGCCGAAAGGGAGCCATTGCTAAGAAACCGTACAATCCTATTATTGGAGAAACATTTCACTGTTCTTGGAGGATGCCGAAAAGTGAGGTAGCCTCCAGTGTTACGAGCAGCTCTTCTACCCAGGCAGTCACAAATCATGCTTCTCTATCAGAGGAGGCTTTGAGCCAGGTGGGATCAGACTGTTACGCAGTCAGATTTGTTGCTGAGCAGGTTTCCCATCATCCTCCAGTCTCAGAATTTTATGCAGAATGTGCTGAGAGGAAAATATGTGTGAATGCACATGTCTGGGCTAAGAGCAAATTCTTAGGCATGTCAATAGGTGTGACAATGATTGGAGAAGGTGTCCTCAGTCGGTTGGAACATGGAGAAGAGTATACCTTTTCCCTACCCTGTGCATATGCCCGGTCAATTTTAACTGTTCCTTGGGTGGAATTGGGTGGCAAAGTCAGTGTCAACTGTGCAAAAACTGGGTATTCAGCCAGCATCACTTTTCATACTAAGCCATTTTATGGTGGCAAACTGCACAGGGTTACAGGTGAAGTAAAACATAATCTCATCAACACTGTGGTATGCAGAGTGCAAGGGGAATGGAATAGTGTTTTTGAGTTCACTTATAGCAGTGGAGACACCAAGTGTGTGGACTTGACTAAGTTTGCAGTGACGAAGAAAAGAGTAAGACCTCTGGAGAAGCAAGATCCATTTGAATCCAGGCGATTATGGAAAGACGTGACATATTCTCTGAGGGAATCTGAAATTGATAAGGCTGCAGAGCATAAACATACCCTGGAGGAATGTCAGAGGACTGAAGAAAGGCATCGTACTGAAACAGACACACCCTGGAAAACGAAATATTTTATTAAAGAGGGAGATGGCTGGGTTTATCACAAACCCCTTTGGAAAATAATTCCAACAACACAACCAGCAGAGTGACACACACTATCTGAGACTTGACCAAATGAAATTCTTTTCTGTTTACCCTAAATCCTCCCAGAATGGAATCATTGCACTGAGTGACCTGCTTCCTGATTGCACAGACTGAGACTAGCTCAGCATGATGTACCTGGTAGCGCACTGCAGGACTGCGGCAAGACCAAAGTGTTGGAGAAGCACGATGGCCCTCTCACCAACATGTTCCTGTGATGTGAGCAATATTATAGAACTTTTCACCTGAATTCTTAGGTGATTAATCTTTCATTCAGTTCCTGCTCCTAAAGCTGAGTTTGAATCCCCTATTTTCTCGTGGGGGCAGCAGAGAAACACATTAGTGAGAACTCAGTGTTTTGATTTCTTTATAGTGAGAAGTGAAGTCTCTTCGCGGGTCTGTGCTCTGCTTTCTTTCAGTAACTGAAGTATTCGCTACTCTTAAAAGCAAACCAAGAGGAGGAGGAAGATGACCCAGAAGTGGATTCAGCCATTGTGCCTGAAATCAGTGCTAAAAAAATCAGATTGTAGTAACAAGTCATTCTGTTCTTCAGAGAGACTGTGCCTGTGTCTGAGGAACTTACCATTATCCACCTCTGTTGGAACTGTCTTTTAAAAAGTATATTTATAAATTGATTAGAATTATAAATAAGAAGAATTTTTTCTTCTGATCATTTTAATATACTTGAAAACATTGACTTGAAAAATTTCAGAACATTTTTCAGCAGTTTTATTAAATATTACACTTGAGAGACAATTTTTTAAAATATGTTCATGTCAATATGATGAGATTTTGGCCTTTCTCAAGAACTGAGGCATTAAAAAACATAAGCAAGTATTAAAAAATAAAACTGTTACTTTTTCCCTTACTCTTTTTTTTCATTTGTAGGTTAATATCCAGTATTATGTGCTATCCCTTGGGTAAGTTATATTTTATCTTACCTCTGTTCACTCAAAATGTAAAACAACTATTCGTATTTGTCAGTAATTCAAAAGTTAAATATATATGAGTGCACGTACCTTATGGTTTTATTTTCTTTTCAAGGAAACTGAAATGCTGAAGAAAGAGTATGAAATAAAAAGATATTGGGAAGTTGTATTCAGGTACAAATCTTTTTTTTAAAATAAGTATTTTATTGAAGTTGAAGAATTGCTGGCATTTAAAAGAATAGTGTTATTATGGCTTTCATCATTCAAGTATTTATTGAGCACCTACTTATGGTGCTCAACACTTGTTACTGCAAGCTACCTTAATTTTCCAAGAGTGGTGCCTTACTGTTTCTTCTGATATGGTCTTCCAATCAATGTGTGTAACATATACCTGTTATTCATCAGCCATTGTAGGTGGTTGTATCTGTTGCATCATAAGAAGTTTAAGCTTTGTGCTCTGATAAATTGTGCTTTATTGAAGGGGTAAGTAGGATGAAAACAGCAAAACAACACTTTTTCAACAACTTGTAAATTATAAGAAAATGATTGGTTTATGTATAACCATTTTATTGATCCCCTTGTTCATTTTTCCTGTGAAATGCACTGAAAAATCTCAAAATGAGTTCTAGTTCATGTGTTGGGAATATTGAAAAATAATAAAACTAGAGAACAATGAAAAAAAAAAGTCAGTGGTAAAAGTGCAGGATGTGGAAGAACTGATTTAACAACTGTTAGGCAGAAAGACAGAAATGAGAGGGATGAAAAGGAGAAAGGGCCCCCCAGAGGTGACTCAGAGACTTGATCAAACAGAGCCAGAAAGCCAGAAATTACTCAGAGAGTTAATCAGATGAAGCCACAGGGTCCAAGAGTGACTCAGGAAATGTCCATCCCCCCAGATAAGAAACATCAGAAGCACAGGCACAGCACAGCCCCTGTCCCCATTTCACCAATCCAATCAGAACAAGCCTAGAGAGCTGACAGCTGTCAATCAAGCACCTCTCTGCCCTGCCAAAACCACATAAAAGATGCCTCAGAATGAGCATCCGGGCCTGTCTTATCTTAGGCAGGCCCACTCTGCTACTGTATGCAGAGTGTATTCAAACTTGCTTTGCTTTCTTGACTTTGGTCTCTCATCTCACTATATCTGACTTCCCTGAGACTTCCAGCCTAGTCCTTTCCTTCCTAACACAACCATTCATGGGAGAAAGGCTGTGGAGTTTTACTGACTGCAAGTTCTGTATGAGCCAAAGGTGCAGGGTGGCAAATTTCTGCTGCATAATAAGATGCATGGCATCCAAGACCAGAGTGGAAAAGATTGAGTTCCACCTTGTAATAATTATATATTTGTATCATCACATATAGTTACTGGTAGCCAGAATTTCATGTAATTAATGTTTCTGGCTGGGACTTTTGGTCACTTCTATGTCACTCTTAATTTTCATAATGTGAGCCTGTGTCCTGAACCATCTGCCAAGAACTGGAATTACTACTCATGGGATAAATGTCAAATTATATATGAAGATGACTCTAGTGACAGAGAGTAGGCCTATGAAAATCAAAGAGCAAATTACAGATAGATAATTGCTTCACAAGCAAATACCTGTAAGTAACCTTGCGTGAGATTCTGATAGAAATATAGTTAAACTTTAGAGTCCTGCTTAGGCCTTCAGATATGACTTCAGATCTCATGGATGCAAAATAAGCAATATTCATTTGGTTATTATAATGGAAACCATATGGGAATATCAAAGCAATTTATCACAGATGCAGAACCTGTTGACTAGAAAGTTGATCTCTTTCAGTTTGTGTGGGAATTCTGACTATGCACGTATTGTGTTAAATAATTTGTTAGGTCCAAATGCTTGTCAAAACCACTATACTTGATTATTAAAAGATGATAATTTTGATTACTTCTTTCTAGACCTGAACACTTTCGGTTGCGAAGAAAACCGAGGACAAGTTAAAGTGAGTCAGCAGGACCAGCCGAGTAATTCTGGGTTATACCAGTATCTTTTGAGCAGGTTTAGAAGGACAAGCAGGTGGAAATTCAGTTGTAAGTTAATAAAGTCTGAGGAATGAATGTAAAACATGGTGACTATTTGCTGATAATACTGTTATTGTAGAACTTAAATTTGCTAAGAGAGTAGAATTTAAATGTTCTTACACACACACAGAAGGAATTGGGGATGGTAAATATGTAAGATGGTGAGTGTGTTAGTTAATTCAATGCTGGAAATGCTTTCCCAGTGTGATATCAAATTTGCTCACTACCAGTAGCAGTGCAGAGAATTCCCCGGCTATAGCAAACAAAGGAACAGTGGATAAAGGGGTGCATGAGCACTCTCAAGGCTCCCTCCAGGGTTTGGTGTCTAGAGAGCAGGCAAAATCACCCATCTCTCAGTCTTTCCCAGAAAGGGGTGCATCTACATACTTTCAAAGCTGCTGCCTGAGTGTGAGCTTCTAGTTTAGCACACACTAAAGGCTGCCTCCCTGGAGACTAAGGAAACATGGATGAGCCTGGAGGGCATTATGTTAAATGAAATAAGTCAGACAGGGAAAGACAAATACTGCACGGTATCATTTATACGTGGAATTAAAAAAAAATGAACTCATAGAAATAGAGAGTAGAAGTGGTTGCCTGAGGTTGAGGGGTGGGGAAAATAGGGTGAAGTGGAAATTCAGTTGTAAGTTAATAAAGTCTGAGAAATAATGTAAAACATGGTGACTATTTGCTGATAACACTATTATTATAGAATTTAAATGTTCTTACACACACACAGAAAGAGTTGGAGGTGGTAAATATGTAAGATGGTGAGTGTGTCAATTAATTCAGTGGTGGAAATGCTTTCCTAGTGTGATATCAAATCATCACAGCACCTCAATAAAGCTGAAAAAATAAAAGATGGTATCTGTACCCACAACCAGTGATCTAAACAAGATCAGGTCATAGCCGCCTACAAAGTTAACTTCTGCCAGAGCTGACATGGTTAGATCACAAGGAAACTTAATTTTTTAGCCATTTTCTACTAAGATTGACCTTTTCCAAGGTGAACTGTTCAACTTGGAAAAGGAGAAGTTGCTTGAAACTGCATCATTCTTAAAATGATACTTTATGTAACCTAATTAAAGGTGGAGGGAGTGAAGTTTCTTTAAGTGGAGGGAATGGGGTCTCAAGAGGCCAAAGAGACAAGAGTGAATATAACATTTGAGGAATTTCAAATAGGTCAGAATGGGGGTGGTGAGAAAGTAAGTAGCAAGAGACGGGGGTGTGCAGGAAGGGGCCGTCATGAAGGGCTTGTTGGCCTTGCTAAGGAAAATGGATTTTTCCTGAGGGTTCTGATGGCCATTTATATGTTTTACACAAGGGCGTGTCTTGAATCAGATTTACAATTTAGAAAGACCACATTCACTGCAATATGGAAAACAGGGCTGGTCTGGGCAAGCCAGCATCACACTAAGGAGACCAATAATTCACCAAAATTTGGTGGGTGTTGATCAACTTAGTAGCAGTGATGATGTCCAAGGAAGTGAAGAGAATCAGGGAGATGTTCAGAAGGTAGAACTCAAAGGAACTGGAATCTAGTTTAATTATGGGATAAGAGAGAGACAGAATTAAGGATGACTCCCTCATTTCGGTCTAGGTGTAGATGGAGGTGCCTTTACAGAGAGGAGAATAAAGGAAAGGACGGCAAGTTTCAGGAGGGGCAGACAAACAGGATATGTTTAGTTTTGGATATATGTCCTAAGTTTAAAGAGCTGTGGACATGTAAAGAGAGATGTCTAGTAGCATTTGAAAATACATATGTGGTTCATGTACAACTCTAATATTCTGTGATTCTATTCTATCCTGTGGACTTACAGAGAGTCACTATTTACTGAATTTTAAGGAATCCCAGGGTAGGCAATAATATTTATGATTTGGAAAGAATCTTATAGATATTAGCAGGCCAATACATTAGCATCATTAGAGTCATAAAAAAAAAAAAAGAAGAAGAAAAGAAAAGAAAATATGTACCTGGAGTTCTAAAGAGAAAATGTGCTGGGGCTCCAGATATGCTATTTGAATGTTAGTTGGAGACACTGGAGCAGATGAAATCACACAGAACCTATCTATAGAATGGAAAACAAAGAAATAAATGGGACAGATCTCAAGGAACATCAACTTCTAAGAGGTTATCAGAAAGAAGATACATGAAGGAATTGGGTAAGATACAGCTTGAGCTTGGAGAAGAACTAGCCGAGTACAGGATCACAGAAACAAAAGGGAATGTTTCAAGAAGGGGCAAGTGCAACCCGATGACAGGCACTTCCGAGAGATCAAGGAAGATGCCCTCGCAGACTGAAAGGAGCGCATTGTATTTAGCAACCATTAAAATACAGCAATAACTTGGCCCTCCAGTTTCTTACAATTTACATGGGGTTCTAGGAGAACTGATATAACAAATACTTGGGAGGAGAGAATAGAAGCCTAAAAACATATAAATTATGCTGTGAGCATGTATAAATATAAGAATTAAAATATAAGTCACATTCTGTGTCACTGTAGGCTTAAAAATAGAATTTTAACAAGGTTCTGTAAGAGGGGGAAATGTGGCTTGGTACAAGATCCTCCCACAGGAGAAGTGGAAAATTGATTTCGTTTCTATAAAGTTTTGTGGGATTGCTCTGAATTCTCTTCCCATATTTCATGTGTTCAAGGTAAGTTTCAAAACCATGGCTTCTTTATGGTAGCAATCTATCTTATCTGTGACACTTTGGATTCACTGACATATCACATGCAAGAGATTTGTCCTTACAGTCACTATTGGTTTCATTTTGTGTATTATATTCAAGCTTAATGTCTGCTTTTTTTTTTCACAGAGGACAAATATGAAAACAAGATCTCTTGAGCCTGAGGTTTTAGTCTCACTATAGCTTTATAGGTTAGGCTTTAATAGTCCAATTTTACAGGTGAAGAAATTGAGCCTTAGAGAGGTTAAGTAACTTGCCTAAGGTCCCAAAGAAGCCTTCTAACAGTTTAGTATGCTGCCTCTTCCCTTTATCATTTTTCATATTTTGAAAAGTTGTCACTAAAACGCTGGCAAGATTCCCATCTTTTCCTCCTAATAGATTTCTGGTAATATTTCTTCATTCAAATACTGCACAATTGCCTAAATTAAAAATCTCTGCATGTAAATACTGCTTTGAAAGTAAATGAACTTCAGAGTTCTTTACCTGATGACACTCTAAGCAATTAGGATGATGATTGGTGCCCCCACCATTATCAGTGATGTTATCACACTGGCAGTTTACTCAGACACCAATGAAACATAAAGAAATTACTTGCAAGGTGGCTTAAAAATTAAAGGGAATGACTAAGGTTATCCTTATATAGAAGAATAATATAGACTATGTGCTGTAATCTCAGTGGTCCAAGAAGGCACGTTTATTTTTCAAATCTCACCCCTACCCACATGTATATTTGCTGATGTTTAAAATTCTATTAACAGAGAGTAAATCTTTTCATTTCACAAGACATGAGATTTAAGGACACATACCTTTGGAAGGGGCAAAACTCATTGAATAAAATGGACTTCAAGATCTAAATTACTGTTTCTAATTGGATCTGAATGGTAGGAAATAGAGAACAGAAGTTCCTTCATGATTGAAGTGTCAGAAGTTAATAGATGTTGCAAAAGGGGGAAAATGAGAAGATGAGATGACCAAAATTTGCAGCTTCTTATCTGCCTAGAGGCATCCCTTAGAAGGCTAGTATACCAATAATTCCTTCTCCTCACTTCTTGTAAGAAATGAAGATAATGTTTCTCTTTAACTCTGAACGATAGATATTGCTTTCTTTAGAAGCTTGTCTCTGGCTTCTACCTCTCGATTTATTATACAGTTCCTTGCTTGTTGACATATGCTTCAGCAAGTTTATCCTTATTGGTGGTTTTAAATTGTAAGTGTCTTGAGGCCCGGATCTAACTACCTTGCTTATAATAACAGAATACTATCGGTATATGTCTGCTAAACAAATAACAAAGATCACTTGACTGGGTATGTAAAAATAAAGAGTATCTGCCCTTTGATTACCTCCCATAGACACTTGAAAGGTTGGGAATGTAATGCTACCATTTTGGATCCTGGAAAAAGAATACTTATTTAACCTAAAGGAAAGAAAAGGAAAGGAAAGAGGGAAGAGGTCAAGGCAGAGCCCAGATGGAGAGATACATGCCCATGTGACCAAAATTGTTTCTAAGTAAGTGATATAAGATTTAAAAAATTTTTAAATCTCTTGAACTAACAGGGATATGAACTTTGTCTATTTAATCATTTTTCTATTTCTCAAATTTTTGATGATCACACTTTGTGTTATCTTCTGAATAGTGAACACTTTTATTTATCCTTTTGACATTACCTTTCCTAGTGATTAATTCAAAAAGTTTCATTTGCAATGACACTGAATGAAAGTCACTTGAATATTGTAAGGAATGGTTTTTGATAGAACATACCAAACAGTGTTTCTATATTTTTTAAAGCCTAGAGACACCGTGATAGAACATTCTTAGATCTTTAACAAAGCACTGAAGCTACGCCCATTTGTCTTGGTCAGATGAATACAATGACTGGGGTTGATCAGCCACAGGAAGGGAGATATTTTTTTTGAAAGAGCAAAAAGTAGTTTGTTGGGATTTTTTACACTCTACGTTTGTCCAAGCATATTTTTTGGTAATGATCCCAAATAGGATCGCCAAGGAAATTCACACAGTGTACATAGAATATAATGAAGACCACATTGTGTCCCTGTTTCAAAGCATACTGACAGTTTCTCTCATCCATTTACCTCCTCCCATTTTTTCTATCCTATGTCCTTTCTCAATACAAAGAATTGGTATTGAAAGTGGTCCAGAGGAACACTTAATAGAGAACTGGATGAGTGGGCAGGGTAAGGTTGGTGAGTGCAATCAGAGAGTCTTTAAAAATTCAACATTTTCAACTCAATCCAGTGTTGTATGGTACGTCTTAGAGGAGGGGGTCTCTACCAATTTTTCAATGGCCATGTTTTATCAATATGACCTAGTTTAAGTTTGTCAAATAATGAATGAGGGTGGGAAAACTTGTCCTTGTGGATTCCAATTATATCTGAGTTTTTTTTCTTTCTCTGTTTTTAGCTGTATTTTAAAATCAGAAATAATTTTGTTGAATATTTCATGAACCCAGATTATAACAACCTGTAAAACATCTAAGTTAAGAAAAGAATCAGAGATCAAATACTTTAATAAAATTCTAATTAACCCCACTGAATTTAAAGGCTCCTACAGCCTTTGGCACAGAGGAGGGTGACATGATATGGTGAATCTTGAATACAAGCATACAACTCACAGGAATAACTGACCTGACACCAGAGGTAAAATGTACTAAGGCTAATAAATATTTTCAATCAAGAGTCAGCCCAAAAATAAGAGATATGAGAGAGAAGATAAAATGCAGAAGGTCATTTGGGCCATCTAAAGAATAAAATTCTTTCTTAGGAAAACATTCTATTAAGACACTGCAAAATAAATTCATGAATTGAACAGCTGTGCTTTACTTCTAAAAGATTACATGGAGAATTTATTAGTATGCATCACATCTAAAAGCCTGAAGTTTAATTACACAAAATTATTAAAAAGAAAAAAATTGTGTTTCTCTGTCTTTCAATAAAAGAGAAAAACAAGTGCTTAACCAGATACTTTCTGGGTCTTCCACATGCTAAGTTGGGAACAACCTTTCTTTTATACTCCGAGGCTCTACTTGTATCAATCTCTTCCTCTGAGGAGAGCAAACACATGATGGGAAAACATGATAGAGTATAGGGTGTAGCCTTAAACCTCACCTCCATTCTACCCCACAATTGATACAATATGCCTCCATATTGCTGAAGTCTCAATCAGACCATATCCCTGTGGATATGAAAAGTAAATGAAGTTCATTTTCTATTCCCCACCTCAATAAGGGAAGATTCTAAAATATCAAGACTAGGACATTAAAATCGCCCAGCTCAGTAAGAATCAAAGCCTATGAACAAGATGGCTCCTGAATCCAAAAGCTGAAAAGTCCAGTTGTAGATCAAGATTCATAGAGCTCCCCAGCATAATGCATAATGGGATTCTTGTAGACCATGCAGCCCCAGCCCCTCTGCCAAGGTGGCCCAGCCCTGTGCACGGTGGGGCTGCTGTAATCCAAGCAGGCGTGGCCCTGGCTGAGTGCATGCCAAGCAACCCCCAGCCAGCACCCACCACACCTCGATCCAGCCAGCCAACCAGGCATATACAGTCCAACCAGGGAATGTCTTACATAAGGCCAGTTCTTCAAGATTGGGGGAGGTAGCACTGTTGCCTAACTCATGGAAACAAAGACAGAAAGCCAAACAAAATGAGGAGACAGAGGAATATGTTCCAAATAAAAGATCAAGATGAAGCTTCTGAAAAAGAACTAAATGAAACAGACTTAAGCAAGCCACCTGATAAATAGGTGAAAGTAATGGTTATAAAGATACTGACTGGACTTGAAAAAAGAGTGGATGAACTCAGGGAGGACTTCAACAAAAAGACAGAAAATATAAAAAATAGCCAATCAGAGTTGAAGAATACAATAAATGAAATGACAACTGAAAAATAAAAATAGCCAAGAAATCATGAGAAAGAACATTGCCAGAAGTATCACACTCCCTGTTATCAAACTATACTACAATGCTACAGTATCAAAACAACATGTACTGGCACAAAAATAGACATATAAACCAAGGGAACAGAAGAGAGAGCACTGAAATAAATTCACCCTTTTATGTTCTATTAATATATGACAAAAGATACAAGAATATACCATGGGGAAAAGACAGTCTTTTCAATAAATGGTGTTGGGAAAACTGTACAGCTATGTGTGAAGGCATGAAACTGGGCTATTGTCTTATACCATGTACAAAAATAAACTTGAAATTAATTAAAACCTAAGTTAAGACCTGAAATCATAAAACTCCTAATAGAGAACAGGCATTGAACATTGGTCTTAGCAATTTTTTTTTTCTGGATATGTCTCCCCAGGCAAGGGAAACAAATGCAAAAATAAACAAGTGGGACCACATTAAACTAAAAAGCTTCTGCACAGTGAAGAAAACCACCAGCAAAATTAAAAGGCAATCTGTTGAATGGGAGACTATATTTGCAAATGATATATCTGATAAGTGGTTAATATCCAAAATACATAAAGAACTTACACAAATCAATACCAAAAGATCAGATTAAAAATATGCAGGGGACCTGAATAGATATTTTTCCAAAGAAGACAAACAAATGTCCAACAGACATACGAAAAGATGCTTAACATCATTAATCAGGGAAATGCAAATAAAAACTACAATGAGATATTGCCTCATACCTCTTAGAATAGCTAGTATCAAAAATAAAAAGGAAAGAAATATCAGGTGTTGGCAAGGATGTGGACAAAAGAGAACCCTTGTGTACTATTGGTGGGAATGTGAATTGGTGTAGCCACTATGGAAAACAGTATAGAGGGTCCTCAAAAATTAAAAATAGAAATATCATGTGACCCAGTAATTCCACTTCTGAGTATCTACCTGAAGAATACAAATTATTGATTCAAAAAGGTATATGCACCCGTATGTTTGTTGCAGCATTAATTACAATAGCCAAGTTATGGAAGCAACCTAAGGGTCCATTGACAGATGAATGGATATAGATGTGATACATTATACACATTACTCAACCATATAAAAGAACAAGATCTTACCATTTGTGACAACCTGGGTGGACCTAGAGGCTATTATGCTAAGTGAAGAAAGTCAGACCGAGAAAGACAAATACCATCTGATTTTACTTATATGTAGAATCTAAAAAAATAAAAAACAAATGAAGAAACAAAGAAAACAAATACAGAATCATAAATATAGAGAAAAAACTGGTGGGTGCCATAGGAGAAGGGTTTGGTGGGATGGGCAAAATTGCTGAAGCAGATAGTTACAAACTTCCAGTTATAAAATAAGTAAGTCATGGAAATGAAAAGTACAGTATAGGAAATAGAATCAATAAAATCGTAATACTTTTGTATGGTGACAGTAACTACACTTATCATGGTGAACATTTCATAATGTATATAATTACCAAATCACTATGTGATACACCTGAAATCAATAGAACATTGTATATAAACCAGGTCTCAATTAAAAAAAGAATCGGTAGAGCTGTCCAGGGTCCTGATCCTATTTAGCACTCTGCATCCTGTCTCCTTCCCTTGTCTCTATTAAAAACACTAATCATCTTGACTGTCAACATTCCCTCAGAAATGCTGATGATTCTTGCCGACTATTTCAGAATTCTTCAAATCTTTCTTAGGCAACCTGACTTTAGAAAATCTTAAGTACATGTGGATTTTTATACCCTTCAACCTGTGAACATCCAGGATAGGGACCCTGGAACACTTCGGCTTAAGTGCATGCTTTGATGACCCTGGAGAGATTTAGGGACATTCATTTTTTTTCTAAAGACAAAGTAATTTATTTATATTTTAAATTCATTTCCCAAATTGGACTTCTTAGAAAAATATGCATAATTAGATACTCCTGTGCCTTAAGAATATCAAATGCTGGCACAACTACCAGCATAATTAGTTATTAAAAGATAAGACTATAGATGACACAGTCATGGAAACAAGGTTAATGTAAAAAGGTCAATATAGCCATGGTCACTATTCATCACACAAATGTTGCCACACTAGCGCAAATACTGCTGAAAGGAAAAAATAGTCAGATGATAGAATAACACAGGTTATTACAGGAGGAGTTACTACATTACTTTCTGTATAAAGAAAGGATGGGAGAGACCTATTCAAATGTCCTGAAACTCTTTGTCAGTTAAGAATAACCAATTGTCTAGTATGATTTAATATCTATCATTTACAAATTTGTAAGTTTTTTTCTTAGAGCCATAAATGTTCAAAACTCCTCATATTTGTGTAGTAAGTGGTTTATGCTTGGCCACTTTTTTTTTCCTCTGGAGATTTAGATTATTATTGTAAGTGATATACATCCACTGGCTAATTTCTAAAAACTGGTTTTAAAATCCAGTAAATTTATTCTTAAATAATGCAACTTCTGACCTGCTTAGTATTCAGAACCAAAAACTGAAATTCTGCCACCCTTTTTGCAGTCTATTGATTTGAGAACTACAGCTGCTGAAATTAAACTTTATTGTTAGCATAGTGCTTTCAGTTGAGGAAGCAATTTCAAATTGGTTTCGTTTCTAGCCCAGCTTCATATTAAGTAAATATATGCCTAAAAGTGTTTCTAGCAGATTATTACCTAAAGTGGTAGAGGCAACTTTGCAGGTGCGGCTCTGAGAAACTAAAATCTACTTTGGTGCTGAGTCTTACTACCTAATGGATAATCATCAGTTTTGAATCTGAACACAGTTATCGTCCGAGCTCTAAGAGTTATTTCAAGTTAGATCTTTCTTCATTTAACATACTTTCAATTGTAGTGCTTTAAGTTATGTGCATATAGCAATGAAGTGACCACCGTTCCTATCCTTCAGGAGTGTGTTGTCTAGAAAAAGACAGATACAGAAATAGATAATACAATGTAACTGGCAATAGAGGTTTGCCCAGTATGTAATGGGAAGGATTCTTATTCATGTACTGGGTAGGTTCAGGGAATGTGGATGGTCCCCCAGAGGAAATAAACTAGAGATTGATGGGAAGGATGTCTTTGCTTTATTTCTCTAAAATAGCAAGTTCAATTTCCTGGTTCAAGCAATAGCTTTTATTCTCTAAAAATAATAAAATAACATTCCCCCTGCTGGCATAAACACTAACTAAAGTAGCAGAAATAATAACCCATCATTTTATAGACATTCTGAATGACAAGGCAGAAAATGATGAATAGAAAAATAATATGAAGAGTTATGAGTTTTGAATAACAAGATCAATAAAGATACCACCTATTTTGATCTCAAATATATAGACAGTAAAAGTCTGGGAACTAGAGAAAGAAACACAATGTCTTTTTGTGAATGCTCTTTTAAAGAATATTGCATCTTTCAGTCATGCCTTGAAATATGATGAACAAAACACAGAAATATCTGAGAAGTCAATAAAACTTGACTTAGTTATCATGCCAATTTAAACTTATATCTGAATCCCATCAGACTTCCCTTCTTAACAGAGAAAGCCATGGTTATTAGCCTAAGCAAAGATAAATCTCTACCCCCCAAAATCTCACGCCAGTTTACCTGCTGTGATACATTTTGTGTCATAAAAGATAAGGCTGAGAGCTTTGAATGCAACTATTTGTAGAAACCACTTTTATCAACTGAATGTAAAGAACAAGGAAAGAAAGTACAAGCTGTACCCTGTATCTATATCACACTAATGGGAGTGACAATTTGTCACTTTGCCACGTGATTTGAACAAAGGAGAAAACTAATCTTGGTAATTCAGTTCAAATGGATTTGGGGCTGTGGTTATGCTCCAGGATACACCACCAGGAATGAAGACGAAGAAAGGAAAACCACCATGTTGCCACAAGCCAAAGAGACAAAGCTGTAAATAGCAGCAAAGCCCAGGGATAATTTTCTCTTTTAAAAAGGGTAAATGGGCCACACCAGACACATGTTCTTATTTACATACAGTGTAACCATCACCACAACACCCACTAACATTTCCTCAGCATTTACTATGTGCCAGGCACTCTGCTCAATGCTATACCTCTATTGTTTTATTACATCTATGCAGGTCATATTTCTGTATTTCACAGAATCCAAGACATTGGTGACTGTGAGACATGCTATTGTTTTATATACATACTGTTAAGAAAGTAAAAGCAATTAAAACTATGATTTTCTTTCCACTTAAGCCGCATTTAGGTTTTAAAATATGAAATAATATGCACTTGGGAATCGGTGAATTTCAGTGCTCTGGCCTTTATTTTACAAAGGAACAAACTAAATCCAGATAAGATAACTTTCCCAAGGTCATATTCAGGCAAGGAAAGAAAGTGGGGAGGAATCAGGGTATGAATCTGGAAATCAGGTGCCCTGACGAGGGACACTGTCTATTTTTATGGTCTTGAACAACTAATGTCCCTCTGTGCCTTGGCTGCCTTACTTTTTGAAGCAGGATTCATAGTTTTGAACTAGCTTCTTTCTAAAATCCCTTTCAACTCTCACATCTTGGATTATTTATCTTCACAAACAGACAGTGGTTTGGAATTTAATGAGAAAAAAAACATAATCATGCACAGCATAATTTTATGACTTTGGAAATTAGAATGGATCCTGGGAAAGAAATCAGGCTTTGGGACAGCATAGCATGGTGGAAACATCAATGGCTTTGAGCCAGAAACACCTGATTTCTAGTACCAGTGCTAGTTCTCCTTCAGCTATGTGACACTGGGTGGGGTGCTTAACCTCCTTGAACTGAAGTTTCTTTATCTAAGAAATAAGAATATGCTTGCTTCAAAGGGCTGTTGTGAAGATAAATATTATAATGGAAGTGAATCTTCTGGGATGGAACATTTATTTCATAAAGACTAGTTCCCCATACTCTCAAAAAAATTAGTCTAAAATAAAATTACAGCCTAGGTTTTGGCACTGGATATTTTGGGGCTCTTTGTGTACTCTTTTTACAAATGTTATGTGAATATGGTATTGGAAAGTTGAAAAGGATGAGGGAAGTTCTGCAGTATATTACTAGAAGACAGACATTTTAGAATGCAACCGTTGTAGATGCTTGCTTTTCCCCGTCCCACCCACAGCATCCTTTCCCCCTTCCCCTGCCATGGTGCCATGAGACTCACTCTCTTCCATCCTCAGTCCAGGCGCTGACAGCTGACTCCATGGAGGGGCATAAGACACCGGCCTGGACAATTAACTATCTCATCAGAGACATAATCTGGAAAGTTTTGTGCAACTGTTGAGAGGAAGCATGTACTGTTTTCCACTTGACTGGGACCATGAAACTTGAAGCTGCATGAGTGTGTAAGAAATAACACTGCAACTGAGAACAGAATTGAGACATGGAGAGGTACAGCCCCCTGATGGCATCACCTTAGGCTATGGATCCAGACACTGAAGCTTGGTTTAACCCTTGTCTTGGTTCAGGTTTCTGTAACAGAATACCATACATTGAATAACTAATATGCAACAGAAACTTATTTCTCACAGGTGTAGAGGCTGCAAGTGCCAGCAAAGCTGGGTTCTGGTAAGGCCTCTCTTCTCTGTTACAGACTTCTCATTATGCCCTCACATGACAGAAGGGGCGAGAGAGCTCTCTGGGGTTTCCTTTGTAAGAGCACTAATCCCATTCATGAGGACCCCACCCTCATGACCTAATCACCTCTCAACGGCCCTGCCTCCAAATACCCTCACATCAGGGGTTAGAACTTCAACATATGAGCTGAGGGTGGGGGGGGATGCAAATGCTTGGCGAGTTGTAACACCTGTGAGCTACTAAGTTCCCTTCTTTTTTGTGAACTGTTAAGTTCCCTTCTTGCATAAGCCTATTTGGGTTAGGTTTCCTGTGAACTGCTACTCAAAAATATCCTCAGTAACTCTAAATAAGATAATGCTGCCATAAAAAAAAAGAAAGAAATCCTGCCATTTGCACCATGGATGGACCAAGAGGGTTTATACTAAGTGAAATAAGCCAAGTGAAGAAAGACAAATGCCATACGATTTCACTTATTTGTGAATACAAAACAAAATGAAATGAATAAAAGAGCAGTAGACTCATAGACACCGAGTAGTGACTGGCAGTTACTGTGGGAATGGGGAGACTGAGGGGGATAAAGGGGCACATTTCTCAATCATAATAAAAGTTGGTCACAGGGATAGTAGTACAATGTGGAAAATATAGCCAATGATTTTGTAACATTTTCCTTTGTTGACAGATAGTAACTGCACTAGTGGGGTTGAAGATTAAATAATGTGATTAACTGTAGAACCATTGTGTTGTATACTTGAAACCAATATAAAATTGTGTATCTACTTCAATTAAAAAATTGATAATATCAGATTGCTTGAAGGAATTTGCCTATGGGGAAGAGAAATTACTACTTATTTATTTTCTCCCCTAATTCTCCTCATAGGTAGGACTGGACAGAACCAAGACTACCACTATCATTTTGCAAGCTGCTGCATTTGCCAGCTTCCGTGACAGAAGTCAGACACCGAAGAACCATAGCCTCTCCCTTAGTTCCAATACATAGACAACCTGTCCCCACATTGCTCCTAGAGTCACCACGTAACTGTCTTCCTGGACATGATCACTTCATAATTAATGGCCATATTCTAGAGACTGCTTTCATTTTTTCTCCAGATGTTTTAGGAAAACTGGTAAAATCCAACTCCTAGAATGGATTGGTGTCATTTCCATTTTCTCTCATTTTTGTAATAACACTGCTGAAGGAGCCAGTGCTCATGAGGAGCAAGTTGCAGGAGAAGGTGGGGAGGCCTGGGGCCTGCACCAGCAAAATGCACATCAGAAGAAGAATGCCAGAGTGGGGGAAATCGGGGCACAGCTTAAGCAGACTTGGAGTCAGTCCTTTTAAATTAGGACTTTTATTAAGTGCTGCCCTGAATATTATCTCCAATTTGGATAAAATCCAATTGTATATCCAATTCATATTCCTTAGTCCGGCATTTAAGGCTCCCCATTATTTGACCCCAAATCCTCTAACCTCAGTCCTCCTCCTTTCCTATACTAACTGACTATCTTGGCCAGAACCAACCACTTCTATCTCTTTATCACATCCAGTGGTCAGCCATTGTTGCGGCTTTGATCTTTGCACCCACAGAAGCCTCTCATTTCCTTTCGATTTTCCTAATTTCCACAGGGATAAAATAATTCCCTGATCTCATTAGCCAAAAGGGATTTTTCCTTCCTCTCAACACTTAGAGCATTCATCTTCTGCCTTTCATTTGACCTGCACTTGCATACTGCCTTGCACTATCAGCTGTCATTTAACATATATTTCATTTTCCCAACTAGACTGCTTACTCCTGAGGTCAAGCATGAGTGCACCTTATGTTTCATAATTAATAGTAGTGTCTGCACTGTGATTTGTACAAAGTTAAATGTTCAAGAAAAAATTTGTAGATTGAGGATAGAGGCTGAGCAAAGTGGTTCCCTGTACATGTTTTGCTCACAATTTCTCTTGAGAATGGAGTTAGTAACTTATGTCAGATCTGGAAGAGGCAGAAATGTGGATTTTGGGAAGGAATGACAAATTGATAAATTGTAAATGGAAGGGAATTAAGGGGGAGACCAGATAAGTAGAGCCAAAAAGAAATACACATGAATAGCAGACATGGTGCTTGTACAGAAACTTCATTCCCAAGACTTAGATAGATGGCACCTACACAGACCTCAACTGTGGCATGACTGACTCCAATACATACACGTAAGAAATTGTTCAGCCCAAGTTTCCTGTCCTCTTACTGATCCTGAAGCATCTCCTTGCAGTTGGAAAATGATGCACCTTCAGAGGAGAATCATAGTTCAGTTGTATATATGAGAAAGCCTGAGACCAATGTAAAGGAAACCAAGCCTACAGTTTCAGGCATGAGCACCGCACAGCTGGTAGACAATGCTGGGTGAAGGGCATGGCTCTGTGACTGAGCCAGTTTACTCAGCACTTGGGAGGTTTGGTTCCCTCACCTGTAAAATGGCAGGAAAATTACTCCTACAGAGACTGCTAGCAGCCTAGATACTACACATTTCTCCCCTCTTCCTTACTAATAGAAACTCTTTATTATTAGAGGCAGAATATGATCAGCTGAAAGTACATTTCCCATCTGTCCTTGCAAATAGGGGAGAAATCAACGTTCAGAAATCACTGAACTGGGCTTTTTGCAAATCTCTTTCCAAGAAAACTTGGAACCTGGAATCTTCTTTAAAGAGACCTAGGAGGTGTGCCCTCCTGAATTTCAACTTCCTTTCTTCCTCAGTGGCCTTCTTGCATCCAGGAGACAATCATGAGACTAAAAGCCATTCACTAACTCTGATGAACAGAGAGATGAAAGAAGCTGGGTCTCTGATGGTCATGGAGGTGTTCGTGGATTGACTATCTCTGGAGTTTTTTAATGTGAGAGAAAAGTAAATCCTTATTTCAGTCAATATTTTTCCTGTCTCTTTTGCCAGTAACCAAATGCAATCCCTACTTCACAGAAATGTTATACACATTATATGAGGTGATATATATAAAGAGCCCATATATGTGCTATTGTCCTTTCTTCATGCTATTCATAAAAAACTTACATGTTGAGTAAATAATTAGTGTTTGGGGACATCAATTTTGATTAAAACATTGTCATTTTGGTTTTGGGGTTTTTGTGCCTACACGTGAGGTTGACAAATATTTTTAAATATTGTTACTTTATATACATATGTATCATCAATAATTGCAAACTCTATTCTTCTACTCATCAACTGTCCCCCACCCTCCTTTTTTTGGCATTTGTGGACAGGTGCACAGGATCACAATACTTACTTCTATTTATTGTTCCCTCTGTTCTAATCAGGTTGTGGACTCACTGTTTCGCTACTTGGTACATTTTCCCCAGTTACTTTCCACACACACAGAGTCCTTGCCTGACTCTGTTTACCCAATGCCTGTTCATTCTTTGACTCACCATCAATGCTGCTTACAGATTCTCCCATACCTGCGCCCCTCTATCAATTAACTATACCAAATTATTCAGCACTGACTAATTTCCTTCTTACCTTGCTGTTTAGTTTAATATGTGGAAACCTTACCCTCTGCATTAAACTGTAATTTTCTTAAGAGAAGAGACCACATTCCTTACGGAATGTCCAAATGAGATCAATGTACCGGAGACACACAGATACCATATTTGTTGCTTTAGACTCAGCACAATTCAGGGTTGCTCCTCCCAGTCCCCATTTTCTAATAGTGTCTAGCACAGTACTTGGCATAGAGAAGTCATCTAACAAATACACGCTTAACGGAACTGAAAACTCTTTGCCTGGTTTAGGTCATGATGCCAGAGTGAAAAACATTCAAATAATATTCAATCAAGAATTTTCATCGGAAAATTCAAAGTGCTGGCCCAATGAACTTGATGTACTGGAACAAACAAGTGCAATTGAAAAGAACACACAGCTAGCCAGAGAAAAAAATGGAAAAATAGCAGGCTGGTCAAGAACCTGTTCCAAGTTTTCTATTTCCTTCACTGACCAAAGAATTTGTTCAATCCAGTCAAAGAAGTACTTCAGTTAAATGCCAACAAACTTCTTTGTACCTGGGGGCTGCAAAGACTTAGCTTGCTATCTTAGATGAAGCCTACATGTGCATTTTCAAATGTTCTCTAAGACTGTTTAGCTCAGAACAATCATCATTTCCACTTATCTCTTGTTTGGAGGAGGTATTTTCATGCTAAATCAGAGATTAAGTATAACATTTAAGCTAATTTTCAGTTTTCCATTTCCTTTACAGCTTTGAAACAGAAATTATTTTTATTAAAGTATGAGTTAAAAGTCAAAATAGATTGGGGGCAAAGCCAGGATGGCGGCGTGAGTAGAGCAGAGGAACTCTCCTCCCAAAACCACATAGAATTATGAAAATATAACAAAGACAACTTCCTAAAATAGAGATCAGAGGACACAGGACAACATCCAGACCACATCCACACCTGCGAGAACCCAGCGCCTCGCGAAGGGGGTAGGATACAAGCCCCGGCCCGGCGGGACCCAAGCGCCCCTCCCCCGGCTCCCGGCGGGTGGAAAGAAACCGGAGCGGTTTTTTTCTTTTTTTTTGGCAAGTGCTTTTTGGAAGCCTTAAAGGGACAGGGACCCCAATACCAGGGAAACAGGGCAGTAAGACCGGTGAGCGGGTGCCTGGGACCGGCACCTGAGGACAAAGAAAATCGCGCATTTTTTCCTTTTTTTTTGGCGAGTGCTCTTTGGAAGCCTTAAAGGGACAGAGACCCCAATACTAGAGAAACAGGCAAGCAAGACTGGTGAGCGGGTGCCTGAGACCAGCACCTGAGGACAAAGAAAACCGCGCGTTTTTCCCTTTTTTTTTGGCGAGTGTTTTTGGAAGCATTAAGGGGACAGGGACTCCAATACTAGGGAAACAGGGCAGCAAGACCAGTGAGAGGGTGCCTGAGACCGGTGCCTGAGGACAAACAATATCGCGCGTTTCACCCTTTTTTTTTTTTGGCGAGTGCTTTTTGGAAGCCTTAAAGGGACAGGGACCCCAATAATAGGGAGACAAGGCAGCAAGACCAGTGAGCAGGTGCCTGAGACCGGCGCCTGAGGACAAAGAACATCACGCATTTTTTCCTTTTTTTTTTTTTCCTCTTTCGTTGTTGCTGTTGTTGTTTTGGTTTGGAGAGTGCTTTTTGGAAGTCTTAAAGGGGCAGGACAGGACACTTAGACCAGAGGCAGGGAATCTGGGGATCTCTGGGCACTCTAACCCCCTGGGCAACAGGGAGCACAGAGGCCCATTACAGAGATGAACAGCCTCCCAGCCGCTCCCCCTCCAACAGGGCTCCACCATTTTGGAGGGGCAGCCCCACCCAGGCCACGCCCACAGCAACAGCAGAGATAAACTCCATAGCAAACAGGCAGGAAGCAGAAGCCCTGTCTGCACACAGTTGCCAAGCATAAGCCACTAGAGGTCGCTATTCTCACAAGAGAGGATGGCCACAAACCAACAAGAAGGAAAGCTCCTCCAGCTGTGACTTGTACCAGCTCTGCAAACTATCTCTATCACCATGAAAAGGCAAAACTACAGGCAAAGATCACAGAGACAACACCTGAGAAGGAGACAGACCTAACCAGTCCTCCTGAAAAAGAATTCAAAATAAAAATCATGAACATGCTGACAGAGATGCAGAGAAAAATGCAAGAGCAATGGGATGAAGTCCGGAGGGAGATCAAAGATGTCAGGAAGGAGATCACAGAAGTGAAACAATCCAATCCCTGGAAGGATTTATAAGCAGAATGGATAAGATGCAAGAGGCCATTGAAGGAATAGAAACCAGAGAACAGGAACGTATAGAAGCTGACATACAGAGAGATAAAAGGATCTCCAGGAATGAAACAACACTAAGAGAACTATGTGAACAATCCAAAAGGAATAATATTTGTATTATAGGGGTACCAGAAGAAGAAGAAAGAGGAAAAGGGATAGAAAGTCTCTTTGAAGAAATAATTGCTGAAAACTTCCCCAAACTGGGGGAGGAAATAATCGAACAGACCATGGAAATCCACAGAACCCCCAACAGAAAGGATACAAGGAGGACTACACCAAGACACATAATAATTAAAATGGCAAGGATCAAGGGCAAGGAAAGAGTTTTAAAGGCAGCTAGAGAGAAAAAGGTCACCTATAAAGGAAAACCCATCAGGCTAACATCAGACTTCTCAACAGAAACCCTACAGGCCAGAAGAGAATGGGATGATATACTTAATGCAATGAAACAGAAGGGCCTTGAACCAAAGATACTGTATCCAGCACGACTATCATTTAAATATGATGGCGGGATTAAACAATTCCCAGACAAGCAAAAGCTGAGGGAATTTGCTTACCACAAACCACCTCTACAGGGTATCTTACAGGGACTGCTCTAGGTGGGAGCACTCCTATAAAGAGCACAGAACAAAACATACAACATATGAAGAATGGAGGTGGAGGAATAAGAAGGGAGAGAAGAAAAGAATCTCCAGACAGTGTATATAACAGCTCAATAAGCGAGCTAAGTTAGGCAGTAAGATACTAAAGAAGCTAATCTTGAACCTTTGGTAACCACGAATCTAAAGCCTGCAATGTCAATAAGTACATATCTCTCAATAGTCACCCTAAATGTAAATGGACTTACTGCACCAATCAAAAGACACAGAGTAATAGAATGGATAAAAAAGCAAGACCCATCTATATGCTGCTTACAAGAAACTCACCTCAAACCCAAAGACAAGCACAGACTAAAAGTCAAAGGATGGAAAAACATATTTCAGGCAAACAACAGTGAGAAGAAAGCAGGGGTTGCAGTACTAATATCAGACAAAATAGACTTCAAAACAAAGGAAGTAACAAGAGATAAAGAAGGCCACTACATAATGATAAAGGGCTCAGTCCAACAAGAGGATATAACCATTCTAAATATATATGCACCCAACACAGGAGCACCAGCACTTCTGAAACAAATACTAACAGAACTAAAGAGGGAAATAGACTGCAATGCATTCATCTTAGGAGACTTCAACACATCACTCATCCCAAAGGATAGATCCACCAGGCAGAAAATAAGTAAGGACACACAGGCATTGAACAACACACTAGAACAGATGGACCTAACAGATATCTATAGAACTCTACATCCAAAAGCAACAGGATATACATTCTTCTCAAGTGCACATGGAACATTCTCCAGAATAGACCACATACTAGCTCACAGAAAGAGCCTCAGTAAATTCCAAAATATTGAAATTCTACCAACCAATTTTTCAGACCACAAAGGTATAAAAGTAGAAATAAATTCTACAAAGAAAACAAAAAGGCTCACAAACACATGGAGGCTTAACAACATGCTTCTAAATAATCAATGGATCAATGAACAAATCAAAATAGAGATCAAGGAATATATAGAAACAAATGACAACAACAACACAAAGCCCCAACTTCTGTGGGATGCAGCGAAAGCAGTCTTAAGAGGAAAGTATATAGCGATCCAGGCACACCTGAAGAAGGAAGAACAATCCCAAATGAATAGTCTAACCTCACAACTATTGAAACTGGAAAAAGAAGAACAAATGAGGCCTAAAGTGAGCAGAAGGAGGGACATAATAAAGATCAGAGAAGAAATAAACAAAATTGAGGAGAATAAAACAATAGCAAAAATCAATGAAACTAAGAGCTGGTTCTTTGAGAAAATAAACAAAATAGATAAGCCTCTAGCCAAACTTATTAAGAGAAAAAGAGAATCAACACAAATCAACGTAATGAGAAATGAGAATGGAAAAATTACGACAGACCCCACAGAAATACAAAGAATTATTAAAGACTACTATGAAAACCTATATGCCAACAAGCTGGAAAACCTAGAAGAAATGGACAACTTCCTAGAAAAATACAACCTCCCAAGACTGACCAAGGAAGAAACACAAAAGTTAAACAAACCAATTACGAGCAAAGAAATTGAAGCGGTAATCAAAAAACTACCCAAGAACAAAACCCCGGGGCCAGACGGATTTACCTCGGAATTTTATCAGACACACAGAGAAGACATAATACCCATTCCCCTTAAAGTGTTCCAAAAAAATAGAAGAAGAGGGAATACTCCCAAACTCATTCTATGAGGCCAACATCACCCTAATACCAAAACCAGGCAAAGACCCCACCAAAAAAGAAAATTACAGACCAACATCCCTGATGAATGTAGATGCAAAAATACTCAATAAAATATTAGCAAACAGAATTCAACAATATATCAAAAGGATCATACACCATGACCAAGTGGGGTTCATCCCAGGGATGCAAGGATGGTACAACATTCAAAAATCCATCAACATCATCCACCACATCAACAAAAAGAAAGACAGAAACCACATAAACATCTCCATAGATGCTGAAAAAGAATTTGACAAAATTCAACATCCATTCATGATAAAAACTCTCAGCAAAATGGGAATAGAGGGCAAGTACCTCAACATAATAAAGGCCATATATGATAAACCCACAGCCAGCATTATACTGAACAGCGAGAAGCTGAAAGCATTTCCTCTGAGATCAGGAACCAGACAGGGATGCCCACTCTCCCCACTGTTATTTAACATAGTACTGGAGGTCCTAGCCACGGCAATCAGACAAAACAAAGAAATACAAGGAATCCAGATTGGTAAAGAAGAAGTTAAACTCACTATTTGCAGATGATATGATAGTGTACATAAAAAACCCTAAAGACTCCACTCCAAAACTACTAGAACTGATATCTGAATACAGCAAAGTTGCAGGATACAAAATTAACACACAGAAATCTGTAGCTTTCCTATACACTAACAATGAACCAATAGAAAGAGAAATCAGGAAAACAATTCCATTCACAATTGCATCAAAAAGAATAAAATACCTAGGAATAAACATAACCAAAGAAGTAAAAGACTTATACTCTGAAAACTACAAGTCACTCTTAAGAGAAATTAAAGGGGACACTAACAAATGGAAACTCATCCCCTGCTCATGGTTAGGAAGAATTAATATCGTCAAAATGGCCATCCTGCCTATAGCAATATACAGATTTGATGCAATCCCTATCAAATTACCAGCAACATTCTTCAATGAATTGGAACAAATAATTCAAAAATTCATATGGAAACACCAAAGACCCCGAATAGCCAAAGCAATCCTGAGAAAGAAGAATAAAGTAGGGGGGATTTCACTCCCCAACTTAAAGCTCTACTATAAGGCCATAGTAATCAAGACAATTTGGTACTGGCACTAGAACAGAGCCACAGACCAGTGGAACAGATTAAAGACTCCAGAAATTAACCCAAACATATATGGTCAATTAGTATTTGATAAAGGAGCCATGGACATACAATGGCAAAATGACAGTCTCTTCAACAGATGGTGTTGGCAAAACTGGACAGCTACATGTAGGAGAATGAAACTGGACCATTGTCTAACCCCATATACAAAGGTAAACTCAAAATGGATCAAAGACCTGAATGTAAGTCATGAAACCATTGAACTCCTGGAAAAAAACATAGGCAAAAACCTCTTAGACATAAACATGAGTGACCTCTTCTTGAACATATCTCCCCAAGCAAGGAAAACAACAGCAAAAATGTGCAAGTGGGACTACATTAAGCTGAAAAGTTTCTGTACAGCAAAAGACACCATCAATAGAACAAAAAGGAACCCTACAGTATGGGAGAATATATTTGAAAATGACAGATCCGATAAAGACTTGACGTCCAGAATATATAAAGAGCTCACATGCCTCAACAAACAAAAAACAAATAACCCAATTAAAAAATGGGCAGAGGAACTGAACAGACAGTTCTCTAAAAAAGAAATACAGATGGCCAACAGACACATGAAAAGATGCTCCACATCGCTAATTATCAGAGAAATGCAAATTAAAACTACAATGAGGTATCACCTCACACCAGTAAGGATAGCTGCCATCCAAAAGACAAACAGCAACAAATGTTGGCGAGGCTGTGGAGAAAGGGGAACCCTCCTACACTGCTGGTGGGAATGTAAATTAGTTCAACCATTGTGGAAAGCAGTATGGAGGATCATCAAAATGCTCAAAACAGACCTACCATTTGACCCAGGAATTCCACTCCTAGGAATTCACCCTAAGAATGCAGCAATCAAGTTTAAGAAAGACAGATGCACCCCTATGTTTATCACAGCGCTATTTACAATAGCCAAGAATTGGAAGCAACCTAAATGTCCATCGGTAGATGAATGGATAAAGAAGATGTGGTACATATACACAATGGAATACTACTCAGCCATAAGAAGAGGAAAAATCCTACCATTTGCAGCAACATGGATGGAGGGTATTATGCTCAGTAAAATAAGCCAAGCGGAGAAAGAGAAGTACCAAATGATTTCACTCATCTGAGGAGTATAAGAACAAAGGAAAAACTGAAGGAACAAAACAGCAGCGGAATTACAGAACCCAAAAATGGACTAACAGGTACCAAAGGGAAAGGAACTGGGGAGGATGGGTGGGCAGAGGGGGAAAAGGGGGGGGAAGAAGAAGGGGGGTATTGAGATTAGCATGCATGGGGGGGTAGGAGAAAGGGGAGGGAGGGCTGTACAACACAGAGAGGACAAGTAGTGATTCTACATTTTGCTATGATGATGGACAGTGACCGTCATGTGGTTTTTAGGGGGTACCTGATATAGGGGAGAGCATAGTAAACATAGTATTCTTCATGTAAGTGCAGATTAAAGATAAAAAAAAAAGAAAGAAAGAAAAGGAGGATTACTCCTTGATAGGCTAAAGGAATTGGTAAATCAAAGATTAACGCATGCTTTAAATATCCTTAATGTTGATCACTTAAAGGGTGTCAGATGATAGGCTATGGAGGTACTCTTTTCTGATAATATTCCTTTCTCTTAATAAAAAAAAAAATCAGTCCCTGTGTGCTGACCTCCAATGAGTTCTGCATAGTGGTATAGAGGGCATGTCAATGTGTGGGCAAAGGGTCTGTTTGTTTCTATGCAGAAGATAAAGGCCTAGCTTGGCTACCCAGAAAATGAACTAAGATACGCTATGAGGAGGAGCTTCTGGCATCAGCACTCTCTGGAGGACTCATGCTGAGGGATGATCATTAAAAAGCCTCCACAGGGATCCGGGTGATGCTGCAGTTGTGGCTGCGTCCACCCCACTGTTTCCTGGCCTTGCCATTGGAATGAGGAGGGAGATGTCTAGGCTGGCATGTGCATACAGTGAGACAACGAATTTGACCGTATCTGTACTGTTGGAACTCAATCAGGAGTTGGGAGGGGTGCAAGTTGTAGCGCTCCAAAATCTTATGACTATAGACTATCTACGGTTAAAAGAACATATGGGATGTGAACAGATCCCAGAAATGGGTTGCTTTAATTTGTCTGACTTCTCTCAGACTGTTCAAGTACAGTTGGACAATATCCATCATATCATAGACTAATTTTCACAAATGCCTAGGGTGCCTAAATGGTTTTCCTGGCTTCACTGGAGATGGCTGGTAATGATAAATTTGCTTTGTTTATGTCACCGTATTCCTATTATGTTAATATGTGTGTGCAAATTAGTTAGTAGTTTAAAACCTATACATACTTAAGGTACTCTACAAGAAGATATGTCAAAGAAATAATCAATCCTCCCATGTTTTCTTCCATATGCTACCTCTATAGCTTTTCTTCTTCCTTCCTAATTACAACCCTTAAATAGAATTCGTGCCTCATATCGAATTTACCGAGTATCATAATTCCTCCAGGTGGTAAAGACACCTCGAGACAAGTGCTGGGCATAGAAGCCACAGGGCATAAATCTGCAAAGAAGTAAAAAGCTAACCTTTTCAAACAATATGGCTTATCTCTCACTTACCAACTTTACATTTCCCTGTATGGCCCCAGAAGATGACTGGTTAGCCAGAGACGGGTAAGATTCCTCAAGGGAGGAACAACCTAAGACAGGCACAGTCGCAGGGGGGCCATCAGGTGAGAAATTGGGGAACAACAGTGGTGAAGCTTAGAACCTCACCCCCCCTGTGTTGAGAGAAAGCTTCTGCATTCATGCATGTTTTATTGCCCTTGTCTGGCTTGGATTAGCACATAGCCTACAGGCACATACCTGATCATCTACAATTGCTCTCTTACAACACTAAACTATGTTTTCTACCTTTATCTTGCATCTACCTACCACTTCAGCAGTTTATTAAAAATAAAAATAATAATAATAATAAGGGAGAAATGTGGGATTCACATATAAATCAAGTATAAAAATCAAACGAATATTCATATTTGACCTGATTGTTTATAGTTCATAATGCGTGATCAAAACCGAAAGTTTCTGTGATGAATGCCCTTGTACTGTTCACCATGTAAGAAATTATTCACTATGTAAGAATTCGTTCACCATGTAAGAACTTGTTCGTTATGCTTCAGAAGATTGGAGACTGAAGAGAACTAGGCTTGAGATGGATTAATGACTGTGCATTGAGCATTGACCCCCCTATACAGAATTTTATTGTTGTTAACAACCATTTGATCAATAAATATGAGAGATGCCCTCTCAAAAAAAAAAAGTCAAAACAAAATGTGGTGGCAGAGTTTGAAATTCAAGGATATAAAAATAAAAGAGTCAAAAGGGTAAGGAATTCATTTCCGCATCTGAAAAGTATAGTAAGTTACCAGTAAACTAAAATGTTAACTAATAACAATTTGATGAATATTTTTAAGCGGGGTCTAGCAATTGTCTGTTAATAAAGGTGGAACATACAGAAAAGTATTTTTATTATACAGTTAATGTATGCTCATTAGGAGAAAATTGGAAAATACAGATGAAGAAGAGGAAAAAAACATTTAAATCACTGAGAGCTCACCACCACAGAAGAGAAGAGCAACTGTTGACACCTGGGGGTATGTCCATTAGGAATATATATATATATATTGTTAACAAAATGATGAGTTAGAGCCTTCTTGTTCTCCTGCAATTCAGGCGAAGGCCAACTGAGGATGGAAAGACAGCCGTCACTTCGCACTCTCACCTCCAGGCTCTGGGGCCGGCCTTCCTCCTGCAGCCTTCCTGCAGAGTACCAGTGCAGTGTTTAGTACCAGCATCACTCCCTCCCCACCTGCAGTTTATATGAGATGAAGAGAGAAGGCAGGAGGAAACTTCTCCCTTTCTCAAATGTAGAAGAGGAGGTTGTTTTTTCCTTCCTGAAGCCCAGTGAATGAATCACCACGAAATATTAAAAGTGCCTGTAAGGTGAGGCACCGTCACCTTATTCTCCACTGCATGCTGGCTCAGACACAGACCCTTATATATGCAACCAATATAGGAGCAGGACATGTTGAGGGAGTTCTTGGGAAGGCATTTGGGACTCTGAGAATCTAGTAATATGGTAATGATTTTAGTAATCCTTTTCATATATGGGAGAAAAAGGGTTTGCTTGCCATGTGTCCCTTAAAGTTTGGAGATACAAATGGTTTGTAGAATTCTGAAAGTAGGGAACTCTTGTTGGAAGACCATAACAGCAGTGCTTGGTTGTAAGGTATGTGGAAAGAAGAATGGTTCAACTCCTACCCCATTCCTGCTTTCTAGGTACATTATAGGGCACAGAAGACCTCAGTAATTTTCCTGGCTCCACATAAAGGAGCATAGGCACTATGAGACAGAAGCCTTGAGGCTGCCCAGATGTGTGTTTCAAGGGTCAAATAATGAAATATTCAACTTTGAGGGGACATTGGGAATATATATGGTGGGTGGGACCAGTAGGAGGGAGACACTCTCACTCTCTGAAGGAGGTCTAAGCAACAGCAAGTGTCCAAATGAAGCCAATCACTACCCCAAGAAGATCACACTCATAGCCTGTGAGGCGCACTCCACATCAGTAGAAATCAACAATCTCAGATCAAACTAGACTGAGCCAGAGAAAAGACAGGCGATGGTTAACATTTAGGTGAGAAGGCCAAGGCCCACTCTTTTCTCTGTATTACCAACACTTGAGGAATGAATGCCTGAGAGAGAAAGGTGAATGAGCTGTCTTAGAATCTATCATATTTCCTATCATACCATACTATCATACTCTTTGTTCCCTACTCTAAGCAAGCAAGGAGAAGGGGAGAGACCAAGCTTTCAATCCAGAATTAATGACTCCATCTTAAATACAAAAATAAGATTTTTCTAGAAACTGAAAAGTTATGGACTCTGGTGAAGACTTCACTGAAGGATTTCAAACACATATTTATGTCTTAATGAACTGCAAATTCTCAAAAAGAATTTTTTTTGTGTGTGTGTCTGTGTATTATGATCATATGTAGAACTAGTTATTCATTGCAACTCTCCTGTTAAAAACAACTAAAAATGCTGAATGAAGTTTTCTAAAGTTTTTTAACCTTAAGAGCATGGAAAAGATATAAATAACTATCATATTAAAAATTAAGTATAAGAAACAACTCAAAATGGTAAATCAAGGACAAAGGTCCCTCTTGTCTAGAAGACGTTTAAGCAGAAGAAAATGAGCTGTGGCTCTCCATGCCTGGATGGCACAGGGAGACAGGGAGATACCCAGAAACCATCCATCTCTCTGTAAAACTTGGATTCCAAATGGCTATATACCTAGTGTAAAGATAAATCATAGGAGGGCATCAGACAACTATGCATACCACATTTAAATAAATGAAAATAAATTTGAAAATGTCTGCAAGAAACAGGTAATTATGAAAAGTGATTTAGCAGATTAGAAAAATAAAATGGGTGTTTAATAGCAGATTAGATACAGTTGAGGAGAGAATTATGAACTAGAAGATAGGCCAGAAGAAGTTATCCAAAATTCAGACAGAGTAAAAGATAGAAACTATGGAAGAAAGGTGGAAAATAAAGTGAGAACGTTAAGCCAAAGCAATCCTAAGAATAAAGAACAAAGCAAGGGGAATTACTCCCCAACTTTAAGCCATACTACAAAGCTACAGTAATCAAAATTATATGGTACTGACACAAGAACACAATAGATCAGTGGAACAGAATAGAGAGTCCAGATATTAACCCAAGCATATATGGTCAATTAATACATGAAAAAGGAGCCATGAATATACCATGGAGAAAAGACACCCTTTTCAATAGCTGGTGTTGAGAAAACTGGACAGCTACAAGCAATAGAATGAAACTGGATTATTGTCTAACTCCATAAACAAAAAGTAAACTCGAAATGGATCAAAGACCTGAATATAAGACATGAAACCATAAAACTCTTAGAAGAAAACATAGGCAAAGTCTCTTGAAAATAAATATGATCAATTTTTTTCCTGGACATATCTCCTCAGGCAAGGGAAACAAAATAAAAAATGAACAAGTGTAACTACATCCAACTAAAAAGCTTCTGTACAGCCAAGGACACCATCAGCAGAACAAAAAGGCAACCTACAGTATGGGAGAGTATATTCATAAATGATTTATCTGATAAGGGGTTAATATCCAAACTATATAAAAAGTTCATATACCTCAACACCCAAAAAACAAATAACACAATTTTAAAAATGGGCAGAACATTCAAACAGACATTTTCCAAAGAAGAAATACAAATGGCCAACAGGCACATGAAAAGACGCTCCACATCTCTAATCATCAGGAAAATGCAAATCAAAACCGCAATGAGATATCACCTCACACCAGGCAGAACAGCCACTATCCAAAAGACAAGAAATAGCAAGTACGGTAAGAATGTGGAGAAATAGGCACCCCCCTACACTGTTGGTGGGAATGTCAATTGGTACAGCTGCTGTGGAAAACAGTATGGAGATTCCTCAAAAAACTAAAAATAGAAATGCCATTTGACCCAGCAATTCTACTTCTAGGAATTTACCTGAAGAAAACAGAATCCCTGATTCAAAAAAGATATATGCACCTCTATGTTTATTACTGCATTATTTACAAAAGCCAGGATATGGAAATAACCTAAGTATCCAAAAATAGATGAATGGCTAAAGAAGAGGTGGTACATACACACAATGGAATTTTACTTAGCCATAAAAAGAAAATAAATCCTTCCATTTGCAACAACATGGATGGATCTAGAGGACATTATGCTCAGTGATATAAGTCAGGCAGAGAAAAACATATATGATATGATTTCAATTATTTGTGGAATATAAAAACAAAGTAAAACAGAATGAACAAAACAGCTATAGACTCATAGACACTGAGAAGGGATTGGTGGTTACCATGGGGGAGGGGTTAGGGTGAGTGGGTGGAGAGGTTGAGGGAGATAAAGGGGCACAAAATCTCAATCATAATGTAGGTCTGTCATGGGGATGGTAGTACAGCATGGAGACTAGCCAATGACTGTAACATCTTATGTTGACAGATAGTAGCTGTACTAGTGGGGTGAGGATTTAATAATATGCATAACTGTTGAACCACCGCGTTGCATACTTGAAAGTAAAATAAAACTGCATATCAATAAAAAAAACTGAGGAGGTTGAATATACATTTAGAGTTCTGGAGGAGAGAGAATGAGACAGAGGCATATTTGCATAGATTATAGATGAAATTTTTCTAGAGATAGAAGTCACCAATCAACCCATTCTAGAGGCCCAGTTATTCCTGAGTGAAATAGATAAAAAGAAATTCACACCTAAACACTCCAGAATAAAACTGCAGAAAACCAAGCAAATCTTAAAACAGATAAAAAAAATTTTTAAGTGAAATTACCTTCATAAGAGCATCAGTTATACTGACAGACTTTTCAAAAGTAATACTGGAAGCCAGAAGACAAGAAAATGATGTACTGAATGTATTGGGGGGAAGAAAAAACTGTCAACAGATTCTATAACAAAATGATCTTTCAAGAATAAAGGGGAAAAAAGACATTTTCAGTTCAACAAAAACTGAAACAGTGTGTGAACATTAAACCCTCTCAAAATAAAATTCTCAAGAAATAAATCAGGCAGAAATAAAATAATCCCAGAGAATAAGTCTGAGACACAAGAAGAAATTTAAAACAAAGACATTGTTAAACAGGAGGTAAATCTAAACAATCTAAGCAACAATAATAATGTGTCCAGGGTTAACAAAATGATAGTATTAAAATACATTTAAAAAACCAAAATAAAATCATATGTGAGATAAATGGAGTTGAGGTATTTTAAAGTTAGTGATGTAAGTAAAGGTTTTTATTAACTTCATATATCTATAAGTAAAGTATGCATGCTGCAAATCTAGAGTAACAACTAAATGAACAGAAATAAATAGCATTAAAACTTGCAGAAGAAACAACAAATCCAAAAAAGACCATATAGACAGAAAAATAAAATAGGACAAATTTTTAAAAAATAATAAAATAGATAAAAAATAAAATATATCAGAAAATGTCTAAAAAAGGACAAAGAGGATCTGAAAAAAATTCCAATTATATGCTGTTTATTAGGGATATGTCTAAAATATAAGGGCAGAGAAAGGTTAAAAATAAAAGAGTTGAAAAAATATATACCATATAAATACTACAACCCCTCCCTCCCCCACCAAAAAAGCTGGTATAATCAATGAGTATTACAAAGAACTGATTTCAAGGCAAAAAACATTACTAGAGATTAAGATAATAATATACCAGAAATACTGCTTTTTGTAATTTTTACAAAATATATGTCAAGATTCATGAATCAAAAATCGATATACCTATAAGAAAAAAAATAATGAATTTGTGAGCATAGTAGGAGCTATTAAACCGGTTCTTTTAGATATTTGTTCAATAAGAAGAATTTACATGGAAATAAAATATTTGAACAGCATAATTAACACACTTGAACTAATGGACATATGTAGAACACAGCAGTGTCTATATATGGCACAGGAAAGTTTATCGAATTGATTCCTCACTCATCAAGTTTCAAAGGACTGAAATCATACAGTGTATAGTCTTTCACCACATTGGACCTCAGTTCGAAATGAAAATGGAGAACTAGAAATCCTGATATGTTTGGAAATTTTAAAAATGTTTTTAAAATAACTGCATTGTTTAAAGGAAATCATAATGAAAAGTAGAAAATATTTTGAATTAAGTAATAACAAAACTATATATTAAAAATTGTGGGATGTAGCCAAGCAGTACAAGAGGAAAATGTACACTCTTACATGCAAATATTTAAAAAGAATATAGGCTGATAACAAGCTAAGCATACACCTGAAGTTAACCCAAATAAAATAAACCCAAAGAGAGAAGAAAACAGAAACAGAATAAAGAGCATATATTTATGGGATTGAAAGTAAACATATAAGAAAAAGAATCAACAAAGCCAAAATTATCTAAAAATAATAATTATTAGATTACACACCATAATGAAAATTATGAAGAAATTGAGAAGGTGCTATTCACCAATAACAGAAGTGAAAATGTGAACATCACTAGAGATGCCTCAGATATTTAAAAGATAATCAATTTGATTTTATAAATAACTTTATGACAAAATTTGTAAGTTACCATATAAATATAGAACTCATCAAGACAGATTCAAGAAGACAGAGAAATCATTCAAGAAGGCATAAATAACCTGTTGCATTTATACACATCAACAATGAACTATCTGAAAAAGAAACAAAGAAAACAATCCAATTTACAGTAGAATCACAAACAATAAAATGTTTGGGAATAAATTTGCCTAAGAGATGAAAGATCTCCATACTGAAAATTATGACGCTTATGGAAGAAACTGAAGGAAACACAAATAAATGGAAAGATATCCTGTGTTCATGGATCAGAAGAAATAATATTGTTAAAATGTCTATACTACCCTAAGCCGAATATAGATTTAATCTAATACCTATAAAAATTCCACTGGCATATTTCACATTAGTATTAGTAAAACAGTATTAACACATTAGTAAAATAATCCTAAAATTCATATGGAACCACACACAAAAGACCCTGAATAATCAAAGCAACCCTGAGAAAGAAGAAAAAAGCTGGTGACATCAAGTTTCCTGGTTTCAAACTATATTACAAGGCTATAGTAATAAAAACAATACGGTACTGGCATAAAAACAGACACATAAGACCAACGGAACAGAATCAAGGGCCCAGAAATAAACGCACACATATATAGTCAATTAATATTTCACAAGGGTGCCAAGACTACTCAATGGGGAAAGGATTATTTCCTCAATGAATGGTGTTAAGAAAACTGAACATTCACATGGAAAAGAATACGACTGGATTTCTATCTTATACCACTCACAAAAGTGAACTCAAACTGATTAAATTGATTTAAGATTTAAATGTAGGATGTGAAATCATAAAACTCTGAGAAGAAAATATAGGGGAAAATCTCCTTGATGTTGTTCTTGGCAACAATTTTTTGAAATGACACTGAAAGCACAAGCAAGAAAAGCAGACATAAACAAGTGGGACTACATCAGACTAAAAACTTCTGCATGGCAAAGGACACCATCAACACAATGAAAAGGCAACCTACCAAATAGAAAATATTTCCAAATCATATTCTGATAAGGGATTAAATATCCAATATATATGTAATATCTTAAATATATTTGGGTATATATTAATATCTAAAATATATCCATACAACTCACTGGCATGAAAACAAATAATGTGATGTAAAAATGGGCAGAGGATCTGAATAGGTATTTTTCTTAAGACGTACAAATTGCCAGTGCTTATGTGAAATGTACTCAGCATCACAAATCATCAGGGAAATGCAAACCGAAACCACAATGAGATATCACCTCACACTGCAGAATGGCCAGTATGCAAAAAACAAGAAATTGGCAAGGTTGTGGAGAAAAGAGAACCCTTGCGCTCTGTTGGTGGACATATATACTGTATAGCCACTATGGAAAACACTATGGAGATTCCTCCAGTAATTAAAAACAGAACTACCACATGATCCCACAATCCCTCTTCTGGGTATATATCCACAGGAAATGAAAATAGGATATTGAAGAGGTGTCTGCATTCCTATGTACATTGCAGCATTGTTCACAATAGCTACAGCATGGAAATAACCTATGTGTCTATCAACAGATGAATAAAGAAAATACCATACATATACACACACATCACACACACTGGAATATTCAGCTATACAAAGAAAAAATCCTGTTGTGTGCAACAACATGGATGGATAGTTGAGGATATTATGCTAAGTGAAATAAGTCAGAGAAAGACAAAACCTGTATGATCTCACTTACATGTGGAATCTAAAAATGGTGAACTCATAGAAAGAGAGTATAGTATGATGATTGCAAGGGGCTGGGGGGCAGGGGATTGGGGAGATGTTGGTCAAAGTGTACAAACTTCCAGGTATAAGATGAGTACATTCTGAGGATCTAACATATAGCAGGGTTACTATAATTAACAATACTGTAATATATACTTTGAAATTGCTAAGAGAATGGATACTATATATTCTCATCACATACACAAAACAACAGTAATTATGTGAAGTATGGATCTGTTAACTAACCTTATTGTTAATCATTTCACAATATACATGTGTGCCAAATTACATTAAATTTACACAGTGTTATATGTCAATTAAATCTTAATAAAGACAGGGGAAAAAGAAAACAGAAATCCTGAGTAGCCCTGTAACTATTAAATAAATTGTATCTACAGTCAAACTTTTCCAGAAAGAAAATATTAGGATATTGTCAATATCAATGTCAAATATTCAAGGAAGGAATAGTCTGCTCTTCTGTATTCTTAGAGAAACTAGAAAAAGAAGGATCACCTCCCAGCTCACTTTACGAGGTCAGCAAAACTTTGATACTACCAGAATCTAAAAGGATAATAAGAGAAAAAATTATACAGCTGTCTCAGTTATGAAAAAGAATACAAAACTCCCCCCCGCCAAATATTTGCAAACCCAATCCAGCAATATGTAAAAATAGAGTCCATCATACCAAGAAGCAGAAATGGCATTTAATAAAATTTAGTATCATTTCATGATAAAAATTCTTAGCCATCTAAAAATAAAAGGGTGCTTTGTTAATCCACTGAGGGTATCTACAAAAATACCTATTTTACATATCATAGTTCATAGCAACATATTAAAACTTTGCATTGATACTAGGAAGAGTCATCAGAGATGCTCTCTGTCACTACTTTTTTCCTACATTGTAGCAAAGGTCTTCAAAATCTTAGTAAAGAAGAAAATGTTATAAATGGTGAAGAGATCAAGAAAGAAAATATAAAGTGCTCATTTTCACAGATATGATTATGTATAGAAAATACCAAAGAATCTACTCATAAATTATTAGGATTAATAATAGACTTTAACAAGTTTGCTGTACACACAATATATAAAACTAATTTGTAGTTTTACATGTAAAAATACTTGTTACATTAATACATTAATAGCAAAATAAAAATTTTCTAATTCGCTGAAAATATGAAGTACGAAGGAATAAATCCACTAAAAGATGTGCATACCTCCAAAGGGAAAATCATGAAATTTGAATGAGGGACATTAGGGAAGGCCTAAATAACATGAGAACTATGCCATGTTCATAGTCTGAAAGAAGTCAGTATTATTAAGAGTTCAATCCTCCCTTAAGATTCACTGTAATTCTAATAAAGCCCAATAGACGTTTGTGTGTATGTGTGTACAGGAAAACTTACAAGCCAATGTTACATTTATATGAAAATGCTAAGGAACTAAAACTGGCATGCCTCTTGGAAAAGAAAGTGGAAGGGCCAGCCCTATGAGATTGCAGTCCTTACCAGGAAAGCATGGGGAAGATACTTCGGCCAATAGAACTAAATAGAGCCCAGAAAACAGCAGCAAGTATGTACGGATGCTTGACATATGGCAAGAAGCATTGCAAATCAGGGGGAATGGCGGAATATTCAAAACTGGTGCCAAAATAACCTATTATCCATATGGGTAAAAAAGAAAATTACACCTTTACTTTTCATGATACACAAAATCAAAGACCTTTAGTTGGAAAAAAAATCCAATAATATTTTAAAGAGATAACAGAGGAAAATATCTTCGTGGCTTTAGAAGAGGGAAGGAGTTATTTAACTATACAGGAATAGCAATAACCATAAAGGAAAATAATAACTACATTAACTAAAATAAGCAACTATAGTAACATTAAGAACTTCAATTCATCCAAAACACCATAGGAATAATGAAGAGATGAACAGAGAGTAAGAAATATAATTACAACACATACAACTGACAAAAGTGTATATAAAAAGTACAGTAATCCTATAAACAATTCATTCATGAGTTTTAATCAAGTGTCTACTGAGCACCAGACATTGATCTAGGCAATGGAAATATATTCTAGTAGTGATAGGGACAATAAAGAAGATAAATAAATAAAATATATGTAATATATATTATATATATATGTAATATGATAAATAGATAAAATATGTAAAACAGTGGTCAATGCCTAGGAGAAAAAAAGCAAAGGAGCATCTATTTGTTGCCTGTAAACATAAACATACATGGTCATTCATTCACAGGTGAGTGTTCTGAGTCTGGGATAAGCTGGGCCATCCTTAAGATTTACATAGGCGTGGGGAAGGCATTCCTTCTGCACCCCTTTTCCTCCTCCACACACTCCTCTGAATGCACATATTTCACTCTCTTGCTTGAGCTTATATGCAACTCCTTAAAAAGAAACAAAGCTTTTGCTTATAAAATGCAAAGGTGTCTTGGAGAGGTATTACTGTATTGAATTTACATTTAACTTCAACTTGCCCATCTTGGATTTTTTCCCTGAAAACATACAGAAAGAGGCAATAAGAGCTGCTTTCCAGTATTGCCATCAGCAGGGAAGGGTGATGAATAAAGGGTCTGTAGAAAACAAATGATCATGCAATTTATCTTACTGCTCCTAGATACTCAGCAAATAATTCTTTATCCCACTGCTGGCAATGTGTGGTGGACATACTGGGGCTGGGGCTGAGATAGATGCTGAAGCAGGGCATCCCAGTTTACTCTAAGACACAGCTGACACTGAAACAACGCAGTGGTTAGGGGTGCTGATCCCCTGTGCAGTCAAAAATCCACATACAACTTTTGACTCCCCCAAAACTTAATTCATAGCCTACTTTTGGTCAGAAGTCTTACCAGTAACATAAACAGTCAATTAACACATATTTTATCCTGTATTCTTAAAATAAAGTAAGCTTGAGAAAAGAAACATTTTTTCAAATTGTCACAGGTCCCCAAATTATTTTCCAGCATATTTATTGAAAAAAATCTGCATAGAAATGGACTCTCACAGTTCAAACCAGCATAATTCAAGGGTCAACTCCAGTTTGAAATGAGAGTATAAAAAGGAGCTGTGGGGAAGAAATTGTAGGGTGGGAGGGGTCATCTGCAGTAACTGAGGCATTCTGCTCATTGATGCATAACTGGGAGAGCTCCTGGCTACTTTCCACCCTGGGCTCACATATCCTTGGTGTGATGATTTGGGGGCAAGACAAACAGAGTCTCAATAATAAAGTAGCCATGATCCAGAGCAGGGTCAGCTGGGTTTGGGACCACTGAATCTCTGATGTAAGTAGAGAGTAACTCAATTTTCAGCCCTTCTATTCAATGTTTTGAGTATAATATTGCTTTCATCAATAAAATAGACTTTTGTGTAACCATGTCCCTCCCATATCCTTGCAAACCAGCACATACAATTTGATAATAAAAGGAAGGGGGTTCAAAGAATGAGCACAAATATTGAGGAAGCCTGAAAGGAGGGACCAGACAAGATTCAGCAGACAAAGTTTGAGGGCTTAAAATAAAAACTTTGGTTACTACATATTTTTCCTAGGTCCTGGGAATTTTCTCTATTTTTCTAGCCTAGCCACTTTTTTCCTTCCACAAAATTCTCCAAATAGCTTCAACTCATGGGTTCAAAATGAAGGTAAATATGTGAGGTGGGCAACATGGAGAGCTGAAATAATTGGGAACATCCTGTGTCTCCTCCCACTGCTCCCAAACGCCTTCCTCATTCTGCTTCATTCATGGACAGGCTAAAGATCTTTAAAATAGGTGCTGGCATCATGTGGACTGAACGTCCTGGATATGGATAATTTCTCATAATAACTCCACTGTGCCCCTGAAGCAGGAAAAAAAATGAAACCTTCTAGTCATGGCTCCCATAATTCTGATTCCTGTCTACTTCTGAAAACCAAAAAGCTTTGAAAATTTGGTATTTTTCTTCTATTAATGTAAATACCAAGGTCATTGGAAGCCTAGCACAGCATGGCCACATCTCTTCCTTGGTACCACTGAGCTGATTTTGATTTGTTTTCATCAGTCTGTGAGATCATTACTACCCTGCTGTACAACTGAATTGTTGTATATTACCCTCAAGCTTTCGCAAAATGGAATTTACCAACAGGGAGCGGACATTCAGCAATAACAATTATCTGGGTAGTATTTCTCCTTGGCCACTTTTCTTACGGAATGTTTGATTGAACATTGGAGATTACAGTCTCATATTCACAGATTTTACAAAATCTTCTTTTCAATCTCCCCCTATCTCTTCATCATAGGTACCAAAAATAAAAACCCAATTTTTGGAATGGATGAGTTAGCATATGGCAATCTTTCCATATGACTGTCCCAAATCTTTGATCTCTGTAGTCCTTTCATTTGGGGTTTTATATAAAATTGCTATTGACCTTGCAAGTACCAGATGTCCTCTTGAAATATGAGGCTAGTAATGATGACACACAGCATTGATAATAACAAATGGTAGATCATTTTTCAGCTGAGTTGGGTTTTTATGCTCTGCTATTAGACCCAAAGAATTCATAATGGATAGAAAATATTAAAATGTAATTAAACTGGCAGATCTCTTCTTTTTGTTACCAAGCAGGACATCTGGAATTGAAACCCACACTGAGTCTGCTCACAGATTACATCAGGTCTGGCACTGGGGTTAAGTGGTTCCTTAAACTGAAGATTTGAAATTCTTAGTTGGGGAGATTATATTTTTATCTAGGATAGAGATTTTTCCATGACTCTCAGCCCTGTTGTAGACTATAGGGCAAACTCTCAAAAAACCTGGACTCTTCCATGGTTTAGAATGAAAAATTCATCCAAATCAGAGCCTTGGGTCTAGCAAACCAGCAATCAAACAAAATAAAAGAAACTTGAGACTCAAATTGAGTCAAATCATTTTGACTATAAAAGAGACAGTTTATATTACCTAGAAATAGTGATCTTCAGTCAATTTCTGCCTTTTAAACATTCTTATTTAGACCTTTCTTCTGGTCATTAAGAGATATTTATACTGCCTTGAAAAAATTGTTGTGGTATGAATATGAAGAGAAAGAAATTACAAATGTGTAGTTTTTCCTTTTTAACTTTCAAAAAAAGACTTTCAAGAAGTTTCTAAGGAAAACAAAACATAGCATTTAAATGGTAACCATTGTGGTAGACTTGGGATGTGCCCTAGATCTTCCTGCAGGGGTGGACTTGCTACCCCCACAGTGGGAATGCTGTTGACAGAGAGCTTTCAGCTCTCAGCTCCTTCGGGGGTTGCCCAATTTAAGAGGCTGCCTCCTCTAAGGTCATAACCTTTGTAAGATGGCCCACATTCTATGGCTGATAAAGGTGGGAGGATAAAGGCCTGGCCCTTTGTCCCAGTGTAGGACCCCTACAACAAGCCATTTCAGATCCTGAGCTCCTGTGGATTAGCCAGGGCTGTCATCAGGCTGCACCACAGCGGGACTTCTTTTTTCTGCCCAAATCCCACATCCTTCCCCCTTTGGCACAAGTATGGATCCCAAAAGGACATATCTAATAAACATTCTGCACACTAATTCAGTTTCTGAACCCAACCCACAACAATGATAAAACCGTAAGACAATAGAGAGGAAGGGTGGATGATATTGTCTCAGCATTTCTGAAGAGAGTTTCTTGGGCAGGGTGAGAGAGGAAAGCGTGTGTGTGTGTGTGTGTGTGTGTGTGTGTGTGTGTGTGTGTGTGTGTGTGTGTGTGTGTGTGTGTGTGTGTGTGTGTGTGTGTGTGTGTTGGGGATTGGGTAGCTAGTGTGTGTGTGTGTGTGTGTGTGTGTGTGTGTTGGGGATTGGGCAGCTAATGACCAAAGAGCACCTTAGAGGAGGTAGAATTACAAAGACTCAAAAATAGATGGCCAGATGGAAAAAAGAAGTTAAATAGGTTCTGGCACCAGTTCCACATGTGTCGGGTGGGAAACTTCCATACAACATTAAGCAATTCTCAGACACCAGCAGGGTGTCTTGAGATTTCAAACTCAGTTCTGACCCTGTCCACACAGAGGGCCTCAGATTCCACAGGCTAAGGGCTCAGTCCTACAGAATGCCCCCACTTCAGATCTCAGGTTGCAAGCCAAGGTTGTTACCTATGTTCTGACCAATAGCTACAAACTGGAGGTTCCCCCGACTCCTTCCTTGGGTTTGATTAATTTGTTAGAGAGGCTCACAGAGAAATCTTACTTACTAGATTACCTATTTTTAATAAAAGGATAGAACTCAAGAACAGCCAGATGAAAAGATGTGTAGGGCAAGATATGGGGACAGGGTCTGGCACCTCCATATGCTCTCAAGGGGCACCTCTCTCCCCAAATCCCCACATGTTCACCAGCCTAGAAGCTCTCTGAACCCTCTCCTTTTGGGGTTTATGAAGTTCCATTACATAAGCATGATTGACTAAATCATTGGCAATTGAACTCAGTCTCTATCCCTTCTACCCTTAATGGGGGTGACTGGGAAGGACTGAAAGTTCCAAACCTCTAATTAACCACGTGGGTGGTTTTCCTAGCAATCAGCCCCCTCCACCCTATGGTTACCTAAGGGTTTTGCAAAAGTCACCTTTCTACTCTTATCACAGGAGATTCGAAGGGTTTCAGGAGTTATGAGCCAGGAAGCTTGAAGGAAGACCAAACATACACAAGAAATATATATTTGGTCATCTAAATGGCCAAATATGTATTTTTCTTACAAATCACAATATCACAGAAGTCAACATCCATAGATGCCTGGGCACCTGTAGGTTAGCATCAGGAAGTCAGGTGAAGAAGAATCAAGCCTATGAACCATTCCCTTTGTCTTTGAATGATCCTTCCTGCTTTCCTTGCATAGGAGCCCTAAGGATCCTTCCTTCTCTCTTTGCATAGGAGCCCTATTAGCTCTATTTCTGGTTGCAATCAGGAGCTTCCTCTGCACTCCCTGTGAGTACTCCCTTTGCAACAGCCCACATCCTCAGTGAGTTTCCCCCATCAGGAAAGGTCTCTGGGCAGTCATAATGTGAGAGGGACTGGATACCTCTTCTCTATACATATTCATGCTTTCTTTAAGTTACCTTCTTATGATGGGATTGACAAGGCAAAATTTCTGAAATGTCCTAAATTAAGTGACATAGGGGCCACAGAAGGAGGGAGAGAGACAAGGAAAGGTCATCAGTCAATAGCCGCAGGCTGCAGCTCACCAGAAAGTCCATGTTCCTGGTTGAAGTCATTTCCACAAGCATTGAGAAGGTCCCTAGGACCGCCTTGCACATGACCAGTGTCTGACCATCATCAAAAACCAACCCACTGCCTTCTCTATAGACTCATCTCCTATCCCCGGACTTTCCCTGTTTCAAGTTAGCCCGCCTAACTTGGTAGCCAGTGTGGATTGAAAGAACTTGCTTTCTGTGAGCCCCCTGGTAAACGTGCCCTATTTCTTGAGTCTGGTAGACAAGTTGTTTCTGCTAACTGACCTTGCTGCAAGTGAAGCAGAAACTGCTTGTCCAAGGACTAAGTCCTTTTTCTGGCTAGTTCTGTAAAGGCTCAATAAATCCCTATATTTCAGAGACCTCTTGATTTCTAGAGTTTTTGATTTGTCAGGATCAATGATGCCCTTGCTCTAAGCACTAACACTAATGTTTTTCCCAGAGGTATTCATACCTGGGGGTGCGGGGGAGGGGAGAACAGGGGGACACGTACCTTTGGTCTGAATCAGAAATAACATTCTTATGCAGGTTTCTGATTCCTATCACCTGCAATAAAGAAAACAGAAAAAAATGTGTGTTTCTTCTCCTTGTATATTACCATGCCTGGTGACCTTGAGTCAAAATACCTAAATATTAAAAAGACAGATGGCTGAAGAAATTGAGGTTTTCCACAGTGACAGAGAGAAGGGAAGAAATGAACTTTTCTATCAGAAAGTCCAGTTGAGTCTTGGAGTTTGCACTGAAGGTATATTCAGCTACATTTCTACTAGGAGAAAATTGCTTCTGAAAGAAAGAAGAGGAAGCAGAGGAAAATCTTTTTCATTTCAACAAACATATGAAACAGATGGAGAAAGAATTTGTAAAGATAATTTTTTGTTGCCAAAATTTTATTTAGACTTTTTGTTGTGAATCCCAAATCCAAGTACAAGTATTCTTGCTACTGACTGAAAACAAATAATCAACTAATATGCTGTTATTATGGATGTGGTGATGATAAAGATAACAAAGATTTTTCTGATAAGTAACACTTTATGTGCCACACATTATTCTAATCAAATAAGCAAGGAAGCCATGGTCTTCCTTACATTTGTTTATGCAGTAGGAGTAGCGTGCAAAAACTTTTTGACACTTACCTAGAACAGTAGATACGTGAAACAACTTTCAGTTTCATTAAGTCAACTTTGAATTCCACTAACTCCTCTATGATCCTATTGAGGAAATGGCTTATTTAGTTGTGATGGGGGGATAGGATTATACATATCCTTCACAACACTTACCAATAGATACTTAATAATTGTGCAGAAAAGTCTAGTGACTTTATTAAATATGCCTGCAGTCTTTTGGCAACCTGCTGGTTCTTTCAATTCAACTCAACCAGCAATTATTTGCACCTATGATGTAAAGGTAATGTGACCAGAATAAAGATATAGGAGACTCAATCTTCTGGCAGGAGGCTTGCAGTCAGCTATAAAGAGAAAAGACATACACACATGGAATGGGCAATGAATGATCCAAGACAGAGTATCATTAAATGTGACGTGCTCTAGGGGCTCTGAAACTGGGCAGATCCGCAATGCCTGGAGCCAGAAAGGGAGAATAAGATGAAGGTATTTGATCAATGCCAAGGATGGCAAAAGGAAAAGAGGTAGCTAAGTACTCCAGCAGGAGAAACCACTCACAGTGAGACCTGTGTGGTTAGAGCACAGAATCTTTCCTTTCTTTGAGGATGAAAACCTTTTTCTAGGAATTCTAACTCTTCCTAACACAGCACATCCTATAATTAAGAACAGCCATTGGCATATTAATTGTTGATAATTCAAAACAATAAGAGCAAATATAGTATGTATTGTTCCCCAAGTTTAAGGGAAGGATATAACCAGATTAACTTTTTGTGTTGGAATAACTCACTAATATTTTAATTAGTGAAGATGTTGAGAGAAATTTATTTTTGACTTCCGCTGTTGTTTAATAAAGGGCTGAAAAGATCTAGAATCACAAGTAGTTAGTCACTTCCTGCTTTGGACTCCATAGCATTTTGTACTTAAATCTTTTCTCATGTTAATTATATGGTACAGTAGATTTTTTAAAAAACTGATTTCCATTTAACCACATTGCCAAAGTAGCTGGTGTTCTCCATTCTAGTAAAATGTGCTGACTGATGTTCACAACACTTACTGCTTATGGATTCTACTCTTAAATATGCCCTCATACTACTCACATTAGGTGAACTTTTTGCTTATCAAGAGTTAGTTGAACTGGTTCCCAAAGCCCTTTAATCCTACTATACTCTTTATCACAATTATGTAGTTTAAATATTGTATACACTAATAAAATATAGATACAAAAGGAGCCATTTCCATGAAAAAAATTTGAATAATTTAGAAACTATAAATAAAGCCAAGTGACAAGTCAACAACTCTAGAGACCCAGAGATCCCTGAAATAAAAGGGCTTATATGAACCATTACGGGTGCTAGCCAGAAAAGGGACTGAGTCCTGCGACAGGAGGTTTCTGCTTCACCAGCAGCAAGGCCAGTTAGCAGAGACAACTTAGAAACAGGGCACATTTACCAGAGGTCTCTTGGAAACCGAATTCTTTCCATTCACACTGGTTACCGATAAGGAAGGTGGGCTAGCACGGAGTAGGAGAAAGTCTGGGGAGGTGGTTAGTCCAGAGAGAAGGGTTATGGTTAATTGCCAGGTGACAGTCTGGGACTATTTCTGTGTAAGGGGGATGCAGTGGTTCTGGGACCTTCTAGATAATTGTCGAAATGAATTCATTCAGGAATGTGGAGTGTCTAGTGAGCTACAGCCCATGGCTATCGACTGATGACCTTTCCTTGTCCCTAGCCCTTCTGTCACTTAATTTTAGGACATCTCAGAATTTTCCCTTATCATTAGCCACTGAAAAATCCTGTTGTAATACACATGAGGAATACAACCATAAAAAACTAGGAAAGGAATGAGATATGATCCTGCACTGAGCTTAAGCGCAATTGTCTTTAAATGCCTGCTTCACTTTAAAGAATTTTAAATTGGATGTAATTTATACACCAAATGATGAGCCCAAACTTGTGACTCTACATCAAAATATTGGTGAATTAATACACATTCATTAGTATAAAGAGAAAAAATAATTATAGTATATGTGTATTATAAAAATCCCTGTTGTAATCTATTTTGTTTCTATTAACTGACCAACCACTAGTCCCAGATACAAATACAGAATCTATCCTGTGATGATTGGTTTACAAGCTCCTGTGTGTGGTTGAGGTAGGACCTGAGGTCAAAAGTTTGGAACTGAATGACTGGCCCCTGTGCCAGAACAGTGGAGACAGAAGATCAGAGATTCCAGTGGAATGCAGAGGACCCAGACAAACAGGGGTTCATAATTTCAGAATGTCATGAACATTGCACAGTAATATTTTATCAAGCAAAAACATTAAAGAAGTCCACCATGTAGAATTACCAGCATTTTATAGGATAATTTTAATCTTCCAAAGAAAGTAGGAACATCAGCTAATGGATATTCTTTTCAATGTAGTATTATGATATGATCCCAAACTCACTACATTGTCCTTATTTCACCTATTTTGCCTCACCTGCATCAAACCTTCTTTCAGTGTGTGTGGATTCAAAGGCAGTCTGTGTAGATTCAAAGACTGGAAGTTTTGAGCATGTGAGAGTGCTGGCTGCTTCATGCATTGTTCCTCTAACTTGAATAATGTGTATTCTCATTTTCAAGGGGAAGGCATGCTTACAGATGCTCACTTCACTGGGCCACCTTACATGATTTTATTAGAATGTAAAATAAATATGTACATATTTCATGTGAATGTAAAAGAAATATGTACTCACAGCTCCTGTCCAACTAAAAAACAAAAGCAAGTTTACAAATTAAATACTAGCAAAACTACAAATCCATTAAAATTCAAATTAACAGCACCAATGTAACATAATACATGATGCTGTTTTACAGGAACTGTACTGCTAATGTATGGTTTAATATATAAGGATGCAGCCTCAGGTCAGGTTACAGATACAATCAATTTTTATATTTCAACTTCAACAATACTAATGCAAGAAAAAAAAATGTGTTTTCTCCAAAGTATGGTTTCATTTCCTACTTTAGGATAAAGAAAGTCTTCCTGTAGAACCAAAACTTTTCCAGTGAATAATGGTCCTAGAATAATTTTCATGAAGTTATCAATTCTGTAAATTGTTTACCTTAAGATAATTTTAATATTGTGGCATTTTAAGAAACTGTGACTATTTAATCCAATTACTGAAATAATATATATTTCATAGCATACTCATTGCTAATGAATTTTTCCTAGTTAGTGTGTGAATGATATGGCCCCTTGTAAAACATGTAAAATAAACACAATCGCAGATGCTACAGTATGGGTTGTTTTCTTCTTTTTAAATTCTCCATCTCTACACTATTGTATTCCATGGAATGACCCAATTTTCCCACCACTCTTCTCTATTCCTATGACTGAAACTTTCAGCCAGTCAGCACTCCATAATGCCATTGGATGGAAACACAATCATAAATATAAACACAAGCTCAGACACTAGGTTACAAGGCATTAATCCATTAGAATATCATAATTTAGATAAGCCAGAATATGCTTAATTTTTAAATTGATCAGTGAAATAAAAACAGAAAGTTTAAAAGCTTTTGCCAAAAACCGAGATTCCACAGTATATATCCAAGCCCTCCCAGAGTTCCAAAGACTACATTTCCAAACTCTGGTCTAATGCATAGGGAAGGGAAGAAAACCAATGAAATAAAGAGGATTTGGGGTATTCACAAACTTTCTGGAATAAAGCATCAATTGCCCATCACTGTTACATGCACAGCAACAACAAAACAGCAAAGGTGGGGTGATGTAAGTATGGAAAATAAATATAGGGAAAAAGACAGGCTCCTGGGGCAAAGACTACAAACAAAGAGGAGTCACGAGCTATGGGGCTGGAATGTTCTCCAAAGGAAGGACTCCACTGATGGAGGGATTTTACAGGGAAGCTTGGCAGAGTCTAGGTGCTTAGGGGTGCAGCCTGAATGCTGCTAGCCAGACAGGAATTATCATGGCTCTCGGTTCTGTGGACATTTCTAGTTTAGTTTTTCTGGCCCCAGGTGTTAAGGATAGGCACTGGAAACCTAGTCAGTTTCCCTCTTTAGGCTGCACGCTCCTCAAGAGCTGGAGCATCGCCTTATTCATCCCTGTCCCTCCACTACTTCCCACAGGTTCAGGTACACAGCAGAGCTCAAGTAAAATATACACAATGAAAACATTTCTGCCCTGGAGGGAAACTGAAAGACCCTCTATAGGCCAGTGTTTTGTAACTTCCAAGTTACAAATTGGGAGGTAAATTTTTACTTGTCTAGCTGGAGCTCCTATTATATTATGGAGGCAAGAATATATTGATAACTTTTGTTGAGCATTTACTCTTCAAACACAGGTCTTTTTGATCCCAGAGACGGAATTGTTAACCATTTTGATACAAAATGTCCAAACAGGTTTTAAAGTCATTAGTCAAGTTACTGAGTTTTAAAAGTCTCTCTCTATATTTTTTATTGAAGTATAGCTGACATACAATACCATATTAGTTTCAGGTGTACAGAATAGTGATTCAGCATTTATATATATATTACAAAGTGATGGCCATGATAAATTTAGCTACCATGGTCGCCATGCAAAGTTGTTACAATATACTAGTAACTATATTCCCTGTGCTATACATTCCATCCAGTGTCTTATTTATTTTATAACTGAAAGTTTGTATCTTTTAATCCCCTTTTCCACCTCTGGCAACCACCAGTTTGTTCTCTGTATCTATTAGTCTGTTAATGTTTTGTTTTATTAGTTCATTTGTTTCGTGTTTAGAGTCCATGTGTAAGTGAAATCACATGGTATTTGTTTTTCTCTGCCTGGCTTTTTCACTTAGCATAATACAGTCTAGGTCCATCCATGTTGTTGCAAATGGGAAGATTTCATTCTTTGCTAAGGCAAAGTGATATTCCATTGTGTATGTGTACCACCTCTTCTTTATCCACTCATTCACTCAGGTGGCTTCCCTGTCTTGGCTGTTGTAAATAATGCTGCAATAAATGTAGGGGTGCATATATTTTTCAAATTGGTATTTTTGTTTTCTTCAGATAAATACCCAGAAGTGGAATTACTGAGTAATGTGGTTTTCCTAATTTTAATTTTTGAGGAATCTCCATACTGTTTTCCATATCTGCACAATTCTGCAATCCTGCCAGAGGGTTCTCTTCTCTCCACATCCTTGCCAACATTTGTTATTTGTCTTTTTGATACTAAGCATTCTAACAGCTATAAGGTGATACCTCATTGTGGTTTTTGACTTGCATTTCCCTGATGATTAGTGATGTTGAACATCTTTTCATGTGTCAGTTGGCCATCTGCATGTCTTCAAAGCCTAATTTTTAAAAATACACAAGATGGACAGTATGGTGGAATTGACCAGCTGTCCACCATAATTCTTAATCCCCTCACATAATATAGAGTTGTTGGAGAGCAGCAACATAGCTGCCCAATCACAGACTACATGTTTCAGCCCAGCTACATCTACCTGAGGCCACTGGAGAGTGGAATGGGAGTGCGAGTTCTCTGTGATACTCCTAAGAAACACTGTATCTTCTCCACTCTCTCCCCTCTTTCCAGTTGGATTCAAGTGACAATTATTAGATCCTAGGGCAAGGTCAGCAAACTTTTTCTGTACAAGTCCAGATGCTAAATAGTTTAGGCTTTTCAGGCCATCATAACTTTATTACAACTATTCAATTCTACTACTGTAACATGAAAACAGCCACAGAAATTACATAAATTCATGGGCATGGCTGTGTTCCAATAATTTATTTACAGAAACAGGCAGCAGTCCAGATATGGCCCACTGGCTCTAGTTTGCTAACTCCTGCCCTAGAGGATAATGGAGCCACAATATTGAAGGAATTTAAATCCCTGTATATCACTGAATGGAAGCCTCCTGACTAACAGAAAACCCATGTTGGACAGATAACTGGGTGAGAAATAAATTTCTATCAATTTTGAGTTGATATATGTTCTTTAGGGGGACCTATTTGTAGCAGCTCCTATTATCATGCTAGTAGACAAAAATTGTTAAACTTAAGTGCAGTATTACCATAACAAACCAAACCAAACCATATGTGTGCAGTCCCAGTTTATAGGGCAGGTGGTGGGCACCAAGGAAAGAGATGCTGAATGCTAGAACAATGGAGACATACAATGGCGGAACATTTGCTCAAACCATCCCCCATGATCACTTTGGAAAAAATGAAGCGCCTACTGAGTCCACAGCCCTCAGTGTGCACGTGGTGGGTGGGGAGAGGAGAGGTTCAGAAAAAGCCAGAATCCTAGTCTGTACTGACAGTTGTGTTAGTTGTTGACTGCTGCCTTTAGCAAGCCATTGTAAGAAAGGTATGAGCTCAGGCCAAGACTGTCAAGTTAGAAAGAAGTAAAAGGGGTGTAATGTGAGATTTGCCACTTTAAGTGTGTCTGGACTTTAAACAGAAGAAAATAAGACTGAAAGAGGTCTTGAATGACAAAGGTCTAAGAAGACTCCTGAGTCAAATGAAATGTCATCTCTACAGCAAAGATACCTTTGAAGGTATTGTCCCTCATTTAGGCCTGTGGTTTCAGAGGCCTCAAGATAATTTTCATTAAACTGAGAGAGAAAAGCCTGTGGGAGAGGAAACAAAGAAACAAAGCAGAATTGAGAACTATATACAGGACAGAACTTGGGTGTGGCTACTCATGGAAGCAAATATATTAAAGCCTACTAAGTTTCTGAGGGACTTGATCAACTGCATTATTGTCCCCTCCTCTTAAAAAGATTATACAGCTCTGCCCATCTTAAGACTTGCAATGCCTTTTTGGGGGAGGAATTTGCTTTCCTACCCCTCGATATCAGACTTTGGCTATTGAAATGTGAAAAGAAGTAATGAGTACTATCCCACTCTATCTCATGCCTTAGGGTCCTTTCCTGCCTCTGCTAGATCAGGATAGCTGATCCTTCAGTCTGGGTGCCAGTATGAAGAAGTCACATAGGATAAAATTCTGCCAAACTATAGTTGACATACTTAAAATGAGAAAAAGATAAGTCTTTATTGTTGTAAGCTGCTAAGTGCTGTTTATTAATACAACAACACTAATCAATAGTTGACTATTATGTAAATAAATGGTAACCGTGGCCCAAAACCTGTGATCCTCTGAGTCTTAAAAAGAATGTCATTTCTTAAAATTGCATGGATGGGAAGAAGGCTATGAAATCTGGACAACTCTCAAGGATGGCCCACTCCCCAACATTTCTTTTAGATGTGGCCATGAAGAAAAACAGGCAAGAACCCCTCAACAAGACAGAGACAAAGATGACAAGAGAGCTCCTCCTGGAGAACAGAAACAAGGAACTTAAGGGACTTCCCCCACTCCTAAGGTGGGGTTCATTACAGGGCCTCCTCAGTAGGATTCCATCCCTGCTGTAAGCCTATGACTGCTGTGTGTTTCCCATTCTTTCTTTACCCAAAGGAGAGATCTAGTTGCATATATCCTGTCGCTGCTCTACCATTGCATATTCTCTTTTTCTGTTATAGGTGCCAGACCAAAAGGAGATGATTAGAGCTGGCAGAGGGGACTGCATATCTCCAAGAGCTCATTGAGTTTGAGCTGGTTGCAGACATGGATAGTACTGATGCGTCACTTTCTTGGGGAACAGTAAGTATGCCCTATGGGTCCAAAGAAGGGTGGGCACAGATATTTAGTGCCAGAGGGACAGACTGTGTGGAGAGCTAGATGAGCACAGGTTTTTGAGTTCTGCCTTTCAGATCATGGAGCTGCCCCTAGGAAGGGACCTTACCCTGCCTCTCCCACATCAAAGGGTGTGTAGGTGACTAATTCTCCCTAAAGCAGTGTTTGTGAAAATGTGTGCATCATATCTGGACAGGGCTTGTAAGATGTGGATATGCTTTCTTCTCCCTTTCTTTCTCCTTCTGTTGGCTGGATGCAGATAATTACCATGAGAATTTAGAGGATGATGGAAACACAAAGTTGGAAAAGCTGCCTGCTGATCAGGAACTGCCTTGTAGTGATACATGAGTATCAATAGATGAAAAATTAACATCTATGGTATTTAAGCCATTTAAAAATTTTAAGTCTATTTATTATGGTACCTGTTATGGTTACCTTAATGATGCAGAGATGATAGTAATTCTAAAATTCTATACTGTTGGGAGGATTAAATGAGTTAAAGCACTTAATACAATCCTGGCACATTGTGATGGTTAATTTTTGTGTCAACTTGACTGGGTCACAGAGTGCTGGTTATTTGATCAAATGTTATTTTGAGTGTATCAGTAATTTGGGAGGCAATTAACATTTGAATGAGTAGATTTCCCTCCTTAATGTGGGTAGGCCTCATATAATCAGTTGAAGGCCTGAATCTAGAAAAAGTCTAACCCTCCCAGGAGTCAGAAGGAACTCCTACTCAATGACTTGAGCTGGGACACAGGTCTTTTCTTGCCTTTGGACAGCAACTAAAACTTTGACACTTCTTGAATCTCAAGCCTGCTGGCTGTCAGACTAGAATTTACCCCATCAGCCACCCTGGTCTCAGGCCTTTGAGTCAGACTGGAACTATATCATTAGATAGAGTTTCCTCCTAGATCTCTAGCTTGCTGTCTGCAGATCTTGGGACTCCCCAGTCTTCACAATCATGTGAACCAACTCCTTATAATAAATCCCTTGATATATGTAACACACATCTTATTAGTTTGGTTTCTCTTGAGAACACTAACACATATATCAATTTGTTCAATAAATATACATTAATTCTCTATCAGTTCCACACTACATGGTCCTTAGTCATGGACTATTGGTGAACCTCTACATCCAGACTAAATGTCTAATCCATAGAAACCATTTAAAATTTATAATGCAACCCAGTGGGATTTTTGATGGTCTCTCACTTGATTTGAAATCTTCCAGCACATCCCTCCCTGCCATATCTGTCATGAGTCAAGGAACTACTGAACTTGCTCACAAACTCACATGCCCCAGCAATGTCATCATCCCTATTTCAGTGTTTTTCCCTAGCTGCAAACCCATCCTTATAGATGGGGCACCCTCTCTGTAAAAATGACACATTTCCTCTTCTGCATTACCTCTCCCACACAACACCCCTGACCCAACAAAACACTATTGTGTGTTCAATCTCTTGGTGCTCAGTTATCTGGGTCACATCTGTGGCCCTCTGTTTGTCTTCTCAGTGCTAATTTATTTTACAAGCATCACTTGAGCACCTAGTATATACCAACATTGAGAATACAGCCATAAATAAAGGTAATTATGCCTTCCTGCCCTATGCCAGTTTTGAGTCCATTTCTTGAGCACTTACTATGTGCCAGGCACTAGGCTGATAGATTTAGATACATGCATACACATTTTCTTATTTAATATATGAGACATATAAAATCGATCTCTTTATTTTATAATCAAGGCAATTAAGCCTCAGATAAGGTAGTTTTCCCAAGGTCACACAGCTGGTATTTGGAGGACTTTGGATTCAAAATGAGGTCAAGGCTCATGAATGCCACAAAATACTGTGTTGGCTGCTCTTACAAAGCCATTACAGTTCTTAGTGATGAGAATTAGGTCAGCTTCTCACTCCAGAATAGTGACTCCACCCTACCACAAGTCCTTTAAATGAGTGAGCTAGCTATGTAATTAAGCACTAGGTAAGGAAGAAAAGCCTATTGGCTAACATGTATGGAACATTTTAGACTCAGTCTCATGTTATCTATTTGGATCAACAACTCAATGAATTTTGTTTGCCAGCTTCTGTTCAATTCTATATCATCTGACAACCCCTTTGAATAATCTCATTTGTCTAGACCGGCATTTTCCCTCAGATCTTGGCACTTGTCCTCAGGTGCTTAGCACCTTGCCAGTGGCTAAATCACATTTTGAACTTCAGTAACTGTGGGAATTTCTAGCCTGCTCAACTCTGAACAAACTCCCCACTAGGGAAGGTGTTGATCACATGAAAAATTTATGTAATTTGCCTTTATCGAAAAACCTAACTAATTGTATTAGGAGACTACAGTTTGAATTTTTTCAACTTTGCTTGAACTTAACACAAATACAATCACATGAAGTAGTGTTCTAAGACAAGCTTTTCACAACCACACAACCAGTGTGGAAATGTGGGCCATTGCATCTCTGGACAACTCTTACTTATACTAACTGAATTAAATCTGTTCTGTGGTGTTTTGTTTTGTTCTGTTTTTTTTTAACCCTCTTTGGTCCTTCAGAACAAATCTATTCCTTTTTGCAGAGCACTGTCACTCAAATATTCTGTCATGTTCCCTGCTGCACTAAGTTACACCTCTCCCACCTCCAAATCTGATCTGACTAAACGTCCACAGTCTATTCAGCTTTTCCCCACATCAGGAACTCCAGTATCATCACTAGTTGGGTCATTATCTTCTAAATACTGTCTAGTTTCTACATCTCTCCTTAAGAATAGCTTCCAGAATAGCACATGATCTGCTAGAACCTCAAAACACATCTTTCTTTCAAACACAATTATGGAATATTCTAATAAAATGCATAAAGAGTATTCTACATAAAATACCTACATACCTGGTACCAGAGAGGGGAAGATGGCAGCGTGAATAGGGCAGCGGAAATCTCCTCCCAAAACCATATACATTTTTGAAAATACAACAAATACAACTACTCCTAAAAGAGAGACCAGAGGATACAATACAACAGCCGGGCTACATCTACACCTGTGAGAACTCAGCACCTCACAAAGGGGGTAAGATACAAGCTGCACCCAGTGGGACCTGAGCACTCCCCCCACCCCAGCTCCCTGGCAGGAGAACAGAAGTCGAAGCAGGGAGGGAGTGGGAGCCCAGGACTGCTAAATAACCAGCCCTAGTAATCCACACTGGGAGCACAGACACACATTGCATGGTGTGCTGGATATTAGGGAAACGGAAAAGTAAAATCTGCGCGTGGGTCCCCACAGCCGGCTCCCCTGGGACAAAAGAAAAGCAAGTGCTTTTTTAAAGTCGTAAAGGGACAGGGGCTTCACAGCTGGATGGAATTGTCCTGGCACACTCAGCCCAGCAGCTGGGAATCCTGGGGAACTTCAGGTGCCCTAACCCCTGGGTGGCAGCACAGCTCTGAAGCCCCTCATGGTGATAAACAGCCTGCTGTTCATTTCCCCTCTCACGCAGCTGTGGCAGAGCAGCCTGGGAGTAGCCACACCCACAGTGGCTGCCCAGAGGCTCCTCCTGGCACGCAGCCACCCAGGCCAGACCTGGGGCCACTGCTGGTGAGCAGCTGCCCAGCACAGGCAGAGGCATGAAGGGGCGCCGTTCTCACAGGAGAGCACACCCGGTGCACCTGCTTCTTCCCACAGGGCTCTGGGCTGCCTCGAGGGCTACTCCAGGTGTACAGGTAACTGGAACAGGCAGTGGAGAAGGGCAAGGCAACCAGCAAGCAGGAAGGGACTTTGTTCTCCCAGCAAACACACATGCTACCTTCCTATGACTACCTCTATTGCCATGAAAAGGCAGAAGAATTTGGTCTAGTCCAGAGTCACCCAGACTATCACTGAGAGAGGACCGGGGGAGATAGATTTAACCAATCTTCCTGAAAAAGAATTCAAAATAAAGGTCATAATCATGCTGATGGAGCTGCAGAGAAATATGCAAGAGCTAACAGATAAGGTTGGGAGGGAGAATACAGAAATAAAACAATCTCTGGAAGGACTTAAGAGCAGACGGGAGGAGGTGCAAGAGGCCACTAATGGAATAGAAATCAGAGAACAGGAATGCAGAGAAGCTAAGGCAGAGAGAGAAAAAAGGATCTCCAGGAATGAAAGAATATTAAGAGAACTGTGTGACAAATCCAAATGCAACAATATTCACATATAGGGGTACCAGAAGAAGAAGAAGAGAGAAAAAGGGATAGAAAGTGTCCTTCAAGAAATAATTGCTAAAAACTTCCCCAAACTGGGGGAGGAAATAGTCTCTCAGACCATGGAAGCCCACAGTTCTTCCAACACAAGGAACCCAAGGAGGACAACAGCAAGACATATAATAATTAAAATGGCAAAGATCAAAGACAAGGACAGAGTACTAAAGGTAGCCAGAGAGAGAAAAAGTCACATACAAAGGAAAACCCATCAGGCTATCATCAGACTTCTCAACAGAAACCTTACAGGCCAGAGAGAATGGCATGATATATTAAATGCAATGAAACAGAAGGGCCTTGAACCAAGAATACTGTATCCAGCACAATTATTATTTAAATATGAAGGAGAGATTAAACAATTCCCAGACAAGCAAAAGCTGAGGGAATTTGCCTCCCACAAACCACCTCTACAGGATATTTTAAAGGGACTGCTCTAGATGGAAGCACTCCTAAGGCTAAATAGATGTCACCGGAGAAAATAAAATCACAGTAAAGAAAGCAGACCAACCAAATACTAACTAAAGGCAAAAAATAAAATCAACCATGCACTAAACCAGTCAAAGGAAACACAAAAGAGTACAGAATAAAACACCTAACATAAAAAGAATGGAGGAGGAGGAATAAGAAGGGAGAGAAATAAAGAATCATCAGACAGTGTTTATAATAGCTTAATAAGCAAGTTAAGTTAGATGATTAGATAGTCAAGAAGCTACCCTTGAACCTTTGGTAACCACGAATCTAAAGCCTGCAATGGCAATAAGTACATATCTTTCAATAATCACCCTAAATGTAAATGGACTGAATGCACCAATCAAAAGACACAGAGTAATAAAATGGATAAAAAAGCAAGACCCATCTATATGCTGCTTACAAGAGACTCACCTCAAACCCAAAGACACACACAGACTAAAAGTCAAGGGATGGAAAAAGATACTTCATGCAAACAATAGGGAGAAAAAAGCAGGTGTTGCAGTACTTGCATCAGACAAAATAGACTTCAAAACAAAGAGAGTAACAAGAGATAAAGAAGGACATTACATAAGTATTAAGGGGTCAGTTCAACAAGAGGATATAAACATTATAAATATATATGCACCCAATATAGGAGCAACAACATATGTGAAAGAAATACTAACAGAATTAAAGGAGAAAATAGAATGCAATGCATTCATTCTAGGAGAATTCAACACACCACTCACTTCAAAGGACAGATCTACCAGACATAAAATAAGTAAGAACACAGAGGCACTGAACAATACACAAGAGCAGATGGACCTAACAGACATCTATAGAACTCTACACCCAAAAGTAGCAGGGTACATATTCTTCTCAAGTGCACGTGGAACATTTTCCAGAATAGACCACATACTAGGCCACAAAAAGAGCCTCAGTAAATACAAAAACATCAAAATTCTACCAACCAACCTCTCAGACCACAAAGGGATAAAACTAGAAATAAATTGTACAAAGAAAACAAAAAGGCTCACGAACACATGGAGGTTTAACAACATGCTCCTAAATAATCAATGATCAATGACCAAATTAAAATAGAGATCAAGCAATATATGGAGACATATGACAACAACAGCACCAAGCACCAACTTCTGTGGGATGCAGCAAAGGCAGTTCTAAGAGGAAAGTATATAGCAATCCAGGCCTATTTAAAGAAGGAAGAACAATCCCAAATGAATAGTCTAAAGTCACAATTATTGAGATTGGAAAAAGAAGAACAAATGAGGCCCAAAGTCAGCAGAAGGAGGGACATAATAAACATAAGAGAAGAAATAAATAAAATTGAGATGAATAAAACAATAGAAAAAATCAATGAAACCGAGAGCTGATTCTTTGAGAAAATAAACAAAATATATAAGCCTCTAGCCAGACTTATTAAGAGAAAAAGAGAATCTAAACACATAAACAGAATCAGAAATTAGAAAGGGAAAATCACAATGGACCCCACAGAAATACAAAGAAATGTTAGAGAATACTATGAGAATCTATATGCTAACAAGCTGGGAAACCTAGAAGAAATGAACAACTTCCTAGAAAAATACAACCTTCCCAGACTGACCAAGGAAGAAACAGAAAATCTAACAGACCAATTACCAGCAATGAAATTGAATCGATAATCAAAAAACTACCCAAGAGAAAAACCCCTGGTCCAGATGGATTTACTGCTGAATTTTATCAGACATATAGAAAAGACATAATAGCCAATTTCCCTTAATGTTTTCCAAAAAATAGAAGAGGAGAGAATACTTCCAAACTCATTCTATGAAACCAGCATCACCTCACTGTAATACCAAAACTAGGCAAAGACCCCACCAAAAAAGATAGTTACAGACCAATATCCCTGATAAACATAGATGCAAAAATACTCAACAAAATATTAGCAAACCGAATTCAAAAATACATCAAGAGTATCGTACACCATGATCAAGTGGGATTCATCTCAGGGATGCAAGGATGGTACAACATTAAAAAATCCATCAACATCATCCACCACATCAAAGAGTAGGACAAAAACCACACCATCATCTCCAAAGATGCTGAAAAAGCATTCAACAAAATTCAACATCCATTCATGATAAAAACTCTCAACAAAATGGGTATTAAGGGTAAGTACCTCAACATAATAAAGGTCATATATGACAGACCCACAGCTAACATCATACTGAACAGCAAGAAGCTGAAAGTCTTTCCTCCAAGATTGGAAATAAGACAGGGATGCCCACACTGCCCACTGTTATTCAACATAGTTCTGGAGGTCCTAGCCATGGCAATCAAAGTAAAGATATACAAAGAATCCAGACTGGTAAAAAAGAAGTCAAACTGTCACTATTTGCAGATGACATGATATTGTACATAAAAAAACCATAAAGACTCCACTCCAAAACTACTAGAATTACTATCAGAATTCAGCAAAGTTGCAGGATACAAAATTAATACACATAAATGTGTTGCTTTCCTATACACTAACAATGAACAAGCAGAAAGAGAAATCAGGAAAACAATTCCATTCACAATTGCATCAAAAAGAATAAAATACCTAGGAATAAACCTAACCAAGGAAGTGAAAGACTTATACCCTGGAAACTACAAGACACTCTTTACAGAAATTAAAGAGGACACTAACAAATGGAAACTCATCCCATGCTCTTGGCTAGCAAGAATTAATATTGTCAAAATGTCCATCCTGCCTAAAGCAATCTACAGATTCAATGCAACCCCTATCAAAATACCAACAGTATTCTTCAATGAACTGGAACAAATAGTTTTAAAATTCATATGGAACTGCAAAAGACCCCGAATAGCCAAAGCAATCCTGAGAAGGAAGAATAAAGCAGGGGAATCTTGCTTCCCAACTTCAAACTCTACTACAGAGCCACAGTAATCAAGACAAATTGGTACTGGCATGAGAACAGAGCCACAGACCAGTGGAAGAGGATAGAGAGCCCAGATATTAACCCAAACATATATGGTCAATTAATGTATGATAAAGGAGCCATGGACATACAATGGGGAAATGACAGCCTCTTCAACAGCTGGTGTTTGCAAAACTGGACAGCTACATGCAAGAGAATGGAACTGGATCATTGTCTAACCCCATACACAAAAGTAAATTCAAAATGGATCAAAGACTTCAATGTAAGTCATGAAACCATAAAACTCTTAGAAAAAAACATAGGCAAAAATCTCTTAGACGTAAACATGAACAGCTTCTTCATGAACATATCTCCCTGGGCAAGGGAACAAAAACAAAAATGAACAAGTGGGACTATATCAAGCTGAAAAGCTTCTGTACAGCAAAGAATACCATCAATAGAACAAAAAGGCATCCTACAATATGGGAGAATATATTCATAAATGACAGATCCGATAAAAGGTTGACATCCAAAATATATAAAAAGCTCATGCACCTCAACAAACAAAAAGCAAATAAAACAATTAAAAAATGGTCAGAGAAGCTGATCGGACAGTTCTCCAAAGAAGAAATTCAGATGGCCAACAGACACATGAAAAGATGCTACACATTGCTGGTCATCAGAGAAATGTAAATTAAAAGAACAATGAGATATCACCTCACACCAGTAAGGATCACCACCAACCAAAAGACAAACAACAACAAATATTGGTAAGGTTGTGGAGAAAGGGAACCCTCCTACACTGCTGGTGGGGATGTAAATTAGTTCAACCATTGTGGAAAGCAGTATAGAGGTTCCTCAAAAAGCTCAAAACAGACATACCGTTTGACCCAAGAATTCCACTCCTAAGAATTTACCATAGGAATGCAGCAGCCCAGTTTGAAAAAGACATATTTACCCCTATGTTTATCACAGCACTATTTACAATAGCCTAGAATTGGAAGCAACCTAAGTGTCCATCAGTAGATGAATGGATAAAGAAGGTGTGGTACATATACACAATGGAATATTATTCAGCCATAAGAAGAAAACAAATCCTACCATTTGCAACAATATGGATGGAGCTACAGGGTATTGTGCTCAGTGAAATAAGCCAAGCAGAGAAAGACAAGTGTCAAATGATTTCACTCATCTGTGGAGTATAAGAACAAAGAAAAAACTGAAAGAGCAAAACAGCAGCAGACTCACAGAACCCAAGAATGGACTAACAGTTACCAAAGAGAAAGGGACTGGAGAGGATGGGTGGGAAAGGAGGGATAAGGCGGGGTGGGGAGGAACAAAGGGGGCATTAAGATTAGCATGTATAATGAGGGGGGGCACAGGGAGGGCTGTATAACACAGAGAATACAAGTAGTGACTCTATAGCATCTTACTATGCTGATGGACAGACTGTAATGGGGTTTGTTGGGGGGACTTGGTGATGGGGGGTGTCTAGTAAACATAATCTTCCTCATGTAATTGTATATTACTGATACCAAAATAAAAAAAAATAATAATAATAAAAAAAAGCACCTGCATACCTATAACAAGTTTAAACAGACTACTACTAAGTATATGAAGACTTATGACCGCCCCTTCAACGTCTACTTTTACTTCAGAGAGTATACCCGGAGGATATCAGCCTTATCATAAATAGAATGGTAATCACTGTTTACAATTCCAATGTATTTATGTCACCAAAGACCATTTTTAATTATCTTTATGCTGCCCCTGCCATCTCAGGCTGATAGCAATGTTGCTTTTATAAACCTTCCAGAAGAGAGTTAGCATAATATATAGCTCTTAATCTTTGCTTCCAGCTTTTCATTATTATTCTTGCTGATGATAATTTTTAAGTGTTTAACTTAAATTCTTACTACTATCAATGAACACAATTAAATCTAGAATTGGCAACAGTGGAAACGGGGAACATTTGTTTTTCATCTTCTGATCTAATCTTTTCATATTATATAAAAGCATATTTTTAATCTTCTATGCAATATCTCTTTACCAATCTAGGTAAGTACTAAATAAAACTACTTTGTGTTTTCTTTTCAGGATGTTTGAGCCATGAAAACTGAAATCACTTCCAATTATCAGAGTAGATATAAGTTTGGTAGTCTGAGCCTCTTTTGGGAAGATTAAATTTTCTCCTCTCTGTTGTACTGGAAGTCTATTAATAGGTTAATCTACAAGCTGTATCTAGCAGATACCTGTGTGAGCTTTCCTGAAGAGCCATAAGTGATTGCACATCTAACATATTGCCTGTTTCAAAGCTAGTAGGAATTGACTGAGTTTTCACATATTTAGAGACTGTTGCTTCTACTGAAATCTCAAATTCTTTAAAGGACTTGCTCAATCAAATAGAATACCTAGGGCAGTGATAAGCAGTTCAAGATCTGCCTTTAAATCTATAGCTTTAAGGGTATTATGAATATATATTTTAGAAAAAAATATTTTCAATTTTCTGCTGCTTAAAATAGACTTTTCAATGATATAATGTTTGATTTAGATGTTGTTGCTACTGAAATAAAACTAATTTTAAAAGATTTTTTTCCATATTAAAGAAAAATAGCTTTAGTCTCTGTTACCAAATAGATTCTATCTTCATTAGCCAGAAGACAGCAGACAAATTGCTTTTGGCAGATTATACAAAGAGAAAGGAGTTAAATATAGGTTATACCCTTGAGAAAGATTGTATCTAAACCTTTAATATTAAATAACCTGGAAAATGTACAAATCTCTGTAGTGGAATGCTAATCAAATGAATTGCATAGCTTCAGTATTACTAATAAAGTTGTGCCCTTTATATGTCCAAAAGAAAAACCTCTGATACAGAATTTTAAAATTCTGGAAAAAATGGATTCGATTAGCAGGTCCTCAAAACTTAAATAACATAGCTGAAAAACCATGAATTTATCCTCTTTTTAAAAGATTATTAAAATACAGAAAATAACTAACCAATTCCTATGTATTCATCACCAAAATTAACAAATGCTGTAAACATATTTGCTTCAGTTTTTAAAATTTAATAAAGGAAATAAAATATTCCTAATGAAGTTAAAATTTCCTTTGTCCCGCCCACATCCCCCTTACCCCTCCACCCCGGTTCCAATATCCTCTTTTCCTTCCCAGAGGCAATTTCTACTGCACTGATAATGAATGTGATGTGAACCCTTTAGTCCCTGTTTTTATACTCACTACATTCATTTCCATAGATTTCCATAAGTGCTCTCATAGGGTAGCTATAATTTTTGAAACTTTTTTCACCATCTTGTTATTGAGAAGCATCCGGGTTGATTAGTATAGATCTAGGTCATTTGCTTTCATTGCTGTATAGTATTTCCATTTAAAACACAATTTATTATTCACTAACGGAAAGTTAGATTGTTTCTAATAGTTTGCTATTTTAAACACTGCTGCAACTGACATCTTTTACATGCCTTCTTGTGCACATGTGCTGAGTTTCTCCAGAAATATCTACTGTTAGGTAGGTGCAATTACCAAAACACTCTCCACATCAGTTGTACCAATTACTGTTCCACCCCAGAGTTCTTGTTCATCTGCATCCCCTCCAGCATATGGTATTGTCAGTGTAGTGGACATTTGCCATTCTTTTTGGCTCCTCAGCACTCTTAACATCCTCCCAGATTTGGAGAATCTCCAGTTATGCATCTCCACCTTGCACTAGAGCCACCAGCACTCTCTTGCCCAACTGTGATACAATGAGTCATAAGAAATACATATTTGGTCATTCATATGACCAAATATATATCTCCCAGATATATTTGGTCTTCATCCACAGTTCCTGAAAACACTGTAGAGTCTTAAAAGTGAAATGGGAGGCTGAATCAGATAATGGCCAATAATTTTGTCAGTCATGGCTATGCAATGAAGCCCTCACAAAACCCATTGAGAAGAGCTCTCTCTCTCTCTCTCTGGTCTTCTCTGCTGGACCTGCTCTGCTTGGTTGGATCCTGTTTCTCAGTCGGGGAGAGCTTCTTTGCTTGGGGAACCAGAATGCCTCCATATAACCCTGAGCCGGGCCCCAAGCTCCATGAGGATAGAAGCTCCTTTACTTGGGACCCTGCCCTGTGTATCTCTTCATATGGATGTTAACTTGTATCCTTTATGGTATCCTTTATTAAAAGTGGTCAGCTTTGAGTGTTTTCCTGAGTTCTGTGAGCCCTTCTCACAAACTGATCAAACTTAACCAGGAGGTCGTTGGAACCTAATCTGTAGCCGGTTAGTCAGAAGCACAGGGAACTGCCTGGGGCTTATGACTGGCATCTGGAATGGCGGGTGGAGGGCAGTCTTGTAGGATGGAACCCTGAACCTGGGGAATCTGATGCTGTCTCTGGGCAGATAGCATCAGAATTGAGTTGAGTTCTCAGACACCTTGCTGGTGGTTGAGAATTGCTTGGTGTAAGTATGTGTGGGAAGACCCCCCCTCCCACATACTTACGCACATTGGAATTGGGTCCAGGAACCCACATGGGGTTACACTACTATTACTGTTGTGTATAATATTGTTATTGTTATACATATATGTAGGGAAAGTCTACACCATTGCATTTGGTGTCAGATGAGTGGGAATCACACCATCCCTCCAGACTTTGCCAAGCAGACTCACCCATACTAGATCATGAATGGAAAGCCAGCAACAAAGCAGGACACAGGTTCACCTCAGAATCCACTATTAAAGAACAAAAATTTAACAGAGTAAATTTAAAGCTCTACTTAGCTTTATTAAATGATTCAGGATTGGGGCCACATCCCAACTAACAGAAGGGTGCTCCAAGGAGTTGAAAAAAATGGAAGGATTTTATTTTGCAGGAATGGAGCAGAACAAGGAAGTTAGAAACAAAAGAAAAGAAAGGATGGCTTAGGCCAGATCACCTTCCCTTTAGGGGAAGGGCAGGGGATCTTGTTATCAGAACACTTCACGAATGCTGATCAGGAAATTCCAGGCAGATTAGTCTAAAATTCTACTCCTGGGTTAGTTATTAAGTTTTAGTGGGGTTTAACATTAGTGACTCCATATTGGACCTATGGGGTTTTTTTTATTAAGGTATCATTGATAAACAATCTTAGGAAGGTTTCACATGAGCAACATTGTGGTCACAACATTCACCCATATGATCAAGTCCTCCTGCCACACCCCATTGCAGTTACTGTCCATCAGCATAGTAAGATGCTGTAGAGTTATTACTTGTCTTCTGCCTACTGTTTCTTTTTAACACCACTCATGTCAGCAGCTACTACGTCCATTTTTCAGAGACCTCAGAAACAGAGGTTCCAGAAGCAATATGCTATGCTGGTATAGGTGACAAGCACAGTGGCTGGTAACTAGGCTTTCTGAGTGGGTATGGAGTTTCAGTGGCCTAGAGTAGTGTGATCAGTGGGGTGGCCCCTTGTCCTCCCCTAAACTGAGTTTTCTAACAGACAAATGAATGCAGCTCTGAAGAAGGTATGCCCTGCAAACAGATTGCCTATGTGTAAGCCATTGTTTTTTGACAAATAGATTTATAACCTTGGGCAAATTAACCTCTTAGAGCCTATGCTTCCTCTTCTATAATTGGAGGGAAATAACTGCAACTACCTCACAGGGTTGTTGTTAGGATTAAATGAGCAAATAAACACATGCCAAACATTTGAAACTGAAGCCTGCACTTAGTGAACAATCAGTAAATGTGAATTACTAGAATACATTTTTTCTGCTTTAACTTGCTGGTTTCTGTAGTTTCAAACTCGAGAGGCATGCCTGATCCATTCAGATGGGTTTTTTAAAAAAATTTGATGGATGAGATCATATCTTAAGGATTTTACTGCATTTTCCTCAATGTTAGTGAGTCTAAGCATTTTTTTTCCATGTTTATTGGTCATTTGAATTTCATTATCTGTAAATTGCTTGTTAGTAGCCTTTGTGCATTTTCTATTGGGTTGTTTTTCTCTTTCTTATTGAATTGTAGGCTGTCTTTATATATTCTGGATACTAAACTTTTGCTTTATGTGTGGCAAATATCTTCTCCCAGTCCATCATTTGCCTTTAACTTTGTTTATGGTGCTTTTATCATGCTAAAGTTTCACATTTTGATGTGATCTAATTTATTAGGCTTTTCTTTTATCACTAAGGTTTTCTTTGCCTCAAGGAAATGCTTTCCTATCCTGAGGTCATAAATATAGTACCCTATTTTGTTTTCTAAGAGGTTGTAAGCACTCTTTTTTTTTTCATTTCAGTGTTTATACTATACAGACCATGATTTTTTTTTTTTTTTTGAGAGGGCATCTCTCATATTTATTGATCAAATGGTTGTTAACAACAATAAAATTCAGTATAGGGGGGGTCAACGCTCAATGTACAATCATTAATCCATCTCAAGCCTAATTCTCGTCAGTCTCCAATCTTCTGAAGCATAACGAACAAGTTCTTACATGGTGAACGAATTCTTACATAGTGAATAAATTCTTACATGGTGAACAGTACAAGGGCATTCATCACAGAAACTTTCGGTTTTGATCATGCATTATGACCTATAAACAATCAGGTCAAATATGAATATTCGTTTGATTTTTGTACTTGATTTATATGTTGATCCCACATTTCTCCTATTATTATTATTATTTTTATTTTTAATAAAATGCTGAAGTGGTAGGTAGATGCAAGATAAAGGTAGAAAACATAGTTTAGTGTACAGACCATGATTTTAAAAAATAAATTATGAAAAACATTAGAGCAATAGTAACTCTCCATTATTTCTCAGCTGCTAGCTTACCAATGAGTGCAGCAGGACTGCCTACTCAGAAATTACAGAGCCATTTCACTAAGACACAGGAAGCAAAGAGCAGGCTAGCTGGAAAGGCTGGCAATACAAGCTGATGAATCTAGTGTTTTAGGGCCTTAGTAAAGTACCTAGTAAATACCTTATCTTGCTTTTTCAAAACCCTTGCAATCATGTGCTAACACACTTCACACATTTTAGATACATCTATCTGGACTAACTAGAGGTCAGCAATTCAGGAGATAGTGCTTAGGTCATGCTGAGATTAGTTTTCATTTCCCCTAGGAGAATTCTAGGCTGAAAGGGTTAAGAACAGAATGAAGGACCAGCATAGGAAAATCTTTGGGAGCTCAAAGCTGCCCGCAGGCTTGCTCTAGCCCTGCTCCTGGTCAGCATGATGTCCTCTGGCCACCGCATCAGTGCTCTCGGCTGAGGCTTGAAATGGATTGTGTCATTTTAAATTAATCATTTCCAGACTTCTTTCCATATCTGTATTGGCCCAGAATAGAAATCCGGTGTCATGGATTCTTTCTGCCACCCAAATAAAATGACTTTCTTCATTTGCTTCCACATCTCTCCCCTAAGAGTCCATATACAAATGGATTTTGTGCACATACTATATAAATATTCACTTTACTTAAAAGTAAGTTGGTTTTGCTTGAAGCTGAAATTGGTGGGGGTACCGTAGTGTAGTCAGAAAGGCACAGCTGAGATACTTGGAGACATCTGTGGTTACACTGTGGCCGTCTGTCCTGGGCTGGAAGTCTTACCAATAGACATGTAATATTTATCCTGATGGGTTAAGGCACTAGTTTAAATTCTAGGGTCCATAAGAAACAACTGGGGAGCTTATGAAAGTAAAGGTTCAATTCAATATTTTATGGAAGTAGGTCCAGAATGTGCGCCAGTCATCCACATGTTTACATGTACTTCTACATGAATTTCTCTTTAAGAAAATGTAGGTTGTGTTAATTCCATCTCTAGGAAGCTTCTGTTGAGTTTTAAACAGTGAAGAGCAGGGTAACTCATTCTACATTAATGTGAATCATTTATCAGTTTTGCTCGTCATTTAAGATTCTTGGTAGAGAGGGATCTGGAAAAAAGTATCTCTTCTTGAAGTGAAAGGGAGAAGTGCAGATAGATTTAGAGTGTAAATTTAGTGCAGCTAGATTTAGACTGTAAAGTTTTGGTGGACCAGAAAATGAAAAGGTGCTAGAAAAGGCACAAGAAACACGTGGTCTCTGCACATGGAGCAGGGATGGGTCACTGGGCGCAACTTACTTGCTGACCCAGCCTTTCCATGTGAAAATGGCTTTGTCCTGGACCCGCTTCTCAAATCACATTCTCTCCCTAGCTGATTTCACTTTAATAAATGGGTGAATTTTGTGGTATATGAATTATATCTTAATAAAATTGTTTTAAGTATATTGTATACAGCAAAAGATAAAATTATCCTATTTTTTTCTAAGAGGTGAAAGCATTCACATTTTTATATTTCAGTGTTTATACTCAAAGAGGCCAATAAAGCATATTCAAAATGAAGTTCACAGAAATTTTTTTTTAAAAATGGGATAACAAAGAGTATGAAACATATGTGGGACTAAACCAGTACATATATGTGATTAGAGTTCCATAAGGAAGAGAGAATGTGGCAGCAGTAATATTCGAAGAAAAAACTGTGCAGTTTCTAAAACTGGTAACAAAATATTAATCCACAGACTCAAGAATCACAGTGAATTCAAAACAAAATAAAAACAAAGAAAACTACATCTTGGCACATCATAATCAAACCATAAAAACCAAAAATAGAAAGATATACTTAAAAATATTGGAATCACCCTTACCTGGATTTTGCACATTGGTTCTAGAAGTAATGGAAAGAAGAAGAGAAAGGGTTGGGAGAGGCTGAACCAAGTGATGACATTCCTCTCATGCCTGATGAAAATACTGGTGTAAAGGAAAACTGAGTTTTCCACCTCCTATGCAGGGAAAAACCCAGTCCTTCCCTACTGTGTTTCTTTCCTGTGTGCCTATACTATTCACACAGAACACTTCACTTCTGGTGGCCAGAAGTGTGGTGATTTTTCCCCACAACAATATGCAAACCTCTGACACCAGCTGGGTGTCCTACACTTGAACACAGTTTTGACACTCCCTGCAGATGGCATCAGATCCTACAGTAAGGGAAGTCCCACATTTCTGTCCCTACCCAAACCTCACTTCAAATGCCAGTCACAGTCACCAAGCCCAGGTTATCACTTTGCTTCTGACTGACGGGTTATATTGCAGGTTCCAATGACTCCCTCTTCAGGTGTGATTAATTTGCTAGAGTGGCTCACAGAACTCAGAAAACAGCTATTTACATTCACCAGTCTATTAAAGGATATGATAAAGGATGCAGATGAAGAGATATACAGGGAGAGATCTGGGAGGGCCCCAAACACAGGAGTTTCTGTGGAGTTGGGACACGTCACCCGCCCAGTGTGCACACGTTGCTCTCTGAACTCCAGGTGGTGGGGGTTTCATAGGGGCTTCTTCATGTATGTAGGCATGATCGATCATTAGCTCCACGTTTGGCCCTTCTCCTTTCTCAAGAGAATAGGGGTGGGCCTGAAAATTCCAAGGCTTTAATTGTGGCTTGGTGTTTTTGATAACCAGTTCTCACCCAGGACATCCCACCTACCAGTGTCACCTCATTAGGATGAAGATGTGCCTTTTGCCAAGGAAATTATCAGGGTTTCAGGAGCACTGCACAGAAACCTGGGGGCAGAGAATGATGGATATGTTTTCTATTATTTCACACCTGGTATCCACTATGTTAAGTAGGGACAGGAGAATAGAAGAGCATTCTCAAAGCCAGGTGGGCACACATCTCTGGTATAGTCCAGCTTCAAGGACCTTGTGAACGTGCACTTACCCTGCCTGTACTTTGGTGACAGTGTCGGAATTTATACTCATTGATTTAAACCAATCAAAGGAGCTTCTAGCAATAAAATGATGGGCCACAGTATCTGGGGGTAGGATTTCTTCCACAGGAACTTCACCTGATACAGACTAATAAAATAAACAGCTTGCTAAGCAGGGGAATGCAGTGTGCTTTAGAACCATACAAAGCTGGGTTGGAATTCTAGCTCTAGTTTAAACATGTCACATTGTCCTGGGAATTTGCCAGCTTTGATTTCTTCATTTAGCAAATGGAGATAATAATGTTTATCTTTCAAAATCTTTGAGAAGGTTAGATGAGAATGTGTATTTATGGGTTTGTGTGTGTGTGTGTGTGTGTATACACACATATGTGTGTATATATGTATATAATAGATGAGTACATATATAGTCCTGGCACACTGGGCTGTCTACAACATTTGATTGCCTTCAACTAGAAAATGAGTGCATTCAAGTTCCCAGACCCCACTTTCTGACACTATATTATGGTAGCAAAGCTCTTACTATACTATCCTATGGTTAATAAAAATCCCCATTAATTTAAAGAGAGATTTATATTTGGTTATTTGTTGCTCATTTTCCAGAGACACAACTTTTTTTCCCCATTTAATTCAAAGTTGTTTGCTTTACCACCATAGTCTTGCTTACAAGTGTTATTTCAAAGGAAATTTTTAGCTTTTGGCATATTCAACAGAACAGAATAGATGCATCTTGAAAAACTATTTCCAAGGACCTTTTTTCAGAAAAGCAAAAAAACAAAATAAAGTGCTAAAAATAGGTAATCTAGAATGGATTGGCTACTTGAGTTTTACAATACATATTATAGAACTTGATATTTACTCATGCTAGCCCCCCAGTTTGCCACAAGGAAAAATGGTTCTAGGAGTTTTACTTATACAATTAGATTTAAGGAATTAAAATTTCCCTTCTCAGCAGAAATTCTAATTCACTGCTCATTATAGTTGAACTTTTTCATTATAAATAGTTTTCAGGTGTTTCTTTCAGAGTTCTGAATATTTTGGCATACATTTTCCACTTCCTTATGAGGAAATTCAAATCTGAATGGATTTCTCTTCAGTCTTATAAAGATGACTCAGAGACAATGCCAGGTGGGATTATCCCTGTAACATTTTCTCTGTTAGATGCAATCACTCTCCTGTGGATATAATGCTATGTTTGGGGGATTTATTTCCAGCAATGCCAATTTCCTTCTACACATTTTAGTTGATAAGTTTCCAAAGCACTAAAAGATCATTAGGGGTAAAAAAATCTCTAAATTAGAGGAGATTTTGTACTTTCTGGATTGAGAAAAGAAAAATATTGAGCCCTTAAACTCACTCAAATATTTTCTCAAATCTCCTTGGTAAAATTTTGTTCAAAAACCCTTACTCTACTGTGTCCTATTGCAGTGGACTGTACTATTTAATCTGTGACAGTGTTGTGGACAGTGAATAAAACATTCCAAAGTTTTTGAGGAGTAATGCTCACTTTTTTCCTGTGTGGTCATCATTGATACTTCCATGATAATATGTGATTCAGCAAGGATAGTAACCATAATGATGTTTGATAGTTACTCTGTATCTCCCTCCTGGGGAAAGTTTCGACCACTCTATAAAGTTGAGAGAAGTGATAAACAAATCTCAGAGATCACAGCATTCACTCCTGAAATGTCTCCCCTAGGGTGAGATTGCCACTGCTTAACAGTGCGGAGTGATGTTCCACACTGTGTAGAGGAAGTAAGCAAGAAAGAAGAGGCCAAGTTCCATTTTCAGGCAACTGAAGAAGAATTCCTTACATTTCAGCAACATATCCAAACCTCCCTGTAATGCCGCAGGCTATGACTCAGGTCTCTTCCCTTCATGATCAACTGAAATGGCATGGATACTTGAGCTGGCAGAACTAAGCTGGGCTTTATCTAGGACGTGAAAGCTAAAGTCAATTTTTGAGCCCCTATCCAGATTGGCAAATCAAAGATGGAGAATTTAATTCATAAGATGGAGAGAAAAAATTATTTGACTATTTCATAACAACTTTCCTAAGTAAACATTATTTGTTATCCTATTAGTCCTGAAGAGAAAATAGTCTTCCAAAGCAAAATGAAATCACAGCCCAATACCACCATATACTCACTGTGGCAAACAGACCCTATGGTGAGAGCCTGTGATGCCTGCCTCCTGGTGTTCATGGACTTTGAGGAACTCCTTCCCCTTGACCGCAGGCTTATAACTAATAGAATACGGTGGAGATGGTGGGATGTCACTCCTGTTACTATAACACGTTATGTAAGATTTTGTACAGGCATGCCTCATTTTCTTGGGCTTTGTGGACACAATGTTTTTTGCAAATTGAAGGTTGGTGGCAACCCTGTGTTGAGCAAGTCTATTGGCACCACATTTTCAATGACATTTACTCACTTCATGTCTCTGTGTCCCATTTTGGTAATTCTTGCAATATTTCAATCATTTTCATCATTATTATATTTGTTACGGTGGTCTGTGATCAGGATTCTTTGATGTTACCATTGTAATTATTCTGGGGTGCCATGAACCAGGCCCATCTAAAATGCAAACGTAATCGATAAATGTGAGTGTTCCAGCTGCTCCACCAACTGGCCATTCCCCCATCTCTCTCCCTCTTCTTGGGCCTCCCTATTATCTGGGACACAACGATATTGATATTAGGCCAGCTAATAACCCTACAATGACCTTTAAGTGTTCAAGTGACAAGAAGAGTCACACGTCTCTCACTTCAAATCAGAAGCTAGAGATGATTAAGTTTAGTGAGGAAGACATGTTGAAAGGCAAGATAGGTTGCAAGCTAGGTCTCTTGCTCCCAACAGCCAAGTTTTTTGAATGCAAAGGAAAAGTACTTGAAGGAAATTGGAAGTGTTCCTTCAGTGAACATACAAGTGATAAGAAGGTGATGCGGCCTTACTGCTGATAGGAGAAACTCTGAGCGGTGTGGATGCAAGATCAAACTAGCCACAACATTCCCTTAAGCCAAGGACTAACCCAGAGGACGGCCCTAAAGCTCTTTGATTCTAGCAAGGCTCAGAGACGCGAGGAAGCTGCAGAAGAAAAGTTTGAAGCTAGCAGAGGTTGGTTCATGAGGTTTAAGGAAAGAAGCCATCTCTGTAACATAGAAGTGCAAGGTGAAGCGGCAAGTTCTCATGTAGAAGCCGCAACAAGTTACCCAGAAGATCTAGCTAAAAGAATTCATGAAGCTGCACTAAACAACAGATTTTCAAAGTAGATGAAACAGACTTAAATTGAAAGAAGATGCCATTTAGGACTTCTTCTGGGTAACTTGTTACTATGGTAACTTCTATGGTAACTCTCTATCATAACCAGAGAGGAGAAGTCAATGCTTGGCTCCAAATCTTCAAAGGATTGGCTGACTCTCTTGTTAGCAGCTAATGCAGCTGGTGACTTTTAAGTTGAAGCCAGTGCTCATTGACCATTCTGAAAATCTAGGGGACTTAAGTCTATTTTGCCTGCTTTATAAATGGAATAATAAAGCCTGGATGACAGCACATCTGTTTACAACAAGGTTTACTGAATATGTTAAGTGCACTATTAAGACCTACTGCTCAGAAAAAAGATTCCTTTCAAACTTTCACTCCTCATTGACAGTGCATCTGGTCATCCAAGAAATACATTTTGTAAGTCTAAAGCTGCCACAGTGATTCCTATGATGGATCTGGGCAACATAAATTGAAAAGGATTCATCATCTAGATGACATTAAGAACATTCATGACTCATGGGAAGAGGTCAAAATATCAATGTTAACAGGAGTTTGGAAGAAGTTGATTCCAGTCCTCACAGATGACTTTGAGGGGTTCAAGGCTTCAGTGGAAAAGCAACTGCAAATGTGGTAAGACAACTAGAATTATAAGTGGAGTCTAAAGATGTGACCGAATTGCTGCAATGTCATAATAAAATTGTAATGGATGAGGGGTTGCTTCTTGTAGAGAGCAAAGAAAGTGATTTCTTAAGATGGAATCTACTTCTGGTGAAGATGCCATGACAACTTGAAATGACAAGAAAGAATTTTAAATATTCCATAAACATAATTGACAAAGCAGTGGCAGGGTTTGAGAGGATTGACTCCAATTTTGAAAGAAGTTCTGTGGTTGAAATGCTCTCAAACAGCCTTGCATGTAAGTTCATGAAAGGAAGGGTCAATCAATGCAACAAACTTCACTGTTGTCTTCTGTTAAAAATGGCTACAACCACCCCAACTGTCTGCAACCACCACCCTGATCAGTCAGCCATCAACACTGGGACAAGACCTTCTACCCACAAAAATATTATGACTCGCTGAAAGCTCAGATGATGGTTAGTGTTTTTTAGCAATAAAGTATTTTTTAATTAAAGTATGTACATTGATATTTTAGACATAATGCTATTGTACACTTAATAGATTATAATGTAAACATAACTTGTATGTGCACTGGAAAACCAAGAAAATTCATCTGACTTGCTTTATTGTGATATTTGCTTTATTGAGGTGGTGTGGAACTGAGCCCACAATATCCCTGAGGTCTGCCTGTATTTGCCTACTGGAGATAGTGTTGTGAGCTTGATGAAGTAATTAGCCAAGTTAGAGAAGCTATGTAGCCAGGAACTGAAAGGGGGCATCTAGGAACTAAGGACAACTACTAGGACATGAGAGCAGCTTCCAGCCAATGGTCATCAGAAAGATAGGGCTCCCAGTCATATAGCTGGAATGAAATGAATTCTGCCAACAATGTGAATGAACTTGGAAGCAGATTCTGGTCAGGTAAAACCTCCAGATGCAAATGCAGCCTGGCTGACATCTCGACTGCAACCTTGTGAGACTCTAAGCAGAGGACTCAGTTAAATTGTACTCCTAATGCACAGAAGCTGTGATATAATAAATCTGTATTGTTGTAAGCTGCTAAGTTCGTGATAATTTGTTATGAAGCTATAGAAAACTAATATACCTATTGAAATGGCCAAAATGTGACACAGGGAATACCAAGTGTTACAAGGATGTGGAACTATTGGAATTCTCATACACTACTGCAGAGAACATACACTGGCTCATCTTCATCAAATTGCTTGGCAACGTCTCCTAAAACTGCATATGTATATATCCTGTGACTCAGCAATTTCAGTCCTAGAAACATGATTAAAATAAATGCATACATGTTTATCAAAAGACAAGTCCAATAATTTTCTTAGCCATACTATTTATAATTGTCCCAAACTGAAAACAACCCAAATATCTACAGTCAGGAAAATGAAGGGATAGACTGGTTTATTCATAAACAGAATGTTATACATCAATGAAAATAATGAACTACAAATACACACAGCATGGAACTTACAAACATAATGCAGAGAGAAAAAAGCTGGTGGTTTCTATAAAGTTCAAGAAGAGGCGACACGGAACTGTGCTATTAGAAATCAAGAAATCAGTATGGGGAGTATTCTGGTCGGGGCAATGACTCGAAGGGAACATCTGAGCGGCTTCTGGGGACTGATAATGTTCTTTATCTTGATATGAATGCTGTGGTACATGGGTGTGTTCACTTTGTGATAATTCGTTGAGTTAGCACATATTATGTATACACTTTTATGTATTACTGTTATACTTTACTTAAAGATTATATTTCCTCTATACAGCCTCTCTAAACTTGTGTCTCCAATTCACCTGTCCCTTTGTACTTGAGTGAAGGGAAAGAGAAAGAGAATAAATTAAAACAGCTAACTAGTAGTGAAACCAGGAAGCAAACCCATGTCCCATGTTTGCCTAATAAAGAACTTCAGACTCCTTCACATATACATATATTTCTGAACTATTAGAGTATAGGTTGTATACAGCATGCCCCTTTATCCCTCAATACTCCACTGTATTTTTTCTAACAAAACATATTCTCATATAAATCACAGTATAGTTATTCAAGTTCCAATAATTTAGCATGAATACAGTAATTTTATTTAGTCACAGTCAATAGTTTATTAATAATGGGTGTTATAGCATTTTCCTCCCTTCTTCCCCATTTATCTGATTAACTACTATCAATATGAATTCATGTAGCTTCAGTGATTAAAAATTCATTGTTATCCTTAATTATTTTTATGCTCAGTTTTTACAGATTTGGCCAGTGGAAGCCCCTTCAAACTGTCCCTGTGTCTTTTATTTGCCATGATCCATAATTTTTGAGCACTCTCTTGCCTTCTCACATAAGATGTACTAGTTCACATTTTATTTTTCCTGCCCCAGCCCTGAAACCAGCCTTTCTCTGAGGTATTCTTGTTATTTTTAGTGGAAAATACCATTAGAAACTAAAATTTGGGTCCCAGGTATGGTCAGTGTTACTGGGGCACCTTACTCCTAGCCCTGTTGAGGAACAGAATTGAAGATATACACAGATATATCCCACAGACACCGGAAGGTGAGAGAGCATGATTAAACAAACCAAAAGGCATGCTTCCTGTCAAGTTCTATTGTCTCTTTCCTTCTGAATTCCTAATCTTGCCCCTGTACACCCAGACAGTTCTTCCCACTAGCCACACATAAATGCATTTATATAGTACTTTGTAGTTTATGAGACACCTTTATGGACATTATCTCTTTTGAGCCTCATGACAACCCTCTGATAGAGCTGGGGCATTATCATTGCCATCAATTTATAGATGAGGAGACTTAAACTCTTAAAAGTGAGTAGTTCAGATTCACATTGTTAATAAGGGCCTAAAATACCGATCTAGTGTTATTTACATTGTACCTCACTTTTCACACAGGGAAGCTCATTGGTCCTTGAACATACCTAGATACTTCCTCAGTACAGGTAATACAGAGGGAGGTCAGGAGTTCCCTTCACATCTATGTGAGTATACTCAGTTCCCAGCTTAGCCCACTCCTGTATGATGGATGAGAAATTAGCTGTTTTATTTTTAAGCTTGTATTAAATAATATAGCTTTTCCTCCTTAGTTTTTGTCCAAAATAATGTAATAAGAGTAACACGTTTGAAACCCATAAGTTTTGAAGGTATAAACCACTCTGGAGCTAATGAAAATATGACATAAATGGAAATGCAGACAGTTGGCATCTTTACAAAATTTATCAGAAAGATTCCATGTTTAATCCTTCATGAACTTAAGGAAACCCTGCCAAAAATGTAAGTTGCGAGATGCAACTTAATCCAAGTTACTTTTTGAGACTAGTCCTAGATATTGGGAAATAATGTTAAACCATAGTGTTATTACAGGGAATACATGTATCTATCTTTTCTAATGCTCTCTCTACACAAGTCATGTTCAATGAATTCAGTCCTATATCCTTGTTTATCTTTAGGTTTATAACCCCAACATTTATACAAAAGATAGAATTTTATGTGACAGTTGCAAAAAATTATGACTTCTTACACTGGCATTACATTTCTCCTAAGTGGAGCTCTTCCATGGGCATAGAAAACTGATTTGATTTACCTAAATAATGGGGCTATCACAGAACCCCTCAGAGCTTCTTAGACAGAGTAGCTTTGCTTACAGGAGGCTTATGGCTCCCTCTGAGGGAAAAGGAAAACACTTCATACCCTTTATAATTGAAATAGCTGTGCTCTGTTTTAGTGTTCCTGGTTTATGATATTATGGGCTGTTGGCTATTCTGCCCCCAATTCGGACTATAGGAAGGGTCTATCACCACTTCCTGATTGTATGGAAGACATTGTTAATCGATTATTTTTTTCTAACTTTCTCCTACCATCCATCATCCTTCCCAGATGCCCTCTCTCCCCCACTGTTAGTTCATATGTAGCCTCTCCCTGTATAGCGGGAGTACAGTTCAGTAGGAAAAGCATGCCATTGGGAGTCAGGAAGCCTGGACTGTGTCTCCACTATACCCAGTCACTTTGAGCTTAGTCACTTTATTTCTCTGAGTTTCAATTATTTCCCACCATCATCACCATTGTCCTCAAAGTTCTTCAAGCTCTCAAAATCTGGCTTCTACTTCAAGTACAAAGGTGTATATGCCAGTTTAACAGTACCCAGTTAAATAAGAGGACCCCTTCCACTCTTCCTGATTCTGACATGTGCCTGCATGTAAATAAATACAGGGCCCAAATAAAGTTGAATATTACAATTCCCACTTAGGAAGTGGGATGGGGAGTCTAAGTGGGAACTTCATCCTCTCATTCATGAGCTACTTACTGAGATCTCTCCGTGAGGCCTCTGCTCTTCTAGGCATTGCAGATCAAGCTGAGTGAACAAGGCTGTTCAAGGCACATGTTCTGGGGGAGCTTTCATTTTAGTATGTGTGGAGGGACAGACAATAAACACATAAAGATATTAAAGGAAAAATATAATTTTGAATGGTGATAAACACTATGAAAAATAAAACAACAACAAAAAAAAAATGGGATGGGAATGAGCCAGGAAGCAGGTACTTTAGCACAAATCATCAGGAAGGCTTCTCTGGGGAAGTCACAGCTCAATTGACCCCTCTAGCCAGTCGTACAAAAATCTGGTCCCAGAGCTTTCAGGCAAAGGGGGCAGCTGCCAGTGTTAAGGAAGATTTTCCAAGACGGCTTCGTGTGTTGGAGGAAGAGACTGAGTGTCAGAGTCACTGCAATGTAGTAAATGATGGGAGAGTTGTCAGACCTGAGCTCGGAGAGGGGAGGCGGGCAGATGAGGACCCTCTGGACAGGAGAACATCTTTTCTGCAGAGGCAGGAGTGATGCTTGCAGGGCTGGGTTCTTTCCCCTCAGGTACAACCAAGTGTGTCACAAGTGTGGGAATAAGTCAGACCAACTTGGCCAATCATCGATTTTGGTGTCTTACAGAAAGTCTAAATCCAGTTAGAAATTCATGTTTCAGTCTAAGACGGTCACTACATTTTCCTATGGAAAAACCCATTACATTCAGCAGACCTCAGCCTTTCCCTGAAGAGTGGGGAGAGGCGGTATTCATGAGAGAGAGGGAACACCAGTGATAGATGATGCAGAATTAAATCATGCAGCTAACTTGTTTGGAGGCTGGGAAAGGCACTTTACCTCTCTTGACATCTGTTTTGACAACTATAAAATGAAGGCTTAGACAAGGGAATCTTGAAGTCCCTTTCTCATTCTAAAATGGAATTGTTTATTTGCAGCTCTAAAAGATTTTTTAAGTGATTTTTCTTGCTATTTAAACAATCTCTGCCATATTAAACTTAAACAAAATTGAATTAAAAATCAAAGTGTTCTAAAGCACACTGCAGTTTAACACTTCTGTCCATAATCCTGTACATAAGTAACATATTATTTCCATTAGCACATATGTTCCCATTACATTTCATTATGCTAGTTTGTAATCTATGTTTTGAACAGGACGAACTAAAGGCTGAGTCCTGTAGCACTACACCAGAGACCAACATTTGGGCCACTCATTTAATCACATGGGAATCTGCATACCTCCTTTAGCACTATTACATCATGAAAATTGCAGGTCACTCATTTAATCAGATGGGAATCTATATACCTCCTCTATCACTAGGATATCCCGCAAATGCTACCTTTCCCCCCTTTTTTAAAACTCAAGGCAACATATACCAGTTTCCACATATCCAAGAACTCTCCTGCTCTGCAAGAGTCCTTAAAGAAAGCAATCTAACTCAGAGTACTATCACTTTGACAATGAACTCAATGAGTCCCTGGGAGTTAAACTCATTTGAAAATAAGCTCTCTCTGCTCTCAATTTAGGTGGGATTTCAGTTTTTCCTACCAATGTCTAATCTACATTTCCAGTCTGACCATCAATCTCCATCACAAAGAATATAAAGTAAAATCAATGTATTCTTATTCTTCTCTTCAAACTAGCTTCAATAAGAATGCCCTTTATTACTTCTTATAAGCTTCAATTTTTTCTGGCCATTTATCTTTCTGATAGTATCATAATTTGGCCCATGCCATTCCTTAATGTGTCTTAAGTTATGTCTTCTTCCTTTCATATTTTGTTTTCATTAAATGTTTTATTTAAGAGACAAAGGATATGGAATAGGCAGTTCAAAAAAGGAGAAATAGAAATATGGACAAAACATGAGAATATACGATTTACCTCACGAGTGGCATGTAAGATAAGTACCATGAGCAGGTGAAGAACACAGACTCTAGTTTTACATGAGCTGGATTCAAATCTGAATCTTATAGATCTTATCTTTAAAGACTTGGACATTTATTTTCTCTAAATCTCAGTATACACAGGGAATCCTAAAAGTGCTTAACATGATGATTGACATAAGCATTAAATGAGATAATCCAACAATACACACAATGAAAATTAACTATCAGTATTTTCATTTAATAGAGTCTCATGTAGGCATTATAATAATGTCTCAGTAGACCATGCAATAAAATGCAGAAATGTTTATGACATATTGTTAATGGGAGAAAGCAGGGTATAAAATTTTATGTATTTATGTTATGTGAATTGTATAACAAGAGAAATGTAATACAGGTATTAAAAAGCCAGGAATGTACATCAAAATGTTAACAGCATTATCTCTAGATTGCTATACTATTTCCTCCTTTGTAATTTTCTACATTTGCTGCATTCCTCTGCAATGTAGCTATTTTATAATAAAAATAATTATCATAAATAAAATGTAATTCTATACACGGCTAGATATATCCAGCTTTGCTCTCCTTGACCATCACAAAATATTATGCAACATAACTTTATTATCCCAAAGTTCTAACACATATACTCTGGTGGCAAATTATTCCATGTAGGCTATGATTAGGCCCAAAGTAGCATTTTCCCTTCATTACTTTCCTTACCTTTTGACAGATAGAATTATCAGGAAGGCATGACAAGAATGTGATTTCCTGATAATAGCTAATTTAATGCCAGTGTCACATTTGAAGTGGTGTCTTAATTTTTTCTTTTGGGAACTGACAAGATTAAGGGCACAGACATAATGACCCTCTGCTGATTTGCCAATATTCAGAAAAAACTTTTTTCTCTGTTAGAAATAAACCCAACTGAGCATCTACATGCACCCTTAATATTAGCTATTAAAAGTGGTCTAGACAAATAGAAGATAGGGTTACTACTAGTAATGATCATAAGTTAAGTGCCAAGCACATACTAGATGATCAATAATTATTTGTTTAATAAATTAGAACTGAAATAGGTAACAGACACTGTGTACATAATATTCATATTGAACATATTAAGTTGTTCTTAAATTTCAGAGGTGGTGTGTATTTCACTGTTTGGGACAGAAAATTTGTATAAAGTTTTTGCCTAGAGGACTTGGGGACCACTATTTTAACTGTGTTACCAGGCTAGTGTTATTCAGGGCATCCTTGACTATAGCAGTTAGTGACTTTTTTTCTCCCTTTATAATAAATATCCTTACATTTGCTGCTCATCATACAAAAGTCCCTGCCTCCGCTGTTCATTCTTTTAGAGATTGGGTCATAGTCTCTACCACTGACAGAGTCCCTATTCCTATTATTGCCCATCTATGCCAGTCAGGATTAGGTTTGGTTTAGTAAAACAGAAAACAACACAAAACAGCACTGGCTATTTTAGGGATGTTTAAATTGAAGAGCCCAGAGGTAAGCAATCCATGACCAGCAAAGGATTTCCACAGGGTCTTTCCAATGTATCATTCTGCTATCCCCAGAGGATGGCACCCACTCCATGATCCAAGCTGACTGACAGAGCTCCGGCAGGCAGTCATGGTCCAGGCAGCAGGATGCACAGTGGTGATGCCATCTTCTTTTTAAGAGACTCTCTAGAGGTACCTCGTGACACTTCTTTAGTATCTGTGTTTGTTATCCACTGCTATGTAACAAATTATGCCAAAGCCTAGCAACTTAAAACAATAAACATGTATTATCTCACAGTTTCTGTGGGCCAGCAGTCCATGAGCAATGGAGCTGGACGCTTCTGGCTCAGGAGCTCTCACCCAGCTCCTCAGTCTAAGCGCACCTGGGGAGGACACGATTCCGAGATCTCTCACAAAGCTGTAGGCTGGCCTCAGATCCTTGCTGGCTGTTGGCTGGAGAAATCGGTTTCTGCCAAATGGGTCTCTCTATAGCGGATCCCAACATGGCAACTGGATTCTCTCAAAGTGGGAGAGTGAGAGAGGGCAAAATGGAAGCCACGGTCTCTTTGTGACCTAATCTTGGAAGTGACACCCCCTTACTTTTGTCATACTCCATCCATTAGCAGTCTAGCTCATCCTCAAGAGGGGGAGATTGCACAAGGGCATCACTGTCAAGAGGCAGAGATCTTCGGGGACATTTTAGAAGGTGTCTACCACAAAATCTCATTACACACAACATGTGCACACATACTGTAAGGGAATCTGGAAATGCAATTTTTAGTTGTGGAGTAATAAGTTGAGCTAAGACTCGGAATTCTGTTGCTAAGAAAAAGAAGGGAGAATTAAATATTTGGCAACAACTAGTATTCTCTGCCACCTTCACTGACTTTGCTCTTCTCCCCATAATCCCCTTTTTTCTCCTGTACTTTCCCTTCCTCCACTAGAGTCTTCATCCTAAACCCTTCGATCAATGGAGGCCCCCATATTTATTATTTTATATAATAGTGGGCCTAAAACACCATCTTCTTGACTCATATTTATCAGGATGCTCAGGAATTAGCAGTTTCACTCATTTTACCCCATAACCTCTCTTTTAGATCTAACCTAATGCCAAAACAATAGGCTCTTTCTTTGGGAAATCACTCAGAGCCATGCTTTCTTTTCATTCACAGAGTTACCTTTACATGTACCCTCAATATATCATATCTGAAGATAATACCCTACTTGCTCACAATATCTCCCCTTAAATCCATCCTAAATAATCCTAGATGATGAATCTTCCTAAATAGCTGCAGAAAAGCCTAAGAGGAAGAGCTCTTAGATAGGAATTGGGGAACTTGGGATCTAGTCTCAGGTTTGCTCCTTACAAACTGTACGACCTCACAAAAAAATCACAGACTCCTCAAAGACTCAGTTTCCTCTGCTCTGGCATTAGGACCAGGTCATGGTAAGAGCACAGTAAAGTTCCCCAATGCTGCAAGGGATGGAAGGAGCATGGCCTTGTAGTTTGCTCCTCCTCCCTCAAATCCCATGCTCTCCTAAGGGACAGTGCAGTTATCAGTGGCTTGAATGCAGGTGAGATACACGCCAGTCCAGCAGCTAGTAAAGGTGTAGGAGACTCCCCAGTCCTATTGCCCGGGTGTGCTATGTTTCACTGCCCCATAACACTTCTAAATCACATGCCTTCCCAACTTAGAGGCCATTGGTGGCTTCCCTTTATCCATTCATTCACTAAACAAATATGTACTGAGCACTTACATGTGCCAGAGTCTTTGCTGGGTGCTTAGGGAGAGGAAGGTGTCCTAAAAGCATCTAGTTTAATGGGAAATCACACAATTTAAGAGTAGTAGCAATAAAATGTGACATGTGCTTGATAAAAGATATCTTTGAGCACTTAATAGGAGCATTTAACCTAGTCTGGGAAGATCAAAAAAAAATTCCCAGAGAAAATGAAGTCCAAACTTCTTTTCTTCCATACTCTCCATGTTCAAATCTCACCTACATTGTTACTATTTTTTTACTGTGTGGTTGCTACACCCCCCCTGGCATACCCTACTCTGCAACTAAAATGGGTTATCCATTCTGTGTTGAATACACTCTATACTCATAAAACCACTGTCTTCTTCTAGGTTAGGAAGATACATATCTTGGAATCCCTTTCTCCTTCCTATTGCTGAGCCACATGTATTTCCAAGCAATATTTCAGACACAAGAGTTTTTTATTCTAGCCTAGCAACAAAGTTTTGGGGTCATATTTTTCTGGGCTGATTTTATAAATGGTTTGTCTCCTTTAAGTTCATTTCAAACACTGCTGTTCAGCTACACAGTGCACTGCACAGCAGTCTACAATCTACAAAGGAATTTTTTTTAGACTTGTTCTTCTAGGGTACAATCATTTGCTCCAAGGAAGTTCATCAATGTTCCCCTCAAGGATTCTAGGGATGTTTGGAATCCACTCTGATAGACAAGTATGCTGGAGACTTTGAAACATATTTTAATAATAGCATCCAGGTCCCTTGTTGTAATGTCAGGCATGGGTGCATAAAATAGATTGAGCCCCACTGTGTGAGCAGTTGTGAACCTGTGCCTCACACCCTTAATGATGGGCAAGAGATCAAACCAAGCATTTCCAGTACTACCTCAACAATCCAGTTCACCAGGAAATCATTTCCTTGCGATGTCATTTCAAGTATTTCCGTTACTCCTATTTCAGCCAAATGTTTGATACTTTTCCAATAGTACAAGCCTTTCTGAAAAGAGTTTGAGATACAAAATGATATTTGAAATATTAGACAAGACAGTGGTTTAGCCATTTGCTGCATGACTATCACAAGATACTTGCCTCTCACACCTGGATTTTCCATTATCAACTAGAAATTGATGGCTTGAGGTGGATATGTGCCTAAAAGAGTGTCTGTGAAGTACATGGAATGCTTTGAAGAAACTGTTATATAATTTAAGTTCATCACCACTGATATTATTCAGCCTTTTTTGTTGGTACATTATTCATGTCAATTAATTAACATAATTAGTAGCACTCAACTTTGTCTTTCACAAGCACAGCACCTCTTTTGTCTTTATTCTTTTTTTCCTTATTTGCATTTAGCGTTTTACTTAGCAGTGATCAACCACACACACTCTACTAATCACACATTAATCATCACTGGACATTAAATTCCTTTACTTTTGATAAAATAAACACCCCCCTCCCAAATCTCTACTCTCTGCTATGCTTTAATAGAATGGCTGTTGATAATTATTCTTGCCATTTTTGTCCATGAAAAACAGATACTGAAAGCCAACAGCATCTGATCATCTTTTTAATACCTTATACAACAATTCATTCACCTTGAAAATATCGGTCTGGTCTCAGTGATGGACTGAAAATTCTCTTCAGTGGAAGACTGAGGCATAGACGTAGCCTGAAGCAGTTTCAAGTTTTGACTTGGAATTTGCTTCAAACGTTGGCACCAGCACCTCGTTGGGGTTAGGGAAATCCTGAGCCAACCTGAGGCAAAAGGCAGACAGAAGGTAAAACCTACTTTGAAAGCCACCCTCCTACCTTCTATTTTTACTCTATCCTGGTATTCTTCTGCTGTGTGTAGTTCCCAGTTTCTTCCCAGGTCTATGCCCCACTTTCTCTTTTCTCTCACCCATGAAAGTTCTTCTATTCCAATATTACCATGAATCCTAGAATCTCAAGGTCAGAAAAGAACACAAGCTTGTCTGGCTCAGACCTCTATCCAGTGCATCAATTCTGCTGGCCATATTAGTCAGAATATTTTTCAGTTTCTGCTTGAGATCTCCTTAAAGAAGAAATTCACTACATCTGGAGGTAGCCCATTTCATTGTAAAGGTTTTAAAGAATTTTAATCTAGTTGATTTAAAAAAATGTTTTTCCCCTTGAATCAAAATCCTCTTTTAGTTTCTACTTGTGGCATTTTGTTCATTCATTTGTTTACTGAGGAGGGGATAATTGGGCAGAATCGTTCAGTGTAAACTAAGGGTTTCCAGAAGAAGAGAGGGTGTGCACACCTCCACATGGACAAAGAAGGAGCAATACATTGAAAAGCACAGAAAACTTGACTGCAAAGCAGTGTAGGGTAGATAGCTTTACTCTCCTTATCTGTTTATTTTATGTCTTGGAAAATCCTTCATCCTTTATGAACCACATCCCTCTCCAAGACGTTATACTTCTAGATATTGCCTCTTTGATCTTCTATAGCTCCATGTCTCTTGTATCCTTTCAATAATGCTTGAGTCTTGCCCAATACAAATACCTTCCATCAACCCTGTTTGGACTCTTCCTTACATAAATAACCTACTGTGAGAATAGCCCAGAGTTCTCTAAGGTGTGCTTTCTGAACAGCTCACACCAAAGTTACCCAAGTTCTTGTTCAAAATGTACCCTCCTGGGTTTGACTTCAAAACTAGTGAATCAAAATCTGTGTGATAGTCATTTTTTTTTCTTTTAAAATGAAGCTTCTCTAGGATTTGAGAACCACTGAAGCAGCCAATACTCCCAGTCTCCTCAGTCCACTGTAAATAAGCTCTCACCCCACCCACTTTACTAACACTGTACTCTCAGAGGGCATCACTGAACTCCCCTGAACCCCGTGGTCTCTCTTCTGTAGCAATTATTCCTTCTGAAAGTTCCATCCTCTTTTCCGAAACCCCCACCCTTGGGTGGATTTCCTCCTTACTTTTGTCCTCTCTTTCTCTGTCCTTTTCTCTGACTCTTCGTATTTGTTCATGCTGTAAATGAAATTGCTTCTCAGGTGTTCAACCATGATCCATTTCTCCATCTACATATGCTTCTGGGGAATTGAGAATTCTTCTAAATTATGGCTCCAAGTATCATCTTTACATGATCCCAAATAGGTCTCCATTTTTGAGTTAATATCAGTAATACTTTCTATTTTAAATAACAGAAAACCCAGACTCACCTGGTCTGAACCACAAGGAAAATGAATTTTTTCACATAATGCAAATTCTAAAAATATGTCAATCCCTTCATGGGTTAACTCAAAGGCTACATGACATCAAGCAAGAGCCAGCTTCTCCTATTTTTACTTCCTGCCTTTTTCAGTCTATTGGTTTATCCTAAGGCTGGCCTCCCATGAGATTGCTGCTGCAGTTCCAGGCTTCATATCAAGATACGGCAGTGTCCATTGGAAGAGGACAGGAGCAATTTCTTCATATCAGCAAATAAAATTTTTCCAAGCAGCCATCTGTAAGACTTCTTCTCCCAGCCCATTGGCCAGAACTGTGTCCCATGTACTTCCCAAACTCTACTGTAAAATGGACAGATAAAGGGCACTCTGGCAGGCCCACCTCTCGCACTCTATGGTTGCCTTGAGGATGGTGGATGTCTGAAAAGAGTCAGGGTTTTGTTAGAAAAGAGAGCAGGTAGTTGAATCAGCTAGAAAAGAGAGTGGATCTTTGATATTAACAAAGCCCTAACTCAACAGTGACTTAAATGCATATAAAGAAATCCAGAGGCAGACAGTCCAGGATAGTTGTCCTAGCTCCACAGAGTGATGAGGGATCCAGGCTCCCTCTCTGCCTTCTGCTCTTCTTGTTTGAGGCTGCCCTGCCACAGTCCAGCCAGCAGCTTCCGTCTATGTACTAGGGTTCCAGAAATGAGAGAAAAGGGCCCAGTCTCTCTCTTTTAAGGAGACTTCCCAGCTGTCCTAAACAAGATTTATTCTGATATTGCAAAAGAGGCTGGTAAATTTCATTTTCATCTTCATACATTGTCCAGGGCTTTGTTCCCAAGGAAGAATGTCTATTGAGAGGCAACCAGAAAATCTGCTATGTGCTGAATAGTCATACAGGCAGCCAATTCTCTCTGTTACTCTCACCATATCTCCTCTAAGCCAGCCAAGCGAGAAACCCAGCACCTTCCTTCAAAGTTTCCTATCATTTGACATAAACAACAGAACACTGAGCCCTGACAATTTTGTCTGCAACAGAGGTAAAAAAACTTTGTTTTCTTTAATCTCAATTCCCACTGCCTGTGCCTTCCATCAGAACTTCATGATATCTGGACCCTTTTAATAGCTTCCTTTCAGTCCTCTGCATCCAGACTTCTTATTTCAGTCTACCTCCCCATACCACCTTCAGATTCTTTCTTTTAAACACAGCTTTGATGTACTAAAATAATGACAAAACCACTCTATTGCTTAGGTAATAAAGTTAAACTGCTTAGTATAGCAATCAAAACTCAGTACTGTGACCCTAACCAACCTCCCCCTATTCCCAGCACTTTCAGCATGCCTGACCAATTCCTGTTAGAGCCACCAAGGTAGCACTAATTCATTTAGTGATTTTTGTTTTGCTAACATGTTACAATATACTGCTTATACATATTTTTTATTTTTGTTCCATAGGCTGCCAAATACTTTCAGAGAATGAGATCCCAATGTGCTGTCCTAAATTATATCTATTCTGCAATGTGTGTGGTTTATTCCACTATGGCCTCTTGGGCTGTCATTTATTGTCATGATCTGGCAAACAGTTTGGATCCAAGATGGCTACTCAAAGTACTCTTGTTATATTCTTGAACTAATTATGATGGAGCAAAAAAAAGAAAAAAAAAAGACTACCTAGACTTAAAATGCCAGTTCTTTTTAAAAACCTTTTCCAAGCTTTATGGGGGTATAATTGAGAAATAAAAATATTGTATATATTTAAGGTATATAACATGATGTTTTGATATATATACATTGTGGAATGATTATCACACTCAAGCTAAATAACATATCTGTCACCTCGCATAGTTACAATTTTTATGATGAGAACACTTCAGATCTAGTGTCTTAGAAAATTTCAAGTCTGCAATGCAGTATTTTTTAAGGTGTACACACTGATAATTTGATACAGTTGTATATTGTGAAGTGATTACAATAAGGTTAACATGTCCTTTGCCTCACATAATTACTAATTTTTGTTATTAAATATCAAAAAGAACACTTAAGATGTACTCTCTTAGCAACCTTCAAGTATCTATACAGTTTTGTTAACTGTATTGCCACCATGTTATATATTAGATCCCTAGAACTTACTTTTGTCTCTTATAATGGGGAGTTTATACCTTTTAACTGGCATTGCATTTCCCCCATCCTCCAGCCCCTGGCAACCATCAGTCTACCCTCTGCTTCTGTGAACTTGGCTTTCTTAGATTCCACATATAAATTAGATCACACAGTATAAAACACAGGTTCCAAGGAGGCTTAAGGCACCTTCAAGGAGATAAGGAATAAAAGAAAAGATTGGTGATCATCATATAATTAGGATTTGTGAAAGTTCTTTGACATTTGAGAAACATTGTAAATATTATTGCTGACCAGAAATTATTAGCACTTAATTAATAACCAAATTATTAATACTTAAACAATAACTATTCACTACTTACACTGAAATATGCTTAAGTTGGACACACATCATGACTCCAGGGATTTGAAGACAAAGAGAAATAGTTAGGGAAAAAATATTTTCCCAGTTTGATGTTATAACAACCCATAATTATTGATTTAGTGAGTGCTTTTATTTCTAGGAATGCATCCCATCTTCACATACTTACAGGCAGAAGCAGATTTATCATAAAGCCAATAAAGGCTGAGCATGAGGATCTCTACAGTGAGCGTCCTTTCAGGGCAGGGCCGGAGCTACACGGTCATGTGGCTGGATAGTAGATACTTTTTAATGATTTTAAAGTAACAGGAAAATTACAAAAATAGATACATCACTACTATTCCAAAGACCCAATCTGAGTTTTGCTAATTGTCCCAATACTGTGCCTTACAGACAAGTGATTCAGTTTAGGGTCTTATATTGCATTTATTTTAAGTCTCTTCAGGCCTTCAGTCTGGAACTGTTCCTTAGTCTTTCCATGACTTTCATGACGTTGATGCTTTTGAGAACTGTAGGTCAGATATTTTGTAAAATGTCCCTCAGAGTGGGTTCATCTGATGTTTCCTCACGATTAAATTTAGCATATGCATCTTTAGCAAGAACGACATAGCAGTGATGCTATGTTCTCATTACATCTTCTCAGGCAGTCATGACTTCCATCTTTCATTTGTCCAGTTCATGGTGATATGAACTTTGACCATGACTGAGGTGCTGTGTCTTGTGTTTCTCCAGTCTAAAGCCACTCTTTTTCCTTTTGTAGTTAATGCCTTGGGGAAAGATATTTTGAGATTATGTGAATTTCCTATTCTTTCATTCACTTGTTTTACATTCATTAATGACTTGACATTATTACTATAATGGTTGCCAAAGATGATTTTCTAATTCCCTCATTCGTGCCACATTCATTAGTTGGTCTTCTGATGTTAAATAAAAGCTTTTTCTTCTCCCCATTTATTATTCATGAATTAATTTATCTTGTATGAATTCATGGTTGTTATTTTAGTCAATGGGCAGTAATCTGTTATTATCATACTTCATTTTGATCCCAGTTTGTCCCAGATTTGGCCAGTGGGAGCCCCTTCAAGGGGGTTCTGTGAATCTTGACACGTCCCCATCATTCTCTGAGCATTTGTCACTTTCTAAACTCTCAATATTCCTGAGCTTACCTTGTGATTTCCCTGCTCCAGACCTGCAATGGTGTTGGCAAGCCAAGATCTGGGCTCTGGGGCTGCTGGCTGCTGTGAGGGTGCACCTACTGCCAAGCCTTCTCAGTGGAGAAGCTAAGGACCATTTGCATACACACATGTACAACTACAGTTCTTTTTTAGGTCTCTCTCTATAAGTTCTGATACCTCCCATTGCAATCCAACATTACAAGCTTCATTTCAGTTGTCTCTTCAGCATATTTATAACTCTATTCTCTGACAGTGAGAAATCTGGCTACCAAAACCTCAGCTTATTTCCCTATTGGATCCATTCCCCCATATTCAATTCTCCCTTATCTTCTCCCCCATTTTTGGCACATGGATGCTCCCCACCCACACCCCACATCACGCACAATCTGACCGTGCACTGGCTTTCCCCTCACCCATCTCAGGTTCTGACGTCCTTCTCTGGAATGCCTCTGCCACTCCCTGAGCTCTGGTTTCCCCCTTACCTCTGTGGGACTCCAGAATCCTGCACCAGGCCTCGTGGACCACCTCCTCATTCTTCCTGGAGTCTAACACCACTGTTTACTCATTTCCCCGCTCCCCCCTCACACGGATGCCCACTTTCTTCCCTCCTTTGGCCCTTGAGACCTCATGATGCCACTGCCACCCCACCAGTGCTCCTGAAGGACACCTGCCATGCTTGGTTCTGATTAATGCTTCTTGGATTAAATTGTTCATAAAACAAGGGTGAAAGGGAGAAAGGACTTTTGTCTTCATAAAATAAAGATATTTATGCTTTCATAAATTTGGGAAAGTAAGACATTTTAAACCACAATCAGTTAAGAACACTGTCTCTTCCCCTGCAGCTTGCCCTCTGTCACATGGCCTCTAGTGTGAGAGGCACTGGGGCATAAGCACTTTGGGTATCCAGGTAAGGAGAAGTTGACTTGGCATTATATTTAGTTTGGACATACTGAAATATATTTATGTGCAATAAATATTCTATATGTATACTTAACTGTATTTTGCCACCTTAAAAGCATTTATGGGTGACTTCATTTCACCAAGTGAAAAATCTGTTAGATTGTAACCTGTCCCTAAGCAACATTCACCTTGTGACAACACAGCTGGCTATTGTAAAATCTGACGGCCAAGATATTAATATTATTGATTGTTGATATGTTTGCAGAATGTGTGCCATGGGCAGCTCACTGCTTAATCTGGAGAAAAACTGGCCCACAGTTCCACAGATTGTTGAATACTTTGGAATTCTATAAAAGCAATGTGTCTTCTGGTTCATCTCCTAGACAGAGCATTTAAATCCACAAACCAATTTGGATTTTTTTTCACTTTTAGTCTAGATGTAACTATTTGATCTGTCCATTCTAAAGTTGTCCAAGACTTGAAACATGGACACAAATAAGATGAAACAGATTTATGTAAAATTTAGTAAAACTTAAAAATACTATTTATTGTACTTTGGCAGTCATTTAATGAACATTTTAATAGAACCAATGAGAAATTACAGATCCCTGAACTCGATGCATATGAAGGGCCCCTCCTTTTATCATATTTAAGCCTATTTATTAAAGAACATTTAAAAATTCAGATGAAGCTAATGAAATATGAAATGATAAAATGAGTGATAAAATCTATAAAAATTATTCTGGCACTGAAAAGTCATTCACAGGAGGAGATAAATTTTGAAGAAGAGTAATAAAAAGCCTCATGGATACTGTTTGAGAATCCAATTAATGAAGAGGAGTGAAGCATTTGAATACAGTGAAAATAATACAATTTCTTGCTGATTTGACACAAAGTAACTGATGTCAAGGAAGATAAAATAAAATTCATGATATGTCACCAAAATGAAAACATTAATGACAACAGGATAATAATGACATTAATTCAAAGAGAATTGAAGATGAGTTGTTGCTGAAAGAATATTGGAATACCCTGAAACTTAGAGACCATGTATAAAAGAAACCTGGTATTTCCCCAAATTTGGGAACACTCCTGAAAATGTAACCTGGCATTAATAACTAAGAGTTGTGAAACTGAAGTATGTTTCCTAAACTGGTAATAATAAAATTCAATTATATCAACCATCCTAGAAAAATTCATGAATCATCTTTATTTTTTCCATACATACTATATTGTAAAATTGTTGCTGTATGAAGAGCCTATCAAAGAGTATAAGCTCCCCTCAAAATAGCAGGGGAAAGTATTATAGACTTATGTTAGGCAACTAATTTATTATTTTTTCATTTTGTTTTTCTAGATTTTGTGATGTTGGTAATATTTGCCAGCATTTACATTTATAAGTTATTGTCATCTACAATCTCATTCTAAATAAATCTTCACTTTAATATTTTCATTTTATAGTTACAATTCTTATTATTTTTATGAAAGAGGATTCCCCCAAATGTATAATCACCAGGCTCCACATAGTCTGGATCTGCCCTTTACAAAATTTATGGTATTGAACAGGCTTCCACATCTCTACTCATGCTGTTCCCTGTGCCTGGACTGGCCATGCTTCCCTCCCCACTTTTGTTACTTATTATTCAACTCACAGGTGGCCTTCTCTGTGAAATCTTTCAGCCTCTGCTCCTACCCATCTCCCGATCAGAGAGCTTTCCAAGAAGCATATATATGTCTCATTTGCAATAAAATGTATAATTACATCCCCTATTTCCCTCCTAATGGGAATGAGCTCTTTGACGTAAGATAATGCCACACCATCCCCAGCTCCCAGCTTTATATCTGTTACTCAGTGAGATTTAATACTGGGTAACCGGTGAACTTATGAATGAGTCGCAATGTCACACAATAGGGTGGAATGTTAAGATACACAGCTGCCAGTAACCAGAGATAGTGTGGTGCGTTCTCTTTTATCTTGTCACTTAGACTTCTGGGTCTTTTCCTGAGCTTTTCTGTGCCTGTAACCCTCCTCTTACAGCAAGTCTTCTTTTGGTGGAGAAACACTTTATTTTCTGAAGCTGTTGTTAAGGTTTCTTTTACAAACAAATAATTTATTAGCGGGGAATAAGAGGAGAATGCTGGGTCCACAATGGTCAGGGGGAACTTACCAGTTTTTTATACTGTGGACAGAGAAATAGAAGCCTCTGAAAAGAATTTCTTTTTATTTCCTAATCTATACAGCAATCTATTAACTTCCTTTCCCTCACACCCAGTGAGCTGCTTTTGGTTCTGCTTTTCCTTCCCTTCCTCCATGGTATGTTTAATTTCCTCCCTAATTTTTAACACATTATTGCTTTCTCTGTTTCCACTCTTGCACTGCTTAATATCACTGTGCTTAGCTGCAGACATCACTCTCAGGCCTCCTGCCTGTTGCTCTACTCCTGTTTGCTCTCTCCATGGGTTTATGGCCAAGCAGGCTCACACAAAGCACACCCCACTTTGCTCAGGCCTTCGATGTATGTTGTGCCCTACCCCAGGAATTGCATGTCCATCACTTTCCACTGCAGGCTGCAAATTTAACTAGAGCCTCCATCATACATAAGCAACATGCTGTCCATGTTATATATCTCTGAACATTGCTTACTGAAATTGGGGCAGTCTTTTATCAATGAGTAAGTAGTTTGATTATTGCCTTGTCTTATACTCACTATTTGTTTATGAAGTCATTTATTCAACACACTATAATAAGCACTTCATAGGTTTTGGGGACTATTGGATATTCGCAGTACAATTCACATGACTGGGTCTTTTCCCATCAGGAGTTCTGTATCAGCTATAGAGTTATAGAAATCAAAGGGGCTTTGGAGCCAGAAAATTTGGGTTTGTATGCAGGCTCTGCCTCCAATTCTCTGTGAAAGGGTTTACCTGTCAGGTCTCCAGTTTTTTCATATTTTTTCTCAAAAATGGAGAAAATAATGTCCATATTCTAATGTTGTTGTTTGGATTAAATAATGTAACTTTCAAAGTATCATTAAATGGTAGATTACAGAAGGAAAGGTTAGGGATGCCAACATCTGGGGGATTTTAATTGAAGATACACCTTTTCCCTCCAGGGAAAAGAAAGGGCTGGAGCTGCCCAGCAGCACCAAAGTTTTCATGGTTATTATCACCTGACAAGGACAGTGGAATGTGAACTGGTCATAGGGAATTGTGCTGCAAATGCTATTCAATGACCTGCTTCACTTCACATAACTCCCTCTTAGGGTGTGTGTGTGTGTGTGTGTGTGTGTTAGCTACTGTCTGAACTCACAATGCACAAAGGGGACTAGGGTTTCACAATCACAAGTAGAAAGAGCAATATTCTTCTCCGATGTTTTTATTGCCTCACTTCTTCCAAGAAACCTTTCCTGAGTGTATCTACCAGGTTGCTCATTCTAACCCAACAGCTCTATAAGGCTCAACCAAATGTTAATTTGTTCTTGTTTCATTCTGCTTCTTTTTTTCAAACACATGATGGTTCCCAAACTAGATTGAACAGCTCTAAAGTAAAAGCTGTTTTTCAGGTTTGTCGGTATCCATTCTGAATCCTGTAGGTGCTCATTATGTATTATCACATTTAAAGCACTGTGCCTGTGTTGGGGTGGTGAGGGTTGGGGGGATGGAGAGCAACACACAGTGAGAAGAGCTGGGCTTTTGGAATAAAAGGCACTTACATGGTGACCTCTTTTCCTCCTGGCCACATCAGCATAGTAACCTCCACATCCCTTGGCGATAGGATCAAGAGATTTTTAACCAAGAGTGTCTGTCTGGTCCCTCCATTTGAATCACAGGAAGCTCCAGCCCCGTCCCAGGCCACCTGGAGTAGCTAAGGGAATCCTCAGAGCGTGTGTGACTTCATAGGCTCCCAGATTTAACCCTGGCTGTGACATGTGAGCCTACACCCTTCTCTTTCCTAGTAGTATTTTCTTGTGTGTCAGGTTGTTGTGACCATATCAGCAACCAGGCATCTGTGGTCCTGGCCCTTTCACTTACACATCAAGGCTGGGTGATCCCAGGTGGCAGATCTGAATGGGGTTTCCAGCATGTAACTGCTGCAACATGTGCCAATCGCCTTGGGGCTCAACTGAGGAATTTACCCCACCCCTCACTTGGGTGATATTCTGTTACAGGCCACAGAGCCATGCTGCCTGACTTGTATTTTACAACAATGCTGATGATCAGCTTCTTATCAGACACTCTTCCCCTCTGGACTTGTGTACTGGTCTCTGGATACAGTGAGGGTCAGAGGGAAATCTGAGCAACATAAACCTTGTAAACCTCCGACTGCCCCTCCCCTCTGACAATGATCCATTGTCCTTGAACCAAGCTTGCACACCTCAACGTCCTTTGAGTAAATTCCTTTCCACAAGGCTCCCTGTTTTTTCTTGCAAATAACTCCCTGGCAGGGAGGACTGCTCTACTGATCTTCTAGACATTTTTGTGGAGTATCAGGATTTGCAGTGGCTTCCCAGGAGCTAGGTCCCACTCTATAACTTTGCTAGACATTAGCCCCCTTTACCCATTTTTGAGAGTGAATTTTAGAGAATTTCTGTGTACACAGAAGGCTGCTGTCTCACTCCCCACTCCCTTTACCCACATCAGAGTTACAGGTGGGCTTGGAAATCTTCCAGCTTATATCATAGGACTCCTGTTTACAGTGATTTCATGCCTACATTTTCATTTTTAAAAATAGTCCTTAAATTATTTAAGAAACCAATCCTTGATATTAAATCCATTGGACTGGCTTAACTATTTTATGTAAATACATGTTAATTTATAAATTAATAATGGTTATCCCACTTATGAAAAAACTGCTGAAAATTGGAAAGTTGGCAGCTATCCTGGATAGAGCATTTTAAGCCTTTTAGCTTTTCTTTTAGAATAGAGTCTGTATTACCCATTTCTAAACTCTGTAGATTTCTCAAGTGTCTACTGAAGGGTGTTAATGGTGTTCTTACTGAGGCCAGATGACAACTGGGGGTGGGGGGTCACACTCCCCAGGTAAGGGAAACAAAACCAAATATAAACAGGTGGGACTACAGCAAACTAAAAAGCTTCATCAACAAAACAAGGAGACAACCTACTGAATAGGAAAATAAATTTGCAAACAATACATCTGATAAGGGGTTAATATCAAAATATGTAAAGAATTCATACAACTCAACACTAAAAACAAAATCCAAATAATCGGATTAGAGAATGGGCAGAGGACATGAATAGACATTTTTCCAAAGAAAATATACAGATGGCCAACAGGCACATGAAGATTCTCGATAGCACTGTCCATCAGGGATGTGCAAATCAAAACCACAGTGAGATATTACCTCACAGTAGTCAGAGTGACCACTATCCCAAAGACAAGAAATAAGAAATGTTGGTGAGGATATGGAGAAAAGGGAACCATTGTACACTGTTGGTGGGAATGTAAATTGGTACAGCCACTATGGAAAACAGTGTGGAGCGCCCTCAAAAACTTAGAAATAATGTATTTTACCTCTGGGTATCTACTCAATGAAAGCAAAATCATTAATTTGAAAAGATATATGCATCCCTCTGTTATCATAGCATTAATTACAATAGCCAAGATATGGAAGCAACCAAAGTGGCCATTGGTAAAGAAGATAAAGAAGATGTGGTACATATTCACAATAGAATATTACTCGGCCATAAAAAAGAATAAAATCTTGCCATTCATGACATGGATGTACTTAAGGGTATTTTGCTAAGTGAAGTAAGTCAGAAGGAGAAAGACAAATACCATATGATTTCACTTACATGTAATCTAAAAAAAAATAAAGCAAAAGAGAAATAGACTCATAAAAAACAGAACGAAGTGATTATTGCCATAGGAAAGGGGTTAGGGGAACAGGTGAAACAGGTGACAGGGATAAAGATGGACAAATTTCCAATTATAAAATAAATAAGTCACAGAGATGAAAAGCACAGCACAGAGAATATAGCCAGTAATTTTGTGATAACTTTGTATGGTGACACTTATTGTGATGAGCATTTAGTAATATATATAATTGCTGAGTCACTATGTTGTATATGAAAACCAGTATATGCTGTATACCAACTATGTGTCAATTGAAAAATTAAAAACATGAGTGGGGCATAATTATCTTTGAGAATTTTGAGAAAGTCTCTAATTTAGGAACTTGACCAACAGGAAAACCAAATTTTAGATGCTTCTTCTATAACTTTAATATTGCTCCCTACCAAAAAAGGAAGAAAGAGAAAACTTACTTAGAATTGTATAATTGTTTAAACACAATCACAACACATAAAGTAATCACCAACACAAAAAACTTGTTTTCTTTTTTTTTAGTTTGGCCATTTTGGGGAGTTAGCTTAGATATTTGAAATATTTAAATTATGTAACTGGAATCTTGAATGTGTAATCATAGTTGTTATAAAGTGGCTAATCTTGGTTAAGCTTGTAATGTGTTGCTTAGAAAAAGACAACTTAATCTTCTTATTTCTTATCCCCAAGGAGAAGTTTATGCATATGTAATCAGAATAATCCTGACTAATAATTAAACTGAGGGTCTTTGAGCTTCGTGATATTGTGAACTCATCCTAAATTCTTTCGCATCTCCAGTAGTTCTTTTAATTTGGATCTTGTCTATATGAAGTAAGTATATAGAAGTGAATAGTGATATTTGGCATAAGTGTTTTCTTTGATTCACTTGACACATTTTTATTAAACTAAATGAAACACAGAGCAAAATTACAGGTGACATACTTGTTTCAATAGATTAACCCTTAAGAGATAACCCTACTGACTAGTAGGCAAGGACTAATGTCACATGGCCCTTTGGTGGCCTTGTAAAGCAATAGCAAACAGGCAAGAGGTCAGACAGTTTCTCAGAGGCAGAAAGAGAGGTGAAGACAAACTAATACTAGCTGTTAAATGCAAGACCTGAGGCTGATAGGGAGAGACTGTCTTGCATTAAATAATTATTTTAAGTAACTTATGCAAATTCAACTATGCTTGCTTGGGAGAGGAAGAGAGATGTTAAAATAGCACTCGCCCGCTGTCCCCCTCAATGATCATCCTCCCCAGAGTAAGACAAAGACAAGAGACATGAATCGGCTAAGACCTAAGTCTCTCTTAGTTCCCTTGTGAACCTCTTACCACATTTAAATATTCAGTGTGGCACTATAATACAGATCTATTATTTTATCTGCTGCCCAACCAAAGAAACATAAATCTATTCCAATGGTAGAAGAAAACCTGGCAGTGCTGAATTCATGAGAGATGGTCTTCTGGTCTGCAGTGAGCACTTTCCAGAGGAATTTTCAAGGATAATTTTCAACAACCCTATTTGGTCTTGAGCTGATTTTAGAATGCCACCTCTGGGTAATATGCTGCACCAACACACAATCATCTCATTACCATTTATCTCCATCCCTGTTCCCATTACCTCCAAGGGAAAACCTGTGATTTCTCTGTTCCATGCACACTTGTTTTAAAATACTAAACTAAATTGGAGGGATGGAAGGAAAGGGTGGGCAGGGCTTTTTTCTCCAGAACTGTCCACCAGGACTTGGCTCTGCAATGCCATCCAGACCTGGGCCATTTTTTAAAATAAGATACATGCACTATGTACTTCGTAGTCCTGTTCAATTTCATCTGGTGGAAACTGTGATTGCAACTTCTCCAGTCTGAGAGTGTGGTATCGCTTTTGCAGTGAGTTCTGCCCTGACCAATCTATTTAAAATGGTGATGTCACTTGTCAGCCTTCCCACTGTCTCCTGTCCTGCTGTCTTTTCTTTCCTCAAGGCACAATCACCGACTCACTTTTTTATTCTGACTTTCACTCTGATACTTTTGACTTTCCTATAATTTTATTGTTTGTTGTCTCTCTCCCCCTACTAGAAGTAAACTCCACAAGGCAGGGATTTTTATCAACCACATAGAACAGTCCCTGGCCCACAGCAGGTGTTGAAGAAATAGACTGAATGAATATGTGAGGTTTCTGCATCTGAATTCCTGGGAAGAAATTGTTTGAGGGGTAGTTTCTGGCTTAAAGCAGGTCTTACATCTATACTAAGTTTTTCAGCTTTATTGTCATAAAAACAGGCCCTTGGTAATTAGCAAGATGTCTAAAGGCTACTCATCAGTTACTACATGCACATGAAGAAAGGTACAATGTCCAAAATAATTGACCATTTTTACAATGGATCAAAATCCAATTCTGCAAATAGATTTGGAACAGAAATCTGTCTGACCGAAATGTCTAAATCTAGCCAGTGGCCCATTTATTTTAAATTAGGTTCTTTTCCACAAAAGCCTATTATAGCAAAGTGATTTAAAGAGAATCTTCATCTTCTCTTTAATGTAACTTAACCTGGGTATTAAGAAGACTCCAATTAAATAGTCTGATGAGGAATCTACATTTTCTAGACCATAAGAGTAATTTAAAACAAATGACACTTCCTTAAACTCTGCTATTATCAACACTCTCAATAATGCCTGCCTCATTCTGTAGTGTTTTTAGTAGTGATATAGACAATAATTGAATTTTTGCCCCCTTAGGTTTCACCTGGAGGTGCCCCCAAAGGGTAAAAGTAATATTTTTAAATGGCTGAAGAGTCATTTAAAATACCCACCCACATTTTTCTTAACATCAGAAACATTCACAGCCTGCTAAGTTCAGGTATAACCATGATTATCTGATAGAGTTAATATTAGTTAATCAATAAAGTGCCATTTCAGCACTGCGAGTCACATTGTTCTTTTTATTAAAAGTCTAGTTTGTCCAGAATCTCATTGGCTTCTGTTCAGCATTTTAACTTGTACAGCTGACTTGAGCCACAGATGTATGGAGAACATATATTCTGAAACAAAAACAGGCAGCATCAAGTTTTGGGAATCAAAAACATTGATTAGTATTCTGGATCGTACCCCTCCCAGACTGTTGACATGTTTACTAACTATTCTGAGACTCAGTTTCTTCATCCAAAACAAGAGCCTATGAACACCCACTCTGCAGTATTGCTATGGTTAAACTCCCAGTACAGTGTCTGACATGTCGAGGTTATATGCCATAAATTGCAACTGTAATCATTAGTTTTTCTGACTTGACCATTTATTTCAGAAATTTCATAAAAGCATAAAACATAAATCTCTTTAATTATGTTTAATCATTGCTTTTATTGGAAAATATTATATGAAGTCAGTGTTATTCTAAAAACCCAAGACAAAGAATACTGTCTTTATAGGTCCTGATTCTTGCCCAAGATCCTGGAAGTAATTTTAACAGTTTAGGAGGCTCCAGGAACACTATCAGTCTTTAAGCAAAGGGATGTATATTAGTACCAGTTCCTTACTGTTATGAGTTGAATTGCATCCCTCCAAAATGTCAGAGTCCTAACCCCCAGTACCTGTGAATATGATCCTATTTGGAAAGAGAAACTTTGCAGATGATCAACTTAAGAAGAGGTCATTAGGATAGGCCTAATTCAATCTAACTGTGTCCTTATAAAAAAGGGGACTTTAGGCACAGAGACAGATGCACAGAACACCATGTGAGGATGAAGGCAGGTGATGCTTCTACAAGCCACGCTTGAAGAGAAGACAAGGAACACCAAACACTGCCAGCAAAATGCCAGAAGTTCAGGGAGAGGCCTGAGGCAGGCCCTTCTCTAACAGCCCTCGGAAGGAGCCAACCCTGCAGACACCTTGCTCTCGGACTGCAGGCCTCCAGAGCTGTGAGAGTCTAACTTTGTGTTGTTTAAGCCACCAGTTTGTGGCACGTTGTGACAACAGTGCTAGCTGACTAATATACTCTACCTTCACACAGGGGCTGTTGAGGGGAAGAGAAGCGGCATGAACATGATTCCCAGCTGTGCCTACTTCAGGAGCTCGCCTTCCAGCTCTGAGAGGGTGAATGGGCTCTGGAGAGGATGTCTCACCTGGTAGTCTAAACATACCTTTTCACTGGCCACGGCCGGGAGAAGGAGGGAAGTCAACTGAAGCCCAAGCAAGTTGCTGAAGTGTTGCCAAGAAGAGGGTGGTGGTGCACAGGTCTTAAAGTCTTTTCCTCACTGCAGCTTTAGGCAGAGAAGTTTTGCCACCATCAAGGGAGAGATTTTTTTTCTCTTTACTGAAAGCAAGCAAGCGTTAAGCATTTGCCCTTCCCACTAGCCGTGCAAATTGAGCTTTACCAGCAGCAGCTGAACAATTGCTACAGGGCTCTCTTCCTGAGCAGCCTCAGCCTGCAAAGCACCAGGGGGCCAGAATGAGATTCATCACTTCCCACTTTCCTACCCTGACCCGCAGGCCTTAGTCAGTGCCCTTCCATGGCTAATGTGCCCAGCAGAGTCAGCTGTTGTTGCTTATCCTCAGTCAACCAACGCAGTTGTGGGGAAGCATCCACCTCACACACACACACACACATTTGGCGTCTCTAAACAAAGTAGTTACTGTAGTCACTTTTTATCAGTTACCTAGTGTATGCCAAGCACAGTGATGAGCATTTTGCATGCATTGTTTAGCAAACATTCATTCAACAATGATTAAGAGCTTACTATGTGCAAATCACTGAACTGGGTACAGAGATAAAATGACTAATAAGACAGACATAGTCCCTGTCTGTGGCAGACACACTTTTTTGCTCACCAATATCAACTACACCTTTATTCTCCAATTTAGACTGGGCAAAATCCCACTCTCCCAGTCTCCCTTGCAGCTTGGAGCTGTAAGCAATCCCGTTACAGACAGCGCAAGAGTGGAAAGTGTGCTTTCTCAGTAAAATGAGGAAGCTCTAGCTCTCTTCATCACTTCTGCTTTCTTCCAGCCTTGCTTTGGATGTGATGGCTGGAGCTGCAACAGTCACCTTGAACCCATGAAATAAAGACCAAAGAGGCAAAGAGACATCCTTATATTGTTGTGCCTCTAAAATATTACCAGCAGCAGCTACCTCTGTACTTCTTTTTTTTTTCTTTTTTTTTGTACTTTTTTTTAGATGAAGAAAGTGAAGCTCTATTTGTTTAAGCTACTTTGGGCCAGGTTCTCTGTTATTTGTACCTGAACGTACTACAAAACAGATACAGTTTCCTTGAGGAGGTCTGTGGACTATCTGGGGAGACAGATGTAACCAGTTTATTTCACAATTATTTAATTATATGTGTGATGAAGGAGAATTATAGGACACCCAGAGCGTGTATAACAGGTCTGTCCAACTCCAACATCTCTGTCGCTGAGCACAGAGCTGGGTACAACCCAGATTCTGCCATGTACTAGCTGTGTAACTTTGGGCAAATTGCTTAACCTTTTAAGCTTTAGTTCCTTCTGTAATTTGTGAAATGAGGCACATAATATTGTCTCTCACAGGTTAGTTGTGAGGATTAAATGATAAAATGCATATAAGATGCTTTGTAAATTCCTACTACAAAGAAAGCATAATTATTATTTAAGAAAGCAATTATTATATTGTTTTAATATAATTAACATAATATGTATATTACAGGCATATTAATAATACATATGTACATTGAATAGGATTATGGTAGGCAGAATTTTTAAATGACCCCCAAATTCCCATTCCCTGATGTACAAACCCTGTATAATCCCTCTCCTGTGTGTGTGGACCGATCCTGTAAATTTGCTGATATATCACTCCTGTGATCATATTATCTGATATGGCAAAAGGAAGGTTATCAGAGTGGGCCTGGCATAATTAGGAAGGCCCTTTAAAAGCAGTTTTCTCCAGCTTGCAAATGTCTGAGAAAGAAGAGATGTGCTCCTGATGGCCTGAAGGAAGAAGGAACAATCATGCTGTGGACTGCTTATATGGAGGCCGCACAGCAAGAAACTACAGACAGCCTCCAGGAACTGAGAGCGGTTGTTGCCTTAAAGACAGCAAGAAAATAAGGACCTCAGTCTTTAGCAGCAAGTAAATACATTCTGTCAACAACATATGAACTTGGGAGAGGCCCCTGAACCTTGGATGAGATGGCAGCCCCAGCCAACACATTGATGCCAACCTGGAATGACCTGGAGCAGAGAACCCAGCTAAGCGTGCCCTACAGACCTGTGAGATAATAAATTTCTCTTGTTTCATGGCTCTAAGATTATGCTAATTTGTTATGCAGCTATGGAAAATGAATATAATTATATGTTACATCTTATGGAAGTATATATTGTATCAGGGTAAAGTTTAAGATACTTTTTCAAAGAGATTCAAAAATACAGAGGATTAGAGAATACAGGTGTTCATTCCCCTCACATCCTGCACTCCTGGGTGAGCAGGGCAGGTGCAGGGCAGCTTTGCTATAGGGGAGCATTGAGGTGCTCATGTTTCTCTCATTCTGTTGTCCAGGCAAGCCCCTGGAAAGAGCCCTGTACTCATCTGCATGGGCAGAGATGGGTCCTGGGCACACTGGGAAGTGGAAGAAAGACCACAGCCAGACATCAAGTTCATTGTAAACGAATGATGCAGGAGTCCTATACCACTTCCACTCATGTTCCATTTTTGAGAATTTAGTCCTGGGGCCACACCTAGTCTCAAGGAAGATAGGGAAATGTCATCTTGGGGTGGGACAGGCCCAGAAGAAGAGGGGAATAGATATAGGTTGACAATGAATAATTTCCACCACAAATATTATAAAGTGATAAGGATCCCTCCAATTTACTGCCAAATCACTCTCCAGCCCTGGTTTCCCGCTGGGCACTTTGTTGTGATTCCTTCTGAGAGGGCCAAATTTGATTGCAGAGGAGACACCTCACAATTTTGTACTGCTGAGTCACTCATCCATGTGGCAGTGTTGACCTCTGCCTGGAATAGCAGCAACATTACAAACACCTGCACAGCTCACTGCTAATTATTGCAATTCATAATCAAATGTATTTTCCTTAGTGCCTTCCGAACCGGTACAAATCTGTTTCAGTCAATGGGTTTTATCCACCTACCCATTCTCACCTGTGACGTGGTGCCTGGGTGATGGTAATAAAGAAGCAGAATGCAAAGCTCACAGTCTGGCATTTCCCTACCCCTCATCTTTTCCCCTTTTGAGGATTATAGGAAAAGGAGTTGCAAATATCTGGGTCGTTTTACTGTAATTTAGTCATCAGGCTAAAAGGGGCATATACTGCAGGGCAATGTTATAGTTGCAGCAAGAAAGGCTGTAAGGGAAGCTTCAGATTTTCTTTGAGATGAGGTTCATCAAAATGCCCCTTTGCTGGGATGACCCCAAGAGGGATGGGTGTTTTGCAGGGATACAGAGAGTAAATCTTACTTTGTTGACAGAATAGTCACCCAATAAACATTAATGATGTCAATCATGGTCTATACATCACTTTGTCCATACTTTTTGTCCATTTTAAAGGAGAGGGGAAATTCTCTCAAAATTTTTTCAGAATTCCTGTCACAGAATTTTACTGATTATTGACTTCTTTTTCTCTCTTAGGAGGTATTTTTTGAAAAACTGTGTATTTTGCTAACTATATGTAACCACATGTTATTTCATCTACAAAACATGCTTCTAATGCTTCTTTCTCTGGGCTCTAAGTTGATGATACCACCAGGCCTTGGGGAAAAGTTGGTCTTCCTATAGGATTGTTATCAAGTAGCAATGGATTCTGATAAGATCTTTTATAAAGTAACTCAAAGGATTTCCTCAAATTATAAGCCCTTTCTATAAGCTCTACACTCCCACAAAAACAGGATGTTTAGTAATTAGCAACATTGAAATCACAACATTTATTTATTTATTTTGTCCTAAGAATATTTCTCAAGCAGCAGAATCCATTTCTTTTCATGTTCACTCACCGCAATTAATGGTGCAATTTTCCAAACACTAAATGTCTGAACAGGCAAAAAGCTGGTCTTTATAACTCCTGACTAAGGGCAGCCTTGTCTAAGAAGGTAGACCATGAACTATGAAACAATACTAAGTATGGTTAATTTACTGATCAGAAAACTCAAGAAGTGTGGAGACTAAGGCAAGATAAGGAAGAAGCAGGGAGTGTGACTCTCTTATTCTGTCTCTTTCCCAGGATTTCTCAATTCCAAGGGCAAGGGACGGACCTGTGTTTTATTAAAATACTAGGTAATCATTCAGGTGAGGATACAACTGCCAGCAGCATTAGCCTCTACCTGACCAGATATGTACCAAGAAGAAATAACTCTCTTCTAAACTCCTAAAAACACTATGTGTAGCTCCCCATCAGGACCTAGACAGAGTACTCAAACCCATGATGGTTTGAGATTTCATCCAGATCTGCGGGGCTGGTCTATGAGGTATGCCTAACTGAGAACTAACACACTCACAATGCCCTGAATTTGCATGGCCACTTCTAGTCTTCACAGCATTTCCTCTTTTATCTCAGACGTTCTCCACAGCAGTCCATGAGAATAACAATAGGAGCGCTATAATTGAATGTTAAGTGTGTTCCAACTGTACATATCCTCACTCTTTGACTTTTCACAAAATCCTGAGACTTAGGTTCTTTTATTAGCCCATTTTACAGATGGGGTATAGAGAGGTTGAGATTCCCCAGTTCACTCCTAGCAATAGAATCAGCACTGTGAACCTGGACGTCTGGCTGGGATGTTTAACCAATACATTACACTGTCTCAGTGGCTTTTAGAAAACTTAAGTGACCAGTAACCATCAGGACTGGATCTAAGACTTCTGTGTCCTACTTCTTTCCTATTTCAGCATTCTGCTAGTTTGGGGACCTCTGAAGTTTGTGTACTAGGTAATGTTTGCCTAGATCCATTGTGGCTATGGTTTCCCCCACTGTGGTTACTCAGGAATCAATCTCTTCTCTAAGGTCAAGCTCAGGATTTGAAACCTTTAATTTCCTTCAAGTTGACATTTTACCATTGTGTAGTTCCCAAGCCTCCCAGCTTGTAAAGGAGTGATTTCAGTTATCCAGTCCTCTCAGTTCTGAGCAAAATGCATTTCAATCTTGGGACATTGCCCAGAATTCAAGAAACCTAGCACAATCCTTCCAGTCTGGCTTTTCATTCCACCTTCTGCCTAAAGCTCCGCCCCAGGCAAAATGAACTACTAGGTTGGAGATGGGGAAATGTTTAGTGTTCCAGAGGACAGTCTTAACCTGGTTTTTGTGTTGGGAAAACAAAAGGCCCAGATAACTGATGAGTTTCTTTATTTGGATACTTTTAGGGTCATGTAAACAATGGGAAAAATAACGTTCATAAGTTTTTATCACCAGTTAAAGAACAGTAGTATAAACCCACCCAATCTAATCATAATAAAAGTTGTTCAGTAGGTCTAAAATAAGTTCAGTGAGTATAAGAAAAAGAAAAATGCTAATTATTTATGCCAGTGAATGGCTTTAGAAGATTAATGTTAGGGAAGAACCTATAAGTGGAGACAACAGATACCGTAAGAATGTCTTCAGTGACTTAGCTTGAAATGAACAAAATTACATCATTCTCCTGGAGATTCATTATTGAGAGGATGGTTATTGATCAAAGATGATCTTGAAAAAGTGTTAAAGGGGCTTCTGGGTTAAACATTTATTTTCCCTGTTCCTTGACTTTTGTATCTTATCTTTTTCTTTTTTAAAGTCAGCCAAGATTTAGAGTTGTCAACAGTTAACCTAGTAAGACGTTTAAAATTAAATTCAATGGTGAAGTTCTATTCTATTTAACATTCATCAGGTGACCTTTTAAAAAAATAAACATAAAAGCTCATGACTCAAAGTCAATAACAATTCTAGGGACCTTTCAGTGAAAAGTAAGCCTATTTTTTTATAGTGGCAAAGTGAAACATTATTTGCAAATTTAATTTTTTAATATATTTCATAAAATTAGTGGCAGAGGAATTGGCCATCTCTAACATACTTGATATAAAATGATATGGAAAGAGAAAGGAGCAAGCACTTAGTGAATAATAACTATGTGCTGAGGAATAATATTTTAAAATATAAAATCTTTGTGATAGACAAGCAAAATATTTTACAATCGACTAACTTCCCCCATTCTCTCCACATACCATAGCCCATGTGGAGCAGTGCCATCCTTCAACCTGGACTGCTCAGTTAAGAGTTTCAGTGCATGAAGGAAACAAATTCTTCACACATTGCATTATCTTCTAATCCTCCATATTTTTGGACATCTTTAAAAAAGCATCTTAGACTTTATCTGATGCAATGCTCCAGCTAATTGCTTTATAAATGACATCGCTGCCCCTGCCCAAATGAATCAGCCTTTTTGACATGTATCACTTAGTTTGCTTGCTGAAAGTCCAGTGCCAAATTTAATCGTGATGTTGAGAATCTTGGAACAGAAAAAGGAATAAATCCTTTGGCCAAGACAGTAGTGGTAGGAAACTCCCTCCCAGCTCCTTTACTTCTGTGATGATGGGACAGGCCACTACTGGGAAGAGACTGGGCAAGGTATTATAATATTTTGACTCATAAAATTCTCACAAAAGCAATTCTTCCCCAATCAAGTTTGGACAGGTTGAGTTTCTGACTTTTTTTGGTGTGTGGCTGCCACATAACTAATAAAATCTCCCAAGATTCTGCTATCCCTCAGTCTGTCTTGTTTCCTTTTAATTGTAGGACCCCAAATGGCCAAAAAACAGTTTTAAAAGGGGGAGTGATATTGCCAGTTACTTTAATATTTTATTTTATAGTCCATTTTAAATTTCATTTTCACAACAATCCCTCAAGACAGATCTCTCTGCTCCTTTTATAGATGATAAAACAAATACTAAAGGACAGGAAACAAGTGAGCTGGGAAAAAAATAAAACCAAGATTCAACCCAGGTGAGTTTACCTCTAGCGTCCCCAGCTTTCCCACGGCCTCTTCTGTCTTCCTCCTTCTGGGTCCTGTTGGCTCTCCTCTACCGCTGCCTGAGCAAGGGATTGGCATTTAACAAGGGGTTGGGAGGGATGCCAAAACACGAACAACACCAAGAGGAGAGAACAAAGCTGCTTGTTGGAGGGCTCTCCCAAATCCCCAGTCAGTTCAATGAGGTGCAGCCAAAAAACAACAGGTCTTGAAGTCAGACCAGGGTTCAAATTCCATCTCCATCATTACTGAATGGTATCTACTGCCTGGAATGAGTGTGGTTACAAGTGATATTAGTCTCCTAGGAGACCACATAATCAATGAACTGCAGCCCCTCCACTAAATTTACTGCATCCCCCTCCTACTAGCATGTGCTTCTGACTCCTGGTCTCCACTCCAATTCAGTCTCAGGCTGAGCCTCTCCTGCATATGAGATAGTCCCCCAGGGGGTTCTGATCCCTCTTTCCTAATCTTGCCAGGCCTGAGAAGTTTTTGTGGTGGCATTTTACCCCCAAGCTACCTAGTTTTCATCCTTTAATTTCATTCAGGATTAGCACTGGACTTGTCATGGCTTGAACTTCCTGATTTGAACTATTGATTCCTCCCCAGGACTCTCCCAGCTACCTTGCTCTCAATTGCCTCTAACCCTGCTCCTGGAGCAGCAGCCTCCTCCCTCCTCCCATCTCTGCAAGGAAGGAAGGGCATGCTAGCTGACTGTCTCCCCAGGTCACTGAAAAGGTACCCTGGGACACTTGCTAGGCTGCACTGGGCATTTAAGGGGACTTATGCTCACCTGGGAATTGCGCAAATCACCTCTAACCTGGATCACCACATTCCTCTTTAGAGTGGTAAGGAAGAGGAGCAAATAAGAGGAGCAAATTCTTATGCTCAAATAAGCTTCTCTCTTATCATTACAGAGTTCCTATTGCATCTGTAGAGAAATGTATATTTGTTAGTGAAACTTCTAAAAATTTTTCATTATGAAAAATTATAAACATATACAAAAGTATTCAAAATAGTATGAGCTACCATGTAGCCATTACCAGCATTATAATTGTCAGTTCATTGCCAATCTTTCATCCCTAGTCCATCCACATCTCCCATGTCCTGGGTTATTTTTATACAAACCTGAGTTTATATCACTTTGGCTATGAATATTTTATATCTTTTAAAGACAGGGATTCTTTCTAAAAATATCCCACACTACCATTACTATACCTTGAAGTTAATAACAATTCCCTAATACTATCAAATACCCAGTCTTCAGATTTCTCTGATTATTTCCTAAGAGATGATTTGTAACAATTGCTTTGTTCAAATCAAGAGCCAAAATGCATACATCACACATTAACATGTCTCTAAAGATCCTTGTCATAGAGATGTATCATTTCCTTTTTTGTTTTTCTTGCAATTTGTTGAACAAAGCAGATAACTTACCCTATGGAATTTTTCACATTCTGGGTTTTGCTGATTGCCTTTTTGTGATAACCTTTCGCTCCTGTATTTCCTATGAAATTGGCAGTTAGATTGACAGGCCTTGATAAGAATCATTTTCAGGTTTTTACAAGAATATTTCTTAGTGTTGTCTGTTTTCTTTTTATACCATATGAAGAGGCATAGAGTGTGTGTATGTTTCCCTTTTTGTAATGTTAGACTTGATTAGCAGGTTCCGGTGTTATCAGTTTGATCTGTTCTTTACAAAGTCCCCATTAGTTTTTCACCCTATCGTTTAGAAGCCATTGATGGTCATTGCCCAGATTTTAAATTTCACTAGAGGTTGAAAAATGGTGTTGCTTAAATTCTATTGTCCTTCAGACATTTATTAGCAGCAATTCACTTAAATAAACAAAAAAAAACCTTTCCCTCATATATTTTTTGGCTACTCTGAGATGGAGTTTTTATAAGAAAGCATGATAAATGCTTGATTTTTGTCTCTCGCCCTTCTTTTTGTTACCAGTTTCCAAAGATGACCAATGAGTATTTTAAGTATGTTTATAAACTCATGCATTTTTAACATATTAATGCATTTCATCATAGCGAATATTAGTATTTCTGTATAGCTAGCATTCATTAGGCTGTAGGTGTGTTTGTGCAATTACAGACAATGGCAAGGCAAGGGCTATATGCTAATCTATGCTAATTCTGAAAGTGTAAGAAGGATAGTGGGAAGAAATTTGATCAAGCTGCAAAAGGTGGTCAATAATAACAAAACCCCTAAAAGAACTGAAGCGGAACAGAAAGGACTCTGCAAGCCCTGGAAGCACGGGGACGGGTCCAGGAAGCAGCCGAAGCGTCATGAGTGACGAGCAGACTGAAGAGGATGCAGAGCCACGGAGTCGGCCGGCCGGGGTGCACTACAGGGAGAGTACTGTCATTTGGAACTAAAGAAGTACAGCTGGGAGCCCAGGAGGAAGGCTTGAGTAAACCTGGGCTCAAACGGAGGAGGTTGAGTCAGCAAGCCCGGCAGGGAACCTTGAGAGACAGCTCTCGAATAAGAGTAAGGAGTTAAGCTGCAACAACCTAATCTAGGTAAAAGCAACCCTGCATCTGTGCGTTGATTAACCACATACAGTACGTGAACTCAGATGTGTTTGCCTCTGTTCTTACACAGTCCTGCTGGGCATGTACTCCACCTCAGAGACAGTAACAATAGCAGGGCAGAAGAGAGAGGGCGGAGGGGGAGAGGGTACGGCCTTGAAAGCAAGAATATAACATTTAGAGGAGAAATCTTTCAGTGCTTGCTCTTTCTCAGGCAGCAACCCAAAGATACTACTAAAATTCTTTGCAGACTGCTTAGAATCTGTATTATCCCAAGAGAAAGCCAAAGCTGACATAAATATTTTCATATTCTGCCTTAAGCTAACAGTGAATGTTACTTAAGGATTATGCTAAGATTTTTACCATTAATTTTAAGGAGAGGTACAGTAAAATCATCAGAGATCATAGTGCAGGAAAGGATCTTAAAGGTCATACAGTTGTAGTCTTAAATGGGAATATTAAGACAAAATTCACATTCCATTAAAAAATAAGGTGACATTTAGATGAACTAATTTAACAGAGGGCCAAACTCTTCCTGGGCATAGAAGAAATAATGGCTTTATGAAACTTTTAATAATGAAAAATAACAAGACAAACATAATTTGAAACCATTGTGAGTTTTTCTTGTAAGATGTGTTCTCATATTTTATGAAATTATAGATTGCCTGTTTAGTTTTTCCTTTAGAATTAGTAGTTTCAAGCCAAAAGGTTAACACTGAGAACAGGATTTGGCATAAATATGGAAGAATTTGGAATGGAAAAAGAAAATCACATGTGGATTTGGGTAAGATTATTTTCTATCATATTTTTCTTTTTACTAACGATAGCTTCAGTAATCTACCCTTAACTAGAAGAGAGAAATTTTGTTTTAAGAGGTGCTTATTTTTTGGCCTTCTTTTATCCTTCCTTTTATCTGAAATATAACATTAAGACCATTGAGAAACAGAAAGCTTACCAGACATAGTATATTTTGACTTGAAATGCTGAAACCATTTGTAACATGCATTATGACAGAATGATCATAGCCTTAACATCAGCCTGCTTTTTCTACTTTTTAGGCTAAAGGAAGCACTTTTTCCAAAATTGCCTCCCAAAAGTCCCATTTACTGGTTAAAAGCATAACTTTACTATTGAATGTATTTTCCTTCTTAACAATGTAAATCCTCAATATCAATATTGGGTATTTTAGGGCAAGTTTACATGTGAAGTTGGAGCTCACTCTTCCCCAACTTTCCTGCCCAGATACACAATCTATTGTTCTTTAAGGAAAGTCTAGATGAACATCAATAAATGCATATGTAAATATGAAAATAGCATTTAAGCATAACATATATTATTCAAAAGAATGTATTTGGGACAACTATTTAATAGATATCTCCTAGGACAAACTTTGAATTTTGTGTGCGTGTGTGTGTGTGTGTGTGTGTGTGTTTGTGTATCCCCAGATGATACCAAAATAACCATTAAAATATTATAGGGTATTAAGAATGCAGTAGCTCGGTTTGAAAAAGACAGATGCACCCCTATGTTTATCACAGCACTATTTACAATAGCCAAGAAATGGAAGCAACCTAAATGTCCATCAGTAGATGAATGGATAAAGAAGATGTGGTACAAATACACAATGGAATATTATTCAGCCATAAGAAGAAAACAAATCCTACCATTTACAACAACATGGATGGAGCTAGAGGGTATTATGCTCAGTGAAATAAGCCAGGTGGAGAAAGACAAGTATCAAATGATTTCACTCATATGTGGAGTATAAGAATAAAGAAAAACTGAAGGAACAAAACAGCAGCAGAATCACAGAACCCAAGAATGGACTAACAGTTACCAAAGGGAAAGGGACTGGGGAGGATGGATGGGAAGGGAGGGTTAAGGGGGGGGAGAGAAAGGGGGTATTATGATTAGCATGTATAATTAGCATGTGGGGGGGCATGGTGAGGGCTGTGCAACACAGGGAAGACAAGTAGTGATTCTACGCTGATGGACAGTGACTGTAATGGGGTGTGTGGGGGGTACTTGGTGAAGGGGGGAGCCTAGTAAATATAATGTTCTCCATGTAATTGTAGATTAATGATAAAAAAATATATTATAGGGTATTATTTTGAGAATATAAATGAAGAATTTCATAACCAGTCTCTAGAAAATTTGGGTTTACCCTCTTCTCCCTTACAAAAGTTTTAAAATATAATTTTAATTATGTTCTGCAGACACTTATGAGCTTAAATGAACCAAAAGCTGTCCTTGCATTTTGTGTCAGAAGACTAAGCCACAAATATTGAATGTTCTTTTCAAACAGTAATAAGACAAATTCTGAATGCCTCATTGTTCTTATCTTACCAGCAATCATAGTATCGTTTAACTATCATGGGCATATTAATTTTCAGTAGCCAATAATTTTGGAGTAATATCTTATTTAGACATGAAATACCTAAAATATTAAAGAAGATATGACAACACTATAAAAGCCATGACTATAAAATAGTTACATGAATTCCATCAACCAGGCTTGAAAACACGTTTCGTAATTGTAGTCACACTTCCGAAGATCTGAATTACTCTGTAACTACCACCCATCCCCCAGCAACAGCCTAACCAAAGGGGCTAGTATTGACTAGAAACTGTTTACTCTTGGAAATGATTGTTACACTCTTTGTCAAATCAAAAGACTGGAAAAAAACCAACTGACCTGATATGTATAAGAATTATTGATTGTTTCAAATCACACACCCCTCTTTACTTTTGTGGAGGGCAGCAAAATTTGTAGGTATGTGTGTTATGTGTGTGTGTGTGTGTGTGTGTGTGCCTGAAATTTTTACTCTAAACCAGAGATAAGGTTACCTATTTTACAGGAAATAGTTCTGTGTTTCTCCATGGATCAGTGGCATGGTCATTTTTGACCTCTGGCAGTAGAGCTAAAATAATAAAAAATTCAAGTTAGACTTACTATTCATTCCAAAGTAGAGCTGACTTTCAGATCATTATCAGAAAAAAAGCTCACTAAACAAACTTTTGAACCATGAAACAAATAACTCTGAGGTGGTGCCTCCTAGTCAGACAACTTTAGCCCTCTTTTGGAAAAAAGAAAATGTTTCCGTGGAAGCAGACTCTGTCAGCTTCTCAGTTCTACAGCCTCCCGCCCCATTCACCTTAGGAGTAGTGTGATATCCAGGGCTGTCAGTGCCAGTACAACCTCGGAGAACCCTTCCCAGTGTTGTCGCTGTTGTTCTGAGGTAGTCATAATCACTTCCAAATAGATACTGAGTATCATCATGTAGCAATGTTTAGTTTGAGGGATGTGTAAGGAAGAGGGGCAGAGGAAGTAGGTTTCTGCTGCTGCCTACAGAATAGGGGTGGGGTATTAGGTTTGATTCAGTTGCACATTTGAACCCTGACTGGCTAGTGGAACCACCTTCTCCCAGCCTGGCTGTGCTTCCTGGATCTCTGTCCAGCAATGTGGACTTAGCTGATACACCAAGTATAGGAATGAATCTATCCCTTTCAGTCTGTATTCAGCTCCGCATAGGAAGAGCTCTGCATAGGACCCTTTGCAGAGGTTAAAATGGTTCCCTGATATTAGTACAGTGAAGAAAGGAAAGTCAGGAAAAGCAAAATTGAATTGGTTACTATTTCACTGCAACTTTTGACTTTATTTCATTGGTTACTCAGTTTTATCATGATATATAATAGTTTTAAGGCATTGGAAGACTAAGAACTATGATATGTGACTGTTTTACATGTGATTTCATAATGATCTGCATCAAAACTGAGCTTTTAAGTAAATCCTGCAATGTTTTATTTGCTAATCCTCCATATGTTTACTAATGATACATACTCATGAACTAGTCTTATCTTCCTAACTATGAGGTATATTACTTAAAGGAAAAGAGTAGGTTTTATATTTCTTTTGTTTTTGTAAAGTACCCATCCTAGTACTGAATACCTATAGTCATATGGTTCCTTGATTACAATTTATTTGTTTAAAAATTTCAATGGTAGCTGTCTCTATCATAATGTTGTCAAACACTTACTTCACAGAAGTAAATTCTAGTTGAACACTTTTTAATTTAAAACAAGGAATAACAGCTAACTTACGTATTGCTTACTATGTTCCGTGAAGTATTGTTCTTATCCCATTTTACAGACAGGAAAACTGAGGCTCAACAAGATCACTCAAGTTCACCAAATAGAAAGTGAGGGGGCTGGAGCACTAGTGCAGTCCTGTCGTATTCTCTTTTAACCACTATACCATTCTTTCTAACATATTTGTACACTTAACATGAACTCTCTATAGTTAAGTTTCTATTTTTCTATTTTAAGTTCTTCCAATTAGAAAAAAAAAAGGGTTGTGGGAGAGGATTTCATATGTGAAAGGAGTGAGGTGGCTATTTGGGGTCCTGATTCCTGAAATTTATTTACTTATAAGTAAACAGATAAAGATAAGGTTGTGATGTTTTTGTCTTTGTTTTTATATGCACTTTGAAGTAGCCTGTGAATATAAAGAGCTACTCATCAGTGATGTCAGAGTGTCCCAGGAAAGATTGGGATGCAGATTTTCAACATGATCTGGTGCCCAATAAATACCATGATTGTTATCAGGTTAGAAATCAGTCAGTCTACTGGTATCACTATCAGAATTAAATGCAACTCCAAAGTTGCAAATAGGGCTGAAAATAACAGTCACAGAAATGCTGTCATGTTGTGGCTGATACTATTTTATCCTATTTGCTGCAGACTTTGGATATTTTATTTAAAGAACTGGTTGGAAAACATTAGCCTCAGACTTGTGAGGGATGGAGTTAATCTCCCCACAGTGTCTTTTTGCTGCCTGTCCTGGGACTCTATCCCCTCCTTGTAAGTCTGTTTTCTGAACAACTCCATGTCTGGTTTCCTCTGTCTCCCTAGTCTCCTGGCAAAATTTACCTGCTGAGCTGGTTGTTAGTTCATAAAAATGTAATCACTCTCTGACTATGTTGTGATTGATGCTAATAAGTTAATGTGTTACATACACCAGGTATGTGGACTTCATGGAAGCTGTGCCTTGAACCAAAGGTGCTCTTTCTAGGAGTAGGAAGTATAATCTCAGTTACAGAAAAAAGAATAACACCACAGTGGTCTCACAGCCTGCAGGATTAAACTGAGAGACAGACAAAAAGAATTATTGCTCAGAAAAGAGCACTCTTTGGTGCTTATGTCAAATGACTGGGATCATAGAACAGATCAGATGGAAAAACAGTAATAACACTTAAGTCTCCTGACCCCAGTTGTACTTTCATTAACAATACAGGATTCTCTTTAAAGAACACATGCTATAGTGAATCTTTGAAAAGATTTTTTTCCTCCCTTTTTGTGTCTCAATAAATCTATAGCTGTAGTGTAATCATGAACAAAAAATTCTTACTCTCAGTTTAGTAGATAAAGTTAATAAATTCTATTCTTACGAGCAATCACTGAAGCAGTAAAAACTGCTAGTCTTCCATTCCAACTGAAAGCCGTCCTCTGAACAAGTTGTTAGGACACGTTCAGAGATGCCTATCATGGAAACACATCATAGAACAAACTGACTGTGGAGAAGGCAGGGATTAGTCACTCACTAACTGGCAGTGTAAAGACCAGGTGGAGGGGTGCACACCGACTGACAACCATGAGATGAATAGGCACCCTCCGCTGGTTTGGGTGGGCACTAATTTGTAATGAATTAATGAGTTCTCCACAGACCACAGTTAATAAAACTGCAAAAGAAAGAAGTTTAGAATATAATTGAAAAAGGAGATTTGAAGAGTTTCTCTATTCATGGTATATTCCGTAGGGATTATTAATTTCCCAAAGAAAGAGAACAATGGTTAACTCCACTGGATAAAGTCTGAAACTCTGAAGTGAATACTGAACATAGTAAGTGTCAAATGCTGACCTGATGGGCACACCTTGTTGTGTTATGCGACTGCTGATTACTTCACATGATACCTGGTCTCCGGTAAGTTCTTACTAGACAACTGTCCTGGTTTTCTGGTGCCTGACGGTAACTAAGATAACCAATCAGCTACCTAGAGGGCTACTTTACTTACTTCATTCTTCTGAATAGGGCTTACGCCAGCAAACATTTAAACTCCAGCACATTCTTACTGTTCTCCCACCGTATCCCATGCCCCCACGGGCCCCTGTCATATGACTGTGAAGGAGGATGGTGATTTGGAGGTGATTTTTAGCAACCCAAGAAAGGAAAGGTCTCAGGCTGAAGGAGTTTGAAATCAGCAATGGATATTCAAAAAGGAAAACATCATTTTCTTTCTGAAATAGAGGTGGTACAAATAAATACATGCAGAAGTGGCTGTTCTTAAAATCCCCAGTCCATTCAGTGTTTGCAAAAACTGTGTAAGGCCAAATCTCCCCAGGATTATTGGTTTGTATATCAGAGAGGAAATAGTCAGAGGACTAAATAAACTTAAGACAAATTACATGATGATCTTTTCTCTTACCAGTCCTTCCTTTTTTTTTTTCCTGTCCTTAGCCTCATTTAATCTGACAGAATGAACTCTTAAGTCTTGCTGGTGGCATCAGCCAGTACCCAATTCATTGCCCATTGTTTCCTCAAAGTGTGAGGACTTTCTCCAGAATGCATGTAAGCACAGTATAGAGCTCTTGATATATTTTCTATTATTCCTAACATGGAAGCCCAATTATAAGTTTCTTGTCAAAGGTCATTACACAATACACAGATCTATATGAATATTTCTGGCGTTTTGTATTATGTCCTTTATGTTTTTTTGAAATTACCAGCAAAGAAAAGAGCCTAAAATGCAGTGGTTCATCTCTCAGACCTCATTATTCTGTCCCCACATGTGCATCACAATGAAATGACTGACTAAGGACTTTGAATACAAGTATAAATATAGCAACTTTATGTAAATATGCTTGTCGAATCAGGAAAAAGAAAGAAAAGGCTCCGAGGACTTGTTTCTGCTTTCTTTCATCTGAAGTGCCATTTTCCCTATACATCAGATAACATTGATTTTAATGTACTTCAATTCTCAATTTTCCATAAACTGTAAAACCCTTAATGACTTCTCCAAAGCTCAAGTGAGAAACAATCAATTAATTTTTCCCAGTAGTTCAACTCTGTCAAAATTAAAGTGTTATTTTAATGAATTTTTCAGACATTTAGGATCTAAGCAGCATCAGTTTAATGCCCAAAAGACTTTCTTTTACCACTGCAAGGAAAGTTTAAATATATACCAATTAAATAGAGAGTTCAAATGTTTTAACTTTTATCATAGACATGAAAATACAAGTTGCTCTACATGGCATTTTTCTAGGGTTTAACCTAATGCCAAGTCCACAGCAGCTTGACCAGAACTGTTGCAGAATCCTACATAACACAATAATTAATCAAATATATCAGCCTCTATATACGTGGCACCATTCTTCTGTGTTGTGATTTGATGAATGCCAAAAAGAGTTGCCCCAAATCCCCCCATAGGTCTCATTTCTTGTTTGCAGTTCCCAACTGCTAGTATCACCTCTTTGCAATACTGCATTTTTTTTAAAGGCCAAGTAAAAATTCCTGGAGGAGAAGAGCATAAGGAAGTATCAGGCTTTCATTTGCACAATAGTGACCAATAGTATGGTAGCATGAACTCGTTTATCAGATTAGTTAACCATCACTAGAAAGCAGAGACTGCAACTGGGGCAGGTGTGGTCTGGGAACTGTGGAGAGGAGGTTGAAAAGTTTGTATCTTGAAGTGATAACATGCAAGGCTCCAGAGAGAAAGAACAAATAGCAGTGATGGAAGAGGATGCTGAGAAGGGTCAGAATTTGAAAAGGCTAGGGGCAGCCTCAGCAAAATTTCTTTCAGTCTGCTCTGATGATGACTAAGAAGAATAAAACACTACAATGGTCATTGGAATTGTGAAATGAGTAAAAAATAGAAACCCCATACCGGCAGATAGGATGCCCTAGTCTGTTTCATTAGTAGAATACGGGCTGTGCTGAAGTGAAAGTTCAGTAATGTCACTTGCTGGGTCAAATTCACTTTGATTTGGGCATGAGAAAATTTCCTGTGATCCTGAGAAGACCTTCTTAGTGTTTCATGTAGGGACTATACATTTTTATTGTCATTGTTTTTGTTTCCCTGCTTTGTTTGTTTCTTTTTTTTTTCACTTGGGTTATAATGTAAAACTCATCCAATAACTTAGTGAATTGTGGGAAGTTATTTTGAAGGGACTTCAACTAGTTTGTAATTTCTCTTTTCACAAAACTTGATCTGTGATCGTTCTACACAAGGAAGAGCCACTTTCTCTCACAGGCAACAGGGAGACAGACTATTTTGCAATTTGGTCTGTTTCCTGTTAGATTTTAGGGTGGCTGTAGATGGCCGCATTTCCTGGTGCTCATCTAGTCAATTGTTCCTTAGAATTTGAAGTAATTCCTTTGTCTACCTGTAAATCATCTATAGGTATTTCCCAAGTAGAGGTGTTTCTGATTTCTCACAGGGCTGACCACAAGCTCAGTGCTCCGGACACTTTCTGAGTCAGGCCCTGGACTTCCTGCTTCTTCCATGACAGAAGGCTGAGTAGTTTTTTTTTTTTCTTGGAAGCAGACCTTCCTCATGATTTCCAGGAAGAGCTAGCTCTTGTCATTCCAGACTAAATGCAGTTATCCAATGCCCTCCTCTCCCCCTTCACTTCCAGCCATGTAATTTCTTAAAGTTTGGGCTACTGAGTGGATGGGCAAATGGAAGGGGTGGATCATTATATAGGGCGTAAATAAAATTCAGGAGGTAGTTACCAAGTATAAGAAGGAAAATCACATCATCAATCTCAGAAGTTATTTTCCATTTACCTACCCAATAGCAAATATCACTTGCAGTGCTTAAATAATGTAAATATAAACTAGGAGTGACTCCATCCATGGATCTTAATGAAACATAGTATATAATAAGTTTAGAATCAAAAGGCTCATTGAACAGATTTTTAAAAGTCAAAGAGAATATAAACAAATGCTCATACATGCATAATACATATGTGCCAGGCACTTTGTATTCGAGCTGAGACTGAAGTTTTTAGTTCATAAAATAAATAAGCTTACAAATCTGTAAGGGACTTTTTATTTTTAATAAACCTTTTCAACATCAGACAGAAACTGCTCTGAGGTTGTAGTTCCTGGGAATTGCAATAGATTGGCTGGTCTGGGACCCATAGCTAGTGTGGAAATGAATGCAGCTGAGTGATTGATAAGTTAAAGGGGAGATGGATTTCCTCATGAAATGCTTGGCTCATGCTCTTTGCTGGGACTCTGCAATTATGATATAATCTTTTTGTTTCATTTCAGATGTTCACCCACTGTTACTCTGAAGTAGGCGAGTGAGCATTGTTGTATATTTCTTACACATGGGAATAGGAAAATTCTAGAAAATGCAAGTATATTTGCAAATGGCTAGGCTGGCAGAAGCAAGAATGAAGCTCAAACTTCTCAAATTCAATTTCTTAGCCTATTTACTTCAGAATTGCTGGATACTCCAGCTCCAGAGTAGATGGAAAAAATCTCAAGTTTCAACCATTTGTTTTTACTATTGCTTAAAAAACATTTACTAAGATTTTCCTATTAAAAATGTAATACTGCTCTTAAGAAAAACTGAAACATATAAAAATGTATGAAAAGAAAAGAATAAAATTCACAGATAATGCTAATACCCAGAGAGAACATATTTTGATATATCTTTTCTCCTCAAAAAAAAATTGGATTTATACTACATAGACATATTGCCTTTCATTACCCTAGTAGGTCACCTATATTAACACCTACCATTAGTCTATGTACTAATATGAAGCAAGTGGGATAAAACTGCCAAAACTACAACACAATGCTTAACCACTTAGAAATATTATTTTATACTTGTTGAAAAATCCTTTAGGCATCGTTTTATCAACTATCTTGAACTTACATAAGTTAAAAGTTAGCAAAATTAATTGGATAAGTATTTCTAAATTTTTTTCATACTCAAACTTCAACTCTAATGATTCACTCTGTGATTCAGATTTTTTGATATTTGTGTTTTTCTACACAATTATCTTCTGTTTCCACTAGGGTATTAGTGATGCAGCAGTTCTTGAAAGTCTTCTATTATTGTCTCCAGAACTTGCCTTCAAGCCACTGGCCCCCATCTGCAAGTTTTACTTCATAGATACAGGCAGTAAAACTACAAGAAATATTGTGATTTTAGATTTGTAAAAAAAACTATGCATATGAGAATCCAGGAAATATATCTAACCCTCTTTTTTGCTGAACATTATGGCATGAGAATTATTGCTGTGTTTTAAATTCATGATATTTAAGGGTTTTACAACAGTTAAATTTATATAAATAATTCCCTAATACATTTAGTACCTTTCCAATTTTTTTCCATCGTAAGTAAAGAGCAATAAACATCGTTGAGCATAAACCTTTGCATACATCTTTGAAAATTTCCTTAAGAGAGAGTTCCAAAAATAGCATGAGTGGGTAGAATGATAGGAGGTTTGCACTTTATATATATTGCCATTGCTTTCCAAAATGATTTTATCAGTCTGTACACTAACCAGTAGAATCTGTGGTCACAGAGTGTTATTCTAACTAGTGATTTTCACTCTCCACCAACAGTATGTACAAATTAAGTCTTGCCTCTTGACCAGTCTACCTTTCTGTCTGTATCTTCCTTTATATCTATGTATCACCTGTCAACATGATAAATAATTCCTTTGCCTTTTTACTTCCTTACCGATCCTATGAATTTCAACCAAGAAAGCTCTTGGTCATTGCTTTGCCAATCTATAGTAGATGTAGCTTAATTTTCCCTCTGAAGTCAGTTTCCTTAATCACTTCATTGCTCTAATTTTTTAATACTCAGGGATGGAACCTGAATTCATTATTAGACGCTTTTTGGCATGAAGGTAAGAACTATATTTAATTTTCTTGGTGAGATGCCTGTTTATGTCTAGTTGTCTGTTCAGTTAGTCGTTCTTGCTCCTGTTGAGAATCATCATTGTCATCATCATCATCACTCTCCTTTCTCATCTAAACGGTTTCTTTTAGAAATACTGTCAAGCCTTGTTCATATAAGTGAAATTTCCATCACTAGCAACATTTATGGGCCAGGTCTTCCATAATCACTGGAGCCTTATTTAGGAAATGAGAACTATTCCTAATAGTAATCCTTTCAGCAAGCAGTGCTGGATGTCTGCGGCGTACCAAGAAGCCTGAGACCCATTCCTGGCCTTACAACAATCATACATAAAATGTACTGGATTCTCCCTGTGTACCAGGCAGGTCTAAATGCTTGACATGCTCTAGCTCATTTAATACATCCAACAATGATATGAGACTGGTTTTGTTATCAACCCTAGTTTATAGTTAAGTTAACAAAGACTGGTCACAGAGTGTTATTCTAACTAGCGATTTTCACTCTCCATATATAGAAAGTGCAAACCTCATCAATTCACTATCAACTAGTGAATTACTTGAGAAGCAAGTAATTGCCCAGGATCCTGCAGATGGGATCTAGACTATTGTCTGGACTATTTTACTTCAGAATTGCTTGTTTAATACATACTTCCCTATAAAAGCTTAGAGTATAGTAGGAGAGATCACTTACATGTAAGCTGCAACAAAATACTATACACAAGAAGGTACTATAGTGCAGGGGGCTGGGGGTGGCAAGAAAAATCAAGATCCAAAGGAGAGGTAGAATAAGAATGGGTCTTGAAAGAAAATAACATTGTTTTGGGTAGAAATGACAGTGGATGGTTTGATGTGGGGTGGAAAGATGAACTCTACAGCCCAACACCCCTGGGTTCAAACTCTGACTCTGGTACATATCAGTTGTAAGGCAACTACACTTAGCCTCAGGTTCTCAAACCATTTTAGTTCTAATGAGCAAAGATATAAAAGCTTGGAAGCATGTGGTATGTTTAGCAAATAGAAGTAATGCAAGGTAGAGAGGGCTTGGAGGTATTGGGGCAGTTCAAGGAAAGAAGGAGGTAGGAGGGATGGAATGGGGAGCAGTTGTGGCTGAAGACAAAATGACACAGTTGTGAGGACTTGTGGGAAGATTTAGGACAACAGAATGAAAACTTGTCATTTTACTAGGAGGGAAGCTCCAAGGTCGGTAGAAGTGTTGCTTGGAGTAAAGAGAGGCTGAAGGAGTAACCCCAGAAGAGGCTGTGGGTATTGTCCAGGTGAGAGAGTGAATCAGGGCACTGTTCATGGAAAGGAAGGAGAGAGAATCCATAATTATTTCAAAGGTAGAGTTAAAAGAACTTGGGGACCAACTGGGAATTTGGGAATGAGTCAAAATGTTACTTAGGCTTTTCACCCCAGGAGCTTAAATGATGATAATGCCTTTTGCAGAGAGAAATTGTAGTTAGTTTAAGGGGTGAATCAGAGTTGAAAACTTGGGTGACAGCAATATAGATGAATTTGTGAAAAGTTTGAATGCAAAAGGAAAATGGAGAGTTTGAGTGTCAGTAATCTGAAAGCTAATTTGGGAGGGTAAATCTATTTTGGTTTAGCACTTTCTTTTATTTACCAGAACCAAAAGTCAATTATGTAATTATGGACTCTTTTTCTTATTCTTATGAGACACTTTTCTCTTTTTGGATTAGGAATTCCTTTGAGAACCTGGCAAAAACTGTAGATTTTCTTGTATTCCCAAGCATTTATACATGTCTGTGTGTGTGTGGTGGTGGGAGGAATCATAAACATCCGTACAAAATTTTGCATACAATTCTAGGGACTGCTTATAGTTTTTGGAGCCCAGCCCATGAACCCAAAGAGTTTGCTCTGCTCTGCATAACTTATTATTAACCAATGCATTAATATTTTTTCCAGCTATAAATAACTATGTCACGTGCTATACTAAGTGTCTTACCTATATTAACTCATTTAATTCTCACCATAATATTGCCACATAGGGATTACATTTCCTATAGGTACATTACATATAGGCATTACATTTCAAAATGGAGGAGCACAGGTTAAATAAACTGCCTAGAGTTACAGAGTAAATATACGGTAGAGGCTGGATTTGAACACAAGTCTCTAAAATAGTTTCCTCAGAGGACTAGAACCAACAGTGTGTGTGTGTGTGTGTGTGTGTGTGTTATGCTGGTGACCCAGGAGGGATGAGGGTGAAGTTCCAGTCCAAGTTCAAAGGCCAGAGAACCAGGAGAACCAGTGGTGCAGTTCCCATCCAAAGGCTTGAGGTCTTGGAAAAAGTGCTATTTCGGTTTGAGTCCAAAGGCAGGAGAGAGCTGATGTCCTGGTTCAAAGGCAGTGGGGCAAGAGGAATTCTCTCTTACTCAGAGGAGAGTCTGCCTTTCTGTTCTATCCAGGCCTTCAACTGAAGGGATGAATATCACCGTATTAGGGAGGGCCGTCTGCTTTACTCAGTGTGCTGATTTAAATGTTAACCTCATCCAAAAACATCTTCCCAGGAGGACCCAGAACAATGTTTGACTAAATATCTGAGCACCCCACAGCCTAGTCAGATTGACACATAAAATTAGCCATAGTTATCTCTCTGACTCCAGCCACTGTGCCTGCTACTGTCATTTTAAAACACATTCCACTATTTTTCTTAGATGAACTTTCTGCTTTCACACATGCCTTACTTAAATTATTCATGTTAGAGCTGCTTTTCCCATGTTTTCTCTATCCCCAGTTACCTTCTCCTGACAATTTTAAAGTTAAAAACACTTGGATCCATTTTGTTTTCTTTCTGCTGTCTTTATTTTTTCCCCCAAAAGAAAAACTATCCAAGGAGGCTTCTCCTTTCATTTTAAATGTTCAGAGAGTATTTTGCAGCTAAAAGTGAGTTAGCAACATCTAAAAGAATCCATGGGTGCCCACTAGGAGGGCATATCAGGTGTTAAAAGAGTTTTCAAACTCACTGTGTGCAATAGAAAATAAGGGCTGTTTTCTGGTAGCTGTGTTGAAACATTCAGGTGGCTGCTTAGTATGCAGTGTGTGTGTACGTAAAAGTCAATGCACGATTAAAAAAAATACATTGTGAATGTCTTTAGGCCCTGGAGCAAATCCAAAATAACAGCTGGGATTTTACATCTCCTGGGGGAGTCCTCAAACTCATGAAATTCAGTCCCAAGAAGTCATAACACTCTGTTAGAGTGAAGGCCCAGAGGACTGAGTACAAAGGAAATGAAGGGGAAGCTGCTCATTCTATCACACACATTTTCAGCTCTTTAATGGACTGAGTATTTCTACGTAAGCTTGAAAAGGTGATCAAATAGTAAAATTAAAGCTTTTAGTTTATAGGTGTTTCCCCTTTTCTACCAGGTGAGGGAGGCACTAGTAGAAAGAGAGCACGTCTCTTCTCCACTTAATTTCGAAAACTGTAAATAAAAAAGTGGATCAAGTGAGGCCTCGTTTAGGAATATCCTCTATGGCTTATGCAATCAACTGTGCATACGAGTTAAGGTGAAACAGTTAGTTTAAATTAAACTTTAAATTCTGTAAACTCAAACTGTAAAGAAATTCAACCTGCACAACTTGCAAGAATTTAGATATAAGCAAGAAGCACAAATTCTTAATATGCCTAGAAACAGACATTGCAGTTGGAGTCACAGTCTTTAATGGGCACAGGTTTTCAAATTTAGTAAAGGAGAAAAGCAATATATCATACATCTCGATGGCTGGTAGGTATCTTTCTCATGAAGGTCCCAGTGGCACTGCAATTTCCATGGAATAGATTTTGAGAGAATGCTTTGAGTATGACATGACAAAGGAACCCAGTATGTTAGACTAAGTTTTAAATGATTTAGTTCTTTGTTTTTTTCTGGCTTGATATTATCAAGTGATCTGTTGGTGTCATGAAAAGGATTCCTCAAGGGCGTATTACCCTGGGGTGATGTGCAGCAGGTAGCCCAAGTGTTGGTTAATGCCATCACCGTCAACCATCACTGACTGCATGCTTACTGTTTCTGTATCAGGAGATGCAATGAGATAAGCCACATTTGCCTCTCATAGAGCTTAGAGCTAATTGATGACTTAGATGTACAAAGGAAGATGATACCAGCTGTTGGATATTGGTGATCAAGTATTGAGACAAAAAGTAGTTTAAGGTGGGACAGACACGAATCTATTCTTAAGAGTTTCTTTACCAGTCTCAGCTGTATGATCTGTAAAGTAATATCTAACCCTAACACACACAGGAGAATGTAATAATTTGATCTTCCACTACTAAACTGTAATTTTCTTCTAGTATCTCTAGTTTTTAGCTCAGACCCTAAAACATACTAGTTTTGTTAAGTACTGTTATGTTAACAGTTGTGAGCTAGAACTCCCTGTAGGCTATAAGCTGCCACTTATCTTGGCAGGACAATTGAACCACAGATTGCATTGTAACTATATGAGTAAAGTTCAGTCTATAACTTACTGCTTAGGTCTTCTAGAATTATGCTTCTTAGAACAACCACATATGTACAAAATGGTGTATATGAGCTATTCAAACAAAAAGCAAGTAGGGCTAATATTGCAGTTATTTATTTCTATGTTGTCAAAACCTAGATCTTTGCCTACATATACCAGCTATCCTGCTTATGGCTGGGTTTGCCCTATCCCTCTAGGGGAATTGATGACAAGCTCCTTTCTCCACATAAAATTGGTAGGACTAGATCTTGAAACAAGATCAAGACAGCAGTACCCAAGGAGTCTTGTTCATTTCAGGATGGAAGGTGGACCATTTAAGGGTGACAGGTGCGACATTCATTTTGATTTTCTGGATTTTACTTCTCAAAGAGTGTAGAAAGAGGATTTGAGCAGCTCAGGCCAGATTTCTACTGATAACTCTCTAGAATGGTTTGGTTCTTCCTTTTAGTCCTGCAATTCCTACAGCCTAAAGCTTCTGGGCCTGGGCCTCTCCTTTGCTTAGGAGAGATAGCCACTAGTCTTTGGCAGCTAGGCAGTTCTGCAATGACAGACAACCTCCCAACCGTGGGGCAGGGGCAGGGGCAGGAGCCAACATCCCAGTGTGATAAGACTGCTGCTGCAGTGGCAGGGAAAAAAGATTCTGTCTTTTGTAGTTATTACATTTCTCTGGCTGTATTACTATGTTTCCAAGAGAAGAGAAAAAGAAGGCTGGCAAGAGCCTTCTGTAGTTTGGGAGAGCAAATTGCAGTACCTTCAGAGGCCAAATAAACTGCAAAACAGAGAGTTATAACAGTACAGTACAACTAGCGACGAGCAGTTAATAGCCTCAGGGGTCCGAAATTCTTCAGCCGACATCAAACACTCAGGAGGTGAAGACGTAGTTATCATCTAGCCGGGCCCTCAGACTCGAGGGAGATGGATGTCACAGCCCCGCAGGACAGACAGCTGCCGAGTGTGATCTGGAAGACTGTGGGGTGCCCTTCCTCGCATTACCCTTTTAAAATCACAAGCAAGCGCCTCCCACCCCAGCCCAGTGTCGGGGCAGAATCTTCCAGGCTCTCCAGTAATGCTGCCCCCGACCCCCTCCCGTGTCATTCTTCTCCCTATGTTCTGCAAGCCCCTGACAAGGGGAAGAAACTAATCATAAAACCTGACCATAAAACCCTTCTTACACTTGAAGACAGCGATTAAATATTCACTCAGCCAAGGTCTCCTTGCTTCATTTAAAACAAAAGAGGTTCTCGGCTCACGCCCTTCTCACGCCACCAGAAGACCTATTCCTGGAACCCGCGCTGGCCATCCCGAAAGTTGCTATTTCCCTAGTTCAGGGCGAAGTTAGCGAATCCGTGGCTGCGAAGTGTCCACTCAGGGGAGGGGGCGACAGCCGGGGCGGGGGGAGAGCGGCGAGGAGGAGGGACTAGAGGGAAGGACACTGCCCCCTACTTCAGGAGGTCGCCGCCGGAGCCGCCGGCCGGGGTTTGGGGAGGAGGAGTGGCGGCTGTGGGAGCGGCGCGGGCTCCGCACCCGGCTCGGCGTCAGGCTCGGTACCTGGCGGGCCGCGCGCCTCGCAGGCCGGCCACCGGGGCGGGAGGGTGTGAGCGCGCGCCCCCTCCGTGCCCGCCCAGCCTCGCGCGCGTCTCGAGAGGCTCCGCCGAGAGGCGCCCAAGGATCCCGCAGCCTCAGTCCTGCCGCCGGCGGAGCTTTGTGCGGCGGCGGCGGCGGCTCCGAGTCCCACCTGCTGGCGGCGGAGAGACAAGGAAGGGGAAGGAGCAGGAGGGGGAGAGAGCCGGCGGCGCGAGGGCACTCCCCCGCCGCGCCCACCTCCCGGGGCTCCGCAGTCTGCGGCTCTCGGCCTGCGCGCGCCCCCCGCCCCCGGCCCGGCCCGGCCTCCGGTCCAGACCGCGGCGCCGGCTGCTGCAGCCCCTCCAGCCCGGCCCGGTCGCCGCCACCCGGAGCCGCCGGCGAGTTTGAGACGAGCGCGGGCCGCCGGCGCCGCCTCGATGTGCCGGGGAGCCGCCTCGGCGCCCCGGCCCCGCTGAGCAGCCCCGAGCGCGCGGCGGCCCGGGGGAGGGCGAGTCCCGGAGAGGGAGCGAGCGAGCCAGAGCGAGCAGCGAGGAGCGAGCCGGCGCGGGGAGCAGCACCATGCCAGGCTGGAAGAAGAATATCCCCATCTGCTTGCAGGCGGAGGAGCAGGAGAGAGGTGAGCGAGGCGACCGGGCGGGGGAGGCAGGGAGCCGGGGTCCGGGCGCGGGGCCACCCCCGGGCCACCCCCGGTGCCTCCCCCTCCCCCCCCGCTGCTCCCCCTGCCGGGCACGGGCCGACGGGGGAGGGGCGCCGCGCCCTCCCGGGCCGCGGGCGAATCCCGGCGGCGTCTGTGAACTCCAGTTTCCTTCGGTGGGGAAGGTTGGGGCAGCAGGGGCTAGAGGGAGGGTGCTGCAGCAGGGAACTTTTCGCTTGGGGAAAGATTTTTCTGGAGAGGACGCAGGGGAACTCGAGCTGCTCGCGGCCCCCTGTGCACGTGGAGCCCAGAGCGGCTGTGTGGTGGATGCTGGGGGAACGGTGTGGGGGTGTCCTGCAGTGCTTTAAGTGACTTTTCAAACTTTCGTCCTCCCGCGGCCGCCTTCGCGGTGTCCCTGCCTCTGGCTGGGCTTCGACGGTCCTGCCAAGCCCAAAGTTGCTGGAGATTGAGTGAGACGGCGGAGGAGCTAGAGCGTAGGGGTGGGAAGCGGGAGCCGCTGCAGGTTTTCAGAGGGGGAGGGGAGGAGGGAGAAAGGCTGTCCTTAGGCTGAGGGTCTGGGGCTGGGAGTGATGCCTCGGGGGTGAGTTATGCCCTTAGCGCAGTTCCCGCTGTCAAGTTCATACCGCAGGACTGCGGACTTTTCATGATTACTGTCTGTTTTCTTTGTAAAAGGAGGCTCTCCATGCCAGGTTGCTTGCAGACCTCTTGGGCTTCAGCTTGACCAGTGCGTTGGGCACGCTGTTTTCAAGTGACTTGCAGAGAGGAAAGTTGAAGGCCCTTTGCACCTTAAAGGCACGATTGTGTTGAGGTCATTTCCTACTGTTTGGATTGTGCAGAGTCTGGCCAAGGAGTTCAGCTCGGTAACCTGGATATGATGTACTGAGTGCACCAGAATTTCCTATACAGGCCCCACGGGGTTAGAGGGGTGTGCGCTGTGGCTCTGCTAGCATCCAGAGGGACTCTGGCTGACAAGGTGCACCGGGGTTTATCCCCCTGCCCCTCCCATCGTAGGCTGCCCTGGCTTCTAGGAAAATGCTTTAGAATTGGATGGGTTTCAGGAGGCTGGGTCCGCGAGGGCTGTGGCAACAGTCTTTGCCGAGGTTAAATGCTACTGCGTAAGTGGGTGGGTGAGGAAAGCAGGAGGAGGCCAATCTGGTGCGTAGAGAAAGCAGAGTTGTCAGGGGAACTTAATCCATTAGCTTGAAGAGTTGGTAACTGGAGGGTGGCTTGGTTATTGGGCAAGCCCAAAGTTTCAGGCTGTTGAAATAATGCTTTAGTACTGAAGAGTCAATGTGCGATTTCCAGTTTTTCTCTAGGTGGCACAACCTGTCTTTGGTTTATATCCTGCTTAATGACTCAGGGAATTCACCCCTTTTTAACCACCTCCTTATTAGATATGTGTATTCATTTTCCAGCCCTTTTTATGGCCGATGACCTGACGTTTACCCACTCAAAAGGCATCCTTGCCTTAAACATGCTTCTGCTTTTGCCTTTAGTAAATAATATCTTAAAAGTTGCAAATAGTGGTATCAATAATTTATAACCAGGTAAAAGCACCAAATGAAAGCATTCTGTCAAGTAGGGAGTGTCTGTCAACTGAAAGTCACAAGGTACTTGATGTTAAATATATCCATTTGCTAATAAAAAAGCATTGCAGTGCTGCAGCGAGTTTTATCAATGCTAAAATGGGTAGATTTTTGGATTGTGACAAGATGTACTGGTATGGCTCTTAGAAATTGTATGGTAACTCTCAGAGATGATCTCCTAATCTGCTTGGTGGAGATAAGACTGAATTTCCTCTAGAACATGAAAATCTGAATCAGAAGTTGGGCTTTGTGCCTTATCTTCTCCAGCAGGAAAAACAGGGAATGTGCCTTGGTGTCTGTGCTCACTATAAAGTCTTCTTACTTATATTCTGCAATGCTTTCTAATTAGTATTGTTTCTGTTTGGTTGTGGCATTTCTTTTTGAGGTCCTGCTTCATTAGGAATGCACTGTTATGTGCATTTTGTTTCTTTTAAAATCTACCCAGAATTTGTGTTTCAATTTGTGTGTGCGTACATATATGTAAATTAACAGCTACCCACATGACTTTTAATGCATATGTCAACACACTGCTTGAGGTTGGAAGCAGTGGAAGAGGTTGGAAGAATTTTATTATGAAGTTCTAAGCAATGTTTTCTATTTGTATTTGAAATCAGATTGTATTTAATTTTCTTTTTCCCTTGGAATTTAGAGTTTTTATGACTCAAATAGTGTTAGGTTCCTGTTCAAAATAGACAAATATTGAACTGTCAGGTTGGTCTGGGAAACATGGAACATGGAGGGAACAAATACATTTTAAATTTTGTCTGGGGATAACACTGACCAAAATGTGAATTCCTAATTTATTTCCATTAAATGCTAAGGTTGGGTGTGCTGCTATAATAATTACTCTTTCCACCTCTCCCCACAACTTCAATTTACATTTAAACATTTCTAAAACCCATTAGGGAGACTACCCTAGCATAACATTTTTACATGGAGATTTTGTTTAGTGAAATCTCTTTCTGAAACAGTGCAAATTAAGACAGGTTGCTAGTTTCTTTAACGGCCACATATTTGAACAAGTATTTCTTAAATTTCTTAACATTATTCTTTTTAAAAAATGCTAATCCCAACTCAAAGATTTAGAGAACCTGCCTTCTTGGTATTGTCACATACAAAGAGAGCTTTGGCCAGTCTATATAATTTCATGCCATACTTACCCACCATTCATACCTTGGGTTCATCTTGAAGGTCACAGTTGAGATGATACTGAGTGAACTATTGCTGCTGCATGCCATGTGGAGCAGAGAAACTGTAACATACGGGGTGTTGGAGTAAATGCAGTCATTTCCAAAGTGACATGCTAAGATTCAGCCGTGTGTGGTGACATACTATTAAAATTCAGGACATATTTCTCTGTCCTCCCCCTGATTTTCTGCCTGAGCTGATAAACTCAGTCCATTTAGAAGCCATCTAATACACTTTTGGGTAAATGTTAGAGAAGAGAAATGATTCTGAAAGTTCTTCTATTTAATATCCCTTCCATTGAAATTAAATTAAGTGATTTATTAGTTGTTTTAATCTGCTGATCATGTGTAATAGGAATATAGTTGTTAAGGAAAATCTCAGGATTAAAGAGATAGATGCTTCAGTAATTAATGATGAATTTATTTTGCCTTGTAGCGTTCCTTCTGATTACTGTGGTATTGGTTAGTAAATGTCCATATGTGTGTGTGTGTGTGTGTGTGTGTGTGTGTGTGTGTGTGTGTATGTGTGTGTGTATAAATATATGTATTCACCAAGGGAAAATGTATGTATTTTGTATATTTCCCTCCCCCTTGCCTTTTTAGTCTTCTTATACATTTTGGAGGTCTATACATGAACTTGAGAACTTCCCTTTGGACTTCTGTAGAAACTGTGCCATCTGGGGTTTTGCTTCTGTTTTGTAGAATGAGAATATTTGGATCTCTCTAAAGAATGAACTTTTATAAAGTATCTCTGAGAAAGCATGGGGAGCTTAAATAGTGGGCCTTTATTGCATCTTTGGTCCGTTTCATTTTCCATACTTCAAGAAGTTATGGGGACCCTACCTTACACAACCTGCTTGACATAAAGTCCAATTTGAAATTTGAATTTTGACCAGGGAGTACTGTGAGGAAAAGAGAAGAAATAAAAATGCATGGAGAGTCTGCTGTGTGCTGGTCACAGTGTTTGACATCTCATATGCATTATTTGGTACAGTCCTCACCACATGCCTGTACCTCTGACAGATGAAGAAACTGATGCTCAGAGAATGAAAAAAAAATGCCTAAAGTTAAAAAGTCAAGATTTAGGGCATCAGTTTCTAGAGAGGTAATTCAAAAAAGAAGTTGGGACATTGCCTGAGATGAGGTTTTTAGTGTTATATGAACATTATAACATCTTATGGGTTTTTTTTTTAACAGAATTTAATAAACTGCCATCAAGTCTTTCATTAAGAATTCATCAGAAGAGTTTCTTTAGTTAAATATACTGGAGAGAGCCTCCAAAGTATATTTTGGGCTTTTGACAAACTGATTTTGTTAGATAGGTTTATTAACTCTAACAACAAGTATTGAAATGTCAACATATTTTTAGGTAGAATTATTTAACTAGACTTTAACTTGTTTAAGTGAATGGCTTTTTCTCCAAAGAATTGACACAATTACATAGTTTTAACTTCTTTTCAAAGAGTATTTGCTGTATTTCTTCCTGGCTGTGATGAACTGGTAAACTACTGTACTGGTAGAGCCAGTGTGCATTTGCTCTTTTGCCAACATTTTATTTGATTATAGGCATCCATCTGAACTCTCAAGCCGGCTATCAGAAGGCTCAGTGGCCAAATGGATGTCAGATACTGCTTTCTTCTGTAGCAACCTGATTGGTTTCTTTCATGAAGAACAGTATCAACTTAAATTGATAAAGGATATTGAGAATTGAATATCACAGGTTTAAAAACTGTTATATTAAGTGTTGTATGATGGCTGATGGTTTGAGGCATTTAGGGTTTGATCAGTTTTCAGTTAAATTATAGGAGTAGTTTAGTAATACAAAATACAAAGGTAATTGTAATACAAAGTAACATGTAATGGAATGGTGTTCAAATGCAAATGAAAAACCTGGGCTGGTTTTATCTTTTATTAATATATTTCTTCTTAAACTCAAAGGTTTCCAAAATATAAATATAGATATCTTTTGATACAAATTTCCTTATTCAAGAAGCCTGCTTGTTTAGGCATGTCAGTGGCCAAAAGGTGCTGTCAGTTTTATGGGAAAGTTAACATTCTTTAAATCTGTCTGCCAATTAAAATGCACTGCTTACTGCCTTTCATTTCACCAGTGATTAAACTTTAAGCAGCAAATCAGGTGCTGTATAGAGTGTGCACACATGGCTAGTATCCTAGATAGATTCCTTAGCCCCAACCCCGCACAGTGGTGGAAGAAGATATTTGAAGTCAGACAACAGTGAGTTTAAATATACTTCAGCACTTCCTAGCTCTGTGGTCTTTTAAGTTCTCAAAACCCATGTATTCTCTTCTTTAAGAGGAGAACAAGTAACATCTACCTCATGGGAGGAGTAAATGAAATTAACCATTGTGGGTGAATTTATGACAGTACTTTGCATATAGTTTAGGGATCAGCAATGGCAACTGTCATTATTTTTATGATATCTTGGTAGAGATCTGTAAACTTAACACCTCAAGGTATCCTGATGATGAAATGGTAAGTTTTTATTCTTTAAGAACTTCATTAACTGGTAAAAAATAAGCTAGTGTTTTGTGAAAAGCTATACTGAAATACAGGACTTTATGAGGCCAAAGTCATCGATATATTCTAGCCTGACTTTCTCGTGGAGATACAGAAACTCCCAAGTCCACAGTTTACTTGTTTAGTAAACACTGAGTGCTAAATGCCATGGTGGGTGCTGGGGATGAGAAAATCCTGGTTCTCATTTTCAAGATTATTATGTATAGTTATGGATAATGAATGTGACAGATAACTCAATACAGCCTCTCTTTGCCTGTATAGATTAGTGCTGAGGAAGCAGAGAAGAGGGGTTGAGTGTGCTGAGGGTGGGTGGGAAGAAGGGAGCTTCTGAGGACAGTTCTGAGAGGAGGTGGCACAAAGGAAATGTTAAAGGACTTGAAAGACAGGAATGAAAAAGGAAGAAGAGGAGCTTAGAAGGAAGGGGAGGAGCTTAGAAGGTTGGGAGGCCATTGAAGATAGATATTTAAGGCAAGAGGCATGGTGTGTTCTAAAGCACTGTAGAACAGAGTATTCCAGGAACCACTTTTGGTTTCTTAAGGGGTTGAAGAGTAGAATATGATCATGCATGTGGAATATAGAATATGAATATGCATTTCCCCATAAGGTTGGGAAACTGGGTGGGGGAAGATGAGACTAGAGAGGGTCAGATTTGGAGGGCCTTTGTGCATTAGATTGGAGAGCTCAGATTGTATCCATCAGGCAATGAATTAATTGAAGGACTTCCAGCATAGAAGCTAAGAAATCAGATTTTCATCTTACAAAGGTCAATTGGCTGCTTGGAGAAAAGAAGGTACTGGAGGAGTGGGGTCAGGTAGGCAGCTACCATCCTGTTCCAGGCCCTGTAGAGATGCTGAGGAGGACCTGGTGAGTGTGGGAAACATGAAGAGTGTAGGACTCTGGATTGCGTAGTGATGAGAATCAGAGCTGTGCCATGAGACTCCGTGCCTTGACACAGCCTGGCATGCTTTGCACCACATATTGCCTTTCTTTACCCCTCTTCCCTAAGTCTATGTCGGAGAAAAGTGTAAACCTGATCAGGTAGAATAATGTAAAAATAGAGGACCACCAAAGTGAGTGTGTACCATGCTGGATCATGATGATAGCTTAATACGAACTAGTTTTTCTTTTCATTATATAAAATTCATATAGCATCTAATCTTAAAGGAAAAATAATTATTATCCTGTGCATTTATCTTCTAAAACTAATTTGGAGTTTTAAAGTGAAAGAAATAAATTTTATTTTAAATTGAAAGAGATAAAAGTGGTAGTTATTATTTTATGGAAATGTCTTCCCTAGTAATACAATTAGGTGAGGCTTTTATCATTATTGTTTGAAAACAACTAAATGCTCTGTAAATAAGGTTTGAAAACACTTCTTATACTGGACTCAACATTAGAAGACCAGGAGTAAAATCCTCTCTTGGCCATGATCCTGATTATTTGGCCTGCCCCCCTAAACCTGCATTATCTCATCTGTAAAGTGTGATTTTGCATAATGACCCCCTGGGGTTATGTTATGGGGTGAAAGCTATTATTGTTACATTGCTACATTATAAAGGGGAGAAGTTATTGAACGACTGAGATTCTTAAAGTCCATTTTTCTATTAGCTGGCCATTTCTGGATGGAAGCATTATTTGTATAACTTCTGTTTCATAAACTGGAAATTTTCATTTAAAACATCTTAATTTTTAGTCTTCCAAAATGAAGTTCAAATATGTGATGAGGTTTCCCCCTTAGGATCCTATTTATAACAAAATAACTCAAGTGATGCAATGAAGTTACAAGACATAGAGCTGCTCCACAGTCAGGGCAACCCCTTTTCTATCTGGGCTTGGGAGAGTCCAGCTCAGCTCAGATGCTAAGTGGATCAGTTTCTGCTACTTCTCAGTCCAGGCTTCTGACCTCAACCCAATATCCGAAAGACCAATACTTTTCAAATTGAAATCATGTATGTAATCTTTTTCAGGGAGAGAAAATTCTTGCAGATCTCCACTGCTAATCTTATTTATTTTTATTATACTTCTTAAATATGTACCAACATAAAACTAGGTGTAAATTGATGCTTATAGTTCTCATACAACTGCAAAGCCAAACTGACTTTTACAAATGAAATACACACAAAACTACCAAAAAATCAATAACTTTAAAATTAACAACATTTATTCCATGTGATTTGATCTTGTTTGCCTGAAACTCAATTTCCTTTTGCAGTGTGAATTTGGCACTTGGTACTAAGGAAGTCAGTGCTGTGTCTTGCTGTCTTGGAAGGTACTATCATCACCTGTTTTCCTGTGGAACTTTGGTTCTAACAATCTGTTGTCACATGGTCTTTCCTGGGCACAAACACATCGTGTGCAAATGAAGCCCTCTCTCTCGTAAGTCTCTTAGGCCGTGGTGATCCTCACCACAAAACCCAATATTGGCACTGCAGCTGGTGGCAATATTAGGCTGCATGCCGATCTACGTGAGTGCTTCTTAAACTACTCCTGGCAAAGGGCTATTTATCCCAGTCGGGTATGTGGTGGTATCCCACAGTGAGTACACCATGTGCACCTCCCCACCTGAGTCTGACCACACCTGTACTTGTCTGTTCCCTGTTCCATTATGAGCCCATTAATCCCAAACTTGGATGTTGGGGCAGTGTTTGGAATTTCCAAACACCTATCCTTGTTTTCAGCCCTTAACTAACCACGGGAGAGGTAATAAACAATTTTCTGACTTGGACTGACCACAGACCACTCTTTGAATAGCACTGGTTTAGGATATGTTTATATAGGTGGGCTTGAGGAGAAGGGTTCAGAAGGATGGGTGTGTGTGTGTAAAAATTACACACTACTTTTAAGATATACATATGATTTATTTTTTCTATAGCTGCTTTCATCTTGCCTTCGAGATCCCATTCTCACTCAAGATGGAAATATCTGATCTTAACCAATTAAGAGCACATTCATTTTCAGCTTAAAAACTGGTTGTTTCTCTCATTTCTCAAGGGGCTCCCCTTTCCCTCATCCCCAGGACAGACTTTAGGTGAAAGGGAAAGCTTAGTATCCTTATGGCTTTGGGTGAAGGGCATTTTATTCATTGTGTCACCCTCACTGTGTCTACTGCTCTGGACTTGGCATGCTTAGTGACTGGGCATTGTGCCCCGGTACCTACTGAAATGAGACTGTTCCTGTTTGGTCTTTGAATGTCATCATCGCAGCTGATTTGGACTTCCTAGACCTTGCCATTGTGTCTGGTTGTGAGATCCTTGTAGCTTGTGACCTTGTCAAAACCTGGGCCTTCTCTAGGTACCAGTCATATCAGCATTTCAGTATCCCTCCTGGGAGCCAGAGAACATTGAGCTGTTTTCCCTGAATCAAGGTAGGATCTTGGGAGGTGCCCTTAGCACCACCTGTCTTAGTATCGCCACTGTATTGCTGAATGCTGCATGTGCCAAATAAGGGATCGTCATGTTAGGTGGTAAGGGCCACTGGTCGAAATGGTCACTAATGTCCTCAAGCTGCACAGGTGTCAGTTTTCCTCTCCTTTTGCACTTGCTGAGGAGTTTTGCATCCTTTCATGGTACAGACACTTACATTAAGTCTTCTGTCCCTCAAAACCCTCTTTTTCCTTTCTCTGAGGTACAAGATATCTGGAGTGGCTTGAGTGACTTGAAAACTTAAAAATGGAAGGGACAGGAGTCAGAAGAGTGAATGAATGATAATGGGGCAAGAGACCTGTTTTCACCATGAGGTGGACACCTTTCCCAAGATCTTAATGTCAGGGAGGAACAAAATTGAGAAGAACCCTCAGACAGCCCTGAGATGATGTAACTTGAAACAGGGAAACAATTTTGGCCAGTACCTTCTACTGGTCTACCTTGTACACAAACCTTTCTCACTTAATCATTTTGTTAGGAACTTCTTGTATTTCATCAGTAAATGTGTGAACATGAGAACTGACATATTTCTTCCCATGACTGGTAGTGTAATTGCAATGTGCATTGTCTAACAGGTATTGTATTTTGAAAGTTTTGTTGCATTTTTGACTAAGGCTTTTAGAAGAGATCACTAGATATACTGAAGACTTCTTACACAAATTGATATTAAAATTAATATATATATATTTTTACTGTCAAAGTGTTAATGTATTTTTACAGTTGTCAAATATAGTAGGCAATATGAAAACTTGATACAGAGCTTGACAGCATAAATTCCTAGAGTTTGTCTTTTTAGGTATGGTTTATCATTTGAGAAAAAGTTAAGGAATGTAGTTTTTATCTGTTGTACATTAAACAATAACAAAAACAGTAGAAACTAACATAGGTAAACATTCAGATAATAATGCAGTAGATATTTATGTGTTAATTCTGATATATAATAGTTTTTTCCTTGCTATTTTTCTGACATCAATTATTTATTTCTCCTATTACTGATTCTCATAAATTCCATTGAAAAAGACTAATATCCTCATAAAATCAAACTTCGGTAGTCATGAAGATTTCTACACTGCCCTCCTCAGAAGTGTCAGGATTGCTGGTTAAAAGAGAGTGGTATTTGAAATTCAATTTTTCATATGAATTCAAGTGTTTTTTCCTAAATGTATACTTTTCCAGAGCACATTTTCATTAAATGAAAATCTTGAACAAGGCAATATAAATTTAGTTTCTTTGTTACTATTTTACTTTTTTCCCCCCTGTGATTTTAGTAGAAGAATGAAAATTTTCCAGACTTGCATCAGACACCTGTAGTGCTGCATTTGCTGAGAAAGCACCTTATTTGGCTTTGTCAGTGAATGAGTGTTGACATATATGTGTGTGTGTGTATTCATATATATATATATATATATATATATATATATATATATATATATATATATATGAGAGCGCATGAAAGGGAGTTTTGTTTTTTTCACCAATAGCATATAAAATTATGGTTTGGGCTCTGTGTCCAGTGACTACATTTACTCAAAAATCCTACCCTTTCAGCCTCTCCCACTCATACTGAGAAAGGAGGGAGGGCAGTGTGTTAGTTTGCTTGGGCTTCCAAAACAAAATATCACAGACTGGGTGGCTTAAACAACAAAAGTTAATTTTCCCACAGTTGTGGAGGCTGGAAGTCCTTGATCAAGGTGTGAGCATGGTCAGTTCCTGGTGAGAACTCTGAGCTTGGAGTGGCTGCCTCCTCATGGCGTGTGCTCACGTGGCCTTTCCTTGGAGTGTGTATGAGGCGGTGGAGTGCACCAAGAGAACTCTGTACTGTCTCTTCTGGCAAGGATCCTGTAGGATCAGGGCCTCACCCATATGACTTCATTTAACCTAATTACTTCCTTGGAGGCTCCGATCTCCAAATACAGCTGCATTGGGGGTATATATAGCCAACATGTGAGTTTTGGGGGGACACGAACATTCAGACCTTAACAGGCAAGAACAGAAAAATCAATCAGTTGTTCATATTATGTTCCTACACATTTTGTCTTTCAGTGTCTGGATTCCAGACTCCTTCTGAATAGAAGATGATGTACTGGTTTTAAAATTCAGCCCCCCAAATTTTTGACAGTTTTTCTATTGAGTCTCCGTATCTACTCCGTTTGCATCTGGACAGGCTGTGGTTGCTTTAACCAGGAGGGTATGCTGAAAGTGATGTGATTTCTGAGGGTGGAATGTAAAAGACAATGTAGCTTCCACCTGGTTATCTGCAACACTTGTGTTTGGGCCCCTGCTGCCATGTGGCTCTGCTGCTTCTGCTTGCCCTGGGCTGCCATGCTGTGAGGAAGCCAGTTTGCATGGAGAGGCCATGTGTAGGTATTCTGGCTAGCAATCCTGGTCTTCAGCCTTTGCAGCACAGATACCAGACACATGAGTAAATGAGTAGATGGTTTCAGCCCTCATTGTGGAGTACCCTGGCCTTTGAGTCTTCCTAGCTGAGGTCCAGACCATCGTGGAATAGATAGATACAAGCCATTCTCTGGGTCCTGTCTGAATTCCCAACCCACAGAATCTATGAGCATAATTAAATTGTTCTTAAAAGGCAGCTAAGTTTTGGAGTAGTTTGTTACACAGCGACAGCAAGTAGAACAGATGCGGAAGCCATCCTGAGACCAACACATCTGAGAACTGCTGCCCAAAACTTCTCATTACCCGTGACTGCAGCCCTCCTTTATGGCATCTGAGGCATCTTCTCAAAATTAACACTACATCTCTAACATTATCCTGACTCCAATAACATTCCAATCCCACTAGGACCGGCAATCCATTGACTCTACCCGCTAATAGTATGCCACACCCCTCTCATGTCCTCATTTCCCTTCTTTTCAGCTTAAATCCCTTCACATGTAATCAGTTTCTTAGGTGTACTCTTAACTTCCTTATCTGTTTCATTTTGTAGGACTTGTGTGGAAAACCTGGTTACACCCAATTCTGTACTATTCCAGTTTTTGCCTGTGTAGTTTAATGTGGTTGGAGAAAACCACTCAGCCAAGCTGACTGGTTTCACTTTATTTCATAAGCTCTAATCTCTGCCGGGTTATCAAGCTACATTTCCTCGGCCACTTCATTCTTGCCTCTGTGCTCCTAGACAACTGATACCTCCCACTGTCTCATTTCTCGGATCTTCAACACCTCCTCTTCTACTCTCACCTGCTAAAGACTTTGCTTCTCATTTCACTTAGAAAATAGAGGCAGTTAGAAGAGAGTTTCTTTTTTTTTTGTTCAAATGTAAGACTTTATTTTTATATTAATAAAGTAAATTGTTATGATCATCTTTAAAAAAAAGTTTAAAAATGTTCAACTTTTTTGTTGATGTAGGTTAGGCCATCCAAAGGACAAAGCAAAGAGTTAATATTAAGTCATGGTCCTCTACTTATGAGAAACAAATACAAGACCTGTTGTCCTTGATAAGTAAAGACAACCAAAGTAAACTGTATTTAAAATATATTTATATAAACAAATATTAAAGATTTCTCTAAAACAGTGTTCATCTTTTCTTTTAAATGGACTGAGACTCATCTGGCATCATGTACAAGTATAATAAGCTTGGCTAACACTTTCTTAATCTTTTAATACAAATACAACTCCTTAGTTCTTTGTGCAACCCAGCAAAATAATCCCGTTGACTCCACCTTCAGAATATGTCTAGAATCTGATCATTGTCACCTGTTTCCACCATGTCCAGCTCAGTTCAGGTCACCACCATCCATCTTTACTTGGATTATTGCATACTCCTAACTGGGTTTCTGTTTGTCCCCTTGTCCTCTGTTTTTACAGCTATTTTATGCAGAAACACCAGCATGATACTTTTAAAATATGTCAGATCTGCTCACTTTAATGGCTTCCCATCTCAACCCAGAGTAAAAGTCAAGTATGAGGCCCGACATTACCTGGCCCCCATTATGCAGTTAGCCTTTTCTCGTGTCCTCGCCGTGGCACTTACTCTCCTCCAGTCACACTGGCCTTACAAACGCCCAGTTTGCTCCTGTATTGGGTCTTTATTTGCACTTGGTCCTTCTTTTGCCTGTATGACTTGCTCCTTCAGCTTCTTCAGGTCTTTGGATAAGTTTTACTTTCTTAGTGAGTCCTTCCCTTACCACCCTGTTTGAAATGCACCCTCTCCAACACTCCCTCTCTCTTTTCTTTGCTTTGATTTTTTTTCTGTAGCACCAGGTGACACGCTGTTTATTTCACATATTTATTTGTATATTGTGTATGCCTATGGTTAATGGAAGCTCCCGAAGGGCAGGGATTTTAACTGGTTTTGTGATTGCTGTATCTCCACGGAGAAGAGTACTTGCTTGGCTCATAGCAGATGCTCAGTAAATATCTGTTGAATGAATTGAGGTTGTAAGACAGTGTTACTAAGAAAGCAATAGCAATAATATTCAGACGGTGGAGTAGTTATGTTCACATTAGGTTCAGAGTAGGTTTGCCATTGCTTTCAAGGTTTATTTTTGAGCTTTAAGCATCTTGATTCCAGGGGAAGAAGAACCGGTAACAATTTTAGTACTGTAGCATTTCTGGTCTCCCCTATGGCATTAAAGAAGAATTGGGGACCTAAATGGACTACTTTCACCCCAGGAAAAGCAGATGGCTGATGAGAAATGAGCATCTCTATTATCACTGGTAATCCATGGACTGGCCCTTGAAAAATTCTCTGTAATGTCTAATGCTAATATTTTCTTCTAAAATATACCTCTGTTGATGATATAGTCAATGTTTTAAAGCAGAAGAATGATAGAGGAATGTTTTACAGTGAACATCTTTCACCAGCTATTCTGAAACAGTCCTAGTCTTCTTAGTTGTGTATACCCTGCCTGATATGGTGCAAGGCACTGTGTAGATATTTAATATTTGTTAAATGAATGAATAAATGAGACAAAATGAGTTGGCGATATGGAAAATCATGATAAGAAAGAGATAGGCCTATCTTCTTCTCTCTATCTAGAGGCAAAAGCTATGTACTAGTCCAGAAGGGCCTATTACCACCTAGACCATGACATACCACTGAATTATATCATGTAATTGCTTTAAGTGAAAATATAATTCTGGTTTTTGTTATGAGTGACCTTTGAAGAAGTTGTGCCAAGGACAAGGTGGTTTTTTTAAAACAAATATTTCCTTATCTACACTATGTTATTTACCTTCTTCATTCTTAGAAAAGGACTGAAGGTGACATCTTTCCAACAGCCTCCTTCTGGCCCTAGGTAACCATTTGGTTTTGTCAGTGTATAATAACGTGCCAGTAAAATGAAGATTAGTATATTTTGCCCTAATTTTTCTAAGCCAATTCACTGTACTCTAATGGAGTGAAATAAAAAAATGGCCTTTAGTTGAATAATTTATTATGCCATTTGTTTTTTCTTAATATCAAACACAGGAAGTACTTAATCAATTTCCTTGCCTGTTACTGAAACTAAAGGGCCGCATAGTTATATGGAAAATCTAATAGAGAATATTCATGTATTTTTTAGGGAAACATTTATAATGTTATTACATAGCACCATTCTTTGTTCTAAGGCTGCATTTCCCATGTACATGTACTCTTTTAACTATATCGTTTTTTCTTTAGATGCGGTTGATTGCATGGTAGATAATCTCAAATATCAGCATAACCATGAATCATACTTGGGTTAAGGCAATTAGTTTAATGCAGTAGTTTTTTCCCTGAAAGCACTTCTTTAACAATTAATTTTCTCAGGCTCCTATTTCATGTAAACTGTCATTTGCTTGTGTTATCAGTAATTCTTTGTCCTCACAAGATCCCTACTCTTGTTCTTTTCTAAATTTCCAAAGTCTCCCTCTTCTCCCCCAGCATTTGAATAGCAAAATAGCAATTAATTCTACTATTCCCCTATGTTTTTTTGTAATGAGTTGTACAGAAAGTCTTAGGCATTCAATCAACACTTGTTGATTGATTGATTGGTCTAAACCCCTACTCCTCCTGCAGACTGTTTACCCTAAGGCAGACTCCTGAATGAATCAAACGCCTCTCATGGATTCCTCATCACATCAGTTAGATTTGGAACATAGGTTGTCCATGAGGAAAGAATATTCAGTGACTAAAAGTTTACCTTCTTTTATGGGAAAACAATTTAGGAAACTTGATTCTAACTGCAGGATAATTAGAGATTCGGGCTTTTAGAATCAGAATTGGATTTGATAACTAGCTCCTGTACTTTGGCTCTGGCGTTAGACTATTTGACCTCTCAATTTCTTACTTTTTAATAGGACCATAACAACACCTACTTTGTAGGGTTGTAGTAGATTTTAAGAGTATCTGTAAAAGTACCTGTCAGTGGTAGGCCCTCAGTAATCGTAGCTATATTAGAACTGTAGAATCTAGATGAGTGTACAAATTACAAGATCATAAACAGGATGAGATCCTGGCTTTCATGTTTCTATGGGGCTGCAATTACCTGAGGATGGTTTCACAGGTGGGTCACAGGATGTTTGGAGATCCCGCATCTCATGAAGAATAACGGGGGATGTTCACAGATTTCTCATGCTAATAAATATTGGTGACAGTAACACTTGATTAAAATACTTGAAGAAGTAATTATGAATAGAACCTAGAAACTCATCTAGGCTATTCATGTCAGATATAAGGGCCCCAAACTCATGGTAGCATTATACATTTATGGAAAAAAAGACTGATTGTAAAACCACATGCCTCTGTGTATTTTGTTGCTGATATGCGTGGTTCAGCCTAACATCAAACTGTTGAGTCACGGTTTTCCAGTTCTGTTCCTCTCAGTGACTTCATTTGAACAATAACTTTGTTCCATACAAGGTTTTCAATACATGTGAAACCTGGACAATAAAATAAACATACCAACCAAACAATTACCTTTCAGTGTAGAGGACCTGTAAAGATGTGATGATTTGGATTTTGTTTCAACCCTTCAATTAATGGTGTATGTGGAAATACAATACGAAACAAAGCAAAAAAAAGCAGAGCTGCTGTCTGACTTGAGGTTGTGGCAAATCTAACCTGGGGTCCAACTGAGGTAATTCCTTTTGCCAGCTAAGACCCCTTCTGCCCCTGCAACCTTGCATTATTTACAGCCACTAGGAGCTGCCTGGTTTCCACTGCACTGATGACTAGATGGATCCCCTTGACCCCATGGTATTCATTGCCTAGCCCAGTTCAGAATCTCCCAGGGGAACCCTTACCTGGGACATCTTGATTTGTTACTGAAATCAGTGCTGATGGCCTCTTCCACTTGGTGCTCAGGCCCAGTAGTGGTAGGTTTAAGGAATCTGCTGCAGGGTACCAGTCTGAATGGAAGTGCACATCACTGAAATAAATCAGGGAGTAATTTATAAACATGGTGTTTGTTACTTCAGACTTTCATAGAAAACTCCTTTTGCCAGAGTGGACAGACCCTCAGGTGAAAATAGTTAAAAAATCCCTCAGTAGAGTGCATTACCCCTGCCCCAAATAAATGAATGTTGTGTAACTGGCCTGTGTGGGAAGCGGATGGTTGGTGTCTGCAGCCATCCTACCTCATGCTGTGGTTCAGCCCAGCTCTTGGAGGTCAGGATTCACATTACCGCCAAGTCCCCCATTCCACCCTCAGGCTCTGCCTGGTTTTCCGGATGTTGGTGATTACTTCTCACCCACAGCACCACATAGTCTAAGACCTGCCAACATCCTGGAATGCCTACTTCCAGGTCTGTGTCCTCCCCAATCATTTGTTTTTGCCCCATGTCCCAAGTGTGTGCTTTGTCCAGGATCTTTCTGAATCTCAGCATACTGATTTTAGCTTTTCACTATGACCAAGGATTTCCCTGTTCCCTCCTTTCTGTCTGGCCACCCCGGATAGACTCTGACCTTACCTTCCTCCGTGTGTCCTTTGAGAACTAGAACCTGCAGATTTCTCAGTGTTTATTTATGTTAAAGTCCATTGTGCCTCTGGTGTGTGGGTGAACTGGGAAGGGGTACAGCAGCATGCAGTAGCTGCCAAATTTATTTGATCACAGGATTATTGCTTTTGCAGCATCCTAGTGGGTAATGTAGTTCAGAACACAGAGAAATGCTGTCAAATAGAGTAATAGCCATTTAGGGCTTGAAAAAATGCTAAGAGCAGGTGTTATCCCCTCAACCACAGAAGAATATCAGTGCTATAGAATGTGTGATTTTGAACTTTGCTAATGTTTTCTCTATAGTACTGTGGTGTCATTACAATTAAAATCTTTCCTCTCAGTTCTGATATTTGGTTACTGAGTTTGCCCTTTCTGATTTCTCTTTTCTCTCTAATTGAGCAAGGTCAGCATTTATTGTGAACCTACTGCGTGTCACTTGCTGTGCTAGTTGTCAGAAACACAAATATGAATAAGCTAGGCCTGCCCTTGAAAAATGAATTACAGTGTAAAATGAAAATTTTAGAAAGCTGGTCCTAAATCAAGCCAATTATTTTGTTTTTCTTCATTTCAGACCTAAGGCTTATTAATTAACAGGGCTTTCTTTTCTTTTCACTCCTAATACTAAAGGATCCCCTTAGGGTAAAGAAGGAGTCTCTGAGCATGTTACAAAAAAATAGGAAATAGAATAAGTTACATGAAAATTTAATATTTCTATACAGCAAAATGGACCAGAAACAAAATTAAAATCCAAACAGTAAAGTAGGAAGACAAGAGTTTATTATCCTTAATAAGATGAGCACATAGTAACTTTTAATGTCATTGTTGAATGAATGAATGAATGAATGAGTGAGTGAATGAATTCAAAGCAGTAAGAAAAAAAATCATCCCAGTAGAAATAGGAAAAAGATGTGAAGAGTTTGCATAATGCAGGTCACACCCATACATATACACACAACAAAGAACTACAAATCTAAAATGCAAAAAAGTGAAGAAATGTCTTTTTTACCTATTCTTCATTAATCTGATAAATGCTTCTAAGAACTTACTAATCACTATACTGTTAAATTGCTTTAATAATTTATTTTTATTTCTGAATTAGGTTACAGTTAGAAAACAGTTGTCCTCATTTTGCCAATGAGCAGAAGGCTTAGAAGAGCTAAAGGATTTTGGAAGTAAGATTTGAACTCCTATCTTGTATCTCTAAAGTCCAGGCTATTATCTACCAGAGCGTTCTGTTAGCATTGAAGTATCATGAAATGATATGGCAAGTTGTTTATGAAATAAAGTTAAGTGAGAAAATAATTGCAAAGCAGTATGAACATAGGATCCCACATATGTTCTTATAAAAATGATATAGAGCAAACTTTGGGAAGATATATACTAAAATGGGAACTATGCATATCTGTGACTTTTATTTTCTTTTTGTTTATCTGTACTTTCTAATTTTCCTGCAGTGTATCTATATCGTGTCACAGGCAACAGTATTTTTTAAATCTTCCCAGTTTGTGTGTTTGTGTGCATGTGAATGTGATAGGTATTTTGAAAGTTATAGGAAAGAGTCACAGAACCACCACCTTTTTCCCCAAAGAATGAAGAGGAAGCACACTCAGGGGATAGGAGAATATGTGCTCCTGATGCAGGGAACACAGTAAAGGAGTAAGTTGATAAATGGTGTGAAGAGACAACTCAGAGAACAGGAAATACAAATATCTAATAGTTAATAGTTAATGTTAGTAACTAAAGACCTGCAAGTTAAAAACATCATGAGAATGATTTTCACTATGAGAGCAGGAAAGCCTTTTCAAAGAAAGTGCTGAAACAGCCCCTCCAAAGGCATGGCTTAGAAAGGCAACTTGGTGATAGGTATTAAGTCTTAAAAGTATTTATACAGACCTTGACCTAGTAATTCAACTTCTGGAATTTGATCCAAAGTCCATAATCCAAAATACAGAGAAATACTTACGTGCAAAGATTTATGGCATTGCTTGTAATATTGAAAACATTAAAAACAACCTAAATGTGCAGCACTTCTGTAATAAATGATAGGCCAAGTCATTTATTAATTAATTTACTCAGCAAATATCCACTGATAGCCTATACTGTTCTGGCCACTGCTTCTGATTGCCTATACTGTTCTGGCCACTGCTTCAGTGCTGAGGACACAGAGGTGAACAGAATCTCTTCTCCAAGTGATTTTTAAAGAGAGGATTTCCAAAATAGGGCAAATGCCAACATTTTAAATGTTAGTTATAAAAAAATAGGATATTAAATTGTAAATATATTGACCTCAACTGTATGAAAAATAAATAGAAAAAAATAAGCCTGGAAGGAAGTACATGAAAATATTAAGTGATCTTGCAATGGAATTGTAGGATAATTTTTTCTTCATATTTTTTACTAGTCACAAATGTGTTATTCTTTAATAACAATGTATTGCTTTTTGAAGTTAGGAAAATATACACATAAAACTTAATTGCCATTATTTATTATGTTTGTAATATTCTCTTTGAAAAGGAAAATAGGAACTTATATCCGAACAATAATGGGAATTTAATAGATCTAATTAAAAGTACCAGAATTTGTGTTTTTATTGAGCTCCTAAAACAGCTTTGCTTTTATTGATATGTTTAAAGCCTTTAAGATGCTACTTTCATTAAAACACTTCTGTAGTAAATGGTAATTGTGTATTGGATAGATAAAAACTTACATTCAACAGATCAAAAAGCCCAACACAATGTCAATTTGATTAGGTAAATGCAAATTTAACAGCCTAGTAATTCTGTAGTCTTCTTCTTTTACATGCCATAAAGAGTGCCATAATATAATTAAAATTCTGAAACTGACTGGCCGTTTAGGGTAGTGGTGTGTTTTTTCCTTTTCCTCTTTTAAAGTAAGATGAAGGAATTTAAATTTCCACTTAAGCATTATTTCCTATAGTGAAGGATCCCACTACAGTGATTGTAAGTAAACGTTAATTATGTCCCATACTTATGTGTAAATTTATTTTGTGTAATTACTTTGTGTTTTGAAATGCTTTAGATAGGTTCTCTTAAGTTCAGGATTGTTTTTATATTTTGTCTTTGAAAACTGGTTTGAATAAAAAAATAAACATTTTAAATCTAATTTAAAATTAGGAAGGAGTTCAGTAACAGTTGAAAAGGTTGAATGTAGGTCAGGAAATTCTATATTTTGATTATATCAGACTTTATTATGTCCTATGTAAATGTCCTATAAGATTTAAAATTCAGGGCTCAGGATTGTTAAAATTTACATGAAATTCAGTCACATTAGAGTTTGTAGTAAAGCAAAGAGCTTAGTTAGAGAACTGGGAGTCAAGAATCTTGGGTAGACCAGAACCCCTGCGCACTGGATCCTATCAGAATTGATTTTTCGCCTGATGTCCATCATGGAGAGCCTTGGGTTTTCCTAAGGCCATGTTGCCTTTGCAGGGGGACAGCTGAGAATGGAGCCCCTCTGGCTCCACTGCGCTGCTCTTCGCATCCCCCTGCACATGTTGCTGCCCCATCCAGTGGGGCAGAGGTGGAGCGTTCCTGGCTTTGACTTTGAGGCTGGATTCCATTGGGTTCTCTTCAGCTGAAGAAGACGCACGTTGTTTTCTTTCCAGTTCTACCAGAGAATGAATTGGCAGCTGCCCTTCTGCCTCCATCTCTTCTCTGTGGAATGCTCCTCCCTCTCAAGGGCTTGGTCAGGGCAGCCTCACCCTGGGGATGTGCTGCAGACACAGACGTTTGTATCCTAGGACTGGGCAAGTTTATTGTGTGTGTTTCGGGTTGATTTCCTCCTCCCGAGGAGTCCACCTATTCAGGCCTGGACTGTGAGAGTGCTGTCACTCCCTCAAATTGGTGAGGTCGGCTTGCTGTCCTGGGTATGGTCAAAGTGCTGACAGCCCCAGCACTGTCACCAGCATTTGACCAAGGTGTTGGTGATCAGGGACAAACCCCAGCAAGGGTGAGGTTTCTCATGTACAAGCTCAGTCTCCAAACGAGTGTTCTGGACTGCCCTACTGCCTTTTAGGCATGATTTTGCTCAATCTTTTTCTTAATGCAGCCGCAACTGTGAGTTGAAACTTGAGACTACTTCCTTAGTGTGCTCAGAATTCCATGAGGTCTCACCCTGGCTTACTCCGAAGTTTACTCCCAGGAACACGTGAAGTAGCGTTTGCTCTCCCCACAGACCCAGATAGGGTACAGGTGATTCCCTCTTCCCTCAGGTAACTAAAGTGAAAGGACACTAATCATAGTGGTCCCTTCAGGAAAGCTGCGTCCTGTAACAGACACGCTGTGAGGTTGGAAGAGCAATACAGGAGAAGGAAAATATTCTGAAATAATACACCCTTTCTGGTTCATTGATTTGGGCACTAAGCAGTGAGTGATCAGGTTTTCCTTGTTCCTCAAAACTATGCAAAAGTTGATGTAGGATCTCTCATTTTTCTGTCTATCTCCTTCCCCATTCCTATCTCTTTGTTTTTCTCTCCCCTGATACAGAATCAGCAATGTTTTGTTTGCTAATTAATTTAAAAGAAAAAAATCTGAGAATAAAATAGCCCACTCTTCCCAGTGTAGATACATGTTGGGTTCCCACCCCCCCCCACCAAACAATCTGATTTAAAATCCTGTTTCCTCTGTGTTTGATTTTCTCTATTACAGAGCTGAGGTAGGGTTGAGAGCCTAGACCCTGGAGATGGTCTGCTTCAATCAAATATGCCACTTTATTAACCATATGATCTTAGGCAAACCTATGAATGGCCCTGTGCCTCAGGTAACTAATGGTTAAAATGGGGATGATTATGATACCTTTTTCATTTGGCTATGGTGAGGATTAAGTGAACTAACTAACATATGTAAAACTCTTAGTGCGTAGTAGGTGTGCTCAATAAGAATTAATTATGGTGTTGCCGACTCTGTGTCTCCTGGGTTAGTATCATGCAAAAAGCATTTACAAATATGTTTCCAGGGCATGGATTTTGTTGTTGAATTCTTTGAGGGTTTTAAAAAAAATGTAAAGTAGTATATATAGCACATGATTTTGGATTAGAATCTGTTTAAATTCTAAAACAAAAACATTATGACAGTCACTGGAGGAGAATTAAAGTAGCTGGTATCAGCTTGAGCCCAGCAGAATGACATAAAGAGCAATTGTGATACATAACACATCCTGGGAACCAATGGGAATTTTACAGTAATTATGATTATGACAACAGTTGTACTAGATTTTCAGAGTAGCTTTTTATTTCAAAGATTTTAAGGGAAATGTACAGACACTTAGAAAACTGTGTATGAAAAAAATTTTAATCACTTTAATTGTCTGCAGAAGGTGAATGTGAACAAGAAGATAGTTGAGTGGTTTCCCCAGGGAATGATAATGATACCAGATCAATAAGGGGTAAATCCAAGCAGCTTAATTTCTGATTTACTTCTTTAGTATCTACAAATCCTAGTTCTGTCAAGATAGGAGCAATTTGCATGTGAAATTTAGGAGAAAAATTCTTAGGATTAAATCCCTCAGGAGAATGTAAGATGGTTTCCTTCATCAACGATATTTAACTGATGGAGGAAATGCCTCTATTACTCACCCCCAACCTCCCCACAACCCCCAGAAACAAACTGATAAAAATAGCTCTTGGGGAAATTGGAAGCATCATTACTTTTCTCTAAGCATTAGTCTGTTTTTTCAGGTCTTTTAGAGTTGAATATTCAGAATTAATAGGCAAATCCCTTAAGATTACAACTCATCACTCTATTATAAAAGGTTCTCTCAGGGTCAGTTCTACCCGTGGGTGGAGTGGGCTTTGAATCAGTTGTTTCAATTCAGATTGGAATGCCTTTGAATTCCCTCCAAATGGTTTATCTGTTCACTGAAATTCCACATTAGAGATTCTTCCCCCTTTTTTTTCAACTTCAAGTTTTATATCTTCTGCAAATGCAAATATTACAGGCATAACTAAGCAATAACATATACAGCCTTCCAGTAATGTGCTAGTGAGTTTATAAACTCTTTTCTGTATTATGAAATTTTTATTTGGCCTTCAATAGTACTGAGTAGGGAGAGAGTGGTGCCCTGAATCTTGGTTGTTGGGAGAAGGGGTGAGAGAATAGGTAATGCCCTAATGTGAAAACTGGGGGGCACATAAAAGTAAAGCTGGGTGGCTGGAAGCCAGATGTCACCTGCTTGCCCCTTTTGTTCTTGGTTAAGCCTTTTTTTCCTTCTTTTTTTGAGTAAATGAACAAAAGTCTCTGACTTTATGCCTCAATACTTTTATGTGTACCTTTAAGTGAGGCTGATACATTTTACTTTTGATTAAGAGCTTGGGCTCACTCTCTCTCATGTTCTGAGAAGAAGCTATTTGGGGACTGAACAATTCTAGTTGTAATGCAAATGGGAAGATTTTCAGGTTCTTCCCAAGTTCTCATAGGAGACTGGGACTTTTCCAAGAGTGTAGCCATTCATCCTATCAGCAGGGTTTGGAAGATAACTCTGTGTAATAAAAATGAATACTTAATTTGAGGCTCTTAAGAGGATGAAAACCAACGGAGGAGCCTGCACTATATCCATTTCTGCAGTGGCAGTACAACGGCTGTGGCTTCCCAGAGGACCTCCCTTGCGGCTGTAGCCGCAGGCACCCACGTGCCAGCCTTGGCCTCTGCCAGTGAGCAGCACACACCTGCTAGCCTTTGTCTGCCCATGCTAGGGAGGCCGTTTAAAGCCACGGCAGCAGGCAGATGGCCCTGCCCTGGGATCCTTTGTCATTCCAAATCGTGCTGTCATGTGGACAAGTCCATTTGCCCTAGTGAGGCCCTTCTCTTCCTGTTTCATTTCAACTTGCCTGAAAGATGTATTCTTTTCCTGTCCAGTTTGCTCCTCTTAGCACTGACCCTTTCCTTCTCACTCATCCTTAGTGTCTAACTCTGTGCGTTTCTCTGTCCCAGCTCCCGCTGCTCTGACTTCACTCTTAGTCTCGTAACTCACAGGCAAGATACACCCTTGCCCATCAGAACTGTCTGTTCAGTCTTTTAACCTGTGCCATCCTAACTGTTCTGACCACTAAACTGGCCTCAGTCCTGGTCTCCCTACCACTTACCACCTGGCCCTCTCACGGAATTATGTTTCCCATGATTAAATAAGTAAAGATATTTAAAGCCAAAAAACAGGTAAAAGACTGGGAATTTGGGCCACACAAGCTATGAGACATGCAGAAGTAAAGATATTTTTATCTTGTGAGTTGAAACAGAATGAAATTGCAGGGTTTGGGATATTCTTTGACCCTCTGCTACAGAAAAATATGAAGAGATTGTGAAAATTCCATACTTCAAAGACATGAAACTTATTTATTCTATACCTTTCATAGAAAAAGGGGTTTCATTTTATGATAGATTTATGAGCAAAATCCAGGTCATAGAAGTGTATGCCTACTGAATCAGCAGGCACTTCATGAATAATCATGTTGTTGACATTACTGTTTTTGCTAGAAAGATACAGGCCTTGTATATGTTCTTAAGCAGCTCACAGTATCACATAAACACAGCAGTAAAATATGTAGAACAGTTTACTAATCGCATGTCTTCCTTTGCTGCAGTTTTTACTTCCTTAAAATTTCTTATAAAAAAGGCTCAAATATTAAAGTTGTTACATTTATTTGCAATTCCTAAAAATGGGTACAAAGTGGTATTTTACATTGTGTGCTAGATGAACTACTTTGGGACATTTACTTTAACATCTGGTTTTGCTGAGGGTTATCTAGTCCTCTTTTGATTTGAAGAAGTTTGAAGAAATGATGCTTGTCCTCCTGTCTCTTCGTCCTCCTGTAATTTAAATTAGAGGACAACCAGTGTTTTTGGTTTAATAGTGTAACATAATGATGATGACTATATAATAGTAACTGTATAGTCAGAGTTCTCCATACATGTATGAAGAGAGAGGGAAGGAGGGAGGGAGGACAGGGATGGGGAGAGAGAAAGAGAGAGAGGTACTGATACATATTTTAAGGAATTGACTCATATTATTTTGGAGGCTTGGTAAGTCCAAAATCTGATGATGTTAAGCCAGGTAGGCTAGAGACTCAGGTAAGAGCTGCAGTTCAAGCCCGAAGGGAGAATTGGGAACTCAGTCGTTGTATTAAGGCCTTCAGCTGATGGAGAGTAATCTGCTTTACTCGAAGTCCACCAGTTTAAATGTTTTCTCAGCCAAAAACACCTTCACAGAAACATCCAGAATAACGTTTGACCAAGTGTCTGGGTTCCGTGGCCAAGACAAGTTGACAGATAAAATTAACCACTGCAGTAACCAGAATTTATTGAATATACTTTGAGTGTCAGTTCCTTCTGAACATTATCTCATTCAAGTCTTTGATTAACTATTAGTGGGCATCTCCATTCTGTAGCTGAGGAAACCTTACGGATGAAGTGGTTAAGTTTCCTGCTCAAGACTGAGGCACAATTCATGTTTCTTTTCTCTCTATTTAAACTTGTAAACGACAGATTGGTTGAGAACTATTGGAGGTCCTGTGAAGGGACATCTAAGTTGAGTTCCAGAGCTCTCTCTGAGTGCCAATTGTTTATTCATTTACTGAGATTGTGACTCATTTCCATGTTAGTGATCAAAATAGCGATTTATGTCTTTGAGAGAAAGATCCTAAGGCAAGGCTCAGAAAGATCACTTGAAAATGTTATTGACAGACTAAGAAACATATGTTAAAAAGAATATGTCTTGTGTCTGAGGTTGAGGCAGATGTTTTCTTTAGTTAGCAGTGAATCAAAGAGATTATTTCAGCTTGCTTGAGTATGGACTGGCTGTGCACTGTAGGAGCTCATGCATTCCATCTTGCTGGAGACAGTGTGCAGGATACCACCTACACGGCCCTGCAGTTATCTGAAACTTATCTAATAACCAGACAGTATGTGAAAAAGGCCTGTAGATGCCATAAAAATCATGGGCTGTAACACAGGCCTTGAGTCAGTCTCTTTGCTCTTAGCTGAATTAATGGTTTCTGAGGTTAGAGCAATGTTAGTCTGTCAGTTAGAAAAGGGGGAAGGAGGAGAGGCTTTGCAATGGGCAAACAGCTTAAGAGTAAGTTAAGAAATGATAGCTGGTTGAATAAACTGGGTGGGAGAGAAAAGCTTACTAAAAGCAAACACATACCTAAAATATACCACAATCAGTATTTATTTGCACAAAATATAGTAATTGTCATTCATAATGAGTTGCCAAGAGTTCAAATTTGGTTTTGAGCACTCTAGTTTAAAAGGCCTAGAAGTGTGCAGTGCATTCTAGAAGGATCCCTTGAAAAGTTGGGAAGATGTTTTAGTGCTTAAAGGAACAAACCTCCATTTATCTAGAAAGAAGTTTCTCCATAATGTTTCATGCCTCTAGGGTTCTGGATAGATATCTTTATGTAACAATAATCATTATTATAAGACTCTTCTAAATTTCTCCTGTTGTTAACAGAACCAGTGTTATAGTATTGTTTTGGAAAGGGAGCAGTTGGCCTTAATTCACTTTTGACTGGCACCCACGTTGGCTGTAGCTTAAACAGAGAACCCAGCTGTGCAGAATTTAATTTCCAATGTTAGAACTCAAATTCCTACTGACTGTGTCTAGCCTGACTGCCTCTTCTCTTGTCTGAAACAAATGTATTTTCATTTTATATACTTAAAAGAGCTACTATTTAGAATTTGGATTTTTTGTGCCCATGTCTGGTAGAATGTGGCATGTAAAAGAGATGCAGGGCCTGTTTCCTTTCATCCAACCATATTTCTCAGGTGTTTGAGAGTAAGCCCAGCATTTAAGCAGTGATTGAATTTGAATGGTATTCCCAGTTTTCTTGTGGAACGTCCCAAACAGTTAAACATGTAACAATCCACCTGACCCACACATAAATCTTGTCTAACTCCTGATTTTCAGTAAGGTTGTTTATAAGTTTTCAGGACCTCCATTTTTCATACTAAAATTGTTTTGGGAATAAGTGCTATGAGTGTATATATGTGCATCTGGCTTGTGGCTTTTTCTTGTTACTTATTTATAGGGATTTGGGGAAGAGTTTGGTCATTTTGCTGTGGTAGGTATTAAAGTCTTGGCCAGGACTTCAGGATACATGGATAGTATTTATTTGTAGCGAGTGCAGAGTCATGCTATGTTAAAGTATTGATTGATCATATTTTTAAAAATCAATAGTGGATCCTCTAAGGTAAAATGCATTCGTGGAGATTGAACTAATTCTGAGGGGAGAAATGCCCTTTTGATTTGTATAGAATCTGGCTTTGCTAAAATGACATGGGCATACTGGCACAAGAACAGACCCATAGATCAATAGAACAGAATAGAGAGCCTAGGTATGAATCCATGCATATATGGTCAACTAATACATGATAAAGGAGCCATGGATATGCAATGGGGAAATGACAGCCCCTTCAATAACTGGTGTTGGGAAAACTGAACAGCTACATGCAAGAGACTGAAACTGGATTATTGTCTAACTCCATATGGATCAAAGACCTGAATGTAAGATATGAAACCATAAAACGCTTAGAAGGAAACATGGCCAAAAATCTCTTGAACATATAAGTATGAACAATTTTTCCTGGACATAACTTCTTAAGTAAGGGAAACAAAAAATAAACAAGTGGGACTACATCAAACTAAAAAGCTTCTGTACAGCAAAAGACCCCATCAGCAGAACAAAAAGGCAAACCTACAGTATGGGAGTGTATATTCATAAACAATTCATCCGATAAGGGGTTAACACCCAAAATATATAAAGAACTCATATGCCTCAATACCCAAAATACAAATAACCCGATTAAAAAATGGGCAGAGGACCTGAACAGACATATCTCCAAAGAAGAAATTCAGATGGCCAATAGGCACGTGAAAAGATGCTCCACATCACTAATCAATCATCAGGGAAATGCAAGTCAAAACCACAATGAGATTTCACCTCACACCAGTCAGAATGGCCACTGTCCAAAAGACAAGAAATAAGTGTTGGTGAGGATGTGGTGAAATAGGAACCTTCCTACACTGTTGGTGGGAATGTCAATTGGTGCAGCCACTTGGAAAGCAGTTTGGAGGTTCCTCAAAAAACTAAAAGTAGAAATACCATTTGATACAGTAATTCCACTTCCCCAGAGAAAACAATTTACCCAAAGAAAACAAAATCCCTGATTCAAAAAAATAGATGCACCCCTATGTTTATTGCTGTATTATTTACAATAGCCAGGATGTGGATGCAACCAATGTGTTCATCTATAGATGACTGGGTATAGAAGATGTGGTACATATACACAGTGGAATATTATTCATCCATGAAAAAAAATAAATCCTGCCATTTGCAACAACATGGATGGAACTAGAGTGTATTATGCTCAGCGAAATAAGCCATGCAGAGAAAAACAAGTACCATATGATTTCACTTGTTTATGGAATATAAATACAAAGCAAAACAGAATGAACAAAACAGCAGCAGACTCAGAGACACTGAGAAGTGACTGCTTGTTATCATGGGGGAGGGGTTGGGATGGGTGGGTGGGGAAGCTGAGTGGGATAAAGGGGCACAAAAATTCTCCATCATAATATAAATTGGTCACAGGGATGATAGTACAGAATGGAGAATATAGTCAATGATTCCATAACATCTTCCTATGTTGACTAATTGTAACCACACTAGAGAGGGTGAGGACTTAATGATATGGGTAACAGTTGAACAACTGTGTTGTATACTTGAAACCAGTATAAAATTATATATCAATGATATTTCAATTAAAAAAAATGAAATGAGCAGATGCTTGTGTGATATTTCTGAGATTTCATCCTCCAACTTTCCATGTCACAACCACATGTGAGGTTAAATTTGAAATGCTTTGGTGGAGAAAACACATTATATAAGTTTACGCTAATGTATATATCATTGTTTTTCAAAATAGGCTCTGTGGGGCACTTGCTCAAAGGCTGTTAGTAGTTAAGAAAAAAAATTCTACTGGTGTACTAAGATTCAGAAATACTGTGGGAGCTCTCAGAAGCTTTTAATGGAGATTGTGAAACTCTAAGGAGAGAATATAGTCATTTAATAGTTAAAGATGTTTATTCTAAGTCACAGATACCAAGTGGAATTAAGTTTAGAAGAGAGAGAGAGAATTTATTATAAGGATTCGGAGAGGTCTCATGGAATGTGAAGGTGGCAGGCAGTAGAGTTGGTTCATAAGAATGGTATGGAAAACCTTCAGAGTCCCCTCTCCATGTCCTTATTTCTGTTTCTCTCAGTGCCTCTGCTCAATTTCTTCCCTTTCTCCATTGTCAGCCTTCTATAAATTCTCTTTGGAAGTCCTTCTGCTTTTAATGATAATATGGGAAGCTTTGAAAAGTTATTGGTTAATCCATCATTAGCCTGGTTAATCCTGGGTGGACAGACAACAGTATAGATATAAGATCGCCAGTGTGAATTGCATTGATTAGTTTGTTTGTCAAAAACTTAAAGTTGATAAAGAGCTTTTGCCAATTTCAGTATATTTAGAACAGTGCATGGTTTAACTTAGTCTTAGTCATAGTAAGTCTCCCTCCATTTAAAGTTATTTAAAGGAAAACCTGTGTGAAGTTGTAGCTGACCTAACAGTTAGTAATCTAGACCAAACATACTATATAGTCTAGGTGGATAGACTAAAATATAATATGAAATAAAACTCATAACCTTATTATTTTGCTTGAGAACAGAATATAAACTTTTCTGGTCATAATCCATGATAAATGCAATTATGCTTTAATGGCTTAGAACTTCTTTGTTAAAATGCTATAAAGTTCTACTATTCACAATCTAAGAGCTCAAATAATCATATTTTATTTATACAATATATAGAGAGAACTGATGTTCAATGTAATGCCCTCCAGGCACTGCAAGAATTGGCTTCTGAATCTCCAAAAGAAGAATGCCTTATTTTGGTATAGCATCAGTGTTAGAGTGTTGTATTCTTATTCATAGAACATTGGTACAGTGTTCAACTCTGTGCTCATATTGCCCAAACCAGACAGGCCTACACACTTCTCAAAGACTCTGCAGGGTTTTCATGCTTCCAGAAGTAGATATATTGCCTATTTACTGTGTTACTATTTTTGGATTTGTATTTTTGTGAAATTGGGAAGAAGAATAGGGGCAGGAGATTGGCAGGGAGACAACTTGGAAACCTTGTTGAGAGAAGTCAAGGTTTCAGGAAAAAGAAGTAATAAGTAGAAAAGGTCTTGGAAGTCTTGGCTTAGAAGGTTTAGTAATTGGAGCTTCACGCAGCGGGGATTTTGGAGACCAGGAGTTGATGAGAAAAGTTTAATTATGATACCACCACTGAGAGTGCTGTGAAGGTACAGATGTGTTATCTTTACTCTCCCTATTATGATTATACTCATTTAGTAGAATATACAGTAAATAGGAGTGAACACTATTCTCGTGATGGTTGGTTGGACAAGAGTAAAATGTAGAAGTGCAAAGTTGGTTTCTGAAGTTTTCGCCTGAGTCCAGGCTAATTAATCATAAGCCTTAGGAAAAATCACACAGCTAACCCAAGCCTCTGGTTCCATGGGTAAAAAGATCGGGTTAATTTGATGTCATCCCTAATTATTTACATAGTAAATTACTTTTATGAAAAATTTACATGAAGAAAAGTCATATTTATAGCAGCTTTCCTTGGTGTATATTGTATGTAATTCATTTATTTTTATCAGCTCATTTCTCAGCAAGTATTTTTTGAGAATCCAGTACATGGAGAATCTCGGTACTATCCTAGGTGGAGGATGTCACGTTGCTCCTGCTCTTGTAGAACTTACCTTCTACTGGGAGGGGATGCACAGCATGCACAAGTTAAAAATCTACTTGTATGTATGTATATAGAATATGTCAGCATGAGCTATTTTAGATAGGGTGGTCAGGGAGGTCAGTTTCCAGTTTCCAAGTGGAATCCAATTTATCCCTCTTTTGTTTTTATGATATTTTTGATGTCCCTTTGGCAGCCTCATGACGTCACGAATCTCTCCTCGCCATGGGATCACATTTTCCAGCACACACACCATGAGCACTTATTTAAATGCCTAATCACTGGCATCCGTGCAGCTGCGTTCATCATTGTCAATTCTGATTTGTATGATGTTCCCATCCAAACATACCTCAGGGTACATTTGCACATCTAATTACAACATTAAAACTAATAATAGCCTGATAAAATCCTACTCAGACAAATGTCTAAGCAAACAGCTGGCTGTTTCATTGTGTCCTGAAGGACAGGCAGTTCCAGACTTTGTTCTCTAACTGGAGGGCCTGAATCCCAAACTCCCAAACTGCAGGCCCTCCTCCCTGAACACCCTGCAGAGGGAAGGCGTGGGCAGGAAGCATCTGATTCAAAGGGATGTCCTTAGATAAAAAGGCCTGCTTGAAACCGGAGGTTTATGGGATGGCATGGAGGAAAAAAGTGCTTTTCTTTCATTTTACCCTGAGGAAGACTGCAACTAAATTCAAATTGGACCCAAATACAACAGCATATTGATTCAAGGTGTTATTAAAGTGCCCACCTTTCTGCAGAACCCAGAAAAGTTACTTTCTACAATTCCTGAGAAGGCTGAGGAATAATTTAATAATGCTTTTCAGATATTTAAAGAAGTCATGCTGTTAGCACTTGGGAAACAATGGCAGGCTCTGTTTTCTGTGAATGATTGAGTTGATTTCAATTGAGGGAGGGGAAATTTGGTAATATTGGTTTTTATCTTACTGGCACAGTAAAGGGGGGATATTCAGAAAATAGAAATCAATCCTTCCATGTACGTTGCAGGGCAGCAAGCAGGTGATGACCCCAATCCCGTTAAGTAGGAGGGTATTCTTCCTCCAGAATTGATGTGTGTCCTTTGGCAGGTTCCCTTTGCCCATGTGGACAGAATCTAATAACTAAGGTCTTCCTTGGTTTTTGAAACATCGACTAAAAAATGCAGACTTATAATCTTTGGATTGTAAGAGTTGTCCCTTATTGGGATGTATTGTTGAGAGAGGTCTTACAATCTTTTCTCTAAAGCTTTTAAATACCTATTTAAATTTTCATCAGCCTTGATAGATTAGGCATAATAGTCCTAAAGGGTAAGAATGGCTTAAAATAAATCTTCAAGTTCCTTCTTACCCTCTGATTCTATTATGTGTTACCCTTTTCAGATTCAACATTTAGGATCACAGGAACACTGTGCCTAATATTTCCACCTATATTAATTATTTGAGGTAATTTTCATAAAAAGGTACAAAGTAGATATCATTGTTTCTATTGTGGATATGAAGAAAACAGTGGTCTAAGAGGTGAAGTTACTCACTGAAAATTGCACAGCTGGGAAGCGGCTGGGGGAGGGAGGGCTTGAACCAGGATTCTGAACTTGGTTTTTGCCTTAGACTTCCATTTGATGAGCTCTGAGCTCTCAGGACAACTCATCTTGTCTGGACTCTATCTTCTTCATTGTAGACTGAAGGGGTAAGAATGGGAGATTTGGAGTGAGTTTCTCTCTTACCCCTACAATGGTTGACCTGGGGAAATGAGAGAGATTCTTAATGAACAGGATTTTGTGCATGCTCTGAGAGCAACTCATGTAGGGTGTTTACATATATGTTATATAATAATACAGATATTACTTCTGGGGTAAGAATTATGGGGCAGAAGACAAGTAAGAACTAGCATCTCCCTATGACCTGATCATCCAATGCACTGAGCTGGTTCTCTTACAGCCATTTCTTGATTTTCCTTCTGTTTTTCTCACATCTGCTGTACTATCCCAGATTTTCTATCATCCATGTCCTTTGAAATTTTCTGAGTTTGTAACTGATCCTGAACCTTGCTATATCTGATTATAGCTATGAATAATTAAGAGGCAAGAAAAGAGAAGATTTCTGTATTCTTTTTGAAAAATGAGTTCTCAGCCTAAGGAAAATGGCCTGGATCTGAGCTGAGTAACAACATAGTAGTTACTGGCCACACAGAGTTAGAAAAGAAATGAAACGTGTCTAGTCTGAACTAATACATGCTGTAAATATAAAATACTGGATTTCAAAGACTAGTATGAAAAAAACATTAAACATTTCATTAATAACTTTTTATATTGATTATATGTTAAAATGATAGTATTTTGAATGTTGTGTTGAATATATTATTAAAATGAATCTGTTTCTTTTTTAAATGTAGCTCCTGGAATGTTTAAAATTACATGTGTAGCTTGCATTAGAAACATTCATTGTATTTCTGTGTGACAGTGCTGGTTGAGATTGGTGGTTCTCAGCCACAGGCAACCCCCTTCCCTCTGACCCCCTTCAAGATACATACAGAGACGTTTTGGTTTCCACAGCTGACCATGCCACTGCGTCTGGTTAGTAGTGGCCAAAGATGCTGCTTGGCAAGTCTTGAAATGCATGGGACAGATCCAACCTCCACTGTCCAACAAAAACTACCTGGTCCAAAATGTTAAGAGTGCTCAAGTTGAAAACTCCTTGTAGTGGTGGTTCAGAAAGGAGAAGAGAGAAAAGAGATCGGGAACTAAACTGCTTCTAGGTTAATTTGACTTGAAATATTATTATGAATTGAATTCAAGCACTTAGCATGAAAGGAAGACTGTTATTGTAGGAAAAAGTAAGAAAATTGGAGACAGGGTGTAAGCATAAAAGCAGAAGAGGTTTTGTTAGTTACTTCAACAAATATTTATTGAGTGACTACAAGTCCTTTTTGGAACAAGATGAGAGAAGGATAAATGTCTCTGTACAAACATATACAAATACCAAATTCTGATTGTATGCAAAGCTTCAATCATGGGGGAAATGGAAATAAGTAAAATATGATTCCTGCCTTTAAAAAGCTTGCAGGCTAGGAGGGGTGGTCTGAGAAGCACTGTCTCGTAAGGCAGCATGTGATGTCAAAAGAGAGATTGTAAGAAAAACAGTAACGAAAGCAAAACAACTATGGGTTTCAAAGGAAAGTATAACAACTATGGGTTTCAAAGGAAAGTATAACTTGTTTGGTTGGTGAAATCAAGAAAGACTTCATGGAGAAGGTCGTATTTGAAATGTATCTCCAAGGCACAGGATAGTGGCTCATGGAGATGGTGAAAAGGCATGCACAACAGAGGGAACAGCGTGGGCCCCTGCAGCAGGGGAGGGAAACGGAATATCCAGTAGTCACATTACTTAGAATCTGCAGGGGCGGCTGTTGGAAATGAGACTAAAAAATGAAAACCCCAAACAAAAGAAATAAACAGAAACAAATAAGACTGAGGTTATTTACAACAGATTGACAAGGTAGAAAAAGGAGAAATGAGAGAGGCAAATAGAGGCAACATGTATAAAAAAAAGGCAACTGGATGTAGGTAAAGGAGAAGAAGGAATCAAAGATGGTCCTATGGTTTTAAGCTTTGGTGTCTGGGGGGACATTGATTTGAATAGAGGTCAGGAGGATGGATTGGGTTAGCCAGAATAGAAAGATGAATTCTGAATTGCCTTGTTGAGTTTGAGGTAATAGTAAGTTATCTAGATGGTGGAGAAGTCAGTGAAGCCCCCTGGGAATCCATTCTGGCAGCCCAGAGAGTAGTAAGGACTAGAAACAGATTTTGGATAATTTGTAAGTAATGTGATTGTTGAAATTTTGAGATTCAGACTGAGATTAATGGTTAAGATTCCTTGTGGAAGGTGGTGTCCAGTGAAAAGGCTAGGGCATGCTGTTAGGTGTGACTGTCATTAGATGATGAAATGAAGAAGAGAAGTCTGTGAAGGAAATATCAGATGGGGCAGAAGACACAGAAGCAGGATTTCTTGTCATTTAGGATCGTGGAAGTTAAAAGAATTTTGAAATGGGAGTGTTCTACAGTGTTAGATGGTACTAACAGAGTGCTGAAGGTGAAGCTGAAGCAATGCTTAGGACTTGGATTTCACCATCCAAGAACATTTCTAATAATGGATAGAAAGCAGATGGTAAGGAATGTAGAAGTGAGGGGGCAAACTGCACTGCGGATCCTGACTGTCCCAGAGCCTCTGTTGGGAGAACAGGCACTTGCTAATTTTGTGATGTTTTTCTCTTGGGTCATTCATTCCTTCAACAGACTCATAGAGTGTGTATTTATTATTTTACCTCCCACAGAATGGATAATCAGGTGTGTATAAAGAAAACTTCAGAAAAAATCTCTATCACCTCCACCTCTGGGCTCAAGAAAACAGAGCTAACAAGGCCATTGCTTAAAAAAAAAGACAAGGAAATTTTTAGAAATTAGGCTTCTAAATCCTAGAACTTTGTAGTTGTCAATATTTTTTCTCCATCAAAGCTCTGACAGTCTTAAGAGTTAGCATTCTAAATAAGGGATCAGGTCTAATTCTACTTCCCTTTATGTAGCTTGTGCTAAGGAGAATTTTTCTGGTAATACGTAAGAGAAATGATGGGTGTGTGTGTTTGTGTAAAAATAAATAAAATTCACTTCAGCAACAGTGGTCTTCTCTTACTTAGAAGTAATTTGGAATTTCAGTTTTATCTGCTGTTTTCAGGAGGTTTGATGAACGTGGAGGCCCACTGCTTTATTTTAATGTTCATTACTGAGGGGGATATGGGAGATAGCTGAACAGATTTTTATGAGTCAAAGGGAGAAAATAATACTTTTAATATTTCTAAAGTACAGTTCTAAATTAAAAACTTTTTGCTATTTGAATACAAAACAAACACATTAAATGGTTATTTTTGGTCTTTTCTACATGCACCTCCTTGCTAGACTTATGGTACCACAAGGTAATGGTGTTTCTCAATATGGGCTGGGTGGGAGATACATGTATATTTTAACCTTAAGGTGTACATTCCTGTGCATGTCATAACTGATAACTTCCCTGCAACAGTAATCTTTTATGTCTTAAGGAGAGTTTACTGTGAGACTTTAGATAAGATAGTGATTTTTTTCTGTATTATTGTTTATTGGAAATGAGATGAAAACATGTAAGCAATTCATATTTGAAGCACTGAATGGTTTAAAATATAGAAGTACAGAAAAATACAAAAATAGAAACTCAGTTGCTAGAAATTGTCAGCAGTATAGTCAAGGTTTCAGTCAGTATGACTGGCACACATCAGTTCCTGCTTTTGAGGACCTTTTATTCCAAAAATAGATGGAAAAGTCAAAGCAGTGTTATGTGGTTGCCAGAATTTGGGGTTGGTAATCAAAATATATCAGCTTTACTTCTAGATTTGCCAAAGGTTCGTTATTTGCCCTTGATTAGATTTTGTGTAAACCTATTTAATATTTATGCCCAAGATTCCTTCTGTGTAAAATGAGACTACCAATGAATCTCATTATCAGCTTCCCAGTGATTAGGTCTACACTTCTCTCAGAAGTGCTGCAATAAATAACAATTATAAAAATTTGAGAAATGCTATAACCAGTGTTCTCACAAATGGTATCGACTAATTAATTTAAAAACTGACTTGTAAAGTGGTACTGTAAAATGTAGAAGTATATTTGCTAGGACTATGGTAAATCACCCCAGAATTACTCAGAATACTCTCTGTTCTCTGCTTCTGGGATGTATATATTACTTTTTAAATCGCTGACAGTGAGAACATGGTACAGAGAAAAGGGGAGAGGGAGTTGCAGCCTTTAATCTTATAAGTAAAAGATGTTAAAGAGGTGAAAACTACTGAATGGAAAGAGTTCCTAAAAATTACTCATAAATGTCTCTCAGTCACACTAGCTATATTCTGTGTTATAATAAATAATAGGGGTATGGGTAATGTTTCCTTTGCCAGCAATCTAGTCACAGTAATTTCTGCTTACATGAGTGCTGAAAATCGCTGATACAATTACAACTATCCACTTGATTCAAAATATGCTTGTGAAGAGACTACTAAAAATACATATTTGTAAAAGTGGTTCTGTTCAGACAGGGTTCTTTAATTTGAACGTTCAGCTTTCAGAAGATAATATTTGGGTTTGGTGGTTGGTATATGCACAGACTCCAGTTCTCCCCAAATTCCTAGTGGAGTGGCAGAAAGGATGTAGAAATAGAGGGAATCAGCATTAAGAGGAGAAACGAGTGAAGGACAGTCCCTGAGGCCGAAGGTGAGGAGAGCTTGTCAGCAGCTCCTTGGGGGGATCCCTGGTAGAGGACGTCTCAGAGCCTCTTCCCCTCAGGGGTCCAGGACGCGACCCGGTGGCCTGAGTGCTGGCAGGTTGAGGGGCGGCTGGTGAGCTCGGGACCACGGCATCTTGAGACTGAGGTTGCCCCTCTGTGTCTCCCCACATCCATCTTGTCGTCCTCCAGCTCCTTTCCTAACCGGACTCGCGTGATGCTTTCAAAAGGCAGATGTGTCTTGTGATCCCTTTGCTTCAACATGTCCTGGGTTTAGACTGTGTTTAGGATCACAGCAGACACACAGAATGTGGAGCTCTCCTGTCCCCCAGTCCCACCCCGTCCCTCCTGAGTCCACCATGCCAGTGCTGCAGTCCTGCTGACCTCATGGGCTCCCCGGCCCTGGGGCTTTGCACTGGCCCTGAACTAGCTTCGCTCTCTGGACATCCTTCTTGCCTTCTCTCCTGGGTAATTTCTCACCATCCTTCAGACCTGGGCTCCACTGTTACTTCCTTAGGGGTCATCAGAGATCTGCTTTCATGGCACTCTGCGAGTTTAATTGTACAGCCATTTCCATCATCGTTTAGTGAGCATGTGTCTCTCCTATCAGACTGTGAGCTCCACGCGGGCAGGAGTGGAATCTGGTTTTGTACACCATTGTATACCTAGTATTCAGCACAGCACTTGGCACATATCAGGTAGTAGTTCTGGAATTAATGGATGGGTAGATGGATTGGTAGATGGCACTATTTGGATTTCAGCAGCTACCTGGGATACCCCTGACCTTTGGTCCTTGCACAGACACCTGCCACAGCTATGGACCAGATATGGTGATAGGAAAGCTCTGCTGGTTGCTCTTGGTGTGGCTGCCACATCTGGCAGAGGCCTCAGCAAACAGGGCAATTCTCAAGGGACAGGATCTGCACTGGAGGTCCAGAGATACTCACTCTGGTTTCTTTACCATCCTTCTATGTGGGGGCTGGATGTCCTTAGTGACAAAATGCTGGCTTCCTCTCCTGCTCCCCTGCTCAGGACCATATTCCCTTCAATCCAGACAAAGATGTATCTCTAAGAAAGATTTGGATGGGAACCCACAATAAACTGCCAGAAAGCAGCTCAACTCTTGTGAGAAGATTATTTTATCAGAAAATAAGGCTCTTGGATTCTATTAAGAGATTCTGTTCTTCAAAGGAAAGGAATCAGTTTTTTCCTAAGGCATCAGAGGAATCATTTCCTCTGTAAATAGACCAACCAGGAGATAGGAGATGATCTTTTAAAATGGCTTTCTGCTTTCAACACTTGAGGAGGTGTTGTGTTTGTGAAACTATTGCCAGCTAAGCAGCCCAGCAGGTAAAGGAAAAAGAGGAAGGTTTACACAGAGTTGAAAAATGTGAAAGCCTATTTCTATTTCAACAGAAATAAAGACTAGAAGTAGCATTTATTGAGCGCCTACTAGTGGCCAGACACTGTTCTAAGCGTCTACGTGGCTTAGCTCACTTACTCTTCATGACAACCTTGTGAGGGACATTACAGGAGCCAGAGGGAGCAGGCTTATTAACGCCATTTAGACTGCCTTTGTAGAGCAGTCAATAGAAAGTGGAACACAGATATATTACAAGTAGTGGAGTAGAAAACTTGAGGAAAAAAAATTCAAACTTAAAGGAAAAGGGACAAAAGTGTAGAACATGAGAACTATGGGGAAAACAATAGTAACTTTTAAAGGTGTTACCTTAGGGTGGTGAATTTAGGGTGGCTTTTTCTTCTTTACACTTTTAGGTATTTTTTAGTGGGAACTTTAAAAAAGATGCCATTCTTTGAACAAAGAGCAGAGTTGACAGAAAGCACTTAAGGTTTTCAATAAATAATCTTAAGTAATTCAATGAATTACTTTTTGTATTACAGGCTGTGGTTAGGGAGTTAGGTAAGAATGAAGCAGCCGGCAAGTAGGAACTAAACCTCCTAACTGGGAAAATAGACCAGAGAGATTCATGATGCTGAAGATGCACTGTGACTAGGTACTTTCACCTCTCCAACTGGGAAAACAAAACCCACCAACAAAGAAAAAGAACAGCAGTGGCCAGTTAAGAGTAATTTGAGAATTCAGGTTAGAATGCTGGGGAGGCACAGTTATATGCGATAATTAGAAGTTAGTTAATAATTTATGCTGGTAATTTAAATTATTTATTTATGTATTTATGACTAGAATGTGCCTGATTGTCTGGATTACGTATGCTGTCATTTGTCTACATATAAACCTAGTGCACTGACTCCTGCCATCGTGACCCAAGATCCCACCTGGTGGCAAGTATAGAAATTGCATGTTAAGACCCAGGGGAGAAATAAACCTGTGATGGTCCAGTCTTAGAAATTCAAGTCGATGAGGTGATACCAAAGGTGATGAATATTTGAAAGTGCTAGGAATTTGTAATGTGCATTTATTTATTTTATCTCATATTTCTATGGAAATAGTAGGCTAAAGTGTAAGCTTGCCTTGAAGAAAAAATAGTTATAAATGATATAGATAGGGAATTTAAATTATCTATTATTCTCTTAGTTTCTCTTAATAGTCTTCTGTTTTTGGAATAGCAGATTTTTTTTTGCCATAGGCTGTGTGGTTGTTCTCTTTGCTTATTATTAGAGAGGGGATTTTATGCTTCCTATTAATCATGTTAAAATGGGCTTTTTCAGAAATTGGCATAGGTTCTCAGCCACATCTTTTGGAGGAATTCCATGGACTAAAGAAAAAGAAATGGTAGTCAGAAAAAAAGTGCTGTATTTTTTTATGCTGAAGTAAGTTTATGGGTATTGTTGGTAGGAGAACCACTGACTACAAGTAAGTATGACAAACATTATTGTCAAGATCTTTTGATTAAAATAAATGTGTATCAATCATTTCCTCTCTTTGGTTGTATCAGGAATTAAGTACAATTAAATATGAAAGAGTAGCCATTGTCATTTCTGATCTTTTATAAATTTCTAACAGATACAGAGATTGAAAAAATCTGTATGCAAATTGATCAGGGTCATCTACTCCTCCTCTCTACAAATTGTAATTTAGACTTTGTACCTAGAACACAAATTAAATAAGATGGCAAGATTTTTTAAATGGCAGTTTTATTACAGAGGCAGCCTCTGACTTACAGACAGGTCCTGTGACTGGTCAGAGAGCCACTTGGAACAGTGTACCAGTAGGTACTGCTTCAGATATGCTCCTTCACCAGGATTTCATCACTTTTTCCTTCACTTCTCTTTCATTGCTCCAGTTTAAAACACTCTGCTGTTTCTTCCCTGGTGATTGTTCTTGCTTGCCCACCCCTCCTTCCGATGCTTGCAGGGCTGTCTTCCTTCCTTCCATTCTTCTCCTTGCTTTACCCAGTGTAGCCCTAAGAGGGGCTCCTTTGAGGCACTTTCCTCCAAAATACACATGAACTTTCAGTCCTTTGGGCCATTGTGGTGGTAATCTTTTGTCTTTATTTAATTTTTCCCTAAAATAAAGAAAGTAAAGAAAGGGGCAGGTGATGAGTGATCGGAGGAAACCATTTTTGATGACATGTTCAGCAAGGACCCAAAGATCCCTAAACGCGGACATTCTCAACAGGACTTTTCACTTGTTGCAGGGACCTGAGAGTCGAGAAACAGCCATGAACTGTTTCTCTAACCCTGGATGGAAGGTACTGGTGTTAACAGTGGAGAGGGAAGCAGGAGAACGAATTTGTAAGAAGCTCATGAAAGGAAGGAAGGAGGGAAAAAGAAAAAAAATTAAAGGAAAGCAAAGAACAAGGAGAGGAAAGGTTAAAGAGGGAACTAGTCTTGGATCCGCATGTAGACATACTGGTGGGAAGCACCTTACCCTCTGGTTTGAGCGCAGCCTCTCACCCGCTGGCTCCTCGTCCACTCCTGGTAGGAGGCTGACAGGAAGGGAGGCATGAGAGAGCGAGTTCTGGATTCCACTACCTTAGACTACTTCTCCCCAAAGTAAGCTATAGATGCAATGCTATTTCAATCAAAATCTCAGCAGATTAGTTTTTTTGTACATTTTGACAAACTAATTATAAGATTCTTATGGAAAAGAAAATGACTTAGCATAGCCAAAAACAACCAGAAAAATGACAACATAAAGTTATGTGACTAGCTAACTGATTTCAGCCTTTACTCTAAAGCTACAGTAATCAAACAGAATGATATTAGTATCAAGATAGATGAATAAATCAGTGCAACAGAATGGAGGAGAATCCAGAAATAGATCTACACATAATATGGGCAGCTTCCTTTTGATGAAGATGCAAAGGCAGTTCAGTGGAAAAAGGATAGTCTTCAACAAATGGTGCTGAAAAATTGGATATCCTAATGTAAAATATATGCTTAAGTCCATGCCTTAAATTGTAGTAAAAAAACTAACTCAAAGTGTGTCATAGGCCTAAATGTAAAACCTAAAATTATAATATTTCTGTAAGAAAACAAGACAGATCCTTTGTGATTTTGGTTTAGATAAAAAATTCTTAGCTATATCACTAAAAGCACAATCTAAAACAAATAAATGAATAAATTGGACTTTATCAGAATTAAAAATGTCTGCCCTTCAAAAGACATAGCAATAGAACGACAGTCACAGACTGGGAGGAAATATCTGTGAGACATATATATGATCTCATATCTGGAATGTATAAAGAACTTACAAAACATAGAAGTTTTTTAAAAATGGGCAAGAGATTTGAACAGACAGACAGAAGATATATTGTATGGCAATTAAGCACAAAAAAAGAGCCTCGACATAATTAATCATTAGAGAAATGCGAATTAAACCCACAAAGATTTTTGCATGTACACCTTTTGGAATTATTAAAATTAAAAAGACTGACCATGCCAAGTACTGGCAAAGACATGGAGGAACTGGAACCCTCATGTACTGCTGATGGGAATGTAAAATGGTACAGCCACTGTGGACAACAGTTTAACAGTTTCTTAAAAAGTTAAAATTTCACCTTATCAAATCATCAAACCATGCTGCTCTTGGGTGTTTGTACAAGAGAAATAAAAGCCTGTGTACACTCAAAGACTTGTACATGAATGTTCAAATCAGCTTTATTTCTAATAGTTAAACGGCAAATGACCCAAATGTCTATTAACAGGTGAATGGGTAAATAAACTGTGGTATATCCATACAACAAGCACTATGAACAGTAAGAAGGAATGAACTGTTGGTACATGGTAGAATATGGATGAATATCAAAATAATTATGTTGAATCAAAGAAGCCAGACACCCCTGTCTCCCTCCAAAAAAGATTGTATACTGTATGATCTCATTTTATAAAATGTGAAAAAATGCAAGCAGGTCGTTGTTTGCCTAGGGTCAGGAAGAGAGAGGGACAGAAGACAGGTTGTGGCAGGAGGAAGGGACTATCAAAAAAGACGTGAGGAAGCTTTTGGGGGTGGCATTTACTATGATGAATGTGGTGATAGTTTCTTGGATGTATGCATAAGTTCAAACTTTTCAGATTGCATATTTTAAATATAGGCAGTTTATCATATGTCAGTTTTACTTACATGATGTTGATAAAAGAAAAAAGATACTAAATTTAACCCACTAATGTGCATTAACTCTTACATGTTTAAATGGGCTTTTCTTATGTGTCTGCTCTTAGGTTAAAACTTTCTGACAGTTGAAGTTGACAATTCCTTTTGTGTTGGTGATATTTAAATGTTTCAGAGATTGAGTATTATGTGCAGGCTTGAAATTATACAAACGTTGAAGAACCAGAATTTCATGAGAGAAACTGTGAAATAAAGCAAGATTAATTATTTATTGAATTTATGAAATTCTCTACACATTATAGAAAGTACAGTGTGACGGCATGCCTCGGATGAGGGACTTGAAAACTCTTATCTCTTATATTTATTCATTCATTCCTTAACTGCTTAATCAGTGCCTTCCATTCATTTTATACATAAAATGCAAAAAAAAGTCACAAATATAAAACTGACTTAGAGGGGTTCATATTTTAGTTGAGAAGATGAGGTTTATGTACACATTTAAGTCAGTAACATTAGGGGAAGCCTTTAACTGAGATAACGAGTATGACAGTTGACATTTTTTCCCTGTAATATACCTTTTTGGGTATTAATCGAGAGATCCAAATTTCTTCTGCAGCAAATGATGATGCTGTCATGTTTCAAGTCTTTACATTAATATTTCAGATATATATATATATATTTTATCATGAACCACCTGCCTTTATTTTAGTAATTGCCATCTAAGAATGGCAAGATAATTTAATTGTACATTTATTTTCTTTTCTAACATATTTACCCAAGACCTGACTTGAACATTACTAATGCTATTGCTGGCCTAGTCACCCTCATTTGAAATGATAGCAGTAACACTCAGTAATATTAGCATTTTTTCTAGATGTTACCTCTCCAGTTGCAAACATTTTCCTTAGATGATTTCCTGTGGAGCTTGGAAACCGAAGGTACTTGCTAGAGAAGCACTTAACCTTCTACTGCTCTTATGCTGGGTGGCATTACAGTGACGTTTTTCATGCTGCACGTCTTGAACACATCTCCTTGTCTTCTTCCATACTTTATCTCAGGCAAGCTGGTTGCAAAGGTGGTGTCTACGTTTTCATCTCGTCATCATTCAGGACCTCCTGAGGCGCTAACTAAGGTTGCTTGCGTTGTGCAGCTGCCAAACGGATTCTCGGACTGCCTGCTTCTCCAGTAGATTTATATACATTCAGCTCAAATCGGCTCAAATTCAGCTTAACAGATGGCTACTGGCCGAGATGGGACAGACGGGAGTGTAGCACCCCAGGAACTCACAGTCGCGCGGGGAGTTTACACCTCTACAGGCATCTATGATGCGCCCAAGAAAAACCACGTGTCCCGGAGAGCTGGTGGTGCAGGCTTGGAGGAAGAGAGAGTGCGGGCTTGGAGCCAGACTGCTGCGGGTCATCTCCACTGGAGGAAGGACAGAATCATTGAGGAAGCCCGCCCCTGAGAGAGGGACCCGGGGCTCTCCCAAACAGCACAACGCAGAGCAGCCACCTTGCCCGCCACACCTGAGCCAAATTCAAATCCCCAAGTTCTCCTCCCTTAGTGTTCCAGGCATCTGTTCGCAGTGCAGCAAACCACCTTAGACTCTAATGGCCCAACACAGAAGCAATTTATTATCTCTCCGGAATCTGCCACCTGGGCAATCTGAGCAGTTCTTCTGCTCCACCTGGGGGCGGCTGGCGCTCAAGTGCCCAGAATGGTTTCTCCGTTCACCAGCCGGCACCAGATGGAGGGGCCATGCCTGCTGCAGGCAGGCTGGGGCATGCTTCTCTTATCCTGCGTCTGTCCTTAGCTGTCTTGGTCGCTCTTTTCAAGGGCAAAAGGCATAATCTGCCATCCTCCTAAAGGTTAGGCCTGGAGCTGGCACCACGTTACTTCTAGTAAATTCCAGTCAGTGCAAGTTAGCGGCCAGCCCAGATTCAAGGGAGAAAGAGTCCTTCTCTTAATGGGTGGGGCGGTATGCACATGTAGGAAAAGAATCAATGACGGGCAGCTTTGGTGATTATTCACTCTACTTGCCATGTCCCCCCACCCCTTTGGCTTTCTTGTTCCCTTCTTTCTATTAATACTCTTTTCCCAAGTCTCCATTCATTAAAATATACCCCATCCTTCAAAGCCCATCCTAAATTTCACTATCTTCTTGGGAAGGCTGATCATATATATATGTCTCATAAATTGGGGCCCTTTTCAGAGGAAGAGGCAGCTAGAAGGACAACAGGATAAATTGGGGCTGTTCCTGGGGAGCTGGGACATAAAAAGTATTCATAAGCCTCTCCTTATTTTTCCATTCATGAGTGATTGTTCCCTTCTGATGAATTTGTTCATATCTCTGATGGGGCATGTTTTATTCTTTCTGATATTTTTGGGGCAAATAAGTGCCAACCCTCTCTTAAATTGTAAATTTCTAGAAAACAGATTCCCTGAATTATTAATTCACCTTTCCCAGAGTGTTCTGCCTAGCACTGTGCACATAGTAAGTACTCAGTCGTGAAGTGAGGAAGGACTGATTACCAGTACTGATGCTCTTAGGACATTAAAAATGTCTTACAGATTTGAATAGCCACCAATGAATCTAAGTTCTAGCAATTCTATGCCCTTCACTAACCTTTCATTTGACCCTGGGCAAGTGATTTAATATCTAGGTATCTAAATTTTTTCATTTCAAAACAGGTGAAATTCTCTGTACTACATATTTTATAGGGATATTGTAAAGGCAAAGAAAATGATGTATATAAGCACTTTGAAATATATTAGTAAGTGACTCTACAGATACAAGGCAATATTATCATTCCAGTTTGTTTATTGGTTTCCAGTTGAGTGATCCAGATAGCTTCTTTATCAGTTAAGCTGTTCTTTTCAACAGAAGTTCAGACATTAATGCCTTTCCCCTCAAATTCTTAAATCTGGCTAAATAAGGTGAAGGAGACAGCAGGTCAGGAGTAACCAGATGCCAATCTCAGCCCAGCCATTTCCATCTCCTGTTGAGCTTACAAGCAATTCCCTTAGCTTGTTTGAGTCTGTTTACTTAAGTTTAAAATGAAATACCTACTCTGTCTGAGAGGATAGCATAAGGCTCAAATTCAATGCATGTGAAATCCTTCTGAAATAAGTATAAAGGGTTGTGATAATAGTGAGTGTTGCAGAGTACTCCTTTGTACTATGGCTTCCTGCCTTACATTTGATTATTTCTCTGAATATGTATCTATCATTTTCTCTATCTTCTGTCTAATCTATCATCTAATCTATTTTATCTATGTATGTATGTATGTATCCATCCATCTTTCTTTGTGCTCATATATGTGAATTTGTAGTTAATCAGATATTTGGAATTTGAGTGTCTTAATACTTTACTTTCTTGAGTGTTTGGAATTTCTTCCTTTTTAGAGAAAGGAACCGTTTTAACATAATTTCTTATATTTATGCAAACAGAAGCTATGAAGCAAAGTGATGTTTCCTCTTCTCTTTTAGGAGTATGGCATGCATCTTAAACAAATATATAGACCATTAAAACTGTGGTGCAAATGGCATGAAGGGCCTGAGACCTCTGGGTAACCCAGAGTTACATGGTACCAGGTTGAAGTAAGATGTCATTGTGCCCTTTCATCCTTAGCCATGCTCCTGAGAGGCCCCCAGAAGCCTGTGACAGCAGCAGGGGTGCTGGGGTGGGGCCAGCAGTAAACCACCACGGGGATTCCAGGGAGCCCCATCCCTTGTAATTGACCATCCGGGTCATTTCTACTTCATGCTCTCTTCTCATGTAATTTTGTTGTTGCCTCTCATGTGGGATTGATAGGATTTCTGAGGACTTGCAGGTTTTCTGATTTTATGTCCAATGTTCTGTTGTCAGCTGTGAAGAACCCTCCTAGAGGAACTGTCATATCTTTTCTCCTGTGGAAATGGAAGGAAATTGCTCTCTGACCATTACGTGGTTGAAGCCCGTAAAGCAGATTGTTCATACTCAGCGTCCACCAAGGATTATTTGTTTCCCTCCTTGAATGACTTTGGAAATTTGATGCTGTAGTTCAGCCGTGCATTCTTCCTCCCTCCTTACTCTTGGTTTTAGACCACCCAACGTGGAATTCCTGTCAGAAGTCTTCGTAGAGTGGTTCTTGAAAGCTCTGAGGACTGCTGCATTTTAAGAATTTGCCAGATCCAAGGAGTAGTCAAGATGCATCTATGTGCAGGATTTAGATTAGAGCCGTCTCTGAAGTTTTTAGTTTTTTTCTACTCGGAGTCAGGAGAACCCCTCTTGGGGACAGTGAAATATGCCCTGGCACCTTACTCCTGAGCACATGTTTATATTTTAGCATGAAAGAGCCCCCTAAGCTTGCTAAAAATTTATCTAGTGAAGGTTGCCATTTCTCAAGTCCCTTGTAAAGTCATTATTGTTGATAGGACACCTGGAATAATATACATCTTGAAATGCTGGAGAATATCAGTTTATACATTTCTTCATCAGTGTAGAACTCTAGTTAGACATAATTACTGATATGTATGTGGGCATGTTTTCAGAGCTTTTTTTCTCTCCTATTTAATAAGAACTCTATTCTTCAGAAAGCTATAGCACCTTAGAAAGTCTGTGGTAGTTGTGTAGAGATTCTGTTGTTTACCACTCCCATTTCATTAGTCACTAGCAGAGGTGAGGATTTATTTTTTCATTCATTTATTCATTTAATTATTTCACACTTAAAGTTCTCACCATATTGGGAGGAAATGTTTTCAGGATATATTAAATGCTTTATAATCTTCAAAAATTTTTGTTGAAGCATCATTGATATACAATCATATATTGGTTTCAAATATACAACAGAGTGGTTCAGCTGTTACCCACATTAATAAGTCCTCACCCCCTCTAGTACAGTTACTATCTGTTAACACAGGAAGATGTTACAGAATCATTGACTATATTCTCCAGGCTATACTACTGTCTCTGTGAAAAATACTTTACAATTTTAAACCTAAAATACTAAATGTAATTGGATGATTTTTTTTAATGACTCTGAGTCACTAATTACTGACTGCAGCTTTTCCCAAATTGGCATCAGCAAACTAGTTATCTACTGCTTATTAATAGGTATCTTAAAGAAACAATTCTCTGTGATCAAACAAATTAGGTAAATACTGGGTAAACAAAATGAAGTAATTTTCTTTTTTTCAGGATTACTTGGAGTCTTTATTATGATGACATGTATTTTAAGTCTCCAAGAGAAGTGACAGAATGGAGCTTTATAATGGACCAGACAACCCACTTTGTTGTATAATTGTTACAGTTCCTGAAGAAGATCTTTGGAAATTTTTGGGGAAAATGCTGCTCTTGTGCTATAGCCCCTAGTGCTATTGATATAAATGGGATTGTTTGCCTGTACATCAAATGACTCAAGACTGCTGCTGAATTTTATGTCTCCTTTTGGAATACATCTTCCATGCATTCTTATTTTTTTGCTGCTTTCAGGTGTCACTGAGTGTTTTGGCCTCTGCTGACTACCTGATACCCTCCCCTTACCACACATCAGTTATGATTTGGGTGCCCCTCCAATTAATTGGTCATCCAAACCAAAATACTTTCAGAAGTGAAAGTGAACCTTGTCAGTAGTTACACTGGGACAATAGCTGTAAACTGTCACAACCAAGATTGTTAGGGCTCACACAAAATGCAGTACAAACGAACTCAATTAAACAATAGAGGGGTTTTATTGGCTCACATAACCAAAAATAACAGGCTGAGTTGGCTTCTCGTGTGTCTTGGCCAGCGGTCTGGCTTCATTACTTGGCTGCATGTGTAAGGTACATCCTTGGGGCTGGTCTGCATCATGGTGCATAATAATTGCAGTCTTTTCAGGTTTTTACATCTTGTCCTCCACGTTGCATAGTTTGCTGTCAGAATAGAAGAGCATCTTCGTCCAGAACTGTTAGTAGAAATCCTGAACTTTGTGCTGATTGGACAAACTCCTAAACCAACCCCCAGGGAATTTTAAGTGCTTATTGGTTTTGAATAAGTTGCGGTGTTTAGTGTGAAAGGGAGATGGGACTATTCTGGTATTACCATGGCTATCAGAGACTATCCCTGGAAGTGGGACACAGGCCCACTCAGGCAGAATGACTGTTACACATTGGAGGCTGGGTAGAATGTATGTGGGGACATAACCAGGTTATCTACAACATATCCCTTTTTGTTTGTTGCCCTGAGTCTGTAGGAGATTTGGCAACCAGCTGTCTAAATTTATTAGAATTCCCTGTAAAATAATAATAAGGGATCAAAAGACCCTCCTGTAATGACTGTACGTGAATACTTACTTGTCACATCTATTTGGGCTGTTCAGAGACTTTCTTGCTTTCTTCCTCATTCTTAGCTATGTTCCTGGAAAATGAGGCCAAATAACTGAGCAGCAGGGAGATGGGGTAATTAATAGGGATTTGGTCAGTAAGTTAGTGAGAAAATATAAAGAAATACATCCCCCAATCAGATAGTTTTTGACTATTTTATTACACAAGCAATGTATGTTCATCATTAAAAATATAGAAAGCAAGTTGAAGGTAATAAATAGCATTTGTAATCCCATTGCTCTGACTTAAAAACCAGATTAATTTTTGACCTCCTTTTGAGGTAAAATTGCCTATTTTTACATTAACATTTGTATATGGAAATGGAAAGTCTATTCTGTTATAGAAAATCAGAAGAAGCAATATTTATTATGTACTGCACCTGCTATTTTATTTCCCCAACAAATGTTACCCAAATTATGTGATGTAGTAATTTATATTACCTGAATAATACTTTAGCTAGCTACCTGTTTTCCCGTCTATGAAATGTAGATTGAAAAATAATAGGGTTTCTCACAAAGGTGAGAATGTTTCTCTTAGACATAAATTATTTTCTCTTTACAAAGCTGTTGTATTTATTCAGCATATCGCAAAGGAAAATTGTTTCCAAAAATGACTGTTCTGAGAAACACATTTCTTCATCATTCCACTGGAGCTCTATAATGCATTTGATGCACACTGCTTTTTTTTAATTTTAGTTTTTTTTATTAAAGTATCATTGATATATAATTTTATGTTGGCTTCAAATATACAACACAGTGGTTCAACAGTTACCCGTATTATTAAATCCTCACCCCCTCTAGTGCAGTCACTATCAATGTAGTAAGATGTTACAGAGCCATTAACTGGCCGTCCCTGTGACCAACCTATATTGTGATTAGGAATTATTATGACCCTTAATCCCCTTCCCCCTTCCAACCTTCTCTACCCCATCCCCTGCCATAACCACTAGTCACTTCTTGGTGTCTGTGAGGCTACTGCTATTTTGTTCCCTCTGGCAAACTCCTTTTTGAGGGGCTTATCTTTCAGTACTAACTATGTAGGGATATTTTAGGAATTGCCTGTTTATAAATTTGGGGATCTAGGTGTGATGCTTGAGAAGGGGCTGGTGTGGCTGGGTGAGGCTTTGGCGTGTGTGGAAATAGTACAGTCTCAGTCCCCGCTGGCTTCTGGTGCTGGTTCTACCCCTTCACCTTAGCATCTCTGAGTCTCAACTTCCTGTCTGAAAAATGAAGAGAGTGCCATTTTAACTTGAAGGGTTGTTTTAAGAATTAATCATGCCATATAAAGGTCTTGTCACAAGGGAGGTACTTAGTAAGTATATTATTTCTCTTTATGGTTAGGTTCCGAGTAATGGCTTAGAAACTTTAAGTTGGAAGGCATCTTGGAGGTCTTCTGGCCCATCCTTCTATCAATGCAAAAAACTGTCCTGGCGCAGTCCTGGTAAATGGACCTTCAGGTTCTCATTAAATAACCCAAGGAACCCAGTGCCTCAGGAGGCAGCCTACACATGTTTTTGGACATCTCCAATTCTTAATGATAATAACACACATTCTGTTTGTAATTTACAGAATGCTGTCACATTCATTGTTTTAGCTAATCTGTATCATAATTCTGTAAAGTTGGTAGAACTTTTAGGAAGCTTTTCCTTACATTGAACCCAAATGCACCCTCCTATAACTTGTATTTATTAATCTGTAGAGCTGCATGAAACACATTTTATTATCGCAGTTTTTCAGAGTGTATCCATTCAGTGCCTATTGATTGTGCAACGACTATATGCCAGGTACTTTCTAGGCAACAGAGACACAGCTGTGAGAGTTAACAGTCTTGTTCTGAGTCCCTGGAAGTTAAAGTCTCATGCAGGGGTCTCCAACTACAGCCCTAGTTCAAATTCAGCTACTTCCTCTTTTTGTAAATAAAGCTTTATTGGAGCACAGCCACGCCTGTTCTTTTACATATTGTCTATGGATGTTTTTGTGATAAGAAGAGCAAAGTTGAGTAGTTGCAACAGAGATCCTATGACCTATAAGCCTAAAATATTTACTTTTTGGACCTTTATAGAAAAATTTTGCTGACCCCTGGCCTGGTGGATAAGGTTAGATAATAAATTCTTGAATAAATGTGTCATTTCAGATTTCTGTAGTGCAGCATGTTATGAAAGCGGTAACTGAGAAAACCTAATTTAGGTTGGGCAGTAAGTAAAGCCACCGTGAGAAAATGACATTTAAGCTGGGCCCTGAAGCAGAAAAAAAGGAAGTAGAAGATTGTGAGGATTTGAGGAGCAAATAGGTAGAGGAACTACTTGTATGAAGTCCTGCAGAAGGAAGAGAGCTTGGCATATATGAAGAACTGAGTGAAAGCCATTGTGCTGGAGCCAAGTGGAGGGAAGGTAGGTTGCTTAAGGTTCAGCTAGGGAGGGAGGCAGGCAGGAGCCAGATCAGGCAGGGTCTTGTAAAGATATTGTTCTTTTCCTGTGGGCACTGGGGCATTACTGAAGGGTTTTATGTAGACTTGCAGTTTAAAGCGATTGTATGGAGGTGGAGAGGTCATTGGATTAGCTTTTTCCTGGGCCAGTTGCTTTGATGTGAGTAAAAGGGGTGAAGGAATCTAGGATGATTCCCAGTCATCATCTAACTTAAGCACCTGGGTGAATGAGAAGTTACTACTAATGAGAGATGGGGAATCCTGGAAGAGAAGCAGCGTTCCTGGAACATGATTTGAGTTTAGGAGATGTTTAGTTTGAGATGGCAGTGAGTTATCTAAGTGAAAATGTCAGAAAGACAGTTGGATGTGCAAATGTGGAGCTTAGAGGAAAGGTATGGATCGTGGTTAAAATTTGGATGTCATCAGCATTTGTGGTTCCTTGGTGGGTGAGATTGCCCAGGGAGATGGGAACAGGGTGGAGAGTACGAGGCTCAAGTCCTGAGGACTCCAACATTTATAGGTTGGGTGGAGGAGGAGAGGGAGCCACCAAAGGATACTGAGAAAGAGCAGCCAGAGGAATAGGAAGAAACCTAGTAGAATTAGTATCCTTAGGCTAAGTGAAGAGAGTGTTTCAAGAAGCAGGGCTTGTTTTACATTCCCCACATTGCTGTTGATGTGGGATGAAGACTGGGGGTCCATTGCAAACATGAAGCATGCTGGTAACTAAGCAAGAGCAGATACAGCTGAGCAGAAATTAGATTAGGGTCAGCTGAGAGGTTCATGAGTAGAAAGTGAGGATAAAGAGATTTTTTTCAGGTGTTTGGCTGTAAAGGATAGGAGAAAGAAGGCAGGTGGTGGAGAGGTGGAAGCTATCCAAAGAAGTTTTGTTTTTAAGATGTTGAGCCTCAGTGGGAAGCGTGGGAGGAGTGAGGAGACCACAGAGTTAAAGGATAATAGATGAAGCCTCTGATGTTACCACTGGGGTGGGAATGTTGAGCCTATGTGGAAGGACTGGCTTTTGATAGGAGGGAGGACTCTGTCTCTGTGGTAACAGGAGGCCAAGCAGACAGGAAGGAGTCAGGTGCAGGTAGATTCCATGTGCTGCCGGAGGGCTGAGGGAGTGTCAGGGTGGCTTCTATTTTGTCTGTGAAGTAGGAAACAAGGTTCACCTGCTAAAAGTGGGCAGGGTCAGGTATCAGGGAGGAAATACCATGGAAGTGCTTAAGTTAGATGACTGGGAGTCATCCTAGATGCCATTTGATGATATTCTGTCACTTGTCAGAAAGAAAAGTTTAGTTGTTGCTGGGAGAAGGAGACCATGTTAGTCAGAGAAGGGATCTAGGATTGCTAGTTGGTGGATGGTGATGATTATAAATCTCCAGTGAATGAGTTTGAATTGGGAGAACAAAATAAAAAGGAGAAAGTGGATGTGCAACATAGAGGAGCAGTGGTCTAGAAGTAGCCTGTGCAGACCAGGCTCTCAGTACTGGAATTCTTCAGTGGAAGTGGACATGGCATGGGAGACCGGCCAGCTGCAGCAGACCTGAGTGAGTCTTCCGGAGAGAGCCAGGTTTCATCCAGTTCAGGCAAGGATATGAAGGCAAGACAAGGAACATGACTCTTCAGGAAAGAGGCTGAGATTGTGGGGGTTAAGTGGTCTCTGGAGTTCCTGAGGCCAAAGTTGAGGGCATAGGAGGGCAGGGTAAGTACTCATGGGCTGAGCAGAGACCAACTGTTGAATTTTAATGTGGCCTGAATTACAAGCTGTTAATGCTTCTAAAGAGTCTGTCATATACCATTCTGAGAATGACAGTGGGTAAGGATATGCTCTTTGGAGATCAAATTCCAATCCTAAATAATACAAAACAGTAATGTCTTCCAGCTGTCTTGACTTTTAACAACACTAAATAAGTCAATATAGCTTTTAGATGAAGTGTATGCATGTCCTCCTGTCCAAGTTAATTGAAAGAGACCTATTTTCCTCCACGATGTTAGTGAGGCAGGTGTCGTGGCTAATTGCTATGAAAATCAGCTAAATCATCCCCTCTGTCAAAATCATCAGCGATTAGATGTGCAATATCAAAGAAAATACCTTTTTGCTTGATTCTCAAGGGAAACAATTTGTAGCTAATTCAGTCTGGGGACACAAGAGGATGCAGTTTTTAAAAATAGAGATCATAATTAAAGTAGCTGGCTGGTAGTTCCTGCTCTTAAAATATTTCAGTCCAAAGTCATCACTGTCTGTTTGATGATATAAATAAAACTCCAGTGTCTCGATAGCTTAGGCCCTTGAAACAAAAGCAGACTCAGTTCTTGAACTACACCTTCTCTCCTGTTTGCAGGTTTTCTTGTTGGCCATCTTTGTGTCAAGATGAAATGATTTATTTCCTGGTGAAGGGAAGGGGTCACATTCTTTAATTTTTGTAACTATTGGGCAGGCACATATTTGTTAGTGAAAGCACATGGAGTTTTTCCTTTTTTAAATAGTTAATAAGGATGACCTGACAGTTTGGAGAGTCCTCTGCTAGACTCTTTTTCTGTACTTATTAATTATAAAATTAATAAATTAGTAATCTGTGGTTTCTCAAACACTTATTATTTGAACACTAGCCCAGTGCTAGCACTTTGTTATGTTATGTATGTTATGACATACAGTCCCCTAAGAGGTCGGTATTATCATTTTAGTTTTACAGGTGAGAAAATTAAGGATTAGGGACGTGAAGTAACTTGCTCAAGGTCACACAGCTAGTAAGTTGCAGTGGGCATTTCTGCTCCCATTTGCTCGCTCTTTCCCCAGAGTTGGGCTCATAACCACTGTGCCGAACTGCTATTTTATCAGCTCTGATTTGATGTGTCTTTTATTATACATTAAATTGAATTCCATTTTGAAAGTAAGCAGAATGTGAATAATAATGTATTGAGTGGCCTTCTGTTCAAATGAACTCACAGCCTTATTTGGGGAAGTCTTTACGATAAATTTTTATATACAATATGGTGAATGGATATGAAACTTGCTTATCTAAACTCCCATTTTTTTCCCAAAGAGTTGGCTCTTTCTGCACATTTTCTTTTACTTTTTTATTTCATTTTGTGTGGAAGGATGAACAGGGCAGTACTGCGACCCTTTCCGCATTCCCTACCACACATACAAAGAGGAAGTGGATGTTGTCAGCATTTAGACTGGTGATATTTTTTTTCAATGAATATGGAAGGATTTGATGACATTCTGTCACTTGTCAGAAAAGTTTAAATACATGCATATTATCCTATGTCATAGAAGCCTTTATTAAGATAGATTCCTTCTGAAGCCATATATGATGCAGATGTTTTATTCATGAACTGTTATTTCTACAAAAACTCTGTGGGTCCTATTTCATTTTCCTTGACTGAATATGCCATGATTTGTTGTGTTTTTTTTTTTGTTAAATTTATCCTTATATAGACAATGTTATTTCTGAGATGTTAATGCATGTTGCCCGACTCGGACACAGATGTTCATAAAACTTCATGGCTGTTAGCTGCAGTTAAATACCCATGAGTTTAGAGTATAATATCGAAGGCATTGATTGTGCCAGAAAGTCTTAACTTTGATTTATGTGGCAAGAACTCTAGCCTACCATGATCCTAATTTTCTGGGGGTGGCAGGGATGTTGTGGAGATAACACTGGAAATAAAAGATGGATTTAGTAATAGCAACAAGCCTGAAGTTAAGAAAACTTTCCAGGTGGGATGAAGAAATATTTCTCCACCTTCACTTAAGGTAAGACTGCTTTGGTCAGATCTGCATTAAAAAAATAAAAATCCATACTCTCATATTTCCTATCCACAGTGATGAAAATAAACCTATTTTGTTAGTGCAACAAGGCCAGCTTAGGACCTCTAAAAAAGGGCCTTGTGGTTTCACTTGAAGACAGGCTTTTCCCATTGCTTTTAATCCTTTGATAATGTATTAAGTTCCTCTCTCTCACCAGTATACATTCATTTCAAATATTTGTCCATGGTTTTCTCCTATATTAGATAAAGCTTGGCCAAATTAGTCATATGTTCTATATTCAATTCATTTTTCTCAACAATGAATTCCATTCCCAACTCTATTAATTTTTCATTCCTTCCCTTTAAAATTAAAAAATGATTTGCTGTCATGCAGTGCTTAACTCTTTTCATGTGGTGTTGCAGAAAGAATATTTTGTTGCCTATCTTTGTCTTTCATTCCCATCCACCATAAAAGTGTTATGGTGGATGGCGTTTCAACATACTTTATTCTCCTTGCCATAGCCCAGTGTGTTGGTTTTGTAACAATAGAACTTTATCCTATTCATGGAGTGCCTTCTACACTGGGTTTTGCAGATGTGTAATTTTGCCCGCTGAATAATTTTTTATTTTAGCCCAACTCACGTGGCAATCCAGGTGCTTTTCCAGATTAAGAATCTTGAGTTTTTCAGCTACTAAATGTTAACGTTGACTTGCCCCTGGGCTTGTTTAGTAAGGGTATAGGATTTGCAGTACTTGAGTAATTGGAAGATAGCATGTAGTTGGCTAGTGCTTTTCAACCAATTACGTTATTTTACCTGTAGTACTGTACTCATTTTGTAGAAGGCTGAGTAATGGCCCAAAGATAACAAGTCCTAATTTGTGTAATTGTTAATGTGACTCTATTTAGACAAAAGGTCTTTGTAGATGTAATTAATTTAAGGATCTTGAGATGAGGAGATTACCCTAGATTATCTGGGTAAATCCTAAATGCCATTACAAATGCCCTTGTCAGAGCAGAGGATGATACAAACAGAAGAGAAGGAGAAGTGAGTTCAGAGGCAGACATTAGAATGATGCAGCCACAAGCCCAGGCATGCCGAGGCAGCCACTAGGAGCTGGAAGAGGTGTGGAAGGATTCTCCCATAGAGCCGTTGGAGGGAGTGTAGCCCTGCTTGATTTCAGGCTTCTGGCCTTCAGAACTGTGCAAGAATAAATTTCTGTTGTTTTAAGATGCCAAGTTTGTGATAATTTATTATAGCAGTGTGGATAAAGTGAAGGTTCCTATGGTCAGGATCCTCATCTGAACCTAAGGTTCAGATGTAACTGGCCTGCTGCTAGGTTACTGCTTCCACACCCATAGGCAATAAGCTATGACTGTCTGAATCACTATGTTAAGATCTCTGCCCAGTGCTCTGGGTAGAGGCAGAGATGAAGGAGGGTTACAGACCTGCAGACCGTTGGATTCAGACTTAATTCTAGTGCTCAACCTATTGTGGGAGAATAAGCCGGGTAATAAACACTTTCACCCCAAGATGCTACGTTGTCATTCCTTGGCCTCACTGAATCCATAGTGAACTTGCCCGGGGCTGAAACCCATCGTCAAGACAAGCAGCTTCAGGAAACTCATGTACATCTATTTTTCTCTCTTCTGATATTTTCATTCTAAAATAGATGGGGGAAAGAGGAAAAAATGGCAGGAATTACCATATTTGAGACATCAATATTTATTACAGAATTAGAGTATTCAGCAAGTTAATTGGAATAGTACAAGTGCAAAAATACAAAGCATAATCTAAGTGCAACATATGTATTTCTTCCTTTTGCAGTAGTTCGTCACTTAGAATGTAAAACTGTTCAAGCAAATTGGTATGTTGGTGTTGGGGTGGGGACGAGGAGGGAGAGGAGGAAGGGGAATGAGATGGTACATAAATCACTGAAAGGTGGTTTTCTACTTAGAATTGTACTTTTAAGTTGTGTGCAATAAACTATTATTGACTGAGTCACTGTAGGATTATAGCACATTTAGTGTGATAGGATTACAGTTTAGTATTTTAGCACATGTTTTGAAGGGGGAAAGAAAGCAGGTGCTGGCTTTCCAGACCACAGCTGCTATTTCCTTCTGGGCATGCATGGTACTCAGAGGAACCTAACACCTGCTAGTACTCAACCAGGGAGAATGCAGAGCAAATAGTAGGAGAAACCAAGGTGCTGATGGGCAGGTAGAGGCTGAGTGATCCTTGACTTTCTTTTCCCCAAATATCCTTCTCTGATGGCAAAAGGACAACTCTAACTCTGATTTAACCCTGTAGAGACAAAAGACTTTCTGCCTTAGAGAAGTCTCTGCAGTTAACTTTGAAAGAAGAGGAAAGGAAAGAAAGGAAAGGCAAAAGAAAATAATAAAAAAGGCAAGTAGAAACTCTAATTCTGGTACAGTTCTACAGGAAAAGTGTATGTCTGTATTCTCTTAAAAATGATTGCATGACCATCAAAAAATGAGGAAAAATAAATATACATACTATGTCCTGAATCATTAGTCCAATTAATTATTTATGGCTGTTACAATAAAAAATAATTGTTTCTTTATACTGATTAAAGAATTTTATTTTATGCTGTTGTGTGAACTGTCTTATGAAAAATGCCAGTATCATCTCTGTTTAGCACCATGGCTAACAGAACGTTTGTGAGATCCCAAGTTTAGGAAATTTGTCAAATAAATGTGAGATAATGTGCTACAGCAGGATTCTGTGTTCCAGTCTGTTCTGTTACTGGTAAGCAGTGTTTACCAATTTATCTATGGGTATAATCTGTGGCAGTGTCTCACATCCTTGATAATATTTTAAGGCAGTGAATCTCAACGTGAAGATTTGCTGATTTAAATGCTTTGTGTCAGGTTGTCTTTAAGTTTTGAACAATTGTACAGTTTACAAAAACTGTGTTTCAAGTAGAAGGAAACAGTTGCTACAAGTCTTTTGACTAAGGAGGCATTGGTTGCATTTATCATTGCTTTAATAATTGTGAAAGTACTGCATTTGTTCTATTGAGTTTGAATCTAGTATTATTCATTGAATATGCAGTCCTTGCAGGATTCATGTTTCTCTCATGATTTATAATTTGGTACATATTTGCCTGAGGACATTTTTTCCTTATGTCACATACAGAACTTTTCATTATGGGTTGAATTCAGCTCCATGCAAACATACTCTCCAGTTGAGGTGGGACATTATACAAATGACTACTAGGGACAGTGAAAAGTTGGAACCTGCTAGGTGTGATGTGCCTGATAAGCTCCTGAAACTTTTGCAGATGGAAAGTAAGAATGAGGGTGGTTGGTTGCATAGACTTATGAAAAATCAAGGGTTTGTATGAGAGGGTCACAAACTGGGGGGAGGGGGGTGGCAGCCCAGAGTTGCTCTGTCTTCTTTTTCAAGAGAAGCCACAGAGAGAATTTTTAGATAAGATCCTGATTATTAAGTTTGAGTAACTAATTGAAAATTCTAAAGAATACCACAGAGTATTGTAGTGGTTGGACCAAATAAAGCATGACTGGCTTGTGATCTCTGATTGACACTGATTGAATGTACTGATTGGTGTTCTCCAGTCCCAGGGTTTTACAGAAAATATTTATTGCCTTGAGTCAGCTGCCTCCCTTTCCTCTGTAACTAGATGCATCTTGATTCTTATTTTTTTTCCCTTGTCTCTTTCACTGCTGGGTCCTGTGGAAGACAATTTAGATAGCTCACAAGCCCTCAGTGTAATTTATGTTGGTAAACACTGGTGGAGACTTGGCTTTTTTAAAGCAAGGAGATGAACTAGAGCAAAATCTGAAGAGATAATCAGAACTCATTTAAAAAATCTTCAGTAGGAACAGAGCTAGGATAAGCAACTGGAGTATAAGAGAGAGATAAGTTAGATTAGCCAGGAAGCATTTTACAAAATGGATTTTACAGGTTTAGGCAATGTGACATCAATGCTAAGTAAAGATGGTTCCAGAAATATGGGAAGTCTGATTTCTATCCTCTAGGGTAGAGTTGCCAGTTAAATTTGAATTTTAGGTAAACAGCAAATAATGTTTTAGTGTAGGTATGTCCTTGGCAATATTTTAAAAATATAATTATGCCTGGTTATTGCAAGGGGCATCGTTGCACTAAAACATTATTTATTATTTACATAAAATTCAAATTGAAGCTGGCATCTTTTTTTTGTATTGCTTGTATTTGCTAAATCTAGCAACCCTATGCCACAAACCTGAGAAAAATTCAGAGTCTAGACATGAATATCCAAAATTCATAAGCTGGAATTTAGTGAAGAATTGTAACAAGTTATTTCAACAGACTGCTTGTGTGATGTTGAAGAGTCATGATGAACTTGCTGACTTTTAAAACAACCTTTATTAGAACTGCTGCAGGTGAGGAGGAAGAGTGTTATATGTATGAGCAGAACTAACATGGAAGTTTATAGGGGAATATAGTTGAGATGTTTGTTCATAATTGATTGAAGCCTCTCCAAAGGAGTGACATTTTTAAGGATGCTTTGGAGGTTGACAGAAATTATTGGTTAGCTATATTATAATAATGGGAAATGATTACATGTTAGTAATGGCTAATACCTAATTACTATTTGGCTAGAAAAGAAAGATTTAGAGAAATATAGGTAATTCTGATACATTATATGTTACATAGAAATGTGGTATTCTTTTATTTTTATGTGATGTGTTCCTAAGTATTTAGTATCTATATACATAGTATTCTTCTTGCCTTCTAGTACTGCCTCCTAAATTTATTTATAAAATACTGTAATAGGCCCTGAGCAGAATAAGAGATATACAAGAGAGAGGTGCCTTCCCTCAAAGGTCCAAATTTAGTTTGGGATAACAATAACATTTGGGGAAAAAGTAATACATGATATAAAAGTGATGTTACATAACTTGTTGTTCTATGAGTTGTAGCAAAGGTCTTGAAATCAGTGAGAAATCTTTGAGTTCCTAAATCTGGAAAAACTTAGTGTGAGGGAGGAAGAAAAGTTGGGGGCTTTGAAATGAAAGTGGTATGGGAAAAGTTATGGGTAAAAGAAGGTAGAGGACATTTAGGGGACTTAGTGTCCAGTGTAGCACATGTGAGCATGTGTTATCAAAATATCTCACATTACAACCAGAAATAATACAAATTGTGAGAAGGTCTATCCATGATACAAAGCTTTGTCTCAATTCTCTCTGTATTTTTATTTTTTGCTTTTTTTACTATCTATGAATTTTCTTTGCATTTTTTCCCTTTAGGTTTCTCTTTTTGTTCCCGTATGTGCATTGATTATTTAGATAGTTCTGTACTATACTTTATTGGTGTTTAATGCTATTTATCTTTATCTTACAACCTTTAGTTTGTTTCAGTGTTTACTTCCTTAATCTCATTCTTGAATTACAACTTTGTTTCTTGATGACTTGGCCAAAACCTTTCTTCAGTAAACAAACAAAAGGTATATTTGAGTACCTATTATATCAAGAGTCAGCAAAATAGAGTGGTTGAGAGCATGGGCTGTAGGGATAGCCTGCTTGGGTTTCCACCTGGCTTTACCACTTAACCTGTGTGGCCTTGGGTAAGTTACATAACCTTCATGGGCCTTGGTTTTCTGGGCTGTAAAATAAAATATTAATAATGTGTTCCTTACAGCCATGAAAAATTGAGTAAGATAACCCATGCTTGGACCAATGGAATAACTATTGCTATTTTATTATCGTTACTATTATATGTAACTTATATTGTAACTCCACTGGATATGTAGGTTAAGAACCAGCAAACAAGGTATGAAATCTTGGAACTGTATTTTTCTGCTGTTACAAGAGTTGTGAAGAAATCATCCTAATGTTATAGAGATGACAACGATATGAGGTGTGAGTTTGGATAGGGTGGCAGGAAAGAGCACCTAGAGGAGGTGTCAGTTGAACTGACACTTGAATGAGGGGAATGGAAAAAATGGGGCTATAGTTGGAGGACACTTATCCGAACACTGTTTTTTTTTTTACTATTTAAAAACAATGGGTTTTAATTGATATATAACACTATATTAGTTTCAGGAGTACAACATAATGATCGATTATTTGTGTATATTCCAGAATAATCACAAGTCTAGTTAACATCTGTCACCATACATAGTCACAGAGGTGGTTTTTATTATGAGTAGAACTTTTAAGACTCTCTTATCAACTTTCAAATGTGCAATACAGTATTATTAACCATAGTTGCCACATTGTACATTACATTCCATGACTTATTTGTTTTATAACTGGAAGTTTGTACATTTTGACTCCCTGAATCCATTTCACTTACCCCCTACCTTCTGCCTTTGGCAACACCGATCTGTTTTGCTTATTTATGAGCCCTGTAAACACCATTTTTTTTTTTAAAGAAGGCATGTTTTAATACTGGTGGGAATGACCCAGTAGGAAGGGAGGCGCCAGTGCTGCTGGGGAGAGAGGAATGGTGGCGTGAGTGAGGTCTCGGAAATGGATCAAGGGCCAAGGTACAGCAGAAGGGGCTAGTCCCTGTTCGCAGCTGGGGCTCTTCTTCCTTTGTAAATGAACATGGGCCCGAAGCAGGTGTATTCCTGTCCAGGTGCTTTATTTTCTCTTTGGAGAATGAAGTGAGGTCTTTGGTTGAGAGGAACCTGTAGAGATTGGGAGGGGAGGGATGGACAAGGAAGGGGATGACAGGGTGGGAGGGGGGTGCTGAATTTAAAAGAACAATGTGTGGAGTAAACTTACCAGGGACATAGACTGAGGTGCCATGCAATTCTTATTGTCCTTTTGGGATTTGTGATCATGGATTTAAAATGAGAATAGTCAGCAGGTTTGCATACATAAACAAGCATTTTTATCACAAAGTTACAGGGGTAGTATATTTTCTGAGGTTTGTACAGAACTAAAAAAAATTTTTCTTTAACCTGCAAAGAGAAATTCCAATTTCCCATGCAACTATGTGGTCAAGAACTTTTATTCAAAACTCTACAGTCAGCCTGTTCAGTAGAACCTTCTGCAATGATAGAAATGGTCTCTATCTTTGCTAGATGATGCAGTAGCCAGTAGTCACATGTGGCTATTGAGCACTTGAAATTTGGCTAGTGCCATCGAGGAACTAAAATTTTCATTTTATTCACTTCCTATTAATTTAATTAGTCACATATGGTTAGCGGTTACTATTTTGAACAGCATAGTTATAGATGTTATTCCATTGTCTTCTAGTATTTATAACTGCAGAGGACAAGCCAAACTTAGTTGGTGTTGCTTTTATAAAATTGGAATTTTATAAATGATGGGTATGGCTTTTAGATTTCTTAAAAGTGTAACTTGGCAATGATGGCAATCACCAGTTCTTTTTCAGATTTTGACATTTTTCTTTCAGTGTATCTTTTGGAAGCTCTGATTGATGAAAACATACCTTTAGCTGCTTTAAAGACCAGGGTTTGTATCCCAGATGAAAATGCCTTAACTTTTTTCAGAATTATATTTTCAAGAGGAAACCAGCTCCAAATGGGGGATTCATTCCTTTTCCCTGCACTGCTAAATTCATTTGCTTTGGTTTCTCTTTCAAGAATACCTGTTATTCACAGGCAGGATTTCTGATCAGGCTTTCAGAATGGTTACACTTCAGACTCATCCTTTTCATTTCTTTATTTCATCTTTTGGGTGTTTTCTCAAGGTTGTTCTTTATCCTTATTTCATTTTCTGTTGTGTAAAGTCTGTCTTATATTGCTTCTGGTGCAAATTTAATTTATTCTGCTGTACTTTTTATTTTATTACTTTTGTTATTCTGCCTACTCTTACTCAATAGAAACAGTACCTTCTTGAATCGTAGCAGGAACAGCAAACACTTATGCTCTTGTAGTACGTACAAGCTGTGTTGTAAAAATACTCAGGAGGAGGATTTTGCATTAAATTCTTAGGGAAATGTCACTCTTGTGCCACAGATTTTTTCAAATGATCCATTTTTAAACATTCTTGAATAAATGCAAAACAGCAGTATTGCAGAACTATTAAGGTTTAAGGATGGCCTTTTTTTCTTTGTCCAGGGATTTTCAAGTGCATCTTCTGAGGTCTTCAGATGGAGGCTGTGTGGTGAGCTCTTGCCACAATTCCTGGGACATGACAAGTCAGTGCTGGTTCTAACAGGTCCTTCTGGAGGGAGGGTATTTTCAAGCTTGGAAGGAGGTTTGAGGAGTGGTGAGAACCTCTTTCAGTAAGTAGAATTCCACTCAAAGGAGTGGGAAGGTGAGAGGAATCCATACAACTCTACAATACTCAGAGAAAAATGGAGACAACAGGGATATGATTTTGGGTGAATCCTTAATCTCACTCTGCTGTAATCTTCCAGGATGGGCCAATCTCTGTGCGCCAGGGACCAGTACCTGTACTTCATGCCATGTGTTCCCTGTGGTCAGGGGGAGGGTAATCAGCGAGTTTGGTCTGGGCTTTTCTAGTCATTTGTGTACATGGGCACTATTGGTGAGGAGGAGGTAATAGTGATGTGGAAGGAGTGATTTTACAGGGTCAGCCTTTAGACTCCAAAGCTGTCAGGAAACATGAATGCAGTCAGATTGCTTGATCCCTAGTGCTCTGGCTTGGGAGGCAGCTTGCCTTTGGAGCTTGTTTATGCAGTCAGATGTGTCTCTTTTTTTTTTTAATTGTGAAAGAGTTTCAGATTGCTAATGTACATTTTCTAATAGCTTTATTGAGGTATAATTCACATACACAGTTCACTCATTTAAAGTGTACGATTCAGTGTATTTTTGTATATTCATGGAGTTATGCAAACACTACCACAATCAATTTTAGAACATTTTCACTGTCCAAAAATAAAACCCTGTACTCATTAAGTAGTCACTCCCTCCTTTCCCCCCAAGTTCCCAGGCCTAAACAACCACTGATCAACTTTCTTTCTCTGTAGATTTTCTTATTCTGGATGTTTTATATAAATAGAATTACTCAGTATGTGGTCTTTTGTGACCGACCTTTTTCACTTAGCATAATGTTTTCAAAGTTCATCCATATTGTAACATGTATCAATACTTCATTTTTATTGCCAAATAAAATATTCCATTGTATGGATATGCCACATTTTATTTATCCATTGTCATTTGGTGGACATTGACTTGTTTCTATTTTTTTTGCTATTATTAATGATGCTAGTATGAACATATGTATAAAAATTTTTGTGTGTGTTTTAACTCTTCTTTAAATGTTTGGTAAAATTCACTGGTCAAGCCGTTAAGGCCTGGGATTTTCTTTGTGAGAGGCTTTTAAATTACTCATTCAATCTCTACTTGTTATAGGTATCTATTCGGTTTTTAAATCTATTCATGAATCAGTTTTGGTAATTTGTATATTTCTAAGAATTTCACCTCTTCATCTAGATTATCTAACTTGTTCGCATAGTTTTTTTTTATAGTATTTCTTTATAATTCCTTATATTTCTATATGGTTAGCAAGTAATATCCTCTCTTTAACTTTTGATTTTATTAATTTGAGTCTTTTTTTCTTCATCGATCTAACAAAGTGTATGAATTTTGTTGATCTTCTTAAAGACACTACTTTGGGTTTTGTTGATTCTGTCACTCTCCTTTTTTTTACTAGGTGTAGTTTGCTTTTCTTTTACCTGTGTCTTAGAATGGTATGTTAATTGATTTGAGATATTTCTTCTTTATGCTATGGATGTTTCCAGCTACAAATGTCCCTCTTAGCACTGCTTTTGCTGCATCCCATAAGTTTCGGTATGTTGTGTTTCTATTGCATTTATTTCAAAGTGTTTTCTAATTTCTCTTCTGATTTCTCCTTTGATCCACTAGCTATTTGGAAGTGTTTTTAATTTTCACATATTTGTGACTTTTTCAAACTTTCTGTGTTATTGATTTTTAGTTTCATTCTATCATGGCTAGAAGACATACTTTGTATAATTTCAGTCCTTTCACATACATTTCTAGGCTTGTTTCATAGCCTACCAAATGGTCTATCCTGTAGAATGTTCCATGTGCATTTGAGAAAAATATTCTATTGTTGGGTGAAGTGTTCTGGGATGTGTGAGAGGTCTAGTTAGTCTATAACACATGTCTGATCTTAAATATTTGTCGAATAAATTTACCAAGTTTTTAATTGGGACTTGTTGGTATTTCACTGTCTCTGTAAGAGCCAACTTACTCGGTTGAACTGTCTCTCTGAATTGACCATATATTCAAACACATTTCAAAACATGAAGTCAAGATTGTATTTAAAAAGCAAAAGAAAAAGGAAGATTTTTAAAAACTTTAAAATAATTGTTCTAGGGTATCTGTATTAAGCTGCCAGTGAAGGATGTGCTTGCCAAATAAATACATCCTGCTTATTCAAGTTCTGTTACTGAATTGTCTTAAAATCAATAAAACTGCTGCTTCTTCAAAAGTTGCATAGCACACTGACAATAAATTCACACTTTCAGAAGAGATATGCCGATTTTGATGAGCATAAATCAGGCTTTAAGTTTCTGCAATTGTCTTTGAGCATCTGCATTAGCAGACTATAGCCCTTAGTAGGGATTGGATTCAGGAGTCAACTGAGTGCAAGCTATGCCTAAGAAAACACACCCACAATGTTCTTGGAAAGTTGAAGATGGTTAGAAGTATGTTAGCCCTACAATAAAATTTCTACCTATTAAAATACTATTTTGAGGGGTGGTTGAGCATTCTGTTCTATAGAAGCATTTTCTCTTTCATGAATCTGCTGAAATTGAGGCCAAGAGCTCCCATTCGTGTTGTTAATCTGGAATACAGTTGAGATGGGCTCTGGCTGACTACACCCTAGGGAGTTAAAAAAAATTGGTTTGAGAAATTGCAGTGTTCTCATTGATATAGTTAATAATGATTAAAACATACTTATTGTCACTAAATATATTTTTGAGTGGGTTAAATTGTTTTTGCACAGCTTTCATATCACCATTAAATATCTAACTGGTTCTATTTCAATGTTGCTGTTGAAATAGATTAATAGATCATTTGGCTTTCATAATATGAACTTGTAAGTTCATTACCCATTATTGAAAAAGTTGGTTGTGTAGAAGCTGTCCTCATGTTTTCCTGTACTCTTGCACTCAGAAATAATAATTATTTGCAGAAGTGAATAAGTATTTTGATCAATAATTCCATATTTTCCTTTGACTCTAGATATTAGTATATATCTTCTTATATTCTGTCCCTCAGTTATATGGAAGGAGTCTTTCCCCCCTTGCCTGCTGTGACAGTGCCTTATTCGCCCTAATTTGGAAATGAAACTACATCTCTAATTATTACTAACCAATTTTTTTCTGTTACAGAATTTTTTTTTTTTTTTTGGTATAGTTGTCCACATAACTGAAAAGCTGGTTATTCCTGAGTATAGTTTGTCTTTTAAGCAACACTTGACTCACAAGCTGTTGCATGTTGTATTTAGATAGGTGTGTTTGAGTAGTGGAAAGAACAGTTGTAATGGTTTTAAATCCTAGCTTAACCACATTACAGTGTGATCCTGGGCAAGATACCCAATTTTTCTGAGCTTTCTTGAACCTTGTGTAAAATGGGAATTATGCTGGGAAAATACTGTAACATGGGAATAATTGTCCAGGTTTTTATGAGTGTTAAATGAGCTCATGGCTGCAGAGCACCTAGGATAATGCTTGGCATGCAGAATATTCAACCCTGGCTGGCTTCCTTTTCCTTCCTGCCTCTCCTTTCCAGTGGTGGATGAGTCCCTTCAGGTGAGTGGGTTTATATTCATTTCCCTGGTATTTTTCAAGTCTGGTGATGAGCTGCAACCTATTAAGTCTTAAATACATTGTTTTTACAACTTTAGCAACCTTTCCTCAGATATTCAAAACATCCACATCTCCCCAGGTTTCTAACTTCTCAGAACTTGAGGCATCCTTGTTCTGGGCCATGCATGCCTTTAATGAAATGTATTTAATATGTTTCTAGTCAGGAATAGGCATGATGATTTCACAACCAGCAGCCATACTTTAATTTAATTTAAATCTGTGAAATCTTACCGAACAGCATTGAACTGTATGTTTAAGTTTTATCTTTTTCCCTTGGGATTTGTAGTTCCTTTTAAATCATTTACATTTTGATTTTTGCTTCCCACATTGCAGCAATCAATAAAGCTGACTGTATTTATTTCTGCACTTGTGACTAAAATTCTGTGAAAGGTTCTGGTGCTGTCAGCCAGATCATGCTGGAGCGGGGTTTCCAGTTCCCACTAACAAGCTAATACATTTTCCATTATTTTTCTTCCTCAAGTAGTGACAGTGTTTGTTGTTGTTCCAAAACCAATTTGAGGCTTAACTTTAGAAACACTGTATTTAATCTGATCATATTAGACTTGAAAATAAAGGTCTCTTAGCAGGAGATAAAGGTTTTCTGTTTAATGATGGTTAATAACCTATTTAGATGTATTCATCTGAGCATGTGAAGATACTTTTGCCATCAGGTCATTTGTATAAGGGCACAAACAGACGGCTTTTACTGTGACCCCTGAAGGCAAACCGATCAGACACACCCCTTTCATTGCTTGTTGCTTGGGGAAGAAAATATCTATGGCCATAGCTCCCTCCCAAGGACACGCTGATCTTTGCTGTGACAGCTCTCAAATTTGCTTTTTTTCAACAAAGCAAAAAACCTTGCTGCATTCATTCAGTAAAAATTTCCCATACTGTGCTCTAACTAGCTACTCAGTGTAATAACAAAGAACAGTCTTCAGTGAACATGTTTGCATTTTAATTGTTAAGCTGTGGCACATTTACATACAAGAATATCAGATTAACAGAAATTTAGAAATTTTAGAACAGTTGGTTGGAAATTTCCTATGACTCTTAGGAATGACAGCTTAGAGATAGGGATTTGTGATTCATAGCACAGTCTTTTATAGTCTCATGTCTCTTTTGAAGTCTGTTTTATAATTCTAATAGTGCCTTTCTTAGACAGCTATTGGAAGGTGGAGTATTGGTCCACAGTAAATGCTCAGCAAACAGTAGTTATGACAACATTTAGTTTCTGCACATTAACTGTAAATGAATGTTCTGATCAGTTAGCTTGCCTATCCATTATTCTAGTTTGTAAAGTTAAGCACATCTCCAAAACTAAACATTTCCCATTACAAAGTAGTCAAATCAATTGTTCTTTATTGAGAGTTAATCAATAAACATTTAGCTTCTTATCTGTCTTTTGAATAACTAAATGAACAAGCCGTGTAATTATCAGAATTTGAAACAAGAACCTAAAATTCCCAAAACACGAATCAAAACTCAAGCAAAGATCATTCATAAATAGAAATTCTGGAGTATCAGAGAGGTAGCACAATATTATGCACAGAGTGAATACCTAGTAAATATTTGGTTATTTAGTGGTCAAAGAAATAAGTGTGGCACCATTAGATTATAAGGAAGAATTAACTAGCATCATTGTTTTATACTGTCAGAAAGATTGTTTGAAGTCCTTTCTTAATTACCTATTGATTTGAAGAATTTGTGTCTGGAAGAGACTATTAAATTTATCTATTCCTGACCTCTAGTTTTATAAATGAAGAAACAGAAGCTCTGGAGGTTAAATGACTTGGCCAGATATAGTTACCTAGTGACTGAGGCAAGCTTGGAAATCAGGGTAGATTTACCACACACACAAAAGAAGAGGAGAAGCCCCTCTCATGGCTTTGTGCGCATGTAGTGCTCTTGACTGAGCATTTCTGAAAGCAGTAGTGGTGGTGAAGTGCCACAGAGAAAAGGGGAGCCGAAAGAGAGACTTTTCTAAGAAGACTTTAAATGAACAAAAAGCTTCTCCCTTACTAATATTCAGTGGGCTCAGCCAGAGTGGAAGGTGATTGAGTTCCACTCTCTGATGACTGCTCTGTGGGCTTTTGAGCCTGTAAATGGAAAGTCAGCTTAATATGCTATAAAAAGACGAGGCTCCAGGTAATGCTCCTTTGCAGAGGGTGGGGATACTTACAGTTGGACTGAAAAGATGACCTATTGTGTTGACACAGATAGCTTTTTTTCTTAGTAGACATTCCTTTACATTTGCAGAGGGGAGACATAACTGTGTATTCTAGCTCTCCAGGCAGGGGAGAAGGCTAGCTTCTCTGGCTGAGACTTGTGAAAAGGTAGAGAGAATGAGTAGGTTGATACAAAGGCAAAGGTCTGAAGGGACAGAGTCCACTAACAAATGAGTAAAAGCCTGGATTTCGGTCTCTCATCGCATTTTATCTCCAGGATTACTACTATCTATCAATATCTTTCATTCCTTCAACAAATCCTGGTTGAATATCTGCTACTTAGCAGGTACTGTACTAGATGCTGGAGGGATCACAGTGAACAAAGCAATTACTGCCTTTATAGAACTTGAAAAATTTGTATTCTGGTAGGGGGAGAAGGTGAATCATCTCTCTCCCCTGTCCCACCTGCTTACCTTGCTATCCTGCCCCCTAGATTCTTATTTCTCACTCTTTCTAGAAACATCCAGGATTTTAGCTCTATTCCGATTTATTTTACCTTATGACCCCTGTTAAGCTTTACCCTGTTAAGCCAGAAGGCTCAAATACTTTTGCTGAACCCTTTGTCTGCCCAACAGACCCTAAGTAAAAAGCTCTTGTATGTAGTCTCTTTGCATTTATACAGTATCTTTGAGCTTCTTGGAATTTCCATATGTTTCCCAATCATTTTCAGATAAGAATTTTGCTAACACAGATGTATCTTTTGCATATATTGTGAATGTGTGTTCAGAGGGAGTACAGAAATCAAGACTTGCCACTGAGTTAAGTTATGTGTTGGATTTAGGTCAGTTGGGGGAAGGGCATCTCACAGGTGAAAGTGATGAGGAAGAGAAAAACTAAGCACATTTAAAAAGAACGACCCTGAATTTTAAACACAAAAAATACTGAGCACTTGTAATCAGAATGAAATCAATAGCTGTTGCTGACCATTGACTAGAGGCATATGAATTACAGTGATGGAGTTGTTTTCTAATATCCTCAGTGAAGGACCTACAAATGACATGCCATCTTGGTAAGCGAACTGAGGTTTTGATTTACAGTGCTTTTTTAGGACAGGATGAAAACCTTCCAGAGGTAGTAGATGTTACTGAAAATGACATTTTATCTTTGAGAGCCCAAATGGCAGTGTTCTTCATTTTTCCAGTTTAACATGATGATAGAAAAATTCTCATCTTTCATGATATCAGTTCTTATTTCCCTAACTGTTCCCATTAGAAGGGTAATTTAACTTCCGACTGGTCCCCAGGAAGTTGAAATTAGATCACATACAATTAAGCTGTAAATTGAAATGTCTTGGAGCTCTATAAGAGAAGGAAGCTTAAAGAGTGAAATTTTATTATTAAAAACCTCATGAGGCATTTCATTTGGATGTTGTTGACAACACTTATTTCATTCCTTATTTATTGTGTGGGACCAGTATATTTAGCTTTTGAAAAGCTGTAATTGCCTTGTGACAGATTGTATTTTCCAAAAATGGCTGCCACAACTGATGTCATACTGCAGGCTGTTCTTACAATATGATATTGACCCTCTTTCCATTGAGTGGTGGGGTCATTGTTTTCTCTCTTTGAACCCGAGTAGACTTTATGGTTGTCTTGACCAATAGTTGGATGTGATACTAATGACTTCTGAAGCTAAGTCATAACAATGCTGTGTACTTCTGCTTTATTCTTTGGGGATGCCCACTCTTGACTCTTGGAATCCAGCCACCATGCTTTAGGAAATGTGTAGGTATGCTGGCTGACTGCCCAAGCCATGGTCCTACCTGACAGCTGGCGATCAGCTAAAGGATCTGAGTTTTCCATGACTGCAGCCCGCAAGCATAGTTATCCTCTGCTCCAGCAGCCGTTCCATCAACCCAATTGATAACAATTTGGAGCAGAGACACATCCCACCCAGATTGCAGATTCATGAGCAAAATAAATAATTGCAGTTTTAAACCACTAAGTTTGGGATGGTTTGAGATGGTTTATTTCATAGCAGTAGAATGACCAGAATACATGGCTAGCATACCCAGACTTGAATAAGTCTTACTAATCACATTTCTGTATAAAAGGGGCTGCTTCCTTAGTTTGTCCACACTTTAGAATAGTATCTTGACTCTAATAGCCAGATAGTCCCTGTGATCTAGTCAACAAATAGCAGCATCTGAATATATTTTTAGTTTAGTGTAGTGGTTGAGAGTGAGACTATCTACACAGATCTATCACATTCTAGTTAATGGGCAGGTTTATCAATTTCTTCATCTGTAAATTGGGGATGATAGTAATACACTTAACTCAGTTGTTGTGAGGATTAAATAAGTTAGTACATGGTTAAGTGCTAAGAACACTTGGCACATAGTAAGCCCTCAATAATGTTATATACTGTTAGCATCAGTATACTGCTGATGCTTTAAGAAGACAGTTCTAGGGTTTGTTGGGAGCAATTGAATGCTCATGTTTATGACTATCTCATATTTTTCTACATGTTCTTACATATGATAAATTGTAAACACCATATAATGGCTTTTGATTTTTTTTAGTCCCAGGTTTCTCCTCAGTATGGAGCCCTGGTTAGAGTCTGTAACCAGTGGGGTCTTGGAAATAACTGGTCCAGACTAGATCCTCCCTGTGGTTTTGCTTCTGCTGAGATGTCTGCTTTTTGCTGTAGACTCATTATAGCTATGTCTTCTTGTTCCTTACTTATGGTCTTAAAATACAGTCCTTAAGTATAGACCAGATGCTTGATTTATGTGTGATTTCTTAGTGTGGTTTTGCTTCTCTTGACTTTGTTCTGCAAATTGCCAGCTGTGGTTACATAATGCTCTTTCTCTAACCTGGACATCCCTGTCTGTGTTTTCTTTGCTGTTATCAATGTCTTCTGTGTGCTGCAAAGATAGGAGGAGAGTTTTAAATCTCCCTTGGTGGGAAGAGATGCTTCCTGCCTGGAGTGTGATTTGAAAATCAATACCCAGTTGTGCAAAAACACAGACACAGACACCATGCTACTTCCCGGGTAACACCATTAGGTATACACTTGATAGCAGCAGCCAAGTGCAGTACTGTTTAATCACTTTATGTGTAATACCGTTAAGTTACATTGATGACCATGGCTGATGAAGTTCAGGTATTGAAGTTAATCTGCTACTAACTTGGCTTATATTTCAGATTTTTTTGTGAATTATTTTGAAAATTTTGTAAAGTTCATATACAGCATAGGGGAGAGAGTTAGAACTTTATATAGGTTTATTATTGAGTGATACTAAATAAAAAAATTGTGATGCAATTATTAAATTAATTGTCTACAAATAATTTACTTTCATTTTCAAAAATTTTTTAGTAAAATTTAAAAAAATTTCTAGAATTAAAATGATTTAAACATCCAGTCATCATCAGTAATATTATACCTGTATTATTAAATGTTAGTAATAATTTGAGTTCTTAAAAATAGCAAAAATGCTGTATATTTATCACATTTTATGAGAACAAAGCATATTACCTGGGTAGAAAGGGGAGATTTTTATTAACTTCCGGTTTTATAGAAAAAACTAAACATCTAGCCAAAGGCTGAAGAATTAGTTAGAATTGCTTTTGGCTCTAAATAATAAGACTTTTTCTGTCTCTCTTAACAAAATACCAAGAGGAAGGTTGTCGGTTATTGGAATGGCAGCTCTGTGATACCTTAAGGAACCCAGGTGCCTCCTATCTTTCTTCTCTGCTTTTCTAAGCATGTAGGTTTTATGCTCATGGCTGCAAGTTGGTGGCTCCAACTTCAGGCATCACATCTACATTCCAGGAAGAAAGAAGGGGAAGGGGAAGGGAAACATGCCTAAAGTTCATGATAGCTAGTTTGTCCCTTTTAATCAGGAAAACAGGAAGTTTCCCTGTAGTCTCATTCATTGATTTCGGCTTACATCTCATAGGCCCTTTGCCCTTACCAGCTTTGAAGGAATGGTGTTAGTTATCTATCATTACATAACAAATTATCCTACCTTAGAAGATGAAACCACAAACATTTATTATCTCATAGTTTCCTTGGGTTAGGAGAGACACTTAGCCGGGTGCCTCTGTCTCACAAGGCTGCAGTAGTGTCTTTTGGGGCTGTGTTTTCATATGAAGACCTGACTGGGCAAGAATCACTTCTAAGCTCACTCATGTGATGTTAGCAAGATTCAGTTCCTAAGGGGTTGTTGGACTGACAGCCTCAGTTTCTTACTGGGTACTGGCTGGAGTTCCTCTATTCCTTGCTATGAGGTGCTTTCCACCAGTGACATTACAACACGCAGTTGGCTTCCCTCAGAATGGGAGGAGAGAGAGGTCATTCCAAAATGAAAGTGCCAACCTGTTTCACCTGATTTTGGATAATGATGCCATACCACTTTTGCCCTATTATACTTACTAGAAATGTCACTGGGTCTAACCCACACTCAGTGAGAGAGGATTATACAAGTGCTACCAGGTAGAAACATGGAGAGCCACCTTACAGGCTGAATACTTTTAGTTGGAATGTTACCATCATACACAAAATGAGGAAGAAGTGAAAAAAAGATACTGGATAGGCAGTTAACTGTTGCTACCAGAAAGAGTGGATTAAACGTACAGCGTTTGGAGATGGATGAAACAAGATTTGAGTCTTAGAACTGCCACCTAGTAAATGAATTAATTAACATCTTTGACCTTCTATTTCCTCAACAGAGTCACAGGGCTATTGTTCAAATTAAGTGAGATAAGATGAAAGTGTGCTTTGTAACTTTTCAATGAATGGTAGGTCTTTTCTATTATTATGTACTGGAGCTGGAACTAGAATCCAGTTTTCCCAAAGGTAAAGCGAGTGATTTCCCATTATAACAGTACAGCCCAGACATATGAATGCCAAGACTGAGAATTAGGAAGCCTAAAAACTAGGCATTTTCCTTCCTTTTTTTAGAAATTGCCATCTATTTGAGTAGGCCCGTTCCCCATCTAGGCAAATGCCAAGGACCCGTGTATAGCAAAGCCAGTCCTTTCTGCATGCAGGTGTGCTGTTAGCATGCCTGCATCACACTGCCTTTATCTCTGCAATGCTGTAGTTTTTGTTTATGTTTTTAAATAGTCTTTATCTTCTTGATTTGTCTCAGGTTGGACCTTGCTGCAAAGCTACATTTTTTCTTTTCTCCTTTTCAACCTCACAATCTAATTTACAGTTTTTATGAAAGATAGGAATGGATTCTTTAGGTGAAATTCCTTTATGTCACATTCAGTGGGTTGAATAATTAACCTGTCCAGAGTTCAGCATATTCTTAGAGTAGAATCACTTGCTGAATATTATGGTCATTATGTATTTATCCAGTTACTCATTCAACACATGTATTTTGAGCACCTACCTTCTTTATGTAGAGCACCAAGGAAGTTGCTGTGGGGGAGACAGACATAAAATGTAGTTTTGACATCAAAGGATGTATAATGCAGAAGGGAAGTAACACATGAATATAAACAATTATAACAGAAGGTAGTTTCTGATAAACCTCATAATCACTAACGGTGAAGGGGATTTAGAGGAAGTGACCACTTCCAGCTTGTGGATCACTCGGAATACCACTGTAGTACAGGCCAACTCCGGTTAGACATTATGCACATTTAGCATTTGAAAGGAAGACTTGCTGACATTGTCACCTTCTCTGCTTAAGTGCTTGGAGACATAAATAGGAGCTTTGTTTACTATGATTCAACTGAAATAGAAGGCCTTTTAAATCAAAATACTTAACCTCTCTGTCCTAGGGAAAGTAGGAAACAGCACATTTTTAGAAAGGACTCAGCTCTGCTATGCGTGGGTCCTTTACATTGCCTACTGGTAATTTGGCTAATGTCCAAAATGGGGTAATGGAGAACAAGGCAGGAAGAATGGAGGGAAACAAAAGGCACTGAGTGGAAACAGTAACATGGATAAGCTGAATAGTTAAAACTTCATCCAGTGTGAATTTGTAATAGAGACGCTATTGCATGCGGGTGAAGAAATGCTCTGGGAGCAGACTGCCTGGGGTGTCTGTCCAACTGGAGTTCTGCTAGTTATGTCTTGTTGGGCAAGTGAATTTCTCCTTGTCTCGGTTTCCTCATTTATAGAATAAGGGTAATAACATTATTTCATAGGGTTGTACTAATTAAATGAGATAATCTATATGAATTCTTAGGAGGGTGCCTGGCCCACGGTAAGCACTCAGTGTACGGTTGTTATCATGAATGTTTGAAGTGTGGTGGATTTCTAGAATGCCAACAGCTCACATTCAAATATAAGTACAAAATACTTTTTCCAAAGCAAACTGATTAACTGTAGTATTTCATCTCCTCAAAGAGAAGGGAGACTTGAGTGAATTTAGTGAGTAGTACTAGATAGTGACTATTCTTATTTGGCAGTCTGGAGCCTTGTAAGGGAAGGGGCGCTGTAAAAGCCTCCTGGCACTCTAGTAAATATTGTCATCATAGTGTTTTCATTTCCTGGAGCTGCCACCACAAAATACTATACACTGGGGGTCCTAAAACAATACAAATTTGTTCTCTTACAGTTCTGGGGACTAGAAGTTCAAAATCAAGGTGACAGCAGGGACGTCCTACCTCTGGGATTCTGGGCAGAATCCTCTCTTGCCTCTTTCTAGCTCGTGATGTCGGCTCCCCCTCCTCATGTTTTTCTGGCTCATAGCCTCAGCCGTATAACTCAGTCTCTGTTATCACGTGGCAGTCTCTTGTTCTGTTCTCCTGTGGTCTTTTCTTTTATAAGGGCACCAGTATTGGGTTAGGTCTTAACCCTAATGACTTCATTCTACCCTGATTTATACATCTGCAGAGGCCTATTTCCAAATAAGGTGACATTCACATTCATAGGAACATACATATCTTTTGAGGATACACCATTCAGTCTATTACCAGAGTGTCTCTAAGTTGAGGTTTAGGATCCTGGGAGGTGCTGGGAAACATTTTTATGAGTTCATGAAGACAGGAGCTGTAGAAGTCTACCTTTTTAGCATTGGCTAGTACAGGCTAGTGCCATATAAACTAGGTTAGCAAGCCTCTCTCACTCTGGGTCTGCTCATTCAGCTTCTTTCCATCTTCTCCAAATGTATGAAAAATGCATAAAAGCAAAAGCAATTTTCCCATATTACCTACTGGTGATGGAACCTGCAGGATGATGGTTTGTTCTTTTGTTTTGCTGTTTTTTCAAATAGAAGAGAAGTTTTGTGGCATGTGACTTCATGGGGATCAAAATGTTTGGAATTTATTCTGTTCAGGGAGATCAGTGTATTTTCTGTTTAATTCCATGGGAAGAGTCACACATGGGATCACAGCAGGTTTAGTAAATCATACGTCCTGGGGCAGCAGCCCAGATGGTGTAAAGCTACTGACCTAGCACAGGGAGTTGAGGCAGGCAGCCGAAGGCAGAAAGCTTGGCCTGCTTCCGTGGGCTCGAGCTGTGGCTGTGTCACGGTCTACCACTTTGCCATTTGTCCCTGCGGATCCTGAAGACTGCAGATAAAATTTTCAAAGGCTTATTTAAGAATGTAATTTACGAATGAACTCAGAAGTCAGATCAAGTAAAAGAAAATGAAAATGCCATTGCACAAGAGGAAAATGAACTATGTGGTGGGAGTGCTGTATTTTAAAAAATGGTTTTTGTTTTCTTTAGTGTTTTGTTTACTTTTTATCTTAGCTTTTGAGGCAAAAACTTTCTGGCTTTAATGTAGCAACATTTAATGTTTGGGGAAAAATAGAAAACAGCTGGTCTGAGTCAGATGGAAGAAAGAAATGCTGAAATGGGATGCGTGGGGCCTTGTCATGCAGGCAGGAGCATTGCCTCCTTGGGAACAACGTGACCAGTTTGAGGAAGATTAGAGCTGTTAACCCAGTTACCCAAGCCAGAGGCCGATGGCAGAGAAAGAGTGGTCAATTTAATTGCACAGTCAAAAATAGGTGAATCAAAATTACGTGAATCTGACATACATGGATTGATTTGATCTATAAGTCAGAAGTTTCCAGTTTATTTCTATAGAAGCGTTTTTAAGTCAGACTTTCAAAAAATTTAGAGAATAGTGCTTTTTACTATTACTTTTTTAGTAGTGTAATAAAAAATATTTCCTTTTTTGTATGTGTGACTGTGTACTTTAGCCTATCAAAAAATTGTCCACCTGCCCCGCTCACCGCTCCTCAGGGTTGAATCTGTTTTAATAACTTCAGTTGGGAGGGTTTCTGGATTTGGATTTAAAAGTCTACGATGTAAACCTTTATTAAAAGAGCCCCTGCTTTGGAACTAACTGCAGTGGATGAAGGAAGGCATTCTTTACTGCTATGTTAAAACACTTGAGTGTTTGAGCTGTTACTGTTAAAGGCAACAACGTAGTTATGTGAAACAGTGGCTGGATACAAAAAAAGAATATATTGGATGATTCCCATTTATGCAAAGCTCAAACAAAGGAAAACTAATCCATGGTGTTAAAAGTCAGAATAGTGGTGTGCTTTGGGGAGACATAGTGGCTTGGAGCAGGCACGAGGGGGACTTCCCAGCTGGTGGTGCTTCTCTGTTTCTTAATCTGGGGGCTGGCGACTTGAGAGTGTTCATTTTGTGAAAATTCTTCAAGCTGTACATTTAAATCATTTGTGCACTTTTCTGCTTTATTAGTTGCATTTTTAAAAAGTTAAAAAGATAAATTGTAGAGCTTAGTAGACATTTAGAACTTTTCTTAAGATAATTTTATCCTGAAGAAATTAAAATTTTGTAGGCTTGCTGATGTATTTTGATAAACATCTGACCTCTTGAACATGGCAGATTTAGGAATGTTAATGTTTATATTTTGTTTTTTTCAAAGTTGCACTGAATTTGCAGAATCTTTCTCTGGGAGCTGTCCATTGCTCTTCCTTGTAATTAGCAACCTGCTTCTGTTTCTGAAATTGTATTTCAATCCTGTAAGTGTTCAAAGGCCTCAGTGGGGGTCAAGATTAACTACAATTTATATTCAGTTCAAAACATAGGATTTGTTTCTCAAATTTCTCATTAGCTTCACAGTTCATAAACTTGAATGTATGCATATGTATGTGAGTTTTAGGAATCTGAGAATGGACAAAAGAGAAAGACTGAGAGAATATGGAGGAGGTTATAGAAGAGTTTAAGAGGAGCAGGAGTAGGTGGAAACAATGAAGACTCGTCTTAAGCAATACAATGGAATATTCTTTTGGCTAAACATGTAACACATCCAGTGAGGCATTTGTATTTAATTTCTATTGATTGAGTGGACTTAGCTATTCAGATTCTGTAAGTGGTGGTAATGGTGGTCTAAGGAGTTTGGATTTTGTTTTCAATATTGCTCATTAAAAATACTTTGGTCCTGTGCTAAGTGAGGGATATAAAATGTGTTTGAACCTTCATTAAATTTATTTACCAACTGCTATTGAATGCTAAGCAGTGTTCTAGATGTTCAAATCTCTGTGTTCATGAAGCCTTCATTCTAGATGGGGGAGATACTAGATAAATATGTCGACAAATAAGTAAAGTCTATAACATGTCAGACTGTTATAAGAACTAGGGAAAAGCAATACATTGGGTGAGGAGGTAAGAAATGTATGTGTTTTGGGAGTAGGAGTTGAGATTTAAATGGGTCACTTCGCAGAAAAAGTGACATTTGAATAAAGACCTGCATTAGGAATTGGGCATCTTTGTGGGGCATAGTAAGGATTTTTTTCTTTTCCTTTATTTTTTTCATTGGGACATGTTGAGGAGCAACATGATCTGACTTACATGTAGAAGTATCTTTCTGGTTGCTGGGAGAATAAAAGAGGTCAAGGGTGAAATAGGGAGATGGAGGAGCAACATGATCTTATGTGTAGAAGTATCTTTCTGGCTGCTGGGTTGAGAATAAAAGAGGTCAAGGGTGAAATAGGGAGATGGGTTAGCAGGAATTCTGGTGATCTGATGGGGATGATAGGGATGTGGTCTAGGGAGGCAGTGTAAGTGGTGAACAGGGGCCAGATTCTGTGTTTGGTCTTTAATAGTCAACTAGACATCTGAGTTGGAGATTCTAAGGTAGTCACAGCATAGTTTTTAAGAGCCCCCTCCTGACTCCAGTGGTTAGACTGTCTTCAGGTTCTGCCACTCAAGGTGACTTAGAGGGACTTTTTCATATCTTATGGTGATTTCTTTCTTTAGAATTAGAAAGACAAAAATAAATGTTCCAAAGTTTGCACAGAAAGATTTAATTGCAAGGAGATAGACTCAAATCTTTCATGCTCTGACTTCTAATTATTAAAAAGTAACCTTATATGTATGGAGTAATGTCAGGATGGGGTATTCTTTGTTGTTTGTTTTTTTGTTTTGAATTTTTATACTGTAGCCACTACAGTTGCTTGTTTAGTACTTAAAAAAGAGAGAAAAAGAAATGAAGGGGAAGGAAAAACAAAGAATGCCCTCAAAAGCTGGAATATAGGAAAGCTGTGGAGTTGAATATTCAATATGCCAAAGGGTCTGCTTATATAATTCGAATGCCTAGATTAAATTAGGGTGATAGTAAAGGGAAGCCACAACTGTCCAAGTAGATGATGCACTTCTACTTGAAATATACCCTTGGAAAAGACTATATGCTACATACAAAATTATTTTAGTGTTATGTTACACAAGGTCTTTTATTAAATGGATTTGGAATGAATTGCTATTTAGAGTAACAGAATGATCTCTCCTGGAGTTCTTTAAAAATAGGATACACACTGGCATAGCTGTGATGTTGTGGTTTAGGCCAATAGAAGTCAGATTACTTGACAGACCGTAGGGCCTTCGATTCAGTAAGATGAATTCATTCAAATTAAAAAATCTTTTCAATATGCACTTTTCTATATGGAGGCAGCAGGATCATTACAGATGTCTTTAACAGACTGCAAAAAGGGTTTTGAAGTATACTTTCCTTTCTTAAAAGTTGTAATATCCATCAGAAAAAAAATTTCTTAAGTAAAGTATCCTAAGACTGAATAAGCTGGTGTACTTTTTCTGTTAATTAAAAAAAACACTTTCAACCATAGTTTTCCTGAAAATAACAGAGTTTTATATGACACATAGATTTATAAAAATTACATGTTACTATGTTTGTAGAAGAATGATGGCTTTGTTTTAGAAAGAAATTGAAGCAACTTTTGTGTGAAGACACATAGGTGGCAATAAAAGAGAGATATGATGGGGTGCTAGGGGCTCCTGAGGTCTGCTTTCATCACAGCCTCGTAATAGTTTTGTGATTTTCAGAGCTAATGTTAATATTAATGTTGTGTCTCATTTTCTTTTTCTTCCCTGCTCACCCTAGCCCCCTTCTGGGGGGTCAGGGATTCCTTTGATTTGAGGAGCTGTCATGTGGAAGGAATAAGTTTATTCTGGGTTGCTGTAGAGCTAGGCGGTCCAATACTGTAGCCACTGTCCACATACAGCAATGTAAAATAAAATAAAATAAAATAAAATAAGATAAGATAAAATAAAATAAAACATTCAGTTCTCGACTCATAGCACCTGAATATCCAGTGTCTACATGTGGATCATGGCTACTGAATGCAGATACAGAAAATTTCATCATTGCAGTAAGATCTGTTAGACAGAGCTGCTCTACAGTCTTGGACTTTAAACAGAGTGGATTGTGGAAAGGCAGATACAGCTCATTGTGAACAAAAGCATTCTATAGATATAACTCTACAGTGCCTGTTCCACTGAACTGTCTGCTGCAAAGAATAGGGAGTTTCCTGTCATTTGATGGACTTGTCCAGAGACTGGATTCTTACCTATTTGGAATTATGTAGAAGAGATTCCCATGCAGAAGCTTAGGGTATTTGTATAGGAAGAAGACTTAGTTATTCAACGGTTTTTGTTACAGTTTTTTTTTCTTTACTAAAGTTGAAAACACACTCAGAGATAAGAGATTTTACCCAAGGACCCACGATTGGTTAGTGGCAGAGCCTGGGTGTCTTCATGAATCCAAGGGCAGTGCTTTTTCGCATTTCCCACAGTGTCTGGTGTTTTAATTACAAGATCTTCACTGTTGAATAACACCTTTCCAATTCTGGCGTTAGCCCACTCTTCCACTATTCTCTCATACTACTCTGCAATGAGAACTACACTGCAGTCAAGCTGTAATGAAACATATTATATCATATCATATTGTATTGGCTGTATTGGAACACCATATTCTCTTACTGCCTCCAACTCTGCTAGTGCTGTGTCCCTTACTGAAGTGACATTTCTTTACAACCTTATTCTACTAATTATCTAACTTCTGCTCAAGTCCCAGAATATACTTCAACTCACACCATTCTTTCTCTTTCCTGAACTACCTTATTACAATGTACTATTTATGACTATTAACACTTTGTTTTGTCATTGATTAGCTTCTTAAAGACTGAGGCTACTATTTCCATGTGTATATTCTTTTTCTTTCTTTCCTTAGCCTGCAACTTCCGTCAGGGCCAGGACCATAGTTACCTTCCTCATCACCATATCCCTGCTATCCAGCACATGACCCAGTGTCATCATAGTTGTTTAATAAGTATTTTCTGAATGAGTGAATTTTAATCTTTCAGACTACCTGCTACTATGATGAGCTTATCATGACTTCTCAATACTTTCCCAGGCAATTATTTTAGTTCTGTACAAAAATAAATATTAAAAATATGAGTATGACAATGCAAATCAAAACCACAATGAGATACCACCTCACACCAGTCAGAATGTCCACTATCTAAGACAAGAAATAACTAATGTTGCTGAGAATGTGGAGAAAAGGCGACCCTCCTACACCACTGGTGGGATTATTAATTGGTGCAGCCATTATGGAAAGCAATATGGAGGTTCCTCAAACAACTAAAAATAGAAATACCATACAACCCAGTAATCCACTTCTAGAAATTTACCTGAAGAAAACAAAATCCCTGATTTGAAAAGATACAGGCACCCCTGTGTTTACCGCTGCATTATTTACAATAACCAAGATATGGAAGCAACAAAAGTCCATCAATAGATGAATGGATAAAGAAGAAGTGGTACATATATACAATGGAATATTAATCAGCCATAAAAAAAGAAATCCTGCCATTTGCAACAACATGGATGGACCTAGAGGGTATAAAGTTAAGAGAAATAAGCCAGGAGGAGAAAGACAAATACCATATGATTTCACTTGTGGAATCTAAAACAAAACAGAACAAAACAAAACAAAATGAACTAAACAGCAGTAGACTCATAGACACTGAGAAGTGACTGGTGGTTACTATGGGGGAGGGGTTGGGGTGGGAGGGTGATGGGAATAAAGGGGCACAAAAATACTGAAATCATAATATAAGTTGGTCATTGGGTTGGTAGTACAGTATGGAGAATATAGTCAGTGATTCTGTATCATCTTCTTATGTTGACAGATAATAACCACACTAGTGGGGGTGAGGGTTTAATAATGTGCATAACTATTAAACCACTGTGTTGTATACTTGTAACGAATATAAGATTGTATATAGATTTTCAATAGAAAAAATACGAGTATGGAAAGATGATAATATAAGGAGTTCCAGCATGTGAAGATCTTGGAAGTCTTCCCTCTGTCCTTACAAGAAGGACAAGCTGAACAAACTGAAAAACAATTGATTTTATTGGCCCCATCAGCAATCACAGGGCAAATACCATGCCAAAATATGGAGAAACAGGTAAGTCAAGGCAGTCACAGCTAAGATTTGCTTGCTTGCAGCTGCAGCAGTGGAAGCCATAAACTGGAGGGATTAATTATATAGTAATTTTGATGAATTGCTGGAGGCTGACTATAGTTTAGCTGAATGTGAGAAACTCTTGGGCACAGTAGTTTGAGGAGGGGTCTCACACTTACAGGAATTTTGTCTCTTAAGAACTCCATCAGGTTCTCACAGTGAGGAACCAAGAAGGATTACATCCTGGCTCTGGCAAGGGGAGAGAAAAATTAACCATTGTGAAATATTCCCAGGGCATTCTGAATAATAAAGGTCCATTCTCCAGGGGAAATGACTTTACCAGAGTCTTATATCACCTGGGGAAAAGACATTTTTCTGACTCAGGCCCTCTCTAGTTTCTCTGTATTTCCTAAATGGGAGGAAAAAAGCTAAGGAACACTTGTAAAAGTCACAGCACAGTAACAAAGCTGTGATTATGACCAAAAAGACTGGAATTTAATCATAGAATGCTTCCCTTTCCTACAACTTAACACCACTCCACAAGACTCTTCTATAATAGCAGATTCATCGGAAAGAGCTGTAGGATGCAGACTGTATCCAAGGAGGGGTTCGTAGAAAAGCCCAAAGATAGCAGGAGAGACAAAATGAGGACACTAGAGGAATTTGAAGCTTCTGGTGGCTACATCTATAGCAAGCATTAAGCTCAGTACAACTCCTAGCCAGGTTAAATATACAGTCCATTTATCTCATTGCCTATTACCTAATCATGTCTAGCTTTAAACAAGAAATTATAAGTCATGCTAAAAGGCAAGGCAAAGTCTGAAGAGACAGACAAGCATCAGAATCAGACTCAGATGTGACACAGATTTTGGAATGATCAGACAGGGAGTTTAAAATAAGTGTGGTTCATGTGTTAAGGACTCTAATCTACAAATACATGTTATAGACAACATGTAAGAACAGATGGGTAATATAAGCAGAGAGCTGGAAAATATAAGATCAAAAGGAAATGCTAGATATCAGAAACATAGTAAGAATGAAGAACAGCTCTGATGAGCTTATTAGTGGGCTAGACATGGCTGAGGAAAGTCTCCGTGAACTTAAAGGTAGGTCAATAGAAACTTCCCAAACTGAAATGCAAACAGAAAAGATAATGAAATAAACAGAACAGAGTATCTAAGAACTGTGGTATAATTTCAGAAGGTGAAACATATGTAATATAACTATCAGAAAGAGAAAAAAGAGATAATAGAGCAAAAGAAATCTTTGAAATAATTATGACTAATAATTTTCCAGAGTTAATGATAGATATCTAACCACAGGTCCAGGAAGCTCAGAAAACACCAAGCAGTATAAATACAAAAAATCTGTACCTAGATATATGATATTCAACTGCAGGAAAGCAAAGACAATGAGAAAATCTTAAAAGAAGCTATAGTACTGGGATGGGATGGAGGGACCTTACCTCTAGAGGAACTATAAGAATTACAGTGGACTTCTCATCAGATATCAAGAATAGTACTGAAAGAGAAGAACCCCCACCAGCCTTGAATTTATATCCAGAGAAATTATCCTTCAGAAGTAAAGAAGTAAAGACTTTCTCAGAGAAACAGAATGGAGGGAACTCATTACCAGCAGACCTGCCTTTCATGAAATGTTGAGTTATTCAGAGGAAAGGAAAATGATAAAGTTCAGAAATTGGTTTATAAAATGTTTATAAAGTTTATAAAGAAGGGAAGTGCCTCAGAGAAGGAATAAATTAAGGTTAAACAAAATCTTTTGTTTTTTTAAATTATCTAAATTTTAAAAAATTGATCTAAAAGAAAGTTATTTGTTAAACTAGTACTAGCAATGATGTATTAAATGATTACAGCTTATGGATAAGTGAAATGAATGACAACAGTATCATAAGAGATGAGAGGGAGGAATTGACAATACTCTGTTATAAGGTGTAGGCACTACACATGAAATGGTATAGTGTTATTTGAAGGTGGGCTTGGGTTAGTTTAAGGTGCATATTGCAAAATTTAGGGCAACCAGTAAAAAAATTTTTAAGAAGTATAATTGATGTGCTCAGAAGAAGACAAAGTAATTTTTAAAAAAATTTTTTATTAAGGTATGATTGATATACACTCTTATGAAGGTTTCACATGAAAAAACAATGTGGTTACTTCATTTACCCATATTATCAAGTCCCCACCCATACCCCAATGTACTCACTGTCCATCAGTGCAGCAAGATGCCATAGATCCACTATGTCCCTTCTCTGTGATACACTATTCTCCCCGTGATCCCCCACACCATGTGTACTAAACATAATACCCCTCAGTCCCTTAGTCCCCTTCTCCCTCCATCCCCACTCGCCCTCCCACACCCCTCCCTTCGGTAACAGCTAGTTCATTCTTGGAGTCTCTGAGTCTGCTGCCATTTTGTTCCTTCGGTTTTGCCTCATTGTTATACTCCACAAATGAGGGAAATCATTTGACATTTGTCTTTCTCTGCCTGGCTTATTTCACTGAGCATAATGTCCTCCAGCTCTATCCATGTTGTTGCAAATGGTAGGATTTGTTTCTTTCTTATGGCTGAATAGTATTCCATTGTATATATGTAGCACATCTTCTTTATCCATTCATCTACAGATGGACACTTAGGTTGCTTCCATTTCTTGGCTATTGTAAATAGTGCTGAGATAAACAGGAGTGCATCTGTCTTTTTCAAACTGGGCTGCTGCATTCTTAGGGTGAATTCCTAGAAGTGGAATTCCTGGATCAAATGGTATTTCTATTTTGAGCTTTTTGAGGAACCTCCATATTGCTTTCCACAATGGTTGAACTAGCTTACATTCCCACCAGCAGTGTAGGAGGGTTCCCCTTTCTCTGAATCCTCACCAACATTTTTGTTCTTAGTCTTTTCGATGCTGGCCATCCTTACTGGTGTGAGGTGATATCTCGTTGTGGTTTTAATTCGCATTTCCCTGATGATTAGTGATGTGGAGCATCTTTTCATGTGTCTGTTGACCATCCGAATTTCCTCTTTGAAGAACTGTCTCTTCATATCCTCTGCCTATTTGTTAATCGGGTTATTTGCTCTTTGGGTGCCGAGGTGTGTAAGTTCTTTATATATTTTGGATGTCAACCCCTTGTCAGAAATGTCATTTACAAATATATTCTCCCATACTGTAGGATGCCTTTTTGTTTTGTTGATGATGTTCTTTGCTGTACAAAAACTTTTTAGTTTGATGTAGTCCCATGAGTTCATTTTTGCTTTAGTTTCTCTTTCTTGAGGAGATGGATTCAGGAAGAAGTTGCTCATGCTTATATTCAGGAGATGTTTGCCTGTGTTGTCTTCTAAGAGTTTTATGGTTTCATGACTTACATTCAAGTCTTTAATCCATTATGAGTTTACTTTTGTGTATGGGGTTAAACAATAATCCAGTTTCATTCTCTTGCATGTAGCTGTCCAGTTTTGCCAACACCAGCTGTTGAAAAGGCTGTCATTTCCCCATTGTATGTCCATGGCTCCTTTATCATATATTAATTGACCATATATGGTTGGGTTTATATCAGGACTCTAATCTGTTCTGTTGGTCTATGGGTCTCTTCTTGTGCCAGTACCAAATTGTCTTGATTACTGTGGCTTTAGAGTAGAGCTTGAAGTTGGGGAGCATAATTCCCCCTGCTTTATTCTTCCTTCTCAGGATTGCTTTGTCTATTCGGGGTCTTTTGTGGTTCCATATGAATTTTAGGACAATTTTCTCTAGTTCGTTGAAGAATGCTGTTGGTATTTTGATAGGAATTGCATTGACTCTATAGATTGCTTTAGGTAGGATGGCCATTTTGACAATATTAATTCTTCCTATCCATGAGCACGGAATGTGTTTCCATTTATTGGTATCTTCTTTAATTTCTCTCATGAGTGGAAGACAAAGTAGTGTCATATGAAATGCTCTATTAAAATAAAAGCAGTAAGAATAAGATGGGAAACAAAGGGGAAAACATATAATGAATAGAAAACAATTACAAACATGGTAGATGTTAATTTAACTACATAAATAATTACTTGAAGTATAAATGGTCTAAATATATCAATTAACCAATTAAAAGTAGATTATCAGAGTAAATAAAAGAAAATAGGCCCTACTCCATGTTGTTTACAAGCAACCTTCTTAAAATACAGAGTCTCTGGGTAAAAGAAAGGGATGGAGAAAGATACACCATGTTAACACTAATAAAAAAAAAGCTGGAATCACTGTCTTAATTTCAGAGAAAAGAAAGACATTCAAGAATGAAAAAGGGGGCAATTCTCCAAGAAGATATAACAATCCTAAATGTGTATGTACCTCATAACAGAGCATCAACTACATGAGACAAAAACTGGTGGAACCGCAAGGAGATATAAATGATCCACTACTGTAGCTGTAGATCCACTTTAGCAGCCATCTCTTAATAATTGATAGATCAAGTAGGCAAAAATCAGTAAGGCTATGGTTGCTTGAATAGTGCTGTCAGTCATCTTAATCTAATTATTAATCATAGAATACTCCAGGAACAGCAGAACCCAAATTCTTACCACCCTTTCATGAAACATTTCACCATGATAGACCACTTTCTGGGCCATAAACACACTGTAACCAATTAAAAGAGTAAAAACCATACAAAGTATGTAATGGGACTGTGATGCAATTAAACCAGAAATCAATAACAGATATTCAGAAAATCCTCAAATATTTGGAGATTAAACAACACTTATAAATAACATATGAAAACCCCAAATAGCCAAAGCAATCCTGAGAAGAAAGAATAAAATGGGAGGGATCTTGCTCCCCAACTTCAAGCTCTCCTACAAAGCCACAGTAAACAAGACAATTTGGTACTGGCACAAGCACAGAGCCACAGAACAGTGGAACAGAATAGAGACTCCAGATATTAACCCAAACATATATGGTCTGTTAATATACGATATGGACATACAATGGGGAAATGACAGCCTCTTCAACAGCTGGTGTTGGCAAAACGGGACAGCTACATGTAAGAGAATGAAATGTATCATTGTCTAGCCCTATACACAAAAGTAAATTAGAAATGGATCAAAGGCCTGAATGCAAACCATGAAACCATAAAACTCTTAGAAAAAAATATAGGCAAAAATCTCTTAGACATAAACATGAGTGACTTCTTCATGAAAATATGTCCCTGGGCAAGGGAAACAAAAGCAAAAATGAACAAGTGAGACTCTATCAAGCTGAAAAGCGTCTGTACAGCAGCAAAAATGAACAAGTGAGACTCTATCAAGCTGAAAAGCGTCTGTACAGCAAAGGACACCATCAATAGAACAAAAAGGCATCCTACGGTATGGGAGAATATATTCATAAATGACAGATCCAATAAAGGGTTGACATCCAAAATGTATAAAGAGCTCATGCACCTCAACAAACAAAAAGTGAACAATCCAATTAAAAAATGGGCAGAGGAGCTGAACAGACAGTTCTCCAAAGAGGAAATTCAGATGGCCAACAGACACATGAAAAGATGCTCCACATCGCTAGTCCTCAGAGAAATGCAAATTTAAACCACAATGAGATATCACCTCACACCAGTAAGGATGGCCAGCATCGAAAAGACTAAGAACAACAAATGTTGGTGAGGATTCAGAGAAAGGGGAACCCTCCTACACTGCTGGTGGGAATGTAAGCTAGTTCAACTATTGTGGAAAGCAATATGGAGGTTCCTCAAAAAGCTCAAAATGGAAATACCATGTGACCCAGGAATTCCACTTCTAGGAATTTACCCTAAGAATGCAGCAGCCCAGTTTGAAAAAGACAGATGCACCCCTCTGTTTATTGCAGCACTATTTACAATAGCCAAAAAATGGAAGCAACCTAAGTGTCCATCAGTAGATGAATGCATAAAGAAGATGTGGTTCATATACACAATGGAATACTATTCAGCCATAAGAAGAAAACAAATCCTACCATTTGTAACAACATGGATGGAGCTAGAGGGTATTATGCTCAGTGAAAAAAGCCAGGCAGAGAAAGACAAGTACCAAATGATTTCACTCATCTGTGGAGTGTAAGAACAAAGGAAAAACTGAAGGAAGAAAACACAGCAGAATCACAGAACCCAAGAAAGGACTAACAGTTACCTAAGGGAAAGGGACTGGGGAGGATGGGTGGGAAGGGAGGGAGAAGGGGTGGGAAGAAGAAAGGGGGCCTTGTGATTAGCATGTATACAAGGACTGGGGAGGATGGGTGGGCAGGTACGGGGAGGGCTGTGCAACACAGAGAAGACAAGTAGTGATTTTACAGCATCTCAGTACGGTGATGGACAGTGACTAATAGGGTATGTGGTGGGAACTTGGTGAAGGGGAGAGTCTAGTAAACGTAATGTTCCTCATGCAATTGTAGATTAATGATACCAAATAAATAAATAAATAACATATGAATCAAAGAAGTCACAACATCCATTTTAAAACATTTTGAGCAAAATAAAGTTGAAAATAAAACTTACCAGAAATTGTGGGATGCAGCAAAAGCAGTTTACAAAGAAACTTGAAACATTAAATATGTATATTTGAAAAGAAGAAACAAAAGAAGCAACACAGCAACAAAGATGTCTTTCCTCAAGTAAATGGAGAGCAAAACTCTGGCACAGCTATACAAAGACTAAAATAATGGGGGAGAAAATACAATCTTTTCTGCAGAATTCCAAATGTTTACATAGATATTTCACCTACAAGAACGTGGTGGAACACACATCCCTACTCCTTAAGAGTGGGCTGTGCATAGTGGACTTTGCTCCAAAGAGTACAGTATAGAAAGAAGGAAAGAAATGACTTTACACTGCTTTTGGTAGTAACACACACACCTCAGTCAGGTAGTCAAGACTGACAGCAGCAGTGATAGGTAGTGTTGAGATTATGTACTCTTGATGTGATGTGATGAAAATGGTACTTTACCTTGGTGGTCTTCCTCCCCAATACCCGTAACCATCAGGGAAATCTCAATTGAGGGACATTCTACAAAACTTGAGTACTCCTCAAAGCAAGAATGGTCTAAGAAATTGTTAGAGAAAGAGGAGCTGAAGGGGACATGACAACAAAATGAAATGTGTTATCTTGGATGGGATCTTGGAAAAGAAAGGGATATTGGCAAAAACAAAGAAAACCTAAATCAAGTAGGGACTTTAGTTAATAATGTGTCATTCATTAATTCAGTAATAATGCATTGGTTCATTAATTTTAGCAAATGCACATGTAGGATGTTAATATGGGGAACTCTCTGGGATTATAGGGACTCACTATCTTTATACTTTTTCTGTAAATCTAAAATTATTCTAAAAGTCCATATTTAAAAAAATTCTATATAAGTATGCATACATGTTTCATTTGTAGGATTCTTACTCAAGACCATTTGTTCCAGTTTCAAGAGTTTTGGCTGAATAAAACTTTTGGCATTTATAATAGTTCATTTTTGGAATACAGTAATTTTATTTTTCCTGTACAAAAACTTGCAAGGACAAAATTCTCTTTTAGTTGTTAAAATCTTATTGTCTTCCATATATTTTTCAGTACTTATGTTATTCATTGTCACTTTACAAATTGCTGCTTAAGGACAAAATACATAGGGGCACAAATAAAAAATAGAGCCCATGTTTTTCATCTTCTCATTTTATCATCATGTTAGGAAGAGCCAATATGGAGAAAGGGTCACTTTGAAAGGAGGCTGGTTGGCAGAAACTGCATTTTGCGATGGTATCATTCCAACTCTGGAGAGTTCCATTATTCAGAAGTTTCCCTGGTCCACTGATGCATTGAGAGGGTGAGCCATGCTGCTTTCTCATCCTGACAGAGAATGTTGCCCTGACAGCTGTTAGGAGAGTAGAGATACTGTAAAGAGCATCCATAATGGAAAGATAAAAGAGCTTACCTTCTTGGATCTCACTGATGATGTGTGGAGCAGCACACATGGGTTTTTAGAATGCACCTTGAAAAACCTGCTAACTTCATTTGAGGCATAATATTTGGCAGACATACATGCATATACATACACACTTGGTTCATTTTTCAATATCATAAAGAGTATGTAGAAGTCACAACAAACCTTTAGTAAATCCACCTTTAGTGAAACCACCCATAGATACATCCTCTTCCATCTTTAGAGTGTAGACTTAGGTCTTCTGTGTTGAAGAGTTTAAAAATTTTGTTTGTTTTGTGAATGATTATTATAAAAGGAAAATTTTTCCCAAAAGTGAGAATTTTTTGTTAGAAGATCTTTGCTCATCAAAATCTGAAAAGATGTTAGGGAATAATCAGAGAGCTAAATAGGACTCATCTCTTTTGTCCTCAGGAAAAGAATATGTTGTCTTTATGTAAAGACATTGAAGAAACATTTACTGATTAAAAGGCATGATATCTTGCATTTACTTCAAAATAATATTGGATTGGAGGCAGTGGCTAGGGCTATTAGCAAAACAAGATTGACTGTGAGTTGATTGTTAACTGTTGGTATGGCTGAATTGTATCTCCCTTTCCCCAAAATTGTATGTTGAAACTCTGATTCTCCTCAGTACCTCACAATACCACTGTATTTGGAGATAGGGCCTTTGAAGAAGTGATTAAGTTAAAATGAGACCATTAGGGTGAACCAGTTTAACCTATGTTCTTATAGGAAGAGGTAATGGAACACACGAACACCAGGGATCACACGCAGGGGGAAAGTTGTATGAAGACAGTGGGAAGGTGCCCATGGACAAGCCAAAGAGAGGCCTCAGAAGAAACCAAATCAACTGGCGCTTTTATCTTGAACTTCTAGCCTCCAGAACTGTGAGAAAATACATTTGTGTTGTTTAAGCCACCCAGTGTGTGGTATTTTGTTATCAAGTCCCTGATCCAAATACCTATCACATCACCAGAGCAATGTTTTCTGCTCTCCAGGCACTGAGAGGCTAGAAGGGAATACAGATGAGGAATGGTACAATAACAGTCTAGTAGCAAATGTTAAAGGGGAAGTTTAAGGTGCTTTGGGAGCTCATTGATGGGTAACAAAACCAGAACTCGGGGGATCAGGGAAGACTTGCTGAAAGTAGGTAGGAGTTAGCCTGGTAAAAAGGACAGGGGAAAGAAAATTTTAAATAGAAGGAACAGCAATGTGCAGAGGCCAGGCTATGGGAGCATTGCATATTTGGTGATATCAAAAGTAGTTCAATAGGGATGAAGTCTATGATGTTTGTGAGTGAGGGAGTAGGAAGATTGGGCACCAAGTGGGAAGATTTTATTACCATCGAACACATGCCCATGCCCATGTATTCTATTTAATGTCAGTCGGTCTGTCCCCACTAGAATGTAAGCTCTGTGATGTCTTTTTTGTCTGTTTTGCTCACTGTTTTATTATCAGTACTTAGAATGGCACCTGGCACATAGAAAGTGTTCAACAATAAAATTGTTAAATAAATGAATGAATAAAGATCATGATTTTTTCTTTTATAAAATCACTTTGGCAGTACTGTGGTAAATGTTTGGAACATGGCCACAGGCAGGGATGACAGTCAAAAAACAATTGCAATAGTCCTGCTAACATTGGTGGGGGTGGTGTGGATGGAAAGACTATACTGATGCGAGTTACCCAGGAGGTAGAATCAAGAGAACTTGTAATTTGACTGGGTGTTAGGTTTGAGGGAGAAGAGGGGAGTCTGAGATCACTCCCTAGTGTCTAGCTTAAGGAGTGAAAGAAAGGGGGTCATTTCGAGAGGCAAGGGCCATAGAAAGAAAAGGAGATTTGGGGGAGGTGATGGAGATAATTCAGTTTTTGTCATGTCTAGCTTGGAGGTCACAGAATGACATCCAATTTAAGATGTCTACCCTACAGTGATTCTAACAGTGATTGTAGAGGAAAACTGCCTGGGCTGGATCTAGAATTACTTCCTTCAACTCAGAGGTGACACTGAAGTCATTTAAGTGGCTGCAATTACTCCAGAAGAGCGTAGGCACAGAAAATAAGTACAAGGAGTACTGAGAGTGAAATGGAAACAGGAAATCAAAGCAAGCCCTGATTAGAACTCCTCCCAAAGTTCAGTGAAATCCTGATTGTTATGTTTGTCATTATTTTACGGAACTCTAGAAGAATGCATAGTTCAAATTCTAGCTCTGAAGCTGTAATCCTGTCAGTTACTTCACCACTTTGGAGCTGATTATTCTGTAAAATAAGTCCAATTATAATATTAGCCTCTGTCACAGGTTTGTTATAAGGACTACGTAAGATCTATATAAAGCCTCTAGAACATTGTGCACTGAATCTTTGTTAGCTCTTATTGATATCATTTTAAATTGCATTATTATGTTTCCAGTTTGGAATAGTAGTGCTTACAGCTTCTAAGATGAACCACAGAAGATTTCTCTTGGTGTGGATTGTTGAGTGTGATGGAGCACTCCTTTTATGTTATGTTTGTGGATATGTGTATATATGAATAATTACTAAAATATACAGTGTATATCTATTAGTTGTGGATTGTAATTAATTACTAGTTGCAAATGATTTGAAACTTAAATGGATGAGTTTAAAGCATTTAATGAAATAGACTCCAGAATACAGTTGTGTGCTATTGATTAAACCTTATTTGTTATTGTTTGATCAGGGTCTTACTGTTTTTAACTTTTTATTTTCAGATGGACTTTATATTAGTACCTTGAATATCTAATAATCCTGGGTGACTACACATTTATTGGCTCATTAAAGTGTGTGTCTGCAAATTTTTTGTCTTTGTTTTTCTTATCAACATCTTGATGGTGTGGCTTTTTACGGGATGCCCAATCCTTACTGCTTCCTGCCTGGTTTTGTAAAGAAGCTGCTTTCATTCTCTGATATGGTCTTGGTCTAAATGACACTGTTTAGCTCTCAGAAAAGCACATTGCAAAGGCCTCATGCTTGAGTTCACTGTAAAATGCTCCCCTCTGACTGTCTTTTCCTAATCAGAAAAGTCTTCTCCACTGACCCACTTTTCCTGTCTTAATTCCATTTCCCTTTGAAGTCCAGTGTGGAAGTTGCTTTGCATAAAATTGTTTTTGATAATACATTAATCCTGTGAGCAGGCTTCTGTGCATCTCAAAAACTTGCCTCTCCTGAAGATTTCCTTTTGTTATTAAAGGAAGTGAACTGTTTCTCTCTAATTTTAAGCTGTTAGCTTGGGCTACACTTAAATCACTACTACCACAGTGATGGCAAAAATAATTGTTTTAATAGTGAAAATAGAGGTGGAAAAATATAGCTATGAATATATGTATATACACACACAGCATTTGAACAAGGCTGACCCACAGGGTAGGCTCTTAGGCAGAACTGGCCTATTTATGGGTGACCTTTCTGCCTCAAAACATCGTTCTTCACACTGCCAGGTTAAAAAGTTTATATGGTAATTCTGCATTAAAAAATCATCCTTTTGAAATACATTAAGGTAACAAACATCATTTTTAAAAATAGAAATATATTCATTTTCATCATTTCTTCACTTATCAGTTATTATTTTTTGGATGCCCAATAGTAATAGTATTTCTTAGCTTTCAGTAGTGAAGAGAGAGATAAGGTGTTTGCTCTCATGGAGCTGAGCATTTAGTGGAAGATGCAGACAGTAAACAAATAACCACCTAAGTATTCAATAAATATTTGATGAACAAATGAGCTTTTAAAACATTGGGATTAAGGGAGTTTACAAGAAAGAATAAGGCAGCTGTTTTTTTCTAAATGGTTCTGAATCTTTTGAATTCATGGCTTTATACAACTTGGGTTCTTATCAGTATCAAAAGATATTATAGGTGAAATAGGCTTTTGTAGTTTTGCCTTAAACTTAACTTGTGTAACATTGTCTCTGTGGGAAGATGCATACAAATTCCAAATCATTTAAATGATCACTGGGATGCTTCATGTTTGTACATAGGGCTTGCTTTCTTCCATTTCACATCATCCATCCTTTCTGTGACCCAAATTCCCTACCCCTCCATCCCTCCCTACTTTTATGCCTTCTGAAACAGCAGTCAGCTCCCTCTCCTGTAAGGTAAGCATCTGAGAAACTTAGAGAGGTGACCAAGGTTGCAGATTAATGAGAACTGATGCAAAATTCCATCTCACTTTCTATAAATGTATTATGTCTATTTTTGTGCCTTATTGAAAGCAACATAGGTTTGAAAATATTTTATGAGGAATTATTAAAAAAGAATTTTCTGTAGGAATTAGACTCTAAACCAGCACATACAGTCCTTTGTGCTGCAACAGCAGTGGTGAGCAGTGTTTGTTGCTTATATCTTCAAAAATTCTCTCGTCTTGGTGTTTGTGGCACCAGATGTGCCTGGTGTTCTGCAGCTATACTTCCTCAGTCTCTGTGCCTGATGCAGCGTGATCTGCAGTGGGTCCCTGGAAACCCTCATTGCATCACACCTGACATCAGGGTTTCTCAGCCTTGGCACTATAGACGTTTTGGTCTAGGTAACCTTTACTGTAGGGGCCTGTCTTGTATATTGTAGGATATTGGCAGCATTCCTGTCTTCTCTTCACTAGATGCCCCCCTTTGGGACAACCAAAATATGTCTTCAGACATTTTCAAATATCTCCTGAGGGGCAAAATAATTCCCCTACCTCTGGTTGAGAACCACTGCTTTGTATTCTTTTCCTAAGCAACCCCACCAACACTCTTGGATTCAATGATGATTTACATATTAACTATGCTCATTATGTAACCTCAGTGCAGCTTTGTTTCTGAGCTCTAGTGGTGACATGTCTTCTTGGATATTTCAAAGGGATTGCAAAGCTAAAAGAAAAAATGCTGATCTTCTTATCACACTTCTTCTCTTGGTGTTTCCTATCTCATAGTCAGGCACTGCCATCCACTCATCTCCCTCATCCCCTGTGACTGTTCAGTCACTAAGTGCTGCTGATTCTGCACATCAGCTCCACCCCAGATCCATTCCGTTCTCTCCATAGTTACTGTCCACCACTGCAGGCCACACCACCATCATATATTGCCCATACTGTTGGTGAGCCTTAACCCTAGACTTCAGCAATTTCTACTTGCCTTCAATTCATTCTATGTCACTCAGAGGATCTTGTAAAACCATACATCTGAACAAGTCACTTACATATGCTTCCATCTGCTTTTAGGTTAAGGATCCATATCCTTAACAAGACTAGGTTGCCTGTGAGATCTGGCCCCTGCTTATCTTCCAGCCATTTCCTGCATACCATATATCTTCCCACTGCCATGACTCTGCACATGATTAGAATATTCTCAGTCAGTTCCTCCTTGATCCCCAGCATCCTAGCTAATTCCTAGTATTAAGGATATATATATCTCTATATATTTTTTTCTTCTTTCACTAGTGCTACTATAAGGAAGATGGTTTCATCAGTTTCATTTGTGTGTGTGTGCATGTTTATTTATTTATTTTTTTTGTTTGATTTTTTTTTTTGAGAGGGCATCTCTCATATTTATTGATCAAATGGTTGTTAACAGTAAAATTCTGTATAGGGGACTCAATGCACAGTCATTAATCAACCCCAAGCCTATATCTCAACAGTCTCCAATCTTCTGAAGCATAGTGAACAAGTTCTTACATAGTGAACAAGGTCTTACATAGTGAATAAGTTCTTACATGGTGAACAGTTCAAGGGCAGTCATATCACAGAAACTTTAGGTTTTGATCACACATCATGAACTATAAACAAGTCAGATATGATTATTCATTTGATTTTTATACATGATTTATATGTGAATGCCACATTTCTCCCTTATTATTATTATTATTATTATTATTTTAATAAAATGCTGAAGTGGTAGGTAGATGCAAGATAAAGGTAGAAAACATAATTTAGTGCTGTAAGAGGGCAAATGTAGATGATCAGGTGCCTATAGACTAAGTATTAATCCAAGCTAGACAAGGGCAACAAAACATCCACAGATGCAGAAGATTTCTCTGAAAACAGGGGGGTGAGGTTCTAAGCCTCCCCTCTGTTGATCCCCAATTTCTCACCTGATGGCCCCTCTGTGACTGTGCCTGTCTTAGGTTGTTCCTCCCTTGAGGAATCTTACCCATCTCTGGCTAATCAGTCATCTTCCGGGGCCATACAGGGATGTGTGCATGTTTATTATATTCAGAAACTAGAGAATATGACAACCTGAATATATTATATCCTTTTTTGAAAACATATATTTATAAAAATATAAAACAACCATAAGAAGAAAGCAGAGATTGAATTATATACATATAAACATGTATATATAATGAAATTGCTTTTAAAAATGGTATTCCTATTTATCAATTTTTGGTGAGTCCTTTCTTTTTTCCTTTCTTTTTTGGTAGAATGTATCAAAATGTCTGAAAAAATGCTCTAGCAAAAAATGTACTATATCATAAAGATTCAAAAGGAGATAATTTCTGGCTACTGAGCCAGAAATGTGTATGAGTCATAAATTAAACCTGACAAACCTGTCATACAATATAAGTTTTAATAAAAGCATAATCTGTGCTTTCAAGACTGTCAGAATCAATAATCCATCATCAGCTCTTTTTTAGATTGGCTTACATAATACAGAAATGTGAAAATAAATACATTTTTTAGTCCATGAGCGAAACTATAAAACGTAAATGTGGTTTAGGCCAAAAAAAAAAAAATCTGTAAGTTAGTTTAAATTGAAGAATATGAAATAGGGAAAGTGATTGTTTTAAAAGAAATAGTCCATAAACCAAATTAGAAGACAAATGGGAAACTGTAAAAGAGTTATATGTGTGTATGTGTGTTACACAGTTAATTTTTTTAATATACAAGCACTGTTACATATAAATTTTTAAAAAGTATACTAATAGAAAAATGGGCAACGTACTTGAACATAAAAAATTTTAAAGGTGACTCAAATGGCAAATAAATATTTGAAATATTGTTCATCCTAGTTAGGAATCATTTCCAACTACAAAAAAAGTTTTATCCACTAAGTAGGAAATGATAAAAAATAAAACCCAATAATGATAGATACTTGATGCTAGAGATTATGTGGGGAAATGGGCACTTATTCTCTCCAAATGGGACTTTTCTCCCTAAGAAAAGGAGAAGTGCTGATTCTAGGACTGGGGCAGGGAAAATCCAAGATTACTCTGGGAGAAAATTTAAGGAGAAATAGGATATGTAATGTAGCTTTAAACTATCTCCCTTGCCCCATATTTATTAGTTCCTGGGGTAGTTTTAACATAAGTCCACAAACTCTCTTATATGCCTCCCTCCAAGAGGTGGACTCAGTTCTCTCCCTTATGTGTGGACTTAGTGACTCAATCTTCTAAAGTTACAGAATGAGAAAATAGTGGAGAAACCTAGCAGATACCACTGTAACCGAGTGATCAGGTTCAAAATCACCAGTGATAAGACCTAGTAACATCCTAGACGACCGAGAGGATGAGAAGAGAAGGCAGCCTTGCCTCTGTCACATTCTTCTCCAAAGAGAATGCCAGATTTTTTCATTCTTCTCCAAAGCACAATGCCAGATTTTTCATGAAAAGCTAAACAAAACTAAATTTAAAAATGGAGGGACCTTCTACAAAATATGTTATCAATTTGCTTCCAAGTGTCCCAATCATGAAAAACAAGTCACAAATGAGAAACTGTCCAAGACTGCAGGAGAATGAGCAGGTGTGCCGACTGAGTGCAGCATGCCATCCTGCCCCAGAAAAGGCCACTAGGAGGAAAACTGAAACCTGAATGGAGTCTGAAGGTTGGTTAATAGCACTGTATCAAAGTTAATTTCTCAGTTTTGATAAATACTGTTTAAGATGTTATCCTTAGTGCAAGCTGCTTGAAGGGCTTGTGGGATTCTTTATACTGTCTTTATAACTCCTCTGTAAACCTAAAATTGCTATAAAATAAGTTTAAAAATGTAGGTGACATAATAGTATTAATTCACTTGAAAGCTGTTTATTAAGTACTTAATATCTGCCAGAGACTCTGCTATGTTTTATTGCACTGAATAAAACAGATAATATTCTTGCCCTTGTAGAGCTTTCATTTTATTACCAATTGATCCTTTCTTAAAAATTACTCCATATTTATTTGTATAGATATAATCTATAATATGCATTTTGCTTTTATGGCTTAATTGGACGATAAATAGAAGCATTTGGATGAAGGTGCTGTTATTTGCAAGAGGGAGTAATAATGTAGATCAGAATATGGAGATTTGGAGACAAAAGGTCTTGTGGAGATCACCTCACTGCTTTGAATCAGTGGTTCTTAAAGTGTGCTCCAGGAACAGTTGGCATCAGCATGGCCTGGTGGCTTGTAGAAGTGCAATTTCTCCAGCTGAACCTGTCTTAACAAATTGGGATCTTCTGTGACCACGTTCAGCAATCTGTAGTTTATTAAGCCCTCCAGGTGATCTCACTGCTCCAAATCACAACTTCCTTATCTCCAAACTGAAAACAATAATAATACTAACCTTAGGATTTTATGTATATAGTGCCAGTGTGCAATGCAAACCAATTTAGCCATTTGTCTGGCACATTATAAGTGTTTCAGTCAAAGGTACCTTTATACCAGATATTACTACCCCTCCCCTCAAATGTCTTCATGGCTAGCTCCCTCTCCTCTTTTGGGACTGTGCACGAAGGCACTTTATCAAGGAGGCCTATTTGATTGCCTTTATTGTAATTGCAAAATGCCTCTCCTTCCTGCACTGCTGTCTAGAACTTTCCGTTTCTTTTCTCCTCCCACCGTCTCCTCATCTTTCAATAGCACTTATCACCTTCTAATAACAAATTATGCAATTTATACATTCATTATGTGCATTTAAAAATATTTGTCTTTCCCTGTTCAGTTGTAACTCCTCAAGTGCAGGGGTACCATTGTTTTTACTCCTGTAGTCCAAGTACTTAAATCAATGCCTGCCACAGAGTGGACACTTTAATATTTGTCTCCACAATGAATGGCTGACAATTATTGTTTTATGAAAGTGGGTTTCCAAGTGTTCTTCGCCCCCTTTCAGTGTTCCGAATGTTTGATTTGCCTTTTGAAAAGCTTCCAGGATTGGGCTGTGTTTTTGGCACTGCTCATTGGTCTCTGCACCCCAAAGACACCTGGAGAGCCTCTGCGGCTGGGGCAGGAATGGGGTCCCATCCACTTGGCTGCCCCAGCCATCCACCCTGCCCTCAGTGGTTGGATTCTGGGAGAAGCTTCACTGACAAAAGGACTGTAGCTAAATGAGTTTGAAACTCACGTCTCTATACCATCAAATTACAGCAAGTTTGTTTTCACAAATATTGCTGAACTCTGCAGTCACTTTTTATTGGTGAGAGAGGCAGTTAAGAGCTATGAAGTTGTTCCAGGCAGAAAGAATTGAGTGGAGATGTCATGAGGAAAGAATTAGGAGAAGGGAGGAAATGAGATAGAGGGGCTTTAGGTGGACCAGGCAGGTACACAGACAGTGGTAAATGAAGTCGGAGAGCTGATGGCAGAGCCCACCTGAGGAGGAGGCCTTGGAACTCAGGCAGAGGGACGGGAACTCTGTGCAGGGGCATCAGCAGCGAGTTCTGAGAAGTGTCACAGCTGCAGATGAGATGGGTTTTGACAATATCTTTTAACAGATTTGAAGGTTGGGAAGAATCTGCTGAGCAAGAGACCAGATTTTGGTTGCGAAGTCTTATTTTAGAAGTAGAGGAAGGCCAGATTGTCATCATCTAGGGTGTAGAATGTGTGTGTGTGTGTGTGTGTGAGTGTGTGTGTGTGTGTCGCTCTCTCTTTGGTCATTTAGTAGCTGATAACAGCATTACCCAGTGTTATTCAGCTTTGTTTACTTTTATTCTTGCATCTATTTCTTTTTTACCTTTTTTCTAATCTTTTATAGTACTGCCTCCTTAATATGTCATCCTTGGGGAGAACAGAGCATCTTCACAAAAAACCGCCGACACCTATAAGCATCAGCACATAACCATACTTCAGTGAGTGCTAAACGTCTGCCTCCTCTATTATTTTGCTGAGCAAAAATTAAATTTTCTTAATGTCCCAGGATAACCATTGGGAGCATTGTGATTGTGCTAAAAACAAATGCAATCAAAAGACTTGTCCAAGTGTTGTTTTTTTTTTTGTCTTTAAATGGGAGTAATGACATTACCACCCAAATCAGAGGATAGCTTGGAGGATCAAGTGAGACAATCCTTATGGCATTTCCTCAGGGCCTGACACAGTAATAAGCACCAAATGAATCATGGCTACTGGTGTCACCATCGCTGTCACCATTCTCCAGCTTCCCAGACTGTCAGATAACTCTGCCTGTTTCCTGATTCTTTCCTTCATAACCTTGGTATCATCATAATTTTCCTTTAAGATGGAGCATGTCTGTCTGTTCACACCTGTGGTTTATTGCTCAACAAAAGGTAGACTCTCAATAAATATTGACAGATTGAATCAATGAATACATAACTTTTTTCAATTAAAAGTATGCTAAAAATGTCATCTTCCATTTGTTGATGGCTGAATGATTTTTGGAGATGTGGTACAATTTCTGTGCTTTGAAAATGTACTTTAACATAACATTTCCTCTTCTGACTTGGGTTGCAGCTATGCTCAACCAACTTCAGAATTTAAATTTCTATGTGTGGCATAGTCAGGCTATCCAGAATATTTATAAAAGTCCTCGTGTAACTCTAATCATAAACTTGAATAACTTTGCAACTATGCACAATAAAAATAAACTAAAATTGGCATGTTTACTCATCAGAATCATGTTCCTTTCAGTATTCTAGCGCCTGGATCATGTATGCAATTTACGAAATCATTCATCCAGCAGCAAATAGAGAATGGTTTTAATGAGATGTCAAATCAGATTGAATTGTGGTCCTGAAAGATGTTGAATATATCGAGTCAGAGAAATTTGAACTCTATTGAGATGAAACATTATGCATTGTATTAAAAATGAAAAGGTAAATGTTTATCTACCATTCATATTTAGTTTTTAAGTCTTATTTTACCATAGCTGAAGGCAAGAGGATGTGATCAATCATGGACAATAATGAACCAATTTTGGTGGTGGTGTTTATGTTTTTGTTGTAAAAGGAGATTGTTGTTCACCCTTTTATTGGGTCCCAATTATAGGCCATTGATAAATAATACCATATGTGATTTTCAGTTATAATCTTGAGCTGTGAAGCTCTTGGTATTTATACAAATGAAGCTCAGTGGATGGTTTTAATAGTACAATCTCTTTCTTGATCACTAGGATTTCTGATTCCCCAGTGTCCAAGATCTAAGGAATACTTTCAGTCCTCCTCGTGTTTAATCTCCCCAGTGTCCCACCCAACGGCCACTCCCTCCTTGAAACAATCCCTTCCTTTGACTTTGGCCCTTGGCTTTCCTGCAGGCTCTGCATGCGCCTTCTCTGCTCTTCTCAGCCACTCATCCTGCAGTTCCTGAAGACCCGGTCAGCCCCAGGGCTTCCTCCTTGCCCCTTTTCCTCCCCACTCTTTCTTTCCTTTCCTTTCCTTCTCACCTCTTCCTTTCATTCTTATCTCTTCTCCCTTAATACTTTTTTTCTAAATAATCTTATCTAAGACCCTATTTATGGTCAGTTACCTGCAATATGCTGTTGATCAAAATCAAAATCTTCAGTCCATACCTTTCCTCCTATCCAGACCTGCCTACCCAAACATTTCTCCTTTGGCTCTAGGTCATATTCGTTGCTCAATTTAAAACTCTTTCCCACATCACTACACTGCCTACCCAGGTCCATAAACAAGAGACCTAGGAGGTATCTCTTTTACTCTTTTACTTAATCTTTCAAGTCTACTCAGCCACCTGTTTATTTTACCCCCTAAGGGCTACTCTTCATCATGAGTGCACCTGGCCAGACACTCTAGGCTAACCTAGCAGAATCTTTCATATGGGCTATACGAGGAATTTCTATTATAGGCTAGAATAATCTCTAGACTTGTTTTCTCATACCATTTTTTTCCTCACTTAACCATTTTCCACACTGCAGCCTAAGTAATCTTTTTGAAAGAGAAATTTGATTATGTACAGTTCCCTTTGTTAGGGTCAAATTTCTTAACAAGGCCATAAGTTCCTGCATAGTGTGGCTCTGACTGACCCCTGCAACCTCATGTCACAGATGCTTCCCGCTTTGGTCTCTGCTCCAGCCACATTATTATTTGTGAAGTTCATGGAAATATACCCTGCTGAATCCTGCCGCAGGATCCTTGTACCTGCTATTTTCTCTGTCTGCAGTGTTCTTCTCATGCCTCAGTCTTCACTGCAGCACTACTTTATGTAGTTAGCTACTTCTCACCTTTACAGTTTCTGTTTAAATATGATTTCCTTGGTGAACTTTACTAATATCATGATGTTAATAATTGATTTCCTCGTTACCTTTTTTGCCACACCTCCGAGCATTTACCAGCTATGATTATACCTTATTTGTGTGTTTATTTGGTTAATATTTGCTGACTATAAGCTCTGTGACAGCTTGTTCACCATTTTTCTCTCTGTGCCTATCATGGTACCCATATAGATATAAGTACAAGACACACAGATGAATGAAAGCCAAGATACTCAAATATTTGCAGGTTATTCTTCCAGACACCAGATGTTGATCTGGTGCATCTTTGGTTTTAAAATATTATGAGCAGTTTTTTAAAAAACAGCTTCTTTCATCTTGCAGGAGGAGCACAGTGGCCAACTTACACATTGCTCACTCTCTCTAAGAGACATGAAGGACCATCTATTCATTAGTATTCAATACTTTTCTTAATGTAACAAAATTAAATATTAGCATGTTTTACAGCAGTATTTTCCCAAATTCTTTGGTTATGACCCAGTTTACCTCATTATCTAGTACAGATGCATACATGCAACTGAAGTAAAGCTTCAGAAAACAATTATTTTCCATTGTAACAAGCAGTATATTCTATTAATTTCTATTCTGTTCTCTTCTGTTTTATTCTATTCTGTCTTATTTATTAATAGTGCTTAGAACTAATTAAATTGATTTCACAGTTGGACCAAATTTTTTAGAAACTTATTTTTAAAGCTGCAGTTTTGAATAGATATAAATATTAAAAGTGAGTAATAAATTGATTAAGATTGGATATACATTTCATTTCTATTTCAAGAAACTTATTTTGGCTAAAGAAAGGAAGATGTTTTTGAGGGTCTAGGACATTATCTTATTTGAAATATAGGAGAGTTAATATGTCAAAACTGTTTTCTAGCTAGCATTTCAAATATTTGTGAACTATTTGCTATTTTGGAATTCCCTTTATTTTTGAATCTAAAACCATGTAATGCAATATAGACATTAAATTTGGTTTTGACTGGATAAATCAGAAGGGTGAAAATATTTTAAAATTTCTTGTATTTATTGAAGTATAGTTGATATGCAATATTATATTGTTATTAGGTATATAACATACTGATTCAACAATTTATGTGTTATGAAATTTTCACCATGATGTGTGGTTGCCAACTGTCACCATAAAAAGTATTACAATATTATTGACTATATTCCCTATACTGTACTTTTCATCTTCATCTCTGTGACTTATTTATTTTATAATTGGACATTTGTACCTCTTCATCTCCTTCATCTGTCTCACCCATTCCCCAGTCCCCTTCCCTATGGCCATCACCAGTTTTGTTCTCTGTGTTTATGAGTCTATTTGTTCTTGTTTATTTTATTTCTTAGATTCCACATATAAATGAAATCACATGATATTTATCTTTTGCTGACTCAATTAGTATAATAGAAGGTCAGAAAACTTTTGATAATGTTTTGATAAAATTTTTGATGGAGAAAGAGAAACATGAGAGATGGAAAATGTAAAGGAAATAGAAATTCTTAAATCTGTTACCAGCTTATGACCTTTGATTTGTGGAACCAGTTTTTGAGGAGTGCTTAAAACACCAGGGTGGTGGTATGCCACGGCCAGAGAAGTAAGGACGCTTAGTTAATGCACTGTCATGTCTACTTTTTAGAATAAAGTATACAATTTGTCGTTAGGAAAGTTTAATTAACAAGACAACTATTCTTTTAGAAAAGGTTTTAAAAGAAAGAGAAAGATACATTTTCCATTCATCTTTATTCTTTATCAGTTCACTGTGACCATTAGCACTGGGTTGCTAAGTCCCATCTTAGCTATAGGTCTGTGTTCGCATCATGTTTGCCATCAGAGTTCATTGTTCAAGGAACTCTCATTTGACTTCTTGATCTAGTTAGAGTAAAACTGGAGGAAAAATGGCTGTATGATTCTTTCCCCCAGTCAGAAGAGACTCCTCTTTCTACACTGAACCATGAAGGTGGTTCTTTAACTCCAGCTACAAATGTTGTTAATGGAGCCTGTCACTGTGTGCATGGTTTTATGTCTTATACTGGACTATTGATTAGGTTGGTAAATTAAAGGAAGTCTGCAGAAATAGCTTTTCTCAGGAGAAATCTCACTGGTGAGAAGATGTTAAATAGCTGATGCTGAACAGTGCCTAACATTTGGGTTACAGTTCTTGTTCACAATGCCTTGTCAATGATGTCATGGGAGCAGCCACCAAATCTCAGAGCTCCAATCTCAGAAGTCACCCATCTGTCACCTGCTCAGAAGAGTATGAACATTACTGTCAGGCCGAGAAGCCGACTACTGAAGCATCGTGTACCACATCAGCTGTTCATCTCCTTCAAATTTCTCTCTCTCTATGTATTCTTCTCTGCCAGTATCCTGGAGTAATCAGGAACAATCCTGATGATTAAAGGGAAACTGGGCATGGAAAATGAGCATCACCATCCAAACAGTTTCACATTTATAATGTAAGGCTGAGCCTATCCTTCTGGCTACTAGGATGACAGGGGTCTGGGAGGGATGATTCACAGGCAGGCCTCACCAGCCTTCACTCAGTAGGTCTTACAGGAAATAGAATGGAATCTGTGGGAACAGGATGATTCACCCCCATATGTGGGCTGAAAGGGGACAGGTGACAGGGTAAAGGATTTGCTACCTTTACCTTCTGCAGAAAACTGCAGCCATTATGTTAGTAAAAGCACTCGGATGTTCTTTCTGCCCTTCCTAGGTGGAGGGGATGGGAACTTCTGTTGAAGCGGTGGCTTTAAAGGGACAGAGTATTAGTCATACTTGGAATATGTTTGAAATGCAAATGTCCAGACCTACTGAAACTGGAGCCTTTGGAGATGGGGCCCAGTAATTCACATCTTACCGAGACCTCCTGTTGGTTCTGACTCATGCCTAAGTTGGAGAATAACTGTAATAAAGTCTATAAAGAATAATGCACCCTTGATGCCACTCTCCGAAATGGTAATATGTTGAGGCTTATTCTTGCTTAGAATGCATGTCTGTTATTTAGAACATGTATTTGAATATATATGTGGTAGAAAAATCTCATTGCTTAAAACCACAACTACTAGCTAAGAATTGGGAATCATTCTTAAGGAAAAACTATAATCTCAGGCTCTCTACTGCGTTCAAATTATTCAGAGCTGGGCCTTGAATTGAGTTTATAAAACAGGTCTGGAGAAACCTGAATTGCTTTAAATGTTAGGGGTTGCTTATGGAACATTTTCTTGGGTATCATAGGAAGTAGAGGGGTAGACAGGAACAAGCAAACAGAGATGTAGGTAGAATGGTCCACGATAATTCTTGGAGGGAAGAAAAGAGAAAGGTCTTTTAGGAAAAGATTAAGTTGTTGATTAGACTGTGCTATGCAGTAACCCCTCCCTTGACCCACCGTCTTTCTCTAAATGTTCTGAAAGTGCAATAGCTGTGGATAATTGCACTGGAGGAAGAAGGGGTGGGATCTGGGGAGTTCCACCTTTGGGTCTGTGCAGAGATCAAGGAAAAGAATAACTTTGGGGCATCAAGCAATAGATGAGAATTTGACAAAAGTAGAAAATCGGAGCCAGAGCACATGAACCTCCAGAGCGTGCCAAGATATGGAGGATGTGGGACTATTTCATAAAAATAATCAGAAATAATCTTGTGGATTACTGACAGGTAAATTAATCCACTAATCTGATGGAGTCATTTGATGGACTTCTGAGCCAAAGATTTTTGGATTTAAAATCTGGTATCTCGTGGTCAGAGATGACATTTGGGTTCCATTTTGCTGTAACATTTAGAGGAATGTTTGTACAGTGAATCTTGTTATCCTGGAAGAGAATGACAACTCCATATTAAAAATCACCTGCATAATTAGACTTCTAAAACTGCATGATGAAAGATGCCAGACAGTTCAGTGGTGGCCTTCTGTGTGACCTCTTGGGCCCTGCAGCACAGGAGGAGACAGCCTCATTTTTACTTTCTGACCCTCCACGTTGCTCCCCCATCATTCCCCTCCTCCCATCGCTCACAGGTCACAGGAGTTTGTCATGCCTCTGGCGTTGTCCCCTGCGCCCTCCCTCTCCCAGCTGGGCCTCTCCTTCTCAATGCTGAGAACAGATTGGCCGTCTCTGCTCAGCAAAGTGCCCCATCCAAAATGTAAAGCACTCTAACTAAAATGAGTCACTACTCCTCTTAATCAACTTGAATTTCCAGCTGTGTGTCCCATGTACTTAAATGGACACAGTCTTTTACAAGGAAAGATAGACTTTTTATAGTAGCCTCGAGGTCAGCCTGTCATGCTCCACTTCTGTATAGGAGACAAGTCGTCCACAATTCACAAAATTATAGCATAGGAGACCCGGGAGGACCTTGGAGATGATAGAGTCTAATCTCTTTAGCTAACAGATCAAAATCCTGAAGGGCATGTGAGTTGCCTCAGCTAAAGAGTGAATGCTGTCTCCCAGCACCACGGCTTCCCAAGGTTCCTTTGTTCACCAAACTAGAGAAGGGCTTCATGTCACCCGTGCCACTGAAGTTCTACGTGGTAGAATCCACTGTTATGTAATATTACACCCTGCAAAGCCTGGGAGCTGGGATCATTGATCATCTTAGGGCACCAGAGAATGATTGAAGAGGACAAATTTTAACAGTATTAGTTTTTTTCTTTCAGATTCCTGGTTCAGAAATACTTAACCCATGTGGATAGGACCCCGCTGTCTGCTTTAAACTGATACAAATGAAACTTTAAAACTAAGAATATATGTATATACTGAATTAAATTCTCTCATTGTTTCAGTGGATTTTTAGTTTTGTTGCATTTTTAGGGACCACTGAAGATCCTTTTTAATTAAAAAAAGCAAACACACAAACCAGAAAACCTAAATGTTCTACATTCCAAAAAAGGTGATTATGATGGCTAGCAAATGAAATTTCACAAGTGGAATGATCTGTAAATGTATTTACTGTACTGCTGCTTCCCTTATTGAAAATTTAATTAGGGACATGCTTACTGCGTCTCTTTTCTTTTGCGTTTGTTATGAACTGAAGCAATTTCACAGCAAAGAGGAATATAGATAACAGTAAAACTTAAATATTTGTAATGCTGTCTTTTTAATAAAGATGGCTTTAATGCCTACAACAATTAGATAGAATCAATTTCTGAATATGTTATCTTGCATATATCATGATTTATCACATGACTCAGAGATCATCTCATCAGAAAGTTCTTCCTTACCAGTGCTCCCTAAAACCTGTGGCTCCAGGTGCCTGCCCAGCCTGGCACTTGCTCCTGGAATCCTGCAAAGCTTCTCATCTTGGGGCCTTGTACGTGCTGGGCCTTGTACTGTGCAGGCCCTAACTACCTGTCCTCTGCCCCATTCTCTCTCTATGCTAACTCCTGTTTGATCTTCAGATGAGACATGAACCAGAGAAATGCAGGATTAGTTCATTTTAGATGTGTCGAGAAAGATGGAAATATTCTATATAAGATAAGAAGATAAAATCATAAACAGAGCTTCCCAAGGTGCCTTGCTTTTCCAGCCCGCATGCTCATAAAGCCCCCCATGGGCACATTGGGTCTTCAGTGTCACAGCACACACTGCTTGTTCTGGCCTGCCCCTTTTGCCAGCTGCAGGGACTGCATGACCCGAAGGAAGCCAGGCCTGATTCAGTAACTGAAATAGCCCTCTCCCCCAGATTACTTCACTGTACCTCACTGTACAGTTCAAGTGTCCAGTTGAAGTTGAGGTCCATCTGCTGACTGTGGCCCTTGTGTACACAGGAGGGAGGCATGTCAAGGAAAGTAGGAAGAGCCAGAGTAATGTGGAGCCTGGTGGTTATCTACATACTAGAGTAAATTTGTGGCTGAAGGAAACATTGCACTCCTTAGCATTGGCAAGGACATTGCACAGCCAGGAAATAACAGAAAAACTGAAAGAAATGAAGGAGGAGGCTGGGAAGAGAATGGGTAACTACTTATTTTTGGAATTCTTCCCTGAGGCACTCATGGCAGCCAGTACTGGCTGCAGAGGAGACCTGGGGTAAATTCCCAACCTCTCTGAGTCGCAGTTTCCTCACCAGCACGTAATGGGCACAGGAGCACCTGCCTATGGTCATTCTGAGGATTAAGTGAATGAATGCCTGTAAGGCCCATAGAGCTGTGTTTGACATAGTAAATGCTCAGTGAAAGTTATTTGATAATAATAATATTATTACCCCCTTTCAGGGTAGAACTTCTGTCTTACTGATTCTTCTCTGGGTTCTATACTACACAGCCTAGCATAGTACGTGGCATGTAGTTGGAGTTAATTAAATGTTTCTTGTGTAAGTGATTGGGTGACTTCTCTTTAATGTAATAGATGAAGGGATTTGGTAACTCAGTTGACCCTTACAAATATCAATTATAAATAACCCTTCACTGAAGAGTGCCACATATTTCAGGAAGATCAATAATTCAGGAAGATTATGATTATGTTACCTACTGCCACTTAATTATGTATTTTTGTATTTATCAGTCTATTTATGATTCTGTTTTAAATACCTCCAGGCTGGTTTGGAATGAAAATGAAAAGGTGAGAAACAGTAGGGAGGTAGAAATGAGCAAGGATTTTCAGAGCTGGTACCCAGTGATGCTCATTACACCACCTCACGGTAAAACCATACAGGGGACAGGAATGTTTATCCTTGAAGTAGAAAGAGCTTTAGGGGACCAGCTCTCTTATGGAAGGGGGATTAGATTTATGCCATGTAGCTCAGAACTGAAGGATAAAATTAACTAGGGAGAAGATTCATTGTAATGGAAGCATTTCAGAAATGGCTACGGTGGCCTTATATAAGGAGTGAGTCATTGGAACTGTTAATCAGAGACCAAATAACCACATGTCAAGAATGTTACTGATAGGATTCCTGTGCTACCTGGGAGACTGAAACTGAATAACCTCCATGGGGGGTGTTCTGACACTAAGATTTTAAAGGCGGATAAATGAATAAGCTGATCTGGGTTCTAATCCACACAGGAAGTGTGACCTTGAGCAAGTCACTCACCTTCTCTGAGCCTCCTTAGGCACAAAGTTGGTATAAAACTTTGGACGGGTACCTGTTCTGATTGGATTTTTTTTAATCACATGAATTTATGTATAGTCTCATTGTAGCATGTGAAGACTGCCTGTTTATTATTTCATGCACATTCATTGAGCACTTTAGTCACTGGAGACTACTTTACTCAGCATTGTGATCTGTTTTAACCAAATGCAGTCTTGTTTTCCTTATGAACTTTTTTGGTAGATTGTACTTATTCAACAAAAAAGTAGATTGTGATACCAAAAATGGGAAGTTTTACTAAATGAAAATCATTTTATATCTCACATTGAATTTAAGGCAGGTTATTTTCCTGATAAAAACATACTTTCATAGGGTTATTTTAAGACATTATTCTTCTGTTGAATTTTAGATTGTTGGAATTTAGTGGGTGAAGTTTATGAGCCTTTATTGGTGCTGATAAGAAGATTCTCGTTACAACTTACTATAATTTGCCTTTTAACTTCATAGAAGCTGAATCGATAGTCTGTGATGGCTTTGATGATTTTCCTGTTTTTCAAGGCTATTCAGTTAGCCTAGATTAATTTTACTAGAAAACCTCCAAGCAGTTAATTTTTAATAGAAATGAATGACATTTTTATTTTGGAACCATATTCTTCCATTTTCATACACAGGATATGGTTGATTGCCTTCACTGATACACTGGTACATTTAGGAAAATTATATGTACTATGCCTATTGATGTATTTTGTCATTCTTTGGGGGGTAGGTGGCCATAACCAAGGAGGGAAGGAGAAAGAAGGGAGAACTAACACTTACTGAGCACCTGCTGTGGGCCAGAACGGTCACTGGACTTCCACTATGCAGGGACTGGGAAGCATATGAGCTCCATTGTCTTGGTGATGAAATTGATGGTCTGAGAAGTTGATTAACATTCCCAAGATTCCAAATTTAATAAGTCATGGAGGTGAGATTTGAACTAGGTTTCTCTGATTCTAATGCCCAATGCTTCTCTTTCTGCCATGGTCTGCTCTAACCAGGATGAACCCCAGAAATGATGGTTTTTGCCCCAAACATGAATGTGCACTCCATCCCCCTCCCTTCCACCAACATACACACATACTGGTTGTTATCAGCCATTATCTTCACTATTGTGCCTTTGAAGAAATGAAGAGTAGAACTAAAAATGCATATCCAGGCTGATTTGTTTCTACTAATGATATTTTTTTGTTTCATATTATACCTTTTAGAAACTAACTCTGCCAAACAAACTGTATTATATGTTTTGAAAGAAATCAGGAAAATGAAAGAAATATTCTCATTTGTAGCCATCTAGTATGTTAAGATAGTGAAAACCAAGTAGCACTTCTGTGCACATTTTGTCCAAAATAATATTGAAGAATAGAAGCTGGTATTTTTTAAGGTTCTGAATGAAGTATGGTTATACTTTAAATGAGAAATAGTGGAGTGCATTTGTAAACTATCAGTTATTTTCCTTTTCATCTGCAAAAGTCTTATGGGAAATACATATTTTTTCCAGTCCAAAGCATTAATGGCTTTAAGTACAAGAAGACAAGAGCCTTTTGTAGCCAGAATTGAAATTGTGCTGAATGGACTATTTCTACAGTCCATGCCCTGGTTGAAATAGCACACAAGATTTAAATTGTATGCATCTCTCTCTTGTCTTTGACCTCAGGGCCTAGTTTGCACTCAAGTATTTTATTTGCCAGGATATGTATTGCAATCTATCTCATTTTATATGCCTGTCTGTCCTGCTGGCCTAAGAACAATTTGAGTGTAGGAACTTACTCATTTTTAGATCCCTAGAACTAAGAATGTATTAAGTCTTTAATAAATGTTTGTTGATTGACTATATTATAAGTGGATGACTTATTTATCTACTCCATCTCCTGAAAAGAAGTTGGTCTTGACCAAAGCAAGTGCTCTTTGAAACCAGCATGGAGTAAATGAACGTTAAAGCCCCTACCTCTCTTGTGATTTCATTTACAAGCCTGCCTCTGACACATGAACCATACCTTTTTTTTTCTTTTTTCTTTTTTAAATTGAGATATAATTGACATGTAGCATGGTGTAAGTTTAACATATACAATGTATCCATTTGATACATTTATAAATCGTCATTATGGTTATCACAGTAGCATTTGCTAATACCTCTATCGTGTCCCAATTTCAACTAACCATTTACTTTCTCCCTAATGTTCAAACTTTGCTTTCCCTTGAACACACCAGTTTTTTAGCAAACTTCTCTAATGGATGCCATGCCTTCTCTCATTTCTTATGCTTCATAGACTGATAACAGATCTGCAGAATTCTTCATATATCCCTTGGGCCCTTCTGACTAGTGTTCCACTAGAAATACAGTGGTAGCCCTCATATATCATTTTAAATGTTCTGTTAGCCACATTAAAAATGTAAAAAGGAATAGATGCCATTAATGTTAATTATACATTGTATTTAGTCTAATATATCCCCAAATTACCATTTTAACATGTAGCTAATATGAAAAATTTAGATATATATTACATTTTTTATTCATACTAAATCTTCGAAATCTGGCATTCATTTTACACTTTTACAACCCATCTCAATTCAGACTAGCCATGTTTCAAATGCTTAATAGCCTCTTGTGTTTAGTGGCTACTGTATTGCACAGCTGGTTGAAACAATTGTTCCCTTGCAATTTCTCAATATCTCAGAGCCTTTTTCTTATACCACCTGTTTTTCTATCTAATGTCTATGGTCTTAACCCCATGATCTTGGGCAAACCACATAACTGTTCAAAGTGTCAATTTTCACATCAGTAAACGAGGGGGGCTGGGTTAAGTGGCTTCTGCCATTTCTCACCTTTTACTGCCTTAGTTTGGAGGAGAAGCCAATGATCGCTTTGTCCTCTGGATGATTTCCCTCCTTAGGCTTTTCTTATTAGCAACAGTTTGCAGATAGGGTTGAGGCTTTGCCCTTGCTGTTCCCTCCACCTAGAACACTCTTCACCCAGATATCTGCACAACTTCCTACCTGACCTTCTCCAAGGTTTTTCTGTGCAAATGTCATTTGTATGTTCATCTCAATATCTTATTTCTACTTCACTCATCACCATCATCTCCATTCTTTGATCCTGATTATCACCCCCAAACCACTTAGCCTCCATAATTCCTTTGTCTGACTACACTTCCGAACATTCTGTTATTACCTATCATCATATTCTTCTAGTCTTTTTGAGTCTCAGGGGGATTATTTTTACAGTTATTTCAGGTATGAGCATGTGGATTATTTAGTTAAACTGCTGTGCCTTTCAGATCTCAGAAAAGCTAATCACTAATAAATTTGTGAATGACTCGTGAAGCACATATTATTTGTTTGCTATGTGCTTTTCTGGGATCTGAAGATGAAGTAGTGGACAAAGAACAAAGATCTCTGCTTTTGTGGAGCTTACATTCTCCTGAGGAAGTAGATGAGAATCAAGCTATTGTCATATAGTCTGTTTAAATTTAGAGATAAATTTATGGAGTGAAATAAAGTGGAGAAGGAGGGTGGTCAAGTGCTAGGGACTGGAACTGAAACTCTAGGTAGCATGGCTAGCAAAGATGAACATACAAATGACATTTTTGAAGAAAAGCCTTGGAGGTCAGGCAGTAACTTGTGCAGATTTCTGAGGGAAGAGTGTTCTAGGTGGAGGGAACAGCAAGTGCAAAGCCTCAAACTTATCTGCAAACCATTGCTAATAAGATAAGCCTATGGAGGGAAATCATCCAGAGGAAAAAGGGATCATTTGCTTCTCCAAACCAAGGTGGTAAAAGGTGAGAAATGGCAGAAGCCACTTAATTCAGCCCCCCTCATTTACTGATGTGAAAACTGACACTTAGAACAATTACATGGCTTGCCCAAGGTCATGGATGTATAAAATGGCAGGTTTGACCCTGTACCCAGGTACTTTGCCTCCAGGCCTGACATTTTCATTCATTTTGAATAAACCTGATAATTGTGTGGTTACCATGGTAGGAAAGTGTAATACTGCAGTACAGTTCTTATACTAATCTCCCCAAAGAGATTGCACAGATGAAGGGCAGCATCTCCAACAAGACTGCCCTTACGTCCTATTCAATTGCAAGCTTGGGGGTCCCCAGGACACTTGCACTTCTGACTCATGGGCTGCAAATTCGCGGTTTCCCACAACCCTCTCAGGCTTGATAATTTACTAGGATAGTCCCCAGGATACAGGAAAGTATTTTGCTCATAGTTACATTTTTATTATACAGGATACAAATCAGAATCAGCCAAATGAAGAGACATGTAAGGTGAGGTCTGAAAGGGTCTTAGACACAGAACTTCTATATTCTCCCTTTGGAGTCAGGACATACTGCCTTCCTGACGCAGCAAAGGGCTCACTGTCAGGAAGCTCAGCAGGGCCTCAGTGTCCAGAGTTGTCACTGGGGTTTCATTGTGGAGGCATGATTTTCTGAATCCTTAGCACATGATTGAATGCAGTCCTCAGCCTCCTGTCCCTCCCCAGAGGTCAGGTTCAAAGCCTCAACTCTAATGGCATGACTGGTTCTTATAGCACTGCCAGCCCCCCTCCTGAAACTACCCAGGGGCTCACCATGAGTCATTTTATTAGAATAAACTGAGGTGGTCTGAGGACCCACTGTGAATAACAAAGATATTTCTGTCCCCTGGACAGTTCTGCGTTTAGAAGCTTTGTCCCAGGAACCTGGGACAAAGACCAGACACATTTTTTATTATATAACACTCAGAGATTCAAAAACTCTTTGGCTTGTGAATTTTGCTACAAGGTAGCCAGCCCAGAGATAAGATAGTAGCAATAACTGAGGTGAAAAAGTCCTGTGAAGGGAATCTTTGCAGTCAGGGTTCAAGTTCATCTGTTTGTTAGAGTGGCAGCTGCCAAGGGTGTGAAAGAATGGCAAATGAAAATAAGTTGAACTCATTTTTTTCATTGAGGTCTCTTCTGGAGGACATGGCATTGTACATGGATTTAAATCGCTCAGGATAAAGTTGATGTCACCCACTCGTTGGCTTGAGGGCCTTGGCAATTCCCCTCTCATTACCTCATAGGCAAAGGAAGATCTTCGCTAATCAAGTTCTGTTCTGGTGTCCCCTGGGCAAAGGCTAAATCTCCTAACAAATATTTGTTCTTACTTACTGTGTTTCCTCCTTCAACTCCCATGATCCCTGTAGGATTTTTCAAGTTTAAACAAGCATTTACTTGCATTTAATATCTAGTTAAAACAAAAAGTGGCATGAATACACAGGTTGTATTGAAAAGAAGATGTTCTAAATCTCACTCACTGAAAATTACTGAAATGTTCTCTACTCTTCTTCTACAATGCCAGTAAAACTTAATTGCATGTTAAAAAATAAAAAGAAGACAAATATTGGACCAGTACTCTTCGTTTTAGGGAACTTGGTGATTTCACAAGTTTTTGTCACTTGCTATTTTCACTGTTAAAAATTTATTGAAATGTGTTTTTAAAATTTATTCAAGTGTTTATTCAGCAAATGTGTTTTTTACTATGTGCCATATAGAGAGCATTGTGCAACACACTGGTCCACAAACATGACTCGGACTTCATTTCCACTTTCTGGTCTGCTGCTAGATTATAGTACAGTGCGGTAAGTTCAGTTAATGGGGTTCTTGCTTGTGTATCGTGCACTCACAGAGGAGGAGAGAGTACCCCCGGGGGTAGAGATATAAGGGTCAGAGAAAGTTTCTTGTAGAAGGCAATGTCTAAACTAAGAATTAAAGGATAGGATGAATAAGTGTTTTGCTTGGCAAAAAGTGTGGCTAACGACTATTCTAGGCAGTGTGTAAAGCATCAGGAAAGGCCTAGAGGTGAGAAGAGGTGATGCGATTGAAAAACAAAAGCAATTCTGTGGAATATAAAGTGAGTTGTAAGAAATGACCTGAAATGATATTCCCTTGTATGCCACATTAGGTAGATCTTGAAGATCTTTTAAAAAATGAGATCAAGGACAAGAAAGTACCATTTAAAACAAGATCCTCTGGTCTGAGAACACAAACTGCAAGAGTTTTTAGTTCATTCTGGGAGCCTGAGTAAAAAGCTTCTGGCGGAGGCTGGTGGGGTTAAGAGCAGAAAACAGTCTCTATGCAGGGTGACATGTGCAAGGGAGAACAACCTGCAGGAGGAAGAAAAAGCCCACAGAATAATGTGAATCTGCCAAGATTTAGATCTGGGCTGCAGTTTAACAAGGTGTGGACTACCTGTTGCTTAGTGACTTGTTTAGATCCCTGACACTATTCAAACATTTCCAAGTTTAAGAAAAGAAGTAGATTTCACTTTCATGAATAATATTACTGCACTGCATTTGTAGGTTTTACATTGTAGCTTTTATCCATTCACTAAACTGTAAGCTCCATATGAAGGCAGAGATGTCACTTTCTCCATTTCGTTTTGTTTCATTTCATTTCGTTATGGTGTCCTCAAAGCCTGTGAGAGTGGCCGGCCCATTGTAGGCCCTCAATTAATTTTTGTTGAATGAACTGATATGCAGAAAGTAAGATGTATATCATGGTTAAACTGTGTGGATAAGGAAGTTAAATAATAGATATTATATGTCTGGTATGATAAATGAATTTCAAAATCATCAAAATGGTAAGCTGATTTTCTCCTAGACTATAGAGTTATGTTTGGGAAAACTGTCAGTAGTTGTTTCCATATAAGACAGAATTTATTTTTAGTTTAATTACACACAATGAGCTCATCTTTTATTGTAGATTTCTCTGGAGAACTAACGTGTTGATGATCCCAAACTGTTGTGCAGCTCCTCTGGGAAGAGATGCAATCTCAGTCATGCCTTTATATTGGCATAAGACTTGGAAAAGTGCTGGCCTCCATTTATGTTGACTGTACTTAAGAAAAAGGTTAGATCAGATCATCAAAAGTTGATTTGCTTTGGAAACTTATGCTCAGCCAACAAGTACAGTAATCAGAAGAAAAATTAGACTAAAGACTAAAATATGTCACTCATAGGAAAGATTTTGAACAGAAATATAAGTTGCTGCCAGTAGGAATAATATCATCCCTTGCTAGGTTCACTGCTGATAAACTGCATTGATAATTTGTGTGTCTTTCTCTCCTTCTCATTGTAGCCCCTTGAGCCTAATGCCTTGGATATTGTTTCTTTAGTATGTATAATCTTTATCCTTCTGCCTTCTTGACTGAGATTCTAGTCAGTGTTAGTGTCCAACTAACTGACCTATTTGCTTCAGTCTCAGAGCCTTGTAAATAGGAGTCCTCAATAAATACCTGCTTGAATGAATACCTTTTTATAACTAAAATGTTTAAGTAGTTGGTGGATGATAATAATGATTCCTTTTCCAGGTCACGAATTTATTCTTAGAGGAGTAGAGTTTCCAAATTCATCACCTTTCTCAAGTGACTGATGAAGTAAAAACAATTAAGTGCTAATAGATGGTTAGGCTAATGAGGTGGATGTCTGCTAGTTTGTGCTTTTGTTTCTTCTGGACTGAGGGAATGTTCATGAAGCTCTATTTGGGGTTGTAGGTCTACAACACATGCCAGACTCCTCGTTCTTGGGTTTCACCACCTTTACCAAGTTTGCTTGTGGCCACGAGCCATTACCTGTGTTATCACTTAGTTTTTCTGGGTTGTAGTTGAAAATAATAGATCTTTGATGCTCTCAGCATGTAAGATACGAAAGGAAATAGTAAATGACTTTTCTTTACCTATAAAAACATAAATATATATATATTTTTTTTAAATTAAGGTATCGATATACAGTCTTATGAAGGTTTCACATGAGCAACGTTCACCCATATTATCAAGTCCCCCACTCACCCCATTGTAATAACTGTCCATTAGTGTAATAAGATGCTATAGAGTCATTACTTGTCTTCTCGGTGCTGTATTGCCTTCCCCGTGACCCACCTATATTGTGATTGTTAATTATAATGCCCCTTAATCCTCCCTCCCTCCCTCCCCATGCCGCCGGCCCCTCCCTTTTGGTAACTGCTAGTCCCTTCTTGGAGTCTATGAGTCTGCTGCTATTTTGTTCCTTCAGTTTTGCTTCATTGTTATACTCCACAAATGAGGGAAATCATTTGGTACTTGTCTCTCTCAGCCTGGCTTATTTCACTGAGCATAATACCTTATTTCACTGAGCTCTATCCATGTTGTGGCAAATGGTAGGATTTGTTTTCTTCTTATGGCTGAATAATATTCCATTGTATATAAAAACAATGGAAATTGTTTTTCCTAAATATATAAAATATATAAAATATGTATTTCCTAAATATATAAAAATATTTTTAGCACCATTCAAAAGAATTTCACTTTTCTTCTATAATCTTCATATTCAGTAAGTGTGGTAATGTGTAGCAATCAAACTACACAAATTTGCTTTTTTATTTAGTTGTAAGAGGCCTTCAGAATTTGGTATATAACTTGTAATTGATAGTGGGCCCATGTAACAGCTTAACAAAATATTAAAGAGAGAGAGATCCAAAAATTCCACGATGATTTAAGGAGTTAAGGAAGAAATTTTTCAACTCAGTGGTTAGCAAAATTGTGGAGACTTTCGTCACTTGGGTTCTATCTAACATTCTCAGAGTTTTTATTTCTGAGATTGATTCCTCTCCCTTTGTCCCTTTTGTGCCCCTTCATTTTTAAAAGGATGCATACAATGGTTACTTTCAGTATTTTTTAAACCTGAGATGGTCCCAGTTTTTTGGGGTTTGATAAGTTTCCAAACTGAGAAAAGTCAATTATGTCAATTATTTCTACTTAGAGATTTAAATAGTGCTTGCAGATTTTAACATCTCTCCTAAGCAAGTGTGTCCTGGTTTCCTTTCTTCCTCAATCTACTCATGCTTAATCCCCTGCCACAGTGATATTTCTGTGATCCTCCAGGAAACTCCAAGCATTCAGGGAACTCCTAATCATGCAGCCTTCCTTCTTTCTCCTTGGTGAAATCATTGACATTGCTGGTCACCCCCCAGCCTCACATCGTCTCTGTGATGGGACATGCTTATCACTGAGCTCTGGGACCACTTCTTACTCTCTCTTCCTCCAGTCTTGAAACTTAGCAATTTTTAAGCCTCAGTTCTTGACCCTTTGCTTTTTTCTTTGACTCAATTTCCTGTTAAAAGGCTTTAATTCTTTTCCCTCAACTGTCAATGTCCATTTGGAGGCAATAAATTCAGAAAACTACAAGGCAGAACATAGTGTTGAGGGGGCTGGGAAAGGAAAGCATTCCATCTCAGGGAACCTCTGACCCTGTGCACCCTGGTGGCGGTTTTCTCGATGCTTCTGGACTCCATCATTTGACGGAGTTGGGAGAAGACCCCACCTAAGTTCATCAGAGCTGCTCTGAATTAGGCTAGACTCCTGGGGCCAGGATAGATCCGGACCACCAGCCTCCCCTTGGCTTTCCCTCTGCATCTGAGATTAGACCTGCTCCCTGGCAGAGAATAGCGCTGAGAGCTCTCTGAATCATCTATTGGGTCAATACACCAGGCTAGGGAAGTGTGTCTAGATAACATTCTAGGATGAAAACAGAAAACCCTTAACGTTTGGGGCCCACAAAATATCAGTGTGGGTTAAGGGAAAGGAGCATCAGGCTGAAGGATCAGAGGAGGGGAGTACTTCTGAATATGATTTACTGCAGGAAATAGGGTGCTGTTTTAGGTAACTTAGGCATTCTGTATCAACTACAAAGAGGCAGAATCTCAGTGAAAGAGCATAAAACCCAAGGGAGAGAATGCTTTGAGGTTAAAAAGAGAACCTGGATGACATGAGCAAAGGATGGCAAGGAGGTTAAAAACAAAGGAAACGACAGAACTGAAATTTGCACTGGAGTGTTTAAGGAACTGAATTAACAGAGGAAATCAGTCAGTCAGTGGTACGATGACCTTAACTGGTCTTCTAGAACACAGAGAAAAAGTGCACTGGGAGGAGGGGACATGAGCTGGTGACAGAAGGCAAGGACTGGGATCAAAGGTCCCCCCTGTGGTAGGATCTGGGAGTACAAATGGGAATAAAGCAGGTTCCTGTTCGCAGTGTCCTCACAAGCAAGTCAGGTAAATAGCTTTAGGAGAGGCTTCCTAAAAGATGTAAGATTTGAGTTTTCCTTAGAAAGAAATAGTTGAGCAGGCAAATGTGAAGGAGAAAAGCATAGGAGAGTGGTAGCCTGGAAAAAGATAGAGAGGTAGGGGAGTATGGGGTTTACATTTATTATTAAAAAATATTTTTCAAGCATCTTCAGTATGCAAAACCCCTGATTTCTGTGTGAGCAATGAACAAGACAGAAAAGGTCCATTCCACAGTGGAACTTACATTCAAGAGGGAGGGTACCAGAAAATATACCAGGGAACAAATACATAATTAATATAATTTCATATTCATGTATGATAATTTCAAAGCAGACTGATATGGTAGAGCATATAATGGGGCCGGGAGGACCACTTGAGGGGCTGTTTATGGAAGGCCTCCTCTCAAAGTGGTGACATTTTAGCTGAGACAGGAATGCTGGAATGAAATTGGCCAGGCAGAGTCAGGAGATCCTTTTAGAGGGAAGGCATAGCAACTGCAAGGGCAGTAATGCTGGGCATGTTTAGGAGACTACCCACAGCCTCATGAGTTCAGTTAGAGCTGTAGTTGAACTTCTAATCTGATGGTTCTTATTTTCATACAATGATTGAAAGAAGCATTTAGGGAGAGTGCTGGTTTTGAGAGGTGGAATGAGCTTGATTCTGTTCTCAGCTATGCCATGAATGATTTTTGGAACTTTGGGCAAGTTATTTAACGTCCCTTGGCCTCAGTGCTTTGATCTGTGACACAAGTAATGGTCTATAGCTGTACACTTGCACTTGGGTAAGCATACCATCTGCCCTGGGGATACAAGATGGTATACCAGTGAGGTCAACCCAGGGCCACAATGTAGACACTCTACAATTTTCTGGGTTATTAATTTCACTAAGAGTTTGGGAAACACTGTATGTAAATAATATTCTGCACTAGTATGCAAAATTCCCTTGCATATTTTAAATTAAGAAGTCAAATGTCTCAACATAGTACTGGAGGTCCTAGCCACGGCAATTAGACAAAACAAAGAAATACAAGGAATCCAAATTGGTAAAGAAGAAGTTAAAACTGTCACTATTTGAAGATGACATGATATTGTACATAAAAAACCCTAAAGACTCCATTCTAAAACTACTAGAACTGATATCGGCATACAGCAAAGTTGCAGGATACAAAATTAAATCACAGAAATCTGTGGCTTTCCTATACACTAACAATGAACTAATAGAAAGAGAAATCAGGAAAATAATCCCATTCACAATTGCATCAAAAAGAATAAAATACCTAGGAATAAACCTAACATAGGAAATGAAAGACCTACACCCTGAAAACTACAAGACACTCTTAAGAGAAATTAAAGAGGACACTAACAAATGGAAACTCATCTCATGCTCTTGGCTAGGAAGAATTAATATCATCAAAATGGCCATCCTGCCCAAAGCAATATACAGATTTGATGCAATCCCTATCAAATTACCAACAGCATTCTTCAACAAACTGGAACAAATAGTTCAAAATTCATATGGAAACACCAAAGACCCCGAATAGCCAAAGCAATCCTGAGAAGGAAGAATAAAGTGGGGGGAATCTCACTCCCCAACTTCAAGCTCTACTTCAAAGCCACAGTAATCAAGACAGTTTGGTACTGGCACAAGAACAGAGCCACAGACCAATGGAACAGATTAGAGACTCCAGACATTAACCTAAACATATATGGTCAATTAATATATGATAAAGGAGCCATGGGCATAGAATGGGGAAATGACAATCTCTTCAACAGATGGTGCTGGCAAAACTGGACAGCTACACATAAGAGAATGAAACTGGATCACTGTCTAACCCCATACCCAAAAGTAAATTCGAAATGGATCAAAGACCTGAATGTAAGTCATGAATCCATAAAACTCATAGAAAAAAACATAAGCAAAAATCTCTTGGACATAAACATCAGCGACTTCTTCATGAACATATCTCCCTGGGCTAGGAAAACAAAAGCAAAAATGAACAAGTGGGACTATATCAAGCTGAAAAGCTTCTGTACAGCAAAGGACACCATCAATAGAACAAAAAGGTACCCTAGAGTATGGGAGAATATATTCATAAATGATAGATCCGATAAAGGGTTGACATCCAAAATACATGAAGAGCTCACACACCTCAACAAACAAAAAGCAAATAATCCAATTAAAAAATGGGCAGAGGAGCTGAACAGACAGTTCTCCGAAGAGGAAATTCAGATGGCCAACAGACACATGAAAAGATGCTCCACATCGCTAGTCATCAGAGAAATACAAATTAAAACCACAATGAGATATCACCTCACATTAGTAAGGATCACCACCATCCAAAAGACAAACAATAACAAATGTTGATAAGGTTGTGGAGAAAGGGGAACCCTCCTACACTGCTGATGGGAATGTAAATTAGTTCAACCATTGTGGAAAGCAGTATGGAGATTCCTCAAAAAGCTCAAAATAGAAATACCATTTAACCCAGGAATTCCACTCCTAGGAATTTACCCCAAGAATGCAGCAGCTGAGTTTGAAAAAGACAGATGCACCCCTATGTTTATCGCAGCACTATTTACAATAGCCAAGAAATGGAAGCAACCTAAGTGTCCATCAGTAGCTGAATGGATAAAAGAAGATTTGGTACATATACACAATGGAATATTATTCAGCCATAAGAAGAAAACAAATCCTACCATTTGCAACAACATGGATGGAGCTAGAGGGTATTATGCTCAGTGAAATAAGCCAGGCAGAGAAAGACAAGTACCAAATGATTTTACTCATATGTGAAGTATAAGAACAAAGAAAAACTGAAGGAACAAAACAGCCGAAGAATCACAGAACCCAAGAATGAACTAACAGTTACCAAAGGGAAAGGGACTGGGGAGGATGGGTGGGAAGGGAGGGGTAAGGGTGGGGAAAAAGAAAGGGGGCCTTATGATTAGCATGTATAATGTGGGGGGGCATAGGGAGGGATGTGCCACACAGAGAAGACAAGTAGTGATTCTATAGCATCTCACTATGCTGATGGACAGTGACTGTAATGGGGTTTGTTGGGGGGGACTTGGTGAAGGGGGAAGTCTAGTAAACATAATGTTCTTCATGTAATTGTAGATTAATGATAACAAAATGAATAAAAAAATAAAAACTCAAAAAAAAAAGAAGTCAAATGTTGAAGATATTTCATGTGTTTAACAGACTACTTTAGACATTATTTCCATACTCATGAAGATGCTTCCCTCTTGGATTTCAGTGGAAAAGTTTGGAAAGCTTTAATCTATATACTTTCTCAGGTTTTTTCCACCTGTGTTTTTATGACCCATAATTCTTTTAAAAGTTCTTCATTATTGAGTTATTTATTGTTAACCTTTTCTCCTCTATGAATGAATGAATTATCTAATGTAGATTGTTTTTTTCTAATGAGTATAAATGTATATTTTTATTGAAGTATAGTTGATATACAGTCTTATATTAGTTTCAAGTGTGTAAAATGTTGATTCAACAGTTACACATATTATTAAATCCTCACCCTGACTAGTACAGCTACTATCTGTCCACATAGGAAAATGTTACAGAATCATTGACTATATTCTCCATGCTTTACTACTAGCCCTGTGACCAACCTACATTATGATTTTTATGACCTTTTATCCCCTTTGACCCCCCAGCCCACCTGAAGGGAAAGGAGCGACACACAGCAGCAATTCACCGGAGAATTCCGCTTTATTAGGGAAAGGTGCTGGGTTATATAGGAAGGGGCATGAGCTGATTGAGGTGTCACTTCTACGGGGCTGGTGGCTATTGGCTAGGTGCTGGGATTAGGGGAGGCGAGGGGTGAGTTTGCCATCTTATGGGTGGGGGCCCTTCATTCCCCCCTTTCTCCTCTATGGGGTTGTGGACGTTGCTTTCTCTCTGACTGCTTCCTGCTGAACAGGGGCGGAGAAGGGAGTGAGGGCTTGAGGACTGGGAGGAAAGGGTTGATAGGACTCCCCACAGTAAGGACGAGTAGATGTGGACTTCTTCAGGTTGGAAATCAGTGAAGGTTCTCTGTAACCATAGGTCGAGGACTTGTTGATTCTAATGGTGCCAAGAGGATATGGGTGTCAGGAGCCAGGCGTCTGCGGCCATTGTTTCCAGGAACAGTTTCCAGTGGAGAGAGGGGTCCATCTCAGCATGTGGTGAGGAGGTTACATGAGGGTGAGGGATCTTCTGTGGCCATAAGCTGATAGTTCCTGAGTAAAAGCTGGTTGAAAGTTTGATTAGAGATTTTTCCAACTTGGGATTTGATGAACTTTATTATACAGGCTAAGAAGAGACAGGCTAGAAGAATGATTATTATGGGGCCTGCAATGGGCCAGAGCCAGGTAAGGAGGGGGTTTGTTAGTATTGAAGAGAATGGGTTGGAATTGGAAGCAGAGTGGAGCCTGGAGGCAAGGTCGGTGAGCTTGGTAATGTCAGTTTCTACAATGCTGGATTCGTTGATGTAATAGCAGCACTCTTCCTGGAGGAAGATGCAGGTGCCACCCTTTTTGGCTGTAAGCAGATCTAAGGCCCTCCGGTTTTGAAGGGTGACCTTAGCTAGCAAAGTGACCTGTCTTTGGAGAGAGGCCAGGGAATCGGCAGTGGATGTCAGGGCTCCCTCAAGTTTGGTGTTGAGATCTCTAATTGCCCATAGAGAGTGACCCAAGGCTCTTCCCGAAAACCCTGCCCCAATGGCTGAGGTGGCTAGGGAAATACCGACCATAATGGGAAGGAAAGCAGCCCTTCTTGTGCGCAAGGGCAAGGGAGGTTGGAGCTCAAGGAATTCTGCCATGCTGTAAAGTGTAAGCTGTGGGATTAGGGTGACGAGAATGCAGGGTGTGCTGGAGTTGGGAGGCAGTGAGTTGAAGAGACTGCCATTACACTAAAAGAAGTGTCCTGGTTGTGTAAAAGTCTTAGAGCCGGAGGTAGGGGTGTAGATAGAGAGGCAGTGAAGTGTGCTGGAGGGGGGTGGAGTTGGGCCTACACAGTGGTGGATGGTGAGATTATCTTTGTATTCTGGTTCCCAAAGGGGTATGTCTGCCAAGGGGCAGAGGGGTTGTCCTTCTGCATGAAAGGAGTAGTTGGAAATATTAAGGGGCACAGCGGCCAGCAGTGGGCGCTGTAGTGATGTGCACGAGAAACAATTGGCGGTGTTGAGGGTGTGGTTGAGAAAGATGATGGTGTCTTGAATGAGCTGTAACTAAGAGTAGGAGAAATTGGAAGAGGGGCGGGGATAAGAAGATGAAGAGGCGCCGTCAAGAGTTTGGATAATGACTTTTTCGGAATGTCCGATATCTGATGCAACTTGAGAGATCTGGGAATGAGAGGTAACATACTTTCGAGAGATATGAAGGGTACTGTGGGAGGTCGAGGACCCCCCGTAGTAAACTGAGGCTGTGACTCTGGCAGCCCATCGAGAGTCCCAGGGATCTGAGATTAATAAGGAGAATGAGCTGTTGGGATATTTTATGAAATGGTTGGAGGAGTAATACTGTGGGTACCGGGAGTTACCCATGTAGTGAATGGCGCAAGACCAGTAGGGACATCCCCTGTAGGTGTCTGGTCATCACCTGCAACAGGCTTGTTTTTGGTCATAGAGGAAGCAGAGGTAGGGAGAATAAGGGTAGCTGCTACTGAACACTTCAGTGGAGGGAGGAAAGTGGAGGTATAAAGGCTCGGAGCAGCCTTTCAGAGGGCAGTCTGGTGTGGCAATGAGGGCAGTAATTTTTGTTTGATGCTGTGTGTAAGTCTGTCTGACTTTGAATCGCCATACAAAGGAGGCTGGGGTGGTGGGGAAGACAGTAGGAATGAGGAAAAAAAGTGAGAGAGCAGTAAAGGAGGAAAAAGTCATGATTCGGGTATGGATGGCAAAGGGGGTGAACGGGATTTTCGAGGAAAGAGGACAGTAAGGTCAGGAGTCTGGAGGGAGGGAGAGTCTGTAAACTTTTGTAGGTTAAGAGATCTTTTAGGTGATGTGGGGACAGAATGGTAAGGGGCGCCCTGAATGTCAGTTTATGAGCTTCCTTCTGCAAGAGCTGTCTAGCGGCTAATGCCCGTAGGCAGGAGGCCCATCCCCGAACTGTGGGGTCTAATTGCTTGGAGAGATAAGCTACTGGGGCAAAGGATGGGCCATAATATTGGCCTAGGACTCCTAGAGCTTGACTGGACCTCTCATGAATATATAATGAGAAGGGTTTCGACAAATCAGGAAGATGGAGAGCTGGGGCTTCCACAAGGGCTTGACGGAACTTTATGAAGGAGTGTCGAGGTGAGGATGATAATGGTTCTTCAGGGGGGCCCTTGCTGAGGTCGTATAGGGGCCTTGCCAACAGGGAGAAGTTAGGGATCCACGCTCTAAAATACCCAGCCAGGCCTAGAAAGGAAAGGATTTCTGTCTTGGTTTTGGGAACGGGCAGGTCAGAGAGGAGTCATTTTCTGTCTAAGGTAATGGACTTTTTTTGTTGAGATAGAAGGAATCCAAGTTAAGTGACAGAAGGGGAAGAGATTTGAGCTTTGACGGGGGATACCCGGTAACCTCTGGAAGCTAGAAGGTTAAATAGGGAGGCAGTGTCAAGTTGAGACTGTTCCCATGAGAGACTGCAGAGTAGAAGATCGTCCACGTATTGTAATAAGGTGGACTCAGAATGATCATGATGAAACTGTTTGAGGTCCTGAGCTAGGACCTGTCCAAAAATATGGGGACTATCTTGGAAACCTTGTGGCAAAACTGTCCAAGTGAGTTGTTCAGAATGTCTTGTGTATGGGTCCATCCAGGTGAAGGCGAAAAAATCTTGGGAGGAAGGGTCCAGAGAGATAGAAAAAATGCATCCTTGAGATCTAGGACTGAGAAGTGGGAGGACGAGGCAGGGATCTGCGATAAAAGGGTGTATGGATTTGGAACTAAGGGATGGATAGGGACGATGGCCATGTTAATGAGGTGGAGATCTTGGACTAGGCGGAAAGATCCGTTGGTTTTTTTTTAACAGCTAATATGGAGGTATTAAACAGAGAGTGAGTGGGTCTGAGCTAATTTTTGTTTAAGAGATCTTGAATGATGGGTTGGAGGCCTATGAGGGCTGAAGTGGTTAGGTGATATTGGGCCTGACAGATATACTGAGAGGGGCCACATAATTTGATAGAGGCAGGAGGACATAGAGCCACGGAGGGGCTTGTAATGTCCCAAACTTTGGGATTTACAGGGTGTATGAGGGTGGAACCGGAGCTTTCATTGGGTAGAGGGGGGTCGTCGGCTATGAGGGCCATCAGAAAGGGAGTACTGGGGGCTGTGGGAGTGGATATAGTTATGGAAACATGGAGGAGAGAAAGGATGTCCCGTCCTAGTAAAGGGATGGGACACTGGGGCATAACCAGGAAGGAGTGGGAGAAAGGTATGGGATTGTCTTGGATTGTGCATAAAAGGCGGGTGGGGGGTTTAATGGCAAAATCTGTTTACCTCCTACCCCAACTATAGGAGTAATGGCAGGCGTGGTAGGGCCCTGGTATTCTCACAAGACTGAGAAGGTGGCTCCTGTATCTAGGAGGAAGGAGGTGGGGCTACTGTCTACTATTAAAGTAACCCTGGGCTCCTGTTTGGTGATGGAAATGGTTGGGCGAGAAGCCCCTGGGCCCCGTCAATCTTCTTCTGCCAGCCCCACTACGGCAGGCTTAGGATGGGGGTTGTTCGTCCAGCCTCCCCTTTGGGTGACTGGGCAATCAGACCCCCAGTGGCCCTTTTTGTGGCATCTGGGGCATGGGGTGGTAGGAGATCTGGGGGAGGGGCATGCCCTTGACCAATGTTGTTCTTGTCTGCACTTGAAACAAGCTCTTGGGGAGCGCTTGTTTGTAGAAGGGTGCCCAGGTTGTGGTTTTGTCAGCTGGGCCAACATTTGGAAATTGGCCTGATCAACTTTTTGTTTACGGCCTTCTTTCTCCTCCTCCCAGTTATGGAAGACTTTAAAGGCCACTGTTAGGATCTCAGTCTGTGGGGTAGTGGGCCCTGTTCTAACTTTTTGAGTTTAGCTTTAATGTCGGGGTAGCTTTGAGCTAGGAAGTATGTCATAAGGACATGTCTTCCATCATGCGTTTCTGGGTCAAGGTTGGTATACTGTAATAGGGCTTGAGTGAGTCTATTTAAGAACTTGGAGGGAGTTTCGTCCCTCCTTTGAATTATATCTTGGAGCTTTTGACAATTGACTACTTTACGAGCTGCGTTTTTCAGACCTGCTATTAGGCAGGAGGCGAAAATATCTCGAGAGCGGAGACCCACGGCGGTGTTATAATCCCAGTGTGGGTCTTGTTCGGGGACAGCGGTGGGGTCAGTCTTATGGGTTTCGGTAGCGTGCATTTGGGCAAAGTCCCAAACTCATCTACGCTCTTCAAGAAGGATGGTATTGGCCAGGAGCATGAAAATATCATGATGTGTGAGGCTGTATGACTGGAGGGTCAGTTGAAACTCCCTGATATATGTCGTGGGATCAGTTGAAAAGGAACTAAGGCGTTTCTCAAGTTGGGCTAAATCTCCTAAGGAGAAAGGGATGTGAAAGTGCACGATGCCTTTGGATACTGCTACCTCCCGGAGGGGGGGCGATAATTTTGGGAGGCCCTCGGGACCGAGTCTGAGGGGGACTGAAGGGTTCTGGCTCAGTCTGTGGGGGAGAAACAGGTGATGAGGGCAAAGACGGAGGAGGCCCCTGGGACCTAGTTAAAGGGGGGCTGAAAGGCTCAGGCTCAATCCGCCTGGGAGGGCAGGTGAGGGGGACAAAGGCAGAGGAGGTGAGATGGGGAGGAGATGGTGGGGGAGGAAGGGAGAAGGGCTGCTGTAGGAGAAGAAGGGGAAGGGAGTGAACGGGAGGCTTCTGCGGGGGTGGAGACGGCGGTTGTGGTGGAGGAAGGGGGAGGGGCTGTTGTAGGAGAGGAGGGGGAAGGGGGTGGGCAGGAAGCTTCTGCGGGAGAGAGGGCTTGCAGGCTAGGAGAACTTGGGGGGAGGCGGGGGGGGGCGGGTGGAGGAAGAGGGGGAAGGGAGTGAACGGGAGGCTTCTGCAGGGGAGACAGCTTGCAGGCTAGGAGAATTTGGAGGAAGGCTGGTCGGGGAGGGGGGAGGCGGAAAGCTTCGATATAGGGAATCTCCATTTTTTCAGGCACTGGCAGTAGTTAAAGAGATCACGAGTGATGTTAGGATCAAGAGTTCTCCCTGCAGGCCGTTGGTTGTTATTGTCTAGGGGGTATGTTGGCCAATCTTGGGAGCAGTATTTTCTGAGAAGTTTTGGTTTTATATCAGGTGTCAGGGAGAGGGTAGCTAGATGCTTGAGCAGGCATTCAAGAGGTGAATCTTTAGGGAGGAATGAGGAGGCTCCCATGGCTAAAGGACAGAGAAGGAGACAAACAGGGGAAGACGAACGGAGATCCTCGGACTGGGAGCAGACCGCAAGGAGACAAAGGGCGTCCCCGATGATCCTTGGTGGTCTGCGGAAACTCGTATACGAGTCGGAATTTCTTAGGAAGTGTGGGTCGTCACCCAGACTTCTCTAAGAAGGCAGAGTGCCGGAGTCACGAGGTACCTAGTACTAGGAGTTTTCGGCAGACAGAACGGATTTTGGTGGACGGAACGGAAGGAGGAGGGGGGGAAAAAAGGTAGCGTTCTCATCCACAAAGGAGTCACCTCGTTTATGGCTGTTGGAGGAGGGGCCTGAGGGTCCGCCGCAGCTGTGAAGGCCTAAGGCAGGGAGAGTTCCTTCCTCGTCCGCGAGCATCAGGGCCTTGCCGGACGATCACGGTCAATGGCACTGCGATAGCTCGGAGAAGAGCGGCCCGCTCCAGGGGGGAAAACTTACCCAAAGGCCAAAGAGGAGTGTTGAGTGTGAGGAGCCAGCACCGGAAAAAGAGGACAAGGGCAAGCTGCTGCTGGTGTCGGGGGGAAGACGGGGCTCAGTTGGGGTGTCCCATCTCCTGGGTTTCAGCAGCAATGAAAGGAAAGGAGCGACACACAGCAGCAGTTCACCGGAGAATTCCGCTTTATTAGGGAAAGGTGCTGTGTTATATAGGAAGGGGCATGGGGTGATTGTGGTGTTACTTCTACAGGGCTGGTGGCTATTGGCTAGGTGCTGGGATTAGGGGGGGCGAGGAGTGAGTTCGCCATTTTATGGGTGGGGGCCCTTCACCACCCACCCTAATCCCTCCCCCACAATGTAGATTGTTTTATGTTGCTTTAGTTTAAGGCGACTCCTTTGCAATTCAAAGAAAAAATTTGAAAACTAAAATACTTTCAAGAGTTCTAAGGGTATTAAACATCAAGTTTGGAGGGAAGGAAAAGAACCTTATAAGTCGTGTGTGGTAAATATTGCCCCCTCTTTACAACCATACCTCACTTTCTTCACTGGAACTTAGAGGAGATACGCTCTTCTGCTGATCAGACTTTATATTTCAAAGCATACATGTATTCAAAAGCACATTTCCTTTTCTCCTGATTTGGGGTTCAACCAATAGCTTCCAGAGGATTATATCAATATGTTTTAAACTCAGAGTAACAGAAAGCCTACTTAATGGCACAAACAATAAACAGATGTATTATAACACGTAACTGGGGGCTGGGAACTGGCAGTCCCCACCCCATTTTTCTAGGTTCTCAGGTCTTGTCTCTTCTGTGTGTGTCACCTTTTTCTCAAGATGGCTTGAGATTATTGCAACCAGTAGCAGCAATTGTCCCTAATTATAGTAAAAGAAAGGGCTTGTTTGCCAGCTGTAGATTAAAAAACCTTCCTCTTGTCCAGTTGGTTAGCTTAGGTCTTGTGCTCATCCCTGAACCATTGATCCTGGTTGGAGATGACTGGACTCAGCCTCATATTCGGGGTTAGAGTCTACTTCCTTTGAGGACAGCTGGCTGCACTGAGAGGTGGAAAACCTGAGCTAAATCATGGCCCCAGTAAGAAAGAGGGAGAAGTTAGGTATTAGATGGCAACCACTCCTATAAGATAGAAGTCTGCAGGCATGACTACAGATACTTAAGAGTTCTCATTTGTTCTTTGCTGATGGCAGCCAAGTTCTAAGGAGCAGCAGTTTCCTGCTAATGAACAGAAACAGAAAAGGATTGAAATTTTTCATTTAGAAAATACTTACTGGATCTCTGATGTTGTTTTAGAACTGAAACCCACAGTGTAGTCACATAAACATGTAAGAAGAGGGACAGGAATGACCAAGAGCGCAGGGCATGTCTATCTGGTCTTACTCACCTGTAATCAGTGTCTGCTCAATGACATGCTCTACGGGAGTGGGAACTTTCCCACTGCTTTGTTCACTGTGTATTTCTAGCACCTAACATTCTGCTCCATACATTACTGAGCATGCCACACACATTTATTGAAATAATGTTTATTGGAGCCAAAATCATTAATGATTTCTGAAATTCATTGGAATATATAGAGGCATATATAATGGAATAATAGAGGCAAGTGTAACAGAAGCTCAATGACAGGCTTGAATAGGTAAGGTAAGGCTCTGTAAGGTAAGGAGTCTGAGGCTCTGTAAGGTAAGGAGTCTGAGGAAGTAAATTCCTTCTCACTTGGAGGGTGCTAGCACGTATGTAGTAAAGGACCTCTGAGGTCAGAAAAGCTCTGAGACCTTGACATAATGTAATAAGTTGGAGTGATGTCTGTGCTCTAGAAGGCTTTTTACTGGATAAGAATATCAACACACCACACACACATAGTACATAGTCAATAAATAATTGATGAATGAATGAATGAATGGTGAGCTTTCTAATTAGATTTGGGAGAATATTATGCTTAGATTAAATAGTTCATATCCAACTGTGCCTTCACACATTAATTTTTTCTTTGCTTTTAGTAGTGTGATTTGTGGTAATATTAGTACTTTGTTATTTTAATGGAGAGCGATGTTTCTAATGAAAAAAATGAAACCTAGTGGAACGTGCTTTGATTCAGTTGTAGAGGAGCAAAATTCGCCACTCAAAAAAGTGTCTCTTTGGTATGTGGGTTATTTTAGGCTGATTTCTTTTTTCTTCTAAGAAACAGAAGACTCCAGCAGTTTTTTTTTCTGTCTCCCTACCTGACTGCGTAAAAGAATTTAGATAGAGATGTGCTCCAGGAAGGTAGCTACACCATAGATAACTAGAGAATAATAGGAACTACGGGTGGTAGGGAGGAATTAAGCAAAATCTGGTTGTTCATATTCCTCTCTGTTCCCCACAGCTTCTGGATGGCCCAGCAAACATTTGTTCACCAAACATTTACTCTTTGCATTCTTCCTGTGAACTGCCTTCCTTCCCTTTAAAGCCCCAGACCCTTACCTGCTTCTCTTTAGTTGAGCGTGATGTATTTACCTCAGTTGTTAGACTGTCTTTAGAATCTCTCATGTTTATGTAGATTCCCTTTATGTATGTAATTCAATTTTATTTTCTGTTGATCTGTCTCATGTCCATTTAATTCTTAGAGCGGCTAGAAAACCTTGGAGGGTAGAGGAAAAACTTTCTTCCACAATACAGTATTCCATGTCAAAAAGAAGTCTGATTACTCGGATCTATCACAGGCATAGACTTTGCACCCAACAAACTGCCTTCCTCATGTCTGGAAGCAAGTAATGTCAGGGCCTACCAACCAAATATGCAAGCAGATGCCTGAAATCACACAGAATAGTTTGGAAGCCTTTTGGAAAGGACTAATCCAACCCTCCCATTTCATACACAGAAATCCCGAGAGCAGTCAGGGCGAGGGATGGCCTGCTAGTTCCCTGCTGGCAAACAGTGGAGGTAGAACTTGAACTCAGGTTTCTCAACTGAATTGCAGTACTTCCACTATGTGAAGAAATAAAGAATAATTGAGAGCAGCAGGCTTATTTTAAAAGTTTGATTTTAGGCATTAGTGAGCTTCGAGCCATGGGGGGCTCTTGCCAGTTCTGAATAGACCTTTATTTCACTAATGGGCCATTTGGAATAGGAAAAAAAATTGAAGTAACAATCTCCTCAGGTGGCGAGAACATTATTACATGTGAAAGACTGACATTATTGTCAGAGGCACTGGTAGCATTGACTGGAAAGCCCTGAGAATTTTAAACAAAAACTCCTCTGTGGCTCTTTCTGAAGTACAGTGTGGGTAATGACTTTGCTAACATTGAGGAAGGGAACCTTCAAAGCCAGAGCTTTGGGAGCATGTTTTCCTTGCCTATCTGAGGAGAGCCTATCCATTCACCTCTGAGAGTATCTGTTATCTTTATTCCAGTATTAAAATATCTAATAAGTCTAGTCAATTCATTAATTTGTCATAATTCATACTTTCATGCCATTTCTCTTTATTCAGAAATTTTCTTGAACAGGTTTCTCTGTAATCTATCTGGTTCATAGGATACCCTCCTGGTTTAGAAATCCCCAGCATTCTCTGTTTCTTCCATTTGACTTCAGACAAATGAAAACCAAATGTGTGTTTATTCACGTTTCTGTATAATGTAGCGGGTTATTGTTTTATACTTCTGATAGGCCATCCATACCTGAGGAGGTATTTTTGCTTCATCTTTTTCAACATACTTCTTATTATCTGGTGTGTCATTCCCAACCTAACTCATGGGAGGGCCGGGCCATTTGCCTGCTGCTTTGACATCCACCCCAGCCCCATTACAGTGTCCTCTCACAATCTCTTTCACCTGTGGGCATCAAGGTGGATGTGTAGATCTTTACTTGGGTAGTTTTTTAAAATGTCTGTTTATGGGATGACAATTTAAAAATGCTTTTGGCATTGTTTCTTGAACTCATCATCCTCTGCCTCTTATCATCCCAGGTGCCCAGATTCTGTTAGAAAGCGAGAGTCTCATTTCTTTTTAAATATGTCACTAATAAAGTAATATATTTATTTTAAATGAAAAGTTTTATTGTATTAATTTTTATCTGGTTTTATGAGCTGGGCATATCTCTCAGCATTCTCTCAGTCAGTCCAATACAAAATCACTGCTCCGGTCAGCCGAGTGCATGTCCATGCCAAGTTTTTTGCCTTGCAAGGACCAGAGGAATTCAGAGAATGTGACTGTCTCTGTCTGCTGATGGTGTGATGCCTGCATAAGTTATGCCCACACAGCTGTATCTCTCTGCCTGCAGCATGGGCTAGGTTTATTTTCCAGGGATTTTTCATTAGATTTTAAATGGAATTTGTGTAGTGTATAGTTCGTTCAGCAACTATTGTTGTGTCCTCCTGTGCGTCAGGCTCTTTGCAGTGTGATCATGGCAGGTATGGTATAGACATAATTACAAAACGAACTAACATTGTTCCAGTGATTCCTATGTTCCAAGCGCTGTCTTCAAGAATGCTAAAAATCTATCTGATTTAATTCCTTCAAAAGCTCATGAAGTTCAGATACAACAATCATTCCCATTTTATAGATGAGGAATTGAAACTCAGGGTAAGGGATCTTCCCAAGATTTCTCAGTGAGTAGGTAAGATACCAGCCAGGTCTTTCTGAATTAAGAGTCTGTGTTCTTGATCTATGTTGACTCATAAATGTAAGGGGGTTTGTGGATTTGGTAGAGCACCCAGTGACAGCCCTTATCTGATGATTTCTACTTTTTTTCTCAAGTGGAAGGTGAGATCTGCTGAGTGTTTAGTGGGGGTAGAAAGAGGTAAGAAGTGTGCAGAGTTGAGATCTGCAAGATCTCATGCTGAGTAGGAGCGGGAGGTGAGGGTGACTGAGTGGACTTGGCAGGATTTCCCAGGCATCAGTTGATGCTGTGTACCACAACTGAGCAGTGGGATCCGTGTGCCAAGTAATAAGCAGTGTTGCAAGACAGTTTTTTTTAAAGGGAATCAAAATAGCCTAATCATGATTTATATCAACTAGGATTAGTTTCAGCAGCCAGTAATGAAATGGGAGATATTAGTAACTTAAGATAGAGGTTCGGTGTGCTTTCATTCAAAAGAAATCTTAAGGTAGGTAGACAGGGGCTTGTATGGTATCTGTATCTCTATACAGTCATCAGTGGCATCAATCTATCTTTTTGCTCCACTCTTATTAGGCCAGGATTTCTATTCTCCAGGTCACCTCATTTTCCCACCGTCGTTACTGGCATTCTGGCCAGGATGCCCACATTCCAGACAGGAGGAAGGGCAAAGGCTGTCAACCATGTCAGCGTCCTTGGTGGCATTTTCCTTGAAGTCCATCAATGATTTTCACTCAAATCTTTAGATATTCCTAAATGCAAGGGGTTTTGGAGAATACAGGTTTTTTTTAACCCATGCACATTGCCCCCTACAACAATATCGGCACCTGCTTTTAAAGAAAAAAACCACCCTGCATATTGAGTAAACAATTGTGCTCTCACCCGACATTTGGAAACCTCAGATGAAAATTAGACATCAGACCAGTTCATTGTGAAATTCTCTCACAAGGTTAGAATGTAAATAGCCACCATTGTTTTCTTCTTTACGATGGCATGAAAGCATGGAGTCATGATTTTATAGGGGGGGAAAAACAGGCAAAAAATGATATTTCCTTTTTTAACTGCCCTCCCACCCCCGCCCCACAAGCCTTGTACCATGTAAATTGTTTGGGGGTTATTGATGTGTTCTAGGGGCAGAGAAGCTGGATATATTAAGAAAAAAGTGCTTACTGATGATTGTTATTTGTATTTATTAATTGGTTTTCTTTATTTTTTCCCAAAGAGAATTTCACAGTTGTTGGTTCTTCTTATAACAGTTGGTTTCCAAATGAAATATAAACCTGCCACATCCTTTGTAAAAAGATAAAGCAAAATAAACACTTCTGAAACAAACACAACTTGTTTCATTTAATAGCTTTCTGTGTTTCTGTTCTTGGATGCTGTAGTCCCTTTTCCTAATTCTCTTTCTTTTCAGATGGTAAGCAAGTGGGGAAATTAGCAGGAGCCTCTGGAGCTACTCTAAGTGATAAAGGGAAGAAATTAAAGATGGCCTGAAATCATAAGGGCCTGTAAAAGAGGAAATTTCAGAGCCTAGGAAAAAATAATACCTTTAGATCTATAGAACTGATTCTTCAAACATTGAAGTGCTGCTTGATGGAGCTTCCAGTTTCTCTGGATGGTTTTAAGCAGATTCAGATTGATGGTTTGTCTTTTCAGCCCTTGTTCTTTGCTGGTTGATGTTTGACTCAGTGCTTTGTACTGCCCCCCAGGATCCGTGAGTGACAGGAGGTGATCAGTGGTGTGATATACTGGTGGGGTCCCACAGCATTCTGGGCTCAGTGGCAGGGGTCTGCAGCACTGGGAGAAATCAGTAGACAGGGCCAGGGATTGGGTTCAGTTGGGAACTAGAAATAAAGAACAAGGTGAAGGAATGGCTCAGGAGCCTGGCTGGAAGGCAGATACCTTCCAGATGATCCAGATAGAATTTTTTCCCCTTATGTATTGATATGTCAATACTCAGAATCCAGGAGCTAGCAGCCATCCCCTTCCTCAGAATTTTGTGCAGAGGCTTGCATGGGGCTTTAAGCAGTTGACACATCTTGGATTTATGGAAACTGTTTTCTTGCATATTTCATCTGTTTCCCAGGATGACATATCAGGTCGAAGGCTGTCATAACATTTTCTTTGCTGTTATGAGCAGTTCTCTGGGCTGAAAGGCTTCTGAACTCATCTATTATTTCCCTCTGGGTGGGAAGGGATGTCTTATGATTGGTAACAAAGGCTCACGTATCACCTCCCTTTAATGGAAACATCAGGACATCTCATTCCCCAGTCGTGTGACTTAAATTTCCTGTCATCTGGATAGGTATTCAGAGGCTGGGGCGTGCCATCCCAAATGAAAGGGATTGACAGGAAGCATCCTTTCCTCACGTTACAGCTTGCAAGAGCGTGTTCAGAAGAGTCCTTTTCTGCCTTACTCCAAATGAATGGGTCCCGCTGTTGCATTCCCATTGTTTGGTAGAGCGATAGGGGTGCTAGGGAGGTAGAAATAAATGGACATTTCAACAAGACAGTGGACACAGTCCTCATGGACACTGATAAAGCCTGAAAAGCAAATGGCAGGATCAGAGTGCCCAGAACTTAAGCTCACATATGGAAGGGATGAGGAAGAAGCTGAGTAGACATCCCCAAGGTTATGAAATTTTAAGGAAAGCCTCTTGGGGTTTGTGTCTGATTAAGGCTGCTCATGTCTACCAATTATTCAAATATGTATGAATTACATAGCTTTTTTTCTGGAATCGTAGCCATATTGCCTAAGAGTGATTAGTGACAAGGACTCTTCCCAGACACCAGAAGGTCTCTTAGTCTTCAGGTTTCTTCCATAATTTCCCTGATGGTACTTTTCACTCTGGTCAACCTTTCTTGGTGACTCTGAGAGTCACTGCGTGGTGCTGAGGGCTGTCTCGAGCTTTTGGGACACAGATGCAGTATGTGCCTTGTCATTGTAACGCTGGGCTTCCCTTTGGCCACATTCAGCTGCTTGGGGTGATGGGGCAAAGGACGTCTTTGGGTTTAATCAAGCGATCGTGCTGCTGAGGGAGGAGGGCCGGGGATGGATGCAAAGGGAAGGCCGCAGCCGTGACCCTGAGACGGGGAACTGAGTGAGCAAGAGAGTGAGGGCATGAGGGAGGCTAGGCCACCAGCATTCTGCATCAGTATCAGTGGATGAACAGCATTGCCCAATAATACGGGACAACTGAGATTTTTAATATTTAATATAGGTTCATCAAAACCTGGCATTTCTTGGTAGTTTAATTCTTCTACTTGTCTCATTCTAATTGTGGATAATCTTTATGGGATTTATGATTTGAAATTATTTATAATTACCAAAAATAAATGCATCAACAACCTCTTCATAAAATGTTCTTCATAGATCTATAAAATTTCTTCTCCTTTGGTTTTATATCAATATTATTTGCTTTTCTAATATATCTGGTTAATCTGCATGTCTTAAATGAACTTGTATATGATACTCAATGTACAAATAAATATTCCCACCTAGAAATAGTTTAGCTTTACCAAGGTAAAAATTTACTTAAGGTGTTCTTATGGAAAAGCCTTTAAAAATCTATGGTATTTTCTTAACACATCTACAGTACTTTTCTTTATTTGAATGTCTGTCCTGCTTTGGAGGAAAGGTAAGTCAATATCATACACCGTGACACATTTTTCTGGCTTGCTTCACTTCCTTATCTCCCTCTCATTGGAATGGATTACTGAGGTAATTATCTGGGGGCAAAATAAAGTCCCAATCCAAATTCTTGCTTCATTTCACTGGTGTCATTGAGGTGCCTCTCTTTATATCATTAGGAAACAGACAACAGTCTATTATGTAAGCTAAAATAAATGAGAATGATGTAATAAGTACAAACAAGTTCCTGTGCAGTCTGTAAAACAGAAGGGAGCTGCAGAGAGACAGTTTGCAGTTTTTCTCCAGCACCACCCAGAGGGCATGTATTCTGATGATGAATGAGTCATCTTGTTCTTTACACAAAAGTATCCCCAAGGTAGAGAAGGGTAGTTCACTGGGCTACACCACTCAGGTTCCCTAAGGAGTGTAATAATCTTGGCTGTCTCCTCTTCTCACTAAGCCAGCAGCCAATTTCTAACTTTGCTTCTAGGTGAACACCCTCCCCTCTCCCAACCCCCAGTAAGGACATGTTCTGTACAGATGCCTGGTGCTTGGGTCAAATCAAATCTTCCACTTTAATAATTTGATGATTTGGGGTCTAAACAGGTGTATTTTTCATTGGATTATTGTGAATCCATTCCATTCTACCTGCTGCAGCCTGGGGGAACCAAACAAAACTGCTTTTCTGAAACTGCAAAAAGTCAGCCCCTGAATCATGGTGATGTCAAAGGTACAGCTCCCTGGGAGACTGAAGCTCAAATGACCATCTGGCCTTACTGTTTCTGAACCATTCATGATGCGTGTTCCATATTTGTGGGTTATTTTTATCATTTACATTTTAAGGCTATTCCAAGAAACTTAAATTTAAATGATAAGATTCTGTGACATTTGTATTAATTTATTCATGTATTCTTAACTTTTCACTTTACATTTTTATAAAACCTTGTGGCATTAATGATATTCTAAATTTGGGGAGAAGTTGCCAAATGAAGACTGGTATTTTGCATTTAGGTGAACATTTTTTTAGTTCATCTTGATGACAATGCTCTTCCTGGGAAAGCTAACATAAATAATATGGAACTCTCATAAACCTGAGAAAGAAAAGATTGTTTTTCTGCTTGAGAAAAACACTTATTCCTTCTGATAAGGTTTTTCTGAAAAATGTAGAATAATTTTAATTGGAAGCATTTTAATCCTCTAAAACTCTGAAATTTGGGAGAATTTTGGGAAAGACTAAAAGGAAGTGAAGTATATTTGGGAATATAATTGGTTGGTGTGATGTTTGATTTTGTTTGACTGGGCCAGGGGGGTGCCCAGATATTTGGCCAACATTAATCCAGATGTTTTTGTGAGAGTATTTTGGATGAGGTTACCATTTAAATCAGTAGACATGGTAGTTTGTGGTCCCTAATGTGGGTGGGCCTCATCAAATCAGTTGAAGGTCTGAGCAGAACAAAAAGGCAGCCCCTCACAGTAAGAGGGAATCCCTCCTGCCTGCCTACCTTTGAAGTGGGACATTGGCTTTTTCCTGCCTTCAGACTCATATAGAAACTTCAGCTCTTCTTGGGTCTTGAAATTGGTAGCTATTGGACTGAAACTATACCATTGATTCTCCTGATTCTCAGACCTTCGGATGCAGGCTGGATCTACATCATCAGCTGTCCTGGGTCCAGCTTGCTGACTCACTCTACAGATCTTGTGACTTGTCAGACTCAGTAATTGTGTAAACCAAGTCCTTATGATAAATCTTTTTCTCTCTATATATATGTCTGTCTATCTGTCTATCTATCTATCTATCTATCTATCTATCTATCTATCTATCTATCTATCTACCCTCTCTATCCATCCATCTAACCTCTCTATCCATCCACATCCTCTTGGTTCTGTTTTTCTGGAAAACCAAATACAGTTGGACTAAGTAGCTTTGATGCAGAGATACAAAGAGAGAGGTGATGGAATGTAGGTATTTTGAGAATTACAAACACCAGAGAGAACATATAAAGTGACTTAATTTGTCCATTTTAATGTTTTCTAAAATATCTGATTTAAAAAGAATGATGCTGAGGAAACAGGGGAAATTGAAATAATGCTTTAAAAATGGCTCAGAACATTCTTTAAAGTGCCTAGTGATTGAAATTAATGCAGTAAATTTTCCCTCTGGCATAGTTGAGGTGTTAGATAAATAATGATTAAAATGAAACACTATACTTGGCAAGTGATAAAAGGAAATCATGTCTTTACCTTCTGTAACAATTAATGTCATACTTTAATTATATTATCATGAAAATATACAGTTATAAACCCTAATTTATGCATGCTATGCATTATGGCATTGTTTTCTCATAAACAATTAAGACTATATCCTTTCTGGTAAGATTTTTCCTCCTTGGCTCTCTGGATAGTTAGCAGTTCATTCTTGGATAAAGGAAGGTGGCTTCACAATATTTGGAAAAACAAACCTTTGCCATGCAGGATCTGCATTTGAAATAACATATTAGGAAGTTGTAGAGATTATTGGTTAATGAGTTTTGTTGTTTTTGTTATTGATTAGAGTGGCAACATGTGAATGTGTCCTAAATAAGGGCTATCCTGATAAAAATGTGGAAAGATTAAAAATAATCACAGAGAAAACATGAGATGAAGAACTTGAAAATATTCTTTAAATATATGGAATGCAATTTTGAGATTACAATAGACTCTGAGAAAATCTCCATATTCTGGTAAATCCTCAAAAGGTATTAATATCACTGGAAAATAGTTCTTAAAACTAGAATATTTGTAAGGAAAAAAGAGTTTCTAGCTATAACAAAATCTATTATGATTTATTTTCTAAATAATGCTATATAATGTCTGTCTTGTACAGAACAGAGTTAATTTTAACACAGTAATGGAATACAAGTGTATCTTCAGAATATTAGGCCTCCAGGTAAAGTAAATGTCTTTTGATCTAGGTAAAGAGACATAGTATGAGATGCTATAATTGTTTTATGTTTAGACACTTTTTTCTACCAAAATCTTTAGTTCTTAGATTCTTTTGGACTGTTTGGCCTGATGTTTGTGCAAAAAGAAAAAAATAGATTTAAATATTTTTTACTCCCTAAGAAACTTGGAGTATATGAGATTTTGAAGTGTGTGCATTTTGCTTTTTTAAAAAACAAAATGGTTCTAATACTTTTTATTTAAAGGTGATTTTTTTAAAAAAACATGAAAGGAGCTTTATGGTACAAGGGCAGTTTCTGAGGGGGCGTGTGAAGGTTAAGTGCTGAGACTGTTGCCTGTACAACATCAGGACTTCCCTGGAGAGCTGAGCTCTATGAGCCTAAACCTGAGGAGTTACAAACTGTGTGTGTTGGGGGAGGGGGGGCGGTGAGCACAAGGCTCGCTCACTGCCTGCGTCTCCAAACAGCAGCTTCTTGGCCCTCAGAGCGCCCCCTGCTGCGAGGGCAGATGCGCAAGTATCGCCTTATTATTCGTCGGGGCCACGACCTGAAATACCACGTAGGGCACTTTGTCTTTTAATTGTGAATTTAAACTGCCCTTACATTTACCATTTTACTGTTTGCTAGTTTTATTTTACAAAACCAATTTATATGTGGGGCAGAGGTGGTCATACTTAGGGCTTGGAGGGGCCCCCTGTGCACTATTCCTAGTGTGCACACATCTGTGCATGCACATGCCCGAGGCACTGTAGTATTTAGGCAAAGCTCAGGTCCATACCCAACCCATACGCGCTGCCCCCTCCCCCCCAAAACTTGCCAGCTGCCTTCAGATGTGATCTGTTTCTCACAAAGGGCCCCTGTGAGAAGTGTCTGAGCCCTTCCTCTCATTTTGCTTCCCATTTTGATTATTAGTATGTGCGGAGCCCCGGAAGGTACAACTTCAGGTGTTTCACTCCTCATCTCATTCCCCATGTCCAGCCTAGTCTGGTGCACCCTCCTAGCTCGTTAGATTTGTTTAGTGAGTAGCAGGAAATAATGTGGAGAGAAACTCAGGCTTGAAGCCTGGCACGTTCATTACTCAGCAGGTAAGATGTAGGCTCCACCCTACTCACCCCATGTAAGATACTAACCTTTTTCATTAACTGGAAACCGCACATGGAGAAGTGTCACGGTTCAGAGTGCTGCCACCCCCGGAAAGTGGCTGGCACCGGTAGTGCCTGTAGACGGGCAGCAGTGTCTATCTGTCACATGCTGGCCACATCATGTCTGCCGAGAACACAGCCTTGTGTGATTCTCGCCCCCTTTCCATCTCACTCCTTGGTCACACTGAACCCTTTTTCTCCTGTAAAGCTGGCGTCTCCTTGTCTAGACAACCCCGTCTTCCCTGTGCCAGATGGCTTAGTGTGGGAAGCCCGTAGACTTTCTCACTCCCAGGAACTCCTTCCCAGGGTGCAAAGGCAGTTAAGCTAGGCTGACTCTCGTCGTGTTACTCCAGTTACTAGACATTTGCCAAGTAAGTAAGCCTTTGCCAAAAAGAAAATGACAGTACTTTTCTTCACTTAGTGAATTCCTTGGTATGTTTATTCCTTTCAGTGGTTAAGATATTTCACATGGGACATGTCAGGATGGGCATCTCAAAAGCAAGGTTCTGGTCTGCTAAGGGTCCTGTCAGACTTTATGTGATTTGTCTGCAGGGGGCCCAGGTTTGGGAAATGAATTCCCTCAAGATCAGGTGCTTTGGGAGATAGAAATTGGGCCATCCAGAGGCATGATTTATGTCTCAGAAAATAGGAAAGTTTGTTTCTTTTTCAGCTTTAGTCTAGTTGTAATTCAGCTTTCTGATATTAGACCCACCTGCAGTGTCTTCATATTTGTTCTTCTCCTGCCAAGGTACATGCTGATTCTTTGGCCACCAGGTCTTGGGGTCATGATCTTCATGTACTTTGCAACCCGCCAAACCTCTCATCAGGGACAAGCTGGACTGCACAGGTCTCTCCCCAGGCAGTTTTTAATCAAGATGGTTCTTATACACTGTGACATGGTGTACCAATTCACTTGGTCAGTTAGTGCTATACTAGATGCACTAACAAATCCCAAGATTTTTCTAATTATTTCCCTTTCATAGAGTTTAAAGTACATTGTAATTTATCCCTATAATACTGCTCATTGACATACAGTATCCTTTATTAAGTGGTAGAGAACCAGGAATAGCCAGTCATTGTGGTCATTGCAAACATGCTAATAAAACTTTGATAATTGCCAATTATGTCTACATCACAGTTTTTAGCAAAACAGCAGAAAAGTTGATGATGCAAGTAAAATTTGCAATAGCATAGTTCACATTCATTATAATTTAAAAATCTATAAGTTCTATGTAATGTAATTTGAAACAATAATATATTCTTATGCTGTTCTTCAGTAATTTCTAACTTTGCCTGTAGAATGGCATTTGGAAAAAGAGACTCATACTTGAGAAAATTATTTCACATATAATTGACTATATTCATTTTTTTCCCACATAAAATAACAAAAATTTGAGGTCTTTTAAATTGCAGCTTCCTGAACCATATGTCTATGAAATACTTTTATAAAAATATCATAGCAAAAATTTTGTCACACTCTGAGCTTCTTTCATCACGATTTGGTTTTGTCAAAAACGGGTTGGCTTCTGGAAATATGTTATATGTGCACCTCATCTATCATTGGTTAAACAAGGATGGCAGTAATACCAACCTCATAGGGTGTTACGAGAACTTAACATGAGTATGCCATGACATACAGATAATAAGTACTGGCTATTATATTATCATTTTTGAACCCAGGTTGATGATATTTTTCAAAACCAGCATTCAAATACTTTTTTGGTGGCAGAAATGGAAAGGAGTTCTGTACTAACAGACTTCAACAGATTTCAACATCAAATGGGATAGACAGTATATCCCATTTCAGTTTCAGTTCAATTTATCTTACAGTTACAACTTGAAATGTATTGTGGGAGTAACCTCCTGACATAACTGAATAGTAAAACATACCTCTTTAGGTTGAAGACATTGAATCCCCTGTCTAGTTCCAGAAGGCAGCTGATCTTGTTGGTATGTTAATAATCTTAAGGATCCGCTTTGTATAAACAGTGCCAAAGTGACTGCTGTTTCGTTAATCATTCTCAAGCTATGATGAGCAAGGTGATGAGCAGTGCTTTCTTATTGCTCAGTCACTTGGGGGCATATTTTATGATTGATTTTGTACGAAAGATCTTTGAGAAGTCAGAAAACTGATGAAAACTGAACACTTACCTGCATCGGCACTGAGGGTCTTTTGGGGGGACTGAGGTGTTTCCTAAAATCTGGTTTTCAGTGATTCTGGTGGTATTTCTCAACCTATGTTCCATTGGACATTAGACTTGCAAGATGCTCTGAGAAGTGGGGCTGCCATGGTCAAGTAAGTTTACTGCTCATTCTGTGCCCACTTTGGAGGTCCACATTACATGTTAGTTAATGAAAAGCTCTGAGAAGTCGTGGAATGAAGAAACATTCGGGAAAATAATATTCTTTGGTTTAATCATTTGGAGCTTCTAACAAGCACCTTTTCCAGGTACTTGAGCAGGTCCCAAGGTATCTCAAGGCCACTTTTGGCCCTAGAGGCTGCTGTAGCTGACTTGCAAGGGGACAAGGTGAGCCTTTATCCAGGTGCAGATTTTAAGCATTTTTCAGTTTCTATAACAGAATGTTAACTCTGCACTTTCGTGTTTGGTACCCTAAGTTCCTCCTTAGGGCATGAATGCAAGGTAGCTGCCCTACAGGCTATTTTATCAAAATGTAAACTTGACGTAACTTCATCTATGTCCTGTGACAGCTGCATGGGAGGAAGAGAAAGAAATTAACACTCATCTCGCTTTTAATTTAGCTCCCTTCGTGAATTAATAATCATGAAAGAATTGCATCCTTTGGCTTCTTCAGGATAGCTCTCAATAAAAACACCCTCACCAAATGACAGTAATAATGTGCTTTCAAATTTTATAGAATATCTAGGTAATACATAATGTTATTGGATTGTTTTCCAGTCTTCTATTGCACATTTTTTTTGGAGACATGATATTGCTAAATGTCCCTTGCTTAAATTCCCTTGATTAGTACCTCTTGGTAGATTCTGTTTGGAATTGAGCAGTAAAAATGTTTGTTTTTCCTGAAAAAAAAAAGCCCAAGTATTTTGTCTTATCAAATGCATCAAGTACAATTAAGTATTCTTTGATGTTTTCCTTTTTGCCTAGGCTACCAGGAAGATCAAAGTGAACTTTTAGTATATACCATAGTAATATCTACACATACTTAAAAAAAGAACACCACAAAGCTTGTATTATCATTTTAATTCCCTTGGAAGCAGGTGGTACTTAAGTTTTATAGTAAGAGTGAAACATTTCTTATGTAAAGCTTGTGTTCAGAAAATTCTGTCCTCAAATCATTTTAACTGATACATTTTTTTCACAAAAATAGTTTTATGTGTGTTAGATACCACACCAGCCTTCAAAGCTTCTTAATTCGTTATATAATGAAATTCCTATGTATAGAAATTGTGGTTTAAAAAAATAGAAATAAATATTTTATAAAATTAAGTTTGTAAAACCTTTTGGAACTAAGCTGATTTTCTTAATTAAGCATAATTTTCTACAATTTTCAAGAATTAAAAAGTAATTAAAAGTTCAAATGGTAAAATAGATGCTGGCCATGAAATCTACAAATGTAGGTAATACTACTTTACAGACTATTCTTCCTTGATCACTTCTAGAGTATGCTAAAGGTGTAGGTTTATTCAGTGAAAATCAGAGACACTCTATCTCAGGCAACATATCTTAGATGCTTGTGCTGGTATTGAAGGAAATTCTTAGTACACCTTGTTTATTCCAATTTTGAACAGTATGTTGGATTTTAATGAAGAACAGCACATTAAACAATCATGTATTATAATGCAGCATCAATAAACCATTTTTATGTATGTTCTTCTATGTTTTTGGCCACCCTTTAGATTTCCATTAATTCTGAATGTTAATAATGAAGAAAAATGAGCTTTTAAGATCTGTAGTCACATTTCATTATGTCTAATTTCATTTACGTATTTTTTTTTGATTCTAGGATAACACCAGATCTGATCTTACAATTATCCTAAATAAGACGAAGTTCTCACACACAAGGAGCCATTTCTTCAAGCCTCTGTTCTTGCAAAATTATTTCTCTTTTTTTTCTTTGCTGCATGAAACCATAATATAGTTGGTATAAATAAAGCCTGTGTGCCTAGAGAGTAGAGAGCCAAGGAAAGTGGGTGAACTCAAATCTTAAAAGGCAATCTTCTGAAATAGGTTAGTGGACCTAGTCTGTGTAGACTTAGAGACAGAACTAGAGCCAATGGATTGAAGCCACAAGAATATAGATTTCAGCCTTAAAAAGAAAAAGTTCCTAATAATCGCAAGGGTTAAAAATAGAATTGGCTACCTTGTAGAATTACCCATTACTGGATATATTTAAGCAGAGTTTCAAAGCCAATTTCCAGATGTTACACCATCTGTCTTATGGACTCTCAAAGCTCCCTACTCTTCCCCCGTCATAGAACCTGATTGCACTATGTGTCATTTTCCTCTCTCCGCATCTTCAGGGAGAATGCCTGTGGGCAAAAACCATGTATCACTTATTTTTATATCTCCATCCCTTTGTACAATGCTTGGTGTATGGTAGATGCTCATAGCTGCAGTTTGATAGAATGATTTTTAAACTTCTTTTTCAAGCTGCAGAACCTGTCCTTCAACCTGAAGTCTGACTTGGAGTCTCATATGTAAAAGAGATAAAAATGGAGCTGCTCTGATTCACTGGGGTTCTAGAGCCTGGACCGCCCACTTAGTCCTTGAAGCTCCTCTGAAGAATGTAGTTTAAGAATCAGTGATCCACAAAATTGAACTTAGCAGACTTCTTTGGTGTACTGTTTGATCTCTAGTTCTTTGATTCTTGATCTCTTCAAGTTTTCTGTGTTTCATTTTCAGACTATCTCTGGTCCTCAAAATGTTTGCTGAGGATAAGAGCCAGATGCTAAATAGGAGAGGCTGGTGCTTATATTTACCATCAGACCTAAATTTGTAGGTTCTTAAGCTGGAAAGGCTGTATGATACATTCCTCAGTTCTTACTTAAGCATTTTTATGATAGGCTTTTGGTTTCAATACATTTTGGTGGTAATGTCACATCCTCAGTGTCCTGGCTCCTGGCTCTGACTGTGGATGAATTGGGAGCTTTGTAAGCTCATGGTCATTACCCAAACATGAAATTACATCTTAGAGAAACCAGGATAAGAAAGGAGGAAAGGGGAGGCCCAACCCAGCAATAGGTGTCTAAGTGGCTCTCAGCTGCTCAGGCAGAGAGCAACTGAGAACTGGGGACTAATGCTAGCGATGAACTCTATCAGCAAACTGGCCAGGAAGACAGAGGAAAGGGGTGATTGACAGGAAGAGAGGGGAGAGATGGAGCCCTGGCCCGGTGTTGCTCCCAAGCATGGGATAGTCATAATTCCAAGTACTTCTATGTCTGGGGTTCCATGTATTACCTGTACTAGTTATCCTAGTGATAGTCCCTTTCAACCTGAGAGTCCATTAAAAGAAGACTTGGTTTAAATGCAGTGACCTAAGATAGGGGAACACTGTGGTTGATTATGGTTTGCGGGAGATGAGAAATTGAAGTGGCGGGGATGAGATATTTTGGGTGCTTTCAGTTTATGGAAGGTCTTTGATCCTATTTTCAGGAGATGTGATACCATTCTGGAAATAACTTGGGAACATTTTATTTTGTTTGGTTAGCTAATCAGAGATGGTATTTTAGATATATTAGAGGACAACTAGTTTGCAGTAAAAAGAAAGCGAAGGTTTTGGAAGAACCTTACAACTGTGTTCCCAGGCACCCTATAGCCACCTCCATTATAGCAGCTTTCATATGTAATTACTTGGATGACCAAATGAGTGCATTTAGTAGGCACTCAGCAAATTCTATTTGGATTTAAGTAGGAAAGAAAAAAAATAGTGTGGAGACATAACTGACTACTGGTAACAAGATTGGGGATAATAAGAAGCCTTGAATGGACCTTATGAGCTGGCAATGAAGCATCCCCATTGAAATGTTCTGTAAACAGGTTTCAGGTTGAAACCGGTTTGCATACGGAACAATTTTCAAAGTCCTTATCAGTACCAAACAGGTGAAAAACCTATTAGTCTGAGCGATTCTGGATTTAGCATTCACCGCAAGTGGTGTGCTCCATGTCATCTCCCTGTCCCTCAGCAGATGACCTTCTCTCGGACCTCACAGAGATCACTGGAAGGGTAAGGTGTTAGAGAAGCTGCTGGAAGCAGAGGTGAGGGAAGTACTGGAACCCAGTGCATGTTAATGTGCTGGCAGGGCACAACAGTCAGACAAAGAAAGTGAGCGACAAGGTAGGGAAAGGAATGAAAACATTGCGAGTCAGAAAAACATAAGTCAGTGAACAGTATTAACGACAACAAAAAATAAATAAATAAGAGAAAAGAAAGGAAAAATATCAAGGGATATGCTAAGAAGGAAGGGTCTTTAGTGCTGGGCTAAGTTAGCACCTATGAAGCTTGAAGTGTGATGTTAGCACTTCCATTGAGGGACACAGTTGCCATATCAGAGGCTTTCTGGGGGGCTATTGCAAACTTCCTTGCATCCTTTTAAATTTGGGGTTAGGTTTTAACGTGGAAGTTTGGGTGTCAGAGTCTGGGCAGACTTCATGTATCTGCTCCTTTTAGACCTGCAGGAAAGACATTTTCATGGCTGAAAATCACTGCAGCTGTCTTGACCAGGGACCCACGCAGCTGTGCAGGCCTCTTCTGGCAAGACTTCTCCCTGGCTCACTCCTTCCTGGCCTAGGAACATCATGTCCTCTATAAAAATCCTCCATCCTGCATCCTCCATCCTCTATTCTTCACTCTTTTTTTTTTTTTGGTATCTTTAATATACACTTACATGAGCAACATTATGGTTACTAGACTCCCCCCATCATCAAGTCCCCCCCACATACTCCATTATAGTCACTGTCCATCAGTGTATAAGATGCTATAGAATCACCACTTGTCTTCTCTGTGCTATACTGCCTTCCCCATGTCCCCCCAACATTATGTGTGCTAATCATAATGCCCCTTATTCCCCTTTTTCCTCCTTTCCCACCCACCCTCCCCAGTCCCTTTCCCTTTGGTAACTGTTAGTCCATTCTTGGGTTCTGTGAATCTGCTGCTATTTTGTTCCTTCACCTTTTTGCTTTGTTCTTATACTCCACAGATGAGTGAAATTATTTGGTACTTGTCTTTCCCTCCTGGCTTATTTCACTGAGCATAATACCCTCTAGCTCCATCCATGTTGTTGCAAATGGTAGGATTTGTTTTCTTCTTATGGCTGAATAATATTCCAATGTGTATATGTACCACATCTTTATCCATTCATCTACTGATGGACACTTAGGTTGCTTCCATTTCTTGGTTATCATAAATAGTACTGCAATAAACATAGGGATGCATATGTCTTTTTCAAACTGGGCTACTGCATTCTTAGGGTAAATTTCTAGGCATAGAGTTCCTGGGTCAAATGGTGTTTCTATTTTTAGTTTTTTGAGGAACCTCCATCTCTATTCTTCACTCTTGTCTTGCTCCTTTGCCTCACAGACAAACTCTCTTCAAGAGAGTTTTCAACACGGCACTGTTGCTTCAGGTCAGTTCACTCCTCGGCTTTTTTTACTACAGTGTCTGTGCCCTGACTGTGATACTATCCTAACAGAGGTTACCGTGACAGCTGACCTGCGAAGGGCCAGGTTACAGGAGCCATTTCAGTGCTGTTACATCCTCACCTGTGTGTGGGAATGTGTGCCTTCTTGAAGTTCTCCCCGTCCCTAATTGCTGCGGTGGAGATTTTCCCTGGACCTTCCATCATTCTCTGCTAGGCCTGCTTCAGATCACCACTGGTGTCTGGTCTGCCACTTGCACCTCACACGTCAATCTTTGACTGCCTCTCTGCCAAATGGTGCTCTGCATTCTCCACCCAGTGCATGTTCTCTTGGGTTTTGTAACAAGTGTCATCAGAATCTATATATTCAGCCAAGATCAGGATGTTAGAAGCCCAAACCCCTGAAATTATATCTCCTATGTGATGTAATTAAAAATAGAAACACTACTGATCCATTAAAATAAGTTTAAGGAAATTTGATCCTTACAATTGCCATGATGTTGACACCTTTTGGGGAGAATAATAAATCTTTGTATTTAAAAAAAAAAGTTTTCATACTTTTTAGTACCCTCCTTGTGCTAGCACCCTATCTGTGTCATCTTGAAAGGCAGTACAACATTTCCTTGTCCCCAGGTATCTCTGAAGCCTTTGTGTATGTCATCTTGCTTTAGCATGACCTTTGGCTCCAGCTGTCCTCTTCCCACATAACCCAGAAAGTGAATGGGACCTGTTTTTCTGCATTTGTTGTAGGAAACTCATTATATTTTACTTTTCTACCTATCTTTTCTCTTGTTTCTTTGTTCTTATTTGAAGTTTCTTATCCCATATGCAATTGGCAGCCCTGCCTTTCCAACCTCATTTAGTCTCTCTTCCCCACACTACTCTCTTCCATCATCTGTTTCAATGATGCAGCGTTTGAAGTTACCGGAATATAACAAGTGCTCCTGCCTCTAGGCATTCGTGGATGCTGCTCCCCCTTCTGGAACACTCTTGTCCTTACCTCACTTGACTAATCCCTTGTTGGATCTCAGCTTACTGCCATTTCTTCTAGGGGAATCTACCCTCACCCCTTAGATGAGATGAGATCCATCTGCCAAATGTTACCCAGTCCCGCTTACCCCCTCTTTTATTCTCAGTGTACCTGCCCTCTCTTGTTTAATGCCTCATAAAATGCAGAAGGGCAGAGACCATTTCTGTCTTTTTCAAGGCTATATTCACTGGGTTAATATTCTTCCCATTGCTATAAATATATGTTGAATTGAACAGATGAGATATAAATAATAAATTGGCAGTCCCACTTGATTTTCCTAGACCTACTTCAAATGTCATCTTTCTATGTAGCCTCTCCACCCCCAGGCAAAAACAGAGTTCCCTCATAGAATGTACACATCCCATTATGACTGTTTAGAGGTCAACTAGCAGAAGTGCTGAGATCATGAAAAACCAGGAAAGACTGAGCAACTATCACAGGATGGAGGCAGCTGAAGAGACATGATGACTGAGTGAATGTGGGGTCCCTTAGTGGATCCTGCAACAGAAGGACATTAGTGGAAATCCTGGTGAAATACAAATAAAGTGTGTTGGCTAGCTCATAAATAGCACTGTACCAAGGTCAGTTTCTTAGTTTTGTAACTGGTGTGAAGATTATGCAAGATTAACATTAGGACAAGGTGGGTGAAAGGTGTGTACAACTTTTTGTACAATTTGTAAGACTTGTCTCAAAGTCTAAAATTATTTCAAAACAAACAGTTAAGGGAAAAGTCAGTGAGGAACTTTCTGTGGAAGGATCCTAGCCCCTAACATTGTTTAGCCTAGTAGATGCTCATTAAACACTCAATTAATTTGCCCATGCCTGCTTCTCCTTTGGTTATTTGCATTCTGTTTTTCCCTTGCCCTTCCTGCCTTACCTAGCAACAGCTTGGTGCCTTCAGGGAGGACTTGATCCCAGAGGGCATGTGCTTGAGAGGACAGCATCCTGCCTTTTGGTGACAATGATACTGCACCAAGTACATCCTGTGTATTGGTAATTTGCTTCCATCAGTACTGATGGTAATAAAGAAGAGTTATACTAGAGAAAAACAAAATGAAAATGGGGAATCTGGTCCCTTTGAACCTTTAAATTATATGTATCTTACCTTTGAATTTAAAATTCTTACTCATCTTTGAGTGCCAGAATATTTCAGACTCCCAAATAAGCATCTTTTTCTTTTCTTTTTATGATTCAATACATTCTTATGTTATTTTATATAGCAAGGATGGACTACCTTTTCACTGATAGCACCTCATCTCAAATTTTTTGGAGAAAATGAGAAAATGTCACTCTAAAATGCCTTCAACATACAAAAGAATATCTTTATCTTAATACATTGTGATAAAAATCCAGAGCACTATGGCTTTTAAGAGAAATTACAAAGATTGAAACAATAGTATTAAAATTTGAGAAATCCTTATAAAAACACCCCTGAGCATTCCAAGAGCATTCTAAACTTAGTCCAGTGCTTTAAAATGATTGTATAATGGCACATGTAATTCATAAGAGTTATAACAAGGCCTAATCAGTTGGAAACTTAAGAAGGCATTCTAAAGGTTCAATCCTTTGTAGAAATTTAGGGTCAACATGTAGTTATTTTCCTCATGCTTATAAGACCTTGAACTTGCAGTTATTTCCCACTGAGAACACATGGTATTCCTTTTCAGCCATAACTGAGCTGGCATTTGCTCTCATAAGCCATGCACTCCTAAAAGCAGAGCTAAGGTTGTCTTCACAAAGAAAAGTCCCTCTCGGCTCTTTCTCGGCATCCTCCCCAGAGCTTTCTGCTTTGCACAGCTACCTCTGTATTTCTGTAGCATCAGTTATCTCTGTATCTAGGTACTCACACCTCACAAACACAAACACATCCACAAATGGAAAGTGTGGTGCTTGGAGCAGAAGCTTCCTACAGTGAACGCTGTAGCAATGCCGCAACAAGGCACCTTGTCAGAGTCTTGTTCCTTTAGCATAAATACAGGTAACTGAATGGGGGACAATTCCCACTAGCATTAAAAAGCCAAAAGGAAAAAGAGCTCCCCATTTTCATATATATGACCATTTTGAAAACATTTACTGAGCACCCCAGTGCTGCCCACTTTGGGAGTTATCACAAAGGCTTCTGTGGGGTCAACATATGTAGAGAGTCAGCAAGATTTGCTGTATCTAAAGACTGTAATGTTGGAACCACCTTGCCTGAGGACATTGCAGAAGTGACCTATCTTCTAAACTCTCCTTTGCTCTTCCATTAAAAGATAAACACAAACCAACCTTTCACATTTTGCATTTTGTGTATTTTTACATTCATTTGCATTTTAACAAGCTTTCTATATTAAAGAGTGTAGGGCTTCCACACACAAAGAACTAAATATATGATGGAATCCCTAGTAGATAATATTTTTAGGTGCAATCTCGGAATAGTGATTCCTAGCATTTCACACAGGTTCCTTACTTTGATTGTTTCAATTCATAACATCAACCAGCTCTCAGATCAGCTGGTTTTCCATCTGAAATCCTTGCTTCTTACCATGAGGACTCATACATTCATGACTTCCATTTTTCCATGCAGTTTTATAAAACAAAACAATAACAATTACCGAAATACTCAAATACTCAAATAAGCACTGCTGCTTGTTTGAAGATGGTGTCCCTGTCCAAACATAAGTTGGTCAGCAGACAGCACCACCATGCACTAATTTGAAACCTTTGTTCAATAACTGATGTGCAAAATCTGGTTTATAGAAAGGTTGAAGACCTATCTAGTAAGATGATACCACAGTGCCCTCTAGCCTGGAGAGCAGGAAGAAAAATGTTTCTCCTCCCTGCTATTCATTGCTGGAGGTATATTATTTAGCAATAACCTTTTAGCTATAGGCAGGCTAAGTATATTTATTATATTATGGGTATTAACCTTCTATTAAATACACCCTAAAATGTTTTCTCTTATAGCAGACATCACATCAAATCATTTTCTTGGAGAGCCAGTGCCTTCTTGCAGAATAAAAATCCAGTATCCCAAAGCGTCAACAGGAACAGAAACACAGCATTGCTGTGTCCCGGCTCTGTCCTTGGAGCCCTTTGCTTGATTGAGTAAAAAGTAGAGAAGAGCTCTACTTCCCACCTTTCCTCCCAGACCCCATGGAAAACAGCCGTCCATAAACTCTACCCCTCAGCGTGGCAAAGGCAGACATTCCTAGTGTTACCTAATTATCATTGATCCCTAACTCATTATTGTCTGTTACTCACATCCTCTCCCTTTGTATTTTTTTAGGAAAGAAAAAGATCTATGGATTTAAGCCTTCCTGTCTGTTAATTTAAGTTTAATAAAGAGACTTAAATGAGAGAATTTAGTATTTCCTAGAATCTTTCTTTGATTACTTGATCTTTGTGGTTGTCTTCCCTGCCTCCCATTCAAGGAGAAACCTTGAAAAACAAAATCTTTAACCCTAAGAATTTCATTAAGTGGCCTACAATATATGTTTTCTTTAGGCATTTTTTAAAAGAAATAAAACATCTTTAAAATGTCCATGTTGGGTGTGGGGGTGGGTGGGCAAAATAGGTGACACGGATAAAGAGGCACAAAATTCCAGTTATGGTATAAATTAGCCACAGGGATGAAAGTACAGCATAGGGAATGTAGTCAATAATACTGAAGTTATCTTTATATGCTGACAGATAATAACACTTACTGGGGCAAACATTTAAAATATAGATAACTGTTATATACCAGAAAACAGTATAATACTGTATGTCAACTATATTTCAATAAAAGAAAAAAAAGGAAAAAAAATCTCCCAAGTTGTAGAAACAGGTAAACAGTAGGACATAATTTATTCTGCTCCACCACTGAAAAAACTTGGAAGTTTTCTAAGAAGGCAGCCTCTTTCCTGATTATGGAAAACATTTAATGGGATAAAGTACTCCTGAGGTTTGCAGTACATAGACTATTTAACTTAAAAAAATATACTGCAGCACATTTGCATTCTGCTGTAAAATACTATAATGAATAATTAAAATAGAACCACAATTGTCAAAATAAATGATAACTATGGGTTGTGGTATGGTGCTCTTAACTTTTCTCATGCTTTTTCTGCTTGGTGATTTGCATAACATAGTAATAGGCCAAGAATTTCCCAGTCATTAAATGTGAATTAACAAGAAAGGATTTTAATGGGTATTTTGGTCTCATTTCAAATGTTATTTATTTAATTCCAGACTCTCCTCTTGCATTTGCTCTAAAAAATAATGTAGATATTGCATAAATAAATATTTGAAGGTAAACAGATCAGAACTTCATAGCTTAAAAAATAAAATTTGGCAATTAATTTTTCACATGGACATGAAGCTTTCCCTCTTGCTCAATTCTGAGCATTGACGAAGTGAACAATTCATATAGAACATGTATCTTTACTATTAAATAATTCAAATGCAGCAAAAACAATATATGTTTAGAGTCTTTATATTTCATTTTGATATATAAGCTCTTAAAACAACAACACTATCTCTGTGCCTATACCCAAATATATTAAATGATTTCTAAATGAATATTCCCAGAAGACTGTCACTATTTCCTGCATTAGGTCCCTGGCACTAGGAACTCCAGTTCACTTTGACTCTACCTACATCTCCTACAACATTCCCAAATGGCCTGACCTGATGACTTCAACTTTGAGCTGATACAGGGGACTGGCAGTTTTCACAAGTTGTTGCCCAATCCTGGAGCAAAGGACTGGGCATAACACAAAGACTGCTGAAGGCCTTCTGGAGCCTGTGCGGGCGACCTGCACTCTGAAGCTGGTGTTCTTCTCCCATCCCTATGCCATCCTGTGGTCCTCTCTGAAATTGTTGCTCAGGCTACCTGTTTCTTGGAGGTCTGTGCTCAGGGTCCCATTGTGAAGGAAAGTTTTTATCCATGGCTATGCTGTTATTGGTATCCTCATTTTATCATACAATGTATTAACGTGATCAAACTGTGCTCAATATGTGAACCTGAACCCAAAACAGAATTGTTAAGAGTAGGAAAAGGGATGGGTTAGGGAGGTGGGAAGGAGGGAGGGATTCTAACATTTGCTGAGAACCTACTAAGTGTCAGGTGCTCGGTATATTGTCTCATTGAATCATTGTGACATGATTACAGGAAGTAAGGAGCTGGTTTCCCTCTTTCGCATGTGGTTTCCCAGTGTTACCCTCACCCAGTGAATCATCAATCTTGGATTGCCAGCCAGCCAGGTATTTTTGGCTCCAAAGCTCATGTTTCCCGCACCTATGCACATGCGCAGGGTGATCATCTCAGGAAGAAATACTTGTTTTTATTGTTGAGTACACCACAACTTTGAAGAGGCTTTACATATGGCAGTGCTCCCAAATATTACTATACAGTTGTGGCGTATTGTGTGAACCTTTGCCTCATTATTGCAGTTATAAGGTAGGAAGGAAATAAGAAGAGCAGGTCTTTGTCCTGTTGTTCCCTGTCTCTTTTCTGATACCAGGTTTTTCTCAGGCCAGCAATAAGTTTGGACCTGTGGTTTTAGGTGTTAATTGCAGGGCATTAATTATTCCAGGTAAAGAGTCTCCGCTCCTGCTTGTAAAGGTCAGTCCAGGTTTATTAAGGCTAGTGTACATCCCAGCTTTCTTGAGATAGCCTGGAGTTCAAGTGTTTTATTCTTTGCCATAAAAGCAACCTCTTCAATGTGTGCCATCCCACCCTTGTTAGAGTATTTCATACCTTGGCACAGAAGGGAACAATTCCCCACCAAACCACAGAACCTGATTTTTCCATTCAGGGATTATGTTCACCATAGTCACAGGGTCTCAGGAAGCATGATGACAGAGTGAAATATTCAGGCCTTCCCTGTCCGTCATGCTGTCACAAGCATGGGCTGAGTGAACCCATCCCTTGCTCAAGAAGAATGACAAGCTTTGGGCTCCATTCTGCTTTCATTTTTCTTTTTTTTTTGCCTGTTGCTTAAAATAACTGAGTTTTATATTCTTTTCCCTCATCATGTGAAATTGCAGATGTTTACTGCTTTCGTTCTTTCTTTTGTTGAACTAACTCTCCCTCTAATGGATGTTTTTTGTTTTCAAAACAAAGCTCTGCATTTCAGTGTGATTAGCTCTCTCTGATGCGATAAAGTTCTGTTATTTTACTTACACATATAATCAAGATTTCCTTTCATTTTAATGTTAAAAATAATCTAAAAGATGTGAGTGATAAATACCCATGCAGCGAATGTAAATACCCTGGTCTGCTTTCATCCCCTAATCTCTGCTGAAGAAGTGTGGACATTGGGGAAGTTGGGGAAGTGGGGGGGAGGTCATGTCCTCTCTGCTTTCAGGAAACATGTAGGGTTTAAGAGCCAGGACCAGGACCAAAATGATTTCATCTTAGCTTTTATCACAGAAACTGCGAGTTATCTACCCAATATCCATTCTACTTTTACTCACAGAAACTTGAGCTTTTCCCAATTGGCTGTGTCCCCAGATAAATACCTTTATTTCTCAGCTTCCCTTGGGTGGTCAATGAGATTAAGCTGAAGTCGTTGGCTGGGCTTTCAGAAAGGCTGTTTAATGCAGACCCACTCAGGTGAGGGGTACACGTTTTTGGCTCTTCCCTTCCTCTACCTCTTTCTGACTGAAATATAAAATCTAGCACTGCACAGCCACCGGGGCTTCAAAACCGAAAGCCACATAGACAGATAGGATACAGGGTTCCTGATGGTGTTGGAGCTGACCTGGCAGCATATATTGCCTACATCTCTGCATCTTTTATCTAAACAGGAAATGAGCTTCTGTCTTGTTGAAGTAACCTGTTTGGGATTCTGCAGACAAACCTAACTGCCCCTGATACTGTTTTCTTTATCTTTCCAGTGACTGTATACAGACAATATTCCTACTTCAACAGACTCTTCTCTTCTCCCAACTATGTCCCTCCCTTTCTACTTCTCACTAGCATTCAGGAGGACCATTTCAGGTAAGAAGTACCTGTCTGACATCACACATGCAGACCAGTGCTGCTTGAGAATGTACTCGCAGCTCTTTCTGCTGTCCCTTCCTCTGTCCTCCTTTGAAAACAAGATTCTCAAAGAGGCAGAGATTCCCAGCCATTCAGTGCAGTAGTTGTGGGCTGGATATGCAGGATGGGGCTCTTGGCACACATCAGCCACTGAAGTCCAGACTCTACCCTGTAGCAGAAGATGAGTTGAGCAGGGTTAGAGTCTCACATGGAGCAGGAACAGAGTTTCTCTCCAATGATGTCTATAGGAGGTAGATCCTGTCCTGCAGCCTCACCTCACTCACTGGGTGAGTGTTTCATGGGCTAATGAATCAGATAGTTCCCTTTTAAGCCTTTACTGATCTGGGGTCTCTTAACCTGCCTTCTTGCAACTTTCTGAGGAATCGCTAATGTCCAGGAAAACAGAGGGCATAGTCAGCTTGGGGTAAAATTAAAGGAGTGATTCAGTGAAAAGAAAAGAAAATCTCAAGGAAGCAATATGGGCACTAACTGGGAAGGTGGAGCAAGTGGCTCAGGCACCAACCCAAGGAGAGGTACAGGGATACAGCCTTGAGAAGCAAGACAACCTGTTCCATTTTGGGCCGTGTGCCCTGCTGGATGGGATGCTGCTGCACGTGGGTGCCACGTCCCATGGCCGTCTCCCTGGTTACTGTCAGGATGCTTGGTGCTAGCCTTACATAAACTTTGCTGCTGACCACTCAAGTCCCTATAAGCACAGTCTGTTACCCCGTTAGGCATCAAAGCACTTGGCATGCTTGCAGAGAGTAATTTCAAGGTAGATTATTATTGTTGATAATAAACACACTACATTGGGCACAACCTGGAGTATGAAAGAGTGTCATAAAAAGAAATATGTGATGATAATGGATTTGTAAGTTGATAATGAATATCCTAACAAGATAAAGCTTTTACTACAATTACGAATCAATTTCTCTCTCTCTCTTTCATACAAAAAAACTAGGAGGAATGATTTTAGCTTTACTTGACATGGTCTCTTCAGTATAAAAGGGGTGTATATATGTAATTTATATGCATTTTAAGGGCACCAAGAACTTGGAAGATGTCCAAAGAAGAGCAGATGTAGTCATCAGTAAGCTGGAAAATACAAGACTTTAACAAAAGGTTAAAGGAGTTGGATGTATTTAGCCTGGGGTAGAGGCAATTCAATAATTGTTAAAGAGTGGTTACTAAGGACACAGGTCAATGGTCTCTCTCCCCATAGAGGACATAAATAAAAGGAATTGTTTAAAGTAGAGGAAAAGAGAGAGATTAGATTAAGTATTGGGGGGCATTTCCTGAAAGTGGACATCATTAAAGAAAAAAAAAATCGCAAACTAACCAGTTGTTGAAGGTTGGGGAATCTGTGTGATATTAGTGTAATGGGTGTAGCATAGTCTCAGAACTAAGAACTGGTTTTGAATCTCTGCTCTTGCCTTAGCTAACATAAATAAAATGATCTTTAACATTCTTCCACTTTGCAGGATTTGGGGGGATTATGGAACATAATATTTGGACAAGCATTCAGGTGCTAAAGGTGATGATACACATTATTTACCCCCTTAACTTCTGAACTATTATTTGAGATCTTACAGCACAAGGGTTAGGCAGTGCATTCTTGTCAGTATTGATTCTTTTTCTTTGTTTTGCAAGGATTTGGCTTTTGTGGAAAAATGGATCCTAGTATTTTGTAGCAGGTGATTATTATGACCTCGTTTTACAAAGCCTCAACTGACATGTGTGTATGTGTTTGTATTCACACTTAACTCTATGAACAAAGCAATATAAGAAAGATACTTCAAAATCAAAGTCAAGAAAAATTAGATATTATAAGTCACAAAAAGAAATCACTGGTCTAAAATAAACACTGTATGCCTGAGGCACAGTATTAATTTCGCATTTTGCCGTAACTGCATCTGTTCACGCTACCAGATCTATTGTCGCTTTGTCAACTCTTAGTGAAAATCTCTCTGTGGAGGAGAACGGCTGTGTTTGATCTCACATGCCACCATCACTGACTCCCTCCTGTTCATTTGTTTGCTGGTCTTGGAGGCACGTGTTCTGAAGCTGTTGCTTCCTGTCTTTCCTTTCCTCTCCAGGTCTTTCTCAATGGAACAGTGTATTTTTCTCATCTAAGTGGTATTTAAGCATGTGCCGAAGTTAACCTAGTTTCAGTGTTCCATATTGGGAAAGAGTGTCATAAAAAGAAATCTGTGATGATAATGGATTGTAAGTTGATAATGAATATCCTAACAAGATAAAGCTTTTCCTACAATTACGAATCTCTCTCTCTCTCTCTCTCTCTCTCTCTCTCTTTCATACAACAAAACTGGGAGGAATGATTTTAGCTTTACTTGACATGGTCTCTTCAGTCTAAGAGTGTGGTTTTACAAAGCCAATAAAGAAGAGGCAGAGATGCTAGTTCTTATGCCTTGACCCTCACTCACCTCCTTGGAAAGCCCCCAGAGTCTTCAACTAGGACCCTAACTTTTCTTGCTGATGCACAGAATGCTAACTAGCTCTGACGGCAGGGCTTTAGAGCACTTTCAGTGAGCCATATCCTTCATACAGTACCGAGGGCAAACACATACTGAGTGTCTTCTGGGTACCAGGTGTCAATCTAAGTGACTCACATGTATTAACTCATGCCATCCTCCCAACAGTGCTGTGAACTTGTACTATGTATTATTGTTCACATTTTATAGATGAGAAAATAGAGACAGAGTATAAGTAGCTTGCAGGGATTGTGCAGCTGGCCAATGACTGAGCCAGCATTCAGATGCAAGCAGGCCAGCTCCGGACTCCACTGCCTCTCAGTCTGAGCAGCTTCCCACTGGCGCTGCAGCACAGCTTTGAAAGCATGTCTGGAAAAGGCCTCAACACATTCTAAATTATTTGTTCCTTTGTTGTGGGAATATTTTTGAAATCTTGGAACCAGGAAACTGCCAAGCTATCTCCCTGATCCTTTTTTCAATGACACTTAGAATACAGAATTTATTATGGCTGGTTAACTTGGAACTCTCTTCATTCTAAAAACAGCTTCCCTATTACTCTTCAGTCTGCCAGAGCTGTTCTTCTCTACAGTCTTTTAACCCCTTCCCATCTTTCTTCATGCCGCCAGGACTTCAGTTTACACCACAACCTCCCCTTCAGGCAGGGGGGTCCATTCACACGCAAAGCCTATCACAGGGAACAGTTTAGGAGCCTTCTCTGTTGGGTTCACAAAACACTGACTTAAACCCTCTCTTCTATGATCTGTGGAGAATCCAGGCCCCTCTTCCACAATTGGGAAACCCAGGCCCCTCTTCTACAATCCGTGGGGAATCCAGGCCCTTCAAAGACCTGTCTTTTTGCCAATTCCCCAGAGGTGATATTCGCATAGTCACCTCTGGCTTTGGGTCTGAGCTCCTGCTGAAGTCATGAGCTCCCTTGCTGTTTTCTTCCCTCTGCTCCAGATTGACCTGTACCTCTAGATTTCCCCTACTACTCATAACAAGGCGTTTTTGGTGTCACTGACTTTATTGACTGCTCGGGGCAACTGGATACTTGGCAGTTACATCACCACTACACAAAGCTCTTAGAGTTGAACTAGACACCTCTTTTCCTGAGTGTCCCTCGGCCTCCATCACGGGGGGTTCTCTCTCACGTCACCCTGGAGGAGGCTGCAGGCTTTTGCTCAGCCACACCTCGCTCCTCTCTGCACTTCACAGTCGGCTTTTCTCACTCTTCATGCAGTTCTCTAGCCACACTCTTTGGCTTCCAGCCTGCCTTTGTCTCAGGGATTCCTCACTCTCTCTCTAAGTACAGTGGCCGTGAGTCCTTATCAGCACAGCAGGACCAGCAATGACTGGAGTTCAGCCTTCTTGCTCCCATCTCTGTCCCATCTCTTCACCTCTGCACCAGCTCAGGAAGTGGAGAAGACCAGAGGAGAGAACATGTTTTCTCAAAGATAGGAATTTTGACTTTCTTGTTAGGCGGCCAAAGGACTGTAATTGTTTTGAATTTTAAATACATTTATTCTTTGGGGCTAAACTAGTAGCAGAGGACTATTAACGTTAACTATTACTATTAACATTATAATTAAGATGTAATAGAAACCACGGGGCACTACAAGGTGTGTACAGATTCTCTTCCTTCTGATAAATGAACATTAATGTGGAGGTAACCCCCCCAGCACACTTCCATTAACTGCAGGACGTAGTGGCAGATCTGGGGCTACATTCACTTTTGAGGATGAACCCTTGTATAAGGTGATTGACTCTCATTTTTGCTTCTCAGTGGTGCTCAGTAGAGCATGTGATGAACTTGAGACCTATGGGTCTCATGCAAAAATGAGGAAAGAGATCGGACTCAGACCAAGTGATGATGGCTGCTTGCCATGAGGGCAGCGAGGCATCCAAGGTGAGTCCAAAGAACAGGTGTGTCTGGGCATTCCTCTGTCCCAGAGGGTGACAGCCTGGCAGGCGAAGTATCCTGGGAACTCCAGGGGGAGCAAGAGGGCCAAGTCAGGCATGGCTAAGCCACATCCGAAGACCCTGTTCCTTCCCAGCAGTGTGGCTGGAGCTGGGTGAGCACAGCCACAGACTGGAGTCTGGCAGCAAGACCCTGAGGAGACAAGATCTAAGCTCAGAAGCTGGGCTTGCAGGCCTAAAGGGAGCCTGTGTTACTGGTCAGACATCCAGGAAGATTATGGGAAATACTGTCTTAACACAGTGGTTTAGACAGGTTGCCACTGGGAGGAGGCATGGATGTTTTCTGCTTGTCCTTTGTGGGGTCCGATTGGCAGTACAGTTTAATTGCCATGTCTGTGTCTGGGAGGCAGCCTGTCTTCTGACCTAATTCTTGACATTTTCATGATTAGCCCAGGCTCAAGAGGAACTGGAAGGCACAGAGGGGAAATGTGGCAGGGCTGGTGCTCAGAGAACACACTGTAGGGCACAGAGGAACCTAGCTTTCCTTCTGGGGTGTAGACCGCTCAAAGGCCACCATTTCCTCCTGACCAGGAGAAAATTAAAAAGCATGTCAAACTGCAAGTCCATGTATTTTCTCAGCATCATTCCAGAACATGGTTGCCTGATAACCAAGTGACCTCCAATCTAAGGAGAGACCAGTGCCTGCAAAGTGAGACAAAATGTGAACCCAGCTCACCTGCAGTAGACACAACGGGTGGGTGGAAGCTGCCTGTGGAGTAGTGAGAGAACAGGGGGGCCTCAAGGGGTGGCACAAATTGGGGGGTACACACTCTCTTCAGAGTTTTTCTCCATGAACTCCAAGGGGCACTCACAGAAAATACTGGAGAAAGAAAAAAGTGTCCTTTCTTGATAAAGTAAGGCTGGAAAGGCAAGTACTATATTTTTAAAGATGGGCCTTGAAGATGAGGAAGCAAGGCTAAAGGACTTCTGAGGGAAGAGCCACTGAGCTGGGGAGCAGCAGGAATAAATGCCCTGAGTTGAGAGTGGCGTGGTCGGTGAGAGAACGTGAGGGAGGGTAGCATGGCTGGAGGGGGTGCAGATTGTGTGAGGTCCGAACGACTGCGCGGCCTTTGGCTCTCTGGAGTGAGATGAGAACCACCACAGGGCTTTGAGGAAGAGTGTAACCTTTGGTTTAATATGACCCTGAAAATAGTTTGGCAGTTCCCTTAAAGTTCAACATGGACTTACTGTATAGCCCTACAGTCACACTCCTGAGTGCTTATTCTAGAGAAATGGGAACTTACGTAACGCACAGAATCCTGCGCTATGTTCCTAGCAGCTTTGTTTGCAAAAACCACACACTGGAAACAACCCAAATGTCTCTGAATGCCCAATGGATGAATGAAAAAACGAACTTTGGTACATCCAGAAAATGAACTACTACTTAACAATATAAATAAAGAACCCTTAATTACACATAAAACAACTTGGATGGGGCTCAAGGACATTCTAATTGAGAAAAGCTAATCTCAAAGGTTTTCTATTATATGATTCCATTTGTATGAACTGTTCAGAATGGTAAAATTATCAACCACAGGTCAGTGGTTGTCAGGAGTGAGGGTTGGAGGGTGTGACTGGAAAGGAGTAACCGAGGGGGTGTCTTTGTGGTGATGAACAGTTCTGTATCCTGATTGACATGGCGGTTGCACAGATCTGTACATGTGATGGCGTTTCATAGAACCACACAGTAAAAAGTGAGTGCATGAAAAAGAGCAGTGAAATCCTAGTAAGGCCTGTAGTTGAGTTAGTCTTGTACCTTTGTCAGTTTTTCTTGCTTGATAATACACTGTGAGTGTGTAAGATTGTATTACTGAGGGAGCCTGGCGAAGGGTACACAGAATCTCTTTGTATTATTTTTGCAACTTCCTTGTAAGTCTAAACTGATTTCTAAATAAAGTTAAGAAAGGGTCCCCTGAGCAGTTATGTTGAGTCATTGCTGAAGAGGGAAGAAGGGAAGCAGGAAAACCACTTAGGAGGCTACACCTCGTGCAGCTGAGAGATGGTGGGGGGGGTCCTGGAGGGATGGGGACAGAGCGCTTGCCTTCCCTTCTGGGCTGTGCAGTGGAGCAACATTCAGAAGTGCCCGACTCCCACTCTGTCACCACCCTGTGACCACCTCCACTATCATGTCTAGATCCAGTCTTTCACCCATTGCTTATCCCGATACTGCCCTTTGTCATGTGGCTGATGCTTGAGCCACTCAGCCAGTGTGACTGCTACAGCCCCTGATGAGGCCATGCATTCCTGCTCCTTGGGCCAGAATTGACCGAGCCTTCACAGGCCTTTGACTTTTCCTGTCTGAGCCATATTTCTTCTGCCCATCCATTAGGAAGGAGGCCACACTCTTCCCTTGTGGTCTGAACTGGCCTTGCCCACTGTTTCCCCCTGAAGGGGTATCTTTCTACTCTTTTCATTCCCTCTTCCTCAGCAAAGATGGTGGAATCCTCTTAGGAAGCTTCTAATTCCTTTTCCACATCCAGAGGGAAGAGTTCGCCTTGGGTGTATTTATCAATGATGTCTCCTCATCTCTCAACTCTTTAACAAGACACATTCCTACCTGAAAGAAGGAAGGAAAACGTCTGTGTCAAACAGGCATTTCCTTCCTACTGATCCAGTTTTATGGTATGTATCCTCTCTTAGGATTATGGCTATGCAGTGATCTGGGGGGAGTACCACATAACGCTAGGCCAGTCCAGTTTCCATCCCCTATAACGTAGTCCCCAATTTTCATCCCCACTAATATTTTTGGCAGTCAACCCTTCAGAGACATTGTTCTGATACCCTTCTAGTGCGCCTTTCCTGTGGAAGATAAATCTCATTCTGTTGAGTCTTGACTGTAGCTAGATCTTCCACCTTCCCATCTTCTTAGAAGCATATGCTGATGGCTTTGTGTCCACTCAGATATGAACACTTTTCCAGGGCTGGAAGCCCTGCCAGGTCCTTGATGCACAAAATTTACATTAATTTCTTGAGAAGTTCTGGACCATTGAGTCACAACTGCAACCTATTTCTTAAGAAGGTTATGAGAAACCTTGTATGAAATTTGCATCATCATTGGCATTATCTCAAAAAAAAAGGTTGGGACTTTTGCCAGTTGCTTTCCAAACATAGACTCAACCTTTACGCAGAAATCCTTACTTTGAGATCCTTCAACTTTTATTCCATTAAAATAAATTCTTTATCAAAGTATTCATGACTTCTATGCACCTAATAACAATCATAAAATTGCTGCAAGAAAATCAACTATACAATGTTCAGAGCAACATAAAAATATAACAACACTTTACTTGTTTCCCCAATTCCCCTCGAAATCCATATGTTCACTGTGATGTTATTTGAGTCTCCAAGAAGCACATCATAAAGTCATTGAGCATCCACAGATAATTGTGCAAGATGAAAAAGATCTACAGCTTTAGTTACGATTCCCACACTGATGCAGTTCTTTCTAGATGCAGCACACCTGTTACCCTGGTCTATTCCCTGCACTTCTGCTAAACTTTATCTTTAGTCAGGTAATTTATTTTTCAGCACTAAAGATAGTGGCCCATTAACATGTACAGTAAATTCATTTGTATTCCAGTTACAATCATCTGAATTATTTGCATTTATAATTTTTTCTCTCTGCCTGTTTTTCTAATATTATATTTGCTGGTGCTCACTGTCAGATTCAGAGCATAGTATTCAGTTACAGGTGTATCACTTCTGACCCCTGTGTCCTCTTTCTCTGTCATTCAGACTAACATGGTTCTTCAGCCTTACTACATTCAGGTTGTTTCACTGTTAATCTTTGTCATCATCATCATTATCAGTGTTTCCCCAAACAGTTGGAGGTTTTTCGACTGAAAATCATTTTTCCCTCAAATTTTAAATCTAATTTTATATTCAACAAAATTGAACTCTGAATTGTCTCACAGAACAATTATTTTAAGGCAGTATAGATTTGTGGATCAAGTGTTGGCTGTCAAACAAATCTGGTGTGAACTGCAATTCTTTACTTTATCACCAAGTGGCCATGCTTGTGAGCACTTTGTTCTTAGGCCTCATTTTAGTCATCTGTGAAGTTTAATAAACTCAAAGGCTGTGTATGTAAAACAGTTTAATGTATGGTATACAATAGGCACTCAATAAATGGCATTCATTGTTGTTACAATAATATTGTTATGATATATTGTTGTTGTTACAAAGGCTGTCCCAAATTCAGTGATGTGAAATATAATAGGTTACATATAGTACATTATGGCACTTGTCACTATCCCCCACCCAGAAATACAGCCCAGACCCCACAGATGTCACACATTTATGCTTTAAAACATTGTATAAATAATATTGTATAAAGAATATTAGTATTATTTAACTTTTATTAAAATTTGGAAGTCAGTTTACTGCATCTATTCTGATCAGAAGCAAAGGACATATTTTAGCTTAGATCATTGACCCTTTAGCCCAGTTACTTTGACTTTTATAGACATATTTTTAAATACTCAATATATATAACAGATACATACATATTTTTGGACCACAGTTCTTCAAAATCTGTGACACTGTAAAAAAATAGAGAATTCTTGTGTGTATATAAACAAAAAAATCAGATTCATTATTATCATGTGCATACAAATGATTAGGCTTAAAATAGAAGTGCGGCAGGGTGGGAAGAAACAGGTGTGATACTGGGGTGTGCTGACGGCTTTATTTCCTTGGACAAATCATGTTCTTTTGTAGAGCTTCACCTTTCTCTAGATCAACCGTGTTTCTTTTTTATTAACATCCCATTATGGTTATATGAGACCAGATTGTTTACTTAAACTTCAAACTTTTCAGAGTATTTTTCCTCAGATAAAAACCTGGCTTGATTTAATGAAATGGGATATATGAAGTCTAATGATAGCAGCTGTGTTGTTCAGTAGACAAGCATCAGAGACTCACAAAATTTTAGTTCCTGTTAGCAAAATATGAACTTGGAAATCTAATTTTGGTCTGTGGTTCTCAAGCCTGACTGCACATTCCTATATCTTGACCGGAGTTAACATCGTTCCATTCTTGGGCCCCGCCCCTCACTGGTTCAGCCCAAATCACCAGGGGTAGGACTAGGGTTCTGTGTGTGTTAGGAGTTTACCATTGTATCGTAATAACTTTGTATGTAATTACATCTCTATGACAGATGGTGACTAGACTTATTGTGGTGACTGTTTTGTAAAGCATATATATATTGTATCACTGTTTGTACCTCTAAAACGAATATATATAGTATGTCAGCTATACCTCAATAAAAAGAAAAAGCTCTCCAGAACCCAGATAATTCTGATGCATGCGGAGGCCAAGAACTGCTGATTAGGCCTATCCTTATCTAAATTAAATTGGCTTTTAATTAAGGTTAAGTTTTTTCCTCTGTTAGGGAGGCATCTGGGAGGAAATATCTTCACATACTCTTATCGCTAAAAAATCGTCTTTGGCTCAGGAGAAGCACTTTTAGGGGGGAGCCACCATGCTTCTTTTACAGTGAACTTTACAAAGAAATGTTTAGTTATCATAGTTGTGTCTTAATGGTCAGTTCCTCAAGGGATTTTTTTTTTTTTAGAATAGCAATACATAAAACATAATAATCCAAACACACTGTCAAAACATGTCTTAGTCTGTTTGGGCTGCAAACATACCATGGTCTGAGTGGTTTATAAATAACAGAAATTTATTTCTCACTGTTCTAGAGGCTGGGAAGTCTCAGATCTCAAGGCATTGGTGGACTTGGTGTCTTGTAGAGCCTGTTTTTCATTAATGGCTGTCTTCTCACTGTTTTCTTAGGTGGCCAAAGGGGCAAGGGAGCTCTCTGGGGTCACTTATAAGGGCACTAATCCCATTCATAAGGGCTCCACCCTCATGACCTCCCCAAAGCCCCACCTCCTAACACTGTCACCTTGGGGGTTCGGATTTCAACATATGAATTTTGGAGGAACACAAAATATTCAGTCTGTAGTAATGGATATGGAACTTTCACATTAGTTAAAAGGCAACTAAATATCAGATGTAAGTATCCTTGATATCTAAAAAAAAAACCTAAGTGAAGATATCTGTAGTTTATTATTCTGTCATAAGAAATGATGATGCTACTAGCAAATATTAATGGGCTGTAGCATGTCAGACAGTATTCTAAGCACCTTAGGGCAGGATATCATTCAATTCTCCTAACAATCCATGTATTTTTACCCCATTTTACCCAGGAGAATATTGAGACACAGTGGACAATTTTGTATTTATAAATATGTATATTATGTATATAATATTTATAAATTATTAATCACTTAAATTACAATTTGAATTCTAAGTCTTCTTTCTCCCAAATTTCTATACCTTAGTACTTATTATTTCCAATTACTGCTAGTATTTGTAATGCCAGCCTTTATTAAAATATGTTTTACTCCTAAGGCAAAGTTTTCAAAGCAGCTGAATCTTTCTCTGCTGACATAGTTAGCAAAGCCAGGAAAACAGAGGGAAAGATCAAGTGGTTCATACACCACAATTTTAATTGCTTTGCTTTCCCAATTCCCCAACTTTCAAGATTGGAAATTTGTTTAATATCGAAAGAGGTAAGTGGAGACAATGAGGTAAGTGGAAAAGGCACAGGGAGACTGAGACTTCCAGTTCCAGCACCCACTGAGGGGTGTGATGGTGCAAAATGCCCCAAACCTGTTGAGATTTACATACATGCTGGCGTAGAGGAGGCAGTTGTGGTGATCACAGTAATCTGCCGTAGCTCCTCCTGTCTTGTTGTCATGATCCAATGAGCTGTTTGTCAGAGTGCTTTGGCTTTATGATGACAGATATTAGTTTTTATTACTATCAGCTTGTTATTTTTATTACTCTTATTATCTTACCCTTTTTGCTTATTATTACCACAAACCAAGAAAGGTCCTGCCTTTCTAGAGTAAATGGAGGATGGGGTGAATGAGACAGGAGCCAGGCTCAGGGATCTATCTACCCTTGTGAAATCACAGGAGATTTTAAGCTTGGGAACATGAATGTTATGTTCCGGAGGGAAATCTCTTAGACTGGCTTTCCAAAAAGAGAGTTTTGACTGCAGAGGGAAAAGAGATGAGAGGAGATTGTCATTGGGCTTGGAGAGTAAGCAGAAATTGAAAACTAGGAGCCATCCAAGATATAGATCATTGTTAATTTGTGAATCCAGATGCACAGTTTGTCACTCTTAAAAACAGTCATTTTATTCTAAATGTCATGAGCATTTTACCTTAAAAGCCTCTATTATACATGGTTTAAGGACAGTCCTGTTTTCTTTCCTAAATTATTCTGTATCAAAGCCTATATCCAGTTATGAAATTAACTCTCAGCTTATTAATTTACTTTTGAGTATTTTTGCTTGAGTTTGGAAGAGCCCATGATAAAATATTAATAATACATTATGCTGAACTTACACAAGCTTAGTATTTGCTTAGAGGAGGTTGCAAACAAACTCTAAACCTTGCAAATAAAAATAATCTTATTTCCAATATATGCTTCATTATGACTTAGAAAGTTCAATGTTTGGTTGGGTATTAGGGGATCTAAATCAGTGACAGGTGTGTCCATTATACATGTGGAGAAGCACGTGCCCGAATTTCATTCCTCATCCTTTTCCCCTCTGATCTTCAGATGCTTTCACTGCATCTGCTACCTAAGTGTCCCTGATGTCACCTTAGCACAGTCAGTAATGGAGGATTTTCTTCATCTGTGCCATCACTTTGGCTTTTTTCTGGTGCTGTTTTCTCTCTGAGATTCAGCCCCACCCCATAAAATCCCAGCTTTGCTCTACTCACAGCCTGGGACCACCCAGATGGGATTGTACACTGGCTGGCAACTCACAGCCACTCTCTGTGTCCCTCTCAAGGGCCCGGGGGAACCTTTTCCGTGCCCTGCTGGTGCCAAGGGGGACTGTATGCAGGGAAGTCTCTCCAGCCTCTCTTCTAGAGGCTCAGCTCCTAGAGGACTAGGAGCAGCTGGTCCTCTGTCAGAATCGCCCGCTGGCATTTCTGCCCTCCTGCAGCCTTATTGAGTGGTATTGGTACCATTGAAAGTTTCACTTGAAAAGGCACCATGAGTGTCCTCTGCTTTGGGATGCTAAGTCTCTCTGAGGAGTTCTTGTATACCTCCTGGGATTTTGATCTCAGTGGGTAAGATCCACCAGGTTCGTCATAGAATTTTATACTCAGATCTTCAAGCTAGTGCTGATACTTAAAGCATATCTTTGGAGTCCAGGGAAAACCTCCTTCTAAGCACTCAGCTCTTACAAGGGAAAATCACGGTTTCAATTAGGTGTTCTAAGGGCAATAGCTTCCTTTTCCTAGTTGGCCCTGCCCTCTCCTGGAAGTGAAGGATGCCCAGCTTCAAAGAGTGAAGGATTTTGAGGCATCAAGAAATTCTAGGAATGATGCATATTTTAAGTGATACTTCAAAATATTATTCTACTGCCTGCACAAGTAATATTTTACTTTTTGTTCTTTTGTTTTGCATTCCATTTTTTTGTTTGTTTTGCTTTTCGGTCCGAGAAATTATACATCAGATAATTCATCGGGCAGGTCTTGTATTCAAAGTTCATCTATGTGAAATTTGCAACCTCTCTTTTTATAATCCATTTACAATATTTGTCTCTTAAAGCTTCTGTTTCTTATAAGTTGTACATTTCATGATCATTCATTTCCAATTGGTGTCAACTCTGCTGAACAGTAATATTTTAAGCTGCATTAACTTTACTTTCTATTTGTATGTATTTTGTTTCTTGTCCCTCTAAAATAAATGTATCATTTATCATAAGAAGGTTCTAGAGAGTAACAGCTGCATTTTCTAGTCTTAGCCTTCTCTACCAATTATAGATCCTCACTGATAGGCTTTAAATGATTATTAGAGGCTGGAGAGAGGCAATTTCTCAAACAGCTCTCTATTCTCTTGTGGCTGACAAGAGTTTTAATATAAGTGAGAGGTGCAGATCTCTGCTCCCTATTGGAAGCAAAAGCACTAAGTCGTCTCATTTAAATTAACAAAGTGCGCAGGTCAAGCATACAGGTCTTCTGCTCTGCTTTTCTCCATTTCTCTACTCTGCAAAGTGCGACTGTAGTGTTGTATAAAAGATATTCCACATGGCTTGAATTAAAAACCTGATCAATTTGTTACCAGAATGTGTTGGAGAGCTAACATTTAGTAATTATAATTTTCCTATTCACACAGGCCAGCACACTGCATGCTCAACTTCTGTAACTCAGTGATAATAATAGTAGAGAACGTCTTTGAGCAACATGCCAGACATTATGCCAACCACTTTGCATGCATTATCTCGTTTAATCTTCATGATCCCATGAAGTGGATACCCATTTTGCAGATGAAGAACCAGCAATTTAAGAGGTTGACCAAGGTCACATAGCTGGAAGGTATCAGAGCTCAAACCTTGTCTACCATTTTTCTCACCATGTAAAGCAGTTTATGAACTAGGACATCTTTGAGAGTGAAATGAGACACTGCTGCTATTTATACTGAGATGATAGTTATAAACCAGAGCTTTTCTGTGCAGGCCAGGATATGTTTACCTTAACTCTACGCCCTCCTAATGGGGAGCTTTTAATCACTGAGACAGTAAAGGCAGGCTCTGGAGTCCTTCCAATGTCCTTTCCCCAAGGTTGGAAAGCCTTCATGTCCAATCAGATTCAAATTTTACTCAAAAGAGCCAAGTTGGCCATGAATGCGCCCACCACTGATGCAACCATATAAATATGATTTGGGCTGTACCCAGTCCCTTGCTTCTTGTATTACAGAGTTTCAGTTTGTTCAGCATATATTTATTGGGCACTTATTGGGTATTTTGATGTACTGGAAAAATGAAGATGAAAAGACATGGTCTGTGCCCTCAAGGAATTTATAGTGTGGAGACAAAAACGACACCTCTGGGATAGGATGAACAGAGCTACAAAGGGAGGAGAGGTTGCACAGGGGCCACGGGACCACCACTGGAGAGTCGATCGGGGCAGGTAAGGGGAGCCCCTGAGGAGAGTGGCAGGATGGGCTTTTACGTGGAGAACGGCTGTGAGGGGCAGAGAGCAGAGAGGCAGGGTGGACATCAGTTACCACAGTGGGAGGTGGTAAAGCCAGCGCAGTGAGGATGGGACAGAAAGTAGAGGAATGAATGAAACCACAGGGGGTGGAATACACATAGCTGGGTGATTAATGGGATGTGAGAGGGTCAGTGGGGAAGTCCCTTCTTCCGAGTTTTTGTTTCTTACTTCACTTGTGTGCTCGTCTCCTCTGTCTCTGGAGCCAGAATCCCACAGGGGTGGTTCTTAGTGGTGAACCTTGCAAAGAACGGCAGAGCAGAGCAAGTATTTCAAGCAGCCTCAGATTCCTTGCCTGTGAAATGGAGATGATAACCCTCCTGGCCTAAAGGGCTGTTGGGAAGCCAAAACGAGAGCATGAGGGAGATGCTTTTGACACTGAAAAGCAAAATATAAAATAAGCAGACTACCATTATTCTGACTCACATTGATGACGACAATATTCATTCTGGACTTATCTTGAAATCAAATGGTGACAATGATGGTGACACTGATAGTACTTAATACTTCAGTCGTCACTCCTGATACTGTTCTCAATGCTTAGATGTCCTGAATTTAATTCTCCCAATAGTCTGACTCTACAGATAAGGAAACTGAGGCACAGGAAGTGAGGTAATTACTCGAGTTCACATGTATTTAATGGCCTAAAATGGGTTTTGGGCCAGACCTATCTGCCAATCTTATCAGATCCCAAGTACAATATAGCCATTCATCTGCATCCAGCCTTCTCTCCATTGATCTTGGAGGTTTCCTGCCTGTGTACAGTCCTGTCTGCCTGCTTTCCCATTTTCACTTACTGTTAGCCAGGTTGTTGGCTAACAACGTTCTAACATCGTTGTTCTAGCTTTGATGTTCTAACATCCAACATGTGTTGGCTCAGGTGTTCTGACAACTGTGTGGATAAAAGTGTGGTCCTGTAAGCTCTGGCGGGCTATGATTACACAGGGGGTTCAGGCAGTAGGGCCCAAGGTTTAGGCCTCCCAGAGGAATTAATGGTGCCGATGCATGTGATGGAAGGAGTCAGAAGAGGAAGAAGGGAGGAGAGAGGGAAGGAACAGGGGTGTGCACATAGGAAAGAGAAAAATACAGAGAGGAAGCCAAGGGAAAAATGAAGTTATAGGGACTAGACATAGGACCTCTATGCCACCTGTCTGGCTGATTGAGTGGGTGAATGCACAAAAGGACAACCTTTTTGAGTACCTGCTGTGTATCAGGCACACTGTTAGCTCTTTGAATGTCAATTATCCCAGTTAATCCTGACAACTGCACCCTCTTTGTTGAAGAAAATGCTGTCTGACCGTTTTATTATCACTGTGTCCTTGTACACCTTTTATTTCTGACAGCCCACAGCCATACGTTGCTATTTCAGGCTTTTCTTCTTGCTGGCCCCTGCGGTTCTTGTGTGGACCACCTTGCTGGGAATTTTCAAGCATCTCAGTCTCTTCCGCAGCTTTGTGCTTGGCCTTTCCCCCCTCCTTTGTAAAAAATGGCTTTCATTTCTGCAGTCCTCAGGTTCTTTTAACAAGACCTTTGAAAACTGTAAAGCTCAATGGTACATGTGATGGATGGAGCAGGAAATGTAGTAAAAAAAAAAGTTCTCCATCCCTAACAGGTCTTACAAAAGAAAATTGTGCTTCACGGGTTAAATAGAGCTCCTAAGTTATAAAAGTCACAATTATATATGCATGTAATTTTTAGCATAGAGATTTATCAATTTGCATCCAGATCATTATAGCCAATTAGCAGCTTCAGCTTCTCTAGTTATGCTTCTGTGTTTAACCCTTTACTTTCCTTGTGAACCTTAGATCCTGTCTCTACAGACAAGGCTTAAAGTCGACCTTTGGGAGTAGGAAAAAGAAAGTACTGTTCTGCTGCTCTCTTTTCCTGACTACCATACACAAGGTTCTTCTTCTTTTTCTGTTTTTCTATCCATTGGGCCCTTTTTTCTTTAAAGAACTCTATTTATCATTCATCAGATAGCCCATTTGGACAATATTGGCAGGAATTAGTGAGAGAAAGGAAAATAAGTAAAAACTCCCTTTTGCTCTTTTTCCACTTAATTGAGACACCTCTTGCTGGCATGAAAGGAACAGAAGAGTAAGCGGTTCTTCTTAAAAGCCTTTGTTTTGGGCCACAGGTGAGAACTAGAGATCTTTTCCTCACTCACCTCACCACTTACTTGGAAATGGTGTCTGTAGGAAACACATATTAATTAAATGAACCTCAAGAAACAGTAATAGAAATCTCTTTCCTTTTTAAGCGTTTGCCTAGGTCATGATATGGGTCACTTAATCAGTTCAGCATTCTTTAGGGATTCAGTTGGCCAATTTTTTGGCTATGATAAATTGGTTATACATATTCTGCCACATTCCCGCCATTTGTTATCCATGGCTGACATTTTCTTCCTGTTGCTTTTGCTCTATTCCAATTTCAGTAGACTCTTTGAGTTGGAAGCAATATAGTCTAGGTTCCTTATTATCACTAGCCATAGAAACCTTATAAATAGTTTAAAAACTAATCCAAGAATCTGTCATGCTCATGCTGATTGTCTTTATTCTCTGGTTATTCCTGCCATCTCTCTGCTCTCATCCCAAATGGCTGAGAATAGATCGGGCTCTCCCAGCTGTGATGTTGATTGAGGTATCGCTGAGCCATGAAGTCAGCATCAAAGCACTTTACCTTTACCCCATCCTCAGCTTTGTCATGATGAATTTATTTTGGATCCTCTGTTAATATCCTGTCAGCTTAATTAACATGGTTTCTTTATCCCAAAGCTTTCAACCATCTCCACCTCCCTTTGCCTTAGCAGAGAATCTTACCACCCACAATTCTAGAAAAGATGAGGTTCTCAGGGTTCTTAGGCTCCTTCCTTTGCACACTAAACTTGATCTTCATTACATCCATCCTAAGCTCCTCCACTCCTTTTTCTGGCTGACCATGCCCCTCACGAGCTGGCCACTGCTTACTGCTCCAGCTCTGTCTTTTGCAAATACTTACACTCCTATCTTTCTCCCCCATCATATTAACCATTTGCATTTCTTCAAGTGAACCTTGTTGTAAATACCTCCCTATCCTGTGAACAGACAGACACCTCAACGTCGACTGGGTTGGTTTCACTCTTCCTCATCTGAAATTGGCTCTGAAGTCTGGGTTTTAGACGGGCCCCCCAGAGGCTCCCATGCCTTCTGTACATATCTTTATTATAGCACTAATCACACTGTACTCCATTTGCCTGTAAACTGGCTTATTTATTCATATACTGCTGCATGCAGAGTAGTGCCTGGCACGTAAGCTTCAAGAAATATGTGTTGAAAGTTGGACAATGGAAAAATGAATGAGTGACTGAATCTTATAACAAAGTGCCATTCAATGCATTCTGCCCTGACAATGCCTCTTAACTCAGTTGCTCTCTTGGTCAGCCCTCCTTTTCTGTTCCATTTCCTCCAGCTCAAGCTTTTATTTATTTTGGAGAGGCATTTTGTTCAGTGGTTTCAAGTACAGTCTTTGGAGTTTGGCTGCCTCGCGTTAGAGCGTGTGGCTTGGTTTGCCAGCTGTATGGCCTTGTCCAAATGACCTAGTCTCTGTGCTTCATTTATGTGTCATTACCTGTAAGTGAAAGATAATAACAACACCCCCTTATACAGGGTTGTTATTTGGATTAATTGAGGTAATCCTTGTGTATCACTTAGTGTCTGGTATATAGTAACTGGTAATTACGTATGAACTATAGTAATGATTCCTAGCTTCCACTTTTACTGTTTTCTTTTTTTATTTTTGTGAACTATTTCAGACATGCAAATAGGAATAGAGATGAATATAGCAAACACCTATGAACCCACCAACCCATTTAAGAAAGAAAACAGCAAAGGAAAAGCTACCTGAGGACCTTTCTTTGTTTATATCTCTTCTATTTTTAAAAGGCTTTGTTTTTTTAGAACAGTTTTAGATCACAAGAAAATTGAGAGAAAAGTACAGAGATTTCCCACACAGGCTCTGCTCACACATATGCATACCTTTTCCCATTATCAACATCCCCGCCACCCCCCAAGAGCAGTACATTTGTTACCAGGGTGAACCTACACTGATGTATTATAATTACCAACGTCCCTAGTTGACCTTAGAGTTCACTCTTGCTGTTGTGTGCTCTGTGGGTTTCAACAAATGTACAATGACATATTATCTATCATTATAATATTAACTAGTGTTTCCACTGCTTTAAAAATCCTCTGTGCTTTGCCTATTCATTTCTCTTCCCCTGCCCCATCAGCAACCACTGATCTTTTAATTGTCTCCAGTTTTTCCTTTTCCAGAATGTCATATAGTTGGAGTTGCATAGTATTTAACCTCTTCCAGTTGGCTTCTTTCACTTCGTATTAGTGATATGCATTTAAGGTATCTCCATGTCCTTTCATGGCTTAGTAGCTCATTTCTTTTTACCACCAATTAATATTCCATTGTCTAATATGTCACAGTTTATTTATCCACTCAGCTTCTGAAGAACATCTTGATTGCTTCCAAAGTTTGGCAGTTATAAATACTGCTGCTATAAATATTTATGTGCACAGTTCTGTGTGGACATAAGTTTTCAACTTCTCTGGGTAAGTACCAAGGCATGTGATTGTTGGATTATATGAGAAGAGTATGTTTAGTTTTGTAGGAAACCGCTGAACTGCCTTCCAAAGTTACCATTGTGCATTCCAACCAGCAAAGTTACTGTTGCTCCACATCCTTGTCACCACTTGGTGTTGTCAGTGTTCCAGATTTGGGCCATTCTAATAGGTATGTGGTGGTCACCATCTATTGTTGACTCCCCATTACATATAGTCTAACCTCCTACAACTGCTATTTGAATGTCACCTTCTCAGTGAGATCTTAACTGGACGTTCTAAATGGAAATACTCCAAATCCTCTTCCCTTCTTCATTTTCCTCCACAATACTTACCCTATGGCATACAATATGTTCCTTCTGATTTATCTTTTTGTGTCTTTCTCTAGCTAAACATATAAACTCCATGGGATCAGGATCCCTGCCTTGTTTTCTGCTATATCCCCCATTGTCTAAAACAGAGTCTGATACATAGTGGTGCTCTGTAATGTTTATTTAATGAATGTTGAATGTGTAAAATAAAGTCTCAACTCCTCAACCTAGATTTCAAATTTATTCTGGACCTCTCCAGGGTCATTTCCCACCCTAATCCCATCACTCCCATTGGCCTACGTCTTCTCTGCAGCCCTTGGCTCAAGCTATTTCCTGTGTCTGGGCTACTTCACCTTTCCTCTCTTTTCTGCTTATCAAAGCTTTTTATATCCCGCAAGCTCAGATCAAATCCTTCCTCCAAGAAGTCTTCTCAGATTCCCCCAGTTAAAATCTATCTTTCCTGCTTCTAGTCCCCTTCAGCACTTTGTAACTTCCTTATGTTTTGTTGTCTTCCTTATTTCAGATATATTTACACATGTGTGTGCCCTGCAGGAATATGGGGTGTAGGGATCTCATCATATCCATTGCACTCCAGAGCACCCAGCTCCGTGCTCTGCACATCTGTTCAGTGATTGCTCTAAATCTTTGTTTAATCTATTGAATACAAAGGTGAGGAGGGATTCAGAAAGGCCATTCATATCCCTCTAAAAAGAGTTCTAAACTCTTGTTTAAGGATTTTTTTGAGTAAGGAACCCTTCTAGACGGCAAAAAGAAGAAATTTTAAATTCTTCTTTAGTTAAAATTATACTTCATTGTAATTCTCTGAATCTTTCCCTAATGTTGGCCCACAGCACAGAGTAATCAAATTGCTTTAATGCCACATAATTTCTCTCCTCTGCCATTCATTGTTTCTGTTGTTGCTACTTTCACTCCATTTTTAATAATTTTTCATTTAAAATTAATTTATAAGCATAGGCTCATTTCATTCTCTAATTCACTTGACTTTCTGCCAGGTATGTTTTATGTGTGGGTTAAGAAAAAAGAAAGAATATGTGGAGGTGAATGTCGAGCCACTTTTTGACTCAGAGCCAGGAAAGGCATTTCCCCTTTATTAAAAAAGAATGTGCAAATTAGGAATTTCCAGAAATATAAGTGTGTGTTCTATGAGCAATAATGCTAAGTAAATGGGAGTGTATAATTTACTTCTGATTTTGACTCCAGCCACTTTTGTAGAGAAAATCATTGGTTATGGCTTTATTTAATGGGATGGAGTAGAATCTTAAAGCTGGGTAAGATCTTAGACACCCCTTAATCTAGAATTTCTTTATCCTGTCAGAACCAGTGCACCATTTCTTTTTTTTTTTAAGATTTTATTAAGGTATTGATACACACTCTTATGAAGGTTTCACATGAAAAAACAATGTGGTTACTACATTTTGCCCATATTATCAAGTCCCCACCCATACCCCAATGCAGGCTCTGTCCATCAGTGTAGTAAGATGACACAGATTCACTAATTGCCTTCTCTCAGTGCACTGTTTCTTGACAGTGACTTAAAAGAAATTTCACCAATAATACAATTGACACACCTTTTTAAAAATGAATATAACACCTGGACTGAAATGTAAAGGAAAAAGAAAAATAGCATATTTTATATAGTAAAAATAAATAAATAAATATATACATAAATAAATTATATATTATTATATATAAAATTATATTGATAATATATAAAATATATATATGCACATATACATGCATCAGTATCAGCATATAGATGCTTGAGCATGACTCCTCTGGAACACATCTGAGGTAGTCGGATGCTTGCAACTGAATGTAGAATCACCATGAATGGAACAGCCACAGATACTGTGGATACAGGTGTGTTGTGCTGGCAACTCAAATACCATTTTGGCCTGATTTGCCCAGATGGTGAGCTATCATTGATAAAATTCAAGATGAAGCAAGTTCACACCTACAAACAGATATACATACATGGACAGTAGTCACTCCTTACCTGTGATTCCACTTTCCATGCTTTCAGTTGCTCATGGTCAACTGTGACCCAAAAGCAGAAGACCCTCCTTCTGACATATCATCAGGTCATTAATGGCCTACTTAATGGTATGTCACAATACTCATGTCATTCACCTCACTTCATCTCATCATGTCACAATACTCATGTCATTCACCTCATTTCATCTCATCATGTAGGCATTTTATCATCTCACACCATCACAGAAAGGGTGGGTACAGGACAATAAGATTATTTTGAGAGAGAGAACACATTAATATAACTTTTGTTATAATTTGTTATAATTGTTCAATTATTAGTGACTGTTACTAATATTACTGTTTATTAATTTATAAATTAAACTTCATCATAGGTATGTATGTAATAGAAAAATCAGAGCATGTATAGGGTTTGGTAGTATTTGTGGTTTCAGGCATCCATTGGGGTGGATCTATCCCCTGTAGATAAGAGGAACCACTGTAGCTGCATTCCTGTAAAAATCAGTGTGTATTAAAATAGCATGAAGCAAAATATACTTATGTTTATGCTTGAACAAGGAGTTAATGTGTAGGCTCACATAGTTATAAAAAGGGTTTATTTGATATCTGACTATCTAATCTCCATCAGACCCTTGCCAGAAATATCTGGACAAACGATGATTATGCAAAAATGTGGAATCAAGACTGCCTGGAATTTGAACATGCTACTTATAAGGTTTAAGCAAATAATTTGTACTACTTAACCTGTTTTAGACTCAGTTTTCTGAAGAGTAAACCACAGGTAATAATAGAATTTAACATGGAAAATTGTTTTGGGGATTAAATTAGAAAATGTATATAGAGTAATCATTTGGTGAAGGATAGCTATGATGATGATAATGATTAGAACAATAACAAAAATGACAATGTAAAGAACTGTATTTGGGATGAAAAAGTTCTCTATCCTTGATGTTCTTTCTAACTTACATAGAATTTTTTCTTTGAGCACCTAGGTAGCCTTGTTTTTATTTCAGTTTAATCTTATTGTCACTCTTGCCAGATTTCTTTGTTTTACATTAAATGCTCATCCTTTTCCTTTTATCTAATGCTATAATCTAAATTGCCTAGCAGTCGAAATCTTTTCTTCACTGACATACTGGAGGTTTCCATACATGACTGGAAATGAAGTTATAATAATAAAATCCTTTTTTACCTTGGTAAAGAATGACTATCTAAATTTTATTGCACCACTATTTTTGAAAAAGATATTTCCCTTCACTTTTGCAGGGGCAATATTCCCAGAACTTGGCTGCTGTAATGATTTCTTTAGTAGCACACAAATTCTGTATTAATCTCTCAGCAGTATTCTCAGTTAAGTGTATTTTTATGCTTGGCAGGATTAGGGTAGTCTAAGAAAATTAGTTTTCTTTTCTTATTACTTCTCCTGTTTAATTTGTAACCAGTTAAAATACCACAATATGATGGATGATTGATCCTAGTAAAACTGCAAAGTTAAGGGATAATTGGCAGACTTTGGTTAAGCAATGAAGTCTTCCAGTACCTTTCAGCAGCATTTAAGACAACCTCATTATTAAAATGCACATACTAGCGAAATTCTGGATGTGCATGGAATTTAATTACTGACTAAGTAGCAACGATGTCAAGCTCTTATTTTTATGGTTGATGTGTAATGTTTATAAAGCAGCCTGTGGAATGGGTAAGCCCTAGCAATCACAGAAGAGCTTGCATGAAAATGGAATTTAGCAGCTAGATAACTACATCGTGGTCACCTCCTGTTTACCTAACAGGAGAACATCAGTGTAAAACTTCAGTTGTTCAGTCCAGTCAAGATTCATTCCTGGAAATCTAGCTCAGTTTACATATTTTGTTGGTGGAAATTAAATCCTTTCTGGTGGTAACAGTCTAGGATGTGAGCTAATTATTTCCTAAAGAAGCAGAGGCCCCATTTTGTAACAATATGGATTTTGCAGTGTGCAGGCAAGGTGTGTGTGCATGAAGTGTAATATATCTTAGAATGTGAGTATAATGACCATCTCACAGAAAATCAACCACCAAAAATTTTAAAAAAAAGAAACCCTAGTCAAATATAAAAGTGTCAGCATTGTGGTACATGAATTGTATATTCAGGGAGGCAATGTGTAATCATATGATTCTTGTCAACAATCATTTGTTGCACAACCACTGTGTAAATGTACTGGGCTGGGCATCATTGGATAAAACCCAAGCCCTGGCCTTGAGGAACAAATGCAAATTCAATTAAAAAAGATGCTGGATACATTACCTTCTGGGAATGTTTGGTACCTGAAGAGTAATAGCTCTCAGGCGTTACCTTTGCAATCAGATAATCAAAGCTTTTAAATTTACCAAGAGAATAACTGAGAAGCCATATTGTGAAGCAGAATCTATCTCCCCCAGATTGCATACTGATGAATGGAAGTGTCCTTCAAAAATCTTAGGAAACTCTTCATAGCAGAACCTATTTTTGCCTAGAAGGGAATCAGGAAATATTTCAGTGCGTCTTTTGGTGGTGGTAAAATGTAGAGAAATGTAATTGAATTTTTCAATGGAAGATGCAGCTGCAGTGATCCGCTCAGTGAGTATGATATAAATTATCATGCCATTATCAGCACCATCTTCCATCTATAAAACTAGAGGAAATACATGAGCATCATAAAAATTCTTTTGTCTCCAAAAGGATTTTATATTCATGACATTGTTCTGAAAGCAAACACAAGATTTTTCAAGAGTTCTTTAACTATTTTGCGAAAGAATCACAGCACCGAGGACTTAAGAAAAGCTGGAAGAAAGTACAAACTGTATATTAGGTTGGGCTATTTACTGAGAGATTTTAGTGTTCAGAATATAAGCACTCACCAGGTTTTTCTAGATGGGTATTCCATAGCCAAATTATGTAGTGATGAATGAAAAATAGAAAACAAAATTGAGAAAGTCAACTTATCCTTTTGGGATCTAAACCTGATGCAGGATATTATGATTGGATCAAGCCTCAAAGTACATCTGACCATGATTCTAGACATCTTTAAAATCAACTTTCAGAGTCTCGGTGCATTTGTCAGCATCACTATGGCAGATTTTTCTTTCCAAAGATGGATGTCACAACACCTCTCACCTCACAGGCTCATCAACGGTGTGACTGCCATTTCTCCATCAGGAAGTGGAATCTAATGCCACCCCTTTTGATGCTGGGCAGGTTCATAATGGCTTTGGCCAATAGGCTGTGCTGGAATTAACACTGCATGGTTTCCAAGAAGGGTCATAAAAGGCAGTGCTCCCTCTTATATGTTCAGTGGAATACTTGAGCTGACTACCCTGCAGCCACCACATTATGAGGAAGCCAAGATACCTATAGTTGCTATAGTCAGTAGTCCTAGTCCTTGAGTCATACCAGCCCAGACAACAGAAGTGATCAAGGAAGAGGGGTCTTCAGATGATTCCAAGTCTCAGTGATGGCTGGAATCTAAACCTAATGCAGGGTATTATGATCGTATCAAGCCTTAAAGTACCAGAGCAGTCTAAACATCTGACCATGACTCTAGACATCTTTAAAGTTAACATTCTTCAGTTCTTCTCAGCTGAGGTCCCAGAACTTAGAACAGAAGACATCTCCTTTGTGCCCTGTCCAAATTCTTGACCCACAGTATCTGTGAGCATAATAACATTGTTCCTTAAAGTTAGTATATTTTGGGACAGTCTATTTTATAGTACAGCTAATTAGAAAAATCATTGATAGGGTATACTTGACATTATAATGACAAAGTGTTGTTAACTGCAAAGGCCCAAACAAAGACTTTCCTTCTCTGCAGAAGCAGTATTTAGTGAAAAATTTGGAGAAGAAATTTATACCTTTAGGATGAACATATTATTATCAGCATTTTTAAGCACCAGGTGTTTTATATATATTACTGGTAATGGTTGGTGCCTGGACCCAAGTTTACTAGTAGATGTAGCTCTTTCAGTCCAGATTTTTAGCTGGATTCAACACAAACCAACTTTGGCTCATTAACCAGAAAGGGATATTATGGTAAGGATATTAGCTAGCTGACAGAATTGTGAGTAAACATACAAGAACAGTTGAGTCTAAACTTATAGGAAAAGTCTGAAAACTACACATGAGTAAACTGCCACAGCCTACTGAGAACTGGGGGAACCTCAGGGCCCCCTGCCCTCGATCGCTGGGTGCCTTTGCTACCACCAAAGCCAAGCAGGATGGACTCCTGCTGAAGCTTGTCTCCTCAGATGGTTTGTTTCTAAACTGAACATTCAGGAGCATGTGACTGACAGGCAAGTGCCTGTATCCTAGCTGAAAGGGAGTCTGGGATACTGAGCTTTCTGAATTCTGCTCTGATGAAGCCAGATCCACAAAGCTACAAAATTTCCAAACAGAGTGTTTGAAAGGTGCAGGGTTTCTGGAAGACATGATAGTTATGCACAAGATGGAATATATTAGGAGAGTACAAACAGAAGTCTCACTGGCCACATCTCAGAGATTGCATTATTCTGTTGGTGCCAAAAAGCAAACCTGAAGACAGCTGATAAAGTATGCAGGTCTACTCACAAGCTAGGGTGTTAAATTTTGTACCAGTGTATACAGGTTAAGAAAAATCCCTTGCCCCAGCACAACATTGCTCAATCTTATTTTAATTTCAAGACCCTCTTAGCAAAACTCCTATCTGGCATACTATGGAGATAAAGGGAAATACTATCAAAAAAGATTAAACAAATAAGCTTAACTCTGCAGTCTTTACACTTGAGGTCGGAGTTGTCCCCTGCACATCAGTTCCTGTCTCTTGGCATAGCATTGAGAACAAATAGTGAGGATGATGACACCAGCTCTTACTGAGTACTAACTTCGTGCCATGCATTCATTCTTTTACACACTTTATAGGTATTAATTCTTTTAAATCCTTACAACAACTCTATGAAGTAGGTGATATTATTAATGTATTTTACAGATGAGGAAACTGAGGCACAAAAAAGCTGCAGAGCTACTCAGCAGTAGTTCTGGCATTTGGACCTGGGTAGCCCTATGTCTGCTTTCGTAAGCGTTGGTAGGTAGGGATTTTCCTAGTTGTCTTGGTGGTTGTGCTTTATTTACCTTGTCTGTGTGAATGCCGGGAGTATGTGGCACTTAGATATTAACTCAGAGGAAAAGCTGAAGGTGTTCTAAAACAACTGCCACATGTCTCCCTAAGGAGGACGTTTATGAAAAAGAAGCAGGTGAGGAACTGCAACCTTGCCTAATGCTTCAGCAGTTCAGCAGTGTGCACTCCAGACTCTGATGCCTGGGGAGCCCTCCTTCCCCAGCTATGATTCTGATTGTAGCTTTCCAACCTTCAGCCTTGTTTAATCCTCAGATGAGCGCTGAGCAATTTATCATTAATACCTCCATTTTACACATGAAAAAATGAGTCTCAGAAAGGTATATAGATCACACAGACCATAAATGGTAAACATGAGGCTTTGAATCCAAATCCCACATCCTCAGCTACTGTTAAGCTTCACAACAGAATGTAATAGAGCATCCTCCATTATCCACAGGGGATATGTTCTGAGCCTCAGTGGGTGCCTGAAACCGCAGATGGTACCAAACCCTATACAGACTGTGTTTTTCCTATACATACAGACATACCTATGATAAAGTTCAGTTTATAAATTAGGCCCAGTAAGAGATTAACAACAACAATAATAAAGTAGAACAATTATAACATAGTATAATGAAAGTTATGTGAAAGTGGTCTCTCTCCCTCAGAATATCCTATTGTACTGTACTCACCCTTCTTCCTGTGATGATATGAGGTGATGAAATGCCTACATGGTGAGATGAAGGGAGGGGAATGACATGGCATTGTGATGTAGCTCAGCTACTATTGCCCTTTTGAGGATGTGTCAGAAGACATAGTCACAGAACTTGGATTTGGTGCAAGGGAAAAATAATACCCTTTCTTTTTCCAAACTCTACATGATAATACTTAGGCGCTTTTGGTCTGTGTGTTTAGAAAATGCCTGAGCTTCACTGCTTTCCTCAATTGTTACTAACTGCTCTGAGTCCATAATCGTGTATGATACTTTTGTTTCTTAATCATTAGTTTGTGTTTATCTTCAATGAAGCACATCTGCCACTTTTCACTCCACTCAACTCTTTGCCATTTATGCTCATCATCTTTGGCATTTATGCTCAGCAAAATATAATACAGTATCCCTGTATTGCTTGACTTCTAATAAGCTTGACTTCTTGTCTGCAGTTTGGAACACTTTATGGCTTCATCAGCCATGATTTATGTTTGAAAAAATGTTAATTAAGGTCAGCTGCGACACAGTCTTCATTGTTAATTCCTTTTCATTTAGAGAAATTGTACATTTATCCTTCCTTCTTGTTTATAGCTTTGAGCCCCTTTTCTTCCCTTGACAAAACATTTTTCCAATTAACACACAATTCATTTGGAAAATGAACCTCTGCAGGTTCTTCTTGGCCACAAACTGAAGTCAGTCTTAAAGAATTCTAGTAGATCAGTGAAATCGTATGTCCCCAACAGAAACCACAGTTGCCTTTCCGCCCAGCAGCTGTGCTTTCTGATGTGGTCAGGGGTTGATTCAATGAAATAACTGAGTATTAAGTGCAGGTCAGTGTGCCAGGCTGTCAGGGCAAAATAAATAAGAAATAGCCCTTGGTAACCAGCTTACATCTAGTTGGCGTGGTAAGATATGTATGGAAATGACTGTAATCCTTTACTGTAGAGGAGATGCATGAGAGACGCAGAGTTCTCACCTTGTGTCCATTGAACTTGCCTGCTAGTCATGCACAGAAGTTCAAGTTACCTTTGTAACTTGTACTTGCAGATGTAGACTTCTGGAACCCATATTCTGTATTAAAATCATACTGGCAGCCTTCCAAAATCCCCACATAGGATAATTTTGTAAAGGATAAGTTGTACATTTTGACCCAGTGTTTCACTGTTTCATCCTGAAATTCTTTGAGACCTGTAAAGTGTATTACAACAGCTTCTGGATTTATTTATGTCCAGTATTTCAATTAGACTCAGAACATCATGTATTCTTAACATTAAGGTGACCTCTGTGCTTCAAAAGATGATGTTAGCTTTCAGTAAAGACTCAGATAAATACATTAATTTCTGTATTTTTTAGTTTCACCATTTTGGGAATAGATGACTGCCCTCCCTTCCCTCTACCCCAACTATACCTGGTAGACTTTTCTATACTTTGGGTGGCACAGTAGAAAAATTACAGGCTTTGAAGTCAAATAGATCTGGGTTTAAATCCCTGCTGTAAGTTTGTGCCTTTTTGGGTAACTTCTCTAATGTTATGGAACTACAATTTCTTCATCTGTACAGACAAGATAATACCATCTACATTTCATAGTTTTGAGAAGATTAGTTGAGATGACATAAAATGCCTCAGTGAGTACTCACCCCGCCTTTATCTTCCTCACTTATGTAATATTTCTGAAGGGAATTCATGCTCCTTCTCTATCTCAGCAGTACCTTTTTTTGGCTTCACTGTTTACCAACACAGATTTCTCCCCAGTCACTTCCTTCCTGGTCATTCCCATCAACGACATACATTTCCCCCAACCTTGTCTTCTGATAAGGCATATTTAATGTAAAATTGTAACTAATTCCATATTTTACTATTGCTATCATCTAAATGTTCATGGCCGCCTGACATTCACAAGTTGAAATCCTAACCCCCAAAGTGATGGTATTAGGAAGTGTGGCCCATGGGTGATGCTTATATCACAAAGGGAAGAATCTTCATGAATGGGATGAGTGACCAATAAAAGCTGTCCTAGAGAGCTTCCTTGCCCCTCCCACCATGAGAGGATGCTCTAAGAAGTCTGCAGTCTGCAACCTGGAAGAGGTCCTTCACCAGAACTTACCACCCCTGATCGTGGACTTCCAGCCTCCAGAGTGCTGAGAAACATATTTCTGCTGTTTATAAGCCTCCCAGTCGGTGGCATGTTGTTAGAGCAGCCTAAACACACTGAGGCAACCGTATAGTCTCCTTTGTTTAAATGAATCACATGTTGAATTTAAGTACTTTTCTTTCTGTAGCCCATATGTTAAGATGAATTATATGATACTCTTATCCCATCTTTTACTAATCACAATTTCCTGTTGCTGTATTTGAATTAAAATAGAGTCATATTTTTCTTTCCATATGGAATGAAAGATTGAGTGTTAATACCAGACTTTTCTGCACATCTTCCTATAGAAGATTTTTGTTCTCTGTTCAGCAATCTGTATTTGGCTTCAAGGATATTAATTGAGTACCTGCTGTGTCTGAAGCAAAGTACTAAGAGCCTTCACACTCATTATCTTTCAACTCTGTAAAAAGTTGATTTTCATGCAAAAGTTTATTTTTATTATCTACAGAAAATAAGTGTTTTTTCCTGCTATTCCTGAATAAGTATCATTAAAAATCACAATTCTTTTCAAAGGGTGGGCTTTATTAATTTTGTTTTTATTATGTATTGAAAGTAGGTAAGATAATTCATATTTACACATAGTATAATATATATGTGCATATAGTATAAAGAATAAAATAACATTGAATATCCACCAACCAGTTTAAGAAACAAATATAAGAAGTAATTTGACAGCCCCTCCCTGACTTCTGTGTGTCCCTCACTTACTCTGCCTATTCCGCGACCCTGCCCAAAGGTAACCTCTAAATGCTTTAAATTTATGTATTTTTAATTTATAATGAAAACTGTGATGCTTGGTCAGTGTTTTCTGCTTTTCTGGTATTGAATCATTTCAGCCAAGAGGCCCCTATGTCTGTCTGGGAAGGTCAGGTTTTGGTCATGGGCTTTTTAATGCACAATAAGAATTAACTACCTTTTCTTTTAAAAATCATTTAGGAACAGATCTTTATGATATTGCTGATAGTTTTTTTATCATGTGGTTGTAGGTCATTGCTTATGTTTTGTCTGGGCAAAGTGCTTGCCCAATAGTCACAGGGTGAAAAGTCTGTTGGGGGCAGCGATTAAAGTCCCGAGAGGAGACCCAGCAAGGGAAGGCCTTGCTGCTCGGCTCCTGCCTTGCTCTGCACAGACCCCCGAGCAAAAGTTAGGAGGTTCATTTAAAATTTCTTCCACAGGTGAACAGAAAGAAATGGAGTTATAATATAGAAGAAAAAGACTAAATTTAGATGGAAGAGCAAAATGAGTTGAGAGAAGAGGCAGAAATAGAAAAACTGCTGTAGAAAGATGATTATCCAGCAGGAGGACAGGAATAAAGATAGACCTAGTGATTTGTTTTAAATCTTGTAATGTTGAGGAACGAACTCTTGTTTGTTTCACTTGAGGGTGACAAAAGGGAGAGAGATGGAAAAATTGCTTGACTGACAGAAAGAGAGTGAGCGAGATGTGGGAGGGTGGGCGGGTGGATGGCGGTCTGGACAGGTGTACTCATGAATAGACTGTGTTGCTGACTGCTGTAGAATGAATGTTTGTGTCTTCTCAGAATTCATATGTTGATATCTTAACCCCAAAGGTAGTGGCGTTAGAAGGTGGGCCTTTGGGAGGTGATTAGGTCATGAAGGCAGAACTCTCATGGGTGGGATTAGTGCCCTTACAGGTGAGGCTCCAGAGAGACCCCTTGGCCCTTCCACCATGTGAGGACACAAAAAATAGGTGCCACCTATAAACCAGGAGGCAAGCTCCCACTGGACACCAATCTGCCTGCGCCTTGATCTTTCTAGCCTCCAGAACTGTGAGAAATAAATTTCTACTGTTCATAAGCCACCTAGTCTAGGCTATTTTGTTATAGCAGCCTGAAAGGACCAAGACCTTCTAAAACTGCATGTGTCAAATCAAGGAAGTCCCTTTGCAGCTGAAAGTGAACATGTTTCTGTCCATGCAAAAAACCACAGCAAATACCTACTGCTTTCTTAAGGTAGTCCTTCTTATTGCCTTCCCAGGGCAAAGAGACTTTCCTCTTTGTAAAGGAGAAAGTTGTCATTCTGAGAAAAACAGTAACGTTCTGTGATTAGGAACAGGGTGGTTGTGGATTTTTTTGTTTGCTTTTCTGCTTTATTTTTAAATCAAGAATTTCATCATAAATTGTGACTCAGTCCAAAGACACAGACACTCCAGATGTATAGGCGACTGTGTTTCCACTGGTAAAAATAGTTAGAGTCCCCGTGTTGGTGACTTTTTTGTATTTGATTTTAGAGCAATAATTTTCTTACCATACTGCTTTGAGCTAAAATATTGAAAGCTCAATTTTCAACTTGCTGCTGGGTTTTTATCTTACAGTTCCCTAATCCAGATGTTGAATTATTCTCTTACTCATTTAACATAGCAGATCATTACTTCTAATTTGGAAATTAACTGTTGGTCTGGGACGTACACAAGCAATGCTATTTCTTGGTCACTGACTTTTTAAGGGAGCATTTAAATTCTTTAGCTCTATAGATCAAACCACATCCTAACACATTTCATCAGAAAAGAGATCTGTATGGCACTAAGATGCTAACAAGTTCCACAGTGAGCTATGTATTTCAAGGAATGTGCCATAGACAAGAGCCTGAACTACCAAAGTTTTCAGCTGGTAATAGTTTCCTGGATTTGATCTGCAGAGTAACAGGGAGCTTGAAAAATGTCAGCACTTTCCAAAGTGCCATAAACAGGCCTTTACAAATTGTTTTGCATAGTCATATTATTGATGACAGATCTTTATAGATCTTGTTTAGAGCTCAATCCAAGAGCATATATTGAGTGTCAAGTTAACATAATAAGTATAAGATTTATGAAAGTCTCATATTTTGGAGTTTACAGACTGCTTGGAGAGATGTAGCATGTACTCAAAAATCATCATACAGTGTAAATGAATGCCATAAGAGTACACCACAAATAGAGAAAGATGTTCATTGAAAGTGATTACTCTGGTGGGGGTGGAGGAGAAGCCAGTGCACATGAGATCGGGTCAGTGTACAGGAAGTCAGGTGTTCAGGGGGCTCCTGCTGAAGGTATTCTCTGTAAGTGGTGGACATGGTTCATGGAATTGAGAGAGTTCTTGCCACATGGTGGTGAGGGAAGGGCTTTTCAGTCTGAAGGAGCAGAGGTCTCTGATCAAAACCTCTGGTCTGTGAAGCAGCTCCTTCAGATTAAAATGCAAAGCGCTGGCCTCTGGCCTCCTGACCCTGCCTTAGCGCTCTTCAGTAAAGACACCGCTTCACTGCTGGTCTGAGAACAGCTGTGGGTCCACGAGGAGATAAATTCAGAATTTTTTATAGCAGTAGATATTGTCATGACATTCTGATTATATTTTATAAAATAATGGACCTGCCAAGGATTGTGAACAATAGACAATGGTTCTCTACCACGGTGTTTGAGGAGCACTCCCCACAGGCCCTTGCACATGCGCGCCAGCAGCCCTCCGAGCAAACGCGCTCCCATTGCCTTCCCCCTGACGGAATGCATGTGCTCCTGTGATGACACCTTTCCCTCCCTCTCTCCCTCCCTCCCTCCAGGCCATCTGTTCAGATGCCACCTTATCAGAAATGCCTTTCTTGAGGACTTCAACACTCCTACATATCTGCCACTCTGTTTGTTTGCCTTATTTTTCCTCCTGTATGTTATTGATCCCTGGTATATAGTTGTTGATTTATTTCCTGTGTGTCTCACCCGCTAGAAGTCAACTCCACAGGAATAGGGACTTGCTTATCGTGTACAGTTAACCCCCTTATTCACAGTTTCACCTTTTGTGGTTTCAGTTACCTACCATCAACCACATTCTGGAAGCAAACGATCCTTCTGACATATTGTCAGGTCAGTAGTAGCCTAACTGCTATGTCAGAGTGTCTACGTCACTCACTTAGGTCATCATGGAGGCATTTTATCATCTCACATCATTACAAGAAGGGCAAGTGCAGTGCAGTAAGGTATTTTGAGAGAGAGACATACCCACATTCACATAACTTTATTGCACTATTACTATTATTTTATTATTAGTTATTGGTGTTAATCACTGCACCTAATCTATAAATCAAACTTTATCATAGGTATGTATGTGTAGGAAAAAACATAGTACATGTAAGGTTCGGTACCATCTGTGACTTCAGGCACTAATGGGGTCTTGGACTGTGTGCCCTGCGGGGAAGGGGGACTGTATACACTGCTATATACACCTTGCTGTGGTGTCTTCTTTCTTTCCTACATATATATACATAACAATAACAATATTATACACAGCAGCAATGATAGTATAACTCCATTTGGGTTCCCAGACCCAATTACAATGTGTGTAAGTATGTGGGAGGGGGTCTTACCACACATACTTACACCAAGCAATTCTCACACACCAGCAGGGTGTCCAAGAACAACTCAATTCTGATGCTATCTGCCCGCAGACAGCGCCATATTCCTCAGGTTCAGGGCTCCATCCTTCAAGACTGCCCTCCACCCCCCCACTCCAGATGCCAGTCACAAGCCCCAGGCAGTTCCCTGTGCTTCTGACCTATGGGCTACAGATTGTAGGTTCCCGCACCCTCCCCCTTAGGTTCAATTAATTTGCTAGAGGCTCACAGAACTCAGGAAAACACTTAATTTTTCCAGTTTAATAAAGGATACACATTAACAGCCAGACAAAGAGAGACACAGGGCAAGGTCCCAAATAAAGGAGCTTCTATCCTCATGGAGCTTGGGGCCTGGCTAGGTGGCACATGGAGGTGTTCTGTTTTCCCAAGCATTAGAAGCTCTCCCCGACTGAGAAATAGAATCCAAGGCACTGATAAGCTCTTCTCAGGGGTTTTTGTGAGGACTTCGCTGCATAGTCAGACTGACTAAATCATTGGCTGATCTAACCTCCAGGCCCTGCCCTGGGGTGGGGTCCAAAAGTCTCTCATTAACATGACAAAACACATTTCATAAGACTGCAGTGTTTTCCGGAACTGTGGATGAAGACAAAATATACCTGGGAGATATATATTTGATCATACGTATTTCATATGACTCATTATATCGCACACCTAGAACAGTGCATGACACATAGTTGGCCTAAGTAAATATCTGTTCCATGCACGTGTGCATGAATGAGTGACTGAACAAAGGCAGGAACAATTGCAGTGGAGCTCGAAATTGTACATATGCTTTAGGGAACAGTAGGTAGTTTAATTTGGCTAGAAAAGGGAATAAGAGAAATAAAGTTTCAGTCGGCTGTAGTTCAGTTCAGGTGGGTAAAGACATATTTTGGTTCTAAACTTTAGCACATATAATAAAAGAGCATTCTCCTTTTTCTGAGCCTTATCAGATGCTGTGTTACCATCAAGGATCCTTTTCCTAACCTTTTCTTAAACCAATTTTAGATACGCTTGTTTTGTTTTGGTATTTCAAGCTTAGAACCGTGTTGCATATTTTAATTTCCATCATTTTACTGTGTAAGAATTTGCACAAAACTCCCCTGAAACTGAAGCATATTTGAAATTCTTAAGGATGCAGGAGGAGAAGAGTCCTGTTGCCTTCACCTTGAGATAGAATGCCTGGCGCAGTCTCCCTCCAGTGCCTCTGTGCCTTCAGGGATGCTTACTTAGTTCAGGAAAATCTACAGTTGGGAATCATCCTGCTGAGGATGATAAAGGCCTGGGTTGGGGGCAGGGGAGTGTGCAAGGCTTGACGGTTGGAAAGAAAGGTCAGTTATCCCAGGCTACTGAGGAGATCCTACAAGACGAGCTAAGACAGCCAGAAGACAAATCGGTGCCCTCCTGTGCTCCCAGCCCTCCTGGCAGTGCCACAGTTTCCTTCCAAGAACCTTCCAGAGCGCCTTGGTCTAAGAGAAAAGCAGTCCCATCTGTGAGTAGCAAGGAAGGCATTTGCTCCTTTCTGAGTGGCCTGGTGTACAGATAGTGTGCATAATTCATATGGCCCAGAAAGCCATTTAAATTAATCATAGGATTGTCCCTGAAGAAGTATTCCACTGCAGAAAGTGCTGTAGGTTTTTAAGCCAGGACCTAGGAGTCCTGGGCTCTTTTTTCCCTCACCATTAGGACTTTGTGACCTCAGGCGGTTCACTTAGTGATCCTCTAAAGTACCTTTAAGATACTTTATTGATCCATATTTTATTCATACTTCCCATTTCTGAGTCTTAGGAAAACCTCAGTAGAGCCATTTTAGGTCCATTGAGTGAAAGCCAGTAATGCCCTTTGAGATCCTCCATAGAAAATGCTTAAAAGAGGCTGGTGACATACATTTTTCCTAACGTCTCAAAGTAGATATTTCATAGCATTGATCATTATTTTTCATATGACTAGTTAAGCCCACACCTCTGCTTAATTCTTTAAAAGCTAAGACTGCCTAAGACCTATGTGATCAGCTCTTACAGCTAGACTGAGTGCAAATTTAGGTAGGACATTGTTAAATTATTTCATACTATGGTAGAGCAAGGTACATTTTTCCTTGAAAGATGTCTGTAAGAAGGACTTACATAAGCCTCACATCTTTTCCACTTATTCTTTTCTTGCCATTTGTGCTGAATAGTTTCGACTTACTTTAGGGTTCAAGAGAAACCTGTGATCAGGAGTGAACTAGATTAGGAATTTGTATTTTCTACTTAGTTTTATCCTTTTTCTTGTTTGTGATGGGTGCTGCACAGTATTGTGCACTAATATTTTATTCACTAAGAGTCATGTAAACTCCAGTGGTTTTTCTTTGGGAAAAAGAAAGGAGTTCTTTCTTCTCCATGGCTGTTAATGAAATTTCTGTGTTCAGCCTTGAGTCCCACATCAATATATGTATCTCTATAAAGCTGTTCTACTTTTCTAAGAAAAAATAATATAGATACTGTACATTAGTGTCTCCAAATGAGCCAGCGCAGAACTGTAGGAAGGTGCCTTAGTTTGTATAAATCTCTTTGAAAAGCTGCAGAAAATGTCTTATTACTGTTCATGTCTTGCATTTTTCTGCTGTCTGCAAGATGTCCAGCAGATGGCACTGTACGGTAATGGGATCACAGCTTCCTTTGGCAATGTGGCTGTATGCCTTTCTGAAATGTGTATTTATAAATACTCATTTTGTTAACATTACGGTGGAGAGGATGACACTTTTTTGAAATACAAGGTATTAAATGTCAGTGTAAATTTGTATTTTATACCAACACATTATTATATAGTGCCCATACAAGTATAGTATAGTGTAATTGTTCATTATTCCTTAAGGAGCTTTTAATTTTTCTAGCTATTAACATTGGAGCTCACTGAATAGCTTGTCCTCACAGAGTAGAGATACATCAGCAAATAATCCCCACTCTACTGTTATCCTGGGTGCCCTGCCCTCTTTGTGGGGTCAAGGAAAGGATGTGGCTGGGCTAAAGGTAACAGCTCTCAAGAAGCTGCTCACAAACAGCTCATTTTGCCACTTCATGGAATACTGTGGTGGCCAAAAAGGAAGGAAATGAAAGGAAACTAGCTTGTGGTTACTCAAAGTATGGTCCTGGAAGCATGGGTCTACCTGGGCGCTTGTCAGAAATGCAGTATCTTTGGGTCCCACCCTAGATATAATGAATCAGAATATGGTTTTTAACTAGATTTCCAGACGAATCATATGCACATTAAAGTTTTGAGAAGCACTGACTATTAAGTGCCTCTTCTTTCTTTAATGGAAAGCAGATGTTGAGAGCCTAGTATGTGTCAAGCAGGGCACGCTGGGCCTGAGTTGCAGAGATGGCCAACTTGGGATACCAGCCATCAGGGAGCTTATAGTCAGGGGACGGACAGCATGTTGAAAAAACACAAAACCAGTCCAGCAATGTCAGTGCTAAGAGAGGAATATATTAAGTGTGAGCATGTTTTTGATAGGTATTGGCGAAGGTTCACATTTCATCTTTGTAGCAGCTCTGAGAGACAGAGCTGCTATCCAGAAGAGGAATCTATGCGAAGTCAATCACACAGCCAGTCAGTGATGAACTAAAGTGTAAACCCAGCTCTTCCAGGCTCCAGAGCTCAAGCTTTTTCAATAAGCTGCATCCTAGAAGCCCAAGCTTTTTCAATAAGTTACTATCCTTCTACGTTCTGATAAAGACAACAAAGGAAAAGGTGGATTCCCAGACCAAGGATCTGAGGATTTTACCAAATTTACATTAAGGTATAAATTTTGGAGAGCTTCTAAGTTGCGCATTGAAGAATGACTCCGAGTGAGGGCAGTGATCATGGACACCTCCCCTGCAGGTCATCTGAGGGCCTACCTCAGGCCCCCTGGGGACCTGGGGGAGCCCTGCTGCAGTGAGGAGGTTGGGACTGACTGCGGACGGGCGGCAGTAGGGTACTCTAGGAGGAGAGTTTGTAATAGCATGGGATTGTATTAATGCTGAGCTCAGGAGAACTGAATGTCCAAGCAGGTGCTGCTTGCAAGTCTGCATCGTGGGGATGTGGGGTGACACTGAGCCCCACATCGCCCACAGAGCGCTAAGTTTAAGGATTGCCCAGATTGACACTTATCTCTTCCAAACCATTTTCAGGGGTTAATACGGTTGTAATTACCTACATTGATGTGATCCTGATTGTTCTGTTTAAGTTCATCGATGTGTCTCCCACAGAGTGGAATTAGGTATCTTGGTAAGATAAGGAAATTACATCTGTGTTTTGTTATTGTACGTAGGAAGATTGTTGCACATTCTGAGAACATTATTCAGAACTTTTTTCTTTTTGTATTATCATGTATTAATTCATGTGTTATACACACCTGTAGGCTGCGCTGAGTGTTAAATTTGCATAATGGCTTTGAAGCAGAAATCATACCTAGATGAGAAAAGCCAGACTTGCTTCTGTGAGGAACCTGTGGATCATACAGTGATGCTCAGGGAACTAACTGGCCTTTAAGTCTTTGATGGCTAATACTGGTAATTTTCAGAAAATGCAGGGAATATTTATCCTAGTCTTTTAATCCTCATTTTTTTTTTACAGCCAGGCAATTTGTTATAGTTAGTATCCTAGAGTCAAAAATGGTTTTCTTCTAGCTTATTTGGCTAATAGTGGCAAATACACATTCCAAATGTGGCTTATATTCCCAATATACAAAGTGGTGTAGAATGTCATAGAAATTGTTAGGGAAAAAATAATTACACAAATGCATTATGATTAGGTAATAAAAAAACCAGGTCAAAATGGTCAGTCATGATGTATACAGTGATAATCTGTCACTAAGCAGTTACCTAGTTCTTGAAAGGAATAGCTCTGATACAAAATTCTCCACAACCAACAAAACACACCATATGAATGCTAAAGTGCTACATCTTTTCTCCAAGGGTGAGCTTCCCTCCCTTTCATCCGTGCTACCCCCGTGCCCCTCAGTACCAGCTCGTCTTTCATTCTTCATCTTGCTTCAACTCCACAGTCTCCTTGGAGCAGAGGATTGTATTTTAAACTAAGGAAGAGAGAGGCGAGATGACAGCAACTCCAAAGGAAGTCTTTTAGGAATTGTGTCTGGTTATTGTCTCAACATTTTGAAAAGTGGACTTCTGACCATTTCATTTTTGCCCTCACCTTTCTCCTTAAGGGAATGAAATGTTTCCCAGGAAACCAGTAGACATTGTTACCTAGTGGTCCATCCATGGTACAGCTGTGAAAGTTACAATCTGCAAAAGAGACAAAAATGCCAAGAAAAACAAGTCAGTTTGAATGATTTATATTTTTAAGAGTAGTTCTGGAATGTATCATACAGTAGAATCATTCATCTTAATTTCTTAAACATGCAGATCTCAGAGTTCTGAAACTTATTGTGGTGGTGAAAGTAAATGATCACAAAGAAGCAATAATTGTGTCATGTAATAAAATATGTTGGCTCTGATTTAGTTAAGAGCATATGGACCATTTTGAAAATCAGAATATAAATTGTCAGTCAAATATGTAGTAATCCTCTCCTAACCATATTATTTAAACAGAACATCCACTCTTCTGCATGCTGAGTAACTTCATAGTCCTGAAAGTGAAAAAATACATGAAAAAAAACCCTAAAACAAACAAAAATCACATGTTGAAGATTGTTGAGAGGTTGCCCAGGAAAATATGATCAATGAAGAGGTGGGAGGTACTCCCTGCACAGTCCCAGCACTCCAGCCAAGCTGACTTACGAGGAGCCCCATGGACATGCGTGCTATTTCGCACTCCTGTGCTCCACATTAACATCGCCTCTACTACAGTGTCAGCTTTGATACTCCATCCTCTTTGCACACTTGATGACCTTACGTAGCTGTCCTTTAAGGCTCAGATCAAGCTGGCTGCTCACTCCTCTTCTCCTCTATTAGGGCCTCTTCTTCTTGTTCTTGTCTCACTATGTTAGAGGAATTATATGACGATATGCCTTGCCACCCCCACCTCGAAATGAGTGCCTTGAAGTCAGGAATCATATTGTATTTTTGTGTATATCCTCAGTACCTGTTTCATGGGTGGAAAGTACATGGCACATATGCCTCCACTCTTCAGTTCTGCATCTGTGGCAGATACTACAAGTCAATCATGGCACTTCTCTCTTGAGACTGGGCCCAGCCCCACAGCATTTCTGAACACCACACTTCAGGCAGCTGCTTCTTACAGATTCTTTGTGACTGACAGACTAGTTTCAACCTCCTTGCTGACACTGGCCTAGCAGAACACCTGGCACATAGGAGGTAATCATTTTTATTTTTATGTGAAAAATGATATTAAATGGAAATCATATGAAATCCATGCTTTGGCTTGACTTTTGAATAAGTATTCTGATGGAGTTGAATCTGGAAATGTTGTAAAACTTAGTTATCTCAATCACTGAGATTCAACCACCTCTGTTGTTCTACTGTCATTATTTTGAAATGCTCTGAATTTAATAACGTTAAACAGATTCCTTTATATTAGAAGACTTCAGATCCTTTGTATACCACAGGTTATTAGGAATTTGGTGAGCAAAATGAAATCAGTTTAACAGACTTATTGGAACAGTGAAGGAGTGTTCTGTGGAACTAGTGTTTTCCTGGAACCCACTTTGGGGAGCACTGCTGTAGCAGATTTTTGATCTGTTCATGTCATCAGCACACTGTATTATTCATGTATGCGTCATATGTTTAGCTATTAGTGTTGGGAGTAATGATCCACATTGGGCATTTATGGGGAATAAAGATTCCAAGGTTTTCTTTTTGTTCTTTTAGAATGACGTACTCTACAATATCCTTTGTAGAACATGTGGAAATGATGGCTTCCTCTAATTCCTTGTGGCTTTATAAATGCTTTGACCTTTGAAAATATGTTAAATTTTTCCTTCTGAAGCATGAAGATAAAGCATTAAGCAATATGAGTCAACAGGCTTGAATTCAAGGGCTCCAAGTCCGACATTCACAAACTCCGTTGAAGTGTACTTGTCATTTTGCTCCATGACTTTTAGTTTTCTCACCTTTAAAGTGGGAATATGGAATCCTTAGCATGGGAATACGGGCATGGAGCAAACAAACAGAGCCAGGATGTATTTTTGCTCTGCTTGATTCCAGATGTAATGCTCTTAAGGCTGTTTGCTTTTTAAGCCAACTTGCTTAGAGAGTAGTTTCATTTCCAGAACATAGAGATGTCCTTGAAAGAGATTAGTATCATCTGACCAGTTCTATAACTTGCCTGTGTGTATAATAGCTGCTGGCAAAGCCTAATACTTCCAACTTAATTGTAATGACTTACTAACATAGTTTGAGGAATTTGTTTCCAACATGGTTTTTCTCCAGACCTTACCCTTCCTCCCCAATCCCACCCTCACACACCCAAAAAAAAGCAGAAGGAAAAGGAAAAATACCCTGAAAACATAACTTCAAATAGTGATGATGATGACAAAGATTGATACTGTAATTTAAGAATAAATAATTTCTTTTAAAAAAGTACAGTGGAATATAAAGTCCACAGTGAATATGTTTTGGGGTTTCTGCTTGTTATCTGCCTGACTAGGTAGTGTGGATAGAAACGTTCCTGTCCTTGATCACATTTAACAGATTCCCCTTTGGCAACAACACTGTGACTTCTGTTTTAATTTATAGCAGCTTCTGTGTATTGGTCATGGAACAGGTTGTACATAGGTTGTTCCTGTTTCGTTTTGCATTTTGTATAACATGTTGACGTAGTTGGAAAAATTGGAGATTGCATACCAGGCAGCATTTTAGTTCCAGTCTTACTGTTTCCTGCCATGTGTGACCTGGCCAAACCATCTGATTTTTCTTAGTTTCCTTTTCTCAGCTGTGAAATGTAGATAATGTTATCCAGGATTGTTGTGAGGTTTCAGTGAGGTAGTAGAAGTAAAGAACCTGGTGTGGAAGAGCTGCTTAGTAAATGCTAGTTCCCTCAAAGTCCTCCTTTATGCCACATCTAGTGTAACTAATATAAAGTCTATTACAACCTTTCAGTGGCTCCCACTGTTCGCAGGTCAGCCCACAACTCCTTGAGTCAGGCTTATAATGCCCCCCATGGCACGCCTTATTTCCAGCCGCATTTCCCATGATACCCTTCTTCACGCTTTATGACCAGTCACCCTAAACTTCTCCAATCTCCCCTATAATACTCTTGCTTGTTCTGTCATATGGTTCCTTTCCTTCCTAGGAGGCTTTCCTATCTTCCCCTTGCCTCTTGCCCCACCTGGCTAGCATGGGTATCTTTCTCCTATGCTCTCCCTCTTGTTGCACTTTTTCATACAGTCTGTCTGTTCTCTCCAAAGATGTTGCATTAAAGGTGCAACTTGGATCTTATTTACATTTATATTCCCTGTGTACAGCATCTGGCACACAGCAAAGTACTCAATGCATCTTTGCTTTGTGGATTCTCTATTGTTTTTTGCTTATGTCTGTGAAAAGATTAATCATTATTTATTAATCCTCAGAGAGCCAGGCATATTTTAGTAATTTTGTGAATCAGAAAAATAGCCTACAATTTTTAGTATTTATTTAGAATAAAAAAGATTTGTATGTAAAAAAAAGTGAAAGGAACCAATCATATTCATGAATTCTCAAATATTCTTACAGAATGAAGGGTAATTGAACTTCAGGTACTTAAGTTTTTCTGCATCCTCAGCATCAAGTTTACTCTTAGTTATTTGGGAAGAGTTCTGTTACTGGAATACATGCCAGTAATTGTTGGCTCAAGAGTTAATGAAAGGTGCACACTTGATTTGGGTTTTAACTTTTGCCCATGATTTATAAATGTATAAATGGCAAAAAGACATTTTGAAATTTTGTATCTTCATGGATGAGCTGCTGAGAGAAAACTCAGGTTGGTTAAAAAAGGGCTGACATTTGTAAAGACATAAAACTCCTATGTAGCAGCAGCTTTAATTATTACTTAAGAGCAGAGTTGTTAAAAGGCTCCCTCAGCTGCTTGAGTGTTTGATTATGTAAGGAGGGAGAAAAGATAAATTTCAAAAATGAAGTTCAGTCGAGCAGTTTGCACTGCCAGTTACTCTATAATTCATTTTGGGGACGACTTTTACATTTGGTGTAGGAAGGAAGCCAAATACCAAATGTGTCACTGGCTGCTGACAGGTAATGATAAAATCTTAAGAAAAAAAAAAGAAAGAAATCTTGCCTCACCTAAGAAGGATTTGGGGATATTTACAGAAGTATTGGAGCATCTTCAAAGTACATGAGCTCCACAGCAACAGAGAAATTCAAAATCTCTTTTGCCTGATATTTATACAGGGAACTATGTCACAATTACTTGAGAATTCTCCCAATCAGAAGAAAAAGTCCCCCACTTTTGATCCATGACATGTGAACTCTGAGCTAATATCACCATAGTAGTTTGTTACTTTTCACATTTATCAAGGGGACCTTTAACAAGGAGAGTAGTTGCCTAAGAGAGTTAGGAGGCATTCTGCTAGCATGGCATGTGTTACGTATACTTACTCTGATGCTTGCAATAAGTGGAGGTTGGTCTGTGTTACGATGTGAGTCTATTCTCCAAAGACATACATGCTGATAGCACTAATGATCACAGTATTTAACAGCAAAACTGTTCTACTTGCAGTGATTCCAGGCTTTGAATTATAAATGGACTCATTTTATATCTTTTGGCATTAGTTGAAATACATGGGAATTGGCCCAGATTTCCCATTAATAATGTAGCAAGTAAATGTTTCAAAATCATTAGCATTGATATCTCTATTTAACTGGTATTTGGAAAATACATTTTATTTATCAAAATATACATTTATGACATCCATATAAATTTGTACTGATTTGGAAGAATATCCATATTTATTTTAATCAACACAGTATTACATATTGTTATGTTTATCTGTATCTGTGAGCATTTTTTATTTGTTTGCAATGATTTAAAATCCTACCTAAACTCAGGAAGAGGTTGTTTTCTACTATGGTTTCATTTTGAATGACATATCTTTTTATTTGAACTCAAATTTAACTTCTTGGAAAGGCTGCTTACTTAGCACAGTTGGTTAAACCTTGGTATCTTTCCTGATTTAAGGCAAATCACATGCAGTTCTGGAAAGGCATTGGATTTACTTATAAAAAGAATTCACTGGCACGGTTCATCTGAGAAATAATTTTCATGACTAAAGTAGGTACAAAAAGTATCCAAAAATGGGAGAATGCATTTGTGTTCTTACAGACAACACTTTTCACAGTGTTGACCTATTCCTTCTCTCCTGAAGTTTACTGGCTCTATTTATGGAAGACTTTATACCTAAAATGCAGTTGAATTTTTTTAGTGGAGATTCTATCCCCCCTTTTAATAGATAATGACTCTAATGCATGATGATGTGATGAGGAAAAAGAATATTAATCATGATAAAGTCTGCATTGTAATTGGTGTGAAATGTCAGGACAGGTTGGCATTTGATGAAGTTTTATGATTATAAATCTGTAAAGACAGCATCAACCTAAAAATAACACATGACTTGGGATTAAAGAAAGAATGTTCAGTCTTTTAATGCTTTGCTTGCTTAAGATGAAGAAGAAAATATTTATAGACTTAAATTCATAGAACAAACACTGAGGATCCAAGATCCTGTTCAGCTGAATTCTATCAGAGGCTTGATGGGATTCACAGTTTCCATGGCTTGGAAGGTAGAATTGTGGAATTTTAGAGCTAACTTAAGTCTGAAAGGGAACTTAAATTAGCCCATTTTACAAACGGAGCAGTTGCATCCAGAGAGGTGGCACCGGCATGTACATTTAGCCTCATCTGATTTCCATTGTGTCACGTTCACTTCTAGAAATAGCCCAGCTGGTAAAATCTTACAGGACAGCTGTGAGGCCAGCATGATGAAGATTTGGTTAGCTGTTTGTGGTATAAAAAGGCTATATAAATTTCAAATGTAATTATAATAAAACTCTGTATTTTGGCTCTGGGCTGGTGAGCCTTGGATGGACAGCTGCTCTAGCCATGAAACAGCCTCCTGCTTATAACTTCCTCTTTCATGGCCCACAGAGGTACTTGCCAGTGTTCCTACTTTTCGCATGCAGCCTCCCGTTTCCTCTGCCAGATGTCCTCTGTCTTGTACAAGAGTGTCACTCTTTCAGATGGGGAAGATGTGGAAAGGACCAGCTGTATCACTTGCTGACATTTTACCTCCATAGCCTCTGTTCTCAAATGCCTCTAGATTTCAGTTTATCCTTCCCTCTCAAGAAAATAAGGAGTACTTTAAATAGAGGAAGGAGAAGAAAATTAACATTTTTTCAGCACCTACTATTTGTCAAGTATTCACCTCAAATTGTTTTTGGAGTGAGGTCAGTATGAATGAATGGATTAATAAAAGATCATAGATATCATGATAGTTACCTTACTTATATTATTAATTGCTGAATAAACAAGGCTCAGAGATGTTCATCAGAGAGAGTAATTAAAAAGCCAAGAAGACCAAAAGGAGAGACATCACCAGTAAAGAGGTCACATTTCCCTTTCCTCATTCATAAAATGCACTAAAAAAAAAAAGAAAAAGAAGAAAGATACAGGAAGGGACGAAAGGAGGGAAGGAGGGAGGAATATGGTGACATGGTCGCTGCTCCCTATCTGAAAATAGTAAATAAATATATCTACCATTTCTTTTTGTATGAGAAAGATCTGCTTTTTAAGAAAGGATGCTTTGAATTTCTTCATATGCTAAGTCTTTTCAGAAGCTCTTCTTGCAGGAGTGTTCCTGGTGTCCTAGGCATGCAAGAGGCACCTCTGGGTGTTCCTAAGAATACTTTACAGTTTCAGTGAAAAGGTTTTATTTGTTTCTGTTGTACCATTTTACTGCCCCAGGCTAATATTGTATCACGATCTGTAATTCCAAGATACAAAGTTTGTGATCCATTCCTATAAAGTGTTAAAATAAAAACAAACAACCACAAAAATAAAAATAAAAATGAAAACTTTTCAACCTATAAGTATGATGGGGTGATATTTTACAAGTCCTACAATGCAGTGTCATCATTCAACAGAGGGCCATTCTAACTCTAAATCCAGAACTGGTCCAAGATCTTGAAAATTGTGCAGCCACCTCAAGAACCCAAATCTGTACTCACAAGAAAGACCCTGTGAATGAATGGAAGTTTAAACTGCTTGACAATCGACTGGCTAACTTCCTAGAGGGACACTGTATTCAAAGATTGAGCTGTTACTCAGCCTTACAGTAGTTTTCCAAATTCACTTTGGTCTATTGAGTTTGTAATAGAATTCATCTCCTCTCTTACATCAGCACTCTCTTACACTGACTGGTGCCTCCCTCTTTAACCGTTACCCTATTTCTCTATAAGTGTTCTGTGTTATAGTAGAAGTATCTCCATAAGTTTGAGACTGCAGTGGAATTTCAGATATTATTGAGACCAATGTCATTCATTTTGTAGATAAGAAAATTGTGGCACAGAGGGACTAAGAAACTAGGTCAGAGTTACCTAGCTGGTTATCCAGAGTTATCCTTTCTCCTCCAGATTACATCTACTAGCTGAAAGGCACCTGGTCCTTGAAAATAAAAGAAAGAGATGGATGGAATGTAGGAATAGTTTGTGTCTTCTTCTAGGGCTAGTCCACATGCCTTTTAGGACTAGGTAACATCTTTATGTCTTTATTTTCATTCAATTCAGTAAGTAATATGGACTTCACACTATTGAAGAGAGGGTTGCAAGGAGGGGAGATAAATAAAAAGATTTTTAAGAGCTAAAAGAATGTGCAGTATCATTAGGGAAGTAAAAATAGCACAGATTTAGTGTTTGGTAATAAAAAGGAGGTTTCAAGATGAGTGGCATAGTAAATGTTTAGAGAGAGAGGAATCAACGTAGGCTGGAGTGACCTGGGAAGGTCTCACAGAGAAGGTTAGGGTGTGATATGAGCTTCCTAGGACCTGTAAGAAATGACCAGATGGGAGAAGAGGCGGAGGGCTCCTTAGCAGGAAGGACAGGTCTGGGTGATCTCAGCCTCGGATGTGCGCGGTAACCTGTTCATGGTAGAGGGCTCATCCTGGGGAGATGAGGTAGGCCTGCAAGCAGGCTGAGGCGAGATGTTGTCTTGAGGGCCAGCAAATATCCTGGAGGCAGGGACATGGTATCAAGCAGTGCTTTTTAGGAAGATGAATCTGGCAACAATGTGCAGGATGATTTGAGTTGGGAGAAACTGGGCAGGCAAGAGACGAGATACCGAAGACCCAGCATAGAAAGATTCATACTTCCAGTGAGAATCCTGGCCTGGAAGAGAGCCCATCAAGGGCCACCCCCTCACTTGGAGACTGGTGACGAGGCCTAGGAATTGAGGTGACTTCTTCAGTATGACACTGAGTTAGTGAAAGAACTGTGTGTAGCCAGACTACCTACAATTAGACACTGAATCAGTGTTCTTTCTATTTAAATAGAAATTGAACTGAAAAGTCCATTTGGCTCATTTTTTTATGCCATAGCTTCAGTGTCACTTATAGGAAGTCTCCCATGACCCCTGGCCCAGGTTATTCTCCTCCCAGTGAGTGTTCATAGATGCCTACCCTTTGCCCACCATGGTGTGTCCACTCTAGGCTATAACTGCCTGAGGCTGATTACATCTTTGCACTGTGAGCTTCCCCATGACAGGACTGTTTTCTGTCTTGCTCACTGTTCCATACCTAATGCCTGGTGTAGAGTCTGTCATATTGAAAGTGCTCAGTACATTCTTGTTGAAAAACTGAATGACTGATTGGATGAAAGAATAGATTCATATTAGGAGAGAGAGGGTGGGGAAAGCGGGAGCGAGGAAGGGATGAAGGAAGGAAAACGAGAAATGATTAAAGATTTAGAGATAAAATAACTAACTTAGGGTTATTACAAAATAGCTTTGTTTTCAACCAGGCTTCAGGTATCTTCCCACAAAGCCCATTAATATTGATTTAATATGACATTGGCATCGTGGCCATTGAAAGACATATATCATGCAAATTATATCACGTATGGCTGTTTCTGTCTCCTAGTAAAAGGAATAAACATTTTCAAGTTAGTGAGAGAAATTAATGACAAATCCAAGGATCAAATAAGCTTGCTATCTCTTAAATAAATGTTTTATTTAAAGCAATGCATTATTGGAAAAGAAACCATTCTCATATCTTTTTTCTGCAATTGATATGCTGTAGGAAAAATTTCATCTTGAAATGAGTTTGTAACATGCTACCATTGGATCTTGAGGTTGTTTGTGAATCTGATGGAATGGTTAGGCACATTCTAAAGCAAAAAGTTTGGTGAAATTATTTCATAAAATTCCTGGAAGCTAGGATTTTCTGAAAAGGACACTTTTATTGCAAGATTCAATAATCAGATTTAAGATGTCAATCTGAAGCCTATTCTTTATATGGAAATAAAATCAGTCATTATACTTTCAGGGTTCATATTAATGATGCAGCTAAGTCTGTATAATGGACAGCATGGCAACATCTGATTAATTAAAGTTACATATCATTATTTAATTTGCCAAATAAAAATAAATCATATAACCAGAATTGGTTTAAGATGTTCTTCCAAGTTCTTGCTACTAATGTCTTCTCAGCAGAAAGTACCTTGTTGTGAAACAGTCGACAAGTTACAGATATAGGTGGATGGGAACTAAGTATAGTGTCAGTGGAAGAGAGGTGCAACAGCCTGGAAAGTCAGAGGGGACCAGTGTTCAGGTTCAGAGGCCATGTTAGCAAATTGTGTCTTTATTTTAAGGAAATAAGAAGTTTCTGAAGGATTTAACGGGAGGGTAGAGAGGAGTTCAAGAGGGCATAGAGTGACCAATGGAGACCTTTTGGAGGCTCATGGAGGAAGCAGTTCAGGTGAGATGCTTATAAACAATTGTTTAAGGCCTTGGCTGGAGGCCAGTCAGTTCCTCTTCTGGAGCTGCTGAGTAAGTCCACTTCCCAGGCTCTAACCCCCTGGGCCACTGGCACCTGCTCTAATTGCCCCAGAGCCAGATACCAGACAAAAGGGGTAGTAGCCCATGGGCCCTGGAGCCCGCTCAGGTTATTTCAGCTAGCCTATCCTAAACTCACTCACCTGGCCTCGCCTGTTCCTTCCCTGGATACCACAGTTAAGGCTCTTACCCACAGCGTCTCCCTTTCTCTCTCATGACAGACCCCAATGACTCCCTATGTGGTCTCTGGGCGGTAGAATAAACTGTGAGTAAAATAAACTCTCTTTTCAATGGCCTCCAACTCCTGATCTGTTGGCCTTGTCATGCATAAATAATAATAAAACCTATTAAATCGTGCTAGACTAGGTTGGTGGTGGGGACAGCAAAAAGTTGGTAAAGGCAGAGATAGTTAGGAGACGACATCAACAGAATTCCATGATAGGCCCATGTTGAGGATGAGAAAAAAGTACATAGTGAAGATGACTTATAGATTCCTGGCTTGTGTTAACTGGGGCCACTCATCAAGACTGAGAAGACTGAAAGAGACCCTAGTGGTGGGATGAAGTCTTGAGTTCAGTTCAGAGCATGTTGATACTGGAGTAACTTTGAGATATCCACATGGAAATGTCAAGGATATACTAAGATATGCAGTTCAGAACTGGTGACTGTATCTCACAGAGAAAGGAGAATATATGAATAACAGACTTCAAAAAATCATAGCAAGCAAGAATTATAGATGGTAGCAGTCACCAAAGGTTATTCCTGAGGAGTACTTTCTTTTGGGAATGAGGTATGAGCCTTGTGGGGTTTGAGGCAAGAGACTAAGCAGGAGAAATAAATAATGTGAACAAAGATCCAGAAGCAAAATGTGTGCTGCAAATTTGAACAAGGAATAGCCCAGCTTAATGAAAGCAGACCATTTGAATGGGGGAGGAGTAGAGCAAAGGTGTAGAGTACCTAGGTAGCCAATCAGCCTGCCCTGGAAGGCCTGGGAGCTAAGGAGTTTAAGTGCCAATAGTCCTCAGGGCACTTCATTAAGAGAATTAGAGTTCCTCTTGTTCAGGCTTTTTTGTCTTTTAGAATAGATGTTCCTACAGGATAGAGATTCACAGTTGCCTGCTAATTATGCTCAGCTCCGGTAGAGAGTATTAGTGTTTGAGGCTCAAAAGAAGATTAGTCAAACATTGTTATGTTCATTTTATTTCAGTCAATTACCAAAGATTTATTATAAGTCTACCATGTACCCAAATCCTGGGACCTAGCCCCTGATCCCATGCAAATTACAGTTTTGCCAGGAGACAGAAGTTAGACTTACACAGTAATTCAAAACAGAGATGTGGAACCTAAAAATTAATGCTGGAGATAATATATTATGAAATATGTCTACATCCTTAAACATTTTTACTGTATAGTTCTTAATTGTGGCAAAATGTGTATAGCATATATTTGACCATCTTAGCATTCTTGAAGTATGCAGCTCAGTAGGGTCAAGCACATTCACATTGTTGGGTGTCCAGCTCCAGGACCCTTTTCATCTTGCAGAACTGAAACTCTACACCAGTTAAACAATAACTCCTCACCCCAACCCCCAGGAACTGCCCTTCTCCTTTCTGTCTCCATGAGTTTGAGTACTCTGGGTGTCTCATACAAGTGGAATCCTACAGTATTTGCTTTTCTGTGACTGGCTTATTTCACTTAGCATAATGTCTTCAAGGTTCATCCATGATGGAGTGTGTGTCATAATTTCCTTCTTTTTTATAAGGCCAAATAATAATCCCTTGTATGTATACAAGATATTTTGTTTATCCATTCATCTATTGATGGACACTTGCTATTGATCATTGCTTCTATCTTTTGGCTGTTGTAAATAAGGCTGTTATGAAAATGGGTGTATAAATATTTCTTTAAGAGCCTACTTTCTTTTTTTTTATTTTGTATCATTAATATACAATTATATGAGCAACATTGTGGTTACTAGATTTCCCCCCATTATCAAGTCCCCACCACATACCCCATTACAGTCACTGTCTGTCAGCATAGTAAGATGCTACAGAGTCACCGCCTGTCTTTTCTGTGTTATACTGCCTTCCCCGTGCCCGCCCCACTACATTATGTATGCTAATCATAATGCCTCCTTTCCCCTTTTCCCTCCCTTCCCACCCACCTCCCCCAGTTCCTTTCCCTTTGGCAACTGTTAGTCCATTCTTGGGTTCTGTGAGTCTGCTGCTGTTTTGTCCTTCAGTTTTTGCTTTGTTCTTATGCTCTACAGATGAGGGAAATCATTCGGTACTTGTTTTTCTCTGCCTGGCTTCTTTCACTGAGCGTTATACCCTCTAGCTCCATCCATGTTGTTGCAAATGGTAGGATTTGTTTTCTTCTTATGGCTGAATAATATTCTTTAAGAGCCTACTTTCAATTATTTTGGGCATATACCCAGCAGTGGAGTTGCTGGATCATGTGATGGTATGTGAAAAACATAATCTGTTCTTAATTTTTTGTGGAACCACCAAGCATTCCTATAGACTGAGACTGTTCTTTGATGTCAAAGACCGAAGAAGTGGGTGATTTTCTATATATATATATATATTTTTTTTAGTTTCCAGAGATACTCCTTACATATGGAAACAAATGAAAATGTGACATGTACCCCTAAGCTAAAGCCACTGGTCCATAATTCACTGATTAATTTATTAACAAGTATTATAGGCAACAGCATCAAATGAGTATCCATTACTCATTTGAATTACTCATTCCAGTGTATGCCAAACACTGGAAATCTGTACAAAATACTGTTTCTGATGGTATCAGAGAAATTCCTGTCAGTTTTACTGGAATTTTTCTATTTTATCTATACACTGTTGTTCTGATTTTTCTAGTTTCTCACCCCCAAAAGACGTACAGAATAATCTTATCAGAATTGCAGAAATACTTGTAGCTAATAACATTAGTTAGCATTCACGATGTGCCTGGCACTCTGTAAGTGCTGTAACTCAGGTATCACTGAACAATACCCAGAGGAAACAAAGACAGGATGTCTGATGGCCCCACAACAGTAAGTGGAGGTTCTGGGAGCCACCACAGGTGGCTTTGCCCCGGAAACAGCTCTTAGTGAAACAGACAAGTGATGACTCAGATCATGGGATGTCCTTCCAATATAAAATCATGTGTGTAACATATATTCAGTACTCACAATAAAATTTGTGTAGGACATAAGATCCTATGTATGAGACCTCAGTTTCAGAAATTCCATATGTAAGACAACGAATAGAAAATATGAAGATGTTATCAGCAAGTATTTTAACTGTTTGTTTTTTTTCCCCTGAGTAATTCATGTATTCATTTGAAAAATTTCTCTAGTGTGGGCATGATATTAAAGCATTTGAAATTAATCTCCATGCTGGGAAAGGCATAGGGACAAGAGAAGATGGCTGATCTTATTTTGGCAAAAAATACTCAGGTCATGAAGAGTGTAGAAAACTTTGGTCCTGTGCATATTTTTAAAATAAAATCTGTATTTTGAGCATGGGCATGTTACATTATTTTGCCTGGTTTGCCTTTGTAAATATGATTTGCAGAATAGGGAAGTATAAACCTTGTCCTGGACATTTATGAAAGGAGAATGTTTACCCCAACAATTTCACCAGAAGGAAAGAAGTCTTCTTTGAGCTGCTGGCATGCCTTTCTAATTTCTCTGGCTGTTTGTTTTGTTATGTCAGCTAACTGTGGCCACATTTATGGAAGTACTTCATGAAATCCCATTTGAAACTTGAGATTTGAGCCCAGCTTCTGGAGGCATGGCACTGAGGCGGTACCTGTAGAAAATAATTTAGGGAATTGAAGGGTAACCCACAAAATATGTATTGAAGGACGTGACTTACAGTGAAAAAGTGCCATGGAATGAATGCTCTGCTTCATTTTGTGTCTTTGTGTTTAGAAGTATTTTAAAGGTTGTTTGCATGTTTGCTAAGGACACACGTTTAACCAGACTTGCTTGCTCTCTCCCTCTCTCCCCGCAGGAGGTGCTCCCAGCCTCCTCTTTGGTACTAGCACATGTCATCTTTAATACATGACTATTTGTTTTATTAGGAGTATGCTCACTGAGCATATGCATTCCTTTAAGGCCTAGCAGCGGAGCAAGGAAAGAAGAGAGGGAAGAACAAGCATGTAGAATTATCCACTCCATGTAATTACGTAGATCTTCAGTTTGGGTTCCTTTTTTGCCTCCCACCCCTTCCCTGAGGATTTCTCTTACATCCCTGAAAGCTCAGCTATGCCAGGTTTTGCAAATAAAACACAGGGTGCTCGGTTAAACTTGAGTTTCAGAAAGGTGGCAAATACTTTTTTTTAAATGGAAGTATATCCCTTGCAGTTTGGGATATTCTTATACTGAAAAATTATTTGTTGCTATCTGAAATACACATTTAAATGGTTGTCCTTGCTTCATGTTTTCCTGGGAACTCTTTCAAATTTTAAAAGGCATTCTAAAAATGTTCTACCCCGGTAGAAAAAAGTAGCTGAACAACCAGCCAGTGAAAATTAACACAACTACTGGGCTTGTCTATGCCCATCTGACAGCAGTGTCACTGCCCAGGCCTGGAGGACCCGAAGCCGGCAGAACTCTTGGCCTTTCCTGCCTCCCAGGCAGCCCAGAGGACCACGGGGAGGGTTTGGGGACCCTTGTTCCTATCAAGTCTGGCACACAGTAGGAATTTAGTAGGTTTCAGTGTTAACAATAGATTGTTCAGTAGTATGAACAATCTTGGATACTTCAGAGTTAATACTATGCCCAGATGTTGTAAAATGACTTCACTCTACAAGGGGAATAATAATATTGCTGGCAAGAAAAATGTCACCCAATCAGCTAGGAAAAATTTTACATATGCCTCATTAACAGTGCAGCCCTAACTGTCATTGTCTAATGATCTTGTTCCTTCCCTGCTCTTGTCTAGGACAAATAGTCTTCCTTTAAAGCTGCCTTATCCATTGTTTTCTAGTCATTTCCCTAGCAGATTAACATTAGGAAAATGTTGAGTTTTCACCATTTCGTTAGTGATTAAAAGCCACCACCCTCAACTTGTAGCTCATTATTGCTCCTTGATAAGAATACCCTCTATAGCTTAATACTTGAAATAATAGCACAGAGATGAAAAGCCCCTCAAGGATGCTTTAGTTGGCAGTCAGTGGAGGAGCCTATTATTATTGTTATTGCTATTATTATTTTTTAAATTTTCAATTGTCAAGTAGTAGAGATTTTTCTTTTAATTGCACATGGAGGCTCTGCCTTATCCTTGGGCTTGGGGCAGCCACGGCTTGAGGTATTTATAGGCTTGAGTGGGAGGGTATTTGTCTGCCGAAACTGGGAAACAGCAATGCAGGACCAAAGCCAGGAGATGCCAATATCTAAAGTGAAGTACTTTCCTGTTTTGGTCATGGGTTAGATTGTATTGGATTTACACCCTTATGGATTTTATTTGCTAGCTAGAATATCTATTGAACCACGTATAAGTGGGGGAAAATATGGAGATAAGAGAGGAGATTGGCATAGGAGGCCAATGAATGGGAATTCACCTGACCCTCTGTGAACCTGAAGCCCCTGGCAGAAAGCCCTCCACAGAGTAATTGTGGAATCAGCACTTGTTGAGGGGACTCCGTGTTCCCCTCCCATCTGATCATGCAGCACACCCATTCTCCTAAGCTGTCACATCACGTAGCTGACTGCCACCAGGCTGTGTCAGGAATCCACTGTGCATGAATTTTGTTTTCCTTTTTGCCTTTGAAGCCCAAGCTCATCTCTTTGGGGATATATCCTTTTATTATTTCTCATAACTGCACAGCTGCTGAAACTGAGTTGATCAAGTTTAATTTTCCAGATGTTTCTTACGAGACTGTGAGTCTTCATATAGTCTCGGACATACAGGCATAGACTGAGGCATGAGTGTGTGTATGCAAATATATATCTTAAATAAACTCAGATGAATATTAATACAATTCAATACTTAAATGCTTTTGATTTAAATCCTTTTGAAAATTCTCATCTCATAGAATAGTGTCTATTATAGTTTGACCTCATAAGCAGGTAGCATAGGAGAGTCGTCTGGGCCTGCATACTTGAATTACTTGCCCACAATGGCCTCTAACAGGTTTAGCAGGGACTCCGGTATCTCTGATTCAGCGGTTTTGCCTCCTAAATTATTCCACCTGTTCATTATTTGCCAGAAGTGATTGGGAAGATTCTTTCTGATCAGTAAATGCAAGTTTCCATTTTTCTGTATTTTTACCTCAAATGTGAGCCTCTTGGGTATTGCATCCAAATTAGTCTAATTTTTTCAAAGCAGCCCTCATGTCCAGTAATGCCCATTATTGCAGCAGCCAGCACTCCATGTCTCCATTTCACTGTTGCTTGCTATTAAATGTTCAAGACTGTGGTAGAGTTCTTGTAATATTTGTGACTGAGGCAGCTCATCATTTCTGCCTCCGCTCTGACTTACCCTTTAAAATGTCTTATTCACTAAGTTTACAATTGGCCCTTATACATAGGAAGCTGCTCTTATCTGTGACCCCAATATTTTACTCTGACTATGTTGTTATTCTTCTCCTCTTCTGTCATCCTTTCTTAGTCAGTGGGCTCCTCTCTTTTTTTAACCTCTTGCATTTTCTCACTTGTCTGGTCACTGCTACTACCAATTGATAAAGTGTTACCTGACTCACCCACCAATTGTTATCATCCTGGACCCGAAGTACACCATGCCCCCTTATCAGATGATGCTCTGTCCTTGTGCTTGCCTTTCCTGTTATTTTAACCCAGTCACTGACCGCAAGCATTCCTAATCAAATTATTTGGCTTCATTATGTCTGAGTTGATCTGTCCCCATGCATGAGTGGGTGTGTCACACCTCTGCTCCTGGCAGGATTCTTGTCTTATCAGAGTTTTGCATCTCCTGTGTTCGCTCTAGGCAGGCAGAGTCCTGTCTCATTAATGTAATCCTGATATTCCAACTTTATCTCTCTATCTGCTAACAATTCTACCCAGTGCCCACTAAGCTTTAACTTTGAAACACTTGAAGTATCTTTAGTTTTAGTTTTCAGAATTAAGGCTCTAAAAAACATGAAAAAATAAATGATACCCAGGAATAGATTAATGAATGAGGAAGAGTTCTTATAACCTCATCTATTGCTATTCTGGAAAGGATGAGCTCATTGCCTTTCCCTAAAGGCTGTTCTCCTGCTGGCTTCTGTCTCCCCTTTATCGGAGAACCCAAGTTTAAAAATGGATCCTCCTGCCTGATGCTTTCCTCTTTTTTCTGTCTCTAAGTCTTAAATGTTTACCCTTTCTTTTTTACCCTTCCCTGCTGCCTTGGGTCGCGCCCGCACCACCACCCAAGCCTGGACTCTTACAACAGGTTCTCACTGTCTCTCCACCACCCTCCTTCAGTCCACTCTCCTTCCGCCACCTGAGTGACTTTTCTAAACCCAGATTGGTCTGTAGCTGTTCCCTGCTTGCAAGATAAAATATTAGCTCCTTAATATGCGCTCCTATTAGTTTGCCCTTGCCACCTTCTCCGCCCTCATTTCACTTTTTCTGCACCTGTTCTCCACTGAACTAACCTCTGGGCAGGGGTGCCTGTCGCTACCACTGCAGGAATGCTCTTCCTTTCCCCATATTTACCAAGTGTGCACCAGTGATGGGCCCAGACATCTTCCTTCTGAAGCTTCCTTGACCCACCCAAGTAGGGTCAGTCCCTTGCTTCTGTGTTCTCTCTCTCTTTCTACGTTTTAAATACCTTTGTTAATATAACTGCTTCCTAAATCTCTGCCCCCCTCAATGCAGTGTGAGATGTTGAAGGTTGGGCCAGTGCCTTATTTACCTTTGCGTCCTACTGGTCTCATAATAGGTACTCAGAGCAGGTACTCAGTAAATGTATGTTGTGTTCATCTGAATGAGAGAATAAAGGCATTACTTTTTCATGTAAAGAGAAAAGCCGTGAATAGTTGTGAGTCTAGGGAAATAAATGGAAGTGACATAGTCCAGTGATTCAGTACACAATGGAAATTATTTCATACATTGACAGCAATTATCATTTGGATAAAAGCATGCATTTCCTCCTCTATGACCCCCACTTGAAAGATGGGCTTTGAAGAGAAAAACAGCATGAGTGTACCCTTCTTTTCTTAGAAAGAGCTGTGTTCTGCTTTGATGGTCCAGCTTCCCAGCTGTGAGCAACAAACATCCTCCTCTTCAAAGGAACTAATCATCACTCATACTTTTGGTGGGGCAACCTGCTGTCAGCCTGAAAATGAGGCCTATTAATGATATTACTCATTTCAAGCCTGTAAATGTGAACACAAGGGACGGAGGACCCCAGTACTGCTGCTAGCCATCAATCCATGTCATTAATGGAGGCGTTTTTATCAAGGCCTGTTTCTCATCCTTCTAATGAAAGTTTCTTGTTATTTCATTGTTTACAAGTTAGAAGGTCCATGTGCTTAAAAATAGAGATTCCTGAGCAGAAAAAAATATACTATACTTACTATACTTTCTCTTGAAATTTAGTGAAATTAATTTGAGGGGAGGGTGGTTGCGGGGACCCTTCTAATGACATTTCTACTCCAAGATCTATGGTCTGTTTTAAAAGATGTATTGAAGAGCATGCTAATGTAATTGCCACTTTGTCACTGCCCAAAAGCTCCCATTAACTAGTAGCAGGCTTACATAAAAGAGCTGTGTAAGCCCAGGAAGGCTAGAAGTCAGTGAAGGCATTGGGGGCGGGTGTCTTCTAGGAGGAGGTGAGATCCTGGGGCCTGGGCTCTCCTCCAAGTGCTGAAAAATGTTGAGTTTTGTGTGATGTTGTTACCCATAAGGAATACTTACTCATTATATCTTAGATGGGTGCATAAATCTTAGACACATCAGGATGGTAAAAACAAAATATGTTATTTCATCAGAGCCTTAACCCTTTACCAATAGTAGCAGGCTTATGTAAAAGGACTGTATTTTGCCTATACATACATAGTCTAGCTACTTGCGTTCTTCTACTAAAATGATAGAACTCAATACCCCTTAAATACCTTAAAGCCTCTTTGAGGCAAATACAATAGAGAACAAGACAGAAAAAAATGCTAACATATTGGCTGCTAATTTGACTATTTGCTATTTTACTAAACCTAAGTTTTTCCTTGATCCTCATGAAGATCTTTAATTTCATTTTCCAGTGGGATTATAAGCCCTCACCTTGTTTTATCTTGTACCTGTATTAATTTAGAGTCACTGTTTTCTCATGCATATACTGAGCTGTCATTGTGGAGTAAAAAGCACCTGCTTAGTTATTTCAGAGAGGCAGCACAGCATAAGGGTTTCAATCCTGGTTCTGCCACTTATTCAACAGTGTAATGTGGGGCCATATGATGTCTCACAGCCTCAGTGCCATCATTTGTTAAATGGAGCTATTAAAAGTGATACCTAACTCATGATCTGTATGGAGAAGTAAATGACACAATTCTTTCAAACTGTTTTTGATGTCTGGCATATAAGTAAGGCCTTGCTACATTTCATCTGTTATTAAGGCTTTTTATTGACTAATTAAGGCTTTTTCTCTTTACTCCTGATTTTTTAGCTTGCTTTTTTTGTTTTTTTTATGTAAGAGGAAAATACTGTTCTGATTTGTTTACTCAGCTACACGCAATGTCCAGATTCAGGATGATTTTTAAATTATGATAATAGTGGCGTGACAGCCACCACAGTAACAGCTGACAGGTTGAAGTTGATTGTAAAGGTGCAGTGTTGGGGCTGGGCAGGGTACAGGTGTATATAGGTCATGAGTGAACTAGGAGAAGGATGGCCATGGAGGAGAAGATGGAATGTGGGCCCAGGAGCCCAGGGGCCCAGGAGGGAGGCCCACTGGCTCTGGAGAAGGAAAGACTACATGGTGGAGAGTCCCTGAGAGATGTGGGCACACCCTAGGTCCCTACAGGAGGGGAGGATGGGGGTTTTGTGGGTGTCACTTGGGGCCCAGGGAAGAATGCTTGACAATGCTTCAGAAAAAATGGAAAAGCAGTCCTGCTATTGTGCCAGGAAAAAAGAGGGTGGCAGGAGCTGAATGTTCTAGAAGGACTGCCAAGGAGTGCATGTCCTGCCTCAGAGCCATGACCAGGGGCCCCAAACAAAAATGCTAGCCTTTGCACCCCGCAGATGGACTCAAGCACCTTCCTTCACACCAGTGCTCAAAGAGCAGCCAGGGAAGTTGGCCGCCATGTGCAGGGATGGGCCCCAGGTCTCAGGAGGAATTGGCTTCATGCAGTGGGGAGTTCCAAGGTCAGGTTCTACCCCTAAGTTGACTGGGTTCCATCTCTGTGTCTCTAAGCCAGGCACCTACCTAGGAGCCACAAGGGGGAGCACATCTCAAAGCAAGCCCCGTTCTGCAGGGGGTGGAAAGAACTCAGGTGGGTGCCTGTGGTCACGCTCTTAGGATTGTGGGTCAGAGACTTGAACTTTGGTGGCATCAAAGATCTTCCCATGGAGACCTACCTGTTACGCAATATTTTATGTCACTGATGCACTTTGCTTAACGTGATCTCACTTCGTCATCACAACATGCCTGTACTATAAACAGAGTACTTGTCATCACGCCCTTTTTGTGGGTTTCCTTAGGCGAGATGAACAGTAAATGAAAGAAGGCTGATGTGGAATCAGTTTCTCCATATTTCCAGTCTAAAGATTTTCTTAGACGCCTCACTACAATTAGTAAAGTACTCTCCACCTCCCTGTCCCAACTTGCTCCATTAATAGGGCTCAGTTTACCAAGTTTCTGCTGTTCTGAAATTAAAATATATTTTTCCTGTAAGCAGAGGGTACATCTTTTAAAATGAGATACTCATTAGTTCTGAGGAAGGATGGAAGGAAGAATGGGTGAAGCATTGATTCGGAAGGAAGGATATTGGCTAAGTTCAGGAAGCCCCTTTGTAAAATAGCCAGGGTCTCTGTAGGAAGATCCTAGATAGCATTTTTTTTTCTTTAATCTTAGAGATTTTTTTCATTATTTTTAAATTTTTTTTATTAAGGTACAACTGATATACACTCTTATGAAGGTTTCACATGAAAAACATTGTGGTTACTACATTCACCCATATTATCAAGTCCCCCCTACATCCCATTGCAGTCATTGTCCATCAGTGTAGTAAGATGCCACGGATTCACTATTTGCCTTCTCTGTGCTACACTGTCTTCCCTGTGACCTCCCACACCATGTGTACTAATCATAATACCCCTCAATCCCCTTCTCCCTCCCTCCACACCTGCTCTCCCATACCTCTCCCCTTTGGTAACCGCTAGTCCCTTCTTGGAATCTGAGTTGGCTGCTATTTTGTTCCTGTATTTTTGCTTTGTTATTGTATTCCACAAATGAGGGAAATCATTTGGTATTTGTCTTTCTCTGCCTGACTTATTTCACTGAATATAATACCCTCTAGCTCCATACACGTTGCTGCAAATGGTAGGATTTGTTTTCTTCTTATGGCTGAATAGTATTCCATTGTGTATATGTACCACATCTTCTTTATCCATTCATCTACTGATGGACACTTAGGTTGCTTCCATATCTTGGCCTTTGTAAATAGTGCTTCAGTAAACATAGGGGTGCATATGCCTTTTTGAATCTGAGAATTTGTTTTCTTTGGGTAAATTTGTAGGAGTGCAATTCCTGGGTCAAATGGTATTTCTATTTTTAGTTTTTTGAGGAACCTCCATATTGCTTTCCACAATGCTTGAAATAATTTACATTCACACCAGTAGCATTTGGAGGGTTCCCCTTTTTCCGCATTCTCACCAGCAGTTGTTGTTCCTTGTCTTTTCTATGTTGGCCCATCCTAACTCTCATTGTGATTATAATTTGCATTTCCCTGATAATTAGCAATGAGGAGCATCTACGGAGAAGTGTTTTTTCATATCCTCCGCCCATTTTTTAATTGGGTTATTTGCTTTTTGGGTATTGAGGCATCTGAGTTCTCTATATATTTTAGATGTTAAACCCTTGTCTGGTATGTCATTTATGAATCTATTCTCCCTTTTTGTTCTACTGATGGTGTCCTTTGCTGTACAGAAGCTTTTTAGTTTGATGTAGTCCCATTTGTTCATTTTTGCTTTTGGTTCCTTGCCTGAGGAGATGCATTCAGGAAAAAGTTGCTCATGTTTATATTCAAGAGATTTTTGCCTGTATTTTCTTATAAAAGTTTTATGGTTTCATGGCTTACATTCAGGTCTTTTATCCATTTTGAGTTTACTTTTGTATATGGAGTTAGACAATAATCCAGTTTCATTTTCTTGCATGTATCTGTCCAGTTTTGCCAACACCAGTTGTTGAAGAGGCTGTCATTTCCCCATTGTATATCCATGGCTCCTTTATCATATATTAATTGACCGTATATGCTTGGGTTTATATCTGGGCCCTCTAGTCTGTTTCATTGACCTATGGGTCTGTTCTTGTGCCAGTACCAAATTGTCTTGATTACTGTGGCTTTGTAGTAAAGCTTGAAGTCAGGGAGCATAATCCCCCAGCTTTATTCTTCCTTCTCAGGATTGCTTTGGCTGTTTGAGTTCTTTTGTGGTTCCATGTGAATTTTAGAACTATTTTCTCTAGTTTGTTTAAGAATGCCGTTGGTATTTTGATAGGGATTGCATTGAATCTGCAGATTGCTTTAGGCAGAATGATCATTTTGACAATGTTAATTTTTCCAATCCATGAGCATGGGATGTGTTTCCATTTATTGGTATATTCTTTAATTTCTCTCATGAGTGTTTTGTAGTTTTCAAGGTATAGGTTTTTCACTACCTTGCTTAGGTTTATTCCTAGGTATTTTATTCTTTTTGATGCAATTATGAATGGAATTGTTTCCCTGATTTCTCTTTCTGCTACTTTATCATTAGTATATAGGAATGCACCAGATTTCTGTGTATTAATTTTGTAACTTGCAACTTTGCTGAATCCAGCAATTATATCTAGTAGTTTGGGGGTGAATTCTTTGGGGGTTTTTATGTACAATATCATGTCATCTGCAATAGATTGAATTTTATATATTCCCAACTTCAAGTGCAGAGTGAAACATGAGGCACTGTGCTCGTGGCTTTGGAACTCTCCACACCTGGCATCTGAATCAATTACCAAGTGAAGCTATGAAATCTCTTTCTCTGGAGGTAGTTCAAACTGAGGTAGATAATTTCAGAAGGTACCAGACTGTAGCATGAAGGTGAACTCCATGACCTCTTGATATTTTCTAAGCATGAAACTAATTCAGTAAGAATGTACAAGTCTTAAGTGTACACAAAGTGAGGCTCAGAGGTAGCTTATCTCCATTCACAACTTGTCCTGATTTTCTGCAGAGGATACAATTGCTCCAAGTATGACTCTGGATAAAACAAGAGGTCATACAGAATGCTTGAGGGAAGTCAACCTTCTAACTCAAATCTATTAATAAACGAACAGTGATGAAACTATGTGCCAAACAGCTTACTTTACTGTGGCACTTAGGCATGCCCTCTACATTCAAAGTGTTAACTCATTTTGTTTTCACTGCAGCCCGTTGGACAGATGCTGCTGTCCTGGTTTTACAGGTGAGGAAACTGAGGCTTTGAGAGATTAAGTATTTGGCAAGTATGAAGGAAGGTAAATGTGGGTCTTAGAGCATACTCCTCCCAAAGGGCAACCCCTGCCTCCTTAGTGTGACAACTAGAAGGAGCACATATGTCTTGGAGACAGATTGACCTGGGTGCAGACTCCCACCCTCATTGCCATTTTCCAGCTGTGTAACCTCAGCAAAGCTGCTTAACTTCTTTGAGTCTCAGTTTTTAAAACTGTAAATAGAGGGTGAAATACTTGCTTTGAGTGCTGTTTGTGAGAACACACATAGGGCATAAACTCTTAGCCAGTATAATTTTGAAATATGTCCAGGGAACCTGGTTGGATCAACAGATGACATTTTGAAAGAAGCTTGATTAGTTCTAGCTTTTAACTTGGCATGACAGAATCAGCTCATTCTCTCTTGTCATTCTTGACAGTAATTGCTAATGTAAGATATCCTGAAGTTGTTGAAAATATCAATAACATTAACATAATGCTAATGTGAACAATTCAACTTGAACTAATCAGCATTCTGGGAAAAACAAAGCCAGTGTCACCTTGTAGAGGTAAAATAGCAACTTCCTGTGTGTCTGAACCTGGCTATGTGGCCAGCTCCTAAGTAGTTGGTGGGAATAAGATTCAGAAGTTGCCTCCTTGGAGAGAGTGTTTCAGATGGTTACAGAGGCCTCTGAAAGGTGTCCTAGGTTGAGGACCCTCTCCTGCCACCCACCATCACCTTCCATCAGAGCAAAATTGCTTTGATCATTTATTGAGAATTCCATGTCAGATTTTGAACAAATAATTCTGTTGTTTTTTAAAAAGAAGTTTGAAAGTCATGCTGCAGAAACTATGTTGGCCTGTGTTGCTTTTGTTTTGTTTTTGTTTTTTTTTCATTGATTAATTAAAATATTTTTGGTATCATTAATATACACTTACATGAACAACATTGTGGTTACTACATTCCCCCTATTAACAAGTCCCCACCACATACCACATTGCAGTCACTGTCCCTCAGCATAGTAAGATGCTATAAAATCACTACTTGTCTTCTCTGTGTTGTACAACCCTCCCCGTGCCCCCCCTACATTATGTCTGCTAATAGTAATGCCCTCCCTTCCTTTTTTTCCCCCTTTTCCCTCCCTTCCCACCCATCCTCCCCAGTTCCTTTCCCTTTGGCAACTGTTAGTCCATTCTTGGGTTCTGCGAGTCTGCTGCTGTTTTGTTCCTTCAGTTTTTGCTTTGTTCTTATACTCCGCAGATGAGTGAAATCATTTGGTACTTGTCATTTTCCGCTTGGTTTATTTCACTGAGAATAATACCCTCTAGCTCCATCCATGTTGTTGCAAATGGTAGGATTTATTTTCTTCTTATGACTGAATAATATTCCATGTGTATATGTACCACATCTTCTTTATCCATTCATCTACTGATGGACACCTAGGTTGCTTCCATTTCTTGGCTATTGTAAATAGTGCTGCGATAAACATAGTGGTGCATATATCTTTTTCAAACTGGGTTCCTTCATTCTTAGGGTAAATTCCCAGGAATGGAATTCCTGGATCAAGTGGTATTTCTATTTTTAGTTTTTTGAGGAACCTCCATACTGCTTTCCACAAACATTGAACTAATTTGCATTCCTACCAGCAGTGTAGGAGGGTTCCCCTTTCTCCACAACCTTGCCAACATTTGTTGTTGTTTGTCTTTTGGATATTGGCCTGTATTGCTTTGGAATAGGAATTATTCAGTAGGAATAAAGTACTTCAAATAGTTTTGTAAGATGAGTAATAGTGACTATGGTGAAAAAAGGTGATCATTTTACCAGCCTGCCACAGGGATGTAGGGAACAGAATGGGAAGCTCTGAAATCCACCCCAAAACTACTACAATTTCACTCTCTGAAATGGTGAAGATCCTGAAATTAGAGGCTAAATGTCAGACCATTGGTGCCCTGTGTTGAATATTTCCATGAACAAGAACACTTTTATGAGACATTATAGGAACAACCCCAAACAAAAATAAAAACAAGTGAAATATCTCCCCTTCATGAGACTTCCACCTAGCAAATGAAATATGAGACACACTTGGAAGCAACAGAAAGTTCTGAGCAAGAGACAAAATAACACAGAGATCTCTCAGGCAGAGATGCGTGTAAAGGCAGAAGGATGTCCTAGCTGGGTGCAGAGGCTCTCAGAAGGCTTCCTTACATGTGAAATAATTTGAGAAAATGTGTTAATATGATTCCCATTGCAAAAGAGAGAGAAAACTCACTATGTCTAACAATGGTCAGACTGAAAAGTGGTGGAGGTAAATCATAATTGGCTCCATTTTTTCTAAGCTAGAATGAGATAATAGTTATGAATGTTTTTGAAAATGTAAAAGCTGTGGGGATGTGAGGTGTTGGTTATTAATAATGCTGGTAATCTCCAAATCATATTATTTAAGTGCTGCACATCAGTAGGTTACAAATGGATGTGGTAGCCTTAATTTTGAAGGGTAAACACAATTTCAGGAATTCAAGTGTCATGCCTTCTTATCAGTTCTTTTTAGTTTAGTCTTTGGCATTCTCCTTAAACCTGCCCTGTCACATATGAAATTATCCATAATTGTGATCAGTTCATCTATAATTCTCAAGGACTGTTTTCAATGGAATAAAGTCTGTGCAAGGTGTGTTGCATGAATATTAACTAAGATGAAATCACTGTCTCACCACAATGCTGGTAAATTATATCATCTTGAGACAAATATTTGGTTAGTTTTGAACCCTGAGGCATGGGAGTGCCAGGTTCAGGGCAAGCCAAGTATTTGACAGTGATATCTGCTTTCTGGTACAGGATGAACAGTTTCCCAGTGAAAGATCCATGAAAAGACTGTGTCATACTTTCTCTTTCACACCACCCTCCAGCCACTGAGCAAGTACTGAGAAAATTAGAAGCATGGAGAAAACTAGATGTTGACACTCATAGGCTATACTTGGCCAAAGAAACAAGATGTGTTGTTATGAAAAGGAATCTATTTCAAACTTTGAATTGTAGGCAAATGTGTAGCTAGTTTTCACAGTCATTTCAGAATAATTCACCGAAAGAGCTGGTACTCAATTATTGAGGGGGATAAAAAAAGGGAAAATGTGGAATGGAGACTCTTTTAGGCTTTTAGAATCAGTGTTGTCATTCTTCTCTTTCACTGAAAATGAATCTGTGAATAATAATTAAAACGTGAGTGTATAGACACTCTTCAGGCGGCCTCCTTGTCCATTGGCTTCTGGTATTTATGTTCATGGAAGATCCCCACTCCTTGAGTGTGGACAAGACTGTGGCTTGCTTCAACCAATAGAATAGGGTAAAAGTGGCAGGATACACATTACATAATTATGTGATTATGTTATATAAGATTGCAGTGCCTGTTTTTCTGGTGTCTCTTCCCCCTTGCTTCTCTCCTTTTCTGGATTTAAGGAGGCAAGCAATCATAGTGGCAAGCCCATGTAGCATGGAACTGCAGGGAGCCTCTCAGACTGAGGGCAGCCACCAGCTGATAGCTGGCAAGAAAGTGATGATCTTAGTCTTACAACTGCAAGGAACTTAATTCTGCCAACAACTTGAGTAAACTTGGAAATGGCCCTTCCCCAATTGAGTTTCAGATGAGAACTCAGCCACACAGTTGATTGCAGCCTTGGGAGATCCTAAGCAGAGAACCCAGCTAATCCTTGCTAAGACGCATAATCTAGAGAAAATGTGAGATTATAAATGTATATTATTTTAAGCCACAGAGTTTGGGTAATATTGTCATGTAGCAACAATAGAAAATACAATGAATTTGGATTTTCCCCTACATCCAAAAGCTTACCTCAAGGAGGAGAGAGAGAGAAGTCCAGGCCGTAGGCATTAAATGAACTGCTAATCATTTTAGAAGTTTAAAATATATTTAGGATGTATATTGTTTATATATTGATTTCCCTCTAACCACAGTCTTTTATGCATTTTCAAAAAAACAAACAGAGACTGTACCCAGTGAATATTTTGAAAGGAGGACTTGAACTTGTGATATATTTAGAACATGAGAATTCTTCCCATCTTTACCCCAATTTTAATTTAGTTTAATGGGCATTTAAAATTTTGAGCTTTGGAGGAAAATCATTCCTCCTTCTAAGTTGTCTTTTCATTGGATAGAATTTAATACATTGTTGTTGTTTTTTCCTTTCAGTGCCCTCATTTCATCCAATAGGACTGGGGCAGAGATTTCTCTAGGTAATGTTTTAAATCTTTAACTTCAGTAGCATTTAAAGCAGTAACAGAACTGAGGACTTAGATTCAGTTCCCATCAAGTAACATTCTGGTAATTTCTCATTTCAATCTGCCTAATTCTTTATGAGTTCTATGGACTCATAAACACTCTGAATATTAGTTGAAAGTTTAGTTCCTTAATTCTTAATCAAAATTTTTGTTTCAGAAGCATTGGATGCTTTCTAAAAGTTTAAAGTACAGTTTTATTCCTTGAAAAAGGGGAAAAGATTTGAAATTCATCATCTAAAGGGCATCCCCCATCATTTTATCACACCAGAGGCCACAGAAGAGTCAGAGCTGACATTTAATTGGATGCTGATTACTTGCAGTAATCACAAGCAGCTGGTGATGTAGGTGCTATTGTTACACCATTATGCAGATGAGAGACTGTGGGATAAAGAGGGTACTGCCGTCCCTAAAGTCTCAGAGGTAGTACCTGGAGGAGTAGAATGGCAACAGACTGACTCCAGAACCTAAGATCTTACTACTCCCTAATACCTAAAAGGATGGAGGCACTTGTATAGCAAACAGCTTCCCCAGGAGAAGAGGCAGCTAATGCCTTTATCCTAAATAGTATGATCGTGGGTACTCTGAGCAGATTCTGTGTTTAACTTCTCATCCCTGTGTGTAAAGGCTCATGGAGAAAGGCAATAGTTATGTTATAAAAATTCCTGTTAAATAAATTAAAGCAAAAATTATTATAACACGAAAAAAGTTTACTCATGAACTGACCCCTTTAAAATTTATCCTTGTGAAAACATTCCTTCTGTAATTTCTCTCTACCCTTGTCTTCCTGTCTTTTCATCTGCCTCTCTTCCTTTTTAAGAGATACCATAAATTCACACTGTCACTGATTACTCTTCTTGACAGTGAAGAATAAAGTTGCAAAGTCTTCCAAAAGATTCAGTTTCATGAGATTGATAACAAGATGTGGACAAACTGCTCAAGCCTAAAGATAGAATGGGACTAATTAAAAATTGAAGATGAAAAGTAGACAAGAAAGAGTAATAATATAGGCACTTCTAAAGAGAGGGATTTGTATATCAAGGAATTAAGCAAGGCCTTTGGGAAGATCAGTAATACACTTGAAAACTTTTACAAAAATGACTTTTATGAAAGTCCAGTATGAACAGAAGGATGTTAAATTTTGCTATCATTATAATTTTGTGCTATGATATAAATTTCTGGTAAGATTTTAAAAATTATACCCCCCCTAAAAATAATAAAAGTGAATACTTGATTTCATTTTCCTTGCCTTCTTATTTCTGTTCGCTACTATGAAATTTAGCTTCTAAGCAGATTCACTTTGGCCTTTTCTTGGTACCGCTTACCCTTGAATAATGAGCCCCCTGTGCTTCCTGAAACAAAGCACAGTTATTTAACTCTGATGAGCTTTTTATCACTGGACAGATTAAAGGAGAAATTGGACAACCACTTGTCTAGATCATGCAGAGGAGATTCAGGTTGGTGGGGAGGAGGTCGTGTTTGAACTTCATGACCTTCCGGGCCACTTACAATGCCAAAGCCCTACAACTAATCGTCTAAGCTACATCAAATCAAGGGCTCAGTAAAATCCTGAGGCATGCAATGGACTGCTTGGTATCATTAATGTAAGGCTGGCCTAGGGGAGCAGCGCTGCCTGGGCCTGGAGCATCGACAGCATGTGCTCAATATCTTCATCTTCATTTTTCCTACCTAGCATTACTGTTTAGCAACCCATGAATAACCTCTTTGAGAATTCCTTTGAACCAGCAGTTCTTGCTTTAACCCTCACCTTGATGGTGGTACACGTGTATGTATGTGTGTGTGATTTTCTGATGACTAAAATGCCTTATCCTTGAACCTCAGTGTTTAGGGATTGTGCCCAACCCACCTTTGAAAAAAATTCTGACAGATTCTGAGTACCTCTCCCGTGGTTATATTATGGAAATCATTGCTAATGCTATTCACATTCGAAAACTTGTCAGGCTTGTACAAAGAATGAAACGTTAGGTCCTTATGACAGCTGGAGCCCGTTTCTATGACTCTCCTGTAAAGGACAGAGCTATTAGCAGAATTAGAACTGGTTGTACTTGGGAATCACAGGACTGCCTGTCCCAGAGTTGAGGATGGCATTGCGTTTTCTTTTCTACATAGTGCCTAACTGATAAGATATTTAGGCCACACATGGCAGTAAAAAGTCCATGGAAGTGAGTTGATGTTTGGGGCTGGGAAGGGAAGAAAGCATGTGCTATCTCCCCCAAATCCATCCAGAGCTGTTTTCCTGTGAATCCAGCTCCCATAAGTGTTGTAAATTATTACCATGATCTCAGGTAGGAAAGCATTTATTTGTACAGAGAAGTGGGGTCCTGGGATTACAGATGGTGTTTACTGAGTAAATACTTGATTTCCTGTATTGCTTGTAGTAAATGTCTCTAATGTATTGCTCAACATAGGCAACTGTAATTTGTTGCCAAGATAGATCTGTGTGGTTGGTTGTTAGGTACCTGAGTATGTACCAAATACTAGTGAAGGAGAAGGAGAATCTTAATGGAGGCATACGTTTCTTATGAACCAATACTTTAGCAAGAGAAGCTTTAAGTGATCATTGAGCATTTTTAATCATGGAAATATTAATATGCAAAGCACTTTACTAGACATTGCTGAGTAATAACCAAATAGAAAACTAGAGATCTCCATCCTCAGGGAATTTTAACCTCCCCAAACAAATACAAAGGCAGCACCCTGAGGAGCAGTTACCAACATGTACCAAATAGCACATAATTGTAAAAAACAAAAACCAATTCTTTGCAACACTCTCTTAATTTCCTAGGAAATTTTGACAGTCAAGATACAAGTTTGAGGTTATATGATCTGATAATAGTGGAATTGGAGCTTCTAAATACATAAACTATCATATTGTTCAATCCCCTCATTTTACAGATGAGGAAACAAATCTAGAGAGGTTAAGTCATTTGCCCAAGGTCATGCAGTTAGTTAGCAGATGCTGCTGGAACTAGTAACCAGTTCTATTTTCAGTAAGAGACCTCTTTCTGCATCACTCACTTTGGTTTTATAGATGGAACTGGCCTTTGGAACCTTTCACAGGTATGCTGAGAAATTGTGAGCTTTAGTTAGATATAAAGCATTATAGTTGAAAATAAGCTACAATAAGAAAATGTTGACACCATGTTCATCAGGTCTTCTGCATCTAGTTATGTTGCAATATGGCTTCTGTACTTTTATTAAGTCACATACAGTCAGTCTAATTAATTTCTTCTTAGCCTACCTACATGTTTCCGTTGTGTTATGCTTTCTGCTTAGTAAGTATCTGAAATGAAAAGGAGGCACATTTATTTGGATGCTGTGCCTACAAACTCAAAAGGTAGAAGCTACAACACAGAAAAGATGGAAGTGGCACTATTACTTAGCCTCTGTTCTGTCTCTGGTCCATGATATGAGATGCTCACCATCCAGGAATTCCTTCTAGGATGAATGTGGTTGGCCAAAGATGTGATGCTCACAGTCCCTCTTAGCTTATGAATTGATTGCAGCAGAGCCTCCACTTCTTGTTCCTTGAAAAGGTATATTCAGAAGTGCTCCTCATTCTAATGGGAGTCCAAATCTTGTTTTCAGTTCTGCTCCTTTCCATCAGAAGCCACCTACTTACACAAAACTACTTCAGAAGAGGGGAATTGGTGATCATCTCAATAGAAGAGTATGTATAAAAGAAATTTCTAATTACTACTGGCTCAGTTTCCCTAGGGAGACTAGTTAGCACCACTAAAACTAAAACATATCTTTGGCTAAATTGTATTGACAAGGAGAATGTTTTTATTTCTGCAAGCTGACATTTATTTAACTTTCTCTCAATCTGAGTTAGAAAATTATGCCCATGATCCAAAATATTCTTATTTCTGTTTTTCACTTAAATGAACACACTTTTTTTATTAAAGTGTCATTGATAGACAATCTTATGAAGGTTCCACATGAACAACATTGTGGTTTCAACATTCACCCATGTTATCAAGTCCACACTCCCAACCCCCATCACAATCATTGTCCATCAGCATAGTAAAATGATGTAACAATTTGGGATTCTTCTTCTTTCACCTCCTTGGTTAGGTTTATTCCTGGGTATTTTATTCTTTTTGACATATTGAAAATGCAATTGTTTTCCTGAGTTCTCTTTCTGCTCGTTCATCATTAGTATATAGGAATGCAACAGATTTCTGTGTAATAATTTTGTATCCTGCAACTTTGCCGAATTCAGTTATTAGTTCTAGTAGGAGTGGATTCTTTTGGGTTTTCTATGTACAAAATCATGTCATCTGCCAACAGTGACAGTTTAACTTCTTGCCTTTTATTTCTTTGTGTTGTCTGATTGCTGTGGCTAGGACCTCCAGTACTACGTTAAATAAAAGTGAGGAGAGTGGACATCCTTGTCTTGTTCCTGATATTAGAGGAAAAGCTTTCAGCTTTTCACTGTTAAGTGTGATGTTGGCTGTGGGTTTGTCATATATGCCTTTATTATGTTGAGGTACTTGCCCTCTATACCCATATTATTGAGAGTTTTTATCATGGACAGATATGGAATTTTGTCAAGTGCTTTTTTGGCATCTATGGAGATGATCATGTGGCTTTTGTCCTTCTTTTTGTTGATGTGGTGGATGATGTTGATGGATTTTCTAATATTGTACTATCCTCGCATCCCTGGGATGAATCCTACTGATCACGATGGATGATATTTTTGGTGTATTTTTTAATTCAGTTTGCTAATATTTTGTTGAGTATTTTTGCATCTATGTTCATCAGGTATATTGGTCTGTAATTTTCTTTTTTTGTGGTGTCTTTGCCTGGTTTTGATATTAGAGTGATGCTGGTCTCATAGAATGAGTTTTGAAGTATTCCGTCCTCTTCTACTTTCTGGAAAACGTAAGGAGGATGGGTATTAGGTCTTCACTAAATGTTTGATAAAATTCAGTGGTGAAGCCATCTGGACCAGAGGTTTTGTTCTTAGGTAGGTTTTTGATTACTAATTCAATTTTGTTGCCAGAAATTTGTCTCTTCAGATTTTCTGTTTCTTCCTGGGTCAGCCTTGGAAGGTTGTATTTTTCTAGAAAGTTGTCTATTTCTTCTAGGTTATCCAGTTTGTTAGCATATAATTTTTCATAGAGTCCCTCATAATTCTTTGTATTTCTGTGATGTCTGTAGTGATTTTTCCTTTCTCATTTCTGATTCTGTTTATGTGTGTAGATTCTCTTTTTCCCTTGATAAATCTGGCTAGGGATTTATCTCTTTGTTTATTTTCTCCAAGAAACATCTTCTGCTTTCATTGATTCTTTCTATTGTTTTACTCTTCTCAATTTTATATATTTCTGCTCTATCTTTATTATGTTCCTCCTTCTACTGACGTTGGGTCTCATTTGTTCTTTTTCTAGTTTCATTAATTGTGAGTTTAGGCTGTTCATTTAGGATTGTTCTTCTTTCTTGAGGTAAGCCTGTATTGCTATATAATTTCCTCTTAGAACTATCTTCGCTGCATCCCACAGATTTTGGGCTGTTGAACTGTTGTTATCATTTGTCTCCATATATTGCTTCATCTCTGTTTTAATTTGGTCATTGATCCATTGATTATTTAGGAGCAAGTTTTTCTGTGGGCCTTTTTATTGTCTTTGCATAATTTATTCCTAGTTTCATACCTTTGTGGTCTGAGAAGCTGGTTGGCATAATTTCAATATTTTTGAATTCATTGAGGGTCTTTTTGTGGCCTAGTCTGTGATCTATTTTGGGATATGTTCCATCTGCACTTGAGAAGAATGTGCATCCTGCTGCTTTGGAGTGGAAGAGAGTGTTTTTTTATTGATGTATTGTTGGTATACAATCTTACATTGGTTTTGAGTGTACAACACAGTGGTTCGACAGTTACCCATATTATTAAAAATTCAACTCCACTAGTGTGGTTACTATCTGCTAACATAGGAAGATGTTACAGAATCATTGACTATATTTGCCATGCTGTTCTACTATCCACATGGACACATTATATTATAAATGAGAATTTTTGTGCCCCTTTATGCCCCTCACACTCCTCACCTACTCATATATTCCCTCCCGCATAGTAACCACCATTTACTTCATGGTGCCTATGAGTCTGCTGCTATAAAATATTCTTATTTCTTATGTCAGAAAGCAAGAAGTCTGGGGAGAACCACCCCTATTCTTATCATGGTGCTTCTGAATTGAGTACTCATGGCATCCATAAAGAAAAAAATTATTATTGACCTTTATTCATCTATAACTTTCTATACTTTGGCTGAGATACAAAATCTTTAGCACTATTTTCATAGTGCTAAATTTTATGATAAATTTTAAAAGCAGTGTCAAGTAAAACTTCTTACTAAATTTTACTTGTCTCTACGAAGTTCATAATTTTAACTCGAAGTACTAGAATAGGGTCAGGTTGAATTTTGACAGTAAATATTAGATTATCAGTTTAGTTTGACAATTTTTGCATTTAAGTCTCAGACACTACCTTGCACTGGTATTATAGTTCCAATATAGGAATGTATGAAAGTTTCTTTTACTAAATGTTTTGCAGCACCCAGCCCAATGGATATTTAACAAAATTTTATTAACTGTCAAGCAAATGGTTTATTTCATGTCTTTTTCACCATAATTGTTTTGTGAAACAAGTAATATAAGAATAATAGTATAATTACTTATAGAAAATGATGTTTGACAGCAACAGACTCACAGGCTCCAAGAAGGGACTAGCAGTTACCAAAGGGGAGGGGTGGGAGAGGGCGGGTGGGGAGGGAGGGAGAAGGGAATTGTGGGGCATTATGATTGGCACACATGGTGTGTGGGGGATCATGGGGAAGACAGTGTAGCACAGAGAAGGCAAATAGTGAATCTGTGACATCTTACTATACTGTTGGGCAGTGACTGCAGTGGGGTATGGGGGGACACGATAACATGGGTTAATGGAGTAACCACATTGATTTTTCATGTGAAACCTTCATAGGATTGTATATCAATAATAACTTAATAAAAAAAATAAAATACACACCACTTAGAAGGGGAACAAAAAGAAAATGATGTTTAAAACATTGAAAACAACATTTTAATATATTAATGTTTTTTATTATAATTCAACATAACTACCACCTTATGCTATACATTGCTCTGGTTGATTTTTAAACTTTGTAAAAACTTTCACCAACTGAGCTCACTGACTGAAAGATTGCATTTATAACTCGAGCTTTAAAACCATTAAATAAATATGGTTTCATACATGCACAACAGTTTGGATATTACTTAGCAAGAAAGAAAAAAATCTAAAGGAGTCAGATCTGGTAACCAAGATGGCCAAGTGAAGGACCTTCCTTACTAATCCATCTGGAAACAGTTGCAGACAAAAAATTATTAAATTAAAAATTTGTACTTTCAAATGCACTACACTAAATATGTATAAAAGACATTTAACTAAGTTATTAGAATCTCTACTTCTGAAATTATTAAAGCTTTAAATTGCACAAATATTTTTGGAAAACCTTTTGTTAGAACTTGGAGCAAATAACAGAAAACCAAGCAAATAGCAAAACCCCCATCTGTTTTACTCAGCAGTAATTCTGTATAAAAGCGTTCTCAAAGTATAGTCAGTCCATGGACCCCTAGGGGCCCATATTAGTTGCTATTACCCAGTGGTGGATAACACCTTTGGAGATTTAGCACCAAGATAGTGGCACCAAAGTATACTAGGGGTCACTGTATTTTTCACCACCACACACTTATAATTAAAAGCAAAAGGCAGCTTTCACTTAAGGATGTCTTTGATGAGATAATAAACATTTTAAAAATATTCTATGTCATGAAATGGGACGTATTCTTAAAGTACTTATGTGTCATATCAAGTACCTTGTCATTCTTGTGGAAAAGCATTTACCAGATTGAGTTATGATCTGGACTAGCCACTTTAGCTGTAGAATAAGATTTTATTGAAAGAACTGACCAACTATAGTTACTCAGACCTGGGCATTTGGCAGACATTTTCTTGGAAGTGAACAAAAATAAACCTACCAGTGCAAGGCTAACAACAGATAATATTTATTGCCAATGATAAAATTCTAGGTTTTGAGTGAAAATTGGAAGTTTGAGACACTTGTATCCACCATCATAGGCTTGACAACTTCCCAACACTTAGTGGCTTTTCTGATATGACCAGTGGTGATAATGAATGTGATTTTGATATGATATAATAAAATGTGTCGACATTTGGAAAACCTGCATAACTCACTGAACCAACATTTTCCAAATGACCATACATGTTGCTACAAAATCATATGTAAAAATCCAGTGAAAATGTAAGCTAGACCAATGGGTTTTAATGTAACAGAGCACAAGAAGGTCATTGACAAAGTTTCAGATTCCACGTTGTAACTGATCTTTAAGAAACTACCTCTTGTTGAATTCTGGCATAGTAGTAAGGAAGAATATTCACAATTGCCTGAAAAGGCTATTGAAATACTCTCTCCTTGTCCAACTACATATCTTTGTGAGGCTGGATTTTCTTCATTTGCTTTGATCAGACAACATATCACAACACATTGAGTGCAGAATCTGACATGAAAATGCAGATTTTGCTATTAAATTATACATTAGACTTGTAAAAATACAAAGCAGTGTCAATTTTCTCACTACTTTGTTTTGAGAAATATAGTAACTTTTCATAAAACATATTTATATTAACATGTAATGGATTTTCTATTAATGTGTAATGCTATTTACTATCATGTTATTTTCAAAAAAACTACAATAAATGTTTTCAAATTCTCACTTTTATTTTTAAAATGGCAAATATGAATAGATATAACTCATAAAAAGAAAAGTCCTTTGATGTCCTAAAGAATTTTTTAAGAGGGTAAAAAGTTCTTTTTGAGACCAAATAATTTAAGAACCACTGTTGCAGAGTTAGATGGTCCATGGAAAGAAACATACACTGTGGTTTAGAAACCAAAATAAGTTTGCTGTTTGTCAGAGACTCATAATGCACAAAGCTCTAAGAAGTGCTACAGTTGAGAAGTATGTTTAACGTTGTTTAACTTGATGTTTCTCAAACTCTCAGATAAAATCCTATTTGGTTTTTGAGGAAGCAGCCTTTATGATATATAATATTTTGCAATCATTGCTGCAATTACCTCTTGCTTCAAAGATCTAGTACCTTGCCTAGATTAATATGTTACATTGCAGGATTTCATTCCATTTTATGGATGGATGCTGTTCCACTGTAAGTGTGTACTTTATTTTCTTTTTCCATTCACCCATCAATGGACACTTCAGTTGTTCCTACAACTTGATTATTGTGAATAATGCTGCAGTGAGCATAGGTTTGCAGATATCTCTTTGAGACCCTGATTTCAACCTTTCTAGATAAAGACCCAGAAGTTGGATTTCTGGATCATATGGTAGCCCTACTTTTAATTTTTTTTGAGCAACCTCATCTTTTTTCCATAGCAGCACTACTTTGCATTCCCATCCAACAAGCTTCAGTTATGCAAAATCAGGAAGTTGTAGAGATTTGCTGTACAACACTGTGCTTATAGTTAACAATATTGGATTGTCCATTAAAAATCTTTAAGAAGATAGATCACTTTAAATGTTTTTACCGTGGTAAAATTAAAAATTGAAATTTAAAAACATTGTTATAAACACCACAGTTCTCTAGTATAGAATATAATGGGTGATAACCTTAATCATGAGGCAAATCCTATTATATCTTATGAGCTCAAGTGTCTGAGGATCTAGTTTTTTATATTATTTCAGATGTTTTCAAGATTCTGTGAGAGGCTCAAAATTTTTACCATCAGAATTCTTGTTTCTTATCATTCAGGAAATTTGCATTGGTATAGGATAAAAACAATGCTGTTAATGTTAGAATAATCATCTGAAAATTCTAACACACTATCACATAAGGTTTTGAGGCTACACTGTAAAATAATAGTGTCATGTTTTGCTGTGTACTTAATATATACCAGAATGGTTTGTTGTTAAGAGCAAGGGATTTAAGGAGTCATACAAGTTTGGTTTTAAATACTGAATCCATAATTTATTGAGTCTTTAATCAGTAAGTTTATAAATACCAACACCTATAAAATTAAATGATTACACCTCCCTCCCTAGGTTGTTGTACAAAGGAAATGAAATTTCGATAGAGTCCATAGTACAGTCGATACACAGGAATTGATTGCCCATGAGAGATCAAGCTCTATGCTATGTACCAGGGAAACAAAGGTGAATACTGGCTCTTTGCTGAACAAAGAAGACCAAATAAGGTCTCAGTTACAGCAGAGAATAATAAAGCTACAATCAAGTAAGTGGGGGGAGCCAAATGGTTACCCAATGCTTATTTCCTCATTCTTTAGTAATAGAAACTTCTACATCCTAACTCGGCACATAGGAAACCATATGTCCCTTCCTCGATACCAGATAACAATGAATGGCATCAAACGAAAGGAATATGTGCGGCTTACTGACTCTGTTCTTAACAGGAAAATGTGCTATTGTCCCCTTCCTTTGCCTGGGACTTGGCCCTGGTGGCATTGAGCACCACCTATTCTCTTTCAGTCTCCAGTGACCACCTACCAGCTCAGACCTTAACACAAGAAAGAAACCTCTCATCTTGTTTAAACACACTTACTGAGTTGTTGAAGTGCCTGCACCAAAATCCTACCTAGTAGAGCAATAAGCTCAGGATGTTGTAACTCTCAAGCCTAGACCGATCCCTTCGAAGGGATGAGGGAGGTGAGTGTCAGGCAAGGCCTATCTCTGACCTGGGTGTTGAAGGGTCATTGTGAGTGGCAAACACTCCTCCCTAGGTCATCCTGATATTCCCCTGATGATGTCGTTCCCCATGAGAATCACTGATAGGATGCCTTACAATGAGATTTAATTTTTCCTTTGTTAGTGACTTTCCAGTGGAAGATTGAATTAAATGGTAATTGCTTCATTCTTTAAACAAATCTGTATGGAGCTTTGTACTATGGAGTATTTGTACTATACACATATAAGTAAAGATCATAAATATCCAGTGTAGGTCTTTCTTCCTGATTTTATTTGCTCAGTTACTTTTTCTATAAACTTATTCCTCTCTACCCAGAATATAACCTTCCTGAAGATACGGTCATCACTTTGTTTGTTTGTTTGTTTTTATGGTGTCACAGGTACTCAGTGCAGCTGGTCACATAGTAACATTCAGTAAATTCTTTGTTGAGAAAACCAATGAATAAAGGGAAAAATATAGACTCAGACTTTCAGCCTACAACAATGAAAAGGGCAGTTTTGCCCTTAAACTCACAGTTGAGAAAGCAGATGATTGCAGAGATGTGCAAAGAATGGCTATGATAGGGTTAATGAATATATTCTCTAAATTGAACTGTACAGCCATTACCGTGCAAAAATAAATGAATTTTATTTCTTTAATAATGCACTACAGAAAGTGCTTAAGTGTCCTTGTCCATAGGTGGGCTTTGAACAGGAGTTCAATTTTAGCTACATCACTAAAATAACTACATCTCTTCTTGAGAGTTTGAAGTCACAGCTTACTGCTTATGGAGAGGAATTTGCTCAGGGATGCACAATAATAAAGAAGAAAGTCGTTGTGCATCTCGATAACTGACTTGCATTGCCCACTAGGATTAAATGCAGATAATGATGACCCCTAAAATCCTGGGCTCCGTGGAATTAAACTTCCTTGCTGGTGAATAGCATGTATCACAACTTTAAAAAAGTACATTTGTTTAGTTTACATCTGTCTGTTTTAATGTTTGATTAGTCAAATCAGTTTTCCCTGATGTAATATCTGCACTGATAATTTGTCTTCAATAACTTGTAACTGAAAGTTGATAACTGTGTAACAATTTTTAAACTGAATACATGCAAACTGAAACAGAAGGTTCTCACATACTAAGTGGCTTTTGGCACGAAAGTTTGAAGTACATGGGAATTTTTTCTTTCTGCATGTTTTTATGTATCTTTGTTGCATATACTGAATAACTGATAAATGGAGAATGACAAATGAATCAGCAGTATTACAAAACCAAACATTCTTAAAGAAAGCTTCCTCTTCATATATAATCTAAAAATGATGGTAAGTGCTGATAAATACAGAGGTCACCTAATAGCACTCAATCCTTATTTAGTTTCTAAAACCGCTATATGATTTCTTCAATAAAGGAATTTCCCTGCTTTCACTGAAATGGAAGCAAACCATTTAAGGAAATTTGCTATTAAGAAATGAAAGTGGAACTAAGTTTCTAAAGAAATTTGAATACAGAAAAGGTCATTATTTTTAGAAATTTTTTCCCTGAATAATTCCTATTTGGGTCTCTAATTTGCTTCCATCTAATCACTAATTATTTGTGTTGTTTATTAAATAAAACATAGAGCCACCTGCCTAACTAGTTACATATAGCCCAAGTTTTCTAGTCTGCAAACTGATGAATAAAGTAAGCCAGTTCATCCATCTGTGAAATATTCCAAGGTCAACCATCCATTGGCTACAAGATTTTGAGTTAAAAAGACAGTGGCGGCCAGTGCTTATAGTTTGATAATGTTTGCTTACTGAGCGTGAAATGAAATTTAACTATGGCATGTCTGCATTTGTAAATTTATTGTAGTTGTTTAGACTTCTTGCAAAATGAAGTGTCAGGCAGACATTCTGAGATTCCAAATATATTAGGCTTCACAGGGCTTGGGTAGCTGAGACTATTCTTACAATTTTTAAAGGCTTTTTCCTATTTTTTTCCACCATGGAATTAATATATTTAATCGATCACAGTGTGGAATGAGCATAGGAGAATTAAAAATAAAAACTTAAAAGTAATTTTCCAAATTTGAAATGCTAAATGTAGCACCTGGGCATTGCAGGGGTTTGAAAAATGTGCAGAGTATCAGAATTCACATTTTTCCTGAAGATGTAATATACTGTAGATAGAAAGATTTAGACTAGAAAGTCTTTTCTAGCTGGAAGATATTATTATTTTTATGCAGCTAGGTGCTTTCAAGTGGTGGGGGAAAATAGTGCTGATTATGAAGTCCTTTTAAGTAATTGTGACCTTCACAGGATCCATGTTGGTGGTTCCAAACAGTGTATTGCCAAACAGCTCCTGTTGCCTGGGAATTCATTCGTGCTGCCTTCTTCCCTCCCTCTTTCCCCTTCTCTCTCCCTTCCTTCCCATCTCGCTCCCTCCATCTCTCTCTCTTTTTCTCTCTTTCCCACTTGTCCTTCAGGCTACTAGACAGCAAGAAAAGTCTATTTTTAGACGGCTCACATGTATTTGTTCATTTATGTTTCTTGGTTGGTTGGTTCACTTTACTAAAGCATGGCACTTCAAAAAGCTTAGTTTATTTATTTATTTATTACAGTGTCATTGATATACAATCTTATATTGGTTTCAAGTGCACAACACAGTGGTTTGAGAGTTACTCATGTTATTAAATCCTCACCCCCACTAGTGCGGTTACTATCTGTCAATATAGGAAGATGTTACAGAATCATTAATCTTAGTTTATTTTTTAATTTTAATGTTCTTTTTTTTTTATCAGTTCATCTGACTACAGGAACATTTTCTTGGTATTTAAAATAGTTTCCTGTGGTCTCACCTCTTTTCTGAGTTGTGATGACTAATCTAATTTAAATGTCCCTTCTTTTCCTTCATCTAAATGCACTGCCATACGATTGATCTTACCTTACTGACCTTTTTTTTCTTAAAGCCATTTCTTAGACCCTAATTCTAGCTATCATGCACAGGCACACTTGTGTGGTTTCTTAAAAAGTACTTGCAAGTTGTTGATTTTGTTGCTGTTTATCCAATTGGGATGAACCCATGTTCTTGCCTCTCTTCTTTACTTTTATTATTGAACCTTTGGCTGAATCATCCATTTGTTTGTGCAGCTATTCACTCAGTTGTTCCCCTTACACGTGTTGCACTCAGTATTTATGCAGCAGTGAGTGTGTAACAGGAGATAGGGGAGAATTCTAAGCCATCTTTCTATTTGATATTAGCTTAGTTACATGTTTAGTGAAGATTTTAAAATCATTAGCTTAAAAGGGCTTTTGGAATGCTTATAGCTTTAAAGATTTATATGTTCATTCTATAAAATGTATTTTGTACCTTGTGACATGCTAGCTACTTAATCCATGCCAGCTTTTCCAACCTTCAGAACAGAGCTTATTTCATATCCTTGCTGGCAGATTTTGATGTTTAATAAATGTTTTAGGAAGAAAACTTTAAAGGCCCTTCTATAATTTAAACAGCATGTTTCCACGAACCATGAACAGTATGTGCTTATCTCACAGTAAATCAGATCCATTTGTTCAACAAATGCTTATTGTTCGTCTATTTTGCCAGGCCCTGTTCACAATCTGGAGATAGAACAGTGTACGTGAGGGCAACGGTTCCTACTCTCGTGGAGGTCATATTCTAGAAGAGAAGAAATAGGTGACATACAAATAGACAGTGAGAAGTGGCAGGGTGATATAAAATAGAGTGACTGGGGGATATATTATGGTGGGGAATTTGAATGGCTTCACTAGATGGAGACAAAATTTGACCTGAGACCTAAATACGAAAGTCCCATTATGTAAAAATTTGGGGAAGTATAATCAGTACTGTATGAACAGGGAGGGCAGACCCTAAGCTTGGTGTTTTGCCAGGGACAGAAGCAGGTCTTTTTGGAAAGTAATATGAGAAGAAGCTAAAGAGGCAGGCAGAGACCAGCTCCACTTGGGCTCTAAAGGCCCTGATAAAGATTGTGACAGTTTATTTTATGTGCATTAGGAGAATATAGAACTCATTGCAGAGTTCAAAGCAGGAAAACAGCATAATCTGATGTATGTTTAATAAGATCATTCTGTTGTTGTATGGAAAAGAGAGCAAGGATAGAAATAAGGTGCCTAAGTTAAGAAAGCTGGCTGGCTTTGGAGGTAGCAGTGGAGGTAGCTTTGGAGGTAGCAGTGAAGCATAGAAAAGTGAGTAGATTTAGTGTTGATTCTGAAGGTAGCTGATAAATTAGATTTGAGTAATCTAAAGGAAAGGAATCAAGAATGACTCTGGTTTTCTGTTTGGACAGCTTCAAGGATGATACGGTTTACTGTGATGAGAGGCACAGGTTTGAGGTCCATGCCTAGAGTTTCTGACAGTTTGGGAGATGCCTATTATGAATTTAATAGAAGTTATATGGGGTTATATGAATCTGGAGCTCAGTGGGGGTGGAGTGTGTGGGTGAAAATATAAACAAATAGCATTTTCTTTCATTTCAGTACATAGTACCAGTTATAAATTGGACAGAGATATCTCTCTAGGTTTATTTAGCCTTGCATCATCTTCCCACAATGAGGTACTTTAAAGGCATAATGTGCTACATACCTGTTTAGCAAACAGTATACCCACTTTAAAATAAGTGCAGGAAAAAATTGAATTAGGGTAAATATTGGATATAATTTGCAAAACCAATTTGGATATTTTGCAAGACTTAGCAACAAACTCAAAACTTTGCATCATTCTTCTTGAAAAAATAATCCAGTAGTTTATATTCTTATTTTCAGGTATATTTAATCTTTGAACAAAAACAGAATAATAGAGTTTAAGTAATTGACCAGATGAGGATAACTCTTCAAATTTCAGCCTTTCCTGATAACATTTTACATTTTGTTCTAAAGGAGGCCAAATATCCTAACATAAAACAAGTACTTGGAATCAATGTAACTTAAATTAGGTAGGCCAGAATTTCTTTCCTCAGATTGGCCTTTGAACTATGTAGATTATGGGATCATTCTCCCATGATCCAGAACTCTGGAAACACCCAACTCTGAAAACATCTACCATAGGTTAAAAATAATTTAACACAGAGAAAGTCACAGATGGGTTTTCCAATGTTCAAAGAAGGTGGCGGTGGTAGCGTTTTCTTGAGTTAAGGCCAAAGCTTATTTTGATTTTCTAACAAGTAGCAACTGCTGATCCTTAAACTGAAGAGAATCTTTCACATCCTAATCTTAATTTCTGGAAGACCCAGATAGGATTTTCCTCTCCACTGCATTCTGTGTCAAGAGACACATTCTTTGCACAATAGGAACAATGGTCAGAGCTAGTCGTGTTCTAGACATTTCCTAGGTGGTCACTGGCCCATTTCTGAGGCTCTCCTGCTGTAAATCAGGCTGACTCCATGCCTGGGGGCGGGTGCTCAAGTGGTTGCAATTAGAACTGAAAGGAACCTCAGAAATTACATAACACTTTATTCCTCATCCATTCATTCCATCTTTATGCATGTGATATCTACTCGGAGCCCAGTACTGTGCAGAGACCAAAGATTGAAAAATCGATGAGATATGGCTCTTGTTTTATGTACCTCCAAGTCTAGTCAGAAAGACAGATTTAAAAAGTGGGTATTTGTAATACAGCATGACCTTTACTAGACACACATGTGATGGTATCTTCATCAGCATATACTAATGTGGCTTCGTGATGAGTCACTCCCCAAATCCAGCGGTTTACTATGACAACCATTCTCCCCTCCCAGGCACTGGTCTGCAGGGAGCTTACAATTGGGCTAATCAAGGATGGGGTCAGCATTCAGGGTGCAAGACAGGTCTTTGGCTGCAGGTATGGGTTTAGGTCTGTTCCATGTATCTTCTTCATGTCTGTCTCCACTTAGAGGCAGTGGTTTCTTGGGTGTGTTCTTGGAGCATCACAGGAGTGCAGGACAGCCAGCCCAAGCTTGTGTCTTCCGCGGCTCCTCTCACATGTCTTCATGACCTGTGAGCCCAGTGGGACAGGTGCAGCTCTATTTATACTGTATAACGGCTTCCTACTCACAGGGAACAATCTTGGGCAAATCTTGTCTCTTCAGCCGTCATTCAATCAATTATTCATTCTTCCATTTATTCACTCTTCATTCCATCTTTCTGCTCATCAGACACTGAGTTATAGCATGTGCTCCCAGCCAAGGACACAAAGGGTAAAAAGAATGACCACTGCATTTAGGCAGTGGGCTCAAAACTTTCGCACTAAGGGAATTGGAAAACAAATGCATTTTCCTCACAGAATTTGAACTTCACAAGGAAAGTTTTTCATTATACTTTTCATTGTTTACATATTTGAAAAATATGTCATTTCTAACATATTACAGATTTTAAATAAATCCATTAGATCACTCACTTAAATGTAGACAGTGCACCTAAGTGCTATGGCAATTCATATAATCATCACTTAAAAATACCACTAACAACTGTAGAATGACTCTTGCAAGGCACCATAGAATGGTAGTTAAGAGCATACACTCGAAACTGCCTGGTTTAGTATTAGGGGCTTACATGTATTTTAAATTTATATATGTGCAGGTTATATAATCTATGAATTTCATTTCAGAGAAGCAAATGTGTCAACCTCAGCTATGTGGCTGAGAGTAAATTACTTAACTTTTCTGCATCTCTTTTCCTCATCTCCAGATGAAGATAAATTGCTTCTATGGGTACCCACTTCATAGAATTGTAATGAAGATTAAATGGGTATGAAACTCTTAAAGACTGACACATTAACAGGAAATATTTAAATTCATTTTTGTTATTATTAATGTACTGAAAAGAGCCTTATAGGAAAAAAGAGCAGAGTTCAAAGCCATAAATACATGACACATATTTGTAATTTTACTAATGAAATAAAATAATTTTATTATGAAAATAGCCTATCGAATAAAGTTATGCATACCATTTTTTTATATATTTCAAATTAGGAACAATTGCTACAATGCAAGAACTAACTAGACGTTTGCATCAAGGGACACTGGGAGAGGGAAGAATTATAATAACAGATGCAGAAGTGCAGCACCACTAGTGTGCACAAAGCCCACTGCGCCCCAGAGGAGAGAGCTGTCAGCTGTGGATCTGGTGGGAACCTAGGGATTGAATGTTAATGGAGAGAAGGGAATAAAGGGGCCAGGAATGATCCCTGAAACCTTCTCTAGCATCAATATTTTGTGAATATAAATTCTTAAAAAAATACATGTCGTCAGATTTCATCCCTTTCCTTAACCATGGTATCTTGTCCTTGCTATCACAGGAATGAAAATAAAAACAAAAAAAAATTATGAGCACCTGCTATCTGCCAGGAACAATTATTGCCTAGCTTGTGTGGTTGTGTAATTTACCCTCCAATATGTGTGCCTGAGGAGAGTTTAGAAAAGATTTACTTTTACTCTGGAAACATTTCACTTCAGGCTCTGATGAGCCCTGTTTAGACCATGAACTATTGTTTTCCTTTTTTCTTTCTTTTAAAAAATGAAAACAAGTGTTTCATTACTTAAATGTAAGAATTGGAGCATTTGTTGATTGCAGGGCTTGGGTGACATTATCTAGAATGACTTAATTCTTGTATACCAACAAGAGAATGCTTTTTTCTAGTAAATCTAAGTACAGTTACTGGCAGAATTTAAATGCCTTGGGCATGGTGTGAAACACTTGTTTTTAATTTGAAGCACTCACTTTTGTACTTAGTTTCTTTTAAACTTTGTAAAATCTCATGCAGAGCAAGAAGACAGGAAATATTAGTATTACACCATTCAAATTTCTTAGGAGACTGCCTGTTTTTGAATATCAACTGCTGAAATAGCTGAGTGATAACACTAGTCTTCACACTTCCAAGTATCTTCAACACACAGGCGGTTGGGGAGGTATATAGGAAGACTTCCAGGGGTAGGGCTGCATTTGCTTGGTTACTTTAACTGTGGCTATCAGCTGGATCAATCCAAAATGCTCCTATTGGAAATTTAGAGGGGCCATTTTGGATTGTCACAACGCTGGGCAAGGTAGGAAGGAAAGGGGGGCTACCAGTATTTTGTGGATGGGGGCTTAGGAGGCTAGAAGTACTGAAATCAGGGAGAAACTCTTACAAACTGAAAATTTGCCCTGCATCTATGTAACTTTCTAATATCTATATGAACAAATCTTCCTATAAGTGAAAACCTCTTTATATTTATTTGAGCCTGGGAGTCAGTACTGTTATTTATAGAGGCATAAGGTTTTTGCTTTTTAAAATAGGCTTTATGTTTTAGAGTAGTTTTAGGTTCACACCAAATTTGAGTGGATGGTACAGAGATTTCCCGTATGCCGCCTTCCCCTACACTTGCATAGCCTCCCCCATTACCAGTATCCCCTACATTGTAATGTAGGTTACAATTCATGAACCTACATTAACATACCATTATCACCCAGAGTCCATACATTTGGGTTCATTCTTGGTGTATATTCTGTGAGTCTGGACAGATGTATAATGATGACATGTATCTATTATCATATCTTACAGAGTAGTTTCACTTCCCTAAAAACTCTATATGCTTCATCTCTTCATCCCTCCCACCCTCTTCATTCTTGGCAGCCACTGATCTTTTTATTGTCTCCATAGTTTGCCTTTTTTGGAAAGTCTTGTAGTTGGAGTGAGGTGGTCTGTAGCCTTTTTGTATTGGCTTCTTCTACTCAGTCATACACGTTTAAGTGTATGTCTTTCCAGAGCTTGGTAGCTTATTTCTCTTAGGTGCTGAATAATACTCCCCTATCTGATTAACTTGTTTATTTATCCACTCACCTATCGAAGAACATCTTGGTTGCTTCCAAGTTTTGGCTATTGGGAATAAAGCTGCAGTAAACAACTGATTGCAGACTTTTGTGTGGACATGTTTTCAACTCCTTTGGGCAAATACCAGGACTGATGAATTTCATAGTAAGAGTATGTTTAATTTTGTAAGAAACTGGCAAACTGTCATCCCAAGTGGCTGCTCCATTTTGCATTCCCACCAGCACTGAAGTTCCTGCTGCTTCACATTCCTCACCAGCATTTGGTGTTGTCAGTTGTGGATAAAATGAGGGTTCCTGTGGCCAGTATTCTCACCTGGCCCTGGTTGACTACCTCACTGCACACCTGTGGGCAATACATAGCTGTTGACTCTATAAAGAGCTCTGCCCAGTACTCTGGGCACGACACGGTGGCAGGGCTGCAAGGATGCAGGAGAGCAGAGCAGAGGCTAGAGTGGTGGCAATGCTGAGGACAGAGGCCCAGAGGACAGCTGTGCAGGACAACTGTGCAGAGAGGCCCAGGGGATGGCTGTGTAGGACAACTGTGCAGAGAGGCCCAGAGGACAGCTGTGTGGGATGGCTGTGCAGGCAGAGAGGCCCAGAGAATGGCTGTGTGGGACGACTGTGCAGAGAGGCCCAGAGGACGGCTGTGTGGGATGGCTGTGCAGGCAGAGAGGCCCAGAGGATGGCTGTGTGGACAGAGGGACCCAGAGGATGGCTGTGCAGACAAAGGGGCCCAGAGGCAGAGACCAGCTTGCTGCATGCAGACTTGCTCTGAGTGAAGAGAATTTTAGTGACTGACCTGACACCTGGAAATAAAGTTGGGTATAACCCTTGCACCCCAAGAACATTTTGCTGTCAGTTTCTTTGATCACATTGAATCCATAGCGAACTTGCCTGGGGCTGAAACCCAATGGCAAGACATCAGTGTTCCAAGTTTGGTCCGTTGTAATAGGTATGTTGTGGGTATCTCATTGTCACCTTAATTTGCATTTCCAGATGACATATGATGTGGGACTTCTTTCATGAGCTTGTTTTGTTATCTGTACATGTTCTTTGGTGAGGTATCTGTTAAAGCCTTTGGTCCATTATTTAATCAGTTAGTTTACCTACTTATTGTTGAGTTTTAAGAGTTCTTTGTATATTTTGGATAACGTTTATCAGATGTGTTTTTTTGTCCCATATACTTCCTCCCAGTCTTTGAGTTGTCTTTTCATTTTCTTGACATGAGGCATTTTTCTCAGTTTTAACATACAGTGAACACACTTATTTTTAGTGTGATGTCCACTTGTGACTCTGCCCTTTTATTTTTTCTATACATTGTGTGGAATGGCTTCTGACGGTCTCCTAAATTTGAAATTGTTCATTAGAAGTAGATATAAGGATGTAACTACGTCTTCTGGTGTTGTCATGTCCTCAGATTTATTAATTTAAACACATATAATTAAACATGTTTTTAAATATTATAAAGACATTTTATGTTTAGATTATGTATGCATGAGTCACATGAACTGTGAATTTCACTTAGATCTGTAAAGGGGAATATTGTAAATCATTTGGGATGATAAAGTTGTGTTGGAACTAACAGGATTAAGAATACTGTCATTGCCAGGGACCAGAGTGTTTTGCTCCGCCATCCTCAGTATGTCAGAATGTCTCCCCGAAGGTCTCAGGGAGTCTGCTGCAGTCCTCTGTATCCCATGCACACGCCGTGGCATCTTAAAGGGCCAGATTGATTTAATGTCTCAAAGATTTCTCTGATAGACCAATGTTTCCAAAGACTGATAGTCTCAGAAAATACTGTAACCATTACTCAATCTAAATAAACACAGGAGGGTATTACTTACTCAGTGATCTAGGGAAGGTTGTAAATTGGCAAAGGTTGTTAATCTCAATAGTTGCTCTATTCCTCTTTTCCTAAAAGGGGATGGAGAATCTAATTCAGAAAAGTATGGAAGCCATGTAAATGCTATTCTGCCTACTTCCCAGAGAAAATAGAATTAAGATTTTTTTTAACATTTGCTAACATATTTTTGCTATTCTTGGTTGAAGCACATTTTGTTGATTGATTCAACCTGCTTTATTTTCTCGTGTGAACAAATTTTTCTTTAAGAAGTTTAATTTTGTAGTTTAGTGAACATTTAGCTCAATTAAAACCAATTTGTCATAATAACATGCTTCTTCACATGAAAATACAGAGGAAATGAAATTTCTCTTAAAGAAATTAATGTTTTGGAATTGGCTAGTCAGGATAATACCTCAAACAGGATTCAAAAGTGTAAATGCCTGCAGGGGCCAGGTGGTAACTGAATGAGAGAATTGGGCCCAGGGGAGATGACAATGACTAAGTGGAAAGCCCATGTTTATTTATGGGTGAGAGCCACTACTCAGTTCTAATCAATAGTTGCCATGTTGGTGGTAAGCTCCAAGTTGCCAGATCTTTTGACTTTCCAAGAAAAAAAATCAAATGTTTGATTTATTTCTGAAATTCTTGACTTTCAGAAGTTGGCTCAGTTTAAAAAAAAATCATTTTTGTGAGCCAAACAAAACATATTTGTGGGAGATACTTGTTCTGTGAACTGCCATTTGCAATCTCTAAACTATCCCATCTGCTTACAGAGTAGGGTGCAATAACTGGTGAAGAGCACCAGTTACTAGTGTTTGTGCTATGAGGTGAAAGGGCAATTCTCTGCAGAAACCGTACTACACCCAACTAAATGGACTTGACCTTCATTCCACTAATTTGCCAATTAACTGCTGCATATCAGCAAGTCCTTATAGATTTTAGATTGGTCCTCCATTGCTAAATGTGGAGGATTTAGGATAGAGGATGGGAAAAATTCAGAGGTATTACGGACCCAGAAGGATTGATTAAGGGATCCTGCCCAGCTGTACCACTGCTCAGGCAGAGTAGTAAGTGTCTTGCCTTTTGTCTTTGGATTGTGACACATCTACACATGTCCCCCACACTCATGGAGTACACTGCCACCTTCTTTTGTTCCTTGTGACCCAAGTAGACCTCCTCTAAATGGCAGATTCCCTATTCCTGCTTTGCAAGCATCTATGATTGTCTTAATAGGGCCATTAGATCCTGCACTGTACCTCTCCAAATATGTATGCGACTGAACACTAAACTCTTCCCTAGTACCCCCAAACTTCATCTTGTATAAAAAATTTATTATAATCAGTTACTGAAACTGTAACTTCACAAATAAAGTCCTTCAAAACTAGGAAAATAATAGGAAGGTGCTTAAGCATGACTTCTGTTTATTTCTGAAAGCAGTTTGATATGTAGATGATTTTAGTTCACATTGGTTCCTGTTCAAAAATGTTTGCTTACCACTGCTTGAGAAAATCTGTTTCACTAAGTACTACAATTAAAAATCAGTAAACTGTAGTAGAATGTTTTAAATTGGTCTGTGTAGAAAGGATCCTATCTCTATTAAAGCATCATCTGTTCTCTAATGTCAGTCCTTTCAGAGTGAGCTGGGAGTTTATAATTATAAAATTTAAATAATGTGGACTCCACCAGTTTAGGAGTTATAATAATTCAGGGGTAGTTGGGTAAAATTTGTTGCCTACATAATCTCTGGAGGACAAGAATAGTTGACAAATTAATCACATAAATCAGGATACATGTTTAGCTTCATTAAAAATGAAAGTCAGATATTTTTTTAACTCTCAGTAGCAAACTTGCATCAATCACTGAATGCAAATAATTCTTAGACAAGATAATCTCTGAATTTGTATGAAAAAATACTTGATACAAGGTAGTGCTTGGCAGTGTTACCTTCATGATCTTGGATAAACTACTAAAACACCTTTGAACCTTCTTTTCTCTCTTCTATGGAGGTAGCACCTCATTATGAAGGCTGTTAGGATTAAATGAAAAGATTATTATTTTCATTTATTTAGTGACCATGTCAAGGTGTAGACTCCAGATTTTCTAACTTCTAGTTCACTGTTTTGTAACTATTCTAGTTTATTTTGGTTGAGGGAGTCAGAATAATAAAGAAAGGATTTGGAACCTAAGGACAAGTGATTTTTTTTTTGCTTAAAGATGTTTGTAAAATATTTTGTAGTATCTTTTTTTCAGCATCATTAAGTTTGTATATCTCTTCACAAACTCACTCATAAGACATTAAAAAAATGCAAAATTCCTAGGAGTAGAGAAAATTTATGTAACCACTGAATCTAACTTGACACACTTCAGAGCTGAAAGGTTTTGGTTGATGAATATTTACCTCTCTGAGTAAATGTGTCCCTGTTCCATCATCAGCAATTCATATTTGAAAATAGAGAAGTGTCTAAATCTAGGAGAGACAGATTGTCTGTGAATCTAACAGCAGTGCACAGCACCATCACTTTCCTCTGGGATGTACCTGCAAACTTGAACGACCTTTATACAGTAAGAAGCTTTTTAAAAAATTACATTTCTGGGAAAATGGAGCTGCAGAATATTATTCGTTTAACAGGTAATATGCTGACATGTTTATTAACTCTATTGAGTAAGCAAAATGAATTTTTCCCGATGTTAAAAATTTGCCTTCACTTAAAGACTTAAAGAAAGAAGCTAGAGAGAAAAAGAATATCCATGATTAATGCTGACCTGTCTAGACCTTAGAGCACCTCTTGGGTCTAGTCTGAAGTGTTTCTGATTGTTGTGCTTTAAAAAAAAAATGGTTGTGATTTCAGAGACAAAGGACGAGTACAGTGTGAGCTTTTTAAGAAATTTCCCTCCCTCCCTCCGTCATCCCCAAGAATTAAGTTTTATTTGTTCCTTAGCCCATTTGTTTTCATATTTTTGAAAAAGTGTAACAACTCAGATTTATATTTGAGTTTGGTGTGAGCAGAGTCGGAATATTTGTATTTCTTTTCCCAAATGCCATGCAGTTTCATTTATTTGCTGAATACGGTATGCGTTGCTAAGCCTATGAGAAGCCTCTCTGTGAAGTGCATTTTAATATTTAGATCAAACAGCGCTTGGGATACATTAATGCCCAGTGGGTAAATGTGTCATTTGAAAGCAGCTGCTGAGCCTTCTGGCTGCTGCTCCAATTAACACATACAGCACACTTTTGTCAGCAAGAGGCAGTGCATATGGATGAAACCACTTTGCTGCTCATTAATATGATACGCCAGAGAGCACAGAGGGTTAATTGATCTGCCCATTGTGGAACAATAGCTTTCCAAGAAGTTTCCCCAGCACGTGCTTTGTGATAAAGGATGCTAGGATACCGAGGCGGGATTAGCAGGGAGGAGAAAGGCAGGCAGCCTCTAGTTTTGGTTCAGTCCATTGACTACCAGGTTTTCCCCGCCCTCTCTTCTCTCACACCCCCGCCCTGGTGATGGAGACGCTGGAGAGAAATTCTAGTGCTGAGACTCCTCTCGCCCCAGCCCAGTCTCTTGTCGAACTTTGTTCTGTCTTATTTTGAAGCTGCTGGAGTATAAAGCTTTGCTGTTTGTTTATTTTTCTTAGTCTTTCATTATCATTTCACTTTCTCTCTCTTTTCCATTATTTAAAAATCTTTTGAAACCGCACATTTGACAGTTTATGAGCAGAGTAAGGAATCCTGTCAAGGAAAACCCATATGCCTGTTATTTTCCCCCCCTCCCATGTCCAAAAGCTCAACGCTGATGGGAGCCCAGAGACGGATGGCAGGGTAGCGCGCTCCCGGCCCCAGGTTCTGGACGGGCGCTGATGCTCCGCCGGCCCCCGGAGCGGCCGGGCCGTTGCTCTCCTCTGGTGCCGAGCCAGGCTGCGCCGTGCGAGAGACATGGACCGCTTCCTGGGTTTTGTCAAGCAGATAAGGAGATCCAGGAGAAGAAAGGGGAAAAAGTACCGACCCGAAGAAGATTACCACGAGGGCTATGAGGATGTCTATTATTACGCTTCAGAGCATTTTCGAAGTAAGCGCTTCCTTCCACTCTCCTGATCCGTCTCGCGTGCTGGGTCTAACAATAACCCTTGTGTGGGGCTTTAATCTTAAATGCAAAAGGTTCCCCAGATTGTGTTCCCTGTGAGCAGTCTGTAAGTACCAAAGTGTTACATTTTGTTTGATTTGTTGCAAGAAGAGCCATCGGATGGTATCTAGACAATATAGCCAGTCCAGTACTATACACATGGTTAATATTTTAGGTGCAGGTAATTGATTATAATTGATTGTTATCATTGTTATTAGTCACTCAAGAAAGGTCTTAGGATATGTCCTGTTGTAGTTGCTTTTAAATAACAGGTTTTTTTTTTCTTTCTGAAAACGGTAGGATAGCTTATTTGGAAGAAGTAATTGTTAATGTTCAAGTTGATGCTGATGATTCATGTTCCGGATACAGATTTCTAGACAGTTATCTATGATTAATCTGAGATGTTGTTTAGAGAGGAAATTCAAATGACTTTCCCTGATGCATGTTCATAGTTTTGTTATTAAATTAAGGGAACTCTTATTTGCTGCCAGGTAGAAGTGCTGATATCTATAGAATAAAGCCATATACCATGTTAAGGGATTTGCAAATTAGCTTATAAAGAGCAGAGAACTAGAATTTTCTTGTACTAATCAGTGCTTTAAGTTCTTGGTGAGGTTTAGACTTGTCCCAATGGAGTTTAAATGCCCAGAAATGCCTAGGGTACAGAGAGAAAGCACCTACATGCAGAGATCACTGGGTTTATGAGGTGCCCTAAATGGAGAAAACTGACCATTACATATGCTCTGCATTTACAAAATTAGAAATTATTTTTTGTCTTCTTGAATAAGGATCTTTATAAACATTCAGTTCTAATTCTTCCTGGCCTTTTTATGTCTAACCATGAATATATATCCCATTTACAACTTCTAAGTGTTAACCAGTAAATAATTTAAATTCCATTTCTGTGGTATTAAAATCCATGAGAATTAGTTCTAAATGCTAGAAATTATGTTATAAGTGATAAAAGTTGAGGGTTGAAAATTCATGTGGTAGCAATAACACAAGCATGTAGCATCATAGTTCTTTGACATTTGCTTTAATAGTATGGCTATGTTGCTAATTTTACAGAGTAATCTGAGTTTTAGAGATGTTTCTCTTTATAATGCTTTTACATGAACAATCTGTTCTAATGTAGTGACAATCTGTTTTGTAAACTTAGTTTCCATCATATACATTGAAGAAGTTAACTAAGATTTATGTCAGATCAAAAAAATACTGTCATCTTTCATGTATAATTCTGAAAACTTAGAAACTGGGGGAGAAAAAGCTTAGGAACTTTCAATTACATTGGTATTCATTGTACAAGTTTCCTACAACTGATAGGTATTAGTCAAATTCACACCTCATGTTTACATTGTGATGCATTTGTACAAATAGAATCGAACAATCTCTCTCAAATGCCTGTTATCTTACTAGGTTTGGTAAAAATTTAAAAACAGAAAAAATGGTAACTTTACAAAATGTACCTACAAGGAGAAATATTTATAGAGGTATTTAAAACTATCCCCAGACTAGAGTTAGGAGAAAGATACAGCTGAAACAGTAGACTTTATACATCAAGTGCAGTAACTTACAGAGAATCATGTCTTATTGGATTTGTCAAAACCATGCTAAGGATAGGATGCTAAACATCAAAAGTCATTTCCTGTACGTATAAAACTTAACGTGTTTTCCCCTGTGATTTATCAGAAAGCACCTATTATGTAATATAACTTTATGGAGTTAGATGCATGTTGAATCTCCAACATCAAACTGCCACATAATAACCAGAATGTGTCTCAATGGACTCAGGCACTTGGGACTTGACATTTCGCCAAATGTCAAATAGCCATGGCTTTTAAAGAAGGCATGCCATATAATATAATGACCTCTTAGTGCATCTTTTGGCTTCAGTTTCAGGGCCTTTGCAAATTACCTGGGGGAGACATCCACTTATATTTTACAGCTGTAGGAAAAGTACTAAAAGGTGAGACTGATCTTTAAAAGCAGTCCTCTCACATAGTTAATATGCTTGAATTCAATTACATCTAGAGTATCTATTTTAATTAGTCTTGGGCGTAATTTGAAAGTTTATGCGCTGTGTTTTTCTGGATGGCTTAGAGAAACTGTTTACATTAAGGCTCAAGACTTGGTGGAATTTACTGATGACATTCACATCCAAATGAATGATGCCATTGATAAACCAGAAGTGTCATTCTTATTTTTCTTCCTACAGTGTTTTATTTTTTCTTGAAAGAAACTTAACTCTCTGTCTTGTCAGTTTATCTAGTGGTTCAAATTACCACAAGGACTTTATACATACAATAATGAAAGATTGAGCTAGAAAGACCTTCCAAGAAAAATCTCCAGTAAGTCTGCCCTTCCTCTAGTACATTTTCAGGTGCTTACTGGTATTTAACTTTATCCTAAATAATGTCTCTTATACTGTGGAATCTGATTTAGATTTTCACCATCTCTTCTTTCATCTTAAATACAGCATAGTTTATCATCTCATGAAATGCCAAAGCCTGAATTAAAATGTCAGTAGGGTCTGATGCTATGAAAGAGAAGTTCTTCTAAAAATGGATGGGTTTTCCGTAACATCAAAGCTGAGTTTTAGCATGGATGATGCTAGACTGATTTTATATCTTCCCTGATTTTATATTGACTTGATTCTTCATGGGATGACTATATTTGATTTTTAAAATATGATTTTTAAAAGGCTCTGGCAGATTAAATTTTGGTTAATCTGTCATACAAAAAATAAACCCTTGAATCCTGTTTTTATGTATAATTTTATTTAACCATACTGGATAATACTCACGTTGTGAAACAAATAATGTACACTTTATAAGCATTGTCTTAGCCCTTTTCATATCCATAAGAGAAATTCTGATCTGTCCTTACAGGGGAGGGTTGTTGAGTAACTTGCAAAGGAGGAATTTGTTTATCTCTTACGAATATAAAAGGTATATGAGCCACTTTCCCTTGTGGCCCTGACACCTTCTGCACATGTGTAATGACATTGAATTAGGCATGGAGTTCCTCCATGGTAACCGCTCTTCTTGGTTTTCATCCTGACTCACCAAGCAGAAGAAAAGCTGTGTGGGGAAGCTGCTCCGGGCAGGCGGTAGTGTCCCACTCACCTTCCTACTGAGGCTGGTCAGGAAAACCAGAGAAAGAGGGGAACGTGAATATGCTTTAGGTCTTTAAAAAAAAAGTCTGTATTTACAAATCATTTTATTATTGTTTGGTTGTTGTTTTGCCAGTTCTAATAGACACTGAACAAAATTGTGTTGTGTGTATATAAAAACATTGTAAGCAAAGTTACTTTATTCAATGATGTGTGCATCTAAAAATCCCTAGTTAGGCAGTTCTGGCTTTAAAGTGCCTTAGGTGTTCAAATTGCATTTTAAGAGGGGGGCTCACATTCTTTTATTTCATTGAAAAATTTCCTGCAATGTTCTTCCTAGAAAAAAAAAATTTTGGGTGGTGGGTGTTTGTAGTGTGAGAGGTTTTAGGAATTTATGTGGGTAATTAGTACAGGTCATTTCTTTTTGCTAGTTCCTTTAACTAGGTTTTTTGTTGTAGATAAATTATGTAATCACTTCCTCTCTGCTTCCTGGAATTGACATCTAATTAGGATTCTCTTAGGATAAGTGTGTCAAAAAGATAGAGTGATAACTTTTACATGTGCTTTGGAAAGATGGTTAATCTTCAGTGTAATGGTGTAAAAGCTGAACGCGTAATCAGAGGGGCTATTGCCTTCGTGGCCTATGAGGGCATAAGGAGAAATGGGGAGGGGAGAGTGGGAGAGGGGAAGGGTGAAAGGGAAAGAGAGGGCAGTACATTTCATAGGTAATCCTTAATCTCTCCAAGATTTATAAGCATAACAGCCATATATTTCTTTGTTAAAAACAGTGATCATTGAACTGACAGGTCTTGGATGTGAGATACTAGATGATTCAAACCTTAGTGTACTTAGTTTGACTCAGGAAATCCCAAATGAATCAGAAGAAGCATTCATTATAAAGCAACCAGGCAAACTTGCTTGTTTTATGACTATACTGCTTATTTTTCTTTCCTAAGAATTGCTTTCCATCTCTAGTATAGTTGTTTTGTTGAAAATTGATTGGCTACCATGTTCCATTTCTCTGGAGTATTTTGTGTCATCAATTTTATTATCTCAAGCTGTATTTTTCCACATGGAATAATTAAAGGACTATGAAAGTTGAAAGGGACCCTAGAATCTACTTTGTCCAACCCGAGTATTTTTTCAGATGAAAACACTAGAATACAAACATGTTACCTGATTTGTGAAAGCCCTATTGATCCTTCCAGAACTGGGACTCAAAAGGCAGACCTTCTGATAGGGTCTGGTCCTCCATCCATCATTCCACACTCATCTTTTAGTTCTTCGATGGCTCTTCTCCTGAAATTTAAGGGCAGGGATTCATCTACATATGAATTCAAACTGTTAATTTCCCTTGTAGGTGGCTGTCTTCTTTTGAGCAATGGGTCACCTTATCTTAAATCAAACTCTTTAACAAAAACTAACCCCTAATACAATATTGCAAGTCAAATTAACATAGTGTCTTATTTATAGGTGATGGTAATGGCAGTGATTGTCGATGACTACCAGCTAACCACATTTTCTATATCACCTCCCATTTGCTCTATGGTTTGCAAGTTCAGCCACTTTTATTAATGAGTATCCCTTCAGGGGACTTAAAATAAAGTTCTCTCAGTGAATATTAGAATTAGGGGGAAACTTGGAGTTCAGTTAGGGAGGCCTGCTATTCAATATTAGAAGGCCTTTCTCAGCCCCTCTGTTATGGACATCCAGTTTTGTTTAAATCCTTTCATTATGAACACATTCTCTTCCAGGCAAGGCAAGTCATTGAATGAACCTATGTCTCTTTTAAACAAGTCTAAGTTATATATTAAGTGTTTGCATATTCCAACAAATACAATATATGCTCAAAATTTTATTGTGACCCAAATAAACATAGACCTATTAGATTAACATGCATTAAGATTTCGTGCCTCCTGTGTTCACATTATTCTTTCACTGATGTAACATATGGCATGTGGAGGTGAGTAATTCCTTCAATGCTATTTTTGCTTCAACTCTACAAATCCAGAAAAGCTCTGTATTGGGCCGCAAGTCTTTTTTTTCCTTTTTTTCTTTTTTCCTTTTTTTTTAATTTCTAAAAGATCACCAAACTTGCCATTGAATGCAAAACACATTCTAGTGCTTTCTGTTTGCATGATATAGCAGACACGTATTTGCATGCCCTGAAACTCTTCTTTTTTCCTGGGAAGAACAATCTCATATTAAAAATATTCCCTGTTTGCAATCCAATTTGGTTATTATTGATTGATCAAAACTGACCTAATTCCATTATATATCATTTCCTTGACTATGGTGACTGATTTGGCAAAGGACACATAAACCAAGCTGGGTCACCCAGAGTGCTCCTCCAGGAGTTTGCCAGTTCAGCTCAGTGCCCTCTACCACATGGAAAAAACCAGTCTGGAATGGGAGAGAATCCAGTGGACCTGCAAAAGAGAAGGAGATGAAAGGTCAAGAGAACCCTAACAGTTTTATAGTCACCAATTCCAGTCCTTGCAGTCTCCAGGACTGCCCAAATTGAAGTTCACGTAGCTGGAAAAGACCCAAACCAGGACTGAAACTCAGGTCAGCTAGTTTCGAATTCAATTGCATGGGCATTTTTTTAAATTTGGAAATATGGTTATTTGGTTATTTTCATTTGATAACAGTAAGTGCCAGAGATGGAACCTAGATTTTTTCAATTAAAGTTCCTACCCTCCAAAAATGTAATTTTATTCATGGGGCTAAGGAGCTATGCAACTTTAGATGAATTACTTGGCTATCTCTACTGCTTCAGTTTATTTGTGAAATGAGTGCACTACATCACAGTGCAGAGTGCCAGGGACCCTGAGAGAATAATCACCGACAGGTCTAGTCAGCAGAGCTGGATCTGTCAGGGCAGCACACAGCCAAAGCAGGTGGAGGAAGGAGCTAGGCAGTAGGCAGATTTGAGCAGACTTCTAGCAATGTAACTGTTGTGTATTTAACATTCTCTGCCCTCACTTTCCATTCTAAAATCTTGTTTTGGAGTGGACCACATAACTTCCCTATCTACATCTTACCAGAATTTTGCCATCAGTATTTACAGCTGCATAGAAAAGGTTTGTATACATACCAGTCTTTCTTATCAGTGTGTGCCCTGAAACGAGATGCTTTAGAATACCAAATACAGGACACTGAAACCCCCAAAAGGGTGCATGTATGTGCATAATGCATATACCCCCCCCCCACACGCAGATACTTGTGAGCTCAGAAACAACACCCTTTCTTTCCTCTAAGATGGTATGTATTTATACATAGGCATCTATCTACCTGCTGACTGAGGATGTGGGTTCTAGATAAGACTACCTAACTTAGATTCCTGGTTCTCTCTAATAGACATGTGACCTTGAGAAGTAAATCTGTCTGTGCCTCAGTTTCCTCATCTATGAAATTGGGTCAAGTAACTGACCACCTCTTAGGGTTATTGCGAATCGAGTGACATAATAAGCACTTAGTGCTTGACACATAGTGAGCACTTAGTAATTGTTAATAGAAGAAAGCCTTATTCATGAAGGTATTAAGTAAATTATGTTGGACAGTTATAAATGGCTGGCCAAGCTGCCTAGATTCATTGTGTAGGCACTGGGGTACTGTTGTAGGTTTTTTCATAGAATGTTAAGCAGAAAAGAGCTATACTTTAGGAAGACGAGTGTGGTATTACTGTATAAAAGAGATTAGAGGGAGAGACATAAATAAAAAGGCAGATAAAGCAGTTGTGGGAAAACATCAGTATGAATAAAAGGAATATATCCAACATGCTGAGTTTGACTTGCCAAGAAGTTATCCAAGGAAAATTGTTTGGAAGCAGCTTGAAATGTGGAAGCTGGAGTTACGGAGAGGTGCTAGGGCTTAAGAGATTTGGAAGACATGTATAGATTTGATGGATGGATCTTGAGGCCAGATGAACTTGGTAAGGGAGAGGGGTCTTTTGACTCAGACTTAGGCTGACTATTCTTGGGGCCAAACCAGGAAAACTGATGAAGCATGCAATTCTCATGATGTAAGGGAGAGTTTCAACAGAGAAATCAATCCTTAATAAGGGAATTTGTAATGAGTACAGAATGACTTGCCCATTTGATTAATTTCTTATAATTATGATATACAAGATTAAATCCAAGTTGATTTTGTAAAGGGGAATGTAACTCGAAATCAGTATTAGGCTTCAAAAAGTTGGATTTTACTTGTGTTGCACATTCAGTTTTGGTGTCCCAGAGATAAAACTACTTCTAAGTGAGTTTAGAAAGCTAGGGAGCCTAGTATATTCTACAATATAGAAGAACCTCAAAAATATGCAAAATGAAAAAAGCCAGATTTAAAAGGCCATGTGTTCATGGAAATGGGCACAAGGTTTCTTCATAGCATAATGGAAATGCTCTAAAAATTGGGCTGTGGTGATGGTTACACAGCTCTGTAAGCTTACTTAAAAATCATTAAATTGTTTTTTTTTTTTGTAAACTAGAGGGATAGGCACTCAAATGAAAAAGTGTGAGATTTCTTGTTTAGTTTTGTTTTTAACAGCTCCCAAATGGACAGTTTTTTGTTTCTCCACTGTGGAATGTCTGTGCATTCACTCAGTGAAGCAATGTTTATTAAGTATCAACTAAGGGAAAAAAATGTCAAATAAAAAGTACAGAATGATTCACCCTATGCCAGAGGAAGTACTCCCAGTGATATTTTAGAATATATAATACAATTGATTATATACCATTTTTATTTGAAGTGTTAGAATTCTGCCCCAATAGCTCATTAAGCTTGGAACCAAAGATCTGTTCTGAAACATTGAACCATGCAGCTGAGTTCTTTGCATCTGTAGGTTTAAATTAAATATTAGCAACCAGGTCTATAGAGGTATAGAAGTTGAGTTGAATTTCAGTTAATCCTCTAAACCCTTAAGGACCTCTGTTAAGAAACTGAACTGGATCCATTTAGTTATGATGAGATTATGGCTTAAATAAATTATTTGAAATTAGCGATCTTTAAAATATAAGGTGTAGTATAATGCTGAAATTCTCTTTACTTCCCTACCCTATCAAGAATAGGAAGATTCAATTTATGGTAAGCATATCATCATTTTTTTTCATTCAGCAATTTCCTGATGATAGTCCCACATATCAGGCATTATTCTAGGTGCTGGAGGTAGAGTGATACAGAGATCTTTGCCTTACTGAAACCAGCATTCTAACAGGGAAACAGAAGATTTTAAATTACACTAAGTGCAATGGAGAAAATCAGGTCAAAGTTACAGGAGACAGTGTTACAGGTGGTAAGAGGGGTGTGGTTTAGCCAAGGTGATCCTTCTTCGAGAGCTAATGTTTGAGTCACCCCTGATTAAACAGAGCCACTGTTTGAAGATCTGGATAGAAGGTTAGGGCATAAAACCCTCTGGAATTAAAAATGTATTTCTTCATTTTAATATAGTACTTGCAAGCATCAACATCTTCTGAATGGGGTGTTTCCTTGAAGTTCATTTGAAAAAACATTTGTTTGGAATGCCAAATGCATTTCCTCCTGGGAAAATGTAGATTTCAAGCTAGTCCTGACCATAAAAGCTTTTGCGGTATTTCAATAGCAGGTAAAATGTGGCTCTGGCCAAAGGAGGCATAGGTATTGGAGAAAACCTTCATTTTGTTGAGTAAGATAGGGCCTGGTTGCTTCGCTTAGTCTAATACTACCAATTCAGGGGCTTCCCAAAGTGGCAGTGTTGTTTTAGGGGAATGAGAAAATGATTAAATTAGTGTGTGTCATGATCTTCTTTACACTTGGATTCTAAACATCCATTGAGAACAGTTTTTAAGCTATAAATCCACTTGCTGTGTGACCAGAGGATCCTAAAACATATGCCTGTTTTGTAATTTGTTTTCTGTAGGACAAAAATATATTATGCTTCTCCCTAGTCTTTGAAACTCACTATATTTTAGAGACTGTTAATGTCTTATGCATTATTTAGGAAAGATTATATATGTCAAAGAAAATTTTTTCCATACAGTGAAGCAAATTGTTTAGGGTCTTTGGGTCACAGCCCAGGGCATTGCTGTTCTCTGTACTTTATGGGGACTGGGACTCTGTTTATGTGGTTTAATATTTTACTTGCAATAGATATCCAGGGGGTTGAATATTAAGTTGTTTTCTAGATCACTTACTGTTTGTTAAATATAATTCAGAGGATTAAACTTTTATATTTAGAAATATATCCAGTATAAGATTAAAAAGCTTTGTTTTCTGATGAACATCCGAATTGCTTTTCAGGAAATACATCTAACCAAAAAACTATGAAAAACTGCCAAATTTTGGAACAGTGGTTTGCATTTTGTGAAAACAGGTGCTATTGATTACTGCTGAGCTGGTCTTATGTTTTCATGTTGCTCCTATTCTGTTGGTGGTACGTGATTCGTGAATTTGCACGTGTGGAAAATTACACTTGATTTGCAAAGCCCCATTTTTGAGCTCAAACTAGACACATGTTAAATGTAACCAGTATAGAGTGTGAGGCCAACAGTGGCATCTTGCTAATTCTAAAAATTGGATGTATGTTAACAGATCGCTGCAGTGGGGAGTTTTACAAATAATTACAGTTGTGGTTAACACTTGTTTTTGTATGCTGTGGTTGGCATGTGGAAAAATTAATTTCTGCAAGTGTTTTTTAGATAGAAATATGAATTTACACTTTGAAAATAGTTTGCTCAGTACATTTCACTCTGCCTAGAATCATTAGTTTTAAGGTAGCAGCTGCCAAATTTTAGAATGAGAATTACAGGTATTCAGCAGTTGGTTATAAATTTCCATTTTATGGATTTACATTGGCCTTTCATTATTGAAGTAGACTTGGGGAATTCCTGATACCTGAGAACTGTTGTTTATGTCTGGTTTTATCTACCAATCCCAAGTTTTCATGATTTGTAGGGATAAGTGCCTCTTTCTTTCTTAAAAATCCCAAAGCTTTTGTGTAATGATGTTTTTAGGACCATTTGAAAGATAAGACAAAAAAGGAATCTTAAAGCTAAGAAAACCTATTAGGATCTTCCAGTCCTCTGATTTTTATGTATGTTTATTATCCTTAACAATGTAGTAATTTGCTCAGTAATTGTTTTTTAAGGCTTAAAGAGAGAAAATACCTAACTCCGGATGACATAGCCCGAAGAGAACTGACCTAAGTATGTAACTCTCTGAACTTGGCGTGTTTTTAATCTTATCTTCACCCAAACCCTTCCCATTGCTTCAAAGACTGCCTCCATGTGAAGTTCCCCACCCCAGCCCAGTCCCAAAGGTTATATCTGGGGTGTCTATGCATATGAATGATGCCTTCCTTAGTCCACTGTTTCGCGATTACCTTTATATATGTCTCTTCTGTTAGTGCCAGTTCGTCATTTTATATCCCAGCACCTTGGACAGTGCCTGGCTGCCTGGTACACACGAGGCCATCAATAGATGTTTCTTGTTTGAAAATCTATGAAGGACACTGATTCTCAAGCGTCACCCTTAGAAACCCTGTCGCATTACTTTATAGTCACTATTCATGTATCTGAAATGATTAGGCATTTTAGAAAACAATACTCTTTGGCTGTAAGAATTTGAGTTTGCCATACCTATAATTTTGATACTGTCCCCTCTCTAACTATTAGCAGCATAAAAGGCCTCAGCTCTAACAACAGATTTAGAGAATTTAAATGCAAAGAAAATAGAAGAGGAAGGGAAATGTGTCTGTTTTGTAATATTTTATAACTTCTATTTTTCAACACACACTTGTTACACACTTCTTAACACTTGGTCTTCCAAGTCTTGTGCCTGCTGGGCCCTGCGCCTAACACTTTACATGCATTATCTCATTTAATTCTCACAACTGTGTAAAAAAACCATTATCATCATCCTTATTTTCCATAAGAATGGGGCCAATCAAGCTTCATTAACTTTCCATGTTATATGCTTATCTGAGCTGTTAGAGCTTATCAGCAAATATTCATTGAGTACTTACTATGTGCTGAGAGCTGTGCCTGGTGGCCTCACCTCCCACCTCTGATGCTCTAAGTCTTTCTCCCCACCATTACTGTTCAGGGATGCTGTCAGGACGGGAACCTTAGCCCTCTTGACAGGCTGATAAACTCCTGAGTCATCTCAGATGAAATTCCATGTCTCCAAAGGTAGAAGAAGCCTCAAAAGCAACTGCTGTTGTGACTAACCATTTTTATAACAAGATAAATTTTCTTCTCAGTCCTTTTCATTCAGTTGTGTTGAACTCAGTCATGCTTTGAGCAGGACAGTTTGCCTTACATTCTGGCATATCTGTGTGTGGTGTGTGTCTGTCCCCACTGAGTCTGAAACTAGGAACTGATGTATGTAATTCACAGTGTATTTGGATTGGAAGAAAACTTCACTATCACTAGAATGAGCATACAAATCCAGTCTAGTGGGGAGACTTTGACTAAGCCTTGTTCGTAATCCCTCAGCAACATACAACTGAGGGCTGGGGCACATTTGGCCTTCTGAGTATCTGAGTATGAGTGCATGTTGTAACTGCGGCACCTAAAACTCAAATTATTCAAAGTTAAGCTCTACAAAACAAATGCATCTGTATGGGCAAAAATGTGAATTTCGGTATAAATCTGTCATAAAAAGTACACGTTCTCTTAGGAGCCCTAAATAAATCCTGAATTCATGGAAATTGGAAAATTTATTGAAATTAGTTTTATTTGTATTCTCTATTATCAATTCACTTATGAATCATACCCACCACCCCCCAACCCCAAATAAAATAAATATTCACATAGGAAATTTGCTGATAGGAAATACTTCTCAGGTATAGTAAAATTACTTATTATAGCATGTAAATTTTAAGAGTGAATATTATTCAGAGTCTAAACACCAGTGATCAAAGTCTCAGTGTCAAGGTTGTGTCATTTATATTATCCAGTCTGAACCTGACTTTGTCAAAGCATCTTACTTGAGATTTTGTAAGTGTCTCAAGTAGCTATTTATTGTTTTCATTTGGAAGGTTTCTGTTTTTTATTTTAAAAAATTTTTCCTTCTTAAAGTTGTAAGTTTTACAAATAATCAGAAATTGCAATACCTCATTAACTTGAGAGGGTCTCTTAGTTTGAAATGTGATAGCAAGCTTCAGAAATGAACTGAACTATTACTTGCAATTATGTAGTGTTAAGACCAGAGTATAAATTTCAAATTATATAAAGAAAAGTTATAGGGAAGTCTATCATTTTTAAAACATAGAATCAGTTCTTTTGCTTTGTTAAGACCTTTGGTAACTTTTAATTGTATCAGGTCTTCTCTCTCTATTTTTATATAGATGGATGCTCCTCAGAAGTCTCTCAATACCCCCACTTACCATCCATTACCATCAATACCTCCATTACCATCAAGCCTGAATCTTAAAACTCACCAAGCCCTCCAGTCCCTGCTGTCTTTTGCACCTTCCTCTCCACCTGTCACAATGTCGCTGACTTCTCATCCTTTGGTTAGGCATCCAGTTCCCTGCTTAGTCACCAGGCCACACAAGTGTTTGTTCCCCCTGGACTGTAGCCTCCTGGGCCTGCCAGTGCCTGGCCTTCGTGTCACCAAATCATCTGTAGTCTACTCCTGTGCTCAGGCTACGGACTGCATTGGAAAAGAAGGACTGTACAAATGTAGAGATTGGCGGCACTGCAAATCTATGAGTTCCGACCCCAGCTGGGCTTTCAACACCAGTCATCAGTCTTCGTCTTTATCTCTAGCCACTCTCTTTCTCTTTCCGTGAGCAATTATTCCCGAATTGCACCTCTTCCGAAGCCCTAACCTGCTCATTTCCTCCCTAAACATCCTCTCAACTGAAGACATGGACTACTTACTTCCAAGTTCTCTTGACTCTGCTTCCCTCCCTTCCAAATTATTCCTTACAAAATAAATCCATATATACAGCTTGTGCTTTCCCATCCCTAAAGCACAAAGAAGGTGCCCAGTTTGCACTAGATGAGTGGAACATGCCCCAGGTCCTCTGGGTTCCTCGCCTGCCGCACCACCAACGGTGATGCGGCAAAGCTCAGCCGTGATCTCCTGAAAGTGAAATTAGGGGCTTTTAGACCATCCTTCAAGTCGTTGTTCTTTCTATAGTGTTTGACAATTGGCCGCCATTTTGGGTCTGAGTCTTTCCTTTCTTGGCTTCCCAGGCCCATCTTCTTTCTGGTTCTCTTCCCTTCTCTTTTCCTCCGTTCCCCTTTAACTCTTAAATGTCCCAGAGTTCAGTCCTGAGTCTTTTGCCTTCTCTCTCTCTAAACTCTGCCTGGGTAACCTGTCTCTCTCTTCTTTGAAGTTTACATGTCACAAAGGAGCCCGAGGTTCAAATCCCCAGCATCATCTGGATGCTTTACCAGCCTCAGAGCCGACATTTCCCAGGCTGAGTGTGGTGCCTTTTCTCCCACCCGGAACATGCTTCACCTTCCTTTTCTCTTCTAAAGGCACCGTCCTCTAAAAATTTATCCAAAATACGAAGCTCAAACATTCCTCACCTTAGCGCCTAAAAGTTTTTCAATTACATTTTATCTACTTCCTCTCCTTTATATTTCATCTTTGTATTCCCTCTGCCCTTGGGCTAGCCCATAGTTAGAGCTTAATAAATGTTTAACTTTATTTCACACCAAAGTGTAGACAACTAGAGTAGTGGATTCCAAGGGACATATCTATCTTCAACTTTGATGTATATATTAATATTTAGACCTACTGAAAAGATACTTGGCAGTTTATGATGCCTTGAGGCTAAAATTTTTCTGAGGTAAAGTATTCTATTAGTGTCCTAGTACTTCAATTCACAATTTTGACCTTGTTCATTATAAGCAAAGTGGGCAACTGGAGTCTCAAGGACCTGTGTAGCTGGAAATATTAGCTGGGAGTCTAGAACTCAATAACTGTTGATTACTCAGTCCAAAGCAGTTTATTGTTGATATCTTTTCCCTAAAATGGAATTATTCTTGCCTGTGCATTTTTATTGATGGGCTGGCTATTTGGACTAGAATAATGACTTGAAGTATGGTGGTACTTTGAAAATATGAAAATAAACAGTTTTTCAGTGACCTTAAAATGTGATCTAGTAAATCACAAAGTGTATCAGAAGTTTAGTGAAGAAAGGCAGTAAAAGTAGTGAGAACATTTCATTGACTTTAAATGGTAGATTTAAACATTTAACATCCAAGAAATTTTTCTCATTTTTGCTTAAAAAACGTATTAATTGACCAAAATTTTTAGAATTTTCATGTTCTTTGTCATTTTCACCCAGTTTTTCTTCAAACTGTTCCAGTAACTATTATCTCAAAGAGAATAAATTAAAATGAAAATATGAGAGGTTTAAATTCAGGGAAGAAGTAATTCAGATTACATCATCTTGAAAAAATGATCAACCAACCAACCTTTGGAGTGAAGATTTTCAATTTAAGAGCATGTGTAAATAGCTAACAAAAATTTCACATGCTGGTAAGCAGCAAATTAATTATGAATTATTCTTACCTATTTCTATTGAAAGCCTGTGTGTTATGGTTTTGATAATTAGTATTGAAATAATTATAGTTTTATTTTGAGAATTTTTTGGTGCTTTTTTGTACATTTTACTTTGTCATCTATATAGCAATCTTATATGTTGATAACTCAGCTGTTATTATTGTTATTCCCCATTATATAGGTGAGGGAACAAAACCACTGGAAAATTAAATGGCTTGTCCAGTGTTGCACGAGGAGTGAATAGTGCTTCTCTTGATTCTTCTGTCTCCACATCGTATGGGCTTTTCTTCCTTCCTGACTGGGCTTTGAGCTCTTTGAAAGAGGCTGCCCTGTCCTATTTATCCACCTGTGCCTGGAACATTGCAGGTGTTTCTTTTTTTCTTGAATATATTTGTCTGCACTAGAATGGAATTTCAACTGTCAATCTCTTAAAAAAATAGTACTTCTCAAACATGATATTATCAACCTAATAGAATTAGGCCATGCACTTGAAAATATTGAAACTGTAAATAAAGTACTTTTTATAAATGGAGAGTTGTCATGGGAATTATCCCAAAGAGGCAAAGGTTGAGTATTTTATTGTTAATGTATTTGGGGTTAATTCCGTTCTATTAGTTATCCATTGCTATATGACAAATTACCTCAACATATAGCAGCTTAACACAGAAAATGTTTATGATATTGTGGTTCCTGTGGGTTGGCAATCCTGTGCAGCTTAGCTTGATGTTCAGGCTCACTGCCTCATGAGGCTGTGATCAAGGTACAGGCTGGGCTGCAGTCATCTCAAGCCGGAGGGGCAGGCGGAGGCCTTTCAAGCCCACTCCTGTGGCTGTGGGCTCCGGCCCTTGCTGGCTGTCAGTTGGAGGCATCCGTTTTTCCCACGTCGTCTCTCTGCTCATACAAATATGGCAGCTGGTTTCCCTCAAGTGAGTGAGCCAAGAAAGCATGAGAAAGGGCATGAAAAACGAAAGCCACGGTCCAATCATGACTTCATCTTAGATGTGACGAGCCATCACTCTTGCCTTCTGTTTGTTAGAAGAGAGTCACGTGGTCAGGCCACACCCAGGAGGATGGCATTACCCCAGATTGTGACTACTGAGAGGCCAGAATCCCTGGGGTCATCTTAAGGCTGTATGCCACATTCATATTAAGTGCTGTTGTCTCGATAGAGTAAATCAGAAGAAATACAGTTCCAACAGACTGACCTCTACATTGTCCAGACTTGAAGGAAACAGTTATAGAAACCCAGCTCAAACTGGCTTTAGCCATAAAGAAAGAAAGAAAGAAAAAATAATGTTTATTTAACAAAAATATCTTGGGGTTGTCCTGAATTTAGATCCAGCTGGATTCTGTTCTGTTCTCCCCCACCACTCAACTCTGCTTTCTTAATTAGTTCTGACTGGATTCTGTTGATCCGTCTTGTGCTTCTTGCCCATCCCTCCCAGCCAACTGACCATCCCTGATTCACCCACCCACCCCTGGGACCTGGGGGAAAGGGACTGGTGCAGAAATCTAAACCATATGAACTGAGAGTTGGGAGAAAAAAATCGAGGTGTTGTCACTGCAGTAAGGGGTGTTGGCTAATGAGCAGGCAAACACTGTTACCCACAGTCCCCATAGGTCCCCCTTATGCCCCTACCTGTTCTATCTCACACAGTTTACAATGTTTGTGGTGGACCTAAAGATGTACAAGGTGATATATCTTGTTTTGGTGGCAGGAATGACAGCCACACTCGTGAACAAGAGAGTTCATGCTAAATAATTGTTCCAAACCAACAACAAAAGCTAATTCATAGTTTTTTAGTGTATGTCCTATGGAAGCCAAAGGTTTCCTGAACCTTTTGGGTAACCTTGACTTGCCAATAGAGCACATCCTTAGGCTGAAATCCAGTTCATCTGGGGTTTTAGTGTGAACACAAAGTCTTATTAATGTGCTAATTTACAGAAATCACAGGTGTGTGTGCCCGGATAGGCATTGGGCTCTGCTGGGGCCATTTAGGGGTCAAATACTAATATCCAAGGTCGCCAGTGTATAAAATTAAAGCTAACAAGCTGCAGTCACAGGTTTTATAGCAGTCTGTTGCTTTGTTTTGGGATTTTCCCCCTACTTTCAGGTATCTAAAAGATATCTAAAGGGGGTCTAATCTAATAGCAGTAACTCTTTTTCAGAGAGAACCTATACTCCTTAGACTGCCATTGTGATTAAATGAAATCATATGGGGTCGATAGCAAATCAAATCTCAATTGTGAGACCTTGGAGCAGTTTTTACCCTGTATTTCCATGTAAATGGGACTCTGCTTGGCATATGCATGGCTGTGGGCTCCTCCTTTCTAGTCCCATGAGAACTCCTGGGAGCTGGCATGTCCCCTAGAGCCAGCCACCAGAAGCTCTTATGAGTTCCTCTGGCTGCAACACGTGGCAGGCTGGTCATTTGGTGGGGAGACTGTTTTGGCAACATTGATTGCTCATTACTAGACAGTGTGAGGCACTGGGGATGCTGAGAAAGCAGGACTTGATCCATGTCCATTTTTGATAAGAGGTAAATGACAGCTGCACTTGGGTTCAGGGGAGAGGAACACAGTAGCCTAACTGGTCCTGGGTTGGGTGGCCATGAAGGTGAACTTGCCTCTGGAGACCGTGCATGTCCTCCTGCTTGCCCACTGGTTGCCTGTGTGGCTCAGATGGTGAAATTCTTTCCGGGCCTGCCCACCACCAACTACTGTGGCCTCCATGTGTCTCAGCCATTTGACCACTGTGTCAGTTCAGAATCCTCTGTCCTTTCTTCATCCTTGAGTCCTGATTTTTGTTTTGCAAAGCATTTTAGTTTCCTACCTCTCAACTACCACCCATCCCCAAACCCCATTTCTTCACCTTCTCCTCAACTCATCTCAGTCAAAATATCATCTCAGTATCAAAACTTAGTGTCATTCACTAAACCAAATTACTTTCTTTTGAAATCTCAGAAAGTGTGTGATTGGTAACCCACGTCATTACAGATGAGTTTGGTTTGTTTTGCTTATTAACGCCAATAAATCCTTAAATGATAGGATATCAGACAAAGTAGAAAAGAGCATTTTGGACCGGATCACATTTACTAATTCTGCCTCTTAGCATATTCCGTTTAGATAGCAGGACACCTTGATGTGGGGAGTTGGCAGCCGTTCCAGTCACTTATAGTTCCTTCTCCGCAACCTTCGCTCTTTCACCAGCGCTTAACTCTCTTCGGTTCTCCTTTTCTTATATCCGACTGCTTCTTCATTGGAGTTTGAAGCCCATGCTGACTTAGTAGAATATTAAGTCAGTGGAGCTATGAAATTGGTTTAAAAATCAGCCTTCAGAAGTGATAATAAAAAGCCAGACCGTGAAAAGTAGGGAGCGCCCCTCTGTGCCCCGGGCTGGTCAGGCCCCACTAGAAACGGTCTGTTTGCTTCAGGAAACGTGAGCAAACGGAAGCACTGCCTTAGGAGAATGACGAGACACACAAAATGCGCGTGTGGGCTGGCTGAAAGAATAGAAGGTGTTTACCTTAGTCAGGAGGAGATGTAGCAGAAAAATAGCAGAGAGATCAGAGATAGAATAGTGTTACCACGTGCAAAACAAGAATTTGCTTCATGTGGACTTTAAAACCAATGAGTAGCTTTGGGGAAAGATCTTTGTTTTTTCTGAAAGCAATGACATTTCTTTTCTGTGACCACTATTAGCAACACGCTAGGACAATTGTATACGCAGAGAAGCATGATAGGGAAGAGCTTACATGTTATGTGCTAATGCCAGTCAGCTGGGGGGAAGCTGGCTGTGTTGGTATCTAAAAGATATGTGATGGTGCAGTCATTTTTACCTGGGACACAGGAGTAAAAGGAACCTGGCTTTGAATGGCAGCTCAAGCCCCTTCCAGCTGCGTGACTTAACATCTGATTCTCAGCTTCCGCATCTCTCAAAGGGGAATAATAGTGGTACCTATCACATTAGGGATGTGGGGGGCTGTAAAGGGGGGCAATGCACATAAAGCCGTTCGTGCAGTATGCGGGAGTTAAAAATGTTAGTATTGAGAAAGACTGAGGTCAGAGAAAGAAAGATTATGAGATTATGCTGGGTGGGAAAGCAAGCCCTGAGCAATTAGTGATGTCTGCCAGGAGAGTGAAAGAAAGAGGACCCTGTATTTATCATCTTTGGGGTACAGTTGAATGAAATGATCATTGAGACTCAGTCTGATTTCATTTTTTATGTTACGTAGTTGCCTACTTACAACTTAAAAAATAAATTAGAGGAAGCATTGGCTTAAATTAGGGATCTTTCATGCATATTTCCTTTCTTTCTGTGTCTACTTGTTATTTGTCAATTATATTTAAAATCATGTCAATTATATGGCAGGAAAATACGATTTTCCTCCTACTCTTCTCTTAACCTTGCTAGCCTTGCAACATGAATGAATTGGAAGGAAATACACTTTACGGTGCATAAGTGAGCCTGTGCCTCTTAAGTGTCTTAGTTCTACTACAGAGGAGATATTTAGAAAGAGCATGAGGAAAATTAAATCCTAAAGCAAGCTATCTTTTGTGAAATCAAATATGTCTTATCTGAATATATTTTTCATATATTTATTTTGAAGTCAAAATAGTGGGGATTTTTTTTAGCACTTTAGAGTATGAATAGTTACTTAGATTCTACTCGGAGGACTTAACTATCCATGGATTCTTAAGAAGAAAACTGTAAAATTGATTGTTGGCCATGAGTATTCAACACTGCCTATTGTGTGTTGTCAAGAACATTGCCAGGGAAATTAAGATGCGTCATTAAAAGAGGTAATGCTGCAAGGCCATCTCTCTGGGTGTTGAATGGCTCCTAGGGCGGTAACCACCGCCACCTCACTTACAGATGGTTGATGTAGTGTCCTCTGAAGATGGCCTTGGTCCGGGGGCGTATTTTCCTCAGCTATGAATAAGTAAGAACACCTGGATTATAACACAAATAAATTCCTTTTTTTCCCCATGATATAATGATCAAGAAACAATATAATACTTACTTATTTGCCCTTCAGTTTAGAAACATGGTGATGTATTATTAATTCAAAGATGCATGTAGCCCCTTGGTTAAATTTCAGATTCTAGAGTGAGAACTGGATCTTCTGCTTAATTGAGTTTTACCCTTATCATAGTACGTGAACTTTTCTAAGCATCTCCAGTTTCCCCCTCTGCAAAGTGAACATGATGGTTCTTAACTGCTGTCTCATGTGGAGTTGTAAATTAGATCTATAGGCATGCTGTTGTCACAGAGTTTGTTGCATGGGAAGCCATAAGAGTAGCTACCATTATTAATAGGAGAAATGGTTGATGAGCCAATAGCTCTACTTTAACACTAACCAGCTGTGTCATTTGGGGGAAATCCTCTCAGTTCTCTGGACCTTAGCTTCTTAACTGTGAAGTGAAGCTAATTGACAGAATGATTTTTAAATATTACTTCCTTGCAATTCTAAAGTACTATCCTGGTTAACAAAAGCATTTAGAAATTCAAACTAAAACAAAAAACCTCCACCACTCCTAAGTGGTAATTAATTATTTCAGTCTTTACTTAAACATTTTTTTTATGTGAGGGAAAGCCTTATTTGTTTTTCCCCACCTCTATTTCACTAGGAATTTCATAGCCTCTAGTCCAAGGGAAAGGTGTTAAGAAGAAAATTAACACCTTGTTGTTAGCTGTGTGAACACTAACTGCTCTTAATTACTCACTTTAATGGGCTTGGAAATCCTGTCTCACTCCAGATTCTTAATATTCTTCTAGCAAATCTATAGACCTAATTTACACTCTGCTTCAGGAAAGATACACTCTGGCTTGCCCTGGACAGGCCCTGGATGCACCAAGTTTACCTCTACTGTCCTTGCATAATTTTTGCTAGTGCTCCTTCCACTTTCAAATTGTCCTAGGTTGGGAGGGATGAAAATGTCCTAAAATTAGATTGTAGTGATGGTTGCAGACCCTGCTATTATCATTTTTTAAAAAGCATTGACTTGTATACTTTATATGGGCAAATTTTATAGTATGTAAATTACATCTATAATTGTTTTGAATTATTGTCCTAGTTTGGATAAGAAATTATGTAGTCTTTCTGCTTGATCCCATTTCTGCCACTTGCAAATACATTTTAAAAAGAAAGAGAAAGAAAAAAAGAAATGAAACTGAATCAATCTGGCTACTGCTTTTGGAAAAAAACAAACCAAACCTCCTGGCATGGTTTTTGAAGTATTTGTTAGCGAGAGATGCCATCCAAAGCAAAGGAAATTTGATTCTCCTACACCAAGACATTAAGTCACTCTTTTGGAAAAGGAACCCTTCCACTGGCATAGAGTTTGTTTTACAATTTGCCAAAAATAAAGATGATTTTTCAAGTAAACATGCCATGAGATAAAAAATTTTAATGAAAAATAAGGTATGCCTGTTATTATTGCTAGGTAGCAAATCACCCCAGAATTCAGTAGTGAAAATAACATTTCACCATGCTTTTGGATTCTGTGAATGTTGGATTCAGACAGAGCACCGGAAAGATGGCTTATCTGTTCCACACTTCCTAGGGCCTCTGCTTGCTGTTAGCTGGGACCTCAGCTCAACTGTCCACTGGAAGACCAACACGTGGCCTCTCTCTGTGGGCTACTTTGGACTTTCTCATAATATGGCAGCAGGTCTCAAGAGGGAGCATCCCCAGAGGGCAAGGGACAGGAGCCTGGCATTGTTAGGATCTAGTCTCGAAAGCCACCGTCACCAAATTCTGCCCAGATTCAAAGGAAAGGGACATAAACCTAAATCACTTGGTATCAGGGAGGGGTGTCAAGGTCATAATGTAATAACATGCAGAGTGGAGTTTCACTGGACGCAGCTCTGGAAACTGTGCCTCCCCTTTCCTTTGAACCTTCTCTTTCCCTCCCTGCAGTTGTTCCCGTTCTGCTCAGTTTTGACTCCACTCCCACTAGCTTTCCTCAACGTGGCCTCCTATCAGGAGGGAGCCCAGTGCAGCCAGACTCAGCAGTTCACAGGGGCCGAACTGCCCTGTTCCTTCTGGGCCTTACCGTGGGCTCTGGTCCTCATGGCCTCTGGACTGGGCAGCTTCCGCCCCTGTTACCGTGTCAGCCTGCAGTGCTCCCCAGTGGGTCCTCTGGGCTGTGTGGGGCCTCTCCTGTTCTCAGGGCCATCAGAGACCTCTTGCCTTCTCTCTGTTTCCTCCTGCACAGGTGGTATGGGCCCCCTGGTGACCTGTCCTCACCAGCTAGAAATTTGGAGTTTGTGAGCTACACTGTCTCCCAGCCTTGTGTGAATGCTGCCCCCAGGCCTTGGCCTTGGTGATCCAGTTACTCTGATTCTTTATGTGAGAATTTGGGAAGATCCAAAATTGTCCTGCCTCTACTATCACCATTTCACCAGAATTCACCCAGAGCATCTTTTAAAAATGTGAACCAGGTCATGCCACTGCAGCCTAAAACCCTTTAATGGACAGCCCATTGCACCCAGAACAAAATGCAAACATCTTACTTTGTGCATTTAGCACATCAGGATTTCACTGCCCCCTCAAAGCCTCAACTGGCCCTCCTACACTGCCTGTGCTCCCTCTATTGCTAATGAAAAGCTAATCCAGGTTCCCTGATTATATGAGGTCTATCATTAGGTCTCTACACTACTTTGTCTTGCAGACCTCAGCTTACTGAAAGGCCTTCCCATCTCCAATAGTCTCTGATATGGTAGACCTGTGACATTCATGAGGAATATGCCCTGGGGGCCCTCTTGTTTCCCCACATACACAAATATTATAACACAAGATTTCCTCCATAAAATGCAGTAAAGTGTAACTGAAAAATTTAAGTGACCTCTTAATGTTTCTCTGGCTACAGAACTCAAATCATTTCTAAAGCCTTTAAAATAAATACAGCCACTAAAATAAAGGCTACACTACATTACACAAGCCTTTTATTTTCAAGAGGTTCTTCTTATTGCCCTTGATGCCCCACGTTTTGGCAGATCGTGAATCCAGCTTAATTTGAAAACCTGCCGTACTGACCTGGGATGGGAAAGACAAACTCTCCTTGGGCATCTTAATCCAATATCACTTTTTCCCCTTGAAATTATATGTTAACCAAGGCATTTCCTGCAAGTATAGCACTTCATCGTTATTGAACAGGTGCCCCTTTTCTCCTATGTTTGGGGAAACAGGCTTCCAAAGTGGTTGGTCAGCTGGTGCACCCCCCTGAGCCCCACATTGCATAGAGCTCTCTCTCACATTCCTACACGGACTCTTGCTGAAGGTGAGGTCAGTTCAGCCCCTGCCTTCATGTGTCGGTATGGGCTCCGCAGCTTGCTATTCCTGTCTCTCTTTCCCATCATTCCCCTTTCCTGTCTCTATGAGATTCCCCCTGCTGAGCAGTTGGGCCCCTACTGAACCCTATGAACTGTTCACATATAGAAATATGACCCCAGCCTGCACTGAAAATTCAGCTCACTTACACTTTTCACTGATTGTTTTGCCACAAACTAGCCAGTGTGTCATTAGCTACGAGTGGCTAGTGACTCCTGTATCATGTTGTGCGAGAGAGGAAGGGAGAGAGAAAGCAATAATATGTAAAAGGGTAAACAGTGCGAAATAAGACTCCCCGTATTCCGATCCCCAGTTCCTCAATTCAGTCCTCAAAGGCAAATACTTTCCAGAGTTATTCTATATATCAGGTGTATTTTTCCTCTTTTTTAAAATACAAGTGGAGGCACACTATACAAACTTTCATACTGTAGTGCCTTTTTTTTTTTTTTTACTTAACCCAATATCTTGGAGGTTATTCCTTAGTAGCATACATGTGTGTGTGTATGTTTATAAATGTGTGTAGGTATGCATGGATGTTTGTATATGTATGTATGTGTTCAGTTAAATTCATATGCTTATTGACAACTTTCTGTGTGCCACACACTTTGCTAGGCATTTGGGTAGTAACATCAGTGAACAAAATTGATAAATGCCCCTGCCTTTGGATTTTACATTTTAGCAGGGAGAGATAAGCAATAAACACCTATGTAAATAAACTAGACACTGTGTTACAAGTAATTAGTACTATGAAAAAAAAGCAAAGGAAATATTGTGCAGGGTAGGAGTTTCCATTTCAAATAGAGTGCTCAGAGCAGACCCCGTTAAGAGAGATTTGCTCAATGCCTTGAAGGAGGGGAGGGTGTTCCAAGCAGGGGGAGAGCAGCACCAAGGAAGGGGGCCTGGTGTGTCTGAGGAGCCGTGAGGAGGCCAGTGTGGATGAGTGAAGTAAGAGAGGAGACAGGTGTGAGTGAGGGCGGATTGGAGAGGGCAGCGGTCTTCTCTGCTTTGTGACCAGTGGGACTCCTGCTTTGCATCTCCCGAGGTCTACTATGCTCTTCTTAACAGCCACAGACATTCCCATGTGTGGGTGCACCATCATTTTCTTCCCAGTATCCTACTGAGAAGGACACTTAAGTTGTTTCTGACCTGTTTTATTATTCTAAACAATGACATACTTCTTCTTATCCTTGAATCTAAATGTGTTTGCTCATGTGTAAACTCACCTGTAAAATACGTTCCTAGTGATGGAATAGCTAGACAAAGGGGTACTTATTTTTAATTTCCCTAAATATTGCCAAATTGCCCTCTAAAGAAGTTGTACAAATTCCTACCCCCTGTCACAAGGTGTGCAAGTGCTTGTTTCCCTGTTACCACAAAGCAGTTAATTGACAGCTTTATTCTTGCCAATTCTATAAGTAAAGAAGTTTTCTTACTGGCATAATTTTCGGGTGCTCCCTTTGCTACTCTACATTATATAATAATGTGATCCATTCCCTTGCTCTTCCTTTTCTCAGTGCTCCCTAACTGCTTTGCACTTTATGTCTTTTACAGCATATATTGCTTTGTGTTTTAGTTGTTTGTGTCCTTGGGTCCCACTTTTCATTATATGCTTCTCAAGAGCAAGGCTAAGCTCTCATTTTTTATACCCTACCCCAGTGTCTAAAATTTTGCTTAACACATAGTAAGCAGTTAATGTATCTTTGCTGGTTAATGAATGAATGAGTGGCTTAATTCTATTTGAATTATGCTGTATGCTCTTGTACTTGTTTTAAAATAATAATTAAAATGGCGGCAATAATGTCACTAAAGCTCCTTGGTTTATTGAATTACATGTTTTTGACTGCTGAGAACAAGTGTGCATTCTATCTGTAGTGTTCATGATGGAAATAGTCAATTTGTTATCTTATTTCTAATATCAACAGTAAGCGTTTCTTTAAATAGACAGAGGCTGAGAAGAGCTGAGTGGGATACCTCCATGGGTGACAGGAAGTCAGTTCAGACAGATCCCCGTAGCTTTGCCTGCCTCTGTCTGGTTTGTCATCTTGAATCTGAGCAGCAATTTCTGGTGTGTAGCCTCGGGCATCTGACTGCTGAGGTCATTAGGCCAGTGGTTATAGCAGCACTTCATTTTGAGAATCTGGAAAATGTGATTTGAAAATAGATTTGGACCAGGGAGTGTGTGCTGGGTTAGGAAGAGGAACAGCACTTCCTGGACTGGGTTTCCTGTCCTCCTGGGTCCCTGCAGAGATTAACAAATGTCCCATTTTGGAAATGTTATCCTGACTCTCCCTCCACTCTGTACATAAGCATATTAAGGGTTCTGAGAAGCCCTGAGGCAAAGAAGAGTCTATGTCAGTGTTTCTCAAATTGATTTGATCACAGAAAACTATTTTTCCTAGTAATGCCTCTCAATATAACACAGGATACTCGTGTTCCACAGAATAGAGTTGGAGAAAAGCAAGAGCCATTGTTTTTCTGTTTTTCATTTTGTACCAAAGAGGTAATTATATAAATTTATAAATAATTATCATTAAATATATATTTTAAGTTGCTAGCATGCAGTCATTAAATGAAGAGTTGCTACACAGTATGAGCTGGCTTGTAGCTGTTTGACCGCAGGAATAGGCCACAAATGAGCCTTTTAGTTTAGTGATCTATTTTTTTAGTAGAAAACATTCTAGGACTAACTAGAAACACTAAAGCTAAACATTTAAGAGTTTAGGGACAAGTTTAAGCCTGAAAATTGATACATGAAGAAAATGATGATTTTTAAAACTAAATCTAGATATCAGTTTCCCCTAACTGTATGACATCTTCCGGTACCTGAAATGTGGTCAGAGGAATGTTTATAAAACTTCTGTCTGGGTTGTCAAAGATGCCAGCTGATGACTGCTCTCTTGGATTAGAAACTATGAAGATGTATTTAACAGGCACTGAGAAAAATGCCTGCTTAGAAAGTCTCAAATGCCCCCTCCTCTCCTTCTGTTACAGCTCATGATTTTTCATGCTCTCTAATGCATTCACCTTGCTCCATCCTCTTATTTCTCTTGTCTCTTTCTGTGCTCCTTTAAAACATTCACTAGGCTGGCAATTAGAGGCTGAACCAGATGCATCCTTTAATTTAATTTCACATTCCATCATTTGAAACATGACCAAGCATGTGCTGCTGTGGCCTTCAGAGTGCTGGGAAATCAATATGTTAATTTTCCTCCATCTTCTCAAATCATCTCTGAGAGAGAGCAAGCACCTCCTGCCATGAGAGGCTCACCGGGGGAATCTCTGGTATCAGATGCTGCCCCAAGTACTTGTACTCTCACGCCCCACCCCGCTTTATGAATGAGTTGTATTCAAAGTATATTTGTACATGCATCATTTGGAACTTTGAATTCGTGTTTTCCTCCTGCTGAAAAATGTTGCTCCTGGTTATTAGGATTCAAGACTAGCCCTTAAAATCCCATTAATCCCTAGTGTATCTGAATCATGCTGTAAACAGTTAATTCACATGCAGTGGGACAGTGTCTTTGCAGTTGAAGAGAGGTAACAGTCCCACTAGGTTCTACTGGAGTGATATTTCTATTAATGCAGTTTATGGCTCCATTCCCTTTTCTTGTCCAGATCTTACTGGTGACTCATTCAACTTGTGGTAAAATGAAACCTCCAAGGTTTTTTCTATGTCAAATGCTCCAAGGTTAGGGTTGCACCTCCCCACTTTTTTTATACCTGCACAGTTAAAGTGTTCCTATTAGTGGACATCCCTGTTGCATTCCATCTCACTGAGTTTTGTCTCAGTGTTCATGTAAGTGGAGTGCTTTGTTAATTTTGCTTCAGTCTACATGTAGGTGTTAACTCAGCTATGTCACTTCATATTGGGCTGGTTTTATTTCTGTGCCTTTATACAAGTTTTGGATAGAAATGTGGGCTATGGCAGCTTCAAGAGCTTCAGCGTTCTGAGTATTTTCACAAGAAAATATTATCTTGTGAGAGCATCCTTTAAACTGTGGGGACCAGACTAAGGATCTTAATGATCTCCATTTCTATGGATAGTAAAGTGGACGCAGCAGGTTACTAGTAAATGGTGATTTGAACCATGCTCTGTGCATTTAGTTTTGTCCTTTTTCTGCTACCGAATTTATTCTTTACTGTCCTCTGTGTTTTGAACTTTGATATATGTACATTTTTTTACTCCCATCTTCTAGGGCTATTCAAGTAGACCATGACTGTGCAGAGATTACAGTAGTTCTTGGATCAAGAATTACTGTGGGGAAAAAATTGTACATAGCACCCCCAAAAAAGAAGAATTTCATATTAATGAGAATTAATCACATGTATACTGTAAGATACTATAAATCAACCCCAGCTGTGGTGGTTTATATGTCCTGGAAAAAAAAAAAAAAGAATTCCTGTGGTCAATCTCTGCATAGTCACGGTAAACCTGAATGTAATAGGGATGCAGAAAAGAAGCCCAGTACTTCTGTTTGTTTTTGATGTTTTCCTAGCATTATAGCAACAGGAACACCCCAACAAAACAGAAGCAGTTATGAACAATGAGTCGGTCCCGTTCTTTGTTCTTTCAAGACCTGATATTACCAACCTCAGCTTCCCAAGATCCTGCCCACCTGTGGGTAAACAAGGGCCCAGGTAAGTATTAAAATGTCACTTGTTGGCTCCGCCTCTCAGCACTGATTCCGCTGTGCGTCCCCCACCACCAACCAAATTGCAGGAATGCCTTCTCTTAAATCCCCGCAACACAACGACTGTCCAACTTTGTTCTGAAAGTCTTATGTTCCCTTTGTCTGGAAGTCCTGTTTTCCCAGCTGCCTCATGTTGGGGAGGGACCTCTCCTAATGCTCTGAGGCATAGCTACCAGCCAGACCAGTGCTCAGGCCCCACTCAAGTCTCTAGTGGGTTTCAAGAGGCAACCCAGATGGGAAAAGCCCTTTCCCTCTTACTTTGCTGTACTTTGTCACATAGACCTTAGAGCCGGCTGCTGTGCACTCTCCAAAGCCTAAGGGACTTTAAAGAAACAAAGTTTTTCTATCTCCAGTCCCTAGAGGTCTGTCACAAGCCTAGAGGGTGGGGTCGCACATACTAATGACTCAGAATCAGGGGCCCCTCTAACCTGAAGCCATTAGCCTTCTAGACAGAGCCTTCCCTGTGGCAGCAGGCCTCCCTCTCAGGATGTATTATTCCCGTGGTGGTTTCTCACTCTGTTAAAGATATACCCCATTAGTCCCCCAGACTGCCCAGCTGTGGCTGAAGCTTAGCGCTAACAAGATTTATGTTCCCCATCTTGAGCCCCATCAATAAACTGTCCTTTGTACCTTCAGTTATATTCTGAAGGATCTGATTATTCAGGGTTTTAGCTCCCCACACTGCCTGTTGGGATCATCCTTCAGTATTCTTCCTTGATTATGTGCCAATTCTCCCATATTGCACAATTTCCCATTTAGGTTCTAAAATCACCAATAAGTTCCCTGCTCATTTTCTCTTGAGAGCCGACCAGGGTCACGTTGAGGGCTCCGGCTCTGGAGCTCACAGGCCCAGATTGACATGCTGGCTCTGCACATGACTTTGGGCAGTTCACTTCCTTTTACTAAGCCACAGTTCCCTGTAAACTATAAAAATGGGGATGATATGGACCCTATCTCATGGGGCTGTTGGAGCATAAGGTGAGAGAACCCTGTAAAACATGTGCATACCATCCAGAATATTTAAGCTGTCAATAAGCCTTGGCTGTTTGGTTATCACCATTATCAATGTCATTTTTATTATAATTTTCCTCTTGCCATTCAGTCATTTTATGTGTCACTTATATGTTTAGTACTGTTTTAATAAGTTGGAGATACTTCTATCAATTATGGTACTTGCAATGCACCTCTGTGGATTTATGCTCTACAGGAGACCCTAGAGTTGGCTGTATGTGACCCACATCCTGAAGACATAGGCTCTTTCCTGAGCCAGTGAAGTAATGTTTCTTATTTACTTCAGGCTTATGGGAATTCCTTGTTTTTCAAACTGAACAGAAGGAAACTCTCTGGCTTTGAGGTGGTCTTTGTTCAGAGCAGCCCCTTCAAAAGCAAGGTTAGGTGTGTAACCGTCCAAGCAACTCTGAGTGAGGCTTAGAATTGGCCTGTTCTTTGGGGGGACCCCCCTTCCTGTGATCAGCTGAGAGCAGATTGTATCTAAAACTCTTTAGACCAAAACAACCCAAATTTAATTCAGCCTTAACAAAGCATTCCACAGATCTGTAGTGAATGGACACCTTATTTTAGGATGTACTCTGTGGTTTGTTATTTGGACTAGAGTAGCCATATCCAGTTGTATTATATGTATGTGTGCAAGATCTTTTATCTTTAAGGCCCAATGTAAGTATTTAAATATAAGTATATACTCAGAAGTATAGTTGAAACTTAATGGTGCATTGTGTTACTGTATTACATTTGGAAAAATGTAATAATGAAAATGACAATATCATCATTAAAAATGAATTTCCTTTAAATAAGCATTTTCCTGAATTTAAGTGGGAGATTAGAACTTCAAAAGATGAAACTGTCTGTGATGTTGAGTCTTTGGCATGTCTCTGAATAATAAACCACAGCACATAGGCCAACTGCTGAGTTTTTATTGTGAGTTTGAATAAAAAAGTGAATTAGGGCTGCTGGTACCATGGGGTATAAAGTATGGCTTGTAGGTGCCAATGTAAGGAGTAGAACATCCTAACACGTAGCCAAAGCAGATCCCTGATCCATCTGGGTCACCCTCTCGAGCTTCATTGCTCATATATTTCTCAGTCCCCTGCTTCCCTCTGGCCATCTGATGGCCCCCTTCCATTGTCCTGCCTCAGCTTCCCCAGGGCTGAACCAGTGGGTCAGCCTCTGGACCTCGCCTCCAGCCCTGCTATTTGCCATTCTCTTTGAGTTAACTGTCCACCTGATTGTATACAAGGCCTGAGTCCCTCTTCTTTTCTTTTTATTGGCCGAAGTAAGTTTCACAGAATAAACGTGGGCCTGACCCAGCTATAAAAAAATAAATTTCATAGCACTTCTCTTAATGAACTTCATGCTGAATCATACTCTCCCTCTGCACACACTTAAATTTTAGATACCCTGAGTAATAACTTAGTCTGAATTTGAAATTTCACAGACCTAAAGGTCACCTTCACCATTATTTATTTGGCTAGTGATTTGTTTATTCATTTATTCCACCCTTTTCTCAGCACCTTTGCTGAGTGTTCATTATGTCATAATAAAAACAAAATCCCCCATTTATTGAACACTTACTATGTGCTAGGCACTGTGCTCAGGGCTTTATGTGCTTTGGTTTGCTTCAATAATCCCGTGAATTAGGCATTATTATTACAATACTCTAGAGGTGAGGAAATGAAGGCATAGGCGGTTAAATCATATCCCCCCCAGGCTTTCAGCTACTGAGTAACAGATCTGAGATACAATCCCGTATCTGCATGGCTCCAAAGTCCACCTTCCACCAAATTACCAGAGTAGTATTAAATTCTGAACAGTTAAACTATTCTAGTATCCAGTTCCTTTATTCCTCATTAATTACACTGGGAGTGTCAGCAAGGTGGGAGGGGGAAGGAAACATCCTCCTTTCCCAATACTCTTACTTTTTGTGAGCTCGGGAGTGGACACAGACATAGGGATGGATGCAGCCAGGAAGATGTAAAGAGATATTGCAAAAATAAAAAACACTGGATGTTCCAGAGGATGTGCTGGAAAAGATGTTTTTCCTCCTGCATTTGAAGGGTTTGCAGCAATAAGAAGGCTAATGAAGAGTGTGTGCTCAGGACTTGGGGGACTCCTCACTATGATGGAGTCAATTTCTCAGACACTGTGTTCTGAAAATGGCATTGGTGCCCATGGCCCCTGCCCCACGGAATACATAGTGAGGAAGCTGCACCGCGGGGAAGCCACTCTCCCACTTCTCAGGTTGGGGCCTGGTGGCCTTCTCAGGCCGGAGTCATTTTGGTTATTAGGAAAGAACTCTTTGAGATGCACACAGGAAGAGGAAGTAAAGAAGTGGTTCTTAAACTTTATTGAGCATAATCACAAGCGTGGGAAGTAAAATTCAATTTAAGGGGCCTCATCCATAGTGATTCTGATCTAGCGGGGCCTAGGCTGGAGTGGAGCCTGAGATTCCATATTTTCAGTAGGCGTCCCAGGGGATGGCGATGGCAGGGGTCTGAGGTCCATGCCTTCAGAAAGGCTGATGTAGAAGGACACTTGCAGTCAGAAAATCATTCTTGCCACTGACTACATTTCACTGAGGCAGTGATCCTCAAAGTGTGGTCCCCATACAGCCTCAGCATCACCTGGAACTTGTTAGAAATGCCAGTTCAGACCTCCTGAGCCAGAATTCAGGGCCCAGTGATCTGTGTTTTAGCAAAGCTCTGGGGGATTCTGAGGCACGCTCAAGAGCAAGGCCAGCTGAATCAAGGTGAGCAAAGCACTGCTGCAGAGCCCTGAACCACTGGTTCTCAGACGTGGCCACACACTGCAGTCACCTAGGGAGGTTTAGAAACTGGTTCACATGCCCAGATATTCTGATTGACTAGGTCTGGGATGTGGGCTGGGTATTGGGATTTTTTTCAAAGATCCCAGGCTGCTCTCATGGCACCAGAGTTTGAGAACCTCTTCCCAGTGGCTCTGGCAGCCTGAGTTTCTTCCTCACTCTGTGATACGACAACTTTAATGCAAGGGTCACCTTTGTCCCCAGTCACCAGTAATGAAATGCCTCTGTATCAAGAAAAGGATAAATGCTATTATTTATAAACAGGCTGACATGTTTATTTTTCACAATAGACCTTTACACTATAACCCAGGGGTGGAGAAGGGAAGTAACCTCCTCCAGGCCACTGGGAAAACAGAGGCAAGGTTGAAATGGCAGCTCATTTTGCCCCTTTGCCCCTTTGGCCTGCTGGCCAGTCCACCAAGCCACACCGACTCACATCACTCGCTTCCTCAGTTCCCTCTGGGGCGTCCTCCCTGTGCTGGCACATTCTCGTCTTTATTACTATGGAAGCAACTGGCAAGTTTGCAAGTCACAGCCAGCTAGATCCTTAGCATCCCCTGCTGCACGTGACTGTATGAAAGCGTGCATTTATAGACAAATAGTTAAGTGATTGGTGATTATAAAACATGTAATTTGGGGAAGTGGGCGCCTGCTTACCTGCGGTTTATGTAACATTAATTTCAGGGAAGTTCCTGTGAAAGTGCCAGCAGTTCACAAGTATTCCTTCATCCTTACCCAGCCTCCTCACTGTTGCTCCTCAAGGCTCCAGCAAGCAATACTAATGCACCGCCCTGCTCCAATATATGGCCAATAGACCATTTAATCAGTGTCACTGGATGTATAGTTCTGTGACTCTAGCATTTCTCAACGTGCTTCCTCAAGGACATAGAAGTCTTGCTCATTGCTGAAGCGAATTGATTCTACCTTTTACAAGCCTGCAGGATACAAACGCTTGACAAGAATTGTGTTGATTCTTAACCCTTTCCTCTTCCTGTGACAAGCTCTCTGGTTGTTTTAACAAGGCACATCACAGATGAGTCGTTGGACCTCAACATTGTTCCAAAGGGAAACACTCAAGGCTATTATCTTGTCATAAAACATTACCTCAATGTGGCCCCAAAACATGAATGCTGCGTCTCTGGTGGAGAAAGCTGAGGGGGCAGTCGGACATCCTGGCAGGACTGCTCCATCTCAATCGACTCCTGTATAAATTATTGACTTGTCTTCTGCTTCAGTGATTATGTAATTTTCTCTCATGTTAGTTGCAATTTTTCAGCCTACTGTGAGAAATCATGCCTGGTAGCCTATTAATCCTGTTAAAGGTCAGTTACACTGATTAAAGCTTTTTTTTTTTTTTAGCACAGAGACAGCCCCTTGCTGGGAAGGCAAAAATGATGATGCATAGCATTCTTTAATTCTTCTGTTGAATTAGATGTATCAGAAAATGCTAGGGCCTTTAATCCTGTCCTGGACCTTTCTGTTGAAGCCAACATCTATACCTAAGTATCTAACATAAACAAACATCTAATAATAAACACTAAAACATCTAAGCATACAGGCTATGAATAATGAAAGTTCTTTTATTTATTTTTTTGCTTTTTCCTAAGTCCCTTACCCTTAGACTCTGCCTCTGAGAATTCCTTCCTCCCTCCTCCCCCCCTTCCTTCCCTCACTACTCATCCCCCAGATGTGACTGGCTTCTTCCCATTTGGAGCGTTTCTGGAGATGTCTTATTAATGTGAAGTACTTTTAGTGTAAAAGCAATCTGGAATTTAAAGGTGTCTCTTTGTAACAAAAACTATAAAGTGAATATTTAAAGTAAGTTACGTTAAAGCATTCATATTTAAAAGCTATACAATAGATTTCTGAGATTTTAAGATGATTAGATTGGCAGTAGAATTGAATAAATTAATTCAGAAAATAATGAGCCATTCTTTAAACCCTTGCTTTGTTTAATTAAGACCACCTGGAAACAAAAAAGTTTTACTGAAGGATGTGAATGCAAGCTCCCCTCAGACAGTTGCTTGCTGAGTTATGTGACCTTTCATGACCTATTTTGTCAAAATAGTCCCTATTTCACATATGAAGAAACTGAGGCAAAGATGTGTTGTGACCTGCCTTTGAGCCAGTGATTTCTAAATTATGATTCTGTTTGGGGTTTCTTTACTCTTGAAGAGTATGAGTTTTAAGACTCTCTTATAAGCTTTGTTTTTATACATACATTTCTTATAAAGTCACTTGATTAAAAACCAACATTCCTTTTAATATAGAAAGTGTGCTTGCTGTGATTAGTGGATTGTGCCTCTAATTAATTATAAAGGTCTTTTTGGGGGTTCTTATTAGATAAGCATATGGAGTTCAAACATTACTTGCATTTAAGAATGATTTTGTTTTTGTCAAATTGGGGGCCAATATTAAAAAGCTCATATTCCATTTCTCCATTGTCTGTTGCCTAAGCAGACATATGAAATGGACTCAGTCTTTAGTATTTGAGCTACTGGGTTTTTGTTTTCAGTAATTCAAAAGCAGGTGGGTCACTTGATCTACACTGAATGCTTATCTTCATTCGGTTGATGGTATCTGGTTCATCTTGAAGTCATTTCAGCTTTTGTTTTAATGCCTTAAAACCAAGCCATTGAACTGTAGAGTTTTGAGTCTCTGGTAACATAAAGGTGATCAAATCCAACCTAATATTTAATAGGTAGCAAATCCCAGTGCAAAAAGGGAAATCAAGAGTGATTCCCTTACCCACTTATTCATTCTTATTTAGTCACAGTCAATACTTGCTGAACAGTGGCATTACTTAAAACAGTCTTCAGTAGGTATTACTTAAAACTTCAGTTGCTGAGAATATGCTTGATGAACACTGAATTAGAAAGCAAGTTAGAACTCCATTAAATAAAAAAATCACAAGTCTGCCATTGCAAGTTTATAATTTAGTGAAAAGATGAACCATCTTGGCCTTGATTATTGCTCTTTAAGTCAAAGTCTTGGCAATACCTGGAGATCATCCCATACAGTTTTTGCATCTCCCCAAATGTAGAAGTGTCCCATGCAGAATTGTTCTTTGTGTGTTTGATTCCTCATGGGGCAGCCATGTGGGAGGAGTAGGTGACCATGCAGAGAATAAGAAAGTGCTGATACAAAGTGCTGAGAATATAAAAATGATTAAATTAAAGTATGTGCCCTCAGGGAGCTCATGGTCTGGTAGGGGAGGCAGATGTGAACTCAGAGTTAAAGTACAGTTGCACAAACGCTTTAAAGTAGGTGTGTGTGCTGTGTGCTAGAAAAAGCGGAAAGAAGGGAGTAATAACTCTGCCTGGAAAACCAGCCACCTTCTCAAAAGAGACACCATGTGCAGAGATCTGAAAAACCTGACTGAGATTTTATACAAAGGCTATGGGGGGCCTCAGAATTGGAGGCTGGTCCTGGAAAGAACCGCACACCCCCAAAATATCTCTGCAACTTGCTGACTGATAGACTAAATTCAAGGCTGGAGCTTCATCCTTCTAAGAAGGTTTTAATTCCTGTTAAAAATATACTTTTGATGGTGCTAATATTTCAGGTTGTCGTAAGTTGTATTCAGTGTGGATGAGCTTCAGGGGTTTTTTTTCTGAACGTGTTTTCATAGTTTAAGGGGGAAAAGTACAGCTATAGTGGTGTCGTAAGTCCTGGACTAGGATGGAGAAGGGGGTTCCAAAAGATGGATGGCAGCCGCGGAGGAACAGTCTTGGATGGTCTGAAAGTTCTGAAGATAACTGCCTACACACTCACTTCCTGCGGGTGGCCCGTCTCTGCAGTCACTTCCTCCTCCTCCTTCTCCTCCTCCCTCACTTCCCCCTTCCTCCCCCCTTTTCTCTTCTTGGCTCTTCCTTCAAGTCCAAAGTGTAAGTCTTTCACTGAAGTGAGTTTTCACACCATTTATGAAAGGAAAAACCTGCTTCAGCTTTACTTATCAAGCACTTCACACTCAATATGTGTTTGATATATAACTGGTCTCTAGTGCGCCTTCCCCACGGTGACGTGAAGGAGCCTGGCACATTCCCAGCGGAGAAGGCCGATGAAGCTGTGGGGCAGTTTGAAGCCAGGAGGAGCGTGATAACCAGGACGCTCTACAGATGGGGCCTGGCCTCCTTCATTTCCTTACACGGAACTCCATCACATCACACTCTGGTTGTTAGCTAAGATCTATTTTTAAAAAACAAATGACGTTGCTTCTGGTTATTTCCCTTGCATGGAATAACACTGACCAGGACGCTTTCTTGGCCGACTACAGAAGATGCATTTCAAAGGCTGTCGTGACTGTGAATTAACATGAGAGCTTTGGCATCCAGAGCACTCCGTCTCTAAGACTGGCTGGAGGGGTTCAGGTAATGGCCGGAAATAGGTCCCAAAAAGGATGGTTCCTGCAGTGGGCTGAACATTGCCCTAAATGAATCCAAGGTCTTTTTCAACATTAAGAGTGTCTGAGTTTATGAAATATCATTACCAGAGCAGATGAACAGGCTGCGACCCAGCACCTGCCCTTCAGCAAGGATGACCAAATATGCTTCTGGTGAAGCACACTGTATATTTAGTGAAGATGAGGAACACCATTCCCTCCTAGTCATGTACTCTATTGAAATTGCAAGTGGGTAACCTTTATGAGACCAAAATGTAAGTACATATACTTCAATTTCCTTATCTATCAACTCATTATTTTACTACCGCCTTCATAAGGTTTTATAAGGCTTAGATGAATAGCTTTATGTAATCATTTAGAAGAGTGTCTGGACATAGGAAGCACAAAATAAATATTAGCTGTCATTAGTAATGTTGCTGTTATTATTATATTCTGAAGTCTATTTAAGCTGCCCTCTCTCTCATAGGCATGGGAACACAGTAGCGGCTTTATAGGCAAGGCAAGAGATGGAGGGTTTGCTCAAGTTCAAATGACATTCTTTGTGCCTAGTTACACTCCATCCCAACAGGGAAGAATATAAAGAAGCACAATCTCTTTTAACATCCTCATCCTTTTAAATAACTGTGAATATTAATAGGCTTTAATATATAAACCTGTAAGAAATTATCGATGACTAGGTGGAGCTTCAGAAACTACAACCCATTCATTTGCTCTCAAGTGTAGGTGGACTTCTTATTGTGAAACAAAACACATCCCTGAAAAGTTGAGCTTAAATTAAATTTTGGTCAACAGTATCAGTATAAATAAAGTACTAACTATCAGCAAAACTGTTTTGTCATTTATTATGTTTTCCTAAGGGATACCTGGGGATTGCAGTAGGCTGATGTGAGCACTGTGATGCTCTAGCCAACCACATGAAGTGTACTAATTAATAGTGCAATGACTGTAGCCAAGAGCCAAGATTTAGGAATTCTAGCACCTTTTATCTTTCATACTCAGACTAGATCTTGCATTCTATAGAGCGGTCAGCTTTGGGGCTCTGATTCTTTCCCATTTATTTTTCATTCTCTGCCCTGTTTTTCTGTGGCCAGAAACACAAGTGGAACCTATTTTCCAAATGACTGTTTATCTCCAGTTTTGACTTGGACAGCCAAACAGTCTCTCTGCAGGGTCCATGTCCTTCTTGCCTGCCTTCTTCGCAGCTGCACAGGCCTTTTGGCACACTGAGTGCAGTGGGGGAGCATCATGTCCCATTGCTGTGCAGGGCAGGCCGCATTTGCCTTGTTAGGCAGGCTAAGCACTTGCTGCATGACTTGGTAATTTGTGTCACTTGAATACAAGTGGGAAGCCTTTTAGAGAATTTTCAGAGAAAAATATAAAACAAACTCTTTGAGAATGTGAGAACGTAATACATGCTTAGCAGACAGCATTGTCATTGGTGATATGTGTATAATTATTACTCAGTTTTAGGTGGTACTTAAGCCCTTTGTCCTGGGAGGAGAAGATTCATTTGTATACATCATCATTATCCCTCCTGACATGTGCTTTGGTGACATTAATCTGTGTTTTATTTCCTGCAGCAATAATGATGGGGTTGTCTTCTGTGGCTTTATTATATTGTCATGTTTTTTTGGTGATCATCCTCATAGTACAAAAGAAACATCTCATGTGGGAGTAAGGTCCAAAATAGCTGACATTTAACGGTCATGCTGGCAAGCATCTAGTTTTCTTCCATTTTATTCATTCTCCTTGTCAAACTGAGTCCTGGGGAATTATCATTGACTATGGTCAGACTGATAGTTATTTGTAATTTTATGTCAGAGCACATTTCAGAGTTGGAGTTTCTTTCTAAAAGACTAGATGTCTTGCACGGCGGTAGACTAGAGGGGACATAAATTCAAGGCTGCAAATGACTGATTTGAGGGAAGCTTGGAAAAAAAAGAGTGGGTCACCAGGGTGGCTGATTCAGAGAGACCACCAGTAGTTGCAGATGCAGTCGGTGGCCTTTGTGGTTCAGAGCTTAGCTTCTAAATCCAGTGGTGGAAGCACCAAGGGGAGCAACTGTACCAGGGTCTGTTCTGAGGACAGCAAGGGTAGGTTTAGCCGTAGAGATAGAGTCCAATTTTAAAGCTACAGTTCCTTTTTAAAAATATCTCCTAAAGGTATCTCCTATCACCTTTATTTGCATTTTGCTGTAACAGAATTAACTACGTGGCCCTGGCTTCTATAAACAGAATATTCAAGAATATGATGATAGTGACTACTCTCTGTGCTTCAGCTCAATAGGCCCTGTTTACAGCCTCATATACAAAACACATTAAAATACAGGGAATGATGAAATGAAATCAACCAGTATTGTTTAGTAATTTGTTAGATGTTTTAATAAAGCCAGTCCCCAGGGCAGAATCAATCTGTGTAACCACTGCCCATTATCTTTGTGCCTATTAAGGCATTTAACACAACCCTAAGGTAGTCTATTTTCATGTCTGTCTCCCTCAAATAAATGTGAGTTCCCAGAGGGTAGGGACCTTGCCTCATTTCTCTTTCATTCCCCAGAGTAAGCACGGGGCCGAACTCATAATGGTACTTGGGGAGCTGAATTGAACCAAATATTGAACCAGATATTGCATCTGCTTGCTGAAAGATTGAAGCAAATATTTAGCTGTAAGTTTTAAGTTGTACAGCACAGAGTGTGAAATAAAAATAAGGGGGAAATAGGAAAGCTGTTCACAACAGGTAATAGGAGTGAATCTGGGAAAGACAGACTGCAAGTCTGCTTCAAGCCCCCGCCCCTTTTCCTTCACGGGCAGCCCCGCTGACCACAAGGTTGGGATTTGCCTTCACCACCTCCCCTGACCAGAGGGAAGTGAAACTGTCAACACCGCTGTGTAGCAGGAAGCTTCCTCCAGTCCAGGTAGATTGCCTGCAGACAAGAATCTCCTTGTTGACAATCATGCCTTGACATTTAATGTTTAAGTAAAGCTCATACTAAATAAATATAAATCTCCGGAATGTTTCTCCAAGTCTGAAAAACCATTATCTCAAAAGAGAAGGTGATTCTCATGGAAAGAGCAAAGATATGGAGACCCTGTTTTAATATTATTTAAATTTATTATGTGTCATGCACCAAGCTAAGTGCTATATAAATATTACCTCATTTATTTTTAATCACCCTCTAGAGTAGGCAGTGTAATTATCCTTATTTTACAGGTGGGGAAACTGAGGCAGAAAGGAATCAAAGCAGCCTGCTCAAGGTCCCATCAGAGCCAGTGTGTGGTAGTCCAGCCGTATGATCAGTGCTTTTCCCTGCTGTGCTCTGCTGCCTTGCTCTTCTTGTGCAGTTATTTGAAACACAAGACATGAGGAAGCTGGGGTTTGAAACTTCTAGCTCTAGGATTCCTTCAAAACTCAGCTTATAAACACCAAAGCCCTTGAGACTGATGTCTTAACACTGCTGTTCCCATTAAAAACTTATTTAATGAGGTTTGCTGCATGCTAGGCTCCAAAGGAGCAGCCAAGATAAATATGACATACCTGTCCTTAGAAAGCTTTCCACTGAGTAGGGAGGTAGCACACAGCAGAGTTAACTGGGTGCCATAGGAAAGGTCCAGTCCCTGGGTGGTGAGGATCCAAGATAGGAAGAGATCACAGGTAGCTGGGGAGAGGAGATAAGGCTGGGTGGCTGAACCTTTGGAAAAGGACTCTGAAGGATCGCTAAAGGTTTGGGGGGATGCTGAGGGGGCTTCATTTTAGGTATAAAGGAAAGGTAAACAGAGACGTAGAAATAGGCAGAGCAGAAAGCATAGAGGAAGCACATGCACCTGACTGTGGCTGGAGAACAAGGCAGGTGTGGGTGGCTTTGGATGACAGATGAAACTGCACGTCCTTAATTTGGAAGACAAAAGGGAGAGCCCGTGGAAATTTTTAAGTAGGAAAGTAACTTGTGCTTCAGAAAAATGTATCTGTCATGACGCTTAGGATAAAGGAGAGGCAGGAAGTAAGTAAGGGTCTATCCCAGGGGTGACAGGCAGGATGGCATAAGGCAAGACCAACCAGACAGGAAAGAATGGGAGGAAAGCAGGTGACTGATTGCACTCATCAAGTACAGAGGCAAGAAGGAATGGCCATTTTGCTAAGTCACGTAAAGGGTCTGGACTCACCTGAAGCATACCATATGCCATCTCACATTGGGTGGTGGTTCTCTAGAGCGCAAAGCTTTCATTGAATTATGCTACCTATCTGCCATCCTGACTGGAATCATGGTAACCAAAAAGATGCCCAGGCCACTTTTGGGGAGCAAAAAAAGGAAGCTTGATAACAGAATGAGGCACTAACATTGAAACAAGTTCCAGATCAAATTAAGAATGTATAAAATACTGAGAGAGCATAATCATCATTGGGTATGCATTTTTATCCCAATTAATGTCACAGGACTCCTGTTCTCAGAAATAATTCTTACTTTTTATCTTTCTAAACTAACTTCCTTTTGTAAGTATGAATTTTTTTTTTACAGATTTCATTAATTTCCTGTTTTATTCCTATAATAAAGATTTGAGAAAGTTTTATTTTCTTCCTAGATATGTTTGTGGGAAAGTAACAGAGGAGATTTTATACATCAATGAGGCCTTTTCATTTCACAGAATCATTTGGGAGATTTAACAATGAAAAGATGCATGTAAAGCCTTAGCAAAGTTCCTGACACAGGACTCAGATTGATTTGACTATTTGAAAGAGAGCCAGTATCTATAGCATACATGCTTAAGGGCAGAAAGGCTTCAGTTCAAGCCCCAGTTCTGCCACTCCTTGGCTCTGTGACCCCAAACAAGTTCTCAGTTCATGCTGATAGCCTCAGTTTTCCATCTGCCATATGGTGACGATGAGACATGCTTCATTGCATATAGATTAAATGACATGTTGTATAGTGCCTGGCCTCAGGTGCCTGATGATGTCAGAGGTGGGAGCAAAGATGGTTAACACTACTAATACCCTACCACCACTGTTATTTGGGCTCCTGTGGCTAGTTAGAAAGCCACAATAAAATATAATGATAAAAACCAGGTGCTTACCAATAAAGGGTACTTAAAAAATAAAATGTTATTATACGATACAAATTTCTAGACTAGTTCTGATACCCAAGTCAAGGATCTATTTTTGAGAGAGGTTTATTGCTCCAATGAGTTAACTCTCAGTTATACAGAACACTGTGTGCTAGCCAGAATTTTCTGGAGACTCATCTGATGCAGAGATTGAAGTACTAATACTTTATTTGGGATGAAGAGAAAGGGAAGGGAGTCACAAATGCAAATGAGGCATCTAAAGAAACCAAGCTTAGAAACAGAAAGTAGAATGGTGGTTTTCAGGGATCCAGGGAGGGAGAAATGGGGAGTTGTTGAGCATGTCAGAGTTTCAGTTTCGTATCATGAAAAAGTTCTAGAGATCTGTTGTGTGACAGTGTGAATATACTTAACACTGCTGGACTACATGTGTAAATATGGGTAAGGTGGTAAATTTTGTGTCTTGTATTTTTTACCACAATTTTTAAAAGGGGGAAGGGGAGGGAGGCAGGGGATAACCAGTGGCTTGGCAGCTACATACACTTGGCATGTGGAACTTTTCTAGACATGCCAGAAGAAAGACTCATGCCTCACAACAGTGCTTAGGAGTGCATAGGCAATTAGCCACCCAGCTCCCCTCCATCTCCATAGGTCAGAGTTTGCCTCTTGGGAAGTTACCTCCTCCACATCTCCAGGCTCCCTGGGGCCTTTCCAGCTGTGAGATGCCAGCTTCCCCATGTAGCAGGAGAAACCAGAAGCTGCAGGTGGGTGACTGATGGGCCCAGCTGCCCAGTGGCAGCCACAAGGGAACATTTAACAAGCTCATAATAGGTGATGCTGATGGTAAAGCTGAGCTGCACAGGGAGAAGGAAGCATGGCCAAGGGAATCCAAAGGTGGGCGGTGGTACCCCTTTTTGTGGTAATGAAATGCTGCTGCACTCTACCTTTCTTTTTCTTTTTCTTTTTTAATAACATACGAGCATTGCCTTTAGTCAATATGCTTTGACTAAATATATATAAGCCAATATATTGTTATGACTTGACTGAATGCAGAGCAAGATTTTGGGATTGTTCCCCACATCCTGTCTGCCTTTGGAAATAAAGTGCATCCTAGTTACTTATCCCAGTTATTTATCACCCAGTGCAATGAGAGATAGCAGTATCAAGATATTTCATATTTCTAAAAAATATTAAAGTCATGACTTTTCCCAGCCTTTGTAATGTTTGAAATATTAGCAAAGTTACTGGCACAGGAGAAGCTGTTTTTTCAATTCCTACTCTGGGATTTTTTTTCATAAGAAAATTCCCTGATAAAGATCACAAGCTCCCCTGTTTTCTTTTGCTCAACTTTCTTCTGCTTCGACAGCTGACTAGATAATAGGCTATTAGAATGAGGGAGGCAGGCAGACTCCAGGAGATGAGTTTCCCAAAATGCTTGAATACAGAGTTATTTTTAGTGACCTCTGGGCATTTCACCCTCCACTACTTTCTGTCCTCCATTTTCTGTTTCCCTTTGTGAAGATGAGGCTCCCCTTTAGGCTGATACTGATTTGAGCATCAAGAGAACTCCATGTTAGTGTTAAGCACTGGGTCTTAAAGAGCAGAATTGTGCTCTTAGATTCTGGGAGACCCTCTTGTGAGTGGGCAGTGTAGTGACAGCTATCTGCCTTTGCTAAAAGTTCTGAGGCCCAGTAGAAGCTGCATGGAGATGTAATGTTTTGTCTCTTTCATTAATTGAAACAGGGATTTAATGCAGCCATATTTTGCGTTTGCACATGTGTGTGAGAATATGTATGTGTGGTTGCTCGATCCTGCCTATAATCTGAGAAATCCTGCAATGTGGTAATACAGCTTGGGGGAGAGAAAAGCAGGCATAAGACACTTAAACTTAGAAATGTATGGGCTTTGTTTCAATTTTTGATATTATAAACTATAAATTGAACCTCTGCATACTTTCTGTTTTACATTAACATTGTTGTGCAGACCCTTTAAAATTATTTCTGGCTAGGTTATTCTTGAATGAATGCCAGATGTAGTCTTTCAACAGTCTGTTTTCCTTTGTCAAAAAGAAAAATAAAACTATTCCCCCAAATCACAACAGATCGTAATTGTTTACCAGCAGGTTGTCACTTAAACCCTAAGAGGCTGTGAAGAGTCAGAATAAGAGGGAATGCATTTATGGTAGTTGAATTTGAGGATTCACATTGCCAAACATCATAAAGGGGAAGAATAAATGGACCATGTTTATTTAAAAAAATGTTACTGTGTAACCATGGCATTCAAGTGTAAGTTGAATGCATCACAAGATCCAACATTAGTATTTTCTCAAGAACCAAAAAAAAATTTTTTTAAGTCTTTCCTTTGTGTTCTAAATCAAATGCATGTATAAGCATTCTAGTAATAATGTAATTTTCAGATACCATGAATCAGTCAGGAATTTTCACTATACATTCACTGAGTACCTACTATGGATGCAGTTAAGGACCCTCAGATGAATAAAACAGTATCTACCCTCAGGGAGCTCATTTGATAAATTAGACAGCAATAAATAATAAATATACATAATTAATGCTTTGGGAACACAGTGAAGAGGGTGATTAATTCTGCACGAGTGGGTAGAAAGACTTTGCGGGAGAAAAAGCTTTGATCTGTGAGTAAAAGATAAGTAGGTGTATTTGTTTGGGTAACTAAATGCTAACTGCTGTAACAGAGCAACTCCCAAATCTCAGTGGGTTAACACATTAGGAAGTTTATTTCTTACTCATGTCAGAGGCCAACAATGTAAAGTGGGCCAGCAATGGTTGAAGGTGGCTGTGCTCCACCGAGTGACTGGGAAACCCTGGATCCTTCCCACTTGCTGTTTGTTCTTCTTCCAGATCCTTGGGATAAAAGGTCTGAAGATGGAAGTTTTTATGGGCCAGACCAAGAAGTGGCCCCCATCCCTTCCATTCACATGAAATGTTCTGGGACTCAGACGTATGACCAATTCTAACTGCAAGAGAGATGGAAAATGTATTCAGCTGGAGTGCACAGCAGGGCAGGCAGGCAGAGCCAGTGAGAAACAATACTAGAAAGTAGTTCAGGGTCAGGTTATAAAAGGTCATAAATACCTTACTGAGAAGTTGTCACTAGTCTTAGAGTTAGAGTTCTCCACTATTGTTTTAACAAAAGCAAATATTAATTGACTGATTTACTGAAATTTATTTTTGAAATACAGGTTCTATTTGTGACATCAGATCTGAGGCATTATATTTTTAAAATGCAGGTTTTAAAAAATTTAAGTTTGTTTTTTTAATAAGATTATAATCATCTTGGAGGTGTAAGGGCCAAGTTTATACCTCATATATTTCTCTACAGTTTCCCTAGATCATTGAGGTACAACAGTGCTTATTCAGTGTTTAGTAAATTAGCTGATAGTTTAATACTAGCCTCACAGAAATGGCTTTCATTTAAAGAGGTATAAAAAAGCAGTGTTACTAGCCCAGGGTACCATATCTAAATAATTCAGGGGTTCATACTGAGTAGCAACTAAGGAGCATCTGTGTTGTATCATTAAATCAAATATGTATAATAGGGCTTTGGACATAATAGGGCAAGTCCTTGTTCTCTAGGTATTTAACATCTCAAATTTTAAAAAAAGTATTATTATCCTTGGAAAAATCTTTACATTTCATGAGTACTCTATTTAGTTCTATGTAAGGATGTGGCTTGTTTTCATTTACTATGAAATGTCATTTTGTTTCAAAAGAAAACATTTTTAAAAAGCTATATGAATTTAGTGTCCCTGAAAATGGTGGAGAAATGAAATTCTCAGTTGAGGAACTGTGCAAGAGTTTGATAAAAATATTCAAGGCTCCAACCAGCTCACTTTGTTCATTCCATGCCATGATCCTTATAATCATGGTCTCCATTGTCTCTTAAATGGAAGCTTCTAACCATAATAAATTGTTATGTCAGACTTTGTTATGGTTTATAATATGGATAAATATTTCCCCTGTACAGGAAGTATTTTCATTAGTGACATGTTGAAGAACTGAGGCCCTGCCAGTGAGCCTGATAATGTGGGTCCTCTCACTGATCCCCCTCCGTTGGTGCCTTGGATTTGTGACATGCTTACCTTCCTGATGGTTACCCATTGTGGCTCTGCATGCGCTGCTCTCATTTGAAATTACAGCAGGGTTTGGATTTCATTTCCCACCATTGGATCATAATGTAGACTTTCATCTGGTAACACATGTCAGCATTTTCAGGTTATATGTGAAATGTAAAAGCAAATTTACCAAGTTTATAAGTGAGGTAAATTTGGTATGAAATCTAAATATATTCATTTTATGTAAACAAACTGTGAATTGTTTCTCACTGAGGCTGATGAAAGCACCACTCTGAATCTATACTCTTATGTAACGCAATACTCCCTTTACAGAGCATCTGCCTCAGAGCCAGTCATGAATTCTAAGAAGTTCAAACTCCTGCCCTTGAGGCTCCCACCCTGCAGGGGGAGGGGAGAGGGAAGACCACATGGAGGAGGTGACTTTGGAGCCAAGTTAGAACTGAATTCTACTACAGCAAGCACTTGGTGGTTGCTCCATGGACTCACCCTGTCCTTACAGAAGAAATAATCCGAAATATTCCTTTACCTTTAATTTCCAAAGTGTATGGACTATTGGGGGTTTGGGTGGGCACAGAATGCAGAACACTGGAAGAGAGAATAATTTCACAGCTGTGCTGATTCCTTCTTCTATCCATGCTTTCGTGCATCCATAAATGGTCACCTCTGTCCCAGTCTCCGTGCTTACTTGCCCCTCTATGTGCTTTGATTTTCTCTGCCTTTCTTTTTCAGCTCTTTTTCTTCTGCATTGCAGCTAGAGGTGAGAAAGTCAAACTGTTTCATGATGGAATGCATAGTGCTGCCATTGGGGACAGCCATTCCACTGTCCCTACCTGAAAGTCTAATGAGAATTCTGGAGGGTTCTGCAAGCTGCACCTATACTTCTTTCTCAGCTTTTCACTTAGACAGTATTTTTATTTTTATTTTTATTTTTTTTTTGAGAGGGCATCTCTCATATTTATTGATCAAATGGTTGTTAATAACAATAAAGTTCTGTATAGGGGACTCAATGCACAATCATCAATCAACCCCAAGCCTAATTCTCAACAGTCTCCAATCTTCTGAAGCATAACGAACAAGTTCTTACATGGTGAACAAATTCTTACATAGTGAATAAGTTCTTACATGGTGAACAGTGCAAGGGCAGTCATCACAGAAACTTTCGATTTTGCTCACGCATTATGAACTATAAACAATCAGGTCAAATATGAATAATCGTTTGAATTTTGTACTTGATTTATATGTGGATCCCATGTTTCTCCCTTATTATTATTATTATTATTATTATTTAATAAAATGCTGAAGTGGTAGGTAGATGCAAGATAAAGGTAGAAAACATAGTTTAGTGCTGTAAGAGGGCTAATGTAGATGATCAGGTGTGTGCCTATAGACTAAGTATTAATCCAAGCTAGACAAGGGCAACAAAACATCCACGGATGCAGAAGATTTCTCTCAAAACAGGGGGGGTGAGGTTCTAAGCCTCACCTCTGTTGATCCCCAATTTCTCACCTGATGGCCCCCCTGCAACTGTGCCGACAGTATTTTTATTTTAATTTAAAACATTTTTAAAATCAATGCTATCCACCCAAAAGAGGACTATTGCAATAAAAATCTGAAGATGAAAGAGAATAAAGTTATAGCAACCTTAGCATATTTTTAGTCTTTATTGGTTTAAATCAGTCTTCCTATTACTTTAGGAGAGGAACTGCATCTCGTTGCCTATGTTCTTTTAATGATCGCATGTAAAGAATTTATTTTAAATTCTCTTTGATATCTGTGGTTTGGTGATTTAATTCTTATTTCACAAGTCTTTTGCTTACTCTTTGAAACTCTGTTGCTGTTAATATGTATCATTTGTGACTAATTTTAACACTGTATTCTCTACTATCTGTGGGTATTTTGGCACTCTGTTCTGATTTAACTGACCTATTTAAAGTTGTGATTTAAAAGCAGCTATATGTCCTTAGAACTGTGCAGGGAGTGTCAGCCCTGAGTTGACCTGTTGACTCTGGATTGATTGGCAGGTAAGCCAACTAGGACAAGGTGGAGGAGGGCTGCCTTCCTTCTCCCGGGGAGTGAGGTGATACTTAAGCTCAGCTTCCTGCAGGACCTTTGGCTTCCCTCCCTTGATGGCTGGGCTGTAGCATCCAGATGCTTGGCTTCTCTGATTGTTCATATAAACAGCTGGCATACTGCTTTGTGGCCACCTTGCCCTAAGCACTAGTGAGGCTGCTTCCCATGCTCGTCCTGTCCAATGGAGACACACAGAGGAGCGGGACTCTCCTCTGGAGCTCAGGCTCCAGCCGTGGCCCCAGCAGCGTGCTTCTGTGTGGGATGATGAAAGCATCAAGAGGACCCTTGGCTCATATACATTTTCCTAATAAAGCCGGAACTTTAACTCATGCCATATACTGTTGTAGAATTCTCCCCAAATCCTGTTGCTTAACAGGCGGAATTCACCTGGTATCACAGCCCTGGGCAAAGCAGAGTGAGCTGCTAAAACCTCCGTCTGGGAGGAGTGAACAGAGAGGCGTGGCCCTATTCTGCGGTGCAGATGTGGGCGTGAACAGTGAAGTGCCTGCTGATTTGTTGGGGCGGACTTTGTGGAGGTGGTGGATTCATAACGGGCACCTCTAACTCTGCTTGGTTGTTTGCCTGAGAAATGAGAGAAGTGACAGCATCTGCTTTTATGTTATTAAGACACTAAGGCAGAAATTTATGTCTCTCTCATGTCCCATCTGGGCATAAAGAGTCTGTGGCGACAGGGACCTGAATCCTCCTCCTCTGCTGCTCTTTCATCCCCAGGGTATTGTCTTTAGCCGTGTCTCACCACCACCGCATCTGCATTTCAGCCAGCAGGCAGGGCAAAAGAGGCTGGGAGGAGCATCCAGAAGATGCACATGTGTATTCTGTGCACATCTGGCTGCTCTGCAGGGGCCATCCCTCCTTTACCTCAGGTGGCAGAACTGTCCAATGACCTCCACAGGAAGTCTGACTACTATGTACTAGAAGAATAAAGGATTAAGTTTTACCAAGTAAGCATCTGGAAGAGTCAGTAAGACACACAGAAAATATACAAATGGCTTACAGAAAACTCAGAGAACAGAAACAGCCTCATCAGTTTTCCCATAGATGAGCCACTGCCTAATACATGGCTGAGAAATGGCAAATAATCTGGCTGAATGACAAGATAAGGACCATTGAAAATTGAGTTTGTTTCTGTCATAAGGTCTATTGTCTCAACAATACAGAAAAACAAGTGGCGCCCGAAATGGTGTCATTCATTCAACACTTTCTCTCTGCCTAGTAGGTGCCAACTATTGTGGCAGGAATTACGAAAATGAAATTGAAGGAGATGTTAGTGTTGTTTTGTGGAGCTCATATTCTAATGAAGGAGACAAACATATAATTAAAATAGTGTAATGGATATTCCCAGATAAAGTCAGGCATCTGTGAAAGGAGGAAGAACGGATACGGGTGATCAACCAGCAGTCTCTGACGCAGTTGGTGTAACAAGTAATTTACTCAGTGAATGTTTTAAGTGTCTGCTAGGTGTTAGCCCTGCTCCAGGTGTTAGGTTTGCAGTAATGATCTTTACATGTGTCTGTCTATCTGTCTGTCTGTCTATCATCTCTATCATGTATGCATAGTGAAAACTATACATATAAAATCTACAAGAGTGGTCACCTTCTGAACAGTATAAATATTTTACAGGAAGCAGATCTTATCCAAGTACTTTTTTTTTTTTTTGATTTTTAAAATATGTTTTTTTTTTTTGAGAGGGCATCTCTCATATTTATTGATCAAATGGTTGTTAACAACAATAAAATTCAGTATAGGGGGGTCAATGCTCAATGTACAATCATTAATCCATCTCAAGCCTAATTCTTGTCAGTCTCCAATCTTCTGAAGCATAACGAACAAGTTCTTACATGGTGAACAAATTCTTACATAGTGAATAAATTCTTACATGGTGAACAGTACAAGGGCATTCATCACAGAAACTTTTGGTTTTGATCACGCATTATGACCTATAAACAATCAGGTCAAATATGAATATTCGTTTGATCTTTGTACTTCATTTATATGTTGATCCCACATTTCTCCCTTTATTATTATTATTATTTTTATTTTTAATAAAATGCTGAAGTGGTAGGTAGATGCAAGATAAAGGTAGAAAACATAGTTTAGTGCTGTAAGAGGGCAAATGTAGATGATCAGATGATCAGGTGTGTGCCTATGGACTAAGTATTAATCCAGGCTAGACAAGGGCAGCAAAACATCCATGTTATCCAAGTACTTTAAAAAAAATTACTTTAAAAGTGGCAATAGCAAACACTGGAACAAAGAATTTCAAAAGATCCAGGAGCATCTGGATAGAAAAAACCATGTGGGAAATCCACACAGCCAAAACCCAACAGACCATTTATGGGCCCAGGGCTGGTTACTGGACATTGTGATGCAAATAAATTTTAATTTTCTGTACAACAAAGGTAAACTGGACCTCAAGTCTCTGGATCCTAAGGCTGCTGCTAGGCACATACAATGTTCTCAGCATAATTTTTGGTTGGTTACTGATGGAACTTTGGGATATATGCCACCAGCAACTGGGAGGTGAAGGAATGTGCTTCCGCCAGTGAAGTAGGGAGAGTTAAAAGGCAAACAAGCAAGAGCCATGGAAAACCCCTGAGATACAGGCATTACTATAACCCTTATTTTCCAGAAGAGGAAACTGAGCCTCAGAGAGTTAAGTATGCCCCCCACGATCATATAATTATAAATGGTGATGCCAGGATTTACACCCAACCAGGCTGGTTCTGGAGTCCTTCCCTGAGTGATTGACACTGATGGCTTAGAACTGTGAAGTTGTAAAGTAAGGATGCAGGATCAAAAGAAAAAAATATATAGACAAGAAATGGACATATACATACATATTTAGACATAAAAAAATTATATCCCTCTGTCTCTTTTCTCTAATTCTTAAATATTTATTGAATATAAATTACAGCATATTGAAAATATCATTGTAATCCATTTCATTCTCCCTGGGATAACACAAAAAATCACTTATTGAATATCAGTAAGACTGTATACTTTTCACCAAGCTCGCAAGACAACCCTAAAAAAGCAAAAGTAGGTATAGTTAGACCCAATTTTCAGATCAAGAGATCAAGCGTCAGAAAGGTCAAATAGTAATTTGACTCTTGCTGTGTTTAAGCTTTTGCTCATATCTGGAAAGATGTATACCTGGATAGCTTTCCTTACTGTGTTTGCTATTTCACACAATTTTCCATTTTCCACAGTCCAAAAATAAAATACCTTTTGAAAACTATTTTAATTTTCTCTTCAACTTTACCTGTTTGTTCACTCAATGAGAGAGCATAGAGAGAAGTGGTTCTTTTGTTCCACATTTATCACAGATAATGTAAATTTTGGACCTCTGTGAAGAACCTAGAGCTCATTCAGTTTTAGGAGCTTCTACTAAAATGCATTATTTTCATGTACACAATTGCCTCTTGGATTGTGTAGGTGGTGGCTTTGTGGCTATTAGGCAAGACAGAAATGTCCTCATTTGATATCTCTCCCTTTTCTTCCCTAGCTTTCAAATTTTAAGTAGTTTTACGGCCAAACAATGTGCATGTAACTTTTATTTACTCAGCTTTTTTATCCCTTACATATTTTTTCTAGAGATCATCTTAAAGTTTATTTTTTAGTATAGAGTATATGATTTGCTGATTTCCCTTCTCAATTTAGTTCCTTTCAATATCTAACTAAATATATTCTTTCAGTTTTTCTAATCCTGAATCCAATTTACTGTTCTATCTATCCATCTTGTCTTTTGTTTATCCTAATATATAATTTAATCCTAGCTAGTCTGCTTAGCCTGTTTGCCACCATTATTTCCATAACTCAGTTTGAATATGGTTTAATCTGTCATAACTCTGTTTGGCCCCTAAGTGGCTCCTAATAATTTATTGATCTCTTGCCAGCAGCCTGCAGTAGGTGGGGACCATACATACCGGGAAGGCTTCCCAGCTCAAAATTAGACTACCAATTAGAAATCCATTTGGATTAACAAATACCCTTAAAATGTCATTACTTGCTGAGAATGTTAATCCAATCAGCATTCCACACCTTAGTACGTGAGATACTACTTTAATGATATATTCTTTTTCTCTCAGTACCTGATTAAGCTTAATCACAGTGATGTAGGCATATAGGTAATGTAGGTATTCCAGGGCATTGCAGGAAAACATCTGATATACCTACAGGATTTCAAATGGAGGGAGTCGCAGAGGGCACTGAGGACCAGAGGTGAAGGGGCATGTTTCTACTTAGTGCCTTAGCATTTGCCCCCATGCCCTCTTTGTCATGTGAACGATTTCCCCAGGTCTATGAAACAATGCTTCTCAAATACCCATATGCGTGGACTTCCTATAGGGGTCTCAATAAACTGAAGATTCTGCTTCAACAGGTCTGGGGTGTGACCCAGGATGTTGCCTTTATAACATGCTTCCAGGCTGTTATGGTGCTGATCTGAGAACCATGTCATGACTTTCTGGATGTTCTTCCATTTCTAAATTTTCTTTTAGCTTCTCTTACAGAGATTCAGATCTTTTCTAAATTCTCCTCTTAGCAGCAGCATTTTGTTTTTCAAGAAACAAGATTTCTGATGTTTCCTTCCCTGTTCTCGTCTTTAAATTCAGCAGATGTGACAGCCAGCAAATCCTGCCAGTGCAGAATCTGTCTTTTCTTTTGGCTGGACTGGTCCCTCATATGTTATTTTGTGAAATATTCTAAAGTTATGTATTTGAGAACTAACTTACAATGAATAAATTTACCCTTCTCAAAGTTTAAGCTTTCATATACTCCATATAGCAGCCAGAGTATCCAGTTTCTGACTGGCTGCAGTGGGTGGTGGAGCCCAGCATCCTGACACTGGCCCAGCTTTGCATTTGTGACCCAGCCGCCTGCACTGGGATCATGAACACGTCTCCTCTTGTGGCTTCTGGGATGCCTCTGTGTCTTGCTCCTAGCTGGTCCTTTTCACTGCACTTTATTATCTTTCCCTCCTCACCAAAAGGGAGTTCTGGCAAAATAGGAAGTGTTGCATTTCAGGGGCTACTTTTGAAAACAAAAAAAAAGTTTCCAACCTTTTTTTACACTTTGAATCTCTCTGTACTTCTCTCTGCATGTCAAGTCTGACTCCTTTTTAAGATTCTAAGGTTACTTTCACCTGCTCCATGCAATTAAGCACTTCTCTCTGCTCTCTTAAAGGTTTGGCATAATTCTACAATAGCACTTACCATCTCTTCCAGTGTTTGTCTGTGTGTTTGCCTTAGCACTGGAATGTGAGCTTCTCAAGAATGACATTGTCTCACTCTTCTTTATTTCTGTGACTCCCAGTGCAATATCTGGAACCTACGGGGCACAGAAAAAGTATTGGATGAATGAGCATATTTATTGATCAGTGTTTTTTTGCTAATCATTTACTCTGTATGATTCCTGATTTAGTGTTTATCACACATAACTTGCCTTCCTCAGCTTTGATTTATCTACAGTCTTGGTGAAACCAATGTGGTCTTTCTGTTCTCTATATAAATTATCTGCAAGTCATTTGTGCATTTTCTGCTGGGTTTTACTGACTATTCCTGAATGCTGATTCTGTGAACTGCCGTCCTTTTTACTAGCTAGTTATGTATATGTAGTACAAATTCCTGGAGAGGTAATTTGGTAGCTTTGCCACCTGGGAGCAATAGGAGCTTTTGATGTTACTATCTAAGGACCTCAGGTGATAGAGCAATCCCTCCAGCTGTCAGCTGGTACATGGAGAACTTTGTCTTTGGTACCCCAGTAGCCTCTGAAATGCAACACTTCCTATTTTCCCTTAAATAGAACCAAAAATGACTTTGTTAGAACCGGAAGCCCATTCATTAATCTCCGCTGGTGATATATGGCCAGACAGATACTATGAATTTAGTAATTGCCAGCAGTACTAATAGAACCGTTTATAATATAATTGGGTAGGATTTCTGCATATGAAACTAAATTATGATAGATGAGGTACTCCAAAGATGAAGGAAAATAATCTTTTACATTGTATCAGTGTATGGGTGATACCAGGTCATCTAGTGATGAATGAGGTGCTTAGGCTGAAACACCAGTGGCTCGGCTAACACACAAAGACAGGACATACATGGGGGGAGGTGCGGGGGTGCCTCCAGAGGGGCCTGGGAATGAATTAATGTTCAGCATCAAGGTCTATAGTGAGTGTAACATTCCAGAACAGACTGCCTCACAATCAGGGAGTGTCTTTCGGACAAATCTTGGAAGTCAGAATGCACAGTAGGACCCAAACCCAGAAAGACATACAGGATGGCAAGAACCCCCAGGAGCAGTCTAGGGGCAAGAGGAGCCAGAAGCTCAGCAAAATAAAGGAGGGGCAGTGTTCCATGGTTTAGCTCTCTCTCAGGCATCAGTCCCCAAAAAGCAGTAGGCCATGAACTGCAGAAAGAATCAAGCAGTTGGAGAAGTGAAGACAAAGGGGAAGGCTGTGCTTACAGGAATGGACCCCTTTTTTCAGGAACAGAGGATCACCTTGACAAATGCACTGATGACAAATGAAGGGGAAAGAGGGCAAGAAGTAAGAGTAGAGTTAAACAGTGTTTAATTTCCTTCCCTTCAAATGTGTTTATGTATTTATTTGTATATTAATTTACCATGCTGCTTACTTCAGTGGCTTCCCACTGCCACTGCCTGGAATACGTGGGTGGATCTCCAGGGCGCATGCCCGTGGAAGGAAGGTGCTTTTGGCATTATGGCCTGCGAAGCAGTGGGATAGCACTACAGGCACCTGAGAAGGAGCAATCATCCCCATGGGCAGGGCACGGAGGGCCATGCAGCTCTAGTGTCTTTATTTTTCACCAGAAGGTAAAGAGGCCACTGGCAATGAGAATTTGCCTCTCTACTTAAACATGTCATGGGGAAAAGGCCCTCCACAAAAATTTCAGTCTTTCTATACCCATGGCCCTCATGGTAATCCTTTGGAAACTGATTATCTTAAATAGAAGACAGATTAACTTATTGGCACACCGATCTTACCACCATTAACTCTGTCTGGTTTTCTCATAGAATGTTAACTTTTTTCCCCCTCCTTGTTATCCCATACTTTTGGGGGTTGTGCAACATCCCAGATACTCTAGAACAGGCTCCTTCTAAGTCCTGGTAAAGGTCAAGTGTCTGGTTATTACCAAAAAAGTCTACATACATTATGGAAATCATTTCCTCGGTTTGCCCCGTGGAGAGTATGACCACTGTTCCGTACCAATTCATGTACTGACTTCTCCCAGGTCCCTGGCTCCTGATTATGGACCTAGTGGGACCAATCGTACCTTGGGTTCTGATAGGGTGCTTCCCCATGACCCCTACTCTGATTGGGGTTCATAATGAAGTTCCCCTTTTGGTCACTCCCCCAGCTTATATAATAGCAGGACGCCTGTTGCCACTCAGTCTGGATCCTTCCACTTTTGGGGAGATTGACACGAAACTAGGGATTCTCAACATTTTTTCTACTCCAACATGCTTGGGGATAGAAATATACCTACTAGTAACCCGCAGCAATAGCCATTGTCCAAAATTATTTCAACAAATATTTAATGAGTACCTGCTATGTGCCAGGCATACACTAAGCCCTAGGGTGAATATAAAGAGAATAAAATGTAGACCCTGCATTCTGGCTTCAGACCCTTTCTCATTTTCATTTCTCTTTCATGTTTACTGTCATTCTTACAGTGGATTTTCAAGGGCTGCTTGCTTACCTTGAGAAACAGACATCTCTTATTGGCTGGTTTATTTGCAAACTCTGATTGGGAAAGGCTGCTGGCACTGAATTAGTTTGAAAAGGCTCTTCATCACCTAAACTGAACCATTCTGTTCAGAGAAAGGTGTGCACTGTTCTTTCTTCAATAGGAATTTAATCCTTAAGTTGGCTGTTTTACCTCCTGCTTTTGGTGTCATAAGCTGCCTTGAATCAACTATTATTTTTAAGTCGAAATACAGATAATAAATTGGACTGACATTCTCTCTCCAATTTTTATTGCCTGATTATGTTTCATTTGCCCTTTTCTTCTCTCAGCCTGCAGGCTCATATTATCATCTGGGGAAAAAGCAGCGGTCTCCTCAAGTATTGTTGTTTTCTGTTTCCCATTCCATCTCTTACCTGAAGCCACCATACGATGCAATGGTTTTGGTATTTTTCAGGGTAGAATGTGTATGGAGTGCTACACCAGACCTGAGCACAGATCCATCTTTTCCAAATAGAGTAAATCTATCTGTTTGTCACCTCATTTCCAGCTCACCGTTGTCCAGGATGATCTTGGAGGTGCTACAGTTGCTTTTTCTTGACTTTCTAATTATCTTCCAATAATAAAATATTCTGCTTCCAGAAGGGTTGGTGGGATGTTTGGGACACCCTTTGGGGTAGCATTAACTTCTTTAGGAAATGTCATTCCAGTTCCTTGATGATTACAAGCAGCCATTTCTGTCTGGTGTCAGCTTTTTTCCTTAGACTCTGTTTTCTCTCTGTCTCTGTCTCTGCTCCCTCCAACCCCACTTCATTTTTTTCCTAAGGAAACTATTTTATTAGGAATTCCTTTGTAACAAATATTCCAACTTTTTTGAAAGAAAAGATGAATTGAGGAGGCTTCCAGTAAAAATGCAAATGGAACAGGACAGTTAATGTCAGAAAGAAAGATCAGAGCTCTCAGAGAGGAAACCCTTAACGGAGTTTTCAGTAGTAAACCTGCGAGAAACTGGCAGCCCTTATAAATCAAAGGCAAGATATATGAAAATAAAATAATACAAGAGCAGGGAAATAATCTGGGCATTGTATAAAGCAGAGGAAAAAGGTGCAATGATATTTCTTCTGTGTTGTGATCTGTTGGCAGAAAATTGTTTGCTGTAAAATGAGTTGAGTAAAGAGTTAGTACAGAGGATGGGAAGCAACAAAAGGAAAAAGTAAAAAGAAAAGAAAAGTATGAGGAGAGAGCTAGCTATCCAGTGAATTTGGGAAGCCATGATGGTTTAGAAACTTGAAGAATATTCAGATTTGTGACAGTGTAGTTCTGTGCTGTCCAGTACCATGGCTAGACGGATATATGTGGCTATGGAGTATTTGAAATGTCACTAGCCCAAATTGAGATGTACTGCAGGTGAAAAATCCATACCAGATTCTTAGTATATAGATAAGTACTATAGTTATCATTTTAGTGATCTTTAATAAGATGTGAATTATCTTATTAACTTTTAAATTGATTGCATGTTGCAGTGATAATTTTTGATATATTGGTTGAAAGAAAATGTTATTAAAACTCATTACATTGATTTATAAAAAAATTTTTAAATATTGCTATAGAAAATCTACAATTATATATGTAGCTCAACTCATATTTCAGCTGGACATTGCTGGTCTAGCCCTACATCATGTTAGTATGAGTATCTTGTATCTTTGGCATTTTAACTGTAGTTAAAATGTGTGACTGATTCTACCTTCTCCTTACAATTGCCCTGTGAATTTGTTAACATTTTAGGTATTTTTTTTTCTGTTTGAGAAATTTTATTTTTAAAATGGGAGGTAGATATGAATAAAGAGAATGAACATAACAGGAGAATTGTTTTTATGGACAGGCTCTGGAGACAATCCTCTGAAATAAAGGATTTTTAAGTACTTTTTAAGTATAAAGTCCCATCAAATTTTCATTATTGATAGACATACTACACAAAAAGAACCTAGGTGAACAAACTGATTCAGAATAATTCTCTTTTGTTCTTTTAGAATTGTAGATGTTGCATCTTTGAAAAGAATGGTGAATAGTTGTTAAAGAGAGGAAAGTTTTTTTCTGAGCATCATTCTTCACCAACAAGCCCCTTTCTCATTGATCAGGAAGGCTTGGTCAAATTGGACATTTTTTTCTTTAATTACATTTCTAACTTTGAATTTGAGTTTGCATACATTTCAAACGTATGTGTCCATATCCATGTCTTCAGTGCATCTGGGTGTGCTGAGAGAAAATACGAACCCTTCCATCCAAGGTTGAAAATGATGGCTTTGGCTGGCTTCTAACTCCATCCTGTCCTAACTCCTGATCTCAGGCAAGTTAGATCCTCACTGCAAGCCTCATTTTTCTCAAATGTAACATCAAGATGATTATCATAACTACTCGTTGGATTGTTGCGAGAATCAAATGAGATGATTATCAAAGCATTTAGCATAGTGTCTGGCACATTAATGCTCAATAAATATTAACTGATTTCATAGCTCTAACTTTGATTGTGACAACACAGTCTTCATTTGCCTCCCTCTATTTTAGCTCTGTATTCTTCTAATGGGATGAATCAACAGAAGGATGAGTGATTTTTCCAACATCTTAAATGAGTTAAAAGCACTCTTGGCATTAGAACTCAAGTTTCAATCATTCTGTGTCCTGGGCCGGGAGCCATAAATTATTAATGGTCACAGCTCAGATTCTGGGAGAGAAATTGGGAGACATTAGGGAGTCTTAACATCCCTTTGTTGAAGTCAAGATCTTACATTATTCCTGACATTTTCGTTTGTATCACTTATGCATCACAGGCACTGACGACGCTGGGGATGACCCAGTTAAACTCAGATGGCTAGAGCAAGCTGAGAAAAACATGACCTGGGATTAGATCTTCCCATTAAAGGGCAGAGGTGAGGACAGAATGGCAGGCAGAGCACAAATCAGAGATTATGGCAACCAATAGAATACTTATCATCAGAGCTCCAGGGTATGTGACATCATAACAAGGACATCTGACCACCAGACCCCACCCCACCCACCGAGTTTCTTAATACTGGCAATATTTGAGAAGCTACTCAATTCACATCTGGTACATCTATAAGAAAAGCCAGGATAAAATGCCAGGACTTAGGACTGCAGAGGAGAGCTGGAAAAGATAGGACCACAGTTTCAGTAATACTGAGCTTGCTACTAAGGTACAGGCTCAAGGTGGAATTGTTACGGAAAATACTGGAAAACCTGGACTGAATCACTGATGGAAGAGCCAAGCGGCACTCGGAGGTCTTGGAGTGTTGAGACTTTATTTTACACAGGCAGGCTCAGAGAGGAGTAGTCTCCCAAAGTCTAAGTCCTGAGCACAAGCAAGGGGAGCAATTTATATTATTTTGGTATGTGGCAGTTTGGCATGCACGGGGCAAAAGAGGAGTCCAGAGAAGGAGCGGAGGAGAGAGCTGGGGGTCCTCTGCTTAGTTTGCCAACCAGAAGTAAAAAAGCAGTGTACTGACCGTGGTGGCTGTGTTGAATATTTTCCTTATCACTCCCACCTCTGATGCCCCTTTAAACACTGCATTTTAGGGGGCATCATCTTTTTTGTTTATGATAGGGTTATAATGGCTTGTATTTATACTTTTAATTGCTTTGAGCTAGAATTTTTTCCTTGTGACCTTTCTCGTCAAAGTCCTGAATACTTTGTGAAGAACACAGGTGATTATGTTTTTATGCATTTGTCTGTATGGACCTTGTGTGTACAAGTTGAAATGAGTCTTTCAGACTCTTGATAAGCTTGCGCTTAACAAAAAAATACCCAGTTTCCTCAGTGCTAATTTTTATGCAGCTGAGCATTACACTCAGGCTGGCTTATCTGAGTGTGAGAGGACAGGTGCTAAGGGTGGAGGGCCACTGAGGGCAGCTCCCTTGGGATGCTCCGCCCTTCTCCTTTGTAGTACATCATCACAACATTATTAAACAATCACCTGTTTAGTGTCTGCCTTCTCAGCCAGCATTTAGACATCATGAGGATATAAATTGGTCTGCTTTGATTCTTGTGGCACCTGGCACATGGTGTGTGAGGATTAAATATTCATTAAAAGATGTACAAAAGAGTAAAGAAATAGGTCCAAGACAAAGAAAAGAGATGTGGCAATAATGTTAGATTTTTTAAAAATAATCTCAAAGGGATACTGGGTTAAAGGAAGAGGAAGAGGGAGATAGAAGTTATTCTGGAAAGACAAGAAAGATAAGGAATAATGAGGTGATTTCATGAGATTAGAGTGTGTAAAACAGGCAGACAGAGTATCCAGGGAATCACTAGAGGTGAAATAGAGGACGACATGCAGAACCTAAGAAAGAAAAAAAAAGGCAGGCAGGCACAAAAAAAACTACAACCTGAGCAGACAGGCCCCTTGAGTAGCTTAGGGTAATTGATTTAGTAATCTTCCTGTACCAAAGGGGAGGGAACTGACCACTGTTTAGCTCTGTGCTTATTTAACTGCCTGAGATGCACCCATGATCAGGGTCAGCTTTTCAAACATTAGTCTTCCTTGACACCTGGCAGCTGTACCTGAAAACTCCTGGTGAATAGTTGTCAGTCTGCAAAGCTCCATAAAGGTGAGGATGTTAGCGTTTTAACAACAACAAAAAAGACTTGCAAAGCCACCGAGTGCCACAGCAAGCACTGATGTATATTCAATTTGAAGACTTTTTCCCAGAAAATGTTGTAATGGATCTCATCTAATTTCGATGCATCTTTATGACACCAATACATCTATCTAGCAAACCTCTTAACTCGTGTATCTTTAAATTTTTCATACAGCTTTTTTTTTTTTTTGCCCCAGAGATTTTTAGCAGCAGATAAGTATCAATTCACCTTCTCTGTCCTTTTCCTGGGTGTCACATTGCATGTCTGTCTCAAGATTCTTCTTATTTAACTGTGTCATATCCTAAGGGCCATCTTTGCTTCCTGGTAAAGGGGGTGTGGAGGGGACAGTCTGTACTTACTCTTTCATGCTGCAGCTATTTCCCCAGGGGAGAGATTCATGCTGAAATTGATAAGGAATGGGATTATGAAAATATTTGTCCTAGTAATGGCAGCCTTTGTATCTGAAGTAGCACTTAGGGTAGATGGCCTCTCTACCTCTAGCCTCCTTATTTGTCCTATTTCCTCAGACACCTGTTTGACGGTTTCTTTCCCCCGACACCTTAGTTTCCACTGCCTGCCACCTTTGTTCTTAGGTTTTCTCCTCTCTTGCTCCTCTATTCCTTTTATCTTTTCTCCTGATGCCACTTAAACTTTTTATTTTCCTGCCAAGTTTGATCAGATTTTCCCTTTTGTTACAAAGGAGTCTTAGAATGTCTCCAGGCAATATAGAGCGAGTCATAAATTTATGTCTGGGCTCTGGGCTTGTTATCCTGCCAGTTTCCCCTGTCACCACTGCCACTGGGCTAGTGAGAGTTTTTATTATCGACTCCACAGTCTCTTTTAGTGTCTTTATTCCTGTAACTTTTCTTTACTCCAGCATTCTGTCTCCTTCCTGATCTTTTCTCTATGCCTTGGAAAATTCTTATCATTTCAACCTTACAAACATATGGCTTATAATTTCTGTATGAGTACCTTAAAACCTGCTTATGCTTCTTCATAAAGCTGTGGAAATCTGTTACGGTAAAGCTGCCTGTTCAGTGGATTTGCATCTCATCCAGGGCAGTCATGCTCCTTTAAATAGTATCAAGAAGAACACAGGAGGCTTCACCTCTTGCTGCTTGTTGTTGCTCCAAGGACAAGTGTTTGAACACTTCTTTGCTGCAGTTTCCACATCTGTGAAATGGGAGTAATAATACTTACCTCACATGGTCATTCTTAGTGTTAGATGGGTTCATACATGTTAAAATGTTATCAAAAGGCCTGGTCCAGAGTGAATGCTCAACCAATTATAGTTATTACGTTAATTATACTTATTATTATAATTAAAGTTGACATAATATGTGGCTTTTAATATATTATCAATCTTACAAAGATATTGTGCTCTTCTTGAAGACTCAATTCTAGTGATACATCTTTCTAATAATGAATTACCATGACTCTGGCTTCACTCTCAAAAGTACAGTTCAGAGAGGTGATTTTAATTCTTAAGCACTAATCATTTTGAGCCTTTGTCACCTTAGAAACCACAGTGCTCCTCCTGACACATGGCAGCCGCGATCACTCCTGACAGTTCACAGACCCGAATTCTAGACAAGCAAAGGCAAAATAATTTGGAGGTCTATTCGTTGAGAATTTTCTCTTTCACAACTTCAAGAACGCACAGCTCAGGCTGTCTTCCAGTTTGTCAGAAGCAGGAAAAGGCATGTGGTTGGAGAACTGAATGCCACCTTTCAGGCCAAGGTATCAGTCCCAAACACATGTTTATTATTCTCTGGAAAATAAGATGGTAAAAAGTAATTGCCGACACAGCCTTAATGATAGCACTTTAAGTATGCTGCTGTAATTAAAACAGGAATTTTATGATACTAGACCTCTGAGAGTCCAGCTATATACCATTCAGACCTCAGGATTTACAGAGCAAGCAACTTTGCTTCCTGCGGTTTTGCTGTGTGGGCTGCCCATCTCCTTCATGCCTCTCCTAGTTGGCGCTGATGTTGAAAACCACCTCTCCAGGCAAACAGCAGTAAGCACCTCTGTTTACAATAGCACCCTGTGGTTACGGTGCCCTGCCTTTCAACACCCTAAACTCTGAATGTCATAAAAGGACCTACTCTCTCCCCTTTGATTTCCCTTAGAGTAAAATGTTTGCATACTATGCAGTGAGGTTAAAGTCCTATGGGACATTTGGTTAAAATTTGAAGACAGCTTGCTTCTTTCATCAGGATATCCTATCTATTTTATTCCTATTTTACCTGACAGATTAGTTAGAAATTGCAGACAGTGGCTAGTTCTAAAGACCTGAAGACAGTGCCTTAAAAAATAAGTTGATTCTTTTTCTCTCATGATGAGCATTTTAGAGGTTGGTGGTGCATGTGTCAGAGTGCCCAGCCTTCTGTAGGATCTGGCACCTTCCATTTTTCCTGTTTGGATATGCTTATCATGTGGTTGTTGCCTAGAAGCCCCAAAACAGCTGGCAGGCTTCATCCATCTCATCCAAGTCCCAGGGAGGGAAAAGGGCAAAGGAAAGGGTCACATCCCAGCTAAGGCAACCCCTTTTTTAAGGAGTTTTCCCTAGAAGTCCCAACCAAAGACTTCTACTCACATCTTATTAGTCAGCACTTGGTCACATGGAAAACATACAGTTTATAGGCTTGAATACATTGCCTTCTCTCCAAAAAATCAGTATTCTATATTAAGGAAGATGGAGAGAAGGGGTATTGGTTTGGCAATTAGCGGTCTTTTCCACAATGGGTAACATATAAAAACAAATATAACCAGCAGATTACTCCCTCTCCTTTTTGTGTAATTTTTCTACAGCAAATATATATTAATTTAGCATATGAATTATCAGAAAGCTACAATTCTTTTCTAAGGATAGAAAAATTACTCTTCATGAAGATAAAATTTAACCTCAGCACAATCCTTTGACTTTTTGAATCATCAAATATTCTATTTTTTTTAAGAATCATTTTCATGTTACTTTAATACGTTAAAGTGTTTGATAGTGGGCCATTTGGATATGACACTTTGCGTACCAGCTAAAAAAGATGTGTAATTCTCATCCACATTGCATTTCTCAATCAAATGATTTAAAGCAAATTTCTCAATTGGACAGTGAACTTTTTATCCAAAACAGCACCAAGTGATTTCATGTAATTACAGCACCTTCACACCTCAGTCCCTAAAACTAAATTTAAAACTCATAAAACTCCAAATGGCTACAGTCATTTTTATGACATGAATAATTTAAAGTCTCTGGGTCCAATATGTTATTATATTAGTTTGATGGTAGTCCAAAACTGTTTCTCATTTTTTAAAATTAAAATATCATTGATATACAATCTTATGGAGGTTTCACATGAACAACATTGTGGTTTCAACATTCACCCATGTTATCAAGTTCTCACCCCCACCCCCATCGCAGTCACTGTCTATCAACATAATAAGATGTTAAAGAGTTATTAGTTGTCTTCTCTGGGCTGTACTGCCTTTTCTGTGACCTACCTATCTAGTGATTGCAACTATAGTGCCCTTAAGCCCCTTCTCCCTCCAGCCCTCCCCACCATCTCCAACCCCTTCTCTTAATGTTTCTCAATTTTTATTTTTTGTAATCACAATTATAACAAAGGCCTCTTTTCATTTAATATTCTATTTCATTCCATTTTGCTTTAGTCTATAGAATTTATTCTTTTCTTCCTTTGGCAATCATTGGTTCTCCTTCAAATAATGAAATCCACTAGCAGAGGAAATATCTAATGAATCTCCTTTAAGTGTGTGTGTGTGTGTGTGTTAGAAGACTTCATGGGCTCTTTATTACCGAGAGCTAGAAGCATGGGCTTACAGTCTCTCAGTGTTAGTTAACCAACAAGGATAAAGATGATTTCAATTTTAACATACTAATCATGCTTTCGATGCTTACTTAGTGCTTTTTCTTCCCATGAGTATAGAATATTGTGTTTTGACATAAATTTTCAATGACAGGGCAACCCAGCACACGTAGAGAAATACAAATTATATGTAAATTTTTTGCAAATTTGAAATAAGCCTCCTTCTCTGCGTACGAGCTCAGGGCTGTGCTCTGACACCTTTCTCCACTGCACAGCAGGCGTAGGAAACACCACATATGAGATAAGTCTGTTCTTTGTTGACTTCCTGAGCATCTGATTTTTGGGCTAGCATCCAGTTAGGGTTTGGGCCTTGTTAAGAACAAGCTATTTTAGGTTAACAACTGTGTCTTCTTTGGGTAACCTACTTTTGGGAAACGAATGTGTGATTCACATACATTTCTGAAATTTGAGCTTTTGATTGGGACAGATAATTAGAATTGTTGTAACATGAGATTGCTGTAATCTTTAAGTTAAAAAAGAAATTGTAAATATACTCCTAAGCAATTAAGTAATACATTTTCCAATCATTGTTCCTGCTCCTAGAATGTTTCAGTAACTATATGCACAGAGTTTGAGTGTTAAGACATTTTGCATTTATGACTACTTATAAAATTATTTGTTGTATTCTGAAACCACTACTAGCCATTAGTGATAGATATTTTATAATGGAAACTCAGAGTGGTGGAATTGCATGTGATGTTGGGAAATGTTTGTAATTTTACACGTTATGGTAAAACAAAAGCCATTAGCATGCTATATATGTATTAGAAAGTGGATTAAATACAGAACTACTACTAAGTCTAATAATTTCACATTTCATTCAGTCTTTCCACAACTATCAAGTGGCTGATTGTATAACAGTCACTTTGCTGGGCACTGGTTTTCTGATGAATTAGAAACAGAATTTTCTGACTATTCATTTGCCTACAAGATGATGGTAAGAAGAAGAAGTATTTAAAATAAAGACAAATATGTGAATATCTAGTTATCTCCAAGATGCATACTATTCTCTTAAGATATATGCTGTAATAAAGCTGTGGTTAAACCTGAGTCTTATAATCAGAGAGACTTAAATTTGGTCCTGGTTTCCTCTTCCATCATTAAGTAATGAATATGTACCCATTTCAAGTTTTTCATTTGTAATTTGGAAACTGTAATAGTCTCCTTGTAGGTTTATTTTTGAAAAAGTAATTAAATGAATTAAATAATGTCAGGTGCATAGCTTGGTGCCTGGCACATGGTAAGTATTCATTATATGCTATTGATCTGTAATGACAATCTGTAATTGTCATTACAGATATGCTATATACTTTTAATTGGAAAACTATGCATATAATACACAAATAATTACACACATTCCAAAATAAATATTGTACATGCAAGAAAAGATGAATGTCAGCATGTTTATCTTAATATTAACCAAACCTTCTAGATGAAGTCAAGTATCAGAAGGCAAAGATAACATGTACCTCTTTTCATCAGATGTAGGCCATGAATGCTTTCGATCAAGATTAGCATGTTTTGTCTGAAGAAAGCTTTCTTAATCCACAAACCCTTTATGATCTGACTGGTAAAATGTTTTGGCTAATGTTAAAGATTACCGGATTTTGGATTTTAATCCACACCAGAAGAGGAAAGAGGGAAGGAAAGGAAGGAAGGAAGAAAGGGAGGGAAGAGAGAAACTTTATAGATGCCACTTTGGTTTTATGTGAGTTAATGCTGTTAGTGTTTTGTTTAGATCCTAAAATGAAATGCTAGTTTTATTTCTGTTAATGTGCGGTCTTGCTTGCCATACGATTTTGGGCAGGCTGTTGAAGGACTGTTTGTTTCTTGCGGTTATGTTACACTCTGGATACAATAGAATTGTAGTAGAGGCTCCCCATCTATATCCATTCTTCACTCACTTAATTATAAAGCCCTCCCCCACCCCTTGTTTTTTTTTCCTCATGAATTCCTTTAAAGCTACCTGTGAATCTAAGTTCTGGTTAATATGATAAAAGCTAAAATGTCACATGGGACATGCGGGAAGTGCCTGCAAGGAAAAGGCATCAAGTCATCCTCTTTATCTCTTCCTCTCTTCTGCTTCCTGAATGTGGATGTGGGGGGCTGGAGATCAGAAAGCTGTCCTAGAGCTTAAAGGGGGAGCAGCGTGCTGAGAATCGTGGAGCAACAAGATGGGAAGATCCTAGGTCTGGGGCCTTGTGAGGAGCCAGGCCGACCCTGTGTTTATTGCCTCTGAACTTCTTTCCGCAACACGGAAGAAATCCTGCTGTGTTTAAGCCACTAGTCATTTAGGTTATCCTGTCACTCCTAGCCAAACTTAATCCTAAAAATTATAAGTGACCTAAGGAAATTTTTATAGACTGTAGAATTTGAACTACATTAAAATCTGAACTATCTTCTGCCATTTCATTTTCCTAACACACCAGTCCTCAAGGTGGATCTTACTTCTTGGTGGGAAAAAATCAGTGTCTGTTGTGCTGTTTTCCTCTTTTGAGGCTTTGTATCTTCTATAAAATCATAACATCTCTAAGGACTTAACTCAGGTCAAGGCTTATTGTTATAAGGACAACACTGTTAAAAAAAAAATGAGATTTTTCTTGCCCGTGATGTTATGCAAGCTAAAAAAACCCTTCTCTTTCTATAGAATTTTTCTAGTTTTCTCTGGGTATATCAGCAGTTCCTCAGAATTTATATGCATATATCTGTACCCATTTAATCTATTTGAGCTCCTACCTTTTATCGTACAGGTTCTCATAAGACAGCCACCCTTAATTTCCATGGCATTTCTATCCTTTTTCTACATTCTTTCAAGAGACTTTGTGTTTAAAGAATGGAGAGTTTGTAGAAGTAGTTTGGGAAATAAAAGATTCAGTTCCTGTGTTTTCCTGGGTCTCATTTATGTCTTCTCTGATAACACAGCATAACAGACAACCCCCAAATTTCAGTGCTTGCAACAGCCTGCATTTATTTTTCTCTCTCTGGGGTCTGTGGGATGGCTGGTGTGGCTTTGCTTCTAACGTGAACTGAGTTCAGATCTGCTCTGTGAGTCTCTCACTCTGTAATTGGCAGCTACCCAGTTCATATTCTTCTACTGGCAGATGGCAGAAGACCAAGAGTCCCTTAAGGCCTTGCTTCAGAACTGTCATTCTGTCACTTCTGCCAGACTCCATTGGCCAAAGCCAGTGAGGCTGGGCTATCTAACTCTGCCTGTTCCTGTGAGATGCATTGTAAACTTACATGGTGAACAGTACAAATCTATAGTCCTGTTATAGGACACGGAAAAATGTGAAGCAATACTTTATTCTGCCATACCATTGCTAGTGAATGTGTGCTTTCTCCGATAGTCACCCTGTACACATTTGCACATGCATGTGTGCACATGCCCCACTGCGCGCACACACACGTGCACACACACACACACACACACAGAATCATCTAATTCTGACTTTAAAGTCTAGATGAAGTGAAGTCCAAAAAGGAAAAAGCTGATGTATTTTAGGAGGCTTGAGCTGTATATTAGAGAATTCTTTATTTTTATAGCCTTTAGAAAGGGAGATTTTTACCTTTTATGTTACTACAATATAAATTGGGTTGATCAGTTAACCAAATTACATACTATATGTGTTTAACTCATTCTAAATGCCAACATGGTCAGCCAGTATCCTGACAGGCACATTGGGCCCCTTGAGGAAATTTTCTTTTGCTTCTGATGACTGGTGTCCCTTCATTTTAGGACCCAGCTGATTTTACTTAATGGACAAAAGGAAGATAGTGGCTAACTTTACTGCCGCAAGTTCTTCCAGCTCAGTGATGCTCTGAAAACTGTGCTAAAAATACCCTGCTCAACAGAGTGTAGTTTCTATATATGATTGCAATATACTTTGGGGCCTCCATGATCATAAAATATTATAGCTCCATGGCAGACTGCTTCATTGGCTGTTAGAGGTCAGGCCAATTATAATAGGTGCTTAAGCTTCTGAAAATTTATTGTTCATGCCCTCAGATCACAGTTTGAAAAACAGAAACACTAATCATGATGATATGTTGGACACTACAGTTTTATACTAGTGAAGCTGAGGAATATGCACAAATACAGTTCATTGTCGTCGGTGTCTAACAATTTTGGCATCATTACCTGAGGGAGGAAAGACTTATCCTTATGGTCCTTATTTTCTGGCTCCCTTGTAGTTGGGTGGTTCCTGCTACTGGATCTAGTCAACGAGCTGTGGTAGATATTATTGTCATGCTACTGGGCCAATGCATTTATGAGCCAGCACTGGCATCCTGTACATCCTGTAGCTCCTTTTCCCCTACTGTGTTGACCTGGAAGCCAGAGGTGAAGGTAGGTGGTGGCACCATGAGATTGAAGCAGCCCAGGGTCTTGGAGTTCCTACATGGAGTACAGCCACCCTGGATTCATACTCAGGCTGCACTGGGATTAATAAAGCAAGATGAAAAGTTTTGGAGTTAACCTACATTCTTCAGGCATGTGGGGCAGTCCTTTCCATTTTCCAGGTAAAAAAATAGTGGAAGTTCATAAAGTCAAGATAGTTTGTTACCTCATAGAGTGAGAATCTCACATACTCTGCAGTGCTGTTGCTTAAAGTTAGTCACTCACTGACTTACATCTGTAACAGCTTGATCTTCATTCAGTTATAGAAATACACTGGACCTGCTGCCTTAGAAAATTATAAAGCCGTGTGAGAAAACTAACTTATAAAATGATATGTTACCTATTAAATTAATTTTATTTTCCTCATGGAAAATGTTTAGCCTTTTGTTACATATTTTGGGGAGCTGTGTGCTGTCCCATCATCACTTCTGCCACACACATGCTCCTCTATCTACTGAGGGTTAGAGTGTCTAGAGGATGTGGAGATGCCGCGGGGTGGGAACTAGGAGATCTGATCCTGGTTTTAATGTGCCATTTATTCACTGTGTGATCTTAGGAAATCACTTGATTTCTCTGAGTCTCAGTTCTCTTTTTCTTAACAGAGGGGGTTTAATTAGATGAACTTTCTTTTTCAAGCTATGTCAGAACCCAGCAGTGAATTATAAATCTACAGAAGGTCCCCACCAACATTTTTTAGGACTATATTTTTTAGAGTGGTGGTAAATTCATAGCAAATTTAAGAGGAAGGTACAGAGATTTCTCATATACTCCCTTCCCCAACACATGCACAGCCTCCCCCATTCTCAGCAGCCCACACCAGAGAGATACATCTGTTAAAACTGACGAACCTGCGTTGACACAGCAGAATCATCCAAAGCCCATAGTTCACACGAGAGTTCACTCCTGCTGTCACACATTCTGTGGATTTGAACGAATGTTTAGTGACAAATAGCTATCAGGATAATATCATACAGAGTACCTCCACTGCCCTCTCTGCTCCCCCTACTCTTCCGTCCCCTGCCAGCCCCTAGCATCCACTTATCTTTTTTTTCCAGAATGGTATAGTTGGACTCACATTGTCTGTATCCTTTCCAGGTTGGCTTCTGTTACTAATATTCACTTAGTAATATCCATTTAATGTTCCTCCATGTCTCTTCAAGGCTTGATAGCTCATTTCCTTTTAGTTCTGATTAATATTCCACTGTCTGGATGTACCACAGTTTACTTATCCACTTACCTACTAAAGAGCATCTTAATTGCTTCCAAGTTTTGGCACCTGTGACTAAAGCTGCTATAAACATCTTAGTGCAGATTTCTGTGTGGACGTAAGTTTTCAGTTCCTTTGGTTAAATACCAAGGAGTGCGGGATCCAGTGAGATTGTGAGGTCATATGGTGAGAGAATGTTTAATTTTCTAAGAAACTGACAACCTGTTTTCCAAAGTGGCTGCACCTTTTTGCGTTCCCACCAACAGTGAGTGAAGGTTCCTGTTGCTCCATGTCCTCGCCAGCATTTGGTGTTCTCAGTGGCACTTTTCAATGTACTAAAAATAAGCTAGAAATTGCTAGTGTTTCTCATATAGTAAGGGTAGGGGTTGTTACATGAAACTTTTGATTCTGTTGTGTGTGTACATATGTGTATATAACAACTGTGAATGTGTATATTGAGTTGCAGTGTCAAATCTATTTGTTGCAGAGATTGAGGTGAAAGTTTAAATAGATAAGCTCATATCTCTTCCAGCTCTAATAAATAGTCTGTGAGTCTATGAATTTTCATGTACTACACACACACACAATTTAGTGATTTTAAAAAACCTTCCTAATATACTAAGTGAAAAATACCTCATCTCACTGAAGCAGTCCATACACATTTTGTCTGTGTATATATATTTATATATATAATAGAAGAAACTGTAAATTTTTAATACCAAGATGAGCTCTAGCCGAGATTTTAAAAACTTTTCATTAGTCTCCTTTAGCCTGTGTAATGTTCATGTAGTACCTCTTTCCTTTTAATGTACTTTAGGAAGATTCTCTTGTTTTAAAATGAATCCCTGATTGGTGAACTTTCCATTCAGTGACAGAGTGGAGAGAAATAAGGTGGCAGTATGGGGAAGAGACTCTTACAGCTGAGGGCTAAACGCGCCTGCTGTCATGCCAGCACGTCTGACGCAGGCTCAGCCCTTGGCCGACTCTGCTCTGACAGTGTCCCTTCCACCTCTGCTGACAAAGGTTCTCTGAACTCCCCAGATTTTTTCTTGGAGCAATGAATGGTGATGTGGGAAACTCTGGTACCTTTATCTGTCTGCTACAGAAAATAACTTCTAAAGGCGAGACTCTAGGATACAGAACTCCACTTAGCCACCAGTCTAAGACAGTGAGTCTCTGCTGTTGACATTGTCTCTGGAGTCCGCATTGGTCTTCAGATGACCAAAGCTGCCTGAGGGAATCAAGGGAACCATTTTTAAGGTAAATAGAGCTGAAGGCTGGCTAACTTTTCGCTGAGTAGTTCTATGCTTAAATGACAAGTGTGATGTTGGACGATTAAGAACTTAGGAGCTGTTTCCCCTGTGCCTCAGTCACCAGATCAATGCGCTGCACCCCCAGAGCTGTCTGCTGGGCTGACTGAGCGCAGGGCGCACTTGTGGGCTGTTCCTGTGGGTGTCAGTGGCATCCCACCTGCTCCTCTTGCATGAAAGCATCAGAGAGGCAGTTTGCTAAAAAGTGCTGATTGAGCAAAGAAATGACTGCCAGCACCCTGTGCAGATATGGCAAACTTCTGTGGGAGAACCAGAAGGAGGTCTGCCAAAAGCTTGCCACCTGAGGGCAACTACATGCAACCATCTTTTCTCACTGTTCAAGTGTGACTTCCCAGTGTCTCCTACATGTAACTGTACACTAATTCAACTCCCAACCTCTGCCTTTGGACTGGAGGCAAGTGAAGCTGTTATAGTTGATGCCTTCCCCACTCTCATTTCTGCAAGCACCAATTCTGTGTTTGATTTGGGGTTTATGTTCTAACCATGTACCGCTTCACTGCTTCATCTCTACCCCAATGACCTAATGAAAGAAATGCTCATTTCATTGAACCACTGTGTTTCCTTCATCAGATGTGTTTGCAACAGGTTGCCCAGAATTGGTAACTATGCTTGAATTCTTTTTGCTGACGCCATCTCAGATCATTCCCAATTCTATCTTTCTCCTACCTTTTCTTGGTGTTTGGCATCTCAGATTGTTTTGCACATAGACATTTTGCTATTGTTTGGCTTTATTGTGGCTTTATTGTGCCTCAGAAAAGTCATGGTGAGGCCAGGTCTGTGTTTGCATTCTCAAGCCAAAAGGAGAATGTGAAACTCTTTGATGAAGAATTCCACATGTAAAAATTCAACTAATTATGTGTTTTCATTTATTTTCTAAAAGATATTTATTGACTGCTGCTCACGGACCTGTAGCTCCAGTGGCTTGATTTAGAGTGAGTGAAGGCCTGAGGACAAATGGATCCTACAAATGTAGGGTTTTGTGTATTGTTTTTCTTTAGTGATTTAAAATTTAAATGCTGCAATACAATGAAATACCAAATTACTTTGCAAAACAAAAATTATTATAGGAGACAGGCAAACACGATAGAAATACTGCTGTACTTGTCTTCCAGAGACATGACTGGGGTTGGAATTCTAGTTCTTTCCATTTTAGCTCTTTGACCTTGATCATATCATTTACTTTTTCACCTGCAAAATGGGAAATTTTGATCCCATATTACTGTCTAATGTTAGTAAAGAACATAAAAGCTAAAAAGATTAACTTCTGTATTATCTTTATTTTGAATTTCCTTTCTTAAGATCCAGAAGGGTTAGAGATTTATTCCAGAAACCATATATAGAGATACCTATTTTGATAAAATTAGAGAACTCAGTGCCTTACAACACCTGAAAATCCATCTTTATTTGTTAATATACGCTATTTTCTTATGTGAAAATAGGAAAAAAATGTTACCCTTCAGTACATGTCCTTCCTGGGTGCATACCTACATTGGGATTCCAACTCTGCTCCTACCTTACTGTGTGATATTGGGCAAAATACCTTATATCCCTAGGCCTGTATCCTCACAAGGACATGAACAAACTGAATTAGAATGGCCTGCAAGTTTCCTTCCACTCTACGTGTTGTTCATCTACAAGTTGTACCTGAGTCTGAAATTCCCAGTTCCTTAATTTTAACCTCACTGCCCCTGGGAATTTTCAGAGCATTAATTTTACATAAATGCAAAAGGGCTCTTGAGATCAAGGCCTCATGGCAAAGTGTTCAGTGTAATTTCAGTTCTGTGATACTCAGTTACTCAAGCCTGACGACATCGCATCTGTTCAGTGGTGTATTCTTCATGTGCCTTTGGGCCAATGGTTATCTGAAAAAGCTGGATTCTAAGACATTTTGAGTTCCCTCTTGAAACACTCATGTTTACTTTGAACAGTGGTGATATCTCAGGGCTTTGTAATAAGGTCTATTCTATTAGTGAGACATCACAGAATCATAAAAATATTATTTGGTTCTTAGAAGTCCTGTGGATTCCTGCTGGCTAACATGTAGCTTCCTTGGGATATTTCTTGGGAGAGAAGAAGGAGCTATGTGCCCGCAATAGAATCCATTCCCTTTTTGTATGGATCTGATTGCTAGAAAGTTCCTTTTTGCACTGTGTAAAAATCTCACTCCATGTGATTTCCCCCTCTTACCATTGTTGCTGCTGTTACGATTATCGTCATCTGGAGCAACAAAGAATGATACTCATCCTTACATGCTGCAGCTTTCCAGTTGGGGTTCAGTGTTATGACTGCATCACTATCCTCTTTAGCCCTCAAAATGTTTTTTTTTGTTTCATGCTTTTATGTGGTGACCAGACATTCCATTTAGGACAGTCCCAGTTTATGCCTGTTTTCCCAGCATAAATAATGATGGCATCTCCTTTCAAGCTCAAAATTTTCCTAACTGGGCAATAAATTATCTACCTGCTCTATGTCTCTGTAATAGTATTAACCAAATTTATCCTGCAGATGTCTAGATCTCAAGAGTGCTCTATAAGAGAAAAAAATGTAGGTACCATCACACTTCCTATGAATTCACAAAGAACCTTAGTGAAAATTTCTGCAGGAAGGAAATCTGCTTTATTTTATTTGTCCTACTGTTTCCCAAACATACTCAATCATGAAAATACCTATTGTCCCAAGAAATACAGCTTGGAATTCTCTTTTAGAAAACTAGCTTAGGTGATTTAATTTTAATTCCAGTTATATTAAGATTTTTTTTCCTCCAAAATTGTTAGAAAGATTACCCTGGATATTACCCACACTGGCCTTTTGTTTTCTGTTTGTAAAATGAGGGAATTAGAGTGGACTCTGAGGCTCAACAAGTTGGAAAAAACCTTGGCACCCATGTTAAGAGAACCTCCGTCACCTTATTTCTCCAGCATGGGCACCTCATGGCAGCTCAGAGTCAGCAGGGTGTCATGGATGGTAAGAGTCCCTTGGCACTGGTGAAGGACATCACTGCAGCCAGTGAGGACTGACGGGCCTTTGTGCAAATGGTAGCTGGAAGAATCTACATCTGGAAACTAGTTAGGGCATTTGAACAACATTGAAGAGCAAACACTAAAGTATGACATCAGAGAGAGATCTCCATGGAAACTGTGTGGCAGTGATCCCACTAGCCCTGATTCTGTCATTGCTGCGATCTCTAGGAGCACATCTTCCCCAGACACTGGTTGTCCTCTGCCAGTTGTCTCCTATACGAGAGGACTACAGATATGTTACCATCCCATCCAAGAATAGCTGTGTTAACCAAAACACAACCATGGGAAAGAGGTTTCCTTGAGAACACTAAATAAGATTTTAAATCAATATCTTTTAAAGTCCACTAACTTCATTTTGTTTTTTAATTGGGTACATTGGATTTAAGTGCAGTATCATTTATAATTAAAGAAAAGACCAATGCAATTACTGTTCCATATGCATCACCATTATAAAGCATAGGCAGCCACAGAGAGTCAATTTCAAAATGCTGTGCGGAAGATTACATCTTTAATTGTCTTTCAACTGCACTGACATAAATCAACTGGGCAATGCATTTTGTGGATTTGCATAATGACAGTATGACAAGATCAGTTACCACTTTTAACTGCTGAGTCTTCTAGCATGATGCTTGTCATCACATCTATGTGTGCACCCTTTCCAAAGTTGTGGTGACATCACATGCATATGTCTTCTGAACCAAATAAATAAACAGCTCCTGAGTCATATGTGATTTTTTTTTACAGTTAGCAAAAATGTCAGCCCACTACAAACAGCTAAACAGTATTTTGAAGTTGAAAAGGTCCATTACACCCCCGAGATCCTTTGCTGTAAAATCGGCACATAGGTTTTGCTTGTACAGTTGGCTTGTGCATGCTGCCCTCTGTCTACAAAATTCAAGAAAAAGTAATTCTGTCATAAGATGTGTAGTAATGAAACACAGCCTGTTAAAAATATGTGTTCTGTAACTTACTGGGCTTTTCTTTCTAAGGTAACAGACAGTTTCCGACCTAAGAATAAGTTGTATTTCTAAAGATGACTTGTAACTAAGATTTCTGGAACTGGAAACAATATTCTGTCATTAAAACAGAGCTGTACGAATAGTCATCAGGTTCTCAGTAATTTTATCAATTTCTCACCTGTGCTGTTCGGTGTGAGAAGGGTCAGGAGAGGAGACTATTAAAATAGCCAAACTGGGATATTCAGGGCAAGTCTGAGTTCTCTCCTGAGACCAGGGACTGTGGAGTTTAGGAAGCTGTCCCTTTTCTTCTGCTCCTAGATGCCCCTCACCTGTGTCATCTCCCAATCAAGTTCCCATTATTCCAGAATCAAGAAGAGTTAGCAAGCATGTGTAGCATCTAGATTTTAATTCAGTCTGTCTGGAGCCCAGACGTCTGTGTTCTTAATACATGCTTCCACTTGGAGGAACATCTTAAAGGATGTAAACCTAAAACAGCTTTTTCAACCTAGCTGATTACTGGAGTCCCCCAGGGAGCTTTTATTAACATGCAGATAGATTTCCAACTTCTCACCCAAAGCCCCTGACTTCACAGATCAAGAAGTGGGCTTAACTGTCTAATGTTCCCAGGAGCTTCTAGTGAAGAGTTCAAAACATCTGAATCCCTTCCCTCCTAATCAAAAATCCCATTTCCTCAAATCAGTTAAACTTGACTAAGGAAAAATGCAAATTAAGCAAATTCACATGCCCTAGGAACAAAAATGGCATGTTAAATTTATTTGATTTTTTTATGCTTCTCAAAGTAGTTTCACTTCATCACATTTAAACTTTATAACAGGAAAGGGGAGGTTATGATTTTTTACATAAGGAAACTGACCTTATATATAAGCTAGAACAAATCCCATTTAACACAAAATGGGTATCAATAAATCTCAAGAGCATCATCCATGAGAAGAATTATAGAGAGTGAGTGAAGTCTTCATGGCAAGGGAACGACGCTTCCTTTGGTCAGAGGGGTACCCAGAGACGAACTGGGCCTGATCGAATGTTCCGCTGTGGGAAAACCCTCTTAAATGATTCCAAAGAGTCACAGTTTCTTCCCTTCATTTGAGTTCCCACATTAAAATCAATGAAAACAAGGAAGAAGAGAGATGCCCAGAGGTGGGATGAGGAGGTAGCAGCTGTTCGTGTGTCTTAATGAGGCTGTTTATAACTAAGCCTGTATGCTCCCATGTTACATGTTTTAATGTTTTCCTGTTCCTGGCACAGCTCTGAGTAGGACCAGTCATAGGCACAGTAAAAGGAGACAACTATTCATTCATTCAACCCACATTTGCTGGCTGTCATCTTATGCCAGGTGCTCCTCCTGGCCCAAGGGCAGCAAAGATCACGGAAGGTGCTCTTGCTTACAAGGTTTTGGGTCCAGAGGCAAGACAGACACAAACACAGCCAACTAATCTCACCAAACTACGATTGGAAGTCTTCCGTGGTGAAAGTATGCTTAAGCTCAGATCAAACAGATAAAATAGCAGTTTGTCAGTCCAATAAGTGAAGAGAAGGTTCTAGGGTCAAGGATAGCATGAACACTGTCAGAGGAGGAGTACATGACAGGTTCCAGAAAGTACAAGGAACAGCAAATACTGTCTGAGGGGTTAGGGCCAAATTTATATTTGGCTCAGGAAGCAGATCTTCAAAGAGCCTGGGGCCCTTGCTGAAGAGTTCATATTTTTATGCCCTTGGCAATAGAAAAAATTGAAGGCTTTTCAGCTGGGAAGGTGAAAGGATCACTGGCTACACTTGAGAAAGGCAGACAAAGAGGATTGAAGACCCACACTAGAGAGCAGCTGTGGGCATAGGAAAAAGGAGGGAGTCATAAGAAATATGTGCCAAGTACAATCTACAAATCTGACTTGATGATTTGACTAATGGATGGATGGACAGAAGGATGGATGGTTGTGTGAATGGATGAATTGGGTGGATGGTGAAGGCAGACTCCTGTTTTCTGGCTTGACCAGGTGGAAGATTGGGAACCCCACCTGCCAAGTATATAGAAAGGGTAACACTTTTGAAGAAGTTGTATTAAAGCAAAACCGGATGAACAAAACAGCAGTAGAACTCATAGACCCTGAGAAGTGACTAGTGGTTACCATGGGGGAGGGGTTAGGGATAAAGGAGGAAAGGGATAAAGGGGCACAATAATTCACAATCACAATATAAGTTGGTTCCAGGGATGGTAGTACAGCATGGACAATATAGTCAGTGATTCTTCAATATCTTCCTATGTTGATAGATAGTAACTGCACTAGTAGGGGTGAGGATTTAATAACATGGGTAACTGTTGAGCCCCTGTGTTGTACATTTGAAACCAACACAAGAGTGTCTATCAATGATACTTAGATAAAGAAAAAAGTCATGTTAACCAATGCTCTTCAAATAAGACTTAATGACCGAAAATTTTCCTATAGTATACTTACGGTAATGCTCATTGTAAACTGTGCATAAAAAACAGTGATTATTTAATAATTATCTTTTGATAGATTCACACTATAAAAGAAATAAACATTTTGTGCTAATCTCCTTTAAGATTTTGTGATATACATTTATTTGGAATTCTTAAACTTTTATAAATGAAAGATTTAGAAGGTATATTTGGCAGTCAAATTGATAATTAAGCCCATTCGTATTCTTTACTGATCTTCTGGACTTGTGTATTTCCATTAATTCTTATAGCCTCTTCACTAATAGTATTTCAAATAATTTAATTATCATTTGCCATGAAATACAGTGTGACTAGAAAATGTTTACTTGAAATATTTCACAACCTGAATACACCAAATCCTTACATTCTGAATTGTGTTCTAGTTTTATTTTCTTAAAAGATCTTCATTATATTTAAATCAGACCAGACTGCTCTGATGGGCAGATTTGGAGAGTCAAACACAGTTTTTTTTCCATCCTGGTTAAGAATGCTAAGTCCTAAACTTACAAATTACAACGGAAGGCATCATGTAGGAAATTCTAAAGTAGTAAAATTCTGTCTTGTCAAAACAACCCTGTAGTTTGGGCGTTTGACTGCATTGGGTCACTGATCTGGGAACAAGATGAATCTAAATGCATTTTTTTACCTTGCCTATGACTAAGGATTTTCTCAATTTTATCAGAGAGCTTTTTAAGTCTTTGCATCTGTAATTTAGTAAGTATTTCTTGACCATCAACCACATACAAGCTCTGTGCTGGGTACAAGGATGCAGAGGTGAACAGGGCCCACTTTCTGTTGTCAGAGCTCCTAGACCAGTAAGGGAACAGATGTAAACCAATAAATTACACAACACCATGGTAAGTTTGTCTCTGATGGAAATGGGTACAAATGAGAGAAAGAAAGAATGAGCTCTATGATTAACTCTGTGAGAGGCAGGGATGGCCAGGAACAGTTCCTACAGGTAACTTTGGAGTCGAACTGTGGAGGATGAGTGGGGAGGATGATGGTGAGTGGAGGGTATTTGAGACCACTGCCGGCTTACATTTGGCTTTACTTTACTTACTTACAAGCCTTACTTACGTTTGGCTTTATTCATTCATGCTCATGTGATAATGAACTATAGCTGAGCTGTACATGTAAGATGCACTGACATATTATATCCCCTCAAAGCTCAAGTTCAAATTTGAAAGATATTCCAGAGGGATTTATTAAATTTAAATATATTCAATTTCAAGATTTAAAGCACCCACAGTTTTTCAAAAAGCTTGTTACCCATTAAGAACTTGTCACCTAACAGTAAAAGCAAACTGTAGTTCTTGCATAACTGAATTCAGTTGATTTTTCACTGATATGATAGTTTCACATGTATATTTATTTCTAAAAATTGATACTAAGCCTAAACCTCTTGGGATTCGTTCTGTTTGTACCAACCAATAGGCCAGCTTTGATTTATCCATTTAGGATCTATGTCCTCAAACTCAGTCTGTAAACCCAGCAGTGTTATTAGTCATGCCCTCTCATGTATATCTCATTGAGGCAGACCCAAATAGGCCAGTTCTGAGTTACAAAAGGATATTTTTGGTAGGTGAACTTGTAGTTTATCCATTGCTTGTACATTCATGCCCTTGGATTTACAGTTACTTAGTTTTTAAGATATATAAATTTCCCAGGATTTGGATCAGTGTGAACTCAATTATTCTATTAAGAAAAATCTCAATGTTGAATATAAATATGTGCTATAACTATCATATTTTAGGATTTTTTAATATCTAAAGAGCACAGTGAATTTTGTTTTATTGGTATATTTCAAGGCTTAAGCAAATTTAATTATCTTTATGTCAAAACCTTTTTGTTGATCTATGGTGATAAAATTTAGCATGCTCAGAGAAAGGGGAGGGCTGTGCAACACAGAGAAGACAAGTAGTGATTCTACAACATTTTGCTATGCTGATGGACAGTGACTTAAAGGGGTTTGTGTGGGGGGACCTGGTATAGGGGAGAGCCTAGTAAACATAATATTCTTCATGTAATTGTAGATTAATGATAACAAAAAAAAAAGAAGGAAAGAAAAGGGGGATTACTCCCTGATAGGATAAAACTAACTGCAAATCACCGATTAATGCATGCTTTAAATATCCTTAATTTTGATCATTTAAAGGGTGTCAGATGATCAGCTATGGAAGTACATTTTTCTGATAATATTCCTTTCTCTTAAAAAAAAAAAAAGCAGTTCCTGTGTGGTGATCTCCAAGAAGTTCTTCACAATGGTATAAAGGGCATATCAAAGGGTGGGCAAAGGGTTTGTTTGTGTTTATACAGAGGATCAAAGCCTAATTTGGCTACCCAGAACATGAATTAAGATACGATATAAAGAAGAACTTCCAACATCAACATTCTCTGGAAGAGTCATTCCAGAAGATGATCATCAAAAAACTTCAACAAAGATCCTGGTGCTGTTGCAGTTGTAGCTGCATTCATCATACCGGTTCCTGGACTTGCCATTGGAATGAAGAAGGAGATATCTAAGCTGGCCTGTGCATACAGTAAAACAACAAATTTGACTGGATCTATACTGTCGGAACTCAACCAAGAATTAGGAGAAGTGCAAGTTGCAGTACTCCAAAATCTTGCGACTATAGACTATCTACTGTTAAAAGAACATATGGGATGTGAACAGTTCCCAGGAATGTGTTGTTTTAATATGTCTGATTTTTCTCAAACTATTCAAATTCAGTTAGACAATATCCATCATATCATTGATAAGTTTTCACAAATGCCTAGGGTGCCTAACTGGTTTTCTTGATTTCACTGGAGATGGCTGGTAATTGTAGGTCTGCTTTGGTTATGTAGCTGTATTCCTATTATGTTAATGTGTGCACGCAATTTAATTAGTAGTTTAAAACCTATACATGCTTATGTTACACTACAAGAAGATATGTCAAAGAAATAATCTTCCCATGTTTTCTTCTGTCTGCTACTTCTATAGCTTTTCTTCTTCCTTCCTAATTACAACCCTTAAGTAGAATTCGTGCCTCATATTGAAATTACCGAGTATCACAATTCTTCCAAGTGGTAAAGATACCTCAAGACAAATGCTGGGCATAGAAGCCACAGGGCATAAATCAGCAAAGAAGTAAAAAAAGTAACCTTTTCAAACAATATTGCTTCTCTCTCACTTACCAACTTTACATTTCCCTGTATGGCCCCAGAAGATGACTGGTTAGCCAGAGATGGGTAAGATTCCTCAAGGAAGGAACAACCTAAGACAGGCACAGTCTCAGGGGGGCCATCAGGTGAGAAATTGGGGATCAACAGAGGTGAGGCTTAGAACCTCACCCCCCCTGTTTTGAGAGAAATCTTCTGCATCCGTGGATGTTTTGTTGCCCTTGTCTAGCTTGGATTAATACTTAGTCTATAGGCACACACCTGATCATCTACATTAGCCCTCTTACAGCACTAAAATATGTTTTCTACCTTTATTTTGCATCTACCTACCACTTCAGCATTTTATTAAAAATAATAATAATAATAAGGGAGAAATGTGGGATTCCATTTAAATCAAGTATAAAAATCAAACGAATAATCATATCTGACCTGATTGTTTATAGTTCATGATGAGTGATCAAAACCACAAGTTTCTGTGATGACTGCCCTTGCACTGTTCACCATGTAAGAACTTATTCACTATGTAAGAACTTGTTCACCATGTAAGAACTTGTTCGTTATGCTTCAGAAGATTGGAGACTGTTGAGAATTAGGCTTGGGGTTGATTAATGATTGTGCATTGAGTCCCCTATACAGAATTTTATTGTTGTTAACAACCATATGATCAATAAATATGAGAGATGCCCTCTCAAAAAAAAAATTTAGCACGCTCAGAAAGTTTTCTTGATGATTTAATTATGCTCATAAATTCTTAGAAATTTCTAGATGTATTTGAATAAATATTTACAAATTCTATTTCTCAGGCACATGTATTTACTAACAACTGAGATGTACCCAGTGTGAATCCATTTTCAGAGAGCTTGCTTTTAATGCTTAAAAGGAAGCTTTTAGGAATACCCTTTATTAAAATCCTGTATTCTCATTATTTTCCTACTACATACATTTCTTAACCAAACATTTTGAAAATCCTTTTCCTTAAAGCAGGAGTCAGAACAAACAAAACTCCAAAGCACGTTATCCCTCTGAGCTCTAAATCAATACTCAATTCTATACTGGTCCAGTAAATTACATGTCTGTGTTTGAAGAATGAAGGAAAATGTATCTTCTGTAAAGTCCCGCCAGATTGCTTGGAGACTAATCTACCATATCTGAAGCAAATTCACCATATTACCTAGTATTTTCAGAAACTCTTATGCTTTGTACTAGTAGCATAAACTATGCTGAAGTGATGCAGAAAGGCAGGAACCTATGGAAGATTGTCCTATAAATTCATTTCAGAGGGATTCAGATTCACTCATATATTGTATCCCTTCCCCTCCAGAAGCCTTAGTCGGAATTGCAATTTGTGGTTTTATTTTTTAAAAGAATTGCATGAATATTTTAAATGCAATTTGGTGTACTATGTTATTGATCATGCATTATTTATGTTAAGATTCTCTTTAATCATAAGGCCTTGCAAAGTGTACGACAAGGGGAGTGGGTTGAATTTCTTCTTTGTGCTTGGGGTCATTAACTCAAGGGTTATAGCAGCAGTAAATTCTGAAGGTAAGTGCATTGGTTTCTCTGCATTTTGCTTACAGATGTGAGGAAGTTCATAGAGAGGTTTGGAAACAAATTGCTCAGGTTTGCAAATATTACACCCATGCACCACATTCATATGTTTTAACAAATAAATATTAACTTCCCTCAAGAATAAGACAGATTTGCAAAAGATGGAAGAAAACATAACGGTTGACCTGCTTGTTTCTGATGAAAAGGAAAATCATATAGAGTGCTTCTCAGTGGGAAATGTCTTAGTGAAGCTCCGCTCACTTCTTTAACAGACTATTTATTATTCTAAGTGTTCCTGCAGCTATCTTATAATCTCCCAAAGAGCAGAGCATAGTTTGTTTATTTATTGAACTATTTACTCTTCTCTCTTAAGACATAATTCTACCCTCTCCTACCTTTAAAAGCACACTAGAGAAATTGGACATAACCCCCCACTCCTTCAGTGTGGTCTGCACATGGTGACTTCCTTCCAAAGTTTGGAAAGGGGGAGAAAGAGCAACTTTCATAGGGGAAACCACACGAACACACCCTGAGACAGGTGATAGTCAGCAGTGATGGGCCATGTTGCTAGAATGCCTCCTTCATGTAGCTGAGAAGGGCACTTTACTTCTCTGCTCCTTCCTCACAATAGTATGTAACCCCAGTCTAGCCATGAGAGAAATATCAGACAAATTCCAGTTAAAGGACATAACTACAAAATACCTGACCAGTGCTCTTCGAAACTGTCAAGGTCATCCAAAACAAGAAGAGTCTGAAAACTTGTCACAGCCTAAGGAAACCTAAGGAGATGGGATCACTCAATGCAGTGTGTTATTCTGCATGAGGTCCTGGAACAGAAATAGGATGCCAGGTTAAAACTAAGGAAATCTGAATAAAATGCAGACTTGAGTTAGTAGTACTGTATCAGTATTCATTTATTAATCGTGACAAATGTACCACACTCATGTAGGATGTTGTTAAAAGGGGAATCTGGCTGTGGGGTATATTAGAATTCTCTGTACTATCTCCATTATTTTTTAACAAATCTAAAACTATTCTAAAATTAAAATTTTATACAAAAAAACCTTGAAAGATGTGCATGTGAATTATCTGTATTATAACCATTCTATACCCAGAGGAATCCTATTTATGTAGGGTTTTTTTGATTTTTGTCTCATTTTTAGAAAACCATGTTTAGTTCTAGCTGTTCAGAATTAACACTCCATGTAACATGGCCAGCATCATCTTTTGATGATGTCATTTCTAAGCCCTGGATTATCCAAATGTATATTTCTAGGCCAAGAGGTAGAATCTTAGGGCTTAACTCTACTTAAAGTGTGTTCTCAGTTATTAGCCCTTTTGTGGTGCATAAAGGAATGGGGTTGTGTGCATCTTTTAAGGCAAGACTTTTTACTCAAATGCAGTGTATAATACAGCAAGTCTGGGTAACTGTTATCTACCCTTCATTTACATAGTCATTAACTTAGCTGGCATTTATTGAACATCTGTTCTGTGCCAACACTGGCCTACATGCTGAGGCTGAAGGACAGAAGGATCCCTAGCTGGAAGTGCTCACCCTCATGATGGAGGACAGAGTCTTCTGCCATACATCGCTGTCTGGAAGACAGGCAAGACTGCCCCTCAGCAGACTCACTGCTTCTCACTTACTTTGCTCATTCATTCACTCCACAAATATTTATTAAATAGCTACTACGTAATGGGCTGTGTTCCAGTCACTTAAGTATATCAGTGAACAACACAGACCAAAACCCCTCCCCTGTAAAGATTACAGTACCTGAAAATTACAAAATGCCTTTACCTTAAGTTGAAATCTGAATCCTTATAGTTCCCATTTTTTTTAAAAAAGTTTTTTTCTGCATGAAAGTGTCATATTTGAGGTTAGCTCTTGTGCCTCTAAATCCTGCCCCTATTCCAATCCCAGCCAATACCGTTTCCTGGCAACACTTTCCCTATTCCTTCCAATATTCTTTGCATGACTTAGATTCAGGTCTCTTTCCTATGGTGTTTTGGATGGCAGTGTGTCATAAAGGCACCACCTTTCAAGTCAGGAAGAGCTTGAGGCCCAGTCCAGCTGTGTAATGTAATAGCTGTGTAATAGCTGTGATCTTCACAGGCATCATCTGACCACACTGAGCCTCAGTTTCCTCATCTATAAAATAAGAGTAATGTTTTTACTTTACACAGTTACTATAAAATTAGAGATAATTTATATAAAGTGACTAGCAAAGGGCAGGACAAATGGTAGGTATTCAAAAATAACAACTCAATATAAACTAGCCAATCTCCTTTTATTAAATGTACTGTCATTAAATTAAGTCACTCTCCTGCACTTGACTCTTTGGTCCTATGTGTGTCAGACATTTACCCCTTTTTGTTTAGTTTTGTTATGTATTCATAAGCCCTTCTCAGAAGTCCACAAGACAGATGTGTTTCAAGCTATCGGCCTCTATAAGGTAATGCAGTGGCCCTATAGTACCTGTATGTCACAAAATATGACCCCTGCCCAGGATTATCCTGGGACAGCTCCCTGTAATCAAGCATATTAATACTTCCTCAATGAAGAGAATGGATATTTGCAGTAAATGGGACTAATAAACACTTATGTAACCTCTTGTTACCCACAGGTCAGATTTTGCCACCAAAAGGGTTAAAAACTACTTTCAATTGTGGGTGCTTTTGGTTTGGGGACTGTAGGTAAGAGATTAACGTTAGTCAATCCACGTTGGCACCCTTGGGAGATCATTCTGAGTCCTGAGTCTGTTCACCAACGGTATCTGAGTGTTCCCTCCTTCCGAGCCATCAGCAATTTTGTAAATACACTTTAAAAATATTTCAAAATTTTTCACTGATAGAAAACAGTGAGCATTTTTTTCTTCTTATAGATCTGATGAGATCCTGAGATGGTTTGTTTCTCATTCATTTTAAAAAAAGTTATTTGTCCTTGAATATGATTACCAAATACTTGTATAAACTCTAAAATTTGTTTCAATATAGTTTGTGTTGGGTATTTCCTTTTCTTTATAGTAAATGCCCTGGGAGCTTTTTTGTCATTTTCCATTCAGTTCTAATTCATGATGGTATATTATCTTCTCTTTTCTATTAATTTCCCTCTGGTTATAAAATTTATGTTGCATGTTAATGTTATTAATTTGTCAGATTTTGCAAATTGTGTTTTTATTGTGACAATGTTTTCACAAAAAAGTATCATTTTTGGCCAGTAGAGGGCGATAGCTGCAATTAAATATAGTTTATGACATCAAAGAAAAAGTAGACTTCCATTTGTGGATTTAAACATATATGATCATACAGTTTTCAGGTGTATACATGTAATCTAAACATAATTTAACTTCATGTATGTTCATTGTGGACAGACCCAAAATTTCTTTTTCATTTCAATAAACATCATCTGTATTTTTCTGTTCTACCTGACATACTGTTCTAATTTTCTTTTAACACAAAATATAAAAGGGATATGAATATTACATGAACACATAAGACATATGTTTATATTTGAGAGCTGTATAAAAATTAACATTCTAAAGGAGCAAAAATGCTGTAAGCTCAAAAGTGTAAGTGTGTGGAATTGTATCTTTGAATTTGTGGGTTATCATTATCAAAGGAACTTTGAGGACCGTTATAAAATTGTAAGATGAAAATATATCATCAGCTTTCCTTAGAAACCGGTCACTGTCCTCCATAGAGCAGGTGTGGTAGCCACAGGCCGATCCAGGAAGCTCCTCCCTACTTGCCTCCTCAGTGAGAAAAGCCGCCTGTTGGGCAGCGTTTCCAAACGGCCCTTCCGATACTGTCCTTCTTCCTGTCTGTATGACATCAGAACCCTCCTCACAGCTGGTTTATTTTACGTGGCTCTACTGACGGGGACGAAGATGCAGCAGTTTCGTCAGCAGATCTGGTGATCAGGAATATGTAGGCACACATCCCCGACTGAGGGTCAGAAATCCATCAGAGGATTGTACGCACCTTCAAATGTGTGGCCTAGGCCCACGGTCTCCATCTCTTAGTCCTTCAGTGTGGTTGGGCCCAACCAACCAGAGGCTGCTATTCTACCCAGCAGACTCTTTTCACTGTGATTGCTATTGTTTGGGGTTTTTTTTAGAAGAAAAAGAAGATTGAGACATTTGGTTTGATTTTTTTATTGTTTTTTAAATACATTATTTGCTCATCACTTGGAAACATTAGATTAACATTGATCTACCTGAGCCTGAACTAAGAAAATAAGCATTGCAAATTAAAACTTCCTAATAGAATTTAAAAGTGACTGAACAAAATGTTAACTCTGGTGTTATAAACCTTTAGCATTGCCTGGAATTAGGATATTAAAAGATCCTGCTTTCATTACCTAAAATTTAAACAAATACAGTTTTAGCCAGGGGTTATATTTTTCCTTTCATTCTTGTTTTGTTTTTTTAATTACCATTAATTTGCCTGATTTGATTGTGTGGAGAAAGAATGTTTCATAAAGAATTCTTTATGAAAGAATGTTTAATTCTGTTTATCAAGTATTGATGTAGAATAGCATCATGAACAACATCATTACATCCTTCCCGCTGTGCGTGCTGTGTGTCCCAAGACACATCCCAGGGCCACTGGGGGCTTTAGAGACTTCGTGGACCAGTTCATTTTAAATATTTGAAAGGTGGTAACTGAGGACCCTGAAAACATGCCCTTTTTTAAACTATTAACAACATTCTTAGAATAATAGGGACTGTTAGACAAATACTGCTTCTCTCTGTTTCTTTTTAAAAAATTATTAATAACCTCTCTCAGGCAATCTGGGCCCTGAGTTAACATTCAGTATTACACATAATTAGAATAGTACTGTCTCTTTTTCTTTAAAGCGAGCTAGTATGCAAAACAGTCATGTGTAATATGTTACAACTGGTGGAGGACTGTTTTGGCAAAAATGGATAGGTTTTCAACACTTAGCATTATGGGGCACTGCAGGAATTTTAGGAGTGGTTGAATTATGGGGACATTCACCAGGTCCAACTTTGTAAAGGATGAATCAACTGAAAGTGCTCAGAGAGGGTCATTAAAGACATTAACAGTGCCTCTAAATAGACCAACATGTTTTCCACACTTTTTTTTTTTTTTAATCAGTAATTGGCACAGGCAGTAAAGTTACAAAGCCTGTTACAACTACTCAGAAAAGAAATACTGTGTTTACTATTTTTAATCAGACTTTAGAGACAGAGTATTAGCAAGTTTTTAGTCCACATTGTTTATTTTGTTGGTATACTGTAACCTGTCAAAGTAAGTGTGTAAATCTGCAGTGGTAATAAATAATTCCTTAGATCTAACAATCTAAGGGTCACATGTGGGAGGTTAGAGCAACAGCTACAGTTTAGAAACCATGGCATGCAGACTGTAATGTTGGACATCTCCCAGAACATGTGGACTTGGGGACAGAGTGAAGGTTCCAGGGTGGACATACCTTGAATAGCTTAATTCACAGGAGTCAGCTTGCAAGTTGTAAGGTGGTTTCGTTTGTTTTCATTTTCCTCCTACTGAAAAATTAAATCTGAAATGGATGTCTTTATTAGTTTTAAATCCTACGTAGTATTTCACAGTTTATTTATAGATTACTGATTTTAGTGTTGTAGGTAAACTCTATGAAAGAGTGCTATTTTTAATAGCTTTAATTGTAGTTATCTGAATAGAAAAGTCACATAAGTTCATTGTGGAATCTTAGGGGAAGAAAAACAGAAAAGTAACAATGATCTCAATCCTATTTACCAGCGATCATTCATTCATTCGTGCATTTATTCAACACGTGTTTTGTATTAAGGACGCTATTAGGTGATGGATATATAACAGGGAAGAGCACCTTCAGGGAGCTTACCACCTGGAGGAGACATCTAGGCAGAGGAAGACAGCAGTTAATATTGGCACAGTGAGCCACATAACGTAGACTGTAGGATGCTGCCGCGTGCATAGCAGGCATGATAATGTGGTCGGGGTTCCAGGAGAAGAGAACTCATCTAGAGGAGAGAAATAGGGTGGAAAGTGTGAGGCAAAGGGATCACCAAGTCCTTTAAGTAGGAAAAAAGACTGTGATTATAAGCAAAAATCTTGGCTGTGTTTCCAAATATTTCTTCAGGGTAGACCTCAACAGTGCAGTTACAGGATCAGGGAGGGGATCATTTTTAAGGCTCTTGATACAAGTTATCAGGAAGCCATCTGGAAAAGTGGTCCTCAGTGGGCCTCCTTCCTGTATCACATGGGCACCCACATACTCTGCAGAGTGCTTGAGAGCCTTGGGGAGCCCTTAACTTAATAAGTGAAAATCACATCTCATTGTTCTGATTGTGCAGTCCTGTGATTGTTCATGATGCTAAAAAGTTTTTCATACACTTACTGGGCATTTCTGTTTGTCCTTTACTGCACTGTTTCTTCACATCTTTTATTCACTTTTTCATTTGCATCTTAATGACCTTTTATGATCTTCCTGTGCTCTTCATGGAATATTAACCTTTTTCGTATTTGTGTCAAATTCTTTACAATTCTGATTTACCTTTTAATTGTTTTAACATTACTATATTTTAAATACAAAAATGTGTTATTTTCCTTTAAAACTTTTTATAATAAAAATCTATTTCTTTCATTGCTTTTATGTTTTGAAAGTACTGCCCTATCCACAGATCAATGTTCACCCAAATGTTTTTCTAAATATTTTATGTTCTTTATTTACATGTCATGTGCATGTTATGAATGTAATTCATTTTGATGTTTGTGCCATCAGACTGACCTTTATGAAGGAGCTGGCTGATTTCACCCTCTATGTCTTCAGCAGGGATGTATCCTTCCTTTGTAATCATCTACATTCTTCTATATACTGGGGATCCATCTATCAGTTCCCTTCCATCGACACATGTGTGTTTCTCATATCTTTGTCACATGGTTTGGGGTTTTAAAAAAATATCATCTTAGCCATTTTTAAGTGTACAGTTCATTCATGAAGTACATTCCCAATATCGTGGGACTCTCACCACTGTCCATTTCCAGAACTTTTTCATCATCATAAACAGAACCTCTATTAGCAACTCCTCGGTCTCCTCGCTCCCCACATGGTTTTAATTATTATAGATTTGTAATATATACTTAAGTGTCTGATAGGCGTAAAAGCACCCAGCCCATTCTTCCTCGATTTGATACTTTCTCTCGGCCCCTGTGCCAACCCTGTCAAGGCGTGTTTCTGCCTTGACCCCTTTACAGATCTTGTTCCCTCTTCTTTTGCCTTCTTCCATCCATCTTCCACCCTGGCGCTCCCGATTCTTGTTAATATAAATGTGATCATGCCACTGTCCTGGCTTAAAATCTTTCTGCAGTTCATGATTTTTAGCAAAGTTCAGATTCTTTGGCAAGGCCTTAGAAATCCACCACAACGCAGACGCGCGCACACGCGCACACAGCCAGAAGCCTAAGGCACTGGGTCGCATTCACGCTCCAGGAAGGCCTGTCTCTGCCCGGCTTCTGTGTCTTCTTCTCTCAGGCCCCCAAACGTCTCCTGCTCCTCTTAATCCCTTCTTCCCCCTCCCCGTTCCCACCGCTGCAGTAGGCTGTCCGGTCTCCCCCACTGCGCTTTGGGCGCTAACCTGAAGTCACAGCCCTGCTGTAATTACGCGTCTTCTCCCCAGAGGTTCCGCGTAGGTCGGACCAACGTCTTTCACCAGCACAGTTTATGGCACAGTATTTCCAGAACCAGAGTGAGGGCATAAGTGTGTCTCATGTGCTCATTTGCACTCCATTCAACTAATCTGTTCATTTAAAACTGATTGACGTTAACAAGAATTGCCTGAAATAATGTCTTACAAGCTTCCCGTGGTTGGCTTCCTCGAATTCTAACCGCCACTTCCTACCGATCGCAAAAGAGACCCTGACCCTTTCCTATTCCACCTCTTGTTAAATAGAGTGATTCATTCACTTGAACGTGAAAGAAACCACCTCTTTCTACCACCCACTCAGTACTTAGCTTCTGAATAAGCTATCAATGTGCATTGCATTGTGTCTCGTTTTTGCTTTGTTATGGTGACTGTTTAATTGAGGTTGTCTTTATTACACTGCCTTTATTACACTGCCACTTTGTTGTAATTCATTTCCTAGTAATTGGATTATGTACCTTCCTTGAAATGTAATTTTCTTTGGGCTTGTAAAATGCACAGGCAAGCCGTACATATAAACCCTTCCATAGAACTTTTGCTGTCATTAAAAATAAGGATCAAAAATTGCTACCCTGAAAGCAGAATCTAAACCATGACTGAAAACTGTCAAGAGAACAAAAGAAGTGAATTTAGCCTAAGAGATCCCAAATTAGGGGAGAAAAGCGTGATTCTCGAGCATCATTAAATGAAAACATCATTGAATCACAGTGTAAAGAAGCATTTGATCTTTCCCTGACAGGTTTTCTGAGATTCATTGCCTTGAAAAAGTAAATTAAATAAGCCTGGTGGTCTCCTTTTAATGGCAAATCATGAATAGAGCCAGCATTTAAAATTCAGCCTAGGTAGCTAGCCAGTGTAAATACATAAGGCAGAAGTCACACCCTTGTCGGGGTGCCGCAGGAGCAATCGCCACTTCTTTTTCCCATCATTGATGACCCCAAATTCTCAACGTGAAGTTGGAATTTGTGTTGCATGGCCAGCTCCGTAAAATGTTATGAGGTTCCGATTTTTGAATGACTGCCTTCACTGTAATGTCAGCATCCATAATAGTAATCGATTCAGCTACTTTTACAGTTAGAATTTTAAAAAGAGATCGATGACCAATGAAGTAGATAGCTATTGCAAAAGTAACCATGTAAAAGCTTGTGAATGGGTTCCGCTAAAGGTTTGCATAAATACAACATTTAAGCTAGCATGGACTTAATTCAAGGAGGTTTAATTAATTAGCAGGTATTTATTGAACACCTACTGTGTGTCTAACACTCTGTGTGTGTAACAGCCATTGCCCTCAAGGAGACAAGGATAATATGTCTGAAACAACTTGAGGTTAATTGTCTGGCAACACTGCTCTCTGGGTGGTGATAGGTGGATTCCAGAGAACAGAGAGCAGGAAGGCAGGAGTTGGAGCAATCTGCCTATTGGCAGCTCAGGGTATGTATCTGTTTATGGGTATATATGTCTTGTATAAGTAACCCATAAACTGATAATAGTAGTTGCTTTTTGGAGAAAATTTCTGGGAGAGAGCTTACCTTTCACTGTATTTCCAATTAGATTGTTGGAATTTCTTACCTTGTGCATCTGTTTATTAGTCACAGAATAAAATGTGTGTTGTACAATTAAAGTCAATAGCTCAAGGAGTGACTCAATGGTATATCAACAGAGTAAGCAATGGCCAGGAAGCAGCCATGACAGGCAGAATTTAGGAAATACTTTATTGCTGTCTGTGTCTGATCATCTCCAAACAGTCCTTTTTCCAACCCATTTTGAATCGGTCATAGGCTGTGGAAAGTCCTGCCATATGCCAGGCACCGTGCTACATGCCTGACCTTCATGTTCATCCTCAGATTAACTCCAGGAGGTGGATATTAATAACTCCTGTTTGGCAGAAGAGGAAACTGAGGCTCAGAGAAGTTAAGTCTAACAGGACTCAGTGAGTAAATGACAGAATTCATACATAAGCAGTCAGACTCAAAAACCTGTGTAATCAACTAAAATGGACACTCTGCCTTTCTCCACACATTATTATGGTCCTACCCTTTATAATTAGTCCCCAGTGTCATCCTGTTGCCAGGCAGCTGCATCTGGGGAGGTCTCTCCCTGCTCACTAGGTGAAGCACCGGGCAAAACCTCAACCTGGAAGGGGGAGGGTTCTTGACGCTGGGTGAGAAAGAATTCTTGAACTGGTCAGACAAGTGTAGGTAAGAAATTAATTTATTAAAGCAAGAGCAGCAAGGATTGGCAGCTGCCTTGCAGGCAGTAGAGAACAGGGAAGAGTAGAGGGAAAGAAAGTTCTTGGCCTAGGGCAGATTGCCTTGCCAACTCCTGAAGCCAGGGTCACCTGGCGTCCTGTGTCCGCTTGGATCTGCACAGCATGGGGACTAGCCCCTACCCCTCCAGGACTTGGGGGAGCCACAGAACACAGGATGGAGTGCGATTATGTTCTGAGAACTTCCCAAAGAAAGGAGATTTTCAGGCAGGCTACTAAGAGCAGGTTGCACAGCGGCAGTTCCGTCCGGATCACCCAGGTGATGGAAACATGCAGGCCCAAATCTGAGCTCTTAGCAGCCCCTTCCTACTTAATAGGAGTAAAGTAGAGATAGAGTGAAGACTTAGAAATAAAATGAAATAGCAAAGAGACAAACAGCAATAATCTGATCAGTGAGAAAGCTTTATTTGAAAGTACGCACTTAAAGAAAGGAAAGTGCGGGTGTCCTCAGAGAGGAGGCACACTAAAGTTTGGGAATTCTGTCTTTTAAGGCTTTCAAGAATGGGCAAAGGGCATAGGGGCTGTAGTTGTTGAGTACAGGCTTGACTTGCAGTCTCAAGGTGCTTATCTCTGCTGAGAGACACCATGTCTCCTCTCCTCTGTTATCAGTCCTCCAGCTAATTCTGCTAAATAAACCCAACACAAGGGATTTATTTATCTTGTTCTTCTCCAAGATAGTGGTCACCCTCAAGCAGTGGGAACATATCAGTGAACACTGTCTGCCCTGCCTTAAGATAGGGTGTTGGGTTATTGTCTGATTACAAGAGAATATATTAGGAATCTTACTTCTCAACTCTCTGCTTTTTAAAATGGAATCTTAACCTTAAGATGGGGGTTCCTCCTGTTCTTACTACACTGTTTATATCTCAGCATTTTTCATCATAGGCAGGAAAAGTTAATCATGGTGCTTGTCCCATGTTCCTGCCCCACCTCAGTCCAGGTACCAGACTAGTCCCCCTGATGTCCTCTGACTCATCCCGCTCCTTCCTCCTTCCCCAAAATACATCTCCAAACCGTCCTCTCCTCTTAGGGTCTGATGCCACTTAATTCAGGCCCCTACAAGAGCTTGCATACCCTCGGAACTGACCTGACATTTCTCCCTCCACTCCATCCTCAACAGCTACCAGAGCAGTTTGTCTGAAGCACACATCTGACTCTGCCACACCTTGATGAACAGCCTGCAGCAGCTCCTGTCCCCTGTGGTGAAGCCCATTCCCCTTAGCATGCTACTCAAGGCCCTCCGCAGCCCAGCCCCTTCCTGCATCCTGCACCGCCCCATCCTTGCTGCTCCCAGACTGAACTCGGCTCCAACAGCAGCCCATGGCTGCTCGTCCCAGCACACAGCACACGGGTCCCCAGCCCCATGCCTTCACTGATGCTCTTACATCTGCCTAGAACATCTTTCCCCCTTTTCTCCTGCTTCCTTTTCCTAACGGCTGCTTATCCTTGGAAATTCCCTGAGGGTTCTTCTCCTCTTTCCTCTAATCCCCCACTAGGGCCTGGGCTCCGTCCTCATGGTGCCCACAGGTCTGGGGTGGGAGGCGGGAAGCTGCTGCCCCCTTTTGGGTGACTCCCCACCGACTTGCTCCCTGACAGGAGGTGGGCTGGTGGATCTGGTTAGTCTAGGAAGGCAACTGAGGCTGTTCTCTGAATCTCCTCCCTCCCCATTCTGTCTGGGAGGCAGGGGCTGTGGCTCCTCAGCACCATTTGCCATAAAGACAGGGAAGTCAGTCTGACCCAGATGAACTGTCTGCCTTACCTTGGTGTGCCCAGCTCCCAGTACCCCTGGTGCATGACAGGGCTCAGCCCCTAAGGGCCTGCTTGTTGAAGACCTGTGGTAATCCAGTAGGAAGTGGGGCTGGACTAGGACTGTGGTGAAAATGGAGAGCAGACAGTGGATGGTGATAATAACAACAGCTGGCCTATACTGAGCCTGCCTTGGACCTCCTGAGCAACCAGGTTAAGTTGAATAGACTCCTCCTGCTAAACCCTGCAGGGGAGGGGGTGGAGCCAATATGGGGGCTGCGGAGTGAGAGGAGGACGATCAGCAGCATCTTCATTGAACACAGGAGGAAACAAAGACCCAGAAGTTAAGTGAATCCCTCCCAATACAAATCTGAGTATTTCTTCCTATGATTCTAGTGATGACAAAGTTCTAGAGGATGGAGACAAGAGAAGAGAAAATGATTGTGCTTAGATTTCTAGCCTAGAAGACTAGAAGGTTGGTGGTCAAACTGGCGAGAAAAGATAGTTGAAATGGAACTATCTTGGTGGGTATTTGGTTAGGCCTGCTTTGTGTATGTGGAATCTGAGATGATCATGGAACTTTCAAGTGCTAATGTCCTGTGTATAATTGAAAATATGGCACAGATGCCAGTACCTTTACTATTCAATCATCATTTATGTTTTAAAAACATCAGACATTCTCATAAAGAATATGGTGTTGTAGACAAGTAGTTTTCTTTGTGAATTCCTTGCAATTAATTGTGATTCTAATCACCTTTGCTCACTTCTGGTAGTATTTTTGATGTGTTGATTCTTTCCAGTGGCAGATATCGTGAGCCTGCATATCTGATAGCAGAAGCCCCATTTAGAGATATGTTTCATTCTTTTTCAAGCTTTTAATCTCTGGTTATTTTAAATATTGTAAAAACCATTGCTTTTGATGTTCTTTTCTCTATTTAATTCTATGCATTGAAAATTTTTTCCAGTTCTAGGACTCAAATTAATTTAGATGTGTGGTCCCAATCAATAATAAGATCAATATGCTGTTATTCCTATTCTGCTTCCCTTTACTGAATGGATCTGGGCTTGCATTTGATGATTAGACCAATTTGTCTGCAACGTTGATGTGAGAAATGTAGATTGAATAGGGTCAAGACTTCCTATTAAAAAAAAACTCTTAAAATACATTCAAATCCATTGTTTTTCATATTCCTTACACCTCCCCTCCTGGGATTTAGTTCAAAACCAGGGCTTCCCATGGCCAGAGAAAAATACATCATTTCATCATTGACCCCCACTCAGTTCAGTGCACGTGGACAGCACGCTTCCCAGGCCTTGCCACACAACCTAACAGAAAGGCTTAAATTTATGAATCCCCCAACAGTGAGTCTGGTTAGTCCAAGGCTGAGGACCAGGTAGGTTCACTCTGTTGGCAGTTTCCCCTATTGCCATATAGCCCATTCCTGGTTCTAGTGGATGATATTTGAGATACTGTCAGAAATAGTTTGTCTAAAGGTGTAACCACTGTATTCACGCAATAGCTGATAATAATGAAATTAATGCCAGTAATGACCCTTTCCAACAAAGTCCAGAAGCTCTGCACATATTAACATATTTATCCTTCCCACATCCCTCTGAAGTGAGAAAAAGGCCATTGTTACACTTCTCTTGATCCAAGGAGAGTGAGACATGGCAAAGGTGAAGTTTGAGGTAGTTTAGTAGAGAATGAAATTCAGTCTTTATATTCTTCCTTTTAGATTTTACTCTCTTATTTCATGACTGTAACATTTGAACAATTCCATCCTTCTATTCATCAATGTATTTGCTCATTCCTTCCTTCATTCACTATCAAATATTTGTAAAGCACCTGTTATATGTCAGGTACTAGGTCAAATGTGTCTGCATAGCTGTTCAAATCTTCATTGTTACCCAGTGATCACTTTGGGGTTTCCAGAACCCAGAACTGCCTCCAGGAGGCCCAGTTTCTTAACCAGTGAAGTAGAATAGCCATTCAGCAAGTATTGTTAGAGCATCTGCCATGTTCTATTAGGGCTGACTGCCTAATAGCCCTCTTAGACCTAACTTTCTATGATTTTTAAAAATTTATTTCTCATGTTGAGTATATTCTACCTTTTTCTAACAAGTTCTTTTTGGCCTCTGATCTTTATGACTGTTGGGAATAAAGAACTTGTATATTACTCTGTCCATAATAATGTTTAGATTGGTATTCTACTTTAAGCTGTCTTACTTTTTAGAAAACAGATGTTAAAAATGACAAAGAGCATGGAATTTTAGAATTTTCTGTAGACTTAGAGAGCTGAATGGATGGATTTGTATTTTTGGACACCTACTGGATTGAGGGGCCGTTCCTGAGACATGGAAGTACCGGAAATTTGTAAAGGACCTCTCTAATGGGAAGTGTTATGATGTGTGGTCCTCATAAGAAAATGGTGTTTTGAGGTAATAGTGACTTTGCTTATCTTTAGCTTCCCCAAAACTCATTAGTTAAATTGTAATTTTGGTTTCTCTTCACCCCTTCACATGGTTCTTTCAGTTTCTTTCAGGCTTCATTCCCATCTGCCCCATGCTGCATGCAGTCTCTACTGCCTGGAGTATTTGCCTCCCCCTGCATGGACAAACTCCTACTTATCCTTCAAGATCCAGCTCCAGAGCCATCTCTTCTGGGAAACTTACCCAGTTTTCTCTGAGTAACTTATCCATTCCCCTAGCTCATTTGTTCCCTCCTTTTTGCTTCTGCAACATTGTACTGATAGTACCAATGTAACATATATCTCACCGAATTATTGTTACTTGCTTAATGTGATCCTGCAAGTGTCAATTACATTGCAGAAAAGGCACTCATTAAATGGTATTTCCATTCCATGCTGTCATCTTCAGGAATCCCGAAGAAGCTCCTTAAAGGCAAGGGTTGTCATGTTCATTTTGTACCTCCATTACCCAACCCAGTGCTTGAAACATTTGCTTTTAGACAAGTGACAACACATAGTAACCGTTTTGGATAGAATAACCTCTCACATGCCTAGCAAGGTCTTCCAGATTTATGCCCGTGGACCAGTCCCATTAGCACTGGCCATGGACTAGAGCCAAGAGAAGTAGAGCCAACCTCCTCACGTTTGGCCCCACGCCCATGCTGGGTACACCAGCCTCGGGCTAATCAGTCCATTTTTAGAACAGGTGTTCTCTGTCCTGCTTCCTGTCGCTCAGAGCAGAGGGGAAGGAAGAGTTTGCCACCTGGTCAGAATTTGTATAAACAGATGCTGAAAGCAGAAGCTTAGATTGCATGTGGTGTCAGCAGTTTAGCAAAGTGTCTTCCCTTCTAAAAGCAAGACTCCTCTTTACACCGGCCCTACCCTCTTCTCCACACCTGGGAGTCAGATCTTTCCTAGGAACCCGGGTCTTTTATACTGCTCATTCCTGCTGAAAATCTAACACAGCTGATGCACTGGAAGCCCGGTGGTCTGTATGATGTGGGTAGGGATAGATAGTTGGGAAGGGAGAATAAAAAGCCTTTCTCCCCTATTTTAAAAACAGTTGCCTTTCTTTTATGAAATTAAAACAGCAGCAATGACCAGGAAGATGCGAGCACTCCAGAGAGGTGTCTGTGCTCAGTTAAGGGGCCAAAGTAGAAAGTCCCTATTAGCCATACCCTCTGCCTAGAGCTGGTTCTGCCCTTGGCTTCTGGGTTTTTCCTGGTCTTTGGGTGCCTAGTGTGGTCATCCAGGAATTAGCTGCCATCATGTGCCTCCTGGGATATGGAAACATCTCACTGGTTAGTGATTACTTATGATTTTATACCTAGAAATCTGAGGTGACATTATGCTGTATAATGGTGGTTGGGGAGAACATTAGACCACAGAAATAACAGCAGTTAATATCTCCACCAATAGCAACAACAGTTAATATTCCTGTATACCCAGCACTCTGGTAAATACTTTACATAGAATTTAATATAACCCTTACCCTATGTATGTCTGTTATCTTCATTTACAGTTAAGGGAAACAAAGCCAGTGGGTGATAACATATAACACACACCGAGCATTTACTATTGATGACACGGGGCCCATCTGCCAAGATCTTATCAGAATCATGAGTGAAACCCTGGTTTTTATGGCTATAAAACCAAAACTGCTTAGAGGAGTCTGAGTAAGGGACATGTGGGAGCTCTCAGTTCTATTGCTGCACCTTTTCATGAATTCTAAAATTAGTTCAAAAGAGAAAGTTTTTAAAAACGCAAAGCGGCAAGCCCATAAGCACTGCTGTCTGCACCTGATCTGTGTAACAGCCCTCTGCAGTGATGGTCAGACCAGGGAAGGGCACCTACCACTCAAGTCATGCTGGAGACCTGTGCAGCTGTGTGCCACTCAGGACCCCATTTCTAGGGGCTGCCTTTCTCATCCTACACATGGCAAATATATGTACTTAGTATGGCACGTTTCCCCCAGCAGATGGCAGTAAAGTGTCTTGAGAAAGGGATGGCCGATTTTAACACTCAGTGGTGCCTGCCATTTGGGCAGGCAGTGATCTTGGCAGGGAAAAGAAAGGGAGAAAATGCGAAAGAGCTGAGAATTGTTTAGGTGAAATGAAAGAGCAAACCCCTATGATATTTTTATTTTAAAGATGTCACATTTTACTGTGACAAAACCTACCTCCAAATGTATCATCTGCTCAAAGCATTAATCTTTGCATCATCCCTCAGTGTCTGCATTATAAAATAACTTACCTTGCTTTAATAATGTTCTCCCTCTCGCAACAATGTGAGATGAGTTAATAATCTAAGGAAGAATACAGGTGAATTTTCTTGTCCATGCATAAATGCTTAAAGCTGAGAATTTTTCTGTGAGTGGGCTTTAGGGGGTCCATAATCTTCACAGAAGGATCATGTGTTATAAGTGTTTGAATTTGTGTGCATTTTACAAGGGAGACTTTTCCTAACATCATCAGGCTGTCAGGTGGAGTCAGGGCCATAGAAAACATTGTCTGATGGCAGATCACCCAACCAGGGCCTAGAACAGATTCGAGAAGTGGGGACAGGGGTACAGCAAGGGCCAGGAAAGTCACACTGCGAATGCAGTAAACCTGGGAGGGACTGGGGTGAGTGTACAGCGTACACCCTAAATGCCTGAAGAAGCGGCCATTCAGTCCCATCTGCGAGCTGCCACGCAGGAGTGCAGGCCCAGTGTGGGATGGCCTTTGGATTTTTCAAGAGAAGCCACGGGTCCATAATGTTAAATAAACTGCAGACATTTCTGAAGTATACAACTAATTAGCACTTCTAAACAGCTCAGGCAAAATGAAGGTATTTGCCATCCATGTGTGACCTTGAGCTGCCAGTTTAACATCTGAGTTAAGACCTCAGCCTGTGATTGACAAGTTCAAGACTGGGCTGTCTTGGGATGGGGAGACATACCCTGTGAGGGAACACTAGCATTACTACTACAACTGATCATTAAAACAACATTCATAACAATGATGGCTAACACTTCAGCACCTACCATGTACCAAGCACTATTCTAAAGACTTGCTTTGAAGCAACCCCTTTAATCATCTCACCAGTCCTGCAAAGTAGATTGCTACGGGTTCTGCAGACACTGGGTAGTTTTTACTATGTATCAGGTGCTATTCTAGGGGCATTAGGCACAAGGCAATTCATTTAACCCTTATAATGATCCTATGAGTAGGTAGGGAAACTGAGGCACAGAACTATTTAGTAACTTGCCCTAGCCCATATCCTACTAGATTCAGACCCAGGCAGTCTGGTCCCAGACAGAGCCTGAACTCTGAATGGCTGTGCTGTCTGACTGCCTTTGTAGTGCTCTGGGGATGGGGCCACTCTTGAAATACCACTCCTCCTTGCTGCCTACCAGTCCCTGACTAACCCTTTCCACATTGGCATGGCAACGTGGCATTTCTGCCCCAGTATCTTCAGCCTCAGGTCTTCTGTGAAAGCCATCTCATTTTCATGTATCACCAGACATTCTTTATTCAATCTTGGGTGTTTTTTTTAATCTCCTCTAAAATGAGCAGATCATAAATCCTTTGCTAGATGAGATTTACAAATAATAGTGATAGATGGCCTTGTCTTCTGTCTCAACAAGTTGGGCCCTACTGTCATCACAGCAGTCAGTAGGGTTGTATTAGAATAAGACTGCAGTACCAAAAAAAGAAGGTGATCGCTTAGTCCTCCACGCAAATTCATCTTTCATCCAAACTGCCACAAACAAGGGGAACTTCCTAAAGGTTTGCACGAAATAAACACCTGAAATAAGTGTGAAATTACAGTTGTAGTGACAGAGAATTGACTGTAAGTGCAGCAGCAATGTGGAATCTGTGTCTGATGAATGAGGATGGGATTACAACATGGAAGCATGCAGCGATCTGGGGAAAGACTTGTTTCCAGTTCTGTCTATTGCTGCCAGTGCTGAAATCCAAACCCTGCTGTGAGATTGATACTGGAGAACTGAGGGTGGGAGGAAAGGACAGGTGTGAATTTACTCCAAAGCTGTCATATGCCAGGAATTATTATCAAATGGCTCTCTGATTTCCTACTTAGAAGATGTCCCTTATTGAAAGAAAGAGAAGTCAATCTGGCAGTTACTTTACAGCTGTGCGTTTCCTTCAGTTTATGGTGCTTCCTGTAAAAGTTCTTCAGGTACTTCATTAGCGTGTGCCTCTGCAAAATATTTCATCCTCCTGTGACTCCCTTTTGATCAATTAAGCTCCTTTATCTCCCTTCCCAAACAAGTTCAGAGAGAAGATCTGTGGAAGACCTCTCTTCTAGGGACTAATATTAATGTCAGTCCTAAAAACAAAACACGAAGTCAAAAGAAAAGGTAGCTTTGGAGTTAAAAAGAGAAAAATGCCTGTAAAAAGAACTCTTGTATTGATCACTGGGACTCATAACCAAAATTATGGAAGAATGGGTGAGCAAGAACATTCTGGGTGCATTGTAGAATTCTGCACTTGATAATATAGCCAACCATTAAAGCCCATTCAGAGATCTGTGCAATGGAAAAGGTAAAAGTTGACGGATCTAACTACCTTGTAAAGAGTGTATACACTTTTTAACATCCTGTAAAAACTCAAAATTAAACTTTTTTTCTGTTCTATTTTTAATTATTTGGACTTTTTTCTTGCTTTATGAAAGAAAAGTCTGGTGTGTCCATTTAATGTTTTTCCTTATTGGAACTAAACATAAATCATGTGGTTTGCACACATCTAATGTTTCTAATCGTGTGTACTCTTGTCTTCAGCTAGGACCATAAACAGATATAAACAGCTAAAGGCATGTTGCTTAAAGAAAACCCTTACTCTGAGAAATGATATCATCAGAACTGGTTTAGGAAGTCTGTAAATTTAGCAGCAGTTGCACTGGAACTGAGCATGTAGAGGGTAGTTCTAAAGTTAGAAGGTGAGGCAAAATCTCATAAAGTCAAAGTTACCCCTGAACCAATCCTTGTATTTCTTGGGTTGAGTGGATAATATAGCTGGCCAGCGCACAAGAGCTGGGTCGTATCCAAATACAGCCTCATATGCAATATGGTAAGACACTCATCTGATGAGAATCAACTGAGAACTCCTCTGGGATATGAATATATCCAGAGTGTATACATATCATATTGTGAGAGTCAGAGAGCAGAGACCCCAAGTAGCTGAAATCACAGAAGTTCAGTGTGTGTAATTTGACTCCACTCTATTGCACTTTTCACAGAGTGTAGTGATGTGTCTCCTTCTTACCACAAATCCACATTTTGTACTTTGTTCCAAAGCTTGCTTCTTCCATGAAGCCCACCTAAAAGACCTAAAACCCTAATCATTATTTTTTCCACTCTGAGTAACTATAGCACATATACTGCTGAGACCTACTCTATGATTCATTAATTGAGCCCTTTCTCAACTAGAGTTTAAGGTCCTCAAGGCAGGTCTTCCTTCCAATGTATATCTTATCACAAGACTATATGAGTCATTGTGCAAATTGTTTGCACTAAATTTCTTTGGTTTGGGGCATGTATTTAAAGCTACCCCCATTTCCTGCATTAATTAGTATTTTTCATGTAGACTGGATTGTGTACCTGAAAACTTCTGTTGACTTGTAATTCACAGTTTATAGCTGAGAATTATTTTGGGAAATCTTTTGACCTGAAGAAAATGGTCTATAATAGATAAACTTCCAGATTGCTAATGCACCTTGTAACTGGTGTTGATTAACTTCTTTGACAAATTCTCAGCCCTTTTAGCGGGCAGTGGGGAGGAAGAGAATAGCTTGAGAGATTCACTTGCAGATAACTAGATATAGGTAATATATAGAGGTATAAATAATTTTGTTTTACACATTGAGTATATATAAATTTATAAATATTTTTATAAATTTTACATGTATTTATATTACAAGCCTGTGAAGTTGGCAGGGCAAGTATTGCAATTCAAATTTTATAGTCAAGAAATCTGAGATTTAGAGAGGTTAAGTGACTTCTCTAAGGCTCTATAACTAGAAATTGATGAAGTCACACCTCAAACTAAGGTCTTCTGAATTCTAGCCATCCATTATTCATTCATTGTCTTCAGTGCTCCAGCTACATGTGCAGTGTTACAAACTCTAAAGACAAACAAGACCCCTCTTCCTTAGGGAGCTCACAGCCAGCAGAAGACATAAATGGGTAAACTGCTAAGAGCAATCCATAGCCTCCCAGGTAAAGGTGGTAGAGGTTGCAGAAGCATGGACTTCAGAGTGGACTGGCATGTTTTGGGTGTTCCTGGTCATTCTTTATGGCTGGAGCTTTACACACAATCATGGTGGGACAGGCCTGGAGAAACAGGCTGGGGCCACTTCATGGGGATCCTTGAAGGCAATACTACAGAGATTGAAAGGGTTTGAAACAGAGATAATCAACTTTTTTTTTTTTCCAAGAAGTCAAAAAGATGAATCAAAGGAGGATGAGATGAGCATGGATAAGATTATGCAAAGTTAATGCTAAGACTAACGCAAAAGTTAGAGCAAGGCATGATGTGGTTTCAAACAAGGCAGTAGCCATGAGATGTGGAGGATTTGCTGGACAGTTGATACAGGGAATGGAAGGAGTACAGGGTGACTGGAGGTGTCTGGACTGGGGGAAACTAGTCGGATGATGTGTCATTTAGTAGGATAGGAAATAAAGTGGAGGACAAGAAGCAGAATTTGTCCCACAACAAAATATTGCATCATGTTGAAAGTTTTTTTCCCAATTGTTATAACATAGAGTGAGCTAGGCCTGTGCTGATCAATATCATAGCTACATGGGGCCAGTGAGTGCTTGAAATATAGCTTTTCCAAATTGAGATGTGTTGTAAGTATAAAATACACACCAGCTTTCAGAGGTTAAATAAAAGGAAAAGATGTAAAAATTTCAATTATTTTCTATATTGATCACATGATAAATGATAATACCTCGGATGTATTAGGTTAAGTAAAATGTTATTAATGAATATCTTATTTATTTCATCTGTTTCCTTTTACTTTTTGAAAGTGGGTACTTGAAAGTTATATATGGTCTTGCATTTGTAGTTTGTGTTACATTATATTGAACAGCACTGCCTTAAAAATCAGTAGATAATAGAAATTAAAAAGGCTTAAGGCAGCAAGGATTTGGAGCTGCACCGTGGAAACCACCCATGTTCCTCATCTGTGCAGCTGATTTCCCATTGTCCCTCAGGATATTTTTAAGGACCCTCTGTATCCAGAGTGGTCTGGGTTTATTTGGAATCTGCTGGCCTTTGAAGCATGCTGCTGCATATTCTGCAGCCAGAAAACTCCCAAGAGACTGGAGTTATACGTCCAAGGTGTATGCTTGGGTAGAGGCAGAATATCTAGGGAAGCCTCTGGGAGGACAGGGAGGACTCAGAATGGGGAGAAAGGCCCTAGCTTGACACAGCTGACTAGTGGCCTCTTAGCCAAGGTCCCCATCTGGTGCCGAGGCATCCTGCCCCTTCACGTGACTGCACACCTGAGAGCCCCAGTCTACACCAGGGCGCTCTACGCCAGGCACAGAGAGTGCCTACTCCCAGCTCTTGGTTGATGGAATGCTCCTAAGGTGACTGTTGATTCCATCTCTTCTACAGGAAAGGGCCTAAGAAAGAAAAGGTCCATAGGTAGTAAGGACCTCTTGCACGTGAAAGCTGTTGGCAGGATCCCGCTGCCTAGAGTTGAGGTGCTTCTATTAGGGCTGCTCCCAGGGCTCACAAGTCAGAGAGCTTGCAGCTCTTTTGTGATTAGTCATCAGCCTTTTACATCCCACTGTTTATTGACCATACACTTTGATGGATCATGTTCTTGTTTGCCCAGGACTTTTCTCTTATGATCCATCATTCATTCATTTTTTCGTTCAAGAAAAAGATTTATTAAGAACCTACTATTCTCAAAGTTGTGGGCCCAGAGACCCTGAGAATAAAAAGACTGCCTGTGTTCTCCAGAAGTGTTCAGTCGTCTGGAGAGCTGACCATGCAGATTGACAGTCTTTGCTCCAAAAGTGCAGCAAATAGAAGGAACCCCCTTAACTGCCAATGGGGGTAATAACAGTTGTTCATGCATAGACTCTTTGTGAAGGCAATGAGGAATGTAGTTCCAGGCTGAGACCGTGCCCAGCACTCAGGGAACCCCACACACACAAGTGTTAGCCATGCCACCAGAGCTGCTGGTGGCAGTTAGAGTGACAAGGGAAAGGATGACAGTAGTCACCATGACTTGGAGGACTGCCTGAGTTCTAGCCAGAACCTGGGTCCCTCGAGCCTCCTCCCCACCTTTCCCCAGTGCCCCTGGTTTCTCGGAGACTCACTACCTGTGCTCCTGTCACTGGGTGCTCAGGTAAGTCCTTGCATTGCTGCCAGCACAGGCTTTGTCATAAGCCATATAAGAACCTTGAGGGGCCTTCTGCGAGTTAATCTTTCCCACCCTGTGAGGGGAAACCAAACCAAGGTCCTCTCCAGTCCTCGGGCCCCCGTGGGGTCACCTGCCCAGCTCCAGCTGGATGCCTGAGCCCTGCACTCCCATTTCTGGTCCTTTGCTGCCCTCCAGGAGCTACTCGCCACCTTGTGCAGCCAGAAGATCAAACAGACTGTTCCAGCTGGATTGCAGGGCCTCAGGCAACTGGATCTTAAGAAGATGCCTGGTGAGAGAAAGAGAGACCCAATTCAGAATGTCCCACTACACTGACTCACTCTCTTTTTCCTTGCTTTCCCACTCCTCCCATCTTTATAGAGCCCTTTTCCTCCCTTAGGTATCATTAGAAGGTGGTTTCCTCTTTTCTTGACTTTTTTCTTAGAGCCAATGATCAGTGATTGAATGTGTTTGCAAAGGATCACCAAGGAGGCCTTCATGTTATTTTTATGGGCGGAAAATATGAAAAATAATGAGCACTTTTCTTTTTTTAACTGAAAAAGAAGGCCCTTATGATGTGTGTTTCCTCTGTTCTGGCATGGTTCAAAGGTAGCCTCTCCCAAAGTGGTGATAAGATGGCAGCTTCAGGCTTCCAACCTACCATTCTTAGTGGAAGAATGCTCTCTGTGAGAGTTCTGACAGAATTCCTGGGATTGCATCTCATCAATATAATTGTGCATGAGACCAGCATCTCCTATCCTGCGGAGTTGTATTTGCTGCCTTCCGCATTCACAAAGCCAAGCCAGAGAGAATTCTCTTTTCATTTTAGCCTCTTTGCCCTTTTTTCTTTCTTGTTCTTGCTGCCTCTGACTTTAGTGAAAAACCAACTGGGTCGTGTGTTTCCTCATATGTGGAGAACAACAGGGTCCTTATGAATCATCTTGTCAGAAGCTCCAGGAATAAATCTGAGGAGTGTCCTGGAAAGGAGGGTACATATCTCTTTTTTTCCCCCCCTCTACAAACAGGTAGTCTTCAAGGAACATGTTATTTGGAAGAATTTGCTCTTAAAGAGGCAGAACTTTTTTCTTTTCCTTAGTAATTAACTTCATCTTTTGTAGAAGAGTTTCAGAGACACTATTGCTTATAAAAGAAGTCCAACTGGAAGGGATCCTCCCCCGAATTTTTTTGTGCAACAAAAAATTTGCTGAATGTTGCCCATGTGCTGGGTACTGGGTGCAGTTCCTGGCAGTGAAGAAAATAAATAAAACCATAAAAAAACAAAAACTTGCCCTCATTTAAAAAAAACAAAACTTCAGGTTGTGGAAGGCAGGCAATAAACAAATAATTAAATAGTGTGTTACATGGTGTTTAGTGATCCAGGAGAAAGTAGATCAATAGGTTGTAATGGGTTGGGTGAGGAGGAGGTACTGGGGAAAACCCCTCAGCCAACCCTCTTTTAGAACTCTCCTTTCTCCCTGGATCCAGCCTGGTTTCCCTGCACACACCACCACTCTTAAGGGTGGGCTTTTGAATTAGTTGTGTTTCTTGCCTTCTCAGTAGCGCATACACCCATGGACACATCCGGACTGTGGATAATGAACAGTCCTGGAAGTAAGCTTTAGTCTATGCTCCTACAGTTAGTCTTTTATTTTAATAACTATATAACCTCTCTTATTGGATTCCTGACTTTTTTATTGAGGTATAATTGACACATAACATTGTATTCATTCAGGCATACAACATAGTGATTAAATATTTGTATATATTGCAAAATGATCATAGTAAGTCTACTTAACATCCATCACTACACATAGTTATAGAATTTGTTTTTTCTTGTGTTGAGAACTAAGATTTCTCTCAGTAACTTCCAAATATGCAATACAGTATTATTTTTTTATTAAGATATCATTGATATACTCTTATGAAGGTTTCACAAGCAAAACAGCGTGGTTATTATATTCACCCATATTATCAAATCTCCCCCATACCCCATTGCAGTCACTGTCCATCAGTGTAGCAAGATGCCACAGTGTCCCTACTTGTCTTCTCTGTGCTACACTGTCTTCCCCGTGACCTCCTCTACACTATGTGTGCTAATCATAATACCCCTGAATCCCCTTCTCCCTCCCTCCCCACCCGCCCTCCCCTACCCCTCCCCTTTGTAACCACTAGTCCCTTGTAATCTGTGAGTCAGCTGCTATTTGTTCCTTCATTTTTGCTTCGTTGTTATACTCCACAAATGAGGGAAATCATTTGGTATCTGTCTTTCTCTGCCTGACTTTATTTCACTGAACATAATACCCTCGAGCTTCATCCACATTGCTGTAAATGGTAGGATTTGTTTTCTTCTTATGGCTGAATAGTATTCCATTATGTATATGAACCACATCTTCTTTATGCATTCATCTACTGATGGACACTTAGGTTGCTTCCATATCTTGGCTATTGTAAATAGTGCTGCAATAAACATAGGTGTGAACATGCCTTTTTGAATCTGAGAATTTGTTTTCTTTGGGTTCATTTGTAGGAGTGGAATTCCTGGGTCAAATGGTATTTCTATTTTTAGTTTTTGAGGAACCTCCATATTGCTTTCCACAATGGTTGAACTAATTTACATTCCCAACAGCAGTGTAGGAGGGTTCCCCTTTCTCTGCATCCTCACCAACATGCGAGGATGTGAGTATTATTAACTGTAGTTGCCACTCTGTACATTACATCCTATAATTTATTTATTTTATAGCTGGAAGTTTGTACTTTTAGATTTCTTTCACCCATTTCACCTACCTTTGCACCCCTCACATCTGGCAACCACAAATCTGTTCTCTGTATCTATGAGCTTGTTTTTTGGTTTTTTTGTTGTAGTTTTTTAGATCCACATATAAGTGAGATCATGGAGCGTATGTCATTCTCTGACTTACTTCACTTAGCATAATGCCCTCAAGGTCCATCCACAATGGCACAAATGGAAAGATTTTATTCTTTTTTTGCAGCATAGTAAAATTCCACTGTGTATATGTATGTGTATTTATATATACATACACACACACACACACACACCACATTTTCTTTATCCATTCATCCATCGATAGACACTTAAGATTATTTCCATATATTGGCCATTGTAAATGATGCTATGGTGAACATGGGGGTGCATATATCATTTTGAATAATGGCTTTATTTTCTTTGGAAAAATACCCAGAGGCAGAATTGCTGGGCCATATGGTAATCTTCTACTTTTTTTTTTGAGGAACTTCTATACTGCTTTCCATAGTGACTGCACCAATTTACATTCCCACCAGCAGCGCACGAGTGTTTTCTCTTCTCCATTCCTCACCAACACTTGTTATTTCTTGTCTTTTGCATAGTAGCCACTCTGACGGGTGTGAAGTGATATCTCACTGTGGTTTCGATTTTCATTTCCCTGATGATCGGTGTTGCTGAGCATCTTCTCATGTATCTGTTAGTCTTCTCTATGCCTTCTTCAGAGAAATGTCTATTTTTTAGTCAGTTTTTTTGTTGTAGTGGTGGTGGTTTGTGTTTTGTTTTGTTTTGTTTTGCTAATGGGTTGTGTGAGTTCTTTATATATTTTGATTGCTAAGCCCTTATCAGGTATGTGATTTGCCAATATTTTCTCCATTTCAGTTGGTTGCCTTTTCATTTTGTTGATGGCTTCCTTTGCCATGCAGATGCTCCTTAGTTTGAAGCAGTCCATTTTCCTTATTCTTCATATAATGTACTTAACTTGAGGTGATCTGCAGATTTCTGGTCACAGGTATTTGACATAACTTGTGCTGTCTGTTGTCCAAATGCATGAGATGATTTATATGAAAGTACCTTTTAATTTAGCCCTAAAAAGGACAAAATTTGACTAGCACTACAAAATTTGAAGAGCAATGCTGCCTCCAAAGAACTCCTTGATATTAATAAAAATAAAAGAAGTATTAGACACTGATTCTGGGCCGAGTTAGCTGGTTTAGCGAGTGGGGGGCCCAGTGCCCCAGTGTCCCCAACAAAATAATCAGTAAACATTTGTAAGGGGGAACACCTCTGTGCGATGGCCATGCGGGTTTGGACTAGGATGCTGGCAGTCAGAATGGGAATTGCTGAGAGGGGTTTCAGTGGTGAACTTGAAAAGAATGGACCACTGAGGAAGAGGACGGTGATATCAGTGAATTCATGGAAAAGGAGCAGGCATCCTCTTGGGATAAAATGAGGACCTAGATTTGTTCAAGGCTGGTTTGAGTGGTCATGAAGGATGCCCATGGGTCTAGGAATCAAGGATCAGGGAAGGTAGTTTGGAATGAGAACAAACTTGGGTTGAAGATCAAGATTTGGCAGTCTAAGCAGAGAGATGATTGCTACTGCCCAGAAGTAGATGCAATGCTGCAGAAGGAAGGCAAAAAGCTATGATAAAACTCGGGGGATTCCATTGCTTAGGAGCAAGAGAAAGAAAAGACATGAGAACAGGAAAAGTTTTATGAGTTGAGGAAAGAGATTATTTTGTGCCATTGGGTCATGGGAAACTTCATGGAAAAGGAATCATTTTAATTGTTAATCCCACCTACCCCCCCACTCCGAGATTCCTGGACTCTCACCAAATGCCAGATTATATGGTTGTATTCCCTACCAAATACATAGTGACTTTTACTATTCTCTGTTCTAGGTGCTTAATACAAACAACTCAGTTAATCATTATAACAAGCTTAGAAATGATTTTCACCATTTCACAAATGAAGAACAGAGAGGTTAACAAATTTGCTCAAGGTCACACAGCCATTTAGTGGTAAAAGCAGGATTTAAAGCCAACCAATTTGATTCTAAAGGCTAGGATTTTGGCCACTACACCATTTTCTCTCTATATAAAGCTTCAGTGAATAGTTGGATTTAACCTGAGCTTTTAAGGGGATGCTTTCTAGCAAGTTTCTTCTTTTTTTTTTTTTTTTGGTACCAGCAATATACAATTACATGAGCAACATTGTGGTTACTAGATTCCCCCCATTATCAAGTCCCCACCACATACCCCGTTACAGTCACTGTCCATCACTGTAGTAAGATGCTATAGAATCACTACTTGTCTTCTCTGTGCTATACTGCCTTCCCGTGCCCCCCCTACATTATGTGTGCTAATCATAATGCCCCTTTTCCCCCTTATTCCCCCCTTCCCACCCATCCACTCCAGGCCCTTTCCCTTTGGTAACTGTTAGTCCATTCTTGGATTCTGTGAGTCTGCTGCTATTTCGTTCCTTCAGTTTTTTCTTTGTTCTTATACTCCACAGATGAGTGAAATCATTTGGTACTTGTCTTTCTCCACCTAGCTTATTTCACTGAGCATAATACCCTCTAGCTCCATCCATGTTGTTGCAAATGGTAGGATTTGTTTTCTTCTTATGGCTGAATAATATTCCATTGTGTATATGTACCACCTCTTCTTTATCCATTCATCTACTGATGGACACTTAGGTTGCTTCCATTTCTTAGCTATTGTAAATAGTGCTGTGATAAACATGCAGATGTCTTTTTCAAACTGGGCTCCTGCATTCTTAGGGCAAATTCTAGCAGGTTTCTTCTTATAACTGAACTGCATTTCTCATTTTCTACACATTCCATTGTTTAACATTTCCCACCAGGTACTTTTAGCTGGCACACTCCCATGAAGGCCTTACCTTCATGGGAGTTTTCCTGGTCTTCTCATGTTAAGTGGAGGCAACCTTCTCCCCTTGGCACTGTGAAGGTCATTAGAGTCCCACTAGATAAGCAAATAACACATGGAGTGTGCATTATATCCTCCCTTTTATAGCAGAACACACCAGCACCACTAAGTGCTTTTTAATCACCCCAGATTTGCAAGAGTATGTCCTAATGACACTTCCTAAAGGGCATCATTACTTCCACAAAAATGTTTCCTCATAAAATATTTATTAAAATGCCTAATAAATCCTGTCTTGGCCAATTACACCAAATCTCCACAACCTTGAACCTCTGTCAGAAAATTAGGTCTTGCTTTTCCTCCTTCTCGGAATAATCCTCAGCTGCATCTCAGCAGTGACAAATTTTGTTTGGTGCCCACTCCAAATATTTAGTCTCACATTGATGTGCTCCTTGAATTAAGTGGCAGACAGTGGTCAGAAGAATTATAACATGTCTGAGGGGCATAGTTGCTTTCAACATCTTCAGGAAGGAAACTAAAAATGAGTGAGGAAAATAAGCTGAGGATGAGTCAGTGAGATTGTCCATAAGTTGCTGCAAAGGAAATAGTGGCCATGCTTTAAGACCTCCATAAATATCATGTTCTAAAACACCTTGAAGATGTAAATGCCTAACAGTTATTACCTGTGGGGACAAGTCAGTATACAGTGTTCAGTACCAGCCAACTCAGGATGTCTGTGCTGCTTAAAGAATGATCTAAACACTCCAAGTATTTTGAATCAACTGCATTCAAAGAAAAGGCAAAGTAATAGTCAAATAAATAATCAAACAGATGAGATCTCTCAACTGTATTTTGTAACAGACAGATTTACAAAATCAGTGAAAATCAGAACAAAGGTACAAATTATGTTAGAACTTTAATCAAATTGCTTCTAAGGCTACAAAACAGTAAGGTATTTATTTGTGCAGTTAACTCTGTGGCTTTTTTATTTTTTAGATGAATTTCCCAAGTATAGGCATATGGCAGAAGACTTGTGGTTCATGATGATTCCTTGTTAAGAATCAGAAGCATCTGTAAATAGCAGTGTTTCTTTTGGGGGTGGAGATTATATACAGAAGGATGAATGCAATGGAGGAAAACCAAAGAGGTGAAAAAACAGCAGAATAAGCTAACTTGTGTGTGCCGGACAGCGCTGGTCCCACCTGCTGGTGCTGTGGCATAGTTTTAAAAGTGTACTGGAATCCTGGAGCCAGTCAGAAGGTATTTTTAACCACATTCCCAGCTCTCAGCCTCTGATGAAATTTGTATCATACTCTCATTGGCAGTGATATTTAAAATACTTTAAAATAAGCCTGGCAAAGACCAGTCAGAATGGACTCCTGTGGTAAACACTTGGTTGGTAAGGGTCTAGTCCCTGGAGGAACCTGTTTTGACTGCCTCCCGTTGCTGGTTGCCTCTGGCCCACGTGGTTCTGGACCCATTAGCTAGGCTTCAGAGGGACCTGGGCACCTGCAGGAACAAAGGGCAGGCTGAAGTGATCAACTCTAGGTTTGCCTCCTCTCATAAAATATAACGACATTTAAAGGGTCTTTGTTAATAAGATATCCCCCTGTCTTCCCGTAATTGGAATCTCTTTTTCTGTCAGTGGAAAAGGAACACAGTAAAAAAGCAAAGAGTAGGAAGAATATTCAGCCAGGGTGACACTCCTTGGATTCTTTCCTATCTCTTGCCACTTACTAGCTGAGATTTTGATGAAAAATGTGCCCCCGAGAACCAGTTTCCTTACCTGGAACAAAAACCTGCAATAGATAGAGGTGTTGCAATGACACATTGCTTGTAAAAAAGCTCTGTAGTCTGTTAAAAAGTTAAATATGATATATACATATGCATATATATATATGTATATGTATGCATATATATATATGTATATGTATATACACACACAGTATACCTGTATTTTACCGTAGGAAACCTAATATTTTAAGAAACCCTGTAAGAAGAATTATCATTTTAAGAGAATAGCCCTAAATTCAGAAAGCCCATGTTTTTATATATTGAGATTGTTTTTTAAAGAAGTAAATTTCACAAACTAACTCTTCTCCAGATCACTTTGGTGCTTAATCGTATATATATACATAGTGTGTATATATACGTATGTGTGTATATATATATAAATATATATATATATAGAGAGAGAGAGAGAGAGAGAGAGAGAGTACCTTTTGCCTGCTTTATATCTTCATAGTCCTCACTTAGTGACTCTCAAAAATTTGCTAAGTTTAAGGAGTTGTCTAGACAGCTAAGTCACCGTAATTAACATGGTTCATTAGAGGGTTCCAAAAACACATGCTTATATTAATCTAGGTTATTCTGCCTGGGGGTGGCTTCTGTTAGGAGACTGTGGTCCATTTCCACCAGTTGCCTTGGCCATTTGGGACCTTTACAAGTCAGTAAATTTTGAGGTAGAAAGCTTGCATTGCTGAAGGCACTTTGAGTTCAAGATCTGAAGCTAGGCACATTAGGCAAAGAGGGGGAAGGGCTTAGGGCAAGAAGGCTGAACTGAGAACGGCTCCCAGGGAAATCTCTGAGAACTAGAGAGGCCAAAAATGGAAGAAGGTGGGAACACATGGCAGATTCCTTCATTTCCTGGAAAAGGCTTACTCCAGGATGGCTCTATTTCTGTAAGATTCCTGGAGTTGAGCCTAAGCAGGTTAATAGGATGTATGTGGATTGGCAGCCACACTATCTAAAGGGAAAAAATTCCCTTAATTGGAGCCCTCAGGAACTTTCCAAAGGACTCCAGGATCAGTTATTTCTCCTACAAGAAAATTGGACATTTTAGTAGTTCTGAAGGTCTTCCTTAGGACTAGAGGACAGAGCTTACCAAAAAAAAAAAAAAAAAAGTTATAGTAAAAGAGGAAATGTATGATCATTTTAGCCTTAAGGAAGAAGCAAATTAGATCTGAGTAGACATAATAGCAGGGGGGGCAAGAAATTCCTGTGTGATTTTGAGTTTTATTTGAATAGACATTAATAAAATGGGCTGGAGTGTTGATATTCCACCAGCAAGGTTTTACTAATGCTATTTGACAGCTGCATATTCTGACTACTTGGATTTTAAGAAAGATTTTAAATTTGGAGAAGAATCTTTTAAAGCCCTAACTATCAATATTTATCTCACTTTAGCTAATAACCCAGTTCTCTAGCACTAAGGTACATTTCTATTTAAAACAGAAAATATCAAGGAGACTAAATATTCCTAGGGATGACCTAACAGAGATGAAAAGTAGATGGGCTGACATTCAAAGACAGATTTATGCTCATTGGAACAGTTATAAAAATGTGATTCTGCAATACAATCCATTTAATATACTTTCCTATTGATTAGTGGTAGCTGACTGCTTTAACTAGCCTATCCTAGGTAAGGCAATCCTGTTCCTTTCATAAACCTTTAAAGTAGCTGCTTACAATATTCACCTGTTTTTCACAAGAAATTATTTTTCTATTGGACCCAAAATAGAAAGCATATGCATTTCAGTGCCGGTGGATTGAGGTTATTTGACTTAAAATGGAATTTATGAATAAAGAGAAAGCTCTATCACTTAATTTCAAATATTGGCAGGTATTTTAGAAACCAGCGTGAAAGGTTTTCATTTTTTTTTTACAACCTTAGAGTAGAGATTACATGAATAATTTGTATAGTCCTGGAAATAATAATCAAATAGTTTGAATAGTGACATATCTTTTCATTTTGACTAATTGATTTTTTTTAAGTTCCTGGCCAAATGTAGATTTTTGTTTGTTTGTTTCAGTTTTCTGAATGTTTGTGTTAACTCCTGTGGAAGATTCTTGGATTTGATGAAGTTCCATACCAAATGTGAGTTTGTATTGACTCCATAGTGAATAAGCTGGTGCTTGCAGATGAAGAAATGTGCCCCTCCTTCTTGTCATTTTGTGAATGGATTGTGAAGGGTTTGTTAATTTGCTCTTCACTCCACTGGAGCAGATACTCACAAATATCTGCTGTGTCACAAGACCGTTTTTATTTGCATGATGAGAAGAATGGTTTGAGGAAGGTTGTTTGGGAAATGGGAAAACAAATACATTAAAAATAGAAGTACTTGGCCTTGGCTGCTTTTTTGCCTGGTATCTTTAGCTAGTCCTGCCTGTGTGGATTTCCAGCCAAGTCCTATTTCAGAAAGCATGATTAAAGGGGCCGGGCCCCCGGCTGTCTGATGATCTGCCTTGTCTCGGCCCTTCCCCTCAGCCCTTCTTGCCTTTCATCACTACACCTAGACTGCCTGGGCCCGCAGAGGTGTGCGGAATACCGGAGAACCTTCCTGACTCTATTTAGAACTGCTTTTCTTCTATTCTCTACTGAATCCCAGAGATGAGCTGCCTCCCCCCTCTGCTTTCTTTTCTTCTTGTTGTGAAAAGAACGTAGTATATGATACATGTGTTTCTCCGTAAAGTAAGAGTGCAAGCATTTCACTTGCATTCCCAGTTAAGTGAGACACACGAAGCGCACTGACTTGATGCTGAGACAGAAAGGGGTGGGGGCAGCTGAACTGGCTGTAATACACAGCCCTTCGCCTAAAACCGAAAGCATCGCCCAGTGCTTTGTATGAGATTTATGGAATGGCTCCTCTCCCAGCGTTGTCCCTGCTTTCTGCAATTTGGTGCTTCGTTGCTATCGAAACAGCCCACTGTGATTGTGCAGGGGGAGGGGGCCGTGGTGGGCAGGGGCGGTGGTAGTAGTGAATGACACAGCTTTGCCAGATGCCATGTAGCGGACCTCTGCATCAGCCAAGAGGAATTAAGCTTTGTCACTCCCCACTGGGACTACCTTTCTCCTGGTATGTGCGCAAGGAACGCATATGCTGCTGCAGGCACCAGAGCAGAGCCCTGAGTACACTTTGCCACAGAAAGCAGTGAGCAAGAATGATAGCCGTCTCTTTTAAATGCCGTTGTCAAATTCTGAGGCGACTTACTAAAGGTACTGTGATTTCCTTGTTATTCACTCAGCGAGTCCGTTGCAGTAGCCTGTATACACAGTTTAATGGTTTGTACTTTAAAATATGACTGCCTTTACCATTTATTGTCAGGCAACAAAGAACTCGGTGAAATAGGTATAGATATACACGTACAGGTGACTCAGTTTTGCTTTCTGTCCTTACATCCTGGTTATGTTCGTGCTGAAATCAAGAGCAAACCTAGCCTGTGTGGTTTTTTTTTTTTTTCTTAACGACTTCATTCATTGCTGAAAAGAAAACGTGTTTGGGTCCGGTGCTGAAGTTCTTATGGAAACCGTCATTTTGCATTCTGATTGACTGGTCAAGGGGGGTCAAGTGTGTGTCGCTGTCCTTTCTGTGATGCATGCACGAAATGCAGTTGGCAGCTTCAGGACTTGCACAGCTGGTGAATCTACTGAATCATTGTTTATTCTTTTAATTCCCAACGTCTCATGAGCTTTTTCCCAGGACAGCTTTAATTTTTTTATGTGTTAGAGCTACATGTTCAGAAATGCAGGTAATTTGAAATGCTGCGGTCCTATATGATAGTTGAAGAAGTTTATTGGAAAGTAAAAATCATTGCTCTGTATGTTATCATCAGGAATCACCCTGGCTTGAGATTGTGTTTCTTAGAGCTCTACAATATTAATTAAATGTCCCTGTAATGTTTAAAATATGCTTTTCTTCAAAATCACTCTGTCTATGCCATTTCAATTACTTTGCATGCGTTCTCTTACAAAGTTAGTGGGTAGTTACTTTAAAAATCCTGTCTTAGGTACATATAGATATGTGAGAACTCTTGCCTTATTTCTGTTGGATGGAATCTAGTTTAGGGAGAATTTATTTTTTTTAAAAAAAACCTTCACTCTAAGTAAAAGTGTGTAGCTGCAAATGCCTTTCTCTTTAAGCCTGTAATATAGAGGACTGTCAAGTAATTAATGGCTGTAATTATGCCCTAGAAGCTCTGAACCTATAAATATGTTAATGGATGCTCTTTCTATCAGTTTAGCTTGACATATCAGAGTACTTTGATCACCAGCAGTGCAGCTAAAAATGCAATTAATATTTTATTTGGCAGAAGAATGAGCACAAAGCAAATAGTGAGAAATAGATCTTGAGTCAATAACAGGAAAGAGAATAAATACTATAGCCCAACTTACTGAATGCATTTGTCAGTTGTTTGGATAGCAAAGCTAGTGCTTTAAAAGGTACTTTGGGGGAAATATAGGTAAGACTATCCATTTTAAATTAGGCTGTTAGCATCTGGTAGTAAATTCTGTTTTGACTTTATCCTCTGCACCTGGCACAAATGTACGATTTCTGTTTATGAATCACTATTAAAAGACTACCCTTCATGTATGGTTTTGGCTAAGACTTTTAAAGACAGGTCTCTTATTCTAAAAAGTTCTTTTCTTAGTCACTTTGGCATTTATCTTGATGTTGAGAAGTTAATGCTCTTTTTACATTATAATCATGAAACCATATTTTCTATGCATGGGTATCAGAAATTCTTTTATAAATACTACGTACTGGGATGAGAATGAATTTAACCAATTTTTAGTTACAAATAACTTCTAACTTTTTCCAGTTTTCTGAGTCTTTTGAAAGCATCCATCTCCTGCAGTGAAGGTAGATTTAAATGTTTACTAAGATAGTTACAAAAAATCTAGATAAATGGAAGTATTGATACCTACTTTACAGTTTCTGTTACACTTTTTTCTTCAAAACCTATGTATCTGCTCCTTTTTATTTGGTACTTAGCTTAAGACTGTCAGTTGATGACTAAAATAAAATTTGCATGGGGAAACAATTTGCCGTAATTTGGCTGCTGTTCTGTACCTGACTGGGTGTTGGAACGTTGTCAGAAATGTGCTTGCTCGCCTTCCAGCTACAGTCCGTGTTCCACCAATACCACCTGTTGTTCCCAAGTGGACTCACTGCATTCCAGAACCTCCCCTATACCTGTAGTGCTGTTTTTCTTAGACTGTAATGATAAAACCAAGAGTTATATGTAATTGCAATCTTAAATACCCCTTCTTTGTTTTTTGGGGGTTAGAGGGTTAGGAGTAGTAGTATGTAGATTTGCACCTGGATGAAGCTTCTTTCCTGTCCCATCCTCCCTGCCATACAGTTCCTTCACCCTCACCCTCAAGCCCCCCACACACATATTTATTTATACCTGGTGAGGGCTGCACCTAATACACCTCCTCCAGATACGTGACACAGTGCCCTGCATATGGTAGATGTTCAGTACTGTCTGTTAAGATGAATTGGATTTCCCTAGTTGAGAGGGGTAGGACTTTTAGATTATCTGTGTGTTCTTTGCAAATTCTTCAAGTTGCTTATGTTCTTTATTAGACTCCTTGTAAACTAAAGACTTACCCAGATCTTAAGTAGGAGAGAAAGCTTTGCTTCATGTTTCCAAAACTATCTTGCTCTTTGTGGTTGATGTCATCCCCAGAAAGAGTAGTATGGCAATTGCAATGTCTTTTTAAGTATATTAAGGAGAAAAGGATGCGATTAAGGGGAAGCTATTTTCCACACACACCCATATTCTTAGTATTTCCTTTGTTTTTTGGGTTCTTCATTCCTCTGTTGTCCACTTAACAAGTGTCTTTTGAGTACCTACTATGTGTGCCAGGCACTGCTGTTTTTGCAATAGAATCCTGGGCTGAGATTTTTATAGGTATACCAAACATTTTGTCATCAATATATTTTTAAAAAAATAAAATTGTTCTTTATTTAAAAGATTACCCCACAGAGAAGCATGACTTAGAGTATTATGGGGCCAAACCTATGTTAGGTGAACGTAGCACTTCTCAGATGTGGAAATTGAGTCTTTTTTCTTCCTAAGGCTTCTAGCAATTGTTTCCAATTTGTTTACCCTGTTGTCCCTCTACCAACATAGAACAAGAGCAAGAAAATAACCTTTACTCAAAAGGGCTGTCCCTGCCATTAAGACAGGAACTTTGGGGCACTCATCGACCCAGCACTGCCGGAAGTTTTCTTTTAATCTAATACTGATATCTAGAGAAGAGAGGCTGTCTTCAATAACTATTCTTCTTCCCTTCGTCCAGAATGAGGCTGTCTACTGATTACCTACCCGTGGAGCCAAATCCAAAAATAACATTTTCTCACTTTCTAGCCACATCTGACAAAGGAATTTTCTTGAGCAAGTAAAGCTCTGCTTCTTGGCACCTGCCTACAGAGCTGCTAGCCTCTGAGAGTCCAGCTTCCCTGCCAGGGACTCCTGTGCCCAAGAGAAATGAATGTGTTCTCTGAAAAAGGACGTATGTTTTCACGGCTTCTCCAGGTTTTGTTGCTGTTTATTTTAATTCTGTTATGATTGTATTCTCCCTTTTTCCTTGAGACTGGTTGGCCTTATATGCAAAGAATCTTTTTCTATAATGATAACTGGTATGACTCTATTTTTTTCCCAGGTGCCAGTGTGTCTGGTTCAGAGATGGGTACATCCATGCTCCACTGGCAGTGGCATTGTCCTTTCAGGAGCTTTACTCGATCTACCAAAGTCAACATCAGCCAATAAATATTTACTGACATTTCACAGGGAGTGAGCCTGGCTCTGCTCACCTTTTGTTTTTGTTTTTTTTGTCGCCCGCTTTGTCTTCCTGTCTTCTCTTCTGGCTCAAAATTCACATACAAAGATCTCTGCTTTTATTTTAGTATAGGTTTCAAAATTGTAGCTGGCGTAAGTATCATTGTATCTCCTATTTGCCCTCCCTTCCTCTGTCTTCTCGAGCAGACGTATGGCCTAGCACAGAATCAGCAATCCCTATCCCTTTCCCATCAGTTTACAGAGGCAGCCCTGCTGACCTGCATCCCGTGGACTGAGATGATTGTGCAAGGACCCAACTGCATTATGTATCCACTGGCACTGAGCAGGATTAAAAGGCTTTGTTCTGATCACACCCCCATTCTATTCCTTTCAGTCTTTGCTCCTCACACTTCCCCCAACCATGGCATCATCATGCTTGAAAGGGAAGGTCAGCCATTAATCTAGGACTTACCTCCTGAGAGAATTGAAACTCAGTAGCTATCTTAGACAGCCAGTGACCTTATTCTGAACTCTCTCTGACAAGAGCTGTCTCACAATGTGTCCAATAATCTTTCAAAGGATTATTCAAGTGACCTCAGAGTCCCTCTGAACTCAGAGATTCTTTGACACCCAATGTTTAAAAATATTTCTATTCAGAAATTCATTTCCTGTGTCTCAATCAACTGCAACAATACAGTTAACTTTTTGTCTTAGTCGGGGAAGAAAAGTATTTCCTATTTCTTCCTTCTGCAGCTTTCTTTCAACCCAAGGAATTCTGGGTCAGTCACCGAGTTTGGTGCCATTGCTCTGAACACAATTGCTCCTCTTCTGATAGCCTCAGATTTTCTGTTTATGTCCCTCTGCACTTTCCCATCTGTCTGTGTCTAGGCTCCCCTAGCATTCTCCTCTAATAGCATCTCACCCACTCTGTGATGTGTGGTTCAGAGTGGATTATCACCTGGGTGGAGAATGTTCTGTGTCTGCCATCTCTCCCATCTCCTCATCTCTCCCATCTCCCATCCTCCTTCCTTCTGCTAACCCATGCTGGCGTCCTTTGTCAGATCCTACCATCTGGAACAGCTTGCCCACAGCTCTCTAGCTCATTACACCTATCCCTTTTCAAACCTCACCTGAAAACATTCTTTTCCCTTAATCTCTACCTCTTAATTTTGAGACTGGTTTATTTATCATTCCAGCCCATCAACGTTTACAAATAACATGCACTTAACAAGTTGTTTCACAAAATCAGATTGTCTTATTTTGTGAGAGTTTAATCTCTTGCTCGGGCACAGAGTATGTGCCTCTCGCAAGTAGAGACTCCACTTGAATAGGAGAATTCTGCACCTGGGTCTCAGGCAGGTCTGGCTGTGGACTCACAGTGCTGCTGCTGGTGGTGACCATAATGGATTTCATGCTGTGCTCCCAAGTCTGGTGCTGGGAGGGGATTTAAGCTGAACAGTGGCTTGCACCACATTACTGCTAGTGGCCTGAGACTTTTCTTTTGTAAAAGTGGGCTGGCTTACTGTAATGGTAGGCTTATTTCTCCCTATCCTCTGGGTGGGAGCTTCATGCTGGAAATGCTTTACCTCCTTCCAGGAGTCACCCATCCTTCTGATGTAATATTTGGCTATTCCCCATCTAACCTCCTATGAACAAGGCGTCCATACCCTTCTAATAGAACTGTGGCTGATCAGGAAGGAAAAGCAGGTTCATTACTGGGAAAAGGCAGGCCACTTTGGGGTGTACATTTTAATACATTAACTTGTATATTATGGGAAAAGGAGACCCAATGTTTCATTTCCCACCACTTTTTCTAGAGCAGGAGAAGGTGAGGGGAATGTACGGGCCCACCCAGGTTATTAAAGAGAAAGGTATAACTGCCAAAAGGCAATGCATCACTAATGCCTCAGCATTCCACATAGCAGAGGGGGTTGAACTGACTTTGGATGTGAGAAGGTAGGCGATCCAGTCTCCGCTCTTTTGCTTTTACCTGTGTGGTAGGAGAAAAAGGCCCTGGCCCTTCTCATTGAATCTGTTGCCTCATCTATAAATTAAAAATTACATGAGAAAAACCTTTGTATGGTTTTATGCTCTGCTAGCTGGAAAGAAATTGTTTAATTTTAATTTTCTGCTGTGATTTTGTTGAATTTTTATCTTAGTAAATTCATTTTGTTCTGTCAGAAAACATATTTTTGGTAATTTCCCACTGTTTGAGAGAAGATTAAATTTGTTACTCTGAAAATCTTTAGGAATATAAGAAGCAATCAATGTTCAGATCCTTCTTTCACTTTTTCTCTCTTTTGTTTACTCTCATGAAATTATTTTGCCAGTTTATGGAAGTATTATATGTTAAACTAAAAATTAATAATTTATGCATTATTTAATCTACAGAAGAAAATTTTTTGCAAATTTTCTTATGTAATTACCTTACTAAAGCTTCAGTATCACAAATCCAAAAGGAAAGTTATGTACCAGATGTTTATTATATTTAGCTTCTTGAAGGATATTACTTCACCTTTCAAGTGCAAAGAGAAACTTTGACCTTGCCATTACAAAAACAATAAAAACAAAATGGTTTCATATTTTGCAGTCAATGGTGACCACTTAAATTCAGGCCAAGCTTCCTGGGCAACTAGAAAGTGGGGAAAAGCTCCATTAATAATTCAAATGAGATTATCAACTAGCTGAACATATAAAGAAAAGCAAAATAATTAAAATCTGTACTAAGGAAATTTTCTGCATGATTTTCAAAACAAAGATGAATTAGGAGAAAAGGGAAAATCTAATCTTGCTAAAGGTATGTTGCCATGTTATAATGGACACCTGTTGAGGGTGTTGGGAACAAGTTTATTTATAACTCATTCTATGTGCTTTTTAATAGGAGTTGAAGTTATTATATATATGCAATACATATTTTTACCCTGCATTTTCTTCTTAAAATTCTACCAATTTGGGTACCTTAGCATATTAGTTGTCAAAGGAAAACATTACTGCCTCTATAGTATTCCATTATGCAGATTATCATAATTAACATATCCCCCTAGTTTGCTTCCAAATTTTCACTCTACTAAATGATACTGTTGAGTATCTTTAATGGATTTCTTTTGTGTTCTAAATTGTTGCCTTAGTGTATTTTCACTTCAAAATTTCCAATAGATATTTCCTGAGAAATGTACTTAGAATGCATATCCCACACATTTTCTCAAAGACTTATTTCAGGTAGCAAAGGTGGCAGAAAGAGAAACAATGAGGGAAGCAGCATTTGGATGCCATAATATCCAAAAACAAAGAAAGGGTGATATTTCAGACAGGGGAGAGAGAGAGCAGCCTTCAGCAAGAAAGAGAGAAAGAAACAGCCATTGGTTTTATAAGTGGGTCATTGCTGACCTTAGGACAGTTTCACCAGAGTAGTAATTATAAGGGTTTTAGGAATACCTAAAGGACATTAAAGGTGAGGCTACAGCCAGGCAGTAGCCTCTGGGGGTGGAGGGTGGAGCCACAGAGAACAGGGAAGGATATGATAGGCTAGGAGAAATCTGAGCGGGTTTTTTTTAGATCTAGAGGAAAGAGCCAGCAGAGAGGTAAAACGTGAAGATGCAAATCAGATTCCTAGAGGATGCAAATAATTCCTAGAGTAAGGCAAGCAGGGAGTTTGGGGGCAGGGTTGCGTGGGGGCTGGAGAACAGGGTGCAGATGGAGAGTTCAGATGGACACCAGCCTTGGCAAGCAAGAGGAACACTTTGTCATAAAGTTGGGAAAGCACAGGAAGAAGGATTTTGAAGTACATATTAAGGAAATTAACCTAACTTCACTTTCTTAGTAAAGTAAAGACTCTAAAAGATGCATGTTCTTAGGAACTTTAATCCAAGGGTTTCTAAATTTATCTCACATCGGAATCACACGGGGACCTTAAAAAAAATAATGATACTTGTGTTAACTCCAAAGATTATGATTTAATTGACCGGGGGTGTGGTCTGTGTGTTGGAATTATAAAAAATTTTCCAGGTGATTCTACAGATCAGTTTGGGAGCTACTGACCTAACCATTTAGGCAGTTTCATAGAGACGACACATTGTTCCTTTGGAATAAGACATATTTCAGCCAAAGAAAAGCACAGGAATTTTATCCTACTACTGGGAGGGAGAAATTGAGCAAATTAGCCTCCCTATGACCTAGAAAACATAGCCCATCAGAAAATGGAAATGAAGTCAAAAAAAGAGATATCAGCCCCAGTGTTACGACTTGAGCTTCTCTGGTTAAGAACTACTTGTGAGCTCTGAGCTCTAACACTAGCCTTCCTCACTTATACTAGCCAACAATTTTGCCCAACATCTAGGCTAATTAAAGTCAGATTTTTCTGTCAGTTGCAGTCGAAACAAGCCAGATACAACACATTTGAGTGTACACATTTTGATGAGATAGAGTTTGAAAATGACAATTGACTCAACCGGAATCACTCACATTTCACGAACACCAGTACATCCTTGACATACCATGGCCCCCCAGCTCTGTGTTGTTATGAGCACCAAGCTAATTTAGGATTTCAATTGGATCATTTTGTTTAGTGGAGCAGTGATTAAGTGACCCTACCCCCACCCCTTGGTGGCCCACATTAGCATAAAATAGAAGGAACGTTTCATTTTCATGTGCATTTCATGTCCTTACTATTCTAGGAGCTAAGGGCCAACCGACACCTCCCAACCCACCTCGCCTCCCTGTTAAGCAGAAGGAGGCTGGTTAAAGGGAAAGTAGCTGAAAAGCAGAGTTATGAATTGGTGCTCCTTTGGCTGTGTGGGGTGCACTGTTTCCCTGGGCATCATCAGCTCTTCTCATTAGCTCCCTTCCCTTCCCTTCTGCTAATTTCTTCTTCCAACTGTAACTGACATAGACCTACTTAAGGTAAAGGACTGCATCCTCATTTGTGTCCCATAGGAAGTCTGTCTCTCCAGCCTCTGGTTAGGGGTAGTTGTATGCTGGAGCCAGCTTATACTGGTTTACAAGAGCCCAGAGTTAATTTTTCAAGAGTTTTTTAAGCCCATTGTTAGACACATTTATTATTGAACATTATTTTATATAAACATACAATTAAATAAATTGCATGTATAAAGGTAATAAATACTCAGAATTCATCACTTCCTAATTTTTATTTCACTGTATTTTATTATCTATACTCTTGAAGGCTGCTATAGTGGAATGGTGGAAATATATAATGGTGTACCACTTCACATCTCTTACCAATTCCACATTCAGTCACATCATGTTAGTACTTGAAACTGGCTATGGTGTATTTACACCAAGGAAATTAGTAAATGCTATAAATCAGGACTTCCCTCTAAGCCCCAGAAACCAGTTGTTAAACATTTACCAATGTATCACTGAATAGGTACCTCTGCTTATGTATTCATAAAACCTGTAGAGGTCTTACATTGTGCTTTCTAAATTTGATGATATTATCTGTTTATCTGTATACAAGCATCAGAGTATGAATTCTTTGGAATTAGTGTACATGCTTTACTTATCATTGTATCACTTGCAAATACACAGTGTTTGGTGCAAAGAAAATGGCATGTTGAACTGATAGTGTGATTTACTGACTATCTCCTGGATTTTCTCACACGAAATTTTCTCACAGAACAATCTCACGTGTTCTTGTTGAACATGGAATATTTCAGCTAATTTTCTCCCTTTCACCAGAGCTCTTTATTTTTTTTAAATATTATTTTAGGTTTTCATATTGCATGAGGAAGTAAGCCCCAGGACTGTATCTTCTCACACCTGGTAATTTCCCAATTTCCCTCTTAACAAGAGGGGTGTTCCACGCCCTCCTCCTTCTCCTCCTCCTCCTGAAGCTTGCTCCTGGCAGTGTGGAGGAAGATACTGGCAGGAGGCCAGGAATAGCGCCCGGGAGCTGGAGGCTGAAGGACAAACTGTTGTTAAATTCTGCATGACAAATTCCCAATTGAATTCAATCTGGGGAATATCAAGGACCCCACAGAGTTTCTGATTGAATTGAGTCTTTCCCATTCCAGAAGGCAAGGTGACTTCACACAGATCAAAAATGAATTTCATTTATTGCCTTTGTTTTCTAAATGGTTTGTTGGTAAATTTGGCTCATAAACCATAAAGATTCAGTTACAAAGTCTCAGAATCAAGAGACTTTCTAAGAGTATTCATTCCTAGTGATATTTTTATGTAGATGATACTTATTTGTTTGTTTTAAATGTATACCTCCCAAATGTTAAAGTCTATGAGGGATTAGGGGCTCAAGGTGCAATGACCACACACTTTTCCCTCAGTTACATCCCAGACATCAGCATGAAAATAAAAAAGGACAGTGACATCAAAAGACCAGGGATCTTTAGAAATTTCTCTAAGGTGGAAAGTGGATAAATCAAAGCAGATATCACAGCCGAGAGAAAATAGACAAAGTGTGGAGGGGGAAGCCATACTTCCTGGCAGTAGAGCCATGGACAGTGTCTGAACTTAGTTTGGAAGATCAGAAAGAAGAAAGAGATAGGAAATTTAGGGATCTTTTCAAAGGATAAAACAGTGGGGGAACTCTACTCCTCTCTTCTTTACTTACCCTCCATTATAATATTGTTCCTTAATCTAAAACTAGAAAACCAATTTTTCTAAGAAATTCATGGATCTGCAGTGATAATGACTGTGGCCCCAGGAGGAAGGTGGTTCCCTGCGCTGGGCAAGTTCTCTATAAATCCTTTGAGACCAAAGGAAAAGAAGAGAAAGGGCCGGTTGGGAAAAGGGTTTTTATTTCTCACACCTCCATCTCTGTCCTGGCACGCTCCCAAGCCCTCCCTCTACCCTGCAGGCAAGCCAGTTTTGTCTGTTGCTGTGGCCACACGGCGTGCTCCACTTCACCCCACCCGTTCCTCTGGCAGGAACTCATGAGTGGGTCCCTGGTGACTGGTGGTGGCCTGACCAATATATATACCAGGAATGGAGGAGAGAAGAGAATAGCCATTACTCTCTACCCCTTACCCCAGATCCACTGGAGGGTCTGCTATGTTAAACATCTTATTGATATGCAGGCAGAATCTTAAATGCATGCCACTCTGGGACTTGCAATGACCTCAGAGTAAAGCCTTCCCCATTTTGACACCGAGTTAGGGAGGGATGGGCAAATGTAATGTGCCTGCTTGCCTTGCTGTCCTTTTCCAGCCTGAGGCCTTCCCATAGAGCCTGCCAGTTATCATGCCCTGTCATTTTGATAGAAGGTTGGTTGAAATGTATATAACTCACACTACTTGTATTTAAACAACTTAACTTTTTATTAGTAAATGTAAACTGATAACCACTGACATGTGGGGGCTGACAACTGACCTGAAGAAAGAGGAGGTGATTCAGGAACAAAAGATTCATTTCTAAAAATTCTAATTAGTAGTCTCAGAAATATTCTAGAAGGTATTACATATATAAAACAAGAACAGCTATGATAATAAGGGGGCAAAAGAGAAATATACAAAATTCTTATAATATAAAAATATGATTACTAAAATAAATACCAAAATAATGAGTTGACCAAATAAAGCAAATATTTGAAAAATATATGTACATAGAAGATCAACTGGAAAGACACAACGGCAACCTAAAAAGGTATTGAAAAGAACAAAGGGAAAAAGAGAAGCTGTTATAATGGAAATGATTGATGTAAATTCCTGAAACTAAAGAATGTTTTCATATTGAAAGGACACATTGAGCTCTCAGCAAGATGACTGAAGAAAGACCTAGACAAATTCTCTTGAAATTCTAGGGCATGATGAAAAAGAGAAGATTATAATAAATTTTCAAGAGAAATAAAAGTAGATTTCCTATAAAGGAATGAGAATCAACTTGATATCAGACTTTTAATCAACACTAGATCCTAGAAAAAAAATTTTTGATGCTTTTGAGGTTCTGAGAAGGGATGCTTTTTTAAACCTAGAACTATCAATCAAGGGTGAACATAAAATGGAGACAGCTTTAGGCATGCAATGATTCAGACGATTTGTATCCAACATGTACTTTTAGAAAAAACTACCTGAAGATAAACTTAAGAAAAAAGAAAAAAAAAAAAATATATATATATATATATATATATAGGGAGATACATGGAATCCAGGAAAGAGGAAAGTGTAAAAGTCAAGAAAGAGCAGATGTAATTTGAGTGCAATATAAAGATATCCCAGAATGGTGGTTATTTACTGGAGACCAGTCAATCCAAATTAGAACCCATCACCAGAGTCAGAGGGCCTGAAGAATAACATCTTCCAAAGAATGTGAATTTCTTATAATTAATAAGTAAATAAAATAAAATTAATGATGAGGTAGAGATATAGGTATTCTTTTTCAACAAGAAAAAGAGAGGCAATTAGAAACCCTAAGGAGCACAAAAGCTGGACCACAAAGTAAAAATCTAAACATGGAACAATGTAAAATGTGTTATGTTTATGAACAATTGTCAGGGAATGAACTTGACCTTTGTATTTGGAAAATGCTCCATTGAGTAGCATGGATTTAGTAACACAGTACGGCATCTCCTGCTTTAGGAAGGGTTCCATCGCATTATTTTATTTTACAGTGGGTAGTATTTATATAATCATAATTTTATAATTGTCATTTACTGGATTTTGTATTTGTATAGTCCATACAGAGAAAGCCCAAAACTTATAATTAGAGAAGAGAATGTAAATGTTATAAACTTTTAAAATATAAGGGTAATTATATACCTGATAAGCTTGGAAGTTTATAAAGGGAAGTATGGGGTAGCTAATTTCCTCAACTTTTGTAGGATATATATTAAGGTACTGTATGAAGTTGACATATCATGAAAAAAACACTACAATTTAAAAAACTGATAATATCAATGTATGAGGCAATTGAAACTTGCACACACTTCTCATGGAAGTGTTATTTGGTATTGCACTTTTAGAAAGCTGTTGGATATTACTTCCCAAAGCATAACATACATATATCCAAGATTCAGCAATTCCACGCCTAGTTATACCCAACAAAATGCATAATTTATGGCTCAAAAGGCTTGTACAAGAATGGTCCTCACAGCACTATTCATATTAGCACAGATGGGAAACAACCCAAATATCGCTAGAGTGGAATGGATTAGTATATTAATGGTGTTTAATGACACACTGTGTGGAATTAAAGGGTAAGCGTCACTGCCACAGCAATAAAGTGGATGAACCTTACGAGCATAAGGTTGCTTGAAAGAGGCTAAACAAATTATTCATTTATTAAAATGTTCATAAACATTCATAAGTACTCAATGAAGGTAAAAATCAAGGTAACGGTGGCCATAGGAGGGACTTTCAGGACACTGGTCTGTTTCTCTGAGCTGTGATTGCATGGCTGTGTTTCTTTTGTTAAAATTCATCTTGTTCCTTTTCGTGTGTGTACTTGCTGTGTATATGACTAGTTCAATGAAAGGTTTATTTTTAAAAATCCAAAGTGTTAATAAGTTATTTATATTTCATAAACATAAGTAATCGAGGAGATAATGACAACACTAAAATAGAAAGGAGAAAGGGAAGAGGACTATGCAAGGGAAACAAACTTCTCTCACAGACATAGACAGTACTGTTTAAAATTGATAAATGGAGAAATGGTATCATTTATTTCAGTATTTTCAGCAGTATGTAGACAAACAGTAAAAAAAAATGTTTCCTCTTGAGAAATGGGAAGAGCAGCACAAGAAGTAATGGAGGAAAAAACTTTTACTTTTGATCTTTTACTCTTCTGTACATTAAAAAGAAAAAAGACAAAGTAATATTAACATTGTTAACAGTAACAGGTACCGTTTATTTCTTGTTTACCATTATTGAGATACTCAACTAGATATTTTATTACACTTCTCTCAGCTAAATCTTCACACTTGATATTCTTCACCTCATTTATTTGGGTGGAATTTATTAACCCAGTTATAATGACATGAACTAAATATCAAGATACCCAATTATAATACAAAAGACAGAAAACATACATAGGAAGAAAAATTCTCTGCAACCCAAAATATGTTTGTTATTATATTAAGGCACATTTGAGTTTGAGCTCCCTAGCTGTCAAGGGATAAAATATAAGTTCTTATTAGTTATAAGTCTTGTTGTCCAATAAAAAACTTGGAGAGACAATCAATACCTGGAAACAAATCCTAGAAAGAATGTGCACTATAAATGGCTGCCTAATGTATGTTATATGCTGTAATTGTTATGGCAAAAATTAGACAAGTTATTTTAAAAACTCTCTTACTAACTCACTATAAAAGCCAAGGGCATGCTAATGTATCCTAATGCACAGAAGTAATTTCTTCAGCAGATGCAGGTAGTAGAGTCTGGACATACTGGTTTCTGGAGCATTTCCCAACTTCTGTACTTCAGAAAACTAATTATAGTAGATGTTAATAGTTACTCCATTAAAAATGGGTTCAAGTTAAATTATCTTGGAAAATGCAACGAAGTGGAGTCTCCCTTTTGCAGATTCAAAACTCTATTAGCATAGTAAAGACCCTTTGAAGTCCAATAGGAAATAAAACTAATTAATTTTGTTTAACCCAGTATTTTCCCAATTTATTTGATGATGGGACCTTTTTTTCAAGTAGCACTAACACTGCAGAAAGCAGATTTGGGGAGGCATTAGTTTACTTCAATGAAGGTTGAAACTGGAGCATTGCAAGCACAGAAGCACAAGTCATTTGGTAAATCTTTGCATTTCAAAACTAGTTGTTTCAAAGGTACTCTTTGCACATACTGAAGGTGAATTTTCTGAGAATTGCCTCAAGTGCCAGTATTCTCTGGAATCGTTTATAAAATCAGAACCATAGGATTGAAAGTTTAGAGGTGCAAAAAGCGTGGTTTGCATCCTGTTGCAAAAAGTTTAGGGGTCTGGCAAATTCTTTCCTACACATACCCCTCCCATTTTCACACAGAGATCATCTTTAGCTAGATTAGACTCCCTCCTCCACCCTCCACCCCTACAAAGTGCAGAACTGTTTGCATTTTGAATCTGTTAAATCAGGTCACATCAGTCCTATGAAACCAACTAACTTATGTGCCACAAAACAGGGAAGAGGTGATTTGAATTTGTAACAGTTAAAAGGCAGCTATTACCAACTGGCCACCCAGGCAAGGAAAGAGACAGTGAAAATGTATGACCCTCATACACTATCTAGTCTTGAATACAACTACTGCCTTTGGAGTCTGGCAAATTAAGTTCTCTACAAAATATGCTGTCCCCTGGATAGCTGAATGAGTAAACTTTTGGAGGGAGGTTCAGTTTTTCATTTATATATTAGAGGATGTCTGCCAGATAGACATTGTACAATAAGCATATTTTATGCTAAATTCTTTAGGGCAATAATTAAGCGATACATTCTAAAAATAAAACAATGGCATGCACTCATCTTTGACTTTGGTAGAACCTGTGGGCATGATTCCAATTGCCCTCAAAATGTGACCAAGTTATGTTGATAAAGGTTAAAAAAGGGGATGGTGCATCATTTAGAATTAGAATTTGATCTGTCAAACAAGCATTCTTATCCACACTGATTCTGACACTAGTGTTATGGCAAACCCTTTGAAAAAGCGTTAATAGCTTGGGCTCTAATCCAAGAATGTACAGCTTGACTCAGAGATAGTTCGTTATGGAATCAAAGGCGAAAAGATCAATGAACATAACGAAAAGTCTTACCCCACCTCAGTGTGATAAAGCAAGGGTCGAGCAGTAATCAGCATAGAACACTGGCTTCTTAATGCAAGCGAGTAGATTGAGGAACCCTGGCTTGCCCGTTTTGTTTGTTTTCATGAAGAAAATTAGTCATAGTTTTGCACTTTGAATGAAATGGAAGGTGGTTTCCCACTTCAAAGAAAAGCCCACCGCGAAGGAATTATGCTGAAAAAAGTCACTACGCTAGGGAGCCTCACAGAAAAGGCGCAGCAGCCGCATGGGACAGGATCTTAATAATTCTTAGAGGAACTATTTTCCTGGGATCTTTTTCAACATTTGGGTAAGTGATGGAAATTTTTAAGAGAATTTTTTTGGGTTTTTTTGTTTTAACCAAATCCTAGGAAGAGGCAGGCCTGTAAACAATAAAATGCGGGGAAAGCATCATGAAATATTTCACGCAGTCATTTAAAAGAACGCGTGATTCTACTTTTCCACCTCGAGACGTTAAACTCAGATGGCGCCGTACAACAATCTCCACTCTTGGCCGCCAAAAGTTGTCCTTCGACATTTATTAGAACCCTTCCCCAACCCGGAGGATGTGTTCCTCTGAAGAGATTTGAAGTTAGAAAACAGTTCCTGAACCATTTCCCCCATTCCATGTTTAATTGCACAGACTTTCGGTGGGAGGGAAGAGTGGGGACATGGGAAGGGATCCTGGAGAGGACGAGGAGGAGGAGGAAGCAGTATTCCCGGCTTTGCAGGCAGTGAACTGAAAAATGCCAGGGGGGCCGTCAAGATTAGTAGGTGTTAGTCAGCGTTGGTGAGGAGGCAGGTCTGCTGAAGGACATTTGTGAATGGGGTTGATCTGGATCTTTCTCAGCCTGGTTCTTCATTTGAAACAGAACACTAAAAATGTTTTGAGTGACTGTTTTCTTCATTCCCCCAAGAACGCTATACAATTGATGTCATTCTCCATGCATAGGAGTATGGCTATCTTGGAAGATGAAGGCTTAGTTCTCGCATCAAACTCAAAATGAGAAAGGTGTAGTGTTACTTATGGGAAGGAAAAGATCCTTGCTTTATCTCAAATTTACCAGGCCAAAATTTCACTGCCCAACTGATACATATGGTGAAATCTTATAATAGTTCTATAAATGCTAAAGATTAATTTTAGGATGAGTTAATCATTTTATTTAAAATTTCTTAAGGGTAAAGATAGAAAGAAAAATACATTGGTAATTATATAAATAGGACACTGGCCATTATAAAGGCTTAAGATGGCTTACTTTTGTAATGCTTGTAAAACTAAATGTAGACTCAGAAAAATACTAGTTTGGGAAAAAGAAAATGTATAAATTATCTCATCTTTTCTATCACTTCATTGAAATTTTAGACAGTAGTGTAAAGTATGTTATATAGTGATACTCAAGTGAAGTCTAATACTAGTATATTGCCACTCATTTAAATGTGTGGGAACATAACTATAATAGGTGGTATGTTAAGTTATGACATTGATTTCGATATTTACTATTTAGCTACTGTTTTAGGGTGTGAAGAGATCATTTTAATAGCAGAATTAAGTTTTGAAGCTATATGGAGAAAATTCTAATGGAGATACAATATCGATTCTTTTGCCTTAAAGATGGCCAACAGTTCAACAGAGAAGAGTTGGCTGAGGCTGCTGAATTGTATGCAATACAGGCATCAATGTGAGAATGGTAGAAAACAATAGATGGTTCAGTTTTTCGCTAGAGAAACATGAACATTGATTTATTTTGATGGTTATCTTTGTACAGCAAACAGAATCATTTTTATAGGAAACCAATCCTTTGGGTACTTTGTGTGTAGAACCTGTTTGTTAACTTTAGATATATTTGCAGAGTTTGTTCTATATGGGACCATTTTTCTGGCATAAAAGCAAGATAGAACTTCTTTTTCTTTTCCACTACAGAGAGTTTATAGGAGAATTGCATAGCAACAATTCACCAAGAGTTAACAGCTATTGAGCCTCTAGTGGGTATATGAGCAAAACTGGATCCTTCAAGGAATGTGTATTTTAAATACTCATGTTTAGAGAACATACTAGATACACCATCAGAATGAACAACTATTTGAAAAGAAAAAGAATTGTTCTTCTTAGACTGACTCAGTATATATGTGTGTGTAATATATATATATATGTATATGTATATATGTATATATACTGTATATGAATATAAAGTTTACATTAAATTAGAAACTATACAGAGACTGGTGCATAAGTTCTTTTTTAGTAGCCTATGAAATGGAAATAGGACATTAGTATTCACATCCTCAAAGATTGTGTGATATTGTATTACAGGCATGTGGCAATGTTGCTTTTAAATGTTTTCTTGAAGGAAATAAAGCAAAGTGGTTTCAAGAAGGAATGAACAATGATAGCTTCATTCATTCACTCGCAAATATTTATTGAGCACCTACCAAATGTGAGATAAAGCTCTGGGTGGTAGGGCTTTACACAGTAGTCAGAAAAACAAGTGTTGTCTGCATCTGTGGAGTTTAATTCCTAATGATAGAGTTAGTCAGCAAACAAATATACAAATAAATGCGTATTTCAGTGTTGAGTGAGAAATTAAAGGAGGATGTAGGGTTACAGTGAGGGGAAGGCACTATTTGAAATGGGGTAGCTGGAGATGGCCTTTCTGATGAGATAACATTTGAGCCAAGACCTGCAAGCCATGTAAATATCTAGGGATGAGTGACACTGAAGGAACAGCAAGTGCAAAGGCCCTGAGGTAGGAACAAGCTTGTATGGCTTCTCAATGGGACAATATTGTTAGAGCAGAGTAAGCAAAGCAAGGAGTTCAGAAATTGCTTTTTACATGGAAGATTTTAAGTTGATTGTTTATCATATCCATATACAGTCACACCACTGAGTTGCTCCATAAAGGTATAGATTACAGAATACAAAACAAGTTTATTTAGTATCAAACTTTGCTTAGTAGACATTCTTCACATTTATAAGGACCATTTCTAGCTGCAAAGAGAGCCCTCATCCATATCCACAGTCAGCATAGGCTTTTGAGATGTTTGAGAACATTAAGTTCTCAAGTAATTTGCTAATAAATAATAGTTCATTGTTTCCATAATTCTATTGATTTATTTTTTGGCTCTACCTCTCTGGGTTTTTGTTTGTTTTTTTTGCTTTATGCATTAACATGTCAGTTGAATAAACATTTTTCATCATATTTTTTGTTTATTAACTATTAAAATAATTGTGTACAATTAATTTCACTAATAAGTACATTTTAAACTTAAGAATTTTCCCTCTCAGGAGTTTATCAGGAAGGAATTACCTTCTTAGGATGAGAAGAAGACTGTGAACTATTCACTTAAAATTTTTTAAATATCTTTTGTTTCTTTAAAAACCAAAATTTAAGTTCAATTCCCAAAACAAATGACTTTTTCAAACTTTTAAGAGTAAACCTTAAAAGCACCTAAAATAGAGTCAGATAGTTAGATTTTGCCATATGTCAGGAACTTGGTTTTTAAATGGGCACTCTCTCAATTTTAAAATGTTGATACTATCAAAAAAAATTATGTGTTGGTTAAGAAAATTCACTTGTAGTTCATATTTTGCCTGGGGTTGCCAGTTTCCAAGCTGTACATTGTGTATCTACAGCAAAAAAGGAAAAAAATTGTTTTTCTTTTTTGAAAATGAATGAATTCATTCATTCATTCAGCAAACATTTTTTGAGTATCACATCATGATTGGTGCTATGGGACTTTGCAAGATAAATGATTCAGAGTCATTCTGCTCAAAGAAGTCAGAATCAAGAGGATGCCTCACCCTAGCCTGGAAAACAGAGCTGTACTCATAATTCAGTGATTCCCTGTACAGTTCCAGTCTCTCACTGGACCTTCATTGTATCTAAGTTCTAATTTCCTTCAAATGTGATATATCAATAAACTTAAGTCTACATGTATCAACATGAATACATATTAAAGCATAATACTGAGGAAAAAAGGAATAAATAACTTGCAAAAAATATGTAGAATTACTTTATGTGAATATATAGGACACACAAAACAATACCATGTATTATAGGAACACCTAACTATATGAAAAGTATAAAAGCCTCCACAGCCAAAGGATAACAACCCTCACTTGAGGACATTGGTTGCCTCTGGGGAAAGAAAGAGGGAAATGAAGATACTGGTCTATAGTTGTATCTGCAACACTTTATTTCTTTAAAAATATCTGATGCGGTTCTACCAAAATGTAAACATTTGTTAAATCTTGATGATGAGTACTTAGGCATCCCATGTTTTCTCCATCTTCCTGCTTACAATATATTAAGTAGAGAATAAAAATAAAATAAGACTATAAACAACAGTATGACTAAATTAGATTTTTTTCTTTATTCCTAAGGGGATGCCTTTCCTAATTTTCACTCTTACTTTAGTGGCACTAGCCTCCCAGGCTTATAGTATTTAAATTTTCCCTCTTGTTTATCCCTAGTGGCTAACCCAGCCTATAACTTATTGAAATCTATCTCTAAAACATCTCTTCCCATTTTTATCTCCCAACTTCTTCTGACAAGCCTGATTCAACTTCCACCTCTTCTGTAGGACTTGACCTATATCTGTTTTAATTATTCTATTTGTGGCAGGGATGGTATCCACTTGGCTACCCTATTACGCTTTTTGTTTGTTTACAAGTTGGTCTGAAGTAGAAATTTTGGTTTGGTTGTTTCTTTGTGGTTTTATTTTTGTTGTTGTTATTTTGATTTTGACTTTTTCAACCTTTCTTAAGATGACCTCTCCTTGTCCAATACTTTAATAGTCGTCTCTTTCTTTCCCCCCTGGGGTCAGCCACTAAGACAAGGTCTTCATATAATGCATATGAAGTCATAAAGTATATGACTGGTGAGGGATTCTCTTCCTGTGTCTCAGGTGTGGAACCTCGGGTGGAGCCTGGCAGCTCTGCTCCTCTTCTCTACCCAAGTCTAGCACAGTGATCACAGCTTTTTTGACCTTTGCTCCCTGGCTTACTCTGTCATGTAGTGATCCGACACCCCTGTTCTCTCGGGCTCTTTGTAAATTCGGTCACTAGTCCGTCCAGCCCTGAACCCAGTAGGCCACTCCAATCTCCACCCAATCGTCTATGTTTCAGTTCAAAGTTTGGTACACAGAGATACTTGCCTTGTTTTTAAGTGTGGCTATGCCCCCTTAATTTTGTTTTTAATATTCATTACTATTTTCCTGGCAGGAGCAGGAGAGGTGATTCTCTTGGATGGGGATTACAGTAGGTCTGCCGCTTCTTACAGCAAATAGTTTTGTCCTTTAGGTCTAGTGTGCATCAACAATTTCTTGGATTTTAAAGCCTCTCAGAGACATACATGCTGACATGCCAAATTGAGGCATGGAAGAAATTGAAGAAAAGGTAATACTAGAATGAAGTTTCTATTCCACTACATCAAATTAATAAATGGGGGAATTGCTAATCCACAGACGTTAGATGTTTACTGACTGTAGGTGCTACTTTAGGAGATAAGAGCAGAAAACACATTTCTAAATATTCTGTGAAAATGTGAGCTGTTCAGCCTTCAGGGGCACCTAAAGCTTATGAAGTGCCTGGTTTGGGGTACTTGGTGTTTGGCAAAAAAGATGCTTGGAAATTATTACAGGGTAGTAATTAGATTGATTACATATAAATACTTATGGGGAAAAGGTCTGTAGGTTTTTTTTAACCCCCTCCCCGTTTTAAGTAGGGTTCATGGTAGTCAGAAACTGATTTTTTAAAATTTTCTCCAATTTTTCTCCCAAACAGGAGTAAAAATATCTTACACCATAATACCTAACTGAGCTCAATAATTGAGCACAGTGTTAAGTGTTTTATATGGATTGTTTAATCCTCACAACAAATAAATGAGGCAGGTACAATTAATGTTTTCCTCTTATAGAAAGGAAAAATACTGAGGCTCAGGTAAGATTTCACGGGTTAATTCCCATTGATAAATGCATAAGCATGGAGGGATCGCCATGGCTGTTAATTTACAAACTGATGACAAATGAGTGGTGATTCTTCAGAGGAATTACATGTATCTCAAAGCATTGGTTTACTTCACATTCTTTTCAAAAATTTATTTATTGAAGAATAGTTAACATACAATATATTAGTTTCAGGTGTACATCATAGAGATTTGATGACTATATACATTAAGAAATACTCACCACAATGTGTAGCCACCATCCATTTATAAATGAAAGTTTGTCCCTCTTGTTCCCCTTCACCCATTTTTCCCATCCCCCTGTGTGTTTTCCCAACCACCAGTGTGTTCTCTGTATTTATATATTTATTTCTGTTTTGTTTGCTCCTTTATTTTGTTTTTCAGATTTCACTTAGCATAACATTCTCTAGGTCCCATGTTGTGAATGGCAAGATCTCATTCTTTTTTTTTTAGCTGAGTAGTATTCCCTAGTGTATATGCACCATATCTTGTCTATTGTAAATAGCTGCAGTAAATATAGGATACATGTATCTTTTCAAATACTGTTTTTTGCTTTCTTTGGGTAAATACCCAGAAGTGAAATTGCTGGATCATATGGTGTTCCTGTTTTTAATTTTTTGAGGATTTGCTATACTGTTTTCCATAGTGACTGCACCATTTTACATTCCCACTGACAGTCCATGAGGGTTCCCTACCCCTATATCCTCTCCAATTCATGTTATTCCCTTTAAATTTTAGAAACTCAGTGAAAATTGTATGTGGAAACAGAGAGCCTCTGATCTGGAAATCAGTGTCAAGGAATGCAGAGAGTCACTCTTACCAAGACTGGCAAAGACATCGCATGTACACCAGCCACAGGTGTTCTGGCGCCATATATATATGTGAGCACGAGAGAATTTATCCCACAATAACCGAACTAAAACACCGTCGTGTTGGACTCTTCTTAGATAGTCCTTTTTGCCTCTGGAATCCCTCAGGTGAAGCAACTCACAGCCCTACTTTACAGACCAAACAAAAGTTGGAAAGCAGTAGCCTGTTTTGTAATCTTTATCTATTCCTTTCCGCCACCTGTGAGGCATTTATAGACCCTAAAGAAAGTCCCAAGTAAGATTCTCTAGAGTCAAAATTTTTCACTGTATTCTGAAGGAAAGACTAGACTTCTTGCTAGTCAAATCAGCTTTGGTCACAGAGGAGAAAGCACATGGAGCTTAGATAAGGGCGTGGCACATCCTTTAGGTCTAGTGTGGATCTAGTTTTCCCAATGAGATTATTTCCTCAGCTTCCGCTGTGCAAAGGCCCCACTCGGGGACTCTATTTTTTGACACCCTAACACTGCCTGCCCAGTGCCAGCTGCTAACTTCCAACCTCATGTTTTCCCTCTCCCACTGTATTAGAATCTTCTACATTTCCTTGTCTTCCTCCGTAGTGGTCCCTGTAGGATTTGAGTATAGGAGTCGGCCAAGAATTTGTTTCACTTCATCTGATTTTTTTATTAGGAAAACTTTTCACCTTTCCCAAAAAGTAGAATACTTCTCTTCCATTAAATTTAAACATACTCTCCAGAGCCCCCGTTGATTCCTAGGATTTTCATTTTTCTTACAATACTTTCCAGATGCCACAACCCTTGCTGGGAAAGCTCTTGAAGTATAATGTGTATTACAGTAGGAAGTGGATGTGGGTAAGCCCCATGTGCTCACTTCCTGATTCTAATATTTTTTCCTTAATAAGAACAATGTAGAAGTGATGGATAATACTGTTTAGTTTAGAAAGAATGAAAAAAAGCTCCCAACCCTCCTTAAAATTATGTCCAGAGAGAGTTCCATCAAGCAAAGGAATTTTTTCCTCATTACCCAATATTGTAAAATTCTACTTAGCATGTTGTCAGCATGCTGGTGAATGGTTACAGGCCTACAGGTATAATCCTAATGTGCTTGTTTGCTGTGTTCTCCAGTTACTCATGGTGTATTAAAGTGAATAAAATCTTTTAGAGTCTTTTGGCACCTATTTGCGCTCATATCCACATTAAAAGAAAAATAATTCTGTGTATTCTTACTTGCAAATAAAGAGAAATTCAAAATGTTGCTAGGGAGAAAAGCTAAATGACAGAGGGAGAAAAGCAGTCCCTAGAGCAGAACACAATAGCTCTCAAAGCTTAAGATTTAGGAAATAATTTAAATTTTGCTGATGTTTCTCCTCCAGCTGCAAGGCTTTCCTGGGCTCTGCAGATGATTCTAGGATGTGAAATGAATCAAGTATCGATCCTGCTTTAGGGTAATCCTTTCATCTATGGAATGTGAATTTAAGGAGATTAATGGATGCAGTGAATGAAATTCTAGGTTTCTTATTCTGATGCTTAATATTCCAAAGTTGCTATTCCACTGGGTGGCTAGGCAAGACTGAATCTCCTAAAACTACAAAGTATATGCATCACAATGGGAAATGGATGTTCCAGCATAAAGGCTGAACACATGTAGGTAATACATACGAGCACTTACTAGGCAATAATAACTACTAACCACATTGACTGAGCACTTTCCATGTGTATTAGGCAAGTGTTACCCATATTTTCTCCTTCAATCCTTACCACAGTGCTGTGAGCTGGGTCTTGTTACCATGCCCAACTTAGAGGTGAGGAGGTTTAGGGAAGGAGAAGTTAAGTAGCTGGTCCAAAGTCATGCTGCTTGATTTGGAGCTGGTCAGTGTGGTACCACAGCCAGATTCCTGACCTCTGCTCTGTATTATCTTTCTACATTTACAATAAATATTTGTTGAATAAATGAGGAGTTTGAGGGAAGCATTTGATCCTTAAGTATATAGGTATTGCTGTTTGGTGTTGTAAAAGAATGTCACACTATACTACCATAATCTGTTAATCTAGAATATCACATACCCAACACAAGGGAAGCACTAGCTTCTGTCTGTGCTCATTGCATACCATGTACCATATTACTAGCAGACAAATGTCAAAGAGAGTATCTTTGATCCGTAATGTCCCATGTATTTCAAACAGTAGTTTCTTCTCTAATTCTTCCTCCGTAATTAAGATTAGCCTGTGGTCTAAACTCTGAAAGGTTAATAATAGTGACTAGTATATGTAAACTATCTTCAAAGCAGATATTATTTATCATGGTGTCTGATGATTGAGATAATGTGTGAACTATTTCCATTAGGCCCTTTCTTCGAAGAAAACTTAAGTTGTGTCTAACACTGTATTCTACTAAAATTCATATTCCAGAACACATGTTCATAGCTTGACCTTTAAGGGCTCAAAATTTTCTGAGTCAGAATGACAACAGATAAAATAATATCTCTTTAGTAAAATATGCTTTATTTGCCTACTAAATTTCTTAGACAAAGCCTATAAGATGAAGGAATATTTCTGTCCTGATACTTCTTGTCTGTCTCCCTCAAGCATCTTGAGATATAGCTGGTATAGAAGGACTTTGGTCAGTGAGGTGTTCCATTGGCCGGATGACCCAACAGACTTTTAAAAACAGTAATCTGTCAATGAATTAAACTGGGGTACAGATTTCTGGTTCCTACACAGGTGGGGTGGGATATTCTCACTTGGATTTGGGGCCAACCACCATGGTGTACAGGGAAGAAGAGGCCAAGAGAGTTTGTGCTTATTTCATTCAGCTGTTGTTGGGGGAAGACAAGCAGAGAGTGAACACTGGGGTATGGTAGAAAGACTAGGAGTTTTGAAGCTTTAAGTCCTAGATCTGTCACTCACTAGGTACATTCCCTTAGAGCACTCTAAAAGCTTTCTTAGGCTCAGTTTTCCTTTTCTGTAAAACAGATATAATAGATCTAAAACTCACCACTTTGGTCTACACAGTATGGAATACAGTATTTCTAGCCTCTTCTCTCACCACCTAATAACCCAAGAAAATCACATGCATTCTTCCATTGATGTATGCATGTGGTTTTTCTACATCTGTGTCTTTGGTTCTGGCATATCCATTTACTTCATTCCCGTGTGCTTGAAACCTACCTCTTTTGCAAGTCCTAGTTTAAATACTCTGTCTAAAATGAAACTTTCCCCAATTCCACCAAACAGAACAATTTCTTTCTTCTGTGTGTTCTAGCCACCCTTGGGGGTGCTCAGTGACATTAACATGTGTTGCCTTGGATTACACTCATTTATATGCTGCTTTTATCTTTCCTTCTGGACTATAAGCTCCTTGTGAGGGAAATAATGTCTGGTCCATCACTGTATCCCCATATAGTGCTTAGCCTGCTTCCTTGCACATTGGCAGTCAATAATTGCATGTTTAATTGAATTGAATGAGAGAGGGAAGCTGAACTCTGCAAATCTCTGAACCTTTCTGCCCAGGCTTAAGGGACTTAGCTTCTGTGAGTGAGTCTGGTGTAATAACATGATGAGGTAGACAGAGCTGATGACTTTCCTTGTCCCCCTACTTGTAATTATATTCTTCAGGAATCTTTTCCTCCTGGTAGGTGGAGGCACTCTGAGGATTTTACAGATTTAATACATTTTAAAAAATACTGTCAGAGAGAATTGAACCAGATCAACTTCAGACATGCAATTGCCAGGGGAAATACCCAAATAATCTGCACTTTATTTGATTTACCATTAGGAAATGTATTGATTCTTTTTTCTTCTCTTATTTACTGCATATGTCTTCTTCCTTTTTAAACTACAAAAATGTTTGTTGATTTCTTGGCTTAGGCCCAGTGAGCCTATATGGTGAAAAGCCAATAGAGTGAATTTGCACATTGCCATGTATATGATAAAATGCAATTTGCAAAATAAACTTAAGTTTATAATAGTGTTCACTTACAAGGATCGACATGTTTTACGTGTTTTTTTTCCATTTATATTGTTTTAGAAATGTTTAATTATCAAGTTTCCTTATATGAGTGTTATTCATGCAGTTAGGTGATACAGGAAATGCTTTTAAATCTGCAGTTAAAATTGGACTTCTAGATGTGTGTGTTTATTGGACAGTCTGGTGCTAAAGATTTGCCATAAATGAACCCCAAATATATTACCAACAAGGGTGATACTCTCACCGATTCTCTCATCCACTTCTTGCTCTCTGTGCATTCTGCCCTTCTCCCACTGAATCCTGACTTAAATATATTATTCAATTCACCCATTTTGTTGATTCTGAGCAGATACTAATAAACCCAAAGGACTCAGTCTTTTGGAACATTTTCATGACTGTGGTAATCACACTGGGATGTTTTATAGTGAAAGGAACATTTTGGCTGAAATTCAATTCAACACACATTTATTGAGCAACTGCCATGGATGGAAAACTGGGGATACCGATCCATTCCTTATTTGGTTTGAGCTTAGAGGGGAAGAAGACCCAGCTATCATAGAAGTCAAGCCACAATAAACATGAGTAAGGAGAGGCAAACACCTAAGGATGGGGAGGGGAAAACATGGACATGTACTGGATGCCACACCCTATAAGGGAGGACACTCAAAACATTGAACAATCAGTTTGGCCGGTCAGAATGGACAGCAGCCACAGCCTGGAGCAGAGTCCTACAGAGCCAGACAGTACCCCTGCAGTTGCCAGGTCATGGGAGGATCTGAGGGCCTCTGGGTGAAGTGGGGCAGGGCCAGAGTAGCAGGAAGGTGCTGGTGTGGGTGGTTGGGGGGATGCACATGAAGAACAACAGCTCTTACCAGCCGTTTTGAAAGTGTTTCAATATTTTACCTCTGATATGACCATCTTGGTACAAAGCAGTGGAAGACCAAACACAGCTGCTCCATGATCTAAATATTGTTAGCAGAATTTAAAATGAAGAAATCACATTATTAGGGAGGCGATTGAGGCACCCAGCTAGTAAAAGATAGAACTGAGTTTAACCCACATCTCCCTAGTTCTAAAGCCAATTGTTTGTAATAGTAATTAGTCCAAACTGACAAATCCAGGAAGGAGGAGGAGGGGAAGATGATCATAATCACGATCTACAAAGAAAGTGCTTTTGAGCTGGGGCTTCGAGTCAAAAGATACCTTATCATCACATCTCCAAGAATATGCAATGTCGGGTTTATTTGTTCCATCCCCAAGGAGGGTCTTCTTGTTCTTTTCCCGGTTAATCTTCTCCCAGTTCCTTTCTTGCCGCATCCACCACTGCCTGTAGACAACAGTTCTTACCTTAGGTTCAGACGCGGGGGCCACAAATGAGCTTCCGATGCCCTGGCACCCACTTCAGTTGTGTCTGCCAACATGCATTCTTGTGGGAAGATGATCAGTAGTTTTCTTCTGGTTCTCAAAGACCTCTGGATAACTCTATTACATTAGAGGAAACTGAAAGATACTCCACAGATGGAAATTTTGGGTATAATGTCATCTGATGTAACATTCTGAAAATAACAAACCCACTTGAGTTTCAAAGGACTGAAAAAAGTGAGTCCTCTCTCTTTGGCACTTAAATATTATTAAATAAATGGTATTTCCCCTGGCACATACCAATGGGTATATGCGTTTTAGAGAAATGGGAGAGCACAGAACTCAGGCACCCAACCTTGGCAGACACTGCTACCTGCTAGCTGTGGCCAATGTGCAGAGATAACACGTCATGAGGACAGTTCCGGAATACATGAGGCAGTGGTCTGGTGGTCTGGTGGAGTGGTAAAGTTCAAGCTAGGGATCTGACAGCTGGGGTTCAACTTTGGCTGCTCTTCCGCTGCTCTGCAGCTGCAGACAAATTACTTAATCACCCTGTGCCACCACAGTCTCATCTTGAAAATGAGGGTACTAATCGTACCTAATTTTTATAGTGAGTGTAGAGAGTAAGTGGTTGTTACAGGATGGGACTAAAGGTGTCCACGGTGGCTGAACTCTTGTGTCAAGGCCAGAGGGGCAGCAAAGCAGAGGATACAATGCCTCCCACAAAGTTCTCTTTGCAGCACTCACCTCCCCTAGCTCCCTGGTCTCTATTTGCCATCACTTTTGTGCCAGTGTCCCCTGTCGCTGCCTGCTTACCTTCCTACATGACTTTCCCTGTCCTGTCAGTGGCATAAGAACAGGTATAGGGGAGTTAAAACTATGATATGAATATATGCTGCCTTCTGTTTTAATATAGCAAATGTAATATCTCAAGATTCCAGAGCTAATTCAATTGAGCAAAACCAAAAACCAAGGAAAACAACCCCTCTGTTGTATGCTTTGCCTCACAAGCTTTGTAGTCTTAGTTCCCTAATATGTTTCTAAAGTGCAGTTCATACTTATGGGCATGTCAGTCTGAAAACAGTGCTTGAGAGCTCGATATACATGAAGTATAAAGAGGGTTATAAAGCAATTTCATTTGTAAAAAATAAATATACATAATGCAAAGCTTAGTGAGGATTCTGTATTATCATTCATTCTTATTTAACTGAAATCTTGTGTACCTTTGTGTTTAGAGTTTTTTGAAAGATGAAAGGATATTGCCACCCATCTTTGAGAAAGCCATGCAAAGTCAGTTAAGAAACAACAGTTTAGCACTTCTGATCCTTCTCTTCCAGCAACTTTAATCCTCAACCATATTGTCTTTAGTACTGATGGTTCCATCCAATACAAAGAAAACCCATATTCCTCTGCCTCCAAAGCCCTCCATGCTTATTGATGATTTTCATTTCAGTTGCAAGCTTCCTGACATTAATGATACAAAGTTGAACCTGCATCAGAGCCCTCTTGAATTTCTTGATTAGGTGAAGAGTGGTAAGCTTTCATTATTCCCTGAGTTCAATTTTTGATTCTCTGTAGAAAGCTGATGCTTTGCAAAGATATATGATCTAAAAATTTTTTTCCTGGAATATAATTGTCTTATAATTCATGGATCTTTTTATAAGATTGTTATATAATATTAAAATTTCCCAAACTTTTTCAGCAATGGATTCCTTTGAATAGGGGGTTAATTACAGAAAACACATCCCAGTCTGATTTTGAAATGGAAAAGCTCAGGCCTTGGGTATAAAGCTGTGGGCTTTCTGACTTGAAGTGTTAGGAGGTCACTTAAATTCTCCAAGCAACCATTACTCCTTTATAAAATGAGAATAATAATCATCATAATAATACCTCAAAGGGTTATTGTGGGAACTAAATGTCTATGGAAAAGCTCTGTAAATTGTTATGGCTGCATGTCTTCTGCGTCTCCCTGCAGCACAGTGAATCCTACAATAGAGGTAGGCGACTTTGGTCTGGCTCCCATTCGCCTAATGACAGCTAGGCGAGAGATGGGAGAAGAGCCGTTTACTCTCCCTGGGCTTCAGCTTCTTTGTCCATAAGATGAGGACACTGAATGTTATGAGCTCCATAATTTTAAAATTTTGAATTATGTAGATAATAGAAAAACAAAATTGTTTGACTCCAGTGTTTCTCATTAAAAAAGTGTCATTTGTAGGAAAAAACTACCATCATAAAAGCAATACTGGGTGTGAATCTGAATTTGTGGCTGATTGACTGGGAAACCGTTGGGGAAATAATCCTCTGATAGCTACTTCTCTCATCTATATAAGTAGGAATAATAATACTAGTAAAAATATCTGCTCCTCCACTACACATGGTCTTTTGTACACACAAAAAGATTGGAAAATTGTGCATTACAAAAGTAAGATGATGTTTATTGTTATTGATTTTAGATTATTATGAGAACTATTTTACCATGTTATTGCACACTGTACTTGATAGCTGGAGTACATCAAACAGCTTCTTATTGTTTGGTGAGTGAAGAAACAGAGTGACATGAGGATTCGTGCAAATGTGACATAGTCCTACACAAGAGAAAACCATGTTTGTTTAACCAAACTTGTGCTGGTTATATTTGACATGGTTTATTTAATAAATGGGCAGACATGATATGGGGCTTGTGTGTGGAAGTGTAGTTTAAGTGTCTGTATTATGTATGCAGTTGGAGTGTAGAATATATTGTAATTTATTCACTAATACTGCTGGTTTTCCTGACAAGGATTTTCACTCTTTGGACGTTTGGTGGTAGAACACTTTTCTGTGTCAGTTTTTCTCCCTAAATCCAGAGAAGGGATGGTGTAGCTGGCACATGGGAATGACTTGGGTCTGGTGCAGGCACTTGCTCTCCCCTGTGCCCTGCTGAGTTATCAGCTCCACCATCAGTATTAGTCTTGACACTTCATGGCAAAAGGAAATCCAGTTTTTACTTTTTTTCCCAATTATAGAAAAGTTTGGGAAAATGTGGAAAAAGAAAACAGAAACCAACAGTAACTCCAACAGAATAATAGTTCTATGTAAATGTCCCTTTTTTTCAATGAGAACATATATAATAGAATTATACTATCCACACTGTTCCCTAACTTGTTTATTCACTTGCCAGTATATTGTACAGATCTTCTCTGTCATCAAAATACTTCTGTAACTTTACATTAAATGGCTCTACAGTACTCATTTTCCTTATTAGGACATGTTAGTTTCACAAATATCTTTACTATTCCAAATATTGCAGTTGCCACTATTGTACATATATATTTGGGTAGTTTCTGGTCATTTCCTTAGGATAAATTCCTAAGAATGTAGTTTCTGGGTCAAGCAACACACACATTTTCAAGAGTTTGTTTTATATGGTTAAACTGTTTTTCAGAAAGGACACAGCAATTTTAAACATTCTCACCAATAGAGTAGAAAGGTCCTTATGCCCCTGTAATCTCACTGCCCTGGATACTGTGAACTTTTCAATCCTGACCAGTTTGCTAGGCAAAAATTGGTGTCTGTGTTTATTGAGCATTTACTTTCTTCTTTTATGAATTGCCTAGTAATGGCTTTTACTTGCTTTTATTTTGTATGTTTAAATGTTTGCTTCATCTAGAATTAATTTTGCTGTTAGGTATGGTGAAAGCCTAATTATTTTTTAAAACAATTCCACTTGCCACTTTCATCATGACCTAAATTCCCCTACATATTACTGCTTATTTCTTAACCCTTTGTTTCACTCACCTGTCTGTGCCATTTCTGCACTATTATCACTCAATTTTCATTACCACAGTTTTAAAATGAATCTAGTCTTGACAGGGACAGAGGGCAGAGAGCTTAGAAGGAGCCACATCTATTCTCATTAATTCATTCTTCCAAATGGACTTTAAAAATATTCCTCACAAGTTCCAAATGCTGGTCTTTAAATTACTTAGATTCCTAACTGCTCTCCTGACCCTGCCTGGTTCCCTCAACCTGTTCTCCGCCCTGTAGCCAGAGGGATCTTCCTAAAGCACAGATCAGCTTCTGGCATTTGTGTGCTGTAGGCACTATACCAGATCCCCGCTTCAGTGGAATAAGACTCACACTCCCTAAGGGTCTCGAGGCCATTGGTGATGTGGCTTATACTTAACAATCCAGCTTCAGTTTTTCATGATTGCTGCCCACACCCATACACACACACACACACACACACACACACACACACACACCCTTGGCACTCACACGGGGATGGCTGTCCAGTCCTCCAGAGCTGCCTGTAGCCCATGGAGTGTACATGTTGCCTGTCTGCTTTGCACATGCTGTTCCCTCTAAGTGGAGTTCTCTGGTCTGCATCCTCCCTTTGTTCTGGTAAACCCTTCTTTCTGGCCTCAGTTTAGATGTCACCTTCCTCCCTGTCCCCACAAAGGCCAGTTTAGTTGCTCCTATCGGTCTTTACTCAGGACGGCATTTAACACTGTGCTGCAAGAACCTGCATGCGTGCTTGTTGCCCACAAGGCTGACAGGCCGGCAGAGCTCTGTGCCGTTTCCCAGGGCGTCCCCTGTGCCTGGGCCCTGAGGGCCTGGGGGCAGTGCCTGGAGAAGGATGGAGCGCTGCTGCTGTGCTCATGCTGTGTATGGCTACGACTCCATCATCTTTTTTTTCATTCTGGGCTACTCATTCTGTTGGCTGTTAGAGAGAACCTGCTCTGCATTTTTTCTTTTTTTGCCCATTTTTATTTATTTATTTACTTTTTGTTTTTATTTTGGTATCATTAATATACAATTACATGAGCAAAATTGTGGTTACTAGATTCCTCCCATTATCAAGTCCCCACCACATACCCCATTACAATCACTGTCCATCAGCGTAGTAAGATCTGCATCTTTTCCTATTGTTAATCTAATTCATGATTACTCACTCAGAAAAAGAGTGGTGATATTTATTTCCCCTTCTCATCAGATCACCGTGAGCATGATCAGCACAGTGCCAGCTGGGGGTTAGTAACACTAAGAGCCTTATAAGGTCCCAAGTGAGGCTGAGAGAGGGCCCGTAATATTAATACCGTCGAGAATCCTTTCAGTTCTCCACAAAATTCCCAGCTGATCATTTCTTTGGGCAATTTTATGCATTCTTATCAATAGAATAGAGACCCAGAGACCTATGCCCACTGCTTCTTCACTCAGTCAGCTTCATTTAGCCTCACCCGCTAAGACTCACCTCCAACACAGGGCACTTTCCTCAGAGCCCACGGCAGTTGTTGCTCCTGAGAGGTGGTGGTAACACCCGTGCAGAATTTTGTGCTCGCCACACTTGACTGCGTGTCTGTTCCTGAAAGTTCTGTGAGGCACCAGCACTGTCCCAACTGTTATTATTTCCACAGACCCTGGCAGAGTTAAATGAACGGAACTAAACTGACAAATTACACTGAAGGATCACTGGCTTGATGTGTCAAATAAGGCTGTGTTTATCCAAAGCGAGGGAAGAAATGCAGGTGTATCTCTGATGTACGCTTATATTGAGCCATCTCTAGCCTATCTTGGGTATGGCACAGAAATCTGGGGGAATCCCCTAAAAAAAAGCTTATCGACACTCTTTGCATTGGATTTTTTTCATTGTCTAATTTGCTGTAATGTTCTTCTGTTCTTGTTGTGTAAAGAACTTTCTTTCCCCGGTAGGATTTGCACCTACCTCCAGGCAGTATTTTGTCTGTTTTTGCCTTAAAAGTCAAGCAATTTTCCTTGGTGTGGAAAATGTGCTTTGTGGGAGGCAGAGAGAGGATTCTCTTGAAAAATCACAGCAAAATCCTGTGTGGCTTTTACTTGAAACATCCATCCCTTGAATAGCCCTCTTTTAGTTTTTATGCTCATGTGTGGAGAAAATGATCCAGCAATGCTGTAACAGCCTATTTTGTGGATGAGAGAGTTGTTCTTCTTTCACAATAATGAAAAATCATAACTATTGATTTGAAAGTGGACTGAACTGGAAACCAAAGTAGAGTTTCAATGGACCTGAGAAAGAAAAAAATTCATATTTATACAACTACCTAAAGCAACTTTGAAAGATGTTGTCTGAGACTTCTGTCCTACCCTGGGTATCTCTGGGGCATTTTGCCATGCAGTCTTTTTGTAGCTTTGAGGTGGAGAAATAAGGAATGTATTTTAAAGTCATCTTTCTATTCTAAGGATGATAAATTTATTTTTCAACCTACATGTGTCTGATGTGGAATTGACAAGCAATATGCATTTACTTAGTGCCTAGTATGTGCTAACTAATGTGTTTGGAATGAGGAGTAGAGTCAAGTGCAGTCCTGGTCTGAACAATCATAATCCCTGCCTTCAAGGACCTCATAGTTGATTGGAAATTCCAGTATGTATAACACCCACAATTACACTCCAATCTGGTAAGTGCAAAGACAGAGGTATGCATGAAGTCTGAGAGCAGAAGCACCTGCACCAGAAGTTGGATGGAGAAGGCTCCCAGAGAAAATGGCCCTCCAGCTAGATTCTGAAGTTCAAGTTGAAGGTGTCAGGCCAAAAAGGAGAAAGGTGTGGGTATGTGGAAAGGCACATCATGCATTCAAGCGGTTACTGGTAGTTCAGGATGGACACAAAGAAGAGTGATACTGTTTAATTCTATTTCCTTAGAGTTTGTCTCAACTTCAGTTTTTAATCCTATCAGCATAATTGTGCTTGTACTATATTCATCCAGTTCCTTGTATGTGTCATGAGAAAATAGATTTTGCTCACACTCATGTGTAGCAATTTTTAATAGAAAAAATGGCAATAAGGATAATTGATGCAAATGTTTTCTACAACTTCTATCTCAGAAATTTTAAACTTTTATACTAGAAACTACAAAAATTTTTAAATTAAATAAGAATTTGACTACAGTTCAAGTGAACATTTTATGCTGGACTCTTTATCAATCTTTTCTCTGGTTCTTTCTAACTCCTAGAACAACTACTTATTCTGTTCACAGCCTGCCTATATGAAAGAGTCATTTTCCACTTGCCACCTAGTCCCTATGGGCTCAGCTCAGTTTGATCTCTGCTCATACTACTGCACTATAATTGGTCCCTGGATGCTGAGGTTCTGCCCCACCAATCCACCCTGTATATCATGCTCTTCATGCTGTGTGATTATACTCTGCCATTCCCTCTTGCCTGAAACACCCACACTCCCCAACACACACACTTTTTTTCTATACCTAACTCCTGCTCACCCTTCCAAACCCAACTCAGGCTCAGATTCTGCCAGCAGGGCTTCCTAATCCTTACCTGCCCGGATGCCTTGCCCCTGTGCTCTGGCCTGCCCCCATCCTCAGGTACCTGAGGATATGAATAGCAGGGTACTATAATACTAAGAGTGATTACTAACATCTATTGGTATATAAGATACACCCATGTGTGTGAGTGTATATTTGCTACTAATAGTAACACCTCAAGTTATTAAGCTCCTATTATGTGTCAAACTATTAAATGCTTCATACCCATTAAATCATTTAATTCTCACAACCACCATGTGAGATATGATTGCCATTTTATGAGAAAACTAAAACATTGAGAGGTTATGTAAAATGCCCAAGGGCACAGAGCTTCACATATTGCCACTGAATTTGTACCCAGGCCTTCTCACACCAACTCCCACTCTGGACCAGCACTCTACCACATGTACTTTACATGTGTTATAAATAAAGCTGTGGGATATAAGACTGAGACCAAAAAGAAAAAGAACAGAAAGAAGAGATCCTAAGACTCCACTTTGACATGATGATCTGTTTTCAACAAGGACCTACATTGACAGTCTTGGTTTCTTATCTTAGTAAGAACTAATTAATGAGCAGAATATAGCCAAAAGGATAGGAAAAGCCCTTAAATTCACGGGAGAAGCAAAGAGCCTGGAGTATTAGCTCTTGACTTGTTAATTATTTTTGTTCTCTTTTGAAAAAGCTGTTTTTAAAACAGTCATTAAACAGTATAGTGGCCAGGGTATTGGGTTTTTAGAACTAGGTTTGAACTCCAACACCCTTACTTACTTGCACTGTAACCCTGGAGGTTAATTTCTCTCTTTATTTTTATATATACATTGGGAAAAGTCCTACCTATCAAGGATGATTTTTTGAGGATTAAATAAAATTATAAATGTGAATGCACCCAAAGCAGTTCTACATCATATCATTAGCATCCCCAGAATAACTTGTTTATGCTGGTGGAATCAAACGTAAAATGTGGCATTTCTTATTGGTTTCAATATTCTTCTTTTAACTCTTTGCTCTCACCCTTTCTAATATCTCACTCCTACTTCCAGCCATAACAAAAATTAACTGTGTGCTTTCGTACAGACAACTACATTCTCACTTCAAGGGCAAAACGCTGCTCTTATTGACTGTGTAAGCCTGTGCATATATCTAAATGGCTCTTGTTGGTTGTGTATATATAAGCCTGTGCATATATCTAAATGGCCCTCTACACATATGATATGAGTCTTGGTTCACAGCATACAAAAGTGTTTTTTTTTCCTACTGTTCACAGTGCATTTAGTAGTTGGCATGGGTTTTGCAGCGCTTCAGGTAAAATTGTGATTTATGTAGCCAACCCTCTAGGCTTCAAGTAATTTATTATATCAGAATTTTGCTTGCTTCGTTATCTATCCCAGTTATGCCCTGAAACTTAAAGTTTTATACTCTACTTATTTATGACTTTCCATTTCCTTCTCTCCTGGATTCTCATATGCTAGATACTTATGCTGGGAAATTGTATAATGGGCCTGAGCAAGGCTAAGAAGACTATGAGATCAGTAGAGGAATCTAATGGAAACAGTCTTAATGGAAAATTGGCTCCCAGAGGGCTCAGTTTTTTAATGGATAAAATAAAAAGTTAAGATCCGTAAATTGAGCACAATTTTGGCTCAGTTTCTCTAACTCACTTTCTTTAACTCTTTATCATATTTGGTAAATTAAGTGGGAAATAAAATTATCGTCAAAAATTTGGGGCCAAGATGAATAAAATGTAGTTAAGCTACATGCGATGGGAATTGCTTGCCATTACTTTCATTTATTTAATTGTTAATAAGTATTCTATCTTCGTAAACTAAGAATATGCATAGTGGATATAAATGTTTTAAAGAAGAATTGTAGGGCATCCACATGCTGACCACTCACCTTAAAATATAGAACATTGAAGGCCATGTGAAGCCCCTATCGTTTCTTCAAGGATATCTTGTAATCCGTCAGATGTAATGCTCTGTGTTTTCATTTTATTATTCACCTATTTTTTTTTATAATGTCAGTTCTTCTCTCAATGTACATTTTGGTTGTTTCCGGTTTTGCTAACACAAAGGCTGTCCCAGTTAAGTCCCATGTATTTGTCTTACGTTACACGCATGGTAGACTTTCTCTTGAGTGCATGCCATGCAGTGGGGTTGCCGGCTTATGAGCAGGCATCCCTTTGGTTTGCTAGATCAGGCCTGAGCATCCTGGGCACACTCCAGCAGCAGCATGTGACCTCCCATTGCCCCACTATTACTGCCTTAGTTGGCTCAGGCTGCCATGGCAATATACAATGGACTGGCTGGCTTAAACAACAGAAATTAATTTTCTCACTGTTCTGGAGACTGTGAAGTCCAAGACTGGGGGGTGGGTTGGTTTCTGGTGAGAGCTCTCTTCTTAGCTTGTAGACAGCTTCTCACTGGATCCTCGATGCTAATGAGAGAAATCTAACTCGATGTCTCTTTTATAAGAACAACAGTTCTCTGGGATCAGGGCTCCACCCTTATGTCCTCATTCAACTTTAATCAACTGCTTGAAGTCCTTGTCTCCACGACAGCCACATGGTGAGGGTCAGGGCTTCAATATACAAATTTAGTGGGAACACAGTTCAGTCCATAGCCATTTTAAATACTCGATACTGTCAGAAGTTTGGGGTGTTTTTTTTGTTTTTCTTGATCAGTGGATACAAATTGATATCTCATTGCAGTTTCTTTCATGCTAATCTGGTAAAACATGTATAACATAAAAGTTTCCATTTTTACCATTTTAAGTGTATAGTTTTGTGACACTAAGTACATTTGTATTATTGTGAAACCATCACCACAATCAGTTTCCAAAACCTTTTTCATCTTCTCAAACTGAAACTCCATACCTACCAACCAGTAATTCCCATCCTTACCCCCTGGCACCACCATTCTGCTTTCTCTCCATGAATCAGCTCCTCTGTATACCTCATAAAAGTCAGACAGTATTTGTCTTTAGTGCCTGACTTATCCACGTAGCATAATAGCTTCACGGTTCATTCATGTTATAACATGTAAAAATTTCCTTCTTTTTAAAGGCTGAATAGTATTCCATTTTAAGTATCCATTTGTAAACAAAACACATTTTTTATCTCCTCATTTCTATGGATTCTGAGGTTGCTGCCACCTTTTGGCTATTGTGAGTAATGCTGCTATGAATGTGGATTTAAAAGTAGAGAAAACCGGTATACAGCTGAGGGACTGCTTTCAAATTCTTTTGCGTGCATATGTCACTGTGGTTTTTAATTCTCACTTCCCTGGTTACTAAAGAGGTTGAATCTTGACATTATTTTTGTTGGTCATTATTGCCTTCTTTAAAATTTCCTTTTTTAAAAAATACACATTCATATCTCTTACCATTTTTATCTAACAGATAACTTGTATTTATTTTCCTTATTGATTTTAAGGAGTTATTTGTATATTCTGGGTCCTGATCTTTTTTCTTGTATTTGTGGCAGTTTCCTTCTCTTGATTTGTGACTTGTGTTTACCATCTCTTTATGGTGGTTTCTTGTTGAATTGAAGCCTATAATTATTTTTTTTGAGAGGGCATCTCTCATATTTATTGATAAAATGGTTGTTAACAACAAAAAATTCTATATAGGGGACTCAATGCACAATCATTAATCAACCCCAAGCCTAATTCTCAACAGTCTCCAATCTTCTGAGACATAACAAACAAGTTCTTACATGGTGAACAAGTTCTTCCATAGTGAATAAGTTCTTACATGGTGAACAGTGCAAGGGCAGTCATATCACAGAAACTTTCAGTTTTGGTCATGCATCATGAACTATAAACAATCAGGTCAGATATGATTATTCATTTGATTTTTATACCTGATTTATATGTGAATCCCACATTTCTCCCTTATTATTTTTTTTTAATAAAATGCTGAAGTGGTAGGTAGATGCAAGATAAAGGTAGAAAACATAATTTAGTGCTGTAAGAGGGCAAATGTAGATGATCAGGTCTGTGCCTATAGACTAAGTATTAATTCAAGCTAGACAAGGGCAACAAAATATCCAAGGATGCAGAAGATTTCTCTCAAAACAGGGGGGGTGAGGTTCTAAGCCTCACCTCTGTTGATCCCCAATTTCTCACCTGATGGCCCCCTTGCGACTGTGCCTGTCTTAGGTTGTTCCTCCCTTGAGGAATCTTACCTGTCTCTGGTGAAGCCTTTAATTTTAATTCTGTAGCAGAATTTATTCTGTTTTCTCTCATGACTTCCAGTCTAAGAGAACATTAAGATATGTAGTTTTTACAAATTCTTGCTAAAGCAAACAAGGACATTTTAGGGGATAAAATGTAATGTATAGGGGAATGTTTAAGATATATATGAAGCTTCATTTATTTAATACTTATTGAGTCCTACTATGTGCTGCACACTATTAGAGGTCACAGATTCTTATAGAGGAGAAAGGTAATAGACAAGTGCGTATATAACATGATGTCAGGTTGTTGAAAGTGCAGTGAAGGAAGACTGAAAGAAATTCCTCTGTTATGTGTAGAGAATCCATCCAGCTATGTGAACTGTGTGAAAAGCTCAAGGATAGAGTGTCAACCCATAGTCAGGACTTCTGGTCCCCACTCTTATCTCTGTTTCTGTAAACTAGGTGAAGCTCAACTTACTTGTCAGCTAACTGTGTAGATGAAATTAGATAACCTGTACAAATCCTTTCATCTTGAAAAATTTTCTAGGCTTCTGAGAAGCTAAAAGGCTTTTGCTTTATTGATCTTCCTTGGGATAAGCTGTTTAGAAGGAAATAATATGATAAAGTTTAAATTTTCCTAAAGCTAAAAGAATGTAGTTCATTTCCAATCCTGATTCTTAACTCTGTGTACCAGGAAGAGTAATTTTTCATCACTTCCAATAAACCAGTGTTAAGATTTCAGCTGAAGCACTGTAAATGGAGAACCATTTGTAACGGGATTTCCCTGTAATTAAGATGACTCTGCAGAGAAAGCTATAAAAGCACGTCTTCCATGATTGGATGCAAAAAGTAAAGCACTAAAATTGCTAAGTAATATTCTCGATTTCACAATTTATATGTACCTTTGGAGCTAGTCTCATAAAAGGAATGATTATTTAACAGTCTAAATTCTTGAAAATGGTTTTCATAGTGGAAAAAAAATGTAGCACGTACTACTATACTTCTTTATCTGTGGGCATTAAAATGTAAATTTCACCTTAGAGCATGTGGAAAATCTTTTCTCAGAATGAAAGCTAAATTAAGTGTGACAGGTGATTGTGATTAATCACTGCTTATTGCCAGGAGAGAAGGAAAAGACGCCTTTGTTGCCTAATGAAATACAACACCACGCAAAGGGAAAATGCAGGCAGGCCATTTTTTAAGTTAAACATGAACCATTTCACATCTCTTTGAAAAGGTGAATGAAAGCATATGAATCTCATGCTTCCCATCCATCTGAGGGTTACCCCCTGGACTCTGACTTCTTGAACTTGAAGATTCAGAGTTCCTTCAAGATAGTGCTCTCCAGTGTGCATAAGGAGTGTTCTTTGACGGCCCCTGGCACCTTTGATTTAAGACTCTGTTAGCAGAGATGGAGGCAGCAATTGCTTAAGCTGGATTTGGACATCCCACAGCAGGACAGGTGTCAGAACAGCCTCTGAAGCACAATACTTCCTTGTTTAAATTCTAAGTGGTAATATATTCTGTGTCTTTACTGATTAAAAGAAAAAAGCCGTGGTCATCTTTAGGTAATCAAAAGCTATCAAACACCTATCTCCATAATTCTGCATCCCTTCTTTTTGATTTTTTGAATTGGTAATAAAGTTTTCCTTTGTAAAGAGCCATCTCAAAAATTATAGGCATTCTTCTATCGATGACAGAAACTGGTAGATTCCTGATTCTGCCCTTACTGGCCCTTGAGCAAGTCCTTTACCCTCCTTGAGCTTCACTTTTCTTATTTAATTAGTGGATTTGATACCATTGCATAAGGATTAGGTTTCCCATGGACTCTGAGTGTCATACTTTATCAATACATACGGGCTCAGAGCAAGAATATGCATTTATCTTAAGCAATGGTTTTATATCTTGGATTCAAGTATGGGTTCCTAGGATTCTGGAAATAATATATATTTGTGTTTGTGTACGTGCCTTTTTCTGTTGAGAAATCCGTATCTTTCAAAACATTCTTAAAGGAGTGTGTAACCCCAAAACAGGCTAAGAAGCACTTCCTCAACACGCGGCCAAATAACTTCTTAAAAAGCAAGGCTTGACTATAATCTGACCAAATATATTCATATAAATCCATAGGGGAAGTGTTCATCAGGATAGTATTTTGTCCTCACGGGACGCTTAGTAAAAAGGTCACGGAAGTGGCTGTCATCACCATCCACTGGAGGAGATGGAAATCCTAGTGAAAGGTCTTCAGTTGTTACAAGTTCAATGCCTAGAACATCCCTGACAGAAAGACAGAAAGGAGTTACTGTCGAGTTGTTCTTGTCCTAAAAGCTTCCAGTTACAACAGCATTGCCCTCCCTTTAGATAAAGCTCTTTTTCTGTTCATCTACTTGTCCAGCAACCTTCTGAACATATTTTGCCTCCTGTGTATTGTACTTACCACAAGTATTCTCATACCTGGGAAAACAAATCTCTTGTGATCTCAGTCTCAGTGCACATCAGTCTCCTCAGTTTGGAAGCACATGTCACATTTCTGAGAAATGGGGCTGCTCTGGGTGTACTAACAAAGCAGGTTTTGAGAGCTGCAAGGCGAAGGGCCCGAAGGAGAACCCTGGTAAAATCACCAAGGAGTTAAAGGCTCCCCAGGCAGCCCTCATAGGACACAGGAGATTGAGACGCCCTCAGGGTACTCCTCCCCTTTTAGCACTTCCTATGTCATGTTCTATGTTGAACCTCTGAAGGAGAAAATATTGACCTCATAAAGTGATACAAGAATTAAATACATAATACACGTAAAATACTTAGCCAGCCCCTCTATTCAATGTTAATACTCATTCTTTCCCTTTCTGCCTTACTTCTGTCACTTTACAACACCTTGTAACAGTCTTCTGCTTAGACAGAATGCCTGTTTCAACCAGCTCACAAGGTGGGAATATCATGCTACAATTTGTCAGCAGTGTCCCATAATACTGAGAAGAATAGTATCATTTAACCTTTTCCCTTTGTTACATGGGAAATTAGATGGCCACAGTGTATGGCATTGTATTAAGGGAAAGAGAAACATCTTGCCTCTTCTTAATGCTTACTAAGTAGAGGAAAACAACGAAAACAGTGATACATTATATTAGCATTGCTATAATAGTGATTTTTAAAAAGGTTGCTTATGGGTAGCATTTCCTTTTCTCAATAACATGTTTCCATGTTCTATTTGAATATCACCTTTAATATCCCTTTAATCTGAGCAGTAAACAAAGTCAATGAACAAACACTTATTAAGCACGTACAATGCACAAGGTGTTGTGTGAAGAACAAAAATGAATAAAAAATAGCCCCAGCTCCAGTGATTTTTCCAGTCAAGTCCATGCCTAAGAAGGAAGGTCTCAGCTTTCCCCATTATCTTGACTTTCACTACTGTAATAGGTACTTTTACTTTCCTCGTCTATTCCCAAAGTTATCACCATAAATGTAGCCAACATGTATGGAAATTTGGTTTGGCTGGAATGTTTTCAGCCTTTTTTTCTCCATAGGGCAATCCCAATAAAGTCCTAAGAATACACATTTCTCCTTCAATAGTGACTTTTGTGTACTGGGGAACATCTTTTACTGCACTAGAATTGCCATGAGATGCAAAAACAGATATGGCTCTGTGATTCATGAGAGTGTAACCATGTCATTCTCAATGTCTGCAGCTCCATAATGTAATACAACAATTAAGTCCTGACTGCATGGCCTTTAAAAATCCACTATTTTAAATGCTTTCAACTAACTTCTCTAAGTCCTACTTTTCTCACCTGCTGAGTGAGATCCATTCTTTAATTCAAAAAAAATTTTTTGCACAAATGGAGCTCAAAAGTCCATGTTTTTCTGTCCCACAAGACAGAAAAGCTCCTGCAGGCAGAAAGCAGAGAGAAAAAATCCTGGGAGGCTCCAAATTGGGATTTGAGAACAAGGATTTCTAATTTTTTACCTTGTCTTCAGTAGCTAGCAAAAAGGGCCTGGTATATTGTAGTTGTGAAATACAGAAACAAAGACAAAAGGTGCCTAATGGCCCCCAAGCCATAATCTGTATCTGATAGTGACAGCCAGAGACTCAATGATTTTCAGTGGGGGGGAAAACTTTTTAAAGTCAAAATTAAGCTTGTATCATTTGAAACTAGAATCTTGAGGCATTTTCTCATACAAAATATTACCAGGGAGATGTAAAAGATGAATAGTTTAGCATGCTTTCAAATGAAAGCTCTGTGTATATTTAAATAATTCACTGCCTCTAGAAGTGGGTAAACACCTCTGGATGAAAATAGGTCTAGTGTGCATTTGTAACGTGCTTTTAAAGGATAGCTTCCCTTCTGAACTATTTACTTTCTATTTTTGTAAAGTACTGTATTTTAGTACATTGTTGTAATTCTGTTTATTAACCCAGTTCTTTTCCTAATGTTTTTACATTGTAGTTATTCCAGAAATTGAATTCTATATAAAAATCACATTTGAATATTCACTTGGGTTGAAGCTTTAAAGCATATATAATTATGACTCAAGATTTTAATTAGAGGCTTTAGAATTAGCAGTCATTGAAGACACAACTCAGTAGAAATCTTAGCTTATTTTATCAGGTAGCAGTTAGGACATAAAGAATTACCATCCACTCCTGGGATATCGTTTTGATTATACCACTCTGATAACTCTATGACATGCTGGTCACCATGCACGTATGCTTCCTGATTTCTGTCACTGAAGCTCATCCATTTTATGTGCTGCAAAGCGTAAGGATTACTGCAGCCACAGCCATACATTTTATAGGTCTTGGCAACTTCCCAAGAATTTCCCAGTATGTGGAAACAAGTATTTTATATGGAATATTTTCATTTTGGAATGGAGCCTCTGCAATTAAACCAAAATACAACCATGCAGCCAACGGCTTCTGTTTCTAGAAAATGATAAGTGAGAAAAGAATTAAGTGTTGCATGCTAATATACATACTTGCAGTAAAGGAGAAATCACTTGAATACTGAATTCTGTTTCAAAGAATAAATTTAGCATTTCTTTAAATATGATTTTTAACAAGTGATTCTGGAGCCCCTGCTACTTGTGTCTTCGGGAATATCGTGGTGCAAAAAACAGACTTAGTCCCTGCCCTTTTCAACTTAGGGTTTAGTGGGGGGGGAAATACATTAATCAAGTAATGACAAAAGTAAATCAGTGGCTCTAAACTGGGATGACTGATCTAAGAATTTCTGCACTTCAGCACTGTTGACATTTTGGACCGCCTTTCTTTGTTGTGGGGAGCTGCTCTGCTTCTTGTAGGATTTTTGCCAGCGTCCCTATCCTGTACCCACTGTATACCAACGCAACCCCTCCCCCACCAGTAGTAACAGTCAGAAATGACCTCGGAGAAGGAGCAAAATCACCCCTGATTGAAGAGCACTGGTCTATATAAAGGAGAAATACAAGGCGTTTGAGAACATGCAACAGGGAACACTGGATCTAAACTGGCAACGCTTTCTGATAAGTGGCATGGTAACATTTGTGTTCAGCTCCCGTGGCGGGGTAACTTGACCTTGAACTAGGAGAGGCAGAAAAAGACCTAGAGAGGAGGGAAAATGAGAAAAAGAACAAATTATTTTAGGTTCCTTTTCTGTACGTGTTATTTGTGCTGGCAAATTCCTCAAAGTTAGGGCCAGCGTTCACGGTAGGGGTGGGTCCACAGAGGCACTCAGGGAATTTTCGTTGAAGGCAGACTGTATATCCAACTTGACAGGCCAAGTGCTAAACTCTAAGAGATAAAAATATGGCCAAGCCACGCTCTCTGGTACCTGGGAGCTCACAACCTGTTAAGAACAGAGTAAAAGAAGAGAGTAATGCTTCTGAAGGGAAGGAGAGAAGGTCTTGCCTAAAGAGGTGACAGCTGAAGAACAGTGAGGAAAGCCAGATGCCAGGTGGACATGCATTTCCCCAGCTGCTGCAGATGGAGTATGGTTTGTTGTCGCTTCTGTCACTAGCGTTAGAGTTTGGGGTTCAGCTACATCTAGATGCTCATGTTGGAATTAGGCCTCCATAGATACCGATAGGTAATGGATAGACAGATGCACAGACAGTTGGTAGACAGATAATGTCCATATCTAGATGTATATCTATCTCCATATATCTCTACCTATCTATCTAGAGGTGCTAATAATGGCTGCTAATTAGACAAAAACATCACTCTTTCACTGCAATAACCGACCTCATTCATCCCTCCTTGACTGTGCCTGAGTCTCCCTACAGTCACTCTGACACTTGTAAAATATGTAACTAATACATGAAAGATATTCAATAAATATTGCGGATATTTGTTGGATTAATGAATTAATAAACAAGTGAACTAATGTTTTAGTTTCATTTCATGAGCAGAGCTCTAATGACTGAAAAGTCAGGGAAAACAGTCAGAATTCTGGTAGTCCGAGACAAAGTTTTGGTCCACTTGGTCAGTGTTGAATTTCAGGACTGCAGATTGCTTCCTAGTCCCAAAACATAGCATCCTAACGTTAGACACTGATCTCTGCCTTAAATAAACCATCTGATGAAGAGCCAATAGTAATACAGTCTCCCTAAAGCAAGCGTCAAGCTGGCCTTGAGTGGTGAGGAAGAACACCTAATACTCTTCATCGAAGGATAGGGCACAGCCATCCTGACGCTCTGTAGGACAGGTATTGGCTCAGCAGCCAGTGGCAGGTTGAGCAAGAGCTTGATCTGCAAGCCCCTATGGTTAGAAAATGGTAAGGCACCGTGTACAATGACGTTTGGAGCTTAATGTCCATGCAGGTGAACTCCTTGGACCAGGCAGAGAGGAGAAGAACATGAGTCCTGGCAAAATAGCATCTGTGCCAAGCCCCTGGGTGTCCCAGCTCAGGGCCCACCACTTTGGCCACCTCCATAGAGAGAAGCAGGCCTCTCTCTCATCAGGATTCTATGTTCATTTAAAGAACTGTGAAACATGGCCCTGTGACACTGACTATACCTCTTTTTAATTGAGAAAGTAAGGCCTTCTCACCTTCCCCAGCTCTCAGGAGATGGGGACAGAATATAAGACACTGGATGTAAAAAAGACCCAAAGAAATAAGGAGAAGGCAGATTAGTACAAAATGTAAGCAGATGTTTCAGGATATGGGTTACCCAGCTACTCCTGGCCTCTGCTGGTTTATATTCAAAACATTTAAGGAATATATCATCAGGTTTTTGAAATAGAAATACTGTTTAGGTGCATATATTTGCTAATTATATATATATATATACAATATATATGCACCTTATAGATGTATTTGCAATTGAACTTTTGTTTGACTCTTTAGCATTGGGTTTTAAAAATAAGTGTACTTTAATGTGCATTTGAGACATGTGCTTGCTCTTGCCTCTGCATGGAATCCCCCTCCTCAGAGGCGGTGCTGGCTTCTTGTCCTCCTTTGGGCCTCAGCCCACATCACCTCTCAGAGGGGCGTTCCTTCTCCCTCCTACCCAGGAGCTCTCTGTATTTGAAATTCTTAGTAGGCATAAAATAAATACTTGTTGACTCCTACTGCAAATGTCTCTGTATACCCTTTATGCTATTTATATTTTTGGTACACTTCTTACCTAAATAATCCCTGGACTCCTCAAATTTGATGGGTTTATCTTAAAATCATTCCCTTTAATTTTAATTTTAATTCCATTTAAAATTTACATTTGTAAAATTTTTCCACCTCAGTGATATTTTCCATTAAACTCTAACATTTAGAAAACTACTTATATTGGCTCAAACCTCAAGGTTAATCATTTTGGATTTCGTCCTTTTATGTATATTGTCAGGGGGTAATTATATAAAAAAATCACTAATAATAATGGTTTTCCTTGGATAATAGCACAGATGATTATATTTCAATATAAATTTGTAAATACTATATTACTTTATTGAGTATCTTTGAAAATTAGTATAGTAATTGTAATATTATAAACACTCAGAAAATAATGATTTAAGACCTGCTGGTCCTCAGTTCATGTGAGGAAGTACCTATATGAAAATCTGTCCATTTGCAAATAAGGCCAGGGAGTCAGTTCAATTTGGGCAAACCTCAGCGTATGCTATCCGTAATGAGAAGCTGGTAGCAATGTGAAAGACAAGACTTGAGCTACATTGGTTAACAAAAAATGAAGCTAATATAATACAGATGGTCCCTAACTTACAATAGTTCGACTTACAATTTTCAGCTTCATGATGGTGGGGATGGTTTCAGGAGAAACCATGCTTTGAATTTTTTCTTTGGATCTTCTAGGCTAGTGATATGCAGCACAATCCCCTCGTGATCCTGAGCCGGGCAGCGAGCTACAGCTCCTGGTCAGCCACCCCATTACAAGGGTAAACAATGTACGCTTACAACAGTTCTGTACCTATACAACCATCCTGGTTTTCACTTTCAGTACAGTACTCAGTAAATCACAAGAGATATCCAACCCTTGATTACCAAATAGGCTTTGTGTTAGGTGATTTTGCCCAACTGTAGGCCAATGTAAGTGTTCTGAGCACATTTAAGATGGGCTAAGCTAAGCTTTGGTGTTAGGTAGGTCAAGTATACTAAGTGTATTTTTAACTAATGATGCATTGACTGGGATGTACTCCACTGCATGTTGAGGAAGATCTGTATATGTGACTTAGAGAACAAGGCTGCCCACCTAGTCATTTGAAGGCCTGTTTTCAAATGGCGGATTTATAAGTATAGGGTCATGACAGATGTTAGCATGTGTCCTCTCCTCTCTGAGACCTTTTTGCCTTGTGTTTTAAACACAGAATGACATTACAAGCTTACCACTGGCACCAAACTTGTTTTTCTGAAAAAGAAACTGAAATCCATGATCTAAAAGAAAAATAGAGTCTTGCTTTGGTTTTCATTTGCATTTGGCTTTTAAACATTATGGCAAAAACCAATAATGCATTTTCACTTTGAGCTATTTCTAAATGTTATGTTGGAAATTAGCTACTGATGTTGTTCTCCAGAACAAGTTAAATTGGAAATGTCCAGGCTGAATGAAATATACTCACAAATATTCTTAACTATGAATGAGAACCCTGAAAGAAAAACATACTTTTCACACAACTTTTAAAGATTTATTGCATCATACAAGAAATTGCACTTGGGGAAAACTGAATAATAACCACAGTCTTTCCTCAGAAATGTATTAAAAAGGGCAACAGGTACAAAAACGAATGTGTGTGCTATTAACCATCAGCCCAGTGGTTGCTGCAAAGAATAATTTTGATTCTCTACTCTATGTCTTTAGCATACATGGTTATTTTACATGTTTTATTTCTCTAATACATTCAGAGAATCAATAAATTATAGTTATTATTCAGATGCAAGAGACATTTTGCAATCTATCCGGCGGTAAATTTAATGTATCTGTCTTGCCTTAAAATGTTACTTTACCTCTATTTTTTTTATCTCTTTAAGAGGATTAACTTGTAACTATGCTACCGATTTATATTCTTTGACTTAATGTTGTAAATCATCTTGTTACATATTTTTGTACTTTTTGAAATGAGACATTTTGTTCCATTATTCCAACCTGCTAAGTACTGGTACCAACCTCTGTGCAACTGTATTCTAGCCTTTTGAGGGGGCAAATATGGATATAGAAAATGAGGGACCAATTGTGATCATTTATTTTTTTACAAAATATTTGTTTCAGTATCCAAAATTAGAATTGTTTAATTTCCACAGTATTAAACAAATCTTTTTAAGTGGGAAAGATACAGGCTCCTTGAGGGTAAATCTGTATTTCCATCATCTAGCACAGCGCCTGGTACCTTGAGAGTGCTGAATAAATATTTCAACAAATGAATTAATGAATGAGAAAGGAAAAAAGGAAGGAAAGAAGGGAGAGAGGGAAGGAAGGAAGGAAGAAGGAACATGCTTGAAAAGATACCTTGCTGTGTACTACTAATAATGCTGAAGATTTGTTTAACTGAAGGTAAGCAAAGACAAAACATTTCAAGAAAATAGTTCAACTATCCATTAAAGTGATAGTCCAAGATAGTACCAGCTAAGATTGAGAGAAGAGTATCGGGGGCGCTGTAGGTAGTTATTTGAATACACTGATAAAATGGAAAGCAAAGGGGTATCAGAAACCAAGGAAGACATTTTATTTTTAATCCTGAAAATGAATACAGACCGTCTGTACTTGAAATGTTCAGTGCTTCCGGCTGCCAAGCCTCCAGAAGGAATGAGGAAGTCTCAGATTCTGAGGGAGGAAGTTAAAGAGGGAAGGATCTAAGGGTGTGTGAGCACCAGTTATTTGGAACTCCCAGGAGGTAAATCAGACCATAAATCTGAGGGGGATGTGAGCCAAGTTTAGAAGACCATAAGAACCATAAACCTGACCATCCTTGTAAGTCTGAAATGTTCAAGTATGTGTTGTTTCACATTTAGTTGGAACTCTTCACAACCAAGAGACAGTACAGCCTGACTAACTCTAAATGGGTGTAAGCCCAGTTAGCAGGTATGTGACTATGGGCAAGTTTCTTAACATCTCTGTGTTCTTGTTCCATCCCCCAACACTGTAGATAATGGTGGTACCTAACTTATCAGGTTGTTGTAAAGATTAGATGAATTATTATTTAAAAAGTTCTTAGAACAGGATCTTGATTATCTCTTGATAAACTTCACAAAAGAGAAATTATTGAGAAAAGCAGGGAAATTTAGGGTACATCTCTAAATTTTATGTCTCCCCATGAAAACATTTCTTCAGTTAGGAACAGATCACTGGTCTCAAAAAGCTATTAGTCTGTTTAATTAATTAATCCATTAGATATTTATTGAGCATCTACTGTTTGCCAGGAATCATTCCAAATACTGAGGATATAATGATAAAAATCAATTATAGATATGGTCACTGTCCTCATGGAATTTATAATCTAGAGAAGGAGACAGCTAAATAAATGATACTTCTGATAGTAAATCCTCTGACAGACACCATATGGGGTGCCATAGGCCATCAGCCCCCTGGCCAGATGGATACTGGGTGAAAGTGGGGCAGATGATGGGAAACCTCCTGGAAGAATTTCTATCTGGGGTAAGACTGGGCTAAGACTTGAAGGATGAGTATAAGTCAGGCAGGTGAAAGGGCATATCAGAATATTCCAGAGTGCAGGAAATTCAAGATTACTAAAGTTAGATGGAAAGAGCAAAATGAGGCTAAAGAAGTAGGCAAGGATCAGGTCATGAAGGATACCCTGCCACAGAGTTTGAACCTTAAGGGCAATTGGGAGCCAATATGAAGTCATCCATGCATCTTTTGCTCTTTAGCCTATCACATTGCATTTATTTAGAATATATTTGGGAATAAATACATTTATTATAAGTGACTTGTAGAGTGACCCAAGAATGCTGTTTAAAGATGGTATCAGAAGTTAGATGGAATCACTATAAGGATTTCTTGGATATGGTATCAAAAACACAAGCATCAAAAGAAAAATTTAATTGGAATTTATCAAAGAACAGTGTCAACAGAGTGACAAGGCAACCCCTGGAATAGGGGAAGTATTTTAAAATTGTATCTATGATAAGGGATTCATGGATTCATATATTCTAAAATATATGAAGAGCTCCTACAATTCACTAACAACAACAAAAATTCAAAAATGGGCAAAAGACTTAAAACAACATTTCTCCAAAGAAGATATATGATTGCCTATAAGCACAAGAAAAGATACTCAACATCTTAGGGAGTGAAATTAAAACTACAATAAGATACCACTTCATAACCCTTAGGATGTATGGGGAAGTTGGGGTTCCTGTGGCCAAGATCCTCACTGAACTTAAACCACCTGATGATGTAACTGACCTGTTGCTAGGCTACCACTTCCACACCTCTAGGCAATAAGCTATTATTGCACTATATAGAAAGCTCAGCTCTGTGGAGGCAGAGACGCTAGTGCTTGACCTACCATGGGGAGAACAAGCCGGGTAATAAACCCTTTCACCCCAAAGAATGTTTTGCTGTCAATTTCTTTGGTCACATTGAATCCATAGCAAACTTGCCCAGGGCTGAAACTCATTGGCAAGACAGATGGCTATTATTCATAAAGAAAAACAAGCAAAAATCAATGGAAAATAATAAGTATCAAATATTGGCAAAGATGTGGAGAAATGGGGCCCTTGTGCATCACTAGTGGGAATATAAAATGGTACAGCCACTGTGGAAAATAGTTTGAGGATTCCTCAAAAAACTAACCTTAGAATTACCATATGATACAGAAATTCCACTCCTAGTCATATACCCAAAGGAATTGAAAGCAGTAAGTGAAACATACACTTGTACACCATTGTTCATAGCAACATTATTCACAATAACCAAAAGGTAGACATATCCCAAATGTCCAACAACAGATGAATGGATAAACAAAATGCAGTATATGCACACCATGCAATATTATTCAGCTCTAAGAAAGAATGAAATTGGGATAATATGCTTCACTACAGATGAACTTTGCAGACACTATGTTAAGTGAAAATAAGCCAGACACAAAGGGACAAATATTGTATGATTCCACTTATCTGAGGTATCAAGAATAGGTAAATTCACAGAAATAGAAAGTAGAATAGAGGTTACCAGGGACTGAGGGGAGGTTGGAATTGGGAAGAACTATTTAATGTGCACAGAGTCTCAGTTTTACAAGATGAAAAGAGTTCTGGAGATGGGTAGCGGTGTTAGTTGTACAACATTATGAAGGTACCTGATGATTAAATTTACTTAAAATGGTTAAGATGGTGTCTTGCCAATGCATTTCAGCCCTGGGCAAGTTCACTATGGATTCAGTGAGACCAAGGAATGACAATAGAATGTTCTTGGGGTAAAAGGGTTTATTACCCAGCTTGTTCTCCCTGGCAACAGGTCTAGCACCAGAATTACATCTGCTTCCAACAGTCTGCAGGTCTATAATCCACCTTCATCTAAGAGCACTGGGCAGAGCTCTTTATATAGTGACTCAGTCAATAATAGCTTATTGCCTATGGGTGTGGAAGCAGTAGCCTAGCAGCAGGCCAGTTACATCATCAAGTAGTTCAGGTTCAGGTGAAGATCCTGGCCATAGGAACCATCCACAGATGGTAAATTTTGTTATGTATATTTTACCAAAATACCCAAAAGTTTTTAATGGAATTGCTATGCCCTGCATTTTGTAAAATATTTTCCCAAAGATAAGCTAAAACTTTTCTAAACACAATAATGTCTTTGAAATTTTAATTCACTCATTATCTTCTTATTGCACTTGGGACTTTGGGAGTGTGAAAACTTTAACCCATTAGAGAAATTTGGGTAGGATGAGTTGTTCTGAGTGAATAATCTCATGCTCCAGCTTCCACCAGGACTTCAACACGCAACTCTTAATTTGTGATGAGGAAGAAACCCCTGCCACTCCTTTCCCACCTGAAGAGTCAGAGAAGCTTTTCGTGGGTGATTGTGCAGACAGATCAGGGAAGACCAACATTTTTTTAAAAGCACTGGTCTACAACTTCATGAAGGTCTTCTTTTTGTTCTTGTTCTCAAGAAAGGTACAATCTCTTCAGAGAGCTATTACCTGGAGTATAAGATCAATCCTGCTGGTTCCTTAATTGTTTATGCCTCTTTTAACATCTCTGATTGTTAACATGGGTCTGGTACAGAAGTGGGATGGTCAGTGAGAACAAAGCTTTCCCAGGTTTCCAGAGCAGCCTACTCAGGAATTTGAATACAAGAGAAATCAATCCCTTGTTCAATTGATAACTCAAAATTATATTGGCCTTTTGGGTGGAGGGAATCAGGCATCCTGGATAGTGACAATGCATCACTGTATCATCATAACCAACATTGAACCTATTTTTGAAAACTTCCTTAGCATACTATTGGCTCAGACGGTCAAAATACCTTTGGTCGCTCGCTGGTTAGTGTAAAGGGGAACTGAATGCCTCATTTTTTAAGACTGACAGCACCATTACTTATGCATATTCTTGAGGAACTGTGGGACATAGAGCATAGAATTCATGGAGTTAAGAACTGACTTTGAATCTCTGCTCTACCTTCTACCTGTGCAACCTTGAGCAGGTAGCTTAAAGCCTCTGAGCTTTAGGCTCTATATATTATCTCTACTACAGGAATGATAATATCAGCTCATCAAATGAAGTAATAGATGTAAAGTTGCACTGAAATTGTAAAGTGCTTTCTAAAAGAGAGTTGTTTCTATTAGAGGTTTATAAAGGGCAGTAAATTCAACCCCAAACCATGAATTACTTTTACTCCTCCTGCAACACTCAAAACCATATAAAAGTAAACTAGTGTTTTTTAAATCTCGGTCTTTTTTATCCTCTGTACATATAGATTCTCTTTGGATGTTTGCTTTTCCCCTGGAAAATAAAATTAGGCAGATTGTATCTGGCCACCTGCCACCTATTTTGGTAACCATTTTGAGGTTGTTGCTTCATAATTACCTCAAATCTTTTTTCTTTCTCCTGTTGGTTTTCTTGAACAAGCTAATAAAAATGAAAAAGTTTAATGCTTTGGCCATTTTATAGTTTTCATTGATTTCACCTTCAGTGTTCATTTATTTCTGTCCTTTCTGTTACCCAATATGTGGCAAATACCAGAAGCTCTGCTCTTTTTGAAGTAGGCCTTGACTACAAACACTAAAGTGTTACATTCCTCAGAGATGTCACCGGGAAGAAAGCAAAAAAGTCCCTAATCTGTACTGTTGATTCAGGGACTCCAAGGAGAACCACCCATAATGCCTTTCTTTGCTTATGTTCACTTTCTCCTACTCTACATTGGCCCATTAGGCCCTAAGATTTCGTACCTACTTCTCAATGTGTCATTTTAAAGTTGTGAATTGTGAATATTATATGTTCATCTAAAAATACCTTATGTGAATTTTTGGTTGCTTTTTAAAAGAGAAATTTAACTCTTATATTGTAACACTACTTGCCCTGTGGCTCGTGAACTATTTATCTGTTTGTAGTGTCTCCTTTTACTTTAATGTATACATGTTACTGTATCTTATTTTGTCTTACATATTTGACATTGATACATTTTTCCATTTTTAATTATCCAGGCAGGACCTCAAATAACTGCAATATTATAACAAACTTGGAGGAAATGCCCTTTATGTTTTTATCTGAATATTTTAAATACCCTAGTTTCATATCTGTCTGAACATCATTTATAAGAGTACTTTGGAGGAATAGGAGTTTTTTTTAAGGTATCAATAATATACATTCTTATGAAGGTTTCACATGAAAAACATTGTGGTTACTACATTCCCCCATATTATCAAGTCTCCCCCGTCATCCCATTGCCATCCCTGTCCATCAGCATAGTAAAATGCCAGGGAGTCACTACTTGTCTTCTCTGTGCTATAGTGTCTTCCGTATGAACCCCCCCGCACCATATGTGCCAATCATAATGCCCCTCAATCCCCTTCTCTCCCTCTCCCCCACGCCTCCACATTGGTAACCACTAGTCTCTTCTTGGAGTCTGTGAGTCTGCTGCTGTTTTGTTCTTTCAGTTTTGTTCATTGTTATACTCCACAAATGAGGCAAATCATTTGGGACTTGTCTTTCTCTGCCTGGCTTATTTCACTGAACGTAATACCCTCTAGCTCTATCAATGTTGTTTTGAAAATGGTAGGATTTGTTTTCTTATTATGGCTGAATTATATTTCATTGTGTTTGTGTACAACATCTTCTTTATCCATTCATCTACTGATGGACACTTATGTTGCTTCCATTTCTTGGCTATTGTAAATAGTGCTGCAATAAACAAAGGGGTGCATATGTCTTTTTGAATCTGTGATCCAGTTTTCTTAGGGTAAATTCCTAGGAGTGGAATTCCTGGCTCAAATGGTATTTCTATTTTTAGTTTTTTGAGGAACCTCAATATTGCTTTCCACAATGGTTCAACTAATTTACATTCCCACCAGCAGTGTAGGAGGATTCCCCTTCTCCGCATCATCACCAGCATTTGTTGTTCCTTGCCTTGTCGATGTTGGCCATCCTAACTGCTGTGAGGTAGTATCTCATTATGGTTTTAATTTGCATTTCCCTGATAATTAGCAATGTGATGTGGAGCATCTTTTCATGCACATATTGACCATCTAAATTTCTTCTTCAGAGAAGTGTCTGCTCATATCCTCAGCCTACTTTTTAATTGGGTCATTTGTATTTTGGGTTTTGAGGCATGTGAGTTCTTTATATTTTGGATGTTATCCCCTTGTCAGATATGTCATTTACGAACATATTCTCCTATACTGTAGAATGCCTTTTCATTCTGCTGGTGTTGTCCTTTGCTGTACAGAAGCTTTTTCGTTTGATATAATCCCATTTGTTCATATTTGCTTTTGTTTCCCTTTCCCAAGGAGATGTGTTCAGGAAAAAGTTGCTCATGTGTATTTTCAGGAGATTTTCCCCTATGTTTTCTTCTAAGAGTTTTATGGTTTCATGACTTGTATTCAGGTCTTGATCCAGTTCAAGTTTACTTTTGTGTATGGGGTTAGACAATAATCCAGTTTCCTTCTCTTGCAGGTAGCTGTCCAGTTTTGCCACCAGTTGTTGAAGAGGCTCTCATTTCCCCATTGTATGTCCATGGCTCCTTTATCGTATATTAATTGACCATATATGCTGCGGTTTATATCAGGGCTCTCTCGTCTGTTCCATTGATCTACTGGGTCTGTTCTTGTACCAGTACCAAATGTCTTGATTACTGTGGCTTTGTAGTAGAGCTTGAAGTTGGGAAGCATAATCCCCCTAGCTTTATGCTTCCTTCTCAGGATTGCTTTGGCTAATTGGGGTCTTTTGTGGTTCCATATGAATTTTAGAATAGTTTGTTCTAGTTCATTGAAGAATGAATGCCATTGATGTTTTGATAGGGGTTGCATTGAATCTGTAGATTGCTTTTGGCAGGATGGCCATTTGGACAATATTAATTCTTCCTATCCATAAGCATGGGACATATTTCCATTTATTGGTGCTTTCTTTTATTTCTGTCCAGAGTGTCTTGGAGTTTCCAGAGTATAGATTTTTCAACTCCTTGGTTAATTTTATTCCTAGGTATTTTATTCTTTTTGATGCAGTTGTGAATGAAATTGTTTTCCTGATTTCTCTTTCTGCTAGTTCATCATTAGTATGTAGAAATGAAACATATTTCTGTGTACTGATTTGTATCCTGCAACCATGCTGAATTCTGTTATTAATTCTAGTAGTTTTGGGGTGGATTCTTTAGGTTTTTTTATGTACAATATCATGTCATATGCAAACAGTGACAGTTTAACTTCTTCCTTACCAATCTGGATGCCTTTTATTTCTTTGTGTTGTCTGATTACCATGGCTAGGATCTCCAGTACTCTGTTGAATAAAAGTGGGGAGAGTGGGCATCCTTGTCTTGTTCCCGATCTTAAAGGAAAAGCTTTTAGCTTTTCACTGTTAAGTATGATGTTGGCTGTGGATTTGTCATATATGGCCTTTATTATGTTGAGATGCTTGCCCTCTGTACCCATTTTGTTGAGAGTTTTTATCATGAATGGATGTTAAATTTTGTCAAATGCTTTTTCAGCATCTATGGAGATGATCATTGGTTTTTGTCCTTTTTATTGATGTTGATGGATTTTGGAATATTATACCATCCTTGCATCTCAGGAATAAATCTTACTTGATCATGATGGATCATCTTTTCGATGTATTTTTGAATTTGGTTTGCTAATATTTTGTTGAGTATTTTTGCATCTGTGTCCATCAGGCATATGGTCTGTAATTTTCTTTTATTGTGGTGTCTTTGCCTGGTTTTGGGATTAGAGTGATGCTAGCCTCATAGAATGAGTTTGGAAGTATTCCCTCCTCTTCTACTTTTTGGAAAACTTTAAGGAGGATGGGTATTAGGTCTCCCCTAAATGTCTGATAAAATTCAGCAGTAAAGCCATCTGGTATGGGAGTTTTGTTCCTGGGTCATTTTTTGATTACTGATTCAATTTCCTCACTGGTAATTGGTCTGTTCAGATTTTCTGTTTCTTCCTGGGCCAGTCATGGAAGGTTGCATTTTTCTAGAAAGTTGCCCATTTCTTATAGGTTATCCAATTTGCTAGCATATAATTTTTCATAGTATTCTCTAATAACTCTTTGTATTTCTGTGGTGTCCATAGTGATTTTTCCTTTCTCATTTCTGATTCTGTTTATGTGTGTAGACTCTTTTTTTCTTGGTAAGTCTGGCTAGGGTTTTATCTATTTTGTTTATTTTCTTGAAGAATCAGCTCCTGGTTTCATTGATTCCTTCTATTGCCTTATTCCTCTCAATTTTATTTATTTATGCTCTGATTTTTATTATATTCCTCCTTCTACTGACTTTGGTCCTCATTTGTTCCTCTTTTTCTAGTATCATTAATTGTGAGTTTAGACTATTCATTGGGATTGTTCATCTTTCCTGAGTTAAGCATGTATTGCATTACACTTCCTTCTTAGCATGGTCTTTGCTGCATCCCACAGATTTTTTGCGGTGTTGATTTATTGCTTTCATTTGTCTCTATATATTGTTTGATCTCTGTTTTAATTTGATCATTGATCCATTGATTATTTAGAGACATGTTGTTAAGCCCCCATGTGTTTGTGAGCCTTTTTGTTTTCTTTGTTTTCTTTCTTGTTTGGTACCTTTGTGGTCTGAGAAGCTGGTTGGTACAATTTCCATCCTTCTGAATTTACTGAGGCTCTTTTTGTGGCTTAGTATGTGATCTACTCTGGAAAATGTTTCATGTGCACTTGAGAAAAATGTGTATCCTGCTGCTTTTGGTTGGAGTGTCTGGTAGATGTCTGTTAGGGCCATCTGTTCTAATGTGTTCTTCAGTGCCTCTGTCTCCTTACTTATTTTCTGTGTGGTTGATCTGTCCCTTGGAGTGAGTGGTGTGTTGAAGTCTCCTAAAATGAATGCATTGCATTCTATTTCCCCCTTTAACTCTGTTTGTATTTTTTTCACATATGTAGTTGCTTCTGTGTTGGGTGCATAAATATTTATAATGGTTAAATCCTCTTGTTGGACTGACCCCTTTATAGTTATATATTATCATTCTTTGTCTCTTGTTACTTTCTTTGTTTTTAAGTATATTTTGTCTTATAGAAGTACTGCAACTCCTGCTTTTTTCTCCCTATTATTTGCATGAACTGTCTTTTTCCATCCCTTCTCTTGTAGTCTCTGTATGTCTTTGGGTTTGAAGTGAGTCTCTTGTAGGAAGCATTTAGATGGGTCTTGTTTTTTTATCCATTCTGTAACTCTATGTCTTTGATTGGTGCATTCAGTTCATTTACATTTAGGGTGATTGTTGATAGGTATGTACTTATTGCCATTGCAGGCTTTAGATTCTTGTTTACCAATGGTTCAAGGGTAGCTTCTTTACTATTTAATAATCTAACTAACTCGCTTACTTAATACACTATTTCAAACACAATCTAAAGGTTCTTTTTTTCTCTCCCTTCTTTTTATTTCTTCTTCACTCTTTATATATTAGGTGTCATGTTCTGTACTCTTTGTGTATCCCTTGACTGACTTTTGGGGTAGTTGATATAATTTTGCATTTGCTTAGTAATTAATTGGTCTGCTTCCTTTACTGTGGTTTTATTTTCTCTGGTGACAGCTATTTAGCCTTAGGAGCACCTCCATCTATAGCTGTCCCTACAAAATACACTGTAGAGACAGTTTGTGGGAGGTAAAGTCCTTCAACTTTTGCTTATCTGGGAATTGTTTAATCCCTCCTTCAAATTTAAATGATAATCTTTCTGGGTATAATATTCTTGGTTCGAAGCTCTCCTGTCTCATTGCATTAAATACATTATGCCAGTCCCTTCTGGCTTCTAAGGTTTCTGCTGAGAAGTCTGATGATAGTCTGATGGGTTTTCCTTTGTAGGTGATCTTTTTTCTCTCTCTGGCTGCTTTTAATGCTCGGTCCTTGTCCTTGATCATTGCCATTTTATTTATTGTATGTTTTGGTGTTGTCTTCTTTGGATCCCTTGTGTTGGGAGATCTCTGTACTTCCATGGCCTGAGAGACTATTTCCTTCCCCAGCTTGGGGAAGTTTTCAGCAATTATTTCCTCAAAGAGACTTTCCATCCCTTTTTCTCTCTCTTCTACCTCTGGTACTCCTGTAATGTGAATATTGCTCCATTTGGATTGGTTGTATAGTTATCTTATTATTGCTTCAGTCCTAGAGATCCTTTTTTCTCTCTGTGCTTCAGCTTCTTTGTATTCCTGTTCTCTAATTTCTGTTTCATTTACCATCTCCTCTACCTCATCTAATCTGCTTTAATATCCCTCCATTGTATGTTTCACTTTGGATACTGTATTTTCAAAGTTTCTGCCTCATTCTTTAATTCCTCCCTGAGGTCTTGACTGTTTTTCTCCATCAGCCTGTTCATGATTTTTATTTTGAAATCTTTTTCAGAAAGATTGATGAGTTCAATTTCACTTGACCCTCTGTGTGCTGTTTGTGGTATTTTGGTTTGTACCAGGTTTTTTATTGTTTCATATTTGTAATTATAACTTGGTATAGGTGGTGCCCTCTAGTGCCCAAAAGCTCTACTCTCTGGAGCTGCTTGGCCCCTGGAGTGATGTGGTGCAGGGGTCACAGGCAAGGAGCGCTGGTGCCTGCTAGGAGGAAAGAGCTCTTTCCCACTTCCCAGCTCTAGTGCCTGCCTCCACTGCCAGGACCAGTGGGCTAAGCATGCAGGGAGAAGCCTTTATGCTATGCTCTTGTAGCTGCCATAGGTGGGGCTACCCTCTGGCTGGCCTGGTGCAATCACAGAGGCAGCAGGTTTGCGAGCTGGTGCTGGCTAGGAGAAGGGGTGACAGGCTGTATATCATGCTGGAGGGCCTCGGAGCTGCATTTCCAGCCAGGGGGATGGAGCATCTGAAGCTCCTGAAAGTTCCCAACATGCTGGGCTGAGCGTGCAGGACGATTTTGTCCACCTGTCCTTTCTCCGGAGCAGCAAGCTCTGTGCACTGCCTTCCCCTTTAGCAGCCCTTTTGCTTTTGGAGAGTCTCTCAGAGTGTCTGCCTTTCTTTTGTCTCAGAGCAGCTGGTTGTGGGTACCTGTTCTCCACAAGTGAATGGAATCTCAGGGTACCTGTTCTCCACAAGTGAATGGAATCTCAGTCTCTCTGATTATTCCACCTATCTTAGCGGTCCAACCCCACTAATCTCCACAGCACCGTGTAATGTAGGTCATGCTCCCAAAGCAGATCTTCAGGGCTGGGTGTTCAGCAGTCCTAGGCTCCCTTCCCTGCTCCATTTCTCTTCCTCCCACCAGTGAGCTGGGGTGTAGGAAATGTTTGTGTCCTGCCAGATGGCTGCTTTGGTACTTTACCCTTTTCTGTGAGGTCTGCTCTTTTCCCAAGATATAGGCTGTGTGTCACAGTCTTCTTTCTTCTTTCCTGTCACTCTTTCAGGATTTGTTATATATTATATATTTTCATATTATATGTGGTTTTGGGAGGAGGTTCCTGTCTCACCTCTCATGCCAGCATCTTTAAGCCTTGTGTTCCAGAATAGGAGTTTTAACTTTCCAATATTAAGAACCTGCAAAAAAGAACAAAAAAATCAGATCATTTATTTATCTTACCAAAATGACAATGTGATCTCTACCAATCTTCTCATATTTTGTCTCTTACTATAGATGGTGGTGGTACTTACCTTTTTCAGCAGTCTCCATCTAATGAACTTTAGTTACTAGTTGTCTTATAATATGACATTTAATCAATACTAATTCTCAAGTAAATTCACCACATGCATTAGTGGGTCTTTATAAATGTTTCATTATGTGTATGCATTCATGAAATGTTTTTCAATTATTGTCTTTTGGTATTTATTAGACTTCCTTGGCAAAGAAAGCTGCCAGAGAAAACGTCAGAGAAAAACTATGGAGTATGTTTTTGGAAAACAGAAATTTTAATGCCCTAATGAATCAAGCTTTATTTTTACTTTTTTTTTTTTTTTGAATAGGTAGATTCTTAACAGGTAGACTCTGGTATAACCAGATGGTTCAAAACAAAAAAACATATAAAAGTTATACAATGAAAGATTCACTCTCTTCATATACCCCAACCAGTCAGCCAGTTCCCACCACTACATATACAAAACGGAAATTGTATTAGTTAGTCCCTTAAAATTCCTCCAGATGTGTTTTATGCAAATATAAGCAAATATAAATTCATATTCACAACTTTTATAAACAAAATGTAGCATTCTATGCACGCTATTCTGTATGCTGCTTTTTTAACTGAAAAATATGTCTTAGAGATCTTTCCATAGTGGCACAAAAAGTGCCAATCAAGAGTGGTTCATCATTTTTTATTTATAGTTTCTTTATATTATAGTTTATTTATATATTTTTGTATGGGTACCATTCTAATTTATTTAAGCAATAGCTCATTTGCAAACGTGAATTGTTTCCATCTTTATCTGTGAATATTTGTATTGCCTCCAATATTTTGCTATTATGAAATTGCTACAATTAATATCCTTTTACATATATTATTTTATATTACATGCACACACTCTCTTGCTCTCATTCTCTCTCTCTCTCTCTCTCTCTATCTATCTATCTATCTATCTATCTATCTATCTCTCACCAACACCCCCCCCCCACATTTGTTTGTCCCTAACTCATGAGGAAACAAGTTGGGTTTCCTTTCTCCTATGACTTACCTTTCAGATCCCAGTAGACATTTCAGAGCACACATCTGCAACTCCAGTAAGGCCTTTTGGGATTTATTCTAGAAAATGGGTATTTCCTTTTAATTTCAATTCATGCCTGGAATGTGTAACTCAGGATTCAGAACAGACTGTCCTCATTTGGGATTAGTCCACAGTAAGTGTAAATCCCAGAGACTCATTTGTCCCTTGAAAATTGGTGTCAGTGGGCTGAGCGAGGTGAACATACAGTCACATCAGTTGTTTTTACTTCTTTGCTTGGTTGGTTCTCAAGTTGTGAGACCACAAAGGTTCTGTCCCTCCCTCATCTTGTGTACACTTGATTCAGCTGCCCTTTGAGGCTAATGTCTCTCCCAGCCCCCGCCATCCTCTCCTCATGCTACTTTTACCATTATTTGCATAGAGATGTCCCTGAGATAAACCGACAGCACTGCAAGGAGTAGGTAGGTATTCTTTTTTTTTCCTCTCTTTTTTTTTAAATTTTATTTTGGTATCATTAATCTACAATTACATGAAGGACATTATGTTCACTAGGCTCTCCCCCTCACCAAGTCCCCCCCACATACCTGTTCACAGTCACTGTCCATCAACATAGTAAGCTGCTGTAAAATCACTACTTGTCTTCTCTGTGTTGCACAGCCCTCCCCATGCCCTCCCCACACTATACATGTTAATTGTAATGCCCCCTTTCTTTTTTCCTGCCCTTATCCCTCCCTTCCCACCCGTCCTCCCCAATCCCTTTCCCTTTGGTAACTGTTAGTCCATTCTTGGGTTCTGTGATTGTGCTGCTGTTTTGTTCCTTCAGTTTTCTTTTGTTCTTATACTCCACATATGAGTGAAATCATTTGGTACTTGTCTTTCTCCACCTGGCTTATTTTACTGAGCATAATACCCTCTAGCTCCATCCATGTTGTTGCAAATGGTAGGATCTGTTTTTTTCTAATAGCTGAGTAATATTCCATTGTGTATATGTACCACATCTTCTTCATCCATTCATCTACTGATGGACATTTAGGTTGCTTCCATATCTTGGCTACTGTAAATAGTGCAGCGATAAACATAGGGGTGCATCTGTCTTTTTCAAACTGGAGTGCTGCATTCTTAGGGTAAATTCCTAGAAGTGGGATTCCTGGGTCAAATGGTATTTCTATTTTGAGCTTTTTGAGGAACCTTCATACTGCTTTCTACAATGGTTGAACTAATTTACATTCCCACCAGCAGTGTAGGAGGGTTCCCCTTTCTCCACAACCTTGCCAACATCTGTTGTTGTTTGTCTTTTGGATGGTAGCCATCCTTACTGGTGTGAGATGATATCTCATTGTGGTTTTAATTTGCATTTCTTTGATGACAAACGATGTAGAGCATCTTTTCGTGTGTCTGTTGGCCATCTGAATTTCTTCTTTAGAGAACTGTCTATTCAGTTCCTCTGCCCATTTTTTAATTGGATTATTTGCTTTTTGTTTGTTGAGGTATGGAAGCTCTTTATATATTCTGGATGTCAACCCTTTGTCAGATCTGTCATTTATGAATATATTCTCCCATAATGTATGATACCTTTTTGTTCCATTGATGGTGTCCTTTGCTGTACAGAAGCTTTTCATCTTGATATAGTCCCATTTGTTCATTTTTGCTTTTGTTTCCCTTGCCCGGGGAGATATGTTCAAGAAGAGGTCACTCATGTTTACGTCTAAGAGATTTTTGCCTATGTTTTTTTCTAAGAGTTTTATGGTTTCATGACTTACATTCAAGTTTTTGATCCATTTCAAATTTACTTTTGTGTATGGGGTTAGATAGCGATCCAGTTTCATTCTCTTACATGTAGCTGTCCAGTTTTGCCAGCATCATCTGTTGAAGAGACTGTCATTTCCCCATTGTATGTTCATGGCCCCTTTATCGAATACTAGTTGACCATGTATGTTTGGGTTAATGTTTGGAGTCTCTATTCTGTTCCATTGGTCTGTGGCTATGTTCTTGTGCCAGTAGCAAATTCTCTTGATTATTGTGGCTTTATAGTAGAGCTTGAAGTTGGCGAGTGAGATCCCCCCCCTCTACTTTATTCTCCTTCTCAGGATTGCTTTAGCTATTTGGGGTCTTTGGTGTTTCCATATGAATTTTTGAACTATTTGTTCCAATTCATTGAAGAATGCTGTTGGTAATTTGATAGGGATTGCATCGAATCTGTATATTGCTTTGGGCAGGATGGCCATTTTGATGATATTAATTCTTCCTAGCCAGGGGCATGGGATGAGTTTCCATTTGTTAGTGACCTCTTCAATTTCTCTTAGGAGTGTCTTATAGCTTTCAGAGAATAGGTCTTTCACTTCCTTGGTTAGGTTTATTCCTAGGTGTTTTATTCTTTTTGATGCTATTGTGAATGGAATTGTCTTCCTGATTTCTCTTTCTATTAGTTTATTGTTAGTGTATAGGAAAGCCACAGATTTCTGTGTGTTAATTTTGTATCCTGCAACTTTGCTGAATTCTGATATTAACTCTAGTAGTTTCAGAGTGGAGTCTTTAGGATTTTTTATGTACAATATCATGTCATCTGCAAATAGTGACAGTTTAACTTCTTCTTTACCAATCTGGATTCCTTGTATTTCTTTGTTTTGTCTAATTGCCATGGCTAGGGCCTCCAGTACTATGTTAAATAACAGTGGGGAGAGTGGGCATCCCTGTCTTGTTCCCGATCTCAGAGGAAAAGCTTTCAGCTTCTTGCTGTTCAATATAATTTCAGCTGTGGGTTTTTCATCGATGGCCTTTATTATGTTGAGGTACTTACCCTCTATTCCCATTTTGCTGAGAGTTTTTATCATGAATGGATGTTGAACTTTGTCAAATGCTTTTTCAGCATCTATGGAGATGATCATGTGGTTTTTGTCTTTCTTTTTGTTGATGTGGTGGATGATGTTGATGGATTTTCGAATGTTGTACCATCCTTGAATTCCTGGGATGAATCCCACTTGGTCATGGTGTGCGATCCTTTTGATGTATTTTTGAATTCAGTTTGCAAATATTTTGTTGAGTATTTTTGCATCTACATTCATCAGGGATATTGGTCTGTAAATTTCTTTTTTGGTCGGGTCTTTGCCTGGTTTTGGTATTAGGGTGATGTTGGCTTCATAGAATGAGTTTGGGAGTATTCCCTCCTCTTCTATTTTTTGGAAAACTTTAAGGAGAATTGGTATTATGTCTTCTCTGTATGTCTGATAAAATTCTGAGGTAAATCCTTATGGCCCAGGGGTTTTGTTCTTTGGTAGTTTTTTGATTACCGCTTCAATTTTGTTGCTGGTATTTGGCCTGTTTAGATTTTCTGTTTCTTCCTTGGTCAGTCTTGGGAGGTTGTATTTTTCTAGGAAGTTGTCCATTTCTTCTAGGTTTTCCAGCTTGTTGGCATATAGGTTTTCATAGTAGTCTTTAATAATTCTTTGTATTTCTGTGGAGTCTGTCATGATTATTCCGTTCTCATTTCTGATGCTGTTGATTTGTGTTGATTCTCTTTTTCTCTTAATAAGTTTGGCTAGAGGCTTATCTATTTTGTTTATTTTCTCAGAGAACCAGCTCTTGCTTTCATTGATTTTTTCTGTTGTTTTATTCTTCTCAATTTTATTTATTTCTTGTCTGATCTTTATTATGTCCCTCCTTCTGCTGATTTTAGGCCTCATTTGTTCTTTTTCCAATTTCAATAATTGTGACATTAGACTATTCATTTGGGATTGTTCTTCCTTCTTTAAATATGCCTGGATTGCTATATACTTTCCTCTTAAAACTGCTTTCACTGCATCACACAGAAGTTGGGGCTTTGTGTTGTTGTTGTCATTTGTTTCCATATATTACTTGATCTCTATTTTAATTTGGTCGTTGATCCATTGATTATTTAGGAGCATGTTGTTAAGCCTCCATGTATTTGTTAGCCCTCTTGCTTTCTTTGTACAATTTATTTCTAGTTTTATACCTTTGTGGTCTGAGAAGTTGGTTGGTAGAATTTCAATCTTTTTGAATTTAGTAAGGCTCTTTTTGTGGCCTAGTATGTGGTCTATTCTGGAGAAAGTTCCATGTGCACTTGAGAAGAATGTGTATTCTGTTGCTTTTGGGTGTACAGTTCTATAGATGTCTATTAGGTCCATCTGTTCTAGTGTGTTGTTCAGTGCCTCTGTGTCCTTACTTATTTTCTGTCTGGTGGACCTGTCCTTTGGAGTGAGTGGTGTGTTGAAGTTTTCTAAAATAAATGCATTGCATTCTATTTCCTCCTTTAATTCTGTTAGTATTTGTTTCACATATGTTGGTGCTCCTGTATTGGGTACATATATATATATAATGGTTATATCCTCTTGTTGGACTGAGCCCTTTATCATTATGTAATGTCCTTCTTTATCTTTTGTTACTTTCTTTGTTTTGAAGTCTATTTTGTCTGATACTAGTATTGCAACACCTGCCTTTTTCTCATTGTTTTTGTGAAATATCTTTTTCCATCCCTTGACTTTAAGTCTGTGCATGTCTTTGGGTTTGAGGTGAGTCTCTTGTAAGCAGCATATAGATGGGTCTTGCTTTTTTATCCATTCCATTACTCTGTATCTTTTGATTGGTGCACTCAGTACATTTACATTTAGGGTGATTATTGAAAGGTATGTACTTATTGCCATTGCAGGCTTTAAGTTTGTGTTTACCAATGGTTCCAGATTAGCTTCTTTACTATCTTATTCTCTAACTTAACTCGCTTATTGAGCTATTATAAACATTGTCTGATGATTCTTTATTTCTCTCCCTTCTTATTCCTCCTCCTCCATTCTTCATATGTTGGGTGTTTTGTTCTGTGCTTTTTTTAGGAGTGCTCCCATCTAGAGCATTCCCTGTAAGATGCCCTGTAGAGGTGGTTTGTGGGAGGCAAATTCCCTCAACTTTTGCTTGTCTGGGAATTGTTTAATCCCTCCTTCATATTTAAATGATAATTGTGCTGGATACAGTATTCTTGGTTCGAGGCCCTTCTGTTTCATTGCATTAAGTATATCATGCCATTCTCTTCTGGCCTGTAAGATTTCTGTTGAGAGGTCTGATGATAGCCTGATGGGTTTTCCTTTGTAGGTGACCTTTTTTTTCTCTCTGGCTGCCTTTAATACTCTGTCCTTGTCTTTGATCTTTGCCATTTTAATTATTATGTGTCTTGGTGTTGCCCTCCTTGGATCCCTTGTCATGGAAGTTCTGTGTACCTCTGTGGTCTGAGAGACCATTTCCTCCCCCAGTTTGGGGAAATTTTCAGCAATTATTTCTTCAAAGACAGTTTCTATCCCTTTTTCTCTCTCTTCTTCTGGTACCCCTATAATGCGGATGTTGTTCTGTTTCAATTGGTCACTCACTTCTCTTAATATTCTTTCATTCTTGGAGATCCTTTTATCTCTCTCTGCATCAGCTTCTCTGTGCTCCTGTTCTCTGTTTTCTAGTCCATTAATGGTCTCTTGCACCTCTTCCTTTCTGCTTTGAAGTCCTTCCAGAGATTGTTTTATTTCTGTATTCTCCCTCCTTAGTTCTTGCATATTTCTCTGCAAGTCCATCAGCATGGTTATGACTTTTGTTTTGAATTCTTTTTCAGGAAGACTGGTTAAATCTGTCTCCCCAGGTTCCTTCTCAGGGGAAGATGTAGAAGATGTCAAAGCTGTCTGGGTTAGTCTTGTCTGGATCAAATTTTTTTGCCTTTTCATGTTGATAGGTGCAGTGGTATGCTATTGATGCATCTGTCAGCTGGGAGAGCCTAGACTTTTTCCAGTTGCTCCTGGCCTTTCTTTACTGGGACAACTGCGACACCTAGTGGCTTGTGTTGGGCAATTGCTTGTAGACTGGGTCTCTGTATGTTGCCCTGCCGGTATGGAGGAAGCTCCCTTGCTGTGGACATGGCCAGCCTCAGGCTGCTGCTCTGCTATGGTGGGGCCTCGGAAGGGTACTGGACAGGGGGCTATTTGGCTATCTACCTCTGTGAGGGGTCTCAGAGCTGTTGCCCTGGGGGTTAGTGTGCCCGGAGTTCCCTGGAATTTCCAGTCCCTGGACTGTGACCCAGGATGCTTCCGTCCAGTTGTGGGGTCCCTGTCCCTTTAAGACTTTCAAAAAGCACTCGCTTTTCTTTGTCCCAGCTGCACTGGCTGCAAGGACCTGCTCACAGGTCTTACTGTTCTGTTTCCCTAGTATCCAGCACCCCAAGCATGCACTGTGTCTGTGCTCTGGTGTGGATGGCTAGGGCTGAGTGTTTAGCAGTCCTGGGCTCCCTCTCCCTCCCTGCTCCAACACCTCTCCTCCCACCAGGAGCTGAGGTGAGGGGCCTCGGGTCCTGCCGGGCTGCAGTTTTTATCTTACCCCTTTCACCAGACGCTGGGTTCTCACAGGTATGGATGTAGTCTGGCTGTTGTCCTGTGTCTTCTGGTCTCTCTTTTAGGGATAGTTGTATTTGTTGTATTTTCAAAAATATGTATGTTTTTGGGAGGAGATTCCCACTGTCCTACTCATGCCACCATCTTGGCTGCACCCTAGATAGGTGTTCTTTTAAAATTCTATAATGTGTCCCTGCAGTGGGTCACAGAACCTCTAGTGCACAAGAGATAAACATTTTAATAAATCCTATAACTATAAGGCACTCTTTTATGGGTCAATATGTTAATTTGTTCAATGGAAATATTGAAATATTCCATAATTTTGGTAATCCTATTTCAACATTTCTTTATTTTAAAAAGAATACCCATTATCTCAAAAGTTTAGTAGCCTAGGCCTCTCACAACCTCCAGGAAATCCCTGCGTACTCAAGAGGGCTGCACCATATACATCATTAGGTCTCTTAACTAAAGCCACCCAGATAATAAATGCAGCTATGCAGATTTTTTGGAAGTGTTTTTTATGGACATTTATGGAGAGAAACTGTTAAAACTTACTTGATCATATTTTGAAGAGACCTGTGTCATTCAGTGGTCCCTGAAAAGATGTTCTAAATTCTAATGCAAACATACTGTTCATTGAAAGGTTGCCAATTGTTATCAACACTAAGTATTCATTGCAGTAAATCTAATTTATGATTCACAATCATATTCTTACTTGCTATACATGGTGAGTGTACACTTTGGAGTCAAATCTGAGTTTTGTTGTATATTCAGTGGGTTTTATACAATTGCCCGTGTGTGATATATAATAAAAAGCAGCTAGGTGTATTTGATTCTGCAATGGGATCTGGCCAGACCTGCCTTTGTCTCTCTCTTTCTCTGTGAGCTGTTAATGGTTCTCTGTCACTCTCTAAGCCTCAGGAAATTATACAATTAGGAAGTTGCACTTAAAATTTCTTAAGCTCTTCCCAGTCCTTGAACTCTCACAGCCAGGAACATATTTCATTACTTTAAATTACTATAAAGGGTTTTAGTTTTTATGTGTGATTTTTATCATTTGGTATTAGTATACATCATTACACATATATGTTGATCAGGAATGCATTCAAAATAATTCATTCAACAAATATTTCTTGAATATCTACTATGTGCTAAGACATATAGACAATATATGCAAGGGTCTTTCTTTCATGGAATTCACATTCTTGTAGAGGAGACAGACAACAGAAAAGTAAATAAATAGATACTTCTGATAGTCTGAGGTGTGGGAAAGAAAATAAAAGTAAGTTAATGGATAGAGACTTGGGGAGAGAAGGCCAAATGGGAAAAGGTTACTCAAGGTCAAAAGATGGCATTTCAGCAAGATCAGAATAAGAGGCTGGTTGCAAAACCTGGGAGAGTAATGTTCCAGGTATAAGGACAGCAAGAGTAAAAGCTCTGAGGTGAGAATGACCTTAGGCTGGTCGAGGAGCAGGAGGAAGGCCAGTGTGGCCAGACTGTAGTGAGGAGAAAGGTCTGAGAGGAAGTGAGAAAGATGGCAGGGGCCAAATTTTTTTTCTTTTTTCTTTTGATATCGTTAATGTACAATTACTTGAACAACATTATGGTTTCTAGACTCCCCCTATTATCAAGTACCCCGAACATACCCCATTACAGTCACTGTCCATCAGTGTAGTGAGATGCTATAGAGTCACTACTTGTCTTCTCTGTATATACTGCCTTTCCCATGTCCACCACCGGCTACATTATGTGTGCTAATCATAATGCCCCGTTTTCCCCCTTATCCCTTCCTTCCCACCCATCCTCCCCAGTCCCTTTCCCTTTGGTAACTGTTAGTCTATTCTTGGTTTCTGTGAGTCTGCTACTGTTTTTTTCCTTCAGTTTTGTCTTTGTTCTTATACTCCACAAATGAGGGCAATCATTTGGTACTTGTCTTTCTCCACCTGGCTTATTTCACTGAGCATAATACCCTCTAGCTCCATCCATGTTGTTGCAAATGGTAGGATTTGTTTTCTTCTTATGGCTGAGTAATATTCCATTGTGTATATGTACCACATCTTTATTCATTCATCTACTGGTGGACACTTAGGTTGTTTCCATTTCTTGGCTATTGTAAATAGTGCTGTGATAAACATAGGGGTGCATATGTCTTTTTCAAACTAGGGACCAGATTTTACCTGACACCATAGTCAAGTGTCTGCATATCACTCTAAGTATAACACAAAGACTCCAAGGAACTTTCAGCCGAAGAGTAATGTAATTTGGTTGGGGGTTGGGGGATTAAAAGATAACTCTGGAATTCACGTGAGCAGCAGGTGGGGCAAATTTTGGGGTCTGTTTCAAGTTGTGCAGAAAGGTGATGGTGGCTTAGATCAGGGTGGTGGCAGTGTAGTAGATGCTAAGTGAATGGGCTGGGGGCATATTCTAAGGAAGAGCCCACAGACCATGCTTATGGATTGAAGGTAGAAGATAAGAGCAGGAGGGAATCTGCAAGTTTTGGCCAGAGTGACTGGTTGAATGGAGATGCCTTGGGGTGCTGGGGGTAGGGGTGGGGGGTCATTCTGTTTTGGACATGTTAAGATTGAAATGCATTTTTTGATATTCAAGCAGAGGTTCCAGATAGACAGTTGTATTTCTGAGTCAGTAGCTCAGGGGGAGGTCATGGCTGTAGATATAAATATGGGAGTCATTAGCATTTAAAGGCATGGAAATGTATGAGATAACGACAAGAGGGTGTGGATAACGAAAGGCATGTCCATATTTACAGGTGCAGAAGGAGGAGGGTAAGGAATTGGAGGGCACCAATGGAGGCTGAGGAGGTGCAGTTGGTGAGGTTAGGTGGGAAGTGGGGATCTAGTATATCCAAAGCCAAGCAGACAGAGATTGACTCCTGAAATACTGCCAAAATACTGCAAAATGAAGAGATCAGAGAGTATTTTTTAAATGACATTAATGATGATGCATTATTGCACATCAAGTGAGCGTTACTGTTATAGTTTTAAACTCCAGAATGCAGAAGGATTTTTTTTAATACTTGCACAGAATAAACCTAAATCCAATGAAAAGTAATTGCCCCCTAATAGGGATTCAGGAAAAGAGAACAAATCGGTGTGCCCTGGGCAGCCATCCAGCAGATCTCTCTTCCTAGCTTGGAGATGATTTATAATACCCAAGTGTACTTGCCTTTTGCCGTATTTCACTTTTTAAAATAAAATTTTATAGGAAGAAATTTAAAAGTTCTTTGTTTTTCATAGTTGTTGCCAAATGGATAGTGTTACTGCTCTGCCTTCTGTCATCATTTATCACATAAAGCAAAGAGACTCGTACATACTCATTATAAGCTGTGGCTGCATTCTTTTCAATTGTTTCTCATTATATTTAATTAAAATTCTGAACTGAATTTTAACATATAGGAAAGTTCCTGTGTGTAGATAGTGTGTGCATCTCAGAGGTGGGCTGTGTACAAAATGATGTCACTGGAGATACTTAACAGAACAAATACAAACCAGATCTGTGCAATTAGTGATAATTATACATAAAGGATCAGATGAGCAAATCGTCTCCCTCATTCAAACTTAAACCTTTACAAGGAGCATTAGTTCCAGGGCCACCAGGGCACTATAAAAGCAGCAACTTAATAAATGGCATCCTAGTGCCATAAAAGATTTGGCATTTGCCCACCTGATGTGTCTGGCTTAGCTATGCCTCTGGGAAGGTTTACCATATTATATTTTAAAAGTACATTTTATACTTAATAGGTTTCATGTGTATTTTTGGTATTATTTAACTCCACTTTTAAGGAACCCTTTTTAGCCCCCAGGAAATCATTTCTAATTAATTCAATTATGTGTGAGCAGCAGTGTTTTTGTTCTCTGTTGTTTGGGTTTTTCTTCCCCCGATAATAAAACAAAACAATGAAAAAGAAAAAGTTTAAGCTTTAAAAAATTCCCATTTGCCTGATTTTTATTTCTATGAAACTTAATCAGTTGACATTTATCAAATGCCAAAGAGTATCCGTAAAATCCTATCAGCTAAAAGGACATATAGTAGCTAGTATTATGAAGCCTGGGCTATATATATATATAAATATAAACATCTTTACATGAATTCTCCCAGTTAATTCTCACAAGTTTGAAAAATAGTGTTATCCCTGTCTGAGAGATGAGGAAATTGAGGCTTAGAGAATACATGTAACTTGCCCAAAGACAATGGAGAAATCAAGTTTCAAACATTTTATGAGTATAAAGCCTGTATGCTTTCCACCTTACCATGTTAACTTCCATACAAAAAAGAACCCCATTCCTACATTTGAATCGTTCACGGTCATGTTAGCTGAGAAGCAGTAGGCATTGTGTGAATATGATATAAGTAGTCCTGCTTTAAGTAGATAATATAAAGTCACTATAAATCTGAAGAAGAAAAGTTCTAAAAGGACAATAAAGAATTGCCTTCTCTCACCTATTTCGCATTTATCTTTGCTGATAGCAGATAAAACAAATGTGCCGAATGTGTGCCTCCATTACATTTATAAAATTTTTAATAGGCCTACATGATTCCCTGTCTAGATGAGAATAGATCATTTAATAGATGGACATCTGATCCTCATGTGACAGACACTACTAGCAGTACAGCTCACCCTTGGATGATTCTGAGGGTTCATAGAATGGAGTTCAGGCTTTGCATCATACTTCAACTTCATTGCATGCAAACATGTTATGCAGGAAGGAAGTCTGGGGTCAAAAGAAAAAGAAAAGGTAAAGGAAATGAAAAAAGATAGTTTAACTCTATGAGTTGCTTGAGGCTTTCTAGCATTTCTCCACCCAGTTTAACATCTTTTTTCAATTAGATTTGTTGATATTTAAGAAAGGCAGCAAAGCTTTCTACTTGGTTTGACAAAGAATTTTTTGACCTAGGAGGTTTTTAGCTAAAATCTCTTATAATTGGAATAAAAAAGGTATCCCTTGAAATTGTTCCCTAAGGGGAAGATGTTGTTGGGAGTGGCACCAGCGATGCTTACATATTTCAGTTTTATGATCTCTGTTGATGTAAATGTGATGTCTTTCAGATAACGCAGAAATGCTTTTACTTATTTCAAGTAATACATCCCTAATTGTCAAAGAAGTAAATATCTGAGCTTTATTGTACCCAGCATAACCATTATGTGTTGTTTACTCTTTCTATCACAATAAATAGCAAATGTTTTGTTAAGTTTGTCTTGAGCAAAATTGGAGCCAGTAAAGGCTGCAGTAACACAGTAGAGAAATGGGAAGACAGGCTATGCTTAAAATCAGTACCCTTTCTAAACTACTGCATAACCTTTCTAAACTACTTATTTATGTAGTTGATTTGTAGACAGTACATATCAAGTAGTTATCATGCTCTCCTCTATAATGTCTGCTATGCTATGCTTGAATTTTTCACTTCGAACCCCTGAGATAAACTAATTTCTCACATAGCTGTTCTGTTCTTCTACAAGCTGTGCACATGCATGACACATCTGTAGGCTGTCTCCAAGCTAAATTACAAATTCCCTGAGAGCATCTCTTGATGTAGCAATCCTAAACATAGAATTCCAAAGCCTATGAATTATCTAAATTAAACACAAATAGGCATATGTTTTCTAAAAGTTGAAGTTTCTTGAATATTGGAGAAGCTGGGTACCATCTTGGTTCTTGCCATTACCTCTGAGTCTAGGCTCAGTGAGAAGTCACTGGGCTGAAGATGGTGGTCTCCAACTTCTGCCCATTAGATTTTGCCCTACAGGATAGGAGAGAAGGGATGTCTTGGGGTTGAGAGGGTCTTTTAGATCTGCTGTTCATATGTGTCCATTTTTCTAGTAGTGCTCATAAACAGAAATATATATATGGATGACTGTATCTGTGAAATATATATGTATGTATGTATGCATGTATGTGTACATGTATTTGTATGTGGACATAGGGGTGTGTGTGTGTGTATGTGTGTGTAGAGAAGTTGACATACATACAGATAACAGATGTAGATGTAGTTGTATGCTTTCCTGATCATTTCATATGGCATCTAGAAAATTTAAACATTTACATTGAAAATGTAGTAATTGAGAAAATTTAAGTAATACATAAGTTGAAAAATACTGAGGCTTTCCTTATCAATATTGGATTTCCTAAAAATCTGTGTTTCAAAATACTGTGGCACATAGTTGAATGCTCAGGAGTACCTTTCTGAAGTTCTGACAATGTGATTTTAAAATACCTTAAGGCAAATTGTGTGGCAGATGAGAGTGAGTCAGAGAAAGTTTCAGTTATCACAAATGAACCTCCTCTAAGATATTATGGCTACTAGAATCCAGTATAGGTTTACATGATTACTTTCATGATTGAAGTGTCCCATAGCAGATCCAAAATTCAGTAATGAAACTGACAGTGATAGAAGGAAAGGTTTTTTTTGTTCTACATGATTATAAATGTCAGTAACTTGTTAATTGGAAAATTGGGAGAGCCCTACTGAGCATAATGCTACAAAATCAGCTCAAAATTAAACATTCGTGAAGTTGAATTGCACTTTCCTTGTTTGTCCTAATTAAGTATAAATGCTGAATCTTTGTTCAGACAAGAATTATGGGGAAAAGTAGTGAAACTGATGAAGTAGACATAACCCAAGGAGAGTTAGACAAGCAAGTAATTTGGGAGGAAATTGTATGTCTGAATAATTTGTCTCAGAAGCCAAGGAAGATAATTTGATAATCTTTGGACTATTAAATCTAGGTACCTGGGTTTCAATTTTCATTTTGCCACTGACAAATTGAGTCATAATAGACTGCTTAATGTCAGTGAGTTTTTCCAACTAAAATCTCACTAAATGGTAGCCAATAGCTTTGAAAAAAAGATGGGTCAAGTATCTGCTTTTTTATTATGATAGAAAGTGAAATGGAGGGTTTGGGCAACACTTGCTTTGGTTTACAATGGTCAGTTAATTGTCTTTATTGAGGTAGTGTGACAGTATTGGAAAAAGAATGGTCTCTGGTGTCAGGCAGCCCTGGGATAGAATCATGTCTGCCACTTATCAGCTGTTCAGCCTTAGGCAGATTTTTAACTTCTCTGAGATTCAGTTTTCTCATTAAAAGTAGGGATAATAATACCTCTGACTATAAAAAAAAAATCCCTGCTCAAAGAAGTTCATTCTGTAGAGATAAGCCAGTAGATGGTCACGATCAAGGTAGAATGGTGAAAGCTCTATCATGAAAACATATTAGTTGCTGTGCATTCATGCTGGCTCTTGTCTATCATTCAGCTTCCTCACCCACCAGATAAAGGGGATAAAGGGATGCAACCAACACCTCTTGAACTCAGACCAGTCCTGGTGTTTTATTTGCACTACTGTATTCAATCCTCATAATAATCCTATGAGGTAGGTAGTACCCATTTTATAGGTGAGGAAACTGAAGCTCAGAGAAAATGAGTAACTTGGCCAAGGTCACAGAGCTAGCAAGTGGTAGAGCAGTATGAATAAGAGAAATTGCATTGCAGTAAAATTCTAGTGTATTAAAAATGAGTTTAATGTTTTCAATATAAAAATTATTTCTGGCCTAACACCCTGGTAAGGTTTTGTCTATATAATCACTGCCTCTCACTGTAAAACCAGAAAGCTTTAAATAACAATAATCACAGACTCCCTGGATTCTGACAGCTATGATAAATCCTGCTCTAATCATGCATTAAAAACATATGCCAGGAGGCAAGATGGCAGCATGAGTAGGACAGTGGAAATCTCCTTCCAAAAACATATATATTTTTGAACATACAACAAATACAACTATTCCTAAAACAGAGACCAGAAGACACAGGACAATAGCCAGGCTATATCTACATCTGCGAGAACCCAGCACCTTGCAAAGGGGGTAAGATACAAGCCGCGGCCCAGCAGGACCCAAGCACCCCTCACCCCAGCTCCCTGGCAGGAGGAGAGGAATTGGAGCAGGGAGGGAGAGGGAACCAGGACTGCTAAATAGCCAGCCCTAGCCATCCACACAAGAGCGCAGACACACAGTGTGTGGTGTGCTGGATACTAGGGAAATAGAACAGTAAAACCTGCGAGCAGGTCCTTGCAGCCGGTGCCCCTGGGACAAAAGAAAAGCGAGTGCTTTTTGAAAGTCTTAAAGGGACAGGAGCCTCACAGCTGGACAGAAGTGTCCCAGCACACTCAGCCCAGCAGCTGGGAGTCCCGGGGAACTCCAGGCACACTAACTCCTTGGGTGGCAGGGCAGCTCTGAGGCCCATCACAGTGATAAACAGCCTCCCACCTGTTCCCCCTCTGGTGCAGCCCCGCCATAGTGGTGTGGCCCACCATAGCGGAGCAGCAGCCTGAGGCCGGCCACGCCCACAGCAGCCAACCGGGACAGACCTAGTGGCACCGTCTGGGCACAGCTATCCAGCACAAGCCACTAGGAGTCACCATTCTCCCAGGAGAGGAACACGAGGAGCAAGCAGGAAGGGATTTTATTCTCCCAGCTGACATACATGCCATCTGCCCATCACCATGAAAAGCCAGAAGAATTTGATTCAGACCACAATCACACAGACATCCTCCCTGAGAGGGAACATAGGGAGATAGACCTAACCAATCTTCCTGAAAAATAATTCAAAATAAAGGTCATAACTATGCTGATGGACTTGCAGAGAAATATGCAAGAGCTAAGGAGGGAGAATACAGAAATAAAACAATCTCTGGAAGGACTTCAAAGCAGAATGGACGACATGCAAGAGGCCATTGATGGAATAGAAATCAGAGAACAGGAATGCAGGGAAGCTGATCCAGAGAGAGATAAAAGGATCTCTAGGAATGAAACAATATTGAGAACTGTGTGACCAATTGAAATGGAACAGTATCCACATTATAGGGGTACCAGAAGAAGAAGAGAGAGAAAAATGGAAAGAAAGTGTTTTTGAAGAAATAATTGCTGAAAACTTCCCCAAACTGGGGGAGGAAATAACCTCTCAGACCACGAAGTACACAGAACTCCCAACACAAGGAACCTAAGGAGGACAACACCAAGACACATAATAATTAAAATGGCAAAGATCAAAGACAAGAACAGAGTATCAAAGGCAGCCAGAGAGAGAAAAAAGGTCACCTACAAAGGAAAACCCATCAGGCTATCATCAGACTTCTCAACAGAAACCTTACAGCCCAGAAGAGAATGGCATGATATATTTAATGCAATAAAACAGAAGGGCCTTAAACCAAGGACACTGTATCCAGCACTATTATCATTTAAATACAAAGGAGAGATTAAACAATTCCCAGACAAGCAAAAGTTGATGGAATTTGCCTCCCACAAACCACCTCTACAGAGTATTTTAGAAGGACTGCTCTAGATGGAAGCACTCCTAAGGATAAACAGCTGTCACCAGAGAAAATAAAATCACAGCAAAGAAAGTAGAACAATCAAATACTAACTAAAGGCAAAAAATAAAACCAACTACCTGCAAAAGCAGTCAAAGGAATACAAAAGAGCACACACACACACACAAAAAAAACACCTAACATACAAAGAATGGAGGAGGAGGAATAAGAAGGGGAGAAATAAAGAATCATTAGACTGTGTTTATAATAGCTCAATAAGTGAGTTAAGTTAGACAGTAAGATACGAAAGAGGATGACCTTCAACCTTTGGTAATCACGGACCTAAAGCCTGCAATGGCAATAAGTACATATCTTTCAATAATCACCCTAAATGTAAATGGACTGAGTGCACCAATCAAAAGACACAGAGTAATAGAATGGATAAAAAAGCAAGACCCATCTATATACTGCTTACAAGAGACTCACCTCAAACCCAAAGACATGCACGGACTTAAAGTCAAGGGATGGAAAAAGATATTTCACAAAAACAATGAGAAAAAGGCAGGTGTTGCAATACTAGTATCAGACAAAATAGACTTCAAAACAAAGAAAGTAACAAAAGATAAAGAAGGACATTACATAATGATAAAGGGCTCAGTCCAACAAGAGGATATAACCATTATATATATATGCACCCAATACAGGAGCACCAACATATGTGAAACAAATACTAACAGAATTAAAGGAGGAAATAGAATGCAATGCATTTATTTTAGAAAACTTCAACACACCACTCACTCCAAAGGACAGGTCCACCAGACAGAAAATAAGTAAGGACACAGAGGCACTGAACAACACACTAGAACAGATGGACCTAATAGACATCTATAGAACTGTACACCCAAAAGCAACAGAATACACATTCTTCTCAAGTGCACATGGAACTTTCTCCAGAATAGACCACATACTAGGCCACAAAAAGAGCCTTACTAAATTCAAAAAGATTGAAATTCTACCAACCAACTTCTCAGACCACAAAGGTATAAAACTAGAAATAAATTGTACAAAGAAAGCAAGAGGGCTAACAAATACATGGAGGCTTAACAACATACCCCTAAATAATCAATGGATCAACAACCAAATTAAAATAGAGATCAAGCAATATATGGAAACAAATGACAACAACAACACAAAGCCCCAACTTCTGTGTGATGCAGTGAAAGCAGTTTTAAGAGGAAAGTATATAGCAATCCAGGCATATTTAAAGAAGGAAGAACAATCCCAAATGAATAGTCTAATGTCACAATTATTGAAATTGGAAAAAGAAGAACAAATGAGGCCTAAAATCAGCAGAAGGAGGGACATAATAAAGATCAGACAAGAAATAAATAAAATTGAGAAGAATAAAACAACAGAAAAAATCAATGAAAGCAAGAGCTGGTTCTTTGAGAAATAAACAAAATAGATAAACCCCTAGCCAGACTTCTAAAAAGAAAAAGAAAATCTACACACATCAACAGAATCAGACATGAGGAAGGAAAAATCACGACAGATCCCACAGAAATACAAAGAATTATGAGAGATTACTATGAGAATCTATATGCTAACAAGCTGGAAAACCTAGAAGAAATGGACAACTTCCTAGAAAAATACAAACTTCCAAGATTGACAAAGGACGAAACAGAAAATTTAAACAGACCAATTACCAGCAAAGAAATTGAATCAGTAATCAAAAAACTACCCAAGAGCAAAACTCCCAGGCCAGATGGATTTACCGCAGAGTTTTATCAGACATACAGAGAAGACATAATACCCATTCTCCTTAAAGTGTTCCAAAAAATAGAAGAAGGGGGAATACTTCTAGACTCATTGTATTAAGCCAACATTGCCCTAATACCAAAACCAGGCAAAAACCCCACCAAAAAAGAAAATTAAAGACCAATATCTCTGATGAACATAGATGCAAAAATACTCAACAAAATATTAGCAAACCGAATTCAAAAATACATCAAGAGGATCATACACCATGACCAAGTGGGATTCATCTCAGGGATGCAAGGATGGTACAACATTTGAAAATCCATCAACATCATCCACCACATAAACAAAAAGAAAGACAAAAATCACATGATCATCTCCACAGACACTGAAAAAGCACTCGACAAAATTCAACATCCATTCATGGTAAAAACTCTCAGCAAAATGGGTATAGAGGGCAAGTACCTCAACATAATGAAGGCCATATATGAAAAACCCACAGCTAATATCATACTGAACAGCGAGAAGCTAAGCATTTCCTCTAAGACTGGGAACAAGACAGGGATGCCCACTCTCCCCACTGTTATTCAACATAGGACTGGAGGTCCTAGCCACGGCAATTAGACAAAACAAAGAAATATAAGGAATCCAGATTGGTAAAGAAGAAGTTAAACTGTCACTATTTGCAGATGACATGATATTGTACATAAAAAACCCTAAAGACTCCACTCCAAAACTACTAGAACTGATATCAGAATACAGCAAAGTTGCAGGATACAAAATTAATACACAGAAATCTGAGCCTTTCCTATACACTAACAATGAACTACTAGAAAGAGAAACCAGAAAAACAATTCCATTCACAATTGCATCAAAAAGAATAAAATACCTAGGAATAAACCTAACCAAGGAAGTGAAAGACCTATACCCCAAAAACTACAAAACATTTTTAAGAGAAATTAAAGAGGACACTAACAAATGGAAACTCATCCCATGCTCTTGGCTAGGAAGAATTAATATTGTCAAAATGGCCATTCTGCCCAAAGCAATCTACAGATTTAATGCAATCCCTATCAAATTACCAACAGCATTCTTCAATGAACTGGAACAAATAGTTCAAAAATTCATGTGGAACCACCAAAGACCCCGAATAGCCAAAGCAATCCTGAGAAGGAAGAATAAATCAGGGGGGATCTCACTCCCCAACTTCAAGCTCTACTACAAAGCCACAGAAACCAAGACAATTTGGTACTGGCACAAGGACAGAGTCACAGACCAGTGAAACAGAATAGAGTCTCCAAACATTAACCCAAACATATACGGTCAATTAATATACAATAAAGGAGCCATGGACATACAATGTGGAAATGACAGCCTCTTCAACAACTGGTGTTGGCAAAACTGGACAGCTACATGTAAGAGAATGAAACTGGATCATTGTCTAACCCCATACACAAAAGTAAATTTGAAATGGATCAAAGACCTGAATGTAAGCCATGAAACCATAAAACTGTTAGAAAAAAACATAGGCAAAAATCCCTTGGACATAAACATGAGCGACTTCTTCATGAACTATCTCCCCGGGCAAAGGAAACAAAACCAAAAATGAACAAGTGGGACTATATCAAGCTGAAAAGCTTCTGTACAGCAAAGGACACCATCAATAGAACAAAAAGGCATCCTATAGTATGGGAGAATATATTCATAAATGACAGATCCGATAAAGGGTTAACATCCAAAGTATATAAAGGGCTCACACACCTCAACAAACAAAAAGCGAACAATCCAATTAAAAAAATGGGCAGAGGAGCTGAACAGACACTTCTCCAAAGAAGAAATTCAGATGGCCAACAGACACATGAAAAGATGCTCCACATCACTAGTCATCAGAGAAATGTAAGTTAAAACCACAATGAGATATCACCTCACACCACCAAGGTTCGCCACCGTCTAAAAGACAAACAACAGCAAATGTTGACGAGGTTGTGGAGAAAGGGGAACCCTCCTATACTGCTGGTGGGAAAGTAAATTAGTTCAACCATTGTGGAAAGCAGTATGAAGATTCCTCAAAAAGCTCAAAATAGAAATACCGTTTGACCCAGGAATCCCACTTCTAGGAATTTACCCTAAGAATGCAGCAGCCTAATTTGAAAAAGACAGATGCACCCCCTATGTTTATTACAGCACTATTTACAGTAGCCAAGAAATGGAAGCAACCCAAGTGTACATCAGTAGATGAATGGATAAAGAAGATGTAGTACATATACACAATGGAATATTATTCAGCCATAAGAAGAAAACAAATCCTACCATTTGCAACAACATGGATGGAGCTAGAGGGTATTATGTGCAGTGAAATAAGCCAGGCGGAGAAAGACAAGTACCAAGTGATTTCACTCATCTCTGGATTATAAGAACAAAGGATAAACTGAAGGAACAAAATAGCAGCAGAGTCACAGAACCCAAGAACGGAGTAACAGTTACCAAAGGGAAAGGGACTGCGGAGGATGGGTGGGAAGGGTGGGAGAAGGGCGGGGAGAAGAAAGGGGGCCTTACAATTAGCATGTATAATGTGGGGCGGGGCACAGGGAGGGCTGTACAACACAGAGAAGACAAGTAGTGATTTTACAGCATCTCACTATGCTGATGGACACTGACTAATGGGGTATGTTGGGGGGAGTTGGTGAAGGGGGGAGTCTAGTAAACATAATGTTCCTCATGTAACTGTAGATTAATGATACCAAAATTTAAAAGACAAACATATGTCATCTGTTTCATAAGTAGTCATCTGCTATTGCTTGACCTAGCAATGAATTAATAAAACAAAATGTGTGATAACTCAAGGCATATTTATGAAATATATTATTCCCACAGCATCTAAATGTGATTCTCACCCCTCGCCCAAGGGGAAAAAGGTGTTGGTTCTAAACTGGTACATAACTATGCTGACTTTCACTTAGAAATTCAGTCTTAAATCTGGAAATTTTCAAAACTAAAAGCTATAAAAAAGGTGAGTTCAGAGATAACTCCTTAAATGAGCTGAGGCCAGAAGAGATGACAGTCTTGGAATGAATGACTAATAGCTGTTAATCACCTGGGTTTCAAAAGCTCCCTGTGAAATCTTAAGTCTAGCAAAGTGTCTGCACCTGTCTGCCCAGTAACTGTGCTGCACAGAGCCACCCTGTGACTCAGAGAGAATTGAGATTGTAGCCCCCCTACTCTGGAGCCAGGCCATCAGTAGAAAAGGACTGGGGGAGCTAGAAGGAGAGGAAAGACTCAGTGATTTCCTTTGCCACCCACACAAGTCATACCTCCATTTTCTTCATTGCATTGTAAGTTGTCGCCTGGCCCAAGATTTATTTCCCCCCTCTAGCTGCATGAACACTAATGAAAGATTTGAAATATTGTAAAAAGTAGGCTATGAACATGTTGTCTGGAATACTAAGGAAGAAAAGACAGTGTCCCGCTATTTATTCTTTTAAAGATGATTAACCTCTTGTAGGAACTAGTTCATAAATGCTTTATCAGTAGAGAATGGTTGGCATAGAGTAGGTGTTACAGAGATAAATTCAGCCAGATTTCATCTCCAAAATGCTTGGAGCTTCTTGTCTAAAAGGTACTCTTTCAAGTGATTTGTTTATGTGCCAGAAAAATGAAAACTTGACTATTGCATCATAAATTAAACCAAGAATTCATGACAAGAAAGTGAAATCTGAAAATTTGGAGATTTGGTATTTTCTTTTCTAAACTGAAATTCCAGGAAATCTTCAAATGCAGCCCCAAGTCTCTAACCTCTATCAGTCACCCAGAAGGCACCCAGCAGTGACTACTATATGAAGATGTACCTCTATACACACAAACACACACAAAAAAAAGAAAAAAAATTATACAAAAGGATGAGAATCAAGTTTTAGCAAATACTGTATCATGATGTTGTTTCAAGGACAGGCTCAGTGAAAACATGTAAGTTAAAGCTTCTTTCTGTGCTCTGCTTCCTGGGAACATTTAGGTGCATGATTTCACTGTATAAACCTCTATCCTCATATTTCAAGCAGTAAAATTGTACTTGCACAATTACATTGTTCTGAGTATTGATAATACATATAAGGTACTAAAAACAGGGCTAGGCATGTAGTATACCCAGACTGCTTTCAGCTTGAGTATGTTAGCAGTTCCACTAATCTCCATGAAATCTACTATTTAGGACGAGCAATGGGCAAATTCTTCTCAAAACTAGGACTCCTGTTGTACAATGAATGTATCATGTTGTTTTTCCTTTTGCAATTTTAAATATTTTTGAGTTGCTGTGAGAAGAAATAGGATTGTCCGTATGAAGGACTTAGGCTTGTGCTGGCATACAGTGAGTGCTCAATAAGGATTAGCTATAATTGTTTATGGTATTAGTATTATTTACGTAAGAAAGTCTTCTAGTTGACTCAAGTATCTCAAACTATTTATTAAATAGAGCACAAACTCAGAAGTAAAGAAAAAGTCTATTAACAAATTATTTAGAATACTCATAGAGGAAACCAATAGTATGGATGTATAATGAAAGAAGCATCTAAAAATCGTGTATGATGCCAGTCAAACCTAACTTATATCCTTGCAGCAACTGGAGGCTTCAACCTGAGGCTTACTTTTCCTTCCATCTACTTTGTGCTCTGATCATTTCTGACTTCATCCATTTTCTCCATTCCTACAAAGTCTCATCTCTTGTTTCACTGTTTTGATTCTTAATAGAAAATAGAGTCCCAGAAAAAGTTTCGGTTTCCCACAGCATATTGGAAACATCTTGTGGAGTATTGTTTCTAAGGCCACTACACACTTCAACCATGAAAGAGAGAGTTGGGAGTCACACTGTTTTGCACATACAGACCTATGCTCCTAGCTCCGAAATAGTACTCGAGGTTATAGATGTACACTATTCATTGTTCCCTTTCTATTATTCCAGGATGCTAGATATGGAAACAGAGTTCCAGCTTATATGTTGGACACTGAGTCTGAACAGTAATGGGAATACATTATTTTTCAGTTCCATTTAGGAATTTGTCAGCAGCAGGGACTATCTAAATCATTTATTTGTGCAATTTGTCAGCAGTTGACATTTGTTTCAGTTTACGGTATGCCTGGTTAACAGGAAAAAAAGAAGAAAAAGAAGTAAAAATACTGAGCCACGGAACCAAGTTGAAAGTTGCCTTAGTTTTAAATTTTCACCTTGTCACTGATTGTCAGAACAACAGGTGAGGGTTTTAAAAGCTATTTTCTTGGTGATCAAACCTAGATAGGAATGCTCCCACCGACATATGCACGTCATTCTCTTTTCTAATGACATCCGCTGTTCATTGACTCACTAGCACAAGATTTAGACCTCTTAAAATCATCATTCTGATTGCATTTTGTTTCTCATTTTTTTCATTAATCTTGACCTCATTCTACCAACTATCATACTGAAATTTTCTAAATATAGAAACCTTTCCAGTAAAATCCTGGAAAAGAAGAGTTCTTGGGGAACCCTGATTTTGCAAAAAGCTCTATCTTTTTCTCTACAGCTTACATTAGAAATGCAAAAATGGTCCCAGACAAGGGGCAAAAAAAGAAGTAGTTTAAGTAATCAAGAGATACAGTCAGTCATTCAAATGATCCAGTTTCAAAGCTGTAGTCATTTACTGGAATTTAAAAAAATACTGTATTTTCAATGAAGACATTTTTAACATTTGTTTCATGAGTTATCTCAAGAAAGTTTATGTGCTGGTTTAAATTTTTCCCCCAAATGTAGTCTAAATTGTGATCAATATGTGTCAAAGAAACTTCTTAATTTTGTATTATTCAAAAAAATTGGGGGAAACTTCATTTCTCTAAATGTCTTATTTATTTTTTCAATCCTACCATCCAGCTCTAGTTGCTTTACATAAAATCATTGATTCTTATGACCCTCCAAGAATACTTAGATATAGTCTAGCCTGTTTATACCCATGTAAGCATACTTTTTCCTGAAGAATGGTGCACTTTTTAAATAAGAATTAACAGATGTGACTTTAAACAGCCAATACTCAACTACCCTGAAGTAATTCATATTTTTAACCAGATAATCATTCAAATATTAAGAATTTGTTGAACCTATATGTATCTGTTAGTGTTGTGATACCAAGATCATCAGCTGGCAAAATCTGATGGTTAAGGCAAAGACTGAAAGCTTTTAGCCCTCCCTACTTAGAGAAGATGTAGAAGCTGTATTGAATTTAAGATTTTGAAGTTTTTTGTTTTTTTTTTGAGAGGGCATCTCTCATATTTATTGATCAAATGGTTGTTAACAACAATAAAATTCTGTATATGGGGGTCAATGCTCAATGCACAATCATTAATCCATCTCAAGCCTAATTCTCGTCAATCTCCAATCTTCTGAAGCATAATGAACAAGGTCTTACATGGTGAACGAATTCTTACATAGTGAATAAGTTCTTAGATGGTGAACAGTACAAGGGCAGTCATCACAGAAACTTTCAGTTTTGATCATGCATTATGAACTATAAACAATCAGGTCAAATATGAATATTCGTTTGATTTTTATACTTGATTTATATGTGGATCCCACATTTCTCCCTTTATTATTATTATTTTTTTTATTTTTAATAAAATGCTGAAGTGGTAGGTAGATGCAAGATAAAGGTAGAAAACATAGTTTAGTGTTGTAAGAGAGCAATTGTAGATGATCAGGTGTGTGCCTGTAGACTATGTGCTAATCCGAGCTAGACAAGGGCCTTAAACCATCCACGGCTGCAGATTTCTCTCAAAACAGGGGGGGTGAGGTTCTAAGCCGCACCACTGTTGATCCCCAATTTCTCACCTGATGGCCCCCCTGCGACTGTGCCTGTCTTAGGTTGTTCCTCCCTTGAGGAATCGTACCCATCTCTGGCTAACCAGTCATCTTCTGGGGCCATACAGGGAGATGTAAAGTTGGTAAGTGAGAGAGAGGCCATATTGTTTGAAAAGGTTAGCTTTTTACTTCTTTGCAGATTTATGCCCTGTGGCTTCTATGCCCAGCACTTGTCTCGAGGTATCTTTACCACCTGGAGGAATTATGATGCTCAGTAAATTCGATATGAGGCACGAATTCTATTTAAGCGTTGTAATTAGGAAGGAAGAAGAAAAGCTATAGAGGTAGAGGTAGCATATGGAAGAGAACATGGGAGGATTGATTATTTCTTTGCCTTATCTTCTTGTAGAGTACCTTAAGCATGTATAGGTTTTAAACTACCAACTAACTTGCGCACACATATTAACATAATAGGAATACGGTGACATAAACTAACCAAATCTATAATTACCAGCCATCACCAGGGAAGCCAAGAAAACCAGTTAGGCACCCTAGGCATTTGTGAGAATTTGTCTATGATATGATGGATATTGTCCAACTGTACTTGAACAGTCTGAGAAATATCAGACAAATTAAAGCAACCCATTTCTGGGATCTGTTCACATCCCGTATGTTCTTTTAACTGTAGATAGTCTATAGTCGTAAGATTTTGGAGAGCTACAACTTGCACCCCTCCCAACTCCTGATTGAGTTCCAACAGTACAGATCCACTCAAATTCGTTGTCTCACTGTATGCACATGCCAGCCTAGACATCTCCCTCCTCATTCCAGTGGCAAGTCCAGGAAACGGTGGGATGGACGCAGCCACAACCGCAGCATCGCCCGGATCCCTGTGGAGGCTTTTTGATGATCATCCCCCGGCACGAGTCCTCCAGAGAGTGCTGATGCCGGAAGCTCCTCCTCATATCGTATCTTAGTTCATTTTCTGGGTAGCCAAGCTAGGCCTTGATCTTCTGCATAAAAACAAACAGACCCTTTGCCCACACTTTGACATGCCCTCTATACCACTGTGTAGAACTCATTGGAGGTCAGCACACAGGAACGGCTTTTTTTTTTTTTATTATTAAGAGAAAGGAATATTATCAGAAAAGAGTACCTCCATAGCTGATCAGCTGACACCCTTTAAGTGATCAAAATTAAGGATATTTAAAGCATGCGTTAATCTTTGATTTACCAATAGTTTTATCCTATCAAGGAGTAATCCCCCTTTTCTTTCTTTCTTTCTTTTTATTCCTTTTTTTTTAAATCTTTAATCTACACTTACATGAAGAATACTATGTTTACTATGCTCTCCCCTATACCAAGTCCCCCCTAAAAACCACATTACAGTCACTGTCTATCAGCATAGCAAAATGTTGTAGAATCACTACTTGTCCTCTCTGTGTTCTACAGCCCTCCCTCCCCTTTCTCCCTCCCCCCCACTATGCATGCTAATCTTAATACCCCCTTTCTTCTTCCCCCACCTTATCCCTCCCTGCCCACCCATCCTCCCCAGTTCCTTTCCCTTTGGTACCTCTTAGTCCATTTTTGGATTCTGTAATTCCACTGCTGATTTGTTCCTTCAGTTTTTCCTTTGTTCTTATACTCCTCAGATGAGTGAAATCATTTGGTATTTCTCTTTCTCCGCTTGGCTTATTTCACTGAGCATAATACTCTCCAGCTCCATCCATGTTGCTGCAAATGGTAAGATTTTCCCTCTTCTTATGGCTGAGTAGTATTCCATTGTGTATATGTACCACATCTTCTTTATCCATTCATCTAGCAATGGACATTTAGGTTGCTTCCAATTCTTGGCTATTGTAAATAGTGCTGCGATAAACATAGGGGTGCATCTGTCTTTCTCAAACTTGATTGCTGCGTTCCTAGGGTAAATTCCTAGGAGTGGAATTCCTGGGTCAAATGGTAGGTCTGTTTTGACCATTTTGATGAACCTCCATACTGCTTTCCACAATGGTTGGACTAATTTACATTCCCACCAGCAGTGTAGGAGGGTTCCCCTTTCTCCACAGCCTCGCCAACATTTGTTGTTGTTTGTCTTTTGGATGGCAGCCATCCTTACTGGTGTGAGGTGATACCTCATTGTAGTTTTAATTTGCATTTCTCTGATAATTAGTGATGTGGAGCATCTTTTCATGTGTCTGTTGGCCATCTGTATTTCTTTTTTAGAGAACTGTCTGTTCAGTTCCTCTGCCCATTTTTTAATTGGGATATTTGTTTTTTGTATGTTGAGGCGTGTGAGCTCTTTATCGGACGTCAAGCCTTTATCAGATCTGTCATTTTCAAAAATATTCTCCCATACTGTAGGGTTCCTTTTTGTTCTATTGATGGTGTCTTTCACTGTACAGAAGCTTTTCAGCTTAATGTAGTCCCACTTGCTCATTTTTGCTGTAGTTTTCCTTGCCCGGGGAGATATGTTCAAGAAGAGGTCACTCATGTTTATGACTAAGAGGTTTTTGCCTATATTTTTTTCCAAAGGTTTTAATGGTTTCATGACTTACATTCAGGTCTTTGATCCATTTTGAGTTTACCTTTGTATATGGGGTTAGACAATGGTCCAGTTTCATTCTCCTACATGTAGCTGTCCAGTTTTGCCAGCACCATCTGTTGAAGAGACTGTCATTTTGCCATTGTATGTCCATGGCTCCTTTATCAAATATTAATTGACCATATATGTCTGGGTTAATGTCTGGATTCTCTAGTCTGTTCCATTGGTCTGTGGCTCTGTTCTTGTGCCAGTACCAAATTGTCTTGATTACTATGGCTTTATCTCCATACTTTATCCCCCTAATTTATTCATCTTTCTCAGGATTGCTTTGGCTATTCAGGGTCTTTGGTGTTTACATATGAATTTTTGAATTATTTCTTCCAGTTCATTGAAGAATGTTGCTGGTAGTTTCATAGGGATTGCATCAAATCTGTATATTGCTTTGGGCAGGATGGCCATTTTGGCGATATTAATTCTTCCTAGCCATGAGCATGGAATGAGTTTCCATCTGTTACTGTCCCCTTTAATTTCTCTTAAGAGTGACTTGTAGTTTTCAGGGTATAGGTCTTTCACTTCTTTGGTTAGGTTTATTCCTAGGTATTTTATTCTTTTTGATGCAATTGTGGATGGAATTGTTTTCCAAATTTCTCTTTCTATTGGTTCATTGTTAGTGTATAGGAAAGCTACAGATTTCTGTGTGTTAATTTTGTATCCTGCAACTTTGCTGTATTCCGATATCAGTTCTAGTAGTTTTGGAGTGGAGTTTTTAGGGTTTTTTATGTACAGTATCATATCATCTGCAAATAGTGACAGTTTAACTTCTTCTTTACCAATCTAGATTCCTTGTATTTGTTTGTTTTGTCTGATTGCCATGGCTAGGACCTCCAGTACTATGTTAAATAACAGTGGGGAGAGTGGGCATCCCTGTCTGTTTCCCGATCTCAGAGGAAATGCTTTCAGCTTCTCGCTGTTCAGTGTAATGTTGGCTGTGGGTTTGTCATATATGGTCTTTATTATGTTGAGGTACTTGCCCTCTATTCCCATTTTGCTGAGAGTTTTTATCATGAATGGATGTTGAACTTTGTCAAATGCTTTTTCAGCATCTATGGAGATGATCATGTGGTTTTTGTCTTTCTTTTTGTTGATGTGGATGATGTTGATGGATTTTCGAATGTTGTACCATCCTTGCATCCCTGGGATGAATCCCACTTGTTCATGGTGTATGATCCTTTTGATATACTGTTGAATTCTGTTTGCTAATATTTTATTGAGTATTTTTGCATCTACATTCATCAGAGATATTGGTCTGTAATTTTCTTTTTTGGTGGGGTCTTTGCCTGGTTTTGGTATAGGGTGATGTTGGCTTCATAGAATGAGTATGAGTTTGGGAGTATTCCCTCCTCTTCTATTTTTTGGAACACTTTAAGGAGAATGGGTATTATGTCTTCTCTGTGTGTCTGATAAAATTCCGAGGTAAATCCATCCGGCCCCGGGGTTTTGTTCTTGGGTAGTTTTTTGATTACCGTTTCAATTTCTTTGCTCGTAATTGGTTTGTTTAACTTTTGTGTTTCTTCCTTGGTCAGTCTTGGGAGGTTGTATTTTTCTAGGAAGTTGTCCATTTCTTCTAGGTTTTCCAGCTTGTTGGCATATAGGTTTTCATAGTAGTCTTTAATAATTCTTTGTATTTCTGTGGAGTCTGTCGTGATTATTCCGTTCTCATTTCTGATGCTGTTGATTTGTGTTGATTCTCTTTTTCTCTTAATAAGTTTGGCTAGAGGCTTATCTATTTTGTTTATTTTCTCAAAGAACCAGCTCTTGGTTTTGTTGATTTTTGCTATTGTTTTATTCTTCTCAGTTTTATTTATTTCTTGTCTGATCTTTATTATGTCCCTCCTTCTGCTGACTTTAGGTCTCATTTGTTCTTCTTTTTCCAGTTTCGATAATTGTGATGTTAGACTATTCATTTGGGATTGTTCTTCCTTCTTCAAGTGTGCCTGAATCGCTATATACTTTCCTCTTAAGACTGCTTTCGCTGCATCCCACAGAAGTTGGGGCTTTGTGTTGTTGTTGTCATTTGTTTCTATATATTCCTTGATCTCTATTTTGATTTGTTCATTGATCCATTGATTATTTAGAAGCATGTTGTTAAGCCTCCATGTGTTTGTGAGCCCTTTTGTTTTCTTTGTAGAATTTATTTCTAGTTTTATACCTTTTTGGTCTGAAAAATTGGTTGGTAGAATTTCAATATTTTGGAATTTACTGAGGCTCTTTTTGTGAGCTAGTATGTGGTCTATTCTGGAGAATGTTCCATGTGCACTTGAGAAGAATGTATATCCTGTTGCTCTTGGATGTAGAGTTCTATAGATGTCTATTAGGTCCATCTGTTCTAGTGTGTTGTTCAGTGCCTGTGTGTCCTTACTTATTTTCTGCCCGGTGGATCTATCCTTTGGGGTGAGTGGTGTGTTGAAGTCTCCTAAAATGAATGCAATGCAGTCTATTTCCCTCTTTAGTTCTGTTAGTATTTGTTTCATAAATGCTGTTGCTCCTGTATTGGGTGCATATATATTTAGAATGGTTATATCCTCTTGTTGGACTGAGCCCTTTATCATTATGTAGTGTCCTTCTTTATCTCTTGTTACTTTCTTTGTTTTGAAGTCTATTTTGTCTGATATTAGTACTGCAACCCCTGCTTTCTTCTCACTGTTGTTTGCTTGAAATATATTTTTCCATCCTTTGACTTTTAGTCTGTGCCTGTCTTTGGGCTAGAGGTGAGTTTCTTGTAAGCAGCATATTGATGGGTCTTGCTTTTTTATCCATTCTATTACTCTGTGTCTTTTGATTGGTGCATTAAGTCCATTTACATTTAGAGTGACTATTGAGAGATATGTACTTATTGCCATTGCAGGCTTTAGATTTGTGGTTACCAAAGGTTCAAGGTGAGCTTCTTTAGTATCTTACTGCCTAACTTAGCTCACTTATTGAGCTGTTATATACACTGTCTGGAGATTCTTTTCTTCTCTCCCTTCTTATTCCTCCTCCTCCATTCTTCATATGTTGTGTGTTTTGTTCTGTGCTCTTTTTAGGAGTGCTCCCATCTAGAGCAGTCCCTGTAGGATGCCCTGTAGAGGTGGTTTGTGGGAAGCAAATTCCCTCAGCTTTTGCTTGTCTGGAAATTTTTTAATCCTGCCATCATATTTAAATGATAGTCGTGCTGGATACAGTATCCTTGGTTCAAGGCCCTTCTGTTTCATTGCATTAAATATATCATGCCATTCTCTTCTGGCCTGTAGGGTTTCTGTTGAGAAGTCTGATGTTAGCCTGATGTGTTTTCCTTTATAGGTGACCTTTTTCTCTCTAGCTGCCTTTAAATCTCTTTCCTTGTCCTTGATCCTTGCCATTTTAATTATTATGTGTCTTGGCGTTGTCTTCCTTGGATCCTTTCTGTTGGGGGTTCTGTGTATTTCCATGGTCTGTTCGATTATTTCCTCCCCCAGTTTGGGGAAGTTTTCAGCAATTATTTCTTCAAAGAAACTTTCTATCCCTTTTCCTCTTTCTTCTTCTTCTGGTACCCCTATAATACGAATATTATTCCTTTTGGATTGGTCACATAATTATCTTAGTGTTGTTTCATTCCTGGAGATCCTTTTATCTCTCTCTATGTCAGCTTCTATATGTTCCTGTTCTCTGGTTTCTGTTCCTTCAATGGCCTCTTGCATCTTATCCATTCTGCTTATAAATCCTTTCAGGGTTTGTTTTACTTCTGTGATCTCCTTCCTGACATCTATGATCTCCCTCTGGACTTCATCCCATTGCTCTTGCATTTTTCTCTGCATCTCATACCATTGCTCTTGCATTTCTCTCTGCATCTCTGTCAGCATGTTCATGATTTTTATTTTGAATTCTTTTTCAGGAAGACTGGTTAGGTCTGTCTCCTTCTCAGGTGTTGTCTCTGTGATCTTTGTCTGCCTGTAGTTTTGCCTTTTCATGGTAATAGAGATAGTTTGCAGAGCTGCTATGAGTGACAGCTGGGAGAGCTTTCCTTCTTGTTGGTTTGTGGCCTTCCTCTCCTGGGAGAATAGCTACCTCTAGTGGCTTATGCTTGGCAGCTGTGCGCAGACAGGGCTTCAGCTACCTGCCCGGTTGGTTTGGAGTTTATCTCCACTGTTGCTGTGGGCATGGCCTGGCTGGGGCTGCTCCTCCAAAATGGTGGAGCCCCATTGGAGGGGGAGCGGCCGGGAGGCTATTTATCTCTATAAGGGGCCTCTGTGCTCCCTGATGCCCAGGGGGTTAGAGTGCCCAGAGAGCCCCAGATTCTGGGTCTCTGGTCTAAGTGTCCTGTCCTGCCCCTTTAAGACTTCCAAAAAGCACTCTCCAAACCAAAACAACAACAGCAGCAATGAAAGAGAAAAAAAAAAAGGGAAAAACGCGTGATTTTCTTTGTCCTCAGGCGCCAGTCTCAGGCACCTGCTCACCAGTCTTGCTGCCCTGTTTCCCTAGTATTGGGGTCCCTGTCCCTTTAAGGATTCCAAAAAGCACTCACCCAAAAAAAAGGGGAAAACGTGTGATTTTCTTTGTCCTCAGGCTCCGGTCTCAGGCACCTGCTCACCAGTCTTGCTGCCCTGTTTCCCTAGTATTGGGGTCCCTGTCCCTTTAAGGCTTCCAAAAAGCACTCGCCAAAAAAAAAAACAACCACTCCCATTTCTTTGTTCTCCGGCATCAGCCTCAGGCACCCACTCACCGGTCCTGCTGCCCTGTTTCCCTAGTATCCAGGACCCCACGCATGCACTGTGTCTGCGCTCTGTTCTGGAATCCGAGGGCTGGGTGTTCAGCAGTCCTGGGCTCTCTTTCCCTCCGTGCTGACTCCTCTCCACCCGCCAGGGGCCGGGGGGAGGGGTGCTCGGGTCCCGCCAGGCCGGGGCTTTTATCTTACCCTCTTCGCGAGGCGCTGGGTTCTCGCAGGTGTGGACGTGGTCTGGATGTTGTCCTGTGTCCTCTGGTCTCTATTTTAGGAAGCATTGTCTTTGTTATATTTTCATAGATATATGTGGTTTTGGGAGGAGATTTCCGCTGCTCTACTCACGCCGCCATCCTGGCTCCGCCCCCTTCTCAAGTGTGATCAAGATTTTGAAGTTTTTAATTGGAAGTGGATATGATCATGAAAATGAGCTGTATAGCACAGAGTCCATCCCTCTAAAAATTTAGATTCTTTGGTGATGAGGCCAGTCTATGACTGCAGTGACGCTTACTCATCTGTCCTTGGTGGAAACAGTACTTAGAGAAACATAGGAGTTATCATTTGTGATTCAGAACCATGAGCAATAGGAATGCTAGAGGCAGAAAATGTGCAATTTCATGCCCATTGATTTCAGAGAGGATTTACAAATTAACCTGGCTTGAGATACTCCTCTTCCAACTGGCCTGCAGGCATCCCCAAGCAGCCCAGTTACCACAGACCACTTCTACAAGGTTAACCAGATGCTCAGCGGCCACAGTGCTCCTGTTTGTCCCTGCATGAAAATCGTAGGTTATTTTCTGTACTGGAGACCTTCTTGGTTCCAAGAGAACTGTACAGAGGCAAGGAGGTGACTTTGTGCCTGGAGAAAAAGAGTTTAAGGAGATAGTATCATGGAAGATTCTCCGACCTCCCCCCACCCCCATCCCCACTCCCCCCAGGCCCCTGCCGTGTCCCTGCTGTGAGGTAGGACAAAAGTTTTCATTTTCAATTGTCCTTTGCTAGCTATGGGTTATTAGCTCAAAACTATTTCCTTTCTCCACCTTAAAGTGTAAATTGACTAATATATGATTGTCACAATCAATAACTGCTTCAGGTAATCTGGCCTTAGATATATCCAGTTACCCCCATAAATCAGCCATTTTAGGACTGTTCAAGCCTTCAAAGTGTATCAAGAGAAGATGAAATTCACTCAAACCATAATCTTGCAACACTTTCATTTTCGTTTGAGGAAGTCATTCTATAAACAATTTGATAATTATAGTACGTGAAGCGTGGGGATATTGCTGTAGCCATTTTGCCAGCTCCTTTTGTGGACTGCCATGGACCCAGTCAAGTGACAATCAGGAAAGGTGTATCTTCACTACCTGTGCCAATATTTGTTGTTCAAGTTAGTTGGTGTATGGTGTTCCAAACGTTAATGTTTACACAGACCACCTGGAGATTTTGTTAAATGTAGGCTCTGAATCCACAGGTCCCTAGGGGTGGGGCCTGGAGGTCTGTATTTTTGACAAGTTCCTAGGCGATGCCCACTGTACTTGTCTATGGACCACATTTTCAGTAGTGAGCAGTTAGATAGTGGAGCAGAGAGGGAGAAAAATGGCCTTATAGGACAGGCCTACAGGAACATGAGCTGTATAGTTGTCATTCTTTTTAGCTGTACTATTTAATCGCTGTGATATAATTGTGATTAACATAATTGTAGAGGACATTCTGTCATTGTTAAAATAAAGTTAAGTTCTGTTGGAATGATATTTTCAATCAAAAGCAAAAGACCTGGCCCCCTTTGAGAACATGAAGCACACCTCTGGTCTGAATTATAAAACTATAAGGAACCTGCAGAGTCAAGGATATGTAATGTCATGCACATGCAACACAAATAACAAAAGAGAAGAGGGAAAGTAGGTGGTTGAAGGGAGGGAAATCATCTCTTAAGGGGACAGAGACTATAATAGAGCAGCACATCACCTCTGCCACCTGTCACCAAGCTCAAATCATTCACACCCCCTTCCAGTTTAAACTTAGTTATGTGGACCTCTTTACCCCATTAGGAAGGGGATAAAATTAATTCATGTAGGCAGGATCACATGTAAGCAGCTCTCCATGTCTTAGCCTCACCATGTCAAAGCAGTAGAAGTAGCTGGAAGCCCATGTAAGACCCAAAATCTTCTGACTCTAGGAAAGATTGAGGATGCACTTTTTGTTGGGCCCAAGAAAAACAGGGTTATTTTAATCAGAGATTAAGAACTATTTAGGATTGAAGAGTAGTATTTGGCCATATCTTTCAGTCTGCATTTCTTTAAACTCCGCAGGACACTATGCTTATAGTTCTATTGTCATAATTAGGTTCTATTGTCAAAACTGTTTAACAACTACCCTTCAGGAAATCTTGCTTGAATTTTAGGGTGTGCCATCAAACCGTCTATACAGCAAACTGAACTGGAGGTCTAGTGTCTCAAGAGAGAAACAGCTGACCTACAATATGTTCATGATTGGCTGGCACAAAGGACCCAAGTATTGAAAAGATGATGCTCCCACACCACACAAGACTTCTATGTTAGCTGAAAATTAAAATGGCCTGTTTCTTGGTTTTTCTGATTGCAAAATTCTGGCCAAAATCCATTGCAACAAAACTCCCTTTCTCTTCCTGCATCCCACCTCCACCAGTACCCTCAGTCCATGTTCATTTCCACCCCACCCCCCACCCCACCCCCGCCAGCTAATGAGGCACATATTCCAGTCTCAAACCCATCAAGTTCTAAGGATTCCACTTAAAGTTTTATTATTTTTTATCCACATTGATGCTTAGTTTGCACACAGTAGGCACTAAGATTTTTGAAATGCAATTGAATTCAAGGAACAGATTATTTCCTGCACAATGGATTTCATTGTGTTCATTCATGAAACAGAGTTTTCTTCTGAGTTTGTAATGAACACTGTGTCATGAGCTGTCTGTCTCCCCACTGCTAGGAAGTGATCATCATGTTTAATTGCCCAAAGTGCCTTTCTTTTTCCTAATTAAGAAGTTAAGGGATCTGCTGGCTTAGGTGCTTCAGTTATGCATAATTAGTTGCTAGGAATTGTTTAGTTTAGGCTGATTAGTCTCAGCCAAAGGAAATCGAGCTTTTTTCTTCAACAAATCCTTGAATACAGCTAGAGAGTCTTGAAACCATAGTTATATCTGGTTCCTCTGGGAAGCCCGGAACCCAAATGGGAGAGGCAGGAAATGGAGACAAGACCACCCTTATTACACATGGATGCTGTTTGATACCAAGCAACCATTTGAAGCTGTGGGAACATGAGGGGAAATGAGTCCGTTCCTCAAGATGTGATTCTCCCAGCTCCGACATGGGATTTGGTGGATATCAGAATACATTGCTTCTTAATGCCTGCTGTTTGCTTTCCAAGTTTATACACACCAGCTTCACTTGGAATATGTAATCAAAGCAAATGATCTGTATTTGCCCCTCCTGTGTTTGACACATGAAGAGACTGGCCAAACGGGGGGAAATGAGAGGGACAGATGGTCTCCCCTATTGTTCCACTTCTGTTTTAAGTATATGCTTCACTAAGCCCTTTCTGTGTCTCTGTCACAATGTCAATTGTCCATTTAGTGGAGGGGATTTTCCCTAGCCTCATGGGATGTCGCTGTAAAGGAGACCCCTGCTCTTCCTTCATACAACCAACATGCGCCCCATAACAGTGGGCAGCCATCATGTTGTCAGTGATTATCTAGCTGCTAAGATGTCATTTAAAAAAGGCTGACAGTTCTGATTCCCTGAGATGTCCTTAATGATTACTGCAGCATTCACTTCGGTGAGCAGTAGCTCACTGGCTGAATGTCTGCTTTGCCCCTTCACGACTTTCAGTAGGATCCCTCGTTGATGTGATCTATCAACAGTCAAGGCTGGGTGTCTAGTGAAAATCAGAATTCCTTTGTTTAAAGGCATTATTTTAAAGTTGTAGTCTGAATGAAAATGAAAGGAAATATATTTTAAAATTATTCTTATAAAGAGTCACAGATTTTCAACATACAATAAACCAATACTTAATAGTTGTTGGGTAATGATGTGACTTTAGAAAGAATAAGCAATTAACCCAGAAAAAGAAAATCACAGGAAGGAAGGAAGGTAGCTCATAACAAATGTTTGACTTTCCCCTGATGCTTCTTTACAATAAATGCTCTAGTTTGAAAAGCTGAATATAATTCAATCTTCTGTCAGCAAACACTTAATGAATGAACACTATGTGTCAGGCACTGCTCTGGAGTTAGCTTCTGAATGATTCCTTTCCTTGTTTTTTGACCTATTTTTTTATTTGTGTAATTGTGTGGAACTTGAAAATCTATATAATGTCTCCCTGGTGAAACAAAGAAGTATTAACAGAGATCTAATAACTCAGTGAAGTTATCGAAGCCCCTCCTGAGCAACAGTGAATTGTATTGGCATTTATTTAAGCTTTTGTCTTTAAAAAAAGTGAAAACCTAAAGGTTGATTTTTAAGTGTACTTCATTTTAGGCAGACAAATATGAGGAGGAGGGAGCAATGATATTTATATACACACAAAATGTATTGGCTATGGTTGCTCATCTCCGCGGGCTTCTCCAGGAATTAACGTCATGCAGAGTCTCTGCTGGAGTGGCGTGTCCGGTCTCTGACCTGTGTGGCACAGAAATATGACAGCCTGTTAAATCTCATTATCTGTCTAAGAGAAAAATAACATAAGCTGGAAAGAGCGTGGGAATAAGAGTAGAAGAAATTCAGTCTAGGTTTATTCTAGATGTGCGTCCTTTTATAAATTTACCTCTCTGGGCCTCAAGTCCTGATTATAAAATGAAAGGTTGGTCTGGATCATCTCTTGTAATTGTGAAATTCGAGTGATATATCTTCAAATCTTCATTAAGAGACACATGAGAAAACCATAATGAAAGACTTTATAGCTCTGCATGACTTTATTATGCTCAAGGCTTAAAAATGTGCCCCAGACATTTTTGTCCTTCAGTATCCTAATATGGAGCCATCAGCCACTGATTCATTCAGTATCTTCCCTCCATTATTTCAGAGTTTGAATCAAGAATTGACTTTTAAGTAAATCACATCAACAGGTACGTCCATTCTGTGAAGGGTAGCTTTTCATAAAAGGCCCATGATACCTCTTGGAGGTTTAAAATAGAAATATTCTTAGGAAAAGTTTGTTTAAAAGCATTTCAGTGGTACCTTGTTGCTTTGTTGCTATGCTCTCCTGACTCTCAGGATACATGGTGCCAAGATTCTGCCTCACTTCCATTAGGAAGCTTTGCATTCATCTGATTGACTTTAAGCTGTTCTTAGATAATACAAATTTATTTCAGTTTGGCCCTTTGACCAATACAACTTTTGGCTTCTAGACAATTATTTACTTAGCCTCTGCACAGCAAGAACATTCTTCACCCTGGGAGGGAGCTCTGGGGCTGGGGAATGGCTATGTAGAGGCTGACCAGGTGGCCATCGGAAATTCAGTTTCTACCTTGTAAGGACGTGCATAGCTAGACTATCTCAGCTCTAAATCAAGGAAATTGTTTTCAAATATAAATGAGAACAGTTTTATCAGGGTTGGCTACTTTTGTAATGCAAACCGGGTATATTTCTAAAGTGCTCCTTAAATAGAGCTTTAAGTGCAAAAAACAACAGAGTCCCTGGGCAAATCGCTTGTGGCCTTTTAAGAAAATCCAACTGGATTCAACCCAACACTTGAATTGGCTGGATTCTTGACAAATTGAAAACTAAGGAAAGCCTTTAGGCTTCCAAGATGCTGTCCCTGGCTCAGTGCTCTGTATTCATAAGTACAGTTCCAAAGTTTTGGATAAAGGAAATATATTTTTCACTGGTTTTAACAGAATTCAGATTTTGACATAAAGTAAGTTTCCTTTAATATGTTGCACAGAGCATATTGCCTGGTTATTAAGTCATCACTGTGAAAAAAGTACTCAAATACTCAGGTGGGACTGTTGGGACAAATGAAGACTTTGGTAGTATAGTACATTTTGTTTTGTGGTTGGTGATTAAACTCCGAACTGCATTGCAAAGAGAACAGTCTAATACCTAGCATACTGCTTCATAAGCAAAAATGACACTGTTCATTGTATTGGCATCTGAAAGTTGGTAGTTTATATTTATGGCTGGAAGAATATAAAGAATTGTGTGACAATTGGAATATAAACATAAAACAGCATGACTTCCAATTTTTGTCAATTGCAGCCTTACAACAGTGTTAATCTTTCCTTTTTGTCACTGCCTTTAAAGACCTTGTTAGCTTTATGAAGAAATCGTGAATCATTTCAACCAGAAGTACATCCTAGAAAGGAATTGAGTTGCTCAGTCTTGAAACACAAACCACTTAGTTGGGAGAATTAAGTTTTCAGATGATAAAGCCTCATTGCTGAATTAAATCCTTGTTTGAGTTAATAGTTTGCCATGCACATTATGGTTATTTTTAATCTTTTAATGATTTCCTATTACAGCTACAATAAACGAACCTAATAGTGTGGCCAGAAGTAACATTTGGGTCCTCTAGCTTGACTAGATAATTATTTTATATGATGTCTACTCAGACCATATACGTCCTATTCTTGAAAATGTTTCAGGTCGTCACTCAGACATCTCTTTTACTTTATAATGATGCCTCATGCAAACTAGTAAGAATTCTTCCTTTCTGTTTTTTAACACTAATATTTGCCATCCTAGGTCATTATTCCTGTACTCCAAGAGGAAATCCTTTTCTAGATTTGTTTTAAAAAGAAAACACTTAGAATTTGATGGATCCATCCCTCACTGATCTAGTTACCTGGTGTTCTGCTCATCCAGCTTCTTGCCTAATTCTCACAGACATACTGAGCTTCAGTCCTTCTGTCTTTTTAGTTGTTTTCTCTGTGGTTCTACAGGTTATTTTCATCTTTCTAAAAGAAGACATTTCAGCTCACTGCAATATATGTCTTCTTTTGTCAAACCATCATTCCTTCCCTGTTTTCAACCTAGCTTCTCTGTTCTTACCCTGAAAGTCCCTGTCCTCCATTTTGCTGTAAATGCCAGTTCACACTTCCAAGAGGAACCCACTAATTCTGTGTGTCTTAATTCCCCTGCAATACTAATGCTCTGCCATCTGCTTATCTGAAATATAACACTTACTTTTATTTCCCTCATTCTTGGTGCCCATTGAGCCATTTTATTCCTTCTTTGTCCTTCTGTTTCTTCTATTCACTGATACTTATTTATCAATGAATGTAGGTAACAGGCAATCATTTGTATATATTTGCATACTTGTTACCATATATGCCTTCATGTGCAGTATAGTTTCATCCTGACAGTCCTACGAGGTGAATGAGAAAGGATATATCCCTCTTTTATAAGAGACTAAACTGATGCTCAGAGCCTTTTAAATGCCTTGTCCCACAGCTGAACCAAGATTAGGACCCAGGTCAACTGACTCTTCCTAGTCTACCATACCATATCACCCCTCTCTGGCAGAAGGATTGCAATCCATTAAAAAATCTTCAGTGCATTAGAAACTGGATGGAAATTAACCAAAGCCTTCATTGTACCTTTGCAGATGAGAGCCCCTACAGTAAATCCGCCAGCCAGACAAAGCCACCTGACGGAGCATTGGCTGTGAGGAGACAGAGCATCCCAGGTTAGACCCCAGACTGTTGGATTTTTCAGCTGTTTTACTTTTGAACCCTGTTATTTGATGATCCTAACTAGTTCCAACTTGGTAATAGGAAAAAAAAAAAGAGTGCTGTTTCACAGAGTGTAGGTTGCATTCTATACAACTTGTTCAAACAATATTGAGGAAAGCCAGACTTTGGAAAAGCTTGCCAACTTCTGGGGATTCATCCTGGGTGCAGATTCTTTGTAAAAGGACTGAAATTTGTATCAGCTCTCACTCATGTACTCGCGCTCACCTCTGTTTTCAGGGGACGACATTCACAGCAGCTTCTGTTTCTTTACTGGGACATACCTGGCAGAACAAAGTGGTTTAAAATTGCTGTAGCCGATCACATATGTGCTGAATAACAAATTACTCCTTTCTTCTTATCTCTTTGAACTTAGGTTTACTTCCATTGGACAACTCTTGTAAAATTCTGGGACTCTGTTTCCTATGGAAGCTGTGATTAGTATTCTTGTAATGTAGTGATACTTGCTTTTCAACAAAACGTTTTGGAATAAATCTTAAAATGTATTTTACCCCCAAACGTTGATGTTTTGAAGCTCTGAATTTGAGAATAACACATAAGTTCTAAAATTAAAGGAGAAAGAAAATTCAAACTGTTGTTCATACTTTATCTGAACCAGGTAATTCCTGGAAAACGTCTTATGAAAGCCCCTATATTTAAGAGAACCATTAAAACCATTAATACTTTAGATATTCATTTTATATATTTTGTGTGTTTATATACTTTATATATTCTATGTGAGTAAATTGAGTACAGCTAACCCTTAGCTACAGGATTTTAGAGTACTGTAGTTAAATAATTCAGGAGAAAGAAAGAGTATTTCCACATTTAAGTGGAATGGTTTGGCCAACCTGTCAGTGAAAAGGGGATTTTTCCATTTGAATAAAGAGCAACATGAGTCCGCTTTCTGAGCAACCATCTTCAAGTGTATTATGTAAAAACAGCTTATTACTTTTATTCTTATTCTGAAGGTTTAGATTCATTATGAAAGCACACGGCTTATAATAAGGCATCCCGTAAATGTGTTACACATCCTTTTTAATGCGCATTGAAGATTCTAAACTAATTTCAATTCCATAATTAGGTGACATCCCTCAGTGCTGAGATTTCTTCTATTCCATCCTATAAAACAGCTTTCTTAGTGCTGAGACCATTTAAAAAGACTCTTCAGTCGGCTGTGGGCTATGATCTCTGCTTTATCCTTGTCAGCAATAAGGAAGTACCCAGAGTTTGAAGTTTAAGAATGCCAGGTATCCATCAATGCCTCGTGGCTTTTCCACATTGGCTGGTACTTAGTGTTTCTCTACTGGGAAGACTGAAGAGACTTCTCTATGTCCTTACCATGCCATGTGATATTAAACAAAAGCACCGACTTTAATCATTATTTGCCTTTCTGGGCTGTCTAATGTCATATTGTACTAAATTATAGAATGTTTGAGGGCCAGAGTTTTCCTTAATGCCATTAAGGAGTTTTTTAAGTTATGTGTTAGGTACACAGAACGTGTTGATCATAATCTTCACACACACACAGGTGTCTCTTCTTTATAGAATTTTTCCTTTGTTCCTCCTTTTGTCATTTGAAAAGTCATTGGCATTACGAGACTTTTTTGAGGCCTCATTGGTCCTTTCCCTGAAGTGTGAATATAAGCTAACACCTTTTTGTTCATCTCTGGTAAGGTAGCAGCCAGAAGGGTCAGGGGTCTTCAAAATCTTAGTTATTTGGAACAGTCCAAGAAAAAAGCCTTAACTGGCTAGAGGCCTAGAAAAGCAAGGTGGTGAATGGCTGATTATTGCTTACTGTTATCTTAAGAAGCAAATAAAGAGACTTCTTAGAAACTGCTTTGTAATTGACTTCTGACACTTGGAGTTCTGAACCTTGGACTGTCTTACTTAAAAGTACCTATCGTTCTGGCAAAAAGAAGGTTGTCTTCCCTGATTTTTGGCCAGATCACTGAAGAGAGATCTAACCCAGCATCCAGAAGGCTTTTAACCAGTCATGTTGTGTCTACCTTTACCCCTGCTGAGACCATGAGACAGAAATGCACATAGGACACTGCGGGGGAAATGCACACTCTGTATTATTCGCTGGAGCTTCAGCTGAGAAATCCTAAAGTGTTCGCCTCATGAAGGAAGTTAGACCACATGGAGCTGTGAGGGCCTAATGCTTTATTCCTTTCTCTTGTGCTCACCTCTCAGTCTTCCATCCCTCAAATGTACTTTACCACTCTGGGAACAAGGAAAGATGTGTCTGGAGAGAAGTGCTCCAAGGACTGAAGGAGGGCCTAAAGGAGTGCCTGGCCCATCTACAGTCCCTGGATCTTCTCAGGGAAGAGGCACCTCCCAGAGCCATTTTGCTGCCCCAGTTGTGGGAAGGAAGCGAACCCAAGGGAGCTGAAGCCTTAAAGGAGCCATGCCTTTTCCTCCCCCTGCCCCGAGACTGCCCTCCCAGTGGTCCTTTGAGGGTGACTGAATCTGACCATTCCTGTCAACACTTTCTCTGATGCAAGGGCTGAGGGTATAGGGGGAAGAGTGTAGGGTAGTGGCAGGCATTTGAGACTTCTCTATCCAAGTTTTATGAGAGCCTTAGCCATTCTTTGAAACTTACTCTACAAATGTAGACCTAGAGCTTCCCTGAGTAAATAATGGTACACATAGAGAGAGACATAAGATTTCTTAACATGGGCTCCACTATTTCCATGACATAGTAAAAGAGTAACTTTTAATTATTTGTTAGTCCCAAAGAGGTAACCTTGAATGCTAACAGAAATAGAATTTGCTTTCCATTCATATCAAAATCTACTCTCCCTGTATAAACTCAAAATTATTTCAGCAATTATTTTGTACTCCCAAGTCAGATATGTGTCTTTCATTAAAGACAATTCTAACTAAATCAATTCATCCCCCTCCTTTTCTCTTCTCAAAAAAAGAGAGGGATTAAACATCTCTTAGGAACAAAATGCATTTGCTTTGGATAAAGGGGAAATGCATTATTCATGTTGTTTGGAAACTTGTCGTTTTAATCATGTCTCTTTTGGCATTAAATGTGTTAGAAAAAAGACTTTTTAGGCTTTCATAAGGTTTTATAAAAATTTTAATAGTGATGATAGTAAAACCAAGTCCCTCTGACATTGAAGCTTAACTTTAGGTTAGAGACTTAACATTCTGTTGAGAAATATTACAGAAGAATATTTTCAACCTCACTTCTGCCCATTTTTTTTCAAAGAGAAGAGGAACTTCAAGTACAAAGATATTTTGAAACAACAGATTCTACCATACATCTATGTTTATTAGTAAAAGAATCTGTTGATCTCATTCTTCTTTATTTGAAGATTACTGGTAAATTGAAGTTTGACCGCTTGAAGGGTTTGTCCAAATTATTGACTTTTGGTTTGACAGACTTTGCAGTAATTGTAGCTTTTCCCACTTAGAGATGAAGTATTGATCGTGCTTGTCTAAGGTTAGTGAAGGGAAAAGACAGGATACTACACTAGACCTCAGGCCTAGAATTCGTGTATTTATTTGGCTTGCCTCCCCTTTCCAGGTAGGGTAGCTTTCTTCACTTATGCTAGTCTCTGCATATGAATGTGAATTCTGGGCAATTTACAAATGCAGAAAGATTTCAAGCACTCACATCTATTGCATTTTCAAAATTTGGTGCCCCAGGAAAATTTAACTCTGTAGCCAGAATGAGACCCAAAATTTTATCTGGGATTTTTTTCTCTCAGAGAATATAAGAAAAGATACTTACTAATTTGGTCATAATGGAATGAAATTGATAGCAGTCTTTGTTACTCCTCAATTTGAATATTTGCAGGGCAGGTAAAACTATGGAGCTGAGAATCTGAAATGTCCATTAGTCCAAGATGTGTACATTCACGCCATTCAGAATACATCTAGGAAGGGTCAACACCTATTGAAAAAGCCAAGTGTGGAAAATAATGCAGCACCCGAGGTACCATGGAGAAGCTGGCAACCTTGAAATAAGGGGAACAGGGCAGGCATTTTGAAGGTTCCATCCCCTATGCTCAGCATTTTCCTGTCTTTGTTAGCACACAATTTGATGCTTCACTGGTCTAAATTTTCATTATTATGGCAGATATATGGCGTGAGATTTACACTAGGGTTTTATGGCTATCACACTGTTCAGGTGTATGACAGGCATCTACTCTGACTTTCAGGCCTGGTTCTTCCTCTGCTTAGTTCCACCTTTGAGACCCTCCAGAAAACAGGCAAGTCTCAGGGAATGGAAACCACAGTTTGTTGTATCACCTTGTACGCAAAATACAGTTTTGTCAGTTGCACCTCAATAAAGCTGAGGATGAAAGAAGTAGAGGGCCATTAGATTTGCAATGTACTCTCAAATCATTTAGAAAAAAAAATGGATGTCTCTGCATGTATGTGTGGATGGAGGATGTGATGGAGTGCTTACACAAATGTTCCTGCAACTCACGTCATTTTCAAATTATTTCAAAACTGAAAAGTTTAGAAAAATGATGCTGCAGATGCTGCCTAAAAATGCTGAGTCCAACTCTGCTATTAGCAGAGGGATGATCCACATGGGAAAATAGCAAGGGACCAGCGCCTTTGCTACTCAGTGAGGCTGTCCCTATATCCCTAAAAGCATCCCAGTGGGCCAAGGTGAGGACAGCAGGGCAAGGCCAGGGAGTGCCCTGGCAGAGCCCCTTACAGTCAGCATCAAGAACTCCAAACAATGATTTCTAGAAGTGTCACTATTATTGAATATTTAAGAAACTAGCAACACTATATCACTTCTTTGGAGAAAAGTTGCTGAGATCACAAAGTCAAGACTCCTGGCAGCATTACCTATATGTCTACGATTCTGCCCACACCCCCGTTTGTTTGGTTTTTCCCCTAGTACTCATCCCTATCTGAAAGTAACTGCTCAGTTATTATTTTTTTCTTTCCCAGTCCCTCACTAAAATGAAAAATTCCAAAGGGCAGGTCTTTTATATCTCTTATTCACTCTGTCCCCAAGTGCGTTTAAACAGGGCTTAGCAAACGACAAGTATTCAGTATGTGTGGAACAGATGAGCAGGCAAAGATCAGCAGACAACAGTTCTCTCTGCAGTCTGTTACCTTAGGACCAGTACACTTCCCTACAAGAAAGTGTGACATTTGTATCTCTGCTTACCATGTATTTTTGACTCATTAAGTGCTGTACAGCAGCTATTCACATGGGCCTTGAGGCTGCACCAAATATAACATTTCTAAGAAAATTATCTGCTGTCCAAGACTAATGAATGACACCTAGGTCAGCCAGGAACCAGAGAACTTTAAAGGCCAGAGGTTTCCCCAGCCTCATTTGTTTCTGTTTGAGCAGAAATGTCTGTGCGGTACTGTAACACTGCAAAAAAACTGAAAGTCTGAGAAAAATTTAACATTAAAATTGACAAGATGAGAAGATTCATTCCAGCATTCTGCTATAGAAAAAGGCTAAGAAATAAGTGAAAATAGCTGGAGTCTATAAAAAGAGTGATGCAAAGCAGAACGTATTACTTACCATGGCAGGTGCACATTAAGGATTTCCCCCAGAGAACTGATCTGCTTCACGGTGTGGCTGGTTGTACATACTGAGTTTGCCTCACATAACACTGGGCAAAGCAAGCAGCTTGATTTGTGTGTTCAGGGCTGCAGCTTTCATTAACGATTCAGAGAAATGACAGTCTATTATGTTTGAACTGCTCTCACGCCTTAGTAAACACGGGGGAAATATAATAAAGTGGTTCATATGCAGCAAATGATTTTTAAACAGTAATTCTTCCAGCATGCAATTTAAAGGGAAATTATTTGTAGTGATTTGGTACCATGCCTTGGTATTTCCCAAGCCCCCACTGTGTTTCCAGAGTGGTGGCATTTGGTCAATGCCATGCTTCGGGTACACACAGTAATCAGACGTAGTGACTCTGATGGTAGCCAGCACAGCCTCCCAGTGCCTGCACAGCATTTTACAAGGAGGTTCAAGGAAATGAGCACAAGAACTACAAGGTGAAAGTTTTTCCCCTCTCCTGCTTTTGCACCAAAGAAAAAATTTTCCTACTCTCCAGGTTAGGAGACCTTCCATCTAGGGTCTTTTAATTAAGCGACACCAGAGAATTAGGCTTGTTGAGATTTGTATTGCTTGATTGGCAGCAGAGAATGTGAAGAAGAACCATCTCACACGGTTTACTGTAGAATAGAGTGGGTCCAAGAACACTATCTTATGCATTGAGTTTACGTGACCTTGAACAGCTTTCCAAATTTCAGTCACTCACATGTCATCCTCATGTTTGTTATATATCTGTGCTCCCCCACCCCATATAATAACTAATATGATTTTAAGTAAACTGAAATTGATTCACTTTTTTACTTAGCTTTATCCTTTTATTAGCTGTGATTTAATATGCTAATTATACTTTTCTTACCTAAATTTTTTAACTTCTAACTGAAGTTTTTAAAAAAGGTTTATGTGTCCCCTCATGTATACCCATCAGTGTTTATGGACAGCATACTTTGAGAAACACTGGCTTGGAAAGAGGTTCTTCTCAGAAGTAAATGACTTTGCGAACCCCAATGCCTACCTGTGCAGGGATGTGAGCAGTAGTTATGGATTTATAGTACAGAAACTGGTCATTTGAATGTGAGTGGGAAGCATTTGGGGCTTTTGCTGTAAAAATGAAAGAAATACTAGAAGAGAAAGAATTTACTGAACTTCTGAATATTAATTAATTGGACAATATTAACCCAAAGCCTAGGGAATAACAAGAATTCAGTCATCACAACAGTGGTCTAATCTAGAAAGAGCTTCAGGGAAACTGTAGATAATTATAAACACAACTTTTCCATTCATTTCATGCTACATTCCAAGTATCGGATTAACTGTTTTGGTCAATACTGTTTCGTGTCTTCCTCACAAAACCTGCAGGAAGTTTGTTCATTCCCTTGTAAGAGATGAGCAACCAGTTTTGGAGAGCTAAAGGAACTTTTCCCAAGGTCACAGGGCTAGAAAGTAGTGGAGATTGGATAAACCAGATAAACCCTAGATAAACATGAATTTTGACCAGAGTCCTCAGCAGGAAGTAAAAGGAGAAGATGGTGGAGAGAATCCTTTATAAGAATGGGGTCTAAAGACTTTGACTTCTAGAGGCCAATTGAGCCCTTGCTCAGAAGTATCCAGAAAATATAAGGTGAACAGGAGCCTCTGGTGTGGATGGCCTCTGCCTGTCCATGTCACAGAGTGCATGTCTGTCATCACTGACTGGTGCCCTTGATTAGAGATGGGTCAGCGAATGAAGGCTGGGTGGTCACAACGCCGTACAATTATTTCCCTAAGGAACTGAGGGCTCAGGGTAATGAAGGAGGAAAGCAGCCACCGCTTCAGGCTGTGCTCTCATTTTTTCTGTACATTTGTGATTTTCAGGGCTTCCGACTCAAGGAAAAAATTGAAATTGGCCAACCAGGCTTCTGAATAAATGTTCTTAAATTGGCAACACCATAATTCTATACTTATGTGTCCCATACCTTGGAATAATACAAAGCTTTAAGATAATACTGAATAAATGAAATTAATCACTTTGTTCTGTGGCAGAGCATTTAACCTTGCAAAGAGTTTCTAATATTAGTTCATATATATCCCACATTATCAGATTCAAAGAAGCAAGACTGACTCCCAGGTAAGTGCTCAATACATATGTTTTTATTTTGATTTTTCTAAAATTAACATTCTTATACATTTGTAAAGCCTATTACTGAACTAAATGTTAAAATACTGTTATAAAGATTTCTCCTTCAAAATTTTGGGGGAAATATTTTATAGCTCCTGGCAAATTTCTTTTTCTTTTTAGGAGTTTGATTGCACCCATGGTGCTTTCCTGCCTTCTGCATAACTTGCAGACTGCTTACACATTGATCCCACACCTCTCACCCTTGCACACTTCACTGCATTGCTATTTTTCTCCAGCCAGTCTTTTATTTACTCCCTAACTCCATTATAACAATAATGATCTCTCATTTTTTGACTCTGAGTTTTTATCTCAACTCACCCCTTTAGAGTCATCCAACATTTAATTACCAAACAACTTCTTAGGCACCTACTATGTGCCTAGTACTGTTCCAGATGCTAGGAATATTCTACAAGTCGCTTCTGTCCACCCGGAGTCACCATGCTAGTAGGCAAGGTAGACATTCAACAAACACGGGCAGCCTAACATAAGGACAGGCTTTGCTAAATACATTAAAGTGAAATAAACTAGTATAAGGAGGGCCAGAAAGACATGGGCTCTGTGTTTAAAAAGAGAGTCAAGGAAGCATGGCCTCCATGAGTAACATCCGAACAAGCCTAAAATGAGGAGGTCTGGAGGAAGAGGAGTCTGGGCCAGCAAGTGCACAGGACCTGAGGTCAGAATGAGCTTGGCTTGTTAAAGAAACAGAGAGAAAGCTAGTGTGGCCAGAAAGGGAGAAGCAAGTTTGAGAGTGGCAAGAGATGAGGTTGGAAAGAGAGAGAAAGGTAGGTTCTGTAGAGCCGATAGCCAAGGTAAGACTTTGGATTTTATTCTAAGTGTGACAGGAAGCCACCACAGGGCTGAAGCCATTGAGGTACTGATGCAATTTTTTAAATTTCTACCTTCTATGTGAAAATAGACTTTCAGGAGATGAGAGTGGAAATAAGGAGATCAGTGTCATTGCTGCATTTCAGACAAGAAATGACGACTTGAATAACGGAGGTGGAGGTAGTAAAAAATGGCCAAACATCAAAGAAAGAAGCCAAAGAGCCTGCTGACAGAGTAGATGTGGAACGTGATAGTCTAGGATGGGTCCAAATATTGCTGATAAGATGAATAAGGTGGAGACTGTGGACTGGCCATAAGATTCTTCTGTAAGAAGGGGTTTTTTGGTGACTCTGACCAGCAACATTTCAATGACATGTGGGAGCAAAACCCTGATTGGAGTAGGTTGAGGTAAGAATAGGACTTCTGTAAACAGAGGCAGAAAAATTGAACAATTCTTTTCAAGTTTCAAAAAAAAAAAAACTATCAAGAGGAGCAGAAAATGGAACAATAGCCAGAGGGGACTTGTGGCCAAGGGGGACTTTTCTTTTACATGTGACAGAGGATACAGTACATTTGTGTACTGATGTGGCTGACCTAGTGGAGTGGGAGAAATTGGTGCAGAGGAAGAGGGGATAAAAGTGAAAGCAAAGTCTTTGAAGAGGGTAGGGCAGGACTAGAGTTGTCAGCAGGGGGAAGGCAGGCAGAGTCCAAGGACACAAAGGCAGGAGGGTGGTAGATTTCCTGCTGAGAACATCTGTGAGTCCTCTTCTGATGAGTGCATTTTCTTAGTGAAGTAACTGATGAGGTCATCACAGAGTAAGGAGGGAAATGGTGTGTTACGGGTTTGTAGGAAGAGGAGGTAGCATTTTAAAGCCTGGTAGACGAGATTGCTGAGGGCAATGTCCCAGCATTACCATGCAGCCCAGTAGATCCCTAACTAAATAGAACCTTCTTCTCTCTTACAAACCCTGCATCTTCAAATCAAAAAGGGATAAAATGAACTTACCCATCTAATGCTGAGGCCCCATGTCATCTCTATCTATCAGATTCCATTTCCCCTGGGAGCCCACCTGTGACGCCTCCTTTCCACAGTCATTTCTTGTTATGAGAACTGAGAATATTATGTGTCTTTATTCAGCTTTTTGGCAGTTCAGCCTATTCTGTTTTAACTGGCTCTGCAGTGGTTTTCTTGGGTTCGAGACTTATCTCTAAGTTTACAGTCCTTTAAGTTCAAGAAAATATTTCTTAATTAAAAATTCACCCACAAAGTTTCATCCAGCAAGGTTCATAGCTGTGTGCAGTCCATGTATGTTATACTAAAGACTCTCCTTTCATCACCTACCTTAGCATCTGATCACTATTATGCATCAACCCTTATTAAATAATGAGATGGAATGACAAATAACAACTCATGGTACCCTTACTGCTCTTTCTTTCATATACACCTAAGCCTACCTCCCTCAGTCACATGCATGCACATACACACACACACTTTCCATTGTCCTCTTTCTGTATAGGGAGCTTCTTCTGCTTTAATGTTTTTAGAGATAGCCCCCATTTTTTTAAATCTCTGCATGTTAGGAAGTAGCCCTTACGCTGATTAGCTGAAGTTTCTCCCCTTGTACCTCTACCCACCCATTGGCTCTTCTAATCCCCAAAGTAAGTCTTTCAGGTACTTTAGTAAGTCTCGGTAAGTTTAGTAAGTTGAGGCAGGTCAGTAAGTCTCTGGTACTTTAATGACCTGTTGTCTCTTCTCTGAGTTGTTGTTTAACCAGGTAAAGCATGTTCCTTCTTTCAGCCTTGCCTTCTGGGACATTTTTTCCACACCCTGGTGGTCTCTCCCCTGTTCCTCAGTGCTCTTTAGCATGTGGCAGCTAAAACTGAACCCCTTGCCCAGCTAAAGAGAAAAAAATACAAGAAAACCATTACCTACCCTGATCTACATGTTCCATTCGATGAATGCAAATTAAGATGGTAGCTTTAAAAGACATAGGAATGTTTGTTTATATTGAATGCAGTTGGTAGGTCTTGTTCTCATTCTTGTGAACTGCTTTTAAGATCTAGGCTTCCTCTCTTGAGCTGTAGCTCTCCTTACAAGTCTGGGCAGCACTGCATCCTTCCTTCAGTTGTCTGCACGTTTATTGCTGTTACATTCAGCTGGTAAGGTTTAAGAGGAGGGGAGGAAGCATACTAACAATTGCTGGACGTCTATCATGTACCAGTCTTATTTATTTAGAAGAGATAGTTAATTATCCCAATTTTACAGAAGAATTAAGGCCCACAAAGGCTGAAGTAACTTGCCCAAGTTTACCCAAAAAAGCTGGTATTTGAGTTTAGAATTACCTTAATTCAAAGCCCCTCACCTTTCAGCTATGTGTCTGCTCTTGAATGATTCAGCTCATCTTTCCAACATGGTAGATATAGTCTCTATTCCTGTTCATCACATATATTTACTGCTCTTCTTAGCAGTGAATTAGCCATAATTTGATAAGCATTTAACCATGCTAAGAATTTTGAGCATAGCAGTACCAAGGACAGAGCTCAGCAGCATCCGCACCACCAGTAACTTGATCCATTAACACTGATTGGCAGGCTTTGGGCATCCTCAGTGAGCTTGAGAGCCCCAGACTTTGAGTGGACAGTACTCTCATCTGTCCACGGGCTATTATGAGAGTTCTTTCTCAAAGCCCACTGAAATATTCAAATATGTGCCTTATTCTTCAGTGGTATAATGATCCTTTCTAAAATTTTGCCAGGATGTGCCATCAATTCCAGAGACCCAGAATTTCCAGAGCTCCTTACTATAGCAATTGAGATGTATACTCATTCTTGGCATTGTGGCATATCATTCATTTTTATCTTTATTTCATGATCACATCTGAACATTCTTTTAATTCTCTGGGAGGTAATTTTTCCAATTCTAGAAACTCAAATGTAATTTAAACAGCTAAGGAATATTCTTTTGATATCATTTTACCTAGCTTTGGTATAACTTTCCTTTTTAATCTTAAGTTCTATCCTTTCTAGTTTAAAATTAGTGTGCTTAGAAGCCACTGGAGATGCATCACTGGAATCGAGTAGCACAGCATTTCACCGTACTTTTAAAAGCACCTTTATGCCTGCTCCTACCTGCAGTAGGCTTCTTCCCCATTTTCTTCTTGTTCTGGCCTAGAGAACTTGGAAAAATTCTTCTAGCTGTCCTTAACCTCCTGTTAGCTATAGTTCTTGCATGATAAGTTGTCCATATTCTAATAAAGCACAATCAAGAACTATTCTTTCTAGGAGGCAGATGAAGGTGGTAGTAATTACAGTGGCAGGACCTCCTCTTCTGCTCTCCAGGCACAAGGATTAAAGGGAAGAAAGTGCTCAGAGTTTGCAAAAAAAGGAAATAGCAAATATTTACACTGCTGATTATGTCAAGTGCTATCAAGGATACAGAAAATAGAAACATACTGATAGGAATATAAATTTTTTGGAAGGCACATTAACAGCATCAGCCAAAATGTTGAAAAACATTTCTGGGAATATATCCTTCAGCAATCTCCACATGTGTGCACAAAGATGTAAACATACTCGCCTACTTATAAGATGTGGTCATTTTGGAAACTCTTCCCAGCCCAGTAAAGAAATATTTTGAAAAAAATGTAAGTAGCTCCCGAACAACCACTGTCACTTCACCTGTGCCTCGGAGGGACAGCACTGTTGGCTGTGGGGGAGGCTGGCTCTGCTGATAGGACGGGACGTCTCCCAGCTCTGGAGCCTCCTGTTGAAAAGTGGGAAGCGAGAGTCCCCTCAGTCAGCTGTGAGTGGACCGATGGTGTGTGGCTGACCATGAAAATGGGCAGGACTGAGAATAACTTGTGCCAGTAAATCAGCAGACAGGCAAACCTTGTTAGGAAGTCTTTTGGCACCATTTTTCCAATGGCATTTGCTCACTTTGTGTCTCTGTGTCACATTTGGGTAATTCTCACAATAGTTCAAACTTTTTTATTATTATTATATCTGTTATAGTGATCTGTAATCAGTGATTATGACTCTCTGAAAGCTCAGATAGATGGTTAGCACATTTTAGCAATAAAGTATATTTTAAGTAAAATGTGTACATTTCTTTTAGACATAATGGTGTTGCACACTTGATAGGCTATAGTACACTGTAAACATAACCCTGGGAAACCAAAACTATTTGGCTTGCCTTATTGCAACACTTGCTTTATTGCAGTGATCTGGAACCAAATGCACACCATCTCTGAGGCATACAGAGATGTTCATTGAAGCCTTGCTTATTAGTAAAATATTGTGAACAACCTAAAGAATCTGTTAATGGAGGAATGGTGAAACAAACTAGGGTGCAGCCAACCTAAGATTAGAAAACTATTAAAAAGTATGAGCTAGACCTCTAGGCCATGCCAGGAAAAGATCCCCAGGACATACTGTTATGTTGAAAACAGCAAGTTATCATTGTGTTGTTTAATGCAATGTAGGTTAAATGCAGTGCCTGGAAAGGGAATGGAAGTTTGGGTGCACTTTGACAGTGGTTTCCTCTGAGCTAAAGAGGGGTAGATGGAGCATGTGAAAGGGTGCCCTCAGGCTTTCCTCCTAATCCTTCTGTGTCATTTGAATCTTACACTAAAAGTGGTTGTGTGATACCTGGGTAATTCTTTAAAATACTATAATGATAAGAAGGAATATTAGTGAATTGGGGCTGCCTGAAAGAACCCAATCTCAGTGGGCATATCAGACCCAACCCTGCAGGTGGAGAAGAGAAGGTGGCATCTCTGCCAGCTGACACTGCATAGAGCCAACAACCTTATAAATATTTGCACAGGTGTCAAGAAGGCCATGTGCAAGAAGAAACAACGGAAGTGTGAGGGTCTCTCTATAGCATCTCACTACGCTGATGGACAGTGACTGCAGTGGGGGTGGGGGACTTATAATATGGGTGAATGTTGAAACTACAATGTTGCTCATGTGAAACCTTCATAAGACTATATATCAATGATACCTTAATTTAAAAAGAAAATGTGAAGTTCTCACCATTCATAGGAGTAGGAGAAAGCAGAACATTTGAAACAAAAATGATCACTGGTTTCAAATATTTTAAGTCACATGGAAAAGGGATCAATGTGTTCACGATCTTAGAGGTGTAAGTAGAACTTACATATCAGAGGTCAACAACCAGCATCACTCCACCAGCCGAGGGAAGCCTACTGATGTGTTTATGGGGCCAGCAAATGACCTGAGGCAGCACCTATTGTTCTTCACTCTGTTTCATATCCACGCCTCAACTGATCGGCTTACACACAGGCTGCTTCATTCACTTGGTGTGTCTGATTAGTACTTGCGTTCGGACTTTTGACCCGAACTCTAAGTGTTAAGTGACAGGAAATCAGATTTGGAGCAACTCAAGGTGGAACTTTCTGAGAAGTACAGAAAGAGACACAGGCTCTGTAGTTAGCCTGTCTTGTTTGAATCGCAGCCCCTCCACCTGCTGCTACGTGGATTTGGGCTGGTTGTATAAGTTTCATGCTTCCTATATCAGCTGTCCTGTTTTACGAAATGAGAGAGTGATGAGGACCAAGTAAGTCAGTGCCTGGAAAGCATCTCCTGGAAAGCATTATCTATTGCTGTGTAACAGTGTTCACACACTTAGAGTATAAGACATATTTATTATCTCATGGCTTCCATGGGTCAGTTTTCTTTGCATAGCTTATCTGGCCCTTTTTTTAGGGTCTCGCAAAGCTATAATCAAGGTGTCAGCCAGGCCTGCAGTCTCATCTGAGACTTGACTGGGGAACTGTCTGCTTCCAAGCGCACTCACAAGGGTTGGCTGAAGTCCAGTCTTATGTGCAGAATCACATACATGAGATCACATACAGCCCTGCACCTTTGCCATATTCTGCTGGTTACATACAAGTCACGGGTCACACCACACTTGAGAAAAGGGAACAGTGATTTGACAGATAGTAACTGCACTAGTTGGGGTGAGGATTTATTAATGTAGATAACTGTTGAATCACTATGTTGTATTCTTGAAACCATTACAATATTGTGTATCAACTATACTTCAAGAAAAAAGTACCCCAAAAAAGTCAAAATAAAATAGAGGGGACAATGCAAAGGCTCATGATCAGGAGTTAGGGGTCATGGAGAGCCACCCTAGAGTCTGCCTACCGTGGCATGCTAAGTCAGGCCTCATCCATGGAAGGTGCTTAATACATGAAGTTATTCATTGAAACCATCTGAAGAAAACATAGGTAGCTTTCTGAAAAGATTAGTTTCTCACACCAGGGCTATTCAGACTGGTACTGGATGGTAACCATGGACATGTAGCAAAGAAGACCAAATGGAGGTGGGTCCTGGACCAGACAGCCTTTCGGATCACCTGTGACTTGCTGCGGTCCTCAGGCAAGGCGATGAGCGGCCCCCATTTCAGAGTCGCTGCCCACGCTCGTGCTGGGCTCGTCGCTGCTCTTCTCTGTGCAGGCTATCTTTTTCATTTTTACCTTGCTTCACCTGTGTAAAGGAGGGAACTTAAGCATCCCAGATAATTTTCTGAGAATTCTAGGAGTGAATTTGGTCCCTCTTAAAACAGCCCAGCTTTGGGGGTGGGGCTCAGGAGGGAGGAAAGAGATATATTTCACCTCTAAGATTTGCAGACACCAGGGCCCTATTTTCAGCTTGTGTCTTTCAAAACTCTAACATGGTTTGGGTACCTAGACTGCATTTGATAAAGGCTGTATAACATTGTTGGATGTTTCCTGGAAGGGGGGAGATGATAAATAGGACTTCTAGGCTTTCCTTAGAAAGCTGCCAACACACCAGGGTTTTTACATATATGAGTCCCTCCCCAGCCAAGTCACAGGCCTCCACTGTTGGTATAGAAGGTTTGGTAAATATGTACATTCTGTGTAGTAGCTCAACCTTGGAAAAGGGTGGATAAGGCAATTCCATTATGGTAGCATAGAAGCCAGAAATGTGCTTTTTATGCTGGAGAAATTCTTGATTTAAGACATAGATGGCCATGGCCTTGCGTGTGTATTTCAGTGTATATACCAGCAGTATTTCTGCACTCAGCCTCTGAAAAATGTGACCAGAGAACCATATGGGCCACACACGCAAACACCCAAGGTACCCTGAGTCATGCTCTCGGCCCTGCCCTGCTGGGGAGGGTTGATGGGAATGACTAAGGCACAGTTTAGCCATGCTAGGCACTAAATATTAGAAATACAATAACCATGAAGCATCCCTATTATTTCTTTAATTCAAGCAATTTCCCAGTAGAGTGTTGAAGTGTTAATCGCTTCTGCACTTCTTTAGTTGGCTGATATGTCCTGTCTCACCTGGCTAAGAGAAGCAATTATTGTAATTCTCTCCTGGGCTTGGTGAGATAGGCTGTAATGGATTTTAAAGGAATTGAGAGGGCATAGTGCTTTTAAAAAGAAACCGTTCACTGCTCCGTTCACTTGGTAACATGGGTGGATATTGTACCAGAGAACATGATGAATCTGTTAGAGGAAAATGTGTGATGGGGAAAAAAAGACTGTATTTTTTTCAGGAAATACGTATCCAGATTTCAGATATGAGAAAAATATCTTCCCATATGTGTGTATATCACTGAGTTGAACAAAGATTAAACAAAATAAAAGAAAAGAGTAAGCCTTTTCTTTAGATATTCAACAGGGCATATTTCTCATGAATTTCAACAGAAAGTTGTTATTTTCTGGAACTGGTGTGGCTTTGGCAGATGGCTAACTCAATTCAAATCAGTAAATATTCTTTTACCCGGTGTGTGAAAGTAACTTTCTCAATCCACTTGAACCACACTTTTGTTTTAGTATTTCATACCTGGATTCCAGAAGAAAAAGAAACATGGTCTTAGAATTTTTTATTAGAATTTGGAACTTTTTTTGGATGAGTCACTTTGGCAACTCATCTAGCCAAGGTAACCCATGTTAACCAAAATGATGTACCAGAAAGAAGATTGAATTTAGAGTTACAGCACCTGGTTTTAAGTTCTAGCAAAATGATTTTCCTCCTATGGTGTCCTTAGGCAAGCCATGTAACCTTGCAGGGCTTCAGTGTTTTCATCTTTAAATCCTGGGTTTCTGTGAGAATCAAATGAGAAAACGTACATGACTCTGCTAGGGAACGCCTAAAGAGCTATACAGATGTAACATGGTATCATTGAAGGAAGAGCTAGGTTTTGTGACACCTAAAGCTTGTGCAATTTGAGGGGAGGCAGCTCTTTCTAAAAAGAGCACACTGCTATCATCTTCAAATTTTACAAAACCATGTGACCATGTGAGCATGACCCCTGCCCGGCTTTGAATGAAGCCTGTGGCCCTGAAGGTCCTAGAAAGTTAAGAATCAATAGGCTTACCTGGGCATTATTATTATAGACTTACTGAATGCCAGAGCTGGGTGTGGCCATACCTGCCTTCTATGGGGGCTCACACCTTTGTTCACAGTAGAAACCTGTTTGGAAACCTGATAGGTGAAGGAACAAAGAAGAAAACAGATAAGAGTAACTGATGTTAGGACAAGGGACCAGAACTGTGCCAGCTTGGCCTTTTCCTGCCTTGGGTCCTTAAGAACTGCAGTTGTAAGTGGAGTTTGGAGGAATCATACTGTGTTTCATGTATTTGAAGACCCATTCCCCACCCCACCCCTCACCCACATTTAAACAACTGTGAGACCAGATGCATCTTACAGTTGGTCTTGAACCTGTGGTCTTTGTGACATCACCATCACTGCCTGGGCTCCTCTTTATGCGGTTGTGATTCTGGGTGATAAGATAGGATAAATGCAGTCCCTTGAAGTTTCAGGCAGTAAACCATTTAAAGACCATTTGAGGAAGGACCATATGCATTGTTACTTAAAACATTCTGTTGACAGCAGTTTGGAAGAAATTACAAGAGACAGTAACAGAGCCCCCTCTCAAAAATCTGCATGAGCATTGTTCTTGATGTCCAGAGGACAATATTACATGGAAAATACGGACATCGAATGTGAAGGAAATGAAGGCGTACCTTAGTCATCTTACATTTCCCTTTCATGCGTGTACTTTGAGTTCTTCAGTACGTAAAATATTTTTTTAAACTTAGTGATAAGAAAGCATATTATAATTTAATTGGCAACATTTCCTAGTAGTAAATAAAATAAATGTGCCTTAAAAGTGATGACATCTCAAAGTCAACAAACTATGGTTCTTTTAAAACCATTTAGTTCTAATTTTGCGTTTCAAAGATTAATGACCAGAGAGCGTTTAGTGACATACCCATGGCAATATGGTTTTTCCAGGACCTAATGAACCAGTTGCAGATATTTGTCAAGCAGTTCTTTCCTAGTCAGCTTGGGCTAGAGCCCTCACCCTGTGTTTCACTCATCAACACTAATCATATGTTAAGATTTTTAGTTGCTTAGGGTCTGTATTTCTTACTAGAATATAAATTCCTTGAGGGCAGGGACTAAGTCTGTCTTGTTTATTTGCTAGATAACAAGGCAACTAGCATTTAACAAATGATCAATAGATATTCACTGGAAAGATGGATGGATGTGTGGATGTATGGATATGATAGATGGTTGGTTGGATGAATGGATGGTTAGTTGGATGAATGGTCAGGTGGATGGATGGATGGATGAAAAGGACTAAAACCTTTCATACTCAGAGAGAAGCTATAAGATAGTTGGGTAAAGTGTTGCTGTATATGGTGATTGATGTACTAATATAAAGGACTGAGCAGAGTGGAAACAGTAAGGACTCTAGTTCGTCTGCTTGTTCCCTTGCCGCTCACCCTAATGGGGAGTCTTTCCCTTGGGACTAGCGTATAGTTGTTTCTCACATGGGGCAGAAGAAAAGAACTGGATCAGGAGAGGGGCCAGGAGGAAAGGCTACCCTCCTTGTCAAGGCAGAGGAGGCCAAAGGAGGATGTGGTCACTGTCCTTGATGTGGGCAACTCTGCCTCCCTCAGTTCCGGATCCCGGTGGGGTCTCAGTAGGGCTCTAATAAAACTCACGCTCACTGCAGCAGGCTACCCGGCCTCTCCATGGAGAATCCACAGGCTCCCTTGATGCCTTGCTGATTTGTTATCTACAGTGACTGCACTATTAGTTTCCCATCTGTTCCTTTATCTGAAAGGGTTCAAGTCTCATAAAACAAAAGGAAGTCAAGTGAATGCCCCTGACATCTGTGAGAAAATGAAAGGGACTGATTTACTGTCATCCTGGTAACTTGGAGTCCACCTGAGGCTGACCTTCACCTTAGTTTTCAGCCCTTTTCTCAGCAGTAGTCATGTACACATTCTTGGGTCCATTGTTTAGCAAATACTCTATGATGAGTCCGAACATTTACAGCATTGAGTTACATGAGGAGGAAATTCCATGTACCTGAAATAGATACAAAGCTCTGCTTAACAAACTAATTTTCAAGTCCTGGAAAATGGGAGTATTATCCTCTCACAGGGTTGCTTTGAAGGTTAAATTAAATAAGAGATGTAAGAACAGTTTGTAAAGTATTAACTGCTTTAAAAGGATGAAGAATTGTAGAAGGCATCAGGGATTTCCTAATTTTAATTTCTCCATTCAGTCATCTTGTTTAACTCATGCCAGACTCATGGATCCTTACATACACATAGAAGGAGGCCAAGCAAGTGTAGCTCTGAGGGCTGTTTGTCTGATGGTTTAAGAAGTCTGATCTTTCGTTGAAGTTTATCCTCCCCCCATTTCCTTTCAAGCAGAATGGGACCCTCAGCATTGTCCTATTAATTATCTTTGAAGAAGCAACAGCCCCTAAGCAGTGTATAGCAGTGTTGGGCACTAGCTAAACTCCCTAACTCACTGATGACTAGCATTCACTAGCTACCAGTGAAGCTTCCCCTGATGTCTGTCCATCTTGGGGTCTTCCTTTACCTCCAGAGTGTTTCTCTCTTCTCACCCCACAGCTGGACAAGATATAATGCTCAGCACTTCTTGTTTAGCTGGACTTCCAGGCCCTTGGTTTATTCTGATCCAAGCATAACAGCTCTGGTTTTTTATATCTAAATAGTTACTCAACATAGAAGACTGGCCAAAAGGATATCCAAAAGACACACAAAAATAAATGACACACACCCCCCAGCCAATATCTCATTAATTTGCTAAGCAATGTTTGGTACCTCTCTTTCTCCAACTATTAAATGGAAAGGATAGTAATACTACAAGTAAATATCCTACTTTGACCCAACAGAAGAGCTTAAACCTTTGAATCCACATCCATTGGCTACAGGGGACTGTCCCAGGACCACAGGTGGAACTCTTATTCCTTAGGCTGCCCATCAACACTGTGGAACAACCACACTTAATTGAAATTGTTAACAGAGACACTTGTCTCTCAGACATTTAGAGCTGCAGAAAGGTAGAGAATCTGATTCTTGGTCTTTGAAATGCTAGCCCAGATTCTGGCAATAGTAGATGCTCAAAAAACGTTTTTGGACCAAAACAGTCCACAAGTATCTGTAAGAATGCAATCACCTTCTCTAGGAGACCATTGAAGAGCAGAGTAATTTCAAAGTTAGCTAGGCCAATTGCTTAAGTTTAACTTGCAGAATTCAGTTTTCAATCATGTCACAACTTTGAAGATATGAATACAACCAAGTAGCCTACAGGTAAAAAGTCAAGGATGGAGCATTTTCCCAAAGGAAAATTTCCTGGGCTCTTGAGGCAAGTGTGATTTCTGCTCAGTGCCTTTTGCTGGTCCTTATGAATTCTCAGATATAAATGTGCACCACTCAGGCCATCCTGTTCAGGAAGAGGGCAAGTTTCACTGAGGTGGGTCACTGCCTATTTCTGGTATCTTAAAGGTGGTGTCACTTTAATTGTTAGATGATCTGTAGGAACATATGACTGGTAGATTTGGGCGTTATTTGCTCTTTCATGACTGAATGAGATAAATACTGATCATAATTTTGTTTCACATGAATATTTGTGGTACGTAATATTTATGTGCTGTAAGTCCCTGCCACTAATCTAACTTATACTCAGATTCTAAGAGGATGAGAGAAATTCTGGTACATTCCTCATGTCACTGCCCAGAGTGGAAAGTGCCAGAAGACCTTTCTTTGCTAGTCTGGGTGGCAAGAACTGAGTGAGACTAAAAATGCAGCCGTTCATCACTGAAACCCAGCTTTGATCCCAGCAGCTTTGCTGAACCAGCGAATATTAGGAGGAACTTGAAATGAGTATTGGAAAAAGCATCTGTTATTTCCTGAGGGGAATAACTTCCTAGTAGCACCACTAAAAGTAAAATACAGATAAAACTGTAGCATGAGTAATAATGTTCTTTCCAAAAGAAATATGCAGATAAAGCTATCATATTCTGGTGTGAGCCTCCATCCCCCTTATGAAGACAGTGGAAAAAAATAATCAACCAAGTAAACTGAGGGAAAAATAACTCTGTCTGCTTCTGTTCAAATTCCTTTATCATTCTGCACCAACCAGTGATAGTTCTGTTTACTGCAAGCCAATGCTCTTTGTCCACCCTAATTACCTGAATTTGAACTTATGTGTTCATTCATTCCACATTGATTTTTCACATGGACCTTCCTTTTTGTAACAGAAGACACCAAAAGCCCAGCTTTGGAAAAATAAGACATCAACAAAATTAATGTAGTGTGATCTACTGTTGGACAAAACTATTGTGCCAGGCACCATCCTAGGCATTGAAGATACAGAGGGAACAAAACACTATCTTTATCACTAGCATTTGAAATAAGGTAATTTAATCTATAGACTTTTCATCAAAAATATTTCTATTTTACTGTTTATGACTTTTTAAAGCTATAGAGTTAATGGAATTTCAAGAATGAAAGAGCTCCACCATTGTCTATTTTGGTAAATGTGCCTATGGTATTGCTTTTAAAAAAATTCATTTTCTCTATTAATATTACAGATAAAGGGTGAGGGTCTTAGCAAAACATTTACTTCATTTGGGGGGGTGACAAAAACTATCCTAAGACTAGGTTTTTCCCTGGTATTTAAATATTATTTAGTTTCTCTGTATATTACATTATATTATTGGATTGCCACCCCCATCCCATTCCAACAACACAAACTTCCTGTCATTTTCCCGATTCACTTTTTAGTGACAGAAAACAAAAGGTTCCAATCAAGCAAGTCAGAAACCGTGAAGTTCTCTTGTCCCTTACATTTCCTCAATCCCCACATATTTAATTTAATTGTCCCTAACTCAGGGCACTTCCTGAATATTCCTAGAGTCCACACCATCCATATAGCTATCAATGGATTTCAGTGTTTTATGTGTTGCCTACCTGTCCCCCAAAATTCACCCTACCCTGATTGCCTTGGTATCTGTCTACCCTGCAGTTCTTAGCCTTCTTTGCAGTTAGGTATGGACAAGGAACAAGTTCTTACTCTTGGTATGTTAACAGAAGCAGACCAGCGGTGGCTTTTAAGAAAGCTCTTTTCACCCTTCCACCAGGTGCATGTAGACAGGATAAAGTCCTAGGGCAGAACTTTCCAAACTTTCTCAGTTCACAGAGCCTGTAGTGTCTCTGTAAATTTTTAACAGCACCTCTGTCAAATGCAGTATCATTTATTTATTAGTCCATCTATTAAATTTATTTTAATAAATTTATTTCCTTTTATTAAATAGTCAGGTCCAAACCACTTAGTAACCAAAAAAAAAAAAACCTAAATTGAAAAAACCTCAAGTACTTAGTATGTGATTGGCTTACTAGGCACTACACAACTTCTTAAACCTTCTGGTAACACTGACAGCATTATTTCTTGTTCCACATTGATTTTTCACATGGACCCTCCTTTTTGTAACAGCAGACACCAAAAGCCCAGCTTTGGAAAAATAAGACATCAGCACAATTAATGTAGTGTGATCTAATGTTGGACAAAACTGTCTCCTGCTAGTGGTTGGTGTTGTGTCCAGCAAATACGTATAGCTGTATTTCCTTTAAAATTTTTAAATAGTCCATGATGGTCCTATGAGTTCACTGAGGGAACCTCAAGGCCCCTTAGTGCACAGTTTGGAAACCAGAGCCCTAGAGGATGACAGAGTCACAAAATGGAAAAAAGCATAAATCCCTGAATCTCTGTGTGGAGGAGAGCTGACTGCTGATTAGAAACACGTATCTTAGACTCATATGAGAAAAATAAACTTCTATTGTGTTTGAGTCATTATTCATTTTTGTATTTGTTGACATCACCTAGCCTAACTTACTTCATACATTATATTACTACAGTAACCTCCTAATGGTTCTCTTTGACCCAAATCTAATGCCTTTCTGTCCAACACTTACATATCATCATTACCAAATCCACTGCTTTACACCAATAACAGGCCGTAATTTTCTAAAATCCAAATGTGAACACTTCCTGTGTTTGCCTCCTAGTCTGTTTTCCACCAATGCATCTTCAGGCACCAAACCCTAAATCACTGTCTCTCAATCTAGACATATTAGATCAACTGGGGAGCTTTAAAAAACAACCAATGCCCTGTTCCCACCTCCAAGGATTTTCAGCTAATTGAAATGGACCAATTTCTGGAAGAGCACAAGCTACCACAACTCATCCAATATGAAGCAGATAATTTGAAAAATCTTGTAGCTATCAAGGAAATTGAATTTGTAATTTTAAAACTCCAAAAAAGGAAATGTTCAGATCGAGATAGCTTCTTGAAAAATTACACCAAATGTATAAAAATAAACAACAATTCTACACAGAAAGTAGAAGAGGTTCAAATTCATTTTATGAAGCTAATATTATGACCCTGACATAAAAAACAGATAGTACAGAAAGAAAATTAGAGAATATATCCTTGATGAATGTAAATGCAAAAAATCCTTAAAATATTAGCAAATAGAATTCAGCGATATATATTTTTTAATTATATACCATGAACAAATGGAATTTATTTCAGGGATGCAACATTGATTCAACATTAGAAAATCAATCAGTGTAGTCCACTACTTTGTTAGACTAAAGAAGAAAAATCACATAATCATAATTGATTTGATGCAAAAAAATCTTGACAAAATTCAAACTCATTCATGATAAAAACTCTCAGAAAAACAGGCATAGAGGAAAATTTCCTCAACTTGATAAAAGATATCTACAAAAAAGTTACAGCTAACATAATACTTAATAATGAAACACTGAATGTGTTTCTCCTAAGATAGGAAACAAAGTGTATGTCCACTCTCATAAGTTAATTCAGCATAGTGCTAGATGCTTTAGCCAAGGCTTTAGGCAAGAAAAGGAAATAAGTGGCATATAAATTGGAAACTGTCCTTTTTTGCAAATGACATGATTATCTGTACATAGAAAACCCTAAGGAATCTACAAGAAAAACCTCCTAGAACTATTAAGTGAGTTTGGCAATGTCACAAGATACAAAATAAATACACAAAAATCAGTTGTATATCTATATATTAGCAATGAACACATGTACATCAAAGGTAATAATGCAATACTATTTGGAATTGTTCCCCCCAAATGAAATCATTAGGTGTAAAAGTAGCAAAACAGGTACAGGACTTGTCTGCTGAAAAGTACAAAATGCTGATGAAAGAAATCAAAGAAAGTCTATGTAACTGGAGAGACATATCACATTCATGGATTGCAAGACTCAACACAGTAAAGATGTCTGTTCTTTACAAATTGATGTACAGGTTTAATGCAAATCCTATGAATATCCCAGCAAATATTTTTTAGCTACAGACAAGATTATTCTAACATTTATGTGGAAAGGCAAAGGAATTAGAATAGCTGAAATAGTTTTTAAAAAGAAAAAAAATTAAAGTCAGCCTACCCAATTTCAAGACTTACTATGTAATGATAGAAATAGACTGGGTACTACTGCAGAGAAATAGATACATCAGTGGAGCAAAATAGAGAACCCAGTATTATTGACTGACTTTTGACAAGATGCAAAAGCAATTCAAAGAAAGAAAGATAGCCTATTCAACAAATGGTGCTGGAGCAATTGGGCAGCCATAGCCCCAATCCCCAAAACAATATATGAACATTGACTAAGTCTCACGCCTTATATAAAAATTAACGCACAATGGAACAGACTTAAAGGTAAACTATAATATTATAGAACTTTTAGAAAGTGTGGAAGAAACAGAAGAAAATTTTCATGATCTAAAGTTCAACAGAGTTGAACTTGACAACAGCATGAACCACAAAATGAATTGATCAATTAGACTTCATCAAAATTAAAAACATTTGCTCTACGAAAGACCTTGTGAAGGGGATAAAAAGAAAGTCTACAGACTGGGAGGAAATACTTGAAAGCTGCATATTCAATAGGGACTATATCTAGAATATATAAGCAACTCTTAAAATTCAACAGTGAACAGGCAGTATGATTAGAAAATGGGCAAAAGACATGAAGAGACATTTCATTAAAGAGGATATGTGGATGGCAAATAAGTAAACACACAAAAAATTGTTCAACATTTTTCATTAAGGAATTGACTCAAATTACCCCAAAATTAAAGCCACAGTTAGATATCACTGACACACTTATCATTATGGCTAAAATAAAAAATAGTGACATCAAGTGCTGACAAGGATACAGAGAAATGGATCATTCATACATTGCTGGTGGGAATATGAAATGTTACAGCTACCTTGAAAATAATTTGGCAGTTTATTAGAAAGCTAAATACTCAACTACCTTATGAACCAGCAGATGTACTTCTGGATATTTATCCCAGGGAAATGAATATTCATGTTCACAAAAAATCTGTAAATGAATATTTATAACAGCCTTATTCGTAATTGCTCAAAATGGGAAACACACACATCCTTCAACATTTAAATGGTTTAACAAACGATGGTATGTCTACACTAAGGAATACTACTCAACAATAAAAAGTAACAAACTATTGCTACCCACAACTTGAATCAATCACCAGAAAATTATACTGAGTGTAGAAAGTCAACCAGAAAGCATTCATACTGTATGATTGCATGACAAAGCAATGAAGTTATGCACATAGAGAATAGGTTAGGGGTTGACAAGGGTTAATGAAGAATAGGTTAGGGGGGAAGTGGGTGTGGCTACAAAGGAATCCTTGTGGGGATGAGAGTGTCCTGTGTCTTGACTGTAACAGTGTCAATATCCTGCTTGTGATATGGTATTATAGTTTTGCAAGATGTTACCGTAGGGGAAAGCAAGGGAAAGGGTAACTGCATGGGAATCTACAGTTCTCTCACAATATAAAAATTAATTTAAAAAATTCTCATCAGCAGGTATTCTCATTTGGTCTGAGGTGGCCAGGCATTAGGATTTTAACAGCTCCTTAGGTATTTCTAACATGCAGCCAGAATTAAGAAAGTGCAAATTGAACTGATGGACTTGCACTCCCCAGAGCCCACGAATCACCTACCATTCATTGTTCCCCTGCCTTTGCATCTCCACTCCTTTCAGTTGCTGAGCTAAGGCTGTCTTCAAGACTCAGTTTTGGGATAACTCCTTCAAGGAGCTCTCCTGAGTACTCTTTGCCCAGTTTGATTAGAGGTCCTATGATAACCCTTTATTCACCCTTGTCATACTCCTTATCTCTCTTTGCTATAAGCACATTTTTATGTCTCCCTCCTTTCAGACACAGTTGTTAAAATTGTCCATTTTGTAATTCCCTCTTTAGCCCCTGAATTTTAGGGACTTGCCAAAAGTTAGAGGTAACTCCCTGTTTCTAGTTTAGGCCTAATTATACTTTTTTAAAAAATTAGGGTATCATTGATATACAATCTTATGAAGGTTTCACGTGAACAACATTGTGGTTTCAACATTCACTCATATTATCAAGTCCTCACTGCCCCCCTCCCCATTGCAGTCACTGTCTGTCAGCATATTAAGATGCTATAGAGTCACTTGTCTTCTCCCTGCTATACATCCTTCCCCATGACCCGCTACATTATGTGTGCTAATCATAATGCCTCTTAGTCCCGTTCTCCCTGCCTCCCCAACCATCCTCCCCAACCCCTCTCTTTGGTAACTGCTAGTCCCTGCTTGGAGTCTGTGACTGCTGCTGTTTTGTTCCTTCACTTTTGCTTTGTTGTTATACTCCACAAATGAAGGAACTCATTTGGTAGTTGACTTTCTTGACCTGGTTTATTTCACTGAGCATAATACCCTCTAGCTCCATCCATGTTATTGCAAATGGGAGGATTCAGGTTTTTTATGGCTGAATACTATTACATTGTGTATATGTACCACCTCTTCTTTATCTGTTCATCTATTGATGGACATTAGGTTGCTTCCATATCTTGGCTATTGTAAATGGTGCTGACATAAACAGAGGGATGCATGTGTCTTTTCGAATCAGGGATCTTGTTTTTGGGGGGTAAGTTACTAGGAGTGGAATTCCTGGGTCAAATGGTATTTCTATTTTGAGTTTTTTGAGATACCTCCATACTGCTTTCCACAATGGTTGAATTAATTTACATTCCCACCAGCAGTGTAGGAGGGTTCCCCTTTCTCTGAATTCTCACCAGCATTTGTTGTTTCTTATCTATTGGATGGTGGCCATCCTAACTAGTGTGAAGTGATATCTCATTGTGGTTTTCATTTGCATTTCTATGATGATTAGCAATGTGAAACATTTTTTCATGTATCTGTTGGCCAGCTGAATTTCTTCTTTGGAGAAGTGTCTATTCAGATCCTCTGCCCATTTTTTAATCGGGTTATTTGTTTTTTGGTTGTTTAAGTGTGTGAATTCTTTATATGTTTTGGATGTTAACACCTTATCGAAAAAGTCATTATGAATATATTCTCCCATAATGTAGGATGCCTTTTTGTTCTGCTGATGTTGTCCTTCGCAGTACAGAAGCCTTTTAGTTTGATGTAGTCCCATTTGTTCATTTTTTATTGTTTCCCTTACCCAAGGATATGTGTCCAGGAAAATTTGCTCATGTTTACATTCAAGAGAGCTTTGCCTATGTTTTCTTCATGGTTTCATGACTTACATTCACATCTTTGATCCATTTCAAGTTTACTTATGTGTATGGAGTTAGACAATAATCCAGTTTCATTCTCTTGCATGTATCTGTCCAGTTTTGCCAATAACAGTTGTTGAAGAGGCTGTCATTTCTCCATTGTATATTCATGACTGCCTTATTGTATATTAATTAGCCATACATGTGTTGGTTTATATCTGGGCTCTCTATTCTTTTCCATTGATCTATGGGTCTCTTCCTGTGCCAGTACCAAATTCTTTTAATTATTGTGGCTTTGTAGTAGAGCTTGAAATTAGGGAGTATAATGCCCCCATTTTGCTCTTCCTTCTCAGGATTGCTTTGGCTATTCAGTGTCTTTTGTGGTTCCATAGAACTATTGTAGTTTGTTGAAAAGTGCTGTTAGTATTTTGATAGGGATTGCATAGAATCTGTATATTGCTTTAGGCAGGATGGCCATTTTGACAATATTAATACTTCCTATCCATGAGCATGGGAGGTGTTTCCATTTATTGGTATCTTCTTTAATTACTCTCATGAGTGTCTTATAGTTTTCAGGATATAGGTCTTACACCTTCTTGGTTAGCTTTATTCTTTTTGATGCAGTTGTAAATAGAGTTCTTTTCCTGATTTCTGTTTCTGATAGTTCATCAGTAGCATATTGGAATGCAAGAGACTTCTGTGTATTAATATTGTATCCTGCAACTTTGCTGACTTCAGATATTAGTTCTAGTAGTTTTTTGATTGAGTCTTTAGGGTTTTCTATGTACACTACCATGTCATCTACAAACAGTGACAGGTTAGCTTCTTCCTTACTAATCTGGATGCCTTTTCATTGTGTTGTCTGATTGCCATGGCTAGGACCTCCAGTACTATGTTGAATAAAAGCAGAGAGAGTGAGCATCCTTGTCTTGTTCCCAATCTTAGAAGAAAAGTTTTAAGCCTTTCGCTGTTAAGTGTGATGTTGGCTGTGGGTTTGTCGTATATGGCCTTTATTATGTTGAGACACTTACCCTCTATACCCATGTTCTTGAGAGTTTTTACCGTGAATGGATGTTGAGTTTTGTTGAATGCTTTTTCAGTATCAATTGACATGACCATGTGATATTTGTCCTTTATTTGTTGATGTAATATATGATGTTGATTGATTTTTGAATATTGTACCATCCTTGCACCCCTAGAATAAATGCCACTTGATCATGATAGATGATCTTTTTGATATATTTTTTAATTCAGTTTGCTAATATTTTGTTGAGTATTTTTGCATCTATGTCCATCAGGCATATTGGTCTGTAATTTTCTTTTATTGTGGTGTCTTTGCCTGGTTGTGGTATCAGAGTGAAGCTGGCCTCATAGAATGAATTTGGAAGTATTCCCTCCTCTTCTACTTTTTGCAAAACTTTAAGGAGGGTGGCTGTTAGGTCTTCTCTAAATGTCTGATAAAATTCAGCAGTGAAGCCATCTGGTCCAGGCATTTGTTCTTAGGTAGTTTTTTGATTAGCAGTTCAGTTTCATTGCTTGTAACTGGTCTGTTCAGATTTTTTGTTTCTTCCTTAGTTAGTCTTGGAAGGTTGTATTTTTCTAGAAATTTGTCCATTTCTTCTAGGTTATCCAGTTTGTTAGCATATAATTTTTCATAGTATTCTCTAATAAGTCTTTGTATTTCTGTGCTGTCTGTAGTGATTTTTCCTTTCTCATTTCTGATTCTGTTTATGTGTGTAGACACTTTTTTTTCTCGATAAGGCTGGCTTGGGTTTTATCTATTTTGTATATTTTCTCCAAGAACTAGCTCCTGGTTTCATTGATTCTTTCTATTGTTTTATTCCTCTTAAATTTATTTATTTCTGCTCTGATCTTTATTATGTCCCTCCTTCTACTGACTTTGGGCCTCATTTGTTCATCTTTTTCTAGTTTCATCAATTGCAAGTTTAGACTATTCACTTGGGATTGTTCTTATTTCTTGAGATAGGCTTGTATTGCTGTATATTTTCCTCTTAGAACTACCTTTGCTGCATCCCACATGTTTTGGGCTGTGGAGTTGTTGTTTTCATTTGTCTCAATATATTACGTGATCTCTGTTTTAATTTGGTCATTGACCCATTGATTATTTAAGAGCATGTTGGATGGCCGTGTGCTTGTGAGTTTTTTGTTTTCTTTATGTAATTTATTTCTAGTTTCATACCTTTGTGGTCTGTGAAGCTGGTTGGCACAATTTCAATCCTTCTGAATTTACTGAGGCTCTTTTTGTGGCCTAGTATGTGATCTATTCTGGAAAACGTTCCGTGTATACTTTAGAAGAATGTGTGTCCTGCTGCTTTCAGTGTAGTATTCTGTAGATGTCTGTTAGGTCCATCTTTTCTATTGTGTTGTTCAGTGCCTCTTTCTCCTTACTTATTTTCTGTCTGGTTGATCTGTCTTTTGATATGAGAGGTGTGTTGAAGTCTCCTAAGATGAATGCATTGCATTCTATTTCTGCCTTTAATTCTGTTAGTATTTGTTTCACATATGTGGTGCTCCCATATTGGGTTCATAGATGTTTATAATACTTGTACCCTCTTGTTGGACTGACCGCTTTATCTTTAAATAATAATCTTCTTTGTCTTTTGTTACTTTCTTTGTTTTGAAGTCTATTTTGTTGATACAAGTACTGCAACTCCTGCATTTTTCTCCCTATTATTTACATGAAATTTCTTTTTCCATCCCTTCATTTTTAGTTTGTGTATTTCTCTGGGTTTGCGGTGAGTCTCTTGTTGGCCGCATATAGATGGGTTTTGTTTTTTATCCATTCTGTAACTCTATGTCTTTTGATTGGTGCATTCCATCCATTTACATTTAGGGTGATTGTTGATAGATATGTATTTATTGCCAATGAAGGCTTTAGATTTGTGATTACCAAAGGTTCAAGGGCTGCTTCTTCACTATCTAACAGTCTAACTTAATTTGCTTATTATTATGCTATTTCAAACACAATCTAACGGTTCTTTTTTTTTTCTCCCTTCTTTTTCTTCCTCTTCCACCCTTTATATATTATGTGTCATATTCTATATTCTTTGTGTATCCCTTGACTGACTTTGTGGGTAGTTGATTTAATTTTGCATTTGCTTAGTAATGAATTAGTCTACTTCCTTCACTGTGGTTTTATTTTCTCTGGTGACAGAGCACTAGCCTTAGGAGTACTTCCATCTAGAGCAATCCCTTTAAGATGTACTATAGAGATGCTTTGTTGGTGATGAATTCCCTTAACTTTTGCTTATCTGGAAATTGTTTAATCCCTGCTTCAAATTTAATTGGTAATCTTTCTGGGTAGAGTATTCTTGGTTTGAGCCCCTTCTTTTCTGCTGAGAAGTCTGCTGATAACCTGATGGGGTTTCCTTTATACGTGATCCTTTTTCTCACTCTGGCTGCTTTCAATACTCTCTCCTTGTCCTTAATATTTGCTATTTTAATTATTATGTCTTGGTGTTGTCTTCCTAGAGTTCCTTGTGTTGGGAGATCTCTGTACTTGCATGACCTGAGTGACTGTCCTTCCCCAAACTGAGGAATTTTTCCACAGTTATTTCCTCAAAGAGACTTTCTACCCCTTTCTCCCTCTCCTTCTTCTGGAACCCCTATAATATGAATTTTGTTCCTTTGGATTGGTCGGTCACTCAGCTCTCTTATTAGTCTTTCATTCCTAGAAATCCTTTTATCTCTCTGTGCCTCAGTTTCTTTGTATTCCTGTTCTCTAATTTATATTTCATTTGCCATCTCCTCTTACCTCATCTAATCTCTTTTAGATCTCTCCATTGTATGTTTCATTAAAAATACTGTAGTTTTCAAATTTTCTATGTCTTTGTAAAGTTGTTCCTGAGATCTTGAATATTTTTCTGTAGCTCCATGAGCATGTTTATGTCTTTTATTTTGAAAACTTTATCAAGAAGAGTGGTGATTCAGTTTCCCTAAGCCCTCTTTCTGGCATTTTTTTCTTGTTATTTTGTCTGGACCAAATTCCTTTGCCTCTTCATTTTATTTAGTGTTTCCTATGGAATAATAACTTTGTGTAGGTGGTGCCTGCTAGTGCCCAGAAGGTCTGGTCTCTGGAGCTGCCTTATGCCTGCATCAATGGCAGAGTCGCAGGAGAGTGGAGCCAGCACCTGCTGGGAGAAAAGAGCTCAGCTGGGAGAGTTCCCTGCCTTTTGGCTGTAACGGCTTGCCTCCATTGCCAGGTCTGGGGCAGCAGTTAAGCAGGATTGGTGCCTGCTGGGAGGAAAGAGTGGTAGGCTGTGTCCCTCAAACTGCCTGCCTTTAGTTTGTCCCAGCAGGGCTGGTTGTGCATACCTCTTCTCCACAAGCAGCTGGAACCTCAGTGTCTCTAAGTATTCTGCCCATCTTTGCTTTCTAACCCCACTAATATCCATGGCACCATGTAATGTGGGTTCATACTCCCAGAGCAGATCTCCAGGGCTAGGAGTTTAGCAGTCCTTCCCTCCCCTGCATTTCTCTTACTCCTGCCTGTGGACTGGTGTGGGGGTAGGGCTTGGGTCCCACCAGGTCACAGCTTTGCTACTTTATCCTTTTCTGTGATGTCTTCTCTTTTTCCCTAGATATAGGCAGTCTGTTCTGCTGTCTTCAGGTCACTTTTTCAGATATAGTTGTTTTGCTGTATTTTCGTGTTTTATGTGATTTGGAGATGAGGTTTCTGCCTCACTTCTCAAGCTGCCATCTTTCTTTCACTAGCAAGTGTTTATATGAGAAAGGGTTTGCAGGGTGCATGATCAGCTTTGCCCATTCTTCCAGTTAGTCAGTGCTGAGATGACCTGTGATTATCTCAGGAATCTTGGTCATCAGTCTTCTGGCTCCACCCAGTGCTTGTGGTCAGCTGGTGACTCATCTGCTGGTGGTCTAAGCTCAGCTCCCTATCATATTCAGGTGCTCCAGGCATTCCTCCAAGGAAGGAAGAAAGGAATCGCCCAAGGCCAGGCCTGCAGGATCCTTCCACTAGGGTGACACAGAGGGAACCTTCCTAATTACACTTTTTAAATAAGCAATCAGGCAAGAATCTCCAGACACCCAGAGTTTCACAGAACAAAGTAAAAATTTAAGCCATACCTGTATTCTGTGCAAAGCAGTATTACAAAACACTAAGATGGTCTAATAATGGGTTCTGATCCCCTATGTCTGTGATACTAATTTTCCTTTTATTTTTTTCTTTGTTACATCCAAGTAGATCCAGAATCTGGCCAGTATTTGGGGGACAGTACAGGGGCTTTGCCAGCCTCCCAACTCTAGGGCCCTGCTGGTTCATCATCTTTCTTGGTGGAAATATGGTTGGTATGGGTCATACACAGTTATCACGGTTTCACTCAGGTAGGCTTTGTGGGTAGACTCTCTTCATTCATAGCAACATTAAATAGCAGTTGGTATACTTTAGGAACCATTTTTCACAGAATCTTTGCAAGGATATAATATAAAATGTATCTTGGTTGGAAAAATCCTATTGGCATTTTTATTGATATTGTGAACTTCATAGATTGATTTAGGGAGAACTGATATATTTTTGATGTGGGGTTCTGCTATCTGCTGGAATATTAGATGCCTAGATGACAGAGATTTTCCTTTGTTTTGTTCTATCTCCAAAGCTTAGAACAGTGCCTGGCACATTGTAAGTGTTCAGTTTTTCTTGAATGAATGAATGGTATGCCTTTCCATTTGTTCTGATCTTATATCCATCAGAAGCTTTTTAATGTTTTCTTCACATAGATCTTATACATCTTTCCTTAAATATTTTTTTTAGGAATTTTACTTTTTGGCTATTGTAAATGGGTAGTTCTTTTCTTCTATGATAACTTCTAACTGGCTGTTGTTTGTTTATATAAAGGCTGTGATTTTCTGCATGTTAGGTGACTATCTATGATATTGGATTTTCCTATATGCAAGAATTTTTTCATAATTCTCTTGCTTTCATTAGGCATCATTGTTACTTTTCTTAAAACTTTCTGGAGTTCAGTAATTAAGAGGGTTAAATTATAAACACAAAGAAAAACAGCAAACAGCTAAATCCTATTCTATCAGTGAGATTCCTGTTGGTTATGTTGAGTGACTACTGGCTGGTACAGATGTAAACCTGCAGTTTCTTTTCTAAGATAATTAAATATGGCGATTAAAGAAAATGTCAAAGCCAGAACCGTCACATTCCTAGCCAGTTAGGCATCATCTGTTCCCTGTGGTATTTGCTAATTTGGAGAGATTAGTGTCTTCACTCCATGGCCCTCTTAATTTGGGGAGGGATATTTGCAATTTAAATCCCAAGGAAAGAAACTGTCAGTACGTATTGACTTGCCCGAGTTCCACTGTTTCATTGCAGAGCTTTGCTCAGTAAGCCTTGATATGTAAGTGAATTCTTGCAAATGAGTGCATCTGTCTTCATTTCTCTTTGTCATTAGATCATTACGCAAAGATTAAACACCAAAAAAGACATAAAATGATTGATTAGTCTAGTCAAGAGTGCGAGTTAGCAGAAAGCAAACTCCAGAAGCATGTTTATCCCTCTCCAGACTGCTTCTTTTCTTCCACTCTTTGGAAATACCCATGAAAAATTTAGTCAGTCCTTCAGGGACTAGAAATATGTATTGGCAGTTAACATTCTTGTGATTCAGCACATTTCTTGCAACAATATTCTATCTTTACTCCTGAGTTTGTCCTAATTTAGATTCCTACTTTGGTCTGTTCTGCTCAGCTAGTCCTGATTGATAAATACAAACAGATGAGACAGAAGACAAAATTGTGAAATAGATGTTATATTTGGATAAGCAAGCAAAGCTTCAGTTTATATCATTGCCAGGACCCTCTCCTCTGTGGCCACCTTCTCCAAAACCCACACTCTGGCATAATAGTCTGTGACTCATCCACCTTTCTGACTAGGCTGTGAGTGCCTCTGACTTTGTCCATCTTTAGATTTTTTTGTCTGGCTCTTAGTAGGAACGCAGTAAATGCTTGAATTAATGAATGTACAAATTAGCTAATTGGCATGTGAATATTTTCTTCCTTTTGTGTTAAACTAACTCTTGGGGAAAGATTTGAAATATTTTTAAACAAGAGGTTTAGTTCACAATTACCAATTTAAAAAGCAGCCCAGGTAGATTTATATTTTAACAGGGATCAAATTAAACTAAAGGAATTGAGCTTTTCTAGATTTTCAGGATTTGGCCATACGCCTGAGAAGGATCTAAGTTCCCTCCAGAGAAAACTGCATTGTTCACATCTGATAAGGCTACACCTTTGTAGGTGGCACCCCATTTTATGTGGGAAGCATGTTCTTGAAGACCTGAATAGGAATGACATTCTTATTAAATGAAACTTATTTCTCATTGGCATAATATGCCTAATTCATAGTTGCTTCTTTGTGCATTTCTTGACCTTTAAGACAGGCCCTTAAGAACCTGTGCTTCCAACTCTTCAGGTAAAGATCTATAATCAAATGCTGAAATACATAGGATCAATCTACATATTTTTTAAAAATGGAAAGAATTATTTCATTGGGCAAAATTTTCAGGCACATTAACATCCCTGTAATGTGAATAGTCATCATCTATTTTGTGATTTTTCACTACTTTAATTCTTAACCTCATTTTGTAGTAATTTATACCTAGCTTTCTGCCAAGAAGAATTTATGGGATTGCTTGTTAGGATGAAACTGTTTGAGATCACTGAGCCTATATGTTTTTATGAGATGTATTGGGTGTTCTATTGCTCTGTTTTAAGAGGGCACAAGTGAAATGCGCATAGTAATGGACATGTGTTACAGATGCTTCTGGTAAATGATGTAAAAGGCCCTGTGCTTTTAAGCAGTTGACAAGAATTTTGATTCTTGGATTTCAACCATTATACGGTCTCACACACAAAATGTAGTAAAGCTGACATGATTCACACTCATAGGCTCTTCCTTGGTTTCACTTCTAAAGGACAATAACAACTCACATGTGCAGTGTTATGAAAGTACCATACAAAAGAAAGTTCCTGGGCCACAAGGTCACAGGCCCTGGCAATCTTGAAAGCCCTGCCTGGAATAACAGCCAGTATGTCGCTGAGGAAATCAATGGCCTGCCCCCTTACCTTTTTCCCTGAGTTCTTTATTTGCCTTAGAAGATCAGATGAGAGATTATTTCTTTCTCTGATATGATTTGATTTTTTTCAGTGGCTGGTGGAATAGTGTACCCAGCAGCCACAGTTTAAAAACTTTTATGGTAAGCATTCATATATATTTTTGAAGTGATAATTAACCGTATTATGTGTAATTAAGGAAAGGACAGAGATGTGCAAATAATCCTTTTTAAGTTTTTTGCCTGAATTTGAAAAAGGAAGTCTACTCTCACATTTTAATATGAGTGTCTTTGATGTCCTAGAAAGTCATAACCCCTCAATTCATAACTTCTGATTCAGAAGGAATTGAAAAACGTCCAGTTTCCCCACCCCTACCCAGAAAGCATGTATGCAGAGGAGGGAATATCATTAACAAAAGAATTATACAGCAGTGTTTGCCATAATTGGCCTCCGGGTAGGTAAATGTTGACTCTGTTCACTTTTATTTCTGAAAGGAAAGATATTCACTTTTTTACTTTCTGTTGTGCCTAACATCAAAACACTTGGGTTCCCTCTTGTTGTATAGGCATTGTTTCCACAAGCTCTGTGAGCTTTTAAAATTTTGAAAATAGAGAATGAGAAATTATTGCAGCTATCTGGGGATCCTGAGGACTAACCCTGCCTTACTATAATGTAACACATTCTGGAAGAAATGTGACTTGTTACATGAACCTATTGTACTTTGTTTTCTCAAAGACAAAAAGACAGAGAGAGAGAGCGTCACTAATATTTTTCTTGAAGCTGTAGAAAGCTGTCTTCTCTTTGTCTGCTGGTTTCCTCAGCTGACATGTACCTGGAACCTGGGACTCTGTGCTGACCTATGTGCATTTGTATCATTATTTGAAATTCTGTCCTAGCCCCTTATCTTAAAACTGTCAAATGTTCCCTTGGAGTTACAAGGAAAGAAACCAGAGGAAGTCACTCAAGAGTGGCAGGTAACAAAGGGTGAATGTTGTCATTGGTACATAAGCCGTGGCAGAGAGTTTATTTTGAACCCAGTGTGAACTACCTCACTGGCACTCATTTTAATAACCTATAATGGGATATCTGCATGCATATCTTTATGAGACACTTTGCAATTTGCAATGGAAAAGAGAGAGGCCACAGATCTATTCTTATAAAAAAAGATAAAATGGAAAGAGTTTATGGGAAAGAGTCCTTTCACCACCCACAAGAACACTGCTTTGCACTTCTTTTCTCATTTAATAAGGCAAATACTCTTCTTTTCACAGAAGAATTCAAGGGCTGCACCGTGGTTGAGTTGATGAAGAAGGAAGGCACGACCCTGGGCCTGACAGTATCTGGCGGGATTGATAAGGACGGCAGGCCAAGGGTATCCAACCTGCGGCAAGGAGGGATCGCTGCTCGGTAACCGCCTCTCAGGGGAATGTAGAAAACGGAGCATGGGGAATAATTAATTCAAAATTAAACTGCCATCAGAGAAGGTCTCTGAGAACATGACAGCTGCCATCTGCTGGGCAGAAGCACACAGGGGCAAGTTGCAGAAGCCTAGCTTTCGGACCTGCGCCAGTCACCAGGGAGACCTTGTGGCATCTCAAGAGTAACCAGGCCCTTTAAGTTTCAAACGCCTGTATGGCTCTAGTCCCCAAATGTGGCACTGAACAACAGACGGGTTTCAGGGGGAACGAGACACTTCGATCATCCAAGTGCAGACGACCCCTGTGATGCAATGGGGGGCCCCTCACAGAGGAGCAGGCTAGTCTAGGAAGAGAGAGACGCCCAACCCCAAGGGTCTGTGTAACAATGTTGCTTGTCCCGAATCTCCACTTTTTTACTTGGGATACGTCCCTTTCCAAAGGTAAAATGCGGTTTCCAAAACGACAGAAGGCTTTGATAAGGAAGTCTCATTTTTCCCTTGTTCTGAGTAACTGCAGACTGCACTAGTCATTGCCAAAGGCAGAAAGGCCTCAGGCAGTGGGGGTGGGACAGGCAGGTCTTATTAAAAGTGAAGCCGGTGTGCCTTAAATCCTGGACCCCCATGCTCTTGTCCACATAATCACCAATTTTTAGAGCTCTTGCCTTAGAAAGTGTCATCTGAAATAATGATCACATTCGATGATCAACCTGTTTCTTCCATTTATCAGCTTGCTCTAATTGATTGCTGCAGGGGTCCAGGTATTGTTTGTAAGGCTGACTTCAACACAAGCGCCTTAATCTCCTTCCTTCAGCCTTTTAGAAGACTTCTTTCCACACCCACAGCCTCCTTTATTTATAACAGGCATAGTCAGGCTGTGATGCTATGCTCCTCATTTCCAGAGCATCTTCACAGGTAGCCGCCAAAGCAGGTAAAGATAGGGAGGTGACACCATTCCCAGGCGTAGGGATACACAGGGAGGCAACACCATTCCCAGGCGTATGGATGCTGAGATTCAAAGTAGTTCTGTGCCAGGTACACTCATTGTTATAATTACCCCATATTCACTGTTGGAGGCACTACCATTTTACAGATAGTAAACCAAAGGAATTAAAGGGCCCTGCCCTAAGGGGCTTATCATCTACTCTAGGAGATAAGGTATAAAAAACATGAACAGTTTGGGAACAATAATAGCACCGCATACTAGTAAAAAAGCAGCTGCATAAAAACTGTCACGGAGCATTAGGCAGTTAAGTTTCCCAGGGAGGGTCAGTAAGCCTGCGCTGAGTGACAGGTACCCCGCCACTGGAGCAGATAAAGAAGGCTCGCCAAAAGAGGAATGATGGGGCTGGCCTTAAATAAAACAAGTGAATTAGGTATTTCTATTTGGGGAGGAAATATTATTGAAGGTCCTCATCAGTGGCACGAACTTTAAGTCCTATCATTGGTCTCGCCGCCTGCTCTTGGCTTAGAGTAGAGGCAGGCTGGATCCCCAAAAGCAGCCCAGGTTCTATTATGGTGGCAAAGAGAGATGAGAATATTACTGAAAGCCAGGACTTTCACAGTAATTTCTCCTTCACCGATACTGCTTTTAACAACAGTTAAATACCAATACTCCTTACAGCAGTCCTGCTGTAGGCAATAAATAGCAAAATAAGCTGACTCTTCCTTAGCCCTCAACAAACTCTCAGTGAGGATACTGAAAGCTAGGAAATGTCCAAAAGGCAAGGAACAAAAATGAGAGAGACTAGAGAAGAAAGAGAAAGCCCTGGTGTGTCCAGAATCTGAGTAACCCGTTCCCAGAGGATCAACCCTTTATGGGCAGGGCAGCTAAAAACATTCTTTTTACTTTGTTTTATGGTGCTCTTTAAAAATAAAAGAAGCAAAGGGTTAAGAAAAAGTCAGAGGCAGCAGCAGGCCTGGCATTGGCCTTCTGAGGTGCACTAGTCACATGAGTGATGGGAGCTGTGCCATCTCTCATCCACTCTTGGCTGCGCTCCCCCTCTCAGGGGCCAGCCCTGTCCTAGGAGGTGGGGGCTTCTGCTGTGCTGGCCTTCTGGGCCTGCATGCGTATTCATGAAGAGAAAGTACAAAACATAGTCGCTGGGGCCTGTGGAGAGGATGGAGCCACTGAAGCAACATTCCCTGTTTTGCAGAAGTGATCAGCTGGATGTGGGTGACTACATCAAAGCAGTGAATGGGATCAACCTGGCCAAATTCCGCCATGATGAGATCATCAGCTTGCTGAAGAATGTTGGGGAAAGAGTGGTTCTTGAAGTGGAGTATGAGCTGCCACCAGTCTGTAAGTCAACATAACCCGGCAGAAGAGCTGCACCACAGTCTTGCCTAAGACAGTTGGTTCTCATTTTGCCCCTTTTGCCATTGTTGTATCATTTCAAGAATGGCACAGCATAGCACACCCCCTCCTGTTATTAAACTATTAATGTGGATGCTACCCTGAGAAAGCTGTTTGCGTTTCTGGACTGGTAAGAGCTGGGATTGACTGTTATAGTCAATAATGATTCATTTGTTCAGCAATGAGTTATTGAACATATGCTATGCTCCAGCCACCACTGTGGACATCAGTGGAGTTTGCATTCCAACAAGGGAAGACAGATAACAAAGCAAAACCACAATAAAAAAGTAAATTACTTATGAGTGCTGTGGGGAAAAAGAAAGAGCAAGGAGAGAGATTGGAATGCTGGGGTTGGGGTAGGATTGTGATTTTAAATAGGTTAGTTGGGAACAGCATCATTAAGAAAGTGGCATTGGTCAGTGACTTGAAGGAGGTGAGAAAGTTGGCTGTATGGATTTCTGGGGGAAAAGAATTGCAGAAGGAAGGAACAGCCATTGCTAAGATCAAAAGGCAAGAATATATCTGAGGTTGTTCTAGAAACACTAAGAAGGGCAGTGTAGCTGGAGCAGAGTGAGCACGAAGTAGAGTGAGAAGTAGGAGAGGAGGTCAGAAACACAAAGGGTGTGGTGTCTTTGTAGGCCACTGGAAGGACCTGAAGTTTTACTGTGAGTGATATAGGAAAGTATTCTGTAGTTTGGAGCAGAGGACTAACATGATACAATTTATGTTTTCAAATCCTCCTTCTGGCTGCTGTGTTGAAAATAGGCTGCAGTGGCAAGGGTGGATTCTGGAAGACAAGTTTGGGGGCCCTTGCAGTGATCAAAGTGAAAGACAGTGATGGAGACAGTGAAAAGCAATCACATTCTTGATCTGTTTTGAAGGTAGAGCCAACAGGATTTCCTGATGAATTTAATGTGGGTTGTGGAGCACTGGTAGGCTAAGGACCACCCTCGGTTTTGATCCAGAGTAACTGGAAGGACTGAGTTGCTGTTAATGGGGGGGAGCAAGAATGTGTGCAGAGCTGATACATGAGGGGAAGATCCAAAGTTCATTGAAATGCTACTACTATTAAGGTGCCTATTTGACATGCAAAAAGGAAATGTCAAGAACAGAGCTAGAGGTACAGTTAGGAGTTTGGAAGAAAGATCTGGACTGGAAATTTAAATTTAAAGTAATGGGAACATAGATGGCATTTGAAGCTTTGGGACCAGATGAGAGCACTTAAGGATTAAGTGCATGTAGCCAGTCACAAGGTCTTTATGTTAAAATCTTAAACGTAAAGTCTAACACTGAAAATCTAATGGTGACTTTACAACAAAATCAATTGAAATCTGTGTTCGGAAAGCTTGCTACACAGTGTTTTTCCATTTTCACCAAGAGTAGACAGTGAAATTGAGTGTTGAGAGCTTGGACTGATATTAGTTAAAAGCCAGTTTTGCCCCTACCTAGCTTTGTGACCTTGGGCATGTAGTTAAGTTCTCTGAGCCTTAGGCTTCTCATCCATAAAATGGCTATAATGGAAGTAGAATTTGTATAAGAATTCAGTGCTGTAATCCACATAAAATATTTAGATCATCATCACATACTTCTGAAAGACCAGTTTGGGGGCCCTTGCAGTGATCAAATATTTGAAATATTACGTAATTCCCATCTGCATTTTAGTTAACACCTAAAATTCTTTATCATGAGCTTGTATAGTTGAAAAGGGTATAATAAGCCATAGTGTGTGTTAGCCATTATTACCATCATTATTGTTCTTACACTGAAATTACTGTGTTTTCTTGAACTTTAAAAGAGTCCATTTGCTTTGAAATCACTAATTCAAATCATTGTCTGGGAGTCAAGAGAAGCCAGATATCTAGAACTAATGGCCTTCAATTAAGTGTTTTTCTTCCACTGGGGATATAAATATCAGTAAAACACAACTTCTTCCTAAAAGGAACTCGTAGTATCACTTTCCAGGGGCAAGGCCAATAGTGGAGATTTGCCAAGTTATGGCCGATCCAGCGCTAAGAGTTCCTAGGGAGATTTGAAGGAGGTTATGCAGATCTAGTAAGAAGAGGAACGTTTCAGGCAGAGGGTACAGCAAGAAGGTTGAAACATAGCCCGGGGCCCAGGATGAACTGTAAAGGGATTGGAGTTGCTAGAGCACAAAGGGAAATCGAGGGCCTGGAGATGGATGAGGCCAGCAAGGTAAGGAATGAACCATGGAGGGCCTTGTAAGCCATATTGGTGGAGTATAGATGGCATCAGGTGGGCAATAAGGAGCCTTTAAAGTTTTTTAATGCCAAGGGATAGTATCATCAAATTTAAGTTTGTAGAGTTGTAATTTTAGGAAGCCAAATGGAGACTAGACCAAAGGCTATAAGCCCAAAGGCTGTTACAGTTTTCCAAGAGAGGTTATATCCTAAATAAATATAATGTTAGTGAGGTTAAAAAGGAGAGGGTGGATATCAGAAATACTCAGGGGTTAAAACCTGTGGCGACTTGGTGATAATACCAACTTTTCCTTCCTTGTGCAGTAAAACTGTTGAAAAAAAGGGGAAAAAATATTTGCAAACACAAAAGTAAGAATGTTATGGTAGAAATCAGACAGAAGAGGTCTATTCTCCAAGGATTATCTCTGTCTCTAGTATGTTTGGATAAAAAATTAATAAGATCTTTGAGTTCAGGGAAGTTGAAGGATAAGTAAGTCTCCCTTCACTGAGCTCAGACAGCTAGAGCAGGAGCTGGCCACCAGCTGCGAGGCCCTGGGACGAGAGCTGACTGCCGGAAGGTAAGCTGCCAGGCGACTGGGAACTCTCCCAAGAATCACAGTAATTTGAGGCTCAGCCAATCTAAGAGTCTAGAAAGAAGTGGAGGTAGGAAGGGTATGTGGCAGGGTGTGTGTGTGTGTGTGTGTGTGTGTGTGTGTGTGTGTGTGTGTGTGTGTGTGTGTGTGTGTGCTTGACCTTGGGCAAACCTCTTACCCTTCCTAAAATTCAGTTTCTTTTTGTAAATGAAAAGATCAATCTACATGAGCTCTAAAGTTCTTAATTGGTTTTAAAATTAGGTAGTATTTTGAGACTGTAATTAGAGAGAGTAGTACGAAACTGTATGTCTGGTATTTATGTATTAAAAGTTGATTGAGGCAGTGCCTTCGTATTTTGGGGCACATAACCCCTAGAGAATTTTGAAATATTACATAATCCCCATCTGCATTTTAGTTAACACCTAAAATTCTTTATCATGAGCTTATATAGTTGGAAAGGGTATAATTTCTGCCATGCCACTTACTTTATACATCTTCAAATAACCATTTCCATTCAAACCTTGTTGCTATTTATTACCTCATTTACTTTATGGAAAATGTCTGCTACAGGGACTGATTGGCAAAGGCAGTCCTCACTGTTAAACTATCAGCTAAATCAGACCAGCTTTCTGTCAGGAGTCCTGCCTTAACTCAGACAAATCAGTTAAAGCATATCCTGTGTCAGCCTGCTTACTCCTCAGTTCTAACTCTAAAAGAGATATGAACAGATGGTAGATGGTGGTGGTGGTGATGGTGGTGGAAGAGGAGAGAGGGACGTAATCTCAGGTCTCCTCCATATGACTCATTCTGGGATTCAGTCTAAAAGGGTAGCAGCCACCCAGGGAGGGAAAGCTCTTCTTCCTGTGGCAACCACAGAGGGAAAACAGGACAACCCCAATCACAGGAGTCAATTTCCAGCTTCTGCTTGCATCTGGTAACATCGTATTAGCCAAAGCAAGTCATATGGGCATGCCCAACATAATGAGGTGAAAAAGTATACAACTCCTCTTCTCCCACTGAGTAGGAGTTGGGGAGGCAAGAAAGTAATATATCATTTAGAAAAACATAACCTACCATAATAAAATAATATAAATATGCATGTATGAGAGTATTGACCTACATATACAAGCAAGGGACAAGAGTACAACTCAAACACTGAGAAAGAGAATTTTTGCATTGCAAGGTTGATTTTACTTAGCCCTTCTGTGTACTGGACTTGAATCTTTGGGGACAGCCCTTAATTGTATCTTTATGTCCACAAGTGCAGTAATGAGTCAAAGTCACATGGCAATATAGGATGTCCCAGTACTGAATATGAGAACCCAGTCACCAAGAGACAGTCTTGCAAGTAAAAATTATAAAGACTGAATCTATTTCATTAAATAGAGTAAAATGCAGTCTAGTCTAGATTCACATTTGTCTTTGTAAACAGTGGACAGCAATAGTGTGGATAATCTAAAAATGTAAATAATCTTAAAAGTCTTTCTATTGACTTTAGATTTGATTGTTAGAGTTTATGGTCAGCAAGATTTAACTCAAGCAAAATTAAAATGACAGTGTTTTGCATTCCCAGAATGGACACCCAGCCAACAAGGACAGGTGGCCCAAAATTAGAATTTGGTCATATATAATTGAAAGTTGATTTAATGATTAAATAAAATAATATTTGTAAACCACTCTGCAGAATTCCTGGCACACCATAGATGCTCATTAATTATTTCTCCCTATATCTTTCCCTCTCTTACCCAGAAAACAAAAAGATCACGTTCTTTGCCAATTTCTTCCAATGGCTTTTGGGTCACAAAGATCAGAAAACACTTCATTTGAACTCAGTTTTTTAAATTTAATTAAAACTGTAGATCAACACTTTTAGCTATTTGTATGTACTGTTCCTAGCTGATTAGAATAAACTGAAAGTCCCATGAGAGCAAGACTGTGACATTTAATTAAATCAGCAGTATACCAAAACATTTGTCCAGCTGAAGGTTTATGTTCTTTTTCAGCAGATCCAAGTTCTTATTGTACTTTATGTCCTGGCCAGATGTGTGCAGTTTTGTGAATTTAACTGTGTACTTTTCACAATCATGTTCATTCCTTTGAGGATCTAGAACTTCCAATAATTACAAATAATTGTAATTAATGCTTAATTAAAATTACTTCCTATTTCTGTAAATGGCAAGAAATGTTCTTCTCAAAGGTGCCTTTAAATTTTTGTCTGTATATTTCTTGTTGATAGTTTTATGTAATAAACCCCTCGAGATCTAGTAACAATGTAAAACACTCTATCACTGATAATGAACCCAGTATCAGGTGATTCGATATCACTGTGCAAATTCAAGACAAGGATCCAAAACCATCAAATTCTACAGTTTGCAAACCCTTCCATCTCCATGAGTGAAATCGTCCTTATATCCATGATAAAATATTCACTTGTGAAGATTTTGGTTTTTTTTAATTCAGTAATAGTGTACCATATAACCAGAATTACCAGTTTCTTGAAATAAAGTCTTCCAGAATAGTTTAGTGACTGTACATTACCTTCATACAACTTATACCCTCATAATGTGTGTGATGTAATGGAAGATTCCAACCTAGCCATGCAATTTCATTTTGTGAAATGAGAGTAATAAGCAGGCAAACACCACATAAGCATGATGGTATCAAGTAAAATTAAGTAGAGCTTCACCTTATTAGTCAGTAGTAATATTTTGAATATGCTTAGAATCCCTTATGCCCTCCAGATTTCATTTGGCTCACTGGTATCTTTGTGTGATTGCTCTTTATCATGTTAAGAAGATCTTTTTGCTTCAGCCTCACCTATTAATGGCAGTCTGAGAGTAATACTTTTTCTTCCTGTGCTGGCTGCAAAAAAAAAAAAATGTAAATACATTACTTACTTAATAAGTTTTATAAAAGTCGTTTTGTTTTTACATATTACAAAGGGAGAACAATTGTTTTGCCTCTCTTATAATGTGAATATTGCCCTCTATCTTGAAACTGGCTACACAGGAGGAAAGGAAGTACCTATGATTTTGCTTCCACTTGAACCTGTATAAGCCATTTATACAAATGACTATTTTATAGTATTTGTGTGTCATTCCAGTTACTTTTTTCTAACAGTTTCTTTGAAAAGAAATTGTTGCTGTTTTATCATTCAAAACAATAATTATTTGCAACAAGGATCTATAGTATTTTATGCTACATCAAGAATTTAGAAATGTTATAATGACTTATGACTTACTATTTCCTGTCTTTTTTCTGAATTCAGCTGTTCAAGGATCAAGTGTTATTTTCCGAACAGTGGAAGTCACCTTACATAAAGAAGGCAATACCTTTGGTTTTGTAATACGAGGTAGGTGGTAGTTAGAAAATATGAGCCATCAGATATTCTTGGAGAATTTGCCAATGAAATATTGGGAGTGAACTGGAAAGTCATCCTCAAAAAATTGATATTTCCAGTGCATAAAGTCACCTTATAATATTTACACCCGCTCTTCTTCAGAGAAAGAAAGCAATGAGTGGGGAATCCAAATGACCTGGCTTTGTTTTTAGACCATGAATACAGAGCAAGTTTCGTTGTTTGTGCACCTTGTTAATTCACAGTCATCCTAGTGATTGGCTGCTTTTTGCTGTGTCTTTAGTCTTCCCTTTACATTTTTCTGTGTCACGGAGTCAAAAATGTTGATGAGTCTAGTTTGATTTAATTTAATACACTAGGAGTAAGCAACTTTGTTTAAATTATTTTCTCCTGAAAGACATCTTGTTATTGTAGCTTTCTAAGAATGAATTGAAGATAATCTAATCCCTTGGGTACCTGTGTACATCAAGTTGACTTATCTCATTATGGGATGACATTAATAAAGATTTCAGATGGTTCAACTTGTCTATAAGTCCATTAATTCTGAGTTGTAATTCTGGCTTTTAATATTTTATTTTTCTTATTAGCAGTTTATCCCTAAGAGACTATACATACATTAACAACTTGTAATTCCTAGTGTGACAGTGAGGTTCAATAGGGGACTATTAGGCATCAGGATTTTTTTTTAACATCTCATATTTCTTAGGGGTTTTGTTTGTTTGTTTGTTTTTATCTATTATATTTTATACTTCACCAGAGTCAAAATTCTATCAAAATTAAGATATTAATTAAAATTAATAAAGCATCTTCATAAGTAGACATGCATCAAGAAATAAAAGTGATGTGTTCACTTATATAGACTTGCCTTAATGATGGAGTTTTAAGCATTTATTCCATTTGGTGTCAATCATTTAACAAGTCAATCAATCAAATATTTATTAATGACTTGTCAGCATTGGACCAGTACTATGGAGTCTTGAGACAGGACCCCCATCTACAGGGAGTTACAGCCCAGTGAATTTAAGACATAAATTGATTAAGTACCCAAGTGAGTAGCAGAGAAAATGGGCAACTAGGAAATCACTGTGTGGTTTATTACACTGTGCTGACCAAGTCCTATTTTTAGGTGGGGCAACAAGATCAATTTACCTTAATAATTTACCTTAACCATTCCCAAATTTCTGTGTAAAATAACAAAGTAAATGTAAATATAATGAAAAGTTAGCACACAAGTAATTTTAGCTCAGAGGGCGGTATCTGTTTTTGCAATATAGGTGCAAAAGAAAGGTGCACATGAGTTGTATGCCTACAACCCTCGTTATTGAAAAGCTGCAGTAAAAAACACTGCTGGTGCAAATAGTCATCACTGGTTGCTGTATGGTTAATCAATTGAACAAATCAAATTGCTAATGAAAGAGCTAAGCCAACAGTAATTTATCATTAAGAACTAAAAGAACGGAAGCAAATGCAATCCATAACCACCTCAAGAAAACTGATAATACAATGCTAACAAAATGTCCTTCCCACAAATTGCAGGAATTTCAACTATCTTTATGTGTGTTAAGTTACTAAGCATGCATAGTAAGAGTTTTTTAATATGAGTCTAGAATACTACCTAGTACCTCACAGGTACTTAATCAATGATGAATAAATACTTGAATGTTGCCTAGATTTGTGTGGACATCTGACTTCTCAGTATTATACTGATTTAAAAACCAATTAAATGAGCCAACTTTATGAGTAAGGCATTTTTGTAGGCTTTAATAACTCCCTTAGAATATTGGTTGTGGTATTTGGCATAATTTTTCAATGAGAATCAGATAAACAGTTTATATTTTTAGGTCAGTTTGAGGCCCCTCTGGAAGATCTTCCTTGTTCAAAAGGTGACCACCACCCATCCCTTAAGAATCATTGGTTAATCACAGAAAGAGTTGCAGAATGAGGAAGTCCTGTAGGTAAATATTTTTATGGAAGATAAAACACTATAGCATAGATAATGTTTGAGCTGAGCTTAGTTCAATGTAAAATCCTGGGACATTCAGGAAGGAAGGAAAGGTATTGCAGATGGAGCATATACACTCAGGACTGGAGAATTTTTCCTTAACCAGTTAGACTGGGTCATAGAACAATAATACAGGTTTTTAGCTGATGAATGGAATTACATTTCTAATGTTCTCTGTTACAGGGCCTAAAACCTTGACAGATCGAAATACTGGCACATTAGAGTCCCAGACAGGCAGCCATGAATGGTGAGGTACAAGGAAATCAGTTCACACGAAAAAACAGCGTAGCACTCAGAATGAAAAGCGACATTCTGGCTACACTTGAAGAATTAAATTTCAGCTAAATTCCCTTGCCACCAGGCTAAGGAAGATGGTTTGCGCTAATAGGACAAGCAGTCTGCCACTAATTTCCTTTTCACTTTAGACAAGGACATTTTCTTCACCCAGTCATCCTCAGTTATAAAATATAGGTAGTCTACTCACCTAACATATGGAGCTCATTATTCAATGTCAATGTGATCTGACATTGATACTCCTTTCAAAACATCCTGGGTGTGTGATGCCAGCGTGCAGCAGACAACCACTGGTCTCTGCATGGTCTCTGTTTTACTTTGTAGCTCCAAACTTTTAGAGCATGAGTGAATCAAAACTAAACTTGGCTTATTATTTCAAATTATGATAAAATGTCACATACCAAGAAATGTAGAGCTATCTCACACTTTGAAGTGCACTCATTGTTAAATGTTTAAATGTAAGCCTCCAAATCAAAATTATGGGACGTTTTGTGCTGTCTTCAGCCCCCATACTTTTCTAAATCAATACCGCTTCAGGGAAAAGCATACCTCTTTTATGATCACCTTGCAAAAGAGTAATTACAGAATAGTAATTATATAAATATGAGTAAGCATGTACTATACCTTACTGACATGATATTCATTTTAAAGTTGTTTTTTTTTCTGAGAATGTTGTGCATTTCCTATTTTAAGTAAGGAGGAATTTTAAGAAATGGTTTTGAACTGAATGAAAGAATAAAATATGAAAAGGGAGCTTTTACCCATCAGCCAGACTGAATGAATCACTTGTAATGGAAGTGAGCAGAAAGGTAGCATTTGCCTTCATCAGAACAGTGAATGCCTTTTAATTGTTCTCTTAGGCTGGGTTCTTAAAATGACTGCTCCACCCGCTCCAAGTTTGGGAGATGTCAGTCTGTTCTACCAAATTTAGGGAAGGGATACTTGACAGTAACATTCATATGTATCAGACACTGGCACATTAGACACCCAGCCAGGCATCCCGGAATGGTGAGGTACAAGGAAATCAGCTCACATAAAAAATAGGTAAGAAAGTGGAAATGCCCAGCCTTAAGATGAGACTTTTTTTGTAGAAGGCATTATACAGTTTCATTTCACTGCTCTAGATAATAGACCAAGGACTAGTGGATGAAAGTTGAAGGAGATAGCCATTCACTGAATGTTAGGAAGAACCTTCTAACACTTCTCAGTGTACAGATGTGGAATGAGATGCCTCAGGTCTACTAAATAAGGCAACTGGTGGGTCTCAAGTGTAGAGGTTGAGTGAGCATGGATTAAGGAAGTTGTATGAACAGGTCTGGATTTAAAAGAGAATTTGTAATAAATTACTTTCCATCGCAAAGCTTTTATTTTTCTAAGAATTTTTTAGAAGAATTTTCCTTTATCATAAAATTACCACTTAAACATTACAATTGGCATGACACAGTCTGCCAAATTTGCCAAAAATTATCAAACACCCCAATTTTAATGGAAGTCATTTCAGCCACTTCACTTTTTTTTTCTTTTTTAAGTTTTACTTTAGTTTTTGCTTCCTTTATGTCAGGTCATAGACCTACTCACCTGCATTATAGCCCAGGTTAATTGGTACTAGGTACCCACCTGCACTTTGTAATTAGTTTATACTCCTGTCACACTAGTTGTTAAATATTTTATATATAACCCTTGATTACAGTCATATATATATATATATATATAGAGAGAGAGAGAGAGAGAGAGAGAGAGACATAGAGAAATTGTGACTTCAAAGACATATTCCATATAAAATGATTAAGATTTTCAGGAAAATTTTACATGGCTTCTTCCACATGTCAACAAAATGGACTTTAGTTTCTCAACTGGCATTTTGTAAGTTAATATTTTAATGAAAACATTTTTTTTAAGCTGTATTTCTTTCCTTGGCCAGGAGGAGCACATGATGATCGAAATAAATCTCGTCCCGTTGTCATAACATGTGTTCGTCCTGGAGGGCCAGCTGACAGGTGACCTTCTTCTTCCTGTTTCACTATCCAGTTAGATGAAATAAAGCTGGGGACTCTGGCATAGAAGCTGATGAATTAGAAACTTCAGAGTAAAGGACAGATATTAAATAACTTTCAGAATGTGAAAACTGAAGTAGTTTAGACTATGGAATCAGAAGAGAGAAGATTTGATGCCAGATCCAGCACTTATTTCCTTGTGTCTTTGTTAAATGACTTAACAGTTCTGAGCTCAGTTTCCCTCACTGTAAAATGTAGACAATATTACTTACCTTCCAAGGTTTTCACTTTTATCAAAGATTGAAGATACATGGTACCTTGCAGGTGACCTATCATACCATAGGTATTTAATAAAAGACTGCTGGCTCTTTTAAGGCAGGTACTTGAAATGCATCATCTTCAATTGCTAATCTTCTAACCAGGAAAGATAAGGGGTGGTATTCTGATTCTTACTGTTACCAACATCCTTTTTCTTATCATTATTATTATGACCTTTTGACAATGCTTATGTATGCCAGAATGGAAGTGACCTTTAGGAAATGTCAGTGTTTCGAGCTTCCTCTACCTTGCTAATTTGAGTATCTGAAGGGCAGCTCCTTCAGCTTTCATATCATAATCATTGGAGGGTCCCAAGTAAATTCACCACTTAGATGTCTCAGGAGATACTTATCTTTATATTAATTTCCCACAGCAAAAGTTCACTCCATAATGGTAGGGTAACACAGTTGATTACCCCTGACTCTGCACTAGGTTTCAGACCAGGATAAATTTTTTAAATCTTTTTCTTAAGCAATAGAAATAGTAATAATAAATATTATTCATTGAGTACTTACCATGTGCCAGGAAATTTGCTAAGTGTTTGACAGACACTATCTTATTTTATCCTCACAGCCGCCTACTAAATGAGGTATTTTATCCATATTTTACAGGTGACAAAACTGAGACCCATATGAGCAAATGACGTGCCTTCTAGTATGTGGAAGAACTAGGATAGGAATCCAGGCTTACCCTCTTTCAGTTCTCATTCAGTCAGCTCACTTTTTTTAAAAGTTGACATTTAATACAAAATAGAGGAATATGAATACACTGGTGTCACACCTGTGCTAAAGTATATTTGCCTTTGCAGAGAATAATACAAAGTCAAAATTTCCATGGAAATTCTCTGCTTGTGCATCTTTTGTGAATTATTCTTCCTGAAGCAAATGAGAATATTTACATTTCTTTTTAACATTTAGAGTTGGAGTTGACAGAAATGCTGGAAACAGGCTACTAGTTTATGAGCTACATATGGCCAAATTAATTGAGGACTAAAGGAAGTCTAAGATTCAAGATAAAAATTTAGAGTCAAAATACTTAGTTATCTAGTTGAAATATATTTCAAAAATTGTTTTTATTCTTTCCAGATCCTAAATTTATAATCCCCCCATCTGAATTGTCATCTCAGTGATCCTCCCTAAGATAGGAGGGTTATAATCTGGAAGCCTCCCTGGCTATACTTGAGCAGTGTCACCAGTGTCCTGAGACATCATCTCCCAGTGCCTGAGTGTCCATGGTCACAGCACAGAGAATAGTATATGCCTGCCTCTTTTAGGGACTATGAGGCTGCATCAGTTTAATGGTTGCCAGAATGGCCTTATACATCAGTAGGAACACTATCAGACAAGGGATATTTTTTATCAGTGCTCCCTATCCTGTGCGGGTTCACTGGTAATAAATTGAATGGAATCAGCAGGCTTTTCTGCTCACCTGGCTTTGAGAGAATAGGTAAATGCTATTTTCTGGGTGCTAATAAATCAATTTTAGACATTGAGGAAAAAAACCCTGAAAAAAGGGGAATGTGCTTTTAGTACTCTTGTACCCCAAGAGTTAACTGTGGGTAACTTGGGTATTTGCCAATGGGTGGCTACTATCTTATTACTGATTTTCATATTGCATCAATTTTCTGTTCAGGATTCCTGGTTTGCTCTCATACTATCACACTTCATGCTTAAAAAGAAATGCAAATAAGGATGGCAGAACGTGTGAAAGAACTATTTTGGCTAAGTCACTTGTGATTAGTCACAACTGATGCCAAACCCCATTAAGTTCAATTAATGAGGACTGTTCCTTTATTCTCTGTTCAGAGAGGGCACAATCAAGCCTGGCGATCGGTTGCTCAGTGTGGATGGAATTCGGCTTCTTGGAACCACGCACGCTGAAGCCATGAGTATTCTTAAACAGTGTGGACAAGAGGCAATGCTGCTGATAGAATATGATGTCTCAGTAATGGGTATGTCGAAGTCCTGAGGCTGCACTCACTCAGCTCTAGGTCGTGTCACTGTCCATCCCGGGTCAACCTCTTTGGGTTAACCATGAACTGTTAAGTCCTCCTACAGCCGACAGTTTCATCAATACTATATCATTACTCTGTATGGGTTCAGAAAGAGTTGAAGGGTACTTTTCACAGCTCTAGAGTTCTTGTATCAACAGGTTCTATAATAAGGTCTTACTCTCTCTGAGTGTTTCACCTAACAGCTTTTCTATGTCATTTCATACATAAGGATTTATCTATAAGGATTGCCCATAGGCAAGAAAGTACTTTTCCCCTCCAAATCACAAAAATAATATTATTAGCTTCCCGGCTGGTACTTTTTGTTTTACAACATGGAGGTTGGGAACAGTAGGGGATTCCTTTCCTTCTTGTAACTTCATAGTATGAAGCCATCTACAAAGAATTAATGGAAATGACCAATCATTTCATCTTCAGACTTAGGAACAAAGAAAGGGGACATATATGGAAGATGAAAATGAGATTAAAATGAAAAGTGGGGTGCAATATTCTTTCTTTCAGTAATGACTCCAGTAGAAAATAACTCTATTTCTACCTTCACAACTTTGGTTAAACTGGGAAGATATTCTCAGCTGGCTTTTAAATACTATGAGAGAGCCAAAGTTCTGTGCAATGTTGACTAAGGCAGAAAAATTATGAGAGAATGACTTGGAACCTGAGATTACAACTAAGTCATTTTGTAAGTACTTCTTAAAATTACCAGACTTGATTCTGTGGCCTGACTTTACCAGCAGGTTTTATGCTGATGAAATATAGCATAATAAAAAGGAGACATATTTTGTAACTGCAAACTCCTTATTTACCACTCTATATGATTCATGTAGAACAGTATTGCTTCAAGGTATTCTTAGTTAAGTCTACTGGGCTAAAGTATCTTAAAGAGGTAGGAGGTCTCCTAAAATGTTCAAAGTGTGAGATTGAATGGGTTCTGTGGAGAATGAATTAGGTATGATAGACCCTTGACATCAAAAGTTCAGCAATGAATGAACTTTTCTCTCTCCATTCCTCCCTTCTCTTTTTTTCCCTCCCTACCTCTCTTCTATTTGTCTTTTGTTATGTGGTTTGTGAATTAGATTTTAAGTTTGATGATTTGGGTTCTGCTTTCAACTCTGCTGATTCCTAACTAGTAATTTGGACCATGTTACTTCCTCTGCCTTAGTTACCTCTTTTGTCAAATGAGGACTAGCAATGCCTATATTAAAAGGTAGTTATAAAGGTAAAATAAATAGAAGTGAAATGTATTTTAAATGATGGTGCAGTATACTAAAACAAATGTTTGACGTATGCAGTCAGTCAGTCATTCTAATATTTATTGCGCTAAGTGGCAAGTACCAGAAATACAGAAGTAGTACAAACAAACAAGACCTAGTCCCCTCTCTTATGAAGCTCTCAATAGTTGGCAGGGACAGACAGTAAACAGGAATATGATAAAACAGACACTCATAACGTGTGATCATTACCTATGAAAGGCATGAACTCGGTTCTGTAACAGGGCATAAGGGCAGACATAGAGGAGGGTTGGCAGATGCCAATAAGGTGTTCAGTAAAGACGTGACAGGGAGACTAAACCTGGAGGCTTAGAAGAAACCTTCCAAATGGAAAATAAGGCCTCAGCAGTCTCCTTCAGGGAGACAAGGTCTCTACCATGGATGGGCACCACTGCGAAGGAAAGTCCTCCAGGTCTCATCATTGCCAGAGTCAGGAGGGGATGGGATGACCCACCTGGCTGCCTTCTCCCCAACTCACACTCACATTCTGAATAATGCCTGACAGTTTTCACACTTCAGAGTTGTTAGATATCCCCCTAATATAGGGGACAGTGGGCCATCGAGAAGGAAACACATTAAAATTTCCTCTGAGTTACTAAATGTAAGATCAATACACAAAAATCAGTTTACATTATTTATACCAGCCAAAAACAGAAAGGTAAATTTCTAAGGTACCATTTATAATAGCAATAAAATGTGATTCCTATAAGGAATAAATGTAACAAAAGTCGTATAAGTCCATTACATAGAGGTAAATATAGATTAATGCATATATGTAAAAGAGTACTTCAAATAAATCAAGACCTATGTCATGTTCTTGGATAGGATGTCTTAATAGCTTAAAAAAATGGTGTTTCTCTCAAATGCATCAATAAATCCAATTCTATTCAAAATCTCAAAAGAATATTTGAGGAAAGCTTAATAGCTGTGTCTAAATGTTTATGGAGTAAGAATGGTCGGAGGGGAAAAACAGCCAAAATTTTTTAAACAATATGAGAGAAACTTATTCTATCCTTTATCAAGACTCATTCTAAAATGGTGCCATTGAATCTGTTTAATATTAACAAGGGATATTGAAGGGCCCAGTGGCAAAGAATAGAATGTGTAGAAACAGACCACTGCAGATATAGAAATAGAGGTATAGTAGTATATCAATGTTAAGTCCTCCTACTGGGGAAAGGTTGAACTAGTCAGTAAATGATGCTGCTGGGTCAATTAGCCACATGAGAATAGTTAATTAAATTCCCACTTTGTATCCCACCCAAAAATAAGTTCTCTATTTGCATAACCATGTCCCAATAGACTGCTATTATAAATAACTGGCATGAATACCCTTTAACCCAAATCTTTGTCCTTATTTATGACTTTATTAAGTCAAAGGGTCTATTTCTTTTTAAATATTTTTTTTATGCATTCATTCTTTTTTATACATTTATACTTTTGAAATACATCATTCCAAATTGTCCTCCAGAAAAGTTGTACTACTATATAACCACCAGCAATATTTTAAGTGTACCTGTTTCACTGGAGCTTGTCAATATTGAATGTTATCATTTTTAATCTTTCTGATATGTTAAGTGAAAATTGCATTTTTATTTTAATTTAGTTTTTAAAAAATTTCTAGTGCAGGTGAGTATTTTTCCATATGAACACTAGCCATTTTCTTTTTTTATTGTCTGTTTCTATCTTTTATTTTTCTATTGGAGGTGCTGTTAATTTTTTGTGTTTTGGTGTCTGGTTTTTGAGGGGTTTTCTTTGGTTTGTATAAACTATTTAGATATTGAGGACGCTTGCCCCTTATCAGTTTTTTGAAAAAATTTTCCTCAGTAGTTTATTTTACTTTTTTGACATATGTTAGCATGTTAAAGGTTTCTCTTTTTTTTATCTTATTTTTCTTAGGATTTAAATATTAATTTTTGTAAGCAGTTACCTAACATGGATCATTTAATAAAGAATTCATCAAAATACACACTGATTTGTGTGGTTTTTTTTAATCATTAAATATACTGGACTCTAAATCTGGGTTAGTTCTGAACTCTGTATCTAGTATCTGGAATTCAGGAGAGAACTTTTGAATTGAAGTCTTAGCCTAAGAGCCCTTGTTACTGTTAGGAAAGGGTTTGGTTCAGTGTCACAGGGAAACTGAACAAAGTGAAATGAAAGCCAAAGTTAAGAAAGCAAGCAAGTTTATGTTTATTACACTCTGTAATAAAATGGGCCCTGACCTAGTATCAGACAGGCCCTTAATATTTGGGGAAGAGTTCCTTTTTTGCAAATCCATTTCAGGGATTACAAACAGGGTTTCTAGGAGGGGTAGTGTTATGCAAACAAGTGTTGATTGATGGGCTGGCAGTGATGTAAGCTCATTTTTACTGTGCATGCTCTTTCCAAGAATTCTCTCTGCCCACCAGTGGTGGCTAACCTGCAATGCAGATTTATTTTAATGACTTTATAATGAGGAAAGGTTACTTTAGGACCTTCTAGGAGCATGCCCAATTGGACTCTAGCTTGTGGAATTTCTCTGTTGTTTTAGTTCTCCTGCTAAGGATTTTCTCATTGGTGGAAGCTATGTGCAGTCCTGACCTCTCTGTGGTCAAGCCCACCTCTCCTCCTGCTTACCTCTGGCATCCTGCCTAACATTACTATAAAGGGACATACATCTATTTTGGGAAAAATTATTTACCTCAACTACATTGCAGTATTACTCTGAGCTTTGTTAACTTTATATAGCAAATGAGCAACTTTGAGAATATTTACGTTTTGCCGTGCCTTGGTTATCTATGAGGTTATCTGTTGTGCCGCTAGTTTCCATAGACTCCTTGGGAACATTAATTGAATCATCTTTTTGCTTATTTCTGTTGCACCTCACACAAAGTCTTCAGACATACATAGGAGGCTGTCAGTGATAATTGTGGATTGAACAATGTATTTACGAATAGACTAGCTCTTCTTATGAATAATCATCAATACCTGGGTATATATAGAATATAGCAAAACATCCATGTTTATGTTGTAGGTTTAAACTGCAGTTACTTCATGGTTTCATCTTACATTGCAGAATGACATAAATCTTAAAATCGTTAAACAATCTTTTAATCTAACTATGGTGCTTTTCTGAATTCCTGTAAGTCTTTGACTCTCCTCTTAACTATTTCTCTGCTCAGCTTCAAACCTTTCCTTTTATTTACATAGACTAAGCCAGCATGCAAATCCAAGGATATTGAGAAAAATTGTTACTGTTTCTTTAGGAATGCCCAAGTGTATTACATCTTTGCCCAGTTGTATGGCTAGTTCTTACATATATTCAATTCTAAACAAACATAAAAAAGTATTTTTCAAGGAATTGTTTTATCAGAAGTGGATAGGATGTTATTAGTCTTCAGAAGAGATGACAAGCTCTTTGCAGTCAAAAAGTATAGGTTTATCAGGTTATCACAACTGGATCTTGGCTATGCTTTGTATTTAATTTTTTCAGAACATCGATATCAAGATATAAAACTTCCACCAGTGACTTCTCATTTACAAATACAGGAGTAAATTGGCCACTATTTGTATCTTCTAATCAATTTCTTCCAGATGATCTCAATTTACTGGAAACTGGATTGTTCAAAGGCTTTTTACAAGTATTTATGGTATATATGATGCACATGCTTCCTTGTGGCTTACCAACATAACTTTCTCCTTCATAAAAGGAAGCTCAGAGTGTTTCCAATATTTAAAAAAGGTCTAATTTTTAAATGGCAACAGCTGCCTTTTTAGAATATTATTTCTCTAAGATAAAAGGTAGATTTTCTTATACATTCTCTTTTTTTTTATTTAAAAAATGAATTTTTGCAGAATGCTCTTGTTCCCATTAAGCTCACTCCCTGTTACATATTCAAACTCAGAGCCACTTGTCATATGCTTACAGAGATTAAAGGAGTAGGTGAGGAGAGAGTTACCCTGAATTAGAAGAGGTGTGTTTTTTACTGTATGGTACCAGATTAGAGTAGATTTTTTTAACTTAATTTCTTTTTTTTTTAAGGCTAGGTATTATTATATTTTTTTAGCTATTATTATTATTTTTTTGGTATCATTAATCTACAATTCTATGAGAACATTATGTTTACTAGGCTCCCCCCTTCACCAAGTCCCCCCCACAAACCCCATTACAGTCACTGTCCATCAGCGTAGTAAGATGATGCAGAATCCCTACTCATCTTCTCTGTGTTGTAGAGCCCTCCCTGTGCCCCCCCCCATATTACACATGCTAATTGTAATGCCCCCTTTCTTTTCCCCACCCTTATCCCTCCCTTCCCACCCATCCTCCTCAGTCCCTTTCCCTTTTGTAACTGTTAGTCCATTCTTGGGTTCTGTGATTGTGCTGCTGTTTGTTCCTTCAGTTTTTCTTTGTTCTTATACTCCACATATGAGTGAAATCATTTGGTACTTGTCTTTCTCCGCCTGGCTTGTTTCACTGAGCATAATACCCTCTAGCTCCATCCATGTTGTTGCAAATGGTAGGATTTGTTTTCTTCTTATGGCTGAATAATATTCCATTGTGTATATGTACCACATCTTCTTTATCCATTCATCTACTAATGAACACTTGGGTTGCTTCCATTTCTTGGCTATTGTAAATAGTGCTGTGATAAACATAGGGGTGCATCTGTCTTTTTCAAACTGGGCTCCTGAATTCTTAGGGTAAATTCCTGGAAGTGGAATTCCTGGGTCAAATGGTATTTCTATTTTGAGTTTTTTGAGGAACCTCCATACTGTTTTTCACAATGGTTGAACTAATTTACATTCCCACCAGCAGTGTAGGAGGGTTCCCCTTTCTCCACAACCTCACCAACATTTGTTGTTGTTTGTCTTTTGGATGGTGGCCATCCTTATTGATATGAGGTGATATCTCATTGTGGTTTTAATTTGCATTTCTCTGATGATTAGCAATGCAGAGCATCTTTTCATGTGTCTGTTGGCCATCTGAATTTCTTCTTTGGAGAAATGTCTGTTCAGCTCCTCTGACCATTTTTTAATTGGATTATTTGCTTTTTGTTTGTTGAGGTGCATGAGCTCTTTATATATTTTGGATGTCAGCCCTTTATCGGATACTGTAGGATGCCTTTTTGTTCTATTGATGGTGTCCTTTGCTGTACAGAAGCTTTTCAGCTTGATATAGTCCCACTTGTTCATTTTTGCTTTTGTTTCCCTTGCCCGAGGAGATATGTTCATGAAGTAGTCGCTCATGTTAATGTCCAAGAGATTTTTGCCCATGATTTTTTCTAAGAATTTGATGGTTTCATGACTTACACTCAGGTCTTTGATCCATCTCGAATTTACTTTTGTGTATGGGGTTAGACAATGGTCCAGTTTCATTCTCTTACATGTAGCTGTTCAGTTTTGCCAGCACCATCTGTTGAAGAGACTGTCATTTCCCCATTGTATGTCCATGGCTCCTATATCGTATATTAATTGACTGTATATGTTTGGGTTAATATCTGGACTCTCTATTCTGTTCCACTGGTCTGTGGCTCTGTTCTTGTGCCAGTACCAAATTGTCTTGATTACTGTGGCTTTGTAGTAGAGCTTGAAGTTGTGAAGCGAGATCCCTCCTGCTTTATTCTTCCTTCTCAGGAATGCTTTGGCTATTTGGGGTCTTTTTTGGTTCCATATGAGTTTTAGAATGATTTATTCCAGTTCATTGAAGAATGCTGTTGGTATTTTGATAGGCATTGCATTGAATCTATAGATTGCTTTAGGCAGGATGGGCATTTTGACAATATTAATTCTTCCTAGCCAAGAGCATGGGATGAGTTTCCATTTGTTAGTGTCCTCTTTAATTTCTCTAAAGAGTGTCTTGTAGTTTTCAGGCTATACGTCTTCACTTCCTTGATTAGATTTATTCCTAGGTATTTTATTCTTGTTGATGCAATTGTGAATGGAATTGTTTTCCTGATTTCTCTTTCTGCTAGTTCATCGTTACTGTATAGGAAAGCAACAGATTTCTGTGTGTTAATTTTGTATCCCGCAACCTTGCTGAATTCAGATATTAGATCTAGTAGTTTTGGAGTGGAGTCTTTAGGGTTTTTTATGTACAATATCATGTCATCTGCAAATAGTGACAGTTTGACTTCTTCTTTACCAATCTGGATTTCTTCTATTTCTTTGTTTTGTCTGATTGCTGTGGCTAGGACCTCCAGTACTATGTTGAGTAACAGTGGGGAAAGTGGGCATCCCTGTCTTGTTCCCAATCTTAGAGGAAAAGCTTTCAGCTTCTCACTGTTAAGTATGATGTTGGCTGTGAGTTTGTCATATATGGCCTTTATTATGTTGAGGTACTTGCCCTCTATACCTATTTTGTTGAGGGTTTTTATCATGAATGGATGTTGAATTTTGTGAAATGCTTTTTCAGTGCCTACGGAGATAATCATGTGGTTTTTGTCCTTCTTTTTATTGATGTGGTGGATGATTTAAGATGGATTTTCAAATGTACCATCCTTGCATCCCTGAGATGAATCCCACTTGATCATGGTGTATGATCCTCTTGATGTATTTTTGAATTTGGTTTGCTAATATTTTGTTGAGTATTTTTGCATCTGTATTCATCAGGGATATTGGTCTGTAATTTTCTTTTTTTGTGGTGTCTTTGCCTGGTTTTGGTATTAGAGTGATGCTGGCTTCATACAATGAGTTTGGAAGTATTGCCAACTCTTCTATTTTTTGGAATACTTTAAGGAGAATGGGTATTATGTCTTCTTTTCTATATGTCTGATAAAAATCAGCAGTGAATCCATCTGGTCCAGGAGTTTTGTTCTTGGGTAGTTTTTTGATTACCGATTTATTTTTGTTTCTGGTAATTGGTCTGTTAAATTTTCTGTTTCTTCCTTGGTCAGTCTTGGAAGGCTGTATTTTTCTAGGAAGTTGTCCATTTTTTCTAGGTTTTCCAGCTGTTAGCATATAGATATTCATAGTATTTTCTAATAATTCTTTGTATTTCTGTGGGGTCCCTCGTGATTTTTCCTTTCTCATTTCTGATTCTGTTAATGGGTGTAGATTCTCTTTTTCTCTTAGTAAGTCTGGCTAGGGGCTTATCTATTTTATTTATTTTCTCAAAGAATCAGCTCTTGGTTTCATTGGTTTTTTCTATTGTTTTATTCTTCTCAATTTTATTTATTTCTTCTCTGATCTTTATTATGTCCCTCGTTCTGCTGACTTTGGGCTTCATTTGTTCTTCTTTTTCCAGTTTCAATAATTGTGACTTTAGACTATTCATTTGAGATTGTTCTTACTTCTTTAAATAGGCTTGGATTGCTATATACTTTCCTCTTAGAACTGCCTTCACTATATCCCACAGAAGTTGGGGCTTTGTGCTGTTGTTGTCATTTGTCTGCATATATTGTTTGATCCCTATTTTAATTTGGTCATTGATCCATTGATTATTTAGGATCATGTTGTTAAGCCTCCATGTGTTTGTGAGCCTTTTTATTTTCTTTCTACAATTTATTTATGGTTCTATGCCTTTGTTATATGAGAAGTTGGTTGGTAGAATTTCAATGTTTTTGAATTTACTGAGGCTCTTTTTGTGGCCTAGTATGTGGTCTATTCTGGAAAATGTTCCATAGAATATATCCTACTACTTTTGGGTGTAGAATTCTGTAGATGTCTGTTAAGTCCATTGTTCTAGTGTGTTGTTCAGTGCCTCTGTGTCCTTATTTTCTTTCTGTCTGATGGATCTGTCCTTTGGAGTGAGTGGTATACTGAAGTCTCATTGCATTCTATTTCCTCCTTTAATTCTATTAGTATTTGTTTCACATGTGTTCGTGCTCCTGTATTGGGTGCATATATATTTATAATGGTTATATCCTCTTGTTGGACTGCTCTCTTTATCATTATGTAATGTCCTTCTTTATTTCTTGTTACTCTCTTTGTTTTGAAGTCTATTTTGTCTGATACAAGTACTGCAACACCTGCTTTTTTCTCTCTATTGTTTGCAGGAAACATCTTTTTCCATCCCTTAACTTTAAGTCTGTGTATGTCTTTGGGTTTGAGATGAGTCTCTTGTAAGCAGCGTATAGATGGGTCTTGCTTTTTTATCTATTCTATTACTCTGTATCTTTTGATTAGTGCATTCAGTCCATTTACATGTAGGGTGATTATTGAAAGAAATGTACTTATTTCCAATTGCAGGCTGTAGATTAGTGGTTACCAAAGGTTCAAGAGTAGCTTCTTTACTATCTAACCATCTAACTTAACTCTCTTATTAAGCTATTATAAACATAGTATGATGATTCTTTATTTCTCTCCCTTCTTATTCCTCCTCCTCCATTCTTTATATGTTGGATGTTTTATTATGTACTCTTTTGTGTTTCCTTTGACTGCTTTTGTGAATAGTTGATTTTATATTTTGCCTTTAGTTAGTATTTGGTTGGTCTGCTTTCTTTGTTGTGATTTTATTTTCTCTGGTGGCATCTATTTAGCCTTAGGATTATTGCTTCCATCTAGAGCAGTCCCTTTAAGATATCCTGTAGAGGTGGATTGTGGGAGGCAAATTCCCTCAACTTTTGCTTGTCTGGGAATTGTTTAATCCCTCCTTCATATTTAAATGATAATCATGCTGGATACAGTATTCTTGGTTCAAGGCCCTTCTGTTTCATTGCATTAAATACATCATGCCATTCTCTTCTGGCCTGTAGGGTTTGTGTTGAGAAGTCTGATGATAGCCTGATGGGTTTTCCTTTGTAGGTGACCTTTTTTCTCTCTCTGGTTGCCTTTAATACTCTGTTCTTGTCTTTGATCTTTGCCATTTTAATTATTATATGTCTTGCTGTTGTCCTCCTTGGGTCCCTTTTGTTGGGAGATCTGTTGGCTTCCATGGTCTGAGAGACTATTTCCTCCCCTAGTTTGAGGAAGTTTTCAGCAATTATTTCTTCAAAGACACTTTCTATCCCTTTTTCTCTCTCTTCTTTTTCTGGTACTCCTATAATGTGAATATTGTTCCATTTGGATTGGTCACACAGTTCTCTTAATATTCTTTCATTCCTGGAGATCCTTTTATCTCTCCCTGCCTCAGCTTCTCATATTCCTGCTCTCTGTTTCTATTCCGGTAACAGTCTCTTGCACTTCATCCAGTCTGCTCTTAAGTCCTTCTAGAGATTGTTTCATTTCTGTAATCTCCCTCCAGACTTCATCCCTTAGCTCTTACATATTTCTCTGCAGGTCCATCAGCATGGTTATGACCTTTATTTTGAATTATTTTCCAGAAGATTGTTTATATCTATCTCCCCAGGCCTTCTCTCTGGGGTTGTCTGAGTGATTCTTGACTGGACCGGATTCTTCTGCCTTTTCATGGTGATACAGGTGGTTGTAGTCAGGTGGTGCATGTGTCAGCTGGGAGAACAAAGCCCCTTCCTGCTTTCTGGTCGCCTTGCCCTTCTCCGCTGCCTGTGTTGGTTACCCACACACAGGGAGCAGTCTCTTGGATAATCTCCTGAGCTGCCATGGGCAGGGCAGCACTCAGGATAGCCTAGGGCCCTGCGGGGAGTGGCAGACACATAGGGTGTGTTCTCCTGAGAGAACAGCACCCCTTTGTGCCTTCTGGACCTTGCTCCAGCTTCTTCTGTTGTGCTGGGCAGCTACACACTGGCAGCAGCCTCTGGGACTGTCGCGGTTAGCTGCTTGCTTGGAAGAGACTATGGGTGGGACCACTCTCTGGCTGCTCCACCGCCACTGTGGCAGTTCAGCTGGTTTGCTTGCAGCACCAGCCAGGGTGAATGAATGGCAGGCTGCTTATCACCGTGAGGATCTTCAGGGCTGGGTTAGCCACCAGGGGATTGGGGCACCTGAAGTTCCTTAGGATTCCCAGCCTGCTGGGCTGAGTGTGCTGGGATGATTCCATCCAGCTGTTAAGCCCTTGTTCCTTTAAGACTTTCAAAAAGCACCTGCTTTTCTTTTGTCCCAGGGAACCCAGCTGTAGGGACCTGCTCGCAGTCTCTGTCTCGGATTTTACTTTTCCATTTCTCTAATATCCAGTACACCATACAATGTGTGTCTGTGCTCCCGGTGCAAATTACTAGGGCTGGTTATTTAGTAGTCCTGTGCTTCCAGTCCCTCCTCACTCTGACTCTTTTCCTCCCACTGGTGAGGTGGGGTAGGGGGAGTGCTTGCATCCTGCTGGGTCACGGCTTTGTATCTTACCCTTTTCATGGAATGCTGAGTTCTTACAGATGTAGATGTAGCCTGGCTGTTGTACTGTATCTTCTGGTCTCTCTTTTAGGAGTAGTTGTATTTGTTGTATTTTCAAAAATATATATGGTTTTGGGAGAAGGTTTCTGCCACCCTACTCACACCGCCATCTTGAGCCTCTCCTAATTTTCCATTTTTTATGTCATCCTCAAATCTGAACCATTTATAGTAAGAAGGATCTGGAAGTTTTCAACCAAGCTTGGTGAGAAAGAGCACTGTGGGACTTAAACCATCTACCTGAATGCTACAGGTACATCTTACTACAAATAGATTCTTATTACCATCCCACACCCACTCACCCTAAACTTATTAGCAGGGCCCACTTTCTCAGTCTCCCCTCCTTGCCACTGTTTTCTCCCCCATTCTGTACCCTGCTGGGCCTCTTCCTTCATGCTTGTTACACCTCGATTGTTTCCTTGGGCTTGGGGCAGATATGTACCTTGAAAGCTCATCCCTAATGAGTTAGTTTATAGTTTCTGGGTCTCTGAAGTAATTTGGATAGTCTGACTTTAATGTAAAACTACTCATTAATATTTTTCAAATACCTGAGGAACACTAATGTAAGAATATAAAACACTATACAGTGTCATTCAGGAGCTCACTCCTCCTAAAAGTTTAATATTATATTAAATGTTAAGGGGATGAGTAATGGTATCAGAGTAGAAGTAATATGGATTAGTATTTTATTATCTACTTTTCCCTAAGGACTCATTTGACTACATTTTGAGTGATATCTATTGTAACAAAATCAAAAGGGTCCTTTAAATCTTTTAGACCACTATTCATCACTTGTTACATGAGGGGACTAGACCACATCATCCCAAAGGACTTTCCAGTCCTATTATTCTGTGACCCTGAATTTAGTAACTTCTCACAAAAGACTTTAGAGGTTATCACCACTTCTATTTTCATTGATATAGCTCCAAAGCAAAAATACTATAAATAAAAAGTTTAAAACAATATTTAACTATAGTTCAAACTGAATTAAAATGGGTACAGCTCAGACCACAATATAAAAAGGAAAAGTTGTTCTTTTCCCTTGTTAATCACATCAAACCCAGCAGTCACACTGACAATTACAATTTTCCTAGAAATTACTTCCCAGCATTCTTACAGTAGGCATAAGCCATTATCTGCAAGGATCTTGGCATCCTTAGACATTTAATAAATTAATTGAAACTTGGTTAAAATTCCCTCATTTTCAAGTTGAATATTGCTTCCAGAATTAAATATGTCCCTTAAGGGGATAATTAGCCTTTTTAATTTTAGTGTTTTTTAGAAAAATGAAAAAAATGACTGAACCATGTCAAGGGAAATCTCTTTTTGCCTGATAAGTTTCTTTAAGTTCCTATACATCTATTAGGTAGATAAGAATTTCTTTTCTTTTTGAGAGCAGTAGAAGATTGGCACTCCATTGATCCTAAGATCTGTTCTTGGCCATCTTTTTTAGAGTACCACCACAGGACAAGTCAGGATTACTTTTCTTTATGTTTGGATACTTACTTTGTATTCTTCATTGTAAGGAACGGAGCTCCAAACAATTGGTTAGTGAGGAAAATTACTCTTCTTCATATCTCCCATTAACCACTGTAGTATACAATTGTAGGAAATAACTTCCAAAGAGCCGAAGACCACAGGATTCCCTGTTAGGCATGAAACTCTTTTTCCATATTCTAGTTACCTTTATTCAATAGCATCTTCACTGCCTGGGATGTAGTAAAACTATTTTTCAGCATTATTTGTGGTATCGTAGTACACACATGTTAAAGTATGTGTAGGTGTTAAAAGTATCAGGTTGTCTCCATCAGTCATAATACCAAGGGAATGGACTGTATTACTGTTAGGGGGCAGTGGTGTATTTTCCTCAGTTCTTGTCCCTGCTGCAACAAAGAATTGAAGGGCAGAGACACAGTAGTGAAGCAGAGTATACGTTTTATTTGAAGTTACACACTCATAGAAAAAATACAGGCTTCCTCAGAGAGGAAGTACCCTGAAAGGTTGAAAAGTTTTATTTGAAGTTAAGCATTTAAAGAGAGAGAAAGTGCACGTGTCCTCAAAGAGGAGGCACCCCAAAAGGTTGGGGGTTCCCTCTTTTAAGGATTTTTCAGGAATGTGACAAAGGGCTCTGGGGTGTAGACTTGTTAAGTGTTCTCAAGATGCTTATCTTTGGTGACAAACATTAAGTCGCCTTTCTTCTATTATTAGTCATCTAGGTAATTCTGCAAACTTAACACAAGAAATTTACTGATCCAGTTCCTCCCAAGGATAGCAGCTTCCTTCTGGGAACATATCAATCAAGACCACCTGCATTGCCCCCAAGGTGGGCCAAGTTATTGTCTGTTTGTTAAAGAATAAGTTAGAAATCTTATTTCCTCATTTCCTGGCTTTTAAAATGGAATCTCAGCTTTAAGATGGAATCTTTCCTATTCTTACTATGCTGGTTATCTCTGGGCTTTCTTCCTCATAGGCAGGAAAAGTTAACCATGATGCTTGTCTCCTGCCATGGTTAAAATTACTTGATTAGGGGCTAGAGGAGGGGGAAAAAATAGCATATAGGTGATGCCAGAGTTCTTGTTCACAGAGCCAAAGAATGAACTTCGCAAACACTCAAGGTAGGAGAACAAGGTAGAGGCTTTTGTTTAGAGATAAAGTGAGAGGACAGAGTCCCAGCTCACACGACGAGAGAACAAGAGAGTCTGTGGTTGTGTGGTTGTCTAGGGGTTTTATAAGCAGTTGAGGATTTTCAGAAATGGAGGTAAAGGGCTAGGGGTGCAAACTTGTTGTAAGACCACCGGCCCTGCCCCCAAGGTGGGTACAGCTCAAACCACAATCTAAAAAGGAAAGTTGTTCTTTTCCCTTGTTAATCACATCAAACCCAGCAGTCACACTGACAATTACAATTTTCCCAGAAATTACTTCCCAGCATTCTTACAGTAGGCATAAGCCATTATCTGCCCCCAATGTGGGCTGGGTTGTTGTCTGTTTCCTTGGGCTGTTTATAGTTGGGATTGCTTTCCAAGTTAGTCTTTTGCCTAGGTTGCATGCATATTACTTGATGAGGATTAGAGAATGAAACATAACATATAGGTACAGTTAAAAATAAGCTGGGCCTTTTAGCAGGCTAAGGCAAATTTTACAGTGTCATAATCTGATGGATACAGTGAAGTCACAGGGGATGCTGAGATACTCTTCTTTATTTGTGAAACACTCAAACATTCCAGGCCAAGTTGCTCCTAGCCTTTTGAGCTTTAACTGATCTCACTGAAGAACATCTATATTCCTAGTCTGGTATCTTTACCCTAAAGAATTAGTATGACTCTAACTTTGCATAATGCTTAACACAGAGTTTCGATAGGGGCTTCTTTGTACATTGTTACATTGTTCTGTCTGTAATTATCTTGCTTTGCTTTTTTTTCAGAGGCCCTCACCCTACTCTGACTACACCACAGTCCCTGTCTCATAGGTTAAGTTAAAGAATAAGCTGGGCTTTTAACATACTAAAGTAAATCTTACAATGGCATGGTCTAACTGACACAATGAAGACATGGGCTGTGCTTGGATACTTTTCTTTATCTGGGGAATATCTGGACATTCCAAGTTACTCCTGGTCTTTGGAGCTTCATCTGATCAACTCATTAACTCTGTGAGTCTTTTTGGCACTCTAGTTTAATCTGGCTAACTCTTTGAGTCCCTTTTAGTGGGCTTTACTGGCCTTATTCTCTCTCCACCCTGCCTCTGTCTGGTTTTCTGCCTAACATTATTACTTGTCTCTGTGACTTTGACACTGAGAATTGCTACCAGATGGCGCCTGTCAGATCACTCAGGAGGGTGCGGATGCTCAGTATGAAAACATCCACTGTAGCCCCCCTGCTCCTGGATCTTATATATGATACAGGTTTCATACCCACAGTTATAATGATAGAAACTCCCCTGAATCTATCTTCACGAAGCCAGGAGATAAGATGATTTTGGTAAGGACCCTCTGGTTTACATTAAACTGAATGAAATCTTTCTCTACTGTGAATTTGCAGAAGCAGATTGAGATCAAACTTTTAATCCAAATTTCCTTCAGAACACACCAATACCCAACATCCTCTTTCCATAGCATCTGTTTCTCCTCACCTAAAGATCCTAGGTTGACAGCAGTAAAATAGGAAATGGAAAAGCCAGCAGGGTTTCACCTGGCTTCCATGGGGGCACCATGACGTGGCATTAATCCCACTTGAATTAATCACGGTAGCATGCGGTGGAGTAATTTACAAGAAAAATTGAATGATTGGTTATTACACAGACCACACCTCATACAGAATTATTTTATTTTAAAACAAGTAAAACACAGAGAACCATTCCAAAATTCTGCCCTCAACCTCTTCACTTTTCCTGTCTCTGAAAAGATTCTCTAGCATTTATGTATTCTGAACACTTTTCATTTACACTTCAAAACTCCTATCCTATTTTATCCTTCTTTTACCTGTTAAGGAAACCAAGCTTCCTCTTGTTTTTTGAGAAAGCCGGATACAATTACCTTGACCGTGGGAGTCTGGCACTTCTGATTAACACAGGAAATCCACGTGACTCCTGCAAAGACAGGTCAGTTTGCACAAGGCTAATTAATGCATTTGCAATTTAAGGAAACAAATCAAAACACTTTCTTAGAAAACACATGCAAGGTTTTATAGGCTTGATGGTCATCACACATTCTGTGTCTAATGTTAAAGGTTACATTTCTAGGATATTAGATAAGAACTTTGTGGTTAACATATGAATTTCTTAGAGAACTTTTGTTCCTTCTCTGTGAACCTACATGATAATGACCGTACATAAGACCATTCTCCCAACTCACTGTTCTCCTCACAGTGCTGTTTGTTACAGAGCTCCTGTGATCACAGATGCTAAATACTCCGAATCTGCTCATCTTTGAGATTCAAAAAGAGAATCTCATTCTAAGTCTTGTCACCTATCAGTGGGACCTATAGCTTCAAGACTAAATCAAAGATATTGGAGTTGTAATTACTACTTTTGTGTGCCTTTTGATGTAGGATATGAGGGTATTACATTGTTTAAAAAATTAGAAATCTAAGGTAAGTTGTTTGCCTGGATTATAGAGTTTATAATTGTCAAAGACAAAATTCTGTCTTTTCTCTAACACAGTATGCTGCTGTTAGCAAATTATAGTAATAGTATCTGCCATTTACTAAGTTCCTATTATGTTCAAGGCATTTTATAAACATCTCATTATAGTTTTACCTTAAGAGGTAGGCATAGGTATCCTCATTCCAGGAGTCATAGAAAATAAAACAACTTGACTGGGTAGAAAACTACAAAGCCAGAATTTAAACTGTTATGTCTGCTTCCAGAGCCTCTGCTTAAGGCAACTTAACCATCAGAACAGTCTTAATACAACATTTATATGATAATTCCTAAAGCTAAGTGATTAGAACTGAGCTTGAACTCTCCCCTCCGCCTGTTCTCTACCATATCCCCATTTCAGGCATTAGTGTCTCTGCTTGAGCAGCTGTCAGATCAGAGGGCTGGGTCATCCTTTATTTCCCTCCCTCCATTTACCCCTGGGTTCCAGCTCCTCTCTCCAGTCACCCTACTCCATCTCCATTTCCGTTTCCCACGCAGTCATCCTTGCCTCTCTCCCAGTCACCTCCCGTCTCCGTCTGTCCCAACTCTTTGCTCCTACTTCCACTTAAGTCCATGCTCACACCAAAGGCTAGGAGACTTTTATAGAGCATGCACTGAGTCACATCACTCGCACTCAGTGTCATCCCACTAAATTTCAGGTGAAATTTAACTCTGTGCTGTGCCTATGAATCCATGTATGCACTGTCCGCAGAATTGCCTCCTGTCTCAATTTTCCAGTTTCTCAGAAGCTCTGTCCTGTTGATTCCTGAGCCTCTTTCTTTTTAAGAGCCTCTCCCTACCGGGCTCCTATCCTCAGGGACTTTACAAGTTCTCTTCCTTCTGCCTCAGAAGTGATACTCCCACCCTTGCCCATGAATGAACAGTTATTTTGTAATAACATCTCAGACGAAATGTCACGTCCTTGTATATACCCTTATACAGAGAAAACTTCCTGAAACCCTTTCTAAATTAGGTCTCCCTGTTTTACGTACCCAAGGAACCCTTACTTTTCAGTTGTGTAATTATCACCATTATAATACTAATTTGTTGGTGAGCTAATCAACTGTCTCCTTCATGAAACTGCACACACCATAAGGGCAGGGACAGAGACACATATTTTTTCACCATTCTCTGCCCAGTATATGTCTGAAAAACCCAAAAGGTGCACATAAAATAAGTGTTGGATGAATGAAATAGATAGATTAAAAACAGTGTATATAGTATATCTCACTAAATTGAGAAAAAATATTTACCTTTTTTTGAAGAACTTCATAGTAAAAGATGCAGTAAAGGCTTAAGTAACCAATTTGTATTCCTGCTCTCATTCATTCCTTCTTCCCCTCCCTCCCTTTTCCCCTCCCTCCCTTTTCCCTTCCCTCCCCTTCTCTTTTATCTCCTCTCTTCCCCCTAGCCCCCATTCCCTCACTCTTCTTCCCTTTCCACAACTCCCTCTTTCCCTTCCCTTAAAGAAGCCTTTGCTCCAGTGCCAGGTGCCTGAAACTCAGAGAGCAACAGAGATGCTTTTTGGGGTGATTCGTTGCCCATACCCACAGTTGATTTTTTTCCCAAACTTTCCTTTGCTATTTTCAGTGATTCAGGAATGCCAGCATTCCAGAGTGTAACAGTAAAAAAAAACATTAGTCAGGAGACCCAGACTTTTAGGGAATATACCAGACTCCCTGAGAAAGGTGCACTGAAGCAGCAGATTCTTTCTTTCCAGTTTTTTAAAATTGGGAAGTACTGGGATGAGAGTACAGAGTGGCCATGCTGTGTCCAGCCCTCCTGTTTCAGAAGACTCTGGTTTTAGCAAAGTCATAAATATGAGTATTCATGATAGAAGTCCCTAATTATGTGGTTTTTGAAAAATGACCTGCTGTGGTATCTAGGCTGGTGGAAAGCTTGAGGTTCTCTAGGTCCTTCAAGGATACCCAACTTCTCTTTAATCACAGCTGTTACTATCAATAGGGAATGTAAATCTATTGTATTATCCATACTCATTGTCCAAACCCTGTCATATTCCATACCTTCCACAGAGGCCTGAGCCTTGTAGGCACTGGTAAAAAAGGAAGATTCTCTTAGACACTCCTAGGTGTGATTTCAGATAAGCATCATGTATTTGAGCAGAGTATTGAGACCTGACATTTTTGGCGCACTGGAGACTTTCATTCTGGCATGTTTAAGTTTGTATCACTCAAGAGTAAAAAAACACATGAACAGAAAACTACTAAGCTACATACACTCTCAGAGGGTAGGGAGGAGGATTTATCATTAATTCACAAGAATTAGGTCAAGTATTCAAGTAATGTTTCAGCAGCACTCATGCCAAATCCCGAGGACTTTTGGCTTTATGCACTTTGGTTCACTGCTGTCGGCTGCCTGCTTGTTCAGACCTTTCTGATACTGTGCTACCGACTGTACCCGAGATGTCTGACGCTGTGGAGACATGCTTTATGTGATTCTGGGATCCTTTACTTCTCAAAGGTGATTTCCTTAACTTGAATGCAACTGTTGAGTCTCACAAAAGACAGTTTTGTACTGAAGGTACATTCGACCTGTAGAATCTGCTTCACTTCAGCCTTAGTACGCAAACAGAATCATAGTAAAAGCTTGGCAAACTTTCCAGCCAAATTCTCACACTTGGGTGGGCGTATGCAGGGGCTGAGGTTTGACTGTGGTCAGTCAAAAGGCAGACAGCACCTGGCAAGAATATTAAATATGTCCCCTATAAAAAAAATTAATTTAATTTCCATAATTTGTGTAGCTCCAAGGCTCTACATGCAGACATTTTCTAAGTACCTCATCTAAAACATGGATTCATTAGTTATAGATTATAAAACTCAATCCATAGTAAGGTAGATATTCCGAAATTGAAGAGAGAGTAAAATAGAAGTCGTTTAAAACACTTAAAGCTAAGTAAATGGAATGACACATGCAAATCTAACTAATGAACTCTGCCTTCTGCCTCATCCCACCTCCTTTCTCTTTCTGTTACAATTTCCTCTTGAACACAAAGTCACTGCATCGTACACGGAGGCAAACACTGACTCAAAAGTTCTGGGGGCATATACAGAACACTTTTAAGTTTTTGACTTGAGAGTCTTTTCTCTAGCTTTCTCTGGCCAAGTAAAGAAAGTAATTTTTCACTGCAACTAGGAAATGAATTAAGCATCATAGGAAATTAATTAACATCAGCATGTCCCGGGTTTAAGTCAAAAAGTAGTAGAGAAAGAGAGAGCTAACAATTTGTGTGCCTAATTTCTGCCAATCATTGTGCAAGATACTTTACACATTTTATTAATCATCACATCCCTGTGACATATAAGTCATGATCCTTATTTTTCATAAATGAAGTAACTGTCTTGACGAGGTTACTTGTTCAAGATCACACAGATAATGTTGTGGTAAACCTAGGATTAAACCCAGATCACAAATCTGACAACATACCCACAGAGGACTGACAGTCATCAGAACAGACGGATCAGATAGGAATTGTTTTAAGTGTGAATGAAAGCTTTGAAAACAGCACAAAAATAATGGAATATGTATTTGTGTGTTCTAAATTTAAAATTCTGAAGTTGGAATGTAAGACTCAGATAGGTCATACTCTTTCAAAAGAAGAATTCTTATAGGGAATATTTAAAAAGAAAAGTGAAATCTTATCATTTAAAATATTATTGTTTTAGGCCTAAGCACACTATTGAATCAAAAAAAAAATATCTACAACATCAAGTATTTATCATTAAGCACCCAAGAGAGTTCTGAAAAGAGGGAAGAAAGTGAGAGAGTGAATTAATTATCTATGGGTATTACTCATTCAGGCATTTTTATTAATACAAATTATGGCAAAACTACTCAGACTAAGGTAGTGAGACATAATTTTCCAGGAATCCTCTTACCTCTCTCTTCATTAGTCTCTTGATATCTCAAGTGTGCCCAGAGACCTCTCACAGATTCCCAGGCACTGGATCTACAGCCCAGATTTCCATAAGGTACCAGAAGTGTTAGGATCTAGCTTGTCTCCAAGGAGAGGACGGGAGCAGCACCATCATCTTAAGTCAGGGTTCCAAAATGAAGAGTTCAAAATGGAACAGTCTATTAGCTCTTGCCCCTTGGCAAAGGCTCTAGCCTTCCTTAATTCTGCAGACATGTGCGAAATGTACTTGAACTGCACAGATCCTCAAGCTCCCCCACAGAACTAGTTGGCCTTTCTTTCTGCTGCGTGTACTGGTTTAGGGATGTTTTCTACTTCCGTCTTTTGAAGGATTTCAGGAGTTGTTTCCAGTTCTGCTAGTGGTATATCTTATACTGGCATAAAGGGCTATTTATCACTTTCAGTGCCCTCCCTGGTCAAAAAACAGGTGGCTATAGGAGATCTATCCAACCGAACAGGCGAAAGAGGATGTTCAAAACATGCTTCTGAAGGCATGTAAGCTCCCTGGAGATGGTGTTCTCTAAAGTTGCTACTACATGTCCATAATTGAATCTCAGCACCCTTTGCTTGGCCTGCTTCAATGCCAAAACTCCTTCAGGACCTTCCTTACCAAGCCCTATTTGAGCATCTCTAATAACAGACAACTTGCTGCCAACCAGGCCCACAGCCTGAAGCAGGAGTCTTCCACCCTCAGTGCACAATGGAAAGCATTAAGATGCCCCTGCCCGTCCCAGAGGGTTGCTGTGACTGAAGGAGTTAAGACCATACATGTGAAAGCATTTAACTCACAGTAAAAATGTAAGGCACATCATCATTTACCCTATTATTTCCCATCATTCCAGACTGTCTAAACTTTTCTATATCCTGATTCTGACGTTCAGTTTATTTTCTACCCCTTCCAGCTTATATGTCAAACTTGCCTAATTAGAAATTTCATTTAGATTACGATTACTAACTGAGTATTTGTTGAGGACTCATAAGATTCAAAACACTGGACTGTGTGCTATTATTCCTATCCAGTGGTCATTGTGACCCAAGTTGGGGGGGTGCCTCTTAGTGCCTTTGCTCCATTCATGACCTAGTCACGTGTCCTTTGCTTCTGCGTTGACAAGGCATTGGTGGGTTTAATACATAGTGCTCAAACTGTTTTTCCTTTGTTTATGTAGCCATGTCTTTAGACCTGTACATTTGTTTTTTTTTTAATATTGTGTATACGTCCTGTAAAAACCCACAGTCAGCCAGAAATATAGATGCTTTAAATACTTCTAAGTGTATTTTTGGCAACTTACAATTAAATTGGCTTACAGGATATCTGTGTGGTTTGTAGTCATCTTATTTCTGATCTGGTTCCTAAGGAACCAGGATACTTTTTTTAAAACTGTAAACACAAAATCAACCACAGGATGCCAGAGAGAATCTGCATCTTGCTATTGAGCCATTAACTCTTCCTGACTGACTGTTCTGTCTCATCTTGGGAGGTTAAGAACCCTGAGTAGTAACAATTCTTTTTCAGGCTGGCAGACATTTACTCCTATTTAAGAAGTTTCTCTGCCTCAGCAGAACCTGGTGGAGATTCATTCCATTTTCTGTGTGGATCACTTATCCAGCTCAGAAAAATCTGACAGTGATTATTTTAAGACTGAGGAGGAACAGACTTAACTAGAGAACGATGATATGGAATATGTTGATTGTGCAGTAGCCATGTGTATATGCCACATCTTTTTATAGTTGGGGCAAAGAACTTTCCACTTTGTGGCAATATTAATACTTTCCCATTGGAATTGGTCACTTAAATCCCAGATTCGTTTGGTTTGCACCAGGTGACAAGACCTGTTAAAAAGCTAACGTAACTAGGACAGTGTGGTACTGGCATGAGAAGGTCAGACAGATTGACCAATGGAGCAAAACAGAGTTTCCAGAAACTGTCAGCCTAATTTATTACACAGGTAACATTGCAATGCAGTGAGGAAAGAATGGTCTTCTCAAAAAATGATGCTGTGTCAGTTATATCCATGGAGTAAAAAACATATTGTGACGCTACCCCACACCATACATAGAAAGCAGTGCAGCTGGATTGCTGATCTAAATGTAAAAATTAAATAATAAAGCCTGTTGAAAATGCAGAATATCATAATGACTTTATAGTAAGCTAAGCTTTCTTAAAGAGAACACAAAGTACTAACCATAAAAGAAAAAAAAGAATGATTAAGAATTTATCTTAATGGTCAAAAGACACCCTTAATAGTCTGAAATAGGGAGCCACAGAGAGGAAAATGATTTTTGCAAACCATAAATCCAAAAAGGACTCATATCAGAATGTTTCTTAAATTCCCACTTATCAATAAACGAGACAACTTAATAGAAAGTGGGGAGGGGGTTTGGGGGAGATTTGATCAGACACTTTATTAAAAATTTTCCGAATGTCCAATAAGCCATGAACGATTGCTCACCACATTAGTCATCAGAGAAATACAAACTGACACCGCAGTGTGGTACCACTACACACCCACCAGCATGGCTGCAGTGGAACACTGACCACAGCAAGAAGGGACAAAAGTGGGGAGCAACTGGAGCCCTCACTCCTTGCCTGTGAGAAGGCAGATGCACACAGCTCTTTTGGAAAACCCTTTGGCAGTCCCTGCTTAAGCTGAAAACCCTAGAGCCCAACGATTCCATTCCTAGTAATGACTCCCACAGAAACCACTAGAATGTTCACAGCAGCAATATTTGTATTAGCCAAAAACCAGAAAATAACTAAATAGTAGAATGGATAAATGATGGCATACTCACCCAATGGAATGTTATGTTGCAATGTGAATGAATGATCAAGAACTACCCGTAACAGTATGCATGACTCTCACAAACAGTATTAAGCAAATGAAGCCAGAATCAGAAGACCACAAACTGAGTCTATGTTTAAGAAGGACAAAATGAGCAATAGTGACCTAAATGCTGTTAGAAGTCAAGACAGTGGATATTTGAGAGACAGGGGTGATTTAAGGAAGCATATGGTGGGAGGGTATTCTTTGATGCTGATATTGTTCTATGTCTAGGTTGGGGTATGGTTACACAGTTGTGTTCATACAACAAAAGTTTATGAAAATTTATCAAGCTGCAAACTTATGATCTATGCATCTCTCTGTATGTTTTTTACACTTCACAGAAAATGTTTAAAAAATACTATAACCCAATAAAAAGGGTATAAAAAATCAGTCATGTGAAGTTACTGGGGGTGAGGGTGTCAAGATATCCCCCTGTTAATAAAAGTGAGCTGCTGCCAAGAATAAAAGTCAGTTAGTCAAACTCAAGTCAACACGAGGTGTATTACTGAGTTTCACTTGTTTTGTAGTCTGAAAATACAGTAACTGTTCAAATTGAGCCCTTTAGCCCCACCAGGAAAAACAGGATTTAAGATAGAGCTCATTTGGACATGGTAGGCACATTTTTCATTATATGGGAATATTTCCCAAGGAGTACATTTCAATAGGCAAAAATAAATCTGCATTTTTTTAAGTTTTAAAAAAGTGTATTAGAATTTAACTCATCGGGAAAAGGTTGAAAGTATTAGTTAGCATTATTCAAGTAGGATATCACTAATAAAAATACTTTTAACTAATGGGTAAGTTGATGAGCACCCCAGAGGTACTTTTTGTCTGAAGGAATGTAAGGCAGGCAAAGCTAATATCACCACACACAGTCTTTCTGACGCCCCTGGGGAAATTCTAATCAAGCCTTGTGCTCTGATTGAAATGCAAGGATCAGAGTGGGAAAACTGATTAACCAAATAAAAAGTCCAGAGCGTTTCCTATGCAAACAGTAATCAGCGTACCTTATATAATTATGCAGCTCATAAATCAACACAGCGTGCTAGGACTTCAGTCATGATGTAAATATCTTAATGACTGAGCCGACTTGAACCATGAATAATTTATATCTGCATGATCCGTTTTTCTCAACCATGCATCACTTTAGCCAGATAAACGAATCTTCTGTCAGGGGATGGGTTCTTGAGTATTTCTTTCTGATTTTTTCTTCTGTTGGTTTTTCTCATTTTGGCACACTCCATTTTTTTCTCTTGCACTTTCTTAAATAAAGGTGCCTCATTCATCCACCCTGTCTGCTTGCTTTTACTTTTCCTATGCATCTTATTAGACATCTTGGAATAAAGCCAGGGCCTTGGGACTTCTTTTCATAAGGCCCTCTGTGAATGGAATGGGGTGGCAGCTTTGGAAATAGGCTTAATACCAGAAGTAAGAGCTTGATGTTGTTGTGGGGCAACATTTATTATGGGAAGCCATTGCCAGAAAAAGCTACTGATCAATTAATGTCAGCATTTGTAGATCCTCTTCTGTGATGCAGAAAGTAACTGCCACGTGGGTAATGCTGGAAAGCAGAACTTGCTGAATTACAAGAAAAGGCAGCTGAGAAACACTCAGATCAAACTCTCTCTCATCTAATAAGCTCAGCCCAGCTCACCAGGCTCAGTCCCCTCAGATCCCCATAGGTCTCACTGTCATTGCCATTCCTTTGACATGTACCATAGATATTTGGTAATAATAATTTGGTAAAATAACTTTCTATAGACAGTCCTTATGGACAGGAAGCTTCAGCCACCTTCTGTGGCCCTTGGACATGCTTGAGTAATTTTCCTAGAAACCTGTAAGTTACATCCTATTAGATAACAAATATAACTTATCAGATAATCTATTAGATAGCCTATCAGATAACCCAGAATGCTTTTTTGGTTTTTTTTTTTTTTATATCATTAATGTACAATTACTTGAACAACATTATGGTTACTAGCTTCCCCCTATTATCAAGTCCCCCCCACATATTCCATTACAGTCACTGTCCATCAGCGTAGTAAGATGCTATAGAATCATTGCTTGTCTTCTCTGTATATACTGCCTTCCCCATGTCCCCATACCCCTATATTATGTGTGCTAATCGTAATGCCCCATTTTCTCCCTTATCCCTCTCTTCCTGTTAGCCCATTCTTGGGTTCTGTGAGTCTGCTGCTGTTTTGTTCCTTCAGTTTTTTCCTTGTTGTTATACTCCACAGATGAGGGAAATCATTTGGTACTTGTCTTTCTCCACCTGGCTTATTTCACTGAGCATAATACCCTCTAGCTCCATCCATGTTGTTGCAAATGGTAGGATTTGTTTTCTTCTTATGGCTGAATAATATTCCATTCTGCATATGTCACACCAGTTAGGATTGCCAACATCCAAAAGACAAACAACAACAAATTTTGGTGAGGATGTGGAGAAAGGGGAACCCTCCTACAGTGCTAGTGGGAATGTAAACTAGTTCAACCATTGTGGAAATCAGTATGGAGGTTCCTCAAAAAACTCAAAATAGAAATACCATTTGACCCAGGAATTCCACTCTTAGGAATTTACCCTAAGAATGCAGCAGCCCAGTTTGAAAAAGACATATGCACTCCTTTGTTTATCGCAGCACTATTTACAATATCCAAGAAATGGAAAAAACCTAAGTGTCCATCAGTAGATGAATGGATAAAGAAGATGTGGTACATATACCCAGAATGTTTTATAAGCAGTTTGACCCTACCATATTAATTAGGGGCTGGGGGAATTGCAAACATTGTGTGTCCTACAGTTAAAATAAAAAGTAACTAGAAACTTCCTGAGGCTCTACAGAATCAGTTTGCATAGTGGAAACCAGAAATTTCTGGCCCACTTCCCCAACTTATAGCAAGGCATCCCAAAAGGTTACTCACAGGAACAGATAATACATTTTCATCTTGGAGTCTCCAGTACCTTCTGATACTCCTGGCATATAGTTAGCACTCAATAAATGTATTTTTTAAATTCTTCTTGCAGGAATGATGACTTAGCCTACAGACGTAGAAAGCCCAGTTATGTGGGAATTTCGAGGTGGGTGATCTTTTGTCCCAGTAAGAATCTAGTTAGATTTTTCCAGTCTCCTAGTAGTACATTAATCCTGCCACTGATTCATCTGATGTCCAAAGCATATGGATCTGGTCTTAGTCATGTATGTGTAAAATGCCAACATAATAGGGTCTCCTCACTGTCCTTCTTGAATTGTCTACTATCCAGCTCCTATTGAAAACCTATGAGGGAAAAGATTGATATTTAGGAAAAATCCCCAGAGAGACATCTAGTCTGTCTACCCTAGGATCTGTCTTAGATCAAGTTGACTACTGTATTAGCTTATTCCATTATAGAGACACTATCATTGATCAGCTTTTTAATCTTATTCCTCAATCTTGATCGAAGAACAGCCATTGGAAATGATCTCTGCATCCTATTATAAAAATGTGTTGAGCCCCCATTATAGCAGTTAGTGCCATTTATATATAAAACTTCATAAGAGAGTTACCTTGCAGAGCTTCCTGCTGGATGAATCTTTATTTCCATTGTAGGGACTTGAAAACTTCCTTTTTCCCAAAGGTGAGACCTGTATGATTGAGCATGTTTCTTTTATAGTCCTGGTTTACAGGAAGTTCAATCATATTTTTTTATTGAAGCAAAATTCACATAATATTTAATTCACCACTTTAAAATGTACAATTCAGTAGCGTTTAGTATATTCATAATGTTGTGCAGCCATCAGTTCCGTCTACTTCCAAAATGTACGCTCTTCCCCTCTGCCCCCAACCCCTGACAGCGACCACTATACTTTCTGTCTCTACAGCTCTACCTCTAGTTCAGAGTCATTTATGCAATTCAGTCAAAGCATCTCTGTTAACCTTTGTGGGCAAGGCATTTGTAGGCTCTTCTTTTTCTTGCTGACTGCTCCTTTACATTGCATATTTTGTTTAAAGCAAGCAACCTCCAGACTTTTGTGGAAAGAAGTTGAGTGGAGATACATACAAATAAGGATGTCCTCCTTGCTGTCCCCAGAACCACTCGCTGCCCTTCTCCCTGCTACTCTGTGCTGTGACCCATATGGCCTGAGTTATGGACTGTCATGCCCTCTGGCTCCAGTTGGGTTTGTCTAATAAGGAATCATGGCAGGACATCAGAGGGAGGAAGGACGCTGATGGAGGGTGTACTCCCTGGCTTCCTCCCTGTGGATTCACCGGGCTGGCTGCATCCTTTGAAAAGGTCCCAGTTCCTCCCAAGTAGCCTTCTCCACATAGTCCTTTCTGAATCCCAGCTTCACTAACAGCTGTATTTGCTTCCCCAAGTCTAGTGGAGTATTTTGGCCTGTTGCTTCCGACCCAAGGGTATTGTATTACCCCTTGTAGTTTTCCCCACAACCTGCCTACACCTTTCTGAACAGCTCCTTTATTAAACTTTAATAAAATTATCCTAATTTGAGTGGATCATCTCTTTCTTGTCAGAAGGACGCTGACATAAATAAACATATTCTACCTCATAGTTCTCTTCAGCTGTAGTCAACATGATTTGCTCAGGGTCCTCTGCAGACAAGCCAGTCTGGCAGACTCTCTAGAGCCCAATGTCCTCTCCCAGGCATCCAGAGCCTTCACATCTCCTCATCGTTTTAAGGCACAAGACCTTTGAGTCAGTCCCTGAGTGAGTCCAGACTCTTTTAAGAGCTCATAATCCTGAAGGTGACTTATTTATTTGACCATTTCCAGCTTCTGTTGTACCCACTTATAGAGGGGGAATGATCAATGAATTCAAATTCCGTCTGGAAGAAGGTAGGTTACTTTCCCCCAATGGATTGTTTCCTAATCCATGATCAGAAAAACTAAAAAACTTTTCAGTCTGATATTATGAGGCCTTGGATGGAGTTCATTATACAAGCTTAAAATTTAGATGAAAAATATCCCTCATCAACCTCATCAATGTATGCGTCTGCACCCTTAAAGGAACGGCCATTGAAAAGATTTAAGCACAAGTTTAACAGGATCTCAATGACACTAGGAACTATTTCAAGCAAACGAACAGAACCTAAATTTCCATATCATCAATATCATTAGCGTAGGCCTCAAGTAAAATGATAAGTGTCCTTTCTTTCACTCATTCCATTGAGCACCTACTATGTGCATAGATGGCATGCAGACACTGTGGAGAGTGACAGTCATGAGCCTGACATATGCAGTCCCTGATACATGGAGTCTGTGTTTTTAATCAAAGGACAATTAAGCAACTAATTATTGAATTAAACTTATTAGAGTTGCTATGGAGGAACAGCATAGGGTTCTAGTAAAGAGTAGCAGGCATGTTGTTGACACGATTTGCAGGTCAGGGCAGGAATCTGTGAGGAAGTGATGTTTGAACAGTGGGAAGAAGTAGGTGAAGGAGGCCCCCAGGGAGAGTTGGAGCATCCCAGGTACACATAACAGTATATGTGAGGGACCAGCACACCACATTTTTTAATAATTGAAAGGGGTGTCAGGAGCTGAATGGTAGAAAAGAAACTGGTGAAGAAGCTCCTTATAGACTCTGTTAAGTAATTTTATCCATTATAGGAATGCTATTAGAAAGTTTTCAGCATGAGGTTAATGAGATGAGATACATACCCTTACAATATCACCCTGGATTAAAGAAGGTGAAGGCCATGAGAGGATGAGGGAATATCAGATGCTGGTAACTTGGACTGAAATGGTGATTGTGGATAAAAAGGATGAAACTGAGAGCTATTTAAAAATTAGAATCATGAGGAATTTGTGAGAGTGAGGGAGAAGATGGAGCTGGGGATGACTACTGGGTTTCTGGTTTGCAAGATGGAGGATAGCAGTAGGCCCTCACTGGAAGAAAGAAAAACCAGTAGGTGGTGCAGTTTGGGACACATTGTGTTTGGTGTGCTTACACGACATCCAAGAATTTTTCAAGGTGGCAGCAGGAACTCAGGGGAAGGACGTGCTCTGGACACATAAATTGAACAGTGGTCACGGTTAAGTGAAGCTGTCAGCTACTATTGAGAGAGAATAGAGGAGCTCATATTCAGTAAACTGCTGTCAACAATCCCTGATAATCTTTACATGGGACAAGCACCTTCCTTTCCTCAACAGTTCTTTTTCTGCATAAGTTAAGACCTCATTATGACATAGCCTTGCTAGAAAGTTGAAGTTGAACTCTGGGAAATCCTCACTGTGAATGCTTCATATTATGTGATGACTGAAGGGAGGTGGGAGACCAGCCCTCAAATTCAGCCTTTGAAGGATGTTACTGTTGTCATCAAAATATTTAGAAGTCTGAGGTTTTGCATTCTGTCCTGATAACATCAGTTATCTAGAATCACTGTTATACCTAGCAGTTCACCTCTTCTACTCTTTAGCAGGGTATTGGAATTTTAATTCAGCTATTGTGTATTTTTATAAAATTGATACCTCTGATTTTCTGATTCCCACTACTTTTACTTACCTGATACTGCTATTTCTCTGTAGAGGCAGAAATTATCAGGGCTAGCAAGCTTTTATTTAAGTGCCCTATGTTTACAATTGAAGAAAATGAGGTCTAAGGTTGATGCTGGCTTGGGCCACAAAGTACATTGGTGGCAGAGCTCAGAATACCCTTCAGACCTCCAGCCCTGAGCTCAGCTCAGAATCACAGTGCTTCTTCCCTGAGCCATGTCTTTAAATTTCTCTACTCAGAATTCTGAGGCTTTCTACTTTAAATTTTAAAAGAAACTCATTAGTTGCACATTACACTCACCCAATGAAAATATTGCCTTTGTTCCTTTGAAGACTTACTGGGGAAAATACTATTAAAGCGAGGCTGTTATTCTAGTTTCCATTCAGAGGTGCCCCAGGGCAGGTGTGAGTGGGCCCTCTCCCCACCAAAGTAATGGTGGCAGAAGATCTGTACCCTTTCTCGCTTCTTGACATCCCTGTTCCTATCATTTCTTTCTACAGGAAAAAATTTAATATTCATTCTTCACTATAGCTGGAACATTAGAACCATTCCAGAATATAATTTTTAATATGTTGATAAATATATAGTCCAGAAAAAAGTAATAATGTTGAGTTTATATTTAACAACTTCCACATATGCTGATAACCTCTTTAAAAACTCTGATCTTTAATCACAATGTAATGCTTTTACTGAAAATGACTAGTGTGTGTACTGGGTAATAATTGATTGTCATTTTATAAACTTCACATCTGCAAACACTTGGTTAGAAAGAGCTGCTTCTAAGAATAACAATTCAGGAACGATACATTGGAGGAATAGACTCAAGTGGAAAGGCTTCTCAGGACATAGATGTAGCTGGTAACAAAGACCCAAAGTTATAATGTGAGCTTAAATATGATAGAAGTTTATTTCTTGGGAGATTAAGCAATCCCTAAGAGATTTCTCCTGAAACAGAAAAACTCTTAGGTTTCAGGAACCTAGCTAAGCTTCCTGTCTCTGTGTCTTGATGTCCTTGACTGCATGGCTGAAGATGGCCCACCAGTTCTGGGCCCACACCACAATGACAGGAAGAGGGAAATGAGGTAGAGGAGGACACAGCTATTCTTTCTCTTCTTTAATTGAAGTATAGTTGATATACAATATTATATTGATTTCAAGTATATGATACAGTGGTTCAACAGTTTCACACATTATTAAATCCTCACCCTCTCTAATATTGTTACTATCTGTCAACATAGAAGATATTACAGAAACATTGACTATAATCTCCTTGCTGTTTTTCATCCCCCTGATCAATTTACATCATGATTGAGATTTTTGTGCCTCTTTAGCCCCCTCACCTACCTCACCCAGGCACCCCAACCCCTCCCCCATGGTAATCACCAGTCACTTCTTAGTGTCTATGAGTCTACTGCTGGTTTATTCATTTTGTTTTGTTTTGTTTTTAGAGTCCACAAATAAGTGAAATCATATGGTATTTATCTTTCTTCACCTGGCTTACTTCACTTAGTATAACCTCTGGGTCCATCCATTTTGTCACATATGGCTAGATGTTTTTCTTTTTTATGGCTTAATAATATTCCGTTGTGTATATGGACCACCTCTTCTTTATCCATTCATCTACTGAGGGACTCTTTGGCTGCTTCCATATCTTGGCAATTGTAAATAATGCAGTGATAAACATATGGATGCATATATCTTTTTGAATCAGGGATTTTGTTTTCTTCAGGTAAATTTCTAGGAGTGGAGTTACTAGGTTGTATGGTATTTCTATTTTTAGTTTTTTGAGGAACCTCCATACCGATTTCCATAGTGGCTGCGCCAATTAGATTCCTGACAACAGGGTAGGAGGGTGGCACAGCTATATTTTTTAAGAGCACATCCAGAAGGTGCCAGTCTCACTTCCACTCACTCCCCATTGGCTGGAACTCAGTCACATGGCTGCACCTTACTGCATGGGAGGCCGGAAGGAATCCTTAGCTGGACAGCCACTTGCTCAGCTAACACTTAGGAAGCTTATTGCAGAAGAAAGAAAGGAAGAGGGGAAACCAATGAATAAGTATCAGCTTCTGTCATTTGTAAAAAAATTTTATAAGTAACAGAGAAACTTTACTACTTTCATCTGTTTAGCCAAATAAATGTATCTTTGACATGAGAAAGGCATGTGAAAGAATGTATGTGATTATCACCTGACAAACCTACTAAAATCCAGCAAGCCTATGGGAATACCATGTTAATGACAACTCCATAAAAGTCTTTGTTAAGTTCTATAATGTAAGAAATGGCCCTGCTAGGCCAGAGCTCACGTGAGGCTTGGCCCAAGCAGGAAAAGGTGTTGGTAGGGAGCATCTGCAAGAAAGAGGACCACAGATCCCGGGGCTGGAGGGAGAGGTGTCAGATTATGTGCACTCGGCATTAGCAGCAGAACTTTGACTATCAGAGTTGAGACATGGGCAGAGTCGACTACCTTAGTGATAGGACAGCTCCAACAGGGCCTCCAAGGACTAACCGACATTCTTCACGAGGGGTTCCCAAGGGAGGCAGATGCAGTGCAAACCACTGTTGCATGTAGCCCCAGGGACTACTTCCTATAAACTGCAAGGTGAGAGTAAGGCAGGACCCTGATCAGCGCCATGACCACGTGAGGCACTTGAGACTATCAGCAGGAAGTGAGGAGAAGGAAGAGAAGCCTGATGTTGTCAGTGGCCCTAGATCAGAGGCTTAACGTGGCAAGGAGAGGAAGACCAAAGTGGTAGCCACCATCCAGTAGGTTCATGGGAAAATTATAACTATAGCACCCCAGGGTCACAAAGTCCACTCAGCAGACTAAGATCATTGGCTCCTGCCAACTTCTACTGAGACTCTGCCCCATAAAGCCCGTATGGTCTCTTAGCCTTTTTTAGAACTAAATTATTCTGATATTACCCATCAGTTAAGAAATAGTACATACAAGAATCCTTAGCACTGGAATATGAATGTTGTCAGAATGAATGTTCTCATCTTTACCTTATTTAAGAAATATCTTATTTCATCTCGAACTGACAATGGCTGTCTCCCATGGAGCTTCATGATCAGTTCTTAACTGCCTGAGCTTCAGCAGTAGGAATACAGATTTCCTGGTTCACTGCATCTGAATGATGCTTTAGTGATAAAGACTCATTTGCAGAAAGACAACATTGTATTCATAAAGTCTCAAACACCAGAGCAGCATAAAATCAGAAAAATATTACAAAGCAATCTTGCAGTCTTGATAAGTGAGATGACACAGTCCTGAGATGATATCAACAACAATAATAATAATATTGCATATGTATAGCACTTTATAAATTACAAAGTACTTTAACTATGTGTTGATTTCATTGTAATAAACAGAGGGAAAGGTACCATAGGTAAGCACGCCACCTTAGAAAGTTTCAGTAATTTGTCTAAGTTACCGTGACCAAAATATTGTGAATAGAAGAATTAAATGCAAGTCTTTTAATCCATGTCCAGGGCTCTTTCCTGTATGATCCCTGCTTCTTCTGAGCTTCAGACGACATCATGAGTTTTCTAACTTTTCATGCATTCATTCAACAGCTATTTATTGCCCCTCTTCTCTGTTCCAATCACTATGCCAGACAGTGAGGAGTCTGTAATTGACAGGACATAGCATCTTCACAGCAAGCTTGCAGTTTGGCCAAGGATGAGGCATATAATCCACACTGGCCATTAGGAAATAGTGAGGTGGGGGCTACAACAGCAGGAATATAGCAGGCTGTGAAAGCACATGAGAAAGGTCTCTTACCAAATCATGAATCAGGAGAGGCTTCCCAGAGGAATCGATGTCTATAGTGAGTCCCCAAGAGTGAGTAGTTGAAGGAATGATGAGTATTCCAAGCCACACAGATCACATGTGGTCTGAAGTGACCCCTGAGGGGGAGGTGACCCTGAATCAGGTGCAGAATAGGGAAAGCCCAGAAGAATTTATTTACAAATTCAACTTAGTGTATGCTTTCCTACTATCTGGCTGCTTAGAGACATCATTTAGTCATTCTTCTTTCCCTCCCTTCCATCCGTCTATCCATGGTAGGTGCTAAGATCTTTATTGAAAAAATTAATTGTTTACAGTTTTATTGAGAGATCTAGTATGTGGTGTAGAGGCCATAAAAGCACACTGAAATTTTACTTGAAGAGGTAAACCTGTGTATATATCACTATAATACAACCTGGATAGAGCAGGTATCCTAAGAGCAACTGCCAGTTGAGGGGATGTGTATGGAGGGGAATCTAAGTTGTGGTGGTAACATTAACAGGCCAAGCTCAGACTGAATATTCTTTACATTTTTGTGTGTCTTTGTGCTTATCTGTTTTATTTTGCTTTGTTTTCTGAAATTTGTCCTTCCATAGATTCTGTGGCAACAGCATCTGGCCCACTACTCGTTGAAGTTGCCAAAACTCCTGGTGCCAGCCTTGGGGTTGCCCTAACTACCTCGATGTGCTGTAACAAACAGGTCATTGTCATAGACAAAATCAAATCGGCAAGTATTGCAGACAGGTGAGTGTTGTAAAAAGTACCTACCTTTCAAAACTGCGTTTGTGTTAAAATATATATATATATTTATATGTGTATTTACACACATGTGTAGCACATACACATACTTCCGTGCATTCACACAAATACACACTGTATAGAAACAACTCTCCTTCCAGTTTATACAAGTTTCACCTTGAAAACAAATCACTGTTCTAGGGCCTAAAATTTCACTTACTTATCAGCCGCCACCTGACATAATGTCACCTCATCCAGATGCTTGATGTGGCTTTCAGAAAGGAACAAAAAGTCAAGCAACTGAGCAAGCGTTCCTACTGTGTGCTAGAGTGTAAAGCCTGGTTTTGGTGCAGAGGCGCTAAGCAGATCTTAATTACGTCCCATGTGGAGACACCATGGGTTTTCCTGAATTACTAACAATTAAATCCTACCACCATGAAATCTTACTCCTTTTTTCTTAAAAAAAAATATTATTATTAATTATGCAGTCTTTAAAGGAAGGTCCTATACTGTCATAGTATTTTACTCTTAGGGTTTCATAATCTTGAAGGGACCCTGAAGACGTCATTCACTCCTTGACACAGTAAAAATAAAAGTTCTTTTCTTGCATTCTTTCTCCTAATTAGTATTTTAGACTTATAAGAAAAGAAAGGCAGGATGACAGGAAGACTATCTTACCTCCTAATAAATGACAGCTCCTGGTAAGAAAAGCCCCCACCTCCCATAGTTGAACCACTCAAGTGCATCCATGCAGAATTGTATTTTTAGATGGAAGGGATGACTTGAAATGCTTTTGTCTTAAGAAGTAGAGTATTCTACTGTTTTCACTGTGGGAAAATTTAGATACCCTTGGCACAGTCTCCCCTGCCTGTGGCCGGCCATCTTCCCCAGGTGCCCTCACCCGGCCTGGTAGACCTCTGGCTCTGACGCAGGAGCCGGCAGGATCCCCGCAGTGGCGGGTGTGCAGCTCCACTGGCATCTCACCCTATGTTCAGGCCTTTAACAGTGACAGCCGTTGACCCGGGTGTGTTCTCCAGTTCATCTGCATAGGGTGCTTGAATTTTCTCCCTGTTTAGTCCCACTCCACCGAGACCACCCAATTAAGGAGCCGCCCCCTTGACTGGGCCGGCAGGCTGCTGGCTGCTGTGTTTGCCGTGGCTGTTCTCAGCTCTCCCAGGAGCCTGGCTCCTGAGTGCAGCCATGTGTAGCCTCCAGCCCCTGCCCGACCCCCGCTTGCCCTTCACCACCACCAGGCTTCCTTTTATTACTCTTTTTCTCCTGCAGAATCTCCATCATCATCGAGAGCTTTTGCACTAATAAATGTTTAACTCCAGAATCACGAAACAAAACACAATAATGCTTAACAGCTGTGGGAGAGGATTCTGAGAAAGCATCAGCTGAACCTCCCCCAAGTTATTCCCATTCACACATGAACTAGTTGTAATGATCCTGTTCCAATTCTGTGAATCACGCCTTGACAAGCTGAATCCTTACCAACTCCTGTGAATAGATATCAACACCCAGGAGGAAAAATCACAGAAAAAGGTCAAGGGGAAGAATTTTCCTGTTCTTCCTGCCCTTAGTGCTCACGTACCTTGAACTTTGGGTACCACCACTCCAAAATGATGTATTTTTTAAGAAGGATAAGAGAAAAACACTTCCTTGAATTTTCTTGTCTACTCCACAAGATTTTCACTCCTAGTCATACCCAAGGTACTTAGCATTGGACAGACGGTGTTTCCCATAACACTCAAGCTTCCTTCTTGAAGTGAGTGAGAACTGGGTGAAGTTTTAGCTATGAAGGGCATGAAAGGCATGTTGCAAACAGGAAGGCGCTTTGTCGGGCTGAGTATTTGTACTTCTGCAGATGTGGCGCACTACACGTGGGGGACCACATCCTGTCCATTGACGGAACCAGCATGGAGTACTGCACACTAGCGGAAGCAACCCAGTTCCTGGCAAACACTACCGACCAGGTCAAGCTTGAGATTCTTCCCCATCACCAGACACGCCTGGCCCTGAAGGGACCCGACCATGGTGAGAAGGCCCATCTGGATAAATCTCTATCTGCTGCCTACAGTTACTGCTCCTCCAGCAGAGCTGGAAAGCAGACACACACTGAGTTTACAATTCTACCTTTATTATTTCTTTTCAGAATAACAGGTTATCTTTGCTCATCTTTGTCTTGCAAAGCTCTTTTCCCAAGCCATGCATAATTTATTTGAAATACCCAAATTGAAGAAACATTATTTGAAACAGAATTTTTAAGTTTGTACTAGTTGAAATTTCTTTTGAAAAGGCCTTTGGTGCAAGTTGAGTGTGGAGGAGAGGGAAATAATTTGACTTCCAATTGTTCATATTGAATTTCCATTCTCTTTGAAGGGCAATGAAGGGAAAGAGTAAGACTCCCACTTTTGTCATAGTCATTTTCTAGTTAATTAAAAGTTAAATTAAAATCAGCTTTTTAAAAATAGTTTTTAATAGGCAGATGCTTCAGATATTTGGGAGGAAATAAAACCAGTTATATGAAGGGCTAACTTTCTCTGTATTAGGTCTGTTTGCCAGAGTAGTTTTGCTCTTTGGCTGAAGGACAACCTTTTTGGCCAAATATCTTTCCGGGGAGCATCAGAATATTTGATACATTTATTCCCAAACAAGGGTCTGCTGAGGAAATCAACATTTTCACTGCTTTGAAGCTCACAGATATGTTTGCTGAGTATTCATGTACCCTCCACCTAGCTATCTTTTAATAATACCTGGTGATATTTGTATTATTTAATACACCGGGTATTATTACAAAAAAGGGCTTTGAGCCCAAACTCAAATGAAGCCTCTCCAGTGGGGCTTTTGTTCTGACTCCTTCTCCATCCTTTTCCTTAAGCCAAATGCCCTCCTTTGTATTCCTTGAAATCAGTTCCTTGAAGGCTCCCTAGTGCTGTCAGGGAGCCCTGATGAGAACACATTCTGTATGTTTAAAGAAAGAAAACAATTTTCTCTGGAATCGAAATTTTGCTTATGAGGAGATCTTTGGTACCGTGTGTCTCCCACCTTCTAAAACACTACACTTCCCACGGTTTAAGAGAAAAAAGGCGCCAGATAGATAATTTTCTTACTGAATGAGTCAGCTGTATGCAACCTTTTTAATTAAGTGGAGCTTAGCCCTGGAGCTAATGCAGACCTCTCATGCTGCATTGCCTTCTCAGATTTTAATTGTAAACACTAGTGTAGAGAAATGGTGCAGCATAGGCAGGATATGAAAAGAAATCCCACCCCATTTGAATAGAAATGATAAGGAGTTTGGCAAGGGTGCAGTGCGTGGGAACGCATGCCATTCCTGCAGGAGGCCCCAGGTGTGAGGGTGCTTGTCCTCACACCGGCCAAAAGGAGAGGTTTCTAAAACCAATGTCTTCCAAACTGATCCAAAGTCATCAGTGGATCTGGAGCACAGTAGGGTTAAGAAAGCACACTTCTCCAGCATGAGAGTTTGCTCGGTAAATTCCAGTATCAGTGAATCAGAAATGTGTGACAGGCCTTTTAAAAACGTTATTATCCTTAGCAACCTCGTTTTTCCCCTTTTATTTGCCCTGTTCACAAACTGCAAATAGTTTCCAACTCATGAAATATTAAATATTTTTACCTGTCAAGACTTGAGATGAACTTATATACCAAAATGCTTGGAGACCGAGAACAAATATGTTTTCCCTTCACTGGGGAAAACCTGATATCATTTGTGTTTTCTCAGAGTAGGGTGGGGAGGAGAGGCTCCATAACGTAAGGGCTACCATCTACTTTGGACAAAAGCTGTTTGCCATTTTCCTTTCTAGCATATAGGCATCTCCCTACATTTTATATTAAAATCAGACTTGCATTTCCAAGAAGAAGTAAATACTGGCTCCTAACTATAACTAAATCATGGATAAGAAGGGAAAAAAATACTAAAACATTTTATGATGTTTGTATTTCTCAAACTTCAGTGTTTTGTATGTACTGGAATTGTTTTACATAGTTTTACCCTTTTTCCACAAGAAAACTCTGGTAATTTTTTCAAGAATTCTGATGCCTGAAGAGTGTGTCTCTCATCTCATGGGTAGATGCAGATATAATTCCCAAATTTTGCCCTGCAATAAAGTATTCACTACAATGTTTTCAGAGAAATACAGAAATGGGCACATCAACTAGGAATAAGAGGTTAACTGTTCCTTTTGCTGATAAATAGCAGCATTAAAAAAGCCAACCAGAATGAGTTTTCAGTAAGGTTAGAAAGTATTGCCCCTGAGGGCTTTTGGGAGACACAATCATGATGACTGAAACAGAGACTTAGGAAAAGAAAACGTGAGCAGAGGCACAAGACTCAATGCTTCAGGATCTGGAAGACCTGCCATTTGTGCGCTCCACACATGGAGGAACCACGAAAGCAGCTGTTGCCTCCGCCCTCTGACATCCTGGACCAGGCAAGAGGGAACAATTAGAGAGGAAAAAAAAGTACTCTCCATGTCAGATACCTCTTAGGACTTCACGGTGGTGACACCGTGGAATGATGTGAAAGGCATTGTGTATTTACTTGCTGTTTACCTGTAACAGAGAGGAACTCCCACAGAAGAGGCAGTGTGTTTTGGTGGCTGAGGACAGGGACTCTAGAGTCAGACTTTTTCAGAGCTTTAATTCTGGTTCTACCACTTGGGACCTTAGCAAGTTACCCAACTTTCTGTATATCAGTTTCTTTATCTGTAAAATGGGCTTTATACTAATACCTGCCTCATAAGTATATTGTGAGCACTATCTGAGATAATCCTTGAAAAGGCACTTAACACAGTGCTTGGCATGTAGCAAATACTCAGTGAAAGGTGACTGTATTATTAGGACCATTAGACAGAGTGCACATAAATGGTTTTTTGAAAAATGAAAGCATGCCCAAAGTGTAACATATTATTTTTAAAATCCTGAGATACTTGCCTGATACATGAGTGTTAAGCACACCATCATACAATAAAACAGATTGGAAGTATACATTCAGAATTGGCAGGAGCTATCTCGTCTGGCCTGCATTATTTATTGAGCATCTTTTGTATTCATTATCCATGGCATGAAATGTCGTGCATTATGTTATATCATTTTTGTCTCTTAATTACCTAAATGAAGATTTAGTTCCCAGTAATAGTTCAAAGTTCAGGTAAAAGTTATAACCTACATTTAACCTGCCTGCAACCCAGTAATCTTCAAAGCACTCCATAAAGACCTGGGTGAAAAAGTGTAGCATTCTGAAGTCCACCCATCTACTCTGCCTTCATTTGAAACACAGACAGTACTCTGTAAAAAGCACTGTAGTGTGGCTGTGGATGTTGATTAGCCAGACCCAGCAATGGCTGCATCTTGCTAAAGTCTCCTTGTATACCCCAAAATGCAAGGAGGATGGCAAAAGAGAATCCATTCTGGACTTCCCCTGCAATGTTCTATCACAAGGGAACTGCTGTTGTGCAGCTGCAGTATGGACATGGACAAATGGCTGGTATTCCAGTTCTTCTGTGCATTCATGCATGCATTCATCTGTCCATCGGTCATTATGTACTAGGCGCTGTGCTTCATTGCTCTGATATAGCTACAAGCAAGACAAGCAAAGTAGTTTGCTATTATCATGGAATTCCAGTGTAGAGAGACAATTATTAAAAATATATTAAATAAAAAAGCCATTTCATTCAGTAATGAGTGCTGTGAAGAATGTAAAACACTAAGGAGATAGCATGGAAGAGGGCAGCTATTTCAGCCAGGGAAATAAGAACAACTTCTCTGAGGAGGTGGCACCTGAGCTGAGACCTGAATGATAAGCAGGAGCCAGCCATGTAGCAACTGGGAGAAGAATTATAGAGGCAGAAAAGAAGAGCAAGTGCAAATGCCCTGAGACAGGAAGCTGCCTGGGTCATGCTAAGAACAGATAAAAAGACCACTATGGCTGAGACAGTCAAAGAGGGTGAGAGTGATAGGAGATGAAGCTGGATAGGCAGGGGTCACATTTGATTCTTTTTGTAACTGAAGTAGCTTAAAGGAGAGTGACATGATCTAACTTATGTATTTAAAAGACTACACTGTCTTGTGGAAACTGGAAGGTAGGTATGTAGTGGATGAATCAGAGAACCATGTCTGAAGTTGCTTTAGTGGTCTAGGTAAAGGAATGGTGGCTTGAAACGAGAAAGGTGGAGAGGGAGGTGGAACCCAAAATAGAAGCAGTAGTGGAATAGAAAGAAAGGGCCAGATGGTTTAGTAATACCAAATTACGGCCACTATGAATGTGTTCTGTAGTTTTCTGAGATATTCTCTAAATGTAAGTGTCCAGGGAGTAAAATTTGTTAAGTGAGAGATACATCTGTTTCCTTTAAAAGATAACTTCATTTGCTGGCAAGTAGACAGAAAGCAGACAGAATGAATATTATTGAGAGCTCAATTGGTTTTATTCTGTGGGCCAGCACCATGCTAAAGCACTTTATGCCCTTATGTGCATAATTCTCGCAGTTGTCCTGCGGACTAGATGCTTCCATGATCTTCATTTGACCTGTGAGGAAACAGAGGCTTAAACAGGCTGAGTAAATGGCAAGTCCCGCAAAGAATGGCCAGAGCCAGAACTGAAACCTTGGCCAGCCTCAGCCTACAGGGGTGTCTCCATGCCAGTGCTTTTGTTCATGTACTGTCTCACGCCACACAGGCTGTGAAGTGGCTGATAGCACAGATGGTGTAACTTAAATTCTTATCTAAATCACCCTGCTTTAAGTACACAGTATTTGGCCTCCCTACATGACTAATCTTGTTCTATAGTTCACATGTAAGGCACCTAATGTTAGAATCAAGACAGTAGGGTATACGAGTTTATCTGGTATTTTTACCTTTGTGATTGCTAAATGAAAAATTTAGTATCAGATACAGTAACAAACATAATATTGCTCCTATTTCACTCATATCGCTCATATGTGTAAAAAATAAAATCTAAACAATATTGATGATAAAATGGAAACACAATATACTTTTTTTTAAAAAAAGGACAGCAGAACTGTGAAATAATCTTTAAAATAGTGTGCATCTTAAGAAAATGTAATAACGTGAAATAGCTTAAGAATTAACTGTCTTTCAGCTGTAAACATTTTTTCAAAAATACAAAAATTACAAAATATATTAAGAACTTTCATCTTCTTATGGGGGAGACAGATAAGCTCCTAATATTGATAGGTGACTAGAGTGGTTTATTTTTGAGAAAAATCAACTCCAAGTGATGGATCATAGTGCCATTAAAATGTCAGAGCAGTAAGTTGTGATGTGTGACCAGTAAACCACTTGATCAGGAACCAGTGTGATTTATTGTTCCTTTTTTTTTTTTTACTCAAAACAAGTGCCACCAACTGGCAAGATATGCAAATCTTTAATTACTAATCATGGGCCATAGATCTCTAATGGGGTTGACTTTCAAGGTAAAAAAAATGTTTTAATCTCTTCTGTGAAGCACAGAGGGAGATTAGAAATTGATTCAATAGTCATTTTAAAAGGAGGAAAAAAAATAGGCTGGGGAAAGACATGCATTATTCTTGGGAAGTTGAAAAGTTTCCATCCCTGATGTTCATTACCTGTTTTGCTGACCGCTGAGGAGAGGGCAGAGCCTAGATTTCTTTTTATTTTGCAAGCAGTTTTTTAGCTTGTGTTTCACTTTTTATTTGCACAGTTCAGTTACTTTTTCCTCTTTTTTGGTTCTTTGTTTGTTTGTTTGTTTGTTTTTCTTATTTCTCATCATCACTTCATATGGGCAGTGAAAGTTCAGAGGAGCGACAGGCAACTTACCTGGGATTCCTGGGCCGGCGACCACAGCAGCCTTCGCACCTGCCATCACTGTAACACGGGCCACCCCGACCACTGTGGAGTGCCAGCCCCACAATTCCCCAAAGCACCTCCTCCAAACAGCCCTCGTAATGCTCCAGGCTTTCTTCTCCTGGTCTTTTATTTAAATTGCCTTCTTCTACTCCTTCCTCATTGACTTCATATCATATTTGGTGTCGTGGATGCTATAGGCTCTTTCTGTAGTAGCACCTTACCCTTTCTGACATCTCCCAAGTCTTTTCTCGTCCATCAGAAAGCATTTATCATTAGGAAAGAATGTCAATGTCCAGAATGCCTTATATGTGGTCCAGAAATAACAATCAAGAATGCTAGAGAGAGTACGGTGTTGTCACATCTTTGTGGATGTGGAACCATTTGTGAAATTCATGTCAGAAAATGTGTATGGAAATGAGGTCTACCTGATGCATTCAGCTCTGGCTGATGGAGAAATTTGAATGTTTATTTTTTTGTCTAAAACAAAATTCCTAGAGCCTCTCTGTGTTCCATCATGCTTACAAGGACTGTGCTGCTCCTTGGGCATTTATAGGCTCTTGTAACTCTGGGATTCCAAAGGGCTGACTCCATGGCTTTTGAGCCCTGGCCTCAGTCTGGCTGGGTACTTCCCAGCCATTGCTGTGCGTCCTGTGTGTCTCCCCGAGAATGCTCTATGCCAAGTCTTGACTCTTTTCCAGCGGCCTTGGTGTCCTCATCCTTCTCCCCTACCTCCATGAGTGCGTACAGCCTGAGCTCCCTGAACATGGGCACCCTCCCGCGCAGCCTCTACTCCACCAGCCCGCGGGGAACCATGATGAGGAGGAAGCTGAAGAAGAAGGACTTCAAAAGCTCGCGTAAGTGTACTGCTCACCGCCGACATCTGGCCTGGAGTCTGTGCTATATGGGAACCTCTGGGAAGGGTGTTTTGCAGTGCCTATGTGAACAGGGAGATGCTAAGTAGCCCAGAGCTCTGTGCCAGAGATCACAGAACTGATATCCATTATCCATGTGACGACAATTGCACTGAGTACAATTGCAGACTGAAGTCGTTAGTTCACACGACCTTTGCCTACAACTTTTTATTGGAAATTTCTTTCTTGTTCCCTGGATCTGGTAAAATAACCAAAGATGTGATTTTCTTTTTCCTATAAGACTCCTTTCTTATATTTTTATATTTGTTCTTACGTCTCTTACTCACTCAAAAGCAGTTGTTTGGAACCTAACTTCTGATAAATATAAGAATCCCATGCATTTGTTTGATATTATTATAAATTTCATATTAGATTTTATTTCATGACCTTCATCCCCTAAAACAATAAGCAATAGTAAGTTTGAATGTGCCTTTTCAAATTATATCTCATTCCACAAGATTCTAATACTTTCCCAGGAACCTACACATTAAGAATTACTGCTCTAATGCATACTTCTGTTGCCCACTCCAGCCTTGGGCAGATTAGCAGGATACTCATCTTTATAATAAGTATCCTAAAATCTAGAAATTTCAACTTGGATTCTTCGGAATATGATTTTCTCTGACAACCAAGCTCAATATAGACTAGGCAAGACTAGGAAAATGTGGTTGACTGCTTGCTTTGGGTAGTTGATTTTGCATACAGAGAAACCCAGGGTGCTTGAATGCCTTACCAGGGAAGAAACACAAACCACTCCTCAATTGTAATTTTCTGGTAGGGCAGATCATAATCTCTCATCATAATCAGGTAAGGTTTGGAGGAAAGAACCCCTATGTCTCCAACTAGATCTAACGTAGTCTAGAAAGGTGTAATTTTTGTCCTGTATGTCCCTTTTAGTGGCCATAATTGTGATTTTTTTCTATATCAAAACTCAAAGAAGATGGGGTTTGTTCCTGTGTTTACCTTGAGAATAAAATAAGGGACACTCTTAAGTTACCTAAATACAATCAAACCCACCTACTCCAAGGCTGGGAGTGAAGAGAGAGTCTGCTTGTGAGAAGGGGTGTTTGGGCCTATTGGCTCTTCAGCTTGCTTGCCAGACGTTCATCTCGCAAGTGAATCTGTCTGTCGCCAGTCCCACTAGTGCCACCATCAGTATAGGAGACCGGCTGCCACTCACACTGGGAAATAGTCTCTCCAAGCTACAGGAACCGAAGGTTTCCTTACAAAAAAAAACATGGCTGCCACTGTAGTATATTCCTGATTTCAACTTGCAGTTTAGTGGACTGATGACAACCACAGACTTGGGAGCCAGGCTGCCTGCACTCCCAACCCAGCATCACTTCTCTCCAGCTGTGAGACCTGGGACAAGTCCCTGCAGTCTTTGCACCTTGGCCTTGTTAGCTACAAAATGGGGGTGATTACAGTCCTTAACTTCACCAGGCAATGGCAGAGGTTATATGAGAGAATATATATATTCTTACCACCAAAAGAGACATAGAGGGCAAGAGATACAGCTGAGACTGTGCTGAGAATGTGCATGTATTCTCATACAGTCTTCACAATTACCCAAGGAAGTAAATACTATAATTCTAAATGTATTCATATATATATATATATATATATATATATATATATATGGTAACAATTAAATATTGTTTACCAGGTTTTGTTTGGGTATTGTTTGCTATTTTGAATACTTTCAGAGCTAGTTATTATTATGCCTGAATCTGAATTGTCATGTGTGAAAATCTGTTGACACTGCTCTCAAATTTAGGCATTTTTCATCATAGTTACCCACTTGGTCATAATACATAAGGCCTGAGTCTTCCATAAAATTCTTTCAGGGTTTGTGGTAGATATTTGCTTATGAAGTGTTTTACATATACTGCCTCCATGTGCACCACTCCTCACTGACAGAAACAGGCAAAGCCCTCAGCAGGAAAAAGCAATTAAAATGAATTCATTTATGTTTGTGCTTCTGCTCCTGTGGATAAACATGTTTGTGTTCAGTAAGACTTGCTGTGCTGATTAAAGACATTGGCGACTACAGATGAATGATAAAATGTTTAGCTTTCTCAGGTTGATATTTACACATCTTGAATTTTGTAACAGGAAACAAAGTTGAGGCCACGCTGTCACAGATACCCATAACCAACTCATAAATTCTCTCTTGAATCAGCACATTATTTTCCACCATAGTAGAAATATCTAAACAGAAACCTGGTTTAAATTATTTCTAGCTATTTGTGTTTGCTGTAGACATGAGCGCTAGAGCACCACTGACCAGTTGCCTACCAGAATGTTTATAAACGTATCTCAGGAGATCATAATTTTATATTTTAATAAAAAATAAGATCCAAAAAGCTCTGAGCTTTTATTCCAACTTCAAAAAGACCAAAAAAGAAATAGTGATAGTATTCCAACATCAGGGAGGAAAAATTGAGGATTTAGTCTGTATTTTCTTTGCTTAAGCTTGTTATGGTCATATTAGATGCAAAAGTTTACCCAAATAATGGATAATAAAATTTTTATTGCCACTCTCACTATACCATGGTTTATCTCCACCACTTTATTTATGTCTTTATTCTGTGCCACTCTTTGCTGCTCCCTAATACTTATGTTTCTATAGCAACCAGGCCATTTGTATGGATGGGTGAATCATGGCCAAGTCCCAGCAAATATAATAAAAAGTCTCTTTGCTGTATTGATGATGAGTTGAGGCCAGAGCCTGCAAAACAGAAAAAATTCTTTTAGAAACATATGTTTCTAGAACAAAGGAAGGATATGGCAGAATAGAATGAAATCTTCTCACATAAATATTAAAACATTCTGTATCAGTGATCTAAGGGGGAAATACAGGAAGTCTGTAACAACATGTTACAAGGATTTAAACAGAAAGTGCCTTGCTTGTCCCGCAGGGACAGCCATGACCATCTCCAGCACGAGGCTTGGAGGCGTGCCACAAAGCCCTGGGAAGAATGCAAAGCCATGTCCCAAAGGGAACCCTCTTGTCACCTCTTCCAGAATCCTGCTGACCATTGACCCACAGCCTGCGGACTGCCCTCTTTTCTGCCTGGGAGGCCAAAGCTCCTTCCAGACTGGCCAAAGCCATCAGCCCGCTGTGGTGGTAGCACGGCTGAGCTGTGGATCTGGCTAGTTACCTCTGCTCTCTGTTTCTGTACACAGAGCCAGTGCAGCTCTGCCTATTCCCAGTCTGCCTGAATTGCAGCACAGGGTGGAAGTTAGCACACATTTCTAGAATGGTCTTTGCTTCTCTTGTAACCACCACTTTTTCCTAGGGAGGGCAACAGTGAAAAGAGCTGAGATAGAGAGTGAGAAAACCTAACAACTTGTGTCCCTTCCATCAACCTCTGAGAAAAGAGCAGAACACAAAGGCAAACTAATGCTAGGCTCTAACAGTGACCGTACAGGGAGCCCCCCAGGGGACAGCTGAAGAACTGCACACACCTTGTGCCCATTTGGAGAAGGCGGCTCTCGGGCATCCCTGGTGCTCCTGAACTGGATCACAGGATATACACAATGTGCTGGGTCCACACACCAGGTTAACTCTAACACGGAACACTTCAAAGAGATAGATGTCTTGAATTACAGGCTCAGATAATGATAAACATGGCATTGTAATGAATCTTTGAGGTCCTTTGCTCTCCATACTCTTTAAATGTTTTCCTATCCAACAGTAAACCTCACAGCCTTCAGAATTAAGGAAACATTTAGCAGATTATTAAACTTTAGGATCTAATAAGTTGTCTTTGGTTCCCTTCCCTTATTTACACTAGGAAAGATAAGAATGAACAAAAACACAGGGTCATGTCCTGCAAACTTGAAGGGCTATGAACAGAACCCTCCAGTTGGGAATGGGAACAGGAATAGGACAGAGCAGATGCGAGTCCTGACCACCCCCCAGGCACACACCAGTTAGCAGGGCTCCAACTCAGCATGTCAGCAATTTAGTCATTTCCATCTTCATGTCTCAGGTCAGAGCCAGTACCTTGCAAGGGTATCTGCTCCTGGAGAGAGAATTCATCATACAAATTTCTAAACTTAGGTGTAATTTATAAATAACCTGTATTTTCTTTTGCTGCTAACCGCATTAATGAAGCAATATCATCAAGCTTACCTTTTGCTCCTCCAAGTGATATTGGTAGTTTTTCTTCTGTCTTAACCTTTAAACCTACAATTTATCTTTTCCATATCTGGTAATAATTACCAAGACCTAAATATATGTGAATAATCGGTACATACAATTTCAAATGAAGTTTTATTGTTTCAAAGACTAGATTCCAATATGTCAGAGGACTTTCAAAGTTCATTGTGAAGTATTACATTATTTAATACAACCCTGTATTTATTAGATAAATTATAACTTTATATAAAACCAATGTTTAATATATTCTTAATCTTAAAATAAATATACTAATAATTTCTATCACCCCAACTTGCCTCCAGATAAAGCTTTTAAATTTAATGCCCGCCACAGTGAATTATTTCTATTTTCAAAACCTTTTAGAGAATGAAATTCCTCAACTGTCTTCTCTAAATGTTCACCAAGTCTCTCTTTTGAGAAAATCTTCACTATATCTAACTTAATCCCTCCTATTACTATTAAATTGACCCATTTCTTTTGATTCTTTCTTAGTAGAAATGGCAGTCGGCTGACTTAAGGGTTCAAAATGGCTTTTAGCTCCAATTAAGTAGTCCAAAAATCTATACGAAACTGAGATCTAAAATGGAAAAAAATATCAATGTGAACCTATAGAAACATTCACAGAAAATAAAGTATTCCTATTGAAGTCCAAAAAGCTTTATCTAAAAGATAGAAAGTATTGTGCCAAATAGGTTCTAATATATTTCTTCCTACTCTGAATACTGGAAAGAAACATACCTCCAGATTCTTCCCAATAGGAAATGGTACCTTGTAATGGTTCTGTACCAGAAATAACAAAATGTGTGATCTGGAGAATAATCAAAATATAGTTGACATCAAAAGAGGCACACTAGAAAAATGTGGTCTGAATTAATATGAAATAGGCCATGTGTCAGATCTTGGAACTGTAGGCTACTACCTGTAAAAAGCTTGGGGTTGGAGGTTACCTTCACCCACTACTTCAAGCTACTTTAATCTCAGTGACATTAATCCTATTGAGACAGAATGATGATGGTGCTTCTTAAGGACTGGTAGATTTTCCTTATTCCTCCCAGACAAATGATCCACCTCACCAACCTCAGCCATGCCAGCTACAATGCTGGATTGAACTACATTGTAGAAAATCAGGGGTCCTGAAGGATAACTTCTAGTTCCTTCATTCAGCAGAATCTCCATGAAGTGTTGGTTGCAGAAAGGAAAACGTAGGTGATATCACAAAACTTGATTCATTCCTCATTTATTCACTGAATGCCCCAGGCACTGGAATTTCAGAGAGGAGATCTAGTTCCAGTCTTTAAAGAACTCAGGGGGAAATGAAGAGACAGGCAGGTAAATAAAAGTCTGATAAATACTGAAATAGGACCATGTATTAGAAATGTGGAAAATGTAGAAAAGTAAGTACTTAACTTTGACTGGATACGGCAGAGAAAGGGACATTGAAAACCTGGGGGGCTAATGGGGGAGAGGGCACAGTATATATGAAAAAGCAGAGGTATGAAAGTAGGACTGGAGCCCATGGCCCATGGAGAGAGCAGAGAAGGACATGAGACTGGCTGGGCAGGAGAAAATGAATTTAAGGAGGGTCTGTGTGCTCTGCTGGAACTGGAGATGTTGTTCTATAGAAAATAGGAAGCCATTGAAAGATTATAAACTGAGGGATGAACTTTGCTTATTAGAAAAACCAATCTGGCAACAATTTGGAAGCTGTTAGCATAAGACAAGAGGCAGTGACACTGGTTGTAAGTTTTCTAAGGTGATCTATATTAGCAATGATGAGGCCCTACTCCAGGAAGTAGATAAGTTGGGGCCTCATCATGAAGAGAAAATTAATCCGGCAATAACATGTACAAAGCACTGGGCATGAGAGTACCCAGAAATATGTATATTAGAATAATTGAAATAAAAAGTAATGAAAGCCTGAAGTATTGACAGTAAGAAGGAAAAAGAGGATATACACAAGATACAAATCAGTCAAGAGTCATCCTGAAGGGACTTAAAAATTGGTTGAATTTGAGGCCATGGGGAGTTATAAATCAAAGTCTCCTTTGAGATTTCAAGCCTGGAGGACTATATGTGTGGTGGTCCCATTCATAGTAGCAATGAGCAAGAGAAGATGATTGACTAGTTTTGAAAATGCTAAGTTGCGGAGTCAGTGAGACATCTTGTGGAAGGGACAGCCATCAAGTCAGGAAATTCATCACTGGAGCCTGAGAGAAACTAGAGAGGTGAGATTGAGAAGATATCTGCAGAAGTCCTATTACAGAGGCATGGGAAGTGAATGAGAGAAAAAAGAAAGTTGGAAAGACTTAGGACAGAACCATGGGTGACTCCATGTTTAGATTGAGAGAAGGCAAAGGAACTGATTAGGACTTAAAAAGTAAACTTAAGAAGAAAGTTTCATTAAAGCCAAGAGAGCAATTTCAGAAAGAAAGGGATGGCTCCCAAAGCCAGTTGCTGCGACGTGCTTAGCCCAGATGAGGCCATTGACTTTAGCAATCTGGGAGTCATCAGTGAGAGTAGTTTCAGTCAAGGGTGTAGGGAAGAGCCAAATTTTAAAGTCTTGGACTCAAGACAGATCTATGGAAAGAGGTCAAAAGCTGAGGGAGTGGGTAGGAAAGTTGGCAAAAGCAAGCGAAAGAGGTTTTTATGGCACAAAATCACAGAGGAAGTGGAAACAGCATCAAAAATACTGAGAGGAGCAGTTAGCCTTGAAATGGAAGGAAGAATACATCCTTCCAGAGCAGGAAAGAAAGAAGCAAGAACATGTGATGATAGGAAAAATCACGTTTGAGCAGAATGAAGCACAGAGTGAGGCTTGATCTTTGTAATGGTAGAAACACTTGAGACAGATCCTGGGTAAGTCAAATAAGGTGCCAAAAGAACATACAACAAAAGATTCCAGGCCCCCAGAGAGAACAAAGTGAATTTGTAGTGACTGACTGTAGCACCCTTCCCCAACTTAGTACCAGCAGTGGAGTGGACTGGGCGTAACCAAGGACTATTGAAAACCTCATGGGGTTAAGAATCTCTGACACTAGCAGATGCATCATTAAAGTGATCACCAGGAGTCCAGGGGGAGTGTGGAGGGAAATGATGCTAGTAGAAGGGAATGGATAAAGGTGATGGCTTTCAAACTGGGCTCCCCAGATTCCCGTGTGAGGGAGGGGAAGCCTCTGAGGTCTCCCATTCCTGCCCTAGAATCTGCAGTACCTCTTCATCTGGAATACAAAGGCATCCTTTACATGCTTTCTGTTGAAGGGGGAAAGTCTGTTGCAAACAAAATTGTGAACCACTGGACTAGAAGGCAAGGGAAATGGAGTGGGATTAGAGGTCATAGGCAAAGATGGGTAGTAGGGACTGGGAAAGACGGCTAGGAAGGACATGTGACCAACAAGGAGGATCCAGATACCGAGAGTTTGGAGCTCTTTCCATTTTGAAGGAAGATGGGGTCCAGCATAGGGTTATGCTGGCAGAGAGTTGAAGCAGGGTGGGATCGCTAGCAATGGCATTGAGAGAGCTGAAGACCCATAAAGCTGGCCGGTTAGGTTATGACCACGGTATCAAAGATGCTGAGAACAAGAAAAAATTACAGGCTAGTGGAGGTAAATTAAAAGTCAAGTCCTGAAGTCAGTGAGGAAATGGGCAGAATTTTGTAATAGTAGAAATCTATGTGTTTGAAGATGAAACAAAGCATAAATAAGTATATTATGTAGACTTTAAATAGACATGGTTTAAGGTAAAAACCACTGCATATGGGGAGCAAGGAGTATTACAAACCCTTCTCTCTCCTTGCCCCATGCAGGGAGAGTGAAAGAAAATGACTGCTGGTAGGAGAGGATTTTGAGGTGTGTGGTGTTACCAGGTTTCAATTAAAGAAGCCAGAGGACCTGTCTGGAGAAGTGACAGTCCAGTGTCAGAGCCTGAGGGCGGAGCACCAGCTCCCAGAGGCAAGGAGGGCATGGGTCTCTGTGGGCAGCTTTGAGAAAAAGGTGTCCAGGAGTGGAGTGGACCTTGTATGACCTGCATTGGGCATGAGAATGAGACAGAGATGTGTGCCTGGAGGCTTAGATGAATATCGGGAATGAATGAAATAAAAGATGACAAAGTAGCTGGAGATCCAGTGGGAAAGAACAAGTTTGAAGAGGCCAAATTTGGGGGTAGGAGGAATGGAGAGTTTAAATGACTCCATCATGCCAACCCAGAGCTAGAGGAAGATTGACGTCCAGCACATTCTCTCCTCTCTGGGAGCCAGACGTACATGGTTTCTCCAAAGCTCGGTTTGTGAAAACCTTAGAGCTTAGGCACAGATGGCTAAGGTGGAAAAAACATCAGACCCGTTAGCCCAACCCTCATTTTTCTAGATGGGAAAGAGATCAATGACTTACCCTGAGGTACCCCAGCTGGGTGCTGAGAGGTGGAGCCAGGACCAGAACCCAGGGACCCTGACTGTAAGGCTCTCCTCTTCCTACAGCTCCCACCACTGCATGGGTGAGGGTGGGAGGGTGTAAATACGGGGAAAGGGCTACACTGGTGGTGCAACTGAAATGTGGCAAATATTTGGAGATTAAGCGCTAGCTACACTTTTTGCTTAAATATTAAAGTATAACCTCCCAACATTACCAATGAGCTTTTTTTTTATTTTTCAGAGACATGATCTGTTCTCAGAAATGCTGATATTCCTCGTGCTTACTCGCTCCAACCTTTCGTCATTCTTTTTCATGTTTGTTCCATTAGTGTCTTTAGCCTCCAGCACAGTGGGCTTGGCTGGGCAGGTCGTTCACACAGAGACCACAGAGGTCGTGCTGACGGCAGATCCTGTCACTGGATTTGGGATCCAACTGCAGGGCAGTGTGTTTGCCACGGAGACTCTCTCTTCTCCGCCTCTGATTTCCTATATTGAAGCTGACAGCCCGGCAGAGAGGTGGGATGCTTTCTTTCACAGCATCTTTTTCTGGTCTGGATTTCTTGTGCTGGCTATCTTTGCATAGCTAATAAATTATGGAACCGTGCTCAATGCAGGAAATGCAGGATGTAATGAACTCTCTGTTCTGACAATAAAATTTTATGTTCTTGATCAGGTTTGAGAAGAGTAACGAGCATGGATGCCTTTATCTAGCAGATTTTGTCCATCAGGGATTAGAGGCTCTGTTAATTAAAAAAGAAAAAAATCCATAAAAAACATCTCTGAAGTTCAAACTTTAATAATTTTTCTGCCGTGGGGGAATGTACATTCATCATTACTATATATTGGTTCAAATCAGATTATAACAATACTGTGGTGCTGAATCATTAATTATTTCTCTGGGATCCTTCGAGATTCCCAACTCACATTTGTAGCCCTCAAATTCAAGAGTGCAAGAAAGACATTGCCCTTGACCTAAGACCAAATGGTTATGCTATTTTGCAAGGATCACAGAAAGTAGACTTGGCAAAGTCAACTTGATAATTATTTACTCCGTCTACAATGTCTAACATGCATTTCTCAATTTAGATGTGGGGTGCTACAGATTGGAGACAGAGTGATGGCCATTAATGGAATTCCAACTGAAGACAGCACCTTTGAGGAAGCCAATCAGCTCCTCCGAGACTCTTCAATCACGAGCAAGGTGACACTGGAAATAGAGTTTGATGTTGCAGGTATGATCACAAGTCAGCCGCAGAGTCAGGAGTGGACTGCCTGTCAGTTATGTGGGTTCTATAGCAGAATAGGAGCTACTTTTTAATATGCTTAACAGGTTTTTGTTTAGGAGATTTGGGGTGTCCTTTTGAATTAAGCACTGTTTTGGCATTTTTCATTAAAAGATCACCACAAGAACAGTTGAAAGTATATAACATGACAAAATGAATAAGTAATAGCTGCTATAAAGGAGATTAAAAAAAACCACATAGCCTTTATTCTTCCTGACTTTCCCCTATATGCTAAAGAAACCACATTATTCAGTCATATGAAAAGAAAAGCCTGTCTTTGATATTTTCCCCTGCAAAGAACATATGAAAATTTGGTGGAAATAATGAAAATTGATAGGTGGATTTATACAAGCCCAACAGGTAAATATTTGTTTCTCCAATGTTAAACAGAAATTGGAGCAGGCACTTATTAAAATGACAAGAAAGACTAGTCAAGACCATTGCAAGAAACACCAAGATTTGCAAAAGGGAAAAGAGATTGAACTCAGCACCAAAAACAGCAAGGGCAGCCAGGAATTTATAGCCAATGGGCAAGGTGAGGGTGAGGGAGACATTGGATGGAAAGTTACTTAGAGGTACTTGATTAGGTAGCAAGGGTTGAGGCAATGAGTACTTGGTGATGCAGTCAAAGGTGGAGGGAATCTGATAAACTGACTTAGCAGGCCGAGAACTAGGCCATGGACAAGGCTAGTGAAGAAGAGGGCCCAGAGGAGCCTTTAGTTTTGATCATGAAGGGGTCCCTAGTCAGTAACTAACAGGTTGTGCAGGTTTTAGAGTTTGGCACTAGTTCCCATTTAAGAAAATTGTCTTTACACAGTGAAACACTACCTTACAGAGCCAGTAACCTTTGCCAGTCAGTAAAGGTATGGACACAGAGTTTGCATTATCCCAACAAATATTTGCTGAGTGTTTACTATGGGCCAGTTACCCTTCTGTGCAATGGAGGTGCAACAGTAGACAGGAAAGAAAAAAAATCCCTGTCTTCATAAGGCTTGTATTATAGCAGTAAAGAAAGTCCATTTTTAAATTAACAGGTATAAATGTAGGCAGTAACCAGTACTCTGAGTAAAATAAAGCAGCAGAGGGTCTAGGGGATGACTGTCGGGGAGCTGTCCTCACAATCATAGGATGACTCTCTAAGGAAGTGACGTTTGAGCAGCGATTTGAAAGTGGAGAAGAACCAGCCATGTGAGAATCTGGGAGGAGAGTGTCACAGGCAGAAGGAGCAGCCCCGTGAAAGATGGGAGCGGGAATCATGAGCTCCGTGGATCTGAGGAACCACGGAAGTGCTCCTGCTGCATCATAGAAGGTAGCGGGGTGGGGCAGGTGGCAATCAGATTTGGATTTGGAGATGGGGTGGGAGAGGCTGGAAAGTGCCAAGTAATGCAATAACCTGGTAAAGAATTTAAGTTATATTCTAAGTGTAATGAGGTCATGGAGCACTTTATGGAGGGGAATGAGATAACCCAATGAATACTATAGAAAGAGGCTTTTGGAATGAGAAGGGACAGTAGCAGAAGCAGAAAAACCAGTTAGGGGGCTGCAGTAGTGGGACAGGGAATGAATCATGGTGGCTTAGGCAAGGTTTCACAAGTAGTGAAATTTAGGACATGGTTTGAGCAGGGCTAACAGAACCTGCTTAAGGATTGGACATAGAAGATGAGAGAAAGGACAAATCATGGATAACTCCTGGGGCAGGAGGGTCACCAACTGAGTGAACAGTGATTTATTTACACGAGAGGAAGACTTGAAGAGTGGAAATTTGGGGATAACAATAAGACTTCTATTTTAGACATCAATAGGCAAATCCACTGCCAATACCAGGGGAAAAAGACATACTCACATACTCATCCATTCCTTGCTTCAAAAGATCATTATCGGGCACCAGTTACTATGTGCCAGGCATGTGATGTTTAAGTCATTGAAAATGAAAAGAAAAATTTTTTGTTGCACCTGGAATGAAAAAGCAAGTGCCCAGGAGACGCAGGCAGTCCCTCCTGGGGCCTGGACCTGGGGGCCTGGGCAGAGGGCAGGGAGAAAGAGGGACTGCCATGCCAGTGATGGTGAAAACCGCTGGGATAAAGGGGACAGACATGAGGAAAGAGTGGTGGCAGGAAGGGGACCAAGGAGGGGACTCTGCCTGAGAAATACTAAGATTTGAAGAGACAGAGCGCTAGCAGAGGAGGTGACAAAGACGCAGTGTGAGAAGTGAAAACAGATACAAAAAAGAGGGCATTTTGGAAGCTAAAGCAAGAATTTCAAGCATGGTGAAGCCCATTTACTGGCTACCTTCCAGTAATGGAATGGCCAGCACGATTTGACCTTCTCTGAAAGCAGCATCTAAGTATTTTTTGTGCTATAAATGAATTTTTATTTTATGTGTATCAGTGTTTGTTCATTGTTTAATCCATACTTAATGTGTATGTATATTTTAATATCTGTTGATTAAATACTTCAATAAGTTAAAATTTCTAAAAAATAGCAACTGTATCTATGAAAGCCACTTTGTTCAGTACCAAGCCTGCTTAAATAATGGATAGGAAAAAGGGGCCTAAGGTCATCTCTCCTGCCCTCAATTGTTCCAGAAATCAACCCATTTCAAATGGATAAAAAGGGTGTAGAATAGAGCCAGAAAAATATATGCTCCCATCCTATCATTCCCTCCTCTCTCGCTCATGACCAACATCACTGATTGATTTCAGTATCCTCCCACTGAGCCCAGACACAGCATCAGAATCCTTGATAAAATACCCTAGTCATTACCAACCTACTGGAAACTGCTAGAACTTTGGCTTAAAAAAGCTAAAAAACTCTTATTTAACCAATCAAGAACTTGGAACATTGGTAGGAAATCTCTGGACATGAGCTCTGTCAAGACTTCCCAGTCCTTCTGGGTCCACTCCTAGTTGTCTGGACATGAGCATCTGTTTCCAAAATTCTTCCTCAGAAATATACCTTAATACTAATTCCCAAACAATCATGTCTCAGAGGGAAGCTATTTGCCTTTATAAGGATTTTTAGTGACATAAAGAATGCTTTAAAAGCTTGACTGTAAGTACACTTTTGCTGAAATCTATCTCTTTAAATGGGTATAACAAGATTGTGGTAACATTAATGAATTTTTTTAAGCAAAATTACTCACAGCCCCATCACTCTAATAAACAGAAGTTTAATTTTCTGTGTGTGCTTCATTACCAACGTCCTTTACCATACATATAATTTTATAAAGCTGTAATCGTAGCATATGCACAACTGACATTTACCCTTTTTCAATACTGTCTTCTACATACCATTCTGCCACATGGTGACTACTTGAAGTTTCTGCTTTAACACTGAGGTACTTTGTTGGGGAAAAACACAGCTTTTTCTAGAAAAATGTCCCAGTGAAAATCCTATCAAATGATGTTTGCCAGCATTACTAGACACCCCTCCACCCCGTGCTTTTCTCTGAGTAGGTGGGAGTTGAACATTTACATTCACCCCCCTTAGGATCCCTTAATTTTTTTTCAAATCACCCAAGTACATCCCAGTTGAGGAACTATGATGTGGTGGTGATCTTACTGTACCAACAATGACTGCTTCAGGCAGGAAAAGCAGGCCAAATTAGAAAGAAGAAAGCCTTTGTTTGACTAAATGTGTTTTTAATTTTAATATTAACAATGATAAAACAAAACCAGGGAAGACAAAATAATCACATGGGAGTCTAACAAAATAAACATTCTATTTACTTACCCTAAACCTATTGTTTCTCTTTGGATATTGGGTCTTTTACCTCTTTACTAGTATTTATTTAAGAAACCCCAAATGAATGTACCCTTGCTTTACCAATCAAATAACTGTGTGAGGAAAAAAATTACCAAATATAAAATAAAAATAAACCATGTTGGTATTTAAAGATTAAAATGAAGCCACAGCTGATCAAAGAGATTCATTTGTTGATATTTATTCAACTTTATAAATATTTCAAATCTTATATAGTCAAACGTGATCCATTACTGCTTTCCAGGAAGGGACGATGTCTCCTCCAGGGTCATTAACAATGTTAATCTTGATTAAGTTTCCCTGCATTAAAAATTTATAAAAGCAAAAATAGTCACTATTCTTGATCAGTGATTCCTGACTTTTGATTGAAAGACCTCACGTAGCATCATGGACAAGATGTTATATACATACAAAGTTATATATACATACACTCATGCAAGCACATAATATACTCCCCTCCCCTTTACAGAGAACCTTGCCTTAGATAACACTAAAACAAGCATGCATGAAATGAGTTCCAAAATAGTGAAGCCACTTCTTCCTCTGAAGCTTCTTAGGGGGTTACTGATGGATCGCTTCTGTGCTTTACCTGAGTAATCAAATTCCCACTACACCCGTGAAAACTTGTGTGGAGGTTTCCTGCTTAGTTCCCACCTCTTTCCCTCTACTGGATCCATGTGCTCATCAAAGACCTTTCCGTTGCAGGCAACTGAAAGCATCCAAGCTAATTTAGACAGAGAAGAGGCGTTCACTGGGAGCACACAGGTGCCTCAGCCCACGAGGACAGGGAACGTAGGCAGCCCAGGACGGACTAAACCCAGAGGTCTGGGGCTGTCCAGGCCAATGACAGGCTCTCTCCGGGCCCACGTGCTCCTCCTCATGTACACTTGTTTCTTTCTCCCTTCTCCTGGCACACTTGCTCTTGGTACAGATGAGGAAAATGTGGGCACTTCTAAATGCCCTTTCTGCCCCCATGTTAATTCCAAAATCTTAAACTGTCACTTTAGGGGTAGGAAGAATGTGACAATTAACCTTCTGTTATTGGAACAGGGAATGGTGAGGAGTCAGGAGAGAGATGGAAGGCAAGCACAGATGTGAGAAATATTTTGTAAATAAATATGACACTGGCAGCACCCAAAGTGAGGAAGTAAAGCACGCCTCCTCAGCTTTTGCTTACCTCATTTCTCTTTCTCTGCCCCAATATATCAAAATTAGCCAGTCTTTTGGAAATCTCTGGAGGGCAGTAAATCAACCTACCTAATAAATTATCTATCTCAAGTCCTACTAGGAAATGGGAAGGGTACAAGTAATTAATGAATAGATAAATAAATATGTGGGGGTCCTTCCTGGACCATCAGAGTATTAGTTGAGGACAACAGTGCAGCCAAAGGCATCAACCCAGAGTCTGTGATGCTCACCTGGCCCCATCTGCCAGGACAGGAGAGAGAAGAAGAGTGGGGGCAAGTGGGAGAAGGCAATGGATTCCCTCACTCCCCTGGGAAATGAGTAAAGACCTGAGGGGAAGGAGGAGGAGGAGAGCGAAGACTTGCCTTCCCCAGCTTACCAGCTGACACGGAGAGGGATAGTTTGGGTATCTTTTTTTACAGGTGGTGTTCTAGAAGCCTGGAGGGTCCAGGGAAATCAAATTTTATTGTGTTTTCCAGTTTAACAGTCTATGGCAAATATTCTAAATTGGAAGATCAGCTTCTGGTCTTGTAAAGGCTTTACTGACCACATTCCTCATGGGAAAGCACAAAAGTGGGAAGAGCAAGTTAAGGTTGACAGGGGGAATACTCTGTTTCCATGAGGCCATCCCAACTCTCACCTCTGCTCCACAGAGACTCAAAATGTGTTCGATATGTGATTTGTAAATGGGGCTAGGGGCCTGAGAACCTCACAGTTATACATCAAAGCCACTGTAGTTAAGTCTTCATGTGCTGGTCAAAGAGCTAGCCCTGAGCAAAATCCAGCAGTAAGGGTGGTTTATCTGGCCACCCCACAATCCTCCCCTTAGCTAATGTTTCCTTTGCTTCTTGCCGCCCCTCCACCCCTTTCCAAAACCTTCAAGAAAGGATTATAGTCATTAGCAGCTCAAGTGTCAATAGATGTTACGCCTTCAGAGGATATTTCCGTTTTAACCTCATCTCTAATTGAAGGTCTCCCAGACTATTAAAGCAAATTTTAAGAAGAGTGTATTTAAGAATATGTAGCAGTTCCTTCCTCTTTCAAATACTAGTCAGGCCCTGGTAAAATCAACTTAGTTCTATCCAGATGAGATTCAACCAGTGCACACTGGCCGTTTCTGTTGCTGCAATATCAGCATACTTCTATAGTGGGTAGCCGTTATCTGAGGCCACTTTCACCCTGTTCCAGTGCCCTGCCCCACTGCCCGCCCCTGGTACCTCCTGTAGCTTCCTGTGATCAGAAACTAGAAGGCCATCTTTGGTGGATTTGGGGTGTCCAGCAGTCCAACTCTACCGGCAGCATCCATTCTAATTGATGGTGGCCAGTACCATTCTGGTTGTAAAATATTTTGAGTCTCACTCTCCCTTCTACCTCTTTTAAGTGTACTTTGCCCTGTTTTCATTGCAAATTAAGGCACTTCCCCCAGAATCTCCCAACATCGCACCAAGCAAGCCTCACTACCAAAATCTATTCCCCCCAACTACTTTCACACAATGGTTGAAAAAAAAGAACCGCTGTATGGTAACCCTTGGGAAAATATGCTTGGGAGGAAAAATGGATATAACGCTATCTATGATTCTAAACTTGAGTATGTCTGAGAATCACCTGGAGGATGTGTTTAAAATGCAGATTACTAGGCTTCATCTTCAGAGATTCTGATTCAGTAGATCTGGGATCATTCAGGAATCTGTACTTCTGACTTGTATCCCAGGTAAATTCTATGCAGATGTTGCCTGAATGACACAAACTCAACTGTTGCTGTGGATTACATACAGTTGCGAATGAGCAGGGCATCTATTCTTCTCCTGGAACTTCGTTTACCAGGATTTTAGAGCTGTTCACATTTCTTCAGTTCCTACAGCTTTCAGTACAAATGATTATGCTGCAACTATTTCAGATGCGTTTTTATTGATAGGTGCTCCCTTTTTCCAGGTCTCCTGTAAACATACTGTTTTCTGTGTTAACATTACAGAGTCTGTCATCCCAAGTAGTGGAACTTTTCATGTAAAGCTCCCTAAGAAACACAATGTGGAACTTGGAATAACCATAAGTTGTAAGTACAAGTGATTTATCTTAAAATGAAAAAAATTTTTTAAAGATGTTAGAAATTTTCATTGCCCAGTTTGGCAATTATTTTAAGTGTCATGGCCAAGCTTCTGTGTAATGATACAAAAATGTGGAGCCGGCCACATCTCTAGCCCTCATGTGCTGTGTGAATGGGCAAGTTACTTAAACTCGCTTCTATCTTATGTTTCTGTATCTGTAAAACGCAAATAAGGGTATCTATAAAATACATGGTTATTTAAAGTATTAAATAAAATAATGTATTTATATGACTACTATAGTCCCTGGCAAGTAATAAGTATTCAATAAATGTGTCTCACATCCCTGCTATGAATAATCAGATGAGCATATAAATGCATCTAGGTTCTCTACATTATAGTATATTGTGGGTTAAGTTTTCACAGTAACTTAACTAACAAAAATCATATTTATTTACTTTTGAGACTATTCACCCATCCACTATGCATCTACCAGCCATTTTGCAAGACTAAGATAAGGACTCTTACTTTAGTAACTTCCTAGGTTCCTTCATGATCCAAGGAGTAACCAAACCAAGAAGAATAGCAGGACATACAAATGTGTCTAATGTCCTCCTTTCCTCAGGCTCTAGATTTACAATGGCTTTGGTAAAACAACTTTGAAAACTTCAGCCTCTGTGGAATTTTATAGGATGGAAATTGAGGTTTTTGTGCTTTTAATAGCCATAAACTAAGTTCATCCATAAGTGCCCAAGACTATGAAGCAAATGATTAACGCACAGAAACCAAAGGAGACATAGAGGCGATGCCTGTGACCAAGGGGTGGGCCCTTCCAGGACAGAGGAGGCTATTTAAAAGTGCCGCACGACACCCTTTCGGACAGCGTATATGTCAGTGTTAAGGCACAAATAAAGAGTTCTCAATTAGGCAGTATGAAATGGGAGTTGTCCCTTTCAACTTTAATGATGTAAATTTAACACTGAGAATGAAGTTTTATTTATGACCAATAAATTATACATATCTAGTGCAACACTAAAACAGTGGCACTACAATACAGAATAAATGTAAAGAAGAAGAAGTCGTATGTATGAGCACAAACCCGTAGCCCACCCGCGAAGCCCCAGTGTGGCCCGCAGGGGGAAAGCTAGGACTAATAGGTCTGGTGTGCTTCTGTTTAGTAAGTCGAAAGATGAAACGGGATTGTGGAGACTCCAGACCTAGCCTAGGTGCCACTAAAGTCATTTGTGCCTTTAACCGGGTTACATGGCCTGTCCAGTTCCTCATTATGCAGCAAAGATAGTGTGGCATTATTCTGTCAACAGCGGTGGGTACTGAAATTAAGGGAGAGCTCATCAGAACTTAGTATTGGCTTTTTGGGGCTCAAGGTGGATTCTGCAACCCCCGTGTAACTTTAACACTGCTCTCATGTATTCTCTTTTTTCCATCCATTCACTTATTCCATCAGAACTGGCTGTGAAAGTGGTGCCTTTTGGAGTTCTGCAGTGTATAACCTGCTGGCTGCACCCGGAGGCCCTACCTTCCACTCTATTCTTTTTCTTTTTGTCTTCATTAAACAAATGTATTCTGAGCACTCCCATGCCTATGCCCTATGCTGTTTTGAGAATGCACTCCCTGTCTTTAGAGATGCTTGCTCTATTGGTGCATATACTGCAGACACCTACTCAATAGAAGCTTCTATTGCAACCCATTTTTCCAGTTATTTTCCTCTCAAATTTTAACTAGGAAAATGGTCCCATGTTAACACAATACGTTTATTCTTAAAAACTGATATACATAAAAGTGTAATTAAGCCATAAGGAGAGTACCCATTTAAAAACTAACCCTGTGATTATATTGCTTTTTTAAAGTCAGTATTTATCTGGTCAGTTTGCTTGAGGGGTAGTCATGTATGCATGACTACAAAATATTTTATTCACAGAAAGAATCATTTAAAATTATGCTTTCTGATGGTGTTTCAAATGAACTAAGTACTACATCTCACACTGATTTTAATACCAGTAATGAAAACTACTCAAAAAATGCCGCAAGAATGGCCTGGCTTTTAGCCAGCTGTAAGCTAACACTATTCATGGAAGCTAGGGGTGCTGGGCTATTCCTGGATGGAGATGTTGTACATAAACTTGTCAAACATGTTTGTCAGCCCTTCAGGAGCTACAGCTACATTTACACAACTTATCATCACCATACTGAGCTGGTATCTCTTCGTGGAAAATACTCATGTTTTGCCAGTCGAGAGAGCAGAATTTGATCTAAAAAAAAAAAGGAAGGCCAAAATCTATTTTCATTGTTGTGAAATAGAAAACTCCTAAGGCCCAGGACAATTCCTGGCACATACACGGTGCTTGTTTAATCCCTGTGTTTGTTAAGTGGCTAAATAAGAAGCCTGTCAGTGACAGTTTTCTGTTAGCTATCTTTTGCACACCATTGTGAACTCCAGAAAAGGAGCCTCTGAAGGAGACGATGAATGTAGGTGTGTGCACACAGGCTATGGTGTGAACTGCAGAAGCACGGACTTGAGAAATGTGTAAGAGCAAGGACTCGGAGCCCAGATGCCCCACCCCACTCTCTGACCCCTCTGTTCCCGGCATCCTTGTCTGTAAAATGGTGTACTCGTTACTGTCTTTGTGGCATTGTTGAAAGTATTAAATTAATTAGTATATGTTAAGTACCTCAAACACATTATGAACCCTAACGAAGGTTAGTTGTTATGATGGTAGTTATTTATTTTACACATGGAGCTTTGTGAAATATTTAATCAAAGCTCTACCCCCCTGAATTTAGTGCCAACTAAGGCTGTACTACTTAGGTAGGAAATCAAAGGACCCTCTTCTCATACACACATAGATGCTGTTAGTGAAACCGAGGCATGGCAAGGGGTTGCTGACCTTTCGCAATCTCTACACAAAGTCCTCTTACTGTCTTCTTTGTCTGGTGAAAACTCTGAGGAGTAAGAAACAAGCCTCTATCCTGGGAAGCGTATCACCGGAGCCTTTCACACTTGGCTTACGGCTCACTCTTCGTACCTAATTAACTGAGAAATGAGTCCCTCTGATTTGGGACATGGTGAGCAGTTTTAGACTAATTTTCTTAAGTTCCTGATGAGGCATTCATAGCACATTAGCATCAGGCATTACTTTTATTGATGTTATTGCTATCGTATGGAGTAATTTATTATAGCAAATAAAGTAGAATGACCTAGCAGAAGGAGGCGGGCTGGGACTGGAAGCAGCCTCCAGAAGCTTTGACAGCTCAACCAGTCAGAAGCCAGAGCGCAGACCCTCCAGCGTAGCCCAGCTGCCCTCCACATCCAAGAACCCAGCTTGTCTCTGTTGTGTGCAGTTTGTCAGTAAAGACCTTTTGATACTGACCTTTCCTTTGGTGGTTTTCTTTTTTTTACTGGCAGGAGTATACACTTTGCACCCGGCATGGCACTAAGCCATTTATATGTGGTTTCTCATTTAATCCTCAAAGCAGCCCTGTACAGCTATGCCCATTTTACCGAAGGGAAAGTAAGGCTTTGCTGGATAACCTGCCCAGAGACCCAGAGCTAATAAAGGCTAAACAGGGACTCAAACCCATTCTGTTCTACTTAACACTGGCTTTGCTGTCACACCACCACTCACCTCTATCTCCATCTGATTGATGACCTTCCCAGATCCTGTACCAGAAAAGCAAAAGACAGCATTTTATGAGTATAGTTAATTTGTTGGCCTTCCTTTTTAGCTGTGACTGAATTATTTGCAGGAACAAAGGCTTGCTTTTTTTTATGTATATAAAATCATAAAGCAGCCTCTATGACAAGTACAATAAATCTGTCATTTTCCCCTTAAGTCTTAAGTGTATTTAGAAGAGAATGATTCAAGTTTTTTGCCAAGTTTGCAATAAAAACTGTACTCACTGCTGCATTTCAGATCAGATAACTTGTTCTATTTGCCAGGTATTATGGATATGGCTACAGTTAAAGTAAAACTGAATGATTGTGTGTGTGTGTGTGTGTGTGTGTGTGTGCATTCAATGTACTTTGCACACTCTGTCAGGCCCTTGGAGCAAAACGTACTTTGATTAGCAGAGTAAATTCCATGATATGATAGATATGATTAGAATATTCTTGGGATGTTTTGTTGATTCACATTTAATTAGCTTCAAAATTCAAACTATTTCACCTGTCTTCTAATAACAAAGTTTTTTAAACAAAGGACAGAGACTGTCATTTTCTTTCACTTACAACAAATGTTTGAGAGGAAAAGAATCCATGTTCATTTTAAGAACCAGTCTCTGACAGTGAGGACTGACTAGTGATTTTAAAATGTAAGGGGTCCAAAGATGATAGCTTGAATGTATGCCTTGAGCTCTGCTACCACCCCATGCCCTATCTTAAAGTGGCAGTATGAGGTTTTTCAAAAGACAAGAACCCCTAAGGAGACAAGGAAGAAGAGAATAGACAACAGCAGCCAAATTTGGAAATGGCAAAGAAGATTGAGAGAGATGAATTTAAAGAAGCAGAAGGGAAGCTGACAATGAGCCTGTTTTGCATCCTGAACCTCCTGCAGGTCCAGGTATTGGTGGAATCAGAAACTTTGGGAAGTGAGAGCAATGGTAGTGCTAAAACAAGAGCATTGGTTGAAAGTCTGTTAAGAATGAATTAGTCCCTTAGATACCTTCCTGTCCTCAGCGCAACCAGGCACCCCTCCCATCCCTGACGGAAGCTCGCTTATTCTCTGGAAAGTGTGATGTGGAGGGTCTCTCGTTTAGGACAACATAGCTGAGGCTAACAGTACAGTCCTAAGAACAGATGAGGTGAAAGTATACACACTAAATTTGGGACCGCTTCTCTTCTTCCCAAAGTAAGCTCAAAGAAGCCAAGTATTTAGGCTTAATACCCTTCAAGCAAGAGACAGAATCAGAGCCATCTGACACAAAGAAAAAGCCTGGCTTGAACTATACAGTAAAGAACATAGTCCACTAGCCCCACTCAAGTGCACCAAGCTTTCAAATAAGCTTTTTGGGGCCATGCTATTTAATGTAAACAGACAGCTAAGAAAAAAAAAACAGCACACATGAGGAAAGAATCTAATGTGCAAGACTGTCACTGGAAACAAAGGGGAAAAAAGCAGAGAAACAGTCCATGCAAGAAAAAGATAACCTTAAGATGGAAAAACTAATCAATATCAAAAGCAACATAAGATATTGTATCCATTGGAGGAAGTGAGTACTGTATTTTTACAAAATAACACAGGGAGCAAAGAGCTCTTGAAACTCAAAAACATGGCAGAAACAAAAAAAATTCAATTAACATATCAGAAAATAAAGCTGAGTAACAATTCCAGAAACTACAACAAAACAACAAATAAATGATGCATCTGAAATAAAAAAGAATTTATAAGGATGAGTCCAAATGGTACAACATCCAGATAACAACCATTACAGAAAGAGAGAAAAAAGCACCAAAGTCATAATTTCATAAAATTTCCTAGAATTGATGGATATAAGTTTCCAAACTGATGGATCTGTGAGCCATGGATGAAAATAAACCCACCCCAAGACGTGTCATCATAAGATCTGAAAACACTGGGACAAAAAAGGCAGTCCTACAGGCTTCCAGTGTCTGGGGGTAGAGTGAGTTTTCATACAACCTATCAGAATGCAAACAATAACCCAATAATCAGAATGGCATCAGGCTGCTCAACAGCAACTCCAGAAGCTACAAAGAAATGGAAGAGCGCTTTCAAAATTCTGAAGGATTTCCAGCCTAGCAAATTCTCCACCCATAGAATTCTCCATAGCCAAGCTGTCCATCAAATGTGAAGATAAAAAAAGACGTTTTTTTCTTTTGAGATGCAAGACCTCAAAAAACTCTCCTCCCATATACTCTTCCCCAGGAAGCTACTGGAGAATGGGTGCCACCAAGAGAAAGTCTGAAAGAGGGACAGTTGGGTTCCAAAAGCAAGGGCTCCAAGGCTGCAAGAGAGCAGCGTTTAAAGATAAACTGAAGCATCTTAAAATTTTTAAGAGTTTATTTGTGCAAAAACAGATTCAAATGAGTGCCAAACTTGAAGTGATTAGAAGCACTCCACCTACAGAAGCCAGGGCAAAGAGCAGAAGCAAAGAAAGGAAATTATTGATTGGCTATAGCTTAAAGCCCAGTTGACTGTGACTGGCTGTCCTCAGCTAACTTCTGATTTTGTAAACTTGAGGCATTTACACGCTTAGATTTTTGTTTGTTTCCATAGCCACCTTAGCCTCATGGCTTCCCTGTTTAATTAAATTCCTGAGAACTGCTGGGTTCCCAGGGTTTGCGGGAAGGAAGTTCCCAGAGCTGTCTGTGTAGCAACCCTAGGAAGCACATAGTCCAGACAGACTGTAAACGTCTGATCAGATTCCTGCTATGACCTAACATATTGAGAGGAGATTTTCATAACCTAGGAAATTTGAGGAGATAAATTTATGATAAACACAAGAAAACTAAGCAAACACATCAAGACAACAGATAACTACAGGGAAAATATACCCTTCAGGAAAGGCAGGTAATCATGGTATGCTACATGACTTGTCTGCAAAAGCTGTTTTCATAGTCACAGTAAAGTAAATACCAAATATTAAAAATGTGAGACAAATCTTTATTGGGAGAAGGATGGAGGGAACTAGAAATATACATGAATATACACAGGGTGGAAGAGAATAAACTCCTCATCGTTCATACTAGAAAGCTAATAACTTAACACTGAAAAATAAGTAATAACAGTTGGGTGTTATTTAGCAACATAAAAACAGCCAAAAAATGCATCTGGGGAAGCAGGAAAAGGTCTGCTCTTGTAGAACTTAGGACTCCTCAATTGCGTGCATGCATAATTTTGATTTAAATAAAAAGGAGATGTTTGAAAGCAATATAGAAAGTAGTGTCCTTGTGAGGATCAAGAATGTATAGCTGTGGGCAGCATGGAAATACCAATCATCATAACGTTGTGTAAATGAGTACTTGTGATTTGGGATAGAGTTTCCAGTGACATCTGTGAAAGGCATGATGATGATGAGTTTTGAAAAAGCTTGTAGATGACTCAGGATGCAACTCTGGTAACAACAAACATAATTAACACTGGAGACACAAGTGAGGAGTTTGAATTAAAAGTATTTCACATAAGTAGGCCAGAAGCAGTATTTTAAGTTTCATACATATCCTTTAACATGGGATGTTGCATCATTGTTGTTTCTCTTGCCAGACTTTCAGTTTTGTACATTTGACCAGTTTATATTGAGATGTCAAGCCCTTGTATCTGCTTTTTTACTTTTTCAGAACCTACTAACCATTTGTTTCTTTTCTAAGCTACGCTCTTGACACATTTAGCATAGCCTCCCCCTCTATGACATGTAGCCAAGGTGCCTTGCTCACTGTTGGTGTTTAATAAATAGGTGTTAAATGAATGCTTCTTTGCAGAACTACATTCACACTCAAAGCACTGGGCACAAGTGTTTTCTCCTTCAAAGGGTCACAAAGTTGGAAACCCTCAGGAGTGAGGTAAGTCAGTGAGTGAGACCCATCCAGGGAGGACAGTGGCCCACAGAAGTCTGAAGATGCCATCTAAGCAGAGGGTGGGCAAGTGCGTCCAGTGTTGCTGGATAATCGTAATAGCAATAAACACTCGTGTGCTGCATTCAATGTGCACTGGTCCAATGACTTCACATGCCAAGACTCAGTCCTTACCAAGGAAACCTCCATGTGATAAGCACTACTACTCTTCTTCATCATCATCTTGCCAACCAGGAAGCTAAGGGGCCTAAAGATGGTTTCAAGTGCACATGGCTAAGAAGTGGTAGAGCCAGGATTTAGGACACAAGCATTTTGACCAAGTTCCAGCTCTTAATCATTGTACCATATTGTCTCCCTAATTTTTTAAAAGAAACTATACATCTATATGAAATTTACTGATTTTTAAAGGTTGGCAACTAATTTAATGTTTTTTTTAAAGGACTACAAGTCAAGCAAAACATGCTTAGTTTGTGAGTTCTCAGCTAGTTGATAATTAAAATATGGTGCTAAGGTGTGCAAGCCATGACTGAGCCTCCGGGCATTCATGGCCCCGTTTAACATGCCTGGCAGGAATGGTAGTGACAGTGTCAGGAGCTCAGACTGATTGGCACCCACTTCTGGGTTTAACATCATCACTCCAGTGGGCATCCACCCTGATGAACCTTTCGAGCCTCAGGTATGGACTTGGTTAAAGAGGAAAGAGAAGAATCTAATGAGCATGAGAATGGCCCCGCTCCATGTCTGTAGACCCTAAGGAGTTGCAGACCTCTCTGCACAGCTGTGTGGATTTGTGCAAGAGGTCACAGTGCTCTTCTCTGTTGCAAAGCCGACACAGATGGGTTTGATGTATTTTGTTGCCTCTAAGTGTTGCTTTGTTTCTGGCAATTTAAGTGGAACTAGATTTTTTTAAACACCAAGGGAAACACTGAGTGCTCTGTGATGGTTACTACAGCATAGCAAAATATTGTGTAAATTCATTGACAGATGCTAGAAAAGTTCTGTTTGCTGTTAATAATGAAATTTTTATTTCTGCACCCTATGCCCAGAACAATTGCAGTGCAGAAATGTGACATGAGTAAAAATGCTAGATTTGTCTATTTCCCTAGAGGAAATATATCAAATCATTGACTGGAGGTTTCAAATATGAATGAGTTGTAGTGAATTAGACTGTTTTTGCATTCTTTGCTAGACGCTAAGAATAATGATTCAATGAAGTCCCATTACCATTTACTATGGACTAATTTAGACAGTGGGTAAGGTGTGGGTATATGTGTTTGCTTTTTCTTTCAGTGTTGTGTTGAGATATTAAACCATCTGTTCTTGTGCATAAACATTTTCCTGGGATTCACATGGGATTATGGGATATAATATACTTCTATGATTATTATGGGTTGATCAGACTGTTTATATAATAAAATTTTACTTTAGGGGCCTTTTAATGATCCTTAAGAGAAAATCACTCCAGGCTTCATGTTGGCAAAGCATCTCCTCTCAGAGGCAAATTGTTTTTTTAACAAATGTTGGCACAATTCATTTTAATTATTGAGCTCCTAAAGTAAATTTAGACTTTCTAGGTCAAGATGATATTTTTGTACTTACATGGACTGTACTTCATTTTCAGGATTAAATCTAAGTAGATTCACTACTAATTCCTTTTTATCCTCATCAAATGGAAATATTTCTCAAAAGAAAGAATTTAAAAGCCCCGAACTGACCACTGTTCAGGAGAATAGTTTATCTGTAAACTGATCAAAAGTTATGTGTGCACAGTTAAAACATAAATTTGTATAAAAATATAATTAAGTAGCACCAATATTTACCTTTGTCAAGAAAATAGTTACATTCCAGAACATTTCAGAGCATTCTAAGGATGAATTTGTGAGCAAAATTTTAAGATTTACAATTGATCAAAAGATTTCCTTCTGGGAAAAAAAACCCTTTAAATCAGTGATTCTCATCCACTTTCCCACCCAGCACACTAGTGTATGTAATATGGGACAGTCCCACAAAGAGGGATGTCTCCTCACAAGAAGTGAAGGAAGGGGTGGGAGAAGCGATCACATATGAATCCCACACAGGGGAGCCCCTACTTACTTTAAATGCTCTCCTCTTGGGGGATCCATTCTTCATCTCTTTCTTGAGAATCACAGATAGAAACAGACTGAAACCTGATGAACAGCCCTCCAATTGTTTTCTCTAATTACAAACTTAAAATGACTGCTTTAGTTCTATAAGTTTGTAAATACTTATACATGCAAACATTTTATATCAAGATGTCATGTGCACATTTTCTGATTCATCTGCTGATCACCTTGGCTTTGCATACAAACCTGCATTAACAGTTGTTATAACATGGAAAATGTACAATAATGTAAAGAAATGTACAGGATGAATCATGGGTATAAAGATGTACCTATTGTATCTTTATTACTACAGCACCATCCAGTAGAAAACCAGGAGACCCCCTTGTTATATCAGATATCAAGAAAGGCAGTGTGGCACACAGGTAAGGAAAATGGATTTTCTGGTTCATTCCAAGGCGTTTCTTAATTAAGACAGAAATGACCCCTTCCACACCCAAGGCAGACCTTGTTAATGGATTATGGTTCAGTATTTTCCAGACAGCCACCTCTAATCAATCATTTTTGACATCCCTATTGTCATTGCTGTGTAGATCTCTCCCCTCATGTCAGTTTATTTGTACAGAAAAAAGTCACCTGAAAGTGTGACAGGGTCTTTCGTGAATCCAACATAAACTCCCCTTCACTGATTGTCTTCTGTCCTTTAGTTTCCAGCTAAAAAAGTGGCCCCAGTAACAACACCACCCATAAAGATGTCAGCTTATGGGAAGCTTTCCTAGATGCCTGAACGTCCTGAATCTTAAACAGTGTTTATGTCTCCCAATGTTTAGGTCCTCATACCATCAGAATCAGGGAATATCAAATTTTTGATCACACAAATCAAAAATATTTCTGGTTACTATTTCTAATACTAATAATAATACTACTATAAGACTATTAACCTTTTTATTTTCCAATTAAGGGCTTTTTATAAAAATAGATCCCATCTATTATCACAGTCATTTCAAGATATTATAGAGCCATTGTCTTCTCCGTATCACAGTCATTTCGTTAAGAAAATATTCTAACACTCAAAAAGTAGGAAGGATGGTGTATGAGTTTAGGTATATAGGTATAGGCTCAGATGCTGTAACAAAAAGACTTGTAAACAAAGTGGCTGTCAAACAAGACAGAAGTGTGTCTCTCATACAACACTTGGGAGATAGGTGGGCAGTGCCGAGCCAGGGAAGGAGCTGTGCCATACCCCAACTTGCTCAGTCATTGTAATAGCCATAGAGGGGAGGTGGCTCTCTGCTGAGAGAGTCTAGGGCATGCATCTTTAGGGGGTGACCCAGAAGAAAGAAGGAGAGAATGGACACTGGGAAGTAATAAGCAATGTGACACAGACATAATGCATAGAGGATAGCTCTTACCAAATTGTAACCTTCCTTAAAAATATGTGTGTGTGCGTGCATCTATGCATATACAAATGCATGTACACTCTCATTATTTTTCTCATTTCGTGATGTACCTTAAAAACTTTCAGCAGAACTGCAGCAGTCCACAGTATTAGACTCTCAATGGCCACTTTCCAGATAGGTAGCGTCAGATTTACCTTCGTCCCTCCTGAGGCCACAATGAATTTCCTGGTGCAGCTGGGACTAGAAGAGACACCAAGACTCAGACTTCCACTTAGTCTATCCCACCTTGACTGCCCTCACTTCCTCACTGTAAACCCCAGCCCATTACCTCCCTCCCAAGCAACTTAGAATTCCTGAGTGAAGCTGATACAGTTGTCCTGGTCTAACTGAAGAAAGCATAAGAAAATATGTTTTAATACTCTGTAAAATTTAATGTCATGGCACCATCCAAAATAAGACCGGACAAAAGAAATTTGTCAATAAAATGCAATTTAAAAACAACTGAAGGACCTCTTTTTCTCTAAAAACTACCATAATGCTACATTATGCTTACTGCCTCTTAAATAGCCTAGTTAAGTGCTCATCATGAATCATGTGTTGCTATATATTTACTAATAGAACTGGAACCCTGGAACTTGGGGATAAATTACTTGCAATAGATAACATCCGGCTGGACAACTGTGCCATGGAAGATGCTGTTCAGATCCTCCAGCAGTGTGAAGATCTGGTGAAGCTCAAAATCCGCAAAGATGAAGATAATTCAGGTATTGACAGCCTCCTTAGTTAAGACTGATTTTTCTAACTGCCCATCTGTTACAGAACTTATTAGATCTTGATGTTTTACATACGACAGCTGGCTAGTGGCATTGTAGCAGTGTTCTACGTAGTCAAAAGGGTCTTCAAATTGTGCATTGAGAGTGTAGTATGAATTTTAAGTAGTGGTATTTTTAAATGATGTAATAAGATATTTTCATTATGTAATCATTATTACAACTGTGTTAAAATAATTTTTAAGTATGAAAACTAAATTATCACCAATATCACCCTAACACAATGGAACTAGTCATTTTCTAGTTGATATTTCTATACATAATTATAACCATCATGTATATTATGGTTTTTACTTAACTTATAAATACATTGCCTTTTACAAACCCTTACTATCATTTTTATTTACAGCCTGTAATTTATTTATACTATTCTTCTCTTCTTCCTTAGACTGCTTCCAATTGTTTCATTATTGTACTATCTATATAGTACAATCATGGATATCTTTATGCCTGGATATCTTAGTTCAGCTTTTCTTCTTATTTTGAATTATTGACTTAGGAAATATTCCGCTGAGTCAGAATAAAAGGGAAATTGCCATGATTACTGATGAGTCTTGTTCCAAGCTGCCTTCTAAAAGGGCTGTATCCATTTTTAGTGCTGCCAGTAATAGTCATACAGTGAGTGGCACAGTGCTTCTCAAAACTTCAATAGGCCTCAAAAATCACCCGCAGAGCTTGTTAAAACACACTTCCTGGACACTAACCCCACATGGGGCCGGCGGCTCTGCATTTCTAACCAACTTCCTAGTCATGCTGATATGGCCAAGGAACACAATCTTAGTAGCCCTGCAGTAGAAGCCCTTTTCTCTGATTAGGATAAGAACCCAGAGCTAACTGAAAAAAGTCAATTAATAGAAAGAGCCAGCTAATATGGGGAATTATAGAAAGCGATATATATCCATAACACAAACATTTAATATAAGATTTTGCCAATCTTATGATTGAACAATCTTTCTTATGCATGTCATTCTGCTGATTATACTTATGAGTTCCTTTATTTGCCTAAACCATACCCAGAATATACAGTTTATGATTTCCAGTTTTGGTTTCATTTTTATTTTAATACAGGGAGAACTTAAAGAATTTAAAGCAATCTGAATGCTTACTCCATGTAGATTTTTATTTCCCTAATGTTTTCAAGATTTTCCTCTAGGTAGTTAATAGCTGCTTTTTGCCTAATGAGACTCCCTCTTAACGAATCTTTCCAAAACATTTGATTTTGTTCTCATAGAACCATTATATTCACATTTCATAGATTGTGTGAGATTCATTCAATTACACAATTACAAGTAAAACTGTCATAAGCAGTCCTGGAAATAAACATAATTAACTGTAAATTTTTAAGCTTACAACTCAGTGGCAGGAACAGAGGTTCACAGGTGTTCTAGAGAGAAACCTATTACTCTGGAACATTCTATGGCATTCGTCAGCATATTTTACAAAGAGGGTGGACTGCCACAATTATCCAGTAAATTGGTTAAATGGAGATTGGTCGGCATTCGATTGCATATAGTTTCATCCCAGCCAATAATGAGTTATTGTCAAGGTTCTGGATGTCCTGTAGTCAAACCATTTAGATCCAGTGTTTGTGGTCATGTCAGGCCATATGTTTATGATTCCTATTGAAAATCAAAACAAGGTGGTAGTTACATCCATCAGTACAGCTGGTTGGGATGATTATATCCAAATATATTTTATAACCAACATTTAGAAATATACATAGGTTTCTACTCATGACTTCCCAAGCAGCTGATTTTCTGTACCAACATTTGTATTCCTCTCTAGAAGCATGCTTCCATTGCACTTTTGGGGATTTATATCAAAAGAGGGATAAAGCTTCCAGCATCAGTTTGGGCTCTGCCCTAGTGAAGAGGCAGACCTCTGTGGAGAAACCCATTTTGCATGATATGCCAAGCTAAACAGATCTCAGCCACCTTCCTTGCAGAATGAAAACAACAAGCCAGAGATGAATATGTATGGTGCTCACAGCTGGGGATGTTCCCAGTTCCAAAGCCTGGCAGTGCAGATACTGGGAGGAGTTGCAGAAACAGCTGAGCACTAGGAAGGCCAGATCTTACTCTGGGTTGCTTTCTTTTGGCTCCTTTGTTGCCCTGCAGGCCTTACCCCCTACAAACCTTCTGCCTAATATGCTTATTAAAGTTTATTTTATTAATTTTATTTAAAAATTTTAAAAGGTCCTATTTTTAAAATCCTAAATCCTTCCTTTGAAAACTATGCCCCTAACCAAACTAATTCTGTAAACATAGGTGTGAGAGACATATTTACCCAAATCAGATTTTCTCAAATTGGCACAGAAAAATATAATACTCCTTCAGACATGTTTTTATAACAGACCACTCTTTGAAAGTTATCACCTGATCATTGATTTGGAAGGATGTGAGCATTTCTATATACCCTTTTCCCATGAGAATATAACTTGAGTAACTGATTTTTTTTAAATCAGATCAGGTCAGTGGGGTGGGGTGGGCGGTGAATATATTCAAAATGAAAAACCTGGTTATAGATTAGTTCTATAGGCAAAATTTGTAGTCATAAAGAGCACACACTTTAAAATCAGACCTGAGTTTAACGTCCAGCTCTACCACATCTGAGCTGTGCAAACTTGGGCAAGTTACTCAGACTGTCTGAGCTTGAGTTCCATTTTCAGTAATGTGTACATAATACCCATTTCGGGAAGCTGTTGTAACTTGTTGAGAGTGATATTTACTGGCACAAGCAGTATTCAATAAGTGGGGGCTATTTTTACTGTTATTACATCCTGAAATGCCTTTCCCCACATTTGTTCTGATCTCTCATCAAGACATAAGTGAGTGGGAAATAAATGTTCATCATTACAGCAGTCACTGATTTGGGAAGTCTGGTACTGTATTTAATCTGAAATTAAACTGGTGGTTTGAATTGTTGCCATTCTTTGTCTTGATATGTTAGAATAATAATATTCAGCATATATTGTCCACTCCCTGAAATATTGCTCCTACTAACACCAGACATTTTGTACTCCAGGAGTCCTCCATTTCTTTCTTTAATTGTCTGTTCCTCTACATCCTTGTTTCCTCATCAGTTACAGAAATTTATAATCATACTTGATAAAACTTAATTTCCTAAGCTAGCAATATGGCAAGGGGCTTAACAGACATTGCTTCAGAATCTAAGCGCATCTTCCATCTGCACTGTTTCCCGAAGTATTGAATGAGGCATTCAAGAGAATCTGAATTGACTGTTTCTAACCCAGGCCAGGGAAAGCAAGAATGACATGATGAGAACACTAGACCGGCTTTACAGCTGATAAGCTGGGAGCCGTGAGAACTTTAACTTCTCTGAGCATCAGTTTACTCATCGATAAATGTCCACTTCATGCCCACCTCACATGGCTGTTTTAAGGATCAAAAGAGCTAATATAATTAAAACTTCAGCAATGTTTGGCACTTACTGAGGCCCAATTAATGCTGACTACCAACAGCCTATTACTAGATGTTTTAAAATTAATTTTAGCTTTATTTTATGATGGCCAAATCTTTCAGAACATTGGGGATTATAGGGTACCCACCCCCATATTCAGCGACCATTCTGCCTTCAGGAGCTTTTGTATTTGTCATCTTTCATTACTACAGGCACATAAATCAGCTAGAGCCAAATGGTGCTTGCCTGGGTCCAAGGCTCCAGAATGATGTCTGTCACTCAACCCCAGATCCCCAAAGAGATAAAGAACTGTCCTGAAATAAAATGTTTTGTTTTGCTTCTACATCCATGTAAATGAAGAGGAGAACCTGGAGATCTGAAGAGGAGCCCTGAAACAAGAGAGTAGAGAATTTGGGGGAGTTGTTGGAAGAAACAGATAGAGGCTTCCAAATCTGTCCTAAACAATGTCTAAGGGTCTGCATTGTATTTCTGCCTTTGTGCCAATCAAATATACAGCTGCTAATGATTTCTCTCTTGATTTAGAGCACCTTACTTCTAATATACAGTACTTTTGTACAGACCATAAATTTAGTATTTTACCTTCACAGGCTCTAATCTGTATAGAGAATTAGGTTTCTCTAAGTTGCAACTTGTCCCGTCCAAAGCAAATTACCCTTACACATTAAACAGCGTTTATAGAAATGCAGCCTTAGTACCAGTTAAATCTGCCCTTTAATGATTTGGGCTTTCATATGTTTTTTACTTCATCAGTGTTAACCAAGGTGAGTTATTTGCACCCCTCAAATCTAGTTTGAAGAAGCAGAGATGCCCCATCACAAGTGTGACTCCAGGGGGAAAATTCCTGGGGCAAAATATCTTTGAAACCGAAGTCAGTAGAAGGGAGAAATAAGTGACAGAAACCCATTTATCTCTTACAAGCAGTCATCCACTTCTGCTCTCTCATGTCTCTTGTGACCCAGCTGCAGAAGAAGGGACCCCACCCAACCTCACCAGTCCAGATATGCCCTCACTAGCCCTCAGCCCTCATAATTACCTATTGATACGGAGATGGGCTACTGCTCTCCACCCCCTGGGAATACCTATTGATATGGAGATACACCAAGGCCAGGCCAGAGATTCTGGAAATACTGCAATTTTACCCACAACAAGCAACCAAAATGATTCTGCTTCTGCCAGGATCAGTGGTAGGAGTTGTTTTGGCAAGAGGCTGGCTGCAAGAAGAGCCTATGATGGACTTTAATTTTTTTAAGTACTCTTTTTTCATCCTCAATCTCAAAGTAATGGCTTTCAAGCTGGGAGTCAGCATCAAAGTCACCCAGAGGGCTTGTTAAAACACAGGTAGTGGGCCCCTCTCTTCTAGAATTTCAGACTCCTACAGGCCTGGGGTGGAGCTGAGAATTTGTATTTCTAACATGTTCTCAAATAATGCGAAGTCACTAGTGCCAAGACCTCACTTTGAGAAGCACTGTTGCAAGCAACCTATCTTGGAGACTTATAAATGATCACTTCCATAAATAAATCCAAATTCTACTCGTAAGCAGTCAACAACTCCTTGAAACTCTGTTAGTACATTATTTTGATGTGGTCAAGTAAAAGGACCACACAAGCATGAGGGAGCTGTAGGTGGTATTGTTATAAATGTTTCTTTTCCCAGACCTGTCCACCTCCAAGAAATGTAGCTATACTCTGTGAAATGAATTCCATCACTTTTAGTTGAAGTGAACTTTGATTGACCTGTACATTTATGCATTCCAAAGGCTGTCTCCCAAATCCAAGCCTCCTATTTGGCCACAGAAGCAGCTGCCATTATGGATTCAAGCCAGATAGTGTTCATTTTGTTAAATAGGCGGCACTCAAGAAGCCTGAAAATAACATAGCAGATAAGTAATGCTGCAATTTTGCATCTGCTCTGTGGTCCCATTAATTTTCTTAACTAGAGCTGAGCAGAACAAACAAGTAGGCTGGCCCTCTTTCATGTCTTTCACTAAAAGTTGTAAACCTTCTGTTGTGATATAAAAGCTGCTTATAATATCATTAACATCTGTTCGAGCTTACTTTGAAACTTACTGGTGATCCTGCATTTTTCCTTCTCAGAAAGTTTCTGCTTCTGGTTAAACACTCCAGTTGCTCCTTTCTAAGCCGGAGCAGCTTCACGGAGAGGGTATCTTGGATGGCTTCCACCTTCAAAGTGGTCTGAGCATCAGTGGCAATTATCACCCTCCTCCTAAGCTGCAAGGCCTTACAGCTGCCAGTTGGGCTAACGCCCGGAAGAGCGGATGGAATGGAAGTGTAGCCTGAAGCTGACTCAGGCGCTCTTGGAACTGTGGAGGGAGGATGTTCTAGGTTTCATGATTCCCATGGTAGCAGCCCAGGTCTTATTCTTGCTCTTTGAATGAGCCAGATGGGTTTGTATCACCTTGAGGAAGGAAACTAGGCCTTAGAGTAGCAGAGAGGACGGCTCACAAAGCTTCTTAGAGACCTCTTCCTTCAAAGCCAGTGACTGCATGCTAACTTTCATTTACCTTTTTTGCTTGTTTGCTTAGGCATTTGCCAAAGTCTCCTTGGTGCTGGATATAGTCCTAGGCTCTGGGGCTACAAAGATAAAAATCTGTTGTCAAGGTGATCCTATTCTAATGGAGGAGGCAAGTAAAGAGATAATTAAAACAGAGTGAAAAGTATGTACTAGAACATGCATTCTTGATGGGGGCAAAAATTGGTTCCTGGGAAGCAAAGAATCTTAGCTGTTACATTACAATGGTTTGTAGCCCTGCAAAGCTCAACCCTACCTGACTGAATCTTCTTATTCCTTAAGACTTAATTTCTCTTTTTAGGGAGAGTTTAAATTTAATTTAATTTTTGTCCTTGATGAGGGCATTAAGAATTAGAATAAGAAGTTGAGAACACAGAAACTACACAGAAACTGTGGGATTTCATAGAGAGCTCTGCCCCAGCCGAGGAGCCAGGAACCTTCCTGAAAGAGAAGATACCTGAGCCAAATTTTAGAGTTACAGTGAGAATTCTCCAGGGGACAAAAGATGTTTGTGCACAGGGAGTAACATGCACAAGGTTAAAAGCCATTGGAAGTGTGCTTTTTAAGGAACTGCAGGTGGTTCAATGAGAGAAGCTGGGAGATTGGATTGGGATCGGGGAGAATGGTGTGATCCACTGGGCACACACTCCAGCTCAGCTCCTGAAAAGGGGTTGTATTTTATTCTTAAGGAATTGGGGAACTAATGAAAAGCTTTAAGAGAGTAGCATATTCCGATGTATGCTTTAAAAATATTATGGGAAGAAAAGGGAAGGAATTATATGTTGGCAGCTCTGGTGAAAATAGATGTGGGAGAGAGGCAAAGGCTGACTCCCAAGCAGAAAAGCAATTTAGGAAGAAACCATTGCTGTGAAAAGCAGCAGAGCCCAGGTGGGGCAGCCGCTAGAGCAAGTGGCAGTGGGAGGGTCTGGGAACCTTGCCTTGCGAGCAGATGGGCCACAGGGTCTGAATGAGACAGTGTACAGGCAGCCGTCACCATTATCGTTTATGAAAGGAAGCCAAACTAATTTAATATCTGTGTACTCAAAGGCATCCACAGAGGGCTTAAGGGAATTAATTATTTTAATTAAAGAATTAATATATTTTCTTTTAAAAAATATTTTCTGACAACTTCAAATATATTTTAAAAACTAGAGAAAGATGATGTGATGAGCCATCTTAGGTCACATAGCATCAACAATTATTAACTTGGGATCAATCTTGCTTCAGCTATACTCACACCTAATTTCTCCACAACACCCACATACTAAATTATTTTGGAGAAATTCCAAATATATCATTACTTCTTAGAAAAATTGTTAATGTATCCCTAGACTGTACTTCCTTAAAATATACAAGTAAATATCACCAGTTTGAAATATTAACAATAATTCTTAATATCATCATATATTCACTCAATATTCTGATTTCCCTGATTTTCATATGCATGTATAGAGAGGTGATTGATAGCTAGATCGGTAAGTAAAAGATGGACACATTTTTCTTTTAGTTTTTTATTAAGGTATGATTGATATACACTCTTATGAAGGTTCCACATGAAAAAATAATGTGGTTACTACATTTACCCATATTATCAAGTCCCCACCCACACCCCAGTGCAGTCACTGTCCATCAGTGCAGCAAGTTGCCAGAGATCCACTATATCCCTTCTCTGTGCTACACTGTTCTCCCCATGATCCCCCACACCATGGATGGACACATTTTTAAAAGAGTTTGGTTTTAACTAGGATGCACACATGTCTATTCATTGCTTTTGCTTGTAATGTCTCTTACATCTCCCAAATTTTTTTGCATTTTTGACAATTTGTTGAAGAAATCAGAAATAAGCTTCCATTTCTGTCATAACTTAAATGGAACAGCATTTCTTATGGTTTCTACCTCAACAGAGTCACAGGAAAATGTCCTTCTTAAGATTCTGCCATTTTTCAGGCATCATTATTCCCATTTTATAGAGTAACCTGTTTGCATTGCACCAGGCTAACCACACTTTCATTAGCCTAACAATTTTTTTTTAAGCTCATGCAATGATTATGTAATAGTATTTAGGAAAAATTTTAAATCTGTTCGACTAATGATATAAAATCAACTATGATAATAGTCATAATTGATGAACTTCATTAACTAGAGATTTTTGCAGGGGGGTCATGTATTGAAAAGAGAGTCTTCAGCAGAATGTATCTGTAGTCTCCATCTTTTGAAAATAAATCATTTTACTTGATTATGAAGGAAAACAATAGATAGTGCCATTTTTCATATTTGCATCTCCATCATTATGTAAACTCTTGAGTGCCTTAACAGTTGTCTTCTAGTTACTATGTGTCCTAAGATGCCTCATTAAAAGTGTCCCTGCATAAGTAGGCCTGAAACTCTCCCAAACCCTTTTACTCCATTTCTGGTGTTGGCATCTTTGTGGTACAATTTGCAGAATTGTCCAAAAATAACACAGGGCACTCACTCTGGGTTACCTAAAGGATGAGCTGACTAGAACCAGTTTCTCTCCCTTCTCCCAGTGAGTGGGACTGTACCCAAGCTCAGCTCCCATGGACCAGTGGTTGATTTAATTTGGACTGAAGTTTCAACTGAAGCTTGCCATAGATTCCCTGGTTCTGGGCAGCTGGGTTTCAGGTACTGGGCAGCTAGCTATCCCATCTCCCAACTCCCATAGAGAGCTGATGGCCAAATCCCAAATGATCACTGTGCATTGACAAGGTAGAGCTCATGCTTGTCCTGTTAAGGGAGAACAATACAGGGTGAGGGTCTTTCCCCTGGCATATGTACCATGTTGAATGGCCAGTGGTAATTACATGCTGGTGCCTGGCAGTAGCAAATATTTAATTATGCCAAGGTTTACTAATCAAATGACTCACCTGTAATTTTATCCAGAATATAGGTGGTGGCACAGTCTACAAAGTCCGTGTACTCTGTCCAATAATGCTCTATTCATTTATGTCAAAACCAGCTCTGAAGGGTGACAATCTCTCACAGTGTAGAAAAATGTAGGCGTGTGCCCTCTGCCTCCCTTCGTTGGTTGCCCTGTATCATGGTGCTTCTCTTAGCAGCTCCTTAGCAGACCATCATCAGCCTGTTGGCTACAACTTAAGTAGAAACCTGGAAGAAGTTTGTGAACCATCAAAAGAGCTATTGGAGGCTTAATGTGGAGGCTTCTCAGCTGCCAATATAAATTTGAATCAACATTGAAGATTTTTATACTCCATGATGTTCCTTTAAGCATTGTAGTGCATGGCAATTGGGCTTTAATTCTCTGTGTGTGGAGCTTAGCAGGAGTAGAGATTGAGAAAGTGGAGGTGAGGCTACGTTCCAGAACTCCCAGTCTATGGCTAGAGTGAAGCTGGCAGGAGAGGATGCATCGCTTCCTACATTACTCTGTAGACCTTTCATTTTATATTCTTCATAATTATTCACTGCACACACACATAATTGAGTTGTTAATTCAAGCTTTTCTTTTCCTCCTTATTTTAGGGTTTCATGTCATAAATGAACAGCTGTTCATTGCACAGATGTGAATGTGTTAATGCTTCACTATGTAAAAGCTGGCTGTTTTCTTAAAGTAGCTACTGGACCATTTCATTGTATCCTTAGGTACAGATATGAAACAGCTTTCATTAATTGTTCCCAGGCCCAAGGAATAAAACAAGAAATGCTCAAGCATTTTAAGCATGTCATAAGCAAATAAAACCTTTTGAATTCTGAGACTTGATTTTTGCCATTCTGGACACAGTCAAAACACCCAACAAATTTGAAGGTGTCCCATACTCCTTCATATTCATGTTAAATAGTGACAATTAGTGCATGACAGTGTGGCAGCCTCATTACATTATTCTTAATCTCAAGAATAGAAGAGAGAGAATCAATTCAAACCTCTGCTTTAATATCTGTGAGCTATTCCATAGGATTCATGTTTTAAGACACAATCAGTGGAATGATATTTACGGGATTCTAGATTTCTAAGCCAGCCTTTTTAAGCTCCACTTGCCCATGCATATGTTAAAGTTTGCTCCAGCCCTCGGTAAAATGAATTTTCCTGTATTGAAAGTTCTCTTGCTTGTAAAGCCTGAAAATAGGGATTGGGTAGCCCAGTGTCTTTGTCACTGCATGATTCTCTCTCCCCCCCGTATTGCCTCCTCAGCCATGTGCTCATTCCACAGGTATTTGTGGCCCACTTACAAAACGCTGGGCAAGCACTGTGCTGGGCATGGATGCAGTGTAAAGGGTGTGCAGCACCAGCTGGGTGGATCACTCACAGGTTTAAGACACCAGTCACCAGGCACTGATGACCACTACACCCCTGTATTAGGATGTAATATCCTACCAAGGAAATGCTACTTCCCTGTGTGATTATTTTCTGAGACATAATGCTTTGATGATGATGTTTTGGCTTTCTGTGTGAATATATGTGTCTTATAACTTTGCTTTTTCCCAAGAAACCAAATATGTCCCCTTGGCATTTATTGCAGATGAGCAGGAAAGTTCCGGAGCAATCATTTACACTGTGGAGCTAAAGCGCTATGGGGGGCCCCTTGGCATCACAATTTCAGGAACTGAAGAGCCATTTGATCCTATAATCATTTCAAGCCTCACAAAAGGAGGATTAGCAGAAAGGTAAAACTTGAAGGAACTGCCACAGTTACCTGTGTATGAGATAGGTTTCCATCCTCACATAAAAACACATAAAACCATGCTCTCCTCTTCTGCTTGGTTATCTGTCAGCTTTTTCAAATCTGTACAAAGGATTGATTTTAGAGCTTGGGAACTCCCAGGCAGAACTCCAACTTGACTTTGAGGAGCATCTTACAGGCAGTAAAAGATGTCAGGTTTGGCATTGATGTTACTCTCCAGAAATGTATGAACTGACCACAGTCAACTGGGGGTAGATTTATACTGTGTCTATTTTGAGAGGAGGAGACTAGAGTTCAGGGAGGTGAAAAGGCTTGTCCAATTCAATTTAGCAAACATTTACTGAGCCTCTAATACCTGACAGGTACTGGGCTCCGTGGCTGGGTTTCCTGCAGGGGATGACACAGGCTTTGTCTTCAGAGTCTGGGAAACAAAATGTAGAGACCCCCCGCTGGTTATCTTGTGATATGTAATGCCCGTTTGTTCTTGTGGCAATGATGCACCCCCACCCCAGCCCCTCACTGAACTGTGTTTCTTTCTGAGACGTGCTGTGGGGCATATTCCAAACCTCATAACCAGATCTTTCCTTCAGTAACCTAGCTCAGGAGTGCACACACATCATTCATGCTGCCACTTGAAGACAATGGTTTGCAAACTAGAGACACAGCATAGTAGAATTTTGGAGCTGCAAGGTACCTTGGAAAGCAGCTCATCCAACATCTTCATCTGTCCAATGGTGGCACAGAGGCAGCTCAAAAAGGGTTTCTTTGTTGGAATTTCATATTCTGATATCAACTGAGACACTTATGATAGAGTATTCTTTGGGCATCCTCCATTGTGAGGTTTCTCTGTTAGAAAGATGGCCCTAGATATCTCTGTTAGGGAGACAACAAGAAAAGATAAATATTGATCTGATTCAGCAACCTGCTGGTCAAGTGTTCTGTGGCTTACAACATATATGGTTAATGGTTGTTCTTTATGAAAGAATCAAGTGAATTTTTTTTTCCAGGAGAAAAGAATTCCTTGTGAGTAGATGAGTTGGTGGAGTTGATAAGGAGCTAGCTCCTCAATGCCACAGTGTCTCCTGGGGTACCCAGTGACTATTGCCCACTGCCCCCAAAGCAAGCTGTGGCCAGAGCACTCATTCACAAGCAGCCCTGTGAGTTGGGCTAATTCTTCACTCCCTGTATTTAAAGTGATTCAGTACAATAGGAGGTTAGCACGGGGAAGTCCCTCTCTACAGCCTTCAACCCAGGCAGAGAGATCTGAGTTAGAAGTCTGAATTTAACTTCTATGGGTCTACTTCCCCACCCAGTTCTTCCAAACAAAGGCAGATATGGTGACCATCAGAATCATAAATTCTAATCTGCTAGTCCAGAATTGGGTAAGGATGGGAAGAGATGGGAAAAAGCAAAAGGTTTATTAGTTTATTGATCAATAAATTAACTGTCTTTTTCCACATTTCAAGCAGCATGCTAAGCCTTTAACATATGTTTTTCTATTTAACTGTCTTGGCTCCCCCATGAGATGATTTATCCCTGTTTTAGTGATTAGGAAACTGCCACCCAGAGGGGTTAAAATAAATAGTTCACACAGCTGGAAGGTGACAGAATTGGATTCAAACGTACCACAAATTGGTTCCTGGATTCAGTCTCTTCCAGGCCTTGGAATTACCAATAGGAGGCTACCCCAGGGTCCGGTGTATGTCCCCATTTCTCTGAGTCTCATTTCTGGTGATCTGGGGTAATGATTATGTTCCACATTTTAGATCTGTAGAAAGAAGGAATGCTCCAGGCTAAACATCATTCCATTTATTCCATTATTCCAACATTGTCCATTTCCCTGGGAATTTTTAGGAGGGTTACCAAATGACTCAGCTTTTTTAGAATTTTAAAGCACCCAAGTCTATTTTAAATACTAATTAAAACAATTTTTCTAATTTTATTTGAAACGAAAAGTAATTCACAACAGATGCAGTTGTAACATTGCCCAGGAGAAAGCTAGAAGTGTTTTCCAGAAACCCTCACCATATTTCCATTGTTATGAATATATAAAGGATGTCAGAGAATTTATATTTAGTAGCATGCTGGAATTATTTCTACCTCTCCTATTATTATTTGGTGTTTCAGAACTGGCGCAATCCACATAGGGGACCGAATCCTAGCCATCAACAGTAGCAGCTTGAAAGGGAAGCCTCTGAGCGAAGCCATCCATTTGTTACAGATGGCAGGAGAGACTGTCACCTTGAAAATTAAGAAGCAGACAGATGGTGAGTGAGTCGAACACCCCAATTAAAGATTTCCAGTGCATTTCTTTCCCTATGTGTATATTTCCAGGGAAATGCCTCTGGCCAAGGAGTCTTTGAATATCTTTTTATTTAAATATACCCTCAGACTTAAATTCCTTTCCCATCTTTATAGCCCCATCAGCATCAAGTCCCAAGAAATTCCCTATTCCCAGCCACTTGAGTGACTTGGGAGATGTGGAGGAGGACCCCTGTGCAGCGCAGAAACCAGGCAAGCTAGCCGACGTGTACCCCTCCACCGTGCCCAGTGTGGACAGTGCTGTGGATTCGTGGGATGGCTCTGGGACAGACGCCAGCTATGGGAATCAAGGTATGTCCTAGCCTTCTGGAACAGAGGACTCATCGGGGTTGAAGCCTGTCTAAGATCTACTCTCTGCTCCATGAAAAGTATACTATTTTTTTCACTTGTGTCTGCGTCAGAGCAACTACACTGAACACACTGTGTGTGTTTGCCTTACATTTCTTCCTTCTTAACGCTGATAGTCGCAAACCCTTATCCAACACTGGCAGGCCCCATTGATGTCCAAGTGTTCAATTCAGAGCTTGTCCTTAAGAGCTCAGATCAATATGGAGCAAACCATACAATAAGGTGGTCCACTGAAAAAAGGCCCCATTGTCTTACTTTTTTAGCAAGCTTTCTACAGAGATGGACTGGAGAGTGCTGAAGTGCTTAAGAGATTAGCTGATGATTTGTGACCCCATTTATTCCTGCCCCCTCCTGGCTTTTAATAGAAACTTGTACACGTTTCCCCAAATACTCATTATTAGAGTTGTAATTACAAATATAAAAGTATATAGTAGATTTGTCTTCACACGAAGAAGTATAGCCTATATTAAAAGCTAAACCTCACCAGCAGATTATGAACACACAGAAAAAGTGTTAGACTAACACAGAACATAAACTAAAAGCTTCTTTTAAAAGTCTGCTTCCTTCCAATGTTATATAGCATCAAAAGAGAAGTGTGTGTTTCTGTTGCCTGAGATCATAAATGGGATTGCCTGCATCTGGATCTTTGCTGAAGAAAATCCCTCAAAAAAAGCATATTTCAGGTAGACCCTGTGGTACCAAGAGAATATTTGAGCTCCAGGTCATACCTCAGCTGCTCAACTGCTTAAAGGCCAACAGACTGGGCAGAAGTACTGATTGGGGCATCCTAGGCACCTTTACCTGGACTGAAAGCCATAGGCTGGGCACTGGCTGTGCAGTGGAATCTGGCAGCATGATCAACAGATACAATTTATAGACAATGTCGTAAAGCCTTGTAAATGCTCATAATCTCTTATACCGTGCAAGTCCATTTCTAGCACTTCATCCTAAGGAAACAATTACACCAGAGACAGAGGTACAAAGATGTTGTTTTAGGCATTGTTTATAATGTTGAAATATTAGTGAAACAAAAATATCCAGTGATGGGGATGAGGAATTAAATTTTGGTGTATGTAAAAAAAAATAAAGCTTTTTTTTCTCTTGAACATGTTGTATAACATCCAGCCCCCATCTCCTTTTTCTGCTCTGGAATTAAGTCAGTCAGGGACTAAAGTACATAAACAAACAGTGTGGAGAACGCACGTTTAGCTGTGAGGGTCGCTTTGTGATTTAGTGACCTACTTTTTTGGAGAGTCTGGATCCAGTTTGCTGTGTTTGTGGTTCTAGATTTCTTCTTTCAGCTTACCTTTGTCTGTGTTACTCTGTTATATCCCATGAAGACTGGAGAAAAACGAAAAGAAATGGTATTTCAAACTTGTCAAATGGATACTTGTTAGAGATGATGTTGGAACGTTGTGGAATTAGAGCTTTTATCTATCTGGCAGTTAATTTTTCCACGTCATAATACCTAGTGACAAGTTAGCTGTGTCACCAAATAACAGATCTTGTTGCCTAAGAGCTGACACACTAGAGGACCCTGCCTAAGGGACCTAAGTCAAATTCTATCAGAACAGACTCTGAGATTTATTTATTAATGTGCTTGTTTATTAACAATATCATTTAATAACATTAATAATAAATGATATGGAAACTTTCTTGTTACACAGATTTTTGTGAGGATATTACTGATGTTAAGGAATTCTGCCCTGTGAGGTAATGTGTAAGAACTTAGCCACACTGTCCATTTGCAACATAGGATCAAGACCATGATTTGCATATGGCATATACGGGATTTCCCTCATTAGTAAAAAGTGGAGAACCATTTACTTAGGAAGTATTTTGAAGATGTGAATTCCTAGACAGGGAATTGCAATCATTAAATTTGACATGTATAAATTAGAAATCTTTATGAAACTGAAGAGAGATAAGAGATATGTGGAGAAAATGACAAGCAGGACAGAACTGAAATCTATCAAGGTGATGAAAAAAAATAACAATACCTTATATTTGTAAAATGGTTTGAGTTTGTAAAGCTGGTAACTAATCTCAAGTGATTGTCACAATGAACACAGAAGTCAAAAGGCCAGTTAATCACATGATTTTGGTGTTAGGAGAGAATTTAGAGGTCAGCGAGTATGATGTCCCATTCAGCCTGTAATACCTGGCCAGCACTCTGCCCGCTGTCACATGGTGTGGGCTGGAGTGCCCCCTGGGACAAGTTCTCGCTTGTATTGAGCTGAAGTCTGTCTGCCTGTAGCTTCTGCCTATTAATCTTAGTTCTACCCTCAAGGCCATTCAGAACTCAACTAAAGCCCTTTCCACTGGACAGCCCTTCAGATACTCAAAGACAGTGATAACTCATTTCTGGTCTTTCCTTCTCCAAGCAAAATTGCTCCAGTTCCTCTAACTATTCTTCACATAACTTACTTTTGAGTATCTTTACCATCCTGGGGACCTTACTTCTGAATATATTCAAGCTTGACTCTATAGTTATTGAAGTGTAGCACTCAGAAAGGGAGTCCTAACAACAGTCCGACAAGCCCACCACATTGATTGCCAGAGACCACAGAACCCATCAATGCATCCTACATCCACATAAGGATTTTGGTAGCTGCATCCTGTCTGTTACTCATTTTGAGCTTATTGTTTACCAAGATCTCAAAGTCTGGTTTCTTTCCCTTTACTTGTGATAATAGGTTAAACCAGATCTCTCCAGATTATGCTTGTGCATTTGACTTTTTAAAAGTAAGGCATAGAACCACACCTTTTTACCCTACTGAAAACCATGTTGTGAGATATAGATGGTCTCTCCAACTTGTCCCCCCAGCCTCTAAGCAGATTCTCTACCGTATCCCAGGGAGACCTTGCATGCCCTCAGTGTACATTTTAGTCTACAATAACAGTCCTATGTCCAATAGAATGTTGTACTTCCAAGACACACATCTTCCTCCTTGGGCCAAGAATCAATGTCTTTGCAGCCACATTCCTTATTTTTGCTGCTGCTTCTCCAGACTGTCAAGCTTGCGCCCTTCATTGATTCAACAAATATGTAAAGGCTGGCACAATATAAGCCCAGTACACAATGGATATACAATGATGGACAAAGTATGGTCCCTGTTCTCATGGAGGAGGTCACCCAGCTAAAGGGCCAGACAATAAGTACCAACAGTGCAAAGTATGAGTGAGTTAGTAAGAAGAGAAATAGGGTGGAGTGATCAAAGCTGGTGGGGAAAGAAGGAATGTGTTTAAAGAAGTCTCAAAATCAGATGACTTTCAATCCTATTGTGTAGCTCTAGGATGCAAACCTTTTCCCATCTACATCTAGGTCAGCTTCTACCACTCCCCATTCTCTTGACCCTCATATTCATTCCCTTTGCCTTATCAAAATCTTAAGCTTTGGCCCCCTTTGTCTTATTTATTCCTCCTATGATTGCTTTCTTTGGATTTAGCAAAGCTCAGTCAAGGCAAGTTGGTGGTGTACCTGAACTCTGTCACCCACATGGACAGTGTAACTCTTTGAATGTCTATAATTCTTGACTGTCAACTTAGGTAGCTATGTCACTGTCTTATTCCACCATAATCTTTAGATATTTTGTTTTAGTTTTCTTTTCAGCTTTATTGAGGTATAATTGACAAAATTGTATATATTTAAAGTGTACAAAGAAATGATTGGATATATGTACATATTGTGAAATGCTGGTTAGCACACCAAGTTGATTAACACATCTGTCACCTCATAGTTACTATTTGTGTGCGTGGTGAGAATGCTTAAGATCTACTTTCTAAGGAACTTCAAATATACAATACAGAATTATTAACTATAGTCACTATGCTATACATTAGATCCCCAGAATTTATTTACCTCATAAATGAAAGTTTATACCTGTAGACCAAAATCTCTCTATTTCTCTCCCAGTCCCCAGCCTCTGGCAACCACATTCTATACTCTGTTTCTTATGAATTTGACTTTTTTTTTAGGTTCCACATATAAGTGAGTTCTTATAGTATTTGCCTTCTCCCTCTGGCTTATTTCACTTAGCTTAATGTCCTCATTCATCCATGTTGTTGCAAATGGCAGGATTTCCTTTTTTTTATGGCTGAATACATCTGTCTGTGGACACTTAGGTTGTATCCATATCTTGACTATTGTGAAAAATGCTGTAATGACATGTAGTGAAGAAACTTCTTCAAGATACCAGTTTTATTTCCTTTGGATAAATTCTCAGAAGTGAGGTTCTTTTTGAGGTCATGTTGATCATTTGTATTCTCTCACAGAAAAAAAAACAAGAACGATTTCATCCAGATTTTCAAATGTATTGCATACAATTAAATAATGTCTTTTTAGATTCTTTATATTTCTTGGTTTCTACAATTACATCTCCATATTGTTCCACATATGATATATTTGTATTTTTATTCTTCTTTCCCATGATTGTATTGGTAATGGTTCATTTTTATTTAGCATTTTCCCCAAAGAACTGACTCTTGCATGTATTTATTAGTTCCACTTAGTTTTATTAAATAAATTTTTGCTTTTAATTTGGTTTACTTTATTTCATTCTTCTTAGATTTTGTTCCCCTTATCACTTGAATTAGATATATAATTCATTTATTTCCATACCTCCTTGTAGTTTTCGTAAAGATGATGACTGATAAAAGACCAACAAGTACAGTCAGAGAGTCCAACTTTCCTTTAATGTAGTTTGAGAACATAGTACATACAGAGACTAGTACAGAGCAAGAAGCTCAGTAGCATTCTCTCCATTGGGGGGGCTTTTATTTTTCTCTTCCATTTCTTTGCTGATCTCTACTAGTTTATGTTTCATCTCTTTCTATCATCTTGCCTTGCAATTTTCCTTGAGCTCTTATATCCCTGCTTTGATCTCTAACTTTTTAGAGATGATGGCTTCAGTGTGTATTTCTTAAATTTTGCAAGTCTTCTCATATTTACCATTTGCTCCATAGCAGCCTTTTACTCATGAGCATCTTTCATTTGCTATTGCTTTATTTTGCTGTTCCTTCTCTCTCTTTTTTTTGGATATTTACTTGGTATTTATCTTATGCTGGTTCCTTTTAAATTATTTCTCATTTTTGAGTGAGGTGAATTCTTCCTGAATCAGAAGTTTTCAAGAGGTTCTGAGGCAGAAGAGCCCAAGTTGTTGTGTCCCTGGCTAGCAAAACTTATCCCTGGTCTGTAGTAGCTGCAATGAGTGTTCTACCTCCACCAGCAGAGATGAGCAAGTGCAGGCAGCCAGCCACGCAGAATTCCTCTCTGCTAGTCTCCCTCCCTGGCAGACTGCTTCTGCCGGTCCACAGCACATCTGTGCTGGCTTTCAGCCCACCTCCCTGGCTTTATCCTGGTGCCAACTGAGTCCAGGGCACTTCCCACCACCAGCTACACCATCCATTCTAGTGTTCCAAACAAAGCATTGTTGTTTTGCCTCCTGCCAGAGCCCCTGCTTTGGAGGACTGGGCCCTTTCTGAAATCTCTGACCGCAGGTGTCTCCTTGTGGCTTCTTATCACCGCCACCCACCCTTGTTTGACTTTCATAGAATTTAGTAACTTTATGCATTGCCAATTTTTGAGATTACCAATAGTTTGAGATTCTAGTGTTGCCAAACATGGAGTTTACATTCTGTTGTCATCCCTTTTTGTTTTGAGGTGATTCCTAGAGAAGATAGAACTATCTTTTCTGTGCCGTTTTAAAACCACGGTCTCATCTAAACACTTCGAATGTTTCTTGGCAAGAACAATTACAAACAGCTACACAAATGTATGATTTGATGTTCTCATTCTTAACAAAATTGGGTCTTTAGGAAACAAACTTGGCAGGGTGTTATCTGGCTTGCTTTCCTCTTCTAAAATCAGCTTCCAAAAAATGAAAGTAATGGCAGGAGCAATAGTCCCAAAATTGTAGAGTTGAAGATTGAATTACAAAACCATTCTCTGATTTCAAACTTTATGAATATGGCCCAACAATGTTTAGTTCACTTTTCTAAGTTAATGCTGAGTATGAAGTAAGTGGAAGATATTAATCTGCACAATATTGTGGTACTGAACACTAAATAGTACAATACTAGTGCATCAGAATTTTAACAACTATCGGAGGCATAGTTACCCTAAAACTAAGAATCATTATACCAAAATTCAATCCACTTTCAAAAGTACCTACATTTGTGAAGCCCTATTTCCCACGATGCAAATGAATAAAACTAAAATTGACTTTCTGTGAAAATTCTAGACTTATACCTTGTATTAGTTTGCTTGGGCTGTGATAACAAAAAAACACAGTCTGAGTGGTTTAAACAACAGAAATTCATCTTCTCAACGTTGAAACTAGAAGTCTAAGATCAAGGTATTGGCAGGTTTGGTTTGTCCTGAGACCTCTCCTTGGTTGGCAGGTGGTGGCCCTCCCATATGGCCTTTCTCCTGTGTGTTCACATCCCTGGTGTCTCTCATGTGTGTGCAAATTTCCTCTTCCTAGAAGGACACCACCAACATAGTACATACAGAGACTAGTACAGAGCAAGAAGCTCAACAGTATTCTCCCCATTGGGGGGGGCTTTTATTTTTCTCTTCCATTTCTTTGCTGATCTTTACTAACTCATGTTTCACCTCTTTCTATTATCTTCCCTTGCAATTTTCCTTGAGCTCTTGTATCCCTGCTTTGATCTCTTGACTTTATAGAGATGATGGCTTAAGTGTGTGTTTTTTAAATTTTGCAAGGATATATCTGGCCTTGGACTGTGATTAGACTGTGGTCCCACATTTATGACCTCATTTAACCTTAATTACATCTTTAAAAGCCCTGCCTCTGAATACAGAAAATATTCAGGATTCAGGCATCAACATACAAAATATGGACGAATTGGGTTCAGTCCATAACATATTTCACACTATGATACAAAGTATCTGACCAGATAGTGAAACTTTAAAATTAAAGAAAGAAAGGAGGAAAGAGCAGGCAAGAGAAAGGCTTCAGCTCTAGATTAAAAGACTAATTACTTAGGAAATACATGTTTAAAATTTACTTGTCTTTCAGGTTGTTTCTCTTATCAATTTTGAATTTAAAATCTAGTCTCCAATGTCATACCTGTGTAATTTTAGGTGGTTTACGCCATCATTCAGTAAAAACAAAATCTAATTATATTTCTGGCAGTTGATTCTTTGTACACCTGGGCTACCTCAATTATTCCATTCCTTCTATGGCATTTAAGTTTGACTCTTGGTGTAAAGGGATATTCTTCAGGGCCTGTTAACTTCTTCTCAATTATGACAACCAGCTTGCCTTTACCCAAACCTAATTTCCTCAGATATTCCCTATTTTTGATTATGCTGTTATCAACCACCTGCATCACTTAGGGGTTGAGTTTACATCCACATAAAAGAAAATACAAATGATGGTGTTTAAACAAGGTAGAGGGTTCTTTTCCTCCCACTGCAGTCAAGAGCCTGCCTGGAGGAGGCAGGTAGCCCCCAATTGTCACCAGGCCCCAGGCATCTTCCTATTTTCTACTAGCTTAATATTTCTCACATCTCTTTATTCATTGCCACTGCCTTGTTATAAAATCTTCATCAGGCCTGAAATATTTACTTACTCACTCATCTCCTTACTTCTAACCATTCCACATTCAATGATCTTTAGGAAAAAAAACCTCAATTGATGGTTCTCTGTTATAGGATAAAGGCAATGGTCCTTAGTGTAAAACACAGGGTTCTTTGTAATCTAGTCCCCAACTACTTTACCAATCTCATCTCCTGATGCTTCCCTGCAGTGCCTTTTACTCCACACATCTTGAAGTTCTCACTAGTCTTTAAGCAAGCTTGGTCTTTGGTTCCTTGCTAGCAGCAGGAGTTTTGATACATGAATCACTCCTTTCCTTTATCAAATCAGTTGAGAAATAGGAATTGGAGTTAGCTCTGGGTTAAAATATCAACTTTGTCATAGACATCTAGCTCGTTAAAACCTCACTGTGCTCATTTGCATTTGTGTCTATCTCATACCAGCCTGGTGAGGCACGAATCACTATCCCTACTTCATGCTGAGGTGAATCAGCCAAGGCTACAGAGTAAGGAAGGGTCAAAGCTGGGATGTGAGCCCCGGTCTTTTCTCATTTCAATCCCTGTGCCAACAGAGCATGATCCAGACCCAGGGCTTCTGAATCTATGCCTCACCTGAAGGCACTTTAATTGTATCCCCTTTTCATGCCCTGTTATCATGTAATAGTCATTTAACGGTGCTTGTTAAAACAAGGCATCCTTGGTATACACGTATACATGCCTTTCAAGGGCAGCATTTCCTAGTAACAGTGTTACACACTTGCTCAAGCCCATGATTACACTTTTGCCCAAGTCACCAAGAATTTCTTAATAACAGCTGAAAGGAAAATCAGAATGTTCATCTGCCCAGTTTAAAACATACTGGAGCTTCCAAGGGAAATGAATGGCCACATGAGTTAATTCTTATAAGAAAAGGATACCCCGGAGGACCATTTGGCCCTTACAGGTTTAAAGCCTGTCAAGGGAAGTGAGGGGCAGCCTTCCCCTAACTCTTCCTGTATCACAATAAGTAAGACTCCACGTATTTGGGGGTTGGTTTATTTGGTTCAGAAAGAGACTATGGATAGCCCATCAGAGGGAGTCAGGAGAAATGCAGTGATGGCCAGTCACTCCCCTTCCCAAAGAGATTCATCTGGGTTCCCTTAATTCAATACTTTGACAGAAAACTGCACATTCATCACCTAAGATTTCTTCCCAAATGGCTAGCCACACTTCTGCAGTTATCTGAGAAAGAAAATGAGATACTAAACTGTGACTATTTTCTCTGCACCAAGGACTTCTAAATCCTTGGGTATCCTAAATAGAAGGTTCATAGAGTATCTTCATCTTGCAGCTGTGGGCATTCCCCTGCGTTCTTGATCAGATTCTTGGATCAGAGCATTAGCCTTTGCACATCCTGCTTTCTCTGGGCCCTAATAGTAAGGATGGCATTAGAGGATCTAACAAGTGGAGGGAAAGTGAATGAGGAAGATGAAGCATGAATGCTGTTGCAGAGCTAGTCACCCCATGTGATCTAGTCATTGTGAAATTTTGTATTAAGTGATCTGGTCATTTAATTTGTGAAAATGGGGACCTAGGCCTGTTTACTATGGTAAATGTTTTTAAACATAGTGAGAAATACACATTATACTGCAACCCAGTACACATGTGTAAACACACACACACGCGCGCACACACACACACACACACACACACACACACACACACACAGTGGGTTTCAGCCTGAAGTGGTGGATGAGGCAGCATAGGGTGGTTCTATACAGCACAAGCTATAGAGTCAGACCCATCAACAAGCTGCCGATCTCCCATTTGAATCCCCCAAAATAATTTTTTTAAACTGCATGCCACATCACACTGAAAGTTGTCATCTAAATTTTTTCTCCCAAAATGTATTTGCCAAGACTGTAATTTCTAGTTTGTTGCAAATATGCTTCAAATATATTTTTGTCAAAATATGGAGCCATGATAAAACCTAATTTCCAAAGCCTTTCCTCACTGTCTCACCCTCAAACTCATCAGACTTAACTGCCTGTCAGAGAGGAAGTTGGTCTTCATTCTGCAATTCAAATGAGCACAGCCTACCTCCTAGCCCTGATGACCATCCCAGCTATAATTCTGAGATGCAGAGATACTGGAGAGAGAGGGTTAAAAGTCTGTGCCTGGTTGAGATAAGGCTTTGCACCTGAGACCCCTGCCTCATGAATGAGGCTTTCCCAAATTATCCCTAGTTTTGGTGCTGGGAGTTCTTATAACTAGGGCTCAGCTCCTTCAAAGGTTTGAGATGCATGAGAAATGTGTCTTTCCCTCACAAAGTAGCAGAAAAACAATTGTGAAAGAGGAAGTCAGAAGGGAGAACTGGTGGGTCTCAGACCCTGGTACTTGCTCAAGAGAGGTTAGTGTCGGGAAGCCATACATATGAAATTTAAGGATCTGAAAACTGAACATTATGACTGGCACCCCAGGAAAGTTTGCAAGTATCCCTAGGTACTTGATCTATTGTTCTAAGCCTTTAGTATGAGCATTCGTAAAATGCAAATAATAACAGTACCTACCTTCAGTCATGACGAATAAATAAGGCAATCCATGGAGTTCTGGATGCATAAAAAGAACCTACTATGTATTCCCTGTTGTTTTCACTGTTGCTGTTACTATCTGACCCTTCCATTTGCTAACAATGTCATTTCTTGCTGGATTAAGTAATCCTCAGGTCCATCCTTAACACTTGTGGGCCCCAGAGTGTATCTTCAAGCTCCATCCACACCCTTGCAAACAGGAGCCCTTTAGCCACCCTCAGGCCTGAACCCACATCTGGTGGCACATCCCACTCTCAGAAGGACAGACAGGTATCTGGGCAGAAATTCAGGGTTCTGACCTTACAGAACCTACTCTTCCGAGGGTTAGACACAGGCCTAGTGGGCTCATTCCCCTGACCCAGCGGACTTCTTGGCTAGACAGAACAGGGCAGGAGCCTTACAAAGCACAGGCCCAGCACTTATCGCCTCCTGCTTGGGTGTCTCAGGGTTGTTGTTAGGATTGAATGGGATAATGGGAGTGAATGTGTTTTGAATGTAAGACTGAAGTATTGTCTTGATGGTGTTCATGATCCCAAATTCAGTTCATGTCAGGCCCCATGATCAAACTAACGGAAAACGGCAAGTTACCAAGCAGACCGCCCTTGATGTGTTCTCAGAGACAGAAGATCACGCTTCGTTTTCATTCTAGGCGCTGGCTTTCAGGCCTCGGGGTACAACTTCAGCACCTACGACTGGAGGAACCCAAAACAGAAAGGCAGCTTGTCCCCAGTCACGAAGCCACGAAGCCAGACTTGCCCCGATGTGGGGCTGAGTAACGAAGACTGGGACCGGTCCACGGTCAGTGGGTAAGGCCCCCTCCGGGCTACCTCAAGGCCCCTGGGCCAGATCGGACCTTCCCCACTTCCAGTGGCACCCCCCGCCAGCACCGGCAGCACCGCACGGAGCCGCTGGCCCCGGGCAGGATTCCAAGACCTGCGGCTGCCCGGGGGGAGCCCTGGCCCATCGCGCAGCAGGGCGGGAGCTGCGTGTCCCCTGATGGAAATAGTAGCGTGCCGGTAAAAACCACTTCTGTAAACTCTCCTCCCTCTCTTAGTTCCTTCGCCTTTCATTTAAAAGGTGACTCTGTGTTAGCTTACATTAAAAAAAATACCTCGAGCGTCCCATATTTTTAAATGAGATACATTATATAGTATTTTGTTTTTTAACAAAATATTTTAAGGAAACTCATAAAAAGCGATAGTACTTAATTGAGCTATACTGATGTTTCTAGGAAGGGGGAAAAACACATTGTTGTCTCTTAGAGAAAAGTGTGGTCACTCTTTCCCTGTAGGTAGCCCCCTGGCAGATGTTCCCCAACGTGCTATGTTGAGGTAGCCCATTCAGCAGCAGCCATGAATTCTCCTGAAATTCAGTTCATGAGACCGTGTTCCTTCTTCCATTCTGCGGCGCACGTTTAGTTTCTTAATGCATCCGTACTTGGAGGCCACTGCTGGAAGGAAGCCGAATCCAAAAACGGTCTCTTTCTGTGTGTGTGAAATGAAGGAGAGAGATTCTGGATACAGAAGACATTATGTCCGGCAGTTCTTAACCCAAACTGTGCTTTCTGATGCCAGTTTTACAGGGACTCCCGACAATGCAGAGGCCGAGCAAGAGGAGAACTTCTGGTCCCAAGCACTGGAGGATTTAGAAACCTGTGGCCAGTCAGGAATTCTGAGAGAACTCGAGGTAGCCGTGGTCCTGCTATTTATTTTTATTGTTTCTACATTCATTTGGTTTTTTTTTCCTAGTCCTTTTGAGTTCGCATTTATCATACTGGTTCATTTAAAAGCTTTAACCCCTTTCCACAGGAGAAAGCTGACAGGCGTGTGTCTGTGAGAAACATGACTCTCTTGGTAGCTACCCTTTATGTTTATATTTTTGCTTGTGAAGCTGCCTTCCCTGCCCCCTGCCTTCTGGACAGCAATTTGATTTTAAACAATGCAGTTGAAAGTATGTCCCCTTTTCCGTCCGCACCCTGAGCTTACTGACGTGTGGCTTCTGCCATTGCTCCCTGCTAACCCTGACTGTACCTGTTTGCCACCAAATGGCCAAGGAGTGAGCTGAATCTCCCAGTAGTGGCACATCCCATTCCCTTATTTGCTTTAGAAAGGTTTCTTTGGCATGTTTTCATTTGGACCTGGTATAGAAATTAATTTGATTGTGAAGAGGAACATAAGAGGAAATTTTATTTTATTTTATTTTATTTTGTTTTGCCTTGAATTAAAGTAGATAACAATGCAGCTGGTAAAAAAAAGTCCAGTCTGTGTCATCCGCAGGCAAAATATTACACAGTACTTTGCTGTTCATTGCAAATCCTGATTTTATGTTAAACAGTGTGGATTTGAGGAGTTGCAGCAAGGTGGAGTATAATAGCTGAACTCCTAGTGAGTTCTTTAATCAAAGCCATGAATTTGCTGATGGTGTTCACATTTTAGTCTGGGAAGTCCTGGGCTGGTTCCTTTTATGTTCTTTTAAATTTTCTGAGCTGTGAAAAAATAAAGTGGCAAAAGTCTCATTTTTCTGTTGATGTCATTTGAGGTCCCCAAGTCACCATAAGGAATGTGAATGGCCTAACTGGGTGAAACTCTTGCAGTTCTAAAATGAATACTCATCTTTGTATTATTTTGCTTCTCAATTGCATGTGTGGACATATTATGTGATTTTAGTGTTTGTGAGTCTGCAAAGAGAATTATAAGGAAAAATATTATTTGAATTTGTAAACATCATAGTATTACCTGGCATGAAATCTGCAGCTTCAGAGCACAGTTAAAGGGCCTGGAGATGGATAATCCTATAAAACTTAAATAAATTAAGACTTAGCAATTGATTCCTTTTTTGTGCAATTTTCAAAAATGGTTGAATGCTTAAGGGTCAATGGCTTATTTAAGCTTTTACCACTTCCTGATGTAGAATGATCAGCAAAAGGGGCCCAGACAGAATAATGCATTTGGTTCCTGGTTCTCGAACATGCTCCTGCTTTTGAAAGCATATTTTGGCTCATGTGCCTTTTTCATTCTGCATTTTGGTACTTCTCTTTTACAGAAGCTGCTATTCTTCTCATAGCTTCCAGTGTTCCTCTTTTACAGTAGGTAAAGTGGCAGATGATATAAAAATATGAGGAGGTTGTGTTTTCTCCCAGAAATTGAGTCGTCTATTGAAAACCGCATCCATGAGCATAGAAGTTATGTTGCAACAGCCTATAAATTTTCTCTAACATAGCTTCAGGCAGATGCAGTCCTTGAAATTATAAATACAAAAAGGAAATGGGTTGAATTTATAAGCCAAAGAGACGATAAATTCTGAGGAAGAATGATTGGCAAATTTGTAAATTATAATTTTATTTATACTTTTATCACAAAGAATATTCACTTATTGGTTTAAATGAACTCTGATCCCTTGATGGCACATGCTACTGTGCAAAAAACATTACTGGAGCTACTAGGTTCCTATGTATGAAATTTACATCCAGTACTTAAAATTGAAGTATACTGTAACTGTAATGTAGATTAGCTAAAATGAAAAATGATTACAGCTGAAAATGAAAATTATACTAGTCATTTTCCCCATTGCCTGAAATAATTTAGGCTCAACTTTAGCACTGAAAAATGTATAGTTTTAACAAATGAGAAAAATTTGAGCTAAGATTTTAGTCAATTTACTTAATCTCCCTTATCGGTAATTTCTTCCTCTGTAAAGTATGGGGATTATAATGACTAATGCTAATGTGACACTTAACACAGAACCTGGCACTTAATAAATGTTCAAGAGAAATTATTTTTGCCATTTTTTTATTAATGAACACTGCTTTAACTACTTTTTTGTTTAATACAATATAGGAAGAAGTCTAACCAAATGTCAGATACAGAACAGTTCTTGTACATACCCCTTTTAAATTGTATGTATGTCAGTTACCTCAGTGATAATTTTGAAAAGAAAACTGTAACTGTAAATTATGAATTGTGCAAAATGGGACCAGACAACAGATACACTTGAAGCAAACACACATCCTAAATAATGTAGTAAAATATTTATTTTTACCTTTTTACTTTGGTTTTTATATCTATGTTTTCATTTTTATAGTCCTTCATAGATGTTGCTCTAATTCTGCTGAAGTTCCCTTTGAACAAAGAAAGCAAGCTGTGCTTTGAAAACTTGAATTAATGGCCTGTACACTATGTCACTACTTCCATCAGAGCCCTTTCTAGATCAGTTTGTAACTTCGGTAGTGGCTAAACTCTTGTCTCCCAGTGATCGTGATTAAGAATTTTACTTTCAATGTGTTTCCTGCTGATCCCATGAAAAAGTAATATTAAACAAAGAGATGTTAACAAAGCAAATAATGAGTCAAAGTAGATAAACACTATAAGTGGATAGTCAGCATAGCAGGAAAACAATCACTCGGTGCTGTCACTTTTGAGTCAAACAAAGAAATGAAACATGTGAGCTAAGTGCAGTAAAATAAAAGGATGTTCGATAACACCAAAAAAGCTCGTAATCAAAAGGTTCCATTTTAAAAATGGATTTATCTGAAATAAACTGTAATCTGGATAACATACACTGGCTTAAAGGTTTTTTATAATTGGCTAAAAAGTCAGTTTTATATGTTTCAACATAATATTTGGTGTAGAAGCAATACAGCCTGATAGCCAGGATTGCTAGGTTTGCAATCCCAGACTCCTGGGCAAATACTCAGGCATCCGTCTCCTTCACTGAAATGGGAAGGTAGAGCAATTACAGTACTACCACATAGAGTTATTGTAAGTATTCAGTGATATTCTACATAAACACATACACATACGGTACTTAGCCCATGTTAATGCTCAATGACCAGTAAGGTTTCTCCTACAATTATAATTTTCTTTTTCAAAATTATCAGTTAAGATAACTGATGTAACCAGGATATGGGTAAGTTTACTTGTTCTTATTTCTCTCTCAACAGAGTCATAAGTAAATGTACCTGTGTGCCAATAATTGGCTATCGTTCAAAGATCTTGTTAGTGATATGTGTATAGATGAACCCCAGGTGAGTTTTAGAATCATAAAATCTCAGATAACAAATGAAAACTCCTTCACTTTGCAGTGTTCCCTCCTGATCAGTGATTTTAGATGATGCCCTTGGCTCAAACAAAAAGTTTTCTCTTTCATTAAAACTGTACATACTTCAATGCAACCTTGGTACGACAGCCTCTTGGCGCCTCACCGGGAAAGGGGGTGCCTTTTTCATAACGTTGTTCTGAGGCTTAAAGACATTCACAAGACTCAACAAATGGCTCTTCTGTTTTAGCACTGGTATTAAAATAACCCACAAGATCATGTTATAGCCAGTAGCACAGCACATAGAACTTGTTTTCTCTTGCTGCAGTTTTAGACAGATTCACCAATGCTGCTTTACATCTATCCAACCATCATGTCGAAGAGTACCAAGCTGGCATATTTTTAGAATTTTAGCATGCTCTTACCACCATGAGAAAGAAAAACCCCCAACATGACAGCGGTTTCAAATGCTTTTTTTTTTTTCTCCCACTTCTGAGACTAAGTCATATTCAGGATCTAACCTCACCATTCCTTGTGTATTCTGCAGGGAACATATTTGAAACTGGACAAACTTGCCAGTTCACTGGTAAAACCCAATCTCACAGCTTTTGAGCAAAGGGCTTAATCTAGTAGCATAATAAATGATTATTCTTTAACCTCTGAAGATCTTACACAAAGGCCACTTCTAAGAAACATTGACTTAATGCCAAATGATCTGGAGGCCTCTCTCTGGCCTAGATGTTTCTATGGCAGGTCACACAGCCAAAGAATAGGTAGTATACCAGTGCTAGGCAGGCATCATTGGTAAGAAGCCCTTGTCTTTGCACCAATAGCCCCATTTAGGTCCGTTGTTTCCTCCAGGCGTGGAGGTGGTGCAGGGAGGGCATTGCAAATAGACGCAGCTGATCCCCATTGAGTTCTTAGTTCATTTCTATAAGATGTATTGAAGGTTGCTTCTTGAATCCCAACTTTAGAGCCCACTCAGTGGAAAGTTAATGTTTAAAATGTCGTTTGCAGTAAGCAAATGTTTTGGTTTTCAATTTGCCTCAAAACTGCCAGGGGTGGTATTTGATTAAATAAACTCAATGGCTTAAGTACTTAAATAGGATTTGAGATGTGCATTATAAATGTCACTTGCAAAGTGTTTTCCCAGACTTTCACAGTTCAGTTAGTACATCCTTTCTCCAGCCTTTGGTTATGCCCTGAAGAGACTGTATTTTGACTGGGCAGAAGGAGAAATGTGCTTAGTGTTGATCAACCAAACCCTTTTCTTGGTCCATGGCTTAATTGTTTCTGCAAATTGTCAATGCCACAGGCAACAATCATGTCGGGGAGCACGATGAGTTTGAATCATGAGGCACCAACACCTCGCAGTCAGCTGGGGCGACAGGCCAGCTTCCAGGAACGGAGCAGCTCGCGGCCACATTACAGCCAAACAACCCGGAGCAACACCCTGCCCTCTGACGTGGGCAGGAAGTCTGTCACTCTGAGAAAAATGAAACAAGAAATAAAGGAGATCATGTCCCCAACCCCTGTGGAGCTGCACAAGGTCAGGAAGCTTTCTGTTCTTTCTGTAGAGGCACGTTGGAGCAGTTCTGCACAGTGTGAGTGCTCTGAGGCAGGCATGATAATCACTTTCTACTGTGAGCCCAGCAAGGGACAGAAGCCTAAACTTTTAGGCTCATCAGAGACTTTGTCCTCAAAGCATGATTTTTGGGAAGTTATCCTATAAAACATGGAAAATTTGCTGTCAAGCAATGAATGTATTTCTGACCAAAATATTCCCATAGAAGTTGGAGGCTCCAGTGTCACACGGAGCTTTGATGAATTGGTCTGTTATTCCAAGTTCATTGGACGATGGGGAAGGATTTTCTAAAGGTCATACACTCAGAGCTTTACTGCAAAGGGGGTTTCAGTTTAATGTGGGAAGGCTTAGTCCTTAATTACAGGCTTAGCAGTAGATGGTTATAATATTCAGGGGACCTGAAGCTTTCTTCGAGTTATAATTTAGATGTCTTGGGCCAGGATGGGGAAGCCCTAGTTATGTTGCATCTCTATCTATCATAGTTACCTTATGGAATAAAATCCACTGTTGCACACCGATCTGAATTTGAATTGCTGGCAGAGTTTAAACAATGCATATGTAAGTGACAGTGTGCAGGCCTCTGGACCAAGGCAAACAGTGGTAGGGAGGTGTCTCTGGTTGTCTTTTGTAGAACTAATGCTTAAGTTTTAGTTAATACCTAAAGATCTATAGATAATTATAATTTCACCCCACTTTTCTTGAGACCCAAGACCCTCTCTGTGCTTAATAATCTAATAACCAGAAATTATTTGTCCTCCCCAGAAATGGAAGTGAATGTCTGATTGAGAGGAGATAATAGGCCAGCTACTTCCTTTTCCCTCTAAAGGCTTCAATTTCCCTAACCACCCTATACAAACTAGCTGTTTATTACACAGCTGACAAAAGATATGGTGAAAGAAAGAATAGTACGGGAATTTGAGTTCCGATCCTTGTATTCCAATCCTGGGTTCATTTTCTCACCACTCATTCATTCATTTCATACTTACACTGTGCATTTATTCACTTAACTAATGCATTGCGGAGCCCCAGGGAGCACATAGCCTAGTGAGGGGAAGTCTTTGAAACACTGGAAAGACAGTGGGATAAGTGCAATGATAGGGGGAAGACTAGGCTGCCTTGGGGAACAGAGGGTGACCCAAACCTGTGATGGGAAGACAGGAAAGATACATTCCTAGATATATGCCCTGACTGCAGGAAAGGGAGGATGGGAGGATGTGCCATGCACAGAAATAAGCACGTGCAAAGGAATGTCAAAGACTGTGGGATGTTGAGGAAATGGAAATATTCCAACGTGACCAAAGCCTGGAATTAGAGCCTTGTGCGTCGAGAGGAATTACAGACTTTTACAGAAAAGCAATGATGTTTCTGGCATTTTTGTCTGAGGACCCAAGTTTAGACACATGCCACAGTCAGCTTGTTTATTCAGCTACCCAAAACTGACAGGTATGTTTGGTAAACACCAACCTTCACTGCCTGTGAAAATATCCTAATATGCTAATTGACGAACACCAGTAGGAGGCTCTAAGGTCTTCCATGGTGATTCCATTGCCAAAGCTGTGTAGTCAATGTTAATCCTGCTATACCAAGAGGAGGGCTGGCCCCTCCTGATTCCCCCAGGGGTCAAGGAACACTGCCTTCCCATCCTCTCTAAAATGCTCCTGCCCAGGCAGAAGAAAGCATGTTTGGTAAGCCCCCTCCTTCAGCCCCAAAGGGAAAGGACACTAACACGCATCGAGGCCCTATTATGGGCTATGTTCTTTTTATTTTTAGTCCTTACAATAGCCCTTCTTAGCAGATATTTATTATCCCTATCTCCAGCAGAGGGAAATAGCAAGTATAGAATAGAGTCATATTTCCTGCTAGAGTGAAGCTCTCTCCTCAAAGAAACATTATTGATAGCCCGCCAATACACAGGCCTGTCTCCCCATCCCTTCAAAAGCACTTAGCAAAGATAATAATGGTGAATTGGATGTGCAACTTGTTATTGGTAAGGTTTAAGAAAAGTGTGCTGAAAATAGATCTTGTTACAAAGAATTTAGAAAGACATTGTCTACTTCCCAGCACAATGAATGGCAGTAAGTGGACTCACTGAAACACTTGTGTGGCAGAGCGTGAATTGGGAGGCCAGCTTGACCTAATAAATAGGGTGCTTCCTTTCCCCTTCTGTCACTTCCCCTCAATGGCAGCAGTAAGAGCTCTTCCCACACAGCTTCACTTTTCATCTGAATTCCCAAACCAAATAAGACCCTCAAAAGTAGATTATGTCCTGGACATTGTAAGATACCTAAAATGATCTAGTTAAGTGAAAACGTAGCAGAGGAGCCTGCAGCCTGACAATATGGAATTCTTGGAGTGGCTTATGCTCACATCTCCGGTATCTTGTCTTTTTTTTAAGTGAATTCAGTTACTCTGGCAGATCACCCACATGTTGTTAAACGCACGCTCCAGTGTTGAAGGGCTAGCGTGGAGAAACATGGCTGTGCTCAGACTGGGTGTATGCCTGTGTCTTACAAGTGAGGGTCTTTTGAACACTGGAAAATTACCTGACACCATGAGAAAGCACAGTGGCTTATTGATGGAATTGAGTTACCCTCCCACTGGGGGCCTACTAGCCTGTAGTCAACTTTTGTAGATATTCAGAAAAGGACTCTTTGGGGTGGTGGCATGAAGAATGGGCCAGGGAATTAGAAAAGCATGTCTTCTTCACATTGAGGATAACCCCAAGCTGGAGTGCCCAGCTTGGCAAGTGGAATAAAGGCTGGTTGTCCATCCACTGAGCAGGACTTTTCTAAATGGACCTAGTGGAGAAATTCCCAGGGGGCTGTGAAGGCCAGAGTGGAGAAATGGAGAGAGGTAAACAGCACAGCATTCTGAACACATTTGGTGTTATTTTCCGGTTGCCATCTTGCTTGAAGCTGTCAGCCACTTGGTGAACGCTGTCTCTACAAGCACAAGTTGTGGACCTGTTCATGTCCAGGCAGGCCCTACAGACACTTCCTATTTGCACTAGGAGCTGAATCAAGAGGATCTGAATGACTGGGCAGGTATCCATCCCCATCCCTGGTGAAAGAAAACAAAACGCAAGAACAATCCTGTCTCCTAAAGATGGGTGTCAACACCACCTCATGCCGACGGAGTAGGCTGAGGGCTTCTCTTCCAGTTTCTTGGGTTTCAACCTACTGCCCATTGTTTGCCCCTGATTTTCTACCCAGCCTTCTTAGCTGCTCCTTCTCTTCCTTCAGACCTTCAGAAAAGCCCAAGCATGGGTCAGAGTCTAAATTGTTTTTCATTCATTTCACATCTGCTGTGTCTGAGGCTCTCCAAGGTCTGCGCAGGCCTTCCTTCCACTTGTCCACATTCATAACCCAAAATACTACTTGTCCTTCCTGATTCTTGGAACGAAGATAGAAACAGCCTCAATTCCTTTTTTGTCCACGTGGATGGGGGAGGAAGTTGGAGCTGGAGTGATGATTCAGTACTTCGTAGGGGGTGGGATGTTGGTGAGGGGGTCAGAGGGAAGTGATACCCACATCCCCTTAGGCCACTGCTTCTCAAACTTTCTTGGCTGAGACACATGGTCCAAAATACATTTTACCTCACAATTCAGTACACAAGTACACCCACACTCATATATGAATGGATCCAAAATTACACAATATACACTAAAATTCTCTATTTTTTTTGTTTCTTTTCAAATGCCATCACATTAAGCTCATTTCAGGACTTCTTAGTGGATCACAACCAGGAGTTTGCTGACTACTGTCTTAGACAATAAGTTGGCACAACAACCTCTACAACCATCACCATGATTATAGGGGGTGCTTGTGAAAATGCGGGTTCTTAAACCCAACCCAGACTTACCTGCTCTGCGTTTTCCAGGAATGTGGGCCAAGAATCTACATTTTATCAACCTCTTCAGTGGATTATTTTGCACCCTTAAGATTGCAGTTCCCTTTATGTTTTGTTAATGGAGCTGATGATTCTGTTTCGGTGAAATCATTACAACAGCTAGGTGACAGGGTGCAAAGGAAGTAAGATTGCATCTTTGGCCCTGGAGTTTCTAAGATTGATCTTTTAAATGAATTTTGCTTTGTACTATAGCTTATCACGGGTTCTTTCTCTTTGCAATTAGGAGCCTGTTATCTTAGCTACAGTCTCATTGATAATCCTTCTTTCCCTTCAGAAGCTTAAATATCCTTTGGTGCCCACTTAATCTAAGATGAATTCTAACCTCACTTCTTTGCATACTTTAAGGCAAAACATTTTTTCCAGCAGAGTGGGAATCTTTTCCATATTCAGAGCATTTGGACTTAAAAAAAATCATATCAACATTTCACTTTGCCATGTCATTTGTGTTTTAAAATACAATTATATTCCTTAATTGCATACAGCTATATTTTTGTCATTTTACAGAATGGTTTTTAAAATATTTTCCTAGAATCTGCTTTTATTTATGGCTGCTGATGGCATGACCCTTGAACAAAAAAACTGAGTCACTCGCAAGAAACACCTTTATTTCCTGTAGCTGCATTTTCTTCCCCCAGCCAAGGTCACTTTGCATTTTCAATATATTTGAGTATTTTAAGAGGGGATCTTTTTCTTGATATGATAAGGTTGCTTTCTTCTTGGAAGAGGTGTCATTTTCAGTGTGTATTCCCAATTTTTTGCAATATTCTCCTCGAGTCAGGAGCAAGTTCAGCCCTAGGAGGAAATAAGAAATGGAAGAATCTATCTTATTCAGACACTTGCCACTTTCATCACCAGATATTTGGAGTTGGTACTCAAGATCAAATGAGCCAGGCCTAGACCTTCTCCAAATAGCTTGTATAGAATTGTCTTAACCTTGGAAGTCACTAGAAGCTGAAAAGGAGAAGCTGAATATATGAACTTTTTGCTTTTGCCTACTGCTCTCTGCTAGATCCAACGCCTCTTCCTTCAGGCAAGGAGTGGTAAATCAGAACAAAGATTTCGTTTTCAGGCAGAATGAGGTGTGGTCATAGATGGACAGTGATCAGCCATATCCCTTCTCTGAACCTCAGTTTGCTCACTTAGCAAAGAAGCAGGCAGGATCACCTCATATCCTAAGAAGAGGAAACTTCACAAATAACATTTTTCCTGGTGAACTTACCATGATTCAGAGTCTTATATGAGCTGTACAGTGTCAGAAACCCAGAACATGAGATCTCTTCAGCATCTCAGACTGAAAAGAAGATTGAGCCAGCTACCTTAAAGCCTCCAGCAACAGGGATGTAAGCCAGAAGGAGAATCTGGTTTTTTGGTTTTGTTTTGTTTTGTTTTTTATTTTGGTATCATTAATCTACAATTACATGAGGAACATTATGTTTACTAGACTCCCCCCATCACCAAGTTCCCCCACATACCCCACTGCAGTCACTGTCCATCAGCGTAGTAAAATGCTGTAGAATGACTATTTGTCTTCTCTGTGTTGTACAGCCTTCCCCATGCCCTCCCCAACATTATGTCTGCTAATCGTAATGCCCCCCTTTTTTTCCCCCACTTTATCCCTCCCTTCCCTCCCATTCTCCCCAGTCCCTTTCCCTTTGGTAACTGTTAGTTACTTCTTGGGTTCTGTGAGTCTGCTGCTATTTTGCTCATTCAGTTTTTTCTTTGTTCTTATACTCCACAGATGAGTGAAATCATTTGATACTTATCTTTCTCCACCTGGCTTATTTCACTGAGCATAATACCCTCTAGCTCCATCCATGGTGTTGCAAACAGTAAGATATGTTTTCTTCTTATGGCTGAATAATATTCCATTGTGTGTATGTACCACATCTTCTTTATCCATTCATCTATTGATGGACACTTAGGTTGCTCCCATTTCTTGGCTATTGTAAACAGTGCTGTGATAAACATAGGAGTGCATCTGTCTTTTTCAAACTGGGCTCCTGCATTCTTAGGGTAAATTTCTAGGAGTGGGATTCCTGGCTCAAATGGTATTTCTATTTTGATTTTTTTGAGGAAACTCCATACCACTTTCCACAATGGTTGAACTAATTTACATTCCCACCAGCAGTGTAGGAGGGTTCCCCTTTCTCCACAACCTCACCAACATTTGTTGTTGTTTGTCTTTTGGATGGTGGCGATCCTTACTGTTGTGAGGTGACATTTCATTGTGGTTTAAATTTGCGTTTCTCTGATGACTAGTGATGTGGAGCATCTTTTCATGTGTCTGTTGGCCATCTGAATTTCTTCTTTGGAGAACTGTCTGTTCAGCTCCTCTGCCCATGTTTTAATTGGATTATTTGCTTTTTGTTTGTTGAGGTGCATGAGTTCTTTATATATTTTGGATGTCAACCCTTTATCGGATCTGTCATTTATGAATATATTCTCCCATACTGTAGGGTGCCTTTTTGTTCTATTGGTGGTATCCTTTGCTGTACAGAAGCTTTTCAGTTTGAAGTAGTCCCACTTGTTCATTTTTGCTTTTGTTTTCCTTGCCTGAGGAGATATGTCCATGAAGAAGACACTCACCGTTTATGTCCTAGAGATTTTTGCCTATTTTTTTTTCTAAGAGTTTTGTGGTTTCATGACTTACATTTAGGTCTTTGATCCATTTTGAATTTACTTCCATGTATGGGATTAGACAATGATCCAGTTTCATTCTCTTACATGTAACTGTCCAGTTTTGCCAACATCAGCTGTTGAAGGGGCTGTCATTTCCACATTGTATGTCCATGGCTCCTTTTTCATATATTAGTCGACCATATATGTTTGGGTTAATATCTGAACTCTATTCTATTCCACTGGTCTGTGGGTCTGTTCTTGTGCCAGTACCAAATTGTCTTGATTACTATGGCTTTGTAGTAGAGCTTGAAGTTGGGAAGCGAGATCCCCCCTGATTGATTCTTCCTTCTCAGGATTGCTTTGGCTATTTGAGTTCTTTTGTAGTTCCATATGAATTTTAACACTATTTCTTCTAGTTTGTTGAAGAATGCTGTTGGTATTTTGATAGGGATTGCATTGAATCTGTAGATTGCTTTAGGCCGGTTGGCCATTTTGACAATACTAATTCTTCCTAGCCAAGAGCATGGGATGACGTTCCATTTGTTAGTGTCCTCTTTAATTTCTCTGAAGAGTGTCTTGTAGTTTTCAGGGTATAAGTCTTTCACTTCCTTGGTTAGGTTTATTCCTAGGTATTTTATTCTTTTTGATGCAATTGTGAATGGAATTGTTTTCCTGATTGCTCTTTCTGCTAGTTCATCATTAGTGTATAGGAAAGCAACAGATTTCTGTGTATTAATTTTGTATCCTGCAACTTTGCTGAATTCAGATATTAGTTCTAGTAGTTTTGGAGTAGATTCTTTAGGGATTTTTTGTACAATATCATTTCATCTGCAAATAGTGACAGTTTGACTTCTTCTTTGCCAATCTGGATGACTTTTATTTCTTTGTTTTGTCTGATTGCTGTGGCTAAGACCTCCAGTACTATGTTGAATAACAGTAGGGAGAGTGGGCATCCCTGTCTTGTTCCGGATCTTAGAGGAAAGGCTTTCAGCTTCTTGCTGTTCAGTATAATGCTGGCTGTGGGTTTGTCATATATGGCCTTTATTATGTTGAGGTACTTGCCCTATATACCCATTTTGTTGAGACTTATCATGAATGGATGTTGAATTTTGTCGAATCTTTTTCAGTGTCTATGGAGATGATCATGTGGTTTTTGTCCTTTTTGTTGATGTGGTGGATGATGTTGATGATTTTTGAATGTTGTACCATCCTTGCATCCCTGGGATGAATCCCACTTGGTCATGGTGTATGACCCTTTTGATGTATTTTTTAATTCGGTTTGCTAATATTTTGTTGAGTATTTTTGCATCTATGTTCATCAGGGATATTCATCTATAATTTTCTTTTTTGGTGGAATCTTTGCCTGGTTTTGGTATTAGAATGATGCTGACTTCATAAAATGAGTTTGGAAGTATTCCCTCCTCTTCTATTTTTTGGAAATCTTTAAGGAGAATGGGTATTATGTCTTCTCTATATGTCTGAAAAAATGCAGCCATGAATCCGTCTCGCCCAGGGATTTTGTTCTTGGGTCGTTTTTTGATTACTGATTCAATTTCATTGCTGGAATTTGGTCTGTTTAGATTTTCTGTTTCTTCCTTGGTCAGTCTTGGAAGGTTTTATTTTTCTAGGAAGGTGTCCATTTCATCTAGGTTTTCCAGCTTGTTAGCATATAGATTCTCATAGTATTCTCTAATAATTCTTGATATTTTTGTGGGGTCTGTCATGATTTTTCCTTTCCCATTTCTGATTCTGTTGATGTGTGTAGATTCTCTTTTTCTCTTAATAAGTCTGGCTAGGGGCTTATCTATTTCATTTATTTTCTCAAAGAACCAGCTCTTGGTTTCATTTATTTTTTTCTATTGTTTCATTCTTCTCAATTTTATTTATGTCTTCTCTGATCTTTATTATGTCCTTCCTTCTGCTGCCTTTGGGCATCATTTGTTCTTCTTTTTCCAGTTTCAATAATTGTGACTTTAGACTATTGATTTGGGATTATTCTTCCTTCTTTAAATATGCCTGGATTGCTATATACTTTCCTCTTAAGACTGCTTTCGCTGCATCCCACAGAAGTTGGGGCTTTGTGTTGTTGTCCTTTGTTTCCATATATTGCTGGATCTCCATTTTAATTTGGTCTTTGATTGATTATTTAGGAGCATATTGTTAAGCCTTCATGTGTTTGTGAGCCTTTTTGTTTTCTTTCTACAATTTATTTCTAGTTTTATGCCTTTGTGGTCTGAGAAATTGGTTGGTAGAATTTCAGTCTTTTTGAATTTACTGAGGCTCTTTTTGTGGCCTAGTATGTGGTCTATTCTGGAGAATGTTCCATGTGCACTTGAGAAGAATGTGTATCCTGTTGCTTTTGGATGTAGAGTTGTATAGATGTCTATTAGGTCCATCTGTTCTAGTGTGTTGTTCAGTGCCTCTGTGTCCTTACTTATTTTCTGTCCGGTGGATCTGTCCTTTGGCGTGAGTGGTGTCACACAGTTCTCTTAATTGGTCACACAGTTCTCTTAATATTCTTTCATTCCTGGAGATCCTTTTATCTCTCTCTGCCTCAGCTTCTCTGTATTCCTATTCTCTCATTTCTATTCCATTAATAGAATGGTGTGTTGAAGTCTCCTAAACGAATGCGTTGCATTCTATTTCCTCCTTTAATTCTGTTCATATTTGTTTCACATATGTTGGTGCTCCTGTGTTGGGTGCATATAGATTTATAATGGTTATATCCTTTTGTTGGACTGACCCTTTATCATTATGTAATGTCCTTCTTTATCTCTTGTTACTTTCTTTGTATTGAAGTCTATTTTGTCTGATACAAGTACTGCAACACCTGCTTTTTTCTCCCTATTGTTTCATGAAATATCTTTTTCTAACCCTTGACTTTTAGTCTGTGTATGTTTTTGGGTTTGAGGTGGGTCTTTTGTAAGCAGCATATAGATGGATCTTGCTCTTTTATCCATTCTATTACTCTGTGTCTTTTGATTAGTGCATTCAGTCCATTTACATTTAGGGTGATTATTGAAAGATATGTACTTATTGCCATTGCAGGCTTTGGATTCCTGGTTACCAAAAGCTCAAGGGTAGCTTCTTTACTATCTAACCATCTAACTTAACTCTCTTATTAAGCTATTATAAACACAGTATGATGATTCTTTATTTCTCTCCCTTCTTATTCCTCCTCCTCCATTCTTTATATGTTAGGTATTTTATTCTGTACTCTTTTATGTTTTTTCTTTGACTGCTTCTGTGAATAGTCGGTTTTATTTTTTGCCTTTAGTTAGTATTTAGTTGGTCTGCTTTCTTTGCTATGATTTTATTTTCTCTGATGATTTAGGAGTGCTTCCATCTAGAGCATTCCCTTTAAAATATCCTGTAGAGGTGGTTTGTGGGAGGCACATTCCCTAAACTTTTGCTTGTCTGGAATTGTTTAATCCCTCCTTCATATTTAAATGATAATCGTGCTGGAAACAGTATTCTTGGTTCAAGGCCCTTCTGTTTAATTGCATTAAATATATCATGCCATTCTCTTCTGGCCTGTAAGTTTTCTGCCAAGAAGTCTGATGATAGTCTGATGGCTTTTCCTTTGTAGGTGACCCTTTTTTTCTCTCTGGTTGCCTTTAATACTCTGTCCTTGTCTTTGATCTTTGCCATTTTAATTATTATTTGTCTTGCTGTTGTCCTCCTTGGGTCCCTTGTGTTGGGAGTTCTGTGTACTTCCATGGTCTGAGAGACTATTTCCTCCCCCAGTTTGGGGAAGTTTTCAGCAATTATTTCTTCAAAGACACTTTCTATCCCTTTTTCTCTCTTCTTCTTCTTCTGGTACTCCTATAATGTGAATATTGTTCCATTTGGATTGGTCACACAGTTCTCTTAATATTCTTTCATTCCTAGAGATCCTTTTATCTCTCTCTCTGCCTCAGCTTCTCTGTATTCCTATTCTCTCATTTCTATTCCATTAACAGTCTCTTGCACCTCATCCAGTCTGCTCTTAAGTCCTTCCAGAGATTGTTTTATTTCTGTATTCTCCCTCCTGACTTCCTCCCTTAGCTCTTACATGCTTCTCTGCAGGTCCATCAGCATGGTTTTGACCTTTGTTTTGAATTCTTTTTCAGGAAGATTGGTTATAGCTATCTCCCTAGGCCCTCTCCAGTGTTTTTCTGGGTAATTCTGGAATGGACCAAATTTTTCTGCCTTTTCATGGCGATACAGGTAGTCATAGACAGGTGGCACATGTGTCAGCTGTGAGAACAAAGTCCCTTCCTGCTTGCTAGTCACCTTGCCCTTCTCTGCTGCCTGTGCCAGTTACCCGCACACCGGGAGCAGCCTCCAGTTTAGTTCCCTTAGCTGCTGTGGGCGGGGCCACCATCAGAGTAGCCCAGGGCCCTGTGGGGAGTGGCAGGTGCACCAGGTGTGCTCTCCTGTGAGAACAGTGCCCCTTTGCACCTTGCCCCAGGTTCCTCTGCCTGCACCGGGCAGCTGCACGCCGGTGATGGCCTCTGGGTCTGGCTCTGAGCAGCTGGTGTGGGTGGGGCCACTCTCTGGATGCTCCACCGCTGTGGGCACAGCTGCTCTCTGGCTGCTCCGCCACTGTGGATGCAGCTACTTGCCAGCTGCTCTGCCGCTGTGGGCGCAGCCACTCTCCAGCTGCTGCACCGTTGTGGCAGGACCATGCCTGCCAGCGGGAGAACAAATGGCAGGCTGCTGATCGCCATGAGGGGTTCAGAGCTGCATTACCTCCCAGGGGCTTGAGCATGTGAAGTTCCTCAGGATTCCCAGGTGCTGGGCTGAGTGTGCTGGGACAATTCCATCCAGCTGTGAGGCCCCTGTCCCTTTAAGACTTTCAAAAAGCACTCACTTTCCTTTTGTCCCAGTGGCACCAGCTGTGAGGACCCACTCGCAGATTTTACTTTTCTGTTTCCCTAATATCCAGCACACCATGCAATGTGTGTCTGTGCTCCCAGTGCAGGTTACTAGGGCTGGTTATTCAGCAGTCCTGGGCTTCCACTCCCTCCCCGCTCCGACTCCTTTCCTCCTGACGGGGAGCTCGAGTGGGGGTGCGCTCAGGTCCCACCAGGCCGTGGCTTGTATCTTACCCCCTTCGTGAGATGCCGAGTTCTTGCAGATGTAGATGTAGCCTGGCTATTGTACTGTATCCTCTGGTCTCTCTTTTAGGAATAGTTGTATTTGTTGTATTTTCAAAAATATATATGGTTTGGGGGGAGATTTCTGCTGCCCTACTCATGCCACCATCTTGGCTCCTCCTGTCTCCAAGAATCTGTTTATAAAGAGAAATAAACAAGTGTCTCATTGCTAGTCTGATAAGCATATTCTCTCCCTGTAAAACCAGGGCAGCTAATGATCAGAATGTCGCTGGGGAGCCTGGAACTGTGGAGCAAGGCTGGAGTTGGGGTTGTGTTTCCAGGGAGTGAAGGCACACAGCCCTGACAATCAATAAAGCATGTCACTTCCTCAACTTCCCTTGTCTATGATTCTGTTAAAATATGCTTTTCAAAATGTGGAAAATATGATTCTTCTACAAATGATTGGTTCAACAAACGTTTTGTTTGTGTGACTCTTTAGTGAGAAAGGATAGCAGGAAGGCAAAGCTTATTCAAAGGGGGATGAAGAAACTTTCTCAATCATCTCAGTCAGAGAGGGGAAAAAAGACGAATGGTGGAATATGATTTCCAAGTTAGAATGAAAGCTGCTCAATGACTTACACAGAAATAAAGCCATTGAGGTTATCTTTTCTAACAGATGGAAAAATCATGTGCATCTGTATCTCACAGCATTCAGTTTGTATCTCATCACTTGTCTTCAAGATGCCATCACCTTTGTAGAGTCTGAGCTCTGAGCAATAGAAATGGTAAGTCAGTCAGAGTTGAATCCCCTAGACTCAGGTGGCCCTTGGGCAGCCTTGTTAGACAGCGCTCTAGTGGGCCTTATTTCTCAGTGTTTGATCTTTCACCTTCTTACTGTGTCACAATCCACTGTCACTTCTCTTCAGAAATATTAATGGCTTCTCTCAAGTCTAGCTTTGGCCTGGGGATGATTCATCTCTTCCTGGTGTCTATGTGTCTGTGTTGTGATCAAATATAACTTGTAAGATATTATATTATCTATAAGATGTTCTTGTACAAGCAGTGTACCTCTCTGAAGGTCATTGAGTTCCCCTGAAGCCCAGGTCCTTGGAAAGCAGCCTGCCGGACCTCTTCCTCCACCATCTTGCTGCTTGCCTTGCAAGGCACTGCTGAGGATCACATTGATGGTCATCTTGCCCAGGGTTTCTCTTTCTTTTTCCTAGATGGGTACAGAGCTATTTCCTTGTTGAAGCATCTTTGTAGCATCAGACTATAATAACACCTGAATGAGGAAATGAAACCGACACTGTGAGCACTCAGTGCAATGGGAGTTTGGACAGCTGTAACTTGTCATCTTTCCTGAAAGACAGTGAACCTGGTCCCAAATTCCCACAGGCCCAGAGGGTGAGTGGAGGGCATGCCTTCCACCCAGGATGCCAGTGGCCCTTGGAGCCACGAGGGCCCCGTAGCCCTGAGGGGAATGGAGGTTGGTAAGTTGCAGAGGGAGTGGGGAGTGTCAGCAGCTGGAGAAGAGCCAGGCCAGGGCAGCCCTGAGAGCTGAGAGCAGAGGCAGGAGCAGAGGGAGCAGGTGCTTGGAGGAGCCACAGGCAGTCCTGAGCAAAGTCTGAACAGAGACTTCTGCAGCTGACTAACTTGGTGGTGGCCGGGGCACATGCAAAGGGCCAGTGACAGAGCTGGCAACTGAGTGACCAACCTGCCTGTGGCTTGGTTTGATCTCCTGGACAATTTGGAGACTGACCCACTCTTTCCTCTTGGATAGGATGTGAAATGACAGATGGGAATGCGCCCTGAGCTGAATCAGGAAAGCCATGCATAAATCCGCTGCAGATCTTAAACACCATGGCTCTCTCTTGGTTGGAACTCCGTTCTCCAAGGGTCACATCAGCCCCTGACTTGCTCATACTTAGCCCCAAATTCCAAGCTCCTGAGGCTCCCATTGTTGACTCCTGTTTTTCAAGCGCATGGTGCCACACACTTGCCAAGGAGCAGGAGGAGTGTGTGAAGCAGCTGTCCCAGACAGGAGGGCAGCAGCTGCCTTTCCTGACCCAGTTTTTCTGGAAATGCACGAGTTTGGGTGGCATAAACTGAGATCACTTCCTCCTGGGCTGGAGGAGTGCATGGGGAAGGCCATACATTTTTTTGCTTCCAGCCCCCCATAGATATAGTGTAGGATTGCCCTCAAAACCAACATTACTTGAATGATCATCGTTAAGGAACAGGGCTACCCCAGTGGTGCCGGCGAGAATACACCCAAGTGTACTTGGTGATCTATGGGAAAACGAGTACCATCTCAGAGAAGTAGGTGTCAGTGGTCCTTAAGTAAGTTGGGCTATGGGCTGAGTCACAGGGAGGCTTCCCGGCTTGGGAACTGCTTCTGGGGATATCTGCCACCCGCCGTGACTTGCTCGAGAGTATAGACACAACGGCCCTGCTGCTAAATCTTTTCACATGTCAAAACTGAAAGCACAGGCATTGAGTTTCTGAGCTGTGCCTCCAGGACATTGTTCAGACATGTGGACAGACTTGCTTAGAAACATAAAGCAAGGCTCAGCTTGAATCATGGTGAACCCCTCTGCCTCCTGTTAAAGCTTCTGTTCTCCAGAGGGTTAGCAGCAATTGCAGCCTGTGCTGATGGATAGCTAACACTGAGCTGAGCTTCATAGAACTGTATCCTTGCCCAGAGAGTTATGTTCCAAGAGGATCACTGGCCCTTTTAGAACAGAAAAAAATCTAGCATTGTGTTCATAGTCCAGATTCCCCAGGAGTATCTTTCAGTCAGCACAGAATAGAGACCCTGCAAGAAAGACCTTGATTCACTTAAACTAGAGTGGGACATAGAAGCTCTAGGAAGGGTGAGCACAAGCTCTGTGGGTGTTTGTGGAAGCCACACAAGGGCTCCGATGAGAAAATGCAGCAGACATGGTAAATATGCATCTTTAGTTTTTCATACAGTTGGAAATGGATAAAGGCTTGTTTGACCAGCTAGGAGATTATATGTCCAGGAAATAATCATGATTTGGTATCAGGAACACAGCAGATGAGTTCAGATATTTGAGTGCTGAAGCCTACCCTTATTATTCTAACTGGGTGAGTCCATCCGTCAACTTCTGCGGGAGTCAGTGTCTCCATGAGTAGGAAGGGAGTGATTCTGTTGCACAGAGTTATTGTGAGATCAAAAGCCATCGTATATAGGAAAGTGACTGGATAAGGGATTCATCTGTGAAAAGAAAAAAATGTGACTTAAACCCTGGAATCCACAGAATTATTTTTGGACAGGAATAAATTAGAAGTTAACTACTACCAATCTCCAGACAAACAGGAGGCAGCAGCTGCATGGCACAATTTATTGTTGCTGCTTTGAGAGCAGCCAGCTGTAGTCACTGTTTTTGTGAATTATTGATTCCCAGAATCTTATCTTTCATGTCATTTTAAAATAATTTTATTTTTGTCATTTGCCGTTTCCAAGAGAACTACAGAGCTGGCTATTCAAATTCAGTCTCTGCTGACCATAGAAAATCTTTCTAGAAAAATAGTTTCTAATGTAAACCATCTGTCGGCATCTCATCCTGAAGAGTCTGACATAGAGGTACACCAAGTCGAAGGTTCAAGAGAAGCAAGCCTTTTGGCCAAAAACTGTGACCTTAATGTTAATGAGCTGTTCTGTTAACCTGTTCTGGTTAACACCTCGCTCTAATGTTTTGGTTAATGCATTACCACAGACTGCTGTTGGCGTTATCTGGTGCCATGCATCCTGCCATTCCTGGGTTTTGATGTGGAGGAGACATCCATGAATCGCAGGCCAATTGAATAATGAGGAACCTCACTATTATTCCAGGCCCACACCAAATGTTTCTCCCTGATTTGAGGACTCTGGTTCACAGTGTTGGAAAACATGCCTCTGATCTAAGACAAAAGAGGGCTTCCCAAAGTCCATTGCAAGCATCAGCTTAGTGACTCTCACTTTTGGGGGTGCCTGGGCCTTCAGAGCAGACTCTGATCCACTTCCCCAACCAGCCTTACACCCGGGGTCCATAAAATTGCCCCTCCCCCATGCCAGGTTGCAAGTAGAACAGAGATAACTAGGATGTGCCACCCTCTAGGCATGGGGCAAGGTTCCCTCCCATACCTGTGCTGCTTGTCACATGACTGGAAACAGAGACGGAACAAACAGAAGGACAGCAAACAGCAAACAAAGCCAAAGAGGGACACATAAGTAGGGACCTTGAGCAAAAAGACTGTACCCTCTAGTAAACAGGCAAAAAACGGTAGGCTACAACCATCTCCTGCTTCTCCTTCTCCTCCTTTTTGCCCTTCTCCCCCTGTTCCTCCTTTTCTGCCCTTTGAGAGAGGAGCAGGAGGATGGGAGGAAAGGAACTAGAATATAAACCAGAAATGTTTCCTCCAGTCAAGGCTCCTTGAAATGGGTGATTCCAGATTGGGAGCAGGAAACATTCATGGTAAATCTACGATAGCTTTTTGCAGCAGAAAGCAAAGCCGTTATCAGAACGAATGTGTCATAGCAAAAGGAGGTGGGAGTCACCGTGAAGGACTCCCCTTGGCCATGGATGAGAAAATTTGAGCACCCAAAAGAATAATGATGCAATTGATTGAAATACATATGTAAATCCGTAAGTTCATATTGATAGTTTACTTAACAAAAGTCATCCCCCCTTAACAAAAATACCTCTTTAGGACACCATAGGAAGTATTTAGTAAACTCATTCCCTATACTAAAAATGAAAGGGAGAGAATCGTCGGCATTCATTCTGCCTTCCTTGTACAAACTGCACTTCTGAGTAAACAAACAGCATTAACTGAAGAAAGGAGAATTCTTCTTTCCAGAATTCTAGCTCCTAAATGTAGAAGAAATGACAGAATTAGGAAAAGATTATCACTCTCCAACCCCTAATGAAATTATTGATTCGAACAGTGGTCATCAGTGGACGAAACCGTTTAGATTAAAGGTTGACAGGGAACTTTACGATGGAGGAATTAAGCTGTCGTCAACCCGAACCCACCCAAACTGATACAACTCGACGCTGAAAGAAGCATAGAAAGCAGACTGTCCACATTATCTCCACAAACTTAAAGACACTAACATCCTGTTTGCTTTTTAATCTGCTCACTCAAGTCCCACAGGCTTTATTAGCAAGAAGTCCAGCATCTCCTGGTGGAGGACCCTTCGTCCCACATCCCTCCCAGTTCGAGAGTGGGGCTGGCTCAGCTCCTAGGTGGGCAGATCTGGCTTGTGTCAGAGGTGCTCTTACTCCTTATGGCCGCAGTGTGTCGCCGTGGAGCTTCGTCCTGCCCAGCCCTGTCCACCTCCGACCTCGCAGCTGCGCCTCTCGTGGCCGCAGGATGTCGCCGTGGAGCTTCGTCCTGCCCAGTCCTGTCCACCCTCCACCCTGCAGCTGCAGTCTTGCTAATTTCCTGCACAGCCCTGGGATGGGGAAGGGGAAATGGTTTGAATTAAATCCGTCTTAGTTCGTACTCACAGGACATCCTGGTCAGTTCCGAATGCCTTCAAAACTCAACACAGGGTATAGCGGAACCAGTTATTTCATTTAGTCCATGAAATATTGACCCTACTGTGTGGCAGGCACAGTTTCAGAGGTTTGGGATGTATCAGTGGACAAAACGATGATTCTTGCCCTCCTCAAGGAGCTTGAGGGAGGGGGCGGCGTCTCCATATACCAGCCCCTCCCACCCCCAAAGCCTTTACCTGAGCCCAGGTCACCAACAAAGACTCCTCCTCCCCTCCGGATGGGTGTTGAGTTGGGGGGAGTACTCTTTCAATCATGTAATTTGAACTTCTCCCCATACAACATCAGGCTGCATGTCAGATGAGGGCTGGATTTTACTAAACTACGCACTCGCATGCAGGCACACAGACAAACCCCTTTTATAGTAAGGTAGGGCTTACTACTCTGCACTTGCGTAACTGAGAGCCATGAAGGTGCTCCTTCCAAGGCAATCACGTCACTTCAGATTGCAAAACGAAATAGACACTGCTGCATGTAAAACAGACTGCTCATCTTGCAGGATTCTTAGGATTAAATCACATATCTTCACTGGACTATAAACTCCTGAAGGCTATGTTTTGTTCCCTGCTATGTCTTTTTTGTCACTGCTATATCCTCAGCCCTTACAATTGTGCCTGGTCCGCTATGTGCATACATGCACACGCATGCTCATGCACACACACACACTTATGCATTCACATACCCACAATAATGGAATAAGCCTGCAAAGAGTGTCATCTCATTAAACATTAGTCGCCTTCCTTCTTTTCCAGAACATGGACTATCCCCTCTGGTGTGGGGAGTACCACATGACGCAAACTTAAATGTGTACACATATCACTGGGGATCTGAAGATGCCAGTTCAGATAGCCTGGGGCAGGGTCTAAGATTCTGCATTTTAACACTTTTGAGAGATGTCAGTGCTTCTGGGCTGGACCTCATTTGCAATTGCAAGACACCCTTTTTCCTCTTAATACAAAGCTGCAGCAGTAAACTGGCCTCTTTCCTTCTTGTACTCTTGCCGGAAGAAGGCATGTGGGGGCAGAATGGTGACAGGACTGATTTCACAGGATCCAGGATGCCATCGGTTATAAAACACAGCCTGATTTCAGAGACTTAAATACAAAAAAAGAGAGTGCATCTTATAACATATGAAATAAGGCATTTTGAGCAGCAGTAGAGGATAATAGTTAACTGCTTGGTGTCTGGAATCATAGATATTCATTACCTTTCTGACCTTGGGTACATTCCTTAACCTCTATAAAACTGAATGTCCTCACCCCAGTAACCACGAGGGGTGCCTGGTGAATAGTATTGGCCCAGCCATCTTGGTATTTCAGCTGTCCAGTGAAATAAAAAACCATTAGCTGATAACTTCTGTATTTGCTTCAATACAGTTTGTCTGAAGTAAAATAACTGGGTATAAAGAAATAAACATGCTATGCAAATTTTAATCCTCACTTTTTTCTGTACAGCTCTGAACGTTTTTACTATTTTTCTAAGAGTTTGCATGTATTACTTGTGTAAAAATAAAAATATTTTTTTAACTATTGTAGTTTTAAAATGGAAGCCCAAATCATTGATGGAAGTGTGCAGAGAGCCTCCTGTGAGGCTTAGTAAAAGCAGTCACCACCTCAAAGCATTAAATGCATGCAAAGTGCTGAGTGCACTGCCTGGAAGCATCCATCATAGTGGGTGCTCAGTATATATTACCTATTAACAAGTGTTTGCCTCTGGAAGGCAGGCTTTTCTCTCTCCTTCACTGCTGTTTCCCAGCACTCAGAACCATGCTTAGAACATGGAACGTACTCAGTATACATTTGATGACTGTATGAACCTCCAACTAACTCTTGCAGGTGGTCAGGTGGAGGAATGGTGTTTGGGGGAAGCTTTGGCTGGAAGTACCTGGCCTTAGGTGCAGAGACCAGTGAGGCCTGTAGCTGAGAAGGGTGAATGCCTTGAGTTGCTAAACCAAACCCTGGACAAGTACAGAGGTTGCTTTTCAAGCCAGGCAAGGTGTTTGTTACAAGAACGCTTTTAGGTCTTTAAAGTCATTTATTGCCAGTGGTACTGAAGGGCTGATTGGGGTACCAAAACAACTAAAATGATGGACTCCCTGGCACTTGCTCAAAGGGACAGGCTATGCAGAGGACTGTTCCCAGCACAGCACCAGGGAGGGTGGGCAGGAAAGAAAGGCCTTTGGCTTGGTCCTGATATACAACAGCAGCAAAGCCCTGCCTGGGGCTCTCCCAACAGCAGGGAGTTGCTCCAGGAAAATAGGGAAGTCAACCTGGGCCTGGGAAAATGTTCAGCTATTTACACCTGAGGACTGTGATTTGCAGAAAAAAAAGAAACCTCTCAGCAGTCTCCTTGTCCTTTTTCAGTTTTGGGTGGGACTTCCAAGAATGTTCCTGGAGAAGGGAAGAAGCTACAGGGTTGTGGGAGGCTGCCTAGTATATAACAAATCAGTTACTGAAATTAGTTTGAAAGGTCGTTCATCAAGTAATTTCATAAATAATTCTCCAGAAGTTTCACAGTAAGTCTCCACATTTTTTCTTTCCAGGTGACCTTGTACAAGGGCTCTGACATGGAGGACTTCGGGTTCAGTGTAGCAGATGGCTTGCTGGAGAAAGGAGTGTATGTCAAAAATATTCGCCCAGCTGGACCAGGAGATCTTGGTGGCTTAAAGCCCTATGACAGACTTTTACAGGTAAAACCCCAGGTAGAATTATAATAAATTTCACTCTTCAAAGCCTTACTTGACCAATGATCACCCATCCTTTGCCTCCAGACTAGACTAGGGGCCCCTCCTATATAGGACAGAAACTTTTTCCTTTGGTAGAACTTGCCAGTCTTTGAAACTGCCTGTTCTCCTGTTATCTATTCCCCAACAGATGATAAACTTCTTGAGAACAGTGTTAGTACCCTGTTCTCCCATTTCCCACTATACACTGCTTGTATCTCAATATTCACACAGTATCTGCAACCAAAAGGTTGAACATTCTTTACATAATGCAATACTATTGTGGTCACGTGTAGTTTCACTGAGCATAACAAATTCCTGATTTTATATACAGTTTCTAGGAAGAGCATTTCACAGGAAAAGGAGGGTTGACGTCAGTCTTGAAAGCATATTCAACTGGAATGAGTCTGTTACTACCAAACAGCTGACTTTCAAAGCATGAGATTGCACTGATCATTTGACTTTAGACATGAGTTCACTGGAGCAAGTTGCCATTGATCAGTTATATAATTTTAAAGCCAATGCTGGCAATCATTTTTACCATAGCAATACAACAAGTAGTCTTCTCAAGTTCTCCTAGGAACCTTTATTTTCCAGATACTCTCATAGTTGCTGAATGAGTAAATGTGGACAACTTATTTAACCTCTGTGAATGTCTTCCTAATCTATAAATTGGAGCTATACCTACATTCATTGAAGTGGCAGCTATAAAAGGAGACTAGAGTTGGACTGTGAAGGGCCTTGGATGCCATGAAAAAGCTCTTGCCTTTATTCTGGAGGCATATTAACTTCTTAAGCAGAATAATGACATAATTTGTAATTTAGAAAGACAATACAATAATGTCACTGGTAGACTGGAGTAGGGACGGGAAGGGGAGGATCCCAGCAAAGGAGACCAGGTAGGTGTGGGTAAGATGCCTGGGTCAGACCTGAACCTTTCATGCCTTCCGCACATCCTGGTAGAACAGTCTGGAAGGCCATTGGCAGTTTGGATCTGCTGCTCAGGACAGATGTTAGAGCCAGAGCTAAAGGTTTAGGATACTGAAGGCATGGGTTTGAATAAAGTTACCTATGGTGGACTTACAGTAAGAGAAGAGAGCCAAGAAGAGAATGCAAAAAAAAAACAAAATTTAAAGGGAGGAAAGGACTGAAAGTGCGCAGTAAAATGGTAAGAAGATCAAAACAAGGTGATGGCCTAAGAGCCAAGGAAGGAGATTTTAAGGATGAGTAGGTATCAGAAGCAGCCAATACCAAAGGCCAAAGGGGATGGGAAGCTGAGACGCAATGCCTGTATTGGACAATCGGGGTTATACATACCATGCGTGTCAGGTCCCAGACCTGCAACAACTGGGGAGAAATGAGACAGGCCTGTGTGTAAGCTGGGGGGTGGGGAACAGGCTCACTTCTCACCGTGGGCAGGGGCACGGGCTTTGGCATCAGCTAGACTGTCTGGGGTCACATCCTAGCTGGCCACTCACCAACTGCTAAGCTGAGGCAACATCTTAACCACTGTGCCTCACTGTCCTCACCTGTAAATTGGGGATAATACCCAGCACTTGGAACACCTGCCACAAGTGAGCCGTCTGCTCAGCATGGGGCTAGCAGGCGCATCCTGGTTCCGTGCTCTCAAGGGCCTTACCGCATAGTAGAGAAGTAAGCCAGCAACCACGTTATAGAGCAGTCAGCAGGGAGAGACTCTCTGCCCTGGGCGCCCCTCACGCACCTTCAAGACAACCTGGTGCACCCAAAGCGTTACTCAGAAGCTTGCAGATCTGTCTGATGACTACAGTATTCAAAATGGCTCTTCTTAACCTTTCAGGTGAATCACGTCCGAACAAGAGACTTTGACTGTTGCCTTGTTGTGCCCCTCATAGCGGAATCTGGCAATAAGCTGGACCTGGTTATTAGTAGAAACCCAGTGGCTTCACAGAAGTCTATAGAACAGAGTCTACCCGGAGGAGAATGGAGTGAACAGAACAGTGCTTTTTTCCAACAGCCTAGTCACAGTGGTAATTTGGAGATACGAGAACCCACTAATACATTATAGCAACGCTTCTTATGATGCAGGACAAAAGACAATATCTACATGGTGCTAAAAATTCCCTTTAAGATTTCTGTGACATTTAAAGCACAGATAATCATGTGGCATTAACTGCAAGCACAGGGGTCTTTTAAATCTCATGGCTCATGTTCACTTCCCTTTCCAAGTTGAAGAGCCTTCTTTTTTGGTGACCACTATGGTATACGGCAGGCAGTTCCTTGCCAAGCCCAATGGTAGAGAAAAACAAAACTAGGTAGGCCACCCCTCCCCACAATCAACATAAGAGGAAATTTTTTACAAGTTCATCTTATCACTTTTTAAAAAGAGAAATGTGTTTGAAAAAATTCTGATAATTTCCTTAATTCACTTTGAGATCAGTTTCTTACTATGAAGTCATTAATGTGAGAACTTGACCAACAAGGCTTTTCATAAAGCTGGCTCTACTAGAGGGGCTAGAGTTTGGTAAACTGCTGGGACTGCTACTGTGGGAGGGGTACAGGTATAGAGCTGTCTTAAAACGTTTCAGCAATGATGCACGTAGGAGACCTTAATAGGTGGTGGTAAATGTTTTGCCCAAGTATAGGAATGATTTTAACTAAGATGTATGCTATTCCCTATGCAACAAATTATCAAACAGGATATGTCTTGTGACCTGTTTTTTTTTTTAAGGACACATATTTTTAATAGCTGAAAAATCTCTGATAATGAATTAGTGTTTAGTAACACTGAGAATTAGTTACCTTATTTTTAAAATTCAAGATTAAGAATTTAAGAGCGAATGAAGAGTCTATTAAAATGAGGTTTATCTTAATAATAGGCAAATCAAACTCATATTGCTTGACATGTTTTGAAAACTGGTTATATTGAGGGGTGTACAGCACATGTACCTAAAAATGACACTGGACTATCTTTTGTTCTGAGCCATGCTAGTTATTGAAATTGTAAATACATTTTTCACAAAATGCATTGCCAATTATTGCCATCCCTCAAAGCAATAAATTGTGACAGTTGCTTTGAATGTTTGTCAGCAACTGTTTCCATTTGTTCAGATATTTTGAATAGTTACACTAATAACTGTTATTTGGTGAATATTAAAAAAGATCTGTATATTGATTGTAGAATCTCCATATTGAAACAATTACTTTCCAAACATTTTCACTTTGGTCAATAATTCAAACAGCTGCTTAGGTAAAGCATTTAAACACTGTGTCCTGTGTTTAAGGAAAAAGCTCACCTTTCTTTTTGTGCAAAGAAATATAATATTTTAACCATATTTCAGAACCGCCAGGGCAAGAAAGTATAAAGCAGAATCATGTTAAGGAAAAAAAAAAAAAAGATCATGAGTCACTTAAATATGTATTTTTATTTGTAACAAACAAGTATTAAGCTGTAAAGTATTTTTGTACAAATTTAATACTTTATTAGCATGGTATTTATCGTCAATGTATGGTTTTGGGGAATTCAAAATTGTTGCAAATATTTGTATGGAAAAAGAAAAACCCTCTATCAAATGGAATAAACAGTGATTTTAAAAAGCAAAAAAAAACAACATGGTGTGTGTATTTTTTTTTGTTCCTTTGAGTATATTTTCATGTTCTAGACTGAGCCCTACACATGCTTATTGTTACACAATTTTCTAAAGGAGGAAGGTTTTGCCATAAACTTGAAAAGCTACATGGCAGAGTGGGTTAAGCATAGGTTCTAAAACTGGATCTAGATTTGAGGCAGCTCTGGCACTCATTGGTGGTATGAAATTTACTTACCATGATTTAGCTTCACTACCTGTGAAACAGAGTGCGTATCTGCACTGCAGGACTGTTATAAGGACAAGATGTACAACATCTGTGAACGGGCTAAACAGCCTCAAACAAAACACCCCCCACCAATGGCACATTTATTTTCAGTGACAAAGATAGATCTTAACTCAAGGATCACAACATCTGCCTTCAGAGAATATTACATGTATTCTATGAAATACATTTACAATAGCTATAAAAAGTACAAATTTTAATTACACTACCTTAAAAAAATATATATCCATAGTCCCAACATTTTCATTTTTGCAGATTGCCGCAGGCCTTGTAAAATCACAGGATAAAGGCAAAGATGTTCATTCTCACCACTTCTATTTAATAGAGGTTCTAGCCATGGTGGTATGAAATAAAAGGCATCCAGATTAGAGAAGAAGTAAAACTATCTCTATTTGCAGATAATATACTCTCACACATGAAAAAGCCTGAGGAATCCACTAAAAACCTATAAAAACTATAAATGAGTTTAGCAAGGTTGCACGATACAAGATGAATATACAAAAATCAATTGTACTTTTATACAGTTGAAATGAACAGGCAAAAAATAGGAAAACAACATCATTGTCAGTAGCATCAAAAATAAAATACTTAGGAATAAATTTGGTAAAAGATGTACAAAAGTTCACCTGAAACCAGTATGTTGTATATTAACTATACTTCAATAAAAAAAATCAGGGGGAAAAAAAAAAGAATGTTAAATAAACTTGTCCTGTTCCAAAAAAAAAAAAAAGATGTACAAAAGTTATACTCTGGAGCTACAAAACATTGTTGAAAGAAATGATAGAAGCCATAAATAGAAAGACATTCCGTGTTGCCAATATTCCCCAGATCTATGGATTCAACATAATCCTCTCAAAATCCTAAGCTGGCTGCTTTACAGAGACTAATGAGCTGATCCTAAAATTCATGTGGAATTGCAAGGGACCCAGAACAGCTTGAATGAGAGGAACAAATTGGAGGACTCACATTTCTTGACTTCAGAAGTTACTACAAAGTTAATGAAGACAGTGTGGTACTGACTAGCAAGAATCCAGAATTCCTGAGATAAATAAACCCTCATATTTACAATTAATTGATTTTTGACAAGGGTGCCAAGACAATTCAATGGGGAAAGAACAGTCTCTTCAAAAAATGGATCTGTAACAACTGAACATCCACATGCCAAAGACTGAAATTGGATCACTACCTCACCATACACAAAAATTAACTCAAAATGAATCAGAGCTAAATGTAAGACTTAAAACTATTTCTAACTCTTAGAAGGAAAACAGGAGTATTAGCTATGACACCAAATGCACAAGTAACAACAACAGATACAAAGGACATCTTCAGAACTGAAAACTTGTGCTTCAAAGGACACCATCAAGGAAGTGAAAATAAACCCTACAGAAAGGGAAAAAAAATTTCTGCAAATGTTTCTCATAAGGGACTTGAATGTAGAATATATAAAACCCTATACTTCAATAATAAGAAAAATAACCCAATTTAAAAATGGGAAAAAGATCTAAAGATATTTCTCTGAAGAGGTCAAACCAATGGCCAATAGCTCATGTAAAGATGATTCCCATTATTAGCCATGAAGAAAATTTAAATCAAAACCATAATGAAATATACTTTGCACCCACTGGGATGCCGATAATCAAAAAGTCAGATAATAAGAAGTGTTGGGGAGAATGTGGAGAAACTGGCACCCTCACATACTGCTAGTGTAAATATAAAATGGCCCAGTTGCTTTGAAAAACAGTCTGGCAGTTCCTCAAAAAACTAAACATATATTTACATATGACCCAGCAATACCACTCTTAGGTGTATACCTGAGAAATGAAAACACACATCCTCACAAAAACCTGTAGACAGATGTGCATAGCAGCATTAATTATAATAGCCAAAAAGTGGAAACAACCCAAATGTTCATCATCGCATGAATGGATAAACTCAATGCACAATATCCATACAATGGAATATTCTTTGGTATAATAAAAAAGAGATGAAGGCATTTTGCCTCAGTGCACCATGGAAAGCGATGGGTCACTTGCAGCTCACTGGAGCCACTTGCAAAAACTCAGCCAGGGCTCCTGATCTCGCCACGTCAGCTCAACCAACACAGTCTGATCCAGAAATAAAGCCTCCACATATGCTGCCAGTTTTTCCGTTAGTAGCAAAGAGTATAGTCTTCATCAAGTTTGACTGAGCGATATTCCTTGAGTGAATTCACCAAGACTTCTACCCAATGAAAGAAACAATGTCAGCTGTTTGTACATAATTTTTTTTAACCTTAAAAAAAAAGAAATGAAGCACTTATACATGCTACAACATGAAGTCTGGAGACATCATGCTAAGTCAAAGAAGTCAGCAGCAAAGGACCACACACTGTGTGATATGTCCAGAATAGACAAATCAATGGAGACAAGGTTGCCTTGGGCTGGAGGGGAAAAGGGGACAAGACCTAAGACGTACAGGGTTGATTTTGGGAGTGATAAAAACGTCCTGAAATTGACTGTGGTGTTGGCTGCACAAATGTGTGAATATACTAATGGCCACTCAAATGTACATTTTAAATGCGTGAACTGTACATAAATTAGATCTCCATAAAGCTGTTTTTAAAAACACCGGTATAACAGTAAGTCTTTTGACTTTTTCCTTTTCCATTTAACAGTAAATAAAAACTCTTATTTAAAAAATCAAATTACTCTGAGAGAAAAAAAAATTTCCCGAGTATCTCAAAACAACATGCTCCCAAAAAAGTGGTAGTCATGTGACATGATAGAGGTGCTAGCTAATGCTACAGTGGTCACTGCGCTGCGGTACAGACATGCATCAGGTCAACATGGTTGGACACCTTAAACTCATATAATGTTATATGTCAGTTACATCTCCAGTTAAGAAAAACAAAAACAAAAAAACACAATGTGCTCCCAACTCAGAAGGAATTTCTAGGAAAAAAATCCCAGGTGAGGTAGGTCCAGGCAACAGGATGGAGTAAATGGCAGCCTTATGAGATGACCACTTAGCAGAAGACACGACATCCTGAAATGTGTGTCAATAATATAAAAGATGCAATTAGTTTATCTTTACCATCCTTTCAACCCATTGGCAAAGATCACCCACAGTGATCGTAGAAGTTAATAAGGCATGATCCTAAAAGTAAAACACTTTTAAAGTACAGTTTTTTTTTTAACATACAACATCTTTTTCACTCATTTATGCCCAGTGCTACTAGTTCTCATGATGACAGATGTTGAAATTGCCTCGATTTTCTTTGATCAAAACAATTGAAAACATCTGCAAACACAAACACCTTAAAAATAAAACTCCAGTTACAGACATCCACTTTTATCTTCATATTTGAAGTTATGACACTGATTTTGTGTTGAGTGGGGAAAAACAGACAATTATTTTGAGCAACCAGAAATAAAATTAAGTTTCTTGATCATTTGTAGGTCTGAAAAGTTGCCTGGGGGTTAAACTGTTTAGTCTCAGATTCTGAAGTTTGGAAGACACTTGTGGAGATGATTCTTCCACCTGTTAGAACAACAATAAAAATAAAGTTAACTTGGTAAAGAGGTAGTCAGTGAATATGAATATGAAGCTCTATTCCCTGACTCCTTCTGCAAAAGACATAATGCACTTTCCTCGCCGCCTGGAAGACCTGAGCAGATCAGAGCAATCCGCTGTCAGCCCCCTGCAGGAGCCGGCCTCCTTTTCTCGCCATGGCATTCTCTAGAACCCAGCTCTGGGACGGACGTGTAGAAGTGACTACTTCCTGAATGAGTACAATATATCTATCTAATCACTAAAGGTGTACACAAGGGCCCACTACATAATTTGGGACCCAGTTCAAATTTAAAATACGGGCCCCTTGTTCAAAAAGTAAGAATTTCAAGATGGCAAGTGCACAACAGTAAAACAAGTGTGGGGTCCATGTAAGCACAAAGCCCTCTCTGTCTGCCCTGGCTGCATATCCACAATGCCAGCCCAAGGGGCGGGAAGACGAAACACTGCAATGCCACAGCACACTCCTGGTACTATTACTGTTTCCCAAGCACAAGTCAAGGGACCACCGTAGTCACAAGGAAAGTTCTGAACAATAAGAACAATAAGCACATATCAATTAATCTTTCACAACGCTCCATCTGTTCAGTTAAGAGGACTGTGGTGGTTATATTTATGGATCAATTTGGCTAAGTCAGGGGACCCAGACATTTCAGATATTTGACCAAATATTATTCAAGATGTTTCTGTGGAGGTATTTTTTAGGTGAGATTAACACTTAAATCAGTAAGCTATGAGTAGAGCAGATTACCCTCCGTAATGTAGGTGGGCCTCATCCTGTCAGCTGAAGGCCCTCACAGAAAAAAGACCAACCTCCCCAAGGAGGAAGGAATTCCGCGAGCCGACAGCCTTTGGCCCCAGGCCTCAGTATCGACTCTTCTCTGGGTCCAGGCTGCCAGCCTGCCCTGTGGATTTTGGACTTGCCAGCCTCCACGATCTCGAGCCAGTTCCCTAAAGTAAACCTAGATACACAGTTGATAGATGACTGGTAGACAGACAGATGGACAGACTGACATAGCATATTGGTTCTGTTTCTCTGAAGAACCCTAATATGAGGACTATCTTTACTTGGGAATATTGTGATTAAGCCCTTCCTAGGTTTGGTTTTTTTTTGTTGTTAAATGTCATTTTTTCCAAAAAGTTTCTGGGAATAGCTGCCTTCATATGATAAATTTTAGAATGTTTGCACATATGTTTTTATGTAAAGGGACACACCTGTTCATCCTCTTTTTTGGTGGAAAGAGCTTAGGCAAAAGAAAAAAAAAATCAGGGTATATTCCTTTTAAGGTTTTCTTCAAAACACGAAGTTATTAATCTACAGAAAAGCACTAGTATTTGTTGAATTTAAATGCTGGTTTGGTTTTACTGGAGCATGTGCATGTGAAGGAAGGGAGGTGGGCAGCCCTTCTCACTGAGTTTGATCTTTTAGAAATGAGGCACCTCAGTGTCCCTGAAAATCTGGAGTTACGGAAACAAGTCACCAGTTCATCCATCCTCAGCCTTCAAATCCCTAGATTCCTCACTTCTAGGGACTCCTGCAGATGTCAGATACTTCTGGAAGACCCTGTGAGAAAACTTGCCCTCTTCAGTTAGAGAACTTCAACTGTGCTACTGTGAATGCTGTCAAGCCAGCACTGGGCAGCCCCCCTCCATCCTGCTGTGTGTTCACAGACCCTCTCTGATAAAAGCCTTAGCAAGCTCAGAACTGAAGATGGATAATGTTGCCATCCTCCCGTAGAACCGTCACATAAGCCGTAACTCCCCCATTCCCTTCTGGTGCTAAGAAATCCAAAGCGAAAAACTTTTAGAAAAGGACTCTTTTTTTAGAATTGCCTCTCTTTCCTGTTCCAGTTCAAAGGCCTTATTTATCCCAGGGTCTTTGCAAGAGGTAACACATTTAATTTCAGAAAAAGATGTTTTGCTGAGATGGAAATGCCACCTCAAAGAGTTGATCTGGAATACAGAATGAAGCTTAGGACCAGCAGCAATCTTACTACTTCCAAGAAGAACAAAAGAGAAAACTTTTTCTTTTACAGTGCCCACTTTTATTCCTTTCCCTACAAAACTGTCCCAGTCCTAAGGGTACCTGGATGTCCCTGGATGCCCACACTGGAAGCCTAGGATTCATCCTTAGGCCCAACACCCACTCTGTATCACTGACCATTAAGTCCTACCAACTCTACCCCTTAACATGTCTCTTCCATCTGTACTGCTACTACCTGACTTAGAGCATGACCATTTTGTTTTTGCTGGGAACTCATACCCCAGTCTCTCCCTAACCATAATCCATGAACTCCAGTCAAAGGGACCTTCATGAATTTCAGCTCTTAAAGTACTGTGATCAGAAGAACATACAATCTCTTTAGAAGAGCCTTGGTTTATCTCCTACCTCTTCCAGTGTCCTTAGCTCAACCTGCCATTTGCACACCATGCTCCAGCACACTATCCTGTATACTTGTGTTACCTGATATGCCAATACTTCACACACTGCACCCTATGCTGGGCACACTCTTAGAGAACCTTTAACTGTTTCAATATCCACATGGGGTCAGAGGACAGAAGCACTTTCCCTTCAGACTTTAGCCTGGTAGAGGCAGATTACACAGCAGTCCCACCTCTGCACCCCTTATCTGTATTATGGTGGCCCCTTCTTACCTTCATTACAGTCTCGGATGTCAAAAGACTCGCCCTATTAAGTCTGTTGCCAGGGTTATCAGGCAATTCTTAAGCTTCTCTTGGTACTACATTTGGAGTTAATTTATGATCCCACTTTTTAAAAAATGTTTATGTAAGTATTACCCAACTTGGATCATGCCAACTCATAAAACTAGGAAGAAATGGATTTGGATTATTTCTAAAAAACCAAAATAGGTCTCAGAAGTTTGCTTCCCTTCCCTCAGAAGTTTGATATTCAAAAGGATCTTCTACTGCCTCTAAAAATGATTCTCAAAGGAATACTCAAAGCAAAGGGGGCACTCCCAGAATAGGTGTGACTTTGAGCTCAACACGAAAAAACAATACCCTATTTTTTCAAAAAAGGTTTCACTGCCACGTAGTCATAGCTCACTTTTAATCACCAAGTATTTTTGAAATATTACTGTGTCATCAGCAACTGTAGGACACAAATGCTGTTCTCCAGAGGCTTGGTTTACAGACTCAAATGATGGTTACAACAAGTGCAGGGCAGAGGGGACATGTGCCGGTTAGAGTAAGGGAGAACCTGACAGCAACAGAGCTGGAGTCTACTAGGAAGACAGAGGGTGGGAGGAGGTGTGAGCTGAGAGCTACCTCATCTTCCTGTTAAACCCGATGATTGTACCCACTCCCCACCAGTTACAGTGCAAAAGGGCCCCTTGTCCCCAGTCCCATCCAAAGGGCAACCCCTGTACTCAGGTTCTTGATTATCCCACCTCACCCACTTCTGGACCCCATTCCTGCAATTATTCCCCCTCTCTGAACCATTAATTTCTCATTCCCTGTTGGACCACTCCAGCAAGACCCTAGGATGCTTTAATACACCCATCCAAAATAAAGAAATCCTTCCCTGACCACCAGCCCTACATCCAGATTCAACCCTATCTCTCTGCTTCCTTCCACAGCAACCTTCAAACACTCTACTCCTAGCGCTTCCTCCCCTCTCTCACTTTTTATTCTCTCATCAGCTCACTTCAGTCGAGTTTTGTTCCCACCTTCCTATCCTGGTTTTTCTTCCCTCCCAAACTCCTTGTCCATCTCTTTTGCTGGTTCTTCCTCCCCTGCCAGACCTCTGAAAGTTGGGAGGCCAGAACTCTGCCTTCAGGTGTCTGTCCTGAAATTAACTCACCTGGTCCTCTAATTACCACTACACACTAATGACTCCCAAGTGGACATTTCCCACCCCAATCTACCCTGAGGCTCTAACGTGCTCTCCTAACCAGTGGCTCTCTCAATAAGCCTGCTTATGTGTCTAACTGAGCCTGCAACATAACATGCTCAAAGTGAAGTCTTCATTTCCCCAAACCAACTTCTCCTCATGGCTTTCCCATCTCAGGAAATGGCCCTAAATTCACCAAGGTGCTTCAGCCAGAATTCCAGGAATCATCGTGGATTTGTTTTACCCATTCACATCTAACCAGCAAGTTGTATGGACTACTTCTCCAAAGTGCAGCAGGACTCCCGGCCTCCTCTCACCACCATCCTTGCTCTTTCATTCTCTGGGGCAACCTCCCGACTGGTCTTGCTTCCACCTTACTTTCTACAGGTCACTCTCCACAGAGGCCAAAGGGATGTTTTTTAAGCCTACATGACATGACATGACACCTCCACATTCCGCCGCCAGGAGGTCAGGACCCCAGCCCCCTCCCGCGGCCCTGCCTCTCTCCAGCCTTATCTCCTGCGCGCTCTGCCTCACTCACTGGGCACACGGGCCTTCCCCTCTTCCAGTGAGCTATTCGCTCTTCAGGCTCTCACCTTCCACACCCTCTGCATCTCGGGATGCTCTTCCTCAGGGCCTCACATGGCTGCTCCTGGGCATTATTCCGTGCTCAGCCCACTCATCACCTCCTCCACGTGACCTCACTGAACACCATAGCAAACAGTACGCCCCCCAGCACCATTCCCTGCCTCTACTACCTTAGTTTTCTTCATAGACTCTCTCTTGATCTGAAATTTTTATTTTCTGTTGTATTTACTGCCCACGGCACATTGGCAACTGGAAACCGGGGACTTGTCTATTTTCCTCCCTCCAGCATTTGGATCAGTACCTAGCAGATGAGCTAAACAGTTTTTCAAATGCTGAGGGAGGGGAGGCAGCATGTGAGCCGAGCTGCACAACAAAACCAAAGGGAAGGCATGAGAACCAGTTCGGCTCACTGTGGTGAAGGGAGAGACTAGCTTGATGAGAGCAGAGAAGAATACTGGGAAATGAAATGACACTGGGGAAGCTGGAATCAAACCGGGAAGGGTCTCAAATGCCAGGCTACATGGTCTAAAACTTATGTTGTCGGCACTAGGAAACCACTAAAGGCTGGTGAACAAAGGGATGAGCTGAGCACTTAGAAGCAGCTAGAGGAAGGCAGCCAGGTCAGCAGTCATCTACGAGAGAAGGAACTAAAATAGTGTGGACTAAATGGAATGAAGAAATCCTGAGAGGCATTTTGCAGTAAACCTAGTGACTAACAAGAAGTAGAGGGTGAAAGCAAAGTGAGTCTAAGGGACTCCAAGATTGTAAGCTTCTATCAGGGGGAAAATGGTGTTTGAAATGGTGAAATCCTCAGAGACTAGTGAGATGTTGAGCTCTGGCTCCAAAAAAGCCCATCTCTAGGAACAAAGACGGATCTGGGAGCTGGTTCATGACCTCCTCTTCGGTGTCAAGCGCACTCCATGAGATACCTAGTTACTTACACAGCCTGTCTGTCTCCACCACTGGCCATCAGGGCAAGAGTGGGACCTGTCACTCATCTCTGAACTGCCAGGGCCTGGGATGTAGCAGGTAGCTGGGAACAAATCGCTGATGCAAAGGTGATGGCTGAACCTTGGAACGCGTCAGCGCTCCAAGGAAAAAGGCACTGAGACTTGGGGAGATGTCCCCAGTCAGAGGATGGGAAGAAAAAGAGTGAAGAAACAGAGGCCAGATGAGACAGACAGTAGGGCAAGTGTTAGATAAGGCCACAATGAACCCAAGGGATGGAAACATTCAAATGATAGCAGCAGCTAAATGCTGAATGTCAGGGTAAAAAGTCAAGACAAGTGGAAGAGAAAGCCTCTCGAGCTGCAAGATGACGGGACGCAGCCACTCGGTGGACCTGCGGGGACTAGAGCGAGTGTAGGGCCCACAGAAGGGAGGGGCGGCTGATAAGGAGAGAAGGCGGGAAGAGGCGTAGGGAGACCCAGACGCTTCTCCCACACCCCACACCTCCCGCCCATCACCAGACTGAGATTGCCAGAGTGCCAGCCTCAGGCAAACTGAGGAAGTGCTGGGAGGGGCGGGCACAGGGGAGAGGGGTTCTCGGAGGCTTGGGGACACGTGTCTTCACGCCCCACGGCCCAGGGTAACGCAGTCACTTATGAGCACACTGAGGGGAGCAACATTCAAATATCCCTGGAGCGCGGGGCAACACCACTCCTACCATGAGCACTTTGCTGGGGCTTTCCTCCACATTCACGCCACAGCTTCTTTTGGAGCCTCGCGACTTTGATGGGTCTTCATCTGCATCCACGGCCGCGGATGAAGACAACGGCCACCTCGCGACAAAGGGAAACACACTGTCGTTGGCGGTGGAGGCCTCGCTTCTGCGGACGTTGTGGGTCCCAGGGTCAGCCGTGCCTGTGGGGCCCGGCGAGGCTGACGGCTGCGTGCTGGGGCCTCCGCTGGCTCCAGAGCTCCTTAACGGGGATTCAAACCCTGCGGCAGATGCACAGCTCTCCAAAAGCTTGTTTTGCAAAAAATGTTTTAAACGAGTTTTCCTGGGAACATTGTTTCTCATAATTGCGGTCCGGAGCTGGGACTCTTCTGCAATCACATACACTCTGCAGCGGCCCCGGGTCACTGCGGTATAAACGTGCTGCCAGTGCTGGCGGCCCGCCTTCCCCACCACGTAGACTACGGTGCGCTCCTCAGACCCCTGCGGGGGAGGAATGAATTAGCAGACTTAATTCGGCACAACGGGCGGTGTCTTCAGCAGTCTACAAGACAGACAGGCACAAGGCCTCTAGGCGCTCTGGAGCACCTACTACCTGGCCAGAATCTTACGGATTCCATTTGATTCATTATCCAAGAACTCATGTTTTCTAATTATGCTGCCAAGTTCAGGTCTCACAGATCCACAACTAGCTTGTAGAAACCCAACAATAAATTTAAAGACCATATGCAGTACCAAATCTTCCCTGTGAGAACTGGAAATGATCATTTGGGCTTTACGGGTAAATGTGTTTTCCCACTGTTACTTATATAACAAAAAATAGACACTTTAAATACCAAGTTGTAGAATATAAATATATTTATTTATATAAAGTGTCTATAGATATTGGATATATTATTTTGCAAATATCAAAAATGCTTTAAAATACAGCAAAATTTTTTAAATGGATACATTTATATATAAAATAATCATAGCTATAAAACACAGTAAAATCACTCTGATACAAAAAAAAAAAGAAAATGAGCATGGACATGTAACAAAATAAATCACAAAAAAGGGAAGAAAATTTTAACCAAATTTTAAATGGTCAGTCTCCAAAATGGGGGGGGGGAGGATCTGTGGGTGATTTTTTTCTACTTTTCTGTACTTTCCCATTGTTGAGCCATTTGCTACTTTTATCAAGATAAACAAAAGAGAACAATGAACCTTTGCTCTTTAGGTGTGGCAAGCCAAGAATTGCATAGGTGAGAAAAATGCCCAGAGTCACCATGTAGCCTGAGAAAAACAACTTCAATTTTTGTGGCTATTTTTAGCCCCAATAATTTCAGTGCCACTGTAAACTAAGAAGTGGTTTGAACCATTACCTCCCCTAATATTCCCACATTTCCCCTGCCAAAAGAATTGTGGGGAAACAAATGACCAGATGGAGCATGTAGAAAATAGAAATCCACAGTAAAAAATCTCGTACACAGCAAGCACTTCTATCTCCCTGGACACAGTTTGACCCAACTAACTCCTCAGATTGTAAGTTTGACAAATACTTCCTTATAATGCTGCTGAGTCTCAGAAATTGACTGAAATGGTTCTTGGTTATATGACTGATGAACATATTGTACAGATACAAAGCACCATTTCTGCCTTTGACTTTATACCATGTACTCTGAAACAGCTAAATGTAGCCTAAACTTAGCTCATCAAGTTTAGTCAGCAGGTAACACTGAGAAAAGCTTCACAGCCTCATGTACTCACCTGCTGTAATCACAGTCCTCAGGGCACTACCAGACAGATTGGTAAATCGCAAGTCCAGCCACATTACACTCTGCTTAAAATCACTTATCACTCCTAACCCCTTAATGTGGCTCCTGTGGCCCTTCAAGAGCCAGCCTTGGCCCGCTCTCCTCCCTCCTTCCCCTTCCCCACGAGCCGTGTCCCACCCTGCATGAGGAACCTCCTTGGGCTCCTGCCATGGTCCCCACCCCGGGGCCTCCATCTGGCCCACTTCTGCCCCATCCATGTACTTCCTAGCACCCTGTACTTCCTCTATCACAAAATTTTTGCTGGACTGGAATGAAATTGTCTGCCTTCTTAGCTGTATTCCTCACTGGACCATATCCTCTGTGAAGGTGGGACAACGTCTATGTTGCTCACTATTTTTGATGAATAATGATAAAAGTTAAAATGTCATGCCGAAGGTGTGCTCAGAAACGGGACATGACATCGAACTTCACCTCAATAACCTACTAGAAACCATTTGTCCCTTTTTAAAAATCTTCCTTCAATCATTAGAATTAGCAAACTTCATATGGAGGCAAGTTTTAATTACACAGACGTCTCTCCTCCGATCTCATTACCTCCTGTCACTCTCCCACACTGGCCTCCCTGCTGCTCCTCTTCTTCAAATAGGCCAGGCAGGTTCCCACCCTAGAACCCTGGCGCTGGCTGTTCCTTCTACCTAGAATGCTTTTCTCCCAGATATCCACAAGGTTAACTTCTTTACCTCCTTCAAGGCTTTGATCAAATGCCACTATCTCAGTGAGGCCTATGCTAACCACTACTTAAAATTACAACTGCATCGCACCCCCACCCTTTTCCCATAGCATTTACCACCTTCTAATATTAAACATAGTTTACTTAATTCTTTACAATTGTATTTATACCTATCCTCTTTCCCACCAAACATAACCTTCACAATGGCAGGAATCTTTGTATGTCTCATGGACTGACTAATGTACCAAGCACCAGAACAAAGTCTGACTCAGTAAACACTTGCTGAATTGAACTGAACTCAGAAGAAACAAACTATGCTGATACAAGTCATAATGTTCTCAGAGGTAAGAGATGATATTTCAGCCATGAGGTAAGAGCCAGATCCAGTTAAGAAGAACATTTAGAGATATTTACTCCAAATTCAACCAGTAATAATAATGGCCCCATCACTCTTCATTTGTCCAGAAATGCAACAGAAAGCCTATTTTATAAATTTGAGAAAAATCTCTCAAAAAATATAACAAAATGATAATGAGTTAGATAGTAGGATGGGTAAGAATTTTAGCTAATCAGTTTGGAAGGTCCAACATAAACAGATCTAGAAAGACAAAACAAAGACAATGAAGGACAAGAAATCTTAATGAAATTATTCAAGAAAATTTCCCAAAATTGAATGAGTTTGCAGAATTACAGAGACCCCCATCATAAAGATCCATGGGAGGAATTTCTACAGGATCTCACACCAGGAATATCTCCACTTCTTAACAATTGGGTTTCTTGTTTCTTGGGGTTTTTTTAATACAATAGACAGAGTCAACTTACCTGTACTGTCTTATTTTGGGATCTGTGGCTTTAAGGGAACTTAGAGGCAAACCTGCAGTGCACATAAGCAAGCAAAAAGTCGCTGTGCATCTCAGCATTCCAACCCCTCCAGGCAGGAACCCTTTTACCAACCTTAGCTTTATTTTCTACTTGACACTCTTCCTTAATCTTTGTAAAAAATCATGTTGCATTGCAGGCAGCTTCTGTAAGCCATTTCATATTCTTTTTGGAACTGAGATAGACTAAATTAATAAATAAAACACCATTCACTTAAAAAAAAAACACTTTTATGCTAGTTAATGTTTGCCTACTAGTAGAGGATTATAGGCTAACTTAAATTTATCTCTGTTACAAATGTAGGTTGATACAGCCTCGTCACTGAAGCACCATACCAACACCAAACAGGGGAGCTCAAGACAACGACAGGAATAATAGAGCCACAAAAACCTAGAATTCAAGATGACTAAAACAGAGCTTAAAAGCAAATTACAATAAATGCAATGTCAGGTTTAGGATTAGATCTTGGGACAGAAGAACAGTATTAGTAGGAAACTGGTGAAATCCAAATAAAGCAGAAAGTTTAGTCAGTCATTTCGTACCAGTAGTTATTTCTTAGTTTTGACAAATATACCAGTTATGTAAGAGATTAACAATAGGTAAAGCTAGGTGTGCGGCATGTATAAATTCTCTGTACTACATCTCCAATTCTTCTGTAAATGTAAAGTTATTCCCAAACAAAAAGCAGGTGTCTCACAAGGGCAGAAGAAGGGCATTCAGTTGTCAAAACTCAACCAACTTTATAATTAAAATGTGTATGCAAATTGTGCCCTAATAAGTTTACCAAACAACACAAAAAACAAGTTGCAAAGATATATAAACATTACAATTACCATTTATATAAGCCTTGGCAACTTTGTTTCTAAATTAATGGACCAATTCATCAGAAACAAATTCACTTCTGAGGGAGGGAGGGAAGGCCTGGGACCAGGGCAGGACAAGGGAGGCGCTTGCTTTGGGCACAAAAAGAGGAGGTTAAGAAACTCAGCAATGAAGATACAGGACATTTTAATGTAATATTTTTAGAAATAAAAATTTAGACAAAGATCTGCAATGAACAAAATACCAAAATTTTAAGTAAAAAGATCAGTAACAGTGCCATGCCAAGAGACACCGGAGACTAAAGCAAAAGGGAAGTTCCTCCCAGCCCTGATTCTTCTATCCCCGGTGCAAGAGAGGCCCGCAGGATGAGGCCTTACCTCTAGTGCCCTAGGGCCTGAATAAAGACAGTCCTGAAGCTGAAAGAGCAGAAGGTTAATGTCTAGTATTTCTGAACTTATGTGTACTTTGCTTCCTAACTGAAAAAATTCCTAATTACCAAAAGTGATGAGCCACCAGAAGTAGAAAGAAAATATGCAAGGTACTCTATGATGTGGCCATTATTTAAATAGCTTTGTAAAGGTGCATACTTACCTGAAAAGTGTGAATAGTTCTTGCCCACGCGTGTTTTATGTGACAGTGTTGCATTAGTTTCCTAAAATCCACAGTTACTTCCAAGCCAGCCATATTATCAATGGTCAAAGACCTTCTCTTTCCAAAAGTTACATCAGTTATATCCTGTCACAAAAACAAAAACTATTTTGTACATTTTCAAATATGCACACAGTCGAGATATTGTTTTTGTGAACATAAAATGCAAGCACCGAATAAGTAAAATAGCAAGTACATTCATTACAGTTGTTAAGAATTTCAGAAGGCTTAAACTATGCTTGAGCCCAAACTGCATAAATACATACCCAGATATTTTAAACACAAGTGGAAGGCTTAGTTAGGTCCTTGAAACTTAACCTGAATTTGACTCTCTGGAGAATAATCTGTGTTGTCTTCCTTAGGTTGAAGTCTATAGCATTTCTTGGACTGTCTATGCTAGCCTCCATATACTCTTTGCAAAAAATTTATTTTTCCTGAGAGCTTTTAAAGAATAAGCTTTTTAGTGTAACAGATTATTTATACAATGAGGACAAATTCAAAGGGAACACTTCTATAGTTTCTAAATATAAGCAGCAACCAAGGAAACAATGCTTTGTAAAATATGCGTGTCACTGTCCCTTGTTTTTTGTTACTCAAGCACTTCAAACTTACTAAAAATATATTTCTTCACAAAGTCTTCTAGGAAATAGAGGAGAATGGGACACTTCCCAACTCATAAAGCCAGCACTGCTCTGACTTCAAAACCAGACATTACTAGAAAACTACAAACCAATATCCCTCATAAACCCAGATGTAAAACTCCTTAAAAATTACGGAAGAAGAACGTCAACTCTGATAGGATTACGTTCTGAATAAATCCTAGGGCAATTAAAAAAAAAAGAACACCAAAAAACCCAAATCAGTCTCCCAATAGGTGAAAAGGTACCATTTTTCTGTTCTCACTTACCTTTCTTATGAAAAACACCTCTCCATTGCACAGCCGAATACCACTTTCAAAGTCATGCTTATTTCCAGCAAAACTATGAGGACTACCATTAAAAAGTTCACCACTGGCCTCTAGTTCTTCAGTCTGCTGACTGTTAGAGTTAGTTTTATGGAGTAACTCTGAGAGATAAACATTCCGGGTACAACAAATTTTATCACCAACTCCAAACTGAAGTCTGTTCTGATGGTCTCTAGTTTAGAAAATAATACATTGTTAAAATTTAGAAAACCTAGTTTCATTTCTTTTAGGCAATAATTCCCACTCAGACATGACCCAATTCTCAAAATAACTTCCGTACCCTGTTTTCTTCATTTTTGTTCTCCAAACATCAACACAACATCAGGCGCCCAGAGTTGAGGTCTCTCTGCACACCTCAAACTCGGTGACCTTTTCCAGCCTAACTGTTTCAAGTTAGAAATCTTGGCATAAATTCTGATATGTCTCTTTCCTCTATATTCTAAAAGTTACCAAAAATCTTATTGATTATATCTTTTAAATTCATCTTCTCCTCTCCCATTTCTCCTATCACTACCCTCTTTCAGGTCATAACAGCACTTATCCATATTCCTAGTATAATAATTATGACATTTTATCAGAATTATGGCAGCAAACTGAACATGTGCTAGCAATATGCCAGTTACTGTGATACATGCTTTAGGCACATTATTTCATTTTATCCTTCCTACAACTCCATGGAGAAATCCTGTGTATCGTTTTTTACAAACATGGAGAGGTGAGATTACCTGCCCAACACCACACCTGCTGGGCCCCAGACTGGAAGGCCTCAATCTCATGCTTTTTACCTCTTTGTTAGGCTACCTAACATGATTTGTTGTGTCTCTTTCCTCAACAGACAGGGAGCCCCTCCTGTAACTGACCCTTCTTTGGATTAAGTCCTCTGCACTTAATAGCAGCTGTTGATAAAAGCAAAAGCAGTGAGTTAATTCTTTCTACAGGTAAACAGAGAGGCTTTTCCATAATAGCTGTTTCTCGAACAGATGCTCGCCACGGTGTTCTCTACAGGCATCCTGTTTTGCTAAGGTTCTTGGGTGCACTACACACAGATAATTTGAAAAATTCTCCTGAATTCTCCCACACCTGGAGAAGCTGCCAGGCCTGAAGACCCCAAGGACATTTTAATTCCTTATTTTTCCTATTATGCTGATTACCAGAAAGTCAGTGCCTAAGGGTATATATTATATTTAATTGAAGAGATCATTTGACTTTACCAAAAAAAAAAAAGTTTTTTAAATTTGTGGCTACAGTGATAAATGTCAAAACAAATAACAGAGCAGGGAGTTAAGGGGGGGCCCGCCCTCAGATTCAGCCCTGGACTCACTTGATGAGGCGGCCTGTGTAGTGCTGGCAGCAGCAGGCATTGATAACATCACAGTCCTGCCTGAAACAAATGAAAACACAAGAGGGTGAGGGTGAGCTTCCTGGCGCCTGCCTTGGAATTGCCTCCGTTACCAACACCTGTGACACCCAGTTGACCCTTAGACAAACATGGGTTTGGATTGTATAAGTCCACTTGTATGTGGATTTTTCCCAATAAAGACAGTAGAGTACTGTAAATGTATTTTCTCTTCCTTATGATTTTCTTAATAACATTTTTTCTTTAGCTTACCTGATTGTAAGAATACAATGTATAATACATATAACATACAAAATATGTTATGTTATCAGTAATAACATAATTTAACCAATCGACTATATTATCAGTAAAACTTCCGGTTGACAGTTGACTATGAGTAAAGGTTTTGGGGAGTCAAAAGTTACATGCAGATTTTTGACTGCATGGGAGGTCAGTGCTCCGAACCCCTACCTTGTTCAAGGGTCAATTTACAGAACTCTATAAAAAGTTTCCAGGACTTTCTCTAGGACAAAGTAGTTTGTAATTTTTATCTTAACATAAACTTTTATTTCATTCAGATTTCCTCTGATTTTATATTATGTGGTAAAAAGAGCCTTGTTTAAAAACTGCCCTCCATCATGTCTAACAAAGAAATACCTCAAAGTAAGAGAAAATTAACAGTGATGAACTATAAAAACCTCCCATTCAAACAGTATCTACATTAATAACTTAATGAGACTTAAAAGCAAGACTAAAAACATTAAAATATTGTAAATGCTTTACCTCCTAAATGCAATAAATTGTGATGTTTCTGCACGTTGCAGGTCCTTTTCATTGAGTAAAGTTTTAACTGCAGAATATAAATCTGATAATTTGAAAGAAAAATATTAAGGAAAAGCATCAAATTACAACATTTCTATGGAAGAACTAATTCAGAATTTCTGCTAAGGGGTCCAGGAAAACATCCTACCAAAGGGAATATTTAATTCACTGTGGGAACATCAACTGCATTTGTTACATTAGCCAGACAACAGAAAAGAGTTCCAGGGTTCCAGACACCCTATCCCCAACAGAGGTCAACCACTAGCCAGGACAAATTGTCATCCTAATTTGTAATGTAATCACTCATATTCACTGATGGTTTGTGAATGCTAAATTTAAAATATGAGCAAGAGGACAAAATATGCAACAGAACTACTCAAGTACGACCTCTTTCTGATTTGAGGTCTGGTGGTACTGGTGGTAATGAGCTATAATCTGAGAATCTATATGCTTTGCGTATGTTATTTCACTTAATTTTTTAATCTTCACAACATTCAGATGAGGCAGATATTATTATATCCAGGCTGATAATTTAACTGATATACATACAAGTATAAAACACTGAGCTACTTCCGTAATAGCTAGAAAACAGCTACACTGCAAATACCACAATGCTCCACTCCCCACCCCAAACCATGTCTCTCATTCCCCGAACCTCCAGACCTCCCCAGGATCCAGCATCTAAAAGGTTAAGCCTGGCAGAGGCATCCATTTCAGGAGTGAGCACTTCCTAACACTTATTAAATAGTCTGTCTATCACCACAGATTACATCCTTGTTATGAGTATGAAGCTGAGGCTCCTGGCAGTAAAAGTAATTTCCAAATGAGGTGGGTGGCTGGCCTTCCTCTTCGAGTGCTCAGCTCGCTGACAGTGACGCTCACTTATAACCTGCCCTTCCTCAGAGCACTGAGAAGCAGTCTTCCTCTAATCTCTCTTAGCAATAGTAAGAAACTGCATGAGAGAGAGAAGATATAAAAATTGGGATAGGAGCATTGCAGGCTTTTGAGCCTGCCCCTCACAGCAGATGAATCACATCTTGTGATGTCTGGCTCTAGGAAGGCTAAATAGTTTCTCTCTGAGCCTTTCATTTTTCAGATGAAGAGATGATTATCAGTAAAAAATGGCCATTACCAGAGAGAACCAAGATGGCGGCGTGAGTAGAGCAGCGGAAATCTTCTCCCAAAACCATAAATATTTTTGAAAATACAACAAATACAACTAATCCTAAAAGAGAGAACAGAAGACACAGGACAACAGCCAGACTGCATCCACACCCACAAGAACCCAGCGCCTCACGAAGGGGGTAAGATACAAGCTGCGGCCTGGCGGGACCCAAGCGCCTCTCCCCCCAGCTCCCTGTGGGAGGAAAGGAGTTGGAGCGGGTAAGGAGAGGGAGCCCAGGACTGCTAAACACCCAGCCCTAGCCATCCGCACCAGATCACAGACACAGTGCATGCGTGAGGTGCTGGAAACTAGGGAAACAGGACAGTAAGACCTGTGAGCAGGTCCCCGCAGCCGGCGCACCCAGGACAAAGAAAAGCGAGTGCTTTTTGAAAGTCTTAAAGGGACAGGGACCCACAGCTGGACAGAAGTGCCCCGGGATACTTAGCCCAGCAGCTGTGAATCCCGGGGAACTCTGGGCACCCGAATCCCTGCAGCACAGCTCGGAGGCCCCTCACCACAATAAACAGCCTCTGGCCTGTTCCCCCTCCAATGCGGTGCCACAATATTGGAGAAGCAGCCTGAGGCAGGCCACGCCCACAGCAACTGCAGAGCTAAATAAACCATAGCAGCCGGGCAACATCAGAAGCCCCGTCTGCACGCAGCTGCCCAGCACAAGCCACTAGAGGCCACTGTTCTCCCAGGAGAGGAAGGCCTCAAACTGGTAAGAAGGGACTTTCTCTTACCCAACACACGTGCCAGCTCCCCACAAATATATCTATCGCCATGAAAAGGCAGAAGAAACTGATACAGACCAAGATCACAGATGCAAACCTGAGGAGATAGACCAAACCAGTCTTCCTGAAAAAGAATTAAAAATAAAGCTCATAACCATGCTGATGGAGCTGCAGAGAAATATGCAAGAACTAAGGGATGATGTTCAGAAGGACATTACAGAAATGAAACAATCTCTGGAAGGATTTATAAACAGAATGGATAAGATGCAAGAGGCCATTGATGGAATAGAAACCAGAGAACAGGAACACATACAAGCTGACACAGAGAGAGATAAAAGGATCTCCAGGAATGAAACAATATTAAGAGAACTGTGTGACCAATCCAAAAGGAACAATACCCGCATTATAGGGGTACCAGAAGAAGAAGAGAGAGAAAAAGGGATAGAAAGTGTATTTGAAGAAATAATTGCTGAAAACTTCCCCAAACTGGGGAAGGAAATAATTGATCAGACCATGGAAGTGTACAGAACTCCCAACAGAAAGGACCCAAGGAGGACAACACCAAGACACATAATTAAAATGGCAAAAATCAAGGGCAAGGACAGAGTTTTAAAGACAGCTAGAGAGAGGAAAAAGGTCACCTACAAAGGAAAACCCATCAGGCTATCATCAGACGTCTCAACAGAAACCTTACAGGCCAGAAGAGAATGACATGATGTATTTAATGCAATGAAACAGAAGGGCCTTGAACCAAGAATACTGTATCCAGTGCGACTATCATTTAAATATGAAGGAGGGATTAAACAATTCCCAGACAAGCAAAAGTTGAGGGAATTTGCCTCCCACAAACCACCTCTACAGGGTATTTTAGAGGGACTGCTCTAGATGGGAGCACTCCTAAGACTAAATAGATGTCACCAGAGAAAATAGAATCACAGCAAAGAAAGCAGACCAACCAAATACTAACTAAAGGCAAAAAATAAAATCAACTACCCACAAAAGCAGTTAAAGGAAGCACAAAAGAGCACAGAATTAAACAACCAACATATAAAGAACGGAGGAGGAGGAATAAGAAGGGAGAAAAATAAAGAGTGACCAGACAGTGTTTAAAATAGCTCAATAAGCGAGTTAAGTTAGACAGTAAGATACTAAAGAAGCTAACCTTGAACCTTTGGCAACCACGAATCTAAAGCCTGCAATGGCAATAAGTACATATCTTTCAATAATCACCCTAAATGTAAATGGACTGAATGCACCAATCAAAAGACACAGAATAATAGAATGGATAAAAAAGCAAGACCCATCTCTATGCTGCTTACAAGAGACTCACCTCAAACCCAAAGACTATAGGAACAAAGAAAGACTGAAGGAACAAAACAGCAGCAGAATCATAGAACCTAAGAGTGGACTAACAGTTACCAAAGGGAAAGGGACTGGGGAGAAAGGGAGGGAAGGGAGGAATAAGGGTGGGGAAAAAGAAAGGGGGCCTTACGATTAGCATGTATAATGTAGGGGGGCATAGGGAGGGCTGTGCAACACAGAGAAGACAAGTAGTGATTCTACAGCATCTCACTATGCTGATGGACAGTGACTGTAATAGGGTTTGTGGAGGGGGGGATTTGGTGAAGGGGGGACCCTAGTAAACATAATATTCTTCATGTAATTGTAGATTAATGACAACAAAATTAATTAATTAATTAATTATTTTAAAATGGCCAATACCCAGCTCAGCCCCAGCTCCCACCCCACTCCCCACTTCACCCCCACCTGCCACTCCCCCCTCTGCCACAGCAGGAATCCCCAAAGGTCTCACAGAACACTGCTCTCCTTACTAGCACGGGATTGAGCTGCTCTGCTCTTGGCTTTTTTCACCCTCTCTACATCTCACAGATTAGTAAACACACTGCATTTCATTGATTCTAAGATACACATTTTTCCACATTTCAGTATCTCTGAAATTCTAGCCCAGCTATGAAGCCTGTCTGAAGTCTTTGTACTTTGCAATCATGGACCAACTTACTCAATAATTCACTTAATTATTAATGAAAAAGTACTATATGCCTCTCTAAGGACTATTTATTCATTTATTTTAAAGAAGAGACTGATTTTCCAACTGCAGTTTGTAATTAAGATAGAAAAACAGCACCAGCTAAGCTCTGCTACCATTCTGAAAACAGACAACTTTTTTTAAAGTGCATTCTCATTAATGTAAAGAATGGGTGCCAGACACAAGACTAACCACATTTTAGGGACATCTAAATGGAATGGCAGAGAGAGCAAGTTACTTAACCATCCAAGTCTCATTCCCTTCTTCTGTACTAGTACCTACTATTAACTAGGTTGTTGTACAAATAAATATTATCTATTAATTATTCACAGTATACTAATTGAAAAATGCACCTAATAATCCAATTTACATAAAACCAAAATAAACAATGTATGTTTACATATGGATAAAAGGTTAAAAAGAATAAACATCAAGCTCTTACTGTATATTTGACCTTTGTAGGGCTTTCTTGTGGGAAAGGAGCAAGGAAGATTACAGGGAAATGTTAATTTTTACTTCTCTTTTGTATTATTTGATGTTTTTTTAAGGAATATAAATTATTTCTCTAATCAAGAAAACCAAAAAGGCATTTATAGAATACTATGTACATATGATGCTATATAAAAAGAATATTTTAACATGTGAATGGACACTAACTCAAAGGAACTGAGATTGGTGATACACATGAAGGGGGAAAGGCTTACAGATAAAGTCATATGTCACCAACTTTCACATACAGAGTGGAAGCAGTTAAGTAGGAAGGATATACCTTTAAGCACTGTGGCTACTACTATAAATCCTCAATAATAATTTCAATTTCACTAAGTTTTGACTAAATCACTATACTGTTAAAAATAGTTTGCTAAGTTTATAATACAAATAAGATCAAAAGGTTCAATCTATTTAAATTAATTTGCAATAATTTAGTATCTATTATTCACAAAAAATTAACATGTATACAGTACATCAAAACTAATGAATGCCCTTAACGCTCGCAACAGCTCCATGGGCACCACCACGGTGATTCCCACTTTACAAATGGTTAAGTGACGTGACACAGGTCATATGCACAAGGGATGATCTCCTATCCCATGCTCCTTCCCAGCCCCGTCATGTTGTCAGCCTAGTACCCATAACTAGCAGTGATGCTTGTCCATTTTATCAGAAACAGAACTATTAGGAAATCAATTTGGCAACACTTTGACAGCCATTACTTTTGTTTCACAAATGTGGCCGAAATAATGAATGTATTTACTTTTCCAATGGCTGTAAAAGAAAACCTGCTCTAGCTAAGACAGGCTTCCTCCTGAAAGAAATTGGATTACTGGGGCTTCACTTTATTTTAAGCTAATCATCTACATCCCTTTTTTCACTCAACAAATATTTCTGAGCCCTTAGTATGTATGTGTCAAGAGCTTATTTCTTTACAAAATTCTAGGATAATCTGCTTTTCACGATTAATAAATCAGTTTTATTTTCAGTACCTAATTTTTTACTAGCAACATTTACCTTTACCATCAAATAAAATTATAACTCTACTGCAAAACTGAAATACTTAGCCCTATGTGACACAGAAGATTATACTTACAGGGATGATTACTTTTTGATGATTGAGAACTGGCATCCTCTTCTGGAAGTCTGACAAAAATAAATGTTTTCTGTTGTATCAAGACAGGGAATGTTGGATTATCAGAGATATTCAGCTGTGCATCAAATTTCGGAAACTGACGTCTTGAGATTCTTAATTAAAGATAAAATAAAACACCAATAAGATTAGTACCCAAAAATGTGTCTTCATGTATGATCAGATGAGAGGTAATGTCATTACAGTAATTAATATCTGTTAATAGATAATATATAGAGTGAAAAGGCTACTCATAGACACATTATAAACAGTTAATGAGTTTTAAAATAGAATTAGCCAGACCATAATGTTATATTTATCAATCAGTCCCTTACCCCTAGAAAATTAAAGCCATTACAAAAAATTGCCAGGGAATTTACGAAGCACCATTCTGAGAACTTGACCTACTTTTCTCCAGACCACAGGAGAACTATAAGGTAGGTATTAGCCTCATTTCACAGGTGAGCAACATGAGGCTCAGTCAGCAGGGGTGAGCTGTCCAAGTCCACAGAGGTAGAAACGGGAGCTAGGAGGCAAAGGTGGACCCATCTGGTTCCATAGCCCTTTCTCTTTAAATTAAGTTGGACTCCTTCGGGCCCTATTCATATTTGCGTCATCCTCTTTCTTTTCTCCTTTCTTTTACATATATGGTATATATGGCCTCATTTTCCCAGCTGAATCAAGTATCCACATCTCTGTGCTTCTATTCCCTCCCCAATCTTTTGTTCTTGTATGTCCCAAGACTAGCAAACATACCCGAAAGCAGAGTAAGGGGCAGGTGCCTAGTCATAATAGTCTCTTATATTATTTGGAAGACGACTGACTCCCTGAAAACACCTCAAAGCAGCCTAGATGTCAAAGGCAGTGGTCCCCTACAGGGTCATCCTCAGCCATCCCAACGAGGATGAAAGAGAGGAAGGGAGAGGGAAGGGGCTGTCCTTACCGGAAATATCTCAAATTTAATTTTTGGGATACTGAGAATCATCATGGATCTCCTGCTCTGTTTCTGACCCAGGATACATAATACATTTGTATCTCTAGGAACATTTCCCTGGGGTCACTGGGATCCTTCTGTCATTCAAATATTTGGTGATGATGATTAAGAAGAAATGGTAAAAGGAGCAGAGCTGAGCCCAAAAGGGTTACTAAAAGGAATTCCTCAGTTTCAAATAAAACTGGCTTTCAAGAAATCTAATGTGTTTTAGAGTCTTTAAAGATTTTTCAGACTTTAAAATAACCAATCAGCTACCAATATCCCAAAAATGAGGTGGCATTTAGAAAGGAACAGAAGAGCTGTAGGAAAAGAATATCACACATCCACCTGCATTATGTGTCTTAATATCTTCATGTGAACCTTTGTCATTGACCCTGTTCCTTTCAACTCTTCCTCTACTCCCACTATCTTACTTGGAGTAGACAAGGGCATAGAAAAATGATCTAGTTTCTGCTGACATCCAACCAAGGAAATGTTCAGCAACAAAAACATCTTGTAAAAGAGTCAAACACGAAGATAAATTTTGGCCCAAAGAATAAAGAAAGTCTTTTAGCATGCTGATGCCCCATTCATTACTCTATTACAGAAGATCACTCTCCAGGCTTACCCAAAGACTAAGAGAAGAGAAGGTTCTTTTCTACTTTAAAGGGAGTATATACCACCAGGATTCATCAAGGGGTGAAATACCATACTCATTTTTTTTGCTTTGGGTTTCCCTTACAAAAATTAAGGGAAATTTCTTTCCCAATTCTCCCTTGAGCTCTAATGAATCACTTCCAAGTCTCTGTTCCCCTTGGGCTTATTCTAGTCTTTAAGCTTAGTGCAACTGTAATTCACATATGTACTTTCCTTAAATCAGAAAAACATTCACTTTTAAATTTCAGTAATAATTTATGTTAACCAGTAATGAAAAATATTAACTTTGTTCTTCTAACTGTGGGCCAAAATGTATATATATAATACCTGAAAAGAGAGACTAGGTTTGCTAAAAGGTTATATATAGTAAATGTACTTATCTGAATCACCCTAATTCAAAAGTTACTATGTTGTTTCTTTACCTTTTATTTCTAATACAGCAGAGAAAAAAGATAAATTTTTAGTTAAATTATACCTTGTAGCATTGTCCACAATTAGCTCAGATTCTGTTCTATGGTTTGTCTTTAGTTCGATAGCACAATTTCTTGACTTAAGAGTCTCAAAAAGATCTTTCAGTAAGTTTCCAGGTTCAATGCTGGGTAACTGTCTGATATCACCTAAAAGTAAAAGGGAAAATAAAGGCAGACAGTAGGTCTTAGGTAACCAGGGTCCTAAAATTTCAAAATTATTTTTCTTTCTTCCTACTGATATATGCTAACATTATAAAGACTTACTCTGAGAAAAGAAGTCCCAAAAAATCTATTTAAAATGATTTAAGAATACTGTCTTTAAGAATATTTGACAAAGAAAAAACATTCAATTTAAACAATGTAAGATTTTAAAAAGTACTGAGAAGACAATAAGGTAAAATCTGAATTGAACTTTATACCTATAACCAAGGGCAAACAATGTAGGAACATATATTTTAGCCAACATGTAAAGAGAAAACAGGCTTTAGGTACCAAGGATTTAGTCATTTACTCAATCTTGCTCAATGACTTACTAAACACAGTAGAATCTAGGGCCTCAAATGAATAAAATAAACATATAAAACAAAATACACTCAATGCATTTGATAATAGATAAATTCTAGTAATGTAATGATAATGTTTGGCTCTATTAAAAATCTTTTTGCTTTATGTAAACAAACAAACCCTAGCGATAAGAAAAACCATTGTCTGGTGGAAAGTGGGAGATGCTTAAGCCATTAACAGAATCAACTGTTTATAAAATACCATTGAAATTCTAAAAAAAATTAGGTGTATGCAATTGGGTTCTCACACTGCAATTCTGTATTTTCTCCATTAAATCATAGAGATAGATCAGTACCACTCAACAGAATCTAACTGAATCTCACCAGAACCGCAAAGGACTTAAGAGGCTGGTGAGGTCTAATTTGAGTTACCATAAAATCATAAATTATTCTTGTTACTTATAATTCAGACACTTTATTATTTCCAAATTATCTACATTCTTATTTACTCTGAATCTGTGACATCTTTACTATTTTAATAGTCATCATTTAGGTAATTAGCAATAACCCCTCACAACTCTATTTCATGCACATCCTAGGCTGCTAATATCCTGGCCAAACAAAAAAACACCCAAACTGATAAAGACAGTGGTCAAACTGAACTCAGGGTAGCTTTAGTATGGGCTCTGAGAAATGGCTTCCCAAATGTAGGATATGGATATTAAAACAGTGAAATGTTATAAGTAAACTACTAGCTGCAATGCATTGAAGTAAACAAATAGAATTCCAACAATATTTTAACTCACCAAGGATAATAAGCTTAGAAAGTTTGGAGTGCTCACACAATAAATTTAAAACCGATTTGAAGATTCCTACAGATACCAAGCTCCCTTCATCCACAACCAGAACTCTAACAGAAGAAAACTTCCATGGCCTGTTCTTGGTGGTGTTTTTTTTCTCCCATAAATAGAAGCTATAATTGACCTACAAGCAAAGTATTGACTGAATTTAGATTACAAATTTTACAAAAACCTTTTTTAAACACTTAAATCATTTTATTTTAAAACAAAACTCTTATTGGGGTATGGGTGGGGACTTGATAATATGGGTAAATGTAGTAACCACATTGTTTTTTCATGTGAAACCTTCATAAGAGTGTATATCAATAATATCTCAATAAAAAATTTTAAAAATAAATAAAACAAAACTCTTAAAAGGGGAGAGATATAGGTAGAGAACTTAGGGAAAATGACTAAAGAAATAGAGAACACAAAAGTTACAGGGATGAATACTCAGAAAAGATAGATTAATCTAAAAACAAAACAAGAATCAAATAGCTAAAAAAATTACTTCCTAATGAATATTTGGTGTGTTTGACATGCTTTGCACACAGCAGTATTCCACTGCAAACATCTCAGCCCTTCTCTTAGCACTCCTGACCAACTCCAGTGCTTCTCACAACACAGTCTGCGGACTATGACATGTTTACAACCAGTCCCAATAAGAACAGAGCTTATGCTAGAATCTAAATTAACATCATTAAGCGTATACTTTAATTGATTTTTTTTTTCCCCCTAAAATAAGACTTTCTCAAGGAAGGAAGCAGTACACTGATTCACTTCCTGGCACGAGCTCCAATGTCACTGCACATCAGGAACAATTTACAAACTGGCTATTTTGAGTGGCATGAATCTAAATGATTAGCTAGCTACAAGGCATGGATCCAGAAGACATTCAATAAATATCTACAGATTGTCATCAGGAAGAAATAAAAATTAATCAACTCATTAAATAAAGTTTGTCTTTAAAGTAAGTGTTTTATCTACAGAAAAAATGTACAAGGCTTTACCTGACATAGTGTATAAGCGTTAAAACCAGTTTTCTGTCTCAGTAAGCAAGCTGCTTTCCCTGTAGGTGCTGTAAGTAAAACTTCTATAGCTTTGTCTGCCTTCAGTAGACTTTGCTCAGTAAAGGTAATCCATTCCTCTGGTACATCCTGGTCTTGTTCAAAATCTTCACAAGCTTTTTTTACTTCTCTTTCTTCCAACTGTTCAATATGCTTAAAAAGGTGGCTAACAATTGTGGTCTTCCCACAACCACCTTTCCCACTTATAACTGTCACAGCATTGGAGCAAATCATTTCCAAAGCTGCCATCTGATCCTGATCCAACTGAACTTCACTTATTTCTGCATTCACTTCACTCTCACCATTATTCCAAATATGGTCACTGCTGTCCTGTGTGTCCAGAATGTCCACAGAATTTTCTAATCTTGTTTCATCAGGTGTACCTTCCTTCAATGTATCATCACTTCTTGAATTCTCAGGTTTTGCGGTGTGAATAGATGCAAGCACCTTTCTGACATCGACATGCAAATGCCATGGAGGCCTCATCATCAGCTCACATACTGAAGAGGCAATGCGTCTTTCAGCCTGGTAAAGGCTGTAAGGAAAGATACAGGACTTCTCATACGTCACCACACCAATATCCTTCAAAAACTTCAGAGACTGCCAAACATCATGGAAAGACATATGGCCTAACAGTTGAGAAGTCAAGTCAGCTTCTTCAACAAATGTGTGCCCATGTTCTCGACAGATCTGCTTCAGCGTAGCATATATTATTAACGCATTCTTCTCCAGATCAGTTATCAATTTGAGAAGAGACTTGCACTGACAAAATGCTGGCCAGCTCGCTTCACACTGTAAAAGCTTCAGTTCTCTGTAGGTTATCTTTAAGGAAATACAGTTCAAGTTGTTTATAAAAATTGTAAGTGTTGATGAATATTATTAGAATTAAAGTAAAACCTATGTTATTTTTATTTAAGTCCAAGAAGACATGTATTTTCAACTAAATTTGGAGAAAAAAACTATGTACCTAATACATAACTAATTTGTTTTACTGTACTGTGATGAGATCTATATAATTTTTTTATTAAAATTACATTGTCTCAACGCAATACACATTCAGTAGTAAAAGTCAAATAACACTCTGAAGTTTATTGCAAAAAAAAAAGCCCCCACTTACCCTTCCATGCCTTCTGAAGATAGCATTTCAATACTTTATTTCTTCCAGAATTTATCTCTACATTTCTAAGAGCTTTTTATACTATTCCTTGGTTTTTTTTTTAATGTTAGATATTTAATATGACTACCTCTATGGAAAGTCTTTCTCTATGGAAGCTCTCTTTTATATAAACCATCATGTTCACACGTTTCTCTTCCTCCCACCTTTGAAAAAAGTTGCAGTATACATTTTGTTAATCAATTTTGGTTCAATCAGTGTAAATAGGATTCACAGCTGAGGGACAAGCTGTACTAGGATTATATTAACTTTTACATTGACTACTGGTGTGTTATAGTGAAGTTGATGGCTGTCTTAATTTCTTGGCTTACCTAGTTTCCAATGTACATATTACCAATTCTGCTCAAACTCCACTGCAGAGGTCCAGACATGATCCACACAGTAGGTCATCCACTGGTTCCATTTTATTTATATATATATATATATTTTTTTTAGATCTTTTGGTCTGAAATGTGTCCTCCCCCAAATTCATGTTGAAATCCTGACCCTCCCCTCTACCCTAGAATGTGAGCATATTTGGAGATTGGTCTTTAAGGAGGTAATTAAGTTAAAATGAGGTCACTGGGTGGACCCTAATTCAGTGTGACTGGTATCCTTCTAAGAAGAGAAGAGTAGGACACAGGCACAGAAGGAAGCCCATGTTGAAGACACAGGGAGAGGAACCATTTACAAGCCATGGACAGAGGCTTCGGAGGAAACCAGCCCTGCCAACACCGTGATTTTGAACTTGTAGCCCCCTGAACTGTTAGAAAATAAATTTCTGCTGCTTAAGACCCCCAGAAAATGGTGTTTAGACTTAGGGGTTAGCCGACCTAGCAAACAACATACAATATACAACACAAACTACAAATATAGTGCAATACCTGAGTAAAAAGTCTTTATTCTGGTGGTGGTTTACATGCTCAACAATAGGACTTTAAACTCCCTTTTCCCACTTGAGGCCCAAAAGCTCTTTGTTTTACCCCCTCCCTTCTCTACCGGATAAATATATATGATAATCTAATATTCCAGATTCTTATTTTTCAAAGCATACTGAAATCGTAGTCATTTTATGTACGGAACAAATTCATTATTCCAGTATTTCTCCAATTGGAGGTTGAGGGAGAGGCACTGTAAGCATTTTGGGGGATCCAGAATTGTTAAATTGTATTTTCATTTGGGAAACCACCTATAACCAAGCATTTAAGTGCCACAATTGGTTTCTAATGTTACTGGAGCTTCAAAATGCCACTTCACTACTCTTGACCTCTAATAATAAGAATAGAAGTGGATTCATTTGAAAACAATATTATTCTGCCAAATTAAAAAAAAAATCAAATGATATCATGATGTACCAAATAACAAAAGTTTTCAGAAGTTCAAACAGGAAATAAGGAAGAGTTGCCCAGCAGCATGTACTTGCCAAATTCTTAAGAACTTTGTGTCTTCAATGAGATCTAGACTCAAGTTGCAAATGACAAGTCAGTTACAAAAAAAGTCTATTCAGCTATTTTATATAACTCATTTGAAGGTCATAAATTTTGTTATTTTGTTTTCCTTTATAAATTTTTTGTATAACTATAGGCATAAAAGTTTATATTTAGTTGTAACACTCAAAGGAAAACTGAGGCCCACACAGTTTTTCTTTTCCTTTGAAAGAGGTGTAAAAATTGTCAAGTGTAAGAAATCCTGCCTTATACAAAATTACTAAGTGCCAAGCAAATATCTTACTTACTTTGCTAAATCCAAGTTTCCATGGATGTGTACCTAAAATCTCTTCTATCTCTTCCAAGACCTCGTTAGAACCTGAACTTATGAGACATTTGAAGTGTCGAGGCAGAAGAACTGGAAGGAATTCCATGATTTTGGGAAACTTCAAAGCTCTCATTACAGTTATAAATGGAACTACAGGATATCAGAAAAAAACAAATCAAAATATACAAATGAGGTCATAGAAGAACTGATTTGATAGACTTTCTTATGTAGCACAAGCAGTTCAAGAAATCCCAGAAAGAAAGAGATTTACTTTAATCAGGAAGAACATTGATCTTATAACAATTGCTTTTTACTGAGATGGTTTTCATTGTGCTTAACACCAAAATTCACATCTTTAAATGCTCACATTAACTGCTTCTTAGCCTTTTGCTTCCTTTTGCTGGGAATATAATCAGAATAAAAATTTTGACTACATATAAAGATAAATTTAAGGCTAAGCATAAAAAAAAGTCATTTACATATTAACTTTTATAATCATTTTTCTAACTGTACCCATGATTCTTTTGTCAATTAAGTCACTCAGTGATGTATGACAAATTTTTTGATGTAACTAAGAAATAAAATACTCCATATATGTGAATGTCCAGACAACAAAGCATGTTTAAACATTTTTTAAACCATTTTGGACTGAAATCTTTCCAAAATGGATTACTCATATTCTCGCCTTTCTCTTCTGCCTTCTTAAATGGAATCATAGACAGCTAACTTTTTCTTAATGACTCAAAGGTAATCCTATGAATACAAAAGTTAGAGAGAGAGAGAATCAGAGTTCTAGAGCTGAAAAGGAACCAAAGAAGCTTAAAGATCGTCTCACCCAATCTCTTTATGTTAAAAATGAGAAACCTGGAATGTCAATGACATACTCCAAAAACAATACACATTTTAATCCCACCAATTTAAAAAAAGAGTACTGTTACAAGATACTCTACTGGTAATACTTCAAACACACTCATCATTAAGTATCTTAATTACAGCAAAACTTGATAAAGATCACACTTACTTGTGCTTTCCAGAGGACAGCACGTCTCACAATCTGGGGATGACTGTTCCTGTTTATTCTGTGTAGACTGTTTTTGACCATTCCTTCCAATTTTCTGTTGGAAAGTTCTTAATGTTTCCCTAATATTTTCAAAGTTGAGATCTTTATAGCTTGATACATCACTTACCCATGCTAAAAACTTATTTATATTATCACTGGAGACTTCACAGTCTTTAAGAAAGAGGGAACAGATATGTTTTTGATTTGGTGGTGACATATCAGACTGTAAAAAGTAAGATGGAAATCCTTGAACTTGGTATCTCTTCAATCCCATGGGCTTCACTTGGACCTTCACACGCCACCAAGGACTGTTCATTGGAAAACGTCCAAACACGTGACATATCTCTTGAGTGTTTTCATCAAAAATTACAACTTAAAAAAAAAGTTAATTTAGGATATTTTAAAACCTCTTTCCCAATGTCTTATCAAATCTACCACTCCGTGTAAGCTCTCTAGAATAGTACAAATGTTTCATTTGTCTTTGTACTCCAAGAGTTAAACACGGTATGTGGCATGTACCATGTCTGCTATTTCTCTTCTAAAATCAGTCCTCTCTCTGTCAATCTGACCTCAGCCAATACTGACCACCCTGCAATTTCTAAAAAATGCCGTGGTCCTTCCCACCACATGGTCTTTGCATGAGCTGTTCCATCTGCCTTAAATGTTCTCTTCCTTACTATTTACCCCATTTCCTACAGACCTCAGCTCAATTGCCATTTCCTCAGAAAAGACCACCTTCAATCTCATGAATATAACCTCTCATATCACTACTTACTATTCCTTTTAAGTACTAAGTAATATTATAGTTACTTGTGTGATTATCTAAAGAATGTCAGTTTAATTCACTACAGGGTAGGCTCCATTAATTAGGACAGCAAACTCATCATCTTACTTCTTCAGGGTATTCCAGCAACAAGCACCTTACTTGGAACATAATCACCAGTCACTAACACTTTCAGAATAAATGACTAAACCCTCCATAAATACCTGAAATTTTCTAACCTGTGCTGTCCACTCACATTTAAATTTAATTATCCTGTTGCAATTAAATATAAATTTAAATTTTAGCCCCTCAGTTGCACTAGCTGCATTGCAAGCTCTCAATAGCCACATGTGGCTAGTGGCTTCTTGTACTGGACAGTACTAATATAGAACAAAGCCATCAACACAGGATACTACTGGACAGCACTGGTCTGCACGTTAAAATAACCACGTAAAACACAACGTTCACATAATAGATGTAATACAGCAGGGGAAACTACACAAGGTAAACAACGGATCACAAGGTTATTAACACAAAGTTAATGAATCAGCCATACCTTAAGGTGTTTCTTGTGAGTGTGTGTTTTCTTAGCAGTTGAAAAACAGCCACATATTTGACTCCAGAATAAGGTCATAGGTTAAAGCCCTGATTCTGGGTGTGAATACAGGCTCAAATCCACTTTTATAAAACTATCTCAGAGTTGTGAACATTAAACGAGATAATATGTGCAGAGCACAAACTTAACATGCAATAGTTTTAAAGTCACAGCTATTACTATTATTATTTTAACCTAAGTAAGGCGAAACAGATAGGCCATCCCAAAGGAAGTCTGTAAGCAACGACTGGGCGCCAATTTAGGACAAAGCCAGAATGGGAAACACTTCCTGCATCCCCCTAATCCCAGTCCTCAGGGGCAGGTGATTTCTCACCGCGGAGGCGCCCGGGGAGGCTGCCAGCCTTGACGCCCCCACTGCAGAGCTCCTCGGCGTCCACAAACAACTGGTCTTCACCCTCCTCCACATCCTCCTGCAAAGAGTCATCGTCTTCCTCCCCCAGGTCCTTGGGAGGGAGCAGAGGTCCCTGCAGTTCACGCAAGCAATGATTCCGCCAGGCCATATCCTCTCCCGAGCGTACCCCCAACCCGGGACAACGTGGATCCAGAGGGCCATGATCAGCCAATCAGCTCGGCGACTGTAAGACCGACAGATTCCGGGAACGCCCCCGAGCCGCCGGCGTGCGGGGTGGGGCGGGGCGGGGTGGCGGCGAGGCTCCGCCCAGGTCTCCAGCGCGGCGGGGGATGGGACGTAGCGGGCGGAGGGGGCGAGCGGAGAGTGGTTCCTGCTCTGTGGCTTCCGCAACCACATTTAAGCGTCCGAGAGGTGCGTGCAGGAAACCAGCGGGTCGGTCAGGGCACCTGCAGAACTGCTAGCGCACCGCATCCCCTTCGGAGAGAGCACCGCGGGGAAAGCCACGTCTGCTGAGCCTAGAGAACCCAGAAAAGCGAGCCCTCCCCAGGTCCCGCAAGACGAAAGCCCAGAGGCTCTCCAGGACGGGCCGCACCGTCCAAAACAGAACTGCAAATCCCCAATCCGCACACGCGTCTAGTCGTGACTCCTTTGAGTTGGAACTTCCTTAAGGAGTTTATTTCCAAAAGCACTTCTTCAAGGTACAGATATTCAGGCCCCATTCCATAGCCACTGTATCAAAATCTAGGGCATGGACCCAGGATTCCGTCTTTTTAATACATGTCCTGGTTGTCCATTTTGATGCTCAGCCAGGTTTAGAAACTACTAGTTTGGATGACATTCAGAGTCCTTTTCAGTTTTTCCTCTGTTAGTACACCCCGGTCTACCCAACTTCTAAGCTGGGCTACAGCCTGCTCACAGAGGGGCAAAAAAAAGCATCTACTTACAGCCAGAGTGTAGACAGGGATGGGAATAGGGAAGTGAAAGAGAAAGATGAGTGGTTCTGTAGCCACGGTTCCCATACTTGATGGGGATAATATTTGGAACTCACAGTAGTCTTTGAGGAACACCATAAAATATATCACTACATTACTATTTTTGATACTAATTATTATGAAAATACTCTACTACTAATAAACCTAAAATAACTAAGCAATGTCTGCTAAATCCCAAAGCATCTTATGCTAGATTCTAATATGGATAGATAATAGGCAGCACCATAAGATTTAAGAAATATTTATGGGAGAAAATACTAAAATTGACTTTTTCATTTGGGTATAAATATCCACTTTTGTTGCAAAAATTCTTGGTTGCAACTAACCAAACTCCAGTGTCGTCAAGGATCATCTCTATGAGACTGAATCCTTCCTTAACACTCACAATAGCTCCTGTTACCACCCCAACTTTGAATCTGCTTTGCCCATTATTGCTAAGTCCAATGGATACCTTTTTGTCTTTGTCTTACCTCATCTCTCAACAGTATTTACAACTGAAACTATTTTCTCCTTGTAACACTCTGCTCCCTGGGCTTTTATGACCTGTCTTCTCAGGTTTTCCTCCTACCTTCCTGACCACTTGTAATTTCTTTGGTCTCCTCTGCTGCCCACTTAAGTACTGGTATTCTCCATGGTTCCATCCTATGCACCTTCTCATTCTAATCTTTCCCTCACTTCACCTATTCTGTCACTTCACCTGTTCTGCTAATGACTCCTAATCTAATCTCCAAACCTGTAAAACAACCGCCTAATAGATACCATACTGGACACCCCTTGGCTACTTCAGACTCATCATAACCAAACTGGAAGTTACATGCTACCCAAATCTGGGCCACTTATGTGTGTATACATAGGATATTCTTGTTACCAACACAGTGCTCTGGGCACAAGTCTCCAGGTATTAAGTTCCTGTTCATTTAATTCAATGGCATTCTGCTAGGTAGTGGAGGTGAGGACTCGGGATGGTGAGAACTTTGCTCCTTTACCTGTTGTTTCCTCTTTAAAAAAAAGAAATGTTAACAATTCTAGGGTTCTGGATACCGTTTGTACCATATACAGTAAGCAAGAGCACGCAAGCCTGGCTGAGCATCAAAATCACTTGGAATGTTTCTGGAAATAAGATTCCTGGATCTACCCTGAAGCTACATTTCCACAAACACAAAACAACATACATGTAAGATGTATGTTATTCACTGGGTGATGTTTATAGTAGCAAATATTTGTAAAGAGCAGCAGTGTGCATCAGTGAGCGATTTATTGCATAAACTATGGTATACTCACATAGTAGAATTTTTCAGCAATTAAAAAAAAAAGAATGGGGAAGATCTCTATAAACTCAGGGAGGGATTTCCAAGATACTGTGTTGAATAAGAAAGAGCAAGACATAAAACAACACATATAGTTTTAGGTATGTGTATGTGTGTGTGCTTGTTTTTGCAAACAAAAAAGGAAAAGAGGAAAGATAAACCAGAAATCAATTAAAGTAACTACCAACAGATAGGTAGAGACAGGTCAGAGGAGACACATATGGGAACAAGATTGCTGAGTTTAATTTTTTACAATGGCTGTGATGTCTAAGACATTCAATTTCACATATTCAAAAATAAACAAAAATCTAAATCTAAAACTGAACACTAACAGAATGGAATGAAACTGTCTGTCAAATATATAAAATAACCTCTCAGGGAAAATAATTACTTCAAGTTATTTTTGAATACTTTGAATAAATATTTTTAAGTCACTCTGACTATATATCCTTAGTAGGTTATATTCTGAGGACAAAAGATCTACAAAGTAATTTTAAACTTTGCCACACACTATGGTTAGTTTAGTTGTAATGCAGTTATTTAATTTTGAAATGTGTTGCCAGATAAAGCAAGTAAGTAAATGTCTTCACATTTTATCAAATGAAGATATTTAATGTATATGAAAAGAAATGTAAGCATAAAACATTTTTTAAGTGCCTACAATATTAAACTTGAATTGGAAACATCAATATGAGTTTGTGATTTCTTAAAATATATGTTGTAGCTCTGTCTACTGAAAGTCTGAAAGCAGTGTCACCCCAGTAATTCTAATCATATCTACTACTACTCTAATCTTAGTTTTGGAATACCATTTCTTATTAAAAGAAATGGAGTCTCATTTCTTAAGAAATAACTGATGCTACTTCCAAACAGGCTAAGTAAAAAGTAGGCCTGAGACTTCTTGTACTAGAGGCAAAGAAGCACTCAAAAACCAATGGGGTTATGATTGAAGGTTTTAGGAGTCAGCCTGAAGGGCCTCCCATCAGCCAAATTAAGAGAAATTTGAGTGTCAAAAAGAATAATGACTGTACTTGATTGTAACACATGGAGCAAATCAAAATCAATGTGTCCACTGTGATACTCTCTAAAAAAACTTTTGAAGGAAGAAAGAAAAAAAAGGAAAGGAAGAAAAAAATGCCAGCTAAGAAATTTAAAACAAAATTCTAAAAGTATAAAACTCTCGTTTCCAATCCCTAGTATACGAACTGATTCAACCAAGGACCACCAAAGATACTAAAACCATTCAGTGAAAAGTCAGAGAAACCAGTTAAGTCTCATAGTTAAAACAGAGTACAAATTGAGAAGGGGAGAATGCAGCTCTTCAGTGAAGATACATACATCTCAGTCACCCCTTAATCAAGTTACCCAACCAAGTGCATGAATAATGGGACAAATTGATGTGTCTCATACTAGAATGCAGTATAATGTATAAAAGATCAGCTATGTAGTGTTTCAGCCAAAAATATTTAACCTGATTTTAATCAAGGCTCTAGGCCAGCATTGTCCAGTGGAAATATAATGTGAACCACATGTGTAAGTAATTTAAAGGTTTCCAGTAGCCACATTGAGAAAAGGAACAGGTGACATCAGTTTTAAGGATGCACCTTATTTAACCAATATATCCAGAATATTATTATTTCAACATAGTGGTCAATATAAAAATCATTAAGGAAAGTATTTTACCCTTGTATTTTCATCCTAAAACGTTGAAACCTGGTGTGTATTTTATGCTGATGGCACACCTTAATTTCAACTAGCCACATGTCAAATACCCAACAGCCACATGTGGCTGGTAACTACCATGTTGGATAGCAGAGTCCTAGATCTAATTTCCAATTTCCAACAACTGACATACAAACCAAGTAATAAGAGGAAACAGAAAGATCTAGAACAGAGTTGAGAAAATTTTTTGTAAAGGGCCAGATAGTAAATATTATAGGCTTTGCAGGCCATAATGGTCTCCATCACATAACTACCCCTGACCCTCCTTCTCATTCTCCTCCTTTTCCTTCTTTTTTCTCTTCTATTTACAACCCTTTAAAAATGTAAAAACTACTTTTTAGCTCTAGTGCTGTACGAAAACAGGCCATATTATGTGCACACTTGATCTAGCGTATGTGACATTCTACAAAGCAACTGACCTGGATTTTCCAAAATGTCAATGTCATGGGGAAAAGACAAGAGAGGACAAGGGGGGCTCCAGGACTGATAGAGGCCAGTAGCTGAAGTTAAGGATCTGATACAAGATGAGACTGGGTTGGGGGATGGGGGCTGGAGCAAGAACTTGAAATGCTTTGGAAGCCACAAAGCTTTTAAACAGAAACTTACCCATTTTCTTCCCAAAACATGGCTATTCATCTCACATAAACAAACCTCTCATTTCATTATCCCCTTGAAAGTCTTCTTAAATAAACCAATTAATCTCAATCATGATGTGAGGAATTTCCCTATCTTATTCATATTGCTTCTCATGTAGAAGTTTTTTTTTATCCCTATATTATATATAATGCATTTTCTGGTTATATTGGACATACATTTGTTTTAGAGTGCCTGGACGGTGTCAAGGCAGGTAACGTGCTGTGAAGTTATCATTAACTGGGCTTCACTCCTGGCTTCAGGAGTTGGCAAGAGAATCTGTCCTAGGCTGAGAAGGAGTTCAGCAAACATTCCCTCCTTCCCTCTGCACTTCCCAGCTCTCAGCTGCCTGCAGGGCAGCTGCCATACGTTACTACTCTCACTCTAATGAATTCCTTCCTTACCTATACTCATCAGACCTGTTCGTGAATTCTTGATCAGCGTCAAAAGCCCCCTCCAGGATGAGCTCTCACCAGGAGCGCAGGGAAATCTCCCCGGATTGGACTGCCTGACAACACTTCCCCACCTATTTGAAGTTATTCTGACTTGCTCTGTCCAATGTAATGAGAGCAACGTGTCAGTTCAGGGTGGAAGTATTTAATTGTGGGTGCTCAACACTCCATCCCTGATTATCCCTTGCCTTGGTGATTGTAAGAGTATCAGGGGCAACAATGAGCCATCATATAATGGACAACTGCCCTGGAGAGTTTTGTAGACCTGCAGTAAACTTTGACTAAATGAGAATAAGTCTTTTTTGTATTAACCCCCTAAGACTCTGTTATTTCTCATGTCAGCAGAACCTAGCCTATTCTTTCCAACATAAGACTGATCAGGGTACTATTTAGTTGTGTTTGGTGGGTACAGCGAGAGACATAAGGCCCTTGCCAAAAAGTTTCTATAATTCAATTAAGGTATGTGGATTGAGAGTTAATGGGAGAAAGGGGTGGGAAAATGCACTGGGGTGTGGTTCAGAGGAGTTCTGAATGCTACAACTACGGGAACAGCACTGTGCAGTGCCAAAATGGATTTAAGGACACACACAGCTCTATCTACCAAGAGTTGACAACTAGCTCCATAATTGTCTAACCAGGAATCCAGACTCTTAGTAGGTAAATGATGATATACCAGAAAGACAAAAAGACTCAAGATAAAAGCCTTCGGGGAGGTTTTAGTTGATTCATGTTATTTAATACATTGTTTTCATATTTTTAAAAACATGTAGGATGAAAAATGGGCATGACCTATTAAGGTAAAAAAATTAAAATAATTCCACCTTTTAGGGAACAGGTTGAGCAATACCTCAAAAGTCCATGAAACATTCATGCCTTCTTTTTAGACAGGTGGGTGCTTCAGTGGAAATGTTGATTGAGTAATTGACATTGCTGGTAAGGCCTTGTCTCTAAATGTTATCAAAGTAATGGCCCCAATCAATTCAATGTAGTCTGCACTATTATAGTAAGTTCTTACTCAAGCTGAAATATATGTAGGGCTAAATCCATGCCCTTACATTTCTGTTCTGATATATGAGTTTTTAAGTTGTAGGAGAGTATGTTGATAAAAATTGTTGCCTTCTTAAATGTATTCGCTAGAAACTCCTTTCCTAGCAAACATGCCATGATTGGGGATAAGCATCAAGGCAAAAGGCCATCAATCCTGCCACAGAGAGACAGTGCTTGAGGGCAATCCCTTGTCAGCCATATTGCCTTTTTCTTTTTTAGGCATCTTATGAAAATTATTGATCTCACTTTGTGCAATAAGTGAAAAAGAAAAGCAAAAGTTTGGAAAATATTAGAAGAAGCAAACGGTCACAATTTATTTAGACAGTATATATTTTAGGATAGCTACTGTTCTGGGTACTGTAGAAGCACAGAGAACAAAATAGACCAAGTCCCCTGCAAATTCTCATGGGTGGAGACAGAGAACAAGTAAATAGAAATGTCTAGCTATGTTGAGTATAAGAGCAAAATAAGAGAGATTAAGGGGATGGAGAACTGGAGGGGAGGTTTGTTATTTCAAATAGAGTGATCAGTGGGAACAGAGGCAGAGATATTATCAAACTGACATTGATAAAACAGTGCATTATATTGGCTATGGGATGAATTATTGAAAAGAAAAAAATGTGAATCAGGGAACAAGTGAAGTGTTCTGCAATCCATAATGAGCACTAGATGAGGAAGACTGACTTCATGGAATAGAAACATATTTAAGCATCCCACAGGGTCAGACTTGTTATAGACGTCAAACTGTCCTTCAGGTTAGCAGGTTTAAAAAAAAAAAAGGTTTTTCCTGGGTCTATTTTAAAAGGCTGGAAAATTCCCTCCATTTTGATAAGGTTCCACACCCTTCTGGAACCCAGCTTATAAAGCACTGGAGAAAAATAAGATAATAAAAGTATGTTAGAATGGTAAGGGGCCAAAAGGGAAGGAATGACTGAGAGACAGGAAGTAAAATGCAGACAGAGAAGGATAAAGGAAGCAGGTGCAGGGCAGCAGAGGAAAGAATTAGAAAATTCTCCATTAAAAAAAAGCAGTAACACTGTAATAACAACTCATTTTACCCAATGACAGATTTAATAAGGAACATAAAACCATCTGAAATTCTATTTTTGTTGGAAGAACAGAATTTCGAGAATTCAGAGAAAATGCTTTCATAATCAGAAAATGGAACATTTGTGTATTTTTATCTTCTCCCTTTATTCATAAACCATAAAAATGGCTTATTTTAAGTGTGATGTGCCAACTGAAAGGGCAAGCTCCCAGATTCTATTTCAGTCAATTGGGACCCAGATCCTACTTCAGCCAATCAGAACCTGGATCCTATTTCACCCAATCAGAGCTTGGTCTCTCTCCTCTCCAGTCAGCGAAGAGCTCACCCACCACCCTTAGACCCTGCCAATTGACCAGAGCCACGACCTATCACCCCACCAATTACCCCTAGATCCAGCCAATCAGCCAGAGCCACAACCATCACCCCACCAACTGCCTAGAACCCCATAAAACCTTTGTGGTATTGAAACTCGCTCTCTTTCTCTGGCATCTTGCCACTACATTCGTGTAGATGAGAGATTGAGCTCGAGCTAGCTCGAATAAAGGCTCTTTGCTTTTGCATTGGTGTTGGCTCCTTGGTGGTCTTCTGGGATTCGCGACTTTGGGCACAACATTTGGGGGCTCATCCAGGATCCCAGTGACCCCCAGGACCCCCAACCCAGAGAGCCCTGTGCCGGCTGGTGAGTGTACTCAGTTATCTGTCTGTCTTTCTCTGTTTGTGTCTCACTGTTTTTGTTTGCGAACAAGCCTGTATAAGCCTGTAGGAGCTCCAATCTGTATCTGGGTCAGCATTGACTTAGGCAGACACGCTGGTGGGTCGCCGACCAGGGGTCTTGGGAGATGTCCCTTGCCCCCGTCTGGAGGACGAGGTCCTCATCTGTGAGGAAAGTCGGCTGCTGCTGCAGTCCGACAGGCCCTCAACTTACTTTCAGTTTTGCCTCCGCGGCCGCAGCAGATTCTTCTCTGTAGGCACCTGTTTGTTGTTTGTCGTGTTGCTCTTAAGTCTTGTAGACAGAAGAAATGGGACAGACTCAGACGACCCCCTTCTCTCTCATGACGGACCATTTTTCTCAGATGTTAGGGAGAGAGCTCACAATTTGAGCAGGGACATCAGGGAAAATTTCGTGTTTTCTGCACCTCCGAGAGGCCATCCTTTAACGTTGGCTGGCTGCCGGAGGGAACATTTAATCCAACCACTCTCTTCCAGGTTAAAGATATTAGGGGAAGAGCTAACAACCTCAGTGTGGAAGTCCAGAAGGGTCGGTGGCAGGCTTTTTCTTCTAGTGAGTAGCCAGTATTCAATGTCGGATGGCTGCAAGAGGGAACCTTATCATTATGTCTCAGTCTGTATGTTTGTGTGTCTAAGTGTGTAAATGAAAATGTCTTTCTACCTCCAGATGGTATTAATGAAATTGATTTTAAGACAAGCGCTTGTGAAAATTGGGCATTCCGAAACTTCCAGAAAATCTGATAAAAAAAATGTTAAGCATTAATGCTAATTTGGGTTTGCCTGAGGCGGGCATGTCCTTGTAGTTATCAGCTGCCTAAGTTTACCTAAGGTCATTTAAGTTGATGTTATCTGCTAAATCTTTAAAGAATAAAATGCTTAAAGGCTTGGCTTTGTCTAATATTCAGTAAACGCCTTGTAAATAATCTAGCATAGTTGTTACAAATGAGTGAACTAAATGAGTGTGACAAGTGAACACCTCTTTAATTGTGTGTTACAGTGTGTATAGCCACCTGCAGCCTGAGATTCTTTGTAGTAACCTAAAATCTTAAAGTTTTGCTAAGTTGATATACTTTATGTTTAGTGAGAGATTGTGCTGTAAAGCTCATAGTTACAGAAATTATAAAATGTTCATAAATTTTTCAATCTAAAGAATGCTAGTGTAACAGTTTACAATAGCCTGCTTCTCAGTGTTCACTAGAAATTAAGGTACCTAATGGTTTTAAGTTCTAATTAAAACCACTTAAAGTAATAAGGAAAACATTGTATGCTAAAGAACGTGTCTTTTGATAAAAGAAAGTAACTTTATTGTAAAGTACAGCTGTTTATTTAGAAAGAGAAATCTAAATATAAGAAGAAGGTTGTAGAAAGCTTTGGAAAAATTTAATATGGTCATGCTATATAAAATTAAAGCAAATGAATCTCGGTATCAAGTACACAGCAAAATTAGAATTTTGTTTTCAGTTAAAAAGACAAAGTTTTCTTAAACTGTTAGTCTGTTCTTAATGTTGAAAGATTGCAAAAGGCTTTCTAATTGTTTTATCAAAGAAGTTTCTCATGCTTAAAGTCTCAATGAGTTGTCTGAGTATTTTAAGAAAATGACATCTTAATATTAAAAAGACTAAAAGCTAAAGTTTGCTAACAACTCTGTAAACTTCTTTATTTGCCTTTGAGGTATTTTGTCATTCTGGTTAAACAGATAAGTATTGCTTCATAGCAACCTATAATACTATATAAGCAAGTGCCAAATAAACTTTCTTCTGACAACTTCCCAAAATCAAATTCAAAAAGGTACTTTTACGGGTGCCTGGCGGACAAAGAAAATCGCGCATTTCTCCCTTTTTTTTTTCTTTTTGGCTAGTGCTTTCTGGAGGCCTTAGGGGGACAGGGAACCCAGTGCTAGGGAGGCAGGGCAGCAGGGCCAGTGGGCAGGTGCCTGGGACCAGTGCCTGAGGACAAACAATATCGCACATCTTCCCCCTTTTTTTTTTTGGCGGGTACTTATTGGAAGCCATGAAGGGACAGGGACCCCAGTGTTAGGGAGGCAGGGCAGCAGGACCGGTGAGCGGGTGCCTGGGACTGGTGCCTGAGGACAAAGAAAATCGCACTTTTTTCCTGCTTTTATTTTTTTTCCCTCTTTCATTGTTGCTGTTATTGTTTTGGTTTGGAGAGTGTTTTTTGAAAGTCTTAAAGGGGCAGGACAGGACACTTAGACCAGAGACCCAGAATCTGGGGATCTCTGGGCACTTTAACCCCCTGGGCAACAGGGAGCACAGAGGCCCCTTACGGAGATAAATAGCCTCCCGGCCACTCCCCCTCCAACGGGGCTCCACCACTTTGGAGGAGCAGCCCCAGCCAGGCCACGCCCACAGCAACAGTGGAGATAAACTCCATAGCAAACGGGCAGGTAGCAGAAGTCCTCTCTGTGCACAGCTGCCAAGCATAGGCGACTAGAGGTAGCTATTCTCCCAGGAGAGGAAGGCCACAAACTAACAAGAAGGAAAGCTCTTGCAGCGGTCACTCATACCAGTTCTGCAAACTATCTCTATCACCATGAAAAGGCAAAACTACAGGCAGACAAAGATCACAGAGACAACAACTGAGGAGACAGACCTAACCAGTCCTCCTGAAAAAGAATTCAAAATAAAAATCATGAACATGCCGACAGAGATGCAGAGAAAAATGCAAGAGCAATGGGATGAAGTCCGGAGGTAGATCACAGATGTCAGGAAGGAGATCACAGAAGTGAAACAAACCCTGGTAGGATTTATAAGCAGAATGGATAAGATGCAAAAGGCAATTGAAGGAATAGAAACCAGAGAACAGGAACATATAGAAGCTGACATAGAGAGAGATAAAAAGATCTCCAGGAATGAAACAACACTAAGAGAACTATGTGACCAATCCAAAAGGAATAATATTTGTATTGTAGGGGTACCAGAAGAAGAAGAAAGAGGAAAAGGGATAGAAAGTCTCTTTGAAGAAATAATTGCTGAAAACTTCCCCAAACTGGGCGAGGAAATAATCGAACAGACCACGGAAATACACAGAACCCCCAACAGAAAGGATCCAAGGAGGACAACACCAAGACACATAATAATTAAAATGGCAAGGATCAAGGACAAGGAAAGAGTTTTAAAGGCAGCTAGAGAGAAAAAGGTCACCTATAAAGGAAAACCCATCAGGCTAACATCAGACTTCTCGACAGAAACCCTACAGGCCAGAAGAGAATGGCATGATATATTTAATGCAATGAAACAGAAGGGCCTTGAACCAAGGATACTGTATCCAGCATGACTATCATTTAAATATGATGGCGGGATTAAACAATTTCCACACAAGCAAAAGCTGAGGGAATTTGCTTCCCACAAACCACCTCTACAGGGCATCCTACAGGGACTGCTCTAGATGGGAGCACCCCTAAAAAGAGCACAGAACAAAACACACAACATATGAAGAATGGAGGAGGAGGAATAAGAAGGGACAGAAGAAAAGAATCTCCAGACAGTGTATATAACAGCTCAATAAGCGAGCTAAGTTAGGCAGTAAGATACTAAAGAAGCTAACCTTGAACCTTTGGCAACCACGAATCTAAAGCCTGCAATGGCAATAAGTACATATCTCTCAATAGTCACCCTAAATGTAAATGGACTTAATGCACCAATCAAAAGACACAGAGTAATAGAATGGATAAAAAAGCAAGACCCATCTATATGCTGCTTACAAGAAACTCACCTCAAACCCAAAGACAAGCACAGACTAAAAGTCAAGGGATGGAAAAACATATTTCAGGCAAACAACAGTGAGAAGAAAGCAGAGGTTGCAGTACTAATATCAGACAAAATAGACTTCAAAACAAAGAAAGTAACAAGAGATAAAGAAGGACACTACATAATGATAAAGGGCTCAGTCCAACAAGAGGATATAACCATTCTAAATATATATGCACCCAACACAGGAGCACCAGCAATTGTGAAACAAATACTAACAGAACTAAAGAGGGAAATAGAGTGGAATGCATTCATTTTAGGAGACTTCAACACACCACTCACCCTAAAGGATAGATCCACCGGGCAGAAAATAAGTAAGGACACACAGGCATTGAACAACACACTAGAACAGATGGACCTAACAGACATCTATAGAACTCTACATCCAAAAGCAACAGCATATACATTCTTCTCAAGTGCACATGGAACAGAATAGACCACATGCTAGCTCACAAAAAGAGCCTCAGTAAATTCCAAAATATTGAAATTCTACCAACCAATTTTTCAGACCACAAAGGTATAAAAGTAGAAATAAATTCTACAAAGAAAGCAAAAAGGCTCACAAACACATGGAGGCTTAACAACATGCTTCTAAATAATCAATGGATCAATGAACAAATCAAAATAGAGATCAAGGAATGTCGCGCGCCCCGTCCTCGCCGGCAAGAACAGCACGCAACAACAGCAGGATTCTTCTGCAGAAAGCTTTATTCTTCAGCTCTTTGTGAAACAAATGAGTTGGGCAGGACCCAGAGGGGAAGGAGAGGCTTGCTTATATAGTTCTCATGCTCTGACCTGGTTGGTGCGGCTCCATATGCCTTATTAGCATAACCATTTGGTGGGTCTCATTGGTCCTTATGCCAAGGCGCAATTAGCATGTAGTTTAGTGGTGTGGGATGATTTGTCATTAGGAAGTTCGGGGCCTTCCGGCTGCCCTGCATTGGGTGCTATTTTCTGAGCGCGGCTGCCAACATCTCCCCCTTTTTTGTCTAACAGAAGCTCAAGGCGGAACTTGCCAGCAGAGGCGGAGACAGAGGCCTGACCTCCATCATACTTCCTGATGCCCCCTTTTTGGAGAGGGGTTCTGGGCATCTACCCCTATGCAGTCAGGCATGCCTCTCAGAGGGGTCCAAGACCTCTTGCAGTGCTTTGCCTCGCATCCTCTGGCTGGCGTTGGGACCGCTTGGTACAAAGGGTTTGGACCCTTTTTCTCAACCCTCTTGCACCATGAGCTTCTTAAAGAAAGCTGTGATTAAGCATTGAGGTACTCGGGCCTGGTGCAGTGCCACATGGGCTCAGGGTGCAAGAGCTACCTCAAGCTAAAGCCGAGCTTCCTTCTTAAGCATGTTGAGCCACACTTGGGGAGAGGCGCCAACGTCTATCGCCATTAGGGCTTGAGCAAGGATCACCTTGTCCTGCTTATGTTGGTTGCGGAGTCTGCATAACAACCAGAGTAAGAGCATGAGACCTCCAAGCAGGAACATGCCCATCCCAGCCATGCCCGCCCACTCCTTGACGTGGGAGAGAGCTCTGAGGAACCAGGAAGAGAGTCCTTCCGCTACGGAGATATCTAGACGGGTGGAGTTGATGTGGATAATTTCTCGCCGCAGCTCTTCTAGTGTCCCATCGAAGTCTTGGGACCAGTTTCCTGAAAGATACTGGGACAGGTCTCGTGACAGATTAGCTGCCCGTGTAAAATTTTTATATTGAATGCTAGTGATGCAGAGGGCACGATATTTCCGCTCACATCCCAATTGGGCCATTTGCCAGAGCACCTCTATTTGTTCCTCCACGAGATCTATGCATTGATTGAGGATCATTATTCCTCCTTTCAGTTTGCCATCAAGTGTGGACTGTTGGTCCAGGGCAGAAGCTACTGAGGCTGCAAGGTTATTGAGCTCTGTAGCCGATTTGATGAAGGTGTCTAAAGCTATACCAGCGGCGGTGGCTGCGACCGCGGTCACGGAGATCAGGAGCACTATGGCGGCTGTAACACCGAAATCGCGCCTTTCTCGAAACAGAGTCATGGTGTTAGGGGCGTCTACGGGAACAGGGACCCAACGGGGGATGCGGACTACCAAAGCATTGGTAAAGTTACGCGCATCCCAACACTGAGACAGAAAGCAGGTTTCATTGGAGCAGGAGTCAAAGCTACTATTGGATAAGATAAACAGAAATGGGGGGTATACGCATACTGGAGAAGGTGGAAAAAGGGAATTAGGTGACTCTGGACCTGATTTTGCTGAACACGTGTAGTTCTCGTTGTTATGGGTCATGATCATGTTCCAGTGTGCGCGCATGTGGTTATTCTCGCACCAAAAGGTGATATTTTTTACACCGATTCCCCCACCCTGGAGGGCGGAAAAGGGGGAGAGGTCGGTACACGAGCCATTGACTCCACACAGCATCCATTTATGGAAGGGGTTCATGCTCAGCTGCTGACGAAACTCGCCTTCGAGCACCTTTACTGGCCACCAAGCCTCATTGGCTGGCCGTCCCTCCATATCTGGGGAGATGGTAAACTCCTGCCTCTCAGTTGCCCACGTTACTACAGTTGACTGACAGTCAGTCCAGGGCCACAGCTCTCCCTCATAGTCGCCCACACAATGGGAGGCATATTTGGGTTGACGAGGCCTGTCGGTGGAATTGTTCCTGGGAGAGGGTACAAATGTGCCATTGATCCAGAGAACCATCTGGTGGATAGTCATGTTCTTATAGGGTGGGCTCCCTTCCTTATTAGGCCCTTCAAATTTAGCTGACATAACGGGGAGGCCACTGGCCTCTAGAATTATGTCACTGAACCATCCGTATTTCCTCCGTTTCAGGGAGATACAGCCAGCTAGATTCTGAGTGGTGAAGCATAATGACCCATTAGTTACGAAGGATCGGTTTTCTCCCAACGGGGCTGTTAGGGTGTCCTTTTCTAGGTAGGGCAAGTTCATACTAGAGTTGGTGGTGAAAAAGCGCGGAAAAACGGCTGCATTGAAACGGACAGGCATAGGCTTAGGAAAGGCAGACAGGATTCCCCATCTCAATACTCCCTGAGTCGGGGTCTCCAGTGTCAGGAGCAGGGTCAGGAGGTACAGCGAAGTCATCTCCTTTGTTTAGGACTTTCCTCGTTAGGCGCTCCGGGATCCAGAAGGGATTTTCTTCACCCTGGGGGAAAACACACACAGCTCCCCTGGATCTGATTATGATTGGATCCGGGCCCTTCCATTGGTTAGATAACACGTCCTTCCATTTTACTAGTTCTTGTGGGTCTTTTGGCCACTGATTATGGCGATCCGCTGCTGTATGGCCTTGAGCATCCAGATTCAAAAAATTTATAGTGAAAAGTGCTAGGGCTATGGCAGTTTTTGGTGTAGGGGGTATATCTTCAATTCCCCCTTTTTGTTTAAGTAAATAGGATTTGAGCGTGCGGTTCGCGCGTTCCACAATCCCTTGACCCTGTGGGTTGTAGGGAAGGCCAGTGATATGTTTTATCCCCATGTGATGACAAAATTGAGCAAATTTTGTAGAGGTATAGGCTGGGCCATTGGCTGTTTTCAGAATCTGTGGTAACCCCCATGCGCTCCAAGCCTCAAGGCAGTGCTGGATGACATGGGAAGCTTTCTCTCCTGACAATGGGGAGGCAAAGATGACTCCTGAACAAGTATCCAAGGATACATGTACATATTTCAGTTTCCCAAAAGACGAAATATGCGTCACATCCATTTGCCAAACTTGTAAAGGCCTAATACCTCTGGGGTTGATCCCAACATGAGGTGTGGGAAGGAAGCTGCAGCAATGTTGGCAGCTAAGGACAATTTTCCTAGCTTCGGCCCTGGTTATGCTAAACCGCTTGCGCAGTGTTTCGGCAGTGACATGAAATTGTGTATGGAATTTTGAAGCTGCGGTGATAGGGTCTAGCAAGGGAAAAGCTATATTTCTGGTTGCGAGGTCTGCTAGGTGGTTGCCTTGGGTCATAGGCCCGGGAAGGCCTGAATGTGCTCTGATATGAGTTATATACAAAGGAGATTGCCTATGAAGTAGTGCTGATTGTATCTGTTTGAACAAAGTGGCTACTGGGCTGGACGCTTTGATTAGCCCTGCCACTTCTAGAGATTTGACTGCATTAACTACATAACAGGAGTCAGACACAATATTTAAAGGTTCAGGAAAGATTTGTAGGACCTCTAAGACTATGCGACATTCCACTATTTGTGGAGTGTCAGGCGTGTAGCCTTTTGTCACAACTTTGCCATCATGGACATAGGCACCTGTGCCTGTCTTAGACCCGTCCGTGTAAACTGTTTTTCCATGAGGCAGCGGGGTTAGGCTAGTGACCCGAGGAAATACTAGGAGATGATTTTTGGCGAAGTTGATGAGGGGATGTTTAGGGAAATGATTATCAAAGGTTCCTGAGAAACTGTAAGCAAGTATGGCCCAATCATCGTTCATAGCACATAATACTTGTATCTGTTCTACGCTGTAAGGGGTTATAATTTTAGCTGGAGCCTCTCCGAAATGTGTCATGGAGGTTTTTACTCCTCTCAAAGCAAGTTTGGCCACGGCTGCCGGATAGTACTCTATTGTCCTAGCCTGAGAGGCTTGGGGATGGATCCAGATCAGTGGGCCGTGCTGCCATAAAACTGCTGTTGGCAGCTCCGGGGTGGGAAGCACACACAACTCAAAGGGTTCATTCGATTGCACTCTATTTAATTGTGCTGTCATCAAAGCCTGTTCTACTTTGCGAATGGCTTGTAATGCCTCAGGTGTGAGGGAGTGCGGTGACGTTAGTTGTGGGTCTCCTTCTAGGGTTTTAAATAGTGGAGTCAATTCAGTGGTGGGTATCTTTAAGTATGGGAGCAACCAATTAATATCCCCTAGGAGTTTTTGGAAGTCATTCAAATTTCGCAATTGATTATGTCTTATCTCAAGCTTTTGGGGGCAAATTACATCTGTGTAAATGGTTGCTCCTAGGAATTTGCTAACACTAGATTTTTGGACCTTCTCGCTTGCTATATTCAGTCTCCAATTTTCTAGGGATCTAGTGAGATCTATATATGCTTCTTCTATTTCCGCTGGTTGTGGGGAGCAAAGAAGGATGTCATCCATGTAATGGATGATCTTTAGCGTGGGATAGGTCTTACGAATTGGGTCTAGCGCTCGCTGAACGTACAGTTGACATATGGTGGGGCTATTTGCCATTCCTTGAGGGAGGACCTTCAACTGAAATCTGGCATCGGGTTGTTCATGGTTAATAGCTGGCAAAGTAAAAGCAAATCTTTCCCTGTCCTTGGAGCTTAGAGGTATAGAAAAGAAACAATCTTTAATATCTATTATGAGCACTTTCCATTCTTTGGGTAAGGCAGAGAGGAGTGGCAGTCCCCATTGTACGGGTCCAAGCATTCTCATTTGAGCATTTACTGCTCTCAGATCATGAAGCAACCTCCATGATCTTGACTTTTTCCTGATTACAAATATGGGTGTGTTCCATGGGGACACAGAGGGTTCTAGGTGTCCCACTTGGAGCTGCTCTTGCACTAAGCAATGAGCTGCTTCTAATTTTTCAGAGGATAGGGGCCACTGAGGAACCCATATGGCCTCCTCTGTGAGCCAAGGTATGGGCATGGCATCTTCAATGGCCCCTATGAAAAACCCAGGCTGTGACGGTCATTCTTTACTTTGGGCAGGATGGGCTCTATGTGTCCCTGTTGGTGTTTCCCCAGCCCCTTGCCAGGGATGTATCCCATGTCCATCATCATGCCTTGGGCGGGGGTGGAGTATTCATTAATGAGTTTGAGGCCTAAGTCTCTCATGACATCCCTCCCCCATAAATTGACCAGTAGAGGGAGTACATAAGGGGTGACTGTACCCTCTTGTCCTTCAGGGGCTCGCCATTTCAATGGTTTGGCACTAATTGAAGGGCTTGACTCATATCCTAAACCTTGTAATGAATGTGAGGATTGGGTCACAGGCCACTTGGAGGGCCACCAGGTTGCAGAGATAATACTTTTATCTGCTCCAGTGTCTAGGATTCCCTCAAAGCTCTTTCCCTCTATTTGAAGAATTAATTTTGGTCTGTCTGCTAAATCTAATACTATGAAGGCTGAATCCCAGTCAGAGGAGCCGAAGCCCCTTTCTCCCCTCTCCGTGTTGGTAGCAGGATAATTGGCGTGGAGACTAGGTAAAACTAAGAGCTGGGCTATGCGGTCTCCCGGGGATATAGGATAGATTCCTCTGGGAGCCGAACACATGATTTTTACCTGTCCTTCATAATCTTGATCTATAACTCCGGGATGGACTGTCAGGCCTTTCAATGCAGCAGAAGAGCGCCCTAGGAGTAACCCAATGGTATTTGGTGGTAGGGGGCCTTTAAAGTCTGAAGGGATAGGCTGAACTCCCATCTGTGGAGTCAACACTATTCTGGTGGTGGCACGGATGTCCAATCCCGCGGAACCTGAAGTGGCTCTCCTTGGGGGGCCTGGTTGTTCCCGAATGACACTTGCGTGCTGGTTGCCCCATATATTTGCGGGCCCTGGTGACGGGGGCCCCTCTGGGCGTTTTTTGGCAGTTCTAAGGGTTTCCCTTCTATATCTTTAATAGACCGGCACTCATTGGCCCAATGCCTGCCTTTCTTACACTTAGGGCACAACCCAGGGGTCTTTTGGGTTGTTTGTTCTGAAGCTGGGCTCCTACACTCTCTCTTTATATGTCCTAATTTCCCGCATTGAAAGCATTTGATACTTCTGTTAGTGATCCTGGCTTGTTTGTGGCTCTGTAATATGGCCGCGGCTAGGCCCGCATTGGTGAGTGGCCCTCCTATTTCTCTACAGGCTTTCAACCAGGCATGTATCCCTTTTTGTTTCCAGGGTGTTATCGCCTGTCTGCATTCCTTGGTACATTGTTCAAATACTAATTGCTCCACTAGGGGCATTGCTTGTTCCTGATCTCCAAATATTCTGCCTGCAGCCTCCATCATACGAGCGACAAAGTCAGAAAATGGCTCGCTCAGCCCCTGAATAATTTTTGTCAAATTGCCTGATACTTCTCCTTTGTTGGTGAGGGCTTTCCATGCCTTGGCGGCGCACGTGTTTATTTGTGCGTATACCTGTAAGGGGAAAGCGGTCTGGTTGGCTACCCACTGTCCTTGGCCCGTCAGCATATCATATGACCACGCAGGCTGTCCTTCGGCCGCGTTTGCGCGTGCCTGGGTCATACTGATATCATGCCACAATGCCTTCCATTCTATGTATTGCCCCATACTAGAAAGGCATGCCTTAGTTACATATTGCCAGTCTGCGGGTGTCATGGCTGTCTCTGTTAATCTCTCAACTTGTGCTATGGTATAGTTGGCACTGACCCCATACGCTCGGACGGATTCCGCTAAGTCTTTAACTTGTTTATGACTCAGGGGTTGGTGAGAGCGTACACCGTTATCCTCAAATACAGGAAACATTTGTCTAATTGCCTGAAGAGTATCTGGGTGGCAAAAGGAGAGTGCGCCACTCACGTAAGGTGGCGGGGCAACGGGTGTCGGGGGACACCCTGCTTTCATTTTTTCTTTGGTCCACTTTTCAACTTTGCTGGTTCCCTTACTTATGCACTCTGCGGTTTTATTCTCTTCCCCTTCCTCTGCGGACGTTAATTCCTCCTCAGATTCCCTATTGGAGAGTTGGAGGTCCCTCAACTCTTTCCAGGGGTATTTACTATTTTCTCCGAGGCGATCGTCACTCGCTTCTCGGGGCTCTTTCGCTTTTGCCCTAGGCGGGCTTTCTCCCTCACTCTGAGGTTTCTTTACCTTCGTTTTTGTGGCCTTTTTTCGGCCGCGCGCTCTCTGTTTCCCGTTCCGTTTCTGACATGCTCTCTTGGATATCTGTCAATGCTCTCTGACCTTCTTTTATTACCTTTTCACATCTCTCATCTTGCAGACAAGCTCTAATCAGTTTCCAGAGGGGCCTGGTGCCTCCCCTCAGGCTACCCTCCTCCTCCTCTCTATCAAGATCTTTCCCCAGTTTGTCCCAGCTCCGGATTGAGAGGGACCCTGAACAAATGAACCAGGGGGCCACACGGTCTATCTCCTTCACAAAAGATCCTAAGACTTTGCTGGAGACCTTCAAGTTTCGCTCTTTGAGAGCTGTCTGCAGCGCCGTGACTAATGACGGTGCATTCCCCATGGTGCCTCCTTATTTACAGAGAACCATCAACCATCATCCTAAAAAGCAGGGGCCTCTCGGAACTTACCCCTCCGGGCTTTCTTCTGACCTGCAGTTCTGAATCCTCTCCAGATGTCTGAAGGGTCCTCCCTGTGCCGGTGATGTTCTGGTTCCCGGGATTCGGCACCACTTGTCGCGCGCCCCGTCCTCGCCGGCAAGAACAGCACGCAACAACAGCAGGATTCTTCTGCAGAAAGCTTTATTCTTCAGCTCTTTGTGAAACAAATGAGTTGGGCAGGACCCAGAGGGGAAGGAGAGGCTTGCTTATATAGTTCTCATGCTCTGACCTGGTTGGTGCGGCTCCATATGCCTTATTAGCATAACCATTTGGTGGGTCTCATTGGTCCTTATGCCAAGGCGCAATTAGCATGTAGTTTAGTGGTGTGGGATGATTTGTCATTAGGAAGTTCGGGGCCTTCCGGCTGCCCTGCATTGGGCGCTATTTTCTGAGCGCAGCTGCCAACAAAGGAATATATGGAAACAAATGACAACAACAACACAAAGCCACAACTTCTGTGGGACGCAGCGAAAGCAGTCTTAAGAAGACAGTATATAGCAATCCAGGCACACCTGAAGAAGGAAGAACAATCCCAAATGAATAGTCTAACATCACAATTATCGAAACTGGAAAAAGAAGAACAAATGAGGCCTAAAGTCAGCAGAAGGAGGGACATAATAAAGATCAGAGAAGAAATAAACAAAATTGAGAAGAACACAACAATAGCAAAAATCAATGAAACCAAGAGCTGGTTCTCTGAGAAAATAAACAAAATAGATAAGCCTCTAGCCAAACTTATTAAGAGAAAAAGAGAATCAACACAAATCAACATAATCAGAAATGAGAATGGAAAAATCATGACAGACTCCACAGAAATACAAAGAATTATTAAAGACTACTATGGAAACCTATATGCCAACAAGCTGGAAAACCTAGAAGAAATGGACAACTTCCTAGAAAAATACAACCTCCCAAGACTGACCAAGGAAGAAACACAAAAGTTAAACAAACCAATTACGAGCAAAGAAATTGAAATGATAATAAAAAAACTACCCAAGAACAAAACCCCAGGGCCAGACGGATTTACCTCAGAATTTTATCAGACACACAGAGAAGACATAATACCCATTCTCCTTAAAGGTTTCCAAAAAGTAGAAGGAGAGGGAATACTCCCAAACTCATTCTATGAAGCCAACATCACCCTAATACCAAAACCAGGCAAAGACTCCACCAAAAAAGAAAATTACAGACCAATATCCCTGATGAATGTAGATGCAAAAATACTCAATAAAATATTAGCAAACAGAATTCAACAGTATATCAAAAGGATCATACACTATGAACAAGTGGGATTCATCCCAGGGTTGCAAGGATGGTACAACATTCGAAAATCCATCAACATCATCCACCACATCAACAAAAAGAAAGACAAAAACCACATGATCATCTCCATAGATGCTGAAAAAGCATTTGACAAAATTCAACATCCATTCATGATTAAAAACTCTCAGCAAAATGGGAATAGAGGGCAAGTACCTCAACATAATAAAGGCCATATATGATAAACCCACAGCCAGCATTATACTGAACAGCGAGAAGCTGAGCATTTCCTCTGAGATCGGGAACCAGAGAGGGATGCCCTCTCTCCCCACTGTTATTTAACATAGTACTGGAGGTCCTAGCCATGGCAATCAGACAAAACAAAGAAATACAAGGAATCCAGATTGGTAAAGAAGAAGTTAAACTGTCACTATTTGCAGATGATATGATACTATACATAAAAAACCCTAAAGACTCCACTCCAAAACTAACAGAACTAATATTGGAATACAGCTAAGTTGCAGGATACAAAATTAACACACAGAAATCTGTAGCTTTCCTATACACTAACAATGAACCAATAGAAAGAGAAATCAGGAAAATAATTCCATTCACCATTGCATCAAAAAGAATACAATACCTAGGAATAAACCTAACCAAAGAAGTGAAAGACTTATACTCTGAAAACTACAAGTCACTCTTAAGAGAAATTAAAGGGGACACTAACAGATGGAAACTCATTCCATGCTCATGGCTAGGAAGAATTAATATCGCCAAAATGGCCATCCTGCCCAAAGCAATATACAGATTTGATGCAATCCCTATGAAACTACCAGCAACATTCTTCAATGAACTGGAAGAAATAATTCAAAAATTCATATGTAAACACGAAAGACCCTGAATAGCCAAAGCAATCCTGAGAAAGATGAATAAATTAGGGTGATAAAGTATGGAGATAAAGCCATAGTAATCAAGACAATTTGGTACTGGCACAAGAACAGAGCCACAGACCAATGGAACAGACTAGAGAATCCAGACATTAACCCAGACATATATGGTCAATTAATATTTGATAAAGGAGCCATGGACATACAATGGCAAAATGACAGTCTCTTCAACAGATGGTGCTGGCAAAACTGGACAGCTACATGTAAGAGAATGAAACTGGGCCATTGTCTCACCCTATATACAAAGGTAAACTCAAAATGGATCAAAGACCTGAATGTAAGTCATGAAACCATTAAACTCTTGGAAAAAAACATAGGCAAAAACCTCTTAGACATAAACATGAGTGACCTCTTCTTGAACATACCTCCCTGGGCAAGGAAAACAACAGCAAAAATGAGCAAGTGGGACTATATTAAGCTGAAAAGCTTCTGTACAGCAAAAGACACCATCAATAGAACAAAAAGGAACCCTACAGTACGGGAGAATATATTTGAAAATGACAGATCCGATAAAGGCTTGACATCCAGAATATACAAAGAGCTCACACGCCTCAACAAACAAAAAGTGAACAATCCAATTAAAAAATGGGCAGAGGAACTGAACAGACAGTTCTCTAAAAAAGAAATACAGATGGCCAACAGACACATGAAAAGATGCTCCACATCGCTAATTATCAGAGAAATGCAAATTAAAACTACAATGAGCTATCACCTCACACCAGTAAGGATGGCTGCCATCCAAAAGACAAACAACAACAAATGTTGGCAAGGCTGTGGAGAAAGGGGAACCCTCCTACACTGCTGGTGGGAATGTAAATTAGTTCAACCATTGTGGAAAGCAGTATGGAGGTTCATCAAAATGCTCAAAACAGACCTACCATTTGACCCAGGAATTTCACTCCTAGGAATTTACCCTAAGAACGCAGCAATCAAGTTTGAGAAAGACAGATGCCCCTATGTTTATCGCAGCACTATTTACAATAGCCAAGAATTGGAAGCAACCTAAATGTCCATCGGTAGATGAATGGATAAAGAAGGTGTGGTACATATACACAATGGAATACTACTCCGCCATAAGAAAAGGGCAAATCCTACCATTTGCAGCAACATGGATGGAGCTGGAGGGTATTATGCTCAGCGAAATAAGCCAAGCGGGGAAAGAGAAATACCAAATGATTTCACTCATCTGTGGAGTATAAGAACAAAGGAAAAACTGAAGGAACAAAACAGCAGCAGAATCACAGAACTCAAGAAAGGACTAACAGGTACCAAAGGGAAAGGGACTGGGGAGGATGGGTGGCTAGGGAGGGATAAGGGTGGGGGGAGAAGAAGGGGGGTATTAAGATTAGCATGCATGGGGGGTGGGAGAAAGGGGAGGGCTGTACAACACAGAGAAGACAAGTAGTGACTCCAACACTTTGCTATACTGATGGACAGTGACTGTAAAGGGGTTTATAGGGGGGACCTGGTATAGGGGAGAGCCTAGTAAACATATGTAAGTGTAGATTAATGATAACAACAAAAAAAAAAACAGTTCCTGGGTAGTGACCTCCAATGAGTTCTACACAGTGGTATAAAGGGCATATAAAAGTGTAGGCAAAGGGTTTGTTTGTGCTTATACAGAGGATCAAAGCCTAATCTGGCTACCCCAAAAATCAACTAAGATACTATATGAAAAAGAACTTCCAACATCAGCACTCTCTGGAAGACTCATGCCAGAAGATGATCATCAAAAAACCCCAACAAAGATCCACACACTGCTACAGGTGTAGATGTACTCATCCCACCGGTTCTTGGACTTGCCATGGGAATGAAGAAGGAGATATCTAAGCTGGCCTGTGCATACAGTAAAACAACAAATTTGACTGGATCTACACTGTTGGAACTCAACCAAGAATTAGGAGAAGTGCAAATTGTACCGCTCCAAAATCCTACAACTACAGACTATTTACTGTTAAAAGAACATATGGGATGTGAACAGTCCACAGGAATGGGTTGTTTTAATTTGTCTGATTTCTCTCAGACTATTCAAGTTCAGGTGGACAATATCCACCATATCATAGATAAGTTTTCACAAATGCCTAAGGTGCCTAACTGGTTTTCTTGGTTTCACTGGAGATGGCTGGTAAGTATAAGTATGCTTTGGTTATGTAACTGTATTTCTATTATGTTAATGTGTGTGTGCAATTTAATTAGCAGTTTAAAACCTATACATGCTGAAGTTACTATACAAGAAGATATGTCCAAGAAATAATCAATCTTCCCATGTTTTCTTCCGCCTGCTACTTCTATAGCTTTTCTTCTTCCTTCCTAATTACAACCCATAAATAGAATTCATGCCTCATATTGAATTTACCGTGTATCACAATTCTTCCAAGCGGTAAAGATACCTCAAGACAAATGCTGGGCATAGAAGCTACAGGGCATAAATATGCAAAGAAGTAAAAAACTAACCTTTTCAAACAATAAGGCTTCTCTCTCACTTACCAACTTTACGTTTCCCGGTATGGTCCCGGAAGATGACTGGTTAGCCAGAGACGGGTAAGATTCCTCAAGGGAGGAATAACCTAAGACAGGCACAGTCGCAGGGGGGGCCATCAGGTGAGGAATTGGGGATCAATAGAGGTGAGGCTTAGAACCTCCCCACCCCCCCTGTTCTGAGAGAAATCTGCTGCATCTGTGGATGTTTTATTGCCCTTGTTTAGCTTGGATTAACACATAGTCTACAGGCACACACCTGATCATCTACATTTGCTCTCTTACAACACTAAACTATGTTTTCTACCTTTATCTTGCAACTACCTACCACTTCAGCATTTTATTAAAAATAATAATAATAAAGAGAGAAATGTGGTATCCACATATAAATCAAGTATAAAAATCAAACGAATATTCATATTTGAACTGACTATTTATAGTTCATAATGCATGATCAAAACCGAAAGTTTCTGTGATGACTGCCCTTGTACTATTCACCATGTAACTTATTCACTATGTAAGAATTTGTTCTCCATGTAAGAACTTGTTCGTTATGCTTCAGAAGATTGGAGACTGATGAAAATTAGGCCTGGGGTGGATTAATGATTATACATTGAGCATTGAGTTCCGTATACAGAATTTTATTGTTGTTAACAACCATTTGATCAAAAAAATAGGAGAGATGCCCTCACAAAAAAATAAGTAAATAAGTAAGTAAATAAATAAATAAAATAAATAAAATAAAATAAAAAATAAAAAAATAAAGATAAAAAGAAATAAAGAAATACATAAAATAAAGTTCACACTTCCAATCGTAAAATAAGTAAGTAACCGGGATGTAATGTATAACATAAAGAATATAGTCAAAATATTGTGACAACTTGGTATGGTGATAGCTGGTACCTAGAATTATCATGTATATAAATATTCAATCACTGTGTTGTACACCTGTAACTAATGTAATACTGTATGTCAAGTACCCTTCAATAAAAAATAATTATCTAAAAAAAAACCACAATTATAAAGATAGCTAACAACCTGATATCATCATTAAGTGATTGTGAGGTAAACTGCAGAATTTCCACAATCTTCTGCCTAGCCTTAGTTATTTACATATCAATGGGTATTTACCACTGCAGCCTCAGGGGCAGGAGGTGGAGAGATAACGGCCATGCTCTCCTCCCCTCTATTCCTGGTACATAAGTGATCTTGAGTCAGCCAGTCCCCAAGGACCCGCCAATGGAGTTGCTCCTGGAAGGGATGGGCGGGAAGTAGAGAGCGCACCTTGGGGGCAGAGCAAGAGCAGCAGCCGGGGGACCTGGATGGGGCCGGGCCTAGCAAACTATAAGAAATAAAAAGCCTTTCACCCAACCTGCTCTTTCCCTTGACTTATTTTGGTTTCACTGGTTTGACGGGGGATTTGTGCTAGGTGGGGAACACCCTTCCCCCTGGAGCTACAGTGACAAATAACTCAAATTGCCAGGAGGTTATTTCTGTTTCACATAGCTGCTGAATCAGCGTGTAAGAACTCAATACCCAGTAGTCTAAAATTAATAGTACATGTGGGAGAAATGAATGCTCCTTGCCTCTTTCCTGGCTGGCTCAGTTTTGGAGAGACTATAGTTGACTGACACCTTCCCCATAATATTTGACCATGACTTCATATTTTGAGAAAAATTATTTTTGCACAGCTCCCACACTGCTCTTCAAAGAGCTCCACCTGTTATCTCTTTGCTAAATCGTGTCATGGCCAAAAGATGGGGATAAGCCTCCAGCTTGAGGCTTTTCTGGAGTGGGGAATTCTCCTGACAAGATGATGCTCACAATCAGTACATCTAATTAATCCCTCAACCCAGGGGTTGCAGAGAGGCTGCAACCCAGTCCATTCTTTGCTTGTCAAGCAAAATGCTTGTCATCCCTGAAGAACAAAGTTTTGAAACTGATCCACCTATAGTACCACTATAGTGTTTATTTTTCCTTTTCCTCTAAAATATCCCTTCAATTGTCCCTTCATTATCATGTCACACTCATGGCACCCCTGGGGTGAATGGCGTCATGTGCAAATATTTTTTTACATGGCCTCTAGCCATATAAACAATTTAAGCCAGTTCTAGCTTGGAGTGCCCCGCCTGGATGGTTCCCGATCCAATCTCAGCCGGCCTCCGGTACCAGAGAGGGTCTAAGAGGATTGCATGGAGTAACTTCAAAGAGTGAGCCCCTGATGCCTGGTGCCCTCGTGGAGAGTCCTGAGTTATAAGTCTAAAAGTTACCCCAACCCCTTATTCTGTGCCCCTCTCACCTAACTTACTACAACTTCCTCCTGGCTCACCTCAAAACCTCAGCTTCTTTCCTTTTGTGCCCATTGTCCTCATAGTGTAAACATATTATTAATATTTTACTGTCTCACTTCACACCATGTTTCTTGGTGGCAGTCCTCAATTAGAGTCCAGATCCAATCCCCTCTCACCTCTCAGGAACGTCACTCCAGCAATTCTCCCCTCTCTCCTGTATTATTTATTGTTCCTCTCTTTACTAGGTTATTTCCATCAGCACACAAATATATCAATTTAAAAGTCTTTTCTTTGTCCCCACTTCCCCCACCAGCCACAATCCCACTTCTTTGCTGTTCCACAGCAACACCACTTGAAAGATTGTCTGTATTTATTTACCCCCTGTTCTTCTCTTCAGGTGCTGACTTGGGCTTTAGTTCAAGTTGTGTTCTGTACAAAGGCATTTGGCAGAGGAGGCATGGGTAGAGGCTGCAACCCAGTCCATTCTTTGCTTGTCAAGCAAAATGCTTGTCATCCCTGAAGAACAAAGTTTTGAAACTGATCCACCTATAGTACCACTGTCTCCAATTGTCAGCCTGAAGCAGGCTTCTAATTAGCACAAAGGTCCTGTGTATGCTAGTGATAGCCCTGTTCTCCTGGCCTTCATTAAACTCTTCAGCTGGACTTCTACCCCTACCATTCCCCTGAAATTTCTCTGGTCCAAGATCACCAATGACATGCGTGTGGCTAAATCCAATGGATAATGTATTCATTTCCCATTGCTGTGTAACAGATCACCAAAAATTCAATGACTTCTAACAACACAGGTTTCTTCTTACACAGTTCCAGAGGTCATGAGTGCAAAGTAGGTCAGCAGGACTGATTTCCTTCTCCCTTAAGAGGACAGTTTGTTCCTTGTCACATCACTCCAACCTCTGCTTCTATTGCCACATCTCCTGCTTCTGCCTCTGAACCTCTTGCCTGCCTCTTACAAGGACACTTGTGATTACACTGGGCCCACCTGGATAATCCAGAACAATCTTCCCATCTTCAGATTCTTAAATAATCGCATCTACAAAGTCCCCTTGCCATGTAAGGTAACACGCTGACAGGGTCTGGGGATTAGGAGGTGAACATCTTTGGGTGGAGAGGGAGCATTACTCAGCTAACCACAGGTCATTCTCGGTTATCGTCTTACCTGTCAGCTTGTCAGCAGGGTATGATGCTAAGCAGTGAAGACAAATTCTGGCTCACTAAGACCCCCTACTCCTTAAAAACGCTCTTCCTCACCCACGAGCTGCTGCTCCCTCTCTCTAGGGGCAGACATTTTCTCTTTCAGATAATAAAATCTCTTGCATGGACCTGTGTCTCCTGAGTCATTCTGGGGTAAGGAGGGTCGTGGCGAGATACCCTTTCAAGCAGCTCTTGAGCTCTCCTTCTGCCTTGATACAGTTCATCCCTTGGTTTGTGGGACACCACAATCCCTTGTTTGTCTCCCTCTCTGTGGCTCCTGCTTCTGAGTAATCCCACTTGCTGGTCTCCCCTATTCTCCCAGACGACTTCATCTTTGGTCTTCTCCCTCTAGACTCCCTTCATTCAGTCTTGTGTCTTTAAATATCATCTATATACTGTGTGTAAGATAAATTCTAGCTGGAATAAGCAGGCAAAGAGAGGCAACAAAGGGCCAGGTAATTTATTTACATACCCCTGGGTGATGTTCTTGTGGCCTGGGTACTACAAACCGGAGAAGTCATGCCCCGTTAGGGAGGTGGGATGCTTATAAGGGGTTAGGAGGGGGAGGAGTGGGCAAGCTATCCTAGGGGGCGTGGAGAGGTATGATTGGCTAAAGGTGACATAATAGTCAACTAGAAACTTTTTTCCTTCCAAGAGGGAGGAGGCTGACATCCGGGTCTTAGTTGGCACATCAGGATGGAATTCAGGGAGAGCTGTCCCCTTTCCATATATGGCAGGGACTTTGGGGTCTGGTCTGTTCTCCCCCTATGGCATCTCTGTTCTGTTTGCATGTCCTTGTTTTTCCTTTCTCCAGCCTAACACTGAGAGTCTTAAATTGGTATTACCGACTGTACCTCTCTTTTGAACGGCACACTTGTACTTCCAACTGTCTGCTCAACACTTCCATTTAGATCTCTAATAGACATTTAAAACTTAACATGGCCAGTAAGAAAGAAACAAATCCTACCATTTGCAACAACATGAATGGAGCTGGAGGACATTATGCTCAGTGAAATAAGCCAGGCGGAGAAAGTCAAGTGCCAAGTGATTTCCCTCCTTTGTGGAGTATAACAACAAAGCAAAACTGAAGGAACAAAACAGCAGCAGACTCACAGACTCCAAGAAGAAACTAGCGGTTGCCAAAGGGGAGGGTGTGGGAGGGCAGGTGGGGAGGGAGGGAGAAGGGGATTGAGGAGCATTATGCTTAGTAAACATGGTGTGGGGGTTCACAGGGAGAACAGTGTAGCACAGAGAAGGCAAATAGTGAATCTGTGACATCTTACTACACTGATGGACAGTGCCTGCATTGGGGTATGGGTGGGGACTTAATAATGAGATGGGGCCCTTGGGTGTAGTCAAGAGTAGGGTGAGGGCTTCTGGAAAAAACAAGGCAGGATATTTATAGTCAAAGCAATGTAACAATGTAAAGTCCCTATTGAAACTGTGTTCAGCATTATGCAAAGTCAAGGTCACACTAATTCTCTAGGGTAAAGATACCAGACTAGGGATATAGACATCTTCAGTGAGATCAGTTTAAGGTCAAAAGGCCAAGAGCAACTTAGCCTAGAATGTTTGAGTGTTCTGCAAATAAAGAAAGGTATCTCAGCATAACCTGTGACTTCACTGTAAACAGCCCTAGCAAACACACAACAACCCAACCCACCCAGAGGGTAACACAAGTGGTACAAGTCCACACCCCTAAGGCTTTTTTTCATGTTCCCAAAAATCCTCAATTGCCTATAAATCCCCTAGACAATGCACCAGTCCGGGCTCTCTTGTCCCCTCCTGGTGTGAGCCAGCAGCTCTGTCTGTCCTCTCACTGTATCTCTCAATAAAAGTCTCCCTGGCTCTCCTACCTTGACTGTTTGCTAAGTTCATTCTTCAACTCTACAAACAAGAACCCTGGCATCAATAATACGGGTGAATGTAGTAACCACATTGTTTTTTCATGTGAAACCTTTGTAAGAGTGTATATCAATAATACCTTAAGAAAAAATTTAAAAATATATATATAATAATCAGGCAGTTGAATTGTTTAATAATCTAATGAACAAAAAGAAAACCAGATGAACACACTGGGAGCATATTAAATTTCTTGTTGATTTGACCTAAAACATTGACATTGATAGACACTACATAAAACTATTAGTGCACTAAAAGGAGGATCTATAAGAGCCTGGTGAACGAGTGCATTAAATCAAAAAACTTTTAAGATTAGTTACTGAACAACATCCTGAAATCCCACAATTCATATGAGAAAGACATTTAGCACATATTTTCCCATATTTGACAAGTTTATAAAAATTGACACAGTTTTACCAACAGCAAACTGTGAATGAAAGCAACATTCTAATCTATCAATAATAATGGAAGTGTCACTCAATCCATGCAAGAGGGAAGACTGAATTATGGTTCTATTCTTTCTCTATAAAGTAATAAAAAATCATTGTCATTTGAAAGACAATAGGTGGCCAAAAAAGATAGGGGTAAATAAAAACCACTGTGTGTTTTTGCAGGCAGTGAGTTCATACAAATCCTATGTTCTGGGTGTTATGAATAGTATATGCCAGATTTTTTAAATTTTCCAATTTATTGTGATTTATTATCCTAAATAAATGTTTACTGCTGTAAAAAAAAAAACTTAACATGGCCAAATTTCTGACCTTCTCCCTCTTCAGATCTGTTTCACCTACAATGTTCCCCATCTCTGCTGATGGCAACTTCATACTTTTGGCTGCTCTAGCCAAACTGTTTGAATTCATCCCTGACCCCTCTTTGTCTCCTCTAGCCCATATCCAACCTGTCAGCAGTCCCACTGATTCCACCTCCCAAACACACCCAGAATACAGCACCTGACCATCTCCACTCCTTAAGCCCTTGTCTCATCTCTGCCTTCCTTTCTGTGCTAGCTTATTGCAATAGCCTCCTGCTTCCAGTTTTGCTCTCTATAGACTTTTCCTAACATAGCAGCCACAGTGATCTTTTTAAAACAGCTCTTTGTATGTTACTCCTCTGCTCAAAACCCTGTGATGGCTCCACATCACAACTCACGGTGAAAGCAGGCATCCATAATTCCTGCATGCTCTGTCCTCACATCAATCTCACTGACATCCTCTCCTCTATTCTTCTCTTTGCTTGTCTGCTTCAGCCACTCTGGCCTTTTTCTTATTCCTTGCACACATCAGACATGCTTCTGCTTTAAGGACCGAGTACTGCCTGTTCCCTCTGTCTGGAACTGTCTTGCCCAGGAATCTGTGTGACCAACTCCCTCACCACCATTGAGTCTTTCTCATATGTCATCATATCAATGGGGCTTTCCCTGCCAGAGGCCCTGGGTGGGAATGAAAATTGCTAGAACCTCTTGAAAATAACTGCATAATGTCTATTAAAATACAATGACTCCATTTGGGCAAATCTCTCCTACAGAAAGAAAACCCAGAAGCACCACTGTGTAAGTTTACACTGATAAGGACATTTATTGCACATGTTTCATTGGCTAAAAAGCAGCTGGAAACAATCTGATTATTCATCAATAGAAAAATGGTTGAATTAATTATGGGAAATCATATTAAACAACATTATGTAGCTATTTTAAAAAACCAAGTTAAATATATAGTTACCAAGCTGAAGCGTGGCAGTACTACATAATTAAGCAAAAGTGGTACATTGCAGGGTAATGTGTACATGTTTGAAAAACAAAAACAAAAACAAAAACCCACATAACTGTTTAAAGACCATGGGAAAAGTGTAGCTGGATACACACTAAGCCTTTAACATTCATTAGCCTAAAGGGCACAGGAATAGAGCAGGAAAATAATTTATTTTATCTTGAAATACTTTTGCATTGTTTCATTCACTAAAATAGGCACAAAACAATTCAATAGGTACAATTGTTGTTTTAATTAAACTCCAAACAATTGAATGATAGCTTGCTTCTAACAACCTCACAGTTCCATTTTCATTCATGTAAGTACTTACTGATCACCTGTGGGTTTCAGTCACTGTGCTATATAGTTATAGAGCCATAGGATGGGTACAGCCTGGTGGTGGTGGTGGTAGTGAGGAGACAAGGTGTGCTTGTTTGCCATCCAATATTTGGGCTTTTAAAAAACTGAAACTTTTTTTGTCCCATTTAAAAATCAGAATATTCCACACTAAAAATTTAGGCTTCTCTTAAATTTAGAATAGCTGGCAATACTTGGCCCGCATTTCCTCATGGCAAGAATCTGCTTCAACTAAGTACTTTGACCCCCTTTAATTGAGGCTTGCAGTCTCCGGCTGGTCACAGTCTTCACTGCCCCTTGTTGGATGGCCTGTATCCCATCTCCTGTGGGCATTTGAATCTGTGACTCCTGGCCCACACTAAGGCAAGGGATGTGTGGATGGAGAGGCAGTGATGAATAAAGAGATGTCAAGGGGATAGATTTGAGAGGGCTTGGTGACCAACTAATGAGAAGGGTAGGGACAGGGGATTTGGATGGATAGTATGTCACTGTCTAAGACATGGAAAACAGAAAGAGAGCTTCGTTTGTGGGGGGAAAGAAAAGGGTTCTATTTGGGACAGTTTAAGGTGTTTGTGGAAAAACAAGAAGTTTTGTACATAACAGTTGAATATATGGACCCCAGGGAAATGGTCAGAACAAAAGGTAAAGATCTGGGGAGTCAAAGAGGTAGTTTTCATGGTAACTAAAACTGTGAGAGTGGATGATACTGTGCAGGGAGGGTGAGAGAGAGAGAAAACTCAAAGGAACATTCCTTTTCAGAACAGAATAGAAGGAACCAGCAGAGGAGGCAGAGAGAGGCATCCCAGAGAGGGAGGAGACAGCCCAGAGTGAAAGTGGTCAGAGAAGCCAAGAGCCTAAATAAGTTTCCCAGGAGAGAATGGTTACCAGGCAAACATCACGGAGCATTATATCTGGTCCTTCAGACTCTAATCGTAGACACATAGAGGAGTCCCTGGTCACATCCCAGCTCCACTACAAATGTTGTGTCAGACCTCATACAAGACTTGGAATTCTGGATTTCAGGTACCACATCTTAAGTAAGAAGAGGACCAGGTGATTGATCCCTAAGGTCTTACTGCCATTCTAGATTCTTAGAAGCCTCTTCAGCCAGCCAGTTACCACCTACTACCTGTTCTTGCTGAAGTCATGCAGCTGTAAATGTGTGAGTATATTACAAGTGCTTCTATATACAGAATAATTGCGGAGGAATTTTGTCAGTTCTGTCTACATTGAAAGAGGAGGCAAGTAGCTGCCCCTAAGAAAGAAGGGAGCTTAAAGAAGGCCTGACTGATAATTTCCCCAATTTTGTAGATCAATTATAACACTCATGAATTTTCTTACTCTGAGGTTTTTTCTAAAAGTAATTCATAGGAATATGAGAACAATGATTTATGAAGGCAACCAGGATCAGTCGCTTCTTAGAGGGAGGCTCTCCCCTCTGATTCCTAATGTTTCATTTTTTTAACTGGATGACAAGTTTCTTAATGGTGAGGGCTTTCTGCTACAGAGTAGCCCTCAATAAATGTTTATTGAAATGAATGTGTGTCTCAGGTTATTCAAGGTTCATGTTTATTACTTGGATTAAGAATGGATATCTCAATTACAGAAAGCTGCACTTAAGGGAAAATTAGTAGGTCTCTAAAAAGAAAATGAACCTTAGGGAAGAGAAATGATTATAGGAAAAATACGTGGAAAGCGGCAGGTTTTGGAATAAGAATTAGATTGTTATGCAAGCCAAAAGACTGCAAGATAAAGGAGGGAAGGTGGACAGAAGTCAAACCCGTCACAGTGTGAGCAGTTACACACATACTTGGTCTATGCCCACATATTGACATTCTGCACATCCTCTTTCAACTGCTACCATCTGCTGGGTTGCTTGTGCAGCATTCACAACTGGTGCAGGAAGGGAGAGAGGAAGAATCTGTCACCCTGATGGCTTCAGGTTCCATTACAGAGTCTTCTTCTCTAGGGCCGACTTTGCTACCGGCTGACCTTGAATTAGTCAATCTCCTGTGTGGGGAGATTTTTGTAAGCTCGCCACACACAATTCCCCATCAAATACCTCCCAACAGGTTCCTGTTAAGGACCAGGCCACTTTCTGAGCATCAGGTTCACATGCAATGGCCATTGTTAGAGTTGCCTAGTGAAACAGAAGACAACCAGATAATTTGTTCCTATAAACAATGAATATTTTTTAGGTCAGTATTCCCAGTGTCCGGTAGGTTTAATTGCAGCTCTGACAACCCTGCACTTTGTATTCCACGACATCCTGTTTTTGATGTTTAGACTTTGGGCTGCAACTACGGAAATCCCTCCAGGGTGCTGTTGCTCCTCTGCTGCCCTCTAATGGTCACAGCTGGTCACTGGCGTTGGAAGGAAAGGCCTGATAGCTTGGGCCTGGAAGAATATTGAGGGAATGTGGATGAAGCATGATCCTTCTGCTATGGAGCATAATCTTACTATATATTCCAGTTCCTGTGCTGAGCTTGCTTGCAATTCCACACCCGCAAGGCTAGCAGAGGGGAGAGATTTGTACAGAAAGTACACTGGATTCAAAGTCAGGAGGCTCAGAAAAGAATGTTCTGGTCTAAAATCTAGCACTGACAAGCTATGCCACTTTGAAGTCATGTAGGTTTTGAGGGCTGCTGTTTTCTCATAAAAAATAGAATAGAGACAGCAGGAAGGAAGAAATTACTATTTTAAAAGTGCCACAGAGTTCATCTTGGCAAGATAATGGCTTTTGGGAAACTTTTGGCTATGCAAAGCCAAGACCCAGAGCCTAGCAGGGATGAGAAAAAATTAAACATAAGCAAATAAAACTGCTGTAGATAAAATGGAAAAGGGCATTGTTCGTGTAAAACTTTTTTGGATGATAACTGATTTGGGGGAGGGGTTGGGGACGGGGTTTGGGTCTTAAAGAATGAGGAGGACAGGAGCCTGACTGGAGAAATAAGAGCACTTCTTGGAAGAAGACTGGTCCAGAAGACCAGGGGGAGTAGGGGAAGTCTGATAACCGAGTCTAAAACTTCTCATTTTGCTGACTAATTCTACTCTATTCCTTCCAGTCTTTCATAAACCAAGTTACAGACAACAGTGCCAGGCTTATAGGGTCTTAGAAATAAAAACCTGGGACTGTGTAGTCAAATTTGAGTGAAGCAGTTCAGAGAGAGCTGGAGCCTCAAGGGGAGGCAAGGAGGTGATGGACAGGAGAACCCAGAGTGCTGGAGCTGCGTGAGATCTCACAGATTACCAGCAACTTCATTTTGTGTGAGCCACGAGAGTTCCAAGATTCTTCAGCCTTCTGTGGTCCTCCTGTACAAGCCAAATATGTGAGGTCCCTATGGCTATTCTGACAGAAAGAGAAATGACATTTCTCCTAGTGATAATAATGATAATGATAAAAATTATTTTGCCAACTGCAAGCCAGGCACCAGTCTGAGCTCTTCAAGTGTAGTGGCATACACATGCCCCTATACCATAGTTTCCCTATCAAGGTACTCACATTTCATTTAAATTGCTTTCTTGGTTATCTAAAGCCCTCATTATAATGTGGGTTTTAAGAAGCAAAGACTCTTGTCTTCACCCTCATAGCCCCCACACATAGTACAATGAACATAATTTAAGCTGAGCCTTAAAAATGGATGAGATTTTGATATATAAATGGGAAAAGTACTTTCTAGATAGAGTCAGAGTTGGAAATGGGCAGGAAGTATTTAGAGAGAGGAGAATAATTTGCTGTGCCTGAAACAGAAGGTACATAGGAGACAAGGCTGGAAATTTCCATGGGAGGCAGATCGTGGAGGACCACTCCTACAGGGTTTTGATCTACAGAATGCTTAATTTTAATGCACTCAATTTTATCAATCTATGCTGACCAAGAGGCACCCACCACAAGACTGAAAGACAAGCCACAGAGGCAGGAAGATATTTTTAACACATAAAACCACACACACGAAACAGTTAAGTTGGACCTTTATCTCAAAATATATAGAAAAATGAACTCAAAATGGATGATAGATCTAAACGTAAGAGCTGAAAAAAATAAAACACTTGGAACAATATAACCCAGGACCTTCTCTTTCATTTCCCAAAGTTTCCTAAACAAAGAGCCCTCAACTCTAGATTCAGAAACTCTTGTCTTTAAAGTTGGCAGAAACTTTGAGCATAAAGTGTTCCTGTTAAGCAAGGCTCAAAGGCAAAGGACTTCTGCTTAGTTCCCCTGCAAGTCTCTAAGGAAAAGGAGAGCAGACACATACTCTCCCCTTTCCCAGAACCGCCCATCAGTGTTGCAATTTTTAAAAATCATTCATTCGTCCTTTGGGACATTCATACATGCATTTATCAATGCAACAAATATTATTGGCTGCTTATTTTGCATCAGACTCTTGCTAGATTTCGGGGAGAAGGCACCTGGAGCTTTCCTGAGACTTTCAGCTGAGTCTGCAAGTCAGTAGTTAATCAAATAATTACCATTGCTAAATTAATTAACCAAGGAGGCCAGTAGACTGAGGTGGCTCTAATGTGTGGCGCCCTACATAAGCAAACCCAAATCTAAGCTGTTAATGCCTCAAGGTTATGAAACTGAAACCTAAGAACAGCCAGTCACAAAGAGCTTTCCGCTATAGCCAATCAATAATTTCCTGACGTTGCTTCCACCTTTTTTTCTGTAAAAGTCTCTGCCAAGCTCCTGAGGGTGACACTGCTCTGTACCATTTTTGGTTTGGCGCTGCCCAGTTTGAATTGATGTTTGCTCAAATAAACTCTTAAAATTTTAATATACCGCAGATGATCATTTCACGCCAGAAAGGCAATGCAAAATTGCCATAGTGGTAAGTTCTGCAAAAGAGACGTATTCAGAGTTACAAGAGAATTTAAAATAACCACTTGACCTAACCTGAGAAGTCAGGGAAGGTTTTCTCTGGGGAAAGCATTCAGCCAAAACCTGGAGTCACTCTTCCGATAAGGTGCAGAGGAAGAAGACTTGTTTCCACTGTGGGCAGGCAGAGCATTCCAGGCAGAGCACATAGAAACTGCTTCTTCTTAACGTGCAAAAATACATTCCTTCGGGATTCAGAGCGGGGCCGGTGGGAGGCGCTGATGCAGGCTAGATTACACCAAGAGTTCTCTCCAAAATCCACTAAAGGACAGGCAAACAGCCAAACTGGAGAGGCGAGGACTTCCTCCAGCTCAAGGAATGCGGAAGGTTTCCTGAGTGGTGTGACTACCCCTAATCCCAAAACTCCTATGCAATATGCTCATACTCACATTAAGTTTACTTAGCACAGATAACAGTTCCCCTGACGTACCTTGGAGAAATGACTCGCATCCGTATGTGCTCATGAGAAGGCGAGTTCTGTTACAGGATGGAGACACTGCACGAACGTTCCCTAAACAGACTGTAAATATTCCTTGCCACCCATTCTAACACGTAATCGTCCCCTAATCCCTTTCCTGTGCAACCATGGTACTTGTTGCTATTCTGTCGATGCATTTATCTCATGGTATTTAATCGATTGTTGATACCTCCAGATTTTCTAGAAGGTTAACAGTGAGTATAATCTCAGTGACCATTAGCAGTACTATTACATTTTCAGTGTTGCTAAGAATAATATTTTCCTTTAAAAACAAAATATTGATACCGTGGCTGCTTTGGAGGCTAGTCAAGAATATTGAATTGGAAGAAGTAACTAAAATACTAAGGCATTAGATATATATTAAGTGTATTTGTACTGTTTTTAAGTGGCTATTAATTGCTATTGAAATCATCTTCTCCTCCTTATTAAAACCTTGGTAGTGTGAGGCGAATCAAGATAATCAGTAGGAATATACCATTAATTCTGCAACTGAGGTTAAATGAGAAAAATTTTAGTAAAGAAATGAAGGTTTAGAGGAAAAGGTCTTCAGGATAATCTATAGATGTGTTTGAAATAAATTAATTAAATATTAACCTTATCTAAGAATATTAACCTAAAAATATGGAAGAAACTTCCATAGAAATTCAGTGGTCTGAATTCTTAATATGCAAAACTAAATGCCATGTTCAGTTTTGTTTTTTACACAAACATGAATTTTGACATTATCCATAAAACCAAAAAGAGCTGGCAGTCACACAGTGCTTCAAGGCTTATACGACATGGCAGAATTTCCATTTCCATTAAATAAACAACAAATGACTTTAAAAATTAAACACAAAGCTGAATTTTTCATTAAGAATTGATTTACTAAATGCTTGCACTGTTTCTTCCTAAAATGTAGAGAAAGTGACACCTAGTGGAATTCTGGTGGAGAAATCTCCAGCATTTTTCATTTATCTCTTCAGTCCCTGTAGAGACGCTCAATGCTAAAGGTCTGCCGTGTGCCAGGAATAATGCTAGGCTCTGGCAACAAAGATGTGATTGGAAAGTGAAGTCCAGTGTGGTTGAGGAGCAAATATTTATAGAAAATTTTGAGAGGACACAATTCAGCCCTTAACAACTGCTAAGAGTTTCAAGATGGCAGCTGCAGAGCATGGAAGCCCCAAGCATGGGGGCGCAGTGCACAGTGACTGTACACATGCGCACAAAGACAGCCCTTGGCTGGGAGATTAACTGTGTAGAAGCAGCAGTGTGGAGCTGGCAGGATGGGGTATACGGGTACAGGTTCATGGGAGAATGGGCATCCTTCCCTGGATGAACGGTAAGGGAAGAAAAGTAGTGCCTTTGATGAGAGCCAGGGTCTATTAAGATAAAGGGCAGAGTGAAAATCTCTTTGAGCAGGTTGAGAATGAAGAGCAGTTTATTTGCAAGCAATGAACCTTCCACTGGACTGAGCAGAAATGTCTTGGAGGGAGGTCAGCAGTGAACAAATAACCCTTGGAGGGAATAGGAGGGCAGGAAGATGAGCCTATGAGGAAAAATACATACTAGAGGACTTTACATTTCATTACCTTTAATTATGCTGGTTTTATATTCTTTGAATTTGGAAATTAAATTAAAATGCAATTGCATTATAATTAGACATTAACATTCCTTGATCCAATTGCTGTACTTCACATACAAACATAGTATTATTGGTTGACCAGAGAGATGATATTGCATGCTGTTCTTGTTCTCTGGAGGTCTCTGTTCCAATCAACAGTGTCTGCAGACGATGGCTCTGAAGAGGTACATTCTGCAGCTTTAGTATACAGCTTACTCTCCCACACTGGAAACAAAATCGTAATTATTATCACATCACTGTAGTACTCTAACAAATTAAACTTAGTCCCTTGAATATTTGCTTCTAAAAGTCTCTCCCGGAGAACAAGAAAAAAGACTTGCCTGCATTTGTATCGATAGAAATACAAGTGATTAATAAGTTTAAAGAGCATCTGTAGTGGAGTATCATTACAGGAAATTAATAGCATGTGAAATAGAAAGACAAAAGCAGCTTAATGAAAACTACATAATGAAAATAGTGACACATTGTTACATGTTTTTCATTTTCTAGGCAAATTTTTAACTGTTCTAATGATGGCAAATATTTTAAAAATAAAGTAATACATGTTGTCGAAAATTTAGAAAACATAGATTAGCAAAAAAAGAAGGTGGACATCATTATAGTTCTAATATCCACATTCTTTCAGATATTTTTGTTTATTTTTTTCTAGTCTTTTTTCTACAATTATGTATCCATACACTTTCTTTTCACAAAAAGCAGGATCCTATTTTACATAGTGTTTAGTAATCTGTCTTTTATTACTAACACTATAGACCAACATTCTTGTATGACATTGTGTTCATGACAACACTTAGTTATAACTTATTTAACCAGTTTCCATTGCTGGACATTAGGTTCTTCCCAGCTACTTACTACTGTAAACAATGTAGCAATGTGTATCCTTCTAGCTATAACTTTTTTACATCTCTGTGATTGTTTCCATAGGATAGGTTCAGACCTTTCGTAAAACTATTTTTATTCAGGAGGAAAAGGCTAAGAACTAGTGTCCTTGAGTAATTATTAGGTATTTCCACATAGAAAAGCAAAATAGCGTTCCAGATCAGCACAGTAAGACCAGCTTGGATTTCTGCCTTGTCTACTGACAAGTTGTAAGACCTTGTTTAGTCCCTTGACCCTTTTTGGTCTTTGTTGCATTAAACAGAACTGACAATGAGGTAGAAATATATTTGTCCTTTGAGTTAAATTAAATCCACAGGCAACAAATATGAACAGGAACACCAGGAGAGCATCCATGACTACGTAAAAGGGAAGAGTGGGAACTCGAATAAGAATATAACTTAGTCACTAGACACTTAGTGAAATCTGTTACGTCCGGTTTGGTCAGAGAGATGTTGGCTGACCACAGCTGCACAGGAAATGGAGTGTTAGTGGCCAAGTTGAAGGTGCTCCCCCAGGCCCTGCCAATGGAGTGGCAGTCTTGGCTAAGCAACCTCAAACATCATAGATTCCTTGAAAAGAATATTTCTCTAGTGCATGAAATGGTCTCCAGCCTCCTTTATTGAAAAATATTTAAGAGCAACTAACTCCCCTTTGCCATATCACATTGCTTCATATATAACTAGTCTAAAGGGACACAATGCACTAATAGGTTGACTTGAGAATTTCAGTTCTCTGAACAGTTGTATTTTTCATTATAAAGTAGAAAATTAGTATACTGATTTTGATCAGCCTCCATGAACTTGGTCAATGCAGGTCTGTCCTTGAGAGATAAGTCCATTCCAGTGACTGAGGAATCCTGGTCTCTGAGATGGATCCTAGAAAAGTCACCAAGGTTAGGGCCACCTTGTTGGAAGCCAGTTCTGGGAAAACAATATGTGCCATCAGGTCCTATTGGATGTGCCCTGCTTTCTTTAAACTTCCACAAGCAATGAATAAAATATTGCATTATGTTTTTCACTTATTCAATAGACATCAATGAGTATTTGACTTTTTACGTTGGAGAAGGTCAGCCTCAACACTAAAAGAGATGAATAATATGGTAATGATCACAAACAATAAAAAGCAAAACTGGATAAACATCTAAAGTGCTGAGGGAGAACAGAAGAGGGAGTAATTAATCAGTCAGGGAGGTTTGGGAAGGATTCGTGGAGGAAGTAGTATTTATGCTAGATCATGAATGATATTCAAGGATGCACCTTTCTGAAGGTAGGGGTGGAGAGAGGAGGGCATGCCAGATAGCTGGAACAGCGTGTGCCAAGGTATGAAGATGAGAAGGGATACAGTATGCTTCAGGAATCATAACAGATTTAGTGGGACTAGAACAAAAGATACACAGTCTATGGAAAGAAGGCAGGAAGGAGGTAATGATGGAACATAAATGATGAAAAGAGAGTTTGGGACCAGTTAATGAAGGTCCTTTTATGCAATCCATAGGTGTTGGATTCAAGGTGTTGGATTCTCTACCTTGTATTCAAGATAGAGAAATACATGTTGAAAAATAAGATGAAATCAGGCTGGGTGAACGTATTCCTAGAGATTATTTAATTATTGGAAAGACATGGACCTGAAAAAGCATATTCAGTGAGGTACCACATAGTTCTGAAATTGGCCTTACTTATAGAGCACTTGTTATAAACAATTTTGTGGCTAGGGAACACAACCTCATTAAACTGGCAAATGACACAGCTCTGAAAAGAAGAGCTAAAAGTTGGATGACTGAATTAAAAAATTTAAATACTAGCTAATTCATGCATTCAAAAAACAATGTTTATTGAACATCTGTGTGTTTCTGGAAATTTTCTAAGTGCTGGGGATCCAGTGGTGAACATATCAAAGTCCTTGGCTTCATGGATTTTATATTCTAGGGAAGAAGATTAATTGATAAACAAATAAATATATAATGTCATGTCCTGCACTAACCAGTGAATTGAAGGAAACCAATAGATTATAAAAGATGCTAGAGAATAAGAGCGGAAGGAGAAATGCAGGGGGAAGAGAGTTGCGGCAAAGGAACAGGTGTGAGAGCCCTGAGACGGGAACAGGTTGGCGTGCAAGACAGCAGGGCGGCTGAAGCTGAGTAACGAAGGGGAGAGAGACAAGAAATAGGAGTTAGCGGGGGGCTGCCTCAACGGTTGGATCAATGAGTCAAAACAAACAAGATGGCACAGAGCCACGTATGTATCTAAAGTCATTTAGAAATAGTTGGATAATATTATAACAATGGTAATACAATAAACTCAAAGTTTTATTTCCTAAAGTCAATTACACAGAATGAAGGAGACACATGCCATCAGCAGTTTATGTGGAAAAGACCTTTAGGCCTTGGTAGATCCACAAGCTCAGAAGGAGCTAGTATGGAACGATAATTTCAAGACACACACGCACATACACACACACACACACAGACATGGACACACACATGTGCAGGTGCACAGGTGCACACATGAACTAGTACTTAGAACAAACTTAGACTAGATTAACAGAAACATACCCAAATAATAGAATTAGCTAATGTTCTTTTTACCTGCCATATTTAAAATATTATTTCCATTGGATATGGTATGATATGCATTGAGAGTTACTAATGATTAAAAATTTTTCCCATTATTCAATGACTAGGATGCAGAGAAAAACAAAAATACCCACTCCTCTTTTTTTTTGAGTGGGGGTGTTCCTAGCTCTTCAATTCTGAGGTCTGTTAGTTGAAAGATCTTAGATCAAGTGAGAGATGATCCCATGTGGACACAGCAGTGGTTTCACTGACCTGGAGGTTGAGAGACTGTCATTTTGGGGCTCTTCACACCATTGAACCAAGAAGAAAGTAGATTGATATACTGGTTCTGGGTATTGATTGCAGGTATCAAGGAGGAGTAAATCAGATTTGGTGAGCACAGTGATGGCAGGGAGGCTTAAGTTTGGGATCCAGAGAATTCTGTGTACTCACAGTCCTATACCCAGCATTGAAGATTAATGTACAATCATAGCACATTAACAGAGGCAGGGCCACTAGACTCACACCCTTCAGGAATGAAGGTTTGATGCACACCATCAGGGAAGGAAAGTGAGACAACTGATGTGCTGGCCGAGGTCAAAGGGAACATGGAAGAATGAAAGAAGCATGTTAAATATAAATTGCAGCCTTATGGCAAATTATAGAAACAAAGACTATAGCAGTCATGCACATTTCCTTTGTTTTGTATGTATCTGTGCATATTCACCAATTATTTTTTTCCCTCTCTTTTCTCCTATATTATGTAAGAAATGGTAATGACTACTTTTATGCTTGGATAATTCAGGTGGAAAAAATGTTAAGATCACCTAGAGATGGAAGTGAGGACTGATGAAACCTTGCAGCTTCTCTTTGGGAGAATAACAGCATCTTCAGTAACTTACGGGATATTTGTGTGATACTGTTATTGTTACCGGAAGTGTAAATATAGGGTGGAAGGGTGAGAGAATAAATGCTGATTAGCTAAAGAGTAGGATTTGTCTGTTGGCTCTTAGCTTCATTCTTACCTTTCTGTGCTTTCCTCTGTAGCTCAGAGAAAATTGTATTTCCTAGCTTCTATTATGGAATGTGTTGCAAACAGGGAAGCTTTTCCTTTCTTTGCTTCTCCCTGGGGCCCTAGAAGTAGAGTAGCACCTGCACCGGGGGTGGTCCAGGCCACATTTCTGCTTTCCTGCTTAGCAGCACCATTCCAGAAGCATCGACAGCAAGTCTCAGCCCTCAGCACAGCCGTGGTCAGGGGCTCTCAGTTACCCCTTTTCCCGTCTTCTTCATCCATAAGAGTGAAAATGGATGGCTGTAGTCATTAATCTCTGGGTAACTTCACATCTTTCTTTGTGTCTGTTCTTCCAGCCTCTCCAGCTCTTTGATAGCCAGTTCTCAATATTAAATTCCACCTGCTTAGAAAACCTAGTAGGGATTCTATTTCTCCCTCTGTAAAACCAACAACTGATACAGATGAACCCATGGCCCTGTCTTTGCAAAGAAAAACATGGAATAAATGGGGGAGGAAGAGGATGGTTATTGATAGGCCAGGAAAAATCAAGGAGATCAGATGATAGGGTGTCTTTATACGGTCAAGAACAACATGCTATAATTTCTGATGTGTAGCAGTTTCAAGTGATAGGATTCAGAGTGTGGCCTTGGAAATAGTGGCTGAAGTGAAGCAGACATGTAGTTTCACTGCAATTGATAAGCTCTTTCAACTATGAGACAACTGGTTCGCCAAAGTGACCACTGAAATAAGGAGGGAGGATGCCAAGATATGAGGAAGGGAGAAAGATAAAGGCATGCCAGACTATGTCTTCCAAAATAAGGTAATGATTTTTTTATTAGAGAAATACATTTTAATGGCCAAGACAGGACACTAATCACTTGAATTATTCTCCCCTCTTCAAACTGCTTGACAAATGTATAAAGAAAATGTCAGCGATTGCTCTTCCACCTGTCTCAAGCAATAATAGCTTTAGAGCTGCCGTAGTGAGTTAATATAAACATGCATATTTGGCTTTGTTAGCATACTGGAATCTTACATTATCTTCCAGGATGCATGAAATAAAAACAACAAAAGGTCATAGATTAATATTTGCCCTTGGCTGGAAGTCATTGCAACTCTTTTTAAATATCCTGTGTTACAAATATAAAAGAAAAAAAAATATCACAAATCTCAGTGTTTAAGGGTCCAGCAAGTGCACTATAATTAGCCTGTACACTTTTAGAATGACATGATACTGAGATTAGTGAATAATGGGATGAAGAAGATTATGAAAGTTATTTATACCTCACTCCAGTGGCTGTCAGAATGACTCTGTTTTATGGTATATTTATGTATGAGTTTCCTCATCTTTTGCTGACATCTTTGCAGTGATGGTTCAGTTGGTATTACCTGGCATTTTCCTTCTGGGAAACCCAAAAATAGCACCAACATATTAATTTTATATCAAAGGAATAGAATTTGTGGCTGAATTATGTCCTTAAAAAGTCAGCATTAATATATCTTTTAGCTGGATTTATGTAGGAAGTGTTTTTTTGTTTTTTTATTTTTTATACTCTGTGACTTAGCTATGTTCACAGAACAGTCCCTCCAGATAGAACTCATTAGAATTGGTATTTGACCTTGGAATATACTTCGCTATTTCCCTTTATAATCAATGCATTATTGCGGCCCCCGTTAGCATTGTTACATAGACTCCATCTCTGTCTGCTGGAGAAAAGTGCTGTATTCAGTCACACTGTCTCTGCACTATTGCAAGTTTTATTTTCAGCTGATGACTACAGCCCAGAGTCTACTAAATTCAGCAAGTTAACCTATTATGTAGGCTAAAAATGGATCATGGGGCACCAGTCTGGGGAATGGATACTTTATGGTGAAAAATCTGCCCCTCCAAAAATCTTTTAACTATAGGTTACTCCTTAAAATACTGATTTGTTGGTATAAATCTTAAAGATTTTACCAAAATCAACTAATATTTAATTGTAAAGTATTCTCACCATGCACTGTGATCTGTTGTCCACTTTTCTGTATTTCAACTTGTCTGCTTTTTGCCTCTGAAACTACTTTTTAATAAGCCCTCTCAGCACCTGTTACTCAAGGGATACCAGACAAATCTACGTGGGAACCTCAATCACAAAGGTTAGAAGACAGAAATAATTAAGGGCACTGGAACAGAAGCCTTATTAGTAGTTGCCAGTTGTTATGAAGGGCACAGCTAAACAAAGGGCCAGGAGAATGTGAAAATGTAGAGAATTTTTTTTCCAAAATAAAAGTAGATTTATTACTTTCCAATAATAAAGGTGATGCATTCTCATTATAAAAACTTCAAATACATGAAAGTCTAAAGTAAGTAAAGATCAACCCAAATACTCTAGCCCAGGAAATAAACCATTATTAACATTTTGGCAAAGATCTTTCTCTATAAAACATAAATTTATTCACAAAATATTCATTGTTAAATGCTATTCAGTAGTCTGCTTTCTCATTCAGTATTTCAGGGACAAATTTCTGTAACAATAAACATAGATCTAAATAATCTTTCATGACAGTTGCATACAACTCAATTGAATATATGTGCTAGAAGTGCTAGAATTTATTTAACCCATCTTCTGTTGAAAGATAGGCTGTTTTCAACGTTTCAATGTTATAAGTATTGTAAAGTACACCTTTGCCCTCATGTTTATGTACTTGTGTAATTTGTATTCACTAGGATAAGTGCCTAAACAAATTGCTGGTTGAAAGTATACTATTTAAAAATTTTTTCATGTATATTGCCAAATTTGATACATATCACCTTCTAGAAAGGTTGTACCAATTTTTATTCCTGCCAACAGTAACAAGAATGCCCATTTACCCATATTCTTGCCCACTCCTTTAGTATTTGCCAATCTTGGAGAATAAAATTGATATTAATAAAATGATGGATGCATATTTATTAGCTGTTTTTATTTTTAAATAAAAGGTACTTAGATTTTTAAGTCACACCTTTGCAGAGCAGAGATTTCTTGGATTTGAATAGAGTTTTCAGTTTGTACCCACATTTCAACATTGGTATGTTTCTGGTAAGAGTAAGCTTCTCTGAGATCATTTTCCTTGATCCTAGAGTAATAGAACCCAGCTCAATGGATGTTGAAAGCTAAAAGATGTAGGATGCACCTAGCCCACTATTAGACACATCAACATGAACTGATTCTGACTCTTCTGCAAGTATGCTCTTTCTGTATTCTTACTCTCCATTCCAATTAATGTTGGTAAGAAAATGTTAAAATTAAGGAGCCAATGAAAAACTTTGGAAATACTCACTTGCTTTTCATGAGATGGCCACAAAGTTTGCAGTGAGGCAGATAACATCAGTAAGAAGGCTCCTAAGTGAAGGTTTGGTAGACAATGTACATCCTTGCAATAAAAATGCTTCCCCCAGAAATACTTGCATGTCAAGTCCAATGAACCATCAAATAGATATGTAATAATTTGGGACAGAAAGATGGAAACAAACTGCAACAGACATCAGTTTATTCCTTGTCAGAATGTTGGTTCAGTGTTGCTGAGGCATGGTTTGGGAATTTTTTCCACCATGAAGCAAACTTACAAGCCAGGTACATAATATGTAAATCTTCTTTTCAAAGATATCTCAGATATTAATATTTGAAATTAAAAACATTTATTCAAGAATGATGAGATGGAACCATTTAAGCAAGTGATTGATGACAGTACAGATATTAGAAAGAAATTTTGGGTGCAATCTAGATGACAGTCTGGATACACTAGATAACAATGATTTTAAAGATGTTCTGAAGTACTATTTGATTCATTCATTTCATAAATATTTGTTGGTCCATATGATGTGTCAGGTACTGTGCTATCAGGGACACAAAAATGAGCAGGATGCAGCTCCTGCCTTCAGTAATGTTTCAATTTCATGGGAGAAGAGAGAAGTCAACGGGCAATTCCATTATGGAGTGAGAGCGAGATGAAGCATGTGTAGGTCTTCAGATTCCTTAGAAGTCTACTGAAGATGTCACCAGTAGTCAAATAAATGCCCTGAAGAATTCACAGGTCCCTGGAAGAAGAGGATCTGCACAATAGCCACAAAGCATGCTGTAAGTGCACACTAACAGCAGAGCAACAGGCTACTATGGTGATATCAAGTATACAACAGGACAAGGAGAAAACCTCTCTGATCCTCTATGGAAGAGCTGGCAGAGAAGTCACAGTCTACATCTGGATAACAGTCTGAGATGGCTCAGTGCATTTGGTCTCATAGAGAGTTGCCAGTTAGTGCTAGAATTGGGATTAAAACTCTCCTACAGCACTTCCTACTCAACCACCCATTCATTTATTCAGTCAAACAAACTTCATGAGGGCTGGGACTTTTGTTGGGTTTGATCTTCACTGTATCCCCAGCCCCTAGAACAATGCTTGACACAAAAGATGCTGTTGATAAATATTTATTCAATGAATGAACAAATGGATGGGTGAACTCATTTAACTCACATCAAATAACTGAAGAAGTGGGCAAATGTAGCAAAGGGGCAGGAATAGTGCAAAAGGCAGAAGACGTGGCAAGGCCTGTGTGCCTACTGAACATCTGTGGAATCAGCAAATGACTTCTCGCATCTGTCCCTTGTCATAGGAGCTTGAATCTGCAGTGGCTTCTTTGGGCAGTGTGGAATAGAACAGGAGCATGGGCTTTGAAGTCATACAGATGTGGGTTTGAGTCCTGGCTCTCCAGATCTGGGAGGCCCTCAGGCAAGTTCCTTGACCTCCCTGAGTCAGTTTCCTCATCTATAAAATGGGATTCATACCTTTGGGAGGTGGCTGTGAGGGTAGATAGGAAAAACACACAATGCTCTGGACCCAGTTCCCTTTGCCCTCACCCCATCCTTCCGGCCCTGGAGACTCGGCTATGCAGAGCTCTGGCAGAGCCGAGGACCTCAGTTTCCTGGCTACTCCCTCCTGGAGTGCTTCTTGGACCCTCTTTCCCACCTCTCTTACTCGCTTCTCTTTCCCCAGCAAGCTTCTCCAAGAAGCCTTCTTTATCCTCGGGAGAGTGCACACAGTCCCTGTCTCTCCTCACCCTCTCAGCTCTTCCTTTCAGTTCCATTGGTTTGTAGTTCAAATAACACCTGTCCCTGAAATGCTAACTTGGGTAGATACTTTTTCTTCCTTACTTGGTGTCCTAGTGCTGGGTTCTGGCAGATACTTAATAAATGCTACTCATGGTACCTTGGGTCATAAAAGTTGTTTTGTACAGGCTGGTGTACCGGCTCATGAAATGACACCATTATGTGGTTAGTCATGCATCATTATAACAATTCTCAAGAAGTCAATAAAACTGTCGGAAGCCCCATACCTATTTTCAAAAATAATAAAGTATTTTTCCTATGTTTTGGGACATTAGAAAAAGGGACCAAAACCCTAATAAGTAACTAGGATCTGCCTAGAGGATTGTCCACAGTGTGTTGCAAGGATGAGGATGAGTGAACTCTTCACTAACTTGTGTTTGCTGATCGGAGAAAACACTTGGAGGCTCACGCTTGGTCTTCTTCTACCTTAGTCTCTACACCGTGAAGTCATCGAGATATCCTCTGGTTACCCATAGCAGGATGCAAGAGTTAATTCCTATCTCTTGACATCTATGAACCCATTAGAAGGCAAATCTAGTCAAGAGGACTGGATCCTTCCTTAGAAGATTCTGATGATTTCCAGCCACAATGGCATCTGCTCGTATCACTAATCTGATATTGGTCTTTAAGGTCAGTGAATCTGATTTGGTCTTTAAGATGTCCAAAAAAGTCACAGCCTCACAAGGTAATCTAGTTTAAAAAATTCACTGATTAACAACATTTCTAGAGCTCCTACTCCGTGCTAAGCAAACTCCTAGGTAATAGGGTAAATATAAAGGAATTAAAAGAAATGATTAGTCTCTCAAAAAGCATACAACCTAGATGGAAAGGCAGAATCTACTGATCTGTAACAATCTGAGAGCACTTTAAGGTAGTGATTCTCAAAGAGTGGCCTGCACTTCAGTAGCATCAGCATTGCCTGGGAACTTGTTAGAAAGTCAAATTTCTAACCCCAGACCTACTGCATCAGAAACTGGGTGGGGCGGTCTGTGTCTTAACAGGCATTCCACATTGCTCAGATGCACATTAAAGTCTGAAATACACTGCTTTAAGTCTAATAAGCAAGTTCAAACCAACATAATACCAGCCGATTATACATGTGCCATGTAAAGGTGTGGTCCTGGTATTAGTCAGAGTTTCCTTTATGACCACACACTGAAAGTACTGGTGTGTGTGTGTGTGTGTGTATGTGTGTGTGTGTGTGTGTCCAGATTCAAAGTGAAAAACAGCTTAACAAGGGGTGAATTCTTGATTGTCTTGATTATCTCTCTTGAATTAGTAGTGGCAGCTTCACACAATTCCTAATTAATATTCCCAATTCAGCCAAAACACTTTCAGACTACATCTCTGAGATAAGCTAAATCAGCCTCAGAATGGTTTACAATAAATAAAGGCAAATGTCAAAGGCTTATACTGCTTCCTTTCATTAACAAGGTAAATCAAGAGGCGCCAAGCTAGGGCAGGTCACAAGAATTAAAATCATATGAAGTCTAGTCAAACATATTTCCCCAGCAGTTTTAGCACCTGGGCAGTTTTGCTGGGGAAGACAGCGAGGGGCAGCCAGGTCCCCTGCAGACCTGCCTGTGAGCATGGCCTCCCCTAGCTATTTACCTGGGGTCTTCATTTGGCCTGTTAATCAGACTAAGACTTAGTGTGTTTGAATCTCACTTTGGGCCAAGAGATCCTTTTTTTCCAGAGTTGTAGCTCCATTTCTGACATTGGTCTGTTAACCTGACCTGATTCCTGAATACTTCCTTCTTTGATCAGTTGTTCTTGAATCTCGACTCCAATCTATGATTAACCCAACTATATTCACACACATACACACACACACACACACACACACACACACACACACACACACACACACACACACACACACAAGGCACAGGTCTGTTCTCTGATGCATGGAAAGCTACAGGTCTACCTTTTTGTTATAAATATCCTAGAGAGAGCACTTCTGTAAACCCTCTGGAAATGGGTTTCTTACAGTGCTTCTATTCATCATAATAAAAAGTCATTTTCCCCACTTTAATTTACTCAACAATGTTTACTATAGCTGAATTTTTGATGATGTGGGTTCACAGAGATGGTTTAACTCAGCTTAACTTACAAGGAAACACCTGCTCTATAAAGGATAACATGCAAGGCCCTGAAGAGATGGCAGCTACACACTTAGAGTGTATGATAGAGTAATGGCCTCCCCAAAGATGTTCATGTCCTAATTCCAGAAACCTGTGAATCTATTACTTTGCTGGAGAAAAGGGACATTGCATACATTATTAAATTAAGGATCCTGAGATGTAGAGATTTTCGTAAGTGGGCCCAATGCAATCATCATGTCTTCATGAGAGGCAAGAGGGCCAAAGTAAGCAAAAGAGGTGATAAAGAGGTCAGAGAAAGAGAAAGAGAGATCTAGATTTAAAAGTGCTACATTGCTAAGTAATGGCAGAGGCCTGGTATTAATCAGTTTCATTAATGGCCTTTCACTGTAGGCACTGAGGGGTCCAGCACTTAGCTCTGAGGATGGAGGAAGGAAGGGGTCCTGAGCCAAGGAGCACAGGTGGCCTCTAGCAAGGGAATGAGTTTTCCCCTAGAGTTTCAGAAAAAACACCAAGGACTTCTGATCTCTAGAACTTCAAAATAATTTATGTTACTTTTAACCTATTACGTTTGTGATCATTTGTTACAGCAACAATAGGAAACTAATACAGTGAGTTTACAATTTAGTAAGAGGGAGGAGATGGCACAGGCAACTTTGATATAATTCAGAAAGTGACAAGTATAAAATAGAAATACAAAAAGACTGCTATGGAAATGCTGACAAAATAAGTACTTCTGGCTGGAGAGATTAGGGAACCTTCTTGGACAAATGGAAGTTCTGCTGGGCTCTAAAAGATGGGGTAGATTTGAATTTGGTAAACAGCAGAAGCAAAGGCACAGAGTTAGAAGGTATAGAATCAAACAAAAAGCTGAACTGTGACTAGCTATTTTTTCAGAAACAAAAATTACTTGATTGAAATTTCATACCTTCTACTTAGGCTATAACAAGTCTCCAGATCTAAAAAATAAAAATATTGTTTTTCCTAATATACCTATATTAGATGTGATAAACTATCTAAGACCTTAAACCCAGAAACACAGGTCTTGGGCAGGAATCCCCTCTCTACATGGAACATGCCTTAGCCAACAGACAAGGGTGAACCTGGCTCACTGCCAGACAGGCAGGCTTAACAGGAATGAACAGAAAAATATTAAGCGTTAACTGAAATAAACAAAAAAAGTAATTCTTTAAAAAGCATCTCTTAACATTTACAAATTAAACATTTCCTACAACCTTCGTGAGCAAACTAAACCAAACAATGGAATCCAGCTGAACCGAACATACATAGCAGATGAGGCTCTGAAGGAGAAAATCGTAGAATACAGTCCCTTTGGTAACTTTTGTTTGTCTGAAGTCAGAGCCCATGATCTTAAGTAATTCTGAATGGCTCTACTTTAGCCTAGGTTTGATTATCAGGGAATTACCCTGATAAAACAATTTCTTAAGTCACTCTCCTTTGGACAAATGGAATTGGAATGGAATTACCCAGATTGCTGGTCTGCATTACCCAAATTCTCCACCAGCCATCCTCCCGGCTCTCCTCATGGAGACAGTGTATTCCCAAGGCAATGCCTGAGCTCTGGCAACTCACAAATACTTGCTTCCTTATTTATGTTCTGGTGAAATAGATTCCTTTTTGTACTGTTCACATTTACTCCAGGAAAATTCAGAGGAACAGCTAGTCTCCACCAGCCTGCTTCTGTAAGAACGGCCAGAAGGGTCCACAGTCGTACCACTGGTGCTCGAGTCCCTGGACGGAGCTGCCTGCTTCGGAGACCAACTTTCTTCACAAGAAGAACTGGGCATGTTGCAAGTGTCCTCATTTCTCCCACTCACTGTCTTACTGCGAAGGCCCAGAAATGTTACTTCAGACTGACTGCACTCAAAAGGAATTTTTTGCATCATTCCATCTTTCCTCAAACTTTCATCATGAGGCAGTGAGTGATTATTCTGGCTTTCATCGTCTTCCACTGGAATACTCGGTACTTTATCCAAGAACAGAGGGGAAGGACACCTGAAGGACTTGAGTGAGGTGGGAGGGTCTTCAGCAAAATAAAGTCTGGCTTGCGTGCTTTCAAGAGTACTTAGGACCTAATTAGGCAAGAAGCAAACAAACATGGAGTTAAGCTTTCCTTTTCCCTTTTCTCTCTCTCTCTATTAAGGAATATTCTCTTATTTTCACCAAGTTCTACTATGGAGTTTTGAAGAGAGGGGATTAAAGATTAGCTAAACCCCTTTATTTTAATGAGTAAGTTAAGGGAATTGAAGCAAATATAAAAGAAACCGCACTGAATTAAATATCAAGAGACCTGACTTTAGGCCTGGATTTGCCACCAATTAGGTTGTGACTTCAGGCAAGTATCTCTACATTTTGTACTTCAACCTTAACATGTGGAGGACTGGAAGAGGTAGGCGGACAATGGACGCAATCCTAGTTCTCAAATGCCAGAATTACCTGGAGGAGCTTTCTTAAAATACAGATCCCCTGTCCCCAACTGAGAGATTATCATTAAAAAAAATGTGGAGATGGGGGCCCAGGATTCTGTACTTTAAAAGCTTCCCAGTTGATTTGGATGTGAAACTTAACTTGAGAACCATTGATCTGATGAAAAATAACATGTAATTAAATTTCACATACACATGAAATTAAAAAAAATACATATAGAGAGCTTTACTATGTACAAAGTGGTTTCACACATATTACCTCATTTACTCTGCACAAACAACATTATTATTCTTATTTTATAGATAATAAAGCTGAAGCTCAGAAAAAGGAATCAGTGTCATTCCTCAGTAAGACCTGTTGCTTGATCTTACATGCCCTGGCTCCTAACCCCATGTCCCTTCCACTATATATTTCATAGGTTCCTTGGGGCCTAAGATTCTAGGTCACACAACTCTTACTAGTGGTGCCAGACCTAGGATACAGCTCCTCTGACTCCCAGGCCAGTGCTCTGTGTGTTCTGATTATGTCAACATCTTGTTTAAAACCCCTTCATTGCCCTACATTAGACTCAGCATGAAATCCAAAGCCCTAGAATAGAATTCATGTCCCTCTATCACCTAGACCTTCTATTATTTTAACCGCTCCAGCTTTTACTCCCTCCCCTACAGCTGCCATGTTGCTAAACTACTGGCAGTCTTAGCGCCATGAGATCCAGCACCTTTGAGCCTTTGCAGATGTAGATTATCTGCCCAGAATGTTTTTCTCTCCTTTTTGCTGCCTAAATCCAGCCTGTTCTTCAGATCATAGTTTAGCCATCATCAGAAGCTTCCTTGGCCTCCATAGGCTGGTATGTATCCTGACCCATTGTTCCCCTATTGGCCTGGCCTCCCATCTGTCATTATGCTTATCTTTCTGTACTGAAAGTCCATGTTTACTGATCTGATTCTCCCTTTGGACTGTGAGCTTGAGGGTAGCCACTGTATCTTGATCAGTGATGTATCCTCAGCAGCCAGGATAAAGTCCAGTATGTGAAATGTAGGTACTAACTAAATCTTTGCTGAACTAATAAACAAATCTGTGGAGGATTAAATTGATAAATAAATAATTAAATCAATAAGGGAAATACATGCTGCATTTTTAATGGGCCAGATCTCTTAATGAAGGTTGAATAAAATATTCTCTCCAAACTACTCACTCATGTCTTCTCATTAAATTTTTTGTAGTGTGTCCTGGTTTCTTACAAGAGTGACCTCTACCAGAGTACCAAATGATGTGACTTTTTGTTGACTTGGAAGAGCTATCTATCAGGTTAGAACTCTCTGACTCAGTGATAAAGAATCCATTTAGACACACAATTTATCCAATTTAGATTTTCCATGGTTCAGTGGGCTCGCATGCATATACGCACTTCATCCATTGAAGGTCTTAACTTTGCCCGTGTTGCTGCACACTGGCCTGCCAGTGAGAACAGCTTGGCAGAGAAATTCCGAGGACAGGGATGCACTTTCTTATCCAGAAATGAAAGACATGAATCCAGACCTCTCTTCTCCATCAATTCCATAAGGAGATCCCTCTAGGAAGATAAGAAGACAACCTTATCACTTAGAACTCTATCAGAAAAATGACCAAGAGATAGGAGCAGAGATGAAAACAATTCTTACCAGCTGGACATACTTTGGATCATCTAACACCACTTTATAACCTGTCAAAACTTCCATTATTACCTACAAGGAATATATAGAAAGTTAGCTACTTATGTTAAATTCATACATCCAATTCAGTACACCTATTACCTTGACAATGAAGATAGTTCATTCTACTTAATGACTTTATATTTTATCACTTGACTGATTGCATAAAATTAATGTGTAAAAGGAGTAACAGAAAATCAATAGGTCTAAAAAGTTAAAGCCCTTAAGAAAATTCTTTTAGAACATTCTTGATGATTACCTCTCCTCCTTTGTTAACTAGTAATGGGTACTTACAATTCCAAAGCTGTAGACGTCAGTCTTAATGGAAAGTCTGCCCTGTCGGATATACTCTTCAGGCATGTACCACAGATGTTTACTGTTGCTATTGGTCATGCTTACGGTAGAGCTCTGACATTCTAGGTGGGGTCGGAAGTGTGCCATGGCAAAATCAGTTAGTTTGGGCTGAAACTGATCATCCAAAAGTATGTTTGTGCTAAAATGTGGTCCAGGATAAACAAGAGAAAAACACCAGTAAGTCATTTGGTGAAAAACAACATGACAAGTTCACATTCATATCTGGTTAATTCCCAACATTGACAAAATAAAGCTACACAAAATTTTCCATGAACTCGAGGTTATTTTCTCATTTTTTTCTTAAGGTATAAATCCAAGTGTTGTATAAAACTCAAAAACCCAATCCAGGAACCACGGACATTTCAAACTCACAGTTACATATTTGGAGTTGGAGGTAAAGTTGATGCTCTGTCAACCAGGAGAAATGGAAGTTAACCAAAGCAGCTTTCCTTGTGCTCTTGTTATATGTAATGAGAGCATCAAGTGAGTTTTTAATCAGCTAATTATTAAGCATCTGTTATGTGCAAGAGCTGTACTGTGGAATGGCTGGGAACCTGCAGTAGCTGCAGGAATTTTTGGTGGAAACCTGCCTACGGAGAATCCTTCCCTGGAGAGGCAAAGGCACGGTGCTAGGAGTCAGTTTTAGTTTTTTGTTACATAGAAACCTTAATCACTTAACATCTTGGCTGAGAGTGACCATCAGCTTCTTTTTACCTTTGAAGGGTTGTCACAGCAGGGATGGGAAAGGATAAGCCCACGCATTTCACATGGCCCACACCTGGAGTGAGCCCCAGCTCTGCCTTCTCCTGGCGGTGACTGCTGGAGGGTTACTTCACCCTGTAAGCCTCAATGTCATCTTTCCTCACAAGTGAAATGAGGAAAACAACTCACAGAACTGATAAAGGGAATAGAAATACGGGGAATAGCCTAGTACCTGGCATACAGTATTGCTCAATAAGTATCTGGTAAGATGAAATTAGTCATCAATCATAAAAGAGCAGATAGATACTGATAAAAGAGGTGGCTAAGCCAAACAGGCACATAAAAAGATGTTCCACATTGCTAATCATTGGGGAAATGCAAATTAAAACCACAATGAGATATCACCTCACACCAGTTAGAACGGCCACTATCCAAAAGATAAGGAACAACAAATGCTGGTGAGGATGCAGAGAAAGAGGAGCCCTCCTACACTGCTGGTGGGAATGTAAAAATTAATTCAACCATTGTGGAAAGCAGTATGGAGGTTCCTCAAAAAACTAAAGATAGAAATACCATTTGACCCAGAAATTCCACTCCTAGGAATTTACCCAAAGAAAACAAGATCCCTGATTCGAAAAAACATATGCAGCCCTGTGTTTATCACAGCACTATTTACAATAGCCAAGACATGGAAGCAACCTAAGTGTCCATCAGTAGATGAATGGATAAAGAAGATGTGATACATATACACAATGGAATTATTATTCAGCCATAAAAAGAAAACAAATCCTACCATTGGCAACAACATGGACGGAGCCAGAGGGTATTATGCTCAGTGAACTAAGCCAGGCGGAGAAAGACAAGTACCAAATGATTTCACTCATTTGTGGAGTATAAAAACAAAGCAAAACTGAAGGAATGAAACAGCAGCAGACTCACAGACTCCAAGAAGAGACTAGCAGTTACCGAAGGGAAAGGGACTGGGGAGGATGGGTGGGAAGGGAGGGAGAAGGGGATTAAGGGGCATTATAATTATCACTCACAATATAGGTAGGTCACAGGGAAGGCAGTACAGCAGGGAGAAGACAAGTAGTGACTCTATAGCATCTTACTATGCTGATGGACAGTGACTGCATTGGGAGGGAGGACTTGATAACGTGGGTGATATAGTAACCACAATGTTGTTCATGCAAAACCTTCATAAGAGTGTATATCAATGATACTTTAATATAAATATATGTATGTAAAATAGGTGGCTAGGCCAAGGGAAAGTTATCTATTTCTCAGTTTTGCTTAGGGCTATTTGGAGCTCACTTTTTGTCACCTAAAACCAAAGCTTCTAATCCTGGGCATGCCCACCCAAAGTACCAAGTGGTATATCTGTAGTAAATATATTTGTAACACATTGTTATTAAAATTGGTAACAGCAAAAGGATAGGAACAAGAAATTCTTAATCCCGAACAAATACTGAATCTTATGAAAGTTCCAGAAGTCCTCTCTGTCCCTGTACAAGTAGGTTGGCAGGCAGACCCTAGTTCCATGGGTCTGAACTGCAGGTGTTATAACAATTCAGAGAACTCAGTCTTAGTTCTAGTCAGAGGGTTTGAAGCTAAGGCCTCAAGAATTCTAGTCCAGACTTTGTCTAGGACTGACTTGACAACAGACAAGATAAGAGGGTCCCCAGGGCCCTTTAAGAGCACAGGACATGTCCTAAACTTGATTTTATTCTCTCTCTTAAGGGTGATAGGAGAACCACAAAATCCAGAAAGCCCTTGGCCTTTACCTGCTGTGTGACCCTGGCATCTATGAGGATAAAGCCAGCACGGGCCCAGCTCTCCAGACCTGCATCAGTAATCACAGGGCTCATTTTTCTCCTCGCCTTGCCTTTTCTCCTCAGGTATCTCAAACCTGGCAGCTCCTAAGGCCAGCCTGGGTCCCACATACCTATGTTACTCCTCCCCCGTCCTTGGGTTTTCTCATTTGGAAAACAGCAGTGACTATCCTGACCTATCCATCTCTGAATATGAGGACTACACAAGAGCCAGATCCTGCCTTGTCTCCAGCTCTAGATGAGAACAGACATTTAGTTCCTAATTACTTCTTCTATCGGTGTGCATTTCACTTGTTTAGATCATGGCTGGGGCTTCGGGTCATTCCAGAGGGCTGGAGTATTTCAGGCAGGGCTTTGCCAAGTGTGCCAGGAGGCGAGGCAGGCAGAGAGGCTCATTAACTCTCATTTCCAGGACCGTAGCTCTGCCCTTCCAGCTTCTGCTGCACCGAGAGCCTGGCTCTCTTCTGCACACATACAACCCCCTCCATTTGATTTCAGCACAGGAGGAAGACAGAAAAACTATGAATGCCAGAGTTTCAATGTCAAACATGTCTTCTTCTGCCACCCTGGCTCTAAAGAAGATATAAAATAATCTCTCAAAATACCAGAATCATCAGAATGCAAAGAGCTGAATCCCTGAAGAGTAGGTCTTTTCTAAATACAAAGGAAAAATACAAGCAACAATAACAAAACTCATAAATCTAAATGACCCTCAGCAAAAGTGGTGGGAAGTTTTCATCAGTTGGTGAATCATGCTTCTGAAAGGGTAAGGCAGAGGTGATCTGGGTAACCACAATGTGTTACACAATAAAACCCGCAGAGGACTTTGGGTCAGTGAGAGGCGATCAATAAGAATGTGAAATTGTTCTAGGGCACTGCATGTGCACTTTGAATAATGATATTCAGTGAAAAGACAAGTTGTTTACCAGCAGACTTTAGTGTATAACATAAATTTTGAGTCCAGTGATTTACTCTGTTCTAGTAACGGTAAATGGTAGCTGAAGAAGAAGGATGTTCTGTTTTGGGAAAGTGGGAATTGCAAAAGGCCCTTCAACAATCAATTCTACCCTAATTCTTTCCCCTACTTCAACCTTAAATGGAATGTTCAAACATAAAGTGCCTTTAGCTACAATGCAGGTGAACTGCATATGTATATCCTACGGGATTAAAAGCAAACTAACAAAATAAAGACAACATAAAATAACTGAAATCATATATAATATAGTGCAACAAGGGCACCTTGTAAGCTATTGTGGCTGCCAAAGAGTCAGATGAGAAACATCCAATGGTCCACATTCTTTTTTTTAATTGAAATACAGTTGCTATACAATAACATATTTGTTTCAGGTGTGCAACATAGTGATTCCACAATTCTACACATTATTAAATGTTCACATGGTTAAGTGTGCCTGTCATCTGTCAATATGCAAAGATATTACAATATTTTTATTGGCTATATTTCCTATGTGCATTTTCATCCCTGTGACTAATTTATTTCACATTTGGATGTTTCTTTAGTGTTTCTACAACCTATTTTTTCTGTTCTTTCCAACAAGGCTACTTACTACAAGACAGACCATCACTTTTCTAGATAATTCTGGAAGGATCAGTGGTGGTACAATAAGGAGATGGGGAGATGCCTGATTCTGGGGAAGTCACTTCATCTACCTACTGCTATGCTTTCTAAGACAGCTATATTTTGGGGACCTGAACTTCCCAAAGGCTACAAGAATCGCTTTCTTTGTTCACCAGTTTGCTTCCTAATTTAGTTGAAGTGCTTTGGCCTTAAATATAAAGCAAGATGATGACCTAGATTATACTGCAGTATTTGAATTTAAGTGCAAATAGCATGTTTGACACGTAAGCACATGATTGGTTTTTAAAGATACATGTTTTAAAGGATTTTAGATGGAGTTATTGGTGTCCAGTAGCCCAGTCCCCAAGTGTGGGTCAACACTCAGGAAAAGTACAGACTTCATCCAATTGGCCCCAGTGATAGAGGACCCAACTGGCCTCTCCATGACAGCCTGAGACAACAGTATATCTTTCTGTCTGTGGTACTGCTATTGCAACACTAGGACACCCCTCACCAGATGACTGGCCTCCCCTCACCAAATGAAGCAAGACTCAGTTTTTCAGGGAACCTGCAAGTTACCAGGAAAAGGCATTTACACTCCCTACCCCCCTTCATCATGCAGTGCTTCTGAGGAGGCTAAAAACCAATGTTGCCCATTGAATTCCACAGCTTACTCTTTCTTTCCCATTGTAACCAGTCAGGACTCGGTGGCAGTATTAAAGCTTGTGTTTTTGCTTTATGCGTCCTAGGCTGTCTGTGGGAAGGCCCAGTCAATCCTCCTGTAAATGTGAAATTTCACCTCTAACCAAACCAGCACAACTTCCATAAGCCTCAGTTTCCTTGCAGATAAAAAGACTGGACAACGCTTACCTCACAGAGTTGCTAAAAGGATTAAATGAGATGTAAGCAGAGTGCCCAACACACAGGGAGGGCCTTGAAATGTGCTTCAAGGGACGTAGGCTAACCATTGTCCATCCTATACCCACCCCCACCTTAAAATCCCAAGGAACTTGGTTGGGTATCTCTAGAAGTCCAAGGACACCTAATTGAAGTAATAAAGGTACAGGGGGCTGCAGGATAACCCCAGAGATCTGAGCCCTTTGGGTTAATTAGTTTCAGTTGAGTTTCAGAGTAGTTCCAGAGAAGTTCTGGAAAAACCTGAGTAACATTTCCAGATATTCTAAGGCCATGGAGATGGGGAATAAAATATATATATGTGTGTGTGTGTGTGTGTGTGTGTGTGTGTGTGTGTGTGTATGTATGTATATAGTTTGGCATGTGTGTATGTGTGCATTTATGTACCTGTGTGTATAAATAAATAACTGTTGGGGTTTAGAGATAACGATGGTAAATCAAACAGGGGCAATTTAAATTTATGTAATATTTGTTTTGGCATCCCTTAGAAAAAAATGAACATATTTTAGAAGAAGGGAGGCACTAGAGGGAAAATAGGAAAGTCTGAGGAAAAAGAATGGTTTATATTTAAAATATTTCTGAAAAACAAAAATAGTTACTTGGGGAGGAAGAGGGAGAGGGAAGACACTCGCTAGTTAAACAATCAATCAACCCAACAAACAGACTTTGCATTCCCTGCAGGCTTTGCCATCCCTGCTAAACTCTGAGCTGGGGTCTGGCCTTGCCACACACATCCTGTCTTGTGGGTTAAGGCAGGAGGAGCTTGGTTCCTGAGCAAGGATGTCATGGCTGTAGGAAGGGGCAAATGTTGCTTTCTTAGCCCCCTTCCCAACCATTCAGCCTTTCTCATCGCTCACAAAGAAAACTGTCCATGCACTTACACAACTGCACATTTTTTATCAATTTCCATTTTTAAAAATATATTTTGAAGCAAATGACTTCTTCCTTTTTTTCCTAGACCACCTCGCTTGTATGTTAGCCTGTTTCACTTGGCAAGAGACAGACAGCAATACCGATGAGAGAACATGATCTTAGAGGAAACATTAGAAATGTTCACCATGATTATCTCAGCTTTGGAAGCATTAACAGGAATGAACGTCTGGGATGAAAAATGCTGAGGATAAAATGCATTTCAATTTAAAATCGCTCGTAAATGTGAAAACAATTAAGCTCGCTAAGGGATAGTCTGGGAAAAACAAGATGGTTCACTGCTTTCAGATGCTTTTATGTGATCCTATAATTCAAAAACATCTTCATTTCCCAAATAAAAATATGAGGGTCTTTTGCCAAGAACAGAGACTTCAACTCTTCAAGATTCTTTCCTTTAAGTCCTTTTTCTCCTCAAATTCCACCATCTGGAAATGAATTTTGTTTTTATAACATTCTCTTTGAAGAGTTCAAATTACTAAGACATTTTTTTTTGGGTTGGCTAAACCACCAGACTTCTTGAAAATACCTTTGAAATGCAGGCTCGGCTTCCTCCTTGGGTGTTCTGCAGCTGCGTCCTTGACAGTGTCTACTTCGAAGGCTATCTACTCTCACTGCTTCAACAAGGCAGAGATTCCAGATGCAGACCTCCAGGCCTAATAATCTCTCCCTCACAGATCGCCGCACACTGCCATTTTCACTAGGAGTGTCACCTCAACACTTCCAAATTGGCACAAAGTAATTATGTTCTATTCTCCTGCCCCAATTCCCTCTCTCTGACCATGAAACTAACATGCTCCCAGGAATCCCAGCTAGGAACCCTTAATTACCTCATAAGAGCATGATTGACAGACCCACACAAATGGAATGCCACCTCCCTTCTACAGACATGTGACAGAGGCAGATTATTAGCCTCTGTAAGTCTCAGTTTTCTCCTATGACAAACTAAGACAGATGATACCTAAAGTCAGGGTTGTTAGATGAAGTATTCAGGGCTTTTATGTCAGGTCTCCAGCCCGGTGGCTTTCACTGAGCTCCTGAATGAACGTATTAGCATTTACCAATGCAGTCAGGGTAAACTGCCCTTATTACTGTTTGGGGGCTTTCTCCTCACCAGCAAGGTACTCCCCACTCTCTTATTTTTATCTAAATCCTCTGTGAGACCTAAGGTTTGCTTCCTCCAAGAAGTTTTCATGGGACTGCTCTGAATTCCAGTGGTCCTCCTTTCTCCAAGTTCCTAGTGTGCAGTCTGCACAGAACCATTTGGCATTTACTCAGAGACCAGCTTACGTTGTTTACCTAAGCATAGCACTGAGTCTACAAAAGATACCAAGCAAACATTTGTTGATGTAATCAGCATGCTAAGAGATCTGAAACCATAAGGAGCCTTAGACCACTCTGCATGTGGCAAATACATGGCCCAAATGTTGCCAAAATATCCTCCTGTTTTCTTGGCAGACATCACTGAGTTTAGAATGCACCACCCCAGATTCCCTTTCTACTCACAAGCTTGACCAAATCAAAGATGGCATGTGAGTTGAAATGGATTTGTCATCACTGCTATCGTAGAATTGCTTTTTTTCCACATGAGGTAAAGGAGACCCATGTGGTTGAAATGACTTGTTCTATGCAAAATACTTGTTAATGGCAGAGTCAGGACAAAAGCCTAGCCCTCCTTTTTCCCCCTCTTCAATGCTCTTTTGATTTACTACAGTTAACTGAAAGAAACACGTTTTTAGGCAGCTACTCATTAAACAGAAATTGGTGATCACAAAGCAGAAATTAAATGAACTTTCATTTTTTAAATCCTTCTTTACTTTAGGTATACATAGATAATTCAAGCAGCAAAATAATGGTAAATTGGTACATCACAGGAAGACAGATTTTAGCTCAATATAAGTTCTAATTGGAGCTGCACCCAAATAGAGCTCTAACAACATGCTGACAAGTGTCCAGAACAGGACAGTGAGACACCTGGGGGGCAGACGAGGCTATCTCCATGAGGTGGGAGGGTTTCCGTTTATTGCCAGATCCTGGGCTCCCTCTAGGCAGATGATCTCACTTCATCGTTTCAACCCTGGGAGGAGGTTCAGTAGCAGCGTGCCCAGTTCCAGATAAGGAACTGAGCCTCAGGAAGCTTAAGTAACTTACCCAAGGTCACAGCTGGAAAGTAAGAGTAGGGATTTGTACTGTGACTCCAAAGGCCACGTCCTTAACCAGTGACAGAGACAGGAACAGCAATGACATCCCTGGGAAGGTCATTGAAAAAGGGGAGAGTGGGTTTCTGGAAAACAGGCAGTTTGGGGCTCTAGGTGAACAGGACCTCTGGAGGTGCCTCCTTAAACATTTCTGAGCTCATCCTCACTCCAAAGCTGATCAGGTAAAGCTTGGCCAGGATTTAAGAAAATGTGGGGTCACACTGTTGTCCTGTCCAAATCCCTAGATCTGAGCACAGAGCACAGTACAAAAACAGGCAGGTGTGCTGTTACGGAATTTGAAAGCGAGAAGGGATCCAACTTGAGACCTGAAAATCCCAGCTGGCTCCGAATGTACAAGTTAGAAAACTGGCTTGAGAGTGGGAGGCAGGACCTGGGCTACCACAGGGATTTCTCAGCTCTTTCCCTGTCATTCCCAGGGGCAGAGTGGACGCCAGTTCACTGTGCTTAGACAAAAGGTGTTGCGTACACTTTGGGCTCCAGGTTGTTGAAAAAAAAGCTTGTTGACCTTACAAGCTTCATTTCTTAAACTATTTTCAATGCCACAAAGGTGTAAGATTATCAAGCTTCTTTGTAGATAGAATTTCTTACGGAGAATGAAGTCCTGATACTTTAGGGTATTATTTTGTAATGAGACTTCCCCTTGGAACTTCCTCCAGTTACTCTGTTTGAGGTACATAGGTCTGATGAAAAGTTACTTATTTCTATTAAATCTAATTTTTATTTTAAGAGTAGACCATAACCCTTAAGCAGAATTTTTAAAAACATAGGAAGTAAAAATTAGCCATAAAGTAAAAAGCCATAGTGTCTCCATCTAAACAAATACTTACTTATATTTTCATATATTGTAATCTTTTAAAAAAATTTATTAATTTGCAGTTCTACAAAGGTATAATTGTGTGCTGTATCCTACTTCAATTTGGCTTTTTTCACTTAAATCTTATATTATGCACATTGTTCCACATTATTTTATACCAATAAAAACATTACTAACTAATGTTAAAAGACGAATGATAAACTCTTCCGTGATTCATCAGTCTGAGGCCCAAATGCAGAAAAGATAGTAAAGGTGACAACATCTTCCACTTTTCACTCCAACAAAAACAGACTTACTCATAGAAAAGGTCATTGTTTAACACATTTTGAGATGTCCTTTTTTGAGCCAATTATCGGGGCTGTGCAACAAAATGACATCTCTCCTGGGAGCTGCCTTGCCTTACGAAGAATTAGAAAATCAATATGACACAGGCAGAAGAGTAAGGATTTCAGACCTTTCTGAAAGCACTAGGCTGTACAAAGAGGGACCAAGAGTCAGGGAGACCCAAGTTTAGAGCAAAGCAAAGGTTTCATCTAAGAGAGGTTCAGGAGGGTAGTCTAGGTCAGCTAATTCACCTTGGCCAAGACTGCTAGGGACTGAAGGTCATTACCATCAGATGTTCAGTGCCTTGAGGGAAACGAGTTGGTCTCATTCCGGTTTCTAGGGAACAGGTGTGCAATCACCAAAGGAAAGGGGGGAAATCTACTGTTAGGCAGGCTGCACAGAAAGGCTGAGTTTAGTGGCTATAGAAAGGGCTGATTTGCTCTGAAACAGACAGGGACACACTGCTGAGCCCTTGTGAAACCAGAATAGTTAATAAATGCCTACAGCCCTAGAGCTCCACACCCTGACACGTACCTGGGGAGGCACAGTCTACAGATGGTCATGGTTGAGTTCTTGAACCCCTTGGAAAACCCAGAAAGGCAACTATCAACAGCAGCACCTCTACCAACTGAAAAAATAAAATATGTTGTCAGCTGTATTTCCAGCTTAAATCCTGCCTTGTCCATGTCATTCTCCTCCTCTCTGATCAGATCTCTTTTGGTACTCTGTATCAATATTACCCACTAGGCATTTGTTCTTGCAGTTACATAAATGATGTTATACTCGGGCATATCCTGACCATTACCTGGAAGAAATGGCCTCCTTTTAAGTTGTGAGGCCACTAAGAAACTCCAGAACCTTTCTGTTCCCAGAAAAACTTTAGAGTCCCTTACAAGAGCCTAGCATAGGAAACCTTGGTCCTCAGCCTAATTAGCATTCAAGGCTCCACCACTTTCCTATTCACCTCCAGTACCATCCTTCCTTAGTCCCCAACCTCATCCTTTGCTCTCCAATCAACTCATTCATCTTGCTTTCATTATACACTTGGTGATTCTTTACTCTATTCCCTGGACAAAGTATTGCCTCCACCGGGAATATTCTCTTCCCTTTTTTCAACCAATCCACTGCCATGACTTATCTTCTCAAAGATTGGACTTGGGACTTTCTAATTAGAAGAAGACTTCTCAGATCAGCCAGGCAGTGGGCAGATTTAGTCTTGCACTTGACATGTTGTGTGTTTGTGTCCTCTCTCTGATCACCAGATTGAACCTTCAATGACAGGACTACGACTGCTGATGTCTTCCCCCACCATAGTCTAGTACAATGCTCTGCATATGACAGATGTTCCATAAATATTTGTGAACCAAAACAAATGTGATTTTCAAGATGTTCAATGAGCATACGTTAACACAGAAGGGATTTTTCTTAAATTAAAGCTGAGTTTGCGATCTACTTTTCAAACACAATAAACTGGTAGAGCTCAGTGCTATGGACTGGATGTTTACGCCTCCAAAATTCATATGTTGAAATCCTAACCCCCAATGAGACGGTATTTAGAGGTCGGACATTTGGAAGATGATAAGGTCATGAAGTCAGAGTACTCATGAACGGGATTAGTACCCTTACAAAAAGAGGCCCCAGAGAGCTCCCCTGTCTCTTCCCCTGAGGACACAGAGAAAAGAAGCAGGCGTCTATGAACCAGAAAGTGGGCCCTCTCCAGACAAGGAATTGGCCAGTACCACGATCTTGGACTTCCCAACCTTCAGATCTGTGAGAAATAAATGTGTGTTGTTTATAAGCCAACTACTTTATACTGTTTTGGTTATAGCATCCTGAATGAATTAAGACACCAAGTAAAAGAGTAATAAGTAAAAAGACTGATTGACCATCACATCTCTTGGCCTCAGCCATGGTTATTCCTACCACTTTTCTCCAAGCATAACAGAAGCTACTATTTGATGAGTGCATATTCTTTGCCAAACATTATATATACACTTTATGAGCAAAACTATTTAATCCTAAGGGATAGAAGCTATTATTCTTTTATTAGCATTTTGCAGAGGGAAAAACTGGGGCTTAGAGAACTCAAACAATTTGTCAGAATCACATTTTAAATGGAAAGTTGACTTCTTAAATCAGATCTCTCTCTGATTGAAACATTAGGGGATACTCAGCTAAAAGGAAAGGACGGGAAGAAGTTGGGGAGGAAAGTACATGAAAAAGGAAAATCATCAGGTCACATTTTGCAGAGTGCTGTCTGGCCACATCTTCCTCCCAAACTGTGAGGCTGCAGTGATGCAGCTCAGATCCCTCCTTGGGACCCAGGCAGGGACTGGTTCCCAGCCAGAGAGGGGTGGCTGCTGAGGGCTCACAGCTGAACCCCTTCTGGGAACACCCATGGTTGAAGGGAGCTGCCTGCCCAAGTTACAGCCTTGCTCAGGGCTGCTGGGATGCAGGGGTGCAAAAAGCAAATGCCTTGCTGCCCTTTGGGATACCTTTGAAGGGCCAGCCCAGCTTGCTCCTCTCTTCCTAACTTTTGCTGTTCCTGAGAGCACCCTCCAAAAACATCTCCCACAGGCAAATCTCTGCCCCTGAGCCCATTTCGTGGGAACCTGCCTGAACACACTCACCCACAGTGAGAATGAGAGCTCAGGGCCACACACTCCTGTGCTCTGACCTAATCCCGAGAGATGCTGGAGGGGCACCTATCGTGAGCTGTGGAAACCCTGGGATGCAGGCAGAGCCTGGACTCTGCATCCCTCCACCCCGATGCTCCCTGTGCCCCAGGAGGCCTTCCCTGCCCCCGAGTCCCATCACCAGAACCTCCACACTCTTCCTTCTGATCCCATTTCCTATCAAGCTCTGCTTTCGGGAAAGAATTTGATGAACTCAGTGACAAAAGAGGAAAATCAATCAAATTAATGTAGGACAGCTTGGGATTGAAAATAAACTCATGCTTACTCTAAATTTAAACCAAAGGAAAAATATGTACAGAAAAATTCCAAACATTTATTTATTTACTCAGATAAAACATATATTTGAGCACCAACCATGCTTAGCTGGGCGGAAGAAGGATTGTTTAGGTTGGAGGTGACCACCTCAGCTCTTTGCAGCTGCCCCCAGTGGTTGATTCCACCAAACCCTGAGACCTTCATGGTCTGTTATTGTCCCAGGTTCCAGGAGGGTGCAGCAATTTTATGCTGTTTCTAAGAGGCCACTAGCAGCTGATGAATCACCACACTGTAACAGGAGCAGATATCTATGGGTCTCTCCCCTACTTCCTCAGGACCGAGTAAAAGTATCGAGTCCTATTATCTGGAATTCATTTCATCAGAAGAACAAAGTAAGCAATCAGTCCCTCTTCTGCTCAATTCAAAAGCACTTTAAGAGCTTTTTTCAAGATTTTAGGAAATGGTTCAGAAGAGGCAGCAGCCTTTTAAATTCAGTCTTCCCTGTGATTCAGCAAAGGTGTATATTTACCGACTTTTGGGCAGGTTCAAGATGAAGGGCATGTGGGAAAAATTCATGGGGGAGTTTTGCTACAGGGCATCTACTCTCTGGCTGAATGATTCTTTATGTTTACTGAAGGAGAAAGATGGAAGATGTGGCTTCTAATTTTCTCACATCTCAAAAATGAACACTGGAGTTGCTGCTCAGCTTCTCAAAGATGAATATGTAAAGCTAGGAGAGAGCAGGCTCAGTGGAATCATCGAGACGCTGGAAAGTCATGAGCAAAGAATTTTAATGGTCATTTACTACTTGCTAGGAATCCCTGTGTAAGCCACTTAACCATACCTTAAACCTCAGTTCAAAAGAAAAAAGTGAGACTAATACAGGTTCAGTCCACAATTAAGTATCAGGTATAATTCATAAAATGCACAAAACTGTTAACTACATGGTTCATTAGTAATTCCAAAACATAAATGCTCCCTTTGGGAACATACGTGTAGCTTTTAAAATCTGGTAGGCACAATTTTCATTAATAAAAAAATATCAAATCAGCATGCCGTGTATCTGAAACTAATAGGATATTGTGTCAATTATACTTCAAGTAAAAAAGTAAGATTTTTAAGTACTTACATGAGAGTTCTTAAAACACACACATACATACCAGGGGAAACTATGGACAGAAAATACATGAAATATGATTCCCCTATAATAATAAGAGGGGCTTTCAGGTATAACCTTAAGCTGTGGGATAACTTACCTTGATATACTGCCACAGATGACCGAGCACGGTTTGATGCTGTGCAAGTACTGAATGGCTTTGGAGGTTCCAATTAATATACCCATTCTAGTGTGCCAAGACAAGGGGACCGTATTACCCTAAAAGAGAACAGAAGTTGGTTTGGTGGCATTTTCTGAACAAAAACCATGTCTGTACTCATCACACAGAAGCATGCCAAAACAGAAGCAGATGGGGAGGTGGGTGATCAACCCACTTATTAATTCAAGATAAATTTTCCTCTACACTGATGATGCGTCTAGGCATCTTTATATAACTAAGGGAAATACCAATAATTTTAACATTATCTTAATTTAAATAAAGTAACTATGTTTCAAAGTTCATTAAGTAAGAATTTTAAATTATTTGTGGCACAAGTGTGTGGGAAATTGAGAATAATCTGTTTTTATTCTCATCTTAACTGAAAGTTAACCTATTTGGAATCACTGTTTAAACTCACCTTTCAAAAACATCTTAAGAGAAATCAAGACATTTATTCCACCTCCTTCTCTTTAAGGAGTCAGTATCACCTTTATGTCTTTGTATTGAATGGTCCTTTGTATAAAGTTATGAAATGAAAATTATCTGAGAAATAAGAGTAGTTGAGGTAAACTCATTTGCAATATAGAATCAGTAAGGAGTAAGGACTCAGCAATCTTATGGTCACCATGTTGCACAACACACATTATCACAAGTATTTATGCCACCTTCTGAAAATAAGAAATTAATTCGTGGAGAAGTCCTCTACTTGAGTGGGAAATCCACTGTTGGCCATCCCCTCATACGAACACGTGTTGGCCTCCTGGCTTTCTCAGGTTTCAGCAGCTCTCAAGGGCCCTCAGAGGGTCAGAGTATCAGGCAGGGTAATAGGTATGACTTACTACACACTGCAATCTGTCGTAAAGCGATCCGTTTCTCATATATGGATAAACCAGGCAGAACCTCTCATTCTTTGTAAAACACACAGTCAACTCCAGTATGTTTTCATGATGAAACCTTGAAACAAAAGATGTTTAAATCCACCAAATTGCTTATTTAAATAGGAAATGAACAACACTCTGGCTTGGGGGTGGGAAGGTGGGATAGGGAATAGGTTATAGCAGAACATAAATCTGGCCAAGGGAGAAGTAATTTCACTGACACATGACACAGATTTGCTTTCCAAATTGATCTGAAGAGTTCTAACAAATACTGGCCACTCTTTGATTGTGATTATGCAAATATAAATGAAATATCCAAGTCTAAAATAGAAAATTTATGAAAGTAAAAATTTCCTAAGATTTGGGGTATTGGGAACTTTCCACAAATAGACAGTAGTATCTGATATTAAATTATTTTTATCAACATGAAACCCAACATAACTTATCTATTAAGTAAATAAAAATAATGCAACTGAAACCATTCATTTCATTGCTTCAGGTACACCTGTTAGTATAATCACCAGAACAGGAGAGTGCAGAATACTGTTTCCATTCAGCCATTTATTGGGCTGTTACAGTATCAGGCACTGTACAAGGCACCAATCACACAGTGAAAAGAAACATCCGATATCTTCACAAAGTTTGTATTGCTATCTAAAATCCATGTGACTAGTAAAGTTTGATGTTGAAAAACATACCCCTGTTTTTTAAAACACAGGATCCTGTGTCAGTATCATACACATTTTCAGTCTCCTTTCCTTAAGAACTATTCCCTGAATGCATATATCTTCACTGTGAGAACCAATGCAACTCAGGGAGCAACTGTGGAAAATAAAACATGTGAAGTTCACACTTACTGTGAACTCAGTTCAACAATTATTTATCAAATACCTACTATGTCCTTGGCATGCTTGGGAATATTATTTAAAGCTGTTTTATTTAAGTTCTATATATAAAGGCCCATTATTTGTTTCTTCAGTAGCAAAACTTTCCTACAAAATGAATTCACCTACACTCACATTTATGTACACATGTATATGGCTTCAGATTCCTTTTATTCATCCTGCTCAAGGAAGGAAGTATGTGTGTATGTATATATAATTATGTATGTATGTATATATATATGTATACATATATACACTAACACGCAGTGAGATTTTACTTTTAAATATGTCAAAAACATCAGTGATACAAGATCCCTACACCTATTAAGCTTCAGACCATTATCTATAAAATGAAAAGCAATGGACTGAAAAGGAATGAGTTGGTGTATCTGGCTGCTTCAGCAGTTGGTCTGTCCCACTACCCTGTGGTTCTACAACTTAATTCAAAGAGAGAAATCTTTTGGAAAGCAGTAAATATTGTTCTAGACAGAGCCACAGTCTGGGATTCCGCTCTCTTGCTCACACAGCAGAAAAGACCATTTGCTCAATTATAAATATAATCAACCAAGCAGGAAAACAGAACTTTATAAGTTAGTGAGGTATGGAAACCCAGAGATGCTATGGAGAAAGATTCTTGGTTTTAAGTCTATAGACCCGTCACACGCATCCTTTCACTGCAAATTTTTTTAAGTCAGTAGGATTTTAGATTATATGGATCTGAAGGTCAGCAGATCTGATACCTTTCAAAATCAACTCAACAAGTACTTCTGAGTGCCTACTGCAGACAAAACATGCCACAAGGCACCACAGTATGGAAGAGCAGATAGGCAAGCCTGCATTTGAATCTCTGCTCTTCTTTATATCTGCTGTGTGAACTTGGGCAAATTTTTAAATCTCTGTGAGCCTGTTTCTTTGCTATGGTCTGGAACTGTGTCTCTCCCTCACCCCCATCCACTTCACATGTTGAAGCCCTCACCTCCAAGGTGATGATATTTGGAGATGGGCCTGTGGGAGGTAATTGGTTTAGATTCATACCCTTCTAAGAAGAAACACCAAACAGTGCGCTCCCTCTCTGCACCCTGACAGGACACAAGGCAGGTTTCTACAAGCCAGGAAGAGGGCCCTCACCAGGAACCAAATCTGCCTTGATTTTGGATTTCCCAGACTCTAGAACTGTGAGAAAATTAATTTCTATTGTTTAAGCCACCCAGCCTATTTTGTTATGGCAGCCCTAGTTAACTAACATAGTCTTCAACTGTAATAGTAATTTGAAAACCTGCTTCCTGAGGTTCTTGAAAATTAAATGCAAAATGCCAGGTCCTTAAAGATTATTAGCTCCCTTCCTCTCCCTTGGGAAGGAAGGAAAAAAGGAATAAGAAGCCACATTTTATGGAGTTTACAATTCTGTTTAAGGCACAGGGATTAGCAATTCCCTTACTATTAAGCTAAAAAAAAATTCATCATCAGGTCTCAGCTTAGCTGTTCCTTCTCCCAAGAAGTCTATTCCGTCACACACAGCCTGCCCCTCTGCCACCCTCCCCCACCAACTGGCCATTTCCCCTCCTTCAGCACTCCGTGATTCAACTCCTCTCTTAGTTTACTGAAATTGCCTGTTTATTTATGTACTTCCCTCCTAACCCTACTCCACACAGTATATTTTAAGAGGAGAAGGCTGTATCTGATTCATGCATTAGTGAATGTCTGCAATGAGGGAGATAGAAGATGATTTAGGAATGAGGTGGATCTTGTAAAAAAAAAAGGTAGGATCTACCTCAGTTTCCTCATCTGCAAAATGGGGATAATGGCAGTATTTACCTCACAGGATTGTTGTGGGAATTAAAAAAATAATACATATAAAGTACTTGGTATAAGGTCTAAAACCAAATAAATATCAGCAATATAAATAATAATGGTATACCAAGACTATTCAACATTACAGAGCTGTTCATTCTCTCTAAATTAATACATAAATACCTGACCAGAATAAATCCAAATGGATGCACAAATGCAAAAGATGAAATCATGAGTACTTGAAAAAAAACATGGTAGAGTTATTTTATAACTTCTCACTGAGAAGGTCTTTTAAGCTGATATAAAACCCAGAAACCATAAAATAAAATATAGATTAAATTCAACAACATTAAAACTATTTCCACATGGCAAAAACTAGAATAAGCAAAGACAAATGTCAATCTGGTAAAAAATTATTTATATCTCATAACATAAGGCTTATTTTCTCAGATACATGAAATGCTCCTACAAACCACTGAGAAAAATACCAACAGTCAAGTAAATAAATGGGCAAAGGACAGTATCAGATATTTCACAAAAAAGGAAATTTATCTCTTAATTTGAAAAGATTCACTCATGAGAGAAAAAGAAATTTAAACTACTCTGAGAAATTATTTCTACTAGCAGACTGATGAAAATTAAGAATAAACACTATGTTGGCAAAAATATGAGGAATCTGGGCCCACCTATGTATAACAAATATATGTGTAAATTGGTATAACTTGTACTGGAGGACAATTTGGTAATATCTGACCCTATAATTTTATTTATTGGAATTTATCTTAGATATAGGCAAACAGGTACAAAGTAACCTATATACAAAATTTTCTTATGGCAGCATCATTATTTTTTAACATTAAAAGATAAGAAAAACCTAAAAATCCATCAATAGGAGAATGGTTAATTAAATTATAGTACAGCATACAATGTAATACTCTAATAAGCAAAATGAACCATGCATTTATGCTACCTCGTGTGAAAATAAATATACATGCTTAGGCATAAAATATCTCTGGGAAAATGCACAAAAAACAACTGTTGCTTTGGGAAAATCATCTGGGTGACTAGAGATAATAGTGGAAGAAAATCTTTTCTTCATTTACCCTTTTGCACTTTTGGCATTTTGAAGTATTTGAACTTATTACTTATTCATAAGCAAATAAAGCTTAAATGTAAAAACCTTCCACTACTACAATTTTGGTTTTAGTTTTTTGTTGACTCAATGATAATATATATTGTTTTTATGATTAGCCTGTAACATTTTTATTTCTGGTCCTGGGTTTAAAAGGAGAATAATTTAGTATAATGCTTCCCCTCTTCTTACCACCCGACTTCACATATTGGTTTAGAAAACATCTGAAAAGAATATTTTCTATTCATAAAGGGTGATGAGTGAACTCTATAGGGTTAGGGGCCTTCGATGAGTGGGCTGCACACCTGCAGATTTGAATATATATGAAAATGAAGTCATTTTAGTTTGTCTCCAAGGACTCTCAGGCTCATGAACAAATTCCCAGAAAATAATACACACATCAAAAGCATTTGATTTCTTTGTCTAAACTTTCTTTCTGAAGAGGGTTATACTGATGAAACAGTTTCTTGACTGGAATGTCTCTAAGGAAGGAGGAAATGGTAAAACATAGACAAGTCTAATGTTCCAAGAATTATTTTACATTCAGCCATGTTTGTCACACATGATTTAACCCACTTCCTTGTGACAGTTTCTTGTTAAAATATGTTCAAGTGAATTATGTAAAATGGTTTATTTTACAATGCACTCTAAGGAATATACTAAAGCAGATGTCAAACATTTACCCAATGTTCTAATATCCAACCCATGTTTATAAATACCAACCATGCCAAACACTGTGCTGTATACAATAAAAAATGAACAAAGATGAAAACTAGGCACAAAGGGAAAAATTTCTGACAAAATATATATACTCACAGTAATAAAACTTCAAGCTCAGACAAAAACCTCTTCCATTGTTTCTTACACTGCAATTTTTTCTCCTAAGTATCATACAGAAAAACATGGAAAAAAAATAAGGAAAGAATTTTTAAAATCTTAAAAGTTTTTTGTGCAACGTACCATGTCACCATATTTCAAATTCAAATTCTTTCACCATATTTTGGACACATTTATGTAAATTCAAAACTATTCAAAAAAAGTTCCAGAACAGTTAGCTATTCCCTGCGTGATCTCACAAGGAATCTGGTTGGTGATAGCTATATTCTGATTAGAAGTGATTTCACTAATTTGGTATTTATGACTTGGGCCATTTGGGTTTGTCAGTTCAAGTTAATGTTTATATCACCTTGCATTAATTATGAAAATTACTAAGCAAATGAAAAATACAACTATTTACTTCAAAGAAGCCTCAGAAGCTAGCCCAGCAATTGACATATGAATATTTATTCCATAAATTGACGACTTCAGTAATATTGTACTAAGCACCTACTCTGTACCCGGCATTGTTCTGGATGGCTTCATACACCTTATGTCACTGCATGTCTCTGAATCTCAGGTTCCTAACTTCTACCAAGAAAGAGTTAAATCAATAGGTTCCACTGCATGTCTCTGAATCTCAGGTTCCTAACTTCTACCAAGAAAGAGTTAAATCAATAGGTTCCTAGGTTCCATCAGATGTGAGGTCCTATCCTTTGCAAATTCCTAGACAGGGAAGTGTTTTTAGAGCTCTGTCCTCAGGAATAAAGGAAGAGAAATCCAACAGGCATTCTGGAAGTTATTTTCCAAGTTAATCCAGGAAGTCAGAAACAATAAACTAGGCTAACAAATCATTTTCAAGGACCACTTTATGAGAATTTATATTTTAAGAAACCATTGTCCTGGGAGCCAGGTGGATTGGGCCCGAAGTCCATCTCTAACACTCACTACTTCTGATTTTTTTTTGTTACTTAACCTCCCCGAGGTCATAGTTTTCTTAATCTGAAAAACGAAGGGGTTAGTATTTGTGTTCATGCTAACCTAGCACTCTTCCTGCACCAAGTTTGGTCTGTGCATGAGGAACATCAGCTTCATGGGAGCTGGTGAGAAATGCTGAGTCTCTGGTTCCTGCCCGGATGTGCTGTATTACCACACGGTAAGACAAGCTCCAGGTGATTAAGATGCAGCCACCTAACACATCTAGTACATTTCTCCACTTCCATCCCTCTACAAAAGGTTGCTGAAGTTAATGTCCCAATTTTACAAAACCACATTTCTTTTTTAAAAAAATGCTCTGTGGCTAAAGCTTTATTCAGTTATCTCATCTTTCCTGTTAAGGGTGTGTGTGTGTAGAACTTTGTACAGTTTCTAGGTCTTTAATAACTTTGATAACTTTGTTAAGGGCATCTGTGCTCCATTCATTCATCTAACAAACATTTATTGAGCAACAACTGTAGTAAGGCCCTGGGATATAAAGACAAATAAGACTTTCAAGAATGCCGTCTACTCCACCAGGACAGGCGGATGAAGAAATTATTATGAGGTGATGCCACAGTGTGGTGGCTACACATAGGAGAGTCACAGAAACATACTGGAGGGTTTGGAGGCAATCTAGGAAATGATCATTGTTTCTGGGACAGGAAGGGAAGGTGATCTAGAGGCAAGGACATGACATTGGAAACCAGATTCCTGGAAAAAAAGACTCCCAAAAGGGAGTGTGAGTTGGTGGCAGAGAGAAGGGGAAAGTAGACGGATGGAGCTGTGGGGAGGTGGCCCTGGGCTCAAACATAACAGAACGTCCCAGTGCGGCTGAGACACACTGGCCCGATGGCCTCAGTTAGGCCACCTCTGCAGTAATGACATTCTCTTTGTTGAACTGTTTTACCAGTAGGTAGTTTCATTTCTTTATTATACCACTCATCTTGTCAGGAATCTTGAGATGTCTGTATAAAATTAGTGGGGCAAAATGCAATTTGGGGAAATGGAGAAATCGGGTTAACAATTTTTAGAAAGGCCCTGTAATCTAAGCTGTAGAGTAGGAATCACCTACCCTTCTTCCCCACTCCCCCAGGCCATTCCCCATTCCTCCTCTCACTTTCTTTATCTGACTCTTTTCCCCACAATACTGTGAGCTCCTCGAGGACAAAACTATACCCTAATTATCTTTGCTCAGCACTAGCACATAGGAAGATTTTAGTAAATGTTTATGACTGTTGACCCACAATGAAGAATATGATAAATCTGGTCCATGTCACCTCAGCTCTTAGACACACCATCCCAGTGCCTCAGCCATGGCTCACAGCAGTGGTTCTCAACTCTGGCTACGCAGCTGAACCACGTGGGGAATTTTTTAAATACTGATGCCTGCCACCACCACCAGTACTCTGATTGACACACATTCTAAGGAATCATTTTTGGAGAGCTCCCTAGGTGATTCTAATATTAGGATTGACAACATTGGTTAAGCCCATTCACTTCTTTATTGACACATTTTAAATATCCTTCTATCAGTCCTTTCCACATTCAGTTTAGTTGTTGACATCTTTCCTCCAGTGCACCTCCAACTTCCAGTCCATCATCTAACCTATAATCAGTTATATTTCAAACACACAAACCTGGTCCTTTCACTCTCCCATTTAAAAACCATCCATGGACTGGACCCATCTTTCCAGTATCATCTTCTGACACTACCTTCCAACTCCCCACAATAAACTCCACTCCACTGAATATTTGTTATACATGAGTAAGGCATATGCTTCCATGCACGCACTTCTGGGCCTTTGCATCTGCTATTTCTTCCACCCAGAAAATACTTCTCTCTCACTGGCTACCAAAGTTCTACTCATCCTTCAAAATCCAGCTGAAAGGTCATTCCTTTCAACCACTTTTCCATTTGTGTATTGCAGAATGTTTATTGTGTGATTGCACTGTGCCAGGCACTCTTCTGGGTGCTGGACATGCCCCTCGTCCATGTGCTCCCACAACCTTTTGCACAAATCTCTGCTAACGTCCTCACACTGTAGTTCATCTTTTCTTTATCTGACTGTTTTCCCCATAATACTGTGAGCTCCTCGAGGACAGAACTATACCTTATTCATCTTTGCTCAACACTAGCACATAGGAAGATTTTAGTAAATGTTTATGACTGTTGAGCCACAATGAAGAATATGAAGAGCAGCTCTTTTGGGTGTATGTGCTCAAGCCTACCTCTTCTCAACTCCTAAGTTTGGTCTCCCAGGACGCTTTCTGCTTCTCTGGCTGCAGTCACTCAGCTGTCTTCTAACTTCCTACTCTGATCATTGCCTGGCTACTCCCACGTAAAGCCTCCTCCTTCCCAACCTCCTGAATTATGATAGAAAACAATTTATAAAGTAGCACCCAATAGCAACCTGTGGCTCAGTCTGGGAGGCTGCCTGGAGAAGATATTATCCAGCCTTAAAAACCATGAAAACTGGAGCACACCAGCACAACCTGACCACCTCAAGCGAAGTCCCTAATGTCCTACCATGCTTTTCAGAAAAGTCTTTCTCCTGCAGTATATCTGGGGATAGGAAGGATTTAACTCCCACATTCCTGTAAGACAGGCATTCATTTCTTAGTCATTTCTCCGGTCACCTGCAGTCATATATCTTATTTCCACTTATGAAATTTTATTTCAAATACACCTCCTTTCAATGTTGATGAAAAATGAAACATTCTAATATGAAATATGAGCAAGTAAACGGAGTTGATATCCTGTGACAGTAATTCTTTCCATACCTGTTTAAATAATTTAATGGCATATGCTCGGTTTTGGATCTCCACTTTGTACACTTCAAAAATCTCCCCTTCTCCAATTAGGAAATCTTTGTGGAAATTTTTCGTTCCTTCTATGATGTTTTGAAAGCTGATGGAGGATTTAAGCGATATTCCTTAGGAAGGAAAGTAGGGAGAAGGTAAGTTCCCTTTTCCCTTTTCAAGAATCAGTGCCACCCTTACAAAGAACCAGGATTTTTACATTAGAGCCCAGTAGAGAGTCAGCAGTGCAAGGCCCCAGCGGCAAACTGAAGGCCACCGTGCACCCTCTGCACATTTACTGGGCCCTGGCTCCCACCATTCCAGAGGGCAACAGCTCATCAGATATTTGAAAAATATTACTGTGATTCTACTGCCTTTCCAAAGAGATCAACAAAACAACTTAGCTGGAGAAACTTTTCCAAGACTCTCTCCTTGTCATTAGATCAATGGATTGCTGTTAACTCACTTTAAACCTAAAACCAGCAAAAACAAAACAAAAAATCCTACAGAAAGGAAATGTTGAGATGACTAAACAATATTCTCCAAGCATAACTGATAGAAACATTTTTCATGAGCCAAATCCCCTAAATGCCTAACTTACTTCCTCAGAGTAAATCAGGAAGCTCTTTAAAAAATCTAAACAGAGACTGAGAGAAAACACTTAAAAGGTGATCAAATACTAATTCAAAAGGAAAGCTTGGTTAAATTCTTCAAAGTCCAATTTGGGCTATATTTTCACATTCGATGTTTGATTTAGACCTTACTGCTAAATCATAAGGGATTAAAAGCTTATCTAACTTTTCGAAGTCTCTTTTGAACTAAAGAAGCATCAGAGCTAGTGGTAAAGATGAGGCAAGGCAGCCTTAAATAGCCAGTAAAGTTTATCAGAATGATTCCCAGAAAGAACTAAATTATTCTCCATAGTAATAAAGTAGGAGAGTTGATATGGAAGATAAATGGATATTCATAGTGAACATCAACATTGGTCCACAAACATCTTTAGAGATCTCTGCAAGTGCTATGAAAATTTCTATAACTATATAAAACCCAATGTAATTTTTAAAAAATGTATTCCTGACACATAAAAAAGAAAATTTCACCAACAGAAAATAAGAAATTACTCTAAGTGATGCCACCAGAATTATGTTCATTATCAATATATTTTTAATACAATACTGTATCATCCATAAGAACCATGTGTCAGTCAAAATTGCAAATATTTCAATATCTATGAAAATTTTATCCTGTATTTGCATATTAATGAATAGTTAATAGAGTTATTTGATATTTCTTCCTCTATATTCACTTAAAGAAATAAATATACTATATTCATTTAAAGAAAAATAGGTTTGTTGTTGTTTTTTTTACCTTTTTCATTATGTTCAGGGATAAGAACATTATCCACTGTGATGTTAGCTGCTTCCTAAGAGAAGAAATATATACTGAAATAATTCCATTTCATAAACCTAGAAAGAACAGAACCTCAACAGAAATCCAAAGCTCCCACTGGACTATACAGCACAATAGAGTGGAATCTAATTTAGAAAAAAGCTAGCAGAAAGTAAAGTTATTTTATTTTATTCAATAGTATTCATTGCTATATATATTCAGGGCTTCTATACCAACTGTAAAAACTCAAGTATCAATGTCATAGTCAGTTAGAGTCAATTTTAAATAACTTCTGATTGCTATAAAAATGATCACTGCAAATTTGCTCTAATAAAAACTAACAGCAACATGCAAAACACCAACTCAAGAAGGAAAATGAAAAGCTGACTTGACACATACATAGCTCACAGCATTCTTAGTAGTTCTAAGCCTCATCTCTGATAGATCACTGAGAGGAAAACGCTCTTACCTCTTCAAACATTTATAAACCTCTAATTTCCTGAATTCCCAACTAAACAAGGTATAATGACAGAACCAAGTCTTTTCTGGTTTTAAAAAGTACCTGCACATCCAGCATTTTTCTTCTCATGATTTCATATGTAACAGAGCCCCAGGTTCATTATCTATTCATACATACTCTACCTTGGATAACTTGTTTGGAAATTCATCTTCCTGATGACTCTGCTCTGAAGGAGTCAAGGCTGCTCCTGAAAGAGAAATCTGGGGAGCTAGATATGATACAAAAATATTTTATGTCCCTAATAACAAGTTTTTTTCTTCCTGAGAGTGAAAAAATAAACACCCCACTAGTAATGTTCATTTCTAAGGCTCGGTTTCATTCCCAATGAATGGTTACAAATTTACATATGTGACTATCTTTCTAATGATCATGTATTATACAAACATGCTTTCTGTCTACTTAAAACATGAATACCTAACTTAAGTTGTTATGAGACATCACTGAAAATACCGACGTATGAAGCAGAAAATTGAAAGGAAAAAAACCAAATTGTTATGAGCATTTGGAACATAATATTTAAAATTTATACAGCTATGGGATTATATCTCCGTATTAGTTTTTTATCCCATCTTGTGCCACAAAGTATTAAAGATGTGTGTATGTGTTATCACCACAAATATCCACCACCCTTCCTAACTGTAGACTATAACTTCTGTTTGTTATAGTTTAAGGTACTTTGTGTAGCTTCCTACAAATGATTAAAATCCTGAAATATTTTGCTGTCACTTCTGATATTTTGATTCAGACTTTAGAAAAATTTTAATTCACTTTCTTGATTTATCTTAGATTATATTTTAATGTTTCTTAAATTATTTTGCTTAAGACTGGCAACAAGGCATGCTCAATTAACAAGCCCCCCTGAACAATACTATAAATCAATTATACCTAATAGACATCTATAGAAAAGTCTATTCAAAACCAGAAGAATATACACATACTTCACAAGTGCACACTGAGTATTCTCCAGAAAAGCACATATGTTAGGTAATAAAATCAGCTTCAATAAAGTTGGAAGGATTGAAATCATACAAAGCATATTCTCTGACCACAATGGAATTAAAACAGAAATCAGTAACATAAAGAAATTTGGAGAATTCACAAATACATGGAAATTAAACAACAAATTCATAAATAACCAATGAGTCAAAAAAGAAATCACAAGGGAAATTTAAAAAATACTTAAAGATGAATGAAAATGAAAACACAACATGCCAAAACTCTGAAGGTTGGCAAATGATGCAGCAAAAGTGTGCTTAAAGGGAAATCTATGGCTGTAAATGCCTACCTTAACAAAGAAGAAATATCTAAAATCAATAATCTAAACTTTTGCCTTAAAGATACAGAAAGAGAAGAGTAAACCGAAGGAAGCAGAAGAAAAGAATTAATATTACAATGGAAATAAATGAGATGGAGAATAGAAAAACAAAAGAGAAAATTGATGAAACCAAAGTGGTTCTTTGAAAAGATCACACAATTGACAATCCTTTAGCTAGATTGACCAAGAGAGAGAGAAACTTAAATTACTAAAATCAAAACAAAAAAGGAGATTAATTACCTTACAGAAATAGAAAGAATTATAAGGGCATACTGTGAACAACTGTATGTAAAAAATTAGGTAACTTAGATGACATGGACAGAGTCCTAGAAATATATAAATTACCAAAGCTAATTCAAGAAGAAATCACACAAATTTTTCCAAAATAGATGAGGAGGTAACAACTCCCAAATCATTCTTTGAGATCAATATTATACCAATGCTATACCAAGCATCATAAGAAAACTACAGATCAATATCCCTCATAAATATAGATGCAAAAATTCTCTGTAAAATATTAGCATGCCAGATCCAAGTGGGATTCACACCAGGAATCCAAGGTTGGCTTAATATCTGAAAATGAAACAATGTAATACATTACATTAAAAGAAGGAAGAACAAAACCCAGAAAATCGAATAACCTATCATGATAAAACCCTGTGTATAGAAGAGAATTTCCTCAATTTAATAAAGGACATCTGTGAAAAGCCCACTGATAACATCACACATAATGAAAGACTGAATGTTTTCCCCTTTAGATCAGAAACAAGAAAAGGATGTCTGGTCTTGCTGCTTATATTCAACATACTAGAAGTTCTATACAGGGCAATTAGGCAAGAACAAAGAAATACTAACCATCCTGAATAAGGTACTGCTGTATAGCTTGGAGGCTGTAAGGTCCCTAAAAGTCATTGTTCTTTTGTTGTTCATAAAGAAAGACACAGCATTTCATTGCCATATAAAATGGAGGATTCAAAATGGCTCTCTTTAAGAACACAGCAGAAAGCTGTGGATTTCATGTCAAAACTAGAAAACCATCACTATCATTGAAATATAAATGTAAAATGTAATATGTAAGGACATGCATGACAGAAATATGATGACAGCAAGTAAAGATTCTACTTTCTCAAGCAATTGGATTATGTCCTGAGATCTAAAGAATGCTTTATGGATTGTGAAGAAACCACCTAATGGCAGCCACCAGAACTGCAGGAAAAATGACCGGGAGGAAATACAAGGCCTTTCTCAGTAGGAATCCTACATCCAAATCTACAAAATGATCTCTGAAGGTTGGCAAATGAAAGGTAAAAATTTCCTCTAAAATGAAAACCACTCTACCAAACTGAACAATTGTAAGGAAAGGCAGGCAAAATAAAATATTTGGATGGATAATGGATAATCTGGATAACTGATAACTGTCATAGTAGCAAAAAAGAAAGACTTAAGTCTTTTAATGCATTTCAGGTAGAAGCTCCAGCTCCTAATTCAATGAGTAGCTATCATAGAACACAGCTGTTTTGCAAGCTACACTTCATGTTTCTGATGAATCATCACATTGCTGCTTTTAGCAAATTCTACAGGTAATGTTTTTAAGATTTTAACCCGAAGCACCTCAATAAATTGCAATTAAAATAGCTATTTTTAACAGCAAAGGACTCAGAGGATGGCATTATACCCCTCTTCATCTCAGATTTATCTATGTCCTGGTAAAACAATTGTCTTTCTGCCAATCAGCTAATCTCACATTTTCAAAAATGAAATAAGTCTTGAATGTGCCACAGATTAGGAATCAACCAAACTGTGAAATTTTTGTCTACACACAGTGCACATCATTCTCTGCCATATAAATAAATAATGGAGAGTGAACAGATGTCTTGAAATCTATCCCAGAACACTAACATACAAAACATTCCCACGTATCCTATCAAACTGGTGTGTTCCTATTTGTGAACAGCAAGTCAGTGTGCTGTTTTAGCGGCTGGAAAAGGCTCAGATAATGAAAAGGCATTGCATTTACACTCCCCAGGGACTCACTGAATTGCCCTTGGTCAGTCAACTTCCTAGTGAAGCATTCTGCAGTACTAAGTGAAGAAATAGTGGGCCAAAGGCAAAGAGGATTAGCTCAATTATACGGATAATATAATGTTGGAGGCCACTGGGAACTAGTATCCCATTAACAGGGAAAACCTGCAAAATAAACGTCAGTCTGAAGCTACAGTTTTCTGGCACAAATATTGCAGGATTTCTTCTTTGTATGTGCAAGGCTTCCTTGGGTGATAAGGTAGAGGCTAAAGGGCACTAAATATATTATCAAAGAGCATGTGTACAAACACACAGAACCAAAAATATGCATGGATGAAAGGGCCAAAGAATAAAAGTGCTAATTCAAAAGAGTTTCCATCCTAAGAGCTCTGAACCTACAACATAAGACCCAAGATCACTCCAAGGTCATTCTTGTTGAAGTGAATAAATCTAAAGTGGAGTAAACAGAACAGATGACATTAGGAAATTATTTTATTGACAAAGAATAAATGCAGAATACTTCATGAGATTTATTTATCAGGTTGCTCTAAATGTAAGTTATGACACAACAGTAGCAACAAAAAGACAAACAGAGGGAAGAATAAGGCCACTGTGAAATGAATGGTAAGCAAGTGAGGCAGAGTTATAGGCCATGGCATAAAACAGCAGTGAAGATAAAAGAGAAATCCCAGGATTATTCTGGAGGCATCATTTGCACTAAAATACAGGGGAGATAATTCAATTATATTTTTAACTTCTAAATGATAGGACAAAACAAATTCCTGCATTATTTCATATTTTACTCAAATATTGTGATTCTGAGTCAGAGTTTCAGAGTTTTGGACAGAGAAGTGACTATTTTAGCTATTAGTGAAACATTTTAAAATGTGTAGTTTGTATGGAAAATTTTTTTTAAAAACCTAACTATAAAGTGGTAGGAAAGGAATGTGTTCTGTAAGTTAGGCAATAAAGAATGTGTTGCACATACAAAAATGTGAAGCTGCAACGCCCCTTTCATTTAAAAATCACAGGTAAGGAACCTGAGACATACAGCACGGCCGTCAGTGTCTTGAATAAAATGCAGTATTTACATTGACAAATGACAATTCTTATAAAATGGACTGAGAGCCATATGATAAGAATCAGTGTTTACCATAGTTTGTAATTAAATGGATAGCTCGATGATGTCCCATCTCCTGGAGAATCTGTAACAGGTCACCGATGGTCTTGTTTTTCTGTGCCCAGGACCAAAGTAATTCTCTTGTTCCACTTTTACCTTGGTCTACATATTTTTCAATGTGACGAACATCCAGCCAGCTGCTTGAAAGTCGCTCCGCTGTGGAAATTGCAATAGGAAGAACCAAAGAATTATTTACTTTTATGGGAATACTTGCTTGGGGCACTTCACATGATTTTTTGGAACAAATTTGAACATATATTCCTCACCCAACTTCCTTCCTTGTTGAAGTCTTCAATACCCATAGTGATAACCAAACTGCAGACCTTATTCTGATTTCACCAGTTTTCCCACTCGTGTCCTTTTCTGTTCTAAGAGCCTATCCATTTTCCCCACGGCAATCGGTTTTTATTTCCCCTTCACCTCCAGACTGGTGTTCCTCAGTCTTTCCTTGTCTTACTAGGCAATGAAATGCTCTTGTGCCTTCTCAGTCCATAGTATCAAGAGGTTCATGATTTCCATGTCTTAATCTTTGGTGACATTAATTGATCACTTGGTTAAGGTGGGGTCTGAAGGTTCCTCTAGTATGGAATTATTTCCCCCTGTATAATTAACAACTATTTGGGGGAGATATTTTGAGACTATGAAAATTACTCTGCTTCTCCTCAGGTTTTGCCCACAAATATTTCCATCCATCAGTGGATCTTGATCTATCATAATCATTACTATGCTGCTTGCTTAATGGTGGTTTTGTTTTCCCTTTCTCCTTCTGTGTTTAGCTGTGATTCTTCTGTAAGAAAGTGCTAGCCCTCCTCCCCATTTAATTAATTAATTAATATCAGTATGGACTCATATATTTATTTTATGCCATAGGGTAAAATCTAATACTACTGTTATTTATTTTGTTGCTAAAATTATTCCAGCTTAGTCCATTCAGACTGACTCCTGTGTTCTTTTGACAAGCCCTATCATTTTTGGAACACTTCCTTATTTTTTGGCTCTACAAGACACTCCAGGCTCATTTTGTACTTCCCCTGCTCCAGTCCTGAAATTAATTACTTTTTCCAAGGAGTTCTGGTTCCTTTCATTGGATTATGGTGTTAGACGGCAAGATCTAGGTGCCAGATGTGCTCATTGCTACCAGGGTTCCCTTGCTTCCAGGTCCTCCAAGCAGATAAACTAGGAAATATATGTATGTGCACTAACACGTGCACCTGTATTTCTGTCTGTGCGCATATTCAAAACCATGATTTCATATTGATTCTCTGATTTCAACACCATATGGTACATTTTAGTCCCTCTTCATTTGTAACATTCTCAAACTATGAGAAACTTTGCTCTCACTATCTACAATGTATTTCCTTGTTTTTCAGTTCTACTATGTATATAAAGTGCCATCAGACTTGCCAATCCATACCCCTGTAAGAAACACATCAACTAACCAAATTATAGCATTTATATGCAATCCTTTTTGGCCTTGACCTAAGGGTATTCAGGTAAGGGCCTGTTTTCCAAAATTCCTTAGGTTAGCTCTTTTCTCCCTCATTGGTAACAGTTCCATTTGTTGAGGTTTTTATAGAATGCTGTTTTAAACTTTTGTTCTGTACTCTCTTGCTGTTGAATATTTTTGAGCAAGTAAAAGTTAATATCTGAGTAGATCTAGGAAATCAACTGGGATATGAGGATTTTAGTTGTTCAAAAATAGTATATATGACTTACTTAAGATCTGGTATAAAAATTTTAAAGCTGTACCAAAACTGTATGAGATTTTATGGTACCCTGAGTTAATAGGATTTTTCAGGTAAAAAGTTATACTGCCTTTCTGTACAACTTCTAACCTTTAGAGTGTATTTCAAGGCAAAGGAAAGAGAAACAAAGACAATGACAGATCAAAAGGGTGGCTTTCTTGTCTCTGGGACAATACTCCCAGATTAGCCTAGTCATCTGAGCACTAAAATGAGCAATGTGTTTTGGAGCCAGTGATGGTGAATGGCAGTATCCTCTCATATCTTATCCTCCACAGAGTCTAAAAGATTTAGGAAGTCAGATACAGGCCTATGGATAAAATCTAACTGTCATCTGAGAATGGTCATGGGGTCCCCAACACATCACCATAACTGTAGGGAAATCAGCCTTCTCTCCTTTTGCAACATATAAATTTGGGAGCTACCTTCAAGCAGTAACTAAGACAACCTCACTGAAGGACTTACCTATCCACCAATGCTATTCTGCAAAGGTTGATGTCCTTTTAAAAGATGAACAGATGCTCAGATCTGAGAAGAACAGTAAGCCCCCTATCGCATTATCTTCTGTTCAGTCTGTTTCAGACTTCAAAATTCTTTTACATTTCTTATGGAGCTACTACACCTGATAAAATATTTGAATCAAGACATCAGAATGGCAAACAGCTTTGGCTTTTATATGACATCCCCTCCTCCGATATATTCAGTTCTACAAGGGTTTGCTGGACTATTCAATTTCCTCCAGCTTTATGTTCCTGCTGAGACTATAAGTTCTGAAAACTGAAAGAGATCACAGTATGAAACCATTACTGCCACTCTTTCTGTGAGCCAGAAATTGACTTGGTAGATATTACTAGTGCCCATGAGCAAAAAGTACACTTATGTGTGTTAATCACAGAATTTGGTCATGTTTGTTACTGCATTATAATTTAGTCTACCCTGACTAATATACACAAAGTTTTATCCTGAATGTTCTGTTATTTCAGTAACATCTTGTACCAGAAAAGAATGAAAGGAAGTGGTAGCTCCTGTGAGTACATATCAAACAAGGGAAGAAAAAATTGAGATACTCAAAAACTGAATGCATGCTTACACTGAATGGAAAAAACAGCTACAATAAAATGTCTATATCATCAAGTTGAAATTGTCCTTATTTTAAGTTCTGGCAATAAGATCTTCATTCTCCATCTCTTTGAAGAGATGATGTCCCCTGAAGAGGTAAGGACTAGCCAAATGCCAATACGTCTTAGATAACTTACCACTAAAAACACAGAAGGGGACCTTCAAAGCAAAAAAAATTTCACAAAATGTGGTGATATTATTTCAGTGTATTTCTTTTTGATGACATAATCCATCTCTTTGGTTGAGGCACATTTTTTATAAATGCTTTGTTTAACTGTTTTTTGAAGCTCTTAGGGGAAATATTACAAATCAGTGTTAATCAGGAAAAATTCTGAAATGTCCTAAAATTAAGTAATGTAAGGACAGAAGAATGGGGGAAAGAAGGTCATCAGTCAATGGCAAGGGCTATAGCTAACCAGAAATTCCACATTCCTGGATGAAATCATTTCACCAATTACCTAGAAGGTCCCCAGAACCACCACTTTCTCCTGTGTGTGAATAATGTCTAACCATCATCAATAACAATCCACTAGACCTCTCTACAAACTAAACCGTCTCTCTCTTGACTTTCTCCACTTCACATTAGAATGTCATGTTCTTATCTATAGCCAATGTGAATTTAGAGAACTTTCTTTCCTTGAGATCCCTTATAAATATCCCATATTTCTTGAATCTGATGGACAAATTGTTTCTGTTAATTAACTGTCCTTGCTGGTAAAGCAGAACCTTCTTGTCCCAGGACTCAATCCTTTTTCTGGCTAACATATCTAAAGGCTCAATAAACCCTTTTATTTCAGAGATTCACCATCTGTAGAGTTTTTGATTTGTCAGGGTAGTTGAAACACTCGTTGAGTATCTACTGTATGCCAGCAGTCCAGTAATTGCACATTCCAGGTATGAATGGAATGTGAATTGAGGTCCATAATTCGATGGGGCATCATAAAAGGATCCTTAGAGGAGTGGTTTCTGGAGCCTGAGCCAAGTTTAAAACTATGAGTATTTCCAAAGAGAGGCCAATTCTTAAGGAATTATTGGGTGGGGCACATTATCCTGGAGAGAAAAAAACAGTTAATGAGTTTCACTTTGAAACATAAGAATGAACTCTGAGCCCTCAGACTATACTGTGTTCTAAGGAGAAAAAGCCACCAAGACAGGATATCACTGTGGCCCCCCTGGGCGTATGTAGGAACATGTGATTTACTGGTAGCTCTGTCAATGACCTACGGTACAACTCCTGGAAAGTCAGAACCTCCCTGAGCAATCTTAAAGGTCTCATCAGTAAACGTCCTTTGCAGTAGTCCCTCCCCAAAAGACACTAAATTTGGTTGCCTCTTCTTGACCTGCTGATTTTGTGATCACTGACTTTAAAACACTTCCTGGTCTCTAAATTAACATTCCTAAGTGTTAATGAATGTTATTAAATATCAGATTTCAGCAAAGGGAAAACTTAGGTCTCTACTTTTTCTATTAGTAAATTAATTGGTTAACATTTGTACAGTAATAGTGTGGGGTAAATGGAAGTTTGTATCCAGAATTTACTGCTCTATTTGCATATTAATAGGCCATGGCTGGGTTGTCACTGGGGCAAGGGGTGGAGAGAAAACAGCTATTCTCTCCTCCCCCTCTGTTCCTGGTACATAATTGGTCTGGCACCCTCCACTCACCCACCCATGGAGTTCCTCCCAGAAGTGGTGGATGGGGGAAGGGACAGTGTGCCACAGCTGTAGGGGATGGACTGAGCAGGGGCTGGCTAGCAAACCCAAGCTGGCTGTGAGCAATTAACTTCTTTCTCCCAACCTGCCCTTTCCCTTGGCTTCCTTTGATTTCACTGGATTCACAGCAAACTTGCCCTGGCCAGGGACTCCCCCTTACTCCTGGAGCTACAATTAAGTATAATGTATTATAGAACTTAATAAGTACTATTCACATAACATCTAACAGCTTAAAAAATAAAACAGTTCCTGCTGTACTTTCAACTTTTGAGATAAGACATGCACATAATTTAATAGGGGTGAAGGAAGAAGATGTCCTTGTGGGATGGTCAGGGAAGGAGCATGAGGTGGTGGGGCATCAGCTGGCTTTCCAACAAGGGTGGACTGGAGGGAGGGTTAGAGGCTGAAGGAAGAGGATAGAACCTGTCAGATGGGGAATTGTTCCAGAAACAGAAAAGGGCACAAGGCGACAAAGAGGATTCCAGAATGCTTAATGCTGAGGGTTCCTGTTAAAGAAAGAGGAAACAAGCTCCATGACGTGTCCAGGTTACCTTTGTTGAAATAGTGCTTAGCACGTAGTAGATGTTCAATACATACTTGCTGAATGACAGACAGAGGCCCTGTGTGTTAGCACAGAACTTAAAACTATCCTGAAAGCAACTGAGAACAATATAAGATTTCTAAGGAGGTGATGCCAAGATGGAAGATTTAGTTTTCAGAAGATCCATCTGGTGGCGATAGTAGCAGGAGTTCCATATACAGTATTTGTACATAAAAAGGATGAACATTTTATAGCTCACAATTCTCACAGTAGGAAAGGAATAGTTTATAACTATTAAGGAAATCTGTAGTTAAGTTTCAAAGCCCCAGGGGACGTCAGACTTCCCACATAATTCTATTCACCACTTTTCTTTTTCTTTTTTTTTTAGTGTCTGAAGGCCCTTCTCATAAGGGCAACAGGCCACAGCTCTGTGCTCTCACATCCTGAGCTGGCTGAGAAACTGCTATTGTAAGAGGCTCTCCCTTAAACACGTTTCTGAGATTTGGGTAGGTGAACACACAGATACCAAAAGAGCTGGTGTTTTTAGTTCCCTAAGAGTAACCAGAAGCAAAGGGCTCTAAGTTGGCACTAAGTCTAAGGAAAGCTAAGTAAGGCAAAGGTATTTTTCTAATAGTAATAGTTCCCAGTGTGAAACTGACCCAGGCTCAGGGGAGATACTGCATGCATGGGTTGCTTCCAGGATGAGAAATGATGATTTACATCTCCAACTGGTGATTGACAGTGCCTCCTATGAAAAAGACTGTCATGCCTGAAGCCACTTTAAAACAGAATCGGAGAGGCCACTGTACAGAGACTGCCTCACTGGCCCTTGCTTGAACTGGGCAGAAGCCTTTGGACTGGCCCAAATGGCAATTATTTTAAGCAGTTGTTTGAGAAATCAGCAGAACAGACATTCTGATCACAAGTCTGATGGTTGTGGACTTTCTGAAGATAGACTCGGTAGTCAGTCAACGTATAACACAGAGTAGTTTAGCTTGTTAAAACGCCCATAGAAAACTTAACTTTCTCTCTTTTTAATCACGTAAATGCCCACCACCCCTCTCCCTTTCCTCATAAAAAACCCTTTGCTTTCACCCTACAAGTGGGAACACTATTTGGCTATCTACTTGAAGCTGTGCTCCTGGAATTGCAGTTCTTTCATTCCAAATAAATGCTCATTTGCCTCTCACTGTGGCCCTTTATTTTCAGGTTGACAAACCTTAATAGCTTTTCTCCACTGATGATGCATTCTGAATAGAAACACTGCTAAAGAGTATTATCACCTGTAAAATGTATGATCATTTTGATCAAATTCTAGAAAACAAGAGTTTCAATTTGATGCAACAGAGATGCAAACTCTTAAATGTGTTAATTATGTTCTTCAATATTCATAGTTTTTTGAATTCTCCCTTAGATGTTTCTTTCCAGAACATAGAACTTTGTTTATTCACAGTACTCAACAAATAAAGAGTAAGCTTCACAATGACAGTTTTGTTAAAATCAACAGCATTCTCAATGAAAGGATAAGTTAAGAAAATACACTGTAGTTAAGCATTGTTTTAAACCGATTTTTGGAAGGCAAATCTTTTGTTTAAAAGGCATCTTGGCCAAATAGAAGCCAAAAAGTAGACCTAAGAAGTTCAGAGATTAGTTTATCTGAAGATACTGATTGCTTAGTAAATCATTCGATATTCAAAAGTCCTCCTAGGCTCTGTTTTGAGAAGGCAGGACTATCTAGGTTGCGCTAACCGCTGGGGAATTCAGCTGCAGAAATCACTATCCATATGCAAATAAGTCTCTGAAGGGGTTTTTTTAGAATAACGCAATACACCCCTATTTGGAATCTTTGTATTTGCATATACCCATGTGCCAAAACCCCTAGGAAATTAAGATTGCATTCTTGCAAAGTTTGTTTTGAAATAAATAATGGGTAAAGGAAAAGATGCCTCTCTTCCTTCTTCCTACAAAGCACACACAAAAAATGAGGCATTCTTTTAAAAGAACATTTAAGATAGAAGATATTTTTTATTCCAAAAAAGGTCAAACTCAAAAGTGTAAGTTAGCTCTACTCTTCTTACCAGACTGTAGAATTAACACCCAGTAGATAATATATTTTACAAGAAATAATACTTACCATACTTAAGCTTATATGTACTTTCACATATACCTATACATAGGCCTTCCCCCCCTACTTGAGAAGGACTCATGCATGATTTTTCAGGTATCCTTCCATCTGTCCTGCTCTCACCCCAGATCTAGGTAAGAAGCTAATATTAACTACCTTACAGAGAATTTAAGAACAGTTCACTTTCAACAACAGCATGTCAGTCTGAAAATCAGAAGCTGTATAATTCTATACCCAGGTAATGATCAGTACTATTTTCCCACTCTTTCTTCCCTTGTTCAACTTGTTTATAGCATCCGTATAAGTCTGTTGCTTACATTAACTTGGAAAATCCATACAAGCAGGGACCATTATGTTGTACCTAGTACAATGTTTTGTCTGAGATTCTGCCCAATAAGGTTTTAGATATTTAATAAGATATCTTTTCATTCATTAATTCGTTTGATCAACAGATATTTCCCGAATGCCTATGCTGTACCACGTACAATTTTAGATGCTATAGAAGCCAGGAGGAAACAGGGCAAACAAAAATTCTCTGTTCTCATGAAGCTTATTTCTAGATAGGCAATAAACAAATAAAGATACATCAAGTGTGTGAGCGGTGATAAGTGATGGGAAGAAAAATAAAGCAGGAAAGGGGCATAATGAACTGTGGAGCTGTCATTTTTAAAAGAGTGGTCAAGGATAGGTAATAGTTAATCAAAAACATGTAGAAGGTGAAGAAGGAAGCCTCAAGATTTCCTGAAGGAAAAATGTTCCTTGCATGTCCAAGGGGGTCATTGTAGCTGGAGTCAAGAAAACAAGTAGCAGGAAGTGAGAAAAGGGATGTAGGGTTTTGGTGTTTACTGTGAGATGGGAAGCTACTAAAGGGTTCTAATAGGAGACTGACACACTTCACATGTCATTCTCACTGGCTGCTGTGTTGTAAAGAAACTGGAGGAGGGCAAGGGCAGTAGCAGGAAACCCAGTTAGGAGACTGCTGAAATTATCCAGGTGGGATCTGATTGTGGTTTGACCAGGATGGCTGTGGTAGCACTGGTAAGAAGTGGTCAGATTATTAGATAGATTCTGAGGGCAAAGAACACCATTTACTGAGAGACAGGATGTGGCTTGTGAGAGAGAGCAGGAAGTCACAGAAGACTAATATTTTTGGCCTGAAAAAATGATGAGTCTGCCATTAACTGAGATGGGGAAAAGCTTTAGGAGAGGGGAGCATATCTGGGCTGTGACACTGGAGTTGTCTGTCAAGTAGGCAAATGGGTGGTGCTGATGTTGAGGAGAGAGACCCAGGCTAGAAATTTGGGAGTTATTAGCATATAGATGGAATTGACAAGATATAGGAGATAAACAAAGAGAAGAGGTCCATGGACTAATCCCAGGAACACACTAAGAGATTACAGAGATAAAGAGGAACCTGTAAGAAGAGAAGAAAATAATATTCTAGAAATAAAGAAAGTACTTCAAGGAAGAAGGAGTGAGCAGCTGGGTCAAATATGATGCAGACTGAGAACTGACCATTGGATTTAGCCATGGTGACTTTAGACCAGAATTTCAATGGAGCAGTAGAGGGTAGGTTCAAGGGAGAATGGAGGAACCATAGAATAAATAGACCTTTTGAGGAATTTCATTCCTCAAATAAAGGGGAACAGAGAAATGGTGTGGTAACTTAGAGTAGAAGTGAGATCTAGACATAAAATTATAAGAAGGGAAAAACAACAAGGCAGTCAAAAGAATATAGGCTCTACTTCACTTCTGGGAGGGGAAAAATAACTCTACTTTTTAAGTGTGGATTACACATACTGACTTCCTTCTGAAGAGTGTAATGTGGAAAGGTGCAGGGTAAGGAGAGTAGTTTCACTGTGTAGAAACCTGACAGACACTATTTCAGCCATGGTGAACATCAACAGTGATAAGTCATGTAACTAGTGTGTACCCTGATAGGATGTAATGGAAATGGCACTTGGCCTCCACAGTCTTTCTCAAAAATCCATAACTTCTACTTAATCATGAGAAAAACATCAACCGAGTCTCAGTTGAGGTACATTCTACAAAATAATAGACCAGTAGTCCTCAAAACTGTCAAGGTCATAGAAAAGCAGAAAAGCCTGAGAAACTACTACAGCCAAGAGAAGACAAGGGACCCACGGCAGCTAAATGTAATGTGCATCCTGGTTGGGATCCTGGAAGAGAGAAGGGACTGTCGGTAAAAATGAAGGCAATCTGAGGAGGGCAGAGCCAAGATGGTGGCTTGAGTAGAGCAGTGGAAATCTCTTCCCAAAACCATATATATTTTTGAAAATACAACAAATAAAACTATTCCTAAAAGAGAGACCTGAAGACACAGGACAACATCCAGACCACATCCACACCTGCGAGAACCCAGCACCTTGCAAAGGGGGTAAGATACAAGCCGCAGCCTGGTGGGTACTGAGTGCCCCTCACCCCAGCTCCTGGTGGGAGGAGAGGAGTTGGAGTGGGGAGGGAGAAGGAGCCCATGACTGCTAATCACCCAGCCCCAGCCATCCGCACCAGAGCACAGACACAGTGCGTGCATGGGGTGCTGGAAACTAAGGAAACAGGACAGTAAGACCTGTGAGCGGGTCCCTGCAGCCTGTGCACCTGGGACAAAGAAAAGCGAGTGCTTTTTGAAAGACTTAAAGGGACAGGGACCCCACAGCTGGACGGAAGCATCCCGGGACACTTAGCCCAGCAGCTGGGAATCCTGGGGAACTCCAGGCGCCCTAACCCCCTGGGCAGCAGTGCAGCTCGGACGCCCCTCACAGCAATGAACAGCCTCCCGCCTGTTTCCCCTCTGACACAGCTCAGCCATATTGGAGCAGCAGACTGAGGCTGGCCACTCCCACAGCAACCACGGAGCTTAACTCCACAGTGGCCGGGCAAGAATCAGAGGCACCGTCTGCACGCAGCTGCCCAGCACAAGCTGCTAGAGGTAACTGTTCTCACAGGAGAGGAAGGCCACAAACCAGTAAGAAGGCACGTTCTCCCAGCCGATACACGAGCCAGCCCCACACAACTAACTCTATCACCAAGAAAAGGCAGAAGAATTTGATACAGACCAAAATCACAGAGTCAACCCCTGAGAAGGAGATTGACCTAACTAATCTTCCTGAAAAATAATTCAAAATAAAGGTCATAACCATGCCGATGGAGCCGCAGAGAAATATGCAAGAGCTAAGGGATGACATCCGAAGGGAGATTACAGAAATGAAACAATCTCTGGAAGGATTTATAAGCAGAATGGATAAGATACAAGAGGCCATTGATGGAACAGAAACCAGAGAACAGGAATGCATAGAAGCTGACACGGAAAGAGATAAAATGATCTCCAGAAATGAAACATTAAGAGAACTGTGTGACCAATCCAGAAGGAACAATATCCGCATTATAGGGGTAACAGAAGAAGAAGGGAGAGAAAAAGGGATAGAAAGTGTCTTTGAAGAAATAATGGCTGAAAACTTCCCCAAACTGGGGGAGGAAATAATCAATCAGACCATGGAAGTACACAGAACTCCCAACAGAAGGGACCCAAAGAGGACAACACCAAGACACATAATAATTAAAATGGTAAAGATCGAGGACAAGGACAGAGTTTTAAAGGCAGATAGAGAGAGAAAAAAGGTCACATACAAAGGAAAACCCATCAGGCTATCATCAGACTTCTCAAGAGAAACCTTACAGGCCAGAAGAGAATGGCATGATATATTTAATGCAATGAAATAGATGGGCCTTGAACCAAGAATACTGTATCCAGCACGATTATCATTTAAATATGAAGGAGGGATTAAACAATTCCCAGACAAGCAAAAGTTGAGGGAATCTGCCTCCCACAAACCACCTCTTCAGGGTATTTTAGAGGGACTGCTCTAGATGGGAGCACTCCTAAGACTAAATAGATGTCACCAGAGAAAATAAAATCACAGCAAAGAAAGCAGACCAACCAAATACTTACTAAAGGCAAAAAATAAAGTCAAATACCCACAAAAGCAGTTAAAGGAAACACAAAAGAGCACAGAATAAGACAACCAACATATAAAGAATGGAGGAGGAGGAATAAGAAGGGAGAGAAATAAAGAATCACGAGACAGTATTTATAACAGCTCAATAAGTGAGTTAAGTTAGACAGTAAGATATTAAAAAAGCTAACCTTGAATCTTTGGTAACCATGAATCTCAAGCCTGCAATGGCAATAAGTACATATCTTTCAATAATAACGCTAAATGTAAATGGAATGAATGCATCAATCAGAGGCACAGAGTAATAGAATGCATAAAAAAGCAAGACCCATCTATATGCTATTTACAAGAAACTCACCTCAAACCCAAAGACATGCACAGACTAAAAGTCAAGGGATGGAAAGACATATTTCATGCAAACAACAGCGAGAAAAAAGCAGGAGTTGTAGTACTAGCATCAGACAAAATAGACTTCAAAACAAAGAAAGTAACAAGAGATAAAGAAGGACACTACATAATGATAAAGGGCTCAGTCCAACAAGAGGATATAACCATTCTAACTATACATGCACCCAACACAGGAGCATCAGCATATGTGAAACAAATACTAACAGAACTAAAGGAGGAAAGAGAATGCAATGCATTCATTTTAGGAGACTTCAACACACCACTCACTCCAAAGGATAGATCCACCGGGCAGAAAATAAGTAAGGACACAGAGGCACTGAACAACACACTAGAACAGATGGACCTAATAGACATCTATAGAACTCTACACCCAAAAGCAACAGCATACACATTCTTCTCAAGTACACATGGAATATTCTCCAGAATAGACCACATACTAGGCCACAAAAAGAGTCTCAGTAAATTCAAAAAGATTGAAATTCTATCAACCAACTTTTCAGACCACAAAGGTATAAAACTAGAAATAAATTGTACAAAGAAAGCAAAAAGGCTCACAAACACATGGAGGCTTAACAACATGCTCCTAAATAATCAATGGATCAAAGAACAAATTAAAATAGAGATCAAGGAATATATGGAAACAAATGACAAAAACAACACAAAGCCCCAACTTCTGTGGGATGCAGCAAAAGCAGTCTTAAGAGGAAAGTATATAGCAATCCAGGCACACCTGAAGAAGGAAGAACAATCCCAAATGAATAGTCTAACATCACAATTATCAAAATTGGAAAAAGAAGAACAAATGCAGCCTAAAGTCAGCAGAAAGAGGGACATAATAAGGATCAGAGAAGAAATAAACAAAATTGAGAAGAATAAAACAATAGAAAGAATCAATGAAACCAAGAGCTGGTTCTTTGAGAAAATAAACAAAATAGATAAGCCTCTAGCCAGACTTACTAAGAGAAAAAGAGAATCAACACACATCAACAGAATCAGAAATGAGAAAGGAAAAATCACGACAGACTCCACAGAAATACAAAGAATTATTAGAGACTACTATGTAAACCTATATGCTAACAGGCTGGAAAACCTAGAAGAAATGGACAAATTCCTAGAAAAATACAACCTTCCAAGACTGACAAAGGAAGAAACACAAAATTTAAACAAACCAATTATGAGCAAAGAAATTGAAATGGTAATCAAAAAACTACCCAAGAACAAAACCCCTGGGCCAGATGGATTTACCTTGGAATTTTATCAGACATACAGAGAAGACATAACACCCATTCTCCTTAAAGTTTTCCAAAAAATAGAAGAGGAGGGAATACTCCCAAACTCACTCTATGAAGCCAACATCACCCTAATACCAAAACCAGGCAAAGACCCACCAAAAAAGAAAACTACAGACCAATATTCCTGAGGAACGTAGATGCAAAAATACTTAATAAAATATTAGCAAACTGAATTCAAAAATACATCAAAAGGATCATACACCATGACCAAGTGGGATTCATCCCAGGGATGCAAGGATGGTACAACATTCGAAAATCCATCAACATCATCATTCTTCACATCAACAAAAAGGACAAATGCCACATGATCATCTCCATAGATGCTGAAAAAGCATTCGACAAAATTCAACATCCATTCATGATAAAAACTCTCAGCAAAATGGGCACAGAGGGCAAGTACCTCAACATAATAAAGGCCATATATGATAAACCCACAGCTAACATCACACTGAACAGTGAGAAGCTGAAAGTTTTTCCTCTGAGATTGGGAACAAGACATGGGTGCTCACTCTCCCCACTGTTATTTAACATAGTACTGGAGGTCCTAGCCATGGCAATTAGACAAAACAAAGAAATACAAGGAATCCAGATTGGTAAAGAAGAAGTTAAACTGTCACTTTTGCAGATGACATGATATTGTATATAAAAAACCCTAAAGACTCCACTCCAAAACTACTAGAACTGATATTGGAATACAGCAAAGTTGTAGGATACAAAATTAACACAGAAATCTGTGGCTTTCCTATACACCTACAATGAACCAATACAAAGATAAATCAGGAAAACAATTCCATTCACAATTGCATCAAAAATAATAAAATACCTAGGAATAAACCCTACCAAGGAAGTGAAAGACCTATACCCTGAAAACTACAAGACACTCTTAAGAGAAATTAAAGAGGACATTAACAAATGGAAACTCTTCCCATGCTCTTGGCTAGGAAGAATTAATATCATCAAAATGGCCATCCTGCCCAAAGCAGTCTACAGATTCAATGCAATCCCTATCAAATTACCAACAGCATTCTTCAACGAACTGGAACAAATAGTTCAAAAATTCATATGGAAACACCAAAGACCCCAAATAGCCAAAGCAATCCTGAGATGGAAGAAAAAGTGGGGGGGGGGAATCTCACTCCCCAACTTCAAGCTCTACTACAAAGTACAGTAATCAAGACAATTTGGTACTGGCACAAGAACAGAGCCACAGACCAGTGGAACAGAATAGAGACTCCAGACATTAACCCAAACATTTATGGTCAAGTAATATACGATAAAGGAGCCATGGACATACAATGGGGAAATGACAGTCTCTTCAACAGATGGTGCTGGCAAAACTGGACAGCTACATGTAAGAGAATGAAACTGGATCACTGTCTAACCCCATACACAAAAGTAAATTTGAAATGGATCAAAGACCTGAATATAAGTCATGAAACCATAAAATTCTTAGAAAAAAACATAGGCAAAAATCTCTTGGACAAAAACATGAGCGAAAAATGAACAGGTGGGACTACATCAAGCTGAAAAGCTTCTGTGCAGGAAAGGACACCATCAATAGAACAAAAATGTACCCTACAGTATGGGAGAATATATTCATATATGACAGATCTGATAAAGGCTTGACATCCAAAATACATAAAGAGCTCACAAACCTCAACAAACAAAAAGCAAATAACCCAATTAAAAAATGGGCAGAGGAACTGAATAGACACTTCTCCAAAGAAGAAATTCAGAAGGCCAACAGACACATGAAAAGATGCTCCACATCGTTAGTTATCAGAGAAATGCAAATTAAAACCACAACGAGGTATCACCTCATGCCAGTAAGGATGGCTACCATCCAAAAGACAAACAACAACAAATGTTGGAGAGGTTGTGGAGAAAGGGGAACCCTCCTACACTGCTGGTGGGAATGTAAATTAGTTTCACCATTGTGGAAAGCAGTATGGAGGTTCCTCAAAATGCTCAAAATAGACATTCCATTTGACCCAGGATTCTACTTCTAGGAATTTACCCTAAGAATGCAGCAGCCTGGTTTGAAAAAGACATATGCACCCCTATGTTTATTGCAGCACTATTTACAATAGCCAAGAAATGGAAGCAACCTTAGTGTCCATCAGTAGATGAATGGATAAAGAAGATTTGGTACATATACACAATGGAATATTATTCAGCCATAAGAAGAAAACAGATCCTACCATTTGCAACAACATGGATGGAGCTAGAGGGTATTATGCTCAGTGAAATAAGCCAGGTGGAGAAAGACAAGTACCAAATGATTTCATTCATATGTGGAGTATAAGAGCAAAGAAAAACTGAAGGAGCAAAACAGCAGCAGAATCACAGAACCCAAGAATGGACTAATAGTTACCAAAGGGAAAAGGACTGGGGAGAATGGGAGGGAAGGGAGGGATAAGGGTGGGGAAGAAAAAAGGGGGCATTACAATTAGCATGTATAATGTGGGTGGGGGAATGGGGATGGCTGTGCAACACAGACAAGTAGTGATTCTACAACATCTTACTACGTTGATGGACAGTGACTGTAAGGGGTTTGTCAGGGGGACTTGGTGAAGGGGGAACCCTAGTAAACATAATGTTCTTCATGCAATTGTAGATTAATGATAACAAAATTGAAAAAAAAGAAAAAAAAATGAAGTCAATCTGAATAAAGTATGAACTTAATTTAATAATAATACATCATTATTATAACAAATGTAGCAGACTAATATAAGCCTGTGATTGCAGGAGAAACTGGGTGCCTGGTATATGGGAAGGATATCGAGTGCTTGGGAACTCTTTGTTCTATTGTCTAAATTTTTCTGTAAATTTAAAACTACTCAAAAATAAAATCTATTTAAACAATTTTTTTTAAAAAAAGAACATAGTGGAGTCCTGACCATCTGGCAGGAATCCTAATCTGAGATATACTAGACTGTGATGTGAGGCAAATTCCTTAAATTCTCTGAGATTCTTTGAGTTTCCCTACCTATAAAATAGAAAGGGCAAGAGTACCTACCTCACAGAATTTTTGTGATAAACAAATGAGATAATCCATGTAATTTGCCACCAAGTGTCTGGCAAAGAGTAAGCACTCAATAGATGCCAGCTATTATTGTTATTATTATTTTAAATCTTTGCTTATTCAATACACATTTAATATGGTTTTACATTTAATTTGTTTTAAAGTGAATAATAATAATTTCTATGATAATTTTCTTTCTTTTTCTGACAGGTAGAAAATCCAATACAACCCATCATACAGTATCTATAAAAAGGGTTTCCTTCTCAGCATATCATAAATGTTTAGAAGTTTTACAGTGTGAAGAGCTCCAACCAATTTAATTTAAATACCACTCTATGTAAAGTAGTGAAATGAGTTATCATCAGAGGCTTCATATACATGTTATCTTGCTTGTAAGACAGTATAAAATATACAAATTTTCCAATTTGGGCTCCTATTTTTACTACAGAGCCAGAGAATCATAAACATCAACCAGAGAATATATGACTACATTAGCTTTCATAAAAATACTTGATAAAAGTGATTTGAAGATTAATGTGTAGAATGCTTGTAAAGATAAAAAGAGTTCAGTGGAATAGTGAAGTAGTGTGGTAAAATAACTGTTCTATGAAGGTGCTATTAAAGAAGAGAATTTGGCCTAGCAATGTTCCCTAACCAGGCTGTGCGTCAGATTCGCCTTTAGGGCTTGCCCAGAAAACAGAAAGATACTGGACTCTCAACGCAGACCTACTGAAGCAACAGCTCCAGGGGTGGGGCCTAGGCATTCAGGGCCTTAAAAGAGTGCACAGCTGACTCTGGTTGTGAATGAGTGTATCTTATCATGTATGCTCGCATCATGTAGGCTGCCATGTGATCCACCTGCATCAGGGCTGCTTTTGTAAACACAGTCTGATACTCACCATCATGAAGAACTGTGACCAGCTCCAGAGAGTCCTACCTATTACTGTTACAGTTGCTCGGAATGTGGAATTTTGGAGTCTCTGTACCTTCAGGCTCTCAGCTGTCCTGAGCATAAGAGGTTGTGTTCTTGATTCATTCCTCCAATGCTCTCCCCTCCCTAGTCTAAGGTCAGGTTTTCCCTCCGTGAGCTTCTTCCCCTCTTTCTCCTTTCACTGCACCATTGGGGGAAACTCATCATATTTAATGAAGGCAGTTGCCCTGAACAACTCTAGACTGAGCCAGCCTTCCTTTTTTACTGAGCCAACAATTCATGAAGCATCTGGTCTGTTCTGGGTCTTCTTTCTGGGCTATATGATCCAGGCAGTCAACTAGCACAAACCCCTGCACAGTGAATTATAGCCAGAGGATCAAGGGTAGACATTTTAGATTTTTCCCTTATGATAGAATGAATATACAAAGGAACAATGGCCAGACTTTATGTACAGGCAGAACTGTGACCCACAGCATGCATCAACCAGCCCAGGAAGCTGATCTGCTACCTACAGATATGTGTCCGGGAAGTCAAATCAGGATCTGTAGCAACTTGCCCAGGAAGCCAAACAAAAGCCTCTGTAGCAATGGGCCCCAAACAGTCGGAACTTGATTAACAACTGACAGCTTCCCTAATTTTTGCTTCCATTTCAACTTAGGGCCAAGTGGAAAAGGCCCAATGTACATCCCTAGGCAATCGCACAGAATGCCCCACTTCTAGTTAGCCCATCTACAGCTTCCCCTTGCCAAGAGCCTCCAACCAGGGCACACGCAATGTCTTCTCTTTTCCCCCCATGAAGCTTTTCTACTCCTCTGCTTGCCTTTGTGTCTCTGTCACATGCAGCTGATGCTGGCTGACTCCCTTGCTGTGGATAAACAGGCTTTGCTAGCTCTCATTTGGGTGGTCGGCATTTATTCCAATAACTAGGAAAATGGGCTGCATTTTTGAAATGGCTCACTGAACTGTTCTTTCATGGCAGAAATGGTTCTACTTTAGGAAGGCTGTGAGACGTAGCAAAAAGAGCACAGCAGTACTTGTGACCTTGAGCAAAGTATGGTTGCAAAGCGTAGAGTGGCTGTGGATAAGGGCACAGGCTCTGGAGCCAGACATCCAAGGTTCAAGTCCTGGCTTGCCACCTGCTAGCTGTGTCAATGTGTGCAAGTCACTTAACTAATCTGTACCACACTTTCCTCACCTGTGCTGTATAGTACCTGCTTCGGGTTGATTGTTAGGTTCTATGAGACAAGCCATGGAAAGCCTGAGTATCTGGATTTCAGTGCTGGGTAGTTGGCAAGAATCCAGCAATGGGGGGCTGAACTTCTGGAAAAGCAGCAGTGACCTGGGACTGAGCACTAACTGCCCCTTTTCCATGGAATTTGTGTTCCTCCATTTGCACAGTCTCCACCAACCTGCTTCACTTATTTATGATACCTTCCCAGCCCCACGCACTGGACTAAAAATATTTTTCTTTCACAAATTTAGTAACTCTAGGAAACCAATGGGTGCTAAAACTGCCCGTGCCAACATCCATTTCAAAAATCTGGTGTGGGAGGGATCTTATTCTTCAGAGGCATACTGGAAAGCTCTATGCTTTTTAGAAATCAAATAAGCAGGTATTCTTGTCTGAGATTATTACTTAAGGGCCATAATTTTAAATTACAATTTATAAACATATGAACAATTGTTTTATAATCAGAAGCCCAATGCCACATTCCAGAAAGTGTAACCATATTTTTCATCAACAACAAACAAAACCTTTTCCTTATAGGCCTTTGCTATTCTTGGTAAGAAAAAATTGCCATTTCAGATAATTAATGCTAAGTTGTTTTGACAATTGTGTTTATTTTCAACTAAAATAAAATGTGGCATTACAGAGTATCAACTCTAACCAAAAATGCCTGTACTTAACAAAACAAAGGTTTTGTCTGAATTATTTCTGGTGATCACACCCAGCACTTATAACAAGCAGTTGCTCAACTTTCCAATGACTGCATGAAATGTAGTTTTGAAGCCAAGTTTCTAGATTAAAAAGCCATTTTCTGGCATAAACCTTCATTGCACCTAATTGGGTATGGCAACAAGATGTATTTAATTAAGAAAGCTGGGAGCCACGTTAATTACAAATATTTTACTTCAGCTGAAATTGAATTAAGGTGGGCACTTGGGAGTGCGTCGAAAAACACCAAAAGAATAAACACTTTAACATTAAAATAGATGGTTTTAAGATGAAAATTATATTACAGAGCCACTCTGCAATGACCAGAAGACGTAACATTGGTCTTCCTATGTAAAATATTCCGCACCAAGCAAGGCAGGATAGTTGATAAACATTAGATGGTGTCACGCGGGGGAGCTGTTTTTCCCAAGCCTCTGCTCACTGAGTCTTGCAGAGATACTCATAGTTTCTTTGAAGGGAATGGGGAGCCTCGCGTGGATCTCGGGAAATATCTGTGCCCTTCCAGGGCGGGGAAAGAGCGGCTTCCCCGACGGAACCAGGGAGGCCGCGCAAGCCGCGCGCTCGGTGCCCAGGCTCGGGGGCCGCCGCGCGGAGCTGCCCCGCAGCGTGGGCGGCAGGTCGCACTGAGCGTGCGCGCCGGAGCCCCACCGCCCGCCGCTGCGGGCCGCACTCACCGAGGCCGCGCCAGCCCAGCGCGCCGTCGCAGCTGTCCAGGACCGCGCAGAGGTCGCCGAGCAACACGGGCGGCAGGTCGAAGAGGAGCGTGTGTGGCGAGAGCGCGCCGCGGGCCCCGTAGCTGGCCGCCGCCGCTGCCCCGGCCATGGCTGGGCTGCCGGATCCCGGGGCCGATCGAAGTTGGGATGCTAAGCCCAGGCCTCTCCAGGCCCGGGAGGTTCCGTTGCACAACCGCGGAAATCCTGTCGCTACGACGACAGCCCAGGGAGCAGAACCAGCCGAGCCCAGGCCCTGCAAGGGGCGTGCCCCACATGACGCAAAGCGCCGCTCCCCAGAGAATCCCTTGCTGACTGCTGGCCTGGCCTGGGGTCTTCTCCCTGCCTCTGCTTATCTCTTCTCATTGGCTTTAATTTTTAAACAGTGCTTGCATTCTTCTGGGTTTGGGACGTGACTGAAGAGACAAAGCAAAGAGTGAGCGTTGGAGGAAGACCAGAAGTGCAGAACAAATGCAGTCTACCATCCCTAGTGCCTGCTCTGGCACGGGCTGTCTCCTGGTGTGGATGGATATGAGATCTGTCATTACTGGTTTAAAAATTTTGTTTCGTTTTATCCTATCGGAAGATTGATATATGTTCATTGAGAAACACTTGGAAAAATCCAGAAAAATTTAAATAGTCGCACATAGCCTCAGTGAGCTGAAGACAACCACTCTAAACGTTTGACATACTTTCCTCCCAACTTTTACTGAAGTTAAACAGATATATGTGCATATATGAAGTGATTATTGGAAAAGACGAACAGAGATACCAACAACAGAAAACAAGAGAGAGCAAAGTAGAATAAAATTATGGTCATTTCACAAGGCTACGCCTTCTCTGTACTGCTATTTCGTTTTACTACATTGTTTCCTCCCTGGTCTATCTTGAAACATTGTTCGACCACTTTTTCCTTCTTCACGTGTTTCACAGAATCTTGCTTTTGCTTTCAACATGGAATCAAGCAAGATTTTAGACTATTGTTTTGAAATCTACGGTTTATGCTGTAATATCTTACTGCAGGCATGATACTAATATTACTGACAAAAAGAGAAGCAGCTTCGAGAGTGGTGAGAAAAATCTCAACCTTAATGACTGGAGAATAGAGTATGGCTATCAACTGAAAAATATGAGCACCTATTTGAAACCTTTCATATTTGTACTCTTTGGGAATGGCGCCCCCTAGAGACCAACGGTTGAACACGATCATTTAGTTTCCCTACCTGAATTTCCAATTCGTTCTCGCTGAAGTGTTACACAAAATGTATCTGAAAATTGGTAAAGCCAGTACCGCTTGGGCAACAGTGTCTTTATCCCTTCAATCAAATGGCTAAAATGCTACTGTCAATCTGTACACACTTAAGAGACCCTATACCTTTCAAAGGGACGACCTGAATAAGCTGATCAACAGAGGCAAGATACTAAGTATTTGATAGCTACTGAATTGCTAGAACAAAGTAGTGGAACTCATATACACATGCGGAGGAGCCAGGAGACCACAGAGGCTAAGTGAAGCAGACAGCAAGGTCAGCTTTGCCAGATCTTCTGATTTGAAGAGGAGCAAGAATTTTATGTGAAAGCCAGATTATGTGAAATCTATATAAATTATGTAAAATTTCTTTTATTTTCAATGTCGGCAGTCACCAGACCATGCTCCTTCCCTCTTCCCTAAAACTGCCTTTGACTTTTGACTTTTATAGATCAGGTTATATCATCACCACTCTTCACTGTTGCTGTCATCCACTGCTCTCCCCCACTTTAATTCCTCCTCCTCGTTTTTAGACTGTATAGCTCCTGTTCACAGTAATTCTCTCCAAAACTGTCTTAATCCTGGTGATTTAAAATATATACAGACTAGATGATGATCTTTCCAATACCTCGGCCCCTCATTCCATGACTTATTGTCTCTTCCAGTGATCTTATTCTCCACCCTATTTCAGCCGCTGCCTCCCGTGATTATCCTCTAGAACGTGTCATTACCGGTAACTGCACCCCATCTGTTCTACTTCATAAATCCACTCTGACCATACCTCCTGTCCTTCTGGTTCATTCCCTGTGGCATTCTGACCCCAAGACTCCCTCCCCTTCACTAAGATTCCAAATCCAAGATCTTACCACCTCTTCTCTGGCTCCAGCCTCTTATTGTCCTCACTTTTCTTCTTATCCATAAAATCCACATGCAATTACTATAATACCTCCCTTGATATGCTCTCCATTCTACTTTTCTTCTTATCTATAAAATCCACATGCAATTACTATTAATACCTCCCTTGATATGATCTCCATTCTCTTGGTCCTCTCTTATTTTGTTGAACTCTCTTGGCAGATTAGCCACCTGATTAAATCCAATTTTCCAATTTTTAGTTCTGCACCCAATCACCTGAGTGTAGGATGGGGAAAGAGGACAACATCCCTAGTAATGGACTCAATTTAAAGTCAACGCCATGACTCTTAAGTGGATCCCTTCTGCTGCCAGGCAGTCACACCATGTGCCTTTGTTTTTCTGGACAGCTGTTTCACTTGTCTTTTCTCCTCATCTCCCATCACTTTCTCCCCCATTCTCATGCTCAGGTGATGATCTTGAGCATATTTATTGAGAATACTGATGCATCAAATCTCACTACCACATCAACTTACCTACCAGCATCTGTACCCACATACACTTCCCCCCACCTTTTCCGTAAATCAATTACCTAGGCTCCTAAATCTAATCCCTTTGCTTGTGCACTAGATCCTATCTTCTGTCCCTTAGTCAAAGACATCAAGGGCAGCTGTTCTCACTTTCTGCCACATCAATTTCCCACTCTACAGTGGATCAATTCCATCAGGATACAAATATGATACTACTTCTTCCACCTTAAAACAAACCAAAAAACTACTTTGGTGCCATTTTCCCCTTTGGTGCCATAATCACCCCCATCCTTTGCTCCTTTTGTAGCAAAGAGTTGAATACTCTGTCTCCAATTTTCCTTCTCTTATGTCCCTTAAACCTGCTTTAACAGCTATCCCTCCCACCTTCCTCCACTGAAACTGCTCTCTTCAGGGTCACCTATGGCCACATCATTGCTGAATATCACAGTCAATATTCAGGCTTCATTTCCTTTGACCTGTACTGACAGGTCAATTCAAACTCTTTTTAACTCAGTCGATCATCCCCCTCCTTCCTGGACATTTACTTCTTTGTTTTCCACATTCTCTTATATTTTCACTTATTTCACTGGTCACTCTTCAGCTTCCCTTGCTGTCCCTCCTCTTCTCTCTTAACTATTAATGTTGGGGTGTCCCAAGGCTCAGTCCATAGTTCTATCTACACCCATTCCCTTGGTGATTTCAACCAGTTTCAAGGCTTTAAATACCATCTATCTCCAGAGGACTGCCTCTGTGAATGCATATATTTAGCCCAGACCTCTCTTTTGAACTTCAGACTCATGTCCAATATTAAACCCTTGATCATGTTTCCTGAATCTGTTCTTCAACATTATTCTCTATGTTACTGCATCCTCCTAGTTGCTTGAATAAAAAATAGAGGTATCCTTGACTCTACTTCTTCACAGCCCATGTTCAGTCCAACAGCAAATTCCATCTACTCTATTCAAAATATATTTAGAATCTGACACTTTTCTCTACATGTACTATTACCACTCTGTATGAGCCATCATCGTATCTTGTCTGATTTACTATAGTTATTTTCTAATTAAAGTAGCTTCTACTATTGCTTTCTGAAGGCTTTCCTCAACACTGCACCCAGAGTGATCCTTTTAAATAAAATCTGTGCCTGTCCTATGTTCAGAAGCTAACAATGGCTGCTAATTTCAGTCAAAATAAAGTCAAACTCTTCATGCAGTCTGCACTCTCTCCCCCTCCCATTCTGCTCTCTGACTCTGATCTCGTTTCCATAGTCGTTCTGTATATATAGCCACAGTATCTCCTTGCTGGTCCTTGAACACACTAGGTAATATCCCACATCAGATCCTTTGCACTTACTATTCACTTGCCTGGTATGCTTTTCCCATACAACTAAGGTCTGCCCTGATCGCCATATTTAAAACTGCAGTGTTCCATGCACTCAGATTCAGGCTGGCATGTGACTGTAATTGGTAATAATATATGCCTTAGGGGTCCATATCTCATTCAGATCTCTCTCTCTCTCTCTGGACCCGAATGGGAGTATGTTGCCTCTCTGGCCATCTCTGGAACCATTTTGCAACCACCTTGGGGATGGTCGAGTGAGAGAAAAAAGCCAGATCCTTGATCTTGATATCCTCAGACTGTATCACTATAATAGCTTTTGCCTAGTCACCACTGACTTCTAAAATCTGAGATTTATAATTGAGTAGTTTTCAGCCAAGGGCTTTTCATGATAATTTCAATATTAGCTAAAGTTTTATTTTTGAAGCAAACTTTTCTGTAACCCTAGAAGAACCCCAAATGTGAAAAAAAAATCTGAGATCATGGCAAATTTATTCTTTTGCAGTAAAATATTTACTCAGATTGTTTGCAATCTGTAAACAAGGCTTAGAAATCCTAGTCCAACTCCTGCATTTTACGGATGGTTAAACTGCTGCTGGCTATAAGAACTTTAGATGCAATATTTGTTGGAAAGGCACACAAAAAAACAAACTCACTGAAGATTTCCAAAATCTCATTGCCAAGTTGCAAACACGTCTTGTGTATTTTCCCTCTCGAGGATTTGGCTCCCTTTTTCTTGCTATTTAGTAAATGCCCCCAAATAAATCTTAATTAATACTATTAACTATCACAGACTGCGTGACTTAAATAACAGAAATTTATTTCTCACAGCTCTGGAGGCTACAAGTCCAAGATTAAGTTGCCCACAGAGTGCAGTTTCTGGTTAGAGCTCTCCTCCTGGCTCATAGCTGGCCTTTCCTGAGTGTGCACACGCTCAGAGCAAGAATGAGAGAGGGCACTCTGGTATCCCTACCCTTATGACCTCATTTAACCTTAAGTACTTCCTTACAAGTCCCTTCTCCAAATTAAGGCACAGGTTAGAGCTTTAGCGTATGAACCAGGGTGGGGGGAAGCACAGACATTCAGTCCATGACAAACTATGCATAAGAATAATATTGAATCTCTATTCAAGAATAATGGCATGTCATCAGGCTTCAGAGTACACATCCTAACAATGCTTGGTAATTAATTAACCACACCTTCCAGCCTTTCATAGTGGTCGTCATTCTTCTTTTTTTTTTTTTGTACCGAGTTTGTTTCATTGTTCTGAACTTTTGAAAGAAAAGTAAAATCTTGGGAGGAGACGCCACAGTGCAGGGACCCAGAGCAGCTCAGAGGCAGTGAATAATAGCTCTTCAAGTCTGCAATAAAAAATGGCCTCCAATAAAACTACATTGCAAAAAATGGGGAAAAAACAGAATGGAAAGAGTAAAAAAGTTGAAGAGACAGAGCCTGAAGAAATTTGTGGTGGAAAAAGTACTAGACTGATGTGTAGTGAATGGGAAGGTGGAGTATTCCCTGAAGTGGAAGGGATTTACAGATGCTGACAATACTTGGGGACCTGAAGAATATTTAGATTGTCCAGAGTTAATTGAAGCATTTCTTAATTCTCAAAAAGCTGGTAAAGAAAAAGATGGTACAAAAAGTAAATCTTTATCTGACAGTGAATCTTATGATAGCAAATCAAAGAAGAAAAGAGATGCTGCTGATAAACCAAGAGGCTTTGCCAGAGGTCTTGATCCTGAACGAATAATTGGTGCCACAGACAGCAGTGGAGAATTAATGTTTCTCATGAAATGGAAAGATTCAGATAAGGCAGACTTGGTGCTCGCAAAAGAGGCAAATATAAAGTGTCCTCAAATTGTAATTGCTTTTTATGAAGAGAGACTAACTTGGCATTCGTGTCCAGAAGATGAAGCTCAACAATTGTGTTTGCATTGCTTTATATATATATATATATAACCCAGGTCTTGTTTTTTTGACTTACTAGTATGAAGAAATAACTACATTCTCTTGAAAATCAAGTTTGATATGTTCGTTTTAAAATGGTGTTGGGGGAGTTGTTGAGTTTTGGGCATGAAGAGTTGGTTTTTTCGTATAGCACCAGTTTCTTTGAACAAATAAAAGCTTTCTGTAGTTGCTTCCTTTATCAGAAAAGAACATTTTTATATCATGGTATATTATTTTCTCTGCATTAGATAAGTTTTTCTAAATGCTGGGGGGAATCTCCTTAGTCAGTAATGAGAACCTGTTTTTCACTCATGCTTAGGGACCTTTTTGAGTTTTTTGTATTTGGGTTTTTTTTTGTGTGTACACAAAATACACATGTAAATGGTTTTTTAATTTTCTTTTTAAAAAACACTCAATTCACCAAAACAAAATCAGCATTTCACAACCATGGATAAGCCCATGTTTATGAGATGCCTTGATATTGAGTAACCTAAAAATAAGTCACTTCAGGTTAAATTGAAAGTTTTCCTGAAGCCTTAGCCTTTCAGATTAAATAGATAATTTATAATTAAGTGGACGATTTAAAAGCAACCATATCAGAATCCATATCTGCAGACATGCAAATCCCAAGTTTATTTACAGAGTCCCATACAGGAAAATGTTTTAATCACTACCAAGAACATTTCCATCCAAATGAGAAAACTAGACAAGTCCTGGTGTGTTTTAATTAGACAAGCAAGGCAGTTAAATGGACATTTAAAGGTTCTTCTCACTGAACCATTACCTTACAAGAAGTTGAAATCCCTGTGCTATATTGGTCATGACTCATGGAATGTCTGAGACTCCATTTGTGGAAAACTAATCATATGGTTAGAGATGTTGGCAATTTAGAACCTACCAGAATAAATGAGTAAACAAACTTCTGTAATCTAAACTCTTGACCTGCATGTTTTTCTTTACCCCAACTGATTCCTTATATGTAGATCAATCTCAGTATTTGGGTTACTGGTTCAGCAGAAGTCAGGAAAAACAATAACTTTGTAGTGATCAGAATGTTACCTCACTGTATATTGTTTACTTTAGTGTAAATAACTGGTAAACAGTGGTCAATAATTTTCTATTCCTTTAAAAAAAAAGAAAAGTAAAAGCTTGGATAAATATCCAGCATATTTGGATCTAAAAACATTAGGAATTTCTCAGATCACATGGACTTTCTTCAGGGCTACCTAATTGACCCTTCCTCTGGCTTATGCTTTGCACCTACAGCCTGAATTCTTTGGGTTTTAATTTCAAGTCTTGGAGATTTCACATAATCTTATTCTTCACCTATCTTCACCTATTATCTCTCCATGGACCTCACTTATATTTGTATCCTCATCCCTAACCTTCTCTATAGATTCCCTTCTCATTCCCATCTCCAGTATTGATTGAATAATTTCAATTTGTTTTCATTTCAAATCAGTGTGCCCCAAACTGATTGTTTACTAGAAAATCAACTTCCTTGTTTTGGGTCACATGGGCCAAGGGAACTCTTAGTAAGTCTGATTGACTTATTGATTATTCAGAAGAATATACTCCCCTTTACTAAGTTGCAGATGTAACACACTTATCTTGTAGTGGTTTTGAGTCTAGCCTAACTCCCATGCATAGGAGGTCCAATAGAATTCTGTGCTCATGGGACATCCTGAATGCTAAATGCAAATGATGCAAGGAAGAGTGAATGCTCATATACTGTATGAACCTCTTGTGTTCATGCTCATGCTCTATAATGCTTTCCCTTATAAAACATAAGTTCAAAAGCAAAATTATTAAGAATTTCAAAATGGTGACAACAGCATTAAATGAAGTACGAGGTCCTTCTGAGACCAGTGTTCTGTGCCAGTGTGCAGGTGCACAACTATGAAGCCAGCTCTAGCTTAGAGTTCCAGTTAGTCCACAACCTTTTCAGTACTTGGTATTATCAACCTCTTAATTTTAGCCATATGGTGGGAACATACAGAAATATCACTGTGGCATTTATTTGCATTTCTCTGATCATTACTGAGGGTTAGAATTTTTTATAGGTTTATTAGTCATTTGTGTGTGTGTGTGTGTGTGTGTGTGTGTGTGTGTGATGCTTGTTTGAGTCTTTTGTCCATTTTGCAATTGGCTGCCTGTCTTTTCACCCCTTGATTTGTAACAGTTGTTTTTATTTTCTGGAAGGGAGCATTATGTAGATTACATGCATAGTAAATACCTCTCCCATTATACTGACTCTGTTATACTATATTTTGATTACCAGAAGTTCCTGTTTTTATTTATTCATTTATTTATTTATACTTTTTTATTAAGGTATCACTGATATACACTCTCATGAAGGTTTCACATGAAAAACATTGTGGCTACTATATTCACCCATATTATCAAGTCCCCCCCAACCTCATTGCAGTCACTGTCCATCTGTGTAATAAGATACCCCAGAATCACTACTTGTGTTCCTAATTTTAATACAATTTGTCAATCTTATCTTTTGGAGTTAACTTCTAGTTTGTATCTGGTTTCAGAAATCTTTGTTTTCCTCTAAGTCATAAAAATATTCTCCTATATCATCTTCTCAAAGTTTTATTGTTTTGTCTTTCACATTTAGAATCACAATCCCTCTGTAATTATTTTTTGTAATTGATTAAAGGTAGGGAATCAAACTTTGCTAATGCCTTTTTGGTCAATAAAATATGGGTTCCTTGAAGAAAGAAAAAAGATGGCAGAGTAGGAAGATAAGGCAGAAACCTCCTCCCACAAAGACACAAATACAATGTTTTTTGCATTTGCAGTTACAGCAAATATAGCAAATTACAGCAAATACAATGAAACTTGAAAATAACCTGAATATTGAAGAACAGACCACCTCATCTGGGGAAGAAGAGAAAACCAAAACAGAAAAGTATAAAGTGGCAGAGCCACAGTTGAGCAGGACCCAAGTTCTTCCCCAATCCCAGCCCATAGTTGGAAGGAAGAGGAATGGAGTGAGGAAGGGATAGGCGCCCTGGAATTTTGCATATCTGGCCCTGGAGATCAGCTCTGGGAGTGAGAGTCCACACTGTATTAGATTCTTGGTGGGGCTGGACACTAGGGACAGTTGGAACATTTTGGGAGGCTGAGACTCCAGCCACTTGTGGAAGACAGGTATGCTCTGTTGGTCCCACTGAGACCCAAAACAGAGGCAGCTGTTTATAAGACTTGCCAGCAATGGGAGGGGTACCAGAGGGGTGAGGGTTGGATGGAGCTCTCTCTCCAGGACAAAGAGCAGGCGGACATACCTCCCTAGCCTTCCCTTGGCCCAATGGGTCAGGCACTCTCAGGAGCCCCAAATGCTCCATTCCCCTCACTGGTGGCTCAGCCCTGAAGTGTTTCCCTGCCACCATAGGCACACCAGCCTGCTTGGCCCAGCAGTGTCAGGCTTTGCTGCCTGACTTTCCCAGCTTTCTCTGCCATGTCTCAGCCCAACTGGGGAGGTGCCTGCAGGAGGAAGAGCTCCTTCCTCCCTGGTGGTGTGTGCCTTGCTGCTGCCAAGGGATGCCTGTATGATTTGCTGCCGCAGCATGACCTGCCACCTGAAAACTTGCTGTTTCTCACCCTTCCACGGAGTTGAGCAATCACCACCTCTTGCTTCAGGGCATCTCAGCCATTGCTGCAGGGAAGGCCCCACTCACAACAATCCCAGAAGCCACTTCTCTAATCACAAAGGGCTGTATGAGACAAACTGCCAACTGCAGCAGACCAAGGTCACTGCCCACAGACAGAGACAGCCCTGCCCTTTGCCCACCAAAAGCAACTGAGCCTCCGCTGCAAAGGAGATCCAGGCACTGGACAGTAAAGAGTCTTGAGCTTCTAGACATCACAGGATACCTTCTTCACAAAGTCATTACCCTGTAGACCAGGAAGCATAGCAGATCCATCTAATACAAAGGAAGAAACACAGAAACCCTGACAAAATGAGGAGGCAGAGGAATATGTTCCAAACAAACTATAGAATAAGACCAGAAAGGTGTTAAATGAAATGGAGATTACCAATCTTCTTGATAAACACTTCAAAGTAAAAGTCACAAATATGCTTGCTGATCTGCAGAAAAGTATTGAAGATCTTAGGGAGGACTTAAACAAAGAGATACAAGAGCTGAAAAAGAGACACTAACAGCTGAAGGATACAGTAACTGAAATGAAATATACAATGGAGGGAATGAAAAATAGGTTGATGCAAGTAGAGGAGACAATCAATGAGATGGAAATTACAGAAAAGGAACACAAGGAAGCTCAGAACAGAGAGAAAAATAATTTATAGGAGTGAAAGAAGGGTAAGAGGGCTGTGTGACCAATCCATACAGAACAATATTCACATAATAGGGGTACCAGAAGGAGAAGAGAGACACAAAGGGATAGAAAGTCTCTTTGAGGAAATAATTGTTGAAAACTTCCCCAGTCTGAGGAAGGAAACAGGCACGTCATGGAATCTCAGAAAGCCACTAACAAAAATAACCCCAGGAAGAAAACACCAAGATATATAATAATTAAAATGACAAAGACTAAGGATAAGGAGAGAGTATTGAAAACAGGCAGAGAGAGAAAAAAAAATTACTTATAAAGGAAACCCCAATCAGGCTATCAGCAGATTTTTCAGCAGAAACTTAACAGGCCAGAAGGGAGTGGCATCAAATATTTAATGTATTGAAACAAAAGGATCTTTGACCAAGAATCCTTTACCCAGCAAGATTGTCATTCATATTTGAAGCAGAAATTAAACAATTCCCAGGAAAATGAAGGCTTAGAGATTTGTAACCATTCAACCAGTATTACAGGATATGTTAAAGGGACCTCTGTAGAGGAAATGTTCCTAAGGCTAAATAGTTTCACCAGTGAAAATAAACTGACAGTAAAGGTAGTAGACCAATTAATTAACAAGCAAGTATGAAATTAAAACAAAACAAAAGGATAAAACCAACTATACACAAAAAGAGTCAAGGGATACACAAAAAGTGCAGATTATACATCTAATACATAAAGTGTGGAGGAGGAAGAAGAAAAAATAAGTAGTTTTACATTGTGTTTGAAATATAGCAATCATCAACTTAATATAGACTTTTATATAGTCAGGAAGCTATCCTTGAACCTTATGATAACCAAAAACCTGAAGCCTATAACAGATACACAAAAATTTAGAGAGGAATATAATCATAACACTAAAGAAAACCATCAAATAACAAGAGAAAAGGATAAGACAGGAAGAAAGCAACAGAGAAGAACTATAAAAAATAACCAGAAAACAATTAATAAAATGGCAATAAGTACATACCTATCAATAATTACCTTAAATCTACATGGACTAAATGTACCAATCAAAAGACATAGAGTGGCAGAATGGATAAAGAGGCAAGATCCATCTACATGCTACCTGCAAGAGATTCATTTCAGACCCAAAGACATAAACAGACTAAAGAGAAAGGATAGAAAAAATTATTTCATGTGAATAGTAAGGAGAAAAAAGCAGGAATAGCAGTACTTTTATCAGACAAAAAAGATTTCAAAACAAAGAAAGTAACAAGAGACAAAAAAGGACATTACATAATGATAAAAGGGTCAGTCCAACAAGAGAATATAACCATTATAAATATCTAAGCACCCAACCTAGGATCACTCACATATGTGAAACAAATACTAACAGAATTAAAGGGGAAACCAGATGGCATCACCTTCATTTTAGGAATGAACCTTTCGCATCAATAGAGAGATCAACCAGACAGAAAATAAATATGGAAACAGAGGCACTAAATAATATATAATACTTAACAGATGTCTGCAAAACATTTCACCCAAAAGCAACAGGATACACATTCTTCTCAAGAATGCAAGGGAGGAAAGATCTTGATCTCTAAGACCAGGAACAAGACAAAGGAAGAAGTTAAACTGTTACTAATCAAAACAGTATGGTACTGGTATAAGAACAGACCCACAGATCTGTGTGAAAGAATAGAAAGCCCAGATATAAACCCACGCATTTATGGTCAATTAATATATGATAAAGGGGCTATGAATATGCAGTGGGGAAAAGACAGCCTCTTCAACACTGGTGTTGGGAAAACTGGACAGCTACATGCAAGAGAATGAAAATGGATTTCTGTCTTAACTTCATACACAAAAGGAAACTCGAAGTGAATGGAAGACCTGGATTTAAGAAATGAAACCATAAAACTCTTAGAAGAAAACATAGGCAAAATCTCTTGAAAATCTCTTTTCATCACTCTTATTCAGCAGAGTACTGGAGGTCCTAGCAATCACAATTAGACAAGACAAAGATATAAAAGGCATTCAGATTGGTAAGGAAGAAGTTAAACTGTTACTATTTGCAGGTGCATGTTATTATACATAGAAAACCTAGACTCCAAGAAAAAACTCTTAAAACTAATAACTGGATTCAGCAAAATTGTGGTATACAAAATTAATACACAGAAATATGTTTCATTTCTACATAGTAACAACTAACCAGCAGAAAGAGAAATCAGGAAAACAACTCCATTTACATTGCATCAAAAAGAACAAAATACCTAGGAATAAACCTAACCCAGGAGGTGAAAGACCTGCCCTCTGAAGTCTATAAGACAGTCATGAGAGAAATTAAAGAAGACACAAATAAAATGAAATATATCCCATGCTTATGGATAGGAAGAATTAATATTGTCAAAATGGCCATCCTTCCCAAAGCTATTTACAGATTCAATGCAATCCCTATCAAAATACCAACAGCACTCTTCAATGAAGTAGAACAAATAGTTCTAAAATTCTTATGGAACCACAATAGATCCAGAATAGTCAAAGCAATCCTGAGAAAGAACAAAGCTGGGGTATTATGCTCCCTGACTTCAGCTCTTCTACAAAGCTACAGTAATCAAAACAGTATGGTACTGGCATAAGAACAGACCCTTAGATCAGTGGGAAACAACAGAAAGTCCAGATATAAACCCATGCATATATGGTCAATTAACATATGATAAAGGAGCTATGAATATATAATGGGGAAAAGACAGCCTCTTCAACACTGATGTTGGGAAAACTGGACAGCTACATGCAAGAGAATGAAAATGGATTTCTGTCTTAACTTCATACACAAAAGGAAACTTGAAGTGACTCAAAGACCTGGATTTAAGAAATGAAACTATAAAACTCTTGGAAGAAAACATAGGCAAAATTCTCTTCAACATAAGCATGAGCAATTTCTTCCTGGACACATCTCCTTGGGCAAGGGAAATAAAAAATGAAAAATCAGACTACATCAAACTAAAAAGCTTCTGTACAGCAAAGGATACCTACAGCAGAACAAAAAAAGGCAACCTACAGTATGGGAGCATATATTTGTAAATGATTTATCCAATAAGGGGTTAACATCCAAAATACATAAAGAACTCCTATGCCTCAAACACCAAAAAAAACCACAAATAACCTGATTAAAAAATGGGTGGAGGACGTAAACAGACATTTCTCCAACAGGCAGATGAAAAGATGCTCCACATTGCTAATTATCAGGGAAATGCAAAGCAAAACCACAATTAGATATCACCTCACACCAGTTAAAATAGCCACTATCCAAACAACAAGAATAGTAAGTGTTGGTGAAAATGTGGAGAGATGGTAACCCTTCTACACTGTTGGTGGGAATGTCAACTGATGGAGTCACTACAGAAAACAGTATGGTGGTTCATCAAAAAAATAAAAGTAGAAATACCATTGGACCCAGTAATTCCACTTTTAGAAATTTACCTGAAGAAAATAAAATCTTTGATTCAAAAGCATATATGCACCCCTATGTTTGTTGCTACATATTTACAACAGCCAAGACATGGAAGCAACCTAAGTGTCCATCAAGAGTTAAAGAAGTGGTGGTACATATACACAATGGAATATTATTTAGCCATAAAAAAGAAAGCCTGCAATTTGTGATAACTTGGCTGAATCTAGAGGGTATTGTGCTCAGTGAAATAGTCCTGGTGGAGAAAGACAAATACCATATGATTTCACTTATTTGTGGAATATAAAAACAAAGCAAAATAGAATGTACAAAACAGCAGTAGGCTCATAGACACTGAGCAGTAATTAGTGCTTACCATGGAGGAGGGGTTGGAGTGGGGTGGGGGCAAAGTGAGGGGGATAAGGGGGCACAAAAATTCTCAATCATAATATAAAATGGTCACAGAAATAGTAGTACAGCATGGAGCATATAGTCAATGATTATGTAACATCTTTCTATGTTGACAGTAATTGCACTAGTCGGGGTGAGGATTTAATAATATGGGTAACTGTTGGTTCACTCTGTTGTATATTCGAAACCAATTTAAGATAGCATATCAATGATACTTCAGTTAAAAATGTACACGTTTATTTTAAAAGAACAAATTAAAGCACCACCTTTGTTTTCTTAGTGCAGGAGCTGACTGTATACATTGTATAAACACATATAATTGACCATGTCTCTCTCTGTATCTACACGTTAATAAGTTGTATATCACTGTTATTTGGAAGCTCTTCTCTTTTTGTTCCCAGTTTTTCCTTTTTGTTTATGTCATTTAAAGGACTTGATAGTTTTCGTTAATGAATATTCTATGGGCAAAATAAAAAAAATTGTGGGTTCCTAGTTCAACTCCAATTTGCCTTTGATAATAAATTATATTATTATGACTTTATATTAATTTGAGTAATATGCTTATAAAATGACTCTACAATAATAAAAGATAAGCTTATTTTGCTCATTTTTATGGGAGTTTAGTTCTTTTGACAAAATCTCTCAATAACATCAAACTTAAAGATGTAGTTTCAGAATAGACAGTCCCACAGCTATTCTGAGTTCCACCTACTAATTGTTTTGAGTGTTATAAAGTGGAGACTAGGCCAATGTGGGTATATCAAAATAAACTCACCAAAAAAATTTCAAGGGACCCTGGAATGATATTACTTTGGGTTTATTTACACCTCACCTTTGCAGTGAAAAGGCAGCAATATCTTACTTGCCACCATCATTTCTTTTAGAGTAATACAATATCCCCTCTTCCCTGCCTTTGGTCATGACACTCGCCCATGTATTCTCCATTTGGGGTACAGTGATGTGGCCTTTGTTTATCTACCCAGCCTTGCTCTTTGCCATCTGAGCTTACCCCCCCACACCCCATCCCACATACACTGGACCCTTGAGGCCCTACTTAACGTCGCTGCACTGTTCTGTTGGCTCTTACTCATCTTGCAGGATTAAGCATTCTCTCATTCAGAAAACTTGGTTTATAGAAAGTGTTCAATAAATTGAGGGATTATCAATACTAGTATAATTAAAAGTGTCTCTCCGGTGTGATTATTGAAGGAGTATATGAATAAGATGGATATTAGTTGAATGGATGGGAATGGGACTTCGCTTTTTTCTTTAGGAACTCTCCATGTCTGGGGGTTTAAAAAGCTTGCTCAGGAAAATCTGAGGAAAGTTTCACTTCGGATGACGCCTAGAATGTAATTCGTTTTCCCTTCCACGGACCTACAGCAATCTCCTTTTTCCCAGCCCAGTTGGACTTCCGAGGCGGACTCATCGATGAGGTGGCCTCCGCTCCGCCGAGGCAGCTCGGCTGGTCGGGGCTGGCCGGCTTCATCCCGGAAGTGGCGGGAGTCGTGGAGTCAGCGCACGCCCCTAAGGCCGGGGGAGTTGGGGGTTCGGTTAGCGCCATGGCCGACTCTGACCCCCGTTACCCGCGCTCCTCCGTCGAGGACGACTTCAACTATGGCAGCTGCGTGGCCTCCGCCAGCTTGCACATCCGCATGGGTACGCGTCCCGGTCTCAGCCGCCGCCCCGGCCGCCCTCGCCAGCCCCCGGGGGGCGGACTTGGGCCTCAGGGAGAGCGCCCTCCGGGACAGGGCTCGGGGAAGAGCGCCGGTCCTCTGGGCTTCGAGGGAAGGCCCTTCTGGCCCCCGGGCCGGGGCTCGGAGCAGGGCGCCGCCGCCGGAGCGGGGAGGAAGGAGCTCCTTTCTGCAGGGCTTGGGTGCGAGCCCGCTCCGGGCGCCGGTGGGGGGTCTGAACCGGAGCCGTGCTGCTGCGACCTTGTCTTCTTCGGTGTAGAAAGGGGCAGAGGAAAATGTCAGCAGCTTAAGTTGGCACCTTTCTATGGAAAGAAAGGTTACTTTTTTCCAGTGAAAATAAGTTTATTGTTTGATCATTGTGACGTACACCTGAATGGAGTTACCAGCTTGGTTGTTTTAGGTTTAGGAGGTGTGAATGCGTTTCTAGGTTCTGCCTGTGTTCTTTGCTGGATTTTAAGTTTGGCGAGGGAAGGGACCTTATCTATCTTATTCACTATTTTCTCACTGCAGGACCTAGAACTCAAAATAGGTTTGAGTATTATTGAGGCAGCTGCTGGAAAAGGAAGCTTCGAAGGTCAATTAACATATTTTCCGGGCGCACGCATGTTGTAGCTTGTGTCAGAATGGCCCTTGTAAGGCTGAATAATATTCCATTGTATGTGTAAACCACATTTTGTTTATCTGTTGGTGGATTGCTTCTACTTAATCGTGAATAAGCTGCTATAAACATGGCTGTTCAAATACCTCTGTGGGGCCCTGCTCTGAAATTGCTGGATCCTGTGTATGTTAGTGCAGAATCTTAGTTTTCACCCCGAGTTGGGAAAAATCCAGTTTTTCTTGTGTTTCTCCTTTACCTCACACACAGGACATTTCAGACAGTTCTGATCCTGTAAAGTGTGGTGGTTTCTCCCCCACATCAGACAGTTTTTCACACCATAGAGTGTCCTACAATTTAGCTCAATTCTCGTTTCATACATATGATTTACGAAAGCGCTCCCATTCTGTGAGTTGACTTTTCACTCTGTTGTGTCCTTCGTTGCACGGTTTTAAAATTTGATGCAGTGCAATTTATTTTTACTTTTGTTGCCTGTCCTTTTAGTGTCATATTCAAGAAATCATTGTTAAGTCTGAAGCTCTTCCTGTTTTTTCTAAGTTATATAGTTTTAGGTCTTATGTTTGGGTCTTTGATTCATGTTGACTTAATTTTTGTATATGATTCCCAGCACCATTTGTTGAAGAGACTGTCCTTTCTCCATAATGGTCTTGGCAACCCTTGTTGAAAATCATTTGACCGGATGTGTACGGGTTTATTTCCGGGTCTCTTCAGTTCCATTATTTCACATGTCTGTCTTTACATCAATACCACACTGTTTTGATTAGTCTAGCTTTTTATTTTTTTTGGTATAATTAATCTACAGTTACATGAGGAACATTATGTTTACTAGACTCCCCCCATCACCAAGTCCCCCCCACAAACCCCATTACACTGTCCATCAGCGTAGTAAGATGCTGTAGAATCTATTTGTCTTCTCTGTGTTGCACAGCCCTCCCCGTGCCCCCTCCTCCCTACATTATACATGCTGTTCGTAATACCCCCTTTGCCCCCCCCATCCCTCGCTTCCCACCCATCCTCCCCAGTCCCTTTCCCTTTGGTAACTGTTAGTCCATTCTTGGGTTCTGTGTTTATGCTGTTGTTTTGTTCCTTCAGTTTTTTCTTTGTTCTTATACTCCACATATGAGTGAAATCATTTGGTACTTGTCTTTCTCTGCCTGGCTTATTTCACTGAGCATAATACCCTCTAGCTCCATCCATGTTGTTGCAAATGGTAGGATTTGTTTTCTTCTTATGGCTGAATAATACTCCATTGTGTATATGTACCACATCTTCTTTATCCATTCTTTTCTTTCTTTTTAATTTTTTTTAATTTTGTGATTAGTCTAGCTTTGTAATGAGCTTTGAAATCAGAAAGTGTGAGACCTCAGGCTTTGGTGTTCTTTTTCAACATTGTTTGGCTATTTGGGGTCCTTTGAGATTCCATGTTCCATTGCTATTTCTGCAAAAAATGCCATTAGGATTTTGATAGGGATTGTATTATATCTGTAGATAACTTTGTATAGTATAGACATCTTAACGATATTAAGTCCTTTAATCTCTGATCATGAGATGTCATTTACTTGGGTCTTTCATTTCTTTGAGCAGTGTTCTGTAGCTTTCAGGGGACAGTTCTTTTGCTTTATTGGCTAGATTTATTTCTAAGTAGTTCATTCCTTTTGATGCTTTTGTACATTGTTAGTATTTAAAAACACAACTGACTTTTGCATTTTTTTTTAATTTTGCAACTTTTTGAATTCACTTCTTAGTTTTAACAGTTTGTGGAACCTTTAGGGTGTTCTATTTATAAGATCATGTGTGTGAGCAGAAATAATTTACTTCTTTCTTTCCATTTTGGATTTAAAAATGTTTTCTTCTTGCCCAATTGCTCTGGCTAGGAATTCCAGTACTGTGTTGAAAAGCATGTAAAAGCAGGAATCTTTATCTTTTTCCTGATCTTGTAGGAAAAGCTCTAAGTTTTTCACTGTGGAGTATGATAGCTGTTGGTTTATCATATATGGCCCTTATTATATTGACATAGTTATCTCTTATTCCCAATTTATTGAGTGTTTTTATCATGACTAGTTGAATTTTGACAAATGCTTTTTCTGTATCAATTGAAATGATGTGTGGGTTTTCTTTTTCCCTCCTCACTTTTTATATATGGTGTATTATATTGATTTTTTTTGTGTTGAACCATCCTTGCATTATTGGAATAAATCCCACTTGGTCATGGTATATAATCCTTTCAATCTGCTGTTGAATTCTTCTTCCTAGTATTTTGTTGAGGATTTTTGCATCAGTATCCACCAAGGATATTGGTCTGTAGTTTATTTTCTTGTAGTGTCTTTAGGTTTGGTACTTGGGTAGTATTGGGTCACAGGATGAGTCTGAAAGTATTTCCTCTTCAGTTTTTGGGAAAATTTTGAGGAGGATTGGTTTTAAAACTCAGCTTTATAGTAGGTACTCTCAAATTCCATCCATCTGTAAAGTGGACAGTGACAGTGTAAAGCATTAGGGCAATTAAAAACTGGTTCTGTAGGTCCTGGGAGTGGATTAGAACTCCTGGCTATGTCCTGGATACCAGAGGGAGAATGAGGGCCTCTCTTGATCCCAAAAGTGATAAAGAGAATGAGTCACTCAGGAAAGGACAGTGATAGAAAATGGTAACCATTGCAGGAAATTAAATTTCTGTTGAGGTGGTATTGGGTATGTGAATAGAAGACATTCATTAGAGAAATCTTGTTGAGTCAAGGTACTGCCACTAAAAAAACATTTGAGTCATTAATATTTGATAAGTAAACAATATCATTTCTTAAAAGCAATCCCTTTTTATTACATGTAAAGTAAGGGAGGAAAAAAAGTTTTTGGAAGTCACAGTTGCTGTCCTTAAAGCATTAGTTAGGTTGGTTAGTAGCCAAACTAATCCCCGACAGCAACTCAGTGAAATTCTAAAGTGTCAAGTCTAGAGGGAGTTTAGGGAAGGAAGTGAGTGTGTGGAAGAAATAATCTAGGAAAGCTTCAGAGAGGAAGTGGAATCCCAATGGATTTGAATGGTTGGGTTTGAATGTACGAATGCTAAAAATTTAATGTTATTGTCCCTAGAATTACAATCCCTATTACAAACATATATATTTTATAGAAAACTAAGTTTCAAAACTTGTCTAAAATAACCTAGTTCTTAAAATAGCAGTAGACTCATAGACCAGTCACTGAGAACTGACTGGTGGTTACCATGGGGGAAGGGTTGGGGTGGGTGGGTAGAGAGGTTGAGAGGGATAAAGTGGCACAAAAACTCTCAGTTATAAGTTTGTCATGGGATAGTAGTGTAGCATGCAGGATATAGACAGTGATACTGTAATATCTTTCTATGTTGACAAATAGTAACAGCACTAATTGCGCTGAGGATTTAATAATACGGTTAACTGTTGAACCACTGTGTTGTACGCATGAAACCAATGTAAGATTGTATATCAATGATACTTCAATTAAAAAAAATCTAGTTATTTTTAATGGGTTGGGGGTGTGGGAAGGGAACTAGAAACCAGGTTTTATCATCCCTAAGAAAGACAGCTCTTTCCACATATCAGCTTATCAAGAGTGTTTTTAAGGAAAGAATTAGTCTTAAACTTGATTTACTTCTTGATTTATTTGTATGTGTTACAGTAGACCACCAGTCACTTCTTGATTTACTTGTATGTGTTACATCCCTATAACAATGTTGATTGAATACCAGAAACTCAATCGATATTTGTTCATTGTGAATACTTAAATTATGCAGGAGCATTTTACTTAGGAGCCTTGGTAATATGAGCTGGTAACTAAGCTGACTACATATGTATTAAAAACAAAGTGGTTCTCATTGTTTCTGTTCCTTTACTAATTAAAAGACAAAACTAAAATGCCCCAAACTTTTTAAAGCAAATTAAGCTTGTTTTTTTTTTCCTTAAAGCAAATTAAGCTGGCCAACCTAATCCCTTACATTTCTGACTTCCAAACCTTTTTTCTCAGTACCTTTTTATGCAATAAAAAGCGGTTGCTTTAAAGATGTAATGTGTGTATTTTGGGGAAACTACTTGGAATATTATGCATCTAAAATGTCAAGGCTCATTGGCAAAAAACAATCATGAAGCTACAAAAAAATTATGTGAGAATGAATTTCTGAGTACTGCCTCTATCTTGAGCACTTTAGTGCCAATTAAGCTAGTTTATGTAACTAGCTGTAATAAAGATATATGCAAGATGCCTATTAAACTAGTCTTAATATGCTATATTTTTGAAAAACTAAAACGTACTATTTTGTAGACTTAGAAGCACATTATAGATGATACACATTGTTTTCTGCAACTTTGCATTTTCACTTAATGTAGTTTATATTTTAAAATTAGTCATACATATAACTTTATCACATTCTTTTTAACTACAGTTGTCTTCCATGGGATGTATGCACCATAATTTATTTAACCATGTCCTCTTGATGGATAGTGAGGTTGTTACTTTTCTTTCATTTTATTCCTACAAATAGTGCCTTCGGGAACATCCTTCATATCTTTGTGAATTTGTCCATGTATTGCTCTAGGATAAATTTTTAGAAGTGAAATTATAGGGTTAAAGAGTATGTGCATTTTAACTTTACTGATGTCATCAACTAACTGCCAGAGAATCTGTACCTGTTGACTTTCCAGCAAACAATATATGAGGGTGCCATTTTGCAAGCTCACCAACAGTAACATCAAACGTTTAAATATTTGGCAATGTGGTAGATCATGGATTGGCAAACAGTTTCAACAGAAAGCCAAATAGTTATTTTCAGCTTTGTGGAGCTATAATGTCTCTATTCCAACTAAACTCTGCTGTTGTAGTACAAAAGCTGCTGTAGAGGATACATAAATGTGAGAGTGTAGCTGTGCCCAATAAGACTTTCCTTAGAATATCAGGTGGCAGGCTGGATTTGGACCATGGCCCATAGTTTACTAACTCTTGTGATGGGTTAAAAATGTCATCTTGTTTTAATTTGCATTTCTTTAGCTATGTGAGTGAAGGTAAGCATTTTTCTACATTTGCAAAACTTTAATGGGCCCTGTTATGATATTAGGGATATAGCAGTGACCAGACAATATTTCAGTACTCAAGAGTTGTTAATTGAGCCATAGCAGTCAGACAACACAAAGAGTTAAAAGGCATCCTAATGGTAAGGAAGAAGTTAAACTGTCACTATTTACAGATAACATGATATTATACATAGAAAACCTTAAAGAATCTGCCAAAAAACTGTTAGAAATAATAACTGAATTCAGCAAAGTTGCAGTATACAAAATTAATACACAGAAATCTGTTGCATTCCTATATACTAAAAATGAGCCAGAAGAAAAAGAAATCAGAAACCAGAAATACAATTGCTTCAAAAAGAATAAAATACCTAGGAATAAACCTAACCCAGGAGGTGAAAGACCTGTACTCTGAAAACAGCAAGATGCGCATGAGAGATATTAAAAAAGATGCCAATAAATGGAAATCTATCCTGTGCTCATGGATAGGAAGAATTAATATTGTTAAAATAGCCATCCTGCCCAAAGCAATTTACAGATCAATGTAATCCATATCAAAATTCCAATAACAGTCTTCAATGAAGTAGAACAAATAGTTCTAAAAATCATATGGAACCACAAAAGAACCTGAATAGCCAAAGCAATCTTGAGAAGAAAGAATAAAGCTGGGGGGATTACACTCCCTGACTTCAAACTCTAAAGCTACTGTAATCAAAATAATTTGGTACCAGCACAAGGACAGACCCACAGATCAATGGAACAGAATACAGAGAGCCTAGATATAAACCCATGCATATGTGGCCAATTAATATATGATAAAGAAGCCATGAATAAACAGTGGGGAAAAGACAACTTCTTCAAAACTGGTATTGGGAAAACTGGACAATTATATGTAAGAGAATGAAACTAGATTATTGTCTTAACTCCATACACAAAGGAAACTCGAAATGGATCAAAGATCTGAATGTAAGGCATGAAACCATAAAACTCTTGGGAAAAAACAGGCAAAATCTCTTGAATATAAGCATGAGAAATTTTTTCCTGGACACATCTTGAGCAAGGGAAACAACATAAAAAATGAAAACTGGGACTACATCAAAAACTAAAAAGCTTCTGTACAGCAAGGAAACCATTGGCAGGACAAAAAGGCATCCTATAGTATGGGAGAATATATTCATAAATGACTCATCTGATAAGGGGTTAACATCCAAAATAGATAAAGAACTCATGCCTCAACATCAAAAAAAAAAAAAAACCTGCTTAAAAAATGGGTGGGGGACCTGAATAGACATTTCTCCAAAAAGAAATACAAATGGCCAACAGGTACATGAAAAGCAGCTCCATATCACTATTCATCATAGAAATGCAGATCAAAACCACAATGAAGTATCACCTCACACCAGTTAGGGTGGCCAATATCCAACAGACAAGAAAGAACAAATGCTGGTGAGGATGCAGAGAAATAGGAACCCTCTACACTGTTGGTGGGAATGTAAGTTGGTACAACTGCTGTGGAAAGCAGTATGGAGGTTCCTCAAAAAACTAAATATAGAAATATCATTTGACCCAGTAATTCTACTCCTAGGAATTTACCTGAAGAAAACAAAATCCTTGATTCAAAAAGATACATGTGCCCCTGTTTATTGCTGCACTATTTGCAATAGTCAAGATAGGGAAGCAGCGTGTCCATCAATAGGTGAATGGATAAAGAAGATGTGATCCATATACACAATGGAATATTATTCAGCCATAAAAAGAAAAGAAATCCTGCTATTTGCAACAACATGGATGGATCTAGAGGGTAAAATGCTCAGTGAAATAAGCCAGGTGGAGAATGCCAAATACCATATTATTTCACTTATTTGTGGAATATAAAAACATAGCAAAGAGAAGTGACTAGTGGTCACCAAGGGGGAGGGCTTGGAGCAGGTACAGCAGGGAGGAGGAGGGGGATAAAAGGGCACAATAATTCGTAATCATAAGTTGGTCTCAGGAGCTGCTGAACCACTGTGATGTACATTTGAAACCAACATAAGATTGTATATTAATGATACTTTAATTAAAAAAAAAGAAAAAAAAACCCCAATCCCTCTGTTACAATATGGAACTTCAAAATTGGTTTGTACTTCTATGGCAGGTGGGTAGTCATCCATGGCTTCATAAAAATCAACCATGAAGTACTTGATTTGCTCCCTGTTGTTAAATTCAGTAGCCAAATCCTCATGGCTGCATTTGCTTTCAACAGGAAGTTCATATTAAAAACCCTGTGTTACCAAAAAAGAAATATTGCTTTATTAAAAAATCACCCCCAAATGCAGTACTTTAAAATAAAAAAGTTATTTTCTCACAGTTTCTAGAGTCAGGAACCTGGGAGAGGCTTAGCTAGATGGTTCTGGCTGAGGGTCTCCCATCAGATTCCTCTCAAGATGTGGGCTGGGGCTGCAATCAGCTGAAGGCTTGACTGGGCTGGACTTCCAGGAAATCTCACTCATGTGGATGTTGATACAAGGCTTCTTTGCCACATGACCCTCTCCATGGGCTGCTGGACTCCTTATGGCCTGGTGACTGGCTTCCCTCTGAGCAAGCAATCCATGAGAGAGGACAAAGAAGCCACAGTGTCTTTTATGACCTAGTCATGGTAACTATACACACCATCACATCTCTTTTATTCTATTCATTAGAAGCAAGTCATTAAGTCCAGTCCACAGTCAAGAGGCAGTGGTTTAGGATCCTACTTTTGAAGGTGTCACATAATTTAGAGGCATATTTTAAACCACCACACTTCTCTCTGGTCACAATTTTTTCTGTTTCCCATATGTAACTTCTAAAAGTCTTACCCATTATAGCATCAGCTCAAAATTCAGAATCTTGTCATGTAATTCAAATCCAGGTGTAGCTGAAGCTTGTTGGGTGTAAGTTTCTTAAGTAGAGCTCCTGAGTACATTTCCTCTCGAAGACTTTGGAGATAAAGAACAAATTATCTGTAACCATGCATCCAACATCTATCAGTAGGAAAGGCAGAGTTTGGTGGTATTTTGCCAACAGAATTCTTCAAAAAGCTCTGTGGGTCTCCTATGATTCTTATTGAGGTTCAGTGCATTAGATAAAAGCTACATCCAAAAATATCTTAAGAGTGTGAGATGTAGTTGAGACTGCTGAGTTGACTATTTCCTAAAGCTTCTCAGAAACCTTAATTAGGTTTTTCTGAGGTACAGTGTTGGACATTTGTGAAGTTTTAAAAAAGGAGTTTACAATCACATCCTTTTTCTCTTGTATTTTAGTAGAAGCAGCAGGAAGCCAGCAAGTACCATCAGTGCTTTGTCTGGAAATCTTAGTTTGACCACCTACCTCATTTGGCACATTTTTTACTCTCCATTTCCCATAGGTGACAGTGTTGCTAATTTTCTTGCCAGTACATAATGATTTTCTTTCCTCCAGTTTCTTTGATATTTTTCTTACTTTCCTTTAAGCCCTTACCCACAGCCTCTTGAAAGGCATTATCCTCTTACAGTTTCTTTAAGGCCTTTCACCTCAAAAGAACTACCAGGTTCCACCCCTACCTGATTCTAAAGCCTCTTCCATATTTTAGGTTTTTGTTATGGCAGCACTGTACTTCCAGGTACCAAAGCCTATATTAGTTCTCTATTGCCATGTAACAAAACTAACCCTAAACTTAGTGGCTTGAGTAAATTTGTATTATCAGTTTTTAAGGACCAGGTGGCTGGCCAATTCTAGCTCAGGGTTTGTCATAGGTTTTAATGAAAATGTTGTTTGGGGCTATGGTCATCTGAAGGCTTGGCTGGTGCTGAAGGATATGCTACACATCACTGTTAGCAGAAGGCCTGTGTTTCTCACTGGCTGTTGGTGGGAGACCTCACTTTCTCACCACAAGGATCTCTCCACAAGACTTCTTGAGCTTCCCCATAACACTGGCAGCTGGCTTTTCCTAGAGCACTCATTTTTAGTGAGGGAAGTATTGCCTCCCAGGTAAAAACTGGTTCTTGAGGTGGAAGGCAAAAGAATCGCAGCTGTTAAAATGGTTTATAGCCTTCCAAAGAGCTGTGGTGCATAAACAGATGTACAGTATCTGTGGTGTTAAAATACGCTGGAGGTGCTATTAGGAAAAAAATCCCCAGAAGGTCCCTAGGTGGGCAATAATAAAAAAAAGGTTGGAAAACACCATCCTAATGTGAGTGATGTAAGAAAAATTGCCCTGTATTGCCATTAAAAAAAATTGATATATAATTGACAGGTATTGCCTTTTATGATTTAGTCTTAGAAATAACACACCCTATCTCTTCTGCCTTACTTGTTAGAAGTGAGTCATTTGAAGGGAATGTCAGAAAATTGTGGACATCTTTTAAACTAGCATTCCATGTAAAGAAGGATAAGGGCATTCCGGGCAGAGGAAACAGCAAGGGCTGCCCATAAGCAGGAAGGACTTGGTATGTTGGGGTAACAGCTAGTTGTCGGTAAAGCATAGTGAGGAAAAGGCAGAGCAGTGCAAGAAGAGATTGGGAAGGTCCTATATCATGTAGGGCCTTGAAGGCCCCATAAAAGCTTTTACATTTTATTCTAAGACTAAATGAAACCATTAAAAATATTTAAGCTGGGAGTCACATTGAAAGGGTTTACTTTACAAAAAGATCACTGACAACTGTGTGGGAGGGGACTGGGACAATAGGTGGGACAAGAGTGAAAGCATGGAGACCAGTTAGAAGCCACACATTAGTCCAGGTGACAGAGGTAGCAGAGGAGGCAAGATGGACGTGGCATACTTGCAAGTGGAAGCCACAGTGGTAGGTGATGGATTATGGAAAGCGAGGGGATCTGAGATGCCTCCTGACATGGATGTTGGTGCTGGATACTGATAGGTGGATTTGGGTAGAAATGAAGAGTTCCTGTTTTTTCCATGGTAAGTTTGAGTAGAAAGGGGAGAGATAGAAATAGAAAGGGAGAAATTAGGATTTAAAAAATGAAGACGTATTGCTGTTTGGCCTGTATTCTTTTCACATTGGATCTTTTATTTTTTTCCTGTAAGCCGTGATGTGTACCTTTAGTCACTCTTTATATTAGTCATTCAAAAGGTCCCATTTTTAGAGAGTGTAGAAAAGTTGTAATCTAGAATACTTGCATAAAGAGTATTTTTATAATAAATTTATTGCCTTAGCATAGGTTTCTCTAAAATGTTTTTCTATTACAAAAGTAATAAATATTTACTGGTGATACATAGAAAACAGATTAGCAAAGAATTGAACATGAAAGTCATTCTCAGTCATACTGCCCAGAGAAAACCATTACTAACATCTTTGTGTATATTCTGCCAGTCTTACTATATTTGCACTTGTGCATACACACACACACACACACACACACACACACACACACACACACACACACGCAGTAATGTATTCTTTTCTCTGCTTCTGTGAAAAAAGTAGAAGTGACCTCCCAAAGCATACAGACATCAGGGCCTTTTTAAGAAAATATGTTGTAGATCTGCTGTGGAGATGAGCAATATTTATTTCCTTTTTTGTGCAAGATACCTACTTAGGCCTAGGCCAAAATACAACTGATATTCACTGTTACTATGAGTCATTGGTTAAATTACATACTCAGTAAAACCTGTTTAGGACATAAAGAAAAACTCACTGTATATTTTGGAAAGAATACCAGAGGGAAACACAGATTAAGACTTAATTTGGGGGCATTTTAAGGATTACAATTTTAGTATTTATGAAAATTCCCTTTTTATTTTTTCAATTTTTTATTATTTATTTTTTAAATTTTTATTAAGGTATCATTGATATATACTCTTATGAAGGTTTCACATGAAAAACAATGTGGTTATTACATTCACCCATATTATCAAGTACCCCCCATACCCCATTGAAGTCACATTCCCTTATTCTTATAGTTATTTTATTACTTGATATTTTGCTGACATGCCATCAGAGCACTTCATTCTTCCTTGGGAAGTCAGATCTTTAGTAGGAATTCTTTCCAGAGGGAACATTTATCATATAAGCATTGTCATGAGCGGCGAAGACAATACCTTTTGTTGACTAAAAGTCATTCAAAAATGTTTCTATTACTTGCCTAAGCAGAGTATTCTGCAGAAGTTATGTGGCTCCATTATTTTTTCAGAATAATACCTTTTATCTTCCTTGACTGGCAAGATTCACTTTTCATTAATTCAATATAAATTTAAAACAAGTAAAATTTAATGACTATTTTGTCCCATTCACTTAGTTGGGTGTTAGGAGTATGTAAATAATTAAGGTATGCTCCCTATTATTGGGGAGCTTTTTAGTCTTTATAGCTAATGGGAGTGAAGGACAATAGACTTATCAATTATAAAATAAAGTGATTAGAAGTATGTTTACAGTCCCTTGGGAATATGAGAGAGCATTTAATTCAGACTGGGGAACTGAGAAAGGCTGAGTCGTGTAAGATGATTAGCAGTTAGTCAAGGGTCAGTGAAGACAGAGGATGTTACTGTCAATATGTATACATAGAGGAGGTGGGAACTGTTAATGTTTTGTTTCTGAAGCTGGTGGTGAGTTGGTTTTAGTTAGTTTGTTTTAGTTACAGATTACATTATTTGGATTAAGATTTAAGAGAATACATGTGAAAATTTAATGTTTCTAAAAAGAAATTTCATCTTGCAGTTCTATGATAGGTTCTTAAGAAAATTGTCAGTCATGTGTAATTTTTTTCTCTTTCAGCCTTTCTAAGAAAAGTCTACAGCATCCTTTCCGTGCAAGTTCTCTTAACTACAGTGACATCTATTTTGTTTTTATACTTTGAGTCTGTACGGACATTTGTGCATGAAAGGTAAGGTAACAGGATGATTCTGAATCATTTCAGCCACTGCATATGATCAGAAGGGCATATTATAAGCATATTTTTTGTATTAACTTTTGAGGTTAGAATGTAAAAAAGGTTCATTATTAACTCTTATTTTGATAAGGAAAATGCTCCATAATATGGGATTTACCTCTGAACTTTAGACCTTACAGTTTTGTAGGGTTAAACACTCATCTATCTTTTTTGTCCTCTTCTTCTCCCCATCTCACACTCCTCAAATTTTCCAAATGGAAAAATAATTTCTTTTGACAGTTTGGTATGGGTCATTTCAGGTTTTTTCCCCTATACCTTCATAAACACATAAATTAGATAAATTTTGTTAAATTGTGTAATATGTTTATATCATTTTTTAACTTGAAAATGCTTTTAATTTTATGTCTTTCAGTCCTGCCTTAATTTTGGTGTTTGCTCTTGGATCTTTGGGTTTGATTTTAGCATTGACTTTAAACAGACATAAGCATCCCCTTAACCTGTACCTGCTTTTTGGATTTGTGAGTACTTTGACAATATCTGTTCCTATTACACTTATTACTGAGTGTAAAATTTATTTATTTGAATGCATATACATATATAACAGAAGTGGGACAAAATTAATGAGCTTTTTAAAAATATGAGTAAAATTACTTGTAATTTCTAGTCTTCTGGAGATTTTAACCTTTGTCAGTTCCAAAGTTGTCTGTCGAAATTATGCTGTAGTCCGAAAAATAATGAGTTGGTGTTACATGACTCGGCTTTGTGACTATCCAGTTATGATAGTTGGCTGGGCATGTTAGCCTTTCTGTACAAAGTTTTCTTAAATGTAAAATGAAAACTAGATTATTCCTGTGATACTTTCTATCCCTATACTCTGTGATTTCTTGGGAAAAAATTATATTGTGGCCTTTATTTCACAGACCTTAAACTGATATGTTTATGATTAATTCCTCACAGTTAACACTGTTCTTTTAAAGAACCATTTGCTCAACTGATGTGTTTTACTGTCTTGTTTCAAATTATAGTTGGAGTAACTCAACTTTAAGTCATGTTTGTTGAGATATTTGTGAAAACTAAAAACTAAATTACTTACAAAAACTCAATATGAAACTTGACCAAAATGAGTTGGTAATGCTCAAGTTATGTATTTTAAAAATTACTTTTCCTATACTCATATCTAGTATGACTTTGGGTTCTGATTTAAAAACTTACTTCAGAACATTTGAAACTCATATTAAGAATATTTATAGTCAAGTAAGAGTGAAATGCTATTTACCAGATTAAGTGCTTTTAAACTGAAGAGAGTTTGTGAATTCTGGAAACAAGTTTATGTTAGTATGATGAAAGAAAAGCTCATGACTTTAGAATTACAGCAAAAGTTATTCATGTAAATCTTAGGCTGTTTTGTTTGTCAGGTATCAGTACTCTAACCCAAGTTATCTCAAATAGCTGGGAGTTTTAAGGATATAAGAGCTTAGGAACCCACCAGCCCAAATCCAGCAGGACTCAAGAAGAAAAAGAACTAGAGGAAGGTTCTAGAAATGGTACTACTGTAGGAAATTCAGCAGCAAGAATTTGTGGTCTCCTCTCTTTTTCCATTACATCTTTTCTCTACCTTACAGCTGTCCTTACACATAGTTTTCCCCTTTGCTATTATCTTAAGTGTTTATGTGGCCCATTGTGGGCCCTCATAGAGTTCATGAACCTTTTAGTTTTAGCTCCTGCTGCCATTTCTTCATTCTATGAGTTTAGATTCCTAAATGAGAAAGAATCTGATTGCCACAGCTCACATCCTGGAATGTTAGCCAATATATGGGTTAGCAGCTAACTCCTGTACCAATCACCTGTGTCCTAGAAGAGACGGAGGAGATACAAAAAGAAACATGTCATGTGTAGTTCCTCTTCAACTCTATAAATAGTCAGCTTCCTTTTGGAAAGACTTTGATTGATTTCTATATGGGACGAGAGTGTGGACTAACTTGTGCCAAGCAGGGAGATAAGAGCATCAGCCAAATGCTTATGGGCAAGATGGTGACTTACTGCTGTAACTGTTGATCATGCTCATAGCTAAAAATGGTTTAACAAGTAAGAAGGCATGTGCAGTGAATTTCAGACTACTCAGAGGCCCCTGATACTAGGGTACTTTGTCCTCCTCCACCAAAATAAGAAAGGAGATGTACCTTACCTTGCCTTAGGAGGCACACATTCATGTGTGTATGTATCTATCTGTACACATTTAAAAGGGTTGGCATTAAGTTTCCTAATCTTATCTTCTCTTATTTATACTGTCATGTTTTCTACAGATAATTGAGTATGGGGTAGGATTTCTTACCTAAATTAATGTCACAAATATCAAGAATGTACAGGCATGTTGCCCAGAAAAATATATTTCTATCATCTTTTGCTACGACCTCCCCAACACTTATAACATTATAACAAAGTGGCTTTACGGAGTACATATCTATGTACAATTTCTAATACCATTTTTGCTAAGGTTCTGAGGTCTTGATTTCAGTAGGGGTGGGTTATTGGGAGTGCTTCTTCCAGGAGTATGGTGTATAGCCACTGCTGTTAGCTAATGGTTTTGCCTCTATGAAGTGGTCTATCAGATAGTTTATAAGATCTAACTAGTGTAAGCATATAAAACAACATAAAGATATGTAATTAAGAAGGCAGAGAAGCTAGAGGATAAAGCTCAATATCCCTAAATATTTTATTTATATTAAGAGTTAGCTACTTGTCACATGGCTTTCAGCAATGACAAAATCATAATGGTTTAAACAAGATGGTTTATATCTTTTTCAAGTAAAAATCTGAACGACTATTAGTGAAGTTATCAGTGATCCAGGCACCTGCTATGGGTAAGGCTTTCCTCAAGTGTTGTGTGTATAAGATATGCACCACCATCCAAATGTTTCAAAAAAAAGAAGAATAGAAAGGGGAGAGCAAGTCTCTTTACTCTTTCAAGTTGTACATCTCTCTAGTCACATTCTATTGGTTAGAAAGATGTAGCTGCTGGGGAGGCCGAAAATGTAATGTACAAACTGAACAGCTATGTGTCCAGGTAAAAATTCTGTTACTAGGGAAGAAAGAGAATAAATATTGGGAGACAAAGTTTCAAGACTGCCGCCATATCAAGGTACTTCCTAAATATTTTGTTCTTCCTATGTTTGTGTAAGATACTGAGATTTTTATAAATGTGCATAAGACTTTCAATTTCATTTTGATTTACATTATAGAGAATGATAAAAGTAGAATTTTTATATTATTTCTGTAATCTTCCTGTTACAGATATGAAAAACTAGTTAGAGTTTAAGGGATGATGGGATCACAATTAGAATCTAAATATTCTTACTCAATACACTGAGGTCTTTTCATTATAGTGTGCTTATTATCTGTCCCATATAGTTCACAAGGCTGCTCTGAAGCTAAAATGAGAAAATGCATATGGAATCACAATGAACTCCTAGAAACTAGAACATACATACGACAGCAGTATAAATCTGATGTGCATTTATGTAATTTGTTTCCTTTTCTTAGACACTGTTGGAAGCTCTGACTGTGGCCTTTGTTGGTAAGCCATAAATGTGCTTCTGTATGTTACATTTTTTAACGTGGATAAATCTTTTGGGTAAAAAGGTGTTTGGGGCTAAAGCTTAACCTTATGGAATGTCATATTTCAAAAACATGGTATAGGTTGAAGAATTTTAAAAATATAAGTAAAAGTTAAATGTCTATACATAGTTCAGCTGAGCTTAGAGGCTGCAGAAAAGAATTAGGAAAACAATAGGAATGGAGGACAATATTCATTTGAGTTTGTCCACTTATAAAAATAAGACAACCATAGCTAATGTAAAGGGATCTCTGAGGTAACATGTTTGTTGAACTGGTAACATATGTTTGGAGCCATATCCTTTCATCACAGCCCTCTTGAGTTGCCGGCATTGAACTATGCTTTATTGTTATACCCTCATATTTTGTCAAATGGCACTACAAAGAAACAGTGGTAATTTTTGCTCTTTATTTGATGTTACGTATGTGTTTAAGAGAATGTGTATCCTGTGTAATGCCCCAAGTAAAAAATTTCATGATCTATTAACAATAGAAATTCTGGTTGTCTCAAAATGGTTTACCTAGAGTACCAAAAAGGTCAGAATTAACTGTTAAGTCTCAGTAACAGTACGTTTTTAATCCTTATGGTTAATATATCTCTTCCTATTTTGTCATTACAGTTTTTAACCTTTCTATGCCATCTGTATGTCTATTGAATCTATATATTATTTGGTAATCCACCTCTTCCTTTTATAAAATAATCAGTATATAAGCAAATAATAGTAACTATCCAAAAAATAGGATTGAAATTTCTCAACATTGAAAGGAAATATTATTAATATTTACTTATTAGTGTTATTAACTATTAATATTACTTACTGTTAATGTTATCAAGTCCATCTCTGCCCTTCCCAGCTCTCACTATTTGTAAAGGATGTAGGAGAGAGACATACTCTAGGGTTTTTGGAGTTGGGGATAGAAATACATAGATGGGCTAATTTGAGAACATCATTTTTCTCAGAAATTATCTCTTTTTACACCTAATCTAATACTGAAATTACTGACAAGAAGCAAAATTGATTTCATGTTATCTTTTTTGTGTTCTCCTTCCTAATCCAGTAATGACATAGAGAAATTCCAATAATGTAGCATTTAAGAATAGAAAGAACTTGGGTTAACTAATCCCTGAAAAATTAAAAATGACTTAAATGGTTTTGGGTTCAAAGCACTTAACTTCCTTTAGAGAGGTTATAATTCTGCATTCTCTTAAAATGTTAAGCATTTGTATTACAATAGCCATAGTCAACCCAGATGGCCATTCTAAAGTTACAGAAGGGAATCTGGTATATGTTCACTGACCTCCCCCCACTCCAATAATTTACTCCAAGGTAATGAAGATTTGGATGTAAAGCATTTAGTGGTTGGTTTCTGTCCTCTGCAAGGTCAGTGGATGGCAGGCAACCCTGGACAGCCTCAGTACTTTTCTTGCACAGTTTCTTTGATTTGGGCTGATGAACTGGGTGTGCACTTAGCCAGGTGACTGCTAGAAATGCTGCTGCTGTACAGGAATTCCCAGTGGCCACAGGACCCAGAATTATCCCTGTTGATATTTAAGCCATAATGGACAATCACCACAGATGGTGATAAACTACAACTGGCACAGGGATAAGTGAGAGGCATTCCACCATATCCCCCAAACTCCTAACTGGCTAGCTGTGTAATCTCTCTCCAGTCATTTCTTTAACTTTGTAATAATATGACCCCTTTAGTTTTATGAATGAATTTTTAGAATCTGTTAATTGCATTATGGTTGTGGTTTTACTCTACCAATATTCAAGATTGAATAAGAAATCTATTCATAATTGTTTTTATTGGAAAGTAGTACAGGAGAATATAAAATATTTATTAAATGCCATAAAAAGCTTTTATATTATGTCTATATGCATTTTTAGTATTTTTATGATTTTTACGATATATTTTGTAATTTTACAGTTACTTTCTATGATGTCTATGTTATTCTGCAAGCTTTTATACTGACTACTGCTGTATTTCTTGGTTTGACTGTGTATACTCTACAATCTAAGAAGGACTTCAGCAAATTTGGAGCAGGGTAAGTTGTATATTCATAGCTCTCATATCTTTATAAGTAGTTTTGAGAGAAGTGCTATGCTGCTAGCCTTGGATACTGCCTTTTAAAATGGAGGGTAAGAAGATATCATCTCTTTGAGTACTAAGGCCAGGCCCTACTTTCGCTGGACATACAAGGAGAAGGAAGGTGACTTTTGAGTCATTTGCTTCCCTCTATATTGAAAGGGAAGTGAATGCCAAAAATAACTAGCTTTCTAGAGAGGCTAGGTTTATATGCTTTATGAGTGATACGGAATTTACCTAAATTATTTAGATCTTTGTCTTAACATAAATGTTACTTAGACCCATCTACATCTTTGTGACAAAAGCAAGATAAATGACCCAGATGTTGGAGATGTCTATATGAACTTTAAAACCTGCCTGATCCCTCTACTTACCCTGTATCCTTCAAACTAATAAATATACAGAATGGTCCTTTTTATATTAGGCTAATGGTACTGTGTTGCCCTCACCTGGTAAGAATGCCCACCTCTTTTCTAAGGTCATTAGTAGCATTCTGTTGGCACCTAATCAACCACCCATTTTCTGTTCTTTTTCCTGTTACAACACTAAAAATTTACAAAAGTTTACTCTTGCAAAACTTTTTCTTTTTTTTTTAGTAATCCAGATTACCAGAAATCCTTATTGAGATAATGTAGTTGGTCAGCCCAACACTGACAGTTGTGCAGGATACTTGAATTGTTGTATTAGAATGGAGTTTGATTCAGTGAGAGATGTTTTTTTTCCATTTCCTGTTTTATGTATATGGGGGGGTGGGGTCTGTTGCATATATACTTGTGTGGTATATATGATGAAAGATTTGCTCTCTGTTGCTTCTTCCCATCCCAGTCTCCAACTCTGCCCCTCCCTTCCATCCATTCTAGTACAGTCTCTAGAACTCCTATTCTGATAAACAATCTCACCTATATATCAGTTCATAATATATTCTTTCTTCATGTCAGTGGAAACTTGATTCCTCCCTGAGAAAGACTCCTCTAGCTGCTCATTCTCCCATACTCTATATAGTTTGCAGTGGTGGGAGTTAGTGATGAAAACTGTTCCAATCCCCTAGCACCACTTTCATCATTCCTTCAGTGTGTAGGAAATCCACTGCCTTAAGGTTTATGCTGTCTAGCTATGCACATCCTGCTCTTACTGATTATTGTCACTGATTCCTTTTTTGGTCAAGCCTTCTTTATTCTTTAAAGACTTTAGCATTGAACCACACATTAGGCCCATCCATCACCTTAGTTTCTCAATATATCTGGACTCTTCTATGTTGGTAACTTTAATCTCCTTGCCATGGCTACATTGTGGACCTTGTCATCACTAGGGATTGTTCCACTGCTGAAATCTTAAATGCCAGTGTACCGCTTTCTTCAATCTTTTATCCTTCTAGCTATCTCATTTCTTTAATCCCATGACACCTATCTACTATGTCTTCTTCAGGGACTGTTATTGCTGTAATGAACTGTCCTTCATCTCAGACTTAGGAGTCATGTCTTCTAATGGCATCCTTGAAATTGTGTGAGTAAGGCTAACTTACTAGCTGGCAAGTAGGGTAAAATCTCAGATGCTGTACTTAGTTAGTTCTTAGTACCACTGTTCCCATACTTCTTGGTACAGAACCCTTGGAGTTTCCTTAGGGTTTTAGTATCAAAATGCAAGTCCTGAGTTCTTTTCAATCCTGAAGGATCTAGACTGTAAGGTGGCATGATACTTAATTCTAATTTAGGTATGCCAGATGTATGCTGAGAGATTCTGTGACCATTCCAGCAAGAGAACAGAATTGAAATCTCACCATGCCACCATTCTCACCAAATGGGATTCTATTACTCTGTATATTTAATTTCTGATTTAACTCTATTATTAAAGAACACACTCTGTATGATTTCAGTCCATTTGCATTTTTTGAGATTCATTTTATGATATCTTAGTAAATGTTCTCTGTGTATTAGAAGAGAATGTATGTTTTGCTGATGGATGAGTGATAAATGTCAATTTGGTGAAGTTGGTTGATGTTGTTCATGCTTAGTAATACTCTGCCTGTTTGTTCTACCAATTAATGTGAAAGTGGTATTGAAATGTACAATTAAAAGGATGTATTGGTTCTCCTATCAGTTCTAGAAATTTTGTTTCATGTTATTTTGAAGCTGTTTTTAGGTGCAAAATCTTTAGGATTGCTATATCCTCTTGATGACCTCATTATTATTATGTAGGGGGATTATATCTGCTAATATTCTGGGCTTAAAATCTACTTTGTTAATATATACCCTGGCTGTCTTTTGGTTGTGTTAGCATGATATATCTTTTTCCATCCTTTTATTTTTTAGCTTGTATCTTTATAGTTAAAATGGTTCTCTTGTAGGCCATATATTGTTGGACCTTGCTTTTTTATCCAATCTGGCCATTTCTGCTATTAATTGGAGTGTTTAGACCATTTATATTTCATATGAGTTTAAGTTGGGTTTGTTTTCTTTCTCTTTGTCCCATCTGTTCTGTGTTCCTTTTTCCCTCTTTTCCCTCCTTCTTTTGGATTATCTGATCTCATTTATCTTCTTTATTGGTTATTAGCTATAGTGCTTTTAAATAGATGCTGCTGTAAGCTTTACAGTATACATCTTTAAGTCATCTTAGTTCACCTTCAAATAACATACCACTTCATGTATAGTACACTTGTATCTCCTCTCCCCTACCCTTGTGCTATTGTTGCCATAACTTTTAGTTCCATGTGTATAAACTTCATAATATTATTATTTTTGCTCTGAACATTAAATTCTCTCTTGAAGAGATTTAAACAATAGGTAGTCTTTTATGTTCACCAACACATTTACCATTTCTGTTGTTCTCAGTTTCTTTGTGTAGATCCAGATTCCCATCAATTATTTTCCTTTTCCCTAAGGATTTCCTTTTAGCATTTCTTATAGTGTTGGTCTGTTGGGCTCAACTTTTGTATATCTAAAAAAAATCTTTATTCTACCTTTGTTTTTGAAAGTTATTTTTTGCTAGTATAGGATTCTAGGTCTGAGGGCTTTTTCTTGCTTTCAGTGCTTTAAGGATGTCACTGTACTCTATTCTGGCTTGTGTAGTTTCTGACAAGAAGTTTGCTGTCTTTATTATCTTTGTTGTTCTGTACATGACTTTTATCCCCTACCTACCTTTAACATTTTCTCAGTAATTTTCAATAATTTTATTATAATTTGATTATTTGGGGTGTGTGTGTTTGCATGTGTGTGTGTTTTTGCATGTTATTTCTGCTTGGGTCTGTCAGTTTAAACTTTTCATCAAATTTGGAATATTTTCAGTCATTATTTCTTCCAACATTTTTATGTACCCACTTCTTTCTCATCTCTGTTGAGACTCCAGGTACATATATGTTAAGCTTCTTGACACTGTCCCACGGTTCACTGATGCTGTTTTGTTTTTCCAGTCTTTTTCTCTCTGTGGTTCATTTTGGTTCATTTCTGTTGTAGTTTTTAAGTTCAGTAATCTTTTCTTTAGTGTCTGATCTGCTGTTCATCTATGGAAATTCAGTTCAGTTTGTGTCTTTTAAAAATGTGTGTGTTCCATTTCTCTACTCATGATGATGCTTCCCTCAATCTCCTTGAATATATGGAATATATTTTTAATGTCATTGTTTACTGATTCTATCATTGTGTCATTTCCGAGTTTGTTTCTTTTGGTTGATTTTCTTCTTACAGGTCCATATTTCGTTGGTTCTTTTGCATGCCTTTATAATTTCTATTGGATGCTGGGCATTGTAAATTTTACATTGTTGGGTGCTGAATTTTAAAATTTTCTTCTCAATTATCTCTGGCTTTGTTCTTCTACTAGGAAGTACTGAAGTTGGTTGGAAGTTGTCTGAACATTTTGAGGCTTGTTTTAAGCTCTGCTGGATTGGTCCAGGACAACTTTTAGTTTAGGATTAATTAGGCTTTGCTGTTGAGACAGTACCCTTCTGAGAAGCCCCATGTCTTAGGAGGTTGTTCCATTCTTCTTGGCAAATGCCAACCATTCTCGACCCTGTGTGAGCTCTAAGGATTGTTCTGCCTGCTTCTCTGTGGTGGTTCCTACCCCAACCTTTGTGACTTCCTCACATTCCTGCATTGATGAATATTCAGCTAGACTCGAGGGGAGCCCTCTATATTACTGCAAGAGCTAGCTAGCTCCTGGAGAAACTCTCTCCTTTCTGGAACTCTGTCCTGTACATTCTAGCCACCTTGGGCTCTCTGACCTCTGAATTCTTGTCTCTTCAACTCAAGGAGACAAGAAAGCTCCACATGGGTTCCTTAGCCTACACTGTGGCCTGGCAACTCTTTCTAGCTAGGTCACTTGTAGAGTTTACCTCCTTTGCTTCCCTTATTTCAGGAATCACTGTCCTTTGGTTCTTATTGTCCAGTGTCTGCAAACTGTTGTTTCATGTTTTCTCTGGTTTTTATTTAAGGATGGAGGGTAAATTTGACCCCTTTACTTCCTTGTGGCCTGAAGCAGCAGATGTTCCCAAGTCTCATATATGAAAACAAAGGGCTGAGTTCTTAGATGTTCTTTGTCATATCATTATACATTATATTATGTATGTATAATTATACTTTATATATGTAAAGGTATGAATGGTAAGTCATAAAATTGTAGCAGTGGCAAATTAAGTTCTATAATACATAAATAAAATAGTCCATTGGGAACTTTAACAGATATGTTCACAGAATTATTTGTTATTATTATTTGGTTTTAAAATGCAGTTACGTTTCATTTGTTCATGTATATATTTTCTAGAAGTTTTATAGATCTCTGAAGTAAAATACTTCTAAAGATGTTTCTGCTTTTTTTATTAGTATTTTTGTTGATATACAACTTGATGTTTCTGCTTTTATCAATACTTTCTTTATGTTCCAATTGAAAACTTTAAAAGTGTTATCTTAAATAGTTTTGTACACCATAAAAACTAATGTTGGATAGCTGTTCATTCAAATTCTGGATATTCTACAGTATTCATTATATGTTTATGAATTCTTACATTTCAATATTCTTTGCCAAATATCAGGATGGATTTATTTCTTCAAACGGGTTTACAAAGTTTTTTGGTAAGGAATAATATTCTAAGTTATTAATATTTTGTTTTTATAGACTATTTGCTGTTCTGTGGATTTTGTGCTTGTCAGGAATCTTGAAGGTAAATTGTTTTAAAATGGTAACTTGAAATATTCTGGCCATATCAATATAAATATATGTTTATATATTAAAAAGATATATGACTTTATATATAAAAGTTATTTACTGCAGAGTTAATATAAAAGTTATTGTTAAGAGTAACTTTTATCATAGGACACTTAGTTATAATTACCTGGAATATTTGTACACAGAATGGTTATAAAATTATCTTTTAAAAAATTAAGGTCTTATGTTAATATCATTGACTGAATTAAAAATGAATTACCTAGGTCTTATGTTTATCAATATCATTGACTGAATTAAAAATGATAGAAGGATGAATTAAAAATGAATTACCTAGAGAAAGGCCCTCACTTGTAATTGCTAACCTCCAAGTAGCACATGTAATTCTGATAAAGAACTATATTTTTAAATTTATATTTGGAATGCTACTGTTTGAAGTCAACTGGCCTATTTCATAGTAAGGATAGCATCTGTTGGTCTGTCCATTCATCTTCTTATCCAACAGAAATGAAGGTGGACCTGCCTTGCCTTTGTCTGCTTTTAACATTTGCTTTGAAAGTTGTGCAGCATTATTTAATCTGTATACAATATATGTGACTTAACAGCAAATAACTTCAATATTCTTAATATTGTTCTTAAGTATAAACTTATTTTAATTTCTTCTAGTTATTTTTTCATAATGAGACAATGGAGTTGGTCTTGGCTGCTGCAGGAGCCCTTCTTTTCTGTGGATTCATCATCTATGACACACACTCCCTGATGCATAGGCTGTCACCTGAGGAGTATGTATTAGCTGCCATCAGCCTCTATTTGGATATCATCAATCTATTCCTGCACCTGTTGCAGTTTTTGGAAGCAGTTAATAAAAAGTGATTGAAAGCAGTATACAGAAACTGATTTACTGAGTAATAAAGTTTGAGATAATAATTAGCTTTTATGATGTTATTTCCTGTGTACTTCTGAGCTCTTACAATTATATAATAGCAATTACAATTATATTAATGTAATACATATATAATTATTAGATTATGTAACAGTAGCATAAATCTTACTGTTTTAATGGTATTGCAGATACCATAAATCCTTGATTTAGAATCTCAGGTAAGAGATATCCAAATTCTATTTTTATGTGCTATATTTGCCATATATAGATTGTTCATTTACAATTCAGAAATAATTTCATGATTAGATTAAGAATATCAAGTTATCTTTGTGTAGTGATTTTATCTAAATTTTCCCTTAAGTAACATTAGGTCTGATTTTAAGTACTTGTCTCCTTACCATTATACAGTATAAATCTCCTTTTTCTAAGGGCTTTTAATTTTAACTTTATTTAGAAAGGAAAACTATTACAGATAAATTCCATAGAGAATTATTCAGTATTAAAATTATATTAAAATATTAATGACATTTAATTATAAAATGATAATTAAAAATTGAAAGTCTGCTTGAAAGTCAGATTTGGCATAATAACTAACATTTTTAGTTTTTTAAAGTTAAGGTTTCTTTTTAAAAATTATAGCAGTATACTAGTGACCAATGACCCTAGTAAATTCTTTCACTGTATTACTTTGTTAGGGCTGCCATAACAAAGTAGCACACAGTGAGTGGCTTAAACAGAAATTAATTTTCTCACAGTTCCGGAGGCTAGAAGTCTGAGTCAGGATGTCAGCAGGGTGGTTTCTTATGAGGTCTCTAGGCTGCTGAGTGGTCATCTTCTCTCAATTTCTCTGTGCCTAAATTTCTTCTTCTTCTAAGGATACCAGTCATTAGTGTCCACCCTAATGACCTCATTTTACCTTAATTGCCTCTTTAAAAAGCTTGTCTCCAAATACAGTTGCATTCTTAGGTGCTGGGGGTTAGGACTTTATGATGGTCTGAATGTTTGTGTCTCCCAAAATTTGAATGTTGAAACCTAATTTCCATTGTGATATGACGAAGTGGGACTTTCGGGATGTACTCAGGTCATGAGCATGGGGCTCTCATGAATAGGATTCGTGTTCTTGTAAACGAGACCTCACAGTGAGCCCTCCCACTTTCTGCCACATGAAGTGACAGTGAAAGACAGTCTCTGAACCAGCCAGGGAAGAGGGCCTTTAGCTAGATGTTGAATCTCTTGGCACCTTGATCTTGGGCTTCCCAGCCTCCAGAAATGTGAGAAATAAATTTCTGTTATTTATGAACTATCTCTTCTCTACTATTTTGTTGTGGCAGCCCAAAAAGACTAAGAAAGACTTTATCGTATGAATTTGGGGGGTACACAATTAGCCTGTAACATTCACTAAGCATCATTTTACATCTATTAAATTGAAATAAGCTACTAGTATAGATTTAACCTCTGGTGTGTTTTAGGTATAAGTTTAACTTAATCATTATCAATTAGTTGTTGAATACCCAATTGAATGATGCTAGACTCAAGTTTAATATAGCATAGTGGGTAAGAGCATTTAAATTGGGAGACTGTGTTGATTATGTGACTCTTGGCAAGTTACTTACCATTTTAGGTCTTTTGCTCATCTTTATAATGGGAATATAAGAAATACCTTATTGGATTGTTACAAGGATCAATGAGATGGATATATCATATAAACAAAGTGCTTAGTTAGTGTCAGCTGCTATTATTGTCAGTCCAAATGCAGAGTGTACTGAATTGTGATTAAAGATACTAAATAAGCAAAAGCAGACTTGACATGTAAAAAATGTAAAACATTGCTATTCCTTTCACTAAATTATTTTTTGGTTTGGGAATAACAGTTTTTTTGAAATATTTATTCAATTTGTCATTAATTTATCTTTTTAAAGGAAATGAATTTGCAAAAAAACTTTCAATTTCTAATATGACAAATACTGTAATTTCTAAGAGTGTAAAGAGATTGATCACAAGATCAAGAAGTTTGAAAACCATTGTATTTTATAAATGAACCATAGTTGTTCATACATTCCTCTGTCAGTGAATTCTGTACAGTTCGTTCTTTTTCACTATAGTAATCAGTGCTGCTATGTGTGTTCCAGTGTGCACAGGTAAAGGAGTTTGCGTAGGGAGGGAGTATATGCCTAGGTAGGGAATATATCTAGAAGCAGAATTGCTGTGTAAAAGGGTACATGCAATATCAATTTTTTACATCAAGTAAAGGTGAAAATATGCAGACTCCAGAAATATTTAAAAAGTGCAACCAGCAGGACTTGGACAGAGTGACAGGCAACTCCATGTGCAAGGTACAAAGTATAGCCAGCGAGATAGGAGGAAAATGAGGAGAATAGTATGTGAGAACTGTTTTTATTGAATGTAATTTGGGGAAAGGTGCAGTGAACCCTGTATGCCCACCTTCATTCCTTTTCTGCAGGCCTCACACCTGGCTTAAATCTACCTGATGTACTTTTGGGTTTTAGTGTTGTCAGCAGCCAGCTGTGGGCCTTTTCAGAGCAGCTGGTAACTTAGGTTCCTTTTTTTCATCTTTGTACAGCTTTGTCTTGAAGCCTCTGTTACCTAAGGCCTGGGCAACCTGAGGTCACCATCTGAACCTCAGAAGTCTTCCTAGTCCTTTTTAAGTGATTATTCAGATCAGCGATTCCATGACTGCAGGGGCCCTACTGGCTGGTGTCCCTAGTGTAGCATGCCTTCTAGATGGGGAACCAGTTCACTTCCTGTCAGGTATTCAGTGATACGTGCTGTACTTTCAGTCCCATAACCTCCTTCCAGCATTGTGAGGGAGCTGAAGTATGTCCAGTTTGGTGCTTCCTCCATCAGGGTTAGTTTCCTGAAGACAGTAGTTTAGTTTCCATCATCACTGTATACCCAGCATACTGTCTATCACAGAGTACTTACTTAAATGTATGAATGAGAAAATGAATTAAATATTTTTTTATATATCAAATCCACTAACCTATTAGAACTGCTTTTATACAAATGGTGAGGAACAGAAGTCAAAAAGTTATTTCTTTTCAGTAATGCAGTCTATGATTCAGCTTTTTAAAAAGCATTAGTAATGCAGAATTAATGGCATGTATTTAACACCATCACATTTTCATAAAATTTGTTTCTTTTCTGGTGCCAAGGTTCTGTTCAAATTGAAGTCTTGGCCTGGTATGTTAAGATACAGTCAAATTTGTACTATCTGAAAGTGAGCTTTTTCTAATTTAAAATGCAATGTGAATGTGTATTTTTGGGAGAGGTAAATAAGATCTAACATAGCTAACTTGTAGAATAGAAATTCACTAGCTCTTTTAAGAACTTAATCACCTACTTAATACAGTTTTTCAAGCAAGCTTTTTTATGTTTGAGCTTTTTTCAGTCTGTTAAAAAAACTCAGAGTATTCTGAGTTTAGTAATTTCTGTATGATGCCGTTTCTTCTAGGACACAAATATAAAGAAAAAATCTACCCACAAATTGTCTTGGAAAGAACTTTTTCACTAAGGCAACCAATTTATTAGGCCATCATTAAAGATAATTCATTTCCTGTTTTTTTGGTGTATGTTGTACATCTCCAGAAAACACTGCTTAAAAATAGTACTGTGCATGTTTGAAATTATGTAAAAATGATGAGAGCTACCATTTGTTTAGCTCTTACCACCTACCTAGGATTAGTTAGGTTGTGTCAGGTACATTCCATGTTAAGGAAATGCAGGCCCTTAGTATTCATTGCTCACATCATCCACAGGGAAGTGCTGGAACCAATATTTCAGACCAGTCTGGTTCCAAAGCCTATGCTATTAGAATCATATATAAAATATGTTGTATGTGACCAGAGACAATGTTCTAGGCTTAACATTGTGTCTGGCATACATGAAGTGATTAGTCAGGTAAACACTGGATGAACTTAACTCGTTTAATCATTTTACCCTTTGTACTTGTGTTTGGGATGGGAAAGGGTTCTTTTTTTTCCTTGTTTTTAGTAACAGCTTTGAGGTATAACTGACAAATTGCACGTAATTAAAGCGTACAATTTGGTAAGTTTTGACGTACACGCGTGAGGCCATTGGCCCGAGGGGAAAACTTAAGGACTGCAAATGAAAATGACCCCGATTGGATTCTAGATACATTTGTGATCTGGGGTGATTCGGGCCAAGGAAATCCATGAAAACTGTGTGAACTGAGGCCGGACGTGAGATCTAAAGGTCGGCTCCGAGCTTACCTCACAGGCCTGTCGCCTGGCCAGGACCGTTCCTTGGCTAGTCTCGCGGCTATCCCGCGCATACCTGCGGAGTGGGCGTACATGGGTTAAGAACCGAGGCAGGACTCTCGTCCGCATTCTCCGAATCCCGCACGCGCACCTATCCAAGAGCCTAGATTCCAGATGCGCGCCGCGCCAGAGGCCGGAAACGCGTCAGCGCCGGATTCCCAAGACCGCGCCTCCCGAGGCTTTCCGGAGCAGGTCGGCTCCCGGCGTGCAGCGCGCCCGCGCGGTATGCTGGGCGTGGTGGGAAGAGCGTCCCGGAAGGCTGAAGTGCGGGGGCTTCTGGTCGCCGTGAGCTGCGTGAGGTCTGAGTTTCCGAGCCGTCTCCGGTGAGTGCTACACCACCCGGGTCGAGTGGGGCGTAGCGTTGGGGCTTGATTCCAACGCCTATGGGGAATCTTATTTCAAGCCTCGTCCTTCTATGGACAAGCTGGAGCTCGGCCCAGCGATGCAGGCCTTCCTCCAGGGCCTCCCGCGGCCTTGGCGGCGTTCCTCGTGCGCTGTGCATAGAGTACAGTACCCGCTCTTGGTTCAGTCTCGCTCAGGTTGACCTCGACCTTCAAGGTTGTTGACCGCAACTCCCCTCCCTGCCCCGGCCGAGCTTGGATTGCTGTAGACGGTCAGTGAGTTTGTGATTGCTGGAGTCCAAAAATGCTAGTGCATTAATCATCCATTCAACAGATGTTTATGTGCAAAGCGCTTTACTTTGAGGGATCCAACGATGAAAAAGACCTGTTTAGTCCCTGCCTTGTGGCGCCCACAGACCTCCAGGGATGATAGAAAATAATTAATTTCAGATTGTAACACGTATTTAAGAGGAAAGAAAAGAATGTCGTGGTAGAGAATAAAAGGAGGGGAGCCTACGGCGGGTGTCAGAGCAGCCCTGCCTAAGGTACTGAGATGAAGGACGAGCCTTCCTTCCTAGGAAAATAAGTTCCTAGGCATAGGAGCAGCAAATGCACTGAAGTGGTCATAGTTTGGACTTTTTTTCTTTTTCTTTATTTATTTTTCAAACTCATGTCTTAATGATTTAAGTGCTTTGTTGATGTACAACTAACTCAAGCTGCACATGTTTAATGTATGTGATATAAGTTCGGTGTGTATATATATCAGCACAATAGACATGATGTTATAAATCACTACCAATGCTTCCCCCAAAACTTTATAATTCTTATAATCCCTTCCTACCCATTCTGCATCATATCACCAGACTGTTTTTTTTTCAGATGTAATTGGTACTCAGGGTTGGTGGGGAGTGTGTAACATGAGAAGAGAGAGTTGAAGGAGGCAGGGGCCAGGTCATTAAGAACCTTGTAGATACTGAATAAATAAGGTAGGAAGTTATTAAAGAATTCCATGAAAAGCAATGATATGCTCTTAAGTTTTTAAAGCTTACAGTAGCCACCTGGTAGAGGATTTAGGGCTAGGGCTAAGGGGTGGAGAGAAAGCAAAAGTGGAAATAGACAAGTTGAAAGTAGATTGACTTGAGAGAGAGTGGATAATGAGGAAGATTGGGAATGGAATGTGCTGTAGGTTTGAGGACACTCAGATCAAGATTCAATTGAAAGATATAAGAGCTTTTTGTAACTTGTAAGTTATTGTATAAATATAAGGTGATGATGCTCTGCATTTTGGGGGAAATTAAAGTTCTGTATCTTGTATGGAAACTCCAGGAGTTTTCAGACATGACTTATAGTTTGCCAGTGATCGCAAGGAGTTAAATTTGGTGTTACTAACTCTTCTTTAGTGGCTGTATATGCTGTGTTGATGCTCACATAATTTGCACATTATGCCATCATAAACTATGAACAGAGTAAAGAGTTTTACCTTCTATTTGTTTATGTTTTGTAGATACCTTTTGACTTGGTTTTCTAAGATTTTTCCCTCTTCACCCCTTTTTGATAGCAAATATTTGCTTTGAATATGTATTCTTATTAACTTTCCAGGTAAAATATGGCTAAAAGCTTACGTAGTAAGTGGAAAAGAAAGATGCGTGCTGAAAAGAGAAAAAAGAATGCCCCAAAGGAGCTCAGCCGACTTAAAAGTATTCTTAAAGTAGACAGTGATATTTTAATGAAAGATGTTCAAGAGATAGCAACTGTGGTGGTACCTAAACATTGTCAAGAAACAACCCAGTGTGTGGTGAAAGATGAAAAAGGTGAGTTTATGTGCTTCACTTAAAAATATATATCAGTTTCCTGGTGACTCTTTTTCCTTTTTTTTTTTTTGACTGTCCCTCACTCATTCCCGCATGTTTCCCTACAAACCTTCTGCCATGCTAATGTAATTCTTTGAAAGCTTATAGTGCTTCTAGAGGTTCTATGCTAAGCTCTTTTAAAGGCAGTTCATGTGAAGAGGCATGTGTGGATTATTCAGATTATTATTGGGCTTGGGTGCTTATACAGCAACCCGAGTGTCTCAGGAATAGACAGTACTGCAAGAGTGGACAAACCCAGACAGCAACTATGTTGGAAGGGTAGGCAGCTCAGTCAGGGACTAGGCAGGATAGAAGGAGGTCTTCCAAGACCAGTTTCTTCACTTGTGTTCAGAATCCTCTCCATTCTCAGGGGCTGTAGTGCATGCATTAATCAATCTGTATTCTCCACTGGATCATTCACAACAGCATAAATGTGTTCTGGGATGTCCCATCTCAAGAAAGAAAAATCCCTCCTTTGGTTTCATGTTTCTCAGACTCTACTGCTTTAATTCAGCCCTCTGTCTTGAAACTTCTTAACGCTTGGCTGTCTCTGTTTCCTCACATGCACATCACCTGTGCACATTTACTCTTTGTTGAGATAAAATTCACATAACATATAAAATTAACCATTTTAAAGTGTACAGTTCCAGTAGCACTTAGTACATTTGTTATATCCAGCCATCATCTGTTTCCAAATGTTTTATCCTACAAGGAAACACCATACCCATTAAGAAGTTTCTCCCTCTTCTTCCCTGCCCCCAAGCCTCTGGCAGCCACTGATGTGCTTTTTGTCTCTGTGGATTTACCTACTCTAGATATGTTCTTCCTTTTGTATCTGACTCCTCTCATTTAGCATAATGTTTTTGAGGTTCATCCATGTTGTACATGTATCAATACTTCCATTTTAAGGCTGATTAATACTCCATTTTATGTATGTCATATGTTTTGTTTGTCCATTCATTAATTGGTAGACATTTGGGTTTCTTCCACCTTCTGGCTATTGTGAAGAGTGCTACCCTGAACATTTGCTTATAAGTTTTTGTTTGAATACCTGTTTTCAGTTCTTTTGTGTATATACTTCCGAGTGGAATTGCTGCGTCATTTGGTCATTCTGTTTACTGTTTACTGTATCAATCACACCATTTTACACTCCCACCAGCAATATGTGAGGATTCCAATTTTTTCGCATCCTTGACAGTACTTGTTATTTTCCAGGTTTTTATTATTGCCCCATCCTGGTGTGTGTGAAGTGGTATCTCACTGTGGTTTTGAGTTGCATTTACCCAGTGACTAATGGTGTTGAGCATGTTTTCATATACTTACTGGCCAGTTGCATATCATGTTAGAAGAAAGATCTGTTCAAGCCCATTGCCCAGTTTTTAATTGGATTGTTTGTCTTTTTGTTGTTGGGTTATCAGAGTTCTACATATATATATATATATATATATATATATATATATATATATATATATATTCTGGTTACTAGATGTCCATTCACTCTTGAGGCTTTTGGACTTAATATTCTTATTTTTTTCCTCCAGTTTTCTATTTCTTTTTTAATTTCTGTTTATCCTCAACATTGTTTAGTTTTGCTGTTTTGCTGTCATATTTTTAATTTCTAAAAGTTTTTCCCTCCCCCCCTTCCTTTTACTATTCCTGTATAGCCTGTGGTTCTGAATGGATATGTATCTTCTCTGATCTCATTGAGAGTATTTATTAGTCTGTTTTAGAAATTCTGGTTAACTCTATACATTGTTTATCTTTCCCCTTGGGTTCTTTTCTCCCCTTCCATTCCCTTATTTTTGTTTCTCTCTCTCATATTTTTTCTCTGATGTCCAGTTTTTATTTAAAACTGGTGTGCTAAAGTGATGAATGGAGGCCTGGGAGGAGGGGACCAAGGTATGGGGGAGTCCTTCTCAACTGTTAGATTTACAGAATGATTGGATTGCCCTAGGAAATTTTGTTGTAGGAGATCGCCCGTACCAGAGTGTGTAGGTCTTTTTTCTTCTTTCATTATTCTGAGAGAGGAATCTCTCATCTCCTGCCTGAGGGGATGTCTGGCTACCCTCATTCTTGGAGTATTTCAGGAGATAAATGGGGGTGGAACTGAGGGTGGGAGAGTCCCCATTTAGTAAACTACCTGTTTTCCATGTGGTTCTTCATCTCTGCCCTCGTGTTTCCCCATATTTCTATTCCTTTACTCATCCAATTTCTTAAGCCACAAACTTTGTGGTTATCCTTGATTTCCTCTTTCTTTTACCCCGCCACCTCTAAATATTAGCGTATCTTGAGTATCTTCAGAATATATCAGGAATCTATCCATATTTCTCCTGCCTTCATGCTTTCACTTTAAATGACCGTTATCTCTTACCTGAACTATGATAGCCTTTTACTTCTCTCTTCTGCTCTTCCTCCTTCCTCATTAATTTTTGACAAAATGGACCAGTCTGATCTTTTTAGAAAATAAATTGCATGATGTCATTCCCATGCTTAAAAAACCTCATTGCCTTTCCATGTGCTTACCAGAGCCTACAAGGTCCTACTTAACCTGGTTCTGGAATGTGTCATAAAAGAGGGGCTTATCACAGGCTGAAGTTTGCTTTGTTTTTCTCCCCTCAACTGAATATTGTAAACTCCATGAGAACAAGGAACATTTTTGGACCAGTATCTCGCTACAACCTAGAACAGCACTTAAAGTAATCATTCAAACAACTAGTTAATTGATTGACTAATGTATACCAGGCACTAGTCTAGGTACTGAGGAAAAAATGTTATCAGAGAAATGGCCTCCACCCTAATGGTATTTGTGTTGTATTGGAGAAGACAAAATAAACAAGATAAGTGAATTAATATAATTTTAGGTGGTGGAGATCATGGAAGACCTTGTCTACCATGGTAATTTCTCAGGGAGGAACATTCTGGGCATGTCCTTCACAATAGATAAGGTTGGTGATAGGTATCACAACATGGCTGCACTGAGTTTCCTGCCAAGCCTCTAGTTTGTAGAGCTGGATCTTTGGGTGTTAATCTGTGACAGCCCCAGGATATATCCAAGTGTTTTTTTCTCCTATCTGCTCATCTCTTTCGTCATAACTTGCTAGGCTTGCTACAACTACCTCTTCCATGTACCCTTCATTAGAAGTAGCCAGTCATTCCTAATGTAGAATACCTTGTTTTATTGTGCTTCATTTTATTGCACTTTGCAGATACTGTGCTTTTTACAAATTGAAGGTTGGTGGCAATCCTGTGTCAAGCATATCTATTTTCACCATTTTTCAAACAACATTTGCTCATGTTCTCTGTCACATTTTGGTAATTCTTGTGATATTTCATACTTTTTCTATATTAATTTTGTTATGTGATCTGCAATCAGTGGTCTTTGCTGTTACTATTGTAATGGTTTGAGGGCACTGAAAACCGTGACCATATAAGACGGCAAACTTAATTGATAAATGTATGTTTTCTGACTGCTTCACCAGTTGGCTGTTACTCCATCTCTCTTCCTCTCCTCTGGTCTTATTTCCTGAGATATAATATTGAAATTAGGCCAATTGAAAACCCTTACAATAGCCTCTAGGTGTTAAGTGAAAGAAAAGGTTGTACATTTCTCCATTTAAATCAAAAACTACAAATAATGAAGCTTAGTGAGGAAGGCATATTGAAAGCTGAGATAGGCAGAAAGCTAGGCCTCTTGTGCCAAATGGTTAGCAAAGTAAGTGAATGCAAAGGAAGAGTTCTTGAAGGAAATTAAAAGTGCTTCTCTGGTGAACATGGATGATAAGAAAATGAAGCATCCTTATTGCTGATAAACTGAAAATTTTTGTGATCTGGATATAAGATCAAAGCACCCTCAACATGCTCTTAAGTCAGAGCTTGATCCAGAACAAGGACCTAGCTCTCTTCATTTCTATGAAGGCTGAGAGAGGTGAGAGGCTGCAGATGAGAAGTTTGAAGCTAGCAGGAGTTGGTTCATAAGGCTTAGGGAAAAAAGCCATCCTCACACATTAAAGTTCAAGGTGAGCAGCAAGTGCTGATGGAGAAGCTACAGTAAGTTACCCAGAAGGTCTAATTGAGATAATTAATGAAGATGGCTACACTAAACAACAGGTTTTCAGTGTAGGTGAAACAGCTTTCTGGGAATAGATGCCATTTAAGTCTTTCATAGCTGGAGAAGAGAATTGAATGCCTGGCATCAAAACCTCAAAAGACAGGCTGACTCTCTTGAAGCCAGTGATCATTTACCATTCTGAAAATTGTACGGCCCTTAAGAATTATGCCAGGTCTACTCTGCCTGTATTCTGTAAGTGGAACAAGAAAGACTGGATGACAGTACATCTATTTACAACATAGTTTACTGAACATTTTCAGCCCAGTCTTGAGAACTGCTCAGGAAAAAGGATCCTTTCAAAGTACTGACAGTATACCTGGTAACCCAAGAGAGATAAATGCTAACACATCCATGCCTGTTCTAACATACCCCATTCTGCAACCCATAGAACAAGGAGTAATTTCAGCTTTTGAGTCTTACTGTGTAAGATACACGTTTTTTAAGGCTCTAGCTACCATAGATAGGGATTGCTCTGACCGATCTGGGCAGAGGAAATTGAAAATTTCCTGAAAAGGATTCACCATTCCAGATGCCATTAATAACATTTGTGATTCATGGGAAGAAGTTGAAATACCGACTTAACAGGAGTTGGGAAGAAGTTGATTCCAGTCCTCATGGATGACTTTGAGGGGTTCAGGACTTCAATGGAGGAGGTAACTGCAAATGTGGAAAGAGCAAGAGAACCAGAATTAGAAGTGGAGCCTGAAGATGTGCCTGAATTGCTGCAGTGACATAATAGAATTTTGATGAGGAGTTGCTTCCGATGGATGAGCAAAGAAAGTGGTTTCTTTAGACAGAATCTGCTTCTGATGAAGATGCTGTAAAGATTGTTGAAATTGACAGCAAAGGATTTAGAATATCCCATAAACTTAATTGATACAACAGCAGCAGGGTTTTGAGAGGATTAACTCCAGTTTGAACAAGAAGTCATACTATGGGTAAATGCTATCAGGCAGCTACACAGAAGTTGTTCAAGAGTCCATTGATGTGGCAAATTTCATTATTATATTTTAAGAGCTTGCCATAGCCACCCCAACTTTCAGCAACCACCACCCTGATCAGTCAGCAGCCATCAATATTGAGGCAAGACCCTCCACCAGCAAAAAGACTATGAAAAAGCTCAGATGATGGTTAGCATTTATCAGTAAAGTATTTTTTAATTAGGTATGTATGTTATTTTAGACATAATTGTGTTACACACTTAATCGACTACATTATACTGTAAATGTAACATATGTACTGGAAACCAAAAAATTCATTTGATTCGCTTTTTTGTAATACACTTGCAGTGGTCTGGAACTGCATGTGCAATATTTCTGAGGTATGCTTGTAGTTCATTTGTTTCTAAGGCCTGTCCATTAGAAGTGTGGGGGCACTTCTCATGGGCTCATCTATCTAATTTAGCTCAAGAAAGCACTTTGAAATGTCCTTATCACATGTGGTCAGAACCATACACTTACTCTCAGTGCGGTAACAAACCCATATGTCCTAGATGTTTTCTGTCTAATTTTTGTGCCATTGGATGGTCATGATAGTGTCTTTAGGAAGTATCTTAGTGATGTCTGTAGTTACTCACAAGTACTTTTGTATTCATGGTTGTAGAAACACATGTCAGCATGTGTTTGATACCATTGAATGTGCTGTGAGTTTTCTGTGTTAAAGTGCATTCTACAATTTTTTTTAAATTTTGTAGTTTCAGATCACTCTCAATTTTGATGTTCTTATTTCATTACTGTGCTTTTTCACAGGGTTGTTTCTTCATTTGTCAGTATTAATAGTTTATCCATATTTTAAATTCAGATGACATGAAAATGGAGACTGAAAACAAGAGGAACAAAAAGAGTCTTCTAGACCAGCATGGACAGTACCCTATATGGATGAACCAAAGACAAAGAAAAAGGCTGAAGGCAAAGCGAGAGAAAGGGAGAGGGAAAAGTAGAGCAAAAGCAGCAAAGGCAGCCAAGGGTTTGGCCTGGTAGACTTGAAAAATGCCACGGGACAGAGCTTTGATTGGGACATTTGCATCGATCCCAGCTTCCACCAAATTGAAACTTGGTTTTTGTGTGTTAACCTGGCCTTTTTGTTCATTTCATACCCACTGAACAAAACTGTTCAAATTTTTTTTGGAACTTGAATAAAGTATTTCCTTTGGTGAATGAAAGCTGCCCTGGTACTTGGATGCTAATATGCACGGATTCAGACATCAAACTTCTGTCAGGTGTTAATGTGTTTGTGATTGTTTCATCTTAGTGAAGGTAAAACAAATGATACTATGCTGACAAAAGTTGAGCTTGATTTAAGAGAACAATTACGTTCTTTTAAAGTATAGTGTCAGGGGATCTTACAAGCAGTACATTTGGAGTTTTGATTTTGTGTAATGCAGAATAAAAGGTATTTTGTCCAGCTCTTAAGATATTTTCTTTCATATATCTTTTAGGTTTTCTAGTAGTGGAGAAGACCAGAGTTTTCAGGTAAATTTTTCCTAAATCTTACCTTTTTAGGTAGACTATTAACATGTGTAAATTAGTATGTACAAATCTCCATCTTAGGACATCATGGAACTAGTTTAATGTTCTCCAGCTTTTATATTATGTAGCCAGAAGTAAGCAGCATTTCTCAAAACCAGTTATTCCAGATGCATGGTGAAAAAGTACATTTTGTGGTCACATCAATTTGGGGAATGCTACATACTTAAAGACTGACAAAGTATTCATTTTGTATTAGTATTGTCTTACGGTGATCTAGAAGTAAAGGAACCTGTTTCACTTGTAGTTTAGCAGTTTGAACTTAGCATTCCCTCCAGAGTTGCACTGTACTTAAATTAATCATCATTGTCTAGTCACTAGAGCAGCAAATATTTATGAGTGCTCCTGTGTGCCAGGGACTTTTCCAGATGCTAGGGACACAGGGAACAAGTCACAGCATCTGCCCTCATGGGCGTCTATTCAGAAGAGACTTAGCTTCAGAGGAAAAGTGAGGTCTATTAAAATAAGGTCAGTTAGTCGTCAGGACACAGATTTTGTGCCAGGCACACTGCTAGGCTGGGACATAATTTAGAGATAAATAAGACATGACCTGAATCTTTAAGGAGATTTGATCTGTAAAATTTAATATCAGTAAAATCTTAAATTGTTTACTACAATACTTTTCTCAATTTACTCAGTGGTAGCTGAACAAAAGTTTTTTTTAAATACTAAAATGACTTTACTCAAAAGAAGCTAATAGGAGATGTGAGTTGGAAAATAAATGTGATTCATGGCCTCTTTTACCTTTTGGTACAGTTATGAACAGCAGAGTTTGTGAGGAAGAAGTACATAAAATGTTTATTCATGAAATAAAATGTTGCTAGCATTCAATTAAGCCTCTGACATTATCAGCCTAAATATACTAGCTAAGTTATTATTTTTTAACACCATCATAAATATTGTCTACTCAGTGATGTTACACTCTTGGTCCTTATTTGAAATTTGGGAGCATTGTTAAGTATTTTTTAGCTGAATTTTCTTTAAGTTGAGGTTATAGGCCAATGCCAGGAATATATTTATGTTTCCTGTGGCTGGTAACCTCTAATTTGACTTCATGGAATTAGCTTTGAGATTTCATCCAGTGCTTCTCAGTGATGTTAGGCTGTTCACTTGAGTTTGTCCAGTCATGAAATTTGTCCAGCCAGGCCTGAACTTAAAAAAATAAAAATGAAAGCACCACTATCCTGTTTGAGAAATATTCTTAAATGTCATGGGCTCTGGAAAGGTGGCTATTAAAGAGCCATTGTCCTGCACCAGCTTGTGATTGGGGCCCCTAAGGCACTGAATTCCTGAACTGTACTGCAAGCAAGATTCTTCCCACCTCTACATTTTGGCAGGAAATTTAGACTGGCATTCCAAAATGAAGTGAAGTGTAGTCCTTTAATCCTTTAAATGATTAGCTCTTTTTATTTTTCACATTTTATCTTTTTTTTTTGAAGTATCGTGTTACACAATGTTATATTCATTTCAAATATATAACAGTCAACAGTAATTCATATTAAATCCTCACCCCCTCTAGTGCGGTTACTATCTGTCAACATAGGAAGGTGTTACAGAATCATTGGCTGTATTCTTCATGCTGCACTGCTATCCCCGTGACCAGCTTCCATTATGATGGACAATATTTGTGACCCCCTTATCCATCTCACCCTCCCCAACCATCCGCCCCAACCTCTCCCCCATGGTAACCACCGGTCACTTCTCAGTGTCTATGATAGTCTACTGATGATTAGCTCATGTTTTTAAGATGTGTCATCTTTTTATCTGACTAATGTTTTCCATTGCTGTAAAACCACCAGATGGAGCTCAAGTTAAGCACCAAATCATTTTTGGAATTAGATTGAGTGTACTAAATCACAATTGAAATGTAACATTGATTTTGTTTTTTAAGAAATTAAGTTTAAAATCATTTAAGATAATCAAAATTGATTTCATTTATTTGTTGCTTTGTATGCCAGGCTTTGGTCTAAATTATTTAAACTTGAACTCTTCAGTCAAAGCATTAACTCATTTCATCTTCCCAACAATCCTGTGAGTTTGGTGCTAGTATTATTTCTTATTTACACTTGAAACTGAGGCAAATAGGCCATTTAGCCTAAATGGTTAAAATTGTTTTAGCTAAAACCAGGAGAGATTCAAATTCAGACAAGCTTCAGATCCTGCAGTCATAGAATAGTTTTAGGGTAGAATACCTGTTTTTAGTTCAATCCAGTTTGCCGGCTCAGGGTCAGATAAAGAGCAGGTTTCAGTAGAGAGATGATTTATAGACCCTTCTCAAATCTCTGGCCTTAATTGGATTGGAGTTTCCTAGGTAGCACTCCCTTAGAATGGGCTGACCCAATCCTGAAGTTGTAATCCTCAGTCAGTGGTGCCCAAGCTACTAATCAGAGGAGAAATGGGAACTGCAGCTGAAAGTCTAAGGTAGAATCAAGAAGGGGTTTTGACCACATTTTTTCTTTCTAATGTCACATTGATGTAGATACTTTTTTTATCCACTAGTTCACATATTGCCTAGAATAAACATGCAACGGAATGTATTTGTTTACTAGGAAATTTGCATCTGTACATCTTGGATATGATCTTTAGGAGTTGGAGAAGAAAAAGATAGCTGGTTTGATTTATGTATCTGAAATAGACTGGTGTTGACAGTGAGAGGTAGTGGTATGTAGTTTAGAGCAGTGAAGTGCTAGCCACAAAATATGGGAAGGATCTAATGAGACTTCAAGGAATTCCTGCAATTGAGATGTAGATGTTTGACTTGAGTAAGTTTACTAGCTAAGTAACTAATTTCTGATGCCACCTGGCAGATGATTAAAATTCATGCTTACCACAAAATACAATTCTTTTTTCTCTATGTTTTCCAGCATATGAAAGTGTTGTTGTAGCAGACACATAGCTGTATCACAAGGAGATGTTCAGGAGAAGTGGGGAGCTGTTACATACTCATGCCAGGTCAAAGACCACTCTGCTGTTGCCAAGGCCCTATCAGGCAGCAGGAGGACCAGGGCTAGTTTTGTGCCTGCTCACCAAAAATCCCTAAATTTTATGTAGTCGAGTGCCAATTTGCACCTATTTTAGACCAGGAGAAAAATATGTCAAATGAGACTCACTTGGTGAAATAATAGTAATAACTACCAGCATTCAGTGGATGCTATGTGTTAATACTTGACCTGTATTTCATTTAATCCTTAAAACAATGCTGTGGACATTATTCTTTTGTTTTATTTATTTGTTATTAAGTAAATGTAATCATTTATTTGCAGATGAGGAAACAGCTTTGAAGAGGCAAGTAAATTTGTCCGAAGTCATGTAACTTAAGTGTGGGCAAGGGTGTCCCAGGGTGTAAAATGAAAGCCTCTCATGGGAATCTTTGGAGATAACAGATTTTGATTCGATCTAAGGAAGAACCTTCTGACTAAGATGTTGGGAGATGGAATAGGCAGGCTTGGGAGTACTGTCCTGTCAAATGAAGGCTGGACAGCCACTTGAAGGTAGCAGGATGGATTCAAACCTTGTACTTGAAATTTGGGTGGAAAGCTGCTAAAGTCCTTTCTAGCTAAGAAAATGCCTTGCAGGAATTTGTCATGTCCGAAATGTATTGTGCTTATTTTGCCCTGACAGTCTTTTGGCACCACATGATTGCAGACATAAGTATCTTTTTGGTGGAAATAACAAAATCTGAAATCTCCTTAAATTTGTTAATGTTAAATCTGGTATTCATTCCACTAAGTTCCACTTTAAAGTATGCAAATGTTATAAACATCTGCTTTAAACAATGAATGGGGTAAGGTCCTTTGCATTTTAATTTAAAGAATGGCACAGTTTTATAATACATTAATTTTAAAACATGCTGAATGTATTGAATTTTCCAAAGTGATGACTTCTCTTGGCATCATGTTATCTTATGAAACACTTTCTCACTCTCACAATGTGTCTGTATAGTTTTCAATACCAGCAAAACCTTTAAATATTAGTTGGGTGTTGTGTATCATTGTATGGTGACTGCTAGTACATATGGTATTTCTGATCCATGTAATAAAGTACATTTGTCATGTATCTTGTGATCTGCATGACCTCTCAACTGTTACTTCATAAATCTGCTCCATCAGAGAACTGCTTTGTACAGCAGTGGTTGAAGCTGCTTTTAATAAACTAATATTTTGTGTCTTTTATATGTAATCAACAGGGAGTATTATAGACTTGTGCCTCTCTAGAGAAACATTCCACTAACCTTCTTTTCTCATGACAATAATGGAAAAAAACAGCTTGGGAAAAGCACAGATGTTCAAGAACATATGTTGTTTGCTCCTAAAAGTCATCTGAAGATCTTTTGTATTGCTCCAGGGTTTTTTGGTTTTGTTTCATTTTTAATGCTTTAGGGAGGAAACAGTTTGAGATACGTGATGGGGGGGAGACAGAACTATAAATTTCAGTGAGACAGCAAGATTGGATGCTATTTGTCAAAATTCTGAATGCCTCCCCTTGCTCACACGAAGAGGTGATATTCTTGAGCAGAGCTGCAGGCAGTTGGCCAAAGACCAGCTATTCCCACATGCTTCCCTACACAGACATAAGCATTCTACTCTAGTTTTAGTCTTTGTTCTGTGCCAATGTTAAAACAGTGTATAAGAGTACAGGTAATTAGTAATTTAGGTAATTCCTTGAGTATTTGGGTATGGGCTATTGTCTTCACTGTGGAAATTTGCTCAATGAGTTGGCTTTCCACAGTACAAGCAATTGGTTGTTGATAACTGTAGGAAAATGTTCTTGGTAATGCTTAAGAAAAGGAAGCTATATGCCTTTGGTGACGTTGGTACGGACGTCCATTATAAGCCTGTGAATGTATAAGAGTTGCTATAAAGAGAATGGGAGCCAGCTGTCCCCAGTCTGTAATGACGAAAGAGGTTTTCACCATAGAAAGGATCTGGGTTAAATACAACTTCCTGAATGTGTTATTTAAAGCCAGGTATGAACTGAACAGAGGCTGTTGAATTGTCTGTGGAAGAGAGGGAGAGTGTTAGAGAAAGAAATGGAAGGGGGCAGAGACTGGGAGATCCCCACTTAATTGAGGTGGTTTAAGTGTAATTCCACCCAAGGCTTATTTTTTTTTTCACACTGACACATCTCAGGCTATGAGGTTTAAAAGGTCAGACCTGAAGAGTATACTAGTTGTGAGAACTAAAGTGCCAGAGGAACCCTGGGTCTGGAGGTCCTTATGGTATAATTCTTAATTGGAAGGAAATGCTAAGGTGTGACCAATGGATGAGGAAATTGACCCATGGTTAATTTTCCACCCTTGTTATTAAACACCAGTCTACACGCTGAGGTCACAGTATCAGAGAGAAATGTGGCACAGAGCAGTTTCTGGACAGGCAAATCGTTGATAGGCTGAGACTGCTTGGGTTGGGTTGGAGGGCTGGGGAAAGGGTACGGCTACCATGTCCCTGTATGGTGTGTACCAGCTGAATATTTTTACTAGGAAATCACCAAGACCAGGGTTTCAAGTCAAACTTGGCACTTTGAATTCCAGAGAGCAGAGACTGAGAACAGGGAAAATTAACCCTTCCCTTTTTCTTCCCTCCTGGCTGTCAATCCTGCCTTTGTGTACATTTGGTTCTCTGTATTGCACCTCCCTTTTCTTGGCATACATTCACTTTTAGTCTTTCTCCTTCAGTCCATTTTTCTTGCATAGTATTAAAATATTTTGTTTTAAGTAAAAAGTTTAAGTCAAATATATTTTATTCACTTTTTTGGGAAGAAAAATGCCACCTATGTTAGTTGAAAGTGCTTTTTGTTTATAAATGACCCCTGGCGTTTTTCTCCTACTTCTATGCTACTTCTCTTCATCATGTTGTCCTTCTCTCTGCCTCTGTATTTGTCTTTTTGTTGTGCTTCTACACTGGCCTCTTGTTCTGTGTGGACATTTAATTTCTTTCTTGGGCTCAAAGCACTACCCTTCTCGGATTCTCTTTCTACCTACCCACTTGGCTCTTCCCCTTTCATTTCAGGCTTTCCTCTTGTTTTCCTTCCACATCTAACCTTAATGGGATGCATGAATAGAAAATATGCTTTACGATAGGGGCAGGCAAATCAGCTGGCCATCTATTTTTGTGAGTAAAGTTTTATTAGGACATAGTCTCACCTACTTACCTGTGTATTGTCTGACTGCTTTTGCGCTAAAAAGGCAAAGTTGAATAGTTAGGAATGAGACATTTGGCCTGCAAAACCAAAAATATTTACTATCTGGCCTTTTAAGAAAAAGTTTGCTGAATCCTGCTTTAAAATATTTTCTATATTTACTGAACGAAGGCTTTTGTACTTTATTTGGAGACTTAGGTGATTTGGGTTGATTTCGTGTCTCCTGTCCCTACTTAATGAAATTAGGCTGCATTTTCTATTTGCAAGTTCTCAGATTTCTTACATGAAGGAAGTGATATTCACACCAGAAAAGACAAGCTTGCTCTCACTGACCATCACGGTGGGTAACACCAATGGGTGTCTGTGTTGTGCTTGCGTGTGTGGTATGTTCCTCACCTTAAACTTCTGTTTTTTTTAGTTTTTGGACCAAAAAAAAAAAAAGATGATTCCATTGTAAAGCCTTTCAAAAATCTCATTGCTAATTTTTCCTTTAAGTCTATGAACAGTTTTTGGAAATGTTACATGCTGGAGAAAGGACTTTGTTTTAATTTAATGTGGCACCTAGAATCCTGGCACACATAAGAGCATTCCAGTTGAGTTTGATTTGGTGGGTGGTCTAGCTGAAAATGCTTTACACAATATGCTTACAGGTTGGTTTCATTAACATGAAATTAATATGGACTAAAATAGTCATAGGGTTTAAGGCTGCAAAATGTTTTAGAGATCCCCTATTTCAACCCTGTGCTTTTTAACAGATGAGGAAACTGAAAGATTCCAATTTGCTCAAGCTTTTAGGAGTTCATGACAGAGTCCAGGAGCCCAGGACTCTTTACAGTCAGTCCAATCTTTACCTAAAACAGTGACAGTTAGCCACACAAATGTAACATTCTGACTAATATCAAGATTAATTCTTTTCCCTTCTATACAAAGAGGGGCTGCTAAAGGAAACTAGCTTCTGCAGGTCTCTTTCTGCTGTGTTAATAATCAAACCTTTCCCACTGTGACTGTGCCTCTGCCTCACTGGCGATATAACATCTTTTAGCTAAAATAAAAACAAACCTCCTTCTTGCCCCTGTGTTCCCCATAAAAGGCTGGATTTGTTGGGGTTTTTTTTTTTTGTGTGTGTGTGTGTGTTGTCTCTACACTCTTCTACTTCATCCTGGATAGCTGTCAATTTCTTTTTATAACTTTTATTTTTTCTCATGAAAGTAACGTGTTGTAGAAAATTAGAAAATCCAGGAAAGTCTAAATAAAATATAACCATTCATAATCCAATCTGCCAGAGAATATGTGCATGTGGGAATATTTTCACAATTGTCTTTGCACTGTATAATTTTATATTCTGCTTTCTTTATATTATGAGGATTTTCCCCATGTCACTGAAAATTCCTTCAAAGTATTGTTTGAAAAGTTCCCTCCTATTCTTTCTTGTGGGTAAGCTATAAATTATCTTTTTTGCCTCTTTTTGAACATTTAAAACAGTTTTTTTTAAATTGAAGTATTGCTGATACATGGTTTCAAATATACAACACAGTGATTCAACAGTTACCCATATTGTTAAATCCTCACTCTCACTAGTGCAGTTACTGTCTGGGCATTTAAATTTTCTCTGAAATTTTTTTTGTTACTAAAATATTGCCCAGTAATATTAATGGCTTTAATAATCTTAATCTGATTAGATCCTTACAGAAGAGTTCTAGAAAAGAATGAACTTTTCATAACAAGATTCCTAATCCATATAAGCCAACTGCTTTCCCAAAAGGCTGAAACAGTCAACAACTCTTCCAGAAGTGTGTGACTGACTGGGACACTTGAAGAGCTGTAAATAAAGCCTTTTAAAATATTCCTTTCAATATGTCACTTTCTAGCTAAAAATCTGTGCATGGCTGCAGGATCTAGTCTAAGCATCTTAGTGCACATCTTCCATGCCAACTTTCTCAACCACTGCAATCTGGCATCTGCTCCCATCTGTCTGCCCAGAGGCATCAAGGAAATAGCCCTGAACTGGAACAAGTGTCAGAAAACGGGGCTTCAAATCCCAGATCTGCTACTTAGTAGAATGTGATCTCAGGCAAGGAACTGAATTTCTTTGAGCCTGTTTCCTCAGCTCTAAAATGGAAATAATAAAGCAGACCTTGATTTGTGGGTATCTGTGAGATATGCAAGAAGTGTTTTTAATCTGGAGTGCTGTATATAATGGTAGGGGGGATATAGTCATTGAGATTATTCTTTGGGGTAGTGTGGTAGTTCTGTCCACCAAATATTTTTTATATTTGACTCATGGTAGAATTTTGCTTCCCCTCATTTTCATTTGGATGTGGCCACATGACTGGTTTTGTCTAATTCCATGTTTGATGTGAGTGAAAGTGACATGCACTTATGTGTGAAGTTTATGAAGAGCTAGGCCTTAGCTACTCTCCTATTCTCTCTCCCTGGGCAAAGGGCAGTGTGGCAGATAGTGGCTCCATGAGCCTGGGACCTGGAGAAAGAGCATCAGTGTGGACAGGAATTCCTAGCCAACCAATGATGGACCTGTATCCTGAGCAAAAGTTAGACTTGGCTTTTCTAAAGCCCAGTGTTGGCGGGTTGTTTGGTAATGCACTCTGACCTACCAACACCAGCCTCGTCTTGGTCCTTCTGTCTCTACAGCATTTGGTATTGAAATTCTTGCAACCGTCTTCTCCTTTCATTTGGTGCCATTAGCACTCATGGTGTTTTCCTCCAACTTTTGACAAATCCTAGGTCTCCATTGCATTCTCTTCATTCATTTCCTACTTAAATATGATTATGAGTTTCTGACCACATCATCTCCTTTTGGTATATGCTTACTTTCGCCAATTTAGTTTACTCTCCCAGCTTTAAATATTATGTCTCTTTGAGCCCTGTATGTTTGAAAAACATTTCCAGTTTGAAATCACCAGTCTACCCTTTTTCTAATGCCTTGAGTGCAAGGACTCTAGACTGGAACCAGACGGCCAGCTGTCTCTTCCACTTACCTAACTGAGAGAGACTTATGCTCTCTGTGTCTGTTTCTTTGCATCTATAACATAGGGATAACTGTAGTTCGTACCCCAGAGATGTTTGTGAAGATGAAATAAGAAAATACACGTAAAACACTTCCAGTACCTACCTGGGTTCAGTACACTAACTAGAAATGGAAGTGGTTGTTTTTTGTTACATATCTTATCTCCCTCCTTCACTCCCCAAGTTCTACCTCCAGGTCTGGTAAGATATGCTTACAATTAGAATCCCCGTATTTTATGTAGGTCTAATATGCCATTGATGTCTAATATTAAGAGTGAGAAATTGGAACTCTTGCCTTAAAGAGTGCTCGCTTTATTTTTAAGTTGAATTACTGTCTTTAGGTGGGTCATACATTTTTAAGTCCTCACAGCACTTAAACCCTACTCCTTATTGTTTTATACACACTTAAGTGGTTGACCTTGGAAGGAAATTTCCCTTTAGCAAACCTGCTCTACCCATACCTGCTAAAGTTTCCCCTGTGTACTTTTGATTCATTACTGCCAGAACATCATGGCATCCAATGGCTTTTCCCCTGAGAATGTTCTTGAAAATATTTCTTATTATAGTAAAATACACATGACGTAAAGTTTACCATTTTCACCATTGGTAAGTGTACATTCACCATCATTAAGAACATTCACAGTGTTATACAACCAACATCCCTATCCAGTTCCAGAGGTTTTTTACCATCTTAAATGGAAACTCAGTCCCCATTAAACAGTGACTCCCCATTCCACCCTCCCCTCAGCCTCCAGTAACCATTATTCTCCTTTTTGTCTGTATGAATTCGTCTTTCCTAAGTATGCCCCATGCAAGTGGGATCATACAGTATTTTCCCATGTCTTGACTTCTTTGACTTAGCGTTCTTTTTTTCACAGTTCATCCATGTTGCGGCATGTGTCAGAATTTCATTTATTTAATGGCTGAGTAATACTCTCTTGTATGGATAGACCACAAGTTGTTTATCTATTCAGTAACTGTTGATAGACACTTGGGCTGTCCGGCCAAGACTCTTGAGGCCTGTGGTACCGGCTCATCCATGTTCTCCATCCTCCAGAGAATTTCCCTTCTGCAAATTACTTTGTCTGAACACTTTGTCTGCCTCAAAGTATGTATTAAGTGATGAAAATATTGGGGAAGGAGGTTGGGAAGCAGCAGAGGGAGAGTTCGCAGACTATATAAATGTGACAGTGATAGGCTTTTATTTCTTTTTGCAAAAAAGATGTGATTTTAAAAAGTACTCTTGGTTAATGATTATAATTATGATGTAGGTTTCAAGTTTTTTGGTAGCTGATTTCCTGTGTTTTCCAATCACTTTTGGCTCCTACAAATGGCTTTTTGTATTCAGAAAGTTGGTGGTGGGGGATACAGAAAAGTCCCTCAGTGCTGTGCTGTTGCTGACTTGTGACATCTATTATTTTGTTTGGTGGCTTAGCTTTTGAATTTGGGGGTTGTATTTCTCATGTCTTTGGCACTGTATTTTAAGTTTCTCCAGGGAGGTGAACATTCTATGGTTTGGCAAATCCAGATAAAGAGCATCCATTTCTTAAAGGACTTGATGCATATTTGGAACTCCTTAAAGTGTTTCCTTTTTCTTTCTGTTTCTTCCAGCAACATCCAACACAACAGAACAGCCTGCAGCTAGTAGGCTGTAGTTTGCTATTTAACAAATTGGTTGGAATATTGATTCCAGCTTTCCAAAGTGCCTGCCTTTTTTTTTTTTTTTTTTTGACGCTAGAATACTTGAAATATTCATCTTCCCTTCAAACCACCAACATTCTAGTCAGGATATGTTCAGTACTGATCTTGAGTTGTAATATAAAACTATCAGTTTATATCAGTCCTACCAATAGGAAAAAAAAAATTCAGGGGCAGAGGATGAAATTTTTCCCTGCCAAATTTTGTCTTTCTCTGTGGGTCCATGCTAGTCTGTATCCCTGGTTTAGGCAGTAAAGTATCTTAGTGCTTATAGGATCTTAACACCCTGAGATTTACCAAGAACAATTATGATTTTAATATTATATTGTATTTCATTTCACAGGTTTGTTTTTTAACCTCAGTGGTTATTTCTATTTGCAATTCTGTTTCTTTTTAAATGTGTTAATAAAATGCTTGCATTAAGATTGGCTTGATGCCAGAATCTGATACAGTCTTTCTTCAAGTACGTGATGAAGCTTTTGGCAATATAGCACTTAGAGATCTTTGGATGCATCCTAACTGTACAAGTGGGGAAACTCTTAGTTCCTTATAGAGTTAAACTAAGGTCAGACTTGGTTTCCGACACGAAGTTCAGATGTATTGGCAGACCCCATGCTTGCATTTATTATACTGTAATTTGGGGCTTAAAGAGTTATATCCAGTCCATCCCCAACATCTGGATAGTGTTTATAATGATCACATTTGATCCTAATGTAATTTTGTTGGGGAATTCACTAGAATTCCTCTGTTGGCTACATTACAGCTGAACATGAGATCTGTTAAAATATTACCAAAAACTAGTGACTATCCATAGAGAATACAAAAATAGATTTCATTCTCCTTCCGACCCCCACCGCATGGCATTCATCTATCTGGGCTTCCTTGTCTCCATTGATAAAAATGGGGTGACTCTTTTAACAGCAGCCAACATTTGTCAAGGGTTTGAACTTTGAAAAGCAGAGCAGGCACAAAAATCTTTCCAGGATGATTATTGTACACATGCAGCTCCAAGGCAGCATCATAGACTCAACAGATAAAGATGACATGGGCTTGATGGAGATTTTTCCTGTCATTTTCATTTTGATTTAGATGCTATTATGTCGGGTTAGGAAAACATCACTTGGAAAGTAGAACCAAAGGATTGATTTTAGCCACCCTCCCCTCCATCAATGGAAGCCCCGAATGAATCAAGTTGGACCTTTTAAGGCCTGTAAAGGGAGCCTTTAATTATGAGGGAGGTACTGAGGGTGGAGGGACAAAGGAAGTTTGGCTGTGCAGTTTCAGGACTGCACAGCAAGAAGATTATTAGCATATTTCATATAATTTACTAGCTATGTACCATCCCCATGAAATAATTTTCACACTCAAAAAGAGATAGATGGGAAAAGAAAAAGATAAGGAAGGACAGAGACTGTAACAGTTTTTAGGGAGGGAAAATTGTTTCATTAAATCTAAACAGCATATGCTTTTCTGATGTACTGCATATGCAAGTCTATGCAAATTACTTAATAGCAGTGCACTCAAGAGTAATTTCCATTTCCTCCCAGGATTGTGACGAGAATATTCCTTTTAATCAGATTAGATGACATCCTCTGCAAACTTTTGGGGGTTTCAACTTAATTTACCATGCTAAGTAGTTAGGGTAATTTGAAATAAAGCAATCAGTGGGCTGAAATGAAGCCAAACCTCATTTCTGTCTTTGAGATGAGGAGCTGGCCGGCTGTGTGAGCCCCACAGGACTTCTCTCCTCTCCTCTCCTCTCCTCTCCCTGCTCCCCAGCACCCAAGATCTCAGCAGAGTTCCCAGTGGCCAGTTGCCTTGTTGTGATGGCACCTAGTCAGATCTGTTTCCCAACCGCAGAGCTTGCATGCAATGCTGCATTCCATTCGACCTCCCCCTACTGTTACAATTTATGGTGCTCTGGCAAGCAATGATGGAACGATGAATTCACACTCCTTAAAACTTTCACCTGGGGAAGTCATGGACTGCCACGCTAAAGGTGCTGGGGAAAGGGAGAAACATTCAGTCCAGTACCATGGATGGGCAAGGAGAGTCCTTGTAGGGAAGAACATATACCAGAACACACCTGAAGGTGACAGCTATTTCTCTATGGTGCCTGTGCTGCAGGTGTTGTGCTAGCCCTTGGAAAACTGTGAAGCTGGTTTTGAGGCATTGCTCAAAGTTGTGTGGTCTTTGTGTTGCACAGTTTCAGGGGTACCATTGTCTTGTTGTCATGGTACCATTTATAGCTACAATTCTCCAGCAGATGGTAGTAAAGGGCCTTGGGGAGAGAGTTGGAGTCCTTTTAAAAATGCATCAAGTTGCAGTTTGGACTAAAGGCTGGCTTGGCTTCCCCTTTCACAGGTCTGCTTTATGGGTGGTGGTGTTTGGGGAAGGGAAAGATTTTAATTGCTTAAACTAATGCCCTGCAGAGTGTTAGCATATGAGGTTTAAATATCATCTGTACTCAGGTTGTTATGGATTTACTAGCCACCAAGATATAAGTGAATTTAATGGTGAAATTTCATGTACCAAGATAACTAGTAAATTCTTTCCCTCTTTTTTCTTCAAACCCACCTTCCTCTTGAGGCAATACTTTGACCAAGCTCTTGTTGGTTTTGAGGCACTGAGATCTGATGCCAGTGGCATAGCAAGACATTTATTAAAGGGTTGTTTACAGCCTTTGGACATGACAGAGAAAAGAACAGGCTGCAATCAATTAGCTCTTTACAAATTATTAAGGACATCATATAACCAAAGCAGGTTCCTTCCTACCCACAGGAGCTATGGTTTTCTGAGTGCCTATTGTATCTTTCCATTCATTGTTTTTGTTAATCCCCGAGGCAGTCCTTTAAGGTAGTTATCTTTTCCCCCATTACACAGAGAAGAGAATGGGAAGCTAAGGGGCCCACAGGAAGCTTTTCAGTTAGCATGGAGATTCAAATATTAAGCTGCCTGACACGGAAGCCCAGCCTCATGTCACTAGAATGTGTCACCACCTGACGACGAAAAGTGGAACTGAGGGAGATTTCTTTCTTACCAGTTTGCGTTATGGTTGAATAGGTGTAACATGTGCATGATCAATTCAAATACACAGTCACAAGTAGGGTTCTGTCCTTCCATGCCTCTTCCCCCAGCCACACTCCCACTGGCAACCACAAATTTCCTGTATATTCTTTCAGAAATATTTTGTGCTTTTATAAACATATATGTATATATTCTTTTATATAAATGGTAGCACATTACACACACAGTTGTCTTTTTTACCACTTAATGTGTCTTGGAGGTGAGCTAAATAATTTTTTTGATAGCTGCAGAGTTGGAAATACTTCCCACTGTATGTGTGTATACCATAACTTTATTTAGCTGAAATTGATTTATTTAACTGATGCATTTATTCAACTGAGATTGATGAACCTAACAGATTATATTATCAAATGACTATTCCTATCCATGTAGTCCACCTTTAAAGACTTCCCGATGAACAAATGCCTCAACACTGGACTAGCATAAGGCCCCCAGAGTCACTAAATAGCAGATATATTTTTGAAGAAAGTTGTTTTGTTTTTTAAAAATATGACCTCTAACAGGTGTGCCTGCACATGCATACACAGACACCCACACAGGCTGCTTGCACTAGAATTAAAGGTTACCAAAGAAAGGTAGTGTTCAAGAAGCTAGTAGTGTTTATAGGGTCCTTAAGCCTCTTCAACAGTAGTTGAACAATGAAACATAGTTCATTCTGTCGTCTGTTTAAAACTCAACTCTCTTTGGGGTAGGATGAGTTGGATCTGTAAGAAAAAAGTAGGCATAGATCAGCCTTCCAGGAGAGAAAGAGAAGGAACTAATAACAAAAGAAGGAATCCCAAAATCTTTAAAGATAGAGAAAAACTCCCTTCTAATCCAGTAAAGTTCAGTCTCTTTGGATCGAAAGAATTCTTTGGGGTTGAAGTGAGTACTGCTCTGCTGTCTGTGTCGATACCTTATTAAGATGAATTATAACTTTAAAAGTGCTTAAGAGTTCCCCCCAAAATGGAATTCATATCCCACTAACTTCATTTGCTCCCCAGAAGTTATAAGGAGCTTGTTGATAGAGAGAGAGAAAATGAGAGAACACAGCAGTTATTTTCCCAATATCTACTTGCATTTGAGGTCGGGCCCTGTGTAGAATTTCCAGGATATCAGTGGAACATCTCTGATGATAGGCTTTCAAATAGTCCACATACTTTCATTTTGCCTCTGTCATAGGTTTCCTGTTTAAATGGCAATCTACTAAGGATCTATCCAGTATTTCCAGTATTGCACTTTTATTTCCACATATATGTTGTTAATGGAATTTTGCCCCCTGTCCAGCGCTCTTCCAATCTACTGCAAGCAGCCTATGTCGGGAAGTCCAAGGACCTGGGGGCTGGTCTCCTGCAGTACCAGCTGCCTTCACTGCTTCTCCCCATGCCATGCTCACACCATGCCACATCCTGCTCCATCTCTCATCTAAAGGCTATGATATTATCCTCTGGAAAGGTGGAGACCTCTTCATTTGCTGGTTGCAAAAGATCTCAGAAGTCTGATATGGAAGCATAGGGGCAGAGGGTGACTTAAAGCAGAAGCTACCAGAATGAAGGAGCTATCTGTGACATATGAAAAAATGGAGTGAGCTGGATTATGTAGAATCATGGTTTTAGATGTAGAAGAAATCTTAGAGGTCATCTAGTCTAGTGGTTCCTGAGCCTGGCAAGAGCATGAACTGAGAAATATTAAAATACATATTATATACATACATACACAGGCAGGAATGAATTTACACCACACCATGCAGGTGCAAGAAATGCCATGTCATTTATCTAAGTCAAATGAAAGCCCTTCTGACCAAGGTAGGGGTTCAGACCCTTCTTCTCTTTGGGTTGTGTAAGTGTTCCTGGGGACTTTTGCATGGCCATAATAGTCAACTATTGATGCAATGATGTATTGCAAGCTCAGTGACTTATAACAATAAATTTATTTCTTATGTTCACAGGTCTGAGGTTGAGCTCAGGTGTGCTGCACAAGTCATTCATTTTCCTTTAACCAACAGCTGTCGAGAACATGTTCTTCTCATGGAAAATGCCAGGAATGCAAGAGATCATAAAAAAACCTACTCAAGTCCACTCCAAGCCTCTGCTTCATTCACACCCATCAGAATAAGTCATGTGCCCAAGGCCAGTGGCAGTGGGGGAGTATCCCCACCACAGTGGGAGGGCACTGCAAAGTTACGTGACCAAAGGCCTGGGCGCGTAGTCCTATGACAGATGAGGAAACTTATTGGAGCAGTGACGCTTACCTTCATCTGGCTCCTGAGACATCTTACTGCCTGCCTCATTGGGGATTCCTGCCATGTTTCTTCTGTGGGTCCTTCTTTTCCCAGTCTTTATTCAAGCATTCAGCACTGGCAATTCCCAGGGCTGCTTCCTTTGCATTCTTCTCTATTTGCTTATATCCCCTTGTTCGTCACATGGGAGACTCGGCTCTATGTGCCAAGGGCCTCCACGTTTCCATCTCCAGCCAGTTCGGAGCTCCAGATGCCTGAATCTCCACAGATGCCCAACAGACATCTTAGACTCAGCATGGCCCTTCCAGAGCTGCTCTCCCTACAGCCCTCTCTCTTTCAGTGACTGGAAAGTCCACCCTCCTGTCATTCAAGTCAACAGTCTTGGAGTCATCTTGAGTCATCTCTTTCCCCACATGCCCTTATCTGATCTCCAGGCAAATCCAAAAAAAAAAAATCCAGAACCTTGCCCCTTCTTACCACCCTCACTGACCACCCGCTTTGTATGAGCCCTGGTACCTGTCACCTGGACCACTTGGATAGCCTCCTAACAGGTCTCCTTGCTTCTCCTTTGCCACCCACAGTCTAGTCAGAGTAATCCTTTTGAGATGTAATTCACATAAAGTTACTCTTCTGCTCAAAACCCTATTTCACACAAATTAAAACCCCAAATCTTTGCAATGCCCTGCAACACTGTCCATCTGTTCCTAACATCACATCTGATGATGGTCTCCTACTGTTCTCCCCCTAACTCACTCTGCTTCATCCATCCAGCCTCCTTGTTTCTTGAACACCATGTGTCCTCTGCCTTGTTAGCTTGGCTTTCTCTTCTCAGATCCTCTTTGTGCAGATACCTGCTTGTTCAGACATCTGCCCCAGGTAGCTCCCTCACCTCTATCTAATGTTCGCTCAAACGTTACCTTCCCAGTGGGACCAAATGTGGCCAGTATGTTTAATACTGAACCTGATGCCTGCCCCCGGTCCTGAGAGAGTATTCATGATTCCCCTTAACTGGTTCTGCTCTTTTTATTTATATATTTATTTATTTTTATTTTGTTATCATTAATCTACAATTACATGAAGAACATTATGTTTACTAGGCTCTCCCCTATCCCAAGTCCCCCCCACAAACCCCATTACAGTCACTGTCCATCAGCATAGTAAGATGTTGTAGAATCACTACTTGTCTTCTCTGTGTTGCAAAGCCCTCTCCTTTCCCCCACCCCCACATTATACATGCTAATCATAATACCCCTTTCTTCTTCCCTACCCTTATCCCTCCCTACCCTCCCGTTCTCCCTGGTCTCTTTCCCTTTGGTAACTGTAGTCCATTCTTGGGTTCTGTGATTCTACTGCTGTTTTGTTCCTTCAGTATTTCTTTTGTTCTTATACTCCACAGATGAGTGAAATCATTTGGTATTTGTCTTTCTCTGCTTGGCTTATTTCACTGAGCATAATACCCTCTAGCTCCATCCATGTTGTTGCAAATGGTAGGATCTGTTTTCTTCTTATGGCTGAATAATATTCCATTGTGTATATGTACCACATCTTCTTTATCCATTCATCTACTGATGGACACTTAGGTTGCTTCCATTTCTTGGCTATTGTAAATAGTGCTGCAATAAACATAGGGGTGCATCTGTCTTTTTCAAACTGGAGTGCTGCATCCTTAGGGTAAATTCCTAAAAGTGGAATTCCTGGGTCAAATGGTAAGTCTATTTTGAGCATTTTGAGGAACCTCCATACTGCTTTCCACAATGGTTGAACTAATTTACATTCCCACCAGCAGTGTAGGAGGGTTCCCCTTTCTCCACAGCCTCACCAACATTTGTTGTTTCTCTTTTGGATGGTGGCCATCCTTACTGGTGTGAGGTGATATCTCATTGTGGTTTTAATTTGCATTTCTCTGATAACTAGCGATGTGGAGCATCTTTTCATGTGTCTCTTGGCCATCTGAATTTCTTCTTTGGAGAAGTGTCTGTTCAGCTCCTTTGCCCATATTTTAATTGGGTTATTTGCTTTTTGTTTGTGAGGTGCATGAGCTCTTTATGTATTTTGGATGTCAAGCCTTTATCAGGTCTGTCATTTACAAATATATTCTCCCATACTGTAGGGTACCTTTTTGTTCTATTGATGGTGTCCTTTGCTGTACAGAATCTTTTCAGCTTGATATAGTCCCACTTGTTCATTTTTGCTTTTGTTTTTCTTGCCCAGGGAGATATATTCATGAAGAAGTCACTCATGTTTATGTCCAAGAGATTTTTGCCTATGTTTTTTTCTAAGAGTTTTATGGTTTCATGACTTACATTCAGATCTTTGATCCATTTTGAATTTACTTTTGTGTGTGGGGTTAGACAGTAATCCAGTTTCATTCTCTTACATGTAGCTGTCCAGTTTTGCCAGCACCATCTGTTGAAGAGACTGTCATTTCCCCATTGTATGTCCATGGCTCCTTTATTGAATATTAATTGACCATATATGTTTGGGTTAATGTCTGGAGTCTCTAATCTGTTCCACTGGTCTGTGGCTCTGTTCTTGTGCCAGTACCAAATTATCTTGATTACTATGGCTTTGTAGTAGAGTTTGAAGTTGGGGAGTGAGATCCTCGCCATTTTATTCTTCTTTCTCAGGATTGCTTTGGCTATTCGGGGTCTTTGGTGTTTCCATATGAATTTTTGAACTATTTGTTCCAGTTCATTGAAGAATGCTGTTGGTAATTTGATAGGGATTGCATCAAATCTGTATATTGCTTTGGGCAGGATGGCCATTTTGACAATATTAATTCTTCCTAGCCAAGAGCATGGGATGAGTTTCCATTTCTTAGTGTCCTCTTTAATTTCTCTTAAGAGTGTCTTGTAGTTTTCAGGGTATATGTCTTTCACTTCTTTGGTTAGGTTTATTCCTAGGTATTTTATTCTTTTTGATGCAATTGTGAATGGAATTGTTTTCCTGATTTCTCTTTCTATTGGCTCATTGTTAGTGTATAGGAAAGCCACAGATTTCTGTGTGTTAATTTTGTATCCCGCAACTTTGCTATATTCCAGTATCAGTTCTAGTACTTTTGGAGTGGAGTCTTTAGGGTTTTTTATGTACAATATCATGTCATCTGCAAATAGTGACAGTTTAACTTCTTCTTTACCAATCTGGATTACTTGTATTTCTTTGTTTTGTCTAATTGCCGTAGCTAGGACCTCCAGTACTATGTTAAATAACAGTGGGGAGAGTGGGCATCCCTGTCCTGTTCCTGATTTCAGAGGAAAAGCTTTCAGCTTCTCGGTGTTCACTATGATGTTGGCTGTGGGTTCATCGTATATGGCCTTTATTATGTTGAGGTACTTGCCCTCTATACCCATTTTGCTGAGAGTTTTTATCATGAATGGATGTTGAATTTTGTCGAATGCTTTTTCAGCATCTATGGAGATGATCATGTGGTTTTTGTCTTTCTTTTTGTTGATGTGGTGGATGATGTTGATGGATTTTCGAATGTTGTACCATCCTTGCATCCCTGGGATGAATTCCACTTGGTCGTGGTGTATGATCCTTTTGATATATTTTTGAATTCGGTTTGCTAATATTTTATTAGGTATTTTTGCATCTATGTTCATCAGGTATATTGGTCTGTAATTTTCTTTTTTGGTGGGGTCTTTGCCTGGTTTTGGTATTAGGGTGATGTTGGCTTCATAGAATGAGTTTGGGAGTATTCCTTCCTCTTCTATTTTTTGGAAAACTTTAAGGAGAATGGGTATTATATCTTCTCTGTATGTCTGATGAAATTTCAAGGTAAATCCATCTGGCCCGGGTGTTTTTTTCTTGGGTAGTTTTTTGATTGCCGCTTCAATTTCTTTGCTAGTAATTGGTTTGTTTAGATTTTGTGTTTCTTCCTTGGTCAGTTTTGGAAAGTTGTATTTTTCTAGGAAGGTGTCCATTTCTTCTAGGTTTTCCAGCTTCTTAGCATATAGGTTTACATAGTAGTCTCTAATAATTCTTTGTATTTCTGTTGGGTCTGTCATGATGTTTCCTTTCTCATTTCTGATTCTCATTCTTTAAATATGCCTGGATTGCTATATACTTTCCTCTTGAGACTGCTTTCGCTGCGTCCCGCAGAAGTTGGGGCTTTGTGTTGTTGTTGTCATTTATTTCCATATATTGCTGGATCTCCATTTTAATTTGGTCGTTGATCCATTGACTATTTAGAAGCGTGTTGTTAAGCCTCCATGTGTTTGTGAGCCTTTTTGCTCTCTTGGTACAATTTATTTCTAGTTTTATACCTTTGTGGTCTGAAAAGTTGGTTCGTAGGATTTCAGTCTTTTTGAATTTACTGAGGCTCTTTTTGTGGCCTAGTATGTGGTCTATTCTGGAGAATGTTCCATGTGCACTTGAGAAGAATGTGTATCCTGTTGCTTTTGGGTGTAGAGTTCTATAGATGTCTATTAGGTCCATCTGTTCTAGTGTGTTGTTCAGTGCCTCTGTGTCCTTACTTATTTTCTGTCTGGTGGATCTGTCCTTTGGAGTGAATGGTGTGTTGAAGTGTTCTAAAATGAATGCATTGCAGTCTATTTCCCCCTTTAGTTCTGTTGGTATTTGTTTCACATATGCTGGTGCTCCTGTGTTGCGTGCATATATATTTAGAATGGTTATATCCTCTTGTTGGACTGAGCCCTTTATCATTATGTAATGTCCTTTTTTATCTCTTGTTACTTTCTTTGTTTTGAAGTCTATTTTGTCTGATACTAATACTATAACACCTGCTTTTTTCTCCCTATTGTTTGCATGAAATATCTTTTTCCATCCCTTGACTTTTAGTCTGTGCATGTCTTTGGGTTTGAGGTGAGTCTCTTGTAAGCAGCATATGGATGGGTCTTGTTTTTTTCTCCATTCAGTGACTCTGTCTTTTGATTGGTGCATTCAGTCCATTTACAATTAGGGTGATTATCGATAGGTATGTACTTATTGCCATTTCAGGCTTTAGATTCGTGGTTACCAAAGGTTCCAGGTTACTTTCCTTACTCTCTAAGAGTCTAACTTAACTCACTTAGTATGCTGTTACAAACACAATCTAAAGGTTCTTTTCTATTTCTCCTCCTTTTTCTTCCTCCTTTATTCTTTATATATTAGGTATCAAATTCTGTACTTTTTATCTATCCCTTGATTGACTTTGGGGATAGTCAATTTAATTTTGCATTTGCCTCGCAATCAGCTGCTCCACCCTCCCTACCGTGATTTTACTACCTCTGGTACAGCTATCCAACCCTAGGAACACTTCCATCTATAGCAGTCCCTCCAAAATAGACTGCAGAGATGATTTGTGGAAGGTAAACTCTCTCAGCTTTTGCTTATCTGGAAATTGTTTAATCCCTCCTTCAAATTTAAATGATAATCTTGCTGGATAAAGTAATCTTGGTTCCAGGCCCTTCTACTTCATGGCATTTAATACATCATGCCACTCCCTTCTGGCCTGTAAGGTTTCTGCTGAGAAGTCTATGTTAGTCTGATGGGCTTTCCTTTGTATGTGATCTTATTTCTGCCTCTGGCTGCTTTTAACAGTCTGTCCTTATCCTTGATCTTTCCCATTTTAGTTCCTATGTGTCTTGCTGTTGTCTTCCTTGGGTCCCTTGTGTTGGGGGATCTGTAGATCTCCATGGCCTGACAGACTATGTCCTTCCCCAGATTGGGGAAGATTTCAACAACTACCTCCTCAAAGACACTTTCTATCCCTTTCTCTCTCTCTTCTTCTTCTTCGGGTATCCCTATAATGCGAATATTGTTCCGCTTGGATTGGTCACACAGTTCTCTCAATATTCTTTCATTTTTAGAGATCCTTTTTTCTCTCTGTGCCTCAGCTTCTTTGTATTCCTCTTCTCTAGTTTCTATTTCATTTATTGTCTCCTCCACCATATCCAACCTGCTTTTAACACCTTCCATTGTGCTTTTTAACGATTGGATCTCTGACCTGAATTCATTCCTGAGTTCTTGGGTGTCTTTCTGTACCTCCATTAGGATGTTGATGATTTTTATTTTGAACTCCCTTTCAGGAAGAGTCACGAGGTCCATATCATTTAAATCTTTCTCGGGAGTTGTATTAACAATTTTACTCTGGACAAGGTTCCTTTGGTGTTTCATGTTTGTATATGGCCCCTCTAGTGTCCAGAGGCTCTATTCTGGAGCTGCTGAGCCCCTGAAGCAATGTCGGGGGTCGCAGGGGAGCGGTACTGGTGCCTAGGGTTAGGAAAGAGTTGTTCCCCGCCTCCTGGCTGCTGTGCCTGTCTCCACTGCCTGAGCCAGTGGGCCGGTCACACAGGTATAAGTTTTTGTCTCAGAGCAGCCAGATATGGATCCCTGCTTTCCACAAGCAGCCGGAGTCCCGGTCTCCCCAGGAACTCTGCCTGTATTAACTTTCGAACCCAGTAGTCATGCGAGTCGCATGAAAGCACCATGAAATGTAGGTGTGTGCTCCCAGAGCAGATCTCCGGAGCTAGGTATTCAGCAGTCCCAAGCCTTCCACTCCCTCCCTGCTCTGTTTGTCTTCCTCCCGCCGGTGAGCTGGGGTGGGGGAGGGGCTCGGGTCCCACGGAGCCAAAACTCTGGTACGTTACCCCATTCCACGAGGTCTGCTCTTTTCTCCAGGTATGTGCAGTCTGATGCCATCCTCTTTGCTGTTGCTCTCTCAGGATTAGTTGCACCAATTAAATTTTCTAATTGTATCCAGTTTTAGGAGGAAGCCTCTGTCTCTCCTCTCACACAGCCATCTTTAATCCCTCTTCGATCTGCTCTTTTTCCATAACATTTATCACCTTCGAACAGTGTATCATTTGCTAATTTATTATGCTTACTGTTTATAGGAGGACAATTTGTCCAACAGATTGAGGTAAGAAGTCTTGAGGAAGGGACATCTTTTTTGTATTCAGACTAGAGTTCCATATTTGCTAGCAGTAACCTTCACTTGGTGCAAATCCATAGATTACTGATAGAATCCACTTCTTTTTCTCATTCGCCCATGATAATAAGAGTAGGACTATTTGATTTCTAATCAACTATAAACACCATTGTAAATGTGGGCACTGAAATTTCAACAACAGTTGCAGACATGGACACTGAAGTCCACAATTAGATGTGATCAGCTGATAAGATTGTATTGATGTTTATTTTAGCTTAAAGGAAAGCACTCAGCTTCAAGTCTGGGGGATGTTTGTAACACTGTTACTTGTACACCTTGTGAAACAAAGCAGAAGTCATGCTCTTCCCTCCAACCCCTCAGCGCCCAACAGATTAAGTTCAAAGTATGAAATAAGCAGGTTGAAAGAAAACGGAAACTGCTATTTATTGATCACCTAATAAATGCCAATTGTTTTTATATGCATCATCTCATTTATTGTCCAACAAAACTACTGAGTTTTTCCCCACATTTACAGAACAGAACAATAAAACGAAGTCTTCCCAAGGTCACATAGAAAGTGGTTGAATTTAAAAAAATTTTTTACTTGACAAATCTCAAACTTTAAGAAAAGTTATAAGAATGGCACAAAGAGATCTATATTATTCACCCAGCCCAGAGACTCCATTTAAATCTCACCAGTTTTCCCAGTAATGTCTTTTATAGCGAACAATCTAATCCAGGGACACATGTTGCACTCAATCATGTTTTCTAGTCCCTTTATTCTGGAATAGGTCCTCAGTCTTGCCATGGCCTTGACATTTCTGAAGATTATACACCTGTCGTTTTGTAGGATGTCCCTTAAGTTGTGTTTTCTGATGTTTTCTCAAGCTTAGACTCCAATATGAGTTTCTGGCTAGGATACCATGGATACTAAGATATCATGGATGCTGTGTTCTTGTCACTGCATCTTCTTGCAAGGCATGTGGTGTCTGTCCTGTGACTGGTGGTGTTAACTTTGACCTCTTGATGAAGACTGTGGTGTCTGCCTATCACTGCTGCATAGTTACTTTCCTCCCCATTATTAATAAATATTTTCTGTGGAGACACTTTGAGACTATACAAAATCTCATTCTTCACTCACTTTTACCCACTAGTTTTGACACCCATTGTTGTTTCTTGCAAGAGTTAATTATGTCTGTGATGATTGGCATATGATGGCTTTCTAATTCCATAATTGATTCTGTATGTATTGGCTGGCTCTCTATTTTAAGGAAGGACTTTCTCTTCTCTCTTCATTCATTCATTCATTCATTCATTCATATCAGTGTGGACTCATGAATTCCTACTTATGAAATGGATTAAAATCTATTATTGTCATTTTTATTTTGATGCTCAAATTGTCCAAGATTTGAACAGTGGGAACCCTTCACAGTGGTTTCGGATCCCTGTCTTCTAGATCTGGATTTTCTTTCATTATACCATTTATGTTATGTTAAATAGATATATAAAGGAAAAAATAAATGCAGAATTAGAAAAACAATGAGGTAGATGGTGCATGGGATAGGTTAGGTACTCAAGATTTGAAATAATCAAACTCCTTATTATATCCTGGGTTTGTCATGTCTTAATTGAATGATATTGGGCAAGTTGTCTACCTTGCTATGCCCTCATTTACTTATTTGTAGAGTGGAGATGATAAGATTTAGGTTACTAGGGTGTAAGAATTACAAAAGATAATGTGTTGTATTTGAAAGATGTGACACAGTGCCTGGTACACAAATAGTATGCAATAAATGGTAGCGATTATAAATAACTGTGAGCCACACTCTTCTCACCTTCCAAATGGTGGCAAAAATCTACCTCACAGAATCCTTAAAAAGATTAGATGAAGTAATGTGTGTCAAACCACCTAGTACATGTAAGTTTTAGAAAATTTAACTATTATTACTATCGCTGTTATTCTCTGAGCTTCCGTTTCCTTGTCTTTTAAAGGACAGACTCTCCATGTCACGGATTTGTTGAAAAGCTTAAATGAAATTTCGTGTGTAAAACTCTTAGCCCAGGGCCCAGTACTGAGAATGTACACATAAATAGAAAGTATTGTTACTGCAAAACAGACTGAAGAATGCCTGGAAAAGTCTGGCAGAGGGAAAATACCACTTCACCCGAGGAAAATCACGCATGCTCTTGTGTGCGCGTCCGCGGGAAGCCAGTGACCATTACTGCTTACCGCTCTCAGAGTCTGGCTGCTTGTTTCCTGGATCACTGCTCCGGCCTCTGGATTGAAGGAGAGGGCATACTTAAATGTAATCGGTTTGGTCAAGTGCAGTGATTTAGAGATGCACTCACATTCCCTAATCTCATTTCTATCCACTTTCCTCTAACAGGGATCTATTAGCTTCCCCACTGATTTACTTCACTTCCTGTAATAAAAGAGCACTCAGAAGTGATACGAGAGACACTGAGGTGGTCACTGAGGTATGGGCACCTCCGCTGAAATGTATAGAAGGCCGTCTCAATAGAAAAAGCAACAGCTCTGCATTCATATTTGTAAGTTAATAAGCCCTGCTTTAAATTTTCCTTTTTCATTTCAGAACAAAGAGCATTCAGCAGGTCTGCAGCCAGGCAACTGAAACGCCAAATTAGTTTTATCCTTTGTAACTAAGACTGATGACATTGGACATTTAGGTCTCAAAAATTGGTAACTAGTGCTTGGAAAACCCCCCCAAGTGGTTGTTTCAGGGAAAGGGTGAGGTGGCTTGGTGCCAGCCTGCTACTATCCCTTCTCCTTCATTCATAAATTCGTTCTACAAAAATGAAGTAGTCAGTTCAGTGCTTAAAACACCGCTGGATGGCGCTGAGGCTCAGAGACTCCAAGAAGGAATCCAAAGCCACTTGGGCTTGGTGTGCTGGGCATTGCAGTCAACACACTATCCTGATTATTTAAATTCTCACAACAATTTTGAGTGGTAAACACTATTATTGCCTCCGTTTACAGAAAACTGAGGTAAAGAAAATGCTTTTCTAAGATCGCAGGCAGTGGCTCAATGAGAATTCACACGGAGGCAGCCTGACCCTGGAGTTCAAGCTTGTATCCTCTGAATACCAGAGGGACTCCAGTTTTGTTATTTCTGCTCTTTTGTTTGTGATTGGTGTATGTGATTACCGGAGCTGTGGTTTGCACTGGGAATTCACTTGGAACCGAGTAAGGAATGACATCAGCCGCGGAACCACGTGGTTCCGTCCCCTGACGCCCCCTCGCGGCCCACGCGGGTCCTGTTTCTCAGACTGACTCCCCTGCCTGCAGAGGGCGGGCGGTGCTGCAGCATTTCATCATAAAGCTGCTAAGTGTCTGTTCTATGACTTTGTTTCTTTCAGTAATGATACCTGGCTACCTGACTTGAGTTTAATTATTTAAACTCCCTGGCCTCTGCTTCTGAATCTGTACTCTGAAGGTTATTGGAGATGTTCTATAATATTCCTTCCAGCTCGGACCTCCGAGTTCCTAAATGGCTGGCTGGGTAACTTACTATGTTACTCAACCTCTGCAGAAATCTCTCTGCCACTGCCCTTCTTTGGCTCTTCATTCCCATTGTCTTTCTTTCTATCCTTTCTCGCTTGCTTTTTTTCTCCTTTCTCGTGCTTATTCCCTCCCTTCCTCCTTTCTTCCTCGTGCTTTCTGTTCTCTGCTGCTTTCATTTCGCCCTCTCCGCACTCATCCTTCCTGTCTCTGACTTGCTGTCTCTCCTTTTCCCTCCCTCTTTTTCCTCTCTCTCTGAATGTTCTCTGCCTTCCATCTCTTCCTTACCCTTTCCTTTTTCTTTCTTTCATTGAATACAACACACCTCGTTTTTCCTTTGCTGCACTGTTTAGCTACAAGTAGATCCTTGGAGAGTAACAGAAGGATTGATCAAAGGAACTCAGAAGGTGGTACATTTCTTTCAAAAAAGAGAAATGAATACCTGGGATGGTTAGAAGTTTAGGTGCTGAAAATAAATTATCTCAGCTTCTCTGTGCTGCACAGATAATCTCATCATTGTCATTGCAAATATGTTTGAGGTTCTAATTCAGCAGAAGCAATTTTTATTGGGTGTGTTGTGTTTTGGGTGTTGTTTAGAGTAATCTGGGTTCCTTCGTAAAGTACAGATAGCACTTCCACATTGGCAGTTACATGTAGAAAACTTAAAACAAGAGAATGATCCCTTAAAAGACCCAGACCCAAACTTCTCTGTGAGTATATCACATTGAAAATTCAAATTATATCAGTTGGACTTGGGGCCTGAATGGACATGGTCAATGATGTCACTATTTTATCTTGTATTCTTTCTCTGTGCTTCACAGATCTATTTTGTATCCCTTGATTTTCACTTAAATTACTCAAAACTTAACCTCTTCTAAAAGGCTTCTTTTTTAGCCCAGCTATCTGAGGTAGAAAAACTACTATTTTGTATTAGATAATGTATCTTCCATTTCCCTACTGATACACGGGCATCAGTTAGATTTTAGCTGTATCTTTAGGGTTGCATGATCTTTCAGGAAACAACCATTTTTTTTCCAGGCCCCTTTTCTGTGCCAACTGAAGTGAGACAGGCCTTTTAAAATAAAAGTGTTTGGGTACAACCTTTATTTTAAAAAATCAATCATGCTTATAGGAGCTGTTTGTTTAAAATTCTTGTGGCCTGAGACTTTATACTGTGTGTTCTTGTAAACACTTAGATCCTTTCAAAGTTTCCATTCTTGTTTCTTAGAAGGAGAGACTGATAGCTAAAATCATCATTATGCTTCCAATATTATTGCATAAGCCACAACAGTATGTTTAAGACATGTAAATACACCTCTGTGTGATGTAAAGGGGTGAAAGAATTGTCTTTGAGTCCTCATTTCTACCAACTTTTCCACACAATCTTTTGGAAGGACCTGAGATAGCCATAGCATTTGAAAGGGGCTAAATTAATATTTGGTTCAAGAGTGACTCTACCCTTCTCTCAGAATCTTGGATTCCTAGACTCAAAATATACAACAGGTTTGGAATTTAATTTAACTCTTGGAAAATAGTTTCTTTGTAAATTTTTTAATAAAAAAGAGATTTCAAAGTCTGATCAGGTGGTCTCCACACAGAGACCTACAGGCCATTTCCTGATTTGGGCACGACCCCTTGTGTGAAAGGACCATGGCTGCTCAGTCCCAGCTTAACTGAACAGCTGGGGTGGCTCTGAGGCCCTTCGGCTGATGCAGGCTTACATTCAAAATGCCCAGGCCCGTGGGAGCTCCACACTCAGAGCAGCTGCACAGGGGGCCAGGCAGGATGATAAATGGGCTCATTAGTGCTGTGTGGAATATCCATAGAGGTCTTTTGCTTTGGAGACAGAGAAAACATTAAAGAGGAGAAGAAGCTTAGCTGCAGAAAGACAAGTGAAAGTAGAAAGATGCCACGAAACAAGCCTGCACTTGGTGGGGAGGCGAGAAAAGAAGACGACACTGGACCTGCTTCTCAAGAGTGGACCTCAGAGAGAACTTGCTCAGAAAGTTGCTGGTGAAGGTGAGCTATCCGCAGCCTGCATCAACATCATGGCTTCTGAAGGGGGTGAACAAGACCTGTCAACTGCTCTCTTTACAGATTTCGTTTTTGCTCCAACACCTAACACCTCCTCTCTTCTCTTCAGCTTCACCCTATTGGGAACACTCAGTGCTCTTGAGATGGTGTTTCCATGGAGACACAGCTGCTCAGGCCTGCTCCCCCCCATTGTTCTGATGCTCAGGTAGAGAAAGGCACCTCACTGCAGTCACAGGACACTCTGATTCCTGGCACACAGGTGGCTTAGGCTTCATTCAGGTCATTAGGAGCACTGCTGTTCAAAACCCAGACGCCTTGTGATTCTCAAAGAGAAATGAATACCTGGGATGGTTAGAGGTTTGGGCACTGAAAATAAATTATCTCAGCTTCTCTGTGTTGCACAGATAATCTCATCACCGTCATTGCAAATATGATTGCGGTTCTAATTCAACATAAGCAATTTTTATGGGGCGTGTTGTGTTTGGGGTGTTGTTTAGAGTAATCTGGGTTCCTTCGTATAGTACAGATAGTACTTCCACATTGGCAGTTCTATTTAGAAAACTTGGAACAAGAGAATGATCCCTTAAAAGACCCAGACCCAAAATTCTCTGTGAGTGTATCACGTTGAAAATTCACAAATTCCATCAGCTGGATTTGGGGCCTGAATGGACATGGTCAGTGATGTCCGACTTGGACGTCCTTTTATGAAAAAGGAAAGCGGACGTCCTTTTATCTTAAAGGCGGGCCACTGTTGGAGCCACGAATGTATGGAGTGTGCTTTGTCCTGAAAACACAACTTTTAAAATCAAGGTCTCTCAATCAAGAGTCATTTAACAAACGGCCAATAGATGGCACCATGCGCACCTGCTATCGGATCCAAGGCTGAGAATATTTATCTTCTCAGAGCTCTTCTCAAAATATTAAGCAAAACTTTGACTGAAATGCAACTGTATTTGGACAAGCAGGTTTATTTTACTTTAGTGCTTTGTTATTAGAAACATACATATGTGTGTGTATATATTTTACTATCAAACCCTAAAGTTATGGAAAGTATCCTTGATGGTTAGGATGGACTGTAAACTTTTACAGTGTTTGCAGGCAGATTTTTCAATTTTGTATTTAAGCTAACTTTTTCTTAATATGAGATTTAGTGGTTATGTGTCATACCATTGCTCAGTAAAACTCAGGAGAATATTTTTCATGATCTAAATAAATACCCCTGTAAAAGAAACTCATTCATAGAAGGAGAAGGAGAAATGCAGTGTAATGCATTGTGTACTTTTTAAAGCAACAACATAAACAAATGTTTTCATTCCAATTAATGCATCTATGTAGAGATCTATGCACACAAACACATACAGCTCTTCGTTAAGATTAACAAATATATGGAAATGGTTTAGTATAAGAATGCAAGCCCTATTTCAGACTCCATTCCACCCCCAAACCTGAAGGTTTCAGAGTAGAAAATGACTCTTAGAATTCAGTTGTAGATACAGCATTTGGAAGAGAAGCTAACCCTTAACTAAACAAGCCATTGCCTCGGGTGGAAGTCTGAACAAACCTTCAACTATCCCTTTGTGGGAATTCTTGCTGGATAAGTACATCAAAAATGATGTGGTGGAGTACCAACAAAAACTGCTGAGCAGCTTGGAGGGTCAAAGACTGGAGCTGAATGCCAAACCTGTATTTGGAACAGAAGCAAAGTCGGGGCCATTTATGAGATGGGTATTAATTAAAGACACCAAAGTTCCAGAGGCACACACGAAAGGAGAAGCCACGGAAACGCTCAAGACTCCGGCCGAAAGGTGCACACACGGTCATGAGAACTTGTAAGCAGGATTACAAGGTGGGCTTCCTGGATGAACCTTGTTGGCTTGCCATTTTATTCTGTTTGAAGATGCAAGATCCACCTTCAAGGATGTTCCTTTCCCCTTCTTTATCAAGGCACTCACTTTTGTTTTTTTTTTGTAGGAGGTCTTTGACAGATGTACTGTGCTTTTTTTAATCACAAATATTGACCTGGATCATTAATACAGACTTTATTTCATTTCTTTGACCTAGAGTTGTATCTTACACAAAATAAAGTAATCATTCTTTGAGAGTTAGCCTCGGGGGTGTCCAGAGATGATGAGGTATTGGGTTTCTGTGGGGATTTCAGGCGTTGGGTTGCAGGCTGGTTTGCGGGAGCCCTCAGGAATTGAGCGGGAGTAGGAAAGGAAAGAGGAGAGCAGTCCCAGCCAGCGGCACACATGCCCGTGGTCTGATGATAGCAGTGCTGGGGGTCTCAGTGTCACCGGGAGTGCTGAGGTGTTGGGGGGAAATGCTTTTGTGTGTGTGATGTCTGGAAGCAGATCCGAAGGTAGACGGTTTTAGGAGGCTTTGTATCACCCTTCCCTGACGCAGACATGTTTTCATCAGCTCACTGGCCTTGGTGCACGTGGATGAAAACAGTAAAACGGAGGCCAAGAGCTGAGCCATGTTGACTTCAGTTGAATTCGAAATATGAGGAGAAAGAAATATTAGAGTTTACCAAATGGAAACAGAAACTAGTCTGTGGGAAAAGTAGTTTTATTTTCAATCTTCCAAGTTGATATTTCAAATGGCAAACCATGAAAAGTAATATAAAGACTATTGAGGAATTGCCTGAAATGCATGAAGAGGTACTGGGCCATTGGTCCAGCAAACAGTTAATCATGAGAGTAATATTGCTTTAGTGTTCCACAGGAATGTTTAAGACTTTTAAGGGAAAGAAGCACAGAGAGAAAACATACCTAATTTGCTCCTAAATGTCTAAAGGAAGCTGAATCTGATTGCTTCCACCTCACAAGGGAGCTAAAGATGTTGGAAAGTCTGGGAGTTTCTTCAGTTCATTCAACAAAGAAGTATTATTGTATAGTTCTAGTTTGGGTATCAGATCTAGTTTTGAGCTGATTCTCCAACACATACTGTGTGATTTTCAGCGAGTTCTCTAACCTCTCTGAGCCTTACTTTGACAATCATATCTACATCAAAGATTAAATGAAAGTCCGTTAGTAATGAATGTAGAAATATTATCCTTCATACTGCTATTTATTGAATATGTACTATGTTCTAAATACAGTTCATCAATTAATTTTTTTCATAATTACTTATGCCAAAGATGCTGTTTTTAGACATTGTGTCATGGGGAGAAGCTGTTTTCCCCACACATTGAGGAAGCAAATATGTAGGAGCTAATTTGTAAGGTCCTGGGCTTATTCTTCCCTTAGCAGAAACATGAGAAGGGAAATGATTCTCATTTTCTTTACAATTTTCATTTTAAAGAGGAAGAAAGGAAGAGATATGTTGGTTGGATTTCCCTTGTATGTTTTCATTGTTATTCCTAAATTTTCTTCCAGACCCACTTCTGCTACATTTTGATATAAAATGTCTTACAGATACAAGTAGTTATTGGAGACTCTGGCCCAACACCCTGTAATGGAGCTGCTCCTTAAAATGACTGTATATTTGGGGGTTCTACTTTCACCAGCCAGTGCCTCAAATCACAGAAGAGATCAATGGTCTGGGCTTTGCTTCCTACCCTAGTCAACAGTAATAATTCATTCTATAAGAGAAAGAGAGAGAGAGAGAATGGAATCCAAACTAAAGTGAGATAAAGTACTACTACTCAACAGAGTACATTCCATATCTGTACACAGGAAGTTCTTCTCTCATGTGGCCGTCACTGTGCACCAACTATCAGTAACAACTAGAAGAATTAAACAAATTATCTTGGCTGCAAAAACTACTGCTGCAGAAATCTGTTGATGTGGAGAAACGGTAGTACCATACTTTGTCCTGCATCTGATACATAGTTCTTTATGTTTGCCTAATATCTTGGTTTTGTCTATTATAGTCTTAATTTGTAGAATTTCTATTTGGTTCTTTTTCAAACTTGCTCTGTCACTTTTTATAGTTTCCAGTTTCCCAGTGAAATTTCCAGGCTTGGCTTTTCTTTGTAAAACATAAGCACAATGGTTTTTCGTCTTCATCTGATAATTTCATTATCTCAAATGTTTCTGTATTATCTGTTATTTCTTTCAGTTGTCATTTAAGTGTCTTGCTTTCTTAGATGCCTGATAATTTTTGTCTGTGTGCTAGACACCACAGTTAGGATTACTTTGAGTACTAACTATCTATCTTCCTCTAGAGTATATCATTTTTCTTCAACCAGGAGCCTGGTAACACTACCAATCTGGGCACATCTTAATCTCCTTTCAAAGCTTAAAGTTTCCTGAACAACTCAGATGATGCTCCCTGGAAATCCACGTGAAGCCTGGGCTATTTCCAGTTCATCTGTACACTGGTCTTAAGTAAGAGAGCGTTTACCAGAGACTTTTCCTTTGTCAGGCCCTGGGCTTTTACTTTCATCCTCTTGATCCTTGGAAGCCCACTCCGAGTACAGCTTAGTTACAAAACTGTTTCTCTTGCATCAGCAAGTGGCCTTAGGGGAAAGAAGCTTTGAATCCTAGGCTTACTTCTCTGGGATTTTGTCTTCACCTAGATTTTGGCCCAGTGATTATTCACTATTTTATTAGTTCTTTGATGCTTCTGAGAAGATACTTCTGCTCTTTTAGTTCTATTTAGCGGTAAGACTGGTCTAGATGACTTAGTTCTGCCATATTTTAAGGATCGCTAGTTCTCTGGTTTGTAAAAAATGGAATTTTGAAAATGGCCATGAATCTGTGCTCAATTCAGAAAACTGTATTTAGTATGAGTATCACTGCAGAAGGCAAGCCTGATTCTTTTCCTGTAGATAGCTTCTCAAAAGTGTGGATTTCTAGGGCCCTTTTTTCAAATACAATTTGGAAGCGCCCTATTTAAAAAAATCTATAAGTGTGTTAGCTTTGCTGTGTAATAACCAACCATAATACATCCGTGGCTTACAATGATAAGCATGTAACTCTTGCATGGGTCTATGTGCTGTCTAGGGTGTAGGTGGAATTCAGGTCTGCTTCTTATGGCTTATTCTAGCAGTCAGGCTAGACGAACAGCAGTTAACTGGGGTGTGTTCTTCCCATGGCAGAAGTCTGAAGCTTGCAGAGGGGTGAGGGGATGCAAGTGATGACTTTTGAGGCCTGTGCTAGAAACTGCTACCCTGTCATTCAGCTCCTATTCTCCTACCCACAGTAAGTCATACATATTCAAGCCCATAGTGATGGGGTGGGGGAGGAATCTGAAAAATAATTTAATCTGTCAATATGAAGGTGTCTCAATTAGTTACCAGATGCTATGAGGTAGGGGTGATTACAAATTAGCAAGTATTGGGTACAGATTTGGTGATTTGAACCCATACTTTCAGGTAATAAAATTCAATGAACTTGTTTCTATCGGTTTTCTAAAGGTCCTACATACTGATGGTAACTAGAACTTTTCCACATCATTCCTACTTGCTAACCAGTATTTAAAAATAACTAATCAATTAATGAAATTTTCAAAACATTCCATATCCTAATAGACACAGCAGATACTAAATATGATCTTAATAATACTTGAAAACATTTCAATGTAATTTAATTCTTTGAATTCAATTTTTATTTCTGCTCTTCTCCTATTATATATTTTAATACATATGATCTGTTTATTCTCTGAACATTCTTTCTTCTTTTTTTTTAAAGTCCATTCCTAGTCTTACGTCATGAATACTTTAACTTTCTTAGGGTTTCAACAACAATTTTTGACCTATTTTTTTTCTTGTGGTATAGTTATTTTCTCTGCATTGTTTTCTTCTTTTTGTTTGATTAGGTGCCTTTCTTTTACATCAGAGGACTTCTTCAAGTGCCTAGTGAAAATCCTTATTGTCTGTTCACATTTATTATCTGGGCTTTAAAAGGATGATTGGAACTTCATGTATGTGGGAGGCCTTTGGACTGTTAGCTGGCGGGGCCATTTTAGGATTTTCCTCTTAGGCTAATAAGAAGACTCTTCCAATCTCCTGCCTGGATATCAGGTTCCTGAAGCCCCATGGGAGAAGGCCGTATGGTCTCAACCTAAACAATGTTACTTCTCACTTAATCCTTGTGTTTTCAATATGATACCTTTCCCCTCAACTGAGCCAAGTGTCCTCCCATCTGAAAGCCCTCTATTTCCTTCTCAAAAGAGCAGGAGCCTTCTGTGTTCTGCTGGGATGGAAGGAGGGTGGTTGACCAGCTGCATGGAGTGGGATAGAAAGATCTGATGAGAAGTTAATTTCTTCTCAAACAGACTTCCAAAACATCCTTCTGTGTTTAGCTCCATCTTAGCTACTGGAGATGCTGGCCCCACCAGTATTGGAGCCTTTCGTGGGTCCCCAGTGTCATTCAGCTTGCTTGTCACCATTCTAAGTTGTTGGCTTAGGATTTAGTTCTTAAGTCTGCTAAATGCATTTCCATTTGTCCATCAGCTTCCTAGCTTTCAAAAAAGTGTTTTTTCTTTGTCTTTTTACATGTGGGTATATGCTTTTAAAACTTTTTCTTCATTGTTGTTTCAGTTGGGTTTTGGGAGACAGCAGAGGCTATTGCCAGAATTCTACTTTTATTTTCCAGATGATCTTTATTCTACTTCATCCCATTACCTTTTTGGCCATGAATTTGTTCTCATTTTCGAGGCTTCTTCTTGCGTGCTTTGTTGCAGGCAGGAGGAATTCTGGTTTTAAGTGATAACAAGAAGTGGGAACAGGCGGTCATCTGGGAGCACTCTGTCTGCACTGCCGTTCCCTGCGCTGCCCAGTGCGGCTGTCCTGCTCTGGTTTCTGCCCTCTGCCTCTGCAGCCGCGGTGCTCTGGCAGGCTTAGAGATGCTCCTCCCAGTAATCCTCCCCTGACCACAGACTCAGCGTCTCACAGCCATCCCTCCTGGTAAAGGCGTGTGACCTCTGCCATTTTGTCCCCCATCATTCCCCAGTCTCAGGGAAACTCAAATTCCCCTAACATTCCCGCTCCAGCACTTTCACCTCAAGAGCTACCCAGTTTAACCTTCCTTGTGCATAATCTATAGAAACTACTACTTACTCCCCATCCTGAGTAACACTGGTGGTAGTAGTGAGCGGGGGAGTGAGTCAGTATTCTAAGGCTAGTTGATCAGTTTAGAAACTCAATGTAGATTTCTTTCTGGAAGGGTGATGGGCAAACAAAATGGGGATGCCACCTATTTTTCCTTAATTATTTACACTGTGATGCTCTGCTTGGAAACCATCTACGTCCCTCTTCCATGGATTTCTCTTCTCCAGCTTCTGGCCTATTCCACTGAGTTTTTCATTTACTGGACCCTCCCCTCTGTCTTACTGGGGTCCAAAGCATTGCCTGTGTATGAAGAGGGTTGGGGCTATTCCTGGTCCTGTGTGGTTGTAGTTCATTTCTATCACTGGGTCAGGTTAGGGATGGGAAATCAATCATTCTGTCACCAAGGGTTAATGAGCCTTTGGTCTCTGATGGCACTATATCACCATCCCCCCATCACTCTGGCACCTACCTAATCACCTGCTGGCTTTCACTGCAGTCATGGGGGTAGAGTACAGAATTAAGTCTCTGTATTGATGGGAAGTAGAGCTAGTATACTGTTTGTTAAGGTTCCATTTGGGGGAGATCTACTCTGCATATACCCATCCCTGATAGCATGTTCTCTACTTAGTCCTTCAGTCTTACACACTGTGCAATCTCATATTTATAGGTAGAAAAACAAAGTTGATGCCAGTTCTAGGTATTGCTATGTCATACCTTTAATACAATTAAATATATTTATTTATTGACCCTGCTGAGTAGTAACTGAATGAGATAAGTCACCCAAGAGACTTATTTAAACCATTTCTTTTCTAATTCTAGTATAACCTCCAAGGTATATGGTACCTGGGTAGAAAAACTCTTCCATAAAATATCGCCGTTATTAATGAAGTACATTACATTCCTCAGATACGTTAGGTTAGAAAAATCTTGAGAATTACTCATTCTAAGTGACTCACCAAAGTTTGAGAGGATAGTATTCTTTTAGTTCACAACAATATGGTTTTAAAATAGATGGGGAAAGTTTCATTTATTTCAATAATCAGAAAACTTCCAGTTAAATAGCGTTGTAATACCATTACAAATTGGTAAATTGTAAAAGTTACAAACATGTTTTGCGAATGCAATAAAACTGGGTAGATTTCTGTGCAGATTAGTAAAATTTTCTTAGCAAGCAATATGACAACGTATCATTAAGACTCATAGGACAACTCTAATATTAAATATAATTTTGGAGGTGTCTACTGTGTGTCAGACTCTGCGTTCAGTACTTTACACATGACCATCTTAACAACCCTAAGGCAATAGATGTCTTCATCTCCATTTCCTACAGGTAGGAAAAGAAAGTTCACAAAGGCTGGATGACATGTGTCAGGTCATATACTAAGTGACAGAGCTTAGGGATATCTGATTTCAAATCCCATGTTTTTAGCTCTCTTTGTATACTTTAACTTTTTGTGCCAGTAATCCTACTCTTGGAAATGTAACCTAAGGAAGCAACTCTTCAGAAAAAAGCTACATATACATAGGTGTTTATTACAGTGGATTGTATAATAGTAAATATTTGGATACCACCTACATTTCTCATGATAGGAGGATGGTTAAAGGAACCATAAAATATCTGCTCAATGGAATATTATACAATCCCTGAGCCAGATCATTAGGTTGTTTTTGGAAAAATACAGAAAGATGTTTATAATTATATAACTTTTAAAAGATTGGATGCTAAATGTTGTTTCTGATCAAGATTTCAACTATGAAAATATATGTATGTATAAAGACAAAGCTATAAAGTTACAAAAACAGTTTTGAGGCATGGGATTATGTATATTTTCCCCCTAAATTAAATCAATTTCATGTTGAATTGGACACAAAGAAACCAGCTTTAGTTTTTCTGCCTCAAACAGCAGCAATTCATAAAAATAAAGTCTTGGTAATAATTACTGCCCAGATGCACTTCTTTGGGAGGTATTAAGAACTGCAGGGTTTCACAAGATGGGCCGTTACCTGTTCATATGTACACCTCTCTCACAAGATTCTGGCTTCTGGAGTAAAGAGAATCCCGTCTTTGTAGTGGACATCTGTTTCTGTTTTACCCACTCAACATCCCTTGCCCATTTTCCAGAAAACAGCACCCTAAGTTCCTATCTCCATTCTTACTCCGTGTAGATTGTGGGGAGCTGACTCTACTCCTGGCCTCAGGGATGGGCAAGCAGCCCCAGTCCAAACCAATCAGAATAAGGCATTACTTTGGTCAGAGTGAGTGTTCTAGATGGGAATACGGAACCCAGTTAGATCTGTCAACCTCAATTTCAGAACTTGCCAAAGCAGCTTTAAGACAGAATCTCCCTTTCCACTGAGGCTGTAGAGAAGATGGGGCTGTAAGCTTGGAGTATTGGCAGCTGTTTAGCTGTCATGAGGGCAGAGTTTGCATGAGAAGAGAAATAAAAGTGAGGAAAACAGAATCCAATGATAAATTCTAATGCTATATGAGTTCCTGGACTCAATTGTTTCTGATGCTAGACGATGCTTCACTTGATGAGTCAATTACATGTTTTGCCTTTTTCTTGAGCGAATTTGAATGAGTTTCTGTTGTTTGCTTTTCAAAGATTTCTACAGTGTTCTTCATCACATTTCCTGTTAGGGAAGAGGAAGCACAGGGAAAAAAGTACAAGATGAGGAAAGAAGGAGCAGAGGCCTGAGGTCAGGATGTACTCGCAAGGTTGGAAAGGTATACTGGGGACAGATTCTGGGGTGGTTTGAAGGTCCAGCTGTGACAAGAGTATCTTGCATGGAAAGGCCAAAGTGGTGTGTCTAAGGCTTAGCCTTTCAATGAGGTCCACTGTGAACCCACCCATGGGAACTTAGGGACTTAGCTCAACTGTTAACCTAAGAGAGCTCTGTGGGGACCAGAGTTTACCAGGTTGCTCATAGTTTTGGTTCTCTAAAAAAAGGAGTGGAAATTCTTTGAAGCTCAGTTTCTCTGGACTTCTTCTCAGTTCTGACTATGAGAGATGACACCGGCTTTCAAGAGAGAACTGGGTGCATGTCCTAATGTTTTAGAGAAGTTGAATAACAATTAAGTTCTTTGTTGTAAATTTGTATTTCAGCTGTGCTTGTAGTCACTGCTCAAAGGTCTTTTATGCACCCCTTTATTGTAAAAGGCAGAGTGGTGGACTGTCTGCAGTCAGTTCTTTGTTGTAAATTTGTATTTCAGCTGTGCTTGTAGTCACTGGTCAAAGGTCTTTTATGCACCCCTTTATTGTAAAAGGCAGAGTGGTGGACTGTCTGCAGTCAAACCCACATCTTTGCCCACCCTCCTTAGTCTCCTTCCCATCACATTTCGCAGGATCCCTTCTCCAGTTGGTTCTGCATTTGAGTGTCAGTGCGAGGCCGAAGCGTGCAATCTGGACAGGAGGAGGGAAGGCGAGACCATCACTCTCCAGAGGTAGTTTAAGGCAGGCATGTGGGCAGATGACACATGAATGGTTCCTAGCTGCTTCTGGGTGAGCTTTTGCTAATCACCTGCTTTAGGACTGTAAGGAGTTGATGTAGTTGGTGGTGGCTTTTTGAAAGTCATTCAATTTAATGCAGGCTGAGATGACTAGGAATTCGGGGGAGCTCTTTAGAGCACCAACATAGTGCTGTAGACTGAGCTCATCAGTGATGGCTTCCCTGACCTTTGTTCCTCGGCTCTGTCAACACTTGTGTAGCCTCTGTTTTCCTCTATGAAAGCCGTTTCTGCTTAGAATATATACAGTGGCTTCTGTTTTCCTGATCAAACCCTCACTGAAATGGGCAGTATGGTATACTGAACTCTAACATGGAGTTTAAAGACCTTATAGTCATTCCATATCAGCCCATATTGACCTAAATCATTCTTTTTTTAAAGCAATTTTTATTTTCTGTTCTGTGGCTGTATCATAATATATTTAATCAATCCTGTTGAAGGACACTCAGTTTCTTGTTTCTAGCTTTTCTGTTAAAACACCAATGAACATGCTTGTACCTGTCCTCTGCCCACTTGTGTGAGCATATTTATAGGATAAAGTCCTGAAAGTGGAGTTGTTGTGTCCCCAAATAGTAGTAGCAGTCCCAAGAGCAGTGTTCAACTTTTACTTTTGTTCTTTAGTAACTGTCTGTGTGATTGGATAAATTAAATAATCTGAATTTCACCTTCTCTGTCAGAAAACTTCTGACATTTTCTAAGAAAGATGTTATTTATATCCAAGGCAGTAATAATATTAGTGAGCGCACAAGCATTGAAACGTTTTCTTTCTGGAGGACCAAATTAGAAACATTATGAAAATATTTTCCATATTTTAAAAATGTATATCATATAAGGATGGTTGATTGGGCTTTCAATAAAATAAATCAGAAAATCCCATTACCACAAGTTAGCGGCAAAACAGAGATCATGAGGCAACACCGTCTTGTTTTGTGACTCCTCTCTGCAATGCCAGGACTGCAGGGAGCATCATGTGTGTGTTTGTGGCCAGATATATGTCTATATACATATAAAGGATAATACAGGAATGCTTGGAGCATTATTATCACGTTCAGAAGTTTTGTGGTGCTCTTCCTTGTAACCAGTATCAACACATGTAGCTTCCATAATAAAGTTTGTCCCTATTTTCTTACGAAACGGCAAACTGAACTTGAATGCTAGGATCATATTTCTGGTTAGGGAGATAAGGGCTCCTAAACCTTTGTTAATTTCAGATCTCAATTATGAGGCTAAATGGCAAGTTTGATAGTGTCTAATCCATAATCAGTCCTCAAGAAGGATTTGTTCAAAGAATGAGTGGGCATATCAATTACAGAGTTCCTTGCAATGTAGCTTTTCATTAAAAACAGTTTGTGCCACTTAGAAGAACACTTTCTTTTTCATTGTTTTTTATTCTCAATTAAAAAGAAAGATAATCTCCATGATTGAGTGCAGGACAACTTAATGGAATTTCTGGAGTGAACCTCTTTTTCAAGCATACCAGAAGATACCCCAGCTGTTTTTTGAATGAAGCATTTTGTGCACTTTTATTTTCAAGCAGAACAAAGTATCTTTGGCATGGCCAAAGAAGTGAAGGAGTAGCCATCACCTAGGAGGGGAAGGTAGGATTGAATGTCATCCTAAAGATACTGTACAAACCAAAACAAAACACAAACAATAAACACTGGCTTTTGGTTTTTCTAGCAGTGCACTGCCCTCTGGAAGTGCACTAAAAAGACAGCAAGCGTTGGTCTGGGTGGGGAACCAGGGAGTACAGGTTGGTAGCAAGTGCAAAATGAACTTGACTCTTCAGGATGTAATGTAATGAGGCTGGTGGTGAACCTGGCACAGGATGAGGCGAAGTAGAAGTAAGAAAGAGGGAGTGGCAGACACATTTGCTGATGCCTGCCCAGCACCATGGGAGGTCCTGGTGGTATGGAGATGAAGACATGCATCTTTGGGGAAGTGTTCAAAGTGGGCAATCAGGAAACATTTGTGTTGATGATGATGTACAGGTATGATGACCAAACCCAGACCCCACCCTAACACATCGGCATCCTAAAGCACATGTCTCATTGAAATATTTCCCCATTGAAAACAAAGATAGAATCTTCAATTGCCAGCTGTCATTTACTGAATTAGGTATTAATTTCTCAGGGCCCTCCAAAATATATTTCCAGCCAGCCTTTTCTCTTGTTCCCTGCTCCTCCCCTAAGTTATCTCCTCTATTTCAAGAAACATCTACCTCGTTTCAAGTAATTACTCCATGTTTTCCCACTTGTGGGCCCTTTCTTTTAAGGTCTCTTCCCTGTAAAATGTCTCCTGTGGACACTCTGGCCTGTTAGAAAGACATTCTTTCTTCAAGGGCCGCTTCAAATACCACTTCTTCATGAAAATCTTCCCTGAACCTTCCAACTTAATGGTTTTTCTTCCTGTTATTTATTTATTTTTAAAACAGTGTATGCCATATGGTGGGAGCTCGCCCTTGATGGTAGGTTCACCTCATTCTTCTTTGTATACCCGGCACACATGTCAGGTCATAGGCTCTTAATAGCTGTTTTGAAGAACTAAGTTGAGTGTATGTTACTACTGTTACTGCAGATACAGAGAAGTATAATGCATGGTTCCTACTCTAATAAATCTGAGACATACTTGTGGGGGCCCAGCCTACAGCCGAGGCTGAGCCCCACTCTAGCTGGACAACGCCCTCTTCCCTGTTGGGGATTGGCCCAGCAGACTTCTGTACCCGTGCACAGCTCGTGCTGCCCGCGTAGAGTGGCGCGTGACACCTATCCGCTTAAAGGTCACGCATGATACTGTCCCGGATTGGTTGGGTGACTGAATATAAGGGAGCCCGCCGGGAGGGAGGAGAGCTTCCCGACAACTGCTGTAACCACCGTGAGAGATTAGACAATAAAGCCTAGAGAAGAATCAAGACCTTGGGCGTGTTGCTTCGGTCCTTGAAGGGTCGCGACAATACTGATAGGAAAACATACTCAGAATTGATGAGCTGTGAGTTTGTGATAAGGGCCGGATCAGCTCTGCAGACAGTGCGCACTTGGTTTGGTGTAGGGTGAGTTCTTGGTGGGATGAATTTCATCTGGTGGTAGACCTGAGTTTAGTCTTGGTGAGTAAGAGCTGAACGATCCCCAGAGATGGTGAGGAAATATATTCTAGTTTAGTGCTGGGAAGAAGGGCTTGTCTCTGCCTAAACTTCTATCCACTGGTCCTGGTTCTATTCTGTGGAGCTACAAATTACGTTTGTTCTTCAAATTTCAGTTCTTCCTCTTCTCTCCCTTTCATCCTTCCTCCCTTCCTTTTCTTTGCTCCCTCCATCCCTCCTTCCCTCTCTTCCTTTCTTCTTGGTTAAACACCCCAGTTCCTTTAAGCATGTCACTCATAAGACATTTTTTCTAGACCCTTCATCATTCTGGGGGCCTCTGAAGAAATGTGGTACTCAGGGGAGGTGCCTCCTTTAAACACACCCCCAGAATTGAACACACTACCCTACATATGATATTTCCAGGTTGAAGGCAGCGGGAGTCTACCTCTCTCATCCTAAATTTGTGCTTCTATTAAAGCAGTCAAATAGCACCTTGACCACTGGCTCTTACAGACAAGTGAACATATGAACATTCTTGCCTCCTTGTGTACTAAAAGTGCTTTTAAACTGAGTTTCTCTCCATGCTTTTCTGAGAACTAATTAATTAAACATCACCACACCTAGGCAAGGACTAGGGACTTACATCTTCTAGCATGGAATTACAGGCTGCGCCTGCATGGAATGCTAACCACCATGCCCAGCAATGCTGTGAGATGGAGGGTTGAGACTATCCTATTCAATTGAAACTGCAGGGGGAATTTTAGGGAGGCAGAATGTAATTACTTTAGTTGGACTTGGGCCAGGATTCCGGAGTTAACACAACTGCTCTTAGAAAGTCTGCCATAAGATCTCTGGTGACCACAAATGGTTAGGTCTGTGGTTTTAGGTTTCATCCAAAAGGTAAACAGCTCAGTACCCCCAACACCATGCAGGGCATCGATTCACACAGACCCAGAGAGGAGAGGCCACCTACTGAATGAGAAACACCATTTCCTGAAGTACCTACTTGTTCCTGGGAGGTCTCTCATCCGCGCACCAGAGCAGACCAGCCCCTTACTTTGCTAGTAAGAACTGACAAGCCCACAGCACAAAGTGGTATGGCTGCCAGACTAAATTATGTGCTTGTCATTTTTCCCTGTGTTGTCCAAGATACCAGCAACAAAACAGTAGGGAACTCCCCTTACACATTTTTGCTCAAAACGCATTTGTGTCTCCTCTCTGTAAAGTTCCTGGATCCCACAGTCCAAGTTAAACACAACTGGAATTTCCCTATAAGTCAAAAACAATATTAATTCTGAGCCCACATATTTTTCTTCTTGTAGGGTATGTACACATTTAAACAGCACATGTTGCAGACAATCTGCAAATGGTAAAAAGCTCTAGAGGAAAAAACAAGAAGGAAGAAATGCAAGGGAACATATTTTAACAGGAGAAGACAGGCGATTTGGTGGGGTGTCTGACCCGGCAATGAGCATTTTCCTCTGTGGTCTGTTGAAAGAAGAGCAGAGGCTGGCATCATGCCGTGGGCTGGCAGCTGAAGGTTTCTATACCACATAAATCTTCAGTGAGGGTTACTTCTTGGCGGGAAGCAGAAAGGTTCTTGTCGAATATCAGCGTGGCATACAGCTGAACTCATGGGTCCCTGACGGGGGCTGTGCAGGGGACATTGAAGTCCCTGTTTATCTGAAGTCTCAAGATTACCAGTCATCTTTTTCAAATTAAAATGGCAATGTAAAGTTTGGTAAATGTTAGTTCTTCTAATTCACAGTGGCTTGCATGATTAAAATAAAATCACTAATATTTTCTCATTTTCTTTTTTATCACTGAAAGTCCCTTTCTCACTAACCCAGACAAGGTCTTCATTTTTATGAAGACCCATGCTGACCCCTAAAAACCGGAATTTTTTTTTTTCAGTGAATGTTTGTGCCCATCTGGTTTGAATTTAGCATTCTTATGAGTCATTTCACTGTGATAGGAACACTCTGCTATAGAAAACTTCTGTTAATATTTTAACATTTTAAATCAAACACCGCAGATAGCATTACCTAAGCCTCCTTGCAATTATGGAAAACTATGCCCTCTGTTTGTTCATGGTTCCTGCCTTCATGTTTATGCTCTTTAAATTGAACATAGTACATGGTAAATAAGTGCATCTCCCATATGTGTGTTGAAACGCTTTACCATCCTGGGCCAGCATATCCTTCTGTGGCTGAAGAGCCTTTTGGAGGCAGGGTTTGCCTGAGGAAGGATGAATAGTCCTATAGGAAGTCGGATGGTCTTTACTTCTCATGGCTGGCACTTAATCCATTTAAAAGAGCTTGGTTTATTTTCTGATCAACATTGACTTTATAACTTACATTTTTACTACCCAAATTTCCTGATTTTGAAGCTTGAACTCATTTTCCTTTTACTGCTGGGCAACATTTCTCAAGGTAGTCTTTAAGGCGAAACGAAGGAGGGAAAAAATGCCAGGAATCTCTTTAAGAAAATACAGCAGTGTCTCCTCTACCTTCTTAAGCAAATGGATGATTCCCAAGGAGGCGAGAGTCAGTTGTGTACTTAGCCAGCAAATTGAATCTGCACATGGGGTGGACATAATTTAACTTAAAAAAATAAAAAGAGGATTTTGAGGTATTATTTGTGAAGTAAGCATGCCTTAACAAGCTAAGCCATTTTGCCCTTTCTATGTTATATTTAAAATATTTCATCTTAATTTTGGAAGGAGAAAAATCAGTGGTTTAAATCAAGGGTTTCAGTAAGAAGCAGGCCATTTTTAAGGTATGTATGAGTTCCACACTTCAGCAAAGATACAAATGAACTCCCACTCTGAATGAATAATAGGGTTTCACTCCCCTGTTCCCCCATTAAAGTTTCTTGAGTTTATTTCCTAATCTGCGGGAATAAAGCTTAACCAAACAAAGTGACTTACCTGGGCTCTGAGCACCAATTCCTTAAGATAACTTTATTTTAATTCTCATTACATTTTAGTTCACTGATGGCGCTTGGAGAGGTTTAAATCAAAATGGGAAAAATAATAACCGTTGACTCATAGAGGTGGGGCCCAGTTTCTTCGTCTTTGTTCAGAACATGTGTTAGAGACTATGAAAGCTTTGCAAAATCCAAATCTGGGGATTTTAGCAGCCACATGCCGTAACTGCAGATTCCAGGCTCTCGGCATGATGAGTACGTTTGTACTTCCCATTAGCCATATTGTTGTGACCGAATAAAAAATGTAGTCTTTTTCACACAATTTAATTAGAAGTACCAGATGTGGTGTTGTATGACTGATGTCAAAATACGACACTTTTATGTAAACATGTTAACTTAATCAATCAAGTAAATAGCTTTCACTCTTTTAAAGCATTTCAAACCTGCTTGGTACAAATACATTATTTTTGTGTTATGCTAAATAGATCATGGCCAGCTGCAGCATCATTAAGAGATTAGGGGAATAAAGTTAGATTTTATTATATTATTTTTCAAGGGCTGGCCTTTACAATTTCCTCCTCTGGGAAAGACGAAAAGAAGACAGGGTTAGAAAATCCTTTAATTTTTGTGGTGCCAGAGAAAGTTCTCCTTGAAAAAAAGCTTTTTCTCCACACCCATCAAATATTATTATTAGATGTATCTCTGCATTCCCCAGGGCTTCCAGGAGAAAATTGTAGTTATCTGGTTCTCTATCCATTAAACAGCCCACTTCTGAGGCCATGTACCTTCACCAGCATTTTAAGTATCCTTGAAGTCTGACATTCCCAGAGTACAGCCTGGGACCTGAGCATTTAAAAGCTAAGCCATTAGTTTACAAGCACCCTTCCTCATCCTGCCTAGTTTGAGCTCTTTGTTAAATGCAAATTGCCCTGTATCCTAAGGTCAATTTCACTTTATCGGTAAACCTTGTGCTGCTGCTCCTAGATGTCCCTCTTTGAGGAGCAAAAGCAGAGGGGAAGTAGGAAACTCATGATGTGAGAAGCTCAAGGTATCAACTGCAACATGAACTATAGTCAACACTCTAAGAGTTGTGTGAACCTTTGCGTAATGTTCACAGGGAGGGTGGCTGAAAGGGCACGCGGTGGAAAATACTTCATTTTAAGGAGATGAAAAAAAAGAATGGATTTTAGGTGTCTTCAGGGCAGTAGTGGCTCAGAAGGATGACTGATGTACATCTCTAATAAACCGCTTTTTCACTTGGCCCGGAGTCCTCTCTTCCCCCTTTTCCTCCCTTGCACAGGACATTTGTGACAAAAGGAAGAATCATCTTAGAGAGCAGTTGGGAGAAGCATTGTGTAAATGTACAAGCTGATGTACACCTGGTTAATGTTTGGAATGTTCAGGAGCCCCTAACTGAGATGTATGTTGGCAACAGTTCTTCCATGTTGGGCCGTTCGTACAATGGCTTACAAATAGTGGTGCTCCCTGCTGTTGGGCCCTGTGATAGCTGGGCTCTGTTTCTTGTGGAAGCTGGGGTGAAGCCGAAAGAAAAATAAGAACCCTAGAGGCTCTGACTTTTCCTGTTTTAAGAACTATTGACAGAGAGGAACTCATCTGAAGGGGAGACAATTTGATCTACAGCTTATATATATTTTTTCCTTTCAAGTAACGCTTGTTTATTTATTTTGCTCAAGCCCAAACTTTTTTGTTTGGTTAGAACAATGAGATTGCTTTAAAACTTGAAACAGAACTCAGGATAAGCTTAAACAGTGCATAATTTGTGCACAATTCACTTTGAAAAGCCGGTCACACACTGTGAGTGATTCTGTGTAGAGAGGTGGACAGGATTAAATCTCGGCCTGGCCTCTTGAGAGAGGTTTGAGATTGTGGAAAACCTCCTGTGCCTGAGAGGCACTTACGCCATTTCCATGCCAAATTGGGGCTGTTTTAGTCAGAGCTGTCTCTAGGAATTCAAAAACAGGAATTTGCTGAGTAACCTGTGATTGAACCTTGTATTTATTTTAAGTAAAAATTCAGTAACTTTTAGCTTGATGCTCTGCTACCCATACCTTGAGAATACACTCAGGCACCTGAAGGCTCTGCTCAGACTTCTCCTTGGGTCCCAGGATGACGGAGGCCGACCTGTTCCCCCTCTGCCCCTCCCTCCACAGGGAGGAGGCAGGGTGTCCTGTCTCTGCTGCCCATGTCTCCTGTACTTTATCAAGGGCTCCTTACTTTACCGATCCTACTTAGGTTACAAGCATTACCTGGAGAAAACAATAAGTGAGGAAATTGAATGAATTTGCAAAGAAGAGGTGTGGGCTTTGTCCTTCAGGTGGATTGATTTTCTGGACCACCCACTGTGCAGGCAATCAGTTGGTGGGTCTGCTTTTTAGGCCACTTAAGCTAGGTGACAGGGTTGTATGCTTTGAAAAGCTACAGGGGTCAGGTTGGCGTTCAAGATAGCTGTGCTGTGTGAATTCCAAAGTGCAAGAAATCTGAAAGGCATTTATGTTCCCCGTTCTCCCCTTTTTCCTCATCTTTTTATTTTTATTTTTATTTTTTTCTTAAAGACATCTCTGTTTACTTTGGCAGATGCATGAGTCTTAAGTTAAAGGTGGGTGGAGGCATTCAGGGAAGGAAGTGTGTGGGGGAAGAAAATGGAAATGTGGTGGGCCAGCCGCCACCCTGCTTTGCTTTGCTGGAAGACCTGAATAAGTGTCCCAGAAAAGTTTTGGAGGAGTTTTCTTTGCAGGATTCTTTCTCCCTTTCTCCCTTTCTCTCTTTTATGCTGATTCTGTAGGGCGGGAGAGAGGGCAGGCAGAGCCTGAGAGACAGCAGGATCTTTTGGGGAGACTCTTGAACACTTCAGAGGTTGCTCCTAGAACAAGTAATTCCAGAGAATTTTGTACACCAGTCATGATGGTGTGGTTGTTTAGGCTTTGAAATACTTTTCTTGATCTGTCTTGCAGTATCCTGTTTTCTAGTGCTAGACCTATGTGGTGGTTTCTGGAAAGTACTGCTTTATTGCCAACCAATGAAGTGTTATTGAATTATTATTTAATAATTAAAATGAATACCCATACGGCCTCCAGCTCATGCTCTCACATGCTGTTCCCTCTGCCTGGAGCAGCTTCACCTATTATGCAGCACATCACTCTGCTCCAGCAAACTTCCATTCATTTCCATATTTTCTACTCAGGTCTCAGCTTAGACATCATGTCAGTGATGATTTCCTTGACTCTCCTCCAGACTGGGCAAGTGCCACTGCTCTATGTATGATGTATCTGTCCTTGATAACATGTATCTTGACTATAACTTGCCAACTGTTTGGTCAGTTGTTCACCATTAGGTTCCCTGCTGGACTGTAAGATCCTGACAGTGGGACTGTGTCTGGTCCACCACCATATCCCAGAGCCTGACATAAAATAGATGTTCTGCAAACATTTGGGGTATGAATGAATGAGCGAAAGAGTGCTTGCGTTACTACTAGATGGCCAACACTGGAAAAGGGAGGAAGTTATGACTGATAAACCAATAAACAGTGAGCTCCAAACAAATAGTAATAATGATAATGCTTATTCAGAACAGTTAAAAGACAATGTAAGCACATTCATGGGAAATTCAATTTAAAAAAGGATAAACAAGAAGAGGGTGTGTGATGATCATTGTATTTCTCTGCGGTAAGCAATAATGCTTTTCCCCAACTGTGTTATGCACACAGTCCTCATAATTTTCAAAGTTCCTCATCCCATTGGTGTCTGGTAATATGTGCATACCTAGTGAATTTTTTTGTTGGGAAACTAGACTCCTACTCTGAAATCCATTCACTTCACTTATTTATTCAAATCCATACTGACTATTGATCATGTAAGTCACAATTGCCAGTGGGTGACACTGGGTAAAATACTTCACCTCTGTGTGCCTCCTTAATGGAGGTAAATACTTAACCTCTGTGTTTCCTTAAGTGTAAAATAAGGTTCTTAGAATTAAATGAGATGATATTGTAGAAAAGCTTGCAATACCTTTGCCTATCGTACAGTAAGCTTTCAAAAATGATGGTGATTATCATTATTTTTGTACGTCAGGAACTACGTTAAACTCTGGCCATCCAAAGATTAAAGTGATTCAAAGATTTTGAGTGAATGATTAGCAATGATCAGCAGGAGAGCATCCCTCCTTTTCTACAACCAGCCATGTTGATAAAATGACCATCAACAGGAGTTTCTCCTTGCTCGCATTCTTCACGATAGCTCCCAGGTTTTGATATGCTTGGCAGAACTACAGCGTGGTCCCAGCACACCACCGCCAGCAGCGCTCGTTTGTCCCCCTGGGTGGGCGAGTGCCACCTGCAGGCTTCTTCTCCATACCCTGGGGTGTTCAAGTGGCAGGGAAGGTGGTGTACTGTGCCTAGATTATACTGAGCTTGGGTGCTGCTGGGTATGTGGTTGAAGGTTGAGAGATTGTTCCCAATCTGTGAAGTATGTGAATGATATTCCTGTGATATTCAAAAAATTCTTGGCAGAGGGACAAGTGTTGAGTGGAAGGTAATAATCCACTGTTGCCTTCCCCTTCATTTGACTGCCATAAGGGCTGCTGGGAAGGCCTTTGAGAGATCAGTTGAATTAGACTCATCCCTGGGCTTCCCATTGATTAGACAGCCTCTTTCTTCTGTGCCATCCCCTACTGGCGGTGTGTGGTTAAAAATACTTTTTACACAGGCATGTGATTGCTGCCCTGTCTCTAAGAGATTCCCTTCTTAACACAGTGGGTTCTAAGTGAAATTGAGAACAAGTTTTGGCTATTACTCTTATAGGTGAAAATGTTTCACAAGTAACTGCTGTCTCTTTAAAAACACTATCAGTCTGGTCAGGGATTGGATTTCTTTATGGCAAAGTTGGGATGGTAATATGAAAACATCCACTCATGTTTCTTGGAGACTTTCACCCGGATATAAGAGACAAGAAAGGCAAGGTCCCAAACTGCTGAACTTAGAACCACGAATGCATTTGCATGTGATTTCTAATTTTTTAAAAACAATTTTCATAACGCTATTTGACAGTTGCTCTTTCTTCTTAATTTCTCTCTCATTTGTATCTTCACACTGTATGGATACAGTTAATTCACAATTTACTGTGTACCAGGCATTGCTCTAAAATCTTTACATGGATTAACTTTAATGACACCTAACAACAACCTTATTCTATAGAGTAGAATTATTGTCATCTACAGGCAGGGAAACATGCAGAAAGAACTAAAATAAGTCAACCAAGGTCACAGGCTAGTAAGTAGGGAAGATGGGATTTAAACCCAAACAGTTTGGCTCCAGAGTAGTGCCAGCCCTTAACTACTATGCTCCATTGCCATTCAAGCCCTGGTCTGTGCAAAGTGAACCACAGAGAGGGCCTATAGTTCCAGCCCAGGAACTGTGCAAGTGATTGGAGAGTCTTGCAAGGCAACCAGTGGCTTCTGGGTCCCAGTGTTGAACAGTCTGCTCATGTGCCCTTCACTGTAGGCCATTCATTGCTTTGCTGCTTAAAGTACTAAGCCTTTAAAGATCAATTCAATCATTTATGAAAAAGGTTGTTAACAGGATAACTTAATAAGAAAGCTTTCTTTTCAGCCATAACTCCATTGAAGAAAATTATCCTTGGTTATATTTAAAACATATAATCTTTTTGGGGGCTTACAAATATGGACCCTTTAAATTAAACCAGACAGAGGTACGCATCTTTCTCCTTTTTCTGATTGGTATTATTTTGAAGTATTATATGTCTTAACTTTTGTTTTCAATATTAAACACAGTTGCTAAGAAGAAAGAGAAGAACAAAAACAATTTCTACGATGATGAGCTACTCAGGCGGAGCCTAGAATTAGCCAGTTCTGTCATTTGTCTTTTCATGTTTGTTTGTTTTAATGAATTCAGTTCCTTGAACTCCTGTTTGGTCCAGTGGGATGAAGTGTTAGACATAGACTGAGTTTATTGACTTCAACATCTGTTTTCAGAAATCTTAGCACTTCTCACCTTTAGTTGGAAGCTGCTGAGTTCTACCCTAGAATGAGGTGCACTTTGAGCAGTTAGGGTGAAGAGTTTACCAGGCCCTCTTAAACGTTCATGCCTTTTATGTCTTCCTGAACAGAGCTCTGGGGATAGAGCAATGTGGTCTTGGCTATTAAAGATAGTGGGCCAGGAACACCTGGTCACAATAAATATAGGCTCCTTCTTTCAGCCTTCTCTGTGGTCTTGAAACAAATCTACAAATTTTAAAATTTGTCATTTCCAGGATTATGATAATCCTAGGTAATGAGACATTTTTGCAAGTACCGCATTGTAAATCTGATGCTTGCTTATTTAAAAGGCCATATTCAAAGGAGATTGAATTTTCTTCATTGTACAGTTTACAGGATTCAGTTCATACCAACACCAGATAGACTTAAAAAATCAAGAATTTTTTTCAAGATATCTAATTATAAAATCATTGAAGCAAATGAATTCATTGAGTGTTATTTTAAGAAATTGTCCACCACAACTGAAAGCAGTTAGGCAAATTCCCATAGTGTAGAAATAAATTTGGGCAAAGCCTAAATACCTGTGGGATTCACTGAGTCTAAAATCTTCTTTCCAAATAATAACGTTTATTGGTATGTTTCTAATTGTAAAAGTTATTCATGGTTATTTTAGAAAACTGTGGAGAGAAAAAAGAAAACAAAACCATCTTCAATCTTCCTCATGCCTGAAATCTTGACATCCAAGGATAAAACAATTGTGTATCCTACTGAAGGCCCATTTTTCAAAGCAACTACATTTTGAATTGAATATGCACTTCAATTTAAAATACAAAGAAGAATATCTGGTAGCACCAATTACAGGGGCACTATACCTTATTTTCTAATGGGTGGACACCCAATTTAAGGTACACTTTTCCTTATTCTTTTCCTATATTACTTTTTCCAATTATGAAAGGAACACTTTCATTATGGAAATTTTGGAGAAAGTAATGAAAACTACTCTTATTTATCCCTACTTGATCTCAAGATAAGCCCTGTTATTGGTATATTGTCACTAAGTCCCAATGCTTTCCTTTCTCACTTCAGCAGGTGCCGTCTTAGAGATGGACTGGCTCAAGCCCTCTTAGGAAGGCAGGAAAATTTGACTAAGTCAGACCACCAGCCAGAGGTGGGCAGACGAGACCTGTGTAAAGGAAGAGTTTCCAACTGCGGTGCTCTCTGGGCAGGAATTTGTGAATGGGGTGTGCAGGAAGGAAAATGAAAATGATCTTTTCCATAAAAGCAAGTTCAAATGTGTTTTTGGATGCCAAATGGTCTATCTGAAGCTTAGATTTCCTACCAGTGCTTTTCTGGTGGAGCGAAGGGGCACCTTGTCCTATGTCAGTGTGTGCTCCCTCAGTTGCCACTCCCCTATCAAATGTGGAAATAACCAATCCAACCTAACCAAATCAGGCACGTAGCAGATCCTGTATACATGCTTACTCAGCACAAATGAAGAAAGCTAAATTTACAGTCTGCCTGTAATTTTGCTTAAGAATATCACATTTTTCATGGAAAACCTATAACTGAACTTAGGGGTTATATTGTTTAAATGACTGCAGGCATAATTTAATATGGACTGAATGAGAGGATGATCATGCTGGTAGCAATGGAAAAGGAGGAAAATGTGAAAGCCAGGAAGTATTATTCATTCAACAAAACGTTATGTATTTTCAATGAATACATATAAATGTAGGTTGTTAGGTGTCCATGAGCAAATGAAATTTTTCATAAAAATGTCTTGGGCTGTGGTGCTGATGGTCCTATTTTTAGGAAAAAAAAAAGATGAACTGAAAATGCAAAAAAAAAATAGAGAATGTCAAATGCTAAGAAATATGCTCAAGACATAGAAAACCATAATGAGAAAAATGTTACATTTATAACTTAGCAGGAATCCTATTTTTTGCTTTCATGAATTGTAAAGTTGCACTGATTTGACTTAGCTGGTTTCATTACCATCTCATTTCTTCTTAGGACTTTTAATGATATACAAATGATCTATCTGAAATGAAGGCCAGCCACCCACATGTTTGGAGATTTTTTTTTTTAATTCCTTGGAAAATTGCTTTAATGTTGGGGAAGTGTCAACTGTGGATACTTTCTACTAAGCCCAGAAAACAGAATCGGTGAACATTACTCTGCTGCAACAGATGCCCTTTATAATCTCTGAGGTCCTAAGACTCAAAGGGTCTGTGTTTCTGAAAGGATGGCCCAGAAACTACCTATATCAGAATCACCTGGACACTGATTAATATGCAGACTCCTGGGCCCTGTCCCAGATCTCCTGAAAAAGAATATTTAAGTATGGGGCCCTAGAAATGCAGGTGATGTGTATGCACACTAGAGTTTGAAAACCTGGTGGAGGGTGAATGTTAGGAGGTATTTCTTTAAGAGTTAGGTTAAGTCCAGAAGAAATGGGATGGAAGACACTGGTTCTTTCACCAATAGGGGTCACTCACTCTTTAGTCTTGAATTCAGTTCTAACAGGCTAAGAGAAAGAGAACGGAATCCACATGAGGAGCATAAACTGATAATCAACAGAGGAGAAAACCAGATCTCTTCTCCAATAGACGAGTCGGTTTTTCAGACATTGTGCTAATGATAATAATGATAAACGCATCTTTTGATTACTTTTGGTGTTGAGCACTTTCTGCATAAAAACACAGGGCACCTCATTTGATCCTGTCAATAACTCAGTGAAACTGACATATCTTTATTTTGTTGATGGGGCCCAGAGGTGCAGAGAGATTAAATAACTTGGACCAGTCTTTCTTCTTGGAAGTTGTAGAGATGATTATCTCTGATTTCAGAACCTGGGATGTTAACCCCCCAACTACAGTGCTGTCACAACTTTTATAAACCTTAGCTTTGAGGGTACTTCCCAGGAAAAGAGCTTTAACTGATGTGCTTTTCCCTTCTTCTATGCCTTCTTTGGATCTGTCTTGAGCAGTTGTTGTCATACATCCCATGTTGGGACCAGTAGCCCTGTCAAAGTTACCAGCAAAGATTACTCGATTCTGGCCACTCTCATTCCCTATTGCTTTCTAGCTTCAGGGATTCACTATTCTTTCAAATTATGATACAGAGCAAGAACTAAGTGCTCACTGAAGGTGAAGATTCATTGCTCAGTTAAAAAATCTGTTAAGAGTGCCAACGATGTTCTGCTTCTCGATCTGGGTGCTTATTACACGAATAAATCCAGTTTGTGTGAATATTCAGCAAGCTATACATTCATGAAATATGCACTTTTCTAAATGTATATTACACACAGTTGAAAAGTAAAATAAAGCTGTAGTCTGAATTATGTGACTTAGCTGCTGAAGCTCACTGCCTTCCTGCTATCTTCCACTGGTCCCTGCTTCCCTTTCATTTCCAAATCAACAATTTTCTGGTGAGAAAATGGTAAGGTAATTTTTCCAACAATTGCGCACAGAATTATTTGTAAGTCCAAAGACTCAGAGTAGGAGTCAACCCTGGTGGGGGACATGGTCTGTTTCCTTGTTGAATTCTTTTCATCTCTGGGTTTCAGTAATCTTTAAAGTTTAGCACTTTTTTCTATTATGTTAACACATTGTGTACTGAACAGGCAGACCCTAAGCATCTTGAATATGCTTTAAAAATTTTGCTTAAGTAACCTCACAAGACTCCCACATTCTTTAGTTTCTGCCTGTATTGAGAATCAGCAGTTACTTTTAAGTTTTAATAAGTTTCACATGTTTTGTAGTGAAACTGTGTTTGGTTAATTCCAACCTTTAATTAGTAGCCTCTGGATTGGTGTACACCAGACACGGGGATGTTATTAGTGTGAACTGAGAGCTATGTGTGTTACTCCATAACAGATCAAAACAAACCTTGTGTGCTCTGACAGCATTAAACCCCGCTGAGGCCTGACCAGGATATGGTTCTCAGTTGTAAAAGAAAATTGTAATTCACAAGTCCTTGCCAGATGTCATACCCCAATACCTCAACTTCATTACATCTATCCAGAGTAGGTGGTCAGATGAGGTTCAGCCAAAGGGACTTGTTTTGGTTTTTTTAATCATTTAGAAATTAGATGTATTCAAAATACTGAAAGTGGACATATTAGTGTATCTATTTTTTGAGATTTTTAATTTTTAAAAAACATTTGGGATGTAAATAATGCTTTCCAATTTAAGAGGCAGCTTTGAAATCCTCACATAATAGCAGAAGTTCTGTCTCTTGACAATGTTAAACCACGAAAAGAATTTTCATCTATAAAATGTAAAAAGATGCTAAGATAAAATAACTGAAAGTGAGCAAACTTGAATAAAAACATGGATTTAGGAGCCGGTGTCTGTTTTAAGGAATAAACAAATGAGCTCTAAGAGTTTTCTTACCCCTCAAACCCATGTAACACTGTGGATGTCACCAAGTGCAAAATCACAAAAACTTTACTAGGTTGACCAAGAAACAAAGAGCCAAAGTGTTTTAAAAACTAGTTTGATTGGCAGTGACTTCTGAAGTGTTGAAAGGTATTAGATAAAGTTCAAATGCTGATAAGGCCCATGGTGTGTTTACAAGTGACTCACATGCTTATGCTGGTCAGAGAGACATCCTGGAGACTGCGTAGGACTCCAAACTCCTGTACTTCTAGGCAATTTGCACACCCTTTGCCTGATCATCGTGTTACTTGACTTGAGCAAAATACACATTTTGTAACTTAGTTTTCTTATATCCTTTTTTTTAAAAGATCTGATTTAGATTAGATTTGTGAGTGTTCTCTTAGACAATTGGTGTTCTTAGAATACTTATTCCAACATAACTTTTATAGAAATTGTACAATAATATATAATTCAGATGGTAGAGCATACTAGTAGCTTTCACCTTCAAAGCAAATCATATTTTATCTGGCTATAACTATGAAAAGTTATTCTTGAGGGAATGTTGCAGCAAGATATTTCTTTTCAATGAGATTTTACTGTAGTAAAGGTCATTGTTAAATTCTGATCATTTCTAATACAAATTATTGTATTACATTTTTCCCTATAAAGGAGTCACTACAGAAGGCAACTTCAAAGTGTTCTGGTTATATACATAAATTGATACTAAATTCCCTGTTGACTAATCTGAAAGATACCATTATGTTTCTTTACTTTTAGAAGCCCCTGATTTCCCATCATTGATGAAAGAACAACATTTTAAAATGTGGTAGAAGGAAGTTCTTTTAAAGGAGCTCCCCTCTCTCTTTTCACACATCTTGAACTTGTGAGGAACCAAATAATCACATTTTTGAGAAAGAGTGTTTCCTTTCATCAACACCAGGAGCAAAAGATTTTTTTTTTTTAAGCTGGCTTTTAGGATCTCCAGTGCTAATTTGTGTGTGTGAACTAAGCAATAAAACCACACGGGCAAACCTGAACTAGGCTTTGAGGTTGAAGAATAAATGTGAACCTCCTTTGGAATTTTTCCTCTTGGCTTGTTTTCCTCTCCAGATACAAACCACAGAAGCGGAATTTGTTGCTCTTCAAGCTGTGTATAAATTGTTGTTGGCACCAACTTTTTGAATGATATTATCCTGTAAACATCCTTGAGAAGGCTAGATTTTTACTCTTTCCTCTCCAACGTACTTGTAGAAATTTCAGCTTCAAGAACTAACATGACCACTTGATTCATTATGTTTGCCATTTTCATCAACAATTCATTTTGGGCAAACTTTCCCTTTTTCAGGTTAAAACAGGTAGATAATGAGTTATTCCTTTTTTTTTTTTTTTTTGCCTACAGTGAAAAAGATTTTAATTCATTGTCTATAACTTAAAAAAGACTCCAGCCTTTGAAAGGTTATTAAGTAGACAAACTAAGAGAAATATTTCTTATGATCAGTGAAATCTTAACATTTTATGAGGACTGATAAATATTTGAGCCTTTGGTCTTTGTTATTTGGTTTGTTAACAGTTTTCATTGCTATTAAGTTTTGTGAAATGGATGTGAATAAAATGGATGTGTTTTAATTTGAATGATCATTTTATTAGCACAAAGAGATATAGTAACACCTCCCTATTTGTTGGGTGTCTGGGCATACATGTTTGTGTATAGCAAAGTTTCCATCACTTCTCTTTCTACCTCCTTGTAGTAAAAATGGCATAGTAATAATAGCAGAGGATTTGAAACTAGAAGGCCTGGCTCCCAGTGCTAGTTGTATGACTTTGGTTAAGTCCCTTAATTTCTTTAAGCCTCAGAGTATTCTGCTCTGAAAGAGGAACTAATAACACCTACCACAAGGATTGTTGTTAGAGATTTCAAGTTCTCACATATGTAAAAACATTTTGTAAACTATAAGAGGATATGTTACCATATTACCAACCAGAGAAAGTATTTGCCCCAAGTAGCTTCCCTATTAGCAGGTATATTACCTAAGACAATGAGGATATAGTGGTTAAGAGACTCGTCTTTGGAATTAGACATTCCCAAGTTCAAAACCCAGTCCTGTGTGCTGTTATTAGTGCTAATAATGTTGATAAATTTCTTTATTTTTTGAATCTTAGATTCCTCACCTACAAAAAAGGGGATAATAAAATTACCTGAAGAGATTACCAAGAAGGTTAAAGGATGGAATATACACATGGGGCACTTAGCATATAGTTCCTAGTACTTAGTAATTACTTAATACATAGTACTATAACATTATTATAATTTTATCTTTGCCAACATTAATCACTAAGTTCTCCTTGGGTAATTGTAATCATTGCTTCTTTTAAAGATGACATGTCAAAGTACTTGTATCTGACAGAGTCTATACAAATGAAGTAACTCAGTGAAAATTTTTTGTGTGAATATACATAATTTGCACCAGTATGGAATTTTAAAAACATACTTTGCGTTACCTAGTAAATGCTCAGCCTTTTAAAACTGTTTTCATAGGACAGTTCTCAATCAAGGCATATCTACATAAACTTCCAATGATTATTTTACCACAAAACTGCAATCAAAGATAATTACAACTGTTCTTTGTTGAAGGACTTTAGCTTATGACAGTTCTTTAGCCACAACATAATTACCTTTATATAGTACTCTCCCTTGCTAATAATGTCAAAACCCTATCCTCACTATAAGAACTACTCTCAGTACTCAAGAAGTTCAGAAATATAGTCTTGCAACAATTTTGGAGACTAGCTAAAAATGTTTTCACTGAAAAAAAGTATAAAAGGACATTTTGATAACAATGTTAATTTTCATAAAATAAAACAAGTACCTTGATTTTCTGTGAAATAGATGAGATTGAAAACACGGAAGCCCACAGATTATTCCCGAAGGGGATTACACTCTGTTATCACTTTTACCACCAAAGGAGTAACAGTAGCTCCACAAGTGGGATCCCACAGCCCATGGTGTGCCTAAGTGTCAGCAAATGGTGAAATAGCCAAATGGCAAATAACAGAAGGAAGAGGTATTGGAAGCATGGCCAAGACACTTATTAAGCCACCATGCCCTGGAATTTTGAGTATAAACCTCCATCCGAGGAAGTTCTTTCACAAGACTGACAAGACAGCACCACCACCAAGGACTTAGTGCTGTTGATTGGTCTTCTCACTGGTGGAACTCAGTCGTTTTTTGCATGCTTGACAAGTTAGAAGTAGACACTACCATTATTTGACAGAAGAAGCAAGGAGACAAGAGAAAGGCAAGGGGTGTCTCAGAGCCTGAGGGTTTGGGGTCGGGGGAGAAGATGCTGGCAGCCGACTTCATTTGCTGAAGCCGTCTGGTGTCTGATGTGGCTGTCCGTGCAAAGCCCCTGCAGATGCTGCCCCACTTCCTAACCTCGGGAGGTTTGCTTGTGACGGGTAGACCTCTGGGACACTCCCAAATCATACCATTTCACCTTTGCTCAGGCTTCTCCTTCTGCCTGGAAAAGTCCTCATGCTCCTCTTGGGGACCTTCTTTTCTTTCAGAACCACTCAGACACCACTTCCTCCGCAAAGCCTTCCAACACACAGCACACCCCCATGTGACTGGCCTGGTGGTGTGGCTGGTCCCTAGGGACTCGTGGAGTAGCTCCGGTTTGCCAAGCAGCATTCACCTTCTCACACTGCAACCATCGGTTTATGTCTCTCTCTTGCTGCACTCTTGAGTGGGGCTCATGCTGGAATCCTTTATGTTCAGCATGAAGCATAGCACCTGACAGATGGAAGGCCCAATTTAATCTGAAGTAATGGAAGGTAAATGCCAATTAAGCAGTCTCTGTTTGCATTTTAATTTTGTAATTGCTTTATAAGGGAGCTTAAGTACAATAACCTTTTAGGAAATTCTAAACCTGAATAGTGATTGGGAGCTGAAAGATTAATTTTCAAATGTAAAGAACTAATTATAGTGGCATTATTAGGTACTTCTTGAAAAAGAAAGTTTTTCAGCATTCAAAAAGTTCAGCAAAATTAAAAATAACATGTCTTTAAACCTTAGGTTTTACCAGAGACTAGTATATTATGTTTGGTTTCCTTACCTTAATTTTAAATTCTTTAGGCAAAAAGAGAATATTTTTACTTCTATTGATATGTGGTTAATGCACAATAAATGCCTAATTAGCATCACACGCACACACACTTCACCACTACATGCTACCATCCCACATCTTGAAAACCAATGGGAAGCCTGGCACTATTTCTGGTTAGGACACGGATAAGAAGACATCAGCTTTTAATTGAATGCCATCAAATATACAGTTAATTCATGAATAAGTGAATAAGTGCCTTAGTCTGTGAATGATTTAGGGTCTTCCAATTAGAGAAATACAACCTCAAGGGTGTTTTCCCACTAGGAGCTTACATTTGTTTTTATTTTGTATTTTAGAAATCCTATAGCTGCTACTGTACCCAAAAGCTGGCACAATGTGAATATGCCTCTAGTTGCAAGAATGACTTCAGCTATGAGAACTTCTCCAGGCAACCTGTTTTCTCTATTTGTGTGAGGAAGAGAGACAGCAAACATAAGAATTTCTGCTGTGCAGTACTGACTTCCTCTGAGGCCCCAGAGAAGCCATTAGAACTCTCTTCCTTAGTTCCTACAGCTGTAAAATGGAACTAATAATAACTAATAATGTATTTTACAAGGTAACTGTGAGGATTAAGTAGTCAGTGTTTCAAGGTGGTAGACCCTGAGTATGAAATATTTCTATAGTGTGAAACTCCTTTGGACTGATTTTTTTTCCTGGCTGAGCAACAATGTGTTCTATTAGATTGGGTTTTTCAAATCCTCTAAGGCCATTTAAATAACCAGTTCAAAGGACTTGCTTGCAAGGTGGTTTATTTCCCTATTAAGAATTCCATTTTGTGGCAAAGACCTTTCTAGAAAACAATAGTACTTAGCATTAAGGTAAAGAATGTGAATTCCTATCTCAGCTATATTGCAACTGCAGGCAGATCCCCAGATTTCTTTGCTCCTGTGTTTTCTTTCAGATCCTAAAGCAGAGTATCTGTGCCCAACTTGCAGGATTGTGAGAGAAAAGAAGTCACATATGGTGAAAGGCTTTAAGCTCTGTGGTAAAGATGCCAGAGATGATTATTCTACAGATGTGAAAACCGAGTCCCAGGGAAGCAAGCAGGCTTGCCTTAAATCATGTGGCAAGTGAGCATCAGGAACACCACTCAATGCCCTGGATTACAACCAGGTATTCTGGTCTTACTGCTTCCTAAGGAATCAAGGACCTACAGAGATACCATTTTTTTGGTTTGTTTTTTTTTCTCAGAGGAGCCACACTTCTCACGTTGAGGATAGTGGGCTTTCTGTCTCCTGTTGAATTAGCTTTTGCCTCATTCTAAAAATGGAACACTTTGCAGAGTTGTCTCTCTTTGCCTGCAGGATAGAAGAGGAGGCTGTTAGAACTTGCAGCCAAGGAAAAGAGCCTGGTTAGAGTGTCCATTGAAGACTTATTATTGGCTGCCTAGAACACTGCTATATGGCTTGTAGAAATCAAATAAAATTTTGAGAGGAGGCCAGAAAATCAAAGAAATGCTGTTAAATCGCAAGTCCTGTATGATGTCAAAGAAGTAAAGGGTGTAAATTGAGTTGTGATTCCAACGGAGTCAGTGCAGTCATTTGCAATGGCCAAACAACAGACGTGTAAAGGCTCAAGGACCCCAAATGTTACAACTTTGGCTGCTACTCAAACACCCTTGCAGCTGAAATACAAGAGTCCTGTATTCTTCCAGAGACAAAGACTTAAAGACAAAGCAGCAGACCCTCTTGACGGAAAGGGCTGATACATTGCTAGTAATCTTAAACCCGCTCAGCAGAGACTGGGCAGGCTTGGGAAGCAAACTGGTTTTGTAGAATGATGGGTTTTGTATAATGCTTAACATGTTCTTGGCATCCAATGGCCTTGTTATTATTCCTCTAAGTATTAGTTATATAGCACAACAGGATATGGACACAGGACTCCTGGGTAGGGCAGAGAAGGAACTGGCATGCTTTCTTCACATCCTTCCTGCTGGTGCCACCTCTTTGGGTCTGGACTGAAAGAAGAAGGAAAGAAAAGGCAAAAAATAATAGCTGGCATTTTTAATTGTTTATTATATCCCACACCCTGTGCTAAGTATATATACAGTATCTCATTTCACTAACACAATAAATCTGTGAGGTTTATCATCTACCTTTTTAAGCTGAGACAACACGGGCTCAGACAAGTGAAAGACAGTGTTGTCGTTCAGAGCTTGTTTCCTGGACCAGGCTACCTGGATCTGCATCCCGGTTCCTCACTTTTGAGCTGTGTCATTCAGTAAGTCTCATCTATAAAGAGGTGTGGAAGTATTTAGTACCTGCTGCCATTGTGACAATTAAGTACATTAATAGACACAAATCACTGAGAAGAGTACTCGGTATGTTATAGGTACTCTATAAATGTCACTTATTTTTAGTACTGCCTGAGGTTATAAGCACAACTATGAACAGTGTGGTGGCAGAGCTGAGCCTAGAACTCAGGTCTCTGTGAAGCCTGAAGTGACTTTTCCCTTTACATCCTCACTCTACTGCCTCTATAAGAAGAGAAGAGAGGATGTGGCTAGGAAGGCAGAAGCGATGTGCTGGAGCCCTTTCCAGCTGCTGACGAATAGGAAAGCACAGAAAGAGAATTCCTTCCATACTTTGCCCCCAGTCGCTCTTGGCATCAGCAACTGTATTTATTTTGTCTTTATTATTTCCAATTGCTACTACTGACAGCCCAAAATAAGGGTGGCATAATAGCTCATATTTACTTTTGTGGGGGCTTGTTAATGTTGTCTGCTGGTACATCCCCCCTACTGACTCTTGCCTGTCCTTTGCATCCAGTGCTTCTTGCGAACAAGAGAAAAGAGAGATGGTTTTCCTTGTGTTCCTTATGAACTTAGAACAAATTGCTTCAGGCAGAAAAATCATCAGTTCTATTCAGTGTTTTAAAGGCACGAGTGTTTAGATGTTGAAAGGGCACTGTCTAATGTGATTTCCTTGACATAACCCTTTGGACTTGGCTTCAGTTTTGATGAAACGCACAGGAAAGCTCTCATCATCGGCTTGAACACATACTGCTTTCCCTCGAAGCCCAGCAGTGTTGTCTGCGTCGGGAAAGGAGGGCGAATTCCATTCTCTTACGTTTGCAGCTGCCAGCCGTGCTCTGGTGGCAGCAGAGTCCAAGGTTCTTTGTCAGTCTTAGATTTCAAGTAGTATTTGGAGGTCCCACATCTGTAAGAGAGTGAGCTGTAACACTCACACTGCCAGTTCAGAGGAATAAAGCAGTTATTAAGGGTTAATAATAATTTTAATTTTTTTAAAAATTTAGGACCGAAAGAAAATGCTCACGTGACTGTGTTCAGGGGGTTTTCAAGTTCCAGACTGGGAAATTGAATTGAGCTGGACTTGCCAGCAGACCTCTCTGATTCTGCAACAGGAGATGAGAAACAGCACTAGGGGAGTCCAGCTGTTCAATGGCAGAGGCAGGCACGGGCCAGCCCAGCAGCCTTGGGGCATCTTCCCTGAGCTTGCAGCCCCACAGGGATCTGCTGGAGGTGGACACTGCTTTGCCGTGAACTCTGTAGGTTCGAGGCCTGTCAAGGAGCTCCCACTCGTTGGGTGGAAAACCAGGACTTAAAGGTTTGAGTCACTGAAGACACTGATGCTCCCGTGGAGTCCAGGAACTTGGCCTTTGGTGGCCCACCACAGAGAGCAAGCACTAAGGGAAGCCACAGCATGGTGCTTGGGGGTGTTTATATCCATTACCCACCTGCCCCCCATGTAGTGAGTGTTCACGTTCACGGGAGCACACCCAGGGGCTGCATGCGGTTCTCACTTCAGAAGAAACCAGCCCATCTCCAAACTAGGGAAACGTTGCTAAAAGTATTTCAGTGGCTCTGGCTTGGATGCAGATTTTCCTCTGTCCCTGGAAGGATCCACTCATCAGCAAAGCCAGCATGTGCTCTCCAGCGTCCAGAATCATTGAGTCTAAACTCTTGCCCGATGGGGAAATCCCTTGTACACCGCTGAGGCCGAACGCGCTCTGAGACAGAGCACTCGCTGCTTTCAGGGTTCTGGAGAATAAATCGTCCTTTTCACTGGGTCAGAAGTCTCCTAAATGAAAAATGATAGAAATGGAAGGTTGATCAGCTATTATTCTGGGCCAGTGTCTGATTTGCTGTTACGTGGGATCTGGCTTCCCTTCGTGCGGTCTTTGTCAGCTCCTCCATCTCGGAGGTGGGGGTATGTGTGGAGCAATATGTTAATTTCCGTATTTTGTAGTAAGCTTGATCAAAGAATTCTGCTTGCTTGAGGGAAAGTGAAACTAATTACCTAAATAAAAGAGTAGAGTCTCTGTGTATTTTTCTTATGCAAACTGTCGTCATTGCCAGTCTCATGGTGGTGGTGGTGCAGGGGCAGGGGTGGGGGCTGGTGGGGGGTGTGGTCTATGCTGCTGGCTACTAGGAAAGTAACTTCTCCCCCTTTTTCTTCTGTAAGTGTGAAAAACACATGCTGGTGGGAAAATGTCCTTTTGTCGCCTGGAGAAGTTCCCCAAAGTCTGTTACCTGCTGGATAATCAAGACATGTCACAAGTAAAGTTGCTTTCTATGAAACAGTTCTCTTTATATGGGACTGAGTCCTACATACTGAGACACACATGTGTTCCTTGGCCTTTCACCTCCCTAGATCTTTCAAGTACTCACCTCTGAGTGAGAAGCTGGGGATTCCCATACTGAAAGAAAATGTTTTAAAATTGTTTTTCTAATCAATGGGAGTTACATCATGTAGCTCATTTAGCTGAGAAAACCATGTTGCTAGTCAAAGTTTCTCTTTGTTCCAGGTTTTTCAAGTTAACGTGGTTTGTGTAGTAAAATCCCTGCCAGTGAAGGGAGAGCCAGATTTGTGGCATGGCCCATAACACACGGACATTACTGAGACCACACACAGATTAAAAAGATAAAGGCATGCATTGCTTTTAAGCAATGACCCGTGTGCCAAAAATGAGGTTTCACCTACAGTAGACCAAAAGAATGTAAGAGTTGGGTCTCCGGGTATCAGGAGTTTCCTGCTCTGTTCTAATCTACCTTTTAAAAGTATGATACGACAACATTTTTTAACCCTTTTGATTGTCTTAGTTTCACTATTTACAACTGAAAAAGAAAGAAGGAACAGCTCCCCCTACCAGCAGCCATCGCCAGGGGCAACACAGTTCAGGGCTAAGACCTTTGGCTGTGCGGTCTCATTTCTGGATGACCCACTCTGTAGCTTTGGGCCTGTTTCCTGTCAAACAGGAATGATAACTGCACTGACCTCATGAAGTTGCTGGGAGAACTAACTGTGATAATACAAGGAGCGTGCTCTGCAAAGTACCTGGACCCTAGTTAGGTTTCAGTTGGTTGCTGTTAGTACAGTAAAATCTTGTCCTAGTGCCATTGAGTGCCTAGTGCCTAGTGCTCCAAAGATTAAATTGCATAAAATATGGGATCAACTTGCTCCAGCACTAAGAAATCATATATTTTCAGTCCAGCTGTGCAAAAAGCACAAAGAAGACTAGGTAGTACAACCAGCTATTTGTCGAACTAAGAAGGTCCATGAAGGGGTCACTTCTTGAATGCATCCTCTTCTAGAAAATGAAGGCTTTACCCACCTGCCCAATTCCCAGCCCCTTAGACAGTTGGGGCATAATATAGGCATAATCACATTGGTGTAATGGGGAAGGAGAAAAATTATTGAACTTGTAATTATTAAGGTGCATGTCCCAAACCTTTTAGCCTTTTTGTCCCCAAAGCTTTTAGCCTTTCTAGTAGGTGGTTCTTGACCCTGACTGCATGTTGGAATCAGCCAAGGGTGTTAAAGACATTCTAATGCCTGGGTCCAGTAAAAATGAAGCAGCAAGACATAGTTGCCCAGACTTGGGTTCAGATCCTGTCGCCACTATTGTTAGTTAAAGGACCTTTGACAAGTTATTAACTTCTCTCTTTCTTAATCTGTGAGACAGAGTTGTTTTAAGGATTAAAGATAATGTACTTAAAACTCTGAGCATAAACCTTGGCATATCATAGGTGATCAATAAATACGATTTGTTAATATCCTATTTGCTCTGAAGGTTCCAGCCTGAAGTGTCTTCTACCTATACTGAGCTCCTTTATAGATTTTTGGAAAATATATTTTATATATATTTATGTATTTTGCCTTGAAATGTACTCTTGGATATAAACTGATGAAGGTCTCCAATTTTACATATGAGAAAACTAAAGCACAAAAAATTACTCAAGGTCACACAGCTAATAATAGGCTTGAACTGGAACCCAGGTCTCTTGACTCTCTGTCTGCAGAGACCAGCTCCACAATCCAGCTGAACCTGAGAGGAGTGGGTGCGAGATTAAGAAAAATACAGAGATAGATACACGAAAGACACAGAAACCAAAGTTGGGATCAGGAGGTTCACTGACTGCTGGTGGCAAAACAGTGACACATTTTTATTTTTGAGCACAGCTTATATACAGGCTCATAATGATATCACTTCCGGGCTAATCTCATATCCGGTTATCTCAGTTCTGGTGATATCTCTTTTGGATCCGGTGATTTCACTTCTGGCCCTCTACATCTGTCCATTGTTTTTCTTCTTATTCCACGGTTCTCAGACATATGATCTCTGAGGCCCTACTTCTGGCCCTCGTCCCCAGCCCAAGTCTTACACTTTGTGGGCCCCTACTCCCTTCAGCCTCTCCTGGTGCAGCAACATCAAACTGTGACTTCCTGACGCTCACAGTCACTATCCTCACCTGTTTGTGATGTTGGCTTATGTCATCATTCTTGTACCTGAAATGCCCTCCTTGTCTTCAGTTTCTGCCAGTTCCACTGACTTCTGCTTCAGCCCATGAGGCAATTGCCACCTCACTGTAAACAGCTGGAAATCAGACAAACTGTCAGATATTTGACAATAAGGTTTTATCCCTTTAGGCAGGAAAGCAAATGAGGTGAGCCCTATGGCTGCCCCAGCTTACTGCTTGGAGGCAGTAATTCTCCATGCTGCTCCCCAGGGGAGGGGACTGAAACAGCCCAGTGGCCTGCTGAGGTGAGGAGGCAGGGATCAAAGCCTGGCAAGACCAAGGAGGCTGGAATTTGCAAGGCCTTTTACCAGAAAGGAGGGCGCTAAATGGAAAGAGAACTCTGGGGAGCTATGTAGTTCACCCCAAGTGTTTGGCTGAATATAACTGTCTGCACATGTATGTGAAGAAACTGGACTGTGGAAAGAACCACCAGCATGCCCTGAGCTGAACAGTATGTATATGGAGCTTACACAGGACTGGGAAGAATTTGTGTTCCTCAAGTCTGGTGGAAGAAACTTCAAAATACATAGGGCATTGCATGGAGTCCTCATAAGGTCATGCCTTGATAGTGAGGTTATATTATTTCTAGAATAAAAGCTGCTGTGGACCCACCATAAAAAGCATAAAAGCAAGCCTCTCATGGATAAAACTGATCTACCATAAAATCCAACATGCTTTCGAGGAAGACAATAAAATCCAGCATCTAACAAAATAAAATTCACAATATATGTGAAATTCAAGAAATAATTACTAAGTGTGCCAAGAAGTGTGGACATATGATTTATAATAAGAGGAAAGTTAGTCAATAGGAACAGATTGATAAATGACAGAGATAATGGGATAACTAGGCAAGAAGCTTAGCATTACTATTATAAAGCTAATTCTTATGCTTAAGGATGTAAAAGAAAACATAAACATGTGCAAAGAGAATGAAAGATATAAAAAAGACCCATACGTAACTTGCAGAGATTAAAATATATGAAATTTGAAGAAAGACTTCTTTTTTAACCAGCATATTGTATGAAGCAGATATTGTGAGCCCTATTACCAACATGTATGAACCAGAAGACCATACCTGAAATATAGTACCAGAAACCATCAAAATGAAGCACAGGTAAAAAGAAAGTCTAAAAATGGAACCCAAACCAAACACACATATAAGAACCTCAGTGAACTCTGGGACCATATTAAGTCATGCCACATATGTGCTATCAGAAGCTGCCCCTATCCTCAGAACAGTAAAAATAAAGTGTGGATGGTAGTCAATGTATTGAGTCCCTCTAGATAACATCATGCCATTTAATGCTCACAATAATCCTCCATGAGAATACTAGATCTCTGTTTCACAGATAAGAAGACTGAAGCCCAAGGTTTCACAGCTCACCTACTCTAAAATTGGATTTTGTGCTCTTTATTTCTATCCCCTTGATCCTCAAAACACCGCCAACTTAATGTTGGTTAGAAAGGTAGCATCTCATCTCCCATTCCAGACCTACTGAATCAGAGCCTGCATTTTAGCACGATCCCAAGTGATTTGTGCGCACATTAAAGTCCGTATGAGTCGATACCATTTCTAGCAGGTATAGACTTCCTCATGGTGCCCACACTCCCTGCAGATGAGGCCCCAGTGGTCTTTGTCTCAGGAGTGATTGAAGCAGCAGGAGTTTTGCTTGTAGATACCATGTGTTGACATGAACACTCACCACAAGATCTCTCCCTTCCTCCCACCCTTCATCATGTTTCACTTTCTACTTTTGGACAAAGCTTAAATATGTGAACAAGGAGGGCCGGGAGGTTTGCAGAGAAGTGGATGAGCCACGGAGCCCGCTCGCAGCACTGGTACCCTAAACAACGTTTGGCCCCAGCTTCTGAGTGACTCTGGAGGCCCACCCACCTGACCAATCCTTTCTCCCAGTGGTTGCTTCTGCTCCTGTGCAGGCTATAGGGAAGTCTGTGGATTGAAGGGTAGGGGACCCTTCACTGGAAACACCCATCAAGCAAGAATCAAGCAAGAACTGGCAATATTGGAAGGAGCTGTGGGGACAAGAGGTACATGGATGCTGGTGGTACTTTATTAAGGCTTATTTTTACATTGATACCACTTACAAGCCAAAGTCTCACCACCACACACACATATGATTGGGTCCAAGGCTGTGGAGCTGATTTCTTATAAAAGTGCGCTCTCAAAATACCACATGAGGTCAAAGTTGTTGGATTGTCAATGAAAAATCATTTTCCCAGCTGAAGTAGCTCATACACATTTGCTCTGGTGACACGTATGGCCCTGGTGAAGGATGCTTTTTATGACCTCCTTCTAAGGACCATTATGATGTCAATAAATAAATAATTTATTTTCTTCTTTTCTCCAAGCTTTTGTTTGCTGGCTCTGTCCTTGGAAACCTTTGTCTTCATCACTACCCATCTGCAGGGGTCTGAGGTAGGCAGAATGGGCTGCTGTGGAGTGAAGGGAGGAATTCTTTCCTCTTGAGCTGTGGTTGGGGCAGAATGCTGGGACAAGGGCCAAGTTTTCTGCCCCCAGTGTAATGCCTGACACTGAGCATACTCAGTAATGCAGTTGTAACTTTGTTTTCTATGTTATATGAAGAGAAACGCTTCATAGAAATAATGTTGTTTTGTGTAAGAACTATGGCGTAGCTGGCTAGAACTCTGTCTCTGGGCATTCATTCACCTGAGTAGCAAAGGGACATTTTTCACAGGGTTCTGACATTCACAAGAATAGAAGACTGTAGGACTATCTTTATCAAAATGCTGTATGGTCATTTCATATATTTTCTTCATCAAAGATGAGCAGACATCCACATTTTTACAGAGATGAGAGGCAGGGAGGTATAATAAACAATGCGATAGGCTGCAAATCTTGGAATAAATCTTAGTTTTATTATTTATTAATATGACTTTGAGGGAACTGTTCAGCCTCTCTGATTGTTAATTTTCTCATATTCAAACTTGAGGAAATAATGTGCTTTTGTACTTGTGATCCTTTAAAACTTGGCTGAAAGTTGGTGGTAAGATAGTGAAACAATGGATTTCATCAGTAAGGGATCCTATTTCCTTATATGTTTTGCTTTTTAGGTACAATATTTGAATTATTTAAATGTTAACATCTCACCCATGTTCTTTAATTTTATTTTTCTTTTCAATCAAACACATGGTCAGCATGTTTAAGTAAGAATCTGGCTGAGATTAAAAATTTGTAATTTTAACATGCCTAGTAATTTTCATCTTTTTCTGGATTGTGTTAAGTTCATGATACTCCTATTACTAGTATCTATATGTTTTTCTATTTTCCACCATTTTCATAGAAAATAATAATAAATTGCCAAAAGAATTCCAAGTTCCTGCACAAATATTAGACTGCATTTGGATTGCTCTATCCATAGAAGTTATTATTAGGGTGCTACTGTTAGCTGTTACTGCAAAGAACCTCCAAACCTCAGCACCTTAATTTACTGCTTTTGCTCATATGGAGTCCAATGGGGCTGATCCTACACGGGCAGCTCTTCTCCAAGATGGGACTCAGGGATTCTGGCATTTCCCGGTGGCTCTCCCAGCCTTTAGGGCCTCCTTGGGAGGCCTCTGCTGGATCTGCTGTATTCAGCCAGCTGATGAACCAAGAGAAAAAATGAGAATCTCATGGGTCACATCTGCTCATATCCATTGGCTATAAATTGTCACAAGATCCCATGTAGATGCAAGAGGGCTAAGAGATGTAGTCTTCCTGCTTACCCAAAAGAGAGAAAAAAAATGGTGAGCCCCGTCACATTGTCTCTGCCTAACAGCATTGCTGCCCAAGCTGAATTGTAGCTGGTAGGCAGCCACCAAGAGATCTCTCAAAAAGTTTGTGCACCAACTGATATACAAAAGACTAATTTCATGTATAGTGACCAGTTTACAGCTGTTCACACACAATGTATGGAAGTTGTGGAATAACTCTACAGGTGTACCTCATTTTATTCTGCTTCACTTTACTGTGCTTCACAGATAATATGCTTTTTACAATTGAAGTTTTGTGTCAGCATCAAGCAAGTCCATTGGCTCCATTTTTCTGATAGCATTTGTACAGTTCATGTCTTTGTGTCATATTTTCTTGCAATTTCTTGTCATTCTCACAATATTGTCTAAGTTTTTTGTTGTTATATTTGCTATGATGATCTCCCATCAGTAATTAAGATTTGCTGGAAGCTCAGAGGATGGTTAGCACTTTTTAGCAATAAAATATTTTCAAGTTGAGGTATTATTATTTTGACATAATGCTATTGCACACTTAAGAGACTATGGTACAGTGTAAACATAACTTTTATATGCACTGGGAAACTAAAAATTTCATTTAGCTCACTTTATTGAGATATTCACTTTATTGCAGTGGTCTGGAACTGATCCTACAATATCTCCATGGTATACTTGCATATCTCTCTCTCAGAATTACATCTACTTCTGAGTTGTTGCAAGAGCCAGTGAGATATTTACATGCCAGTGCCTAGCACAGAGTTATAACACTGACCAGTGGGTTCTTAGAATGTGGCAACCAGGCCAGCATCATTAGCATCATCTTGAAACTTGTCAGAAATTGAAATTCTTGGGTTTCACCTCAGACCTACTACATTAGAAACTCTGAGGTAGGGGCTGTCCATCTGTGTGAACAAATCCAGGTGATTTTGATGCAGTGAAGTTTGAGAACTACTGGCATAGACACTGGTTTTCTTCTTTTCTTTCAAGGAAGGGGAATATTCTTTTCAAAGAAAATAGATTCTTCCACAGTCTCTCCTTTAGTAAATTTTCCAGTGATGAATGGGTTCCAGCTAGCCTGAAATTTTTTATATGCTGCCAAACTTGATTTTCCTATAGCTTAATCGTATTCATCTTGAATTCATCTTGAATTGCCCTCAGAGAAATCGTAAAACATCTGATCTTCACTCTTCCTATAGTTCTCCATCAACGTCAAGACCACTTCGCCATCTGTAAGTCTTTTCTTCCCCTGGCTCACTTAAAACTATTTTGGTATTTCTATCAGTTTTCACACATGACTCGAAGTATATTTTCTTACAGCTTTTTGAGTGTGAAAAATGGAGCATTATAATAATTTCATACCTGAGAAAGTTTCCATTGACTTTTATTTCCCATTCAAATATGCATGTTCATTTCTCTGATGCTCTTTGTCAAATAGGAGTGTCTTTATGTGAGAATACGTCAGGGAAACAAGGATTTCTTTACAAAATTCAGAATGTTCATTTATCCCAATGGGCTACTATTATCTGAAAATTATCAGCCATTCTATCACAACCAATATTTTCTATCAAGAACATACAAGTGATACTTGCTATTACAAGCATTATTTATATCAGAACATCTTTTAAAAAAGTAAATCCTGATGAGTTCAATACCTTGAAAGGTATTCGACTTGAATGAAAAACAGCTAGGTCATACAATAAACCAGCTTAAGGATTAGTGACTTTTCTTCTGACTGATAGTGAAATTTTCTTCCATTTCTATATCTGGTGGAGAGAAAAGGAAGAGATAAAGATTTCATGGGTGCATTTATAGAAGGCACTTGAACAAAAAAGACTACAGAAAAGAAATATAATCATAGAACAAAAATGGCTTGGAACACTGGCTTGAGTATAGGGCAGACTTTCTGGGAACATCTTGCCAAGATTTTCACCTTACCCTTGTCTTTAGTTTTATATGCATCTCAAAAGCAGAACTTCCCAGAACCTGCTGTGTTCTGGGAATGAATTAGACTTTGTCCTGGGCCTGCCCTCCTGATGTGCCTCTAGTATTCAGGTGTTCATGATGAGTAGCCACCTCATAACATGGATACTCAAGAAGGGAACAGAGTATGTTCTTCCTGGTCTGATTTGAATGTGGCAGGACTGACTTGCCCAATTTCAGAGATGTGATGACCCAGACCCATGGAGGCTGTGCTTCCTTATCAACCCATTTACCAGTTTCCTGCCCAGGTCTTTTCTTTTGCTTGGCAGTATTTTCATTTATTAATGTTAAAAGTGGCTTTTCAGATGAATTACTTTTTTGCATGTTCAAATTAAGATTTTCATTCACCAGTTTTATCACAGATGGCACAATTAACAATGTCAAATTTTGAAACTATATTGTGACAACATTTAAACTTGTTATGCTTTTGCCTGTGGATGTAATTAAGACAGTGTGTTTGGTATCAGTTTATTCTTAAAAAGCAAAGTAAAAGCAGATGAGGTATATTTATAGACTCATCAGCCAATGAATGGATGAAAGAGAAAAAGAAATTAATGGGGAAATGTCAGCCAGAATGGAGGAGGGACCCACTGTGAAGTTCATTTCCAGACCAACTATTTAGAATTTATTCCAAAGACAGCTGTCTCTTGAATTACAGTAGGGGGAAAAAATGACATTGTAAGACTATTAGGCCTCAAGTTAAGAAGCAGGCAAAGAGTAACATACTTCAAATAAACTTGTGCAGTCGGGGTGGAGGCCCAGGCACAATACTGACAGTCAGAACCCCACCTGGATCCATGCCCTCCTACAAAGACTGGGGCTTAGGAAAATCTGGGAAAGAAGGAAAATCTCTAGGAAACGTAGGAGCTTTGGAACTTGGTCCTGGCCACTTGAGAGCTGTTCTGACTTGGAACCAAAGAGCCTGTGGATGGGGGTGGGTGGGGTGGGTGGGGTGGAAGAGGGCAAAAGATGAAATTGTTGCATAAAACTCCAACCCAGGGAATTCCATTTTCAGAACAAAGACGAAAAATGAATTGCAAATCTTAGGGGATATAGATTCATTTCTCTGTGTTTCCTCATGAGCCTGGGCAGTACATTTCTTTGGTTGTGAAATGAAACACAACAGTTGACATGGATTCTTGGGCATGTGTCTAACATTAGACGCAGGTGAGGCAGAATAACTGCATTGTCTTGAGTGCATATAAAGGGGCAGCAGAATGGAAGGAAATATGGTTGTTTTGTTGTCCTATTTGTTAACCATCCTGCTTCAGAGACTGGGAGAAATAACTTGGGCCTGATGAAAGCCCTGTTGTCCGCAGCAGTTCTACTGGGGGGAGGGGGAAGCAGTGGGGACACATCTTTGCCAGTCTCTTCCCAAGAGTCTAAAGGAATGCTCATTAATGACTTAGAAGAAATTTCTTTGGATTTTCATGGGTGAACAACCAAGAAGAGTTCGTCAAAATTTCAGATAGAAAAATCACTTTTCTAGAGAATTAAAATATATTAATAAAAGGTGGCTTACTTCAAAAAAAAAAAGTCTCCTGGGTTTTCATGAAGGAATGCATCTTCTGTTTTTTGTGGATGCTTTTCTCTAGATCCTTATGTACACATTTCCCATCCATAGTTTTGTTTCTCCATACAGCCCTGAACTCATTTTCTTCTTTCCTGAACTCAGTGGATCTTACTGATGTATTTTATTGATATGTGTGAACAGGGGCTCTCGGTTTCACTCTTTACAGAGAAAGAAGATGATACTATCTCTACAAAGAAAAGAAAGGAGAAGGAGGGAGGGAAAAAGGGAGGGAGGAAGGGAGGAAGAAAAAAGATCAAAGCATAACAAATCCAGTCAAGCCCCATTCCTATTTCTGAACAATCTCCTCAGCTGTGGTACATCTGGAGAGACTGAGGAAATGAGTTCACAGAGCTCTGAGCTTTGTTTTTGCTGAGCTGATTGTTCTGTTGTATAGATAAGGCCTATGTTTTTTTAAAAAATATACATATATATACAATGCTGAAGATTTAATTCACAAGATAGTTGCCTGACCATCCAGAACGCCATAGTCTAGACAAGTGCTTCCCAACCTACCCATGGTGAAGGTCCAGTTTTAAAGTTTCCAGTCAGTAATGACTTATATTTTTGTAAAATATAATAAAAATGAATTATAAAAAATTTTTTAAAAACACCCTAAGTCATGCAAAATGCAAGCCTTTAATGTTTAATGTTAGATTTAACAGGCAAAAAATTTATGTGTTAAATTGCTAAAAAAATTCTAAGCACTTACTCTCAGTTTCAGTGCCTAACTCTTTGCAGTGTGGTGACCAGCAGCTGAGGGGCCAGCACTGTCCAGTGAATACCTCTGAGTCACACCAGTTTAGATGGTCTCTGTAAGGAACAAAAGGAAAAAGTCCACAGTTTAGATTGTTTAAGTTCAGAGCCATCCATGTACTATTGAAATATAGACAGTGTGATCACTTCTGGTATTTTTCAAGTAATTTGGTTTCATTATATAATTATGTATTCTTTTCTTTTGAAAGGAAATATTTAATTGCCTGGGCACTGTTGATTTATAAAAATCACTGAAGTGTTTGCTTAACTCAAATAAACTAAATATATGGAGTATCTCTGGCATCCTGTGGGCCCTGTTTGTACTCAAACACTGGAAGAATGAGTCTATTTTAACACTGAAATAGTTATAAGAAGGAACCAGTTTCAGAAATGTAAATAAGGGTATGGTATTCTGAAATACATATACAGCTAACTGACATGATATACACATTCATGTATGCCATGTTATTTTTTCAGTTGATCTTTCTTTACCCAAATATAATGAATTAAGTGGACCATTGCCTTATCCAGTGTAGGCTAAAGTAGTACTAATTCACATACTGGGTAGAAACGGCCAGGAATATGGTGGAGAGCTGAAAAGATTCTAAAGTAAATTGTATGTTTCCTCCTAAACTAAGAGACATTTACCAATTCCCACTGATCCCCAGCTGACCTAACGAACTTTCCACACACATTCTGATAGAATTTATGTCCATAAAAGCGGTAAGTTACAGAAATGGAAGCTTGAGTCATAAGACATTCTCTTGCTTTAAATTTATTGTTTATGAGGAAGAATTTATTTTTTAACCAAAAATGCAAAGCAGAACTATTGCTTATCATCCCCACATGGAACCAGTAATGAAAGGACTGTGGCATTGTAGAAATCATATTTATTGTGATCATATGTTTTCTTGAGCCGTGGCTATCAGAGAGAAGCTTGTTGGGAGAGTATCATTTACAATACCCTATTGTTTGACATCCAGCTTTACGATTCTGTTTCAGTAGTAGTTTATTACATCACATCTCTTTTTTTTCCTTTGTAGATTTAATTTTAGATAAATGTCGCACTCTAGTAATGAGATTTCAAGAATTACCCAGTATTCAAACCATGTGAACTTAATGGTCTATAAGCCTAGAATCTTAAGAGATTACTAAGTCAATTTTGGGTGGTGAGCATGAAAAGAGTTCACATAAATATGTAATTTAAAAATGAGACTAAAATCCACTGAGTGGAAGCAAGCTGACATGCCGTGGCTTTGTTGTGGCTGGTAAGATTGATTCTCTCAAGGACGAGGGAGCGGCAGGAGGGAATGTCAGAGCTCCGCTGGGGGGTCTCCTGTGGGTTCAGGTGTGTGAAGGCTCAGGCGTCTGACTTTTGACCAGTGTGGGTACCTCAGGCTGCTGAAACCTCTTAAAATTTGTCCTAGGTTATTTTCCTCCCATATGGAACTCTTCCAGTTTTCTTGGATGGCAGGAACTATCCAGTAGAGGCAAATCATGAGCAAAAATCTGAGGGGTTCTGAGCTCTGAGAGAGGATGCTTCCTGGGGAAGACCATCATTCTCTCTGTTTCTGGGTTGAATCCATTTTGAACCGAAGACGTGGTTTGTCATACTCTTGCCCATTCTGTGTTTCTGTTCCATTTCTGCTCCCGCCCTTGTGCTTGTCAGTACAAAGCCCTCGCTCGTTGCTCTCTTAGTGCCAGTTACCATCCATGCTTCCACCGTGATGACATTGGCCACTCTGGCTTTAGGAACTGTCAGAAGTAGCCACTCACCAAGAGGAAGAGAGCAAGGATTTGGGTCTGTGTAAATGGTGCTGGTTTTGTTGGCTCCATTTTCCTTTAACCTTCTGATGATGTGGCTTTACCCGTAGACACTTAACACCCTTCAAATTCATAGCTTGATAGGTTTCCATGGAGAAATTCCCATAAAGATATTTCCTTCTTTGGATTTCTATAATACTGTATTTCACACAAATTACCAATAAAATAATATGACCACTGTGAATGGTTAAACCATTCACATAGTTGAACCTCGAAGAATGACCCTGGATTCTGTTGCCTTGTCTTCTTTCTGCACACCCAATATTAGCCTGTTTTAAGAGCCTTGAGATCAGGTTTTGTACTGACTTTGGTCTGTTCTTTAAATGGAAAAACAAGGGTAAAATAGGCCCATTACTTGTCTTCATAACTTTCTTACAAGGTATCGTTTGGAATTATTTTGAAGAAGATGGGGAAATTCATTTCTCAAGGCCAGCAGGGCTCATTGCTATAAGCAGGCCTGTGTCAGCACTGTTCTGCATGACCTGTGAAATTTCCGGATGATGAAAAACATTTCCATAATCAGACAATTGTAGCTGAGAGGAGAGTGCTCACTAAATTAAGGAGATGATGGTTATGCTAACAATGACAGATCAGTTCATAAAGTATTTCTTGAACTTCTACTTTGTGACAAGTCCTCAGCCAGGTGTGGGGCAGTAGTAAGTAATTTTTGCTATTTTATTTGATTAGTATTTGTAAGTTGACATCTAGGGAACATGGTCAAAGAACTCAACAGAACTTACTCCAGTGGTCAAAATCTTGATCTAATGGTTTATCCTTCTGTCTGTCTCTCACATATACCATACAATCCTCATTCTAAACTATTTCTTGAGTTATTTGTAGGGGGGACAATAATATAACTATACCACTACTTTTGAGTGAATTTTAAATGGTTATTTGTGAGGCCTTTTCCATTCATGTCCAGATAAGCAGAAATATTTAAATCTAGACTTTGTTGAAGTAACATTTCAAGGTGGGAAATAATGGCTGTTATTTCAGAAGAAGCAATAAGTAAAATATTATTTTATTGGTCATTTGTGTGAAATACAGTATTATAGAAATCCAAAGAAGGAAATATCTTTATGGGAATTTCTTCATGGAAACCTATCAAGCTATGAATTTGAAGGGTGTCAAGAGTCTACTGGTAAAGCCACATCATTGGAAAGGTTTATCATTTAACAATGTTAGCACACAGAAAACTATAATTCAGTAGTAACTACAACCAGCAATTCCTAGGTTATCTGGACAACTAAGTAAATATTTTCTTTTAGTATGATATTTAATTTATTTGATCTTAATTCTAAGGTTTTTTCTCATGCCTCTGCATCTGAAACAGTTCTATGATATCTTTATCTGAAGTCTCTCCTGATTAGTGAGCTGGCTCTTGGTGACATTTCATGTTCAGTAGTTTCTATGTGGTGTTTGCTGACCATGACAAGATGAATGATCACAGTTACATTAAGTTAAGCACTATGATCAGACTTAAACTACTCTCCTTAAGGTGTATGGCTGTGATTTATCAATGTCCTCATTTTTAAGAGTAAAATCTTCTCAAGGTTGCCATCTATTCTGTGGATATATGTCAAATGAAGTATAACACTATTTTCTCTCATAACTTCATAAAAAAAAGAATACATTGCTTCAAGGATAGAATAAAATGACATCTATATATTAAAAGAAGTAATAAAGAGATTAATGGTTGCTGGCAGTTGATCAAATTTCTTTGATGTCCACTATTTTTTCCCACTGGAATACTGCATTTGTCACTCCCTGAACGAGGTGCCCACACATTTATGTACATAAATTATGGTGCCTTTATTACATCACTTCCAACCTATTTGGATAAAAGCATGGTGGGATTTTTTTTCCTGTGTGCAATTTCCATTTTGGTGGCCTTTCTGTTTCCTAATATATTCCAGAAAGTATATACTCAAAGCCTGTTTTTTATGTATTTCAGCTTTCTGTGTTTAGCCACACTTTGTTTGGATGTCCTTCTGGGAAGTCCTTAGATTTATGAATATTTGGAGAGCAATTTGCAGAAATGGGGGCCTGGAGATTCATATAATCCTGTTGTATAGTGTATCTCTTTTCTTTCTTTAACTCTGTATTTCAATTTTTGGAACTTGGATGTAATGTTTAATAATCTGTTGGCTTAATTTGGTTATTTATCATTTTAACTTGATATCTTTCTAAACTATTATCAGAAAGATGTAAAAAAAATCCAAATGAACTCTGACACAGATATAAAAGGTGACTCTTCTATGGTTTTCTGGGCTTCAAAGACAGGCCAACTTTTTAACTTCTGTCACTTTGCTAACATGAAACACAAAGGTGCTCAAATGCCCTCAAGGGGTCTCAGCCACACTCACCTTTCTGTTACTTCTTTTCTTCATTTCTCTGTATTCTAGATGCAGAGGTTCACTTTTTCTTACTTAAAACCAACAGCTAAATGATGAATGTTTGCATATTTTCATTTTTTTCCTAGTGTTTTAATACTAACACACCACTGAATTGATTTTTCCTGGGCAAATAAAAATTCAAACAAATACAGAATCAGTAAAATCAGTTTATTGATCTCGCTTAAACAATGAACAAAGCAGGAAACACTTTAAAATCTAAACTTGTCCCTTAAAGTAAAACATTTAAAATAGTTATACTCATCATATTGTGGATTTAGTAATATAATCCTGTTAGAATTATTGAGAAACCACTCTACTCTCTGAAAAGATGTATATAACCATACAATTCAATTATCCAGCTCAAATGGGTTACAGCCCCAGTTTCATGCGACTCCACAGACAAATATCAGAGGATGGTATTTCTGGCTAATAGTTTTTACTGCCAACCCCGTATACTTTTTACTCACCTCGATTTGGGTTAACCTGTTACATTATTCTCATAAGCACATTCAGAGGCTGGCAGTGGATGGGGGTTGGGGGATGGGTTTGGAGAAAATAAACACTTCTAAACCAACAGATAGGGAATTATCTGAAAACTGACTGCAAGTACAACATATGCAATGAAGCCAATTCCAATATTAATCTTTCCACTCTAAGATAAATCGCCTGAGATACTACCTCACACCTGTTAGAACTGCTCTTATTAAAAAGATAAGAGGTAACAAATGATGGTGAAGATACAGAGAAAAGGGAACCATTGTACATTTTGATGAGAATGTAAATTGATGCAGGTACTAAGGAAAACAATATGGATGTTCCTCAAAAAATTCAAAATAGAGCTACTATAAGATCAGCGATTCCCCTTCTGGGTGTTTATCTGAAGCAAACAGTATCACTAGCACAAAAAGATATGCACCCTCATGTTCACTGCAGCATTATTTACAAAAACCAAGACATGCAAACAACCTACATGTCCATCATTGGATGAATGGATAAATAAATTAAACGCTTTAAATTATTAAATTACTTTTTGTTATTTTATGAACATTTACAAGTCAACATCTAGGGAACTTGGTCAAAAACCTCAGTAGGACATCCGCCAGTGGGCACAGTCGTGAACTGATAATCTCTTTCTCTCTATCTCCTCTTTTTTGTACCCACACACCCACACACTCCCCGTTCGGCAGAATAGGAAGTAGCCAACCATCCCTGTCCTCATGGAGCTTACATAAGAGTGGGAAAAGGCAGACATTACACCAAAATAAATACGTCAATTATTTATTATACTGGCAGGTGATATATGCTGTGAATAATGCAGGGAGATGCAGGAGCCATAGGGAAGAGAACCTTTTATAATTTAAAATTTTCATGGGCAAAGAAGGTCTCACTGAAGGGACATCTTAGCAAGGCGCTGAAGGAGATGAGGGAGAGAGCCATCTGTCTATCGGGGGAGGAGGCTTTCAAGCACAAGGAACAAATAGGACACCTGCAGGGCTGGAAGGAAATGGAAGAGGCAGGAGAGGAGGCAGGGGAGAGTGAGGCGGGCTGAGGATGAAGGCCCGTGTAGTCTGCCTGGGCTGGGGGGCTTCCACAACAGAAACTGATTTCTCCCAGTTCTGGAGGCTGGAAGTCCAAGATCAAGTTGCCATCAGGGTGGGCTGCTGGTGAGGCCCCTCTTCCTGGCTTACAGATGACAGCCCTCTTGCTGTGACTTCATATGGCTCTTCCTCCATGCGTGCTCGGGAGAGAGAGATTCCAGTCTCTTCCTCTTCTTATAAGGACACCAGTCCTATTGGATTAGGGCCCAATGACATCATTTAACCTTACTTATCTCCTTAATAATACAGTCACATTGGGGGTTAGGGCTTCAGTAGATGAATTTGGTGGTGGTGGGGCACAGTTCAGTTCATAACAATCCACAATTGCAGACAGTTGTGAGTCAGATGAGGTAAGATGTGATCAGATCTTCTTCTTGGTAGGCTCACCTTGGTTGCTGAGGCGCTGGGAGACCAGTTAGGAGGCTGCTACAATAAAATAGGGAGAAAAGGTGACAGAGGTGAACCACACAGTATGTAGGATCTACTGTGCAGGTGAATTTGAAAATACTCTGGCATTTGTGACATTTGTCATGCCATTGAGTTCTTCTGCGAACCTCTCTGAGACAAGACACTACTGTGTCTTAATCCGTTGTGAAATGTGTAGGGAATTACATATTAATAAAAATAATAATAGATAAAATATCAAAGCTTACTAATGAAGCCTTAAAATTGAGAATAAAGCATTTTGTGTTATTATAGTAGATGACACTTTCACTCACTTGCAATTTAATGACTTATCTTGGGTAGGAAAAAATAAGTTAAAGAAAGTGTGCATAACAGGGTAAGTCTATAGGAGTATGTTTTGGTTGAAAAATCTGCTCTCCACCAACCTTCACATGGCTGGCTTTTCCTTGGTGTCATGCCCTCCCTAAGAGGCCTTCCTTGACTGTTCAATCAAAGGTGTTTCCTGCTGTTTCTTTCCATCCTCTCATGATGCTTTTTTTCCCATATGGCACTTTCATTCTCTGATATTTTCTCATTTGTTTGTAACTTGTTCACTGTCTTCCTGTCCCTCCTAGAATCTGCACTCCAGGAGAACAAGTTCTTTGTCTTGTTCACCACTGTATTCCCAGCATCTAGAACAGAGCCGGATACATGGAAGGCACTCAATAAATATTTGCCAAATGAATGAAAGGATAATAGAGAAAACACGGAGACCCGGTAATGTAGCTCACCAAGACTTACAACACTGGGTAAGGGGAAAGAAATCTCTTCTGTGTAGTGCAGTGTTGAGGGTTGACAGTAGACAAAGAGCTGGGCAGATTTCAGGGCTAGAAGGTTTGTATTTTTGATGGTTTATGTGCAGAACTGGGAGTCAAGAGATTGGGGGTTCACATTTGCTCTATCTCCAACTCACTGAGTGACTATGGTACAAATCATTAACTTCCGCAAGCATTAGTTTCTCCATCTGTGTGGCGTTACTGGCTAGTTTAAACATTTAGAAACTTTCATTGGCATATATGACTTTATTTATGCTGTTTCTTTCAGGAGATTGAGTGCTTTGTGGAAGAGAGCCCTGTTTTCCTCTTTGGTTTCTGAAAACCTCCTTAGCAGGTCAGGTGATTAATTGCCCCGGAGGCCCCTTCTCCTGCTCCCCTTCTCAGCTACTCCGATGTAGTATCCTCCTTCAGTGAGGCTGCGGGATTTTGCTAGGAAGAGCAAAGCCTGATCACCTTAAGATGTGCCTTGAGCTGTCATTCCATGCCTTCATTCCCCTTTACTTGCCTACTCCAGCTAGATGAATACACCAGCTTTCTACCACCCAGATACATGAGCCAGGCTCAGTACAGAGAGTGGCATATACCATTCACTCATCTCCCACCTGATACAGCGCAGAATTTAAGTGTTTCGCCTAGATAAAAGAGGCTGTCCATGTACCTCCTATTTATTCTTCTTGCCAACCAGACTTACTCTAGTAGCAGAAGCCCTTGACCTTGTGAACAGCCATTGGGTGACTTTCTTCTTGACTTAACTGCACTGTCACCCCCTAAAAGGCAAGCTTCTCTTTAGGTTTGGCATTGACTTCTGTCCTCTGGCTCTACCCAACTCTGAAGCAGGAGAGATATTGGGCATGGCAGGAAAGGGCATGCATTTGGGACTCAGCTGGACTTGGGTTAAAAGCCCAGCTACACCACTAACTCTGTGAGCTTGGGCAAGTGACCCAAACTTTCTAAGCCTCAATTTTCTCAACTGTAAAATGAAGATGAGGAAGGGTGGTAAGGAATAAATGATATGATAGAGGCCAAGAATTCAGTGCAAAGTCTGGCATGCAAGTCTCTTAGCTGCTATTTCTGGGGCCCTTTCCACCAAGTCTAGGGAACCCACCTGATCATTTTATGCTCACTCTTTTTCATAGTTCCAAGAGTTGTTATTGAGGGAATAAAACTTTTGGTTTAAAAAAGTTATCTCCACCTTTTTGAGACCTCTGACTTGTGCAACTGGATAATAATTTGTACAGTTAGATCATCAAATGCTGGGTAGTGGTGCTGGTACTCAAAAATGTCTCACTTCCTCCTTTAAATAATGATCCTGAAAAAAAAAGGAAGTGCTCTAGTTTGTCTACACAGACAAAATCAAGTAGAAGTTCATGTAATTTCCTATGAGAATAGGGTTGTAGAGACAGCCAATCTAGACAATTCCAACTAGACTATGACATGTTAATATTTTATAGATGACTTAACTTTTCTTCAAATGTTTTGTATTTGTAATATTTTTCAAAAATGATATTATTCTGAAACTGACCTAATCAGCCTAATCTTTTCCATGCCTTGAATGCTGTTTTGGCTTCCCACACAGCCCGGATTGGTGAAATATTTGCTGAGTCCCATGGATGGAATTTGTTTCCTCTAAAAAAGGAAATATCTCGATAGGGGCATTTAGTGTACATTTTCGAACTTATCAAGTGGTGCAGCAGGTTTTCTTGAGTGGCATGTAATGTTACTTTCTGGTTTTAAGTTTCAACTTCTACTAGGTTAGAGCATTGAAGGGGGCAGACGCTCTTGGTGTTAATAAGTTAGTCTGAGCACAGAAAGAAAGAAAGAACAATGGAAGCATTGTAAGAAATATGTATAAGTCAAATATTACAGAGAAAAACCCCAAACCAAAACCTATTTCAAAAAATGTTAGAGGAAATGGTATATCTTTTTATGTGCTTAAGAAAACAGTCAGAAAGAACTTCACAGCATTTGGTCTATTAAGTACATTTATTCCAGTGATTTCCCAGATATTTCCAAGTTCCATTTAAAACAGAAGTCTCCTATCAAGCGATCCTTTGAAATTATTTACTCTTTTATGGTTGTAAAGTATGGAAACATAATACTTTTAATGGAAACCCTAATAAACGGCACATGCTACAAAGTGTCTACTGATGTGCTTTATAGGTTGGGATGCTTACGTCATTCAAACTTGCCAGTCCACATGTCTGATCCCAGTAAGTGCCCCAGTGATGTGAAAGAGGAAAGCTCAAGGGCAAGGCCATGCAAGAATGGCATGGGCCACTCATGCTCACAAGAAAGGTATGGCAGCCAATTTCTGATGGAAAGCAAACCCCACCAGCTGGCAGAAACAGAATTATTTGGATTAAGGACTTGGTTTTGTTTGAGGGATAGTGACTTGGTGGGCTCCATAACTTGAAAAAGATTAAAAAGAAAATATTCAATGTAAAGGACTGTTTTGTAAAAACTGGATCGTGAATCACTGGAATAAAATAGTATGTAATATTTTTAGCACATATTTAACTGGCAACAGAAAAATTAAAACCACTTGACTTGTAATGTTAAAATGGTATTCTGGTTAAAATCAACTCCTAATCAAGAAGATTTAATGCGCTTCACCAAATACATACTTTCATACAAAATAAATGTATTTTAAAGTTATATCCTTAATTTTAGGCTGAAATAGTACTAGCAGTTCACAGATGGATTCCACACACCCCCTCCACCCGCCGCCCAACCCCCAGCAAATTATTTCTTATTGGAATGTTTTCAAAGCATTCTCACTTGGGTATGCTTCAGCTTAACAATTCAGGCATTCTAGATTAAATTATAATAGATTTATTGACATTTGATGGATTCATACTTGCGTTATTTTATTTAAAAATCTTGTTAAAATGTTGTTAATAATTTGTGGATATATATTTCAAATAACTGTCATTAAATTTAGAATAACTGTCATTAAAGAGAGAGACTTAAATTTAATAGAGTAGTTACTATATATTTAAATACCAATGGATGATTAGAAGCAGATTTATTGAGGGTTTAATCGTGGCTGGATAGGTTCATGACTTTCTAGTAAATATATTCATTTTATTTTTTTATTTTTCTATTTTAAAGTAATGATTAATAGGTATTTAAATTGATAGTGTATCAAAAGCCAAAGCATCAATTAATTAGTATTCCAAATATACAGAATGTATTATACTGCTTGCAAAAATTCAAGACTCTACATTAATTCTTCATGAACCTGGAAATGTCTACCCTTTGCAGAAAGACTCAGAGAAGCCCATAAAAAAATGGCCATTAAGAAAGAGTAGAGAGTTAGGAAATTTACCTTATTTTGTTCCTATTTGCCTCTTGGTGAAACAGTTGTCTAGCCTCTTTTAAAAGGTCTTTGATACTATTGGGTAAAATATCAAAGACTAAAACTTTTAACAACATTGTTCAGAAATGTCAGTTTGATACACTCAGACTATCATGTTTTAGTTTTTTTTGTAATAACAAGACCTATCTCCCAAACTATCTAGAGAGGTTGGTTTCTTTTCACTGGCCTTCAACCCACCCTATCCCAAGTTTGAAGCATTTTGTTAGATCTCTTTGATCTTCTGTTTGACTTCTGCTTCATGGAAAAATGCTCATAAACCTTCAGAGAAAGGCTTTCTTTACTTTTAGCTTTATTCAAGAATTATAAACAGTGGACAGATCTATAGCAAAACAATTTTAAGAGCACTTAGGACCCACATGCTAATTTATTTGCTCACCACCAAAAAGAGGCTTGTTTGGTAAAAAGAAGTTTAAAAAGTTCAACCTTGCTTAGTGAAAAAGAGCTCTACTTTTAAGTGACTGAAAGTATTGTATTTCTTCCTTTTTTAAAAAAAATATTAAGATCTCTAAAGCAACAATCTTTTAAAAGATGTTATGCACAAGAATTGGCATGACGTTTGAAATGGTTTCAAGAGTCCTGTTACTCTTGACATGCTGGCAAACACTTCACAGATGTGCCTTCTCACTGCAGCCACGTCAAGAGAGAACACAAATCTGTGACTACGAACAAGTCCTCACATGCCTTAATGCTAGAGCAGGAAGAGGTCAGAAGATGTTAGGGTGAGAGCACCTATTCCCTCTAATCCATCATTATTCCAGACTTATTGTAACTTCCTTGAAAAATCAAATCTGACCATTTTCTCCAGCAACATCAACCGGAAATAGTAGTGGCTGCACATTTTATAAACTGTTTTATTTTCTGTGATTTCCCCTACTCTTTAACCATGATGCTGGGCCTCTTGACTCATTTACCATCGCCCTCAGTTGGTATTTGCGTCTGTGACTCCTGTAGCATAAGATTACTCTGAAACACCAACAATGTTACTGGTGTACTGACATGGGAGGCTCTGCAAAATTCAAATTCTGTTCTCAATAAACATCCATCCTGCAGAACTGGACCTTTGTATTTAACAAGTCATTATGTTGATATAGAAGTTGTTTGGGGAATCTGCAGATCATTTTCCCAATAGATCTAGTTCAGTGGGCTTAGTCATTACCAGCAGAGCTACAATGGGGTGAGGAGTTCTACTCTGGGCTCAGTAGGAGAAACATCTCTAGTTGTGTGGGTGGCATATAATATACACATTCCCAATAGAATGGTAGTTCCAGGAGGACAGAGACATTTTTTCTTTGTCATTGAATTCTGTGTGCCTAGAAGAATGTTTGGCACACAGTAGGTGCTCAGTAAATATGTCTTGAATTAACTTGATGAATGTCCAAGTTTCAATTTAAATAGGAATTCTTAAAGAATGACCATCATTATTATTATTACTATTTACTGAATGCCTTCTATGTTGTTAGGTACTTTACAAACATAATTTCATTTATTTTTCACAGCAATTCCATGGGATAAATATTGTTGACTGCATGTTATATATGGGGACATTGAGACTCAGAGATTTTTTTTTGTAGTACAATTGATATACAATCTTATATTGGTTTCAAATAAGAACACAGTGGTTCAACAGTTACCTGCAGTATTAACTCCTTACTCCCACTAGTGTGGTTACTATCTGTCAACATAGGAGGATGTTAAAGAATCATTGGCTATATTTTCCATGCTGTGCTACTATCCCTGTGATCAACTTATATTATCATTGAGAATTTTTGTGCCCTTTTATCCTTCTCACCTACCACCCCAAACCCTCCCCCATGTTAACCACCAGTCACTTCTCAGTGAGACTCAGATTTTTAATTGTCTAAATTCGTATGCCTAGAAACAGCAATGATTTTTATTCAGGTCTGTTTGGCTCCAAAATACATGTTCTTCCTGTACTCTGTGTTCCTTTTATGTTCCTTTTAAATGTAAAACCATATTTTGAAACATTATGCAATGGTAATGATGAATGAGTTCTGTTCAAAAGACACCAAAACATCTGACAAATTGCTGACATTGTCAATTCAGTCAACTGGCTTGGCTTTTTTAATTTCACAAAGTCAGCCATTTGACTGAGTTTAGTGATCAGTTCTGTATCTTGCAGGGCAGCAGGGTAGGTGAATTGAGCATTTGAGAGCTAATCTATGAACCTGGATCAGAAGGGGTGTAAGACATTCCAGGTTGGTATTAAATACTGGGTATTCAGCCTCAGGGTCTCTCCTCTCACCTAGATTTTGGCCTCCCTGACTCCATCCTTTCTCAGCCATAAAGTGTAAAGGATTGAATTTTCTCTGGGCATCCCCTTTGACCTCTGGTTTTTCCCACTATGGCTTGAAAGGCTGATCAAACTCCCAAACCTTTTGGCCTTCCTTGCTTCCTGTTTGACTGCATCTGCTTTGTCTCAGATCTTTACCTTTGTATGTCTAGCTCTGGCTGGGTAATCCTACTCCAACTCCTGTTTTCTCCGTTAGCTGGCAGCTTGGGGTTGTGTATTTTTGACCCTGAACAGTAACCAGACCCAGTTAATTCAGCCACAGAAGTGCAGCACACAAGACTCAAGGCCCTTGACTTACAGTTAGATTGATCTGAACTGGTCAATTTAGCATGAGTCTGGGAAAGTTGTTTAACTTTTGTGTCTCATGTTTATACTTTCCTCCCTTCTTCATGGACTTGTGGGAATAACTTTAATGGTGCTTATAAAGTTATAATTGAAAAATGCTCATGAATTCAAGGTAGTACAGTAATAACATTTCTAAACAAAATTTCTGTTGTTATATCTAAAAATAATTATGTAGATATAACATAAAAACAACCCCCACATTCAAGAATCAAATAATTATGAAGCCCAGAATGGATAATCAAAACTTGAGCAAGTGTAGAAGATGATGACCATTAAGGTAAAATAATAGAACAACTTCTGGAACTAGGGTCTATATATTTTTAGATAAAACTTTTGTTTGTATCCCTTCTCATAATTTCTTTCATTAAAAAGTATAGATCAGAATCATTAAAATTTATACTTTTTAATATAAAGTTCCAGGAATTATGTCAAATGCATATAGTCATAGTCATATTATTGTTACCATATTAAAAATACAGAATGGTTCCATCACACCAAAAAGTTTTCTGTGCCTTTTTGTAGTCAAATTCTCTCCTCAATCACTGAAAACCCGTATAAAATATTTGGATTCTCTAGCCCTTTGTGGATATCATCTGGTGCTCTTAATTCTGCCTATGGGAACTGGAGTTAGAGTTAATGGCACAAGAAAATGCTGATTATCCTGGTAACTGCTATGGCTATAAATAATAAAATCCTTTTCTCTGACCCAGGAAACTTGTGCACTCTGCCAGCCAGCACTCATGAAACTGGGGCAGGTTAACTTGTTAATTTTCCAGTAGGGTAAAATCTCAGGCTTTTTATGTAGTTCTTAACCTATTTATTTATTTATTTCTAATCCATATGCATCTGATTTCTTTTTCTTACCTTATAGCACTGGCTTATTGGCTTGGCTTTCTGGTATGATATTGAGTAGGAATGGTATGAGGGGACATCCTTGTCTTGTTCCCAATTTAGGGAAGGGGAAACACCCAGTTTCTCAGCATTAAGCATGACATAAGCTGTAAATTTCTGGTAGATGCTCTGTTTTGGGTTGTAGATGTTCTCTTTTATTCTTAGTATGCTTAATTTTTGCTGAGGTTTTTTTTTTACCTTTGTTCAAGAGGGACACTAGTCTGTAATTTTCTTATAACATCTTTGTCTGGTTTAGGTATCAGAGTAATTCTGGCCTCATTAAATGAGTTGGGAATCTTTGCCATCTCTTTTTTAATAAGGAAGAGTTTGTACAAATTTGTTATTATTTATTTCTTAATCATTTGGTAAAATTTGCCATGAAGTCATCTGGGCCTGGAATTTTTTTTGGAAGGTTTTTAATTAGAAATTCAATTTTTAGAAAAGATATAGGACTAGTCAGATCATCTATGTCTTCTTGAGGGAGCCCTTGAGGGATCTTAAGATCCCTGTCTGATAGTTCCAACATCTCTCTTATATTTGAATGTGATTCTGTTGATTGATTTTCTACTAACAGTGTACTATTTTTATTTGCGGCTTTGTGTGCCTTGCAATTTTTGGTTGAAAGCTGGGTATCTTATGTAGAAGAGTACAGACTGAGGTAAATATTATTTATACTTGGACATGTATCTTGCTTTTGCTAGGCCTTTAGTGTGTGGCATTGTCAACCTAGACAGTAGGGCTGGGTTTGGGTTATTTTCTTGCTATGGTTACCCTCACTGTACCACAAGCTTTAGCTTCTAGCATTATGTTGTGTTTGGGGTGGGAAATGGTTTGCCAGAGTGCTTTTCTCAATGTCTGCTTCACTCTCAGATTTAGGTCTTTCCTTTATGCTTGTACCTCAGAAAGATCTTTCCCCATACTTTTGAAGACTGCTGTTGCTTGTTTCTTGAGTTTTCCAGGCTGTTGCTGGGGAGTGGAATGGAAGTGTTTTCTGTTGCTTTACATCACCCCCAGTCTTAGGTCGGTCCTCCATCTCTGGGCCTTAGAGGCGGGGCCTTCTTTGTGATCCTTCCACTTACCCAGTAGGAGGGTATCTTTAATGGTCTGAGTTTTGGATGTATTCCTGCCCTTTCCCAGAGTGTTTTGCTATTCCTTTCCCCTACTTCAAGATATCTCAGCTGTACCATGAGGATGAGAGGGTTTAGTGCCCTTTGATCAGTGAGATAAGGCTTTTACCCTGTGGAGATATGGAGAAAGAAATGGAAAGATGTTCATGCCTTCACCTCAGTGGTTGCTCTTCCCTTCTCCAGATCTGCACCACAAGTGACACTTCTCCAGACTTATTCTGTCTATAGTTTTTTTCATAGACACTCAGTGAGGTCATTTCAATATTATAGCCCAGGAAGGGGGTGTGGAGAATGCCATCTCTGGAGGATAGGGGAGATGATTTTGGATAAGGTAGATGCTCAGAATATGGTAGCTATTGTTATCCCCCAATTTATAAATAAATTGTTGTAATACATTTATCTAATGGATTTTTCTAATTATAGGCCCTGTATTACAGCTTCACTTTCCACTTGAGGGAAGATAGGGATGTGCTGTCTATTCAAATGCAGAGTGACAGGCCTTTACCTAACTACCTGTTATATGATAGCAAGAGACAGGGTCATATGGCAGAAATGGCAATTTAAGCCTTTTCCTTTAAGGAGAGGCTTCCTCTGTTCCCCTCTGATTCAGGTGAGCCATAGCTATGAAGTATGGAGGGTCAAAGAGATGCAGTGAAAGCAAGAGAGCTCTTCAGGCATGGTGTCTGTCTTTGCATCTTTAGCTATGGGACTCCGCAGTGAATAAGAAATATTTTAGCACTAGATAAATAATGAATAGTTTAGATAAATCTAGGTAGATCCTATTTACCTTTTACCGTAAGAATAAAACACAGTTCCAGTTAAAGTACAATGCATTTTAATTAGGACCAAAAACCAAATGAGTCTTTTTAACACATTATTCATGAAAGAGGTTGTTTTACTTTAGTTTTTCTAAAATTTGTGCTTAGTCTTAATATCTTTCAACATATTTGTTTCCCCCACAGTCCTCAAATCATATTACTGCCTTCTTAATCCTAGAATGGTCTTTCTAAATTGAAAGTGTTACAGTTATTCTGTTAAAATAGGATGGACTCCCACACACAATTTGGTTTCAGTGTAGTAAGTAACACACCAAAAGGGTATGAAAAAGTTTATTGCTTACCACATTGAGGCTTTTTTGGGGAGAGCAGAGCGGAAACACCAAGCAGGTCTGAAAATGGCTTGAGAGAACAAGGAAAGGTGCCCAGCTTGGGACTTTTATGGTGTTTAGGGGCAGGTCTAGGCTGAGGATTTCCTGTACACTAGTGGAGACTTGTCTGATTAGAATTCCCCATCAGGGCCAAAGGAGGAACACTCAGACTTTCTTTTCAGCTTTCCCAGATGTAAGGCAACAGGAAAGAGAGAGAGAGGGGAAGGCTTACAAGCTGTCAGCAGTCAAAGATCAAAAACTTGAGTCAGAATCTTTATTAAAGTGAGATATCTAGGAATGGATATCCTTGAGAAGTCCTGTTGAATATGATATTTCAGCTATTTGAACCTCTTGAGAGCTGGGTGGGAAAGTTGTGGGAAGGGGGATGAAGAGAGGATAGAGAAGGGAGCAAGTTCTCTTACAAGGTCTTGTACTGCTGTTACTTACTTATTCTGGTTCTCATCATTTCTGCCTCCTGCTCCTTCATGGCCAGGTTCCTGCCTTCCTCAGTCTCCCTATCATTCACTAAGCTTTTGCTCCGTTGAACCTTTATTTTTTTAAATGCTTTACAATTATGAAATATTTTATACATACAAAAAGTCTTGTGTATTTTTACAAACTATTTTTGAAGATGTGTTCACATCTCCATAACTGAAATTTTAAATATACTGTCAGTTCTCTAAAGTCCTGGGAACACTGAGTGAGTGTATACCGAACCATTGCTCCTAGAAGAAACATAGGGTTTGATTCCTGGAAGCCTCTGGTCATAACATTTTCATCAATTTATCAACACATAACCTTGTTTTATGTGTGTTTCTGCTTAAAGACATCTTACTTAATACACAGCTGACCCTTGAACAACATGGAGGTTAGAGGCACTGATCCTCCCCACCCCCATGAAGTCTAAACCTTTGAATCCACCCAAATGACTAGCCTACTGCTAACCTAGTAATAGCCTCCTATTGATTTTATGGTAGTAAATGATAAAATATAGACTAGTATTTACATATATTGTATGCATTCATAGCAAACCTAACTTTTTCCTAACTTTTTCATGTTTCTGGGCTACATGGCCCATCTGTGAGTTTTTTCAAATTGTCACAAATTTCCAGAAATTTTTCCAATAGTTCTTGAAAAGAAATCCACATTTAAGTGGACTCTTACTGTTCAAACTCAGGCATTTCAAAGGTTAGCTGTAAATTGTTGATTCACTCACGGAGAACTCAGCAACAGCACTGTAACTCTTGCCTGAATGGAGCTTATTTAGCACATCTGTTGTGAGACCTCTTTTTGTCAAATTACTTAGCATAAAGTGTCATTTCACTGTGAGGTAATTTGCATTTTCCTAGTTACTAGGGAAGTTGGAAATTTTTTTTGCGGTTATTTGCAATTTGGTTTCCATTTGTTGTAAATTGCCTGTTCAGATAATTTACTCAATGTTCTATTTGATGGGTTTTTTCTCTATTAACTTACAGATTTTTAAAATGTACATTGTGTATAATAATTTTTTATTATAACTGCTCTATATTCTTCCAATATCATGTCTTTACATTTTGTTTAGGTGGACTTTTTCATACAGAATATTTTAATTGCTTACATGAGATACATTTTTTGTTTTATTTAAGAATTTTTCTGTATGTCAAGGTCATAAAGATATTCCTATATATATTGATACACTCCACATTGTCTCCTCATAATTTTAAAGTTTTGCATTTCATAGTAAAACATTGAAGAAACATGGAATTTATTTTTATATGTAAGGAATGTACTGATTTTTTTTTACCCATAAGGATAGTCAGTTTTCTCAACCTTATTTACTAGCTATCCCATTCTTTTCCCATTGTTTATTATGCCGCTTTCAGGGGCACCCAGGCACCAGAAGTACACATACAAGTTCTCTATATGTGTATGTCTGTTTTGGTGTTTTCCATCCTGATCCATTTATTCTCAAGCTGATATGACACTGTTTTAAGGACCAAAGCAAGCTTTATAATAAATCTTGCTATTTGGGAGGGAAAGATTCCCCCTCCGTATTCTTATTTTTCAAAATTGTCTTGATTACTCTTGGTCCTTTGGCCCTCTATCTGAATTTTTAGGATTAGTTTGTCAAATTCAGGCAAAAACCCTGTTAAAATTTGGATTAGGAGGCAATAAATATATAGATTAATTTGGGGACAATAATCTTGCTTTTAACACTGAGTCTATTAACATTCTATATATCTCCATTTATTTTTTTATGTCCTTAAGTATAATTTTAATATTTTCTACTAAGATATTATATATCTTTTGTTAAATTTATGATCTGCCTTATACCTTTGTGCTGCCATTATGAATGAGATCATATCTTTAATTACATTTTCTAAATGGTTGTTTATTATTAATATAGTGAGCTATTTTTATATATTACCTTTCTACCCAGCAAATTTGATGAGCTCTCATTAATTTGATTAAGCCATTGTGGGTTATCTTCAGTTTTATATATAGATAATCACACCATTGACTAATATTGACCACATAATTTAATTTTTCCAGTGCTTATCTCTCTCTCTTTTTTTCTATTCTAGATTTCTGTCTTGAATAGAAGCTGTGGTGGTGAGCATCCTTGCCCCATCCCTGACTTAAAGGCAGTGCTTCTATTATGTTGTACATCTAAAACTAATGTAATGTTAAATGTCAATTATATCTCAATTAAAAAAAAGGTAATGCTTCTGATGTTTCACATTTAGTGTGATTGCTATAGGCTGTTGGCAGTACCTATATTAAGAAAATTTCTTTTTATTCCACATTTACTATGTGTTTCTCTCCTTCTCCTTTTTCCCTCCTTTGCTCTCTCTTTTTCTTTCTCTCTTCATCCACTCACTCTCTTCCTTACTTTCTTTTGTAAAACCTTAATGGAGAATAAGTGTTAAGTTTTTAATTATCTGTATAATAGATAAGTATACATACATACGCACAATGGAATATTATTCAGCCATAAGAAGAAAACAAATCCTATCATTTACAACAACATGGATGGAGCTAGAGGATGGAGCTTCAGTGAAATAAGTCAGGCAGAGAAAGACAAGTACCAAATGATTACACTCATCTGTGGAGCATAAGAACAAAGAAAAACTGAAGGCACAAAACAGCAGCAGAATCACAGAACCCAAGAATGGACTAACAGTTACCAAAGGGAAAGGGACTGGGGAGGGTGGGTGGGCAGGGAGGGAGAAGGGGATTGAAGGGTATCATGATTAGTGCACATAATACAGGGGGGGCACGGGGAAGGCAGTATAGCACAGAGAAGACAAGTAGTGACTCTATAGCCTCTTACTATGCTGATGGACAGTGACTGTAATGGGGTGTGTGGTGGGGACTTGACAATAGGGGGGAATCTAGTAACCACAATGTTATTCATGGGAAACCAGAGCATAAGATTGTATATCAATGAAAGCTTAATAAAAATACATATATTTAATTATAGTTGCCATGGACAGCACAAGCTCAAAATCCCTACACTGATCTTTCCAGCAATCAGAGAGCAATGGGCTTAATCAGGCCATTGAAAAAGATCACTTAACATTTACTAAATTACATGTTGATAAATTAATGAATGAATAAATGTTAAATTTTGACAAAAGCTTGTACATTATGTTCACATATGCTTAGCATATATTTTTTCACCTACTATACTGACCTTGCAGAGTTTTAGAATCAAGTTTTTCGCTAACTTCATAAAAGGAATTGAACATCACCCTTTTGTTAGTCTTTAGAACTGTTGTATAAAGTAGGAATTATATGGTCTTTGAAGGTTTGGTGATATCTGATTCAATACCTTTTATATGTATTAAATAAAATATACCAAATAGGTTTGATATTAATAATTATTAAATTAATGTACATGTAACATTAATAAGTATATTAAGATGATAATATATTAGTATGCTTACTAAGTTAATATATTCATATATAAATTATAGTTTTAATAGATTTCATATTAAATGAATATGAATTAATGTCTGACATTTGATATCTTTTTCTTACCTCACCATTAAGGCAGCAACTGTTTTATAGCTACTCTGATAATTGCTCTAGTTTTCCATGTAGGAACTTCTTCAGATTATCTTCTGTCTCTGGGAATTTAAAAACTCCCAGGTGAGCTCAGAGTTGAGAAACATAGACCTATCTTCTGACCGATTTCCAGAGGCACGCACTCCTTGGCTGCTTCTGTGCATCAGGGCTCCCTGGCGCAGAAATCACCTTCCTCTGAGGTTATGGTCTTATTTCAGATAGCAAGAGCATTGCAACTGTATATGGAAACAAGCATTTATACCTTTCCAGTTGAACCCTACCCATCCTCAGTGCTCTCCAAATAAACCTCATCCGTAGCCTCATCGAGGATGTTAATTCTGGTTTTAATAAAGCACTGTCAAGCAATGAAATGAGCCATTGATCCATGCTAAATAAGAAAGTGGAGAAGAGGTCAAGTGCTCAGCCATTTGACAGCTCCTTGAGATGTTTTTAGGCCGCCGTAGGTTTCTAATAGAAGAGGCCTGCATAGGCACAGCCAATTTTTCCCCTCTCTGTTGTGACATCTGGAACTAACCTTGACATTGCTGATCTGCTTAGGTGCCCTTTGCTCCATTTAGGACCTCAGAATGCCTTTTACTTTCTACATATGAAGCCACCATTGACCCCTCAAGCTCAGAATCCCTACACTCAATCTTCTTTCCATCAGTCGGAGAGCAATGGGTTTAATCAGGCCATTGGAAAAGAAGATACCTTGTCTTTCATTTTCATTTCTGAGCTTTACTTTCCCTTCACTTTCACCTTTATTCCCTGAAATCAGTATTTTCTAGAAATTCTTCCTACCACAATTATGTTGCTCTCCCAGAAACCCTGGAGCTGGCAGGCCAGAGCCTCCCAGCCCACGCCCGGGCCCTGCATGCCCCCATCGTCACTCACAGCTCCTGTGGGATTTTCCAAGACTGATAAGATTCAAAACACACTCTTTCAGGCAAAATGGCCCCAGGAGGATTTTCACGCTAACAGAACAGAATCTGACAAGGAGTACAGCTTATTTCGATCCTTCGCCCATATCAAGATGCATATTTGAGAAGAACTGCCAAGAATTAAATTAAAAAAGCACACAACTTCATTCTTGTGGTTTTGGTACCTTTATTTCAGACAGGCTTGGACAAATATTGCTAATTCTATCATAAATGATGGCTCCAAAGGCATTTCCAGCACCCTGCGGGAGAAAGAAGATAGGCAGGGAGGGGGAAAGGGGGAGAGGGTAAGATTGCCTGGGGGGCTCTGGTGGGGCCACCCAAGCTGCTGCCCGAAGCTGCTGTTACCTTTCAAATCTCCTGAAACTTGGCTCCTTTTGAGGCAGAGGTTGGCAGGAGTGAGGGGGCACACTGAAGAAGCAGGAAGGTGCCTCTCCCTCTGCAAGGGGGGTTCAGCTCCCTTCTGCAGTTCTGTGTGGAGCAGGGGTTGTGCACAGAGGTGAGCAATGTCACCTACTTGCTGAACTAGTGGACAGGACCGACCGTGGCTTTGGGGACTGTCTAGGTAACAGGATTGATCAAGGCAGGCCTAAGGTTATGAGTGTTTGATGTTCAAAGCTAAGTTGGGGGCTGGAAGCATGGATGGATCTAAAATGTTAAACCCAGAGCAGATCACTGGAGCCACAGGAGGGAGACCACTCTGGACAGGAGGAGGAGAGGGTGAGGGGGAGAGCCAAGGCCGGGAGGAAGGACCTGAGGTTGGCACAGCCTCTAGTTCCAAGCTAAGGAGTTAGGTTTGTTTGGTTTTTCATTAGAGGGTGTGGAGGCGCCGATGAGTTACACTGTCACGTAACCAGAGCTGTGTGAGCTTCTGAAGGATGCATTCCTGGAGGGAGGGGCTGTAGCACAGAATATTCATTTGAGCTACAAGAATGAAAGAACTTGGCCAGCCAGAAAGCTAAAGCTGTAGTTCATGTCAAGGCTCAGAAGGCTGGAACCAGTGGGCTTGGTAGTGACAGTGGACTTGGGGCCGGGCCTGGGGAACAGATTTAAGATATAATTAAGACTTGACGATGAGTGAGATGGAAGAGGTGAGGTAGAGATGAGTCACTCCTCACCACTCTCCCCTTGTCACTGGCCACACTGTTCAGATCAAACACTCCAAGCATGCTCCTACCCCAGGACCTTTGCACTTGCCTGTCCCATCTGCCTGTGATGCTCTTCACCCAGATATCCTCTTGGTTGGCACTCAGATTTCTTTCAGGTCTCTGACCAAGTATCAGTTTATCAGAGAGCATTCTTATAACCACTCTCTCTGAAATAGAAACTGCTTCCTCCCATATAATTTTTCAATACCATTAATTCTGCTAGATTTTTCCACAGAATACATAGCTGCCCCCTCTTTTCAGGAAAGTTCTGACTCTTCTGTGGTAACTGATAGTTCCCAAATGTTAGTGGCTAAAGACAGCAAAAACATGTCTTCTTAGCAAGACATCCATCCATCAGTGGATATCAATGAATACAGGTCAACAGGAGGATCCACTTATAATTACGAGGGGTCTTAGAGTGAGGAGGCCTCATCTGGCATGTGGTAAGGGAAAGTGGTAGTGTGTGCACTGGTTCTTAAAGCTTCTGCTGGCAAGTGACATAAGTAATTTCTGCTCCTAGGTCATTGGCCGTATGAAATTCACATGACCTCACCTAACTTCAAAAGGGGAAGGGAAGAATGACCTCATAATGTACATAGCAGGCAGACAGGCAGTAATTTTTGGTGAGCAGCCCTAGCTTGGTGCTATAAAAGCATTATATAGGTATTTATTCATCCATTTCCCTCCCCCAGAACATGAGCATCGTAGCAATGTTGTTACTCTGTTCCCTGTGGTTTCCCCAATGTTTAGGACATGCTTGGCATATAGTAAGCCCTTAATAAATATTTGTCTAATGATTGAACACATCTTTGAGGTCTTCCTTTATCCTGAAACTCCTTGAGGGTGCACACGATGTTCATTTATCTTTGTGTCTCTTTTGATTTCTGGATAGCTACCAAACATTCAGTAAACATTTTCCCAATGAAAAAAAATCTATGGCTTAGGCCATGCCTCCCTGTTTTTTTAGAACTAAAAAAACAAAATATTTTTCAGGCAAGAGAATATTGGAAACAGAATAGGGTAATGAAGAGAGAAGGAGAGAAAGAGGAAAGGAACAGGGGGAAAGCTTTTTGACTGAGTTTGGTGTGCTAGGCCTGTGTTAATCGATTCCAGAGCTCTCTAAGATAATGGAGCTCATGTGAGTCCAGATTTCTTAAAATAAATGGTATTGCTACCTGCCTTTTATTCTAATTCACCTTTTTCTACCAAAGCTTTAGTGCATATTTTAGCACTCTTCTCTCTGATTTTAGTCAGAAAATTTCAAAACTTAGAAAGTTGCATGGCTCTTTGAATATAGGTCCAATCAGCAGATAATGAGCCTTTTTTTTATTGCTGTCCTCTTGATCAGTTGGTTTTGAGTTTATAGATTAGTTCAAGATTTCTTAATAGTGGGAAACTCTGCAGCTGTGGTTACATATGTGGCCTTCATTATATTTCTTTTGTATGGAGCTGCTCTGGAGTCAGGTAGAGAAGTTTAAATATCCTCCCATCCATTTACCAGCTCTGCTTCTTTGGACAAGGTCCTTAGTGGGAAACTGAACTAAACAAATCACCTTGAGGTACCTGGGATTGTGGCTGAAAGAAAAATGATACATTTGCGACATAGGCAATTGACTCAGGTTGTGCCTTCTTGGCCTCTGGGTTTATTTGGTGTCAACCCCTCTGCAATGTGGAAGGAGTAGACCAATGAACATTCAGTCATATTTAGAAGTGGAGCATCTATATTAACGCATCTGCCTTGGCTTTCTAATTTATGGATAAAATATTGTGAATGTACCCACAATGAAACATGTCTGGACCAAGACATAAAGATCTCTGAGGCCTTCTGAAAAATGAAAACTATGAACATTTCTTCCTTCCTTCACCTGCTGAAGGAAAGGCTGGCTACAGGCATAACAGTGAGCATTGTGGTTGCAGAATGGCTGGGCTTTGCTTCTTGTTAGTCTCCTGAAAGAGTAAAAAGCGGTCTGTTCATGGTATGAAGAATAGTGCCGATAGAATCACATAACCTAGAAGTGAGCCCCAGTGGAGACCCTGGTGAAGAGGCTAGATATGCATCTGGGCCCCGAGGAACTTCCCACTCGCGTACCTCTGCTGCAGCGTGATGTGGCAGGTGGCAGCAGCCTTGTGGGGCTCCTTAGTGAATGGTTCCTTAGTGTAAACAGGCTTCTTGGAAACAAATGCAGGATTTCTGAAAAGTGGAAATGGTGCTCCAAGGCAGGGGCCTTTGTAAGGCCTCTTTTCTGGCTGGAGAACAGGATTTGACTCTGGCTCCTAACTTCTACCCATGCTTAGCAATGCTGGAGACCCGTCTGCTTCTCCTGCCCTTCCTTCCCTTTGGGGCCCTGTGGCCAGGAAGCTATAGTAGTAATAAATAGTCACATGTTAGATACAATATCCGGATTCCTACATTACCCCCATTTAATCTTCATAACAACACTGTGAGATTATAAACTCATTTTTGTATGAAAGTAGTGATTAAGGACCTTGTCCAAAGAAGCAGAGCTGGTAAATGGATGGGAGGATATTTAAACTTCTCTACCTGACTCCAGAGCAGCTCCATACAAAAGAAATATAATGAAGGCCACATATGTAATTTTATTTTATTTTACTTATTTATTTCTTGAGGCAAAATTAGTATATAACTCATTAGTTTAAGACATACAACTTAATAATTCAATATTTGCATATACTACATAGTGATTGCTACAAGTCTAGTTACCATTATAACCATACAATTGCCCCCCTTTGCCCTTTTTCCCCACCCCTCCCAAACCCCTTCTCCTCTGATAACCACCAATTTGTTCTGTGTCTACGAGTTTTATTTTGTTTTGCTTTGTTTCGTTTATTTCGTCTTTTAGTTTTCAGTCATACAGTGTTTGTCTTTCCTTGTCTGACTTCTTGCACCTTGCACAATACCTTTAAGGTCCATCCTTGTTGTTACAAACAGCAAGATTTCATTCTTTTTTATGGATGAGTAGTATTCTATTGTGTACATGTGGCACATCTTTATTCATCCATCCATCAATGGACACTTCGGTTGTTTCCATATCTTGGCTATTGTAAATAATGCTGCAATGAACACGGGTGTGCATTAACCGCCCAAATGAGTGTTTCAATCTCTTTAGATACCCAGTAGTGGAATTGCTGGATCCTATTAGAGGTCTATTTTTAATTTTTTGAGAAACTTTCATTGTTGTTTCCATAATGGCTGCACCAATTTACATTCCTACCAACAAGGCACAAGGGTTCCCTTTCCTCCACATCCTCCGCAGCACGTGTTATTTCTTGTCTTTTGTGTAGTGGTCATTCTGACTGGTGGAAGGAGATACCTCATCATGGTTTTGATCTATATTTCCCTGATGATTAGCAATGTTGGGCATCTTTTCATGCACCTGTTGGCCATCTGTATTTCTTCTTTGGAAAAATCTCTATTCAAAACCTCTGTCCATTTTTAAATTGAATTATTTGCATCTTTGGTATTGAGTTATATGAGTTCTTTGTACATTTTAGATATTAACCCCTTATTGGATGTATCATTTGCAAATATCTACTAGTCAGAAGGTTGTCTTTTTATTTTGTTGATGGTCACCTTCTCTGTGCAGAAGACTTTTATTTTGATGTCATCTATTTATTTTTGCTTTCATTGCCATTGCCTCTGGAGTCAGATTCAAAAAAACACCAGGAGCAATGTCAAGGAGGTTTTTTCCTGTGTTTTCTTCTAGGAGTTTTATGGATTCTAGTCTTAAATTCAAGTATTTAATCCATTTTTAGCTAATTTTTGTGTGTGGTGTAAGACAGTGGTCCAGTTTCAATCTTTTGCACGAGGCTGTCCAGTTCTCCCAACACCATGTGTTGAAGGCACTATCCTTTCCAAATTTATATCTTGCTTCCTTTGCTGAAAATTTATTGACCATGAGTTACTTCTGGGCTCTCTATACTGTTCCACTGATCTGTAGGCCTGTTTTTATGTCAATACTGTACTGTTTTGATTACTATACCTTTTTAATATAGATTTCAATGCTATATAGATTTCAGTACTAGTATAGATTTGGGGCTGTGATACCACTGGCTTTTTTGTTCTTAAGATTGCTTTGGCTATTCAGGGTCTTCTGTGGTTCCATACCAATTTTAGAATTATTTGTTCTAGTTCTGTGAAAAGTGCCATTGGAATTCTGATAGGGATTGCCTTGAATTTGTAGACTGCTCTTTTGTTAGTATGGCTGTTTCAACAATATTAATTCTTCCAATCCATGAGCATGTAATATCTTCCATTTATTTATGTCTTCTTCAATTTCTTTCATCTTATAGTTTTCTGTGTACAGGTCTTTCACCACCTTGGTTAAATTTATTCCTAGGTATTTTATTCTTTTTCATGCAGTTCCAAATGAGGTTGTTTTCTTAATTTCTCTCTATCTTAATAGAAATGCCACAGATTTCTGTATATTGGTTTTGGACTGGTTCCTAGGACAAGTGAGTTCATGCAAGAATCTCTTGAAAGGAGTATCTCAGATCCCAACAGCCTCCTGGGTCCCTGGACATAGCCCTGTTGGTTTCCAAAACCACACATTTTGGAGGGTCTCATCTCCTGAGTGCAGGTCCCCAGGTTGGGGTGACTGATAAACTCCTCACTCCTCAGGGAGGTGCTTCAGATCTGTGAGATCCTCTGTACTGTGGGTCACTGCACCCAGGGTGGGTGTTTGACCAGACCATGTCTCTGCCTCTTCTACCTGTCTCAATGTAGCCTTTTTATCCCTTGTGGTGGAGGAAGCTGTTCAGTTAGTTTTCAGTTCTTTTTCAGTGGGAATTATCACTCATGTAGTTGTAGAATTGGTGAGTCCATGGGAGGAGGTGGGTTCAGGGTCATTCTGAGCCACTATCTTGGACCACCTCCAACATAGGTAATCTTAAAATTTCTTGTATCCACATTTAAAAAATAAAAAGAAATGGGTGACATTGATTTTGATAGTATATTTTCCCTAACCCTATATATTGAAATATGTTCATTTAATATGTAATCACTATAAAATTATTAATGAATATTTTACATTCTTTTTCACATTAAATCCTCAGACTCTGAGGTGTATTTTACATTTACAGAACATCTCAATCTTTATCAGTCATACTCTGAGTGCTCAAGAGCCCCATGTGGCCAATGGCTACTGACCTGGATAGCACAGAGCCAGAGTCTGCCACTACATATAGTCTTCCAACACTCCAAATGGTGGGAGATACTTGGAAAGGGGAGGTTATTGCCAGGTGTTGCTACTAGTATCCTTAAAGTAGAGAAGGCCTAAGCTGCCACTAGTACATTTGGTGACTGTACATAGGCTTGAACAAATTTCCCTTCTCTGGGCAGACACAGCCCTGTACTGGTGTGCATGACTGGCAAGCAGATTGTTCATTAGGTTTTAGTCTCACTTGCCACCTGGGCCAGATACCCTTTTGCAGTAAACAACCTGAACAACCATACATGGCAGCCCAGCTCTTTCATTCAGAAAACTCTTTCTTCAGCAAACTCTCCCATTGTCTTCTGGCTGTTAGCAACTGAGGTTCATCTGTTAAGAAATCTCTTCCTCCAGCTTTTACATGCTGAGAAGTAATTCTTTCTCTTCTCTTAATATTTACATTCTTCTGACCATTTCTCATAAAAACAAATGCTTCTGATTTGAAAAGGAAAATGTATCTCTCAACTGATTCCTTGATGGGACAAATAGACTCACTTCTAGGACTTAGGAACCCTGCAAAAGGAAACCCTTTCTCTTAGCTTGGTCAGTTGAGTAACTGTGCTTCTTTATTGGCTGGAGATCCCTTAGCCCACTGCAGAAACCCAGGACCAATACATTGAGAGGAGCCTGTTTTAGAGATGGGCCAGATGGGAAGAGTCCATGTTCCATCTGTTTATCATAGAGATATGGTGGCTATTGTCCAAATCTTGTAAAACCACCAGGAGAGAAAACAACCACAAGACAGCGAATTTTGAGGGTGATCACAGTTCTTTGGACTATTTTAAAAGCACTGCCTGTTCTGTGCATGTGTAGGTGTATGTGCATAAGGGACATCTTCTAGGTCTCTCTAGATCCAGGCAGATGTGGATTTGAACTTCTAGTCTGCACTAATTGGTCATATCAGGGTTATGACCAATTCATTCATTTTGCTGACATCTCCATCTATGTCATAGGGTTGGTGTGAGAATGAAGAGATCACAGAGATCATTTATACAGAGCATGTAATATAGTGATCAGCACATACTAAGTGATCAATAAATGGCAGCTATTATTATTGATAATAATTTATTATTTCAATTTTTGTTAATATTTGATTGGTTTGCAAGGCTTTATTCTCTCATAGCATTTTTTGCAGTGAACTAATGGATTCCCAGCATCCCTCAGATTTGAGACCTTGGGAAGTAGTTCACAAATGTTCTTCCTTCAGTGTAGACTTAAAAATAAATTCAATTATTTCAGCAGAAATTTTTTTTCACTTCAATTCAGCAAATATTTAGGTCGTATTTACTTGGTTTCAGATCCTGAGCTGGGTAGAATTGCTAAGATACTTGTACCGGTATCCCTCACTCAAGGTGCTTCCTAAGACGTGCATGGGGACAGTTGCATAACACCTCCCTGACTTGACTCCCTCCACAAGAACTCCTGGGGAGCAAAAGTGATGCCTTGTTTATGGTTGTACATCCAGCATCTGGCCTGGTGCCTAGTATAAACTGAGTCCTCAGAAAGGTATTTCTGAATGAATAAAAGTGGTGGATGACAAGTACTAAGGGATATGTATACCAATTTTAAATGTGTTTGTCCGAGTCTCACCTCCAGCACCATGCGTAGTGAATCATTCCCTCAGCCTCACACAACTTCATGCCCAGCCATGCCAAGCCGACTTCTTGTCACAGCACAAGATCACTCAACTTCGCATGTGCTGTTCCTACTCTCTGAGTGCCCTTCCTCCTCTCCCTGATGAGCTCCTAACCATCCTTGAAGATCCAGTCAGGCGTCCTCTCCTGAGCTGAACTTCTGCTGATCTTCCAGAGTTAATCACACTCTTTTCAGGGCTCTCTGGGTGTCTTGAACACAGCTGCCCCCAACATTTACAAGGTCCAGGCAAGAGCTCAAATGGAGGCCCACATCCCATGTGTTCATATGTTTAAGGAGTTATAAATCAAGCTAATCAATGATTGATAAAATATATTCAATCCTTTTTTCTCATCAAATGTACCAACATAATGACAGAATTAAAAAATATGAGAAAATACTGTCTTTGTAAGACTGAAAGTTGGCAAAATGTTGCACATGACTGAATTTAACAATCATTATTAAACATTATTTAATTTATAAGCTGGAAATATTGGATGAGTAATAAAAAAAATATATAATTCACACATTATAACCTATTATTGTATACAGTTTTATATGATTATTCCATAAAACAGATTTTTCTTGACTTTAGTAAAACCATTTATTAAGTTATAACAAATATTTTAATTTAACTTGTGTTATATTGGCAGTTATGACCTAAAGGATCAAACAATAAAATGTAGTTGTATTCAATGGATGCAAAATTGAGTAAAAGTGTGTATATTAGTGCAAATGTAAACTACAAAAGTTAAAATCATTTTTGTGTTCTCAAAAAAGTTATTTCTTCTTAATATTTATAATTGCCTACAAAATACATATGAAATCATGCATATAAAAATTTTATATCAAAATTATTAAAATAAAACTGGTCCATCTCCAAAAAACGTTCATACCACAGTACTAATGCTGGGATAGCCATGGTAGAGTGACCATGGGTAAGGAAACACAGCTGATCCCTTTACCGAGCTAAAGCTCAAGGCTTGCCTCTGCAGGGCTCTGTGCCTTCCTCTCCATAATTTTCATATATGTAAATTTAATTTTCTTGAAAAGTTAATTAAGTCTTATTAAATCTTTTTATAAAAGCAAAATTCACAAATCTAGTGTCCAATGATCATCTAGTTACCAATGTAAATAATATTATATTTCATGTATTAGTGAGATCTGGGTCTACATCTATAAATTTAAGAATAATGTGAATTTTTCAAATGTTGTAAATGTTTTCTTGAGAACCCACATGCAACAGTGGTTTGAATAATAAGCTAATTGTGAATATCTCCCAGGCCACAAACTGGAACAAGAGAAGGAAGAAAATTGATGCTCAGCACTGCAAGGAGATGATGCTATTTATGCAAGAGGAAAGATGTGACAAGTTCATTTGTTTTTCTGTCTTATCTAAGTACTTCTACTGCTCAAGTCATCTTCTCACTCAGAGCAGTGTTTCATCTCCAACAATGGCAATGTCACAACCTATACACCTTCAGGACAGTCATATGCTTATAATTCAGGATGTGGGGCAAGAGATATGCAGAAGATATACTATCCTATGTTGACAGATAGTAACTGCACTAGTGGGGGTGAGGATTTAATAATATGGGTAACTGTTGAACCACTATGTTGTATATTTGAAAGCAACATAAGATTGTATATCAATGATACTTCAGTAGAAAAAGCAAAGAAGAAAAACATGTCTGAGAAGAAAATTAACTAATTCTTAAGCATCCATTATAATGGAATTGGTTCTCATATTGGCCAGAGGAGGGCAGGGTCCCTGTGGGATATAACAGGATTAGATGTGTTTTGATATTACAGAAAGGTTTCAGAACATACGGCACTGCCTAGGAAAGGTAGGGGAAAGTGGCAAAAAAATAACGGGATAGAGGAAGAAATAATCTCCATATGGAGGTACACTAGGAGATCTTTTAAAATTCTGTTTACTTTATCCAAATTCATCATTCACTTATTAACTTATTTCTTCATCAAACATTATTGAATACCCACTCTGTGCTGGGTATTGTCCTTGGGCCTAGTGATACAGAGATGAACTCAACAGACATAGTCTCTGCCCCAAGGAGTTTACACACTAGTAAGGGTTACAGAAATTAAAGAGAAGTACATGCACAATTATAGATATATTCTCTTAATTTTCTAGACATCACAGTCCATAAAAGGTCTCACTGGACTAAAATCAAGGCATTGGCAAGTATGCATTCCTTTTGAAGATTTAAGGGAGAATCTTTCCTTGATTTTTCTGGCTCTGGAGGCTGCCCACATTCCTCAGCTTGGGGCCTGCTTCCATCTTTAAAGCCAGCAAATGATGGGTCCAGTCTGCATCACTCTGACACTCTGACACTGACTCTCCTCTCTCCCTCTTTTATTTCTAAAGACCACTTCTGCTTACATTGGGCCCACCTGGGTAAGCAAGGATACTCTCCCCCTCTCAAGATCTTCTGAGAAGCGGCCTTAATTCCATCTGCAACCTTAATTCCCCCTTGCCATGAAACATAACAGTCACAGTTTCAGTAGATTAGGATGTGAACATCATTTTGGGAGTCATTATTCTGCTTACCAAACATTATAAGTCTTGCTTAATCCCCTTTGGAAAGTGTTAAACAGTGTACACTACAGTTCAAGTTCTAAAGAAAGTCCTCTCTGATAGTCCAAAAGATGGCACTTGAGAAAAGTAGTGAGATTTACTCACATGTCTGTGTATGTATGTGCACTCGTGCCTATACGTAAGCAATATACCCAACTGGATAAGGAAGAAAACAAATCAGCAAAGGTGCTGATCAAGGATGTAGTTATACTTCCCTTGTCAACTAGAATAGCTGTTTGAACGGGGATCCTTAGGTTGTTATCATAACTAATGTCTCTGTCTTAGTCCCTTTGGGCTGCTATCACAGTGTCATAGACTTGATAGCTTATAAGCAAAAGAAATTTATTTCTCACAGTTACAGAGGTTGGGGAGTCCAAGTTCAAGGTACCAGCAGATTCACAATGTCCAGTGAGAACCCGCTTCCTGCATCATCTTCTATGAACCTACACGATGGAAGGGGTGAAGGATCTCTCTGAAGTCTCTTTTATAAGGGGTCTCTTTTACTAATCCATTTATGAAGGCTCCATCTTCATGGGACAATCACCCCCAAAGGCTCCACCTCAAATAATATCACTTTGGGAGTCAGTATTTCAATATACGAATTTTGGGGGACACAAGTAATTAGTCTATACAATCTCTTAGTAAAACATATTGTCATTTAACACCTATTAGAATGATGAAAACAAAAATAAAACAAAACAAAAGCAAAAAATAAACAAACTCTGACAATACCAAGTGCTTGCAAGAATCAGAGCAACTTCAACTCTCATATATTGCTGTTAGGAATGCGAATGCTGCAGCCACTCTGGAAAACAGTCTGACCATTCCTCAACAGGTTAAGCATAGGGCAATCCAACTTGTAGGTATTTACCCAAGAGAAATGAAAACTTATGTCCACATGAAAACCTGTATGTTAATGTTTACAGTGATTTTATTTATGATCACCCAAAATTCATAAAGGAAAGCAACCCAAACATCCCTAAACTGGGGAATGGATACAACCAATGGTGCTCTATTTATGCAATGGCGTACTACTCAGGAATAAAAAAGGAATGGGTCACTGACAAATGCAACAACGTGGATGGATTTCTAATCCACCATGCTTAAAAAAGGAAGCCAAACTCAAAAGGCCACATACTGTGTGCCATTTTGAGACATTCTGAATAAGAAAAAAATCATAGGGAAAGAAAACAAATCAGGAGTTGCCAAGGACTGCAGGTGGGGGAAGGAGTTGATTACAAAGTGGCACAGGGTGTTTTGTGGGTAATGGAACTGTTCTATCTCTTGATTTCAATGATGGCTATCTGACTGCAGGTGTTTGTCAAAACTCACAAAACTACACTAGAAAGGGTAAATTTTTACTCTATGTAAATTATGTATTAATTTTAAAAAAAAGAATGTGTGCAATTTCTACAGGAATTTTTGTCCCAAGAAAAGTCCCATCTTAGGTCTATATTTTTATAAAGTGTTAATTCTACTGTTGTGAGAGATGGTTAGGTAAAACTATGTCCCACTTAAGATACATAAAATAAAAGTTATTTACAAGAGATCTCTAGGTAACATCCTTGTTAAAACACATCATTGAAAAAATAATGAACTAGAGACTCAGGAAATCAGGGTCCTAGTACCAGATAGTCACTAACTAGTTTTGTGATTTTAGCAAAGCACTTAAGCTTCCTAGGGTTTAGCTACCCCATCTGTAAAATGGGAATAAGGTCTGACCAAACCTATGTAATGGAGTATGACTATCAAAAGTCAACCCCCATTTTATTTGCTTAAGTAGGACACAGGTTCACTTAACTGTGAAAGTTGAAGTGCTTGTCACAATAAAAAGTCCCTTTCCACCATAAAGTATTATTCTCTTCCCTAATTCTAGTAATTTACTCTTTAGCAATTACTTGCGGTTTCAGGCAGCAAGGTAAGTACTGCGTATGCAGTAACTTGTAATCATCACTACTGTCATTTGTGGCTGGTACCAGTGTTACCGCAATTGTAATTCACAGAGAAGGAAACTGAAGTGTTCAGAGATTGCATAGATGTGCCAGTCACCCAGCTAATTCGAGACAGTGTGGAGACAGAATTCAGTGTTAACCCCAGGCCCATGGTCTTATTTATCATTCATCTTGCTTCTCTCAGTGTTGTTTCCTATTTAGAAGCAAATGTCCAAGTTAGACTATGATGTAGTCTAACATACAGAGAATCATATTGCATATATATGTAGATATTGTATATGCATAATGTATATGAGAAGCCAAATATCTACTAACCCACTGAAGTTTTTTATTTTAATAATTACAATTATTTTTAATGGTTATTTTTTGTTTTACAATAAGGATCTGTATGTTCAAGGCCAGAAAATTAAATTAATTTAAAAAACCTATGTCTTCTTGAACTTTTCCTTCTAAGACACATGAAACAAAAGTAATCAAAGTTGGACTAGAAAAAAATATTCACTAGTAAAGAAAATCTTTGAATTGATTTAATGAAGGAAAAAAATTCTTACTTCCAATTATAGGTTTTATAATTAGTCAGGTTCAAATAACAACTCAACTTGAAATGCCTTTGGGCATATTTCCTCATTTTTTTTACAGTCTCCACCTCCCCCAATCCACCCCCTGCCCTTAAGGTTTTCTTTTTAAATATTGCATTAGGATATCATCCCAAGACAGCCCCTTTTGGTACATTGCCCTGTTCTGTGAAGTCTGTTCTGTTCTCCAGGTGTATGCAGTCTGGTGCAGCCTTCTTTCCTGTTGCTCTTTCAGGATTAGTTGTATTAATTATATTTTCGTATTATATGTGGTTTTGGGAGGAGGTCTCTGCCTCACCTCTCATGTCGCCATCTTTATTCCTTTGTTTCTTCACTGAAGTTTTTGATCAATATAGATATAAAAGAGACAGAGAGGGCAGAGTGAATGAAATCAGTGTTTTATTACTTGGTTGATAAAAATGTTACTTGAAGCAAATAGGTGTTTGTTTATTTACCCAACAATGCCTCCCCTCCCCCAATTTTTTTATTGTGGTAAAATACATCCAACAATGTTTTGTATATAAAAGATGAGATCTCACTTTAGTATCTAACTTTCTTTCTGTGACTTACTGAACTTTCTTGAAGTAAATGCATATTCACTTCAATACTTTTTTAAAGAAATATTTGAGGCTATAAATTCATATCTATGAACTACTTTAGCTATATCTCATACATTGTGATGAGTAGTATTTTTATGGTTGTTCAGGTCAAAATATTTTTTAATTTCCCTTGTCATTTCATCTTTAACTCATTAATTGCTTGAGGGTGCATTTAATCAAAACATAGTGTTCCTCCCTTTCTATATCGTTGCTGATGTCTAATTTCATGATAGTGTGGTTTAAAGATGTAATCTCTATGGTATCAGATTTTTGAAAAACTGTGAGTTGTCCTTTGTGACCTGGTATGTAGTCAATTTTGATGAATGTTTTATGTGTGTTTGAATAAAATGTGCATCTCAATTTTGGGGGAGTACAGAGTTTCATGTAACTGTAGTTTGGTATGTTGGATACATGATCCCTGGTTGCAGCAAAATGCCATTTCAAATTTATTCAGTGGGAGTAAACTTTCTCTGTCCCTGAATGTAAATTCTGGAATATGTGGTGTCTTTCCTGTGGACTCTTTAGCAATAGACAGTCTTGTTTTCAATTAGGTGCCCTGAGGATCTGGCTCCATTAAAGAAAATTTCTTTCCAGCATCTTCTGTGATGATTTCCTTCTTTCTAGAACAGATCTACATTCTAGCCATTCTTGCATATTCTAAAATATGCTATGCCCTTTCACCTTGAAATGTAATGTATAGGACTTTATGTCTTTGAGATTTATGATATTTATTGAGTTTATATATCTTAACTTTGAAAGAGTAGAATGACTGCAAAAGATTGTACACACACACATATATACTTACACAAATACATATATACACACTCATGTATACATTTGCATATATACATACATATGTACATATATAATATATATTTAGGATAAATATTTGGGAAAATGTACATAAATGTATATATATATGATGGAAATTTTAATAATCAACAAATGCTTTTAAAATTATACATGGATATCCAATGGTGCCTTTTTGATTGCACAAAGATGGAAACAGAGACAAAATAAATCAGATTTACCCAAAGGAATTCTAGAAGGACTCAGGATTCTGGAATGCCAGGTAGAGTAGTAGTTAGTATTTAGGCTTAGGGAGATTATATGGGATAGTTGACTGCCATCCGTTTCTTTGGGCATAAAATGTCAGCAGGCTGGTTTCTGTCCTGAACCTAGAGATCAGAGGTGATTTCCCAGAGACCTCAGGAGTCTCAAAAGAAAAAAAAAGACCTCCACATACTTGTTGTATGAAAGAGTTAAAAAGACAAAATGAGGAAAATCTCCAGAGAACAGAACAAAATGGTAAAGAAAGATAAATATATAAAGAAAATCCAAGCAGTGTAAAGGATTAAACTAGCAGGATCAACATCTAACAAACAGGGTATCCAAAGAGATAGAATGGAGAAAATGAAGGTGAGGAAATTATCAAAGAGACAATATAAGAAAACTTCCCAAGGTTAGTCTTTCCAAATAACCAAGTTCTCAATGAGTAATTCCCTGTCCCCCAATTTAAATTTCAGCCCTTCCACCCAGCACTCCTTGTTCCTTCCCCCTGCCTACTTACTGTTTCTCCATGGAACTTATAACCCTATGACATACTATGTATTTTACTTGTTTATCTAACATCCCTCTTCCCTGCTAGAATGTACACTCTCTGCAGGTGAGAAATTCTGTTCATTTCATCCCCTGAGGCATCCTCAGCACCCAGCTAGTGCCTGGTACAGCAGATATTTGCTAATTATTTGTTGAGTGAATGAGTAAGTGAATAATGCATAAGATCTAAACCCTCATCTGCCATGGAAAGAAGCCAACTGATAATGCCTCAAATTGGTTCATCAATAAAGACATATAAGCCTTTAATTTAGAATATGAGGCAACCACCTTAAGGAACAACTGAGTTAAAGGCACATAGTGCATCTTAGGAATAGGTAGTGAGTTAGGAGTAGGAGGAGGCAGGTCACTGTTGTTTTTTTCATTGTATGTTTCTGTGAACTATTTGCTTTTCTCACCATGTGCTTAAACTGTTTATTTAAAAAAAGGCTGTATATGTCTTAGAAAATATTTGTATTTATTTACTGTACATGTCATATCAACAATAGTAATAGCTAAAATTTATTGAGTACTTATTGCATGCCAGACATTGTGCCAAGCTTGATATGGATTATTGAAGACTATATTACATATCTGTTGTCATTTTTTATGCATTTAAAACATCTGGATTTAGCCTAAAAATAGAAAAAAAAACTGTCCTCAATCCCAAAATATAAATATTTAGTAACCTAAACTCAATTGAATAAATTCTGCTTATCAGTCCTCAAAACACAGATATGAATTTGATATGCCTCTAATGTCCTTACAATGCAAGAAAGAAAAGCATCACACAATAATTTTTTAAGTAGAGTTTTTATTTCCTGGGAAATCTTTGTAGAACTGCAAAAGCACTTGTCAACAGGATTTGTTGCAAAAGGGACTGTGGAAAGCAAAGGGAAAATTGTGTCTCAGCTATTGGAAACATATGTCCGTGTCATCTGCTTACTTTCCTGCCACCCTTCTTTCCATTCCCCATTTCTCTTTCAATCTGTTCATCTGGAGTGTAAGTGACCTTTATTTCAGGAAATTTATGAGATTCTCACAACAGGAAAGGGCTTCTGAATCATCTTGGAGTCTCAGCTTGGATCTACTTCCTCCTGAGATCCTCCTGTCTGTGTCGGGATTTTCTGCTGGGATGTCACTGCCTTGTTTCCAGTATCCTCTGTTGGACCTAATGCGCCACAGGCACAGACACTGAGCTATTTGTCTTGCTAGCTCCAGTGCGTGGTGTGGTGCCCTGGCACATGGTAGGTGCTCAGTAAACATTTTTTGTATGAATGAATGTATGCGTGAATAAATGAATAAAGGAAAGCCACTGTCACCGGATAGTTGAACTTTAGTTTGCACACTCTGAGCTATGTGTGAAAAACAACAACCAAAACAACTGCACAGCTGTGCTCAACAATTATGGAGTCAAAGGCTAATGAGTTCAAAAATATTGGCCTAAATCCAGAAGTTAAGGGAAAAAGAGATAGAGAGAAGGCTATGCATATTTCCTGTGTTCCATAGGAAATGAATATTTCCCAAGCTCCTTTCCTCCATTAATTTCCTAAGTAAATTGAGAATGCACCATATAATTTTATAGCCCCATGAAAGAAGAAAGTAAAATGCTTTCAAAAAGGCTTGTGTCACATGTCATAACCTAACCTTTTATTTACAGCCTGACAAATAGGTGAAGGAAACTTACATATTTTCCTATTTCTTCAGAGTCTTTGAACAGTAGTGAACAAAGATCACATTGAAAACTTAACTTGCCTTATCACTCACGAGATCAGGTTCTGGGTTATGTGAAGTGAAATGTTTTCAATGCAGCCCCTCCCCTGCGTTAGGAGTGTCATGGTTGCCTCATGCTTTTTCTGTTGCTCTTCCTTGGAACGTTTCACTGACTTACATAAGATTAGACTTCATTCTAATGTGCCCTGATTGTCCTCACAAATGATATGAAAAAGTTGAAAGAGAACTTTAAAGGTAGTTTAAAAATTTTAACCTAAGTTGAGTTGAAAGGCACTGTTTAAGGAAGTGTGGTCATTTTGTGACTACGGAGAAGCTGGGCATGATTTTATTTTTTAGTTCAAGTTATATGATACATTAAGGAGTAACATACAAGAGAAAAAGCTCTATGAAACAGCTTCCTGGACATAAAATGAACCATAAGAAAAAACAGAATTATTCTCCTTTGAGGGTTTATGTGTTCTATGTGTGATGCTAGGTTTTCAGTTTATGTAACTCTGAGGGAAAATGCTAGGTTTTCAGTTTATGTAACTCTGAGGATAAATCAGGACGCTATTGATAATAATTGCAGGACAATTCTTCATTGACTTATGTAGGATTAGATGCTGGTTCAATGTCTATTTTCACAGGGCAGTTGTTTCTTTTGTAAGAAAAGTACTTCTTTTAAACAAAATGTATTTAAATTGTATTTTAAAAATTGAAACTGCTGGTCATAAATCTTTATCATCTTATCCATTATGACCAGAATAGTAGCTACATTATTTTTCATTTTTATAAATGTGATTATGCATTATTTCTTTTACTTTCTTTACTAGCTCTACTTCATGTACAAACTAACCTCTGACTAGAATTATAATTGTCATTATTATTATGTTTAATCATGAATGACTGTATTGATATTATCTTAAATTTAAGAAAGGACATAGCCCCCATGTGTATTTCATTTAAAGTTTTATATATATATATATATATATATATATATATATGTAAAATCCCCAGGGGTAATCTCTTTAATGAAACTTCACCACTGATTATGGGGTTGTTCTTTTGCTGTTAGTTGGTATCAAACTCCAGTAGGTTCTATTCTCAGTCTGGGAAGTTCCTCATTTCTCTAACCTGGAAATAGGAAGCCGTACACATGTGAGATATGGAAGAGCCAGGAGGGGTTCCCCATCCTGAAGAAATGGGGTAGAGGAGAGATTATATGGATGTGTTGAGAGGTGATAGGGAGGCAATGGGAGAAGGTTTGAGGTAAAGAGCACTGTGTAGGGAAGGAAAAATGAGGCCTGAATGAAGGTCAGTGGGGTGCCAGAGGACAGGGGCGATCTGGGAAAAGACCATGTGAGCAGTTGCTGGAAGAACCTATCTGTTGAGCCCAGTGGAGACCGGACATGGTTTGCTCATTCATTCATTCATTCATACATTCAAGCACTTATGGACAGGTCTTCCCTCATGTGGCACCAGGGACACATCACACTAAGAGTAATGCATGACTGCTGCCAGGGGACAGTCCGGAGTGTTACAGGAGAATTCACAGCCGGGGACCTGACGGTGCAGAGGTGAGGATGTGAGCAGGGAGAAAGGCAGAGATGGTACCTAGAGAAGCACTGACACTGAGAGTTGAAGAACAAGGGGGAGGTTTGCTAGGGTGGAAGAGGGGCCCAGAGGAGGGAAGGAACTCAGGTGGAGAACGGTGCCCTCACAGGCGTCCTAGGAAGGCCGCTGAGGTGAGAGGGCAGAGAGCGAGGAAGGCTGGGAGAGCTCAGGCTGGAGAGGGAGCAGGAGCCAGAAGGTGCTACACTCCTCGGGCCACTGGAGAGATTTTGAATTTTATCTGACAGCATTTGATCTGTGATCGGATGTGTGTTCAGAATGCCCTCCCTTGCTGTGGGTAGAGAAAGAACTGAGGAGGGGCGAGAGCACCCAAGCGTGACAGCGGTTTGCCGGCAGTAGTGGCAACGAGGTGGAGGGAGAGCCCCAGTCAAGAGGTATTTGCACAGCTCAGCTTTGTAGAGCTGACTTCTGCAACAGCTGAGCAGGCTGTACAACATACCTGTGGATTGGTGAAAATATCACATTTTCATTAGCTCGTTGAATTGTAGGTTTTGTTTTCCATGACAGTATTAAATCAGCTGGGGGTTAGGCTGAGCGTAATTGTTTTATGACTAAATGTATCCCATTGTAGTAAATAATGGCCATATATCAGCCTGCCGGTTGCCTGATTTAAGAGTACAGGGCCACAGGGAACATGTTGAGCCTACAGATTTGGTGCCTTTACAGAAGATAAGGAATGAGACTTTCAACTCTGGTGGCCCCGCAGAATGTTCTGGGTCCTACAGCCAGTTTGCTTGCTGCGGTTTTGATAATTCCTTGAATCTGTTAGAGCACATATTCTTCGAAAGTATGTTCTTGGATTGGTAAGTGGGATAAATAGCCGGGTTCAGATGCTCTGCAATGCGAAGGAAGGGTTCCGGTTGTGGGAATGCAGGCTCTGAGGCTGAGCGCCGGGGTCACGGTGGTACCCTGCATGACCAGCTCGGCAAACCCACCTTGAGCCTGGGAAGCAAGAACTAAGTGTGTCAGGGATGTGCACCCACGAGAAGGCTTATACCTCACAATGATTGCCTAGGATCTTCTAGGAATGTGTATCAGCCTAGAGGAGAGAATGTGGAAGTAGAGTCAGGGGACCTGAGACTACATTCTGCTCTGCCATTTACCAGCTCTGTCTCCCCCAACCAGTCACTTCTGCGCTCTGAGCGTCAGTTAACCCGTCTGTAAAGTCTGTATCATCATCATCCTCACAGCAGTAATACCTGCTGTATCACCTAGCATGGGGCTGCAGATGAAAAGAAAAGAAATTTATAAAAAAAGAAAAAATGCCTCGTAAGTGAAAAATAAGGGTGCAAAAGAGCTGCCACTGTTGTTCCCACGCAAAATTGGCTAGATTGTGCTGTGGTGAGAAACAGCATCTCAGTGCCTTAAAACAAATCTTCTTTCTTGCCCTGTGAAGTCCACTGCCAGCCGGGTATTAGTCTTCTCCTCACGCTGGTGATAAAGTGTGTGGCTCTCGGCAGCCTTGTTTTCTGGTTATCCAGTCAGCCCTGCTGGCGACACCATTGTAGCAGGCAGCCCTCGTCTGTCCCCCTGTCCGTTTTCCCTCCTGGAAGTGTGCTTGGATTTTTCTTTGGGGCATCCGCCCATTTCGTGTTTCACACAGGGCTGGCCCTCCTCTTCCCCCTCCACCCCCTTACAGAGGTGCCCCCTACTGGACTGGCTCTGGGGACAGATTCGTGACCCACATCTGGCCAGAATGGTCGGTACAATGACGGGCCTATGATCCATGTCTGCTTCAAAATATCCAACCCCAAGGTTTTGCTGGAAATATTGGAAAAGCAAACCAAACCATCTTTCTGCAGAGATCGCTATGCCAAGAGAAGGTGTGTTTGGGACTTCCGGAAGCTACCTTGTCACCACTAGAGAAGAACCTCTCTGACACTGAACCCAAGAAAGAGAAATGCTGGGCTGAAGGCTATAAAATCAGGCTAATGGACACATGCTTTGGGACCCTGGATCAAATCAAGCCTAGAATTCTAGTATCCCAGACTTCTCAGTTACATCAGCTAATATTTTCTGTTCAGTGCACGCCATTTTAACCCGGGTTATGTTCTTTGCAGTTGCAGGGGCCCACAGCCATTCGTCTGCAGAGTTGGGCTGAGGATATGACAGTGTAGGTGAGGCCCCGGATACAGCCCCCTCTTCTCATCCTGGGTCTGACCAGTCACCAGGGAAACCCGACAACAGGAGAAATCCATCTCCTTGTTTACTCGACTCCCCTTTTCTCCTCTAGTATTCCACTAAGTAGTCAGTTATTCCTGGTCCAAGAAGACTATGCTAAGGTAACCAAAGGGAACCCTAAGGGGATATAGCATTCAGTGGAGGAGGAAGTCGGGCTGCCTAAGGAATGTTGGGGAGAAGATGAGGTGCAAAGACTGGCTGAAGAGGCACGTTTAGTTTAGGTCCTTTGGGTGGGAGGGCTACAGCTAGAGCCTGGAATCCGAAGGAACAACAGGAGCCAGGTGCTGTATGGCAGGGGGAGGGAGACCACGAAGAAGATTGCTACCCCAACTCTGTGATACTTTCCACCAAGGCTGAAATCAGAAGCCTGGAGCAAAGAGGGTCACGGGCTGGATGAAATGGCAGGAAGTGAGTGTCACTCTAAGCAAATGAAGCAGCAGGGCATCAGGGACGCCCTAAGACTGTCACTGGAATGGAGGAGGTTTTCATTTTGCTGATTTTTCAGGAGTGGTTCCCTTTAGGAACTCAATCCACTGAGATCAAACACAGTGCAAAATACAATGGGAATAAGCAGTCTGTATATATATTAATGATTTCAGTGCATGGAATGTGTAACCAGGAAAACTCTGATACCTTTTTTGACCATGATCTGTGGATAGCCCTGTGTGCCAAGATCAAATAATGATAGAAGCTAGAGGGAAAAAAATGTTAGCTTTAAGTCCACCCTGCAGCCAGAGGCAGGATAACAGAAATAATAGCTGATGCTATACAGTACCTTCTATATGCTGTGTGCTTTTAATCATTTCATATGTATTAATTTACCTAATCCTCTTAACAATACTTTTAGGTAGGTGCTATTATTATTTCTATTTAAAGATGAAAAAAATGGATCCCAGGATGGTGACTTGCCCGAGGTCCCTCAGCTAGTTAGTGGCAGAGCCAGGATTCAAACCCAGGCTGTCTGGTTCCAAAGTCCACACCTTTTGCACCACATGGTGCAATGGGATGTCTTATCCAGTACCCCTGGACATCAGTCATTGCTAGTTTTGAAAAGGGAGTGAACCAGCAGAATTTCAATATTAACTGAAATTAACTGTGTCTCATGGAGTGTTGCTGCTTAAATGGCAGCTCCTCTTCCTCAGGTTGCTTACATGGCTGACATGCCCAGCTGAGCAGCAAATCCCACCAACAATGGGGCTTCTGAGGTCTGCAGCATTCAGGGGAAAGTTGTGGTAGTGCCTTGGAGAGCTCCTCTTTCTTCCCATCTCTCTAGGTTCTCAGGGGCACAGACTAGTAGAGCTACATCTGGGTCTACCATTCTCCTCCCACATCAAGTTTCTCCCAGGGTGAATACCTCAACCATCTAAGTTTTGGCAAAGGAGTGTTTTCAAATGTTGTTATGCTGTGTTTCCAAGAATGTATGCTTAATCTGGGATTTGGGCAGCCACAAAACAGGTGAAATCCAAAAGTGTTAGGCCATCGATGGGAGGAGAAAGGGAGATGCGACTAGTAGCTCACAAGGAGTTGGCCCCAGGGTTGGTTGAAGTACAGGGGCAGGACGAGGGCCCTGGGAAGGCTGGCTTGAGTCAGGCAAGGACTTAGCCCTGGATAAATGGGCTGGAGGATGGTTATCAAGGCTGTGAATCAGTATCAGAGGCAGAGGATCAGAACCCAACGATTGAAAACTGGATACAAAGCGGAGTGTTGCTCAGTGACATGAGGCATTTTCCCACTGGCTATACCTGGGACTTGATATGAGGGTGGAACATAAGCATGGCAGGCTTAGCATGGGTGGAGTCCTGAATGCAGAGGGGGAGGAGGAAGGAAGAGAGAGAGCAAGGAAGAGAAAGCAAGACTTACAGATGGCTGAACTGACTATGGGTGTAGACCACCTTTGTTGCCTCTTGACTCACTGGTCATTATTCTTTCTGCATTCCATATTTCATGAGTCATTTTGATTTTTTTGACTTCTGTTCCTGCTTTTAGGTCAGATTTCCTAGATCCAAAGAATAATTGCTCAAGGATGACCTTACCTAACTCTATGAATTGGTCTTTTCAATAAAAAGTCATCCCATGTAAAATGTAACTTAATAAGAAGCACATCCATTTGCCCGCTTCTACACTCTTGGCTTCTGACTGCTTCACTTTTCTGAAGTTTCCTTCATTCACTTATCTAGTCTGAGTTTGTATCATGTCCCATGGCCTGGAATGTTATCCATTCGTTAGTTCTGTTTTTATTACTGCGCATACTCCTAAACCACTTACCATTCCTGAATTTCCCAGAGTTGAATACCCCTGGACCTGTTGACCTCCCCCTGACAACCTGCCCTTAATAAGAAATGCTACACTGGCTGAGACTTTGTCCATGGAGTCCCAGGCCTCTGTCTGGTGGTGACGCTAAAGCCCTTTTGTGGGAGGGCCTGCATTTTGTCCCTGGTGTTGGCAGAGTTCAGGATGCCTCCAACCCCTTTCAGGGTAACTCAGTAGGGTTCTGTTTACACAGCTTTCCCTCAGTTCCAGCTCCCTCATGAGACGTTTTGTCTCTTTGTGGGGGAAGAATGAAGTCTCACTTACCTTCATTGCCCCAAACAATATTCACACTAGAGACTCTGCCATTATTTGAACACATCGGTTGGTTTTTTGGGGACACCCTCTTTGAACTTAGGTTGAAACTTAAAAGATTTCCTCACTGAATAACTTTTATAAGTGTACTATTTGTGTGAAAGCAATCATTTGATTTTCCTAAAAATGAAAATTTAGTTCAGTGATAATTTAGTGAGTATCAACTCCAAACTATGGTTAAAAAATGTTCATCCTATTCATCTACTTACCCTATTCTGGATATCATATATCCTTACTCTTTGTTTTCCAAGGCAAAGATTCCCTCTTGGTTTATTTTCATTTTCAAGAAGTTATTTCTTCTTATGTGCTTTTCTGTATTAATAAAAATGAAAAGACTAAATACGGGTCCTATTATATACAGTTAGCCTGTCTATTAGGAGGCTGAATTAATGATCCACTCCAGCAGGAAATGGCTTTCCCCTCTCTGCATTCTTGCAGCTTGTTGCCTAAACAATTTACTTAGCTGTTTCTGCATGCTGCCTGTCTTTCTGCACCTGCATAGTTTTCCCCAAGGAGGTAATGTTTTGAAGGGCCTCCTGTCCTGGGGCTTAGCACAAAGTAGGCACTCAGAAAATATTGGCTGTGAAAATCAATGAATGAAGGAGGGAAGTAATAAATTTGACAGTAAGTTTCCCGACGGATGTTTTAATATGGGTAAGTCCTTCCTAAGAAGCTAAATGAAGAAGGAGTTTAGTGACAATGGTGGCAGCACAAACAGAAGATTTTATTAGTTTTCTAAAAATCCTGAATTTACTCACAATTGGCAATAGAGGTGTAAAGATGATCTTGAATTTGCCAGAACAAATCTGACTCTGCTTGTGGCTTTTATAAAATAAGACTCCTATATAGCAGAAACTTTGGGCCTTTCATATCTTATTCTTTTCACCAAACTTTTGGATCTCTCTGCAAGTCTACTTGAAAGATACCTGGTATATCAGTTTCTTCCCTTACAAACTTTGTAGATGCCAGACTCAGGAAGAAACTCTAGTTTGTAACTATAGCCTATTCTTCCTTTACAATTCTTCTAAGGTCATCTTTGTAGAATTAAATGTCAGACCATAAAAGGTGAATTTAGGTCAGCTGACTTAAGCATGATACTTTAAGAGGTAATGTCTATGTCTGTAGAGGTATGGGTGCCCAGTATGTGGGAGGTGGACCACAAAATGACTTGTGACTGTCTCTCTCTATGACCTGCTTTGACCAAACTTTATTACTCATTTCACGGAGTTATGACAACGAGTAGGAATCAAAACACATGGGGATCACAGAGGCTGTTATGTTTATTGTGTAGAACAGACAGTGATAATCCACTAAAGAAATATTTTCAATAAGCAAGCAATTCAAAGTACAATCATAGACAGCAATTCTACATGAAGAACAAAGAATAAGGTTAGAGGACAACTTGAAGGAACAGCGAGAAAGTCAATGGCAGTTAAACATCTTGATACTTTTCTCCTGCAAACATACCTAACTTGCAGAAATGGTAGAAAAGTTAAATGTCCAGTCTTACTTAGCTGAGACCAACAACAGCAAAGAACAGTCCTATAAAATTTATCTCCCACAAAAATAAACTATATATATAAAAATTTTATGATGTTCTTACTGTTCCATTGGCCACAAGCTTTTTTTTCAGTATGAAAAATGAGGTATACTGGGGCTTAAGAGGTAGTAGTGTGTTTTGATTGTACAACGTATAGAAAATAAAAGAGTAACTTCATCAGAGATGGAAATTGCTCGGTGCTCTGAGTCTGGCCAACATGAGCAACCGCTGCAGTTTTATGAGCTGGCCAATGAGGTTTCAGAAAGGCCCAACCAAAGCTATGGAATGGGACTTTTCTTTTTAGGAGCCACTGTTCATTTGCTTATCTAATGCACAGTTAACAGTACTGTTGAGTTTTAATTCTCTCCGTAGCTCCTTTGGTGGTTCACAACAGTGAGCGATCTGCCAGTCTCAGAGAGGTATGTGGCCTTTGAAAGTACCTCCCTGAAGTGGCTGGAAGAGAGATGGTTTTGAGGTTCATGGGGCTTCAGTAACTGACAGCCATCCTGACACAAGCTGTCATGAGAAACTACCTCCTGGCCCAGTTGATAATACCATGTTAAAAAGTCAGCACACTCACTAGGAGAGAAGGGAATAAAAACTCTACATAAGAAGCGTTTAAAATAAATCTGGTCGAGACATATTACAAAAATCACATTTGTATAAAACACAGGAAAATATCTGTCAAGCATCTTCTCATAGTCAACTACTCTCACAAACACCTATTTTTGATTGCATCCTGCAAAAGCTGAGCTTGTTGCATCTCTCCTACAAAGCTTCAAGTTTCTTTGAAGGTTGGCTTTATTTCATTTCTTTATTTGCAAAAGTATGTAAAAATGTGTTCCTTTCTAGCAAATGTCTCTTACAAAAATAGTTCTGATGAGGGATAGCTGCAGTTCGAACTATTTCAAACACTGACAGAAATGAATGTTTCTATAACAAGTTCATTCCTTTTGAGGTCTGGAGGTAGTTCTTTGCAAGTCAATTAGTCCATTGCCTTTAAACAATTCATTTGAGGTACAAACTTGGAGGATAATAGTTAAACATTACAGTCAGATTTTGTGTGATGTGTAGTGTGATTGAGGAAAATTATCCTTAAGAACCTAGGAGCGACTTGGTTAAAAAAATATTCAAGTTAATGTAGAAATCTGGCAGAGAAGCTGAAACAAGTATTTGCAAAATTCTGATTAAACAAAAAATAGAAAAATACATAGTCATGCTGAAACACAGTAAGGAGACTGCCTCTTTCACTGTAAGTGTACAAAAAGAGCTGTGGATGACAAGCCTCACCTATCCATTCAGATTTTCTTACATTGCCTGTGTATAGCAGCATGTAATAAGTAATAGACTCTAAATTCATTGTAACATTCAGAGGTAGTATTGAATAGTGGGCATATATTGCATCTCTGGCTAAAAGTGCAGTTTGAATGAAGAGATGGTGAACTGAAGCCAAAGTAGAGCACCTCAGTCAACCATCCTATGTCAAAACGTATTACTGGAAGTAATACATAAGCTTAATCTGAGGTAAGTGGTATTTAGGTCTTTCACGGAAACTGATACACAGTGGAGAGAAACTGCTTTGTTTTGTTTTTTAAATTATAGTGTAACTACAGCAAAATAAATTTAGATTTCGCTCCTCTCACCTCCTAATTCAGGTGAGTTCATCATGCATTACTCTGTTGTACCTTTTCATTAAAGTACATAGAGAACAATTTTACTTGTCTAGGTTCCTTAAATGCTTTGAGGCTGACAAGTTTGATTTATTGCTAAATGGCATTTGGCTCTGTAGGAAGTAGATTCCACCCAGATGAGTGTTTTCCTGAAAATGAGGGCTCTGAGTAAATTTATTACTCCTGCTGATATGTGTGGTATCCATAAATATAGGAGTTGGCAATATTTGTTTGCTTACTTCCCTTTTTGAAAAACGAACATAACCTTTTATGGTGTGTTAGCTGAATGAAAGGATACATCAGCGTTTCGTCTCATTTAGAAATAAAAGTTAAAAAAATCAAGTGTCTACAAGATTATACGAAAAAGAGAGAAGTAGACGCTAGTCCTATCTTTGGTGTTCTAAACAGAAGCTTCACTACTGCGAGCAGGCTGGGTGGTGTCTGAGGTGGACGCAGTGTTACACACCAGTTACACACCACGCCTTTCCAATATGAATGCCCGGTGTCATGAGTGCGACACGTTTCTTGTTTGCATGCAATGCAGTGATTGACTAAACCCGGTTCAGAGTTTTTCAAACCCACCTACTCTTGCTCATCAGATCAACAAACTATTAGTAGGTTAAGAAAAAAGAAGATAGTAATTAGAAGTTGCATTGTTAAACTGTGTCCCCTGTGTTTACAGCAGTTTTTCACTAAACCTGGAACTGTGAAGGGATTACAAAGAAAGTGATTAATATAGTCCTTTTTAAGGTTATGTGATTTCTCCCCTCCCCACTCCCACCCCGCCCCCGCCCCGCCCTGCCCCACCCTGCCCCGCCCAGATGAAGGTGGAAAGACCACGGCGACAAGAGAGTAAGTGGTCACTGCAGTGTCTTCTCCCTTTGAAAGATCCAACTGCTGCTGAGGTAGAAATCGAATGTTGGCGCCCCCTAATCCTCTTCGGCAGACTCTTGTGAGGATGTCTCTTCAGTCTCCTCCTGGAACACACAAAGGGCACAACCGTCATACTGTGCAGGCTGTTAATAACCAACAGTTCACGACCTGTTTTCCCAGCACACTAAGCTTGCTTCAAAAGAGGATGCAGATGATTGGCAAGCCCCTCATCCCCAGGGCTTCTTAAACTGTATTTGAGGAATCAAGGTGTTGTTTTTTCCCAAAGCAGTCATTAGCCAACTGTGGACCTAAGGCCTGACATCATGGTGGCTGGTCAGCAAATTCAATTGTTTGCAGTCCAGAGAATGTCAGGCCAATGTAAGCTTGCTCACCAATTAAAGTAAACATGAAATGGATAAATTTTTCCTGACAGCATGCCAGTCATCAGTTTAGAAACTCATGTACAAGGAAGAAAATAAAGTCGAGGGGATCCTTTCTTAATAAATCTGTCCTGCAGATAATGGGAATAAGAGCTGATGCTTTTAAGGAGCTTGCTAGATGCTTTTAGGGATTGTCTGTTGCTATTCCTATTTTACAGAAGAAAAAAAAAAATCAAGGCACAGCCAGTAAAATACCCAAAGTTACAGGGGACGTAGAGCCAGGATTCTGGCCTAGTCAGGATGGGAGCCAGAACCTGTGTGTGGTCACCACACTACCAGGCAGAGGCAGCATAAGCTCAGAACCAAGCCTGAGAAAGGGCTGCCAGGGCTGACTGCTAACTTCCTTTCCAAGTTGATTTCCTTCTTGTATTTATTAAAGCACATTTTAAGACAATGACCAAAGTTTGGCATAGCTGCTCAATCTCAACACTAAATCCACATTGACCAAACATTTAATGGTGGGCTGGCCAAGCAGAGAAAATCTAATATATATGTTTTTGCAGGGCTTCCTCTTCATATAAATCTAATTCCTCCTTCTCTTTTCCTTTCTCTGATTCCTTATGGCTCTGGAATTTGTTGGAGTTTCCGCAAGCTGGCTTAAGCTGCACAGTTCTCTTCCCTTTTGCTTATTTAACAAATGTGCAGTACCTTTCAGGACATGGGTGGTAAAGCAGAGACAATAAACATTTCTGATAAAAGTGTCGTTAGTGAGAGGATGATTTTTATCAAATGCTGCACACTGTCTCATAAGATGGCATGTGAAAAAGATCTGGGAGAAGAGGTAAACATTTACTCCTGCAGCAAACGGAGCCCCTTTAAGAATGGCCAGCTTAAAACAGCTTATAACAGTCTTCATACTTTAATAGATTTGATTTTCCACATGGCTTCATTTTGTCTGGGTGGCTAGCTGACACAATTTATTCCTCTCTTCCTTTCCCAGGTCACTACAGTACACCATTCAGTAAAGCATGCCTTAAAGCTTGTCTGCATTATATGACCAAACTTCCATTCATTAGTGTTTGAAACACTTCAGCTGTGAAGGGGCTCCTAAATGCTACCATGTGTGACGCGTTTGCGTAAAAGCAGCAAATGGGAAGAAAAAAAGCCCACATAAATGGGCACTCAAACACTCACATGAATACACACACACACACACACACTCACACACTCTGTCCTGGGCTTTAATCACAGGCCCCTGCTTACTGAAAACTGTTTGCAAAAGGTTTCAAACATTCTCTCCCCAAAAAGACTGAGAAAGCTGTAAGTCCTGGGAATAAACACACGTACAAATGAATGGATTACAGCTTAAGAAATATACCCAGAGCAGCATCAAGTCATGAGATTTCACACCAGTTTTGTTTAGTCTGCTTTGGGTTATGTGGGAAATATTGTACGTATGAAGCTACCTCCTCTCTGCTTCCAGTCCCCAAACTGAGGGCTTCACATATGTAAGCAGCAGGTTTATACCTCTTGATAGGCAACAGGCCATGACCCTGATATTCTCTATGGAGTCCTGGCTGCGACAGAGGATGCAGCATGATCAAAGCCACAGACAGACGGAAGAGAGGCAAGCCAAGGTTCAGCTGCCCTATGACCTCGTCTTTCCACTGAATATTTAAATTCCAGAAAGTCACTAAGCTGTTTGGCAGATACACTCTTCACTCATTCCCAAATGACTCACTTCTCGTTATGACACGAGGTGTGAGCTCAGCTTCCCACTCTGAAGCAGCATGCAGCATAAAAGCCGACAGGTACCCTTGATTCCTTCTCACGGTCAAAAAATTAATAGAACTCAGTAGAGCTGGAAAACCTGCTGGATCCCAGCTGTAATTATTCCATTTCTAACTGCTCCATTTGTCCACACTATCTGGAAACCAAGGTATTTCCAAATCTGGAAGGGAATAGAATTTTTAGGCCATGAACTTACAAAGACCTTGTAGTAGATGGAATAGGATCAGCTTTTCAAAACATTCCCAGCAACTGCTTGATTCAAGCTCTTGAAGCCCCTGATACGGAAGTAATTTATTTAAGTCCCTTAGACACAACTGAGCTGAAAATGATGGTACCTCGTATTGTTTCCTTTACTTAACACAATAAGGATAGTTGTTTTATTAATGTATCTTTCCCCTGCCCTTGGCATCCTACTCGTAGCTGTCAGTACTGGGTACAGAACCAGGATGTCAGAGGGGGGAAGCCTCACTCTGTTAAATGTTTGAGGGTCATGTGGCTCTCACAGGCTCAGAATGATTTTCTCTCTCTCCTTGGCATGGGCCTGCCTGGCTAGCGTCCAAGGATGGCTGCCAAGCAGATGACATTGGTGGGGTGGCACTTCTCACCTGTGCAAACCTCAGTTCTCACCTTTTCGTGGCTTGGCCTTTGTTACATGTGTGGTGCTGTGAAAAAAGTGTGCATATAATGAAGAAAAGACAAAGGCCTCCATGCCAGGAATAAAGATGGAAACCCATGTTCAGCTGCCCTCAGCGACCCGGCTAACCAGACCTCACATGGGGCCTTTCTGTGGTGTGAAGTGTGGGCAGAAACCAGGGATGGAGGGATTTTGCAGCTGGCTCTGATGTCCCCAGGGAATCTTATTTCCCCAGCAGAGGAGTTGGTAGGGACCCCTGAGATTCAATCCTCTTCAGTAACTTAGAAAACACCGCCACTTACAGTAGACACTAGTTTCCACCTTGAGATATTTACTTAAATTCCTTTCTGTTTGCAACCTATGGCCAGAGGACCTCTGAGCTTGTGGACCCCCCAAAAGCAGCTCAGAGGCAAAAAGGAGACTGAAACACTGTCGTGAAGAGTTAGTTACACACATCTCATTAGGGGCTAGGCAGTGAGGCGGGGAGGCCAAACAGCAGCAGTCTGCTCAAAGAGGCTGACTGTTGGCATGGGGCCCCAGGAATGTAAGATAAAAGGACTTTTCAAAGTGGAAGTGCACAGTGACATTTTTATGAGCACCAGCCACTAAGACCTCTAAACACTGAACAGCTCCCAGCCATTCACACGGCTCTTTTACAAAGACAACTGAGGCTGGGCCGCACTGGGGTGACACATGCGAGTCTTTTGGCAGGAAACTGATCAGAGGGAAAGCCAGTGGGCAGAGTCGGAGAACTCTATTTTTATTTTGACTGTTGGAAAATGGACTCATTTTGCCTTAGTTTTTATTTTGTTCTGAGAAAAGGAATTTAATAAATGTAACTGTTTCATTGCTTTGGTTAAGCCTGAAAAATAAAACCCCACTAAAAACCTAGAAATGTACTTCATACTTATCTCCATTCTTTTAGTTTGGTTCAACACAATGCATGCGGTATATACCTGTGGGTATTGTTGATTCAAATCACTAGTTGATTCAAAAGGAGGAAGAAGACAGCTCAATATCCAACCCTCATCCCCTAAGGTTTGATGCAATTTAAAAATGTCTTAAGAGTTTAATCATAGATCTTATTGAAAAGACATGGGTGAAGGTGAGCTCTGGTGGAAGGTTTAGGATTGAACACAAGAGCTGGAGCTCTGGGTTTAATTGTCAGATGCAGGCTAACAGCAGGTCTACAGTGGCAGGGAGGCCAATGAGTTCTAAATAGAGCTGGGAAATGAAAGTATTCTCCCTGCAAACTTTAGGTCACCAGGGATGCCCCCCTTTATGTCTAGAAGGGAGTGCAAAAATCACAGATGTCCATGTCAGCTTTAATACGTCCTTATCTGTACTTCTTGGTTGTAAAGAATTCTGCAACTCTTTTATTATAAAATGCTACAGGCTAAAGACACAATTGTAATTTAAACTATCTTGCTAATAAACCTACAAATACCTGGTAGTCTAGAAAGAGCAGTTATACTTTAATAGCACATTCTTTTTGTCATCTTAATATGTTCAACTCCTTCCAGACTTGGAATGACACATTTAAGAGTTTTTTACAGTCACGAATATCTCCAGCCAGTCCTGTCAGAATAGAAATAATGGGCTCGCCTCCTCAGCAGCAATGACCAGAAAACAATTTTTCAAGTTCCATCTGCAGCTAAGTGACCCACAAGACCACAAAGCTGAGTTTTTCTATTTGTCAGTATTTTAATTTAAAATGGATTGGGGTAGTTTAACTTAACAGAAAGTAACTATTTCCTCCAACTAGGAAAACTTTGTATCAGATTTTTAAAAAATAGGTTGAATGGAACATACATAAACCATATAATATGGCAAGTACAAGGAATTCTGGCAGAAATGCTAGGAGGAAAATGTGTTTTTCAAAAGAAGATGTGATGTTTGTGGCATTTGTACCTGATCTTTTCCCTATTTGACTCTTTATCTTTAAATATATATATGCATTGGGACTATCTTTGCATGTGTTACCATCAACTTAATAAAGGCAGTTTTAAGGTCTTACTGGGGGATGTACAAAGTAATAAAATGTTTATTCCAGATGTCACTGGCCAGAGGCACCAGCTCTGGCATCAATGGGTTGTGTAACCTGTGCCTTATTCCCCGTGTTAGACTTGTAATGATAATTTCCATCTGGCTGCCCAGCCAGGTGTGAGAAAAAATGTGACAAGCAAGAGAAAACTTTGCAAAAAGAGCAAAAAATCCCATAAGACTATAGTGTGGAACTGTGATTATTAATTACAGTCACTCATTCCATGATTACTTCTTTACCTGTGATTCAATGAAAAATTGTTGAGGAGATAACTATTAAATACAGTGCCTCCAGAAGAAAAAAAATAAGAAATCTTAGATTTCTAAAATGCACTCCTGTTTGTCTCCTTTGTGCCCTTGATCAGAGTTCCATTACTGAAATATTGCAAATGGAGGTAACTACAAATTTCTTTCCTGGGATGAAGAGCTATTTAAAAATATCTTCAGAAGGGAGTCACATTTTTCAGATAAGGGAAATCACTTTATGTGTAAGTTAAGCAAAAGTTTCAGGATCTTCAAGTCACGATTTTTGAGGATCACAAGCTTGACCAATTTTCCAGGCTGGTTCTAATTCTTATTGAAGGAACCTCACATTTTAAAAATTGCTAAAGATGTAGCAAAAGGATTTTTGCATGAAGGAAACATTCAGAAGAAGGGAATTTATTTCAACATTTTCAGAACTGTTGAGGAATGTTCTTGTTTTGATGCAAAGTCACTTTTAAAAATAGTTAGGTTAAAGGGTGCTTTGGTTATATTCCAGATGTGTTTCCTGATGGCATATAGACTGGGAGAAACCTTTTCTCTTGTTTTCTATGTGTATGCATTTTTTGCATGATTTGTATTTGTTGCCAGAGAACAAAACATTTCTGCATTTTAATTATTATTGCGCCAAATGTTTTTCGTTATCCTGAGATAGGGCTTTTGAATAAGATTATGAAAATATCAGTAATAATAGTAGTCAACAAGTCATTTTTCCATATATATTTGAGTGTCCAGCAAACACTTCCTGAATATAAAGGAAGTTATCTTGGGCAGAGCAACATATTTCTATTCAAACATGAAGAGTTTTCTTATATAAAGGTTTTACAACAAGTTACTATTTATTCATATCAATTTGAACCAGCATGTTTGGATAATAAGAAACTTTACATATTGAATAAATAATTGGCTTTTATCTAACTCACATCAAAATGTGAGGAAAAGCTAGAAGGGCAATGTGTTTTTCAAAAGGACACTTTTGTCCTTTTGCATAGGAAAAGCAGGCAGGCATTGCCATTTTATTTTTAGCACAATCCACAGACTCCATCACACAGGTAAAAACAATCATACTTAAAAAAAACTCCTATAGGAAATCTGTCAAGTCCAGAAATACTAAATTTTGCCTTTTGGAGTTTTGCGTATTGCTCCAAATTGAGTAGTGTTCTTTCACTTCTGTGAGAAATTTATGTCATCTCTACAAGACAGTCATTTCCTGCTGAGGAACAGCTGACTTCATCTTGCCGCTGTTTCTTCCTTTATTACAACTGTTAGCTAAGCTAATGACTTTACGTATTTACAATTAATAATCATTTTGGTATGCATCCTCTGCCCTACCCCTGTCCTGTGGTATCCTTGAGCTACTTTCTTATAGGGGTTAAAAAGCTGGTTTCTACTTTGCTCTCTCCTTTTCCTTTTCCCTTTGCAAGGTCAGAGGTCAGGGGTTAAGTAAAAAAGCATTTCCTAGACAACAAAACAGTGCCACTCAGGGCGGGCTTTGATATAATTCTTCATGTTTTGCCAGTTGGTACCAAATAGTTACTGGCCCACAAAATGTTTTACCAGCTTGAAAGAGCGTAAGTAGGAAAATAAATAAATCAGCACTCTTTAAGACTTAGGCAGCATAAATCACTATGCTCCCTGAGTGAGTAACAGAGTGACTATTTGCAAGTCTGATTTATGATGAACTATTTACTACATTGGCCAAGGTACCATGTAAAAGATGAGTGTTGGAGTGAGAATGCTCTCCCCTCTTCCTCCTTCCTCCTTTGTATGTCTAGACTAAAAAGCCCCCAGTAAAAATGCCTTCTTTGAGAACAAGACGCTGACTGCAATTCATCAACTTGCTTGTCCCAAAATGAAATCTCTCATTTTGCTCCAAACAATGTTTAGGTTGTCTGAAATATAAACATCCTTAAAAACTGCCCTTGAAGTCTCTGTAAAAACATTCAATTTTTTTTTTAAAGGGGAAAAAAATGCTGTGATAACCAAGGCTTACTGAGAGTTCTCTGTCCTGGTACATGCAACCACCCACAGAAGGTATTATTTGTAAGTAAAAACTCTATTTCAAAACAGACAGCTTTGTTTCCAGTCTGCCAGAAACAGAAAACTTTCCAATTGTCTTACTGGGAAATTGAAAAGGAGCAGGTTTTTACCTGTCTTAATTGCTAGAGGTGTAGCTTGCCAGGGCTGTGCAACAATGAGGAAATTGGATTGGAAGGAAGAGCTGTTAGGATTTTTAGAACCTGTTTTCCCTTTGGGTGGGGCTCAGGTGAAAAAATAAAGTCTGAATTATAATAAGGAGTCATTTCTAATCTCCATTTAAAGCCTTCAAACAGGGAAATCAAGAAACAATAAGATATCTGATAAACTAGCAAAACCCTTTCAGAAGTCTGACATGGAGTGAGATTTATTCTTATCAAAAGAAAAATGCAAGAAACAAGGCTATGTATCAATTAATAATAATCTGATACTTCTTTGGTGTTTCTTTTTTAAAAACAATAACAATTCTTACCACTGTTTCCTACTAAAGAGTATAATTCATCTGGCTGAGAAGTCAGCTATTTCAAATGGCTAAGAAACTAGGAAATTAGCTAATTTCTGCTTATTGCTTACTCTATCATTTTAAATGAAAATATAAAGGAATTTCTTAGTAAGCTTTGTTCTCACTGATTTTGGAATTTTAATGACAGTTAACATCAGTATTGTAGCTTTTTCCCTGAAGATTTGTAAGAGACTATTAACTCTACCATTTGGATTATGGGACAGGCTTAAGGTTTGTAGCGGATGGCAGCTAGTGGATTTTCTCAATATAATCCCCTGTAGTAGGGTTTCCCTTACATTTTTATTCCTCTCTAGATACATGTTTTTACATGCACGAACATAACTGAATATCAAGACTTTGAGCTTTATCATAATTCTGAATTGTCTCCTTAGAATGAATTTCCCTGCTCTGAAGAAGTGGCATTCTTGAAGCTCTGAGGAGGTTTCAGAATTTGATGGTATTAGGATACTTCACAATAAAGTCTTTGTAATTCCATAGCCATATGACATCCATATAAGGAAAGCGTTTCTGACTGGCTTTATAGCCCTAATGATAAGATGTAGCAGATACTATAAAATGACCCCCTTAGTGAAAAAAAGTCCTTATTTTAAAAACATGCAATGAAAACACTTGAGGTCAAAGATATAGCTCTGAATTAATTAGAATTCTAAAACTTTTGAGAGTATAAATCTCTGGAAAAGAAAAACCTAGCCTCCAAAAGTAAGTCAGAACATAATAATACTCCCTGGAATTTCTATAACTACAAATCTCTCAAAATGTTTTGGGAGTAAGGAAAGATGCTTTGTTATTACCCCGGCTTAGAGATGGACAGGTAGGGAGCAGAGCGGTTCATTCACCTGGTGATGGGGCCAGGAAGCAAAACTCAGAATCTCCTTACACACTGCTGAGGTCTCTCCTTTAGATGTCAAATACTGAATCATGCTAAAACCTTCACTGCCTCAAAATGGGATGTGAATGTAAACCCTAAAAGTATTGTTGGTGAAAAAGAGATATGAGCCCGAGTTCCATCCAGACTGCCACATGGAAAAGCCATCTGAGAGGGTATTTTGCAAGAAAAAGATGGAAAAGGAAGAGATGCTTTTGAATGGAGTGTACCCATTTACATTATCCTCCATGAACTTCAGTGTAGTCTCATGTTTGTAGAATCCATCAATGGGTCCTTAAGACAACATAGATTAGAAAGAGCACTGAACTCACATCTTTTTTCTGAGTCTGGACTCCCCTCACCCCCACTTCAAGGGTAGATCAGTGAAGACCAACCCAATCCAGCTGTGGCTTCTTTGATATTCCTGATTCTCTTGGGAAACATTTTATAATGTCACTTATATTATTTCTTGGTGAGTTACTGCCGGACTTGCAGTTTCAGACACATCACTAATCTCGCCTGATGGTTTGTTTCTGCCTCTGACTTTTGAATATGCCAGTCCTCTCATTTGTCACATTTTCCATTTTTCCCATTTTTCCTTCAGCAACTAAACAACAACAAAGTCAAAGTCAAATTTCTGCCAGGAATCATCCCCTTGAGTAGCACATGGCGTTAGACTGTCCTCAGTATGCCCTATGGGTCTCACATGCGTGGACATTGTGTGATCACTGCTCAACAAATATTCAAGCATTTTCTTATGTGCATTCATTGAGTGTCTTTATCTCTGGCTGCACCTCAGAATCACGTGTGGAGTTAATAAAACAGACTGGTGCTGGGTCTCCAGACCAAATAATCAGAAGCACTGAAAGGTGGGGTCAGTGTTGTGTAGGTAAATGTTTGACAACTTGCTCTCCAGGAAAAAAATCCTGATTTGTAGTATTTGTTAATTTCCACAGTGTAAATACTCCCACCACAGTGAGTTGCAAGCCACCTACTTGACATCACTTAACAGAATTCAGGAGAGACACTCAGAATTGGCTCACAGAGCTGCTCCACACCACTGCTGGGGAAGGGTCAGGCACATAGATATGTGAGATTATATATTTATATATAACACATATAGCGTATATGTGGTGATTTAAAAATATATATGTATTTATTTTTTATATAAGGTGATATATATAATTATATAAATATACATGGTGAGATATATGTACATATATGAAACTATATATACATAAAATCTCTAGGTCATTCTAATGTGCAGCCAAGGTTAAGAATCTCTGAGCTAGATTACATGTTTCTCAGATGCAGGGATGTGTTTTGTTCTTCTCATCTTCCCTACGACACCAAGAATAGACACTGACTCAATGTTGTTAACAGACCACATAAGATTATTCATCTACTGTTTACAATCTATGATGCAACAGTGAACACTGCAGTGTCCTTTGACCCAAATGCACAGAATTATAAATTCACTTTCTCTTGCTTTTTTTACTGATGAAGGATGAGAGGCAAAATATATTTCAGATCTCCTACTTAACATGTCATGTGTTTCTTTATATTTTGTTTTGTTTAATATTGCTCACAAACATGAAAACACTGGGTATGTATTTTCAATGCCTCTACCACTTTCGACTTTTAGGAATGGGAACAGCCACAAGAATGTTATTTTTTGTGGTAACTCTGCTTTTATTCTATTTAAAGCACATGTGTAACTGTTCAGATACAAAAATTCCCTGTATGCTTACATGTGTTTAGAAGTTTCAATTCTCTTTCAAGCAGCATTTGTAAAGAATAATAGGCACATAAGATTGCCTGGATGGTTCTTCCCAGACATGGCACAATTGGCCCACCAGAACAGGGTGCAAGGTATATTTTTAGAAACTTCCAGGGAAAAGACCCAATGGATGTTTTAAATTACACAAAAGAGGTCTACAAAGAACTTGGTAACCTATGACACTGCTTACTAACTTACCTTAGCAGCTTCCACCTGATACACCTAGATCTCCTGGGCATCTTTTTAAACCCAGAAAGGAGATCAGCAGGATATTCTCAAACTTTACTACCAGCATACTTGGCAATCATGGTTAATTTGTTCAGCAGGTTTTTATTCTTCAAGATATACTTTCTTACTAAATATGCCTTGTACGTTTCTATGTATATATTATACAGGCATACCTCATTTTATTGAACTTTGTTTTACTGCATTTTGAAATTATTGTGTGTGTGTTTTTTTTTAACAAATTGAAGGATTTTGGCAACCCTGCCCAGAGCAAATCTATCAGGGCCATTTTTCCAACAGCATTTGTTCAATGTGTGTCTCTGAGTCCCATTTTGGTAATTCTTGTAATTTTTCAAACTTTTTCATTATTATTATATTTGTTATGGTGATCTGTGATCAGTGACCTTTATGTTACTATTATAATTGTTTCGGGGTGCTGCAAACTTAACTGATAAATATTGTTTGTGTTTTAACTGCTCCATGACCAAACGTTCCTCTGTCTTCTCCATGGGCCTCCCTATTCCGTGAGACACATTTTGAAATTAGGCCAGGTAATAACCCTACAATGGCCTCTAAGTGTTCAAGGAAAAGGAATGGTCACATGTCTCTCACTTTAAATCCAAAGCCAGAAATGATTAAGCTTCATGAGGAAGGCATGTCAAAAGCTGAGATGGGCTGGAAACTAGGCTTCTTGCGCAAAACAGTTAGCCAAGTTGTGAATGCAAAGGAAAAGTTCTTGAAGGAAAATAAAAGTGCTCCTCTAGTGACCACATGAGTGATAAGGAAGGGGAACAGCCTTACTGCTGATATGGAGAAAGTTTTAGAGGTTTGGATAGAAGATCAAATCAGCCACACATTCCCTGGAGCCAAAGTCTAATCCAGAACAAGGCTGTAACTCTTCAATTTTAGGAAGTCTTAGAGAGCAGAGGAAGCTGCAAAGGAAAAGTCTGAAGTTAGCAGACGTGGTTCATGAGGGTTAAGTAAAGAAGCTGTCTCCATAATATCCAAGTGCCAGATGAAGCGACAAGTGCTGATGGAGAAGCTGCAGCGAGTTACCCAGAAGGTCCAGCTCAGAGAATTCATGAAAGTGGCTCCTCTGAACAACAGATTTTTCAATGCAGATGGAACAACCTTCTTTCTATAGGCAGAAGATGCCATCTAGGACCTTGATCACTAGAGAGGAATAGTCAATGTCTGGCTTCAATATTTCAAAGAACTTATCTTTTGTTAGGAGCACCTGGTGACTTTAAGTGGAAGCCAATGTTCATTGACCATTCTGAAAATCCTCAGGCCCTTAAGAATTATGCTAAATCTACTCTGTTTATGTTCTGTAAATGGAACAACAAAGCCCTATGAAAGCACATTAGTTTACAACATGGTTTACTGAGTATTTTGATTCTGTTGAGAATTAAAATGTTAGTAGGTCTCTCACTGTTGAGACCTACTTACTGTTCAGGAAAAAAAGATTCCTTTCAAAGGATGACTGCTCATTAACAACGCACCTGAAGACCCAAGAGTTCTAATGGAACTGTACAATGATTAATGTTGTTTTTATGCCTGCTAAGACAACTTTCATTTTACAGCCCATGGATCAAAGAGTAATTTCAACTTTCAAGGCTTATTATGTAAAAAACAGATATCGTGAGGCTAGACCTGCCAGAGATAGTGATTCCTCTGATGGATCTAGACAAAGTAGACTGAAAACCTGCCAGAAAGCATTTGCCATTAGAAACCATTAAGAGCATTCATGATTCATGGGAAGAGGTCAAAATATCAACCGTAACAGGAGTCTGGACGAAACTGATTCCTGCCCTTATGGATGACTCTGAGGGGTTCAAGGCTTCCGTGGAGGAAGAAATTGCAGATGTGGAAACAGCAAGAGAACTGAAACCAGAACAAGTAGAGACTGGAGATATGAGTGAGCGGCTACAATCTCATGGTAAAATGTGAACAGATCAGAAGTTGCTGCTCATGGGTGAGCAAAGAAAGTGGTTTTTTGAGATGGAAGCTGCTCCTGGTGAAGATGCTGTCATGACTGTTGAAATGACAACAGAAGATTTAGAATATTCTGTAAACTTAGTCGATAAAGCAATGGCAGAGTTCAAAAGGACTGACTCCAATTTGGAATGAAGTTCTACTGTAAAATGCTGTCAAATGATATTGCATGCTACACAGAAATCATCTGAGAAAGGAAGAGTCAATCAATGTGGCAAACTTCATCATTATCTTATTTAAGGACTTGGTGCAGCCAGCCCAGCCTTTGGCTACCATCACCCTGATCCGTCAGCAGCCGTCAACATCCAGGCAAGACTGTCCACCAACAAAAAGATTACTAGAAAGCTCAGATGATGGTTGCATTTTTCAGCAATAAGGTATTGTTAAATTAAGGTACATATTTGTTTTTTAGACGTAATACTATTGCACACCTAATAGACTACAGTATAGACTATATGTAACTTTTACATATACTAGGCAATCAAAACATTCATTTGACTCACTTAATTGCAATATTTGCTTTACCGCAGTGGTCTGGAACAAGGCTTCACTATCTCCAAGGTACACCCGTAGTTAGGACAAGGAACTCCAGGCATATGGAGCAAGAGCAGTAAAGCTGGTTCCTAATTTTGATGTTGCCAAGGACTTCAGAGACTGTGATTCAGCTACTGAAGCAAGATCTGAGAGTTCATCAATCTGCAAAACTTGTATAACTTAATGTCCCACTTTCCGAGCCTTCTCTGGGGGTGCTTTGGGATCTCAAGTGTTATGAAATGATTCCATGAACGTATGTTTCCAGTCATGAATCATGATAAATTTTACAGCTAATAAGTCCCATATCAAGTCAAGAAAAATGGGCAATTAGGTGGAAAGAACAAAATTTGATGTTTAAGAGTTGGCAGAACTCATGTTAAGATAAATACTTGTTTTAGAACACTGAACGAAGGCTTTATTTTTTAAAGTATTTATATTCGCTTTGCACACTTCAGGTCTTGATCTTTTAGGGTTAAAAAGTACTTTTTTACTTTTATATTGTTCGGGAGGAAAAATCCCATAATGACCATCTCTTACCTGAGCAGGCTTCTTCTGCACAACTTGTTGTGGCTAAGAAAGAAACAAAGGAAAAAAAAGAATCGTTATATTTAAAAATAAAAACTACATAATGAAAATAACTAAGTATGCAAGTTTGAAATATAGACACTTGTCTGAAAAGTGAGACAAAAATTTCAAGGTTCAAATGTATATCTAAGCTTAAAGGGTATTTATTCATAATCTCTGTATGTTTAGGAAATACAGTGCAAGTTATCTCAAAATAACTTTCTATTCAAGTCTGGCATATGCACCAGCTACATCAAAATAAGCTTGCTACTTGATTCATTCTGTTTTTAGTCTGCCTATCACAAAACTTGAGGAATGAAAGGGCTTACTTTGTTAATATTTTGCTTAAAAAAACCAGCTTTATCAAGGTATAACTTACATACCATAAAATTCAACCATATGAAGTGTATATTTCAAAGTTTTTAGTATATTCAGAAACTTGTACAATCACAACACAATCTAATTTTAGAACATTTTTACCTCCTTTAAAAGAGATCTCGTACCCATTATCAGCCACTGCCCATTCCCTCCTGCCTCCCTAGCTGCTTTCCTATCCCTAACCGACCACCAATCTAGTTTCTGTCTCCATAAACTTGCCTACTATGGACATTTCATATAAATGGAGTTACGCAATGTATAGTTTGGTGTGTCTTTCACTTAGCATAATGATTTCTAGGATCATCCTTGCTGCTGCATGGATCAGTACTTCACTCCTTTTTATTGCCAAATAATATTTCATTGTATATGCTACATTTTGTTTACCTACCCACCAGATGGTAGACATTTGGGGTGTCGCCCCCTTTTGGCTATCAGGAATAATGCTGCTGTGAACATCCGTATATGTTTTAGCGTGGACACACTTTCATTTCTCTTGGTACGTAGCTAGGACTGGAATTTCTGGGTCATACGGGGTAACTCTTTGTTAAACTTCTTGAGAAGCTACCGGACAGTTTTCCAAGAAAGCAGCACCATCTTATATTCTCACAGCAATATAAGAGGACTCCATTTTCTCTATGTACATGCCAACACTGTTATTGTCTATCTTTTAAATTATAGACTCTTACTGGCTGTGAGGTTGAATGTCACTGTGGATCCTATTTGCATTTTCCTAATGACTAATAATGGCAAGCATCTTTTCATGTGCTTATTGGCCATTCGTGTATCTTCTCTAGAGAAATGTCTATTCAAATCTTTCGCCCACTTTAAAATTTGTTTGTCTTTCCATTATTGAGTTGTAGTAGTTCTTCGATGTTCTAGATATAACAGAGTATGATTTGCAACTATTTTCTCCTATTCCATGGGTTTGTCACTTTCTTGATGGATCAGAGAATATTTTGTTATATCTATTTAATTATGTATGTAGAGCCAAACTCTCCTCTTTTGAGTGAAACATATGAGGGAACTTTTGTCCACATAGTCTAAATTTAATTTTCCAATGATCAGCATGTTACAAAATATTTAAGTTATTCTTTGTTGTTATAAAAAGTGGATTTGAGGTCCAAGCTTTCTGATGGATTACTCCCAGTGGGCATTCTCATGTGTGAACATAAGTCTTATGTATGCTATCTACACATCACTGAGATTTGCAAACACACTGAGTCGCTCTGATATGGATAGTGACATGCTTTTATGGTACAAATGAAAGAAATAAAATAGCTACTGTTTTTTCAAGTCACAGAAGTCAGGGTAAAATCACTGTATTGTGTAAGGGCAGAACTCCTATTCCTTTCCCTTCCTCTCAGAATTTCTGTGATGGTGTGATGTCTTGCTGCTGATTTATTAAACATGTTATATAAAAATCATCAGAGCTTTTCTTAAAAAAAAAAATGAACACGAAAAAAATTAAGAAATGTCAAGGTACTTTTGTTTACTGTAAAAAAGGTCCACCTCTGACTTTGAAGCCCAGTAGAGATGACATCATAAAAGTCCAGGTTTTGAGATGATGTTTCCTCCAGGTGGAATCGAACCAAAGGTAATTAGGCCTTCTTGCCTCTTAGGATTCAGAAGTGTGTGCTAAGAGAGTATTCATTTCAAAAGAGTCACTTGTAAGAACCGGGCCACTTTTCTTCCCTTTCTTGTTTCCCTGCCGATGACACCTGTACACATGTTTACTCCCAAACCGTTTCAAATCCCCACACATTCTTCCAGGCTGACTGGTTCCTACTACTCAGAAGTCCATCCCCCTGCCCCCTCCCCACCCCCGCCATCCTCTTTTGGCGGAGGATCCTGCATTCATGTGACTCCTGCACACTGTGGGGCTCAGTGAAATCCTCTGAAAGGGCTGCCAGCTCACCCAATTTTCCATGAATTAGGTCCTGACACTTCAATGAGGAGAAAGACAATGTCTGAAACTCTGCCAAGCCTGGCTCGCGGCCTAGTCCGTGTCACAGAACTTCTACCAGCTGCCCTTCCACACAGCACTTCATACTTTTCAGACCACCAAACAAACAGACCCTTGAATGCTTTCAATGCTGCTTGGGGTTATGGCTGCCAGGATGTTTTCCCAGCCTCTGGCACCCAATGGCTCCAGACTGTGTCGAGAAAGTTTTTTGTTGTTATTTTGTTTTGTTTTTATTTTTATGAATGGCTTTGGTAGAAAATGCAGACGGAAGCGTAATACTACTGCCATTCATAAAAAGGGAAGAGAAACTGCTGTCTGGAAATCCTTTGGGGCACCAAACAAACGGCAAGTCTCTGGTCTTCCTGAGGCATCTCCTACCTTAGAACTCAGGGCTGACACCTGGAAACCAGTTATCCCTGAGGATTCTGGTTATTAAAAACGTGGTTGGCCACTCTATTTTTATAAGAAGAACTGAGTAATACCAATTAGGCATATTAATCTTTAGTGTGCTTGGCAATATATTTTCTTGCACCTTAATAAATACACAATTATTTTGCACATGCATTTCCCCACATAGAAGCAAAAATCCTTTCTATTAGGAGAGTCAGAATCTATCATCTGCCCCTTTGTGATGGGAGGGCTCAGGCCTTATTTCCATTTTCTCACAAGGAAACTGAGGCAGAGGGAATTTAAATAATCTTCCTGAGGTCATTTTCTAAAGCTAAAACAAACTGAGTCTCCTAAATCTCTTAATCACCTGTACAACGCTCTGAGGAAACCCATTCTGTTCCTTAAATTAACAACAACAGCCAAAAACCAAATATGGATGCAATCCAGAAGAGGCTATATGTCGTGGCCTTGATTTCCACCTCCAGATTCACCTTCTTTGGGAACTTCCAGGATTCCCCACTACTATCATGGCCACAGGAAGCCCATGACCTCCTCAGCAGGGCCCAGCTCTGATTCTCCGAGGCTGCTGATGAAAAGTAAATCCTGGGGAACAAGAGTTAGGATCCAGAGGTCTAGCTGAGCCTCCTTAACCCCATGGAGATTCTTCCTTCACTGTCAATGGCAGGGGGTCTGAAGAAATCCTTTTTAGAGGCATGGATTTCATAATAACTGTCCTAAGGAACAAATAGTAAAGTTCTCCAAGTTGCTCATTTAGACAATTCTGATGATTCTGTTTCCAAGTCTGTGCATTTAGTGAGTTTACACAGTTTAAGCACTTTTTCACCATGGTGTACAGACCTCGCAGGGCACTGAGATTTTAAGTTCTTTAGGTTAAGAGATTGTTACAACTTTGAAAAAGCTTGTAATGAAAACCTCTCATTCCTCTGTTCCATTTAAAGTTATAAAATACAGTGGATGAAAGACCATTTCCTCTCAGAACACAACATCATTATCAGATAACAACAAAGGACTTTGAGGAAATTCTTTAGATTAATATGACATTAAAATAAAACTGTGTGAACTAAAAAGACCGTATCAGTGAGTGTTTCACATAAATTTGAAGGACCATCTCTAACCACATGGACTTCAACATGTAATTCTCTGCAGGTTAATCCTTATATTGGACTAGCTCAGCAAAATCAGAGTACAATCTTTCAGCCAATATGTCAAGTCTGCAAACTGCTTAGGATGCAGCGTGGTAAGAAAAGTGCAAAAGGTATGTATGAAAAAGGAAAGTATGTATTTTTGGATTTCTGAGATCATACAGCAAGCCAGTATGTCTCCAAAATGAAAGACAAAAAACTATTGGATTTTCAATGTCTGCAGAGTGTTTTTGTTTTTAAGATTTTGTAAAAAGCCATTGGTAGGAAATGGCCTGCCACTCCATATATTTTAGAATAATTAAGGGGCTCCCCATCCCTCTTAATAATCTAACCTATGGTTCCTGGGAGTCTAGATATTTCAAGCTGATACTTAGACAGCTAAGCTACCCCTTCTAGTTGGCATTGAAAGAAAATCCTTCATAACAAAGAACCTAGACATGAGTAGTACATTTGAGTACTAATCTAAACAGTAAGTGAAAAGAGGCTTGAATTGGGCTTACAACTTAATTTTTTAAGACATGAGGTACGATGTATATAGTAAAGTAAGGCTGATCATTAGGCAAAGGGCCTTAAGTTGACCTCTGAAAGAAAATAGCCCTTTATTTGGATCTCTATACAGGTGGGTCTTATGATTTTATGTAAGCAGCAGAATTTTAATCTAATCATATTCTTTGTTTTTTGACAGTCAGCAGTAGATAGCTTTGTCTACTTGTTTCAAAATCATGAGACTATTGTTCAATCAAGTGGTACTCTGGTTCTCTAGCACTCTTTTTTCATGTAAATTGATTTTCATTCTCATAGCAGTACAGGGTATGACAGATCCCTTAGCTATTTACTAAAAAAGGAATTTTAAAACCTTCATTTTTTTCTGTGAGACATGGTAGGCTACTAAAATGTAACTCTTCTTTAGAAATTAGAAAAGTGAGTTATATTTCACAGGCCTTTCCACGTCTCCCAAAATAACATCTCACAGGATAAGCTCAATTATTTAAAATTTTAAATTAAATGAGACTCATACTGAAAGTCTTTGCTAAACAGGTATTTGTTTTTAAACTTACAAAGAGTTTCTTATGCTAAGTCAGCTCATTGAAATACTGGGGCTTATGATTATATCGGTATCACACAAGTGCAACCAGCTTCCTATTCTGCCTGAACTGATGGATGAATGTATCCCTATCATTTGGAGAACATTTCAATACATAAATTGACCTATTTGTTCAACTGCTTTCTGGATCAGATTGATTGGTTATTTATAGTAAAATATCAAGCAAATTGAATAAGGAGACTCAGTTCAGATCCTGGACAAATAATTGTCCAATCTCCACATAAACATTGCCAGCATGGCCATGAACTCTGAAGGCCAGCAGCAGCTTCATGTTGTGCAGTGTATATGACAATAGGAGTTGTTTCTGTCTTGTGTTTTCAACAATACCCTTTTTCATCTTCTGTCCCAAGTATTTTAAAGGCTCAGAAAAAATGATCTTTCTTCCTGTATATAACAATTCGCTATAATTCACTTTCATTAGGTGCTGAGAAGTGTGCTTTTTATCACATGAAATTTCACAGTGTTATTTTGAATATATTTACTTTGAATATGTATTACCCCAGAGGGAGGGAGATCACCATCATCAAGAATGAAAATTCTTCCCTGCCTTTCATGACATGACATAGTCAACCTACTTGTTCATGTCCCTGTGGATTTACAGTTTTAAAACTTCAGTATTCCAGAATGTCAAGACTTATATTTGGGTTCCTTTAAAAAAAATGAATTTCATGCTCTATAGGTTTTTTTTTTTTCCTAAGCAAAAAAATTTTTTTTTTACATGGTGAACAAATTCTTACATAGTGAATGAATTCTTACATGGTGAACAGTACAAGGGCAGTCATCACAGAAACTTTTGGTTTTGATCACGCATTATGAACTATAAACAATCAGGTCAAATATGAATATTCGTTTGATTTTTATACTTGATTTATATGTGGATCCCACATTTCTCCCTTTATTATTATTATTATTATTATTTTTATTTTTAATAAAATGCTGAAGTGGTAGGTAGATGCAAGATAAAGGTAGAAAACATAGTTTAGTGCTGTAAGAGGGCAAATGTAGATGATCAGGTGTGTGCCTATGGACTAAGTATTAATCCAAGCTAGACAAGGGCAGCAAAACATCCACGGATGCAGAAGATTTCTCTCAAAACAGGAGGGGTGAGGTTCTGAGCCTCACCTCTGTTGATCCCCAGTTTCTCACCTGATGGCCTCCCTGCGACTGTGCCTGTCTTAGGTTGTTCCTCCCTTGAGGAATCTTACCCGTCTCTGGCTAACCAGTCATCTTCCGGGGCCATACAGGGAAATGTAAGTTGGTAAGTGAGAGAGAAGCCATATTGTTTGAAAAGGTTAGCTTTTTACTTCTTTGCAGATTTATGCCCTGTGGCTTCTATGCCCAACACTTATCTCGAGGCATCTTTACCACCTGGAGGAATTATGATACTCGGTAAATTCGATATGAGGCACGAATTCTATTTAAGGGTTGTAATTAGGAAGGAAGAAGAAAAGCTATAGATGTAGCATATGGAAGAAAACATGTGAGTATTGATTATTTCTTTGACATATCTTCTTGTAGAGTACCTTAAGCATGTATAGGTTTTAAACTACCAACTAACTTGTGCTCACATATTAACATAATAGGAATACGGTGACATAAGCAAAGCAAATCTATAATTACCATCCATCTCCAGTGAAGCCAAGAAAACCATTTAGGCACCCTAGGCATTTGTGAAAATTTGTCTATGATATGATGGATATTGTCCAACTGTACTTGAACAGTCTGAGAGAAATCAGACAAATTAAAGCAACCCGTTTCTGGGATCTGTTCACATTCCATATGTTCTTTTAACCGTAGATAGTCTATAGTTGTAAGATTTTGGAGTGCTACAACTTGCACCCCTCCCAACTCCTGGTTGAGTTCCAACAGTACAGATCCAGTCAAATTCGTTGTCTCACTGTATGCACATGCCAGCCTAGACATCTCCCTCCTCATTCCAATGGCAAGTCCAGGAAACGGTGGGGTGGATGCAGCCACAACCGCAGCATCGTCCAGATACCTGTGGAGGCTTTTTCATGATCATCCCCCGGCACAAGTCCTCCAGAGAGTGCTGATGCCGGAAGCTCCTCCTCATATCGTATCTTAGTTCATTTTCTGGGTAGCCAAGCTAGGCCTTGATCTTCTGCATAGAAACAAACAGACCCTTTGCCCACACTTTGACATGCCCTCTATACCACTGTGCAGAACTCATTGGAGGTCAGCACACAGGAAATGATTTTTTTTTTTAATTAAGAGAAAGGAATATTATCAGAAAAGAGTACCTCCATAGCTGATCATCTGACACCCTTTAAGTGATCAACATTAAGGATATTTAAAGCATGCGTTGATCTTTGATTTACCAATAGTTTTATCCTATCAAGGAGTAACCCCCTTTTCTTTCTTTCTTTTTTTTTTAATCTTTAATCTACACTTAACATGAAGAATACTATGTCTCCCCTATATCAGGTCCCCCCTAACAACCACATTACGGTTCCTGTCACTCAGCTTAGCAAAATGTTGTAGAATCACTACTTGTCCTCTCTGTGTTGTACAGCCCACCCTCCCCTTTCTCCCTCCGACCCCATGCATGCTAATCTTAATACCCGCCTTCTTCTTCCCACCCCTTATCCCTCCCTGCCCACCCATCCTCCCCAGTTCCTTTCCCTTTGGCACCTGTTAGTCCATTTTTGGGTTCTGTAATTCCGCTGCTGTTTTGTTCCTTCAGTTTTTCCTTTGTTCTTATACTCCTCAGATGAGTGAAATCATTTGGTATTTCTCTTTCTCCGCTTGGCTTATTTCACTGAGCATAATACTCTCCAGCTCCATCCATGTTGCTGCAAATGGTTGGATTTTTCCACTTCTTATGGCTAAGTAGTATTCCATTGTAAATATGTACCACATCTTTATCCATTCATCTACTGATGGACATTTAGGTTGCTTCCAAATCTTGGCTATTGTAAATAGTGCTGCGATAAACATAGGGGTGCATCTGTCTTTCTCAAACTTGATTGCTGCGTTCTTAGGGTAAATTCCTAGGAGTGGAATTCCTAGGTCAAATGGTAGGTCTGTTTTGAGCATTGTGATGAACCTCCATACTGCTTTCCACAATGACTGAACTAATTCACATTCCCACCAGCAGTATAGGAGGGTTCCCCTTTCTCCACAGCCTTGCCAACATTTGTTGTTGTTTGTCTTTTGGATGGCAGCCATCCTTACTGGTGTGAGGTGATATCTCATTGTAGTTTTAATTTGCATTTCTCTGATAATTAGCGATGTGGAGCATCTTTTCATGTGTCTGTTGGCCATCTGTATTTCTTTTTTAGAGAACTGTCTGTTCAGTTCCTCTGCCCATTTTTTAATTGGGTTATTTGTTTTTTGTTTGTTGAGGTGTGTGAGCTCTTTATATATTCTGGACGTCAAGCCTTTATCGGATCTGTCATTTTCAAATATATTCTCCCATACGGTAGGGTTCCTTTTTGTTCTATTGATGGTGTCTTTCGCTGTACAGAAGCTTTTCAGCTTAATGTAGGCCCACTTGCTCATTTTTGCTGTTGTTTTCCTTGCCCGGGGAGATATGTTCAAGAAGAGGTCACTCATGTTTATGTCTAAGAGGTTTTTGCCTATGTTTTTTTCCAAGAGTTTAATGGTTTCATGACTTACATTCAGGTCTTTGATCCATTTTGAATTTACTTTTGTGTATAGGGTTAGACAATGGTCCAGTTTCATTCTCCTACATGTAGCTGTCCAGTTTTGCCAGCACTATCTGTTGAAGAGACTGTCATTTTGCCATTGTATGTCCATGGCTCCTTTATCAAATATTAATTGACCATATATGTTTGGGTTAATTTCTGGAGTCTCTAATCTGTTCCACTGGTCTGTGGCTGTGTTCTTGTGCCAGTACCAAATTGTCTTGATTACTATGGCTTTGTAGTAGAGCTTGAAGTTGGGGTGTGAGATCCCCCCTACTTTATTCTTCTTTTTCAGGATTGCTTTGGCTATTCGGGGTCTTTGGTGTTTCCATATGAATTTTTGAATTATTTGTTCCAATTCATTGAAGAATGTTGCTGGTAATTTGAGAGGGATTGCATCAAATCTGTATATTGCTTTGGGCAGGATGGCCATTTTGACGATATTAATTCTTCCTAGCCATGAGCATGGGATGAGTTTCCATTTGTTAGTGTCCCCTTTAATTTCTCTTAAGAGTGACTTGTAGTTTTCAGGGTATAGGTCTTTCACTTCTTTGGTTAGGTTTATTCCTAGGTATTTTATTCTTTTTGATGCAATGGTGAATGGAACTGTTTGCCTGATTTCTCTTTCTATTGATTCATTGTTAGTGTATAGGAAAGCTACAGATTTCTGTGTGTTAACTTTGTATCCTGCAACTTTGCTGTATTCTGATATCAGTTCTAGTAGTTTTGGAGTGGAGTCTTTAGGGTTTTTTATGTACAGTATCATGTCATCTGCAAATAGTGACAGTTTAACTTCTTCTTTACCAATCTGGATTCCTTGTATTTCTTTGTTTTGTCTGATTGCCGTGGCTAGGACCTCCAGTACTATGTTAAATAACAGTGGGGAGAGTGGGCATCCCTGTCTAGTTCCCAATATCAGAGGAAAAGCTTTCAGCTTCTCGCTGTTCAGTATAATGTTGGCTGTGGGTTTATGATATATGGCCTTTATTATGTTGAGGTACTTGCCCTCTATTCCCATTTTGCTGAGAGTTTTTATCGTGAATGGATGTTGAATTTTGTCAAATGCTTTTTCAGCATCTATGGAGATGATCATGTGGTTTTTGTCTTTTTGTTGATGTGGTGGATGATGTTAATGGATTTTCGAATGTTGTACCATCCTTGCATCCCTGGGATGAATCCCACTTGGTCATGGTGTATGATCCTTTTGATATACTGTTGAATTCTGTTTGCTAATATTTTATTGAGTATTTTTGCATCTACATTCATCAGGGATATTGGTCTGTAATTTTCTTTTTTGGTGGGGTCTTTGCCTGGTTTTGGTATTAGGGTGATGTTGGCTTCATAGAATGAGTTTGGGAGTATTTCCTCTTCTTCTATTTTTTGGAACACTTTGAGGAGAATGGATATTATGTCTTCTCTGTGTGTCTGATAAAATTCCGAGGTAAATCTGTCCGGCCCCGGGGTTTTGTTCTTGGGTAGTTTTTTGATTACCGTTTCAATTTCTTTGCTCATAATTGGTTTGTTTAACTTTTGTGTTTCTTCCTTGGTCAGTCTTGGGAGGTTGTATTTTTCTAGGAAGTTGTCCATTTCTTCTAGGTTTTCCAGCTTGTTGGCATATAGGTTTTCATAGTAGTCTTTAATAATTCTTTGTATTTCTGTGGAGTCTGTCGTGATTTTTCCGTTCTCATTTCTGATTCTGTTGTTGTGTTGATTCTCTTTTTCTCTTAATAAGTTTGGCTAGAGGCTTATCTATTTTGTTTATTTTCTCAAACAACCAGCTCTTGGTTTCGTTCATTTTTGCTATTGTTTTATTCTTCTCAATTTTGTTTATTTCTTCTCTGATCTTTATTATGTCCCTCCTTCTGCTGACTTTAGGCCTCATTTGTTCTTCTTTTTCCAGTTTCAATAATTGAGATGTTAGACTATTCATTTGGGAAAGTTCTTCCTTCTTCAAGTGTGCCTGGATTGCTATATGCTTTCCTCTTAAGACTGCTTTCGCTGTGTCCCACAGAAGTTGGGGCTTAGTGTTGTTGTTGTCATTTGTTTCTATATATTCCTTGATCTCTATTTTGATTTGTTCATTGATCCATTGATTATTTAGGAGCATGTTGTTCAGCCTCCATGTGTTTCTGAGCCTTTTTGTTTTCTTTGTAGAATTTATTTCTACTTTTATACCTTTGTGGTCTGAAAAATTGGTTGGTAGAATTTCAATATTTTGGAATTTACTGAGGCTCTTTTTGTGAGCTAGTATGTGGTCTATTCTGGAGAATGTTCCATGTGCCCTTGAGAAGAATGTGCATCCTGTTGCTTTTGGATGTAGAGTTCTATAGATGTCTATTAGGTCCATCTGTTCTAGTGTGTTGTTCAGTGCCTGTGTGTCTTTACTTATTTTCTGCCCGGTGGATCTATCCTTTGGGGTGAGTGGTGTGTTGAAGTCTCCTAAAATGAATGCATTGCAGTCTATTTCCCTCTTTAGTTCTGTTAGTATTTGTTTCACATATGCTGGTGCTCCTATATTGGGTGCATATATATTTAGAATGGTTATATCCTCTTGTTGGACTGAGCCCTTTATCATTATGTAGTGTCCTTCTTTATCTCTTGTTACTTTCTTTGTTTTGAAGTCTATTTTGTCTGATATTAGTAATGCAACCCCTGCTTTCTTTTCGCTGTTGTTTGCCTGAAATATGTTTTTCCATCCCTTGACTTTTAGTCTGTGCTTGTCTTTGGGTTTAAGGTGAGTTTCTTGTAAGTAGCATATGGATGGGTCTTGCTTTTTTATCCGTTAGATTACTCTGTGTCTTTTGATTGGTGCATTAAGTGCATTTACATTTAGGGTGACTATGGAGAGATATGTACTTACTGCCATTGCAGGCTTTAGATTCGTGGTTACCAAAGGTTCAAGGTTAGCTTCTTTAGTATCTTACTGCCTAACTTAGCTCACTTATTGAGCTGTTATATACACTGTCTGGAGATTCTTTTCTTCTCTCCCTTCTTATTCCTCCTCCTCCATTCTTCATATGTTGGGTGTTTTGTTCTGCGCTCTTTGTAGGAGTGCTCCCATCTAGAGCAGTCCCTGTAAGATGCCCTGTAGAGGTGGTTTGTGGGAAGCAAATTCCCTCAGCTTTTGCTTGTCTGGGAATTGTTTAATCCCACCATCATATTTAAATGATAGTCATGCTGGATACAGTATCCTTGGTTCAAGGCCCTTCTGTTTCATTGCATTAAATATATCATGCCATTCTCTTCTGGCCTGTAGGGTTTCTGTCGAGAAGTCTGATGTTAGCCTGATGTGTTTTCCTTTATAGGTGACCTTTTTCTCTCTAGCTGCCTTTAAAACTCTTTCTTTGTCCTTGATCCTTGCCATTGTAGTTATTATGTGTCTTGGTGTTGTCCTCCTTGGAACCTTTCTGTTTGGGGTTCTGTGTATTTCTGTGGTCTGTTCGATTATTTCCTCCCCCAGTTTGGGGAAGTTTTCAGCAATTATTTCTTCAAAGAGACTTTCTATCCCTTTTCCTCTTTCTTCTTCTTTGGTACCCCTATAATATGAATATTATTCCTTTTGGATTGGTCACATAGTTCTCTTAGTGTTGTTTCATTCCTGGAGATCCTTTTATCTCTCTCTATGTCAGCTTCTATACGTTCCTGTTCTCTGGCTTCTATTCCTTCAATGGCCTCTTGCATCTTATCCATTCTGCTTATAAATCCTTCCAGGGATTGTTTCACTTCTGTGATCTCCTTCCTGACATCTGTGATCTCCCTCTGGACTTCATCCCATTGCTCTTGCATTTTTCTCTGCATCTCTGTCAGCATGTTCATGATTTTTATTTTGAATTCTTTTTCAGGAGGACTGGTTAGGTCTGTCTCCTTCTCAGGTGTTGTCTCTGTGATCTTTGTCTGCCTGTAGTTTTGCCTTTTCATGGTGATAGAGATAGTTTGCAGAGCTGGTACAAGTGACTGCTGGAAGAGCTTCCCTTCTTGTTGGTTTGTGGCCTTCCTCTCCTGGGAGAATAGCGACCTCTAGTGGCTTATGCTTGTCAGCTGTGTGCAGACAGGGCTTCTGCTACCTGCCCGTTTGCTATGGAGTTTATCTCCACTGTTGCTGTGGGTGTGGCCTGGCTGGGGCTGCTCCTCCAAAATGGTGGAGCCCCCCCTTCGCAAGGTGCTGGGTTCTTGCAGGTGTGGATGTGGTCTGGATGTTGTCATGTGTCCTCTGGTCTCTATTTTAGGAAGAGTTTTCTTTGTTATATTTTCATAGATCTATGTGTTTTTGGGAGGAGATTTCCACTGCTCTACTCACACTGCCATCCTGGCTCCGCCCCTCTGCTCTATAGGTTTTGAACAATTTTTTGAAAAGCATAAGAACTTCTCCCTCTCCTTTTACAGATCAGATCTATGTGGAAACCCACAACAGAAAGCAGACAAAATGGTAGTTCTGACTGGAGTGCCAGAGCCTCATTCACATGGCTTCCACACCACCCCAGTCCCTGTCCTCCCTGGGTGCCCCCGAGGCCCCTCAATGGGACACCAGAACTCCAGGAAAGGTAGAGTAAAAGTCTCTGATCTTTAGATGCAAATCTTCCATCAGACCTACATCACCAGGACAGTTGAAGGCACAGTGTCTTCACATCAGTCATTCAGTGTGACTCTTACTGTTACACTGAACCATATGAACTTGCATTTTTGTTGATCAAAACCAGTAAAATAGCAACCATTTCATAGGTTAGCCTAATAGAATCAAGGTAAGGTGACTGTTCTCTCCAATTCAGCTATGTAATTTTTCTGATTAATCATTAGGCTGTATTAGTCTCAAAGTACAACAGATTTTAAGTGCACTTAGATCCTGCACTCAATTTCCCTGCTTACTATCCTCTACCCTGGGTCCAAACCCTTACGCTTATTTAGCCAAAGGCTGCCAGACTCTTGGTGCAAGAAGGGATCTGACTATACCAGGTGTAATGTTCCAGTTTTCTTGTTTATTCTGTAGCCTTTCTTCTTTGCAACATGGCTGTCTTTGTGACTATCTAAGCCAACATCCAGCCATTGGAAACGCTACCGTTTCACTGAAACTGGATGGCTGGAATAACTTGTATATGACAATTCTCAGTCGCTATTCACGGAAGATCTAAAATGAAAACTGTAACTTCTAATTCATTTAAAATTTTTTAAATGAATGATCAACTTTCAGTTACAGACACCAACATAGGGGAGTTGCATTCAGGGTATTCTAACACCAAATGGTCAAAAAATTATTTGATTTACCTAATAAGCATTTATTGGTAATTAAATAGGAATATGGTACATCTTAAGTTTGACAAATTTTAGGTTAAATGTTGGTAGAACAATGTAAGGGTGAGACGCAGCTACAGCTACACACATTCCATCCTTATTATTATACACCCCTCTTCTTGGGCTGGAAGTCTTCCTGTTTTAGTGGCTTCCTCATTTGAGAATGAATCTGACCCCTAGTGGTGGGAGGTCTTACATAAGAGGAGACACATCAACCACGAGTAGCTAGTGCCAATTTTCCTCCAGCTCAGAAAGAGCCTGGGTTGTGTCATAACTTCTATTTCTTGAACTTCCTGTGTGCAGTTAGAGATGACTGTGCAATATGTGTACACATGTAGCCCTGGATGGTTACAATTTGACAGTAACATCTGGCCCTTATAGCCCAAAGGATATTTTGTAGTTCCCTCTACAAAGTCTCCCAAGAAGTGATAAATCTATGGGGAGTTCTGGCAAAATCTCTGGAATTTCTGCATGGTACTTGGGGGAAGGGGATGTGTTCTTTATTTTCTACTCTACTTGGCTTTACTCATAGACTTTAATGTAAAAGACAAAAGTAAGCATCATTTCCAAAGTATTTATTGGATTATTATAGCAAAGTGTCCTCACTGTGGCTGGCCTTATTTCATCTGTTTAAGGATGAGAATAGTCACAATCTGCTCTAGTTAGTGTTTATTAACACCAGCCTGTGGGTATGGCAACAAGGCACAGCAGTTCTCATGAAAACAGATTTGGGGGCCCATACTTCGGAGTCTGCCTTCCCTCTGGTGACTTTCAGAGACTTTCAGAATGGAGGGGAAAGATCATTAGCAAACCCTCTGAAAATTCTAATGTCCTGTTTAGTTTCAAAAGCCAACTTTCTATAATCTGATCTGATGAAGTTACTCGTTGGCTTACCAAATTCTGATTGATCAGATGGGGAATGGGTGTACAAAATGAATAAGAAATGTTTTCTAGTCTCAAGGAGCCAAGAATATAATGAGGTAGGCAAACAAGAAAATAGATATTAGAGTACAATGTGCAATTTTAAGTATTTTCCTACGTTGAATGGAATCTATGTTCAATATAATCTTCAGTGTAGAGAGGCATGATCATCCAATATAAAGAAGAGTAATCTTAGGTAAAAAGAGATGATTACTTTCCATTCTAAAAAGGAACATAAGAAAGTAGCAATAAGTTCATTGAAGAAAAAAAATACAAGAAGAAATTTGAAGACTTCATGTAGAGGAAAAGTATCACTTCTTCCCTATCACAAAAGTATATATAGGTAGGAAAGAAATTTGTTTTCATTCTAGAAAGCTGAAGATTTCTAGATCTCTTTAGTCATCAAAAGATGACTAAAGAAAACAAAACACAGATACAGCTATGGGGGCAGTGTTGTCCAAACCATGATTAGTTTTAAAATGATACTTTGATGTGCTCCTGTGTTACAGCATTTAATAGGCATTTTTATTTTAAGCAAGATAGCTGCATTTGAGGGATATAAAGCATGCTGAAGTTAACAGTCACACACAGGAAAGGTTAAGGAAAACATAGTTTCATCAGTTGACTGTTTATCTCAATCTTTATAATTTTCTGAGATTTTGGGGGAAAATTCACCCTTAGGCAACAATTTCACATGAGTGAAAACCATGAGCTTAATGTTACTTCATAGAAAAAGAATCTCTTTCAGCCCTATTTCCTTATCTTACAAGATTTTAAACAGAAACACTACATATTTTCAAAAACTCAAATTATTTATTTATTCTCTTTACATATTTCTTTTTCTTTATATGCAACCACTCACTAGCTAGTTCATTTTGCATATGCACACATGGTAACCAAAATAAAGAGAATAAATATTTGAAACACCATGCTCCTGGGTTTCAACAAATCAAACACATGTGCATAAATGTTGTGGACCAAGTTCAAACTTTAGCTAATGTCAACTTTAGCCAGATAGAAGACTAATGTTCAATAACAGATGAAAGTAGAGATCTATGAGATAATCAAAATTAAATTATATATTATTGAAAATAAGCAATAATTAATATTCCAAATTTGTTGGTGACATTCTTGAAAGTCCATTTAAGACACAATGTCTTCTTAATATTTGACAGATTATTCAGATAGTGGTTGTATGTAATCAGATTTGGATTTGAACTATATGCACACAATTTTTCACATAACATGTGTTATCTTTTCTTGTATGCTTGCCCATTTGCTTATGACAGAAATAATGTGGCTTTTAAAGTAGTTTTAATTACAACTGACCCTTGAACAATGCAGGTGTTCAAGGGAGCTAACCCCCCATGCTGTCAAAAATCCTTGTATAATTTGACTCCCCCAAAACTTAACTACTTATAGCCTGTTGTTGATTGGAAGCCTTGCCAATAACACAAACAGTTAATTAACACATATTTTGTATGTTACATGTATTATATGCTGTATTCTTACAATAAAGTAAGCTATAGGAAAAAAAAAGTTTTCTCAAATTGCTGCAAATTTCCAAAATATCTTCCAATATATCAAAAAAAATCCATGTATAAGTGAACCTAAACCCCCATTTTTTCAGGGTCATTTTTGAAGAAAGAGATTCAGAATTAACAGTTAGAAAATTTCTTTGGGTTGTGAGCACCATGGTGGCTTGAGTCATCCCTTTTTTCTCTACCCTTTTATTTTTTATAACTAATTGAACATCCATAACACCACCACCAGCAAAGTGCCTCTGCACAGCATACCAGGGTAGCTGAAAGGGGGCAGATTGGACTGCAGAGGATGTGGCAGAGCGGGGGAAGTGGTGGTGGAGTTGGTGACAGGAGAGGCAGTGACAAAAGAGGAGGTGGTGGCCAGTTTGCCAGTGAGCCCACATAACCTTTCTGGCAGAGGAGATGAAGGGGGATGGCAGTGAGTGGGGGTCTGCCCAGCCACCCACACTGCAGCCAGAGGGACCAGGTGATCTCTCTCTGAAGGAGAGACCTCAGTGAGTGGGGGAAAGGAAAGGAAAGTATCTCCTGCTGTCTGCCCTGGGAGGAAAGAGGACCACCCATTGATCTCTGAGAACCCCAACTTGAGGATCTCCCCAACCAGGCCACAGGCACACCCAAGGCCCCAGGTGCTAAGTACCTACATCCTCCTCCTAGCCCCTGCTGCCATCTTTTGCTTTTTTTTTTCTTTTATGTACACACATGATTACAACCTTAGTGGGCAAGTCAGCTTGGTAAAAGAAACCAAAAACTTGTGCTGTAGCACCATCTTCTGGAAAATGAAAGGAAGCTCCTAACTACCAACCTCTTGAACTGTTAGAATCAAAGTAAACAAAGCTTTAACCAAATATGAAAGGTGTTCACTTCTTGAAATGCAGTGGCAGAGGCACTTCCCATTGAACACACTGAAAAATCATGGTAATATGGTCTCACAAATAGAAAATGACAATTTTCCAATAATTGAGCCCAAAGAGATGGAATAGTGCAATCTACCTGATAAAGAATTTAAAACAGTTGTTATGAATAAATTTAGTAAGCTTCAAGAAAATAATGATCTCAGAAATAAAATTAAAGAACAGAAAGAGTACTTTACTAAAGAGATAAAAAGTTTTTAAAGGCACCAAACAGAAATTCTGGAGCTAAAGAACACAATAAATGGGATGAAGAATGCATTAGAATACATTAGAAATGCAGCAGATAATATAGAAGAGAGAATTAGCAACCTCAAGGACAGAAATATAGAAATGATTAAGATAGAAGAGAGAGAAATAAGATTTTTTTAAAGTGAAGAGACCCCACAAGAACTATCTGACCCCTTTAGGAGAGCCAACATAAGAATATGGGTATCTCAGAAGGAGAAGAGAGGAAGAAGGGAACAGAGAGCATATTTAAAGAAATAATAGCTGAGAACTTCCCAAACCTAGAGAAGGAACTGGATATACAAGTCCACAAAGCTAGTAGAACACCCTTCTATCTCAATGCAAAAAGACCTTCTCTAAGACACATTAAATTGAAACTATCAATGGTCAATGATAAAGAATTTTAAAGGCAGCCAAGGAAAAAAGACAATAACCTACAAAGGTGATCTTCCATTAGGATATCAGCAGATTTCTCAGCAGAAACTTTATAGGCTAGGAGACAATGGAATGATGTATTCAAAATATTGAAAGATTAAAAATTGCAGCCAAGAATACTGTATCTGGCAAAGTTATCCTTCAGATATGAATGTGATGAATAATCAGAATTAGAATACTGTAACTCTTTTTTAGAATAGTCTATTAAATCAACTATAGTATAAAAATTAAAGGGAAATAGTCCATTGAAAATTATTATAGCTACTACAACCTGGTAATGAAATCCCAGCATAAAAGAGATTTGTGACATAAAAAATATAAAAGGAGAAGAATGAAAGAATGGAAACTTTATAGGTAAATGAAGATAAATTGCTATCAGCAGAAAAAGGACTATTGTACCTATGAGATGTATTAAGAAAACCTCATAGTACCCACAGACAAAAGTCTAGAACATATGTTAACAACTATTTGATCAATAAATATGAGAGATGCCCTCTCAAAAAAAATAAAAATAAAAATAAAAATAATAATAATAATAATAAAGGGAGAAATGTGGGATCCACATATAAATCAAGTATAAAAATCAAACGAATATTCATATTTGACCTGATTGTTTATAGTTCATAATGTGTGATCAAAACCAAAAGTTTCTGTGATGAATGCCCTTGTACTGTTCACCATGTAAGAATTTATTCACTATGTAAGAATTCATTCACCATGTAAAAACTTGTTCGTTATGCTTCAGAAGATTGGAGACTGATGAGAATTAGGCTTGAGATGGATTAATGATTGTGCATTGAGCACTGACCCCCCTATACAGAATTTTATTGTTGTTAACAACCATTTGATCAATAAATATGAGAGATGCCCTCTCAAAAAAAAAAAAAAAGTCTAGAACATAGACACAAAACATAAAAAAGGAGTGGGGGTTGCTGAACAAATCACCATGGAAAACCACTAACTTAGAAAGGTAGACAGAAACAGAAGGAAAAAGAAACACTAGAGAGAAGCAAATAACCAGAAGGCCGAAGACAAAATGGCAGTAGTAAGTCCTTACATATCAATGATCACCCTAAATATAAGTGGATTGAACTCACAAATGAAAAGGCACAGAGTACACGGACAAAAAACAAGACCCAACTCTATGCTGCTTACAGGAGAACGATTTCAGCTCTAAAGATGCACATAGGATCAAAGTGAAAAGATGAAAGATTATATTCCAAGCAAATGGAAACAAAAAGAAGGCAAGAATAGCCATACTTTTATCAGAGAAAATAGATTTCAGGTCAAAAAGGATAACAAGAAACAAAGGTCATTATATGATGATAAAAGGGTCAATAAATCAATAAGACATAACAATCATAAGCATATATGCTCCCCAATTCTGAGCACTAAAATATAGCAAGGAATCAATAACAGATCTTAAGGGAGAAATAGACAACAATACAGTAATTGTAGGGGACTTTGATACCCATTATCAGCAACTGATAGATCATCCTGACAGAAAATCAACAGTGAAATGTTGGAATCAAACCACAGTTTAGAACAAATGGATTTAACAGACATATACAGAGCATTCCAACAAACATCAGCAGAATATACATCTTCTCATGTGCACATGGAACCTTCTCCAGGATAGATCATGTGATGGGCCACAAAACAAGTCTTAGCAAATTTAAGAAGACTGAAATCATATCAACAATTTTCTCTGACCACAATGCTAGAAATCAATAACAAGAGGAAAGTAAGAAGATCTATAACTATGTGGAAACTAAACAACACACTGAAACAACGATTGGGTCAAAGAAGAAATAAATGAGGAAACAAAAAGTTATCTCAAAAAAAAAGAAAATGAAAACAACATATCAAATATTGTGGGATGCAGCAAAAGCAGTTCTGAGAGGAAAGTTTATAGCAATTAATACTTACATTAGGAAAGTAGAAAGATATCAAATAAACAACATAGCTCTATACCTCAAGGAATTAGAAAAAGAAGGAAATAATAAGAATCAGAGTGGAAATGAATGAAATAGAGATCAGAAAACTTGAGAAAGGACCAATGAAACTAAGAGCTCATTCTTCAAAATGGTAAAAAAAAAAAAAAAAATTGACAAACCTTTACCTAGAATAAGAAGAAAAAAGGGAAGATTTGAATAAAATTAGAAATGAAAAAGGAGACATTAAAAGTGATACTACAGAAATACATAAAAAAATAACAGGCTGCTATGAACAACTTTGTGCCAACAAATTACATAACCTAGAAGAAATGGATAAATTTCTAGAAACAGACAATTTACCAAGTCTGAATGAGGAAGAAATAGAAAATCTGAACAGACCAATAATGAGTACAGAGATTGAGTCAGTAATCAAAAAAATCCCAAAACACGTAATCCAGGAGCAGATGGCTTCACTGGAGAATTCTACAAAACATTTAAAGAAGAATTAACACTCCTCAAACTCTTCTAAAATATTGAGGAGGAAACTTCCAAATTCATTTTACCAGGCCAGCATTACTTTGATGCGAAAACCAGATAATGATACTAGAAGTAAAGAAAACTATAGACCAAAATCCCTGATGAATATAGATACAAAAATTCTCAACAAAATATTAGCAAATCAAATGCAAGAACACATTAAAAGGATTACACACCATAACTAAGTGGGAATTATACCTGGGATGTGAGGTTGGCTCAACCTATGCATATCAACAAATGTAATACATCTTATCAATAAAATGAAAGAAAAATCACACTATCATCTTAATAGACAAAAAGCATTTGACAAAATACATCTTTTCATGATAAAATCCCTTAATAGAGTGGGTATAGAAGGAACATACCTCAATATAATAAAGGCCATATACAACAAACCCACAGCTAACATACTCAATGGAGAGAAATTGAGAATATTTCCTCTAAGATCAGGAGCAAGGCAAGGAGTCCCACTCATCACTCCTACTCAATATAGTACTGGAAGCCCTAGCTAGAATAATTAAGCAAGACAAAGGAATAAAAGAAAATAAAAATCAGAAAGGAAGAAGTGAAATTGTTGTTTGCTGATGATATGATCCTTTATACAAAAGTCCCAAAGAATTAGTACAAGGAAAGGATAGTCTCTTTAACAAATGGTTCTGGGAAAATTGAAGAAACTGGACCCCTGTCTTACACCACTCACAAAAATTAACTGAAAATGGATCAGACTTTAAGATTTGATACCATAAAACTCCTAGAAGAAAATGCAGGGATGACATTCATTGATATTGGTTTTGGCAATGTTTTTTAGGTATGACACCAAAAACACACACAAAAGAAGAAAAAAATCAACAAATAGGACATCAAACTCAAAAGCTTCTGCACAGCAAAAGAAACAACTAATGAAGTGAAAACATAACCTACAAAATAAGAGAAAATTTTTGAGAGTCATATAGCAGATATGGGGTTAATATCCAAAATACATGAACAACTCAGTCAACTCAGTCACAAAAAAACAAACAATTCAATTAAACAATGGGCATAAGAACTAAACAGACATTTCTCCAAAGAGGACATCAAAATGGCCAAAAGACACCTGAAAAGATGCCCAATATCACTAATCATGGAAATGCAAATCAAAGCCACAATGAGATATCACCTAACACCTTTTAGAATGGCTATCATCAAGATGAGACAACAGATGCTGGTGAGGATGTGGTGAAAAGGGAAGCTTTATACATTGTAGGCAGGAGTATAAATTGGTCAGTCTAATCACTATGGAAAACAATACGGAGGTTCCTCAAAAAATTAAAAATAAATCTACCATATGACCCAGATATTGCAAAAGAAATAAAACCAGGATTTCGATGAGATATATGCAATCTCACATTTATCAGTATTATTCACAGTAAGCCACAATATAGAAACAACCCAAATGCTCACCAACAGATGAATGGATAAAAAAGGGGTGTGGCACACACGATTCAGCATGAAAAATGAAGATATCCTCCCATTTGCAGCAGAATGGATGGGCCCTGAGCACATTATGCTAAGTGAGATAGGTCAAAGAGAGACAAGTATTGTGTGATACCACTTATATGTGGAATATAAAAAAGTTAAACCTGTAAAAAACTGAGAGCACAATGGCGGTTACCAGAGGATGGGATGGTGGGGGGGATACGCAAGAAGGTATTTTAAGGGTACAAACTTGTAATGAGTACTAAATAATCCATAGAGATCATCTACTACACAACATAAAGAATACAGACAATAATAGTCTACTATAGTTATGTAATGTAATAATTATTGCTAGATTGGCAATCATATTACAATACGTAAATATATCAAAGTAATGCACTGTACACCTCAAATTTACATATGTTACCAGTCAAAGTCATTCAATATTTTTAAAAAAGGAAAATTCCTTTGATTCTAAGAACATTTTATTCTTAGACTAAACCATTTAAAAATGGTTTTGCAAAATGATTAGACTACCCAGTTATTTCCCACAAGCTGTAATAGTTATACATGGAAACTGAATTTAAAAAGCTGAATCATGATTTTAGGCATTTCCTTTCCTTAAGGAAAGAGTCAGTAAATTTATTTGTAATCTCTTATGTTCTCAAGGACTACAAAGGGATAGTTTATGGGTTGTGAGCTCTATGATACTTAACTGAGTCATATCTCTCCTAGAACCCTAATTTAGCAGTATTTTCTTGGCACTAGCTTAGAGCTGACTTTAGGAGTTGAGTTGTTTTCCTTGGACGAAGTTTATATTCAATCCGAGAAATGTGAACTGTTCCCGAACATTAGCTTATAGCCTTTAACTTTTTAAACAGTGGTAGAAGTGAGTTCTCTTTCTTCCACATCCTTATACCCTGGTCTTTCCAGAGAATATGGCCCTAGGGCTCACTCAAGATTTTCTCTGGATTAATATCCCTTTCTTCAGAATCTATAAGTTAAAACGTCTCCATTGCTTTTCCAGAAAACCAAACATTTCATTCTACTTGTCTTCAAAAACTCTAGTTCAAGTGGAGCTTCAGGCAAATTCTGGAACCACCGTACTCAGCCCAACAGCTCTAAAATGGATTATTCTGTGATCAGTAAACCCTCATCTAAAAACTGTATCTTTGTCTTGACAATTCCAGAAATGGCTCTCTGATCACATTCATTCATTGAACATTCTTTCATTATAATTCTAGATCAGATAATATGATTCTTTTTATATTTACATTGATCATATGACAAGAATATAGCAATATATACTTTACAAAGTAACTTAATATGTATTATTTGATTTCCCCCACAACAGGCATCTGAAGGAGGTATTGCCCTTCAGATTTACGCATGAAGTAATGGAATCCTAAAGACAGTAAGTACATTTACTTGGAAAAGATTACAAGGCCAGACATAATGAAACCACATCTTCCTCCTGGGTCATACAGATCCACACCTTTTCCCCCTTATGCCACACCACTCCAGCAATTAGCCTGTGTTTATTTTCTTATGAAAAATCAGTGCTGTATGCAACCATCTTCTCTCATCCATAAAAATAGCATGTTTAAAAAAATAACAAAAATCTAGCTTTCTAGGACTACAATTTCATTAAGAAGAAAAATTACCAAGTAAAAAGAAAAACTGCATTTTAATGTAATGATTCTAGAGATCTTAGTTTAAAAAATGTTTCTAATACATTTAAAGGACAAATCAGTATTAGAAAATTATTTTCATAATAATTCTGCTCTAAAAAAAGTTTGCTTGTCATAAAGTTCAAGATGTTTTAGAAATATAAATAGCATCTTGTTTCTTACTAGATTCCCATGAAGTGGAAATCCCATCCTCCTATTATCTTTTTATATGTATACATACACCTTCCTTCATCCTTTTCTTTCTTTTAGTCTCTTCAAAAAGTGTAATGAAAAAAATTCAGCCAAGACTGTGATAACTGTTAATGATTTAGTTTTGTTTTGTTCCCCTCTTGCTTATTACCTGTTCTAATATGTGATAGTGCTAAAGGTGTTAGCCATAAATTCCATGGGAATATATGGCCACAGTTCCTGTATCTATGGTGTTTATAATCTCATGTATTATACATTATTGTCTGTGACCAAAATGCAGGGAAGAATAAAGATGCATCCTTCCCATACAGACACCATTCAGATGTTTTCCCACACAGGCCCCTCATCTACTCATCCTTCCCTGTGGCGTTCTACTCAAGAAATCTGTATATCTCTTGCCTTTTATCCCGTGTTCTGTATGGTCTGCATTCACTGGCTGTTGCTTTTGTGCATGTGTTCATTTCTTTGGAATGTGACCACCCATGACACTTATTTTTTACCCATGATATATATAAATACACATTGACCTACAGAGGGAGTCGTTTAAAACACTCCATTTAAAGCCTGCATATATATGTATAATATTTATATATATTTACATTAAGGCACAATTACTAGTCAAAGCTATCGACGCAGACTTCTTTGTGCTCCAACCTCAGAGAAACCGTGTTAGCCAACTCTGAGCAGACCATGCCACAATGGAAAATTCCCAGGGAGATCCTTCACGAACTGGGAAACTGCCCACCCACCTGACGGAGCTGCTAGTATGCTCCCTGTCTTTTGCATGGAGTATATAGTCTAAGAAGGTTTTGACTGGTTTCTAAGCCCTCTCATTGCCTGGAAGAAGTCCCCTGCCTTGTCTAGCTTCTCTTCCTCAGGAGGTAGTGATGCCTTTCACAGACCTCATAAAAAGGTGCTGGTTAAAAATGCAGATCTCTGACTGCACTCCCAGATTCAGGCAGGACTCCATCCTATGGTGCTAGTCTGAGAAATGTTGTCATGGGAAAACAGTGTTTACACAACTTCAGTTCTTCCCTCCAGCAAGGCTGTGGACGCATTGAGAGAAATAGTGTTTCGGAGACCCAGAAATGGGGGCTAGGAGAATGGGTATATTTTTAAAACATGAGAAGACATATTAAATATGCCTTTACCTCCCTAGGTCAGTATATGTAGGAAAGGATAATGGGAATGAAATGAATTTATAAAAATGTAGATAATTCTGATGAATCTCAAGCATCCACCAAAGAGAATTCCTCTTACTTACCTTTGGGTACAACAGGAAACCCAAACTCATACTGACTTAACAAGGATATTATTTGTGGGATGTAACAAAAAGCCTAGAGGTGATGTACCCTCTGAACTGGTTAATTCAGCAGGTAAACTTGGTTGGCTAAATCTTCCAGCCTTCAGATTCTACCTTTCTGCTCTGCTGTCTTAGACTTGTTCTTAGTCTTTCTCCCTCAGAGTCACAGGAAGGGCGTGGCTGTTCCTGCTGGCATTTCTGGAGATGCCAATGTCTAGCAGGAGAGGTGCTCTCTTTCTGTAGTCCAGAGCAGATCATCCTGCTCTCTCCTCAACAGGCTAGACCTGTTCTGCATGGGGAGTAGACCACCATCACTGTCTGACAAGTCAGATTTATCCCCGGGCCTGGGTAAGGGTCATGTTCTGTGAACAAAGGAAGATGGGGAATGGATGTAGGATAGCAACCAGTTTGGACTTGTGCATTTTACTGTTCCCCATCTTTGAGGGCTGGTAAGAAGTGCCCTCCTGACTCAGAGCAATGCATGAGATTTTTCTTTGCATTGTTTGCTCTGTGCTAGTGCATAGAGCTTTGCCTTTTGTCAAGCATTTAAGAGAAGGTAGAAGAACAGGCCTCTTTGCAGAATGTAGATGGTGTCAGTGGTTTTGCTTTCCTGGTCTGTTTAGAATTTTCCCGTGGTAAATTCAGATTTGAGTTCATTTCATTGTGGACCAAAGGGTGTAGCTGTTCCTGACAGCTAGTTAAAGAGTGTGCCACGCTGCCTAAAACCCAGCTGTAACTCATTGGTCATGTCCAAAAGGAATTCCAGAGATGGGGAGTAAATAGCTAACACGAGCTTCTGCCCACATTCTGGAAGCCAACGAAATTTCTACTGACTGTTAAGGGGAGTCCACTGGAACTCTGCTGGGTTCGTCTGAGGAAGAGCAGAGAATGCGGGTGTGCGTGGGGCCTCCGGCTGCTCGGTAGTAACAACTCGCTTTATTTTATGCTGCTCTTCCGACTCCCTGGCACTTCAGCAGGGGAGTGTCCTGACTCTGGGAAGGAGCTGTCTATTGAAATGAGATGCTTGTCTCTCTGGATGTGGCGGGATTCAACTCTTGGCTCTAGATAATACACGTGTTGGTATGTCTGGGCTTCTTGCCAGATATGGGTAGGTATCTCTGATCTTGGGAGAGACTGTTGGTGGTAGTAGATTTTTGTTTGTTGCTGTTTTTTAAAAAAAATTGAGGAAGGATGTTTGTAAGGTGCTGTAGTCGCTGTTTCCAGGGTATGGGAGTGGCTTCAGAGTCCCACAGAGACAGCCTTTAGGCCTTGAGGACACTCTCCCCCAAGGAACTCGGTTCACTTTGTAAGGGTTTGGAGGGGACATCGTGGTACCTGCAGAGTTCCATTCCCTTCACATACAGGGAAAGGAAGCGTGAAATAGCGAGGAAGTCCAGGGTTTTGGAGCCAGACTGGCAATGTAAACCTCAGTTTCCTAATTTGTATAATGTAGATACCTTGTTAGGTTGATGTATCGATTAAAAATGTGTCATGGCACAGCTTCTGGCTGTAAGGCTGAACAAGCCTCCCCTAATTGCACGATGGGTGCTGGCAGCACCGGTCATGACAGTAGTAACAATAACAGTAAGAGCAGCGGCAGCGGTGGGAGCATTCCTCACTGTTTATGGTTTCTGTTGTTCACAATCAAAGAACTGGAGATCAGTCTGGTGAATGGTTACCAGACTCTCTGCCTTATAAATTTAAAATCCACACTCTGATTTCCCAACGTTTCCCATGCCATTTCTGTGGCCTTTCAAGCTTCCAGTTTCGGCTGCGCAGGAACAAGCACAGCAACCAGAACAGGATTTTTTACGTGCTTTGTTCACCTAACTTGCACAGGACAATGGTGATTTCCTTTGTATTGTGTGATGCAGAGTTCATAGGCATCCATTTTACAAAGATGCTATCTAGCCTGATTTCCTTCATTCAGCTCTAGCCTGGCTATTTAAAGCACTTGATTTGTGGATAGGGATGTCCTCCCCCCACATTCTTGTAAGGCCAAAAAAAAAAAAAGAATGGAACAAAAGATTTACAGAGAAAGCAAAGAACACATGCATTCATAACATTAACAAGGAACCATTACTTAATGGTAAAAGTAAAACAGCTTAATAATAGTGGCTTGCAAACTGCATCTGACCCACAGATCCCGTTTGTTGAATGGATCCAGCCATGTGAACATTAAAGCTCTATATGTGTTAGCCATGTATGAGAATTCCCTATAGCTGTTTTTCATAATATTACTGTAATGTGATGCTATATCAAGAATGCAGAGCCTAAAGCACTTAGGTGCAACCCTGCAAGACTTTACAGCTTAAAGTACTTTCCTTGTTCTCCTATCTTCAAAACACCCTGGCTGCTGGGAAAGAGAACCCAGCTTTAAAACGTACTATTGTCAGGGATTTCTTTTGAAAGGAACCTATAACTTATTAAATTTAATGAATGACTACCAATTAAACTGCAGGATTAAGAAAAAACCACTTTTCATTTTCTTCAAACATCACCTCTATCCAAAAATCACTTTTATCAAGTTGCAAAATTAGAATTTCAATAAAAGCAAACTTAGTTCTCCTTCTTCAAAGTTATGTGCTGCTTGCAAACTAACTCTAGATGCTTAGGCTGTTAAGAGTCAAGAGATACACTGTCCTTTAAGATACTAGCAGTAAATACTCACATGATGATGCCTGCATGTGTGTTGCATGTGTGTTACAGACAGGGAAAAAAAACAAATTCAAACAGATGCCCTCAGGCTCTAATGAGCATGTATAACATACTGCAATTATGCAGATATTTCTGTCAAAGAGATTTCATTTATTCAACAAATTTTTGAGTGGCTACTTTGTGTTAAGATGACTAACAGACTATTCTCAAACATTGTTGAGCAGCCATCTCACAGATGACATGTGACTATAAGTTTACTGCTTAGCAACACTTCTAATGGTTCTAATAATTGACAAGGATCCCTATATAACTAGTCTTAAAGTTAAGCTATTTTTCCAACCTATAGTTTGACATCAAATAGAATGCAGAACTAATGCGAAAGAGCTTGAATATTCAAACAACCTAAGCTTCCTGATGTTCTCCCCAAAAGACTCAACAACTCAACAATAGTGTCTTCAGGATGCACACGCTCCCAGGATGCCATACACACTCTCTAAGTTCCCTTTCACTGGGAGGCATTAAAGCCACTACTTCCAGCTGTGGCGGCAGGAATAGACGAAGCAGGGAAAGAAGAAATGGTTTGGTTGCTGTTCCTTTCAGAAGCCGTCTTTCCATCACTGCTGGAACCTGTAGCTTGCTCTTTTGCTTTCTCTGCTCTGACCACCGGTGCGAGGAGACACTCCCTCCTTCTCTTGCTCTTAAGTGCCTTCCAGGTTCTGCAGGGTAACACCTGCTTTGTTGCCACACAAGTGGCTAGACCGGAGTCTCCTAACACCTTTGTGGATGCTCACCACTCATTCAGGGGCTTCAGGGAGATAAGGAAACCAAGAGACTACAGTATGAAGAATGCGGGCCTCCAAGTTGAATGCTGACATTCCCAGTTCCTCAACCTATGTGTGGATCCCTCTCAACTTGTGAACTTCCATTCACACAAACGAAGGTAAACATCAGAACAAAAGCCCCTCAGTTCCACTCCTCACAAGGAGATGGCCACGCGTTTTTACAGAGAATTTGAAAGCACTATGAGCCCTGGTTTGGCAGAAAACAGAGGCCACATCTCTCCTAAAGGAGATTTTGCATCCTCCAGTTAGAGCCACAACACATTAGGTACTAAATTCATGGGTATGTAAATGCTAAGTGGGTTAGGGCTTAAAAGGAACCATTCCACATCATGAATTCCAGTGTTCTTGTTATGAAAAGCAAAAAGATCAAACCATAAAAAGATGCTAATGTTATTCAAGAAGATGGTTGTTGCTACACAGCTGGAAAAAGCGAGCACAAGAAAATGCCACTGGATCCATGCAATACTGATTTACCTATCTTGCACTTTACCAATGTTAGAAAGTGCCACTGGTGAAAATGTATATAATTCTTGACTGCTCAAACTCAGAATGCATTCACTCGAAGGTGAATTAGAGCACTGATTTAGGGGGCTCTTTTTAAGCAGAGGTAAGAGTTCCCTTATCTCTGAGAACTACTGTACAGTGAATACCCAAATGTAAACATGTTCAGAGGAATTCAAACAATTGACAGAGACTATGTGTCTTCTAAAAGAGAGAAAATACTGTTGCAAACAGAGGCAGAAAAGATGGTGAAATAGGGTTGATACTGGAGTTTACAAAAGATTTCTGTGGCTGCTTCTGAGAACACATCTCTGTGCATAGTCTGCTCCCAGAACAGTTTTATGGTGCTGATGAAGTGGGCCTATGTTGGCACTGCTTTCCAAACTATTTCGATGTTAGTGAATCATGTCCCCTTGGGTATAAGCAGATTAAGGACAGGTTGACTCTTCTTAGAGATGGTAAGTAAAAAATTAGTGGTAAGAGAATATCTTTGCTATTGTCTAAAGAGTGCAATATAATGGTAAGAAGGATAAAGATAATTTTGGTGGATAGTTCTGTCATCTTTTATATTTATTCTTTCAGTGATCTTTTCAAAATAGACTCACCATTGATGGCTACTTGAGCAAGTAAGGTATAGTTTTGTGTGTATTTTTTGTGATTTTTTTTTATCCATTAATTACCTCTGGCTCACTGCACAAATCACTCAATATACAAAATGTTATTACAAAATACATTTCATGAGAAATTCAATCTATTTTGCAGACTCTATAGAGACTGTTTAGATGGACTAAAGAAAAGGGGGAACTCTGTAGCACTGTTTATGCTTGCTACCTATAATACTAAGGAGAATTTAAAAAAAAAAAACTTCCAGTCTGGTATTGTGTCTGGTCAAGTATACACAATCTTCTGATAAAGGTGACACTAATAAAAATGACACGCTTTTATGGAGCTCTGCCAAGGTCTTTTCTGCACATCACCAAGTTTACAAGGACAGACGAGTGGACCGAGCTCTCCATGGTTACTCAAACAGCTAATCACGGATGAAGCAGACATTCAAACCTACGTTTGTCTTTCTCCAAAGGCCACACTTTCCCTCCATATTACACTGAACAGGGGTGTAATAATAGAGTATTTGCATGAATACAATTTGCTCCCCAAAATATCCTACCGCAAATTCTCAGAGTGCTGAGAAACGTGTCTCTGTCCCAGGCCAGGGACACACTGTACACGTGGGACAGAGGAAGGCAGGTGAACAAACCGGCAAGCTGGTGTGGGGTGTGCTAAGGATGCCAAAATCACAGGGCCAAGGACAAGTTCATGGACTAAAGTTCTTATGATAATTATTTTTTAGAAAAGTGGGGAAACCGTTAAAGAGACAGTTGCTTTAGGTTTTGACTTAAACAGCCTTGTCACTACACCCAGAGTCCCACAGCTGCACAGGTTTCTACCAGTTTTATGAGAAAGTAGTCAATGAACAAAAAGGCACTCTCATGTTTGAAGTATTTTTAAGGAGAGACAGGGCATGGCTAGCGTGGTGGTGCACACATTCACTCCTATATTCCACACTATTTATGAATATAGCTCTATCAATAATTTCAGCTATCACTGTGCCTGGTCTTACACCAAAACAAAGTCTGAATTGAATCTACCCTTCTAAGTACCCACTGAACTTGTTTCTTCCTACATTTCTTCATTTCTTCAACATACATTCATTGAGTTTCTTCTATGTGCCAAGGACCAGGGTGGGCGCCATAGATCCTACATGGTAAGCACTCAAAACACAAGAAAGGAAGGAAGGAGGAAGAATAGGATCTTTGCCACTGGGCAAGTCTAGTGATGCTTATGCTAAATGACCTAATACCATTAAAAAAACACATAAATTACTTCCAGTACATTTATAAATATAGCCAGAGACACAGGTACCATGTATATTAAGCCAGATCTTCATATACAACATTATCAAAATTTTGAGTTAATATTTAAAGATATTAATATTCAACTATCTGGAAAATTAGTATTTCTGGGAGTCCCAGAGTAGCTGAACTTTTATGATATCTGGTTCTGACCCCAGTTCTCACTTCCGTTTCTCCTGGGAAGGAGTGATACGATGACAATGAATGTGACACCTGAGTGACCTATAATAGTATCTGGCTTTATACTTCTCAGGATAAAAACATACATTTCTTGCACACAAAAACCTGGACCTTGAAGCCAAAATGTGCCACAAAACAGTTGAAAAATGAAAATGACTATTTCAACTGGTCATATTTAATAGTTTAAACATTTAGTAGTTTAAACTACTCAAACACCCTCAATTTCTTGGATTTGGTAAATATTTTAGCTTCCCATTGGTTGTGGCAATATGGTCCTTGGCAACTAATAGGTCCACACACACAGAATTTTTAGAGGAAAAACAATATAGATGCCTAGTCAGCAATTTGTATGCTAAAAATGCTGTATATATTTGGACACACAAACTTGGATATACATCAATACATACACATACATGTGCACATGCACACATTCATATATCTATAAACTTGGTTAGCTCTTGGGTTCTATTCTTGTTGCCTTTGATAAACAGAGGAGTTGTAATCATATGAAGGATATTTATAGGAGTGAGAATCTCTTAAGCTTTTCGACATTGGATCACTTTACGTTAGTCCAAGGAGATGATGGTTTTGGGAGTGAACAAAGAAGGATATTCCAAAATGTGAATGGTATTTAAACCTCTTAAATTTTTTCTTCAAAGGAAGAGAGAGAGAATAAAATTATGTTTTCCTTATTCAACAAGATGGCATGCAGAAGGGCTGGTAGGCAGAAAAATAACTGAAAAGAATATAAAGATCCAGTGACTTGAGTCCCTTTCATGAAATATGTGAGTTAAAAAAAAATCCCGTAACCATAAAACAACTTTTTCTTTGATGCTGAACAAAAAAACAAGCTTGAAATTTAGTGCTGCTGAGCAAATGAATGAAAAATACAGATGTCTTTACCTTCAGTTCAACTCAGATTTGCCATCTGAACAGTCCCTTGCTTAACTCTTTTTATGACTGACAAAATGTATGAGTGCATTAGCTAACAGCAAGAGCTTAAAGTAAAACTTGAAAGTACATAGTTCTCCTTTTTTTAAATCTCTTAGTGAATTAGGAAGTGCAGCTGTGCCATATCCCTTTTCTTGTCCTCCATGAATGACAAACCTTAAAATAACACATAAAAGCGAAATATGTTAAGTCCTTTCCTGGTGTCGTCCTCCACTCTAATTTTTTTCAAATTAACTAAGATAACTGTTTTATTTAAGATGTAGGACCTTGATGCTATTTTAATTTTCCAAAGTCAGCTCATAATACCAATTTCCCCAAAGGTCAAAAACAATATATTAAGGAAATACCACCTGCTACTTAGAGCTTCCACAGGAAATTTGCATTTCCACTTTTTAATGTATTATTTGGGGGAGGAAATGACAACTTCATTATCCCAAAGCCAAGTATCCCAATAGCTGCAAAGCAGCAGACAAAAGGAAAGCAGGCCAGTGTCCTTTTTACTACTGACTTTCATGGAAATTAAAAATTGCGTAGGAGAAAGCAAAAAGCATGTGTTGAAAGATGCCAGGCTCACCCAAACTCTTTCTTCTATTGTTATTAAAGCCAGGCTTACTTGCCAGCCCATAGAAGGGTAGGTGGGGGCCCTGGACACATTTTTCAATCTTTTATAAACAATCCCTGACGGAGTAAGGTGGTGGTCATGGCCGTGCACTTTCCCCGGCCTCCAAGAGGGAGAGAGAGCACATGGACTGCCTTTCCAAAGTTCAACAGACCTTTTCTACAGTGTTATTTACAAACCAAACAAGCTTGAAGATAGATGACTTCCTACTGTCCGGTTCACAGGAAGGAAGCATTTGCCCAGGTATAATGTATACATTAGGAAACAAAGGAATTGCTGAAAGCATCTCCTCTTATAAACATTCAATTATATTGGGGTTTACAGTATATTTTACTCTGAAAATAGTCCCTGTTAATTCAGCTTTTTTTTGAGTGTATCACTTCTCTCCTCTTCCCTCTCATCCTTATCCATCTTTCATGGTTTGCTTTCCTCCAGAGTTCGTACTACTATATAAGAAAAACCTGCTGTTCTCTGGCAAATGTCCCGTACATGATGTACATGGCAGCCCAAGCCACCTGTATCTCGACACATTAGGAAAATTAATTTACTCAATCAATGATTTGATTTGGGTAAAGGCAAACAACTAGTTCAATTGTTTTTCCCACCGAGTTAACTGACTCTACTCTTTACAGTTATTTTCAGTTGAATATAATTTAAAATTGAGTAGAAATGGGTATTCATTGAAGTACTTAATGTCGATTATTCTGTTCTCGGTGTAAACTGGCTACTTACATACCCAGAGGTCTTCAGGAAAGATCAAGTTTTTTCCAAATATTAAAACAAGGGTGAATTAATACAGGTCTTTAAAATTAGCAATAGCTTCCTTTCAACTTCAGGGATGAAAATTATTTAGATTTTGTGGTCATGATGCACTATAGCTAGTAAAACAAAACACTGCTTAAAAAAAAGAATCAAACTTGTTAAAAGATGCAGTATTGAGACGTAAGAATGGAAAACGTGAGGTACTTCTGCTGTTGAGAGAAGTGGTTCAACAAAGTGGCCAAGGAACACTCAGTCATTATCTAAGAAGCAGTTCTGAGGGTGGAGAAATGTAGAACTTGTCTATACAATACCCAAATACCTATACAAAAACTGGGCCAATTCCCTGAATGTTTTGGGTCAGATTCCAAACATCTGCTGTGCACAGATCACATTAAAAAGCTGAAAAGATTAGAAAGTGGATTATCTTAAAGTCAATGAAAAGGAATTGGATGGCTTAGTTTGAAGGTGACAGTGTGGTGATTTTGAAGCTGTCTTAGAGACACACAACACTACCTTTACCTTCCATAAGGGCGAATCGGGGAACATTCGTGTTCACTTAATAAGGACATCTGTATTGCCCAAGAATATAATGAACTAGATGTCAAGATACTGGCTTCTCGCCCATTTTTTGCTTCTAACTAGCTATGAGATCTTGGGCAAGTCTTTTGAACTCTCGAGATTTCCGTATCTCCATCAGAAATGGGGATCACTGTCAAATTTTGCAGTTCTATAAAACACGAAGAACTGTTTGTTCTTGATTTCTTTAAAACTGAAATAATTACCAGTTTCGTCTGCGACCTGGCCACTTAAAAGTGAAGCGCTGTCTTTTGCAGTGTTCTTTATACACTGGGCAGCAAAAGCGAACAGCGGAGGCAGAGTAAGAAATGAAAAGGCAAACAGTCTGTGGTAAAGCAGCAGTTCATCTTTGCAGAAAGTTGTGATCCCTTCCTGTGCCCAGCGGGACCGCGGACTGCAGCTCATAGCATTAAATTTCAGAGAACATGCTTGGTTTTCCTACCATGAAGGGAATAACTTCAGTTCCCACAAGTATGGCAATTAATAGGCACCTGCGACCACCTCCTCTGAGGAGAAAGGGGCCATTTTGTGAAAACAATCCAGGGCTGGAACTCAGGCTGGTTTGAAAATGGTGTTAAGTTGTACTTTTAAAATGAGTGATAAAACTCGAATGTGTTGAGAGAAGGCCATAAAACACCGCAGCCCCCCTCCCTTTAAAAAAAAGTAATAACACCCAGGCCTTTGCCTAGGGGTCTGAGATGACATATCCTTCCCACGCTGCACGTCAGCAAGAAGACCCCTACTTATTTCAGTTAACAATGATCAACGTGGCTGTTTGAAGAATAAATGCAAGAACGCATTTTTCTCCTTTATCTTGAACGGACACAGGGCTGCGCCTCTGGAATTAAACGTTGCATTTTCCTCGCCGCATACCAACTTAGAGCCGAGTGTGTGTTGGGAGACAGCGAAGGAGCAGAAGGACGTCTGGCTGAAGGCTCCATGTGACAATGGGGGTGGTTCAGAGCTTCCTGCTGACGGTGGTGATCTCGCTAACCTTTTCCTTTGTGATCTTAGCAGTTAACGACACTGTAAACCAGCGTCCAAGCTGATTGAATGCAGGTTTAAAGGGCAAAAGAAAACGGTGGTGTTTTAATGATTAAACAAGTCTTTACTTTTTAAATTGGTAAACACTGAAATTGTTTTATTTCAATGTTTAAATCGACGTACATGCGGGATGCAAACAGCTGCAGGATGCAGGATGCATTTCAGGTGGAAAACGACTTCACCACAGGGTTGTGCTTGGGGGAAAATCGCTCTTGAAAAAAATCAGATTTGTAAACCAGCCTTGAAAGCCTGCGCTTCGCCCCTCCTCCCGCCTCCCCCGAATTAATTCTATAGAGACAAAGTTAAACACGCAATTTGTAAAACTATTGAGAAGTAAACTTCTTGTTCCACAGTAACCAGAGTAGTTGCCAAATGCAGATAAATCTTCACAGGGGAGTCGGCAGCCCCACACTGTTTTGAAAACAATTCCGAGACTTTGCCACTGTTGAAACTGAATGAATGCTCACACCACAAGCACCGCCCTCCTTGCTCTCACTTACTGCTTTGTGGGGCACTTTGAGTTAACACTTTTCCAAAACTCACTGGCTTCCCTAATAAATAGAGTGACTTAGGGGAGACTCTGATTGTCTTAGTTTGGTATCCCTGGGAACAGAAGGTTTAATTTCTTTTGCTCTAAGCAGGTGTGTAATGAAAATTGCGGCTGTGTGGAGAAGAGATCCCTGGATGGTGGTACTATATTATCCTCTGTAATTTCCTCCTAAAATAGACTTAATGGAAAGAGGATGCATCATATACCCCTTCTCAAAGGAAACATTCCCCAGTATAGCAGAAGCAGTCATTCTAAAAACAGCTTTATGGTGTTTTAGTCAATAGCTCTATTTTCTCCCCTTTCACGACTTCCTTCCTTCTAGTATGTAAGAATGTATGTGTGGACACACACACACATTCACATCTCAGCGCACACAACCGAAAATGCCCCCAAGATATGCATTCTTCCCCTCGCTGAAAATGTACTCATTCTTGGACTCCATTTAACCTGAGTACTCTACAAGGCTTTTCATTTAATTTCATAATTTCATTTTTACTCCCAATCTGAGGGTGGAGAGCCATTCATTAACCTGGGGTGAAGTTCGGTTCAGAGAGCACTCACTCAGTGCCCTACTCTGAAGCCCTGTATTAGACACAAAGGGAAACAAGAGGCAGGGTTCATGAAATATAGTAAGCTGCAAACAGTACACTTCCCTAAAGATAAAGATGGCCTCAGGAGCGGAATCAGGAATTCTGGCATCCAGGTTGCTGATTACCAGTCCTAATCACACGCCGAAATTACAAGTCAGATTATTTTCCAAGGTCTCGGAAATGAAATTTCCTTGCTGTACCTATGTTTCCCTTAACTGTATTTCCCACGCTAGAAGAACATTTCCTCCTGCTCAGGGCCAGTTGAGTCCTTATTTAGAAATGCAGAAGTCCAAAAGTGGAGCTGGGTGTCAATTTTTTTTTTCAACTTTGGAAGACGTTTTCCCGTGAGCGAAAAAAGCTACAAAGAGTGGTTCGAGTCTCAGGCTGGGTGATAAAAGCCTATAACCCTAAAATGTAGCACATTTATAACAGAAATTATAGAAAAACATGCTTTTGAGCTATTAATAATTAAAGAGTTAAAAGTGTGTAAGAAGTATCTTTAAAATTCATCTTGGGATTTGACATTTGAGGAATACCAGGGTTTAATAAAAGACAGTGGATGGAAACTTTTAAGGAGGGTCTGAATGGGAGCTTCTGGGCATTTTCAAGGGGTGGAGATTAATGGCATTCTTTCTTTATTCTATTAAATTTTACCTCAAAACATATGGTTTCTCTCTTCTCTGATATGTGCGCAGCCAGGGCCACTCTAGCAATATGACAAAATGGTAGAAGAGGCGGAGAAGCAAATGGAAAGGCATGTTCTGAAAGAACTGTAAAGAACCAGAAGGGAGAAAGAAAGAGAAACTATAAACTGGATGTTGCATGTATGAAAAATATACGTGAGACCATTATCTTGAGGAGATGTAAAGGCAGGATGAGTCTCTGAGCCACAGCAAAGTACCCTCTACCAAAGACCTCATAATGACTGCTACCTAGAAGGACTTTGGAAGGGGGTGTGGGGGAGGCAGAGGCAAGACAGAGGGCAACTGTGTTTTGTAACCCTAGGGCATTTCCAGATTTGAGTGCCTGCCCTATATTCAATTGACAGCCCAGAAATGAACATACTGGCGAAGCTGGAGATTGCCCTCAGGTATAGCCAAGAGAACAGTGGGATCAAAAGCAGGTCAGATGAAGATACATTAAAAAATTTAATACTTTAATTTGAAGTGGGTTCATTTAAAAACTAGCTACAATAACGTGAAGGAGAGTAAGAAATAAAGCTTCCACTGCCCAGAATAAACCAAGACAGAACAGACCTTAATTGCAGTAAGAGAAATTCAAGTTATATTAAGTAGTACCCTCCCAGGGCAGGGTGGGGCTGGAGTTAAGGAAAGCTTTCTTTCTTTCTTTTTTTTAAAAATTATTTTATTTTATTTTTTTTAATTTTGATATCATTAATGTACAGTTACTTGAACATTATGGTTACTAGACTCCCCTTATTATCAAGTCCCCCCCACATACCCCATTACAGTCACTGTCCATCAGCATAGTAAGATGCTATAGAATCATTACTTGTCTTCTCTGTATATACTGCCTTTCCCGTGTCCCCCCTGCTACATTATGTGTGCTAATCATAATGCCCCATTTTCCCCCTTATCCCTCCCTTCCCACCCATCCTCCCCAGTCCCTTTTTCCCTTTGGTAACTGTTAGTCTGAGGAAAGCTTTCTTAGGGGTGTACAGGTTGGGTGTCTCTCATCAGACAAACCCTAGAGCTCCCATTTGAGTCCACATAATGGTATTTATATTAGCCCTAATGTGTTATTTTGGGTTCTCACTGGCTCCAGGAATTTATAGGGGCTTACGGTATTCACTGAGCAAGTCAGAGAGTTACTTGCTCTTCAGTATCTTATTATAGTCTATTTGACTGGCCCAGTGCTTGAGCTGGCAGGAGGAGCCCACTATTGTACCAGCTGATTCCTTGAAAGCCTGGGACCTGATAGTGACCTGCAGGAATGCCACACAGGGAATCCTATGATGGGTGACTGGTGTTCCTTCATCAAAGAATCCTTCTACTTCCCCTTTCTCCCACACAAAGTCTTTAGAACATCAATTTACAGAAATGATAAAAACAGAGCCACTGTGGTTTGGGCATGGAAAGGACCCCAGATTCTTGTTCTTTCGTTTTCCCAGAAGCCTTCTTATAAAAATGGCTATAGGGATTTTCTGCTTCTCTTTCACTTGACTGGGCCCACATATACCTATTAAATCATTTAAACCAATTAATAAAATCAGCTGCAGGAGCAAGCTACCCCTTTAAGGGGCAGAGTAGTAGGAGGAAGTTTTATCTGGCTTCTAACTGGTGACACCGAAGAAATGGGCAGGCCCTTTCCAAGGCTACGTGCTTAGTAGAAGACCTGGATCTCAAATGCACATTTCCAACAAATCTTTTACATTTTCCTTGTCTCTTTCCTTTTCTCTATAATTTCCTAGTATGTTTTAGTAAACTCTTGATGTTTTGAGGATCTAAACTCCCAAATTCACAGCCTCTGTTTTTGGGAATATAGGAACTATTTTGCTCAGGTTTGGAGATTCCTCCTAAAATTGCATTACTACCTAGAGGCAAAAATCTCCTCTGTACATTCTCATGCCATGGGCTAACTCCCTCTCCAGTTTTTATCAAGGATTCTCATGTCTCACTGATGGTTATTTTCAGACAGGAACCAAAAAAAAAAATCGCTTGGTCTTTTAAAGGGAGTTACTATGTCATCTCAAACTGAGAAACAAGCATATCAAATTGGGGTGTGAATGTTGGCAATGTGTTGGCTCTCTTCATCCACAAAATAAATGATTTTTGACCAAACCTCAGCTTTCAGGAGTCAGAATTCAAGTCTGTACTTGAGAAAAATGGCAATCTACTAAATGTCATGGACCTTGGAATTCATCTTTGGTCACTGAAAATTTGGACTGCCTGAGTCTGTTGTGTTCTTTATAAGCAACCTTGAATCCTTTATGGAGTGAGGTAAAACAGGATAATATCCAGTAAGGCCACAAGTAAACAGAGAACAGAGCTGAATACCACATGGTGAAATTTTTTTTGCTATATGTTGTCATTTAATACATATTCTACCACCTATTTTATTCCATGACATGTCTTTCTGTGATATTTATGGATTCTCATGTATTTTAATTCTCATCAATGTAATGGCAATCAATAGAACATGACACACCTATTCCACATTGTTTTCTGTCTTTCCAGAGTTGGGAAAATAACAGATGTACACAAATGTTGAGAATGATAACCTTAACCTTTAAAATAATGTTTAGCTTCTGTTTCTTTCTTTTTTTTTTTTTTTTTGAGAGGGCATCTCTCATATTTATTGATCAAATGGTTGTTAACAACAATAAAATTCTGTTTAGGGGAGTCAATGCTCAATGTACAATCATTAATCCACCCCCAGCCTAATTCTCGTCAGTAGCTTCTGTTTCTTAAATAATATTTTATCTGCAAAGATCTGCACTGGAAAGACCGGTCCATATTAATGAAAGCATCTCCAGGGTTGCCAACTTACCACTCTTGGTTCTAAAGTTTAGACTTAACAGCCTATAGGTACACCTGCCTTCTGCAATCATGCTCAATGCTCACCCATTCTTATGAAAATCAGACAGTAGCGGAAATAGAAAAGTGGATTAGCATATATTTGGTTTTCCATTAGGGCAATGTTGGGTAAATGGCAGAATTTCCAGAATCTCCTGCCTGGCCTTAGGCCATTACTGCTGCAGCCTCCCACAGCCTCCTGTGGATCCAGGGCAAGAGTGAAAATGGCCATTCTCTCCTCCCCTTGGTTCCTCGTACATAATTGGTTTGGCGTCTGCCAGTCAACACAGACCCGCCCACGGAGTTCCTCCGGGAAGGAGCAGGGGCAGAGCAGAGGGTCAGCCGCTGGGGGAGCCGGGAGGAGCTGGGCCAGGGGAGATGGATGGAGCCACGCCTGGCTAGTGAACTCCAGCTACTGCAGTAAGAAATAAAAGCTTTTCTCCCAACCTGTCCTTTCCCCTTGACTTATTGTGGTTTCATGGTATTCAAAGGGGATTCGCCCCTGGCTGGGAACATGCTTCCTCCCAGAGCTGCAGACCACTAGCGTCTTTTCATTAGCTATCTAGCCTTATTCACTTTAGCTTTCTTTTGAGCCAGGAGCTCATGGGATACCAATGAACTTTCATTAGTGAAACTGTCTTATGCATCATTTAACAGACACATGAAAATGCCTAATATATGTATCAGGGTGAATAATGAAGACTGACTTGTTCTTCTCAGGGAGCCAGTCTAGACCATTTTGGGATTTAGCAAGTCTGTGTTGCATAATGTTCCCAAAGAGGTGTGGCTGTAATATCTGTGTGATCTGATAAACGCTCTTATCTGATACTCTTACATTTTCTGTGAGAAAGTTCTACCAGCTGAAACAAGATACTCTAGACCTCCCTTTTCTTTTTCATCCTGCTGAGAGATTTGCCAGATCAGTACTCCGTCCGTCCTACAGAAACATGTTCTTTACACCTAGAGGCTCTTGGAAAGTTCCAGTCAACCCACTGGTACCTCCTGCCCTAAGGTATCACTGACACACTCCTAACCTAAAAATAAGAATTACCACCCGGAAATGGATGCAAACAACCCTTTTATATTTAATAAAATAAATAACATTGCTGCCTTTTTAATGGTCTCTTCATTGCCTTTATAAGAGCATTGCCCTTAAGGTAGGATGCTATAGGTACATACAGATGTCATTCACTTGACTATTTTCAGAGTCTCTAGCCTCCTGATAATTGTCAATACTTTTATCTTGATTTTCACCAAAAGGTTAATTTAATTTCTTTTCTTAAATGATTGAGAAAAATGTGTTCTGATATTTTTTAATTACACAAAGATGAAAATTGCATTTTTGATGCTTTCAAAGCCATTTTTCTTATTCAGATCATTACCACATACCATTGGCTGAAAATGAAAAAGTTGACGTTTTCCAGGTGTCTGGGATTCTTTAAAGGAGATCTTGCAGACTAACTGTTGAGGCCTTTCCCAGTTTAAAATTAATTAACTGCCTCCACCAAATTTTCTCACCAGACTTGCTTATGTTTCCTACATGTACATTCCACCTTACTAAACCAGCCTGACTTTTCTTTATAAGTCTTTATATTACAAACTTAAATGGACATCTGATTTCCCTCCACAACAGCACCGCGTTTAATTCATCTGCAAGTACTTAGAGGTAATCTTATAAAAATGGAGTGAGGGAAGAGAGAGAAGCACATTGCAAATCTTCTAGGCCCGTTTCTTCAATTTGCTAAGATTAGGAAGGATGTTTGTATAGCTGGCTCTGGAGAATACTGCATGATCAATGAATCTAGACACTCTATTAGAGGCAGGGGTTTGAGTAAATTATTTAGAAAATCCAAGTTAAAAAGACTCCTTTGAGCAGAGAAGGGATGTTTTAGTTTGATATATTGAAACTGCGTGTTTTCCCTGACTAAATTTCTGGATAATTGCATACTTTCAGAAATTCCTGAAAACTTGCCTTACTTTCTCTCATTCTGTCAGTAAGTGTAAACACTCGTAGAACTGTATTAGGTACCAAAGAGATACACAAAAGTAGTTCCTGTCTTTGCTAAGAAGCTTCAAGGCCCATCAGAGAGACAAAATGAATGTTTGAAAAACAGCTATCAATACAAACAAATTAAAGGCCAAGCCCATACACTGAGGTAGTTTACCCCTCTGACTTCACACCCAGGAACCCCTACTTTGATCTGCTCCTCTCCTCTCATCTGTGTTTTCTCCTTTCTTTTCTCAAGTCCTTTTCTCCCATCTGCTTGTCTTGCATGTAGGCCTGAGGTGACATTTACAGGCACTGTTCAGCACAACGCTCTTATCCTCTCACCTACGGAAAAAGCCCACCATGACCGGTATCTGCTTATCTGGCTGAATCATTCCCTCACTCATTCATTCACTAAACAAATGCTATCTTACAAACCACCTCGCTTAGACAACAGGGAGAGAGCAAGATGATCAGACTCAGGTTCTGCCCCCAGGTTTTGCATCTCTCTCTGCAGTCCTAGCTCATTTGTCCCTTTTATGAGAGCCATCAAACACTGGGGTTCATCACTGAGTTTGGTGGCTTCCGGTCCTAGGGATCTAAGGTGCCTCCTGCTCAGTGACGGGGCTTCCAGTGTCATCAGGACATGCCTCAGTGGCATGGGACTTAGGTTCCCACACGCCTTAAATATTTCCATCTGCTTTCTTTTCCGACTCCTCCCCACTCCCTTGGCGCTTTACCAGTTCATGCCTCCTGGATGCAGACTGGGGCCCCATGCTCTCCTTTCTTTGCCTACGTGCCCCCTTGGTGGCCCAGTGGATTCAATGAGCATCTACACTCGTTCAGACCCCAGCTCCCTATCTCTAGCCCTGACCTTTCACCCCCTCTTTAGTCCCATATTTCTCAATGTCTACAAAATATACAGACTAGGCATTTCACTGCCACCTAAAACAAACATGACAAAACCAGATTTTATTATCTCTCCCCAGGAAGCCGCCTCTGCTGGCTAACCCCCACAAAGCAGCAGAAGCACGGGTGCTCTCACAGTCCCAGATCCACGTCCCAGCAGCCTCCTCTTCTCACTGCTTCTCTCCTTCGCTCTACACCACATCCCCTCCAGTCTTTGACTAAGTCTTACTCTTTTCCTGTATTATTTCCTCACACCCAACCTTTCACCATTTCCCCAGCCAAAGAACTATTCCAGATATTAACTATCTCAAAGTAAAAACAAAACATATAAGTGTGTGTGTGTGTGTGTGTACATATGAATACACTCTAAGAAGTAATAAACAAGACACCTTTCTTGGCAGTGTCTTGCACATCCAAAAACACATCAGGAAGGGTTCTGCTGTCATGTGTTTTCTGTTGATTTATAGAGCATAAAAGAAATGCTTCAAGCTGGAGTTATATGAATATTTATTAGGTTTTTCTATTTACTTAACTCAATAGCTGTTTTATTGTCATGTTCCCAGGGAGGCACTGGCCTAAAAGGCACATTAGAAATAGATGAAGAAAAATGGAGATAAGGCGAATGTAGTAAGGGCATTCCAAGCATATTCATTGCAAGACTTATCTGCAGGCTAGTACATCATGGCTGTCAGAAATTTTTGCTTCTGGTTTATCTTGAAGTTTCTCATTTCTTAATTTTTAATCCCCTTTTACACATTTTTTTGGCAATGAAGTATTCTTCTACCCCCTTGAGATGCATTTAAGAATAACTCAGTTACTGGCCATGAGAACAAGCTGGCTGAGACTTAATAACTTCACCAATCACCAGAAGTGACTTGGCCAAGCTTTGGAATATTTAACTGTTTGCTGCACCCCTTAATTTTTCTATGTGGGATTTGTCCAAAGCTGTGAGCTTAGAACAAGAGGATCTTCTTTCCTGTTAAGGAAGAGAGCAACGTACGTACTCTGCTTAGAAAGGCAGACCTCTCACTTCCTGTAAAAGTCATCAGTGTGGGGATTATCTAAGTCTCTTGGCAGCCCCTCTCCCCTTCTGTCCCGTTGGCTCAGTTTAGGTCATCTAGATGCTCATTCAAAGTCATCTTCGGAGGAAAAGTAGAGAAGAGGGGAAACAACACTGAAATGAATTAACTATACAGATTTTGCCAATCTGTTACTAGAATGCTGATATTTTCAGGAAAATCTATTTGGCTTAATCTCAAATTGTCCAAAGCTTGAATACCAAGAGCAATTCCACCAAAATGTATGTCAAGGCAGGTATTCAAAGGTGCATGTAAAGAGTAAACTAGAACCAATGGAAACCTAGGAATGAGTAACTCAGTGTTTTTAAATGATCTGAAGGACACCAGACATGACCCTATATTGGAGAGAGCCACAGATAAGCCACATAAAGGTAATGTAGGGAATTCCCAAGGTGAAAATCAAGAGGCCACAGAGCTATCCAGGAGTCCTCTAATGACAGTTTACAAGTGACTCCCTCTGATATTTTTTCCTCCCGGTGTTCCCTTCTCAGAGCTGGTTCTTGGAAGTAGCTCGTCCCTGTGGAAGTAACATCAGAAGGTATGCAGAAACGGCATGAATCCTTCAGAAGAGATCGCATGGTGAAATGGTATAACGGTGGGGAAAAAAAACATGTTTGGGGGTTGGGTAAGCAGAATTATTTCAAATTCTTAACACTGTGCTCAATTCTAGACTCCAATACTGGTAGGAAACAGTGACCTGATGTGCAGAGGAAAGTCGCAAGAAGAGAGAGAGGGAAGGGAACTCACACGGATCAGCACATGGATTATACACCAGGAACATCACGTGCATCATCAGTTCAGATAAGGACCTTGTCCCATTAATCCCACCTGACAGATGAGGAAACTGCAGTTCAAGGAAGTTAGGGGCCAAATAGCTAATGAGTTACATGGCCTAGATTCAAACCCAGGTCTAACTACAAAGCCCATATTCTTTCAATTACTCCATGCTGCTTATTAAAAGGCTGAACGGTATGCCTGCTGAGAAAAAGTTAAAGGAAGGTCTATAACTCATGCTTGACAAAAAAAAGACTGAAAAGTGATATAATGTTTTTGAAGTAATGTCTAAGAAGGGGGAAACTAAAGGATGGTAACCAGCTGTTTTGAAGAAATAAGAATAGGAAACGGACTTCAACTGCAATGTAAAGAAAAGCTTCCTTACCAGAAGGGTTGCATGAAGGGGAGTCAGTGGCCACAGAGCACAGCAGTCATGTTCCTGTGCAGGGACCCCAACGAGGAGACAAAAAGGGGGTCAAGGCAATGGACCCCGATGAGGAGACCAAAAGGGGAGCTGAGTTTACATAAAATGGAAGAAATCACAGAAGGATTTCACTAGAGGGAAGGAAGAAAAGGAAAACTGCCCCCAGAAAGGCAGTTTTTGCTACCAAACACAAACACCAAAGTCTGTGCTACCAAACAGCTCCAAATGGCAGAAGGATGGAGGAACAGAAGAAATGCTAGCTAGGGAAGTAGGTGGGAAATGAGAATCATGATTATCAATACCAAAAACACTTTTGTTTTAATGATGTCTAGTGTAACTATCTTTTTGGAGCCAAGTCCTATGCATTTCCTTTTCTGAAGGTATTTTCAAGCAATATAGATTTTGATCTGAATGGAAGAATTTAAGTGTGGTCTTGTCTCACAGCAGGAGTACCTAAATGCTATATGATCACTTTAGGGGCTTCTGTAGTCTCAAAGCAACTTTCTTTTTCTTTAAACTTTATATTTATGTAGATTTCATAGTCATATCATTTTTGAAAATACCACCCTATTTAATTCTCATATTCCTCTCTATATTAGGTATATCATCCTATGTCAATTTACATTTTAGAATCATGAAAACCAAGGTCCAAGGCAGCTAAGGGGCTTATCTAGTGAATAACTGACAAAGTTAAGACTTGACATTAGATCCTTGAATGGATCCCAAGTCCAGGATTCTTTCCAGAACCCTAATCGGCATTTTCAAACATAGTCTGAGGATTGGCTAACTGTCAACTATACACCACTTCAGGTGAATCAGTTGTGAACTCTAGAGATTGTTTTCAAGGGTGGCAGAAGAATTGCTAATGATAACTGCAAATTCAGAGCAACAGAACTGTAAAAAAGGTCAACTTATCTAGGATCCCCATGTCCCTCTACAGACACACTGATGAGACTATTTCATATCAGTTCTAGACAGTGAGAGGCAACATTTTGCCGGAGACACCCTCCTGGCCATCCGGGCCCCATCAGGCACCAGCCTGGAGGTGCCCATCCCAGAGGGCCTCGATGGTCAGAAGAAGTACCAGATTCACCTGAAGAGTGTGAGTGGCCCCATCGAGGTACTGCTGGTGAACAAGGAGGCATGGAGCTCACCACCTGTAGCAGTGCCAGTGCCGCCACCTGAGGATCTGCTCCAGAGCCCCTCTGCTGTCTCTACCGCTCCACCTCTGCCCAAGCCTGCCCTGGCCCAGCCCCAGGGTGCCTCTCGCCCCAGCAGTCCACAGGTGACCACCCCTGCTCCTGTCTCCAGCAGTACTGAAGCCCAGGTGGTGACAGCTCCAGCAGCTGAGGTCACAGTGCTGGACACACGGCCACTGCTGACCTCTGCCCTGCTGGACAGCAGCCGTTCATCTGGGCCCAACAATCCTTCTACCTCCTTTGAGCCCATCAAGGAGGCCCCCACAGGTGTTTTGGAACTCCCCAAAGAGCTGTCAGAAATTTTTGATCCCACACGAGGGTGCATGAGTTCGGAGCTGCTGGAAGAGCTGATGTCCTCAGAAGTGTTTGCCCCCCTTCTCCGCCTTCCTCTGCCCCCTGGAGACCATGATTACATCTACAACCTGGACGAGAGTGAAGGTGTCTGTGACCTCTTTGATGTGCCCGTTCTCAACCTCTGACTGACAGGAACATGCCCTGTGTAGCTGGGACACAGACTGTCTGACCTGGGGGCTGCCTGGGGACCTCACCCCACCCCTACACAGCTTGAGAGTCACAGATCCCTGGCTTCCCCAGCTTCCCTCACCGCACAGTTCTAGCCACACCTCCCACTCCTGCACTGGCACCTGTGCCGTGCTAGCAGAGCAAGGGACGGGATCAGCCTCCTACACTGTGGAGCCAGTGTTTGCCTATCCTTTTCTGGGGCCTTCTCTCACCTCATGCCCTCCCAGAGCCCAGGCTCAGCTGCCACCCAGGGGCACAGAACTGAGGACCTGCCATAACCCCAATAGGGCAGCTTGTCCAGCCCCACTGCCCTGTTCCTGCTTGCACTCCCACCCCACCCCAGAGGGAAGCCTGGGGTACAGCAGGACACTTGCCGCATCCCCCCCTCAGCCTCCTTCACTTCTTCCCCCCCACCCCCAACCCTAACGGCTCCTCCTGGACCTCTTGTGTGGCCCTCCCTTCTGCTGGGCCCTTAGCCCTCAGGACCTGTAAGTTGTGAGGGGCTGCCAACAGGTAGAAACAGAGGTCTCTAGTTAGGAATCTGGGTGGGTGAGTCTGCCGATTGGCCCAACCTCCTGCTGCCCCATAGCCCCCACCCCCAACCCATTTATTCATTTACCTTCATTTAGAGCCATTTGCAGAGATTTAGAGATTTGCAGTGACGAATGGATTCCTATATAAAGATTATTTTTATATTTTTTGAAGCAAAAGGAAATTGTAATATTTGTACAGTGTCCAAGTGAATAAAGACCATACCTAAAGCAAAAAAAAAAAAAAAAAAAAAGCACTTTTGTTCTCTATGTTGCTGAAGCCCTCTATGAAGACCATGCCCAGAGAAAAATTTTTCCTTCATTTATTTAGCCATTCATTTATTCAGATTTGAAACAGATGAGGTCACCATCTTTTGCTTATTTTTGCAGCACCAAAGATTTTTAAAGGAGTGCATCCTCTGGAGAAATAAATGACAAAATATTTTTAAAAATTAAGCTCACTTTAACATTTAAAGAAGTCTAGTTGTTTAGCTTGCCAAAGTAATATGTAGAAATTTTAAGAAACTTTAAAAATAAGAGTCATTCTGGGAAATGTGGTAAGGATCACAACTATTGGGCATTTAGGCATTGTAAACAGAACATAAACAGAAAAATGAATGGGAAGAAAGTATGGTTATAAATAATAAATTTTAAGGAAGCTACAGTGTCTAAGTCAAGGAGCACCAATCTGAGGTCCTGATTTAGACACTAGAGACTCCACATAATGTGTGATCTATCGGATATGCCCAGATTCATAGACAGCAGAATTTGGTGTAAAGATGCTACCATAAAAGCCTCGTGCCCTCTGGGCCAGGCTTTGTAAAATAATTTCAAGCACAACATTGTTGGTAAGCATGTAGCTCAATGTGATGAATCCCGAATCCAGGATATGCAATGACACTGATCCTTCGCTGCTTCTACACAGAAGCCCCGGTCTTTAAGGGACAGGGAGGGGCTGCTGTGTAAAGGGTCCCATCATCACAGGTATGGCGAGGAGGATGGAGAGGGGTCTCAAATGAAAATGTTTAATCTGATGGGAATTCAAATGACCAAGTGCTCATTTGGAAGCGTGGCTTTAGGGGTTGGCCAAGTTAGTGGAATTGACCAAGTGAACAGGAGAAACAGACAGCTTAGAGCAGCTCCACTTCCTGCATCCTAATCTTGCTGTCATCACACAGCTCTCCTTGGAGCTCTGCCAAACAATGTGCCAGCAGAGAAGCTGCTCCGTTGAGCAGAGGATGTAGACTAACAACCCCATCATCTGCCTCCAGGGAAGGCTGAAAGTATATTAAAGTTTTTAGAAGTTGGATCCTCTCAACAACCAGCCCCATTATTAAGCTACCCTTTTATCTAAAACTAACTTTAAAGTCAAGTGATAGAGATAGCATGTCTGCTATCCCAGCCTTTAAATATGTTTTTCTAACTACAAAATCCAGCTGTTTCCCAAATACGACACTTGAGCACAATGACATCTTCTGGACTTGCTTGTGCCTTCACCTTGCTAAGTCATCAAAACATTCCAAGGCATTTGAATATAGAGTCTTATTTTGAAATAAAGAGTTGAATTTTTAATAGGTATACATCATTTTTAGGATTAGAAGATGTCCCTTATACTTCTGAAACCATCTTTCTTAGTGCAATTACTCATGAGGATCTTGACTGATCATTGATAGAGTCTGTGGGGCTCCAATGTTGAAAGGAATAAACTTAAGTGGGGAACACGGCCAAGGGAGGGTTAAAAATCAGGTCTCTTAACTACTGACATTAAGGGACTACTAAGTACTACTTCTTAGTCTATACAGTTCAAAAACTTGAGTTCAATTTGGGTCTTTGAATTTAGCCAACCAGTGGAACAAAGGGTTCCTTGCCTTAATTTTAAGAACAAGGAAAGCATGTAAGAAAACAAATGAAAACCATGGAGGTGTGCCTTTCAGTGTAAGTTAGACAGCACTCCAAGACTAAGGACCTATTTTAAAAAGGAAAAAAGGAGGAATCTGTAAAAAGTGGCTCAGAATCCAGTACCCAAAGTTCCTATCTGAGGATATCCATTGAAAGTCAGAGGCCACAGAAGGGGGACAGGCACAAATGCATGTAGGAGCAAAGGAAAGGCAGCAAGTCTCACATGAACTCATCAACCATGTGTCCATGGCTAACACTATATAACATCACACTTAATCTAAAATTGGGACAATAGTATCAACTAACAAGAGTGAGGATTAAGTAAAAGGTCAAGACTTTTAAGTAGGAGATAAAAAATTTAACACAGTGCTTCAGCAGGTGCTAACTATTGTTCATGATGGCTAGTTTGTCTTTCAGAGACTATTTGGATTATTGGGTGAAAAATAAAAAGACTTGGAGAAAGCATCCGTTCCTGGTGATGAGGGCCTCTCTCATGAGAATAAAACAATGACTAAATTAGAAGATTGAGGAGAGGCTCCTTTTTCCCACCGGGAGAAGGGAAAGGAGCTGTTTGCAGCTGTGGTGTCCCATGGACAAGTGCTGAAAGCCAGGCTGTGGCCTGAGCATGACCATAAGTTAAGAGCACAAAGAAGGGAGGTGGACACGAGCTTCTATCATTGCTTTGGTATTAGCTCCTCCAGTCTCCTTCCCTCCCTCCTTCCCTCCCTCTCTCTGTCTCTGTCCCCTTCCTTCCTCCCTACCTCCTTCCAATGTATTCCCTTTTGTGTTACTGACTGTTATCCACCTCTTTTATTGTCCTAGTGAAAGCCCTGACACATTCAACACCCAAGATAATATGCAGGCAGCAGTCTCCTATCTGAGGACCACATGGGCCAAAGGGGCTGGCCACAGGGCATCAGGGACGTCAGCTGGGGGAACTGAGTCACTGAGGGTGGAGGGTACATGTGGAGGGCTGGAGCTCTCCCTCTGAATAGCTGGGCTGGCACATGATGCCACATGTAGAAAATCTAATATTCTGGTTCTACAAACAGGGTATACAACTGTGTCCAGTGGATTCATGATCTTGAGGTTTATGTCTCCCTATTCTTGCCCATGGATGTTCTACTCCTACTTTCATGTGCACATATAGGCAAAACAGAGGCCCATCAGGCTTGAAGCACAATGATTTGGTTAAATAAGGTCAAAGGCCCTTATTTTCTTCATCATTCTTTTTGTCTGTTTGTTTTTTGGTCTGTTTCTAAATAGACGTAGTCAGGTAACAGCATCTCTTTCCCACCTTATCATAGTTAGGTACAGCATTCATACCACTAGCTTTAGATATTTTTTCATTGTCAAGTTAGACTAAGAGAATAACAGGGTTTTTAAACATGTCTTGCATATGAATGCAAAATTCAAAATATGCCTGTGAAAAGATTAAACAGAAATTAGGGTTACTAAGTACTCCATATTACAGGAACAAACCAGAGTCAAAAAAAAAATCAATCCATAGTTTAAATTTCCTGCCTGCAGGACATGCTACACCTTACATCCTCTTAAATTCCACAGGTAATATAATTTATATTAAATGGGACAGGTCCCAGCAGAAATTTGTTCTGGCGCCAGGCAAAACAATTACTTTGATGTGCTCTTTTGAAAGTAGTGTGGCTCCTGGGTACAGGGTTTACATGCAGACAAACAGGAGAAGATTTAGATGTACTTCCTCCTATTAATATTATTAAATTGCTAACACATAATCATTGAGTGTAATATATAGAGCTAATCTATTCACTTTTTTTTTTAATTAACCAACAGTTAAGAAGTCAGACAGTCTAATAGTTTGCTAAGCTACACTTTCCTAGAAAAGAAAGCAAAACAAATCTTCTGCCAGCGGATGTGTTCGGAACGAAACCTTTTTAAGATGATGGCAAGACATATGTTGGAAAGGCAATTACAGTGGAATTCAGGTGGGGCCAACTTACATCAAGATTACAGTTCTGTAACAAAAAGCCTTTTGCTGTAGTCTGACTGCATTGCAGGGAAGTCCTCAACCTACACAGGAGCTGGTTTACAAAAGTCTGTTTGTAAATCGACTATCCGGAAAGCAGAATAAACTCTTTTGCTGAAATTATGAAAGTTAAAAACAGGAGCATTTGTGAAGTTCCCATTAGAGGCCAGGTAAGTTGCTAAAAATGGAAGTCCCTTCAAGGCAGAGGAAGGTGTGTGATCAAATAATTCCCACATCGTGATCTCGGGCTGTGAGGGGTGTGCTGTGGTTGCACAGAGAGAGGAACGTCCAACTGCTTTCCCGGCACAGTTGGAGCCAGATTCAAGTCACATGGAGAAAGCAGAGAGCAAGGATAAAGAGAAAGACCAAGGAAAAAAAAAGAGGGATGTGGAGAAGGGAAATACAGAGAAGACAAGTGGACAAGACTTTACTGAAATGCCAACGTGTAGCAAAGATGTCAGCATGGAGGAGTAAGAAACTGCAGAATGACAGAACAGACAGACCAGGACTAGAACTGCAATGCATGTGTGAGATCTCCCACATCGAAGGGAATGCCTCACAGCTCATGCCAACAGCTCCCTGTGCCTGTGCCCAAGGGAAGAGGAAGCCCAGGCCATTGGCAGGCTGCCATTTGTATGCAATGGATGTTTCAGAGTCAGGCACAGGTAATCCAGAGTGCCTTTTATACCACACCATGACTCACCATAAATAGAAGTTAAACTCCCATATATTTACCCCAAATTTTAGGCATATCCTCAGTCCATTTGACTGTCTGATTTGGCCTTTCTCTTCCACAAATAGTGTTTAGTTTTCTCTAAATGATCTTCAGAATTGCTATACTCTGAATATGTCTACCCCATCCTCAAATTCAAATTCTGAAATTTTAATTCCCAGAGAGATGCTATTAGGAGATGGGGGTCTTCGGAAGATGATGAATGGGATTAATACCTTTAGAAAAGGAGCCCCAAAGAGCTTGCTGGCCCCTTCCACCATATGAAGATACAAGAAATCTGCAACCTAGCAGACATCCCTCACCCAACCATGCTGGCACCCTGATCTCAGACTTCCAGCCTGCAGTGTAGAGCTGTGAGAAATAAATTTTTGTTGTTTATAAGCTTCCCAGTGTGTGGCATTGTGTGACAGCAGCACAAACGGACCAAGACAGGTATGGTGTCCATTTTACTTACAGGAGTAAAATTTGAGTAATTTAGTGTAAAGAGGCCATGAAGACATTTGTAAAGACCACAGAGCAGTGGCAGAAGCTGAAATGGACTGCCAAAATGGGACTTAGGTCACAGAAGAAGTTGATATCGCCCAGATGCGGTAGAAGGACTGGAAATTATGTTGGAAACTCAATTACATCATTACTATGCAGTGCAGCTGCTTAATCCCATGTCTCCCACATCCCAGAACCACTCAGCCACAACAGGATTGTTACCTAGAAACATCCTTACTGGAAAAATTAAGTCCTTGCCCAATAATTTCCCGTTAATGACCAATTACCCTAAATGTTGACTTATGCACCTCCTAAATGACCACTCCATCTTTCTGCTCCGTATTCCCAAATTGCTGTCATTAATGAAGAGCTCCCCAAAGAAGAGGCCTTCCGGATGCTTCCAAAGAGGGGCATTTGATTTCTCTATGATTTCCCCCTCACACATTTTAATTGATTGTTAAGTGATCTCCTAACTTGAGACAAATGCTGTAAGGCACAGAACTCTGGAGTCCAGGGCTCCACCAGAATACTTACCCTTTTTACTGAGGTTAACAGTCATATGCTTGGTTTCCCCTCATCTTCAACTACACAGACTGCCATTCACCTTTGAAACAAGGTGCTGACCTTGCATGCTTCTTGGCTTGCTGTAGATGATCAGTAATTGTGAATGAAACTCAGTTTAACAAGGTCTTGATCTTTAATGTTTGTAGCAGTTTTGATGCTGTATTTGATGCTGGCCACTGGAATGACTATTAAGACTCTGTCAGCTCCTAAGCTGGGGTTTTCTGCCCTCAAAGAACTTAGAGTCTAAACAAAGTATAATAAAATAAAACTCAAAATCCCTACTCTCTAGACCTTAAAGTTCAGCAGGATTTGTTATTTATAACCACTTCCATTTCAATCCTCATCTCTATTGTACTTTTCTTCTCTATCTCCTCTCAACAAAAATATGCCCATAAGCTTTTTGTGAGCTGAAGCATCTCACAATCCAAATTCTAAGTGCTTATAGGGGGGAAAACTATAGAGTCGCCTTCTCACTTAAGTCTGGGAAGCAGAACCACACACCCCTGAGACTTCTGCTAAGCTTTTCCCTTAGACAGCTGCAGAACTTGCTAAGAAGTACAAAGACGTATGTAAACACTTACTAATGAATGTTGCTGGGTTACTGTGGACCCACTTCCATAGGAATCAAACTTCAAGGACTCATGTAAAATGGCAACAAATTTGTATGCCTGTAAGATGCCATCACCAGAGGCCCTGACACCCCCCAGCCCCAACCCCTCACAGCTCTGCTCACCTCTCTCACAAGACTTCCCGAGAACTCCCCCTCTGGCCATTGTTACATGTGACCTTATGGCAACTTCCCGACATGAGTTTAGCGGCAGGCTGATGTGTACGAGTGCAGGCACTATAAAAACTGGTTTATTGGATGCAAAAGAGAATTAGGACTTCAAAGACTCTTACTCTGTCAAATTAAATTAACATATGGAACAGCAAGTAAACTATGATTGGTATTCATAGCATCAGCTCTTTGGTAAGGCTCTGGCTGGTTTTTAATGCAGCTTGTTCACTGTTTTAAGTGAGCTATAGCTGATCTTTTCTGGCTACTGAGAAGAATATGCAATGATGTGGGAAACGTTCACAATATACTGTGAAGTGTATAAAGCCAAATACAAATGATACGTAAAGTATAATCTGAATTTTCCAAGTTAAGATAGGCTCTATTTTATATTTAGTTTTTTAAAAAAATTCTGTATTTTACCTATGAAAAAATCATTCCCAAACACTAATGCTTGGTTTCTCTGACTAGTAGGATTAAGAGAGTAATTTTATTTCTTGTATTTCTATGAATTATTTAAAATTTCTAAAGAGAATGCATTACTGTAATAATAATACTAATAATAATACAAGTGTTTTTAAAGAAGACACAATTTTTAAAGAAAAAGATTCCTTATGTAAGTAGAAATAGGCAAAAAAAATAGTGTGCATAAACAAAGACAAGCATTTGCATGCACATCATTGGCACTGTGTGGCTATTAGAATAAGTGTAGTCAGTGCACTTATATGCCTCTGTGATGTAGGCAGTGTCCACACACTGGACAGGTTTTGACATGAAGCATTTTATTTACCTTTTTGTTTATTTTTCTTTATGTTCCTCAACCTAGAGAAGTGCAATAATGAACAAGAAAAATAATAAATTAGTAGATTTTTTTGTTTGTTTATTTTCCCAGAAGAGGTATTGGTTTCAAAATACAGTAGAATGCCATTGAAAAAGCTTGTTAAAGATTTTAACAAAATCAGGCAGGCTGAAGCCTAAGAAATGGACAATATTCAATCATTTTTCTTGCAAAAACAGCAATTTCATTTGATTTAACTGAGTTATATATACTTATACATACATAATCATACTACATATATATTATAATCACTAATTTTATGTAATAAATATCCATTTTGGTATTTATCTTTATTCTCCTGTCATATATATATGTAAGATTTGTTATAACCTACCCCAAAAACAATCCCAAAGCCAGACCTCTAAGAAAAAAAGACAAGTATTTCAAAGTGTGATATAAATGATTTTCCATTTATCCACAAGTTTTTATTTTTTTACATGCTGCTTCACTCCGCAGTTCACCTAAATGAAAGCTTTCTTGGCTGTGGAGTTACACCTATACACGATGCTTAAGAGTTTTAAAATAAGTAGTCAAATTAGCAGGCAATCTAATCCCTCAAATGTTAAAATAATTGTTTAAATCAATTAAATAGCAGCATTCAGAATCATCAGACCAACCAAATGGGCATATCAGAATCATTCTGTGTGTACCTGATTTTATTTATACATAAAATAGCACTACTTTAGGCTGAGGAATTATGGAGTGGCTTGCATTGTTACCTTGATTCTACTTGGATATTTTCTACTGGGAAAAAACAGGATATGCCATAATTACATGCTGAAATAGACTGTCTGATAATTGTACAGTGCTTCATACTGAAAGTCATATTTTTATTAAGGTACCATTGATATACAATCTTATGATGGTTTCACATGAGCAACATTGTGGTTACAACATCCACCCATATTATCAAGTCCTCCCCACATTCCATTGCAGTCACTGTCCATCAGTGTAAGATGCTATACAGTCACTACTTGTCTTCTCTGTGTCTTAATAACTGGTTATTAAGCACAGCTATACTGCCTTCCCTGTGACCCAATTACATTATTCTGTTGATAATAATGCCCTTTAATCCCCTTAACCCTCCCTCCCCAACTCCTTCCCTTTGGTTACTGCTAGTCTCTCCTTGGAGTCTGTGAGTCCGCTGCTCTTTTGTTCCTTTGGTTTTGCTTTGTTGGTACACTCCACAAATGAGTGAAATCATTTGGTAATTGTCTTTCTTCACTTGACTTATTTCACTGAACATAATACCCTCTAGCTCCATTCATACTATTGCAAATGGTAGAATTTTTTTTCTTCTTATAGCTGAATAATATTCCATTGTGTATATGTACCACATCTTCTTCATCCATTCATCTACTGAGGGATACTAGATGGCTTCCATCCCTTGGCTATTGTAAATAGTGCTGCCATAAACATAGGGGTACATATGTCCTTTTGAATCTGGGATCTTGTTTTCTTTGGGTAAATTCCTAGGAGTGGAATTCCTGAGTCAAATGGTATTTCTATTTTTAGTTTTTTGTGGAACCTCCATATTGCATTCCACAGTGGTTGAACTAATTTACATCCCCACCAACAGCGTAGGAGAGTTCCCCTTTCTCCACATCCTTGCCAGCATTTGTTGTTCCTTGTCTTTTGGATGTTGACCATCCTAACTGGTGTGAGGTGATACCTCATTGTGATTTTGATTTGCATTGCCTCATAATTAGTGATTTGGAGTATTTTTTCATGTGCCTGTTGGCCATCTGAATTTCTTCTTTGGAGAAGAGATCCACTGCCCATTTTTTAATTGGGTTATTTGCTTTTTTGGGTGTTGAGGCATGTGAGTTCTTTATATATTTTTATATATTTTGGACATTAACCCCTTGTTAGTTATGTTATTTACAAATACATTCTTCCATACTTAAAGATGCCTTTTTGTTCTACTGATGGTGTCCTTTGCTTTACAGAAGCTTTTTTAGTTTCTTGTAGTCCCACTTGTTCATTTTTGGTTTTGTTTCCCTTGTCTGAGGAGATGTGTTCAGTAAAAAGTTGCTTATGTTTATATTTAAGAAATTTTTGTCTATGTTTTCTTCTAAGAGTTTTATGGTTTCATTACTTACATTCAGGTCTTTGATCCATTCCAAGTTTACTTTTGTGTGTAGAGCTGGACAATAATTCAATTTCATTCTCTTACATGTGGCTGTCCAGTTATGCCAATACCAGTTATTAAAGAGGCTGCCATTTCTCCATTGTATATCCATACTCCTTTATTGTATATGAATTGACTATATATGCTTGGATTTATATCTGGGCTCTCTATTCTGTTCCATTGATCTATGGGTCTGTTCTTGTGCCAGTACCAAATTGTCTTGATTACTGTTGCTTTGTAGTAGAGCTTGAAGTCGGGAAGTGTAACTCCCCTGCTTTATTCTTCCTTCTCAGGATTACTTTGGCTATTCGAGGTCTTTTGTGGTTCCATATGAATTTTAGAACTAATTGTTCTAGTTCATTGAAGAATGTTGTTGGCATTTTGATAGGGTTTGCATTGAATTTGTACATTGCTTTAGAAAGGATGGCCATTTTTACAATATTACTTCCTCCTATCCATGAGCATGGGATGTATTTCTATTTTATTGGTGTCTTCTGTAATTTCTCTCAAGAGTGTCTTATAGTTTTCAGGGTATAGATTTTTCACCTACTTAGTTAGGTTTATTCCCAGGTATTTTGTTCTTTTTGATGCAATTGCAAATGGAACTGTTTTCCTGATTTCTCTTTCTGCTAGTTCACCATTAGTATATACGAATGCAATAGATTTCTGTGTATTAATTTTGTATCCTGCAACTTTGCTGAATTCACATATTAGTTCTAGCTGTTTTGGGGTGGATTTTTTAAGGTTTTTTATGTACAATACCATGTCATCTGCAAATAGGGAAAGTTTAATTTCTTCCTTGCCAGTCTGGATGCCTTTTATTTCTTTGTGTTGTCTGATTGCCATGGCTAGAACCTCCAGTACTATGTTGAATGAAAGCAGGGAGAATGGGCATCCTTGCCTTGTTCCCGATCTTAAAGGAAAAGCTTTCAGCTTCTCGCTGTTAGGTATGATATTGGCTGTGGGTTTGTCATATATGGCCTTTATTATACTGAGGTACTTGCCTTCTATACCCATTTTGTTGAAAGTTTTTATCATGAATGGATGTTGAATTTTGTCGAATGCTTTTTAAGCATCTATTGAGATGATCATGTGATTTTTGTCCTTTTTGTTAATGTGATATATGATGTTGATGGATTTTCAAATATTGTATCATCCTTGCATCCCTGGAATAAATCCCACTTGATCATGATGGGTGATCTTTTTGATGTATTTTTGAATTCAGTTTGCTAATATTTTGTTGAGTATTTTTGCATCCATGTTCATCAGGGATATTGGTCTATAATTTTTTTGTTTGTTTGTTTTGCCTGGTTTTGATATTAGAGTGATGCTGGCCTCATAGAATGAGTTTGGAAGTATTCCCTCCTCTTCTACTTTTTGAAAAACTTTAACGAGGATGGGTATTATAATGACCTTTTCTAAATGTTTGATAAAATTCAGTGGTGAAGCCATCTGGGCCAGGCATATTGTTCTTAAGTAGTTTTTGATTACCAATTCAATTTCCTTGCTGATAATTGGTCTGTTCAGATTTTCTGTTTCTTCCTGGATCAGTCTTGGAAGTTTGGATTTTTCCAGAAAGTTGCCTATTTCTTCTAGGTTATCCAATTTATTAGCATATAATTTTTCATAGTATTCTCTAATAATTCTTTGTATTTCTTTGATGTCTGAAGTGATTTTTCCTTTCTCATTTCTGATTCTGTTTAAGTGTATAGATTCTCTTTTTTTCTTGATAAGGCTGGCTAAGGAATTTATCTGTTTTGTTTATTTTCTTGAAGAACCAGCTCCTGGTTTCATTGATTCTTTCTTCTTCTTTTTTCTTCTTCTCAATTTTATTTATTTCTGCTCTGATCTTTATTTTGTCCCTCTTTCTACTGACTTTGGGCTTCATTTGTTTTTCTTTTTCTAGTTTCACTAACTGTGCGTTTAGGCTGCTCATTTGGGATTGTTCTTCTTTCTTGAGGTAAGCCTTATTGCAATATACTTCTCTCTTAGAATGGCCTTCACTGCATCCCCCAGATTCTGGGGAGTTGAGTTGTTGTTTTCATTTGTCTCCATATATTGCTTGATCTCTGTTTTTATTTGGTCATTGATCCATTGATTATTTAGGAGCATGTTGTTAAGCCACCATGTATTTGTGGGATTTTTTGTTTTCTTTGCATAATTTATTTCCATTTTCACACCTTTGTGGTCTGAGAAGCTGGTTGGTACGATTTCAATCCTTCTGAATTTATTGAGGATCTTTTTGTGGCCTAGTGTGTGAACTATTCTGGAAAATGTTCTATGTGCACTTAAGAAGAATGTGTATTCTTCTGCTTTTGGGTGTAGAGTTCTGTAGATGTCTGTTAGGTCCATCTGTTCTAATGTGTTGTTCATTGCCTCTATCTCCTTACTTATTTTCTGTCTGGTTGATCTGTCCTTTGGAGTGAGTGATGTGTTGAAGTCTCCTAAATTGAATGCATTGCATTCTATTGTATTCTATTTCCCCCTATAATTCTGTTAGTATTTGTTTTACATAATTAGCTGCCCCTATATTGGGTGCATAGATATTTATAATGGTTATATCCTCTTGCTGGGCTGATCCCTTTATCATTATGTAATGTCCTTGTCTCTTGTTATTTTCTTTGTTTTGAAGTCTATTTTGTCAGATACAAGTACTGCAACTCCTGCTTTTTTCTCCATTATTTGCATGAAATATCTTTTTCTATCCTTTCACTTTTAGTTTGCATATTTCTTTGGGTTTGAAGTGAGTCTCTTGTAGGCACCATATAGATGGATCTTTTTTTTAAATCTATTCTGTAACTGTGTCTTTTGATTGGTGCACTCAGTCCATTTACCTTTAGGGCAGTTATTGATAGATATGTACGTATTGCCATTGCAGGCCTTAGATTCATGGTTACCAAAGGTTCAAGGGCAGCTTGCTCACTATCTGACAGTCTAACTTAACTTGCTTAATAAACTATTTCAAACACAATCTAAAGGGTCTTTTTTTTCCTCCCCTCTTTTCCTTCCTCCTCCACTCTTTATATATTAGGTGTCATATTCTGTACTCTTTGTGTATCTCTTGACTGACTTTATGGGTAGTTGATTTAATTTTGCATTTGCTTAGTAATTAATTGGTCTACTTCCTTTACTGTGGTTTTATTTTATCTGGTGACAGCTATTTAAGCCTTAGGAGCACTTTTATATAGAGCAGTCCCTTTAAAATACACTATAGAGAAAGTTTGTGGGAGGTAAATTCCCTCAAGTTGTGCTTATCTGGAAACTTTTAAATCCCTGCTTCAAATTTAAATGATAATCTTGCTGGGTAGAGTATTTTTGGTTCAAGGCCCTTCTGTTTAATTTCATTAAATATATCATGCCATTCCCTTCTGGCCTGTAAGGTTTCTGCTGAGAAGTATGATGATAGCCTGATGAGTTTTCCCTTGTATGTGATGTTTTTTCTCTCTCTGGCTGCTTTTAATATTCTGTTCTTGTCCTTGATCTTTGCCATTTTAATTATTATGTGTCTTGGTTTTGTCTTCCTTGGATACCTTGGGTCAGGAGATCTGTACACTTCCATGTCATGAGAGACTATTTCCTTCCCCAGACTGGGGATGTTTTCAACAATTATTTCCTCAAAAAGACTTTCTATCCCTTTTTCTCTCTCTTCCTCTCTTAGTACCTCTCTAATGTGAATACTGTTCCTTTGGATTGGTCACACAGTTCTCTTACTCTTCTTTCATTTCTAGAGATCCTTTTTTCTCTCTTTGCCTCAGCTTCTTTGTTTTTCTGTTCTCTAATTTCTATTTCATTTACCGTCTCCTCTACTTCACTAATCTGCTTTTAAATTCACTGTATGTCTCATTTCAGATGCTGTATTTTTTTAAGTCTCTATGTCTTTCTTGAAGTCCTTCCTGAGATCTTGAATATTTTTCTGTAGCTCTGTGAGCATGTTTATTATTTTTATTTTGAAATCTTTATCAAGAAGATTGGTTGCTTCAGTTTCACTTAGCCCTGTTTCTGGGATTGGATTTGTACAAAATTCTTTTACTGTTTCATATTTCTAATGATTATTATGAACTAACAACTTTATGTAGGTGGTGCATTCTAGTGTCCAGAAGCTCTATTCTCTGGAGCTGCCCAGCACCTGGAGCAATGGTGGGTATGCAGGCAAAGCGGCACTGGTGCCTGCCAGGAGGAAAGAGCTCTTTCCTGCTTCTGGGCTGCAGTATCTGTACACTGCCAGGGCAAGTGGGCCAACCATGCAGGGAGGAGCCTCTGCAACACACCCCTGTAGCTGCCATAGGTGGGGCTGCCATCAGGCTGGCCTGGCACAATGGCAGGGGCAGCAGGTGAGCAGAGTGGTGCCTGCCAGGAGGAAAGAGCCCCTTCTTGCTTCCTGGCTGCTGTGCCTGCCTCCACTGCCAGGGCTAGTGGGCCAAGCACACACAGAGGAGCCTCTGCTGTTACATTCTTGTCACTGTGGTAGGTGGGGCCGCCCTCCAGCTGGCCTGGTGTGATGGTGGGGGCAGCAGGTTTGTGAGCTGGTGCTGGCCAGGAGGAAGGAGTAATAGGATGTGTATTGCAGTGGGTGGCCTTGGTGCTGCATTGCCAGCCAGGAGGATGGAGTGCCTGAAGCTCCTGAAAGTTCCCAACTTGCTGGGCTGGGTATGCCAGGACAATTTTGTCCACCTGTCCTTACTCCTGAGCAGCAAGCTCTGTGTAAACCTTGCCCCTTTAGCAGCCCTCTCACTGTTGGGAAGTCTTTCAAATGTCTGCCTTTCTTTTGTCCCAGAGCAGCCAGTTGTGGGTATCTGTTCTACATAAGAGGCTAGAATCTCAGTCTCTCCGAGCATTCTGCCGTCTTTACTTTCCAACCCCACTAATCTCCAGGGCACCAGGTAATGTGGGTTTGTGTTCCCAGAGCAGATCTCCACGGGTGGGTGTTTGGCAGTCCTGGGCTTCTACACCCTCCCTGCTCTGTTTCTCTTCCTCCCACCAGTGAGCTGGGGTGGGGGGAAGAGTTGGGTCCCATCAGATCTCAGCTTTGCTACTTTACCCTTTTCCATGAGGTCTTTTCTTTTCCCCAGATGTAGGCTGTCTGTTACAGTTTTCTTTCAGGTTGCTCTTTCAGGATTAGTTGCACTTGCTGTATTTTCATGTTATATGTGGTTTTGGGAGGAAGTTTCTGCCTCACTTCTCACACCATCTTTTTCCACCCAAAGGAACTATCGAGTGGAGTGATTCTTTTCAGGAGACCAGACACCCTAATTTCAATGGTTTTTCTGATCAAGATGTGGTTTTAATAGTTTCAGAGTTAATCAGAGAACCATGTGTCTTGAATCTCAGATGTCAATATTAGAAGTCATTTTTGAATGAGTTGCTCTGCAACTTGTAATTGTTAGATGAGTTTATAATCTAGATGATGTAGAGACTGCAATGTTCTGATCACCCAGCAGACTGCTTGAGCCTAAAGACAGCATTGGGTGGAAGCAGCACATCCAAGTCCAGGCCGAGATGCTCAATCTATAAGTTCTATGATCTTGGACAAAGCTCTCAAGCTTCCCTAGCCAATGATCCTCTGGAAAACAAAGCTAAGGATCTGTCTGTCAGTTAAGAGGTGCTTTGCAAATTACTCTACAAAGTCAAGACGCTATAATTACTATTTACAGTAATCACTATGTTGTGTACTTGGCTGACATTTACTACTACTGGAAATACAACTTCACCTCCTCCACATGAAACATTTCCTCTTGTGGAAACCCAGCCTCTCTAGGCAGTTATGAGGAATGTAAATTTGTCAATGTTGAGTCTTGTTTCATTCCAGCAACAAAAATGAATATTATCTGCTGTCTACTCATTATCCACAGAAGCCCTTATCTGACCAAACAAGAAGCGAGGAGATGTGACATAGCTATGGGTTCAGGTACTCTGTGATTTAACATATTCATTTTCAAGATGAAGGAATGCTGCCTTCAGAACACAAACAGCCTCCCTGGGCCCACTGATGTCATGTTTGACAGGGCTGTCAGAAACATTTGGCTAACATTTGACCTAAATAAATACTCACTGTGACACTTGGAACCTTTTCATTGGATCCCTTTTACAGCGGCTCTTGCTAACCAGCGACCCTGGCTTAGCCCAGTCCTCCCTATGGTGCCTCAGTCGGCTTGGCCTGCACTTGTGACGACAGTCTTCCCAGCTTTCCCCAGAAGGTATTCTCCCAACTGAATCATTTTACTGTGTGCTTCAGCACTTCTGCAAACTTCCTTAATAGGCTGCAATTTATACTGCCTCAAACTATTGACTTAAAATCAACCAATTACTTTTTTTTTAAACCCTAGGCTTTCCTTCCTTTTCCAGCATGCACCGACCATATATATTTAGCTTCACAGCAGGCACTACTTCAGTGTGAAGTGTCTCACGTGTCAGCCCTTTTCATCAGCAAAGTCACTAGTGTTCCACATCGTGGGATTCATGGAAAATATATGAATAAGTCCTAGATCAACATATGAGGAGATATAAAGCAACTAAACGGAGATGATATTTCCAGTGACACCTCATGTCTTGGGGCTTGTTTTGCTTTGTTTTTGTAAATATACATTTCTCCTTGGACTAATGTTTATATTTATAAATAATGTGTATTCTCTCTTTCTTCTCTTATGTCGCACGTCAGCCTGCTTTATTTTATTTCTAATCATACTACCTGGTTCATATGATCATCTTAACTCTACACAGTTGAGATGTACAAGTTTGAATTAATGCGGGTAAGCAGCACATTGCCATTTTACATGAGACCAGAGGAGAGTGAGGAAGCTGAAATTTCAATAGGCTGCACTGTGAGTTGAATAATTAGATGTGTGGCATGAGCGGGTCAAAATGTGGTTGTATCAGAGTTGGCCAGTAACATCAGACTATGGTTCTCTACTTCCCCCAGAATATAAATGACACCAAAATACTCTGTCGTCTGTTCCATTTCCTCATTTCTGGGCAGCTGTTTTCTTATGCTGTGCTATTTACTGCCAAAAAGGGGTCTGGCCATCTAGAAATCAATTAGTTTTGTTTGAAAGCATTTGCCCAGGCTCTCTATGTTAAGTGATGATAAACAGAAGAATATAATTTGTGTCTGTTTGTTTTGCTGTATTTTAAGGAGCTCCTGGGGATATTTTAAGGAGCTTCCTTTCTTTTCCAGGAAAGACAGAGAAATTTTTAATTAGAAAGACCCAAACTCAAATCCCATCTCCGTCACTTATTACCAGTATGATCTTTAATTTTGTGTAAAATATCTCATTTTTGTGTAAAATGGAGATATTAGAACCTAGCTCACAGAGTTCTTTAAAAGATTAGTTTTGAAGAGTGTGCCTGGTATGGAATGTAGGACAAAACAGATGTTCAGTATTGTTGGTTTACCTCTATGGAGAATAAATTCAGATTATCATAGGCCTTCATAAATTCATACCAATTATCTTTAAGAAACTGAGATTGGCTCTTTAGTTTTATATTCATTTGGAATGGAAAGAAATCTTTAAAGTGGGATGATCCATATTGTGAAAAAACATTTGAACTTGACCTGTAGAAGAGGGACCAAGTCTTACTCATTTCTGTGCAGAGCCACCGACAAAGTTGGCTTTTTTAAGTAAGTTAACCAACATCACCAAGTTTTGCTATGCTTGAGCACCAATTTTATGGGTCTACCATAACACATCTTGTTTGCTGATATACTTCAGTTATATTTCAGATACAAATTAGGTTTTCAAAGACAAAGTAGGTTAGTAGTGATGGCTTTTCGTATGTGAGTGACTTTTCACTCTTGTTTGAAATGTTGGACTGGTTTCCTTGGAATAACAAGCACCTAAAAACATGATTCAACAGAGATTTGTGGAGAATTTATAGATTCAGGTCCTCAAGAGTATAGATAATAGTAAGATCTAGTAAAATACTTTGGAAATGAGAATCTTTGTGTATTACCTTTGTAATTTATTTATTATTTAATTATAAGTTTATATACTTAAGTTTTTAACAATTGCTATGCTTAATAACCAGCTCACAAAAGTCCTGAAAAATCTAATAATCTGTCCCCAGTGGGCTCTGGCACACCACAAAAATCTCCTGTAAATAACTGGCAGTTTTGGGTCTGTCTAGCTTTATCTGTACGAGGTGAATTTAGTAAGTCTTCAGAAATGACTAGAGCCTCTACTATAAAAATTGGGCTAATTTTGTTTTTACTTGTCTTTTCGAGAACAGAAAACCATAAAATTGTTGCTGTGGTCTTTGTACCGGGCTCTCTGCATTATTACAGTTCACAGAGCTGGGCAGTTTCCTTTGACACGGTTGGCTCTTGACCAGTGGGTATGTGAGCTTGCTGCAGATACTAGGAGGAAAAGTTGATGTCACTTATCTGGTTCCTACCTGAATCACACACAAGATTCCAATCTGATAAACTCTGATTATTGGCACTTAGCTATGCTTTGAACTAGGAAAAGATTTTACCTAGCTTGATAACACCCTGGAAAGGACTTCTGGGGAGAAGAGCCTGTCCGTACTCTGGGGGTGAGGAAAATGAGTCCCTCAGAACAGCAGTGTGGGAAATGCTAAGCCATTTAGCAAATTAAGATCTAGCTCCCTCTTAACAAAGTCTCCTCATATACAAAATGAGAGTTAGTAAGGCCTTACCAGAGAATGTGGACACTGTTTATGTAATTGCTGTGGTAGAACTGAGAAGTAGCAAAGACTGAAATAATCCAAGGGGATCTCAACTCGAATTTTTTTCATTGTCAACAGAGTAAACATGACATAATTTTCATGGTCAGCAAATTAGTCAAATAATTAGCAAAATAATCTCAACTGCATATACAAAATAATCTAAAATATGAAGTAATTTTCCTTTCAGTCAGGGTTTTAGAGAACACAAAATAGTCAGATGACAGAGACAAAAGATTTTCCCCCTCTGTTGTATTTTATTATTTACGTATGAGTTTATGAAATTCCCCACATAGCTGCCTCAGTGTCTGACTTTGTGAAAAGTAGAAAAATCCAAGCATCAGGAGACTAGTTACTTAGGTGACAAAAGTGTTGACAGGTTAAATATGAGAGGGCAGGTCATGACGGAACTAGAAATATCAGCCTTCCTAAGATCTAGTGGGATATTTGTAAATTAAAATGAAAACTATCCAGAGATGAAAAGACTTCAGTTCTTATCATAGAAACAACACAGTCTGGAAAAGAATCACTTTCTTCCTCAGAATGTAAAATCCTAAAGGGTTCACAGATCACAGTAAAACATCTAGAATGTAGAGTCTAGAGTGAACAGGGCTTTTCCTAATCAGCATTCAGAAACTTGGCCAGAATGTTTCCATTTCATTCCCTGAGCCAGAATTCTTCTCATCTAGAGATAAACTTGATTCAAACCCTCATCTCCCTCTACTCAAACCTTCTGTGATTAGCACATCATAAAGCAGATTTCCCAGAGTGTCTACGTCCTGTGATGATAAGGAGGAAGGCCAGAGAAGTAATGGCGTGAATTCGGAAGCAGGGAAAAGTAGTATCTGAAGGCCTGATGGGGGTAAAAGGTTAAATGCAGGCACTAGAGAGAGTAAATAAACATCGAACAGGACTTGCTCCCAAACGTGTCATGAACTACGAACTATGAAATAAAAGGTTATTTGGAAATATTTGGGTATTCGACTGAATACACTGCTTTCATGTCTTTGCAAGCATGAATTAGAAATTCGACAAGGGACAGACTAGGAAGAACACTGCAGTGGCAATTTGCCAGATGTAGCTGCAATCTGATACTATAACGTCCCTGAGCCCCAGTTTCCTCATCTGTAAAATGGGAATAATCATAACATGATTTTGCAAGGTCACTAGGGTGATGAAGGATAATGTGAATCAAGTGTTTGATGTAGCTGGTGCTCAATACACAGTTGCTCTTGCTGGGATCATGGTAGATACACAGGAAATTTAAGTCCTGAAAGGGTGGCAAATATGTTCAATAACCATGTGTATGAAACACCAGAATATTAAGTAACACTGATATTTAAAAGCTCATGAAATTTTCTTAATGGAAGAAACAAGGATGCTCAGTGAGCACCTTTCCTGACCAGGTGCAATGGGGCTCCAAATACCAGCCACGGCAGATTTCCGTGGAGACTAGGAAGCAACCCTTTGTGAGAGCTGCCAAGACCTGAACACTGGTTCAATATTTACGGTAGGTTCTACTGAACTGACTGTAACAAGCAGCATTAATCAAAACCTACATCCTGAAAGAATATGCCTACAGTGCAGCTCTGCTGAAGGTGGTTTTCTGTTGTACCGGCTGTCAAACTTTATCCCCACCTGACCTAAACGTTAACACCTGTGCATTTCAAAACTTACTGAAGGAGGGATCCCTGGGGGCTAGGAAATAGCATCACCACATCTTGGCTAGACAGCAGTCTGGTGTCATGTTTGTTACCTAATAGGGACGGAAGCGCATACTGAACACCCACGCTTAAACAGGTCTCACTAGAATGAAAATAAAGAATTAATATCCATGGCTTGTGGAAGCATCAACCATTGTGCTATCCTTGCCTGTGGACAAATCATTTGACTTTCTTTATCCCAGGAGAAATGATGAACGTGGCCCCCTCCCCACCCTCACCGCCCCGCGACATCCCTTTTGAATTTGAAAGCACTGTTCTGCCCTGTTTCTCACATTGTGCTCTCCCTGACCAATCTCTTTTGTCCTTTTCCTTGGGCCCCCATATTAAGATGGAATATATGAAAATGTGTCAGAATACCTCTATTAGGATGCCTAAAAACCTACCTATTCCCAAGTTAGATCACAAAGATTTCCATTTAAAATAAGAGTTATTAAAAAAACCTCCCTTGACAAATAAAATGATGCAGATAACACAACTGCATGCTCTCTGGCTTATGATGTCCCTTTCTTTTTTATCAACAACTAGTGTTATTTCACCTAAGATAATCACTTCTTTTCTATTACAGGGATCAAGTTTCCACTAACCAACTCTACATACTTCTTGGAATCAAATAGGAAACAACAGCGACCCCATAAAGCCTGACACTGACAACACAACTCGAGATGTTCCAGGTGTGAGGTCAGATTCTCACGTGAAGTGTTTGTTCCACAGATGCATTCATCACAACGACAAGATATTTTCGGTAATTATATACCAGCATGTAAGAAAGATCTCTAAATGAGATTCTTCATGCGGTATTCCTCCAATGTTTAATCAATTAGGAAAACACAGACCTCCCGGCAGGCTGCGGAGCTACTGTAGATCAGTTTATAGAATCCACTTGTGTCCAACAAAGACCGGCAATCGGCCATTTGACTTCTGCATATCAGCAAAGGTCAGAAGATCTGCTTCTAGAAATGACCAAGCCGCATGTGCACACACGGAAATGTACGTTCATTAAAAGGAAGGAAAGGCAACGACTAAGAGGAAGAGGGAAAAAACAGAGAAAAGGCAAGAGCGAGAGAGCACTGCACCTCCACAGCAGCAGCTTTGTGACCCCTTTGGTAATGTTACCCAGTTTTGTTTATCATGAAAAGATCCCAGTAATGCCTCAGCCCCATCAAACAGCAGACCCAGTCCATGAATGGCACCTATCAGAGCCCAGGGTAAATCCAATGATTAGAGGGAATTCGCCAAAGGGCCTTTGTAGCTGAGAAAAATGCCTACTCCAGAGAGGAATGTAGAAAATTCCTGGGAGCACAGGCCCTCCTTTGTTGGCAGTCTGGCGGCATTCTGGAGCAAATAAAGGGACAAAAATGGGATCTTAGATGCAATGAACATTTGAAGAAAATGTTTTTCAAAGACCTCCTTGAAACACTCCTTTTTAAAAAACCAAAAAACTATTACTCGGCTAAAGATGAACTACCTACAGAACTTGGATCCAAACCATTTTATAGTATTGCATATCCAGGAATATAGTTTGAGTTAGATCTCCCTTGTTCTGCTGAGTTTCCTGGTTAAACAGTAAGCCAAAGTTAAAACTTTCCAGATAAGAAAACACGTACACATGCACACATTCACTCATTCACCTCAGATTTACTGACAGGAATAACTGAGATTTAGCACAGCATAAAGGCATCAAGCAAGGAAACAGGATAGCAAATAATACTGAACTGAGTGTATTAACCAAACTTAGACCAGGACAAAACTTAGAGCTATCACCGTTATCAAAACATGCACACAATCGATCAGAAAATCTGCTCGGCAGACGAAAAAGGATGAAGGAGGGAAGTTAAGGCGTAAGGACATTTGTTCTGTGCACAGAAGCAATATTTGTTTCCTGAAAACCCCTAAATACAGTTTGGCAAGAATAACATGTCTTATACTGGTTTTAATACTCAGTAGCCTGGGTCTACCAGGGCATGCAAAAGAAATGCTAGGCTTACTAGTCTTCTCTTGGTATGTTCTGGAGAAAACAGAATCTTTTTAGTTTTGTTTGGTAAGAAGAAGCTGACATAAGAGAAAATGAATCTGACTCTCAAAGTACAGTGGTGTTTTAAACCTTAGACCTGTAGTACTCTTTGGAAGGCACTGGTACATCTGAATTTCTCATTTTTTAAAAAGCCTCCCTCCCTGCCCTCCCAAGACACAAACAATTTTAATGACTTTTCTGCACAATGTACCCCTAAGTGTAATACCTTTCCTCATAAATCTTGTTATAGACTTATTTTATGTTCCATTTTAATGTTCGCTGGGTTGAGGGAGGGGCAAAGTAATAATAATGTAATTCTAATTGAAGGTTTTCCTCCCCTTTCTCCTGGGCTGAAATCTAATAAAATATTATTTGTTTGCATCTTTGGAGAGCTATTCACTAATATTTTTCAAAACCATAGTAAAGTGGTTGCAAAGGTGGTGTCTTTATTGCTTTGCAAATGTTGTTCATTTTACTATTTGCTTTAAATGCCATTTTACTAGTACCAGTGGATTACCTTATAAAACTGTATTAAGATGCTATTTGGGGTATACACAACAAATGCAAACCTTAGGATTATTCTTCTCCATACTCACATCTGTTTGCCCATATAACCCATATAAAACACTTCTCTCAGACTTCCCTTCCAAATAATTGAGCATACATAATTGTGGGGTTATTGCATCACTGTTTATGACCAACCTTGCTCTTTCTAAGAGTTCCTCCAATAAGTATCTACCTTGGGGTGTACTCCCATAAAGTTTATACATCTGTGCACCAAAAGGGAGAGGTCAATTTTACTTTTGCATCATTAAATATATAGTTTTCCAAAGACTAATGAATACAATACTTTCTCAACATACATGATGGCTTAAAAAACAATAAGTATACTTTCCTGATGCATTTTTCAAATTTCCTCGTATGTCTGAACTAAAAAGGCTTTATTATTAGAGTTCTTAGGAATAAAATGCTTAGTTTTGCCAATGTGAAAAAAAAATTCCCTTTGAAAGAAATGTCCAGTGCAGAAATAAATTTAAGTATAGAACAAAATAAATACTCTCAATGACCCTGATTCAAGATTCCCTATAAATGGAGTACACCTCTTCACCACTACAGAGTTCTCTGAAATCTGGCCAAATGCATAAATCCTGGAAACATCTTCTAAAAGATAAGAATGAGCTTGGAAAATAGATCATCAAAGAAATATGCAGTGCCTATAAAATAAACCACACACATACACACAATTTTCATTTACCAGACCCTCTTTCACAAATCTAGCAGATGGTAGAAGTTTTAAAACTAAGTTTTTCAAACTGCAATCTGATTTTCTATTTAAGCCAGAATCCAAAGCATGTTAAAAAATATATGAAGTGGACATAGTAACAGCACCATAACCACACTCACATTAAGTTGGTCATGGAAGAGAAGAAAAATTTAAGAATTGTAGATTCAAAATTGTAACACTGTTTTGTTAAGTATGTAAATTTTTACTCCTCTACCTCATTTATTTATAGTGCTACAATCTAAAACAAAGTGAATTAAAAAATTCCATACATTCTCCTTCAGCTAGTGACTTTTTGGGTATTCTGAGCAAAAACAAACACAACGATAAGGAACAGCTTTCCTGTGCAGACCAGACTCTAAATAGAGCTGGAAAGTCAGAAATCAGGCTTGCTTTTCCTCTTCTTAGATGACTTAAACCATTCTAGTATATTTCTTTTTTGATCTCCAGCGCCCCCAAAAAACTAGACCAGTTAGGCTTTTTGTCACTTAGCTGCTTAACTCTTGGGACTACAGCTCTGATTTAGCTCTTGTGAGCAGGGATCTCAAGCCAGTAAACCATGAAGGTGAAGTTCAAAGGGAAGAGGGTGTTAAGCAGCCATTGCTTTGGAATAGTACAATGTTCAGTAAGAATGGACACCTTGAACAATGAGGTGTTTCAAAATAAGTTCTGTTATACATCCATTTACAAATACAAATCTTTCAAGTGGACTCAATGCTGTCCCACCCCCAACCCCAACCTGATCCCACCCTCCCACCCCCACCCCGTTTAAAACTTGTGCTCTGGAAGAAAAAGATGTTACAGTGAAGATACAAAAACTATAATGAAAAAGGTAATTTGTTCTTTCCAAATTTATCTGTGTGGCCTGTGCTCATACAACGTTGAATTCTGGAGTGCCCTGCCATGGCAGATCTTTTCCGGAGGCTAAGTGCCCCAGACCACACCGACTTGAAGAGCCGGTAGATGTTGTCGTGAACAAAATAGGTCTTGCCGCGGCCCGTAAAGGTCCTCCTGTACTACCAGCAATTAGAGAGCCGAGCTGTAATTTCACCCCTCCTTCATGCAGGACCTGTCTCCCTTTCTCCAGGAAATGGGGGCCGAGTTAGTGGGGCATGACTATAATAGGAATCTGTGACTGGGGAACAGTGTAGCCATCAGTATAAATCTGTCATAGACACACTCGCAGAGGAAGAGGGACTTCCATACACTGCAGCCTTTACACTTTTTGATGCAGATACAGATTTATGGCGCACGGGAAGCAGAGAGCCTTTGAGTCAAAGGGGCCCTGTGAATCAAGGCCATTTTGTAGGTTTCCGCCGCTCCAAAGAGCTACACATTTATAATTGTGCTTGAAGTCAGCCTCCTTCCCGCCCCAGGAGGCAGCACCATTTGGTTGAAATAAAACTGAGGACTTTTCCCAACAGCTGGCCAGCTCTAGTTTTAAGTTTTAACAACAGGATGAATGGATTGAGAACTGCTGAAGGGATCAAAAAGCATTATGCCAGACTTTCAGAGCCCCTTCCCTGACTGCACAGTTCCCATGTATCAGATGCATTCAGAGATGATGAACTCTGCTTCCCAGGGCATTGTTCACCCGGCACAGATGACTCTTTCACCATGATACTTAGAAATGATCCAACTGAGACCTTGAGGAAATGTCTGAAAAGGTTTCAGATGAGAAAAGAAAAAAAAAATTAGCTAGAAGTAAATGAAAAACCAGCCCAGAGTTGGTGTTAATTAATTAAAAACACCATTTCAAAGCATCCCTAATAGAAGACTTCCTCCATGCAGCCAGTATCTGATTCAGGGAGTGACTCAGGCAATAAAATCACAGTTGGGACGACTCTTGTGGTGCTGGCAAGCCAAGTTCAATATTTTCCCTATGAGGCATGCCTGTACTATAAAAAGAATGTGATGTTTGAAAATGAGTGTCTCTGCTCTCTGTGTGCTGGCATTAAAAGCCTTTCCTAGCCCTCTTGCCACATTTCGAGAGTACAGTATGAATCACAATCATGTGGCGAGCACCTCCTTGCCAAATTCTTTTATGCTGCTACCACGGTGAATTCCCTCTTAGGCTTCTGCCAGCAGCCTCTGTCCCCCAGCCAAGACCATCAGTGCGAGCGTCGGTGGAGAGACAGAGCACTCTGCTTCACATTCACTGACGAGGAGACAAGGAGGCCCATGATTGTAAAGAGACCGTAATTGCTGAATTGACTGAGTGGGCAGGAGGGGACAGAAGTCAGTTGAGAGATGAAGCAAAGAGGCTAGAGAGAAATAACAAGACCCACAAACAAGGGACTGAGGCTTTGGAGTGCTGCCTCTCTGCCAGGCATGGGAGTGGGCTCTTTAAATTCACACTTGCATGCACAGAATAGTCCTGAGAAATGATCACTGATGTTATGGGTGAGGACACCGAGACCCACAGGTAATAGAGAAGTGGCTGGCTGCATTCCAGGCTTAGGCTGGAACCCAAGCTAGTGCCCCTATCTCTTCCTTCTCTCTACCCCACCATTTTGGCTCCCAAAGTTCAATCTTGGAGAAATCAGAAACCGCTGTTCTGATGTCTTGATCTTTTTAACATTTAAGCCACTCTTAACTATCACTGTCCTCTAAATGCTCATAATGCCACTATCAACAATACATGTTTATTAAAATATTTGTCAGCCAGATTCATATCCATAGGGCTCATTTTCCATAGCCATGACCATGGAAGCCATGGTAACTCTAACAGTCATCCCCAGGTGCTGCCCCAGGGTCATACAGGGAGCTGGGAGAGCGTATGGAGGAAAATATTGTAGTTGAATATTATGAATCACTACTGATGGAATCACTCAAAGTTTATCCTCTACTTACCCCTGCATTTCCTTTAACTATTGCTGTGGTTAACTACAGATTAATCGACTTGCCAGTTTTCTGGCTGAGTCTCCTGGAAACCTAGCATCATCTGGCCCCTAAAAAGCAGAAATGGATCAAGAAACCAGGAAGTTCCCTAGAGTTACAATGCTTGTTTATCCCAGTCTTCTAAGTGGCCTGTTAGGTATGAGGATTTAGAATCAAAAGCAGTGGACGAACTAAGTGTCTATACTTCACATTAAAAAGACAACTATTTCCAATGGCTTGGAAGAGGAAGATACAGAAAAGGAGGTAAATGAAGAAGTAGAGGGCTCAGTTCACAGGCAAGAGTGTACAGATGAAGCAGTAAAGTGGTCCTTTCAGTCCCAGCCAAATTCCAGAAGGAGCTAACCCTTCATGGAGTTCTGGTCTACCTGAAAGCAGTGTGGGGGTGGGGGACACTGATTTTCATTGCACATGTAGCTAGCTTGAGTCAGCAGTACAATATGGTTGCCAAAAAAGAAAAAAACAATTATGTCTTAGGCAGCATTATAAAAACAGTTTTTAGAATACTATTAGGTGATGGTCTCATTCTTCCTTGCATTGATCAAATCCCAAGACACTATTCATGAAACATTTAAGTAAGATTTTCAAAGGACTCAAAACTAAGACTTACTACTATATTAAGTCCATCATTCATTTAACAAGCATAAATTGTGTAGCTATTATGTCTCAGGCACAGTGCTAAGAGCTGGACATACGAAAACACATAAAACATGGTCTCTGCTCTACTGGAGCTGAATATAGGGGGATAATACAATGTTTTAACTGCTATTCTTAAATAATGGCCTGTATTTGGTAACTGCTAACTCTGTGGTGTAATAATTTTCAAGATTTGGGCAGTTGTCGCCTTGCCTATGTTTTTGCTAATAAAATTAGCCCAGAGGAATTTATAAGATTCTTTGCTACTTAAGCACTCTCTGAGTTGGTAATGTTGTTCTTGTATGGATCCGTATTTGTAGCAATATGGAAGAAATAAAAGTGGGTAAGAATTAGTGGGAAGACAGCTTGCATTTTCTTTAGTGAAGAAGGCAGAAGAATTTTTCAGAGTGATATACTGTATTAGCGGGGTTAGAGTATAGGAAGAAATGGGTAAACAAATACAGCAACTTTAAAGCCAACCTGCCCTGCCTGGCTCTAGCACTTATTTATGAGCTGCCAAATTCTCCAGTAGATTATTTTACCAATCTGTGCCTTGGTTTCTTTATCAGTAAAATGGCGATGATAACAGTACTACCTCATTGAGTTATTGTGAGAAAGAGATGAGGTAATTCTCACAACCCTGATATGTACTTTCCCATGACCTAAACCACTTTAAAACTGAATTGTTGACAACTACCTACCTACTTCTGTAAAGTCGTACCCCAATTCAGCCACCATTCTGCAGAGCTGGAATATTCTGTCCCACACCTTGCTGGCCTTGTGCACTGGGTTTTCAGTTAGCATTCTAGGAATGGAAACTCTAGAATCCTCACTTGTTTTTTGTCTTTGCGTATATACAGTTATTTACTATATATGTATTTATTATATGTTTACTATAACAAGTCATTTGGACATCTACAGTGTATGTGAGGACTCTCAGATCAGTGCTAAGATTATTTCTGTGGGAAAGATAAGAAACAAATGCCAGATAACTGGCAGCTGGCAGTACACTGAAGATATTTGGATTTGTAGAAAAAATCCTTTTCTTTCCTAGAACTTGAGAGGGAAAAAAAATCAATGGTGCTACTGTAATTAATTACAACAGCAAGTCTTACCAAAATCCAAATGAAAGATATCTTAAGTACCCAGCTGGATACTGGAGTTCATGTGAGAAAAATTTTTTTTTTAAGTTTAGGACATTAAAATGGGCACAATTAAACTTCTTTAAAAAAATGTTTAATACTTCAGAAATTTTGGTGTAGACTAGAGTAAGGTGATAGCAAAATTCCAAGTATAATAAAACAAGCTATCAAGCGTGTAGTCCTTCTGGCTAGCATGCACAGAGGGCAGCTTCACACTGACAGAAAGAGCACAAGCTCTGAAGTCAGTTAAGCTGAACATGGTGCATCTCTAAAAAGGGGTTGTGGTCCTTGGGTCTCCTAGTCATCTTTGTTGTAAGAGTTACATGAGGCAAGCTGATCAAAATGCCTAGCACACTGTTGGCATGCTATATACAATGATGAATGAATCAGTAAATCAAGGTATAAAGTTTTATTCAAAAGTTTCCTTTTAAGAAATTATCTGTGCCTCCCTAACCCATAAATGGCATCCTATTCCCCTAAACCATTAAAAGGGCATTTCTAATCTCCGAAAAACCAACTGCTATTTCTTATAATCTCTGTGAAGGGCTGTGTGTGTGTGTGTGTGTGTGTGTGTGTGTGTGTGTGTGTGTGTGCATCTTTGTGTGTCTGAGAGAGAGAGAGATTAAGAGGAAACTCTAAAACCTAATGTGTGATCCAAAAGACACATAATGCCTTGGGATCAAAGGAAAGGAAAGCATGAATAGAATAATAAACTTAAAAGTTGTTTTTTCTTTTTTTATAACAGCTTATCTTTGACAGGCAATATTGATTACACATCTTACTATGAAGTTCCTAGTGACCAAACTCCAAATAATCTTTGCTGTTTAATTATTGTTATTATAAAAGTCAAGATCTGAATATTGTTCTGTAAGATTTTCAGAAATATTTTTCAGAAATATTCTTCCATTCAGTGATTCACTGGAATGTCAACTTTAAAAGAATAGTCAAGTGGGGTTTTTTGTTGCCTTCTTGGAACTGGCCTCAGTGCAAGTCATCAAACTTTCATCTTTGAAATTCCCAGCTAAAATAACATTGATGGCACAGGGGTCCATTTGTGTAATGAACTCTTTATAGAAAGAGGCATCACTTAAATTGCCAAATAAGTGGAGTGAGGTAATTGGCCTTCTACAATTCTGGGCCATGAAGAACATGCATTACTTTCTAAATGGGCTCAAAGTCATTAAAAATCCCAAGAATTTCATAATGCAACCTATAGCTCAAGAGAGTTTTGCCTTAAGGGGCACTGGAGGAAGGCAATGAATACAACAGGAAATGAGAAACTCAATGGATGGTGCCTTCAGATAGCAAGAGTGTGTTCAAAATAAGGCAGAGACTGAGAGTGGCCACTGCCAGTTGGCTCTTGGATGGCAAATTGAGAAGCTTTGTCTGGAAATTTCTCTTGAACTCAATGTATGCCCTGGCTGGATTTACACCTCCCTCCCAGATCACCTCTGTATTGTCTTTTAGTCAATGTCCTTCTCAGTGATTCCCTGAAAGAATGATGGATCAAAAGAAGCTGCTCCTGGGGAGCAGGAAACAGAACTAAGGGTGCTAGAGTCTTCAACCTTAACTGAACTGTCAGCTTGAAAGCAGTTTTAGAAAAGTCCACTTTAAATTCCAATCAGCTTTTCCTTAAAATAGTGTGCTTTTCCAAGTCAATGAACATTTTAAAAGAGTGGTGACAACACAGCAACAAAGATATATATGTAAGCCGAGTTTAAGATGTCTGATCTTTGACCTAGTAATTTGCTAGGTCAAAAAAAAAGAGAGAGAGACATTTTCAAGGCATAGATATTCAACATCAAATTCAAAAATAATTTTGAAAATGTGACTCTCAAATTATAGTTGTTAGTTACAAAAATCTTCTCATATTGTTGTTGTGATTATTATCATTTGGACCAAGAAGTGTGGGAAAGGCAGCATGCCTCGAAATTATTTTTTAAGAAGGAAGTTGGTCTGAGATATTTAGAGTGTGCTATAAGGTACATGAATGATCTTGCTGCCTCAAAACAAGCTACTTTCCAGCATGTTATTTATTCCCAGGGATTGCACACATTCCAGATGACATCACCAGGGCTGCTTGTGCACAAGAAAATAAGCAAATGAGACACACATTGGCTCATGTGGCAAAGCACTGGGCTTGCCAAATGGAAAAGAACAAAAACAGGGAGGGAAAACATTTTGTTTTCAACTATAAGGATATTAATAAAACTCAAACCCAGCATTCTGTGGCTGTATTTCCCAGGAAGAAGAGTCTCTTTTGGCCAAAAGAACATAACAAACTTTTGTATCTGAGAAATATGTATCTCATGTTTAACCATTTACCCACCAAAACCCACCATTTACCATGACTAGGGCTGGAAACATGTTCCTCTGAAACTTGGACACCAAGAAAAAAATTGAGGGCAAATTCTACGTAAATAATCTATAGTTCAGAGTAAGTCAACTTAAAGAGGGTAATTTGACACATTATATGTTACAGCTTAAAAGCAAACACTTCTCTAGATAAAATTCTAGAGAAAAAATAAACGGTCACCATATAGTATAGTGCTAACAAGAGGATGAAGGAGAAAAATATGAAAATTTCTTAAAAGAGAAGACTTCTTATGCACATGCAATTTATAGACACGAGAGAGAAATGCAAAAGGCAAACTTTATAACACTGAGGGACAATTAATAACAGAATCAATTGGAAGCCTTATTATGATTTAAAACTTACTGGACACAATTGTAAGAAAATTCTAGCTTGGAAATCACCAGTGATCAATAATATTAGTAAACACTTATATAGCCCTTACTATGTTCTAGGCACAATTTGAAGGATTTACATAATTAACTAACTCTTTAAATTATATATAATAAGAGAGCCACATTTAAAAAATTATTTTAAATATGTTAATGTTCACAACAACCCATTATAATAATATGATAATCTCATTGTCATTTCCATTCTAAACTAAGGTGGCTAAGGCCCTGTGAGATTAAGAAAGTTGTCCTAGGTAGCACAGGTAATGATAACTAGCACATATTAATCTAGATGAGGCTAACTAACAAGACTTCAAAGACACTAATAAATATGGAGAGTTTAGAAGCATCATTCCATTAGGATATGAAAATCTTTGATAGGGAAATTGTTACTTACAACAGTTAACAATGGTGAACCATTCAGACTGCTTACCTCGAAGATACAAACTGTATGCATAAATGCAAAACCTTCTTTAGAAATAAAGGCCAACACAAATAAAGTTTAAATTTCATTCTTGAAATAGCAACAGCAGATACACTTATGCATTGATATTGATCAGTCATTATCAAGGGAGCAGCTACAATTTGGTAAAAATGTTAATTTTTCCCAAAAGCCCCTGGGCATGCACATATATCAAAACATCACAGGAAATTATTTTTCCCGGTTTCTAATCCCTTCATTTACTCTCTAACTTAAATGATAAATACATATGAAAAAGACAACTGAATCCTTGATTTTAATTGAGTAGATTTATTTGAAAAGGCAGACTGGTTATAAACTGTGCCGATTTCTGGAAACATTAGAATTTTGAAAGAAGTAGCCTTGGCAATAATGTAGACCAGCCTTTAATATCCAAGGGAGAAAACAGTGACCCACAGAGATCAAAATTTGGGTTAGCACTAACATTAAGAGGAATACTGGACAAAGCAGAGTGGCTGAACATAGGCACACTTACTTACTAGCTGAGTGACCTTGGGCAAGTTACTTATTTCCCTAAGCCTCACTGTCTTCATCACAAAAGGGGGAAATATTTCATGGGGTTGTGGTGGAAACTGAGATGACAAATACAGAATACTTCATTTGCACAATACCAGACGCCCAGTTAGAGCACAATAAAAGGTCACTGTTGTTATATCGTTATCTGCATGAAGTGATTCACAACCAATAAGCGTTGGAACTGGATGTAAAACACTTTTGGAATATGTGATATTAAAAGCTGGTACCTCATTCCTTCCATATATCCACTGAGCCTCAGGGGGATAAGTCATATATCATTAGCGTTCTCCCTGAAGGTGGTAGGTAGTATGTGCCACCTCTTCTCTTCTTTTAACCCCTAGAACAAAATCCTTCAGCTTTTTAGGAAGTGTTTCCCATCAGAATTTAGCTTCGAAGTTGAACATTAAAAACTCTCTCTCGGTCAGGAAGGTTCAGAATGCACTTTCACAAAGATAAACATAGATTCAGGAAGTCTGAACAGCAAAGATTCCACCGCTCACATTACACGCTTCCTCCGCACTCAAGTGGGGCTCTTCCTGGAAGGGGGAGACGAGTCTGCCATTTGATTAATCATTCCAATACCATCAAAACTGAACAAAATCCTATAGTCAACCTGATTTTAATTCAAGGAGGCTTACTGTTCTCTGGGAAAAGCAGCCCTGTTTCAAAAAATATTGTGCTAACAAATCAGGTTATTTATGAAAAACTCCCTACTTTTCTGATTTGCTTGCATCTCAGGTTCCCCTTCAAATAAGACAAGCCAGTTATTGAGGGCTTCCTAAGTGCCAGGCATTGTGCCAAGGGCTTTGTCTACGCTTCCTCATTTACAACAACCCTTAGAGGGAAGGTGTTATTCTCACCCCCATTTTACAGATGACATAACTGAGGCTGGGGAGACAAAGTCGTCCAGGATTAGATCACTAACAGCAGCGCTACTACAGTCAAACAGGGGTGTGGACAAGCCTTCAGGAGTCCTGGCTAGTCCACGGCCCAGGTAGGTCACGTACTCTCTGGGCCTCAGTTCCCTGTTGGGGAGGACGCAGCCCCTCTTGAGTTCCCTTCCTCCCTGACTTGCCCGGCCGCCGCCGCTGCGGGCTGCTTTGTTTCCACGCTCAGCTGCTCTGGCCGGGCTCCTGGCAGGGTTCTGCCCTGCTTTGTTTTTGTTGCTGGACCTACTACAGACGCACTCCTGGCAGCGCAGCCTAGAGCAGCCGAGGCTTCCTCTTTCGCTCAGTTCCTGGCCGCTTCAATATGAACAGAAAAGGTGGGCAGGGGCCAACTGGCAGAAGTCGCAGAAATAGCGGCGCATGATTCTCGTCGGCGCAGCAGAAAGGTCGGCAAGCAGGACCCCGCCGTCTGCCGAGTTCTTTAATTGACTAAGGTTGCTTTTGGCACGCACAGGCACCAGGGGTTTCCATGCTCATTTCCCTCCAGGCACAGAAGACAGCCTTGAAGGTAATGCTTCGCAGTCCCATGCCAGCAACTGAGCGTCCAGGGACAGGAGATGGAGACTTTCAACTGCAAAAGCCACATAGGAACCCCAAAATCTGAATCTCTCATTCTGCAGCACGCAGCCTCCTCGGGGACCTACCGAGGGTTCAGGCCACCCCCGAGCTTATGGGAAAAGGTGTGCAGTTCAAGGGTGTGTAAGCAGCAGTGACTCAGTCCTCCCAGCACATGCGTGAAAGGCGGGTCCCCGGATTAGCAGGCTTCCTTCCCCAGCATGCTGCTCTCATTAGCGGCTGCCGGGAGAGGGGGTGCGGCGCGTCTGCAGTGAGCTGGAGCCAGTGAGTCCGGCTCTCTCCTCAGCAGCTTCTCCTCGCCCTGTCCCTGTCGGTCTGTCTGTCTCTCACTCCCTCCGGGTCTAGGAGCCGTCTCAGGCCAGGGCAGCTCCAGTCAGAACTGGATCCTTCCCCTGCTTAGTAGCACACAGGAGGATTTGTTGGAGTGCTTTTTTGTTTTGTTTTGTTTCGCTACTATTAAGCAAGATTGCTCCATAATCCTTTAAGTGTTTTTCAGCCAAGTTTTATTTACATACCCTGGCTAGCAAGCACGTGATCAACCCAAGGAAATCACGGAGGGAAGGCAGATGCTACATCTGAAAAAAATCTGATGCTGTTTCATTGGAGGAGACACCCACAGCTGAGATGTCAAAAGGACAACTGTCTCTTGGGCCAACACTACACAAAACTCTCAGACTCTGGAGACCCTCAGAGATAAGAAGAAGGAGCTGCTGAGGTAGGGCGCAGAGGCGAGCTGTCCTGCTTCTGTCTCCTTTCCTCTTTCACTCTCTCCACTTGGGGCAAAGCTGAGGGAGAGCCAAACGCAGCAGCTAATATGGGTGAACAGCGTAAACTGTCCATTCACTGTACCACAGTGATACACTTAAAAGCGGTGCCTTCCTACAGTTTCCACACCACCCAGAAAGCAAGCTGCCTTGGCACCCACAGAAGGACATGTGAAGCATTCCCTAAAGGCAGTCTTTCAATCAATACTTATTGAGCGGTTTTGTGTGACAGAATCATGCAAGACATATCAAGGAGCTTTTTCTCTTTCTGCCCATGATAAGGGTGACTAGAACCGGTTGTGCTTATTCCCATTTCTCAGAACTGTATCTGATGCTCTGCCAGAAGGTTAAATGGATCCTGACTTACCAGCGCAGGTTTTTAAAAAGTAAAAGAAACCTAAACCCCAAGACCTAGGCTCCTGGGATAAGGATCTCTACCAACGAGAAATCTTTGGACATTAAAATAAGCCTTTCCTGGGAGATATCAATGAGGCCTTGACCATATATAGTCCGATTCTCAGACAATACATACTACACCAACAGGGACCTTCTATTTCTGACTCACAGCCCTTCCTCCACACTGCCAAGCCGTACAACTTAGAGCAAGTGGTTTATCTTCTTTGAGTATACATTTTATTATCTTTAATATGAAGGGCCAGTGTTAAGGACTTCTAATTTTCCCATCTAGTTCTGAAATGAAATATTTGCTAATGAAAGAATCTATTAACATTGTCACTGGCAGTTTTTTATTTGATTCTTTAAATACAAAGGGCAATACATGCAACACAACACAAAAATATGTCATTGTCATAACCTCTGAGAGAAATGTTTTTGCAAAATTTTCCTTGCTCTTGGGAAAAAAACATCATGACATCAGGCTCCGTGAGTGATGAGATGCCATTGATACATGCTTGGGGGTGGAGGTTTTATGTTTTTACTTTGAACTGAAATGCTTTGAAAGTGCTAGAATTTCCCTCTGTGGAAAATGCTTTTGCCTCTAATATTATCTCCAGTTATCGAGGGTTGGTGTCAAAGGTTTGTGAATGGGTTTCAGAATGTGCGAGTGGCACCTCCCATCGTTAGCTGTCTACATTTTTTTATAACCACTTGCATACTTTTGGTCAACCACTGTAAAATAAACAGCCCTTCCCAAATGTTTTTGTTTTCTTTGACAGCATAGCAATAATTCACTTGGAATGTTGTAGAATAGAATAGCACTTTAATGCTGTTGTAAGGCTAGCTTTTTATGATTGGTATTCGTCAAGTTGTTTTTAAGTTAAAAGATGCCAGACTGAAAAGCACATAAAACACTGTGGAGATATGTTATGCTTAACCCTTCTCTTCCTATCTCTGCAAAATATATATAACCACACATGCACATACATGCATAAATATATGCATAGATGCATATTCAATGTATGTATGTATATGTATATATTAAAAATGATACTCTTAAATGTTTGCTATTTTTGTTTTTGTACTTGTACATTTGTCTCATACTTGAGAAGTATAACATTTAAATTAAGGTAGTTTTGTGTTCATGCAAATGAAGATATAAATTAATATTTGGTCCTGCCTAGAAATATTTAGAAAATATGTTAATACGTTCTCTGCATACTTATATATTCCTGATCCCTTTTCTCTAGTCACGCACATACTAAAAAAGAAGTTTAGAAGAAACATAAAATTTGGTTAAGAAAGCTTTATTTTCTTATTTGGTGGGGGGGAGACTATTGTCTCAGATGTATATAATAAAGTATTTATCTATGTATCAAAAATGGAGGGATAAAAGTTGACTTGGGAACCAGCACAGTTTCTGTGCATCAATACATCGAATATCTTTCTATAGGGTAACATTTGAACTAAGAAATTGGCGTTTGGACAGTTTCATTTTTATCCTATGCATCCTCCTCTCTGAAAAACCTGTCTGTAGTCTGCACAACATGGCTCTTCAACTGTGATCTATGAGAAGCATGAAGAAGTCTCATGTTGAGTTTAATTTCAGAGGCTGAGAGTTTATCAGCTGAGCCATCTCACCTGCATTCCTTGCAAGGGATTGGAGCCCTCAAAGCCTGGCCTAGCCTTGGACTTCTCCAGCAGAGAGCAGTGAAACACTGTCAGTAAACTTAATTCTGGAAACCAGAGCAGCTTCCAAGCTAAGAAAAAGGCAGAGGCAGAACTGGCAGGCTCATCAGAGTTGCAAAGACACTGGCGAAACTGGGCTTGTAGATTTTAAAAACTGGGTTTGTGTTAAAAGATTGATGCTGATATTGACAGCACTGTATATATTTAGACATTAAAATATTAGTCAAAATAGCACTTTATAGCAAGAGAGGACAAAAGAAAAAGCGTGTGCTTTCCAAAACTAGCTTACTTTGATCGTACGATTATACATTTATTAGGTCACTTTGATTAGAATGCATTACTATCACAATGTCGACTCTTGAATTCCAATCTCTGGCCATCTACCTTGGCAGTTCTTCAAGCATCCCTTGTTTGCAGCAGGGTAAATGCTCGGTAAATCAAGTGCAAGAAGCAGTTTACACAGACGCCTTCTACAGGAAGGTGGCTGCAGAGGGCCAGTTTAAGAAGCTTGAAAATAGCTTTCCATGGCTCCAGTTCAAAATGAGGTTCATAGTGGGGATGTGCGAATGGCTTTCCAGGTAAAGTGATTTACGCATTACACACAAACTTAACAGTGTAACACGAAAATGCAAGAACTCTGGACAACCAGCCCTTGGCTGGGGTGTAAATGAGTTCCTCTCCTCCAATCAAGACAGAGAATATTAGCAAATGGAATATGTTTGTGCTAAGTGGCTCTCAAAGAAAATGCTTCTTCTTCTCACAAAGGAAGTATAAGCATTTACAATCCCATGATTAGTATATGTAATCTGATCTGTTACTTTTCTTGGATAAAAAGGACTTACTCCAGTGTTTTTTTTTCAAGCAAAGATATCAGAGATACTATTCTGAGGAGATCTAAAACAAAACAAAATAAAACAAAAATCCAGGCAGATCATTCATTTACTCCACCAACGTGGGAGATGAGCTAATGCCCCATGTAGGCATCTCACAAACTTCTAACTAGTGGCTTGATGAGCTGGCATTCTGGAACTCTGGCTGTCTTCAAGTGCTGGCTCAGACGCCAGTCCCCGGGTGCAGGCTGCCAAAATAGTAAGCAAGGCCTGGGGCACCACACATCCAGGGAAGAGGGCAGCATGGCACCATGCCCCAAAAAGCATGCTGTACAAAGGATGAACTTCCAAAAGGAGGGCTCACATCAAAGGTCCCCGCGTGTTTTACATTCCTCTGGTGACCAGGCTCATTTTACCTTCCACTGGAATCTCCTCTCAGCTACTCTAGCTCCCCTTTCTTGAAGGAAAACTCCTTCTTCTTTCCTCCTCCCTCAGCCCCTCTCCACAGTACCATCCCAGCAAAAAGAAACACCTTGCAACCAGAAAACCCCTTCCACAGGGCAAGAGAGCCACCGCCAGCAGAGCGAACAGCAAAGCTTCCCTGGGACAGAACGTGGCGGGTGCCCAGGCTGTACTGCTTGGGAAAGTGCAGCCCCACCGCTCCACGTCAACATTCCACCCCTCGCCTTTCCCAAGGTCTCAGAGAGAAAACCTTTTCTTTCTTTCTTTCTTTTCTTTTTTTTTTTGTTCTTATCAGTTCAAACAAGAACAATGAATTCCTCAAGCCCGCAAGAATGTGACAAGGTGTCAAACAAAGCCAACCAGGAAGGTGATGTATGGCCTATGGGCTGCGGCTCCCATAAATCACTTCACAAACCAGTTACAAAAATGAGTCCCGCAACCCAGAGCCCAGGGTACCAGCTCCCTTCACCCTCAGAACATGCGCACCCCTTGCCCCCGCCCTCCAGGACCCTCACCACAGCGCACCTGTCACCCTCCCTCCCACCAGCAAACTGCAGGCTCAAGGGTTAAGCTCTTTTCCTTCTGTGGCAAATACAGCTCATACCTGGTGGAGCGCTATATAATTCAATGTGCGGTAGGGATGTGTGTTCATATGGCTTTGTTGAAGGCTTTCTGGAAAGTTCTATCATGGAACCCTAATTTCAAAGGTTTATAAATGGAAAAAGTATTTGTTGTGAGGTCAAAATTTGATTTAGAAAGTTTGAGCTTAAGTGGTGAAATGACTTAACGGTTTTCAAAAATCGGATGCCAGAAATTGTTTTGCATGCTTTATAAATGATACAAAGAGAACCTGAGAACCACCAGTCTAGAATTCCTGCTTGGGTTCCTAGGATACGTTTTTCTTGAAAGAAGAACTGGATCTAGAGTTGTGTACATACTAAAATTAGGAGGGGAATGGGAGAATTTAACATTGCCTATGTGAAGTAACTTACTGGCAAATACATGATTACCAATTTCCATCACTGTTTTAATACATCTGATTTGTACTTTACAGTGTGATTTGGGAGCAAGTACAGTCTAAACTCCTCATGCAAAAATGTCTGAAAATATTTAAATACAAGTGATTGACTAATGTTCAGAAACTTAGAATCCATTCCATGAAAAACATAGTAGAAATTCTATTTCTTTAAACTGCCTTAAATACATATTTAACAGACCAGAACACTGAAGTAAATCATTTATAAACATGCTTTCATATGATAGATTCATTTATAGCTGTTACATTCTTACACAAGTTTGGGAGAAAAGAAAGAACTTGCAAAGAAACAGTTTTGTTGAAAGCTAGAGGCAACTATAAGAGAGAGTAAGCACACCAATGCCTGCGCAATGGAGGTCAGGATTAGCCTAGCTGAATATAGGTCTAGTTCTTCCCTCCAACTGCTTTCTTAAAGATCAGAGACTCTAAAAATAGCTGGAGCAGCAGAGATGAGCTCATTCTCTACTGACTAACCTTACTCATTCTCGAATGACAGTAAAAATAATTCAAAGCAAAATACAATTTATAAAAAGAAAGTACCATCCACCGCACTGGTAGTTTAAACTCATAGAAGGTTGACTTACGATTTTGATGTAAGCCTTGGTGTTAAAAACCACCTAAGTATGTGAAAAGTGCATAAAGGATTCTTTGCAGTATAGCATGATCTTTAAGATTTTATAAACGACAAGTTCTTCTAATGCATGTAAATAGACCAACTTTAGATAGTATCATTTACTCATTCAAGAACATAGCTATTCAATTAAACGAAGTACATCTGTTATTATTGCCAATAAGACAACCAAAGAAAGAATGTACTGAACCTTAATTCTAAGATGAGAATGGAGGAGTAAAAACTCAATTTGCCACTACTTTGGGAGAATTACCTGTTGCATTACTTCTATTTAAACACAAATATTTCTTCTTATTTCTACACATATGTATGGCCATAGTGTCAAGCTACATGGTAATTCTACAAGAGTATTACTGGGGGAATGAAAACTTCCTTATTGAATTAAGGAGAAGAGAAGGTAAAATAGTGCACGCACATCTGTGAGGTGCCGATTTGTTTGCACTGGAAAAGTCTGTAGAGAAAGCTACCTCTTTCAAAATGGGACTATTTTCCTAAGATGGATCTCCAAACTGGAAAAGGCAAAGAAGAAAGTATTGGTGCTGACCACTTAAAATTTTCTAATATTGTAAAGCATACTTGTGAAAATATTAACCTCCATATACAGATGCAGAAAAACAGATGAGTTAGAATCATGATCATCCATTGTTTTATATATATATTAAAAAAAAGTATCCTGCTAAGCCTTAAGGAGTTTCCATGGGTAGATCTGGGCAGCCTGGAACATATTATCAATGAATCCAAGGAGGAGCAAGTGTACACAGGTCGCCTGCACTCTGTCCAACAGAGCCTGGGAGGCCCGGGTGAACCACCCTGTGCGTCCAGACTCTTAAAACAACTTATAGAAGGAACCACATCTTCAGATGGTTTCCTTCCTACAGCAAACCTAGGTTTGGTTGTTTGGGAGAGCAATTCATTCCCATTGAAAAGAAGACGGTTAAAATTTCCTGAGTATTTTGCCTCATGTCAGCAAAGACTTATCTACATTTTCACCCCATATGAAGTCACAGTAAGGCTGAAAAAGCCTTCAATTAAGTAGCTGACTTTACATAGCTTTAAGTCATATACATTTTTATATTCTTATTACTTATATATTTTATATATCTATTATTTTTTTCGATATATTTATTAATTTTTATTTTAAATTTGCAAAATAAGCTTTATTGTCATAAGTAATAAGTGAGACCTATGAAAGTATTAGGGATAAATTTTTAGTCTTATTCAGAACTAGCTGGTGTCAATCAATAAACACAAACTAAGATCCAACTCCGTTTCATACATACATGAAGATAGAACAATTTAAAAATTACTGTAAATTGGCCTCTGTTCCACTGATAATTCATTCATCCAGAAAATACTTACTAAACATCCAGTGTGTGCAAAGAGCTACAGTAGGGTACAGAGAGGTACAACTGGAATCTCGCTTATTATTTGCCATTAATTGGCATACCTCAGACTGCCTTATATTGTTACCTATATTGCCTATCTTTTTACCTGTGTGACTTTTTTTACATAAGGCAGGGACCATACATTAGACCTCATGAGTGTACTGCTCAGTCCCTTCTCTTTATCACTGGACTTAACAATGATAATTTTCTGAGGATGAATATAATAAAATATAACTCAGAATAATCTGATAATGGTCATATATATACATTCTTTATATGACTAGTAAGACACTACTAAGCTCTCTTAATATTATGGAAAATTGAAAAACTTTATCTCTAACACATTTGACTCTTTAAATAGTGCCACTGAAAGTCACTCCTCTTCTCTTCTACTCCATTCTATTAAAATAAATACTGTTCCTAATGTCATGAGTGACTATGTACAGCCACATATACTTTGGCTTGATTCAATATGAATAAAGTAGTGAGAGAAGGAAAGAAAACTTCTCTACTGATAATTGTCCTATTAGGTCTTCCCAGCACCACTGGTTTCTAACATGCCTGGTAACAGAATCTAGACAGATTGTGGTGTAGCTTGGACATATTCATTCCTTGGATACTTTTTATAAGACATAGTACTGTGCACTGACAACACAAGAGGAAGGAGGCATGGTCTGCTGTGTGAAAACACATCAACGAACAAAACAGTTGTTGTGCACTGTGAAATGTGCTCTCCTCAAGGGGTGGGCCAACTCCCTTAAAGGCAAAGAAGAGGGGGAGTACCATCTTTGAACTGGGGCTGGGGAGATTTGTTGAGACTTGTTCAGATGGCGTTAAAGGTAAAGAATATGACAATCAGAGCAGAGGTGTGAAATAACCAGTGTAGACCAATAACCAGTCTTTCTGTGCTAATTAAGTGAAGACAATGACTGGTGGATACTAGGAGGCAAGATTAGAAACTAGACCTAATGCTATAGTCAACATAAGAAATATGGATTTTATCCCTTTAGTGAATGGTAGTCTTTGAAGGCTTGTGACAGGAGCATGATAGGTTTTCGTCTTGAAGATAGCACTTGCAGTAATACTGGGGCCCATAGAGACAAAGTAACAGTGGTAATGCAGGAAAAGAAGACTCAAAATACATGAAGCAATAAATGGCAAGACTTTGTGAGCGCTGAAATGAACAAGGGGTTAAGGCTGATGGGGTGAATGATGGCACTCTTACCTAAGCTACAAATACAGTCACTGAAATGTAGGTAATGACTGAAACATAGATGTCACTGAGCTTACTCAGATGGACACATAGCATGAGAAATAAAGAGAGCCTCAGTTAGACCTTGGAGATGAGCAACGGGGAAAGGCAGGGGGGTAAGAGAAGAGGCTACCAGATCTAAGGAGCTATCAGGAAAGCTTCCATTCTGGGATCCAAGGAGAGAGAGTTTGAAGTAGGGAAGCAGGCCACTGTGTCAGATATTTCCGAACAGACAGGAGGATGAGCACTGAGACGTGTTGCTTGGTTTTCACAGCTTTGAGGTTATCAGTGACCTCATTTAGAGTACTTTCGGTGGGATGGAGGGGGTGGAAGCCAGATCACATTCAGCTCAGGAGTGCCTGAAAGACGTGGAGAGGTGAGAATATATTTCACTTTGCATCCTGTAGCCTCTGCTATTTCAGAATGGCTTCAGCCTGCCAAAGACAGATGTCTCACCTCCTCTGGCTATGCCTGCAGATCCCTTAAGCCAACACGTCTGCAATGCTGCAAAGCCCAAACAAAGCTGCAGAGCACAGAAGGCAACTGGTGAGTCATTGCAACACATCAGATAGGGAAGTTAGATCTATCGTTCATGGCCCAAAATTATTCCACTATCCCTGAGCCCTTCTGAGGACAACCACCTGAACCAAACTTGAAGAGATTTTTAAGAGATCCTAAGACGCTCACTTGGCATTGCTCTGCAAAGCTGACAGCCCGAGTATGAACTAAAAATGGCATATGCCTAGAACAGGAATGTAGGTCTCTGACGTAAAGGGAAAACCACATTTTCAGGATCCCCACAGTAAAGGGATATGGTAATGGGTAAAACATATTCTACCTCATTATTCTTTAGCTTTGAGAATCTAGACATAGAAAGAACATTCAAGATTCTCAAGAGAAGGAAGAAATAACATCTGGAGGCAAAGCTAAATGTCATTGCTTCTATTAATGAACTTCAATTCATTTTCCATTTGCACACTGAAGAAACTCATACATGGATAAAGAGGGTCAGAAAGACACACTCAAGCAGGGATCAGGAAATTTTTTCAGTAAAGGGCCAGACAGTAAACTTTTTAGGCTTCGTAGGCCAGGTGGACCCTGGCAACGACTCAGCTCTGCTGCGGTAGTGCCAAAGCAGCCAAGGGAGAACAGAGAGGTGTGGCCACATCCCAGGAAAACTTTATTTAGGGGACTGAAATTTGCACCTCACATAATTTTCACGTCACAAAATATTACCATTCTTTTCGTTTTTTTCTGCCATTTAAAAATATATAAACCATTCTTAAATTGCAGGTCATACAAAAACAGGCAATAGGCTGGATTTGGCCCGTGGTCCACAGTTTGCAGACTCCTACCTGCACCGGCCAAACCTTATCCGGTTCAACTCCTACATTAGCCCAGATTTAGTGAATTAAGAATTTCTGGATGTAGAACCCAGTGATTTGTTGAAACCATAGGATTTGTGTAGTTGGCAATTCACAGAGACCTGGTTTTTCCGAAGTCTCAGAGTCTTTCTCACTGTGACTCTGGGCTAATCACCTTGATGTTAAGAGTGAAAGTTGTAATTAAGCTAAGGGCTACCCATTCAGTTCTTCACTCATTCAAAAGTATTCGCTGAGTAACGGTGGTTTCTCCAGTGCTGCGGGAGATATTACAGAAAGCAAAAGCAGGGGCCATATACTCCAGAAGTCACCATCTATTTGAGACAATTAGCTCCTGCACTGGTACAATTGTACAGTAGCTTACAATGGTACAATTGTAATGCAGATTCCTAAAATTAAACAGGGAGTTCTCTGGCTGTTAATATTTAGACCAGATTGCTAGAAGAGAGAAGTATTTTCACTTTTAAGTTAATCAAAGTCATGTGGTGATTATTAGCTCCTAGAAAGTATAGAAATTGTCTTATAAAGTGCTAATTACCAGTATTATAAATAGTTTTAAAACTGATGTTTTAGAGAAGAAGATTATTGTAGCAAATCTTTCAAATGCACTGTTCAATAGACTATCTATGGCTAGTGATGCAGACTTCTGAGGAAGCCTACATTTTTTTCTATATCAAATCAGATTTGATCCATTGTGCTTTTACTCAAGAATCTTCAGCAGCTTCCCATTTCCTATGATGTCCTATCTCCTTAGGCATGTGATTCAGAGCCTGCCTGCTCTGTTATCACTGCTCAGGCTTGTTGTCCACATCCCCCTCACCCAGACTGTGGCCCTGATTTATACTATACAGCCCAAACTAGCTGTTCTTACTTAAACACACCCTATACTTCCTGCCTCCATTGATTTGCACCTGTTTTTTCACACAGCATGAAGGCTCACTCCCGGAATTTCCTTTCAGCTGTCCTATTAAAATCCTATTTATTTCTTAAGGCTCAGCTAAAGTGCCATTCATCTTCTTTGTAAAGACTTCCTTATTTTACCTCGTAGTTTGAAAAAAGTTGCAATAAAGGCCTCATAGATCTTTGTTTATGATTCACATTTTGGCAGAAATACTATAAAATAGCTACTTATGAGGCTCTTATAAGGATTAAATGATAAAGTAAGGCAACGTTTATAATGCACCTAAGTAACTCCTGACACAAAATTCGAGTTCCACATAAACAAGTTTCATGAGTATGCATACCTATCCTTAAACTGTAAGTTCTTAAAGCTAAGAATCATATTTTATTTATTTACACACACAAATCTTTTATGTTAAGTGCTCAGTAAATGTTATTAAATATAATTGGAATATTGAGCACTTAATTTTTGCAATGCATAACCATTACTTTTTAATCCTAAAGCTCATCATGAGAAGGAATGAGAAACTGTAAGATTTCCATACTCTTTCTTGAATTAACTGCATGGTGCAGAAAAATCATGGGTTTTGACTATGACAGGTCTGGGTTCCAGACTCGGTTTTATTACTTGCTGTGTATCTGCATAAGTTACTTAAATTTTCTGAGACTCGGTTTCTTAACTTAGAAAATTACGTCAAACAAGTGTGTTTTGAATGTTTGTTTAGGTTTCTAGAAGAATGTCTGGTGTTTTATAGGCATTTAATAAGTATCAATTATGAATATTAAGCAATACTGTGTTTAGATAACCCATTTATATTACCTACATTGAGAAATGATGGTCAAAATAGTATATACCAGAATGAAATGTGAGCTATATTTCTTGACCATTCTTTCTTAAATACACAAATAGGGCAGCAATCTCCAGCCCATTTCACAGGAAAGAGCTGGTGCGTGGAGGACAGCTGACTATGATCCCTGAGGAGTAACCCTATTGACAGCACCCACTTTGACTTCTCCCCAAGGACCTTAGCAGCAGCAAGAGGGAAGTGTGGACCATGGTGTCAGATTAGACTTCAGGATCCATCAACCTAAGAGGTGAAAATTTCAGAACTGATAATTACCATTTGCTGGGTAGGGTCCCTGAAATACAACTATTGTGTTTCATTTCCTAGTCATTTCTGTTATCTTTCTGAGATGCTCTGGAAAATCTATGATATTCCATGTCTGGCATTGCTTTGATTTATGTATGTACATGATGATTGTGGTGGTGGTACCCTGTTTCAAATGATGTATATCCAAACTACGTTGGCCCAGGGAACCCTACACAAAAATGAATCAGAGTCTGTTTGGTATTGAGTTGAGTGAGCAGGAACCTTAGAAAAGAGAAAGTATTTCCTAGACTCGTTCTAGCTAACCACTCCATCAACTGAAAGTTTTGCAAAGGTTTCTGCCTCTTTGGTCAAGGAAATGTAGCAGCTTGCTAATGCCAATCTCTTCAAACATATGATATTGGGAATCAATGATAATCTGTAAGTCTCAATTGGATACGATATGTTGGTGGTTTGGGGCAGCATTAATATTTTTAATAAGACAGTGTCTATTGGGTTATGGCACAAATTTTTAACTCACTTTTCAATTGGAAAATGCCATGATTCCATTATTCTATCAAGAATCATCAATAAAACCCAGTAATCACCTAATTGATAAATTACTAAAATTGATGCTAGAATTCCTATAGGTTCTAATGAGGATTTAAGTAAAAGAGCTACAAGAGAACAAGCAAGGCTAATTCCACCAGGGTTTTTCTGCCATATCAGCATCCCATAACCCATCATTTGAGAGGAACTGAACAAGAACCATGGAGAATATAGCAAAAAAACTTGCTTCATTTTTCCCTCCATATTCAAGGTAAACTGTGATTTGGGCCCAAATGAGGTGACTCACTGCCTCAGTTCTCCCTTTCCTGTTTCACGTTCAGACACAGCCAAGACTGGAAAGTAAGCAGCTCCTCCAGATGGTAGCAGACTGCTTCCAGGATGATATTTAGTGCTCATTTTCCGTGTGCTCTGTGAAACCACCTACCATTCAGAGAAGCTCTCTGATATATCCTAAACTCTAAGAACAAATGAAAATGGCATTTTGAAAAAAAGATGAAGCCACAACAAAGAGGTCAGAGACATGACAGAGACATGACACTGCAAGATCAGGTCCTTATCTGCCCTGCAAGAGAAAAACGCTTCAGACTCAAAGAACTCGGCAATGTGACCACTGGTTTTCTGCTGAGACCTGACACTTCACCGCCACAAGAGAGCCTTACATTTCCAGTGTATTCAACAGATTCTCCCCTTTCAGTGAAGACAGCTGCAGAAGGTTACTGGATACTTGTTCTTTCTCAGATGCAAAGATTCTTTTGTGAGCAGAGTCAGAGGGAGAAAGAACTCAAAAGGGAGTGGACACCAGAAGACAAAAGGGACGGGTCTACCTACAGGTGGCGGTGGCAGCATGTTTCCATTCTGTGCTGTGGCCAGTGGCAGAGTGGAAGGTCAAGCTTTTCATCAGTTTAGCAACATGGAGCCCAAGTCCAGTGGCTCAAGCTCCGTGTAAATGCCGCTAACAAAGGAACTCTGCCCTGCTCTGAAAGAACAAGGTGCTTTCAGTCTTGTTCAGGTGACAAGCTTTACGTCCAGTAATTCAAATATTTTCCTCAATTCCCTCAAAACCCCACCCCAAATTCTTCCTCTGCAGGCGGCCTTAAAATACTGACTAATCGCTTACACCTCAACTCTGTTCCCCATAGACTCAGAGCCCCCATTTGTACACATTTGGAACTTGGCAGAAGTGTTCGTTAGCTGATTCCTGTGTACTCGGTCCAGTTGATTTGTCAGCATCATGAGACTAGGCTTTTGGTCTTCTCTTTCCTGTGTGTCCGTTCATAGTAACTAGCTCTGTAGCTTAACCATAATAAACACTCACTAAGGGAGGACCAGCCAGCCAGTTCTGACTCCTCTTTCTCAGATATCATTCCAAGTGTGCTGGTCCCTGGCTCTCCCCAGAACAGATAAAGTGTCTAGAGGTTCCCCTTCCTGATGAGGTCTCCAGATTTTCATGCTGCCTTTGGATCCAAAAGCAAAGATATTCCCAAAAGAGCAAAAAGAAAAGAATTCAGTGCCTCTGTGGGCTCGCCTTCTGCTCATATAATGAAAATAGGACAAGTGGCTGCTTCTACATAGTTTGTGCCATTAACTACATTCAGGAGTGCTGTTAACAACAGCACGTCATCAATTCATAGTGCCAACATTTTTTGTTATTATACAAGCTAGTAATTTAACAGACTACTAAGGAGTCTCACATACCTATTTCCACCTCTTCCCTCACAAATTGTTTTCTCCTCTGCCGTGTTCATCTGCAGTGCTCAGAAACTAGAAAACCAGAACTGATTTCTCCTCCCCCATCCTCTCTCTCTCTCTCTCTCTCTCTTTTTCTTATTTCGACAAGGAAAGCTGCAGCAGAAAGAACAATCTGACTCAGATGGGTCCACAGGGCACAGTGCCAAACTGTGTTGATACGAATTAGCTACATCTCAGCTAAGTGTTAGTGATTTTTTTTCCCTCTAAGTTAGCACTGCTAAAAAGAACAACTATTTTCATTAACCACTGCTTTGATTGCTTTCTTAATTCTGTGCTGAAGAATGGAAGGTGGGCTAAGATGTGAGAGGTAGTATTTATGTTACTTTGACGCTGACAAATAGCTTGCACAGGTACAAGAAGAGTAGACAGAATGATCCTCTCACCTTTCACCTGCTTCTCATGATATCTGCAATATACCCCTGGGTGTTCTGCCTAGTCAAATTTTTCATAACCGAGGAGATAAGAAAAATAAAGAATGCTCAGTTAGCCCCTCCTCACTCCCTCTTGACATCTGCAGTTAATGGCGGGCAACAGATCTACCAGCTGCAAGACTGGTTCCTTCTCATGACTGGGGACTCTCAGTTCCCACAGCATGTCCTCCACCATGCCCACCCAGGTTGTCTGATCTAAAGCAGCTTGTCCCATTCTAATACTCTCCACCACATTCACTTGGTTCACTTTTATTCACTACTCTTATCACTGTTGGAAATTATCATCCTTATTTTTGCATAACTAGACCATTGTTCATAATTCCTCTCTAGAATGTAAGCTCCAAGAGAGCAGGGGCCTTGAACTGCTCACCAGTGTTATCTCCATATGTAGGACAGTGCCTACCATCAGCATGGGTGTGATAAATGTTAGCAGAGTGGGCAAACAAATGTCTCCTTAGGGATGATTCTCAGTTTCCATCCACTCTCCTGTTTGTGGACTGTTTTTCTCTCCAATGAGTGGCCCACCCTCCATGGACACAAAGGAATTATATATGTGGTGTGATCTCTAGAGTTCACAAACTCTGATTCTCCATTATTTTAGTCAGTACCTATGGCTTTAAAGTTAGTGAAAAAGTAGATGGGGACACAGGTGCTTAGAACTAATGTCTTCTCTTCTTGACAATGGAGAAAGGGAAAACGTCACTCTAAGACATTCCATATTGAATTCCATTCAAATTTGAAAACTTTAGCAAGTCTGAAGACTAATTTGGGTTTAAATTTAGCATAACACTTATTTTAAAACAACTGGAATGTTTTCACTGCATATACATTTATTATTATACACTTCCATTTCTGCTTGTAAATGTATAAAAGTTCACTCTCATGAAATCAAACAAAAATACACTAATGTGCAAAACAGCTAAAGCAAATAAAATGGATCACAATATTTCTAATCACAGTTAAGTGAGCTAAGGAATATAGGCCACTGACAATTTTATGTGGGTATTCAAGTGCCCCCTGCACATGCAAACTAAAGGGCAATTTAATTATGTGTGTTAAATAGAAACATATAATCATTTGCAGTACATCTTAGGAAAAAGGGATATTTTAACATTACAATGTTAATGTTAATGTTATTAATTTCAGCCATTTTTTTCTTGTATGTTAAGTATTTCCTTGTATTTAAAAAAATCATGAACAATAATAGCAAATCTAGTAATCTTACACCAAGTATAAGGTCACTGTGTGCCAATTACAAAACAGTCAACAATGAAGTTAGTAACATAACAGAAGATTTCACAGAGGTGCAAGAAGATGCTATTATTTTCCTAATAATCATAATTCTGTTTCTGTCTACGTAACTTATAACACTACCCAAATTAACAGGTGAATAAGAAATTATCATCTTGGCTGCTGTGTGGCATTCTTCAAATCTCTTAAAATTTGCAAAAGTTTGCTTTTCTGGAAAGCACTTTCCCACCTCTCTGGGGTGTTATTTGAATTAGGAATCCTGGAGCCCACAGCCTAAGCATGGCCAGCAGGTTGAAAGTTAATAAGCACAATGGAAATGGGACCTACTTAGCTACTATGGCTATCCCAGATATGAAGGATTCCTATTTGCGGTACTCATCAGCAACTACTAGCACAAAATCCCACATGCTGCTTGGACCTAAATATGGTCATAAATGTTTACTGTGCATAAATAATATGCATGGAACTGTTCAAAGACTGCAGAGCCACTGCAAGAAAAACGTTACGTTTCTTTTCTTCTATCCCATTTTCCATCTGGAGAAGTTGAAGTTTTGTTCTGCAATTAGCTTTACAGAATAGAGCATTTTTGTTGATTATTAAAACTGCCTCGCCAAAATTGGACACAGTGCAAATCCTGAGTGAGCCAGTTTACCTGGGAACCCCCACACCCTTTGAAAGGTTTGAGAACTGCACATTGTCTGCTCACTGGGGAGGTCATGATACTGTACCCTGAAGACAAAGTCCTCCAGCTGGTCAGAGAGACTGGACTGGGCAACAGAGGCTGGTGTTCCTGACCCTTTCAGTTCTCTTCATGTGAAAACCTTTCAGACCTCTTCTTGTGAATGAGTCCAACTCAGTTTCTCATCATCTGACCCACGCAAAGAATATTGTCTTGATTTTTTTCTCTTTTTTTGTCTTTGAAACAAGCTTGTGATCCTTGAAGCCATGGCTGTCAGTTTAAACACACCAGGGACATTTCACTCTAGAGATATCCATTTCATAACTCAGAAAGGAAAGTGCAGTCCCCTGCTGGGACCAGAACTTGCACTTGTGTCCTGTTTTGCTAAACAGCTTCAGCAAGCCAACAGAAATGCTCCATTTTGTAAAGCTAAGTACACAACAAAACTAACTCTTCCAAATGGAAAATGGAATGTCACTGGACAGGAGTTAATGAGCTGGCCCACAAAGGGTTCTCCTTGGTCTCACTCCTCTGCTCTTCTTGAGTGTGGAGAGCATCGCCAGGACTTAGGGTTCACTGCAGCCCACAGTGTGTGCCTCCATGGTGAGCCTGGTCTCACGAGCTAGTGGAGAAGTAACAAGCGTGCCAGATAGCATGAGCTGAGTGTGGGTTCAGTGGGGGCAAAAGAACCAACATAGATCTGTGTGCTGTTGGACCATTGGGAGAAGACACAGAGGTGTCTTGCAATAGGTATATTGCAGAACATGGTCCACCACTATTGCTGGCAGCTGACAACCTGTTTTATCTCCTTTTTGTGCAATGGCCCTTATATTCCCATTCTTCTCCACTTTCTGCATCACTTTTCTTCTTCCACATTCTCTTAGTGATTTTTATCCACAGCCAAGGTTTCAACTGCTACCATCAATGGCCTCCATATCTTTATCCGCAGCTCAGCTTCCTCTTCTAAACTTCATAAATACATAACTAAGAATGTGGATGTTTCCTCTCTAGTTGGAAATCTGAACCCATTTTCTTCCTGGTTTTTTTCTCTTAGTTGAGGTCATGGCCATCCCCCAAGTGACCCTTGCTTCTAGTCCTTGAAACTTACCACTTTTTAAATGTTTGGGGACAAGAGATTTCTAACAAATGGCTTCTATTTTATACAACCAAGTGTATTTTAATACACCCTCAGGAATACTTAGTTTTCTCTCAATTCCTGTGTAATATAAAAATGTAAAAGTACTTAAAATACATAAGCTTGTGGTACTGACTGTGGGCATCAGGGAGAGAAGTGGAGAGAGGAAGAGCCACTCTCTGTTGTTGGAGGCTGTGTGTGTGTGTTTTGGTAGGTGTGTTGTGAGCTTCTGAGAAAAAGTAAACATACCCAGTGCTTATTTTGTTATTACCCTTTAAAGTCTAAAGTCACACTCTGGGAGTAGGAAGATGCCCATGCATCATTAATCGATCAATTTTTTCAAAAAATGTTGGTATATTAAATTTTAAAGTGCAGTCTTTTCAAAAAATAGTTGTGGTACTTTACCCTTAGGGTTTTTTCATTTTTTTTACCACAAATAAACAAGGTGCTTAAATTAAATTCATAGAGCACCTAGGTTTTTACCGACATAAGGGAAGTCAGCGTAACCTAAAAAGAGGTGAAACCATGAATGCAAAATTTGCAAAAGGAAAACTAACTTATTTTCTGAACTCAGTGGTCTGCAACGACCCACATACGCAGTAAGATGACTAAAAAACAAGAAATACATTCATATACAAGTTTTGCCACATAGAACTCTTTTTCGTGTGCCCCAATCATAGAGTGTCACTGATTTAAATGATCCTTCTGTAAAATCAATCATAGACACATTGTTTTGTTTTTTTTTTAATTTGGAGGCAAATTCCCCAAAATAGACACAACTCCTTCCAGTGTGCAGAAGAGCATGCCACCACATTGTGAATACCGTGCTTGGACACTTCACCTGAGACTGTGTCCCTGAACTAACATAGCGTGATTGTCTACATTGTTTTCTTTAAAGGTATTCTTCCCACATCTGCTTCTAAGTCTACTTTCTGTTTTGCAATCTTGTTGAATGTAGTAGCAGTGCTAATGTCACTTATATTTATGTCTCTAAATTTTGGATCCAAGAGATTAGAAGCAGCAGTAATTCCTCTGGGTACAGTAATTAATGACATAATACTGTGGAAATACTTTTCTTTAAAAAGCTTCCAATTACAGTTTTAAGAAATCATCTTGTGGGAATGACCTATGTAGCCTCGCCATACTTTTTTTTCTTCATTCAACAAATGTGTATCAAACAACTACTATATATCACTGTCCTAAGTTTTAAAGAAAATGCAAAACAGATGGTACCTCTCCTCAAGGAGTATACAAAACCCATACACAAAGATAAAAAAACTGTTCAAAAATCATCATTACAAAATAAAATGCACAATACTATAAGCAAGGCATTAATATTGTGTGCTCATGGTCCAGGAGTGAGACGACCCATTTCTGACTATGGGGGGGTCAGGAGCTTCTGCATAAAATGAGTTAGTGTCTAAACTGAACTTTGAAAAATAAAGATTTCAAGCATTTGAAAGCAGAAGAAAGAAATTCCAGGTAGAAGTGAAGGTGAGAAAGTATCTGTCCAGTTCATAGAAAAAGTTTATTCACTTGTCTGCACATATATGAAGAAAATGATAGGGAGCTAAATAGTTCTGTTTCTGTGACCTGAAAAGCTTATAATTTATTCCAGTTGCTAATGAGGAACCACTGGCCATTTCTGAACAGAGGAATGACATGAAAGAATAGTCAGATGTAGTCTAAGAACATTCATGTAATAAGATTAGGAGAAGTACAAGGTGTATGGGAAGCTTTGGGCAGACTGTAGGTAAGGTGATCATAGAATTCACCCTCTCAAAAGAGGGCACTTTTGGGGTGAAAGGAGGTGCTATTGGTAGTTACACTGAAACAATGTGCATAAAATGGGACTATTCTGAAAAAACCATGACATGTAATCATCTTAATTATGGAGCATTGGTGTGGCATTTTAAGAGCTAATAGGTTTACACTGCATGAAGTACCTCATTTAAAAATGGTTTGAAAGTTGACCCCATAAGAAATAAAATCAGATATTTTATGTAATGCCTCCCATCTCAAAGCTATAAATCCAGGGAAACATATGGCTTACTCAGGACTGTTGCTGAGTCATGAATTGTCTGTTCAAGGTCACACAGAAAACCCTGGCTCTTTCTGTGCTGTGTGCTCTTTGGGGACAAGGAATGTTTTCTTTAATTCTGTACTTTCTTTCAGGTCCAAGCACAGTGGCCTTCATATAACAACAATTTGATTTTTGTCTTATTGAATTAGGCAATAGAGCAAAGGTAGAATATGCCAAATTTGAGTTGCAGGGCAAGGGCAAGTGGCAGTTTGAATGGAATCGATACCAAGTACTATGAAGGTAAAAAAGGTCAGATCTGAAGGGAAGGTGGCAGCATAATGGATACAAAGGCGACTGCATTGTCCAATACAGGAGCCACTAGCCAACTAATTAAAATGAAATAAAACCAAATATTCAGTTCCTCAAATACACTAGCCATATTTCAAGTGTTCAAGTAGCCATACATGGCTGGAGGCTACCATATTGGAAGGCACAAATACAGAACATTTCCATCATTACAGAAAGTTCTATCAGGCTGAGTGGCTCCAGAAATGCAAGAATCCTAATCTCTTCAATAAAAGTGAAAGAGAGCAGAAGGGTGGGTCTAGAAGCAAAGCAGTACCTAAGTTTTTCAAGGACGTCAAAAGCTGAAGAAAAGGAAAGGGGACACAGGCTGGGGACACCTGAAGACATCTGACAAGCAAGCTCAAGAAAGTTTGATTGTAAATGAGTTTACCAATGTAAACAGCTACTTGGGGGCTGTAAGTGAATGTGAAGAAAACTCAAAGGAAAGAAGTGGAACAAGAACCTGAGCACCAAACAGGACAAGATTGCTTACTCTTTTAGTGCAGATCTATGTCCTATAATTTTTCAAATCCCCCACTGAGCCTGACCCATAGCTAAAGCTTAATAAGCAAAAGTGGAGTCACTAACTGGAGATATAAATAAAAACGGTCCAGAGCCATCATGTCTGGGTGATGCAGTCCACATTTCTCTAAAACATCAAGGATGACAAAATTCCAGGCATGTCAAGGTTTCCCTTTTATAACCTTTAAGAAGGTTTCTTTTCTAGATTAGGCTTGTTAATAATTTAGATAAAAACATATTGTAACAGGCCAGTGAATTAAGATCAGAGCAGACATACAACATGGGTTAGCTTTTTTAAAGATTCAGAAAGAGGCGTGATAGACATTTTGACACTTTGGCTTCATTTTTAGTTTGGGTGGGTGTGTTTTGTGTTAAGGGTTTCCCATTATTACAATGTTTAATGTGTACATAAAAATCCTGGAATGTTGACCAGCTAAGCTGTGCCCTGCTTTCTTGTGGATTCAATATGTAAAGGCGCAAATAGAAGGTGGCCTGTTACAAAATGACAGAGAAAAAAAATCAAAGGAGCACTGCAAATTTACTACAGACCCTTTTTTTTTTTCTTGCAGTGTTTTATTCTAACAGAAAAAGTATTATCACAAACATGGAGAACTTTTTTCCCCTTCAGACCACACTTGAAACTTGAATACTATCTGAAGTTGGTAACAGAAACAGGTGTTTCCAAATATATCACTGAATACAACACTTTTAAGCCTTGAACTAATGCAGAAATTCTGAATCAAATTTCTTTTTTTTGTAAGTGGGAAAGGTAGCGCCCTGTAAAGTCAGCCATAAAACATATGGAACCCTCAGAGATGATTCAAACAATCTGACTTACTATTGTATGTACGTACATTCATTTTCTTGAATTAGTACATACCATTGGAAACTGCATCAACCCATAAAAATAACTCATACGCCCATTATGTTTTTCCATTTTAAGCTTGTAATAGCAATAACGACCTCAGCAAAAGACATTTCCTTGGAATTAATGGCTGGCTGGGAGGCAAAGCCAAGGGCCACTGGTTCCTCCCAGCTGGTCATTAATCCCCAGGAAATTCCTGTACCTCCATCATTATTGCTAAAGCACCATTACAGAAAATTCTCACAGTTCCAATATATGGAAATTTGAGGCTATTTTGCAAGCCCCATGCTATTCATGTTAGTTAATAGGCCACCACTGAGCACAGAACGCAATTATCAAAATGACAGAAGGGAAAATATTGTTCTCCTAGATCTGCAAGTTTATTGGAAATGGAGACTAGTCTTATGGGAAGAAGTATATCTGAAGGTAAAAGACATTAATTTAGAGGGAGATTTGGAATCACATATATAAAAATTAATAAAAGACATGGTATCCATTCCCACTATTTGGTTTCAAAAATCATTTTTTTAAAGGTGAAAATTAAGGTTATATGGTCATTTCCTCTCAAATTGATCTAATAATATCAAAGAGAATGAAGTCAGGAAGATAGTTTATGAATGCAAATTATTATATTCATGTAGTGGAGTTTAGGGGAAAGCGTATAGTTGAGTGTGCTGAACGGGAGTAGAATTTCTTTTTAATTTTTACTGAAAAAGTGTATATGCACATTAAAATTATACGGCAAACATTCTGTTCTAGACTTTATTACCACAAAACATCTTTTGAAGTTCAGTTTTTGTTTTTTAAACCTTAGCTAGAGGCTTAGCACATGCAAACGAGTATCTAATAACAGCAGATCAAAATGATAAACAAATACAGTACTGGTGTTCTGAGATAGTTTTCAATTCACCAAAAAACCTTTTATTGGTTTTCAAACTAAAATGAAAATGAAAATTAGGTGGTTTCAGGTCTATTCATTCTCTCTGTTAAATAACCAGGGCTAAACAAATGGTTTCAAAGCAGGGAATTAATCCAAAAATCACACCCAGAACAGTTTATAAATCTTTTCAATGTGTTATTGTAACAAACTACAAATGTTAGACAGGACGCTTTACAGTTATGAAATTCATTGCGGGTTCTCACTGTGGGTCCCAAATACCTGCCTGAGTCTAAATATGGTTTTGAAGCTGAAGAAACTTGTTCTCGGTTAACCTGTATTCTCCAAAAAGATGTTAAAATGTTAACTCTGTGCATCTACGAACCTTCTTTGGAAATAGGGTCTTTGCAGATGCGGTCAAGCTAAAATGAAGCCATTAGGCTCTAATCAAATATGACTGGTGTCCTTTTTAAGAGAATAAAAATATTTTCTAATGGAGACAGAGTATCACCTGATGGAGGGAGATGGGAGTGGCACAGCGTAAAGCTGAAGACCATCAAGGGTGTCTTTCAGCAACACCAGACACCAAGGAAAAGGCATGGAACCTGTTCTCCCCTGGAGCCTTCACAGGGAGCTTAGCCCTTCCGCCATCTGGGTTTTGGACTTTTGGTTTCCAGAGATGTTAGAGAATACATTTCTCTTGCATCCAGGCACCCAAGTTTGTGGTACCTTGTTCCTGTAAACCGAGGAAACTAATGTAGGACCTGGAAGGAGAGGTTTGTCAGAAGAACTATAAACACTACAAATGGACAACCAAGGAAAGATTTGTAGGATGACAGGAACCTGCTCCCTATCATGGAAAAGCAACGGACTAGAAGTGAGGAAACCTCACACTCATCCCTGTTAATGAGGTCGTGTGACCTTGAGCTGGACACTCACTTGGTCTCAGCTCTCATTTGGTTACCTGCAGAATATGAGGAAATTCAATTACATCATCTCTGAACAAAGTCTAGGGCAGATCAAGCACCAGACAGGCCAACATTTTCATACTCACAAAATTCACTCCTCTGGCCTTGCTGAGACAAGGCCTCAGTGACAGACAAGAGGACACAGGAAATAGAAGTGCGGGCTTCCACTGGAAACTTCAGTGGCAACACCAGCAGTTTGACCACAGTTATTTGGATCGAGTAAGGCCCAGATAAGTTTGCTATGGAAGTAACAGTAGCCTGTCCTTTTATAGATACTCTTTTATGACTTTTTTCTTTAATATATAGTTTTTTCTGCACTGCCAAGATTTTCAAAATGTCTCCAGCTGATATAAAGTAAACGTTTGTCTAAATAAGATAATTGTTAACCACAAAAAATAAAGAACTTTTCTTATAAATTATGAATTTTTAAAGGCCAACAGGAAAAGTATTCTTCCAAAGAGGAAAAGAAGTGCTTTACATGCCATGGCATAGTTGGGATTTAGGATCCAATAGATGGCAACAAATACGCTAACCTTATTCTCTAAAAGGATTCCTTAGTGATCAGACTCATAGCTTTTTTGCTCATGGGTTATTACACACAAACATCACCAACATATAGATTTAGTCATTTAATCAAACACTCAGTTTCCAGGAGTAACTAGCAGAGCACAACAGACCTTTGTCATTCTCAAATTTTAATGTTCACAGTTTGAGCTATTTGCAAATACAGTTTTTCTCAGACTGGGCTATAGGACTGAGATACTTAGCTGGTGAGGCAGCTTGGCCATCTGGCAAGTGTTTGCACCTCAGCAATTTTGCTGTGTGTGTGTGTGTGTGTGTGTGTGTGTGTGTGTGATAGTTACAGTTTTTTTTTTTTAATTGGGGAACCTAATGGTATTGTGGCATTCTCAAATGTGGATACTACTAAGGGTCTCAAGATAAGAGAATTCTACTGTAATTCATTCTAGGGATTGAGCCAGATAACCGAAGTACAATTAAGAGGACTTTTCCCCAGTGAATAGCTGTCCTGGTGGACTTTTAAAATCTGTGTGAAACAAATTTCCAGGGGGATAAAGTATTCATCCACAACTTTAGGACTCTAGAGACATGTTCTAATATATCCCAGGAGGGCAAACAGGTACTTAAATCAGCCTGTTATATGTGGCCTCAGGAAAAGCAGGTGTGTTACACTCCTAGGCCAACTCTTTGCTTCCTGGCCTCTGAAATTGGCAGAACTCTTAACACAGTACAAAAGCGTAAGTTACTCCAGGCAAACAGTTCCCTGTGTGCCAAGCCCACCTATGATTTTGGCTGGGCCAGCCAGCCCTTTCTAATGAGGGAATGTGAGAGAGTAACTACACAGCCACAGACAAGAACCAAGGGCCAGATTTCTACTCTCCACCTTTCTAGCCATGCAAAGTTCTTGTGTATTTAGGAGAGAAGGACATCTTAATGTCTGTCATCATGGGGTGTGCTGAAAACTCTGAAGCAACTTAAAATCTTAAAAGAGAATACCTCTGGTGGTGGACACATGAATGTATACAGGTGGTAGAATCGTAAAGAACTTACTACACACACAAGCGTGAGCACACATGAAACTGAGGAAATCTGAAGCCGATGGAGAGATTGCAGTCATGCAACATCCTAGTCGAGAGCCTGTGCTATAGTTTTACAAAATGCCACCACCGAGGGCAAACTGGCCAAAGTTACAAGGGTTGTTTCCATATAATTTCTTACTACTGCCTGTGACTCTGCAGCTACCTGAATTTAAAAGAAAAATAAGGATATATTTGCTGGAATTGGAGGTAAAAGAGGAAGGGAGAAAAGGGAATCTAATTTTTCTCTCTACCAGAGAAAGGGCAGAAAAGAAACTTCTTATTTTAAAAACTATATAAATGTGTTAGGCTATCAGAAGATTCCTTTCTAGTTTGATGTTTTTCTTATCTAGAAACTTGGAGACAACGTGGATGGCCTTCCTTCTGACCATTTTTTTTTTTTTTTGGAGAGGGAGGTGGGTGGAGGGGAGAGGTCCAAACAGTGTTTTTCATACTGAATCCTTTCAAATGTCACAATATTGCACATGGCTTATCAATTTTGCATTAAGTTAAAACTCATTAATCCTGTAAAGATCTAATGATCCACGGGCATGGGAAGCCTGGCTGTAAAACCAATCCCATCATCTTTCCTAGTTTAAGAGTCTGGAACTGCATTCCCACACGTCTGCCTCAGCCTTCACTATGGATTTTAATTGGGGAACCTGTGATGGTGGTGTTCTCAAATGTGGATATTCCTATTTGAGATCCAGAGAGAGACAGGAAAAGCAACTAAATTTATTGAGCACTCACTATGCGCCAAGCACTGTGTATTGAGCTGCCTAGACCAGGAAGGGTGGGTCCCATGTGCGGTGAGGGTACAGGCTCATGCCCCAGACATGACTTCACACCACCACTCTGCCCACTCAGAATCACTGACTTAGGAGGCCAAAAACGATTACATGATTCAGTGGCTAAGGTCACAGACAGCCATAGAGGACAGGGCCCCAGGGGAGCAGCATCTACAAATCCCACATGGACAGCTGGATCCCTGTGACTAGTTTTCTTAGAACACAGAAGCAGGTAAGGTAATCAACAGGAATATTTAACTAAGTTCCACTTTTTACTACCCAAACTTCAGTACTTTCAGCCTCACTTAAGCATGGAACCAAACTGAATTGAGGCAACAGAACAAAAGAGGAGAATACCATACAAACATGGGAAAAAGCTTCTTGCTTCTACAGACATATTGTATATTCAGTAGATTTTAAAACTAAAACCAACAGCATGTGTGAATATTCATTTACAATTTTCTATGTCCACTCTCCTTTCCATTCCCCCAATTTTAGCACACTTAGACAGCCCTCCTGGTTCAACTCTCAAAGCCCGGACACACAACGTTCCCACCTGTCTTCTCCAACATCATGTTCTCACTTCCCCACATCAGTCTGCGAGCCCACCCTTCCCCCTTAGACTGTGTCTCTGCAGATGTGGACACTGTCCTCTCTGCTATTGACACATGCTCTCTGCCCACAGACTCAGTACCTTTAATACTGGAACTGTTTTAACAGTGTCTGTAATACATCTGAACATTGTCATTTTTAGCCTTCCAACCATAAAAGCAGATGAAAATGGAAGATGAAAACGTCTCCTAACTGCTGTGTAGGACAAGGGTGAGGCTAAAGATAGTGACTAAAGTTTTCAAAGTCATATAACTAACAGGACCAATTTCATTCACCCTCTTGTCAAGTATTAATGCTGATTATATATAATGCTATCACCTTAAGATTGTATGATACTCTGTAATTTATAAATTTCTTTCTTATATCATCCTCAGTACAACCCAGAGGGGAAGCAACCGAAGATCTGATAGTTACCATCCCCGTCTTACTTACACAGGAGTCAGTAGGCTCAAGATTGTTAGGTTACTTATCCATACAGGTATGTGGATGCCTATATGTGGGGGTGAAGGTCATAGAGGTAGACATCCAGGTCAGAAAGCAAATCAGGCAGGCCTTTCATTGTAAACCTATCATACCATCCAAAGTCTCATTTAGAACCAGGATTAGGAAGTTAGAAACACAGGACATTTCTTTTGTGGAAAAGAAAAACCTGACTTAAATTCTCACTGGTTTTAACAATAATGGCACAAGGTACCATGTTTTGAGCATTTACCAGGAACGAGACACTTTCAATAAAACTGCTAGGGAGGGATTATCAGCCTCATTTTACACAAGAAGGAATTTGTGCTCAACAAGATAACATTGGCCCAAGGCTAGTAAGTGGTAAGGCCCAGACGTAAACCCCTATCTGTCAGGACCCAAAGTATGTACACTACCCCAAATAGGAAGATTTATTCTGAAGGACATACCAGATGTTATTTATCACCAACACAAGACGAAAAGGACTGAAAACCATATAAGGAGAAATTCAGGTGGATTGTATTAAGGCCCTGCTGCCACAGCCAGGGTGGTTAGGCTTGTACACCATTACCAAGGGTACTCATGAAATTTCTAGATGGCTTTTTCTCATATTTGAGGAGCTTTTTCTACCCAGGATGGTTTCAAGACTCTAAGTAAAACAATCTAAACATTTTCTCAGACCAAAAATTCCATAGAAAGATACCTCAAAACGAGACACCTAAATTTTCACACAGATTTTAAAAGTTTTCATTGCCTTAAGCATATAAGATGTCAGCTTCTTAAATTGGGTGGAGGGAGGAAGGAATCTAAATTTTTATTATAAGATTTATTTAAAAGAATAGTAAATAGTAATGCTAAATACATACCACATGATAATATTTCCAAGCAGAAAACTCTTCTTATAGCAAAAATAAATTTTAGTCCCAAAGGAATTCTTCATACTGTGACCATGTATGGCCAAACCCTCTCACACTACACAAGTTATGTACATTGAACATCCTATTAGTCCCAGGATGTACATAAAAGCTCACTGGCTATATCACAGCAGGAAACAATGTGGTATAAGTGAGTATGACATGAATTCGTTTCCTGTGAATACCCTAAGAGGTTTCAACAATGCAAGTGAGATAACAGATCAGTTTTGTTCCCACAGGTGTTAACAATCCAACAGAGTCCCTTTCGATCTCCACTGAGATTGGTTATTTAACTGCAAACAGATCAGTACTATGTATTAAACAAAGCCACCATTTTATTGTTTATAAAATTATGCATGTTACATGGTTTTGTGTAGCTCATCAATTACCTAAACAGGATGTAAAACAACATACAAAATCCTAAACCTGGCTGATTCACGAATAAATTTTAATGTCCACAAAACACGTTGGCTATCCCTGGAAGAACATTACTAAATAAAAAACACAGGAGCCACCTGTTTGATAGCCTGGAAATGGCAAATCCAAACAGCATATCATTCAACTCCATACCACTGCCGCAAAAGGAATTATAAGGGGAAGAATCAGGAGCGGGAATGAGTTCACTTCCATCCAATACATATAGGAAATATGTGGCCCCAAGGTAAGAAAGAAGAGGAATGAAGGAAGTCAAATCAAACTTTGCTTCCTCTTGAAAGAGAAATTTAAAATTTAGTGAACACGTAATAGGATGGCCAGCATTATCATACATCATTTTTCCATCCTTTCCTCTGAATTCATAAGGTGCACACACTCGTTGAGTGTCAGTCTCTTCAGAGAAAGCGGCAACACAGAGATGGTCATGTTCCTACATTCCAGCTTCACCATAGCTCTATTAACTGAGAGTGGGCCCCACCCCCACCACCTGCCCGTGCTTCGTCTATTTCCATTAGGGAATTTAAAGAACATTAAAGTTGAGCCATTTGAGAGAATAACAGCAGGAAAGAAAGAAAGGGACTAAGATTCTATAATAAGGAAATTATACTCCAGAATCAGCTTCCGACACACACTGGGTGATCTATGTCTTCTCTGCCATCAGAATCATTTGTAATGGCCTAGGGATGATAAAAGACTGCAAACCAAACAGTACCTTACAGAACATTATCAGCTGTAATCTTAGGATCCCCTGTCCTCCACACAGGACGATGCTCTCACCTCCCTGGGCTGTGGTGCTGCCGGTGAGACAGTGCTCCCTTAAGACTGAAAATATCTGGATTGTCTGAAAACTTGGCAGACCAGCCCTTCCTTTATTGGTAATGTTAATGCTTAAACTTCCATGTTGCTACCTATGTTATTCTGACTGTGAAGTCCTTATTCCTTTAGTGATGTAAACCAAGGGTGCACAATATTCCCCCCGTGAATCCTTACATGTGTCACTTTTACTGCTTCAAAAGACTCTTGAAAGAAGTCAAAGAAACAAATTGTTACTGATTTTCCTCTTTCCTTTAGTTGAATGTTAGTACTACAAATCAGGAGTAAAGGAAAATGGGAGACAGGCAATTAAAATGAGTTTTTGTGGAAAAAAATCAGAAATTACCTTCGAAATGATTTTGTGAGGTTTGGCCATCAAAGCTATCCTCTGTTTTGCTGATGGTCTAAAAGTTCTTTTAAGGTACAACACTAGAGCCTATTTTGGAAAGCAGAATGCTATTTCCAGGCGTGAAGGAATGGAAACATTAACATAGGAGAAGGTATTCAAAGTCTGTATTGGGCCTGGGTGATAGTAGTTCACAGCTTACTTCTTAAGTGGAAAAGGGTAAGCTGGAATTCAAAATTAATACAAACACTGCTTGGATGCCTACAGGCTGTACTTTTAACCCATGTGTAACCTCTTTGAAAATACAAATCATCAGGTTAAAAAAAAAAAAGCCAATGAATGCAATTCAAATCCACATTCACTCCTGGAAAGTAAAAATTCAAAGACCATGCTTTATACATACTAAAGAAATACAGTCATTCTGTTCACCAAACATTTCCTGTCATGGGCAGGGAACTGCACTAGCTTCAACAACTATGATCTGTTGAGCGCATGCTACATGTTGAGTAAAGTTTTCTGATGGCTTCTCATCTAATCCTACAGCATAATCCTATGAAATAAACTGCATTTTGTTTGAGCACAGGGAGACTAGAGCTGCTGACAATGAGCGACTTGCCTTGATGAGCTGATACCTAAACCTGGGCAGTCTGAGGTCTTTATCACTTTGCTGAATTCCCTCCTACATCGTAGGGGCCAAGGGTAAAAAACAAAAACAGGACAAGCTTTCTACCCTCAAGGAGCTCATTTTTAAATACAAAGTGTAGCACTATTTAGAAATACTCAAGTATATAATTAGATGCATTAACACCTAGTGATCTGAAGTTATTTGATTAACAAATCACATTCAGCAGGAACAAAGAGAAATAATAAGGTGATTGTGTTGAGTGGTGGCTCGGTGGGATTATCCTGGTCTTTCTGACTCCCTTTTCCCTCCTCTTTTTGGAGCCTGAATCTAACAATTTAAGACCTATCTTTATGAGATAAAATCTGACTTTCTATTTTGAGAAATCATAGATGTACACATTTGACATTAGCCTGGATATCTGCTGTGGTAATAATGAGGGAATATAACCCAGGGCCCACCAATACAACTAACTCATAAATTATGTATATAGCTAAATTCACTTAATGATACGGAGTGTTACTGGGCTTTGGAAGGCAACATAATCACTTCTGGGTAAGTACTGTTCAATTCTAAAGAGCTCAAAGTACATGAAAACTGAAACTTCATCCAGCCTGTCATCCTCCAAAGCACAGAGTAGTAACCTAAAGGGCTAGTACCAGGCTTTCCTTTCCAGCTCCAATGTGGGGAGTGTCCCAGAGGCAGCCCCCACCTATCTTTTCAGCCTCAATATACTCAGGACCTGGCACAGGGCTTGATCCATAATACTGTCAAAGACTTCAGCAAAATGTTTAGACAAATGGGAATTAGACAAATGGGAAAGCACAGAATCAAAGGGTCTCCCAATTAGAGCCCTAGAGTTTAAATGGTCCAGCCAAGAGATAAGCAAACAGACAAGTGAATGACAAGTGCTCAAGCAGTTTCTTCTATATCTATCTTGTCTGTCTTACATGCTGAGCCTTCTGCATCGTATTATGTTCAAAGAGACAGTCAAAGTGCATTTTTCTGGGTGAATGCATTGAAATCATAGCACAAACTGATGCATGGCTTCCTTGCTCGTACAGCTACAGTTAGCTACACGATCTTTTATCACCCAAGCAGCTTTTCACATCATAAGGCAATCTCCCTTTGCCTGAATTTAAAGAACTATCGTTCCACAATCATAGTCTAACGTGATAGCAGATTCAGTGCAATTCTGGATTGGAACAGGAGGCAAAGAGTTGCTAAACAAAGCCTGACTTGCAGTCACTCATCAATACTGAGGAAACGTCAAGAAGAGACTTTTGTTTCATATAGCATTCTAAAAAAGATACCTTATCTTACCTCTAAAATCACATTGAGTAATAGATATGAGTAAAAATCGCATTAATAATAGAGTAAAAAATGAATTTCAGTGTCATGGCTGCACCGAGTTACCCCTGCGGACAGAGTTTGGGGGTAGCCTTGATGTATCAAATTGATAGATAATCAGAAAACCTTATGCCAGTCATTACTCTCAGCCTCTTTCCCACCAAGCCTTTTAGCAGTTGAACCCCTGTTCCTGGCCCTGCCCCCCATCTGGTGGAGGTGCTAATGAGTGGTGAGAGGGCCAAAGGGCAGGCAGCAGGAGGGAGCAAGGAAAACAAAGCAAAGAAGAGGACATGAGGCTAGAACATCTACAAACTCAGTGATCAGTCCCTGGGTAACAGAGCTGGTTGTAGCAATAAAGGTTTTTGTGGTTTACAACCCTAAATGCTTGACAGTCATTAGTTATAGATAAAATGCTCCTGTCAGGCACTTAAACAGGAGAAAAAACATGGGTAAATTAAGTGCCCCATCCAAAGGCATTTAGTTTATCAAAATGCCAAAGTCCATATTTCAATCCAGAAAAGAGATGGTAGTTTCAAGTAAATCCCATCAGACTGAAATTTTGCCAAAAATGATTAAATAATTGTCTCAAATACTGAACAGTTTAGAATCAAGCATTCTTTGATATAAAACAAAAAACTTAAAAACAGATTCTACCCTTAAAAACAGAACAAAGTGTTCTCTTGAAATATGGAGTAGTTTTACCTATCTTACCAAGTTAAAAAAAAAAGATCTGGCATTTCAATTTTATTTATCATGAGGGCTTTTCAATACTTTAGAAATACTTATTGCCATCCATAAATGCTCATATTTGGGTAAGCATAGGTAATAACCATATGGTAGTGTAGCAAAAGTCTTTAGTTCCACATTTACTGTCATAAAATGGTCATTGGATTCCTTAGTACGTATTGTTTAATTAGAGGGGACTTGAGATACCTGTCTTGACCGGGATTTTATTAATTTGATTATTTGTGTAGCAAAACGGCACATTTATCAGAACTACCTCCGTCTATAATTTGCCCATCAACTGCAAGTGGGAGAAAAACACGTTCTTCCCTTGATTATAGTTTAATAAGACCACATGGCTATCGTGGTTCTGTGACAACTTCATTTGAGCAACAGATCTCAAGACTGGATGTAGTCTGTAATCCTGAACAGTCAGGACAGAAGCTGGCCATGCCAAACAACTGCATGACCAAGGAGAGCAGGCTGTCAGTCTTTATTTTAAAGACTTCATTTAACAGAATACTTAAGAATAGCACTTCAGTACTCAAACAAATAAAAAAAGATTAATCTTGAATCAAAGTATTAATGATCAAACCCAGGTCTTGCCTTCGGAGTATGATTTATTTATTAGTGCATTCATATTTAATCTTGCAATTTAAAATAATCCTTCGAGTGAATTTTTCAGTAAGCTGTTAAAAACAAGATAAACTCTTACGTCAGTTTTCCCCACTGAGTTTGTTGCGGTTTAAAAAGTAGTCCATTTTTAACACAAAGTTGTGCAAAGGCGATAGTTTCAGCAAATGCTCACCAACTTTGAACACATCATATACATAAGAAGATTTATATTTATATTACTGAGCATATGTCAAAAAACCACGTGCTTTAGAGGGACCATCTCCCTGTTTTTTTAAAGCATGTTATTATGACAAGTTTCTAAGGGGAAATGGTTTTGCCTTCACACACTCCATTAGCAGACAGTTTTTGATGTTATATCCAAGTCACTTTTCTCCTCTGACTCCTGTAAAAAGTTGCACTTTTCTTCAGTATACATTATGGATATTCCTTTCTATGCATCAGAGTTATACTTCAGTTTAAACAAAGCAAGTGTTGTTAAATTACACATGGCTAAAAGTTAACAGTGACAAACATCTGGAGGAAAAAAGTTTTAACTTCAACATTAGATTTTCAGGTTGTTCAATACCTTAATGCTTGAGATCCTTAAGAGAACTCGAGTTTCAGTCTAGTTTATAATAGGTTTTATTCTGACTTAGTTTTCTCTACCTGATCTTCAAATCATCACTTAAGTTTGTAGATTTCTCACACTTGGGAAAACAAAAAGCCCTTGTTGCCTATCTAAAATCCTCACATATTTGACTAACAAGTGAAATTACATCACTTTCTTGTGTATCACAAGCTCTTTAATAAAAGACAACTCTCCCCCCTCAAAAAGAGATGGAATGGAAATGCATATTTTTAAGTAGACATACTGCACACACCCCATTACCAAATAAAGAGAATCAGCAAACCGAGCAGACAGCTGGGGTTTGTTAGTAACTTTCTAGTGACCAGTTGAAGTTAAGCTTCAGCATCTGGTCCTTGGGTCAATTTTTAGGTCAATCTCTGTATCTCCAGAATGATTTTTTTTTCCTTAAAAGCCATTAATTCATATTGGGGAGTATTTCCCTTCTGTTGTTAATTTCCTTTCTCATAAAGAGATTCTGAAAATAAAACACCTAAAAGCAACTTTGTTCCCACTGATCTATTCTTCATTATTTCATTCTTCCTTCTTTTTCTCCACAAGAGCTAGTTGCTTCCTAAGCAACATCTGGATGGAGCACTTCATATGCAAAGTTAGCGTCTTTATTATTTCACTGTATTCTTGAGCCTTAGCTCCACTTACTAAAACTTTTTCCTAATATTTTATGTCACCAACTCAGTTACATGGTAAGCTCCTTTCCTAGGCAAAAACTGAGAAACACCAACATTAAATACCTAGTTTCAATTGGCAAAAGACTAAGGGGAATTCTACAGTACTTTTTTTTTTCTAATTAAGGAATCACTGATGTACAATCTAATGAAGGTTTCACATGAACAACACTGTGGCTTCAGTATTCACCCGTATTATCAAGTCCCCCATCACCCCACTGCAATCACTGTCCATCAGCGTAGTAAGATGTTATAGAGTCACTACTTGTCTTCTCCGTGCTATATTGACTTCCCCATGACCTACCTATATTGTATTACTAGCACTCTCTTTATCTGCATATTGAGGCAAAGAGCAGAAATACTACTTTTCAAATTGATGAATAAACAAATGACATCAAACTTCCACAATCAGAAAGGCTTATAAGCTGCAATGTAAAATTTCCACCTTCACTGCAAATCGATTTAAAATGTATTTCAGAATTATTTGTAAGCAATTCTCAAACTGAATATTCAACATAGATGTATTGAAGACATAATGATACCACCACAGGTACTGAGTTAGCTTGGTGCATAGATGGCTATTACTTCTCTCAGTGTGTAACTTCTGGTAGCAATAAGTAATCAGGGTTTAGGCTGTTGGTGATATCTACCTGAAAGTGCACAGTGGAATTAACCATAATTTCTAGCATTTGGTGAGCACTTACTATGTGCCATGCCTTTATTAAGCCATTTGCACTCATCATCTTACTTAATCCTCACAACAACTCGCTGAGAAATGTACCACCTTTGAAAGATGAGGAAACTGAACCTTTAAAAGGTCATGTAATTTGCTCAAGATCCCATAGTTGCCCAAGTGATAGGCCAGAATGTGAGCCCAAGCCATCTGAATCCAGATTCTGAGCTCCAAACTATGGGACCAAAACAACAGTTAGTTCCCACTTCTCTCTCCTTCCTTTACCTCTCATGGGTTCCATAGCCAAAACATGAGAAAATCCAGACTATCATCAAAATAGTAGATCTGAGATAAAATTCAAATTCAGGGGAGAAAAAAAAAAGACGAAGGGGAATAAAATAAACAGTATTTTATTTTAAGTTCTCTTAACAAAAATCTAGCCAATATACTTACTGGCTTGGCCAATGCTGCATCCCTTGCAGAAGCAAGACTGATTCAAGTTTCTCTCCCACATCTACTTATTTTTGGTTAATGAACTTTTGAGTAACCTACCAACTACTGATCCAGTCACATCAGATGAGCAGGTTACGCTTTACATATTACTTTCCAGGCCTGTTATAACACTGTAAGGTTTACAAAACATCTTTTTAGAAGCAAAAGAACTTTAAAACAAAACAACCCAGAAGAATAAAAAGGGAGCAATTTGGCTCTTAAGCCAGGTACCTAGTAAATCCAGTCAGTTCAAACATATATCTCTAATATAAGGAAATCAGTGAAAGACACTGTTGGAAAGAACTGAACTTACTATAAAGCACAAGCCCATTTCCTATGGAAAATGCAATAATTTACTTCTTTAGTACAAGCTTTCCAGAAAGGAATGCCATTGAACTGAAGGCCTTTGCTGTGAATGGCTGGTTACTCAACCCAACAGAAGATATACAAGTAAAGAGGAAACACACTGTCTAGAAAAAATACACAATTTCCTTTTATTTCCTCTTCTAAGTAGACCAACCCCTCTTTGGGGACCAAATCTGAGCCTTGTAATGATTTGCTACACAGTATTTTCCATTCTCACAGCTGGTAAAGAGTAGAAACCACAAGAGTCAATGAAGATGGCCCAGTTATTCCCAGAAAGGCAAAGGTTTCTGTGGTGGGTGTCTCACATGGGTTTCTTATCCAGCATGAAGATCAGTTTCCCGGAACCCAGATCTCTCTTAAATGAGTAAGACTCCATTGAGAAGAAACACATAGGTCCTTTAATTATTTCATTCTTTATTCCAGCCATAAAGCATAAAGATAGGTGGTGGAAACTGTGGGTACCTCAAAGTCCTAGAGCAGGCTATAATTAATAAAGTGGCCAGCTGTGGAACCACAGGAGGTTTCTGAGAAGAACACTGACACGATTGTAACTATCACACGATAGTAACTGGTGAATGTTATAGGACAGCCCAAAGCGGAAGAGATGACAGGCAGAAAGACCAGTTAAGAGGCAAGATGTGGACACAACTTACATGTCCATCTATGAATAAATGCAGAAAAGAGATGTGATATATATATTCAGTAGAATATTTCTCAGCCATGAGGAAGAAGGAAATCCTGGCATTTGCATGGACAGACCTTGAGGGCATTATGCTAAGCAACATAAGTCAAAGACAAATATGTATGATCTCTCTTATATGTAGAATCTAAAAAAGTGAAACTTACAGAGACAGAGAGTGGGATTGTGGTGGGCAGGTGATGGAATAGAAGAAATGAGGATATGTTGGTCAAAAGGTACAAACTTCCAGCTAAAAAATAAGTCTTGGAGATCTAGCATGATGGTGACAGTTAACCAGGCTACACTTTATACTTGAATGTTGCTATGAGAGTAGATCTTAAATGTTCTCACCACAAAAAAATAAGAAGAAATGGTAATTATGTGAGGTGATGGAGGGGTGAATTAATGCGACTGTGGTAATCATTTTGCAATATGTAAGTATCAAATTAACACACCATATTCCTTTGACTTACAGTGTTATATGTCAATTATATCTCACTAAAGCTGGGCTGGGGGATGAAGAGGCCACCCTTGACAGAAGCTATTAATCTGGTTTGCTTTCATTGCACTTGCTTGCAATTTATCTCATTTTAGCAACATTAATCTCATGACTTCAAAGAACATATTTTCTATTACATCACCTATTAGAAAGTTTATACAGGCTTTTCTCAATTATTAGTTCAGTGAGATAGGATGTCCTTTCAAAGTTCTGATGCTCAGAAAAAAGCCTATATCTGGTATGTGTGCCCTTGCCAATTGGTCAACAGTGTGCTCGCTAGAGGATAATGGAAGTAGCACTTTTTGACTTCTGAGACAAAGTCAAAGAGGCCATGCAGCTTTCTCATGTGCCACAACACTCTCTCTGGGAGCCCTGAGTGTGTGTCAGAGGCTGATTACGTACTCTGGGACCATCAAGATGGACAGGCCTTGTGTGCGGGTGCTTGAGTGGATGCTCCGGATGCACCCAGACTTCAAGCCAGTCCTGCAATCCCACCAGATCCCTGAGTGAAGGAGCCTTTGGTGTCTAGACCCCAAGCACTAGAGCCACCTCCAACTGCAGCCCCAGAAACAAGCTTTGCTGCTGTGCCCTGCCTGTATTTCTCACCAAAGAATCTATGATCATAAAATAATGGCTTATTTTTTTTTTACGTTATTAAGCTTTGGGGTGGTTAACTAAACAGAAATAGGTAACTGCACCCACCTGTACAAAAGAGATGATAAAGCCACTGGTTAGAGAACCCAGAACTAGAATATGACACTTGGTTCCAGTGACATATTCCAAAGGCTAAAAAACAAACACACTCAGAAGAGAATAACAAGAATGTTCCTTCATGGGGGTGAAAAAAATGAAAGAATTGGAGATATATTCAAACCAGAAAAGAGAACAAAGGGTATATGTTTCATCAAATCTTTTAAGGGCTATCATGAGTAAAAGTGAAAATAATTCCTCAGTGTATTCCAGGAGGGAGGCCCAGGGACAGTGAACAGAAGCCACAGGGATTCAGAAGGAAGAATTCTCTAATGTTCAGAGCTTTCTAGGAAGGAAGAGGTAGCCTTAAGAGGTAGTGAGTTCCCTAATGTTAAGAGAAATCAATCATAGTCTAGATGATGACCACTTGGAGGGTAGGTTTGTAGAGAATTCATTTATTGGCCAGAAGATGGAGTGAAATGCTCTACTTTAAGGTTACACTGTAACAGTGACATGTTTTCAATCTGAAGATCATCCCTATTTCCTTGTGCTTAGAAATCTAATCCCAACACATGTTGAGCAGAGGAAAAAAAAAATACAAGATGAATAAATTAAATGAAAGGCAATACCAAAGTATAAATAGAAAGTGATGCAGAACTTTAGAGGAAAAAGGCAGGCAAACTAGCAGGAAAATATAATCCAGTATAGCAGTAAAGAGACTTTGAAAAACGACGCAGCATGAAGAATAAACTGGGGAAGAGAGAAAAGCAAAGTGGAAGATCCCATCATAGAGGATACTGAGTATAGAGGATGCCTTCATATTTCTTGAGAAATGGTTTTATTCATTTTTAAGACTTTTCTCCTCTGTCAGGGGGAAAGACAGATCAGAAGAACATGGGTAGTGTAGCAGTCAAGGGAACAAGGTTCAACTGGTTAACATTAGTGAAGCTCTTTAGTAATCACTGAATTTTTGGCTGCAAAAAGATACAGGATCTGTGTGCCTGTGGGACCAAGAACAATTGCCTGGAGGCCATTGTCACTAATGTCAGTGTGCAAGAATGACTACTAAGGGAAGCAAGAGAATCTAGAAATGAAAACCTGGTTTCCTAACAAAGCCAATGCTAAAAGGAAAACACAAACCACCTAGAAAATGAGATGTGTCCAAAGCCGTGGAGGCAAAAAAAGAGAAAAAGAAAACATTAAAAAGAGTTATCTCATATACATTGCATCTGAATTTTATCAGTATTTTAATCAACTTCCAAGGTTTCATAATACCCTTTAACCTTAGTTACTCAACTCACTGAACAAATCGTCTCATTGTTACCCCATGTGAAGGAAGAGTGGAGACTCTTTTCATGTTGATAAGAGATAGAAAAAGGAGTCACTCCCAGGAAAGAAAAGTGTTCTGAGTAAACTCCTGGAGCCTAATGGGAAAGAGCATTGATAATTTGTCCCTTGCCTTAACCCTTTCAAAGATTCATCAAACCGGAAGTTAGAATTCATATAATTGACAAGAAGTAATTTTCATGTAAAAAAAACAGAAATTTTTCATTACCAAAAAAAGCACAGAAATTATATCTTATCACTCACCCATTTCCTAGGCCTGCCTCTTGGCCGTTTTTCTCCAGTGGCTTCTGCTTTCTGCAAAATGAAAAAGGAAGTCATATTGTTTCCTACCTGACATTGTAAGTGTTGCACCAAGGGACACATTTCAAGTAAGAACATTCTGGTGTGCAGATGAGGTATTGAGATTGTGTTAAAAATCTTTCTCCTTTAAGTTACATCTTCACCATTTTTGAGTAGATTCTTCTACCCATTTTTTCAGTGCATGATGTAAAGAGGTATTTCTGCACCCCTCACCCTGGAGTGATCTCCTCTTAAATGCATGAAATGCTTTTAAAAAGCCACTTTGCTTTTATTTCCATCCAGAAAAAAAATTACTCCTTTGTATCCACAATTACATAAACTAGTATTTTAGAAAATTAACATTTCCTAAATGAGGATTCTTTCCACGTCACAACTGAAGTTATAAAATATTAACATTGATATACTGCTTTACAATTTACAAGGCACTTCTACTTACACCGCTAACCAGAGCAAGTCTAAATTAAGTAAGAACACACAGGATTCTGAAAAATCATAGCTAATGATGCGATTCTAAAAAAAACCCAACAATTGCACACTTCCACATAGTTAGATTTCCTATTCCATGCAAGAAATAACCACCTGTCCATCAGTTCACACCAAGCAAACATCAGCAAAATCTGGAAGAACCACTAACGTCTGTCTCTGTGATGGAAACTAGGGATACTAAAAACAGTAGTTAATTAAAAATATACTTTGTTAACAGTAATTCCACACTCAACACAGACCTGACATGAATGTACTTCTAACAACCTTTCCAGTTTGTTTCATTGCTTTACCTCATAGATTTCTCTGGTATCACAGTTTTTTTCCCCTTTTGAATCAAATTTTTGTATCTAAATCTCCCTTTATTATCTCTACTCCAATTCCTGAATACACCAACACACACACACACACACATCAAAAACAGCTTCTATAACATATGTTTATACTTTTCGGGATAAAGAAAACATAGTACATACTTTTCTTTGTGTAAGAATTATCCCAAGGCTACATAAGTACAAAAATATATTAACCTGAACCAGAATAACTTGTTTTACATTTTACTTTTGTTACCTGGGTTAGCAGCCAGTAGGTACTTGATACAAAGATACCAAAATTACCTGTTATAAAACACATCCCTGCCAGATGAGACTCTCCTCTTTCCCTCTTTAATCTGTCTGATAAAAAGTAGACGGAGATGATACTTAGATAGATAGTTAAATAGACAGACAAACAGGCAGACAAGTAAGCCACAAGATTTCTCACCAAAAAATATCTCCCTGGTCTGGCCTTACTATCCAACAGGTCCCAGGAATTAACCCAAACTCTGTATGATTGTAATGTTAGTTCACATTTAAAATACCCCAGGCACTGGGCTAAGTCATTCACATGCGTTATTTTAGTTTTCACAACAGCCTTATAAAGGGAGGTATTATTATTAGTTCTCCTATTTTGCATATGAGCAACTAGGTCTTAAGTAATTCAAGGTCATGTACAGAGCTGGCCAATGGCAGACCTGGGATTTGAATTGTTCTGTGGTCCTCTAAGGAATGGGTTTTTCCACTCCTAACAATGTTACCTTCCCCTAGCATCCACACATTTGCAACAAGGTGAGATTTTAATTAACTAAAATTGTCACCCATGCAGCTAATTTCCCAGAGGAAAACTGGTGGACTTTAGGAGCTCTATCTAAGAGTCAGATCTGGGACCCCGGAATCACTGTTTTTTGAATGGCTCCACAAAGGATTCATTTATTATTGGGGGCTAGTGGCACTGTCTTACCTTCAGTCATAAGGGCATGAATTAAATTACATGCAAGCCAAGAATACCCAGCAAATCACACCCTCCTCTTTCTGGGTGGTGTCTCAGAGAGAGAGTGGGAGGTGTCGTAAGAGAACAGACTACTTGGAAAGCTTACATTCCAACCCTGCTCTGCCATTTTAACTTTATGACTTTGGGCAGATCCCTTGAAAACCTTAATTTGGTTTCATGTGTGAAATGGAGATAATGCTTCCTGTGAGGAGTGAAGTTGCTGTCATAAATGAGGTGCTCAGTGAATGGTCTTTCACTCCTGACAAGATGGAACTCTTAATGGGAAAGTTTTCCTTCAAGTAAGTCCAATCTCATAGAAGGTTCAGTCAATGCAAATATTCCATTACACCCATCTTTCACCTTTAGAATGAAGCTGTTAAGAAATCCTTTGGCAAGTACAGTTATACGAGCACAAAATTCTCTAATACAGAAGCAGTGTCTGGTTTGATCTTTGAAAGCAGCTGCAAGATTTCAGTTTACCCAGTAGTAAATTACACAAAAAGGGAAGATAGAAATCCTGTTTAATGGGGGCATAGGGATGGTAGGCCAGGTGGAGTGGAGGCTATGACCTTAAAGGCTAACAGAACTATGCCAGGTTTACTCCATACAATTGCTGCATTTCAGGGCCATGATGTCTGCCTGTATCTAGAATCTTCCTGACAGGGTTTTCTGAAACGGTTTCACTGCATTTCAAAGTCAGAAAGCAAATCTCTCAGAGAGAAAGCCCTGCAAATAAGAGGACTTTAAAATAAGCATCTCATTTACAAAAAGCCTATTCAAAAATAAAATTCACACCATTAACTGAGGGGCAAAATATCACAATTATCACTTGGACTTGTTAAAAGCAAACTTGCTCCTTGGTCTTCAGACCAGTGTTATATGTAAACTGAAACCCTCTTCTGAGACTACATCTAGAAAAAACACATTAGCTGTGCTGTGTGGCGTCGATCTGGGAGGTTTTCATTGTTCTTTAGAACCCACATTATTTAATCATTCTGATCAAACTTCACAGAGGCTATAAAACAAGTTAGGATTTTAGTTTGCAAACCAGCATAGATCCAGGATTTTTACATACTGGAAAACACTGGCTTTAACATTTTTCCTGTGTTTAATGCTCTTTAGGACATTGCTTTACAACAGAAGACTAACAATACATTTCAGCTTGTTTTGTTTTTAATATGTCAACATATGCAATAAGATGGAAGCGTGTATTTGGTTTTCCTTCACCAGAGTGGAATTTGGTTCTGTGCTACAAACCAATGTATAATTGAGACAATAACTCGTTCTAAGTGTTTATTGCTTATCTAGGGCAGGCAGAAGGGAGACAGAGCACAAATTCTGCATTTGTAAGAAATGAAAATTCAAACTATGACCTGTGCTATTATACTAATATTTGCAACTATCATATCTTTTGAAAGTGTTATTTCTTCCCTGCTTGTCTTCATTCATATTTTTGCCCTTTTTTAAAAAAAAAGTTTAGATTCAGAACCATGTATTTAATTTTATCATATGCTTAGAAGCAAATTCATGAGGGTAGAGAGGACTGTTTTTATGAGAAATGTAATTATTTCTTTCTCTAAGAAATTCTGGTACTCCAGCCTCTGTACTAAAAAAACTAATAAAGAAAGGAAATTCATCTAACAATTGTCACTCCTGAACTTGGAAATAGTGTTTAGCATTAACGCCTGGTACGCAAGATGTACTCACTATTTAAGGAAGGAAGGGAGGGAGGGAGGGAAAAAAGAAACACCGGTGTCGCTATCATGTGTGTGTATCTTATTTCCCCCTTGCCATTCTACAGCTTGGTGGGACTTCAGGGAGCATTTTGTCTAGCCCTTTTATTTAACAAATAAGGAAACTTCTGGATGTGTTATCCTTTCCAGAGGCATAGCTCCATGGTTTATTTGGGGGCCAGGAGTGTGTGGGGATCAGCTAAGGTAGGCACACATGCCTAACCCCTTCATGGGCCTGTTGAGAGCTGTGCTCCAAAGGTTTCTCAAAACCTAACTTCTAACCTGCATTTCAGGTTACTGGAGATAACATAATCTACCTTATAGCAAATATTTTACAAAAACATTTGACGGAATGTAGTAGTGGAAAGCTCATAAGCTTTAGAACTAGATGTGAATTCAAACCCAGGTGCCACTATTTTCTAGACTTGAACGTTAGACATCACAGTTTACATCTTTGAATTAGTTTTCTCATTGAGAAACTAAGACCACAATGCCTACATCAGAGGATTAAAGGAGCTAATATGTATGTAAAGTATCTAACAAAAGTTACAGCATTTATTAGGTTCTTAAATGTAATTCTTCTCTCCTTCCATATTTTAAAGTGTTACCCTTAAAAAGAACACTTCCTAATTTCTTAAGTTTCCATGGCAATGCCTAAGCATTATCTTACTTAAGTAAGACAGCTATTTTTCTGTTTCAGAAATGGGAGATTAACGATCTGACCATGTTCAGAACTAATGGAACTGAGACCCAGTCTGACTTCAATGCAATCAAGGGTCTGCTCTTCTGAGAGATATTCCATATAAGACAAAACAATCCTGGGCAAATTAAACAAAAAACAAACAAACAAACAAACAAAAAACTTCTAGGGTGAAAAGCAAATGAGTAGTTGCAAGTATAACATTTCTAAATTTCCTATAAAGACATGGACAAGAGCTGAGATTGAGAACCAAGAGAATTATCCAATTCAGATTTCTGGGTCAATTTTAGATAGATAGTATTAACTTTCTGCTATTCTAAATGCTGTCATCCTATTTTATATGTTGTGCTGTGATAAGCATGGAAGCCAGAACTCCCCCACCCCAAATCAGTCAGTACATCTGCACAAAAAGAGAGAGCTTAAAAAAAACTGGGGCATAATAGTACCTTGTTTTCTTTTCATGCATTTTTATATTTATTTTTAAGACCTGCAGACCTAAGAACATAATGGAGCCAACTAGCCGAATTCTAGAAAGTCACATATTTTTTTTTTGGTGCAGTTTTTTTAGTTGTACTTTTAAAAACTGAAACAGTGCAAATCAATGTGCCCTGGCATCAAAATCAGCTGGACTAATCAATCAGACTAAGCACCTTTTTTGATAATCCATTTCTACAAGAGTCCAAGTTTTAAGTGCAACCATTTTTAGTCTTAAAAAGGTGTTAAAAGTTTGCCATCACTATATGTTTTTCAATAGGAAATATAAGTAAATCCTATTATCCATTGTAGTTCATGCTCATTTAACCCAAGAAAGCCTTTATTGTCAACCCATGTCATTATTTACACATGCCTCTCTTCACTTATACAAACAAATTAAAGCCAAGGCCAAAATGACAGGAAAAGTTAATTTCAAAGTTTAAGATTCTCCCTCTTTAAACCATCCCTCCACCTCTTTTGTAATCAGAAAAAATCAGTAGCAATGACACAAGGGTTCACAGAGATTACCTTCTGAGAAAACTGCCCCCTACATTATGCTGGAGAAAGGAGAATGACTGCACTGGTCACTACATACGTAGAAGATGCCATTCAAAATGGTGCAGTGTATTAAAGCAATTATTGGATAAATAGACTAAAATATAATCAGTTCTTCATTCACCTTGTTGTCCTGGTTGGCAGAACAGATTCCTAACTAAAAATTCCAGAATCTAAAAATTCACTGTTCCATCCTTGTGCCAAGCTATGTGGCTCCATTCAGAAAGTCAGCTAACAACACAAGATGGGTTTAAATGATTTAACTAACGTAAGTGCTCTTTAGCATCCATCTGTTCTCAAGAAAGAAATGAAGGGGAACAGAACACCAATCTGCTTATGTTCTATCTCCTTACCAAAATGATCGGTTGAGCTTTTGAGACAAAAATGAGCCAGGGTTGTAGCTCAAAGTAATGGGGAAATTTTGATTAAGGAGGTCAAAAGAACGATGGCATCCAGAGAATTAGAACTATGGGAACCTTGAAATTAAAGTTAGTTCATTAAACAATTCACATGTATTTGAATCTCCCATATTTGGATCATAATCTATGATCACTCAAAGGTGTTGCCAGATAGAATTTACTGATGCCTAAAGGCTTGGTCCTCCCTGGCAAAGTGAAAGAAAATGAGTCAATTGTTTAGGTAAGTCAGCCTCAAATATCAACATAATGGAGACAACAAATGAGCTTTACTTAAACTCCACCTTTCTGGATTCATTTTTATACTCAGAACCCTGAATCCAAGTGGAAATTACCTGCCCATTAAAACACAAAGGAATCCAACTAAATCATGCTGGTAACATAGAAACCACAGGCTGGAATTGTATGACAACTTCCAATACCATCTTTCCCCAACTTAACTTATAATGATGCCTTCCATTATTCTCTTCAGCTGGACCTACTATAGTCCTCCCTCAGCATCTATGCTTTAATATTTATCTGAAATGATGAGTAAAACCCACATTCTCACATCCTAAACTACCTGTATGTGGTGTTAGTAATCATTTATGGAAAATCAAGCACATTTCTAGGAATGTGATTAGAAGGAGCACAAATCTGCTTTCATAGTATCCAATTTATATCAGGCCCTCTTTGTATGAGCAAATGGAAAATGTAAGTTACTTACCTGAATGCATTATTTCAAGTATACTTGTTTTACCTAGATATTTTCACTCTGCACTTTGCTCTCTAGGTCTGGTCCTTACACCTACACTCAAAAGGAAGTTGAAGCAAATTTGTGACATTATTAAGTAGGGCTATCTCACGCCTGAGATCTTTATTTGCAATTTCCTTCTATTAAAATTTAATTCAACCTCAGAAAAAAAGAAACTTTCTAGTATATGTGCTGCCACAATAAGCACTAGAAAAAAACATTTTTTTCCTAAAAGTAGCTGAATGAGAATTGGTTTGAGACTTTCAGATCAATTTGACTTCCGATGTTAAACACTGGAAAATCAGTGAACCCCTCCAGTGTTCTCTCATGATTAAAATGCCACAACAAAAACCCTAAACATAAAGGAGATTATGTATTTCTTCTCCCCATACAAAGTCCTGCAAACATGAGAGGAAAACAAAACAAAACAAAAAGGAAAATGAGAGACAACTAGTTACAGGTATATCTCAATATAAAACACTAATAAAAGGGTCACCACACACATGCACACACACACACACACACACACACAGGCACAAGCACACTCAATGGATAAATTATTTATTCAGGAAAATATTAACTTCTGATTTCTTTTATTAAGACAACAATATGAAGCTCGTTCAGGAAAAATTTTTGAGCACTCAGACTGGAGTTCTTAGGAGTGACTAGAGTCGCTACATTAATGCTCATCCATGAGATTTGTCATAATGGAACATGAGCAAACTGAAGAGTAATTATCTTCTCTTCCTAAAATCCCAAGCATAACAAATTGTGTTGTTATAAATGTTTGTTTTGTGTATTACCCAAATCAATTTTATACTGAATATGGCCTGAAATTGAAGCGAGTGTTCATTTAGCGGTCGTCCACTTGGTCTTGCAACATTCCGCACGCATTGTCAAGTTTCACATTGCTAATTTTCCAACAAGCAGTTTGTTTTCAAATGCCCCAAGGCCAGTTACTGAGTCCAAACACAAACTTTGTTAAGTAAAAAAACTCCAGGCAGCAAGAAATTTTAAACACACAGCATCATCAAGATTCCAGTGTATACTGTATCTTCTCTAACTTAAGAGCTCAGTTCTCTTATATACTTACCAGTTTTTGTTACATATTTTTTATTTTGATGAGACTCAGTTTGTAGGAGAATACTCAATTTATTAATCATAGAAGACTTCTTGTATCTATTCTGGTCTACCAGGGTATGTTGATCTTACATGTTATGAATAGTGTAACTTTTTCTGAAAAAGATTGCTTTTCAAAATCCTAACAAACATGTTTTGTTAGAATACAATATATGTTTGATAATCAAGTTTATATAGGGTTGCAGCAAACTCAATAAATACTGATTTGAAAGCAAAAATACCTTAAATTTATGAATGCCATGAATAACTCATCAATATCATTTATTATTTTGCAAAGTATTATCTTCTCCAAATGAAGTATAATTTATAAAACTAAAGAAATAAAACAATCATTTATGGGCAAATATACTTACTTTTATTAGAAGGGGGACTTTAATAATTGCACTGTGTGAAATAATTTTGTCTTAGCACTGTGTAAAATAATTTTGTCTGAAAGAATAAAAGATTCCAGGGAATGATTTATTTGGGAAAAAGAAGACCTACTTCTGTTTTGGAAGTTGTAATAAGGTATGCCTACAACATGAACAATTATCAGAAAGATGAGCAGCCTAGCAGGGTCATTTGTAAATGCCTATCACCAAAGTAACTAAAAATAAATCAAACCTTACTTGGGAAGAGATCAACTTCTTTGTTATTTTGCTTTAGGTGGTAAATTAGGCACGAGTCTCAGCTTTCCCTTTGTCAATAGAGATTTTGTCAGCCAGTGGTAAAACGTTTCAAAATGAACAGAGGTGATGGAAGCATCTCTTTACCCATTCAAAAAAAAAAAAAATGTCATACAGTGAAATCTGAAATTTCTTCCTGGGAGATTTTATAAAGATGCAATTTTCAATGACATCATAGCTGAGATGTTTATTAGCTTCCTACCAAGATTTTCCTTTGCCAGCTCATTACAATAAAATTAACTTAGGTAAATCTCACACTAATGTAACATAAAAGTGCTCCTTTGGTAAATTAGCCCTCTTTAGTTAATTCAATAAACCAGGTAAACTATAACAAAAAGAAAGTATTCATGTTAGGAATATCAGATTACATATTGTTGCTTTTAAATGACAAGCTAATTGAGAGCTACATCAAAGTTCATTGATTAAATGTGAGTCATAATTAAATCTTAAAAAATAACTGAGAAGCAGTTAAATTTACATATATTAGAAATCTGCTCCTTCAACTCTGTTCAAGACTGTTAAGTAAAACAGACAAGAACTCATTGTTACTCCTTAAATAACTTTACATGTATTCCTGGTTGCTATGGCAGTTTACAGTATTGAAAACTATCACATATAATATGGTTAGTGCCCACAGTCACAGGGAAAACCACACAGAACAGGAATCCCAAAAAGATGAGCATATAGTCTTTTAACAAATACTGTACATGGTATACCCAAATCTACTAAAAAAATATCAAAATTTACTTTTGAACCTTTGTTTAATTAATATACAAACCTACAAATAAAATACAAACTTTTCTGATTTGTTTATAAAGCTAAAAAATGTGAATTTCATATTCATCTTCACTTCTCTATACATGCATTGACCATAAGATATTTCCTCTTTGCTAACTCAAATGCAACCAACATGAGGCTATTTTAAAATGCAATTTAAAATTTATAAAGAAAAACATTGAAAGTTATACTTGACTGGGTCCTATCCTGCCCCCAAAATACACAATAAATGAGCAAAATATTTGTTTAAAAAACTTCTCATTGTCCCATTTAGAGCATTTCTATATCACCTGATGGAGAGGTTTTTCTGAGAGATTATGATATATTATTGCAGGTTCATTGTAAACAAAGTGTGCTTTATCATCATTTTTAAAACTGTAAAATTCATGACATTTTTTCCCAGTACCCCATAATTGGATTTACTTCTAATTATCATCTATTTGGCAAAGTGCTTAACTTTAATAGGGGGATTTGGATCTGCAGTAGTCATGTAAATAAGGGCAAAGTAAATAAACTTTTATTATTTTTGCAGGAAACTGCAAAAACTCCACCACCAGACAAAATCTATAGTTTTGATTTGTCTTTTACTATTTCACAACTGGCACAAATCTTAACTGTGTCATTCTCCACTCTCTCTCCTCCCTCACCCACCCTGTTTGATTTCACATTGTCTGGTGATTGTTTGCTTGCATAAAAACTATAAGCATCTTCATGAACTTTTTATGCTAAGCATCCACTTAGAATGATCTTATTAATCTTAAAGGCAAGAAATGAGTCTAGGGTTACCCAATAACAACGAATCTTTAGGTGCAGATCTAGAATGGGAAAATTACAGAGAGGTTCCTGTGGTCATTGAGAAAGTTAGCAGGACTCGACTTGAGAAATCTCACCTTTTGAGCTGCTTTGGAGGGACTCTTGTTTTTGCTGCCTTTGGGTCTTCCCCTGGGTCTCTTAGGAGAGGGCTCACCAGTTGGCTCCTAATTGTGGGGGGGAAAAAATGCTGTTGTGGCGAGAATGTCTGGAAGAAATTGACCCTGACTCTATAGTTGTATTTTCTTCATGTGCTGCTCCACAGGACTGTTAGAACACACTCAGTACAAGCATAAATGATGATGGTACAGAGTTTACAAAAAGGGGAAATCACTATACTTTTAATTCAAGGGTTCAAAGAGGAAATTCTATTTTACATATGAATACTGGATTCTATTTCAACCCCCAAAAAGGTTACAAAGGCCGACAGGGTTGCATGTTCTAGAAAGTTGTACATCGTTAAGGTGTAAAAGTTGCATGCTTATGCAATTGGCAATGCATAGAAATAATAAGCGGTTTATACCAATACTTCTATCTATTGTACTAGCATTTCATTAACAGAAATATATAGCTAACATCATAAATAGTACAACAGTCTCCATATTGAAAAGATGATTTTTACTCATCTCTGTGTATCTGCATTGTAGGTCATTTACGACTCAATCAACACGTTGAGTGAAATACTGGAGCAATTATCCAAGTTCTTCAACTCAAAATAACTTCATTTCTCCTAAAATTTCTAAATAATTATGGTAAGTCTGTTGTGGGAGGTTTTGCTTGAATTATCTAGATAATTGCTTCAATTCTCCACTTCCTTTTGGAGAAGCCATGGTCTCCAGCCTAAATTTTTAAATATCCTTTGATAAAAATAAACATTTTTCTCCAACACAGTCTTTTCAGAAAAACTTACGAGGGTGGAAGGGAGAAAACTCAGAGTACGGAAAGCGAGGAGGAATGGAAATGTCTGGGAAGGAAAAATTGGAACTATCAATAGATTTAGCAAAAACCTTAAATGGTTTCTATGCCAAATAGTAAATACTCAAGTGGTCAAGAGAATACAATGATTAATATTCCAGATCCTAAATATTTATCTCGTGAATCATCAATTTACATTTCATTCAGATTCAGTGATTAAATGACACAAGTTAAAACGCAGGAAAGTCTTCAATGAAAATTCGCATCCTATTTAGAGAAATCTGGGTAAGCTTCTGGGGGACCACTAGCGCCAGTGGGCACATCCGGGGCAAACACATCGGAGGCGCATTTTTCTTTCTTTGTGAACTCTGTCTCAACTAGAAGGTAAAACCTCCAGTCACCTCCAGATCCCACTGCAATGTCTTCTGGATTTTTTGGAGGTGGGGGCAATTAGTAGAGTTAGAGAGTGCTGGGTGGCGGGTGGGAAACAAGGGCGGGGGGAAGGGCAGAGACTTCCTGGGAGGTGTAAAACTGGATCCTAACGCGGTATAAAGTATTGCTTGGGCAGAGCGGGAAAACTTAGGGGCCTCTACATTGGCTTGTTTCCTTTGATGATTTCAAAAAGGTACAACCCTCTTCGGTTTTCTATAACGCACTGGCAGGCAAACATTGTTCGACTTCCCCACCTTGCTCTCGCACAGCTTTGGGACTGTAGGACTATTTTCTAGTCGGCCTATTTGGCATGAAGGAAGCGCTTTACGGCTAAGGAACGAAGGAGAAGTTTTAAAGCCCGCGGAAGCGAAGTTAAAATGTTCTCAATAGACATGTCCCGCTGCAGCCTTGCCCGCCGAGGCTTGGAAATTGCAGCGAACAAAACCCCCCGCCCTGGGCGCTGCGCGCAGCTCTGTAAGCGCCGGCTGCACGCTTAATTGGTTGCATCCGCAGACAAAACCCTTCACTCCGCGGGGTCCCGGGCGCCCCTCGATCGTCCCCTCCCAACCCCCAGCCACTAGTCCCGGAGAAGCACTTAATGTCTGCAGCTCTGAGGCGCGGGATCCAGGAGTAAAAGGGGGACAGGGCGCCGGGCGAGGAAGTGACCCTAGCTACCGTGCACCCGCTCGGACGCTACTTTCCACTGCGCCCTGGCCAAACAAGTTAATCCCGTCCGGTAGAGAACCAGGCTTTCCTGCAGTCCCTTCCCCGGGATATCTTGGAGGCGGCTGCGCCGAATTTAAAGAGCCCTAAGAGGACAGGGAGGGCCCATGAGTTCTTTGTCGGGAGGGCGCGAGTCTCCGGCCACCGAGGGCTTGGGGAGGCCGCCAAGGGGGCGGCTTCGGCGCGCCAGTACTGGGCCCGCGAGCAGCCCCGGTTGGCGGGAGAAAGAGCATTTGGGCCCAGGATTTCAGCCCCTCCAGCCCTGACCCGCCAAACCACCCTTGCTTCTCGTCCCAGCACCTCCTTCCCCCGGGGCAATTGTAAAGCTGCTCGGAAAGCTCCTGGCGAGCCCTGGTTTGTCAGACCCCGGCCGCTTCGCCACCAGGAGACACCGCGCCACTCGGGGCCGTGCACAATAGCGAAAGTCCGAGGACGCGCTGCGCCCGACCCCACCTCCCGCCTCCACCCAGGCACTGCCGCAGCTCCCCACCTCGGCGCCCGCCCCGGGGCTCAGCAGCACGCTCACGCCGGGGACCCCGCGGCCCGCCCCCACGGCCCGCGGGCGGCGTGCGGCGGCGCAGCCACTGGCTCCCGCGCGCGGGTGGCCGCGCGTCGCGGAGCCCGGGCGGAGAGAGCGAAGGTGGGCTGCTGCCCCCAGCCCGCCCGCGTACTGACTTGCTGCTGCTTCCTGGGTCGGCCGCGTCCTCTCTTCTGAGGCGCCGGGGCGGCAGGTTGTCCCTGGGCTGAAGTGGACGGCTGCCCGGCGCCTTCACCGCGTGCGCTCATCCTGCCTCCCGCCGCCGCCGCTGCTACCGCCTCTGCAGCCGCTTCGCCTCAGCCGCCCCAAATCTGCCCAGCACCTTTCGGCGTGGGTGATGGGGGCTGGAGAACTGGGCAGGGCGAGCGAGAGCCGGCGTGCTGCGAGGGCTGCGCTGCTTAGGCTGCCGCCGCTGCCACCATCAACACCGGACGTCCAGCGGCTGCCAAAAAGAGAGAAGAGGGGAGGAGGAGGAGGAGAGAAGGAGGCGCTGCTGGTGGCGGCGGCAGCGGTGGGTGGGTGCCGGAGGTGGCGGTGGCGGTGGAGGTAGCGAGAGGAAAGCGACGGAGAAGAAGAGGGCTGGAAGTTGGAGGCTCCCGCCTCGGTTCGGGATCAGGAGTTGCGGTCCCCGGGAGCACTTCGGAAGCGGCTTGGAAAGGGAAGAGATTTGGAGGGAATTGTGTCCCTCGAAATGTTAAGCGGGGAAAGAATTCCGCCTCCTCTTGCCCCCCGCTCCGAGCTCGCAGAGCAAGCAAAAGAAAGAGAGAGAGAAAAAACCACAGAGCGCCCTGGGCAGTCGGGGAAAGCTAAGGGAGGATGGGGAGATGGTGCCGGGATCCGGCCGGGCACTGCGCGCAGGCTAGGGACGGAGCAGGGGGTGGCCCCGCGCCTCCACGGGCGGCGGGAGCAGGCGGCGGCGGCCCCCGCAGAGTCGGAGGGGGACGGGCTGCTCACTCCTGCGTCCTGCACCAAGCGCGCGCTGCCCGGGCTGGAGTTTTCTGAGTTCCTGCTCCGGGATTCAAGGGGGATGAGTGTGTGTGTGTGTGTGTGTGTGTGTGTGTGTGTGTGTGTGTGTGTGTGTGTGTGTGTGTGTGTGTGTGTGTGTGTGTGTGTGTATGTGCGCGTGCTTGGGAAGGGGGCGGTGGGGGGAGTGCCCACCTCTAATCGTGGGCGGATAAAGAGGAGGGGGCTGCGCAGAGGAAAAGTATGAGGAGGGAGGCCAGGCCGACCGCCGAGCCAAGGCGCCTGGCCGTGGGCCAGAGGCAGCGTTCGAAATACAACTGCCTCGGCGGCGGCGGCGCCCGGGTGCCACCCGAAGCTCCGCTCACGTGCTCCCGCCCGGCGGTGGGGTTAAAGGGACAGGCCGGGGATCCCGGGCCGCCTCGCTGCCGGCCTCGCCCCGCCCGCCTCGCGAGGTCGCCCCTGGGCGGTTGTCCTTGGAAGGCGCGGGAATGTGCCTGTCCCAGAGCCGCGTTTGGGGGCTTGGCCTTTACCTGCATCCCCACGATGCGGAGCCAGCACTGAGGGAAGCGTCTAGCTGCACGCGCGGCAGACGTCTAGTTCCCTGTGAGTGGGAAGGCTCTGGAGAGGAGAGCGCGCCGGCACCGGCCGCCCTAGTCTGCCTCCGAATGCCTTCATCACAGATCGCACAACCCAGCGCACCACCCACACACCATTCTGTTAGGTGGTACAGTGACACACACACGTGCACGCAGGTACACACACACACAAGTGCATGCAGACACACGTGCACACACGCACGCAGATATACACGCACATTTGCAGACGCAGGCACACCACGTGCCGGCAATATGCACACACGCACATGGAGCGCGCCAGCCTCATGGCTTAACTTTTTTCTCCGGGGGAAGTCTAGAGGCCAGGCGAATGCTTCCCAGATCTGGCGCTAGGCGCCCGGGTTCCAACGCTCGCTGGGTGGAGGGGTTGCCCCACGCGAGGACCTCCTAGCTTCCCACCCCCACAATTGTGCCAACTATCCGACTCTCCCTTAAGTTTACCTCGATTTAACCTTCTCCCTAGGAACTCCCTTTCTGCCAAATCTTAATTTTATTGCTTAGACTATTTCTGAGTTACGTGAACGCCTTAATGACCACAGTCCGTTTTAAAAAGGTGGAGTACGTTTAAAAATGTACTTCTTTTCATCCTCGAATAACAAAAACTGAAAAATTTCGGTTCAGATTTTCACACATCACACCCCAAATTATCCTGGACTAATTCCAAAATAAAAACTTTCACTCGAGGAAGAATTTTTTCCTAAAACGCAGACCACCGTGGAATAAAAACGCCTACTTTGCAGCCCTAGGCAGGGAGTTAGGCACAGCCAGGTTTCGCGGAGCCTGCGGAGGAGGCGCGTGTAAATGTCTGAGGCTGAGCGGCGGCGCTGATTGGTCCGCGTTGCCATTTTAAATCCATTTCCAGCTGCTCTTGGCGGAGCTGGGACTTTTAGCTGCACGTTGGGTTCCCTGCACAAACCCAGGGTTTCTCTTGGGCCTGGGAACGCTTAGCTGTGATTGAGGAGGAGAGACCCCATCCCACCGAATGGAGCCCAGCAGCTGACTGGGGAGGGAGGGGTTAACAGGAACCAAAGGTTTCTGCCACCGCTTGGCTGAAAGATGGTATCTTCATCAAAGGGATTGAAATTTCACGTACTCACGATTGCAGTGACATTTCCTAACTGCCAGGTTTGCACATTTTTTAATGTGATCACATTCGCACTGTGGTGTGCACATTTTACACACACATACAAAATAGGCTTCTGGGTTTGTTTTTGTTTGCTTGCTCTTGCAAGGACTAGAGATAAAATTCTGAGGAAGAATGTAGAAGAAATCATGGAAGATTTCAGCTAGCCAGTTTTATACTGGGTACATATATTCTTGGATTTTGTTTTGTTCTGTTTTTTTCATTGCAAAAGGTCGGCAAGGAAGGGATTCCAAAGTGTCATTTTTGCATTAGTCTTTGACTCTAAGCAAAGCACAGAAAAATTGGGGTGGGAAAATAGCCAGCCACTTGTTTTCAGGCCACTGGCATTTTGCTATCAGACTGTTTGACCTCTTTTGAATTTATAGCAAGGATATGAAACAAATATTGCATCCAATTTTATCTAAATCAGTTTTATGTATTTTCATTCCTGGAAATTACACTTTTTTTTCAGGTTTTTGTATATTTTGTGTAGGAAAGACATTAAAATTTGTTTTCATTTTTGAAATTACTTGAGACCTTAAAAAATAGTGTCATACATTCTTTTCATTAAGTTAAATGGCTCTATTTTATTTGAAGAATTTTTTGAAATTTGTTTTATGTTTACATTAGTGGGTTTTTTCTTTCCAGTTTAAGTTGCTCAATTGTTTATTTCCTTTTCTTTATCTCATCATATTTTACCCCTCCATTCAAGGCTAAATTCTTACTTATAATTTGAAAACTTGCCAGGTGGTTTCTGTCCACATGAAACTATTTCTTTTCTTCTTCTGCACCTATCAAACTGAATAATTAGCAGCTTGGTTGTATATGTTAACAAGATTTCTAATTATCTGTGATACATGAGTTAGTGTTTGGATCAGGTCAGCTCATTAGTAGATGGTAAAATTAATTCAGTGGATCCATAACATCATTTTAAAAAATAGAATGTTGCAAAAGAATATCACATGTAAAAGTTCTAGTTATAATAAATGTGTATAAGAATTATATTCAGATGCTTCTTTTTCCCAGCTTTTAATGTTTTGGAAATTGGTATGTATTTTAGAGTTTAGGTTTAGAGTTTAGGATGTTTTAACACTGTGTTATCACATCCTAGGCAGTATCATTGCTATTTTCGTGATATGTATAATACTGATGTGTTTTAAAATCAGTGGCACCATAGATCTGTGAATATATGTATGGAAAATCTATTTCTTGCTGTAGGTTTCAGTGGGACATGTTTAAATGCCTCTGACTTAGTTATAAGACCTGGGTTCCTCTACAACTTCATTAATCCAGCCTTGTGGCCTTTGGAAAATCATTTCTCCTCTCTGGATCCCAGTATCCTCATTTCTAAAATTAAAGATTACTATAATCTTGAAGGGTTCTTTCAGTTCTAACAGACTTAAAAACATATAATTTCTTGTTCACTAATCATATGCTTTTTACATGTAAATTGTATGTAGATTCCATGGAGACCAGTAGCATTTCTAACACCTCTTTTTTGCAGCAGTTATGTGTAAGTAGTGTTCAGTTCATAATAGACTTTTGGTACTTACTAATTGGTTGCTATAACAAAATTGCTCTGAATGAGTTACTATTTTACAAATATACTATGGGATGAAAAAAGCATTGCATATATTTAAATATCTTTAAAAAATTCTTTTGACTAAAGGAAGAAGCATCAGTCATGAAGAGGTTGAGGTTCTTACCTTGCACTTTATCACATATTTTTACTTTAAAATATTCATAAATTAAAGGACAATTGATGACTTTTCTCATAACTGAATTATAAATGGATTAATTTCATATGTAATTAAATGGAGATTTATTATAATATCATTTTAGAAATGAGTATATAGGGTCACAGAAAAAAATTATAACTAATATTTATTGAGCAGAATGAACAGAATTGAACAGAACATATATACACACACACATATATGCATATACATAAATATGTATAGTATATAAATGTTTAGTATAATACAAAGTAAACACATATTTCTAAAATATATTTCTAGTGTTTTGAAATGAATTCATTTGCCCTGCTCAAACTTACAATTTTAGAGATTGTCTTTTGAATTATACTTAGTATTTAATGAAATGTAGAAGAGATCATCTCTAAGAGTTTTCCTACAGTATCACCAAGACAGAATATATGCTGCCAAGTTAACATTTTGGTGGAGGTGGAGGGGTTGTGGAGGCTTTCTAGTTCAGTAGACTGAGATCACTAAACAAAATGAATTTGTTTACTCTTTCATTCAACAAACATAAACTGAAGTGGTTTTGTAGTAATCTCACCCATTATACTCATGTCTCAGGAATGTAATTCATCCAGAACTGGAGAGAATCTCTTTTGAAACAGCTAGGTGCTCATTTAAAATCTGTTTACCTTTATGTTAAGCCTCTCATTTACCCTTACAAATATTTGTTCTCCTCTATCCAATCTGCAATTCATTTAACAAATACTGACTACCCAAAATGTTCTGGGATTCACAGAGCACTTTTTTGACAAAAGTCATAAAAGCAGAACAGAAGTAAAATGGTTTAATTTTGATCTCTCATCTGTTGACATTATATTGTCATCTCCAAACTATCTTAGTCAGGAAATACCATCAAGAAGCTTTGGATAGCTGGAGGGACATGATCTTTTCAGTCAGATTAAGGAATGGGAGGTGTGGTAGGCAGAATGCAAAAATGGCCCCTAAAATTTCCTGGCCCCCTGGTGTACATGCCTCGTATAATCTCTGGGACTTTACGTGCTGGATTTTACTCCCTTGGTTAGATTCTGTTAGATGGTACAGTTGACCCTAAGATAAAAAAATTATTCAGGTGAGTCTGATGTAATCATCTGTGTGTTTTAAAGCAGAGTTTTCTGTAGCTGATTTTAAGGAAGCAATTTAGAGATTTGGAGCTCAAGAAAGATTTGACCTGCCATTACTGGTTTGAAAGAAGAGGACACATGGCAAGAAAGGTGAGCAGCCTTTAGGAGCTGAGGGCAGCCTCTGGCCAACAGCCAGCAAGGAGACAGGGACCTCCTTTGTAGAGTTACAAGGAACTGAATTTTGCCAATGAGGATGAGTTTGGAAGTGGAATCTGCCCCAGAGGCTCCAGATGGGAATTCAGTCTGGCTAACCCCTTGATTTCAGCCTTGTGACACCCCCAGCAGAGAACCCAGCCATGCTATACCAACTTCTGACCTAGAAAATTATGAATTAATAAATGGCTATTTTAATGGTGTTTTAAATCATGGAGTCTGTGGTAATTTGTTTTTTAGCAATAGAAAATTGATACAAGAGGGATCTCATCAGATGAACTTGATGCTCCATCCCATGAACTGCCTCCAAAACAGAATTACTCATAGCGTTTGCTGGTAAGTGTTCCAAGTGGTTGTATAATACCTACCAAGCATGGAAACATACCATCTTGCATAGTTTTCCATCTTTCTGTCTCTCTGCCTCTGTCTCTCTATCTCTCTGTCTCTGTCTCTGTCTCTGTCTCTCTCTCTGTCTCTGTCTCTGTCTCTCTCTGTCTCTCTCTCTCTCTCTCTCTCTCTCTCTCTCTCTCACTCTCCCCATCTATCTCTATCTCTATCTCTGTTTCTGTAACTTGGAATTCCTGAAGCCACCATACTGGAGAGACATAGGGAGAGGTCATACATTTCAGATAATTCCAGGCCCTCTACCCCCTGTCTCTAAACAATCTCAAACTGATGGAAAGTAGATAGGAGAGGAGAGAGACAACTGCTGAGTCCTGCCCCAGTTGCAAATTTATGAATAAAATAAATGTTGTTTTTGATCTTAAGCCACTAAATTTTGGAGTGGTTTGTTATATAACCATAGATATTGGTCTATCTTTTTTCTCTAAAGCTTGTTTTTCTTTTTCTTTACCTCAACCCAATTAATAATAATCTGATCTACTTCACATCAGTTTGGGGTTGTTTAGAAGCAGTGCGTGGGGGGGCCTGGAATTATCTGAATGCATGACCTCTCCCTATGTCTGTCTAGGATGCTGGCTGCAGGAATTCCAGGTCACAGCAATAGGGATACAGAATGAGACAGAGGTAGAGTGATGGGGAGAGAGAAAGAGGAAGAGAGGGAAAGAGGGGAAGATAGGTACTTCAAATGGGCGATTTGTTTAGCTAGAAATCACTCTTAGCTGGGAATCACTCTAAATCTTCCTTCTCTTTCTACATCAGATGGTACCAGGTCCCTCCAGTTCTGTCTTCTAAGTAGTTCTTGAATCTGTCTACTCTCTATACCCTCACTTTCATTCTTAATTTGGAGCTCTCTTCATTTAGATAACTCCAGTGTCTTTCTCTCTGGGCTCATTCTGTACAATGCTTCTAGAAGAATCTATTTCTTTTTTTGATGAGCTACTTTTATTATCCTTTTTTCTCATCACAAATAAATGCAAAAGTGGAAGAAATGGAAAGTGCATTGTAGAAAAAGCAAGTGGCAGAAAAACAAAGTTCCCCAGTTTTTTTCCATCATTCATAGATGATGCTGTAACATTTTGATCCATCTATACTTTAGATGAACTAATATAGGTTCATGCTGCACATTCTGTTCCATAATCTATTTTTATGTAAATACATCACGATTGTTTTTCATGTCAATGAATTTTCTTCTACAGTACCACTTCTAATGACTTCATTGTATTCTACAGTACACACACACACACACACACACATGTGAACACCTGGAATTAAGAAAGCATTTGATAAAAATTTTTATGACAGCCTTGTGAAAAGATGAAGAAATATGGCTAGGAAGTTATGCATTCTTTGGTGCTGACATCATCTTCAAAGGTGGTCTCTTTTATCAGCATCCTGGCATAAGTTTTCAAATTTTCAAATATCCTAAAGGTAGAAGGGTTAGCTAACTCAATGAATGATCAAATTAAGGTTCAAAAAGATCTCGACAAGCCATTATACAATTTAAGAAGATGAATATGAAGTATGTAATTAGTTTTGAAAAAGGGGGAAAATAAGCCATAACAATATAGGTGAGAAAAGTGCCTTAAAAACAATTCCTAGGATTGCATATATGACTAAGAAGCAGATATTACTAGGCTCCCATCAAATATCCATCCTTCCCTTCTAATTTAGTAAAAGAATACCTACAGTGTTGAGCGATATACCCAACTATAAAACTACATTTCCCGGACTCCCTTCTAGATTGGGCTACTTAATGAAATATAAACAGAAGTCTTTTGGAAGTACTTCTAGGAAAGCACTTTAAAGAGTACTGATTCAACTGAGAGCCTTCTCCATTTGCGTGTGGATGTCCAGTTGTTCCAGTACCATTTATTAAAATGGTATTTTAATTTCATTTAAATCCATTGTATTTTCCTTGCTCCTTTGTCAAAGTTCAGTTGACTATATTTGTGTGGGTCTATTTCTGTGTTTTCTTCTCCATTCCATTGATCTATGTCTCTGTTCTTTTGTGAACACTGTCTTTATTACTGTAGCTTCATAATAAATCTTGAAGTCAAGTAGTGTAATTTCTCTCTCACTGTGTACTTCTCCTTCAATACTGAGTTGAGTGTTCTGGGTCTTTTGCCCCTCCATATAAAATTTAGAATTAGCTTGTTGATATCCATGAGATAATATGCTGGGATTTTGATAGGGATTATGTTGAATCTATAGATAAAGTTAGGAAGAACTGACATCTCAACTATATTGAGTCTTCTTGTTCATGAGCATGGACTATCTCTCCATTTATTTAGTTCTTTGATTTCTTTCATCAGAGTTTTGTAGTTTTTCTCATGCAGGTCTTGTACATATTTTGTTAGATTTATACCAAAGTATTTTATTTTGGGGTGTGCTAATATGAATGGTAAAGTGGTTTTAATTTCAAGTTCCACTTGTTCATTACTGGTATACAGCAATGTTATTGGCTTTTATGTATTAACCTTGTATCTGCAAAACTGTTCTAATTACTTGCTGTTAGATTTTTTGTTTTGGATTTTCTACACAATAATGTCATGTGTGAACGAAGATGGTTTTACTTTTTTCCTTCCCATTCTATATGCTTTTTTTTTTTTTTAGCTTTTGATTTATTTTTTTATTTTATTTTATTTTTTTTTTTGAGAGGGCATCTCTCATATTTATTGATCAAATGGTTGTTAACAACAATAAAATTCTATATAGGGGAGTCAATGCTCAATGCACAATCATTAATCCACCCCAAGCCTAATTCTCGTCAGTCTCCAATCTTCTGAAGCATAACGAACAAGTTCGTACATGGTGAACAAATTCTTACATAGTGAATAAGTTGTTACATGGTGAACAGTACAAGGGCAGTCATCATAGAAACTTTCGGTTTTGATCACGCATTATGAACTATAAACAATCAGGTCAAATATGAATATTCGTTTGATTTTTATACTTAATTTATATGTGGATCCCACATTTCTTCCTTTATTATTATTATTATTTTTATTTTTAATAAAATGCTGAAGTGGTAGGTAGATGCAAGATGAAGGTAGAAGACATAGTTTAGTGTTGTAAGAGAGCAAATGTAGATGATCAGGTGTGTGCCTGTAGACTATGTGTTAATCCAAGCTAGACAAGGGCATTAAAACATACACAGATGCAGAAGATTTCTCTCAAAACAGGGGGGGTGAGGTTCTAAGCCTCACCACTGTTGATCCCAAATTTCTCACCTGATGGCCCCCCTGTGACTGTGCCTGTCTTAGGTTGTTCCTCCCTTGAGGAATCTTACCCGTCTCTGGCTAACCAGTCATCTTCCGGGGCCATACAGGGAGATGTAAAGTTGGTAAGTGAGAGAGAAGCCATATTGTTTGCAAAGGTTAGCTTTTTACTTCTTTGCAGATTTATGCCCTGTAGCTTCTATGCCCAGCACTTGTCTCGAGGTATCTTTACCACCTGGAGGAATTATGATACTCGATAAATTCGATATGAGGCACGAATTCTATTTAAGGGTTGTAATTAGGAAGGAAGAAGAAAAGCTATAGATGTAGCATATGAAGGAAACATGGGAGGATTGATTATTTCTTTGACATATCTTCTTGTATAGTACCTTAAGTATGTATAGGTTTTAAACTACTAACTAATTTGCACACACATATTAACATAATAGGAATATGGTGACATAAACAAAGCAAATCTATAATTACCATCCATCTCCAGTGAAGCCAAGAAAACCATTTAGGCACCCTAGGCATTTGTGAAAATTTATCTATGATATGATGGATATTGTCCAACTGTACTTGAACCATCAGACAAATTAAAGCAGCCTATTTCTGGGATCTGTTCACATCCCATATGTTCTTTTAACCATAGATAGTCTATAGTCATGAGATTTTGGAGTGCTACAACTTGCACCCCTCCCAACTCCTGGTTGAGTTCCAACAGTACAGATCCGGTCAAATTCGTTGTCTCACTGTATGCACATGCCAGCCTAGACATCTCCCTCCTCATTCCTGTGGCAAGTCCAGGAGACGGTGGGCTGGATGCAGCCACAACCGCAGCATCGTCCGGATACCTGTGGAGGCTTTTTGATGATCATGCCCCGGCACAAGTCCTCCAGAGAGTGCTGATGCCAGAAGCTCCTCTTCATATCGTATCTTAGTTCATTTTCTGGGTATCCAAGCTAGGCCTTGATCTTCTGCATAGAAACAAACAGACCCTTTGCCCACACTTTGACATGCCCTCTATACCACTGTGCAGAACTCATTGGAGGTCAGCACACAGTAACTGCTTTTTTTTTTTTTTTTTTTTTTAAGAGAAAGGAATATTATCAGAAAATAGTACCTCCATAGCTGATCATCTGACACCCTTTAAGTGATCAACATTAAGGATATTTAAAGCATGCGTTGATCTTTGATTTACCAATAGTTTTATCCTGTCAAGGAGTAATCCCCCTTTTCTTTCTTTCTTTCTTTTTTTTTTTTTTTAATTTTTAATCTACACTTACATGAAGAATACTATGTTTACTATGCTCTCCCCTATATCAGGTCCCCCCTAACAACCACATTACGGTTACTGTCCATCAGCTTAGCAAAATGTTGTAGAGTCATTACTTGTCCGCTCTGTGTTGTGTAGCCCACCCTCCCCTTTCTCCCTCCCCCCCATGCATGCTAATCTTAATACCCCCCTTCTCCTTCCCCCCATCCCTCCCTGCCCACCCATCCTCCCCAGTTCCTTTCCCTTTGGTACCTGTTAGTCCATTTTTGGGTTCTGTAATTCCGCTGCTGTTTTGTTCCTTCAGTTTTTCCTTTGTTCCTATACTCCTCAGATGAGTGAAATCATTTGGTATTTCTCTTTCTCCGCTTGGCTTATTTCACTGAGCATAATACCCTCCAGCTCCATCCATGTTGCTGCAAATGGTAGGATTTGCCCTCTTATGGCTGAGTAGTATTCCATTGTGTATATGTACCACATCTTCTTTATCCATTCATCTACTGATGGACATTTAGGTTGCTTCCAATTCTTGGCTATTGTAAATAGTGCTGCGATAAACATAGGGGTGCATCTGTCTTTCTCAAACGTGATTGCTGCATTCTTAGGGTAAATTCCTAGGAGTGAAATTCCTGGGTCAAATGGTAGATCTGTTTTGAGCATTTTGATGAACCTCCATACTGCTTTCCACAGTGGTTGAACTAATTTACATTCCCACCAGCAGTGTAGGAGGGTTCCCTTTTCTCCACAGCCTCGCCAACATTTCTTGTTGTTTGTCTTTTGGATGGCAGCCATCCTTACTGGTGTGAGGTGATATCTCATTGTAGTTTTAATTTGCATTTCTCTGATAATTAGTGATGTGGAGCATCTTTTCATGTGTCTGTTGGCCATCTGAATTTCTTCTTTGGAGAACTGTCTGTTCAGTTCCTCTGCCCATTTTTTAATTGGATTATATGTTTTTTGTTTGTTGAGGCGTGTGAGCTCTTTATATATTTTGGACGTCAAGCCTTTATCAGATCTGTCATTTACAAATATATTCTCCCATATGTAGGGTTCCTTTTTGTTCTATTGATGGTGTCTTTTGCTGTACAGAAGCTTTTCAGCTTAATATAGTCCCACTTGTTCATTTTTGCTGTTGTTTTCCTTGCCCGGGAAGATATGTTCAAGAAGATGTCTCTCATGTTTATGTCTCATGTTTATGTCTAAAAGGTTTTTTCCAAGAGTTTAATGGTTTCATGACTTACATTCAGGTCTTTGATCCATTTTGAATTTACTTTTGTGTATGGGGTTAGACAATGGTCCAGTTTCATTCTCCTACATGTAGCTGTCCAGTTTTGCCAGCACCATCTGTTGAAGAGACTGTCATTTTGCCATTGTATGTCCATGGCTACTTTATCAAATATTAATTGACGATACATGTTTGGGTTAATGTCTGGAGTCTCTAATCTGTTCCACTGGTCTGTGGCTCTGTTCTTGTGCCAGTACCAAATTGTCTTGATTACTATGGCTTTGTAGTAGAGCTTGAAGTTGGGGCATGAAATCCCCCCTACTTTATTCTTCTTTCTCAGGATTGCTTTGGCTATTCGGGGTCTTTGGTGTTTCCATATGAATTTTTGAATTATTTGTTCCAGTTCATTGAAGAATGTTGCTGGTAATTTGATAGGGATTGCATCAAATCTGTATATAGCTTTGGGCAGGATGGCCATTTTGATGATATTAATTCTTCCTAGCCATGAGCATGGGATGAGTTTCCATTTGTTAGTGTCCCCTTTAATTTCTCTTAAGAGTGACTTGTAGTTTTCAGGGTATAGGTCTTTTACTTATTTGGTTAGGTTTATTCCTAGGTATTTTATTCTTTTTGGTGTAATTATGAATGGAATTGTATTCCTGATTTCTCTTTCTATTGGTTCATTGTTAGTGTATAGGAAAGCTACAGATTTCTGTGTGTTAATTTTGTATCCTGCAACTTTGCTGTATTCCGATATCAGTTCTAGTAGTTTTGGAGTGGAGTCCTTAGGGTTTGTTATGTACAATATCATATCATCTGCAAATAGTTATAGTTTAACTTGTTCTTTACCAATCTGGATTCCTTGTATTTCTTTGTTTTGTCTGATTGCTGTGGCTAGGACCTCTAGTACTATGTTAAATAATAGTGGAGAGAGTGGGCATCCCTGTCTAGTTCCCGATCTCGGAGGAAAATCTTTCAGCTTCTTGCTCTTCAGTATAATGTTGGCTGTGGGTTTATCATATATGGCCTTTATTATGTTGAGGTACTTACCCTCTATTCCCATTTTGCTGAGAGTTTTTATCATGAATGGATGTTGAATTTTGTCAAATGCTTTTTCAGCATCTATGGAGACGGTCATGTGGTTTTTGTCTTTCTTTTTGTTGATGTGATGGATGATGTTGACGGATTTTCGAATGTTGTACCATCCTTGCATCCCTGGGATAAACCCCACTTGGTCGTGGTGTATGATCCTTTTGATATGCTGTTGAATTCTGTTTGCTAATATTTTATTGAGTATTTTTGCATCTACATTCATCAGGGATATTGGTCTGTAATTTTCTTTTTTGGTGGGGTCTTTGCCTGGTTTTGGTATTAGGGTGATGTTGGCTTCATAGAATGAGTTTGGGAGTATTCCCTCCTCTTCTATTTTTCGGAAAACTTTAAGGAGAATGGGTGTTATGTCTTCTCTGTGTGTCTGATAAAATGCTGAGGTAAATCTGTCTGGCCCGGGGGTTTTGTTCTTCGGTAGTTTTTTGATTACCGTTTCAATTTCTTTGCTCATAATTGGTTTGTTTAACTTTTGTGTTTCTTCTTTGGTCAGTCTTGGGAGGTTGTATTTTTCTAGGAAGTTGTCCATTTCTTCTAGGTTTTCCAGCCTGTTGGCATATAGGTTTTCATAGTAGTCTTTAATAATTCTTTGTATTTCTGTGGAGTCTGTCGTGATTTTTCCGTTCTTATTTCTGATTCTGTTGTTGTGTTGATTATCTTTTTCTCTTAATAAGTTTGGCTAGAGGCTTATCTATTGTATTTCTTTTCTCAAAGAACCAGCTCTTGGTTTCATTGATTTTTGCTATTGTTTATTCTTCTCAATTTTGTTTATTTCTTCTCTGATCTTTATTATGTCCCTCCTTCTGCTGACATTAGGCCTCATTTGTTCTTCTTTTTCCAGTTTTGATAATTGTGATGTTAGACTATTCATTTGGGATTGTTCTTCCTTCTTCAAGTGTGCCTGGATCGCTATATACTTTCCTCTTAAGACTGGTTTTGCTGCGTCCCCCAGAAGTTGGGGCTTTGTGTTGTTGTTGTCTTTTGTTTCCATATATTCCTTGATCTCTATTTTGATTTGTTCGTTGATCCATTGGTTATTTAGGAGCATGTTGTTCAGCCTCCATGTGTTTGTGAGCCTTTTTTTTTCTTTGTAGAATTTATTTCTAGTTTTATACCTTTGTGGTCTGAAAAATTGGTTGGTAGAATTTCAATATTTTGGAATTTACTGAGGCTCTTTTTGTGGGCTAGTATGTAGTCTATTCTGGAGAATGTTCCATGTGCACTTGAGAAGAATGTATATGCTGTTGCTTTTGGATGTAGAGTTCTATAGATGTCTATTAGGTCCATCTGTTCTAGTGTGTTGTTCAGTGCCTCTGTGTCCTTACCTATTTTCTGCCCGGTGGATCTATCCTTTGGGGTGAGTGGTGTGTTGAAGTCTCCTAAAATGAATGCATTGCAGTCTATTTCCCTCTTTAGTTCTGTTAGTATTTGTTTCACAAATGCTGGTGCTCCTGTGTTGGGTGCATATATATTTAGAATGGTTATATCCTCTTGTTGGATGGAGCCCTTTATCATTATGTAGTGTCCTTCTTTATCTCTTGTTACTTTCTTTGTTTTGAAGTCTATTTTGTCTGATATTAGTACTGCAACCCCTGCTTTCTTCTCGCTGTTGTTTGCCTGAAATATGTGTTTCTATCCCTTGACTTTTAGTCTGTGCATGTCTTTGGGTTTGAGGTGAGTTTCTTGTAAGCACCATATAGATGGGTCTTGCTTTTTTATCCATTCTATTACTCTGTGTCTTTTGATTGGTGCATTATGTCCATTTACATTTAGGGTGACTATTGAAAGATATGTACTTATTGCCATTGCAGGCTTTAAATTTGTGGTTACCAAAGGTTCTAGGTTAGCCTCTTTAATATCTTACTGCCTAACTTAGCTCACTTATTGAGCTGTTATATACACTGTCTGGAGATTCTTTTCTTCTCTCCCTTCTTATTCCTCCTCCTCCATTCTTCATATGTTGGGTGTTTTGTTCTGCGCTCTTTGTAGGAGTGCTCCCATCTAGAGCAGTCCCTGTAAGATGCCCTGTAGAGGTGGTTTGTGGGAAGCAAATTCCCTCAGCTTTTGCTTGTCTGGGAATTGTTTAATCCCGCCATCATATTTAAATGATAGTCGTACTGGATACAGTATCCTTGGTTCAAGGCCCTTCTGTTTCATTTTATTAAATATATCATGCCATTCTCTTCCGGCTGGTAAGGTTTCTGTCGAGAAGTCTCATGAAAGCCTGATGGGTTTTCCTTTATAGGTGACCTTTTTCTCTCTAGCTGCCTTTAAAACTCTTTCCTTGTCCTTGATCCTTGCCATTTTAATTACTATGTGTCTTGGTGTTGTCCTCCTTGGAACCTTTCTGTTTGGGGTTCTGTGTATTTCTGTGGTCTGTTCGATTATTTCCTCCCCCAGTTTGGGGAAGTTTTCAGCAATTATTTCTTCAAAGACACTTTCTATCCCTTTTCCTCTCTCTTCTTCTTCTGGTACCCCTATAATATGGATAGTGTTCCTTTTGGATTAGTCACATAGTTCTCTTAGTATTGTTTCATTCCTGGAAATCCTTTTGTCTCTCTCTCTGTCAGCTTCTATACGTTCCTGTTCTCTGGTTTCTATTCCTTCAATGGCCTCTTGCATCTTATCCATTCTGCTTATAAATCCTTCCAGGGTTTGTTTCACTTCTGTGATCTCCTTCCTGACATCTGTGATCTCCCTCTGGACTTCATCCCATTGCTCTTGCATTTTTCTCTGCATCTCCGTCAGCATGTTCATGATTTTTATTTTGAATTCTTTGTCAGGAAGACTGGTTAGGTCTGTTTCCTTCTCAGGTGTTGTCTCTGTGATCTTTGTCTGCCTGTAGTTTTGCCTTTTCATGGTGATAGAGATAGTTTGCAGTCCTGGTACGAGTGACGGCTGGAAGAGCTTTCCTTCTTGTTGATTTGTGGCCTTCCTCTCCTGGGAGAAGAGCAACCTCTGGTGGCTTGTTCTGGGCAGCTGTGCGCAGACAGGGCTTCTGCTTCCTGCTCAGCTGCTATGGAGTTCATCTCCGCTGTTGCTGTGGGCGTGATCTGGCTCGGGTTGCTGCTCCAAAATTGTGGAGCCCTATTGGAGGGGGAGCTGCCGGGAGCCTATTTATTTCCGTAAGGGGCCTCCGTGCTCCCTGCTGCCTAGGTGGTTAGAGTGCCCAGAGATCCCCAGATTCCCTGCCTCTGGACTAAGTGTCCCGTCCTCCCCCTTTAAGACTTCCAAAAAGCACTCTCCAAACCAAAACAACAACAGCAACAAAAAAATTAAATTAATAATTTTAAAAAAAAGAAAAAGAAAAGAAAAATGCATGAGTTTGTTTGTCCTCAGGTGCTGGTCTCAGGCACACGCTCACCGGTCTTGCTGCTTTGTTTCCCTACTATTGGGTTCCCTGTCCCTTTAAGACTTCCAAAAAGAAAAAAAGAAAAAAAAGAGGAAAAAAAAATAAAATGGCCGCTCCCGTTTCTTTGTTCTCCAGCGTCGGCCTCAGGCACTCTCTCACGGGTCCTGCCACCCTGTTTCCCTAGTATCCAGGACCCCGTGCATGCAGTGTGTCTGCTCTCTGGTCTGGATGGCTGGGGCTGGGTGTTCAGCAGTCCTGGGCTCCCTCTCCCTCCCTGCTGACTCCTCTTCTACCACCGGTAGCTGGGGGAAGGGGTGCTCGGGTCCCGCTGGGCCGGGGCTTGTATCTTACCCCCCTTTGCCAGGCTTTGGGTTCTTGCAGGTGTGGATGTGGTCTGGATGTTGTCCTATGTCCTCTGGTCTCTATTTTAGGAAGAGTTGTCTTTGTTGTATTTTCATAGATATATGTGGTTTTGGGAGGAGATTTCTGCTGCTCTACTCACGCAGTCATTTTGGCTCCGCCTCTATATGCTTTTTACTTCCTTTTCTTATCTTACTGCATTACCAATTCATCAATTACAGTTCAGTTTTCCTTACTCTGGTACTGCTTTTGCATGGTTTCTGCTCTGCGAAGCTGTGATTCTCTGTGTTCACAGGTCTCTTCAATTTTTGAGATGCTTATTTGCACTGCAATCTCACTTCTTTTATGTATCTCAGAAGAACTATTTTTTTAGGTTGTTCAGCTTTTTACTGTTAGGACAGACTGATTGGCAAATTGTTTAAGTTCCTTACATGCCAGACCAAAAACTGCAAGTCACTGTAACTGGCTTTTAAATACTCAGAATGGAGACAGTAATAATATGACTATGTATTTTCTCATTGTTAATGTGTAATATAGAATCAGGAAAATTATTTTTACTTCTAGGCATTGTGTTTTAAGAATTTTGACAAATAACATGTGACCAAAGTGGGTTTTCCAAACATGACATAGGAAGACCGTCTAAAGGAAGTGGGGTTGTTATGAAGAGAAACTTGTGAGAGAATGATCACTGTTTTCAAGTCCTGCCATTTAATATATCAAGTAAATTTAGATATATTCTTTAATGTTTCAGGCAGAAAAATGATGGGTAGTCAGGTTTCAGCAAATATAAAACTTTGTGAACTTAGGATTGTTTAAAAACATATTGTATAATATTATTGTACAGTAAGGGAATTCCCAGATAGTGGAAATATTTAGGCAGAGACTTAGCAATTAAACAGAGGGATATTGTAGGGAATGTTTGCAGTGAGGGGTGAATTGGAGAAATTGTTTCACTCTTCTTGAAGACCAGAGCACTTTTTTTAAAGTGAAAGCCTATTGAAGACGTCTCAGTCTATCTCTGTTCCTGGGAAGACTCTCTAGAACTCCCAAAACAGAGCTTAAAAAGACTAATTAGAAAACAACTCTTGCAATATAATGAGTCATAAGAAATACATATTTGGTCATTCAGATGACCAAATATATATTTCCCGGATATATTTGGTCTTCATCCACAGTTTCTGAAAACACTGGTGAAATGGGTGTTCTGTCATGTTAATGAGAAACTTTTGGACCCCCACCCAAGGGCAGGGGCTGGAGGCTGAATCAGCCAATGGGCAATAATTTAGTCAATCATGACTGCAGTGACGCCCTCACAAAAAACCCTGAGAAGAATTCATCTCTCTGCTTCATCAGATCCTGCTTCTCAGTCAGGAAGAGCATCTATGCTTGGGGAGCCAGAACACCTACACGTGCCACCGAGCCAGGCCCCAAGCTCCACGAGGATAGAAGCTCCTTTATTTGGGACCCCTCCCTGTGTATCTCTTCATCTGGCTGTTAACATATATCCTTGTGGTATCCTTTATTAAACTGGTAAAAGTGTTTTCCTGAGTTCTGTGAGCCACTCTAGCAAATTAATCAAACCTAAGAAGAGGTTGTTGGAACCTCTGATCTATAGCTGGTAGGTCAGAAACATAGGGAACTGCCTGGGGCTTGCGACCAGCACCTGGAGTTGGGGGTGGAGGGCAATCTTGTAGAACGGAGCCCTGAACCTGGGAAATCTGGTGCTCTCTCCAGGCAGATAGCATCAGAACTGAGTTCTCCAGCACCCAGCTGGTGTTCCAGAATTGCTTGGTGTTACGTGTGGGAAGACCCAACTCCCACATACTTAACACACATTGGAATCAAGTCTGGGAACCCGAATGGAATTATACTACCATTACTGCTGTGTATAATATTGTTATTGTTATATAAATATGTCAGAAAACATACCATAGCAACCCTGTAACTCCAATTCCAACTCATAATGTTAAATAGCCTCAGTTAAGATGAATGTTTACACACACATGATTTCTTCCTTTGATACCCAGGAAAAATAATGGGAGAAGACCAGATTTATCCCCTGAAAACTGAGATAAAAATAAAGACCCCAATCATATATGTATCATAGCTGTGTAATTATTGTATATTTTAAATGTAACAGCCACATTATGACCAATGGGAAATTTTAGTTTGTGTCATCATTTTCATAATTTTTGTAAAGAGTACATTGTAATAAATTTGTAATTGGTACCTATTATAATAGTAATAAGAAGCAGTAATAAGTAGTAATAAATGTAGTAAGAATGAATGAATGATAGAACACCTGTTTGGTGCCAATCTTTGTTTCAGTTGCTTTTGGGGAGGGAGGCAAAGTTCAGGAAGAACCTAAAGGAAAGAGAGAAAAACAAAAACAAATCAGACCTGGGTGTGAGTTCAGACTTCAAAGAATTTACAAACTGGCCAAAGTACCATGTACATAATAATTTAAAGCAGGAAAAGAGAATGACTGTCGATGTGTACTGAGTTCAAGGAAAGAAGAAATTTCCATGCTGTGGGGAGCAAGTGAAGCTTCTTGTGAACAGTGGTGTTGGACAGCCTTGAAAGATAGCTAGACACAGAGATGGGAAGAAAGGAATTTCAAACAAAGGGAGGATTATGAGAAAAGTTGCTGAAATGCAAACCTGAAACACATATACCAAGAGACGTTTAGTCAGATGCCAGCTGGAAACAATTCACCGCAGATGGTTCTTGTGAAGGACCATATTAGAAATTGGGCAGTTATAGGAAGAAACAAGAAATGTTGAGGCACCCAGACATTAGCAATATTGGTGAGCCATTACCACCCTAGGGCTGAAGGGATAAGCCACAGAAGTAGTGTTAAAGACGCTAGTGACAGCTGGAGCCCCAGAGGAGGGGCTGCCTGATAGGAGCAGAGGTCAGGGAAGCATGTGACCACTGCCAGAGAAGAGGCACCAAAGCTGGGAATAGGTGGGAAGAGAGGCCCGACTTCTCCTTCTGCTGTGCTTTCTTATGCCAGTGTATCCCTTGTAACCCAGCCAGAAGCCACCAAACAAGGGGGCCTGGGTCCTGGGTGACTTAGGTTGCTGGCATCAACCTCTGGGTAGGGCACAGAACAGGGCAGAAAAGGACAAAGACTAGATCTTGGGTGAGTGGGTGGTTGAAAGAACAGCAAATAACCATGGGATGAAAGATTCAAAGTTTAGAGGAGATTTTGGAACATCTGAATTACTATACCATAAACTTTTTTAAGACTTCTAAATTATGTGATAGTTAATGTAGAGACACTGACACTTTATCAACAAGAGAGTGAGGTAAAAAAATTCCAGAAGTGGGCAGGCCAGGTGTGATAATATTATCAGTGCTCCATGTTCCTTCTTCCATTCTGCACCCCAATTCTTAGCCTGTGGCTCTCATCTGTACCATCAAATGGCTGAGATGTAGCCACTCCACCTGTAGTCTCATATCCATGTCCCAGACAACAGCAAGAAGAAAATGACAAAGAAATCAGACGTTACCAGAAATCCACATCAGATTGTCACACAGTCAACCTCTGCTGTAAATGAGGGTGGCTGGGAAAAAGCACATCACCACTCTGAATAAAATCAGGTTGTTTTTTAAGAAAGAAGTGGAAAAGTAATACTGGGTAGAAGCTAGCAGTATTTGACATAAAAGAGAAGACAGATTGATGAAAGAAGGCTGTTCTAATTCTTAACCATTTGAGCTTCGAATAATTGCAAATTGGGTTTTGTTCCCCAGACAGAAACATTGGCAGGAGGTGTTATGTGGAGAATGAAGAGGGTTTCTTAGATTTGAGACATACAAAATTTTGAATGACAGCAACATAAAGGTGTAATGACTAAGCTATGTAAGCAAACAGGAAAGAGGATAGAACTGGAGATAAGAGAATTGAGTGGTCAGGTAAATTGGACTGTTCCCAACTCTTTATTTCCATACTTAATTAAATGATATACTCATGTCTTTTGCCACTGCAAGCCAAGTTTACTTCCCAGCTCTGCTGAAGCTGGAGTGGGCAACATGAAATTTTTAGACTATGGTTTGAGAGAAGAAATAACATGTGCCATTTTTAGGCTGCAGAATATCTCTCCTTGGTGCTTGAGATTCTCAAGTCCCCTTTGAGATCAGCATTCTCTGTCTTAGGATAAAGTCTCATGAATTGGATCAGAACTAATACCCAGGCAAGCCTAGGAGAGCCACAGTCAGCATGCAGTGAGGGAGAAATAGACGCTTGTGGTTGAAGCCACTGAAGTTGAGGTTGTTTTTATTACACTATGTTGTTGTAGCAAAAGCCTAATTAATATAAGCAGTCATTCTCAAAGACACAAGAACATATGGAAACTACTTCACCCCCACTAGGATGACTGTGATCAAAAAGACAGATAAAACTAGTTTGGGCAAGAATATGGAGAAATTGGCACACACACACTGCTGGTGGAAATGTAAAATGACACAGCCTCTTTGGAAAACAGTGTAGCAGTTCCTCAAAATGTGAAAGGTAGAATTACCATATGACCCAGCAATTCCATTCCTAGAAATATTAAGAGAAAAGACAACATAGGTCCACAAAAAAATGTATTCATGAATGTGAGTAGCAGAATTATTCACAATAGTCAGAAATGGAAACAGCACAAATGTCCATCAACTGCTGAAAGGATAAACAAAATGTGGTCTATTCCTCTAATGGAATACTACTCAGTAAGTAACAAGGAATGACATGTTGACACATGCCATGACATGGTGCCCTTTGAAAACATTAGGTTAACTGAGAGAAACCAGACTCATTAAGTCATGTACTGTATGTTTCCGTTTAAAGGAAACATCCAGAATAGGGAAATCTGTAGAGACAGGAAATAGATTGGTGGTGTTCAGAGGATGGAGTAGAGGAATGAGGAATGACTGCTGATGGGTAAGGGCTTTCTTTCTGGGGTGATGAAAAGGTTCTAAAATTGACTGTAGTGATGGTTTCACACCTCTGTGAATATATGAAAAACAATGAATTGTATACTGTAAGTGGATGGATTGTATGGTATGGCTTAACAAAGGATAGAGCCACAAACCTGCCCAAAGGACACATGCTAGGAGCTGGGGACAATAAAACAGTTATACTCTCTCACCTGATCTGCCCGTGACAAATGGCATATGTGCTTGTGAAAGCTGTTTGTGGTTAGTGGGTGCAATTTTTATCAGACAAACAGCGATTTTCTGTATGTGACACTAACTTGTCTACATAGGAAAAGGCAGATATTCATGGCCTCATTAGCACCATGATCTAACCCAAAGGTTTTCAACTCAATAAAAAAGATTTCCTTTAATAATGTATAGAAGCTAGCTTGAATAAAATCTAACTGTAGAACATTCAAACAATTCAGAAATATTTGGCCAAACATGGAAGTGTGAAAGTCTTTCTTTACCAGCCTACCAACTCTACATATTCTCTTCACAGAGATAACCATTGGAAACAGCTGATATACAGCCTTCTAATCCTTTTTTTCTAAGAATTTGCGTAAATACATAGGCAAATACACAGCTTTGTTTCATGTTAACTGGACCATACTATACACATTGTACTGAAACCTGCTTTTAAAAAACTTGTCCTGACGATGTTTCCATACATTTTTATCATCTGTATATAATATTTTCATAGTATGGTACAACTTCAGAGTATAGTATACTATGAAGAATACTAGATTGTTCCCCATTAATGGCTATTATGAAATGATAAAGGAATTCTTGACATATACATCTTTGAACATGTATATATGCAGGATACTTTCTAAAAGGCACATTTCTGAGTTGAAGAGAATACACATCTTAAATTTAAAGTAACATTTATTTTTATCAGTAGAAACTCTTCTTCAAAGAAACTTTACATGAAAGCCCAATATACAGAAAGTTAAGGTAGGAAATGCATTGATCTGGGACTGGGCAGCAGAGCCCTGCAGCTCTAACCCCCAAGGCATACTTTCAACCTCTGTCTTTCACTGCCCCAGGCACCTTCATGGAGCTCTAGGGTGCCTCAGAGTAGAGAATGGAAGCCATTGTTTTAATCAACTGAGTTGACATCTTATATGTCAAAATGTAAAAGTGGATTTCAAACACAGTTTATATAACAAATTAATTCCAAATCAAAGAGCTTTTTTTACCTATAAGAGTAGAGTATTATTTTATGTCGACAAATTGGGCCACTGTCAAAAGCCAGCATGGCTTTTGAAAGCCAGTGGTGACCCCCGAGTTTAGGGAAGGTAAGCTGATTGCAAGAAGGGGCCGGATCCTGCTGCTGCACCCACACAGCAAGCTGACTGCTTAAGGTGGCTTGGGTTGCTAAGAGTGATTGTAGGGGGTTAGAATAAAGCATCACCTCTTGACTTGATCATGCCATGAATGTTTAATAAATATCAAAACAAGATGTCAAAAGGAAGATAGAATAATTCAGATTGTAGATTTTATATTTATTTTTATGTTTATGTGTGAAATCCCAGGCTTAGAGGAAATACAAACTTTTAGTATGCTTATTTTACCATCAGTTAAAGGAATACATCTTGATTGCAATAAGTCTTTTGCAATCCAACACAAAACATAAGGTGATGTTAACTAATTCTAAAGAAATCTTTTTTAAAAATGAAGTTCAAGAGTATAAAATACTTCTTCAGCAACCCCTTTCAAAGACTCCAACATCAATTAGCTTGGAAATCACCATAAAGATATACGACTTATAGTTCTCAATTACATTTTATATAGAAAAAAAACAAGTAAAGCTAATTAAAACTGCATAGTTGAGGCATTTACTCTCTGAAGCTAAGGTCTGGCCAATATTTAAGGAATGAAAAAAAATAAAACCCAAAACATTCAAAGACATCTCATTCCCACTTCTTGTCATAATCATTTACTCTCTCCTTAAGAGCAGTGGCTGTGTCTTCTATCTTTATACCCCTTGGGCCTTGCATACAATTCAATAAGTCTTCGATACATGAATGAAAAACTGAATGGTAGTCACTAAATCTGAAAAGAGAGGGTACATAATTTAATTAAAACATTCTGACCTCTGAAAAAACATTTCTTAATAAAGGAACAGATCTTTTATATAGCAAATGAGTTCCTTAAAATTGAAACAAAACAAAAACCCATCCCTAATAAAATTCTCAAATACTACAGAAAGACGTAAAATAAGAAGACTCTTCCATCCACTCCCTGAACTTTAGCTCTAAGTGCACTCTCCAGGAGTAATTTCTGTTCACAATTGCTTGTTAAGGCTAAATGCTGTATGCATTTGTGACTCTATGTGCAGAGACCCTCTCTTACTCTTCTTGGCCACACAAGATCAGCATCCTGTGTTTTGGAAATTCCCACTTAATACTCCATGGGGCACATCTTGCTTCTTAATATAGAAGCTAAAAATACCAGATATTCCCTTTTCTGGCCTCTCTTGCAGCAGAAGTGTAAGCATACACTTCTCCATCACTTAGAGCCCCCTAGAACTTGAGAAGCGTAGAGGCCTTCAGGGGAACGACTGCCCGTTTGTATTACTGTTTGCTTTGAGACACTTTAGATCAGGCGTTCTGTGACTTTCCCCCTGTAGGTTTGTCGTGAGGTTAAATGATTTAGTATACATAAAATGCCTAGAATTGTGACCATATGTGGCACCTACTAGCTTGTGGTAGCAGAAGTGGGAGGTTTAGTACATCGTACATGATACAAAACTGTTCAGTTTGTCTTTTTTGTCTCTGGTGCTTAAAGTAGGTTCTAGTCCATTCCCCATTTCTTTGTGATTCTAACCATTCCTCAGTACCCCCACTTCTTCCTCACCCCACTTTCTTCCCATGTCCCTGTCTTCCCCGGATCATTTCATCTCTCTCACCTTCTCTCCTTTCCCAAAGCTTGAAGTGGTATGGGGACGCAGAGTTTAGAATCAGGGTGAGAAACTCTGGAAAGTGATGATAATACTTGCCTTGCCTTTTTTAAATAGGTCTATTTTTGTCTTGTACTCTGATTTTTCTCTCTTCCTTCTGTACGTAGAGTCATGACACTCCAAAGCTGTTGCTAATACACAGATGATGATCAGAAGTTAAAATCATGTCTTACCACACTATCTGTGAAAGCTTACAGCTGCTCCCATACTCCCTGCATGGATGCATCCAGTAGACACGTGGATTGCTCTTCCTCGGATTTAATCATCTACCGAGGGTTCTATACTATTTTACACTGGTGTTTGGTGGTTTCACAGTATAGGCAACTAAAATTTTAGTGGCTTAGCATCAGAACTTCAGGATAGGATTTCTTTTGTGGGGTAGACTTAGTCTTAAATGTATTCCTCCAAACTCTCCTTACCAGGAGATAACATAAAAATGACACTAATATTGATATGATTAAATATCATTTTATGAATACAATACAACTACTACTCTAACTTCTCTTGGCACATATCACATACATAGACATCTCCAGTGGATATTCCTGTTTAAATTTTAATGCAAGGTAAAGATACAGAATGATTCAGGGGATTGTATTTTTCTCCTGAAGCACTAATTACATGTGATTCAAACTTATTTTTTCCTATTTTTGACTTCCCAAATCATTGTTTAAGTGATTTAATATTTATCTTCTGACTTTCAATCTACTCAGAATTCATTTGCTCATACCCACAGTCAGCAAATAACTGCAGAGTGTCTACTACTTGCAAAGCACAGTGCTATGTGCACTGATGGGGGAGAGAAGAGAACAAAAGTAAGTATGTTCCCCTCAAAGGCCTGCAGTTGTTTAGGAGCAAGAGCCAACATACAAATAATTCTAAAAAATAATGTGAAGATACTAAATATGGAGCAGGGAGAGAGCGGAAGTACAGGTCAACAAGGAATGATTAGTCAAAGAGAGAAGTGGGAATGCATGGTGTCTCGGTGTGAGCTAAATTATTCTGTCTAGCAGTAGGGTGTGTAAAAGGGAGCAGGGAGAGGTCAGGGCAGAGAGCTAGGAGGAGCCAGACTGGAAGGTCCTGAAGGTCAGTCTAAGCATTTCAGAGTTGACAAAAGCTGAAGGTCGTATGTATGGACTCGAAGGAACAAAACTGGGTTTTAGGGATTTACTCTGTCAGAATTGCACAGAATGGAATGCAAATGGTAACATACTAGAGCCATTATGATCAATGATGTTGTGCCAAATGATTAATTGTCCTTAGAGATGTACAGTTTCAGCAACATTGGTGTGCCACCAGATGACATTTTTCCTGACATAAATGTTGGGGCTGACAGAGAACCAAGAGATGAAACCTGAAGCCCGAGTCAATTGCCGAAAATTTAGGCGCTCTGTTTAATCTTTCCAGGGATTCTGCAAGATTTGCTGAGAATGCTAAGATGTCTCTACAAGGAGCACGGTTTTCACTACTCTTGGGACATTATGGATGGAGATGGCAAATTGGATCCACCATTTTTTTAATCCCATCAAGTTGCACCATATGTTTATAAATAATGTTTTTGTTATGATTCTAATTGAGGGAGATTTAGTGCTGTAGCCAGCCTATTTTCTGACTCGCTATTGTCTTTAAGATCTTGCATTCTTTCAAAAGTTGAAACAGAAAACTAGAGTAAATTACGCATATCTCTGCCTAAAGGATTTATATTTTCCTTTTGTTTGTTCTTAAATACCATCATTCTACTCATCTGCTGACTGTTCAATTGCAGGACCTAGTGGCATAAAGCCAGATATCCTGTCCTGTGGTTTCCCCTCCCCCACTGGTGAGATTAAGGGGAGAGGGGGGCGGCGTGGAGCGAGAGGAGGAAAAGGCAGAGGAAGTTCTGTTTTACTAAAGACCTCATCCAAAAATAAAAGAAAACTATGTTAGCGTAAATACAACTACAAAGAAAATATCTGATTAGCCAGGAGCTTTAAGTGTTGTAGCTGGCGCTGGTTCACTTACTCTGCACAATGAGGAATATCGACTGCGTGAATTTCAACAGCACATTGAAGTACTTTGTGCCGGCGCTAAATCTCAGCCTGGTGTGCTGACGGAAGGGCCCACCTGCCTTGTCACCCAGGGCTGGGGCTGGGCCGCAGCGTGTGATCGCTTGTCGCTGCCCCCAGAAGGCTGGGCTGCAGACCCACGTCCCTCACCCGGGCGCTTCTGCCGTGCCTTGGCTAACTGCACCTCTTCCCTCCGTAGTCAGCTAAGAAGTGGGCAAGCTTCCATTTAACATGTTCAAGGAAGTGACTGTAAAGATGAGCGTGGTATATCCGCATCCCACGTGTCAGTGGGGTCTTCCTCCCTTCCCCGCTTCTCAGTTTTTCTTCATTTTCCTCTGTCACCTTGTGTTTCCTTCCTTCCCTCCTTTCTTCCCTCCCTTCCTTCCCTTCCTCCTTTCTTCTTCTTTTCGAGGGGGCACTAAGTCATTTAATGTTACGCAAAGTAAGAGAAACTAAAAGGAATTCTGTAATGTTTCGGAAACAATGCGCTGCCTACAGGTAACTGTAGATGCCATTTGACTTACACCATCACAGAAAACATGGCTTTGTCTTAGGTTGTAACAGATGGTTGGTCAAGGAAATCTGTACTTCGGGGGCGTGGCAGAAATCAGGCTGTTTATCCGGTATTTTCAAGCAAACCATAGGCTAGTATTCTGGCTGTTTCTATAAGTACCTAAAGCAGCCGGTGGTGAAGCATCAGTTATTCTGCCTTCTGTGGCTGTAATTGTAACATATTCTGAGACTATCTAGGACAAAAAATTCTATCAAGAGCCACATAGGCGATTTAGACTGTGTACTAGTTTCCTAAGGCTGCTGTAACAAGTTAGCACAAACTGGGGGCTTAAAACAATAGAAGTTTTTGATCTCACAGTTCTGGAGGCAAGAGGGCTGGAATAAAGATGTCATATCAGCAGGGCTGGTTTCTTCAGGGGCTCTGAGGGAGAGTCTGTTCTAGGTCTCTGTCCCACCTTCTGGAGACTGCTGGCCATCCTGAATGACCCTTGCTTGACAGACTCACCGCTCCGATCCCTGAAGCATCCTTCATGCGGCTCTCCCCGCTGCGTGGCTCCTTTCCCATAGGGAGAGCAGTCATTCTGTTTAGGGCCCAAAGGGAGTGCATCTCACTTTGAGATCCTAACTTAATTATATTTTCAGTGACCGTATTTCTAGATCGAGTCACGCATACGGGTACTAGTGGTTAGGACTTGGACATACCATTTTAGGGGGCATAATTCAAACCAAGTCAAACCAAAAATATCAAAGGTTAAAATCTATAAAGCCACTACAAAACCAAATCGACATTTAAGCCAACGGGAATGGAACTTTGAGCTCAAGTATGAATCTGAGACTTCTCATTAACCCACAGAGAAAACACCTCCTTTTGGACACAATCTTTTTGTCTAGAATGATTTCTGCTGAGTTTTGTAAAGGGGGTTCTCCTTAAACACTGATGTCATGTTTACCATCATTTCAGAAACCCAGTAGAGGAAAACAATGCTTCTGAGTTGCTTCCAGATGTTTTACTAAAAAAATTTTAAATGACTGCAAGGAGAAAAACCTCGTGGACGGCTTCACTACAGATTATCTTGGGGTTAAGAACAGTGCTCCATTAGCTGGGGCTTCATCTCTCCGGAGACAGTTCAGAGGAAGGTTGAGAGTGGTACTGAGTAAATCAATCTAGCAGGTTTAATACACACAAGTGAGATGGTCAATTTGAAGAAAAAAGGAAATCCGTCAACTTCATTGTTTTAATCTTACACTAAAATCAAATAATAGGTTTAATTTAGTCATCAGAAAGCCTTTGAAAGACCATAATTTTTTTTGTGGTTCTAATATTATGAACATGCCCCTGTCTTATAGTGGGAGAAAAGAAAAGTGAGTAGCTCTCACAGACTAGCCTTTTCTGTAAGCACCCTTTTATCGTTGCTGACAACTCTGACCACATCCCCCTCTGTTTTATTAACATTTTTATACACTTGCTGAATGGAATGCCTTTGATACTTTTGAGTGAAAACCTACATCTCCTTCCCATATATTTTTTGACATCCCAATCAGTGACATTGTGTGCAGAGAAGTCCTTTGAAAAGTAAATACATAAAGCAAATAGTTCAGTGAGCACATCTTGCCGTCATTCTGGCAGATGGAGATGTTGATAACTACCCAAGTCCCTGGGTCAAATGGTATTAATAAGACCTTAACTTGGAATTCAATTCTTAAGGTTCATATTCAAATGTAACTATGACAGTACATGCCATTAAAGTGATTTGCAGCCCACCTGCCATTTGGGGTGACCGAGGTCTCAGGGTCACTCCCGAGGTGGGGGTCATCAAGAGCCTGCTTCACCTTTGCACTTATCTCTGGGGACATTTCAACCTGCAACCAGTCAATAGGCAGACAATAGTTTAAATAGGCACTGTAATGTTAATTCCCTAGAAAAGGTGACTTTAAGATGAAGCAGTGCTCAGATTTTGGACTGGAAAAACTGACAGCACTTTGACAAGAACATGCAGGTTGGCATTATGTCAATGTGATTCAACAAGAAAAACTTGTCAGTTGTAACTACTGACTAGATAGACATTTGGAGTTACATATATGCACCATCAGAAAAACACCGGGCCCTCTTAAACAGCCATGTGACTCTTGAGAGTATTTATGGATCTAGGCACTAACACCTGTGCAAATACATATGAAATATAAGCCTTAATTGAAATATGTTCATCAGGCTTAATATAGGGCTCAAAGTAACACAGTATTCTTCTATTAATGGGGTTTTTAATTTAATAAAACTATAAGACAAATATCTCATATACTTGGCTCATTAACAATACTTATTTTTTTATCAGAATTAATATTCTTCCATGTTTTCTTTGGAAATAGCAATATTGATGTTTATATGAAATGCAAACAAATGATGCAATACTTCACATTTTCCAGTTTTTCACTGTGATATATTCATTCTCTAAAATTTTATGTTAGCACAACTAAAAAAAAGTGCTTCCACAGTTCATTTCAAGATAATATATTGCTCCATTATAGCAAATGCATTACATTTGCTGTAAACAAGCTAAAGCAATCTTTGTACATGTGTTCATTATATCTTAAGTAGGGCTCTTTTGCTAGGCCTTGGCCACTGATAAGTTATTGAAAGGCATAATTTCCATAAAAGACAAAATTTTACTATGCATAAATGCTGACATAGATACAGACATAGATATATTTCAATGCACTATTATATTTTTAAAGGAAGCATCCTTGGCAGCAAGGAGGAAATTATATATATATAATTCTAAAATATTAAATGAACTTTACAAGTGAAAAAAAAGTTGATATTTACTTTTTATATTTTAGTGGTTCAGTGAATGATAGATGTCACCCAGCATAATCACATATCTCCAACCCCTTTACTTTGTCTCCAAAGCATAGTAACATGTGTTTTTAAATAGAATATCTCTATAATGTTTCATAAAGAGTAAAACCCTAAATCAATCAACTTCTTTGAAATTTCGGGTAGAAAAAGGTGGCATAAGCATAAAATCACAAGGAGTTGGATTGGAACAGACATTGGTCTGTAATACATCCTTAAAATTTTTGACTTATTAATGTATGCCAAACATACATACATAAGCCTACTAATCCTCATGAAAATATTTTTTGATATAGGTATCTTGCAGAGTTGAAATAAACAACCAACGAACCTTGAAACTCAGAGAAGCTAGCCTGCCCCTTCCCAACATCTTATCTTCAGTAAATAGTGAAATCTGTGCTCTTCTGCACAGCCATCTAAAGATGATTCCAGTGACTTATTATGTATTTCTTAAGTAAATCACTTGCATTCTTAAGCATGATGTACTCTATTCTTTATATTTAACTGAGCAATATAACTTTCTCTCTTATTTAAACAGGAAAATGTAGTGAAAAAACTGAGAATATTAGGTTGTTAAAATATTTGAGCAATGTATTCTAAAGCCAAGTACTGAATAGCAGGGATGACATTACACATGTTTTCTTAGGAATAAGATCTTTCCGGGACATCATAAATATTTAAGCATAAACATACCATAGAATGGCAATGAGGATGATTCTTGATATGATATGGACTTTTCTCAGACTTTAGATTGCTAACTACACATCTAAATTTACTCATTAATTGCCAACTAGCCACTTTGGAACATATGGACCTTTAAGTAGATTTTAACTTGCAAGATGTTTAACCTCCAAGACATCAAGCAGACCATGTGAAAGTAATACATTAAAGGAAATAGTCCACAATCATCGATTTTATGTTCTTGCTTAATCCAATTCAAATATCTCACTCCCTGCCAGGTTATCTCCCACTGTTGCTCATTTTATAACTTTGCTTTTTTATTTTATTCACTAATCCCACATGCAGCTGAAATAATTTTATCTCAAATACCCATTCTTCCCTTCCTCCTTAAAAAGAGAAGTCCTGGGTGTCAGCTGGACACATGGCTTTCTGTAATAAAGCCTCCCTTTCTTAGCTTCCCTTGCAGCCAGGTGAGACCACTTGAGTTGTAGCCCACGGGATGTAAATGATGCAAATAGGAGGAGTCAGTGCATGTCCTTTCTCCATGTTTTCCCCCTGTAGACTGAAATGAAGAAATAATGTCTGAGGCTTTGGCGGCCATCTTTGAACATGAAGTGGTCTTGGAAAGGAAGCTTTTCACAGCAAGGCAACCACCTGAAGGAGGCGGGCCGTGACACTGGAGACTGCCTTCCAACCAAGATCAATTGCCTTCAGACTTGTTAAACATGAAGAAATACTTCCAGCTTGTTTAATTCACATTTTTTTTTTGTAACTTGCAGCCAAACCAATTTATCTAAAACAACATACAATTTACTATCACATTTGATCTTCTTTGCTTATAAAGTGCCACAATAATGACTAACACAGTTTAGTTTTAGAGTTCTGGTAGCAGGCATAAACAAACAGCTCGGGTAATCAGAACATTGCTGAGCTTTAACTGCTTATGAATTTAGTGGCAGGTTTACCTTTCCTGCATACATAGTGCAAAGTGACTTTTCTTTGTTCTGAATAAAGTCTAACAATTTCTAGCTCAACAGATTTTGCAGGTGAAGGGCCCTTTGAAACAAATGCATGTCTACACTTACCTTCCAAAGTTCCCGGAAATGTTAGTTGTGCAAACAACTGGGAATTAATTCACATGCAAACTTCTGGTGTTCTGTACTTTCCTGTTAGGTCCACAGGGTAGAGATGTTTACATGGCCAATCTTAAGGCCAAAGGAGCCATTGGTATCTGAGATCCTAAGCAGCTGCTGAGCTCTCCTTGAGGAAGACCCCTGTCAATAGAGGCAAGTCACTGAAGGCACTGAGGCAAATACTAAATACTAAAGGGAAAGCTTTGCCAGCTTTGCCCAGGCTTTAATGGTATGTGAACAGAGGAGTCTGTGATATTTTATCTTGACTTTCATGCCTGGTTATAGAGATAAACTTCTGTGAATCAAGCCAGTCAAAGGTTTAGTCAAGTTCAACCCAACTGTGGCTCTATAATAAAACCAGTCTTGCTTTTCTCCAGATTGGAATGTAGCAAACAATTTATCGAACTTTTTAAAATGCTAGAAGAATTTGGTTTCTAATTTCTTGTGTGATATGGCAAAAAAGAATAATTGAGTGCTACCTAATTTTACATTAAAGTTTAAGTACTTAAAAGTTTAAGTTTTGAGGTATTTATACTTAAAAGCCTTTGAAAAAAGTGGTTGAATAACTATTTCCTTCTTGGATGGAGAAACAAATTTTCCTTTAACTTCAAAAAAAAAAATCGCATTTGGGAGGCAGCCACCAGGGACAGTTTCACTTGGAAAGAGACTTTTTGAGAAAGTTCCAAGTGACTGAGAAAAACGAATTATAATGGAATTTGCTCCACAACTTTTATTCTGACAGAGGGGCTATTCATCCTATGGAATTCTTGTAAAATCACTGACCTGAACAATATGCTTCTGAGAATGTTTTCCTGCTTAGCTTATAAAGATATTATTATGTATCTATGATATAATCACTAGAAAATGCTCCCTCTGGGGCATTTGTCGTCTCTCTAATTATCATAGTTGATTGTGGAACTGATATACCTGATGTGCTTAAAGGTATGACAGGAAAGAAGATACCATCTTTTGTTCAATCTGCACCTTCCATCTTTATGTTAGTGTCTGCTGTTATATGTAACAATTTATCAATTAAAGACATCCCATAAACAGATTATTTTAATTTAGAGGGATAAAAATGATTGTAACAAGCTTAAAGTAACAAGTCCTGCAGTTATTTGTGTTTTTGATGTCAAGACAAACCTATGTTCAACTCTAAGCTCTGAGACATGTTACTTCTCTGAGCCTTAGTTTCCTTCCTGAAAAAACAGAGCTAGAAATACATTTCATCTCATAAGATTGTTTTGGGAGAACGACATCATCTATGTAAAGAGTGCTGAACTCATCACTATTATTCATGTTGTCTTAGAATCTGTGCCATCCTAAAGCTCAGAGCAATAAATAATAGAACAACGTATTCTTTTATACTGATTTTTCCTTATTTCCATTGTGAAAACTTAAGGAAGGTAACTCAGTAAAATTAACCAACTATGAAGAAATTGTACTCTTTAACTGTCGTTTTCAGTCTTCTCGATTATTCAAACTATTTGGGAAGATCAGAGATTAGGTTAATGTAAAACAGCCATGCAACTAAAAATTCTTTACAGTTGGCTAGGGAATGTATTTGGTTCTTATATTCGAAAATTGGTATGCCTGGTGGTCTAGATATTCACTTCAGAGAAAATGATGAAGACGTACTGAGGAGACATGGTTCATGTGCAGACAGATGCCCAGTCTCTATGCAGCTTCTCTGTCTAGCTCTTCTCTTAACACAGTAGTAGAAAATGTCTGCTTTTCCTTAACTGATGAAAAATCTTCACTCTCCAAACTTGCTTAAAGTAGGGAGGTGGCTCAGTATGCAGTCTTCAAAGGGTTTCTCTTGGTGCAAACTAAGAAGAGGAAATTGGAATGTCTAAAAGGCTGTATTTCAGCAGATGCCATACTAACTGCATTGAACTTGAAAACAAACTTATTATTAATAACCTAAAATTCTGATAAACCACCCAAGGACAATGCTGATTAACCTCAATGTGCTTTGAATATTTATGAGTCACAGATCTAAATATGCCTTTAAAACAAAGCCTGCAGCACTGACTGTATTATCTATTTAGAGGTGGTAATTTATTGTTAAAAGCTGACATAGTATTAATATTGAGCTGGAAAGATTTTGGGGGGAAAGAATCACTTCTAGAAAATTCTCAAAGTATTTCATTTTAGATAAAGTATTTAATACTTAATTTGACCCTGATAGAAAATAATTTAAATAAGGCACATTACAAATGCACTTCAGTAATAAAACCTGCAATGTATTTTTAGAGCCACACATGAATCTTTGGCTAATGAAAGTGAAATAAGCTATCCTTTCAAGGAGGGGAAGGTGGCATTTTAACAAAAATGTTAAATCTGATCTTTAGAAAGCCTAGAGATAATGTTGACAGTATTTTCTTTCTTTTTAATGAATCAAATGTAGAACAATTTAAAAAGAAATAAATGTTTATTTCTAAAAGATTTAAAACAGCTTCACAGCATCTTGGTAATATGTGATTGTACAGTGATTTTTAACATCCTGAGAAGAGTATGAACTGCAGCACTAAGGAGTATTAAGTGGATGAAAGTCCTGGGTCAAACACTGGACTGTATAAAGTTAAACATATTTTGTTCTGCAGTAGGTGCTACATAACAAATTTTTCTAAAATTTAGCAGTTTTGCTCGGTGGTTCTGGCTCAAAATTTCTTCTATGTTGTAGATAAGATGCTATCAGAGCTGCAAGCCATCTGAAGGCTCAACAGGGCCAGACGACCTCTAAGGAGGCTTGTACCTGTGGCTGTTGGAGGGAGGCATTAGTTCTTTGCCTCCTGGGCTTCTCTTTGACACAGAGCAACTGGCTTCTCCAGAGTGAGTGATCCAAAACAGAAGAGTAGGAAGAAGTTGCAGTGGCTTTTATGACCTAGGTGCACCTAGTCACACTGTTAATTCTGCCATAATCTGTTCATTAGAATCCAGTCACTAAATTCAGCTTATATGCAACTGGAAGGGAAAAGAACTCCAATTTTTGAAGGGAGAAGCATCAAAGTATTTGTGACTGTATGTTAAAACATCTCTACAGAACTTCTCAGAGCCCTTAATGGTCTAATGTGAACCCAACAGTGTGTGCACCATTTCTCACGATTATTTGGCCACTGAACTCATTTTTGACGATTATTTTGCAACACTGGTGTTCCACTAGAGACATGTTGGCAAGCAATGGGTTACACTGCCATCTTAAGGAAAATATATCTATTTCTTCAAGGTTACAGTATATAGTATTGTTAGCTTTTAGTGATGGCAATTTATGATTATCCTTGTGCTAGATAACAGATTTCCAGTTTAGATAAGTAGTCAACTGTAGACCATGAATGTTTGTCTCTATCTCCTGTGCCAGGCACCGTGCTAATAGCTTGCTATTTAAAAGCAAATAATAAATCCTCCTTGGCCCTGATGAGCCAACAAATGAGACACATTATAGAATAGTTACAGTGAAGTAATAGTGAAGACATAGAGCATAAATTATGTGCTTTGCACAGTTCTAAGTGCTTTGTGCATATTAACTCATTTAATCTGCATGATAGCCCTGTGAGTTTGTCCCCTCTTTTTACAGATGAGAAAACTGAGACAAGGAGAGGTTAAATAACTCACCCAAGGTTACACAGCTATTAAATGTCAGAGCTAGGATTTACATCAAGGGGGAGTCTGGCTCCCAAGTTAGCTGTTAGCATTATGAATATGGCCTACTAAGTATTATACTACCAGATACTTTTAGGAAAGAAAAGAAGATTGCAAATTGTTCTGATCTAGGGGAAGAGAAAAAAGTGTCCCATTGTAGTTGACATTTGAGCCAGGTTTTAAAGGGTAACTAGGAGTTAGCTAGATGGAGAGAGGAGAAAGGTTATTTCAGCCTCAGGACCCAGTGTCCCCAGAGGCACAGTCTTGTCTCTGGATTGTGGGTTTAGAGAATGCTGGTGTGAATAGGGAACATCATGAATGCTGAGGGTTCCAGGAGATGAAACTCAAAAGCTAATGGCAATTACCTCGCAAATAAAATTCAGAACTGTAATGTTGTTTAGCTCATATCTGCAAATATTTAATATTAATACTCATCTTTGCAAAGACTGATTCATGGAGCCATGAATAATCTAAGAGAGCCTTGAATATGGTGTGTAGGGGACCCTGTGATGCACCACCCAGGACCCCTTTCAGGGATGAAGGACATACCCTCCCAGCTGCTGGGGGTGCTGCCAGCAGAGGTCAGCCCCCTGTGGAGACTGCATCAGCTCAAGAGCGCTGGCTCTCCCAGAGCGGTGACCCTTTCCTGGGGCGCCTGCAGCCAATAGCTGATCAGTGTTGGGACAGAGAGTAGGTTTCTCCCCCCATCTCAAGACAACACAGAAGGGCCATCCTAGCTTTAGAGATCCCTGTAGAGTTGGTGGTAGACTTAGCTGAGACTGCATCACTGCTTAATTTCTCTCCCCAATCTGACTTGCCTCTCTCTTCTCTTCTGTAGGAAGTGATCCCAGGAGGCTCCAGAATGAAACTCTTAAACCTTAATCTCCACCTCAGAGGCTGCCACCTCACAGCCAGTGCCAGTTAGTCCTGGGAATGGTTGAGACAGCAGATGCTCTTGGCTGGCAATTCATGTTCTGTCCCTGGGGGAGGTGGTACTCAGGGAACGTCTGGCACAAGGAAGCAGTACAACTGTTAACACCTTTGCTAGAGGTGAACTAGGATGGTGCATCAGTGGTCAATGGAATGGAAGTCACTAATTGGTTCAGCATAGTTGGAGTGTGAGAGATGGGAGGAAAGAGTACCTATGTGGATGGTGGAATTGGTTACTATACCTAAGCTCAGTGACACTAGGGAAAAAAATTATAACAAAAGCATGTAAAAGCTAAAAATTAAAACTAGAGACAGCCTCCATGGTTGCATGAAGAATCTCTCATCTCCTGGAAGGAGGGCAGAGAAAGCTGAGGACTATACCAAGACTTAGTCATCAAAGTAGCAGAGCCGAAAAGAAGGTTAAACTCCCAAATAAAGCAGATCTGTTTTGCTGAGGGCAGGGACCACGCTAGTTCACTTCAGGAACTGAACATCCAAGTGTATTTCATCTCCAAGGCCTCCAAACTGAAATCTAATTTCTAGTGAGGATTTCGTTACAGCCATTATAACCCAGTTTCATTATGACTAAATATTTGGAAAATCCACAAAGAGTTTTAAAATGGGATTTTACCTGTATATACTATCTCTATAGTTGCTATTTAAGAACACATTCAATTAAAGAGTCCTAATAGTGTTTACTAGAAAAAAAAAGCTTTTCATTAAAAAATCTATTTTAATTAAGTGTATTTGTGTGTAGAGGTTATAATGGTTCTATTACATTGTTTTGATCCATAATGACCTCAGTTCCTAAAAGATGAAACCTAAGGTTGATCTTACAGAAAATAATAACATACATTCAAACTCTGTCCCTCCCTTTCCCTTCTTCACTTCCTCAGCCTTTCTTCCCTTTCTCAAGCTAACTTGCCTCCAGTAACTTTATGTGAGCATTTTACCACTACCTCAGAGAATCCAGAAAAACCAAGCCATATGATAGTATTCAGCATTTGCTATCCTTTTCAGAAAGAATTTACTTTTTATTATTGTTGTTATTTAAAAAGAGGGTTTAAAACACTCAAAGTTTAGGGGAAAGATGACCTGATGGGACATTGCAGTCACCACAGCAAGAAGATTTTTGATATTTCAGTGGCATGGCCTTGGTTGGATCTTCTCTAAAACGATGCATTTGGTTCCATAGAGTTTTTGCTTTAGACAAGATGGCAATAGTGCATTGAGAACAGTCTCAGAGATGACAGAAGGTATCTTTCTCATTTCCCTACAGCCTTCCCATAAGTAATACAGTGTTTGGGAGGAAGTGATGAAAGGCACAGGGCTCTTGCAGCTAATAAATAGGTCTGATTTCCAAAGTACTTCCATAAATGTTCATGAATTCTTCATATTCATTCTATCTTGGTAGACAAGCCCTGTTTGGCACCTATTCTCAATTGCAGGTACCCCCTGAAATGGTTTAAGATACAATTGAGGATAAAAGAGAAATTGACTATAGTTCCTTAAAATTATTTACATATTAATTATTTTTACACTTACAACACAAAAACTAAAAGCCATGAAATTTGCATTTGACCCTTTTTATTGTTAATGGAGTGCTTTTTTTTAGTTTGAATTCACAAGGGTAGTATGTGTGAAGCACTTAGGCCAGGCACTAGTAAGCACTATGAACGAATATGAACAATTTTGAATTATTATTATTATTATTACATATTTTGATTACATAACACAGATCATACAGCACCCATGTTTTCTTTGGTCAATATAGTGTGTTTGACTTTTAAAATTAGCTGATAACCACACTCCTCCCCATTCCCTATTGTCCCTGACTCTGAAGCTGAGTGTCAGTAGCTATTTATTGTAGCATTCCTGTTATAGTTTTTTCTCATAACAGCATGCCTTTCTTTTTGTTCTTTTCCCCCCACAATGTTTCTAGTCCCCATGGGCATTTCAGTTTGCATGCCCATCAAAGAGCACAATATTTGCAATTTGGAAGGGACTGTACAGTTTTGTTGTTGACCATACATTTCCTTCTTGTTCTTTTTGTTCTGTCACTGCATGATTGTTACTGCCAACCTGCTTCCTTCTTCAGATGACATGGTCTGAATGAAGTCTTTAGCCTGTTAACATACCTCTCCTGGGAAGAGAGTGTGTGGCCTCCATACCCAGTCACCTCACACAATTTTCTGGGTTTAGTCACTGTTGAAAATATAATCTCTGCTTGTGAGTGAGCAGACCTAAGGCTGTTTCATAGAACCTGGGAGCTTTTACTCTTGCTCCTAGCCCATCCTCCCTCCCAAACCCTCCACTTTACAATTACATTTACATTCATGAAACTGAGTAGGTAAAAATTGAAATTCCTTTTAGCAAGAAATCTATGGCTGTGTATTATGTACAGTTCCAGACAAAAGATAACTTAGGCAATTCAGAAGGAATGAGTCGTATAGTGTTCTGTAATTGAAATGACTATGAGTTTTTATTTTCACTTTTAACTCTTTAATGTGTTAGTGTTTAGATAACCTATGGAAAATTACATGCACTCTAACTTTCATAAGTCAGCTTATCTTTTCCTGTTAGCTTTTGAGGGCTAAGATTTACCAATTAGAATTGAGAATGACAATTTGGCATCCAGTTCTTTGTGAAGTACTTTAATGTTTAATTCCAAAAGTTACTGTAAGGTTTTATTGTCGTTTGTCCTCGAAAAGGCTTCATATCCACAAATGTGACAACTTCATTATTCTTTTTTTTATTAAGGTATCATTGATATACCTTCTTTTAAATAACAATTGGTTATAAAAAGGAACCAAACTTCTAGCTTTGTTCTCCCACTGCTCTTCAAATTGGATCCCTCCCCTCCCCTGCCCCAGCTGAAATATTGCCTGGTCTTTCCTATCGCTCTTGGATTACAAATGAATAGTCCCTTCGTTTGGCATTAAAAACGATCCAGGCTATGATCACAGGACTATAGTCCAGTCCGTGGTAAAACTCATCTTCACCCACCTTCAAGCTTTCTGCGCAGGCTTCAGCTTGGCGGGCATTGCAGTTCCTCGCTTACCTTGTCTCCTCTTCTTTCCTCTAGCTGCTCTTTCTGACCCTTGTGGCGTCTGATCACCGGACACTGAAAATGAAAGGAAGAGCCGCCACCTGGTGTTGGTGGCCCAGGTAAAGCAGATGCTCAGAGCCGATTCTTGGAATCGGGCAAGGCTCTTGCTGCCTCCTTGGTAGTGCTTGGCCAGGCCCTCTGACTGCCGCCACCTTGCCATAGTCAGCTGTCCGAGGAACACTGCCCTCTTGGAGGGCTCTTTGGGCCCCTGCTCCTCTGCTGGGGTCATATCATCCCTCCAGATGGTCACTTAGCTTATTGGGTAGGATCGCTTCTAGGGCAACCCCAGGCTGCCTCCCTTTAAATGGTCCACATCTGAGCACCAGGAAACACCTTTTCCCACCATCAAAGGAAGTGAAGTTTGTCCCATTGCAGCCCTCCTTCCTCTGAGTCCAGACATATGGTGTGGCCTTGGGCACAACCTTTACACTTACTATTCTTGGTGGGTGTCAAACACCAGACCTTAGGTTTCTAAACTCCAGGGGGTGTTTAAGTTCTCTGAGACATCCTCATGAAGTCCTTGTTATTTGGTGTGAAGTACAATCCAACAATTTTTTCCCAAAAAATTCTCTCCCCGCCTCTTCTGGCTCAGCCCATTTGCATGTTCCACGTGGGTGGTCTGGGACCTCATATTTTAAATGGGGTATTTGGAATCGGTTGCCTTACCCTTGGACTTGGGTGCCTCTGCCCAAACTGAGGCAGATGACCCCAGTTTTATCATCCAGGTATGTAGTCAATCCTTAAGATTCAGATTCAGTGGTATGCACAGCTGGTTATTAACCAGGGCCATTACAAAAACTTAAATAATATAAACTTACAATTAAACAGATGATATATTTTTTTAAAAAAGTAACACATACTCAAAGATCATCACTTCCTAATTATTTCATGTCATTCTACTATTTTCACTGCTCTTGACCTTATTTGTCTGTTGAATCTCTAGGGTAAACACATTATATGGTGATGTTGTCACTGCTCATTGCCTCCCAGCTCTGCATGCAGTGACTTGACTTTGGCAAGTGGAAATCAGCTGCAGTGGAAATATTCATGCCAGGGAACCCAGCAAATGTAAGGAACTGGGCGCCTCTGCCCTCTGGTTAAACATTTACAGATACACCGCTGTTTAGGATACATCTTCAAAGATGTAAAGAGCTCACAAGACAGCAGGTGCAAGCCTGAGTCAAGGGAGTTCATTTCAATATAAAAAGGCTACTTTGTAAGCGCTAAGACTTCCCAGGATCAACAGAGTCAGCAAGTTCAAACCAAGTGTGCCTCTCGCCAATGCTTGCAGTTCTTCGGAGATCAAATTGGTTCCTCTTCGCAGGTATCCACCCTTAATACATTTTCAAGTAAAAGTCTGAGATTAGAGAAAGTTCCTGCAGCTGTGCATTCCTTGGCAGCCCACATCATAAATGCTTTTGCAAAAATGCCTCACCCAATTTTTTAAACTGTTCTGGGCTACATTTAATAGATGATGAAAATAATGACTTTTAAATATGCCACTGCACAATTAGGCCGCGAAAGCAACGGAGACACTTTGGGAAGCTTGAGCTTAGGAAACAAGACAAAAATACCTGCAGGAAGAAAGCAAAATACCTCCAGGAAAAAGGTAGAATATAGGGGTCATCTATACCATCAAATTGAATAAATGTGAATGACTCTGTAAAAGAAACATTCTCATTTCTCGTTCAGTAGTCGAAGTTTGAGCCTGAAATCATCTCTCCATTTTGTTTTACTCCAGCAGATGCAGGGAAGTGCTCATGGCACCACTGTTTCTCAGAAATGGGGAAAGGGTGAGAAAATGCTCATCTGTAAAAGTGGAATCTTTTCACAAAGTTCAGAAGGAACATACTGACACAACAGTTGTTGAAAATGTAAGAGGGACTGTAACAAAAATAATGTGAGGGCAAAACTATGAGACAGAACAGGAGAGTGTCTGACTGGACGGGTCTCCTTTATCAGCTCAACCTCTCTCTGCCTGGCACTGCTCCGGGCTCCTCCCACACTGACACTGGAACCTGGAATAGCTTTTCCATCTGCCCTCTGCAGAGTATTTCCCAAGACATCCACCAGTGTGGGGTTATCTTGCTTATGGCCATCATCCTTTCCAATAGGTCGCCCTCTGTCCTGGACTGCTTGTTAGCCATTTCAAATATCACCATATGATAGCACTTTATATCTGACAAAGGACATTCATGCCCACCATTTCAGATAAGCTTCACAGCCACTCTGTCAGGTAGGAAAGACAAGTATTATTGGCCCCTCGTTAAAAATGAGTTGAGCCAGAAACCTGGGCCAATAGCTGAGGAGCAGCCTATGGAGTCTAACCCTCCTATCTCCTGACTGTGGATCCCACAAGGCCAAGTAGAAAGAGTATGTATTAGATTTCTATTGCTGTGTAACAAATTCCCACAATTTCACAGCTAAAAATAACACCCATTTGTTAACTCACACTGTCTGTAGGTCAGAAGTCCTGACATGGCAAATCTGGATTCTCTGCTTAGGGTCTCACAAGCCTGAGGTCAAGATACCATGCAGTGGTTCTCATCTGCAGCTCAGGATTCTCTTCCAAGCTCATTCAGATTGTGGGCAGAATTCAGTAACTCAAGGTTGCAGGACTGAGGTCGCTGTTTCTTCCCAGCTGTTGGCTGGGGGTCACTCTCAGCTCAGGGCCTTGCCAGGTGGCCCCAGGTGGGCCCCTCATAACAGGGCAGCTTCCTTTTCAAAGTCAGCAGGAGCAGCTCCCTGGCTCCTGCTGAGATGGAGTCTTCCACACTAGAATGTAAACACCGGCATTGTCCCATCAGATTCATGGGTCCCACCCACACTTAAGAAGACGGATTACATGAAATGTGACCTCAGAAGAGTGGGGATCCTGGGAGCCATGCTAGAATTCTGCCTACCTCAGGGCGTAAGCCTCCTTCACACAGAGAACACCAGCTCTGCACTTACAGCTTTGTGAGTAACTTCTCTGAGCCTCATGTTCCTCCAAATTAGAGCAATACTACTTAGAACTGTTGTGGGAAATAAAGGTGCAACATCTGGGTGGGGTTTGGCACATGAAGCTCATTCAATAAATGCTTTCTCCTGTTCTTTGGACTACAAGCCAACGCATGTACCATTGCCGGCAGTATACCAGGTTAGCTCAGTATTTCTTAGGTTATAATAGTTATAAAGCAGCATGTTGCAAACTATGATATCAAAAACCTTATGCCAATGGAACAAGGGAAGTAAAAAAAAATGACTTATTCCATCCTTAATGAGGGTCTTGGTATTAGATACTTCTCCTGTTACCTCATTAACCCTAAAAACCCTGAACAGTATCACTATCCCCATTTAACAGTCAGGGAAACAGACCCAGAAAGGTTTCCAGTGTGCATACGGTGAATGCACACAGTGCATAAATTGCAGAGTTCATGATCTGGATCTCAGCCTGTAACAGGGTATCCCACCAAAGAGCAATTGAGAAACAACATATCTGTGTGTGTGTGTGTGTGTGTGTGTGTGTGGTGTGTCTGATTCATCAGGAAGGAATGTGAAGAATTTCCCCTCCCCTCAGGGAGAAGGCTGGGCCCCTTCACCCTCAACAGAGAGTGTACAGATTTTAAAATGTTGCAAAGGGCCATCAATTTCCATTGTGGAAAAGAAAGGAACTGAAAGATTTGTGAATAAGGACTCAGGAGAGAGGGACTAGAATTAGTGATTGCAATCTTTCTCTCAATATTTAGCACTATTTTTAAGGTTTAAAATAATCCTTGTGTTGTTGTTACAATGTCATTATTTCCATATATTTAAAAACCTTAAAATATGAAACGAGATCTTTAAAAACCTTAAAATATGAAACAAGATCAATGGCACAATTACTTAACTCTCAATTTAAAAAAAATACCACTTGCTGAACAAGTCTTCCCACCCAGAGGATTACATGCCAAACTAAATTTCTAATTGGAAAAAAGCTCTACTCATTTAGAAAGATTACTACACAGTCTTAAAAAAGTGGAAGAGATTTAATAATTGACAAGGCAACATTTATGCTAGAAAAATAATTTTTACTTTAGTTTAAAAATTTTCTGGAATAGGGGAATACAAACATACCAGTATTGAAATAGATACAGGTACACTTTAATGACGTAGCCATTTATACTCAATGCCATGAAAGAATGGGAAGATGAGCTAGAAATGTTTTCTTTGAAATAAAATTACATCTCTCTAAGAATAAAAAGTCTCTGTAAAAAGAAAAAGCAAAGATTGTTCAAAAAAAGATCTCAATGTTATAGAATAAAAGATGGGTTTGAAGCTGAGGCATCAGAGAAAAATATTTGGAGGTAGATGGTTACCATCTCTTCATCATCTCACCAACTGCTATAAAGTCAGATAGAGATTTTGAGCAGCTGGCTCACTCAAATTTCAATTATAGAAGATTTAGCTCTGAAGAATAATGAATATGCTGGACCTAGCAAGATTTTTATAGGCTGAAGTGAGCACTTGCAAGTAAGATACAGTTTAATCCTTTACTTGGGTACAAACATCTAAATCTATAAGTATGAGACAGGAGACAGACACATGAGTTAGCAATTATATGCAGTAGGTAGAGACTGTGTGTTGCCAAGCCATTTCCATTTTCCCTTCTTCCTTAAAAGTGAAATTTGGAATTTATTTGGAGCAGCAGTGTCCTAGCTAAGACTCTACTTTCCATCCTTTCATAAAGAAAGCTTTGGCCAATGAGATAAAAATGGAAATCTTGGCAAATCATTTTTCAGATAGTTATTTAAGGGGTATTGACTCATGTAGGAGGGGTGTCTCTTTTGCCTCTTGTCCTTCCCCCATTCCTCCTGCCTGGAACACAGATGCAATTGCTGGAGCTCTAGCAACCACATTGTGTCATTAATGATGGACATGAGGAAGGGTGGCAGAGAAGAAAAACAAAGAACTCTTGGTCTTTGATGAAATCAGGCCTCTATACTACCTCTGAACTGTATGACTTCAGGATATACTTTATGTGAAAGAATAAATCCTTAACTAGTTATTGTTAGGCTGGAGGAAGGAAAAACAAAGACATGCAAACAGAACAGAGAGATACCATAAAAGGAGAGCAGACCAGACCCCAAAGTCCATGCCTTATATGGAAAGGGGACAGCTCTTCCTGAATTCCATCCTTCTGATGTGCCAACTAAGACCCAGATGTCAGCCTCCTCCCTCTTGGAAAAAAAAATTTTTTCTAGTTGTCTATTATGTCACCTTTAGCCAATCATACCTCTCCATGCCCCCTAAGATAGCTTGCCCTCTCCTCCCCCTCCTAAACCCTTATAAGCCCCCACCTCCCTGACCGAGTGTGACTTCCCTGGCCTGTGTTTCAGACTGAGGAACAACACCCAGGAATTGCATTCAAATAAACTGCCTGGCCCTTTGTTGCCTCTTGTCGCCTGCTTATTTTGGTTAGAATTTATCTTAAACTAGAATTTATCTTACAGTTATAAGTCCCTCTAGTTGGGATCTGTTAGTTCAGTGCCTGATAGTGGTCATCAATACAATGTGACTGTGAAAATGGTCTAAATGATCTGAGACTGCATTAATACAAATTTTGTACCTGGGTAAGAGTACACAAAACAAGACAACAAAAACAGAGCAACAGCAACAAAAATTGCCAGAATTTCCTTCTACCACAGGTCCCCCAAAAGAGGCAAAAATGATTTTCCTTAAGGAGATCTGATGCTGGAATGTTCCAGGGTTGAGGAATCAAGGATATGTTTGGAGAGTAAAAGCAGAAATGGCAGGCTGTGGGGAGGGTAAGGTTCTGAAGGCTTGGCAAGAGAATGGAAGGGACTTTTCAGCACCTCTATGAAGACTTTGGCAAGGTAATAGTTTCAGAAAGCAATGGCTGCACCTAGGAAAGCTGGGCACCAGGCATCAAAGCTTTCCTTCTTGTTTCGACAAAGAATCTACTGCCCAAGCCTGGTGGGTAAGGAACAGAGCCTCCTTTCTTCCCATGGACCATGATGGACTTGGATGATGAAACTATCCTGGGAGACTCTGATAGCCTGAAGGTAAGAGTCACATCCCTCAATTTTCAGGGTCCCCGTAATATCTTCTTGATCTCAGTCTCATGTGATCCTCTGGAGGCAAAAAATAAATAAGGGATATCGAATTTTGCATCAGCATGGAGAGGGAAGGCTCAAAGTCAGATGGAATGTCATTCAGAAAAGTAAAAGTACTTCCTTGCATCTGTATGTGATGAAATAAAAATCATATTTTTACAGTGTGTTATCATAAAAAAAAATGAGGCAGTGATAGTTGTGCTCAGCTGTGGCCACAGTACTTCATGAGTGACGAGAACAGTGGGATGGTGTGCTCGGGACAGCGAGTTGCCCCCAGCACCCATTATCTCTTCCTCTGAAGCAGTACCTCCAAGGCTTAGCAGGGCATGTGGTTCCCTAAAAGACACAGCATTTTCCAATCTCTCTTCCATGTGAGTGCAGGCGTGTAACTAAGTTTGGATCAATGAGATAACAGAAGTGGCAGTTTTTAACACCTTTCCTAAGGCATATCCTAAGGGATAGCATGTAGGTGCACGTGGGTCCTTCTGCCCCTCCTCTGTCCTGTTGCTTAGAATTTGGGTGCTACCTTTCTACCTCGAGGAGGAAACCATGTACAGAGAGCAACAAGCTAAACGGGGCCTGGTCCTGTGGTATTGTAGAGGACCATACTAGTTGTAGATCAGCACCCTGAAATTTTATACAGAAAAACATGGTCACAAAATGGTTTAAACCATTATTGGTTAGTTTTTCTGTCACAGCAAAACCGAACTAGTACAGAGGCTTTAGGAATTCACAATCATGTCAGTGTGTTGAAGGAGCTGGGTCTGCTTAGCCTGAAGGAAAGAGAAGGCTGTTTTTAAAAACCTGCAACTTTTTGCAGAGGAGAGAGAAGCTTTATTCCTTGTGGCTCCAAGGAAGAAATTCTAGAAAGAAAAAGATGGGTAAAATAAAGCATGAATCACGAATATCACTTCTAATTGGCATGAATTTCTGACCTGGATACTGTCTCTGCCTTTATGACCTGATATGACTGACCAAATTAGTCAAAGCATTCCTCCTACTATAAACTCAGTGAAGGCAGGGACAGCTTTCTCCCTTCAACCTGCACAGACTCATCACAGCGCCCTGCCCTTAGCGCTAAGGGCACTGGGCAAAGCTGTTATGTGGGTGGAAAGGTGAAGCCAAACAGCAAGGGAAGTGAGAAGCCTTTGCAGGGCTGGAGGAGTGAGCTTTGAGGACAGACCCTCTTCCAGCAGCAGGCAGAACTTCATTGCTTTTTAAATTCAACCGTTTTTCTTGTTTGGTAAAGTCAAAGCAAAATCTGCTTTAAAGAGTGAATGTTGGCAAGAGTGGCTATTATCACATTACAGAAGAATGTATGGGATAGTAATGATTCTAGGGAAGAGACAAGGAAATTCCCCATTTGGTATCCCCAATGTGTGTGCACATATGTCAAAATATCTAAGAAGAAATACACCAGGAAATATGGTGTAACACCTTCACCACTACCACTTTCAGATATGTAGACATTTACCATATTTCTCATATTCCCTTCAGTCACATTTCAAGCCATGCCATCTTGATCCCATTCAGAAAATTTGAACTTTGCAAGTAAAACTGTATCAGATGTTTTGCTCACAAATTTCTTTGTATTCCTTTTATCAACAAAGTTAATTCAGGTGTGCCCTGCTTTAAGACAGTAAAATACAGTATACTAACCCCCAAATTTGCAACACAAAAATTAGAGTGAAAATTTACATCATAAAAAGATTACGAATGTATCTTCTTGGGAGAATGACAGACAAAACTAAAGACACTACCTAAAAATAACTTTAAAATATCTCTGAGATTATGATGCAAACCAGTAAGAACATACAATTTTAGGATACAAGTTCACATGAGACATCTTTGTTATTAGGAACAGACATGATTAGATATCTTTGGAGTCTAGTAATAAACAAAAATCTAGGACACACAGACCTATTGTACAAAGAGAGTTCTCCCTCCATTATATTGGGGAAAATTATTATTCTAAGTGAAACAGACTTATAGAAAATAATCCCTGTGTTTTCCATGATGCTTTTACATAGGGGCTCATTCATTCGTTCATTTAGCAGACATTACTGAAAGCCCTTTGTACCCAGACTTACACTAGCTGCTGGGCATTCAAAGAATAAGTCACAGAGGTTCCTTCAAATTGTCTTTTCACAGACAGGTAATCATAATAGTTTATAGTGGGTATAAACATGTACTGTCAATCTGGAAATTAGCTTTCCAAAGAGGAATTGTAGTGTAGGCTACCTCTTGTTCTTTGAGAACAGAATGTACTGATGCACGTTCCTCTCTACCATCTCCCCCCAGGTAAGTCAGGGCAGCAGATGGAGCTTGGTAATCACAGTTCCTATGCGCTGTCATTGTATTCTGCGGCAACTAGACTGACTGTTGCCTTTGAGAGAGTTTTTGCTTTGGGATTATGATTGGTTTCAGAGGATCTGGAACGAAATAAGGAGGAGGGGTGGCTTTTTTTTTTTTTACTTAGTGTGCTTGATTTCTATAGATAGGAGAGGATAGACTTATCCACAAGCTAGATGGACCTAAAGACTTGAAATGACTACCATGAAACTCTCTCAGAGAAACTTTCCTTACATTATATTAGAGCTAGAAACTGGAAACCAATATTTCTTGATTGCTTCCTATGTGTTGAGCATTGTCCTGGGAAAACTTACACAAAGTGTTCTTGCAAGGTAGACATATGTATAATATTCTACCCTTGCAGATAAAGAAACTGAATCTTAGGTTAAACCAAGTCTGAGTTCTCAGAGTGAAGAAAAGGCAGAACCAGATAGGGAACTCTGGTATTTCGAGAAGCTGAAAGTAAACTTTCTATTTCCAAAACTACAGAAACAGACTGCTTTCTCCTCCAAAATTCTGGAAGTCAGAGCTGGCTGGAGGGACTCTGTATCTTTTCATATGTTACTAATCCAGAGAGAAATTCTCTAGAGTAAGATTTTCATATTGAGATACAACTAATGCAAAGGGTATAGATGAATGGGTACAGCTGGAAGAGATTAAACCTTTGTGCAGGGAAGAGTGGGGGAGAGTTGGAGCATTATCCACCTAGCAAAATGCCATTCTGAGGTGAGCTTCTCACCGGGAGCAGGAGCTGGACGTGTGGGGGATGTTTTCTGATGACGCAGCAGGTAAGACGACTTTGGCCTAGGTGGAGTGTGGGAGGGAAGGAAGGAGCTAAGAAGGGGCCTTGAGCAAGAGAAAGAATACCTTGGTCTGACCAAAGAGTTTGGAAAGAGAAGCTGAGCATGCACTTACCAGCCCTTTCTCTTTGTTTTATTTTTAGGAGCTATGCATCTCTGAGAAGATGGCATATTGCTTTTTTATGTTACAAATTTTCACAGGAGCAGGTCCCCTCTTTGGAGAGGAGTTATGATTGCCAAATGCCAAATGCGACCAGGTTGGTAAAAGTGTCTCATTCTGGAAGCCAACGGGCTGGTAGAGGAAACATTCATCAATATCAGCTTTATCAGTAAAAACATATTTTGTATTCCTGTCTGCTTTACTCCTTTGTCTTATTTCTCACTTAGTCCAGAATTTAAGTGGGAAAAGGCAGGTATATTATTAGTTGGACCCTCTCAGATTTCAACCAAGTGGATAGGAAGAAGCAGGGCCCAGTGTCTCCTGGGTTTAGGTACCACAGAGAGGTTGAATTTGCATCTACACTCTGAAGTGTGATGCTGGCAAGAAATATTTCAGAAGGAAGAGAAGACACTGTATCACCTGAACCTTCTCTTTTGGAGTGATTGATTCTAGGTCAGGCTCAGCCTAGGCAAAAAGGAGGCAGGGAGGTTTCAGATTAGCCCAGTTTTGCACCAGTCCTAAAGAGACAGGTTCTTTCCTTTTATTTTATTCTGCTTCCAGAAGGCCAAGTAGAAGAAGACAACTCCATTTCCAGTGTAGGTTTTTAGTTAGAGAACCAGAATATACCTGGATCACCCAGGGTCCAGGTTCAATGGTTCAACAGTCCAACAGGGTAGGTCATTCTAGAGGGCTTCATGATAATAACACCAGCTACTGTTCAGGTATTTGGAGTTATCTCTGTGTGTGAAATGAGGTGACATGAGGACAGGGGCTGGTCCAGGAACTCAGGATCTGTTCTTCTTTGTGTAAGTGGACCAGGGAAGAAAAAAGAATTCTTGCCTTGGGTGTAAATGTTTTTTTTCACAACTATCCTCAAGTATATATACACACACATAATACACATATTACTTTTTTTCTAACTATATAAATAGCATATGCTCACTGTAGAAAAAAGGTAAGTTGGAAGACGAAATTAAATTGATTTTTAAATTCCCAAAGTATCTGTTAGGATCACATTTGGCTGCAACAACAAGAGATCAACAACAGTATGAAGATGGAACAGCAGCTGCATGATTCCTTCAGCAATTCCCTCAGGCTCCATCTTTCCATGTCACCATAATTACCGTGAAAGCCTTTGCCTCGTAGCTGGTGCCTCGTGGGTGCAAGATGGCTGCTGTGACTGTAGGCCTCGTAGCTCTCTGAGGCAGGAAAGGGCAGTACCTGTATCAGAGAAGTAAAAGCTTATTAAGAAACCTCACTTTCCTTCTCTTTAGCCAGCACTTTTTGCATAGTCCCCTAATACCAAGGAGCTTCAATGAGTGAGTATTTTTGACTGGGCCCATGGCTCCCCCAAAGGAAATCAAGATTTTTATTGGTAAGGAAGAAGCAGAAATAGCTACTAGATAAGAAAATTAGTGCTTTCTCCAGTTCTGGCTCAGCCCCCACTCTGCTTCCCTGTCTTTGCCTGCATCACCCACCATCCACAGTCCAGGCCATTCTCTTAGTAACTCATGTGCTGTCTGTTGCCCAGGTTGGAGCCCCAGGGTTCTTCTAAGTTTTACATCTGGCTAGCAAAATGTGAATCTTCATCTTTTCTGATTATGCATCCAGTTGAGACTATGACACCTTTTCAAAGCATATGTATAAACTCACCATGTCATTTCATAACCTGTTCTTTTCTCTTAATGATATATTTATTGTCAGTAGCTTGACAGCAGATGAAATTAATTGCTTCTCAGCTGCACAGCAGGCTTTCTCGATTCATTATATAAATATATGCCAAGCAGTATTAAAGATGCTTGGGGTAGACACTGAACAAAACATCCAGTCTCAGCTCTTGTGGAGCTGCAATTCTAGTGTGAGAAGACTGTAAACAAATAAATGAGTAAGTATACAATATATCAGATTGTGATAAGCAATGAAAAGAAAAATAAAGCAGGGTGCAAGAGATATGTAGTAGGAGAGGAAGCCTCTGTTGTACATACACTGGTATATACAAAGGGAAGAGTACATTAATCAGCAGAGACCTGAAATAAGAAAGAGCAAGTTGTGTGTATTTCTTGAAATTTTCTGGGTAGAGGAAGTAGTACATGCAAAGGCCCTGAGGTGGGAATATGTGTGATGTGTTGGAAGTACAGTACCAGGACTTTTGTAACTGGATCAGGGTTCACAAAGTAAGAGTACACAGAGAAGAGGCAGAGACAGCACTAGCTCCAAGTATTTGGAACTAGAAGTTCTGATATGGTTGGAGGGATAGAGTTGTATTAGTTGCACAATGTTAATCACTTTGTTAGACACTCAAGTTCTTTCCAACTTTTCACATGCATAATTAACTTCTTTTAGAAGATTCTGGGCCACTGATAAAAGTTCTTGATCCCTACATTAAAATAATAACTGACTAATTTTGTTTTCTCAGAGAAAGTTGTAAGCATGGCTTACCTTATAAAATAATGCGTAAGTGTGGTGGGGGAACAGTACCAAAATCCCACTTCATTTACAACAAAAAAAACATAAGAATACTTTTGTTTCATTACCTTAGTGTAGTGGATATGGGAAAATATCAAGGAATAGAGATTTAAAAAGGGGAAATAGGGAAAAGGAATGTAGAGAAACAGAAAGGAAAAGGAGTGAAGTTTCCTGAACTAGAAAGGGAGCCGCTGGTTCTCTCCTGCTAGGTGGCAAGCCACCCGGAGTTGATCATGTGAAACCACAACCAATTTATTAAGCTCATGGTTCTGTGGGCTCATGGGAGGGAGCTCAGGCTTCCCTCCAACATGGCAGTTTTAGAGTAGTTCCACTTGTTACGTGGTGACTTACAAGAGGCCAGGATGGAAGCCCCTCTTATAGGCTAGGCCTGAAACTGGTATAGCATTTCTTCTACCACACTCTCTTGGTCAGAGCAGTGATAGGACAGTTCAGAGCCATAGGGAGGGGAAATAGACCCCTCATCTCAGTGGGAGGGGTACTAAAGAATTTGAAGCCATTTTTAATTTAACCACAGTATGCAAAGAAGAGAAGCCAGGTTCCTAGCTTTTGCCCATGTGAGGACAATGGCTATGGACATACATCCACATGCAAAATAGGGCTAGAATTGGGGTCACTCTGATTTACAGTCATGAGATGTCTCCATTGAACCTCTCAGCTACATCTCATATGTGGTTTACCCTTTTCTAGATCTTGATAAACCACCCTTTAAGTAAATAAGAAATTATAGATTTCCCCCATAATCTTTAGAAAACTACCATCTTGCAAAATGGTTTTGTTTTTTACTCTTTCTTAGTGATATGCCACTTTTTTTTTAGTGGTAGAGTAAGCAAATAACTCATAGCTGTGGCCCTGTAAATGGTAATTTATCCAAGGTAACAATCCATGCCAGGAAAATCTGAGAGAATGTTGATTGTGTGTATATTTTACTACCTGTATACTTTCCAAAAGGAGGGTGGTTTGTAAAATATTGCTGTGAAGCTGCTGTGTTTGGGGTACTTACTGCAAAGCTACATTAGCTAATTCCCTCCAGACCTCAGGATTCATGTCATCTGGACCCACTGATTTGTGTATGTTCAGATTTTTCAAGTATTCCTTTACCTGCATTGACAGAGCATATATTTGACAGAATAATATTAAAAAATATAAGATGGCAAGCAGATGGTCAGAGTCTTGACTGGAAAGAGATCTTATGGAAACAGGTTTGTGAATGCAGACTATGCTTTTGTTTATGGGAATGTCCTTTTAAATATTTGGTTTGATCATCAATGGAGGTCTTGAAAGAGCCCAAAGCCTGCAGAAATATGTTAACTGATATCTTCTACCTGAAGTAATTGCTGCCTTAAAAAGGGGGTGGGGAAAAGGATAAAGAAGTTTTCTCTAATTCCTTGCTGCCAGATGTCTGTGTTGCTACCTAAATTAGGGGGGTGAAAAAACATTTTCCTGATCCCTTCTGTCTGATACAACTTGTTTTTCAGTGAAGAGAGGCATGAATTCAATCCACTGAAAACAAGAGGAGGCAAAAGAAAAAAGAAATGGAAGGACAAAGATGCATACTAAGAAGAATTTCCGAGGATTTCAAGTTTCATTCCTTTGGGTAGGGAAGACAGGTTGGTGAGAAATTGGGTCTCTGTACAGATACCTGGAATAAGCAATTTAGCACTTTGATATTTAAATAGAGAGCTCTATCTAAAACCCTGTACACCTTGCGTAAGTGGCAAAGGGAAACCTGGTAGAGCAATATTTGAGGGTTTTTTTTTTTTACAGACTTTTCTTCCATAGATGCCAGTGTCTTAACAGAAACGAATATCATTATTTTGGCAGTAACATCAGTACCTCTCATTACTCAGATAGTCAACTCTAGGACCCTCTTGCCGTCAGTCTCTGGCTCTCTCCACTGAAAACATTAGTGGGTGGAGTTCGTCCAGTGTCACTGGAGTGTGGAAGCCCATGCCCTGACTTACAGCCCTTGCATCCCCATTTCAATGGCTCAGATGAGGTCAACCAAACCAGCCTGGAAATTGCTGTCTTTTACCAACTATTTGCTGCTGAATATTTTAGGAAAGTTAGGTGTTTCAGAAGTGTGGACCTCCTATCTTTAATACACATAACTTTCTTTGTCTCATACTGGGATATACACCTACGTTCATGAATGACCACCAAACTCTAACGGCCCTGTACCATTTTATTTCCTCGGGCGTATTTCCTCTCTCCCTTGCAGCTGTAAACATATTTACTCACTTTTCTACATATACTCTTCTCTCTCCCTTTCCATTTTGCATTGCATTGAAATGTTCAATTCTTCACATCCTCCAAAAAGTCACTTGGAAAGATTTTTTTCCTGTACATGGGGTGCAACAATTTTTTATTATAAAGTTATAGGGCTGTAAAATATGGCAGAAGCTTCATCTACCTGCTTCTAGATGAGACTGTTTCTGACAATCACACAAGTAGGTCTCTCTTGGCAGAGGGAGGTAATTTTGTAAGAAGTAGACCAGTAGGTAGAAAATCAGTGCAATAGTAAGTCACTGACTACCAATTCATCAAAGAACCAATTTGGTAAAGACCAACTTTCCAATGTTACTGATTCCCCAAGAACCTGTTGCTTTATAGTTATTAGCACAACAGCTTGAAAAAAAAAGGTCACGCTTAAAACCACTGGGCATCTTCACACTTCTATCTGCACTTTCATTACTTCAGTGCATGCACACATTATCACATGCACACACAGACATTTCCCCATCCGTGTATAAATATATGCTCAGTGAATTGCTTATAATTCAGCTCCTTTCTCTCCTGACCAAGAAAGAAGACCTATAAATTATGAGAAGTAGGAAAAGTGGTGGACTGGGATGAAAATACATTGGAAGATAAAAACTACCATACCATCTTGAAAAATTATTGAGATTGCTCACATGCCTGATACCAGCATTTTTAAGAACTCAAGAAATTGTCTTTCCCTGAAGTAAGTGATATATTGAACAGCCTGGCTGAAACACAAATCCCTGCTACTTTCTTAGGTGTTAAAAAAATCGAGACTCATTAAGTGGGCAAATTGGTCATTGGGCCAATTGATTTACTGACAAATTTTTATTACATGAAATAAATTTTAATGGATTCATCTTGAACCATTACATAAGTTCTCTTTTAAACAGTTCTATGACTTGCACATTTTCTCCTCAGAATTTTCTTGCCTATAAGTCTAAGTTCATACAATTTTTCTAGATTCTCAGTAGATACACCGATGAGCTAATTGAAACCGTAAAGTCATTCATTGATAAATACCTTTTAAGCATCTATCATAAAACATTTTATTAGACACATAAAGGTGAAGAAAAGAGAGGTAATACTAAAGAAACAGGTGATGAAAATTCTGCTCTCTACTAACTCAGAAGACCAAATATTCATGTATCAGCTGACTTGAGAACAATTACAAAACATCCTATCAACGAGTTCTCTCTGGCATTGTGCATATGTAATGTGCAGACAGCTCTGACCTCCTTTTGGGTCACACCCACAATCCATGACCAGTGCCCACTCATGAAAGCATATCTTTTCTGCTCTGGCAGGATATCTTTTTCCTTCCAAGATAAGCCCGCATTCCAATTTTCAAATCGTAAGACACTTTTCTCCTGTGTAAATCATTCTAAACCCTGCAGGTATTTTACACTTCCTGTTGTTTTACTCACGTAAGTCTGTTTTGGTTTTAAATTCAGTAGTAAAAAAGTCTTTTTATATTCCTTAGCATAAATGCTTGAAAATACACCAAGATAATAGTTAGACATATTTGTAAATGATGACTTGAAGCAATACATCAGTGATCAGATGCCTGCAAACATCTACTTTTGACTTCCTTCTAGTATTCAGAGAAGTTTGACTCAAGTTAGACCAGGTGACTAACCAGAGGGCCAAATGAGGATCTCCAGAGAATATAGGAGGCTTAAAAAAACTGTAATTTCATAAGATGGGTTTTCTAACACAGGAAAGCACAAAGGAATCTAGCCAGCAGTAGGTCCCAAGGATTTGGACCTCTGACATACAAATTTTTCAAACATGCATCTTAATTACTTGGAAACACCTTTAAAAATAACCAAAACATTATAATTGGTTCCGAGGTGTGGGAAGGGAGTCCAAGAACCAAGCAGTACCATCCTCTAGGACAGAGACGACGTTTCCTTTATTTCATGTAGCAGAATACATAATGTTGATGGTCAATAAATAAATTAATAAAACATTAATTGTGAGATTCCATGATTGTAGGGACTTTTCATCAAAGATATGAATAATAATAGGCCCCGACAAGCAAATGGTAGGATTATGTAGATAGATTTCTCTCAATACTTGTCACTGTCATTATAATCAGACATGGCTCACTTCCATGTATCAGGCCTTAACTGTCTCTAGATAGAGACTTTTGGTAATTTAATGTGCTGCATACATAGTTTGCTATATTTGATCTTTAGCATAGTATGAAGTAACTAAAGAGAAATGCCGGTTTTTAACATACCCATTGTACTCCAAGTCCACATCTGCTAATGTGGTCCTGCCTCATACACTTTACTCATGAGAAAAAATTGTATATTTATACACACACACACACACACACACACAGATGCACACAAACATATATAATGCTGAATTTTTTAATCCTTGAAGTGCACGGTTAGGAGAGCCTTTAGAGATGTTCTAGTCCAGCCATCCAAGTCCAAATTCCTCCACATTCTAGTCTAGACAATGAGATTCATTGCTGGACTACAACATCCATACATTTCTTTATTCTGCCTAAAGCAGGGGCTGGCAAACTTTCTGTAAAGGGTCAGAAAATAAATACTTTAAGTTTTGTGAGCCTCAGTTTCTGTTGCTACTATTTTACTTTGCCTTTGTAGTATGAAAATTGCCACAGACAATATATAAGTGAGTGAGTGTGGCTGTGTTCCATTAATCCTCTATTTACCAAAACAGGCAGTGAATCAGATTTGGTCAAGCCCTGGTCTGCATAATTTGCTATGGAGCATGGAGATGAAAGAAACAAAAACCTAAATAATGTGAATAAAAAATGATGAATACCAACAAAAGGTATCCCTGGATTCTCAGTCCAGATGACTCAAGATTTTTAAAATAAACTGGTCTTCTTACTTAATATTTCTGTTGGGCCCTATTAAGCAAAGGTCACCTCCTCCCATCCCCTCTTGCCAGCTCAGAGTTGAGGTAAGAAAGAGAAACTGGCAGGCATTCCTGCAATCATCTTCGTAACTGACTGGGTATTTTAAGGGTGACATTTTTTAAAGACAAAATTAGATATATTCTGGTTGATAAGGCCAGGATAGTATAATTTTGTCTTAAAAGGATGGAAAGCAGCCACATGTACATAAAAGGGATGATCCAGGAACACAGGATCAGGAAATGAAGACACAATTCAACTCCTGAAGGAAGATCACATAACAAAGCTGACTTTGAAAACAAGGAGCAACATGTCCTGGTATAAAGAACACAGGCTTTGGAGTCAAAACCACTTGAATTTGAATTGTTTCTGCAACATTAGTAATTCTAAAGCATTGGGCATGTTTCTTAATTTTCTTGGGCCTCTAGTGCTTCAGCTCTAAAATAGGAATAATAATATTTAGTTTGCAGGATAGTTGTAAGTGCTATGTTAGATAAGGTCTATGAAGTTCCTAGCACAGTGCCTGGCATGGCAGAAGCACTGACATTCTCTACTGCGAGAATACTAAATGCTGTTACGGAATTTTGACAACTGATCACCATTTAGCAAAATCTGCAACCTATGGGACAACAGCCTGAATTTTAAGAGAATGTTCTGCTTCCATATTTCCAAGGGAACATGTCAATTGCCTCCACTTTACTATATAACAGTTATGATCAAGAACCTTATTAAAAGGGAATCGAACCTAGCACAGAAGTTACCTGTTTCTCCCAGCTTTATTTGCCTTACAATTCTTTGGCTATTTGTTCAAGTTTGGGGCCAAGTTTAGCCCCTTAGGTTCCTCCTCAGGTATGAATTCAGGCACTTAAGAAATAGAGATTCCATAATAGTCTAGTTGTATGCTCACTGGGTCCTCCAATGATTGGTAAGCAGGGAAAAGCCCAACTTGTTTCCATTTGAAGGCAGCCCTAAGAGACCACCCAGGAGCTTGCATTGCTCCGAGAAAAGAGCAGCATGTTTATGTAGGAATGTGAGCTGTATAGAACATGGAGCACCTGTGCTCTGTGGTCTTCACAGACCCAATTAGCTTCTGGAAAGAATGCAGGGTAGAAAACCTTCATATGATTCCCCAGAAAGCACCTCATTCTGAGCACTGAAATGATTTCTCCACCTCTGCCAGCTATATGTAAAACATATTCACTAATAACTAGTTACCTATGTGAGTGCCACAAAAGAAGCCTTGGCATTCAGAAAAGAGACTCAACTTATTTATAACAAGAACTTATAGTGTTGGTCCAGGAAACTGCCTTGGGGTTTAGTATGAGAAAAGACTTCCAAAGTCCAGAATCATTCAAATAAGGAGTGGGTTGTCCTGTGGGATAGTAAATCTCTGTGGTTAGAAGTCATGATCTATTAGTGGTATTGTGGAAAGTATGCCTGTAATGAAAGGAAGATCTGACAAAATGCTTTTATTCTTATGTGTTTATTTAACAAGCATTTTTGATCACCTAATATGAACTAGCACTTTTTTAAGTCCTGGCACACTGATTAAGGTGAAGAATATAAAGATAAACATGAGGACATTTTGCCATTGAAGGGCTTAAAGGAAAGACAAATAGTCAATGATTGCCATAGAAAGCAGGTGCTATGATACAGGAATGTACAAAGGTGGGTCTCCTAACTTGGCAGGTAATGATGAGGGAAGGGTTCCTGGAGCACATGACCCTGAACCTCAATGGGTTAATAAATATAAGTTAGTCAGATGGTTAAAAGTCTTTCCAGGCAGAAGGAACTGCAGAAACAAAGGCACAAGGGTCATGGAAACACAATAATACTTCAGTCAGTCTAGAGGGTTGTCATTAGTGGCGGGTCACAGGGCTCTGTCATCCACCCTATCCCATTCATTGTTATAAAATATTGTTCATGAAGGGCCTATAATCAAATTTTTGAATAATGTGAGGCTGAGATATACATAACACATCTGCATAGCAAAATTAAGGCCCCAAAGAGGATATCGTAGGGATTCAATAAATAATTGTTGGATGAATAACTCTTGACAGTGAGGTTATACAGTTGCAGAAATACAGAATACAGGAGATCTGGGCAAATAAAAGGGCATATAAAGAAAGAGGTAAATAAGGTAAACTAGCATCTGTTGATCTTGGTGATGAGTTTGTGGGTATCTATTTTATTTTACATGTTTAAATATTTCACAATTAAAAAAAACAACTAAGATTTTGGTAATTATAATTCGACAATGAGACTGGTTGTGAAAAGCACAAATGCAATTTTTAGCTGGAGTAACAAAAGTCAGTATTCTGAATGATATAATGCCCAGGAACCATTGCTGCCTTACTAATGATAGCTGTCTTTGCTGTTACACCTCTTTTTCTTTGTCTGGGGTACTCATTTTGCATGGGAACTTCACTTTTTCTTGGGGCTAAATCTTAGGAACTCAAAAGTTCCATTTAAGGTTTTGTAATATATGCCTGTTTATACATGTGATATTTATGGGACCAACAGCAAACTCCCAGTGGAAAGGGAAAGGTTAGGGTTGGAGGTATCTATGGGTATATAAGAAAACACCCCAAAGTCAGTGGCCTAAAAGAACAACAATTTTTTTTATTTGCTCACAACCTGCAGTTTGGGCAGGACTCAGCAGGGATAGCTCCACAAAGCCTGAGCTGGGGCGGCTCAAATGCGGGATGACTCCTGGGGGCTGGAGTCAACAGATGCTCATGCACATGACTGGTAGGTGGTATTGGCTGACAGGTGGGCCCATGGCTGGGCTGTCGGCTAGGACACCTCCAGGTGGCCTCGCTGTGCCTGCTTAGCTTCTTCACAGCATAGTAACAGGCTTCCAAGAGCAAGTGTCTCAGGAGAACCAGGTAGAAACTGTAGCTGCTTTTATGGCCTCACCTTAGAAGTCACAAAATGTCACCTCTGCCATGGTCCTAGGCCCTCTCAAATGTGGGCCAAGTGGACACAAACGGTAGCTCTCTGTCAGGGAGGCGTCAGCCTCAGGTTGTAAGAAGCATTTGGCAGCTATCTTGGGAAGTACAACCTGCCATGAAATGGACGATTGGTTTGGCAACAGGAAGACTCACAACCTGCTTAGCTTGATTTTTCACATTCTCTAGTAGAAAAAATTGTATATGCTTCTTCATCTCCTTCACCCTGATATTACTCTTGAATTTGCAGTTTGAAAAATCTTGAAGAGACTTGGCCACTTTATTAAACAGATGAAAGAAAGGTAAAATAGGTGCCTGAGTTTAAGGTACAGCTACGTGCAGACATGAACATGCTGAATAACTACATTAAATGACAATGTCACTCTCCGCACTCCTCTTGTAAAAGACTCTTCTTTCCCACATTTGGAGATAGTCGGTATCACCCTCATGCTTTGTACTCATCCTCAGCAGAGCAAACATGCCACAATCCCTGCATCAGTGAACAGACTTGGGAAAGGACGTTCTGACTAGTTTGCCCCACCTCCTCTTGTCCACTAATGCTCCCTTTCTTAGCCTGCTGCCATTGGGACCTGAGTTTTTAGTCATTGCATTGCTTCCACTGCTACATCCTAAACTACCCACCCATGAAACAAGAAAACCAAACCAAACCAAGACCTTCCCATCTAATTAAAGTATCTAAACATTGCTTGAAATCCCATCACAGTTTTGAACAATGACTGGGCTCATTGCAATGACTATGCCCCTATGTGCATGTATGAATGTAAATGGATGATAGTTCCAAAACTTTGCAACAATCGGCCAAGGACTAAAGTTATTTTTTAATTTTACATTTTGAGGCTTTTAGATGAATGGCTTCCTCTGTTTCACTGGGGTAAGCGAAAGGAAAGACAGGAGGGAGAGAGAGAGGAAGGGAGAAAGGTAAGGATGGGAGAACACAGGGCATGGCAGCAGGGCCGTGGGTGCCTGACACTGAATTCTCCCTCTGTGGACATGTTGCTATAATACATCTCTGGTATTTCTCTGAATAAAAATTATCAATGTTGAGCATTGACCCCCCTATACTGAATTTTATTGTTGTTAAAAACCATTTGATCAATAAATATGAGAGATGCCCTCTCAAAAAGAAAATTATCAATGTTGTGAAAGTAATGACATGTGTGGGATTGTGCGGTATCATGAATGTCCACACACCTAGCACAGGTTCATACAGCTTGTTCTCCGAAAGCCACCCTGAATTCTTACAAATTAAAGTGACCAACAGTAACTTTTTATTAGTAAGGAAGAAGCACAGAATTCTGCATTCTTCACCAACTGTGGAGAAGTAAGTCCAAGAAAATTATGACAGCTGGAATTGCGTCTCTAAATGAAAGTTATGCTAGTAAGACTATTCTGAAACTGTTTTTCCCTCTCTCCCCTTTCTTTCCTCTAGAGGACAAAACACTTGTAGATGTCCCTGCATCCCCAAGTCCATCTTTCAGCCACACTGCCAAAAGGTTTGTTCTTCTGAGTCCTTGTTACGGCACCTCCTGGGTAGCGAATTCACTGGGCATGACAGTGAGGTGAGGAGGCCAGCTCATATCTTCTGTACCTGCTTTCAGTAAACCCACTGGTTGAGTCACCTGGGTTGAAAGATACTGATTTAAAATTCCCTAATAATGCAATGTAAATAATTCCATATTTCTAAGAGGGTCTGTACTCCCTTTTAGGGTTCGAAGGTTCAAGGGAGGTTTGTGTATGATAAGAGAGTGTTAAGTTTCCTCTCGGAAATGTTTGAGAAGTTGGATTTTTTTTTTCAGGTTCAGACTGAGGATCAGGAATATGCATGAATTTAGTATAAAAAAGGAGGGAGCTTTCCCTCAGGATAGGGCCATGGCTCAAAATCCCAGTGGTCAGCTGGAGTCAGACCAAACACACATCTTGGGAAATAGGGACATTAATCTGTCTGGCTTGCAGGTGTGAGATGATTCTTCAGAGGCTGAGGGACAATGAGGTAACCAGGAACAAAAAGGAATGAAGGGGATTTGTGAACAGAGGGAGAATTGATAAAATGAGTAAGAATTACGGGTTTCTGCATACTGAGAATGAATAAGAGGTTTCTAGTGAGATGGATTTAGGCACAGAGAACCTGAAAGATCAGGTGACATGTAGGGTCAGATAGAGAAGGCCGTCCTTACCTTTGTTATAATGTAAGGATTTATTTTATAAGGTGCTAGGTCTGATACTGGGGAGTTGATGGAATTTTCAATGAGACATTCCAATGTGGGCTGAATCTGTCTAGGGGGATTTGCTATCAGTACTAGTAAGTATCCCCCCAAATAAATATAACCCAGGGTGGTCTCTGGGCGCCCGCTCTCTTCTCCCTCCTGAGAGTTGGGGGCTTCTGATAGCTGGCAGGTCTCCTGGCTGAGTCCTGTGTCCCTGCCACCCTGGCAAATTTACAAGTGAGCTGTGGCAAATTTACAAATTTACAGGAGTGCTGCAGAGCTGGGAAAACATTGGCCTAGTGGGGTAGCTGAAAGTTCTCCTGTTTCTTCACTAGAGAGAGCATGTCCCTTCTCTTTAGGAGTGTTCACTTATTTTTCAGTTTTGTGCAGGCACTCAGAACAGTCCCTTTTCCCCGCAACCCTGGTCAAAACTAGGCAGTTTTAGCAAAAACTCATTTTTCAGCATAAAATTGTGGTACAAATTAAAGAAAATGGGTTTCTTTGACAGTTGTTTCTCATTAAAATTCTTACCTTAAGGATTCAAAACATGATTTCACAGCACAGCCAACAGCCCCTACGGACTACAGAGTCTCAGAATCCATTAAAGGCTCAGATGCCTGACATCATTTTACATAAAGACAAATACCCTGTGTTTTCCACAAGCACTGAAAGTGAGAAGTTTGCTGACGTAAGAAGGTGGAGATTAGGTTCTGCAATAAAGAAGGAACTGCAAGTGCATTAAGGGAGAAGAGGAGACATTGCTACAGCTTATCTCTGGGCGTCTGCTGCTAAATTGATTCAAGCATTTACAAAAAGCATGAAGAGTTCAGAAATAAATGAAACTCTCCATATCTAAATCACAGGGGATGTGACACTGCCCCAAAAGAGGCAGTTTAGATGTCAAGGGAGCATAATGTTTTGCAGCAAAATTAAAGTTCAATGGCTACCAGCTTTCAAGGGGAAGTGTGACATTGACATCTTAGAGGTTAGCTGGACTGCTGAAGGTCATTTTGTTTCTCAGTAACTATTTTACTACACATCTCTCTCACTGAGGTTGGGTTCTACTGCACAGATTACTGAAAGAGTGATGACAGATTTCTGTGGATGGCACTGCCAGGACAGCCTTCTATCTGAACACCATGGAGAATGTAAGACTGCCAGGTCTTCTAAATGGTAAAAGAAAGAAGGGTGAAGAAGATTGTTGGGAAACAGGTATGGTACCAAGCCTGGCCTGCCTCATTTCAGTGGTGCTCCCCATAAGATATCATCTCAACAGCATAATTTAGGCTTTGGAGACCAATTACTCTCAGAGGATCCCTTAGAAACAGAGAAGAACTCATGTTTGCCAAGGTATCAACAAACCTAACTCCTTTGACGAGATCAGAAAAGTTCTGTCTACAATCCAAGAGAAGAATGTGCTTGACTTGTTAATTTGGAATTTTTCTGATGATGTGTGTCACCAGAATCTCATTCCTTTTTTTTTTCTCTTTCTTCAAGCTCATGTGGATGCTCTTTGGTCAAATTATTCAATCTATGAAGCTTCAGGGCTAACAAAAACAATATCCCCTACCAAGGTTACTGTGTCTGTTGCAGGATTGCATTTGTCACATCCTCTCTCCTGTAACCTGATAAAAATTTCACATACCTCATATAGTTCTGGTGGAAGAGGCTTGGAAGCTGCTGGCAATAGATTTCCCCTAGACTGGACTGTAAGGAATGGAGTGTATCTATGTGCACAATTCATCTTATTTATCATCAAAGTCTTGTGGGAATTGATGGTTTGATTTTAGTTTTGACTAGTATACCATTTACTCCTTTTGTCTCCAAACATTTCCACAGTTGAAATTATGATTCAGCATAAAACTTACCACTTACTTAGCTAGGGCTTAGAAACAAGATCAATTCTCAAAACCTTGGAATAACTTAAATGCCCATTGAGCTCTTTAGATGAGAGGTAAGTTAAACCTTTAGGCCAAAGAATTTATAGTCATTCCAGACTTCATGAAGTCCCAGAACCTCACATTTTAATTTATCTTTCATCTTAAGTCAGTTGTGGTACTACAGAAAGTATGGCAAATTCTGATATCTCCCAGCTGGGGATTCCTGTGTAGAATGGCATATATTTGAAAAATGTATACTCTCCAAATGTATAATATCCAAAAATGGATATTATTTGGCTGGACATATGGCAGCTCAAAAGCACAGCTAATCCTTTTATAATATGATGGTAACCTGAGAAATAAGCCCTCTCCTCTGGTTTAAATTCTCATGTGGAGGGCAAATAACCATTAATAGCCTTAAAGACACCTGCTTTGGGGACAGCATTATCAACAACATGGAACTTGAAGATGAGTAGATCCTGTTGAGGGTAAAAGTCCTTTGAACTCTCACATGAAGCTTGTGGTTAGAAAGTTTTCATTCAAGAGGGATACTTACCTCAGACAAAAGAGTTGAAGTGAAAATGGCCAATTTTCTCTGTATTGGTCATAGCTTTGTGGGGAAAAAAACAACTTTTTATAGAATTGGTGGATCCATTTATAGTAATTGGTCAAAGTTTGTTTTAAAGTCTGAGGAGAAAAGGAAGTTCCTATGGTCTGGATCCTTACCTGACCTTAATCTACTTGATGATGTAATTGGCCTACTGCATAGGCTAATGCTTACACACCCATTGGCAATAAGCCATTATGGTCTGTGTTACTATATGTAGAACTCTGCCCAGTACTCTTCCCAAAGGCAGAGACGGAGATGGATTGTGAACTTTCCAGAGGCAGATGTGATTCCAGCACTTGACCTGCCACCATGTGAATAAAGCTTGGTATAAATCTTTTACCTGCAATGTTTCATTGTTGTTATTTGGTCTCATCAAATCCAGAGTGAACTTGCTCCAGGGGAAATTCCCCTCAGGCAAGATATTTGGCATAGTCAGCAGGATTCGCTGCAGACTGAAAGAAACAGAATAAGCTGCCCTCATGGGAAGGGTACTTCAGCAGGCTGCTCCTATGGATGGGGAAAAACTGCAGGATGGCCCTATGGGTAAAGAGATACTTAAGTGTCCCCCATTGAGCATATGGTGTGACGTGGCAGTCTTCCTAGAGGAATAGGACCCTCCCCAGAACTGAGAGGGGGTGGAAGTGATGCCTGGGGCAGTGGTGGGGGTCTTCTATGAAAGTGGGAAATCCTTAAAAGAAACAGGATGCCCACGTGGCAGCAGGAGCTGTGGGTTTGCTATTTCTCACAGTGTTAAGACCATAAAGGAGAAGGACATACTCCTGCAAGAAGCACAAGAAGAGGCAGCACAAGAGTGCAAGCTGTAAGCTGTGGAGGAGGTAAAAGATTTATTGTTGACTGAGATGGTGTTGCTGTGAGGTGCTATGGAGACAGTAAAGGATGTAATGGCAGCACAAGAATGCAGGCTGAAAGGTGCTGTGGAGAAAGTAAAAGATTGGTTGAAGGATGAAATGGTGTTGCTGCAAGGTGCTGTAGAGGAAGTAAAAGTCATGAAGAAGGACATACTCCTGCAATACACATGAGAACAGGCAGCATGAGAACACCAGTTGCAAGGTATTGAGGAGAATATAAGAGAGTTGTTGAGACTGAGATAGTGTCACTGCAAGGCACTGTGGAGAAGGTAAAGGATGTAGCAGAGGAGTAGGTCTGCATAACGAGAAAGCTGCCACCAGCTCCGCAAATGGTGAAGGAGCCAGAGGAGAACAAGAAGATAGATGTGGTGCTGACCACTGAGGACCAAGAAACAAAGGCCAGAGACAGAACAACAACCCCTCTTCTATTGAAATCCTGCCCAGTTGTAGTCAAGAAAATAAAGATGCAGCAACCGCATGTTCCCCCAGGAGAGGTGCAGCCCCCTCCCCAGATCATGGAGCACTCCATGTTCAGCCCCTATACACAGGCAGAGCTGGTGTATTTGCAATACCAGTTTTAGCAGAAACCCTCAAAGTCCATATCAACCTGGCTCCTGCACCTTTGGAATATAAGGGTGGATGGGATCTTTCTGTCTGGATCAGAGACGGGAAAGCTGCCTTCCCTGACAAATCACCCTGCCTTGCAGCAGTGGCTGAAGAATGCACACCAGACCCTGGGGAATCATTCACTTCTCAAGTAGATAATAGCCGCACTTCACACTGTATGGCCCAATCAAGGTAATTTACCATCCTCCCTTGTTAGATGGCAGACATATACTGAGCTCCAACAGGTGTTACAGGAGTGGGGCATGAAAAATGCCATTTATAAGCTAGCAAATTATGGCCTGGATGAGGAGCTGTTTATGGCAGGGATGAGGGATGTGGTGCTGCAAACGACCCCCTCATACCTCTTTAGGTCCTTAGTGGCCATTCTTGCCTCTCAATCAGGGCAGCCCATAAATGCAGCTACCTGACTGTGGAAGATTTGGAGGAGGCTGAAGCAATGTGGGCCCAGAAGGGAGTATGGTCTGCTACTGAGGGGAACGGCTTAAAGAGCCCTGTGAAGGACATGAGGACCCAGATGTGGGTTGATTTATTAGGGGCAGGAGAAGACAGAGAGAAATTGGATGGGAAATCAAATAGAATCTTACTGGAGCTGTGACAACAACTGAAGCTGGAGCAGTGGTTTCAGCCATTGAGGACCAAGAAGTATAGGCTGGAGACAGAGCCACATGCTCAGCCTGTGTGCCTGCAATACTTCCTGCTAGAGAGGGAGCTGACTTGCCTGAACCTGCACAGGAAGATGATTGGTGATACAGTTTGACTGAAGGGAGCATTGAGGCCACCACCTTGGGGGACTGGGTGGGGACTGGAGGCCACATGTTGAAATATCAATTCATTGGTCCCCAGTGAACATACAGTGTGTCCTGGCTCTGATAGATAGGAGCTAAATGCTCACTGATTTATGGCAGCCCTGAGAGGTTTCCCAGGACTCCCACTGTTATAGATGGATATTGGTGCAAGGCTATCAGAGTGAAACAAGTCCAAATCCCTTTGGGAATAGGGTTTCTATCCACAAAGGAGTATACTGGATATATCCTTCCCCTCCCTGAATATATTTGGGGATAGATATCTTGCAGGGCCTATGGTTGCAGATCACTGCAGGTGAATTCTAACTGAGGTTATGTGTGGTGAAGACAGTTCTGAGAGGACATGCAAAGCACCCACCCATAGCTTTGCCTGTGCCTTGGCAGGTGACTAATACAAAGTGATACAAATTGCTTGGAGGGCATAAAGAAATTTGAGAAACCCTCCAGGAACTGGATAATGTGGGTATTATAAAGCCCACCCATAGCCCTTTAACTCCCCTGTGTGGCCAGTAAAAAAGCTGGATGGCTCCTGGCATATGACTGAGGAATACAGAGAGTCAAGTAAAGTCATAACTCTTCTGCATGCTACCCTGCCCTCTATTACAGGCCTATGGACATCTTTAGTTGTGAACGATGGACATATTGTGTTGTGGATCATGCTGATGCTTTCCTTTCCATTGACATTGAGCAGGAAGGTCAAGAACAGTTTGCCTTCACATGGGAAGGATGGCAATGGACTTTCACTGCCTTTTCATAGGAATACCTCCACAGTCCCACCATCTGTCACAGACTTGTAACCCAAGACTGGCAACATGGTAGCAACTGTCAATGGTGTGGCTGTACCATTATATTGATGATATAGTGCTTATTTCTGATTCTCTTACAGACTTAGAAGGTACAACACCAAAACTACAGGTTTTAGACCTGAAGGAACAGTACTGAGACTACAGGTTGCAACATCTACAGGGGAAAGGATAAGCTGTGAACAGCACCAAAGTTCAGGGACCTGGTTTTTCAGTCAAATTATTGGGGGTTGTTTGATCAGGTAAGACTAAAATTATACCAGAAGCAGTGATAGATAAAGTCCAGGACTTCCCTACCCCTACAACTGTAGCATTATTACAGGAGTTTTTGGGTCTTTTAGGCTGCTGAGGAGTATTTATCCCACACTTGGCACAAATTCTGAAGCCCTTGTATCATTTGGTACAAAAGGGCATCAGGTGGGACTGAGATGAGACACGTGCATCTGCTTTTACCACTGAAAAATGGGCGGTAAAGGCCATGCAGGCCTTGAGTGTGATAGACCCATCAAGGCCCTGTGAGCTGGATGTCCATGTGACTTAAGATGGTTATGGCCAGGGTCTCTGGCAGTGGCTTGGACAAACTCACCAAACTATTGGATTCTGGTCACAACTCTGGAAAGGAGCAGAGGTATGGTACCCTTAATAGAGAAACAGTTGGCTGCCATGTACCACGCCTTGCTGGCTATGGAGACCATCACTGGAACAGCCCCAGTACAGGTTAGAATCAACTATTCCATCATGGGTGGGTATGAGACTGTACCCAAAAGCCACAGAGTAGTGTGGCACAGATACCAATACTAGCCACTTGAGGTGCATACTACAGAAGTGTAGCATCCTCTACATTAGCCCCTTGAGTGAAGAATTCCAATGCTTATTGTGGCCAGTGACATATACTAGAGAAGAGCAGGAAGAATTTGCTTTAGAGCCATTAAAAGCAGAGAGTCCTTATCATGAAGGAAGAGCCTCTATACCCAAAGATGCATGGTTCACAGAAAGCTACAGCTGTGGGCAGCCCCCAAAATGGAGGGCTGTAGCTTTTCATCCTAAAACTGAGATAGTATGGTGTGAAGGGAAGAACAGTCAATGGGCAGAGTTGCAGGTAGTGTGGCTTGTGATCACACAGAAGCCCTCCCCAATAGTTGCCTGCCCTGACACCTGGGCCATCTATCTAAGGCTTAACTCTGTGGCTACCAACATGGTATCATGCCAACTGGTTGGTTGGTCATCAACCCCTTTGGGAGCAAGAGTTATGGCCTCTGGTCAGACTAAAACAGTTACAGTATATCATGTGACAGGCCATTTGCCACTGGCATCCCCAGGAAAGGATAAAGCAGATGAATTGGCCTAGGTACACTGGCTAGAAGAAGCTCCTGCTTCTGCCTAATAGTTACATCAGCATTTGCTGTGTGCAGGGCAAAAGTAAAGACAACGGTGGGCTGTAGCCTGTTGGTGGGGCCTGCCTTTAACCTTTGAAGAAGTCAGCAGAGCCCATCAAGAGTGCACTGTGTGCTCTTAAAAGGACTTATGCTGAGTCCCACCACAACCTGTGATGATAGCTAAGGGGCCAATACCCCTTGTCAGGTGGCAAATAGACTATATTGAAACTCTGCCAATATCAGAAAGGTATCAATATCTCATGACTTGTATGAACACAGCTACTGGACTTCTGGTTGCTTTTCCTGCATGTTGCACAGATCAGCAAATGACCAAAAGATGTCTGGAGCATCTCTTTGCAGCCTAAGGCCAACTGCAGGTAACTGAGAGTGATTAAGGCAATGACTTTATTGAACATGCACTACAAGAATGGGTGCAACAATTAAGGATAAAGTGGAAGTTTTATCTACCACATAATCCTACAGGGGCAGGCATGATAGAGAGGTATAATAGTTCATTAAAATCTGGCCTGAAGTCAGACACTAGTTGTCTATGGGGATGGTCAGTCCACTTATGGACATTGCTATGGCATTTGAATGAGAAGTCCCAGAAACGGGCATTGAGTCTCACAGACATGCTAACACACATTGTTGCCTACCCTGTACAACTGCAAGTACAAACCAAGGAGGAATTGTCAAAGCCAGAGTTTGGCCAACAGAATAATATCTTGCTACCAGTACCAACCACAACAAACCCTGGAGACTCTGTTTAGTGGACTTGTCCTTAAACATTTCAACACATGCAACAGTGGTGGCTGGCCCTCCTGGCACCTTGGAGATAAGGCCTGGAGGCTGGCCTCCTATGTATTCCTGGACTAATGGCAGAGTGGCTCCCAAAGATTATGGCACTGTACTCTGAAGGGCCAGAAGCTTTTTGTCAGGGAGTTTTATCTTTATAGCCAGTGCCCGCACCTCCAGTAACACTACGCACAGATTCCTCAGTAACCCCCATGGGGAAAAGGGTAAAGGTATAGTATACTAGACCCTTCCTGCCACAGTCTTATCACAGGACCACTCTGTTGCATGCATTGAACCCGATGGACAAAATTTGCTTATGTTAGTGTCATTAAAACATGTGTTTTATCACCCATAAGGTTAATCTCCTCTTTGTGGTTTGGGCACACACCCTAGTAAAAACTGCTACTCACTGGGTATGCATGGAGCTCTCTATCAGTTTCATTACTGGCCTCCTGTGGAAAGTACAAATTGTGAACTGGGACTGGTTTGAATACAGCTGGAATGACCACTTGGTAGCAATCAATCTCCTCAGGCTTGAAGATTATTACAATTTTTGTTGTTATCAGTATCATAATTTTTGTTATTATCTCTGTTTTTGCTATCCTCTGTTGCTGTTGTGGAATCTGTTTACAATGCTCCAGCTTTCTTCCACAGGTTCTGCTGCAGAAAATTGAAAGGGTATAGATTGTGAGGTGACAATCCTGGAGGGGTGGAGTGTGGGGAAAATGGAAGTTCCTATGGCCACTATCTTAACCTGACCCTAAATTACTTGATGATGTAATTAGCCTACTGCATAGGCTAATGCTTACACTCACACAGGCAATGAGCCATTATTGTCAGTGTTACTATAAAAAGAGCTTGCCCAGTGCTCTGACCAGTGGCAGAGATGGAGATGTATTGTGAACTTTACAGAGGCAGACATGATTCTAGCACTCACCTGGCACCACAAAAATAAAGTGCTGTATAAACCCTTTTACCCTCAACATTCCACTGTTGTTATTCCATCTCACCAAATCCAGAGTGAACTTGCCTAGGGGCAAGCCCCCTCAGATGAGACAATGGCTTCATTTGCAAAGTCCATAAGGCTTTATCATTTTGCTTAAAAGTGACTCTGTGAGCAATAAATCTTTTATATATTTGTTTCTTAAGTGAAGTTTAAAAATTCATGGCTTGAAAAAAAGTTAAAAAAATACATGACATGAGTCCAGTCAAGTTTAAGTCCTCCCAGGTTTAAAGATTTTCTCTCCTGAGATGAGTGTCTTCAAGCTCTCCAACGCTGAGATGCTGTTAGTTTGCATGCACATTCACACCACCTGAAGGCAACTGGTGACTTATAGGTGACAAGATCACCTCAGATGTAACTCCTATTTTTGTGGTTTGACATATTATAGCTCTTATATCCCAGCTGACATAAATATATTTTAGCCCTTATTTGGAATATCCACTTTTGCTTCAGCTAAAACTGCCAATCTCTCTAACAATAAGTCGACAATGTATTGAGAACCTAATTTAATAACAATAGCAAACATCACTGAACACTGACTATATTCCAGGCTCTGTTTAAGAGATTTACACATATTCTTTGCATTCAATCCCCACTACACCCCTGTGATACAATTTTACTACCCATTTACAAGTGAAGAAAATGAAAAACCCAAGAAGCCAGCTAACTTGCCCGGCAGCTGGCTAGTAAGGGGCAAAGAGAAGATTTGAACCCAGGCAATGTGACTTCAGAGCCTCAACATGTAATCCCTGTTCTAAACTACATGCTGACCCATACAAAGACTCAGTAAGGTATGGAAGGTAAGGCACCATCATTCGTACCCATCACACTCCCTCCTCCCTGCCCACTTCCATCCAGGTCAGATTCCCATGGGTATTACATCCACTTCTCTACCTCTACTAGTGCTGGTTCCTTGTGCTGAGTGCCATCCTACACAAAACTGACTGTGTTCTTCAAGCACAGTTTAATCTGTCCTCCCACCTGCCCACTCCCAGCTCACCTCTATCTCATCTTTGAATTTATTACAGCTAATCAAACACTATCAGAGCCTGTTGGTCAAAAGACCTGAAGTCCTACACTTCTCAGAACCTTCTAAGCCCTCAGGGCCCTATGTTTTCTGGGAGGTGGAATATGAGTGGCTAGAACATGAGATTAGACCAGACATTTGGTTTTAATATGTAAATGCTGGGACCATGTTTTATGGAAGATGTTTAGTCCTTCCTTTTTCCTTGCTGATAGAACTGTGTTTGCCTTGCATTGGTAGTGTGTCCAGGCTTTGGCTCATAACTGTGAAGGTAATCCTCACCTCTTTGCAGCTAGGAGTGGTCACTTACCTGATTCCGAGATTATAGGAAGTCTGCTGTGGTGGGGTGTTGTGGCAAAACTTTTGCTTTCCTCAAGAAGGGACAGTCATGCTGGCATTATCCCTGCCGTCTCTTTCCCTGCACTGAATGTGCATGTGCCAGTAGCAGCAGTGGCTCTGTCACACTCAGGACAAGTCAGGATTAGCAGAGATGCTGTAGATTCTGCCCCACCAGCTGTCTTCCTCAGGCTTCTTATAACTTGGAAAAAAAATATTTGGTTAAGCTACTGGTCATCAGGTTTTGTTTGTGTCTTATTTTTCTTTGTTTCTTGTAGTGGAAGCATTCCAAATGCATAGGTTTCTGGGATTTTTCTTCCTTCATTATGTTAATAGGAACAAGACTAATCTGTAACAGAAATGAAAAGATCAATGTAAGAAGGGCCTATTTCAAAATATCTGTAGCCTATGGTTAGGAGGTTGCTATGGTCTGAATGCTTGTATTCCCCAAAATTGAAGTTGAAACCTAATGCCCAGTGATGGTATTAGGAGAGGGGCCTTTGATAGGTGCTTAGGTCACGAAGGTGGAGCCCTTGTGAATGGGATTAGTGGCTTTATAAAAGAGGCCCTGGAAAGCAATCTTGCCCCTTCTGTCATGCAAGGCAGTGAGCTCTCACTGGACGCTGAATGCGCTGATGCCTTGATCTTGGACTTTCTAGCCTCCACAACTGTGGGAAATGAATGTTTGCTGTTTATAAGCCAGCCAGGCTAAGGGATTTTCTTATACCAAGCCCAAAGGACTAAGAGAATATTATTCAAATGTTATGACTATATTTTTTATTTTTCTCCTTCAGGACATTTTTTTTTTCCTAGAACACTTCATTCATTCACTCATTCATACATTCAACAAACATTTATTGAGTCCTAGTTACTCGGCTTGCACTATGATAGGTACTAGAGGCACAAAAATGAATTGAACAAAAAAACCCTCTTTTGTCCTCATGAAGCTTTGTCTGGTAGGAGAGGCACACAAGTAAGGAAGCATAATGAGTAGGGGAGGGAAGAAAAGGCATAACAAGGTGTGAGACCTGCATACACAAAGGTTCAGAAATGAGCTAGCATATGAAATATTTAGAGATGAGTGACAGGTTCAGCATAGAGTGTGTAAGACTGAGGGATTAGAGACAAAGTTGAAATATAGAGTAGGGCTAGGTGTAAAAGCTAAGCTTTATAATTTGGGGCGGCCTGTAGGCAATAAGATGTAGGTAATCTAAAATTTTTTGCTTTTGTCACGTTTTAAAGTTGTTGGGTTGACATGATCAGTTTCCCTTTGTAGGAAAATCAAAGGTAGTTTAGAGGACTCACTAAAGTGGAGAGAAACCTATGAAAGGGAGAATATTTCCACCATCACACAAAGTTCTTTTGGACAAGGTTTAGAGGGTTTTTAAACACTTGAATGAGTAATTGGGGAAATGTAATTTAAAATGACATTCCATTTTATCCATGAGATTGGGGGAAAATGGAAAAGTCTGATAATACCAACTATTGTTGAGGATGTGGGACAAGTGGGTGTCTGACACACTGTTAATAAGTGAACAGATCACTATAACTATTCTGAAGAACAATGTAGTGATATCTCGTAAAATGAAGATATGTAATTTATGATCCAGCAACTTAATTTCTAGGGACAAAAGTAAGAGAAACACTCTCATGAGCAAACAAGGAAACCACCATTATAAGGACATCACTATATTATTTGTAATAGAAAAAGAAGTCTTCTAAATGTCTATATGGGAGGGTGAATAAATAAATTCTGGAATAGTCTCTTAATGGGCTAGTATACCACAGTTAAAAGTTGGGTGAGTGTGAGGGAGAGGCAGGGGTGAGTGTGAGAGTTAAAAGCTAGTATACTACAGTTAAAAGTTATGTGTATATCTCAAAAACTTACTGTTCAATGAAAAATGTCTTTATCATAAACAATATATAGGAGGGTACATTATGTTCATTAATTCCCTGTCATAAGGTAACTGCAGTTAAGTGCATATTGCCTCCATACTGTCACCGATTTTTCTAAAAAGCTAATCTGATTATGTTAACCCTTGCCTTTCCTTTAAATGAGATATGAACTCTGACTGAAAAAAATATAAATTGCCATTTTCTAGATTTGAACACTTTGTGTCCAATTAAATCTTGTGTTCACAGCTCAGCATTTACATGTAAAGTTTGAAGGTGAGTCATAAAAATAATAAGAATGCGGAAGTCAGAAAATGTTACATATTAAGGAAGGCTGGCATTGTTAGCCTAGAAAACAGTATGAACTTGGGGTGGTTAATGATGCTTTTAGGGCTTCTGTGTTCTCACACGTGCACGATCTGTCTGGTTTAGCTGTGAAGACGTAAATCCAAGCTGTTTCAAAAGATCTTAAATTATCCTGGGATACCCTCCCCCATCCTTTTTTTCTCTCTCTCCTTGTTTCTCATCTTCTTGGAAAGCCTTAGATAACACTTAAAGTGTATCTGGTAAAGCACTTGGAAAGCTTCATGCAAAATCTCGTTTGTTGAATTCAACAAAGAACTGAATGCACAGCTGCTACTATTTGCCAGGCCCTGTACTAGGATCTAGAGCCATGGACCTGAGCAACACACTCCTACACTCAAAAATCTCAGTCTTGTCTAATACAGATAAATATAAACTAGTCATACACCCCTGCAAGATCAATGCCAGACAGACTACTTAAGCTTAACTGTTCTATGCAGAATAGCCTTTACAAAGTTGAGGAGAAGAATAGCTGTAAAGGAATCCCTCGGTTACGGCGACCACCCAGGCGGTGCCAGAAGTTGGACGTGGCCCTTCCCCAGCTCCCTCCGTCAACGCCGCTCAGAACGAATTGGCTTTTCAGGAACCCTGAGAGAAAAAGAAAAGCTGGCCAGCTCCTCAGGCTGTAGGTCCGACACGAGGATTAGGGCTTGTGAATGAGGGGTGTCCGGGCGGGAGGGAGGAAAGGAGGAAGCTCTGGCTTCCGCGCCAGAGGAGACTCCTTTGCTCTAGGAGGCTCTAGGGGCAGGCCCCGAACGCGCGTTTCTCCGAAAGGTTTCGCCTGCGGGGCCCTCGGCCGGGATCGCCAGTACTTGGCTGGGCCTCCACGCAGCGGGCTACAGCCTGGCTGGGTCCCCAGCCGCCGGCCGCGAGCGGGACCGAGCGGGACGCACACGCCCCGGGCCGGGTCCCCCGCCCGCGCGCTCCTGGCCCTCGGCCCGGCGGCCAAGTCCGCGTCGGGGCGGGATGGCGCGCGGGCGGGCGGACCTCGGCAGCCGGACCGCCTTAGAAGGCTCGGCGGGCCGGGCCGGGTCGACTGGCAGGCAGATGGAGGACTGAGGAGGCCCGGGAAGGAGGCCCCCGCCTCGTTCCCGCGATTGCGGCGTCACAGGCAACGTGGGGCGCGGCTGGTGCCCGGTGCAGAATACGGAAGGAGTGTGCGCGTGTGTTGGCGGGGGAGGAGTCCCGTGCGCGGGGGAAGCGAGAAGAAACTAGTGTGAGAGGAGTGGGTGGGCGCGAGAGAGGAGGCGGGGCGAGTGTGAGGTGAGACAGGAGGGTAGGGGGGCGGGGCGTGAGGGGGTGGGAATGAGTGTGAGGGAGAGGGGGGTGAGTGCGAGGGGATGGGAATGAGTGAGGGAGAAGTGGAGGGTGGGTGAGAGGCAGGGTGTGAGGGAGAGGCGGGGGATGAGTGTGAAGGAGTGGGGGTGTGTGTGAGAGGCAGAGTTAGTGTGAGGGAGAGGGCGGTGTGAAGGAGAGGGGGTGAGTGTGAGGAGCGTGTGGGTGTGTGAGGGAGAGGTGGGGGCGAGTGTGAGGCAGGGTGTGAGGGAGAGATGGGGTGAGTGTGAGAGGAGGGTGTGGGTGTGTGAGGGAGAGGCGGGGTGAGTGTGAGAGGCAGGGTGAGTGTGAGGAGGGTGTGAGTGTGAGGGACAGGCGGGATGAGTGTGAGAGGAGGGTGTGAGGGAGAGGCGGGTGAGTGAGGGAGAAGCGGGTGAGTGTGAGAGGCGGGTTAGTGTGAGGGAGAGGCGGGTGAGTGTGAGAGGCGGAGAGGGCTGGGAGCGCGGGGGCGGGGCCGGGGGGCGAGGCGCGCAGGCGCGTGGTGGGGCGCCCGGGACCCCGCGCCCGCGCGTGGAGAGGTCGGCGGCGGCGGGATCTGCGCGGGAAGCGTGGGCGGAGTCGAGACCCTGCGGGGGGAGAGCCGAGGAGCCGCGAGCCCCCGAACCCTTGGCCCGTGGCCGGGACAGTTCTGCCCGGGCAACTCCCTGGAAGGACAGCGGTTCTGTTTAACCTAGGAGCTCAGCGGGCGCTGTGAACTTGTCCCTGGCATCCGCTCATTCAAACCTCCGCAAGCCAAGGAACCGGCAGGGACTGCGCGCTGGGGAAGCAGCGCTGGCCCCTCGGCTCTGACGAGTTAAGTCTACCGAGCCGGCGCCCCGGCCCGGCCCCGCCCCCCGGCCCCGCCCCCCCAGACTGCGCGGCGTCGGCGCACAAGCCAATGGGAAGCTCTCAACCGCCAGCCCCGGCTGCAAATCACCGCAGGAACTGTTGGGCGCGCAGCAGCCTCAGACGGCATCGAAGGCTTTTATCCCCGCCGCGGCCCCGACGGAGGAACCCGGGCGGAGCTAGGCCGGGTTCTCTTCGCGCTGTTCCCAGGAGACAGCTAGGGCTGATGGCCGCGGCCGCCAGGAGGTTTGCTACATACTTCTCTTCCTCCACATTGCCGACACCGCTGATAGAACGCCCAGTTTGAGGCTCAGAGAGAGACTCATTAACTACACAGAACGCAAACAATAAAGAGGAGAGGAAGACAGTCTTCTCCCCTAACCCCAGATTATTTCTGATGGGGTCATCGTATAAATCTACAGGTCTCATCTGTTCAAAGGGACCTATTTAAATATTTGTAGACCTAGGAGTAAGAGTGACATCTGAGTATGTGTGTAATGTTGGAAGGGGCACCCCACCTCACCCAGCAGAATGCACATGTGGAATGGGAGGGTATGAAAGGTTCTTCAAACAACACCCAGTTCCAACCCCCCTCTATTCCAATTATGTCTGACTGTTCTTCACATTCAAGGTATAACCTTGGGCTGCAAGGTAGCTTGGAATTCCTGAGATTTAATGGTTAGGAACAGCGTTGGACTGGAGGAAATATTGCACGGAAAATTTTTGAGCAGCAAAAGCAAAAGCAAAAGCAAAAGCGAAAAGGTTATTTTGTGAGCACCGAAAACGAAAAGAATGATTGAAGGGAGGGAGATAATAAAATAAATAATAGAGGGTCCTTACCAAGATATCCTATATCTTTCAAGCTCAATAGGCAATCCTAGAGACCTCTACTCTCTTCCGTTGAGTCAGAGCTCAAATCTCTGTCCTTAGGGAGCTGCAGTAAAGGTGTTTGTTTTGTTGTTAGTGTCCCTGACTACTACCCAATACCGTGCCCCTGACTACAAGGTTTGTGGTGGTGGAGAGGCACATCCTTCTAGATCTTTTTAAATTCCAAATTTGAACTACAGATGGTTAAAATTCCATCTACCCTCTCATCCATCTACCTCTAAATTCTGAGAAATGGGAACACTGACTACACAACAGAAATTGCTTTGCTCCTTTTAATTGGGAGCAGAATGTACTTGCCATTATTTTATTTTACAGGGAACCAAAGCAGATTTCCTTTCTCCGCTTCTGCAGGCAGCCGCTCATCTTGGTGTTTGTTTCAGAATGTATTTAATGGGAAATGGTTGATTTGCAGCAGCAAGCATACCTTCACATTGCATTGTACTGTAGCAAACAGACGTTAAAATTTAAAAAGAAACATGTTAACAATGTTTATGAAACAATGATTATTGAATATTTGAAATTAAACTGCTTGCTCATTTCTTTAATTAGTCAGAAGCCTTCCAGTTGTTTTTTTTTTTTGTTGTTGTTGTTGTTGTTGTTAGATATTCATTTTCCATTTGGCAAATTTAGAGACTGATTCATGGGGGAGGGCAGAACTGTTTCTTTTATTCAACAAAAATTGGATTAATAACAGATATCCCTATATCTTGTATGGAGCATGGCACTTGAAAATATACCAATGCAAAGCAAAAATATGTGGAAAGGGTATATAAGAAAATTCTACCATAGTCATAATACTTCATTTGTCCTAACCAGTTGTCTCAAGAATTCAGAGTTAGTTAAATACACCCAATCTTGATTGCTATCCCCTCCTTTTTTTCTCAAACCTAGGGCTGAAATTTCCCAGGGTTTTCTCTTTTTTCTCTTCTGTTGGTGATATCATACATTCCTATGGTTTTTAATTCCATCTGTATGTTGATTACAAAATTTCTAGACCCAGAGCAGATATCTCCCCTGTGTTCAGTCTTTCTCTCCTATCTGTTTGAGAGCTTCCCAGGCATTTCAAACTTGACAGGTCCAAAACTAAACACCTGATCTCACATCTCCAAAATATTTCTCTCCAGTCTTCTCATCAAAATAAATAATTCCACTAAGTACCTAACTGATAAGGCAGAAACCTATCAGTCATTTTTAAAAATTCTGTCTTTATTCCCCACACCTAATACATCACCAGATCCTAATCATTCCACCTCCAAAATATATCTAAAAACCTCCCAATTCTATCTGCTCTGTTCTACCCTAGTCCCAGCTATTTCTTCTACCAGGATTGCTGTAATCACCCTGTTTTCTAATTTCTCCTTGCTTCTATTATCTCCCTCTCATCTTTCCTTCCCTGCCTCCCCTCAGTCTGTCCACCTCTCCTGACAAATACACAAGGTGATTTTTTTAAACTGTAAATTGTATCCTGTCATTGCCACTCTTAACAAATGTTCAAAATTTTTTGTGCCATAGCCTGCCAGACCTGTATGACCCAGCCTCTGCTTACTTCTCCAAACTCACCTTGAGTACCTTCCCCCTGACCTTCTGTGGCTTTCTCTTCAAGTTTCACACAGACTGTTCCCCATACTCTACATGGATGGCTTCATCTGATCCTTTAGGGTTCAGTTTAAATGTGATATCAGAGTCCTTCTCCTAAAGCATCCTATGCTCTTAGCACAGTGTTTGTTTCCTTTGTGTCATGTTTCAAACTGTAATTATATGTGTTTTTCTGTTTATTTGCTTTTTGTCTGTCCACCTGTAAATTTCAGGTGGGCAGGAACTATGTCTGTTTTGTATACCCAGTCTAGCATAGTATTTGGCTCTCAATAAAAATTAGTTGATTGAGTGAATGAATGAGTAAATGACCATACTCTGAAAATGAATATCTCAGTATTAAATAGTGCTAATGTTCTGTGTCTCTGGAGTGTATCTCCCTCCTAAACTATAAACACACACATACACACATGTATGTGTATACATACAAACATATATACAAAGGTCTACAAGGCATCTCTACTGGGACTTCCTCAGCACACGGGATTAAGATCCAAAACTGACTTCACTGTGTGTGTCCTTCCTGTATTCCCTCTTTCCATCAATGACACCATATGCATGTGTCCAATCCAGAAATGTGGCAATCCCGCAAGATTCCTTCTCTCTCTTCACACTCCATATCCAGCTGGCCATCAAGGTGAAAAACGGCAGGCTCTCTCTCTTCCTCTCCGTATTTCTTCTTCAACTGGTCAGATCCTCCCAATTTCCCATCCAGTTTACTACACTGAGCTCCTGCAGCTCTATTCTGGGCAAATTAACCTTCTTGCTGCTCCTACCTTAGGAGGCAAGCATGCCCCTCCCTGAGGACGGTGTACTTGTTATTTCTCCTGGAAGGCTCTCCCCGGGATACCTGCACCTCTCACTCTCTCACTTCTTGCAGTGCTTGACTCAAGTGTCTCCTTTCCAGAGATGACTTTTTAAATCAACCTACTTGAAATAGCAGGCAAACCCTTCACTTTCCACTCTTAATTTTTCTTAGTATTTACATTATACATTTACATGCTTTTTATTATCTGTTTTACCCAGTAAAATATAAATTCCACAAAGGCAAGGATTTTGTTTCTTTTTTGCTGAATCCTCAGTGTCTCAGTGTGTGGACACAGTAGGCACTCAGTAAATGTTTGTCCCTAACTTGTCTCTTTGACCTCAGGGTTACCCTCCTTCATTCATCCTCCGAGCTACCATCAGAGAGTGACTTTCGAAAACCCAAAACTGCTTTTCTCCTTACAGGGGCACCCTCAATCTCCATCATGAGGTCCAGTCTCCTTAGTATATGTTGCCCAGCTATTGCCCAAGGCCATCCAGCTACTCAGTAGCAGAGCTGGGATTCAAATCTGGGTTTGACTGACTTCAAGGATCCAAAGTCTTCAAAACTATATTTTTCTGCTTCTTTATTCCAGAAACACCAGGTTCTTCAGGTTTACAACACACTGGGCTATTTCACACCTCCATGCTTTGGTACATGCTATTCGTTCTGCCAGGAATGCTCTTCCACTTCTTTCTTACTCCCTTCAAACACCCATTCATCTTTCAGGACCCAACCCAAAAGTCATTACATCTGAAACTTCATGGATCCATCAACCTAAATGAATTGCTCCATTAGCTGTCCAACCAAAGTATTTTGCTCATTTTTCTATTTTTGCATTATTGCTCACTTTTCTGATTTTTTTACCTGTCTTTCATCCACATTGAGTACTCAATGACTATTGAATGATAATTTTGATACTTAAGAGTCCATTTTTGCTTAATGCTATGCTTGAGAAGGATGAATAGCACATTGAAAATCAGCATTTCTTTACCATCCCAATCTTCGGTTTAGCTTTTCCCAAGTTTCTCTAGACTCATAACTTAATTGACTAGTTAGAGAATTTGGAAGGTGTAGCATTTAGGAATTGCTTTCAGCTGCTAATAACAAGAGACCAGAAATAACATTTGGTCTAAAACAAGACAACTTTTTTTCTCTTGCAGAGGCAGCCCAAAGCTGCCTCCAGAGCCATCAGTGACATCACAGGCTTTCACCCTTTTGTTCCACCGTTCATATTAAGTGGCTTCCATTCCCAGTATTACCTCATGATCCATGCTGGTTGCTGGCACTGCAGCCACCACATCTTTTTTAAAGAAAGGAGGAAGGAGAAAGGGGCATTAGTGTCACAGAATAACTATATACAATTTTGCAGATCCTCGATGCTTCTTGGGCTAGGTCCTACAAGCTCCACAGCCACAGCATCACTGAGTAACACTGATTACAACTGGATTAAAGCATTTTGCTACATATAGTAGTTATTTTTAAAATTGCCACAAATTCCCATTGAATGGTGGAGTGTATGTCTGCTCCATGCAAATATGGCCAACCTTGTTTTAACCAATCGGGTATGGCAGAAGTGATGCTCTGTGACTTCCAAAGCTTCATTGTAAAAGGCCAGAGAGTTTCCCCTAGCTCTCCTGGAATGCCTGCTGTAAGTTAAGCCAGTCACTAGGCGAGATATCTAAAGATCCTGAGACTGATGCTGGAGAGGCCACATATAGTCACTCCATTGGCAGCCCCAGTTGAGCTCCCAAGCAAAAGCCAACATTGTCGACCCATCCACGTTGGATGTCCCAGCTGACAGCTCAGATTAACCACATGAGAAACCCCAGGAGAGAACTGCTCCACTGCCCAAATTCCTGATCCTTAAAATTATGAGCCAAGTTAAATGGCTGTTTTAAGCTATTGGGTTTAGGGGATATTTGTTCACAACAAAGATAATTGAAATGCTACCAGAATTGACTTATAGTCCACTCTGATTGATGTGTGCCAGTCTTTACCAAATTAGTTATTTCAAACAACCCCTCTGGTAGTCTTTGGAAACTGTAGCATTTAGGAGTTGCCTGCAGCTGCTAATAACAGAGACCAGAGATAACATTGGCTAAAATAAGACAACTATTTTTTCTTGCAGAGGCAGCCCAAAGCTGGCATGGTAGCTCCAGAGCCATCAGTGGCATCACAGGCTTTCACCTTTTTGTTCCACCATTCATATTAAGTGGATTCTATTCCCAATATCCCCTCATGATTACCCTCATAATCATCAACAACTCTCTGTATCTCACAAATTATAAACCCAGTAATATTTTTGTACAATTCCTCCAAAATTTTTTCCAGTTTTCTATATTCCTGAGGCTGCCAGTCTGACATTTCATCTAAGGAGCAAGTAAGTTCAGATGTAGCTAATCTTTTTTAATGTTCAATCATACATCACCTATGTCTTTGGGGAGAAACCTGCCTAGAGCTATGGAAGAGGGCTTACCAATTTCACCAACTCTTCATTTTGTGGATAAGAACTGCTTATAAGTCACATTGCATGATTTCAACATAGATTATTAGTTAATAATGTTTTTTTCAAAAATCCTTACAGACACTATGTTAAGTGAAATAAATCAGTTGCGAAAGGACACATATTGCATGATTCCACCTATATGAGGTGCCTAGAGTAGCCAAATTCTTAAGAGACAGAAAGTAGAATGGTGCTTGCCAGGTGCTGGAGGAGGGAGGAATGGGAAGTTAGTGTTTAATGAAACAAAATTTCAGGTAAGGAGGATGAAAAAGCTCTGGAGATGGATGGTAGTTATGGTTGTGCAACAATATGAAAGTACTTAAAGACACTGAACTGTACACTTTTAATTGGCTAAATGGTAAATTTTATGTTGTGTATATTTTACCACCATAAAAAAATTCTCCATTCCGATACCCCCTATAAGAATCAAAACAAGCAGGAACAGTTGTCTGACAAATCAAATAACAATCTTTTGAGGGGCGTAAAACAGGATTATCTTCCTTCTTGTTTAAAAACTCCCCTGCCGAGCACCCCTTCCAAAAGGAAGATAAATATCCTCCTCTGATTGGATGAAATTGTTTTATTATTATCATGAACCAAAAGTGGCATCAAAAAAGTGGCTGCAGTATCTAACAAGTGTGAAAGATAATGGCCTAATCAACTGTAATAAAATTAGCGTCATGGCTTGTGGGAGCTCTTCTCAGCTCACTCTATTTCATTTAGCAATGAACTCATCCTGGAGTCCCATCAGAAAGCTTGTCATTCAGTCATAGGTACTATGGGAGTCCTACTGATATTTTCCTTCAACCACTCTGGGTGATTAGGAAACACCAGCTTTGAAAATTTTTCCATGCCAAAACAGTATAGAGCTCTAGGGACTCAATTAAACACTTGTTCAAGTGCTGGAGCACATTCAAAGCAACTTACTAAGGAAAATTCTGGCTCACCCTCGAGATGCCCCTGCAGCCTTCTCTGAGGAAAACTGGGGTGGTCTTCATTGGTGTGAATGCACCAATTTGCTTCTGCAGCTTTAGGAGAAGGATGACAAACTTAGCCGTTGGCTCATTTTTCTAAACCCTATGAATCTGCACTCTATGTCCCAAAGTAATGCCAGCAAAGTGGGCTCATGCCGGAGAGAATAAGCTTAATTTTTAATTATTTGGCTCAGCTGAGAGAAGTGATATATGGGGGAGACTGCCAAGTGGATAAGTTATTTAGTGTTGAAGGTGAGCCCTCAAATACAAAGTATATTAACTTAGTCTGCAAAGACTCACCTTCACTCAAGTCTTGGTTTTTAGGGGAGGTTAATGTAAGCAGCAGAGCTGTGAGATCCCCTTTTCTTTTCAATGAAAGTACTGTTAGGGCACTGCCTGTTACATCCCTCAGTGCCCTTTATTACACTCCACATAGTAATTTTTAAAAAATATAATTTAATTGCATCTGAAAACAGTTATTCTTTGCATTTTCAACAGCAAGATCAATGTCACTTAAGAGTTTTTCTCTCTTTACCTTGGCTACTAAGAAGCTCACAGCCAAATCTGAAGCTTGATCTCAGTAAATATGTCAACTCTGAAGTGCTGCCTTATCAATTATTCATTTGAAATGAGGTGTTTCAGTCATAGACCACCCAGATTCTTTTTGGAAGTAATAAGTAGAACATACTTAGCTCATAATTTTTAACTCTGTATGATTGTGTCACTTCAGCTCAGACTCAATTTACAGAAATTGACCCTAAAAATGAGGGCTTGAGAAACTTAGAAAGGCAGAAAGTGACAATTTACAGCTGATAGAAGGAAACATACTGAAGGTTCCAGAAGAGGCAGCACACTAAATCCATATCAAGGACCCTCTTATAGGGAAATGACCTTTGTGAATTCCTCCACTTACTTGGAGCCCTAGACAGAGCTGAAATTTGGCCAGACTCAGCTTAATAAAGGGCAATCCTTCACCAGGGAGTGACCCCACCTCCCCTGACTGAACTCGCTAGTACTTTATTTAGATCCTGTCTTGAGGCATTTACTTTCTATCCCTGCTGTTCTTTAACAGTCTTCCTCTCTCCTATCATTAGATTGGATGATCTGTGAGAGTAGGAGATTTATTTATATTCTATCCCTTCCCCATGTCTTTCTTACCCTTCCTATCAGAAGAGGTTTGCTCAAATACTCACTGAATGAAAAACACCTCCCTCTCCCCCTCCCTCCTTAACTAAATGATGATCTTTCAAAGTTCCTTTGCCTGTGTTGTTTACTCTTGGGAATCTGTTGTCCCCATTTCTGTAGTGTCAAACCCTGGGTATTTGCCCAGACTGGATAATACCAAGATCTAAGGAGCATGTGACATTGCTCGCATGACTTTGTTGTCCAATTATGATCAGCCATAAAGTTTCTGATAAGTAAATGGGTGTGAGTCTCAGTAGGGACCTCTCTATTCCTTTCTGAAATTATCTCCATTATTAATTTTACCTTTCAAAATGACCAAGCTTATTGTCTCAAATCATGGGAATTGACAATGCGCCTAGAAGATTTGGTTTAAAAATACCCATTTGTATGGGTATGCCTTTTGTGGTTTTCCTACCAGGGATGCTTTTTAAAAAAGTAATAGAAATCTGGTATAAAGAGATGTTAGCCTACTTCCATTCTGAAGTTAAAAAAAATTTAGTGGCTGAATCCTTGCCATATTGGGGAGGAGGAGGAAATGAATTTGTAAAGGAAAGTCTGACCAGCTAACCTATAAACTCCATAGGTAATGTGACGTTCGTGGGTGAGTGGTGGCCGCAGCTCATTAATATTCCTTCTGAGAATGACCCACTGCTTGGCTTTTGTGCTTAAAGTAGCTTTTGTGCTTCTTTCTCCTCCTCTCGCAGCGTCGCAGCCAGCAGTTTGCCGCTGCCCCGTCCGCTCTGCACGCAGTGGAAGGCTCAGGGGTAGCCGAGCCCGCGTATCCCGCGGCCCCCGGCACTGGGCGGGTGCGCGTCGGACCCCGCGTGCTGGCTGCCCGGGGAATCGGGACGCGCCCCCACCTCACCCGCCCTGAGCTGCCCTTCCCCCGCGGCCTCGTCCACGGCCGCTGCCGGCCTCCTGGGGCCCCCAGCCGCCTAGGACGCGAAAATTGCGCCCCGCAGAAACAACTGTTTTCAGCCCGCGCGCAGCGCAGAGAGCGCACGGGCATCTCGTCTGGCAGCGGGGCGACCGGAGCCGATGGCCAGGGGACTCGCCGAGGACCGGGTGGCCACTCCCCGAAGACGCCTCCCGGGAGCCCACCCAGGGTGTCCCCGAGGTGGTGTCGGCCGGCGGCTAGGGCGGAGCGATAGGTTTTAAATTTCTCCCTGCTGTCCTCGCCCGGAAAGTGTTCAGCTCAGCTGCATCGCAGTGCCGGGAGATCGGAGATCTGACTTTCACCAATTAGAGGCACGTTTAGAGCTGGCATTAGCATTTAAAATTATACTGTTAAAAAAAGAAGCTTTTTGGAATGGGAGGGGCCGTAGTGAAAGAGGAGGGAAGGCAGAAGTGTTAAAATCTCTACCGAAACACGAGAAATCTAACTTGTTACAAGTATGTGACAGTTTATTGGCTTCCCCCTAATGTCCTCAGATTAGCCTGACAGCTCTTTCCCTAAAAATACCAGTAAAAGCTCTCGACCCGGGAGCAGTTAAACGGTGTCACCGAATCCAATCTCAGAGCGATTACGGAGTTAATTCACATAATAAGCAAATCACAGAGTTGACAGATTATTATATGAACACGGACAAATTGTTACATAAAATATTTTGATACTGATTGTTTTATTAGTAATGTTAAGCCTCTTTATGGCTGTTTCTGTTTCTCGGGACTGACATGTTAATCAATGCTCACTGCTAAATAAATAAACCTAAATGGTGTGAACTAATTGTCTCCGTCATTTAACTGTACAATTTCATTAACATTATTAACGCGGTATTGATAATCCTACTGTATATATACACGGACAAGAGTTTTCAGTAACAAATGTTACCGACAGAGAAAAACATGTCAATTTAAAGTGAACTTGAATAGCAGGAAGGTTTAAAAACAGCCTTTTGATGTTTAAAGAGATGTTAAGGGCTGTTGTATCCTTAGACTATTAGAGAATTTAAATGGCAACGCCCCAGCTATTAAAAATAATTTCAATTATTATTAATAACTTAACAACAAAAAATACCAGGGATATAATCTTAGAATGTCAAAACTTAGAAAATATGTTTCCACTAAAAAAGAAGAGGGAAATGTAATTTGTTTTTCATTTCATCAAAGAAAGCTTTGTGCTGTTTACTTAGTGCTGTATAATTATGATTTTTAGTTTGTATAGAGTCCTGTGCTTATAAGATCAAAATGATGAACAGGTATTTTGTTGATAAAAGGAACACAGCAACTCAGTCCTTTGCATTTCAAGTTAGACTTCACTGACAAGGAAAATTTTTGACTAAGGAAAAAGTCTTCAGTAACTTGAGTAGGGTGTTCTATATCACCGAAGAAGGTAAAAAGTCAAATTTTAAATTTAGCTGGCATAATCACTGTCTTCCAGAAACTGAACTCTTAAGGTGAGGTGGACTTGGGGGAGTGTAAAAATTGGAAAAGAGGAAGAAACTAAAGACATTTTAGTTTATGAAGAACAACATAAATACATCAATAAATTATATACATATTTTTCCTGTAAAGGACAAATAAAGTACAATAGCAAAACTTGTTAAAATTTCCTGCAACACGGAGGATATGTTTAAGCCACAACATCTATATCATCCTGTCCTTCTTTCCCTGGCACTAATTTAACTAAAAATATTTCTTCTAGTTAAGAGAAATAAGAAAAGTCATCACCAAAACAGTACTGCTTCTTGGAGGGCAGCTTTCTTTCCAAGTGTAGTATTATTAGCCTTGAAGATACTAACTGTGGCATGAAGTGGTTAACATTAGATCAACAATATGAGAATTTGAAGTCTTTCGGAGGAAAGCACCAAGAGAATAAGAAATTTAAGTTGCATCAATTGAAAATATTAAAGAGGTCAAGTTTGTGACCAGGGAAGGGAAGATTCTGGATTACTAATAATCATATTCAGTTATTTAAGTGTTATCATTAGAGCCCTGGAGTTGGTACATACAGAAAGATTTAGAAGAAATAAATGAGACTCCAGTGACAGTGGGTGAAAAGGACATTAGTATCTGAAGACTTTCCTGATCATAAGGTTATTGAACTGTAACAAGCAACTAAGCAATGCATTCGCTCAAGACTGTGTCTCAACTCCCTGTTTAATGTACCTTAATGTTTGGAATTTTCCTGACTAGCTGGTGATGAAAGCTGGACTTCAGAGGTCCTTCTGGTTGTTCATTGTGAAATTCTACATAGAAATAAAATGTGCAAGTATATTCCATTAGGATACTGTTTTTGATGATAGATTCTTCCTTTGTCATTTGTTTCCCTCTATTCCTACAATTTATTTGAACTTTTATAAGAATAGTCATCTGCTAGCTTGCACTGATTACATAAACTGTGAGACTCATTTTCTTCCATTATCTTATTATATGATAACTATATGATAATTCCTATTTCACAAGTTGATGATCACATCTGATAATGAAAGTACATCTGCGTTTTAAAGGGAAATTATTCTTCAAAGAAACTCCCTACACATTTATATCATGGGGGATGATTTTCTATATATTTCAATTGCCGTATTTATTTGCCTTTTTCCAAAATGGCTAAAAGACCAAGAGCACACTTTCGTTGTTTTTTATTTTCAATTAAAAACAGTTTTCTTCTCTTGAAAAGTTAAATAAATGCACTAGTGGAGACCTAACATCACTTAGCATGCCTTAATAAATGAATTCACTGTTAGAGGTGAACATCAGGATTCTCCACGGTGGATCCCAGTCATCCACCCCAGACCTGGTAGATCATGAAATCCAAGGGTGGGATCCAGAGATCCTAGTTTTAAAAAGTTTCACCAAACAAGATGCATGCCCTCAAATCTGAGAACCTTGTCCCAAGAATTACATTCATTGCCTTCCTTCCACAGCCAGGTATTCCAGTTGTGTTTATGTACTGAGACTGCAGAATGATTCTGGTTTATGAGTGTCACTGCCACTCCCCAGCCTTCAGGAATATAGCAGACAGTTGGTGTCTTCTGTCACTCATTAGCTGCTCTGGCTCACACTTCCCCAAATTCAAAAGGGCTCCTCGATACATGAGAGCCTAAAGGATGACCTTGGAGTTCAGCATCCATCTCTTTTGGGAGCAATAGATGTGTTATTAATGATTGTTTGGGGATCATGGGTGTAGATTGTGTCTGCCCTGAGCAAACAAGGACATACGTTAAGCCCGTAAGACTTAGAGGAGGCTTTCTGGAATCACCCTGGAAACACCAGAAGATCTTGGAAAAACCTCCATAACTGAGGGGTACATGCCATCTCCTTGGGTCTCCCCAGATCCTGACTCCTAACTGAAATAGGGGATGCTTGGGGGATCCAAAGTGGCCCTGGGACACAGCCTGCTAGTCCTGGGAAGAGGAATACCTTTCACTATTTTGTTAAGCCTTAAGCTTTCAGGACAACCAAGCAATGTCTGGTGGTTAAGTGCATCCTGGGGCTCCTGAGCTTCTAAATGCATGGCTGGCCCTGGGGCACAGCTTCCACATCACGGACAGAGCTCCTGCTGTCTGTCATGGTGAACTGCAACTTTTCTCTCCATTTGCTGACCGGTTCCTCATTCCCCAGCCTTCTCTGAGAAGCTCAAATGTTTTACAGGCCTAACATATTCTTCCTCTTTTTCTATTGCCTTAATCTTTGGTTTCCATTCCTTCCTATCTGTTGACATTTTCGTCTCTTTACTTTCCTCTCTTCTGTATTATTCTTTCTATCTGGATGCCATGGCAGGAAGCCTGCCTAGAGGAAGGCCAAAATTAACATATGAGGACCAGATTGGAAGACTAAGAGACAAGAGGATGATTGAGAAGCTTTACAGAGTTTAAAAGATCTTTTGGGAATAGGTGTGATCCAGTTTGGGATTAAAAATACAGAGGAAGGACATTTGCATTTCAGTGTTACTTTTGAAATTATAAGGATTTGAGATGTGTGTGTGTGTATTTGGTACTACAGTATTTATCTTTTCTAAATGCTGAAAACAGCCAAGAGATTGTGAATAAGCAACATCAATCCAGGCACTTATTTTGACCACTCAGCGTCAGCAGCGAAGACAAGAATAAAAGACAAAGTCTGTGAATACATTTTCTTTAAGGGCCAAATAACAAGAGGAAGAATATGCAAAGGTGTCTCTCACATTTAGTCTTTATGAAATCTGTTGCTGAAGCTGTTTTCTTAAAACTACCCTAACCTTTTCCTATGTATATATTTTCAATTCCCTGCTGCACATCACTGTATCTTCCTTTCATAAACCATGAACTTCCTCTCCATTTCTACAGATGAGAAAACTGAACTGCCTTTATTTGTCATCCATTTCTAAACTCTCACTAAAGCATGAATCCCTGTATATTATCACAACACAAAACTTGTAAATTACTTCTTCCCTTTTGACTGAAAAAATAAATGAAAGGAGTCTTAGAGAAAATGAGGTTAGAGTTTCTAGACAAGTGGCATGACCATTTCATGTAATAAAACTAGAAGGCAGGAAAGGTCATGCCACTATGAACATCACTGTATACACAAAACATTTTCCATTTTTATCAAGCTTTTCCATAAATTTGGCTTAGTTGGGGGCAAATTCTTGCCCTTTTCTAGGTAAAAAGGAATGATCAAGTTAAAACCACAAAAAATTCCATACTTTCAGCTTTCATTTTAGGATTATTGGAGTTTGAAATAATGAGTTTGAAAATCAAGGATGTGAATTCTGAGAAATGCAAACTAAAAATAATGGAAACAAAGAAGAGTTCATCAAACATTACAGCAAGTCAACTCTCCAGTTTTGCTATTTCATCCACCTAAAACTTTAAGATTTTACATAATTATAGATCTAATATAAGTACAATTATTCACCAGAGGAACAATTGTATAACATTAAGGAGTGTATAATAGGACAGTTGATTATCTTCCTAAACTAAGTGTGAATGTTCAAAGCATGATCACAACTCTTACTAAATTCATTATATTTTTAGAACTCTATAGCTATGAAACTTTTCTAGAAGAGAGATTTATACAGAAAATATTTCATAAAAACACAGCTCTGACCTTTGGAATTACAGTGGGAAAAAACTCCAAAATATTGACATAAACTGAGAAACATACTTGGGAATTGAATAATGTTGTACACTCTTGCTTAAGAATTCCACTTAACAATGAATGAAATACCCTCTGCCCTTTTCCTCAATTAACCATTCATTCACAATACAGTGGGCCTTGGCCCTGGAATTAGACCTTTCATTCTTTAAAAAGCCTGCTTGACAGGTAGGTAAAGTTTTCAACAAATTAAAGATACAAATCAAAATGTGAAATCAGCTCCAAGGAAAGAAGGCTATTATTGCCTAGGGAGAAACATGTTCTCTCATCACATTCTATAAACCCTTGAGATTCCCCAGAAGCAAAGATTCCCAAATTTCATATCCCTCTGAACCCACAGTTAACAAATCCCATAAAAATGTTAACATGAGAGTGAAAGAGAGGAAGGAACAGTTTATAAGGAAGGAACAGTTGTTAATAAAGATCAGACCTAGTTAGAAACCAAAATCTCTGTTTGTAGGGTCAAACAACTCATGAGCCTTTAAATATTTAAAAACAAAACAAGTTGCACAATGTTATGCTTTAAATAATCCACTTAAATAATCTCAGAGTTGTTTCAGATTTCATTCCTGAAATAAAATGAAATCCAGAAATGTAAGTTTTCATAAAACAACTTGATATGTTTGTAACATATGTATACACTAGCAAACAATACAGACATCTGACTTTGAATATTTTAATGTTACATGCACCTAAATCATTAAATCAGAGGAAGTGCTACAGGCCTGTTTTAACAGAACATGAAATAAAATCTTTATCTACTGCAAGCAGTTGGGATTACTACATAGAAATTAACAAATAAAAGCTTAAGTCTACTCAAATCACACTATGTCATCATTTTAAATATTATACATGCTTTCCTTGGAGTGTTTAGTAGAGCAGACACTAAGCCCCTCTTGGGACTGTGGGCATCCTGGTGTAACAAAGACAGAGTAGCCTGAGTGAGAACCTGGCTTGGCTATTTTAAACCATGCTATTTATCACAATAATGAAACACCGTCAGAAGCAGTGGTCAGGATGATGCATTACACGGCCAAATCATAAAGTATGGCTACCACCAGTCCCCAAAGCCTCAAGACTTTGGCCACCTCACAGATAGGCTTGGCATTGGTCCTACTTTGTTGCTAATATTGCCACATTCTAAGCACTGTCCTTACAATATTGCAGAACTCCCCTGGTGTAGATGTGGTGCCAGCATGCTTTCAAGTTGAGGCAATAATTTTTAACTCATGGAGTTGACATCATTGCTCAGTTTAGGTTGATGGGCTGGGCCACAGGATCTCTCTTCTAGATGACTGTATTTATCTTTTCTAAATGCTGAAAGCAGCCAAGAGATTGTGAATAAGCAACATCAATCCAGGCACTTATTTTGACCACAGACAAAGTCTGTGAATACATTTTCTTTAAGGGCCAAATAACAAGAGGAAGAATATGCCTGTTGCTGACCATATATGTATTTTACTCACTGAGCTCAATCAGCTAGCAGAATACAGACTGCCTGAGGCAGGAGGAGAGGTGCCTCCTTTCTCCATAATCCCTGCTGAGGTCCTTCTCCATTGTTCCTCAACATTCATCCTCACCCAGGACCAGTGCAGCTCACAGAGGTGTGATTTTAAGGACACTAAGGTATCTTTTCACCTTCCTTCTTTACCTTGTCCTCATTACCTCTACCTTCTTGCCAAGGACTGATATGGAACAATTTCCTACAATGAAAGAGGGTTCCAGATCTTTCAGTGAGTTAGCATCAAATTTAATTCACACTATAATGCAAATGACCTGCATAGTATCTTTTCAGTGTCTGAAAAAGAGAAACAGCATAAATTAGTAGATGGAATTCGTTCAGAAATTGTAACAGGCACTTCAAAGTACTTCATTTACTATACCATCACCACTAAACTGTAAGTCTCCCCATTTTATAGCTGAGGACAATGAGGTTTAGGGAAGGTTACTACAGGACAGAGCCAGGCCTTGCCCATATCCATCTAATACCAAAGTCTAATTTAAACACTAAGCTAAACAATCTGAAGGAATTCAGCAGTTCTGCTAGGTTTTTGTTCTTGGTATCATCAAACAATGACCCAATAAGCACAATGTCATTATGCTGAGCCTTTATTTCACCAAACCTTTTTTTATTGTTTCCCTAACCACCACCACCTCCCTCCTCATCTTCTGTCAAATCTGTAAGAAATAACTATAAACCCCATTTAAAATTTCTTTACCGTGGACTTTATTACAGAAGATTGATTTCTTCCCTTTAATTCAGGGTTCTTAACCTAGAATCAAAGAAAACACTTCTGTGGGAGGGACATTGGGATAGACAAATGCTTTGAAATTGTGAATTTTCATGTGCATAAACAGAAGTTCATTTTTCAGGAAAAGGAGGCCTCATGGTTTTCATCAGTTTCTCAAGGGATCTATACCCACAAAGTATTAAAACCATGGCTTGATTCAATTTCTAAGGCATAGAGGTGAGAGAGAATGAACTTGCCTAGAAAGCAAATTTTTGGTGAAATCAAAATAATGCAAGCACAATTTAACTTTGACCTTCACAAATCTGCCTGGAGTTTGCTATATGATCTATTGTAAAAGCTTGGCGCACTACTAATACTGAGCTCTGCACATCTTATATGTGATCAGCAGCACAACTGTGCAAGGTGTGATGCTCTTAGAGCACAATAGTAGGCATTCTTGGTGCCTTCCATTGCTAGCTGGTTCTTTGGGGAAAGGGTCTTTGGTTTCAGACTTGACTGCTAGAGCTAAGTGCCGCTAAGCTTCTGGTATGCTCAGTAAGAAGTTGGGGACAGTGAGAAGGATGGTGGCAATAATGGTAGAGCGTGTCTTGTAACTGCAATCTCAGGTTCCTAAAGATTATTCAATAACTTCACATTTTATGGTGTGGTTCACTTGGCCATAGAAATCAGAATTATATACTGCAGTCTGATTAGACCAGACTATTTTGGTCATCATTAAAGTGTTAGGAAAATTGAACCTAAGTGAGACTTAGTTCAGTTTAAGGAAGGTATTTGATGGTGAGTGGATAAATAGGAAATACTTAAGAGGAAAAGTGTACTTCTCAAAAGAAAACACACTCAAATATAAGGAAAAGAAAGATTGATGGCTAATGAAGAACAACCTAGTTCTAATATTTGGGTATTAATAGTTTAAAAAGTAACTACCTAATGCCTACAATGTCTCATTGATCATGAACACAATTACATTTTTAAGGAAAATAATATCCTTCTGAAAAATAATGGTTGTGGACCTGGGGATGGCAAAAAGATGGAGAGAGGAATGAATGAGACATGGCACCATAATTTTTTCTACCGGAAGGAAAAGGACAGGTGCAAGGTGGTTCAGTACATGTAACTGGTGTTGTACTGAAAATGTCAGAGAGCACAGTGAACGCCTGCTGGGGATGACCATGGAGAGCAGCTGGGCTGGATCCAGGTGGATGGTTCCAAGCCGAAGAATGTGAGTCAAATTAGGAGGCACCAGGATGTGCCATTAAAAATGCTAGAAAAGGAAAGACAAGTAGGAGACCAGGAGACCGTGCATGGGGTGTCTTTTGTGACCTCCTGAAGGGCAAGCAACACAGAGAAAGAAGTGGACTCAGAGGTGGGTCTTGATCACAAGCTGTAAAGAATCTTTAGGAATAAGTTAAATGAAGACATTCAGCATGTGGGACAGACTACAAGCTTCTCTTACACCCTGGCTAAGGCAGCAGTACTACACAAGACTGTAAGATTAACCCTTAGTTATATGTGGGTTACATTCCCAAAGTCTCTGGACATTACCAAATTCTCTACCAAAAGTCATACAAACTCATGGTAAAATACATTGTACAGTGTGTACAAAATTATACAGAATTATATGAAGTCTGGATACAAACTATAGTAAAAGTCTATGTAACTTTTTCCTGATCCCATTACTTTTCCCAGAGACAACCAGTGTTAATAGTTTTATGTGTACCAGACACCAGGTTTTTCATATATGTGTGTAATATATATACATATATTTTTAAACAGTATATCACAGTGTTCTTGCCATTTTAGTTCATATAGATCTGCCTCATCTTAGTAATGGTCATACATTATTTTGAAGTATCAAATACTGTACTTTATTTGACCATGTTCCCTCCCCAACCATTTTCAGCTGATATCTCTCTGATGTCCTTTAATTTATTCATTCATTAATTTATTAGATTCCAAACTTCCACAATCAGGATGGCCCCAAGTCAAACACAAACAAGTGATTAGTACAAAGATGCGAGATACATACTTTACATGTTCAAGGCTTAAAAAAGTGGAGGAGATAAGATCTAGTTGTAAAATATTAGAGGATTTAAAGCCACCTTAAGTCCTTTCTCTCCTAAAGCAGAGTGTTAGTAAGAAGGAGGTAAATAAACATATAAATAACCAGTTTGCAGCATTGGATAAATGCTGCATGGGAAGCAAAAACAAAGAGCCACAGGAGTTTGGAAGAGTGAGGTCTGGTTTCCAGCTCCCATCTTCCTGCAGTGTGCTTTGATCATGCCACTGTTCTTCTCAGAAACCTCCTGTGACCCTCTGTGGCCTGGCCTCTTTCCCCATCTGCTCTGGAAATTGCTTCATCCTTATCACTGTCCCATTAGAATGGAGGTCATTATGTTGGAGGTCATAGGGTTGAAAGTACTCTGGAGTTGTTGTTACAAGATCTGGGTGTGAAACCTGCACTTCCCCAGATTTGGCTTCTTCACTTGTCCACTGCTGATATTGCCCATCACAGCAGTTGCGATGGCATAAGAATTAAAGCCATTGGTATAAGAATTAAATGAGATAACATGGGTAAAAGTTCTTTGTTAACTGTCAAGTGTTTTGTGCATACAAGATATGTATATACATGGGTGACTTAAAAAAGCAGTTGAAAATCATGTGTTTATGGATATGGCTTGAGTTTCCCTGTATGATATGCCATAAGGTAACTTTGGTATTTGTTTTTGACTCAGGATTGATGGGATTTTGAAATGAAAATAGGGGAATGGCATGAGAACATGCAAAGAGGTTGGAAGGCCCACAGTGTGTCTGGGGAAGAGTACATCTTCTAATGTTCAAGCATGAGGTCTACCCAGAGAGTGAGCAGGAGCTCACATTGGAAAGAAGCTGGGATCAGCTCTTGAGGCTTCCAGTGACTGGGACAGGGGGGCGGTGCTCAGCTCAACAGGCCCTGGGGGCCATGGGAGGATTCTAAGCAGAGGAGTGGTGTGATCAGAGATGGTTAAATTACCAGTGTTCTGAGGGATGGATTGACAGGAAAGTGGTTAGAGGCAGAGAGGATTCCTGAAAGACTAAGGCTAGGTCAGCTGGCAAAAGACTAATTGCTGAGGCAGCAATCTAGCAAAAGAAACAGAGGAATAGAGGTAAATTGGTGAGATTATTATGAAATTATTGTGAGGAGAGTCTTCCTGGTTGCTGATTGAACTCTGGAGAGAAGGAAGAAAGATGGATGAAGGAGATTTTCAGCTTGATGATAATCTAGTGTCAAGGGAATGAGCCCACTGAGCACCAGAGAGAAAGGGGCTGAGGGGAGTTGCTTATTTGCCTGGGATATGGTGGAAATGGAAGAGAAAACAGCAAATGTAGCCAGCAGTGAGAATTGAACTCACCGGGGAGGCAGTAGCCTAGGGGTTGGGTAGTCCCCAGTTTCTTACAAACCTCTCTGATTAAAAGGCTAGTTTGAAGCATGGCTTTGCATTCTTAGTGAACACAAATTGTACCCAGAAATTAATAATGAAAATTATACTTGGGGAGAATCTTAAATCCTAAAGGAACACACAGTTTTCAAGAACCCACTTATGAGAAACAATTGATTTGCTGATTATAATTTATTCTCAATTGTCTCTTCTATTTATGAAAGTGTTTTCTTCAAAGGATTTGCCTTAGAAACTATATTAGCCATGTTTCAATGACCATATATCCTTAAAAGGAATCCAGATGCATTTCTTTACAGTAAATAGTCTTCAACTTAGACATTTTACCTGTTTGAACTCACTTTGATTTCTAGTATGTTTGAATAAATGAAGCTATGCTGTAAAGCTAATCTTGCTTCCTAAAGATTTGAGAATAACTTGGAAATCAATTGTAAAGCACTCTTCTCTGGAAAAACCCAATACTTTGCAGCCAAATGTCTCCCAAATCACTGTAACTAAGCAAAGTCCTTCATTTGCATTATTCACCAAAGGAAAGAAATTTCTCCCATTGCCAAACTAATAGAAATTTCTCTTATTTTATATGGGCTTGCTCCACTTCATCTTATGAGCTACTATTACCTATACTTAAGGTAGCAACAAATATAGTTTGCCATAAAAATAAGAGTCATTTAAGTATAAATGAGAACTTGTAATGGAAATAGATTCTCACATTGGGACAATAACTAGCACAGGGAAAAATCAATGGTATAAACCCCAGGCTTTAAAAATATACAACTTTATATTGTCTCATTTATTACTAATATCTACAACATTCAAGGCAAGTATTGTAAAGGGCTGACCATAAATTTTTGTGACTTTTGTAATTGAAATTATATAATGACCCTGCTTGAAAAGTTACCAACATAATTAGAAATAATAGTTTAAGATCCTAATACATTATGCAGTTAGGGGTGGTTATTAGATTCAAAAGCAGCAAACATGACTGTTGAGGGTAGTAAAAGCAAACACTTTGGAAACAATCCTTCAACATATGTGATAGAGTGTCAAGAAATGGATAGTCTTTTTGACCAGTTCATTTTAGCAGCCACCAAGACTAATAATCTAATGTCTTCTTTTTTTTTTTTAAGGAAAAAAATGTTTTCTGTAGATGTCTAGTGAGGTCCGCTGAGGTATAGAAACATGAGAATGAATGTGTGGTGAATAAGTGAGAATGATACGGGTCTCTGTCTTTACTCCATTTGGTCTGAAGTAAGTCTGATGGGATTTCAGATTGTGGCTCAAGATAGCTGAGTATCATGTAAAACTCCTGAATGAAAACCTCAAAGTTCTCAATCAAAACCTCAAATTCAGGACAAGTTTGCTGAGAGGTTTGCTGAGGCTCACGAGACTCTGAATGAACCTGCCTCAAGTCCTAAACTACGTAGGGGAGAACTTCAAATGAACCTGAGATGAATTATAGCTTTAGATGGAAAACAAGTGAAACTCAGTTTCAGCTGTGCTTCATTGTGAATGTAACTGAGGGCAGGAATCCACGGGAGCCAGTCATGTGTGTCCCCTCCCAACTTCTTGCGAACCTCACAGAAACAGGAAAGCAAAAGCTCCAGCCACTCAAGTTCATGAAGTTTTTGTAATATACGCATGCTTTTGCCTTATAAAAAAATATAAGCTAGCAGCCACATTACATCAATGGAATGGACGCTTCAGGATTCCTGAAACAAAGGGTGAAGGCATTCATGCTTAGAACATGCATCATATGAATATCTGGCATAGTATCTCATCCTATCCTAAAAGAATGAATACTTTATGCTGGTAGCTTTGAACTAAGTGTGCTGGGTAGATATTCTTCATAATCCTCTGGCTGGCAGGATACATAGTCTCCCATTTCATGGATAGAAAAATCAAGAGAACTAAAATTCTGGGTTGCCAATTTTAAGGTCAGGGTTAATGACCCACACAAGTAATTGGAGCACAGAAAATGAAGAAGAGCTAGAACCTGCTCCTTGGCCCTTACTGTACCTGTCCTGGCTCTGCTGTCTCTTTCAAAGCTGAAGCTAATATGATTTCATAACCTCCAACACTGTTGTGAGTCCCCCAGAGAAGAAGACACTGAATTTGGGGAGGTAACTGGGGACGTAGCTGTGTGTGGCAGGGCTGGGGGCAGGGGATTGGCAGAAGAGGTTTGTTGGAGGCAGGGAGAGAAGGGGAGCAGCACCTGGGGGCAGGGCAAACTTGTTAAACCGAAGTTCAAAACCTTCATTCACAGCACCCTGAACTTGGGTTCAGATTAGCTCACTGAGAGTCAGCCACTGTGTGTGCATGTGCTTGGGCACGTGTATGCAGGCACGTGTGTGCAGGAAAGTTGAGGGGAGGAAAGCGGTCACATGGCTGTGACAGACATAGGGAGAGAATAAACTACACCAGTGACAATGATTGCCCTAAAGACAATTCGGGAGTCGCTTGAGATCTTACTGTGGATGGGCAGAGAGTTGGAGGCAGTTGGGGTTCCAGCGAAGATACACGGGCTAGTGCTCCAATCACCTAGAGACCTGTAGCTTGCTGCCATTATAACTCAGATCCTTGCTTTTTACCCCCCAGGCCTAGTGGCCTGGCCAACACCAGTACCAAGGTTACAATATGTACCCCATTCCCCTACCTACCCCTGAAATGTGTCCTTCGTTAAGACAAGGTTTGTAAAAATTTTGAAATGAACAGGGCCAGAGATGAGTTTGTATCACTAAAGAATTACTGAAGAATAAGACTGCAGGGAAAAATGCTTAAATGAGAGGGAAGTTTAAAGTACTCCAGAAATACAAATAGCTGATAATTTCATTAAATTCTTCCCTACTTGCAATTGTCCAAAAAGTCTTTTTTAAAGTGAGTAATTAGAAAAGTGGAAAACTACCACCAACAATAAGATATTCATACCATCTATTATGAAAAGATAAATATGAAGTATGAAAATACTGTCTGGCATTTAAAGCAGATTCATTCTTAGAACCAAAGCACAGGATGAAGAGTGCATTTTCTTGTCTAGATGAAAAAAAAAACAGCTTCAGAGGTTTTGGACTTGAAATATTATTAAATACAAAACTGTAAATATTTTGGCTGCATTTAAAAATTTTCAATTCTAAGTATATATGCTAAGTCTTAAGACAAAGTGAAGTAAATAACTGGCAGCTGCCGTTAACATCCCTTTCGACATCTGGTTGGGCTACTTTTGTGCACTTCCCATATTTTTTAGCTAAAAACTTCATGAATTCATACAAAACAATTATCTCTAGAGTATTTAAAGATATTCTGTATATAAGGAGTTTAACATTTTTGTTTTTCTTGTTCCTCACATGGAGCATGTCAACATTTTTGCTTCCTGGCAATTCAGTCAGATTCTCAGTCTTGAACATGGAAGTTTTACATGACAAAATTAAACACATAACAGTTGACCAAAATAAAATGTTACGTACTTGTGGATCAAAATTCACTGTGATCTATGGAGCATATCAGAGTGGAGCAGGTTTAACATAAAGCAGTTTATTCCTAAAAGCGAAGGGTCTTTTTTGAATAAACAGACTTAAGCCAATTCCAAATATAATGTTTGATGGAAAGTCATGAAAATGTCCGTTGTTCAAACATTTTTATCTCTTTGGGATAACTTTTCACTCTCCAGCCTCATCTTCCTCTTCTTTCCCTTCCTCTGTCCTACACAAATCTGCACAGTTTGAGGAGTGGTTTCTCTTTGTTAATGGCAAAATATTTTGCCATACTGCCATTTATTGACTTTTGGTTTTCATTTCCCACTGCTGTGCAAATAATTGGCTAAACAACACCTCCAGTGTAACCTCAATGAAATCAACATACAAACTGGCCTTACTTCAACTTAAAGGTAGAGGCAGTTTCCCATATATCTGTTTTCAGGTAATTGGCTCAGATTCCCCCTAAGGTTAGCAGAAGACTCCAAATACTGTCAGATGTGGTCAGACTTCAGGGTGGGGAGAAAAAGAATTCTGACTCTTTTTAAGGTGGACCTATTTCTGTAAGAATTAATCATTATACATTGGAAATGTTTGAAATAAAATGAAAATTGGATGCTGATTTAAACCTAGGCTCTCCTTACGGGAGACAGTGCCTGAAGACCGTAAACGGCTCAGCAGTTCCCTTAAAGACAGCAGGGTCAGCCTGCAGACACTGAGTCCTTTGCAGGACATTATGAGATAACATTGTGAGGGACACCGAAACTCAGACTTAGAGTAACTAATGATCGGAAGACTTAATTCCCCAACCCTGACCCCTAGCCCAATACCCCTACCGGTACCGTCCCCTGTATGCTGTGGAAATGTACAAAGTTCCTGTCATCAATTCCAGGGTATGCTCCTCCCCTCCCTACTTGACTTACTTATGTTTTAACATTTTTGGATTCTTACGATCAATGGCATCTTATAGTTATTGTTGGCCAGGTGGAAGTCCTAACATAATTGTAATGTTTTTGGTCTCATAACCTTGAATTTTTGTTGACATTCTGGAAGCACGTCTGGATAATTGCAACTCGTCGATATTTTAGTCAACAAGCTGTTAAAAGATAACTTGAGGAAGAAATATGGATTCTGGCTGTTGTCTGAAAGCCTTCCTTTATCCGGTTAGATCAAGCCATTACCAGCATTCGCAGAAATGAGTGTCTGTGATTTGAAAGAAAATCCCAGAGATAATAGTGGAGCACTCTTTTCCTGCAAAAACAACATTTTTGAGAGCACAGAGAACAATACTGTATGTGGAGAAAAGTTCTGAATCAAAAAATGAGTAAGAAGAATTAACTGAATGAAGCAGCTTTAGGAATACTTTAATCTAGTTATTTTGTTTAAATTTTCCTCTTTCTGTGTTCAAGAGAGCAATATATGATAAAGAAAAACCTGTGTCTAAATAAGCTTAAATGAACTCTTTTGGTAAGAATAAAATTAAAAAATCCTAAGTTTAAAACATAAGTTTTGTGTCATTTTAATTGACAGTACTTTTCTTTCTTAATTATACCTGAAATATTGGTTAGTCTTATAATCACTGTTACCTTGGATTTGATGAAATGCAAACACAGTTCTATTCTTTGTGGAGGGAAAGGAGAAAGGAGGGAGTGGATTAAGAGGGAGAGCACGGGGATAAAGAGAGGACAAAGGGGGGGGGGGGAGATTTCTCTGTGACTTTGTTACGAGATCTTTTCTATTGCTTCCCGCTATTTAGAGGTCCAAAGCTGAAACTCGCCAATGCTAATACCTAAAGATAGCAAAATAGCACATTAGCTGGTAATAATAACTGAAGCAAGTGTGCCAAATATCTTCAAAGTAAGAAAATAAAACTCGAAGGCAAACAAGTGTTACTTATTTTATGACCTTTCAGTTAACCATCAACACTGGGTGAGACTGCAATGTGTTTCTTGGCAATTGGCAACTATCAGCTGATGGATCTTTGATCCTGTGAGGTTGGTGGTTTGTTTTCACTTCCATTTTTACAAAAACTGAAGCCAACCAGTGCCTCCTTTAAGGACTGAGTCAAGCCGTCGACTGTCGAGAAATAAAACTGTAGTCCTCCGCTTCTGCCACTAGACAGTGTACTCTCTCTATGTTCAAGGCAATGACAATACTGTACTTCCTTAACTGTGAGAAAGTGGCTGTCCATGAAAAGAGGTCGCTTTACAGTAACTGCAAACACTAAATGTAAATGGGCTAGCTAACATGTACTGTGGATCCCATCGGGGAGGTACTCAGTGTGTAAAGGGTGGTCTGCCCTGGATTTGCTCCAAGAGTAAGAGAAAGAATACTCCCAGGAGAAGCACTGCATTCTTATGGCTCAGTATTTTTTTCCTGGGAAATGAATGATTTAAAATGCAGATGAATTTGCTGACTCTTTTCACTGTAGGCACTAGCTCCCTCACTCACACCCCAGAATCCAAAAGCAGAACTCGCTCTTGCTTTCTGGAAGGTTGGAAAAATAGAAAGCGATACAGAGCTATTTACAGATATCTTTTAAGTAAACAATTGACATGACACATATTTACAAAGAGAAGGCGTGAGGTAGGATGGAAAGAATATGGCTTTGATAGCAGATGTGGGTTAGCACCAAAATTACATGATTTTGGGTAGGTTACCAAGCCCCTCTGAGTCCTAGTTTCTTGATCTGTACCATGGGAAGATTATAGGAGATAAATTCATCACTAACTTGTAGTAGGAGTTCAGTACATATTTACTTCTGTGGAAGAGAGTGACTGTTGGTATCATTAATTTTATCAATTACCTCTCCTTAGAATAAGCAACATTATAAATATTGTGGCAATGAACAATTTTGTGCAAAAATTGTCTAATTCTCCAGTTTTTTTCTTAAAATATCCTATCAGTGAAATCATGAGATTAAGGATATCAACATTGTAAAACAGATTTGAATATATAAAAGGCTTTCCTGAAAAGTTGTATCTTTCACTGAGGTAGAGATCGCCTTTCTCTCCTAAACTTCATGGGCATTACATTTAATTTGGCATGTTTGAGAGCTACCATGTTGTACCTTATTTTTGCTTTAATTAGCCCCTTCCCATTAACTGTGAAATTGAACTTTGTTATTTATTAATCATTTGCAGTAACCATACTTTTTCATGAAAGACTGATTTGTGACAATTCATTTCTCACACATTAAGTTTTTATACCTAATATTGCCTGATTCTGAACCAGATATGTCATCCATTGGTACATCTTTCCAATCTTGTACCTTGTTTTAATTATCATACCTTTACTCTAGGTTTGAATATGTTTTACAAAGCCTTAAGGTCACTGAGCTAAAAAATAACAAGGCATTGTAAGATGCTGGGGAAAGAAGTAAGAGAAAGAAGAATTAGTGAGACTTAGACAGAAAAAAAATATTGGGAAGCCTCCACAAACTTCTAAACGGCTTGTGTAAGCCTAGAAATAAGATTTGGAAAGCACCGTAAATCCATTATGGATCATGAAAGAGACAGAAAGAAGGATAGGGAGGCAGTTTTTCCTCTCTGCCCTGAGCAGCCTCAATGACCAGATGCCATCCATGCTGGGTGATGGGTGGATCTCGTTGTATATGCATCCAGCTTTCAAAGGGATTCTTCTTCACCCGCAAATCTGATCACATCACTTTTTTTGTTTGGGACTTTTCAATCACCTACCATTATTTGAACAGTAAAATCTAAACTCGACTGAGAAGGCGCTGAATGACCTGGTCCCTGCTGCTCTATCCAGCCCTGTCTCCTTTTCAACCCTCCCCCTTTCTGTGATGTCAGGAGAGGATCTGGATTTTGCTGGGTAACCGTGCCTCCCCTCTCCTGATGTTTTCATCTGACACATCCTATAGTCCTTTAAGTTACAGTTCAAACCACATCTCCTAGTCAAGTCTTTCCAGTCTCTCCCAAATACTTTCTTATGTGCTTTTTACGTTTTTCTTCCATTTTAGCTACCACAGTTGACCCTTGAACGATGTGGGGATAAAGGGGTACCTATGCAGTCCAAAGTTCAAAATCCACATATAACTTTTGACTCCCCCAAAGTTTAACTGCTAATAGCCTATTGTTGATCAGAAGCTTTACTGTCAAATGACAGTATAACCTAACAGTCAAATGACACATATTTTATATGCTATATGTATTATATACTATTCTTACAATAAAATAAGCTAGAGAAAATGTTTTTTTTTAATTGCTGCAGATCTCCAAAAATTTTTCTAATATATTTATTGACAAAAAATCCACGTATAAGTGGACCTGTGCAGTTCAAACCCCCTGTTGTTCAAGGGTCAACGGTACTTTATTTCAAGTGTACCTCCTCCTTGTGGCAACAACCATGTTGTTTCACTTTTGAATCCCTGGTACCTAGCATGGTTCCTGGAACAGAGTGAGTCATAAAACGTTCTCAAATAAATAATGAGACAAGAACTGGATATTGGGTGCAAGGTGGCATCAATATAGCCACTTTTTTCCCTCCTGAGGAATACTCCATAGTTAGAAAGCAAATACAACTCTGCAAAACATTTTCAGCATAATATTTTGAGTTTTTTAGTTTGTTGTTTTGCTATTGCCAGAAGGGCATACTTGAAGATTTTTCTCCATCCATCTTACTGACGGAGGTGGAATGATCATAAAACTCTTTTTGTAGAGCAGAAGCATGTGGCTGGGATAAACGTGCCTAATCCAGAGCAGACTAGAGAGATCTCTGAAAAAGCACCGCGATCATCCCAAGAAGGGAACTTTCACAAATGCACCCACTCACTCATCATAAGCGTAAGTAGGACAAAACCTATCAGCACCTTCTAACCGCAAAACTAAATCATCAGCTTCCAGCTGCCAATCTGGAGGTTTTTACACACCCCTAAATTTGGGTGCTAAATAATAAGGCGCATCTTAAGCTAACAGCTGAACACAAACCCGCACGGTCTTCCAAGTCCAATGCTTCTGGGGACAGTCCCTGGGAAGTGGGCTAGACAGGAAGCAGAGCTACCCTCTCACTTCCACAAGCTGTAATAGCCTTCCAGATCGTGTCTGTGGTCAATGACTGGCCAGAACTGGCCAGAATCCAGCAGGCTTGTTTAGACTACTTGATGAGTTGACACAAGCAACGACTCTTTCCAGTGCTATTAGTGTCTGAACATTAACAAGCAACAGTGTTCAGCGAGACTATTAAAGAGAAAAGGCATTTTAATCTTTGTTTTGGAAGTGAGCCCTCCAAACAAACCCGTGGAGAGGGAACCCTGGTGAACCAGAGGCTGGATGGCAGCGGCGGTCAGCAGGGGATGGGCTGAGTCATTACAGCGATCCTCTGGGGCCCAGAATAACAGGACAGGGAAAAATGGAAGGGGCACCCCCAGCCCACCACCCTTAGAGAAAGTAAATGCTAAATACACCATGTGAGGAATTTTCAGCACTCTGTCAGCAATAGTATGCATTTAAATTCCAAGCAAATGGCTCACAAAGGAGTCCCTTACCTTTGCTAACTGCAAAATAAACAAACCTCCAGGAGAGAGGGTTTCTCACCTTACAAAGGAACTGTTGCAATTTAGAGACTGCTAGGATGGTATTTAGAATTATGGTTCTGGGAACTGGGTGGTTTCCACGTGTGTCAACCTGTCAATGACAATTTCAATGAAAAGTGTAGAGATGGTAGCAAGAATGTGGCACGTGAGGCTAAATCTGTCTCCAAGAGTGGGCATTCCAAGCTAAAACAAAGGCAAATGGTTTGCAGGCAAAGGAGAAATGTGTGCTTGTCTTTGTCCCTTTTTTCTTGTTCTTTTGTCTGCAAACATAAAGTAGACAAATAATAAAACTTTTGAGTTTGCAGGGAACTTAATGGTCTTCTGCCTGAATCAGTCTGTTTTGCATATTATTAAGATGGAAGAAGGCCCTGATCATGGTTTTCATTATATACTTTTTTTTTTTTTGCCCTGGAGATTTAAGACTAGAATGAGAAGGGTTGAATCTTGTGGCATCCATGAGCATGAATCAAGAAAGGTTGTTAGGATCTATGACACTTACACTGGGTTTATATAGTATTCATCAGTGTTTATTTTTAATCATTCATATGCACTTTGCAAACAGCAAGAAATTATTGACTGTTCCACAAAATCTGTTTTCTTCCAACCATTCCGTTAACTGAGTCCATCATCAACTTTATTTATATAGTAGGGGCTGAAATGCAAAACAGAGAGTTTTAACTACAGACAGTCACCCATAGTTAATAAGTGTCTTAAAATGGGAATGAGTGCGATATAAATAAAACCATCATGCAATATTTAAATTGAAGAGGAGAGAAATCAGCCCTGCCATTCACCCCCTCCATCACTGAGGAGAATATAAACTGGATTGTGAGAACCCACTCCAACAGTAATTTTATTGAAATTCTTGATCTTAGAGGACAGAAAGGGGAAGAAATGGTTGCATCCTCAGTTACCTTAACAATTATTGTCATTGACTGCAAGCCTTTGCAGACATTTCTATATTGACATTAGTAATGATGGGACAGATAGCTGGTGCCTCTTTCCCTATTTTCAAGATGAGGAAGCATATATGCTGGTGGTGATCTAAGGTTATCATGGAAAGTAACCACAAATGCCTTTTGCTTCATTTATCCATTTCTTTCATGCATCCATATTTCAAATGTTGGTGGTCTCAATTATTAATGTAATTGCCTCTATCTAAGTGTGAAAGTAGAACTTTAAACCACCAGCCTCCTATTCAAGTCAGAGGTTTATCATTGTGGTAATAATGATCCCCCATTAATACCGAGGTCCTGATTCCTAGAAATTGTGAAAATTACCTTGTGAGATAAAAGAGACTTTGCAGATCCAAGTTAAGGTTCTTGAGATGGAAAGTTTATCCTGGGTTATCCTGGTGGGCTCTACTGTAATCACGAGTATACTTATAAGAGGGAAACTTGACTGTAGAGACAGACAGAGGAAAGAGAAAATGTGACCACTAACATGAGAGTCTATGCTGTTGGCTTTGAAAATGGAAGAAGGGGTCAGGGGCCAAGGAAATAAGAAATTTTTGATTTCCAGAAGCTGGAAAAATCAAGGAAACAGATGCTTCCTTAGAGTCTCCAGGGGGCATGTAGAGTTGCTGACACCTTGGTTTCCAGCCAGTAAAGCCATTTTGGATTTAAGCCTCCAAAACTATAAGGGAATGAATTTCTATTGTTCTGTTATTTTAAGTCACCAAGTTTGTGGCAATTTGTTATAGCAGCCACAGGAAACTAATACAGTCACCTTTCCTTTAACTGACTTTGTAAATCACTCATAAGATTGACATTTTTTTTTCCTTAGGCATATAGCTGATGTATATGGGAAACCTGGCTTGCATAAGAAGTTGTGTTTTAATGCAACACATTAAATTGAGACACTGCATCCCTTTCAAGTCAGTCATATGTAGAAGGACACTTTTGTCCAACTATTTTTTGGCTTCCTATTGGAGCTTATATAATACAAATCAAATAGTACATAACATATATTCCTAAAACTAGTATATATATATATATATATTTTTTTAGAGGGCATCTCTCATATTTATTGATCAAATGGTTGGTAACAACAATAAAATTCTGTATAGGGGGGTCAATGCTCAATGCACAGTCATTAATCCATCTCAAGCCTAAACTAGTATATTTTTGACATAATTTTTATTTAACCCTTAATTTTTATTGCCCAATATTTAAAATGTTCCATTTTGGCCTTCTTTTTTTGAAGCAAGTTTATCTTACCAAAAGTAGATTTGCTTTTTTTTTCCATCTGAGAAATTAAATGAAGCAATCATGGCAGTCAGTGTTGAAATGTTTGTCCTTTAAATGATTTTTAAAAGTCTTTGGGTGGTCATTGACTAAAAATCTGACATTGCATAGGACCATTAAGGGTATAGGTGCTTAGGAAGTGAGTGTAGATAGAAGAATTGTAGGAAGTCGAGAGCAATTGTCTATGTACTTCATCACCACGCCTGTCTGGGAGTACAGACCCTCTCCTCCCAGCACGCTAGTTAGCTCAGACACCTTTATGAAAAGCCTTTCTCTTCTCTACCACACCACTCACCTCCCGGACTGTGAAACACAGAAGCAGAGAATGTTGGAGGTGGAAGAGTACATCCTACCCACTTACTAATTTTAAGGAAAAGGAATCTGATGTTCCAAATGGGCAATATGCTAGTTGTCTGGTCTTAGTAGTTGAAGAGAGACCAAAAAACCTCTGTCTCCAGACTCCCATTCTAATGCTTCTCCCACTGCTAATGGGTACTTTTCCTCTTCCAAACCTTTGACAGAATTTATTTAACTTCAGGGAAATACCTCCATCATCAGTATCTTTTAGAACTACAGGCTTAAAAAAAATAAACATAGAAATACTCTACTGGAGTCTCCCAGTTTTCAGGGAAGAAGAGTCAGCCAGGTGAATCACTCAACCTCATATGGGTAATCAGTAATAGAAATAAGCATGGATCACAGGTCTTCCATCTTCCTGCGTTGAGATAAACTCTCAGGTTAATTTCTTTTATTCATTCCCCTTTCTTCTATCATCTGAGGCAACCTTCAATGCCTAAAGCTGTGCCTCTTAAATCTGCAATCTTTTGCTAGGTTCTCCCTGCCTCCTGGTGAAGACCCTGACCCCTTTCTCTGACCCCTATCCTATCCAGAGTAAGTCAGTGGAGTAGAGGTTTCATTATTCTAGAAGTATCTTCCCTCCTAAGCAGAAATATGATCTCAAGTACATTGGCTGCCTCTACACCAGGGACTCAGGGGTAAGATGAAATTTTTCTACCATTCATGGGAACTGTTGCATGAATCAATTGTCTGGAACTCTTAAAATCAATTTCCCAAGAGCCCTTCACTGTCTATGGGCTCTCTGTGTACAGTGACTTGTAAAGGCCATTACAATAAGCTCATTCTCTCAGAACTACTTCCTCTGAATTATTTCTCTGTGGAGCCCGCCATGCTTCAAGTTTGAATACCATTGCAAGTTCTGAAGTATACCATCACTACTTACTAGCCTTTCATCTTATATGATCTCATTAATGCATCTAACACATATTAATTAATGCCAGACAAGTGCTAGATAACAGAGAGAGAGTGTTAAATGAAGCAGATATGGTCCCTGCTCTCATGCAGCTTCTATTTTTACCTTCTTATATTGAATCAAACTTAAATGCCTCATCATCAATCTAACAAATTTCCAATGTTATGAATTTATTTTCCTTTCTATCTAAGGACCCGCCAACTTCTAAATGAATTGGTAAAAGATATTATGTTCTCTACATATGAAGAATTACAGAATTTATAGAGCTTGGAATCTCATATAGAGAATATTACCCCTTTTCCTTCCTTATCGGATGTATACTTTTCTCTTTACTCCACAACTGCCTTGCTGCTAATTCATCCTTACAGTTACTTCCCCAAAGAATCCTTCAGCTGAGGGCACTTCGATGCCCAAGGAATTTTTTAAGGAATCAGAGTATCTGTGATACAATCCTAGCTCTGCTACTTGTTAGCTGTGTGGCTTTATATTCATTTCTTAATTTCCTACTATATTCATCTGTAAAACAAGATGATATCTCTTCCTAGTGCTTTTTTCAAAGAATCAAATGAAATAACATATAAGGAATATCTCCAACAAAACTCAGGCATCAATGTCCGTGGTGAGATAACCCATAGTAGTGCCACGTTGGAACTGGGCCACAACCATGGATTGGGATTCTTTAGAAAGGGCTGATATTTAGCTGGTGGGCACTGATTCAGCTATGTGTTTATGGCTGAGGTCCGTTTGATTTGGTGTTTGCACTAGATTGGTTGTAAATATTCTGAATTTCCCTCTTTTTTTACAGGAAGCTCTTTCCAGGATAAAACTACTTGGTAGTGTCCTAGCTCTGGAGCAGTTGAAATAACACTATTAAATCCAATGCTCTCTTTTTATAACTCCCTTAGTTATTGTAAATTAAAATAAATAAATAATACAACTTACCTACCTACATACAACCTACCTACCTATAATACAACACCTCACTGTTATATAAAGGAGAACTAAGGGAAAGTCATTTATGATAAAAATCATGCATGCCTCAGTATGTAAATGGATAGGCATCAAAACATGAAGAGACGAAACAGAGTGGTTATATGCTGACACTTATTTCTAATGAATAAGGGTGGTCTGAAGAAGGTCAGGGCCACTCTGTACAAGAAACATGGAAAAATGAAGGAGAATAAGTACAAATAGACCCAAACATAAACCCTAGTGTTAGGATAAGCAATAACAGGTCATGTAATTTGCATATCATAATAGAAGCAGAACTAATCTTAATTTCAGTAGGGGAAAATGTCAAGAAGAAATACAGAGTCAAACTGTAGGAGATGAAGTCCAATTTCTAACAAAAGAGTTGGGCTGTATTCACACGTATAATACTGAAATAATTCCCTATGTTATGACAGAAATTAGGATAATGACAAAATGTCAAAAAAAGTTTCGTTTCCTATCTTGCAAGACAGGTATTCAGTCTCTAGTATCTTAAAAGTCTTTGGAAGCTTTATTTTTGATAGGCAATGAGGAATAGAAGGTACTTTGGGAAAAAGAACTGCAGTTCAAGAGGTTGTAAGGAAGTTGTATGGTACACCCCTGGGGACAGCATCAGAGTAAGATCCAAAAACAGCAAACAACCCCCAAATCAGCAAATACTTTCAAAATGTAATTTTCACAACACAGATTTCTTATTATTTTGCCTGAAAAAAATTTTAATATGAAATATTGTAAACCTACCTTTTTTAATGAACCTCAATCTGATTTCTGTTATTTTATGACTGCTAATAAAATATTTGACGTTAAATTCATTAAAAGACATCTCAGATCTCTCTTATTATGATTTTTGGTGACATCTACACATGCAGACTGAAACGGGTGCTTGGGTGGGCTATGGGCATGAACAGCATGGCAACTGGGGGACTTGATTTCTCAAAATGGCAAGAAATTCTTGCTGAAGTTTTAAAGGAAACCAAGCACACTCTTTCTTTGATTTGTGTGGTCACCTGCTTCCCTGAAAATCTAGAGTATATTAAAACTGTTCAAAAATACTTTTTGCCCATATATAAAGTAACATTAGATTTCAGGCTCAGATAATTATAAACAAATTTCTCATTCATGTGACTATTTGCTGGGATACTTAAAAGCTGTACTAGACTCAGCCTCTTTACTGGGAGACTCACACTTGCGTTGCAGGACCTCTGGCATGCTTGCTCCACCAGATGCTGGGAATATCCCTCAGTCAGCGCAAAAACCAAAGATAGCCCCACAGATTTCTAAAATGTCTTCTAGGGAAAGGTGCCACCTCTGCTGAGAATCAGTGACCCAGATCTACAAACTAGGAAGTAACTGGGTGGCTCTTCCTGTCTTGCCTCTGAACACATACGATGTTCTTTGATTCTATGTTGCATTACACAGGCCATCCTAAGGGGTACTTCCAATTTTAATGACAAAAGAACTACAGATTAACTAAACTATGTCTTAAGGTAACACTGAACTAGAACTCCAACTCTGTAAGACCCTGTTATTCTATCTGCGTGACACACAGGTTGTGATCTAGTGGAAGGGATGCTTCACAACTTACATCTCTGGATGTGGGCACTGCTAGAGAGGGATGAAGGCTGTAAACCTCCTGACCTCCAGCACTTGCCTTATTTTGCTTCAGTATCAATTAGGACAATGCCTGGCACATAGCTGCTGCCACTATTTGTTTCTGTGGGGTCAGTATTGAATGAGGCACATGTATTGCAATGCAGGGTATGGGAAAGAGGGATAAAGTCAGAGTTGGGCACCACGCTCATCCACTAGGAAGGATGCTCATTTGTGGAAACTGGTGTCTGAGGGGCACAGCAGGCTCAGTCATAATTCTGGAAGTGAGTTAGCCCAGAAGTGTGTGTGAGGTGGATGGGAGAGAAAGGAGATGGGAAGCACAGTTCAGGATGAGGTTCTAAAGGCTGGGGCAGCAGAGTAACCAGCAGTCTTGGGGAAGCATATGAGCAAGCAGGAGACCTGCTCCACTGGTTCCCGTCCCTCAGAGCTAGTCTGAAGCCCAGCAATGAGACTACTGGTTCTCCTGAGAGGACCTTCAAGAATAGAGTACAGTAAGTACACTGGTTCTGGCACCAGGCTGGAGTTTAGGATCACGGCCCAGGTCTCAAGGAGACCTGAAGAAGTAAGCAGGGCGACAGGCTGGAAATTTTAGAATAGCCCAAACAAGTGTCCCAGTGCTGTGTCCTGAATGGGGGAGTAGGGGCTGGAATGAGTCATGCTGGGGGACAATTTGGACACCCAGGGGCCATGGCTTCCAGTCTCAGGTATGACTGACAGCAAATGGGAGCTTAGGAGTATTGCAGTAGGACAGAACTACCACGGGTCCCCTGAGTGGGGAGGACAGCATGTTCAGTCCCAGTGAAAGAGAGCCTGAAGCTGTTAAGGTAACTCTTGGGTCGATCAGGACCATGGGGTCTGGCTGGTCACACCTTTGAAGGACTGGATAAGGCAGAAGGAGGCCAGCTGGCTGGGTGGGTGGTAGAAGTGAGGTGGGGCAGGCAGCATCATTTTTAAATACAATGTTGAATTGAGAGATGTATTTTAACCTGTAATGTACTATGAGATGCTTGAATTATGGTTCATTTTTACTATATAAGTAAATCACAGGAACTTACTAAGAAAGGCTTAATTCTTAGTGCCTCAACCAGAGGGCAAGCACACCAAAATTTCCAGGTTTATTTTCAGTAACTAAAATGCTGGGGAAAGGTCTAAAGTATTCCAGATGGAATGAACTTGAAGTGGGAAGCAGGAAGGAGGGAAAAGTGTGTGCCATTTCTCACCTTGACTTTACATCTGTTATTACTTTCTTACTTCCCTGAAACACTAGGCTTGTCTCCACAAAAAACAGTCCCTTCTTCATACACAGGAGTTCCTCCCACCTCCCCTCCCATAACAAAAAGAAGGCAGTAATATAAATGTGAGACTCTTGTTTCAAACCTATCAATAGGGTCGATTTTATCTAAGCATCTGTTACCTTAAATTTCAGTATTGTCTTGTAATGACTGCTTATGTAGAAACAAATATCACATCACCACTTAATGAAGGGGTGTGATGACAGGACATTTCATTATCAACAAAAATCTCAGCATTACATCTTTCATGTTATTGAAGTCTCAACATTCTTTAGGCACATGGCATGTATGGATTCTTGGTCCACATTACTCCCAAGCAGGATGCAGTGAGGAGCACAAATTACCTATAAAATCAGGCAGATGTAGTGGTTTCAACCCAACATTTTGTTCAGCTTAAAACAAAGAATAAAGAAATGTTTAAGGAATAGAAATAAAGTAGGAGAAATTTAAGCCAAGATATGTGTCTCAAGGTCTAGTAAGCCATGCTGGTTCAAGAAGACTGTCATATCTGTACCATCTTACTACATTGACAGATAGTAACTGCACTAGAAGGAGTGAGGATGTAATAATGTGGGTAACTATTGAATCAGTGTGTTGTATATTTGAAATGAACATGAGATTGTATATCAACAATACTTTAATAATAAGAAAAAAAGATTATCACAAAACTTTTGTTGGTCCATTTGGAGATTAGATTTAGAAGCAGTAACTTTAAATTCTGGGGTGTTTATAAAACAAAGGTGAGATTGCTCAGTCATATTTCATGGTGATCAAATAGCTGTGGGCAAGGATCTTTGACATGATGCTATGTACCTAGTAAAATAGCTGCTAAGCCCCCCATCCATTCACTTTGACCATAACCCATGTGACATTGTTGCCACACTGTATCATTTCCCAGTTTCCCAAGTCCTTTTTCCACATAATTTTCAAGTTAGGTTAACCTACAGGAGCAAAAAAAAGTCATCCACACTTAATAAGAATCATGATTGGCAAGACAGTAAAAAAGATACTAAGCCAATTGGATAAATTAAGCCAATCGTTGCTATTTTGCAAGTAGACTGCATTCCCTTCCCCTTACCTAGAACACCATCTCCACATCCTCCACTGATCTAAACACCATGCCTCTAGGCCCAACCAAAGTCATTTGTCATCCAAGACCCTGACTCACCCTGAAGTTCCCTGCAGTCCTGATAGTCTCGACCACATAATTCAACTTGCATTTCTTTGGTGATTTTTTTTTTTCACTACTTGCTATTGTTTTCCGTGTTAACTTTGCCTCCTCCACAGAGCAAATATTCCCTTAAGGCAAGTTTCATGTGGTAAGCATCTTTTGCTTTCAACCTGGTACAGAAATGAGTTACTATTTTTGGCAGAATGAGTTTATGATTTTACAAAGTTTTTCTCGTGTATTCTCCTTTAATCCTCATGATAACTTCAGTGAGGGTGATATTATCATCCTCATTTTATAGATGAGGAAACAGGCTCACAGAGGTCAAATTATTTGCCTGGTATCACACCCTCAGGGAACTGTGGGGCTAGCTTTGACTTCAGCTCTCATGATTCTAAATCTTTGGTGATTTCTTTTCTACAGTAAGGCCTCTTCTAATATATTGCTCAATGGACCTGGAATAATTTTATAGATTAATTTGTCATGTAATGGGGAGAGGCATGTTTATAATTTTTGTGATTGACAGGATGGAATTTAATCTGTGAAAATTCAAATGTTTTAACATTCATGTTTGTAAGAGCTTTAAATGCACAATATTGTGAGATTTTGTATATGTGTGTATATATATATATTTTATATATATGTGTGTGTATATATATATATTTTTGAATAGAATACAACTGCAATCTCCTTGACTTGCTCAAGTTTGGGAGAAAGAACTAACATAATTTATTTCTCTCTCTTTTCAGATATTGCAATGTATTTCTAAATGTTTGTTAACTTGTCCATTAGGTTAACCCCAAAAGGAAATACTATTACTAGGAGACTGTTGAACAGAAATACCAGAGAAGAATATAGTATTGGTTAACACTATTTTGAAGGATGTTAACTTGTGCATTCCATCTTTTTCATAACAACATTTTCTAATGAAATATTTGTCACACATTAAAGTATAAAAATAATAAAACCAACACCCATGAACGTATCACCCTATTTACAAAAAAAGTAACATTACAAATAGAGTTGAAGATCCCTGTGTACTCTTCTACCTCATAATCCCCTGTCTTCCTATCATATTATTTCCAGGTTTTATACTTTGAGTCCATATATTTTTTCTAAACAACATTTAGTATTGTGTTGAATATACTAATGTTTACATGAGAGTTATCACACTTTTTGTATTTCTTTGAAATGTGCTTTTTTCTGTGCATGTTAGGTTTGAGATTTATCTTTGTCAATACACATGGCTCTAGTTTATACATTTTCACTGTTGTGGAATATTCCTTTGGATTGGATTTGTATGTCTGCTCTACAAAATGTCTATTAGAGAACATTTAGATCACTACCAATCTTCTACAATGACTAATAGGGCTGCTCTGGGTAGTTTTATATACATGTGGCCTGTACAGGTGCTAGAACGTCTATGAAATCTATATCCAGGAGTAGAATTACTGGGTCATTAGACATTATTATTATTAATCTTAGCATTAATCATTAGACATTATTATTATTAATCTTAGCATTAAAATTGTGAATTATATTATTTCACTAGCAAAAACAGGTTTATTTAGGAATAGCAGAGAATTGCAATCAGGTACATGCTAGCCACAGGGGAACCATAAGCATGGCTGGAAAACAAAGGAAAGGAACACTCTTTTATAAAGGAAAATGCTGAGTTGGGAGAGCTGGTCTAAGCAGAAAGTCCATTGGAGTAAACCAGAAGTCCCACCTATCGTGGCTTCTCATTGGATGAGTTGTGACTGCCTCTCATTGGCTGGGCTATAGGTGGGAGGTGGAGGGTAGAAGCCTTCTTACTGCTGGGTGGTGAAGTAGCTGAAACAGGATGGTGTCTGTTTCTTCTGATGGGATCTGAGATTTACGAGGATTGATGGGTAAGAAAGCTTCTCCTGCAGGCCTCCAATGCCATGTCTTGATTAATTTCCACATTATTCATTCAAGATAACTGTCTATAGCTTCACATCCTAACGCTCAATATTGTCAAACTTTTAACATTTTTTCCAAAATGATGGGTATGAAATGGTATTTCCCAGTGGTTCAAATTTGCATTTTTCTAATCATTAATAAAATCAATCATGTTTTTGGATGTTTGTTGCCCATTCCTATTTTATCTTCTCTAAATAATCTGTTTATGCCTTTTACTCATTTTCCTGTTAATTTGTTTGAATTTTTCTCATTGGTTTGGGAAGTTCTCCAGGTATTAGTTCTTTGACAGTCGTATGTTTTGCTAATATCTTCTCTCAATCTGTACTGTCTTTTTATTTCAATAATATATTTGCTCACATAAGTTTCAAATTTCAATACAGTCACTCTTACTGACCTTTGTTTTCTATGATTTGAGTTTATGTCTTGAGATATTCTTCCAAAGTGAGGTCAAAGTTTTATTCCATACTTTTTTCTAAAGGTTTTAGTATATTTTTTTTTCATTTTTTGTTCTTTATTACATCTCACATTTTTTTATAGGTATAATGTGAGGTAGGATTCAGTTTATTTTTTCATTCGAAAAACCAGTTGTCCCATCACTATTTGCTAAATAACCTATGACTTTGCATTGATCTCTGGTATCATTTCTACACTCAAGTTTCCACATAGGCATGTTTTTGTTTCTGGACTTCTTATATTGCCCCACTAGTTTACTGGTCCATCCCAGTTCTAATAACTTTATAGCTCTTTAATGTTTTAGGGAAAGTTCCTTACTCTTCAAAATCGTTGTGATCTCCTCGGTTTCTTCTTTGTAAAGTTTAAGGTCAGTTTGTTAAATTTCACAAAAAATCATTTTAGATGTTGATTATAATTACATTGAATTTATAGATGTATGATAGCTGTTTCAGAGAAAATTTAAAAAATAGGAAGAACCAAAGTGTCACAATATTAGTACCCCAACACAATCACTTCTGCATGCACATATGTGTATGAGTAGGCTTACTATTTATTAGAAATAATAGAAAGTAACCTCTCAGAGAATAGGGACTGCATGCTTTGTTCACTGCTACAATGCCTAACCCATAGTAGACACTCAGTTGTATTTGTAGAATAAATGAATGAATTAATGTGGGTGTATTTAGTTAAAATCTTTTTTTCATAACTGTATTTTTAAATTGCTTTAAAACTATTAACAGAGAGGCTAGATTATTTTTCCATGAAGATTTATGAAGAATAAGACATTATTCTAAGGAGATATTTCCCATAATGTGTTACACAGACATTAGACCAGCAGGATGCTATGGGAAGAGAGAGCTTAGTGGGCAAACATGTTGGAAAAATGCATGCAATACTTGTCTCTTAACATCACTGTGTATTTTGGAATATTAAATGTTCTGAGAAGTTCTGTTATAAAGAAATGAGTTCAATTTTTTCAAAAAATTGCCTGTCTTCCCTTTTAAAAATATACCAATCAACTTTTTAATACCAAACACAAATGCTGTTCTAAAGAACAACCTACTATACCTGGGAAAATATAGAAGTAGAAAATATTAGAAAACGTAAAATTATTTTTGTCTCTTTTCCCATGTAATTGCACATTTCCTGGGGTAATGCTATAATGCCATAGAAAAGGCTAATTCATGGGACTGGCACATCCCTTGAGAAGTTCATTTTAGAAACTTCTTTTTCCTGCTAGTAATAAAGTAGAAATAATTAGTTGCTGCAAACTTCCAAATTTCTACTAGTTCATAGAAGTAAAATTTAGCCAGAGAAATATATTTATTTCATCTCATTTATTTTACTCTTGAAAGAGAATAAACTTGTAAAAACTTTGTATTTGTGTGTCTGCTATTATACTGGTGCTGACATGTCAGTTGCACTACCTCTGTACTCCAGCTCTTTTTTCTTTCTTTTTCATTCTTTGATTCCCAGAGGAAGAAAATTATTTAAATAATTGAATATTATATACTGTGACAACCATATTTTCCAGATTTTAGTGACAGGGGTTATTTCCTGTTCTAGACTGAACACTAAATTTATAACAATTTCTTCACTACAACCATTCTGCACTATAACCATTCTTGAGAGTCAGTGGGAGCACTGCTATTTCACCAGGACAGTAGACATAAACCAGGGCTGTCCCAGGAAAATCAGGCATATGGTTTTCCTAATTATATGACTCATGTCAAACTATTCCTTTAGTGTAGGGTGACTGATTGTAACTACCTTACTTTTGAGGGCTTTAAAGCTTTAGCATACTTGACGAAGTCCTTTAAAAAATTACCCATCATTTTATGATTCTGTCGTAAAATCAAGAGTGTGAGGGGTTATAAGTGATAAATATTGGTGTTCTCAAGGCATCAGAAAATGTAGGATTTCTCTTCATAAAGCATAACACTGTGCTTTGAAAGAGCTATAAGACTCTGCATGTAGACAAAGACAAGTGTATTTCTTCTTGTTTGCAACTCTTTTAAATAAAATTTACATATCTTCCTTTAAAGGCTATGGATATGTCAGCTACCCTGGAGGTAATGATGTTCAGTTTCTGCTCGGGGAGTAGGGTGGTCCATTCCAAGGGGAAACTATTAAAGATAAAGCAGGATATCATTTTTACATTTTCCCAAACAATAAAATAAGATTTTGTATGCTATTTTGAATTAATAATTTTTCTTTTTGGGAGCTATTTTTGACATCTCTTTATATGATAATAACAAAAGCAGTCCCCCCAAATTATGTTTTATGAGAATAATAATCTTCTTGCTAAAGATGTTTGATCAAGTTGATATGTAAAGGTATAACCTGGGAGTGCTCAGATTGAGGGTTTATATATACATAATACAATTATATGTACAGCTAGATGCGCACCCACATGTATATATACAAATACCCATGTTGCACATACATAGTTATCTTTTCTACTTTTGAGGAGCTTCCCAGGAGGACAGTTTGCCTTGTTCAGAAATAAGTTTGGGTTTGGGGCCTTAGGAGAAAAAGAATTATGTCCCATATCCAGCTGTAGATAGATGGATATATGTAGGTATGGTTATATCCAGAATATATAGCATATCCAGATGTAAATATATAGAGATGATACAAATATACATATATACAAAAAATATAAATTATATAGCTGATCCTTCCCTATTTTAATGTACGTATTTAGGGCACCTTAATAACAGGAAATCATTATTTTCATCTTGGATTACTTTTCCAAAATACACTTTGGCTGTTATGTAAATGAACCCCAAGGAATGGTTAGGATTTACATTATGATTATATACTTCCTCCCTCACACGCTAACTGGAGTTCTGAGTTTAGAAAGTAACTGAGTCGGAGCGCTACTCAGGGCTGGAGCCCTACTGGCCACCCAGCCTGGAGTGTTCCTTCTGCAGTTCTCCAGGGCACTTTCCCAAAAGTTATGAAGATCTCTGTGTTAATTTCATCTACTCAGAGAGGCCTTCCTGAACATTCTGGCCAAGACACCCAATACTGCTAGCCTGCCCCCACCCCCACCCCCACTCTCTCCAGTACTGTTTTACTCCTTTATTTTGTCCTTCCTTGCTTCCCTCCCTCCCTCCCTCCCTTCCTTCCTTCCTTCCTTCCTTCCTTCCTTCCTTCCTTCCTTCCTTCCTTCCTTCCTTCCTTCCTTCCACCTTCCTCCCTCTCTCCCTTCCCTTCATCTCTCCCTCCTTCCCTCTTTCTTTCCTGCTTTCTTTCCTTTTCAGCTTCTCTGTCTCTAAGGGGCTGGAACTTCATTGACTTGTTATTGTATTTTCAGTGCCTAGAATTTTCATTGCCCAGCACAGAGTAAATATTCCAAATATCTTTGTTACGTGAATAAATGAATGCATACATTAAAGATGACTCATCAGATAATGCTACAAAGAAGTTTGGTGATCCTCCATAGAAAAAAGGAAACCATATTTTGAACACCAGTGGAATTTTGGGCACTGCTAGGATGGCTGGGAATACCATTCAACAGAGGCACATGTGGGAAATGGAACTGTTGTCATGTTTCTGTAACTGGATTTATTAATTTCTGTTCGGGGCTCTTATTCTGTTGGGCAGTGAAAACTTTATCTTAACCTATCTGGGACTCCATGACCCTTTCTTTGGGGTGGTGTCTGCATCTCCAGAGGTGACATGTGGGAGTGGGGAGGCAGGGTTCTGGTGTTGTCAGCCCTCCACGCTGGTCTCTGACAAAGCCTCCTTCTTTCTATCTGGTCCATGTCATCGATCCACACAAGCCCCTTCAGGAGCGGCTCTTGCAGCTGGTTCCTGACAACCTGGTATGTGGCCAGCTGCCTCACAGGCCTAGCTGAGACATGGGAAACTCTGCTTTTCTGCCTCCTTCAGGTGCTTGAAACCATTTTGCTGCATCGGAGAAGACACGGTAACTGAGCACGTAAGGGAACATTATGGAAACAAGCAGAGGAAAGGTGCTTTATCCAGATCCTTAGAAGGGATCAGGAAGTAAGATGACAGAACAGCATCATGGGAACCAAAGAAGGAGAGGGTTTTATAAGAAAGATAGTGGTCAGCATTATCGAACACAAGGAAAATCAACTGGAATGGTGACAAAGGCCCTGGAATCATTAATGAGGTGCACAAACGATGATTTTTTTTAAAAAGAGAGTGAAAAGAAAGGTTAGCTAATATATGGTAAAAGAGACAAAACTTATTTGGGCATTTTTCTTACTGATAAGTTTTGCACTTTTTTGTAGAAACCCAGTGACTGAATGCTGGTCAAGTGCAACTGTTTCACTTTTCAATTGTAAGATCACTAACTACAGTGATGGCCCCTGGCTTTGTCGCTTCAGCCCCTAATTTAATTAGCTTGGCACACTTGAAAAATATTTAGTATTTCATCCTTAGATTTGTGCTGTTTCTTAAGTGGCAATGACCATTTGTTATGGCTAGTTGATCATTTTCTTTCTGCCCCTCCCCCGCGCCCCTCAGACCCCCACACCCCCCGGAGAAAAAGGTTTTGTAGAGGCATTACACAGACCAGCTGCTTGGAACATGCATAGGCCAGTTTACATTAGGCTGTTTTTTCTTGAGAAAGTCATAGTTTAAACAAATGGTTGTGTCTATTTTAATCATTTTTGCCCTCTTTTGAAGTGTTTTTTCAAACAGAAGTTTTTTTTAAGAATAGAGTTTTGCATTATAAATTAGTCTGCTCTGTCATGTCCCTTTTAAACACAGCTGTTACTACAATGTAAATAGAGTTTTAAAAATGTAGATAAACAGTTAACAAGAGGAAGAGTTTCAAGTGTTTTTAACACATGGTCAGTTTTTGCTTACTTGAATTCTGTGGTTTGAAAGTTGCATTCGAAATACACTTTTGATTTCACAGATGTCAGGCTATTCAATACAGCTGTTCACGGATGCCCTAAAAGGCATGTGAATGCCACAGTCCACACAATTTTGACAATATCATATTTTTGAAGTCATCTTGGTAGTAAACCTAAAATGAATGTGGAAATTCTGCAGTGGCATACTCCACATTACCCTTTGAGGCATAAATGTGAAATGGAAAAATATCTAGCAGGCCAAAGCTAAAATGTGAAAAGATTTGGCATGGCCACACCAACAACGTAAAATAGCAAATTTTAGTATCTTGAAAAGAGCTGTCGTCTTAATGCCTGAGAGATAAGAGAGTCCTAATTATTCAGTGGAATAATCTTACACCTTTATTCTAAGAATCTGTTTCTAAACCCACACCTTAAAAAGTAAAACATTAGGCACTGTTTGCACAAAAAGCTATTCACTGATCTAAGTTTATCGTTTTAACAAAATTCAAACAAATGGACCTACATACAGGACCAGTGTCATATTTTCTGAAGATCAAACTGGGTCTTCCCAGTACATAAAAACACAAGCAGTTGGAAATGAGAGAGTATTTTTGGTACTAAAAATATTTCAATAATTTTGGGGGCATAATATAACAATATATTTAAAATAAGTACTTCCATGAACTATCTGGAAATCTACTAATATCCATCAAAATATTCTAATGGATATTTAAAGCTATTGCTATTTATTATCCAGAACTCCCCAATTCTTTGTTAAAATGACTTCTATTACTTGAGTAATGAATTTTGGGACCACATAATTTTAGATAGTCATTTGGAAAATGCTTTTCCAGGCAAATGTCACATAAAGTAAAAATGAAAGTAAAATTAAATTCTATCTAAAATACAGTCTAGTTTGAAAATGACATTGATTTAAATGTCCAAGAAAAACATACACAATTTCTGCCCATATTGTTCCCAAACCACCATGTCTGAGTTATGGATCTTAGGGAGGAAGCCATGTTCCTAAACCTAATTACACTGTGTTTGGCTTGGAAAAATAGTTAACTGATTATTTAGCTATATCATACAACCCAGCATGACCTCATTTTCAATAAAAACATGATTTGATCCAAAGCCTTCTACAGTACTCCATAATTAGACACCTTATCCATCAAACTGCAAGGAAACCTTGGTAAAGAGTAAAACAAGAATTTTCATGTGTTAAGTTATACAGCAGAGGGAGTCCCATGTATATAAACCAAACATGCTGATATTGCCAAAGAAAAGTCAATTAAAAATTATGTGCACTCTGAGTTACAAAGCTCAAAATGTGTTTGTGCAATTCAGGTCGCATAGCCCTTGAGTATAGGTATTTGTGAAAATTAGGCTTCATTTATTAGAGTTCTCATCTCTAAGAGCTTCTAAGACTTTTCTTAAGTGAATTTTGGAACTGATCTAAAAAATATAAACAGCATTTTTTCTTCATCAGAATGTTCAGAATATGTTTGTATGTATGAACACACATATTGTATATTTCTAAGACATGCCATGTTTAGAACATTATTTCTCCTAAATTTGATTGCATACCTGACCCTTCAATGTTTTTGACTCCAGTGTACATAAATCTTGTTTCAAGGTAAATTGAATTGACTCCCTTAAATAAAAAGGAATCTGGATATCTTCCAAAAGGTCACCTCTCATTTTTATTTGCTGTGGTGGCTGTCCCTTATACGTCCCTAAGTCATATAGTTGAAGCCGAAGACCAAGATGATCTGCTTCTGTTGAGCCAAATTCTTCCCCTTTACTTCTCTCTCTCATTCAGCCTCACGCTGTATGATTGACGTGGAGAATCTTGCTAAAAGCAAGTAACAGTAACTCTATAGACTACAGTGATCCTGGTTCCGAGGGAGCTGTGGATCATGCTTGAAATTTTATGATCAAGGAAAACTGTTAATATCCTCATACGCTCTTCATTCACTGATTTATATTTTTAAAAACAAGTTCAACTGGATTTTATTTCACCCATGATATAATTACTATAATATATATAGTTACTTCAGCCCATGATACAATTAGTAAAATGTTGTTTACTTAACATGAAACAAAAGGAGCCATCCAATATAGAAACCAATTCTTTACCAGTTAAGAAGAAAGTACTAGGGGGATGCCTGAAAAATTTAGACAAGGTGTTAAATTGCTACTGAAAATGTAGAATCTCCTGGGCAGATAGGTGCTTTCTAATGGAGAAGCTATCTTACTGGCGAACTCCCCTGTTTCTTTTAAACATGCTGTCTGTGACACTGAAAGGGCTCTCTTGGGGTCAGACATTGAAATGTAAAGTTGTGAGATTATTAAAGTGGGATTATTATAAAACCTTCACTCTTCATTATTTTAGCATAACACAGCCTTATGCTGATATAACCATTTCTACCAGGTACTGAGGGAATTGCTTACGGGAACAATAGATGACAAGAAAGGTATTTCATTTATTATCTTAATTACATTTTCTTTTTGGCTTCTGTATTACTAATTCCAACAAATAATGTGCGTAATACAAAGCTGGGTTCCTATTACAGAGTTTTGTGACACTGAACAGATTCCATGGTCAAACGATGAAATCATTTATGCTCTCACCAAATAAAATGTCCTTTGGATACAACGTGAGCTCAAATGTCCCTTGGATACAATGTGAGCTCAAAATGTTTTTCTGCTGCATGCACTACACCATTTCCATCAGCAGTCAAATATTTAAAATTATGCATATATATATCTACTATCAGTTATGGCTTTCAGTACAGAAAAACAATCTAATTCAATCTTGCTTGAGTGATAAGAGAAATTGATTAATTGAAATGCCTAGGGGTAGGTCTGATTTCAAGTGTGACTTGATTTAGGGACTTAAATGAAATCACTGGGCTTTTGGAGTCTGAGTTTTACCTCCCTTCTGTTAGCTTCAGGCTCTAGGGACACATAGTCACTGATACAAGTTGAGAGGAAAACCCTTGGGCAGGAATCCCTCCATCACCAATGGGGTGACTAGGAAGCAATTAAGACAGAGATTAATGTCTAGGACCCAGAATATACCACTTACTCACCTTGTGACTACGAGGGTGACAGTTACCACACAGTGGTCAAAAGTTTAGGCACTGGAGTCCATTTGTCTGGGTTCAAATTGCGGCGCTACCTCTTATTAGAGTGTGACCTTGGTCAGGTGTCTTAGTCTTCCTAAATTTGGGTTCCTTCAGTATAGTGGTGTTGTGCTAGCCATATAAATGAGATAACCCGTGTAAAAGCACATACACAGTCCCTAGCACAAGTACTCAGTAAATATTAACTTTTATTGTTAGTCATATTGTTGCATGAGCCAGGTCAATAGACACATTGAGTTCTGCTCCTGGGGTCATATTTTGTTGCAGATAATGGAGCCTCAAATGACCCTTGGAGTCCTTGATCCTACAGTTTCATGCCTGCCATTTTATACATATTGTCTTGGAATAAAAGTGACTTTTTGGAAAAATCCTAGCACATGGACAGCACAGCTGAGGTTTCCCAGTGTAGATGGCCACCCACCCTAGCTGTTGAGGCCTTGCTGTCCACACATCTTGGTGGTACTGAGACAATCTTCAGATTAGCCTTAAGCATTCCCAGGTGACCTTTCTAGCCTCCTCACTCCTCCCATTCCCTTACTCACTCTTCAATGCATTCCAGTCCATGGTGGGGATAGAGAGTGGCAGAAAGGGGGAATAGTGATGTCGGGAGTAAGGAACATATACTGGGGGCAATTGTTCCATTCCAATTTCTCTTCAATGTAATCTTAATCCCCGAATAGAGATTACTATGTATTTGGTGAGTTAATGCTTATACTTAATGCAGTCTCTTCAATTTAGCTGTGGAGCAGCATTAATAAGCAGAAAATGTGGATGAAGGACATACCTTCTTCTCAATGGCTGCGAATATATTTCTCAGGCTGACCTCATCTGAAGAGAGAGACAGAGAGGATGAAATTCCACACACACAGAAGCCTGACCCCTGAGCAAACAGGAGCAAACAACAGAATGTGCAGTAAGTGGAGCCACAGTGCCGGCTGGCAGCATTCACACCCCACAAGGCCCTACTTCTCTGCCTCCAGGGCCTCTGCGAAAGAATTCTCACATGGGAAAATTTGCATAACCCACCAGAAAGAGCCACCGCCAAATGACTTCAAGAAACAGACTACCAACCTAGGGCTGGGGCTTGTCACCAGGCCAGTGTTCAGGCGTCAGGCGCAGCTCCTACCAGCTGTGCGTGGTGACGTGCCATGCACATCTGTTGTTTTTGTCTGCCCAGCATACAGCTCCTCTTGCTCTGGTAAAAGGACCTCCACTTCCATCTGAGAACTCACCAGCCACCCTCACATGTGGTATTGGCAGGACCAGTACTTGATTAGCCAAGGAATGGGAACAAGACCCCAACTAGGGCTCTCTTATTTTCCTCTTGGGACTGTGACTGCCAGGTGGAGTGACACAGTGAAGGGAAAGGATTAGAATTAATTCATCCAGACTTCAGTGTCCTGACACACTATCCATGAAAGTCTGTCACCAAAATATCTAAGTGATTCTAGTGTCTTTCTTAATTTATTCCTTAAATTAGCTAGAGTCAGTTTCCTTAGCTTGCAACTGAAAAATTTGAGCTGTAAGCATTGTCATCATAGGACAAGAGGAGGAGGGATGGGCTGGGAGCCAGGAAGCCTGGATTCCAGACCTGGGTTTTTCCTGAAACAGTCTATGAACTCAGAGGGGTCACTCAATTTTTCTGAACCTCAGGTTCTTCACCAGTAGATGAAAAAATTGGCTTAGATGATTCTAAGATCCTTTTATCTACAACATTATGGAATTTTAGGTTATTTTTGAAAAGCGCCTGTCTTCGTACAGTTGTATTCATTTGCAAACATAATTTATTGACTCCTATTGTGCTAGTCATTGGGGATATGGAAGTGAACTTGGGATACAGAGGTTATATAACTATAACTGAGTAAGCAGATCAAATAATGATAGGCTGTGAGAAGTCCTTTGCAAACAACAAACAAGTAGAAGAGAGAGAGAATCAGTGGGGAGGGCCCATTCAGATAACACAGCCTGGGAAGCCTCTCTGAGGAGGGGAACTGGAATGGAAACTAAAGGACAAGAATGGGTCAGCTACGTGAAGATGGGGGCAGAGCACATTCTAGGCAGAGAGAACAACAAATGCTCAGGCCTGGGATAAGAAAAAGGGCTTGGTTCACAGAGCAAAGTGAGGTGTGGGAAGAATAGTAGGAGAAAGCCTGCAAAAGGTGGTTGATCAATACCATTCAGGAACTTGTGGCCAAGAAAAGTATCTGGATTTTATTCTAAAAGACCTAATGTCTAAATTAAGAGAATCTCTCTAGATGTTCCGTGGGAGAAGGGCAAGAGGAGTTAGGTTGTAATTGCAGCTGTTGAAGTGAGAAAGGATGGTGGCTTAATCTAAAACAGTGCCAGTGAAGATGTGCAGAAATGGGTAGATTTGACATAATTTTGGCAGTAGCACCCAGAGAATTTAGTGGTGTGGGGGAAGGGGAAAAGACAGGAATCTAAGATGACCCATAAATGTTTGACTTGACCATGTGGCTGGACATGGTACCCTTACTGAAATAGAGGACCCAGCAGGGCAGATGCATGGGGTACATTGTGGTGGGAGAGGATAACCAGAGATTCATTTTGCACAAATTAAGAGCTTGATATCCTCATTAGATATCCAAGGGGAGTGGAGCGGTCACAGCAGACAATGACTATAAATATCTGGAGCTCAAGGGAGGGGTCATGGTTAGAAATTAATATTTGAAAACCAGTAGCACAAAGATGATATTCAAAGCCACAGGCATAGATGTGGCTCCTTAGGGAAAGAGTACAGATGGGGAAGAGGGCTAAAGATCAAACCTGAGGCTTTCCAACTTTAGAGGTCAATGAGATTCCAGAAGATTGAGAAGACGTGACCAGTGAGTAAAGGAAAGAGCCCAGGGGAGTGTGATGTGATCAAAGTCAAGGGTGGAGAGTGTTTCATGAAGAAGGGAGTCATTAGCTGTGTTCAGTGCTTCTGAACATTCTAGGAGCATGGATTTAGCAACATGGAAGCTACTGATGAGCCAAGTAGTTAGAGCAGAGTGGTGGAAACAGAAGCCAGACTGGAATGCATTGCAGAGTGAATGAATGCGGGCCTGACAGAAGTGCTGACAGCATGTGGAGAGGTCTTTTGAGAAATTTTGCTCTTAAAAGAAGCAGAGAAATGTGGCAATGGTTGAACAGTTGAATGCCAAAGGATAATGCTAACCTAGCCCTATAGAAGCGATTCAGGACAGGGAAACTGATTGGTGATGCACGGAAGCTGAAATAGCTGGCAGAGAATGTCCCTAGGAGATGGTATCTGAGCACAAACTCCATTTAGGTGTAAAGATGATTGATTGTCCTGCTATAAAAGCAGGATTATACTTAAAGAGACAAATAAATGTGCAAATACATAGGGGAGCCATTGGGATGCTAAGGAGTTCCTTTTCTCAGTAAAATATGAGACAACAGTACCTGAAACAGTGTGGTAGAAACAAAAGGGGAATTTTGAGGCAAAAGGAGGAGGTTTTAAATGTGAATGTAAGCAGTAAGAAAGCAAGTTGAGAGGGAGTAGGTTAGAACTATTGAGCAGGGGTTTTGGAATTTGGAATCTGGGGTCATAGTTGCAGAACAGGTCCTGTTAGTGGGCTTTTCTCCAGCAACGTAGTTCATGCGCAGAGATGGAGGGGAGATGGTTTTAAGTAACGTTGTTGTTTTGTTTGTTTTGCTTTACATCATTTTACCCAGAAGAGTATGATGGAAGGAGAACAAAGGGAGTTAAGGGTGTTTGCAGTGACACACGATGGAGTCTAAACTGAGTAAAAAACGTAAGTGAAGATAGGAAGGGTCATGAGTAATGCAACAGTTGAGGATAAATGACCAGCGAAAATGCCATGGGACCCCTGAAGAAATGTGTTGGGGTGGGAGGCCTCGGACACATAAGTGAACCGGAAGGAGAGGCAGCAGGATTCAGGCAATGGGCTTTTAAAATCAAGATTTTGGAGGGAGCGTGTTGGATTACCAGATTTGTGTTGGAGTTGGAGTGGGGCACACAAGCAATAAGAAAACTGATAAGTGATGCAGAGAGAAAGGGAGGCAGACCGTTTCCTCTTTTTTTTTTTTTTTGGTCACATACCTTGCAACTGCTTGCTACCTGGTGAGATTTTGGCTAACTTTCTAAAACCTGAAGAGGTCAGTCCAAATCTAACATGGTTTGAGAGTGTCAGATTAAGCTGAGGCTGGCTGTGTTCAGACAGGAATCTATTGTGCTGCCAGTAATAGAAAACTCAACCCAGAGTGGCTAACAAACTAGATGATTATTTTTCAACTGTAATAAGAATTTTAGAGAGCAGTGACGACTAGCATTGGCTGTGATGTAAAACCCAGGGTCTGTGATTCTTCTGACCTTTTCTGCTTGGTTACAAGGTGGCTGTTGCATCTTCACGTATCGTAACTTCACATATCATAATACATGGGTCAGTTCTCTGCTGAGACCAGGTGGAAACATTTCAGACTCTGGGAAGAGGATGGGAGAAAAAAGCCACACTGGGCTGTCACCACAATCTATAACTATCACTGTTATTATTATCTGGAACTGTTGTGTGAGTGTGAATGAGTATGAAGCTAAGAATATTTCCAATCTGTCATCAGATGACCACACTTCTCTTTCTCCCCAAAATATTTGTATGTAAGTACATATGCTGGAGTCATGAGAAACCTGTATTTTGGTTATCTTTGGGCAAAGAAACCGCTATATGTTTATTATTGAGATTCTAAATATAAATGTAGAAGTACAGACAGTCAAAGAAATACGGGTTTCACCTTCGAGGATTTTCCTACCATTTCTGAGACTTCCCTTTAAGCAACCTTCTCCCACCACCTATAAATCCTAAAGAATATCAAGTTTCTCATTGGAAGCAGATGGGATGTTTTCAGGAGTTGCTACCTTTATGTCCATGACTTAGGGTGTAAGTGCTTGGGCTTCTGTGGAATTCTAAAATGGATGAATGGGCTAAGGAATGGAAAGTAATTAAAATGCCATATATAAAATAGTAACCATAGAACTTCAGAGGGGTTATTTAGCCATTTTCAATCCTCCTAATCTTGCTTATTTAAATAAAAAATCATACCTAGATACCCTCTATTTTAAGTTACTTGATCTTGGGCATTTATAGTTTGGGAAATATTTTATTTTATTAAATTATTTAGAAATATTTTATCATATTTCATAATTCTTTCCTGCATTAAGACTTCATGAAAGGGCTTATGAGAATTTGTTATTGATGAACTTAACTCTCAAATTAATAAGGTGTAAGCCTTCAGTAGAAATCCATGAACCAACATGCCTTCTGTTAGTAACTTTATTAATATGTAAAATCTATTCTGCACAGAATTTTTTTTAAAAAGCATAGATGACCCTAAAAACAAAATCCCTGGCAAAGGTCAGAATAGCAAGGCTCCATTCCAGTACTGGAATTTAAACAATGGTTAATTTCCCATTTTACTGAAGTGAATTTCAGTGGCTCTGTGCTTTTGTGGTTGATGCTATCCTCATCTAGTCTAGCCATCCTGTTATTGTTACTCTGGAAAGTGCTGTTAATTGCATTTGCCTTCCTAACTTAACTATGTCCCCACTTTCTATTCTAGAGGAAGAAAAAAATAAACAAGGAGACCCATTAAAAACAATGGACATTTAACTATGTATTTACATTTGACCAGTGAAGACTCTATTTCCTTATATCTAAAGGGAAAAGGGAGGCTCTTCTGATTTATAGTGTCCTTAACTTAGTAACGCTGCTATCTTGAAGTACTACAGATCAGTGTACCACCAGTACAGTATTCATAAATAATGAAAGATCTTCTGAAATAGCCAAAATATACACCCATAATTTCACTGTGATCTCTTTTTTCTTTAAGACTTGCTTAACAGCATCTACTTTATGCACCATCATTCAAAAGGAAAATAGAAGACTTCTAAGAGTTTATAATGGAATGAGCCACCATGCAGGCAGGATTTATAAGTTAATACCTTCTATGAGCATCCAGAAAGACTCATATTCCCACTCACCGGTGTGTGTTCAGTCTTATGATGTCAGAATGCATTTAAATTTGCCTTTCATCCAAAGTTACAATGGACAGTTTCCACACAGGTAGGTGCCATTGACTTTTTCTCTCATTACTTTTACTTTTAACTCTAAGTACTAACTGTGTGGCTCAGGACTTTGTTGAGAGATGGGGATTGAGCTTTTGGGGTAGAACCAGGATGTGAATGGTAGCTCAGAGAAATCAAGAAGGCAGATGTTAATATACAACTGAGAAAAATTTACTGAGGATCTGTTTTTGGCGAGGCAGTCCCAAACACTGATGGTACTACATAAGACAAACTCTGCTTGCATTCCTGTGTCTCATCATCCATTAGACACTTTCTTAAGCCTTGGAAAAGTTAGGAAGGTGCAGGAAAAGAGAAAAGTTTAGTACCTAACGAAAGAAAGGATATTTGATGTTGCTTTTCTTATCCTTTGACTAAAAGAATGGCAAAGGTTACCTAACTAGTAGATCAAAACCCACAGTTTTTAAGTACTAATTGCTCTATGTAGGATGGCAGGTGTCTTTAACCAAGTCTTCAGACTACGAGAAACAGTTATCACCCTGCAAGACTAACGGTTCCAGCTTTGTTGACAAACCATTAGAACTATTACCAGGTGTTTAGTGCTGTCTTTGAGTTGAGCAGTTCAGAACCTAGAAAACTCCGGGAAGTGTTTATAGCTCTCTTCCCACGCTTGGTTGGCATGCCAGATTGGGAGGTGAAAGACTCTTAGCCTTTCCATTCATATTAATTCAATTCAATAATGTTCAATTCATTTAAAATGAATTAGGACATGACTTTGCTTTAGGTGTTTGGAAACTACTTCACACCCAGTCTATCCACTAAATGTAGGTCTAGCTGGCTTCTTACTGGGTTTTCCACATGGCCATCCCACAGGCACCTAAAATTCAACATGATCAAAGCTTGTTACCAAAAGACGCTCTCCATTCTGTGTCCCCTACCTCAGAGAGTAGAGCTCTGCCATCTCATAGCCAAATGTGAAAGATGGGCATCTCCATCTCTTTCAAACCCTCATCCAATCAATGCATCCATCCAATCAGTATACTTGCTGAGGAGATACGGTTCTAAACAGTGGGATGGGATGTGGCAGTGCATCAAACAGACAACATTTCATACCCACAAAGAGCTTACATTCTAGTGGGAGGCAGAAAATAAACACAATAAATAATGTAAGAAAGTGGTAAGATTGGTGGAGAAAATTAAGTACAGTGAGGTGGATGGGCAGGATTGACTTTAAAAAATGTTTAAATATGTGGTCAGGTGACATCAAGAAAAGACTTATAGATGTTGAGGAACAAAACCAAGTGAATATCTATGGTGAGAGTATAACACAGATGGGGCATGAGGCAGAAGCATGCACGGAGTGTTTAGGGAACAATCAAGAGAACAACTGGCTGAAGATGTGAGCAGAAGAGGAAGCCAGAGGGAAACTGGGGGCTAGCTCATGCAGGGCCTTAGAGGCCACTGTAAGAATATATTTTTATTTTGAGTAAAGAGGGAAGTCATTAACTGGGTTTAAATAGGGGAGTAGAACATGATCTGATACACATTCTAAATGAATCATTCTGTGGTTAGATTACAATACATTGAATTAAAAAGAATCTATGAAGCCACTGTGAAATCAAAAAGAAAAAAGAGGAGGAGAAAGAAGAGGAGGAGGAGGAGTAAAGGGAGGAGGAGAAAGAGAATGAAGAGAAGAGGGAGAAGGGCAAGAAGATGGGGAGGGAGAAAGGAGGAGAAAGGGAAAAATAAGTAAGGTAATTTTTTACTAAAATATGTTCTAAAAATAGAAAAATACTTTAAAATCACCATTTTGCAATATTCAGTATGATGAATAATATAGAAAGGGTTATTAACAGATGCTAAAGTCACTGGGTAAAAGGCTGATGTGGATAAGATAGTTGAAAGGTGCCAAAATATCACCCCACAATTTCTTACTCATTACAAAGAGGACGTTTTACCTTCACAATGGAGAACTCTGGTGAGTGAACACATTAATCACATGATCAAACAGCATTGCTAATATTAGGACAACCTGATGTTATGTGTCTCTTGATATGAGGCAGCATGAAGTCATGACATCATCTATTAGGAAACTAACACATTCAGAATGTGTGGGACATTTTATATAAAAAACTGAATGCTGCTAAAAAAAAGCTGAGCGGTTATCTAGATTAAGAGAGTCTAAAAATATGTAACGAACAAATGAATGCATGAACCCTGAATGGATCCTGGACTGGAAAAAGAAAAGGCCATTAAAGACATTTTACACTGTGCTATTCTTTCAACTTTTCCATATGCTTGAAAATCTCCTAGTAAAAAGCTGACAGGGTAGAGTTCAATCATCCTGGCTGCTATGTAGAGAATAGAATGCAGGAGGCAGGGGATAAAGCAAGGAGCCCAGTTAGGAAGCTATTATAACAATCCCCGGGTACAATTATGATGGTTTGGGAAGTAGTCAGATTTTTTTGTAAATTTTGAAATTAAAGCCAAAGGGATGTGCTAAGGGACTGAAGATGAATCATATAAAAACAGAGGAGTCAATTACATCAAAGTTTTGAACTTGAGTAACTGAAAGTGGAATTGTTATTAACAAAGATGGAGAAGACAACAGGTAAAAAAAAGTTAGGTTTCCGGGGAGGTCTCACATTCAGATTGGAGCATGTTAAGTTTAATATCTTTACTAGATATCCAAGTGGAAATGTTACATAGGATGTTGAATATCCAAGTCTAGAGTTTAGAGAAGTGTGAGCTGGAGATACAAATCTGGGTATGCTGTCATGGATTGGTTGAGTTGAGTTTGCCAAGGGAGTAAGTATATACAGAAAAAAGAAGACCACCAAGGATTGTACCCTTCGATTGGGATGGGGTTGGACTCCAACATTAACATTTGATCAGCAGGTTTCTAAACCAGGCTGTACCAACTATTTCCTTCCCCTGTTCTCCATTCCCATTGACCTTGCCTTCATTCCAGGTCTATACCATTTTCTCCTTGGATTATCATGCTAGGCTCATCACTGGTCTTCTTACCTACAATCTCATGTTGCCTTCATCTAATCTCTCCTTAACACTTCTGCAAATTGCCTCATTTAACCCTTCTGCTTTCAGGGCTCCTCCTAGATCTCACCAGAAAATCATAGGCTCTTTCTGATTGGCTCCTGGCTTGCCTCTTCAATCTCATCCCTTTCACATTCCCTAATAATGCCCATCATCTGTGCTTCAGCCATGCTGAACTAATATTTTAATAGTCATCTATTTTCTGGACTTCCTGCCTTTGTATATGCCTTTTCTTACTCATTCTGGGCACTTTGTATACACTTCTATCATGGCACTTGGCACATTTAATCACGTGTTCCTCCTACGACACTCTAAGCTTCCTGAGTGCAAGGGCCTTGCCTTAATTCATCTCTGCCTGTCTCAATATGTGTAGCATACCTATTTACCAGTAAATATTTGTTGAATAAATGAATAAAGTTTGGCTTTCAAGATTGCTGAAGTTGAGGTTTGTTCTTAATCTGGAAAAAACACAAATGTTTATTGTATACCTACTGCTATGGTCTCAGTGTTTTGGTCCCAGCACCCCTAACGCACAAATTCGTATGTTGAGATCAAATCCCAAATGTGATGGTATTTGAAGGTGTGGCTTTGGGGAAGTGATTAGGTCATGAGGGTGGAGCCCTCATGCATGGGTTTAGTGCCCTTATAAAAGACGCCAAGAGAGCTCCCTCACCCCTTCCACCATGAGAGATTATAGTAAGAAAATGACTATTTATGACCCAGAAAGCAGGCTCTCACCGGACACCAATCTGCCAGTGGCTTGGTCTTGGACTTGGCAGCCTAGAGAGAATTGTTAGAAATGAATTTCTATTGTTTTTAAGCCCCCCAATCTATGGTATTTTGTTATAGTAGCCTGAAAGGACTACCTACTTTACTTAGACCAAAAAAGGGGGAGGGGGCATTGTAGGTCTTGTAAAATACTAATTACAAATGAGTCTAGATTGGTTTGATTATAATCCTGCCAAAACTGGGAAGAGGTGACCACGGAAAAGTCCATTTCAAAGCACTGAGCACATGTTCCTGGCTTTTCTCCTTCCCTGTTAAAACTGAGCAGCTGGGTGTCACATTACTGAGTTTTAAAAGCTACGTTTTGGTGATCCACAGCAAGAGTCTGAGTCAGGTGATGATCCATTCATCAGTCAGAGGAAACATGAGGCACTGAAAATTTAGTGCAAAACCCCAAACTCACAAAAACTAGCCACAGTTTCCTATCACAGGGGATGTGACTCATATCTCAGCAGGGGTACACATACCTTATTACAGCCACAAAAGAAAACGTGTCTCAAGCAAACTTGTTCCCCCAACATAATTTGCAAAGAGCAGTAATTTGGTGAAGATCTTTTGAAACTTACAAAGTAATTTATTTCTTCGTGGTTGGCCCATATTGCTATGCATGGTTCTTACTACAATGACTTGATTTAGGGAACAAAATGATGGGCAATTAATCCTTTAGTTATATTCAGCTGAATCCAGAGTCAAATGAAGATGAACAGAAAGAAAAAGCCCTTGGCTGACCAACCTCTGGACCTCCCAGAAAGTGCTCCTACACTGTAGGGATGCCCCCACCACACCCATGAAGAGCTCCTAAACTGGCCCAGGTGGATTCCTATAAATGCACTGCTTTTCTTGATTGTAGATAAGGGTGAGGTACAAAGGAAGGTACTGCTGAGAAAGAGAGAGATCATAAAATACATATTTTATACTCATCTGAATATAGTTCTTGGAACAAAGAACTTTTTCTTAAATACATCTCTAAAGTTGGAGTGCAGATTTGATGACTTTGTTGAAAAGTAAAGAATGTGAGGAATGAATGAGAGGATAGCATGGACACCTTACATATACATCCCCTCAGTTATTTAGCATTAATTCATTACATGCCTATTATGTGCCAGGGATTTGATAACAAAAGGAATAAAACATGAGCCATACCCTGCATCCATCCAGGGCATAGTGCATGAGATAGCCATGTAAACAAGAAATTACAGCAACATGATAGAATGTTCATTAAAGGTCCCTAAGGGAACATAAAGGGTAAAAGTATCTAATTCTTTCTAGAGGTCAGGAGAGATCAACCTGTAGGCAATGTTTGTAAACTGAGTCTTGCAAGAGAAATCTCTAGTTCTAGAATATGAAACAAAAGGAAATTCCAGGGAGAGGGAATAACACAGACATAAGCTAAGGGGTAAAACACCATTGCTTGATTTCCATGTAACAAATTGAAGGGTCACAGAATATGTTTGGTTTTCACTACTTTGACTTTGAGTATATTTTGAGTCTGAGGGTATGAAAACTAGTCTTTAAATGAGAATGAAAATAATATCAAAGCATTTTGTCAAAAAAAAGCATTTTCTGCCATACTTTTGCTTAAGTCTTAATTCTTTGACGGTAAAACCACTTCCAGTTTTTTCTTCCATTTTAAGTTTTATTTAAGGTTTCTTAGGGATGAATTCTTCCTTCTCTGAGCAAATATTTGTAGGATTTGATTCACCCATCAGCTTTTTGATCTGAATGAGTCTATGGGTTCCAGTTTTTGCTAAAGGAAGGGAGATTGAGAGAGAGACAGAGAATTCTTCAATAAATGCAATATCCCCGGGACAAATTTTATAAATATAAATCTAAATTTTACCAGGTATCATCTTACTTGTCAATTTTTATTTGTATTGATTATTTCTTTTAACAATATTCATTAAAAACTGAAAAAAAAGACAGATACCCATTTCTTAATCAACTAGAAACACTGAGGGAACTTCCTTTAAATAGTTGTCCAATTTTTTGGTAGTCCTATGTTCACTAGTGGTCTTTGCTACTTCAGGTCCAAACAACAAATGATAAATGTTGAAGACAAAATGTCCTGTTTCAGAGAGAGCCCATCCAGGATATGTAACTTCCTGTTTGATCTACCACCTAGATTAACCCACAGACCAACTATGGAATTCCAGATTGCCTTTCGGGAATGTTACAATCCTCTAGAAAGTAATTACTCAATTAAACAGCATATACTGCTGGCAAAAAGGGGTTCTTTAAAATACCTTACGTCATGGTGGGGACTTGATAATAGGGGAAATGTAGTAACCACAATCTTGCTCATGTGAAACCTGAGCATAAGCACATCTTAGTAAAAAAAAAAAGATATCTTAAATCACAGTTCAATCTTAAATTAGGCATTCCATTCTTCCTTGGTTTTCTGGATTATATCCATAAATTCCAGGTGCCATTTAAATCAGTACCGTCCTGCGTTAAACCTATCCATGTCACGTTCAGCCCTTCCTTATCATTCACTCTGCTCAAGCCATTTTAGTTCATTTGTTTCTTGGGCATCAACCTTTAGAGCTGCATTATCTTTTCTTTACATTCTTCAGAAGTTATATAGAATTTATGACTTTAAAAAAATGAGCTAGATCTCCTTTTTTACTTTCATCATTTCAAGGATTATCACCTTCAAATACGATTTAATCTTCATAGACAAGATCTCCTGACATTTAGTACACTGAATAGTTATTTAGTCATTTAGCAAGGCTCTCAGTGAAATGAAGTATCCTTCCCTAAAGTGGATTAGTAGCTCCTAAAATGGTGGTTTGATATGTCAGATGTATTTTGTATTTGTTTTTATTATAGAATCAGGTCTAATGTTTGAAGTCCAATTAATTGGACTCATTCTCACACTTCCATGTTGTTGTTATATGAGGAGGAAAACACCATCAGAATTCATTAGCATTATTATTATTATTTTCTATTTTGGTATCATTAATATACAGTCATATGAGCATCACTGTGGTTACTAGATTCCCTCCATTATCAAGTTCCCATCACACACCGCATTACAGTCACTGTCCATCAGTGTAGGAAGACATTAGCATTATTTTTTAATGGCATTTAAAGATAGATTTCAGACATCTCTTCCTCTCTCAGATATTGCTGTTTTCTGACACACCCCACACAAAGTACCCAAAGTCCTGCTGATGCAAATCAAGATTGGTGGCCCCCGAGGCAGAGAAGTTTCAGCGTTCACAGTTAGTCTGACAAAAATACCTCATATAACTACCTTTTGCTAATAGTTTCTATTTAAACAAAAAAATTCAAACTTTCATCTTCAAATTGTTAAACTTTATCTAAATGGCTCAAAATCCTTAAGAAGAAAAAAAGGAGAACAGAAATGATTTTCTAAATAATACAGCATGGCTATATCTACATTCCTTTTAAGGCACTTCCTAATTAAAGAACTAGAGGATATCTTAGTACCTGTGCATTAATTAGAAATTCAAACATTGAGAACTTTCAAAATACACATTTTAGCCTCTCTTCTTTGTAATTTACCCAACTTCCAGTTTAGGTAGAACTTTACTGTGACACTTTTATAATGCAGGTTGAAATTCTAACCTTCCAAACACTTTGTGATTAAGGATCTGGGTGCTATGGATAATAAATTCAAGTTCTCTGGTGACTGTTTGCCTTTTGCACATATTCAAATGGCCTTATTTTTAATTGGCTTAGTTCAAACTGTACATAAAGCCCTCTTCGCCCTCCCGTGGCTATGTCCTTCAGCTCTCCCCCCAATCCCCTCCCCGCTCTGCTCCACCATCCTTATTCCTATTCTTGTAATTTTACTCTTGTAGTCCAAGAACCTCTATTTTTTGGTTACTGCCTCCAATGGAGAGAGTAGCTGGATTTCTCTAAGCAGTTGTGTTTATACAATTTGGAAGTGAACTTCAATTTTCAATCAAATCCTTACTTACTCACTCAGTAACCTAGTATGGTTTCCTAGTACTGCCACATCACATCTGTACTCCTCTGCTTGCATTTAAAAGCAATAATTTCTGGTAGCCTGACATCTAACACATTACAGAGTTTTATAAGCATCTTTTCTAATAACCTACATTATCAAATTAATGATAATGTAGTCAGTAGCCAGCCTGGCTCAGTGTTCTTCTTGAGCTAAAAGCTGCATAATTTAAGAAAAGGATCAGCACAAGTTCTCTATTCCAGAACCATAGCTGGCCACCTTTTCTTGAAAAATCCTTGATTATTTTGTATTACTAAGAATCAGGCCAAATTCTTTAATCAGTTTCCTTGACTGAAAATATTCTACTTCAACCTAATAAGGATGTATCTGTTAACTTACAATGAATGAGTGGGGGTTGCACAAAGGCAAGTGAAACTAATACATCCGATCTTGTGATTTGTAACATCTATGGATGTTTAGCTCAGTGTTGAATTCAATTTAATGTTGAATCATTTCAGGAAATCCAAAGCGTTCTCATTACACAAGAGTGAGTGTGTTTCCTCAAGGAGGTACAGTACTTGGCCTCTCCTAGATGGGTCTGAATCACCACTTCGTCTGGCTGCCATACAAGTACATATTGTTTTATTGAATAAGAGGGTAAAAAGTCACATAAAACAGTGCATACTACAAATGGCCAGGGAATAATTTGACTTGCCTTGGTGCAACTTAATTTACACATTGGACTTCTAGAGAAAAAAAGAAAGCCTTTCCATAAATACAGCTTAGTCTGGGCACACGAACCATGAATGGCTTTGATTATTATTTTTTAGATGAGATCCCTTTTTTGGATTATAATATGTTAAAGATAAAATAAAACAACTTGCAGACAGGGAGAAAATTAAATATAGAACTAAAATAGGATCAGGAGGGCTTACAGTAGGTAAAATAGAAGAGGAAGACAAGAATGTAGATTTTTCTCAGATTTCTAACCTTTTATTCCCAACTCGACTGAATAAAATACATGTCTTTCTTCATAGGGTTGAATTTTTCTCTCAAACTTCTGATTCGTAGTCATTTTTAATGTTTGACATATTGTCTCCAGAAAGAAAATATGAACTTGTTTTACAAGCTCAGACCACATGCAGGGGTATTGCTTTAAATAGAAGAATCTTGATGGTTTTGCAAATTTTCCTTGTTCTATACAATGTCAACATCTCTGGAATTTGATATATATGAGGATGTTTAGATAAACACTGTATACAGTGATCCTGATTTGAGCATTTGTATTAGGGAAGAGAAAATAAGACTATAACTAGAATATTAGCTGGATATTTCCAAATATAATGTGCATTTATCCTGAAATACGCAGCTAAGACATGCTACATTTTAAACGTTGTTTTTAGTATTTCAATATAGGTTTTTATTTCTATACATCAATTAATTATAAACTTTACCTCCTTCTCTAGAAGGCAATTTAACACCAGACTGGGATTTTGCCATGGTTTTATGTAGTACTAAGTTTTCTGAGATATCCTTTGGGTTGTAGATTACTCCAGCTCACATTGTCCCATCAGGTTGGTCTTCCGGCCCCATGCTGAGGGTAGAGCAATCTTTGGTGAGCACCAGGCCTTGGATCCAATTCCCCTGGGGCACCTCATGGCCATTTGCCCTCATTTCCTGCCAAGTCCTCCAGGCAGTATCAAGAGGGAGTGGAAATGCATTTTCCTCTACTGAGTCTAAAAATGTCTTCTCATCTTGACTGAAATCTCTCTCTCTTCAAACTCTCTCCTCTTGCATGTGCTGAGGCTTTTAGAAATGCAGTCTGCAGAGCTCTGGCTCAGACCTTTCATAGGCAAGAAACCCAGCCCAGAGTCTTCTACCTGCTTGAATGCAGGAAGAGAAAATGGAATATATTTCAAAATATTGTCCTGTCACAAATGTTTTCTTGCTATTAGATTCTTCAGTTCCTGAATCTGGACCATAATACCTGACTTTCACAACACAATTTGGTTTTGAAGGGCTTGTGGGAATTTGAAACTCAGCTTGCTATGATGTTGGTTAAGAAAGATGGATCTTAACATACATGGACTTAGAGTTAAAGGTTATGGCTTGAATTCTGCCCCTTACTGCTCAACTGCCACGACAGGTAACTTTCCCTAACTTTTCCCATCCTCATTCCTTTAGTTCAGGCTTTTATTTGTCTTTTACCTGGACCACCATAATAATCTTCTAACTGGTCCCTCTGTCTCCAATCTGATCCTCTCCAGTCTATCATGGATCTTAATGATATACACAATATGGTCATATGATAAAACCCTTCAATGATTCCCTGTTGGCCAGAGCTCAAAGTTCAACTCACAGCAAGGGTTCAAGACCCTTCATGACTGGTTTCCTCATGCCATTCATTGGCAGATACTCCCAATTGTCTTCCAAATTTCATTTTTTCTCTTTTCTATATTAATATCAGCACACATTTTTAACTGAGCACATTGGCCACCATAGCAAAATCGATCAGAAGTCTCCAACAGTTGATGTGGCCATGCAACTAGTTCTGACCAATTGTAAACACAAGTATCAGAGGGTAGCTTCTAAGAATCTCCCTTACAAGATAACTGGCATATGCCTCTGTTCTTTTTTTCTCTTCCTTTCCTCCTTTTTGCTGCTTATAAAGTAAATGCGATGGCTGAATCTGGAATAGCCATTTTGGACCACCAAGAGATTGTGGAGATGGAAGTCATGTGCTGGGAAACAAGATCAAATGAGCATGAGTTTCTGAAGACTTCATCTCACCAACTCACCGTACCAACCCGGACCACCCATTCCTCACTGGTGACGTATTCCTAAAGAAAACACTCATTGACCTTCCTTCTCCGCTCACGACCATGCCGAATAGTTTGCTCTTCTTGAATTCATCACATAATTCCTTGCTTCTGTGCTTGCTGATCCTCTGCCTTATGCTTAACCTTTCTTGGCAAATTTCTTTTTATTGAGACCCACTTCAAGGGTCTCCTCCTTTTTGAAGACCAGTCATTCACAGCAAAGCAAATCTGTTAATTCTTTGCTTTTGCCAGTGGTATATCTAGTACAGCTGCCTGACATAGTACTCCTTGTTACCAGTATCAATGTTTTATTGGTCTATTTGTTCTACATAACAGATGGTAAACCTCTTCAAGTCGTGACTACATTTTGTTTTGTTTTTTTAATCTTTGTATTTCCAGTACCTAGCTCATAATTGTGTCCAAAAGTATAATTACTGGATGAATGAATAATTGAATAAAATTCTCTGAGATTCCATTTTCTTATCTGTAAAGTAGAAATAATTATAATTCCCATCCTTTGAATTTTTTGAAAATTATCTGAGATGAGAAATGAGAAGGCTCTTTGTAAACTATAACACATTATCAAGAACACTAAGATGGTGTGGGTTTATCTAAATTTCTATTATCTAGTCAATCACCTTGCACAGATATAACTTCTATATAATCAAGGCTATTGATCTACTTTAAATCTCCAGGAAATGGAAACATAAGATAAACTGGAAAGCGGGCACGTTTCTAATCTCAACAATGTAAAAATTATTAATAAACCAAGGATTTTTAAGGCGAATTTAATTTCTATTGGTAGATGAGTATACTTGAGTCAAGCTATCCTATAAACCTTAGCTCTAAGTAACCTCTTCGGCCTCTGAACAAACATACTAATGGCAAAATAGTTGTACTTCAGTTAAAACAGAAATAATACATGTCAAAGAGCTTCCACTTGCTGGAATCACCTCTAGATTATAGAACCGTAAGAGCCAAGAGCTCAGGACTAGCACCGTTTCCCCAAGGCAGCTGCTTTAAGAGAGCTTGAATGGGAGGAGCTGAAGCAGAGGCAAGATGTACTATTGTTTCTGCCACATTAACTTAAGCAGCCAGTGAACTCTGGACATCCTTTCACGAAAATGGTCCTGCTTACTTCTCTCTTGGAACTCGGATTCTAAGCTCTGCATCACCGTGAAAATCCTTCACCAGAGCCACTGTGTGATTCTGATTCTGCTGCAGAATTCTGGTTCTTCAACTGTCTGCAGACAAAAACCTTCCTTCGGTTCTCTAAGACTTCCCAGCACCAAGATCTTATGTCTGGGGATCTAAAAGCCCCTACTTACTGCAATCAATTTGCTCCTACCACTTGAATGGAATCCAGTCTTGTTTTGCCCATGTTTTCCTGTCTGTGGAGGCTTGTGGGGGTGAGGAAGAGTAGGTTTAATGCCACCTCTTACATAATGAATCAAAGACATAGGCTTCTAAAGCCTAAAGCATTTGTAAGATCTCCTGTTAAAAATATAGAAGATTTAATTACCTTCACTCTTCTATTTAAACTGATTTCAGGAGATACAGGGTTCAAAGTGAAGTGGGGGCTCTTCTCCTGCACATATTTGCAAATGCACAAAGCTGGGTCTGTTATGTCCTGTCTGAAAGGCTATCTATTTGTACAGCTTTATGCATCTCTTCACAGAACACCCATGAAGTCACAGCTCATATTTCTGCTTTAAATATTCGATCTTTTGGCTTTAAACACCCATAAGGGTTATTTGTCAAAATGGATCTTAAACCTCACCCCACGGCTCTGCAGATCTTTAAAGTAATGCTGGAGGGGTGGGAAGGAAAGGGTGGGGGTGATGGGAAAAGTCAGCCATTCAGCAAGCATTTATTGAGTGCCAAGTACGTGCAGAGCATATGGTATCTGGTAATAGGTGCTGTGAGGGGGATAAAAAAGCAATGGAATATGTGTTCATGACCTCAAGACGAAGGAGACAGAAACATAAGCACTGTCAGTTCCATCCTCAATCCAGACATTTTAGCCTTGTTTTCCAAAGGAGAGCAGGAGCCAGCAACCTGGGGCATGTATGAGCATTTTAGCAGCAGCAGTGCTCATGTGCATGTGTGTGTGCACAAGTGTGTGTGCAAGAAAGACAAGAGGAAAAGATATGTGGGTGGAGGGAGGGGATTGGGGTGATCAAAGAGTCATGCCTTGTGTGGAAGCTCCTTTTCTGATGTTTTCTCAACATCTTCTGACCCAAGATGCCTTCATATAGCTCTCTGTGAACCCAGCAGCAAGCTTCCATGTTCTCTTTCCACAACCATACATTCACTCCCCATCTTCCAGATCCTTGGAGTCCTGGTTCTTTGTTTTTCCAGATTTGTGTTTGTTTGAGTCTTAGAAAGACCAAGCTTCCCTGCTTCTCCTGATCATTCATTCCTAGTCCAACTCTGGTTCTAAACTGCTCTGCGGTCAGTTGAAAGAACACACATTGTACACGGGCTGGGTGGACCCAGGAGGGCTGCCTTCCTGGGCTCAGGCAGAGGTGGCCTCCCCAACCTCCCTGGCTCCTGTGCAGTGACTGGGGACTTGGATACCACCGTGAAGTACTGCTGAGCCCTTAGGGACTATGCAGAGTAGTGAGGAGGCAGGCAGGCTTGGATTTGAATCCTACTTCCACTGGTAACTACCTTATAAAACCTTAAAAAAAAAACACATTTTGAGCCTGGAAATTCTTTCATAGCATTATGATGATAGTTACATGGATTAATACACATAAAGTGTTTAGCGCATAGCAAGCCCTCAATAACATTTTAGCTCCTATTATAATGAATATAGTTTCATAATATTCATGCATTTGCTTTTAGACTTTTCTTTGAGGCCTCAGATACAGTTGTTTTGCCCTGCAAAGTATGACTAAGAGAAAAACAGGAAATGTGACTTACTCCATCCATTAAACAAGCCTTTTTAAAGTGCTGAGTGCATTGCCCATTACTGTGTCAGGTCCCTCCCTCCTGCTTCCTTTCCTCCATCCTTCTACAAACATGTATTGTGTGTCTATGAGGTGCCAGGCATTGCGTTAGATGTTAGGAAAACAGCAGTGAGATAGACATATGTTTCCTTCCATCACATAGATTATGATCCAGGAGGAAAGATATTCCACAAGTACAGCCACGGGTAGAACCAGAGTTAAGTTCTAGGTGCTGTAGTAGCACTTATGGAATAGGGAGATCTTATCCAGTCTGCAGGGTCAGCAAGACCATCATGTCAGGAGTTCCCATTTTTGAAACCAGTTCTCAAAACAGTTAGTGACTCGGCTGCCCTGACATCAGTGGTGTTTTTATTGTGCTTCTAGACAAAGCTGGCATTTTCTAATGAGCTATCAATCAAATCCACGAATTTCCAATTCATATTTTAAGTGGCAAAATGACTCTTCATTGGAAGATTTGGACATAATGCCTACTGAGAAAGGGACGTATATAAGCATCAAGATTTAAAATAATGAATTCATAGGTACAGCCTGGTGTGTACTTTATGAATACTTAATATAATGTGTCTTTTATTAGTCATTCTATTCCAAATTTAGTCATGTAGTGCAGATTTTACTAGAATATTTCTTTGTACATCATCTTCCCTTGATTAAGACAAAAGCCAGATTATGAATATGGTTCTAAAACTTCTCAAATCATTTGTATCTTTCTCTTGCAGCTAATAGCTTCCATGCCATTATAGAGAGGATGAAGGTTTAAGGAATGTATGCTTATTGACTACCAATTATGTGTGAATGCTGTATGTAATCTCATTTAATGCTATAGGAGCCTTATAAAATAGGTCTTTTTTCTATCTCTTTTTTATACGTTAGAAAGTTGAGGCTCAGAGAGCTTAAGAAATTCGCACACAGGGCTTGTATTCAAGCCAAGGCTACCTGATTCTAAATATACTCCCAATTAGAGCATGAATGATCTGACCATTCACAGAAAGTCACACAAGAGTTTATTTCCACCCATGCACAGCATTTTAAAATTTATATGACCCCTGCAAGTCTGAATAGTCACACAACAGTCAGAGTATAACTTATAAAAATCCAGTTATAGTCCTTGTATCACAAATTTTGTGCAATATATTCTGGGCTCTAGAACTCCTTTCACTTTTTTTGCCCTAAAGCTATATTTCTTTGAGATTTTTTTCCGTGCATTATAGTTTTAGTTAACAGAATAATAAAAACCATTTCACAAGCAGGAGAATAATCATATATACATCCCTGTCTAAGATTATAATTTTATTTGCCTGGACTGATTAAAATTCTCTTTCAAGCATAGCAAACTTAAAAATTTGTCCTTATTTATTGTGCTTAAAATGAAGCCAGTATCTTCCTTCAGGACTGGATTAACCTTCCTGCTTTCCATTTCTTTCCACCGAGCCACCTGTTTTCCCCAGGCACCTGTGCTCAAATCCTTGTAGCCATCTTGGACTCTTCCCCATTCTCCCTCCTCCTCATTCGCCCTCATCCAGACAGTCATCATTTATAATAGAAACAGCTTTTGTATCAAGTGGCAATACACATTCACCCTCTCATCTGACCACCTCTTCATAGAGGCCACCTACTGTGATTGTTGTCAATTCCATATTACCAATGAGGAACTAGGCTTCAGACATCAGAAGCTGATGCTCAGAAAAGGGAGGATTCGAACCCAGGACTTTATAGACCAGAAAACACCATCCAGTCTTCCTTCATCATCAGGCTTCTGCTCATCTATTTCATTTCCCAGGAGCTCCCCTTGAGTCAGACCTGCATTTCCTTATGCTCAAATGAGTGCTCTGGTTCCCTGAAGATTCATGTTCCTCACCTTTGGTCCACATCCCATGTGCCAAATCAGATCTATCTTCTCAGCCATCCATCCATCTTTTCCCACTGTTTAAAGCAGTAGTTATGAATTTAGTAAAGCTACTGACAGTCAAATAATAATAGTGTTTTGTCCATTTACAGAAAAAGGAAACATTTATTTCTTAAAATAAGCATTTTAAATTTAGTATTTTAAATATATCTCTTCCTTATGGATTTTTTCTTAAACTTTTATCCTGATCACCAGCTAATAGGAGTATATAGTGATCTCATTTTGCCTGCAGACGGTTTCTAGAGACTCTGTCACGTGTCACTTTGAGAAACACAGCCCTCGATAGTAGATGTTAAAATAATGGCCATGACCTTCAAAACTCTGTCCCCAGGTCACATTTCTACTACTTTTCAATCCATCACCCTTCCCTATATGCTGTGGGTTGAAGTTCCTAGTCCAGCATATAGGAATATCCAATTGATGCTTATTGTCCATCAGTCTACTCAGAGTTTGTAATGCCCTGTGCTGCACTACATTTTTATGCTTTGCATGTGCAGAAGCCCTGGCTCCCAACTTTTTCCTTTCCTTTCCTTTTTCATACATTTAAAAAGATAAAATACACTATTTATTGAACTCTTCTAGTGTTCCAGACACTTCCCAAGGGCACTACCTATATTAACTCATTTAAGCTCGCCAGTACCCTATGCAGTGGGAATTAGCAAGACCTCTTTCTGGGCCTCGGTTTCTGAATTTGTAAAATAGAGAATAAAATAATACTTACCTAATAGGATCATTGTGAGGGGTGAGTGAGTTAATACATGAAGTTCCTAGGACATGGTTAGCTCTTAATAAATGTTAGCTATTATTATTATTATTATTATTATTATTATTATTATTATTATTATTATTATTATTATTTTATGCCATCTTTGAACTGTGGACATATAAAGCTCATGTTGATTGAGGACTTGCTAGTAGCCAGTAAAACCAAGATTTGGACTTGGCCGTGTCTGTGGAGTCTCAATCACTGGGCTCCACTATCTCCCTTGCTCTTTATTCCTACTTATATATCTCACCCCCTCTAGGAAACCTTGGTCTCTCAGTTATGTTCCTAATATCTTCCTTGATACATCATGATATGTATAATATCTTAAATATATGAAATAATTTCTGTTATCTCAAGTGTATTAACAATTAGGTACAGATCTCTACTAGTGACATAATTTTTCCATTTCTTGCTTGTGTTGGGGGCCTGCAAGACTTCCCCCTGGTCCAGCGATTTGCTAGGAAGACTCACAGACATGGTCACAACTAAGATTTATTCCAACAAAAGGATACAAAGCAGAATCATCAAAAGGAAAAGGTGCCTGGGACAAAATCTAGAGGAAACCAGGTACAAGCTTCCAAGAGTCCTTTCTCAATGGAGTCACACAGGATGTGTTACTTCCATCAGCAGTGAGTTTTGACAACCCATGTGAAATACTGTCTACCAGGGAAGCTCATTGAGACTCAGTGCCCACAGTTTGTACTGGGGGCCAACCACATAGGCATGCTCTGCCTAGCATGTAATAAAATTCCAGACTAGGAATTCTTTCCTTTATTCTTCATGGGAATAATGAAAGCAGCTGTTCAGCATGAACCACACTGCTTGTCCAAATAGTTTAGGCACCGTCACTCTTATCAGTGCTGGGTATGGTGGGAATCTCCTGTAATGTTAATTTTATGTGTCAACTTGGAGGGCTTTTTTGAATCAGAGTAACATTTAAGTCAGTGAATGTTGAGTAGGCAGATTGCCGTTCTTATTATGGGTGGGCCTCATCCACTCAGTTGAAGGCCCGAATAGAACAAAAAGACTGGCCACCCCCGTAAAAGGAAACTTAAGCCAATTGCCTTGGGGCTTCAAATCAGCTCTCCTGGGTCTTGAGCCTCCTACTTCACACTGCAGATTTTAGACTTACCAGCCTCTAAAAATCACATGCGCTGTTCCTTATTATATGTATGTGATTGATATATATCCTTTTGGTTCTGTTTCTCTGGAGAAACCTGACTAATTCACCTCCCCAGATCCAAGTTCCCAGGTGCTGGTCAAGGGTCAACCTTGTAAGCAAGTTTTCCAAAGTATAGCAGTCTCAGGCCTGCTGTGTTAACTCTTTTCTGCATGCTACTAGATTTTACAGCAATAGCAGCAGCCAGAAGGCAGTAATACTGTGGAGCAGCAGAGCCTGTGAATAACACGAAACCATGAGGTGGAGAGAAAGCAAATAGAGGGAAGTTGGCTGGTCGTAGCAGAGAAGTGAAGGCAGCAAAGAGTCCTAGAGTAGTGGCTTCATGGTTGTGGTGGAGCATCTGAGTAGGAAACAGGAGTTGTCCATAACTTGGGGAGCAAAATGAGCAGGTAACAAGATGCTCTTTTATTCCACAAGCCCTGACTACATAATTGTGGTTTGTGGTGGATTAAAGATGGCCAGAAATTCCTTGCCACTCTGCATGATGATGTAGAGTCTGTTTCTCCTCTCCTTGAATCTAGGTTGGGCTGGGTTTTGCTTTAACAACAGAATACCACAGAATTGACATTGTGGCTCTTCCAGGCATAAGCCTTAAGAAGGCCTGGAAGTGTCTGCATTTGTGCTCTTGGAAGCCACAAGTCCTCCTGTCTTGAAGTCTGGCAGCTACTTTGCTGGAGAAACAATGTGGAGAGAAAGAGAGAGAGAGACGCCCATCTAGTCCCCAGCTGTCCCAGCTGAGGTCCATGCATGGCGGTGAAGTTATTCTGGGTGTTTCAGCCCAGCTGACACTCCCAGTGACAGCACCAGCCTGAACAATGCCAGGCAAGTCCAGCAGAAGAATCGCCCTGTCACACCCCACTCAAATTACAAAATTGTGAGCAAGTAATAAAATGGTGTGACCTTAAACCACAAACTTTAAGGATGGTTTGCTTCATAGCAAGAGATAACCAATATGGTGAGCAGTGAAAAGGCCTGAGAACCCCAGCTTCACTGACTTGGAGGGGACATCAGAGCAGAAGGCTGGAGGTGTCTGTGGCAGGGTGGCCGGATGACTCCACGAGATTGACACAGGTACTCTTTCCAGTTTCCACTGTTTCACAACACTGACATGTGTCACCTCAAGAAGGAAACAGTCTGTACCCTTCTGAATTAAGCTTTCCCCTAGAATCTTTTCCAGACTTCCCCAACCCTCAGACCGGAGTTTGTGAACAGCAGATGGAGGTCCCACGCATGGTGAGTCATGTTTGTTTATGCGATGCCTCTTGCCTTAGTGGACATCTTAGGTCATTTCAAAAGTCCCATGCTCTGAAGCTCGTTTCTTCACTTGGGGAGCCAAAATACAAGGTATAACCTCATGTCCAGTGAAGAGACTCAGTATGTGCCTGAGTGCGTATGTGCAGGATACCAAGCCAGTGAGTCCACAAATGTAATGGTTACCCCCGAAACCAGTCTCCCTGAGTTTATTGACCGAATCAATAGGTCATTTAGTTGTAGCAGAAACTGGACCTATGATTAATTGTTGCAAATATTTTCATCTCTCTTTTATGAATGAGGAAACCAAGAGGGAGAGGCAGAGAGAGAAATATCCCAGGAATTACGCAGAGCTGCTGGACAAGTCCAAATTGAAGGTAGGGATATAATCCAGGGCTCCCAAATCTCTCTTCAGGGTTTTCTCCATTATTGACAGCATTAGTTTTCATTGATATGTTTGTAGATCTCCCAGCTGGAGAGGACACAGGCTCAGCCCAGCACCTTTTTTATTACCTTAAGTGCAACGTATTTCCTCTTTGCGATGTCACTGTTTTACCCCACACACTTGATTAGTTTCTTATGGGCAGTCTCAACCATCTCTTGGGGTGGCAGGGGAAGAACTGATAAGAAATAAATTCCCAAAGGATCATGTGTTGAGAAAGAATATATAAGCCCAGCCAGCGGGGGGAGGGTGGAGAGTCTCTCCCCACTGATTATCTTGGGAGAAAGAATTGCCTAACTTAGAAATATGACATTTTTTTAGACCACCTCATTTCATCTGATAAAAAAATGACCACTTTCCAATAGGTTTATATGAAAGAAAATGAATGAAAACAGCTAGGAGGTAATCTAGAATGGTAAATCAGAGTGAGTCAAACTTACATGTACATATCCAGTCAGCAGACACTCTGTTTTATTTACAGCATATGGTGACTCCATCCATCCATCCATCCGTCCATTCATCTATTCAACAAACGATGATTAAACGCCTACCATGTGCAAAGCCACTTGAGGTAAAAACCATACTTCCTGCTCCCAGAGACTGCTTTTACAGTCTCATAAAGGAGATAAGACAAGACATGAACACAAAAAACTAGGATCAAGGTAATAAATGAGTAAGTACCACAGGAGGGAAAATTAAGGTGAGACGGAAGTTCAGAAAAGGGAGACACCACTTCTGGCCAAAGGAAATACACAGTCGAATGATTCCTTAAAAGTATAATCTATCACCCTCCCTCCAACTCCTGATTTAAAAGTCTCATGTAGTTATTAGTTACATGACCTTGGGCAAATCATAAATTTTCTGTGTCTCAGTTTTCTTATCTTTAAAAAGGAAAAGTTGGACTAAATGATCTTAAAGGTCCTTTCTGCTCTGAAAAACTGAAAGACATAATTTTTCATGAGAAGACCCCGCTAAATGTATGGCACTCTATTCTTTATACAACAGAGTAACTCTTTAAACCTAAGCGAGATCATGTTACCCATGGCTTAAAACCCTTTCATGCATACATTTCAAAGAAGACCCACACTCCTTTTGATGGTGCATGAGGTCCTGTGGCGTCTGGCCCCGCTCTCTCCCCAACCTCATCTCCCAGGTCTCCTGCTTCTGTCACAGGACCTCTTTTCCATTCCCTGAATGCACCAAGCAGGACCTTCACACACGCTGTTCCTTCTGCCAGGAATGCCTCTCCTCTTCTCTTCACAAAATATGTGCATGTGTATATAATTTTTAGGAAAGGAATAGAAGTACACAGTTTAAAAGAGCTAAATGATGCTTCGGGTTAGAACCCAAACCCAGAGGCTTGGGAGGCTGAGAGGAACAGAAATCATGCTCCTACATAAAGATGTGTGCTTAACCCCTTGTTTCCAAGCCCCTCTCCCCCACTGCCTCTGGGTCTGGCATCTCGGGTATGGAACAACTCACCTTTTCCATGGAACACAAATCCTCTGGAATCCTGGCATGGTGGGGGAGGGCCAGTTAACTCAATAAGAAGGAGGGAGGACAGAATCTGGGGGTCTAGGTTTATACTCACTTTCACAGCATTCTCCTGATTTACTCCCCACACCTCTGACCCTTGCTGCTCATCAGGGCCTCCCAGCTCCTGGGGGCTCTCTAGGGAGCTCAGGGCTGTGGCTTGGCTTCTTTTACTTTGGCACCCTGTTTGCAAGCACTTGTTACTCAGCACACCTAACTTTGCCAAGTCCTCTGTCTACTTTTTATCTTCTAAAACTGTGCTCACTCTCTGCAATCACAATTCTCTCCCTCTTCACCCATTCTTTGTTCTTCTGAGTTCCTTTCTCATTAATTCTTTTTAGAGTCAATAATAGCAGGGTTTGTGGGTAGAGTAAGGTGAAAGAATGTCTTATATCTTCCATGTTTAACTGGGGTGCTTCTTCCTTATCTCACGTTCACACTTTTCATCTTTACTTATCAGGCTCAAAGTCAGAGGTGGACTTCCCTGACCACGTATCTGAGAAGATCATCCTACAGTTATCTATCAGATAACGATGAACTACGATTAACTATCAGAACACCCTGTTCATTTCCTTCATGATGTTTAATATGATTAAAGCTGAATCTTCATTTATTGATTTATTACTTTTAAAGACGTATGTTTATCACTTTGTTTAAGGTCTGTTTGCTCTCACAGGACTGCAAGCAAGCTCAAGGGAGGCAGAGACCACATCTACTTCCTTCGACCAGTTTATAATGAGTGCTTAGCACAGGGCTTCGAGTGCTTAGCACAGGGCTCCACTGTAGCAGATGCTCAAGAATTCTTACTGATGAATGTCAACAAGCAGGAAAATCGAATCTTGGACTCTACTGATGGAGCACCACCAAGGGACGAGCAGGCCAGAATGCCAAAGACAAAGATGAGTATTGTATAACTGTATTTCGGCATAGACTCTGGAGCCAGACTGTGAGTGTGTGTTTAAATTCCAGAAGCAATGATCCCTTAGCTGTGCAACCTTGTAGATGAATAACATAAACATGGAGATTATAATAGTATTCCTACCTCAGGAGACTATTGTAAGGATGAAAATAAGCTCTTAGAACAACGGCTAGCACAGAGTCAGTGCTACGTGAGTGTAGGCTGTTACTAATCAGAATACTTGGCTCAGGAAGCCTTTGGCTGGGTGAGAATCAAAGTTTTGCTCTGAAAATTTAGGGCTAACCTTCCATAGAAGAAAGAACTGGCATGTCTGGAATGTTTAGAATCCAATTTCAAATTCTAGATTCTACTACTTAGGTCTTCATTGTGTTCACACTGATGTCAGGTAATTTATAAAGCAGGGCCCCTTGGGGTAGCTCCAAACAGAAGACTTCTTCTTGGGGACAAAGTATGGTGGGGAAGATGAGGTGAAGGATAATAGGAAGGAGGTAGCTTGATAAGCTTAAAAGAGCAGAAGACTTGGAAGGAGCAGGGAATAAGGGCGAAGAAAGGGGGCTTAGGCACTTGGCAGGCTTTGGTTGAAATGCCAGCTTTCCCACAATGAGCTGTATGATCTTGAGTGATTTGCTGGACCTTGGTGCCTTGATATCCTTAGCTATCTCAAACCTAACAGGAGATGTGCACAGAAAACATAGGCCAGTACCTGGTGCAGAGGAAAATGCTTTGATATTTAAATTACTACCATTATTGTTAGGATTAGTCAGGAGACCAGGGTTCAAACGCCACCTGTGAATCAGACTGGCAATGTGGCCTTAGAGGATTCACTTTCTTTTTCTACTTCCAAGAGACTCATATGTGAAATCCAGTGACTATATTTCTTTGCAGCTTGTAAGTCAGAATTCTACAGTCTCTGCACTAGCCCTAGCCCACTGCTTTGACACATGCACAAACTCCTGGGATTCTCTAGCTTTTCCAACTTTTGCCAGGACAGTATTTCTAAAATGTGGTCTGCTGCTGTGCAAAATTAACCTACATTACTATGTGAAAGGTCAGTGGAAGTCAGCCTCTGAGAAGGCCTTCTTGATCCCTATCTCCCAGTATTCACTTCCTAAATTAGCCCTCTCCCACAGGTAACCAGTGGGATTTTTCAGACATGTCAGAGTGTAACTTCAGAGACAGGGTTGTGAGAGGCATTTGAGACTCTCCTGTCACTTCTTGGATACTTCACTCTGGAGAAAGCAACCTGTCATGTCATAAGGACAGTCGAGCAGCCCTATGGAGACATCCATGTGGTGAAGAACTGAAATCTTCTGTCAACAAGCCCTAACTTTCCAGGCATAACCATCACATGATCACATGATCCTCCAGCCTCAATTAAGCCTTCGGTTTACTAGTTCCAGCCAACATCATTACTGCAACTTCATGGGCAACCCTGAGCCAAAACCACCCCACTGAGTGGTCCAAAATAACACTGTGTGTGATAATATGCATTTATTGTTGTTTCAAGCATCTCAGCAATTAGTTTTGCAGCAATAGATAACTGTACAGGGTTCCCTGGGAACATGGTATGTACAGTTGAGTCAGTATACAAGAGCAGACCGTGTAGCTAACCTGGACACGAGCTGAAACCCAATAAACCTTTGCAAAATTTCATTCATTTCTCTTCCCCTGTAGGTAGCATGCTGTTTCCCAGATCGTAACATTTGGGATTATAGTTCCTCTTGTTATTCTGAGATTGTTTTGCATAATGAGGCTTTAAGCTGCAGTTTCTTAACCTCCTAGGCCCGCTCCAGGGTCTCACAATTTTTGATGTCCTTCATTTGCAGTTTTCTTTCAAGGCCCTGACAGGGGCCTGTGCAATGTGTTCACATGGCCCTATGGTTAATAGAAATTGTGAAAGAACAATAGTTAACTACAGTCAGTTAACACCACTGTCTATGCTTGCATTCTGTCACACTTCTTCTCGTGTTCAGTGGCATTAGGGTGGCCATGAGCATTTGTGGTACTCAGCTAAGGGAAAGTTGAGTTTGATTTGGATTTAGCGGGATATGTTTATGTGGTTCACAGACACTTCTGTGTAAAGTTAAGAAATTTTGCAGTGTTGGGATGGCTTCGAGCAACACTCCTGAAAAAATTGCTGTGCTGACACAAAGCGGTGTGACCAGAAGTCAAATCATGGTGAAGAACATGCCCTACACTATGTCATACAGGCCCCAAGAGCAAGGGAGTCATGGAGCAGACATAAGGTGTGAAATAGACAGAGCCAGAAGCCCGTCTGAGAAAAGTTCTTCTAGTCTTCAGCGGTGTGAGACGGTAAACCAAAGCTTGACTAGATCAGAACCTAGTCAAAACTACCAAAAAAAACCACACCAAATTTAATCATTCATGACAGAGTAAAGTTTGAGTTATTTTTCTGTTCAGTCTGTAGAGAATTATATCCCAAAGTCATTCTCATATAAAGAAGTAAATGACCAAAAAAAAAAAAAAATGCAACCAAAAAATAAAAATTAGACAAGCATAGATGTATATCAATAACATAGCTATTATATTTTTCTGGATCTTGTGAAATCTGAGTTATTTGTTAGTTCTTAAAAATTTGTAATGCATTGTGATTTCTCTTCCTGAGTAAATATTCACTTCCAAGCCTGGTTTTGTATTCATAATTTAATGTTCTTCTAAAGAGCAACCCCAAAATTCTATTTGCTTCAGGCTTCACAAAACCGGGCTCTGCTACTTCCCACTTAGCTCCAGATGGCCGCAGGAAGTTCCTTCCCTTCTGTAGCCCCACCTCCAGCTCTGGCTTCCGTCTGAGCTGCTCTCCCCTCCCTCCTCGCATGTTCTCAGCAGCTCACATAAGCAGCCTCGAGCTCCCTTGCCTCTTGGTTCAGAACCCTTCATTTCTGAGTTCATACTCATATCCTCATCATTGAATTCTCACTCCTGGAAGCTGAGTTTCTTTTTGAAACCCTTATCTTGTTTGCTTTGACAGGAGTGCATGGCGGCCCAACACCCACCCCTGGCAAGGAATGTTCTTCCAAGTCTGTTATCGCCACCTGCTACATGGCCACAGCTAACCAAAGTTTTTTGAAGAAATGAATAGGCACATGATTATATTATGTATCTGTTGTCAGAAAAACAAATCATCATTTATGTGATCAGTTTTTGCTTAAGTTTCAAAATTTCATAGCTCCAGCTAGGCAAATTGCCATAACGCCCATGAGCCCTGAAAGTAAAGAAAATGTCACTACCGGTATATCACCTTTGCATTTCCATTGTTGAACATTTATCACCATGTTTTCTTCTCTTTCTGCCCTTTTGCTAGCCTCTCACTCTCACCTAACACATGCACTTGCATACACACACACACACACGATTGTACTTACATGCACTAGAGGAATTGATTCTGAATTACCTGAGGCATATGTTTAGAGTTATTTAATTTAATACTTAAATTTGCTACCCAAGTGCTCTGAAATCTGGAAAGGGAGAGAAGAGAGGAAATCCTATGGTCAGGAATAAGCAAGGCCCTTGTGAAGGTCAGAGAGGTCCTGTTCCAGCTTACAGTTTGTAGAAGATGAGAGACTCTCATCTTAAAATGGGCCTCAGGAGAGAGAAACGCATGTCTAGAAATAAATCTCTGTGAGTTTCTCATAGGTTAGCAGGAAGGATGCCTTATTTTCCCAGCAACAATACATTTCCTTCACTGAGATAACTGAGTTCTATTTTATTTCCTTGCAAACTAGATTATAACCCTCTAAAATGAAACACCTCACCCTATGATGTTTTCATGGAATGGAGTGGACAGCTGTTGTATTTGCCTGTCTAGTATCCATTCCCTGTTATTCTGATAACAGTCCATTGGGTTTATGATGGTGGGAGCTCACTCCATGCCTGGATCCAGGAGTAGCCCCAGGACTCAAACTGTGTCCCCCCAAAATAAAACTTGAATAAAGTGTCCAAAAAATGTAAATTGTTGTAATTCGTTTACCTCAACCTCAGTGGCCTGAAGAAAGTGTTCATTTATTCCTGGCCTCAGATGCTTGAACCTGTTCCTCTACTAAGACCTGGTTCTTTCATTTCCACCTCCAGCCTATAAGCTTCTCCTTAACCTTTCCATTATTTTCTTTCTTTCTTTTTTCCTTAAGGATTCCAGTGCCAGTTTCTGCAGCTTGCAGTCACAATGGAGTTATCATGAAAACTTAATTAATTTAATTGATTAACTTCTCAAGGGTCTTATTCAAGACCTTCATCAAGATCTTTGACTTTGATGGGTTTACAATCTAACATAATGTTTCTGAACTTTTTTTTTTTAATGGCAGGATATTCCTCAAAAGGAACCTAGTGGCTAAATCTAAATCTGAAATGGGAAATTCTCTGGTTGCTGCTGGGGGTGGGGTGGGGCTGGTAGATGCCTTGCCCGCTTAGTGTTCCCTCCGTGCCCTCCCCAGCACTCACACCGAATGGTCTCTGAGGACCCACAGTGGAATTCCATGGCTACATGTGCAACATACTAACAAATATCTCATCTCCTTCCAATCTCTAGTCAAATGTCATGTCTTCAAGATTTACCCTTCACCACACAATGGAAAATGACTGTCCCTACCCCTACCTTTTGTCCTTGTAATACTTTTAATGTGTTCTTTGTTTTAAAGGACCTACCAAATACTAAGATACAATACGATTTACTCACTATTTTTATTTTATTGTATTTTAAATTTATTTTGTTTGAATCCCTCCTATCTGGTATGTAAGTTCCACAAACAATTTTTTTTCTTTTTTCTTTCTTTTGTTTTTGTACAGTAATGTATCCTACGCACTTACAGATAGTGCCTGACACATGGTAGCACTCAATAAATATTCTTTGGATGAATGAATGAATGAATGAACTAATGTTACAAAAAAAGCAGTTTCTTAGGTGGACAGTTATTTCCTCAAATATTTATTGGATATCTTGAAACTTTACTCTGTATTCAAAATACAAGAAAAATAAAGATATTTAGAAAATCAAACCTTATTTAAATTAAAAAACTTTTTAAACTAAAAATTTTAAAACTTAAATTTTAAGTAAGGCTTTGTCTTATTCTAATCTATTCTTATTCTTGGATAACTCACTGGCATAATTTCTGATTCTAGAGAAAAGTAAATTTCCCTTCAATTTAAATTGTCTATTTAGATTGTGTTAGATTGGAAAATTAGTCTCAGTTTTCCACTCCCACACTGGTATAGCATTCTGTATCCATAACCCTTCATCATAGAACTTTGCAGTGCCTCCTAGGAGAGCAGGCAGGCCATTCATCTCTGACGTTGGCTTTGTTGTGTGATTTCCTTGGCCAATGGAAAATGAGCAGAGGTGTTTTGAGCAGAGGCTCTCATTGTGCTCCAGCTCGCGCCAGTCTCTTGCCATCTGCCATGATATGACCAAGTCCCAGGTAGCCATTGGTCCCAGATTTAGAGACAGGTACAGCAAACGTGAACTCAACTCACAGCCTGAAACTCAGTCTACTGCCAGTCCACACACCTGTGAGCAAAAAGTTAATGTTTGTAGCTGTAAGCCCCTGAGATTTGGGGGTGGTTTGTTACCCAGAATTAGAGCACTAAAAATCTGAGTACTGTAGTCACAAATAAACATAATGAACTTAATAATAGTGGTTCTCTCTGCTGAAATGCAAAATGGAAAGAAAATTCCACTTTCCATTAAAATCAGAATTAGAGGGCATTTCGTCATTTTTCCAAAGCTCCCTTGAAGGTGATCATGCTAAAAAAACAAAAGTGAAGCACATTTCCTAAGGTAAACATGATTTAAGTTGCAGTTCTAATAAAGGCAAAATGACCTGGCAGTAAAGCACACAAGAGTAGGAGCAGAGGGGGTCCTAGCCAGACTGAGGCCCTTTTTGCCCCCTGGGTGAGCCATGGAAATCCAGTAATCCCTGGGTGTTCCTGCAACCAGAAAATGAAGGTGGTGAATTAGATGGTTGCTGAGGTAGCTTTCCACTGTAACTTAATATCAGATTAACCATTCTTATGTAGAAGCAGAAGAAAAGTCTATTATGTAGCAGTAGAAGTAAAGTACTCTATTGATAGAGGGACACAATTAAGAATTGTTTTTTTAATTTAAAAAATACTCCATTCAATTGAATTATTCTAGTATTTTAAATGGAATTTTAAAAAACCAATGGCAAGAAAAAGTACAACCTCACACTTAACTATATCAGAAGGATAAAACTCTTGTAGGTAAGATGGTTATTCTGCACAGTCTTGTGGACATTTTCTTTGATGAAGAAAAGTGGAGAAGCAGAGTATCATTTTTGTTAACAAGAATGACTTTTTAAAAAAGTAAATGACTGGAAAGTCAATATGTTGAATGTTGTTCTCATATAGCAAATGCGTGGGTCAAGTGTCAGGATCCTTCCGAGTGTCCTATTCACTGTTCTTAGAACTGCTTTTGTAAAACTGATGGACTAGCCTCGCCAAACTTCACTCTGACTTCAAAATGTAGGTCATGCCCCACATTTTGGGGGCAGAGCAGAGCAGCAGAAATGGTTGCTCTCTAAAAGGCAAACTTCATGGGGAGAAATCCTTTTTAGTTTTCTGTTTTCTTTTTTATCCCCCAACTCCTCTTCAAGAAAGATTATCTGTCTTGGTAAAATGTCTTGTCTTCTTCTGATCACTTTTTGCAACCTGCCTTTACCCAGCAATCTGCTACAGCAATGAGCTCTGTTCCGTCAGGGAGCCCTGTCATCTCTCAAGCCAGAGAGAATCATCAATGGCATCTCACTTCAACAAATTAGCCACAGTGTTTATACTCCAAGTCCTGGGGGCTGAGCTTTCTTGCATCTCAAGAAATTCCCAGGATTCTAATGTTTTCCCAAGTGGGAGGGTTTTGATCCAATGCATTTTACATATTACTTCTTTGGCTTAGCATACATTACTCTATGTGATCCTCCTGAAAGCTTGGAGCCAAACTCTGGGAAATATTCACACATGCATGTGCGAGCGTGCGCACGCACACACACACACACAGCCATCAGTGCAAATAAAGAAGCCAGTATAGTGCAGGGGAAAGAAACTGATCTGAAAGTTAGGAGACCTGGAGACTGGCCATCTAGCTGAGGTTCAGGTGAGCCAATCACGAATTGTGTGACTTTAGGCAAATCACTTCTCCATGTTTTTTTCCTCTACTGTCAAATGAAAAAGAAAGGGGTCAGGCTAGGTGATTCTTAACAGCTCCTCCAGCTCTAACATTCTCTAACTTTAGATTTCTAATTGGTAGCTAGATAGGGATGAACTTTTGTAAAGAAAGGCAGTAGAAAACCAGCATGAATCACAGTTCAACATCAACTATCTCCTCCAGCAAGAGATATACCACACAACAAAGGCAGACTGAAAAACCAGTCCTGACAGACCCACAAACCCTTGCCTCAATTTTCATGCAATGTTACTAACACGGTTACAAAATGGTTCGGTTGCCCGGCTGTTTCTACCGATTCGCCGACTGTATCCTATTGTACTGGTTCTCATGCAGAACCCTCAGGATGTGGACTCAGCATTTGAATGGCTCATATTATAGGGCCAAGGCTGAGGGAACAACATAGAAAAACATCGGAGTCAGGGGTGAACTAAATAACTTCCTGAGGTTCCTTTCAGGCCCATGAGTGAATGTATAAGAAGAACGAGCTTATTAATCAAAAAATGCAGATCTGCTCAATGTCTAATTATACCTGTCACTTTTGTAGCCCACACCCAAGCCTGATATGGTTTCTCTCTCTGAAGTCACATAGTTGTATTTGCAGACCAGTTTTTAGTTGATCTGTGTATTTTCCAAGTGACGTCTCTTACAAGTGACAGTTCAAAATTGTCCAGAGAAACATTAAAACCTCTCTATAGAACAACCCAGTAACCCAGACCACACAAACCCTCTCTCTCCTCCTTTCCCGGCTAGCCTCCTGTTAAATTCCCAGCCATCTCTCAAGGCCAAGCTCAAATCCTTCCTCCTACGAGAAGCCTTTCTTGATCCCCCCTCCCCATCAGACTTAATCCCTCCATTCCTTGTATTCCCCAAGCACTTTGTACCTTTCTTATTTTAGCACTTACTTACCTGAGTCTGTCTTTTATTAAAGTTATTTCATGCATATGTCTTTCCTATGACATTTTAAGCTTCTAGAGGGGCAAAAAGAAGTCTTATTTTTCTTTCAATTGTCTGCATCATCAAGTAAAATGCTTTGCACATAGTACACACTTAAAATTGTTCCATGAGATGTGAAAGTAGAAAAATGAGTGAAACAGGAAGCATGTCTTATCCATTCTTTTATTTTCAATAACAAAATGCTTTTTATGTAGTGGATTCTTAAAATTCTTGGAATCACTTACAAATGCATTAAATATTGCAAAAATACTAAAGTAGAAAACCAATTAGCCTTTTAATTTGTTTGTATTGCACATTAAAATAAGTTCAGTCTATTTAATCAATGTCAAGTATAAAATTATGCCAGTAATATTCATCTGAAAGTAAATGCTCCTTTCATTCACCCAATGAGTTTATTTATAATGAGCCTCTACACACTTTAATTTGGAAGGAATGCATACTTTTAATGAAACACTCAGAGTATTTAATTAATCATTTACAACAAGCCATAAAAGACATGAAAAGTCATCTTTCCACTTAAATGACCATTTCCTAGTATAACAAACTTTTCCATTCCTAATCAGGGCAAGCTACAGTAATTTCTGTTACCGTATTTTACATTTATCACAGATGTCACCATCTCACTCTTTTTCTCCTGTGTGTGTGTGTGTATGTGTATGTGTGTGTGTTCAGACAATTAAACTAAATCAAGGGTTGTTAAAATGATCTTGGTCTATCTCAGCCTCTCTCTTCTCCTCCCTCCACTTCACCTAATGTCCCAACAATCTTCACATACATTTCTTAAAATTCTCAGAAGTATTCTCTGAAGTTTGAACTTTGTAGATTTATAGAAAATGGCAGTATCTTGCCTAATTATCATTTTCACATCTATTTTCTATACTGGGTTCTGTACATTTCAGAGAAATCCAACTCTCTTTAGATAACCTGTGTTTTTTAGGCAAAGGTAAGCAAGAAAATGTACTCATTGTCTATGGCAATAATGCTTTGTCCCTCCTGACAGCAGGCTATTATAAAATGGTGAAGTTCAGTTGATATAACCTAATGCTTCATCTGGTAGTGTAGTAGAGTTCTATTTTGTTTTAAACAAAAGACAGAGAAATATGCTTTCCATTTCTAACAATGACCATTTGTTCAATAAATAGTTGTTCTCCATTTATTGAGCATCTATTATGAGATAGGAGCTGTTCCAAAAGGGATTATAATCTTGTTGGGAAGAGAGAGTATCATCAAATTTTTTAATATGCAGTCAATGCTATAATAAAAACACATGCTAAAGTTTCCCACAGGGAGAGAGAGACCATCTGTGGAATGTGAGCAAGAAACAGCAAGGTTTTATGGCCAATAAATACAAAGATCAGACCTTAAATACAAAAATCAGAACTTAAAGATCTGATAGTATAATAGAAGAGTAAGGGCTTCTGCTTATGTATTGATCGCATAGTGTGGAACCTATTAAGAATCAGAAGAAAGATACAGTCAAGCTATAGAGCGCTTGTTTTCAGATGGAGAGATGGGAACAGTCTTCAAGGAGGAAGTGGCTTTTGAGTTTAGCCTTGAAAGGAAAATAAAATATAGATACATAAGAGTAGGGAGGGAAAGAGAGAAAATGGGAATGCAAGTCTTGTTGAGAGTGGGACAGTATGTGACAGTTCTGCTCTTTACCTTTCTGAACAGACATCAGACACTGTAGTGGTGCCTTTGCTTCTTTAAATATTGCTGTGACCTAACATGCATGACCTAACCAGATCTTGATCTCCCCCTCGACCTTATCTGCTACTAATTGTCAGAAAACTTTGATTAGAGGTAAAGCTTTGTTGTAGTCCTCCTTGATAGCCAGGAAATAGATGGCGAAAGGCATCACTTAAGAGGTTTGCTCACATTCTCCTGTAAACCTACATTTCACATTGTTTAAGATAATTGAACAGCAAATGCACCAGGCAGGAACTCTTTTTTAAAAAGAATGGTAGCCACTAGATAGCTACATGTGGCTACTTACATTTAAATGAATCAAAATGAAATTATTTAAAAGTTAAAATTAAAAATTCATTCCTCTGTCACACCAGCCACATTTCAAGTGCTGGGTAGCCACATGGAGCCAGTGGTTATCCCATTGGGCAATGGTGATATAGAACACTGCCATCATCAGAGAAAGTTCTACTGGACAGTATTTTTCTAGAGCCTTATGACTTGGGGACCTTATGCAAATTACTCATTATCTCAGTTTCCTCATCTGTAAATGGGATAATAAATAATGATTTAAGAGGATTAAATCCTATAGGGTTTCAATTAGTTAATATATGTAAGGAGTTTAGAACAATGCATTACACATGGTAACCCCAATATAAGTATATGTTAAACAAATAAAAGCACTTAATTTACATATCAAATATGGCAGTGAAGTCCAAATAATATCCAACATGAATAAAAAGGGTGGGGTGGGGAATCAGTTCCTATTGTTTCCCACCAGCTGAGGTTCTCTTCCTACCTCTTCCCTTGGCCTCTACTCTTGTTTATTTTGTTCAGCTGGGAAGACCACCAAGCGGGAGCTCTTCTCTATTGCACAGTGAGTGCTTGATAAATATTTATACTAGAAATAATAATGATGTATATGGAAAAGAATCGCTCCATCATCTTAGACTTGTAGCCACTGCCAAAAAGTAGATGACTTCAAGCAACTCGGCTGTGCTCCATGGCAGATTAGGAGAGGAAGTGAAAAACTCAACTTGTTTGGGGATTTATGATGAGAAATAGTTCTGGTAACCAAAGTCTCTTGGATTCAACCCAGAATGGTAATCCCACTTGGATATATATTTGGGTGTTTTATCATAAATACAAAAAAAAAAAAGCCTCTTTGCCTGAGATACTCAGTGTGTGTTGCTGAATGGAATTCTTCCTCACTCCACACCCCATGGGGATGATGGACTGATTGTGAAGAAATAAACTGATGTCATTAGGGTATGTACCCAAACTACAGACATTAATTTCTCCTTGCCTGGGAAATTTCTGTACCTGTGCAGAACATAGTATGTACCAGTGACAGGCACAGCCCTCATTACCAAACAACACTGTCCTTCTTATTCTCCACCCCTATACCAAGTTTGCCTCTGTTTCACCTCTTATTATCTAAATTTTCCTCATCCTTCCAGGTCCTTGTAAAATATCCTTCCTTCTACGGGGACTGTCTGATCTATCCTTTCTTCCCTTTTTATGTAGAAACAGAGCCCTGATTTTTAGCTAAGCCTCCCTCTTTATTTTAAAAATTTTAATATAAATTAAATAGCTAAAATTTTGCTAGGCTCCTCGACAGGTAAGTGTGGCTCATACCATTATTATCCCTTTCCTCACCCTGTGCTTCTCAGAGCACGATGCAGTGGCTGGAGCTCTGGCAACTGTATGAGACCCTGAGATAAGTAGTTAAGTGCTGAAATGAGCACCTCAGCAAAGTCAGAAGACTTGACCTGCAAAGTCTCTATGGTGGCACCATTCTAGCCCAGAATTACACTTATTTCACATGAGGAGATATTCCTCTATCTTTTCTAAGCCACCATTTTGTTGTTCTATTTCCTGTCAAATATAGCTGAACCCAATCTCAAAGCAGGCATCCAACAATTATTTTTATTGTTATATATGATTATTATGCAGTTATACTCGATTTCTGCCTTATAATAATTTACTTAGATGTTTAAGCTTATTTTTAATTAATAGGCTTTATTTTTTAGAACAATTTCAGGTTCACAACAAAATTAGGCAGAAAGTCCAGAGTTCCAACACAACCCTTGTGCTGGTGTTTTCTCTTCTGACATAACAATAGTGTTACGCAGCAGTGTAACAGTATACCTCCTTTTGGGTTCCCGGATCTTACTGCAGTGTGTGTGTGTTGGGGTCAGGAGTCTTCCACACATGCCACCAAGCAATTCTCAAACACCATCAGGGTGTTGAAGAACTCAACTCAGTTCTGATGCTGTCCACCCAGAGAAAGCACCAGATTCCCTGGATTAAGGGTCCATCCTGCAAGACTGTCCCCAGTCCCCAACTCCAGACACTAGTAGCCAAGCCTCAGGCAGTTACCTGTGCTTCTGACCTATTGGCTACAAATTGGAGGTTCCAACCTACCCCTTAGGTTTGATTAATCTGCTAGAGCAGCTCACAGAACTCAGCAAAACACTTATGTTTATCATTTTAATAAAAGATATGTAAAGGATACAAGTTAACAGCCAGTTGAAGTGGCATGGAGAGGCATTCTGGTTCCCTAAGCATTGAATCTCTCTTCAACAGAGAAGCAAGATACGAGTTCTCAGGGGGTTTTGTAAGAGCCTCATTGCATAGTCATGACTGACTAAATTATTGGCCACTGGCTGATTCAGCCTCCAGCTTAGGTGGGGTCCAAAAGTCTCTCACTAACATGACAAAACACCCATTTCACCTGTAAGACTCTGCAGTGTTTTCAGAAACTTTAGATGAAGATCAAATATACCTGGGGAATAAATATTCGGTGATATGAATGACCAAATATCTATTTCTTATGATTCATTATTTCACAACCCTCCTCCTCCTACACACTTGCAGCCCACCCCATGATCAACAACCCACTCTGTCTTGTCACAATTAATGAAGCAACACTGATGGATCATCATCAGTCAAAGTCCACAGTTGATGTCATGGCTCCTTCTTTGCTTTTGCACCGGGTACGTTGTATGGGTTTTGACAAATGCGTAATGACATGAGTCCATCCTAATGTCATACAGAATAGTTTTGCTTCCTGAGATATCCCTTGTGCTCCACCTATTGGTCCTCTTTCCCTTCCCCCAAGCCCTTGGCAAGCACTAACCTTTTTACTCTCTCTATAATACTGACTTTCTAGAATGTCATGGAGTTGGAATCATACAGTATGCAGCCTTTCCATATTGGTTTCTTTCACTTAGTAATATGCCTTTAGTTTCTTCCATGTCTTTTCATGGCTTAATAGTGAGACAGGGACCTTGGGTGTAGTCAGAGTAGGGTGAGGGCCTCCAGAAAAAGCAAGGCAGGATATTTGCAGTCAGAGCAGTGTAACAATGTGCAAAGAAGCCCCTATCAAAACTCTCTGTTAAGCATTATGCAAAGTCAAGGTCACACTAATTCTCTATGGTAAAGATACCAGACTAGGAATATAGACATCTTTAGTGAGATCAGTTAAAGCTCAAAAGGCCAGGAGCAACTTGGCCTGGAATGTTTGCGTGTTATGCAAATAAAAAAGGGTATCTCAGCATAACCCATGACTTCACTGTAAACAGCTCTAGCAAACAGGCAACAACCCAGCCCACTTTTGGGGCAGGGCAGATGGTACAAGTCGACAGCCTAAGCCTTCAGTTCCCCAAAATCCTCCACTGCCTATAAATCCCCTAAACAACGCACCACCCCGGGCTCTCTTGTCCCTTACCTGGCATGAGCCAGGAGCTCTGTCCTCTCACTGTATCTCTAAATAAAAGCCTCTACCTTGCTCTCCTACCTTGAGTGTTTGCGAAGCTCATTCTTTGGCTCCATGAACAAGAACCCCGGCATCAATAGCTCATTCATTTTAGCACTGAACAATATTGCATTGCATGGATGTACCACAGTTTATTTATCCATTACCTACTGAAAGACATCTTGGTTGCTTCCAAATTTTGGCAATCATGAATAAAGCTGCTATGAACATCCATGTGCAGGTTTTGGGTGGGCATATAATTTTCAGCTCCTTTGGGCAAATACCAAGAAGCATGATTGATGGATGGGACAGTAAGGGTATGTTCAACTTTATAAGAAATCACCTGTCTTCCAGTGTGGCTGTACCATTTGTATTTCCAGTAGCCATGAATCGAAAGTACTTGGTATCTCATTGTCATTCTAATTTGCAATTCCCTAATAACAACTGATGTTGAGTATCTTTTTACAATTATTTTTGATAATCATTCCTTACTACAACATTGTGAGGAAAGGTTGTGTTGTTACCACCTCTACTTGGCAGCAGAGGAAAACAGACTCAGAAAACTTCCTGACTTGCTTGTAATTTTTATAGGTGATCATAGTCTGACTTCTCAGCCATCCAGCTAATGGAGGCTATGTTGTTGAACTTCCAAGCATTGCCCCCAGTGTTTGAAGCCAAATAGCTTTCTCAACACTTTGAGAGACAGTCTGGCCGTGTCTGCACATTACCGAAAAAAAAGGTGATGTTTAATAAATCAACACCTGAAATTAAAGAATAGTCACTGAATAGAGCATGCCCTTGGCTGCCAGGAGCATGTCATGAGGGGCAGAACCACACTTTCTTATTTTCAGGCAAACCTCTTTTATCTGGGAAACAAAAGCAAAAATGCCTTGTAAGTCTGGGAAGAGGAAATCCCTGGGCAAAATACCTCTAAAAACTGAAATTAGTCAAAGGGAGAAATAAAGTTTAAAAACCCATTTATTGCTTACAATCTGCAGTCCAGCCCATCTCTCCTGCTCCAGCAGCAGCAAAACTGGCCCTCCTCTAACCTCTGGGGTACAGATAAGCCCTCCTTGCCCAGGTAATTACCCATTATATGGAGATGAACTTCTCTCCACCCCTGAGGAATGATGCAAATCCACTCAAGCCATACTTCTCTCCACCCTTGAGCTCCTGTTGATATGCAGATGTACTAAAGTCAGGTGAGATATTCTGGATAAATTAGAATTTTACCCACAGCCTTCAGACAAAACAAAACAAAAATTTTAATCAACAAAACCAAAACCACACAACACAAATCATACCAACTCCACATGTGAAGTACCTTTTAGAGTACCCAGCATTGTAAACAGCATTTTGCTAGCAGGTGTTTCAATCCTTGTACACGTTTCAGGTGTGAATGCTAAATTTTTGTCTTCTAGAAAAACCAAATTTCCTATACATTACTTTCAATCCTGAAATTTGAGTATCTTGGCTACTAATCAACTCTGATTCTGTGCTTTGGACTCAGAGTGTTATTACTCTTAATCAAAAATCTGATAGACATAAAAGAAAAAAGCACCTATCTTCAAATTCACTAAATTACAAAATATGGCATAAACCATAATTCTCTGCTTTTGTATAATGAAAATCAACTCTTCAAGAAGAGAAATCAGGACAGGAACTTCTGAAAAAAGCAAATTTTAATATGGATATGTTCCTTAGAGCAGAATTTCTCCCAAGCCTTTGATTCATACCATTTTCAGTGATAGTAGTTTGGGATTTTTATTTTCAGATATGCAGAGTCTGGGAAGTCTTAGTAGGACTGAAAGGTATGAGGTTGGGGCAGTGATAGTTGTGGGAGAGGGAGAGTTGGATTCCTAAATTTCTGCTTATTCAACAGAGCATGTTCTAACATTCAATACACAACATTTTTGGCACTGCTATGAGTCAATCAGCCAGCTTTCTTTTTATTGTTTTACCTTAGTGGAGAATTAAGTAGCAGCAGAGCTGGCAAAATAGAAAGGTAAAAGAGGTTCTCTGAAGTCAAGGTAAGAAACAAAGAAAACATAAGATCCAAATGAGGAAGAAAGGTAAAGAAACATTATGTGGAATCTGGAGTAGAACCCTCCTTTTGTTTCTCGCGCTGAATTGTGAGAACCACGATTGCTCCTTCCTCATGATGAGGGTGATGATGAGAGCGTTCATGGCCACAGGCTCTGCTGACAGCAGCCAGTGAATTCTCAGACTGTGGTCAAGCAAGTCCTGGTTTTTTACTTTTTCCAGGAGGAATATGCCAAATTTCACCTGTGAGTATCAGAAATTTGAGCTGCCCAGAGGCTACAGGCTGTTTCTTCATGACTCTGTGCTCTAATGGAACACAAGGCCATCGTTTTACTGGATGTATTTAATTAGGCTTTGGGCTGTGATGGAGTATTCATCTGAAAGCGTCTTCAATAGGAAATCAAGAGGTACATGGTCCCAGGGTTGCAACAGTGGTTCAATGATACCATCACACTGTCAAGATGTTTCTGCCCCTCCACCTCATCCAGTCCTCTGATAGTGACTTTGATCCTCAGGCTTGTCGTCTCGCAGTTACAATTGCAAGCATCATATTCTTTCAGAACTGCATCAAAGAGAAGAAAAGGAGGTAGTCAGAAAAAAATCTCTCCTCCTGTATTTTCCTCTCTTTAACATCAAAGAAAATATGTCATAGAATCCTCCAAGCCAGAAATGGCCAGAACTGAGTCACATAGCTGACCCTCAGTGCAAGATACAGCTGGAAAACCGGATGCTTATCTGAAATTTAAAGTTTTTATGGGAAGTGGGCTGTGCTAAGGAAGAGGGGTAGGAGAATGGCATTGTATGGAGAACAATGTCTGTCATTGCCATAAGTTAAGAAAGATTGCTAGGTTTCAAGAGGAAAAATCCCTCCTGACACAAATGATATTTAGTGTTCTTACTGGGATATAGGACTGTCGCACAATCAAGTAATTCAGACTTGAGGAAAAAGTCAACTATGAATGCAATGAAAAAAACCCACTCTCCTTGATCTGATGGATTCCTTAGTCTTAATAGAGAAAAATCATAAGGCTGGGGATTGACTGGTTATAAGCTGAAAGACTTAATGCTTGTACCATGAGGCTGATGTTGCTATTCCTCTTGTTGCCCATCTCCCATAGTTCTAGTAGTTAATTCTTCTGGTCCCATAGGGATTCACTCATAAAACTTAGCTCTCATTGATTCCCTGAGGCCCAAATATTTTTCACTGAACCATTGGGTTGAATATTTTCACAAACTTTCCCATAGAGAGATGGAGGGTGAAACTCACCCAGCCTAATAAAATATGCCATCTCCTCCTCTAGGACCTTCAATCATCACCAAGCTCAAAATGCTGCAGCTCAAAAACATGTTTTATTTTTCTGTTTAAGATGGAAGGAGTACTTTTGAAATAGGCAGCACTTTAAGATTGGGCTCATCCCTGCTCAAGAGTCTCAACTAAACAAGATGATCTTACCTCACCGTGCAGAAACTCTCTCCAGTTCTTTTTATGTGCTTGAACAATGTGTTGGGAATTCTAAATTCTTCCCATGCTAGGAATACAAATATTCTTAACACTCATAAAATGATCTTCCCTTAATAAAAGAACAGAGAGATCACCCACTAAAAATACTTAGTCTGGGTTCAACTTGAAGAATTGAAAATATTTGTGTTATCTTGGTTTTCAATAGGAGTTGCCCTGTGGGATCAAATCGCTATTTGTCAGAGCTAATATCCCCACCTCTTGTTTGGCCAGAATCAGATGTACCAGAGAAAAGGAAAAGGAAAATAAAGAGGGAAAGTCAAGCCTATTGCACCTGGCCCACTGTGTACTATCCCACGCTGGACTGTGAGGTGGGAATTCCTTCTTGCCCCTCCCTCCACATGTGATCAGTTTACATCCTGGAACATGAGACTTCATTTCCTTGTATCTTTTTTGTTCTAGCTCACAGAGCTTTAAAATCTAGTCATGCTCATAAAATTATCTAATCCTCAAATCCCACTCTCTCTTGCCTTAGCAGCCCCCTGTGGCCACAAATGCCACAGGTTGACTCTATTGGTTGGGCTGCATACAAGTTGGTTGATTTGAATCTTTTTCTTTTATTTATTGATATTTTCCATCTTCTAGCTACAATGAATGTGCCCTATTCTTACTTGGAATAAGCTTTAAAAAATGCAAGTGTTTAATCTCCTGGGAGTCCCTTTTGATCTTGGTTAAACTGGCTTATTTGAGAACTTTGTCCCCAACAGTAGCTGAGAAATAGACTCTGAGAGGAAGTGAACAAACTAAAGTGGAAGTAGGGTGCAGTGGAGACCTGAGGGAGTTATCCATTCTTAGAGTATGTTTCCGCACACTGTGCTCTTGATGATGGCGCCGCCATCAAGAGTCGGATGTACGGAAAATGCTGCCTGCTGTGCCATACAGACTTCCAACTCATCAGTTAAAGGCTCTGAAAGCTTGGCACTAAACAGAAAATCCTGGTCACACTTGTTTCACCCCTGTTTACTAAACTCATTTGGCCTGGGAACCTTGTTTCCTGGGACACAGACAAACTTCTTATAGAACCATTATTTGAGAAATACTGCCTAAACAGTATTTTAGGCAAAATGTCTTCTTTTATTTAAGTAATTTAATCACTAGTCATTGCTCTGAACTCTTGTATTTATGCCTACAGGCCAAGAGTCGATATGCACTAGGAGAGAGCACAGCATTTGGAGTCAGAAAATCTTGGTCTTAGCTGAGGTCTAAGGATGAAGTTCAGTTTCTTAACATGACTCCATGATAGATACATTACTACTCTTAAGATTTCAAAGAGGGTAGGGTAAAGTAATAAAGCAAAGGGTTTGGGGAAAAATAAAGCATTAGACAAATATTTTTTATTATATTCTACTATTTGTTTGACACTTAGAGTATGTTCGCTTGAAAACCTTTACTATGTATGCAATTTTATTATTAGCGGGGGTAGGGTTATTGCAGGAACAAGTAATCTTTAAATCTCAGTGCCTTTATATTGTAAAAGTCCATTGACCTGGTTCCCTTCAGGTGTTTCTGTTCAGGTAATTCTCTTGGGTGGTTCTTCTCTAAGTAGAAATTCAGAGTTGCAGGTGCTTTCCATCTTGTGGCTCTGCTGTATTGCGGCTTCAGGGTCACCTTGGGGCTATCTAGCCAGCAGACAGCAGGAGAAACAGGAATTCATGAAGAAACAAATGAAGTGATTTAGGACCTAGAAATGGCATACACCACTCCTCCCTCCATTCTGTTGTACAGAACTCGTCATGTGACCCCTTCTCAACACAAGGGTCCTTGGAAATGTAGTATTTCTGTGTCCCAGGAGTAAGTGAAATAGCTGCATAAATACATGATGCTGTCTCAGGCAAAGATCTGACTCCCAACTGGTCTTGGAAGATTCCCTTCCATTCTTAAGGTTTGAGCCCTAGCTCCCAATAAATGTTAATGCTAATAATCAATCAATCTAAGTAAGTTTGTTTTTCTCCCTGAATTATTGACAATTACCTCAATCAGTTAACATTTTGAGAAAAGGGCTTTCAAGTCACTGTGCACAGTTATAAAGAAAACAAAGGAAAAATACTCTTGTGGAAATGCCGTCTGATGAGGGAGAGAGAATTCACATAAATATATTTAAACACCAACTACAGACTCTGCCAAATACTCAAAACCAACTGCAGCTGTGCAGAGGAAACATAAATCTGTACAGAGTAAGAAAGGCAGTAAGGGAAGGGGATGAGCTGGATGTCTGAATTAATTGGAGCCAGGAGGAGATCATCAAAGAAGACTAAACTTTATGCAATATTTTTCAATAGCGTATAATTTTCCTAATTATAAAGAGTACAAAATTTACAAAACACAGAAAAGTACAAAACATTAAAAAAAACACCCAAAATCCCAATACCTATCCACACTCCATATATATTATCTCTGTAAAGATTATTGCAATTTTCTATTTGACCTAGGTTCTTGTTTTTTTTTTAAGCATACATTTCCCCCACCCCCACCCCCCAATATCATACTCTACAGGTTTTGTGGTTTGTTTTTTAAAAACTCACCAATATAGTCTGAATAGTTCTCAGTGTTCAGAACATGACTTTTAACTGGCTGTACATTCAACTACAGTTGGGCATAAATTGTTTGTTTTTCATCAAATAATTTTTTCATTCTTATACAAAATGGTGTGTTGGACATATTCAGCTTTGTACATATCTCCAATTGTTTTGCATTTCAAAAGAATTGTAAATAATGGGGACTATCATCTGTTAAAATTTATGATGTATTTACTGTGAATTAAGTTTCTTATATGCAGTATCTCATTTAATCCTCAGAACAACTGTATGCCAATACTAGTAGTATCATATTCACTTTACAGGTGAGGAAACAATGACTTGTCAAAGTTAAATAGCTTGCCTCACATGGCATATCTAGTCCATCATAGAAGTGGGGTTTGAACTGGACTGACTTCGGAGTCTAAGCTCCATCCACTGCGAGAATACTCTGCCCCAAGAGTCCACTTAAATTCTCTCTAGGAGATTAACCTCAATGGCAAGTTGACAGAGTAATAGATATGGCTTGAGAAGGGGCATGTATAATCAGCAGGAATGGTTTATGCAATGGCTTAGAGGAGAGAAAGGGTAAAGTTTTATGAGGGATAATAACTTTTGCTAGGCTGAAGTAAAAAAAGTATAAGCTAGTATGTCCAGGGAGGAAAATTTGTTTCAAAGGACTGTCTCTAAGCCAAAATTCAGGAGTGTTTAAAAATTATTTAAAGAGACAATAGGAGTGCCTGTCCAGACATACTAAGGGGAGTGATGTCAAAACAATACTTGATAAAGTTGTACTTTGTTTTACTCTTTGATTTAGGACACTGGCTTTCAGCTTGTGGAGTGAGATAAGATCTAGGTTTCAGGGGGTCCTTTTGGAGACCTTTTGTCATAATTTTCTTCCAGCCTGACATGTTCTCTGTGGGAATGCAACTTTCTTCACAGTAGCTGTAGAATTTGAAGGAAGCCTGAAAGGCATGACCTCTTCCATTTCCAGTCTCCATCCACGGCCACGTCTCCGGGTGCATTCCAAATCCCAGATGGAATCAGAGCAGGAGCAATGACCAAGAGACACGGAGGTTGACCAGAGACCGTCAGGGTGGAGAGAGTGACGTGGTGGCTCTGAGCGCAAGTTCTGTCCTCACACTGCGTGGGCTCACATACCGGACCCACCACTTATTAGCCATATGAGTTTGGACAGATGACATTTTCTCTGTGTCTCAGTTTCCTCAACTGTAAAGTGTAAAAATATAATGTTAAATACAGCTCAAACTGTAAAACACAATAATAATACCTAATTCATAGAGTCATTGTGAAGATTAAATGAGCAAAAACAAGTAAAAATGTTAGCTGTTGTTATCTCCACAAGGTAAATCATGGTTGCTTACTGATTTTTCTCAGTTGGCCCTCCAGTCCCAGCTCTTGGAACATAAGAGCTCAATAGATGTGTATGCGTGTGGATTCAAACCGGGAGTCCAGTTCTTCCTAAGTCTGGTAACTTTTGCCCCTGAGGAACAAGCACCTGTTTACTGAATATCCTAAATATTCTACATTTCGTATGACCACAGAGTACTAACACTTCCCTTTTCCCTTCTGGACTTTCTGGACATTTACAAAAAGGCCCCAGGCCAGCACTACCACTGTTTGGACAACACAGAGAACTCTCTGACCAATGTCCCTTCCCTCCCTCTCCCGAGTGTGTCTCCCACCCCTCCTTCTCTCACTATTCATTGCTTAGGACCATTCTGTGCACACACATGCTCATGTAATTTTTACCTCCGACTCCCTTCTTTCTGTCTCATTTCTTGTCCTGTTACCTTAGTAGTGAGGGAAGTTGAATGGGATCAGGGTCCTTTCTCTGTTTCCTTCTTTAGTCCTAAGTGACCAGATGAGATTAGATAACTAGAGAACTAGTTGTTTTTTAGCATCTTGAAAGTACCCCCAAAGCCTTCTATAGAACTTACTTAAAAGTCTCCCTCTACTATTTCAAAAATCTATAATTGAAACTGCTCTTCCTAGATGTTAACATGTAAAATAATATATCAATCAATCACTTTTGAGCTAATTAATTAAGAACACTTAATGTAAACTGATGATTTAAAAATGCACAGTAGTCTGCTACACTATGGGTTAAACAGTGCTTAAAGGGCAGTCTGGGAACCAACTCCTATGGGTAACATTGTTTCTATGGGAAAATGCACTCTGAATTCCAGACAACCCATTTACCCACTAACTTTTGGGCTATGATCCTTCAGTAAGTCAGAGACTGACTAAAAATACCAAATATTTTTATGTACTTTTTATCAATGCATTAAAAACACATTCTTAGGTTTTATCTTAATAGGGTGAAGCAAACCCTAGCCTCCTATGAAACTAGCATATGTTGCTTTTCTGACCTCCAAAGTGCAGTTGAAAGGTGGTTTGTGGATTTTCTACAAAGAAAGGGCCTGGCTATTTTAATTAGCTTAATGTATGTAAGATCAATTATTTCAAGACAGTAGACAAACAAAATCATTCATATTGTTGGCAGGTTTACACAAATGATTTCACAAGAGTAAATCACTTTAAGGTTACATAGGACAGATGCACACAGTCTACGTGAGAACGTTTGGAAAATATTTTGGACTCTTTTTTCAAGGGCATACAATACGCATGGAATTTGCTGGAATCTGTTTCTCCAATTAGGTCTTTATTACCCACACTGTAATGACGGGTTTCTATTCACAGGGTGATGTGACATTTATACACGTTCAAGTTTCCTTTCTTTTGACCATTTTGTAAAGGATACAATATTTTTCCTTTCCCGTCAGAAGTTAGGTCTCCTGTGAGGTTGTATACAGGAGAATGAGCTAGGGAAATACTTTTACGGTGGATGGTCTGCTTGAAACTCATTTTAACAGGAACAAAAAAAACCATAACCTGTGGAGTAGAAAGGGCCTAGCACTGGCCAGAAGACCTGAGTTTTGGCCCTGATTCCTGAACTGAGTGGCTCTGAACAAGTCACCCGCCTCAGAGCCTCATTATCTTTACCTGCACACTGAGGGGATTGGCGTGACTTGAAGTTCCTTTCCAGTCTTACGTCTGTTTCTTTGGTGTGTAAAATATGTAACGATTTGGGGGATTGTATTCTTTCCAGATCTTGCCTTTCCACTCACATCACTCCAGTGGGTTGCAGAGAGAAACTGCCAATATCCAAATAACCTTTTTTCAGTTCACATTAACTTGAAAATGTCTTTTAACAAGCAGCAAGTCAGGTGTCTGTGGATAACAATCAATGTTCTCCAAAACCTGATTTCTTCCTTTCCTTATCTTTCTTTCTTTCTTTCCCTTCCTCCCTCCCATTCTTCGTTTGCCTTTAAGGGGTGGACACAAAGGCTTTGGCTCGGGCTCAGCGCTGCAGCTCAGGATCTAACAAAGGGAAATCCCCCATGTGCTGGAACCTTGCAACTCCAGAAATGGGCCGTTTATGAAAGCTGAAGTACCGCAGGGGTGAGCCAAGAAGCCACTTGTGAGTCCAGCCAGTTGTCCCCAGTCCAGACCATTCAGAGGGAAGGACTCAGCTGATCTCCTGCCCCCAGCTGTCCAAAGCCAGGAGGTGCAGCACCTGCTGAGGAAAACTGCAACGTGGGGATATGAGGGTTGAGGAGGTCACACTTTCTCTTTTGCACTGGAAAACTGCCCTTTTCTTAATTTTCAATATTCTCTCCCTGGATGTTAAAAGTCTGACTACTGGATGATTACTTTCATACATTTAGTTTCCCCCACTTTAATGCTGGCTAACTTTTAGGAGGTGGGGTGGGGTGGGGGATGGGGAAGGGTGAGAGGATTGGGACAGGTGGATGGGGAGGGGATGGAGGATAAGGGTAGGCTGGGGTGGGAAGGGAAAGGGAGGAGATAAAAGAATGAATAAATAAATGGTGAAAGAAAAGAATGATAAGCAAAAAAACAAAATATTCATTGAGTACCTACAACTTGCTAGGTGTTAGTGAGGTGCCAGGCATACAGCAATATCCCCGGGTCATAGAACTGAAGAGGGGAGTCCTCAGATAGTCTAAGGAGGGAAGATAAAAGCAAATAATTCAGCAAATACCTTAATACTTGACACTGTGATGGAATTGCTATGAAGAAATACAAATGACCAGGACCTAATCCAGGAGGTGAGGAGGGTGGTGTTCAACAAAAGTCAGGTATTTTTTTTTATTTTTGAGGTATCACTAATATACACTCTTACGAAGGTTTCACATGAAAAACACTGTGGTTGCTACATTCACCCATATTATCAAGTCTCCCCCACACCCCATTGAAGTCACTGTCTATCAGCATAGTAAGATGCCACAGAGTCACTACTTGTCTTCTCTGTGCTATACTGTCTTCCCCATGAGCCCCCCCGACACACCATGTGTACCAATCATAATACCCCTCAATCCCCTTCTTCCTCCCTCCCCAGCCACCCTCCCCGATCCCTCCCCTTTGGTAACGCTAGTCCCTTCTTGGAGTCTCTGAGTCGGCTCAGCTGCTTTGTTTCTTCAGTTTTGCCTTGTTGTTATACTCCACAAATGAGTGAAGTCATTTGGTACTTGTATTTCACTGAGCATAATACCCTCGCAAATGGTAGGATTTGTTTTCTTCTTATGGCTGAATAATATTCCATTGTGTATACGTACCACCTCTTCTTTAGCCATTCATCTACTGAGGGACACTTAGGTTGCTTCCATTTCTTGGCTATTGTAAATTGTGCTGCAATAAACATAGGGATGCATATGTCTTTTTGAATCTGGGATCTTGTTTTCTTCAGGTAAATTCCTAGAAGTGGAATTCCTGGGTCAAATGGTATTTCTATTTTGAGCATTTTGCGGAACCTCCATACAGCTTTCCACAATGGTTGAACTAATTTACAGTCCCAACAGCAGTGTAGGAGGGTTCCGCTTTCTCCACAACCTCGCCAATGTTTGTTGTTCTTTATCTTTTGGATGGTGGCCATCCTAACTGGTGTGAGGTGATATCTCAGTGTGGTTTTAATTTGCATTTTCCTGATAATGAGCAATGAGGAGCATCTTTTCATGTGCCTGTTGGCCATCTGAATTTCTTCTTTGGAAAAAGTTGGGTATTTTTATACCTGTTTCCAAATAGAAATTTAGAAGTAAATTATATTGCAGTTCGGTATGCAGTGTGCTTTTTGGGAATAAAACCCAAGCACACATCCTGCTCTGCCCCACCCTACACCCCCACATGGGAGCCTCCCTCCTTCGCCTCAGGATCAGCCTGGGTGTTCTGCAGTCTTCTTCCATTCTGAGAGCTCTGCTGCCAGGTCCCACCCCTCCCTCCAAGCTCTCTGCGGGACACTGCCTAGAGTTTGACTGACACATTCCCACAGCAACAGAGTACAGAGATGTTTAAAGACCTAGGATATTTGCTATATTTTGAAAATTGAATGAATAAATAAATAATCAATTAAAAAAACAGAATGAGTGAATGAGCAAAGTAGACAAACACACAAACAGGACAAAAACTTTCATTCACTGTCCTTGGCCACCAGATCGAATTAAAAAGACTCCAAGTTTTCGAGGAAGAATGACTTTCTCTAGGTGCTTTCCAAGATTGGCTCTGCAAAGCTGCCAGGGAGAATTATAGACATTGAATCGAAAGTAGCAAGTCTCATGGTGACATCCAAAGTGTTTTAAATCCAAACCTCAGAGCTAGAGGGTTCAGAGAAGATGCCTACAGCTAAATCAAATTTGTCTTGTTCTTAGTAAAAACTCTGATAATTTATTGAACAGTCTACATTACAGAATTATCTATGGCATTAAGACAGACCAACTGTTGTGATTTATGGGATGGGCTAATATTACAGCCATTAAGGAAATGAAAAAAAAATGAATGAAATTTTTCATTTTTAAATTACCTCAAGGCAAGATATCCAGCTCTGTGTGACCATATTCCAATAAGCCTGATGAGAACAACCAAACCCATCTCAAAAAATGTTATCACATATATAAAGATGGAACTTATCTTTGCCCCTTGCACTAAACATATCCTTTCTTTCACAAAACTTTGCCACAAAGAAAACAATTACAGTTAAGGAAGACTCACATTCATCCTTCCCTTCACTCATTCCATCTAATGGTTTATTGAGCACCTACAGTGTTGAGGTGGAGATGTGGGAAGAGTCTGCCCCAGGGTGCCAACCGTCTAGTTGGAGTAGGTTGAGAGCAGATGCCAAGAAAGTAGAGATGGCATGAATGGGTTATTTCTAACTATTATAGAAACAAGGAGATAGAAATAAATTAGGAGAAGCACAGGGTGTTGAGAGCACTGCTGAGGGGCTCCTGACCAGTTGGAAGCAGACAGTGAAGGCTTCTTCTAGATTGCAATGCCATGTCTTTAACTACCAGCTTCTTAGAAGGCTAAGCTAAGCATATTTACAAACATGGAAAGGTGAAAGAACCACTTTTGCTGAAAACATTTCCATCTAAGATACAGAGTCAAAGAGAAAAACATAATGAAAATGAGTATTACTAGAATATAAGTTCCAGGAGTATAAGACCATTTTGATCTTTATTTTACTCTTGTCCAGTCCAACAACTCTATCACTTTCAGTAAGGTCTAGCATATAAGAGGTATTCAATAAAAACTTGTTGAAAGCTGGTTGAATGCATAATAGAAACCCTGTTATACACATTAAAAAAAATCAGTAAATGTATATTTCAGTCACTGACAGTTTAGAGCAAGTTGGTTGACTGACATGCTTCCTTAAAAGCCTTCATTGGCTTTCTGTTGCCAACTTCACCAAATTTTAATGCTTCTACCTATTTTAATTTGTCCACTTCAGTTCAGTTCCTCCCTGTGTTTCCAAATTTGTTTCCTCCTACTCATCTTACTCACTTCCTGGATGGGATTGTGGTCCCTTGAATTTCTTCACTGAAATTTTATCATAATTGTAACTGTTAAAGTATTTGCTTAATTATTTGTTTCATATCTCCCTCCTTGGGAATGCCTCTGCCATTCAGGTTGTTTACAGTTCCCCCAACACCATGTGCATCCCACTTGTCAACATTCACTGCTTTGGATTCCCTCATCTGGATCCAGTCTCCTCTTCCCCTCCAGCCCACCCTCCCGACATCTATGCACATTCTCATCATTCTTTAAGAAACATTTTGTATGCACCATGCTTCCCATGACTAATCCATTCTCTCTCTTCATCTCTCTCTCATTCTCTCTCTCTTTCTCCTATAAACTCTACAGTCCATGCCACAGTGAACCGTAACTACATAACCCCTTCTATGTGTCACTTTTATGGGTATTAGTCTTCTCTTCTCAACTAGACTCTGAATTCCCAACAGGTTATGGTTCATGCCTTATTCTTCATCTTACAAGATATCTGTTTGGCTGGCAGAGATATTCTGAATAAGGCAGTGATGGAAGATAAGAGTGTACGGAAAACTGGCTCCAATCATGGAAAATCTTGAATGCCAGGTTAAAAGATTGACTTTGGTCAGAAGAAAGGCAAGCATTTCTGAAAAGCATCCCCTTCTCCATAGGTGCTTCATCACTATTAGCCAAGTGGTTACCAATCACTCATTATAAAAAAAAGTCATGGAGAAGGAAAAGATTAGGAAATACCTTCCCTGGCTTTCAGCATCTTGATTTCCATGTTCCACAGAGTTTTCCGAAAATTATTATGTGTGTTAGCTGAGTGGTTAACTAAATATCCTGCACTTAATTACTCTTTTCTCTGTTATTGGAAAAGATTGAGTCTGGTGGTCTCTACAAGATTTCAGAGGAGCTGTGTTCCACCCAGGGTTTGCACAGGACTGAAATGCTGCTGTTACTACTCTTGATAGGTTAGGCAGAACAATTATCCAGAGGCACTTGGAAGAAATAATAAAAGAATAAAAAATAAATTAACTATTGCACTTGCAGAATCTTTTGTTGAATGATCTTTTCTCTCAAAAGGCAAAAATTTCATGAAGAACTCAATTAAAAGGAAATTTTAGAAACTTCCGAGGTAAATAAATGCTCTTGGCAAAATTCCTCTTCTATATGGAGTAATGCTATAAAACAAGCATTGCATCTTTGGGTTCAGGGAACTTACACGAGCAAAAACGAAAGGAGTCTATTTAGCAGTTATCTGGTATTTGCATTCAGACATTTAGGCAATGCTTCATTTGCCTAATAAAAGAGCAGTGTTTCATCTTTTGTCTGAAATGTGGAATTTCTTCGCTTGGACTAGCTTACTCACTGTGTCAGCAGAACAGTCCCCATTGCTCCTGGATTCTGCAAAGACAAATTTGTCTCCTTTCTACAACTTATTTGTAACCTGAACATCAATACTTACAGCACTTTTGCTGTCATTCACTGACATGGACGGAATGGTGAAAATCTGAGTTGCCCAACACACATATTCCCAGCTGAGAGTGAACAAAATCATATGCTGCCTTTTGTTCCCGTTCCCATGCAAAATAAAATATTGTCCTTTTTACAGTCTATTTAGTCTGGTGTTTTTGAATTTTTCTTGGCAATTTTGCTTTTTAAAATGTTCCCCAGGTGTAGTGTTGTCTAATGTTACTAAGTACAAGTGACTTATGGAAAAAATATGTGTGTTAGATAAGCTTTGCTCAGGCATGAGTTAGAGTGCTTTTGGCTATGAGTTCAATGTTAATTAACCAATAGCATATATTAAATAAGCTATCTAAGCAGAAACACATATAAAACAAGGTTATGTATTGATTGGTTGACACAAATGTTATGTGTTGACATAAGACTCAGGGAACTCAACCTTACATTCTCTCTAGGAGCAATGATTCAGTATTTGCTAATATGGTGTTTGTGGTGACTGTACATTGCATACCTTCTATGAATAGCAAGAATTAACTGCATATGGATTAAAAAGTTCCATAATTCTTGATTCCCATGATCAGGACTAAACGTTCAACAAACTATTAGTCCACACAAAGTGTAATATGGTGTCTGGGCCTTCGGTTAGATGTCAGATGGATTTGGGGTTGCAACTCAGATTGTCTGCTCATTAACTGAGCAACTTTACACAAATCGCTTTACCTTTCTAAAGCTACCTTTCAAGGTTGTTAAAAGAATTAAATAGAATGATGTGTGTGGAATAGCACAGTTAGTATAAGGTAAACCCTCTATATATTGTTACTATCAGCTGTTCCACTTTATCTCTCAAGTATTGCAATCTCTCATGAAATTGTAAGGATAAAAATGACTCGCTGTTGACAATATTCTTCACTCTGCAGAGGAGCACATAGGGTCCTACTCACACAGAATTGCACGAAAAGACAGACAGGAAGCCAGAAGACCAACTTACAAATTATCTGCTTATAGTTTTAATCTACTCCCAAGCAGTCTTCTGTCCAAAGTGTTGCTCTATAGTTACCACGTACCAGACACTGTCCTAAACTCTACAAATATTGAGCTCATTCAAGTACAGACAGCAACGAGGCTGTCCTACAGTCAACGCCCAGTCATGAGAAGAGACCTGAAAAGTGTTCAATCTGTCTTTCAGTTAAAATTCAAACGTGATAACCTGACCCATAGAGTTCACAGTGCTGGGGACATGTGAGTGTCTCCTCCAGATGATTCCACTTGCTGCCATTCTCTCTCCTCCGGTGGGGAGCATTAGTCTCAAGCTCCTGGGAAACACTAGCCGGCCATGCCTTGGAAAGTTGGAAACTCCTACCTGAGACCTTGTCTCTCAGATGGCCTCTGGCATGACTATGAAGTCATGCCCAAACAAGTCCAACTCCACTCACTACTGGGTGGAAAGGTAGAAATGGACTTCAGATTCTGCTGATGAAGGGGAGGACGGGCAGAAATCCTTACAGAGTTTTGGCCTCAGTGGGAAGCACCTAAAAATTAATGATACCCTCTTCTCTGAGAAAATTAGTCTCCAGTTAGCATTCTCCTTTATCTCCTTATTCTAAGGGAATGGATGACTCCTTCCTAGCCTTGAATTATATTTCCAAAGTGCCTCTTCTCTCATTTACCTCCATTTCACCTCCTCTTCTCTCCTTACCTTCAGAGTTGCCAGGAAAGGGCAGGAAAACCCATCCCACCTTACTTGCTTCTCAGAAAGTTCTTGTATCTTCATTGCTATCTTCCCCCTTACCTGGTACAAAGAAGTCTTATCTCTTCTTTGAAGAGAAAAAAGAATTAGGTGGACCCTGAAAATAAGGAGAAATAGCACTTACAACTCCAGAATCTTTGTTGATTGAACACTGCTGGGGATATTAATCATGAGGGTTTATTTTCCGAAGAACATCAGAGCACATCTGGAAATTAAATAAAAATAACAGGAGGGTTCAAATCAACTGACATTTTCCAGAGAATTCCTCAAGGCAATTAATAAGATGCTGCCCACAGAGGCACGAGAAACTTTGATTCTGTTCTACCTAAACAAGACTTTAAAAAAAGTATCAGAATTCACCTTAAATAGTTTGTTTTTTATTAACTGCCCTCTCTTGAGGGGCTCTGCATACAGAACTGGGATCTGCCTTCTTTGTATTTATTTCAACTTGCTTTTGTCCAAACTGTGGATGAGTGGCTATTTCTAAGCAGTCTTTTTGACACTACATAATTCTGGCAGCCCAAGTTACTCCGATCCCTTAGGAAGGAGGCTTTGCTGTGGGAGGCAAGGATGTGGAGCCCACATCTCTCCTGAGAAGCACTCTGATTAGGTGACTCTCACCAAAGAGCCAAGGTCAAAACTAACTCTGCATTAGGCTCCCCCATGACAAGAGGGAGGTATTCATTTGGAGAAGATCTTCTTTGTTAGCAAGATGGTTGTGACACAGTGCAAATGAAGAGAAAGGAAGTGACCTCAACCTTTTCCTTATCTGTAAAAAGCAATGATTACTCCCTGTGGTTTGGTACAGCCAGCTTGTCAGGAGTCATGGAGTTGGGCCAAAAGGAGGCAAGAGGAGGGAATGAGCCAAATCTGGTCTCTGTAGCTCCCTCCCCTCCCTTCCTCTTTCCTTGCTGTCTGTTCCAGCCTGCTGCCCCTCCAGGGACCCAGGAACTTCTAGCAAGTCACCAAGTGCTCTGGGTCCCCCACTCTTTTTAAGTAATCTAACTTGGATGCCAAGAGTTGAACTGTACCCCTCAAAATGCATATGATGAAGTCCGAACACTCAGGACCTCAGAATATGACCTTACTTTGGAGATAGGGTCTTTATAGAGATAATGGAGTGAAGACGAGGCCATTAGGGTGGTCTCTAATGCAATATGACTGAGGTCTCTATAAAAGGGGGAAGTTGGGAGACAGACATGTATACAGGAGAACGTCGTGTGAGCATGAAGATGGCCATTGACAGGCCACCCAAAGAGACCTAGAAGAGATCTTTTCCTCCCATCGCTGGGAAGGAACAAGCCATGCTGACACCTGGATTCAGGCTTCCTGCCTCCAGAGCTGTGAGACAGCAAACCGCTGCTGGTTCAGCCACTCGTTTGTGGTATGTCATCATGGCAGCCCTAGCAAACTACTATGCGGGGCTACACAGTTCCACTCGCTGCACATTTAGTTCCCAAAACATGAACCTCCTTTCTGAGAGAGCCTTGAAATTCTTGCCTCTAAGGTGTATATAGTCATTTTGTTCTTCATTTAAAGCCAAGTAAATATGCTGGGGGAATGACACATGGAGGTGTGCTTTCTTCTCCAGATTTAACTCTCATTACTTTCTCTCCTCAGTCTCTGTTAGCTCTGCTCATCTACTCATTTGCTGGAGGGCAACCTGTTCTCTCACCTCAGAACCTTTGCACATGCTATTCTCTCTTCCTTAAAATACCTCGAACATATGCCAGGTTAGGGCCAACTGCCACTAGTATTTTAGTGTCGGCTGAATTGCCACATCTTTAGGGAGGTCTTCCCTGAAGTCTGCCAAATAAATTCAGATGTCCTCCCGATGTGCCCCCACAGCACATACGCCCACTTCTCTTCTATCAGTAAATAGATTCCTTGGTGATCACCTCTTTACTTGGCCACCTAGTCCACTAGCCTGGGGAAGTGCTACTTCATGTTCAATCTCAAACTTGCAGCAGCAGGCTCAATAGGCACCACAAAATTCACTTTCACTCATTTCCATAGTGCATCAAAACATTAAGAATTCTCTTAATCAATATATATAAAATGACTATATTGGGGGTCCTCAGTTTTGTTATATTGAAAAGTAGTCCTCATCCTCAAAAGTTTGGAAACCGTGGCTTTAATCTAGAGGTCCCACAGATGCATCCCAAGGGCCAGATCTGGCTAGCAGATGGGTTGACTTGGTCCCCCAGTGCTCCAGCCATCTCTGGATGTGGACCACTTGCCCTGAGGGCAGGACTGCTCTGCAGGCACCCCAGGCCCTCCATTCCCACTGTCTGGCATCCACCTCCTTCCTCCATGGGGTTACCTGTTTGGAGCCTGAGGCACTGGTTCCTTGAAAATCTTTCTCTCAGATTCTCCATCAGAATTTATTCTCCTGATATTCCCCTTCTCAAACTTGTTAATTTAATCCAAAAATTAGATTTATGAGATTGTCTTTTTCAGAGACACCCCATATTTTATCTAGAACCTGTGAGTGGGTTATTTGGGGTGTATGTGGGCAGGGTTTTTTTTCCTGTCATCCCACAAGACAAACATTCAAAAGAAGGTAAGTGGTTACTCCCTTAGGGTCTCACCTTGTCCTGTAGAAAGTATACAAGTCCTGAAAACAAATTAATTTTGACCAACCTTTGTTTTCCTTTCTGGACCCTGCTAGAGACACTTAACATGCAGGGTAACAGCCAGATCCACGGAAAAGTGCGCAGGTAGACGGGCTGGAGAAGGTCACAGAATCCTCTATCGGAATGGTCAGTCTCTAGACAACCGAGTATTAAATCACTGAGAAAGCAAGGTATGGTTTAGGAATTCTCTTTCTTCCCTCTTTAAACAACTTCAGAAAGGGGAAAAGCTAGTTTTATCTTAAAATACATCCAGATTACTCTGGGTTCATGCTATGCTGGGGTTTAAATCAAGTAGAATTTCTGGGTATATTTATTTTTGGAGACTCTCTGGAAAAATAAGTGTTAGGTGGCTCCAGTTGACCCAACCACGCAGCCCCGCTCCGAGTGGAGGAAGAGCCGCCACTGGAGAAAGTCCGCTTGCAGCACAGCTCGCAGCCCCCCTCGAACCCCTTCCCCAGACACTTCCTGGAGGGACACCGTGGTGTCTGTGGAAAGGCCCACACTGCATTCGTATGCCCAGTGCAGCCTCTCTTCTGATCCCTGGTATGATCCTGTTTTCAAAGCTGACACACTTCTGTTCAGTTACCCTTTCTTTCCTCCCCTTTTGCCAGTTGAGAGTCCAATATGCCAATTGTCCTACACTTCCATGACTTCAGACCTTAAACATTTTAACCCACAGTGGAGAATTCTATAGAGTCCTTTCTGAACAGCTCAGTCGCTGATCTCCTCCCTTCCCCCCCCGACCAGTTCACTGGGGCAGTGATTTCCTCAAAGAATTCCAACAAATTAGTTAGGCACGACTCCCCTTCCTGAAATGATGTTAGCTGTCTTTAATCAAGCTTGCTTTTCCAACTGTTCCCTATTTGATACCTTAAAGTAGTTACAGAGTCCTTCCTCCTAACAGAGGCTAAACTGGACAGCTTATCTTCGTATTCCCAGCATACACACAAATGCTGATAAAGTTTCAGGGAGGGGGTGTGGGTGATGAAGAGGGAAAGGATTCATTAAATCTTTTAACTTATCCTACACTTTTTAGACAGACACTTTTTTTAAGCCCAAAGATAAATGTTTAAAATCAGAATTCCAGAGAGAGGCATTTCAAAATGAGTCTTGGGGCTTTAAAAATGTGAGTACTTCCTCTATCCATTTGAGCAAATGTTTAAACTAAGACCTTTTTAATTATTTGATGCCAATGGCCTGAATTTCCTGCACTCATCACGGCCTGTGTTTCCTTGGTGTTCGCAGTACCAAATCTCAACTTCTGAAGTCAGGAGGTTAAGTTATAAATACCCGCTATTAGATAGCTGTAAAATATTTGCCTGAAGGCTTTGATAGTTTAAAGTTTTCCATTATATGTATATACAGATATGTATATTCTTGTAACTATGTGTATTTTAAGATACATGTGTATCTCCACAACACCTCATGTGTGGTCATGATATCCATCACATAAACTTCTGCATTTTCCAAACCATGGGATACAATTTCAAACCATATATAAACGGAATTTACACTGTACATCTGCACTGCACTGGGCTCTGCCATGTGGCGGGCATCATTATTTCCACACAGTCTGATATACAGTCCAAACCCGGGAGAGGGTCTCAAGGAAAAGACGAAAAGACATTGTAGGATCAGGTTTCCAACCTGAAACTCTCCATGGGAACTGCCAGAATAACCCAGATACTTCAAGGGGAAAGAAGTGAAGATGGTCCGAAAACCAGAATGAAACCCAAACCAAAGAAGAATCATTAAAAAGTGATGTGGTGGAGTGGGATGCTGTAAAGGTTTTATTATGACTTGTTTGGAGAGACTTTGCTTAACAAATGCAGTCATCCTCAATTCAAATGCATGGCAATAAAATATTTATAGTCCACTATCACATGCCATGATATGTACAGAATGGTTAAGCCCAATCCAATCTTGGAAAAGAATGTTTTGTTTGCTCTTCTAGGAAAGTTTGCCCTTTCAAAGAGAGAAACAAGTGAAGGAACAATGAAACTTCTATGGAGTTATGGGGATAGGAGATTGTCTGGAAACTATCAACTGAGGAATGGGTGCAGAAAGGGAGCTATGTCTTTACCTGGGCAAGAGGAAACTAGTGAGGGAAATGAAAACCATCTTCACATATTTTAAGGGCAGTTTTGTAGGAGAGTTAGTTTTGAGTTATGATGTGAAGTTACAAAGAAGAGAACTACATCCAGTTGGTAAATTTTCAGGTGAAGGGGGGGTAGATTTGATTCTATAAAGAACCTTCTGACATGATAGTTTCTCACAAATAAATGATCCACCTTGGGCATTACTGAGTTCCCTATGTCTAAAAGATCACAGAGACTCAGCGCCAAATAAGGATGTCACACCATGCAGGGGATTCCTACAGTACATGGACTCTGGATGAGTCGGCCTCTACAGACAAGGTGAGCTCTACGGTACCTCCCATGTCTAGGTGTCTTTGATTCTAAGATTTGCTTAAAATTCCAAATTGGCAATTGGAGACATTTCATATGCCCTGTTAATCTGAGAATGCATCAGAATAAGATTTTCATTAGAAAATATTGTAGAGTATTAATCTGTTCTCATCGTTAGTGTTCCTTATGAGAAAAGGGGTTTGCTTTTTAAAGTAGGAAGTGTCTTAAGTAGAGTCTTTTTTTGATCTCACATCTGGAAAACAGAGTTTTCTATTTTTTAAGTTTTGTTTTTTTTTAAAGTATTTAACTTCATTGAAGTTGACCTATAATATTATATTTATTTTAGGTGTACAACAGTAATTTGACAATTATATACATCATGAAATGCTCACCACAGTAAGTCTACTTAACATCTGTCATCATACAAAGTCGTTACAATATTATTAACTATATTTCCTGTGCTGTCTCTTTCATTCCTGTGACTTACTTTATAACGGAACTTTGTACCTCTTTATCCCCTTCACCTATTATGCCTATCCCCTCACCTGCTTCCCCAAAGGCAACCACCAGCCTGTTCTCTGCATTTATGAGTGTATTTCTGTTGTTTGTTCATAACTCTTTTTGTCAAATGTTCTGGGAATTACAATATATGAAAGGCTATGGGGGAAATTCCAAAAGGTTTGAAGAAATCAGAGCTCTCAAATACTGAACAGAAATTTGATGAAAAGTGCATTAGTAGATTATTTCCTTCCACATTATCACTCCTGATTCCCATTTTCTTCAAATCACACATCTGCCAAAGGCCCCCTTCCTTTCTGCCCCCCTCCTTCATTTTCGCCTCCTGTGTCCTCCGGGTTCAAGTTCTTGCCTCCTATAGCATATTTCCCCTCTGAGGCAAAACAAAGGAAAGCTATTCCTATAGCCCCGTCCTTAAGAGAGACCAAACAGGTTCTCTGAAGGGATAAGGGATAAGAAAGTTGGAGAATTGCTGGGCTAGTCTCATTATCTCACTCCTTGTTTATCCTTAAACTTGCCAAAACTTGCGAAGGAACAGACTTCCTCCTCCATCATTTAAAGTGATTCTCTTTCTTCTACTTTCTTGCCAAACGTGCTTCATGATACAAGAGACTCTGAGGTGGAAGAGAGCGAGGCAAAAAGCCCAGGAGATTTTATCCTTATTAAGTACCTTTCATTCCTCAGAATCCCCAAAGGCCTGACAATCTATATTTCATGCCCTTCTACCTCACCGCAGAAAGTTGGACTCTGTGCTGTAAAGGGAATGCGCAATAAAAGCAGAGGTAAACTATTCAACTCCGATCATCACCTCCATTATGCATTAGCGTTTCTACAACACTCTATATTGGTCAATGTTATATTACTCAGTCTAGACAGGAGGGCAAGGGGGGTCTTCCTGCAAATGGTGTTTCCACACATTTTCCTCTCTTTACTCGCCTTCCTTCTTGGGTTTCTTTTCTGGGTAGTGAACTTTCCCTCTCACATAGAATCCTTCTTATTTGAATCTGTCAGAATCCGTTTCAGGAAGAAATACTATGAGGAGAAAGAAAATCTACCACAAAATACAAAGCAAGGGGCACAGAACCAAAGTTTCCTTTTTAAGGTGTTCACTGGATAGAAACATGTTATGAAATAGAACATTAAACGTGAATAGCACATGACCCCACCTTAAAGAAAGAGTTATTTCACTCGCCATGCAGAGGAAAGAGGGATGTAACAACTACAGTTGTTTGAAAACATTCAAATAGAGCTGCTAAAGCATATCCTTAGGAGGCCTCACCTGTGCCACCTTCAATATCTCATTTGTTTCCCACCAACAACCTAATGTGGTGATGCTATGTTAATTTCCTCACAAAAGAGAAAAATGAAGCGCAGAGACATTAAACAAGACGTGGGCAAAGTCATAACAATTCTTCAAGGAATTTGAATCCGCATTAGGAATTCTGACTCCAGCATCTATTTCCGGAATGACCGTTTTCCATCCTGCCTCAGGTATCTTCATGGATGAACATGAAGATAGAGACCATTTCTATTCTGAGTGGATCCTTCTAACTACGTCCATCTCTGTTTGAGATTAATGCGGTCTTTCTCCAGGTGTGATGCTGGTCAGCCCTCAAACACTGGGAGACCTCCATTAGCGGGAACTCCTGGCCAGCGGGATTTTCATTTGGGTTTCATTCATTTTTCACTGCTCTTCCCTGTTCATCCTTCTCTGAAGAGCCTAGGCATGAAGTTTGGGGGATGGGGGTAGCCGACCGCAGCACAAGCATTTGCTGTCCACCGAGTTCACACAGTAACTTGAGTAGGTGTGTTACTTAATACGCCACGAGAAAACGCCCACCCCGAGAGTCTAAAATTGTGGATTTAATAGGCCTCCTGCTGCTGCTCGGCTGCCTTCCAAAGGCGCGCTGAATTGCTTCCTCTGCAAGCAGGACCTTCTGCCAGAGACTCTGGGAGAACTGCGGTTGTTGATCTGTGGCGAGAGGAGACAGGTGGCCACTCTGCAATCATGGGATGTTAAAATTGATATTAAAATATTTTTTTCCAGAGGGTGAATAGAGACTAGGTAAAGAAAGAAAGGCTGTTTGATACCACTCCCTAATGTTTCTGTACCTCTGGAGAAGGTGTGCTGGCTCCCAACCAGCTTTCCACACTCAGAGACCTAAATCCTCTAAAGACTCATTCTGGGAAGATCTTGGCATGAGGACACAGTGGCTACGCCTGAGCTGGGCCTTCCAAGAGGTTTGTTTAACGGGGACCCTTCACCCGTCATGCCTCCTCAGCAACGTCAAAAAGGTGGCTCCATGAAGAGTGTAACTAGTACTTTTACAGACTGTTGCCTTTTTTCTTTCTTTCTTTCTTTCTTTCTTTCTTTCTTTCTTTCTTTCTTTCTTTCTTTCTTTCTTTCTTTCTTTCTTTCTTTCTTTCTTTCTTTCTTTCTCTCTCTCTCTCTCTCTCTCTGTTTCTTTCTTTCTTTCTCTTTCTTTCTTTCTTTCTTTCTTTCTTTCTTCCTTCCTTCCTTCCTTCCTTCCTTCCTTCCTTCCTTCCTTCCTTCCTTCCCTTCCTTCCTTCCTTCCTTCCTTTCTTCCTTCCTTCCTTCCTTCCTTCCTTCAAGAACAGCAAGGAACTACTACAAATGGTGTTTAAGATGTGACCATTCAGGAGGCAACAGGCCTTCATATTTGTGACCCAAGGCATAGCAAACTATGCTGAATGACTACAAGCTTTCTACCACTCCCTGAATGAATTTGTCACCACTGTGGGACAGTAGAAGGCAGGAAGTTCTTCAACTATCAGAAGTACTGATTCATGAACTTTAAAAATCTAAACAGCCTTTTGATAAAATTCATCTCCTCCTAGAATCAAAAGATGGGTTATTTTTAGAAGCATCGTTTTTTGGAGAAAAGTAACATATTTTCATAGTCCACTTAAAACATGTATCAATGGCTAGCTTTTGTTTTCTATTCAGGTTTCTGTTGTTTAAACCTTCATGGAAATAACTCCTCCTTATTAGGCCTGAGCTATGCTGCTTTTGTACGGTTGTGATATCAGGATATTCTTGGGAAATTGGGACCAGAAGTTCATTGTGCTGCCTCCCCTTTCTCCAAGATGTTCTTAGGGATGAAGCCAGGCTCAACCCTCTGTCTTTGAAGTTGGCATCTATTAACACTAGTCCATCACAGTGGGCACTTGTCATTCTTTTTGGTTGCCTGAATACTTTGCAACAGGCATCTGAACACTTCCCTACCTTAAGATTCTTGGTGGAAGGCTAGCAGAGAAGTAGAAAGTGCTGCATATCCACTGTTATCCAAATTTCTTTACAGCCAGGGCCCAGCCTCCTGCAGTCAGATGCACCCATTGCAGGCTTAGAATCTGGAATTTGTGCTGGAAAGGGCTTGAATGGCAAAGAAGACTAAGGCAGGAGTAGCAGCTGCAGGGATCCAGAGGCAGCAGCCAGTGCTCAGAACTGGCATCCTAGCAGGTACCAGAGGCAGAGCCTAGGGATCATGGGCAGCCGTGACGTCCTCACCAGAGCAGTTCCACAACTTGATTCTGCGCATTTTTTCCTGGCTCTAGAGCTCAGAATCTTGTGTTCCCAGTTATCTGGCAATTCCATGAGCAACTTCTCCTAGAATTGCTTTCTGTTTGCTGCTTACAGCTAAACAGCCTGACTTAAAACAATAGAAATAAATTTTAGAATCAATAAAAGTTCTAATTTGTTAAAGTAACAGAAAATCATCTTACAGTATAAAACTGCACTGGTACAATTCAGAGTCTACTGGACTCCATAAGGGGTGTGTTTGGATATAACTACACATATTTATATATCCACACACAGATATCTATGTTGAAACATAATCATGCATGCACATGTGTGTGCATATCCAACCACACAATTCAATATGTCACTTTTAGGTCTGAAAGCTAATAGCCTGCAGGGCCAAACTTTAAGTTCCCTTCTATAGTTGTTAGACCACCCTCCTTCTCCTAGTCAGTCGCTTTCTGTTCACTCCCTCTCGTTATTGAAAGAATGTATTTTATTTTTATCAAGCAGAACAGTGTTCTCCTCTTTTCCCAAACAATTTCAGCCATGTGAATCACTGAACAATGAACTAAGACCAGTGGGGGATACTCAGCCAAGACCAGCTGCAGGACTGCATTCCCTCAGAAGGAGAAGCATTGAGCATTCAGCGACATGTGAAGTTGTTAAAAAGGGAGTGTGCACTGTACAGCCTCAGGGACACGTGCTGTACTCGTTAGGAAGTCTGGGGCTCTGAAATCCTGGTTCATGAAGCACATACAGGAAACCCAGTAATGCAGAGGAAACTGAAGCAAACTTACCTGGAATCTCCACTCAACTGGAGCTTTCCAAAGCTCAAAGCCAAAGCCTGGGAATGTTTTCAAAGCTTGTTCCCTGCTGTGGATAGTATCATTTAATCCTCACCATTACTCTGGGGGCACTAAACCAAGGCAGGCACTACTCTGCACTTCACAGATGTGGAAACCATGGGTCGCTGCTGAGCCGGAACTGGGGTCATGAGCTTCTGGCTCCTAGGCCATCGTTTTTCCCTCTCTGCCACACCATTTCTTATCATCTCAGTGTGGTTTTTTAAATTCCTATTTTGGATGGAGATACACACATGCACACAGGCACATATACCCAATATTCACATTTATATTATATATTCATATATGTTTGTTAAAATACTGAAACATACAAGAATATACAATAATATATAATGAAACAACTTCTAATCAAGGAAAAAGATTGGGAAATTGCCCATAACTTCTTCTTCCAAAAGGTGGGTATGTCTAGCCTTCCGATGAGTCAGCCATGAGCAAGGGGCTCACCTCTTACATCTTCTGCTTCCCGCCATAATCACTGTCCTTGCTCCTCTTCCCCAGGGAGCTGTTACCCACCCTCTGTTCAGTATAAACATACTTCCTCCCAGGAAGTCCTCTCTGATCTCCTAGTCTAGGTCAAGATTTTCTTGTTATATGTGTTCTTAATAGTGTATTCCTTTCTCAATTTGTCATTCACTACATATGAGTTAGTGTGACTATTCGTTTAATACCTGATTTTGTGTACTGTTCTATCTGCAGACCATAGCCCAGTGCCCAGCACAGAGTGACTGCTCAATAATGATAGCCCAGGGAGAGATGTTAATCAGCAGGTGGATTTCCCCATATGGTACAGTGCAGTAGATAAGATGGGCTCTGCAGTCAAAATACCTGTGTTTGAATCCTGGCTCTGTGACCTCCCAGCTGTATGACTAAGCAAGTGCTTGGGACTCTCTGTCTTTGAGTGACCTCATCAAGAAAATGTTGCTAACACAGTTACCTATCTCACAGAGCTGTTTGAGAACAATTGAGTTTATACTATCTGTAAAGTTCTCAAGACATTGCCTATTATATAACAAGTGCTCATTAATATGAGCAGAATCATTTTTTATAACTAGGTGGTAAGAATGGGTGTGGATAAAAAACACTGCGTAGGTTCAATGATGGGAAATTAAAGAAGATACAGCATGAAGACTTCTATTTTCTGGGCAAGTTAGAAGATGAGAATGAAGGAAATTTGAGTGTCAGAAATTAGAGGGAAGTGGTACAAACTACACTGCCACACAAAAGTCCTGCATACAGCAGTCCCATTGCGAAGACTGCCTCTCACCACTTTCCCAAGGCTTCCACAGGGTCTTGCAAAGCTAGCTTGCTTCCCCACAATGTGCTGAACAATCCGAGTCATTTTGCTAATTCTGCTTCAACAGTGGAATGGTCAAAAGCCTCATGAATCAAGCGCCTCAGAGCCCTAACCTAGTCAGCAATACCAAGGCCCGAGTTTAATGTGAATTTGGAATGAACCAGATATACAATTAAGAAATAGTTTTGCATTCTGGAAGAATCTGGCCTGTTTGCAGTAGTTCTGGTTTCTTGAAGTTTTGAGATTTTATTGTATCCTTAGGGTGATCAACTCTGTTTCCTTAATGTGTGCAACTGCAGACATCCGCCCGTTGGGGCAGACGAACTAACCTGTCACCGGGTGATGGATGTTTTCCTATTGCTCTGCTGAAGAGCATTAATGTAAGGCTTCACTGCAGCTCCACAGATAGCTGAGACAACAGATGGCCTTTTTTTGCAATTCTGGGGAATTGCTGCAGGAGGAGGTTCTGAAGGGTAGCTTCTATTTGTTGATGGCTTAAAATAGACTGGGCAAATAAAGAACTATTCTTGTTATGTATGCCAGGGAGTACTGTGGTTGCTGAGGCGGAGTTGGAGGAAAGGAGGGAAAACTTGGTCCACTTGCTTTCCTGACCTTGCAGGAAGTGAATGTAGGCTACAGGGCAGATGAGGGGAGCCAGAGCAGTTTTGAAGAAGTCAAGTTGTATCTATAATATTAGCAGATGTTGACCATCTTTTGTTCGGACAAAAACGTCCTCTTAATCAAATAAACACAACTAGAAGACAGACAATGCAAATCTATTTTCAAGAATTACTGGTATGCTTCAATGAATACCAATTCCATCTGTTAAAAAATACTTTATAATAAAACTCTCGAACCTGTGCATTTTAAAAAATGATAGTTTGGAGGCACATGGACAAACCTGATATCATTTGTCCTGTTCTCTGGGAATTTCTATGGCCAAGGGAGGACTTCAATCTATCTTGAAGCAGAAAATACAGTCCTTTCGATACAAGTATACTATGATTCTGATCATCTATGGGACTCCAACATTCACCACAATAAGAAGGATTCTGCTTCATGTAAGACTAGACTATTTGTTGAACTCCTAGGATTATTAGCAATGTACTGACTAACTTAAAATATTCATTGTTCAGTGCTATCACTCCACAAAAAAGTCCAAAGCCTAGCCAGAATCTTGCTATTTATATTGTGCAGTAAAAAGCCTGCTACCCTCTTCATATTGCAATTTAAGGGCTTCTCAGATGGCATGTTGCAGGATGGCCTCAAACAAAACAGTCCCATTGATTGCATGGGATTTGATACTTATAATGGTCTCAGAAAACACAGTGAAACTACATGTATCAGACAGTGAAAATACATGTTACATGTGTCAGAAATGGAAAAGGCAGCTTCTGACATAAATGCTTTCTATTTTCTAATTCCAAATCAAGAAATGCAGACTCTAAAATATCTGTAGATTGTCCAGGCACACCACCCCTACTCAGGTGGCAGAGAATTATTCTACAATCTGCGCACAGATCAATGAGGCAAAGTGTAAATGCTTTCAGCAGATGCTTTAAGTCTTGAAGGCATATGTTGTTCATACTGCTTTAAAAGAAATCTCCAAAACTGCTGTGGTAGGTCAAAGCATCTGACATTTGGGAACCATGGTTATGTTTTTCATCTGAAAATAAAACCAAGAGTTGGGTCATAAAAAGACCGTCTGGTGCAAGGTGGTCAGCAGTTTATGCAATAGAACTTTAATTCACTTAACATGAATGCAAAGTGGAGATAAAGATGTGTGGATGCTAAGGAGGAACATCAAGTCCATATTCCTCGTCTTAGTAATTGGCAAAGTAACACTTCACAGTGTATTCCTACAAAGAAGCCTTCAGGTTACATGACTCCCACAGCAGCAATGTTGCTGGGAGGATACAGCAAAGGTGCCCTTTGACTTTATGCCTAGAATGTGGTAGGCACCCTGATTAGCACTGAGGGATACACAAAACCTCAAGGAGTCAGTCCCCCTCCCCAAATTATTGCCATTAAAACAGCCTGGATGTAGGGGATTGCAATGTTTCCCCACCTAATCTCCAAAGATTCAGAGTGTCAAAAAAGGAAAACCATGGTCATTTTCATTTGATTTAGCTCTTGTATTCATTCACCTGAAGTCTAGAGATGCACCTTTGGCTCTAACTGGGGAAATGGAAAGATTTGAATATCTAATTAAATAAAACATTATCAATTAAGGTTTTTTGGGTTTTAATCAACAGAATGAAATTCTGGTTAACCTAAAAGCAGAGAAGGGAATTTAATGGAAAGTTCTGGGGAAAGCTCAATGAGTTGAAGAAAAATTTAAACCAAGACTCAGAGAAGATATGAACTTCAGGGCCTTAAAGGAGTGGAAGGAGTTGAACATATGGTCAGAACACCTTCAACAGGACAGATTTTGTTGTCCATCACTTCCATACTTACTTGTAAAACTGTACAGGGAAGTGTCCCCTGAACATTGCAGTCCATGTTACAAAAGTTTTGTTGTTAGTTGTTCTTTGTTTTCTAGATGTGGTAGGAGGCCGCCTCAGTTTAAACCTTCAGGCTAATACTTCATCAGCGATGGCCATCCCCATAACTAATGTGAACTAAGGGCTGGGAGGGAACTTTGTTTTCCATTAACATTCCAGTAGACCAAACATGAAACAAGGTCTTGGCCTCAATCTCCGTTAAAACATGAAATCATGGCTTGAGCCTTTAAAACACTCTACAAGCAGAGCTCTTTATTTACAACTTGGAGCTCCCTTCTGGGGTGTCTTCCTGTCTGGTTCATAGCCTGCTTCCAGGTGGTAGAGCCCCTGGGAGTACTCTTAAGCTCGAACTTCCATACTTGTTGGGCCTTTAAGAAAACCCAATACATAATTATCCTTTTCCCAACTAAGTTGTGAACCACTTGAGAAACGAAAGCAGTCAGCAAATGAAGGCAAAAAGCACCTCCTTGTTTAATGATAAGACTGATCTAAGAGAATGTAGCTCAGATCTGTGGGGATAAGCTCTGCTTAATATTGAACACCAGAATCACAGACGGACTTACTCAGTCCCAGTTTCAGGCAGCATCTAATCGTGTCAGGCTTCTCCATTATTGGAAGAGGCAAACTGCCCTATAAAATTTTACCTCAGGGAGGAACAGAGGAGAAAGCATGCCACCTAAAGGAAGCTTGTTCCAAAGAGGAAAGTAGAATGAAGGGGAGCTGTTTCTACTTCCAAACCCATCAATCAGACAAGTCACTGAACTTCCTCTGTGGAGGGGCTATTGAGGGGACAGAAAAACACATATTAATGGGAATCCCCAAATAGGGATTAAATGTTCTCTCCTCCAACAAGACCCTAGAGCACAAAGTCTAGAGAGAGACAGATTATCCTCTCCTGCCTGGGGCCTGCCTTCAGAGTTCTGGTTTTCTTGTTGAGGACATACCTTTTCTGATGATAAAACATGAGGAGTGTTTATATTTTTCAAGACTGTGTCTACCTGTAATGGTGTGCACTTAATGTGCAACTTTTACCCCAGAGATGTATAACCTAAATTAAGAATGATGTTGTGTTTTGTTGTTTTTATAACTTTTCCTATTCCAAGACTATCCAGCAGACACATTTCCTACTTCACCTGTTTTTCCACCTGTTTTTAATCTGCCTATCTTGCCCTCCAATTCCCAAGCAATCAGTATCAGTATCTGCTTCTAAAGGGCTCTTTAACTTTTTTAATGTTTTATTTTATTGCATTTTTACAATAACTTACTGAGATGTTGTTAACATAATAAGCTGTACATTTTTAAATACACCATTAGATAAGTTTTGACACAGGTATATACCCATGAAACCATGGCCACAATCATGATAGTGAGCATCAATTCAAGGGCACAAAATATTTCCTATGACTCCTTAATATCTCTCCTTCTTATCCCTCCCTCCCCACTCCTCCCCAGGCAGTCATTAATCTACTTTCCATTACTATAGATACATTTACATCAATCTTTTTTGTATAGCTTCTTTCACTCTGCACAATTATTTAGAGATTCATCTATGTTGTTATGTATATAAATAGTTCATTCCTTTAGATTGCTGATTAGTATTCCATGGAATGGATATACTGTGATTGTTTATCCATTTATCTGTTGATGGACATTAGGCTATCACAAATTAAGCAGCTATAAACATTCAAGGTAGGTTCTCATACAGACAAATGCTTTCTTTTCTCTTGAGTAAGTATCTAGGAGTGGAATAGCTGGATCATGTGGTAGATACATGTTTAACTTTTTAAGAAACTGCCAAACTGTTTTCCAAAGTGGTTACAAAACTTAAAAATGTACTGTTCTTATCAATAATGACTCAGGATTCTAATTCCTCCATATCTTTGTCAACACTTGATATGTCTAGCCTATTTAATTTTACTCACTATAATTGATGTTTAGTGGTATCTCATTGTGGTTTTGGTTTGCATTTCCTAATGAAAAATGCCTATTTGCCATTCCTATGTCATCTTTGGTGAAGTATCTATTTAAATCTTTTGCACATTTTTAAACTTTTTAATTGAGTTGTTTGTTTTCTTACGGTTTTGACAGTTTTTGAAACATATTCCAGATACAAATCCTTGATGTGATCAATGCTTACAAATATTTCCTCCCAGTATGTGATTTGTGCTTTCATTCTCTTAACAATGTCCTTCAGAGAGCACAAGTTTTTAATGCTAAGGTTTTTAATGATTCATCATGTCTGATATTTTCTTTAGTAGATCATGTATTTAATATCATATCTAAAATATCTTTGCCTATGTTTTATGCTTTTATAGTTTTAGATTTACGTTTAAGTCTAAATCTATTTTGAGTTAATATTTTGTATATGGTCTGAGGTATGAATCCAAGTTGTTCTGCATGTTTTCAGCATCATTTGTTGAAAGGACTCTTCCTTCTCCCCCAGACTGCCTCTGTACCTATGCTGAATATTGCTTATCCATATGTGATATCTACCAATTATTATATGTGTGGATATTTCTGTACTTCCTATTCTGTTCCACTGGTCTATTTGTCTATGTTCACACCAATGCCAGTGCCCTGATGACTTTAGCTTTACAGTGAGACTATATACTTTGCAATAAGTATTTAGAAGAAGGTAGTAGTAAGTGCTCCAACATTGTTCTTTTTCAAAGATATTTTGGTTGTTCTAGTTTCCTATTTCCATATGAATTTTAGCATTTGCTTTCCAATTTCTACCCCCAAAAAGACTATTAGGATTTTGATTGGTATTGCATTGAATCTACAAAGAAATTTGCCATCCTAATAACATTGACTCTTAAGGTCCATGAAAAAGCTGTATCTCTCCATTTATTTAGGCCATAGTTCATTTCCCTCAGAAATATTTGTAGTTTTCAGTGTACAAGGCTTGCCAATCTTTTGTCAGATTTATCTCTAAGTATTTTATTTTTAATGTTATCCCAAATAATATTTTTTAAATTTCAATATCCAATTGCTAATTTATAGAAATAAATTGATTTATTGATTTTGGTATTGATCTTTTATTTTTCAAACTTGCTAAATTAACTTGTTAGTTCTAGGAGTCTTTATGGATTCCATCAGATTTTCTACATAGACAATAATGGATTCTATAAATAAAAAAAATTTTGCTTCTTCCTTTTCAAAATAAGATCATTTTTTTCTTGCCTAATTGCTCTGGCTAAACCTCTAGTATAATGTTAAATGAGAGTATGAGAAAGTACATCTTTTTCTTCTTCCTGAACTTATAATTTTTTAAAAATGCTTTTTTCTCTTTGTGTTTCATCTTGGGTTGCTTCTATTACCATATTTTCAACCTTACTAAGAATTTGTTCTGTAATGTCTAATTAGTTATTAATTCCATAACTGTATTTTTCATCTTAGACATTGTAGTTTTTCACTCTAGTTGTTTGATTTTTTAATATTTGTTTTTCATATTTTCTATATCACTATTTTTGGGATTTTGGAATATAGTTATAGTAACTCCTTTAATGTCTGTGTCTGCTAATTCTAATATCTGTGTCAGTTCTGGGTAGGTTTCAATTAACTGATTATTCTCTTCTTTATGGGTTACATTTTTCTGCTTCTTGGAATGCCTGTTACTCTTATTGGATGACAGACATTGTGAATTTTACCTTGTTGGGTCCTGAATACTTTTATATACCTATAAACATTCTTGAGCCTTGTTCTGAGATGCAGTTCAGTTTCTTGAAAACATTTTGATCCTTTTTGGATCTTGCTTTATGATTTGTTAGGCTAAACCAGAGCAGTGTTTAATTCTGGTAATGTGTCCCCTCCTTAGTACTGAGACAAGACCTTTCTAATTACTCTATCCAGTGCTTCATGAATTATGAGGTCTTTCCATCCTGGCTAGGGGAAAAGACAGTATTCTTAGCCCTTTGTGAGTGCTACACATTTTTTCTCTAATGCTCTCTCCAGTCTTGGACAGTTTTCTCATATACATGCACTGATCAGTACTCTGCTGAATATTCATAGGGAGCCCCCTGCAGATTTCCAGGGTTCTCTACGCAGCTTTCATCTCTGTCCCAGGTACTCTGTCTTATCTACTCAAGCTGCCTTGGCAATTGTTTGGGGCAAGAAAGTAAATCTGATCCCTGGTATTCCACCTTGGCCACAAGTGGAAGTCAATAATTTATTTTTAAGTTACTTCAAACATACAGAAAATTTTCAAGGCACATACAGTGAACTCCCAAATCGTCTTTGCCCAGAATTCCAAGTTACTAATATTTTACCACATTTGCCCCATCTCTGTATCTCTCTTGATAGATGATATAGTATATATATTATTATGTACATTATAATTTTGTCTTTCTGAAACCATTTTATCAACAATTGCAGACATGATGATTCATCATTATCAATTTCTCCAATGTCTATTTCTCCAAAACAAAGACATTCTCCTACATAACCACAATACAACCAAATAAATGAAATAACATCAATACAACACTACCATCCAGTTCACAGCACACTCTTAGGTTTTTCCAACTGTCCCAACAATGTCTCTTTATTTTCTGGCAACCCAGGATCATGTGCAACATTTAAGTGTCATGGATTTCCAAGTTCCTTCAACCTAGAATAGTTTTTCACTTTTCCCATCTTTTTATTCTCTAGATATTCCCCTACCAGAGATTATCTGATGACTTCTCATGTCCAGAATCAGGCTATATTTTCTTCACAGGAATGCTCTAATGTTGTACTTTTCTTGGGATATCACATCAAGAGGCTCATGAAGCCAATCTTTCTCACATGGAGTGAGACTATTGTTCACTGGTTCAAATTGACATCTATCAAGTTTCTCCATCATAAAGTCACCACTTTCTCTCTTGTAAGTGATAAGCATTTTGTGGGAAGATATTTTTATACTGCACCAATATTTGGTTCCTAATCAAACCTCTACTCACTAGCCTTGACATGGATGGCTCATGCTGAATCCATAGAACCTGGTCTTAACACATAATCCATTTGGTTTTCCAAAAGCATCAGCTATCCTGATGGAAGATTAGCTGTTCCTTCAGTTACAGTCCTAACCTCTGTTGAGACCAATTTCAAATGAAAAATCATACCTTGGAGTAGCTATTCTATTCATTTAACCATCCATCCTTACATCATCTATTCATTCAATAAATATTGATAATTCTTTACATGTGATGGCAATGGAGATTCATTAAAAAACATGAGACACAGTGCTTGTATCTAATAAGCTCCTGGTTTTAGTAGGGGAAAAATGTCAACAAATAATTACAATTCAGTGTGATTTCAGCAATGCACTATGATACAGGTAGATATAAAATACATGGAGCACCAAAAGAATGTAAACTTTATTAGCCTATAAAAGAGGCTTTCCTACAGAGGTAATATTGGAGCTGGGTTCTATAAGATGAGTAAGAGTGAGAATCAATAGAAGGTAAAGTTAGAATAAATGGCATGTGATAATGCAGGGTACAAAGGACATAGCAGCAGTTCATTGTCTAGGGAAAGGGGAGGCTAGGAGAAAAGAAAGGGAGATGGGTGGTGAGGCAGAAGGAAGGGCCTGGAAAGACTGAGGTGGAGCCAGGTTGGAGTGGGGCCAAATTATTTTGATCATGCTAAGGGGTCTGGTTTTCATTCACCAGAATTCCCACTAAAAGTACAGATTTCTGGGTCCTATCCCAAAGCTATTAAATTAGAATCCCAGAGAAGGATCTGGGAATCTGTATTTTAACAAACACTTCAAGTTTGGAAATCACTGCTGTAAGTCAAAGGGTGCTACTGAATGCTTGAAGGCAGAGTGAAATGATCAGGTTTGTTTCTCAGGAAGATCACTAAGGGACTCGGGAAGAATGACTTCAAAAGGCAAGCCAGTGGACACAAACAGCTATGGCAGCAGTACGGCAACCTACCAGTTATTTGCAACATGTAATTACCAAACCCTGTATCTCCTGGAGCTGCTCCTAGCTGAACTTAAAGATCTGTGGAGAGGACTTGATCGAGCTGCCGGCACTGTCTCATGCCTCTGAAGCCATGAGGCTGAAAGGATGATCCAGATCCCAAGATGCTCCAAAGTGCATTGTTAGAAGACACTGGCTGACAAGACTTGCCAAGTGTCTCATTGTTGAGCATGTTCATTACTCCATGTTCAATGGTTAAGCATTGTGATGGATACAGTGGGTTGGCACTCAACATCTGTTCCCCCCTAGAGGTTAGTGGCTTTCAAACTTTTGTTTTAATGCTTCAACTCAACCCACAATAAGAAAAACATTTTACATTGCAATCCAGTGCGTACCCATATCTGTGTGTTGCACAAAACAGTGCTTAGCCTTATTGAGTTGCTGGCCTCTAAAATTTCTATTCTGTTCTACTTCCTTTCTTCCAGTGCCATCATGATTAACTAATGATGGGTGCTGATCGCTGGTGTGAAAACCATTACTGTAATGAGCTTTCCTGTCATGTCCTTCAAAGCTAAAGACTGCATTTTCCTATCTATGTCAGCTAAAGTTCCAGACGTTTTTAGGCTCTACAAATCAAATGCCTCCATATTGCCTTTGCTATTTTTGTTGGGCAAGCATGTCATGGAAGGGTTTGGTCCTTTTTGGCAATGCCAGCAGGGGTTCAGTTGTGAGCATAGGTACCTTTCACAGGTATCCAGAAGAAAGGGACATCATTTTCGCTGGTTAAGCTTGTATCAAGCACAGAATGGTTCTGGAGTCTGTAGCATTTATGGCTTTGTAAACACGGTACCTTCTTAATCAGGACAGTTTCTGAAGGCAGTGGCTTGAAGATCAAGGCAGTGGCAATGTGGTGCTGGAGGCTGAGGAATCCTGAACTTCAAGGGGTAGGAGCTGCTTGGTTGCCCAGCAGTGTGACTGGGGAGACGGGAGGAAGGTACCCAAAAGCTCACCGCTAGGCTGCTTTTTCCACCCTTCCAGTGATTCTTCATGCCTTTTTTAAAACCTGCAGTAAATCTCTACCTACCTAAATTAACTAGGGGGGATTCTAGTCTCTGTAACAGACTTGGGCTCACAATAATCAGTTCTGCTGAAGTACTAATAAGGTACTAAGTCATGGGGACTCGGGACCTGCCTAAGCTTTCAACCATCAAAATTAATCTGGGTCCAGCCACAAAAATGAAGGGCAGCCATAGCGAACAGCTTGGTCAATCTTACAAACAAAAGGCTGAACACAAAGAGCAAGACATACAAGGATATGGTTATATAAAATTGAGAACACAGTGAAATTAAACCATTTTGCTTGGAGATCCATATGTAAGGGAGAGATCTATAAAGAGGTGTTTACTATAAAAGTTGAGGTAGTGGGCATGTGACCAATAAGGATCATGGGGGGACTTCTGAGGTGCTAGGTATGTTTTATTTTTTACCTATACGGTGATTTCACAGGTGTTTGATTTATGTACTTTTCTGTATGTAAATTTTAATTTACATTCTCTCATACACACCGAGGATGAAAACCCACAAAAATACACAAAAATTTCAAGTGACATTCACACAATTCCAGGATTAAGAACTAATTTATGGTCTTTAAGTCCACCTACTCATCTGATGCTTGATTCTCCCTACAACTTCCTTCTGTCCTCTGCTTGACTCTTTCTGAACAGCCGGAGTTGTGTAGATATCACTCATGAGAACAGCAAATAGCAAGTGAGCTTCCCAGTTTTACTGTCATCTAACTGTGGCTGTCTACCCTCTTCCCTCAATTCCTAATAACCAGATCACTTCTGTCCATGGTTAAAGAACTCAAAATGGTCAGCAAACCTAACATTGAACCTTAGAACCCTCAGGACTTCCTTCTTCCTGACCCTGGGGTGAAATAACTTATTTTATTCAGCAGGGGGATATCCATTTGTTATTTGCTGTTATTGCTGAGAAGAGACAAGTTAAAACAGCAATTCTCAATACCACAACAGGAAAAGAGGTACATAAGTATGTGAGTTATCTTGAAATGTGAATTACTTTCTTTTTCAACTGGGTGCTAAATTTGGGAAGAGGTATTGAGAGAGCAGATATTAGAGTCAGGCAGAAAGAAAACCCCACTCTACATGTACTCTCATTTCATATTTAGGATGACCTGGTGAGTCGAGTAAGTCCGAGACAAGTGGTCTGGATCTACGTGGTCATCCAATGGTGGAAAGGACAATATAAAGATTCCCCCTTCTCCTGTCTTCAAAGAGAGATACAATTTATTTTGGGTGGAACTAATATCATCAGGATTAAATGTTAATGCTTGAAATTTTTTCCAGTGAAGGGTGCTGTTGGCTTCAAATAATACACTTGTTTTACAAGGTCAACTTCTTGTTTTTAAAGAAACATAGCCTCTGCAGGAGAACTTAAAAAAGAAAAATGTTCACTTTTTCCTGATGCCTTGTAAATCTCAAAAATATTTTTCAGCTGATTAGAGATTCCTAAATAAATGGGCATGATCCATAAGGATAGCATGTCTTTTGTTTATCCACTAAATATTTGATAAATGAGTCACAATGAACAAATCAAAAATAGACATAAAAGAATAACCACTTGAAATTAAGTGGTTCTTTTAGGCATATCCAAAAGTTGCACATTTTCATGAGCATGATTTCTGAGATGTACAGATAATGGTTCTAGTAAAACAAAACTAAGTAAGTAAGCTGCCTTTCTACTCCACGCAGGCAAAGTTAGAAGAAGCAATTATCTGGATAATTCAGACAAAAAACCGACCATTGACGGAAAGGAGACCCTTTTTTCTTGGCCCAAATTAACTTGAGCCATGCAATAACATGACCCACTAGAGTGGAATTTGGCATTGAAGAGGCTTATCTTGGCTCCTGTCCAACGGGGTTTAGTTACTGAATTCCTTAAAGGACATTGCTCAAACATGGTCTCCCATGTAACAGGGTTCTAAGGCATAAGCTGTGAGAACCTTGACATCACCACACAACTCCAGGGTATTATTCCACTGGATCGAATTATCCAGAAAATCACTCTCATTCCAGTTCACCTTTCTAAGCTAGACAAAAACCAAGTGTATTGCCCAAGATTTGCTACACAATATTACATGTAAATACTTGAAAGCTTTGCCTGCCTGCTAAGTGCTTTAATAAATATGATCCCAGTTCCTAGATTGTGTCGATAGAAGTAAACAGGCAAAAGGAGACATTTATTTGGCAGTTCCTCACTCACCACCCCTGCGTTCCATGTGCTTGGTTCTTCTGCATGCATATGGGATTGCTGAAATAATTATGTTGATTTAATGAACAGTAGAAATCCCACTTGAATCACCCACCAATCCAACTGTCTTTCCTGCCTCTAATTTGTTTACCAGTTGGAAAAAGCACAAGGAAGTCTTGCAGAAAGTAACCATGTTGCAGAAATAGCAACCGTGGCCTGTGCCTGCTTCTCTAGGACTTCCTAAATGGTTACTGGCCACACAGTGAACAAGGTGCTTTGTAAAATGACCTGGGGCTGGGCACTCTGCCCACGCACACACCTGGCAGAGCAAGTCCTCCTCTCCTGGGGAATTCGGATCCATGCTGAGTTCCCCTTGTCTTAGACTGCAAAACAGACAAGGACCAGCTGGTTGGTGCTGACATGGCTCACAGTACTGGCGGGAACACTACTAAGTGTTCTGCATTTGCTCATTATTTATCAATGGGGAGATATTTCTTTGGAGAAAAGCATGTCCTTTGTCTTCTGACGGAAAGTTCCTTCTTCCAATGGGGGATGACCTAAAGAGGAAAAACTGGTAATTCATGTCCCATGTGTAAGTCCCATGGGTAAGTGTTCATTGTAAAAGTTTGAGTTCAGATACAAGAAATGAGTTGTGGTCCTAGAAATGCCAGATACTTAACTTTTTGCTGCATCAATGTGATTTTTTAATAGCTGAGTGTGCCATCTCATTGGGCAATGTTGTTTTTATCATCAGTTTGAAGCATATATTATTGCTGTAAGTATGACTAAGTATTTGAATATAACTTCACACTGGAAATAATTTTTAACATCATCAGCCTCAGGGCATAAATGATGCAATGCTGGCCGCAAGGACCGCATGTGAGCCTGGGATGGAATCTGGGAGATAGAAAAGTGGCAAATCACGCAGCTAATAAAGGGGCAGAGCAGGATCTGCTCTACCTGCCCTGTCCTCTTCTCACTCCTCCACAGATTTTCCAACATTATGTGAGATAACATTTTAAAAAATGTAAAAAGGATTTTTTTATACCTTTGCCTAAAATTAAAAACTCTCAGGTTCTTACACTTCTCCTCTTCTGTCCCTTCTTTCTCTCTCCTTTCTTGTTCCTTTTGGTCTTGTTAGATCAAATGTCAGGATCTCTTTGCTCTTTGAATTATTCATGCTACTCTGATTAACATTGTATTCATAGTCATCAAAGGAAGCTTATTTTTACTTAAGTTTTCCAACCATGAATCTAGTAGGGCATAATGGAAATGTAACTGATATGTAGCTATTGTCCTGGAAATAGATCTCATTACAATTATGTGGAAGGGATATTAAAAAATAACTGTAAAACAGGATGCGTATTTATGCTGTTCTGAAGATGAATAGAATAATTTATAGGTGGAGAGACATTCCATAAGATAAGCTAAAATGAATCATATTGCTGAAGTTTTCAAGGAGGTTAGAGTCCAAATTAAATATAGAAGGGCAAACCAGTTTCTTCCTCTTGTGTACTTTAATGAAGACTAGAGAGGCTGGAGAAATATTTATATTCTTTAATTCATATTTTCAGGATTGCCTCATGTCTCGATTCTTTTTCAAATCTCTCTTTTAAGTGAGGGTACTTCAAAGTGAATATGGGTATTCTCAACTCCTCATATCATAAAAGAGGGAAAAAAAAGAAGAATTAATGGGACTGGAAATTTAAAAACAACAGATGTACTTAAAGTGTGATTACTGCCATGAATTAGATGTATGGGGGAGTTGTACCACTTTATGTAGCTTTGATTGAGGGCTGATTGTATGGCAGAGAAACTGAAGCCCCAGAGCAGCACTAAGACCATCTCTAGGAAACTGCTGATTTCTCTTGGAGTGCAGTAGATAAGGAGCTGTTTCTCTCCAAACATAGCTATCTAACTGCTTTGTGGTTAACAAGAGACCCTGCTAAGAATTGTGGGTAATTCATTTAAGGATGTATAGCAAAATGTGCTGTGTGGTGAGGGAGGAAAATACTTGTGCTCCCAAATACTTGCTGCCTTACTCTGATGGAATTCAAGGCTAGAGAGGGACCAGCACTGAGTCCTCACTAAGTGGTGGACATGGAGAAATGAGCTGAACTCCAGAATCTGAGGTCAGAAAGAGACTCCCACCAGGACCACTTGCACTGGAGTGAGATCTCTTCCATTCTATCCCCCTATTTTTTTTTTTCTCTCCACAGAGCTACATAGCTCAGTCATGACGCTTTGAGGGAGAGAACGTCTTCAGACAGTGGCTGAGATAAGAGAAACCAGGCAAAGCTGAGACCAAGGCACTATGGTGTGCATGTTGCTATCACTGAGTTATGCACTATTTCCTTTTAATCCAGTTTCAAAAGATGACTTCCTCCATATGCAATTAATTCCACATATAACTACAAGGAACTGCATATTTTAGAACAGTTGTGTCATCAGTGTGAATGTTTAAACATTCTCTATGGTCTCTTTCCCACAAACTGATTTAACATGTATATAAAGAGGCTTTTGGGATGAGCACTTTACATTTGCTTCTTGAACTTCTGCGTCTGTTTTCAGTAAATACTGGAGATGAAACCTCTCATTCATGCCTGGAGCAGTGGCCAGTTGCAACTGAGCAATGCAGTTCTTGGGCTTTTGATGAATAAAATTCTCCAGTTGTGAGCCTAATCTTTCTCAGGCCATGTCAACGGGATCACATACAGTGGCTGTGGGATAAAGCGTTTATGGAAGTTGGTTGAGCTAGCTACAGATTATCCTAATTAATACTAGCGCAGTGGGGCCTGGGTTCAAATCTTGCTCTGTTATTTCTAGATTAGGGTGACCACGTATCCCTCTTGTGCACAGGATACCAGTTCACACTTACTGCTCTGATATCATTATTAATAGTGTCCCTTCCAAAAGTGTCCCAGTTTGAGCTAAATGGTCACTACTAATAGTGAAACCCAGCCTCTGTGCTCTTGTTTTTCTGGGTTCATCAGTATGTGTTGGGGTTCTGGTCTTAGAGACCCATTTTATAGGCCAAAATCATCAAAACGGATCATGAAAATAACTTACAGTCATTTAAAATACAACTCTATATGTGACATGATTTATTGAAACATGAAGGTGTGGGTTTTCTTCCCCCATCTTTGTTTTCTCTGCTTTTCCCATTCCAAGTAGGAACAAGTCCCTCCAGTGCTTCCTTGCCTCAAGGATTTTTGCAGGATAGAAGGATGAAGTCTGTGGCTCTTCTTGTTTCTTGTACAGGCCACGTAAGTGCCCCGGACTCGAAGGAAAAGGGACAAGGCAGGGGAGGGCAGAGTCTCACAGAGAGACACTCTCTGCCAGATGGGGCAAAGGAGGGAAACAGCAGACCCCGCTGAACAAGGGGGCAGAGGAGGTGTGATAACACCTACAGGCTGGGTCAGCTCCCGGTTTGTGGGGCCCAGTGCAAAATGGGACTGCGGAGCCCTTGTTCAAATTTCAGGTTGGCAACAGCAGAGTATTAAAACAAATTGAGGGTTCTTCTGAGCATAGGACCTGGTGACGCTAGGGCTGCCCAGAGGAGGTGGCTTCTTGGTGTGCTAGGGGGAGACACCCCCTGCAGGGCCCCTACACCCAAATGGCACCGCCAGAATCAAGGGCACCACTGTGGGCCTCCCGGTGTGGATGCCAATGGTAGCTTGAAGGACTGGAGATCAGAAGCCTTCCTCAGTGTCCTTGTTCCAGGTAAACCTTCAGGGTTCTGGTGTGTCTCTGGGAAGGAGGGGTCCCCAAAAATTATCAGATAGATGTGCTTGCCATCTTAGAGGAAGAATGGAAGCTGACAGTCAGCAAACTGAGTTGGTTTAAAGAAATAAAGAAATTGATATGTTCTGCACACTTCAGTTTGTGGACTAAAATTTATTCCACATATGCTTTTATAAATATTTAAGTATATAAAACCAAATGTTTAATATAAGATCCACATTGTAAATATTCCTTTGAGAGTATTTTTCTGCATGGACTGGAATGGCTGAGCTTCTTAAAATATAAGTCCATGTGGTGGAAGGGAAGATGGCTCCTTTCTTGGTAAACCTCCGTGAAACACCCACAGGCTTTCATCACTGCCACAAGGACCTTGGATTTGCATTTAAAATTCAGATTGTTTGTTTCAAACATCTTCCTTATCCAGTTCCTGTGCAAAAATGCTCTGAGAGTCACTGAGTGGTAGGTTCTGTGGGATGAAAAGTTCCATGTTTCTGGCTTAATAGATTTGTGTATTTGAACACCTTATTTGTGACAGTGTTTGTTTTTTTTAAGTAATGATTCTCTGCGATAGTGTGAGATATTTGAGCAAGGTACTTCACCGGCTATAACATCCTGCTCTGTAAAGTGAAGGTCAAACCCACCTCTTGGGGTGTTGTCAGGACTTGGTAAGGTGACATACAGAGGACCCAGCAGGACTGAGGTCCAAACCTGTTGCCAGGTCCTGGACATGACTCCGTCTGTTAATCATACAGTGGTGACACAGTTTCTAGTTTGTGGGTTACCTCCTCAAGCTTTTTCTTTTGGATGTAACTAAGAGAACCTCCAACCTCTATGAAGGTCTGAGAATGTTTCTGTTTTAACACCAAGAGACTTGACCTGTCTCCAGAAGGACCCAACAGCATGAGTCTTCACAGACGCCCATGGACTGTAGGACAAATTATTTCAATCTGCTGCCAGCCACTCCTGGCTTGGACAGATATGGAATCACTGAGAATTAGAATCAAAAAGGATCATAGTCCTCCCTGGTCACCTGGGGCTGCCCACAGGGCTCCCTAAAGCATACGGTCCCAGACACCTCCTCCCCGCTTTACCAGAGGCAACTCCAGCTGTGTGTTTTATGTATTGTCCAGCTAAGTAAGATTTTGCTAAACAAGAGGCTGCAACTAAAAATACAAAATAGAAAGAACATCTGAAAATCACTGATTTGGTCCAACCCCTCATTTTCAAACTGATGAAATTTAGAACTGAAGTGTTTTAACCAACATCACACAGCTCGATAGTGGCAGAGCCAGGAGTAAACACAGGTTAGCTTCCAGTCCTATGCAGTTTTCCTTGTAACAGTCTGCTTATTGCAGAAAGATGGGGCTAAAATCGAGATGTCCCAGGTTCAAGATTTACACCTTACACTCAAATGTGCAAAACCAGTAGCTTGTTTTATATAACTGACTTAATTTTGCTCTGAAGCTCTAGTTCCTACAGATGGTGAAAATAAACTTAAACTCATTAAGTAACAGCTTCTTCCAGGGTGAAAAAAGAGGGGTGTGTGTGTGTGTGCTGAATTCACTCAATTCAACATCAAAATTCTCTATCTTCTCAGGATCTCTCCTCCTCCCTTCTTCCCAAGATGGCCTCTGGATGATGGAGAAGCGTATGGATCCTCATGGAGCAGGGGGAGGGATGTGTAATTCGCAGGTTGTCTGTCTCTGCAGGTTCCTGCTGTTCAACAGCTGAGTACGAACCCTCTCAGTTTCGGGGAACCAGTTCTGTCATCCCTCCATGTGCTCTGTAAGCATCTGCAGCTGGTGTAATTTGCGGTCTGCTCTCTCAGCATGGCGATCTATGATGATAGCTCCCAGGGAGCGAGGCCATCTCTCCCTGGGAAAATTCTAACCAGGGTACTAGTACCCTGGGAAGGCCATCTTCAGCAGAACTGATTGCTGCTCAGGGATGTTCTTCTTTCTAAGGCACCTAAAGAACTGAACACTAATCAGAATTTTGTATACATTCCTCCCTTAACTTTTTCTTAAAGTAAAAAATTAAAAGCAGACCCGTAATTATTTTTAAAAGTAGATCTTCTCAAAAGTAGACAGCAGAATAAAAACACTTGGGCCAAAGAAAACAATAAACGGGACAAATAGCGAATAACAAAATCTCCTCTTCATGAATGAAACAAGGAAACAGCTCCAGTCCCAAACCACAGACTCCAGAGAACACCTGCCTACAGAAGTATGCGAGCCTGGATGGAGGGAAGCGGGGCTCTCAGGGCGGGCAGACGCTTCCGTGGATCTCAAGCTGGATCTAGATTTCTCTAAAGTTAAGTGAGGCAGCCCTAAAAAGGCAAAGGATCCTCTGCTTAGAGAGTGTAGGATGAAGGACGTCAGTGGGACGTGGTGGGTAGAATGAGAATGGGACTGTGCTTAAGAGATGGTAAGTGTGGGGCGCTACCCAGTTTTCACTTTTTTGCTCTTTTCTGAGTTTCTTGAAGATTTTTATGAGTACTTTTCCCCCAAACAATAGCCATTCTAACAAGAGTATAAGCTAAAACAAAACAGAGAAACAAAGCACTTGGTTTTACTCACTGTGTATAAAAGAGTTAAAGGACAATTAGCAGCTACAGCAGAATTATTCTTAGGGAGGCATACTCTTTATTATATGACCTCAATAGGTTGTTAAGTGTAAAAAGATAAATCAGACCCAGAGTCTGGAAAAACAAGGAAGAAGAGAGTGTAGGCCTAATTATCCTGCATTCAAATATGTGAACTCATATTCACTCCCATTCCGTGAGAAGGGAGACGATCGCCCTGAGAAAGAGCAGGAGGACACGGGGAGAAGGACACGAGAGGAGGTGGCATGGGGCGGAGGTAGCGTTGGACGCTGAGTGGGCAGAAGCGGCCAAGGGTCTTTCTAACCTTGAGAATTCTGAGGTTCTTTAAAGTTGTTTGCATTAGCTTGAGACAATGACCTCCTTGGCTTCCCTCAGCCTTCTGCTACACCCACAAAAGTCTTCGTTTCATTTATTTGTTCATTTGTCTGCTTTATTTATTTCATGAGGTTAGGTAGAAATGAAGGGAACCGAAGGAATCTGGGGAAGGATAGATTAGCAGAAGTATGTGCTCCGAATTGGAGCAAATTAGAAAGGTCATCCGCCTAGCCCACCTCTACCCAACCATCCACTGCTTACTCCAGACTTCTTCCTCACACCCACAGAGGGGCTGAGCCACTTTCATACCTCAGCTAACCCTTAGATTAACTGTGCTACGTTAACTAAGCTCTAACTAAGCAATAACTACCTAGATTAAATATGCTACATATTAACTAAGTTTTGGGTGGGATGGAGGAGGTTAGGGCCATCTTGATTAGTATCCAGGTAAGAAGGCGCTGTACGGAACAGTGGGGAAGGGGCAACAGAACGGGAAGACAGCATGGTTTCTGCTCACAGGTGACCTTTCTCCCTCTCAAGTGGATACCTATATCCTATCTACATTTCACTCTTAACCCTTTCAGGACCACTTCCCATCTCTTGGTTCATCAACCACATGTTTAAAAAAAAGTTCCAACTGGTGAGAGAGGATAGCAACAATGATTCTTACCGGTATCTGAAATCTCTTCAAGATCTCAGTCCTTGCTAAGATGTCTGAATGAGTCCAAACACCTTCCTTTGAGTTCTAGGATCTTTCTTCCTTGGAAAATCTTCTATATTAAATAGTCAGGGCTCCTAATAATACTGCTTTTTAAAGCTTTATTTACTGAAAACTCAAAGACACACATCTCCCAACATCTCCCATCTGTTATACAATGGTGGAGAAGAAACAGGATAACCAAGATTTGTCAAACTTCCAGTTTAAAAAATAGAACAGGAAACACTTTACAGTTAGTAAATAGTTAGGAAGCAATAGTAAATAGCAAATCCTGCTGAATAGGGATAGCAATAACTCCAGCCCAGACACTGACTTAGTTGGTCATTCTAGAAGCTTCCCTCTGGGATGTCCTTCTTGTTAATTATCCCATATGAATTATTACTTGGTGGGCAATAAAGAAAGTAGCTTTCTTGGGGGATACACAGCTTCCATGGATGTCTTCACGCTGGTGTGGCTCAAGAGGCCTAGGATTTGTTTCAAGGATAAAACCCTAGGTGATTGCAGGCAGCTTTGAGGTGTCCTTGTCAATGTGGTTTCATACAATTCTTAGCCGGCTTCTCTGCTACGTGCTTCCTGGTGCATATACGTTACACACAGCCAAAGATCTGTGTGGACAGATCTTTCAAGCTGAAAATTTCCCCCCTTTACTTCTGACATCAGTGATCTCTCCTTTCCTAGTCCTTCTTTGAGACAATTTGAAACCATAGCTTTTTATGGTGAGACACCCAAACCTGAAAGTTTCCAATGGGGCTGAACAAGGTATCTTGCAGAGGACTGTTAATTAATGGAATAAAGGCACAGGGCATTTCTAACTAAGGCTACTACTGTTTCTAACTGCTTCATTTGGAGATAAAGAAACAGTTGTTTTTATCGACCTTTCAAACATCTCCGTCATAGGGCTTCTCCCCATCTTAGCTTGTGGCCACCGTCAGAGAGCGTCTCCTGTAAGAAAGCAGTATTGGCTAACCCTAGTGCTGGGCACATAACAAAAGACATCTGGCCTCTGCCCAACTGTGCCCCAACCCCTCAAGCCCAGTTCCACAGCTGCATTTACCCTACTTTCACAGACCAGAGTTTTTATTCGTTTCTTTTCTTCTTCCTTTATTTTTAGTTGTAAACTACTAGAATCCATTCTGAATCCATTCAGGCTGGTTCAAGCAGAATTGCTAAGTTATTAGTAGCTCCGTGACTCACTGGGAGGTTTAGAGAAAAAGAAGCTCAAGGCCTAGCAGTACAGTACAGAACCTTGCACAGAAGTGACCTGATGTGGATACTGCCCCCACCACCTTCTCCTGCAAACTGGATGCAGTGCACCCAGAACCCAGTTTCCTCGTGCTGCCGACTCTTAAGTCAGGGCTCCACATGGGTATGCTTGTCTGGTGGATCTTAGGATGTTGAGAAATTCTTCCCTGGAAAAGTAAGACTCACAATGCAGGAAGCTATGAAAATATAGAGCAAGGGGTTAGCAGAATAACAGGTATCTGCTAAAGAGGGGTTTTGTTTTTTGTTTTTGTTTATTGAGTCCCAGAAAGATTCAGGCCTCTGAGACACCACATACTGTAGAAAATGAGGTGAAGCATGAGGCTGAAATATCGTTGGCTGAATGAAGATCTGTAGAAGGTAGACGTCTAGGTTCCCTCATCCACCCCCACACAGCCAGGTATTTCTATTCCACCCTTCCTTCCCTCTCCCCATAGAAAACTAGTTTATTCTTTGCTGAATTTCCAGGCTCAAGGATACCAGGCCTGGAGGAGGGCAGGGCTAAAGCACTGGACTGACTGTAAGGAGATTCAGTTCTTCTCGGTAAGTGTGGAAATAGTCTACTTTCAAAACTCCAAGTGATACTTTCAGCTATGTCTATGTTCCAGCCGCAGGCCTTCTGGGGAACTCCACTCAAAGTCCAGGCATCTTTTGTTGTGGGCTGTGGGGAGAAGGATGGGGTGGGTTGTACTGATCATCTGCTTCTAATGTTGGAACACAGAGGAGTGGTGTTCTCATTCTCTTCTCCCCAAAATCTATGCATTGCCCGTCCTGCTTTTCCATGTGACAGAATCCTATGAGGCTCCAAGAGTGCTGCGGACAAGTCGAGGGAAACGGTGAGGCTTCTCCATTTCCAATTTAAGAAATGAATGAAATGGTGTCTGAGTTACATTTAGTTCTGTTCTGACTATAAGTGAGCTAGACATCATAAAAAGACAGAGCCAGATGATCAACCACAATATCTATGAGCTGAAACAATCCTAACTAAAGTTGAGGATTTTGTGGTAGAGGAGAGATGGCTTTCCTGGGCTCCAGTGTCCACGAGCCTGACGCCATATGCCACCTGCTGGTCTTAAGCTGCATCGCTCCAGAGAAACTCCAGAGGCCAAGCAGGAACAAAGAGAACCCTCACCCCTCTGGAGGTGGAGCCTCCAACAGGCCCTCTGCTGCAGGTTTTAGACGTGAACAAGTCCAGACTATTACCTTACAAGCAATGAGGACAATGAAGACTGTCCCATTTTGGCATCTATCTCAAAATTGTTATCATTCTCTTAAAGTTTCTAACCGCAAAGACATTCCTACTTATTTTCTCAGGTGTTATCAAGTTCTAACAATGGGAAGATAATACAACTTCTAGAAACATAACTTAGGCTAATTCAGAGTACCCTGATTTTTACACAAACCCTCCTTTCAAAGAACATGGTGTCTCCTTAAGGAATAGGGTCTCAGATTGCATCCCAGCCTGTTACAAGGTGAGTTCCACCCAGCAATCTCCCTTGGGTTCCAATCTTTGTTCACTGTTGGTACTTTTTCAATGGCTGCTACACAGCAGATAAGTACAACCCATATCTTTTTTCATATAAAATATCAATAGTCTTAATTGACAGTTGCCAGTTTGTTCCTTGTATTAAATTACCTTTGATCAAAGCAGGTACAGTGGTCTCAAGGGTGCAAAGATCCTAGAAAGACCCCATATGGAAGCAATGGGTATACTTTCAACCTTTTATAAACCAAAACACAAACAAACAGACAAAAGTTTCCTTCACAGGGAACATACTCATATTTGATCCATTAGTCCAGTAAAATGTGATCCATACGTCCAGAACAATATCATAGATATCCTTGCATACTAAAAAATATGCTTAAGTTTGCAAACTATAGCACCAAATATACTATAAATGATCGCCCCCCCAAAAAAGAAAAGAAACAGATAAAAATAGTGTTTTCATAGAGGCTATGGCCAAGTTACATGCAAAGGATCAGAATCCCAGAAGCCAAGCCTGTCAGCCCAGAAGTGGAGAAAATTTCTGAGTCTTGCTCAGCCAAGTCACTTTGACAGTACACATGACAGGCTTGTGTGAAACTAAGGTATCCAGTGGATTCTTTCCTTTACATCATATAGAGCAAAGAGCAAATACAAGCTATTTGGTGAAGCAATTGGCTTGGCACTTGCCCTGACCATTCCCTGCAAGGACAGGCAGATCTAGAGAACACCACAAGAAGGCTTGGGAGTTTGGGGGTGGGAAGGCGTGGAGGGCAGGTGGTAATATATGAGTGTTTTCTGATTCTCCAAGGGCCATTGATGGAACATTTGACTGGCCAGCATCTTTGTCCCATCCTCAATATATGGCCATCCTCATGGCCAAGATGCAGATTCCAAACTCTTAGGTCAGTTTCTAAATTGAGGTATCTAGGTACAGAGAGAGAAAATGGTAGGCAGGGGTGAAGAGGTTTTGAGGAATACCCTGAAAGCTGAGTTTTAGACCCAGTGTTACCAACAAATGACTGAGAGACTTGCACAAGTTGATTTACCTTTCCAAGCTTCAGTTTTATCTTCCAATTCCCTCTCTTCCTCCCTTCTCACTTCCAACTGCCCAACCCCTGCCACTTCCCAGATGAGGTGAGGAGATGGTGAGCAGCCAAGGGTTCTGGGAGCTCCTTCCTCAAGGTACTAGAGTGTGGGCTCAAGTCCCAAAGAGCATTTGTAGGTACACATGCCTAGCCTTCATCGTCTCTGAATCAGATCTGGCAGGCCCATAATTTGTCCCCTCTTTTCTCCGTGTTCTTTTTTCTCATTTCCTTGTTTTCTTTCCTGTTCCTCTCTGTCTACATCAGCAACCTCCTTTTCCTGGTATCTAACCAGCCCTCTCAATTTTGTTTCACTTTATTGGCCAAAGATGCTATGATCCTATGGTTATGTGTTATTGCCTTTAAAAAGTATTGTGTGCATGGGTAGCTGGACTTACTGCAGAAATTTTGGGAAATACAGAAAACTATACTCTGCAGTTGCTGCTGATAGCTCTGGTTTATTGAGTGCTGACTCTTTGCCAGGCAATGTTGGAAACACTTCACATGTACTTGTTCATTTAACATCCCAAGAACTCCATAAAATAGGTGCTATTATTGTCTCCATTTTGCAGGTAAGGAAACTGAGGCACAGATAAGTTAAGTAACATAAGAGAGAGCTAAAAACCTCCCATAATATGCTGAGAATAATACCATAACCAACACAGAATCCTTATTTCTGAGTGAATGGAAGGCCTCCAGCCTTGTACATGCATTTATTCATTCAAAAACTGTTTTGCCACAGCTCTACAATGCCCTGAGGGCAGTGGCGGGTTGAAGGACCTTTTCTGATAACTGAATTTGAAGTGAGGCCTTTCATCATCAAGTGCAGAGGGAGAGCTTCTGGCCAGTGAAAGAAGTAGGCTGAAATCCACCATCATCCTACATCCCTTTTCCCAGATCCAGCAGCACAAGAGACAGAAATCCAAACAAGATCTCAAGGTCTTGCCAAGAGCCAGCTCTGGAAGTGAGGGTGTTAAAAATAACCACCAAAAAGTGGCCACTGCTTCTGCCCTGAGAACAGTCATTTCGATGCCTGACATAGGTCCTAGAAGAACCCAGTGCCATGTTACTCTCATCAGTGATGGTGGCAGCATTATCGAGCACATAGACACGCTGTGCACGCTTCAGGGCATGGGGAAGTGCTCATGAGGTATTAGAGAAGGAAAGAAAGCCACAAAACAGAGTGTATGTGTGTGGTGGGATGATGGAAGACATTGTCCAAAAAAAGAAGTGCCCATACACATTGAAAAAGTACTGGAAAAATTTTTGGAAAACAAACAGCTAGTGATTTTGCCTAAAGAAAAGTTATAGGGGATTTTCTTTTCTTTTCTTTTAGTTCCCCAAATTTCCACAAAGAACATGTATTACTCATAGGCTCAGAAAAATTTAATAATGTTATCTTAAAAAAAAAAGCTGTACCAGTTGATTAACAGTTGAGAGTCTACAGTTTATATTCAGGAAAAATTCAGAGTTCCGTATTATTTTTTAAAAAGGAAGAAAACTAATATTTATTGTCTAAGCATTTCTCCTACATTACCTTATGCAAGTTGTATATGGCATTGTAAGGTTTATATTCTTGTTGTGGGGACAGTAAGAAATGTGACCAAAGGGACAGCTGATGAGGGGCAGAACATACAATGCCAGATGACTCCCAAATTCAGATTCTGTTCTCCAAGCCAATGGTGTTCTACCACCTTATTTCTAACATGAACATAACCTTCTTTCATCTGTTGCTCTTTGAAGCAATGATGGAGAGTCAGGATGGGGAGGGAGGCATAGGATACATCTCAGAATCGTCTGGAGGCTCCCATGTGATTGGGATCCGCTTATCCCCCAGATCTCTACGTTCTCCCTCAGCGGTGTGGTATTACCAGAGGCACCCAGAGCTGGCAGCATGATTTCCAGGAGAGTGGGAAGGCTCGTCGCATCAGCAAAATACCTCTCCAGAGACCACCTTTGGCTTAAAGGTCTTTGTGCCTTTGGCTAAAATGTAAATGTCTCTGAGCATAAAAATGCCTTAAACCATACCATGCCCGAGTACAAATAAGTTTGTCAACTTCTCTCCCAAGTGGACAAAGAGGATGACTGAACACCTGGAGAAAGACAGGTATGCGGATGGCAAGAGGGGCATGAAAAGCCACTCAGATCTACATGCCCTTCTTCATAGTCCTGCCAATGGCTGGCCTTGATTATAATATTTAGGTTTCTGTGTTTATATAGCCTGTCAGGGGAGAGCGGAATATCACATTCTATCAAGTCGCTTGAAAAGAACCCCTGATTTACAACTCCGAGGCACTAACAGAGTGTTTGATTTAAAGGAGTGTATCTATGTAACTGGAATAAACACAGCACACTCCAGGGCATCTGCAGATAGCTTCTTCCTGAGTAAATGGCAAAGAAGAGCTACAACTTGTTTATATGCCTTCCCTTCCCCAAGGGTTATCAGGGCTTTTTCATCACCTTGGAGGGAAAACAAATGATCAAAAGATGGATGACCTCTCGTCCCTTCCATATCTCCTTCTTGGTATGTCAAAGGGCTTTCCAGCAGGCAGGGCAAGCTAATTATTTTCTTCTAATCAATCAGCTATTTTAATGATGTGCGACACTCCGGCTCTATCAGTATCATTAAGATAACGTCTGCTCTGTGGGGCTGCAGCTAGCTGACAGAAGTTCTCTAGGCAGCCTAGACCCTCTAAAAGTCCAAACTCATGTTCATCTAGGTGTACATGCCCAGGCCTCGAGAGGGAAAATCAGACCTGGAATCAGTGGCTAGGTGGAACTGATCTGAGGAACTACTGAAATACAGGTCTGCCCCCAAAGGCCTACCACAAAACCTTATATTTCAACTAGTTCCTCTGCGTTTTATTCCTGAACACAGCCAGGTGTTATCATTATTTCCACACTACCTCAGGAATCCTTGTCAGAACAGCTGCCTTTAACAGAGTGCAAAGACACAGAAAGAAAGATCTGGAATATAGTCTAGGTGTCCCAGCTTTCCTGTTTTGGGGAGGAATGAAGCAGATGGGAGAACACTGGGGTCCCTGGGGAAGGAGCAGAAGCGATGTTGGGAAATCGTGACAGGAACACTGACGCGGGTTAATGAAAACACACTTGGTTTTGTTCCATAGGTTGCCTAGAGCCTGCCCTTCAGGCCCAGGGTGTGCTAAGCAGGGAACAACTCCTCCTTGTCGAGAGCCTGAGCTCACAAGCATAGGCCACGCCGAAGTCTAAAGGTGACCACCAGGGTAAGAATGATAGCGGTAAGAATGAGCCTGGGCGCTGCAGGCCTCGGTCCTCGGGACAGCCTCACCCCAGACAGGCAGCGTCTCCGGCTCCTCACTTGCTCTTTGGCTTGGGCACCTCTAGCAGCCGCAGGAAATCAGATGGGAACTCCCCGACCCGGTCTCACCAGCTGACAGTGACCCTGAGCAGATGTTCCAAAGAAGCCTTCACACCCCTCCCCCATTAGGGAGTAATGGCCCCAGGGCTACAGGGGGAGGGGCGCCGGGCTGCAGGGCCACAGCTGGCTAGCAGCTTTTGTTCTGGGTGACTTCAGCTTATTATCTGCCTTCAGAATGTCCTCCCCACAGAGGGAGGGAAAGCCCTTTGGAGATATGGACACAGACTGCTCTCACCTCTGAATGGGGCCTGCAGTCGGGGGCGGGGTGGGGGAAGTGTGCCATCCTCCCCGCTCATAGATGGCTCTTTGTTCGACAGTAGAAACACATTTCCACACCACCACCAACCCTGCCATTTGGCAGAATCCACCAGGAGCAGCCAGCTTTCCCTGAGTCCTGTGGTATATATATATACAAATCTGTAGGCTCATGCGAATATTGCATTCCAGACCATTCCACAGGTGCTGCAGATGCAAAGTGGAGTAAGACATGCCTCCTGTCCTCAGAGAGTTCACAGTAGGGGAGGGCGGTTCAGAAATATAAACATATAATCACAATAAGGTGTCATAAATGCTACTAGCGGTCCCTATGGGTAGAGTGAAGACGGAAACGAGATAGGAGAGAAAGCTTCACAGAAGAAAGGGTAATGTTGGGTCTTGAAGCAGAATGAACAGGAGTTTGGAGATCAAGCAAGGGGAAAAGGCAGTCTAGACGGAACAGCTCTGCTTGCAAAGGCAAGGAGGCCTGGGGAAACTGGCCCAGATCGTTGCCTGTGCTCTCTGTAAGAATTAAGAGGAAAGAAATTCAAACTTTTCCTTACATCCTTTGATAAATACTTGTTTGACACCATCTTATTTTTCAAGCACGAGGGTATGGCAAATAAACACAAATGGATTTGTTCTTCCTGGAGCATACAGTTTACTCCTTGAGACAGATAAGTGAATAAGTAAGTACATAATTACAAACTAGGTCAGTTTCTTTAAAGGAAGTACAGTAGTTCCTCCCTTATTTGCAGTTTCCCTTTCCAAGGTTTCAGTTACTAGCGGTCAACCAGAGTCCTTCAGATGGTCAGTGAGAAAGGTCATCGTCCATCAGAAGGTCCGCAGTAGCCTAACGCTGTATCACAATGCCCACATCATTCACCTCACTTCATCTCATCACATAGGAACTTTATCATCTCATATCATCACTAGAAGAAAGGTGAGTACAGTACAGGAAGATATTTTGAGACCTGATTCAACTTACTTTGATTAAAGTACATTGTTATAATTGTTCTATTTTATTATTAATGTTGTTAATCTCCTACTGTGCCTAATTTATAAATTAAACTTTATCAGGAAAAAAATGAAACATATGTAAAGTTTGGTAGTATCAGCGGTTTCTGGCATGCCCTGGGGGTCTCAGAACATGTGTCCCGTGAATAAGGGGGGCATACTGTAATCAGAGTTCTGTAATAAACCGAAAGAAAGTAGGGAGAGTTTTCTTTAGATGGGACACGAGGGAGGCCTCTTCGAGTTAAGGGATGTAATCACCCAGAGAAGAGCCTTTGGGGCTCAGGAAATAGCCTATACCAAAGTCTTGAGGCAGAAGGAGGCTTGGAAATTTTGGAAAATCAAAAAAGGTCAGTGCCGATAAAGGGTAGGGAGAAAGAAGAAGGGTTGGAGGTGCCTTTGATGAGATTTTAAGGGCCAGATCACGCAGGGTCTAGTAGGTCAGAGCAAAGAGTTTGGGGTCCTTTTTTAAGTGTGAAGAGATGACAGAATAGTTTTAAACAAGAGTTTTTACAGATTTAATAGTTTTAAACAGGCTTAAATAGCTTTATTATAAATTTAGATGGAAAATAAGTCACTGACTTTTGTGTGAAGCATGTACTGAAGGAAGTCAAGAGTAAAAATTAGGAGCTCAATAAGGGCTTTGCGCATAGCCCAGGAGGAGCTGACAGTGGCTCTGTCGATGGCGGTAGCTGTGGGTGTGGGAGTCTCGGATGGATTTATGAAACTAATTTGTCATTCTGGTTCTCTTTCTTGCCTCACAATGTTTTCTCTTTCACAGATGTCATAATTTAAGCACTTCTGAGAATAATACACCCTTTCTTTGTATTCTTTCTGTGTAACAAGTACTTGACATGTGTCCTTGGTCTAGAAAAGGAGGAGCCACGGGGAGCTGGGGAATAGATCCAGCCCAGTGCCTCTCCCTGGACTCTGGGAGCTTCTTTGGCCTTTGTCCAACTCTGTCCAGGTGCCCACCTTAGCCAATCTTCCTCCTCCCAAACACGAAGTATTCATTAAAAGCCACTTTCTCCATAGTCTTTTCTTGCTACTGGGGTCTAGGTAGAAGACACTCACAGGACCAGGTATTTCACCAGCTGGGCACTCTTGGCACATTTCTGGGCTGTGTTACATTGTCTTGTTTCCATCCTTAACCTTGAGGCCTGCCAGATTATCCATCTACTGCTGCTCCAGAAGTCCAAAATCATGCATACAAAAGAGGGTCAAAAGTGCTTGAGTTGCTTTATAATTTATTACCTGCCTCCCTCCAAAATTTCTTGAGGGAAGCCTCAGTCATTCTCAGGATCACAACTCAGTCTTGAGAGAGTCTCCTCACAACCTTCTCTTTTACCATACTTCACCAATCCCTCAAATACGCTTTGCAGCCACTGGAAGACAATTGTGCCAATGTGTGTGTGTGTGTGTGTGTGTGTGTGTGTGTGTATAATTTCCAATATACTGAATATTAGGATTTATAAAGTACTTTCCCATACATTTTCTCCTTATTAATTAGTACTTACTACACCAGGATTCTACAGGTGAAAAAAAAAATGAATCTCATAGATGTAAAGTTATTTGGCTATAGACACACAACATTTAAGTTCCAAGAAAGTAGAGATTGTGTCTGCACTATTCTCCACTGTATCTCCAGGGCCTACCATGGTGCCTGAAACATAGTAGATAGTTGATAAGTATTTACTGAATCAATCAATTATTAATTAATTAATTAATTAATTAATGACATCTTGACACAGCTGGGGTTAAATTCTAAATTCTAAAATAAATTAATTAAAAAAATAATTTTTAACAATCTAAATTCTAAATTCTAACGTCACTATTCACCGTGTATTGATCCCCTTTGATAAAATAGCAGGTCAATCTACAGAAATCAAAACTAATGAAACCACTTACTGAACTCAGCCTTTTAGCTTAGAAACATTGTGTAACCCACATCAAAGTCAAGCCCTGTTTCAGTGACTCTATCCATTTGGTTTACTGTGGATTGAATGAAGTGATGCGGAGAGGAATTCTCAGACTAAGGGGTTCTTACTATGCTTTGGCTCCATGACTCTTTGTGGTGTTACCCACCCTTCTGTCCAACCCAGGCCTAAAAATACATATATGCTCACACATATATTTTACACACCATTTTATGTAGGGCATAGCCGAACTTCCTATGCAAGTTTAAGACTATCTTTGGGGACTTTTTTGCCAAAATGGATGCTTAACATATCATAAGTGCCTCTGATAAACTATAGGCCCCCAAAATGTACACAGCTACTGTTGGGCTTCCAAGAATAGACAGGAAGGAAGGAGAGACAGAAGCTCACAGAAAGTGGTGCCCTTTATTGCATCTGCAGGGGAGCAGCAAGTCAGCTGACTAGCATTTCTAGTTGGTTTAAAAAGCTAAAGGATAGGAAAAGTTGGTGAATAATTTTTTTCAGACACTCCTACTCAAGAAACCTCAGAGCAGCCTGCTGGTTAGTTGGCTAGTTTTGCATTTATTTCTGAGGAATGAGAGAAGGTTGATTATACATCTAAGTCCTTGCTGACCCGTGGCTAGGAGCTGAGTAGTCTGACACATTGCATCAAAACTTGGTTACTCATGTAAACACGATCTACCTAATGATTGATTTATCCTCAGAGAATTTTGAAACCCGGCTGTCTTTTTGCCCCTTTCCCCCACTAATAGTCTTGGTAAATACAAATAGAGTGGTTTTATAAACTCTCTTTGAATAAACCCCAGAAACTGAGCCAAGACTAGCATCCACAATCCCACTTTTGGGAACAGGCCTCCTTCCCTTAGATCACTATTCCTTGTGAAAATACCACATTCAAGTTAAACAGACTTGCTGGTGTGGTCAAATCAAATAGTGAAATGCAAAATAAAAAACCTTTTGTATGGAGGAATGAATGAAGTAAAATAATTTTCCTGCCAGCTCAAATACATCTAAATATCTCTGGAGTTCCATGACCTTCAAAATAAAGATGGATTTGTGAAGATCAGTGATGACAGCCATGGGAAGAGAGGAGGATAGCAGAGCCAACCCAGCTTTTAATGAGGAAAAAGAATTCAACCATTGAGCACTCAGGAGCCCCAAATCCTGCATACAGCAACCGAATATAATGTAAGCTTCCCATATCCTGCTTGTGCTCTGACATGAGAAAGGTCAAATTTCTCCAACAGAGTGAAAATCTTATACCAGCCATGTATAACATATTTTTTATAAATTACAAAAGAAAACTTACATGTGCACATATGCAGCAATCATATATACATACATAACAAAAAATACGTGTATTTAACAAAATAACATATTACAAATATATGATTATAGACATACGTAATGTAGTAGAGCAATTTTTAATACTTAAGCAAACTTGAAAGCAAGAAGTAATGACAGTATTGTATGTCTGTCCTGTGCCTGGCACCATTCAATATTTCACTGCTATTAACTCATTTGATCCTCACAATAACTCTGTAAGGGTACATTGCAATCCCCATCAGTTGAGGAAACTGAGACACAAAGAAGCTGTGTAACTTGCCAAAGGTATACAGTTAATAAGTGGCAGAGCTGATGTTTTAATTCCAAGTTATCAGAATCTAGACTCCATGCTTTGAATCACCACTTTAAAAGAGAGCTCTAGGTAAAAGTTGAACGTGGAGTTCCCTGTGGGCATGTTGGAGCTGGAATACGTTGGGACCGGGTACTATCAGCAGTGCAGGACAGTTGTTGAAATCACATAACCCCATGTGTGTTGTAAAGCTGAACCTAAAATCTTGCCTAAAGATAGACATTGGGACATTCTGTCCTGATGTAACACTAGGAAAACTCTGTCCACAGGTTAGGAATGTGGCACTGAAGGAATGTCACTTGCAAGAAACAGAAACCCCAAGATCACTCTGTCCAGAAATGGGGTCAAAATCATGCTATATCATATGAGAGTGAGAAATTAACACAAAAACTGGTACAAAAGTAAACTTTTGACCTCCCTGTAAAGATTTCTCCCCTGGAAAAGAACTCTTCTTGAACATGAGCTCAGAAGCACAAAAGGAAACAAACTCCCATGAAGGACAGTGAGAAAATGCATAAGAACAGAGACAACCAAGCAACCTGAAAGAGGTTTTTAATGAGTGTTTTTAAATATTCAAGAGAAAAGAAAAGAAATGGGCAAAAAGAAGTTAGGAAAAATAAGGGAAGAATTTCTAAAAAGAGGTAAACATAGATTCTAATTATGAAAAATATAGTCATTAAAAATTGTAAAGTCTTAATATATGAGTAAAACAGTAAAGCAGAGCTGAGGGGAAAAATTAGTTAATTAGAGATAGATATTAGGAAATCCCTCAGAACACAGTTTGAGTGATAAAAAAAATGGAGCACATAAAAGAGAAGATGAAATACATGGAGATAGAATGAGAAGTCCCACGTGTGGAGGAGAGATATTATTTGAGGAGATAAGGGTAAAAATGTTTTAAGATATAAAGAAAATTATGAATCTCACATCGAAAATGAACATGGAATCAAAAATGATAATTAAGTACAAATCCATACCTAAACACATATTAATGAAACTACTTTACATGAAAATAAAGATAAAGGCTCCCAGAGAGAAAAGACATACTACCTTAAAAGGAGTGATAATCAAATTAACAGCTGACTTCTCATCATTAATAACAAATTCCAGAAGACAATGGAATAATATCTTCTAAGTGCTGATGGAACACAACTGTTAATTTAGTTTTTATAACCTAAAAAGGTAACTTAATGTAATAGCAAAATAAAGATCTTTTCAGATTTCAAAAAACCAAAGAATTTTACTGCTATGACCTTCATGGAAAGAATTACCAGAGGATTTACTTCAGCGGGAACAAAATTTAACCCAGAGAAAAGAGTGAGATTCAAGAAGCATTAGTGAACAAAGAAATAAACGCACATTCTAGGAAATGTAGATTAAGTATTGACAGTGAAAAGACAATGCTCTGGTTAGTAATACTACAGAAGAGATTACTAGATCTTTTGGAATTAGGGAATTCTAAAGTTCTCCTGAATGAGAATTATTTAATTCAAGAGAAATAGACATTGATTAGCTTCATACTTTGAAAATGATGTCGTAAATGTAACAGTATAAAATAGGCTAATCAAATAAAGTGATATTTCTAGTCTATTAACCAGTCATTCCTAAATCCCTTGAGATACTTTTTTTTGAAATACAGATTCTTAGGACCCATTAATGATTCTAGTTCAGTGTATCTGGAGGGGCCTTTGCTTCAAGTTCCCCAGCTAATTTTCTGGGCAGTATTAGATGTTAGTGACTAGCCCAACAGAGTATCTCCTCTGGGTTCCTGCCCCTTGGGTCTCCAGAATGGAGAGAGAAAGTATGAGCTGGAACCCACTAGAAAAACCAATGTACCATAAGAAGCTCCTGGGCTGGTATCCTGGGATTACATTGGAAAAAGTCTCCTTATTCTCCCTGGTATGTACTGTTTTACCAGGTGATTGGTTTCAGGGGGTAGTTAATAGATTCTGATAAATGGACGTGAATTATTTTGAAGTAACAATTTAAATTGTGTATGGGCAGAAATGGAATATTTAGGCATATGGAGTTTGAGTATCAGGAAGTGTTTTTCATGATGATGTAATAACTGTTAGCATTCTGTGTGCAGCAGCAGGAGATTCAAATGTTTGAAGTGACTGAACAGTACTGCTTGTGAGAAAATGCTTTTAAAAAATATTTAAAACTTATTAATAGGTCTTTCTTTAGGCTGGATGAGAAGCAGAGGCCAATGCCTGGAAGTCCTGTGAAAATACCACTTGGCTGAGACTAAAACGGGATGTCATTTACCAGATCCTTGACTCAAGTTCCCATGATCTATTTCTGAAGAATATTTATTGGGGGTCCCAACTCCCCAAACTCAGCAATAGATGCTCTACGTATAAAGAGCCAAAGTCTATGGAAATCCCAATTTACCTCTTTTTCTGACACCTGGCATACTGGATTTGGGGGACTCAAAAAGGTGCATAGCATGTCATGTTAAAGCTCCCCGCCTTTGTTTGAAGGCCTTCTGGCATGGGAACACTTAGAATTTAGGAATTATGAGCTTCATCCATAGAGTGAAGCTTCAACCCAGAGTTGAGTTGGAGAATTATTCCTCAGTTCTTCCCATGGACAGCAATCCTTAAAGAGCAAGACGCTGTCTCCTCAGTCACGGTACTGCTTTCACTTGTCCGAGTGTGTTTTCTCTGTGAGGCTGTGAATGCTGCAAGAACGGGGCTTGGTCTTATTAATCAGGGAGTCTCCAGGTCCAGCCTTGTGCCTGGCACATAGTGAGCACCCAGGGTATTTTTAGTTTTGAGTAAGAGAGTGAATACATGAAGTCCCTGAGGTCGGTGCACTTAACATCATCTCAGAAAAAAACATATCCTCCCCTTTGAAATGATGCTCTGCACCAGGTAACCTGGCCTAGTTCAGATCTGTACTTTCAAATATGGTAGCCACATGTAGTTATTTACATTTAAATTAATTGAAATTAAATAAAATTTCAGTTCTTCAGTCACATTAGCCACAGTTTAAGTGCTCAGTAGCTAATGGCCACTACCCTGGACAGGACAGCTATGAAGTATTCCATTGCTATAGAAAGTTCTATTGGACAGGGCTAGTATAGACCCTGGCTGGGACGCCTGGAGCTCTATAGCTCCTCTGACTTTACCAGTTCTGAACTGTGTGTCTGGGCGAATCACTCAGGTTCTCATGCACACACGACTCCCTCACAGAGTAGTCTAGCTAATTACTTCTCGTCTTTCAGGTCTCAGCTCATTTAATATCCTCAGCTACGTCAAGGCCTCTCAGGTACCTTGTGCAATTCTTTGTCAAGGTTGATGTTGTATTTTTTTATGTGATTACTCAGTTAGTATCTGTATGTCTTTATATACTGTCAGCTCCATGAGGACAAGAACATGTCTGGTTTTGCTCAGCACTGTACATCCAGTGATAACAAAATGAATGACATGAAGTATGCACGCAGTATTTATTGAACAAATCTATGAATGAACTCACAGTTTCAATGCCTGTACCACAGCCACTGCAAGTGGTTGATGCCCTGCTGGACTGATACTCAATTGAGACGCACAGGTAAGGCCATGTCTGTGTTCATAGTCTTCATCCCTTCGATTGCTAATCATGTCCATCCTGCTTTACTGTTGCCTGTGCTAAATATCTTCACCATCACCCCTGGAGATTTGCCAGCATAATTAGGAATTTCATGGTAAATAGACTAGCTGTGCCAACTCAGTGTCCACAAAGAGCAGAACACAGCATTACATTTAGGCATTAGTAACCTTCATATCTTCCATTCATTCATACAGGCTACTCATTCAAGCTCTCCATCAAGTCAAAAACCTGGCACTGAAACCCTGGACAGTTTTCTGGGCAGTGACTCTCCTCTAGGAAGTCCCCTACCTCCAGGGCTTAACATCCAGCCCAACTATCAAGATTATACAGAGAAAGTTAGAAAACATACATGTCAATGCTCCAAAATTCTAGCCACATTTCTCCCAAGTGCCCAACAGTTTGTGATGAATGTCCAGGCTATCCCGAGCAGCATCTCAGGCCTCTTGTTTTAGTGGAAATTTGAGGAAGTCGGGGCAGTTGTAGCCCAACATCCCCTGAAGTGGTTCGGATCTGCACATACCACCACCTCTGAGTACAGACAAACCAACACAGCAACATGAAGGGCCGCCCACTTGGGCTCCTGTCAGCCTTCATGTCTGAGTTCATGTGGCTCTCCCTCAGAATCGGAAGTGGAAAACCAAATAAAGTCAACTCCATGGAGGTCCTGTAGGCTTAACACTGAGCAGCCACACGAATACCAGAGCAATGCATCATGATTCATGTTTTTACAATAAATGCCTAAGAAAGTAATGAGGATTTGGCACTTAGTATAAAGCATTGGCAAGACAGCTCAAAGTTTTCTGCCCTTTGTAAAGTGTAGCCTGGGATGTATTCTCTCATGGAGCAGTATGCACTAGCAACATTATCTATAGTAGCAAAGGAGTTAGTTACTCATAAAGCTTTATTAAGTAATGTCAGGACCTTTTTTTAAAATTTCCTTTTCTGTTCTGGAAGAGGCTTTAGAAAAGTCACCAAGTTGTTTTTCCCAATGTGTCTATAACAGCCCAATATCAGAAGATGAAACGTATACCTAGAGGATTAGCAATCCAGAAATCACCTTCCACTTTGGGAAAGAAGTGCTGAAAAGTTAAACAAGTACACTCTTGATTTAATACTGCTCATGTTTACAGAGGAAATATGCGAAGGACAGAAACAAGCTAGGGCAAAGAGCATTCCTATAGAGCAAACATTTTGGGAATAAGGAAAAGCAAAAACTAAAAGACCAGATGGTTCTTTAGTCCCATACATATGGGAAAGAGTGTGATGCCTCACCAGGAAAGGGGCTTTTCCATTTAGAAAAATAAAACAGATAAACTTGTATCTCCATTTAAGATGGACACATCCTTGGAAGTCAGTTGTGTGATGAGCTGTGTTGCTCAGTAAGGGTGCCACAATAGACAGGAAAGGTGCAGGCCATTTGTCTTGTTCATAGAGTGGACAGCCTGGTGCTACAGATTCTTGGTTTAAGAGAGAAGAATGAGAAGGGACCATGGAAAGATAATCTTCTTGCTTAGTATGAGAGCACCAGACAACTCTCCAAGTTTTCCAGATTACTCTCAAGGGAATGAGCCAGAGGGGAGATCTGGGGGAAGTGGGGCACATTTGCAAGACAATGCCTGCCCTTGGCAATGAAAGGCCTTCCATCCTGTCTGCCCAGGCCCCCAACTTCCTCCTGGTCTCTCACCCTCTAGGTCTTTGCACATGTGGTTCCTTCTGCTTGGGACCCTCTCCACTCCCCACCTTCCACCAACCTTGCCCAGCTAATTCCTACTTAGCATTGTAGCCATCCCTTCTGCCAGGAAGCCCCCTGTGACTGGGTAAAACTATGTTAGGAGCTGCTCCTCCCACTCCTTTCACCACTGACCCATCATCCAGTTTGCCCGGGACTGAGGAGGCTCCTGGGATGTGGGACTTTCAGTGCTAAAATCAGGACCTTCCGGGCAAATCAGAACAATCACCAGCACCCCATGCATGGTCCCAGTGCTCCCTTCTCCCAGCTTTAGGATCCTCTGTTGTGACTGCCCGTTTATGTGTAGCCTGGAGACTGTCCGTTCCCTGAGACAGGGACTGGGTTGCTCATCTGTCATCTTGCTGCGTACCCAGCACAGGTCTGGCACATGGCAAATAAGCAAAACCATACCCGGAATAGGTACTTAGTGCTGAATGCATGAATGAATATACAATCAACATTCTTTTCCAAATATGTGTCTCGTTCTTGTTTCCTGCAGCCTCCCTGGTGCTTCTTTGAGTACAGGCACGGGTGCTGAGAGTCGGTGTGGTGCATTCCAGCTGAGGTGCACCTGGCAGGAGCTCCCGCGGACAGTCAGCTCACCCTTCTTTCCTGCTACTGGTCACCATTTACCTTCAGTTACTGCTGTGAAGTGATTAGGGTGCAGAACACATATTTTATTACTGCTGATGTTGTTGGCTACCATTAATTGAGAGCTTATGTGTTAAACACCATCAGGCTTTCATTCATTTTCAGATTTAATACTTAAAATATCCCTATAAGATAGGACTGCCACCATTTTCCAGATGAAGACCCTGAGGCTCAGAAAAGTTAAGTAACTTCTCCAGGGTCCCACAGTTGGTTACAGGAGCCCTGGGTCTAGAACCAAAGTTGAAAGCCTGCCTCTAAAGCCTATGCTTTAAACCACTACCCTCTACTGCAGGAGGCGTCCTGGGCAGGGCTTTGCTGTCAAGTCCACAGCGCAGTAAACTGAGGCAAGGGACACGGGGCAGTTCTGTCTCTTGCCCATTACCTGCCCTGAGCCCAGCTGAGTACGAAAGCCTGGGTGAAAGAAAGCCTGGTTCAGGATGTTATGTCCCTGATTTTCAGGGACAACGGTCCCAGTGGTTTTATGAGGGAGCTGCATGAATAGCTAATAAACAGGGAAGGCTCTGCAACCCTCCGTCTGATCAATAGGAAGCCAAGCTCAAGAAAAGATAATACTGTTGTACCAAGTAACACAGGCAGACTGCAGCACCACCAGGCCTGAGACCCCCATCCCCCTGCTGGCCCCACTTGTTCCGTTCACTCTATGACATTAAAAGCACACAAGGCTCTCTTTACCACATTCCTTGGGTTTCAAGGCCGCTGTTCCCGTCTTCCCTTCCCAATCCTAATACTTTTTTCTTTCTTTTTAACATTTGAGGAAGAAAGTGTTGCAGTTAACAACATTTGAATTCCACAATGTCACCATAACATGTCATAAATACTTTTATTACTTATTATGAAATGCTTAGGGACCATGGAAGACTAAAGTTTATTCGATTCTTTCTAATGTAGCTCAAACAAGTGTATTGCGGTCATAGACTGGGTGTGGGTAGGGAGGGGGCTGGACTTGTTGATTTAATCTTCTCGATGCCATAGGCAGTATCTCTGTGATTGTGCTGGAATTGCATTTCACTGGAAGATAGATTTGTTTTAGCTGAGTCTTTGTGGTCCTGAGAATGGCGAGTTCTCAGAAATACCTACCCAGGCATCCAGCACTGTCTGAGTGAGTTAAGGGTGCCTGTGGACCAAGAGTCTGGTCACCCCAGAGCCCACAGTAATCAGAAAATCCCGTCCCAGGAAGCACTGTGCGTGCAAAGCCAGTTGGGCAAACCAACTTTGGGAGTACTTTCAGTACTTTCTAACCATGGATAAAAAGACTAGAGACCGTAAGCCCTGCACACATCACTCCCACTGCCCTGCATACCTGCAAGCCAGGAATTTTGCTCATACTAAAAAGGCATCTTCCAAGAGGACCTATGAACTTAAAAACAAGTGCTGTTTAATTTGCCGTTCATTACGGGTGTATCTGGATTGATTTATTGCGCCCTTTTGACCCCAAGTCTTTGGAATAGCATTCCTTCACGATTAAACAGAGAAAGGATTCAGGCACAACACTCAGGGATAAGCACAGAAGGCGACACCCGTACCTCAGATTGCTCCGTATCAGGTAACGCAAAGGGAACGCTGAACCCAATTCCACGTGGAATGCACGTGAGCCAGACAAGAGTTGGCAAGTTCTTTGACCCACGTTTCTCTAACCTTTCCTAAAGGATGTGGCCAGCACAGACCACTATTATCCAGATTATGGGCTTTTGAGTACTTCCACATTCAGGAGACTGGGAGAATGCCTAGCCACATACAATTGATCACAGAAATTGCAATCCCTTTGGATCCCGAGGAAGTCAGCTCTTCCTGGTAGCTACCCAGGAGTGGCAAAAATAAAAGAGGGAGAGAGAGAGGGGGCTAGGAAGAGTGCACCGGGGAGAATAAATTTCTCCTGGCAGCTCAATAGGCCAGTGTGATCAGAAAATGAGAACAGCCTTATAAAGCACTAGGGAGAGTGAGGCTACACCAATTTCGCCCTTTAGAAAGGAGATCAACAGCCTCTCTTTGGGTGGCACGAGTATAATTACAGCAATTAAGAGGAAAGACTACAGACCTTTTTTTGCTCTGTGTAAACAAACAATTCAGGGACTTCCAAGCTGAAGAGAATTGGTACACGGTTTAATTTCATCTACTACTGTGGCTCACCTTGCTGAACTGGCTTCCAGGAAAATTTCAAGGACTGACGCTTTTGTGGCTGTGATTTGGGTTAATGCACAGATTTACCTGGAGCTGGAGTAGGGGAAGGGGAGCAGAGTACTTTCCCTGGCTACCCAGCTCCCTACCCCTGCAGGGAGCGCCCAGGCCACTAGTCCAGACTGCAGGAGGTGGGGGGTGGCGGGTGGAGGGGGTGGAAGGAAGGGGATTCAGGCTGAAGTCTCCCCTGTCTGGCTCTTCCTCGGACGCCCTGAACAGTGTTGCCTGCAACAGCACAATTTGATCTGACCTCCACTTCCTGCATTCCTTTCGCCTTTCCTCCCACCCCAACGTGGCATGTGTTGGGGTGTCTAGCAAGCATCCTAATTCTGTTTTGTTTTCCCTTTGAAGCCCAATGGCAATAGAAAAAAATAAAGGGGAGTCTGGGGCAGTAGACTGGGCTGGGGAGTAGCTCATTTTCTGTGGTTTGGGGGCTACTCGGAAGCTGTCAGATCCAACCTCTTCACCCAGTGGCTGACATCCCACCATCTGTGAGTGGCTGGCTTCCCTAAGGATTACTTAGGATTTATCAGTGCAGCTAACTAAATGAAGCCCTGGCTATTCACCATGGAACTCAGTTACATGGAATTGCTGTGTGAAAAGCAGCTTGACTGCAAATCAAGTCCCAAAAATTCTCTAGAGGATGACTTCCTTCCTCTCCCTACAGATTTTGGTCTAGTCTAGCTATAAGTCAGACCATACTAAACATAGCCTCTGAGCATAGTGACAAGTCCACCCAGCTACTTTCTCATGATGCAATAACAGGCCAGCAGACAGAACCTGAATTTTGTTGATAGAGATTCATTTCTTCAATTAAGATTATTTACATTGTTCTTTCAAATGTCAATGCTTTGGCTCCCATATTTTGGTGTGCTTGCAAAATGAGAGGATCTTTTCTCAAGATGAGGCTGATAGGTGAAATGTTCCTGAAGATGGGAGACCTGAGCCCTCCCACCAGCTCTGGGGCTGGCTGGCTGGCTGGAGAACCAAAGAGCTTCCACCTGAGGCTCTCACTATCTTGTACTCCTAGGCCAGAGCTCTCTTGCTGCTCCAATCTGCCTTCCATACTGACTCTCTGTAAGAAGCTGTCACACTCCCTCAGACTCTCACAAAGCCCACTTGACTTGAAAGGGGGCAGTGCCACCCAGGAGAGCTGGTGGAGCTTCTGAATTGAGTTGAGGGCCAAGCCCGCACACCCTGCCGAAGGTTCAGAAAGGCAGGCGTCTCTGCGCCTTTGTCCCCCACGGGGACCATTTGTCAATGTTACTAAAAGCCTGGGCTTGGGGAGGGCTCAGGACAGTGCCAGCAATTCAGGAAAAAGAGTTACCAGAGGACCAGCATGAATTCAGAGGCAATTGTTACAAGAGAATTATGTTTACTTGGCGTTTTTTCCCTCCATACCTTTCATGAACGCCCAGGCAGTAGATGGCCCATCAGCCCATTCTAGCCCCTTTCACAGCTGTCACCCTTCTCCAGCAATGGCACAGTATGGTGTGAGCAGGGTAAAGGGAAGGTAGAGGGAATGAGCTCTGCATGCTCCTAGCTGCCCCATCCTAAGCCCTCACCACTATTCCCTTTATCTTTCCTGGCTGGCGTTGCCCTCAAACTCTCCCATCATTCAAGCCCCCTTGGCTTCATAATCAGCTCCTTTGCTCTGTCATTCAACTAAGAAGTCTTAACATCTTTGGATGGTCAGCGTCATTTCTGCACCCACACTGCCTAGCTCTGTGACCTTGGGAAGGTCCTTAACTTCTCTATGCATTTGTAATTGGTGCTAATTTATACCACATGGGTGATAACCACCCTTGATGAGAGTCGAACTAAGGGTATGAAATGAAATAACGTTTATAAAATGATTAACGCAGGTAAACACTCCGGACATGGTAGCTATTGGAATTAATATTAATATATACTCTATTATGCCTTTTTGTTTGTTTCCTCTGAAAATTACCCATTTGTGGGAAGATGCTGAAATTATGCTTGTGCCAAGAGACTATTCTTTTCCTTAAAAGTTATTTAGCTTACTTGCCTTGATGTCCATGAGGCACTCCCTCCAGTCTGAGCCATATTCCTTCAGGTTTCTAGTTGACTGGTGGCATTCACTTTGCACAAAGTATAAAAAAGAAGACACAGAACAGTCAGAGGAGAACATCTTTCTGAAAGTTCTCCACCAAGTGTGAGGAAGAAAAAGAGGTAGAAATAATATAAAATTATAATAATAGAAAAATGTAGGAAATAACAGAAAATCAAAGACAAGGCTCACAAGTAAGTGTAGGGCCAAAAGGACCTCGAGCCGACAGCATATTCAGGGGGTTAGAGACAGATTCAAGCCCAGCAGGGGCCCCAGAGATGCTTACCCTCACTGACATTGAACAACCATCTCTGGAACTGCCCGTCATCACAATGTTCACGTGAAAGGTCTGCATGCTGAGTTCAGATTCTCCCTGATCAGGGACCCAGGACATGGGGCAAATCAGTGCCTGACAACTTGTGTAGGCCAGTGTCACGAGGCCTCTTTTCCCCAGTGTGCCCCAGGTGGTCTTATCTTCAGAGGGGTTGGAACCTGTGATCCCAGACCTGCCACATGTGTGGTTTAAGTCCCACATCCAATGTGCAGAAACCATCTGCACATCGTTCTGTAGGACTGACCCTGAGGGTCTCTGGCAAACTCCTTGCCCAGGAGTGGAGAGCCTGCTGGAAGAACTCTACCTTCTCGACTCTCTTTGAGGTCTGGTGTGGAGCTGTGTTCGGTGACCTCTGGAGCACATGATAAGCTCTTGGCTTTAAGTTAATCTGCACTTCATCAAGCAGAGAAAGAGTTAATTCAAAGCGAAGGGACAAAGCTATTTAGTGTCAGGCTTTTGCCAGATCTTTCCATGCTGAAGCATAGGCTTGAGCCAGGGCCAGAAAGAAAGAAGAGCTGTTAGGTGGGGCTAGTGTAACAGGGAGTAGGAACTTGAGGTGCAGTTCTTAGCTCTACCATCAATTCACTGCAGGTTAGAAAACTTCCCAGAGTCCCTATTTCTTATGACAAAGCTAGAGATAAATATCTTTCAGACCATTAAAAGCGTGACCATTCCAAATGGTTTATGATGACTTTTCTGGGAAAATAATGTACAATCAAAATAACATGACAGAATCAATGGGAAAATGCATAAGTACAGAAGACTCTCCAGATCCCTGCCACTTTCTAAGGTCATATCACATCACAGAGAAGAAAATAGAAAGAATAATGTGTCTCTAGAGAGTTTAACACCATCTCAGGCCTATTTGTCCCATGAACACAAATGTTTACATTGTATAGTCAAAGGGCCATATTAGGAAACTGCTTTTCTGCAAGGTTTTCTCAACTGGATCTAAAATGATAACCAAGAAACTATTTCCATGGTTCTTAGAAGCTTCCTCTATGGCTCTCAGCTCCCGTATCCTTAATGGGCAGGCAGTGTGGGATGTTTGGATAATGTTCACCCTCTAGAGAAAACAGAGGTACATTGGATATGGGACTCAAACCACACATGTGGCATGTCTGGGATCACAGGTTCCAACCCCTCTGAAGATAAGACCACCTAGGGCACACTGGGGAAAAGAGGCCTCGTGACACTGGCCTACACAAGTTGTCAGGCACTGAATTGCCCCATGTCCTGGGTCCCTGATCAGGGAGAATCTGAACTCAGCATGCAGACCTTTCACGTGAACATTGTGATGACGGGCAGTTCCAGAGATGGTTGTTCAATGTCAGTGAGGGTAAGCGTCTCTGGGGCCCCTGCTGGGCTTGAATCTGTCTCTGCTGTACATCAGCAGCATGATCCCTGGCAAGTCACAGGCCTCGGTTTCCTCCCACGTCAAATGGAGATAATGGAACCCACCTCTCATCAAGTTACTTTAAAGATTAAGTGAGTTAATCAAAAGGAAGCCCTGGTAACCTTGCCTAACACTATTACACAGTGACTCGCCCATACTATTATGTTGGATATTAACTATTGTTACTATTGTTATTTTTACTATTAGGATCAATATTAATTTTACAAGAGTGTCCTGGCTTGCCTTCCAAAATGTCCAAAAGTATATGTTAAAGGTTTTTGGACTGGGAGAGCCCCATGCAACTCTGTGAAGAAGGTGGAAGAGGCCTCTGGGTCCCCTTCCTTCGGGCCAAGTTTTGTTTTCTATTAACCATGAGAAACCTTTAACCAGACTTGCAAATATCTTCAAGCCTCTAATGGCCCAGGGTGCTGCCCATCACACATGACACACACACCATCACCAGCTACTACCACACACACTCTTACTGACCCAGCCCCTGAGACCTTCGGTTCCCTGCCAGTCCGGACATGACCAACTTTGGGATACACTAAATCAGAGGACTGGACTTTCTGAGAGAGCCCACATTATTGTAACTAAAGGCTTCTGCATGTACAAACATCTCCCACCTTTCTGACCTCAAGAAGACCAAGGGGCACACTGGCCTCCATTCTCCTTCACAGATAGGGGCTTTGCAGTGTGTTTACAGCAGCTTTCCCTGGGACCTGCTATCTTCTCCTGTGTGCCTGGAGGGCAGGGCCAAACCCCTTAGCACCACAAGATGCCCTGCAGTCAGGCGCTGCTTAGCCTTTCCAGTTCGTTCTGCAGCCGTCCTCCTCACAGACGTGCCTTCCTCCTCCACACTCATATGGTGCATCTTAGACCCAGAATGCTCTTCCTAGCAAACTACTCAAAAGCCACATCCCCTGGTGCACTTTCCTGGACTTCCTGGGGAGAACTGGACACCTGCTTTGTCCCTGTTACACTTACTGTTCATCAGTGCATCTGTCTTCCCAACAAGACCACTTCTCAACACTTTTCAAAACCCTACCGTAGCTACTAAAAACATAGTAGATGCTTGCCAGGGGTTAATCTTTTATTTTATTTTGAGATAGTTGTTTGGAATTCAGAAGTCATATCCTCATTTACTGGTGGGATTATTATAAGTCTTCAAACCAGTCTCCCAGCTTCAGTCCATTCTTGGCACCCAATTGTGTTACTTCCATGTACAAAAGACATCAGTGGCCCCGCATTGCCTACAGATTAAAGTCTCAATGTTTGGTATTCAGAGCTCCTCGTGACCTGCTTTACTCTGTCTTTTCTATCTTCCTTCTCCCCATTCCCCACTGGGCACCCTATGCTCATGCCATCTGGAATATTCTGCAGTTCTTACCTCTCTGTGGATTGATTTGTTCCTACTGACTGTAATTCCTCTGTCCACCTTCTCTACTAAGCCAGCTCCTACTCAGCCTTCAAAGCCCAATGAAACATTGCCTCCAGTAGGAACCCTCTCTGATCCTCCCTCAGCAGCACCAGCTGCTTCCTCTGGGTTTTCAGGACACTCGCTATGCACCTCAATTATATGTGTGTCCAGCTTATGTGGTCATTGCAGAAGTTCCTGGGGACAGGGCCTTTCCAACACCTCTGAATGCATCACCCAGGAGGCATGTCCACTTTCTGTAAGAGACAACTTCTCTGCAGACAACATGCAGCCTGTACACAATGACCGTCTGACTCTCACTTTCAAGGGAGATTACATTTTAGTGACCATAGGCTAGAAACTAGCTTAGCCGAACTAACTTCTTTTCTTCCACTGTTAAATATTTCATTTCAAAAGTCTTCTATTCACTCATTGACTTACCCCAACTCCAAATGACTTTATTCCCTCACACTATCCCCTTTAATGGGAGAGAGGGAAATTTTTTCTTTTATAAAAGAGTATAGACCCTGATGGTTCATTCACAGGCCAGTGAGTTCAGTCAGGTCAGGCTACTTGGGATCTGTGGCTACTTTGAGGTCATTCATTCATTCAGAAAACCCAAATCTACCTGGGCAGGCAGTGTGCTGGAGGCTGGGGCCAGAGATGCAGACATCTCCTTGTCCTGAAGATGCTCACTGCCTGTGGCTTCCCTTCTGGCCACCATAGGTCTTCCCATCTCTTCAGGGCAGCTGGCACCCCAGTTCCTGGATCTAGGATGGAAACCTGTTCAGCTCTGACAAAGGGAGACACTTCAGCAGGAGGCACTCTAAAAAGCGTGGCGTTTTTATCCAAGACTGAGCCAATTCCCTGTTTGCAGAAACCGCACTCAACTGCGGTCAAAAACACAGTATTTTCTAATGGAAAGGAGCACACGTGTGTCAGAGAACAAGAAGCATGAAGGACCATCAGGCCATAATGGTTCACAGCTTCTGGTCTCAGGGAGTAAGCCTGGAAGTACTCAGCGCAGTGCTGAGCATGAGGGCTTTCAGGGGAAACCAAGGGAGCTACCCCCATGGGAGGGGCTCCACTGGCATTCCAGCCACTGTCACTGCTTAACATCACCCCAAAACTTAGCGGCTTGCATTATTTTTTATTATTATCTTTCAAGGCTCTGGGCTCAGCCAGATGGTTCTCACGCAAGCCATGTGGTGCAGCTGCAGTTCAATGGCTGCCAGGGCTGCAGGCATCTCCACAGCATCTCACTTAAGTCTGGGCTTGATGCTGGCTGTGAGTGGGATCTCAGTGCAGGTGTGAGTGGAGTACCTACACATGGCCTCTCCATGTGGCCTGGGCTTGTGCACGATATGGTGGCTTGGTTCCAAGGGGGACCATTCCACAAGAATCAGGTGGAAGTTGTATCACCTCTTACAACCTAGCCTCAGTAGTCACAGTCACACCCCATGGGTTGACCAGATTCAAGAGAAGGGCACATAGGTCTCCTTCACGGGAGCAGTCAAAGAATGCATAGATGTTTTAAAACCACCACCACGAAGCTGAGGAAGTCATTAAACAAGCTATCACAACATGACTATGACCAAAGGAGGAATTTTTTTTCATAACTGGTCAACCAAAACCAAAACACATGCCTGGAACAGGGGGTGCAGATTTTATGGATTATATCTATTACCATAAATTCCAGCAGGTTGGGACAATGGGTTAAGCAGTAGACTGGGAATCAGAGTATTTTCATTCCAACTCTACTATTTACATTTACTATTAATTGAGCCTGGGTAAGTTACTTAACAGTCACAAACCTCCTTTTCTTCATCTTTATGAAAGGGATAATGATACTGTCTACCTTTCATGGTTCACAGGTATTCACAAGAAAACAAGAGAGAAAGAATGCAAGAGAACCTTGAAAATAATGATCATTAATCAATGTAAGGCATTGTAAATATTGTAGGGATTTTCTTTTTGCCCTTCCTAGGCCTGGGTTTCTTGTCTGTAATAGTGAGGTGATGGAATTGAAGTGTTTCTCAAATTTGGTGACCTAAGGACAAATTTTAAGAAAAAAAAATTCTCATAGACTCCTGAAAATACACCTGTGGGCCCTCAAGTCTTCATGGATGCCAGTTTGACAATCATTGATGTAGAGTAAGTCTTATTCCATCAAGTCTCTTTCAATTATAAATCAATAGTATGAACAAGAGGAATTTTCTTCTTGTTATTGGCAAATACGTTTTAGATTATAATCACAATGGAAAACACAGAATTAAAAGGCAATTACCATATAGCTCTGTGACCCTGGAAAATACACCTGCAGACCTGGATCAGATGATCGGTCCATTTTTCTGCATGAGTGGGTGGTTTTGAGGGTGATTCACAGAGCCAGCTTCTGTACTGAGTTGTAAGCTCCTAGCAAGTAGAAATGTGTCTCAGACTTCTCTGAATCTTTCAAATTTTGAGTATATGTCTATATACTCAGTTTTTGATCCAATGGAAGTACAAATGCATAATGGTAGTGAAACCAATAAACAGGAAAATAAATTCATATTTGAAGCCCATGTTCCTGCCAAGCTGGTTTTCTTTTTTTAATATTGACCTTCTTACTCCACCCCTTCAGCAGAGGATGCCGGCTGCCGCAGCAGTGACAGACCTTAAACCTAATTGGCTGTTTCAGGATCTAATTAGCCCAAGGACTGATAGGTGCTTGCTTCTTAACAAATTGGCAATGACAGAAAGGGGCTGAAACAAAAGTGCTTGGAAGGGATTTCAAAACATAAAATCCTTCTGTTGGCCTTCAGGCCTTGTGTGATCTGGACTCTCCCTGTCTGACCCCAGGCCCCACTCCCTGCCTGGACATGTCCTCTCTATGCTCCAGGTCTCCATTTCAGTGTCTTTTCCTGGGCACTCACCTGAGCCCCTCCAAGCCCTCTGTTATACTCCCTTTAGCACCTGTATGTTTCATTTACACCACCTATTTATATTAGTTTTTGAGTTTGTTCAATTTCTGTCTTTCCCTCACTGTAATCTGCACGAGGATGGGAGCAATGTCTATTTTGCTCGTGATTGTCTCCCTAACACCAAGCACAGTGCCAGACACAAAGCAGGCATCTAAAAAAGCATTTGGTGAACACATAAACGAAACAAGCAAACAGGGTTTCTTTTTTAAGCATGCCTGTACGTTCAGCACTACTTGAGGGACAAGCAATTCATAAGTTTCTCAGCCTATTGAAAGAAAAATATCTTCCCCTAAAAGTAGGATTTCTCTTTTAAAACCAGCAGCCCAGCCCCTGCTGCCTGTCAAACACGGCTGCATAAGCCAGACTGACTAAAACCAGATCTACTCTGGGGCCCTGTTTCACACCGTTTCCAATAGGATATGAATCAGACAAGATACCATCAACCAGGCATTCAGTCAGGAAACAGGACCCTGGTGAGCCTTTCAGGGTGACCGGTTGTACACTGCCAGGATTCAGCCCTACTGACAGCATCTATTATAATGTGGAAGAGTGGTACACACTTAAACCCCACAAAATGTACTTTGGAGCCAGGCGGCAGGCAGCCATGGGAAATGTGCTAAGTGTGGAAATTCCCTTCAAGCTTTTGAAACAGCTCAAAGCCATGAGCTAAGGAGGGACTTCAAAACTCCAAAGAAAAATTGCACTTTCTTTATCCTCAGCCCTGGTCTTACCATTCCAAATACAGTCCTGCTGGTATGAGCTACTTCATAAATGTGGGATTGTTAGGGTCAGTCCAGTGACTCGCACCTATTTTTCTTAAGTTAAACACACACATACACACAATTTGGCATACATGATCTTTTTCATTTGCCCTGAAGAAATCAATATCCCAGTCTGGGTTGCCAGCTGTGGTTCACACACACCCTGAGGCATAGGTGCTTTTTTAAAATAACTACCAGCATTCTTCTCTGGAGCCCCAAACTCTCTTTCTGGCCCAAGCTCAAAGATGGATGTATTACATAGTCAGTGTTTTGATGAGGTCCTTCCCGTAGGCGTAGTTACAGGAACTTGTCATAGGGGACCCAGTTCCCCACCTTCCCTCACTCACCCCTGTGTTGCTGAAGTAATTTCTAAGTAGGCCAAATGCTATTTGTTTTACACATTCAAGGAAATTGGATTTTCATTTGTTACTGGCTCCACCTCTAACTATGGGTTCAGATGGGAGTTATTTTTCCTCAAAGCCTCAATTTCTTCATCTGTGAAATGGAAGCTTCTAGTTCATAGAGCTGTCATAGGATTAAAAAGATGCTGCAAATACAGTGCTTAGCACACTACCTACATATAATGTAGTAGATTAAAGATGGCTACAATTTTTTTTGCTCTTCCTTCCATTGAAAGATTCCTCTCTAAGGAAGTCAGCTAGTTTGAATGACTTACTTGATGAATAGAATGTGGTGGAACTGATTTTCTGAGACTTTCAAGGCTAAATACTAAGAAACTTCCAGTTTGTCTAATCTCTTGAAAGGCTCTTTCTGGGGGAAGCCAGCTGCCATGTAAGAAGTTCAACTACCCTGAGACCACCATGTTGTGAGGAAGCTCAAGCCAGCCACATGAAGAGGCTCTGTGAAGAAAGAAAGATGGCTGGCCAGCTCCAGCTCTTCCAGCTATTCTAGCCCAGGCACCAGTCCAGATGTGTGTAGAATGTTAGTTTCATGTCTGGAAGATGTAACTTGTAGAAGAACCACGTAATCCAGTCAACTTCTAGAACCAAATACCCAGACACATGGCCCTAAGAAAGGCAACCATTCTCCAGCTGTGCAAGCCACCCACCCAAAGCCCATCAACATGGAGTGCCCCATCATTCAAGGAATGGTCAGCAGAGCAATATGCCCAAAGCCATGAGCCTTTCAAGGAGAAGGATAGGAGGTGAGGTCAGAGATGTGACCAGGGATCAGGGGAAAAGTTGAGGAGCAAAGCCCAATAACAATAAGGACAAGAAGAGCTCCCACTCTGACTCAGGTGTGGCAAAACCAGAGGGGAATCTCTTTGCAGCCTCTCCACACGGCTTATGTTTTACATAGCCTAAATGCTGGGTTTTAGGAGAAGTGCCCCAAGGGAGAGAAATCCAAGATGCAAGAAGCAGAAACTGCCTATCCTCTTAAAGGCTAGACACAGAATTGGTACAAAGTCATTTCTGTTATATTCTACTGGGTAAAGCAATCACAAGTCAGTAGCCTATGTTTTAGCAGGAGGAAGACAGAGGAAAGAAACTGACACTGTCATCTTTGAACACAAGTTACCACATGGAGCATCTCTAGAAAGTATCTTCTAGATTCATTAGGAGCAACTGGGCTCCCAGTGAATGGACTGGAATTGATTGTCAGACAGTTAACAGTTATGGAGAAATAAATAGATTTTTTAAAATTAAAATAAGCTTATTTGTAAAAGGCAAAAACAAAAAAAACCCTCATCTTCACTCCCTCTTCTCTCCACACCAATGCTGCTCCCCACTCCCCACACATATGCTTAGAGGCAGAATGGGGTGGTACAAGTTCCAGCAAACCAGTGGGTGATGCTGAGCTGTGGAGTAATGGAGTTATGTCATTGACTTATCATTAAACTATTCCCCCAGGCTGATATGGCCTGGAAAATTACCCATTACACATAGATAAAAATTCAGACTCAAAGGACTAAGATTTACCCATCATCAAGGCAATTCAAAAGAATATGCTGTAGGTTCAAAGACAATTTCCAGGGAGACATGCATTTTCAAAATGTTTTCATTAATGGCAAAATTATTGGAATAAGCAATTGATCTCCTCCCCAGGGGACCATGCTCGTTAAGATGTATGTGTTCACAACTGCTAAAATTCCAACTCATTACCTAATAGTTGCACCGTATGCACTTGGATACCTCTGAAAATGCTTCCAGCCCTTCCATTTCAGTCATAACAACCAACTGACAGTTCCCTATACCTTTTGAAGGGCTTCCAGAGAATATTGCTGTAGCAAAGTTTAAAATGAAAAGGAAAAACTCAACATGGAAGTACTATTGCTAATCCTCTCTATTTGCTTTCTTTGAATTAATCTAAGATGCATGAGGAAAGAATTCTTCTCAGTCCAAGGTCAGTGCTCAAGTCTTCATTCATTCTTTTCTCTCATTAATTTCTACATTTCACCAGGGGAAAAACATAATCCAACCTCAAGAAAATTCCAGCACCCAAGCCATCAGAGTCTGCAAGGCCAAGTCAACCAACGTCCACTGACCATTAGCACTTGTCCTTCAGGATCTACCTCAAGCATCCCTGCTACTGAAAGCTTCCTTTACTCCTTCTTTCCCTGTGGTAGAGTCAAATTACTCTCACCACTACTCTTTTCACTCTTCTGTTAAGCATTTGACTCTCTTTCCTCCAAATTCAACTCTTTGTTTTTCTCTTTCTTTCCTTCTAAATCTTGACCAGCTTGACATCAGGGACTCTATTGCATCCATCTTTGGATACCTAATACCTAGCACAGTGCCTAACATTGGAGGTGGGGTTGCCCTCAGTCAGAGTTGCCAATTGAATAGATATAATGGGTGTTTCTACAATCAATTTGCCAATGAGTTGCACTGAGAAACCAACAAGGGCAGTTTAATAACCGCAGTTCATAACCACAGTAAAAGAGAACTGACCTTAAGGAGGTTTCACTCAAGAATGAAAAGGTTAAGATTTGTATGCAAATAATTACCATCCTCAGTGGGATGGAATATGGTATAGAGAAAGCACTCTGGCTTAGGAGATTTGGATTCCAGGCCCACCTCAGGACCTAAAGAGCAATAGGATTTTTGTTTGCCCATTCAACTATTTTTGGACTGCCCTCTATAAACCATGTATATACATCTCTTCCTTAAGAACTTTAATTTGTTCCTGCAAACACTTCCATGAAATGAAAAACTGTTAAATGAAAAAATATTTCCATTAATATTAAAGGAAAAATTATGATGAGTCCCACTTCTAAGATTCCAAACAATATAAAATTTCACAGATATAAAAAGATACAGTTGAACAATAAAAAGAAGGATTTATAGGCAATAAACTTTCAAAGGAAATAAATTCAATGTAATGTAAGGATTGCATTATAGTTGGTGGTGTGAGGGTACCATTCTTTCAATGGTGCCTTCTTTCTATATAATTTTAATCAACAATTTTTCCAAGTTTAGGGGGTTCATGAATTTCTTACACTCAAACTGTACTTATATATAAAGTTTCAGCATAGAAAAACAGTTTGGGGGCACAATTAAAAATGTCTAAACACAAGATCTCTTCAAAACACATGGAACCAAGGTGTGCTCATAACAGACTGAGAAGTTGTACATGGTACTACATCCCTTTTGCTTAAGTATGGGAAGTAAAATGTCTGGATTCATCCCAACATAGCACGCAATTCAAATCTGTCCATATGATATTCCCTGTCCAATAATTTCCTAGGATTTATTGGGTTGAATAAGTTGCAGAGTTTTTCTTTGCCTGAAATTGGAATGTTGAAAATCACATCTTATGGTGTATTTATTGCATTCTCATGATGAAAAAAGAAGGCATTTGTAATAACAGCAACAATAATAAGCCAACAGCTGTAATGTATTGTCAGTGCTTCATAACAAGTTACCTCAAAACGTAGTTGTTTATAAATATTTTAAAATAAACATTTATTGTCTACACAGTGTCTGTGGTTCAGGAATTTAAAAACATTTCAGCTATATAGCTCTACGGTGGGGTCTCTCAAGAGGTTGCCATCAAGACTTTGATGGGCTGCAGTCATCTGAAGGCTTGACTGGAGCTGGAGGATCCACTTGAAGATGTCATACTCACACGACTGCCAAGCTGATGCTGGCAGTTGACAGGAGGTCTCAGTTTCTCGCCACATGAGCTTCTGATAGGACTGCTTGAATATCCTTATGATATGGCAGCTGGCTTTCCCCAGAATGAGTTATCCATAAAAACAAGGCAGAAGTCCTGATGACACTTATGACCCAGTCTGAGAACTTTATGCTTCATCATTCTCAAAATATCCTATTGGTTGCATAGCTCATTCCTATTCAGTGTGGGAATGGACTATGCAAGAGTGTGACTACTAGGAGAGAATCACTGTGGGCAATTTTCAACTGAATACAACAGGTGATATAGTTTTCAAAAGGCATTATGTTGAAAATTTGTTAGCTACACTGACAAGATTCCTGCTTTTATGGAACTCATGTTCAAGGTGAGAGGAGATTTTTTTTTAAAAAAGGAAACAAATAAATTAGGAATTTAATTCGGCATTGAATGTTAAGTAAACTCAGGTGAGATGAAGTGAGGTAAGCAAGGATCCTGTTTTCTAATGGATAGTCAGGGAAGGTGAGAAGGTGACATGTGAATTGAGATATGAATGGAGAGAAGGGGGATGCAAAGATGTGGGAAAGAATGTCCTGGATAAGAGGAAGAAGAAAAAAAATCCTAAGGCAGGAGCATGTATGATATGCTCAAGGAATGGACAGATGGAGCAATGTAAGCAAGGGTGAAAGTAGTAGGAAATGAGATCACAGATGTAGCAGAAGCTAGAACACAGAGCCTGTAGCACGGAGTAAAGAACTTGAATTTTATTCTAAGTGTGATGAGAAGCCATTGGAGGGTATTCAGCAGGTAAATAACCATGTGTGGGTAAAATTGCAGTATTTCCAGTATCTCTCACCTGGCCTTAGTGCATCTCCATATCAGTGGGTGTTTCCAAGGGGTGGAGAGAGGTAGTTCATCTCCATATCAATAGGTGATTACAAGGGCAAGGGAGGGCTTATCTGGATGGGAGAGGTTGGGTGGGGCCTCTTCTTCTGCAGCCAGGTCATGAGAGACACAGGAGAGCAGAGTGGAATGTTTGTAAGAAATAAATGGGTTTCTCCCACTTTATTTCTTCCTTTGACTGATTTTGGTTTCAAAGGTATTTTGCCCCAGGATTTTACCCCCAGAGTTACACCATGATTTAATTTATATTTTCTATAAACCACTTTATCAAAGAGATCCTTAAGAATCACTGGCAATAATCCTGGCAAGCTGTCAGTTTACACTAAAATACAGGGGTCATGGAAAGTTGGTAAATTGGGATATATTTTGGGAGGAGAAACATTTGATGGATTGGATGAGAGAAGAATAAGTGATAAACAGTTTTTAGTTTGACACACAAGGAGAATCATTTATGAAATGGGAAGATGGTAGATCAACAGGTTTTGAGGGGGAAAAAAATCAAGAATTCTCTTTTGGACATGTTAATTTGCAGTACCTGTAGGTTATCCAAGTGGAGAAGTCAAGTAAGATGGTGGACAAGTCCAGGAGCACAGAGGACACAATATAACCTGAGGTGTCTCTTCAAGTACACAAGTTAAGATAGATATGGGTTGTGTGATTTCAAGTGAAGGACAGCCTATATCTCATTGCACATAATATGGAGGCTTCCTGGGGGAAATGATGGTGTTTGAGCTGCCCTTTCATTCCACCAGTGGGGATGAGGGGGACAAGTGAGGTACAGTCTGAAGGAAGGTGAGATCAGGTGGGAGACTGCTACAATAAGGCCTTTGAGGGATGGTGATGGCGGGGGATGTCCTTCCAGTGATGGTGAAGAGCTGGAAAGGGACAGAAAGAGAATCCTCCCTATCCTTGTAAGGTAGTTGAAGATAACGTGGTAGTTGACTGGACTAGGAGGAAGAGGGAGGCATCAAAGATGATTAAGTTGGAGCCCGTAAGTGAAGAACAGTCCTGTACTGGGGTTTTGTCTGTTCGTGGAAGGGAGTGCAGAAGAAATGGCTGAGTGAGATGATGAGTCTAAAAGGCCAGCAAGATACCCAAAGGGAAATGCCATTTCTGCTGCTCTAGAAGGAGGATTGGAACTATATAATTGGGGGTTTTTGTTACATAAGGATATCCTTGAAAGTAAGAGGAAAAAACTGGCTAGCAGTCTTTTGGGAACTAGCCTCTCCATGGTTAGGAAAAGGGAAAGAAGAAAAAGCATAAGGTTCCTCAGGCTGGTTGGTGCTGGTTGGGGTTGGTAAGATGGTAAGATAGTCTCTGAAATCTGCAGATCACAATTAGTAAAGGCGGATCCCTTTGGCTCTCCATTCCTGAGCCTCAAGCTCTTCATGCCTATTAGGTGCTCACTAAATAAATGGGTTCTCCTGGGAGATGGCTGCCGTGGTCACCCAGAGCCCCCTCTCCTCAGCTGTGCCTTCTAGTAGGTCCTCCTGAAGCCGGGCAGCTCCTGGCCTTTCTGTAGGCCCCAGGCTTGCCCTCTGGCCTCCTTTGAAGCTGCTCCCCTCTCACAGCGGGTGTGGTTCTGAGGTGCTTCCCTCAGCATGGGCGGGGGCATATAATTCAGACCTTAATTCTCTCTGGTCTGTCATTGTCTGCTATTTGTCCTACTCATATAAGCACTGGGCATACAGGGTGGAGTGGGCTGGGGGACTCCAGGAGTTGAGTTGAAAGAGAGCGGCCTGAAGTCATATTAGGTGAGCCAGGCAACTCGGTGCCCCCTCAGGAGCATTCCAGAGAGGCACATGCATTAAGTGTATATGTTCCAGGAGGAGATTTATCCTCAGTAACCCCACACATTCTGTTGTTTACATAAAAAGGAAAATGAAAATGTGTTAGCAGGAAAATCCCTCTCAGGATGTCAACAAACACAGAGTAAACAAGGCAATTTCATTAAGTGTTTTACTGTAGAGAGATGGTTTGGTCAGTAAGATATTGCAGCCCTTGGCTGGGGCATCAGTCAGCTCCCCGGCAGACATGATTTACTATAAAGTAGTATCTGCCACAGTCTGAATTGATTTGCCCCAAGGAAAGTGACCGGATCGTCCCATCACACTCTGCAAGTTGAAATTGCTCATTTCTTCCTTCTGACCCAGAGCCAATGGAGCCTGCCTTTCCAGCAATGTCAAGATGTGAATTGAGGCATCACTCAGCCCTTTTCTTGCAAATTCCCATTTCGGGTTTCTCGGGGGCAAAAAGAGGTTTCACGTGAGTTGCGGTTTAGGTTCTCATCCCCATGCATGTCCCTCTTGCTGACTCACTGTTCTTCCTCCCGACTTCAGTGTGATCCATCTACCCTGATTCTTAGCAGACAGCCCATCTCTGTTTTCAGTCCTGCGCAATAACTTGCCTTGCCCTCCAGTAGCATCTGTGCATTAAAATCAAAAGAGCAAGAGTGTATCTTTCCCATTTTTTTGCCTTTCAGCTTCCGGGACCTGCGTTCTGTGGTGGATCGCTCCTCCTCTTCCACAACCAGGTGCTCCTGGGTAAGCCGGTAAGCCCGGCTTTCTGCTTTTCCTCAGGCCTCGCTTCCCCTGCTCTCCCTCCGGTGGCCAAAAGTGAGTCTCCAGTGCTCTAGGAGAGAATGCCATCTTCCCCCAGCCTCCACTCTGTGTTAAGAGTGGTTATTACTTTATTCGTTGCTTGGGCTGTCATACGGACTGGGAGGCTTAGGCAACAGAAGTTTCTGTTCTGGAAGCTGGACATACAAGATCAAGGTGTGGGCAAGGTCGGTTCCTTCTGAGGGCTGAGGGCGAAGGGCCCATTCCAGGCCCGCCTCTTTGGTTCATAGATGCCCATCTTCCCTCTGCGTCTCTTCCCATCATCTCTCTATGTGTCTCATCCCCCTTTATAAGGACACCAGTAGTATTGGATTAGGGCCCACCCTAATGACATCATTTAACTGGGTGACTCTATAGAGCCCCTGAGTCCAAATACAGTCACATTCTGGGGTACTAGGAGTTAAGACTTCAACATATGTGTTTGGCAGGGGACACAATTCAGCTCATAACAGATCTGCATTTGACTGCGGGAGTCAAATACTCACACTGACTTGACAGTCTGACAGTTGTCTTCCAATGTGGACGAGTTCATGACATTTGTGGTCCTTTCAACGTAGCAAGTGAAACATATCTCAGACCTGCAGGATCATTGGGGCTATTTTACAGCCACTGTAGCAGCGGTGAAAGAGGAGGGCAAAGGTCCCATCACGTGACCTGATGTTCCACCTCTTAAGGGCTCCGGTTCTTCCTTTTTATTTAATTCCTTGGGTCACGCTGTAGAATGTTTGCCTTTTGCCAGAGTTCAAATAGCCTTCTTTAATGAAGGCTTCCTTGTCCATCCCCACTGCCCATCAACCCTGGCAGAGTAAATGCTTCCTCCAGTGGATTTTTGCATTCCTTTACTTGAATATTAACCATATTACAATGATTACTTGTGTATATGTGTATCAGATGAACACCAGCCCATAAATGAGAGCATCTTAGTCCATTTGGGCTGCCATAACAAAAATTCCATAGACTAGGTGGCTTATAAGCAACAGATTTATATTCACAGTTCTAGAGGCTGACAAGTCCAAGATCAAGGTATCAGCTGATTCATTGTCTCATGAGATCCACTTTCTGGTTCATAGATGGCCACCTGGTTGCTGTGTCCTCACATGGCAGCAGGAGATCTCTGGGGTCTCATTTATAAGGGCGCCATTCCCAATCATGAAGGCTCCACCCTGCGACCTAATTAACCCCCAAAGGTCCCACCTCCAAATACTATCAAACTTGGATTAGGTTTCAACATAGGATTTTGGTGGGGAGGGGGCAACACAAACATTCAGGCTGCAGAAGAGAGGAGCCATCTCTGTGTCCCTAGCATCAAACACTTACGGTATATTTATTCAATGCTTTTATCCAAGATTAAATGATAACATAAAGGACTAAACAAATACGGGTACATCAGAGAACTCACTAATAGTAGCATAATACAATACCAGTAGAGAGCCTACTCAGTATATATGTTAGTTAGGTTCCCCAAGACACAGATAGCAAACAGGGATTTAAAAACAGAATGGATTACTGTTGCTATTGGGGGATGTGTCTGTGAGAGGGAACAGGTTGCAGTGGGGGGTGAGCAGAAAAGGCCGGGACAGCCTTCAGACCCAGTACGGGTCTGACCCCGGTGAGGGTGGTAGGGAAGGAGAGTCTGGCAGCAGCCCAGCACCCGGAAGACTGAGCAGGCTCAACTCCTGGGGACTCCTCAAACTGAGGTTGCTGTCGGAGGAGACCCAGTTCTGTCAAGAATGAGCACGCCTGTGCATCCATGCCACTCTCCATCCACTGCTTGGAGCAGCCTGTGGGAAGTGTGGCCTTGGGACGAGCATGGTGTGAACATGGATGCCAAGCCCAGCAGCTGGGCCCATGGTGTGTGCGAGCATGGATGTATGTGTGTGTGTGCTTTAAGACCACCTTCCTCCAACAAGTCTGCCCCCTACTCCTGCCTCTGGTAACCACAAATCTGGTCTCTGCATGTATTTTTTACTTGCCATACATAATGATGTTTTGACATCTTAAAAAACCTTTTTTGGCTCTGCAGAGACTGTTCCCCCAGGGGCTAGCCAAATGTAAGAGAGCAAAGGACTCAGCCCCGAGCACACCTTTGATGTGAGAGCTGACCAACCTAGAGTGTGTCCGCTTCTGTCTGGCCTAAGCAGCCCAGGAAGCAACTACATGTTTGCCTTAATCATCCCAGGGCCGGGTACCAGACAATCAGAAACCACTCTACAGCCCGGAGCCGCCCGAAATTATTCAAACTAGCCAACCTTCAACTGTGTCCTCTGCCCTGCCTTGCCTTCCCTGTGGAAATCAGGGCTGGGGTTCACGGCCTAGACTTTCCTCTCCATCCCGTCTTCTGTCCCTTGCCCAGAAGTGACCTTACATGGCACGGAGTGCTCTTCTCTCTAGGTCCTGGGAATATAAAGTTTGTTCTCTTGTGCCTGCCCCTCCTGTGGCATCCTGACCGGCCATCACATGGAAAAACCAGAACAGTCCACCATTCAGTCACTCTCACCACAGCAGGAGGCCTGAGTGGTACCGTTTCATGACCACCAGAATATGGAGGAAAAAGAAGAATTAGCATGTATCAGCCTGTGTCACATGTTTTCTGGGCTCCATCTCCTTGTGAGCACTGCTTGCGACACTATGAGATGACCTCAGGGAAGAGATGAGGCAATGCGGGCGTTCACGTTTCTCTCTTCCCTCCAGGGCTCTCTCCAATGAGCTGGCCAGAACCCAGCTGGCCTCCAGGAGTCACCCAGCTCTCTGCTGCCAGGAGCAAACAGGGGACCTAAATACCTTGCTGCCATCCTCCGTGAGTCACCGCAGCAGCAGCCCAGCAGCCCTGGGCCCCTTGGCAAGCAGAGTCCTTCAGGCGCTCAGCCCAGGCCTGAGGTTAAGCGCGTACCCTTCTGTGCCAGTGCCTTCTGAGGTCCGCCGACAGCAAGAGTGCGCCCTGCTGCCTGTGCTCACAGGGTTTGGCTTTATGCGGCAGGAAGACAGTGCGCCCTGAGCCATGTGCTGCTGGTGATGGAGTGTGGATGCTCTTTGTTAAGCTCCCAGGGTCTGGAAGGAAGCAGCTATGCTCTTGTTTAATTCCATATGAGCAGCTTTTTTATTTTTACAAATAGTCCTCTTGCTGTTAGGGAGGGAGTGAGCGACATAAATCATCATCACGTCTTTGGCAGCTGGGATTTCTTGGGCATGGTCCTCATTAAAGTCTTTAGTTGCAGGGTTCCTGGAGACCTTCCTTTGATACCTAAAAACATCAAACTGAAAAAGCTGTGGTGAGGAGGAGGAGGAGGAGAGGGGATGGGGGGAGGAAGGGGTGGGAGCTCATGAGGACCCCAGAATTGCTCTTGGAAATGGCGAGGCAAAAAACTAGAATGATTTTCATTCATGGCTCCAAAGCAAATGCAGTAGCAATAAAACTTCCCTGCTGAACAGAATCCAATATGCCCGTACAAAGAGCAGTACAAAGAGGAGAAAAGGCTACATGGGCGGGAGGGGTGCCTTCTCTGAGGTGATACACGAAAAGGAAAAGTCTCTGAGCCCTTTCCTCCTCAGACCGCAGCCCAGTGGGCTGTGGTAATCAATGAACTAACCTTTTCCTAAGGCCTTGCCTCCCTGCTGGGCAGGAATCCAATCCCCGGGCAAAGGTCACCGAGAATACCATCATGCTGCTGGCAGTGGCTGTTCATTCACAAAATGAGCTCCTTTGTGATAAAAGCGGGGGAGAGCAGCCCGGGGTTTGTATGCATTCCAAGCTGGTGGAGGAGAGCTGCCAACAGGCTCGGTCAGTGGGAACCCAGCAGCACATGCATCTCAGTTTACACGATTGATGTGGCCCCGCAGAACCATGTACATCGAATTCCTATAAATCAAGTCACATTTTAAATGCACCAGGGGAGCTAGCCGGTTAAAGGAAACCTGCAGTGAATCTTTTGGAAAAGTGAAAAATCACTGCTGAATTGATTTCTTTGGCCATGAAGTAACAAATAGGTATGAGAGCTTAACATGTGCCAGGCAAAGTGATAGGCGCCATGAGCACTTCTTAAAATGGGGTGCCCCTGAGCTTGAGAAAAACCCTTTGAGAGGGTGTTTTTTGTCTTTGGTGAAACCAAGGGGAGCTGAGTACAGAAATGGGAAGAGAGACGCCAGCTGGAGCCATAGCCTGTCATTGCCACAGGACATCCACCAGTTGGCCCCCCTCTGAGTAACCAGGCAAGAGTTCTCATTCACTAAGACAATCAATGCTCCGTGTCTTTTTAAGTCCCCAAGCAAGAGACTATGGCCAAGGGCTCAGTGAGAGGACCAGGGCCTCCTATCAGAGAATACAACCTGAGCTGCGTTTCCAAATCAATACCACCATAGCAGGAATAATTTCTTTCTATGGATCTCTGCAAGAAGCTCAATGTCAAGCTTATTCATTCTTGGCTCTTGTGTCACAGAGATTTGCATATCACCTGAGTCAAATCATAACTTTAAGACATATGTAAGTTTAAGCCTCTAGCTCTTGGAGAGTTTACTGTCCTTGAAAACAAATAATTGAGGCTATGGGAATTTTTTTTTTTTTTTTTTTGCATGGGTGCAGACTTAGCCTGGAAGGCCAGAACACAGACTCAGGTGTTAGACAACCTGCCTGGGAACCCCCTTCCTACCATGTTGTTATATAACCTTGAGCCAGTGACTTATCAGCTTGATGTTTGGGTTTGCTGATCTGTACAATGGGGATAAATAATAGGATCTCCCTCTACAATATTTAGAAGGAGTAAATCAAAAGTGATCATACATCTAAAGGCTTAGGAGAGAGTATATAGTATATGCTCAAGAAAGGCAGTTGTTACTGATGTTGGAGTTCATTTAAAAACAAAACTCAAGATAAATATCACATGCTTAAGAAGTTCAGCCATCTGGTAGTAGCTGTTTGTCAACTGGATGAAGCATCATAAAGAAGAGACAATACATGCACTGAAGGACGTTTCCACTGTCAGAAGCACATCATATGCCTCCAAAGGAAAGGGGATGCTAAGCCAGCCCAGGCGTTGGCTTTGCGGATTCTATTTGTGGTAGCAAGCTTGGCATTTAGAATGGGGAAAGGTTTTGTAGAGGGATCACTAGGCCCAACCTCTGAATTAATTATATGGAAAAACAAAAAATTCACATGAAGGAAAAGACTTAGCTGGGATGTTCATCTTCTTGGTGAAAAACAAAGACAAAAACCGTGCACCTCTGACCTTTTGTGCCTCCCGTAAGAACGAGATTGTCTCCACAGCTAGAAGATACAACATACTTCATCAACCAGACGTGAGTATTGCCTTTATTTTGGTAAGCAGCTTGGGAACGTGCAATATTAATGTACCTTGTCCAGACAGAAGAAAAAGCAAATAGGTCACAGGCTTACTAAGAAAGTTTTTGTGTCTAGGAGTAAAAGTGTTTTCCAATGTTCTAAGGAGAACTTGGAGGGTAACCAGGTCCTCCTCCAGTGAAGACTGTGAAGAGCACGGTAAGAAGCAGGGTGCGTTGACCCGGCGCTGGCATTTCCCATGCCTGGAAGAAACTTGTTGCTGGACAAATGCAGATAACACTCGCGGCACACCCACCCCCAAGGAGAAATCAGAACACGGATAAGAACTCCTCTGTGGGACATGCCTGTGGACAGCAACCCCGTTCTGCTCGTGAGAACCAGTACAGAGGTGGGCCTGTTATGACTTATCCTGAGCCCCTTACAATGAGCAGGGGAGATTTAGTGGCGAAAATCCACATTGGCCAAATAACTGTGGATTTACCACAAACAGAAAGAATCCTTTTTACCTATAGCAGCTCTGTAGGCTGCACATGCTCCTCACACAGGGTCCCCTTAAATATTCTTTATTAAAACGGAATGTACTGAGATAATGTCTCTGCCTGACCTCTCAGGCATAGCATAGTTTCCAGGAGATTCCCGAGACCTTCCCTTGCATCTGGAGTAGAATTCATGCTGCCTTGACGAATCTCCCTTCTTTTCAGATCTTCTACTGTGTGTCTTCCCTAGCTCTGAAGCAGGGCCTTGAACTCATTCACAACCAGTGATGAGGGCATCTCTGTCCTGGGGCTCCCCCAGCCTTTCTTCCAGAGCATCCCCCCGTCCTAATGTCTTCCTCATATAACGACCTGTAGAAGCCACTGCAAAAGTGCTCCAGCTGCATTTGACCATGTTTGTACGTAAAGCCACAGCATCCAAGGTGTGGCTTGGATAACTTGGTCCCAGAGTGAGATGAAATCAGCCTCAAGAATTGGACAAGAAAAAAACAGTGCAATTCCCAAGTTTAAGTGATCAAACGTTAAAGGCCATTGGAAATGCTGCAGAAGGATGTAAGAAAGCAGCGAGCCTGCCCTCGTGGGGCTGCCAGGAGGCGACCAGTCTAACAGCTGAGATAGAGAAACAGCACATTGTGTTAATCTCCCTCCTCCCGTGGCAAGTGATCCCAGTGGGGAAGCAGGTGGAGGGCGCTGCTATGCAACAAAATGATGCACTGTGTCAGGGAGAGTTTGGCAGTGAAATGAGGCTATGACATTCTTTGGGCTGATATTCAAAGGATGAGAACCAAAGGCCAAACTGCAGTGGGATGTCAGGCCCGGCCTTGGCGCTGGAGGGGGCAGGTGGGCAAAACCTGCTAAGATGCTCAGAGGGACCCTCACCTCCTGCAGAAGCATGTACATCCATGGGTTCAATTCACAGAAAACCAGAGTGAGACCTGCTCTGGGAGGCACAGGGCATTTGCTGGGTTCTGGCCTTTGTCTCCCCTGCCCTCAGGAAAGGCAATGAGCCCACTGGCCAAGTGATGGGAGACTCAGTGCCTCCTTGGAGAAGACAGTGATCCAAGTGAGAAAAAAAAATCCTCTTAAATCCGCAGAAGGGGCTTTGATGTCAAATGGGATGGATCTGATGCAAGAAAGAAATAGAAATGAGGTCTTCTGGAAACAGCACTGGGTCACAACTTTTGAAAAGTAAGAGTGTGCCATGCTGGTTTTATGTCCCTGCTCTGCTGGCGTACCATCCATGCTTTGCGAGGAGCTGCTGAATCAATTAGAGGTCGTCATCTAGGGTGCTCACCAGCTCACCAGCTGGTGGCCTTACGCAGGCTTGTTCGAGCCTGACCCTCGGCCTTCTCATCTTCAGGTACCAACAGCAATGCCCACTGCACAGAGCAGCGATGAGGATGATACATAAAGACTTTTACTTGGAGTGCTGGCACGTTGCCTGGCACACAGGAAACTCTCATCAAAACGCAGCCTCCACCATCTTTACTTTCATCACTGAGCTGATGATCGTTACTTTCATGCTGAGCTCTGGAAGGAACTTCCTCTCTTCCCCTTCTGCTAATGGCTGACATTCCCGTTCCCCATCCCTCCCCGCACCCTCCCTCTGCCGCCTACTGTGGAGCTGCCTGGGAGCCCTGCCCCTGCAGCCTACGCCCCCTGGGGGCAGGACTAGCACCGAGGGGGACGGGACAGGGGAACGCACCAGACAGGATCACCCTAACACCAGCTCCTGTCCCTCGTCACCCCAGGCCTGAACCTCCCCCTACCCAAGCTCTGTTCCTAAACCGTCACTTCCGCTTGGACAGCCTTTCCTGCGAGGAATGGCCCAGGAGTCTGGGATTCGCCCTCACCAGCCCTGCCAGCACTCCAGGCCTTCCCTTCTGCACAACCACACCGTTATTCCCCAGGTAGCTTTCTCCTTTCTTTGGTGGTCTAAGTGAAAAAGAGAAGTAAGTGGGGTTGAAAGAGAAGTCTTTTTTCACCCTGTCTGTTTACTGTTTTCGTTACAGTTACAAATGCTTACAGAACCTCAACAGCAAGTCTGTCTCCTCAGGGAGCAGAGACTGGAAGGTGAGAGGCTGGCTTCTGCTTCTCACTGCAGAGGGGCCGAGGGGGTGTCAGGAATACCTGTCTGAAGCAACAGGCAGGGGCTGCAAAGAGGAGCAGGCAGTTCTTTGTGAGCCTGGGAAGGAAGGAGAGAAGACCAGGGCTGAGCGGGCATCCTCCTGACAGAGCTCCCTCCCCTTCCCCTCACCACTGGGCCTCTGAGCTGACAGGCTCCCCTGTCTCCCTGTCTAGTCAGATGCATCACGAAAGAAGAGGTGGTGGCTGCCCACTGAATTTCCTGAGCCAAAGCTGGGAGGAAATGGAGGCAAAAAAAATAGGTTCCTGTTGCCCAGGGTGAACCCAGAAACCCTTTGCCAAGGAGATTGGGAGTCATGGTAATGAGGCTCAACAGCCAGGATCCCAAGAGTCTGGAAACCCAAGCATGGCTGAAACATGAAAATAATGCAAACCCAGAAATCCAGGAGATACCGTGTTTTCTCTACTGCTGATGATAGTAAGTCACAGAGAAGAAGGCCAATCCACAGAGTTTTGGGGAAACAAAGACTGGACGGAGGAAGGCTGCTTATAAAAGAAGCTAGCACAGCCACATTTATACTAAGTAAATCATCAGAAATACACAAAGATGGGTATAAAAGAAGAGCAAGGGAGTATTATTTGTAGGAGGAAAAACCTGGAAGCAACCTAAACATTTCTCAATAAGGGCATGAGCAGGTGAGTCTGGGGGTGTTTTAGTTAGTTCTGTGGAAAAATTAATGTTCAGTAGCATAAAGAAATGCTTAGACTGTGTTCATAAAGTAGTCAAAAATATGTACTTAATATCATCCTAATTACATAAATATATATACATAAAGAAATGACCAGAAAGAAATACAGAAAAATGTTAACAATGATTATCTCTAAGGCATGGGGTTGGGCTGATTTTTTTCCCACTTCAATATTCTTCTGCATTTTAAACCTTTCCTATGATTACTATATCAATTTTTCCAATTATAAATGCATTTTAATTTTTAATTGAAGAAATAATTCAAAAATAAAGATTTTTAAAAAGTGAAAGAAAGGTCCCCTTATTGATAACTGAACTAGGCTGGATTGCTTTTCTTCCCTCAATCACTAACCTGACAAGAAAACAGGGGCAAGTCATTTAAACCCTCTGTAAAAAATAAATAGCATTTGCTTATGGGCTGTTTGTGCCTTAAATATTTTCAAGGTCTCTTTGAAATTGGCAGTCTTGAGGAGACCCATGACTTCCTCCATGGAGGGAGGGTCAGCACCCAGGTCATCTCTACACTTCCTGTATCCAATCCATTCCTTGAGGGCAAGTACTCAGCCAAGCCACTGAGCTGATAGCTGTGGTATGTCTGTCCTCCATGTGTTACCTCCAGAAAATATCAAAAAAAGCAGGCAGTCTGCACAGATGTAGAGGGATCCCAGGAGATGTCTACATGGGATCTCCTGAGTTGCTCAGACTTGAATCTGTCCAAGTCCAGTGTCTGGACTTCAGTTTTGGGAGGCTCGGGAACTCTGCAAACGGATCTATGTTTACTGAGGGCAGGTGAAGATGGAGACAGGCAGAAGGGAGGCAGAGAGGATAGGCAGGGCTTAGAAGGCCATGGCTATTTTCAGATCACATCTAACTATTCCTTCTCCAACCATGACCTTCCTCTCCTCCCCACCCCACCACCAGATACACCCCTGCCAGTGGCTGCACTTTTCACTGTCTTGTCACGAACTAGCTATCCTTTCACAAACTAGCTGACAGTCTTTCTGGGCATTGCTACTGGGCAATGTCAGCCATGGGGACATTTTTCTGCAAAAGGGACCCTTTCACCATCAAGACTGTACTTGGACAACAGAGATTGTACAAATGTTAATGTTCACCTTAAGTTATGTGATTTCCAGGGAAGGTGCTAAGAGCATATATGCAACCTTGAGAAACTCCCCTTGGTCTCAGGATGGCCTGAGCCAGTAAGCAGCATGCCATACAGGAAGCAGACAATTCCAGAACCCTGATGGATCTCAGCAATGAATAGCAATAACAGACACTGCTCATGTTTCTTTTTTTAATCTGAAAGGAACAACAACAAAAATTTTAAATGCCTCTCCTCTTCTCTCTGCCCTGGGCTTCCTTAGCCTTCCTCACCTACCTCCCCCAGTGTGATGCCAGTAAAGTATAGAGCCCCCCAGTTAAACTTGAGTTTCAGGTGAACAATGAGTCATTTTTAGTATAAGTACACCCCAAATATTCCATGGAACATATTATACTAAAAAATTATTCTGAAGTAATATTTTATTTGAATAATATATGTTTATTTGAAATTTGAGTTTACCTGGGCATCCCATATTTTTATTTGCTTAATCTGGCAACCCAACCTTCCAGACCATTCCCTAATTTTGAGAAATCACAGGAATAAAAGACTCTTAAGGAAACCAATCATTTGCCTGAAACACGAAATAAAGAGAAGAAAAAATATCCCTTTACTAGTCAGGGACCCCTGTGACTGGGATTTTAAACTTTAAACTTCAGGGAAAGGGAAAATAAGTTCTAATATGGTCCCTCCTAACAGCTAATCATGTTTAAATTAGCATTAATATTATTTTTAATTTAAGGAAAAAGAGCTAGAATTGCTGTTGACAAAACCTCTGAGTAGTGTTGTGGTCCAGCTGACACATTTCGGGCTACTTTGAGTTAATTCCTCTTTTATTAGGGGAAGAAGTCCTTCGGGCTGCTTCCCAGTATAGAGTTTCGAAATAACTAATTCTTGCTCACCTGTGCTCCTGAACTCTGGTTACTGAGCATATATATAAGTCTTGCCTCGGAACTGACAGCCATGTCACAGCACTGATGGGTTTTCTTGGAAAAATGAGTGAACTAATTCTGGAGAAATATTGTTGTTGTTTTTAATAATGACACTTTTATCCCTTTACATATATGAGGTTATAACAAATCTTTCATTTATGCTGCACCAAATCCTCTGAGTTCTTTGTGGGACTTTATTGTGCTAAAAGGACGAAACAGTATCGCCTGGACCATCCTTCTACTTCTGAATAACTGTGTTCACATCATGCCAGCAGAAGTAAATTTTCTGTAAGCCTTGCTTAAACTGAAAACTCCAATTGTCCTCAAGGCTGTTCAAGCCACAGAAAAGTATTTTAGGACAGCTGGGTAGGTGAATGGGCTCAAGGCCAGGCTTTGCTATGTACCAGCTGTGTGGCCTTGGGCAAATTAGTTACCCACCATGTATTTCCATTTTCTCAGCAATAGAATAAGGGTCTGGTGAGGATGAAATGAGTTAATGTATGTAAAGTTCTTAGAACAGTGCCTGGCACAAAGATGAAATCCACAAGGGTTAGTGATGATAAATGTTATTATTTTCCACTACTGAGGGCAGTATATATAAGCTCAATATTTCTAGGAAAACAGTATGGCAATGGGTATCAAGAACCTTAAAGCTGTTCTTACCACTGGTTACAGTGATTCCAATTCTCAGGCTCCACTCTGGGAGAATAATTGGGGTGCAGGCACACAGAGAGACACAAATGAATGCATCATAGCCAGAGACTTCTAATAGCAGCCAAACACCAGTCAACACCAGTCAACACCAGGGTAGCTGTCAAGTAAACAGAAGTATATCAATTTGATAGACTATCTGCATGATCACTAAATAACAGGTTTTTAAAGAATACTTATTTACTGCCACAGGAATGATTATGATTAACTTGAAAAAGGACAGAGTATAATAAAACATAGTTTAATTTTATTACATAACCTACAAAGACCAACCCTGATTACAGCTATAGGGTGAGAGCTACTGGTCATGTGTTTGTCTTTTTAGGCAGACTCATGGTCAGTGGAAGAGTCCTTAAAAAGTAACTTTGTATATTCAGTCTAATGAGTAGATAGGAGAAGCACAGATGACCCCAAGGATCATACTAACACACTCACTAGTCCAAGTAAAAGGTGCAAAGAGATGGCATGATGCACTCAAAGTGACTCTGAGGCTTCGACCAGCTCATGGGAAAATGTGCCATGATCCATTAATGATGTCTGTCATGGACTCAGGAGGGTGTGCTGGCAGCATGCACAAGATGCCTGACACTAGTGATAAGGGTGGCCAAGGAATCAAAGAATGGTGAATTTTTGCAACAAAAATTTTAAGGAAGTTTCCAGATTCTAAGTGAAATTGGCCTAGAAACTTTAACTTGTGAATATATAACCTGTCATACCAAAACATGGTCAGTAGTCAGCAAAGGATTGATTGGATAAGGAAGAAAAAGTAGAGGGCCAGGTGGGTTAGACTGGAGATAGAAAATGGAGGACTGACCACATAGTTCACTCCCATTTGTTGGGAGGTCATGAACAACAAGGACCTGAGGCATGTTGGTCAGGACCAAAGGGCACAGGAATCAAAGCAAGGATTATCAAACAGTTACCAAGCGTTGAATGCACTTAATCCTCCCAATTGTCTCATATGGTAGGAATTGTGGTCCTATTTTACCAACAAGGAAAGTGAGGCTCAAAGATTTTAGGGCCACACAGCTTGAAACTGCAGAGGTCTCTTTAATGAGAGGTTTGTCAGATGTCAAGGATTCAAGGCTTATCCAAGCCCCTAGCCTACTTCTCTCTGACAGTGGGGTGAAACCTGCTACCCTGTGGATCACAGGAGGATTTTGCCAAAGATAAACACCAAGAAAGAAACCAGAAATCCAAAGATTCCCAGCTTGACTGTCTAATTTGCTCTTACACTGTGCTCCTCATATGTGTTATCTGATTTGGCCGAATCAATTAATAGTGTATCATCTTCAAATAGCCAAACACTGAGCTAAACAGTTATCTCATTGAATCATCACAACTGTCCTAGAGGGTAGGTGCTATAATTGCATCCATTGTGCAGATGAGGAAAATGAGGCTTACAACAGTCTTTCATAAAGTGCCTAGGGATGCAATGTGGGTGCAAAGAACAACCTGTGAGGGTTTGTCCTCCAGGGTGGGGGTGCAGTGTGTACTGAGAATGTCAGCGAGAGAGAGTCCTATATGCCCACAGGTGCTCAACAAGCCCAGCATTGACCCAAGACCTGACCCAGCTCTGGGCTTTTCTCACAGTAAACTTAGCAGCAGGGTCTCCGAAGGCCAAATCCAACTCAGTAAACATAGACTTCTGGTGAGCAAGTGTTCTTGCTTTTGCTCAGTGTCAGCTGGGGGTTGCATATGCTTCAAATACTGAGAAGTTCTGCAGAGGGGCCAAGTGCAAAAATCTGTGCCTGAGATTTTCTACTTTTACAAGAAGAATGACCATGTGGGGCACTCAGCCAAGGTCAACCTGGAATTGGAAGGCTGAGCCCAGGCTCAGAGGAGCCAGAGCCAAGGTGGAAAGCTCCAGGCGCTGGGAGGGCAGCGGCGGGGAGGCTAGAGTAAAAAGGCCAAGCTTGGGAATGTTTATTGAAAAGACTGTGCTCGGGAGAACCCAGCCCTCACACTTCAGGGATTTGGGAACTGGCCGTCTGCGATCGAGAGCCCTGCCAGATGAGTTCAGCCATTTCCACTTCATAAAGTTCTTGGTACAAAAATGAATGGCAAACCCAGCCATGAATGTGATTTCTGAAAGGAGGTTACTGGAAAGACTGTTCTGCTTTTTCAAATTTCGATTCTGGTGGGCAGAAGAAAAGAAGTAGGGAGAAAAGTTACTGAGTCCTTGCAAACATCCCCATCACATTCCAGAAACCACTCTGCCTTGCCGGGAGGACAAGGGGACGCCGTATCTTCTAAGATTTCTCAGGAAGAGAAGGCTAAAGTCTGAGCCAAAATGAACCCAAAAGTCTAGGTCTGGTCTGCAGAAGAGAGCGGAAGAATGGCAGGGCTAGTGTATGGGACAGGTCATACATTTGCATCCTCAGACAGTGACCCTGAAATAACATGACCCCAGATTGTCCTCTGGGAGACAGAATGACGGAACTTCAAGGCATACATTAGACAGGCAGCTTGAGGAATAGACACATTGATTACATATCTAATTTGCTGTCACTACCCTCATGATATCACATATGTCACTGTGACTTTCCGGATTACTGTCAACTCTGAATACCCAAGTCTATATTCCCTGATGCTTTGGTTTGAATTTCTTCTTGGCCCTGGTTTCATTTTCTTAGTTCCTGATGGCATCACTTCTTAGATCTTTCCTGTTGTTTTTTGGGGTCTCCCAAACTTTCAAATGTGCAGGAGCTTTTTCTAGACTCCCAGGTCTTCTGGCCTTTCTATCTCCTGATCATTCAAAATGATATCAAACCTCACCAAACTGTCTGGCATTGTTGCTTCTGAGTATACATAGCCCAGCTTTCCCTGCCTTGATCTTTTCCACTGTGTTCAGGGCTAGGGTAGAGTGAAGTCATTACAATTGTTCTTTTAAGCTTAAGGAATTTGATAAGTTGTGTGGGGTCCTGGCAGGCAATATGCTTAAGCAAAGTACAGTGACCATCTGTGGACCAGTCTCCTTATCCCTTTACTGTACGCACATATTCAAGTTCAAATAGCTTTGTTAAAATTTTGTGTGTGTCTCTCTCTCTTTTTATATTTCAGCTTTATACAATTATTCCCATATCTTCCAAACTGACAGTAAGGAAGAGTAATTTGAAAGGACTGTACATCTTACGTCTTTTGAAGATTTGTACCATAGCTGCACTTTTATAATTTTCCGACATCTATTCTGTTCTCCTGCACTTTTCAAAAAAAAATTGTGAGTAGATGAATAAACATAATAACTGATTTCATCAATAGTCTTGGACTACTCTTTGGACTTTTGGTTTGGGGCCATATTAGATTTTAAAATTCATTTAGCATCTATCAGTATTTCCAAAATACGGACCCAAGTGCATGACCTCAAAAATCTCATGATCTGGCTAAGAGCAAGAAACAGGTACAGATGCATAGATTGTTTCTAGATATAGAGGATAATGTCAGGAAAGAAAAAAGTTAGTAAATCAATTAACGATATGTAGTTACAGAATTGATTTTGTCCACCTTATCATCCTGGAAAGCAAAATAAGTCATACACTTAAATTTTTTTTCAAATAAAATGTCTGTCTTGCTATTTAGAGAGCAACTTTTCTTTCTCTCTCTGAAATCCTTCACCCTCTTGCAATACATACAAGAACCAAGGGTCAGCGCTGATCCTAACTGCACAAGTGAAATTTGGTTTTATCTGCTGAAGAGATTTTTGCTCTTGAACTGCTGAAGGCATCTTACTGCCTCGTGGCATCTCTGAGCTCCAGCAGGATTTCCTGCAGAGCTATGCATTTTCATCTCTGGTGGAACTGCAGCTAGGGTGTCCTCCTTTGGAGTGGCAGCTCTGCCCTCACTCCCCAGAGTGTTGGGGGCTCAAGTGCTGCTTTTTTAGCCAAAATCCTTTTTGGTCTGCCAGGGAAGCCAGAATTGCTCCTTGCTTTGACTACAATTTCACTGAATTAACATGTTCATTTGGGGAATATTGATATATTGATATCTTTTTAATATTGAGCCTTCCCATGGAAGAACATAATATGACTCATTTTATTCAGTGTTTCTAGTATGTCCTTCAGTAAAGTATTATAATTCTCTTCATGTAGGTCTTGCCCATTTTTGGTAGAATTGTCCTATTTACTTTGCAGTCTTTGTTGCTTCTGTGAGTAGAGTCTTTCTTTCCTTTATATTTTCAAATTGAGTACCACTATATACCATACCTCTTATATCTGATGACTTTGTTGGACTATTTTATTTCTTCTAGTGGTTTTTCACTTGAACTTCTTGAATTTTCTAGTTAGTGTTCTCTTTATTTCCAATCTTTATACATTTCTTTTTCTTATCTTATTGCAATGGCTAGAGCTTTCACCACTGTGTTGCATGCTAGCAGTGATAGCTGGCCTTGTCTTATTTGTACATTTAGGGGTCTGCTTTAATATTTCACTAGTAAACATAGTGTTTATTGTAGTTTTATGATAGATACTTTTTATGTAGTTAAAAAAAGACATTTTCTATCCCAAGTTTGTTGAAGTTTTTTCACAGGAATGTTGTTGAATTTTATCAACTGCAAAATCTCATGAAGCACAGGATTTTCATATCAATTGTTCATAATTCAAAGTATTACAAACCTTTCCAAATTGATTGATATCATAGCAAAATATCTAGAAATATGTGTACTTCTTGGGAAAAATGGGCCTTATCTTTATCATTGTGGGACCCCATTTTTTAGAGTTGTTAGTAAAGCATGATATATAATATAAATCATTGTTATAAATGAAGTCCATGATAAAAGAATGATTTTTTTAAATAATTAAAATTTTGAGTACTAAAACCCAATTATAAGTATATTTTATTCTCTAATGAAGGAAAGTTCAAGTGCTATATTTATACATCTACTCAACTTCCTCTTTCTGAGTCTTAAAATACTTTCTCCCTTTACAATGTATCTTGTCTCCTTCAAACTCCTAACTCCCCAGTCCTGTTCCCAAAAAAGGACCAGCTAGGAAGAAAAAGTGTAGTTCTCTTTCATACCTAGGAATTTTATTTCACTTAAAACAATTGGTAAAAATCCAGACCCAACAGGAATGGAACTCAACAGCTTTGCCTTTCATGCGGAGAAGAGGGAAATAGGCTGTTATAGAATGGGGACCAATATTAGCCTATGTCTGGAAATGTCAAAACAATTAATGTGAAATACTAAACTCATGTGAAATCAGTGCTCGAATGGTGTAACTCCTGGGTGCTCTGGGCTCCATATTGCACACCAGGAGTAAGAAAACAGCTCTTGAGTGTTTCACAATAGTGCCCTCTTCACAGTTGACCTTGTGTGCTTTCCAAATTCTTAATACTGCCACTTTCAGCATCCCTGTCTCTGTAGATTTATGATGTGTTGCCAGTACTATTACCTTGCCTGCTTCCACCCCTTCTACCCTAAATATTTTAGGCATTGTAAGTAACACATTTCCAAATAAGGGTGCTGAAAAGTCAAGAAGTAGAATTTCTCAGCAAGAGAAGCTGGGGAAGGGGCTCCCCTCACTGTCTAAGCTGGCACCCAGGAGACTCTGTGCACTAATGAGGAAGATGGAGTAGAGGGAACAAAGATATCTCAAGGGAGGAAATGAACTTCAGGAAGGAGATTGGCTCCCATTTCCCAACATGGTGAGCCCCAGGCCAGCTCTGGGAACAGAGGACTCCTCCAACTTTGCAGGGGCACGCTTGATTCCCTCAGCAGGAACTGAATGCCCATACCTCTGGGCCTGGGGGCAACTTGGCAGTGGGGGAAAGTTTATTCCTATATACTATCACCATGAGAACCTGTACGTGGACACCCAGCCAGTCCTTCTAGTCCACTGTCACTTTGGAGGGCAGTAAAACATTGACTGATTATGACATGGCTTTTCATGACAAGTTTCCTCTTGCTCTTCTGGAACAGAACTGCTATTGTCACTCTTATATCTATCTGATTATATAAATATAAGTTTCTTTGATTATGAAAATATAAGGAGATGTAAATATAAGGCTCCTTTGTACCCTTTCCTTATTAAATGAAGACTTTTGGCTGACTGATTATTCCTCCCTCACTGATAATGCAAAGCAAAAGTAGGTCAAATAATGACTGCTGAGGTAAAACTCTGCTCTCACCTGTTAGATGATTTCAGACAGAAATCCCTGCATCAGGCTGTGGCCCTTGCAGTGGATATTGGTGCCCCAGTAAGAATACCATCCTCCCCCTTCAGGATCAAGGCTCTCACACTCCAGCTGTCAGGAGTGTTGGCTACTGACAGCTCACCCCTGAGTCTCTCCAGAACGTGCCCTCTGCTGCAGGCAGCTGCCTCACCCAAGGTTACAGTAACTCTGGGAAGCCAGCCCACATCCAGTCCCTGGTCAGCAGGGTGGGTACAAAGGTCTGGCTTTCTTGCCTCCACAGGGACAAGTCTCAGGGGCCAGCACAGCTCCCGGGGGCCCATGGGATCCTCTGAGGTCTCTGGTGCAAGATACATTGTTATTTAACTTCCATTCTGCTACTCTTTACTCCCTCACAGGTATCAGTCCGAGTACTTGTCAGTGTTCACCTGTGTATTAACCTCCACTTCAGAATCTGTGTCCCAGGGAACTAAACAAAAGCCCCTTCCTACCCCTGTTGTTTGGTTTCTAATTTGCTGTGTGTTTATTATTTATTCAAATAAATAGATATCTCTATCTATACTACATGGATATATTGTGTGTGCTGGTATTGTGAGGCATCTGGATCCTTTCCTCATTCAGTCTATATCCAGTCTAGTCAGGGTCTGTTTCTGATAAAAAATCTGATCTGATAAATCTCTTAAGCAAAAGAGGTTCTATTGGCTCGCAAAATGGGAAAGTTCAAAAAGTGGTCTGGAATAGCTTGATCAAGGGTTCAAACAATGATGCCAGGGCCTGTGACTTAGCCCTGTGACTGCCATGTTGGCCTCATTCTGACAGAGGCTGCATCAGTCAGCGATTATCACCACAATGCTTCTGACCCGGCAACCACAAAATACCAGAGGCATCCAACATTTAACATCTTTTTCTCACACATCTTCTAGTCAGCTGATGTCAACTGAGCTTACTCATCCCCTTTGGGGGTCAGTTGGGTTAGGTTCTGAGTGGCTCAAGCTTCAGCCAAGTCTAGCTGATCTTGACTCCTCAATGCAAGCTGGGGATTCATCTTGAGGTTGGGCTGAGGAGGCAGCAGCTGCCCTGGATGATTCTTCTCAGCAAGCCCAACTGTACAAGCACATTTCAAGCTTCTGCTTGTTTGACATCTGCCAACATCTCATTGGCCAAAGCAAGACACAAGGCCAAGCCCAACATCAGTGCAGTCAAGATGTACACTTGTCTCATGGACATCGGTCAGGGGAGGAGAATAAGTGCCTGAATGGTAATCAAACCTAAAACAGAATCCACTCCCATCACAGTCCCAGCAGAGATACAGTCCCTTCAGTATTTACTTCTTCCCAACCTCAAGTCCAAGGAAAAGACTGCTTGATTCAAGTCCCAGCAAAAGTCTCACTGTCTCTCACTGGCCCTGGTGCATCCTCACCCATCCCTGCCCCAAGTGCTGGGACAAACAGAATCATCTGCTTTGACTAAAGATGGGAGGCAGATCACCTTGTTCAAACTGCATGGGTTAGATTCTATAGACACAAACCAGGACACAGTTATAAGAATGAGAGTCAAGGGATCCTGGGTTGCAAGAATCCACATAAGTCCACAGTAGGGACCTCACTCCTCCCACCCCGCTGCATCCTCCTCTCCCCAACTCTCTCTCCTGTTCTTGTTCTTAACGCTGGGTTGTTTCTCATGGGTTTATTTCCACTGTGCATCCTGTTCGTCTCTTGGGTTCTACACTGTAAGAGTCTTGCTTTGGTCTCTGGAGTGCTGTGCTCAGTCTCCCTCAACCTTGTTTCTCAGGCTGTCCTCTATAAATGAGCTCAAAATTGACCTTTCTCCTAGGCTTTCCCCGTCTGTGGCTCAGTCTCACAGCCACTGTTCCTCTATGGGTGCCCGTGCTGGCTACTGGCCTCTGGAATCAAAGACGTCACTGGCATCACCTTTCCCTGCCCCGGGTCATGTTGACACCCCCATCCTCCCAGCCCAGTTAAGGAGGCAACTTGCCAGGCCACACACTGGGGCCCTGACCGCCAAGTCGCTGGACCTGAGGGATCTCCTGCGGCTTCTCTGGGGCCCCTCTCTCATCTGTTCTCTGGGAGAGAGATTTATTCCCCTGAAATTTTAGGGCAGGAAAAGACTCGCTTCCTGGAGGCGTGCCAAGAAGGAGGCAATCCACCCAGGAAACAAACAAAACCCTTTTCTCCATAGTCTTTCCTGTCTCCCCCACTCCCGCCCCCGCCCCGTCAAACCCTCCCAGCTCCCCCTGAGTGAAAGGAAAGCTGTCAGATCAAAGCGCCCTATCTGTGATGAACTGCTGCTAGTGGGACCCGCACAGGAAGGACTGGCGGCGCTTTTAACCCCTTCTTCCCCGCGATGTGCCGGCTGCAGTCAAAAGACCTCTGGAGTCACGTTTCAGTAAATGAAACATCTTTTTATGAGCAGAGACCCATGCCAATTGGAAAGTTTAAAAGAATGATTAAGGACTCAAAAGGCAACACAATCTGCCTTGCAGTCTTTCGTGATCTCCCCAGTTGCTTCATAATAGATGATCTAATATATTTGCCTGGCACAGGAGAGTGAGAAGACTTAAGAAGATAGGCTCTGGAGGTTGTATTGGTCTCTCTTTCTCCTCTTCCCAGCTGGGAGAACTTGAATAAACTGTTTAGCCTTTCTGAACCTCAGTTTCCTCATCAGTAAAATGGAGAAAGAATTATAGGGATCTCATGGCTCTGTGGAAGGAAATAAATAAGATGACGCATAGGGTGCCCATAAGCCACCCTCTGGCATATAGTAGTAGCATATTAACCTTCACATGGTTGTCATCAATACTATTTCATGCCAAAGGAGGAGAGGGGGAAGTACTCAGAGCCTCAGAGTCTCTGGGCCTTCAGGTTCTGTTAAACATGCACATGACAGAATCCTTGCCACTCCTCCCAAGACAACAAAATGTGGTCATTTTCCAAAGGAAAAGGAGTTACAGCCTGATACTTAGCAATCACACAGGCAGAACTGGAAGGACAGTCACACCTCGGGCCATCTCCAGACCTTTCATTCCCTAATTATCTTCTAAGGACCCTGGCTTCATGATACCACAGTGAACACTAGGGGTTTACAAACTAATGGGAGAAACAAAGATACTCATTTCTAACTATACATCTGTGGTAAGTGCTCAAAATAGAAATTAAACATTCTGGAAGGATTCTGCAACTCTGCATTTGCTTAACTCCACAATTTCTCCTGGACACGTTTAAGCCTTCATTGTGGAACCCACCTTAGGTGACATAACTGATGGCAAGTTGTTGAAAAGTACCCAGTGCTTTTGAGATTCTACACTGTTCCACTGAATGATTAAGAAGAACAGGATAGGGCTTTGGTAGTTTGACCCTGGCAGTTTCTAAGACATTTTACTTCCTGTTAAAGAAATTTTATTGATTTACTTCAGTGGCATTACAGCCATGAAGATTTCTGGATACCCACCATTTTCACCCATCCTGAATCTAGAACTGTTATAAACCATAACACCCTACATAAGGATGGCCACAATGCCTGAGGAAACCACAGGGAAAAATGTGTCACTTGTGGTTTATTTTCCTAGAGCCATATTTAAGGAGAAACAGGATGGTTTCAAGAAAGTTTTACATTTATAGAGTGAAAAAAGAAAATCTTAGCTTTAATTATAGTCCAGACTGCCTATCTTGGCAACCATTTCACCCAACACAGAGTAATTTGTAGAAATATGGGGTCATAAGACAGCCAGAAATGAGGAGTAGCTTGTCTTGCATGATGCAGTAAACCCACTTCCTCTCCACTGACTGTAAAGTCAAGTAGATAGAAAATTAATGAAGAGCAAAATACTGAGATAAGACTCTTATCTAAAAATCCAGTAGAAATGGCAATAATAGTATTTCCATGTCATCTGGAATAACATTCTTTGTTAATTGTGAGGCGTCTACAAGGCCTTCCAATTCTCTTTGGTACAAAGGCGTATGGAAATGTTAGGTAATAAAAGGGGTTGATCTATCTCAAGCATTCTGGCAGGAGTCAGGTGCTTCAAGAAAACTTTCCACACTCAGTTTTGAGCAGGACAGAGGCATTGATGAAGAGGAAGAGGAATTCGAGAGCAGTGACTGCCGCGGAAATACCGTTACCAAGAGAAATCTTTCCTTGCTAAAAGGAGGGAGGAAGAGTAGTGAGAAGAAAGGCAGGAGAAGACGAGGAAGAAGAAAACCCAGAGGACTTTGAGTAGGCGGTTAATAAAGTCACAAGGCACCCTATTTTCATCCTCTTTTTCATAGTGCTGATTTAAAAAGGGGAAGGATGTGATGAAAGGCATTGTGAAGTTCTCCCTGTCGCTGCTAAGCTGACTTATGATTTAGACGAAGGGAGACGAGCACTGGCTTGCAGCACAAGGAAAATTGAACCAGCGTTGATTTAATGCTTCCAGACAGCCGGTCAGGGCTGCAAGTGGCAAGAAGGAGACATCTGGGGAGGCCGAAGCTCTCGCGGACTGCGTGGGCCCGAAGTGAAAGGCAGCCGTGGTTGGAACTGCCTCGAGCTCTCGCAGGGTCTGAGGCCAGAGCACAAATGAGGCCTTACAGCTTCTGTTCAGACATTTTAAAGTTTTAAGCCAAGCTCACAGACTCTTGAACCATTTTTTTCTACTTAACAAATTCATTTCTATTTGACAAATATTCCTTCATAACAACAAAATTTAACAATAGGTGTAAATATATGATTCTTATATGAGTGGAAGTCAATTAAAATAGCAAAAGACTAAATTTCATTATTATTACACAGGTCTGGGTGTTCTGTTGATGGCCAGTTTAGATGAGTCATGAAATGAAAACACACATAATTCACACTTATTATGCATTCATTCCATAAGATTAGTAGTCCTTGCCTTTGTATAAGTACACTTTATGTTCAATTGCCACTAATGATATGGATTAAAATACAATTAAAATTATATTTAGTGTGTAAAACATTTTCATGCATCTTATCAAAATGTGAATTAAGCTAATTATAAAAAAACAAAATAATTAAAATAATTTTTCATTTATGAATTCAAAAAGATTTTTTCACCTAAAATACTGACAATGAGCTCAAAATCAAAAAGAAAAATATAAATTATTATTAACAAATTTGAAAATTTTAAATAAATTATTCAATTAAAGCTGAATTTTTATTTAACCTCTTGAAAATCTTAAATTTATTGAACATATTTCTAAAAAGTAAGACTGTTTCCAATGCTAATAATCCAATGTCCATTCATTGTCAATGTAAATAATTGGCATTTTGCCTCATACATGTTAAGTCTAGACATGTGTGTGTCTGTATGTGTACACAAATTCAACAGTCATATGAGTTGTTTAATGTCACAAATTGGGGGAGCATCTGTTTGAGAGTAAACTTTTTATAGAAGTGTAAAATAGACATAGAAAAGTTAATGATTCATAAGTGTGCATTTCAAAGAATTTTCAGAGTGCATCCCCATGCAGCCAGCATGTAACCAAAAAATAGGACAGTATTAGCATACACAGCTGCCTTGCAACCTCTCCTACCCATCCACTAACCACAACCACACAGCCTACCAAATGGAACCTCGTGTCTGATTTGTAGCTCCAAGTATACCTGTTTCTGAACCTAATGTAGGTGGAATTGTGTAATATGAACTATTTTGTGTCTAGCTTGTTTCTCTGAATATTACGCTTGTGAGGTTCATCCATTTTGCAATGCACTATGGGAGTTTGTTCATCCTCAGTGCTATATAGTATTTCAGGGTATGAATATGCCTCAATTTATTTCCTCATTCCACTTTTGCTGCCAGGAACATTCTAGTATATATCCTTTAGTGAACATTTCTGCTGGGGGTTCACCAAGAGTGCAGTAACTGGGTCATAGGGTATGCATGTGCTCATCTGATATAGAGACTGCCAGTTTCCCAAGGCAGCTGTACTGATTTACACTCCCACCAGCAGCATAAGAAAGTTCCAGAATCTAATGTTAAGATGTGAAGAACCTCGCCCTTAGCTTCTTGTGGTGCTGGGTCTGATGAAAAATTACAAACTTCTTTGCCAGTTTTCCACTTCGGTGCACTCTGCAGTGTGATGGCTCACTACAAACCTCCGCACGCCCTCTCCAGTACAGTCGCCACTGAGTAGATTTGATGGGTCCCTCTCCAGCTTGCCTAAGATTAAAGTCCTTTTTGTCAACCAAAGCCAGCTGATGGTCCAAACTGACAATTAACAATTAAAACCCACATATGCGTTTACAGAGTGGAAATGACCTTACACAAGGGAAACACTTGAATATTTGTTGAATAAAGGCATTTAAAGGACAATTTCACAACAAGTACAATCGACTTTACCAATGGAGAATGAGTTTTTGGCCCAGAGCCTCTCTGTCTCCCCCTTCCTCATCTACAGTTTCTCTGTTAACATACAGGGCCCTGGGCTTCGCCATTACTCCAGCCCCCACTGGGCTCAGGCATGGCCCCATGGCTCCCTGTTGCTCTGTGGGAAATGCTGAAAGAAACTCGCCATCCCTCCCCCATCAGATTCTAGCTCTTGGAGAACTGCTGGTGCCAAAGTGCAAGGCTGACACTATCTAATTGTCTCTGAGCAGGAAAGTCTGAACGACCCCATTTGAATCTCTCACTTTTATGTGGCAGTGGGAAAAGCAGGCCGTTTGCACATGACGGATAGAGTGCAAGACTTGCTGTACGTGTTGTTTATATTGCCTGGGGCAGATCAAATGACTTGAAGGATTAACATATCAGAATAAAAAGACTCAGATGCAAGAGAAAAAGCCAGAAAACCTCGCTCTCCTCAACACTGAGTCATTTTTCGACAGATTCAACTTGGCAAAAAAATTATATTGGGATATAGTTGCTGCTCTGTTACAGGACTTTGGAAACAAAATGTAAAAGGCAACAGTTGCATGAAACCATTACACCCCAGATCCGATTCTCTTCCTTCGTCCACTCTTGCTGGGATCTCCAGACCAAGGAGGCTCTGTAGGCAGGCCTGTACCTTTCTGTGTGATCTTCTCCTGGCCTATTTCTTCTCTTGTTATATTCTCAAGGACTTAGAAACTGGAGCTAGTACTAAGTCCTGCTGATAATAAGCAGCACATGTAGCGATGGGCCCATTACCCAGGCACTTACACATTCCTGCCATTTACCCATCTACAACAACCACTAGGAGAATGGGAGGATCGCCTTGGCGGGTTGTTCCTGGAGGCGCACCCTTCCTTTCTACCCCATGCTCGGCTGCCACACCCCAGCAGTCAGTCCCAGGCATGGAGTTCATGTTCACTTTCAAATCCTTGTGTCATGTTACAAGTAGCACTAAATTCCTACTGCTGCCTCTTGGGGTGGGGTTATAGCACTTTTCCAGCAGTGTTTATTTTAAGTTTCAAGTTATTATTACTTCTTCTTGGTGGTTAAAAGTCCAGTTGGAAAAGTTTCCCACAAGCCTGAGAATTCCTGAGAAATCCTGACAGTATTCAGCATTCATGATTACCTAGATGGACATATTTTATGAAAATTGCATTGCTTTTGAATGACTTCCTGTGAATGTGCTCGAATGTTGGGATTCTGGATTGGATTGAATTTCAGAACATATTTAACGTATTTCCATCTGGCAACCTCGGGATGTCTCTCCATAACAGTGATTCTGAAAGAATAGTTACTATAAAAACATTTGCTCAGGATGGACAAAGCCTCCTGAAAAATGTTGTACATCTTTATGGCTGACTTTTTTTGAATTAGGTAAGTTGTGTTTTTTTTACCACCAGTTTGAAATATCTCACTATAAAAACTTTTCTCATCCTACCTCAAACAAAGCTGGCAATTTTCCCTCAGAATTGTAAGAATTCAAATTAAGTCACATCCATAAAAATACTTGTATTAGTGAGAAGCCCAAGCTTCTCATACTTGTATAAATATAATGATGCTTGTATAGTTCTTTTTTCTTAGGCTGGTGATACAGGTTGCTGAAACTGGGAATACTCCTTAAGGTTTAATTTTTTAATGATGGACTTCCTGTTTCAAGGAAATTAAGATTTTTTTTCAAGTCCATGAAATACTTTTAAAATAATTTGTGAGAGTTACAGCACTTAGGAATATCCAAATAAAACAACACTAAGGGTCCAATCTTTTGTGCATAGGGGAGAAGCATTGACATGAAGAGGCAAAGTCAAATGCAAGGATGAAGGAAGATAAATGACACAAAATCCTGGAGATACAGATATGAGCTTACAGTAGGAATATTCATTCAGAGCAAACATAAAAGTCTTTACTCATGGGTCTCTAGAGAGAAGAAAACCGAAGATGGAGAAGATAGTACTTGTAGACTAATTCCAGGAAGGACAGTGGTTTGTTTGGGCTTCTGTTCTGAAGGCTCTGTCTCCACAGGTTAGTTAGAGATGTCTAACATTGAGTGCCAATCCAAGTGTCTAAAATGTCATCTATGAAACTCCAGACTTCTCCTCTTATTTGACCAGCTGTCCACCTCTCACTGGAAAGGCCTGCAAGGCTATAGAGATTACCCTTTGGGAATATGAATTACGTGAAGGCTATAAAAATTCTTTTTTCAAACTATGTAAGCAATCAGTTTTGACAGGCTTTTATGTTAATGGAGAATTCTGAAGATGGCAGAGTAATGCACTTTCCATCTCTTTTTCCTTTCAAAACTTACCCCAAAAGAAAAAGAACAAGAAATCAAAAAATGCAGATTCCATCTCTAATAAAACTAGAAGATATATGCAAAACTGCAATTTTTGAAGACCAAAAGTAGGTGGGAGAAGGTTAAATGACATAGCAGAGGGAAGAAAAGTCAAACTTAAGAACCCACAAAAGGAGATACTGGTTAAAGTTTTCCTGAAAGAAAAGACACAAGAATTGGAAGCTCTAGGTGCTCCAGATGGGATTATTCTTACTCAGAGAGGGGAATGGGGTGATGGGGGAATTGGTTAAAAGGCTCAGTAGGAGGAGACTTCTGCTTCTAACACTATGCAGATTTGATACAATCAAGTTCCCTCCTGTCAAAATGCAATTAGAGCCTGGATAAACTACAACAAATACCACTTTAAAGTAAGAGAAATCTCCAGTTTCCTTCTCTACACTTTCCTCTGAGGTAGAAAAATAAGAGCTAGATGAATCTTGAGTACAGAACTGCAGTAATAAGTGAAATCCAGTAAGTAAATTCCTGAGCTGGTTGTCCTAGAACTGTGAGATCAAAGGTGTCAACACCTGAGTTGGGGTTGGGAGACTAAGTCTGGCCCCTTGTGAAAATGAGAGAGATGAAAATGAAGCTCTCCATTAATCCAGGGCTCTGTAAGCACATACATGGCTCTAGCCATGGAAGAGAGAAATTTCCTCCAGAATGTCTCTGAAGGAAAGCATCCTAGAATCCCTGGAGATTAAGCTGAGCAAAATATGAGTGCACAACCCAAAATTAACCAAACATAAAAGGAAAGAGGCCACTTATGAAAGAGGGCCGACAAACAAACTCAGATTTTGATTCTAAGAACCTCAGATTTGGAATTATCAGATATAGAATATAAAATACTCAAGTTATACAAAATTTATGACTGATCTTTTTTAAAAGGAACCAAGAACAAAAGACTGCCAAATATTACTAACCATGTTTGAAGAATAAACAAAGGAACTCTTAGAATTGAAATATATGATTATTGATATTTTAAACTAAATAAATGAGTTAAGAGACTAGAGTCAACTAATGAAAGAATTAGCGAACTGGAAGATAAAGCCAAAGAAATCACTCAAAAGGCAGCATAAATAGGCAAGGAATTCAAAAATATAAAAGGATAATTAAGAAGCATGGAGAACAGAATCAGAAGGATTTACAGATATATAACTGAAATGAAAAGGGTAAAAAATATTAGAGAAAATGGAAGAGAGGCAATATTTGAAGAGATAAAGGCTGAGAATATTCCAGAAGTGATAGAAGGGAAAAATACACAGTTAGTGTATATTAAGCAGGATTTGAAAAAAATAATGTAGTGAAACTAAGAATTCGAAGGAAAAAGAGACAATATTAAAGGCACCCACAGAGAGAAGAAAGGCCACTTAGGATATATATAATGAGAAAATAAGAATTAGGACAGCTAGAAAAGAGTAATATGTTCAAAGTGCTTAGATAAAATAAATGTCAAATTAAAATTGTGTACCCATACCCAGAGAAACAAATTTTAAGAATGAGAGTAATAAAAGTTTTTCAGATAAACAAACAAACAAAAAAAAAAGAGACAGAATTTATTTACCTTCAAAAGACATTGGCCAAAGCAACTTCTAAAGGATAAACTTCAGAAATAATAGAAATGGCCTCAGAAGAAAGGTTGAGGAAGCAAGAGAGAATTGTGAGTCAAGAAATTAGTAAGCATGTAAACAAGCCATTATTATCTCTATGTATAAATAACAATATTTATTCTATAAGATGAACAAAGTGACAGAACTAAAATTATGTAACAAGAATATCTAAGTTGGTGGATAGATGACCAATGTTAACATAGATTAAAGTTTTTGAGTCATTCAGATATTGAAAAAAACAGAGTTGAGTTAAATATTCATAGTAAATTCCAAGCATATCATTTTAAAGAGAGAAGCTATGCCACATTTTGAAAAGAGAGGTTATGCCTTCCAAACTAATGAAAAAAAAAGTGAAAAAACAAACAAAAATTTTAAATTTTAAATTTAAAGAGAAAAAATAAGCATAGAATAATTAGAAAAAATAGAAAGCATAAAGATGGCATAAACAAATCCAAACATAACAATTATTCTAATATATGTGTGTGTATATGTATATACATATATATATATATATATATATATATATATATATATATATATACATTCACCAGTTAACAGAGATTGTGAGTGTGGATTTCAGAAAAGAAAACTTCTATGATACAGTGTTTAAAAGAGAACCACTAAGATACAAGGTAATGGCAAGGTTGAATATAAAAGATTAATTCAATAATACAAACAAAATAATAAAAGCTGGAGTTGCTATATCTTTTACAAACAAAATAGATACGAATCAAAACCATTATTTGGGATAAAGATGGCTGCACATTCTTATGCAGCATTATGTTTTAATTTATCTGGCAGAAATAATTATTCTAAAATTGTATCACTAAAAATAAGCCTCAAAATACACAAAATTCAAGAAGATAGAACTTCAGAGAGATGCTGACAAATATACAATTATATAGAGAGATTTCAAATTATTTGTCAAGTATTGTAAGCCAAGCGGAGACAAAAAAATTAGTGAAGATATAGAAGAATAAAATGATGGAATTAATAACTACCACATAACAGAATTAGCAATGATAGAAGTATACATGTTTTCCTCAAGTATACAGGGACTATTTATAAAAATTGGTCATATTCTATCTTATAAAAAACAATTCAGCAAAATTTAGAGTGTGACTCTCATATAGGCTTTGTTTTCTGACCACAATGAAATTAAGATAAAAATCAGTAATAAAAAAGTATAAATGAGAAATATCACTCCTAAATAATATGTAAATCAAAGAGGCAATTCTAAAGGAAGTTTTTCAAAAAAAGGAGTGAATGATATGGAACCTAAAACATATAAAAGAAAAATTTGTAGGATATACATAAAATTCTATTTTGAGGCAAAGTAACAGTGTTAAATTTAGTAGAAGAAAGAAAATTCATAAATTAAGCATCCAATTTAAAAAGCTAGAAAAAGAACCCAAATAAAGTAGAAAGGAGATATTTACAAAATAAGAGCTGGAATGTAGTAAATAGAAAATGAAGATACAACACAGAGGATCATCTAAAGCAAAACTTGGTTATTTCAGGAAATAAAACAAATCTCTGGTCATCTTAGTCAAGAAAGAAGGCGGCATGATTAAAATGTAATAGGAATGAAAAAGGTACTTAAATATAGCCATGACAGACTTTAAAAAGAGCTAGTGAATATTATGAACAACTTGATGTCTATAAACTTTAAAACATAGTCACAATGAACAAATGCTTAGAAAAATTAAGCCTAATAAGAATGAAATCAAAAAGTCAAAAGTCTGAAGAGTGCTATAACCACTGAAGAAATAAAATCGGCAGTTAAAATAATCCCACAACGAAAGCATTAGGCCCTTATGTTATTACAGGTGAACTGTACCAAACTTTCAAAGAACAAATCATTCCAATCTAACACACACTCTTATGGAGAACTGAGCAGAGGAGAAAATATCCTAACTAACTGTATAAGATCTGCACACTGTAATGCCAAAACCAGCTAAGGGCAGAATGAAAAGGAAAAATGACAGGTACTCTTAGGCATGAACCTAGATACCAAAATCTCACTCAAAAGAATGAGGAACGAATTCTACCAAGTTGAGTTTAACTACAAACAAAACAATGACTAAGAGTAGAAAACCTAGGCTTGTAAACTGCGAAAATAATATATTAAAAACTAAAAAATGATACCATAATTTTAATATACTTGGATTTTAACAAAAAGTGCAGAAAACACATGGAATAAAATTTGACACCAATTCACAATTCAAAAAACTGTTACCAAACAAATAATAGGAGAGAATATCCTTAACTTAGTAAGGATAATCTCCAAAACCTACAACAGCATTCTTAGAGGTAAAAAGTAAGAATCATTTTCCTTAAAATCAGGACCAAGACAAAGATTTCATGATGATCAACCATGCACTGGGCATGTGTTGCCAAAACAACAAAGCAAGAGAAAAAAAAGTGGTGGCCCTAGAAAAAAAGATTGATGAATTTGATATTAAAATTAACTGTTCACCAGAATCAGATTATAAAAGTCACCATAAAGAAAGTGAAAAGGTAAGTGGAAAACTAGGAGAAAGATTGCCAGATATATATATGAGAAAGAAGATTAACATTGAAAATGCACCAAAAGTACCTACAAAGTACAATTTTTTAAACAGATAGCCAATGGAAAAATGATGGATTAGCATTTTTCACATCAAAAGGAGCACCCATGGCCATCACATAGGAAATGTTCTCTGCATCATTAGCAGTGCAGGAACCCCGAATGAAAAGTATGATTATTACACATACTGAGTGACAACCACACAAAGTATTGACGGGATAATACAGGACTTTCTATATTATTGCTGGTGGTTGTATAAATTAATACAACCGTCTTGGAAACCTGTTCTGCCATTTTCTTGTGAAACTGAAGAAGCATATGTCCTGTGACCCAGTGGTGTCATCCCTAGGGATATGCCCTAGAGGAATTCACTTACATCGTGATAGACAAAAGAATGGCTCCTCCCCAAAGATGTCCACGTCCTAAGCCCCAGGCCCTGTGAATATGCTACCTTACATGGCAAAGGAAGTCTGAAGACATGATTAAGTTATGGGCCTTCAAATGGGAATATTATCCTGAATTATCTGGGTGAGCTCAGTTATCACATGAGCCCTGAAGAGCTGAGAACCTTTCCCAGAGCTGTGGTCAGAGAAAGGGCAGTGTGAGGATTTGATGCCAGGTTGCTGGTTCTGAAATTAGGATGTACAGGAACCAAACAGAGGCCGCTGAGAGCTGGAAAAGGCAAGAAAATGAATTCTCCTCTGGGGCCTGCAGAAAGAAGCACAACCTGCCGACATCTTGATCTGACTGAGCCCAGTGAGTCCCATGTTGGACTTCTGAACCACAGAACTATTAAAGTTTTTTAAGTTATTAAGTTACTTTTAAGATATTGAAAGTTTCTTGCTTGAAGCCACTAAATACATGTGGTAATTTGTTATGACAGCAGTGGAAGTTCACACGCATGTGTACACCAGGAAATATGCAAAAGAAAGTTCTATGCCAGAATGAGCAAAACAGCGGTAGACTCAGACACAGAGAAGTGACTAGTGGTTACCCAGAAGGAGTTGGGATAGTTGGTGGGTGGAGGGGTGGGGGTGATAAAAGGGCACAAGTATTCACAGTCATAATATAAGTTGATCGCAGGAACTGTTGAACCACTGTGATGTACATTTGAAACCAACATAAGATTGTATATTAACAACACTTTAATAAAAAAGTTCTATGCAACATTATGTGTCATAACAAAAAACTGGAGACATTCCAAATGTCCATTTATAGAAAAATTGATTAAAAAATTATAGTACGCAGCAGTAAAATCAACAGAATATGGTTACAAACAAGATGAATGAATCAGAAAAATATTGAGTTAAAAATAAAAATCACGATCGACAATATAGAACATGTCTTTTCTATAAAGCACAAAATCAAGCAAAGCTAGACTATATATTGTTTATGGTTACTTATATATACGATATAGCTATATTTTTAAATCAAGTGAAGACAAATAAGAAATTCAGACTTAGAGTTACCACTTGGATCAGGATGGGGGAAGAGAAGAGCACACAGATAAAACTTAAGGGTATTCAAATTGTTCTAACTCTTAAATGGGGAGGTGGATTAGTGGGTGTTCATTTGAACATTATAATCCCAAATTTACAAATGTAATACACTGTTTCTATTAAATATCACCTTATAAGTTATAATATATAGATGACTATATGAGGCAAGTTAGACTCTCAAATTCTCCTCTGTACCTGCTGAAGCCAGGCAACTTCCTCTACCTCCAGCTCCATGAATTTAGGAGACAGGAGGTACATTTGAGAGCAATTGCACTAGATATACTCTAGATTCTGAGGCAATAGGAGATTGGTTGACCTTTTTCTGGAAAAACTGCATCACCATAGAGAAAAAATCTGTATTTCTAATAACGAGGTTATGTTGCAATAAATGCATCATAAGTTGAAACCATCCATACGTTGAAAATGCATTTGATGCACCTAAGCTACCAAACATCACAGCTGAGCCCAGCCCACCTTGAATGTGCTCAGAACACTGACGTTATTAGCCTGCAGTTGGGCAAAATCATCTAACACAAAGTCTATTTTATAATTAAGTGCTATCACATGTAATTTACTGAATACTGTACTGAAAGTGAAAAACAGAATGGCCGCATGGCTACAGGATGATAATTAAGTGTGTAGGTTGTTTACCCTCATGATGGCATGGCTGTAAATTGAGCCGTGGCTCACTGCCCAGCCCAGCACCATGAAAGAGTATCGTACTGCATATATCGCTAGCCCGGGAAAACATCCAAATTCAAAATTCAAAGTATGGTTTCTACTGAATGCATATCACTTTCACACCATTGTAAAGTCAAAAAATCGCTAAGTCTATCCCCTGTAATCAGGGACCATTTGGATGTCAAATTTCCCAAAGCGGTTGTAGCAATTTATACTTCTGTCAAAGTAAAATAACCGAACGTTTGAGGCCCCAAAAGAAGAAAAAAGGACAACCCAGTCCTTCTACCATAAAACCCAGTAGGCAGCAAATTCCCCGTAGGCACAGATCAGCAGCTCAGTGTTTTTCACTCCTCCTGGGCCTGGACAGCCAGATGAGCAGGATCCTGGGGAAAACCCTGTCCGAGAAGACAGGGGCCAAGACAAACAGCAAAAGAACTCAATGAAACACATGCGGGTGAGGAAGTGAAATATTTTTAAATCATCACTTATTTTCTTAGAGAAATGAGAAGATATTGCTTCTTTAACAAGAAAATGATGCAGTTAAACAGACCAACCAGAGAATAAGAAAGAGCCCTCCAAGATGAAAACAATTCATATATGACAGGTGAAAAAACTTCATGAAATGATTGTAAAATATGTGAGAAAATTTCCCAGAAAGGAGAACAAAAGAAAGAAGTAATGGAAAAGAAGAGAAAAGTAAATCAAATCCAAGAAGTGCAACATCTGACTAACAGAATTTGCAAAAAGAACAGATAAAACAAAGGATGGAAGCAAAAGAACAATGGGAAATTTCTCAGAGTGCAGGGATGCATGTCTGCATTGAAAAGGCCCACCCTGCGCCCAGCAAAACGAATCAGAAAGGATGCTCACTGGAGCCTATCATCTTTCCCAAACTCTCATGGCAAAGAAAACAGCTTGCATCCAAAGGATCACAATCTCCACTGGTTATCTCAACAGGAACTCTGGAAAATTGAAGTTAGTAGAGCAATACCTCCAAATTTGAAGGAAATGATTTTCACCTTGGAAACCTGGACTCCACCAAAATACTGATAAAGCATGAGAGCAGAATACTTGTCAAACATACCGACTCTTCAAAGTTTAACCTCCAGTGTGCTCTTTCACAGGAAACCAGAGAAGATCTGCTTTACCAAAATGAGGATGTAGATGAAGGGGTAAGTAACAATGGAACCAGCGCAGGGCAAAAGATGGGAAACCTCAGGGTAGTGACAGAGTAAGGACCCAGCGCACTGCAGTCCATGAGGTCTCGAAAGCAGGCAGTCCACACTGGAACATGGAGTGAATGTGTGTGTGTGTGTGTGTGTGTGTGTGTGTGTGTGTGTGTGTGTGTGTGTGTGTGTGTGATATGGACTCTAGTATAAATACGTCTAGGAATAAAACATAAGTAATATATTATTTGACATATTTGAGAAAGTGGAAAATTGTTTTGAAGGTTCATTTACAAAGCTGTCAGAAGATGTAGGAAGGTTTAAACTAGAGAGTCAAGGAGTAAAGTAAATAAATGAACAAGTGAAAACATGAAACTGATTAACTCCAAGGGATATCAGAAGTTGTACAGAAAAAAAAATGTAATAATAGTATACTGCTTGGCTCAACAGTAAACAATTATTTTCATCACTATAATAATTAAGGAAGACCCTAAATGTGATATAATAAAAAATTGTGATATAACTATGTTGGATGGATGAGGGGAAGAAAACTGCTGCCTTAGTGAGTTAATAGATGGCAACATGTAATATCATTTCAAAACATGGGTAAAATGCATACAGAAATGACATGAAGGATGGATAGAACAGGAGGAAGGGCCAAGGATTCCTTTCTTAATGTGTTTTAGCACAGTTTTGCCTTTAAATGTGTGCATGTATTTCTTTAATTTAAAAAATAATTTTAAAAAAATGTATCATAGACTAAGTCACATTTAAGTACCTAAGGTTCAGAGGTACTAAGGAACCTTCTTAAGATGGTGGCTGGAAAAGAGGCTGGTCAGGACTGGCTGTGTCCGGGTCAGACTTCAGGGTTTCCATTCACAGCTCTAATTCTTTGCATCTTCCCATATCCACATCCTTTTGGAAGGGCCTGCCTGCACTAGTTTCAACCTGCCTGTCACTTGCTTCCACCAAAGGGAGAGTAACAAATGACACCAGCAGAGGTTTGAAAATGCACTTACACACTTCTCCTTTCTCTCTTAAACCCTGTCACCACCATGAGAACACACCCAAGCCAGCCAGTTGGAGGACTCAGAGAGGGAAGTGGAGGGGAGACGAGTTGTCCCAGCAGCAGCCATGTAAGAAGAGCCAGCCCCCAGCCCCCAGCCCTCCAGCTGACCGTGGACATGTGACGTAAGACGTGTGCCACTACGGCATAGAAAAGATGCTTTCTCCGAATCTTAGGCAATCTGAGGAAGGGCAAGCACTATTCAAACTATTCTTGATTGTTTTTTTTTAGAGAGAAATAAAACACTTTTCATTCTTAATATTTGTAATGTTTTAAATTACAACATACTAAATAAGGATTCGTTTTACATTTTTTTCATTTCCCTATTCAACAGACTCTAAGAGAGCCTTCAGTGTCTTAACCAAAATTTTTATAATGTCATGAACAGTTGGAATTTTCCAATTGTTTATGATTGCTTTGCATGGCTTCAGCTTGCCGGTAATTTCTGTGGTCTCACACTACCAGATAAAGTAAGAATGCCTGTGTCTGATGTATGGATTGACACCGGTGCCCTCAGTGGGGTCATGGGTGCATGGTCACATGTCACACAGCATCAGGGGGAATGTGAAAGGTCTTTGCCTCCATTGTTGACTAGAAGCACCTGCATGTGGGTGTGCTCAAGATTTATAGATAATATCTAGTTACACAAATGCACCCTCAGAGTAGCAATAAGTCTCTGAAGATAATTTCCATGACTAAAGTGCAGTCTGAAGACAACAAATATGTAAGCCCAAACAAGCTACATGTCAGTGGCAGATATACCACTTCTGATTAGAGTATCAACCACTTTATGAGTATAAGCAATGACCAGACCCATCAGGAGTCAGCAAAAAGTGTGAAGTTATTAGGATAAAAGTATATGACATAATAAATTTACACCCAGTGCTGTTAACAATGAACTTGCTCTAAGTATATATTGTGCATTGAGTTATTAGCAGATAATAGGAGACCATTACAGTGAGTTCAAAAGTTACCAATGGCTCAGATCCTGAAAAGAAACTTTACAATTTTTTTCAGTGATGTTTAGCATCACATAATACTCAATACACTACTTTATCAACTTTCAATAAACTTAATGACTCATGTTTAGTAAACTACGAATGAGCACATATCTGCTGTTTTCCTTGCCCTGGTGAAAGTATTTAATGGAATATGAAAAGAAGATGGTAACTAATTAAAAATGTATTTAGAGAAAAGAAATGCCATTGGAAGACAGAGAAAACATGTTGATGATGAGAAGAGGTGAGTAATAGGACAGATGACATAGTGTGGAGGTTTACTTTGCACTTGCACTAAAGTATAGATGCTTCAATCATGTCTCAGCTTACAGTATTTGCTAGATTTTGTTTCAGTAATGAAGAACTACTTTTTTTGTGAGTCAATAAAGGAAAGGTGAAAATAACATTTAATAAACTTGCTTTATGACAAATTCTGTGTGACAACCTATGCTGTGGCAACTTTGACTGGAGTACTGGGAAAAAGAATGGATGCCAGAGAAGGTCACAGAGAGAGAGCGCTGAATGTTAAAGTCATTCCCTTCACTACTGATGCACAGACAAGCCCTCTCATTAAGGGGACTGATACCACAAATGTTACAGGAAGTCAGTGGTGTGGTTAATTTTATCAAACTAAGGCATGAAAATATGGTCCATCTTTATAATAACTTGCAGAGAAATAGGTAATAGCCATGAAAATATTTTATACTTACTGGTTATTTCATGGAAAGGTTTTCAACCTTAGGGATGAGTAGTTGATGTTTCAGGTTCCTAATTTTCCAACATTTTCTGTGATGCCAAGTGTCTATTGGTAGCGTGCTTTCCAACAATTACCTTTGAAGAATGCACTCTCAATTCCTTTCAGGTAAAAATGACATCTCACTAATGAATAACTGCCTTTTTAAAAGAAAGTCAGGTTCTGGAAGGAGCATTTTGAAAGTGTATATTTGGAACTCTTTCCACTTGTGTGTGATTCTTATTGCCAAAACAATGTACGTGCCTTACCTTAAAGAATCTTTCACAACTGAATACTTTTAAAACTTAGGATCAGAATTTCAAAATTTTTCAATCCTGTTCATTGGATTTTCACATTTGCTAGGTATTTTGTAAATGTTTGAATAATCTACAATGATACCTTATTGACACCTGGGACTATGAAGATCCCCTAACCAAAATTCCAGACACCGTGGTTCACCAGTGATTAGGAATAAGAGGTGAGCGTCATGATTCATAAGTGAGCCCAAGACAGCCTTGCCATTGGGATGTCACTGGAAAGCAGTTTTCAGTTATGTCTGCCATGTAAGAAAGTCTTACAGTGAATTGAATTTAGATCCATACCTGCAAACAGTTTTACAAACTGTAAAAGCTAGATATTTTTAAATGATGTATTCAAATCACACTGCTTTCACTGAAAATATTACTTAAAATCTTACTAGTTTAGTAAAGGTAAAATATTTTGGTACCATTAAAATAACATTTATTTTTCAATTTATGTTTTAAAATTTTTTATCTCATCTTTGTATATATTTTAGAATGTGCATACTCTATTACTACAGTGATGGAAGCACATAATTTAAAAGCAAATTTACATACTAGGTGTGCATGCTCAAGAATTTTATATTTACAGAGGTCAGGATCAAAACATCTCCATTTAAGAGAATGAGCTTTGGAGTCAAATGGCCCTCCTTGCATTTGCCCTAGAACTTTCTAGATCTATAATTATGGTGAAATTATTCAATCTCTCTCTCTAATATGTATATATACACATACACACACACACATAAACACACATTTTTTTAAACTGAGGTTAAATGTTTTGAAAAGGAGAGGGAAGCAAGTGAAAAAGCATCATATCATGAAACTATCTTGCAAAACCACTATTTATGAAAATAACCAGAAGTGCATCTGAAAAGTTATAGCCTACACAAGTCCCTTATTAATTATTGCATTCTCTTGTTTCTCTGGACTACCTTGTTTTATTCTCCTCTATGTTAAATGTCACATATTCTTCAAAACCCAGCTATGTTTCATCTCTAAATGAGACTTTCCTCGACTGCCACCCTCTCTGCTACACTGCTTTCCTATGGTACAATTTGTTCTTCTCCCGAGTTCTAAGGTTCCGTTCACACTTCTGAGTGACCCTATGCAACACTCCAATCCTGTGTGTAATTAGCTGCCTGCCAGTTTTTCCAACCAACTGCAAGCATTGAATCTGACTCAGTTTTAGGTTCCTCTGCCTAGCACAGTGCTTGGCATCTAGTTTAGTGCTCAATAAGGGTGGGCTGAATGGATGACCCTGTACAAGGGAGGGAAGCAGGAAACATAAATAGAAATTGTTTTTTAATACTGTCCCCTGGTAAGGTCAAATTTGTGATAGGACCTAGTGGGGAAAAGACTTAGCAGTTGTAAAACTTTGACATGATCTACAATCAATATTAGAATTCTGGAATTTGGTACTGAGAAAAAAAGTCAGAGGGAGATCCCAGGAGATCTTGCAGTTTTTTCCTTAAAATCTCCTTGCCTTTTCCATAAGGGCAAAAGTAGAAGCCCTGGAGTAGAGAACCAGGAACCCCACTGGCCATGTGTGGGGAAGAGGCCCCTCCTATGTAATTGGATGTAAAAAAAGAAAATTTCTTTCAGGCAGGCACAGGATTTTGGCTGAAGTTCAGCCACATACCTATTCTAAGCTGAACTTGGGTATAACCCTAATAATTACAGTTACTCTTTAGAAAGAGCACCCAAGAGGTTTACCTGGAGATTTTTTCCAGATGTAAGCAGGTATGTGGGAAGCACAGTAATGAAGATGTAAACCGGATGAGGCCATTTTGTGGCCCCATAGTCTTCTCTCCAAACCCTCGAAGGCTAAGAGATGTTTCCCAGCAATCACAAGGCTGATGCAACTCAGCCATCTAACACACACCAGATGCCTGACTAGCCTTACAAGCTGTAGTGTTAGAGAAGGGGGGCTGGGGGGTGAAACACCAAGTCTGAATGCCTTCGGTTATCAATCTGTCATGAATTGTAATCAAATAGAAACAAACCACTTTATTACATCAGCTCCTGGGGTAGGTACATCCTACACCCCTCAGCCCTGCTCTGGGTGTGGCCAGAGCCCTTGGGAACCTGTCCCCCTCCTTCAGGCTGGCGTTGCAGAGTCTCACTGACTTAGTGACACTGGTAAGACACCCACCTCCACTCGCAGGGCTCTGCAGATGAGGAGAGATTAACTCATCAACTATGCCAGAAATGGAATATTTTGATCAAAAGCATCTTTAATATCACCTCTAGTCTTTCTTTTCTCCATATGAATGCAGAAGTGGGTTTTTTTCCCCCTGTGATAGTTAGAAATCATAAGGAGTATTAAAAATAGTCCTTAGGGAAACATAATAAAGACAAATAAAACTCTCTATCACTTAAGTATAAAGTCAAGGTGTATAATGCTTAATAAGCCCTCTCTGAAATAAGGCAGTCACACTGCAGAACATGTTTTGAAAAGGCAAGTTGCAACTAACTTGAAACAAAAAAGGAATGATAAAAACACATTTTCTACCTCTGTGAAACCTACCTGCAAATGAACACTGTCCACATAGCCAGTGTTCTACACTGGAGGCAGGTTAGTGTTGAATGGCAAGCACAGATTTTAAACAAACTTGTATTTCAATTTGGTCGTGTACTAGCTATGCAATTTAATTGCTTTGAGCTTTAGCTCCACAAGCTATAAAATGGGAGTAAGACTATTTACCTCATATTAGAGATACCAGATTACTTAATACACAGCATCATGAAGGTAAAAAGGAGTCCCATGGCAGGATTAAGAACTTTGGGAATAAACCTTTAGGCAGCTACACTGTAACTCTGACCACTCTGTCCTGTGCTAATATATACAACCTCTATTACTTTGGCTTTCTAGTTATTTCTACACCTCTCTACACCCTTGCCCTGTCATTACAGTGTTGAAGTAAGCACTTAATAATTACTAGTTAACTTGTCCTGCTTCTTATTTCTGAAAATCTGCCAGCTTCCTGCCCAGTCTGGATGACACCGCCAGTTAAGTGTGTGTTTGCTGGAAGGGGAATTACAAACCTTGAAATAAGAATGAGGTTCCCTGGCATCCATAATCAGACAAGTTAGTGTGGTTCCATCATGAGTCTGAAATTTGGGAAAATCTTATGTGTGCCTGAGGCTCTGATTTGGTTCCCAAATCTCAGGTCACTATGGCCTCACCCAGTGACTCGGGAAAAGCCCGACTCACATGACAGACTTCCAGGCTTCTGGGCTCAGAGCTGCCCAGGTCAGAATTCACACTCATCTTCTGGCCTTGCCTTTCCAGGCTGGTCCAGGCTAAGGCTAGCTGCTCCAGAAGCAAGTGGACAGGAACCGTTCTTGCCAGAATATTCTTCTATGGCAAATGGTACTTTTTCAAGTCCCACATCAAAGTGGTGACACTTCTGTCATATACAGTGCACAGTAAACTTCAGTTAGAAGTCAGCATGGGGTGCTTATAAACCTTTCTCCAAGAACAATTTTTAATACAACCTTTTTTGAATGCCAGCATCTTCTGGACGTCATTGCATTAAAATCTGGGGAATAACAGAAATTTTCTGACCAAAAAAAGAGTCATGACTCAGATACACACCTTTGTAAAAATCTCTTGATGGTTTAAAAATAAGGTGATGATGAAAGGTATAGGTACAAGGAAGTGGAAGAGGTAGATGGGAAAGGTCATATGTGAATTTACACAGAGATCTGTTCTCTAGTTCTTGGAATTGCTGAGCAGAACCCTGCCATGGATCTCCTGCAGTTTCAGAAGGACACTCGTGAGCACCACTGGGCAGCCCAGGTTCACCCTGGAATTGCAAGCGGGAGTTGAGGTGGTGCTGGCTGATGAGGACAGGCCAGTCTTCCAGAGCAAGACAAATGGATAGCAAAGGACAAGAGGAGCTGAAAAGCATGGAACTTTGGAGAAACTCTTCGACCCATCTCTGTAGGAAGACAACAAGTGATGGATGACAAAACCAGTCCTCTCTGAGAGTCATATAAATACTCTTTTAAAACAAAGTGAACTTTTCTCACTAAAAATTCCAAGGCAATGGTTCTCAAACTTGATCACGCACCTGAACCACATGGAGGGCTTGCTAAAATGTGTGAAGGCCCCACCCACAGCCTCCTTGCAGTATGTCTTGGGGAGGGCCTGAAAGCGAGTATGTGTAGCAGGTTACAGGTGATGCTGAAGCTGCAGACTGGGGACCACACTTTGAGAAGCAGTGTTCAAATTCACCACATGAAATTGCTGGCCCACAAATATTAGGATCCCAGGAAAATGATCTAAAGAATTGGCTTAAAAACGAAAGTCCTGATCACCTCACTTCTACTCCCCCAAATAAACAACAAAACAAACCAAAAAAATTAAACAATTACAACAACAAATAATATTATACCAAAATTCTTCTGCAGCAATGACTTTATAGGTGAATTCATCTGTGAGCAGTAGGGAAGGCAGAATGTATCTCCCTTGAGACCAGCACTTGACAATAATATGGGTTTCCCGTCATATTCTTTAACGGAAGCCTAGACATCAGCATTCCTGGATTTTTATCCATAGAGTTATCATAGTGGAACTCCCCAAAGCCCATATTTTAAGCACAAAAACACACACAAGCTGCTGAAGGTTTTGCTGAGGTGAGGTGAAGGTTGAGTAATTCTGCAAATGTTTCCCTTTCCTCCAATCTTTCAGATCCCTGGAGGCCTTTCCTGGGGCCTGGGGTTCGGAGAGCTGGAGTCGACCCTGCAGTCAGAGCCCCATCTTGCAGTGGCCACATCAAATAAAAGGCCCCTGTACAAACTACAGACACATCAAGCTGGGGAGGAGGTAAACAGAGATGCCTATGGCAAACACCACCGGATGATCTGTGCTAAAACAAGGGGAATCTTTAGGAATCAGAGAAAATATTTTTATAGAGAAACTTTATTGCATAATTTCTGTATACAAGAAACATAGGAAAAGGGTTTTTAATGAAAATTTCAAGTCATTTTTCAAAACCTTTTGAATTTTTTGGAGAAAAGTTATTACAAAGCTATCTAAGGCAAAAATAATATTTGACCCTCATGACACATGATAATTCCTTTGATCATGTTCTATGTTGATAGTGAGGCATTTCCAATTTAATGAAGAGGGAGAAGCTTTTAAACTGCTATGTCATTTGCATTAAGAATTTAAATGCATCTAAGAAGTGAGAAGTTTTAACACGCAGACAAGTTCTCTAGTACAATATACACTGCTGCTTTCCTCAGATCCATTCTGCATGACTGCATGGGGGCACTGTCTACACATTGGCAGGAACCTGTCTCCTAATGGTACAGTAACGGCTGGAGTGCAGAAAGGGAGAGTCCCATGCATTTCCTACGTGAAATGGCATAACTCCCACAGATCACATACACCTCACCATATTGACTCAGTTCATTGCACTCCATATCCCACAAAAATAAATCTAGCACTCGACAGCTGACATTATTACTCACTGACGTTTTAGCAATATATTTCTTTAACATAAGACAGAAATATATTGAAATTTGATACCACTTAAACTCAAAAGCAATCTGGAATTAAACCACATGCATATACCCCACTTTTTTTTCCCCAATGGATGCTGCATTTTTTTAAGGCTGCATGGTTGTTGGAAAACGTGGTAAAAGAAAAACCAGCTTTCCTTGAAACAAAGAGTAAGGATTAGGAAAGGAATTTTTGAGAGAAAACGGGTAGGCCCTATAATAAAAAGAAATAGTGAGAACAGTCTCTGGGGAGAGGAAAGAAGCCCTTTGTTCATCTCCCTTTTCCACCCCAACACGGTGGCCGTGTCCAGGGACCCTCAGGGCCACCACGCAGAGCTGGAGTGACATGACAAGTGCTGCGTGCCCTGGGAGGATGGACTGCACACTGTGACAGAAAAGTGACCCAAAACACACTTCTTCAGCACACCCCACAAGGGATTCTTGGATTTCTGGGAAACCACCATTGGACCTCTCTCTACAAGATCAGATAAGGCTTCTAGAATGGTCTGGGCCCTGAGGTTCCTATGGTCTTAAATTTTACATCTCACTTCTGGAAGGGAGTGAAACCTGTGAACTGCAGAGGGTTCCAGGCCTGAGGTGAACATCCTAGGAGCTAAGGGAGGAAGAACATAACTGTCCTGGAATTGCAAAGCCATGGTGTGTCACGACAGTGAAGAGTCACTGGGATGTTAGGGCCTCACCAGGAAGTGTTTGTGGAGGCACAGAATATTGTGCATGTGACCCACTGACATTTTCATTTGTCACAACTTCTCATTTTAGTTTTTCATTGTTTCTTTAAAATTGTCAAGTGTTCCTTTTTCTTATTTTGTCCTGGTGCTTACAAGGGAAGATGTCAGTTTTCACAAGCTTTCAAAGATTTATGTAAATCCTATTTTTAAAAAAATGTTTCAGGGTTAGTATTCAAGGCTACAAGCACACTATGTATCTGTCATTAACTGTGCTTTAACACCTGGCTGTGGCAATCTCAACTTAAATCATCGCTGCTCACTCCTGTGAGAACCTTATTATGCACAATGACATCCATCCCACCAGACTAAATGTTATACAGCAACCCAGCAGAGTTCCTCAGAGTAAAACCAGCCATATCGCTACAAAGAAAACTTCCTGGTTCTTCGCCCAACTGTTTCCATACCAATCAGCTAAGTCAACCTCCTCTCTGCTTCTTTCCATTTCAAATGCCTGGGCTTCAGCCTTTGAGGCGATTAGAACCAGATTAGTTTAATTCTTACAACACTGATCTTAATTGTATAGAAATATAGTAATTTTGCCCTGAGAGTGCCAATTATTTTACAAATACCGTAAATCTCAATTTCTACATGCAGAATAGGAATGGAGAAGCTGAAAGGCTTGTCCCTTGCTGAATAGCAGATCAGTGTCAGGGTGGGACTTGAGCTCTGGGCTATTTCTGCTGTAAACTCTACATCTTTCCAGGGTTCCCGGAACCTTTGTGCACAAGGTCACCCCCTTTGGGTTTGTCTGTCACTTGCAGTATCTTAACAGTTTCCTGCCCAGCACTGGATACTGCAGTAGCCAGGACTTCCTCCGTGGTCTTCTCTGCTCTCTCTTAGTGCTGCTGCCCTCTGACGTGTGTTGTCCCAGTATCTTACTTGACACAGTGGAATTCGTCTGAGCGCCCGACCAGCTGCAGCTGCTCTTAGGTGTGGAGGGGTGCACTTAGAGAAGGCAGTGGCGGGTGTCCTTCCTTGTGGGCTTGGGGCACAATGGGGCTCAGCATTTTATAGTTGTCTTACATTCCAATGTTTTCAATGGAGAATTAAATAAAATAAAGGCCTAACGTGAGGTAATGTTTACTTCTCTGCCACAACTCTTAGTGTGCCCTTTCAGATCTGGCAACAATTTAACATAAGGAAAGACTTTAGACCTTTATACCCTTTCAGTGAGAATAAACGACCTTAGCTCAAACTTTCCACAAAGCTGGAAGTCTCAAGACATCACTCCATCCTTATCTTGGGTCAATCTGTACCCATGCCTCCAGTCCAGCTCTGGTCTCTATACCACACAGAAGACCTCCATTTTTATGTTTGAAGACCCAGCACCTTCTGCCTCTTAAGCAAAGGGGGAAAAAATCTCAAAGGAAGCCATGTGCTCGAAGAAAATAATGTCAAATGGTACTTAGGTGGCTTGTGCAAAAGTTTCACAGAGCAGTTGCCATTCACTCAAAGTCAGAAACACTTCCAAATCTAGTCAATAGCAAAATACATTGACAGCCAGGGCCTCTGTTTAAGCAAAGAAGAAAAATAGCATAAAACTGCCCTCACATTTGTTGAAAAAATATATCTAAGATAGACAATTCTGAAATTTTTTTAATCAGCTGTGCATTCAGTACACTTGTTTCCATCACTCTGCACTACTCTACAGCTCTGTCTTGTCTGCCCTGCCGGGGCCGCCCCCGCTGTCACCTCCGGTGGCACCTCTGCTCTCTGCAGGTGTGAAAGACAAGGAAGCCGAGTTCACGCAGTATCTTTTGCCGGTTGGACGAGGCCCATCATCAAAAATATGCCCAAGGTGAGCACCACACTGAAAGAGAAGAGCAAAATGTAAGGGAAAAGCGTGTACAAAGCAGGCTTTGAGAGGAACTCACAGGAAGCAGTTTGAATGGGTGACCAGCCCACAGAGAAATGATGGAAACCATGGCGGGTGATTTCTAATCTGCCTGTCAATAGCTGCAAAGGTTTCTGGCAGGCTCTGCACCACAAGTTGAGAATAAAACACACTAGAATTGTGCATATCAGAAATCATTTAGGAGCCACTGTATTTTTTAATCCATGGAGTCTCTCGGTCAGCTGAAAAATGACTACAGTAATTTTATGAATTGAGTTGACCTTTGATCTCTCCTCATAAGAAACATGCCAGAATAAAATCTCTCCCCCTGGCATGACTTTAGGCTTTGGATGGGTGGGCTTCAGATATGCAGGAGTCCACTGTAAAAGATACTGTTTAACTGGCCATGACAGAGGTGATGTTTGCTTTCACAAGCAGTAAAACTTAACATGAGACAAGCATTGGATATTCTTGGAACCCAGCAAAGCCGCAGCACAGCTCAGTAGTTTTATGTCACTGTCACCAGTACTGCTGAGTGTGGCAAATGACGGTATTCCTGTCCACCCCGTCCTTTTCTCTCCTGGTTCTCAATAGGTGGAGTGCCACTGCCTTCTTTACCTATGTGAGATCTATTATGTATTGAAGGAATAAGCTGTTTAGTTCAAATCCATGCTACTGACTATCCAAAAGGCTGGGGAACCAGGAATCCAGGGGCAGATGGAGAGATGGCTGGTTATGATGGTGTTTAAAAGAAACCCATGTTTCCCCAAAATGGCTGGCTCCCAGAATAAAGCCCTGTGCTAACAGCCCCGATGCCAGGTGCAGCCCTAGGAGACAAGAGCGTGTGTCACAGCTGCCCATCTCCCGTCCTATCTCAGTGGGGACAGGGACGAAGGCCAGAGATGTAAATGCACCACATTCAAACAGGCTGTGAAAACACATCATTCGTCATGCGACAAGAAACCAGAGCCTGGGGTAAATGACACAATTCATTTATTTAACAAGCATTCATGGAGTGCCTGCTACATGCCAGGCACTGTTCCAGACTGGAGGTACAGGCAACAATCCCTAGCCTCATGGAGCTTACAGTCTCGTGGGAGAGGCAGACACTACACAAAGAAATAAGGGAGCTGTCAGGAGTGGTAGGTGGAAATAGATGCTCAGGAGAAATTAATAAGAGGAAGTGATATAAAGTGACCTCTTAGGTATGGTGGCCTGGGTTAGCTTTCCTGGGCTGGCTTTGGAATAAGAACCAAAAGAAGTGAAGGAATGGATATCTAGGGGAGCATTTTGAACAGATGGAAGTCAAGACTTAAGGATAAAATGGGAGAAAAGGCATATAGATGACTTATGAATTCTTCTCACCATGCTTGTTAGGGGCATAAACCACTTCTAAATTACAGGGAGAGAGAGTAGGAATTGAAAGGGAATAAGGTTGAGATACCACATGGAGATGGGAGAGAGGTGAAGTCAGTACAATGCAAAGAGCTAGAATCTCAGCTTCCCCCCTTGAAAGTGCTAAATTCTCCAGGGTTCTCTTGTTATTAATGAAGAGCACAAATAGCAACATTGACTATCTGGCACTTCCATGTTAAAAGTACATTCTTATTTTACTGCTAACACACTGTGTCAGCTTATTAAAGAACTAAAAATGAACCCTGAACTGATTTGATCTATTGCCTGGAAAATATGAAACAGGCCTAAAAAACAAATCTTGCATTATTTTACCACATTCTATGCAGGTTTAGGAAATATCAAGTCTGACAGCTCAGACTGCTTTTCTTTTCTAAAACAATTGAGGCCAAATTTTCAGGCATCAGCAGCTAGGATGCACCAGTAAAAATGCATATGCGTACCTAGTGGATACCTATTTCTGCCTGCCAAGAGAGTCTGTGTGCAGGCCAACAGGAACTAGTGCTCTCAGTGACCAGTGTGCTTGCACAGCCACTGGTCTCACATGCAGCCCTAGCACTTCAATCACTTGGCATCTGAGAGGTGGAGTTTTCACACAATAGCCTCAGGTAGGTTTGGTTTTTTTATTAAATGAGAGAATACAACTATCTGGGCAAAACAAATATTGCCTTTATCAGTCATCTCTTGGGCATATTTAGAAGACGGTCCCATGTACGGTACTCCAGAAGTAAAGCACAGAAGGGTGTGTGTAAAACCGTTTAGGAGTGTTTACATGGCCTTCATTTCCCACATCATCTTTAAAAAATCCAAATTAGGGCATTTTAACCTGTTGAACCGAGTTAGTTATCAGTCTGAAGTTTCATTTGCTCAGTCTGGAACTGGTGTTTTGGTTAAACAGAAAGGAAAACACAGATTCTACATGTCCCCAATCCAGGCAAAAGAGAAAAGAAGGCAGGAGGGGGACTGGTGGTGAGGAAGAGAAATCACAGTTAGGGAAAGGCAACAAAAACCATTTGCGAACAATGCTGTGGGTCTGGGGCTTGGATAAGGAAATCCTCAGAAAAGGTGTGAGTCCCCTCAAAAGGATAATGATCACTTCCTGGTGCTTGTCATGAGGTTCTCTGAAAGATTCCCACCAGGTCCAGATAAGCGAGGGAGTGCAGCACTTCAACACACAGCAGGGTGTCCGTCTCTGGCTATGCCGCCCTGCGAATGCCCGCCTCACCTCTAGCAAGGCTGCGGGGCTCTCTAGCAGAGGGAAGTGCCATTTCTTCTTCCCCCCAAGTACACCCAGGCTTCCATCAAAGTTTATCATGCCCGTTTCTTTTAAAAGCACATAAGCCCTGAAGGCTCCTCCTTGAGGGGCATGCACATGGAGCCCATTCCCTCAAGGTCGGAGCCCATTCCTTCAAGGTCGCACGCCTGGCCGAAGGCCGGGATGATGAATGGAAGTTGTCAGTGATGCACTGTTTCTTCAGCCGCAGCCAGCCCTGCCTCCCTGGCCCCAGCCAACTGGCAATGTGCTGGGATCTCTCGGCACACCTGGTTGTAACTGAAACAAACTGGTTGCCCGGTGAAGAAATCTTGGAAACCTGCTGTTAATGATTCATTTCAGGGTAGAATCTTTGGTGTGCATTTTTAAAGTTGCTTTAAAATGCTTATGTATTTCTCTTTACAGGTAAAATACAAACCCTAACCAAGCAGCCTAGCTTTCTTTCTGAAGAAGCATGAGATAACTGTTCAAAAGAAAATATTTTCATTCCCACAGGAATCCTTTATCACCTAAACCTCCCACTCAGAAAAAGCTGTCAACTGAAGAACCTGTAGAGAACCAAAGGGAAGAACCCCCATGAAAAAAGTGGTTGAGCATCAAATACAACATAATTCCTTAAAATCAGACTGCAATTCTCAATTGTGTGCAGAAGAAACACAAATTGTGCATTCAACACAGTTACATATTTCTGCACTGATGTATTTCTAACTGTCCTGGAGGGGTTTTTCTCCCAGCTATTCCTAGGATGTTTGGAGCTTTAATATTGTCATTTTCTCTTATGTGTTTGATCTACAAGATGAAGCAGCTTTAAAGCAGGGCTCTTACATGTGGGCACAAGGGGCAGGATGAGAAGGAGAGAAGAGTCTAAGTAGAAAAGCAATTTACTTTGCCAGTAGTATCCTGTTTTCTCCCACCGTTATTGAAGACACTTGTGTGAGTTGGGTTCTTTTCCTCTGTGCTTATGATATTAATCTTTTGCCAAGGAAATGATTGTGAAGTCACCAGTTTAGCATTATGATTTTACTGAAAGATCAAGAAAAAGAGAGATGAGCTGTGAGTCTGAAACCCTATTGTAACACATGGGTATCTTTAATCATCAGTAATGTATGAGTTGTCATCTGTAAAAGATTAACAAGGTTTGGGGGTCTTAAAAAAAGGCTTACCTTTTGAAAAATACTTTGTATTGGTAGATATTTACCTTTCTGTTGATTTGGCTGACTTGAACAAATTAATAATGATCTAAAATAAACTTAAGAGACTCTACCATAGATTCAAGCAGTCATAGCTGCAGTCATAAATGGACTTTAGCCTGGGTAAACTCAGAGATCTGAAGGTTTCCTTAAAGATGATTACAAAAAATTTAGTGATTTATTGGTCCCATTTGCTGCAGATGTAGAATTTTTATCTAAAGAAGGAAGAATTCCCCAAGTATTTCCAGAAGGGACTTGCTTCATTGAACTACAGCTTAAACCATGCAAATCTTACCTCTTTGCACTGAATTTAAACTCCTGACAAAGTGCTGCTAAACAGGCTGGGGTCTGAGGATTAGGGAGAAGCTGTCAAACAATTATTCATTGTAGTCAGGGAAACTGGAATAGAAACAATGTATTTTATCACTAGCTGAGAAATGTAAATTAAAGTTAAGGTAAATTCTTTATAACTGAAAATGATTAGGAAATTTCAAGAGTCTAGGGAAAGATACCGGTACCCACCAAAGTGGGCAAATTTAAGATAAAGATCCTTTTCAGAAGAGTTCATTGGAATATAATCCCTCAATTCAGTAGGTAGACTAGTAAAAGGAAACAAATATGGTCACAACAAAAAACAGAATATAATGGGGTGACCTCTTTCCTCCACAAGCAGGAATCCTAATGGAGGCAGTGAAGAATCTCCACCCCGCTTGCGTATTTTCTGTGCTGTTAACTTAAAGACCAGGCAGTGTGCTAGGTTTCTCTCAGCAAATCTTTCAGGACTTGACTGCAATATATTTCTGAAAAATGCTGATAGTAGTGGAACCAATCTCACCTTTCCATTTATAGTAAAATACTATTACCTAAGAAGTCAGTGCACACATGGAAAAACTACAATGTTGTATAAAGAAGCGGCAACTGGTTACGGCCCCCTACAATTCCTACCGAAATATGAGGCCTAATTCACTGCATAGTGTGATCCATATCATAATTCAAAGAAGGAGAAGAATCTCCAGCACTAAACTGAGAATGAGGGGCCAGGAGACCAAAAAGAACTGCCATGTAGCCAGGCAAGCAGGCTGAGCCTACCGGTTTCCTCCACGGAAGCTCAGTCCATCTGTATAAATGGCAGTAAAAGAGCCTTCATGCTTATAGATAGTCCATCTTTGCCACAGGGAAAGAAGTATTCCACATAACACAACCAGCTGAGAATGCCTATGAGACACTAAAGCATCTAACAGATTCTTCACAAAGCAAACCACACTGATGCATTCCATCCAGAGAAAGGACAAGCCATGTGAACTCAATATACAAGAGTTTTAGAAAGAGAAGACACAAATCAGAGTTTTCCCACACACTGTCACCACGAAAAAGGAGGAGAAAAAAGACGAAGGGGTCAGAAGGAAGGGGAGAGACTGCACAAACTGAACAATGGAAAGCAGAAAATAAACTGAAAATGAAAATAGTGTTAAGAATGAGAAAGTAGGGGGTAAAATACAAGTGGTCAGTTTAGCATGGGAACCATTAAACCAGTTATTTTAAGTCAAGATAAAAAGGATGAATGAAAAAATGGAGAAGAGAAAACTAAAGAAAAATAAACAGAAAATAAGTGTGTGAGCAACACAAAAATTAATGAAGAGATTGAAATTAAAGACACCCAGCATTAAGTGAGCGATGATCATCCCTGTGTGGCAGACGCCATGTTCCATCTACAAGGGGCAAAAAATCCATCAAATGGATCATCCTTGAGGGCTAGACACTGATTATTTTCTGCGTGGGATTACTTTACAAAGCATTTATTTTTATACATGTCTTCATGGAACAATTTTACCCCCTCTTTGTTTTAAAGTTAAGGCTTTTTTTTAAGAAACGGTGCAACACTTTTAAATATGAGAAGTAATGGTGGTGGGAAAAGAAGCCAAAAAGGAACAGATGGGCATCAGCGCTTCACCCAACTATTAGGGAAGGCCCCAAGGGATAGACAGGCCACCTGGGCCTCACGCCAAAGGGCCAAGAGTATGCCTGAGTCAGCCTGGTACCTTTTATCAATGTTGCCTATTTTTGGCATAGTTTGTGAGCTTCATTTCTCTTGGGTCACTGAAGGACACCTTCATAATGACCTTTTCTTGACTGCTCATCTCCGGGATGGGCCCACAGAAAGGAGGAAAGTTTATTCCAACTGTGGACTTTAAGAATTAGTCACAAAGACATCCGAAGGTAAGGCCTTAAGGAAAGTTATTCTCTTGGGCCACACTTTTTCTGTACCTGTTTTAGTTGGTAGTCAAAGGATTCCTGTTTGAGAGTGGGTTCTGAGTTAAAAGGAGAGTTAAGTGAGCATAAAAATAAAAAGACAAATAAACAACTGCTAGCCTTAGAAGAGGTTTACTAAGTAGTATGTGCCTAAGTTACAAATTGTTGTGTGCCATCCTACCCTGTTGCTTTTTTGTCAAATATTTTAGATTTCTGGGTAATCACAATTTGTTTTTGTGGAAGTTATAAAAATAGCAATTAAAATTCAATTGACTTCAAGACTGAATTAAGTTAAACTAACTGTTGGGGGATCATAGAATTTTTTTCTTTTTTTCTGCATTTCAATATGACTCTTTATGGTGCATCCATCTATCTACCATCTGTCTACCCACTGTAAAGAGCTCTGGAGCTAAATGCCTCAATTCAAGTCTCAGTTCTGCCACTTAATTCTACGTAAATTTACTCAAGTGTAACTGCCCTCATTATGCCTCAGTTTCCTCAACTAGAAAATAAGAATCACCATTTCTACTCCATAAGGTTACTGTGAGCATTAACTGGGGAGTTTTTAAAAATGCTGATGTTCAGGCCACAACCAGCTAATTAAATTAGAATCTCTGGGGGGTGAGACCCAGGATCAGAAAGTTCCACTGTCTTGCTCAAAGACTCATATCTGAGAAATAATATTGAACTGAAAATGTGACATATAAAATATGAAGTCTGTTTTTCAAAGGAGAGAGTGGTCTTCACACTTAGAAAACAGGAAACTTGCCAGCCTTATTTAAAAAAAAAACGAAAACAAATTCATCAGTCAATTAGGTTCAAACCAGTCCACCTCCCTACTTGGTAGTAAATATGCCACCTACTCCCTAAAACCCTTGTGCCAATGGAGGAGGGTGAAGGGCAGGAAGAAGAATGCTGAGGGAGGTACGTGTGGCAATCACTTGGCTATTGCAGCTGTGCTGTTCTTGACTGCTCATCTCCCGGGCAGTTGGACCGCCTCTACCTCTGATATGTGCAACAGCCATGGCCGGCAGATTACTCCATAGCATCAGTGAATTTCAGTGCCCAATACTCAAGACTTTACATTTCACTTATTGAAAGCAAATTAAAATGGGAGGACCTACTGTAGAATGGAATGCACAGTTGCTCTTATTCTGCGTCAAGAAGGTTCTGGCTATGTCTCTGGGTTTAACTAAGAATATCAACAAATTCAAGTCTCTTGATTGGGGTGACAGAGTAACTATTTTTGCCTCCTCCTCAACACATGTTCACTCTTCTGTAAGAGCCAGCATGACTTGGTTAGAGCAGAGTGGAAGGAACTAATTAGAAGATCCTTAAAAATGAGGATAGGTCCATATATGAGGAGAAATAGAGAAGGAATTCGCTTATCAAGTTTTCCTATCCGGCCTGCTTCAGCCTACCACTGAACTTCCTCTTCCCAGTGCCGTTGTACAACCTCCCTCATTTCTCGGAGCTTTGCTGGTGTGTGTTTGCATCATTCCCATGGGGGTATTAGTACTGAACAGTGGGTACGCAGAGCTTCAGGCAGAGAGGACTAAACATCAGGTTATATAAGGCCACATAATGGAATCTTCATATGCCCTAAGAATAGCCATTCCCCACTATACTAAGTCAACTGAAGATAATTTTTCCTACCAATGATTTTGTCTAATAGCACTGAAGCCAATGACAGACATTTGATTGGACTTGCTAAACACCCAAAGACTGAGATAACATTAGGACTTTACAGAGACTTCACTGTGCTTGTCCATCCCTTTTGTGATCAGTCACTTGGCCTTAGTTGCTGTATGCAGCACAACTAGGAGCCTTGAAAGTGTCTGCAGTGCAGAGTGAGCAGTGTTTTCAGGTGGGATTAACTGACCTGAGAGCAGCTTGTTTCCACCCTGTGCATCCCGTAGGAAAAGTCATCTGTGAATGCGACTGCATCAGAATTGATCACATCATGGAATGAAGGCCAACCTAGGGGCAGGAAGGTACGAGAAGGCAATCAGAGACGGGAGACACACAGCCTTAGGTTACAGTGCATGCTTCAAGAAATACTAAGACTGTAAAACTTCAGTATATGAATCATGCTTAACTTTGTCAACCTGGAAAAAAAGGTCAAAAGGTGAAGGATAATATATTTTGCAAGACTGCAACTATTTTTTAAGAATAACCTTTTCCTCACATTCAGGTTACAGTTGCATTGGGATTTTACATTTAATGAAACATCCTTAGACCATGTAGTAGTTTTCTCTAGCATCCCTGAATGTATAAAGCTCTCTCACACTACTTCCTCCTCTCTTCAAAGTCACCAGCCAGACCCTAAAACACTAGGAGCCTCACAGTGCAATGTTCTCCAAAACACAGTCCAAGTGACCTGCCTGTTGGCTTTGCCCTGTCACATGCCTTTTCAAAGGAAGCACACTTTCTCAGCACTTAATTTGGACTGTTAAAATATTTTTAAAAATGAGTATTCTGTTGTTTCTACCTTAACCTAATTTATCAGGACAGGGGTATCTGGAAAGCATAGCTTCTATTTATTTTATGGGCAAGAGGCTTGCTCCCTTCATAGGAGTCACAGAGCAGTGCTCCTCAGGCATCTCCAGGGGGTACCTTCCCTCCACTAGCACCTTGTTCCAAATTTTATTTGTTCTAATGACTTAAAAATACACAGCTTTAAGAAACTCAGTGGTAAGGAGCCCATGAGATTGTATAAATGTTTATGACTGTACAGCCAGGTTTTGTGGTCAGTACTTATGGGGATGTTTTTACATATTTCCAGGAAAAATGTCTGCAGTTTCTGAGCTGATGCCTGCATCCCCAAAAGTGATGAAAGAGGTGGGATGTTGCTGACATTGCTGGTGTAATTTCTTTTTTTTGCTTTTTCAGTAGCCAAATTTATTCCTGCAGAAAGAAGGAACCTGTTTAAAAGCATGGTGCTTTGTGTTAATACATCTACTGAAAAAAACCCCAGAATTTAGTCTTCAAAAATATGATTTCCAATTTCAAACAAAACAAATTAGCTTAGGTCAAGTTTTAATAGGAAACTCCCCCAGGCTCCTCCTCCCCACTCCCCACAGTGCAACAGAACACCTTTCAGAGTCAGGGCTAGATTCAACGCCCAGAGTTTAAACTTCACTATTCCTTGATATGAGTTCAAGATTGCTGCACATCACCAGGAAAACCTTAACCTTCTCAATAACATTCCACAAAAATTCATTATGCTAGGACACATGGGCATGCTTAAGGAAATGTATTTCTCCCTATTTCCTGAATTCTAAAGAGAACCTGACACACTCTAGGCTAGTAATTGGTTTACAATGACACACTTAGGTGTTCTTTGTTCAGTGACCGGAGTGCCGATTGCTAGTAAAGAGAGGTTGGCTAGTAAAGATGGTGATGTTTGAGGACACTGAAAAATAATTTATCTATGAAAAGAAAGAGAACATCCTGCATATTTTTTAACCTTCCATGCCATAACTCGTTTGACTGCAGTTTATGGCAACTAATATTATGGGGGCACATGCTTGATTCAGTAGTAATCATGTAAAGACTTGGGAGTTTTGTTTTGTTTTAATCTACCATAAAGCTACTCCCCTCCCCCACATACATTCTCCCATTTCTAGAATTCAAATTAGGCATGGAGAAATTATATCTGTGTGTGTGTGTGTGTGTGTGTGTGAATACCTCCCCAAGCTATGTCTGCATCTTATATACACTTATCTTATTCTACTGATCACACTGGATTTGTGATTTGTTTTCAGGCTTTCCTCCCTGACTAGGCAGAGTCTGAACTCACTAACCTGAGTCTTTTCACTGCCTACAACACTGTGCAGTACAAAGGCACAGCTCAAATTATTCATTCAACTGATTTCTAATTAGCCTTAAACAATAAAACTGGGCTGAATAATTATGGTACATCATAGAGTCCCACAGGAGACAGAAAACATAATCATACTCCTTTTATACAGACTAGATTAAGAAATACCAATGCTAGTTTCTTACTGGCACATCCTACCTGGCTCAATTTCTGTAAGTAAGTCTCTCCATGTAGGTGAGGTCACCTTATTATTTATTTAGGATGGTTAAAAACATGAAGATCAGCTAGGCTGCTCACTTTACAGGGTTTTTTCAGCAGTGGGGTACAGAGTGGAAGGGAAGTTACTTGCTAATGTTATACAGGAAGTAGTGGCAGAACCAGAGACAAAGTCTGAGTTCTCTGACTTTGGTCTACGGCTCTTAATAAAAGGGCGAGAGGCTGTTCATATGAACACTCTAGCAGGAAGGAGGTTGCAGGTCTAAGAAGTATGTTCCCTGCGATGTCTGGATTCATTGTGCCTGCCAACTGGATTGACACTGTTGAACTGAGGGGTCTCTAGGTGGAAGCAGATCATGAATGGATCCTGAACAATACTGATTCTCTCACTTTCTAATAACCACACTATTTAAGGGAAAATCCAGGAGTAATGATGTAAATGATGTAATATAATTTGGGACAATAGGTTATTTTTTATTCATTTATCTAAAACAACCACAAAGACAGAGGCTCGTCCTGAAGCAATAATACTAAGAAAACTGTCAATTCTATTTCGGGTTTCTTAATTCTAATTCTTTCCTCATAATTGTGAATCACTGCCTACTAAAGGTTTGGGGAAGAAGGGAATTGGTGTCAAATGAGCTATTCAGCCACAAAGCAATACATTTTGTCTCCTTGATTTAAATATTTATAGAATCTTCCAGAAGACTATATTCATGAATAGAGCAGGGTGAAGAGGAGTGACATGGCACAGAGGACCTCAAAAGATGTCAGTGTTTCTGGGGAAACTGTAAACACTTGACTAGTTTGTTGTTTACCATGGCATTATTCAAACATTGGAGGAGACACTAAAAAAAAAAGCATTTCAAAACTTGCCAAAATTCAGTGTCCCTTTGCACTGTAGAAGAAATGCAGTTGTCAAAATGGAATGTTGCTATGTCACCTAAATCTTAATTCATGGAGACTGACAAGGGAAACCAATACGAACATACAATCCCATGTGATGGAACACATTACTAGAAACATGGCCAACTGCACCAGTAAGGTTAACACAGGAGAATGCTGAGTTTTCTGGCAAAGTCTCTCAGAAAAAGCAAAGGTCTATAGAAAGCATCCATCAGAAAGGTAAGTCCTTATTGACAATCAAACTAAGAAAGACCTTCACCCCAAAATAAATTGGCAGAGAAGCCACAGCGATGACAGCACTTTGAAAGCGGAATTTCCCCATCATGTGAAAGTATTTAAAGGAGGAACTCTTCACTGCTGTAAAAATCCTCAAAGGAAACCCTGCCCCTACTCCTAATAATAAGGCAAGTGCTTCAAAGGGTGATAGGCAAAGACTGAAGCAATCTGGGTCTTGTTGAGAAAATTATCTTGAGCAAAAGGGGGAGGGGGATGTGTTTATGTCAGTTTTGACATTAAAGAAAGACTATCCATCCTCCTTTCTCTAGGATTTCCCTTTTGGTCTTCTCATCTAACAAAACATTATTTGTTTTGGATGCATTCCATGCACTTTTTAAAAGAAAAGTCATGTGAAAACCTGTATAAACAGAGTTGGCTCACCCACCCCCAAAACATCCCTTTGCTTCCATTTGATGAGGTTGGATTTGGATGTATTATCATTTTATTTCCAAGAATAGAAACTGTTCTTTTAAGATATTGGCCTGTTATTATTAAGAATATCTTACATTCATTAAATAGATTTTCCCCTCAAAGAATTCTCATCTTCAGTAGCAAATAAATACAGGTACTACAACTAAAGCAGACAGTAACAGTTCTGCTTCAGTTTTATCCAACCAGCAGGCTAAATTAATCTGCAGACAAACTTAATATTGCTGGTATAATGTGAAGCAAATCCAGGATGTGGTGTTTATATCTCAGATATAAGAGCAAGTGATCCAGTTTATTTATTAATAGTAGCTCCTCAATGCTTGCTATCATCTACACTGCAATGGTTATGGTATTTTATTACACTACAGCAAAAAAGAACTAGTCCTTCTCACCCATAATGTAGCTTAATGAAGCTGCTCTGAGTCTACTGGAACCCATAGTGAATAGTAGCACAGCTCTCCACGAGTAGTGTTCTTTTGACAAATTTTAAGTGTTTCATTCCAACTGCCTCCTGAGAAAAACCTTCTCAGCTCTATGTCCCAACCTTTCCTCCTTCTTCACAAAAATCTTTGAAATAAATTGTTAAAACTAGCAGTGGATTATAAACAAGTTGAAGTCAGTGCCATCTGTACCATGTTTAGGAAATGTGGCCCTTATTCCCTTGCTCTTAGTTTAATAAATATTGCTATACAACTTCCACTTCCCTACATCCTCCCGCAACCCCAGACAAAAACTAGAAACCCCAGTAAGTTACCTACGTGACCCATCAGCAGAACACAGCAGAATCTACCATGACCAAGAAGTCATTGAACCAGAAAGTAATTTCAAATATTTTGGTATCTTCAAATGCATAATAAACCTGTGCACAATAAATCCCAGTTGGGCTTGGGTGATTGTTTAATAATGATATGTATTTGAGCATGGTTTTGGTGAAACAAGCTGGAGATTTGCAGATCTATATTTTTATGTGTATATTAATTTGCACAGCTCTATAATTCTAGGGCCATATTTCAAAATTTGTAGCTGTTACTGTCTCTGAAGCCAAAATCTGTTATCCTCATTGACTGTAATTTACCTTAATAGCTACCTCAAGCTAAATAACAAAACTCTTTATGAAGACCCCCCCGCTAACAAGAATTGTTTGAAGTTTAGAGCTCTGATTCTTGCCCAGTTATTCATTTCAGTTGACACTTCAAGTATAACTTCAATCTCACTTTTAAAAGGATGATTCTCTATTCCTCTTCAAAGACTCATAAGTTTGTGAGAATCAATCAAATATGAGTGTAGTAGAAAATCAAATAATGCGAGATGACTTCTAGTGAAATATTCAGTTTAAATTCTCCCCACTCCTGTGGACAACCATGTTTAACAAGTTTTTCATTTACGTCTAAAAAATGTTTATGCCACCTACCTCTTGATTCCTTCATTTTAAATCTGTGCTGCCCAGTATAGTACCTACCACTTACATGTCACAATTTAAATTTAAATTAATTACAATTAAATAAAATTAAAATTTGCAGTTCCTCAGTCACACTAGCCACATTTCCAGTTCTCAACAGTTACACGTAGTTAATGGCTACTACACTGGCCACCATCATTACCACAGATATTAAACATTTCCACCATGAACAGGGCTGTTTTAGACATTAAAAATTGATTCTTTCTGTGAAAAATGAAAATTTAGTATTCATACTTATATTAACTCCCCTCCCTTCCCTTTCCAATATTGATTATATCATTTTTAATTCATTGAAAACCTTGTTTAGTATACCTGCCTCTTGAACTAGAATGTAAGTTCAGTAAGAGCAGGGAGTTGGTTTTCTTTGCCAATGTATTGCCAATCACCTAAAACAGAGCCTGTGATATAAGAGGCATTGCAAAAAACTATCTGATAAATAACAAACAAAGGCATGGCTACCCTGTATCTTAGTATCAGGACTCTCCACTCTGTACGGTGGCCTTGGCACCCCAGTCCTCCCTTCACATACTCTCACCCCCATTCCTAGTAAACAGCATTGGTATTACTATGCGTATGTACAAGGTGATTGCTGAAGAGCTAAAGAGTGATGGGATTCTCTCTCTTTGGCCAAGAGTCCAATTGTCATAATCTGTTTTCTTACCTATCATGTTTTCTTTTATTTTCTGCTTGGACCATGACTTCACTATACATCTGTATGAAATTTCTCTGTAATTCAACATTCTAATTTTTGAAATTTTAATTACAGCTATTTCAAACATAAACAAAACTACACAGAATATTAACAGTATCCGTGATTTAGCAGATACCAACAGCCTAGATTTAACAGACAACATTTTTTCTAGATTGGCTTCAGATTTTTCCCTTTTTCTAACAAAATAAAATGTCACAGTTTTAGTCATATAAACTTTCTCCCTTACTTCTATGCTTTCTAGTGCCCCAAAGATAATTGTTCATGAACCATTTCTGTATTGTTTTGATTCATCTTCTACATATTTCTACATCCATAAACACTATATAATGTTTTAAACTTTTAAAAATTTATATAAATGACATTGCATTCGTTTGATAACTTATGTTTTTACATCAGTCCTGGTCTCTAGTTGTGGTGTTCAGGCTTTTTTTTTTTTTTTCACAGCATCGTCTTATTTTTTAAGTGAAAGATTTCAAGTGACTGTGAGAACATGAATTAGAGTTGTTTTAGTTTTTCCATTATTCTGTAAAACATCTCTGCTTCTTCTTGGGCAATTGCTCTCTTTATCTTGCTTTTTGCCTTTCATGCTCTACATTGTCTTTGTTCAACCATTTCTATTGAAGAATGAAGGTGTGGATCAGTTCTCCTGTGCTATCAGAGACAGTACGGGCTTTTTTCCTTACTAGCCTACTCTGAATAGAGAAGCTGAATGGAAGTTCTGGGAATATTGTCATCTTTTGCTGGGGGACTGGGGTCTATCCCAGGGTTCCCTGAATACCTGGCTAGGGAATATACTCCTTACTCTGGAGTCTAACACCTCAGTAGCAGCCCCAGTTCTCCCAGACAGGCTGTTTAATATCTTAAGAAAGCAGTCTTCCAGGTTTGTTGTTTTTTCTTCCTGTGAGTAATTGATGATCTGTCATCCTACATATGAAAGTGAGGAAGATGTAAAACTGGTCTAGCTGTTCTTTAGACTCAATTAAACACCTTGTTGTCAGTCCCCCATTTTGCTCTTGATAGTCCTGTACTCTGAGCCTCTGTAATTCTTCTGGGCATTTCTGCAACAACTCCTGTTATATATTTTGGGCTGCAGCTTTCTTTAATCACTAATACCCATTAATGAATTCACACACTTTTTTTTTCTTGGAAATATTGTGTAAAATTTCTTGTCTGCTCAAGACCCTGTCTCCCATTCCACTTCTCTTTGCTAGGGGGTCTCTTCCTCTGCTTTTTTCTTCTTTTTTTTACTCTCACTTTAAAGGGGTCTCTTGGGAGAGAGGGAAACAAAACATGTACACTTGGTCTACCATCTTTAAAAAGAAGCAGAGATTTCTTTTTAACAAACTACAGATTTTAGTCTCTTGATCTCATAATATTTTATGGAAAGAAGCAATAGATTTCAAGCATCATAATTTATCTGCTAACCACTATTTTATTACTTTTTATCTCGCTGATAAAAATACCAAAATCAATGTAAAGTTTAGCAGTTTTCAATGGCTCAGATTTGACTGGCTGAAAGTGTTTATGAACTAATTGTATGAGATTAACACTAACTTTTTGACATCTACAATGCCCTCTGAGTTGGAATCAAGGCAGGTCAGCTTAGTCTCCTCTCTGACTGGTTCAGTGGTAAGAAAGTTCTTAGACCACTTTTCAACTTTATATTTGGTTGTTTGCTATGGTTTGAGAATTTATTGCATTTCTGCCCTTCTGCCACTGCAAATATAAGAATCCCCCTATATTTGCTGACACGATTTCATTACTGCAAACAAACAATCGTCTCAAGAGGCAAACTATTCCAGTCAAGAAATTTGGATTAATAGTAATTATGGCAAAAAGAAAATCATTGGTTTGGGCAAACAGTTGTCCATTCTGCATTCAGCCTTATGAAGTAGTACCTCAAATAAAAATGACAGAAAATGTATCCTGAAAAGCAGGGAATTTAGAATGCACATATAATTAGCATAGACTCAAAAGTCATGAAGATAAGAAATGCTAGTGAAATTTAAATACAATTTATTATTCAAGAATTAATTTTATTTTGGTTACTAGTTACCTTGCTTTTTCATTTGTAATCTAGTAACCCAGTAGTTCTAAAAACAATGGTACTGCTGCCAAGGACCTTCGAATGGCATGCTGACTGGGGGCCACCTGAAGGCTTTTAAGCAGACTAGCAGCATGATCAGATTTGTGTTTTGGAAGACAGCTTTGGAAGCAGGTTGGAGGGTGAGGGACAATAGGGAGCATGAAACAGATATCTCAAATGGAACACAAGTAATGAAGCTAAATGAAGACATTTGCCATGGGATTATCGCTGGGGAGAGATCACAGACTAAGAGAGCAGAATTCACTGATTTTGGTGACCGATACTCATGGGGGAGTGAAGGAGAAGGGAAGGGTCAAATTGTTACTAGGCTTCCAGTTTGTATGACTAGGTGAATCATGCTACTCATACCTTTTTTTTTTCAGGAAAATAATAAAACCAGTTTCTTGTGTAAAAATGATACAGATGTGAAAGTCATAAGAGTAGAGAGGACAGTATGGTAGGGATGAGGATATACAGGAGGTGACAATAATGGGCATGGAGACCCAGACAGGTAATTAAATGGTGAGCTGAAGAATAAGAGCTGGTGAAGGGGATAAAAAAGAGCCTTTTAAGAAATAGGAGGAAGACAACGGAACCAAGACTGAGTCAGATACTAGAAAATTGTTTAAGGTTGGAAAAGAGATAGCAGTGACAATCTACAGCAAGGACAAGCCAGGATCTGAGAGGAGACTGCTAAACTCAACAATCAGGAGGTCTGGTGGTTAGAAAGAGCCATGTCAATACAAGGACAAGAGAATCAGAACCCTGGTGGGTTAAAAAGCATAGGTAAAGTGGAGAGAGTGAACAAAGACAGCATTTTAAAAAGGTTGACAGGGAAGGAAGGTAAACTGGGTTGATGGCTAGCGGGATTGCATAATAATGTTTGTGCTAAAAGATTTGGATCCTGAGGATCCCTCCCACTGATCCCACCTTTCTCCATTTTCTAAAATGTTTAAATTATTACAATATTCGATTTCTAATGGAATTTTTACAATAAAATGAGTGACATGAAAATATCAAGACATGCTAAACATCTTAAGCATTACTAAAATGCTCCTTATGATAGTGAATTGAAGCTATATTTGAAGAAAGACTAAAAAACTAAAATAAAATTCCCCTAGAATCCTTATCTTATTATTTTGTTGTTCCTCATAGGTTTTAATCAAGTTGAGAGTCACGAGTGTAATGTTTTAAATCACCATGGTAATCTATTTTGTTTTTTGGCACAAAGCAGGTGCTCAATAAATACAACTGAATAAATGAATCCAGAGTTTTCTCTAGGTCAAGTTCTTCTGTCAGACATGATCATAGCACTCAGTATTTTCTCTTCAAAGCATGTAGCACCATTTGTAATTACTTATTTATCTGGGTACTATTTTTTTTAATGTCTGCTTCTTTGAACTCCATGAAGCCGTGATTGCTTTCTTTCCTACTATATATCCTCAACACCTAGCTCATGTAAATATTTGTTCAGTGAATTACTTATAAAGAAAATATTGAGATAAAGATAATGGCATGAGAGGTGAGACAAAGGCTTCCTCCTAAAACCACATATAATATGAAAATATAATTAATATGACTAATCCTGAAAGAGCAACAGGAAGAGGGTTATGTCAAATTGCATACACCTGGAGAAAAGAATAAACCTCACAGGACAGGGTAATGTACCAAAGCCATGGCCCAGTGGAACCCAAGCCCTTACCCCACCCCAGCTCACCAGTGTGAGGGAGCGGGAGGGAGTAGAGGCCTGGGACTGCTGAATACCTAACTCCGAGGATCTGCTCTGGGAGCACAAACCTACATTTCATGGTGCTTTCATGATACTCTCATGATTAGGGGATTGGAAAGCTAAGACAGGCAGAATACCTGGAGAGGCTGAGACTCCAGCTACTTGTGGAAAGCAGGGATCCATATCCAGTTGCTCTGGGACATAAGAAAGGTGGACAGTCTAAGAGACTTCCTAGCAGCAAGAGGGCTGCTAAAGGGGTAAGGATTGCACAGATCTTACTGCTCAGGAGAAAGGACAGGTAGACAAAATTGTCCAGGTGCACTGTGCCCAGCAGGTTGAGAGCTTTCAGGAGCTTAAAGTGCTCCAGCTCCCTGACTGGCTACATAGCTTGAAGGACCCCCTCTGTGATACGCAGCCCACTGCAACATTCTCCTGGCCAGCCCCACCTAGCTCGTAAACTGGCAAACCTTACCCTTGCATTGGGCCAGCCAAAGGGAAGCCCCGTCTACAGCAACTACAAACACAAAGCATAGAGGCTTATACCTGTGTGCCTGGCCCACTGGTTCTGGCAGAGGAAACAGGCAGAGAAGCCAGAAGCAGGAAACAGCTATTTCCTCCACCTAGGCACCAATATTACTACCTTGTGACTGCCAACATTGCTTCAGAGGCTGAGCAGCTCCAGAGAGCAGAGCTTCTGGGCACTAGAGGGCATCATATACAAATACAAAAAGCCAAAGAAACCTGGTTCAAAATAAAATTATGAATATAACACCTGAGAAAGAGTCAAATGAAATCAAACTCATGAATCTTCCTGAAAGGGATTTCAAAAAAATATCATTAACATGCTCATGGAGGCACAGAAAAATATTCAAAAACTCAGGAATGAATTCCAGTTGGAGTTCCATTCATTGAAGAGTACAATGGAGGGTATCAAAAGCAGATTAGATACAGTGGAGGAGATGATAAATGAAATAGAAATTAGAGAAAAGGAATACAAAGAAGCTCAGGCAAAAAGAGAAAAAGTAATCTCAAAGAATGAAAGAATATTGAGAGAATTGTGTGACAAATCCAAATGGAACAATATTTGCATTATAGGGGAACCATAAGAAGAAGAGAGAGAAAAAGGGATAGAATGTATCTTTGAGGAGGTAATTGATGAAAACTTCCCAATCTGGGGAAGAAAATAGTCTCCCAGGCCATGGAGGTGCACAGATCTCCCAACACAAGGGAACCAAGGAAGATAGCATCAAGACATATAGTAATTAAAATGGCAAAGATCAAGGATAAGGACAGACTATTAAAAGCAGCCAGAGAGAGAAATAAGATCACATACAAAGGAAAACCCATCAGGCTCTCATCATACTTCTCAGTGGAAACCTTACAAGCCAGAAGGGAGTAGCATGATGTATTTAATGCAATGAAGCAGAAGGACCCAGAAACAAGAATACTTTATTCAGCAACATTATCATTTAAATTTGAAGGAGGGATTAAACAATGTCCAGATAAGCAAAAGCTGAGAGAATTTACTCCCCACAAACCATCTCTACAGTGTATTTTGGAGGGAATGCTATAGACAGAGGTAATCCTAAGGTTTAATAGCTGTCACCAGAGGTAATAAAACCACAGTAAAGAAAGTAGAAGTTAATTACTAAGCAAATGCAAAATTAAATCAATGATCCTCAAAGTCAATCAAGGGATAGACAAAGAGTACAGAATATGATACCTAATATATAAATAATGGAGGAGAAAGAAAAAGGAGGAGAAAAAAAACAGAACTTTAGATTGTGTTTGTAATAGCACGTTAAGTGAGTTAAGTTAGACACTTAGATAGGAAGCAAGTTAACCTGGAACCTTTGGTAACCACAAATCTAAAGCCTGCAATGGCAATAAGTACATACCTATCAATAATCACCCTAAATGTAAATGGACTGAAAGCACTAATCAAAAGATATATAGAGTCATTGAATGAATAAAAGAACAAGACCCATTTATATGCTGCCTACAAGAGACTCACTTTAAACCCAAAGACATATACAGACTAAAAGTGAAGAGATGGAAAAAAGATATTTCATGCAACTAATAGGGAGAAAAAAGCAGAAGTTGCAGTATTTGTATCAGACAAAATAGACATCAAAACAAAGAAAGTCACAAGAGACAAAGAAGGACATTACCTAATGATAAAAGGGTCAATTCAACAAGAAGATATAACCGTTATAAGTATCTACGCACCCAACACAGGAGCACCTACATATGTGAAACAAATAGTTACAGAATTAAAAGGGGAAATAGAATGCAATGCATTCATTCTAGGAGACTTCAACACTCTACTCACTCTGAAGGACAAATTAACCAGACAGAAAATAAGTAAGGAGACAGAGGCCCTGTAAAACACATTAGAACAGATGGACCTAAGAGACATCTACAGAACTCTACACCCAAAAGCAGCAGAATTCACGTTCTTCTCAAGTGCACATGGAACGTTTTTAAGAATAGATCATATACTAGGCCACAAAAAGAGCTTTGGTTAATTCAAAAAGACTGAAATTGTACCAACCAGTTTCTCAGACCACAAAGGTATGAAACTAGAAATAAATTATGCAAAGAAAATGAAATATCCAACAAACATATGGAGGCTTAACAACATGCCCCTAAATAACCAAAGGATCAATGATCAACAAAAACAGAGTTCAAGCAATATATGGAGACAAATGACAACAATAATTATTCAACACCACAAACTCTTTGGGACACAGTGAAGGCCGTGCTGAGAGGAAAGTATATTACAATGCAGGCCTTCCTCAGGAGAGAAGAACAATCCCATATGAACACTTTAAACTCATGATTAACAAAACTAGAAAAAGAAGAACAAATGTGGCCCAAAGTCAGTAGAAGGAGGGATACAATAAAGATTAGAGCAGAAATAAATATAATCAAGAAGAATAAAACAATAGGAAGAATCAATGAAAGCAAGAGCTGGTTCTTCAATAAAATAAACAAAATAGATAAACCCCTAGCCAGACTTATCAAGAAAAAAAGAGTCTACACACATAAACAGAATCAGAAATGAGAAAGGAAAAATCACTATGGACAACATAGAAATACAAAGAATTATTAGAGAATACAATGAAAAATTATATGCTAACAAACTAGATAACCTAGAAGAAATGGATAACTTTCTACAAAAATACAACCTTCCAAGGGTGACCTAGAAAGAAACAGAAAATCTGAACAGACCAATTACCAGCAATGAAATTGAGTTGGTAATAAAAAACTACCTAAGAACAATACTCCTGAGCTAGATGGCTTCACTGCTGAATTTTATCAAACATTTAGTGAAGAGCTAATACCCATCCTCCTCAAAGTTTTCCAAAGAGTAGAAGAGGGAATACTTCCAAACTCATTCTATGAGGCCAGCATCACTCTAATACCAAAACCAGGCAAAGACACCACAAAAAAAGAAAATTACTGACCAATATCCCTTATGACCATAGATGCAAAAATCCTCAACAAAATATTAGCAAACAGAATTCAAAAATATATCAAAAAGATCATTCATCATGATCAAGTAGGATTTATACCAGGGATGCAAGGATGGTACAACATTGCAAAATCCATCAACATCATTCACCACATCAAAAAAAGGAAGGGCAAAAATCACATGATCATTTCCATAGATGCTAAAAAAGCATTTGACAAAATTCAACATCCATTCATGATAAAAACTCTCAACAAAATGGGTATACAGGGCAAGTACCTCAACATAATAAAGGCCATATATGACAAAACCACAGCCAACATTACACTTAACAGTGAGAAGCTGAAAGCTTTTCCTTTAAGATTGGGAACAAGACAAGGATGCCCACTCTCCCCACTTCTATTCAACATAGTACTGGAGGTCCTAGGCATGGCAATTAGACAACACAAAGAAATAAAAGGCATCCAGACTGGCAAGGAAGAAGATAACTGTCCCTATTTGCAGATGACACGAAATTGTACTAAAAAACCCTAAAGAATCTATTTCAAAACTACTAAATCTAATATTTGAATTCAGCAAAGTTACAGGATACAAAATTAATACAGAGAAATCTGTTGCATTCCTATACACTAATGATGAACTAGAAGAAAGAGAAACCAGGAAACATTCACATTTGGTGCATTTACAATTGCACCAAAAAGAATAAAATACCTAGGATTAAACCTAACCAAGGAAGTGAACGACCTATGCTCTGAAAAATACCAGACACTCATGAGAGAAATTAAAGAAGATACCAATAAATGGAAACATGTCTCATACTCATGGATAGGAAGAATTAATATTGTCAAAATGGCCATCCTGCCTAAAGCAATCTATAGATTTAATGCAATTCCTATCAAAATACCAACACTATTCTTCAATGAACTAGAGAAAATGGTTCTAAAATTCATATGGGACTACAAAAGACCCCGAATAGCCAAAGCAACCCTGAGAAGGAAGAATAAAGCAGGGGGGATTATGCTCCCCAACTTCAAGCTCTACTACAAAGCCACAGTAATCAAGACAATTTGATACTGGCACAAGAACAGAACCACAGACCAATGGAACAGACTAGAGAGCCCTGATATAAACCCAACCATATATGGTCGATTAATATACAATCAAGGAGCCATGGACATAGAATGGGTAAATGACAGCCTCTTCAACAGTTGGTGTTGTCAAAACTGGGCACCTACATGCAAGAGCATGAAACTGGATTATGGTTTAACCCCATACACAAAAGTAAAGTCGAAATGCATCAAAGTTCTGTATGTAAGTCATGAAACTATAAAACTCTTAGAAGACAATATAGGCAAAAATATCCTAAATATAAGCATGAGCAACTTTTTCCTGGACGCATCTCCTTGAGCAAAGGAAATGAAAGCAAAAATGAACACATGGGAATACATCAAACTAAAAAGTTTCTGTACAGCAAAGCAAAGGATACCATCAACAGAACAAAAAGGCATCCTACAGTATGGGAGAATATATTTGTAAATGACATATCTGACAAGGGGTTAACATCCAAAATATATAAAGAACTCATGTACCTAATACCCAAAAAGCAAATAACCCAATTTAAAAATGGGCTGGGGGAAGATGGCGCGTGAGTAGAGCAGCGGAAATCTCCTCCCAAAAACACATATATTTATGAAAATATAACAAAGACAACTCTTCTTAGAATAGAGACCAGAGGACACAGGACAATATCTAGACCACATCCACACCTGCGAGAACCCAGTGCCTCGCGAAGGGGGTAAGATACAAGCCGCGGCTCGGTGGGACCCGAGCGCCCCTCCCCCCAGCTCCCAGCAGGAGGAGAGGAGTTGGAGTAGGGAGGGAGAGGGAGCCCATGACTGCTGAACACCCAGCCCAAGCCATCAGGACCAGAGCGCAGACATAGTGCATGCATGGGGTCCTGGATACTAGGGAAACAGGGCAGCAAGACCGGTGAGCGGGTCCCTAGGCCAGTGCCGGAGAACAAAGAAAAGCAAGCGGCTTTTTTTTTTTTTTTTGGCGAGTGCTTTTTGGAAGTCTTAAAGGGACAGGGACCCCAATACTAGGGAAACAGGGCAGCAAGACCGGTGAGTGAGTCCCTGAGGCCAGTGCCTGAGAACAAATAAAAGCGAGCAGCTTTATTTATTTATTTATTTATATTTTAATTATTTATTTAATTTTGTTGTTGTTTTGTTTTGGCGAGTGCTTTTTGGAAGTCTTAAAGGGACAGGGCGGGACACTTAGTCCAGAGGCAGGGAATCTGGGGATCTCTGCAGGGATATGGAGGCTCCTCACAGAGATAAATAGCCTCCTGGCCGCTCCCCCTCCAACGCAGCACCACCATTTTGGAGCAACAGCCCGAGCCAGGCCACACCCACAGCAACAGCGGAGATAAACTCCATAGCAGCTGGGCAGGAATCAGAAGCCCTGTCTGAGCGCAGCTGCCCAGCACAAGCCACTAGAGGTCGCTGTTCTCCCAGGAGAGGAAGGCCACAAACCAACCAGAAGGGAAGTTCTTCCAGCCGTCACTCATCCCAGCTCTGCAAACAATTTCTATCACTATGAAAAGGCAAAATTACAGGCAAACCAAGATCACACAGACAACACTAGAGAAGGAGACAGACCTAAGCAGTCTTCCTGAAAAATAATTCAAAATAAAAATCATAAACATGCTGATGGAGATGCAGAGAAAAATGCAAGAGCAATGGGATGAAGTCCGGAGGGAGATCACAGATGCCAGGAAGGAGATTACAGAAGTGAAACAAACTCTGGAAGGATTTATAAGCAGAATGGGTAAGATGCAAGAGGCCATTGATAGAATAGAAACCAGAGAACAGGAACGCATAGAAGCTGACATAGAGAGAGATAAAAGGATATCTAGGAATGTAACAATATTAAGAGAACTGTGTGACCAATCCAAAAGAAATAATATCTGTATTATAGGAGTACCAGAAGAAGAAGAGAGAGAAAAAGGGATAGAAAGTGTCTTTGAAGAAATAACTACTGAAAACTTCCCCAAACTGTGGGAGGAAATAATCGAACAGACCACGGAAATACACAGAACCCCCAACAGAAAGGACCCAAGGAGGACAACACCAAGACACATAATAATTAAAATGGCAAAGATCAAGGACAAGGAAAGAGTTTTAAAGGCAGCTAGAGAGAAAAAGGTCACCTATAAAGGAAAACCCATCAGGCTATCATCAGACTTCTCGACAGAAACGTTACCAGCCAGAAGAGAATGGCATGATATATTTAATGCAATGAAACAGAAGGGCCTTGAACCAAGGATACTGTATCCAGCACGATTATCATTTAAATATGATGGAGGGATTAAACAATTCCCAGACAAGCAAAAGCTGAGGGAATTTGCCTCCCACAAACCACGTCTACAGGGCATCTTATGGGGACTGCTCTAGATGGGAGCACTCCTAAAAAGAGCACAGAACAAAACACCCAACATATGAAGAATGAAGGAGGAGGAATAAGAAGGGAGAGAAGAAAAGAATCTCCAGACAGTGTATATAACAGCTCAATAAGCGAGCTAAGTTAGGCAGTAATATACTAAAGAGGCTAACCTTGAACATTTCGTAACCATGAATTTAAAGCTTGCAAAGGCAATAAGTACATATCTTTCAATACTCACCCTAAATGTAAATGGACTTAATGCACCAATCAAAAGACACAGAGTAATAGAATGGATAAAAAAAGCAAGACCCATCTACATGCTGCTTACAAGAAACTCACCTCAAACCCAAAGACATGCACAGACTAAATGTCAAGGGATGGAAAAACATATTTCAGGCAAACAACAGCGAGAAGAAAGCAGGGGTTGCAGTACTAATATCAGACAAAATAGACTTCAAAACAAAGAAAGTAACAAGAGATAAAGAAGGACACTACATAATGATAAAGGGCTCAGTCCAACAAGAGGATATAACCATTCTGAATATATATGCACCCAACACAGGAGCACCAGCATATGTGAAACAAATACAAACAGAACTAAAGGGGGAAATAGACTGCAATGCATTCATTTTAGGAGACTTCAACACATCACTCACCCCAAAGGATAGATCCACTGGGCAGAAAATAAGTAAGGACACAGAGGCACTGAACAACACAGTAGAACAGATGGACCTAATAGACATCTATAGAACTCTACATCCAAAAGCAACAGCATATACATTCTTCTCAAGTGCACATGGAACATTCTCCAGAATAGACCACATACTAGCCCACAAAAAGAGCCTCAGTAAATTCCAAAATATTGAAATTCTACCAACCAATTTTTCCGACCACAAAGGTATAAAACTAGAAATAAATTCTACAAAGAAAACAAAAACGCTCAGAAACACATGGAGGCTTAACAACATGCTACTAAATAATCAATGGATCAATGAACAAATTAAAATAGAGATCAAGGAATATATGGAAACAAATGACAACAACACAAAGCCCCAACTTCTGTGGCATGCAGCGAAAGCAGTCTTAAGAGGAAAGTATATAACGATCCAGGCACACTTGAAGAAGGAAGAACAATCCCAAATGAATAGTCTAACATCACAATTATCGAAACTGGAAAAAGAAGAACAAATGAGGCCTAAAGTCAGCAGAAGGAGGGACATAATAAAGATCAGAGAAGAAATAAACAAAATTGAGAAGAATAAAACAATAGCAAAAATCAATGAAACCAAGAGCTGGTTCTTTGAGAAAATAAACAAAACAGATAAGCCTCTAGCCAAACTTATTAAGAGAAAAAGAGAATCAACACAAATCAACAGAATCAGAAATGAGAACGGAAAAATCACGACAGACTCCACAGAAATACAAAGAATTACTAAAGACAACTATGAAAACCTATATGCCAACAAGTTGGAAAACCTAGAAGAAATGGACAACTTCCTAGAAAAATACAACCTTCCAAGACTGACCAAGGAAGAAACACAAAAGTTAAACCAATTATGAGCAAAGAAATTGAAATGGTAATCAAAAAACTACCCAAGAACAAAACCCCCGAGCCAGACGGATTTACCTCAGAATTTTATCAGACACACAGAGAAGACATAATACCCATTCTCCTTAAAGTTTTCCAAAAAATAGAAGAGGAGGGAATACTCCCAAACTCATTCTATGAAGCCAATATCACCCTAATACCAAAACCAGGCAAAGACCCCACCAAAAAAGAAAACTATAGACCAATATCCTTGATGAACATAGATGCAAAAATACTCAACAAAATATTAGCAAACCGAATTCAAAAATACATCAAAAGGATCGTACACCATGAGCAAGTGGGATTCATCCCAGGGATGCAAGGATGGTACAACATTCAAAAATCCATCAACATCATCCACCACATCAACAGAAAGAAAGACAAAAACCACATGATCATCTCCATAGATGCTGAAAAAGCATTTGACAAAATTCAACATCCATTCATGATAAAAACTCTCAGCAAAATGGGTATAGAGGGCAAGTACCTCAACATAATAAAGGCCATATATGATAAACCCACAGCCAACATTATACTGAACAGCAAGAAGCTAAAAGCTCTTCCTCTGAGATCGGGAACTAGACAGGGATACCCACTCTCCCCACTGTAACATAGGACTGGAGGTCCTAGCCACAGCAATCAGACAAAACAAAGAAATACAAGGAATTCAGATTGGTAAAGAAGAAGTTAAACTGTCACTATTTGCAGATGACATGATATTGTACATAAAAAACCCTAAAGACTTCACTCTAAAACTACAAGAACTGATATCGGAATACAGCAAAGTTGCAGGATACAAAATCAACACACAGAAATCTGTGGCTTTCCTATACACTAACAATGAACCAATAGAAAGAGAAATCAGGAAAACAATTCCATTCACAATTACATCAAAAAGCATAAAATACCTAGGAATAAACCTAACCAAAGAAGTGAAAGACCTATACCCTGAAAACTACAAGTCACTCTTAAGAGAAATTAAAGGGGACACTAACAAATGGAAACTCATCCCATGCTCATGGCTAGGAAGAATTAATATTGTCAAAATGGCCATCCTGCCCAAAGCAATATACAGATTTGATGCAATCCCTATCAAATTACCAACAACATTCTTCAACAAACTGGAACAAATACTGCAAAAATTCATATGGAAACACCAAAGACCCTGAATAGCCAAAGCAATCCTAAAAAAGAAGAATAAAGTAGGGGGTATCTCACTCCCCAACTTCAAGCTCTACCGCAAAGCCATAGTAATCAAGACAATTTGGTACTGGCACAAGAACAGAGCTACAGACCAGTGGAACAGATTAGAGACTCCAGAAATTAACCCAAACATACATGGACATACAATGGGGAAATGACAGTCTCTTCAACAGATGTTGCTGGCAAAACTGGACAGCTACATGTAGGAGAATGAAACTGGACCATTGTCTAACCCCATTCACAAAAGTAAATTCAAAATGGATCAAAGACCTGAATGTAAGTCATGAAACCATAAAACTCTTAGAAAAAAACATAGGCAAAAACCTCTTAGACATAAACATGTGACCTCTTTTTGATCATATTTCCCTGGGCAAGGAAAACAACAGCAAAAATGAACAAGTGGGACTATATTAAGCTGAAAAGCTTCTGTACAGCAAAAAACACCATCAATAGAACAAGAAGGAACCCTCAGTATGGGAGAATATATTTGGAAATGACAGATCCGATAAAGGCTTGACATCCAAAATATATAAAGAGCTCACACACCTCAACAAACAAAAAACAAATAATCCAATTAAAAAATGGGCAGAGGAACTGAACAGACAGTTCTCCAAAAAAGAAATACAGATGGTCAGCAGACACATGAAAAGATGCTCCACATCGCTAATTATCAGAGAAATGCAAATTAAAACCACAATGAGGTATCACCTCACACCAGTAAGGATGGCTGACATCCAAAAGACAAACAACAACAAATGTTGGCAAGGTTGTGGAGAAAGGGGAACCCTCCTACACTGCTGGTGGGAATGTATATTAGTTCAACCATTGTGGAAAGCAGTATGGAGGTTCCTCAAAATGCTCAAAATAGACTTACCATTTGACCCAGGAATACCACTCCTAGGAATTTACCCTAAGAATGCAGCACTCCAGTTTGAAAAAGACAGATGCACCCCTATGTTTATCGCAACACTATTTACAATAGCCAAGAAATGGAAGCAACCTAAGTGTCCATCAGTAGATGAATGGATAAAGAAGATGTGGTACATATACACAATGGAATACTACTCAGCCATAAGAAGAAAACAAATCCTACCATTTGCAACAACATGGATGGAGCTAGAGGGTATTATGCTCAGTGAAATAAGCCAAGTGGAGAAAGAGAAATATCAAATGATTTCACTCATCTGTGGAGTATAAGAACAAAGGAAAAACTGAAGGAACAAAACAGCAGCAGAATCACAGAACCCAAGAATGGACTAACAGGTACCAAAGGGAAAGGGACTGGGGAGGATGGGTGGATAGGGAGGGATAAGGGGGTGAAGAGGAAAGGGGGTATTATGATTAGCATGCATAATGGGGGTGGGTGGGAGAAAGGGGAGGGGTGTACAACACAGAGAAGAGAAGTAGTAATGCTACAACATTTTGCTATGCTGATGGACAGTGACTGTAAAGGGATTTGTGGGGGGGACCTGGTATAGGGGAGAGCATAGTAAACATAATATTCTTTAATTGTAGATTAATGATAACAAAAAAAAATGAAAGAAAAGGGGGATTACTCCCTGATAGGATAAAACTAACTGTAGATCAATGATTAAACCATGCTTTAAATATCCTTAATTTTGATCATTTAAAGGGTGTCAGATGATCAGCTATGGAAGTACATTTTTCTGATAATATTCCTTTCTCTTAAAAAAAAAGCAGTTTCTGTGTGGTGATCTCCAATAAGTTCTTCACAATGGTATAAAGGGCATATCAAAGTGTGGGCAAAAGGTTTGTTTGTGTTTATATAGAGGATCAAAGCCTAATTTGGCTACCCAGAAAATGAATTACGATACGATATGAAGAAGAACTTCCAACATCAACATTATCTGGAAGAGTCATTCCAGAAGATGAACATCAAAAAACTTCATTCAACAAAGATCCTGGCACTGTTGCAGTTGTAGCTGCATTCATCCCACTGGTTCCTGGACTTGCCATTGGAATGAAGAAGGAGATATCTAAACTGGCCTGTACATACAGTAAAACAACAAATTTGACTGGATCTATACTGTCGGAACTCAACCAAGAATTAGGAGAAGTGCAAGTTGCAGTGCTCCAAAATCTTGCGACTACAGACTATCTACTGTTAAAAGAACATATGGGATGTGAACAGTTCCCAGGAATGTGTTCTTTTAATTTGTCTGATTTTTCTCAAACTATTCAAATTCAGTTAGACAATATCCATCGTATTATTGATAAGTTTTCACAAATGCCTAGGGTGCCTAACTGGTTTTCTTGGTTTCACTGGAGATGGCTGGTAATTGTAGGTCTGCTTTGGTTATGTAGCTGTATTCCTATTATGTTAATGTGTGTACACAATTTAATTAGTAGTTTAAAACCTATACATGCTTATGTTACTCTACAGGAAGATATGTCAAAGAAATAATCTTCCCATGTTTTCTTCTGTCTGCTACTTCTATAGCTTTTCATCTTCCTTCCTAATTACAACCCTTAAGTAGAATTCATGCCTCAATAACGAAATTACCGAGTATCATAATTCCTCCAAGTGGTAAAGATACCTCAAGACAAATGCTGGGCATAGAAGCCACGGGGCATAAATCTGCAAAGAAGTAAAAAGCTAACCTTTTCAAACAATATGGCTTCTCTCTCACTTACCAACTTTAAATCTCCCTGTATGGCCCCGGAAGATGACTGGTTAGCCAGAGACGGGTAAGATTCCTCAAGGGAGGAAAAACCTAAGACAGGCACAGTCACAGGGGGGCCATCAGGTGAGAAATTGGGGATCAACAGAGGTGAGGCTTAGAACCCCACTCCCCCTGTTTTGAGAGAAATCTTCTGCATCTGTGGATGTTTTGTTGCCCTTGTCTAGCTTGGATTAATACTTAGTCTATAGGCACACACCTGATCATCTACATTTGCCCTTTTACAGCACTAAACTATGTTTTCTACCTTTATCTTGCATCTACCTATCACTTCAGCACTTTATTTAAAAAATAATAATAATAATAACAATAATAAGGGAGAAATGTGGGATTCACATATAAATCAAGTATAAAAATCAAATGAATATTCATATTTGACCTGATTGTTTATAGTTCATAATGCATGATCAAAACCGGAAGTTTCTATGATGACTGCCCTTGCACTGTTCACCAGGTAAGAACTTATTCACTATGTAAGAATTTGTTCACCATGTAAGAATTTGTTCGTTATGCTTCAGAAGATGGAGACTGTTGAGAACTAGGCTTGGGATTGATTGATGATTGTGCATTGAGTCCCTTATACAGAATTTTATTGTTGTTAACAACCATTTGATCAATAAATATGAGAGATGCTGTCTCAAAAAAATAAATAAATAAAAAAATAAAAATAAAAATGGGCAGAGGATATGAAGAGACAATTCTCCAAAGAAGAAATTCAGATGGCCAACAGGCACATGAAAAGATGCTCCACATCACTAATCATCAGGGAAATACAAATTAAAATCACAATGAGATATCACCTCATGCCAGTAAGGATGGCCCGCATCAAAAAGTCTAAGAACAACAAATGCTGGCAAGGATGCAGAGAACGGGGAACCCTCCTACACTGCTGGTGGGAATGTAAGCTAGTTCAACCATTGTGGAAAGCAATATGGAGGTTCCTCAAAAAACTAAAAATAAAAATACCATTTGACGCAGGAATCCCACTCCTTGGAATTTACGCAAAGAATACAACTTCACAGACTCAAAAAGACACATTCACCCCTATGTGTATTGCAGCACTATTTATAATAGCCAAGATATGGAAGCAACCTAAGTGTCCATCAGTAGATGAATGGATAAAGAAGAGTGGTACATAAACACAATGGAATACTATTCAGCCATAAGAAAGAAACAAATCGTACCATTTGCAACAACATGGATGGAGCTGGAGGACATTATGTTCAGTGAAATAAGCCAGGCAGAGAAAGACAAGTGCCAAATGATTTCCCTCATCTGTGGAGTATAACAATGAGCAAAACTGAAGGAACAAAATAGCAGTAGACTCAGAGACTCCAAGAAGTGACTAATGGCTACCAAAGGGGAGGGGTGGGGGAGACCATGTTGGGTGGGAGGAACATGGGGACTGAAGGGTAGTAGGTTTAGTACACATGGTGTGTGGGATCATGGGGAAGACAGTGTAGTACAGAGAGGGCAAACAGTGAATTCGTGGCATCTTACCGCACTGATGGACAGTGACTGCATTGGGGTATGGGTGGGGACTTGATAATATGGATAAATGTAGTAACCACATTGTTTTTTCATGTGAAACCTTCATAAGAGTGTATATCAATAATACCTTAATAAAAAAATACATAACAACAAAAAAGAAAATATAACATGTTTCACCATTTAACAACATAACTTGGCTTACTTAAAAGATTGTCACTTATTAGTCCTTCATTAGGTTAACACAGAAATGAAAAAGTAGACAAAGAATTTCTAATATCTTGCCTTAGGCCATTTTTTACAAGGACTAAATTTAATGTAATATGTTTATTTTCCTATCAAAAATAGTGTATTTATTCAAACTGATTATTAATAATTTCATATGTAGAAACCACAGTCGTATCACCCATAACTACTTCAGGCATTTGAATCTATGAAAGGAAAACATGATGAAGACCGTCAAGAACACGAGGTATACTTTGGGCAGTGTGAACATCTGGTATCTATTCTCTTTCAACATGAACAATGTGGCTGCACTGCAGTAGGCTTTACTAATTCCTTTGAGCCCTGCACAGCATTTTTAAATGGTTCCAAACCCACAAGATCTCTAATTGGTATGGATTTCATCCACAGTTTTCTTATAATCTCAAAGTATCTCAGAAACTCCTAAGCAGGAATTTGCAGGGGAAAGCTTTCCTATTTCCCTTTGTGGCGGCAGCTATTAATAATTTTTTTTGAGGGTCAATAAAATTACTGAACTCAATCATTTCGACCAAAACCCTTAGGAAGTGACTTTATTTTTCCCTGGCTTGAACACTGTCTCCTGCTACCTTAAATCACAGCTAATGTTTTAAAAAGTACATCTTACATATAAGTCAGTTGCAGACGTTTAGCATTGAAGGATCTAAGCAGCAGCATCGCATGTGATGGCCTGACCTGTAGCCATAATTTCTAAGTGCCATTAAAAAATGTCTCTCAAACTGGTTTTAAATTTAGTACTGACCTAGTAACCTTGATTCAAAAACATTCAACTTTAGATGATTATTTTATTTTGCTTCCAAAAGCTCTTCAGTCCAGTGAAGAATCCATTAAGAAATCTCACAAAGAGTTTCGAATTTGCTTAGAATTTATTAGCTACTTAGGACTGGAAAATGGTGATTTGGGTTGCTTGCTGAATGAAGATTATTTACCGTGAACTGATTTGAAGAATACCAGGAGGGACATAGGATGGAAAAATCAAGAAATACAGATTCTTTCCTCAGCAACATGCAATCCAGACTAAAATAAAATAATGTTCCATTCAGCTGCAGGCCTGAATTAGATCTATTCACTACACAGGATCATGTGGGACTGTAAAACTATTACCTACATTCTTTAGTTGGCACCTGTCAAAAATTTGAGTAATTCCTCTCTTAAATATATGTGCCTGATAAAAATATAAGATCATGTCTACTAAGAGGGAGCAAAGCCTAGAAGTTGTTTGACTTACCTATGTTTTCTCCCAGTATGTTTCTCTAACTGAAATCTCTCTAAACTTCTGTATAGACTTTAGATCTTTATTCTATCATATACTTTCAATTACTACAATGTGAGACAAAATATTTCCTTGTTTCACAAATCTATGATGCTTCATTGGTCTACATCACCTTTTTACGATGCATCAAAGCTTAGTCCACCTACTACAGTTTAAATTTCTGACAACCCACCTTGAAAAAATATTTTGAAACAGAACAGATTACTCAGAAAAGCTCTTAAACACAAATATTTTAGAACAAAATAAAATTGGGTAGAGTTGTTTATATGACAAAAGATGCCTTGCCTTTGTAGCAGAGACACAGCAACATTAAAGCAACTTATCAAACACTACATTCCCTGATATATTGAAATTTTTTAATAAATTGCATCAAAAAGGCATGAAGCAAACTATATCAGATCAAGGCATACTCATTCTTTTTTAAATTCTTAAGGGAAATCTTTAGCTGACACCCAATCCCCATTACTCTCTCTCCTTTTTATGTATTTAATCATGTTCTAATATATTAAAACTTACTGTTTATAATTTTTTTTATTTCTTGTCTTTATTCCCCCAACTAAAATAATAAGCTCCATGTAGGCAGAGATGATTGTCTTATTCTTGATGCAGTCACAGATCCTAGAAGAGCACCTGGCATTTGATAAATTTTGGCTGAATGGATCTTCTCATGTACATTCTTGTTAGTCTGAAAATCTGGGATTTAAAAATAATCTTTGTTTTGGTTTTAAATTACTGGTTTTCGACAGTCTCGAAAGTCTTTGTTAAAAGAATTAAACTCTCTAGGTCACTTACTAATATTTATCAAAGATTTGGGCTGACAATCTTCTCTCCACCCCAAACTCCTACCTTTATTCTGTGGCCCTACATGAAAATAACCCACTGAACATTATTCATATCAACAGGTCTTTGAGGACTCAGAGAGCTGTAACTAAACTAGTGCACAGAGTCAAAGTCCTGCAAAAAACAAGACCCAGGGTACAAGGGGCCTTTGCAATTTGAAAGTTTCAATGGCTCTGATTCTGGCCACTGACAAGCTTAATGCATAAAAAAATGAGATGTCATACGTGAAGAAAGTGGAGGTTCAGATGGATGAATTTGGCTAAAGTGGTACGGTACTGCTTACATACTTTAATTTGGAACTGGATTAACATGACAAAAAAACAAATGAGTAAAAAAATCCCAAAAAGGCCTAAGCACATCCATATCATATTTATAGCCTATAGGTTGACATCTCATTCTGCCAAAGTTGTACAGCAATATTTAAGTCCTACCCCACTAAAATAGTTGTAAATGATGCAAGGTGCAGGTGCAGTACGTGGCTCCTTACTGAGTAGGTACTAAATAAATATTTGTTGAATAAGTGAACCAAACTGGGGCTGAAGAAAGTATTAATAGAAGTTATGAAAATGATATCACAATAGATCAATGCATATATTTCAGGCATTTCTGACAAAGATCACCTCTCAAGTATTTGTTCCTTTTGTAACCAGAGAAGACTATAACATTGCATGGATTACTGTCTCTGGGTAGTACATATAATTGGTACCCATGCAATTTCTTTGATCTTTTCTAGTCTGGGTAGCATAACATTTTAGATGGTGTGGTCGTACTCACAAACGTTAAGTACTCCAGCACTGTTGCAGCAGTAGAGGGTCTCCATTTACTTGGATATTTGGCCTCCTTTCAGTGCGAAAACAATTTTTAAAAATCTCCTCCATGTATTAATTGACAGCCAAAATCATGAAAGGCAAGGTTTTAACTACATTTCCCATATCAGAAAACTCCCATAGGAGAAATTTTGCCAAGGTTTGGTGCTATATAAAAGATTTTTTTAAATCATCTACTTTGACTTATGGTGTAAATTAAGAGCCAACACAATAGCTCTTTGATCTTTAATCGTTTTTATTTTTGTGCATTTTTATTTAAAATGTCTCTCCCACACATGATTTTTACCTCTCAATTAAGCTCAACTTTGTGGTCAGTTTCAGGTATTGTCCTGGGTTCCTGGCCTCCCAGATATCTCAATGTTACTACTCTTTTAGCACCTTGCTGGTTAGCTTCTGTTGCTTTCTAAAAATGTCACACACACATTTATTATCCACATAAAAATGCATAAATGTGAATATATACCATACATACTTTAAGTGCAATTTTCTTGGCCCCTTTCCTCATCCTGCAGGAAACCTATGTTAACAATCTAGTAAGAGTTCTGCCACATTTTTGTCCATGTTCCAGTAGATTTATAGAATCATAAGTATCTACATACCTATAAACATAAATGCTCTAATAGCCACATAATGTTCCATTGTGCAACCATCCCCCAAAGGACAAGAATCTCTTTGTTTCCAATTGTTTTCTTCTATGAAACATACTGCAGTACCAACCTTGCACATATAGTCCTACATCTCAGAGAATTTTTCTTCCTATGGGATAGATTCTTAGTAATAGGATTGCTAGGTCAAGTATAAGTGTATTTTTGTCTTTAATAGATACTTCTAGATGGCTTTCCAAAACAAATACAGTTGACTGCCCTTTTCTATATACCCTCCATCAACAATAGGTATTGCAGCTTGTAAAAATTGCTAGTAAGTGACTTATTTAAACAAAATTTGTATTTCATTGACTATCTGCAAGATAGACAACTTTTTATGTTCGTTTTCTGGAACTTGCATCTTCACATTTTTTTTGTCCTTCTTTCTATTGGGCCATTTGTTGTTTTTCTTCACAACTGGCAACAGTTCTTTGTATCCTGCAGATATTAACTACTGGCCTCTTATCCTCTGTTTGCATCAAATTCCTATTCATTATTCCATTTTTCCCCCTTATTAAGTCACTTTTTCTTTCCCTGTGCTCACAAACACAGAATCATCTACTATACCTAGTATACTATATACAAGATAAATTTTCCTACACAAAGAGCAATTATTTTCTATATTAAGATACCATAATATTCCCTTTCCTACTTCCCCTTCTTCCCACCCATGTGAGATAGAGCCTTTAGAAAACTTTCATTTTTCTCCCTAACTTCTCCCTATGTCTACACATTATCCTGCTATCTTGTAGCTTCCAGGATTGCAAATGAGAAATCTAATGCTAATGTGACCCTTGCGTAGCGAATTTGGAAGCTTGTAAAATTTTCCCTTGATCCTTAAGGGACAGAGTATCAGCAGGCTAGGCTTTAGGTGCCTATGCTTTCTCATTACGCCCACGTGGGGTTTGCTGAGCCTGTTCAATCTGCAGGTGATGGGATTCAGGACATGCTACCCAAAATATGGCACACTGAATATTTTAAACTGAAGGAACTTGAGAAATAGCATGATGTTCCCCTAAAGCAAGTCTAAAACCTTCATGTGAGAGGTGCCCTCCCAAACCCAGAAAAAAGGAACATCTTATTTTCAGGACTCAAAAAGGAAAGGAAGGAACTGGACAAACAGGCCTTGCTGTTTCCCCCAATTTACTCCATTTAACTTATATCCTTTTTTGTTCTATCACATTTTCCACAACTCTCCACTCTTCATCAAACCTAGCATGAAAACACTTAGGTTTAACTACTTCTTTGGTTCTTCCTCTCTTACGAAGGCTTTGGTGTCACTTAAAACATATTAAGTAACTTTCTTTGCTGTTCTTTCGTTAATCTGTGCTTTGTTAAAGAAGTCTCAGATGAGAATTTAGAAGGGTAGAGGAAAAAGATATTTTTCTTTCCCTACACAGACTGGAGTCTTTCTTCAGATCAGGAAAAAATAATTATTTTTAAAACATCTATTTACATACTAAGACTCCTGGTGCTATCTTCCAAGTCTCTTAATTTTTTCTTTATGATATAGACCTCACTGTGTTTTTACTATGTGCTTTCAGAGAGTTCTTCCACTTTGGGTCTCAGCAGTGGCCTCCTTCAATACACAGTGAATTCTTTGTTTAGAAAATCATGATATCGTCAAATCTCCACATTTTGAGGGGCTTGAATTCCTTTTATTGTATCATATAGGATATTTCAGCTATAAGAAAGAAATGATACAAATAAAAGTAGCCTTAAAAATAAGGTAATTATTTACACACATAACAAGGAGTCTATATTTAGATGGCTCCATGTTAGTGAAGTTAAGTGGTACAACTACCTCCTAACGGCCCTCCTCACAGTTCCAGTGATGTCTCCCCTCATGGTCACACAATGGCTGCAGCAATTCCATACATCACAGGCAGATATAATAACATACAATGAAAACAGGAGCATTTCAAGTAGAGTGTCTTTTTTTATTAGTAAGGAAATGTTTAATTAGGAAGGAAAGCTTCAATTAGATTTTTCCCTAAGATGTGATTGGACAGGAATGGGGCATCTGTCCAAGCTGAAACCAATCACGGACAAGGGGAATGAAATTTTATGGTTAGTTTAGATCAATTATTATTCACCTGGGGAAAGAGTCACTCTGCCCAAATAAAAAAGGATAACTATGACTAGATTAGGTAACCAATGTCATCATGGTTGTTTTTTTTCATTTAGTTTAGTTGTTTTCTAAAGGCTTTATCTCACATGGGTGGGAAGAAGGGTAAGTAGGAAAGGGAGGATTATGGCACCCTATGGACCAATTAGAAGTTCTATTTCATCAGAGAAGTGTCTATTTGTTTTGCTTGATCCTGTCTGGGTGCTAGCCTCCCACAGATGTGTTGTTGTTTTCTTTGTTGGTTCACTTAGATCAGGACTTGTTATAAGGTATCCAAAAGCTGGTAGTCCTGCAGATGGTGGAAGTACAGACACAAATCTTGCTGAGGGAGTAAGAGGATTAGAAAACGAGATAGCCTCCCTGTATCCAAGATTCCTCTGAGGAACAGAGACTTAGCTTGGATGTTTAGCTTCTTCTTAGTCGCCCGGCAGCAAGGCCAAGTACACTTTAAAGTGGCTATGTTAATCTTTACTCCTCGAATGAATCTCTTTAAGTCAAACTCCCACAATGATCTGCCACATTCAAAAGTCTCTACATCATGCTCTATGATGCTGCTTTCTGGTCCCACAGTCCATGAGAGCAAAAAACATTTACGCAAATTGTCCCTGCCAAGATTCTCATTATTATTTAGCTTAGGAGATTCAGAGAGACTGGAATGGAGAGCATAAGGGTAGCAAGCCATATTCAGGACCATCAACAATGTTATTGTCATTATTTGTCAGATGCTGTACTCAATGATTTACATTTCTTATCTTATACATACCTCACAACAACCTTATTTATTCCCATTTTACAAGTGGAAAGACTGTGGTATAGATATTATTATGTATCTTTCACGAGGTGCTACTGTGCACTGTTACAAAGTGGTAAAGTTGTCAAGTGAATCCAAAAACTTTCTCTAAGTCCTTGTTGTTAAATATACCATCTCTGCAGCAGCCCAGAAAGTTGTCAAGTTGAGACAATCTACAACAGAATATAACTAGTGAGGAAGAGAAGTAAAACAGTAAAAGGCTACAAATAAGCCAAAAAGTCCATATTCTACCAGACGATTAATGAGTTTTGTAAATTTCCCTTTCAGTAAGTAGTATTATATGTGTGTCTCATGTCTCACGCTCTCAAAGTACTAAGAAAGAACCTCTAGAAATGATGAAATGATATAATATCCAAAGCAGGGTTTTTTTAACTTTTTTTGTTCCATGGACTTTTTGGAAGTTTGATGAAGCCTATGGACCCATTAGTATAATATTTCTAAATTCAAAGAGGAAATACATGGAATTACAAAGAAGAAACTATCTTTAAATTGCATTATTAAGATACTAAAAAATATATCTGTGATATAGTAATAATTGTTCCTTTTTGTTAACAAGCTCTGATGGTGACTCTAATAATTGCCATAATTATGAAGTAATTATAATTATAAATGTTATTTTTGAGATATCTATGGCAACTGTCATATAATGTGAAAATATCTATGATTTCTATTGGTGACAAAGTCACAAACACTACTGTGGGTTGTTATCTACATTCACAATTGAAAGAAACCGTGGTTAGTGAAAATAAACATGTATTTTTTTCTCACCAAATTCATAGATTAAATTCAATTCAAAGACCCTAAATGAAGAACTCCTGATCTAAACCTATGCTTGAGTATTGAATGGACAATATTTTGAAATTTCTCAATGTTCCCTGGCTTTACTATCATTCTTTTCCTAGAAGGGAATCATTTTGAATATTCACTTTTCTAAGCAGGATATATTAAGGGGACAAGTATGGAATTTGGTTTAATTTATATACACACATACAACTAGGTCAAATCCTCTGCAATTTGTTATCTATGAAATCTCTGACAAGTGATATAACTTCACTGAGCCTCAGTTTCTTCTTCTGTAATTTGAAATACAAAAGCTACTTCCTGAGATTATTGGAGATTATTGACAAATGGATTAAGTATTTGGATCCTCTCCAGAAAAACATTAATCCAAATACATCTACCAAAACTTTAGGAGTTCACAGGCATTGGGTTATTAACCTCTGCCCTATGTTTTACTGTTGCCTTGATAAATTCCTTTCTTATCAGAAATGAATGTCCAGAGCTTAATGTTCCAGTGGAGTAGACATGTTGCCTGGAAGTCCATCAATACTCCCAAAATGCTTCAAAACTTCCAGTGCTATGTAGGAAATACGGCAACCTCAACCTGGATAGTGTAACACTCTCCTGGTGTGAATAAACAGGTGCACAAATTTTAAGACACTTGATGTGCCATTCTCTATTCCAAATCAATATTTCTCAGGCAGTAACTATGATGGGTTATTATGACAAAATCTGAATTTAACATCCAGGGAGATATGTGGAAAAATGGAAAAGATCCAGAAGACAATCACGAACGTGATAAAAAGTGTTTAAAAAAAAAAAGGTCTATACAAGTGCTTTAAAAAGCAGTAAGTAGGATTATGCAGTCTGCCAAAGAGAATACTAAAGATTAAACTCAAATTGTTTTGAAAAGCATTTTTAAATGTAGATTTGGTCTTGGCCAAAAGATGGAGAAGCAGTAGCAAAACATTTTAAACAGGAAAGTACAATGATTCAGTAAGAGTTCTTTATCTCATCTTATAAAACAAAAGTAAATGGATTCTAAGTAAAAATCAGAGTCTTGACTTACATATATGTTCCTGCTTCTGACGGCATCACCATTGTTTTAGTTAGAAGTATTCAAAAGTATCTGTTGTACTCCTACATCCATTTAGTCATTAACTACTATGACTACTACTACCTCTAATTTCTATCTCTTCTTCTCCATTCTTCAGATACCATCAGAATTTGGAGCCTTCCTATTTTCTATCCAGATAACATTTAACTGGCTTCTCAGAAACAAGGCTCTCCCTATCCAAATCACCTCCTACCTCTACCATTTATTGACTATGAAACTTCCAGAGAGATAATTAGGATTTGACTTCCTCATCTGTTATTTCACAAGATGGCTCTAAGGATCAAATGATGTATAAGAGTGATCTTGGGGGCAAAGAAAAGATGGTGGAGTAAGAAGGCAAGGCAGAAGCATCCTCCCAAAAAGACATGGAACACAAAAATACAGCAAATACAATTAAACCTGAAAGTGACCTGAAGACTGCAGAACTGACCACCTACATCTGGGGAAGAGAAGCCCTCACAGAAAAGAGTAAAATGGCAAAAAAAGATTGAGCAGAACCCAAGCCCTCCCTATACCCAGCCCACATGCAGGAGAAAGAGGAATGGAGCCAGGAAAGGGAAGGAGCCCGGGATTACAGAACATCTGGCCCTGGAGATCTGCTCTGGGAGCAGGAACCCACATTACATGGTGTTCTGGTTATTATCAGGGCTGGACAACAAGGAAACATGGAATACTCGGGGAGACTGAGATCCCAGCCACTTGTGGAGAACAGGCATGCTCTACTATCCCCCTGAGACAAAAGCAAAGCAGACAGTTTGAAAGACTTCCTAGCAGCAGAGGGGTGCCAGAGGGGCAAGTGTTGGACAGAGCTCTCTTCTCAGGAGAAAGGGCAGATGGAAGATACCTCCCCAGTCTGTCCTCAGCCCAAAAGGTAAGGAAATCTTGGGAGCCCCAGATGATCCATCCTCCTTATTGGCAACACAGCCCTGAGGCTCCTCCCTGCACACACAGCCAGCAGACAACCCAACTGGTCCAGCAGAGGGTCAGACTTTGCTGCTGGGAAGGCAAAGGGAGAACCTCCCAGCATTCACAGATCCATTTCAGCCCACCAGGATGGTGCCTGCATGAACCAGCCCCAAGAGCTCCTTCCTCCACACAGACATCCAAGCTGGGTATGTGAGGAGCATGGACAGAACCACACATCATCCCACCCACCCCATTAACCCTGCAACCCTTGCCATTGCTGCAGTCAGTCAGAGGGCAGCCCCACCCACAGCAAATCCAGCAAGACTTCTGAGCTGATCACAAAAGTGCTGCCAAAGCAAACTGCCCGTCTAGCATCAGACAACTACAAGCTAGACAGAAGAGTGGCCCCATCCACTGCATGCCAACAGCTCTGGCTCCTGCACTGCAAAGTAGAGTCTTGAACTTCTGGGAACTAGAGGGTACCTCCTTCATAACACTATTACTCCATAAGACAGGAAACAGCAGAGCAATCTAATACAAAGGAAGAAACACAGAAACCCTGACAGAATGAGGAGGCAGAAGAATATGTTCCAAACAAAACTACAAAACAAAACACCAGAAAGAGGGCTAAATGAAACAGAAATCACCAGCCTTCTTGATAAAGATTTCAAACTAAAGGTCATAAACATGTTCACAGATCTACAGAAAACAGTAAAGATCTTAGGGAGGACTTCAAAAAAAAGATATAAGACCTGCAAAGAGCCACTCAGGGCTGAAGAATACAGTATCTGAAACAAAACATACAATGGAGGGATTTAATAGCAGATTATTACACATTGAAGAAGCTGTAAATGGAATTGAAATTAGGGAACAGGAAAACAATGAAGCCAAAAAACAGAGAGAAAAAAAGGATGTCCAGGAATGAAAGAATAATAAGAGAGCTGTGTGACCAATCAAAACAGAACAATATTTGCATAATAGGAGTACCAGTAAGAGGAGACAAAGGGTTAGGAAGTCTCTTGGAGGAGATAATTGTTGAAAACTTACCCAATCTGGGAAGGAAATAGAAAGTGCAGAGAGCTCCTAACAAAAAGACACCAGTATGACAAAATCAAGACATATAATAATTAAAATGGCAAAGATCAAGGACAAGAAGAGAGTATTGAAAGCAACCAGAGAGAGAAAAAAGGATTATTTATAAAAGAAATCCCATCAAGCTATCAGCAGACAAATTATTGGCCAGAGGGAATGGTATGATATATTTAATGTACTGAAACAGAAGAACCTCCAACCAAGAATCCTCTATGTGGCAAGATTATCATTTAAATTTGAATCAGGGATTAAATGAGTTTCAGATAAACAAAAGTTGAAGGAATTCATTTGCCAGCCCTACAGGGTATGTTAAAGGGACTGCTGCAAATTGACATGTTTCTAAGGCTAAATAGCTTTCACCAGTGAAAACAAACCCATAATAAAGGTAGGAGACCAATTAATTACTAAGCAAGTGTGCAATTAAAACAAAAGAAGCAAAATCAACCACTAACAAAATTAGTCAAGTGATAGACAAAAAGTGCAGATTATGACATCTAATACATAATGCATGAGGGAGAAAAAGAAGAAGAAAAAAAAGTACCTGTAGATTGTGTTTGAAATAGAGTAATCAGAAATTTAAGATAGACAGTTAAGCTATCCCTGAACATTTGGTAACCACAAAGCTAAAGCCTACAATACATACCCAAAAAATAAAGAAAGAAAAATATAATCACAGCACAATAGAAATCCATCAAACACTAAGATAAGAATATAAGAGAGGAAAAAAAGGAACAGAGAGGAGATAAAAAACAACCAGAGAACAATTAATAGAATGGCAATAAGTACATATCTATCAATAATCACCTTAAATGCAAATGGACTGAATGTACCAATCAAAAGACATAGAGTGCCAAGATGGATTAAAAATAAAAATAAAAATACTATCTATATGCTGCCTACTAGAGACTCATTTCAGACCCAAAGACATACAGAGACTGAAAGTGAAGGGATAGAAAAAGATTAACAGCAAGGAAAAATCAGGGGTAGCAGTACTTATAGCAGACAAAATACACTTCAAAACAAAGAAAGTAACAAGAGGCAAAGAATTACATTATGTAATGATAAAAGAAAGGGTCAGTCCAACAAGAGCATATAACCTTTATAAATATCAATGCACCCAATATAGGAGCACCTAGATATGTAAAACAAATACTAACAGAATTAAAGGCAGAAATGACTTCAACACATTCACTTTAGGAGACTTTAACACACCACTCACAACAATAGACAGATGAACCAGGCAGAAAATAAGTAAGGAAACAGAGGCACTGAACACTACATTTGATCAGATGAACTTAACAGATAACTACAGAATAATCCGCCCAAAAATAGCAGGATACATATTCTTCTCAAGTGTACATAGAATGTTTTCTAGAATAAATCACATACTAGGCCACAAAAAGAGCCTCAATAAATTTAAAAAGATTGATATTGTATCAAGCAGCTCCTGAGACCACAATGGTATGACACTAAAAATAAATTACACAAAGAAAACAAAAAAGCCTATAAACACATGGAAGCTAAATAACATGCTTCTACATTATCAATGGATCGAATATGGAGGAGCCAAGATGATGATGTGAGTAGGGCAGTGGAAATCTCCTCCCAAACCATATATATTTTAGAAAATATAACTATTTCTAAAAGAGAGACCAGAGGATACAGTACAACAGCCAGGCTACATCTACATCTGCAAGAATGCAGCTTCTCATGAAGGAGGTAAGATACAAGCCGCGGCCCAGTGGGACCCAGGTGCTCCCCCAGTGGGGAGGAAAGGAGTCAGAGTGGGGAGGGAGTGGAAGCTCAGGATTGCTAAATAGCCAGCCCTAGTAATCCACACCGGGAGCGCAGACACACATTGCACGGTGTACTGGATGTTGGGGAAATGGAAAAGTAAAATCTGTGAGCGGATCTGCACAGCCAGCTCCCCTGGGACAAAAAAAAAAAAAAAGCGAGTGCTTTTTGAAAGTCTTAAAGGGACAGGGGTCTCACAGCTGGAGGGAATCATCCCGGCACAGTCAGCCCAGCAAGCTGGGAATCCTGAGGAACTTCAGGCGCCCCAGCACCCTGGGTGGCAATGCAGCCCTGAAGCCCCTCACAGTGATAAACAGCCTGCCATTCATTCCCCCACCAGCACAGCCCTGCCACAGCAGCCAAGCACCCAGAGAGTGGTCATGCCTGCACCAACCACCCAGAGTCTCCTCCCAGTGCACAGCCACCTGGACCAGACCCAGAGGCCGCCGCTGGTGTGCAGCAGCCCAGCGCAGGCAGAGGAAACTCAGGCAAGGCACAGAGGGGCACCATTCTTACAGAAGAGCACACCCGGCATGCCTGCCTCTCCCCGCAAGGCTCTGGGCTTCCCCGACTGCAGTGGCTCAGGGGATTAAACCGGACACTGCTCCCACTGTGCGGGTAACCAACATAGGCAGGCAGTGGAGAAAGGCAAGGCGACCAGCAAGTGGGAAGGGACTTTGTTCTCCAAGCTGATACACATGCCACCTGCCCACGAATACCTCTTTTGCCATGAAAAGGCAGAAGAATTTGGTCCAGTCCAGAATTACCCAGATAACCCCTGAGAGAGAGCCAAGGGAAATAGATTTAACCAATCTTCCTGAAAAAGAATTCAAAATAAAGGTCATAACCATGCTGATGGACCTGCAGAGAAATATGCAAGAGCTAAGGGATTAAGTCAGGAGGGAGAATACAGAAATAAAACAATCTCTGGAAGAACTTCAGAGCAGTCTGGATGAGGTACAAGAGACTGTTAATGGAATAGAAATCAGAGAACAGGAATACACAGAAGCTGAGTCAGAGAGAGATAAAAGGATCTCCAGGAATGAAAGCAGGAATGAAACAATATTAAGAGAACTGTGTGACCAATCCAAACAGAACAATATTTGCATTATAGGCATACCAGAAGAAGAAGAAGAGAGAAAAAGGGATAGAAAGTGTCTTTGAAGAAATAATTGCTGGAAACTTCCCCATCCTGGGGGAGGAATTAGTCTCTCAGACCATGGAAGCCCACAGATCTCCCAGCACAAGGGACCCAAAGAGGACAACACCAAGACATATAATAATTAAAATGGCAAAGACAAAGACAGATGATTAAAGGCAGCCAGAGAGAGAAAAAAGGTCAGCTATAAAGGAAAACCCATCAGGCTATCATCAGACTTCTCAACAGAAACTTTACCGGCCAGAAGAGAATGGCTTGATATATTTAATGTATCAGGAGGGCCTTGAACCAGGAATACTGTATTCAGCATGATTTCATTTAAATATGAAGGAGGGATTAAACAATTCCCAAACAAGCAAAAGTTGAGGGAATTTGCCTCCCACAAACCACCTCTACAGGATATTTTAAAGGGAATGCTCTAGATGGAAGCACTCCTAAGGCTAAATAGATATCACAAGAGAAAATGAAATCACACCAAAGAGAGCAGACCAACCAAATACTAACTTAAGGCAAAAAATAAAATCAACTACTCAAAAAAGCAGTCAAAGGAAACACAAAAGAGTACAGAATAAAACACCTAACATATAAAGAATGGAGGAGGAAGAATAAGAAGGGAGAGAAATAAGATTCATCAGACTCTGTTTATAATAGCTTAATAAGCGAGTGAAGTTAAAAGGTTAGATAGTAAAGAAGCTACCCTTAAACCTTTGGTAACCACAAATCTAAAGCCTGCAATGGCAATAAGTACATATCTTTCAATAATCACCCTAAATGTAAATGGACTGAATGCACCAATCAAAAGATGCAGAGTAATAGAATGGCTAAAAAAGCAAGACTCAACTATATGCTGCTTGCAAGAGACTCACCTCAAACCCAAAGACATACACAGACTAAAAGTCAAGGGATGGAAAAAGATACTTCACGCAAACAATAGGAAGAGAAAAGCAGATGTTGCAGTACTTGTATCAGACAAAATAGACTTCAAAACAAAGAAAGTAACAAGAGACAAAGAAGGACATTACATAATGATAAAGGGCTCAGTCCAACAAGAGGATATAACCATTATAAATATATATGCACCCAATACAGGAGCACCTACATATGTGAAACAAATACTAACAGAATTAAGGGAGGAAAAAGAATGCAATGCATTCGTTCTAGGAGACTTCAAAACACTACTCACTCCAAAGGACAGATCCATCAGATAGAAAATAAGTAAGGAAACAGAGGCATTGAACAACACAGTAGAACAGATGGACCTAACAAGACATCTACAGTACTCTACATCGAACACCAGCAGGACACACATTCTTCTCAAGTGCACATGGAACATTTTCCAGAATAGACCACATACTAGGCCACAAAAAGAGCCTCAGTAAATTCAAAAAGATTGAAATTCTACCAACCAACTTTTCAGACCACAAAGGTATAAAACTAGAAATAAATTGTACAAAGAAAACAAAAAGGCTCACAAACACATGGAGGCTTAACAACATGCTCCTAAATAATCAATGGATCAATGACCAAATTAAAATAGAGATCAAGCAATATATAGAGACAAATGACAACAACAGCACAAAGCCCCAACTTCTGTGGGACATAGCGAAGGCAGTTCTAAAAGGAAAGTATACAGCAATCCAGGCCTATTTAAAGAGGGAAGAACAATCCCAAATGAATAGTCTAAAGGCACAATTACTGAAACTGGAAAAAGAAGAACAAATGAGGCCCAAAGTCAGCAAAAGGAGGAACATAATAAAGATCAGAGAAGAAATAAATAAAATGGAGAAGAATAAAACAACAGAAAAAAATCAATGAAACCAAGAGCTGGTTCTTTGAGAAAACAAACAAAATAGATAAGCCCCTAGCCAGATTTATTAAGAGAAAAAAGAGAATCTACACACATCAACAGAATCAGAAATGGGAACAGAAATATCATGACAGACCCCACAGAAATGCAAAGAATTATTAGAGAATACTATGAGAATCTATATGCTAACAAGCTGGAAAACCTAGAAGAAATGAACAACTTCCTAGAAAAATATAACCTTCCAAGGCTGACAATGGAAGAAACAGAAAATCTAAACAGACTAATTACCAGCAACAAAATTGAACCAGTAATCAAAAAATTACCCAAGAACATAACCCCCAGGCCAGATGGATTCACTGCTGAATTTTATCAGACATATAGAGAAGACATAATGCCCATTATCCTTAAAGTTTTCCAAAAAATAGAAGAGGAGGGAATACTTCCAAACTCATTCTATGAAGCCAACATCACCCTAATACCAAAACCAGGCAAAGACACCACAAAAAAAGAAAATTACAGACCAATATCCCTGATGAACATAGATGCAAAAATACTCAGCAAAATATTACCAAACAGAATTCAAAAATACATCAAGAGGATCATACACCATGATCAAGTGGATCCATCTCAGGGATGCAAGGATGGTACAACATTTGAAAATCCATCAACATCATCCACCACATCAACAAAAAGAAGGACAAAAACCACATGATCATCTCCATAGACACTGAAAAAGCATTTGAAAAAATTCAACATCCATTCATGATAAAAACTCTCAGCAAAATGGGTATAGAGGGCAAGTACCTCAACATAATAAAGGCCATATATGACATACACACAGCCAACACCATACTTAAGAGCGAGAAGCTGAAAGCTTTTCCTCTAAGATTGGGAACAAGACAGGGATGCCCACTCTCCTCACTCTTATTCAACATAGTACTGGAGGTCCTAGCCACGGCAATCAGACAACACAAAGCAATAAAAGGCATCCAGATTGGCAAGGAAGAAGTTAAACTGTCCCTGTTTGCAGATGACATGATACTGTACATAAAAAAACCCTAAAGAATCCACTCCAAAACTACTAGATCTAATATCTGAATTCAGCAAAGTTGCAGGATACAAAATTAATACACAGAAGTTTGTGGCATTCGTATACACTAACAATGAACTAGCAGAGAGAAAACTCAGGAAAACAATTACATTCACAATTGCATCAAAAAGATTAAATACCTAGGAATAAACCTAACCAAGGAAGTGAAAGACCTATACTCTGAAAACTACAAGACACTCATGAGAGAAATTAAAGAGGATGCCAATAAATGGAAACACATCCCATGACAATGGATAGGAAGAACTAATATTGTCAAAATGGCCATCCTGCCTAAAGCAATCTATAGATTCAATGCAATTCCTATCAAATACCAACAGCATTCTTCAACGAACTGAGAAAATCGTTCCAAAATTCATAAGGAACCACAAAAGACCTCAAATAGCCAAAGCAATCCTGAGAAGGAAGAATAAAGCTGGGGGAATTACGCTCCCCAACTTCAAGCTCTACTACAAAGCCACAGTAATCAAGACAATTTGGTACTGGCACAAGAACAGACCCATAGAACAATGGAACAGACTAGAGAGCCCTGATATAAACCCAACCATATATGGTCAATTAATATACACTAAAGGAGTCATGGACATAGAATGGGGTATGACAGCCTCTTCAACAGTTGGTGTTGGCAAAACTGGGCAGCTACATGCAAGAGCACGAAACTGGATTATGGTTTAACCCATACACAAAGGTAAAGTCGAAATGCATCAAATATCTGTATGTAAGTCATGAATCCATAAAACTCTTAGAAGACAATATAGGCAAAAATATCCTGAATATAAGCATGAGCAACTTCCTCCTGGACACATCTCCTTGAGCAAAGGAAACAAAAGCAAAAATGAACTCATGGGACTACATCAAACTAAAAAGTTTCTGTACAGCAAAGGACACCATCAACAGAACAAAAAGGCATCCTACAGTATGGGAGAATATATTTGTAAATGACATATCTGACAAGGGGTTAACATCCAAAATATATGAAGAACTCACATGCCTCAACACCCAAAAAGCAAATAACCCAATTAAAAAATGGGCAGAGGGCATGAAGAGACAGTTCTCCAAAGAAGAAATTCAGATGGCCAACATAGACATAAAAAGATGCTCCACATGACTAATCATCAGGGAAATGCAAATTAAAACCACAATGAGATATCGCCTCATGCCTGTAAGGATGGCCAGCATCAAAAAGACTAAGAATAACAAATGCTGGCAAGGTTGTGGAGAAAGGGGAACCCTCCTACACTGCTGGCGGGAATGTAAGCAAGTTCAAACATTGTGGAAAGCAGTATGGAGGTTCCTCAAAAAACTAAAAATAAAATTACCATTTGACCTGGGAATCCCACTCCTTGGAATTTATGCAAAGAATACAACTTCACAGACTCAAAAAGGCATATGCAACCCTATTGTATTGCAGCACTATTTATAATAGGCAAGATATGGAAGCAACTTAAGTGTCCATCAGTAGATGAATGGATAAAGAAGAGTGGTACATAAACACAATGGAATACTATTCAGCCATAAGAAAGAAACAAATCGTACCATTTGCAACAACATGGATGGAGCTGGAGGACATTATGTTCAGTGAAATAAGCCAGGCAGAGAAAGACAAGTGCCAAATGATTTCCCTCATCTGTGGAGTATAACAACGAAGCAAAACTGAAGGAACAAAATAGCAGCAGACTCTCAGACTCCAAGAAGTGACTAGTGATTACCAAAGGGGAGGGGTGAGGGAGGCCAGCCATGTTGGGAGGGAGGGACATGGGGATTGAAGGGTAGTAGGTTTAGTACACATGGTGTGTGGGGTCACGGGGAAGACAGTGTAGCACAGAGAAGGCAAACAGTGAATCTGTGGCATCTTACTGCACTGATGGACAGTGACTGCATTGGGGTATGGGTGGGGACTTGATAATATGGATAAATGTAGTAACCACATTGTTTTTTCATGTGAAACCTTCATAAGCATGTATATCAATCATACCTTAATAAAAAGTTTAAAATCATAAAAAAAATAAAAATAAGAAAAAAAAGCAAAACAGAAGGAACAAAATAGCAGTAGACTCACAGACATCAAAAAGGGACTAGCAGTTACCAAAGGAGAGGGATTGGAGAGCGGAGGGGTGGGGAGGGGAGGGAGAAGGGGATTAAGGGGCACAATAATACACAATCACAATATAGGCTAGTCACAGGGATGGTGGTACAGCATGGAGAATACAGTTTATGATTCTGTAACATCTTACTACATTGATGGACAGTGACCCACTGGAGGGGTAGAGGACTTGATAATATGGTTAAATGTTGAACCACTGTGTTGTGTATTTGAAACCAACATAAGATTGCATAGCAAAGATACTCTAATAAAAAAAATCAGCTTGTGCTAACTTATATATCTCTAAACCCCTATTTCAGCTCTTATTTTACTGAGGAACCATCAAGCTTTAAATTTTTTTTTTTTTACTTTGGAATCCATTCATCTTTCCTTACCACAAAACTGTCCTATGCCAGAATCTGGTTCTTTTCTCATGGGTCTAACATTTCAGCTTGTTATAAACAGCATATGGATATAGATTATGCAATGAAAATGTGTGCTACATTCCAAGGACTTAAATTTTCTGTATATATGTGAATAGCAAGTAATTATTGCACTGATTTTCCTCTACTCTAAAAATAAATAATATACTACTCAACCAAGTAAAACACTAACCTGGTACATATATTCTGTTATGATTTATAAATAGAATCCCTTCTTTTCTTGACTTAAATTTTTTTTAAAGTCTTGAGCTAAAAAGTGAGAAAGTAGCTATAAAGCAAATATTATATAAGTACTTATTTTTTGGATAAAATTCTAGATTTGTCCTAAAGATATCAAACATACTTAAATTTAATTAAAGATTTCCTAGTAATCAACTTCTGAATAATTTGTTACTCAATGTTAGTGTCAGCATTCTACCAGATTCACATTTTTCGTTTGTCCCATGCTAGACGAATCTTGCCAAACAGCATATCCAGACTTAGACTTCAGTCTCCTCTGTGCATGCTCAGCTGCCATTTATTATCAGAACACAGTTAGGCATTATCTTTTAAACCACACAAATACATGCACACGCAGATGAAGCTTCTCACATAGGTGAAGTGTGTATTAACAATAACCACTAAGAATTTCTGAAATTCACATGTCAAAGAATATCATCTTCACTTTCCTGGACCTTTCAAATGGGAATACACAAGAGTCTGGCTTTCCACTATAACCTGACTTTCACCTTCTTCAAAAAGAGCTAAAAGAAAGAGGAGGGAAAAGGATATCCAAAGGCATTTCTCATCAATTGCTAAATGGTCCAATATATTTGTAACTATATCTACTTTTCCTTTACACCAAGTGAGTGATGAAAACCTGATGGGACTGGCAAGCAACACACTAACATCAAGTCACTGGGGTGTATTCATAGAAATAGACAAGAACAGGCACAAGTGGGCACAAAAAGATTAATGCTGGGCACTGCATTAAGCAGTGAATGAAAACATCACCATCGTGAGAGGAAGAGGTTAAAAAGTTTACAAAAATTTCTGAATAGAATTACTAGGACTAAGGCAGTGAAAGGGATTCAATTTTCTTAAGAAACAGGAGTCAGTCTGTGACCTGGCTCCCCAGGTATTACATACAGACCTCAAGAACACAGTCGTTTAGGAAGTAAGTGCTTCAAGGAGTCCAGCTAAAACTACAAAGATGTGAAATTCCAGGCAGACACAGGAAATTCTTTGGGGAATAAAAGAATTTTATGACTCATAAGATTAAAATCTCCTGAATACTCACTAAAGTAATCTAATGAAGTATTGTCACCAGGAAAGGAGATTGATGAATTTATGCGTGCAGGAAAATGTTAAGCAAAACAGGAAATTGAACAAACCTGAACCTATGTTCATTTGTAATTTTTCCTTTCAGGGTAAAACTAACTTCTAGGATACCAGAATTTCTTATACAGTGTAACATTTTATAGAATGCCACATTTTTAACAACTGGGATTTTATGCAAAATTTTATGCCCATATTAAAAAAATAGATGAAGTCAGCCCAGGAGTAGGCCCAGGATTGAAATGCAGGTCATTTGGAAGGTTCTTAGTCTTCAGATTTAATACAATTTGAAAGACATTATAAGAGTTGAAGGTAAAGGCTTGGGGCCAGATGCCAATGTAAAGAGAAAGAAGGAGGGCACATTTTTCCTGGGGAAATCAACAGCAGCCAAAACTAGAGCTGGCATTGTTTTGTTGACATTAGGCAATGCTTAAACATAGAAGAAATTCAACATCAAGGTGCTGTCCTTACATTAACCTATTTTTCACATTTTTTTCTAACTTAATTCTAATTCAAACTTTTGCCTCTTCTATATGAATTCCCTTCTGGTAACAGGTTGTAAAAATAAAGCGAGCAAAGAAAGCCCTCTGTTTAATCTTTCCCAGGGACAAACACAGTAATGTGCAATATGTAACTATGAGTTAAATTGCAAATTACTTTTATTTAATTTAGTCTAGTGCTTAGCTTCACCTCTGAAATATCAGTCTGCATCCTTCTATTTTGGTATGATTCTAGAGTCCACTTAAAACAGTAAATGTTTACATTAAAAGGACAAGAGAATGTGTGATGTATTTAACTGTCAAAAGTGTTGTGAATAGCAGCAGCTGGAAGAATGCACAGTCCACTCACTGTTACCCTGAAGCCTTTTAGACTCTTCACATTAGCAGTTACATCCTTCAGTGCTCATATGCGCAAAAACAAAAACAACAAAAACAATTCGGTTGCCATCTCAGAAAAAGGTAGTAAAACCTCTAGAGCTCATTTGTGGTCCTTGCACTGGGCTGTACACTAACTTTCTGCTGGCACAGGGAGTGGACTGGTCAGTGGACATGGAGCTTTTCTTTCATATTTTTAGGTCATTGGTTCAGATGAAGACAAAAGCCAGGAGCAAATGGGAGAGCACCATCCTGGGTATTCCCTAGAGGCCTCTATGAACTGTGCTCAGTCCAGTTCCTCTGAATTCATTGTTCACATCATTCTGAATTCAGTACGATACAGCTCCTGTCAAAGGCCTTCTCAGAAGACCAAACACTGAAAACAAGCCGATTTCTTTAATGTTTCCAGACCTGGTGAAATTCCACCAATAAACCTGAAGAGAGAAATGTGTAACACTCTTCCTCTTACTGCAGTGATTTCACCGCTGGAGAAAAGTGGAGGCTAAGGCTGCACAGGAGGATGAGGAAAACCAATATATGCATGATTAGACTTCAGGTTTCGCACAATCTAGGAATATTTGAAGGTGGACAAAAGCCTATGTGGTCCAACACTATGATTTCTTCAAACACACCTTGAGCTCCTCTCCCCATAGTGCTCCAACCACGCTAGTCGTCTTTCATTCCCTCTAACATATCAAGTTCATTACTGTATTAGCATCCTTTGTATTTGCCTTCTCCTCTGCTTAAAACATTCCCCCAAACTCTTAGCTTGAGCACTCACACTTCAGACCTTAGCTCACTATCACTTCCTCAGTGAGGCTTTTCCAGAAACCCCTTAGTGCCTCACCTCAAGCCCTCCCCCACACCACTCCCTATCATCTGATCCTTTTTATTTCCTCTACACCTCTTATCAGATATCATGTTTATTCGTTTACTTGTTCAGTGCCAGACACAAACATACACTAGAATGTAAACTTAAGAGCAGGAGGCCCGCCTGTTTACCACTGTTTCTACTGTTTCTAAAGCAGCACATATTTAATGAATGGATGTGTTTAACATTCTACGAGAGGCTGAAGGGAAAACAGCATGAAAAGACACAGACTCACCCTCAAGAACCTTATAAAAAGAATGGAGACTGGCAAGTAATCATAACATAATAAGGTAATTATTTACAGGGGGCACATAAGTCTAGAGCCTCCATATCTATCTCTATGGGAGAAAAAAGTATATTCCAAGGGAGTGGACTATGTATACAAAGGCACAGAAATAGCCCCACAGCAAAATTCAGTTCTGGGGGAATTAGTTCAGGCTTTATAAAATACAAGTTGCTGTGGCTGAGAGTGGGAGAGGAGGAATTAAACTTGTACACAGAGGAATCCAGGTCATGAAAACCCTTCCATGCCATGCAAAGGGAGAGAGATTATGTCCAATGGAAAGCCACTGAAACACTCTGGGCAGAGGGGTGACATGAGATTCACTATTTCTGAAAACCTCATACCTTTTCTTTGTAATCATATTTTAAACTCATTCAATTAGGGCAGGGCCTGATTCTGTGCTGCGCCATATATACTTAGTAACCAACTCATTAGAACACATGTTGAACTGCTGTTTAAAAGCACGAATGAATGAGTAAATAAAGATTTGTTATTTAAACAAAAGTGCTTTGATTGGAAGGTAAAAAGAGGCCATTTTAACAATTTAAAGAGACATTGTTAATGTATGGGAAACTGTCATGCTATGTACCATGAGCAGAGCATTGAACACCTACCTCATAAGGAGTGGGGAAAGAAAATTAGCATTATCCAGAGGTCCCATCAATACAATTACATAAAGCCAGCTGTGCTTTTAATGTGTTGTTTAATGAAAAGGCACAGCCATTGAACCATCATTTTCAGTCTTAACTATTAAGCCTATCCATTAATTATGATGGTCTTGGGCTGCTTAGAAACCTTTGAACATAGCACACAATTTCAAAGCCCGCAATAGGCAGAATGAAGTAACCACTTCTTCCACCAGGGCTTTGAGATGGGAATATACAGAACATATTGCAGGTACTGGAGTGGCTGTTTTTGGACATTTTTAGTGAGAACAACCTTGCTGATTTTTTTCAGTAGCTTTAGTGGTATCTCATAAGCATGCTGCTTAATATAATGGCTCTTGTTTAAAGGAAATCTGCAAAATTAATGGATAGAAATAACTGGAAAGGGCTTAGCATGAAAAAAATTATAAAGTTTGACATTAAAAATTAAATTAAATGAAGGATAAAGAGTTTGGAATTGAGTGACATATGACTACAGTAATGGTATTATGAACACAGCCCTGAATTCCTGCCTAGGTTATCTCACATGAGACTTTGTGACTCACAATCCATATCCTCTATTTTATATATATCATGCATTTATTACATATTACATATATTAGATATTTAGCATAAATTAAACATATATCTACAAATATAAAATATGTAAATATATATTATGAATAATCTAATTTATAATGATTTCATCAAAAGGAACAGCAATACAATATTCTTCCTCCCTTTTCTTCAGTAACCATATTTTTTTTCTTTTTTTTTTTGCTTTTCTAAAAGACATGTATGATTGAATATCTGAAAACTAAAAACAGCTTATAAAGGGAATTTTGTGAAAATGTAAGCATTTGCCAGTCTAATGATCAAAAAGATATGGTGATCATTACAAATATTTTTCAAAGGTAAAAGTACATTTGCATTTATTTGTACACATGGGGTTTTAAGAAGGAGGTCTGAGTATAATGGATAGCATATGTACAAGGGTTACACTGGTGACCATAGAGATGACACATTTTATTCAACCACAGAACATACAGATACATAAAACTTATATAAATAGAAACAACACAAGTAAGACCTCCCCATGGAAAGCTCACATTCCCACTCCTCTTAGCTTAGGGGAGAGAAAAAATGTCACTAATCAAAAAAAGCATTAAAGTCTCCATAGCATATTGAGGCCTAGGAAAACCCTTTCACTCGACACATCTTTTACTTGTACAAGTTCCCTTATTATACATAAGTAGGAAAAACAGACTTAATGAACTATATGCTACATCTGAAAACAGTACTCTATTTTTGCTGAGTGTTAGTTCTTTGAAAAGTACCCTTAATTGAAAACCTATACAATGAGTACCGAACAAATTTCCAAATTGTTGAAACAAAATAAGAATGAGATTGTATATCAGCTATGCTACCCCATAAAAGGGAAGGGAGGTCCACGGCAGTAGTTCTGATAAATAGGACCCAAATGCCACAGTGTAAAAAGGTCACCAGCTAGTTTCACCTGGGGGGTAGGTTAATGGGAAGAAGGAAGACAGGGCAGCAAATATAACTCATACACTCATTCATTCCACATCGTTCCCTTTATTTCTGCTCAGCTCATCCGTTAAAAAGAACACTAACAATAAAAGCCAGGATGATTGGTTACTAAATTATGACCAGTATCATGACAAGCCCTTTCAGTCATTTAATCTTAGCAATTCCCTGAAGTTGGCCTTACTGCTTTATATCAGTTTTAGCAAGAGGTAAGAGAAATTAAGCAATTTCCCAAGATTACACAATGAACAAGTGGCTGAGCTGGGATTTCAATCTAGAGATCATGCTCTTAACTATCTCCTTAATGAAGACCCAATGACTACTGATCTAGTATCAACCAGAAAACAGCATAAATAAGCCTAACAAAATATCAACTGGGTAAATTATTAGTAACATGTATGATATCCTTAATACATAAAGAGAATTTACAAAGCAATAAAATATATAACTACCCTAATAGAAAGATTAGCACATAATCTGGCAATAAAAGAAAAAAAAAGTTCAATAATTCTATTTAAATTTTAAGCTCATTAACAATTAAAGAATGCAAATTAAAATATTAATGAAGTACTAGGTTTAAAATATGACATACAAATATGACATATATTGAAGAAGGAGAGCATGAAGAAATGGAAACACACACAAAATCTACATGGAAGTTAAATCAGCACAAATTTTCTGGGAGGCAATTTGGCAATAAATACCAAGGCCTTTAAAGTGCTCACCAGAAGATACGGAAACACTCAGAAAGTTTAATACCCTTCTGATCTAAACATTCTGTTGTTCAAAAATTAGAAATAAAGCTCAAGGTAAGGGAAGACTTATTATCTAAGATCTAGCTATGATAAAACTTGTAAAAGTTATTTTAATTATGGTCCATATAACAGTAGATAACATGGTTAGAAGTATAATGTAACATATAAAAAGGATTTTATAAATGGATGAGGCATTAAGAAAAAATTTACTAATAATCTGAAACCCAAATTCCCAATTATTTCAATGAATTTATAAAGGTGAAAGAGAAGAAAAAGGAAAAATTAGATAGATAGATAGATAGATAGATAGATAGATAGATAGATAGATATAGATACAGATATAGATACTTATCTGTACCCCTTAGCAGTCACTCCCTCTTTCTGCCCAAGTCCCCCACCCCTAGACAACCACTAATCTACTTTGTCTCTACAGATTTGTCTAGTCTAGACATTTAATATAAATGGAATCATGTAACATGTCCTCTTTTATTACTGATTTTTTCCCCATAAGATAATGTCTCCAAGGTTCATCATGTTACAGCGTGCATTAATACTGCATTTGTTTTTATGACTCAATAATACTCCATTAAATGGATATACCACATTTTATTTATCCACTCATTAGCTGACAGACATTTGGATTCTTTCCACCTTTTGGCTGTAATGAACACTACTGCTATATTTGTGTACAATGTTTTATATGGACACATGTTTTCAATTCTCTTGTTTATATCTTAGGAGTTGTATATGCCATCAAGGTCATATGCTAACTCTGTGTTTAACATTTGACAAACTGACAAACTGTTTTCCAAAGAGGTTTTACTATTTTACGTACCTACCAGCAATGCAAGAGGGTTTCACTTTTTCTGTAACCTTGATAACATTTGTTACTGTCTGTCTTCTTTTTTTATAACAATCCCATTGCATGGGAAGCAGTATCTCACAGTGTTTCACTTGCATTTTCAAAATGGCTAATGTTTTGCATTTTTTGAAAGTGCATATTGGCCATTTTTGATTCTTCCTTGGAGAATGCCTATTCAGATCCTTTGTCTGTACTTTTTTTTCTGACAAATAAATGAGGTTTTATTTTTCTAAACTCATGAAAATCAAGCTAAGTTTGCACAGTTTTTGAAGTTTTGTTTAAATATAAATTACTTTAAAGAGTTATATGCAAATGAAGGACTAAGTGACATTCTTTTTTAAATGTTTTCTGAAAATTATCCTTTCTAAAAAATAAAAATACTTTAGTAAACCAGTAAGTTCAGTAGCACCTTAAATCAGTATTAAACAAACAATTACTGAGCTATCACTAATAGCAGCAGTAGACACACATCTGGTGTTTTTGACAAAATTATAATTATTTAAAGTGCACAGCATGATAATTTGATGTACATGTACTTTGTGAAATGATTGCCACAATCAGGTTAATTAGCACATCCATTTCCTTGCATAGTTACCTTTTTTTTTAAGGTAAGAACATTTAGGGTCCACCTTCTTAGTAAATTTCAGGTAAAAACATGGTTTTATTAACTACAGTCATCATGTTGTACATTAGATTACAGTCTATCAGCAGATCACTTTGGGTAGTAGTATGGACATTTTAACAATATTAATTCTTCCAATCCACAAACACAAGGTATTTTTTCCATTTATCTGTGTTTCCTCAACTTTTTTTATTAGTAGCCTGTAGTTTTCAGAGTACAGATTTTTTACCTCCTCAGTTAAATTTATTCTTAACTATTTAGTTATTTTTGATGTTATTTTTGATGCTATGTAAATGGCATTGTTTTACTTATTTATTTTTTGGATAATATATATAATATATAGAAATGCAACTAATTTTTGTAAGTTGATATTGTAAACTGAACTTTACTGAATTCATTTCTAAGTTAGTGAAGCCATCTGGCCCTGGGCTTTTCTTTGTTGGGAAGTTTTTGATTACAGTTCTGTTTCAATCTCCTTACTTGTATTGGCCTGTTCAACTGAAATTTTCTATTTCTTTATGGTACAGTCTTGGTAGAAATTTGTCCATTTCTCCTAGGTTATCTAATTTGTTGGCATATAATTATTGTCCTTTGTTTTTCTGTGATATCAATTGTAATGTGTCTCCTCTCTCATCTCTGATTTTACTTATTTGATTATTCTCTTTTTTTTTCTTTGGCTGGCTGTTCGTCAATTTTGTTTAATCACTTCGAAACACCAGCTCTTAGTCTTGTTGGTCTTTGCTATTATTTTCCTGAGAAATCCTCTTTAAATACAAAGACACAGATAGATTAAAAGTAATGAAATGGAGAATGATATACCATGATAACACTAATCAAAAGAAAACTGGAGTAGGTATATTAATTTCAGATAAAGCAGACTTCAGAGCAAAAACATTATCAGGGATAAAGGGAAACATTCTGTTATAGTAAAGGAGTCAATTCTCCAAGAAGACACAGCCTTCCTCAATGTGTATGCACCTAAAAATAGAGCATCAAAATACATACATGAGGCAAAAACTGATAGAACAGCAAGAGAAACAGACAAATCCATTATGATAGCTGGAAACCTCAACACCCCTAAATAAGTAATTGACAAGTTCAACAAGGCAAAAAACAGTAAGGATATAGTTGAACTGAACAGCACTATCAATGAACTGGATCTAGTTGACATTTACAGAATACTTTGACCAAGAACGGCAGAATACACATTCTTCTGATGCTTACAAGGAACGTTTGCCAAGATCTGAGCCACAGGACACACCTTAACAAATCTAAAAGAAAAGAAATTATACAAAATATGCTTTCAGAGCATCACAGAATTAAACTAGAAAACACTACCATAAAGAAAGCTGGAAACCCCTCCCCCCCCAGATACTTGGAGATTAAACAATATACTAATAAATAACATATGGGTCAAATAAGAAGTTTCAAGAGAAATTTTTTTATTTTCTAAATTAAACAAGAATGAAAACAACTTATCAAAATCTGGGATGAAGCAAAAGTAGTACTTAGAGGGAAACTTATAGCATTGAATACATTTATTAGAAAAGAAAAAAGAACTAAAATCAATAATCTAAGCTTCCATTTTGAGGAATTAAGATTAGATTAGAGAAGGAAGAGAAAATCACATCCAATGTAACGAGGAAAGAAATAATAAAAATTAGAACAGAAACCAAAAATTAGAACAGAATACAAGAAATCAATAGAGAAAATCAATAAAACCAAAGCTGGTTCTTTTGAAAGATCAACAGAATTTATAAACCTCTCAACAGGTTAACTAAGAAAACCAGAATAACAAATTACTCATATTGGAAATGATTACCAATCCCATGGTCATTAATACAATAATAAAAGAATATTATAAACAACTCTATGACCACAAATTTGATAACCTAGATGAATCAGACCAATTCCTTGAAAGACAGAACCTACTAAAACTCACATAAGGAGAAACAGACCATCTGAGTAGGCCTATTTCTATTGAAGAAATTGAATCAATAATTAATAACCTACCAAAAGAGAAAACACCAGACCTAGATGAGTTCACTGGTGAAATCTACCAAACATTTAAGGAAAAAGTAATACCCTACAATCTCTTTCAGAACTACAACTGATTTGGTATATTGATTGTATCCTCTGTAATTCTGCTTAATTTGTTTATTAGTCTAATAGATTTTTATTGGTTAGGATTTTCTATATATGAGATCATATTACTTGCAAATAGAGATAGCTTTACTTATTCCTTTCCAATCTGGATGCCTGCCCTTCCTCCTTCCTTCCTCTCTTTTGTCAGCCTAATTGCTCCAGCTAGAACTTTCAGTACAAAGTTGACTACAAAAAGTGAGAGTGAACATCCTTGTCTGGGGGAAAGTATTCAATCCTTTCACCATTAAGTATGTTGTTAGCTTTGGGCTTTTCATAGATGCCCTTTACCAGGTTGAGGAAATTTCCTTCTATTTCTAGCTTGATGAATATATTCATCATGAAAGATTGGTGGATTTTTGCCAAATGCTTTTTCTGTGTCTACTGAGACAATCATATGTTTTTTGTCCTTTTTTCTATTGATGTTATATCAATTGCTTTTTAAATGTTAAGCCAACTTTGAATTTCTGGGATAAATTGATTATACTTTATACGTTGCTGTGTTTGGTTTCCTAGTATTTTGTTGAGTATTTTGTGTATGTATTCACAAGAGATACTAGTCTGTAGCTTTCTAGTGATTTTTGGTTTTGCTATCAGGGTAATATTAGTGTTACAGGATGAGCTAGGAAGCATTCCCTCCTCTTCTATTTTTCAGAAGAGTTTGTGAAGAAGTGATATTAACTCTTCTTTAAATATTCATAGAACTCATCCTGGCCTGGTCTTGTCTTTGTGGGTTGTTTTTTGAGTACTAACTTAATCTCTTTACTTGTTTATTAAGATTTCCTATTTCTTATTGAGTCAGTTTCAATAGTTGTGTCTTTCTAAGAATTTGTCCGTGTGCTCAAAGCTACATAATTTGTTGTCATTTGCTTAAATATTTTAAAATGTGAGTTTTATTTTTTTATTATGTGAACAGCATATAAATACATTCTTCTTAATTTTAAAATTTCAAGCATACAGAGATATTTAATACATAAATATCCATATTCTAATATATAAGCATTCAATTCACATATATGCATGCATGAAAACATATTTTACACAAATGGTATCATATTCTATAAACACTTCTATAAAGTAAAGATCTCTCCACAAGTCTACATAATCCTACTTAATCAGAGTATGGGATATTTTCTTCTTTATTTATAAATACTTTATATAAAAGTAAATTTCAAAACCATAAAAAAGATATTATAAATGTTCACGATATCTTTGTTCAGTGGGAAGAAGCATATCACATGGCAGTATAACCATGATATTTTTATTTTTAAAAATTGAAGGAAGACACTGAAAGTATACTCATCTATTCACACATCAACAATAAAATTGAGTAATAGAATTACTGGGGATTTTTACTCTCTGATTTCCATATTTTATAATATCTGCATGTACTTGTATATGTATGTATTTCCCTTATAAGAAAGTAAATACATACATATATAAAAAACAATAGCAAACAGAAAACATAAAATAAGATGGCAGGTACTTTTAAAAGTGTCTCCCTTATTTAAAAAAAAGTCAAAGTTTTAACTTCTTCAATTTAAAAATAAGGATTCTCATGTTAGGTAAAAATAAAAAGGAAAATTCAGTTATACTTATAAGGCACACATAAAGTAACAAAAGTTTAAATAGAAAGAAGTAACAACCATATGCAAGGTAAATACAACATAAGAAAGAAGGAATGATACTGCTTCTATCAGACCAAAAATATTAAATTCCAAAAACATTAACTAGGATAAAAAGGGGTATTTTTAATAAACAGGTAATAATTTTCAAAAATATAACACACAACTTACATGCACTATAAAGCAGTGAACTGTATAGAACAAAATCTACTAGAAATACAAAGAAACTTGGATTCCAATTATTGTGGGAGCTGTTAAAGCATATTTTTCACAACAAAAAAGTAAAAGGTAAACAAAAAATAGAGAAGAAAATGATATGAAGAATATAATAGGCAAATTTTACCAAATAAAAGGACTGTTTCTGTGCATTTACAAACTACAGTGAGTTCCAGAGCAAGAGGGAGTTCACAATGGAAGGAAGCACTGAGGGGAGCTGGGGGAAGTGGTATTGAAGAATTCAAAACATCAGCTACACTTACAGGCACTCTGCTGTTTGTCTGAGATGTAGGGGCAACATTCCAGATCTTAGAAAGTGAGTCTGACTTGAGAGGGTCTCAGTTCTTGACAGGTTCCTGTCAACAAGGACTGAGAAACAGGGGCTCAGGGAGAAGACATGAATTGTGGTACCCAAAAGGGTGTCCTAGGAATCAGCCAGATCAGTCATCTGAATTGCGACAAGGTCAGAAAGAGGCTAGCCACAAATAACACCTAAAACTGAATTAGAATATGTGGGATTAGAACTAATTAAATCCATGCACTCCTCATTTATTGATTTGCTCTTTCATTCAAGCAAGTATTCATTGAGTTCCTATTGTCAAGCACAAGTATAATGTTGAATAAAAAAGACAGCCACTGTTTCTACCCTGTGTAACTTATTTCTGACTCTACCCAGCAGTTCTCCAGTCTAGATCCACATTAGAATCATGGGGGAAGATTTCACAACACTGCTAATGCTTGGGCCCCAACTACAGAAATTTTGAGTTTAGGATGGGCCTAGGCACCTATATTTCTTTAAAAGTTCCTTAGGTAACACATATGCATGGCTACATTAAGAAAAACTGCTCTAAATGAAATTGGACCTGATAACCAGAGCTAGGGTTGGGCCTAAAGTGAGTGTAAATAACAGTTGTAGGTAGCAGGAGCACAGTGGCTAGAAAATCAGACAGGCTCTTTACAGCTTCATTACTCAAGAAGCTCTATTATTGAAGTCCTCAGTTATCCCCTTTCCCTCCTCCTGTAAATACTTGGGATTGTCTCCCATTTTCCTTTAGCACCTGGCTCAAATTTTCTCTCTGTAATTCAACTTCTCATGATCCTATATAACTTACACAATCATGCTGATAACTCTGCCAGCACCCTGGCTTCACGCTTCGTCAATCTCCACAACTCCAAAAACATTCCTTTTTATTCCTCTGTTGTTACTGACTAGTTTGAGCAAAGCTTATACCTAATCCTCTATGAAAACATTCAAAACTCTTGTAGGAGCTTAGAACTGAGGGAATCCTTTTCTTTTTTTTTAACTTATCATAAATATGGGAATGGTAAGTTGATTCTTGGCATCATGCCCTTAAATTCTGAATGAATTTTTCAATGAAATTTTTATTACTCCTAAGTACATTACAGGTTAAACATGTTCAATAAACTGGCCTTGAAATCCAAGTTTTATATCGTGCTGCTTCTTTAGTAAAATGCAGTCTCTGCTCAAAACAATCAACCTGCAAATGGAACTTTTAACAAACAACCTCCTCATCTCTTTGGGAATGTTCCATATATTATATTCTGGCCAGGGTTTGATATGACAGTATCACTTGTCTGAATATGAATTATGAGCACAGGACAGAGCCAGGGGACCCACACAGTAAGCGATAGTCTACATATGTGAAGTCACAAATGAAAAGTCTCCAGATAGAAGCATATATCCTGGACATTGCTATTTAACCAACAGCTGCTTCTAGCCTCTGAAGACGAATACACTACCATTACTAATCACTTTTACTCATTTTCTGGTGAAGAAGCCAACCGAGCCTTACTAGCAACTAAACAATGTTTTGGCTGTCACTCTTAATATTCAGTGAAATTGTTATGAGACAACCTACCCAATACTGATGTGCACCTACCACCTATTAGCTTGAGATGATTTGGTTCCTTTGTCTCTAGCTGGTTCTCTTTTTTCTAGCTTAATGCTTCCATACATCTTTCACCGGTGAATCCTCTCCTCCCTCCTCTAACATTCTGTACAGGTCAACATGTTCCTATCATTGTTCAAATGCTTGGTAGGAAAATGACGATCCCCCTCCTTTCCTTAATATAGTTCCAAGTAAACTAAGAACTGAAATACACTTAAAGTTTATGTGTTAACATCTTTTATAAAAATCTCTATTATTCGGCCAGAGGCAGAGATGGAATGGAGTGGGGGTGAGGAGTGTTACTGGTTTATGCATATAAATAAAAAAAATATATATATATATATATAAAACGTTAAATATATATATATACTCGCCTTTCCTTTTCTCTGATTTTAAATGCAATAATACACAGCAGCCCTAGAAATTAAAATAGAATTTCACAGGAACCTATAAGGAAGATAATAAAATCACCTGTAATCTGACCACTCTGAAGTAACTACCATTAAAATTTTGGACTTTTTTATATACAGAGAGTGTGGTCACCTGCCTCTATTACTGGAGATTTTGGCTGTATCCTTTTTAATTTTTCTAATATAAATAATGCTTCATGAACACTCTCACATTAATCTCTCAATATTTTCTTTGTAAAGTTTCCCAAAGTGAAATTATTGGGTTATGCAACTATCAAATTGCTTTTCAGAAAAATGGTGTCAGTTTATATTCCCACAGTAATATTCAAGAGTAAGCATCTCCCCTTATTCTAGAAGCTGTAACTTTTTCAGTAAACATTTTTATAGTGGATATCATTGATTAATAATGAGGTTGAACTTTTGCAAATGCTTACTGGCCTTTAATAACTCTTTCTTCTCCTTTGTCCTTTTTTGTTAGGGTGTGCCTTGGAGTGGGAGAAAGTACAAACAGTGTAATGTACTGAAAACCTTGATTCCAATAGAAAGAAGAGATAAAGAGGCTTAGATGAGAAAAATGTTGAAGGAGTTATGTTTTGTTTTATTATTTTTTTTAAACAGGATGATGAGCTCATCTTCAGGCTGTGGGGAAGAAGTAAGGATAATCAAAGAGCTTCAGAATTCAAGAATTAGAACAAATAGGTGAAGGAATGATATTCTATAGGAGCAGAGTTGATGGGATTACTAGAAGAGCACCTCTTCCTTCAATCATGTAGGAAAGGAGGCTAAGTGTGGGTAGATATGCTTGTGGTTATAGGAGGGAGAAGCCAGAAGAACTCAAGCTTTGTAGCCTCAAATTTCTCTATGAGAAAGAAGGCAAGATTACTGTTGAGGCAGAAATCGTGGTCAAAAAGGGGATTTGAGGAAAGTGATAAAGACATAGATAGACAGCAGAATAGGGCCAAGACGTGATCTGAAATTGAAGACCATAAATCTCTAGTGGCAACTGTCCCATAATTATACTCTTTCCTTTAGCAGGGCCATGCAGCCTGGGTGAAGGTGCTACAACTAAAAACATGGTTGGAGATTTTCTGGGGAATTCAACATAAGGAGAACAAATCCAGTACCCAACGTACTGGCAAGAATGACAAAATAGTCACCACAGTGTCCAGGATGGATGGGGGAGAAAGTAAAATAAGGAAGGCCATACAGACTAGGAAGAAAAGGAAGGGGCTGGACATGGATGTTGAAGAAACAAACCCATCTGTTGGTTGGCCTGCCCATATGGTCACTGATATCACACATGAGGATGGCAAGAATTAGTGTAAGATGACAGTTCTCAATAAGTGAGGCTAATAAGAAAGAATCATGAATAATAGGCTAGAGAGGAATATGGATAGGAGAGAGGAGTACTGAGGCTAGAATGGCTAGGCACAGTTAGAGGGTGAGATTTCTGCAAAACACATTTTTCTGGAGACCCAACATAATCCCTATCAATTTTCCCATAACAAGAAAAATATTTGAAAAGACATGGCTTCATTAACATCATTATTTACCAGGAGAAAAAAATCAACCCTTACAAGCACATGAATTAATTAATGCCCAGAGTGGGAGAACAGAGGGCCGTATGATTGGTGCCAGGTCTCTCTTAGTCTCTACTCACAGCATTCAAACAAAAAGACCTAGTTTCTTTTATGAAAGTACCTGCATAAAAAAGGCAGCTCAGTTCAGCTGAATTATGCAGGTGGATTTAGATAAGTTCATCATTAATTTATTAAGTTTAGTCTTATTTCAAAAGCCATTTTGTGGTAATACTGAAACATGGGGCCATCTGAGGACATGGTGCAATCTGGGCAGTCAAAAAGGAACCCAGTGGAAGAGACAAGTGAGAGCTAAACTCCAGCTCATGCTCCCCTCATTCCCAGGCCTGTGCTTTTGCCTTGACCCAGAGAAGTCCTTCAGCTGCAGTGTTAGGAGGAGAGGGGGACGCAGGCACTTTTCTAAATCGCTGGCCCAAGGACAGCACCTTTTCCTACAAAGGCACTGTATACAACAGCAGAGGCCCTTCCCAAATATACAAGTAATCCAGGGAAATGTACTGTCAGTCTTTAAAACTATTTTTAAATAATGTAACTTGCTAAATATGTAACCTAATGTTTTCTGACTTTTTTATGAGAGTAAATGCTAATATTTTCCCAAAGAAATAGTCATATAACAGTCTACTTCCTTATCTGAGTCCCTAAAGTTAGTGATTCCATTTGTAATTCAGTCACATTCAATCATATTTTTAGATTATTGGTGTGTAGAACAATTTTCTTAACATAATCCCAAGGTAAAATGCCATGAGTGAAAAGACTGACCTATGATACTAATAAAAAAATTTAATTACACATCAAGCAATCAACTGGGAAAAATATTTAATGCATTATCATTTTTTATCAGCAGCAACATCACTAATGTGCACCAAGCACTTGGCTAAGTGCTTTTGTTATATATTATTTAGTACTCACAACATTAAGGTAGATATTCTAAGTATTACTGTTTTACAAATGAAGAAACTAGGCTCAGAGAGATGATATTATTTGCCCTAAATATAGTGTGCTTAGAAGATAGAGACAGGATCCAAACAGCAGTCTGTCTAATTCAAGCCTTGATCTTACTCTTAGCCTCACCAAAAAAAAAGGTTCCTTTGGAGTTAAAATAATTAAAGTAATTCTATTCTTCCCAAAAGAAGAACTATAAGTGATCTATAAGAACTATAAGAACACATAAGAAGAAAAGTGTTTAATCTCTCTAAGTCATTAAAATGCAAATGAAAGCAATTAAATCCTAGTTTTCACATATCAGCTTGATAAAGTAAATAAGAGGATAGGAATACTCAAGAGTGGGTCAATGTGTCCAGAAAAAAAAGTACTATATGCAGCGGGTGAAGATGCAAATTGGAACAATTTTTCTGAAAGGCTGTTTCACAAACTAAAAAGCCTTTAAAATGTGCAGACTCTACCCTTCATTTTCATTTATCTTACTTTTATTTACCCACATTGCCAAATTTTTCTCTTATTTCCCTTTGTTCGCTGACCTTCAGTCTCAAACTATGTTCTTTGTTGTGTCAAACTAATGAATACTGAATGCTTTTAAAATGAGACACTGATGTTGTACCGTAATCCTATCATCCATTAGCTCTATAATAGCCCTACATAAATAAACCCCAAAGTTGAAATAATGAGATAAGACTGAGAAATATCAGAAAATATAGTCTATATTAAAGTTACATATATCTGCATAACAGATAATTCTATTCCTTCACATACAACAAAACTGACATGAAAGGTCTTTGCCACATTAATCTTTGTGAATTAGAAAAACAAAGTGAAATCCTGTCAGCTCTTGAATTGCTCTAACATGTTGTTAATTTAACTAAGTATCCAAAAATGCATAGTGTCATTTAAAGAGTGGTACAACTTGCACTCCAATTTGATCAAAGTTAATAGCATATCTTTAAAATTTACTTTTCATGTATTTACTTTAAAAATGCTCTTAAAGCAAAACCAAGAATTATAAAAGCCAAATTTAAGCTGTAACATGAAAAATAGATATTTTAACATGCTTAACCAAGAACTGTATTTGACATACTCCTCCTCAATATTGGACATTTCTTGCATAGAAAGGATGCTTATTAAGAATTTGTTGAAGTGCTTGTTTTTCACTGCATACCTAAAGTATTACTTTTTTTCTCCATGAGGAAATTCTCAGCAAATTAGTTATAAACTAAATTCAAATCAGACCTGTAAAAAATCTTAGCATTTAAAAGAAAAATTAAAAGTCTACCCTTAATGGACGCACACACAAAGATCTTAGAACAATTAAGTTCTCTTCACAAATAGTCATCATTGAAGAGTAAGTCTGCAATAGTGTGTCTTCTACCTTGAATCTTTCTTGATATCATAAGGGTGAATAAATAATCTATATGGGTGAATAAATAACTCAGATAGTTTTCTATCTAGAATCTTTTCTGAAAGAATCTCTAGTAAGAATTACAGCAAAATGAAAGATCCAAGAAAGATCAGGACACAAGAAACAGTGATAAATAAATCAATAGGTAAAATTAAACAATTAAGTCTAAATAGCAGTTAATATTGCAGCTGTAATGCTAAATGGAACTTTTAAAAAGTGATTTTTAAGAAAGCAGAGGCATAATGAGAAATATTATATAAATTCCAGATTGCAGGCAGCCTAAAGGCATAGAGGTCACCAACAAATTTCAAGTACCGAAGTTCTTATATTGGGAAAAGTAGAAGGAAGTTAAAAGTTTTAATTCATTCCCAACATTAACAGAAAAATGCGAGATCAATATTTTTTCTTAAAATTAAATGGTATGCTCTACCATTTCAGCATTTTATTAAAAATAAAAATAATAATAATAATAGGAGAAATGTGGGATCAACATATAAATCAAGTACAAAAATCAAACGAATATTCATATTTGACCTGATTGTTTATAGGTCATAATGCGTGATCAAAACCAAAAGTTTCTGTGATGAATGCCCTTGTACTGTTCACCATGTAAGAATTTATTCACTATGTAAGAATTCGTTCACCATGTAAGAACTTGTTCGTTATGCTTCAGAAGATTGGAGACTGACGACAATTAGGCTTGAGATGGATTAATGATTGTACATTGAGCGTTGACCCCCCTATACTGAATTTTATTGTTGTTAACAACCATTTGATCAATAAATATGAGAGATGCCCTCTCAAAAAAAAAAAAAAATTGGAGTAAAATACATATAATATAAAAAAAAAAAATTAAATGGTATGCTGATAAATTAAACAGTATGTTTAGCTTTTAACTAGAAGTTTTTTAAGCCTGGTAAAAATTTAATCAAGCCAACCAAAAGAAAGAAAAGGACAAGCATAATAAAGAGAAATCAAGATGGCAGGGACAATACCAAATATGTTAGTTTTTATAATAAAGTAAGCAAGTGTAAACAATTAAAGATTAATTCATTTGGCATTAACTTAGGAAACTTTTATTCAGTCATCACTTGTGACCTAATCATGCTTCACGCTAGGGTAAATATAATAAAGGAATTAAACAGGGCCTCTGTCTTTAAAGAGTTCATTGTACAAGAAGTTACTTTATTCCTTTTTGTGGGATTTCAAAATTAGGAACAATTAAAATAAGGTAACACATTTATTTTCCTCTATGGAATTATAAATTCATACACATGGCTTTCCAGAAAAATATGCTGTAACACATCTGACTAAAGATTATCCTTAGATTTCTATCAGAAATCAATGCAAGTTTTCATAAACATGGTATGCTAGTGGTGATAGATATTAAGGTGCACGGAAGGGTGGGGGTCGGGTGATTCCCTTCAATAGACACAATCAGAAAAATGTATCCAATTTGTAAAGGGGTTTTTACTAGTTCATATAATTTGCAACATATTTTTGCTTTGGTCTTATCCATCCTCCTCCTTCTCCAACCAAACAAAATTCCTATCACTATGCTTTCAAAGACAGCCTGATGTATTTGTTTAAGAAGAGCGGTATCTTTAGACAAAACAGACTTTCTTCCATTTGCCATTTGTGTAGTATTTACATATAACCTCAGTGAAGGAGAAAAATGAGGGATTAAAAGGACTTCCTCTAGGTAAATATGACAGAGACTGAATACACATCATTATCTCTGGATTAAAAAAAAAGACAGAACTAGAGTCAATGGGCAAATCTCCAACATTAATAGTTATACTTGCCACCTATTTATACACATAGAAAACATTTATGTTAAACTTTCTAAAATGGCCTCTTTCCAAATGATGAAGATCTGCCTAGTTGTAAAGATAAATTTAAAATTACATAGTGACTGAAGTGCTACCCTGCCTAATTGAAAACAATAATCTTAGCTCTTTTATGCTGAACGTAATAAATTTAACACTCTATTGAATGTATTTAAGAAAAGCACAAAAGCTATATTTTAGTTAAAATTTGTTTTTAATTTATGCTGTTTGGCTAGAAAGCAGGCACAATTTGATAGGGTAAAAACACAACTTCAAGTGGTTTATGAATGATATGTTTTTCCTGTAATATTTTACTAGTTATAAATTTTAGAGTAGAAACTTAAGATAGCGGTCATTAAAAACAGAATGTGAAAATATTTTAATCATTTTCAGTCATCAATCATGTCATTTTTACCAGACTGCCCTGCTAAGTTACTCAAAACAGATTAAAACATTTTCAAAACCATAACTTTACTGATTCTGATCATCCCATATAAAACCATCCTATCGACTTTTAGTAAGAAATGCAGATAACAAATATACAGGCTTTCATCTTTTTGTTACCTAGACCCATGACTTGTATGATGACATATCATATATATCAAAATTCATGTGAATTGGAAAAAAATCTTTGAAAAATTAAGCCAGAAGAGAATAATATTAAGTCTAGCAGTAAGAAAAAAGTAGAAAAGTAAGTTCATATCAATCATTTTATAAAATAAGACATGGTGTCTCTTAGATTTCTAAGGGATAAATTTGAAGTATTTTGAAAGAATATAAAAGATGACTTTTTAAAAATCTGGTTACAAGATAGAGATGAGGATTAGTCTAATTATTTTTCAAACTGGGGAATTTCTAAAAGTCAATTTAAAAAATTGCTAAGATATGACATACTTTGGATTTCTATAAAACAAATAAAAATATTTTGAAAAACCACAAAAGATTATTTTCTTAAAAACTGGTTACAAATAAAGATTAGAATTAACCACATGTAAGAATATAATTAAGCTGTCTTTAAACATTCCTCCAAAACTTATAGACTTATGTCTATTAAGAAGTAAAGTTGGTAATTATTGAGCTGCATATCCTTAGATTTAAAATAATCCTAACAACAACACATCTTTATTCATTTATATAATTTTCTACATTAGGAAAAATACTCATTTATCATTACTTTACTGTCACCCATGCCACCAAGAAGGTTACAAATACTAAAATACTGTGAACAGTAACTAACTATTGAATCAACAGTAAAATCAACTGCATGATTAAACTGACACTGGGATCTGTGATTATTTTTTCCTTAGGTATGTATAAGCACTTATACAAAATAATCAAAAGCCTCCTTTGGCCTTGTTAACAAGAAAGTAAACAGAGGCAGCAGAAAGGGGTAGCTGTCTTTCATGCTTACGGCAATCATGCAAGAATGCCCTAACAGTAGTATATTTTTATGCCAAGTTATTTCTGTTAGATTCTAAATTATTCTAAAATAATTTACAAATAGTTTGCTCAAGGCAATGGATCAAGTTTTACCTGAATGTGTAATCAACGAACATTTGTGGAATTGAACATGGTCACATTAAAATTCCAAATTGATGAAATGGTATTCATTTTGACATTAAAATTTCCCTTCTTACTCATTCATTCATTTATATCTTTTAATAAAATATAGTATTATGTAGTTCCATGAGGTTGCTTCCATAGCTGACATGACTATATCTGCCAGTTTAACAATTCTTAAGTTACATAAAATGCATACTCATTTTACACCCAAAAAAATTTTTGGAAAAAAAATTGTATGTCATCATGAATAAATTTAACATAATTTTAAAACTAGAATTTGGGGGGAAATTTTTATCCTTTTATATATTAACATATATACTGGGCACTATAGGCAATTAAGTTCTAGTTCTACAGTATTCTTCTACAATCCTGAGGGGGGGAATATGGAAAATCATAAAGATAGAAAATTTAAATATCAGATCATTGCTTAGATTTTAAAAAGCAAAAATTTCCCCATAAAGAAATCAGCAAAAGTCACACATCTAGACAATATTTTAAGGGATACTGCTTATAAAATAAATTTTAGCCGAAATAAGCAGGCGAAGAGAGGCAACAAAGGGCCAGGTAGTTTATTTGAGTGCAATTCCTGGGTGATGTTCTGTGGTCTGGGTACTACAGGCCAGGGAAGTCACACCCGGTCAGGGAGGTGGGGGCTTATAAGGGTTTAGGAGGGGGAGGAGTGGGCAAGCTATCCTAGGGGGCGTGGAGAGGTATGATTGGCTAAAGGTGACATAATAGACAACTAGAAACTTTTTTTCCTTCCAAGAGTGAGGAGGCTGACATCCGGGTCTTAGTTGTCACATCAGAAGGATGGAATTCAGGGAGAGCTGTCCCCTTTCCATATAAGGCATGGATGTTGGGGTCTGGTCTGTTCTCCCCCTATGGCATCTCTCTGTACTGTTTGCATGTCCTTGTTTTTCCTTCCTCCAGCCTAACACTGCTGACTAAAAAAGCACATTATAGTAAGAAATAAATAGAATAAATTTCAATGTAGTATCATTTAAAAGGCAAATATGTAGACTGAAATTAATATAAAACAAAATAAACTTAATTTGAATAAATTCTTACAAAGATAACTCTGATACTTGTACAACATTTGAATGAGTTTCAGTGCCACTTTCATTCATACAGTGAAAGCATTGTTTGCTGACTACAAGTATACAACAACGCAGAGGGAAAACTGAATAAATTTTAATAGACCATTACAGCATAGAAATAAATTTAAATCTAAAATGTTAGAACAGTACCCCAAATTCTATTTTTGATTGGCTGAGAAGCCTAAAGCTTATTTTTGGTAGGAAAACTACATAGGCTATAAAAACTTAAATCTTTGTGTTGCTTGTTTTGTGTTGCTATGCTCTGCCATAAAATATTTTCATTGTTACTAAATTTCTTGTCCTTTACATCTCTCACCTTCTGCATAATGGCCTTCCATCCATAATGTAAATGACTTGGATGCAAGGTAATTAAATTTTTAGACAAATTTTTTGAAGAAAAATATGATCTTCTTAAGTAGTAAATATTCTATATTATTTTGGAAATTGTGATATACATTTCTTTGCAAAACTTAACATCATTCCATTTATCCATTCAATAATCACTTAGTCAACAAACATTATCACATATCATATTGACAGAATATGTCTTTAGTATATGGGCAGACTTCAGAGATGTTACAAGATCAATTCCAGACCATCACAATAAGGAGAATAATGATATTCAAGTCAAATGAATTTTTTTGGTTTCCCAGTGCATATACAAGTTATGTTTATACTATACTGTGGTCTATTATGTGTGCAATAGCATTGTCTTTAAAAACAATGTACATGTCTTATTTAAAAATCCTTTATTGCTAAAAAATGCTAATCATCATCTGAGCTGTCAGTGAGTCGTCATCTCTGTGCTGGAGGAGGGTCTTGCCTCATGCTGATGGCTGCTGACTGATCAGGGTGGTGGTTGCTGAAGGCTGGAGTGGCTGTGGCAATTTCCTAAATTAAGACAACAGTGAAGTTTGTGCATCTATTGATCTTTCACAAGTGATTTCTGTGTAGCATGAAATGCTATTAGATAACATTTTACCCATAGTAGGACTTCTTTCCAAATTGGAGTCAATCCTCTCAAACCCTGCCACTGCTTTATCAACTAAGTTTATGGAATATTCTAAATCCTCTGTTGTCATTTCAACAATCTTCACAACATTTTCACCAGGAATAATTCCATCTCAAAAAACCACTTTCTTTGCTCGCCCATGAGAAACAACTCCTAATCCATTCAAGTTTTACCATGAGGTTGCAGCCATTCAGTCACATCTTCACTCTCCACTTATAATTCTAGTTCTCTTGCTATTTCTACCACATCTGTAGTTACTTTCACTGAAGTCCTGAACCCCTCAAAGGTATCTATGAGGGCTGGAATCAACTTCTTTCAAGCTTTTGTTAATGTTGATATTTTGACCTCTTCCAATGAATGAATGCTCTTAATGGCATCCAGAATGGTGAATTCCTTCCAGGTTTTCAATTTACTTTGCCCAGAACCATCAGAGGAATCACTATCTATGGCAGCTCTAGCCTTAAGAAATGCATTTCTTACATAATAAGACCTGAAAGTTGAAATGACCCCTTAATCCATGGGCTGCAGAATGGAAGTTGTGTTAACAGGCATGAAATTACATTGATCTTGTTGTCCATCTCCATCAGAGTGCTTGGGAGACCAGGTGCCTTGTCAGTGGACAATGGCATTTTGAAAGGAATCTTTTTTCCTGAGCAATAGGTCTCAAAAGTGGGCTTAAAATATTCACTAAAGTACATTGTAAAATAGATGTGCTGTCATCCAGGCTTTGTTGGTCCATTTCTAGAGTGCAGGCAGAATAGATTTAGCATCATTTTTAAGGGCCCTAGGATTCTCACAATGGTTAATGAGCATTGGCTTCAACTGAAAGTCACCAGCTGAATTAGTCCTTCAAGAGAGAATCAGCCTGTCCTTCAAAGGCTTTAAAGCCAGGCATTGACTTTTCCTCTCTAGCTATCAAAGTCCTATATGGCATCTTCTTCTGTAGAGGTCTGTTTTGACTACACTGAAAATCTGTTCAGTGTAAACACCTTCATTAATTCTCTTAGCTAGATCTTCTGGTTAACTCACTAGCTTCTACATCAGTACTTGCTGCTTCACCTTGCACTTTGATGTTATGGATATACTTTCTTTCCTTTAATCTCATAAGCCAACCTCTGCTACTTTGAAACTTTTCTTCTGTTCTTCCTCACCTCTCTCAGCCCTCCAGGAGTTGAAGAGAGTTAGGGCTTTGTGCTGGGTTAGGCTTTGACTTAAGGGAATATTGTGACTGGTTTGATCTTCTATCCGAACCTCTAAAACGTTCTCCATATCAGAGGTAAGAATGTTTTGCTCTCTTACCATTCAGATGTTCACTGGAGGAGCACTTTTAATTCCCTTCAAGAACCTTTTCTTTGCATTCACAATTTGGCTAACTGTTTGGCACAGATGCGTAGCTTCCAGCCTATCTCAGCTTTTGACATACCTTCCTCACTAAGCTTAATCATTTCTAGCTTTTCATTTAAAGTGAGGGACAGGGGAGCATTCCTTTCACTTGAACACTGAGAGGCAGTGTAGGGTTATTAATTGGCCTAATTTCAATATTGTTGTGTCTCACAGAATAGGGAGGCCCAAGGAGAAGGAGACAAATGAGGGAACAGCCAGTCAGTAGAGCAGTCAGAACACACAAAGCATTTATCAATTAAGTTCATCATCTTACATGGGTGCAGTTCACAGCACCCCGAAACAATTACAACAGTAATATCATGATCACTAATCACAGATCACCATAGGAAATATCACAATAATGGAAAAGTTTGAAATATTGTGAGAATTACCAAAATGTGACACAGAGACTTGAAGTGATAAAATGCTGTTTGAAAAATGGCATGACAGACTTGAGGCGAGGTTGCCACAAACCTTTAATTTGTAAAAAACACAGTTCCACAAAGTGTAATAAAGCAAAGCACAATAAAATGAGGTATGCCTATATATCAATTATACATGTCTTCATTTTCAACAAAAACAACAACAGAAAAGTACAATTAGAATAGATAACTAATTTGTAATGTTTGAATACTGTGCAGGTCATAAGTTCTTAATTAAGGAACAGTATTTGCATCTCCAAAACATATACATTGAAAATTCACTAAAGACTGGTGGTCATCAAGCAAAGATTTACTTTAAATTTGTTCATCTTTGATTCCTATCCAGGGTAATTAATGAAAAATCAAAAGAATTTATAAAATGTTCTTTCCTATAGCATAGTTCTACAATACAAAAGACAGGAACAAAAAGTTATTGACATAAAAAGAACTAAAATGTTATTGTCATTTTTATCTATCTTAAATAGAATATTTCAATATAATAATCAAATGATAGCTCTCTTACTACATCTGTCATTTTTCCTTAAATAAAGTATTTTTATACTGGAGCAAAAATGTTAAAAATCTTAAGTTGTCATCCAAGTAATGTGTTTATAGAAAAATTTTGTACACTTTGTAGCTGAATGTATCTTATTTTTGCCCAGGAAAGAGCAAGATATGTCAATTGACACGATTGGACAAATAATCCATGTACTGTACCCAAAGAAGTGACAATGACCTCCAGTTCATTCCATTTTTGGGGTATGTACTAATACAAGGTAAGCACTTTCACTTCCTATCAAAATAGTAAACTCTATTAACTGAATTATATTAACTTTGAATTATTTTAAAATAAGACACTGGCCCAAAACAAAACTATTATCAATGCTCCAGAACCAGTTAATTCATCATCTATCATTTCTTTACAACAGATACAGCATGACTATCTTTTCAGCAGGTGACTTAATGCTGGAGGATACTCTGTATTTAGAAATTTAAATTCTACATCACTAGCAAAATCTATTTCTCAACAGACTACTGAATCTATTTTCTAGGGGAAAAAATTTCTACAACTGCATGTGGCTCTATAGACAAGTCATGTGTATGAGTAAAAATTGTTATGTGTATGAATAAAAAAAGATAGTTTATGAGTATAAATTCATAAATATTTTTTCATCACATCAACTCATATTCTATTGGAGTTTTTTTTATTATTATTGCATAATGGCTAAGACCATGAGCTCTAGAATCATACTTGGGATCAAATTCCAGTTCTGTCACTTACTAGCTATAATTTGGGGCAAAATGTCCAACCTTTCTGTGCCTTAGTTGACTCACACCATAAAATGACTGTAATGTATGGTTCATATAAATTGAATCAGTTAGCAAATATAAAGCAGTACTGTATACCTGTCACATAATAGGCAATGTTAGCAATTTACTATTATTATTTACAGAGCTTTATTAAGTATATTATTTTTAGTTATATATTATTAATATTATTAAAGACTCTCCATTTTAAATGGTTTCCCTCTTTATAACTACCCAAGATAAAACTTGTAGATTCAAGTTCTCCTCCCAAGAAGGAACCTCCCTAATTGATCACCACAGCCTAAAGTAACTCCCCTTCATCTATATCCATTAGGACTCCATTACCGGAACTAGTCATATTGTCCTGCACCTATAGATATTGTGTTCCTGTGTGTGTGTTTGTATCTCATCTCTCCAACTGGATTTTAAGTTCCATGAAGGGAGGAGCCATGTCATGCTCATGTATCCTCCGCCATGTCTTAAATAGAGTAAGTGCTCTACATGCACTTACAATTAGACTGATCAGGCAGAGTCAAAGTAAAAATGTCTACATACTGGCTGAATGCATTAACAACAGTATTCTGGGCCTGAGAATGTTAGAAAGCAAGACTGCTCAGTAAACTCAACTGCATGAATGGAGCTAAATTTGGACCAAAATATATATCCCAACTTATACTACTAAACAGTAACTCCTGGAACTTACAAATAACATGAATAAATCTAGAAAACATTATATAAAGCAAAAGATAACACATACAGAAGAATGCATACTGAATGATTCTATTTTAAATGAATTCAAGAACACACTAATGCAATCGATGAGGATTGAAGTCAGAACAGCGGTTGTGTATTAATGCATCCACTATTGCCAATAGTGGAGGTTGACTGAAGGAAAATATGAGACAAGATTCTAGGGTAATGGACATGTTCTAATCTTGGTCTACATATTGCCCTTGTTCTATATCTTAATTTTAGCATGCTGAAGTAGTACATTAAACCACTACTATGTGCTTCAATAGCTAAGAAACATTTCAACTGTAAATTTTCTAAAGTTGCTATGCATGGTCTCCTGCTCCAAGAACTGGGAAACAGTCTTAGGCAATGGACATACAGTGTTTTTTCCAGGCCCAATGGCAAAGCTATCTTTTATATGGAAGGATGGGTGGATGGATGGATGAAGTCAAAGCTAATGAATGTTAAATTATATAAGGTCTCATGCCAGGACCACCTCTATTTTGAGATAAATAATTAATGTTCACTTAAACTTGTAAAGTTAACATTCTATTTGCTACCCTTTGTTCTAATTCTGCGCTCAAAAGAGCAACTTACTGGTTATGATCTAACTCTCTATGCAGGTCTGCCTTTAGGGTGATAATATGCTGTTGTAAGGAAATTTCACTCTCCCCATGAGTAATTTATTTTGGCAAATTGATTGACTTTTTATTGTAATACTGTACATCACATAGCTTTACTTATAGAGAAGGAAGACACTGGGAGACAGGATTAAAGATGGTGGTGTGAGAGGTTAGGCAAAGGCTTCCTCCTAAAACTGCATATAATATGAAAATATAATTAATACAACTAATCCTGAAGAGCAACAGGAAAGAGGACTGTGCCAGATTGCATACACCTGGAGAAAAGAGCAGACCTCACTGAACAAGGTAACATACCAAAGCTGTGGCCTGGTGGGACCCAAGCCCTTCCCCCACCCCAGCTCACTGGTGGAAGGAAGAGAAACGGAGCAGGGAGGGAGTAGAGGCCTGGGACTACTGAATACCTAACTCCGAGGATCTGCTCTGGGAGCACAAACCTACATTTCATGGTGCTTTCATGATACTCTTGTGATTAGGGGATTGGAAAGCTAAGAGAGGCAGAATTCCTGGAGAGACTGAGATTCCAGTCGCTTGCAGAAAGCAGGGATCCATATTGGGCTGCTTTGGGACAAAAGAAAGGTGGGCAGTCTGAGAGACTTCCTAACAAGGAAGCCCTTAGCAAGAGGGCTGCTAAAGGGGCAAGGACTGCACAGAGCTTACTGATCAGGAGAAAGGACAGGTGACAGAATTGTCCAGGTGCACTCTGCCCAGCAGGTTGGGAGCTTTCAGGATTTTCAGGTGCTCCAGCTCCCAGGATGACTACACAGCTCCAAGGACCCCCTCTGTGATATACAGCCTACTGCACCTTTCTCCTGGCCAGCCCCACCTGGCTCGCAAACCAGCAAACCCTACCCTGGTGTTAGGCCAGCCAGAGGAAAGATTCGTCTACAGCAACTACAAACACAAAGCATAGAGGCTTATACCTGTGTGCTCGGCCCACTGGTTCAGGCAGTGGAGACAGGCAAAGCAGCTAGGAAGTAGGAATCAGCTCTTTCTTCACCCCAGGCACCAATACCACTCCCCTGCGACCCCTGACATTGCTTCAGGGATTGAGCAGCTCCAGAGACTAGAGCTTCTGGACACTAGAGGGTGCCATATACAAATGTGAAATGCCAAAGAACCTGATTCAGAGTAAAATTATTAATACAACTCCTGAGAAAGATGACATCGACATCATGAATCTTCCTGAAATGGAGGTCAAAATAAAAATCATTAACATGTTCATGGAGGTATGGAAAGACATTCAAGAACTCAGGAATGAATTCCAGTTGGAGATTCAACCATTGAAAAGCACAATAGATGGTATAAACGCAGATTAGATATGCTGGACAAGACAATAAATGAAATAGAAACTAGAGAAGAGGAATACAAAGAAGCTGAGGCACAGAGAGGAAAAAGGATCTCTAAGAATGAAAGAATGTTGAGAGAACTGTGTGAACCATCCACACGGAACAATATTCGCATCATAGGGGTACCAGAAGAAGAAAAGAGAGAAAGAGGGATAGAAAGTGTCATTGTGGAGGTAATTGCTGAAAATTTCCCCAATCTGGAGCAGGAGATAGTCTCTCAGGCCATGGAGATACACAGATCTCCCAACACAAGGGGCCCAAGGAAGACAACACCAAGACATACAGTAATTAAAAAGGCAAAGATCAAGGATAAGGACAGACTACTAGAAGCAGGCAGAGAGAGAAATAAGATCACATACAAAGGAAAGCCCATCAGGCTATCATCAGACTTCTCAGCAGAAACCTTACAAGCCAGAAGGGAGTAGCATGATGTATTTAATGCAATGAAGCAGAAGAACCTAGAAACAAGAATACCTTATTCAGCAACATTATCATTTAAATTTGAAGGAGGGATTAAACAATGTCCAGATAAGCAAAAGCTGAGAGAATTTACCTCCCACAAACCATCTCTACAGTCTATTTTGGAGGAACTGCTATAGACGGAAGTGTTCCTAAGATTGAATAGCTGTCATCAGAGGTAATAAAACCACAGTAAAGAAGTTAGAACAGCTAATTACGAAGCAAATGCAAAATTAAATCAACTACCCCCAAAGTCAATCAAGGGACAGACAGAGTACAGAATATACCTAATATATAAATAATGGAGGAGAAAGAAAAAGGAGGAGAAAAAAAAACAGAACCTTTAGGTTGTGTTTGTAATAGCACATTAAGTGAGTTAGGTTAGACTCTTACATAGGAAGCAAGTTAACCTGGAACCTTTGGTAACCACGAATCTAAAGCCTGCAATGGCAATAAGTACATACCTATCAATAATCACCCTAAATGTAAATGGACTGAAAGCACTAATCAAAAGATATATAGAGTCACTGAATGGATAAAAGAACAAGACCCATCTATATGCTGCCTACAAGAGATTCACTTTAAACCCAAAGACATATACAGACTAAAAGTGAAGAGATGGAAAAAGATATTTCATGCAACTAATAGGGAGAAAAAAGCAGAAGTTGCAGTATTTGTATCAGACAAAATAGACATCAAAACAAAGAAAGTCACAAGAGACAAAGAAGGACATTACCTAATGATAAAAGGGTCAATTCAACAAGAAGATATAACCGTTATAAGTATCTACGCACCCAACACAGGAGTACCTACATATGTGAAACAAATAGTTACAGAATTAAAAGGGGAAATAGAATGCAATGCATTCATTCTAGGAGACTTCAACACTCCACTCACTCTGAAGGACAAATCAACCAGACAGAAAATAAGTAAGGAGACAGAGGCCCTGTAAAACACATTAGAACAGATGGACCTAAGAGACATCTACAGAACTCTACACCCAAAAGCAGCAGAATTCACGTCTTCTCAAGTGCACATGGAACGTTTTTAAGAATAGATCATATACTAGGCCACAAAAAGAGCTTTGGTTAATTCAAAAAGACTGAAATTGTACCAATCAGTTTCTCAGACCACAAAGGTATGAAACTAGAAATAAATTACACAGAAAAAATGAAATATCCCACAAACACATGGAGGTTTCATAACATGCTCCTAAATAACATATGGATCAATTACCGAATAAAAACAAGGTTCAAGCAATATATAGAGACAAATGACAACAATATTTCAACATTGCAAACTCTGTGGGAAGCAGTGAAGGCCGTGCTAAGAGGAAAGTTTATTGCAATACAGGCCTTCCTCAGGAAAGAAGGACAATCCCATATGAGCAGTCTAAACTCACAATTAATGAAACTAGAAAAAGAAGAACAAATGAGGCCCAAAGTCAGTAGAAGGAAGGACATAATAAAGAATAGAGTAGAAATAAATATAATCAAGAAGAATAAAACAATAGAAAGAATCAATGAAAGCAAGAGCTGGCTCTTTGAGAAAATAAACAAAATAGATAAACCCTTAGTCAGACTTATCAAGAAAAATAGAGAGTCTACTCACATAAACAGAATGAGAAATGAGAAAGGAAAAATCACTATGGACACCACAGAAATACAAAGAATTATTACAGCATACTATGAAAAATTATATGCTAACACACTGGATAACCTAGAGGAAGCAGACAACTTTCTAGAAAAATACAACCTTCCAAGGCTGACCAAGGAAGAAACAGAAAATCTCATGTCATCTGCAAAGAGGGAAAGTTTAACTTCTTCCTTGCCAATCTGGATGCCTTTTATTTCTTTGTGTTGTCTGATTGCCATAGCTAGGACCTCCAGTACTATGTTGAATACAAGTGTGGAGAGTAGGCATCCTTGTCTTTTACCCGATCTTAAAGGAAAAGCTTTCAGCTTCTCGCTGTTAAGTATAATGAACAGACCAACTACCAGCAATGAAATTCATCTGGTAATAAAAAAACTACATAAAAACAAAACCCCTGGACCAGATGGCTTCACTGCTGAATTTTATCAAACTTTAGTGAAGACCTAATACTCATCCTCCTTAAAGTTTTCCAAAGAGTAGAAGAGGAGGGAATACTTCCAAACTCATTCTATGAGGCCAGCATCACCCTAATACCAAGACCAGGCAAAGACACCACAAAAAAAGTAAATTACAGACCAATATCCCTCACAAACATAGATGCAAAAATCCTCAACAAAATATGAGCAAACCAAATTAAAAAATACATCAAAAAGATCACCCATCATGATCAAGTAGGATTTATATTCCAGGGATGCAAGGATGGTATAACATGGCAAAATCCATCAACATTATCCACCACATCAACCAAAAGAAGGACAAAAACCACATGATCATCTCCATAGATGCTGAAAAGCATTTGACAAAATTGAAGATTCATTCATGACAAAAACTTTCAACAAAATGGGTATAGAGGGCAACTACCTCAACATAATAAAGGCCATATATGACAAACCCACAGCCAACATTATACTTAACAGCGAGAAGCTGAAAGCCTTTCCTTTAAGATCGGGAAAAAGACAAAGATGCCTACTCTCCACACTTCTATTCAACACAGTACTGGAGGTCCTAGCCACGGCAATCAGACAACACAAAGAAATAAAAGGCATCCATATAGGCAAGGAAAAAGTTAAACTGTCCCTGTTTGCAGATGACATGATATTGTACATAAAAAACCCTAAAGAATCCACTCCAAAACTACTAGATCTAATATCTGAATTCAGCAAAGTTGCAGGATACAAAATTAATACACAGAAATATGTTGCATTCCTATACACTAACAATGAACTAGCAGAGAGAGAAATCAGGAAAACAATTACATTCACAGTTGCATCAAAAAGAATAAAATACCTAGGAATAAACCTAACCAAGGAAGTGAAAGACCTATACTCTGAAAACTACAAGACACTCATGAGAGAAATTAAAGAAGATACCAATAAATGGAAACACATCCCGTGCTCATGGATAGGAAGAACTAATATTGTCAAAATGGCCATCCTGCCTAAAGCAATCTATAGATTCAATGCAATTCCTATCAAAATACCAACAGCATTCTTCAATGAACTTGAGAAAATCATTCTAAAACTCATATGGAACCACAAAAGACCCCAAATAGACAAAGCAATCCTAAGAAGGAAGAATAAGGCAGGGGGAATTATGCCCCCAACTTCAAGCTCTAGTACAAAGCCACAGTAATCAAGACAATTTGGTACTGGCACAAGATCAGAACTATAGACCAGTCAAACAGACTAGAGAGTCCTGATATAAACCCAACCATATATAGTCAATTAATACATGATAAAGGAGCCATGGACATACAATGGGGACATGACAGCCTCTTCAACAGCTGGTGTTGGCAAAACTGAACAGCTACATGCAAGAGAATGAAACTGGATTATTGGTTAATCCCACACACAAAATTAAACTCAAAATGGATTAAAGACGTGAATGTAAGTCATGAAACCATAAAACTCTTAGAAGACAATATAGGCAAAAATATCCTAAATATAAGCATGAGCAAATGCTTCCTGAATGCATCTCCTTGAGCAAGGGAAACAAAAGCAAAAATGAACTCATGGGACTACATCAAACTAAAAAGTTTCTGTATGGCAAAGGACACCATCAACAGAACAAAAAGGCATCCTACAGTATGGGAGAATATATTTGTAAATGACATATCTGACAAGGGGTTAACATCCAAAATATATAAAGAACTTACATGCCTCAACACCCAAAAAGCAAATAACCCGATTAAAAAATGGGCAGAGGACATGAAGAGACAATTTCCCAAAGAAGAAATTCAGATGGCCAACAGACACATAAAAAGATGCTCCACATCACTAATCATCAGGGAAATGCAAATTAAAATCACAATGAGATATCACCTCATGCCAGTAAGGATGGCCAGCATCAAAAAGTCTAAGAACAACAAATGCTGGCAAGGATGCAGAGAACGGGGAACCCTCCTACACTGCTGGTGGGAATGTAAGCTAGTTCAACCATTGTGGAAAGCAATATGGAGGTTCCTCAAAAAACTAAAAATAAAAATACCATTTGACGCAGGAATCCCACTCCTTGGAATTTACGCAAAGAATACAACTTCACAGACTCAAAAAGACACATTCACCCCTATGTGTATTGCAGCACTATTTATAATAGCCAAGATATGGAAGCAACCTAAGTGTCCATCAGTAGATGAATGGATAAAGAAGAGTGGTACATAAACACAATGGAATACTATTCAGTCATAAGAAAGAAACAAGTCCTACCATTTGCAACAACATGGATGGAGCTGGAGGACATTATGCTCAGTGACATAAGCCAGGCAAAGAAATACAAGTGCCAATTGATTTCCCTCATTTGTGGAGTCTAACAAAGCAAAACTGAAGTAACAAAATAGGAGCAGACTCAGAGACTCCAATAAGGAACTAGTGGTTACCAAAGGGGAGGGGTGTGGAAGGGCGGGTGGGGAGGGAGGGAGAAGTGGATTGAGGAGTATTATGTTTAGTACACATGGTGTGGGGGATCACGGGGAGAACAGTAGCACAGAGAAAGCAAATAGTGGATCTGTGGCATCTTGCTGCACTCATGGACAGTGACTGTATTGGGGTATGGGTGAGGACTTGATAATATGAGTAAATGTAGTAACTGCACTGTTTTTTCATGTGAAACCTTCATTAGAATGTATATTAATAATACATTAATAATAAATTTTAAAAAAAAGAAGACACTGGCCATGTAGATATAAGTATTCTGAGCCATGTGAGAATTAGGTTTCTCATAGCAAACAAATACATCGCATTCAAGCTTCATCCATCAGTCTTCTGGCTTTGTCAATATGAGCCCATCCCTGAAAGATACTAAAACATCTTGATTTCTGAGCCTGAAAGTTTAAAAACCAGATACTAGAACACAGAAAATTCACCAAGGCAATTAATGCTCTCTTTTGAGTCCTCTTGGAAACTGCCAGCAACCTTTTCAGTGGCCTACTAATGGCCACATTGCATCATACATAAATCTGTACTATACTTTATGTTTTGAAGGAAGGTTTATAATCATATTATTATGTTTAACTTGAGAAAAAAATAAATTTTATAATCCACAGTGTATAATAGTTGCTAAACAATAATTATGGAAGATTAAGAGCTAATGATAGAAAAACTAAAATAAAAACCAAAGCTACTCATTAAAATGACTATCTCATGATCTGACAAAAAGTATATAGTGTTTGCAACTTGGAGCTCTGAAGTCCAATCCCAGATTGACCATTTACTAGCTATGTGGTCTTAAGCAAGTCACTGAGCCTTTCTGTATTGTCAACTTCTTACTGGTATCCCTGGGTATCTTATTAAGATTTTTTGTGAATATCAAATTTGGTAAGATTCATTAAAGCACTTTTTAAATGATAAAGCATTTTATAAATATTTTCATCTTCATATAACCATTAACATCATCTGAATTTAGGGTACCAAATAATGTGATTATAAAGAACAAGCTGGATCCACTTTAAATATATAATCATTCTAAGTCTATAAAAAATTTTTACTAACTAAATAACTGACTTAAGTACGTGATGTTCTAATGTAGTAGATTCAATTATTGGCTCTTATTCTTCTCCACTTCCTATGCTCCCACACTTCACAATGTGACTCAGCACTTCTTCCCACTAGAAGAAAGAGAGAATACTTTTATCTGTATGAAAAGGACAGAGTTCTTTCCCATTCCTTCCCTCTGAGCTTGGACATCTAACCCTTGGCTAATGGGATGCGTGCAGACCTGACACATACAGAGGCTTTAAATGTGCTTACACTGCCCTCTTATCATCAATGACAAGACTGATTGAATAGTGGACTGAGCCTGTGACCAGCCTATCTGAGCCACACCCCAACCAACCCCCAGACATGTGAGCATGAATAAATTACTGGTTTTTTAAGGCACCACTTTTTAAGATGTCCTGTTATACTGTATTGTGGTGACAATTGATAACTGATAGGCTGGATGTTCATCCAGAACATAATATACTATATTTGTATGATCCTTAGTTTACAGGATCATTTTCAGGTCAGGTAATATAATCACTAGCCATAATCATCTTATGATTTTCCCAACAATAATCAATGAGTTCCAACTATTTGCCAGGGTATTGCTAGAATACCCTTGTCTGACCAGGGTATATAATGCTAGCTGCCATAACAAACAATGGCAAAATCTCGGTAGCTTAATACAATAAAAGTTTATTTCTCTCTATATAAAGGCCAATGAAAGTGTTCTTGGTGAAGAGCTCTCCTGGGTGGACCTATTCCAAATACTGACTCAAGGACCCAGACTCCTTCCATACTGTGATGCCATCATGTTCAACGTCTACCTCTGATATAACCTCAGAAGAGAAAAGAGATGTGTGAAAGCGTATTGCATACTTACTCCTTTTATTCCAGAAATGACACTCTCTCTGCTGGGAGAATTAGTCCTAAATCCCCATCCAGATGCCAAGGGGCTCTAATCTCTGGCCAAATAGTCACTTCCCAGCAACAACTTTACACTATGAAAGGGGGGATGATTCTTTGGTAGTTAGTTAAGTGTTTCTATCACAACTGGAGAACAGAACAAAGACTCCCAACCTCATCAAATTTTTGTTTATTAACTAATTATTTCATACCAAATACCAAGGTTATAAAGGTGAATAAGCACGGTTCTTGACTTCAAGAAACTCAGACTTGGAGAGAAAGAAGTGGCCACACAAATAATTATAGCAGATGATAAATGCTATAATAAATGTAAGTACCAAGATTCAAGAGGAAGGGAATGATGAATTGTTGGGAAGGTGTTAAGGAAGACTGTAATTAATTGAGGGGCAATGCGTGAGCTAAGCCTTATAAGATAGGAGCTCAGAGCTTCTTTTCTTGTCAAGCTACAAGGTGACATTTAGGGCAAGAGGGAAGGGAAAGCACTGTTATTCACAGATGGCAGAACAACTTCTTGCTTCAGTATGAATCTGGAATAACCTAAGTTTCCTGCTTGGAGCAGCCTTCATTTCCATGAGCCTGCTTTGGAATAATTATCTCTTCAGGAAGACAAGTGCAGTGTGTGATGCAAGCAAGAAAGCTGACACCAGGAAATACAGAGCGCATGGAGACAACAATGCATAGAGATGACACCCTTCTAAAGAGGTAGAATTCAGGTTTCAAAAAAATTGAAAGACAGACTATCTCTTCTCTGAAACTCCTTATCAGATAAAATAGAGTTCAAATAAATAATGATACAAAACATGAATCTGGTTGATCTACTAAATGTGCATTAAACTCTTTACATTGCAGAAAACAGAGTTTCAAATCACCCACAGAAGAGTTGCAAAACTTAAATACATATTAGGCCTAAAAAGAAAACTTTAATTAGCACTGAACAATAGACTTAATAAAAGTATAAGGCCATATTCTTTGACCACCAAGCCATGAAACTGAATATTTATAACAAAAGTAGAAAATTTGGAAATTTAAAGATACTTGCCCAAATGATCATTGTGTCTGAAAGAAAATTATAACTACAATTATTTAAAATACAATATAAAAAAATCTTTTGGATTCAGCTAAAGCTTTAATGAAGGAAATATACAGTTTTAAAGGTTCTTATTCCAAAAAAAAAGGAAAAAAATACAAAATATGTGACATTATGGTATATGTGAAATCCAAGGAAACCAATGGAGAATTGTTAGAAATAGAGAGAAACTTCATTCAGATCTATCTGCACTTAGCCACTAAGCCTTACTGTTTCCTGGTCTTTACATTAGTTTATAAATCAGAGGGGCTCTGTCCCTTCAGCTTGCTTATACACAATCCAGTAAGACTTACAGAGAAGGCTGCCTGATTTTTCAGGCCACCTTGAATAGGATCTAGTAAAAGAATGGATTAAAAATAAATAAAAGTGAAGAAGAGAACAATATTTGCAAACATTTGTCATTGTTCTCTTCTAGGTTAATCTCTTGTAAGGATTATCAAATGTTAAATGTCACTCCTTATTAAAAGCTATAGAAAACTACAAACTAACCATTAGCACTATTAGGCCTTTCTCTTAAAAGTCAAAGTGGAAAACAAATTCACATTTCTTTATTCAAACCATATCACTTTATCAAAACCTAAAATTAGCTTATGTGTAAATATCCAGAGTTCTTTAATTCACCATCTTGGTCTAAATTTAACCTTGAAAGCCTTTGACAGCTTCTAAATATGCAAAGAAATGCATGTGAATTTGTATAATAGACCAGTTAGCTATAAGATTTCATGAGAGAAGGAACTGTATATAACTTCAGCCCTTGGCATCTAGTATGTCTCCTAAATATATGTTGAATGAATGAGTAGATGAATTAGTCAATATTTTTCATATTTCTATTAATGAATGATGCCCAAAGACAGATTTCAATATTCTTATAGAGATTTATATTTTATTTCTTTGTTCTTCATTGTTATGAAAAATAAGAAATTTTAAATGACAAAATTGATTTGTGGTAACTAAAAAGTATTGTTAACATATGCTTACATGTATAAGACTGAAAATGTTTTCATTATTATTTCTTGGGAAAGGCATTTGCTAATAAGCTTTCAAACTCTAGTTCTACTATACTCAAAATCCTCATTTTCCTTCATCTTAGTGACCACCATTAACAACCCACTGTATTTTTCACTGCCCTTATGTTTTTGTCTCAAGCTTTAACCAATTATATTCTTTGATTTCCTTACACTGGTGTAGAGTCCTTTATAACTACAGATCTTAAAAGCGACACTAGCTGCTTTTTATTCGTTGGGAGTTTTTTTTTCTGCAGGATAATTATATTCTGTTGTGCCTTTTATTATGGTGTCTTTTAGGATCTCCTAACCTTGTACACTCTAGGGCTTTATTTAATAGTGAGCTCCCTCCTCCACTCTCCACACTAAACCATGCTCATTAGGTTTCTTAATCCTCCATAATTTGCTTTCATGAAATCTTATACCTTTGAGTCGCTGTGTTCTATGAGCCCATTTCCTTAGTATGGCTATTCCAAGCAGCCCAGAATCAACAAGCCCTCAACATAAGCTTATTCACTTTCTCAGCCAACATGACTCTACAGAAAAAAGAAAAAAATCTTTGTTTTGAATGTTTATGGACCATGAAACTGTGGTATTTCATTTTCTCACCCAAACACTGCCTGAGAAAATTAGGACCACAGAATAAGACTCCAGGCAGTCCTTAATATACATATTAACTTACAGACTTCAGGTTCTTCTTGGTCAAAAAACTATTTTAATAGAACAGGAATAACAATATCCTGATGTTATATAGTAACTAGTAGTAAAGTCCAACTATATCTTAGCCTTATACCCAGAATTCAGAAGGAGAGAGAAACATCCTTTTTCAGTTATTCTGCAAGAGCTCTGCTTTTTTCAAATGGATTGATTTAAAAGACACATTTTGAAACCTGATTACACAGTAAACTCTGGTCTTTTCAGCAGTTCTTCCTCTGACTTCTCTTCCATTCTACTCACCACTAGCACCTTTGCTGATGGGTATCAGAAAGGCCAAGAAAGCATATATTTTGATTTTGTTTTTAACTTCCTAGGGACTTTGGTTAAATTTAAAGATAAACAAAAAACAAAAAACCTTGGTAATGAATTGAAAGAGTTAATGAAGTTTCCGAAGGTACCTAGCTTATTCAAGCAAAGTTTACACTTCAACCCTGTGCATGTTAACTTGTGATCCTCCCCATCCAGATGATAGAAAGCAAAGCCAGTAAGTTCTTTTTTAATTGGTTTGCATCCACAGACTGACCTCCAGGGCTCTGTTTACATAGCCTATCATGCAATATGCTCCACAGTTCTCTGCCTCTTTCAAAAGCATGTTTCTCCTGAGATTTGATATATGGCTCTCATGTTTAATCACTACATTAAACTCAATGCTCTGCTTCCTCCAGCATCAACTAACTTCCCTTCTTGGGAGGTGGGGAAAAGAGCACAATTTCTTGCTACTTCTGAATGTAAAAGGAAGTCTGTTTTACTCTATTAGTAAAATCACCAACTACACACTATCATAGGCAAGCAACATTACTACATCAACTGAGAAACAATATTAAAACAGAAATCTTAGAGCTTCTTTAGAAAGAAAGTGAGCTGATTGTTTTCAACCGGCAAAACTGAAAACTTTAAGTGATTAAGTTATAAACCAACAGAGACAGGGCTTAATCAATTACATAACTCAGTACATAGAGGATATAGCTAGTTGCAGCTAAAGTTTTAATCAATTAATATTGATGATAGAACATTCCTGAGGTTCTCAGATCAGAATTAATTCAGTGTCTCTGCCTTCTGGTTGGTTTTCTTAACCTTCACCATGAATAGAACTTTCATCTCTTTAATTGAATGTGTATGTGGTGACATCACATCCTTTTCCATAAGAATTTGTATGTGACCCAAATTTCGGAAATAGATGAAAACCTCAAAAAATTAATTGAACTTTTTCAATAAGCTAATATAATCTATAATTTTCAGGTTTAAATTTTTTAATTTTTTTCAGGTTAGTTTTCATGTGCTTAAAAAAACACATGAAATGTATGTATGTTACTTTAAAGTATTTCAAGAAAAAAAAGAAAAGAAAAACAAATATGGCAAATTATTAATAATAAAATCTAAATGATGGATATGTGAGTGCTCTTTACACTATACCCTCCTCTACTTTTACACATAGTTGAAATTTTTCATTGTGAAGTTTTTTTGAAACTTTAAAAAAAACCAATTAAGTTTTTTGTAGATTTGCTTTGGTAGAAACAAATTGATAAAATTTTGATAAGAAAAATTAAAAATCACTTTCCAGGTTGATCATTTTGGTCTATATTCCACAACTGACATTTTTTACCCTGTACTGACAATAAAAATTTTCCTTTCTTTCCATATATATATATATATATATATGTCGGTATGTATGTATATATAAACTTTTACTTTCAAATCCTTTCCTTTACGGCTATTCATTGACCATATTATTTATTTTTTAAGGGTTTTTTTTTCCTTAGTAAGACTGGCATCTTCCTTCATGCAAAAATCTTACCTTGTCAGTAACACTGTTACAGCTGTATACAACATTAAACAGACCTAGTTTATTTTCTGTATTTGATGAACAAGAGAGAATCTGAACCTATTAAAGTCATACATTTAATTGTTCCAATATGCTACCTTATTTCTAACTAAAATTTGCATGATATAGTATGCCAAAGAACATTTTTAGCTTCCTTTGTCATGATTCCTACATTCGATAGTAAACTAGAAGAGCTTATAAGAAAAAATGATTACCTGTTTCTTAATTTGAAACCATCTTAAATTTTTCACAATGTATGTAAAATCAAAATTAAAAGAGTAAATAAACTTTTTATCAGTATTCCCCATAAAATTTTTCAGAATACTGAACTTTGTAGTTTTCATAGACATGTAGGTGTTATCCACGATAAACATTCAAAAAAATTAGGACTAGGAAAAAATAAGGTTCATGGACAAAAACTTAAGTCACAAGAGTGAAAGATGTGTGCCTGTACAGATGTTATAACTATCTTCATGATAAATACCAACCTTCACTACAGGAATTTAACAACACATTTTAATTTGCATTTCAAAATTTATCATAGATTTTCTAACTTTGACAATAGCTGCCTAATATTTCAGTTTTGTACACTATTTCCAGGTTAAACCTTCAAAATGAACCTACTGGACTTTTTCATTTTAAAAGCTATATTCCAGATCCTGTAGTCTAAAACCACTTTCTGACTTGATGTTTAGGGAACTACATTAGATCATAACAAAGTGAGCTCTTTATAAATATTTGGTGACTGGCAATGATAAAAAGACATCTAACTTTTAAGTAAAAATTTATTCTCCATCAATTTTATTCACTTTTTTTTATTGTAAAGATTTTAACTATTAAAAACTTTTCACCCTATTATGAATTACCTCCTATGAACCAATAAAAAAGTCAAATAATAGATACGATGCCACCATGCCTTTAGCTTCCATATAGTCAGCTGTAAACCAGAAATGTTTACCTTAGGCTGTCACCATCACATGTGATTCAGAAGCCCAAAAATATACAGAATGGAAAGATTTCTGGACTCATGGGTCCCAATTAAGTGAAAATGTTAACTCAAATATACAGACTTCCTATTTGAAGAGTCTTACCAAGCTGGAGAAATTCATAAAGCTATACAATAAAAGAAAGATGAAGCTTTTGAAGAAGACAAGAAGACCAACTCCTTAACACCACTATCCAAAGAATATATATAGTCCTTGGTTACTCTGCAACCATAATAAACAAACATGTCTTTTAAGTTAAAATATAATGGAACACATACCATTATAAGAGTAAGAGTGTTACTTTTAAATTCAGTAAGTTATATATTTTTCTGCAAATTATTTTCTCTTGGAATTGAAAGTTAATGCTTATTATCTATTAACAATTCACTTGAAGGTACAATTCCATTGTACCGAACATGAAGCAATTTTTGTGGTTTCATTGTAAACACCATCAGAAATTCTGAAGCATGTGACATAATAAATCTCAGCAAGTGACATAAAGACACAATCAAACCTAAGGATTATAGGGCTGCATTCATGCTTAATGAGAAGAAAACATCTAATGAGGCTGATATGCCTCTGTTTGTGAGAATATAAATTTTGTCTTTATTGATAGATACAAAATAATGGCTTAAGGTGACCTGAATTTTTCATTCCCCTCAACAAAATGACAACAAAAAATACTAATAAGTCACAGATATATTTGTTTCTATTGTCTAAACTGCATTATAGTTTGCTGGATTAAATGTATCTTTAACACACATTGGATGACAAACCACTTCCAGAGAATCTTCAAATTATTCAGCATGCTTTGTCCACTGAGAGAATAATATTCTATTTTGAGCAGTAAGTAGTATAATCCTCACCTCTGCTTTTAAAAAGGAATTCTGCACATATAGAGCACTTAATGCTTATTGCAGAGCTATCAAGAATCCCAAAGTGAACATCTCAAGTTATCATTCCAAGCAACCAATAGCCCTGCTTTGAGGTGGGGCTCATGTTTTGAAAAAAGGCTGCCCAGTCTGTTTAAAATCAAAATGGTTCTTGATCTGATGAGTCACTCCTCAGAGAATAATGTAAATAAAATATACTCAGAATAACATTATTAATGTAAACATACCTGACCCGGAGTCAAATTTGGTTTCTGACCTGCAAAGGGAAATTTTTTACAATATAAAAATTGCTTGCTAAAGAATAATTATTATTTTTGGGGGAGGGGGGCGCACAATAGTTAGATTTCAGTACATAAGTTAACACATAAAATAGCTTTTTAAAATGTAAATACACATTTACTTTAACCATTTTAAAGGCATCCATTACCCTAGGTCCCCTAAACATGCACATATCCATAGAGATAGCACAGTATGGAAAAGATACTAACTTTTTTAGCATGTTTTTGAGACAAAGAGGATAAAGTATGTAAAAAAAAAAAAAGGCACCCAATCCCTAAAGATTAACTTGTTTCAGTAATATAATAAAAAAATTAAAAACTCAAATTTAAAATGATCCTCTTTACTTATTAAAGATTTTCAATTATTCAACACCAAGTAATTTTTCACTAAGTTCTTCACAGAGTAAATGAACCTAGTAACCCCATACATTTAATAAGAAGGAAAAAAACTCTGAGCCCTTGTGGGAACATCATGTTTCAGATATAGGTTAATACTGGTTGTAAATTCAGAAGCCTTTGAAGCTCTCGGTTCGGCTGTGGGAAAACTTCTGTTGGGTAATTACTCTCAAGATGCTGCTATGTGCTGTCAAGCAGAATTAACCCTGTGACTAGGCCTATCTACACAGGCCACTATAAGACAGCATTGTCTATATCTAGCTCTCAAACCAATTAGTGGGCATGCTCCAGTTGGATTTATATCACACATTAACAATCAATAGTATATATGTTCACAGCTGCCACAGCAAGATACAAGAACCGACCAGCAGGAGTCCTGTTAAAGGATGTTACATTGACAGAGAGTTTTTTTTCCTGGGGAAATGTAGTTAACTAAGTGGGAAAGGAGATTTCTTTGAAATTATGCCAGGGTACCAAAGCACTTTGGACGCGGTGGCTTTCTTCACCTAAATTAGCTTCAGGAGAAGTCATCAAAGGGAGGAGGGGGAAGAATAAGCAAGAAGCAGCTTCCTTTGTCATAAAAATCCATTTTGTCAAGGATTCTCAAAGTTTCAACTTGACGCTTAAACAAAAATCAATAATTGTAAAAACAAAAAATTGTTATTACCACCACAGTTATCAATAAGCACCACTGTAATCAGGTTCACATTTTTCCCCAGCCCTGGCCCCACCACAGTCCTCATATCAGTCCTCTTCTCAGAGGTCCCTGACTTCTATTTCTGGTGCAAGCCCATTTCACTTTTTGTCTTCTCTCCTATTCTGGAAGCCTTGCTTTGTGCCCTCTTCTTTGTTCCCAGCACGCCTGTGCATTGCTCTAAATGACACCTACCTGCATCCTGTGGTTTCTTGCCTATCTTCCCTGAGCCTGTGCCTTACTAGCCTCCGTAGCTACTGTATGTACACAGCACCCATCCTGCCTGGTGTGAGGACTCTACAAATGTCTGTTGAGGGAAATTTGGGCCTCCACACACATTTTTATCTCCTTCTTACCTTATGAGAGTTGTTCTTCCTTCCGTTATGTCCTAAACAGACTTCTCTCATTGCCCCTGAAACTAGGCTGGATCATTTACTCCTTCTCTCTACTGTATCTTCAATATCTGGGTCTCCACATGTACCTCCTGCCTTCTGCACGGAAGTGCTCTAAAATTAAATAAGAGCCTTCCTTAAAATCTACGACCTACTCTTGTTATTTCTCTTTCTTCCTGGCTTTATAACCAAGTTCACTGAAAGGACAGACTCACATCTGTGTTTGTCTTCTTTTCCTGATATTCTAACATATTCACTCTGAACCACTACCATCAAGTTCACACTCCTATGCATTGTGTATGGTGGGCGAGGGGACGCTGCGACCCAGCTCTCCAGCTCCATCTCTAACCCACACGGTATCCTTCACTCTCACCAAATCAACTTCAGCACCTGATTTCACAGCCTGCATCCAGCATCCTCAGCCTAGAATGCCCTTCCTCCAGCTCATCACTGACAAACTTTTACTCAACTATCAACACATTTCTTATGTGCTTATTTTCACTAGTATACTATGCTAGATGGTAGGGATATAAAAATGCATAAAGTAAGGTTATATGGAGTGAGTATAAGATGCATAAGCATAAGTGTGTCTCTGGAGACCTCATCTTGCTCCCTGATTACATATTTACATCTAAGCTTAAAGCTAATCAACCAGCCCCTTTGGCAACTGCCAAAAGATGGTGAATATAGCACAGAGTGTCTGTCTTCCAATATCCATTCTCTCCTTTTTTCTTTTAGAAATAGAATCTCTGAGTTTTCTATGCACACATTGCTGTCTAGGTAAGATAATTTTTCCAGAATATCTCCCACCTCTCTTGTAGCAAGCTGTGACCATGTGACTAAGTTATTGCCAAAAGGATGAAAGCAGAAGTAATATGTAAAACATCTGAGTTAAGCCCTTAAAGGAATAAGTATCTCTCTCTCTTTTCCCTCTTCTTCCCACTGGCTGGAATGTAAATGTGATTCCAGGAGCTGAAGCAGCCATTCTTATATATTCTTATATAAAAATAAGTTTATCTGAGAGACAAGCTGTTATTAGAATAATAGCCTTTGGCCACCCCTTGGGCTAAAGGTACACACATCCAGTAACACCACAGCAACCCCAAACTGTTACCATGTTTCAGCCACCACTATTTTGGAGTCTTGTCAGTGTAGCTGTCACAATACTGTCACATTAAAAAAGACTTAAACAGATACTTCCAAATATTTAAACCTGAAAAGTCTTTATGACTTTAAAAACCATAAAGGGTAGATGCTAGAAGAATTTAAGTATCATATATTACTTCTAAAATAATTAACATGTATTAAAATATTCATTTTTTTATTAATAGACTTGCATATTTTCAAAACAAAAAGGCAGTTTTTGTTATTGGTTAGAGTTCTATCACCCTGGACGAATTAATAAAACTACTGTTCTCTACTTAGAGGAAATAACCCAGTGTCCATGAAAGTTCTATATACATTAAAGTCAGAACTTTTTACTTTTTTATTATTTAAAAATTTTTTATTGTCTTTTATGAGGAAACCACAAAGCCTCAGAGAGCACTGCTTTTTGCTTACTGTTCAACTGTATTAAAAATTTTTTAATGGGAACCATGTAAGTATGAACTATAGGTTAATGAGGTGAGTGTTTCAAAAGGATTTGTCAACATGGAGAAGAGTGAGGGTGCTGTTCTTACTGCTTTTAATTGATGTCAACAAAAGATTCTCACTGCAGAAAATTATTAGAGGGAAGGGGTAGGAGTAACAAACTGATCATTGCCTATAGAGCATTACATATGGCAAGTCCATACCAAGGGTTTTCTAGGACAATCCAAATCAAATAACCTGTCCTGTTGTCCCCTTTAAGCATGTGAAACTTTCAGAAATTCCAATATTTCAGGATTCTACTTATAAGTCTAAGAATTTTTTCCCCTACAAGCAATTCAAAGGCCTTCATCAGACTAGAAGCTAGTAATAACAGCAGTGAACATTTATGCACCTTCCTTCAGTTACATAAACATAATATGCTTCCTCTACTTGGAATGCTCCCTCTCCTTCTCCTCACTCACTCTAGTATCCCTCAATCACTTTGCCTACTTCTAAAATTTTCTACACATATTAGCTTAATGATCAATTCTCTGAAGAACTGGAGTGGCCAGACTAGATTTAATCCCTTTAGTTTACACTTTTACAGCACCTGTCACTCCTTCTTTATACTCATTAGAGTTGTTAATTCCACACTTCTACAAATTCCACATATATAACATTGTGATTATTTGATCATGCTAAGATTTCAATAATTGTGGCAGATGCTATCTGTTGCCTGTTGAACAGCCAGTCTTTCTTTTCCTTGATAACAGAATTCTAACTTGCGGAGGTTGCTAAAAATGTGTGTACTCCGGGAATGACTTGTTACCAGGCTGAGCCAGCTGTGGCAATTCTCTTCTCTGTCAATGACTGGTTCACGGACAGACATGTGATCCAGATCTGAGCAGCGAGAGGTACAAGAAGTCTGCTGGGGATACTTCTTGGAAAGGTTTTTCTCCATGAAAAGGGCAGGAGTAACTTAGGGAGAAGGTCCTTTTTCTACTCTCTGTCTGCTTCCTGCCTGTGAAGTTATTATGTAAAGATAGGACACTAAGAGCTGCTGTGGCAAACTCATAATCATGAGAAGAAGGCCAAGAGAATCACAGAACTGTCAGCCCATAACTCTGATATGGCTCCAATTCTAGACCAGCCTTTCTCTAGAGGCGGGCACTGTCCGGGCTCTTTCTACTTGGGTATTTCTGTTACTTTTAACCCCAAATATTTTGATTTGTCACCCTAGGTTATAAACTATCTATTTACTGTGCTTAAAACTTGGGTATCTTGTATTTTGATGATAATGATATTATCAATACAAAAAACAGAAAAACACAAAGAAAAGAATTTAAATGTTTAAAGTTATGTTAGCTACAACCAAAACCTGAAAAAATAGACAAATAAAAGATGCCCATTAACTGCATGCCTACTTTTTTTAAACTGAAAAATGTAAATCAAAAACCCAGAAATTTAGAAATCAAGATAATCATAAGCAAAAGAGCAGCAAATTCCTTCCTGTATTGCTTGGAGATGCCTTTTATGAGTCTGCTAATGGGAAACTTCAGGTTCAGTTACCATGCAGCATCACAATTTTTTCTGTTTATTGGCAGACTCTTCCACTGGGCACTGTAATGTACTACAGAAAACATGCCTGTGTAAATTCCTGCTCCCCGTAGGCACACTTCTGCTTCCACTGCTATTGGGTTTTATTCCCCACTTCTAACCAGGCCCTGGCACTTTTGCTGGGATCACTGTCACCCTGATATTTTGGAGACTTTATGCCTGGAGACAGAGTGCTACAGTCTAAGAAGCACTTAATACTGAAGGAACAATCATGGAAAAGGCAGCCAGTGGAAATAGAAAAGCAGAGCCCAGTTCCCAGTTTTCCACTCTCAACACTATGTGACTTTGGAGAACTTAATTACCACTTGAAGTCTCAGTTTCATCCTATCTATAGGATGGGAGTACCATATTACCTTTTAAAATTTTTGTGAGATTAAATGAAATACTATAAAGTGCCTAGGCCAGGTCCTGGCACATATTAGAAGCTGAGTAAATTAAGGTTTTATCTAAACAATGACACTAAATAAAATTTACTAAGAGCTACAAATATAACTAGCAATATTTTAGCTAAGTAAAAACAAAAAAAAAGAAGAAGAATTTCTTTCTTTTTAGGTTATAAAAAGAAATACAATGTAAAAAGAAAGAAACATACTATATTACCAAAAGAAAGAAAAGTATTATAATAAAGACTGTGGTTGAAATATTAATTGGGGCACAATTTTACTATGGGTGTCAAAATTATATAGAACTAAGTAAGAGAGGATAGCAATAAAAACAATGGAAGAAACCAAAAACATTTAAGAGGGAAGGCCAATGGAAATTAATATAAATGACCTGATTAGACAGTATAGAAAATGAATCATATTTGTCTCTAAACAGAAAAAAACACATTCTCTAAAAAATGAAATAGTTGCACGATGCACTTGAGAACATACTGGAATAAGAATCAAGAAACCAGATTCTAGTTCAGAAACCAGGACTAGTCATTTAATTTGTGAGCCCCATTTTCCACATTAGTAAAATCAGGCATTTGAAATAAGCCAATGTTGTTCCACACAAACTATCTCATGGAGAGGTAAGCTATCTAAATTTTTCTGCAGTTCCCAAGAATAAAGAAGAGAAAGGGAGAAGAGAGAATAAGAGGAAATGTCAGTGTGAGTTGACAAAAGTTTGCATCTGTAGAATGTGAATCTACAGGTGGATGAGACTGAAAAAAAGGGCAGCCCTCAAGGCCATGTTTGGTTCCCCCGTTTTACAGTTCTTCTGCAGACCATATTGATACCTGTCTTCTTTGAATTCCAGTATCAATTTTTAGCACTTAATTCCAGTATGATTTATAGCACTTAATTAACATGGTTTACTAATATTAATAAGATAGCTACAGGTCATCAAAGTAATGATTTAATTATGCTCTTTAGTAAGACATGGAAGTACGTTATTTAGACAGGATTACATTTTTAAAATCATTAATTAATAATTTTAGCGTTGAAATGGAGATTTTTGCTGTCCAGAAAATATGTCCAAATCCCTCCACTTCCTAAATATCACCATACACAAACACAAGAAACAACACAAAATTAGGAAGAGAAAAACAATCAACACTAAAGAGCCCATGGAGAAAAGATCTGATTTCCTGGCTCAAGTCTACTCTTGTTTCTACAAAGGCCTGAAAAAGTCATTTAGATCATAAAAAGTCAGTTGTGTTTTTTATATGGAAAACTAAGGATAATAATATCTACTACTCCACCAGTTTTTTTATTTTTGTTTTAGAACAAAATGAGTAAGGGCTGAAATGCAGAAAAATGTTTTAGGAATGAATTTCCCTTATGAATTTTAGGGTTATACAATTTAATAATTAAATTGAACATAGGAACTAATTTTCATGAGAATCTGAAATGTATTACTTATTTCACTTAAAAATTTAGCATTTCTCATTGGAGCAATTAAAACCCATCCTAAGGCAAACTTTGAAGGGCAACACAGATGACAAAGTTGTTGACTGTTTTTTGTACTCATCCATTAAACATATGTACTGACCACTGACCATATACAGGTACTGTTCCAGGCTCTGCAATATAGCAAAGACTAATACTAAGACAGTAAAGAGAGTCAGGTTTCAAACAACTACATTAACTAATTTCAGACAGAAGTTGAAATAGAGCGCCTTGGTAATAAAGTCTAGAGAGTTAGGGGTAGTGAGTTCCTGGTGGAGGTGGAGGGAGCTATTTTAAACCATGTGATCAGGGATATGCTGTAGGAGATGGCATTTCAGCTGACACATAAAGAATGAGAAGGTACAATGTGGGTGCAAATGGAATCTTTCTAGTAGAAACTCCAAAGGAAAGGGCAAATGTAAAAACCCAACCTCAGCATGAAGAATGAGAAGGGGAATGAGGGGAGAGAATGGCAGTCGGGGAAACAGGAAGGGGCAAACCAAGACCAATGCATCTAGAAAGTGAATGAAAGGAAGAATCGTAAGAGATGAAGTCAGGGAAGTAGACAAGGGCCAAGTCACAACTTTAAAAGCCATTTAAGGGACTGTGATTTTTAAAGATACAATGTAAATCATCAGAGGTTTTGAAGAACAAATTATAATCTAATTTAAATTATTTAAATCTTCACCCTACAATGTGAAGAATGAACTACAATGGGACAACAGCCAAAGCAGAGAACCCACCTGGCACCACCCAGATCTTGGTTTTCAATATCATTCTCTAATAAAAAGAATCAGGGCTGTTTGGAGAAATGACTGATTCTAGCCCTATGGCAAGATGTAAACAAGGTAAGCCTGGAGCATCAGTAGTGTCAGAAAGTAAGGAAGGGCTCATAAACAAACACATTTTTTAAAAAACCACTGATGGGGATAGTCAAGGGCACACTGAAGCCAACTGAAAGAGTTTCCAATAACCACAGCTGGAACAGTATGAGCAACAAGATAAAGTAGTATGGGAATATAGCCCAAAGTATAAAATAAATATCCAGGAGCCTAGACTGATATTAATAAATGATTAATTAAATAAATAACTGGAAGGAAAGACAAAAATTTGCAGAAGAATGTCAAATAAATTATGTAGATATTCTTCTCAAAAAATGGAGTGAATAACTCCCCACTTGTTCAGTGTGCGCTGTGTGTAGTGACTTTCTTCCAAAGGGCACAATATGGTAGGGGAAAAAGAGTAACTCTACAGTGGGGAAATCTAAAAAATACTACCTAAGACAGGTGACTGAGGTCAGTGTCCAAAGTGATGCCACGTTGATAATATGTGCCTGTGATATGAGGTGATGAAAATGGCATTTTATGATCTTCCTCCCCCAAACCCATAATCTCAGTGTAATCATGAGAAAGACACCAGACGAATCCCAATAGAAGAATAGCCTACAAAATATCTGACCAGTACTCAGAATTGTAAACATCATCAAACATAAGGTAAGTCTGAGAAACCATCAGTCAAGAGAAGCCTAAAGGTACATGATGCCTAAATGTAATGTGTCCCTGGAGAGGATCCTGGGCCAGACAAAGGATTTTAGGTAAAAACTAAGAGAGTCTGAATAAAGTACAGCCTTTGTTAATAAAAATGTATTAATATTGGTTCATAAATTATTAACAAATATACTATAAAAGTATAAGATAGGAATAATAGAGGGAGAGGGGTTAGGAAGTATATGGGGACTTTGTACAATCTCCTCAATTTTTCTGCAAATTAAACTGTTCAAAAAATTGTCTATTAAGAAAAAAAAGCCAAAGCACAGAAACCATCGCAGTAGTTCAGGTGAAAGATGGTAAAGATGATGGTGAAGCAGTGGATATAGTGAAGAGTCTGATTCAGAGAACATTCTGAAAGTGCACAGTGCGAAATGTGTTGGTAGATTAGATAAGAAGGGTAAGGGAAAGAGAATAATCAGGGGTGACTATTGGATTTTTTGCTCAAGTAACTGGGTAGATAAAAATAACACCTTGATTTTGTATATGGGGAAAACAAGAGAAGGGTAGGTATTGTCGCTTCAGAGCAATTTTTCCACCTCTATGTGTTGCTAATTCCTGATTTCTTCTTGTGAGCCAGGAGGATCGCTAAGAAAGTTTCAAACTGTATGGTCCCACATGGGATCTCAAATTGGTATAATTTTCTTGTTTTTTTTAATCACAAAGATACTGAAAGCCTATGTTATAATAGAAAAGTATATAACTGCCTTGAAAAGAGATGGTATAAAATGTTTCTTGACCTAATTTGGGGACAAAAATTAGTACTAAATCACTAGTTCCCTAGGCCCAAATCAATGATTCTGAAAGATGTAGATTATCCAAATTACATGAAGCTTTCAAAATGCACACATTAAATGGTTTGGAAATCTTCACTTTTAAGTCCTCCATATGATCCTGAGACCTGCTAACCTGGATAAAATTCCTTTAAAGCAAAGACATTTCCTTTTTAAAATAACAAAGTATCACTTTCAATGATTTCAATTTGTTTATATTAATAATTTACAAAGTAACCTTTGCCCAATGAGGAATTAAGAAGCTTCCCAGCACACTGTGTAAACTTCCTCACTGACAAGTTGTTATGCATCACTATTATAAAGTTGCCCTTGTGGGAAGCACTGAACTAAGCACGGGGAGAAAAATCTGTCAGAGCAGACCCAGTCCCAGGGCAAAAAAATGATCCATTTGCTACTTCCTCAGTGAACTTACTAAAAACAGTTGATTTTACAGCTATTGTTTCTGGCCACATGAATCAAAGGATAAAACCTTAGATTCTAAGAATTACTCAGACTGGGCCAGCAAATCACCTAAAAGGATTCATCATTAAAAAGATGTACCTTGTGTGTTTGGAAACATACACTCCATTAAACCCCCAAGCAAAAATAATACAAAAGACATAGATTCAATATCAAGAAGTTTTCCCTTAAATCTGGAAACCATGGAAAGAAGTTTACTAGAAAATCTGAACTTTCACTAAGAGCATTAAGGAGAGCCCACTATGTGCAAAGCACTCTATCTGAAGGACAAGGTCTTGTTTAAAGTAGCTGTAAGTCAGCCTATAAAGCCCTTTATAGTTTAATATCAACAGTTTGAACCTCAATCAAGAGCAAATGGGTAGCTGGCTCATACTGAAGGATGCAGGTGTAATGTGGTCAGTGCTGCTCAGTTTCCTAAGTTGAATGGGCCTTTGCAGTTTGTATAAATTCCACCTTCTGGGTGGTCTTCCAGAGCAATCTAAAAAAGGGCATACCACAGAGGCACTGGAGTTAATTTATGCTTATGTAGACTATGAGTCATGCAACTGCCATTAACACCATATACTTGAGTGAGTACATAGAAGTAAAATGTGCAAATCACCAGCAGCATAAAGCCAACTTGACATAGAGCAGAAAAATTACAACTAGAAGGACCACTGAAAAGCAAATTGAGACACAAATAAACAGAAGTGTAGTCTGTCCCAAGTACAACACAGAATAATAAAGATAAAATACAAATAGAAGGAATCGTGTGTTACAGGCAGCTAATCCATGATCACGAAAGTCAGGAATGATAAACCAACTACAGTTATCTGGTTTGACTTTAATTGACTCTCCTTTCCTCTGTCTACTCACTGGTTGTGGTACAACACAGTAAAATGTTCTAATAGTGGCAACAACAGCAATGCTAGTAAGAGGTCGCCCTGTGCTGAACCCCTGCTCTACAGTAGGTGTAACTCACACACACAAGTAAAGAATCTAGCTGATTCAAAAAGATGAGTATTAAAAACTCATCTCCTAGGTTAAGCAACCATTTGACTTATTTAAGTCAGTGTTTGCCAATAAGCAATCATGTGTTTTACTAGTCCATTGAACTCTTTTTGGTTTTGTTTTCATGGAACATGTATTAACATGTCATGGAACTGGTATCATATAGGAGTCCTATTATAATGAAACAAATACTCAGTAGATCACACTTCAGGGAATATTGATGTATCTTAAATTTTAGGATAAAACTTGAAATCTAGCAGCAGGCTTCCCAAACTGAATTCATCAACTTTCCTCTCAAGCCAAGTTTTAAATATCAAAATAATCTTTAGTAACAGCTTTTTCACCAATCCTCACACCCAGATAGTTGATAAATCTTTTCAGGTCTTATTGTCTGTTCCCTCCTTTACATTGCTATTGACTTCACCCTAACTCAGATAAATCTTCCTTTAGCATCATCCAGACTCATGGTAACCACGCATAAGAATTAGGGGAGACCTTTAAAACAAACAGATTCTGGTCTCCACCACAATCTTCCTAAATCAGAATTTGGGGAGAGAGGCTTAGAATTTGATTCTGGTGAAGAGCTAGATTTGCAAACTACTAAAGTAGACCAGGAAGGTTCCTGACTTTTCTCCTCCTCCTCCTGAACTAAGCATTTCAGTTCTTTCCCATCATTTCTTCAAGTGACATGGTTTTGAGTCTCTAACCATCAATTACTCTTCTCTGACTGTGGTCCATTTTATCCTTAGGTCTTTAAAGTGAGGGTCTCATACTGACCACAGAGTACTCTGGCTATAGGCTGGCCAATTTGTGAGAGAGTAGGACTAACAATAATTTACTGTTTCCTGGGTTTCTCTAGACTTGACTTTATGCTGGACAAGCAAAATCATACTCCTTCCTATCCCATCTTCTGTGGCACATTACCAGTCATTATCATCAACACCAATCAGCGTAAGCACCAGAATGTGAATCATCCAGCAGGCACACAAAACTTCCCAGCATTCTTAAGCCTTACTTACCTAACTGACCCGTGGTCCCTGTTCTAAATAAGTGGCATGCCTCCCTTTCTATAATGAACTTCAGCTCTGAAAGGTGCAATCTATGCCAATCCTTACAATGGTTTAGTATCAATGTTTCACATTTAAAGTGTCTTTTTTTTTCACTTACTGAATATTTCAACATTTACTTAATCTTCCCCAAAGTTCTTATGACACAGGTATTATCTTCACCTTGCAAATGAGGAAATTAAGGTGTACAGAGGTTAAGTGATTTATTCAGTCACACAGAAAGTAGGGAAAGTTGTGACTTTAACCTCATGTGTCTCACACCTTAATCATAACTTTATCCACTTAAAAATCCAAGTACAGTCACTTAGCCATCATCAGAAAATTAGTACCAATTAACACCAGAGTGTGAGAGTTGCCAGATGGTGAATTACTCGGCAAAATGAACAACCAGCTAAAATACAGGGAGGCATTATAACATAACCCAGGAACTGAGAAGCCATGCCTTTGGGACAGTCAGGCCTGAATTTGTATCCTAGCTCCATCTCTTACTGCCAGTGTTACCTTGAGTAAAAGGCATACATTTTGTGAGCTTTGGCTTTCTATTTGTTATTAAGAATAAAGGAGATTATTTTCTTTAAGTGCTTAGCATAAAGCCTGGTATATGGTAAGCCCTCAATCAACATTTTTTTCTCTCTAATTCAAACATGATAAACAGTTAATTAAAATAAGTCTGTTGGATATAAATACAAATCTTTTGACCTTGGGGTCCTATCCTTCATCAGTTACCTCCAGGTGTCTGGGAATAGGTTGACATAAGGACTATGGAAGATGAAAGGTAGTCATGCAGAAGACGAAAATTTGAAATGATGCTTGAAGTGGAGGCCAAAAGAAGAAAAGTGGGGTTTGAGCTAAGTTTAAGCTCCTAGCAGTTACCTTTCTGGGGTTATTATCACCATTACTGGTCACATAGGAATAAAACAGAGAAAAAAAAAGAACAACTTAGAAGAGAAGGCAGTGAATAAAGTATCTACTCAGAATGTGAGTAGATTATTGAACAGACAGAATGGATTTGGCCTCTCAAAAATAAATTTGGAATTACATTCCATTTCATTCTTTCAAATTATCACTGAGAAAAGATAAATTTGGGAATAGAGAGATGATGTTTTAAAGTAAGATTTTATAATAAATTTTTCAGTGTAACATACTGAGTAAATGTAATATTAAAACTGAGTATTTTCTTATTATCCCAAAATATTAATTCATCTTAAAAAAAATCACCAACAATCTAACCACCCACATATAACTACTGTTAACATTTGGTACATAACTTTCTAAACTGTTTTATATGAATTTATTTATAGATAAGTATATTTTACAAATACGGAGTCATATGTAATTATTGTTTAAAAACTTTTAAATTTGTTTTAAATTTCTCCACCCACAAACTTCAACCCCTCCCCGATGGTAACCACCAGTCACTTCTCAGTGTCTGTGAGTCTACTGCAGTTTTGCTCATTTTGTTTTGTTTTGTTTTTATATTCCACAAACGATTGGAATCATATGGTATTTCTCTGTCTCTACCTGATTTATTTCACTGAGCATGCTATCCTTGCCATTATTCATGTTATTATGAATGGCAGGATTTCTCTTCTTTTTATGGCTGAATAATATTCCATTGTGTATATGTACCACCTCTTCTTTATCCATTCATCTATTAGGCATTTAGGTTGCTTCCATATCTTGGCTATTGCAAATAGTGCATTAATAAACATAGGGGTGTGCATGTGTCTTTTTGAATCACGGATCATGTTTTTTTTGGGTAAATTCCTAGGAGTGGAATTCCTGGGTCAAATGGTATTTCTATTTTTAGTTTTTTGAGGAACCTCCATATTGCTTTCCACAGTGGTTGCACCAATTTACATTCCCACCAACAGTATGTAAGAGGGGTCCCTTTTCTTCACATCCTTGCCAACACTGCTTTTTTCTCGTCTTTTGGATAGTGGCCATTCTAACAGGTTGGAGGCGACATCTCATTGTGGTTTTGATTTGCATTTCCCTGATGATCAGAGATTTGAAGCATCTTTTCAGTGCCTGTAGACTATATGTATTTCTTCTTTGGAAAAATGTCTATTTAGGTCCCTCTGCCTATTTTTTAATCAGGTTATTTGTTTCTTTATATATATTGTGTGTTAACCCCTTATTGGATAAATCATTTATGAATATATTCTCCTATACTGTAGGTTGCCTTTTTCTTTTGCTGATGCTGTCCTTCGCTGTACAGAAGTTTTTTTAGTTTGAAGTAGTCCCACTTGTTTTTTCTTTTCGAGGAGATGCATCTAGGAAAAAATTGCTCATGCTTATGTTCAAGATTTTGTCTTTGTTTTCCTATAAGAGTTTTATAGTTTCATGACTTCCATTCAGGTCTTTGATCCATTTTGAGTTTACTTTTGTGTATGGAGTTAGACAGTAACTCAATTTCACTCTCTTGCACGTAGCTGTCCATTTTTCCCAACATCAGTTATTGAAAAGACTGTCTTTTCCCCTTTGTATATTCTTGTTTCTTTGCCATATGTTAATTGACCATATATACCTGATTTTATACCTGGGCTTTCTGTTCTGTTCCATTATCTATGGGACTGTTCTTGTGCCAGTACCATACTGTTTTGATTACTGTAGCTTTGTAGTATAGCTTGAAGTCAAAGAGCATAATAAACCCAGCTTTGTCCTTCCCTCTCAGGATTGCTTTGGCTATTCAGGGTCTTTTATAGTTCCATATCAATTTTAGAATTATTTGCTCTAGTTCATTGAAATACACCATTGGTATTTTAATAGGGATTTACTGAATCTGCAAATTGCTTTGGGCAGGATGACCATTTTGACAATATTAATTCTTCCTCTACATGAGCACAGGATAACTTTCCATTTATTTGTGTCTTCTTTAATTTCTCTCATGAGTGTCTTACAGTTTTCAGAGTAAAGGCCTTTCACCTCCTTAGTTAGGTTTATTCCTAGGTATTTTATTCTTTTCAATGCAATTATAAATGGAGTTGTTTTCCTGATTTTTCTTTCTGCTAGCTCATCATTAGTATATAGGAATACAACAGATTTCTGTGTATTAACTTTGTAAGCTGCAACTTTCCTGAATTCAGTCACTGGTTCCAGTAGTTTTTTGTTAGTTTTTAGGGTTTTCTATGTATAATGTCATGTCATCTGCAAATAGTGACAATTTACCAATTTGGATCTTTTCATCTTGTCTGATTGCTATGGCTAGGACCTCCAGTACTATGTTGAATAAAAGTGATGAGAGAGGACATCCTTGTCTTGTTCCTGATCTTAGAAGGAAAGCTTTCTGCTTTTTGCCATTAAGTATAATGTTGGCTGTGGGTTTGTCATATATGACCCTTTTCTATACCCATTTTGTTGAGATTTTATCATGAATAGATGCTGAATTTTGTCAAATGCTTTTTCAGTATCTATTGAGATGATCACGTTCTTCTTTTTGTTAATGTGATATATCACATTAATTGATTTAAGAACATTGTACCATCCTTGAATCCCTGGAATAAATCCTACTTTGTCATGATGTATTGATGTATTTTTTAATTTGGTTTGCTAATATTTTGTTGAGGATTTTTGCATCTATGTTCATTAGGAATATTGGTGTATAATTTTCTTTTTTTGTAGTGTCTTTGTCTGGTTTTGGTATTTGCTAGCCTCATAGAATGAGTTTGGGGGTATTCCTTCCTCTTCTACTTTTTGGAATACTTTAAGAAGGATGGATATTATCTCTTCTTTAAATATTTGGTAATATTTAGCTGTGAAGCCATCTGGACCTTGACTTTTGTTTTTTGGGAGTTTTTTATTACCAATTCAATTTTGTTACTGGTAATTGGAATGTATAGATTTTGTTCTTTTCCTGGGAAGTCTTAGAAGGCTATACTTTTCTAGGAATTTGTCCATCTCTTCTAGGTTGCCCAATTTATTGACATAAGTTTTGTAGAACTCTTTGCATTTCTGTGGTATCCATTCCTCTTTCATTTCTTATTTTGTTTATTTGTGTACTCTCTCTTCTTTTCTTGATAAATCTGGCTAGGGCTTTGTCTATTTTGTTATTTTCTCAAAGAACCAACTCTAAGTCTTGCTGATTTTTTTCTATTGTTTTATTCTTCTCTGTTTTGTTTACTTCTGCTCTGACCTTTATTATGTCCCTCCTTCTACTAACTTTGGGTTTCACTTGCTCTCTTTTTCTAGTTTCTTTAGTTGTGAGTTTAGACTGTTTATTTGGGATTGTTCTTGTTTCTTGAGGTAAGCCTGTATTACTACATACTTCTCTCTTAGAACCACTTTTTGCGGCATCCCCCAAATTTTCGACTGTCATATTTTTGTTTTCATTTGTTTCATTTCATTCTGTAATGCAGTTTCATTTGATTACTATTCAAATTTGTTCAATCCTCTGCTTGTTATCTAGAAGCATGTTGCTTAGACTCCACGTGTCTTTTTTTGTTTTTGTTGTGTAATTTAATTCTAATTTCATACCATTGTGGCCTAAGAAGTTGCTTGACACAATTCAATCTTTTTTAATTTATTGAGGCTTTTTGTTGCCTTGTATGTGATTCTGGACAATGTTCCATGTACACGAGAAAAATGTGTGTGCTGCTTTTGGGTGGATTGTTCTGTAGATGTCTGTTAAGTTCATCTGATCTAATTTGTTGTTCACTGCCTCTGTTTTCTTATTTATTTTCTGTATGGTTGATCTATTGATGTAAGTGGTGTATTAAAGTCTCTTAATATGAATGATTGTAGTCTATTTCCCCTTTAATTCTATTATTATTTGTTTTACATATTTAGATGCTCCTTTATTGGTTGCATTGATAATTATTATGGTTATATCCTTTTTTTGGACTGATCCCTTTATCATTATATAATGTCCTTCTTTGTTTCTTGTCACTTTCTTTGTTTTGAAGTCTATTCCATCTGATATAAGTACTGCTACTCGTGCTTTTTTCTTGCTGTTAATTGCATGAAATATCTTTTTGTATCCCTTCACTTTCAGTTTCTGTATGTCTTTGGGTTTGAAATGAGTCACTTGTAGGCAGCATGTAGATGGGTCTTATTTCTTATCCATTCTGTCACTCTGTGTCTTTTGATTGGTGAATTCAGTACATTTACACTGAAGGTAATTATTGATAGGTGTGTACTTATTGCCATTTTATTTCATTTTCTGGTTGTTTTATAGCTCTTCTCTGTTCTTTTATTCCTCCCTTATACTATTCTCTTATTATTTGATGGTTTTCTTTAGTGTTGTGATTGGATTTCTTTTTATATTTGTTTGTGTAGCTATTATAGGCTTTAGGTTTGTCATTACCATAAGGTTCATGGATAGCTTACTAACTATAAACAGTCTATGTTAGGTTGATGATTGCTCTATTTTGACACAATCTATTTCAAACACAATTGCTCTATTTCTTTTTTATTCGTCTTCTCCATACTTCATGGATTAGATCTCATAATCTGCACTTTTTTGTGTATCCCTTGACAGATTTTGTATAGGGTTGGTTTCACTGTGTTTTGTTGTGTTTTGTTTTAATTTTGTACTTGCTTGGTAAGTAATTGGTTTAACATTTACTGTGGGTTTATTTTCACTGCTGAAAACTATTTGGGCTTAAGAACATTTTTACATAAGTCCCTTTAACATATTCTGTAATGCAGGTTTAGTGGTTATATATTCATTTAGTCTTCATTTATATGAAAAATTTTAATTTCTCCTTCAAATCTGAATGATAATTTTGATGGGTAGAGGATTCTTGGTTGAAGGTCCTTCTGTTTCAATACATTAAATATTTCATGTCACTCCCTTCTGGCCTGTAAAGGTTCTGCTGAGAAGTCTGCAGATAGTCTGAGGGACTTTCCCTTATAAGTAATATTTTCTCTCTCTGGCTGATTTCAATACCATCTCCTTATTCTTAATCTGTCATTTTAATCATTATGTCTTAGTGTCACCTTCCTTTTGTTAGGGATTGTCTGCACTTCCAGAACCTGGGTGTCCATTTCCTTTCCCAGATTGGGAAAGGTTTCAACAATTATTTCTTCAAAGAGATTTGCTACCCCTTTCTCTCTCTCTCTCTCTCTCTTATTTCTAATACCCCTATTATATGAATATTGTTTTGTTTGGAGTTGTCACAGAGCTCTCAGCATCCTTTCATTTCTAGAGATTCTTTTATCTCTCTTTTCCTCAGTTTCATTGTTTTCCTTTTCTCTAATTTTCTTCTCATTGATTGCTTCCTCTACTTGCAGCAATCTATTATTTATTCCCTCCTTTGAATATTTCATTTCAGGTACTATGTTCTTCAGCTCTGAATGGCTATTATTCAACTCTCAGCTCTCTTTGTTGAAGTCCTCCCTGAGATGGTCAATACTTTTCCACAGATCAGTGAGCATATTTATGACTGTTACTTTGAAATCTTTATCAAGAAGATTGGTGATCTCTGTTTCATTTAGTCTTCTTTCTGGTGTCTTATCCTGTGGTTTTGTTTGGAACATATTCTTCTGTCTCCTCATTTTGTCAGGGTTTCTGTGTTTCTTCCTTTGTATTAGATGGATTCACTATGCTTCCTGGTCTAGAGAGTAATGGCTTTATGAAGAAGGAGTTCTGTGGTGTCCAGAAGTTCAGGACTCTTTACTCTCCAGTGCCTGGTTCTCTTTTGCAGTGGAGCTCCAGTTCCTGTTGGTGGGCAATGCATGGGGCTGCCTTTCAGTCTGCTGGCAGTGGTCTGCAGTGAATAGCAGTTCCCCTCATCCAACCCTTTGTGATCAGAGCAGCAACACTTCTGCTGGGATTGTTGTGGGCAGGACCACCCTCTCCCTGCCCTGCAGTGGTGGCAGAACTGCTGGATTACTGTGGTAGGCAGGACAGTCACATGGCAATGGGGCTGCAGTAGGGCATGCTGCACTGGGCTGGGCTTCCTGTGCTTCCTCCCTTTCTTAATTAGATTTAACAAAAATGGACAAAACTTATTAATCTTTTCAAAGATATACCTCTTGGATTTATTTAACAGTTCTACTTTTTTATTTTTCAAGTTAGTTTATCTGAGTGCTTTAAGGACTTTTCTCTTTGCCTTTGATTTTCATCAGATTTGGTGGGATGTGCATAAAAGTGGTTTTCTTTGTATTCATCCTTTTTTGGACTTGAAGCACTTTTCAAATCTATGACTCGAGGATTTTTTTTCAGTTTGGGAAAAATTCTTGGCTATTATCTCTTCAAATATTGCTTCTTTTTTTATTATATTTTTCTTCCCTTTCTGTGGCCCTAATATGTTACACGTTCTTCTATGTCCTGCCTTCTTCTATGTCCAATATGCTGTTAAATTCATCTTTTGTGTTTATATTTCAGTTATTGCATTTTTCAGCCCTAGAATCATTTTAGTCTTTACAACAGATTCCAGTTCTGTGGTAAAATTCCCCATTTTGTCATCTATTTTCTTGAATATAATTAATCACAGTTATTTTAAAATCTGTATCTAATGACTTAAATGTATGGATATCTGGGCCATTTATAGACCTGCTCCTTTTGTCAGTTTATTTCCCTTGGTCTTTTACTTTTATATACCTGGTAATTTTTGATGAATGCCAGACATAGTGTATGAAAAATTAGACTCTGGATGATGAAATCTTCTTCTACTGAGGGTCCATCCTATCCTCTGATAGGCAGATAGAGTAGGGAAGGGAAGGGGAAGATTACCTTAATCTAATCAGGAACTGAGCCAACTTGGGACTGGGTTGTCATATTTGATAAATTTGGTCTACACTTGCTTTATCCCAATTACCCTGGTATGCTGAAACTTAAGAGAGCTTATTGTTAAAATTTTAGGAAGTTTGGAAACCAGTTGTTAACTACAGGCATTATTAAAAAATAAACCATACAAACTAATAAATAAGTTCTATTTAAAACAAAGGTAATAAATACTCAAAACTCACTTCTATATTTTTTAAATAAATTTAACTGTTGTCTGTTATTTGCATCTGTTGTATTTTTACTATAGAAATACTATATATTATGGTATTACTATACGCCTCTTCCCAACTCTACATTCAGTGATACCATATTTGTAGCTTGAAATATAGCCCGTGATGGAAGTAGTTGCACTGCCAAAATCAGCGAACACTACAAATCAGAGCTTGACTTATTGTTTTGTTGATTGTCTAGTCAGTTGTGCTCAACTGAGGATGACTTTAACCCCTTGTGGGCTACCTGGAGAAATTTTTTTTTGCCACAACTGGGTGGACAGGGAAAATGAGAGGGATGCGTGCCATTGGCACCCAGCAGGTAAAGTTGGGGATGCTGTTAAACATCCTAGAATGTATAGGGCAGCCCCCTGAAACAAAGAATAACCCTGCCCAAATGTCAATAGTGCTACAGTTAAGAAATCCTACTGCTTGTATCTCTGCTTCTGAATGTCTGGAAGTTTTGCCTTTCTTCCCAGGCCTAGAATTGGTAAATGCCTGGAAGATAAATATGGGTATTATATCCCAGTTTATTTTATTTTATTTTTTGTTATTATTTTTCTAGAATTTTGAGTTGACTCTTTAGGTCAGTTGTTTTTAATCTTTCTCATAAATTTAATGATAAACATGTTTGACTATGAAACTTTCTTTTGATACAGCTTTGGGTAGCTGACCCTATTTTTTGTCACTTTTCCGTCTTTTCTATGTTTCCTTGTCAAAGGTCCTAGCCACAGACATTTTCATCTTTCCCTTAGTTGGAATAGCTGTACCTTGGTGGCTGCAAGCAATGCCATTGTTGAAATAAGCATACATTGAAAGTAAGTTCCATGAGTGGTCTACAGAGAACACTTCGGAGAGTGTGGTAAGGGATAATAAATAAAGGTGTCCATAACCATCTACTTATGCTTCCACCATTCTAGTACCAACTTAAATCATTTAATTCTACTCTTATTCTTGACTCATTGGAATTAAACCATTTATTTAACAAATAGGTTAAGTACCAAGGATATGCAAAGTCCTACATCCCTGCATTCAGTAGAGATTTCTAGGATTACAAAATTCCTGAGTCATGACCTATTCTCTCAAGAAGTTTATAGATTTGTTGCAAAAGACTAGCAAATAATAAGGTATTAAAACTCTCACTCATCTAAATCAATTTGGGGAATTCAGATTCCAAACTAATTTTTTTTTCAAATTATCCAACAGAAACTGAAAATAATTTGGGTGAGAGGGAATCACTGGGTCACACAATATATTATAAAATGTGGTAATGTTGGAACCAAAAACAAACTACACTGACTTAATTTGAGAACTTTATATTTGCATGTTGTTTATACTTTACCATGTAAATTTACATAAAGCTATGCAGTTTTTACAAGTCTTTTTTTATACTTATACCTTTATATCTTTTATAGCATGTTTATATAATTGTTTCATTTGATACTGTAGTGCTATGAGTTAGAAATTGATGCTATTCTTAGCATTTTACAGATGAGAAATGGAATGTTTAAGTAACTGGCTTATGGTTACGCAGCAAGTCTGTGCTGGAACTTTCCAACACTTTTTTCCGCTTGGTACTCTGGATGGCTTCTGCCGTCTTCTCTGTTATGGGATGGGTTATTTATCCATGTATAAGATGCATAAAGACATGTATCTGAATGAAAGTTTATACAATTCTCATTTATCAGTGACCACGTTTTGAAAAGAGAATTATTCATTTACAAGAAAGAGCAGCTTTGTGGATTGCCCCGGAAATACCTGCTAAAACTTATACATGGTTTTTTATAAACTGTCTTTAAGTAATTTCAAAGTCTGTGAGCTGGAATAATAGCTATTCATTAATTTTCTGATTCATGTTTATACAAACAAGATAAATTTACATGGATTACAGTTAAAAACCTTTGCCTATTATATTTCCCAGTTTACTCTAACTATCCATTCTAATTCACCAAGAAGAATCTAAGCTATTTCTGTTTACATTTGGAAAATTAACTAAAGAACTGGGACTGTGAGTTAGGTAACACAAAGCTAGATATCTCTTGCCCCTCTTCTCCCACAACACACATACATACGTACACATTCATACTCACATGCTCAGCTCTCCAGGGATTTTATGTATAGGTATTGCTTCAGTTCTTCTGTGTGTGTGTATATAACTTTTAAGTGGAAAAATGCCATTAAAATTATCTTTGCATATTGCTAAACTTTGAATCATGCCTTGCTATAGTTTTCCAGTTTCTCAAAATGGAGTTGTTCTTTCATTTATTTTATGCTATTTATGTGGGGTTTTGGGGGGAGTACAGGAGTTGTTTTTTGTTCTGCTGGTGGTTTAAATGAGTCTGGCATTAGCAATGTTTTTTGCTCCCTATCTTTGCCAGTAGCTCCAGGAAGTACTTTTCTGAAAATCTAGCTGTGGTCCTGCCCTGAGCTTTCAGATGAAATGAAGATAGAAAAGTAAGTCGCTGTATTACTGATACTTTTCCTGTAAATCATTGTATGTGGGGACAAGACAGGAAGGGTCAATGGAATGAGAGATGTCAATTTTACATTCTCTTCAAAATAATATATGAGTTATTTAGATGTAACAAAAGTTTATGCCACTACTAAAAAACCTAGTTCATTTCATTTAGTTTCTAGAGCAGTTTCATTGTATTGGAATGCGTACTTTGTTAAAGGATTTAGAATTCAAATCTTTTAAACTTAAGTTGAATATACTTGCTAAAAATTAAGAAACATTTGCTGGAATTATGAGCGATTTCCAGCTAGAGATCCGTGAAAAGAAAGCTTGAGGTTAAGTTCATATTACTCTTCCCAGCAGAATTCCATAGTGACTGGAATAGTTTATGAGTAAATATATGGATAGTGTTTTAAAAGGCTGAAAAAATGGGATCTTAATAGAGAGTCAGAATGGCAAACTCTCTCTCCCTTCTCTTCTTTCGTCTGCCCCACTCCCTGCTTTTACATCTCCTCCATCCCTTCACACACATACACACAAACATACACACACATTGTATCAGAAGGGAAAAAGTTGATGTTGAAAGTCTCCTTTAGTAGTAAATGAAATAGCATGCATAGAAGAGCAGAGATGAGTAAATTGTGTGTGGCACTGAATGGGAATTTCTTCAGTGAAAGGGCTTATATTCTTAAATAGCTGAAAACTGGCTTGTTTTCTAGTAGCTTAGAACAAACTACACAGGAGGCTCCTGTGTGACTAGTTCTGCAGCAGAGTGCCATTTGAAAGGCAGAGACATAGCTGGAGCAGTGACTCATCACACCAATATCCACTGTTAACAGACTGACTCTCACTAATCAAGCCTGTACTTTCTCACATTATAAGGAGTTTCTTAGGCTGTTGTGATAGTGTATGTTCCCAAAACTTGATCAGGCCACTTGAATTTAACATTTGTTGAATACCTGCCATATACTAGGCATTTTTCTGCATTTAGTTCTTACACCTGCTCGGTTTCATTTTCCCCCATTTTATAGGTGATGAATCTTGAGGTCACACATCCAGGCTAATATAACTGGTTCCCCCAGTTGCAACTAGCCCGGGTCTGTTTGATTGTTTGATGAAAATGAAGATACAAAGAAATTTCAAGATAGAAGGAAAGCCATTTAAGATAGTTCATATTAGCTGGCCTCAGCCTTCTCAGAAATGTAAGAGAATTTTTAAAAATGGTGAAAATTTGGAATACAGCTGCTTGAGAAAATGTAACGGGGAGTCAATAAATAAAAATAGAATGACCTTCCAGATTTGATAACTAGAATCCTGCCCATGATCCCAACTGCTGCCCTACCTCAAAGATGTTGAATGGCCTAATTGCTTCCTGAACACTGGCTGACATCTTCCTGCCAGGATTCAAGGGACTTGCCTAAAGATAACAACCAGCCTGCAGCTGAGTCCCTCCTGATGACATGCCCTGAGGGAACTATTTATTTTGGCTCAGCCCTCCCCAGACTGGAATGGTCTTCAATATTCAACTTAATACTATGACAAATACAGGTTTTTCAAGGAATTGAGGTTGTGTGTGTCTGTGTAGCCAAATAATTTGTGCGAATTATTCTAAGCAAAATAAACAGATTAGAGTATCAAAACAAAATATTAAAGCTTTGTTTTTATAATTCTCTAACATTTTTCTTTTCTAAAAGTTTTTGAGTGTTACTATTCTAAATCCATTTATATACTGGCTGTGTGATCTTCACAAGGTACTTACCTCTCGCAGTTTCTAATGTGTTATTGTAAAGCTTGCAAGAGTTAGTATGTATAAAGCACTTACAACTATGCCTGGCAAACGGTAAGCACCATATAATCGTCAGCTCTTATTTTTATTATCATTGTTTTTCTTATTATCATTAGTGAATCTGTATAAAATGAGCTGTTAATTCCATGCAAGGCCTGATAAGTAAATGTTTACAGAATAAAAATGATCCTATGTGGTTCCTCGAAGTCTTAAAATTATCTGGAGCTGATTACACATGGATAATGTTGAAATTCATCAGCTAACAAGGAAAAAGAGTTGCCATTGAGGCTGTTATATCCCTATCTCCTTTTCTTTTCACTCCCAGAAATCTATCTTGGACATTTCCCATTTTCATCATACAATTGTCTTATTCAAAATTTCTCCACAGTCTATCCAACCCATTCAGACAGGCATCTGATTGACAAATATTTAGTAACTATTACGCGCCAAGGGCTGGGGATGCATATGTGACTAAGGCATGGCATTGCTGTTGTGGAGTTCACTTCCTAGTGGGCAGACAGGCACAGAAATAGGTAATTACAAACAAAACATAAAGTGCAGTGATGGAAGTGCACACAGGTGCTATGGGAGTAGAGATGAGGGACACCACAGTCCACCCTGGACAGCTCAGACAGGGCTTCTGAAGGAAAAATGCCAGGCCTTAAAGGATTTTAAGTAGGAATTTAAATGTCTCCTCTGGTATCCAAGAGCTTCCTTAGCTGGTCCCCTTCATACCTCCAGCCTTATCTCCCTTTACTCCCAAAGTAACTCACCTCCCCACTACTACTGGACCACTTGCCTAACTACTTTCTTGAAAAGTTCACTTTTGATCCTATCTCTTTGTCCTCTTATCATAGGGCTTCTCTATCAGGCCTCCTCTATCTGGGATAAAACTAAACCCTTTTCTCTGGTAAGGTAACTAAACCCTGGTAAGGTATGGTCTCATCTCTTCATGAAAACTGGTCCTGCCTTCCATGCCGTCGTATACCTTCCTAGTACACATGGCAGCATTTCAAACAGGCACATTCGGATAGACACTATCATTTGTCCATATTGTGTAACTGTTTATTGTGTTTTCTTTTCACTCAAAAAAAAACTGTAAGTATCTTAAGGAAAAAATGGTTCATAAATTTGTTTCGTATCACTTAGCAAAGTGTCAGCCAAAACAAAATGTAAGTAGTTAAAAATACTATCTGAATTAAATCATCTCACTAATGACTTCTCTGGTTTATCTGATGTGCAGTAAATTCATTTTATGAAGTTTTTGAAGTTCAAATAACCAGAAGAGAGAACATTCTTAGTTCTGTCAGCTAATTTACTACCTGAAAGTCAGTAGTACTACATGAGAAATAAACTAGCTTGGTAGAATTTGTGAATGTGAAGAAAGTGGAAACCATGGCATAAATTACACATTTGGTTTATAAGCAGCCTGTGAATAAGGTTCTTGTACTTAGCAAGCAGTTAGAAAGCAGTATATGGTTGAGAGGGAATGTATTTAGGGTAGAGCACAAGTTTGAAAATGAAACAAGAATAATTAAATGGCCTCTTTTGTGAGGAAGTATTATATATATATATATATGTATCAGTCGAGTAAATGAGAGTATACCACATGTGAATGTGCATATACACACACGAGTATGAGTAAGGTAAAAGAAATGGCAGTTGGGAATACGTTTTCACACTGTTAATGGTTGCACATTTTCAAATTCAGCACTACTTTCTTCATGTCTTTTTATTTCTTATCTGTGTCCTTCCCACTGTTACTTCTCAAATTGTTCTTCTACTTAGTCTTTCTACCTTCTTCCCTCACTCCCTGCTTGCTAAAAAACAAAAGCTCCACATGCTCTCACTCACATATATACACTGCTCAATTCTTCACGTCCAAAGTATGAAACCAACTATCTCAAGAGGAAATTTGGCAGTGATGCCATTAATGCCCTAGACTAGCAAATGATGTGCAAACTTTTGCTCATGAATCCCTAAAAGAACTTTGAAAAAATGTATATGTATATATAAACTCTGTACCAGTTGTCAATTTATTGCCTCTCACCTCTAAATCCCTCTTCCTTGTCTACTCTGTCAAAATGGATCTGGGATCTTTTAAATATTTTTGTCTTTGTCAGCTAACATGATACTAAATTCTGTCAGCAGAGGGCACAGGAGAAAGATGGCAGAACCAAAAGGGTTTTCCTTCCTGGTTTCAGCATGCTTGCTCAACAGGCTCCTACAGAGTCTGAGGCTTCTCTGGCATCTGGCTTATGCAGTGCATGTAACTGCTCTCCTACCAGGCCCTTGCAACATGGGTGGCTTCTCTGGTGCCAGGCTGCTGCGGTATGAATGGCTTCTCCAGCACCCAACTTCTCCCGTACACACGGCTTCTCCAGCACCTCACTCCACTCGCACAGACTGCTTCTCCAGCACTCAGCCCTTGCAGTGCCCATGATGACTCCAGCGACAGGCTCCTGAAGCACAAGCAGCTTGTCCGGTGCCAGGAGCAGCCTTCAGGGATTAGCACATGGTGGCCAGCAACTGCCCCTGCCATTCCCCGTAGGCGGTTTTGTAGGGGAGTGCCTCCAGTGAGACACATCCCTGTAAACAGCTTTCCCCATGCCCCAGAGGGCAGATGTACAGCAAATTCCAGAAGTGGATTTCCAGAAAGCAGCACCATCATGGCACCACAGTGACTTCCCTGCCATGACCTCTCCAGCAAGGTCTGGATCTCAGCTGTGGGGTGAGGAGGGAAGCGGGGCTCTTTGGGCTCTCTCTCAGTCCTAGGGGTCGTGATTGCTTCTTACATTTGCTGTTTCTGCATTCTTAAGAATTTCCATTTACTTTTTTACTAGCCAAGTCCCTCATTACTACAATCCTCTGTTAAAGGTAGTAATTCTTTAAATTAAACTTTCTTCTTCAAATTACTCTGTGGTTTCTGTATCCAGATTGGATGCCAACCGATACATACTTTTCCATATATTTTAAAGTGAAAGCTAAAATTTCTTACCAAAAGTTTAAATAATTGGGAAAATTAGTTTTCTGGTATTCTACACATAGATTACATGCTTAAAATATATTTTTGCTGGAATCTTAGAGTTACATGTTTAGGTCATTTAATGAATGGAGAAGTCTACCATATAACCTAATCTGCAAAGGTAGCCCCTCTCTGTCATAGCTATTAATCAAATCCGACTTACTCTCTGTCAAAAAAAAGGTGTCCATTTTTCTAATTTGAATGTATATGTTGATACATGTTCTAATGACAACCATCTCACTTAAGCAGATTGGTAGAAAATGGATAGATAACAGATGGAGAGATAGAGACAGATAAGCACACAGCAGGTGGGCAGACTGAGCCTTGCCAAGATGAAATAGTATTTCAATACTTTTCTACCAGTTCAATATTTTTCAATATTTTTGGCCTTACTTTCATAGGTCTCTCCTTCAGAAGTAATGCATTTCTGAACTGCCATTTTGCTTGATGCCTTAGAAACTTTATCCTGGGACACTAAATCAGAATAAGATTTGGGAGGGGTGAAAGGCATGACATCTTTTGTGAAGTGTGAGAAGGGTGTTGATAAAGGAGACAGGAAGAAAGAAGTGGCCAACCACAGCCCTTCTCAGACACAGCAGTTTCAGAAGAGGGTACATATACATAAGCAAGTTTAGGATCAGAAACCTGATTCCCTCAAAACTGTCCATGCCCTATGGCCCCTGGAAGATCTTTATGGACACCAGGTACAAGTTCTCCAGGATGAAGACAGCAGTACCAGACCAATGAACTACTGCATTCCACAACAGAGGCTAAAGCAGGGATATGTCCCTAAAAACTGACAAGAAACCAAATAAGAAGCATGCAATTAAAAAAATAGAATAAAAGTATTAAACCATATTCCTTAAAAACTTAGAAAATAAAATATTTTCTTACAAGAACACTAAAGGAAATAGAGGCAATATCACATCAAATGTGAAACTCCCTGGCCCCCACCAGTACCTATGTTTGGATAGGGGTCTTGCCTTTACTATTTGTGACTCAAAAATCTCACATGGTTAAATTCTTCATTTACAGTGGTTCTGTTTCTTATTTAAAACAGTAAGTTTTCCTTAGGTCCATTACTTTACTGAATCACATGACAGGGAAAGATGGAGAATCTAAAACAAAAAGCAAAGGGGATGTGGCCCATTTGGGATATTAACAAGTTTAATATGGCTCAGCAACTATCTCAAGTGTTATATCAACTATTATGACACAAGCTAAAGGTGTTGAAATATAAGGATGTGTGTTTTCTGAGAGGAAATGGGTGACAATTTGAAGGGCTTGTTTTTTAACATGAAGAATAAATAGATAAGAATTCAGAACAGATTCTCAACCAACATTAATGTGCAATAAGGTTTTTGCAAGTTAAAAAAAGATTTTAAACTTTTAAAAAATCCTTTCTAGGAAACTACTGTTTCCTGTTATTTCTGAATAATCTGTAAATTTGAGTGTTTTAAAAGGGAAACATTTATGGAGAGATATTAAGTACGTTTTACATGCTACAAGTATCAGATTCCTGTTTGTTCATTTCCCCTAAGAAATTTGTAATTCTGTTTTAAATAAATGACATTTACTCTCAGTTAAGGTTTCTGTCTTTTAATTCCCCCAAATCAACATTCTCCCTTGGGAAGTACAGGGCTTCTAGGATTTTCTCCATCCAAATAAATAAATTTTGGTAAAGATTTTCCTTCCTTGAATAAGATCCATAATCTCCAGAATGCATTGTCTGGATTAACTATTTTGGTGGAAAAGTCTATGTACTGTCTGTTTTAGAGTAAATTCTTGGGATCTTTAAAATAAGAATTTTGGATCAATGCAAAAACTGTTAAACTCATTTTATGTAATTTGCTAACATATGTATACATATCTGTTATAATTCCTATGTTACTTTCAATAGAAGTACTGCTCTCTTCATTGCAGAAGTATGACTAATCACCTTCGTGAATATTATTCAAACTGAAGGACGCACATGCAGAACTTTCATTACAGTGCAATAAATAAATTCAGGGCCATCCCTTGATGATAGAAAAATCAATAAATACATAAACATCTCTAGGCTCACCAAAATTGCTTTCATAGCTCTGCTAAGCTCCATGGTTAAGGCAGTGAACAAATTACTGTATTTTAAAGATCCAAAGAGAGCAAAATCAGCCAGTCTACCAAACTGGTAATTTATCATTAAAGTCAGTAATTACTTTTGTTTTTTTTTTCTGGGGGGTGGGGGTAGAAATCACAGACATAAGAAAGTTTAGTAATGTGAAGATTCTAATGTGGAAAAGCAATAACTAGTTTGTTGCCATTGTGATATGTCCATATCCATAGGTTTTTAACATACTTACTTGAACAATGGAGTTCCACAAACAACACACTTATATATTCCAGGATCTTTGTGATGTGTGTATTCTCCTTCGAAGGCACTGATGGACAATAAACAGAGCATTAAAAAAAAATCAAAGTGAGCATTATTTCTTCTAGAATGTATTTGTTTAAAATATATTTCTCTAATAAATCCTTCAAGGGCTTTTTGTCCTAAAATATATGAACCAAACATATGGAAATCTGAACATTACTAATATATTTCAAATCTATATAAAAAATGTGCATTTAACTACTCCAACCTAGCGCACATTAAATTTTTTAAAAAATCAAGCCATCATTATGTAATGCCTAGAAGAAACTTTTTCCTATCCAACAACAAAAAAAAGTCTGTAGTTGAGATTCATGAAAAAAACATTCCTACATAAAAAAAATTTCTGCTGCTCTATAGTGTCCAGGAGGGTACACTGAAAATGCATAAAAGTCCAAGGCTTTGAGTGGAAGGAGTCTTATTTTTTGGTTTGAAAAGGAATATTGCAGCTTTAAGGGAATATTTTTCTAAGTTAACAATCTTAAAGGCTAGGAGGTCATTCAGCTAATACAAATCAGCTGCGCGAGCCCAACAAAACGGCTATGTGCTCTGCAGCTTGTTTTTATTATCCTTCCACCCTCTTTATGAGGTCCAATTTTTTTATAAACAGAATTTTTAAGAATGACCTAATCTCCAGTTGTTTGTGTGCATTAAATCATTTTGCTAGTCATGTACACAACAGGACGGGTAGAAGTTGTCCTGGGCTGAGACTGACATCCACCGAGAGCTCATTGTGTGGTAAACGTGGACTGTGTCAGAAATTCAACATTTGGTAACTTCAGTAAACAGTATATACTGGGACAGGAAGAGAGTGTTGCCTGTTAACAGGCCCCCATGTGTGGTAAAGAGCTCTTTCAGTTCATGAATGAAAACAAGAAGTTACATCATTAATAAATTCAGATCAGAGGTAAGTTACAGCTTTGTGCCAAGCTCCGTGGTATAAATTAGACAACAAAATGGTTAGACCTTGGCAAGTTACCTTTGAGGTGGAATCAGCTGAGAGAGACTTTATTCACTGAAAACAGTCTTGGAAGTGAACAAACTCTTTTTTCAGGACGTAGGGCGAATTTCCAAGGACCAAAGCCATGTGAGGGCAGTTATTGAAAATTTTTGACATTCCAACCACAAATGAGCCAATAAATACTTTCTCCACATGTGCTTCAAAAAGAAATTGGAGTGGGGTAGAAAAGAACTGAATTATGCTACCTTCTTTTTGCAGCCAAAACGTCTACACTTACAATGGCCACCTTCAAAATTTCAGCATCCTGGCGCGGTGCCACGTCCCTCATGGTTTTGCTTACTCTGATGTCTTCCCAAAAAATGTACCTAAATCGCTATTACTTCCACACATTTTGTAGTAAACTAAAAACAGGCCCTTAATAAAAGCCTTGTGACTTTACATAAGATAGAGTGTTCATTAAATGGGGGGAAGAATAAATAAAACTTACTCTTAACCTAAACAATACCATTCCAAACTTTTCAGGGATACCAATTGGTAGAATGCAAACAACTGTACGGTTCTTTAAATTAAATGGCCAGGGAAAGGACTCGGAGGGAGGAGGAAGAAACACAGCTCTTGCTTAACGACTTTCTCTTACCTTTCAGTCCCTTTCTCCTGAGTGACATGGTACTGCAGGGGTGTTAGCCGCTTCCTCAGCTCCTGCTGGGAAAAGACCACCTTACAGTTCTTTTTATCCCTACATGACCCTGGAGAGAGAGGATATGGGGAGAAGGAGGCTTTTTAGCTCGAATCCTAAATACTTGCTTTGGCTGGCCGCCACAGGCCAGCTCCTGCAGCCACTGTCACTGACCAGACCCATCCCCAACATGCTAGCAAACTTACCCGAACTGCAGCAGATTATTTTTCTCAGTTAAAAAAAAAATGTTTCTCAAGATTCAGGTGATGCCACTGGAGAACGGGCCATGTGCGCAGCCAGCGCTGCTTGTATTTTAGTAAAAATTCACTGAACATTTACTAGATGGTAAAACATTTCATGTTTTCCAATACCTTGACTTTTTTTTTTTTCAAATGAAACCAAAAGGCTTCAGTCTTTTCACAAGCGCTTACACTGTATATATAAGATGATGGGCATATTTTGTTAGGCAATAATTCTCCATTCAATAATTTTGAAACTTGATAGAAGACCTTGAAATCTTCATTGTTCAATTCCATTCTTGTATTATAAATGCCATCCTTTCTCTTTTTTTGAACTCTAAAGATGTATTTTTTGACTAGGAATTGCTGTTCTCTGTGATTCTGTCAGACGCTTCACTAGATCCCATAGAGTTCTTTTAAAAAAATGTCTCTTTAAAGACTGTATCTTACTATGTCAAAGAGGCAGCAAGAAAGTTTTAATTGAATCCAGGAGAAGGTGTTTACACTAATGAAGATTCTTTAAGTTACAAAGAAAAGGTGAGAAAGATAGGGAGGGGAAAGACAAAGAGAAGAAAAGTGGATTTGATTTCATTTAGAACCTACATTTTCTTTTTTGCAAAGTATATGCAGGATGACTTCACTGATTAAATGTATTTGGTGAGACAATTTTATTGTGATTCTAATAATGGCAGCTTTTATTTCAACACATACAGACTGAAATAAAAATGTTCAGATAACACCTCCTTATATGTGCTATTTTATTTTACTTGCACAAATGATTGAAAAGAAATATAACTCTAGGACAGGTCAACCCTTACTCACTGCAGTGAAATTGCTTTTCTTTGCCATCCATCACAGTGGGAAAGAGGCTTGCAGGTGTCCCGACATGCAGAAATTTACCATTTTTTTGAAATCACTAAAATAAAACTTGCTTAGTCTCCTGATATTAAACTCAACTTCTTTTGAAATATAAAGAAATATGATTTAGGAATAGAAATGTTTTCTGCTTCTTTAAGGCACCCAATGTCATAGTACATGAGATCACTGAAATTAAACTGGGAGAAAATTAACTAGTTACCCTGATTGTGGGATTGAAGGATATCAGCTTCCAGAATGAGAGCCACCAAGATAGAGTGGTTGATTCTCTACAAGAATATATGGAGGCAGGGAGAGAGCAAACCAGAGCCAGAGAGGTGCGCCTTGGCGCAGGCCTGTGGGCTGTCAAACAGTGCCTCTCCTGACTTTGCACAAAACCTGTTGGCCCTGCTCTGGCCTGGAAGAATCCCCGGGAACAGCTGGTGTAGCACTACCATCGTGGTGGTCTCTCATCCCACTGGACCCCATATCCCACTAGGCATTACCTAAATACCTACTACTTACCCTTTTAGTATTTTCCTGAGAAAGGTTTGTCCTGTCAGAAGAAGCCTCTCCACAGGCTGAATGCAGAACTGCCCTTTCTTAAAGAAAAATCAGTTGACTGTGACAGGCGAGTTTCTGCTCAATTCACTGTAGACTTCTTAAAAGTTATCTATTTGTTATTGATTTGTTGGGAGGGTTGCATCTTTGTTGATTTTGTCCCCTCAAATTCATTAATTGCAAATTTAACACAGCAAAATATCTTGGTTAAAATTATTTTCTAATGGCATGGATAATTAAAATCTGTACAATTAAAATTAAACAACTCTGCCCAAAATATTTTTAATGATATATGTTCATTCATACAAAAAGACCAATTGTGTTCCCAAAGTTGAGAGAATTAAGCTACCCATCTGTATGTCATTTAGTACAAGAGAAGCAACTGCAGGTTTAAATTACATGGTATTGGATTGCAATTTCCTAACATTGGATGCTTTTCTGCTTTTTTACCTTGAGTCATTTACTAAGGAGTGTTCATAAAAAGTAGCTTAAAGCACAGATGCTTGCAAATCGTTTAAGCAAAGATGTGTCTCTCTTTTTCATTCCCCCTCTCTCAAAAATTTCTCTTTTCGGAAGAAAAAGAATAAAACTGTTGGTCAGTATTGATGAACCATGTCAAGTATTTGTGCAAGGAGAAAAGGTAAAATTGAAAACATCTGATTGAAGTAAATAATACAAACATAAAAGCTTTACTGGTGAATGAAGGGTATTGAAGAGACTTTATTTCATAGATTAGAAATTACTTTTGATCTAAACATTCTTAAAAACAGATTGTTTTCCACTATGAACCATCTCATTAACTGTGCTACAGAGACCTCATTTGAATGGCAAGCTTTGAAAGAGTGCTGCTGTACTCTTTTGTTAGTCTCCGTCTTATTTGGGAGGGGATAAAGATTTCATTCCCGCTTTCTTTGTCTGTCTTTCAAGAACCACTAAAGCAGTATTCACACAATTTTGTAGGAATGTGCCCTATGTCATAGCCTACAAATTATTTGGTTTTGGTGCACTTAAAGGTCATCTTCCAAATTAGCAAAATTTTCCTACATTCTGGCTTTTCAACTTTAAATATAAATATTGTTTCCTAACTGTAAGTGAGGTTTGTTCTTTAAGAAATGCTAGTGCCTATTTAAAGTTGTCAAAATCTGAACAGTTTTCTTCTTTGTCATACTTTGTTCTCAAGGTAATTAGGCTTTTAAAGTGTGCCTGATAGCAAAAGGAAGTATGTGAAGACTAGAAACAACTGTGATTTTATATTAAACAACTGAATGAGAAGTTAGATTTTAATGTCTTGCCACATCATTTAATAACTTCCTGAACAATTGAAAGCTATACTATTACATTAGATCTTCTATCATCATAACCAAAAACTGGCGTATACAAACATAGAAAGGCTTCACTTTTGTCTCTTGATTTCCCTTCTCCCTATCAGACTCACTTTTCTAAAGTCATATGGTGCCACTGTTAATTTTGAAGAAATCATTTCATTTTGAAATTCTAGAATAATTCATTGGATAGTTTCCCTTTACTATCTTCACTTAGGTAGTGTAATTTTCTTATTACACAGGGTAATTTAACATTAGTATTATATGACATCTGTTCAATGACCTCTAAATTGGCCTAGAAGTATATTAGGGAAAGATTTTTCCCTTTATTTGAAAGTTTAATAGAATACTTAGAAGGCAAAAGTGAATGTGTGTGTGTGTGTATATATATATATATATACAACACAAAGTGTATTTGAGGGGATAATACTGCCACTTTTATATCTCATCATAACACCATTCTCTACAGTGTAACTGTGGTGAAGATGAGATCCACCTTGAACCCAGTCCAAGTGTATTTATTTACTGAAATATACCCAAAGCCTGTTTTTATATTAAGGCTTGTTCCATGTTGGTGCCACAAGCCAGTATTGTCTTCAAATTCCAATGGGAAGCTCTTGCTCCAAGTTAAAAAAACTTACAGCAAGAGTTCATGTTCTGGCTCCACCTGCTTCCCAGTCATGTGACCTTGGACAAGTCAGTCTATGTACTGACACCCTCGCAGGTCTCCTATAAGGCTCACAGAAATTACCACTTAGCAAACACTGTCTGAATAAATGTAGTATCACATTATCCTTCTGATTATAGTAAATTCTGACATTAAAAATGTACTTTAAAAGGTAGCCAGATCAGGTATTTCAGTGTGTTACATTTTTTTACTAGTAATTATTTTTCTATAACTCCCTCAGATTTCCTACAGAGAACTTTCTCACAAGTTCTCTTTAAAAATGATTAAAACAGGACTTGAAAGAAAAGAAGAGAAGTAAAGCATGATTGCCTAATATGTGCCAGGCACATTTCTAGGATTTTTTACATCACCACATTTGATCCTCTCAATAATTTTAAGAGAGAGAGAGAGAGGTCATGTCCATTTTACAGATATAGAACCTAGGCTCAGAGAGGTTATAACATAACTTACTAAGGACAAGTAGCAAATAGGTACATCAACTCAAACCCTGGGCTGTCTGACTGCAAAGCCCATGGTCCTTATATATTCTATGAGGAAAAATTATGTTACAACTATCTTCTTTCTTCTTAAATTATGCAACAACTTTCAGCTTTAAAAAACTATCACTAACAACTTGAGATACTATGGGAGAAAATGAATTATGGCCACAGTACATCCAGAAAAATAAATACATTTGTCTATTAGCCAAGGTCTGTTTTCTCTGTGTTCATTCCTTCAATACAAGGTCAGTAACAAGGTTCAAATGGTATTCTCACAAAGTCCATAAAACAAAAGGCTTTTAAACTTTATGTTAAGTAAATCAGATGTTACCTAAGTCTTAGAGCACTTTTAAATCATAAATCTTATATTTCAGTGTAAAATATCAAAACAAAACAAAACATAAAGATCCTATAACTTTAATTTTGGTTCTAGGATCAGAAAGAATGAAACTTTTAAATGTCTTCCCAAGATAATAAACACATGAGAAATGATCAGACTATCCTGTTTTGCTTTGAGTTTACTAGGTTAAAACAGTAAAGTTCATCTTGAAATATCTTGCTAATATATTTAAAAGTGAAAATATTCTAACTTTCACTACCAATTTCAATTTTCAGTTGGTTATTAGTCTGTCATACTGGAAAGCTGAACTAATTTAAATTCCAGATATAGTAGTGTTAGAAATTTCTAAGTAAATGGACATTTTATAAAAGACAAATCAAGTCTATTTTTAGACTACAATGTGAAATATATTCCATGAACCATTTTCTCATGTTTGTTTATTTGTTTTGCATCCCAGTGGTTCAATAAAGGTTTTAAGAAACCAATTCCAAGCACAGGGAAGAAGCATGTTTGGAGAAGCATACCCAATTCTGATTTTTCTAAGTAAACCTACATAGGAAAAACATTTGTGAGATTAACATACAATCTTAGATGTCATGACACTTTTGCTACAGTACTCTGGTTTCCATGAATCTAGGGTTGTAGGACTTACTTTGAGAACCATTAATCAACATTTTTTCTTACTGATTTTTAAGTCATCACAAATGGTGATGATCTCTTACAGAGTTCCAGGCACTGTGCTAAGTAAAACATACTCTTCATTCATTCAGTAATTACTGAGCACCTACTATATGACGGCATTATTCTAAGTACTTGGGTATACCAGTGAACAAACTAAACATCCTACTTTCATGAAAGCAACAGGGGTAGTGGGGAAGACAGACAAAACACAGTGAAAACAAGCAGGTAAATTACAAAACAACTTAGAAGGTGGTATGTATACAGGAAAGAATACCTGCAAAACTGAGCAGACCAAAGAGGATTGGAAATGCTAGAAGGGAGGGCTATACTCTTAAATAGAGTAATCCAGGTAGGCCTCACTAAAAAGGTAGCATTTAAACAAAGCCCTAAAGCAAGTAAGGAAGTTGGCTGTGCTGTTTTCTAAAGGAAGTGCTTTCTGAACAACACAGAGCAAATGATCAGCGCCAAGAGATGAACATTAAGAGCTTCACATTCCTTTAGTAGAGGCAGAGACAGGTAACGCCACCCAAGTGCTAAAACCTGAATAATATGAATTGAGTAGGTAAGCAACGATTTATACATGGAAAGACTATGCTTTTAAACCAGGAAATTTACAATTACTTATCTTAGTACAGACATTGTCTGGCATTACCTTTTTCACTTCCAAGAGAAATCTTAGTGAATATCCTTTTTGCCAAGGGCTATACGCAAAATAGCTCTCAGGGAGTATTTCACTAAACTCTGAACACAGTGTCAGAGTGTAGGCTCTTTGTAATTTGCTGTTAATTTACTCTTTGTACTTAATGCCATCTCTTTCAGATCACAGATTGTTCCCAACCTGGACTCATGTCTAAGAGGATACTCAGTAGATGTTTTTTGGTGACGAATTTTTGCTGTGCCTAGAGAGCAAAATCCTTTAGCCAAACAATGCTTTTACCCTTCTGAAATACTCCAGTGACTCTTTCCTTCAGAGTAATCTTGTAGGTGATGGTAAGGAACATCAATAACTAAAGAAAGTGTGAAATTAGTATCTCAACTCCCTTTCCATTTTTTAAAAATGTTCGTAGTGTTTATGTTTAGGTTGAATTTAATTTCATCTGTGTCCAAGTCTTAAATACAACACACAGAGAATAAAGCTCCAGGTCTTAAGAATCAGAAAGCAGATCATTGTTTCTTTTGAAAGTAAAGATTCTTCTTTTCTATATGTGATAAAAATCCTATCTTTGTCATAGTAATTATCACATTTAATGCCTTCTTGGTGTTTTTCTATTACTTCACATAAGACAGTTCTACAGATCAGTTTCAGTTATATTCTATTGATTCATGCACAGAGTTCTAATTAACATCAATGGACATTATAAGCATGCCAAGCAACATACCATTCCAAACTTTTTGAATTAAACAAGACCATATGTTTTAGTGGTGTGTAGTTGAATGATAAAATTGGTCTTCTGGTTTCCATACTGAAGGTTTCAGTAGATAAACTGAGAAAACATTTTCAAGCAAGTTTTCCTTCCAAGTGTATATACCCTAATAAATTCACCCCTACTGGATCACTCCTTTCATCTACACACACTTAGTATTAGTGTACTTACTCTTCAAGGTACTAGATACATGGGCTCATATAGTGTTTGCAATTATTCTCAAATAATCTTCTCAAAAAATATTCAGTTGTTTCTGTTTTTTTCCCAGATTATAAATTCTTTGAAGATATGAACTATTGTGCCTAATACTAATTTATGCTTTCTATAACTATTTATTAAGCATCTACAGTAAATCAAGAACTGTGGTGAGCACTGAAAAGTTAAAAATGAATGAGTCAAGCTTCCTGCCTAGGGCAGAATATATTCCAGCAGGAAAGATAAAAGCAGTCAATGAATGTGAAGTCTTGTAAGTAAAAGTACATGCAAAGTTTGTGTAAAGAAGAGTTAACAAAAAAGACGTTAACACTCTTAAACTTTGCCCACCTAGAATGGCAAAGCCATAATTTGTAGAAATAGAATCTACAGGGTCAGAGGGCTAGAGAAGATTAAAATAGACAAACTAAGAAATGTAGTGAGATCAAATGTGTACAATGCTGAAGTGGCAAGTATCCTATCCTGATGACAGAATGCAAAGAGTAGTTTGGGAAGTGGTATCAGCTAATTTAACCAAGAAAAAAGAGCCAGAATAAAATGTAGATTCAGATTGAGAAGAGGAGAAATAGCGGATATGCAAAACAAGGTAGTTTTTAAATTAAGGGGGAAATGTGCAAATGTTTTCTCACTGTAAGTCAGTGGGAGTAAATTCATTTCCCACAACATCTAAAGCCTATTAATGTGACTTAAAATCCTAGCCTTTAATAGTAAGTTCTCATTTGTGAGGCTGCATGATTTTCTTGAAAGGAGAGGCAATGGAGAGACTTACCACTACATTCATCCTGATGAAACATTAATCTGAATGACTCTAAAATAGAAAACACATTTTATATTTCTGCCTTTTACTTCTGTGTTACACATTTTTAATTGTTGAATTCATGCATAATAGCAATTTTATCAGCACTCTTTTACTATCTAAAAGAACTGAAGAATACTTTATCAACTCTTAGAAATGTAATGCAAATACCAAGAGCAATGATTTTTACATTAACATGGACCACAAAGCCTGGAGTTTAGGAAAATATTTAAAACATGTCTTAATCCAAAGAGCATTTTCTGGCTTGCAAAGCAAACAAGTAAAAAGAGAATTTTTAAAGGCACTGCCATCATCAAGTGACAATAGTAGAAGAGAAAGTCACTTAACTTCAAGTCTCTCTGATTGCAAGTGAAATGTCTGACAAAGCTGGATTCCCTGTTTTTAATTTTTTTTTTTAGTATGGATGTACCCTAGGAACACCATAGCCTATACAGAAAAAAAAAAATTAAAAACAGACAGGCTCATTTCTAGTCTACATTTCACATGCACAAAAAACTTGCAACAAATAGCTCTCTCACCCATTTTCCCCAGTCGCTTTGGGAGCACAGACTGCAAGGGAGATGAGAGGTGCCCACCCACAAAAAGGGAGAGGAGCCCTCTCTTACATTATCATATATAATTTTATTTAACTGTAACATTAAGTATACTTCATTAGAAGGAAAATAAAGTTTATATTGTCTAACAGTTCAGCTTTGCAGATTTCTAAAACACCATGATTATTCAAATCAAATCTGAAATCTAAATTAATTAAGTACAATGGGCAGAACAAGTCTGTAATTGCCATTCAGAGCACAGATAAGTCTGAGTCTATCTATACATTACAGAAAAATATCAGAGATTCTGGAAGGGAAAAAAGTCAAAATTTTTAAATTTTTATCTCCCACATAAAGAAAGAAAAGACATGTCTTCTCCTAAATTATTCATTGTTCTTTATCTTTGATGGACAGTGCACATACATATTTCAATCGTCTCTGCATCCCCACCTAGCATGTGCCTAGGCAAGAGTAAGCATAAAATAAGTATACGTTGTATTTAAATACTTCTCCAACTCTACATTTTAATTATTGTTATTTAAAATTTTTTCCTAAAAGATGTTTTTCAAGTGAAGCCTTTGGCTATGTTTCTTAGACTTTAGGTTAAAACCCACAACCAAAATATTTGCTTAATAAATCGGTGAAATGTAATAAAAAGAATAAATGATGGGCTAATTTTTTCCTTTATTACTAGTCTGAATCCTGTATTACCTCTCTAGAGTTCCAAATACAAATTTCTTACTGTGACTAATATTCTGGATTTAAAACTATGAGATTAGCTAATCCAGCATTCCCCAAAATGTATCCCATAAAACACTGGCTCTGAAAAAAAAAAAGCCACCAGGCTGCTGGAGTGGGATGGTGGGGGCAAGAAGTTTCCATAGTCAAACCAGATGAGGAAAATGGAGGTTACATGGCTTTCTTAACAAAGACTTTTTCAGAGACTTTCTTAGCTGATGCATATTACAAAATAGGTGGTATTTTGACACATCATTACTTCATGCTCCACTAGAAAAGTAAAGAAAGTTGCCAAACTATGACACAGTAACTTTCTTATTATCATGATTTTTAAGCTGCGTCCTGATTACCAAGATGATAAAATGTAGAGTGCATCTTAGAATTTATAAAATATGCAGTTTCTCAGTTTGATAATGGGATTTGTTTTACAGGGTATTAGCAGAACTAGGGTTCCTCAGTTTATAATTTGGGAAATGATGAATTTCTAAACCAGCCCTCATGAGGAAACCAAGGCCCTAGAAAGTTACTTGACATGGTCACACAGCTGATTAAGAATCCAAGTTCTCTTACCTGCAGCTTTTCTCTTTTAATTTGTTTATTTACTACATTTCTCTTTTGAATCCATGCTTAGTTGTGCTTTAACATGCACAACTTTTACTAACATCTATGTGCCCACAATCCATTCCCACCCCCATGCCTCCATCCTCTATCCCTACCACCTCCTGCTAGTGACATCTACACAGCTCTTCAGCATCCTTCATAAGAACTGTAATTGCTTTAAATCCTACTCCAACAAGCCAGTCTGTCATTCTGGGCAGGAAGAATGCAGTGCCTCTCACTTCTTCTCCTCCCTCCCTCCATTCAGAGCAAAGTAGAGGAGAAAGTGTTTATATAGATCCTTCACCCTATAGGTAACAAAACTTGGACACAAAGCGGCCATCTTTCTCACCAGATACACATTTCTTAAGAACAGAGACCACATCTCTTACAATGTGGCATTATTTAGATACATAAGATGATGCTACTTATTCACACCCCTTCATTCATTCAACAAGTATTTATTAAACACCTATTACATGACAGACACAATTCTAGTTGCTGACATGTAGTTGTAAACTAAATAGATTTTTTTTTAAAATTCTGCCTTTCCAAAGATTCTTTGCAGGAACCAAGGATTTTCCTGCATTAGAATTGATCTTTGACTGACCAAACCCCTTTGCCAGACTTACTCAATGCTCCACTCTCTTCTTTATTAAAATTTTTCCAGTTTATTCTCCCTTCCAGTCAGGGATTAGAGATGCACAGAATACATTTCGGGGAAATGTGAGATAATGTGAACACCTGAGGGGCATATCTAATCATGAAAGATTTGAGAAGAATATTATATCAGTCTCAGTTTACAAATGAAGAATAGGAATAAAAGGTACAGAACAGATTCTTGGGAGGCAGAAAGCAAGTTGGAGGTAAAAACAAACCAATAAATACAGATTAAGCTTCCAATCTATTTCTTCATCAATACCAATATTAAAATGGCAAACTCTGAAGCTTGTGATGTTATCTAAAATTCACATGTGATATCAAAATATTAATCAAAATGCAATACAGTATGAACAGCTGTATCAATCTGTGAGCCAACATACATTTCTATGACAAAACAACTTTAAACTATAGCTATAGAATTTTGGATTGTCTCTATATGCTTAAAATTCAAATAATCTACTGATTTTAATTGGCATTCTATTCTTCATTTGCAATTATGTGGCTGAGTATAATTAACATATCTAGTGTTGAAGGAAATCTTTTATCATAGTAGTTACTGAGTAAATTTAAATTCTTTAAGTATATAAGTCCTACAAATCACCTAAGTAACTCATATCTTTCTCATTTTGTAATATATTTTATAACACATTTTTAAGTGACTAATACAAGTGCAAACATACTAAATGTAAAAGAGAAAAAATTAGAGAATTGAAATAAATGAAATGGGATTTTTAATGCAAAGACACAAAAAGTAATTAGAGATAAATTACATCTCAATAAAATCTTTTTAAAGTATTTTATTCCCCCCCCCACCCCTATGACAACAACCAGTCCTGTTCTCTGTGTTTATTAGTCTATTTTAGTTTTGTCTGTTGTTTTTAGATTCCACATGAAAGTGAAATCATATGGTATTTGTCTTTCTTTGTCTGACTTACTTCATTTAGCATAATATGCCCTTTAAGTCCATCCGTGCTGTCACAAATGGCAAGAATTTTACAACTTTTTAATAACTGAATAATATTCCATTGCATATATGTACCACTGCTTTTTTATCCATTCATCAATGGACATTTAGTCTTCTTCCACATCTTGGCTATTGTAAATAATGCTGCTATAAACATAGGAATGCAGATATCTTTTTGGATTGGTGATTTTGTTTTCTTCAGGTAAATTCCAAGAAATGGAATTGCTGGGTTATAGGTATTTTTTGAGAAACTTCTATACTGCTTTCCATAGTAGCTGCAACAATTTACATTCCCACCAGCAGTGTAGAAGGGTTCCCTTTTCTCCACATTCTCAACAACATTTGCTATTTCTTATTATTTAAAGCATTTTAAATTAAAATGTATCTAGCAAAAGCAGCCATGAGAAATTCCATCTCTAAATGTTTAAGATGAAGCTATGAAATAGAAAAGACTGACAATGAAAATTCATCAAGTATCTAACCTAAATATTAGTGAGCCTGAGTGAGCCCTCAGCCATGCCTTACTTCTTCATTAAACACTGTCTAGAGCATTAAACATTGTTGAAAGCAAAAGGTAGCTCAGGCTCATTTTAGTAAATCCTTCTGTGATCTGTTAGGCAACATTATTGTGAACATTTTTAAATAAACAAACATTTAATAACTCTGCCTATGATATTTCCCAATAACTGTTGAACCACTGTGCTGCAGACCTGAAACCAGTATTAGATCATATATCAATGATACTTCAAATAAGAAAAAGATTTCCCAGAAGTTCATATTGTCAGTTGATCTAACCCTGTAGAACTATCATTTGTTTTCAGAACTCACAATGCTTTACATTTTTTACATTGTTAATTAACTAGTGAATTTCTCAAACAAAACTAAAATTTGTTTTATTTTTTGTTCATACCCTGTTCATGCTCTGTGGCTGCTAGATGTTGCTGTATGTTTTATAATTATTAATGTATAATAAGAATTTTTCCATATTTAACAAAAAAAACAAAACCCACAGTTTAACAAACCATATGCCCAACACCTTATTCATACAGACAGATATATTTATTGTTCTATAATAATTGAGCCTTGCACACATTTTTTTAAAGTAATTTTTAAAACTCATGTGATAATTAGATGCTCAGCAACTTTTCAACATTAACTAAAACTTTATTATATCATAGAGATACCAAAACATTTTTTTAGAAAAAATATAGCTGTGTCCGAGTACCCATTAATAAACATTTTAAATGTAAAATTTTTTAGTTTCCAAAAATATTTTAATTCATGTAAAAAAACAATGCTTAACAGTCAACATGTTAAATTAATAACATTTTCAAGAATATAAGAATTCAAAACATAGCAAAACAAAATGTGAAATTTTCTTTAATTCTTGGGTGGTCTGCTGAAGAAAATTTAGCTGCATATAAAACTATAAATTACTGTTAAATCAGCTATTTGGATACAAGATAAGTTAATTTATGAAAACTTGCTTTAGTTTATAGAAAGTCTACACATGAAAGACAATTTTGATGAGATGTCCAAGCATAAGAGAGTTGGAATCCTACTGAAAATGGAAAAAGGTTTTGCACTCTACAAATATTGTTTGAACATAATATAAGCAGAAAAATTTGTGGTTTGTAAATCCATATGTTCTTAAATGGATATTCTTTACATACTTTTGTTTAAGTTTTTACAATGCACCTATGTGCTAATGACATCAGGACCCTTTCAAGCTGGGAATGAATGTAAATGTAGTGCCATCTACTGGAGAAAGTGGATACCATTCGATCAATTAATTGCAAATTATTTTGTGAATAATGTGCGTTGAAATTTGTATGTCTATTTTTTTAACTATTTGTTTCTTTCTTTAAAAAATTTCCCTCAAAGCATTTTAATATAATCAAACAAGTTAGGTGAGATGAACGTGTAAGAATGGTAAAACCGGAGAATAGAGAGCATAAATCAAAACATGTGGGAGAGAATTTCATTGGTAATACAATACAAAACTCAGAAATAAAATGTTCTGATCGGAGTTTTTATACTGGTTTCATGTGTGTCTTTTAGAACACAGGTTTTGCAGCTGTGGTCAAAGAGTCTTTCCTTAAGAATTTCATAATATCTTGAAATTACATGAAAAATTGTGTATAGGTACACATATGTATTTTCTGAGGGAGGACAGTCATAACTTTTATCAAGGAACCATGGAGATGGTTTATCTTTTCATGACCCAAAAATGTTTAAGAGAAGTGATATAGAAAGCCAATCCATTTGGTAGATGAACAGTATACTGATGACTTCAATTATTTTTTTAGCAAATATAACATCAGATGCTATAAGTGAATTGTTGCCAGCTCAACTTGAATAGTAATACTTCTTATTTATGGATGTTACTGTGGTGATATGTGTAGCATTTCTATTTATAGATGGAAAATTAAAGCATAACAAACAGTATTAATTTGCTCTAGAGAAAAGTGACCAAAAGAGTCATAATTCTTAATTCTCATCAAAAATATAATATGTACTTAATTAAAAGTCTGGACAATACACTTTGAATTATTACTATTTTTTTTATATTTGGTTACAATGTGATTTATACCTACGATAGCCACTATATTGTATTAATTCAATAAAGTGAAAAAAGAGAATAGAAATCATTTTCGACAATATATTCAAAAGGCAACCAAACTATGAACTTGACTTTTAATCTTCCCTTATAAAAAGAGTCTCAAATAAATCTGTACTCTCTGTTATAGTTAACACTTCACTAAATGTAAACTTCCTAAATGTTTGTTCATTCATTTCACAAGTAGTTATTAAGTGCCAGGCACTGTGCTAAACTCTGGAGTCACAGCCCCTGATTCATAGAGAATTCTAGTGATACAGATGCTATTCTATGGCTTGCAAGCACCACTTGCAATGTATCTCTCTTTAAGTCTTCTAATTCTACATTAGAATATTATGATATAATATCTTTACAAACTGCATAACAGCCATGTGGCTGTTCAATTCACAGCAAGTGTAAAATATGCTGCTAAGTCACGTAAGTGCAACAACTACATATTATGTGCATGTTAGAGAAAAGTTTAATTTATCACTGTATTTAGTACTATTTAGACAAATATTCTCACTTGGCTCAAAGCTACTATGATACCTAGTCTAAGCTACAATTAGACTTTTTATCCAACATTAAAACTATGTATAAAATTGTTTCCTAATCCCTCTTCAGATAATGCTTATTCTTGATTTAAATGAATTCTAAGGTTCAAACTTGGAAAATATTTCCATCCTCCCACCACAACCTAGCAGATTTTTCTGTAAATTCCCAGCCATTAATAGCAGTGCTTTAAGATTTGATTAAGCCAAAGCAAAAACAAATGCCAGTTAATGAAATCACAGAATTTCAGAACTGAACACATTATCAAATTTGAATTCCTTGTTTTAAAGATAGAGACTGGTATCTGGAGAGGATTCCTGATGTGTTCAAGGTCACACAAGTTAATAACAGAGCTGTGGTTAGTTTTCTGACTCCTATTCTAGTGCTCTTTTTAATACATAAAAGAAACGGTTAAAGGAAATTAAGAAGAAATTCTGAGGGAGGAAAAAATTACTTTTAATTACAAACATGAGCAAACCATAATTCAGAACACTTAGTAAGCTCTAAATTAAAATTATGCCTTATTAAGAAATAAGAAGTAAAATAGTCAAAGCTGAAAAATGATTGATCACTCTTCTAGGATATGGCTTTCATACAGGTCAACCCAGTTTTAACCAACTTTAAGAGCCTATTCCAATTATTTTTTAGTTCTGAAATTATTTCATATTGAATTGCACCTGAAATTAGTAAGGTACTGACTAGGGACCAGAAATCCTTTTGATTTACAGAGATTTTTGTTGTAATGGGTTTTGACCAAGAAACAGCAAATTAAAGTAAGACTCCAGACTTTCAGCTTAATTTCCTATATCACAATTTTGGCCCTTTCCCTCCGCCCTACTTTTAGGAAGTAACAAGGACTAGAATTCCCACTTCAATTTGATTTTTATTTTTCAAATTTAAATAGTTTCTTTCATTACTGTTGAACTTAACAATTTCTCCAACATTTCTGTATTTCTAAGAGTAAAATTCTGTTAGAGAAATAGATGATAAGGATTTAGCTAATATTCAAGTTATAAAATATGTAAACACACTGGAAGTCTGACTTTCATAACACTTTAAAAAGGAAGTGGTACTTGAATGGCAAAGGACTTATGGAACACCATTCTTGCCAATTCGTTTATCAAATTAAAATAGGTTTGCAAGCCAGAAAAACAGAGACTTTCTCTGGGCATCCATCAGCACTGCATAGTAAAAACTAAAGAAATGTGTATTTATAGGACTTGCATTCTGGTTCAGCAGGATGTGTAAGTAAAATAAAGAGATCAAAACAACAGATAAGTTATTTCTCAAGCTTAAAATGCTTTTGTGGTTCCTTTTCAAATAAAAATAATTAAATGAAAGGTTGGGCATATTTAAATGTTCTTAAAAGTCTACTGTACTAGAAAAATACAAAAAAAATTTTCTATTAATACAGATATCTACCATGAACTTAGGGCACACTTATAGTACTGGTGCTACCTACATACCAGCCACTGTTCTAAAGCACTTTTCACATCCTAATTTATTTCATTCTCATAGCAACCCTTTCAGGTGAGAACTCTAATTATTTCCATTTTACAAGGCACACAGCTAGTTGAGTGGCAAAACCAGATTTCAAATCCATTCAGACTCTAGAATGTGTGTTTAAGCACTGTACTGTAGTGGTTACTTCTTAAGAATTACCAGCTTTGTTGAGTTTATCTTTGAATCAGTTTGATATTGAAATTTAAAGACATATCTCAAAGTTTCATTATGAAACCCTTTAAGATATTATCATATCTTGAAGAATTAATAAGTTGTTAATAAGTTGTTTCTGTAAATACTTAGCCTTCTCTCTATATAGCTCCCCAGTAGGAAACATGGTTATATATAAACTAAATAATTTTCACCATCTAATTGTTAATGCAATATATGGTTATGATAAAGTTCCACATGGCACACAGACTACACTGGTTCATATTCTCCCCTAAGCTCATATACAATTCAACAGATAAACCTTATCAGTTCCATACTTGAATCTCTAATCTATCCTCCTGCTTTCCAAACCTACTGTCATAACCATTGTTAAGGCTCTCAGCACTTCATGAATCCCTCCAGCTTCAAATTCCTCCAATATACTCCATGGTGTCCGTTCAGGGGCATGGCTGGGTTAGGGAGGCAAAGGTACAAAGAATGATTGAGGCCCCCCATGCATTAAGCTTCATTAGCCATTCAAGTCACCATAAACAGACATAAAATCTTTCTTTTTAAGTATTTACTATTCAAACACAGCTTCAAGACAAATGCCCTGTCCTCCCTTCTCATCAAGTTGCCACCCAGCCTTCTCATAGAAACATCTGGGATCAGCATTTACCTTCTACCATTCTAAATCAATAACCCTTCCAAAATGCAAATCAAGTCATGTTATTCTCCCTTCATCCCTCCCCAAGATTTAAATTCCTTAAAATGTCATATAAGGTGCTTCTTGATTTGGCTACCAACCTTCCTCACCTCTCCTATTCCTTCACCCACCCAAGTTAGCTGTATTAAATAACCAGCATTTCTCTGAACATACCTTACTCTTTCAAGCCTTCAGGTTTTGCCCACACTACTCCATATATTAGAAATGTCTATCCTGCTCTTTGGACACCCAGCTAACTGTTGCTCATAGACTGAGATTCAGCTTAAACTATATCCTCCATGAAGCCCTCTGAAACTTCAGAAACTTTCCTGCTCTTCTAACACCTCTTCCTCTAAGCAAAGAGTGAAGACCAGCCTCCACTGTATTCCCCTAATATCCCAGATATAAATACCTTTAGTCTAGTCTTAATCACCATATGTTTCAACAGTCCTCACACAGCTCCATTTCCACCTTGTCCTAGTTAAAGAAATAGGTATGATCTGGTTTATCATTGCATCCTCACTGCTTCACACAATGCCTGGCACTCAGAGTTAACATTCAACCAGTTGGAATTAAGTTCTCCATTCAATTTAGTAATGGAGATATGTACATTAATAGAAGATAAAAATAATATTGACAATAATATTCATGGAAAATATCTGACCATTGTGATTTTTGAGGCACATAATGAAATTTAGGGCTTTCATGCTTCACTTCTTTAAATATTTTTTTTTAAATAATATTTTTTTAAAGTGTGGTAGTTCTAATTTAAGAACCAGCTGACACATGCCATGTTAGTTGTTTATTTGGTCATTGCTAAGTAGAACATCTTTTTAGCTATAACAAATAAGTAACTTTATTATACTAAAGTTGTTCGTTTTAATTTTTTCTTCCCCAAAGGAATGACCATATGTGGAAGGAAAGGCATTTTCATTCTCCTTTAACAAGATAAGGTCTGATTTGTGTGATTTGGGGCAGTTTCTTATCAAGACTGCCACTCTTTTATGAACATTATGATTTTCAGATGTGTAGTGTGTATTAAAGAACAAGAAGATATCATGAAATATTAGTGACAATTATATACTGAGCAGGGAAACCAGACAATGTTTCCAAGGGTTGTAAGGACTGCAGAAATGAATGTTACTCAAAACAGAGTGGTGACTTATAACCAATTTCCATCTTCAAATTAGGGCCAAAGTAAAAGAAAATGAAACTGAGCAAAGCATTATGGTGTATGATTTCCTGCAGCAGAAACACCCACCCAGACCAGTGCCCTTACTATGTACAGTACAAGAAGCAGCAACCTGAGGGAAGCCCACAGGCTCGCAGGGCTACTGGCTGGCTCTTTGTCACCAAATGCAGCAGGTTGAAGGCAGACATCACTGTGATATCTTCACCAACAAAACCAGAGGCAAAGAACAGGGGCAAGAGCTGAGTAGGAGAAAAAAAGAAAACAAAAATAAATTAAAACATAACAAATGTTAAATATATTCATTGCACAATTGATGATTATGATTTTATCTGGAACTGAACACACACACAGGGTGGTAATAAATGTCCAATCCTACCTTTCAGATGGTGAGCTTACTTTCACAGCCCAGACTTACTTGTGTTTGTGAATAAAATGCACACGACATAATAGTGTCATCTGTGAACACATTTTTGCAAGAGGTTCAGAAAAGAGAAGAGGTTTAAAACAGTTGCAAGGAATTGGCACTAGATGAGTTTGTACCATGTGACAGGAACTGTCTGGGGTCTAATACACACACTGGATCACTTAATTCTTACAATAAACCTAGGAGGCAGGTCATACCCCAATACTTAGGTGAGGAAACCAAGGTTCAAAGGCCCAAGGGCACAAAGCAAATAACCAGTGGAAAAAGGATTAGAAAATCCTGTTATATCTGACTGCAAAGCTGTGTCCTTCCCTTACACCATGTTGCCTTCTCCAGCAATTATTTGCAAATCTCCATCCCTGGAGAAGACTGTAAAATATTGTAAGGTTAAGAGACTTCCTTTGTTAGAGTTTCATTTTTTTTAATAGAGAGCCAAATAACCTAGGGACAACTAGGAGACTTCACTTTAGAAACAGTGTTAAGTTTGAATAAAGCATAGCAAATATGAATTTTCATTTGATTTTATGATTTATAATTTCTAAGTCAATTCTGTGAATAATATTCACCAACCTAGCCTTAAAAAGGGTAAAAATATTTTTAAAGCATTTGAAAATTAATAATGTGCAAGAATCTCAAAATTGCATGTTAAACTTTAGAAAAAAGTTCAGTTAGGATTTTAAAATTTTGTACAGTGCTTCAATTGCTAAAGATGAACTTCAAATGAACATGGAAAATACAAGATTAATATTAACTTCCAATGTTTTATGTGAAATTTGCATTATAAGTGGCCTTAACCACTAAATGCCCAAAAATGGGTATAAAATTAATATCTTACTCATTTCCTGACCCTCATCCCGCCAAAATGAGAGTCTGTTTCTGGTCTCTTCTGCCCTCCTTGAAGAACAAACATATAATAAACAGTAATATATTTGACCAAATTACTCTGGAGTGTATCTGACAGAAATCTGCTTGTATTAACATGCCTGAACTCTGACTTCTCCAAACTAAACTCACTACAAAACTAAAACATTTTTGTGTTACTAACTGGAGACAAAAGGAAGGAAGAGGGAAGGTAAGGATCACAATGCACAGCCTGAAAGAACCATTAGACATAAATAAACATGTCATTTTCACGAGTGACTGCAGAGCAAGGGAAGAGAGAGCATTCCTCTGGCGCAGACTACTGACAAATAAAAGATCAAAGGTCTATACTTCGCAACACTATAAATAAAAATGTATTTTCTTCCTTGTGACCTTCTCTGTGAGGAATAAAGTATGCACGGTAAAGGTAATTACTAAGCAAAGCCGCTGCCTCATTGTGCCCCCACAGCTGACCATAAAACGTCTTCCTATTCTGTTTCATCAACTGCTGTACCAGGCAGCCTGTGCGCCTACCAATGGCCTAGGCCATCTGGCTTGTGTCAAAGCCAGTGCACAGGAAGAAAGGGAGTGATGTCACTCTGCAGGTCAAGCAAAGAACAAAGATGCATTCTACAATTAAAAGCTAAGGGTCTCAAATACCCGGGGCTCTCCAGCACGATATGACTGCTTGATTTAATAATGTTTGGACTGTTTCATTTATTTCTACCCAAATAGCCCTAGCTCCACCTAGTGGCAAATCAGTTTTGCCCAGTTTTCTTTGAAAGTGAACACAGAAAGTGCTGTCTTGGCACCAACAAAGTAAAGCAATGAGAGTGATTGATAACTTTTAAAGCAGTCTAGGTTTTTACACTAGAAAATGCAAAAAGCATGACTTGTCACAACTCTACGTTTTCAGATTCCACAAAGCAAGCATTTCATAAGTTAGGACTTGATATAATCCTAATTATTTTAATGCTTTAACTCTAATTATAATAGAAAAAGCAGCTAATTTTGCAAAATTTATGCAAAGTGCCATTATTTACACACTATGCTGAAAATATGTAGCTGAGATGTAAAGTGAAAACAATTTTATAGAATAGATGCATGCATTTATGTATTAGTAAAATCAAACTCAAAATCTTATACTTCCACAGGACAAAAGAATCAATTAACATGGCTTTAACATGTGAAACCAAGAGCAACTCTTTTCTAGAGTAGATAAAAACTTATACTGAAATGATGTGACAAAAATTTTTGGTTAATGTCTCCCACTTAATTTGTGTGTAGTAAATGAAATAAACAGTTTGACAAACTGATCTGAAATACTGAATGCATTTGCATGAAAGATGGGATATCATGATGGAGGCTTGTGAGCTATGGGTCAAATAACCTGGGTCTGAATCTCGGCCCTGCCGCTAACTGGTTATGTTACCTTAGGCCAGTCACTAACCCTCTTAATGCCTTAGTTTCCTCAACTCTAAAATAAGTTAATTGGTAAAAAGCACTTGGAACAACTCCTGGCACATATGTATATGCTCAGCAAATGTTAACTATTATTATTATTTAAATGTACAACTACTACCTATATTTTTAAATTACATGAATTAGGAATTTTAACAGTCCACTTCGTGAAAACTAATCAAGGGAAACCTCACAGACTAGGAGTCGGGGAGGCCAGCAGGGGGAGCTTTCATGCCCTACCACTCAGTTGCAGACCCAACCAGAAGAGATAGACGGGGAGTCAGTACTGTTCTGGACGCTCCTTTATGAACCCCGCAATGGGAAGGACATGGCCTCCTCCCCTCCCAACAGCCCAGCCAACGAGATACTGCTGAAAATCAGCCAATGAGAAGCCACTAACCTCCCAAATCTCAGTTTACTCCAAACAGACATTTTGCTTCTAACAGCCCCACCCAACTCCACCCTTTCTTCTACTAGAGCATTCCCCTCCTTTGTTCCCCAGACTTGCCCGTGGTTTTGTCCTTAGCTTGCTTGTCCTGCATTGAAATTCTCTGCTATTCCTAAATAAATACATTTTGCCGGTGAAATAACTGACAGTTTTGTTTTGAAGGCTAATATTATTACATAGCCAATTCTATTTACTGTTGCAGGCCATTGCCAAAACAGAATCCCATTCAGGCCAGAAAATGTACTACTTTTTGATGGATTTCCGCAGTGATTTATCCTTATGAAAATGGCAGGACAAGGATATCCTAAAGAGAACAGCTGATGAAACCTTTGACATGTGGCAGGCACTATTCTAAGCACTTCACATTCATTAGCTCTTAATTCTCATGGCCTTATAAGACACATATTATGATTTTCCCATTTTTAGATGTAGAGACTGAGGCAGAGGGATGTTAAGTAATCTGCCTAAAATCTTGCATCTAGTAAGGAGCAAGGCCCTTAATTGGACTGAAGGATCTAATAGGTTTGAACCCAGGCCATCTGGCTCCAGGGCAGGAGCTCTGGGACACACTGCCAACTGGCAATGCAGAGCCTGAGGGGAGGGTACCAACCCACTCCAGATACTCTGATTCTAGGTTTCCCAACTAGATTAAATGTGGCTGCTAAAAACACTTAATAAGGATTCAATTAATTCAAAAAGATTATTTGAAGTCTCTCCATTGACACTGAGTGAAGAAAATAAGGAATTAAGGAAGTAAAAAGTCTGAGGCATACTCAGATTTCTAAATTTGATCTTTCTGTTCCAACAGATGAAATTTTCCTTTCTCTTCCATTTTCAAACGTTTTCTCTAAACTCACTGGATGCACCTTTAGGGATATATCCTGAAGACAGCTAGAATTGACTCCATTTGAATCAATCTACCAAAGCTTCAATATGCTGATGATATAGTACTTTTGAGGCCAAACAAACCAACAGCTACCCTTCACCCTGCAAAGTTTAACTTTCAGTTTGGCAGTTTTCTTCCTATTGCATGCTGAGCTGGGGTGAGGGTCCTAGCCAGAAACGATCCTAGTCCAAAGAGGCAAAAGAAGCAGAAACTTCAGGGTGGTAACTATCTTTAGGTAAAGAATTAGCATTAAACAACCTGTACAAATCAGCACTGAGCAAGAACCACCCAGAAAAACGTCTAATTCTCCAGACTATCCTCAACTTTCTCACTTTCGTATTGTCTTTGAGTTAAATAATTGCATACACGGATAACATTTATAGATAGTATGTTTTTTTTTTGAGTGCCAGGCATGTCTTACACATCTTCCTAATTTCCCAGAATATCTATTACATCATTTTGAAAATACTTGGTGTTAAAAAAATACTGGTTGAGCAATACCTAATGAGCAGTATCACAGTATGTGTTAAGAATAGAGTCAGATTACATAATTATCTATAATTTCCTGCTTAAAACTTTTTGATGAGTCCCCATTGCATATTGCAGAGTTTCCCAAACCACATTCTTTGAGAAACAGGAGATACCCTTTCAAACAAGTTTAGTGGTCAAACAGGTGTAGAAATACTACCCAATATAAAGGGTCTGAAAGGCTGTACAGTAAATACACTTGCTTAACTTTGTCTCAATTGGTGCCTCTCAAGCAGTTTTGACCATACAAAACCCCTTTCTTTCCTATCACCATCCCACTAACTACATTCTGGTAAATTCTTTGGATAAAGTCCGAATTCCTAAACAAAGCATCTAAAGTTCTACATCTACCTACTGACCAATTCTTTAGACTTCTCTCTTGCTGTACCTCTGTATCCCACCCAACCCCTTGCTCCGCCATACCAATATACTTGTAATTTCCCCCAAATAGTTCCTGTTTCTTACTTTCAACTCCATATCTTTCTTCACTCCATACCCTAACTCCCCTTATCACCACTCCCAACTCCCACCACTCCCACACTCTCCTATTCCCTCCCACCAAGGCACCAAGCATGCTGTCACGTCTTCTGGAAAGATTTCCAGGGCACTGGTTTGCTTACATACCTGTCTCCCTCTTCTAGATTATAAACCTCTTTAGCACAGGAAAAGTATCCCAGTACCTGGCACCTAACAGCTATTCATTTGTTGAGTAAAAGAATGACTATGTAATGACTGACTCTATGGAAGTGATTCTTCAGGATAATCATTGCCCACCTTGCCATCTCTGCCATCGCAACTGCTAATGGTGCTGAGAGGTAATAATTTTAATTAAAACCAGTCAGTTCCTTCATAGGAATTAGAAGATCCTATGAGGACGTGGGAAGTTGAAAATGGAATCTGACTTGAGATCCAAAGATAATTCAAATGCCCTATTTTTATTTAAAAATTTTACTGCTTCCCCATTTTCCCCCCCAGAACATCTGACATTAAAAATTTGACTAAAGTTAGTTTTCTGGTTTGGGTTTATTTCTATTTCCTTTTACTGTTTCTCTTGTGGTTGAACAATAAACTGCCAAAGAGAGATGGCAGAAACAGTGATCCAGAGAACTCACAAAGATGATAATTAGCTCCAGAATAAGTGAGTTCATTGTGCTAGAGGATTTCAAGTGTCAAACTTAAAGGTCAAATCCCTTTCCAATAAATGGCAAAGGAATGTCTACAACAGGGCTTCCCACAAGTAAATATAATGTCCCCCCAAACTGCAGGAGTCAACAGACAGTTGACAAATTTGAATCTTGCCAAATCAGGATGAAATAAAAACAAAAAGCTCCAAAAGAAGGATTATGTGAATACCAAAAATTATGAAAGCAATCTTAACATAAAAAAACATTCTTTTGAATAGAATGTATGTAGTTTTTTGAGAAAAAATTTTCATTGTTGCTATTTTTCTAATTTCATTATGAAAAGAAGAAACCTTTATCTTGGGCTAGCATTTGGGAAACACTAATCTAAATGTCTACTATAAAATTCTATAAAAATATTGTTGTTCTTATCAGCACAGTGCCTGGTACCCAGTTTACATTCAGTTGATGTTTGTTGAATGAATTGATTGATCCATCATTTACCTCTTGAAATCAATAGGCCACTACCTAGAATTGGGCATTCTTTGTGTTAAGCAGAGATCTTTTTTGTTATAAGAAACAGCAGAACCTTGGCTATTCAGAATCTTCAATCTTCCAAACCATCTAGACAAGGAATTTTAAAAAGTTACTTAGTTCACTTACATAAATTCCTATGAAATGGAATACAATGTATTAGGAGCTGATAAATATGCAAAGATGTTAAGACATAGTCTGTGCAAACAAAAAACATACCAGCCTAATGGAAACAGATACATGCTAAATGCATTAACAGAAGTAGAAATAAAGTACACTGAATTTAGGGGAAGGAATATTGCTTCCAGCTTTGGGGAAGGGAGTGGCAGGGACACTGAGGTGTTGGAAACCAAAGACATGCTGCATGAAGAAAATTTTTTTTAAGTATCTCCAGGGTTAGCCAATTTTAAACTATTTTATCTCAGGATCCCTTTACACTCCTAAAAATTATCAAGGACCTCAAATGCATTTTGTTTATGTGGTTATATCTATCAATATTCACTATAACAGAAAATAAAACAGTAATTTTTAAAGTTTCCTTATTCCACTAACAATAATAATAAATAAAAAATAATAACAATACATATTACAAAAGTGACATTTTCAATGAAAAACCTTATTATCAAAAACAAACCAAATATACATTGTACATATATAAAAAATGGGAAGCATTTTCCACTTTTGCAAATTTCTTTAATATCTGGGTTAATAAAAACAGCTTGATTCTCACTGCTGCTCCTACATTCAATCTGTTGTGATATGTTGTTTTGGTTTAAGTGTATATATGGATAAAATCTCATCTCATTCAATAAATAGTTGGAAAGGGAGGAGCATATTGCTAACTTTCAGATAATTATAGATACTCTTGATATTTACACCAGAATCCAACAAATGATAATCTGAAGCTACTATCAGTGAACTTTTCATACTATTACATTAAAACTCATTGGTCTAGCTTGCATTTTTGAATGGATCTTCTAATTTTGCATGTTTTTGTAACATTAGGCACTGTTCACCTGGAAATATTGGTTCACTGGGTTATGCAGATCTCTCCTATGCTGACTCATTTCATTATTAACATCAAAAATCATACTCACTAATACCACCACTGATTCCACCACAGAAGTCTTTAAATACTGAGCTGTCAAGCTCACAGTTGGCCAGATGCAAGTTTTCCAAAACTTTATTTTTTAACTTCAAAGCTCTTTTTCACTGCCAAAAAATATTGTCAGTTGTTTTCCTTAGAGTGACAGAATCACTTCATTCGTTTTTGAGAAAATGCCTGCCAAATATCCAAGTCTAAATAACATAGTTTTGGTCAAACTATCAAGTAAAAGTGTTTCAAACAATCACACAAATGCTTTCCCTGGAAACAACCATTGTACTGTATTATCCAGAAGCTCTTCATGAAAGTGTATTTCCCATTTCTTCACACAGAGTATTAAAAAGATAAGTACTCAAGGTCAAGATTTTTTTAATTTAGTACAACTGTTGCTACTTCATCAAGGACATTAAATGAAAATGGCTTTTCCTCCATGTGTGTTAGTGAAGAACAGGATGACTACTAGTAAAGGCTGTCACTATCTGGATTCACAGTAAAGTACCACAGTTTCGCTCACTTTTGCTTTTGCAACACCAATGCAAATGTCAACCCAGTAAAAAAGGAAAATAACATCTTAGAATTAGTATGAAAATAGTTTTGACTTGTCCTTTGAAAGGGTCTCAGAAAGTCCAGAGGTTCACAACCCACATTGTAAGAACTGCTGGTCTGACACATTGGTTGGCACATAGTAAGCACATGTTTAATAAATATTTGTTGAATAAGTGAACAGTGAATGGAGAAATACACTTACAATTTATCCCATAATGTTTAAAAAACAACAAATGGTTAGAAAATAGTATCAGAAGACTTCTTACTACTTTTTCTAGCAGTAATTAGTACATTTCCTTCATTTCATCTGTGGAAATGCAAAATATTGAACCATCTTATCAAAATAAGGAAGGTACTTATGCCAGATTCCTGAAAGTTTTTAATCAGAATGCTACAACCCAATTTTCTCAGTATCACTCATTATTATTCACAAGAGTATATATTATGTCTTGGGAATGGGAAAACAAAATCTGAATTAGTGCTATTTTTAGAAAAGGAAAATTAATTTGTTGATAAATTCACTCAACATTTATCAAACACATATCAAATACATAGTACTATTAACTCCTGTGCTGCCTACCAGTAAAAACCTGGTAGGAGAATTACCAAGGAATTAGACTTTTTAGAAATGCTTCTGAGTGACAGAGCTGTAACACTCAATGTTTAGAACTGGAAAAAATTTTGGAGAACACCTAATATACCAGTTTTTTAACATCACCTGCCATTTTTGAAGTCATCACCCACTAGTGGTAAAATATAGTTGTTATGAGGTGTTTCACAAGTAATTTGTTAAAAACTGTCTTTAGATGCCAAAGTTTGAGAATAAGATTTTTAAGTAAACAACTAGGATGTAATTAATCTCTTTAACAATGTCACCTTCAATTACCTGGTGTCTGGCATGTTTTCTTGAGTGGGAAAGAAGCGTGGAGTTAGACTAGCATCACAAATGTGCAGTCTTCCTCAGTCTATAATCATAATCTGTGTATAACTATGGCAGTAAATTGCTCATGAAATAGCATCCATCATGTTACCTCAGTGGGAAAGAAGTGGGAGAAACAATGAACTGATTCAAACCTCTTAGTTTGTAAACAGCAAGACAGAGATAAAGGGACTTATCAAAGGTCAGATAGCCAGTTGGGGAGAATATTAGGCAAAAACTAAAACCCCTCTGGTGTACATGTTGCAGCATCTACATTTTCTTTATTATTCAGTACACATAAAAAAAAGAAAAGGACACAAAGAATTGTACTAATACTGACAATGCAAGGGTTACACTATGTCCACTAAGGTACACCAATGGTATAAAATAGAATTATTATAACTCCTAAATGCTATCTTTTTTCAGGATTGATGTTTTATAAAGCATCCAGTCAGATACAGGGATGTAAACATTCTCATTAATATTTTAAAACGTCTACCTATAATATAAAACATAAATCTCTTTTTCTTCTAAAATGCACACCTGTAAAATCTAAAATGATTTCAGTTCATAGCTTCTACATTATATAGGGGCTTCTTCCAAAAAGTTGTTTTGAATATTTAAAAGGTACCAACAACAATAAAGCAAAACCCACATAAACAAATCATTTTTGATCACCACAAAAAATACCTTCAGAATTTTTCAGTTCTTTCTATTTCATTTTGCTGTGTTTATATAGTACAGTTTGGTTTTGCTTGCCTAGTACTCAAGTTCAAATTCAAACTTTCTCACTGTCTAATTAAGTTTCATTTCATAAGTTTGAAAGTCTCATCTGTAAATACAGATTTTGGAATAACTGCTACTAGAGGAGTCCCTAGTACAGAGACAGCTCTAATACCACTAAGCCCTTCCTTAAGGAACACTTTTTACAGATTACTTTGTTAATATCCCCCATAGAACTTACAGAACTGAAGCTCAAGGCTTCATAGGGACATTTCCTATCATGGATTTCCTTACTGAAAATATTCTTCACTTGAGCTTTCTATACTATATATGTATCAGTTTCTTCCTCCTTTTCTGGATGGAGATCACTTCTCTATCTCTGGTGATTTCCAAACTACGCTTATGCTCCAGAGTTACCCCTTCAGTACACTCTGTACTTCTCACTAATTAATCTTTTTCTTGCGATCTCCCCTGTCCACACAACTTCAACTATCATTTTTTTTTCAACCATCATTTCTTGATTGATAATTATTAAGATCAGCTCCAACTCTGAACCAGTTACGTATCTTCTAATATCTACTGGATGGTAATATCAACTTGGATTCGCTCAGTATGCTTTGATTCACAAGGTGCTTTGTTATACACTGTGACACAGCTTATAAGAATCCTTATTCCCACTTAATATTATTATTTAAATATTTGCATATTTTGCATCTTACTATGATGACATTATTGCGAATAATGACCACTTTTGAGCACGTGCACTAAATGGTTGTGTATGTGTGTTTATAGTATCATTTAATCCTCACAGCAGTCCTGAGGTAGGCATCCCTATGTGTGGGAATAGGTACTATGTGCCCAACATTTCTGGCTCTCCATTTTCCAGGCACATAGTACAAATACCCTTTCTGGCCCCCTGTGGTTGAGACTAGTTCTGGGCAATAAGTTGTGAACAGAAATGATAATGTGAGTCACTTGTAAGCCAAAGCACTTAATTGTTGGTGTGAGACCCTCCAGAATTTTTTTTCCCTCCAGTGATCAGCAGTATTTTATAATTAGATGGTGGCTGTTCCCTCAACCACATTCCTGGAGTAAGGAGACACAGAGCGGAGTTCCCCTTGACAGACAATGGCCATGCAATACAAGCAAAAAATAAGCCATTGTTTTAAGTCATTGGGATTTGAGAATGATGTGTTTCCACAGAAACTAAGGTACACAGAATAACTTGTTTGAGGTCATATTACTAGTAAATGATGGAACTGGATTTTGAACTGAAGTCTATCTTACTCTCTTCTACTAGATTAAAAAATTCCCCATGGGCAAGGACTTCCATGCCCCAGATTACTATCCTTGTTTGGGAAAACAACAGAAGGATGAGAAATGCAACGCCAGAGACAAAAGAACCACCTCGAAAACCTCAGAGTCTCTCTCATTAGTCATCTTTTCTATTCCTAAACAGACCAAAGAGATTCTTACCTATAACATTAAAACTCACTGGTCTAGCTTGCATTTTTGAATGGATCTTCTAATCTTGCAAAACTGACTGAGGAGCTCCTAGTTAAAATAAAATTACTGAATTCAGAAATCTCATTTCCTGGAGTGCCTGAAAGCTCTCTGGGCACTAACCATGTTCACTGTAGATCCTCTTAATGATCTAATAACCCAGATGCAGACTTTAGAAATACAATGCTCTTTTTTAAATCAATCTATAAATATAAGGAAAAATAATCCATTTGTCGCAATACTCGAAAAATATGTACCCTCTCCAGTGGCTCAGATATTATGACCCTGGACTGAAGGAGAAGAAACTACAGGTTTGAGGTTTTTTTTTTTAACCCAGAAAACAATATGTATATCAAAATAAGCTTTTAGAAACAACCTATTGACAAAGATCTGGCTGTGGTTTCAGAAGAGAAAATAAACTTTAGAAACTTCACATTTTAAAACAAAATGTATATAGCTAGCAAAATGTAAAGAAGTCCAGAAAGAAAGGTAGAAGAAAGGGTAAGAGTATCAGGGCCCTCACCTTACAAAATGGGGAGTTAGGAGATACTAACTAGACTGGAAAATGGTAATTGACCTTTGGAATCCATTCTTCTCTTGTCCTATTAGGAACAGAGCTCTCTGACATTATAACTGAACACAGAGCAACATTTCTCAGCCTCCTTTGCTGCATTAGGAACATACTAAATTTTGGCCAATGGAATGTAAGTCAATATGGTGTGTGCTCTTTCAGGTCAACTCCTTTAAAGACAAAAAGCCTCTTGCTTTATAGAGACTTCCTCTGCCCTGGAGAATTGTAACAACTAACTTTCTGCAGCAGAAAGTAAACTTGGAGGGGAGGGATGCTAACATTTTGACATAAGAGCAAATACTTATTTGTCGTTTCCTGTGCTAAAACTTTGTATTCCTGATGGGGGGTGGGGGGCAGAGTCCTTGGACTGGAAAATGGCAGCTACTTGGTGAAGAAGGCAGACCTGACAGGTCATGCAACACAGCTATCACCCACCCAATCTCAGCCTCTGAGCGGGGGGAGAAAAATAAACTTCTACTTATGTAAGTCACTCTCCTTGGAATCTCTCTGTCACAACAGCTTGGTGTGTAGCCTATCAAAAGCGGGTGAGCAATGAGATAGGAGAATTAAAAATAGGAGAGCTATATTCAACTTATTAAAAATTGTCTTTTAGTGATGGATATAGATACTGTATATCTATATCTATATAGGACAGTAGGAGAATTAAAAAATCAATAGAACAGCAAACAATGGCAGACAGAATGGAGAGAGCAGATAAATTCTTAACTGGATATTATCTGAAATTGATTAAACACATAGTGCTATGACTTTACTGACTAAAATCAGGGAACCACCCGAATGATGTAAAAGCATTAGTTCAGAGCAGTGAGACAGACATTGGGAAGGATGGGGTTGGAGGCTGTTGCTTTTCACCCTAAGTTCTGCTGTACTAAGAACCATGTGCAGATTTTTGATAAAAACAAAGCGTATACTTGTGAAAAAGAGGTAGTGCCTCAATGGGCCATTTCATCTAAAGAAAAACTTGCTAATAAAACTTGCTAAATCCTGTGCCTGAGACTATAAACTACAGTATCTATATCCATCACTAAAAGACAATTTTTAATAAGTTGAATATAAGCTCTAAAAATACAAGTATCCTTAAATCATGCTTTAAATATTTTAAGTTAGAAATTTGCCACCAAAATGATGAAAACCAATTCTCATGATGGTATGTGCTGTGGCTTGCATCTCACACAGTAGATAGGGGAGTTTTATGAAGATGGACTCCTATTTCACTGAAAGGTAAATCTTAACGGCCTCTATCAACTATTCTTTGACACATTGTTGGACTTGGGAGGGAGGAGAAGCCCAGAATGAGATCATAAGATAAAAGAAATAAAATATTTTGCAGAATATTCTTTCTACTTTGTCCTACAGAGATTTTATTAGTTTTAGGTGATTAGATCTTGTTTTAAAAATAATTTGCATATTCCACATGCACCTCAAACTATTTATCATATCTAAAATTCAATCTGTTACTTTCTTTTTTCACCAATGTATTATGCTTTCCGAATTCCTAATCTTCTTAAATGATACTTTCCATCTACCCAGCCACTATTAAAACCATTCACATCTGATCAACACTAAGGGCTGTCAGTTTTATTTCCAAGATGCTGCTCAAATACATTCTCTTCTTTTCTTCTCATCTAGAATATAGCAATGGCCTGTTACCAGTCTTCCTGCCCCTAACCTGACTCCCCTCACATCCACCCTCTATACGCTGCACCAGCACTGTATTCTACCTCTGACCAAGTCATAACCCTGCTTCACGTGCTTCCACAGCTCATTAGTACCTACAGGGGAAAATTCAACCAATCTATCCTGGCACTGAGGACTTAAAAGATTCACTTCCTTTCCTAATTCTATAATTTCAGTCCTCAACACCCCCAGGCACACTATATGCTCCATAAACTGCCTTCTCATTTACTTTATCTCTAGTACTACACACAGTACCCAACCATTCAGTATTTCTGGAAGAAGTAAATATTCTCTTCTGATGATAGCCAACTACTTACCATTTCCCACATACCTTTTCTACTCTCACCCATATACACCATATTTTATGAAGAATGAGCTCTTCGTTTTTAACCTTCAAGACCAAGTTTAGAAAATGAATCAATTCTTCCTCCATACTACTTCCCACTTCAGTACCTCTATATTATGTCTATTATTGCATGGCACAATTTTAGGTTTGAATATATGCCTCTCCTATAAACTCCTTGACAGGAATCAGTTCACCTCTGTAAAATAAAGGCTCAATAAATGTTCTCATAGAATTGAACTCAAATTCCGCTTCCTCTGTTTTCCCCCTTCTCTGTGCACAATGTCCTAGTTCCCACAGGACTAGAGTTCTGTACTGTATTGAGGCAATGTGGTAAACAGGAAAAACTCAGAACTGGATTCAAATTCTGACTTTATCACTTACCCAAGTGGTAAATCTTGAGCAAGTTGGTTACTTTCTCTGATCTTCAGTTTCTTTACCTGCACAATGTATGTCATAGCACTTTGGGAGGATTAAATGAGATAATGTTTTTGAAAGTAACTAGCAAGCTTCTCAGTGAATTTCTACTTCCCTTACTGAGAAGGAAAAGCAAGAGATTTGAGATACCCTGTGAAGAAAGAGAATGAGAGAGAGAGAATGTGTATATGTACATGTCCATGTGTGTGGGTGAATATGTGTTTGTGTGCTGGAGAGTTTAATTAGTCTACTTTTTTTTTTTGAGAGGGCATCTCTCATATTTATTGATCAAATGGTTGTTTTTTGTTTTTTTTTTGAGAGGGCATCTCTCATATTTATTGATCAAATGGTTGCTAACAACAATAAAATTCAGTATAGGGGGGTCAATGCTCAATGTACAATCATTAATCCATCTCAAGCCTAATTCTCATCAGTCTCCAATCTTATGAAGCATAACGAACAAGTTCTTACATGGTGAACGAATTCTTACATGGTGAACTTTCGGTTTTGATCACGCATTATGAACTATAAGTGATCAACATTAAGGATATTTAAAGCATGTGTTGATCTTTGATTTACCAATAGTTTTATCCTATCAAGGAGTAATCCCCCTTTTCTTTCTTTTTTTTTTTTTTAATCTTTAATCAACACTTACATGAAGAGTACAATGTTTACTATGCTCTCCCCTATATCAGGTCCTCCCTAACAACCACATTACGGTTACTGTCCATCAGCTTAGCAAAATGTTGTAGAATCCCTACTTGTCCTCTCTGTGTTGTGCAGCCCTCCCTCCCCTTTCTCCCTCCCCCCCATGCATGCTAATCTTAATACTCCCCTTCTTCCCCCACCCCCCTTATCCCTCCCTGCCCACCCATCCTCCCCAGTTCCTTTCCCTTTGGTACCTGTTAGTCCATTTTTGGGTTCTGTAATTCCGCTGCTGTTTTGTTCCATCAGTTTTTCCTTTGTTCTTATACTCCTCAGATGAGTGAAATCATTTGGTATTTCTCTTTCTCCGCTTGGCTTATTTCACTGAGCATAATACTCTCCAGCTACATCCATGTTGCTGCAAATGGTTGGATTTTTCCACTTCTTATGGCTGAGTAGTATTCCATTGTGTATATGTACCACATCTTCTTTATCCATTCATCTACCGATGGACATTTAGGTTGCTTCCAATTCTGGGCTATTGTAAATAGTGCTGCGATAAACATAGGGGTGCATCTGTCTTTCTCAAACTTGATTGCTGCATTCTTAGGGTAAATTTCTAGGAGTGGAATTCCTGGGTCAAATGGTAGGTCTGTTTTGAGCATTTTGATGAACCTCCAAACTGCTTTCCACAACGGTTGAACTAATTTACATTCCCACCAGCAGTGTAGGAGGGTTCCCCTTTCTCCACAGCCTCGCCAACATTTGTTGTTGTTTGTCTTTTGGATGGCAGCTATCCTTACTGGTGTGAGTGATACCTCACTGTAGTTTTAATTTGCATTTCTCTGATAATTAGCGACGTGGAGCATCTTTTCATGTGTCTCTTGGCCATCTGTATTTCTCTTTTAGAGAACTGTCTGTTCAGTTCCTCTGCCCATTTTTTAATTGGGTTATCTGTTTTTTGTTTGCTGAGGCATGTGAGCTCTTTATATATTCTGGACGTCAAGCCTTTATCGGATTTGTCATTTTCAAAAATATTCTCCCATACTGTAGGGTTCCTTTTTGTTCTATTCATGGTGTCTTTCGCTGTACAGAAGCTTTTCAGCTTAATGTAGTCCCACTTGCTCATTTTTGCTGTTGTTTTCCTTGCCCAGGGAGATATGTTCAAGAAGAGGTCACTCATGTTTATGTCTAAGAGGTTTTTGCCTATGTTTTTTTCCAAGAGTTTAATGGTTTCATGACTTACATTCAGGTCTTTGATCCATTTTGAGTTTACCTTTGTATATGGGGTTAGACAATGGTCCAGTTTCATTCTCCTACATGTAGCTGTCCAGTTTTGCCAGCAACATCTGTTGAAGAGACTGTCATTTTGCCATTGTATGTCCATGGCTCCTTTATCAAATATTAATTGACCATATTTATTTGGGTTAATTTCTGGAGTCTCTAATCTGTTCCACTGGTCTGTGGCTCTGTTCTTGTGCCAGTACCAAATTGTCTTGATTACTATGGCTTTGTAGTAGAGCTTGAAGTTGGGGAGTGAGATCCCCCCTACTTTATTCTTCTTTTTCAGGATTGCTTTGGCTATTCGGGGTCTTTGGTGTTTCCATATGAATTTTTGAATTATTTGTTCCAATTCATTGAAGAATGTTGCTGGTAATTTGAGAGGGATTGCACCAAATCTGTATATTGCTTTGGGCAGGATGGCCATTTTGACGATATTAATTCTTCCTAGCCATGAGCAAGGGATGAGTTTCCATTTATTAGTGTCCCCTTTAATTTCTCTTAAGAGTGACTTGTAGTTTTCAGAGTATAAGTCTTTCACTCTTTGGTTAGGTTTATTCCTAGGTATTTTATTCTTTTTGATGCAATGGTGAATGGAATTGTTTTCCTGATTTCTCTTTCTATTGATTCATTGTTAGTGTATAGGAAAGCTACAGATTTCTGTGTGTTAATTTTGTATCCTGCAACTTTGCTGTATTTCGATATCAGTTCTAGTAGTTTTGGAGTGAAGTCTTTAGGGTTTTTTATGTACAATATCATGTCATCTGCAAATAGTGACAGTTTAACTTCTTCTTTACCAATCTGGATTCCTTGTATTTCTTTGTTCTGTCTGATTGCTGTGGCTAGGACCTCCAGTACTATGTTAAATAACAGTGGGGAGAGTGGGCATCCCTGTCTTGTTCCCGATCTCAGAGGAAATGCTTTCAGCTTCTCGCTGTTCAGTATAATGCTGGCTGTGGGTTTATGATATATGGCCTTTATTATGTTGAGGTACTTGCCCTCTATTCCCATTTTGCTGAGAGTTTTTATCATGAATGGATGTTGAATTTTGTCAAACGCTTTTTCAGCATCTATGGAGATGATCATGTGGTTTTTGTCTTTCTTTTTGTTGATGTGGTGGATGATGTTGATGGATTTTCGAATGTTGTACCATCCTTGCATCCCTGGGATGAATCCCACTTGGTCATGGTGTATGATCCTTTTGATATACTGATGAATTCTGTTTGCTAATATTTTATTGAGTATTTTTGCATCTACATTCATCAGGGATATTGGTCTGTAATTTTCTTTTTTGGTGGGGTCTTTGCCTGGTTTTGGTATTAGGGTTATGTTGGCTTCATAGAATGAGTTTGGGAGTATTCCCTCCTCTTCTATTTTTTGGAAAACTTTAAGGAGAATGGGTATTATGTCTTCTCTGTGTGTCTGATAAAATTCCGAGGTAAATCCGTCCGGCCCCGGGGTTTTGTTCTTGGGTAGTTTTTTGATTACCGTTTCAATTTCTTTGCTCGTAATTGGTTTGTTTAACTTTTGTGTTTCTTCCTTGGTCAGTCTTGGGAGGTTGTATTTTTCTAGGAAGTTGTCCATTTCTTCTAGGTTTTCCAGCTTGTTGGCATATAGGTTTTCATAGTAGTCTTAAATAATTCTTTGTATTTCTGTGGAGTCTATCGTGATTTTTCCATTCTCATTTCTGATTATGTTGATTTGTATTGATTCTCTTTTTCTCTTAATAAGTTTGGCTAGAGGCTTATCTATTTTGTTTATTTTCTTGAAGAACCAGCTCTTGGTTTCGTTGATTTTTGCAATTGTTTTATTCTTCTCTATTTTGTTTATTTCTTCTCTGATCTTTATTATGTCCCTCCTTCTGCTGACTTTAGGCCTCATTTGTTCTTCTTTTTCCAGTTTCGATAATTGTGATGTTAGACTATTCATTTGGGATTGTTCTTCCTTCTTCAAGTGTGCCTGGATTGCTATATACTTTCCTCTTAAGACTGCTTTCGCTGCGTCCCACAGAAGTTGGGGCTTAGTGTTGTTGTTGTCATTTGTTTCTATATATTTCTTGATCTCTATTTGATTTGTTCATTGATCCATTCATTATTTAGTAGCATGTTGTTAAGCCTCCATGTGTTTGTGAACCTTTTTGTTTTCTTTGTAGAATTTATTTCTACTTTTATACCTTTGTGGTCTGAAAAATTGGTTGGTAGAATTTCAATATTTTGGATTTTGCTGAGGCTCTTTTTGTGGGCTAGTATGTTGTCTATTCTGGAGAATGTTCCATGTGCACTTGAGAAGAATGTATATCCTGTTGCTTTTGGATGTAGAGTCCTATAGATGTCTATTAGGTCCATCTGTTCTAGTGTGTTGTTCAGTGCCTGTGTGTCCTTACTTATTTTCTGCCCGGTGGATCTATCCTTTGGGGTGAGTGGTGTGTTGAAGTCTCCTAAAATGAATGCATTGCAGTCTATTTCCCTCTTTAGTTCTGTTAGTATTTGTTTCACATATGCTGGTGCTCCTGTATTGGGTGCATATATATTTAGAATGGTTATATCCTCTTGTTGGACTGAGCCCTTTATCATTATGTAGTATCCTTCTTTATCTCTTGTTACTTTCTTTGTTTTGAAGTCTATTTTGTCTGACATTAGTACTGCAACCCCTGCTTTCTTCTCACTGTTGTTTGCCTGAAATATGTTTTTCCATCCCTTGACTTTTAGTCTATGCTTGTCTTTGGGTTTAAGGTGAGTTTCTTGTAAGCAGCATATAGATGGGTCTTGCTTTTTTATCCATTCTATTACTCTGTGTCTTTTGATTGGTGCATTAAGTTCATTTACATTTAGGGTGACTATTGAGAGATATGTACTTATTGCCATTGCAGGCTTTAGATTCGTGGTTACCAAAGGTTCAAGGTTAGCTTCTTTAGTATCTTACTGCCTAATTTAGCTCGCTTATTGAGCTGTTATATACACTGTCTGGAGATTCTTTTCTTCTCTCCCTTCTTATTCCTCCTCCTCCATTTTTCATATGTTGGGTGTTTTATTCTGTGCTCTTTTTAGGAGTGCTCCCATCTAGAGCAGTCCCTGTAGGATGCCCTGTAGAGGTGGTTTGTGGGAAGCAAAATCCCTCAGCTTTTGCTTGTCTGGGAATTGTTTAATCCCACCATCATATTTAAATGATAGTCGTGCTGGATACAGTATCCTTGGTTCAAGGCCCTTCTGTTTCATTGCATTAAGTATATCATGCCATCCTCTTCTGGCCTGTAGGGTTTCTGTTGAGAAGTCTGATGTTAGCCTGATGGGTTTTCCTTTATAGGTGACCTTTTTCTCTCTAGCTGCCTTTAAAACTCTTTCCTTGTCCTTGATCCTTGCCATTTTAATTACTATGTGTCTTGGTGTTGTCCTCCTTGGATCCTTTCTGTTGGGGGTTCTGTGTAATTCCATGGTCTGTTCGATTATTTTAATTAGTCTACTTTTAAAATGAAGGAATGTCTAACAGACAACTCTTCTAAAATTAATCTGAGACTAATATTTACATTTCAGCAATTAAAATTCAGTGACTGAGAGAATTAAAGATAGCGGCATGAGAGGACAGAGGCTTCCTTCTAAAACTGGATACAAATAGAAAATTTAATTGGCGCAACTAATCCTGAGAGAGCAACAGGAAAGAGGACTCGTCAGACTACACACACCTGGAGAAAAGAGCAGACCACACCAAACAGGGAAAGTACCAGAGCTGTGGCTCCGCGGGACCCGAGCCCCTCCCCCACCCGCTCACCGGCGGGAGGAAGAGAAACGGAGCAGGGAGGGAGTGGAAGGCTTGGGACTGCTGAATACCTAGCTCTGCGATCTGCGCTGGGTGCACAAACCTACATTTCATGGTGCTTTCATGAGACTCGCATGACTACTGGGTTGGAAAGTTAATACAGGCAGAGTTCCTGGGGAGACTGCTTGTGGAAAGCAGGGATCCATATCTGGCTGCTCTGGGACAAAAACTTATACCTGTGTGCCCGGCCCACTGGCTCAGGCAGTGGAGACAGGCACAGCAGCCAGGAGGCAGGGAACAGCTCTTTCCTACCCACGGTACCGCTCCCCTGTGACCTCTGACATTGCTTCAGGGGCTGAGCAGCTCCAGAATAGAGCTTCTGGACACTAGAGGGTGCCATATACAAACATGAAACGCCAAAGGAACCTTGTCCAGAGTAAAACTGTTAATACAACTCACGAGAAAGATTTAAATGATATGGACCTCATGACTCTTCCTGAAAGTGAGTTCAAAATAAAAATAATGAACATCCTAATGGAGGTACTGAAAGACATCCAAGAACTCAGGAATGAATTCAGGTCAGAGATCCAATCATTAAAGAACACGATGGAGGGTATTAAAAGCAGGTTGGATACAGTGGAGGAGACAATAAATGAAATAGAAACTAGATAAGAGGAATACAAAGAAGCTGAGGCACAGAGAGAAAAAAGGATCTCTAAAAATGAAAGAATATTGAGAGAACTGTGTGACCAATCCAAGCGGAACAATATTCACATTATAGGGATACCAGAAGAAGAAGAGAGAGAAAAAGGGATAGAAAGTGTCTTTGAGGAGGTAGTTGCTGAAAACTTCCCCAATCTGGGGAAGGAGATAGTCTCTCAGGCCATGGAGATCCACAGGTCCCCCTACACAAGGAACCCAAGGAAGACAACACCAAGACACATAGTAATTGAAATGGGAAAGATCAAGGATAAGGACAGACTATTAAAAGCAGCCAGGGGCAGAAATAAGATCACATGCAAAGGAAAGCCCATCAGGCTAACAACAGACTTCTCAGCAGAAACCTTACAGGCCAGAAGGGAGTGGCATGATGGATTTAATGCAGTGAAGCAGAAGGGCCTCAAACCAAGATTACTTTAGCTGGCAAGATTATCATTTAAATTTGAAGGAGGGATTAAACAATGTCCAGATAAGCAAAAGCTGAGAGAGTTTACCTCCCACAAACCATCTCTGAAGTCTATTTTGGAAGGACTGCTATAGATGGAAGTGTTCCTTGGGTTGGATAGCTGTTACCAGAGGTAGTAAAATCATGGTAGGGAGGGTGGGGCAGCTAATTGCGAGGCAAATGCAAGATTAACTTGACTATCCCCAAAGCCAATCAGGGATAGAGAAAAAGTATAGAATCTGATACCTAATATATAAAGAATGAAGGAGGAAGAAAAAGGAGGAGAAATAGAAAAGAACCTTTAGATTGTGTTTGCAACAGCATACTAAGTGAGTTAAGTTAGATTCTTAGATAGTAAGGAAAGTAACCTGGAACCTTTGGTAACCACGAATCTAAAGCCTGAAATGGCAATAAGTACATACCTATCGATAATCACCCTAAATGTAAATGGACTGAATGCACCAATCAAAAGACATAGATAGAGTCACTGAATGGATGAAAAAACAAGACCCAGCTATATGCTGCTTACAAGAGACTCACCTCAAACCCAAAGACATGCACAGACTAAAAGTCAAGGGATGGAAAAAGATATTTCATGCAAACAATAGGGAGAAAAAAGCAGGAGTTGCAGTACTAGTATTAGACAAAATACTCTTCAAAACAAAGAAAGTAACAAGAGATAAAGAAGGACATTACATAATGATAAAGGGCTCAGTCCAACAAGAGGATATAACCATTCTAAATATATCTGCACCCAACACAGGAGCACCAGCATATGTGAAACAAATACTAACAGAACTAAAGAGAGAAATACACTGCAATGCATTCATTTTAGGAGACTTCAACACACCACTCACCCCAAAGGACAGATCCACCGGGCAGAAAATAAGTAAGGACACACAGGCACTGAACAACACACTAGAACAGATGGACCTAATAGACATCTATAGAACTCTACACCCAAAAGCAACAGGATATACATTCTTCTCGAGTGCACATGGAACATTCTCCAGAATAGACCACATACTAGGCCACAAAAAGAGCCTCAGTAAATTGAAAAAAATTGAAATTCTACCAACCAACTTTTCAGACCACAAAGGTATAAAACTAGAAATAAATTGTACCAAGAAAGCAAAAAGGCTCACAAACACATGGAAGCTTAACAACACGCTTCTAAATAGTCAATGGATCAATGACCAAATTAAAATGGAAATCCAGCAATATATGAAAATAAATGACAACAACAACACAAAGCCCCAACAGCAAAAGCAGTCTTAAGAGGAAAGTATACAGCAATCCAGGCATATTTGAAGAAGGAAGAACAAACCCAAATGAATAGTCTAACATCACAATTATCGAAACTGGAAAAAGAAGAACAAATGAGGCCTAAAGTCAGCAGAAGGAGGGACATGATAAAGATCAGAGAAGAAATAAACAAAATTGAGAAGAACAAAACAATAGAAAAAATCAATGAAACCAAGAGCTGATTCTTTGAGAAAATAAATTAAATAGATAAGCCTCTAGCCAGACTAATTAAGAAAAAAAGAGAATCAACACACATCAACAGAATCTGAAATGAGAACGGAAACATCACGACGGGCCCAACAGAAATACAAAGAATTATTAGAGACTACTATGAAAACCTATATGCTAAGAAGCTGGAAAACCTAGAAGAAATAGACAACTTCCTAGAAAAATACAACCTTCCAAAACTGACCAAGGAAGAAACACAAAATCTAAACAAATCAATTACCAGCAAAGAAATTGAAGCGGTAATCAAAAAACTACCCAAGAAAAAAACACCTGGGCCAGAAGGATTTACATCGGAATTTTATCAGACATACAGAGAAGATATAATACCCATTCTCCTTAAAGTTTTCCAAAAAATAGAAGAGGAGGGAATACTCCCAAACTCATTCTATGAAGCCAACATAACCCTAATACCAAAACTAGGCAAAGACTCCACCAAAAAAGAAAATTACAGACCAATATCCCTGATGAACATAGATGCAAAAATACTCAATAAAATATTAGCAAACAGAATTCAAAAATATATCAAAAGGATCATACACCACGACCAAGTGGGATTCATCCAAGGGATGCAAGGATGGTACAACATTCGAAAATCCATCAACATCATCCACCACATCAACAAAAAGAAAGACAAAAACCACATGATCATCTCCATAGATGCTGAAAAAGCATTCGACAAAATTCAACATTCATTCATGATAAAAACTCTCAGCAAAATGGGTATAGAGGGCAAGTACCTCAACATAATAAAGGCCATATATCATAAACCCACAGCCAACATCATACTGAACAACGAGAAGCTGAAAGCTTTTCCTCTGAGATCGGGAACAAGACAGGGATGCCCACTCTCCCCACTGTTATTTAACATAGTACTGGAGGTCCTAGCCATGGCAATTAGACAAAATAAAGAAATACAAGGAATCCAGATTGGTAAAGAAGAAGTTAAACTGTCACTATTTGCAGATGACATGATATTGTACATAAAAAACCCTAAAGACTCCACTCCAAAACTACTAGAACTGATATAGGAATACAGCAAAGTTGCAGGATACAAAATTCACACACAGAAATCTGTGGCTTTCCTATACACTAACAATGTATAACAATCAGGAAAACAATTCCATTCACAATTGTATCAAAAAGCATAAAATACCTAGGAATAAACCCAACCAAAGAAGTGAAAGACCTATACCCTGAAAACTACAAGTCACTCTTAAGAGAAATTAAAGGGGACACTAATAAATGGAAACTCATCCCATGCTCATGGCTAGGAAGAATTAATATTGTCAAAATGGCCATCCTGCCCAAAGCAATATACAGATTTGATGCAATCCCTATCAAATTACCAACAACATTCTTCAACGAACTGGAACAAATACTTCAAAAATTCATATGGAAACACCAAAGACCCCGAATAGCCAAAGCAATCCTGAAAAAGAAGAATAAAGTAGGGGGAATCTCACTCCCCAACTTCAAGCTCTACCGCAAAGCCATAGTAATCAAGACAATTTGGTACTGGCACAAGAACAGAGCTACAGACCAGTGGAACAGATTAGAGACTCCAGACATTAACCCAAACATATATGGTTAATTAATATTTGATAAAGGAGCCATGGACATACAATGGCAAAATGACAGTCTCTTCAATAGATGGTGCTGGCAAAACTGGACAGCTACATGTAGGAGAATGAAACTGGACCATTGTCTAACCCCATACACAAAAGTAAATTCAAAATGGATCAAAGACCTGAATGTAAGTCATGAAACCATAAAACTCTTAGAAAAAAACATAGGCAAAAACCTCTTAGACATAAACATGAGTGACCTCTTCTTGAACATATCTCCCTGGGCAAGGAAAACAACAGCAAAAATGAGCAAGTGGGACTACATTAAGCTGAAAAGCTTCTGTACAGCGAAAGACACCATCAATAGAACAAAAAGGTACCCTACAGCATGGGAGAATATTTTCATAAATGACAGATCCGATAAAGGCTTGACATCCAAAATATATAAAGAGCTCATGCTCCTCAACAAACAAAAAGCAAATAATCCAATTAAAAAATGGGCAGAGGAACTGAACAGACAGTTCTCCAAAGAAGAAATTCAGATGGACAACAGACACATGAAAAGATGCTCCACATCGCTAGTTATCAGAGAAATGCAAATTAAAACCACAAAGAGATATCACCTCACACCAGTAAGGATGGCCACCATCCAAAAGACAAACAACAACAAATGTTGGTGAGGTTGAGGAGAAAGGGGAACCCTCCTACACTGCTGGTGGGAATGTAAATTAGTTTAACCATTGTGAAAAGCAATATGCAGGTTCTTCAAAATGCTCAAAATAGACTTACCATTTGACCCAGGAATTCCACTTCTAGGAATTTACCCTAAGAATGCAGCACTCCAGTTTGAAAAAGACAGATGCACCCCTATGTTTATCGCTGCACTATTTACAATAGCCAAGATATGGGAGCAACCTAAATGTCCATCAGTAGATGAACGGATAAAGAAGATGTGGTACATATACACAATGGAATATTATTCAGCCATAAGTAGAAAACAAATCCTACCATTTGCAACAACATGGATGAAGCTAGAGGGTATTATGCTCAGTGAAATAAGCCAAGCAGAGAAAAACAAATACCAAATGATTTCACTCATCTGTGGAGTATAAGAACAAAAGAAAAACTGAAGGAAAACAGCAGCAGAATCACAGAACCCAAGAATGGACTAACAGTTACCAAAGGGAAAGAGACTGGGGAGAATGGGAGGGTAGGGAGGAATAAGGGCAGAGAAGAAGAAAGGGGGTATTATAATTAGTATGTATAATGTGGGGGGTTGGGGAAAGGGGAGGGCTTTGCAACACAGAGAAGACAAGTAGTGATTCTACAACATCTTACTATGCTGATGGACAGTGACTGTAATACGGTTTGTGGGGGGGACTTGGGGTAGGGGAGAGCCTAGTAAACATAAATAAAAAAATAAAAAACAAACCCTATAATAAAAAAAAAAGATTCAGTGACTGTCAAAAAAATGATCTTTTGACAAAAGAAAATTTTCAAGTTTTACAATCAACTATTTCAGTCATAGTGCTCTAACTTTATACATGCATGATGTACTAATAAAACAGTAATGTGACAATGTAAACTTTTGTTCAATTCTAATTTGAACATTTCAATAGGACTTATAAAATAATGTTACAATTAACTAAAACTGCCAATGTCACTCACTCTCATTCAAATATAAAACTGTTCTAGGTCTTATAACTAATTTTGCATCATGACGCTAAGAATGATCTTCAACATCAGAGGTATTGAATTTCCAGCAGTAACCTGTTACTACTATTAATTTGTCATCTAAATACTAGTAAAATCCATTGTTCCTAGGTTCTTCTTCTACATAGAATGCTAGCAACATTTTATACTCCATAATTACACTATTATTTGCATCCACATTATTCTAAAGGCATTTTCCAGCCTCCTAGTTATGCTTTTTTGGATTCCTCTAATCAATTAGATGTTGATTTTCAAGGGAGGGTTAACATGTTACATAACATTCTGCAATTCCCTCAGATAACAGGAGAGCTCAGGAACTGGGCATGCATATATTCTTCCTTACTTAAAAAAAAAAAGATACCAAGGCTCTGGCCAATGGCATATGAATAAAAACAGGACAGGCTCTGGCCAAATAGCATATGAATAAAAACATCCTTAAATGGTGAAGTTAATCAATAAAAAGGATGGTGGTACTGACTTAATGCAGTAGATGTTATTATATAATTATATGAAAAAGATAAAAATAATCTTAAAAGAGAGAACATACAATGTAAAAATAACAATTCAACAATAATCATATAGATCTACAGACCCCACTTTAGTTGAACAAAGGCAGAACAGAAAAATATTTAAAAATCCAAAATTCCTTTTGCAGAGAAGAATCAAATACTATTGCATCTCCTTTTTTAAATTTAATAATAAGATTAATCTGAGCTCAATGATGCTTTTAAATACTTTTTTAAGATCACAGAACCTAAAATATGATGTCAACCCTTCAAATCCCTATGAAAGACAAAAGTAAATAAAGCATAGAAACCATATGGCAAAAGATTGAAAACAGAGGGGAAAGATCATAAAAAGAGATAAAGGACAAGGAGTGTCATCAAATACGTCCATGATAACATAAAATATAAATGATTTAAATGCACCTACTAAAAACAACTCTCATATAGTTACAAAACAAAGGATAAAAAAATGAAGCAGAGAGAAAAAGAAACATTGCACACGTGCACACACACACACACAAAGACAAAAGTGGCAATACAAATAAATACAAATTAAAAGATACTTTCCCTCAGCTAGATTCCTGCCAAGAAACACTGCACACGTGCACACACACACACACACACAAAGACAAAAGTGGCAATACAAATAAATACAAATTAAAAGATACTTTCCCTCAGCTAGATTCCTGCCATTTCCCACTGAAATGGTAAATAAATTATAGAGAAAAATCTATATCAGCACTGGAAACTAAAATAGAATAAGCCCACTTTGAAACACTTCTTCTAGATAAAGCACAGAAAGGATGTATTGAAGAAAAGACCGACTCCCAACTCACCTGATACGCAAACACTGTTCCTGCAAGTCAGCGAGAGACCAGCAGATTCTCACTGGGATTCTAAATAGAAGGAGTCAAGCCTAGAGAGCAGGTAGGTCACAGGTATGGAGAACTTAATAATCTGGATCAAACACCTAACTCTGGCAAGTGCTTGGGTCTTCTGGCTCTTTCTACAAGAGCCCATGCTGGTTCCAAACTGAGAACGAAAGTCCCCAGTCTCTCTGGTTCATACCCAGAGATTTGATGAGTTACTGCCTGACATGCAGCAGGGGCTCAACACATATTTTTGGGTGGACGGTAGATAGAGAGAGACAATAAGGATGTAAGCAACTTGTAAAAACAACTTGGTCACAGAGGATGGCAGCTGGAGTAGGCCTTTTCGTTTTTCAAAATGAGAGAAATTTGAGCATGCTTAAATAAGGAATATTAGTAGATTATCCAAGAGCTTGAGAAACCTTGAAAATACCATGAGGTCACAGAATATAAGAGAAAAAATTAATCAATAAGGAAAGTAATCGATCTAGGAAAAAATTAAAGTTATATAAGAACCATACAGTACCAAGGATTTTATCACTCTATGATGAAGTTTTTGTTCTGTAATTTGAGTGGTTGGGGGAAATCAGTAGTTTCCAACCACTATGAAGAAATTCTCTTTATTTAATTATTTTTCTTCATGATCTTCCCTGGTTATTTCACACCTAAAGTTCTGATTAGTGATTACATAGGTCTAATTAATAAAATAATTATAGTTAACAAATGTAATTGGGAAATCTGAGGCTCAGAAAGTGATTAATTTAAGGTCACACAAATATTTTTTAAAAGAGGATGACATCACCTAAATATGAAGAAACTGGTCCAAATTAATATAGGATATTGGTGGAATCAATTCCAAACCATAGACCAAAAGTAAGAAACTGAAAGATTTTAGAAGGATAAAGAAGGCCTACTTTTCTTTCCAAATAGAAAAAAAGGCAACAATAAATCCCAAAGAGTTGGGGGTAAAAAATTCTGTATGAGAAAGTCATGGTCTAGCCAGGAAGCAAATTAAACTGACATGACTTTAAGCAATTAGTGACGTACAGGAGAACCAATTTGAACATTACACTAGGGTCATTCTTTTTTGAATGTCACAGAAACATTTTAATATGTTAAAAAATTAAATGGGAATAAGTGTAACTAAAAGAAAAGATTTCAGAGGCATCAGAATAGTGTACTGATTAAGAACACAAACTCTGGAGCCAGACTGCCTAGATTCAAATTATAGTCATACAAGTTACTTTATGCCTCCGTACTGCAGGCCCTAATCTTAGTATATGAGTCATTGTGGTAATATTGTACTTCCTTGATAAGGTTACCATGAGCATTCAATGAGTTAATATATGCAAATATTAAGTACTTAGACTGGTGCCTGGCACAAAGTAACATCTATATGTGAGTATTTGCAATTATTATTATCACTATGGTAATTATTATTATTATTCAATATATGGACAATGAAGCTTTAAAGCAATGGGAAGAAATACAAAGTTTTGACTCCATAGGAAAGATACAAGAGCCCTAATGGATAAATGTTTAAGGGACAGAAATAAATAAAAAGAAAAAATATAGAAAATAACAGAAATTCTAATCTTTAAAAAATTAGTTCCGTTCACCAATATGGAAAACACAAACATGTCACAGGGGTAAAAAGCAAGCCACAGAGGTTACCCAACAGATGATACCATTTATACAGAGTTCCAAGACATGCAAAACTAAACAATAAAATATGTAAAAATACATCCATGGTACAACTATAAAGGCCTGAGTTTATCAGTTCCCGTATGTGTTAAGTGATAATCACAAATGCAAGAGCATGGGTAACTCTGAGCAGAGGTTAAGATGTGTGACGTGTTGAAGGTCACAAGGGCAGCTCCATTATTCCATTTCTGAAGATGAGTGGGGGTACCCAGATTAAACAAATTATTCTTTATGCCTTATATAGATATTATATATTCTTTTTGGTATGTGAAATATTTTATAATAAAAAGGACAAAAACTTACTAATACATTTTAAAGGCAAGGGAGGATACCTTTTTTTACACATCCAGTTAGTAAAGTTTTTTTTTTCTTTAAAGATAAATGGAGAAAAGTTTTCTTCCTTAATGAGAAAACCAAATGAATTAGTTTTAAGATTAAATATATTTCTAGGATGGTCAAAGGCAAATTCTATTATTAGCACTACACTCTGATAAAAGAGGACTTTTTCCATCTGAGATATATCAGCAAGCCTAAATAAGCAATTCTTGGCCGTACGTTTAGAACAACTGACATAATTCTAGTGCTTAATCCCATTATTTCAGATGGGATATTTAATATGATGCTTCTAATACATTGTAATCTATCCTCTAAATAAATGCTAAATCTTTAAAAGGGTTATTACATAAGTTTGCCTATGGATCAAGTTACTGGGTGCCCTAGGCTACAAAGTACAAATATAAGATCTTAGTCCCAGAATAACATTTATATTTACTTCCACAATAGACAACTTGAACCAAACAAGAGAAGTCATAATTTTGTAACTTTATTAATCATGTCATTTCCATTAAAAATTATGAAAGCTCCTTGTAGATTTTAGACAACCCATAGATCACAGAATCTTAAGCAAAAGCAGTCTCAGGTATCACCCAGTCCAATTCATTCACGTTGCAAATGTGAAAACTGAGGCACACGGAGCTTGCATGCTTGAGGCAAGAACAGGACAGGGAAAACCCAGTTTTCCAGCATGTTACCTGATGTTCTTTTCATAGCACTACACTGACTCTCCTGCAATATGAACACATACACAAGGGTACAAATATGCTAATGAGTCTGTAATTTTTCAATTCTGCACATAGGTGAACATCCTCTGCCTTCAACCCATCCTCTTTCCGGCCCCCTAAGGTGGTCTGACTAGAAGGCATATTCACACACCAAGAAATTAGGAACAAGGACTTCAGTGCATGCATTTTTTCTTTTTCTCTCTCAATTACTGTGAAACCAGAGCTCCAAGACTTCTTGTGGCCTTGCCCAACTGTCCTATCTAATCTCCCAGACTGTGTACAGGGAGGAACATATAGCCTTACCTTTCCTTATTTGCACACCACTCATCTAAGATAAAATAAGCATCCACCTGTAATAGTCACGATAGATCTCACCCATCCCCAGTAAAGCCCAGGTTCCCTGACAACCAAACAACATAAACAAGAGAAACCAAAGAACGAACATAAAATTCAGGGATCTCTGATCTGTACAAAGGCTGTCCTGACATTTCGTAAAGACTCTAACATAGCATGAGCTTATTTTCAATGTTGCCTTAAGTTTAACATAGATAATGAAGGGTTGGTCAGTTTTGCCTTTTTTTGTTTTGTTGTCTTGTCTGAAATAAAATAACTGACATAAGAAACCATAAAGATTCATTGTGTAATTTACAGGAATAGAAGATGGTTATGCCATGGCCATAACAGAGACTGCTGTAGCTATGTACTTATATGCAAATCACCTACTGAATTCCATCTTAAAAACAGCACTATTACCCCAAGAATGATGCTCATATACCTGAAAATATCATTTTTAGAAATGTTCATATATTAGTCCCTGAGACTGTTGAATAGTATAAAGTACACTGACACAAAACCGGCAGCTGCTGTTGTAAAAGGATGTTGAAAGAACTTTTCCCGTCATTTCGAAATGTCAGCTATGGCTCAAATTTTCAAACAAGTCTCCCCCATGTCCTAAAGGGAAACAACAATAAGCCACTGGAAGTCAGGACCAGAACCTTTCTGAGAGCATCCACAAATCAAGAAGCCAAGGTGCCTACAGACTCTGTAAGTCATAATTTCCATATGAGAATACTTTTATATTTAAAAAATTCACGTCAGTTTTTCTTAGTGGTTTTTTGCTATTATATTTTCTTAGTCAAGAGCTAGTAAAAGCTACTACTCATATATGGGAAACCTCCCTTTTCTAAACTGAAACAAATCACTCTGAATACTGTATACTGAACATAAAATAAGTCATTTTAGACAAGTGGTTATGAAAATGTACAAGTTTTAGAAAGTTAGAATCAGAGTATACTGTTGGAAGGGAGCTGGGCCTGAGAAGACATTCCTGTACCAGCACTCTTTCTATTTCACCTGAGGTCATTTTCATGTTTCATAGACCTCTAAGTGTGTGAAAATAAAACCCTCTAAAAAAAGTAAACTCCCTCTGCTTTCCTTCAGAGAGTAAGTTAACATGAAATTATCTCCCAGGTTCCCAATCAGCACACAGCGGGGTAACACAAACATACAGTGCCAGGTGATGACGCTATCCCAGCCTAATAGGCCAAGTGTCAGAGGTCAGGCTGCTGTGGCCAGGGCGGTCAATGCGAGTGTTCAAGAACCTTGCAGGTGACACTTGAAATAAGAGAAGCAAGACATTCTATAAGGAAGAGGAAGGGATGTGATTTATTATAAACTTTTTTATACATTAGGAAATTGTCAGCAATTATTTTATGGATGAGAACCTGACCATGGCAATAAGAAGTGTCCATGAACGACAAAAGCAAGCAAGCAAGCCATGGGTACTCCATGTGGTGAGAATCACACCTGCCTGGCATCCATGGGGAAGGTAAAGGGAGGAATGGGAGGTAGACTGAGCAGGACGCATGTTGAGGGCCACCTGAACAACGCGTAGGAAGCCCAGAGTACAGAAGGAAGCACTGCCTGGGGATGAGGAAGACATTTGAGGAGGTAAGTTCTTTTCAGATAAGAAGCCACTGAGGAGGTTAAAGAAGGAAATACCAACAATTCTGTGACTCAGGAAGGTCATTCTCCTGGCTGCAGTTCTCCTTTGTTCAACGTTTCTGGTGGACTATTCATGAAGTGAGTTAATGTGATGTCCCCTAAACAAGGAAGGCTCCTGGACAGAATGCCATATACTGAATGCCATATCTTTAATTGCCACATCAACTATACTTTATTTATCATGCTTTTCCTGTGAGCTTCCTCTTACGCCAGTCAGCAAGTGTTTTCTTCTCCCCTTCATTTTTAACCTTCCTCACTCATACACGTTGTATGTCCAGCCTGGGTCTCTCCACGTTACGGGTCTCACACTTTTGCTTTTACTACACATTCCCATATGCAAGTTCTATCCTACGCAATAGATCTAAAACAAAACTTACTTTTCACCCCCACCCACAAATCTGCCCTGGGTCCACATTCTCTCAACCACCCCAGTTTAACGTATCAGCATCATCACTGATTCATCCTCCCTTCCCTTCTCCCCAGTTGTTTATTTCTGTCCAGTCTATCTCAGCAACACTTCTCTAATCCTGCTGCCATTACCCCAGTTCAGGTCTTCATTCTCTCAGAAGAACTCTTATAACCCTTCTTTACTGGCCCAATGGTTTCTTCATTTCTTCAATTCAGTTCATCCTCTTAATTATTAGATACTATATCCTATAATCCAAGTCTGATTAATGACATATCAAGGACCCAAAAAACTTCAATCTCATGGCTTCCTAACCCAGTCCAAATTTCCTAGCCTAGTATTAAGAGCCTTCCATGTTCTAGGTGAAATCTAATATTCCATCCTTATACTTTACCTTCCCACTATACCCCTTCATACATGCCCCACTTTTTTCCTACACCTGCTCTCTATCAGGTCTGGTAAATATTGGGTACAAAGGTTGATTTCCTCATGATTTGCTATATACTCTCCTTCCCTGTGCCATCTCGGTTTACAGGAAACAATCTAGCATTCTATATATTTGTTCCTTACACAGCAAATCAGAATATTCATGGAAAAGCCTGTAAAATCTAGAAAACAGACAAACACAGAGAAAGAAGAGCAGTATGATGTCCAATGTCAAAAGAAGGTGGTGACAAGTAGGATGCTATAAAAGCTTCAGAACATTTGAAAAACTTAGAATCATTTCAGCTGGGACAATGAATGCTAACAGCCCATCAGAATTCTTCTAGATGATTCATTGGTTTAACAGAACTTTGAGGTCAGTGAAAAGGTAAGTATGTATCGACTATAATGCAAAATGGCTCCAGTCAAGGTAAAAAACATCTTAGAAGCACAGGTAAATGATAAATTCTAAGAGATAAAGAAAGCTTCACAAAATATCATGAGATGGAAGCCACAAGAATTCAACATGTTATTAGAGAAAAGTATTCCAGGAGGCAGAAACAGTCTAAGGAAAGGTAGTGGCAGAAAATACTAGACATATGTGAGAAATTGGAAGATAACTGATTAACTCTTGGTCCATAACTATTACTCTGTTGGTTATCACTTTATAGAGCTTTGATGAATTCACCCTTTAGAGCTATCTGAGCTCAGCATTTTAATTCTGTGAATTCCTGAAAATATGTAGAAATTATCTGTAGGATGGATTAGTTATTAAGCAGTATTTTTGCAACCTTGCTGGATCCCAAGCTGTGTTTTAATTCCTGAATGGGCACTACACTCAGTTACTCCCATAGGCTGCCCCTTCAGCATTCCTGCAGCAGTATGAATGGATGCTCTAACATCCTAGGATTCCACTGCAGGTGTCACACTCTTTTCCACTGCAATCAAGAGAAAATTATACATTTTAAGGACTAATAACGCCAAAATATAAAATGTAAAAATGCAAGGTCAAACAACATAAATATCTGCCCTACAAACCACAAAGAATTCTAGAATCAAAGAGACCTGAAGGTCAACCATGTGACCCAGACTCTCTCTATCAGGTCTTCCTTCCAGGCATCTAGAATCAAGGCTCAATGATTTCGTCTTACCCTGGGCATGGAACTGAAGGACACATAGATACTCAGGAGCTACTGAGCAGCCACATTCAACCATGAACACAGGAAAACTGGGGGGGAAAAAAGGTCAGCAAAGAGAGAACAATGAAACAAAGACAGGCAAAGAAGAGACAGGGAAAGTTTCAAGTTTTTCCAGTCCCAGGTCCCTAATAAGGTCTGTTTGCTTTTGGCTTCCATCAAATTCCTTTCTTTCATTTTCCTAAAACAAGTTCAAGTTCATTCCTGTTACTTGCAATACAAGCTTAAATGAAGCAATACCAAAATCTTTCATTAAGTGGTTGATTTATTACTGGTCTGCCTTTTCTATACTTTCTTTTCTCTTAATTTCTATTTCCTTAAAAGTCAAAAATATAACTTTGATACACTAAAGAGACAAATATGTGAACAGGGGTCCAGGATCCTCCTGAGCATTTTAAAAGGAAAATCCATCACACCGAGAAAGGAGAAAATACATGAATATTCAAGATAAAACCTTGAGTTATCTGTACAGCACTCAGAGATGCTAACAACTGGCAAATTAAATAGCTATCTGCCCACTCTCCAAAGGCAATTTAATTCTGAATAAACCAGGTGGGTAGGTCCAATTTGGTCTCCTCTGAGGTATGATCAAAAGATGGTAACCCAATATAGGGCATTTCACTTGAAAGGCCCCAAATAACTAACCACAGGCCTTCCAATCACAGAAAGGTTTGGGTGTGCTATAGTAGTATCCCTAATCTGGACCCAAATTGCAAAACTGAGTATCAAACCATCAAACCTGGGCAAGATAGTAACAAATTTAGTATCATGGAACTCTGTCCAGATGTGTGCATCTGTGTACATGTGCCAGGTACCAAGATATTCTGGAGGCAGATCCAGGCTCCCCAAAGCTGGATCCACACCCATCAGATTTGACTACAAATAGACCAGTTTAACATGTATAGCATATGAGAGTTGACGATCAGAAGTTTGAACCCAATGTAATAGGTGGCTCTGCAGAATTATATAAACTAAAAAATATAATAGAATCCTGGAGTTAAAAGGGACATGGAGACTACATCCAACTTCAGCATTTTACAGGGAAGGAAACTAAATATCTGAACCAATATCATCAACCAAATCTTTAACTATAGTAACATAAGTGAAATAAAAATCAAAGGGATTGTAACCAGATTATGCTAGAACCAAACAGCATTATTTCCTAAAGTTGTTCTTTAATGATTGAATATTTTTTATTTAAGAAGTTTCTATGTATTAGAAAAACTATGGTAACTACTCTTGGGGTATTTTTTGGATTTACCTGTTACTCAGGTTTAGCAAAACAGTAAAGATTTCTCATTTAATGGGTTAACATTTTAGTTAAGGTATCAGAACAAGCACCTTTAAAAGCCACAAAACCATTTGTTGATTCAAAACCTAAATCATGCTGTGTGCATGCAGCTTTGGTAGACAGGCAGTTTAGGCACTGTGACAAAATTCTAAATGACAGAGAGCTACTTGTTTTAATATAAAAAAATTCCAGACATTCACATGGGGGCCTAATAAAAGTCACCAGAAATTAAACATATATGTCAGCTGAGACCAAAATTAAAAGAATAATGTTTAAATGGTCCAAATATAACCTTAGTGTCCAAAATTACTACAAGAGGCCACAGTATGGAGGGTTTTGGTCTTGAGAAACAGCTTTACCGCAAGTAGTGGGTAAGTCAACACATTACTGAAGAAAAAAAAATAAACGTACATCTATTCCCTGATAGTACAATCCACTCTTTTTCATGCAGCACAGTTTTTTAAAAAACCATTGATAAAATGTGAAGTTAAAACTTGTGTTTCCCAAGAAGTGCTATTAAAGTTACTCCTAAACAATGAGTCCATAAAAAGGTCTTTTTGAAAAACAATACTAATCAAAAACAAACATGAAATTGATAACACTTTAATTAATATTTATAAACTGCACATTTAAGTTAAACATTTTTAAAGTCTCCCATTAATCTGAATTGACATTTTTGCATCACATGAATCCCGAAGATTTTTTTGGAGACAAAACTATCTTTCAAAATCTATTCTGCCACTAGTGCTGTAAATGGAAATATGAAGAGACAGACCAGAGGGTGAATATAAGTCTATGCTTAAAAGAGTTAGCCTTCAGCTAATTTATAAGTCCTAGCTGTTAGCCATTTTATTTTGACAGTTTAGTCCATTAGTGACAAAAACAAAAGCAAACTAAAACTTGTTTAAAAATCTCAACTCTGAGATACTGTAATTTGTTCTTTTGTTCCAGGTAAGAATTTAGAAGTTTTGATGACTAGATACTCATCACAAATATGAAAGTTGATGCAATTTCATTTACCTTAAACTCTGCATTTGTACTTTCAAATAGCTACTTTTAATAATAATCTTATGCAAAAGAAATTCCTCACATATATTTTTCACGATTTAAAGAAAACTATCTGTAAAAATCATCTGGTTAAGACTTTGAAATTACCACACTTACAGTCCTAAACCAGTAAGGCAGGAATGGCAGCTTCTGTCCGTAGAGTTTGCCTTGAAACAGTCCAGTGTAAAACTCAAAAAACAGACTTGGACGCCTTTTTTCCGCTTAAAAACAAAACAGAATTGGTACCTGGCAAACTCGGGGTTGTTCGGTTTTGGCCTATTAAATGCCAGCCGGGCCCGCGAGAGCCTGACCCTGCGGGGACGCGGCGCGCAGCTGTGCGCCTCCCGGGGCGCCGCTCCTTGCCGCCCGCCCGCCGCCGGCGCCCCGCGCTGCCCCCGCGCCGCCCGGCGCCCCACGCCCCTCCCGGACGCGCAGCGTCAGGCGCGGCCCCGGCCGGCCCCTTCCCACGCACCGCGACCCGTTATCTGAGCGGCCGCTTGGGCGCGGCCGACCTGCGCGGGACAGGGGCTCCAGCCGGGGGCCGCCCCCCTCGGAACCGGGGACGGTGTCCCCTCCCTGCCGCCCCGGGCTGCCCCCAGGCCCCTGCCGCGTAGGCCCGGCCAGGCGGGAGTCTCTCTCGGCTCAGGTTCGCTCTCGGCGCCGGATTAGGTGTCAGCGGGGCGGCCAGACGCCTCCCGTCGGCGGGGCCCACACCACCCTGACCCCCTTTCAGCCGTCTGCACCGCCCTCGCGGCGCGCTGCGCTTCCGCGCGCCTCCTGGGCTCCAGAGAGGGGGCGTCTCCGCAGGAGGCTAAAGGGGGCGCCGCCGGCGCTCGGAGGGGAGCCGGGGTCGGGGTCACACCTCGACTTGGCAGGGTCGGGCCGGGAGGCGGAGGTGACGCGGGGAGGGAAGCCAAACTTACCCGACTGCGCCGCTCCGCGCGCCGCGACCGCGGCCAGGCAGAGGCAGAGGCAGAGCGAGAGGGGGCGAGGGAGGGCCCGCCGCGGGTTCATGGAGGTGCCAGGGCGCCGCCGCCGCTGTCCGAGCCTCGCTCGCTCCCTCCCTCCCAGGCTTCGGGCGACGGACGGGGCGGCGGGAGGCATGACGGGAAATTCCTGGGCACGGACAGCCGAGTCCAAATATGAGCAAAGGAGACGAGCGAGGGAGGACCGTGGAGCGCACCCGCTGCCCGGGCCTCGGCGGCCACCAACTCCACACTCCTGCTCAAATCCTCCCCCTCCACAGTCGCCCCAAGGCCGCCGGCCGCCGAGCGCCCCCGGAAGGATTCCCTCTGCCTGGGAGCATCCCTTTCCAATGTTGGGGCCCAAGAGCAGAGCCGCACATCCCACCCACCCGTCCCACCTGAGCCCCCTGAAGGGGTAAGAAACTACCACCAGGAGACGGGACAGCGAGCCAGGGACCCATCAGAAGACGTTTACGGGTTTTCAGGAGACACGGGCCGCCCCTAGGCCTCTGCGAGCTTTGGTAGTGAGGGGATGAAAAGACCCCGCAAACACTTCTCTACTGTGGGGGGTGGGAGGGGGGGATATAACTACACTCTTATGTGGGCTGTCCTGTACACAACGGACTAGCATCGTAATACATAAAGCCACCTTCTGGTATTCCAGCCGAGTGGTCCCTCTACATTAGGTGGTGCGTGTGTTTAGCCAAAATTACAAAGGGGCTTTTCCCAAACTTATATTTGAATACCATATATGGAGTTGAGGCCAGATGAGTGACAGCTTTTTGCACTAGCTAAATACTGATGTCTATCTACACCCGTTTTTTCCATGTCCAATCTCTCTTCAGCTCCCTTACACTAGTTTTGTATTTATTGTAGCTCGTCTAAAGGTTAATGTTGAAATTTATTCTGAAGGTGCTACTCTGATGACTAAAATACTCTGATGACTAAAGTCCCAAATATTTACATACAGACCCAAGACCAAAGTTCCCTGACTTTTCTTTGGCACTGAGAATTCCAGTAATCAAGTCCAAATGACCCTTAGCTTCCCAAGACAACATAATTATGTCTTAATTACTGTAATTTACTTTTTTAAACTCACACTAATAGGACAGGCCTTGGAGATACAGAATGTTATGTAACTACTTATGAACATTTTAAGATACTACAGAAATGATTTATTGATGCAAAAGACTTAAGGGGTAAAAGTCAAACAGATTTATAGTGTGGATTGTTCTAACATTAGCTCAAGTACGGTAATTTGTAAATCACACAATTTGTTTGAAAATGCTAAATTTGAAAATCAGAAACTTTATTTTAAACATATTTAATCTGGCAAAGGATTAAGGCCCATATGCCAAAAACCAGTCCATTTGCAACTGTCTCCCCTTAAATCATCTAGTACTGAGAAACGCCACATCCAGTGAATTACTCCTGGCAAATGGCAAATTTCACCCTTAATGTACTAGCAGTGATAATGGGACTAAGGGCAGATGACCTAAGTCAAGTAATGGTAAATAAACTGTAATACAGTAAATAAGGAATTTAAAGACATAACATTATTATTCAATTTAGGTGACTAGAAACTGGAAAGTTGAAAGGGAAAAAACAGGAAAGTCTTTGCCTGTTCTCTCCTCTTTTTTTTTTTTAAATATTCGACTATGTATTACATAAGCATCTGTTTTTCTTCCTGTACAACACCTAGCATAGTTCCTTGCCCACAGTCTAAGTATTTGTTTAAAAACGAAAATAAAATGAGCCATCTTTTGCAGACTGGCATATAGGAGCTCTTCATGTGTAGACAGAGCTAGTTTCAAAGGATTGTAATAATTAAGGCTATACTAAAATATTTACTTGACCTTAAGTACAAAAACATAAAATGATAAAGAATGAGATACCGTTACAACCTAACTCATGTTACTATAAGAGTTCATTAGTTGTATCAACTCTGCTGACTTAACTGTCAGCAATACCAGCAGCTATTCTGAAGGCTTAAATATGTATCTTAGACAGAAGAGATTGACAGTTACTGAGTGCATAGGAAGTGCCAGACGCTATGCTAGATATCTTACACATGGTATTTCATTTAATTCTTACAAATATCGCCAAGTTATTATTTTTTATCCTCATTTTATAGCTAAGGGGACTGAGGCGCAGATAAATAAATTATGCTGCCAGGAAGAAGTGAAGTAGTATTGGAATTCAAACCTCATTCTAAAGTCTATATATACCCTTTTTTCCATACTAATCTGCCCCATTTTGTCAAACTGTACTCACTGGGCTCTTGTAGTTTTAAGTAACTGGTGTGCACTCAGGTTACTTTTAGTAATAGAATACGTGTGGAAACACAACCTGAGACTTAACTGGCTTGTCAGATCATCCTTTGTGGGCCTCATGGGGTGGGGGCCTCTGCCTTTGAGAGGTACAGGGACAGGAAAGGTACTACCCACTGACCACATTCTATGAGTGTTGTAGTTCACTGATACTTAAATCAGATATTTCACAATATTTTCCCTAATGTCTTTTTTATTATAATTTTAATACCAAACATGTTAACTTATTGCCTTGAACATTGTTTTTGTTTTTTAGGCTAAGGACCCAGAGTAGGAAATTGCTTCCCTTGCTTCCTAAATATCATCCCTCCACTAACCCAGTGGTGTGCTGGTAAATGTTTAACAACCAGATCTGGAGGAGGGAAACCTGAATTTAACAAAAACCAATTCATGTGATGTCAGTACTCACCAGCCAGAGTCTCTGGAGGCAGAGTTGGGAAGAAAGGTACACAACCAGCCCCACAGCCCATCAGAGCCAGACCCAGCACCCCCGTGCCCCAGCCCCTCATAAGATGTCGTTAGAACTCAGCAGTAATTCAAGTTGCACAGCCTCAGCTCCTCCCACTTTTGCTCCCACTCACTATCCATTGCCAGTTCTCTCTCCATAGCTTATAATCAAATGCCCCAGAAAGGAGAATCTCATTCTATCACCATTGTCCCTCTTGGGTAAAGTTTTTGTATGGCGCTGTCTCATAAGCCTCTGAGCAGCCTCTAGACTGGCTCCCTCCGACCCAGGTGTCCGCTCCTACTCCATGAACTATGGCTAGGATGGAAGGCTCACAGGCTGTACAACACAGTCATCTATGCTAAGCAAACACACGTTGTTGCTTCCTTTTAGGGGATTGCAGTTGGAGCAGCCTCTTTCAGAGGGAGTCTGTAAGCATGATAAGCATTCAAGCTGTAAGCCCGCTGACACACTGTTCTTACCTCTTTAATAAAATCCCCTCAGCCACTACACAAAGCTTTGGGACAGCCCCCACTCCACCTACCCCAAGACGTCTTGGGTGGGTGCCAACATCTGCAAACAGGAAAGTGGACACATTAGAACTAGATACTATTCAAAAGCTCCCGGACAGAGTGAGAAACACTAAGTTAGCACTTAAATCCAATGAACATTGATCAAGTGCCATTGCTGTAAACCAATGAAGATCAACTGGAGAGTGAGAATTACCTCTTAGGAGGTTGTAACAGACTCTCCAGAAGACACTTTGTCAAACTACATTCAATTCAAATTCCCCAAATTCTGCTTATCTGTCCTAGGAAGTGGAATATTGTCACTCTCACCCCTTCTGAGAACGATGTATACTGATGGAAGCATGCCCCACACCTCACTGTGCTGGGGTAGTAAGAGAGTCGAGGAAACTATTCTCAGCAACATGAAGGACACAGAGTCAGGGCTGACTGACTAGGAGAGACACCTGACATTTTCTCCCAGATTCTGAAAACAGATTTACACTTCCAGGTCACTGTCCCAGGCCCCAGTCAACACAGGCAGGAGAATGACAAGGACTCTCCACAGGCACCCTAAACACACACAGAAGACTGAATTCAAGTGAGCATTTTCCTTCTTTTCATAGCAAAAAGGATCACCTGCATCCCCAATAGCATTTTTAAAATTTTACTTTATGCAGTTGAAGCCATTCCTTTTGTTGATTAATTTTGGAGAGATTTGAAGTATATATTCCCACGACTAGTCTGCCACCTGATTCCACCAGCTTTGGTTGTAGATATGCTATAAGAAGCAATAAATATTTAACAAAACTTTCGACACTGTAGAAAAAGTCCTCTCAAGCCCAGCAAAGCTGTGTAGCTTCTGGCAAGACTGGGTCACAGAATGTGGTATATGCATAATCAACTACATACATACATGGAATGAGAGAAGTGGGCATGGCAAGAATGAACGCTCTAAGTGGTACAGGAAGACTGTTGGGGGACAGAGGAAACCCTGGCGGTGTTTGACTTCCTCAAAAATAGTACGTTGTTTTCCAAACTGGTGCCTCCTTACAGGATTCTCTGCAGGACCTCTGCCAAATTTTCACCCTGTGAGCTGTCATTAGAGCCTGATCTCAAAGTAAGACACAGCTGCACTCTGTAGTCAGGGACTTGGGCTCTGAGGTCGCACGGATCTCCATTTAAGCATGGCTGCCACCATTAAGGTGTGCAGGACAGTGGACAAGGGACTTAACTTCTCCAAGCCTTGGTATTCTTTCCTCTCTGTAAAATGGAAAAATAAAGGTACCTACCACTCATGATACTTAGACTTAGCACCATGCTAGCAAATGATAAATCTTAAATCAGTATGAATACAATACTAATTTGTTAACTTTTATCATTGCTTACCAACTTCTTATCATCACAAAGTCACTCTTCGCCCTTAGCCTTACCTGATATGATTTCCTCTGTATGAAATGACTCATAGTTTCTCTTCACAGCTCAGAGTCCTACATTTGTATTTATAATCACCTCTTAAGGAAGTCTGTTCAGATTTAGTAATTCTTTCAACACATATTTTCTTCAAATTTACTTTTTATATTTATACCCAAGGTTACTAATAGTAACTGTATCTTCAAATATTTTTAACTTTCTCAGAGTAATCATATTAGAAGGCTATGCACATATATATCAGTGATTATCCAAAGTATTTTGGGAAAACCACATCTAGAATTTACATGGAAATATATGATGCAATTTAAAAAATCATCCTTGCAGCCATTCATTCATTCAACAAATAGTTATTGAATGCTTAGTATATGCTGGATAGATAATAACATCAACCAGCCAAATATTTAGTATATTAGAGTGATAACTGCTAATAGAAGAGATAAGGTAGGGAAAGTTGCTAAAAGTGCTGGGGAAGTAACATTAAAGACATAAAGAAAGGAAGCCATGCCAGGTATTTAGGAGACAAGGCCCTGCCAGGGGGAAGGCCATGCCCACTGCAGAAGCGGGCCTGCCCTGAAGGAGGACCATGCAGGAGGCCAGAATTGGGAGAAGAGGGCAAAAAGGGGCTCTGCGGGGGCATTAAAGGATGTGGCCCGAGAGGCAATCCCATAGGGTCTTATGGGTCATTATAAGAGCTTTGGCTTCTATTGTGAGTGAGACGGGAAGCTATGATAAGGTTTTAAGCAGAAAAACAACATCATCTAACATTTTAACAGAAGAGCTTTGGCTGTTGAGGGTCTTGAGGTAATCCAGGTGAGAAAGAATCAAAGTCACATATACAGGGGGATGTCTGAGTTGAAAATAGCATAGACATGGTACTTAAGTCACAAGGAGTCCACAAACTGAAAATAAAAGATCCAGCAAGCCACTCTGAAGGTGAGGCTAAAGAGGTAGGAGGGAAATCAGGCAAGTATGGAGGCCTGGGAGGCAAATGAAGTTATTTTTATTTTTATTTGAGTTACATTTGATTTGTGGAAAAAGACAAAAGTTATTTAGAACTGAAACAGAATAACCAAATTGTTACACCCTTCTTATACTTTTAAATGAGTAAACACAAAATATTAAAAATTATTTTACTTTATGACTTATAAATCAACTCTGAAACTTCCCCAAACAGTCTCTAAATATCTGAGGAGTAGCAGCCCTGGAGTACAGGTATATTCTCCCATTGGGACCACACTGAAAAGCCATCCTGTATTTCAAATGGCTGAACATCCAACCTTTGTGGTGTGTCAAGGAAAGCAAAGTGACAGAGTCCACCAGACAGATGGGAATAAGGATGTCTCTTCATAGATGGAGAGGAAACTTTGTGAGGCTCAACTATGTATGAAATGGTTTTAAAACTGTTGTACTGTACGATTTTATATGTTTTTAAGCTGGCAGTCATAAAAGTGAAGAAAGAAATAATCTTGCAGGTGGCAGATTTTTATTCAAACTCTGGGGCTATGCCATGTGACAGTTGTGCATGATTTTACAATCCACATCTTTGGGATTTAGTTACCTTAGCCTTGAAAGGAGTGATAATGCCTGCCCTCCTATTCTACAAGATATTGGTGAGAGTCAATGATACAATGAGGGGGCTTTCAAATTACTGATGTCTAAAGAAAAAGTCTTGATGGAGGTGAGGTGCATTTTTCTAAATTCATACACCTTTGTTTCTTTGCATAAGCCACAATTCTTTACGTACCTTGAAGATACCTCCTTGAGATTCTGATTTTTAAAAAAAGTTCCTCCATGGAAAATGCATATACACATACACATAAAATTGCACAGACTGAAAATCATTTTGGATAGCAATAGGAGTCATCATAATTTCTTGTGTGAAAGAGAAACTTAATGAAAATAGCATCTAAAAATAATTGAGTGTGTAACCAGTTATGACAATCTAGAAGAGCAGTGATAGGAAGGCCACCGTGGCAGGTGCAAATATCCAATCTCAGGGTAATGAGAGCCCTAGGTCTAAACTAAGATGGTAGCTGTGAACTTGAGATAAACGAGGAGATATGGGAGGAATAGAGTTGCCAGATAAAATGCAGGATGCCCAAATAAATTTGAATTCTAGATATACACCAAATAGCTTTTTAGTATTTTTAAATATTGCATAAGGCATACTCACATTGAAACTGCAGGGTTGGTTAAAAAACTGAAAGAAGGAAATCCACCTAAGGTGGTAATGCAGACCTGAAGGCAGGGCAGGCAAGAGCATACAAGAAGGCAACTTTCTCCATTGAAAAGCTTAAGAGACCCCAAGGTCTTATCATCCCTTGGGTGATCCAAGTGAAAGTCCATAACAGAGCTGTAGAACTTCACCCCTTACCTCTCCTACTTTGTAATTCTGTCCTGAAATTACCTTCAGTAGGCCCTGGTGTCTCATTTTGTGGAGGCTGAAAGATCAAGATTGCAAGGAGAATGTGTCTGGTTTCAACCCACTCCTCTTGTAGAGACTGGGGCACACTAGGATTCACAGTTGATAATCAGCAGTACTGAAGAACAGCCCCCGTGAAGCCAGAGCCACAAAAGGTCTACAGCCCACACCTTTTTTGCATTTTGGAGAAGTGTAGAAGAGAAAGTACGAACAAACTTCATGATGAGCCTGTGGCTTAGTGAAGGCTGCCCCTGAGCAAACGTGATTATTGCAGACTTTTGGGTAGTGGAGATGCCCAGCAAGGTTTGGTGGAATTTGGATACTGACTGAATTTTCAGCAGGAATAAAGAATTCTGAAAAGGAGGCTAGAGTTTTCTTTTGAGCTCCTCATGGTGTAATGAGTGCTTAATACATGCTGTTTGTTGACTGACCCTTTAAACTGGGGAGGAAGCAAAGAGGATTGAAGGCAGAGGGAGAGAGGTTAAGAAGGAAGGACTTTATATATGTTTCAATTCTCCTGGAGAAAACAAAAAAATCAAATAAAACTATCAGCTGCTTATCTCTCCACAGTGGCATAAAATGAAATTAAAAAGTTAGCCCTAAAATCACTATATTCTACTGGTGGCAGTAGACAGTTACAACTAGAACTAAGTTAAATTGGTTCCCATTAATGAAAATATGTATCTGTATCACAACCAAAATTCATGAAAACTCAAGGTATTAAGCAGAAAGAAATCCCAAATAGACATTTACTGCAGTATTTGAAGTAAAAACAAAGCATTAAAACCATAAAAACATTTTCCAAAGGAATCAAATGATGCTTAGCTAATTTCATACTTCACACCAGTAAGGGAAAGATACATTGGAAAACCTATACATTAAGTAAGCAATGATATTATAAGAAAAAGCTCTGAACTATTTCCAACTTTGCCTCTAAAATTCCTTTGTTCTGACAGCAGAACATAATATTTCCTGTTCTTGTACTCTGTGGGAAATATCACACCCATTTTGATCTTTGTCACCTTTTTCCTGTATCAACATTCATAGGAGACATTATTTGGGTGCTGCCCTGATTAATTCTCTTTAAGTTGATATCTCAGATTCAGAACTTCTCTGGCAATGGGTCTCAAACTTAAACATCCAAATTATCTGGAGAGCTTCTTACCCTGGGATCTTTCCCAGATATAGTGATTCAGCAGGTTCAGTGAAAGGCTCAGGAATCTGCATTCTAACAGGCCCCTGGATGATTCTAAGACAGGTGGTTCACATGTCATTCTTTGAGAATCTCTGGTTTAGAGTAAACAGAGCAATTTTCATATCTCCTTTCCAAATGAAAAGTTTGATCTCTCTTTTCTGTAATGTCCATTAACAGGGGTGGAAAGGATTATAGGAAAATACATGAGAGTATATATGACACAGCTTTCATAACCTTCACAGAATATAGATGCTTATGCATAATCCCAAATAATGAGGAAACTCAAATAACTAGAATTTTCATTTTACCCTGTGAGGTTTATCATGAAATGAATTGCTGCAAGGTTATGAGTTGCTTCCTGATTCATCAGTGATTAAATTAAGCTCCCTGTAGTTTTAAGTGCTGTGTATTGTATTCTTTGAAAATTGGTTATTTTTTAATCAGGTTGTAACTCTTAGGTAATTGGAATATTAGATTTATAAGGAAATAGTTTTAAAAATTATTCCAGGTAAATAGGAATTTTCTGTACCAGTAATATGCTTGAGTATGATATACTTTATGATAGTGCATATTTTTCCTGAACAGAATGAAAATAGCATACTTCTCCAAACATTTCAATTACACAGGGCAATACTTATTCCACCAATCACCATATATGATAAGGTTCTGTTTTATAATCAAATAGTGTTTTAAGTATATTCAGCTTAAATATTGGGGAAATATTTCAAAATTTCTGAAAACCAAAAATAGGAGTTTTGATTTTTCCATTTTATTAAAGCATAGTGGAAAATGAAAATGGTAATTTTTTATCTAATTAGACTAGGTTTTACTTAGATATGAGACATTAGAATTTTTGAAAATGTGATTTTATTTAAATATGAAACCACATAGAATTCATAATGATGAATAACAGTATGAGTAGTCAATGAACAAAGCAAGCACATGGCTAACTGAATGCAGGAAGGTGGGAGACTCAGCAACCCTCATCACTGCTCGTAGACAGTCTCTTTTGCTCATTGTCTACTTTTCACTCATCTCTATTGCTCCTATTTTCTTGCAGGAAGGTACACCATGCAACAAATCCTCACTGTTACCAGGTATATACCACACACACACACAAAAAAAAAACTACTACTTCAATTAAAAGATTATACCAGCCTGTATGTTTAGAGTCACATTAAGCAACATTTTAATAACATAGGACTAATTTTTGACAATCATTTTCAAGATTTAATGTCTTCCTTGGGTGAAGCACAACTAGTCCATTCTAGTCAGGCTAACACCACTCTAATGACAGACACTACCCTCATAAATGATAATAATTCTTGAACACTGGGATGTTCAAGAATCATAGTTAGGATCTGAATCTCAATGTTACTCACAATGAGAAAAAGAAATTTACACTTAGATTTGCTGCCCTTTTGAAGCAGAAGTGGTGAACATAAAAAGGAGGAATTTTTAGGACACACAATATTTGGGAAAAACTAACAACTTATAAAATGAACAACTTAGGAGAGGTGAAAGGTTAACAGGGTATACTGTTTCAAAGTCAAATAAAAAAGAATAGTTTCAAAAGAACAAAAATAGTTACTAGCGAAAAACAAAGAATTTTAGAAATAAAGCAAGATGTCAGAACTTTTGGGCATTCAAAACTGCATGCAGTCTCTGGATATGCCAGAGAATTGATCATTAATGTGAGGTTTACTTTATATTTTTGGTAAATAGCTTTCATCAGATTTAGGAAGTTCCCCTCTATTCCTACTTTGCCAAGAATTACTTTTTTACAAGAAGCTATATGGGTGTTGAATTTTATCAGATGGTTTTACCACATTTATTTGAGATTATCTTTTTTCTCATTTGTTAATGTGACAAATTATATTAATTTTTTAAAAATGTTAACCCAATACTGCATTCATGGAAAAAATCCAATTTGGTCATGATGTGTAATTCTGACTTAAGTGTTGCAAAATTTGGTTTGCTGACCATTTTGGTTTGTTTGGGATTTTTGTATCTTTGTTCAGTGAGATTAGCCTATAAAGTTTCCCTTCAAGGTTATTCAATCAGAAGAGCATACCCTTTTTCTACTTGCTGGAATAAGGACTATATCATTTTGAAAAGGAGGCCCTGAAGAGATTTTAGATTTGCAGTAGTCTCTCTTATGTGCAAACACTGTGAAGGGTGACTGCAGTGCAGAAGAGCAAGCTGTTAACAATAAATCACATTATCAAGTATTTAGTCTTACTCTGATTTGGAAATAGTAGCATGGGTATTATATGTCAGGCATTTTACATTATTTCACTTAAACGGCACAATTATCATTTTAAAAATGAGGAAACTGAATCTTAGACTACTTAAAATACTTGCCCAAGGTCACACAACCAGTATGTGTCAAAGTGGAAATTTTAGCATGGTTCCTGCCCCAGACACACTTTTAACCGCTCCTCCTTTTTTCTCCTCTCTCAATGCAGGAATTCAATGTTTCACAGTCCTTTCATATACCTGCAAACACTAACAACCCACACGTCTGCAGCTAAAACAAACAGCAATTTTACAAAGTGCTGAAATGATATAAAAAGCCTAAAATATCTAAGTTTCATTACCAAACGTTGGTAATGATTCAAAATATACTAGCAAAGGTCAAGTTAAAAACATGTGGAAAACACAGTATGAGAATCCTAGCTAAGGTAAACATTTAAATATATACAATAAATGTTCATGGAGAAACTTTGTAAATACATATGTAATCCAACAGATTGGGCTTCACTGCTAAATCTCAGTATTTTCCACTTAAGTGTATGTGTATGACACACCCCTTTCATTCTAAACAATTTTTCACTTTTAACAATTCTGATACAGAAATTCATTTTGGAATCAATGGTGTCTTAACCAAAGTTACAAAAGAAGAAAATTGCTGTCTACCTGTGTTCAGTCCCATTTCCGCCAGGGGATTGATGTGTGCTTCGGTCTGGGGGGAACTACCAACAGTGAACACTTTTAAGTTTTATCTTTTCGGACCATGCTGGTGGTAGAAATTGAAACCACAATCTGAATGAGGACCAACGAGTTTCTTTGCTGTCCCCTTTCAGAAACTAATCTAGTTCTCATTTGCCCCAACTTTGCCAAGCTTTATGTCAGAGTCTTCTACCAGAATTCACATCTTGGTGCTATTTTTACTGTTTTCTTTCTTAGTGCCAGAGAAATGGTGCTTCTTCCAATTAACAGTGCCCTAAATGAAATATAGTAGATCTCAAATAATGTATATGTAATTTAACCAGCACATAGACAATAGTTTCCGCATCTTATTCTTCAAAGGCATTATTTTAATGATTGCTCATGATTTCCATGATAATCCATTATTTATTCTCTCTGTGCCTCAGCTTCTTTGTATTCCTCTTCTCTAGTTTCTATTTCATTTAGTCTCCTCCACCGTATCCAACCTGCTTTTAATACCCTCCATCGTGCTCTTCAACGATTGGATCTCTGACTGAATTCATTCCTGAGTTCTTGGATGTCTTTCCATACCTCCATTAGGATGTTGATTATTTTTATTTTGAACTCCCTTTCAGTAAGAGTCACGAGGTCCATATCATTTAAATCTTTCTCGGGAGTTGTATTAATAATTTTACTCTGGACAAGGTTCCTTTGGCATTTCATGTTTGTATATGGCACCCTCTAGTGTCCAGAAGCTCTATTCTGGAGCTGCTCAGCCCCTGAAGCAATGTCGGGGGTCGCAAGGGTGCCTGTGGGTAGGAAAGAGCTGTTCCCTGCCTCCCTGCTGCTGTGCCTGTCTCCACTGCCTGAGCCAGTGGGCTGGTCACACAGGTATAAGTTTTTGTCCCAGAGCAGCCGGAATATGGATCCCTGCTTTCCACAAGTGGCCAGAATCCCAGTCTCCCCAGGAACTCTGTCTGTATTAACTTTTCAACCCGATAGTCATGCGAGTCTCATGAAAGCACCATGAAATGAAGGTTTGTGCTCTCAGAGCAGATCTCCGGAGCTAGGTATTCAGCAGTCCCAAGCCTTCCACTCCCTCCCTGCTCTGTTTCTCTTCCTCCTGCCAGTGAGCTGGGGCAGGTGAAGGGCTTGGGTCCTGCCCAGCCACAGCTCTGGTACGTCACCCCATTCGGTGAGGTCTGTTCTTTTCTCCAAGTGTGTGCAGTCTGGTGCCATCCTCTTTCCTGTTGCTCTCTCAGGATTAGTTGCGCCAACTAAATTTTCTAATTGTATCCAGTTTTAGGAGGAAGCCTCTGTGTCTCCTCTCACACCACCATCTTTAATCCGACTGGCCTATTTATTCTCATTTTTGTAGATTTCAATTGCTTTTAATTTTTATCACAATATAAGGCTATAATGAATATCATTTTCATACATCTTCATGTCATCTCTGATCATTTTTTTCAGCATAAATTCCTATAAATTAAAACATAAATCAAAGGGCATAAAGATTAAAACTTTTTTTATGTATTGCCAAACTGACCTGTAGAAATGTTCATCACTTTACACAACTACTAGCATTTATATAAGGAAGCTATTTTCCCTAAGCTTAAATAAATCTGTCAAATTTCGTATGTAAAAGAAATTTCTCAATATTAATTTGCATTTATTTCTGTGGCTGAATGTATCATATATTTGTTGGCCATTTGCAGCTCTTCATTTGTGAATCACTCTTGATGTCATTTGACTATTTCTTCCAGTGGATGTTGGTCTTTCTTATGCTAGGATAATTTTTACTTGTAGAATATTATTGAAATCACATATGCTAGTATCTTTCCATTTCCTTGTCTTTTAATCTGTTCTAGAATTTTTGGATGTAGTGATACTTTTTAATGTAACCAAACACAAAGCTTTTTTCTTGGTTTCTTTCTTGGCTTCTGGGCTTAACCCTGTATCAGAATGACTTTTTGTAAGAGTATTTTATGATATGATTCAATATCATAGTAGTTATTACAAAAAGAAGTCAATGCCTCCTTGATAATATGGGTGAATGTAGTGACCACGTTGCTTATGTGAAATCTTCATAAGATTGTGTATCAATACCTTAATAATAAAAAAGAAGTCAGTACCTCTTCAAATATTCTCTGCATCACAGTACCACCTATGTTGGTATCTGTGTTTGTCAGTGTCTTGCAGATTGTCATTCAAATATATAATGCAAGTGCAAGGAAAATTCACTAAAGTGTATGAGCAAATCCTGCAGAATAGGTAGGACTTAATGAAGTTGATAAAGATGATGAACTATTCAAATGACAATCGTAACCATAGAGTATCAGTCAGTCCTGTTAGCAATGACAGTTGCCAAGGACAATGAGGGAAGAACTCAGACAGGGGTGATCTAACCTGAGGGAGACTTAGAAAAAGGAATGGAGACTAGGATACTTTTGTAAAACGATTCGATTATGAAGCAGAAATCAAACATGAAGTGAAAATTATTTCAAGTTTCAAATAATTTTGTCAAGAAAAGAAATACCAAGAAGTTATTTTAAGATTGTTAACTTTGTTACATAGAAAATAAACTTTTGTAATTTTAGCAAAAAATTTCAAGTTCTAAAAACTATTAGGAAAATTTGGTCTCTGCCTTAAGTGGATACAATTTAAGTGACTTCTGATATGTTAGGCTGACAAAAATATCTGTTGCAAGGCATTTATTCTATGTATTTGTGGAAGTGTTAATTCACCTTAATATCTGATAGGGTGAATCTCTCATTAATCATACTTAACATTTAAAAAATTTACTGCTTTTATGTATCTTTACAGTTGATACACTAGAAATTAATTTAAATCTATTGAAACCTTTATTGGAATTATATTAAACTTTTTAGTAAAGAGGTTTTCTTTAGGAAGAAATAAGTAGCCTATTTCTATATTCAATCTTTCTATCAAGAAAGAAATGATGTAGGTCTCCATTTATTTGTTTTCCTTGGTCTCTTTTAGGAAAGTTTTCCTCATATAGTTAATACGTATTTCTTGTTGAATTTACACAGGTGTTACCACTGTACCTATCTATCAAATCACCATCTAAAACAAAATATCCCTATTGAATACCCAGGTACCAATCACAAGAGCAGAATTGCTTTTCTATAAAGAGTATGAATGATTTTTAAGATTATGTTAACTTTGTTATATAGAAAATTAATTTTTGTAATTTTAGCAAAAAATTTCAAGTTGAAGTTCTACATTTATTTCTAGCAATGTGATGGAATAAGACATCTGAATAAACTTCCTGCTATAAAACATCTTTTATACTGGATTAAACATGAAAACCATCTCTTAAAATGAATTATTGATATGGTGCAAGGGAAATCATTAGAGGCCAAAAACAAAACAAAAGCAGAAAATAAAAGATATAATCAAGTGTGGAGCCAGTGGTGGTCCAAAGAGCATCTGCCAATCCCTGGTGACGTAAAGTTTTCAGTGGAAAATATATTATTCTCAGGTTCGCATGGAACATTCTTCAGGATAGACCATATGATAAGCCATAAAAAAAGCTTCAAAAAGCTTGAAAGGACTGAATTCAAACAATGTATGTTATCCAACCACATGGAATGACATTAGAAATATGGGAAATTCAAAAATGTGTGGGAATAAAACAACAAAACTTCTAAATAACCAATGGATCCAAAAAGAAACCACTAGGGAAATTAGAATACTTTGAGATGAATGAAAATAAAGATACACCAAAACTTACGGGAGGCAGCCAAAACAATGATTAGAAGGAAATTTATAGCTGTACATATCCATATTAAAAAAAACAAAGAATTCAAATCAATAACCTTAACTTCCATCTGAAGACACCAGAAAAAGAAGAGCAAAATAAACCCACAGCAAGGAATAGAAAGGAAATAACAGACTGGAGTGGAAATTAAAGACATGGGGAATAGAAAAACAATAAGAAAACAACAGTACCAGAAGTTGATTCTTTGAATATATCAACAAAATCGGCACTTGTAGCTAGACTAACCAAGACAAAAAGAGAAAAAAACTCAAATGATTAAAATCAGTAAAGAAAGAGAAGACATTATTACTGACATTATAGACATAAAGGAGATAATAAGAAAATGCTGTGAACAACTCTAACAACAAATTAGATAACAGAAAAAAATGTAAAAATTCCTGGGACACAACCACTGAATCTGACACAAGAAGACATATAATCTGAATAGACCTAGAACAAATGAAAAGTCTGAGTTAGCAATCAAAAACCTACCTAAAAGGGTCAGTCCTGATGATGTTAATGGTGAATTCTACCAAATATTTAAAAATTAACTAATACCAGTTCTTCACTAACTCTTCCAAAAAACAGAAGAGACCACTTCCCAACTCACTCTGCAAGCAGTATGATTATGATGCCAAAGACCTCGTAAAAAAAGAAAACTACAGACCAAATACCTTATGAATGTAGATGCAAAAATCCTCAACAAAATACTAGCAAACCAAATCCAGCAACACATAAAAAGGGTTAAACACCTTGATCATGACTTGAGACTTATGCCAGGAATGCAAGATTGGGTTAGCATTTGCAAATCAATCCCGATTAACAATAAAAATAAAGAACAAAAATCGTATCATCATCTCAAAAGACACAGAAAAAGCAGACACACAAAATCCAATGCCCCTTTATGACAAAAACTTTAATCAACAAACTAGAAAAATAAGGGAAGTTCAACTTGAGAAATGAAGATTAAAAAATACTTCAAGATTAGTGAAAATGAAGATAAAACATACCCACGGCTAACATTATACTTAACTGTTAAAGAATGAATGCTTTCCCTCAAAAATCAGGAACACAAGAAGGAGATCTGCTCTCACCACTTCCATCCACATGTACTGGAGGTTCTAGCCAGGGTAATTACGGAAAAAAAAAAAAAAAGCATCTAGGAATAAGTAAAACTATTTCTATAGGCAGTGACATAATCTTATATATAGGAAATTCTAAGGAATTCCCTAAAACCTATTACAATGATTTCAACATGGCAGCACCCAAGATCAATATACAAAATGGCATTCTATACACTTGCAATAAACAATCCAAAAACGAAATATAAAAGGATTCCATTATAATAGCATCAGAAAGAACAAAATACATAGGAATAAAATTTCACAGAAGACATAAAAAATTTAGTAAGAAAACTACAGAATATTGTTGAAAGAAATTAAAGATATTAAGTAAATGGAAAGACATCCTGTTTTTATATATTGGGACACTTAATAGTATTGCTATAATGGCAATACTCCCCATGTTGCATATTGATGTACAAATTCAACACAATCCCATCAAAATTTCAGCTAGCTTCTTCACAGTAATTGAAGCTGATCCTAAAATTCATAGGAAATTGAACGGATCCAGAATAGCACAGTCTTGAAAAAGAACTTGAAAGTTTTAACACTTCCTGATTTCAAAACTTGTTACAAAGTATAGTAATTGAGATGGTGTGGTACTGGCACAAACATAGATAAATTAACAAGTTGAATAGAACTGAGAGTCCAGAAATAAATCCTCACTTTTACTGTCAACAGATTTTCAGCAAGAATGATAATGGGGAAAAGAATAGTCTTTTAAACAAATTGTGCTAAGACATCCCAAATGAATATCCACATATAAAACCAGGAGTGGGACCCCTACCTCACACTATAAACAAATTAACTCAAAATGAATCAGTGACCTAAATTTAACAGCAAACAAAAAAAAAAATGTTAGAAGAAAACTTAGGGATAAACTATCATGACCTTGGATGAGGCTATGGCATTTCTTAGACACCAAAAACACCAAAAAAGAAAAAAAATAGGTAAACTCAGCTCATCAAATGCAACAACCTAGGCGCAGAGGAAAAGTATTCCAAGTAGAGAGAAGTATGAAGGCCCAAGGTGGGAAGTGTGCCAGAGAAACATAAAGTAAACCAGAGTAGGTGGAGAAAGCTAAGGAAAGAGGCAAGATAGGAGAAATGTTTGAAGAGATGGCCATAGGCCATCACAGAGAACCTTGATAGCCATGATGAGAAATTTGAACTTAATTCCAAATACAGGGGGAATCACTGGAGGATTTTATTTCAAGAAGTGACATGTTCTGACATGTTTCTGAAGACAACTTTGATTCCTGCATGGAAAATGAATTATAGTTTGGCAGGGGAAAGGAAGATAGTTTAGATTTTTGCAGCAATCCAGGCAAGACATAATGATGGTAAGAGAATGTATAGATTGGAGATTAGACTGGTAGGTAGGTACAGATACGGAAGCACTGAAAGAATTTACCAGGTGAATGCAGGAATTAAGGAAAAGAGAAAAATAGTAACTTCTGGTTTTTGGCTTAAGTAACTGACATACACTGTGAAATTTACTGAGAAAGACTACAGGAAAAATGGGTTTGGATGTAAGTAGGCATGAAAATCAGAGTTTTGTTAAAATTTTCAAATTTGGTTAACTTTGAAAAACCTTAACTCATTCAAATGGAGGTATCAAGTACCAAGGTGAATTTACAAATCTGGACCTATGGAAGGAGTCAAGGCAAGAGAGAAGAATCAGGAAGTCATTTATTAGGATTTGTAAGATCACCTAGAGAAAACATCTAGATAGAAGGACAGCAGAGAGCTCAGACTAAGGCCCAGGGCATCTCCAGTATCATGACTGAACAAAGGGTGAGGAGCTGGCATAGGAGACTGAAAAGGAGTAACCAGACAAGTAGGAGAAAAATAAGATTGCAGAACATAAAATATCAACTCAGATTTTTAACTAGTTACCTGCAGGCAAATTTACCCACATAACACAGATGATCAAGAACTTAAAGAAAAAAAAAGTGAGAGATGAGAAAAGGGAAGGAACTGCGATTTAGGAATAGTGAATGCTGTTTACATAGCTTTTTGTAAACTGATTCCCTGGCTGCTAGCAAAAGGCTAAACTGAGCAGCCTGTCCTTGAGCAGGCTGACTTTTATCATCAAAGAAAACAGTCTCCGATTATGGATTTGCTGAGTGTTTAGAGTTTAGCTGTGGAATACATCCAACAGGCTTTTTCTGTGTATGTTTCAGGGTCTGCCTCTTAGACTGGTATAACCACTTCCTTGTCAGAATTTCTCAGGTGTCACAGGAAAAAGTGTGTTTCAAAAGAGAATGGAAGCCAAAGGTGGTAATCAGGAGCTACAATTAACCTCACAAAGGGCACCTTTATACCAACAGTTCTCAAACTTGACTGCATCAGGATCACCTGGAGGGTTTGTTAAAAAAACGTAAGATTACTAGGTTCTGACTCCGAAGTTTCTCATTTATTATGTCTGGGTGGGGGTCCAAGAATTCGCTCTACTAACAAGTTTCCAGGTGGTGCCAGTGCTGTTGATTTGAGAACCATACTTTCTGAGTATCACAAACTTAGAGAAACTTGAATATGTGCAGCAGGAAACATGTTCAAAGACTGTTCATAGCCACCTTGTTTATAATGGTAAAAAACTGAAATCTAAATGTCCCTACAAGTTCGAATGGATAATGGCTACATGCATCTATGTAGATCAATCTCAATGAGAAAAAGTCACTAAGTATACATTAATTTGATTCTACTCCTAAAGTTCAAAAGCAAGAACAATGAAAGAATAAGGTATTTATAGAGACACCTACATATGTGGTAAAACTATAATGGAAAATAAAGAATTATTAATACACAATTCAGGGTAATTATTTGGAGGTTGGGAAAGAGAGAAGCATTGGGCAAGGGCACAAAGCTGCTTCAAAGTTAGTGCTCTGTATTTTAAATAATGGTGTCCTTCAAATTTGAGTAAAATATACACATATTTTTATATGTGTGAATCTCAATTTTTGTGTGAATTACTTCGTATTAAAAAAATTTTTTTAAGTGAAGAGGAGATAATAATCAGCCATGTCAAGTGATGCCAAGTTCAAGAAAGATGAGGATGTAGAAATGACTTCAATCTGGCAAAAGGATGTTTTTTGGTGTTACTTACAAGAGGGATTTTACAGGAGTGATGAAGGCAGAAGCCAAACTAGAACAGACTGGGAACACTATAATAGAAGACAGAAACTTGTTAAAACCATTAGAGAACTGCAAACCAGATTATTTCAGGAATGCAAATGGAAGGAATTACTTCCAGCCAGGGGTGATCAACACCACTTCCTGGGAGATGTTTCAATAGGATTTTATATAATGGGCAAGATTTGGGTATTATACAAACAGGAAATTAGGGATGTTTCAGGCAGAAGAACCATATGAATAATGCCAGTAAAGGCTGAATCAAACTAGTTAGGGATGCCCGGGAAAGGCAAGCATGCATTCTAGCTGGAGCAGTGGCCAGGTGAGGACAAGGAATTCACTAGGAAGATACAGGTTGGTCTAGACCTGCACTATTAACATGATAGTCACTAGCTACATGTGGCTATTAAGCATTTACAATGTGGCTAGTACAACTGAAGAACTCAAGTTTTACTTGATTTGAGTTCATGTCAATTTTAAAACTGATACCTGATACAATTACAGGAAAACTTTCTATGTTTGAAAGAATGTGGGTATGTGAACCTTTTTCCTGCTGTAGATCTTATGAAATCTTTTTTTCCTTGATTTTATGAAATCTAAATAGAGATCATTTACAGATTAAGTAGATTTGACATAGATTTCATTTTCAATGAAAATGTAGCATTGGAATTGAGATGGACAGTAAATAAGGTGACCAGCTGTGTAAGTTTTAGCACTCTTAAGTCATAGTTCTAGCACAGGGTCATACGACACAGGGTCACCCTCGCTATAATATATACCCTGGATTTCAAAGCATATAAAATAGCTCATTAACAAAACTTTTTTATTACATGTTGAGATGATAATGTCCTAGATATATATGGTTAAATTAAATGTATTAATTTTACCTGTTTTACTTCTTTTAATGTGGTCATCAGAAAACTTTAAATTATATGTTACTGACATCTTACTTCTATTGGACAACACTGGTCTCTAGATAAAGGCAGGTCTTGAATACCAATTTGAGTTTGGCTATTATTACTCACTGGGAAATAAAGTGCCAATAAAATCTCAAATGTCCACATCAGCTTTTTTTTTGTAAAAATAAGTATTACAGCATTTGAAAATATAAGACTGTCCTTTAAAAGATAAAATTTTAAATTAACAAAGTAGAAATGAAGTCACCAAGAAAAAAATGGTTTCCAGGCCAGTAAAACTTGACGAGTTTACAAAGGCTGTGTAACACAGTTTCAAATAAGGTACCACACATTAATTTTTATGAGCTTATTACAAGAACAGAAGCTCCTCTGAAAGCTCCAGGAAAAGGAGACTTGTCATCATACTATACCAATTAAGAAGTGTTGAATAAATGTTAAGCTGAACTAAAATAGGGTTCAGCTGTTACCTCATCAGTCCGGATATCTCCTCCATCTATGAAAATGTGTAAAGTATATGTCTGTACTCCCAGAATCTCCTGTTTTTTTTTTTCTTTTACTGTATTTTTCATACTATCTTTTATGTGCCCTATGCTCTCCCTCTAGATTGTGACCATCTTGAGGACTGGGCCATGTCTTTCATCTTTGCATCCCTAACACATTACAGTATCTGACATTTCTGAGCAACTGATAAAAGTCTACCAAACTGGCTGGCTAATCAAGGTTTCTTTTTACTTGATTAAACCATCAAAAATCAAAACCAATGCTATTCGCAGTAGCTAGGCTATAAACTTTTTATGATAAGGAGTTTGAGCCAGAATGTGGAAAAGAAAGGCTTCCTTTCTTTTGAGAAAGTCTGCTATAAAAAAAATGTCTAGCTAAACAAAACAGTGCTTTAGTGATGCAGCTGATTTACACTTTTGTCCCACACTTTGACCCAGACACTTCATAGTTAGATGAAGGCATTTTCATAAGCAAAATGAGATGAAGAGTGGATGGTTCAAATTAACTTTAGAGTCCACACATCTTTATAAGCATACATATATTTACAGATCCCCAAGACTTAGACACTTATTTTCACAGGTAAAAAAATAAACAAATAAAGACACAGGGCACTTAAGTTTTTTTAAAAGCCAAGACGCATTAAAAAAAACCTAATAAACTTTTAATTAGAATTTTTTTCTTTTGTAACAGGACGAGTAACAGATTACATCAAACTTGGAACTTCTCAAATATCTACTGTTTATACACATTCCCATCTGTCTTGCAGGGAGGGATCTTGGTCGGCTTAACAGTTTCAGGTAAAATTAGCTGCATAATAGTATATGTTACAATAACAGATGTACAATGTTTACATGACATAGGTTTAGAAGCAAGAAAAAGATGCATCTGCATCAAAAGGCGACCTTTTAAAATGCCACAACTATTTTTTACATTCATTCTTGCAACAGGTCACAAGATGGGGTCACTAAGCTCAGATAAATCACTATGATGCACATAAAATACAGGAAGATTGGTTATTTTATATATATATTATATATATATTTATATTTTCACACTTCAGCATCTGAGACATAAACTGAGAATTCAAAATTTATTCTCTTCAGATAACAAATGTTTTATTCTTCATAAACATGGTGCCCACAAAAGCACATAGGTAAGGCACAATAGGGTTTTCTGTTACAGAACAGTGTGCATCATGTTTACTTAACCAGAAAACGTGCATTATCTGTGCAAGTTCATGCTGCAAACCCAACATATATACAATAAAAAACAAAAACAAAACTGGGTTTTAAACAAAATCAAAATTGGTACAATTCTAGCTATTTCACATATTCATTTGGACTGACCATATATCAACAGGTTATTTTTTTTTTTAAAGCCAGTTGTTACATCACAAGTAAACTGCTCTGGCAGCCATTTTAAGCTGAAATCATAAACAGTAAAAAAGTAACTTTACTGAAACAAAGTAAATACTGAGGCACGAAGCAATTGTCACTCTTGCATTTACTATACTGCAAACTTTCATGACCCAAAATTGCAAATATAAATTTTTAAATACACATTTTGCTGCAACAATGTGCCCTGCTTTAAACTTGACATATAACAGAGAAGCTAACATTTCATTAAATTATAAATAGATTGGGAAAATGACTCAATCCCAAAGGTACTATGTCATAGCCTTAGTATTTATAATAAATACAGCTTTTCACAAAATACTTTCCCAATATCTGCCAATTGCTTCTTTATTGCTCACATAAATTTTGAACCCATTACAACTGGTATAGCAACTTTCACACAAAATCATACTCAGACATTTTTATATAAAACTTATAAAAGATATTTTAAACTTGTATGTAATACTTCCAGGTGTTTGGCTGTTTGTTCTATGTGATAGTACAGCCATATGTATATATGTGTGTGTATATATACACAAATACAGATACATATATATACATACACACATATATACACATACATATATACATGTTAGATTATGAATAGAACAGGAAGCTTATTTTACTGCTTTAGTGCAGACATCCTCACAAAACAAGACTACACTTTTGCCACCACCGGCATTTATACATATATACAAAAGCCAGCTTAAGTACATGTATATCTACTTACATGTAACCACTAAACCCAAATTAATTTTCTCATGTCAGCTGTAGGAAATGAATCTCTAAGGCAACAGAAACCTAAGTGGGAAATTAACAGTTTTACCAAATTAGCCTGTAGGAACTATGCAGATGAGTGTATACAAAAATTCACAACATTAGTTCACAGGAAATCATGGAAATACAATAAGCCTTTCCACCATGCTTTTGTGTGGTTATCCAAATACTTTTTGGTGCAAAAATACAACCACCACATCTGAAATGCTTAATAAAGTCAATGTTCCTCATGCAAAATTTCAAATGCATTGGCATAACTGGGCTCCAAAAACTGAATGAAACAATTATTCTATCCACTAAACACCGCTGCCTCACTGCTAAGTCCCTTTGGAACCTTACTATTTCTGGAACGTTCAAACAGAACTGTGTTCAATAAAAATATTGCATACAAAAAGCACTTTAAAAAGGAAGACAGAAAGCCAAATAGCAAATTTTCCTATTGTAAATAACAGTCCTAGGAGCAGAAGAAAGTCTTTTCAGGAACCTCCTTGTGAATTGGCTAGGCCAGTCCGAAGACGAAGATGAGACATAGAGTTCATGTGTTTATTTGATGGCTTCAAAGGAGTGTTGCAAGTAAGAGCTTGGGGAAAGCGATGGTGATATCTATCTAGCCGTAAATATTTTACTGTAACCAATTTCCCTGTTATAAGATAAAAATAATATTTTAGATCTGTAAAAGTGTGCTTAATATTTACAGAAAACAAATTGCAGTAAAAGACATGAACATAAAATGCAAACAATAACCTAAAATTAGTCTAAAAATGCTGACTGGAATTTTTAAAATTTAGAATTAAGTATTTTAGAACTAAGTAACAGTAAGCCATAACTTTTATCTTTTCAAAATGTTTATAATACTCAAATATCTTACCATCAAACCAAGAGCCATGTAATGCCTTAAAAGCTTTTCCAGCATATTCTGGAGACAGACATTTAACATATACACAACCCTGTGATATTAAAAAGAAGAAAGAAAAAAAGAAAGAAGAGAGAAAGAAAAGAAATAGTCTTAGTTTAATAGCAACAAATCCAAAAGGTAGAATTCAACAGTAAGAGTTACTTTACCTCACGTGAATTTTTGTCTACTGCAATGTGAACAATGCCATCATTATCACTGCATTTTTCTAAAATTGCTTCTTGAATTGCCAAATGCCACTGATCCCCTATTTCCCTAAAAATTAATGAAAACAAAAATCAACAAGCATATGCCTACTCAGTAAAAAGTCTTTACTGTCTCACATATACCTGCTGTAATGGGGATAGTTTAAAAACCACCATACTGTTAAAACTAGTAGGAAGTAAATCTTATTAACAGTAGGTAGATTTTTTAAATATTAGCATTAAAAAATCCCAGCCCTTCTCTCACTTTCCAATTTAAGAACACATAGAGCTGAGTCAAAGAAATATTTGCTCGCTACAGCAGAACAAATGTGCTCTTTTTTATGTTTGAAATCCTATGTATTGAGAGTGCTTCTTTTTCCTTTCCAGACAAGTGGAAATAAGCACTTTTAATCAACTGCAGTGTACTTGAAAAAGTTGAATCTTATTTTATTTTTAGTGACATTTTCAAATACTTAAACTTTAGGAAAATTCTTAGTAAATAGTGTATCCTGAGCTTTTTTCCCCAAAATAATGGAAAAGTGAGACATGACAAACATTTTGCATTGTCACCTTACTACTACAAAAGCCTAAGATTTCCTGCTACAGTACTGGACAGTTTTTTTACTTTGTTTTTTAAGATACAGATGGTGGGGCACAGGGGAAGGTGGCTATACTTTAAATCATAAATCTTCATAAAGTAATAAAATACCTGACTAGCATTGATTTCCTAATCCTTAAGGTATGAGGTAAGATTCCCAGAAGAGGGATCACCACACTGCTACCTCCTTCTATCTGCAAAACAGAGGGTGTGTGCTCTGATGGTGCTCCCCCATATTTCCGACCTTGCTGTGACTTGTTTGGAATTCCATCACATAAGCCATTTCTTGAAATAAATGAGTTATTAGATAGGGTTTGGAGGAATTTTGTATGTAATACAATTCCCACTTTCAGGATTTTATTAAAAATCAGAATTTGACCTGTCATATCATTGGACAGATAAACAGTCACCTCCAGAAGCAAGTTCTAAAGATAAGTACAGCTTATATGTGAAATATCATGTATTCTAACAGTAACTTTTGACTGTGCCATTCTCTGGATGCATGTGTTGCTCCAATTATACAGAGAAGATTATAATTATACAGAAAAGTTTCTCAAGTATTCCATGGACAAGTTGACAGGACTTGTAGAAGAGAAGCTGTGTACGGCACTGTGGAGAATTTTTTAGAACTAGAGATTGGAAATTTATAAATAGCAGATATTTTTATCTATGTTGCTTACCAAAGCAGAGAATGTTGGCAGACATGACATACATTTAATAAGGGGCACTACTTGTCATCATGCACGTCATTAATTTGACTTAAGCATTTAACTGCTATGGGGATTCATGGTGAATACAAAGATTTATTGAAGTTTTATAAATCATTATACATCTATCTCCTTTGGCCAAACCTTTGTTTTGAATTTAACAAAAGAAAAGAGAAAATATAACATTTCTGTGGTTAGAGATTCAGAAGTAAAAGATTTTTTAATTACAGAAATAGCATTAATAAGAATATTATTAACAAATATTCCAAACAAAAACTACATGTACCTCTGATCAAACTACTTACATAACTGGATCAAACATATTTCGAATCTTTAGACACGGTGTCAAACTATTTGGTGGTGAATTTCTTCTGTCTAAATGAAAAGCTACAAAAAACAAATTAATTTTACTACATGCCATTATTCCATTTTTTTAAAAGGCATTCAGTTATTCAGTTCACTCAAAAACCATTCATTGTGTGCTTTTACTATGAGCCAGACCCCTGGATGTTAAGGTGAATAAGACAAAGTCATTTCTCTCACAGAGCTTACAGTTTAGTGGGGAAGACATGAAAAATGCTATCCACCAAGGAATCATATTTGTGGTAAGAGTGCAGAGAGCTGTCAAAGTAACTTAAGCAAGTCTGAGAATATCAGACACTTCAACTGAGGAAGTGAAATTTATGCTGCAACCAAAAAATAAATAAAAACAGGCAGAGTGAAGAGAGGTACAAAGGACATTTTAAACAAAAATGATGGCTTATATAAAGTCCTTGAAGCAAGAAAGAGCTTGGTATAACCAAGTAACTAAAAGAACAGACAGCCACTATGGCTAGAGTGGTAACAACAGAAAGATAAACTTGAAGAGGAAGATGTCACATTAGTCCAGACCATGTAGGCCACATTAAGTATTTAGGTATTACCATAAAAGCAACAGAAAGCCACTCAAGTTATTTTAAGGAAAAGAATATGATGAGATCAGTCTTTTAAAATTACACATTTTAAAACAGACTGTTATGTGGAGAATCAATTAGGTGGGAACAAAAATGAATGCAAGGAGACCAGTTAGAAAGTTATTATAGTTGCCTAAAAGGGGATGACAGTAATGTGGATGAGATAATCCAACAATGCATATGGAAATAAGTGGATAGAATCTAGTCCATTATGGACTAGATATGATACAATTTGCTTCAAAAACTACACATGGGGGAAAGGGGAGTAAGACAGAAATTAAGGATGACTCTTAGGTTTATGGCAACACCAACTGAAAAGGGGCATCATTAGTTAGATAGGAATACTGGATGTGTTTGGGGAGAGAAGACATCTAGTTTGGGCATGTGTTGAATTTGCAGTGCCCATCTCCTACTAGAGAAGATAAGTATACAGCTGGGTATAAAAGTGTGAAAAACAGAACTTAGTTCAAGACAAAAATTTGGAGTTATCAACGTATACATGGTAAAAGAACCTGCAGCATGGGATCATTTAGAGACAGGGCAAGTGATGGTCTTGAGAAACTCCAATCAAGAGGTCAAGGAAAAGAAGAAAGTCTAGAAAAGAAGATTGATTAAATGGTCACAGTTAGGGAGAAACCAGAACAAAGTGGCATCCCCAAAGCCAAAAGAAGAAAGTTTCAAGACAAGTTCAATTATTAACACTGTTAAGTAAAATAAGGACAGAAAAGAAATATGCTCACCAAATTTAGCAATATGGAAATCTGAGAGCTGTTTCCTTGGAATGATAGAGATGGAAAAGTAGACTGAAGTTAGCTGAAAAATAAATAGGAGGTGAACAGCAAAGACAGTGAGCAAACTGTTTAACAGTTACTTAGTTGTGAATAGATAGAAAGAGAGGGTGATAACTACAGGACAATGTAGAGTCCAACAATGTCTTTTAAAGATGAGAGAGACTACAGCATGTTTAAGTGCTGCTGAGAAGATCCAGTAGAGGCAGAAATTTAAAGTACAGTAAGGAAAGGTACTTGAGAAGACTAGAGGAAATGGGATCCAGAGTATTTGTTCAGTGAGGCAGCTCCTCAATTGCAATAGGAGGTGAGGATGAGTGTGGATTCTGGTAATTTTATAGATTTGTCAGTGGCAATTTGAGGCAAGAAAATACGATTTTTTCTACTTGTGTTAACTAAGACTTAGAAGAGGGAGGAGAGGGCAAAGGTTTGAAAAGCAGGGAAATAATCTAAATTGTTACTGAATAGAGAAGAGAAGTGAAGTGACTAGTACAGTAGGGCAAAAACATGGAAATCAGGTAGTGCTGAGGGCCTAATGAGATGCATTATTTATGAAGGTACAGATCTACCAAGTTGTATGATTTTCTTTGGCTGTGCTCATTCACTTGCACAAAGACAGGCATAAAAACAGTTTCATCCTTGGTTGGAATATTTCAGGGTAAGATGAAGAACATCTTAATGTTCTTAAGGGTAATGATTTAAGGGTTTTAGCAAGAGTGTGATTGGAAAGATGGATTGTGGAAACTAAGAAGAACAGAAAAAGAAGTGAAGACAAGGAGGAAGGCTGAAGTACTAGAGAAAGCAGGTACAACAAAGAATTGGAGATTTTGGGGGAGTTTAAAAAAACCCACAAATATATAAAGCAAGAAAAGTTGAAAGGATGATTTATGGCTAAAGACCAGAGTCTATCAATTAAAGATTTCAGAAATATCTAGTGATAAGTAACATCTGGAGTGTGAAAGTTCAAATGGTGCCTGATAAGGGCTGAGGAATGGTCATTGGACAGGAAAAATCTTTGCCAAACCCTAGATCAAGGTCTGTGAACTTCTAGTGTCTTCCAGACATCTCAAGCAATGTATAGGTTTTGAAGTTGGGTGACCTTTTTTTAGCTGCAGGCAATTTGACTTCCCTGAAACTTCAAAATTGGGCTGGGCCAGCAGGGAATGAAACAGAGAAAAACATTCATACCAACTAATTATCGTAGCCTAGACTCAAATTTTCACAAAATAGCAGATATGGGAGAAACTATTCCTAGCCAATTCTAGTCAGAAGGTAGTTCCAAAGATCAAATTGATTTTTAAGATACATGCTTTGTCTCCCTAGCTAAATCGTAATTGTCTCCTAGACCAAGCAGAGATATGGTAGTTACCAAATGATACAGCTGAAATACCTAAGAAGCTACCTTTGGGTCTTGCAAATAAATGCTGTTTATTCCAAACACTCCATCTGTCAGAAGCATAACTAACTTCCTGACTGCCCAGGAGTTATCTGATTTTTAACTGGTGCTTTAAAATACCTTTAGAGATACCAATGTTACATAAACATCCAATTTATTGATCTTTTGCAAATTGAACTAAAACTAATAAGGTCAATTACTTGGGAAAAATACTTTTAAATGACAACAATTTATAGCAGTAGTGAATTCAAAAGACTACTATAATTACGAAACTTCTAGTCATTCATCTATTAAACCACTGCCTTTGTAAGGGAAGAAACATTAAGCTTGTTAATTAAACTATCTTTTTATGTAAACATCCCCCAAACCCTCCATTATACACTCATATTAATAAAGCACAACAGATTTATTTTATTCAGATTTATTGTGTTCATATTTATTTGCATGAAAGGAAAACTTATGTCTCAGTATTTTTAAAAAGGTAGGTCACAGTCATTTAGTTATATATTTAGATAGAATATATATTTAATTGTATAAAAATTCAAGTCAGATTAAAACTGAATTCTCTATCAGAGCTACATGTTCTTAAATGAGGTAACAGATGTATAACTATCATTAAGGAATATTCCAAAAACTCATTATAGCCTCCTGTAACAATTCTCATTATGATGAAATTTTTAAAGGAACTCAAATCTCTCTTGCCATGAGTCTCCAGACTTGTTTTATCATCCAAAAACTGAATTGGTACACTTCAAGCAAATAGCTACTAGGTTCTACCTCAGAATTTTCTGCCTTCAGACTAAAATTACATTAGATATTATGCCTTTTTCTATTTGCTAACTAAATAAGAGATGTCTCAATTCCTTTCTACGTTCAGGAGCCCCTAACCACTGTAACTGTTTATCAAAGACTACCAAGTAAAGACAGATTAAATTTATGATTCTTTAAACAGCCTATTTAGAAATATCCAAACTAAGATAGCTCAGTACTTGGCATATAGTTTGTGAACATAAAGTACACCAGAACCTTGATGAAACACTAACAAAAGTAGGACAATAACGACAATAACGACTACACCAAACTAAAAAGCTTCTGTACAGCAAAGGGTACCACCAACAGAGCAACAAGGCACCCTACAGTATGGGAGAATATATTTGTAAACCATTTATCCAATAAGGGGCTGACATTCAAAATATATAAAAAACTCATAAGCCTTAACACTCATTCTCCCCCCCCCCAAAAAAAACCAAATAACCCCATGAAAAAATAAGCAGAGGACCTGAACAGACATTTTTCCAAAGAAGAAACACAGATGATTAACAGGTACATGAAAAGATGCTCCACAGCACTAATCATCAGGGAAATGCAAATCAAAACCACAATGACAGATATCACCTCACACCAGTTAGAATGGCCACTATCCAAAAAATAAGAAATGTGTTGGCGACGATGTGGAGAATGGTAACCCCCCTACACGACTGGTAGGAATGTAAATTGATGTGGCCATAGTGGAAGCAGTATTGAGGTTCCTCAACTAACTAAAAATAGAAATATTATCTGACCCAGTAATTGCACTTTCAGGAATTTACCTGAAGAAAATAAAATCGCTGATTCGAAAAGATAAATGCAAATATATGTTTATTGCCACATTATTTACAATAGCCAAGATATGGAACAACCTAAATGTCCATCAACAGATGAATGGATAAAGAAGATGTGGTACATAAACACAATGGAATATTACTCAGCCATAAAAAAAGAAACAAATCCTGCCATTTGTGGTGATATGGATGGATCTAGAGGGTATTATGCTAAGTGAAAAAAGCCCTGGTGGAGAAAAATAAATACCATGATTTCACTTATTTGTGCAATCTAATAACAAACAAAACATAATGAATAAAACAGCAGTAAATTCATTAAAAAAAAGTAGGACACTTCTTTAAAAAAATTAATTCATGCTGAGTTTTACTACTACTGTACCTGACCTAAAGTTGTACTTTATCACTCTCATAGTCTTTTCTTATCTAAAGAAAATGATAAAGGAAAAAGAATAGTCTGAGGTAGAGTTTATAGAACATCCAATATAACACATGGAAAGTACATTTCAGCACCACTAATTTGTAAGAACAATATGGATTATCTAAGGTCAAGAAATGATCTATACATTCATCCTGAAAACTTCACAGTTTAAAAACAAGACAACTATAATGATAAAAAAATTCATATAAACAAAATAATGGCCTTTTCTAGAACTTCAAATGCATATATGAACACCAATTGCTAGCTCTATAAAAAATTAGCCTGACACTCCACACCCATTATAATCAGCACTAAGGTAATCAGATCTGGTTGGCTTTGAATTCTGTTTCCAGTTTCACAGCTCCCTTCTGCATGCACCCTTTAAAGCAAATAGCTTACTGCGTGGTGTTATCTTTGGCAACATTAAAGCTTCATTTTTATACCATGATTATAGAAGTCTATTATTCAAGTTCTTTGAAAGTGAAGATTAGAGGAAAAGGGATTGCCTGGATTTTATTTTACTGCAATTTCAAAACAGTTTACTTACCTTTCCCATAAATGCTATGTTTAGCAAACACTGATAAATATGCCTTTATTTGATAAGAAGATTAAGATGAAAAGAAACTGAACTCACTACTAGACCCAAAAAGCAAATTAAACTAGCCATGAGATTTCATTTTGCAACCAGTAGTGTACCAAAAAATTCAAGTGAGGTTAAATCACTAGTAGAAGTTTGGGTACAAAAGACAACCCACGATTCACCAACTCCCCTCCTCTCCCAATAAACTTACATATAAAAGTATGCAACTATGCAGGCACTAAGAAAAATATGGAAAGATACCCACAAAAGTTACTTAGCACAAGAGACATGCAGGTGGAAGGGCCTTAGTAAAAAAGAGGCAGGCAAGCAAAAAACCTAAAAAAAATTGCAATTAAAATGTTATGATTCCACTTACATATGTATATATATAAATTACGTGTGTGTCTTATTTGCAAAAAAAAAATTGGGGGAAAAGAAAGCAATTAGATCCATAATACTAAGTTGCTTTTTTAAGTGGAAAAGGAAAAATCAAAATAATATACATATTCTACTACAGTAAAGACAATTTGTTTCTATTAGCAAAGAGAAATGGGGAATGATTATATAAGAAGCTAATGCTGATTCCTTCAATGGGATGGAACGAGAATGGCAGCTTTGCCTCCGTCAGTTTTTCAAATGTACCATTCTACTTTAAACATGCAAGACTTTTGTTGTCAAATATACGTACCTTGACCTTGCCATACTTTAGAAGGTATTACTAATATTTTGTCACAGGATGCAGAAGGCTGGATCCACCGCCAAACTAGAAAATCTGTGCCACCTATTCTTCGCGTTTCTGTACGAACTCTAGACTCATTAGCAGCAAGGAAGTCAATAGCTCTATCCCAGACTTTCCTCATTTTTTTCCTGTCATGTGAACAAATTGACAAATTTACTATCATCTTGCCTTGTCATCTCTTTCAAATATTAGTAATTGAACAAAGTAGTTGTTAACTCTGGCTGTTCTTATCACTACTTAGGAAGTTTTCTCAAATGTGACTGAGATGCCTGCATCTCACCACCTCAGATTTACTGAATTTTGATTTCCATAGGTGGAAAATAAGCATCAGTTATTTTTCCCCCTAAAAGCTCCACTGGTGTTCTGATGTGTTGCTAGGTGAAGAATGCTGCTTTAGGATATGGCATCATCTTTTATTTTTCAGGAAGTTATAATTTAGTTCTTTTATTTAAAAAACTTTGTTAAAAACAAAAAGTAAAGACATAATTAGTAAAACACTACTGACTATTGTTTGTTTCTTTATCAAGATAAAATTAAAGGAAATAAGGTCGAGATTGACAACAAAGAATCAAAAATGTGTAGGAATGAGAATGATTTAGAAATCCAGTTGTCTCCTATGCCACTCAAAATCAGGAGAATAACAAAGGACTACTTAGAGGGTTTAAGTACAAAAATAAAGCTCATACACTAAAGCAGGTCTAGCTGAGAAGGATCACAACTCTCAACATAATTTTTACAACTGTAGAAGACACCAACATTCTGATTTACTTCATAATGCTTTGAACACACCTGTCATTAGGTTGTATTAAAGAATCTTGCACATGTGGAATTGGCATATATGGTTGTAAATCTTTATTTTCCTGACATGCTTCATTATGACTTCGTAAAACATCTGAAAATAATTAAACAAATTTACAAATCAATCAATCACTGGGCATTATGTTGCAGTTTATCACATAATGACTATTCTAGGAATAGTTTATTATTACAGATACAATACCTATAATCTTTACCACCATATCATACATCTGCCTTGTTTCCTCTTCCTCTTTTGTCCAGCGATATTTCATGTAACGCAGAACAACACAGACCATCACTACACCTGCAATGTTTATATATTTTGTGTTTTAAAAATTGTGGTCAACAGCATTCAACAACACTCATTGCAACCTGAAGTAACTGGGTCAGTTATTAAATCAGGTATAAACAAAATAAAGAAAAAAGAAACTTAACAGTTTATACAATGTTTATTTTCATTGCAATAATGGGATAATGAAAAAGTCTTCAAGACAGTGGGTTCAATTAGCTACATAATTAAAACTACATAGAAAAATTTAATAGTAAACATTTTCCAGAGTTACACTTAATCTCTCTAAACACCCATTTCTTCCATTAGGTTAAGTGAACGTTTAAATTCTGTTTTTTTAAACAAAGTAACTATGTTGCACAAACTAATTCCTTTACAGCATTAAACTACTTAAAAAGTAAGTTTGATGAGACTATAACATACATCTTACATTTAAAAAATGATTATTTTTAAAGAACCTGGACAGAAAAAAAATTAGTATTTCTAAAATGCCTATTATCAATCAAAAGTCACAAAAAATTCAAGGATCTGAGTGAAAATTTTAATTTGGGTAATTGGTATTTTTTAATTAAAAATTTTAATGAACTTAATTTAAATATTGTTATTATAAAAATAAGCTTAATTTTATTGTTTCATTTTCTAAAGTAGATTTCTAACTATGCAATACACTTACTTTTTCTGTGACAGTCTTATGACAAAGTTTTATTCCTACCCTTTCTAGCACTGTTTTCTAAGCCCTTAGAGTGCTGACATTTTAAAAAACCTTCAATGTTATTGTACCTTACTGAAGACTTTGGATATAATTTATAATATTACCATCACCAAAGTAAATTCTCAACCCTATAATTTGATGAAATACAGACACAAAATTCTAGACTACAACGTATCTTCTTTCTCATCTTAACAACTTACCTAAGCATAACAACAATAACCTGTGGGTGACAGTAATAAAAGCACGTCGAAAACGACACCAGAAAGACATCTGTGGCCTTGTGGACTGTAAAAACTGCACATCGGTTATATTTGTCAATTTTTCCTCAGGGCCATAACCAACACACCTATTTAAAAATAAGGGAGAGTTTAGAGTCAAAATTATTTCTTATACTACAAAATGGTCTAAGTAATTAAATTCTTCACCTTATTCCAACATCTTTTCCATTTTCTAAAATCCACTGCAATGAAGTGTTAAATATATCTTCATATTCAGGATCTAAATCCTAATAAGATAAAATAGAGAAAATAACTGTTCTTAATAATTCTCTTTCACCTGACTCTTTGTCTAAGTTGCTCTATAAATATCATACTTTATACAGCACTTTCAGCTATATAACAAAAATATATTACCCATTACAGAAAAATAGAAGGAGAAAAAAATCACCATTTCCCCACTACCCTGAGACCCAGTTAATATTCTGCTCTGTTTTCTTTCGAGTTTTTTACATTACCAGACTTGGTGTTCTTTTAATTTGTTATTTGTTTTATAAGTCATATGATAAGGGTGAATTAATCTATCCCCCTTTTTTATGGAACACTATTTTTAGATGAACAAATAATAAACCATTCAGACTAGGCTGTTTCACAGACATATTCTCAATGAGTAAATGAAGCAAGACCATCAATTCAAGAAAAACAAATAACTGTTTTTCAAACTTCCAATAATAATATTCAAGCTTTCAAATGAAAAGTAGAATTTTGAAAAACTTGCACCCATTACTATGCCCTTGACAGCTTCACAATACTTGTAAACCTTTGCAAATAGAATGGGTGTGATATGAAAGAACGTGGCTTTTGAGTAGTGTAACAAAATGTGTCAACATTTGGAAGACCTGTATAACCTAGTAAACCACTGTTTTCCAAATAACCAGTGCATAAGTTATAAAATCTAATTAGTATAAAGTACCTAATTACTTTAGAGATAGAGTTCACTGATAAAAGATAGATGAAAAGTTAACTGATAGGGTTTCAAATTCCACATTGCACCTAATCTTTAAAAAATGGCAACTTGTAAAGTTTTGGTGTAGTACCAAAGAAGAATATTTACAATTATCTGAAATAAGTATTAAAATACTCTTCCTTCTTAGACTACCTATCTGTGTGAGGCTAGATTTTTTTACGTACTTCAACCAAAACATTCCCAACAGATTGAATGCAGAAGTAGATGAGAAACCAGTTCTTTTGTTAAGCTAGATATTACAGATCTGCAAAAATGTAAAACAATGCCACTCTCACTAAATGTTTTTATTTTGGAAAATAAAATTATTTTTCATAAAAATACTTTATGTTAACATGTAAGTTCATTATTATTTTAAATAATTAAAAACTATTTTTGTTTTAATATCTAATATGGTAAATACATATCTAAATGTAAATATATTCCACAAACAAAGGCATCTAGGGTCCTTGCTAATTTTAGTAATAGGAAAGAGTCCTGAAACCAAAAAGTATAAGAACTGCTATATACAGGTAGATTGTTTTATTAAATCAAAATATTAAAAGTGGTATCACATTATGTATATGATTTGTCTACCCGCTTTTTTCAGAATGAGGTATTGTGTCAATGTCAGTACACATGAAAAAACCCCAAATTTTTTCCAGCAAAATAATACTTCACTGTATGGTTGTTTTATATTTTAATCAATCCCCTATTGATGAATGTTTAGAGTCCCAATTATTTTCATATATCAAGTAATAATATAACAAACATCCTTGAAAATTCTTTCATTCAACAAATACTTATTGAGGGCCCACTATGTGCCAGGTACTGCTCTGGGATCTAGAAATGTAGCACTACACAAAACTGTCAAAATTCCTTGAGTTAATGGAGCTTATATTCTATTCAAAAGTATGTCTTTATCTACTTTTTGAAGTGTAAAGAATGAACTTTCAAAAGTAGAAACGTCATTTTAAAAAATCCCTTTAAAAGAAGAATTTTAAAAGTAATAGTTATTATATTTAATCAGCAGATTCTTCAGCATTGGAAATTATAAGTTTCTATTTCATCAGTACAATTTACTTCCTAATTATGAAACTGACAACTTAGTTTAATATATTAAACTTGAAAATGCAATAAAAAGTTTAATGAAGCAGAACTAATTTTACTACTCATCATTATTTATGTGTAACTACAAGAATTTTTCAGATGGCAAAGATAACCATAGGCTAAGGAAAAAAGTGTGATCATTTCAGCATTATTTATAAATATCAAAAATGTACAGCCAATATAAGTATTTAATAACTGAGATGGCTTACATGAGATCATTTCAATGGCGATATTATGAATTCAGAAATGACATGAGAGTTTAATAGCTATAAGCTTAAAACAGTAAAAGTACACTAAATTAATATATATTCATCTATATGAAAGATTAATAAAAATTAGAAATGAAAAAAGTGATTTTTAAATTTTAGTATTGCTTGAAAATATACAGTAAAGTTATGCAAAAATAATGTCAGGCAATTACTATTTTAACAGTTTTAAATACACTACTAGAAATCACTGTGTATAACTACCACCAAATGGAATTCATATTCCTTTGCTCTAAAATTACACAAGAGCTCTGAAGAAGGAACATCAAAGAGAACACACCTGTGATAACACTGAATGGATTAGAATTAGATAAAATACTAGCTACACAGAACTTTGAAAAGCCAGGAAGCAAGAATAATAGGTTATCCATGGAGCTGGAGACACTGAATTGGTTCCTCTTTGTTAAAGACAGGTTTTTAAAAATAATTTTATACTCAGTACCTTTCAAAGACTTTATCCTTCAAAGAGACAGACACTATAGCATCCTTCAAAGACATGGATATTTTTAAAATAAATGAAATCTATATGTTATAGTTACCTGTGTTTATATACATGCTCATCAGCATATATTAGTAAAATATGCAGAATATTCTGATATTTTTGCTGTGCTACATAGAGCATTGATGGCTAGACTGCAAAGGTAAGGTTTCAAATAATGTAAAAACAAATTTCTAAGTTTTTTAGTTTTGTATCTTAAGTATAAAAATTTTAGTAGGAGGCTGAAGACATAAAAATACCATTACTGCCCTCACTCATCATCCTTAAAAATGTACATAATGGTTCAAATTAAGAAGGACACCTACTTTAATAAGCTAAGTATGTGAGGGAATAAGCTTAAAACTGCTAGTTATAAAATAAGGGTAAGAAAAGGGTATTTGTTGTTATTTTTCCCACTTTCTGTTTTCCTTTCCATGTTAATACCATTCTATATCTGCTTGCTATCTGGAATACAAGAGAACCATGTAATGCTCCTATATGAATATACATTTCAAAAACCAACTGATGATTTATTTAAAACCTTATTAAAGATTAATTAGGATGAAGTCTTAAAAAAGTCATTATTTCCACAAATATTCTACACAATACATAGAATACTATAGTATAAAATGAAATTTTCATAGAAGTAATGCAGAATTTTTGTAGAAGCTGAATTTTTTCTGGCTTATGCTCAGCTCATGCTAACACCTGTAGCATAAATAGCATCTACCTGGTCTAAGAATCTGAAGTGTTTTATTACTAGCTTTTTGTAGCCACCTAGAAAGCTGTGAGGCAGGGATGGGCCAACTTTTCTATAAAGGGCCAAGAGTAAATATTTTAAGATTTGGAGCCATATACATTCCTAGTCTTTATCATTTTTCTTTTTTAAACCCTTAAAAATGTGAAACCAAAGCTAGCAAGCTGCACAAAAACAGGTTCAGGGTGGTAGCTTGCCAACCCGAGGTAAAGCATTCCTTCATCACAAAATGCCTATGTTCTAAAAACTTATGACAGAGACGGAGCCAAGATGGCAGTGTGAGTAGAGCAGCGGAAATCTCCTCCAAAAACCATATATATTTTTGAAAATACAACAAATATAACTCTTCCTAAAAGAGAGACCAGAAGACACAGGACAACAGCCAGACTACATCCACGCCTGCGAGAACCCAATGCCTCGCAAAGGGGGTAAGATACAAGCCGCGGCCCAGTGGGACCTGAGCGCCCCTCACCCCAGCTCCCGGCGGGAGGAGAGGAGTTGGAGTGGGGAGAGAGAGGGAGCCCAGGACTGCTAAACAGCCAGCCCTAGCCATCCACACTGGAGCGCAGACACACAGTGCGTGTGTGGGGTGCTGAAAACTAGGGAAACAGGACAGTAAGACCTGTGAGTGGGTCCCCGCAGCCGGCGCCCCTGGGACAAAGAGAAGTGAGTGCTTTCTGAAAGTCTTAAAGGGACAGTGACCCCACAGCAGGATGGAAGCATCCCGGGACACTTAGGCTAGCAGCTAGGAAACCCAGGGAACTCCGGGTGCCCTAACCCCATGGGCAGCAGCGCAACTCAGACGCCCCTCACGGAGATAAACAGCATCCCAGCCGTTTCCCCTCCAATGCAGCTCGGCCATATTGGAGCAGCAGCCTGAGGCAGGCCACGCCCACAGCAACCTCAGAGCTAAACTCCACAGTGGCCGGGCAAGAATCAGAGGCCCCATCTGAGCGCAGCTGCCCAATACAAGCCACTAGAGGTCACTGTTCCCCCAGGAGAGGAAGCCCACAAACCAGCAAGAAGGGACCTTCTCCCAGCCGACACATGTGCCAGCTCCACACAATTAACTCTATCGCCACGAAAAGACAGAAGAGTTTGATACAGACCAAATTCACAGAGTCAACACCAGGGAAGGAGATAGACCAAACCAATCTTCCTGAAAAAGAATTCAAAATAAAGGTCATAATCATGCTGACAGAGCTGCAGAGAAATATGAAAGAGCTAAGGGATGACATCCAGAGGGAGATTACACAAATGAAACAATCTCTGGAACGATTTATAAGTAGAATGGATAAGATGCAAGAGGCCATTGATGGAATAGAAACCAGAGAACAGGAACGCATAGAAGCTGAGGCAGAAAGAGATAAAAGGATCTCCAAGATGAAACAATATGAAGGGAACTGTGTGACCAATCCAAAAGGAACAATATCCGCATTATAGGGGTATCAGAAGAAGAAGAGAGAGAAAAAGGGATAGAAAGTGTATTTGAAGAAATAATTGCGGAAAACTTCCCCAAACTGGGGGAGGAAATAATCGATCAGACCATGGAACTCCCAACAGAAGGGACCCAAGGAAGACAACACCAAGACAAATAATTAAAACGGCAGAGATCAAGGTCAAGGACAGAGTTTTAAAGACAGTGTGAGAGAGAACAAAGGTCACCTACAAAGGAAAACCCATCAGGCTATCATCAAGCTTCTCAACAGAAACCTTACAGGCCAGAAGAGAATGGCATGATATGCTTAATGCAATGAAACAGAAGGGCCTTGAAACAAGAATACTGTATCCAGCACGATTAACATTTAAATATGAAGGAGGGATTAAATAATTCCCAGACAAGCAAAAGTTGAGGGAATTTGCCTCCCACAAACCACCTCTACAGGGTATTTTAGAGGGACTGCTCTAGATGGGAGCACTCCTACACTAAATAGATGTCACCAGACAAAATAAAATCACAGCAAAGAAAGCAGAACAACCAAATACTAACTAAAGGCAAAAAATTAAATCAACTACCCACAAAAGCAGTTAAAGAAAACACAAAAGAGCACAGAATAAAACAACCAACATATAAAGAATGGAGGAGGAGGAATAAGAAGGAAGAAAAATAAAGAATCACCAGACAATGTTTATAACAGCTCAACAGATGAGGTAAGTTAGACAGTAAGATACTAAAGAAACTAACCTTGAACCTTTGGTAACCACGAATCTAAAGCCTGCAATGGCAATAAGTACATGCCTTTCAATAGTCACCCTAAATGTAAACAGACTGTACGCACCAAACAAAAGACACAGAGTAAAAGAATGGATAAAAAAGCAAGACCCATCTATATGCTTGCTTCCAAGAGACTCATCTCAAACCCAAAGACATGCACAGATGAAAAGTCAAGGGATGGAAAAAGATATTTCATGCAAACAACAGAGAGAAAAAAGCAGGTGTTGCAGAACTAGTATCAGACAAAATAGATTTCAAAACAAAAGAAAGTAACAAGAGATAAAGAAGACACTACATAATGATAAAGGGCTCAGTCCAACAAGAGGATATAACCACTATAAATACATATGCACCTAACACAGGAGCACCAGCATATGTGAAACAAATACTAACAGAACTAAAGGAGGAAATAGAATGCAATGCATTCATTTTGGGAGACTTCAACACACCACTCACTCCAAAGGACAGATCCACCAGACAGAAAATAAGTAAGGACACAGAGGCACTGAACAACACACTAGAACAGATGGACCTAATAGACATCTATAGAACTCTACATCCAAAAGCAACAGGATGCACATTCTTCTCAAGTGCACATGGAACATTCTCCAGAATAGACCACATACTAGGCCACAAAAAGAGCCTCAGTAAATTCCAAAAGACTGAAATCCTATCAACCAACTTTTCAGATCACAGAGGTATAAGACTAGAAATAAATTGTACCAAGAAAACAAAAAGGCTCACAAACACATGGAGGCTTAACAACATGCTCCTAAATAATCAATGGATCAACAACCAAATTAAAATGGAGATCCAGCAATATATGGAAACAAATGACAACAACACAAAGCCCCAACTTCTGTGGGACGCAGCAAAAGCAGTCTTCAGAGGAAAGTGTATAGCAATCCAGGCATATTTAAAGAAGGAAGAACAATCCCAAATGAATGGTCTAATGTCACAATTATCGAAATTAGAAAAAGAAGAACAAATGAGGCCTAAGGTCAGCAGAAGGAGGGACACAATAAAGATCAGAGAAGAAATAAGTAAAATTGAGAAGAATAAAACAATAGCAAAAATCAATGAAACCAAGAGCTGGTTCTTCGAGAAAATAAACAAAATAGATAAGCCTCTAGCCAGACTTATTAAGAGGAAAAGAGAGTCAACACAAATCAACAATCAGAAACGAAAAAGGAAAAATCACGACAGACCCCACAGAAATACAAAGAATTATTAGAGACTACTATGAAAACCTATATGCTAATAAGCTGGGAAACCTAGGAGAAATGGAAAACTTCCTAGAAAAATACAACCTTCCAAGACTGACCAAGGAAGAAACAGAAAACCTAAACAGACCAATTACCAGCAACGAAATTGAAGCGGTAATCAAAAAACTACCCAAGAACAAAACCCCGGGGCCGGATGGATTTACCTCGGAATTTTATCAGGCACACAGAGACGACATAATACCCATTCTCCTTAAAGTGTTCCAAAAAATAGAAAAAGAGGGAATACTCCCAAACTCATTCTATGAAGCCAACGTCACCCTAATACCAAAACCAGGCAAAGACCCCACCAAAAAAGAAAACTGCAGACCAATATCCCTGATGAACGTAGATGAAAAGTACTCAACAAAATATTAGCAAACCGAATTCAAAAATACATCAAAAGGCGCATGACCAAGTGGGATTCATCCCAGGGATGCAAGGATGGTACAACATTCAAAAATCCATCAACACCATCCACCGCATCAACAAAAAGAAGGACAAAAACCACATGATCATCTCCATAGATGCTGAAGAAGCATTCAACAAAATTCAACATCCATTCATGATAAAATCTCTCAGCAAAATGGGTATAGAGGGCAAGTACCTCAACATAATAAAGGCCATATATGATAAACCCACAGCTAACAACTAAAAGCTAACAGCGAGAAGCTGAAAGCTTTTCCTCTGAGATCAGGAACAAGACAGAGATGCCCATTCTCCCCACTGTTATTTAACATAGTTCTGGAGGTCCTAGCGACAGCAATTAGACAAAACAAAGAAATATAAGGAATCAAGATTGGTAAAGAAGTTGAACTGTCACTATTTGCAGATGACATGATATTGTATATAAAAAACCCTAAAGACTCCACTCCAAAACTACTAGAACTGATACTGGAATACAGCAAAGTTGCAGGATACAAAATTAACACACAGAAATCTGTGGCTTTCCTATACACTAACAATGAGCTAATAGAAAGAGAAATCAGGAAAACAATTCCATTCACAACTGCATCAAAAAGAATAAAATACCTAGGAATAAACCTAACCAAAGAAGTGAAAGACCTATACTCTGAAAACTACAAGTCACTCTGAAGAGAAATTAAAAAGGACACTAACATATGGAAACTCATCCCATGCTCTTGGCTAGGAAGAATTAATATCGTCAAAATGGCCATCCTGCCCAAAGCAATATACAGATTTGATGCAATCCCTATTAAATTACCAACAACATTCTTCAATGAACTGGAACAAATAGTTCAAAACTTCATATGGAAACACCAAAGACCCTGAATAGCCAAAGCAATCCTGAGAAAGAAGAATAAAGTGGCGGGGATCTCACTCCCCAACTTCAAGCTCTACTACAAAGCCATAATAATCAAGACAATTTGGTACTGCCACAAGAACAGAGCCACAGACCAGTGGAACAGATTAGAGACTCCAGACATTAACCCAAACATATATGGTCAATTAATATATGATAAAGGAGCCATGGACATACAATGGGGAAATGACAGTCTCTTCAGCAGACGGTGCTGGCAAAACTGGACAGCTATATGGAAGAGAATGAAACTGGATCACTGTCTAACCCCATACACAAAAGTAAATTCGAAATGGATCAAAGACCTGAATGTAAGTCATGAAACCATAAAACTCTTAGAAAAAAACATAGGCAAATATCTCCTGGACATAAACATTAGTGACTTCTTCATGAACATATCTCCCCGGGCAAGGGAAACAAAAGCAAAAATGAACAAATGGGACTATATCAAACTGAAAAGCTTCTGTACAGCAAAGGACACCATCAATAGAACAAAAAGGTACCCTACAGCATGGGAGATTATTTTCATAAATGACAGATCCGATAAAGGCTTGACATCCAAAATATATAAAGAGCTCATGCTCCTCAACAAACAAAAAGCAAATAATCCAATTAAAAAATGGACGGAGGAGCTGAACAGACAGTTCTCCAAAGAAGAAATTCAGATGGCCAACAGACACATGAAAAGATACTCCACATCGCTAGTTATCAGAGAAATGCAAATTAAAACCACAATGAGATATCACCTCACACCAGTAAGGATGGCTACCATCCGAAAGACAAATAACAACAAATGTTGGCGAGGTTGTAGAGAAAGGGGAACCCTCCTACACTGCTGTGGGAATGTAAATTAGTTCAACCATTGTGGAAAGCTGTATGGAGGTTCCTCAAAATGCTCAAAATAGAAATACCATTTGACCCAGGAATTCCACTTCTAGGAATTTACCCTAAGAATGCAGCAGCCCAGTTTGAAAAAGACAGATGACCCCTATGTTTATCGCAGCACTATTTACAATAGCCAATAAATGGAGGCAACCTAAATGTCCATCAGTAGACGAATGGATTAAAAAGATGTGGTACATATACACATTGGAATGTTATTCAGCCATAAGAAGAAAACAAATCCTACAATTTGCAACAACATGGATGGAGCTAGAGGCTCTTATGCTCAGTGAAATAAGCCAAGCGGAGAAAGACAAATACCAAATGATTTCACTCATATGTGGAGTATAAGAACAAAGAAAAACTGAAGGAACAAAACAGCAGCAGAATCACAGAACCCAAGAATGGACTAACAGTTACCAAAGGGAAAGGGACTAGGGAGAATGGGAGGGTAGGGAGGGATAACGGCAGGGAAGAAGAAAGGGGGTATTATGATTAGCATGTATAAGTTGGGGGGGGATGGCATGGCTTTGCAACACAGAGAAGACAAGTAGTGATTCTACAACATCTTACCATGCTGATGGACAGTGACTGTAATGGGGTTTGTGGAGGGGACTTGGTGAAGGGGGGAGCCTAGTAAACATAATGTTCTTCATGTAATTGTATATTAATGATAACAGAATTTTTTTAAAAACTTATGACAAAAATTGGGAGGAAACAAAGTTTTAAGTTTTTAAAGCAGGTTTATTATTATTACTTACTACTATTTACTTATAGGTCAGTCAACACACTGCTGCTTCTTATAATTCTTTCTAAATTCAAAGTATTTTTTCCCAAATCTTTAGCAAATCTATTTTAGCACATTACATGCATATACACACTCATACATATGGACGCATCCCTGATTTCCAATTCTAAATTTACCTTAAAGACCAAAAATGTGTACTTTAAAATCCATGTCAGATGTTTTGATTTGGATTATAGTTTCAAAGTGTAAGCATAATACTGTTTCATGTGAAAGACTCAGATCATTAAGTAAAACAACAAAACATTAGTAAAGAGGGAGAAAGACACTGGTACAGGGAGAATGAAGCAAATATTAAAAACTTATGGGGCTAATTGAAAAATAGATAATTTATATGGTGGTAATACCTATGTGGCTTTCCAGTTAGCGAATATTCTGGTTAACTGTGAGATGATAAAGACTATACATCAGATGCTACCTTTTAAATCAATTAAAATATGACACAGAGAAATCAATACAAGAGTAAATATGATTTAATTCTTGATGATTCAGTGGGAACTTGATCTTTCACCTCCAGGAATAATTGGAAAGAATAGTCTTTCAAAATCAAGCAGGTATGGGATCAGTTCATGACTCCATTACTGACTAGTTATATATATATATATATAAAACCTTAAGTGGAGACAAGAGAAAATACCTCATTTATGCAGATGTATTTGATCACTAGTTTGCTCACTTCTTCAGATTCTAACCCTTCTTCAGGGTCATTCCCTTGCCCACTCAGTAGGTAGAGCTGGGAGTTAGCAACCCAGTCCTTCCATCTAAGAGGCAGAACGGTATTGAGAAGAGCACATACTTTGATTCTATTTTCAGTTCCATCCCTTCCTAGTTGAATGACCCAATCATTAAACCCCTTGGTGCTTTAGTTTCTTTATAAGGTGTGCCTGATACCGTTTAACTTGCTAGATCATTGTGAAATTAGAGGTAACATAGAGAAAGTACCAAGATAAATTGTACTTAATAAAACTATTATGAAACTTAGGCCTCATTCCATTTCTCAGATCACTTCCTCTACAAAGACACAATTTATTAACAGTGATTAGCATTCCAAGCTATCAAGCCCCATATATTGACACAATTGCAGCTATGTTCTTTCCTATTCTTTTCACAAATTTTAAACAAATATTCACTGTGTTAATGAGTCAACACATTTTGAAAGGACTTAGGAAATGAGCCATCATTCATTATATCATTCTACTGGGAAGTTATGATATAAAACTCCCCCCATTTAACTTAAAAACCAATCTACCAATCTTACCTTTTCATGAAAATAGAATGCTATGTATTTCCTAAATATTCCACCAGAGGGACCTCTTAACTTTCCGCAAAACATAACAAGCTTTCCATCTCAAAAATGATAAATAAAAAAAACCTTGGGGTTAGAAAAAGTTTTAAATTATTTAAATTAATTGTTTATTTAGGCTTCCTTTGAGGAGAGTGTGGGAGAAATAAAAGAATGGGATGTATGGAATCAAATTCAAGAAAGTAAATTCTACTGAGGCTTACGTATGAACTCATTTTACTGTCAAACATGTACTAATACTGCACTTAAAACGCACCAGAAGATGGTGAAAAAAATCATCTTACACCCATAGGAGTCCTATGCATTTTTGGTCCATTTACTCCTGAATATAAAAGCTTGTGTTGCTGGTAAATACATGAAAGGTATAATAGATCTCTCCCCATAAACAGAAAGCCTACAATATTATGTATAATCATCATTGTATGATACAAGCTTTGAACCTTTGTAGGTTCTTCCATATTTATGCTAGAACTTGGGTAAAATAAAGTAGCCAATCTTGGATAGATAGTGCTGAAACTGCCATTTATAATTAGAAAGTAATTTGGTGAGATATATTCAAACTTTTAACAAAAACCCATATTCTTTCAAGATGTAATTTTTCTTCTGGCATCATTTCCTAAGGAAATGATTAGAAAATCAAATACTATGTGCAAAGACTGTAATGTTTCATAATATGGAAAAACCACAAACCAATACAATATACTCATATAAAGAAATATTATCCAGTGATAAAAGGAAACAGTTTTCAAAAACCTGGACAATGACATGGGAAATGCCCACAATAACTTCAAGGAAAAAAATGTATAAATATTTAAGATATCAAATACTTATAAAATTTATAATGATACTAACTTTAAGGGAAAAAAATAAAAGACTAGGGAAAAATGAACCAACATGAGTGGCTAACCACCTTAGGTGGTGAATTTGAAATGTTTTGCCTTTTATTTTCTATATGATTAAATTATGAGAATGAGTTAATGTTATATTGAAAAAGTATACATTATTAAAAATGGTACTTAAAATCTCATATCTAGACCATAAAACTTTATTTTGGGGGGCAATTCCTGTATAATGCTTTTTCTTCAATGGCAGTCCAAACTGCATCTTTGATAGTGACAAGCCATACCAGGTATCTCAGTACTGAACTTGAAAATAGGCCTGCAAAACAAAAAGGCTAATAAGTGCCCATGTGTGCACTTGCATGCACCACACACACACACACACACCAAAATGCATAAAATAGAGTGACATTTTACTTCTCCATAAAACAACTTTGCTTAAGTAAGAAAAGGAAAATGCAATCTGAAACATAAATTCCAGGCCAAAGATAAGAAAGTCCTTTAAGACGGGAGGAAGTTAATATCAATTTTTTAAAGGCAGTCGCCAATTAAATATGCAGTTCCCAATTTAAACTCCTGCATGATGCTTCCAGCAACTCCTTTATAGCCAGTCTTTAAAAGAACCAATCTTCCATACCCAACTACTGCCTGGATTGGACTCTGACTTGTCCCAACTCTGGTTCTGTGTCCCTTTCTTTTTAGCTTATCCTATTGCTGACCTACAGCTGCAATCAAATGGTTTGGGGAGGGGAAAGAGAAGAGATCAATAATCCTTCCACACCACCCCCTGCCTCTTCCTCGGCTCCACCTTAACTACTGATCAAACTGTCCTTGGGCCCAATTCCCATCCCTTTGGTCCTTCAGATACAGTATTCAGCAGATTTTAAGAGTCTCCAGGTTCTTTTGAAATGTAGATTAATCTTGCTTCAGGAATTTAAGACCAGCCATAATACATATCTGTGTCATTATGTCTCAAAGAGCTAAATGAAAAAGAAAAAAAAAAGAGAGGCAGGGAAGAAGTACAAGTTGGAATCAGTTTTTCCTACTGCTAGAGTAAAGACACTTTCAAAATTTTCATAAGGAACTGCTTGCTTTGGATTCCCACTTGCTACACCCTCTTTCTGGAATTTTTTATTCTATGTCCCCTTTAGCCTACTCAATCCAATCCCTTTCTTTGCCACCACCCCCACAATCCATCTAGCAATTCTTTTTCCACCTGTTAAGACAGAACCCCATAATCAAAACCCTGCCTTATTTAAGATATTTTTGAACCCAGATTCTGCAGCTATCCAATGTATTAGTTATTTCACTATCCACAACTCTGTCTATCATCAATGTCAAATTAAAAATGAAGAAGAGAACAACGTAGGTTAAGAAACCAATCCTGTAGTATGTTATTAGAAAATTAACTTTAGAGTGATACTGGTCTAAGTAGTTAGGAAACAGAAAAAGAAAACTTGGGAAACTGTTATAATCATTAGGCACTGAGCTCGGTACTTTTTATATTCACTTAAGTCTTCCAACAACTGACAGGTGTTAATAACAGTCCCATTTTCACACTGAGAAACAGGTACAGAAAAGTAAGAGGACTTTACCAAGACACACAGCAGCTATGTGGCAGTGCTAGAATCTGAATCCACATCAAATCGCCATCATGTTATACTATCATAACATCTTATGGGTATCTACATGTAAGTCATGAGTTAAGCTAAAAACGGAATCCATATTTCTCTTTTTTGATCAGCATATCATGGGATATTGTCACCAAAACTTTGCTGAAATCCTTGGAACTACACTACTTCCTAAGTTAAAAAAAACACAAAATAAAAAAAGGGAGGGCAGGGGAAACATCAGCAAGATGACAGAATAGGAAGACTCAAGGTCCTCCTTCCCTGATGGAGGTACAAATTCAGTAATAACAATTCCCTTTGTAAAAAATCTAGAAATCAGTTAAGAGTCTCCTGTATACCAAGTGAACACAAAAGTAGCTGCATGGATACAGGAGTATTTGTAGTACTCATGCACCAGAGCACCTTCCCCTGGCACAGCCTAATGCAGTCAGGAGAAAATTCTGAACACCTGGCTTCTCCTTGAGGAAGGAAAAAGACTGAAACATATATCGAATGTTCAGACTTTTGGGGGGGGCTATTAAAGGGACAGGTTTCTCTCTTGTCTGAATCTAAGCACTGACGAATAAGAATACCAGGCTGGGTGCCGCCGGAAACAAAGGCAATGGTTTGAACTGTAGCACATACTTGCCATTGTCTCTACCTCCAATTCAGTACAGAAGGAGTGGCAGGAAAACCCCAACTCCTGGCTTCTCCCTGAGGAGGGAAAGAGTTGGAGCATGTGTCCAATATTCCAGTTTATCAGGGAGCTGCCCAAGACACTGGTCTCTGTATCACCTATTTCAAAGCACTGACAAGGTCTCACATAGTCTAGATGCCTAGGAGTTGCTGGAAAAAAAAACAAAACAACTGAATAGTCAGCTGCTGCCCGGGGGACCTGCAATACAACAGACAGACACCAGAGGGAGGAAGAGCTGACATGCTCCAGAAAAAAATGTGCAAAACCTCCCTGGCTGAGAATTATAGCCACAAATCCAAAGGAGATGCATTCACAGAAAAGGTTTGAGAGAATCCCAGAGTCTCTAACTGAGCTAACTGGTGAAGGTCTTCCCCTACACGAAGGCAATCTGTAAAGACTGGGAGATGTGGCAGTACTTTCAATTGTACAGATCCCAATACAAAGTTCAAAGAAGCAAACAGGTAAACATGGCCCAACGAAGGGAACAAAATAAATCTCTAAAACCTAACCCTAAAGCAACTGAAGTATCTAAATAACCTGAAAAAAAATTCAAAATAACTGAATGAAGATGTTCAATAAGGAAAAAGACATATGAATGAAATGAGACTATCAATACAAAAATAGAAAACATTCAAAAGAACCAAACAGACATTTTGGAGTTGAAGAATACAGTAACTGAATTGAAAAAAAAAAATCATTAGATAGGTTCAACAGCTAACTTGATCAAGCAGAAGAATCAAATAACTTGAAGACAAGTCATTTGGAATTATCCAGTCAGAAGAACTCAAAGAAAAAACAATGGGGAAAAAAGGAAAAAAGATGGTGGTGTGAGAAGAGGCAGAAACCTCCTCCCAAAACCACATATAACACGAAAATACAGCAAAATACAACTAATCCTGAAAGGGCACCCTGAAGACTGCAACAGACTGTCTACATCTGGGGAAAAGAGAGGACCTCACAAAAAAGGGTAAAGTAACAAAGCCACAATCAACCTGGATCCAAATGCTCCCCCCAACCCCAGGTCACAGGTAGGAGGAAAAGAAACAGAGCGGGGAGGGACTAGAAGCCCAGGACTGCTAAACACACAACCCAGGAGACTGTGGTCCAGTAGCATGAATCCACATTACACAGTGCTCTGGAGATTAGAGGGGTTGGAAAGCAAAGACAGGTGGAATACTCGGAGAGATTGAGATTCCAGCCGCTTGTGGAGAACAGGTACCCACACCGGCTGCTCCGGGACAAATGAAAGGCAGGCACGTTGAAAGACTTTGCAGCAGCAAGAGGGGTGCTAAAGAGACAAGGAATGTATAGAGCTTGCTACTCAAGAGAAAGGACAGGTGGACAAAATCACCTTGGCACACTCAACCCAGCAGGTTGGAAACTCTCAGGAGCTCCAGATGCTCTATTTCCCTGCTGGCAATGCAGCACTGAGGCTTCCCACTGCAATATAGGCACTCTGCAGCTCTTTCCCCCCAGAAGGCACCAGCAGACACACCTGCTACCCTCCGCCACAGTGCCAGGCCAGCCAGAGGGCGTACCGGCCTATGGCAGCTACAGGGCATAGCATAGAGGCTGATCCCTGCGTCTTCAGCCCACTGGCCCTGGCAGGAGAGGCAGGCACTGCAGCATGGAAGCAGGAAAGAGCGCTTTCCTCCTGGCAGGCACAAGGGCAGCTCTACTGCAACACCCGCCATCACTCCACGTGCTGGGCAGCTCCACAGGGTAGAGCTTCTGGGCACTAGAGGGCGCCGCCTACACAAAGTTATTCCATGGTAACCACTAGAATTATGAAACAGCAAAAGAATTTTATAAAATACAAAATCCCTCAAAGACCACAAAGAGGGCTAAGTGAAACTGAAATCACCAATCCTCTTGATAAAGATTTAAAAATAACAATAACAACCATGCTAATGGACCTACAGAAAAATATTCAAGATCTCAGGACTTCAAGAAAATAACAGAAAACTTTGAAAAATACAGTATCTGAAATGAAACATACAAAAGAGGGATTTTAAAAGCAGATTAGATGAGGGAGAGGAGAGAGTAAATGAAATAGAAATTAAAGAACAGGAAAACTAAGAAGCTGAGACAGACAGAAAAAAGGATCTCTAGGAATAAAAGAATAAAAAGAATTGGGCGACCAATACAAACAGAATATTCGCATTCTAGGGGTACTAAAAGAGGAAAAGAGAGTAAAAGGAATGGAAAGTCTCTTTAAGGAAATAATTCCTAAAAACTTCCCTAGTCTGGGGAAAGAAATAGTTTCTCAGGTAATGAAAGTGCAGAGATCTCCCAACACAAGGAGCCTTAGGAAGACAACACAAAGGCATATAATAATTAAAATGACATAGATCAGCGATCATGGGAAGATGGTGGCATGAGTAGTTCAGAGGAAATCTCCTCCCCAAAACATACATATTTATGAAAATATAATAAATACAACTATTCCTAAAAGAGACACCAGTGGATGCAGTACAACAGCCAGGAAATATCTACATCTGTGAGAACGCAACATCACACAAAGGGGGTAAGATACAAGCCGCAGCCAGGCAGGAACCAAACGCTCCCCCACACTAAAACGTGGGGGGAAGAAAGGAGTCAGAATGGGGAGGCAGTGAAAGCCCAGGACTGCTAAACAACCAGCTCTAGAAATCCGCACCCGGAATGCAGACACAAGGTGCACAGGGTGCTGGATATTAGAGAAACGGAAAAGCAAAACCTGCGGGTAGGTTCCCGTAACCGGCGCCCTTGAGACAAAAGAAAAGCGAGTGCTTTCTGCAAGTCTCAAAAGAGACAGCGACCCCATAGCTGGACGAAGTTGTCCCGGCACACTCAGCTAGAAGCTGGGAATTCCGGGGAAACTTAGGCACCCTAAACCCCGGGGAGGCAGTGCAGCTCTGAAGCCCCTCATGGCACTAAGCAGCCTGCCAGTCGTTCCTCCAACTGGCACGGACTCCGACACACTGGCACAGTTGTGGGAGAGTGGCAGCACGCGCCAGGTGCGGAGGTGCCGGAAGCGACGGGGAGCAGATCCGTGCACCAAAGGCGCCAGATGGGTCCAGTAGAGGCTTGTGTGAGCCCGCAGCGGTGCAACCGAACAGCCCGGGTGCGGCTCGCACACACCAGCGGCAGTGGAGCCAGAGGAGCGCGTAGAGGCCCGCACAGGAAAGCCCTGCGCACAGCTCCAGCAGAGCCACAGGGTGCAGGCATGATCCCAGCAGCCGACCGGAAACCCAGCCCAACGCACAGCCACCCGGACCAGACCCAAAAGCCACTGCTGCCACACAGCTGCCCAGCAGGGGCACTGCTAGCACGAGGAGCGCACCAGGCGTGCCTGCCACTATTTGAAGGGCTCCGCACTGCTCTGACGGAGACCCCGCCCACAGCAGCTTAGGGGACTAACCCCGTGGCTGCTCCAGGAGTGCGGGTAACCATCACAGGCAGCGGAGAAGGGCAAGGCATCCAGCAAGCAGGTAAGGGCATTCTTCTCCCAGCTGACACCCGCAACCTGCCTACAGCCACTGGAACCACCATGAAAAGGCAAAAAATCTAGTCCAGTCGAAGATAGTTCAAACAACACCTGAGAAAGGATCTGCAGAGACAGACCTAACCAGTCTCCCAGAAAAAGAATTCAAAATAAAAATCATAAACATGCTGACACAGCTGTAGAGAAACACGTAAGAACTAAGGATGAAGTCCAGAGGGAGATTACAAAAGTGAAACAAACTCTGCAAGGATTTATAAGCAGATTGGAAAAGATGCAAGAAACCATTGATGGAATAGAAACCAGAGAACAGGAACGCATAGAAGATAACGCAGAGAGAGATAAAAGGATCTCCAGGAATGAAAAGATATTAAGAGAACTGTGTGACCAATCCAAAAGGAACAATATCGCATTATAGGGGTACCAGAAGAAAAAGAGAGAGAAAAAGGGATAGAAAGTGTCTTTGAAGAAATGATTGCTGACAACTTCCCCAAACTGGGGGAGGAAATAGTTGCTCAGTCTGCAGAGGCACAAAGAACTCCCAACAGACGGGATCCAAAGAGGACAACACCAAGACACATAATAATTAAAATGGCAAAGACAAAGGACAAGGACAGAGTATTAAAGGAAGCCAGAGAGAGATAAAAAGGTCACCTACAAAGGAAAACCCATCAGGCTATCATCAGGCTCCTCAACAGAAACCTTACAGGCCAGAAGAGAATGGCATGATATGTTTAATGCAATGAAACAGAAGGGCCTTGAACCAAGGATACTGTATCCAGCACGATTATCAATTAAATATGAAGGAGGGATTAAACAGTTCCCAGACAAGCAAAAGTTGAGGGAATATGCCTCCCACAAACCAACTCTGCAGGGTATCTTTGAGGAACTGTCCTAGATGGGAGCATTCCTAAAAAGAGCACAGAACAAAACACCCAACATATGAAGAATGGAGGAGGAAGAAAAAGAAGGTAAAGAAATAATCATCAGACTGTGTTTACAACAGCTCAATAAGTGAGTTAAGTCAGACAGTAAGGTAGTAAACAAGCTAACCTTGAACGTTTGGTAACCACGAATCTAAAGCCTGCAATGGCAATAAGTACATGCCTTTCAATAGTCACCCTAAATGTAAACAGACTGTACGCACCAAACAAAAGACACAGAGTAAAAGAATGGATAAAAAAGCAAGACCCATCTATATGCTTGCTTCCAAGAGACTCATCTCAAACCCAAAGACATGCACAGATGAAAAGTCAAGGGATGGAAAAAGATATTTCATGCAAACAACAGAGAGAAAAAAGCAGGTGTTGCAGAACTAGTATCAGACAAAATAGATTTCAAAACAAAAGAAAGTAACAAGAGATAAAGAAGACACTACATAATGATAAAGGGCTCAGTCCAACAAGAGGATATAACCACTATAAATACATATGCACCTAACACAGGAGCACCAGCATATGTGAAACAAATACTAACAGAACTAAAGGAGGAAATAGAATGCAATGCATTCATTTTGGGAGACTTCAACACACCACTCACTCCAAAGGACAGATCCACCAGACAGAAAATAAGTAAGGACACAGAGGCACTGAACAACACACTAGAACAGATGGACCTAATAGACATCTATAGAACTCTACATCCAAAAGCAACAGGATGCACATTCTTCTCAAGTGCACATGGAACATTCTCCAGAATAGACCACATACTAGGCCACAAAAAGAGCCTCAGTAAATTCCAAAAGACTGAAATCCTATCAACCAACTTTTCAGATCACAGAGGTATAAGACTAGAAATAAATTGTACCAAGAAAACAAAAAGGCTCACAAACACATGGAGGCTTAACAACATGCTCCTAAATAATCAATGGATCAACAACCAAATTAAAATGGAGATCCAGCAATATATGGAAACAAATGACAACAACACAAAGCCCCAACTTCTGTGGGACGCAGCAAAAGCAGTCTTCAGAGGAAAGTGTATAGCAATCCAGGCATATTTAAAGAAGGAAGAACAATCCCAAATGAATGGTCTAATGTCACAATTATCGAAATTAGAAAAAGAAGAACAAATGAGGCCTAAGGTCAGCAGAAGGAGGGACACAATAAAGATCAGAGAAGAAATAAGTAAAATTGAGAAGAATAAAACAATAGCAAAAATCAATGAAACCAAGAGCTGGTTCTTCGAGAAAATAAACAAAATAGATAAGCCTCTAGCCAGACTTATTAAGAGGAAAAGAGAGTCAACACAAATCAACAATCAGAAACGAAAAAGGAAAAATCACGACAGACCCCACAGAAATACAAAGAATTATTAGAGACTACTATGAAAACCTATATGCTAATAAGCTGGGAAACCTAGGAGAAATGGAAAACTTCCTAGAAAAATACAACCTTCCAAGACTGACCAAGGAAGAAACAGAAAACCTAAACAGACCAATTACCAGCAACGAAATTGAAGCGGTAATCAAAAAACTACCCAAGAACAAAACCCCGGGGCCGGATGGATTTACCTCGGAATTTTATCAGGCACACAGAGACGACATAATACCCATTCTCCTTAAAGTGTTCCAAAAAATAGAAAAAGAGGGAATACTCCCAAACTCATTCTATGAAGCCAACGTCACCCTAATACCAAAACCAGGCAAAGACCCCACCAAAAAAGAAAACTGCAGACCAATATCCCTGATGAACGTAGATGAAAAGTACTCAACAAAATATTAGCAAACCGAATTCAAAAATACATCAAAAGGCGCATGACCAAGTGGGATTCATCCCAGGGAAGCAAGGATGGTACAACATTCAAAAATCCATCAACATCATCCACCGCATCAACAAAAAGAAGGACAAAACCCACATGATCATCTCCATAGATGCTGAAGAAGCATTCAACAAAATTCAACATCCATTCATGATAAAATCTCTCAGCAAAATGGGTATAGAGGGCAAGTACCTCAACATAATAAAGGCCATATATGATAAACCCACAGCCAACATCATACTGAACAGCGAGAAGCTGAAAGCTTTTTCTCTGAGATCAGGAACAAGACAGGGATGACCACTATCCCCACTGTTATTCAACACAGTACTGGAGGTCCTAGCCACAGCAATTAGACAAAACAAAGAAATACAAGGAATCCAGATTGGTAAAGAAGAAGTTAAACTGTCACTATTTGCAGTTGACATGATATTGTACATAAAAAACCCTAAAGACTCCACTCCAAAACTACTAGAGCTAATATCGGAATTCAGCAAAGTTGCAGGATACAAAATTAACACACAGAAATCTGTGGCTTTCCTATACACTAACAATAAACTAACAGAAAGAGAAATCAGGAAAACAATTCCATTCACAATTGCATCGAAAAAAATAAAATACCTAGGAATAAACCTAACCAAGGAAGTGAAAGACCTATACCCTGAAAACTATGAGACACTCTTAAGAGAAATTAAAGAGGTCACTAACAAATGGAAACTCATCCCATGCTCCTGGCTAGGAAAGCAGCACTCCAGTTTGAAAAAGACAGATGCACCCCTATGTTTATCGCTGCACTATTTACAACAGCCAAGATATGGAAGCAACCTAAATGTCCATCAGTAGATGAATGGATAAAGAAGATGTGGTACATATACACAATGGAATATTACTCAACCATAAGAAAAAAACAAATCCTACCATTCACAACAACATGGATGGAGCTAGAGGGTATTATGCTCAGTGAAATAAGCCAGGCAGAGAAAGACAAGTACCAAATGATTTCACTCATATGTGGAGTATAAGAACAAAAGAAAACTGAAGGAACAAAACAGCAGCAGAAGCACAGAACCCAAGAATGGACTAATAGTTACCAAAGGGAAAGGGACTGGGGAGGATGGGTGGGAAGGGAGGGATAAGGGCGGGAAAAAAAGAAAGGGGGCATTACGATTAGCATGTATCGTGTGGGGGCGGGCACGGGGAGGGCTGTGCAACACAGAGAAGACAAGTAGTGATTTTACAGCCTCTTACTATGTTGATGGACAGTGACTGTGAACGGGGATGTGAGGGGGACTTGATGAAGGGGGGAGCCTAGTAAACATGTTCTTCATGTCATTGTAGATTAATGATACCAAAATTTGAACAAAAATGACATAGATCAAGGACAAAGAGAGTGCATTAAAAGCAGCCAGAGAGAGAAAAAAAATTACATAGAAAGGAAAACCCACCAGGTTATCATTAGACTTTCAGTAAAAACCTTACAGGCCAGAAGGGAGTGGCATGATATATTTAATGCAATGAAACAGAAGGGCCTCAAACCAAGAATATGCTAGCCAACAAGATTATCATTTAAATTTGAGGGAAGGATTAAACAATTTCCAGATAGACAAAAGCTAAGAGAATTTACCTCCCACAAACTGTCTCTACAGTGTATTTTGGAGGGTCTGCTATAGATGGAAGTGCTCCTAGGGCTAAGTAGCTCTCACCAGAGGAAATAAAACCACAGTAAAGGAAGTCAAACAATTAATTACTAAGCAGGTGCAAAATTAAACCAACTACCCCCAAAGTCAGTCAAGGGATAGACAAAGAGTACAGAATATGATACCTAATATATAAGGAATGGAGGAGGAAGAAAAAGGAGGAATAAAAAAGAACCTTTAGATTGTGTTTGTAATAGCATACTAAGTGAGTTTAATTAGACTGTTAGATAGTAAGGAAGTTACCCTCGAACCTTTGGTAACCACAAATCTAAAGCCTGCAATGGCAATAAGTACATTCCTATTGATAATCACCCTAAATGTAAATGGATTGAATGCACCAATCAAAAGACATAGAGTCACTGAATGGATAAAAAAAGATCTGTCTATATGCTGCCTACAAGAGACTCACTTGAAACCCAAAGACATACATAGACTAAAAATGAAGGGATGGAAAAAGATATTTCATGCAACTAGTGGGGAGAAAAAAGCAGGAGTTGCAGTACTTGTATCAGACAAATCAGATTTCAAAACAAAGAAAGTAACAAGAGAAAAAGAAGGACATTACATAATGATAAAGGGGTCAGTCCAACAAGAGCATATAACCATTATAAATACCTATGCACCCAACACAGGAGCACCTACATATGTGAAACAAATACTAACAGAATTAAAGGGGAAATAGAATGCAATGCATTCATTTTAGGCGACTTCAACACACCACTCACTCCAAAGGACAGATCAACCAGACAGAAAATAAGTAAGGACACAGAGGCACTGAACAACGCATTAGAAGAGATGGACTTAAGAGACATCTACAGAACTCTCCATTCAAAAGCAGCAGGAAACACATTTTTCTCAAGTGCACATGGGACATTTTCAAGAATAGACCACATACCAGGTCATAAAAAGAACCTCAGTAAATTAAAAAAGACTGAAATTGTACCAACCAGCTTCTCAGACCACAAAGGTATTAAACTAGAAATAAATTACACAAAGAAAACCAAAAATCCGACAAACATGGAGATTTAACAACATGCTCCTAAATAACCAATGGATCAATGACCAAATAAAAACAGAGTTCAAGCAATATATGGAGACAAATGACAATAATTCAACACTGCAAAATCTGTGGGACACAGCAAAAAGGCTGTGCTAAGAGGGAAGTATAGTGTAATACAGGCCTATCTCAGAAAAGAAGAACAATCCCATATGAACTGTCTAAACGTACAATTAACTAAACTACAAAAAGAACAAAGGAGGCCCAAAGTCAGAAAATAAGTAAGGAGACAGAGGCACTGAACAACACATTAGAACAGATGGACCGAACGGACATCTACAGAACATTCCACCCAAAAGCAGCACATTCTTCTCAAGTGCACATGGAATATTTTTCAGAATAGACCACAAAGTAAGCCACAAAAGAGCCTCAGTAAATACAGAAAGATTGAAATTGTGCAAACCACAAAGGCATTAAACTAATAAATTATGTACAGAAAACAAAAAGCCCACAAACACATGGAGGCTTAACAACATATCCCTAAATAGTCAATGGATCAATGACCAAATAAAAACAGAGATCAAGCAATAAATATATGGAGACAAATGAAAGCAACTCAACACAACAAAAATCTGTGGGACATAGTGAAGGCTGTTCTAAGAGGGAAGTATAATACAATACAGGCTTACCTCAAGAAAGAAGAACAATCCCAAATGAACAGTCTAAACTCACAATTAATGAAACCAGAAAAGAATAAATGAGGCATAAAGTCAGTAGAAGAAGGGACATAATAAAGATCAGAGCAGAAATAAATAAAAATGAGAAAAATAAAACAATAGAAAGAATCAAAGACATTAGGAGATGGTTCTTTGAAAAAATAAAATAGATAAACCCCTAGCCAGACACATCTAGAAAAAGAGTGTACACACATAAATAGAATCAGAAATGAGAAAGGAAAAAGGAACCACCACAGAAATACAAAGAATTATTAGAGAATACTATGAAAAATTATATCCTAACAAACTGGATAATCTAGAAGAAATGGACAACTTTCTAGAAAAATATAACCTTTGAAGGCTGACCCAGGAAGAAACAGAAAATCTGTACAGACCAATTACCAGCAAGGAAATTGAATTGGTAATCAAAAATCTACCTAAGCCTCTGGACCAGATGGCTTCACTGCTGAATCAAACATTTAGAGAAGACCCAATACTCATTCTCCTTAAAATTTTACAAAAAGTAGATGAGGAGGATATACTTCGAAACTCATTCTAAGGCCAGCATCACTCTACCACCACAACCAGGCAAAGACACAACAAAAAAAGAAAATTACAGACCAATATTGCTGATGAACATAGATGTAAAAATACTCAACAAAATATTAGCTAACCAAATTCAAAAATATATCAAAAAGATCATCCATCATGATCAAGTAGGATTTATTCCAGAGACGCAAGGATGGAACAATATTCAAAAATCCATCAACATCATACACATCAACAAAAGGAGGACAAAAAATCACATGATAATCTCCACAGATGCTGAAAAAGCATTTGACAAAATTCAACATCCATTCATGAAAAAACTCTTAACAAAATGGGTACAGGGCAAATACCTCAACATAACACAGGCCATATAGGACAAACCCACAACTAACATCATACTTAACAGCAAAAAGCTGAAAGCTTTTCCTCTAAGATCAGGAACAAGACAAGGATGCACACTCTCCCCACTTTTATTCAACCTAGTACTGGAGGTCCTAGCCACAGCAATCAGACAACACAAAGAAATATAAGGCATCCAGATTGGTAAGGAAGAAGTTAAACTGTCACTATTTGCAGATGACATGATATTGTACATAAAAAACCCTAAAGAATCCACTCTAAAACTACTAGAACTAATAACTGAATTCAGCAAAGTTGCAAGATACAAAATTAATACCCAGAAATCTGTTGCATTCCTATATACTAACAATGAACTAACAGAAAGAGAAATCAAGAAAACAATTTTAATTATAATTGCATCTAAAAGAATAAAATACCTAGGAATAAACCTAGCCAGGTAGGTGAAAGACCCTGAAAACTACAGAACACTCAAAGAAGAAATTAAAGAAGACACCAATAAATGGAAATACATCCCATGCTCAAGGGCAGGAAGAATTAATATTGTCAAAATGGCCATCCTGCCTAAAGCAATCTACAGATTCAATGCAATCCCATCAAAATACTGACAACATTCTTCAACAAACTAGAACAAATAGTTCTAAAATTCATATGGAACCACAAAAGACCCCGAATAGCCAAAGCAATCCTGAAAAGGAAGAATAAAATGGGGGATTTTGCTCCCCAACTTCAAGCTCTACTATAAAGCTACAGTCATCAAAATAATTTGGTACTGGCCTAAGAATAGACCCATAGATTGATGGAACAGAATAGAGAACTCAAACATAAACCCACACATATGTGGCCAATCAATATATGATAAAGGAGCCCTGCATATACAATGGGGAAAAGATAGCCTTTTCAACAACTGGTTTTGGCAAAACTTGACAGCTACATGTAAGAGAATGAAAGTGTACTAGTCTCTAATTCCATACATAAAAGTAAACTCGAAATGGATCAAAGACCTGAACATAAGTCAATGAAACCATAAAAGTAATAGAAGAAAACATAGGCAAAAATCTCTTGAATATAAACTTGAGCAACTTTTTCCTGAACACATCTGCTTGGGCAAGGGAAACAGAAGCAAAAGTGAACAAATGGGATTACATCAAACTAAAAACTTCTGCACAGCAAAGGTCACTGTCAAAAGAACAAAAAGGCATCCTACAGTATGGTAGAATGTATGTGTAAATGACTTATCAGATAAGGGGTTAACATCCAAAATACATAAAGAGCTCACATGCCTCAACACCCAAAAAACAAAAAACCTAATTAAAAAATGGGTGGAGGATCTGAATAGACACTTCTCCAAAGAAGAAATTCAGATAGCCAACAGGCACATGAAAAGATGCTCCACATGGCTCATTATCAGGGAAATGCAAATTAAAACCACCATGAGATATCACCTCATACCAGTTAGGATAGCCAACATCCAAAGGACAAGCAACAGCAAATGCTGGAGAGGATATGGAGAAAGGGGTACCCTCCTACACTGTTGGTGGAAATGTAAATTAGTTCAACCATTGTGGAAAGCAATATGGAGGCTCCTCAAAAAACTAAAAATAGAAATTTGACCTAGGAATTCCACTCCTAGAATTTACCCAATGAGAAAAGCCCAGATTCAAAAAGATATTATGTACCCCTATGTTTACTGCAGTACTATTTACAATAGCCAAGATACGGAAGCAACCTAAGTGTCCATCAGTATGGATAAAGATGTGGGACATATACACAACGGAGTATTATTCAGCCATAAGAAGAAAACAAATCCTATCATTTGCAACAACATGGATGGAGCTAGAGGGTATTATGTTCAGTGAAATAAGCCAGGTGGAGAATGACAAGTACTAAATGATTTCACTTATTTGGGAGTATTACAGCAAAGTAAAATTGAAGGAACAAAACAGCAGCAGACTCACAGACTCCAAGAAGGGACAGGCAGTTACCAAAGGGAAGGGGGTACGGAGGGATGGTGAAAGGGATTAAGGGGCACTATGATTAGTACATATAATGTAGGTGGCTCACAGGAAAGGCAGTATAGCATGGAGAAGACAAGTAGTGACTCTAGCATCTTATGCTGCTGAATGACTTGACTGCAATGAGGCGTGCAAAGGACTTGATAAGATGGGTGGATGTTGTAAAAACCTTCATAAGATTGCATATCAATGATATCTTAATAAAAAGAAGAAAAAAACAAAAAACAGTGAAGGAAAGCAAAGAAAGCTTGAGAGACTTGTGAGACATCATCGATCAGACCAAAATATTCATTATAGAAGTCCCAGAAGGAAAAGAAATGGGCAGAAAGCTTATTTGAAGAAATAAAGACTGAAAACTCCCCAGATCTGGAGAAAGAAATACATATTTAGATTCAAGAAGCCCAACAGCTTCTTATGAGATATATAGCAAAAGCAGAACTTAAGAGGAAAATTCATGTGGTAAGCAATTTAAAAAAAAACAATCATCTCAAAAAACCCAACTTCACACCTCAAAGAAATAGAAAAAACTAAGCCCGAACTCAGCAGGAGGGAATGATAAAGATTAGAGCAGAAATAAATGAAATAGAGAATTAGAAAAAGTTCGATGAAACAGTTTTTTTTTTAAGTCAGCAAAACTGATAAGCCCTTAGTTAAGAGAGGAGACACAAATGAGAAACGAAAGAGGAGATATTACAATTTATGTCACAGAAATACAAAGTACCATAATTGATTACTATGAACAAATTATTTGCCAAGAAATTGGATAACCTACAGAAAAAAGGGTAAGTTCCTAGAAACATATAATCTACCAATACTGAATCACAAAGAAGAAAATCTGAACACACCTATAACTAGTAAAGAGAATGAATCAGTAATCAAAAATCTACCAACAAAGAAAGGTCCAGGACTCAGTAACTTCACCTGAGAATTCTACCAAACACTTAAATAAAAATTGACAATTCTTTAATCCTTTTTAAATTCTTCCAAAAACCCAAAGAGGAGGGAACACTTCCACAACTGTGCATACAAAAGAAAATCAACAGAATGGAAAAGCAACCTACAGAATGGGAAAAAATATTTGCAAACTATATACTTGATTTGCGTTAATATCCAAAATAAATAAGGAACTCCCACAACTCAATACTAAGAAAAATCAAATAACCTGATTAAAAATGGGCAAAGAACGAACATTTCTCTAAAGATGACATACAAAGGTCTAATATGTATATGAAAAGATGCTTGACATCACTAATCATCAGAGAAATAAATGCAAATCAAAACCGCAGTGAGAACGTCACCTTATACCAATTAGGATAACCATTAGTAAAAAAACAAAACAAAAAAACAAGTTTTCGAGGATGTGGAGAAAAAGGAATCCTTGTACATTGTTAGTGGGAATGTAAAATGATGCAGCTGCTATGGAAACCAATATGGAGGTTCCTAAAAAAAATCAAAAATAGAACTGTTACATGATCTAGAAATCCCATTTCTGGGTATTTATCCAAAAGAGTTTAAAACAGGATCTAAGGGATAGATCATGCCCATGTTCACTGCAGTATTACTCACAATAGTCAAGAAGTGGAAACAACCTAAATGTCCATCAACAGATCAATGGATAAATAAAACGTAGTATATACACAATGGAATATTATTAGGCCTTAAAAAAGAAGGAAATCCTATCATATGTTATTACAACATGGATGAATCTTGAGGACATTACACTAAATGATTTTAGCCAGTCACAGAAGGAAAAATACTCCATGATTCCATTCATATGAGCTATCTACTATATAGTCAGACTCATAGAAGCAGAAGACTGATGGTGACCAGAGCCTGGGAGGGGAAGAAGGGGAGTTGTTATGCAATGCCTATAGAGATTCAGTCATGTAAGACAGAAAAGTTCTTGAGATCTGCTGTACAACATATGGATACAGTTAACAACACTGTACTGTATACTTAAAAATCTGTTAGTAGTGTAGATCTCATATCATATGTTTCTTACCACAATAAAAAAGGAGGGAAATAAAGTTTGTATGACATGACTTGCATCCAGTGAACCCTTGCCAGCTTCTAGTTTTCAGCATTTCCATTTGCAAACACTCACATTTTTATGGAATCATCTTTATGAAACTGGACTGACATCAAACTCCCAGTATGGTTTTCTAAGTCTACTTTCCTCTTTTTAGGAATCCAAATGACACTTGTCCCTCTTAACCTTCTAATACTTTTTCTTTCATGTAAGATTTCCTAAAGATTACTTAAGACTGATTTAGAAAATTCATCTGTAAGTTTTCCTATATCCTAAGATTAAAGTAATCTGGGGCAGAAGTTCTGAAATACATGACAGCAGTTAGACGCCTCTTGTTTTACATGTTACTTACCTATCTCAATTTCTGTTACCAGTGATGTTTATACCCTTTCCAAATTAATGTGCATTTTCTCATAGACAGTATTCTAAAACATAACTAAAACAAAAGAAAATCTGCTTTCTCTATTTGCTCACATCACACCAAACAGCAGGCCCAAGCTTTTAACAGTATAATTAAAGTAATCAAATGCATGGTACTTTCGATATAAGTTGTAATGATTTACATATGTTTTAAGAATATAGCTATTAAAATTCTAATTTCACTGCTTACTTTTAAATACGCTGCTGCCTCTTGGACAGAAAGTGTTCTCTGTCTAGAACTGCCACATTCATGATCTCCTGGAAAGATTAGCATATTATTAATTTTAAATCAGTACTATGTTAAACAGAAGAAAACAAATATTATTAATCAATTTTATAAATTACACAATTATAAGTTATATTATAATCAGTAAAGAAAATGAACAATTATCATTTCTATTTTCTAGAAAAAAACCCAGCAATTAACATAAATGAAGTTATCTTTATATAAACCACAACCTTAAAATGCATTTCACTCTAGATAGAAACACATCTTCGTCTTATATTCCCAACTAAATTGTTAGTCAGAGTAGAAACTATGTTACACTGATACCCATTCATGGATCTTGGCAAAAAGAAGGTCTTCCAAAGATGTGTTACTTCTCAGGGGGAAAATTCATTGTGCTAACTTATATATATCTACTACCAAAGTGGTAATTCAAGGGTTCAAATAAATTTGAATTAAAATGTGCATTTCTGGAACATAACTAAACCTATTTTTAGCAAGGGGTGTACATGCCCTAAAAATTATTGTAACACAGATCAACTAGGAAATTAGATGAAAGCATCAAGCTATGATCTGGTTTCTTCAAAGGGATGTACTACATACAAAAATTAGGAAAACTACTTTTTCCTTTGTTAGCTATTTATAAAAAATAATCCAAAGTGTTTTTTTCCAGGCCATTTGTGGTTATTAAATATCAATTATCTATATGCCAAACTTCAATTTTAAGTTTTTCCTGCCTTATTTCTTTGAAGTAGTTTTTAAAAAAACTTTTAACATTAAAGTACAACAGTTAAAATGCTTAGCAAATTTTTCTACCATAAAAGTAACCACATCTCTATTTATCAGTTATATTCAAATAGCCAAATTTTAATAGTAGTAGTTGTAAAAAAAAGGAAGCAATGCCTATTACATGAACAAGTCTTCAAACTTAACACTTTACAATGCATCCTAAGAGATTCAGATCTCATAGATATACAGCAGAGGTCAGCAAACTATAGCTCACAGAGTCAATCAGGCCTACTACTGGTTTTTATATATGACGTTTTATTGGAACACAGCCACACTCAGTCATTTATGAATTATCTATGGCTGCTTTCATGCTATAATGGCAGAACTGAGAAGCTGCGACAGACAGTCTAGCCCGCAAAACCTAAAAAATTGACTCTCTGGTCCCGTCACAGAAAAAATATTGCTGACCCTTGCTTTAGAGGAGGAATCTCTATATCTTTAAAAGCACCCTAGACTGTGCTGAGCTAGCATACTTCATAACACCATACTAGAGAGACAGCTGCAGAAGCCTGTGGCAGCTACATCAGGAATTTCCAGCTACCACATACACTCAGCCTGATTCCAGGGTGCTACAGTGTACCAAAGGAATGTCTTTAGCTTGCAGTGTATGAATGACAGTGCAAAGAAGGCTTTCAGTGATATACACAGACTTGTGAGCCCAAAGAACTGACCAGAATTAACGACACAAAGTGAAAAAGCAAAGATTGGTGAGAGGACAGGGAACTGTCAGGATCCTAATGCCTCCACCATTCAACCACAGAAGTTCCACATTTACCCACTAGGCTTTCATCAAGGATCTATCTGGTTTCTACAAAAGGATCTGCTATACACAAAAGTTTGGGATACTACATTTTTCTTTTCTTGTAAGTGTTTATAAGAAGAAAATCCAACATCTCTTCTTCCAGATTATGAGAAGTAAGAATAACTAAAAAAGGTAATAAGCAGATAAATTGCTACTTTAGCTTAGAGAAGCTAAACTTGGTACAATTCAGCAATAGTACTCTAATTGAAGGTATGTTGATACCTGAGAGCTCTCAAAGACATATCAGAGCAGAATATGAGAAAAATACAATGAATCAGGAGAAAAATGTTCTAGAATATATTTATTTACCTTATACTATGAAATGACACCGATAAAATTACCAAAGAAAAGTCTGCAGTTTTATATTTAATCTAGGATTTTAGTTAATTCATCTAGGATTTTAGTTAATTCATTGCTTATCCAATTCAGTTGGTATTTAACCTTTCAGAATTTTTTGTTATATTAATACAATGAAGAAATTTGGTTGACTTAAAAATTACATAAGAGAATATAGACATATTTCATATAAATACATACAGTAGGCAGGCATAAGGCCATACTTAAATATATCTATAAAAATAAAAACCCACTCCACATAGGTAATAAAGACTTCTAAAGGGAAAACATTCCACAAACACAAAAAAATTTTGGACTTGGGAAAAACTTTCTACTGATACAGCATGCTACATATGCAAATTATTTTCAAAACATTTTTAGAGACAATGAGTGTTAAAACAATTACCTGCAAGTTGTGCTAGTCGATCATGAAGCTTGTATAAAGTGTTCATCATTAGATTTTTTTCACTTTCCTAAAATTAAAAGAAATAAAATATTCAATTATAAGAAAAAATATGCATCAAATCACCATTCAAAAGGAAAAACAAATGAACTTAAAATCATTGAAGCTACACAATCTGAAAGATAAATTCACATTTAATCAACTGTTACTATATTTTAAAGACACGCTAATCTAAGAATGTAAATTATCACTCTAAACATTATACTTTCTTGAGGATGATCAGGAAATTAGAACTCAAGTTAGTGCTAAAAAAGGTCTTACACAAAGTAGTACAAAGCAGCAAAGTAATGCTCCCAATTCCCCTCTCTACAATGCATGTTCATGTGTACTGTTCTTATGAGACTGTTTTCTTCAAGACTGCCCTTCATGTTTTGTTTCAATCTGACTCAACCACATAATAAAGGAATGAACACTGACACTCTGACCCTCAACCTCTCCTAAGCTCCCAAAGTGGCCCTATATAAATTTATGTACCATTAAAGTGAAACATACATTTCATGATTATTTACTAGGAGTCAAGAACTATTCTCAACAAAGCAAAACCCAGTGAACAAGACTGTTCCTATTCTCAAGGGCAAAAAAACATATTAAGTGTTCTATTACAGTTGCAAACAAAATATAATGTAAATATAGAAGGGGGAGGGAAGGGAAGATCCATTTATGGAAGAGAGAATATTTAAATCAGACTTCATAGGAAGAATAGAATCGATCAGCATTCCAGGAAGAAGAACAGCATGAGAAAAGGCATAAAAAGCACTGGTTATGTTTCTTATAGAACAAGTAGCCTACTTTGATTCAGCAAACTACTGGAAAAGTAGTTTGGAATCAAGAGCTAAAGACCAAGACAAAGAGTTTTACTTCATTCTGAAAACTGGGAGGACATGTGCATTACTCTAACTACATGAAAGAAAACCAGAGTGGACACTACTGCAGTGTCAAAGCACCTTGCCAAGTAGTGTAAGGCAATGAGACCCCAATTTAAGAGCTATCAGAATTAAGAGGGACCAATATAAGCAACAGGGGAGGGTAAGTGAGGAAACAAGGTAATAATAGCTTATCACATTATTTGAAATAAATTCATTATTTATAAGGAGGCTGTCTTTTTTATTTCCTTTCTTCCTGAAGTGTCTAACAAAACAGAATTACTGGATGAGTGTGATCAGGAGCACATTCAGATAGGATATAAAAAAAAAGCTATGTAACTATACCCAATGACATGCAACCTCATCCATTTATTTTCATGCTATGTGTTCAGGAACAGAAGAGACAAACTTGCCACAACAGATGACGTGCTTTTGTTAATGCAGCTTTAATCAGTGACACTAGGAAGAAGAAAACTCACCCACAATCCTACCACCAGTGTCCTTGGTTTTTATGTGAGATGGCTGAAGAGACATTTCTTCAGCTGACTACTTGTCTTCCAACCCTTTTGGTCCCCAACCCAACTCTAATCTCAACCAGATTCTTAATGAAGTCAGTCCTCAACTTCACATAAACTTAAATAGCCAAACCACAATCAAACATCAAAAAGTAACTGAGGGACTGAAACCTGGAATTCTAAAAACTGTGCAATTGTGATAACATTACACAAGATCATTTTGAGTAAGTATGGTCAATATCATATAGGACAGGAAGGAGCCTCAATGACAGTAGTACAGCTTATGGACTTCACATAAAACCACCGTAATCTAATTAAGCTTTGGGATTAAAGTAGCTAAGAGTTTTAGGGTTTGTTCTTCCCTTATCTGAAAAAGGGACTGCTTCCCTTTTTGTTTTACATGTCCTGATCATGCCCATCCCCACTCCCCCTTCAAAAATAAAACTAAATCCAAAAATTTGATACCTATCCTCTGATTAAATCTTTAATGAACATCAAGAAGCCTGGGAATAAACTACATCATTTAATCACAGATATTAACACTGAACAAGATGAACAGAGGAACACAGCTAATCAGATATAACTCTATCTCCTACTGGATAACAAATACACTGTTAAACTCTCATACAATTTAAGTACCCCATAAACTCAACTGCAATTTTCCTCAAGAATTACTCTTCCAGTAGCAACTTATTCAAAATGACCATCTACATATTACAAGGGTCTCAAGTGCCATCCAAACGATCAACTGAATTATGATCTAAATTGCTTTTATGGAATGTTACTAATGTGAATGAATCAATTTTAAGCAAGAAATACAAAGGCTTTGGTTCAATTATCTTTAGTACCAGTATGCTAAAATAGAAATAAATCTAAGCATGTAAATCAATTTTAAAGCTCTTTTCTTATAGAAACTTATACTGGCTTTTAGTTGCATTACAGTCTTCCAGTCTGACTGCTTTTCAGATTGTCTCCTAACATTCACCTTAAAATGTTTCTAACCACTGGCTCCCTAACCACCCTGAAAACAAGTTAAAGATCTACAAATAAATCCATATTTAAAGTAAGCTTTCAAGTAACCGTTCACTGAATTTTAAAAATTTATAATTTAAAATATCTACTTCTAATTTTGTCTGTTTTGGTAAGGTCCAGATTTCTTTAGTAATACATATCATTCTCTGAAGCAAAGTTCTCATTTTTGGGAGAAAAATCAAACTGCAGGGTTATTCTACCAAATTTTTTCATATATTGCCACCTTAAAATATTTCTTTTCTATCCTCAGCCCATTTTCTCCTCAAGGATATTTTCAACTGTTTGTATCAAGTCTCTGATAAAGTGATAATAATGGATTAAACACAGCATTGTGCCTGGCACAGAATAAACACTTAATATAAGTGAACTGCCATTATCTTCATTACAATTTAACTATTATTTAGAGGTTCAGAAATCCAGTTTCCCCCATGGGGAAAATTATACAGATGAAAATAAAGTCTTGCATTTCCAATGTTCAGTGAGTATATTTTAGAAATTTAAATTATGATGCTAGTAGCAGAGTTATGCTTAATAACAAAACTGATAGTCAACTTTTTTTAAGCAAGTATCACCCCAATAGAATACTACTAAAAATAATCATTACCAAGTCCCACACTAACAATCCAAAGCAATATTCTATGTATCTAATTACACATTACTCATCCTTCAGTACAACAATAACATTTTCTATACAGGTCTGTATTACTGTTACTTCCTACAATTAAAAAATTAACTAATTATGTATTATAAGATAGCTCATATATATCTTCATCTCTGAAGTGCCCATAATGAAGTGAAAATTTTCATGTAAGTAAAATTTAGTTTAAAATTTGTATTACACATCCTTTAAAAAGAAAAGGAATCATAAATAGTAGCCTAAGGGATGTTTCTTTCTAAATTCTTTGCCTTCCTGATGGTTGAATAGGCATACCAATAGGCAAAAGATCCAAAGAGAGACAAGATGAGGGCAAGGAGGACAAAAACTGCTAGATTTTAACAACTTAAAAAAACAGGCATACTTTTAAGGGTAGACCAGATCCCCAGATCATACGCCACTGTCATTTTACTTGGAAGTTGGCTTTTTTCCTTAAAGTATAAACTGTTCAGCTCTTAGGATAAAAATATATGCCAAACTTAATGATATACAGTTAATACTTAAAATAAGAAAATTAATTGCTTCAGCCTAAAAGAACCTTTTTAGTTGACAGTCACCCAAATAGTTTTATCATATAAAACATGAGACAAAATACCAGTATTATAATCTTTTACTTACTTGTATTTTTCCAAATGTTTCATCAAAAGGGTTTTTTACTATCAAGGAAAGAAAAAAGAGAACAATTAGCACCATTTCAGAATGAGAATTAGAATCCCACTAAAAGGCCCTCTGAAAGGCATGTACTTTGCTAAAATTGAATGTAAATGTGCAAATAAAATGTAAAAAAACTGATGATAATAAAAACTGAGAAAGCAATTTTTCTGATTTACTATACTTACCAATCTGTTTGAGTATGTGGTCTTCTCTGAAATAATAGAAAGCAGGGGCTCTGGTGTCAGAGTGGCTGGATTCAAGTACCAGATCCATGACCTACTAACAAAGACCTTTAACTAACATCTACTTAGCTACCCTTAGTTTCTTCCTCTTCTATAAAGAAAGGATAATGTAACAGTGATACCTACACCTCATACAGTTGTGAGGATTAAATGAGATAAACCATATAAAATACTTAACATATTACCTACTATTGCTACTGTTGACAGTATCATTTCTTTCCACATTAACTTGGCTTCTTTTCAAAATATAGACTAAAAGCAGTTAATACTTGAGGAAATCTACAAGATACTTTAAAAACTGAAAAATTCACTTAAGAGTTTTGACTTCTAATGATTAAAAAAAAAAAACCACCGCCTAATCCCTACCATCTGGAAAAGCGGCAACAAACAAATACACAGATCAAAGTAGCTAAGAATCAAGTCTCAGTATTCAATGACTCTATATTTCTGATAAATATTATAAGGAAAGGATTTACCACTTTCCATACAACCTCCCTATACCCACCACCCTGAAAAAAAGATACAAACAAGTTAATGGCTGAATATGTACTATCTTCCATTGCTATTATTTAGAATCTCCTCTTTATCACCTATTTTAAAAATGCATGCAAAATGTTCAAAGCTTGCAGATACCTGGATCTTTATAATCCAGGTCACAACTAAGACTAACTAAGCCTACAAAGTAGTTCACACTGACCAGGTTTCCTTTCTGAGGTGCTTTTCTATTTTTATTTGAGAAAACAGGAAGTTTCATAGGAACCAGGAACTGCCTGATTCTAAGAAAGTTCATGTGTGAGACCAGTTTAACAAGGTACAATAAAAAACCAAGGAAAAAAAATCCTGTTCTCATTTAAAGGGATTTTGCTAATGGATTTTTAGACATTTTTCTATAGAGCAACAGGGTTTTAAGGCTGGAAAAGAAAAATTTATGAAAAAAAGTTCTAAAGTGTTCCATAGGGGAATAGGAAGAAGAAATAATATATCTTAAAGATTAAATAAAATGCTAAGAATCAGAACACACCTGGACTAAAAGATAACTTTTAATAACATTAATTTTTATTAATGTAAATTTGAACAACTTAAAATAAAGCTATATATCTAGTTCAATACACTACCAAAAAACATATTGTCAATCTAACTAAAATAAATTGGTCAAAAATACTAAAAATAGGTATTTTATTTGCTCTTTATAATTATAAAAAAGATTAAAAGATACAATTCTAAAAAACAGGTTTGATGTTTAAGAAGAAAAGTCATGATAGCATTATTTTGACTATATCCACTCAAATATACTTATTTCTTGTCAGGATTATTAAATGGAAAACTAGCTCTTCAAGTATCTATGAAAGTTTTACTGGAGATTATGGATATTCTCCCACTAGACTGCTCTACTGTGAGTTTCTTAATTACACAGATTACGCGTCATTCACATTTGTGTGCCCAGAGCCAAGCATAGTGTTGGCTATAGAGTTAGTGCTTGAAAAGTGCTGGCTGTGCTATCTAGACTAAATCCAGTCTTCTTTATTCCAGTGTGTTTTAACATTGTAATGTAAGTATTAAATTCTGCAGGAAACTGGAGAAGTGTATGTTCTGAGTAACTAGGGAAGGATAGGTATAGGATTACAAAGAAAGTCAAAGAGCAGAACAATAATTATGTTGAAAAACATTTCTCTGCCCTTTGTATCTTTCTAGATTTCTGCCTCTTGTCTAATGGGCTAAGATACCCAAGAGTGTAACAAATCTAAAATGCCAACGATATATGCTTTCCATCCTACACATCTTATGTTAAAAACGTTCTTCCCCAATTTCCTATGACAACTGTCCATCTCCAGTATTTTCACCATAAGCATTTTCACTGTAAACATTTTTTGCCACATAAGGCAATTCTGCAGTAAAAGATAAAATTACAAAAAATACAAATGGTCATTCATTAAAAAGGATATAATCACACATGAAAAATGAGTAACAAAATTTAAAAAGTTTATTGTAAAATTCTTCAATACATTCAAAATGTATACTGTAGATTTACGGCAATACCATGCAAAGAACTGATTTTATTTTGTGGATTATACCTAAGTACCTGTTTTCAAAGTCTTTTGTTTATAGTATTATACTTGTTTGTTTGTTTTTTTACTTGTTGATTTGTCTCCCCATTTGGCATTGTGCTTTTTCTTTTTTTGCTAAAATTTCTTCATTAAGAGAGCTACCAGTTCCCAAATACTAAGATGCTTATTTGTAACTGAGTTTTGTGTTGTGTTGTAAAAGCCTTCTACACTGTTGTTTGTTCCTGGCATATTGTCACGTGTCTGTTGATAGACAATCTGAAGTTCTATGGAAATGTGGTTTCAATAATCAGAGCCACTATGTGGAGAATTCTGAGGGCTGAGATTTATGTAACACACAAAAGAACACAGCGTCAATGGTGAGATGAAACCAGTCAACCAGTCTCATGAAAGCAAACTATCAAACTAAACTGTCTACCAGTTATTCTTTTTATTTCTTATGGCAAAGATGCCTTACTGCCAATTAGCCACATAGTAAATTGTTGTGGCCAAGATGCTTACAGTGAAACCACCTAGAACCATAACCATCATCTACTAAATTAACAGATTTATTAAATTATCAATAATTGAAGTAAAATGTACCCTTGAGTTTGTTTTAGGGAGGAAATCCATCTAAAAACAGCCAATTGTAACAAACCAAAAGCCCTCAAATTTCTGCAAGATGCATCTGTATATATCTAACTTTTCTTCCCCTAAATCATTTTAGTATGTCTAAAACCACATTAGTATCTTTTATCTCACCAAATTACCTGCAATCTTCAATGGAAAACAACAGACTGTTATCCCTAGTAAAAATACTACTTCCTCCCTTGCCAATTAGGCAACTGTACAGAAGAAACTGTATTTCAAAGGCCATCCCACAGCAAAAAATTGCCACTTATTAGCCTCTTGTCTAGGGCCGGATGAAGTGTAAATTGTAGTTCTTTCTCATATCTTATCCTAAAGCAATGATAACACTGTTATTATGTCAAACTACTTTTCCATCCCCTACCTTGAAGCTACTTTTGACCTGGTATGCCCTCCTTTATATCCTACTCACAACAGCTTCACATTGCTGCTTTTTCTAATATTCTCCTGGGTTTGGGCCATTTCTCCCTCAATGTTTTTGTTCAGGTTATTTCAAACCTTAGATACCAAACTTTTCTTTGTAAATGTCCTTACTATTTTTACTTCTCTTCCCTTTCAAACTATCCTAATGATGGTAAAAATCAAATTCCTAAAAATATTTCATTACACTACTAGACCCCTTAAAAATCACCCAGTAATTCCTATTATATTTTGCTTCAAGGAACTAATTCTAATCTTGTGATCTATTCCTACTTACTTTTAAGACACATTGTTGACTCTCCTCCAAACTTCTTTCTCTTTCTCACATCAGTTCCAAAAATGTTACTAGTTTTACTGGTCCTTCTGTCAAGTGTAAACATTTTTTATTCTCTAGGCTGAGATAAATTTATCAATCATTATGAATTCCCATAGAAAAAGGAAAGAAATGAATACATAAACCTATAAATATATTCACAAAGTATATGCTTTAATGTTTACCAAATAATTTGATGTTCTGCTCAAAAAGGCTCCATTTTGGTCATTCCATAGCAGTAAAGGGAAGAAAAGTCTGTGGTGACCAAAGTTCCTTTACAACTCAGAAAGGAAGATAAAGTTCACTCATTTAAAAAATATTTATTTAGTACTTTGTGCTAGGCACCAGAAATGTGGCAATGAATAAAATGAAAATCCTTGCCTTTCAAGGAGCATATATTCTAGAGGGGTTAGAAGAGACAACGGAGATACTCGGTTTAAAATACAAAGCAGCTAAAGCATTTCCAAGTCCTTTGGAGTTGCAAATAAAAGCAAAAATAAACAAGCAGGACTAAAACAAACTAAAAGGCTTCTGCACAGCAAAGGATACCACCACCAAGACAAAAAGGCAACCTACTGTATGGAAAAAGATGTTTGCAAATGATAGATCCAATAAGGGGCTAATATCTAAAATACACTAAGAATTCATACAACTCAACACCAAAAAAACGAATAACCCAATTAAAAACTGGACAGAGAACCTGAATAGACATTTTTCTAAAGAAATACAGATGACTAACAGACACATGAAAAGGTACTCAATGTTATTAACCATCAGGAAATGAAAATTAAAACCACAATGAGTTATCACCTCATACCAGTTAGAACAGCTAGTATCAAAAACAAAAACAAAAAATATTGGCAAGAATGTAGAGCTAAGAGAACCCTGCTACACTGTTGGTAGGAATGTAAACTGGTAGAGCTATTATGGGAAACAGTATGGTTTCTAAAAAAACTAAAAACAGAAATACTGTATAACCCAGTAATTCCAATCCTGGGAATGTACCCAAAGAGAACAAAGTCACTAATTTGCAAAGATATAACTCTCCTATGTTTATCAGGGCATAATTTACAATAGCCAAGATATGGAAGTAACCTCAGGGTCTGATGATAGATGAGTGGATAAAGAGGATGTGGCATATACACACAATGGAATAGTGCTTCCCATAAATAACACTTCTTGGAATGTGTATCTAAAGGAAACGAAACCGTATCGTGAAGAAGTATCTCCAATCCCACATTCATTGCAGCATTATTCACAACAGCCAAGATATGGAAACAACCTTACTGTCTATCAATGGATGAATGGGTAAAGATGTGGAATACATACATACACATACACCCCATACACACACACACACACACACACACACATACAATGGAATATTATTTATTCAGCCATGAGAAAGAAGGAAATCCTGCCATTTGTAACAGCATAGACTTTAAGGGCATTGTATTAAGTAAGTAAAAGACAAATAATGCATGTCATTTATCTATGGAATCTAAAAAAGCCAAACTTAAGAGAAACAGAGAGTACAGTGCTGGTTACCAGGGACTAGGCAGTAGAGGAAATTGGGAGATTTTGGTCAAAGGGTACAAACTTCCAGTTATAAAATTGACAACTTTTGGGGATATAATGTACAGTAAAGTGATTATAACTAATAATACTGTAATATATACTTGCAAATTGCTGAGAAAGTAGACCTTAAATGTTCTCACCACAAAAAAGAAATGGTAATTATGTGACAGAATAGAGATGTTAGCTAGTGCTATGGTGGTAAGCATTTTGCAAGACATTCATGTATCAAATCAACATGGCACTGTACACCTTAAACTTACATAATGCTATACGTCAATTATATCTCAATAAAGCTGGGGAAAAAATTCTGCCAGCAAGGCTCGGAGTCTTTGATCTTTCTCGTCGTCTTCAAGCCTGAAGGTTTTTCCAGCTCCTCCCTTCTGTTTTCAAGGTCCAGTTTGCAGCTCTGCTAGTCACGGAGGATGCCTAACCACTGCACACATCGTGACTTTCCTCTGATCAAACCCCTATGTATTTATTTTCAGTATGTTTATATGTTTACTACTCATAATTTAACTATTTGTTGTTCTTTTCCTCCCCCAACAAGACTGAAAAATCTCTGCTTATCCTGATGACTGGCAGACACTGGCTCTCAAATGTGTACTGAACAAATAGAAGCTTGAAGGCATACTGCAACTTCCTAGAATAATAGCTTCACCAATGCCAGAGGGGTTCATAATCCTGATTACTCTGCAACCTCTTATTCGGAATAAAAAGGAAATCATATTTATTGAGCTCTTGGTATGGTCCAGGAATACTGATGCCATGTACTCAGGTGGTAGCAGAATTTATCCTTACACCACTACGTTAGAGCAAGTATTACCTCCATTTTTATGGAGAGGGAAACTGTTACAAGAGGAAAGTAGGTTGCTTACTTGAGGTAAACACAGTTTAAAAAACTGGAATTCAAAAAGGCGGGATTCAAACCTATGTCCAACTCCAAAGCCGACATTCTTTTCATTACAAAAAAAAAAAAAAAAACAACTACAGAAAAGAAACCATTCTATTTGGTTTAAGGAAAGCATTACTCTCTAGAACTTTCAGATTTGGAATCATTAAACTTAAAATACCTCAAAGATGTAATGCATGAAAAATGCCCAAACTGGGTATAAGGAGGGTAAGACACTGCTGTTGGGGAATACACTGTTGTCTCCCAGATGAGGAAACTCCTCAAAACCAAGTTCTCTAACTGTAGTCACAGAAAATACTTTTCCATGATTTATCAAAATAAGTATGCCATAACCACAACAGGCAGCATTAATCACTCTCCTTCCTTCTGCTGCCATGAAACTTTGCTCCTAAAACTGCTATAAAACTTACCGTAAGGCATCAGTTAAAAAAATAATAATTTTCTGATTCAGTGCCATAGCACATCTAAACAGCATTTTGGCTTCATCTTCCAACATAAGATATTCACAAACATGTATCAAGTGCCTACTATGTGTGAGGCATTATGCTAGTTGCAAGAGATTTAAAAAATGAAAATATATAAGCCCTGTCCTCGGAAAGTTCAATCTGGAAGGCAGCAACTCTGCAGACAAGCACTTTTGAAGGTCTCTTTCTAATTCTAAAACTCAAGACCTTATGGCTAGGTTTTAGTCTTTGGAAACTTCAAGTCATCTAGGTAGTTAAATTCAGCTGCCTAAACAACCAGTTATCTCTCTTACTTGTCCATTTTGGTAAACAGACATTCACTTTCTCAAATCCCATCTTCCAGCATTAATCGTTTAAACAGAACATAATTATCTGTGAATATGCTGGTGGTGAGGAGCAAATATTTCTAACAGCTGCAGAACACTGCACCTGTGTGGCAAACACTTCTGAATTTTGCCGTCAGTCAGACTGGCCTAAAAATGGACAGGGTGACCAAGGCAGTGCATTCTTTAGTGACACAGCACACTGCCCATTTGTTCTGTGAAAGTTCTCCCATTGTTTCACAGCTCTATTACGTATAGTCATTTTAAAAAACAGGAGTTCACTTCAAGTTTACTTAATAAAATTACTATGAATATTGAGATTAAATCAGCAATCAAAGTTTTAGACGAAAACTTTGTACTATAAAACTGCACAAAGCAAACTCTTGAACCACCCTTGTCCTATTTACAAATAACTTTTCCATTTTAACTCCATCTGCCTATCTGGATTTACAAACCTAAATGGGGTACAAACCTAGAGGGGGATAATGAGTTCACGCTAGGGGAATAGGTCAAAAACTCAAAAGCTTCACCACTTCTCATATCCTGCATGACTCCCAATATTTTACTTGTCCTGTTTTAAGAGAGGCAGTAACCCCATGCCTCTCCCAAATATGCTATCTTAAAAAATAACAGAACATACACAGTGATTTTATAAAGTAAAAATAAATAGGGCTTTAAATGTGCTTATCAATGTCCTAAGAAGATAATGAAAAACAAAATAATGTATCCAAAGAAATAAAAGGTCAAAACTCTTAATCAAATTAGCAATAACCTTATTGTTTAGCTGGTTCTTATTCCTCTCATCTCCATATAATAAAGAACATTATGTTTTCTTTCAACCTTGTAGTCATTTGAAAGTCTCACATTTGCTCACCACAAAGATTCCCTACAGGGGAAAAATGAATAACCATAATTGAAAATTGCTGTGTTTCTTCAAGCACTAACTTCACATTATCACTATACCGTAAGTTTGGGATTTCTGTAACAAATGTTGTAAGAAAGACTTCTAAGCATAGACTACTCAAAAGTATTTACAGAACATATTTAATACATCATGCTCTGAGAATATGCTGCTTAAGGAGTACTGGAGACAGAGTATCTACAATATATAATATAATCAATACCACCTTAACGTTTTGTATAGAGTGCTTTAACAATTCAGGAATGGGCAAATACTTTCTGCCAAAAAAAAATTTGAACCTTGAAAATAAACCAAGAGTGATAAAATGGAATAAACTACTAGAAAATGCAACATTGATGAATCTCAAAAATATCATGCTGAGTGAAAAAAAGGCTCACAAAAGAGTATTTTTACATGGAAGAGAATTACATGAAGAGTATAACATGATATATCACGTGAAGAGTATTTACTTACGTGAAAAAGTTTTAGAACAGAAAAAAAAATCTATGGTGAAAAAATCAGAACAGTGATGGAGTACTAACTGGGCATGAATCTTTTAGAGGTGAAGGTAATGTTCTTACATCTGCAGGGAGTTAAGCTACACAGCTGGATCCATGCATCAAAACTCATGACAGTACATTAAAGATCTGTGCATCTGACTGTACACAAATTTTACCTAAAAACAAAAATAATCCTCACTCTAGTTAATAATATGCATGAAGTATATAAGGTTAAAGTATCATAATGTCTTCAACTTACTCTGAAATACATTTTTTAAGAAGACAAAATGAATGATGAATGGAGTGATAGGTAAGAACAGAATAAAGCAAACATAGAAGATGCTGCCTGTAGAATCTAAGTGTGGGTATATGAGTGCTCAAAGTACAAATCTTTCAATTTTCTATGTGAATTTTTCATCATAAAATGCTGGGAAGGGCAGCATAAAAAATGTTTGTTGCTGGTGCTGAAGTTCTCAGAAAACTAGTAAAATATCACTTTAATACCTAGATACTTAAGGTAAAAACCCCAATTTAAAAATCTGCAGCTTATATAAGAAAAAAACATTATCTTCCTTCCAATTCAATCTAAATTCTTGAGGTATCAAAGACTGAAAAAGAAAAGTTTATTTTCTTTTGCAAAAATCTAAGGAATTATTGTTATATTAGGATTCTGTTTTAGAAAGACCTGGCTAATACAGTCTTATTTTTTTTAATTCACATAATTTACACTTACAAATAAGATTTTAAGTTCTCTTTTTTACTAAAATAATGTCAGAAACTCGTCGTACAGGAAAATAGCCAAAGCATAGGAGCTTATGTCTAGTAAATTTTAATAAGTTCATGTTTCACAAATATTCAAAATCATTTTCTAACATGCTTTACCTATTAAGTTGGAGGTAATTCACCTACCAATGATTTTTGTAAGACTTGTTTCATTTACTAAAATAAAATTACTAAATTACAAAGTTAGATCATTAGCAAATCAAGAAAATATCACAATATTACATGTTTAAAAGGCTTTAATGATAGTCTATGCCTTCTAAAAATTAGTTGATAAGATCTTAACATCCATAAATCAAATGAGAATATTTGATAGAATCAATCTGATTTGTGACCCATTCAAACAAAAAAGTTTAATCCAAGGGAAGACCTTTAGACTTTAACTAAATTATTAACAACTTACTCTAGGATAAATATCAAGTCAATAATGAATCTCTCCCCACCACAAGACACATAATTACAAACACACACACACACACACACACACACACCCTAAGTCTTACTTAGCAGCTCAAAGCTTCAAAGGAAAAGATTAGGTTGCTGCCTCCATCTAATTTGTACATTCAAATAAAGACAAAGCAATGTCTTAAATTATGGGAACTTTACTTTACTACACTCCTCAAGCTCCTAAAGTTTGAGTGATCTTTTCCAGTACTTTCACAATTCTCTTCTTGAAAACTATTTTTGTACATATGCCAGTTAAAGAATTATGTTACTGCATGCTGACAAGTGAATAGAAAAATAAAAGCAAGTCAACCCACAAAGGTTAGATACAAAGCTATAAATAATAGCAAGCATCTGTGCAAAAGATAACTTGGCACCCAAAGGAATTTATGCTAATGCAATACTGTAATTTATTAAACATGGTGACAGCTCACTGTATTAAGATTTTAAACATTAACTGTTAGACACTAGAGACTGGCTATAACCCTTCCTCAAGGTTTACATTGCCAGGGATCCAAGTGAAACCGTATTATAGCAAGGTGTGTTTTGAAAGAATATTGCTAAATGAGAATTTGGAGATCCAAAAGGGATCTGTGATACACTGTACAACCTAACTCCACTGCAATGCAATAAAACATGTATTTCCCATACAATTAATTACAAGAGGTCTTCTACTTAGTAACATTCTCAATTACAATGCATGCATTTAACAGTTCAAATGACTAGGGATAATAAATACTAAAACCAGTTTCGTTTTGTGTAGCACGAAAACACTATGCAAATAAGAGAAGTGGAAAGAGAAAAGCTGTGGTGCAAGGGAAAGCGAATAGGAAAAAAAACCCTAAATGACAATTCTCATCGCACTCAGAAACGGGGATAAGGAACATAACTCTGATAAAAGGGAAAAGGGAATTCTATGCACAAAGCAGGGACTTAAGTATGATTGAAACAAACATATAAACTTAATTTAGAGCTAAAAAAGGAAATCCCCATAAATGACTTCAGGAGCAATGTGTTTAAAAGTTTATCTTGACTCTTAGCTCTGGAAAAAACCAGACAAAAATGAAAAGTCACTGGGAAATAAAGGAATGTTTATGTCATCATAAGGTCAAAAACAAAACCTCCAGATAAGAAAATGTAAGCAGTTACAAGTTGTAAACTAGGCTAAATAAGACTTTTTTGGTTGATTGTAATATATTGAACCTTAAGAGTAAAACCCGTGTTTCCCCATGAACACAATAAATAGAAAATACAACACACTCTGGAATCCTATCAGATTTTCACCTAATGTCTACAAGTAACTTCTACAACTCCCACTTGTAGCAAAGTGGGAGAATATGAATAGGTAAGTGAGAATGAATGCTAAAAAATGGTGCCTGCAATTCCCCCAAATCATACTATTGGCTGTTACAATCAATAAGCATGTGTCCTAGACAAACTCTGAGACTGGAGATATGATGATGCTATTCCCTCAACTGCTCTCAGTTTCCATGTAGCTCTCACACTGTGAATACTTCAAACACTGAAGATACTTTTAATGGTTAAAGATGTACTATGGTCCTTAACGCTTCATCAGGTACTAAACAGTCTCTTCGCAGACTGGAAAAAAAACTGGCCTATATTTTTTTTTCCTGAATTTTTATTCAAAAAAACACTTTACCTAGTTCTCGCATTCCTCCAACCCCCATATCCTGCAAACACCAGTATATTCTCTGTTTCTATAACTTGGTTTTGTTTTTTTGTTTCTTAGATTTCACATTTAAGAGAGATTACACGTACTGTATTTATCTTCCTGTCTTGATTCATTTCACGTAGCATAATACCCCTGAGGTCCATACGTGTTGTTGCCAACAGCAAGATTTCATTATTTTATGGCTGAATAATATTCCACTGTGTATATGTACCACCTCTTCTTTATCCATTCATCTACTGATGAACACTTAGGATGCTTCCATATCTTGGCTATTCGGTAAACAGTGCTGCGATAAACATAGAGCTGCATATGTCTTTTGAATCTGTAATCTTGTTTTCTGCAGGTAAATTCCTAAGAGTGCAATTACTGGATCAAATGTTATTTCTATTTTTAGTTTTTTGAGGAACCCTCCATATTGCTTTCTATAATGGCTGAACTAAGTTACATTCCCACCAACAGTGTAGGAGGGTTCCCCTTTCTCCACATCTTCACCAGCATTTGTTGTTCCTTGTCTTTTGGATGGTGGCCATCCTAACTGGTGTGAGGTGATACCTCATTGCGGTTTTAATTTGCATTTTCCTGATAACTAGCGATGTGAAGCATCTTTTAATGTGCCTGTTGGCCATCTGAATTTCTTCTTTGGAGAAGTGTCTGTTCAGATCCTCTTCCCATTTTTTCATCGGGTAATTTGCTTTTTGGGTATTGAGACCTGAGTTCTTTATATATTTTGGATGTTAACCCCTTGTTGGATATGTCATTTACAAATATATTCTTCCATATTGTAGGATGCCTTTTTGTTCTGCTGATGGTGTCCTTTACTGTACAGAAGCTTTTTAGTTTGATGTAGTCCCATTTGTTCATTTTTGCTTTTGTTTCCCTTGCCCAAGCAATGTATTCAGGAAAAAGTTGCTCATGTTTACAATCAAGAGATTCTTGCCTATGTTTTCTTCTAAGAGTTCTATGGTTTCATGACATACATTCAGGTCTTGGTCCATTTGGAGTTTACTTTTGTATATTGAGTTAGACAGTAATCCAGTTTCATTCTCTCATGTAGTTGTCCAGTTTTACCAACACCAGCTGTTGAAGAGGCTGTCTTTTCCCCATTGTATAACCAGGGCTCCTTTATCATGTATTAATTGGCCACATATGTATGAGTTAATATCTGGGCTCTCTATTCTATTCCACTGATCTATGGGTGTGTTCTTGTGCTAGTACCAAATTATTTTGATTACTGTGGCTTTATAGTACAGCTTGAAATTGGGGAGCATAATACCCCTGCTTTATTCTTCCTTCTCAGGATTGCTTTGGCTATTCGGGGTCTTTTGTGGTTCCATATGAATTTTAAAACTATTTGTTCTAGCTCATTAAAGAATGCTGTCAGTAATTTGATAAGGATCGCATTGAATCTGTAGATTGCTTTTGGCAGGACGGCCATTGTGACAATATTAATTCTTCCTACCCATGTGCATGGGATATATTTCCATTTATTAGTGTCTTCTTTAATTTCTCTCAAGAGCGTCTTGTAGTTTTCAGGGTATAGGTCTTTTGCTTCCTAGTTAGATTTATTCCTAGGTATCTTATTCTTTTTGATGCAACTGTGAATGGAACTGTTTTCCTGATTTCCCTTTCTGCTAGTTCATCATTAGCATTAAGGAAGGCAACAGATTTCTGTGTATTTTGTATCCTGCAACTTTGCTGAATTTAGTTATTAGTTCTAATAGTTTTGGAGTGGATTTGTTAGGGTTTTTTATGTACAATATCATGTCATCTGCAAACAGTGATAGTTTAACTTCATCCTTACCTATCTTGATGCCTTTTATTTCTTTGTGTTGTCTGATTGCTGTGGCTAGGACCTTCAGAATTATGTTGAATAAAAGTTGAGAGAGTGGGCATCCTTGTCTTGTTCCTGATCTCAGAGGAAAAACTTTCAGTTTTTGCTGTTAAGTATAATGTTAACTGTGGATTTATCACGTATGGCCTTTATTATGTTGAGGTACTTGCTCTCTATACCCATTTTGTTGAGAGATTTTTCATGAATGGATGTTGAATTTTGTCAAATGCTTTTTCAGCATCTGTGGAGATGATCATGTCATTTTTGTCCTCCTTTTTGTCGATGTGGTGGATGATGTTGATGGATTTTCAAATATTGTACCATCCTTGCATCCTTGTAACAAATTCTACTTGCTCATGACAGATCATCTTTTCAATGTATTTTTTAATTCGGTTAGCTAATATTTTGTTGAGTATTTTTACATCTATGTTCATCAAGGATATTGGTCTGTAATTTTCTTTTGTTGTTGTGTCTGCCTGATTTTGGTAGTAGAGTGATGCTGGCCTCATAGAATGAGTTTGGAAGTATTCCCACCTCTTCTACTTTTTGTAAAACTTTAAGGAAGATGGGTATTAGGTCTTCTCTAAATGTTTGATAAAATTCAGTGGTGAAGCCATCTGATCCAGTGGTTTGTTCTTAGGTAGTTTTCTGATTACCAATTCAAGTTCATTTCTCATAACTGATCAGTTCAAATTTTCTGTTTCTTTCTGGTTTAAGTCTTGGAAGGTCGTATTTTTCTAGAAAGTTGCCCATTTCTTCTAGATTATCTAATTTGTTAGCATATAATTTTTCATAGTATTCTCCAATAATTCTGTGTATTTCTGTATGTCCATAGAGATAGTTCCTTTCTCATTTCTGATTGTATTTGTGTGTGTAGACTCTCTTTTTTTCCAGACAAGTCTGGCTAGGGGTTTATCTATTTTGTTTATTTTATCAAAGAAACAGCTCTTGGTATCATTAATTCTTTCTATTGTTTCATTCTTTTCAATTTTATTTATTTCTGCTCTGATCTTTATTTTGTCTCTCCTTCTACTGACTTTGGGGCTCATTTGTTCTTCTTTTTCTAGTTTCATTAACTGTGAGTTTAGACTGTTCATTTGGGATTGTTCTTCTTTCTTATGATAGGCCTACTTGGCCATATACTTTCCTCTTTGAACTGCCTTTTGCTGCATCCCACAGAAGTTGGGGTATTGAGCTGTTGTTTTCATTTGTCTCTGTATATTGCTTGATCTCTGTTTTAATTTGGTTATTGATCCACTGATTGTTTAGGAGTATGTTATTAAGCCTCCACATGTTTGTGGGCTCTTTTGTCTTCTTTGCACAATTTATTTCTAGTTTCATACCTTTGTGATATGAGGAGTTGGATGGTAAAATTTCAATCTTTTTTAATTTACTAATGCTCTTTTTGTGGCTTAGTTTGTGGTCTATTCTGGAAAATGTTCCTTTTGCACTTGAGAAGAATATGCATCCTGTTGCTTTTGGGTGGAGTGTTCTGTAGATGTCTGTTAGGTCCATCTGTTCTAATTGAGATGCTTTTTATAATTCAAAAAACACAACAAGAGCATCCCAAATTCTTCTCAATGTAAGGTACTGAAACCTTAAAACTTTTTTACCACAACTGTAGTTTTATTGGTCATTCTGTTTTTTTCTCAGTAGAAGCTGACTTTTCCCTTATGTTCCAGGACAGTCACATGCCAGAATCCAAAGACCATCCCTCCCTCCTACCTGTCTAGTTTGAAGAACTGTACAAAGCAGGTACAATAGGAAATGGTGAAAACATAAAGGAATATTCCCAAAAATAAATATGAGTGAGAACTTAGGGGATACCACTTCCATGTTAAGCCAAGGAGCCCTTTATACCTTAAGTAAGAGGTAATTAAATCATAAGTCACTGCAGTGGATCAAAAATATCTAAGCACTGTCAGAACTAAATCTCACTACCTACCTGTCCTAAGTGGCCATGCTCTAAGACAGTGCAACAGAGTGAACAGGACAAAGATTATAGGTCAAACTTAAAATCCCTTCTCTGCTACCTTTTTTATCTTGGATGAATTACTATCTCTATACTTCACAGTATCTGTAAAATTAGAATAAACCTACATCATGGAGTTTTTACAAAGATTGATTGAAAATAGTATAGAGAACACAATGCAAGGCACATTTAAAGATTCAAAAGTTAGTAGCTGTTAGATCTCATTCAACCAATAATACAACTCCCTAACTTAGGGCAGTCTAGACCTGTGCTGTCCAATACAGTAGCCACTAGCCACATGTGGCTACTGGGCCTTTGAAATGTGGCCAGTATGAACTGAGATATGTTGTGAGTATAACATACACACTGAATTTTGAAGCCCTACTACAAAAAAAATGTAAAGCATTTCAATTTTTCCACAGATTATATGTCGATATAATATCCAGAGATAGTGGATTAAATAAAATCTATTAAAATTAATTTCACCTGTTTCTTTTTACATTTTAATGTAGCTTCTAGAAAAACTGAAATTATACATGTGGCCTATATTTCTATTAAACAGCTCTGATGTAAACAAATCACATAGTTTCACATGCAAAGTGGAATGAAAATTTCATTACATGCTTCATATAGAATTATCCAGGAGACTGAAGATCCTAATGTACTTTAAATTCCTTATAATTTAAGTAGCATGATTTTTAATATCTTGTTTATCAAATGCATTTCATAATTTTGTACCCCCCAATCTCATTACCCCATTCTATTGCCTATTCACAGGGATACACCTCACTCTCCCACTTAACGGTAACAGTACTCATGGTATCTTACAAACAGCTGAAGAAAGACACATAACAGGCCATCCTTTATCAGCTGCACGCACTGTCTGTTCTTCAGACAATGTTAACAGAAGCTTACTCTAAGACCCATCCACATTCCTAAGAAACATTTTTCTGTCTAAAATTCACTAATGTATTTTGGATTAAAGCAACATAACCCACCTGTAACTTTCCTATCAACAATCTACCAAGCTAAAATCTAGTCAACAATGCTAAAATCTAAAATAACTACATAACCTATTCGATTAATGTAACTGCAAAAATTAGAAAATTCTTTTTCAGCACCTAGAGATAAGACACTAATTAGGTAATATAAAAAGACTACTTCTTTTACCTGCTCAGACAGCTTGACAGAAAGGTTTACAAATACTGATAAAGCCTGTAAATTTAACCAACTCTTCTATTACTTATTAACATTACTGACAGGCCATGCCACAGTGCTGAAAACATTTTTGCTTAAATTAGATTACTTTGGGAAATTCTAACTTAAGGCATTAAAAATATATAGTTAATATGTTACTTCAAATGTCTTCAAAGGATTTCCATAGTCATTATCACATTAGGTCCCCACAAAAGTCACTGGCTGGAAATAAAGTTGATTTTACTATACCCCATTTGATGGATGCAAAAACTAAGGCCCAGAGGTTATGAGTGACTTACCTGCACAAATAAAGTTAGTTAGTAGATGAAGAAAGATGCATAAGAAAATCTACTTCTGCCTGGTGGTTAAGATTGTGGACTATGAAGCCAGATTATGTATTCAAATCCTGACTCCAAAACTGAGTATGATCTTGGACAAGTCACTTGTGATCTTATTCCCTCTATATTTGTTTTCTCATGGAGGTAACAGCAGTTTCCCTCATGAAAATCAATATAAAGTACTCACAGACAGAAAGTTCTCAATAAATGCTTTTATCATTTAAGGCTTTGGAATCTGAAAGATGGGAAATTTGGAGATGATATTTTTTAAAAACAAAACTTATTGTCATAAGCAAAAGAATACTTCTAGGACATCATGAACCATAATCATAAGCATGTCAGACTGGAACATTTTCATTTTTGGCAAATTAATTCTCCATGTCTCTTCTTTTCTACTTTAAAAATTACTTCTAAAAACCTGCAAGAAATGAAACTATTTCTTTTGTAGATAACACATTGTGTTAAAATTTACTATAGAGCATACTCAAACTTGCTAAACTTTAAAGTCACAATACACAAATCTGAAACAGTGTCACATCTCAATTCTGGAGGCTAGCTAGTACTTAAATAGTTAGGAAAAAGAAGAGAATGCTACCAACAGTGTGGGGGGAAGGAAAGCACTGTATATGGGGAAAGCATTTCACCCCTACAGTTCTAGAAAGTATACACACTCACCTTCTGGTATTACTTGGCATATAGTAGGCATTCAATACATAATTTATGACTGAGGGACTGAATGAATGAATGAATAGTTAAAACTGAAATATTTTTTTCAAGTGACCTAATCAAACAAGAAAGCATTTGTAATACCATGGGAGTTACCCTTATAAACCTCGTAAATGATCAATAAGGCTGACCCAGATTCTAAGCTCTAGCCCCAGGGCAGACATAGATATTCTAAAATCAATCCCTCCTAACTAATTTCAGTGACCTGTCTCTATATGTAAGTTCAAAAAATTCTACCTAGGTAAATTCCTATGGAGCAAAACCTTTCTTTAAAAAGTGTTTTTAGGAATTAGCCACAATCAGCAAATTCCATTTGTACATTTATACATATAAAAGGGGTCTCTAACTGCTAAACAAAATTAACGTTCTGCTTTGTGTCAAAAACGAACATTGCTCCTACAAGGTTTTTTTCTGTTCATGTCACATTCAGGACAGGAGAGCAATTGGTGCATACTTATCACTCAATTACTTCAGGACAGCTGAACTAAATTTTTGCATAGTTTGCACCCAAGTGCTGTTTCTAAATGTTAGCTTGCCATTTGGTATCAACATAGCTATAAAGATGAATTCAGAAATCATCTTGCAAAAACATTTTAAACAAAAAGCTTGTGGGCATACAGCAGTAAGTCTGCTAACCACACAAATGAAGTAATTTAATTTTAAATTCTATACCTCTAGAAATAAAGAAAAAAAAATTGAAGACATCATAAAATACCTAATGGCCTCCACATGATAGATCTAAAATCCTGTTAGTATAAATTTTTAGAATCTCTTTAAAAAGCTAATTTCCTTATGTAGAACTTAACTATAAAATGTGAGGTAAATAAATATGAAAACCTAAACACGTTCTTCCTGGCCAACTCTTACATAAAATTGTTTTTGACAGTGTTGTTAATAAAATATATTAATTACATCAAAGGGTTTTTTTTTTTCTTTTAAAACTATCACTTGTATGATTCAGGCTAAAGCATACATTATTAAAAAAAAAAAATCCAAAGGTTACTACTCAAATATACTGCTGGTGGATCACTTTAAAATCTAGTTAAAATGCATTCTGAATATGAAAGTCAAAATTAAAGTTATGAGACAATAATTACTATAATAATTTCCACTTAGTATTGGTCTGGGTTTCCAAATTAAATGGTAGCAATATTTAGTGTACAATAAAGACAGATTAGAATAAAGACATACTATTAGTAATATAATTTTCTTAAAGAAGTTACTCCTAATTTACCATATATTTTAGAGGAGACTTCTAATAGCTCATGGTATACTTCATTTTTAAACTACTTATAAAATAGATTAGGTACCTCTTTGCAGTGATGTTATAAATATTTCTTTCCCCTGAGGTCTCTTTTATTTATAAAAAAATATTTTTTAGATAGGTAAAGCTAATATAGAATAATTAACAAGCAAGGAGAAACTAGTTTTAAAATGTCACAACTCTACTGAGGAATCATGAAAATATACAATATTTCAAAGCATCCTTAAAATTGTAGAAGGCCTCATTCTCAATGAAACAAATATAAGTATATGGAAATAACATACAAAGGTTATTTAAAAGAGGCAAAAGAGAGAAAACAAAAGGTCTTTAAATCTTGAAAATCAACAATGAAAAACATTAAGTTTAAAGTAATAATGCTAATCGGAGAACTACATTTCCTACCAATTTTGAGAGTGCAAATCTTTTAAAATTTAGAAATAGTATTATGTGTCACAGTTTTACACAGTATACTTTATAGTTTGTATTATATTATAGCAGATTGCCCCCCTCATGTATCAACAAATTCCTCTGAAACCTTAAGTAAGGATATATAGTTCCACATCATTCCTAATTGTTGAGTGAGTTCAAATTTGTACTTTCTTGTCCTGAAGTTGTTAGGATTCAGAGATTATTCCTGGGATCAGTTATGCATTAATTCTTCTAGGATGTAATGTATTAATCTGCTTCACCCACCCATATCTTTCATAATTTTCTGGATAATACAACAGTAGAGAATATACACAGAGTCCTTATTACTTACATATGTTAAAAGTCAATCTGGCAGAGTGGTTAAGAGCCCCCACCCTAGTCCAAATACTGCTTCTGCACTTACTTGCTACATGACCCTGGGCAAGTTATTTCACTTCTCCAAGTCTCAGTTTCTTTATCTACAAAATGGAATAAATACTTGCCTAATGAAGACTAAATAACGATTATAATTGTTTAGCTCAGTGCCTCACACACAGTACAACATAAATAAGGGTTAGTTGTTATAAAAATAATCACTCTGTTATAGTAATAGTACTATATTCTTAACATAATAATATAATAAAAAGTAGAACTAAATTAGCAATATTAAAAAGCAGTAATTATAGTTCTTAAATAATAAATTAACAAATATAAAGTATAATAGATTTAAAAAGTAATAATAAATGTACTAAGCCAAGTACTTTACTAGCATTACATCATTTAATTCTCACTTAACTCTATTTTACAGATGAGGAAATTGAGGTTTACAGTGGTTCAGTACATTGCTTTAATAAAAAAGCTAACAAGTGAAAGCGTCAATTTTCAAACCCAGGTCTGTCTCCTTAACTATCCAAGACCTGGTAAGTATGCCAATGCTTCTTCAAACCAGGCTCAGTGGACATAGTCATGAGAATTCACAAATTTTCACTATGTTTTTAAGTTATTCTAGAGATAATTTTCAAATGAAAGACATTTGCAGAGTAGATTTTAATTTCGTAAATTATCAAACTGGGATATGCAAAGCCCTGGTGTTCCCAGGAACATTCTTAGAAGTCTAGGAACTTTCTTTTTCCTTACAAAGTAGTCAACTTCGAAAAACTTCAAGTGTAACATTCAATTTTCATCAAGAATGAGGGTAACAACTATTTTTCAAAATCCTTGTATCTTTTTCATTATAGATACTAAGTTTTGGACCTCTGGCTAGTTTAGTTACTTGAAAAAGTAAAAATACCTATTTTTTAAAAACTATGGTACACCTTTGTAATGCTTGGTATTGTCTTTAAAAGGAAAACACTTGATAAAAGAAGAAACAAATGTTTTTAAAATATCTATTCCTTTATTAAACAGTACTAGTACACTGAGTACCAGTTTCTCATCTTCAATCTAATTATGTTAACTACAGTAATTTACAGGATACTTTTACTTGAACTAAAAAAAAAAGGGTGCAAATAATTCATTTTCTCTGTACTACCTTTAGGCAAACAAGATGCTTTTCCATACCTCTAATTCCGTCAATGGTATCACTATTTTCTTACTCATCCAGGCTCATGACCATAGTATACCTTTGATTCTTACTTTTCCTTTATACTCGGTATCCAAACAGTCAAGTATTACATGTATTTTTTTTATTCAAACGGATTCTCTCAATCACAGGCACGACTCCATCCCCACTGTAGAGGTTTAACTGTAGAGGTTTCATCACTCCATGCCTTTTTCCAATACCTACCACCCCATCCCCTCCAATCCTGTCACTCATCTATACTGTCACCTGTTTAAACTTCTTAAAAGATCATTTTGATCACGCTAGTCCTCTGCTTTAAGACCTTCATGGATTCCTATTGTTCAACCTACAGAATGAAGTCCAAATTTGGAAGCAGGGCTTTTGATCATTTGAGACTGATCTAGTTTACAGTGAGTTCTCTCCTTTTACAAAAGTGTGACATTTATCACATATTGTATGTTTCTTAACCATTTCCTATGACTATTCCCAGTGGAGTAGAGGCTTTTGCAGGACTGAGATTTTTTTTTTTGATCCTTCCCAGTACTAAGTATTAAGTAGCGTACAAGGTAACCAGTTACTGAGTAAGATGATGGGTTAATCAGTGCATGTATATTGGGTACCTGATATATGATTATTTGTTCAATAAATACTTACTGACTAATGAATCTGTGCCAAGGATACTAATGTGACTTCCATCTACTAAGTTATTTCCATATGCCAGGCAATGACATGAAACACTTTACATACACTACCAACTGTAATGCTTAAAGCCACCATGAGGTAGATATTATCACCTTCATTTTTAGGATAGGGCAAATGAGTATCTAGCAGTCACAGACCAGATATGTAAGAGAGAAATAAGATTCAAACCCAGAACTGGGTGAAAATCCTGTGCCCTTAACCAGTGTACTCAACAGCTCCTATGTAAACATTACCTTAAGGAGCTGTAATCTATCTGGCACAGTAGATATACACAATTATAATACACTGTTGTAAATGCTCTGAAGGATGTATAAGATCTTACTTGAGCAGAGAATGATGGGCCAAACTCTAAGACTAAATAAAGGAGTCAGAGAAGATACCCAGAGATGACAATTTTAAGAATGAACAGCAGCTAATAGAGAGGAAGAAACAAGCTTCCCAAAGGAAATGATACCTGCAAAGGAATAAAGGCACAAAATTTCATGACATATACCATGAACACCAGGTAGTGTTCCAAAAACTTCCAGTTATCCAGAAAGTAAAGTGTGATGAGAGAAATCAATAGGAAATTAAGCTAGAAAAGCAGGCACACTGTCAGATCATGAACAGTTTAGTCAAGGAGTTTAGATTCTATGATAAGGGAAATACCATTGAGAAATTTTAAGTGGAGAGTGAGTTACTGCATTTTTCTTTTGGAAATATAGCTCTGGCACTGGAAAATGGACCGAAAGAGCTACCCCCTAGAAGCAGGGACACTTGTAAGTAGGCTACTGAGACAGTTCAGACAAGAAACTAACCGAGAGCAGTGATGATGGAGAGAAATCGATTGATTGAAAAGATAAGCGTAGGAAGCAGAACTACCACACTTGGTTACCAATTAGACTGAGGTTTGGTAGGAAAATGAACAAAAGGAAGAAATCTAGGCAAATGCAAGGTTTCTAGCTTGAGCTCTGGGTGGATGGAAGTGTCATTAACTAAAACAGGAAACAGAGTGGGAGAAACAAGGTGAAAGTAAGGAAAGCTGATGAGTACAATGTTGCTGGTACTTACAGTATAGCCAAAAGATACTGTTTAATAAACAAACAGATAAATCGAGAACTCAGGAGAGAAAAATCTAAGGTGAAAATACAAAATTGGAAATTATTAGCCAGGACAGTGTATGAAACTGACTAGAGAAACTATACAAAGGTATAGAACCAAAGATAAAGAGTTCGAGACCACCAATATTTGAAACACAGGCAGACATTGAGTAAATGAAAACTAGGAGAGGGTAATGAAACAAAAGTTTGGAGAGTTTCATGACAAAGGGAGTTGTCAATGTATTGAATGATTCAAAGGGGTAAACATAAGAACTTTAAAGCCTCTCTTGGATTTGGCAGCTGAGTAATTGATGACTTGAAGCAGGAAGGTTACAGAAGAATGGATGGTAAAGAAAGCTAAACTAAATAGGGTTTGAATAAAAGGCACAGGGAAAGACATACGACTTGGCCAAGAGATTAACAACTAGAAAAGAGAGGGTTGAAGAACAACATTTTAAAGACAGCAGGGATTTTAGCATTTTTGTAGGACAGCAAAGGAACTGATGAAGCGTGAGATTTTTAAATTATGCCTTTGTACTTAAATTTAGTATACACAAAGTTACCCATGTTACAAGTTTAAGTGAAAAAACAAGTTGCAGAATATGAACAGTATGACGTCACTTAACATAAGATTCATTGCTTTCTATGGCCCTCAAAACCTGAAAGTCCTTTATGATCTGGGCCCCGCCTACTTCTGATTTCATCATATGCCACTCTCCCCCTCATCCACTATGTCTCAGCCACAGTGCCCCTTCTATTCTGACATTTACCCGCCAAGTTTGTTCTTGCCTCAGGGATTCTGTACATGCTGTTACCTCTGCCTAGAATGCTCTTCTTCCTCCCTGTCAGTGGCTAGTTCCTTCAAGTCACTCAGATTCTAACGTCATCTTAGAGGCCTGCCCATCTATATGCGCATACTTCTCTATCCAAATTTACTATCATTACCTTGTGTTAGTAGCTATCACTATCTAATAGTTCTTATTTATTTATCAGTCTTCCCCCCTTTGAATGTTATTAGCTCCATGAGAGGAGGTTTCATCTGCCTTGTTCACCACATCTCTGTTGCTTCAAACAGTGCTTGGCAGTTAGTTGCCACTGTACTGGTGAATGAAAATGTTCACATAAACACATATATTACGAATGTATGTATTCAGATGAAAAACATTAAGAAAATTCTGAAAGTATTTATTATTTGAATTTATTTACACTAGGGTTGAGTATGAGACTAGGAGAGGTATACAATACCCATACATTTTTTGCTTCGTAAGTATCTATTAAAATTTTCTACTAAAATCATGTCTTTTGTAATTGAAAAACAATTTTTAATTAATGATCATATGAGCCTAAGATACAATCTATTCTGCCTATTTTCTTTTGGTAGGTTGTCATCATATAATCTGATTACAGGGTGATTCTTTTTGTTTTGGTAGGGCAATTCAAAGTTAAAATGTTAAATCTTAGAGCTGGAAAGAACTCAGGGATCATCTAATCCAACACCTTAATTTTATAGATGAGGAAGTGGAGACTCCTACTAATTAATAAAAGTAATTTAATAAGACTAGGGTATTGATGAAAATGTTCAAAGACCAAATCATTAAGAACTATTTAAAAGGCTAATCTATTATATGTAATACATCATTTAAATGATAACTAATAAAAGCTTACTGAAGCTTACTTGGGCATATAACCTAAAACCTTCTGGTGAAATTATTACTCTAAGTAGAACTATTTCCTAAAGAATAGTATTGACCAATGAATCCTATGGTTAAACCATCAATTAACCATTGTAAAATGACAAAGGATTCACAATACATAAATACAGAAGTGGAAATTATTCATCGTTAGGTATGCACACTAACTGAAACTAGCATAGTAGGCACTTCTTTCTACCAGGGTATACAATAAGTCATGTATGTAACACACTTAAGGATTCATTACACTTTGATTCAAATTTCTGTATTGATGTCTACAACGTGTATTTAAGAGAATGTAATAAAAATTAAGTGTTGAATAAGCAAGAAATACACTACTAAATATCATTTACAGAAACAACTATTTCCCTTTATATATAGTTTACCAGGAATACAATGAATTTTATCTAAACTTTTTAATAATACCACTTTATGTTTAGCAAACTATCTCATTGATCCTCACAACCCTATAGACACAGAAATTATTCCTCCCATTTAATGTACGAGAATTAAGGGCCAGATGTTAAAGAACCTGACTAAGGTCATTTTGACATGTCCCGGGAGCCAGATCCTCTACCTCTTAGCCACTGTTCTTTCCATTACCAGGTCACTTCGCATTTACCATTTATTAAAATGCAAAACGCTGTTTAATTTCCTTCTTTCCATGTTGTGGAGGTGGGAGGAAAGGGGGGGTACCAAAACCCAAGCAGTCCTATCCTTTCTATTCCATTTGAAATTTTAGTACCTAAGAAAACATTAGTCTAGTCGTCCATCTTAATGAGGAGGAAGATGTGAGTTACCTTAATTGAGAATTGTGCTCATCAGTAATTCTGTGTGAAATCCTACTAATACTCAAATATTTTCTTAATCCCAATGAAACAGAAGTACCCTCTTATTTAGAAAGCTCTCTACAAACAATACCCATAATTGTAAGAATATGGGCAATCATTATAGTTGAAAAAAATCTGAAACCAGATCTTAGTCCTGTCACTCACTAGCTGTTCAATGGAGGGTACATTTCTTAACTTCCTTGAGTCTCACTGTCCTCACCTATATTAAGGATAACACCATCTGCCTCTGCAAGTTGCTGGAAAGAGACAATATGTGAAAAGCATTTAGTCCTTAGAAAAGGACCAGGTCACAGAATTGGTGATATTAGAGAAAACAAATGGATGCAGACAGGCATTGGCTGACAGGTAACGTCATTTAATTTATGTTTAACTTCTAGTGTGACCTTTTTTCTCCCAAATATCTGGGGCAGGACACAATATATCTCTCTTGCTCCCAGGGTACCAATTAAAGTGAGTGCTGGATTTCAGTACTCTTCTAACCCCTCTAATTAAGCAATATAGTTATAGTCTATTATTTGACTATCTTAGAAATGGCTATCTACAAATCAAAGTTTTAATTCCTACTCTTTATCTAAGTCTGCTAACTGCATCATCCACTATTTTGAAATAAAACGGGATGAAATAAAAAATAGTAAGCTAGTTATATTAATACAAATCATGGACAATACAGTGAATTCTGATTGGCAGAAAAGCATAGGATGTTTCAGCAGGAGAGGTGAGAGAGACCTAACAGAGACTTACACTATGTAATTCAGCAATTTATCATGTACTAAATTTACTTTCTTTTAATCTTCATAGGCATCATCTGAATCAACATTAGCATCATTTTAGATTAGGAAAGGGAAACTCAAAACTCTTGCTCATTTCCCCTTGTTCAAGGTGCACTGGCTACTCAAACCAACAGGAAGGCTGTTGTTCCCTCTTATAATGTCTGCCCAGACTGCTCTCCCATCTCCAAGGCCATTTCTTTCTCCTGCTTCAGATCTCACTCGAACAGTGAGTGAAATCTCACCATCTCACCTCTCACCACCTGTAAAGTAGCGTACAGCCTTATTTCCTTCACAGAACACAGAAAGATCTGTACTCACCTTCCTCTTGTTTTGAAGGACAGCAATACTTTTGACTTTTCACTGCCCTGTGTGGAGTACTCAACACAGATAATGTTGGCTCAAGGAATGAATGAACACCTCTGCCTACAGTCATTTAGCAAGTAAATGGCAGGCTTAGAAACCAATCCAGATAAATCTGAGTGCACTCCTGCACTGCACTACCATTACTTTTTCCACTGGTGGGAGGGGGAAGTGCTTTGAGGTGAGAAATCCATTTAGAGGTGTGTTCCTGCTCCCTACATTCATTTATTTTAAAGAAACTACAGAACTACCTACACATATACTGAATATTACAATATACTTAACTAGAATTTAAGAGATCTTACATTGACTTTTAGAAATTACAACTGAATTTGAAAAAACACGGGCATTAACGATGCCTCTTTAACAATCAAAATACTTCAAAACTATTGACTAATTTAATTTAGTATCCCCACATATACTTAAGGGTAGAAGAAAACCTGTCACACAAATAAATGCGTTTTACTAACATGCTTACAATATTTTGTTCCTTTATAAGATGTTTTGAATTTCCCAAACCATCATACAGAAAAATTTTTAAATCAGCCATGGGATTATCATTCCTATAATGGTCACAATGTTTGCCCTTAAAAGAAAGATGACACAAATGCACTCAAATCCGTTGTGTTTCACGATTAAACCGTGTTCATGCAGACGGAGCCACCTCATGTAAAATGCCAAGTGTGACTACAGCAGACCACTAACATTCCCTTTGTTACCGTACCCACCGGGCTTAATACTTACTGCTGAGTCCGTCCTCGGATCCTCCGGTCCCTCTCATTCCCAGGTAAGTCAGTCCCAGTATTAGGAAAAATAAGCAGGCAGCAGTTAAGAGAAACATCGACAAGTAGTGGGCACTGAAACCCCCTGTTGGGGACACTTCCTCCCGTTTAAATTGCTGAAGAAGCTCCTCCTCGGGTTCGGAAAGCTTCGGTTTGTTGTATGTGTTTTTCAGGTAGGTACTATGATTGGAGCCCGTGTGATTGGAGTGATTGATCCTGAGTGAACTAGCGGCGGCCACCGCCGCACTGGGAGAGAGGCTGTTGGAAAAAATCCTTGGGGAGTCCACACTGCAGGCTCCACCGCCGATATGATTATTGGTTTTAAGAAGGGAGGCTGCGGTCGAATCTAAGGTTGAGTCCACGTCAGTCGGCGGCGCTGGCAGGAGAGGAGCCAGTTTCTTGGCGTTAACACGGTATCTAGGAACGGGGCTGGAGTCCAGCTGATTCCATCCTCCTCCCGGCTCCGCCGCCGCCGCCTCTTCGAGGCTTCGGCTCCTGTCTAGACTCCCGGCAGCCGCCGCCCTGTCATTCATCGCGATTCCTCCCCCTCCCGGCACTGAGGTCTCCGGCCGGCTGCCGGCAAATTTAGCAGTCAGCGGGGAGAGAGGCTTACTGTGGCTCCGTCTGGGCCGATGTCGGGCGAGGGAGTCGTCCTTTAATACCTGCCTGGCGGACGCCACGTCGGCGTCCTCCTCTTCCTCCGAGTCGGAATAGTTTTCCAGGCAGCTGTACGGGAGAGGCCGGCTCCCGTTCACCGTCCGGCTCGACCACAGCGGCTCCTCGGCCTCCGGGTCCCTGCCCTCAGCGTCTTCCCCGTCCTCTCCCTCGTCCTCTGCGGCTCCGTTTCTCAGCGACGGGGTCTGCGGCTCGGAAGCCGCCGGCCTCCTGGCCCCCCACCACGAGTGCGGCTTCCTTCGCTCGGCCGAGCTGCTGTTAGTCACCTCGCCCGCGGCCAGGGGCGCCGGCGGCGGTTTGAGTCCGCGGTACTGGAGAGAAGCCCGGTCTCTCCTCCCGCCGCCGCCGGCCTGGTCCCGCGGACTCGCCTCCGCGTCCGACTCATCGGAGCTGAAGCCCAGCAGCACTTTGCTGCCAGCCATGGGGGCGGCCGAGGCGCCCCCGGCCCCCACCGAGGGGCTCTCCAGGCTCGAGGCCGACATTCGGCCCAGGCCCCCAGGAGTCCGCAAGTAGGGGAGCTCTCCCGACACCGGCCGGACCCCCATCCCCGCGGCAGCAACCGTGGCGGCTGCCGTGTTATTGTTATTACTGTTCCGCGTCTTGTTGCCGCGGCTCCCGCTCCGGCGCTGCTGCTCTTCCTCTCGAAGCTTCTTCAGCTTCTTGAGGTACACCGGACGGGTGCTCTCCGTCACTGGGCCAGGGGACAGGCCGTAGCGGCGGAGCTGAGAGAAAAGCTCCTCATCCGAGAGCTGTTGAGGCGCCGAAGCAGCTGCCGCCGCCATTTTCTCTCCAGGGTGTTTTACAAGCTCCGCGCTACCGGAAGTGACGCGCCGCCCTAGACCCTGAACTAGACCGGCCTGCGTCGCCCTCCTAGCGCCACGGACGCCTCGGCCAATGGGAGGCGCGGGAGGAGCTCACCTGAGCGGGAAAGGGCCACCTGAGCGGCGCGCGGCTCTCGCGGCGGCTTTTTTCTGCGCTCTCACCCTGGGGTGCTGGCGTATTCCTGTGTGTGGCCTTCTGTCGCTCTTCTCTGCCCTGCCTCTCAAATGTTTTTCCTGGGAGCTACCTCTTCCTAAACCACACCTTGACCTCTTCCCAGATTCCAGCCCCCGGGCAGTAAAATGGAAAGGATATCTACCTGCCCTGAAGTTTATGGTATTAATTTTCTTTCCATCCAGATTCCCGCTCCAAGGAGAGCCTAGAGAGACTGAAAGAAAATACTGATGGCCCGCCCCACTTAGATTGGCAGTTTCCTTGGTTATCTCCTTTCACTTTGTCTTTCTGCTTGACTTACCAAAAAAAGGGAAGTGGTGGGGGGTGAGTATCTCGCTACTCTTACATTCTGAGGAAAAGATACAGAGCACACCAGTCCCAATACTTTTTTTCCCCCAAGAGTAATGGATATCCATTCCTTAGTTGTAAGGTATTATAGGTCATTTTTGTGAGTGAAAGAACCTATCATTTGCATCATTCTGTGACTGAAGAAAAGACAACAGCCACCCTACTTTTTTCCTTCTTAGCACCTTTTCAGCCTATAGTTATTTATTGTTAATGATTACTTTTATGTATTTGTTCTTACAATTATATTATCTATTTAATTATTTACTGTCCTATCCCCTTGAACTGTAAGCTCTGTGAGCAGAGGAACCTTGCTTCTATTATTTGCAGATTCCCCCTATAATGACACTAGATGCTCAGTAAACATTGAACGAATTAATGAATTGTAAAGCTAGGATAGTATGAGAGGAATATTTTAACGTGAGAAAAGTGGCAGATGAGGAGGAATAACCTTCACACAAAATCAAAAAACCAGAAACAGTTGACCTGGATATTCAACCCCCCTCATTTACAAAGTAGGAAACAGATCCTTCAGAGGTGAAATTCATTCAGTTTGGTAAGGATTTCTTCCCTTTTCCTCAAATCCCAGCAGAGCTGACACTTCTTGAGTACTGAAACACTAGCAGCTGCACTGCAACACAAATATCTGGCACACTATAATCATTTTTTGTTGAATGAATTATTTTACCCTATTATATTATATGCATCTGAACAAAAAGATATGTTACCCAAAAGCATAGATAGCTAACTTTTCAACATCCTAAAAGCCAAAAGCAGAATAATACTCAGTAGCTTGAACTCTTGACTTCTTAGCATAAGATTTCCATCTCAAAAAATAAAACTATGTGGACACTTCCTTGTCTTTCATGAAGAGACTAAAATTTACAAATGCTCTCAAATCTATGTTAAGACTTATCAAAGAGTTCAATGCAGTAAATGTTAGCCACTATGATGATAATGACCCAGAATTTATTACCATAATTGTCTGGGTGGGAATCAAATGAATGCAAATTTATAGTATAGAAGAATAGTTAAACTGTGAGCTTTGGAGTTAAACAAAACTATATATGGACCCAGCACTGGCCTTCCATTCTTATTTCAACATTTGTTCCACACCCTACTGGCACTCAGGTAGGAATCAGAAATCTGTTGGTTCAGCCTCTGATTTTAATGAACCTTTAAATATCCTTCTGTAAGGTTTGAGAGATCATTTATATTTCTGCCTGTGACTTTGGGCAAGTTATTAAATCTTTCTGAGCCTTAGTTTCTGTATAAACAAAAGATGATAAGCCTTCCTCAGAAGACTATTTTAAGGCTTAAAGGAGCATTGGCCCTCAAAATTCTTAGCGCTATGCCTAACACAATGTGCTCTCGATAACTGTTGGCCAATGATGTAAAGCCACGCATTGTGTGTGTGGTAGCATAGCTCTTGAAACTCCATGTAACAGCCATTAAAGAAAATGCCACTGCACAGACAGAAATAGAACTGGTGAAACTTTACCCAGGGCACTAAATCACATTTAATAGTGAGGATGAAGGGTTTTGGCAACCAAAGTCCTTGGTCATTTCAGCCTTTTGGGGCAGCAAAGTTTGGAATGAAATAGGGACCAAAAATCTTGAGTCTCCAAATTATGTAACTTAGGACAAGTCTTAGGCTCTCTAAACCTCAATGTATTATTTTCTAAAATGTTGTTAATATTGTCTACCCTCTTTGGCACACGATATTCAATAAGTATTTGTTGAAAATGATGGATGAGTACTGTATATGAAAATGCTGTTCAAATGTGCTGTTTACATGCTAGGTATATAACAGTGAAAACTACAACTGATACAAATTTTACGCTTTACAAAGAGCTATCATATACATGGTAGCATGTAGTCTACAAGAAACTCTTCCTTCCTGAAGATACTGGGTCACAATTTATTGCATGTAACTATAAGTATATATGGGGTTATAATTACCCTTTGTTTGAGTGAGCAGACCCAATACTTTCTCAGATGGACCTTCACTACCTCTGCACCATCACTACTCATTTCTAATGTTTTCCTCATTTACCATTGGATTTCACTCCTTTCAGATTGGCTAACTTTTAAAGCATGAGGCTGTAAACTGGCAAACTGCACATATTTGACACAGGGAATGCAATCTCAAATTCACTCCTGCTCTGTAGCTTCCAAAAACAACTGAGAAACACACTGATGATGGATTACAAAAGGATAGGCAGTCCATTTTTTCCTCTAGATGTTTATAATTTTATCTCTGCTTTAAGCCTACTTATCAGAGACCAGTATGGCTTGGCCACACGGCACTCCCTCTGGTCCTATTAGAAACAGTTGGACTTTTCCAGACAACTCATTTTTTTTTTTTGGTTTGGTTTTGCTTTATTTTTTACTGAGGTAAAATTCATTTCACATAACATTATATTAACCATTTAAAAGCACACATTTAGTGGCATTTAGTACATTTACAATGTTGTGTAACCATTACTTCTAATTCTCATATGTTTTCATCACTTCCCAAAGGAGACCCTGCACCTAATGGGATTCAATAGGGATTTCCTTTTTCTTCCTCTCTCCAGTCCCTGACAACCACCAATCTACTTTCTGTCTCAATGGATTTAACTCTTCTGGACATTTCAGATAACTGGCATCACATAGTATGTGGCCTCTTGTGTCTGACTCCTTTCACTCAGCATAATAATGTTTTTGAGATTCATCTATGACATAGCATGTATCAGTACTTCATTTCTCTTTATGGATAAATAATACTTCATTGTATGGATATACCACAGTTTGTTTATTCACCCACTGATAGACATTTCGGTTCCACTTTTTTGTTATTGTGAATAATGCTGCTATGAACACTGGTGTACAAGTATCTGTTTGAATACCTGTTTTTAATTATTTTGGGCATTAAGAATTTCAGATCATATTGTAATTCTATGTTAACTTTTTAAGGAATCACAAAACTTGTTTCTAACTTTATGGATGGATGATGACTTTCTATGTTTTCCTCTTTGAGACAGCAGGTAGAAATTTCAGACTCAAATTTGTAGCCCAGCCATAGCCAAGTATCTAGGGCTCTATGGCATATATTTTATAAATTAATCCAATTGTTGATTCCATCTAAATTTCTTAACTTTATATTCATGTGCCTCACTTTTTTAAATGTGTAAAGGAGTGCAGAGAGCATTAAGAGTCAGGAAAAAGAACTAATAAAACTTAGCTAAACCTTAACAGCAGACCATTCCGGAATAGTAAGAGATTCAATGTCTAAACTTAGAGAGAGACCAGATCAAAGGAAGAGAGAGCGAGAGGCCTGCCAAGGGCTATTTGAATCCTAGTTTACTAAATCCCCATGGTTTACAACCCTGATATCCACCCTGGCAGGGCCCTTGCTTATTTTTATACTGCTTCTCACTTTAGGTCCCTGTATCTTAAACCGGCTAATAGCCTTTGTTAGGGAAAGAGTGAGTGCTGTTCAGGTGCTAATGCTGAGACCGCAGTATCATTCACTCACACAGCAGGAAGAAACAAACATTCCATGATTGGAATGGTCAAAGGAAAGTGGGGAAATGTAGAATCTAAGCATTAGTAAGATTAGTAAATTAACATAAGCATAGCCATCTTAGAAACCTAGAAACCATTTTCTGAGAGTGTGACTCAGAGGAAAAAAAAAACAAACCCTGGGCCTGGGTAAGGCCTTGAAAAACAAGTTAATCATGAGCACCGGGTGGTGGGCAGCTGTGACCCTTGGTCAGCTAACCTTGGTCAGTAAATCTTACATACCAAGCTTATCGTGCAGAACCTCCCTAACCATTGAGGAGTAGTCTTACCCTGCCCTTGCTTAACCCCAGGATATATGTCTTGCAAGAATAATGTATAGTTATAGAAAATTGCTATGAGTTAAGTGCTTTGAAATTGCTATATAAACCCTTAGCTCAGAGTGCTCGGGGTCCTTGTTGAGACCCGCTGCGTCGGGGCTGACTTGGACCCCAACTAGTTGGCTGAATAAAGACTTTGCTTGAATTTACATCTCTATGCCTGTGTAGTTTGTTCTCTGGGGAAGCCTCGGAAGCCTGCACCCTAACATTTGGGGGCTCGTCCGGGATTCGAGCGGCTTCCCTGAGAACAAAGGACAGCTGGAGGCAAGGTCTAATTGTCCGGACGGGGCAGTGTAATTCGAGGGTCGCCCCCTCGTGTCTGCATAAATCCATTATAAAGCGGGAGTCGCCATCCCGTGTATGGTCTCGGGTTAGTGGTCCCGAGTGAGGAAGTCCGGGCTGGTAGTCCCGGCCCCCAGGTTAGTGACCCTGGGTAAAAGTCCAGGTAACCAATCCTGGCCCTAGGGTCCGAGTGACTCGGCCTTAGGAAGGCAAATCCGATCGGCAGAAAACTGGCACCCGAGGAGGAAAAGATCGAGCTCGTCACCCTGCGGCAGTCCGAGTGGACGCCCTTCGGGAGAATTACGAGAGTTTTTGAGGACCCTGAAAGTGGTGAGTGTGGTGCGCACCAGAGTGAGAGAAGGACCGGTCCGAATGAGTGCAATCAGATGTGGTGTGTATGTTTGGTGTTATCATTGATTGTTTTACTGTGTTTTGGTTTTGGTTTATATTTCTTTTTGCACTTCTCATTTTAAGTTTCCTTGTTCTAAGGTTCTCCTGCTCTCTCCGTTCCTCCTTTCTGCCACTATATCATTCCCCGCGGGCACGGGTCGGGCAATTAAGAGCCATTAGGGCGCCCGCCGCTAGAAGACTCCCGTGACAGGATAAGGGGGTCACAGCCGCGAATCCCAGATAAATTCGCGTCCCCCGCAGAAGAAAAACTGTGCAACGACAGGCACTCGTTCACAAGCACATACAACAGTCATTTTGTTTGTCTGTTCCTCCTTTCTGCCACTACATCATTTCCTGCGGGCACGGGTCGGGCAATTAAGAGCCATTAGGGCGCCCGCCGCTAGAAGACTCCCGTGACAGGATAAGGGGGTCACAGCCGCGAATCCCAGATAAATTCGCGTCCCCCGCAGAAGAAAAACTGTGCAACGACAGGCACTCGTTTATAAGCACATACAACAGTCATTTTGTTTGAAGTGGCATCTTCATCCTTCGCCTTTGTCTCCCTCATATTCTTTTTCTTCTTCTTTCTCACCATGGGTCAGACTCAGGCTACTCCTAAGAGTCTGATCCTCTCCCATTTCCCCAAGGTCAAGGAACAGGCCTTAAGTATGAGCCTTGGCATCAAGAAGGGTAAGCTCGACACCTTTTGCTCAATCGAGTGGCCTTCCTTCGGAGTAGGCTGGCCGGCCCAGGGGTCTCTTTCTTTGGACCTTATTGGCAAGATCAAAGCCATTATCTCCCGGCCAGGTCCTGAGGGCCACCCTGACCAACTTCCCTATATTCTTGTCTGGGAAAATTTGGCCGAGAATCCCCCTTCCTGGTTGGAGCCCTTTTTGGTGGAGAAACCTCATACTGACCCACAAAAGACCTCCGTCCTAGTTGCCCAGGAAAAATCAAAGCCCTCTGATCGCAGGGCCAGAAATCCTGTGCGCCCAAGTGCGCAGCCTGTCCTCCCCGACAGTTCTCCTCTTTACCCCCTCCCGTCGATTGAGCAGCCACCCCCGTATGCAGAGGAGAGGGGTGAAGCTGCCGGGGGGATAGAAAATGCGGCTAGGGAACCCAGCGGGAACCAGGCGGCTGCAGCTTCCCCAGATTCTTCAGCAGAGGGAGGCGGGAGGCCGGAAAGAGCTTCCTCACACTCCCCCGCCCTGGCCCCACGCTGGGCGCCAGGTAGAACTGGAGGAATGCAGCTAAGGTCTAGAGGGGCCAGGGAACAAGAAGGGGAGGCTCCCTCCTCCACCTCAGAAGGAGCAGTGCCAGTTCTGCCTGTGCGTGCCATCGGTACCGGCATTGCTCAGCAATATCAATATTGGCCCTTTTCATCTAGTGACCTTTATAATTGGAGGACTCAGAATCCTCCCTTCTCAGAGGACCCCAAGTGTCTTATAGGTTTAGTGGAGTCCATTATGTTTACCCATCGTCCCACATGGGACGACTGCCAGCAATTACTCCGCACTCTCTTCACAACTGAAGAACGAGAGCGTATCCTCAATGAAGCCAGGAAAAATGTCCTCGGAGAAAATGGAAGACCCACTACCCTCCAGCCCATCATCGACGAGGCGTTCCCACTTATGCGCCCAGATTGGGACTTCGGAACTGCAGAAGGTAGGGAGCGTCTCCGGGTCTACCGCCAGACTCTGATGACCGGTCTCCGGGCGGCCGCCAGACGGCCCACTAACTTGGCTAAGGTAAAAACTATTGTTCAGGGGGAAATGGAAAGCCCAGCCGCGTATCTGGAAAGGCTGTTTGACGCTTACAGGCAGTACACCCCCATAAACCCGGAAGCAGAGGAACATAGGTCAGCTGTAGTCCTCTCATTCATCAACCAGGCAGCCCCCGATATCCGGAGAAAACTCCACAAGCGGGAGGACCTAGGGGAGATCTCTATTAGAGAGCTGCTGCAGCAGGCAGAGAAGGTCTTCAATGCTAGAGAAACTCCGGAAGATAGAGAAGAAAGGCTGAGGAAAGAGAAATGGGTAATGCAGGAGAAAAATAGGAAGGAAGACAGGGAATTTCAGAAAAGGGAGAACAAGAAGCAGAGGGAAGAGATGGCCAGGATATTCCTGGCCGGAGTGAAGGAAGGCCCTAGGCCACCTCAAGGAACAGGACCCCGTCAATCCCGACTAGGACAAGATCAGTGCGCCCTGTGTAAGAAATATGGACATTGGAAGAGGGAGTGCCCCCAAAGGAGGGAACAAGGGAGAGGGAACCCTGTTAAGACCCTGCACCTAGGAGAGGAGGATTGACGGAGACGGGGCTCGGCACCCCTCCCCGAGTCCTGGGTAACCCTGTGCGTGGAGGGGACTCCCATTGGGTTTATGGTAGATACTGGGGCACAGTATTCAGTTCTCAACCAGGCCCACGGCCCCCTAAACCCAGGACGCACAAGTATAGTCCAGGGAGCGACAGGGTCCAGGAAATGTGCCTGGACTACTAACAGAAAAGTGGACCTAGGAAGGCATCAGGTCTCTCACTCATTCCTGGTCGTACCCGAAAGCCCCGCACCGTTGCTGGGCAGAGACTTATTAACCAAGGTCGGGGCTCGCATTCATTTTGAACCTGAAGGGATAAAAATCATGGACAAAGAAGGGCAGCCCCTACAACCGGCGCATGTGTTAACTCTTTCCCTGGCCGATGAACATCGTCTGTTTCAGGCGGATCAAGAAAAGGGGGGCCAGGGAGAGATAGACTCTTGGGTACAGAAGTTCCCTTCCGCATGGGCTGAGACCGGAGGAATTGGCCTCGCTAAACACCTATCCCCGGTTGTTGTTCAACTCAAAGCCGCAGCTCTACCCATCCGGGTCCGGCAATATCCAATGCCAGAAGAGGCTAGGGAAGGGATAGCACCCCATATCCATAGACTGTTAGAGACAGGAATCCTTAAGACCTGCCAATCTGCATGGAATACGCCTCTGCTTCCAGTGAGGAAGCCTGGCAGTAAAGATTATAGGCCAGTGCAAGACTTGCGGAAAGTCAATGAGAGGGTAGAAGACATCCATCCTACAGTGCCCAACCCTTACACCTTACTCAGCCACCTGCCACCCACGCATGTGTGGTATACTACTCTGGACCTGAAAGATGCCTTCTTTAGTATTCCACTCTCTGAAGTTAGTCAGCCTTTGTTTGCCTTTGAGTGGCAAGAGCCAGGGGGAGGAAGAAAAGGGCAGCTTACCTGGACTAGACTGCCTCAGGGCTTCAAGAACTCTCCCACCTTATTCAATGAAGCCCTAAGCCAGGACTTGGAGCCCTTTCGCAAGAGCCACCCCCACGTGACGTTGTTGCAGTATGTAGATGACCTGTTGCTGGCCACAGAAACCCGTGAAGAGTGCGAAGAAGCCACGGGGAACTTGCTGGCTGAACTAGGTGAACTGGGATATCGAGCCAGCGCCAAGAAAGCCCACATCTGTCAGAGGTCAGTAGTCTACTTGGGGTACACAATATCTAATGGGGCCAGGTGGCTAACACAGGCCATGAAGCAAACTGTCCTGGCTATCCCCATCCCTTCCTCACCCCGGGGAGTGAGAGAATTTCTTGGCTCAGCCGGGTTTTGCAGGCTCTGGATTCCAGGGTACGCAGAAATAGCCCGACCACTATATGAAGCAACCAAAGAAGGGCCGGGCTGGCAATGGATGCAGGAACAACAAGAGGCGTTTGACAGACTAAAAGAAGCTCTCCTCCGGGCCCCCGCCCTATCTCTGCCAGACCCAGAAAAACCCTTTATCCTGTTTGTAGATGAAAAGAAGGGAGTAGCTAAAGGAGTTCTGGCTCAGCAGCTGGGCCCGTGGAAGAGACCTGTGGCTTATTTGTCCAAGCGGCTAGACCCAGTGGCCTCCGGGTGGCCACCTTGTCTGCGTATCCTAGCAGCCATCGCTCTACTGGTAAAAGAGGCAGACAAGCTGACTTTTGGCCAAAATCTGAGAATAACAGCCCCACATACCGTGGAGGGGATCCTCAAGCATCCTCCAGGCAAATGGATGACGAACGCAAGACTCACCCACTATCAAGGGCTCCTACTAGATTCTCCCCGAATCACCTTCTCTGACCCGGTAACCCTAAATCCTGCCACCCTTCTGCCGGACCCAGATCTGACGACCCCCATCCATGACTGTAGAGATATCCTTTCCGAAATTATCCAGGTGCGAGCAGACCTGAAAGACACACCGTTACTGAACTGTGAGCTAAATTGGTATACGGATGGGAGCAGCTTTGTGCAGGAGGGGGTCAGGAGAGCAGGGGCAGCAGTAGTAACCCACGATGGGGAAGTTGTCTGGAGCACAGCTCTGCCCCCTGGCACCTCAGCACAGAAGGCGGAACTTATTGCTCTCGCTGAGGCCCTGGAAAGAGCAGAAGGAAAGCGGGCCAACATTTACACAGATAGCAGATATGCCTTTGGCACTGTCCATATCCATGGTGCCATCTACCGAGAAAGAGGATTCCGTTCCGCGGAAGGGAAGGGACTGAGGAATCTGCAAGAAGTCCAAAGACTATTAGCTGCTGTCGAAAAACCTAAAGCAGTAGCAGTTATACATGTACCGGGCCACCAATCAAAGAAGACACCCGAGGCCATCGGCAACAGCCATGCAGATGCAGAAGCTAAAAGGGCAGCCCTCTCGGACTCTCTTGTGCTTGCGGCCCTCGAAATACCCATACCTGAACTGCCCGCACTGCCGCCCAAACCTGAGTATTCCCCTCAAGATCTTGAATGGATTAGGAAACAAGTCCCGGGGGAAGTGTTTGGAGAGGGACATTGGGGTAGGGACCAGGAGGGTAGATTGATCTTGCCAGAAGCATTAGGACAGTACCTGCTTGCTAATCTGCATAAGTCCACCCATCTAGGTGGAAAAAAACTGCTCAGCCTTTTCCAGTCTGCGCAGTTGGTGTTTCCCCACCAGAATGAAGTGACTCGCCAGATCATGAAAGAATGCAGTAGCTGTGCAATGCTAAGACCAGCCCCAAGAGGGCTGCACCCAGCAGGTACCCGGGAAAGGGGGAGGGCTCCAGGGAGGAATTGGGAAATAGACTTCACCGAAATAAAACCAGGGAAGTATGGATACAGGTATTTGCTAGTTATGGTAGATACTTTTTCTGGGTGGGTGGAGGCCTTTCCAACCAAGCATGAGACTAGCCAGGTAGTAGCAAAAAGATTAATTGAAGAAATCATCCCCAGATATGGGGTCCCTGAAGCAATAGGTTCCGATAACGGCCCGGCTTTCATTAGCAAAGTCCTGCAAGGACTAGCCCTAGCTTTGGGAGTAGATTGGAAGTTACATTGTGCTTATAACCCACAAAGCTCTGGGCAGGTAGAGAGAATGAATCGGACCTTGAAAGAGACCCTTTCTAAATTGGTATTGGAGACTGGTGGGGACTGGGTGACTCTCCTTCCCTTAGCCATCTTCCGCGCTCGGAACTCCCCCTATGTACATGGTTTAACTCCATTTGAGATAATGTATGGGGCCCCTCCACCTATAACTCGACGAGTGCAGCTTCCCGATGCAGAGGACCCGGCCCCTGACTATCTGAATGTGTTGCAAGTTCTTGCTAAAGTGCAGCAAGAAATCTGGCCCCTGATCAGAGCATATTATGAGGGCGGGAAAATTCCGAGCCCGGAACATGGCATAGTCCCAGGGGATATAGTATGGGTCAAAAGACATCAAGTGAAGACTCTCGAGCCCAGGTGGAAAGGACCTTATGTTGTATTGTTTACCACCCCCACTGCTCTCAAGGTTGATGGTATCGCTCCCTGGGTACACCACACCCACGTTCGAAAAGTCCTGCCTCATAAAGACCCAGGGGCCTGTAAGGAAAAGTGGAAGGTGCAGCAGCATCCTGCCAATCCCCTAAAACTACACTTAAGCCGAAGATGAAAGAGATCCTGCTAATAAGCTCCTTAGTATGGATCTTCACGAGAGCCACATCTGTGGGGATCAGAGGCACCAACCCCCATCAACCAAGGAACCTGACCTGGATGCTGATTGATAGTGACAATGGGGAAGTCATCAACTCCACACAACACAGTGCGCCAATCGGAACCTGGTGGCCTGACCTGTATTTCTGCTTTCGACAGATCAACCCCGTTTACCGATCCATCCCTCCAAATTTGGCTCGCTCCCATGGGTTTTATGCTTGCCCAGGAACAGGTAAAGGAAGGCACTGTGGGGGGGGGCATGACTTCTTTTGTGCCAGCTGGGACTGTGTAACCTCGAACGATGGGGATTGGAGATGGACAGTTACAAAAATCGATTCTGTCAAATTTACTTATGTCAACAAGGGCATCCCTCGTCACCAGCCTATGACCCTTTACAAAACCAAGGCTTGTGACAAGACGGACCAGGATTGGGTAAGAGTTCAATTCACCGAGACAGGCAAAAACACTGAGGTATCGCGCTGGATAAATGGACTAGCGTGGGGAATAGTGTATTATAAATATGGGGGGCATGCTGGCTCGACCCTCATCATTAAATTAACCGTGTCAACTCCCACCGCTGCCGTAGGTCCCAACTCGGTTATAAATCCCCAGAAACCTTCAATCCAGGACAAGGGCCTGAGCAAAAAAGATGAGAAAATGCCAACCAGAACGCTTGCTCCAGAGCCCACGGGAGGACCGAGTCCATCGACCTCTGGGTTATGGGCCCAGCACACCCCCTCCGGGTTAGATAATCCCATGTGGGAAATGGTGCAGGCAGTTGTAGAGACTCTTAACCACACCACTTCCTCCCTCACCGATCCCTGTTGGCTATGCTACCCAGGTTCACCCCCCTTCTATGAGGCAATTGGGATAAATGGCTCCTACACTATCAACAACTCCCATCCCACTTACTGGGACGGGAGACCGTGGGGACTTACAATCGCTCAAGTCTCAGTCGTTGGTACATGTGTAGGCACAGTCCCGACGACCCAGAGCCAGTTATGCTCCTCCTATAATAACACTACGTGGGAGCAGGGAAAGTGGATTATACCCTCCTCGGGCTGGTGGCTCTGCTCAAAGACAGGCCTCACTCCGGCCCTATCCACCTCTGTGTTCAATGCTAACAGTGAGTTTTGTGTGCTGGTGGCCCTTCTACCTCGCCTAATGTATCATTCTCATGAATCTCTCCTTTCTTATTGGGAAGAAAGGCTGAACCCCCACCGGAGCAAGAGGGAGGTTGTTACCGCCCTGACCATTGGAACCCTCTTCACCCTAGGGATGGCAGGGGCAAGCACGGGGGTTGCAGCCCTTGTAACTCGAGAAAAGGGGCTCACAGCCCTGAGGCTGGCAATCGACAGAGACCTAGAACAACTCCGACAGACAATATCAGACCTAGAGCAATCCCTCACCTCCTTGTCCGAGGTGGTCCTACAGAACCGAAGAGGCCTGGACCTCTTGTTCTTAAAGGAAGGTGGGTTATGCGCAGCCTTAAGAGAAGAGTGCTGTTTCTATGTAGACAAAACAGGTGCAGTCAGAGATTCCTTGGCCAAACTGAAAAAAGATTTAGAGAAGAGGCGTAAAGAATATGAAAGTAGCGAAGGCTGGTTTGAGTCTTGGTTCAAATACAAGCCTTGGTTTGCTACCCTTCTCTCGGCCGTTGCGGGGCCGCTCGTTATCCTGCTGTTGCTGTTTACGATTGGCCCGTGCATAATTAACAGGCTTGTTAAGTTTGTGCAGGAAAGAATTGACACTGTCCAACTCTTAGTCCTTCGTCAAAGGTATCAGCACCCAGATGCCGCTGTGGAAGATTCCACAGTCTAATCAAGAAAAGGGGGGAAATGTAAAGGAGTGCAGAGAGCATTAAGAGTCAGGAAAAAGAACTAATAAAACTTAGCTAAACCTTAACAGCAGACCATTCCGGAATAGTAAGAGATTCAATGTCTAAACTTAGAGAGAGACCAGATCAAAGGAAGAGAGAGCGAGAGGCCTGCCAAGGGCTATTTGAATCCTAGTTTACTAAATCCCCATGGTTTACAACCCTGATATCCACCCTGGCAGGGCCCTTGCTTATTTTTATACTGCTTCTCACTTTAGGTCCCTGTATCTTAAACCGGCTAATAGCCTTTGTTAGGGAAAGAGTGAGTGCTGTTCAGGTGCTAATGCTGAGACCGCAGTATCATTCACTCACACAGCAGGAAGAAACAAACATTCCATGATTGGAATGGTCAAAGGAAAGTGGGGAAATGTAGAATCTAAGCATTAGTAAGATTAGTAAATTAACATAAGCATAGCCATCTTAGAAACCTAGAAACCATTTTCTGAGAGTGTGACTCAGAGGAAAAAAAAAACAAACCCTGGGCCTGGGTAAGGCCTTGAAAAACAAGTTAATCATGAGCACCGGGTGGTGGGCAGCTGTGACCCTTGGTCAGCTAACCTTGGTCAGTAAATCTTACATACCAAGCTTATCGTGCAGAACCTCCCTAACCATTGAGGAGTAGTCTTACCCTGCCCTTGCTTAACCCCAGGATATATGTCTTGCAAGAATAATGTATAGTTATAGAAAATTGCTATGAGTTAAGTGCTTTGAAATTGCTATATAAACCCTTAGCTCAGAGTGCTCGGGGTCCTTGTTGAGACCCGCTGCGTCGGGGCTGACTTGGACCCCAACTAGTTGGCTGAATAAAGACTTTGCTTGAATTTACATCTCTATGCCTGTGTAGTTTGTTCTCTGGGGAAGCCTCGGAAGCCTGCACCCTAACAAAATGATTTTAATTTTATGTTTCTAATGTGATATGCATCTTTTTAGCTGACTTTTAATTATATTGGGGAATACCATATAATTCCTCTGATAATCTAAGGGGTAGATTTTATTACTTTTCATCTTTTGCAGATAAAGAAACTGAGCCAGAAAAGTTACTTGAGTCAAATCTCAAAAGAATCAGATTTTAAAACTGAAACCTCAGAGTTTAAATTCCATGTTCTTTCTACCATAGGATACCACCTTTTGAATACCATTCTTAAATCATAAAGTAATATGCGTAAAAATAAACTTCATTCCCTCTTTTCTTACCCACCTTAAAGAGGAAGGAGTCTAATGGAGAGAGGAAGAGGACAAAAGCTTTTATAACATATTTCTTAGTTTTGCTGTCACATGCAGCAACTAGAAAGAAAACTTAGAAATATAAAACTGATCATATCATTTAACTTTTTAGAAGATCAAAGAAGTAACACAATATTATAATGATACTATCACTTAACTTCTCTTAAAGTGCCTCAAGGATAAGTTCACTAGTCTGGTCTATAAAGTTCCTGGTGTTTATTTTTCTTTTTAATTGCTCAACTTTTATTCAGCACTGCTTCTAAGGAAGGAGCCAGAATAAACAGGCTGAAAATACAGCATGGTATGTGTTGAGAAAATGTTGGACAAAATTCTTATCCTTTTACTGAGAGAATTAGCCAAGAAAGTTTCATAGCAAGAGCACTGTCCTGTTTTTCTATATACATATAATTCAAATAGGTGAGGAATGAGCATGTGAGTCAAGTAAATGATGTGTGTGATTGATAATTCTATTCTATACAAGGAGATGAATTGCTAAATCATGTACTAGCAGTCATGGAGAGCATTTCATATGAATACATGATGGATAAGGGCCTCAAAGTGAGATTTGCATTCTACTCCCAGTTCTGCAATTAATTAATTGTAGCAATATTTTACATTCTTATCTTGCCTCATAGTCTACAAAACCTTTTTATTATCTCACTTGGTCTTTACATCAACCCTAACAGGCAAGCATTATCTGCTTCTATGGATGAGAAAGCTAACGCTCAAAAAGATTCAATCATTTGTCCTCTATGGACGCTAGTAAAGGCTGATATCCAAAATCACTCCTGAGTTGTCTGCCTCTGAGTTCACTGTTCTTTCTAGCCCACAATGATGCTTCACATGAATAGACTGTACTACACAAAATGAGTTATTTAACCTTTTTTCTTTTAGTTTCTTCATCTCTAAAGTAAGGAAGAATATTTAACCATTAAAAATCCAAAACTTCCTGAGAGCACTTTCTTACAGTACTTATTATTATTGTACTTTTCAATAGAGTTATTTATATATTTGCCTTATTTCTCCCTCTGGGTTCTTAGAGATAAGGGTCTGTGTCTGACTGAAATTTGCATCCCTCCCAGCTCCTAGTGTATTGAATGAATAAATATTATGGTCATACCACATGTTGCAAAATACCATAGGAAGACTTTAAGGTGACACATAAAGAAAAAATACATTAGGGATAGGACTTCTGTAGGATTATCTAGAAATATGAGAGAAACGAAAGTCTACAAATTCATGAAGTTTAAGAAATGTATCTTTCCAGAGGCTCACGACCCAGGCCATTCTGCGGATTCAGTTTCCTTAAGCAGCTAAAGGTTTTTAATGCCAATGTTTTTGGATAAGCAAATTTATCAACGAATAGATCTGGACACCTCAGTTTGTGATTACCCATTTTTTTCCACGCAATCCTTTCTCTAAATGTTGTTTTGTTGTAAGAAAACGTTGTATGAAAAAGGCATAGAGAATCATCAGGTTTGCATTTTATAATACTTCCCAACTGTGGTTTATGTATTCTTTGATGTATCTTTCCTGTTCTTCCCAGAAGCATAAGGTTGGACAGAGGGCACAGCGGGGGAGAGGGCCACTGTTAGTTTTTGATAATGGGGTAGAAAAGTATCCTTTCCCATCACTCATGACTAAGACTTGCTCCTGACCTCTACTGCTTATCTCTAAATGAGAACATTTTCTGCCCATCCACACTAGAGGAACATTTCTGAGTGGTGTGTGTTTTTTCATTGTTCATTTGGCCCCCAACAACAGGTCCATAATAAGTGGACCTTATTGGGTTCCGCTCTCTCCTACAAGGCCTGAAACTTCTCTCCAGACAAAACTGAGACAGTCTTAGGCTCACCTCATTCCTTCCCCTTTTCTCAAGTATCACTGTCCTCCATTGTCTTGAAACTGTTGTTTCAGTTTATTTTCAGTTGTGTTCCAGGATAGAGTATAAATTGAATCCCTATTATTCCATTTTGACAACAAGAAGAAATCTCAGTTGCCAAAGGGAAGGGACTGGCAGTGGGGTGGGAAGGGAGGGAGAAGGGGAATAAGGGGCATTATGATTAGCACACAGAACGTAGTCGGGTGGGGGACATGGGGAAGGCAGTATAGTACAGAAAAGACAAGTAGTGATTCTATAGCATCTTACTATGCTGATGGACAGTGACTGTAATGGGGTATGTGGTAGGGACTTGATAATGGGGGAATCTAGTAACCACAATGTTGCTCATGTAATTGTAGATTAATGATACCAAAATAAAAAATAAGAGTATAAAATAAATAAATACATACATACATAAAAAAGAAAAAAAATCTCAGTACATGGGAGTTTTAATATACTAATCTGTCTACATTTATACATGCTTGAAAGTTTTCAAAAATAAAAGGATTTTTTTTTAAAAGGTGAAGACTTGAGGCCAAGTAGTACAAAAAGTTTCTGGAGGAAAACAGTATTGTGTACAGGGAATTGTATTCAGTTGTATTATTCATAAGGTATAAAGATTCTCTCCATTGACCTAAGAATTTTTCAGTAAAGTCTACAAAACTAATTTTTTTTCTTTTACCATGCAAAAAGAGTAATATCATGAACATCTGTGCCCATACTACCTTCCTTAGATATACACCCTTTTGTTGTTGTCTGAATTTGGTGTTTATCATCTCATATATCATCTCTTTCCTTTCTCTCCTGCTTTCTTTTAATATAGATATATAGATTTAAATATATATCTCCCACATAACATGTATATGTTTATTTAAAAATTTTATATATATCATTATATGTTTTTTTTCTGCAACTTACATTCTTGCTGAGCATTTTATTTATGAGATTCAGACATGTAACTCTAGTTCAGTCATTTTCACTGTATCAAAGTTATGAATGGCATGTTTACTCTTTAGCTGCTCATGCATATTTTGTCAAGTCTCTGATTGAGGCTACAGGATTTGTTCATTCATTTGTTCAAATATTTATTGAGAAGATAACCATTAAACAAATAACATGCAATATGTCAGTGGTAGGTGCTAAGAAGAAAAACTAAGGTAAAATGGGATAAAGAATATAGGTGACAGGTGGATGGTGCTATTTCATATGGGTAGTTAGGAAGACCTTTCTGATAAAGTGACATTTGAGCAAGCATCTGAAGGGAATGGCAAGGGCAAAAACCTGGAGTGGGAATGTACAAGGTGGGATCATGCTTGGGAAAAAAAAGGGGCCAGTATAGCTGGTAGATGGAGGTGGGTGTGGGCATGAGTCATGGGAGATGAGGTCACATCAGTGGCAGAGCCGGAATGCAGATCCTGTAGGGCCTTTTAGGCCGTGGTAAGGACTTGGGATTTCACTCTGAGTGAGATGGGAAGCCATTGTAGGGTACTGAGGAACAGAGCAATGTGATCTAATTTACTTTTAAGACCAGTTGTGTTGAGAATAGACTTTAGGAGGGGAAGGAGGAAAGGAAAGAGACAAGTTAGGAGGCTCTTGGCCATGAAGGCCTAAGGCTGATTATTCCCAAAAAGTTTAAACATTTCAAATATATGCATGTAAATTAAGTAATAAAATTTTTTAAGTTGCATTATAGTAGTCAGATTATGAATAATATAATATTTTAACTGTCTTAAATGTTTAATGTTTTCAATAAAAATAAACTTCACATAGAGAAATTAACACACTGTCTCAATTTGTCCTTCTCTTCTATGCTCATATTAACTTAGTTTCTTTTCTGAGCATTGGATATTTTTGCATAAAAGTCCATGTGGTAAATTTTTTCTAAAGGAAGGAAGAAATAACTGATTGGTAATATCTGTATCTTTTAAACTTCATGTAAGATTAACTTTTTATTTAAACAGATGCGTTGTTGTTATTAAAGTCTTTAGTACCCACAGGTTTTGGGTGTGGTTTGAGTTATGAAATTCATATTCAGTAAGTGGAAAATTCTTTCTAGTTTAGCTCAAGTGGTTCTTTAATTACTTGAACTAAACTTTGTTGGTTTCAGTTTGGTGTTTTAGGACTCCTTTAAAAGCTTTTAGCTGTTACAGGTACTACACCTCCTGTTCTATTTGAAATGCAGCATGAGTATCTTAATCATTATAAAAGCACGAGACATGTACCTTGATGAAAACAAATGTGCAAATAAGATTTCTGTTATTCTTGAGCATGGGCCAGCATGACAGATTTCTTAAAATTCAAAAAGCTGTGGGAGATCTTAGAAAGTATGTAGGCAGATCCTATTGTCTTTTTAGGCTAAGAAAATAAAGCCTACTAGGATATATCATTTATCCAAGATGTCTTAACTGGGTAGTGAGAAATTCAGGTTAGAACCCAAGATCCTAACTTCAGACCAGTTCTCTGTACAGTGGAGCTATAATTTAAAGGAAAAAACTAGCCCACCCAGAGGAGTTTGCTTATAATTTGATTTTGCTTCTCTAGCCATTTTTCTTATTTTCTATCAGTACTCCTTTGGCACTTCCATGATCTCACTGAACTTTGAAGTAACCCTATTGAGTAGCAGATGCAAGTTATTATTCTCATGTTATGTAGGTGATGAAATCAAGGCATAGCATTTCATTAACTTATCCAAGATCACAGAGCTCGTAAATGGGACAGTACCCAAATCTTCTGAATTCCATTTAACTTTTCTTTCTACAGTTAGTCATATCAGGAAATATTTAAATGATCTAGCACAATAATCTCAGTGAAAAAAAAACCCCCACACTTTTGTGTTGAACACCAGTTGGAAGACAAGAGGGACAAGCTGATGATGGGAAATGTAATGGCTGAAAAAATAGTAACAACTAACCAGGTTGCCATAGCAGCAAAACTGAGCAATTAGAGGCATGATGCAAATGTCTTTGAACAAAAAGAATCAAATTCTATAAAAGAAGATAATTTGGGGGCAGTCCTTCCATAGTTTTAAAATACCAACTGCACAAGTACAAGGGTGGGTAGATTTGAATTAACATCAATTTCTGGATGAAGACGTGGGAATTTTCATTCCCTGCTAACAAAATGTGATCCAATGTTATGACATGGCTGCCAAGAAAGCTAATGCAATCCCAAGTGATAGAAGGATGTATGAAATAAACTTCACTGATGACACCAAAGTTGTATCATTATGTTTACATCCTGGTGCCATTTTTTTAAGAGGGACACTAAAAATCTAAAGTCCATATGAGAGGAGTGTGACCAGAATGGAAGTCTGGAAGCCTTTTCTTCAGAGGAACTAGGGTATTAATTTGAAAATAAGCAGAATCAAACTTTATTGATATTCAATCATCCACTCAATAGAAATTTGTTGCTTACTCTATGTCGGAATAGGTAGGGCCTTTTAGGTGACTGCCAAGACTGGCCAGTTACCTGAGTGAGTTGGAGACCCATGTGGAGGATTCAGGTAGAGGAGTGAACTGCACTTCACATGTTGGTGAGGCATAATTCTGGGAATTTTGTTGGAAAGGGGCTGTAGGAGGTGGGCAAAGGTGGAACCATTAAAACAAGTCAGGTTACTGCAAGAATACAGCCAAGAGCTGTTATTGTTTGGACCAGGATGGTAAGCACTGGAGAAAAAGAGAAGTGATTTGATGTTGGATATATGTGAATTTTGGATATGTTTCATATAAGTAAAGATTTTTTTTTAAATAGGATAAATTTAATTTAAATCTCTGTTTCTCCATAGGATAGCACAAAACCCATGGATGGTGCTGGAAGGGAGAATGGGAGCAGAAGGAGGCAATTTGCTACTGGCAAATCTATCAGTGTCAGAGAGAGGAGGTGGGTGGTTGGGTGGGTGAGCAGAGCTGGAATATGCCTCTCTCCCTCCAATGTCATAGCATTTTGACTCCGTGTAACAAAAGGAAAAAGGTTCATAACTGTGAGAAATACAGTATTTCAAAAACTCATGAAATTAGTAATAGATATTGCAAAGTATAAAATTACTATTATATTTGCTCTACAATAGTGTAAAAACACATTTTTCATAAGACTATGACCTACCTGCTTTCCTGAGGAATCATTTAGAATTACTATTGCAAATTATCTGCATGTCCACAACCACTTCACATCACCATTCATCCTTTAAGCAGTTTTTGCACTTTATAACTATGAAACGCAATAGGAGCAACTGGTAGGTAAATAAACAGCAAGACTAAACGGGGACAGATGTTTCTACTTCAAAATGGCAGGCATACAGATCTCCTCCATGGAAAACCATACACCATGAAAGAGATGAAATTCCTAAAAGGAAATCGAGGATTTTTTTAAAGTGAGAATGGATACCAGAGATATTCTAAACAGAAATGTTACAACTGACCATATGGTTACCCTTAGACAGAAAAAACTAGTGATTAACATACCAAATAACGTTCTGATAATTAGAGAAACATCATAGCCTGTTCATGAAATCATGAACTCCCTGTCACTCTAACTACTCAGGTAAGAGTTGGATAACCATGAGTCAGTAACACTGAGGGGATTTCTAAATTGGATGACAAATGAGCTTCATGATTTGCCCAATCACTTTCGTGTCTTGCTAGGATATGAAGAAAAACACATTTGAAGCTCTTTATGTGTTTCACATTTTGGGGTAATGAGTACCAAATATCTACTAAAGGCTGTAGGAAGCAGCTTTGCCTTTTACTTGCCTTGACATTATTCTTTTGAGCTTTAATCTATCTTGCCTATTTCCCTGCTCCTGCATCTTTCTAGCTGTCAGTGCTGAGACAGCTTCACCTTGAGATGACACTATTACCTTGCCCTGCACTTTCGGATCAGACTTGTTCTCAGCATAGGGAGCAATAGGAACCACAAAAGCCCCAAGAAGAGGTTTTCCAACTCAACACACAAGCTATGTCTGTCCTGAAGCACAGCCTGTCCTGAAGTTGGTATTTAAGTTCCCTGATGACTAGGGTAATGCATTATTTTCTTGTGATGGAGAATGTGTCTGGCACACCTGTCACTCCAAGGACTTAATTTCTTGTCCCTGAACTGCCTGTTGATCTCCACTTCCGGGGATTACTGGTTGTTTGAGACTTTGCTGAATGTTCCTCCTAACCATGTGTATCAGGCAGCGTTCAGTGCTGGGAAAGGATGCCACCTGAAGTTAATTTAAGCATAAAGGGATTTAATACAGAGAATTAGATCATTACAAGATCCCTGGAAGGGCTGGAAGACTGGGTTGTAAGCTGAGAGCCAGGAGTGACTCCATGAACACCATGAAACTGACTTTCCAGGGGAGTTACCCCCTCTGCCATAAGCAGGAAGGCCGGGAATCAGGAGAGCACTAGGACTATGAAAGTGAAAAATAAAATCAGACAAACAAACAAAAACAATATCTGCAGTCCAGAACCAGGCAGCTGATGCTGATGCTGTGGTCACTGCCTCTGGGTAGAAGCTGGAGACGGGACACTGCAGAAGACCCCACAGTCCCACAATTGCGCTTGTCTTCAGCAAACAGGCTCCCCTTTCACTCCAGCTTTTCAAATGCAAGTAGGTGCATCTAAATGGCGCTATCTAAACACGTGTAGAACTCTGGCAGCAAGAAAGTAAGGAAATTTAGTATTTGACTTTCCTCTACTTCTGTACAGAAGTAGCTCTAGAAGAAAGTGGGAATAAATGCCACATGCCACGTCCAACATATCTTGCACACATTTGCACTGGAAGTCCTAGTCAGTATTCTAAAGCAAGAAAAACAAGTAAAAGACATACCGTCAGAAAGGAAGGAGTAAAACTTCTTGTTCACAGGTGACATGATTTTGTACAAAGAAAATTATCAAGAACCTACAGAAAAAACCTACTGGAAGTATTAAGTATAATTGCATTTCCTCCACATGAGCAATGAACAATCGAAAATTTAAACATTTTAAAAAACATTTATAATAGCATTAGAAAACATGAAATATTCAAGGATGGATTTTATAAAATATGTGTACTATCTGTACACTGAAAACTAAAAAATATTGCTAAGAGATTTGGAATAAGACCTAATTAAATGGAGAGTTTTAGCATGTTCACAAATTGGAAGACTTAAATATTAACAGGTGTATCCTCCTCAAAGTGACCTTTAAATTCAATGCAACCTCAATCAAAATCTCAGCAAGGTTTTAAAATAGACATTAATAAACTGATTCTAAAATTTATATAGAAATGCAAAGGACTAGCATAGTCAAAACAATGTTGGAGAAAAACCACCACAAAGTTGGAAGTCTTGCACTGTCTGACTTCAAGACATATTCTTAAGTTACAGTAATCAATACCGTATGGTACTGACTTAAGAATAGAGATATAGAACAATGGAACAGAACAGTGGTTCCAGAAATAAACCCCCATACATGTGGTCAATTAACTCTCCAGATAGGTGCCCAGGTAATTCAATGGAGGAAACAATAGTTTTTTCAACAACGATAATGGAACAATTTGGGAGAGGATGAATTTCAGTCCCTCCTCATACTATATACAAAAATGAATTCAAATGGATTACAAGCCCAAGGATAAAAATTAAATATAATACCCCTAGAAAAAAACATAGGAAAAATATCTTCATCACTTTGACATATACAAAAATTTTGTATTGGACATGGAATAGTTTTTAAGATTCAAGGGGCTTTGGAATCAGTTACAGTCTAGTTCTGCCACTGGTAATATTTAATTAAGCCTTTAGTCTAATTATTTTATTACTCTAAATCCAAGTTTCCTCTTCAGTAAGGCCTTTTGTACAGTGATTAAATGAAATACATATGAAGGATTTCTTACATTGCTCATTGCATAGATACACCCACGAAATGATAAAACATAAACAAAAGTGGAATTTTGTAACATTTGCCTAGATTCTAGCCCAGTTCTGTAACTTTCAAGCATCCCAGGTTAATAACAGACAGGTAGCAAATACTGAAGCTGAGGCTTGCATTTTCTTTTTTTAAAAGTGGTAAATTGGATGTCATTAAAGCTTAAAACTTATGTTCTTCAAAAACCACCTGTAATAAAATGAAAAAACAAACCACAGACTGGCAAAATATTCACAATACATATATTTGATAAAGAACTTGAATCTCAAATGTTTCTAATTCAACAGGAAGACAAGACACCCAATTTAAAAATGGGCGAAGTATTTGAACAGATACTTCTCAAAAGAAGATACATACAAATGGCCGATAAACACATGACAATATGTTCAACATTACTAGTTATTAGAGTAATGCAAATTTAAAGCAATGAAATATCATTGCACATATACTAGAACAGCTAAAATTCAAAAGGGTGTCCATAACCAAGGGTTGGCAGCCAATATTAGTGGGAATGTAAAATGGTACACCCACTTTGGATAACAATTTGGAAGAAAGCTTGAATATATACTTATCATATAATCTAGCATTTCTACTCTTAGGTATTTGCCGAAGTGAAATGAACCATATATCCACACAAAGACTTAACTATGAATGTTAGTAACAGCTTTATTCATAATAGGCAAAAACTGGAAACAGAATCTAACAGGTGAATGTGTAAACAAATTGAAACTACAGTTGACATTTGAACATGGTACGGGCTAGGGGTCAACTGTGCCAACCCCCTGTACAGTTGAAATCCACTGATAACTTTTGACTCCCCAAAACTTAACTACGAATAGCCTACTGTTGACCAGAAGCCTTATTAATAACATAAATACTCCATTAACTTGTATTTTGTATGTTACAGGTATTAAATGCTGTATTCTTACAATAAAGTAAGCTGGAGGAAAGAAAATATTTTTTTCAAATTGTCACAAACCTCCAAAAGATATTCCAATATATTTATAGAAAAAAAATCCATGTAGAAGTAGACCCATGCAGTTCAAACACGCACTGTTCAAGAGTCAACTGTACGTTGGAACTACTCAGTAATGGTAGGGATGAACTGCTAATACACATCAATCTGGACATATTTTAAAAGCTTTTTTTTCAGTTAAGAAGCTAGACACAAAAGAGTATATGCTAGCTGATTCCATTTACTTGAAATTTTAAAACAGGAAAAATTAATCCATAGTGATAGAAAGTAGAATAATGTGTGTTTTTGGTGGGAGCTGGAAGAGAGAATGAGTCAAGGGACATGAGTGAATTTTTTAAATGAAAATTGTCTTCATTTTTAGGTACTCTGGTACACATCTGTCAAAACTCACGTAATAGTACACCTAAATGGTTGTGTTTTATTAAATGTAAATTATATATCAATAAAGTTGATTTAAACTGTAAAACTCCAAATTATATAGTATATGTACCTTTGTGAAAAACCGAACTATACAGTATATGTACATCTGATCATAAAACAAATTCCCAATTTATACTCCCTCAGGAGCATATAATCAATCTTATTTTTTCCTACATTGATAACAACACTGGAAATGATAAGCTCCTTTAAATTTTGTTCTCCTTGCTTTGCAAAATTGACTTGCATTGCCAAGATATTAGTAACTTGGTCTGAAGTGCTACCTTTTAAAAGAGCAAATGAAAAGAAACCTATGTACAGAAGAGAAGGACCACTGAGAGAGTTAAGAAGGCCTGTTTTCACAGGAGTAAAGGGACCAACCTTCCCACTTCTGGAGGGTCTCCTTCCCTCTCTCCTTCCCTCCTCCACCCCTCCACAGTAGTACTGTCTTTCTCTTCTCCCTGAGTCAAAACTTTAGGAGCTATTTTTGGTTTCTCCTTACCCTGACCATCACAGTCATTTACAGGTCACTTGCTAAATCCTTGTAATAATTCTTGCATCAGCATCGTTTCCCTCCTCTCCATTGCTTCTGCCACATTAATTCCTTTGACCTCATCCTACTCCATTATACATAGACAGCTAAGCCCTTACCTCTAGGTTCTCCTTCCAATCCAACCTACCCTCTGCTGCATGGATAATCTTCCTGAAGCGGATCTCTGTGATGGTGCTCAGAGGATCAAAAGCAAACAACAAGCAACAATAAAAAATTTCAATGGGCTGCTTACTATGTAAAATCCTAATACCAGCATTCAAGGTACTCTAGAAGCGGGCCACAGAGTAGATTTGTAGATTTATGCCCCATTATTTTCTTAAATCTACTAGGCTGTAGCAGTGTAGTGTATATAGCATAGTGGTTGAAAGCTGTTATCATTATTTTTATTAACAGAAGCACCATGGAAAGCCAAATAGTTCTAAATAAGCTGTGTGCAAAGGCCAACCTCTGACACTTTATTAAATATTCAAAAAGATGTCTATTCATATGCCACAGTTGTTTCTGTGGTCTGGTTTTCTTGCAAAGTACATGTTTCCGTCAGGTTTACCACCATAAAAATGGTGTGTTATCCAAAGATGTTCAGTTAGCCCATTCTCCAAGCAAAGATTCATATAGAGAAAATAGCCTTTTTTTTTTGTGCTTGAACAAGTCTTTATTACACATAGTCTGTTTAAGAAACTTGGGTTATGTTTCCAGAACCTTTTTTTCTTTGTCTCAAGTCATAAAATCTTTATTAAATTCAACACATATTTATCGAATACCAACTCTGTGAAATATTCTGTACCAATAAAGGCCTACAGAAAATTGAAAGATGAACATCTTACAGTCTGGTAAAAGGTCGAGAAAATCCTCAAAATCTTCAACTTAAAGTAAAACTATTTTCATCACTACTAGAGGCATACAAAATACTACAGTGGTTTAAAGAAAGAACAAATCATATCTGGTGTGTGAGTCAAGGCTTTTTAACAGGGGTGGTTTTTGAAAAGGTCCTAGAAAGATAGGCAGGATTTTGGCGGGCAGAGATGGTTAGAAAGCTTTCTGGGCAGGAGGAGTATGAAGGAATATCAATAAAACCAAAGAGTTCATAAGGTGTTTGGAGTTTCCAGGAACCACTGTGTTAGGTTTACTGATCTCTAGGGTCCATCAGTGAGTACTCGATGATGGAGGTTAGGCTCGTATCACTGGAAAGCTGGGAGTAGTGGGCTGAGGGGTTTAGACTTAAGGTTAAAAGAAGGAGCTGATATAACAAGAACATGATTGGAATGGCATTTGAAGAGGATTAACCTGTGAGAGTAGCAGAAGGGAGAAGAAACTGGGAAGTAGGAAAACTAAGAGTCTAACTCCATACTGGATGAAAAGTAATACATTAGGAGGAAGAAGCCATAAAGAGGAAGGTAAATAGAAGTGCATTTTAAAGTTTTCATAGGCTTAGCAATGTATTAAAATTAGAGGAGAGGGAAGAAGATTAACATTAACTGTGCAGCTACATAATACAGGCATTGGGCTCAACTACCTAACTGAGGGATGCAGGCAAGATAGAAGGAATGGCAAAGCCATCGCCAAGGTTTCCAGATTGGGGAACAGGGAGAATGCTCATCTCCTGAACAGAAATTGTGAAATTAGGTAGTTTAATTTGGGTGTGTTGAGCTTGATATTCTAGTGGAATATTTAGATGGTGATGTGTAACAGAAATTGTAAATGAAACAAGGGACCCCAGGAGCAGTGCCCAGGTAGGTGACATAGGTTTGGAAATCATCCAAGTAAGAGTGCTAGTGAAAGTTGAGGATAAAATCACCAAAAGAGAGAGAAGGGTTATGTGCAGAATAATAATGATGTTGACAACCCTCATCAGTGCAAACATTACTGAATGATTAATATCTGCCAAGCACCAGGCTGAATACTTTTCATCCATTAGTTCATTTAATTATCACAATAAAGGAATCTGTAAAAGTTAGCTATTATGACTAATTATTAATACACAATATAAAATATTAATTTTCTAGCAGCAGAAACCTAGATGATTTCAAGATGTCAGGTAATGTGGAGGGGGCCATACAAGGGATAAGGGAAGAGCACCAAAGTTCAATGTCGTCTTAAGAGAATGCTGATTCACTCCAGCTGTTGATGAGTAAAATAGAAATTGAATGTGTGTTAAAAAGTTTTGAAGGGATATAGTATGCCTTCTAGTCACTGGAAAGAAAACATGGAATGCAATAAACAAGTGACTATGGAGGTATAATGGTTATGAACCTTTAAAAATCTAACAACATAGCTTCAAAGTACACATTTTTGAACTCTTATTAGAGAAATACTTACAAATCCACAATCATTAATGCTATTAACAAACCCTCTTATAAACAGATATGTCACAAACAAAAATAAACAAGGATTTAAATAACATGAATTAAAAGCATATATATATATATGTAGGGAGAGTATACATATACACACACACATATATATAGTATGTATATGTGTGCATATATATATATACACTCATACATGCACATATGATTATATGATGAGCATTCTTTTCAGTGACTATGAAATATTATCAGATAAATGGATTTTGGATCAGAGAACAAAGATGATTTCAACGAAAGCCAAAGTCACACTTTCTAATGATGTTGTAATAAAAATATTCATAACAAAAGGATAGACAAACATTTTTAAAAATAACTCTTGATTAAAGAGGAAATAAAAACATCTACACACATTACACATTACAGGAAGAATTCTCCAAATTAGTCTACCAATCAACTCAATCACAATCAACATCCCAGTAGGCTTTTTTTACAAAAATTGATAAATTGGTATTAAAATTCATATGGAAAATGCAAAAGGTCCCAGAATAGCCAAAACAATATTTTGAAAGTTTAACAAAGCTGAGGACTCACGTTTTCCAATTTCAAAACTTACACCAATGCTACAGAAATCAAGACAGTGTGGTAGCAGCATAAAGGTAGATATACAGACCAGTGGAATTGAATTGATAGTCCAGAAATAATCCCAAACATCAATGGCCAATTGATTTTCAACAAGAGTGTCAAAACCCTTTAAAGGGAAAGGAATAATCTCTTCAACAAACAGTGCTGGGACAACTGGATATCCATGTGCATGAAAATTAATTTAGATCCCTATCTCACAGCATACACAAAAATTAACTAAAATTGGATCAAAGACTGAAATGTAAGTGTTGAAACTATATAACTCTTAAAAGAAATCAAAGTTGTAAATCAAAAGACCTTTGATTAAGCAATAAGTTCTTAGACAAGATATCAAAAGCATAAACAACCAAGAAAAATAAGTAGATTGGACTTAAAATTAAAACCTTTGTGCTTCAAAGGATACTATCAAGAAAGGGCAAAGTGGTAGACAGAGTGGTAGAAAATATTTCAAATTAAATATCTGATAAGGATCTAGTATCATATATACACATACACATTGCTGGTGGGAATATAAAATAAGAAACTTTGAAAAACAGTTTGGTAGTTCTTCAAAAAGTATAACATAGATAGCAGTTCAATCAGTCAAAACCCTAACATTTCTTTACAGAAGTTGACAAGCTAATTCTAAATATCCCTTTAATTATTAAGGCTGGATTGGAGAAAGTACCTTACATGTGTGATAGCCTGAGACATAGATTTAGGCTTACTACCCATCAGAGGCATAGCTGGGTAAGCGAGGCTTCTTCACAATGGACCCAGTGCTGTAAAACACCAGTGGCATAGTGGAGCCAACCAAAATGTGTGTTTCCTGTGAAGAGATGGCTGCCATGAGGAAATGGACAGCTGAACTACACATGCCCATTTTTTTTACCCTAAATTCACTAAGCGGAGAAGTCACTTTGTCTTCCCTGGGGACGTCTGAGGCAGGAGCTGTGCAGAGACTGAGCATGTTTAGAAAAATTCTCATAAAAATCATAGAAGTGTGGAAGATGCATTTCCACCCTAACAACTGGATTGAAGGCTGGAAATACCTTGCCCTGGCAAATTACTTTCCAACAGGATTTTACCAAATCATTTGTAGTACTACCAAAGAGCTGTGAACATGGCCAGTTTATGTTACCTTTGACAGGTGTGCAGCCACTCTTTTTTGTAACCAAATTATGATTTGGAGGTGGCAACATGCTCTGCTTATGAACTCTCAGCCTCCCTCACAACTAGGGATGGCGATGTGATACACTACTTACCAATGCAATGCAGAACAGAAGTCTTCCAGTGATTTCTAGAAAGTTTTCCTTTCTTAATTTAAATACAACCCCTTTTCTCCCTTCTTATTCCTGCCTGGGACACAGAAATGATGTCTGAAACTGAAGCATCCATTCTGTAACCAAAATGAGAGCCACATACCAAGAATGAAGAAACAGAAATACCAAAGTTCCTTGAAGACATTCTTGCACAGCTACATCAGCCCTGCTATGTCATTTCTATGGATTATGCTATTTATCAAGACAAAGGGACCACATTTTTTCTGTGTAACAGTTTCAGCTTTGAATTATATATGTCTAATATACCTCTCTGGTTTGTATTTGCAACTGATTTTACTCTTTTATTTTAGATGTCTTTCTTCTAAATAACCAGATTTTGTTTGTCATTCCAATCTGAATCTTTGACTTTTTGCTGAGAATCAAACTCATTTTTATTAAAATCATAATTCTGCATATATGTATTTGGTTGCAAGATGTAGAAATTCATCTTGAATTTGCTAAGGGAGAATGGAAATTCACTGGCTCCTGCAGTCAAAAAAGGTAAGAGTACAACTAGAGATTCACTGAGCCAGAGCCTTGACACACAAAGATTCTCTTGCTCTGCCTCTTGTGCTTCTTTCTCTCTGACTGCTTTTGTCCACACACCACTCCACACATCTTCCCAGCTTTATCTCCAAAGTGAAAACTCCCTTTCATGCAGGTCCTGTTGAACAAACCTTGGAGCATGAGTATGATGGTCATAGCTTGTGCCAGGTGTCTCTGTGCCTGTGTGCTGGATCAGTTTACAGAGCTGGGTGGTGAATGGGTGGGGATGATGAGGGTCTAGGATTGATCCTGCTTAAGTTAGATGTTCACTTCTAGGTCCAGGCAAGTAAGAGTATATAAAACAAGGTTATGTCCATTTGGAGCCTATGGTTAGAGTGGGGATGAGAGGCTTGGGATGCTTCTCTTAGAAAAATGTGGAAATGCTGGGCAGAAAAAGACATAACTGACCATTTTGATTGGTTATAGAAATAAAATATCTTGTTTTATACTTTCTGGACTTTTATCATTTTCTTCTTTTTAGACACTGACTGTAAGTTTGTTCTTATTCTCTGCTACAGTTAAGAAGGAAAGCATTCTGCTTTGATTAAACCAATCTTAGATCTTTACCATCTAATTATTAAAATTGAGAGCAACATAAGAACTTTACTTCCTTCTATGAAGGATGTGAAATTCAGGGCTTTAGTTTCCTTTGATGGAGTTTCTCCTTTCTTTTTTTTTTTCGACTGTAGTTGTAAACTACAACACTGATTTCATGTTAAATAGTATATAAACCATTTGTTTCAAGTAACTTTATTTCAAATATATACACTATTTGTATAAATTCAATTGATCTCTATATATTTAATTTATCTTATTAATAACCCCAATCTCCTTGCAGCCACACCTCTTCTTTTCTTGATCTAAATTTTCACTAATATCTTGGGGTTCAGAAGCGGGCCTTTAGGACTTTTATCTGGGAAGACAAAATGTGGTTCCTGAGTTCCCAGGTACCTAAAAATGTCATTCTATGGCTTCGGGCTCTGTAATAGATGGCCTAGGTAGGTCAAATGGGTGTAGGGACAATGCCTGTAGGGCTGAGTCATGGTCACCTTGGCAACAAGCCATGAGCAAGAACAAGGTTGTTACAGTTCAATCCTACTTCCCCCACAGACAGGCAGGATTATTTTCTCAACAGAATCCACCTTTCATTTTACCATATGTTCATAGAAGATTTTCCTCATTTAATGTATTTTCTTGGTTAATTAGGAGGGAATTTGGAAGACACTTTTCACTGTGTCTTCTATCACCATTTTAAGCAGAAGCTGAGATTAGGTCTGTGATTCTATAGCTGGGTTTGGTAGCTTCAGTGTATGAGTCAAGAGACGTTAGGAATTTCCTAAACTCAAAGTCTGGCAAAAAGACAATGCAACATATTTATATACTGATGAAAGAGTCAGTCCAGTGTTCAAACTACTGGCAAGGTGGCCACAGTTATACTGGGTAGGAAAGTAAATGAAGTTGCAGCAGGTAGGTATTCTGAAAGAACAGAGAACAGTAAAGAATTTAATTTATTATTTGGACAAATAGTAGATTCAATAAGAGTGAAAGAATGGGATAATTAGAATATGAGGATACTGTGCTGAGAGAGAAATATCAGAATTGGAAATCTCATTGCGTTAGTTGCTCATATTCTTCATTTCTAGAAATGTTTCAGTTTTAGCTTTCGTTCAAATTTTATTTGAACCCCTCATTCATTATCCATTTGATGCTATTAGTCCATTATTGGGTTGTCTTTCTATTGCATAATTTTAAAAATCATTGTATCTCTGGCTCCTAAAAATGTTGTATTGCTTATTTTCCATAAGTTGGATTCCTAGACAGCCCTCTCAGTCTTCTTACCTACCCTAATTTAGAATCAGGCATAAGATAACCCATTTGCCTCTCTAACCATAATTCCACCTCTATTTTAACCATTAGTTCTGATTTTCAAATTTTCATTTATGATGTAACCAATATGCCAAACCTTTTGTAATTATGCAAATGAGAACAATGTGCATGTCTGTTCTGCAGCAGAGGAGAATTAAAAGGATAGAGTAATGTTAACTCTAAGCTTGGTAAACACATACTTGCTATGCTTGCCACAGAGCATTCAGACTGATGAAGAAGCTTTTTATGACTCCCTGATTACATAATTGAGCTTTATAATTTAGGTTCTACTTCATACCCTGCAAAAGATTGCATAGACTGCTCAATTGTGGTTGTACCAAAGCCTAGACTCAAACATTTGTGTTTTAATTCCATATTGTGTTCTTTATACTATTTCACATTGCATCTTTGTCTTATGTACTCTCCTAGACTGTAACTTCCTTGAGGGCAGACACTAAGTAATATTTGTGGAATAAATTTGTCTGAGTCCATGTGTTTAAAAGGGCTTGTATAGAAAGAGGTTGTGACATGAGGAATTAATTCCAGTGCTAGGATATAGTTCCTAGTACTTTACACTTAAGTGCATTTTCATTTTATTAATTAAATATAATAAAATTTAAATTAATTACATTTAACATGAACACTTACATTTATCTAATTTTAAGTGTAGTATTAATACTGGAACCAACTAGAAATAAAGGAGGAAACTCTTAAATTGGAATTACACCTGTGGTTTAAGTCATTCAATCAGAAAAATACAAATATACTGGCAAATCAAATCCTCCTACAACAAACAATGTAGTCATTGTCACTTAAACTACTCTTTCTTTCCAATTTCACCCCAATCTGAACCTTATACAAGACCATCTACACATAATAACAAAACTGGGAACATTTTATGTGTCATTTTCACTGAAACAATGTTCCCTAATCAATGTTCATAACTGCATAATACTCTCTTTCCCCTATTGTTGCATATTCACTCCGTTCCTAATGTTTTTGCTATTGTAAATTATGCTACAAGGAAATTTCACCTAGGTTTGTGTCTGAAACTTTGATTATTTCCCTAAGAAAAATCCTTATATCAGCAAGGAGTATAATAGCAAACAAAAGTAGGACATCATCTTTGCCCTCAAGGTCAAGGACAAAATATGTTTCCAATCATCTTTATCATATTTTTTATATCAGAACTAAAATCAGAAGTTCATATGTTTGTATGTTTTCTTAACATGTAAACTCATTAAGAGCTTAGAGTCCATATGTTGTCTACGTATTTATATATGTATGTTTATATTTATACTATATATGCTGAAAAGAGAATAGGAAATAGTAAGACATGGTTCAAATCTCAGCATTACCGTTTATTTGTTCCATAACCTTATATGAGTAAATTAACTTCTGTGAGCTTTAGTTTCCATATTTATAAAATGTGGGTGAGCATACCCACCTCACCAATACTTGGTAAGGATTAAATAAGATAACATATATAAAGCATTTAGAATAGCCTGGCATAGAGCCAGTCCTCAAATGGTTGGGTAGAGTCAGAATGTAGAGTAGGGATGGTTTCTTTATACTGAAGAGCGATGAAAAGTATACACTTTGGAGCCAGATTACTTGGTTTAAAATCCCAGCTCTATTATTTACTAGCTGTGTAACGTTGACCATAAAGTAGGGGTAATAACAATAATAATTATTATTTGGGTCATCACAAGGATTATATGAGTTATATATTCAAACACATGTGGAAGCTTCAAAAGAGTGCCTGTCAACTGGTAATTGACGGCTCTAATTATATCTTCCTAAGCTTATAGCTCCTCAAAATAGGTCATTATGGTGAGATTAGTTATATTCACTAATATAGTGACATTAATCATATTAACCAAACATACTTTCTCAACATAAGATATTTCAACTTCTATTGTAGTGTGGTGTGATGAAAAGACTAGTGTCCTGGGTTGACCCACATGCATAAGCAAGATCGAAACAAGGCACTCTTCCTGTGAGCTGATATCCTCCTCTATGCACGGTCAACAGGAACCTGCCCAGACCAGGATTCTTGGATCATCCACACATTAAAAAGTATAGAGGTATCACTGATGATTTAGGTTTGAATCCTGAAGACTTGTGTGTGTCTGTGTGTCACTTAACCTCTTTCTTTCCCTTCATATATAACTTTTTTAAATGGAGAAAAACAATTTATACAGCTGGCACTGTAATTCTTCCTAAGGTGAAAGAGTGAATTTTCCTTAGGAAAATATCTTAACAACGAGTCAGAAGTGCAAACAGGACCTCAGAGCATGTAGTAAAAGGGGGCAATTTAATGAAACTGTATTTAATGCAGGATAGACAGAATTTAGGGATACAAGAGAATATAGAAGAGAGAAGAGGGGCAAAAGGGCAATAGCAGGAGCCTGGAGCCTATGGAGAAAACCAGCCAGGGGGAAATTTGAGGTGAATAAACAAAGAGGAAAAGGGATGTTGAATATTTAAGTCTATGTTGGCATTTCTTTAATGACAACCCCTTTTTTCTACTCCAAGATTTCATTGAAGTCTAATATGTCCGTTTTTATATGTAAGTGTTTGAGTGGATAATAAAGAGCCAGCAAGGGAAATGTGGCCTACTCTGTATTCACTTCTTCCTGGTACTTCTGTGGGAGGTAAGGGCATCGTATGAGAATGAAAATAGATTTGGAATTTGGAATTTCAGGTGCCAATGAGGGGCAAAATGCACAACAGTCCAGAGAAGTAGCTCTTCTCTACCAAGTTAGAGAGAAGTGAGACAGAGGGAGGCTGAGGAAAAAAATTTACAAAATATCTGCAAATATCTACAAATTTATATACAAAAATCACAAATATCTATTTCCTAGTGTTGTGCTAAAAACAAACTGTAAAAAGCTCACATATAGGGTTTCCTATACATAGGATTCCTATATAGGGTTTTGAGCAGAGGAGTGAATTATATATTCTGGTATAGACTTTAAGAGGATCCCTGGTTGAAACATGTTATCCAGTTATATTCAATGAATCTTTAAACTACTTTAAAATCTCTTGAAACAAGATGTAAATTAAAACAAAACTGTATTATTGTTCATGAAAGTAATAGCTGCTAAATAAAGTGTGTTACCATATGTAAGTGCTTGGTATAGTTCCATAAAAATATAAGGCATCAAAATATAACAAAAAAGGTTGCATGTTTAAGGTGGCATATTTGATGAAATTCTATTTAATATTAATTCTTCATCCTTCAGTTTCTGATGGAAATTTATTGAATGATACCTCATGAATCAGAGAAGAACGTGCATATACCTATGAATAGGAGAATAACAGTCTAATGTCAGTTTCTAGAACCTTGTCTGAAATTGAAAATAGTATCTATTTGTGATAGACTGTATGAAACTCTTGTAAGGGTGATAAATAACAATAGAGAAGACAGAAGTTAAATGATAAAATCCTTGTTATACTGGGCTAAATGTCATTTATAGCAATTCCCTATAAAATGTTTTATTAACATGTAAACTATATGCTATTTCCCATCTGGCAATTTTCAAATGACTTCTCTTTTTTTCTGAAAGAAAATAAAATAAAAATATTCTGTTAATAATGGAAAACATTGTTTTTTGTTCTGGATTACTTGAAAAAAAAACAGCTCTAAAATATTAATTGCAATACAGTGTTTCATATATATGGTAGCTCTGGGAACTCAATAAAACAAATCCACCCACAGCTTTCCAGAACTTAATATCTACATTCACCAGGGGAATTATTAACCTTCCCTAATACCTCTAGGCATCATTATTTCAAAAAATGCAGAATTACAATCTGTGTAAGAGAAAATACAGCAATAGAAAAAGAAAAGAGTAAATCTCTGTAGTCTGAGGCTAGCAATGCAAATCCACAGCAAAAGCTATTTTTGCTTAAAAATGAGTAACTGAAATAAGTGATGGATATATTCATTCTACACAGAAAAAACAACTTTGTTTTGATAGATATTTCTCTTTCAATTTTCAGTATTTTGTTATGAAAAATGTCAAGCATATACAAAAGCAGAGAGAATAGAATAATGAACTGCTATATCCCATCCATCACCCAGCCTCAACAATTATCTCTGCTAATATTCCTTGTGTCCAAGTAAATTTTATTCGATATTACTAAAGCCTCTCCAGCTTTCTTCAGAATAGTGTTTTCTTGGTATTTTTCCACCCTTTTACTTTTAACTTACTTGAGTCTTCATATTTAAAATACTTTTTTCTGTAGATAGTGTTGCTGAATCTTCCTTTTTTAAATCCAGTCTGACAGTCCTGCTATTTAAATGAAGTTTTGAACCTTTTTAGTTAATGTAATTATAGAGATGGTTGACTTTGTCTACCATTTTGCTATGTGTTTTCTGTTTGTTACATCTGTTCTGTTATTTTTCCCCCTCTTTAAGATTATTTTTTAGTATTGTATAGTATCTCCAGTATTAGTTTATTAACCATACCTCTTTGTTTTATTTTGTAGTGTTTTTTTCCTAGGATTTACAACATCCATCTTTAACTTAGCAGTCTACCTTCAAAAATCATTGTACTACTTCCATATGAGAACTCTGTGCCAGTATAGTTCTGTTTTGAAACTCCTCTGATTCTTTGTGCTGCTGTTGCCATACTATAAATTTCATAATAAGTTGTTATTATTTTTGATTTAAAGAGTCAATTATTTTTAAGGCAAAAAATTTTTAATGAAATATTATCTTAGAGTTATCTATATATTTAGCTTTTCTGATTTCCATCTGGCATAATGTTCCTTTCATATTTCTTGTAATAGAGGTCTGGTGACTGTTTTTTTCCAATTTTGGTTTAAAAATCTTTCATTCATTTTATTTTTTGAAAGACACTTTTAATAAATATAGAATTCTAGGTTAACTTCTTTTCCCTTTCAGCACAGTAAACCCATTTTCTTCAAGTGTGAATTGTTTCTAGAGAGATGTCTCAAGCTTATTCTTCTGGAAGTAATGTGTCTTACTCTACACTTGGTTTAAAGATTTTTCTCTTTATCACTTCTTTTCAGCAATTTGATTAACATGTGCTTTGGTGTAGTTTCCTTTCTGTTTATCTTGGGATTTGCTGAGCTACTTGGGTTTATGAGTTTACAGTTTTCATCTGATTTGGAAATATTTCACATTCTTTTTACAAATATTTTTTTCTTCCTCCTCTTCCTCCCTCTTTCTGGAACTCTATAATGATGTATATATAAGTCTGCTTAATGTTATTCAACAGATCACCAAGGCTCCATTTTTTTCCAGTCTCCTTTTCTTCTCTGTACTTCAGTTTAAATGATTTCTAGTCCTACTGGTCTTTTCTTCTACAGTATGTCTAATCTTAAGCCCATTCAGTGAAGTTTGCATTTCACATAATGCACTTCTCTGTGTGTAACTTCCAATTGTATTCTTTTTTACAGTTGCCATCTCTCTCCTCATTATATTCATGTTTTCCTTTAAACCTTTGAGCATATTTAAAGTGCTTGAAAGTCCTTATCCATGAATTCCATCATTTCTGTCATTTCTTGATCTTTTTCTATTGACTCATTTTTGTCTCCTAGTTTATGCATTACCTTTTTCTGCTTCTATGCAAGCCTAGTACTTTTCTCATCAGACATTATGAATTTTAGGTTTTAAATGTCTCGATTTTTTAATTCTTCTTTAAAGAGTGTTGAATCTTGTTTGAAGGGAGTTAACTTACTTGCAGATTAGCTTGATTGCTTTGAATCTTGTTTTTAAGCTTTATTAGGGTGGATCTAGAGTAGTGTTTAATCTAGAGCTACTTTAACCCTACCATTAAAGGATTATCCTTTTGGGGTCTCCACCAAGTGCCTCAGGTGTTAACCAAGGTCTCTTCAGTTTGGTTGATTGGAACCCACATGTCTCTTTGCTCTGAGTGAGCTCTGGGAATTTTTCAGTTTACAGGTTCCCAGTAGTTCTTTAACTAGCCTTGTGAAGTTTCCCCCTATGAATTTTCAGCTTAGTATTCATTCAGAAACAGACTCAAGGGGACTTTGATGAAGACTTCTTTGGCTTTTGTTTTGTTTAGTTTTTAACATAATCTCTCCTCTAAGTCTTTTGCTCCACAAATTCCAGCTGCCTCAACCTTCCCAGTCTCTGTCCTCTCAGAGACTACCTTGCTGTACTTGGATTCCCTGTCTGATCCACAGTTGAGAAGGTAACTTCAGAAAGAGAGCCAGCATGACCATTGGGCTTGAATGATTTGTCTCCTTTCTTTCATGGCAAAAAAGCTGTACTTTCTGTTGTCTAATATCTTGAGACAGGTATTTCTTATATTTTTATTTTGTCCAGTTTCTGGTTGTTTGCAATGGGAGGACAGGTCCAGTACCAGTTACTCCATCCTAGCCAGCAGAGGAAGTTACAGCTTCACTAACTACCCACCCATGGCCAGTCTTATTTCATCTATACCTTCCCCTCCACTCACCCCTCCTAGATAGAAACTACCAATTTTAAACTGATGGTGGACTGCACACCCAATTATGAGTGACTGAAATAAGAATACCACTTGAAGGTTGATTGTGTGCCAAGATGTTAGAATGTATGGTATGGGCATCAATACCTTTATCTTGCCTTCATATCAACAAAGTTCAGCTTACAATCAATACAGGTACATTTTGGTTTTTATTTTCAAATCATTTTAATTCACACTCAGTTTCAAGGTCAACTTCCAATGCAAAGCAAATTTATTAAAAGTGACATTTATTTGGTTCTTTTAGGAAGCCAGCATAATGGATTTGAATCACAGGTTCTTAGCACAAGTAACAGTGATTACCTAAATGCCATATTCTTGTTACTTATTCATGTAGCTTAACCGGTTGAATAGCTGTTAGGCAAGAAAATCTAAGGAGCTAATAATTCATCATTCTGACACCTATTATTTGTATATTATCGAAATTAAGGCATTTATTAGTTAATATTGCTCCCTTAATCACTTACAATAAGTGAACCAAACATTGCTACATGTTAAAATTTCCCAAAGCAGTTTCAGAAGGCTGCAGAGTAAATACTGTAAATGGCAAAAAAGCCTTTAACACCCTAACCAAAACACTGACCTACTGTAAATGCCTTATAAAAAACATAAGTGACTTAATATTTTCTGTCAATAGTGGTGACATTACAGTACGTTTTTCTTCCAGGAATGTGAATGGCGATGTTACTATGATTTGTTTGTTTGTTTGTCTGTTTTCTTAGTAATGTCAGGTGGTAGTATAATGTGAGCACTGGTATTTTATTTTACGTTAGAGGTGTAATACCAGCAATGAATGGAAAAAATTTAAGAATTCACAGTATTCTTTTATTTTAGCTTACAACTAGTAAGGCAGTATGGTGCAGTAAAAGATCACTAGAAATAAGTGGCTACGCTTTAACCCTAATTGCCAATAGTTTGCTAGCTTTGGTTAAGATATAGTTCAGTCACAGTCATGAATTCTATAAAGACGAGGCTTTTTCTTCCCCCTCCGCATATCTGACACTATTCACAGGAGAATCATGAGAATGACAGCTCAGTCCTTAGAGACATGAATTATACTGAGGGGGCATGAATGCCATCAGAAGCCTCTATGGTGTAGTTCAGCGGTTCTCAGCAGAGACCCAGAGCTACTATTTTGGTTGTTTTGTTTTCTGTGTTTTGTTTTTCTTTTACCCTAGTTTCTAAACCTTAAAAAATTCACATACAGTAAAATTAACTTTCCTTTTTTTTTGGTGTACATGTCTCTAACTTTTGACAAATACAGATAGTCGTGAAATCACTACCAGTCAAGATTCAGAATGGCCAACATTGTCCCCCAACAAAATGCTCTCATGATGCCCCTTTGTAATTAAACCTTCCTAGCCTCTGGCAACTATTGGTGTGTTCCCTCTCCTATGGTGATTTTCCAGAATGTCACATAAACAGATCACACAGGATATGGCTTTTTATGGACTGACCCAAAGCTGCCTTTTTATAATAGATATTCTGTTATTCTCCTTTTATTATCTTCAAATAGAATCCAACGGTAGAATTATCTATGCTGACACATACAGTTTCAAAATATAATGCTCTAACCTATATGAGAAACAAAAAAATCAATTATAAAATAATATGTATTCAAATGAAAATGGTCAAGTACAACTATTCTAGACTTAATGAAATAACTGGATGCTTGCATCTACTTTAAAGAAAAAGCTTGTTTTTTTAAGGGAAGCAAGAAGATTAGAAGCTATTATAAAAAGTATGGGAAAATGAAAAAAGCAGAGACATGATGTGATTTTTTTCCAAAATGTGAATAATTCTTGGTAAAAACCCAAATTAAACCAAAGTACAATCTGACTTTTCACAGAATCTTACTATTTCCAGCAGTTGCATTTCTGAAAAATTTGGTACATATTAAAACCTGTATGTTTATATGTAAAATGGAGCTAGTTTTCTAGGTTCAAATAATTGCAAACAGGTTTTCATCTACATGAATCTCCAGTGGAGTAATCAAAAGACGTGTAGACTGTGGGACAATTTATGTGTGGTCATGTCTAGTGCACAGCAGGGCATCAACCATCTGTGGCTGTACCCTATAAGAGCCCAAAGGACCCTCCTGTCATTTTAACAACCTACAATATCCACACAAACTTCTAAAATGCCTCCTAGTGGGTGGCAGTTGAGACTCACTGGCTAAGACAAAGTAACTGTCTCACCATCCAATACTCTCACCTGGGATTGATGTGTATCAGTCTTCTGATTACGAACTGAATTCTGCAGATACTTTCATGCTAGGAAAGGGATGTCTTAAAGTACTGACTTCTATATTCTAGTCTCCAGAAATACATTCCCCATACTGAAGAGATTAATAAATTATTATTTTGGTTTATCCTAGTTTTGACTTGAGTTTGTTTTGCATAAAACAGTCTCTGAGATTCTGGTCAACTTGGAAGTAACAAAATTGAGATCTGTATGCACAAAATTAACTTCCTATTTTGTGTTAACTCTACAGGGTATTATCTCCTCAATAGGACTTCATTTCACCATTAGTTGATCTCTGGAAATTTTCAATGTGTCCTTTTAAAATTCATGAGGGTTATTATAGGCACAACTGTTATTCAGTATTTTACCTAAATGAAGCCAGCCACATAATCTTGTATTGTTTGGTTGTTACAATGACAGGAGGATCCTTTGGGCTCTTACAGGGTACAGCCACAGATGGTTGATGCCCTGCTGTGCACTAGATATGACCACACATAAATTGTCCACAATCTACACATCTTTTGATTACCCCACTGGAGATTCTTGTAGATGAGTGCCAGAGAGAAGAACTCAACTCTTATTGTAGTTGTCAGTTATCAACAAAGCAACCTCCACAATATGCCTTGTAAAATCTTTGGTGCAACTTTTTAAATTACGGTAATTTTTTTTTTTTTTTTTTGTATGTGGAAAGAGCTTTTAGAGTCACCATGCTCTCTGAGATCCTAGTTGATGCTCCTAGGGTTGCACAGATAGTGAAGTTAGACCTGTGCCTCCTTTGTCCATGAATGGTAAAGTTTCCAGTGAAATATCCAAAGAGCGGGGTACAACTTCTTCTTGGGAATAAGTTATATGGGTCCATATAAATTAGTTAATAAATGTCAAAGGCATTCATGCCATTAGAACAGCCTGAGTTAAAGTAAATTTTTGCAGACTGCCTGTAGTAACATGGAAGAAGCTAGTAACTTGCAAGAGGGAACCAACCACAGCCATTTGGGTCCAAATATTGCACCAAGTCTTTCAAAGAATATTTAACAGACACTTAAGAAATACCTATTATATTGTAGGCAATATAGATTTCCTTAGATTTCCTTAAACTGAATCTAAGTTGAAACAGCTAATCAAACAAAATGTCCTCAAATACAGACTCAGTGGGTTGGGTAGAAGGGGTATAGGGTAGAAGAGGAAAGGTGGAGGCTGTCTTGATTGCACAGTCTATAGTCTTTCCTTTACATTTCCTCCCATGTGGTGCTAAAAACCTAAACAGGAGGTAAAGTTTTTGGAGGTTATAAATACATATGTAGACAAGGCTCCAAAGCACTCAATTCCTTGGATATTCTTGCAAATGAAGGCTTTGCAAAACTTCATTTGATCAAGTTTGTTGATGGCTAACTATTAAGAATGCTATTGCAGACTTTAAAACAGTCATTATTCATGGGAGTACATGACATTTTGTTTCAACCTCTTTGTCTGAAAAAAAAATACCTCATTAAATGTTTTTCAAAGTGAAATAGTCTTACTATTCATTAGTACATGTTTATTGTAAAACTTATAATCAACCAAATTATATAAAAGAAAGTGAAAATCTGAAGTAAATTAACCATCTAAAATTAATCACTGATAACATAAGTAGTGTCCAGATATATACCACATATGTTTGCATTTCTAAGATTACCAGTAAAGTTGGATATCTTTTAAAATGTGAAGGGGCCAGAGTTTTTCCTTTATTTGTATGTGTATGTCAATTACCTAGGGATTTGCCCACTTTGCTTTTGGAATATACACCTCTTTTCTTAATTTTGGCAAAAAAATGGATTTATATTAAGGACTTTAACCCGACATTTTCCCCTCAGGGTATCATTTATCTTTTAAAGTTGTTTCTTGTGTCACTAAGCATATAGATATAGATATGTATGTATATGCACACAGAAACCATATAAAGGCAAATATATACATCATTGGGACACATATACGATGTTTGTATCATATATCTTTGGTGCTTTTGTTTAGAAAGACTGCCAAATGCTCATTGAAATTTTTTTCTAGAATGTTTACATGCCATCACACTTTCAAGATTTTCTTTTCCCAACTGATACACAAACTAGATGTCTCTATCCCACTCTCAGCTCTTTGCCATCTCTCAGCCTCACCAGACAAAAATTTAGGGAAAGAGGAGACGAGGTTACTGTGCAGTGGTAGCTGCCACATTTCCTATGTTGCCCAAACAATCCCGTCAAAAGGATGAGTGGGTGTGGTGTGCCCGATCCTGCTGTAGGCAACATGGCCTCATCAAAGCTTCACGTCAAAATTATTTTGCTCTTTCTCTTGAGGTTCAATCTGAATGAAGTTCCTTCACATAGTATTTCTGTTACCCAGGGAATTTTCCATTGCTTCAGGTGTCTGCGTCCTAGGATGTCTGTGTCTGCAATCACTTTTTGGGTATAGGAATGGGTGAAAGACTAGAACTCAGATTGGCAAATAAGTCAGAGAGAAGAATCAGGGGAGGAAGGTTCATATGCTCTGGAGACTTCAGATATCAGTGATCACAGCTGAAAAACCTTCCTATTCCTCTGTCCTGAACACGGCCTCAGGTGAGTGAGCAGCTTCAGACCTTGATGTTCCCGATTCAGACCGCTGCTGCGAGAACTCATAAAATACCAGCTACTAGTGGGCCTTGCTGCTTACAATTGCTTTCACATGAATTATGTGATTATTATTGAAAGAACACATTTGGGGTCTAAGTTCTTTTTCAGCCTTTCAATCTCTTGCCTGAGAAAATCAGATTGCTAGCTGCGCCCACCCCTCCCTTCTGCCTCTCAGTCAAATGCCCAACTCCTCCTTCCAAACTTAAGGCCTTCCTTAGGGACATGATTTCTTGTATCTCATCAAGGGAGGTTTTTCCAGACTATCTGGGAAGAATTTTAATCAGAAATTTAATTGGGACCTGACTCTTTAATACTTTAAAAGACCTGACTGCATCATGTGGTAACATGGATGCAGACTTGGGGTTAAACCTGCCTGAGGTCACTCCTTGGCTCTGCGGAGTATTAGCTATGTGACCTCACCTTGTCAAGCCTCTTGTATCAATATGCATAATGACTCCCTGATGAATGCTCATGAGAAGTAAATTAATAAAACCAATGTTGTCACATATAGTAGGTGCTCAAAAGACATTAGTGTACTTCATTCCTTCCACAAAAATCCGTATCTACTGTTTTAACAATTATTTACAATAAACATTTAATGACACTTACAGGAATGTTATAAAGTAACAATAAGCAAGTAAAATTAAAATAAGCAAAAAGAGGGAAGTACAAATAAGAGAAGGAAATTTTTTCAAAGCTGAGATAGCTACTAATAACATTTTCAAAGTCACATTGTACATTCACACCATCAACACCGTCCAGCTCCAGAGCATTTCATCATTCCAAGCTGAAACTCCACACCCACTGAACAATGACTTCTTATTCTCCCTTTCCTCCTAGTAACCACTAATTTACTCTGTCTCTACGTATTTGCCTATCCCAGGCACATCACGTAAGTGGAATTGTACAATTTTCGTTCTTTTGTGTCTTATTTCACTTAGCATATGTTTTCAAGGTCCATCCATGCTGTAGCATGTATCAGAATTTCATGCCCTTTTAAAAAATATTTAATATTTCACTGTGTATACCATACTTTTATTTATCCATGGATGGACATCTGGGTTATTTCCACCATCTGGCTATTGTAAATAAAGCTGCTATAAACATTGGTGTTCCTATTAACATTTTGAAGAATTAGTTCTGCAGTCATGTATTTTCACACACACATAACATTTTAAATACTTTCCCACATTATATAATATTCCTTAATATGATCTCTTTTTCACCCAACAATATGCCATAGATGTTGTGAAATGTGGTTATGTAATTTTCCAAAATTCATTCCTAATGATGAGAGGTATTTTCTTTCTTTTCATTCGTATCTAACCCATGACTGATTCTTAGACATTTAGGTGGCTTCCAGTTTGTTATTGCTATGTGCAATACAACAGTGGACATTATTATAATGAAGTTTAAACTTCTTTCTATGTTTTCTGTCTTTAATGCTAATGCCTAAATGGTTTTTCTCAGGTAAATATTAAGTCATATTTTTTTCTTGCATTTTGTTTCCTGCTATATATAGATAACATATATATATATGATCTGTCTGGTATTTATTTGGACCATGGTATGAAATAGAGATACGCTTTTTTTTCCCAAGCAGGAACCAGTGGCCTCAACACCATTTATTTGATATTCCATTGCTTTTCTGCTGATATTCTCATTGTCTGAACCTAGTCTGTCTCTCCATGATATGTAAGTGCAATATCATTCTGGTTAGTACAAAGGGGCAAGTTTCTTATTTCTCATTAACATTTTAGGGCATTCTTAATATTATTTTTCTTGTGTTTATAATACACATAATACATTACACAGAAACATTGTTTTCTTGGGGGTTTTTTTGCTCAAAATCATATAAAGTGTCTGAAAATGTCATTAAATTTTTTTCTTATTATTTTTGAAAATAGAAAAGCAAAGAAGACAATTTAAATGGCTCATAATCATATTACCCAAGTAATTTTTATTAATATTTCAAAAAGTAGAAATCAGTTCTATGTCTAAAAAATTTCAAATGATAGAGGAAAAATAAAAAACATAGAAAAAGCCTCTCCCCCAAAACTTTACCTAACCCATGGTTCTTTCCTCCCAAGGAAAGCTGACATCAAGTTTCCTATGTACTTTTTTCCTGCAGATACATTTATGGTGTGTGTATGGCTATGTGTGCATGCCACTGTGTCTATGTTTTGTGTGTACACATACATCTGTATTAAAATGTTTGGGTGATTATTCATTTTTTCATGCACACTAAGGAACACAGACTAGACACACTGCTTGCATCTTGCTTCCTTCACCTCATAATGAATCTTGGAGTGCTTTAACATTCAGCACCTTACAGAATTTCCTTCATCTGGATAATGGCTGCCTGATATTCTACTGCGTACATGTGCTGTAACTGGTTTGATTAATTTCCCATTAATGGATATTTAGATCATCTCAAGTCTTTTGTTACAAGCAGTAATACAAAGACTATCTTTGTGAATTAATTTTGGTGTGGTTTTCTTTTGTGTATGTTCATGGAATAAATTCCTAACAGTGGAATTATTGAGTCAAAGAGTATATGCATTTGGAATTTTTGGTGGATATTAGGAAATCAGAAATCATTCTCCAAAATAGATGAATCAATTTACATCTTCATCAATAACATATGAGATTATCTGTTTTCCTACAACCTTGGCAATACTTTACATTTAGTTAAATGTTAATTCATCTAATTTTATAAGTATCAATTTTTATAATGTGGATGATCAGTAAAACAAAACAATATCTGACAGTTTTGGTTTGCACTTCTTACATTAAGAATTTAGTTATGTACTTTTTAGCCTTCGTATTTCTATTTCTGTGAAACAGAAATCTATGTTCTTGTCCATTTTTCTACTAGATGAGATACTTACTGGTTATTATAAACATTTTGGAAATTAAGGAAATTATCCCTTTGCCTGTCATGTGCTTGCAGATATTTTTCCCTAGTGTTTTGTTTATTTGTAGCTGTTTTTATTTTAATTGCTACCTAGCTATTTAAACGATTTTTTCAAGTCAAATTTATATACCTTTTCTTTTGTAGCATTAAACTGTCTTGCTTAGAAAGGTCTTCCCCATTCTAAGCTTACAAATACATTCACCCATGTGTTCTACTAGATCATTTATAATTTTGTTTTTTATATAACATAATACTTTTCAGCAAGTGCTCAATTTAACTACAACATACATATAGAAAAGTGGACAGATCATAAGCAGGCAACTTAATGAATTTTCAGAAAATAAATATTCCCATGTAGCTAACATCCAGATCAAGAAACAAAGCATTACCGGCACTCTGAAACATCTTTTATGTCCCCTTCCAAGCATTATTACCTTCCAAAGGTAATCCCTTCACTATCCTGACTTCTAATAATCATACTTAGTTTTCCCTGTTTTTTAATTTTAGTAAATGGAGTCATCCAGTATGTACTCTTTAGGCTTATTGAGCTCAAAATGCTGTCTGTGAGAGTCATCTACATAGTGTGTAATTATAGTTTGTATGCCCTCATTGTTATGGAGTATTCCATTGTGTAATAGTAATAATAATAATTTATTAATTTATTTCACTATCAATCAATATTTGAGTTGTTTACATTCTGGGGCCAAGATAAATAATGCTTTTATAAACATGTCTGTGGGTGAATATGTACACATTTGTTCACTGGGCTTATCTTTAGGAGTGGAATTGCTGAGTTGAGCTTTAGTAGTTATTTCCAGTTTTCCAATGATTGTACTGATTTACACTTTCACCAGCAGTATATGCTTTCCAGCCTCACCAACTTTATATATCCTGTTTTTTTCATTCTACCCATTCTGATGGGTGTGAATTCATTTCCGACTGTTGTTTGACACCCATTTCTCTGATCGCTAATGAACTAGATCAGGTTTTTTTGTGTTAATTGGTCATTGAACTATGCTCTTTTATGAAGTTCCTGCTTAAGACTTTTGTCCATTTTTCTACTGGATTGTTTGCCCTTTTTCTTAAGAATTTTTAGAAATTCTTTATGTTTTCTGGGTACAATTTCTATACATCCAAGTAATTTCTCCCACTTTATGGCTTTTCACTCCCAGTGGTATCTTTTGATAAAAGACGTTCTTAATTTTAATGTAATCCAGCTTACCAACTTACCAATGTTTTTTCTTTTATGGTTAGTGCTTTTTTGTCCTGATGCAACATTCGTTTTTTATTTCTTTAAACATTTAAAAAACTGATTTAGTGAAATACAGTTGACATTTAATAAACTGCACATCAAGTGTTTGATTTAATGTTGGGAGTGATACTTAACGTACTCTCTGTGGTTGCATGTATGTATCATGTGCACAGTTGAGTACACTGTCAGAATATAGTTCAATAATGTTTCCACTGATGAAGTATTCTAATTTATTTTCCATTCCTCTAATATTGAGCAATAAAATTATTTTCTGTTTTTTCCCATTATAAAAAAATACTCTGTTAAATGTGTTAAATGTCATAGGGATGAAACAGTATGGATGAACAGAGAATTTTGGGTATGGTTTGTGGAAGACCAGATATGGGAGGTTGCCTGGTAATACCATCATGTGAGGAAAGAAGAGCAAAACTCTGCATGGGGTCAGGAGGAATCCTCAGCTGTGCTGTGCTGCAGTAACGAGCTCTTCAGTGTTGTGATGTACTGTTCTTGAGTGATAAACTCTGCAAGTGGTACAGCAGGACATGCTGGCCTAGGGTGGTGACAGCTGCTAACTTGGGGAGAAACTAACTGAAGCAGGGAAGAAATGACCTTACTCTCTTTTTAAAATAGTTTTTAGTTATAATAGCTTCTGCTCATTTTTTTTAATTGGGAAATATTTGTGCATAAAGTGAAAATCATTCCCTATCCCCGGTCCCACTCCCCATAGATAATCCCTGGAAATGTCCTGGCATGTAACCTTTTAGACATTTTTATACATGGTTTTATATACACATAAACTGTACACATACACTGTTTTATTCAAGGGCTGCATTAAAAATGATGCTTGACAACCTGCTCCTTTCCCTTACTACTTTGAGGCTGCCTTTCCATGCCAGTGTTTGGCAGGGCTACCTGCTCCCCTCCTTTTCCAAACACAGCTCAGGGTGCAGCTGCTATGCCTCAGTCTCAGTCCCGACACCTGTAGTCACCAAGACAGCGCTGGCTTGAGACCGCAAGGTAGAGTAGACAGCAGAGAGGCAGCTTGCCCAGGCAAGTGGGTGGCTGGGCACTGACAGGACCCTCCTGTACACCAGGCTTTGCCCTTATTTCCACACAACCGCTCTTCCAGGATGAGGGCTGGCTTCAGCCCCTCCTGCCACCTTCGCCCTCCCTGTCCCATTGCCTCTCCTCCACGAGAGGCCATGGACGCCTGCAGAATCCCACGGAAACCCAGCAGGCCAAGTAAATGAGTGAAGCAGGCCAGACAGAGTAGTGTAACTGTCACAGCTGGAGGGTGCTAGCCCTGCTTGGGGTGCAGCCACTTCTCACACACCTTGCCTTGTAAGAAGGAACCACGGCCAGCCTCCAGCTTTTCCTGGAAAGGCCATGAGAAGCCAGCATGAGCCTTGAGATGCTAGAAATCCAAATTTTATGAGAAACATCAGCAGCTAAGTGTTTGGGGATGTATCTAGGTCTTTATGCTGTATTTTTAAACTAACGTTTATTTTTTAAATTTTAGTTTTAGATTTACAGAAAAATGACAAAGATAGCCTAAAGAGTCTCCATATACCTCACGCCCAGTTTTCCCTACTTTAACATTTTGCGTCAGTATGGTAGATGGCCACATTTAATGAGCCACAATACTGAAGCTTTGTCATTAGTAGTTTATTCGGGTTTTCTTAGTGTTTACCTGATGTCCCTCTTCTGTTCCAGGATCCCATCTGGGATATATTACATTCAGTTGTCAAGTGTCCTTAGATTCCTCTTGGCTTGACAGCTTCCCAGACTTCCCTTGCTTTTGGTGACCTTGACGGCTTTTAGTATTACTGGCCAGGTATTTTGTAGACTGTCCCTCAATTGGGTTTTCCTGATGTTTTTCTCACAGTTCAACAGAGGTTATAGGCTTTCAGGAAAAGGCCACAGAGGTAAACTGCCCTTCTCAGAACATCACATCAAGGGTACACACTGTCACCATGAGCTCTCACTGTTGGTGCTGACCTAATCACCTAAATGAGGTCATGTTGGTCAGGTCTCTCCACTGTAAAGTTGCCCTTTTTTCCCCTTTCCATACTGAACTCTATGAAAGTGAGTCACTACCCACTGCCCACACTTAAGGAATGGGGAGTGATGCCCCACCTCCTTGAGGACAGTGTCTCTCCACAGTTATTTGGTATTCTTCTTGGCAAAATCTTCCATAATCAACTCCTACCTACCTTTTTGGCTTGGTCCAGCCGCTTCCTCTCTCCCTCTCTCCAGTTGCAGCTCCTGGACAGTACCATTCTTTCTGTTTTCTTTGTCCTTATTTCTGCTGCTCTCTGTGCATGGACATCCCCTGTCTCCTTCTCATGTACCTTCAGTTCCTCAGGCAGGATATTGCCCAAGTGCTCTGAACTCTAAGAAGTCTTCGCAGGGCCCATCTCGCCTTAGGGCACCCCCACGCCCAGGGCATGTCCTCACGGTGACATTCATCCCTCCTTACTGTTCATTCTGAACACTCTCCCCTGTTAGACTGAGAGTTCAAGAGCAGGGGCTTTTCACTTGCCTCTCTAACCTGTGTGTCTGCGCAGTGCATACATCAGATGTTTACATGTTTACATGCTGGTGGTTTTTTTTGAATGAATGAACTAAAAAAGCTAAAAAATGAGTGAACTAAGAAAGGTAGAATTTCTGGTCCTTCTCTCTTGTCAACAATCACCATATTCTGCCTTGCATTATAGTTACTAGGTACTTGTCTTACTCATTTTAATGACTCCAGTGTTTTTGCAGAGCTGCAATCATGTTTTGTTTTTCATGGAGTTCCATGATGTTTTTCATTGCCTTTGTCTTCACTGTAGGTTCTACAGCAGTGTTTTGCACAAATAGGTGTTTAATACATGTTTGTGGAGTGAGTGAATGAGTTAAGGAATAAATAAATGAAGCTGCCTGCAAATGTAATTGATAAGAATTAATTACACAAGGAAAGGAAGGATAACGGACTGGAAAATAAATGGCAAAACCTTCAAACTAAACAAAGCTGACTAACAACTTCCAGCACATCATTTCCTATTTTTCTTATGTGCAAATATTGTTAGACTTTTAAGTAGAGAAACTTTAAAATATGACTGTACTCTAAATAAAGAAGCCACTATGACTGTCCCTTAACAGAAAGGAGAGTCAAACTTTATTTAGTGATTAGATGGACCTTCCCCAAAAAAGATAACACCCTATTATTCTTGCAAATAGCTAAAAGGTGTATAACATATGTTCCTTCCTTCCACTTAAAAATCCGAGACTTTTTAAATAGCACTTTTCTCTATCTCTAATAAAATATAATTTTTCCAAGTGTCTGGTGCGGGGGAGAAGTGAACAGGGATCAAACATTTGGAAGGAAAAACAATTCTTTACTGCAAGGCATAGTACCATTATAATAGGCATCAAATTCAACTGCTGAAGAACCTCACAGAGAAGATGATTTAGGTAGGAATTTAGCACTTTTTTTTTTATACCAAAAAAAGTACATTTTACGAAGGATATTTCTTAATTAATATTTGATTAGAACAACCTGTAGAGGGCGTCCTTGCACCAAAAGCCATAGGGGTTTAAGCAACACTAAGCGGAAAAAAATCCAATTAGAACCACACTTTCTGGTGTCAAAGAAAATATCCATTGTGTTGTGAAATTATTATCTTTAACCGGAAGGCAATTGGCAGTAGAATGTTAAAGTGCTTTAGAGGCTGTCTTTAAAGATTCATTATATATAAATGAATATTCACTGAAAAATTAATGAAATGTAAGGAGATAAATATTTTTATTTTAAAGGAAGAATGGTTGGTCATGAGGTTTGGATGTAAACAGACATAACTATGATTTGACCATCATTTTGAGGTATAGCGGTTAAGAGAATGGGCTTTGAAATCAGAGTGCCCAGGGCCTGAACCCTGACTCTGCCACCGAACAGCTGGGTAACCACAGGCAACTTCCTGGACAATTTTGAGTCCTGTTTCCCATCAGTAAAATGGGAATAATAACAGTAAATACTCTAAAGAGTTGTGAGGGTTCGTACTTCTAAAATTAAGACAACGCAGGTCAAATCAGTCATAATTAGACATCTTGTCTAATCTCTTTTAAAGATCAACAGATGTACAGCTGAAAATATTTCATAATTGGAAAGGCATATTCTGTTCTTTCTAGTAACTTCTCATGACTTAACATTTATTTAACTTAATAAGGCACATATTCAACTTCTCTTCGGCTGTTTGTTCTCCCTGTCTCGAGGTGTCTGTCTACTACTCTGCAAAGGACAGAGGGAAACACCCCGCTCAGCCCCAGGCAACTCTATCCTTGGGGCGTTTGTCGCAGCATCTGGGAGCTAAAGAACAAAGAGAAGTACACAACCCCTTTTCAAGTCTGAAATCAAGGTTTTTTGTTTTGTTTTGACTTTTTGCTTCCGTTTTCTTTGCGTAGCCAAGGAGCTGGGCAAGGGGCAAATTAAATCCTTTGCTGGGGCCTAGTGGGTGTGTTAGACTGTAGCCCCCTGCCAGCCAACTTCTCTTTCCACAGGCAGGGCCAGAGCTTAGGCCTCGTCCCCAAGCGCCTGTGATTTCAGTACCACCCCCGCTCGCCTCCAGGTTTCCTGAAATACCAGCACATATAAAGATATTCGCGACGGCTGGGGTCAGTGAACGCCCGGCACCCAGGGCCCAGGCCATTGTCCCTAGCGCTGCCGGGTTAGCTGTGAGGAAAGCCCCCCCTAACTGTTAACAGCAGCCTGCCTGGGCGAAGAGCCCGCGCCCCGAGGCCAGCCGAGCGGGGCAGTCGGAGGGGCCTCGGGCTTGGGTGGAGGGGAGCGCGCGAACTGTCAGCCCAGCGCGGATCCGAGAAGGCAGCGGCGTCCGCAGGGGATGAAAGCAGCCGCAAGGGAGTAGTGGAGGACAAGCGCCTGTCGCACCGGGGTGGAAGGGGAGTTAGGGTCCCCAGCAGCACCAGCGCTCATCAAGCCGTGCGATGTCAGTCCACCCCGTTTCCCTTCCCCGGGCCTCGCCCGGCCGGCGGCACAATAGGCTACCGTCCCGGGCCGGGACCCTTTGAACACCAGCTCCGCCACCGTCTGCGCCTCGCGCCCCTCCGCGCTCCGCCCCGTTCCCTGCAGTGCCCCCCAGTGGCGGCTGCGCCTCGGCACTCGGCGCTCGCACCTCGCGCGCTCCAGCCCTCCCTTCCTGCTCGTCCACCTCCCTTCCCGCTTAACCCTGGGCCTGGGGGCCTTGCCGCGTGCACGGGCACCTCGGGCTCTGCCAGCTGCGGCTCTGTCGTCCCCGCGCCCGCCCGCGCCCGCTCCCCCCACCGCCGCTGCCGGCACCGCCCCCCAACCCCCGCCCCCGCCAGCTCGCGGGCACCCGAGCCGGGCTGCTATCCGCCCAGCCGTCTAGGCGGGCACAGCTCGGTCGGAAGCGCAGGTTGGGTAGGTACGGCAGGGGTTTCGGCGGCAGAGCCACCACCAGCAAGAAGGTGCGAAGAGCATGGCCGGGAGAAGCGCCTTCCCCGCCGCCGCGCTCCGGCTCTGGAGCCTCCTCCCGTGCCTGCTGGGGCTGCGCGCGGAGGTCGGGCCGCCGCGGGAGGACAGCCTGTACCTGTGGATCGATGCTCACCAGGCGAGTGTGCTCATAGGTAAGGCCCCCGCGCCCAGCTCCTTACCCTGCCGGGGCCTCCGCTCTCTCTCCAGATCTTCTACTAAAGGAGAGATGCATTAATTTCGGGTTTTTTTTAAGTTCCCAGAAAGATTGCTCCACACCCTCTTTTAATTAGGTATTTTCCATCTGAAGAGTGTAAACTCTCAGGAAACCTAAGCTGGGCATGCTGTTGCTAGTCTCTACAACCCTACATGTTCAGGTGACCCCGTCATTTGTTAGGACCAGTTACCCCCGTATCCATTCCTGTTCCGTGATAACATGTGTCTGCTGGCACCATTCTTACTACACAGAGAGGGAAATCGATTTGGTTCCAAGGCAGGTGCTTTGTGAAGAAAAATGGCCCATACTAATTCTTTGGTTTCCTTTTGCATGCCGTTTCTAAGTTGGATTCTTTTAAGTCCACCTGGTTTGACAGTTGCTTTTTTTTTTAACCAGGATTTGAAGAGGATATCTTGATTGTTTCAGAGGGGAAAATGGCCCCTTTTACACATGATTTCAGAAAAGCACAACAGAGAATGCCAGCTATTCCTGTCAATATCCATTCCATGAATTTTACCTGGCAAGCTGCAGGGCAGGTAAGTTCTGGTAACCAGAAAGGGTGGAGAAAATTACTCTTTAATATTTCCACTGCCTAATGGCAGGAAGAAATACTACTGTATAATGTGTAGCCTGGTACATTTTTACAATTTTAAAGAGTGATTTCTCGATCTCCAAAACAAAGAACTAACTTCTATTTATTGATTTAATCATGCCACGTCATTTGAAGATTCCCAAAAGAAAAGGGTAAGCTATGTGGCTAAGTTCACTGGTTTTGGTAAGACTCTGTGTCACTGGGCTGCTGGAAACACAAAGACCTCAAATACCAACATCTTTCTGTGATCATTATTAAAATTTAACACTATTTAAAAGGCTCTTTTTTTCCGTAGTATATACTAATCACTTGTGACATTAATTATACTTTACAACAAATTTTAAAGTCTAAGTATTTTTGACAGTGTGCATTTGAAAGAATTGGTGTGTTGAATGCTATTCACTGGAATGATGTGAATGCTGTATATTTCAGAAGTTCACAGACTCAAAAAGTGTCATATAAGAAGGCTTGTAAAATATTGCAGGGCATTTATTTTTTTTTAAGTTACCATTTTAACTTAAAAGTTTAACTTTTGTATGTAAAAAAACTACAATATATTGTTATGAAGAAGTGTTGTATTTCTCATCACATCAGCATCTTTTGTATGTTATGTTTATACAGTTTCAGTATTACATAATTGACCTCCAATTTTGGAAAGAAAGAATAAATGTTATGTGAGTTTAATTTCTTTCATATAATTGGAGAATTTACTCTAGAGGCCAAATGGTAATAACTTTTTTGCTCATTAGTTGGTAAAATATGTCTACTATGAAAATCATTGTCACTGTAATTAAAATTACAGTTTAAAATTCTCTTTATTCTAAAATTACTTAAAAGGCTATTTTCATGAGGTGTGATCCAGAAAACACTTTATAAAAAGTAACTATTTTGAATTGGGAAACCACTTTGGTTCCCTCTAATTATCTCTTATAGGATAGGCATGGCCATTTTAACTTTTTTCCCTCGGGTCTGTTCTCTCATTTTTTCTCTTTCTAAAATCCAGACTTTTCGACACTTACATTGTTAGAAAAAAAAAAACAGACGTTTTGGATCCACCAAAGGTCATAACAGGAAGGTCATTTATTCTAATACCCCCATTTTGCAGAGAAGTTCACTGAAGCTCCTGTTGCTCTATAGTGAGAGTATTCCTTTTCTTTCTACAACCCCCTCTTCATAGATACTTTATGGACACTAAATTTTGGAATATTATGACATCAGTAATTAATCAATGAATGGCTTTTTATTATCTCCTTTTCTTTTCACCTGAATCTATTTACTTGTGTTTGGCCACCTGTCAGTGGGCTCAATAAGAATTCTGTGTTTCTAAAAAGGACATTTTCTGTACCGGTGCTTTTATGGATTCAGAAGAACCATTCGAACGTAGCTTGACTTGCACCCCTCACTAGCTGAAAGGATTTGGTAACTATAGGAGAAGCAAAAAATGTTGATAGCTCTTACCTACTTATTTTTCATATAAGTTTGTCTTCTGAAGAATGGAATTTGAAACTTTATAACATAGTGTGATTTGCAAACATTGGCATATTGTTGAGTACCAAATGGATTGCATATCAAACAATGTCAGGAATATTTCTTGTAGAGGATTAGAGAAAATGATGGGACTGGGATGAAGCTTCTAACATCTTTTTGTTTCCTGTTTAGGTTTGATTACTCATGAAGATTATCTCATTATATAGGACAGTTTTATCCCTTAATTAAGTTATCTTGCTCTCTGCCCAGTTGGCTCTGCAAAGTTACCACAGGTAACTCTGAAATCTGATGTCTGTTTATCTTAGGGGGAGACTAGTGAGGGAGGTAGGATCTACACAATGCCAAACAGCAAGATGTTTTAAAATATTGTTTAAATTTGACTAATTTCACTCAATTAAGTTATGTAATTCCAGCACCATAATTTCTGAAGTGCATGGAAAATTGGAAGTTGGGAAAAATAATTACTTCAATACCAGTTAAGTGTTTTGAAAGGCGTTTCTGACTGAAGCCAAACCACATCAAAACTTCTACGTGGAAAATGAAAATTCATTCCATTATCTAGTTATTTCATCCAAATAAAACCAAACATTTAGGGATTTCAACACAAGCAAAACACATAGCTGATCAATGAAATTTTAAACTTAATATTTAAGTGTTTTGGCAGCACATGGAGAAAGTTAAAATAACTTTAGGACTAAAAACCTCGTAGAAGCAGTAGGTGTTATCTACTTCCAAAGAATTATTAGTCCAGTAACCCAAGGTGTTCTTGGGGCCATTTCAAATAACTTTCATGTTTACTTCAAACAAACTCAAATGAAAATTACAGTGATATTCATCTCCCACATCAAGTTGGTCAAGCTATTTTAAAAGCGCTCTTAGTATGTGGAGAATTGTGCAAACTCACATGTTACTGATGTCCACGTTAACCTTTTTGCAGGTCAGTGTGACAACGATAGCAAAAGACTTGATGTATAGGTCCTTTGGAAAATATTACTTCCAGAGATTCATCCTGAGGAAATAATCATGGATGTAAATAAAAATTTAGGTGCAAGACTGCTCTTCATTGTGCTATTTATAAAAGTAAAAAAAAATGGGTAGAACCTAGAGTTCCAGTGAGTGCCAGGAGAATACAAGAAGCATTAATAAGAATATTCTAGACTTCTACACCATGCCATGGAAAGATGTTCATGACAAATTAAGTCAGTAGTGTAAAACAGTATATTCTGTTTATTACAAAATATGTAGGCAAACAGGAAAAACTGATGCTCCAAGGTGTTGACATTAATTCCATCGCATATATTACATTTTGGCTTTTTCACAGTGAATGTGTACTGATTGTCATTTTAAAAATTATTTTACATTAACTGTGTATAGAAAGTTGTACTTTAGAATTTAAAGTAGTATGTATGATATTCTGCATTATAGTTTACTTACATTTATTATCCAGTAGCATTTTTACACTACACAAAAATCACGTAACAAAATGGTAAAACAAATGGTTCTCATGGCTGATTGCAGCTATGGAGCCCAAAGAATGCACTGATGCTTATATGATGCTTACTTCCCAGTTCCTTTTGAGATCCCCAAAAGTCTGCTTTGGAAAACTTTCATGCCTGAAATCTAATTACCTGACCTCTTGTCTCCCTGAAATCCTTATTTTTCTATGGACAACCCTATCTCCATTTTATCTCCCATTTAAAATACTCATTTTCTGACATACACCTTCTCAAAGCTTTTAGATGGGTGAAGAATTTTGGATGAGAGGCTTAAGCTTAAAGGATTTTTAGTAATTAAGGGAAAATATTCTTTATTACTGTATATAACATTTTATAGTTGATCTTTTTCAATGAGACATTCCTTATTTTAATTTTTCCCTAAATTTGAGACAGGTAGGGGCCATGAGCAACCATGTTGGTTTTCTAAACTACACACTCATTAAACATTTTATTTGGAAAATAACCTTTTCTAACCTAATGACTTTCTCATAAAACTTTAATGAGCAGTTTTGTTAGACAAATCTGAATTCTAATATTAGGACACCACTGCTAATTTCCATATGAGCCAATTTGGTGTATGGCTAAAATATTTTATTTATATAGATCACATAAGTAGATCTTTATTTACAAAGTTCATAGCGACTTGTGCTTAATAGCTATAATATATTCCACCAGCTGCATAAAGATGCTAAGGAACAATGAATCCAGTATGTGGTTAATAGGGCATCTCTTTTTATGGTGGCTTTTTTTTTTTAACAGTTGTGATGGATTTACGCTGAGCCATCTATACCAATTTTCCAATCTCCTGGTTTACCAAATGCCTGGATTTCTGAGATGGCTGGCAAGAACTGGGGTGAAGTTGGTGTCTGTGAGATAGAAATTCTCTGGGTGAAGATAAATAGCCAATATTAACTTCGAGCCCACTACCTGGACTACTGATCAAGCTCTAACTATCTGTACCAACAGGTCCAGATCTTAGAGTAAGCTTTTAAGTGTGTATGGGGGCATCACCATTCTTATAATCACTAGAAGTCATTGATATACCTTCATTTTTCTCAGTTTCAAGATGTTTAAAAACAAACTTAGAAGTGTTGCTGTGGATACCAGAAAGGAGGAGTATTTTGTCTGCTGTTCTGAGAAGTGGGTGGTCATGTGTATATTGTAGATGAATTTCCTTTATTGGGTTAAACCGCCAAAATGTGCTCCAGTTTTTATGTGTAACCGCTGAAAATAGACATTACTAGATATGCTGAAGATACAGTGTAAAACATGAAATATTTTCCAACATGTCAGGTTAATTATAATGGTGTTCATAACCTTTACTATTTTCCTATCAATTAAAAACAACCTGAATTATTGAAAACTGACAGAAATAATTAACAGTAATACTACAAAATCAAATATGAGGAAATCTCAAGAACTTTGCCTGGACAGTGGTATGTCTGTGAATGATTCCAGTCAGAAGCACCCTAATTCAGCTTTAAAAATAAGTAAAGTACCATTGGGAAAGAGAAAAGTCAGAAACAGGCCATTTTCTTGACAAGTGACTCACATCTTTGCTAATTTTTTAAAAAACAGAATCATGCTACTGATATGTTTTTATAATATCAACTGGATATCCAGTTCTGTCGTTAAAATGCCCCAGAAACTCCAGATAGCTTGCTTTTGCAAGGTACTGTTTGCTTTTGTGTCAATGGGTCCCACTAAATGGGCTGCAGTTTGCGGTTTCAGATTTCCCACTGGACTGGTTGAGTGTAGGAGACCTGTATTAAAATAGTTTCTTCCCGCTTCTTTTCTCTCCTTGATAAAAACCAGAAAAAAAACAATAGAGAGTGAATTTGGATTCAAGTACTTCCTCTCCCTTTTCAGAGGAACTGCCCAGTACCTTTAAACACCTCCTTCCAACTGTGAAGTTATGGTAACACTTACTATTATTATTATTTAAATCCCTTGGTGTCCACTGTCCACATTTTTTCCTAATGGAGTTACGATTGTTTGGGCAGTTACAACCCGAGTGGTTACATACCTTCACACTCCTGAGGTTTGCTGTCATACCTTTGCAGTGGTTTTATGTCACCAAATGGAAGAAATGCCTCACTTTTTGGCACCCGTTCCATGGTTTCAAAGTGGGAATGGGAATATGTTTACACACCGTAGGCATGATTTTTTAAAGAAGGTACTCGTATCAAAAGCACAGCTGTAAACCTTTAATGTTTAGAGTCTGCTATGCTGTGGTATTTTGCATTGTGGTGTTGTGGACATGTCACTAGGGATCAAAGAGGAATTCTGCAGAGAGCCTATTTCATTTAGCAAAGCAGGCATGTGCCAGCCATCTGTTGTATCGGCTGATAGAAAACAGCAGTAAGTTTCTCAAACTTCTGCCAGAAAAAAAAAAAAGGGTTTATTGCTTAGAGGAGATGAGTTACAAGGTACCTTGTAAGCCACATCTGGTTCTGTAGCAATTTACATGGCATTAATGTAAACTCCACTGTGTCTTCCTTACATGGTGGTGTAGAGGCGTGTAAACAAACCCTTCATTGCTATCCCCCATGTTTATTCCTGACTCTAAAATCCTTGCACAAATAAAAATCCTTTAAATGACTGTGGTGAAGCAGAAAGGAATGATATTCAAGAAAGCATTTTGTTTTGGATTAAACTCATTTAACGTAAATGTCTCTGATGAACAGGATGGGTGTCTTGTGTATGTGTGCGCTGGAGCAGGGAGGCGGGGGTATTGGGTGGAGAGTTGAGTGAAAATGCCCTACCTCCTGGAGGCAGATTACTGGAGGAGACATTGTCAGACCAGGGCTTCCTTTGCTGCAGTAATTTAGCCAACTTGCCCCTTTTGCCAGTCTGGGAGTCACTGGGTTACATTCCCATGAACCCTTAGTAGATGGGGAATGATATTCACATGCAGGGTTTCTTTCTGCCTCAAGCCCTCGGTAATCCACAAACAGACACTTGAGTCACAGAGCACACAAAGAGGAATAAACATGCTCCCTGCCCTCAGGGAGCTCATAGTCTAGGAAACAACTATTGCTCATACTCATCCACGGGGTGGAAAGTACAGGATTGGCTGAGAGCACAAAGAAGGCCACTCTTCTCTCCACCTGGAGGGGAAAGGGAGCCAGGAGCTCTTGACAGAGCTCAGCGAGCAGGGGATGTCTGAATGAATTCCCGAAGGATGAGCAAACATTCACCAGACCAGCAAGGGAGGAAAATAGCTTGCAAGTGGAGAGCTCAGGGTGTTTAAGTATATCCTTAAAGGTCTTAAAGGCAAGGCATGTTCCAGGTGGTCATGAGGGGCCTGGTATTTCACCTGGGAGGTGATGGGTATTCACTGAAGTGGCTGTCAAGGTCAAATAATGGGGAAGGTTTCTGGGGGAAGGAGGAGGTAGAAACAATTCAGGGAGGTTGCTCTTCTCTGCTGTGAAGAGAATGTACTCAACATTTTGCAGGGTTGCCCCAGGGATGTAGTAAGTAAATCTTTGGTTTATGTGTTGGGTGAACAGTGACTTTTCCACAGCTATTATTTTACTCTTTTTTCTTACTAAACTTTTGGAAGTTTGTGATGATTAGTTTCAGCTCTGGTAGTGTGTGTGTGTGTGTGTGTGTGTGTGTGTGTGTGTGTGTGTGTGTGACTAGAGCATGGGACTATTTAAAAAATTGCCTTTTGTGAGTATGTAGGACTTTCTAAAAATCCATTTAATTTTCTAATGAAATCTAGAACTTTGAAAATGTGAAAGGAAGCTTAAATAAGGACAATAATATGTTGATTTGAAAAAGAATTCACTTACCATCTATTCTTAATTCCCATACTGTTTTTTTATGTATCAGGAAAGTATAATAAAGGTAGAGAAGTTACACTTGGCAGGTTTAATAATGAAAGGTGGACACTGGAAATGGATGTATTTAAAATAAGCCTGCTTCTTCCAAGTATTTGGTTTTCTTTTAAAACTTGTTACTTAAAACTCTAAAGCCATAGGACAATTTCTGTTCTTCCCTAATTTTCTCAGATGTCTGACCTTCCAAGCTGTACATTTCATCTTGTTTTTGAATTTTATGGGTGAATGTGATTAAAGAATCTTAGAAATTGTCAGGCATCTTTTGAAACCCATTCACCTGAACAAAATCTCACAGAGCATCTGTATGTTGTGGGCCAGGGACAAAGGGACAGATTAAGGAGTGAATTCTTAGCTGGCAGCAGGACAAAGAAGATGAATGCAATTCTTGCTTGCTGCTCTTGGCCAGAAGTCACATCATGCCCTGGGGGCAAAACATGACGAAGAACCAATTTCCTGCCCTTGAGAAAATTAGAAGCTAACTAAAGGGGTAGATATATATAAACACATCATCCTAACAATTCCTGGGAAGTGGTATTGTAGCAGTACTGAGGCATTCCCAGGTTATAATGAGAGCACAGAGGAGAAGTCAGTCCAGTGCTGAGTCTGACTGTTGAGCCAGCCGAACAAAGTGTGGAAGAGGGAACGGTTTTTAGTGAATGGCAAAGAGACCAGAAATACATTATTTGAGGAAGTAGTATTTCGATGTGGCTGGAGTGTACATGCAATTAAGAAATGGAAATGCAGACAAGGGCCAGGTTCTAGAGCTTTTCCTGGCACGTGAAGGCATCTGAGACTTTTTATAGGCAATGTTGCATTAATCAATGAAAAAGTATAAAGAGAGGATAATAAGATTAGAGTTAATATATTTAGATTATCTTGACAGCAGGATAGATGGAGGATAGCTTTGAGGGGAGTCTGCTGCAAGGAGAGAAATCAGAGATAATAAGATACAAGATCAGGAATGAAAAGAAGGGAAAAATGGATTGGGGAAATATTTATAAGACAAAAATCCCGAAGTCTTGGTTCTAGGAACAAAGAGTTGCTCATTTCCTCTACTCTGCTTTACTAACTCAGCAGGAGCCCTGTTAGCCTTGCTATCTGTCACCCCCATGCTCATCCTTCCTGCTGCAGGGCCTTTTCATGTGAAGTTTCTTCTGCCTAGATACACTCCTGAAAGATTTCTGTGGGCTCTTGTTTCCCCCATGTCTAATCAATTGTCACCTCTAAGAGACTTACCCTCTCTAAAACAATTATCATCCTCTCCGCCTTCATCACTCTGAGCCTCCTCTGCTGTATATTTTCTCATGGCACTTAGTATAATGATAATATTCGATTATATTGATTTCAATTGTTTGCCTCTCCCATTCAACAGAAGCTCGTGAGAGCAAGGATTTTGTCCTGTTCGCCATGAAACTCTAGGTCCTGGAATAGCTCTTGAAATAAAGTAGGCAGTCAGTAGCTATTTGTTGAATGAATGAATACATGAGGTAAGTCCCATTATTATCCCATTTGAAAGATAAAGCATCTAAGACACAGAGAAGCAAAGGAAGCCTGGATAGTAGGTGGCAGAGCTGGGATTCAGACCTTGGCAGCGGGGACCCAAAGCCTTACTCTGATAAGTGCTAAATTGACGTGTGAACACAGTGAGCTCTGTGAACACAGAGGGGGAAGCAGCTATCTTTGGCTGAGGAAGCAGGGGAAGGCCTCATCAGAGAAGATACAACAGTTGAACCTGGACTTGAAGGATGTCAGGGATGAAGCTGTTTAATCAGCTGAGACTGGAATAAAGCACAGGAAGGAGGGCTGTCAAAGGGTTTGTGAAAGTGCATTCTGGGAGTGGCTGATGGCCAGGGCTGGTGGGGGAAGTGAGATGAGGCAGGATGTTTGGTGAGAGCCAGATGGAGGAATGCCAGTACCCATGGGAAGGGACCTAACCCAGTTCTTCGATCTATAAGGAGAGCAGTTTGGGTTAATGCTAAACTCCTTCCAAATCCAAATATGATGATCCTCTTAAGGAAAACATCTTTGATCACTTAATATTAATAGTAATACTATTATACAAACTGTAATATCTGTCTTTATATTCTTAAAAATCAAGGCAGAAAGATTCTGCCTCCAAAACTGTCTTACTTGGCAAATTTAAAAAGATTCATCTCAGACTACTTCCTTGTTTTTCCAATAGTTAAAATTATTACTACCAATAATTATTAATTCTTACATAATGTATACTCTGGACCAGGTACTCTCCCACACACTCTCCAGATATTTTCTCATCAGTTTCTCACTGCCCTGAGGTAGGCACTGTTACTATCCACAATCTATAGATTAAGAAACCAGGGCAGAAGGAAGACACATTGCTTTCCAAGACTACACAGCTAAGAACACTTATGTACACTTCCGAGATCTGCCTTTGAGAACTTTTGGAATATTGTCTCATTCCAAAAAATAACACGTCAAAGAACATTTATCAGTGCATAGTATGTCCTAGATTCTGAGAATTCAAATTTTAATTGATCTAACTGCCTTCTAAGAATTCACTGGCCGGTAGTGAATACACTGTGCCATCAGTAAGGCATTCATAATAGTTGTGATAAGTTCCAGGGCCAACATGTACAGTTGAACAAGATTTTTCTGCTGCATAAGGGAACCTGACCAAGCCGACATCCACCCCACACTGCACTGCCAGCTCTTACAGACGGATGTAGAGCTGCCTCTGCCCACAGGGGACACTTCTACCTCATTTGCACAGAGCCTTTATATGGGCCCTCATTTAATGCCCTAAGAAAAGTGCTATGGGAGCATCAAACTAGAGGATTTTGCGATTGGTCAAGTAAATTTACAATTACTAATATTTTGGAGAAGACATCGCAAAGAGGTGCCATCTTAGCTGGGTCACAGAAGATGTTCAGTAGATAGTGAGTGGCCAAACCTGGGGGAGGTGAGATGACACTCTAGGTCATTAAATGACCTATAGGGAGGTACACAGGATTCAGAATCAGTGGTGTGGTTGGAGAATGACAATTAGTTCAGAATGGTTGGGGCTTTGGGGAATTTAGACCTAAAAACCTAAGTTTGGGCAGATAATGATGACTTTCGTATGCCATAGTTGGCTTGGCTTATAGAAAATGGGGAGCTGTTGAAAGTTTAAAAGTAGGTAATCACATCACATCTGTATGAAGGGTAACTTAGATGGCAGATGGAGGATAGATGTGGGGGTGCTTGGCTGCGGGTAAGGGCCAGTTAGGAAGTTATTTGATGCATCATAAAAGGTGACAAGGATGTGAACTCAGGCAGGTAGTGGGGAGAGACAGGAAGGAGCAGCCTCCAGAGGTACCTTCAGTGTGTTGACAGGACTTACTGGATGTGGGTGTCATAGAAATGAGGGAATAAAGGATGTCTCTGAGGAGACTGGGAATATAGTTATGTCTTAACTGAGAAATTAGGTACAGAAGCAAGAGCAGGAAGGTTTGAGTTACAAAGACAAGTCCATTTGGAAATTGCGGAGCATGATTTTACCGCTGAACATTCAAATGGCAAAGTCTGGTATGAATTTTAAAAACCTGATTCTAGAGCAAGACAAGAGAGGTAGAATAGAAATATTGATTTTGGAGACTTTAGATCCCTCTTCTCTTCCTCCCTCTCTATCTTCTTTTGACCTCAATTCAATAAATATTTATTGAGGGTCTACCTAATGCCAAAGCTTATGCTAAATGCTAAAAAAAAAAAGAAAAAAGTAAACTCTATATGAAGCTTGCCCTCAAAGAGATTACAATCTAGTGTGGAAACAGGTATGAGCCAAAATAACAATAATACAATGTCAAACGTGTTATAATTGCAGTATGAACAAGGTGCTGTGAAAACACTGAGCAGGGAGCATTGAGTGTGAGGAGAGGAGTGAATTATCTGCATAGGTTTCCTGGTGTCCTTCCGGGCATAGCCTCAAACCTATAAACCAAACATATGCACATTTGGAACAGCTTCTCCATTTAATTCCATGACTTTTATGTACTTGAGACAATTTGGCCTAATGTATCTTGCCTTCCACTTGTCATTATTTACTTGGAAATGAACATGACAAATGTCACTGTACCACTAGGTGACAGAGCAAGTCAGCTCTCCTAAATTAAACGCCAAGAACTACTCTTGAGGAGACAGTCCATAAGCACAGAAAATAGTCCTAAATAACCTCATGGTACGGGTTGTTAAAATGCCCTATTTCCAGGGGCTATTTCAGTATTAGTCGTGGATGCACCACTTGGAGAATTCTTACCTTCAGTCAAGTCCAAGTAGGACATCTCCTACCAAGGCAATAATCAGTTGGATCCCCAATAAACTTGGAAAATAACTCTGGTATTTGGATTTTGGGTACTTAGTGAAGCCATTTGATTCCTTTCATTTGTAAGTTCAAACGGTATTCTTATTTCTCTTTGGAATTTAATTAGGCTTTCAGCTGCTACTTATACTGCTGTCACTTACAGCAGTAGCCAGCAGATGGCAATGTGAAAGTTATTTCTTTGTGGAATTTTCCACTTCAACATTTTTTATGGCTATGGGGAGTGCTCTAACAGAGACCCATTTGTGGGGTACTGTGATCTTTAGGTAAGTCATTTCAATAGACCATTAATATATTCAGTAAGTTAGAAAATAAACTTTCTCAAATTCAATGCCACTGAAAGCATTAAAACATGTATTTGAGAACACATCCTAAATAACTAAAAATGTGCATGATTTCATTATACACCAATTACCTATTTCTTCCTTTTATACAGTTGCTCTATTTCCAGCAGGAGTCAAGCTTTGAGTTCTCTCTCCATATTCATCCAATTTTTTCTTTGCCTTCTCAGGCTGTATCTTTAGATGCCATAGAATAGCAAAGTTGGAAGAGATCCCAAAGCTCTGAAGCCCAACCATTCTCTAAAAGCATCCTTGAATTGCAGTCTCTCAACCTCTAGTTGAACATGCTCACTGGCAGGGAACTTACTGAGACAGATCTTACTTAATAATTTTGATTGTGTTAATCATAGAAAGTTGTTCCTCATAAAAGGACAAAATCTGCCTTCCAGGCGTAAGTTGAATACCCCAAGATATAACAGTCTGTGGAGTCCTTTTCTGAGAGTCCTACCTTGTGTTCATACCCTAAAGTTCACTGACCTAAAGTTCCTCCATTGGCCATGTAAGGCCTCTGGTTCATTTACTCCTACTCCTATGTTATTGCAAAGAGCAGCCATCCCTGTGAGTTCTTACATGGACTCTACACACGCCACATAGAGGGAGATGTCTTGATGCCTGCACTGTGGTGGGTTCTGCAGCACTGCAAAGGCTGCTTCTCAGGCCCAGGGGAAGCCTCTTCATGCTCTCTAAGCTAGAAAGCCTCAAGGGGCCCAAGCTGGGCTGTATTCTCCATAGGCCTTAGAGCAGCTTGGTGTTCTGTGTAGAAACAGGGAATCTACCTCTTTCCTCAGTGTGGCATTGAACTTTGTCACTTGGTACCTAAAGCAGCATGGCTTAAGACCCTGACCCCAACTGAAGACACCAACATTAAGTTCCTGCAGCCCATGTCTTATAGAAGTGAGGCTGGTCCTTGGGGCCAGGCCTTAGAATCACTTAGTACAAATGTGCATCTCTGCCTCCACCCCCTTACTTCCCAGGCAGCTGCATAAACAAAAGCCTTACAGAGGGTTCCATGAATCCGTGCATACATAGGGGCCCCCCAGACCACCAGAGACACAGCTGAACCCCCAGTCCCAAGCGAGGCCCTGCTGGAATGCCTAGTCATGTCATCATTCCTGGCCTTGGTCCTCTCCCCGACCTCTGGAGCCAGCGGGAGTATGCTTTAGGCTAAATGATTCTAAGGCCTGGCCCCATGGAGGACAGCTCATGAGTCTTCAAATTGTCTTTTCTCTATGCCAACACCCGGAGTTTCTTAAGCTACTTCACATAAGTAGTTTTACATTTCTTCAGCTTTGACTCCAAGATACTTACCAAAATGTAAAATTGTTACAGAATTTACTGGTATTTTACTCTTCATACTCTGATGAGAGAAGAGTTAATTGCTAGAATTGGAGATTAACTTTCTTCTAGAATTGTGAGATTGTCTTTTGGTTGATACATCTGTGTGATAAACTAAAGAAGGAGGAGGAGAAAAAGGAGGAAACCAGCCAACACTTCTGAAGTGTATTCCACATGCCAGTCTTGGTGCGGATCATCACTTCCCATCACTCTAGTGTAATTCTCAGAGCGAGCCCATGGCATAAGCACTACTAGCATTCCCATTTTACAGAAATGCCAACTGGCTCCCAAAAAGTTTAAGCAACTTGCCTAAGGTCACACAACTAGTGGGTAGTGAAACCAGGGTTTGAACTCAGGTCATCTGATTCCAGAATCCATGATGAAGTTGCAACTTTAATAATAAAGGTGCAGATTCAGGAAAAATCTTGATTTCAAAAAGTTCAAGTTGCAGCATCTTATTGCATGCTTATTGCATGCGTACTGCATGCTGCATGCTGAGCAGGAGTGGATAAGGACCCTGGCCAGGAAGAGCTTCCACTGTTAGAGGAGATTAAGATAGCATGGCTTTAGCAAATACCAGGTGAACTCCCTTGAAATTGTAATTTTTAGTGGTAGGTCAGAATGGTTGAAATTCATGTGACTTAACCTAATAATAATAACTGACATTTACTGAATGCTTCCTGTATGCCAGCAGCTATTCTAAGTAATTTGCATGGATCATCTCACTTAATACTTAGGCCAAACCTATGAGTGGAAGGTATAATTTTTATCTCCATTAAACATATAAGAGGACTGAGGTACAGAGAAATTAAATAATTGCCCAAGATCATACCTTAGTCACCAGCAGAGCCTGGGTTTGAACCCTGGCAGTCGAATGCCAAAGTAGGTATAAATATGTATTCATATATATTTATGTAATATTTACATATTGTTTCACCTCTACATTATGTGATAGTAAACCAATTTATCCATCCAAGTGACTTTTTAAATAAGCAGTTTAATTTAGGGAGCCCTCTCTTAGAAGGCAAATAGCAAATCATCTAAGTCAAGATCTTTACAAGCCACGTTAAGTAGAATGAATACAAAATCCACTTGACTCCAGACTGGCTGAATGCCTTTGGTTTCCAAAGTTTTATTATTAAACTTACCTGATTTCTTGGATATCTGCAGGCTTGAGTTTGGATATTTACTATTGTATGTCCTATGTTGTCCAGGGTTTGAGGAAACAATTACTGATAAACTGAGGGAGAGAGTGTAAACTGGGCAGCTCTCTTTAAGTAAAAGTCTGCTCTATCATTCTGCTAATAGCTGTGACAACTTTCTTATTGCATTTCATAGTTTAAAACATGCTGTCATGTATATTATCTCATTAGTCCTCCCAATCACTATGAAAAAACATGCATTAATAAAACCGTAGATATGTAAATATGAGGAATAATAGTGGTAATTTGCTGTGAGCGGCTTTTAGCCAAAAGTGAAATAATTCAAACTTGATCTTTTTGAGCTTGCATTTTTCTATAATGCACAAAAGATTTTTGTGTTTGTGCTGTTATAGAAATGCTTTTGCCTTTATAAAAATAAGTAAGGGCTCATTCATTAAATACTATTGAAATTACAAAGAAATATTCTCAGTGGAAAATATAAGTGGATTACCTTTCCATCCTATAGTAAGCATAGAAATAATTATCCTTCCTCTGTTTTCATACTTGGTCTTTCAGATATTTTTTGCCATCAGTTCCTTGAGAAACTGCATACTCAAGAAGACTTTTCTAGAATGGTATTTATATGATTGTAGGAACTTGTTCCCCCAATATAAAACACTTGAAGTTATGCCTGAATCTGGTGTTATGAGTGCGACATGGGGCCAGGACGAGGGCAAGACAAGTGAGGCACTCGGGGTGCCTTTGTGGAGCCAGGAGTGAGCACCTCCATAAATTTGTGCTCTGAAGTGCCTTGCTAGTCTCCCCCAAGCCCAGGGCCTGAATATATTGGAGAACATGACATACTATGGTTAATTATGTGTCAGCCACACATACCCCAACATTTGGTCAAATATTATTCTGGATTAATCTGTGAGGGCGTTCGGGGTGAGGTTAACATTTGAATTAGTAGACTGAAGGCATAAGGCCCTCCCTTGGGTGGCCTCGTCCCATCAGTTGAAGGACTGAATAAAACAAAAAGGCTGACGCTCCCAGGAATGAGAGGGAACTCCTCCAGCCTGACTGCCTTCAAACTAAAACATTGTCTTTTCGTGCATCTTGAGCCTGCCCGCTTTGGGACTGGCACTTACACTACAGGCTCTCCTCAGACTCCAGCTTGCTGGCTGCAGATCCGGGGACTTATCAGCCTCCATAATCACATGAACCAATGCCTTCTAATACAGCCAACCAATCAATCTACCCCTCCATCCTATTGTTTCTTTTTCTCTGGAGACCTCTAATTAATGAATGCACCATGTTTTCTGTCTTTGGTGCCTAAGGAGAAGTTACTATCACAGTGAGGCAAATGGTGGCACGGGAAAACCTTGATCAACTTAAACTCCTGGGGCCTTGGTTTCTTCAACTACTAAAAGGAAATAATTTACTTTTTACAGAGGCAGCACAATGCAGTTGCAGAAAGTGTGCAAAGTACCTGACACATAGTAGACACTGAAAAAGTAGGGTCTTTTCTTCCCTTTGTATTAGTGAGCTGTTAGTGCTAAGTAGGAGTGAGAAGGATGAAGAAAGAGAGGCGCCCAGCTAGGGAACACCCTGGCACGATGCCCGAATTCCACTCAAGGTGACGGCGTCCCACTCTCTGAACTCACAGTGTCACACTGGGCTGACCTCCAGAGACCTGGCTTCCATCCCGGCTCCCACACCATCTATCTGGGACCTCAGACAAGTATTTCATTTTCTTTCTCATCTGTGAAATAAGGGGGTTCCTTTCAGTTCTGAAATGTCTGGATTTTATTATTGGTCATTATCATTGCCTCATTGTTCTTGGTTTTGTGTTTGAATTCAAATCACAGAAAGAAAAACAGCTTGGACAGCACAGTTAATTGTAACAAAAAATAAAACAAACTTTGAGCAAGATTAACTTTTCAAAATGCTGTGTGCCTGAATAATGCTTATAAAATCTACTAAAATCTATTTTAGGCAACTTTTAACCTGGTTTTTCTATTAGCTTGGTTTCAATGCATTCAGTTTAACTAACAAACTGACTCCAGGAGTGAAAACTCGGAGGCAGATAGACAGGACAGCTATATTACTAATATTTATTCCTCAAGACCTTCTCCAAATAGTAGGTCCTTACAAGATATTCATAACATATTTATTCCTGGCATGGCCCTTCCCAAAGAACTGAGGAGTCTACTCTGATATTTTCTCTGTGTTACAGATGGAGGTTTTTACATTGCAAGCTGTCTTTATAGTAATTATAACTTGAGAAACTCATTACTCAGGAATATGCACTGGACATCATTAGAGTTTGCAGTACTTAATTTCCTGGTTGTAATTATTAATTTTTATGAATCCTTACAGAGTTTTAAGTTCATTACTTTTTTCCATCATAAACTAGCACACCCTCTAAAATATTTTGGAAAATACAAGAAAAAGAAGAATGGGAAAGGAAAGTCATGCATAGTTAACTCACATAAGAAAAGGTTAATGTGTTGGTGTTTTTCCATTGAACTAACAATTTGTATCCATTTTTTTTGTTGTTTGCTTAAGGATGGTGGGGGGGAGCAGGGCGGCAGTTTCCCATGTTATTCTATATTCTACCCACATGTTTTTTTTAACAGTTACACAATAGTGAGTGGTTTACTTAAGCATCATCCTATTTAGATCATGATAATATTTCACTATTCTAAGTAACATTGTGAAGAGCCACTTGATGCATGTAACTTTTTCTATGTTAGGATTACTTCCTTAGGACCCTGCTCCACAAGTGGAATTTCTGAGCAAAGCTCCTGACCATTGTATAGGCTCTTGACATATACATTATTGCTGAATGGCTTGTAATGGTCACTCTGTACTTCCAACAGAATTATGCAAGGATGTCCTTTTTAGTATTCTTTTGTGGCCTATTTCTACACCTCCAAATGAAGCTTCCCAAATGTTACTGATGGTTGTTGATTTGTGCCTGTATTTTTGCTAAGTTCTGACAAGTTTATCTTAGTGAAAATTTCATGCTGTAGGGGGCAGTGGGAGATTAGTAAGCAGTTCTCCTCCCTTTCCATTGCAGGGATGTTAAGGTCCCTCGAGGTGAAAAGCTCTACACAGGATGATTATTAATTGTGAACACAGAGGAGTCTTCAGATAGACATTAATTATAAATTATACTTCTAGTAGACAAATACAAAACTAGGGGGTGATTTCTGTAGAATAAAATTGGTAATTCCTTTTTAACATAGCAAGGAAATACATTTTCTACTAATGTTAACTGAGTATGAATAAATATATGAGTTTCTCATGTTTCATATGCATATGTAGATATACTTACCTAGAAGTATTTTGAGATAATACTGATTGAGGCATTTATTTTGGCATACATACTCTTTAATTTTTTTAAATATATTAATTAATTTATTCTCCCAATATTCAGTGGTGTCATTTCCTCGGTTTTTATAGGAATGAGGCAGAGAGGGATTAGCAAGGAGATCAACTTCAGAGCCAGAGAGCTGTTGTTATCAGAGGCTAGAACATAGCACTTTCTAAGAGAAAGAATGGTATATTTGCTATATTTATCAAAATAAGGGTTCTCTGAGCAAATAAATATACACTTGTGGGTGTTCCCTAAAAGGGTAGACTAATTCCTCTGCCAGTCAGAGCTCCCAGAGCTGTACATCCAAGTGGGCAAAGGGGAAAGGGTCATAAAGGGGAGTCTTCCGAGAAGGAGCTCCAACTGCTAAAGAGCTGGTTTTACTTGAACCAGCAGTCTTGGTATCTGTGTAAATACTCTGCATTTTAGCCTTTGATGTGTCTGCTCACTTCTGCTCAGTTTGTTTTCTGTAAATTAAAATGGCTTCGGGGTTGGAGGGAAAGCCTGGTAGGTAGATACAAATTATTGTTTATACATGGCTGGCTTCTCTGCTGCAGAGCATCTTCTGCAGCCACTTCAACAACAGGAGCCCTCACGTGCTTCTTTGAGCAAAACCCCCTGGGGTGAACTCGTGGTGAACAGAAGGGAATTTGGAGGTCTGGTGACAGGAAATCATTTTAACTATCCTGTTGGTTCACTCTAAGTTATCTCATTTTGGTTATCAAAATGTATGTCTGTATTTTGAAAACATAAGGCATTGACAGAGGCAACAGCATCATCCATCAAGGATATCTGTACTGTGAATTTCCACGTTTGCATATGTTTCTGAAATGACCATTAGGTCTGAAAGCACTAAGTACACAGAATTAATATCCTGAGACTTTAACAGACTAACTTTTTACTGAGCCCAAGTCTCTACCTGGTTTTCTATGTAGAAAGAACTATATTCCTCCCAAATACTCAAAACTCTAACTTAAACCTTGGAAGAATTTGTCAAGTGCTGCCTCCACTTAGAATCATGGCCTCTTAAAAAGGAAGGAATTTTAAAGATTCCTTCCACTGCCTTATTTTTCAGATGAGAAAAACCAAGGGCCAGAGATGATAACTGACTTTCTGAGGATCAGAGACAGCTAGCAACAAAGCTGACAGAAGAGCATATATATCTTCTGAAGCCAGAGCAGAGCTTTCCATTTTGTTTCAGTCTCAAACTTTAGGCTGTGAGGAGGTGCAAATGATCACATCACCATTCAACAGTCTCATAACAGGGAAGGAAAGAATCACCTGTATTTTTTCTCCTAGAATGTAGTATGAGGAAATCTGCTGACCTTGTTTTTTGTTATCCAGTCCAACACACACACACACACACACACACACACACACTTTAATGTTCAATTTTGAGGCAAGAGCTGGATGGGCTATTTACAGGCATTGCTTGGTTCTGGCCATGACATATATTTCACCCAACACAGTTCCCACGATGTCGTAGGTATTTAATTAACAATGGTAGACCCTGAAATCTCAGGTTAATGACAGTGTTTTTTTCCCTTTGATTTTAACATTAGCACAATAGAAATGGTTGGTAGGGAAGCAATGTGGTTATCAGATAAGTAGGGGGAGCCAGTCCTGATGGATGGGCCTTGGAAATACAACTTAACTTTCCTGGCTCTTGGTTTCCCCAGTATGATCTCCCAGAATTTTTCCAGCTCTTAAGTGTCATGTTCTGACATTTTACCTTAGAGGAGCTTTGTGGAGACTATTTGGAGAGCTCTCTGAAATCCCTTATTGTGGAGATTCCAGTAGCATCAAAAGGAACCACACATACAGGTTTTTCAGTAAGAGTAGGGAAAGGTTTAATAGTCAGATAATAAATATCTTTAAAAATAGCATTGTTTTTACATGACTTTGAAAAGGTAGTCTGACCTGTGTTAACCTATTTCTAAAAGCCTGGGCTCATAGATTGCCTTTGTCTTTTACCACTGCCTATGGAGGAAGAGAGATGCTATGTTAGCGCAACACGTGCAGACCCTTATGTTCTGTTGGCCTTCTCTTAATTTATTTTACAACCCTGGCTCCTTCTTGGAGGTGAGTTCTTTCCCCTAGCATCCACCAACGCTAGACTTACAACCCCTCTCCCTTTCCTTCATTCTTTCGCTTGGCAAACATGAAACTATAACTTATATTACTTTTATTTCCTCTAGTAATATCACCTAAAGTGATGTGGTAGAACCAAAGAAAACTGAGGGAATACACTAAAGACAAAAATACATAAGAGAGAATGCCAAGGTGATTCTTAAAAAGGCTGACCAAATTCCATGAAAATATTTACTCTTTGGGAGGGAGATAATGTAGAAATAAAAGTAAAGGAAGGATTTGACTTTTTTGGAATAAAGTGGTTTTAGATGGATCAGGAAGAGTAATACAAAGCACCATGAACAATTATAAAGCTTGGGAGTAGAAAAGTAGACAACTGGTCCAGAACAAGAGGAGTGGGGAGGATGTGGACAGGTGGGTTACTTGGGAATGCAAAGGGCTTTTAAGGTCAACCACAGATTAGCAGAGCAACATGGGATCTCAGCCTCTAACAGGAAGCATGCAGGGCAGATCTCTAACTACCTTCTGCAGGAATCCAAGCACCATCTTTGGCTATCTAAGAGTTTTTCATCATTTCAGTGGTCCATACTTTATCTCCATTCAGCATCTTCCTTGCTACAATGAAATCTCACTTCTTTTTGTTACACCTTTCAGGACTTGAGAACAAAAGCCAAAATTTATTTATATAATAGTAGAAATGGTTTTCCAGAATGATGTGTAAAAACAAGAAACTCATCAAGAAGTATAGACAACAATGAACTCAGAAAAGTAATTAATCTTACTACTTAATTTCCATCAATCCTTTCTAAGACTTTTTAAATAGTTTCAATAAACTTTTGATACACTTTTCAGAATCCTTCTGATTCATTCATACCATTTAAAATAGATACTAGTATCATACGAATACATGGCATGAAGGAAGAATTTCACACACAATCAGGTTCATAACCAAGTTGATGTTTTCCATATAGTATAAAATTGCTAACTCATATTCAGCCTGTGGTAAACTAGGATTTTCCAGATCCAATTTGCCTAGTTTTAGTTGCCCAAGATGCTCAGTGGCTAACTTTTTGTCCCTGTAGATTTTTACTTTTAGTGTTGTCATATTTTAGTCAGTTAAGAACTTTGGATAATTCTCTCTTCCAGAGTATTAAAACCTACTTAATTTAAGAAAGTCTACAGCTTTTGTGAGCAACTTCACATTTTGCTTATGAAAGTCACTAATAAGACTATCTAAAAGATTGTTTTCTGAGACCAGTAGGAATGAAATACCAGCCAGTATGTACACCAGGCTGGCACAGCTCTATGCCTTGGTTGTGGTTCTTAAATTATTGTTGAGCCACGCCATAGAACGGTAAGGCTGGACTTCCCAATTGGGGAAGGAATAAATAATGATTTTGAAATAAAGGTAGACTCTATTGCTTCCGGTCCTCCCTTTTGAAGAAGGATATCAACTAAGTCAGGCACTGTTTGCTTCTTATGTCTCTATGTTGATGTTTAGGTTATTCTCCTACGTATTAAAAGAGCCATGAAAACAGATACTGATGCTGACTAGTCTGTAACTTCCAGGGCCTTCTCTTCTTTGCAAAAAAAAAAAAAAAAATGAATACAGAAGACCCACTTCTCAATGCCTTTTCGTTTCCACACATTCACACAACTCATGATTCAGAGCCTGTTAGCTCTGTTGATCTGCATACATCCAGTTTTCCCATTGGTCTTTTTCCTCTTATATGGTCAGTTATCCTCTGTCGCAACTGGGGACCAAAACCAGCTCATTTCTGAAAAAAGAGTCAAACTGAAGATGTTAAAAGCCTTCAGTCTTACTGGTTTTCTTTGATCATCCCTTTGTGTATGTGTGCAAGACACTTGAACTTACTTTTAAAGAATGAAGTTGGACTATTGAAAGTAGATTGGTAATAGAATGGTTTCTGCCTTTAGGATTTTAATCAAATAGGGAGCCAAATATCATGGGTAATTTTTTCAGTCATGAGAAACATTTCATTGACATTTTTATTTGACCTGTTAGCTGTTTCTGTTGGTAAGCATGGATTTTTGGTAAACATCAGTCTCTTATATGAATCCCTTTGCAGAGTTCTTACCTTCAATAAATGCTAGACTGATCATCCTACAACAAATAACTTGCTCTTATCCCCTCTGATGTATCTCCAGTTTAGCCTTGGGTAGTGAAACTCTTAGGCCTATATTGTTTTGGAATCTCTTGCCAGACTTGCTTTGGCCTTGTGGCATAAGCTTAGTGCCAAATCTTGTTTAACTACACAGGTTGAGGAGAGGGAAGGAAACCAAAACACCCCATTCCCTAGATGTCAACCCCCAGGTGAGCCTGAAGACTCTCAATACCCCCGTGACTGTGGTCTTCCAAGTGATGCTGCCTGACCCTCAGCCAGCGTCATCCCCGGGGGAGCGCTTGCTCACTGTGGACATACATTCATGCCTCCTCCTTGGACTTTTCTCAGCCTTCACATCCACACCAGCCTTGCAACTCTGGGTCCAAATATGTTCTTGACGTACATGGGAGCAATTAATACATTGTGAGTCACTAATTCAAAGTTTAATTTGAAAACTAGTAACATATTTACAACTGGAGTTCTATACAGTAGACTCACTTTAGCAGTGCTGTTTTGAGCTAAGGAATCTAAAGGTACATACATTTTCTGGAAATTAGCTTTACAAATTTCAAGTATGTTCCAAAAGAAAAAAAAGATCATGATAACAGGTAACAAAACTGAGTAAAGTGACACTGGGAATGAGTGTAATAGTCGTGAGGGAGGGGGGGCCAAGCTATTGAAAAACCCCTTTGACGTGTCCTTTATTTATTGCTTTCAGCTTTATATATGCATCTCTCTTTAAAGATTTGATGTTTAGTCTAAAAAGATGGGGCTGATCTTTCTTTGGATATCTTTTATTCTGTCATTCAGACTTCTTTCTCCTCTTAGATCCATCAGAGACCTCTGTTGATTATTGTTTTGTTTTGTTTTGTTTTTTGTTTTCCAACTGCTGTGACCCTGGGTTAGGTACTTTTCTTCCCAAATCTTCTCTGTTACTTCTTCCCGAAGTGAAGCCAGTTAAGCTACAGGAAACACTCACATTTTAAATTCAGGATTAATGTAATTTAGCTTAATGAGAGAGGAGGAGAGGGAGAGGGAGAGGAGGAAATAAATACATATCTTAGATAATGTACATAATGATATAATGGCTTCCTAGCCAGGTCCCAGTCATTTCAGGACTTCACTTGAGAGCGTGCCTTTGCTAAATGTATATAATTTTTCCACTTATTTTTTTAACAATGATTTGTTAGGAAAATTCCTTTTATTCCTCAATGTATTTTTTAAAGCACACAAGCTATGCAATTAAGTAAAAAGTTACTGGCTTTGGTTAAATTGCATTACACAAATAAGTGCCTTTTGGATTTGAGGGAAATACATATTTATGCTTTTAAGCTCTTCCAAAATCCTGCCTGTTCATACCCACAGCCAAGCTTAGGGGCCTGAAGAGTTCAAGGCTGACAGTAGCTGTGAAAAGTTTCATAGCCTTTTAAGAAAGTTCAGCAGCCATGTTTGGGGAAGAGATCTATCTATTTTGCAAGACTGCTTAGCTAGTGCAGAGATCATAACATATGGAATTCATAAAGGTCCAATTACAGGACCATCACTGTTTGCCATGGTTTTAACTTATGTAAGTTATTGATTATACTTTCATGAGATCATAATCAAAAGGTTATTCTTTGGTAATGGTGTGTTAGAAGAGCTTTATCCTGAACTTCAAAGCTATTCTCTGAGCCCCAAGAACAAAGGCTTAGAAGTTTGAACCAGGGCCAGAATCAGTCCGTATGAGTTAACGATGTTCCAGCCCATCCGGGAGCTGAATCAACCCATCCACGTGCGTGAACTTTCTCTCATCACATCAGATCAACAGTCATCACTAAAAGATGACAGTTGATTCAGCTTTAATGTGCCTTTTTAAAAAAATAAATCAATCAGCTTGACTAGGGTGCCTGCTCACATCTGCCTCATTACCATTTATTTTAACTGAAACACTGCCATGCACTATGCTCTAGGAGGAGGGTGATTATCATTAACTAGGTTTACATCTAGGAAGGGGAATTGCACGCACTGAAGAATGTACAGGAAATAATTCTTTGAGACGAGAACGCCAATATGTGACTTATAATAATTAAAAAATAGTAAAGGAAGGTTCAGATTTATCCTAAAATTCTGACATATTTTAAGTGGGGAAAAAATAGAAAGATTGTGAGGTTACAAGTGGAAACATTAAAGATGAAAAATACGCTGCCCCCTCTTGGGCTCTTAAAGCCCTTATATAAGGATCTAAGGACATAAAACTTCCACCAAATAAGCCAAGTGCCAGCATGTGTAATCACACAGAGCAACCTGTGCTCTGAATCATAGCAGCCCCTGCAAACCAACCCGGTAGGCAGATTTGCCCTTGGCCCTTTGGAGTGAATCCCCAGGCAGACCCTGGGATTTCTCTAGTCAGCCGGAGATAATATCATCTGATTACTTTAGTGCTAGGATTATTTTTATCTCAGTCATTAAAATAGCCACTTCTGTGTAGTAGTTAAAATCTGATCTTCATTCAGTGTTAAAACTCCTCCCCTCCCTGAGCTGCAGCCTGGAAGGCAGCACGGATGAGTCTTCTCATCAGACCACCTCCAGCTCTTACAGGAGTGCAGGGGCCACCCGGAACAGCGGTAAGAGGTCAGAGTCAGGGTGTTGATACCACCTACCACGTTTCCTCTGGCACCAGTGCATGTTTAGAGCAGAGCTTACAGGCACTTTCCTGGGTTGCTCCCTGGGAGCATCTGGCCTCTTTGCCCTTGTGATGGGGCAATGCTTACCCTACTCAGGTTAGACGCCCCTAACACGGCACCCTGCCCACTCTGTTCCCACCAGCCTGGCCTCCTTGCTCTTCACTGAATGGGAAGTACACTGTCACCTGAGGGTCTTGGCAACGACTGTTCCTTCTGCTGGGTTGCTCTTTCCCCAGATACTCCATCAATTATTTACAAATTTTCTAACATGTATATTGACCTGCTTGTATTGATACAGAAACTTTTTTGACAAAACAAAAGTATGTTTTTTAAAAAATACAAACTGGTTTACGTCAGTAGTATTTATTACTTGTATCGTCTAGTACAGTGTTAGGCAAGGCAAGAGCTCCAGAGGAAGCCTTGGTCTCTTTCTTTTAAGAAACTCAAATAATAATATTATTTGCCTAGACTTACTTAAGGAAATAAAGAGTATTTGCTTCTGTTCCCATTAAATTCAGTGTTTTATCCCATGCAACCAATTTTCTGTATTACAGTTTGAATAGAAGGAAATAACATGATAGGTAAAATGTTATTGTGGTTAAATTATGCTGTGCTTATATTTAGAAACACGTTTGATTTTCCTGGATCTTGCCTGGTACCCTAGGGATCAATTTCAGCCAACAGCTCTGATCCTGACAAAGATTTTAAAGTAAATTAATTCTTATTAATTAGTAACAAAAGCTTTCCAAATTGAAATCTAAACAGAAGAATAAATCATTATGTTAGCTGGTCTTTCTTTATTCATTCCTTCTCTCACTCATCCACTAAGCATTTACTGAGCCCTTTCAATGTGCGAGGCACTGCTCAGTGTACTGCGGATACACCAGTGAACAGCAGAGGTCAAGTGCTGATCTTCATGGGGCTTGCTTTCCATGTGGTAAAGAGGAGGAGACACATAATTTTATAAATGTTTAAATGGGCATATGTACCCATATGATGATAAGGGGTGTGTGTAAAAATAAGGCAGAAAATAAAAATACACATGCTCTGTCAGAGAGGATGAACAGGCAAGGTTGCTTGGAGGAGATGACATTTTGTTAGAGACTAGAATAAAATTGAGGGAGCAAGCTGTGTGGATATCTGGGAGAAGAGCTCCCAGAAGAAGGTACAGTTAGTGCCACATCCCTCAGATGGGAGGGTACCTGGCATGTCAAGGAAACAGCAAGGAAGCCAGAGTGGCTGGACCAAGTGGGTGGGGAGCTGTGGTTAATGAACAGCCAGTGGGGGAGCATTACTGTATCACTTGGGATGTGTTATTCTCTATGAATTGAAGCTTATTCATTCAATACAAATGCCAACATGAGACTTTCTTCTTTTTTAAAAAGCTTTTTGCTATGGAAAATTTCAAACATATACAAATAGAGACAGAATAGAAAAATACACACCCATTTATCCATCAACGCAGATTCAAGAATTATTAACTCATGGCCACTCTTGTTTCACCTATACTCCCCTGCCTCGCTTTCCCCCTCTGATAGATAGTGTTTTGAAATAATCTCAGGTATCATATCATTTTATCCACAGATATTTTAGTATGCATCTATAAAAGATAATAATTTAAAAATCCTCAAAACTATTAAAAATAGTTTCCTAATATAATCAGGTATCCAGTCAGTGTTTGAATTTCCAACTATCTTTCATAAGTGTCTTACATTTTTAAGGGTTTATTTAAATGAACATCCAAATAAGGAACACACATTGTGATTTGTTGATAAGAGTTGTGTCTCTTTGAATTCATAGGTTTAGCCTCCATCTATCTCATTTTTTTTTTCCTTCAAATTGTTGAGGAGACTGGGTTTGGGCCTACAATTTCCTATAACTTGGATTTTGCTGGTTACATCTTTGTGGTGTTCTAAATTTCCTGTAAATTAATAGTTCAATATGATATTTCTGATTGTTTTAAATCTAAAGAAATAATGTAATTCCAACTTCATCTATTTATGCTACCCTGAACTGTAAACCCACATCTGCAAGAAGCAGAAAAGGAAAAGATTTCTTCAGACTATTTCACAGCTCCTGCTTTCCTTTTGAACTCCACTCCCTATACCCACAGCACATGGGAATGTTTTTCAGGACTGTGGGAGCCCCTTGATCACACTCCTCCAGCCACAAACACACAGCAATCCCCAGACTTCTCCTGTCTACATACAGGTTCTCTCATTGTCTAGATACTTCTGCTGGCATGCCCCACCAATAAAGGACTTATGTGTTGATCCTGTTAATGACTTCATTTGTTGAATGCTTGCTAGGAGCCAGCATTTGCTGCCTCCTTTACACACATTATTTATATTAATCCTTGCAACAACTCTATAAAGTATGTGGTGGTCCCTCTTCAATTCCTCAAGCATGCCAAAGTCCTGTCAGAGTTTATGCACCTGATCTTTCCTTTGGCAAAATGCTCTCCCCTCTTTCACCTGTTTAACCTCTGCTGATTAAGCAGATCTCAGTAAAATTACATATTCTCAAAGCACTCTCCATACTTCTCCTCTGAAGCACTTTATCACAATCTTAATTTTTTAAATTATCTGATTAATGATGCGCTCCATAACTGCAAATACTAGATCTGCTTCTACTCGTGCTTGGAAGCATAGACCTACACAGTGCCTAGTGTCTGGCACACTCAATACGTGTGTTAAATGATTAAGAGGCTAGGACTGTGCCCAAGGCTAGCTAGTAAGTAGGGAATGAGAATCCAAGCCAAGAGGGTCTGAAGGTAGCCCAGATTTTACCCAAACTCACCCCAGCCTTTGCACATTGTTATCTGAACTGGTAGCTGCCACCACAGAGAGCCAGCTCAGGACCAGCTCAAATCTGTCCGTTCCTGGCCACATCATCTTCCATTTCCTACTGACTTGTGACTGGGATCCATCCCAGTGTCTTACCTCCCTCAGTTAAGGCCTCACAAGTATACTTGGGCTTCTGTTTCATTTAAAGTCAGAGTTTTCCTGACTTGGAATCAACATACTAAGTTGCAATTTACCTATTTTTCTTTTAAGATATGACTAATTGGACTCAAAGTTTGCATTCATTTTTTATAAACAATTTTTGAGTCACAGAAAGTATTTTAGTCACAGTGGCTTCAACTTACGATAGACAAAGTCCCTTCCATAGAGGACAGCTTAGTGGAGAAGACAAGTAAATAGACTGTTATGTGTAAGTGTAACAGTAAATATGAGGGAAAGTACAGGAAAGAAGCATCTGGGGTAATGTTTAACCAAAGAGATGACATTTCACATGAACCTGGGGAGGTAAGTCAAAGTTTGCTTGGTGGACAAAGTTTGCAGGGAGTGGACATTGCAGGCATGGTGTAGGGAGCAGGGCTAATGAGAGCACGGCGGCTCCTTGGACTGCAAGTTTGTATGGCTGGATCAAGGGCTTCAGAAGGAAGAGGCTGGTGGGCAGAGCCAGCATAAAGCTGTAGCTAAACTCCTTGTGATTAGAGACCATTATGGGTTTCTCTTGGGGGCACTGATATGGTCCAATTGGTATTTAGGAAGAAAAACTGGATGATAATGTGGACCGGAGGGTAAAATCTGGATGGCATCAGTTAATAGGGAGATAGATCAGGGGATAACTACAGGAGCATGGTGGTAGTAATGGTGGGAAGAAAAAGAAGGGAATACATTTGAGAAATCAATGAGATCTTGCCTAGTACCCTATGGATCAATTTCAGTCAACAGCTCTGATCCTGACAAAGATTTTAAAGTAAATTAATTCTTATTAATTAGTAACAAAAGCTTTCCAAATTGAAATGTAAACAGAAGAATAAATCATTATATTAGCTGGTCTTTATTCATTCCTTCTCTCACTCATCCACTAAGCATTTACTGAGCCCTTTCAATGTGTGAGGCACTGCTCAGTGTACTGTGGATACACCAGTGAACAAGTCTTAATTTTGGTAGTAATGATGGGAGGAAAAAGAAGGGAATACATTTGAGAAATCAATGAGAGTTTGTGGAGGTGGTTGGTGAGAGAAAAGAGTCTAGAAAGACCACCAAGTTCCTATCTTGGGTAATCAGATGGGTATCTGGTGCTATCTAAAACATATAAGTGAACAGGTTCATTGAGACAGTAATGAGTTTGTTCAAACATGTTAAGTCCAAGGGGAGAAGTCTGGTAGACAGCTGTCTGTGTGAATCTAGAGCTCAGGAGAAAGGTGCAAATTTGGAAATAATTGAAATGTAGGTGTAAGTTGAAGTCACAGAAATGTATAAAATCCCCCCAAGAAGAGAGCCAAAGCAAGAGGAACAGACCACTGGTTGTTTTCTGGAAGCATCAATATTTAAGGCAGTGGTTATTAATCTTTTTTGGGGGCTCAGGGGCTCCTTTAAGAAAGTGATGTAAGCTAGGGTCTAGCCTCCTCAGAAAAAGAGTCATATACACATGAACACAAACACTGTGGATTCTAAGGGGGCATGGGCCCACATTCAGAACTACTTTTATGGTGCAGTTAAAGAGACCGAAACATGCAAAGGTCATTAGAGAAAGACTGACCAGAGAAGAAGAGGGGTAACTCAAAGAGACAGTTGCTCTATGTAGGTCAAAAAAGAAGAGAAAGAGAAGTTGATTGTAATTAAAAATTTCAAAAAATACAGGCGAGATTAAGGTGGAAAAGTGCTCATGGATTTGACAGCTTGGAGGTCATCAGTAACCTTTTACGAAAAAAATTTAACATTAATGGGGCAAAGACTGTTCTGTAGTGAACCCAAGACTGATGGGCATGAAAACCAATGCCATGAGTGCAGACTCACCTGGAAGCATTGTAATGATGGGAAGGAAAAAGGATAGCTCAGAAGAAACAGGGCTGAGGTTTTAACCTTTTAATCATTTAATATACCTGAGGGAAGATGACACTAGTGATGGAGCCAGTCTCAGAGGATATGGAAAGGAAGCAGGATTGAATGTGGATGTGGCTTATTTGTGGTGGATGGAGGAAGGTTTGAAAGAATTCATATCTAGCAATCTCTGTGTTCTTTGTGAATAGGATATTGTCATCATCTGAATGAAGATTGTGGGAATAGGGCCCAGGACTTTGGGAAAACTTGAAATTGTGTGCAGGAAAAGGGAGAAACACGGGATGTTTAAAAGAATTGCTCAGGGGCATTAAGGAGCAATTGAAGTTGGCCGCGTAGATTTAGTCAGTCCTCAGGTTATGAGGTTTCATCATCAGTGTTCTCCAGGAAATTGCTTCAGTGCTGCCTGAGTTTTTCTTTTTCTTAAAGAGAATAAATGATGCATGTTTGAGTAATAATTTTGAAATAGCAAATATCTAGAGAAGCTTGGAAGATTAAAAAGGAGCTAATTGTGCTATATGTTTTAGGCAATGGCTTTTTCTGAAATACAAAAGAAAAAAAGTATAGTGATGACTATTATTTGAATCTTCCACTAATAAGACTAGCTCTCTAAAATTGGGCTTTGAAAATCTGTAACTATGAAATTATAGACTTTTTTTTCCTGTTTGGCTCATAGCTAGGAACAGAACAACTAGTCACTGGAGGATATCTTGTAACAGTATTCTAATGTGAAATTGCAATTATATGAACAGAGAAGTCAAATTAAGGCATATCTCATGAGCTATACTAAATACCTTAATGCATCTTTTCAAAACATAAAGTTAAGGGGAAAAGTCTGGGGTTTTTTTTTTCTGTTTTTTATCAAAGAAGTAAGTTGATACTGTCCATGTGGATTCAATAAAAAACATATTAAAAAATTTCAGAACACTACCTGAAACTAAAACTAAGAAAAATGACCCAATGTTAAATATTTTGAAGGCCATCCCTGAGAATAATCTGACATTTCTAAGTCAGTTTAAAATTTTCAAACAATTTTATCAATATAATGAAATCAATATAAACCTTTAGAGAAACTATATCCTATAAAGAACTCAGAAATGTCTAAGGACATTAATCTTGCCTCTTTTGAGCCACTTCTGTGTGCTACCCAAATTTATGTGTACATTTTATAAATGTTATATCCCCCAAAACATTATGTGCTGAAATACACCACTCTGCAAACTGCATGATGGAAAGACCACGGGAATGAGACACAGCTGAAGAATGAATGTTCTGCGCAAGGTGTAAGGTTGTTTGCTCAGTTTTTTTAATTATTTAAGAAATAGCTCTTAGCACATTCTCTGCCCCCCCATATAAATGAGTATCCAATGATGCTTCTGAGGCTTTAAGAAAAGAACTATTCAAATATAAATCTTGAGATGAAAAGGAAAAAAATAGTATTCCTTTTTCAGAACTGAAATCACCCTCTCCCATCGCCTCTACAACACCTGCATTCATATGGCTGCTTTATTAGCCCTCCCATATTCTCCAGGAATTATTGTCTTAATATCTAAGAGAACCTTGTGGCTGCACTCCTGAGTTCCTCCACACTGCTTCTTTTTCCACACCTCCTGCTTAGACTGTCCCTGGTCCCCAGGGTGGCAGCTACACCACTTGTAGTGAAGTTTTCTCTCTTTCCCCCTTCTTTCCTTTCCTTTACCCCCCCTCCCAATATTACCCAACACTGCCCTTCTTCCCAGTGCCCAGTTTTTAAGTTGGCATTGACCCAGAACTATGCAAATGCTTGCAATAGGACAGGTTAAGTGCGAGGAGGAGGTACTGGTCCCAGAAGCCCTAGGAATAGAGGGGTTCTGAAGTTTTCAGAAGCCCACTGCTGCCCACATTGCCCTTTCGGTGGAAATTTTTGACAATCTGGGGAAAGCAGTGTGCTGAATGGGGCTGTATGTTGTTTAGAGCCTACTTTGTATACCAATACCCTCTTTTTTTTCCAATCTTTAAAACTAAAAAAAACCATTCCCCAGTGCTTTGCCTTTCTACATCCTTGTCTCCTCTCTCTCAAAAAATAAAAATAAAAAGCCCTAGCTTTTGGTTTTATCTAATGCGAAGTAGCAGTATAGCACTCTATCACATTGCTTTTCTATGTTTAGGAGTTTTGAAAGGGAGTGACTAGCCAGTGATTTGTCAGATAGCCAGGTCTGTTTCTGGTTTGCATGAGCAGTGGTGGTTCCAAACCATGGGAGGAAAAAAAATGGAAAATGCCTTAGATATTTCAGATTCATGTGAAGCCAAATCATATGATCTCCTGCCAGTTGTAGTTTACAAAATTCTCGTGGTCCCGGATGTGTTTACTTGGACTTTAAGTTTTTATACTACCATTACATTCCAATAACTTCACTTCTTCAACACAGCCCACTGCCTGTGGTCTAGTCTAGTGTGTATAAAAATGGTTACTATAACAGAAGAACCAGGCCATCTGAGAGTGTCCCTTCAAGCAATGTTCATTTCAATGTCGGTTAAGACCAGTGAAATAATTAAATAACTACTCTGCATGAGAAGGTGCTTTTCCTTTTTGTTTTTGAAACAAGTTCTTCTCAGGGCCATTTTCAAAAGAAGTCAGGAAAATAGTCATTGTTGGTAATACAGTTTCCCAGTGACATTGCAGTTGTATATTAAAATTTACAAATGGCAAATTTCCATAAATTTATACAATTTTACAAAATGTATAAACTTTTAGAATTATATAAATTACAATTATGTATATGTGTAACTGTATAACTTACAGAAGAGACTCAAAAAAGAAATATGAACCAGGAGAGAATTGGCAAAGTCACGTCTCAGAACTGGACCTTGTTTACACTATCTGCTGTGTTCTTTCTGGGAGCCTCATTGCCAAGGTTTTGTTGCCAAACAAGCATAAAACAGTTACAAACTACACACAGATTGGCTGAATATCAAATGTCAATATTCATTTGATTGCTCTTTTTTGTCCCAAAAAATGTTCTCTATTCTCTATGTATGCTGCAATGACTGGCCACACAGCAAAGTAAAAGAGAATCTTTTGACCCATAAAAGTAATTTAACAGTTGCCAAAATGCAAAAGCTGTTTCCTGTCTGTAGAATCAGAAGCTAACACCATTTTACCACAACAATGTGTTCTAGAATGCCCTGGGCTTCTACATCTGGATGCTTCTCAGTAGGTCATTCATTCACTCAGCAAATATGTATGAACCACCTTGCTGGGCACAAGGCTGAGTGAATGTTGAGTATAGAGTGTTGGAAAAAAATATAATCCCACTCTAAAGCACAAAGAATCCAAAATGCATATAAGAATTATGATATACACATGTGAAGTTTTGGAAGACTGTATGGCAGTATGCATGTAAGGGCCAAACTGTTTTAAGTCTAATGGCAGGTTGATAGAGGTGGATTTGGTATGGATATGGTATGTCCAGAGCAGGACTGTGGAGCTCCAGAAAAGAATCTCTGTGGAGGAGGAATAAGAAATAAAGGAAATTTGGAGCCAGACTGTGGAGGCCATGTTAACAGGCTAAAGGCCTTATCCTGGAGATAAGGGCAGACGGGAAAGGATTGCAATGTGGCAAAAGTGATGTTTTAATTATATGCTGGATTATGCTCTGGCAGATATTTTAAAGAGTAAGGCAAGAAGGATATTTCACAAAATGTTGTAATAATGCCAACATGAAGAAATAAGGCCGGATTGGGGTGGAAGCAGTAGGAATGAAAGGAAGAGACAGAATCAAAAGAGATGATAAATGGAAAAAAGATAAGATTTTGGTGTCTGGTTATCGGGAGATGAGGTAGAGGCAAGAAATAACAATGACTCTGAGGTTCAGGACTTTTGTTATTGGAAAAATGATAATACTGAAGATACAAAGAAATTTGGTGGGGAAGCTTGTCTGGAAAGATAATAAATTACGCTCCCAGCACATAAGCACAGCCACAAGGCAGAGTGTGAATGGTTCACACTGAGCATTGTTGCCCAAAAGGAAATAGCTCAGTCTGAGAAAGTGCATGAATTTTATGACAAAATATAAAGAGAAAAGAACTGCGGCCTGAATCCTAACCATGTTTTACGATCGTGAGCTGAGGAGAGCTAATAAGGAAATTCAGGAAAATCAAAACATGGGAGAAGAATCAGCAGAGTGTCACAGAATCCAAGGATAATGAGTTTTGCATTTGAAGGATGAAATTTTGCAGAAAGGTGACAAGCAGAATGCCAAGCAAGAATGTGAGATCTGGCAATTTTTGGTCTAGACATTCAGGCGTCAGGTTATTTTAAGCATTGGGCATGCTTATCTGTTTTGTTGGGGACTTTCCCATTGAATTATTTTTCCTTTCTAGCTTATTTTAGTTGGTTTCTTATTGCCCTTCACATTACAGTGTAGGAGCTATTTTATATCCGTTAGTATTTCTCATACCCAGCACTTAGCTAACCTGCACACATGTGCAGCTACAGTAATAATAGCTTGTGAGAATTAACTGAACAGTGACTGGCATGTACTTGACAAAATGTATTTATATTATACTCTCAACAAAAGTTATATGTAAATGTTTAAACTTCATGGAATCTGTGTTTTGTAGTTTTGTATCTATAAATCACAAGAAATTTTCTTTGGGACAAATGGAATACCTTTATTGTTTTAGTGTTCTCCCATGAACACTTAGATCAGCATCATGATACATGAAGTTAAAGTGGTTTGAGCCATGGTTTTATGAAGAACCTTTAATTCTTAACTCAGAGGTTCCTGCAATTATGGTGCTTATTAGATTAAGTATACACCATAAACCCAGAACTTCAAAGGTGAAAAAGAAATACTGGATTCTCTCCATTCCTCCTAATGGTTAATGCAATTCTCTGCTTCCTTTCTCTATGTCTACCCAAAAAAAGAGGGCCAGAGTGAAGGCCTTGTGAGTTGTCTCATTTTGTTGTTTAAATGATGTCTTCATCTCTTCTGGAAGGAACAACCCTAATATTCAGCCAAGTCACTTGGAAGCAACTTAAATGGCCTCCAGCTCTCCTCCTCTCTTGATAATATTTGGGTGTCTTTTATATTTCTCCATGAAAAGAAAATTTACTGCATGGCAAACCAGGCCAGCAGGATTTTCAGCAACTTAATTTAGAAGTGAATTATTCTCCTGAATAGACCCATTCTTTGTTTGAATACAAGGCAATCTTTTCATGTGTTTCCCAAATAATCAACCTACTTACCTCTGCCTAGGTTTCCACTAATGTCATTTAATGAAACAAAATGTACTTTCTCCTAATAGAGGTTTCATGCTTTCCAATATGCTACCTCCCTATTACAGTTCATGCCCTGGGTTCCTTTTATCTAAGTAATAAATCTACAATTTGTGAAACTTATTCCCAAACTTTACAGCTAGCTCTCTGTTCTGTTTGGCATAGAATTTAGGTTATATTTGCCCCAAAATAAGTTTTTCCAGTGGGGAAGTTTGGGTCTAAGAATATTTATTATATTATAAATAAAGTAAAAAAGAGAAAGTCCTGTCTAGAATGTAGACTGTGACATTATAAATCTATCAGTTATTTCATCAGCCATTTTCTATGACTTTGAGGGAAATATTTTAGCCCTCAAGTTAATATATGTCATGTCTGCTTCACGGTGATGATAATTTATGTGTGGAAATATGTATATGGTATTGGTGGTTTTGGTAAATCTCTCTGTAATGATAAAGTGAACCTTAGAAGTCCATGTCAAGATCAGAGACAAAGGTTTGGTCAATTTCTAAATGGCTTTCAAGTTGGAATTTTTAAGACAGCAATGAAAATAGCACATGGACAAACCCCCTTTTAAAAAAATATACCAGGTATGAAGGAAATTCTGTATTCAGAGATTACATCATTTCCTCTGCAAAAAAAAAAAAGACAAAAAACAAAGGTTTTCTGTTAACCACCTTTTGCTGATAAGATACAAGCAAGCAACTGTTTTGACCAATTCCTGCCCTGTGATATAGTCTTAGAATTACACTAAAAAAACCATGGTTCTTTACTTATTGTCAAAGAACTCAAAGGGGCACCCTAAAACCTCTAGTGTGAGATTTGTTATTGATAAGATCAGAGTATTGGCTGTCCTGAGAGGTCTGCTAAACCAAGTGCATCGTGTTCAGCAGTCGCGCCAATGCTGATTATAAACTCAGATACTGAGGATAATGGACTATGTGCTTCCCAGACTACTTTACGTTGTCGTACCCGAAAGTAACAGCAGAGATACAGAGGCTCTATGAAGTTACATTCCTGGCCTGTGAGGGAAACTCTTTCACTTCCACATTCTTTGATCATCATCAAAAGTTTTGAAAGAGACATTCAAAAGCTACTTTAATACTGACTGTTGGTTTTTTTGAAGCACACTTTCAAGGAGACTTATAAGAGACTTAATCAAATGGTCAGATGATCATAGCCATATTAAATAGAAGTCCAAGAAGAAATTTCATCTATGATCAGAAATTAATACAAATGGAGTCAGCAATTATCATCAGCCACACAAAACTGAGAGCAAGGTACATGGTTAATGTTGTTTTTAAATAAATGTGTCTATTTCACTATACAAAGCAGGGAAACACATGTAGAAAATTGGGAAAAGAGAGGAAAGGAAAAGAAAATAAGTTACTATCAATCTTACACAATCATTGTTTTAATCTTGGTGTCTAAGTCTTTTATCCTTTTTCTTATTAATACAAAAAATTGTTTTTAAAATGTACTGAAATTGCATTAGTTTTCATAAATATACTTTTAAAATATAGCACCCATATAAACATACATTTAATTTATGAAGCTCAAAGATATAATTATGGAGCAGCAAAGAACTTATTACATGGTATCTGAAGCAATATAGCCACTGACATGTTTTATTTTCAACATGTTTGCAATCTATGCACTCAGCTCTTCCATAATTATATATACAAATGATTAGAATAAACCTTGGCACATGGTAGGCACTACACAATTTTTTGTTGTGTTATTGTTGCTAGTTGTTACTGTATTTAGTAATATAAATAACCCAGTTATAAACTAGAAGGGCACACAGACCAAATACATTTTAGAACAAAATGTTAAATGACAAATACTAACCAGTAAAGAGTAGATGGAAATACACCTGGTAGAAGTCATTTAAAACACCTGGATTCATGACATGCTAAGAGGTAGCTCACTTTTTTAATAGTCAGCATTTTCCCTGTGGGTACAAAAACAACATTTTCTCTCTCAAGGGCATTTCATTCCAAGCTGAATTACCTTTCCTGATGACACTCTTTCCATCAGACATCTTGGTATCCTCTGCATTCCCTTAGACAGGAGGAACTGACTATCTTACGACTCTTTCTCCAGAGCCCTCCTACTGAGTGCATTAATAAAATTAGTTCACGCAACTGTGTTGCCAACCTAAGGACCCTTCATGGTGGTCTCCTGGAACCACTGCCACAACACAAAGAAAGGGCTGCAGTAGGAATCTAGTCAATGAAGGTGCTCTTTTTGGCCTAATGAAACCAGGAAGTGTTTTTCAAATGACTCCAGGTGTAGACAGTGTCCTTATAGTCGCTGAGATTACTCCTTTGCATTATCATCCTTACATGAAGTCCGTACCACCTAATACATGGATTCTTGACTTACAGCAGAAAGCTGTGTGAATGCCTACCAGGAATGTCTTAATATCTTACATGTTGGAAAATCAATTTTATACTGCATATAAGAAAAGTCATATTCTTTTCAAAACCAGTTTCCAGCCCATGTTTATATAATTAAATTGCTTAATTAACCTATCCAAATTCTGGATATCTCTACAGATAACTGCAGAATCAGTCAATCATCGCATTGGGCACCTGTGCTCTTTATTGATTGCTCTTTATACCTATGCAAGAACACATTGTCTCTATCACCCTTTTAATATCACATTGTTTCCCAACCCTTTTAATAACCCAGCTGAGATTCAGTTAAGCATCAAAGTTCTGCAGTGAGATTATACATCACTGTTTTCAGGATTTCATGGCCATCAATGTAGCAGGCATCATTTTCTCAACTAGACTTCCTAGGAAAATGAAAATGTTTACAATGTAAAGTGTTATGGCTTGTTGTCATGTTACAATGGTGGTTTTTGCATTTTTAGGCTTTTCTCTCTGTAATTAAATTGAGACCTTAAATATAAACCTGCCTACTGAAAAAAATGTTAATAGCAAGATCATTAAATTTTGGACTTTAATATCTTCTTTTGCCAATTCATTGCTGTTTTCATTATCCCTTATATGTTGCAGCTTCTCAAATTCTGATCAAAAGACTCACTTCAGATTTGAAAAGAATTAAAGAATGACCTGAGAAAACTGAGGTGGATTTCCTAAGGGCTAACTGATGCTTGTTTTGACATCACTTGTTTCCGAAAGAGCATTTTTCTCAATCCTTTTAAAAAACTGTAACTAAATAACATCATTTAGACTAAAACGCTACCTTGTGGATATTTTGGATTCATGTTTCTAATGTTTTTAAAGGATCACGTATCTTCAGTCTAATTCTACAGTTTTAAAACCCAAAAGGGTGAGTTATGCCTATGCAAAATGTTAGACATTGTGTGCTCCAGTGCCTGTAGTGAAATATGTCACTCTCCCTCCAGAAGGATGATGAGTTGAGAAGTGCCTTCTCACTTTCTCTGGTTTCCATGGTGCTGATTGTCCACGTCTTTTGTTGTAGGCAGAATACTTCTATGAATTCCTGTCCTTGCGCTCCCTGGATAAAGGCATCATGGCGGATCCCACTGTCAGTGTCCCTCTGCTGGGAACAGTGCCTCACAAGGCATCAGGTGGGTGGTCCTCGCCTCAGAGAAAGATTTACACTTAACATGTAATGGTGATGGGAAGAATATTTAAGATCCAGATGTTGCCCATCAGAGGGATTATGGAATGTTTTCCTGAAGAAATCTGTTGATTTTAGGGCAGCTTAGTTGTTATGAGCCTATCTCCTTTGGGCAAAAGATTAGGATGGGGATGAATAAATAGCAGTTTTGTAATTCCCTGAAGTCTCTAGAAAGCCCCAGCTCATACATGATTCCAGAACAAAAAAAAAAGAAAGTTGCCACGTGAGATATATCCAGCCAATATCTGTGACTTAATGTAGTCTAAATAAATGTGGCAAGGATGCAGACCATGGGGCTGGGGGCAAATGGGGTGTCAAGAAGAACTTCTCCAGAATGAGCATTATATTAGATAGGAATTTGAAGGAGAAAAGAGACACGAAAAAATTGGAAAAATAGGTTCAGTCATTAGATCTAATCATCCTTCTCCACTAAGAAAATAGAATATGTGATATTTGTTTAGGCTTTTCCTCTTACAAAGTACCAACTCATGCATTACCTAACTTGAGTTCTGGGAGGGAGTCCAGACCAGAATTATAGCTCCATTTCAGAAAGTAGAAAAGCTATATGAAGCTTAACTAACTTTCCCCAAATCATATATAAGTAATAAGCTGTGGGGCTGAGCTAGGCCTCAGTTTTTATGACTTAAGGAAAATACAGAGATCACTAATGTTAACACGTTCAACTATTTCCTTCTAGTCTATGAATATGTATTTTTACATAATTGTGATAATATTATATATTCAGTTTTACATCATGATTGTTTTTTGCTTTTAGCATTTTAACATAGGCATTTCCCCAAGTCATTGTAGATTTTTCCAAAAGTTGCTTTTAATGCCCTCATAATATTCCATTTATGAACAAACTGTAATTTATTGACTCATTTCCTTATTCTGTGTTACTTAGGTTATTCTCAGGCTTTCCACACTGACAATGTCACAGTGAACATACTTTGTAAAAGTAATGATGGTTCACTGGGCAGGAGGCCTGTTTGTCTCATTCGCCGTGATGGCCAACACAGGGCCCAGCACAGAACAGGTATTCAGAAAGTACTTGTTGGTTGAATGTGTATACCAGCATCTTGGAGCTCATATCATTCTTTTGTTAAAATAGATTCTCAGAAGTAGAATTATTATGTCAAAGAATATGAACTGTGAATTTTTTAGAAGTCTCTTAGAACAAATTGCCAAAATGCCAAATTGCTTTCCACAAAGGGTGTGCCCATTTGTACCCTAGCTGGCATTTCAGGAGAGTGGCTGGCTCACTGTAACCTCATCAAACATGGCTAATTGATCATATTAACTATTTTGCTGACTTAAAACATGGAAAGTGTTTTCTCGGTGTTCTCTTAGGTTGATATTTTTTAAATTCTTATTGAGGTAGGGGATATTTTCTTGTATGTGTTAGACAGTATAAAATGTCTGTGTACCATGCTCATTTTATTATTTTTATTTTTTTGAGGGGGATATGCATAGGCTTTAAAATCCTCTATTAGGATTTCAGACAGTTAAATTATATAAGACACTTAAAACTGTCTTTTCCTTTGTGATTTTTTTCTGCTTGAAAATTAATTCCTATTTCAGAGAACAGTTAAGTGATGATTTACACATGCTTCTAGTATTTCATAGAAGTTTATTTTGGCAACAGTATGAGGGTTCTAACCTAATTATATTTCTGAGTCATCAACTTCCAGTGTGAGAGGTTGAATTGATTCAAGGTATGCTCTTCATTTCACATGACATTTTTCTATACATAGAGTTGGTTTTAGAGCTTACTGTTTGTTCTGGTATTGTAATATTTATAGTTTTGTAGTATTTTTAAATAATTGATAGTCTTATTCTTCTAGAGGAACATTAAAATAATTTTGTCAGATGTCAAATGAAAATCTTGTTAGGAGCTCATTTAAATCTATGAAATAATGATAGATACATTTTCAGATGGCACATACCTACTATTTCCAATGGGTCTGTATTACCACATCCCAGTGTTATAAGAATTGGGGACTAAATAAGCACATTTTTTCTAATTTTCTGGCATAGGTGTCAGTGTGGGCAAAGGCAGAGTGTGAAAAGAGCTTCTCTTGGGTCAGCCCCAGGGCTGCAGCTATGCTAGTAGCCCTCCTAGAAGATCTGCCTCCAGTCTACATGGGTGTGGGGTTCTAGGAAGGACCTGTGAAGGAATGAAGCCTTAGATTCTGGAGATGCACTGTCCCAAGATCTGCAGCCCCAATGGATATCCTATTCCAGATACATGGATATCCCAATTGCACACAGATAACATTGTTACTCCTACATCATGGAGAAAGAAAGTTCTTGGAATATAGCCATAACTCAGTCTTCTGCCATGCATGTCCCATGGTATTCCTTTTGTGTCTAAGATAATTTCCTAGAACGTTCTTCTTGACTATATTTTTTAAAGAAGCAGTTAGAAATAAAACAAATATATAACATATCCCTCGGGTTCCATTTTATATTTTTAAATTTTTCTTTGTCTTTTTCTGATTCAAGGAATAATACAAATATTGTAGCCCATTAAAAATGCATTAATTAAATTATTTATACAGTTACACCTGCTTAACTTCCAATAAATCTTGTATCTTTGGATTTCTAATTTAATGTTTGTATCCTAAATCTTCCCAGCTTTCATTCATATTTTGTGTCTGGTAAAAAAAAAACTTACTGAAAGTCTACCTGTTAGGATATTGAAACAATAAGTTTTTGAATGTATGATGAGAATATTTAAATAGATTGTGTTTAGATATAAAATTTTATTTTCTAATAATTTAGAATCTTTATAAATAATAAAATTTAGAGGAAAAGTGGATGATGCTTTGGGCAAGGTGAGATTAAAAAGAACAAGCATTCTGGGACAAGGTGACTTGTGCACGTGTGCATACACACACACACTTTGTGTGTACAATTCCACCCTGTGGGGAAAATGGAACTTTCTGACAAGAATTCCTGCCTGGTCTTAATAGCACCCATTGTTTATATAATAAGAGCTTGTTTGCACATTTATGGGATATTTACTTGAAACAGACACCAGTGAGTCATGAGAGTACACTCCCAGGGGAGGTCTCCTCCCCTCAGTTCCTGGTACATAATTGGTCAGGCGTCCTCCAGTCGCCAGCGACCTGCCTATAGAGTTCCTCCAGTGGCTAGGCGTGGGGAAGGAATGTGTGGCCAGGGGGCAGGGAGTGAGGAGAGACTGAGACCTACTGCTGTAAGAATAAACCCCCTTCAGCCCCAGCTCCTTGTCTTTGCCTTTCTTCAGTCACATCAAATTCATAGGGAACTTACCCCAGGCGCGGAACCCCCTCCTCCTAGAGCAACATTATTGGTGCAGTCAGCAGGATTCATTGAGTCTGGAGGGCTGTCCTCATGGGAGGGATGCTTCAACAGGCTGCCCTACAGATGGTGGGGAGACACCTGGGTATCCCCCAGTGGGGATTTGGTCTGGTGTGGCTTGCCTCCCAGAGGAGTGGACCCTTACCCAGACTGGGTAGGCGTTGGGATGCCTGAGGCAGTGGAGTTGGCCCTCCGCAAAATAGAGGACTCCTTAGGGGAACTGAGCGCCCACAGGTGGCAGGAACTGTGGGGGGGCTGTTTCTCACAGCATTAGACAGGGTTACCGCCTAGAGAGATGCGCTTCTGGGAAAAATGGCAAAATGGGAACGTAAGTTGTAGGATACTATGAGGAAGGAATGAAGGTTGTTAAACACTGAGATAGTGCTGAGAGATGTACTGGTGGCACGGTAAGGGACAGCAGGAGAATGCAGGCTGGGAGATACCGTGGGGGAGTTGACATAGTGGTGCCTTCAGCTCGGGGATGGTAGAAGAGACATCAGAGGAGGAGCTGGGGAAGAGTGACAGGGTGGTGCCAAGGGCAGAGCCATTACCAGGGCTGCCAGTGGCACCAGCCCCTCCCCTATTGGAAGCCTGACCGGTTTTAGTTAAAAAAGTGAAGGCACAACAACAGCGGGCTCCTCAGGGACAGGTGCAGCCTCTGCCCAGGTTGCAGAGCACTTCGTGCTTAGCCTCTGTACCCAGGCCAAGCTGGTGGATTTGTGCTCCCGGTTTTGGCAGAAGCCCTTGGAGCCTATTAGCCTGGCTTTTGTGCCTTGGGACTTAAGAACTGATGAAATTTTTTGTCTGGGTCAGAAATGGGGAAGCTGGCTTCCCTGACAACTCACCTCTCTCTGCAGCAGAGATTACAGAATGCTTATTGGACCCCGGGAAACCATGCCCCTCTTTACTGGATTATGGCTGCACTCTGGGAAGTGCGGCCTATCAAGGTGATCTGCCATCTTTCCTCACTAGATGTCAGAGGTATGCTGAGCTCCAGTAGGTGTTAACTGGAGTTGGGCATGAAGAATGCCATTTATAACCCAAAACATCAGGACCCAGATGAGGAGTTGTTTACAGTGGGAATGAGAAATCTGGTGCTTCAAACAGCTCTCCCATCCCTCTTTGGGTCCCTAATGGCTATTCTTGTCCCTCACTTAGGTCAAATGGGGTTACTTGTACTGTAGCAGATCTGGGAGAGGCAGAAGCAATGAGGGATGGAAGACAGTGCAATCTGCCACTGAGAGAAAGAGTTTAAAGGGCCCTGTGAAGGTCTTGAGGACCCAGATGTGGGCTGATTTGCTAAAGGAGGGGGCAGTAAAAAAGAAACTGGATGGGCAGCCAAATAAGATCTTGCTGGAGCTATGGCAGCAACTGAAGCCAGAGCAGGGGTTCCATCCACTAAGGACCAAGAAATGGAAGCCAGAAACAAAGCCACATGTCCAGCCTGTGTGTCTGCAGGACTTCCTGAAGGAGAGTATGCAGGCCCCACCTGGACCCTTATTAGAAGACATTTGGCTATTACAGTTTGACTGAGGGGAGGGTCAAGGCACCTGCCTTGGGGGACTGGCTGGGGGGCAGAGGCCTCAATTTATTGATTCCCAGTGAATATGCAGTGTGTCCTGGCCCTGGTGGACACAGGAGCTGAATGCTCCCTTATTTATTGTGACCCTGAGCAGTTTCCTGGGACCCCTACTGTTTGCAGGGGTGAGGCTGTCAGAGTGGAACAAGGCTGAACCCCACTGGGAATAGGGCATCTAATATTGTGTATGATGTTATTCTCATCTCTGATTCTCTTACAGATAAATATGGCATTACTGCAAGAGGTTTAGGGTCTTGTAGGTTACTGGAGAGTGTTTATTCCACACTTGGCATAAATTCTGAGGACCTTATGCCATTTGGTACAAAAGGGCATCAGGTGGGGCTGGGATGAAACATGTGCATCTACTGCCACTGAAAAACAGTCAAGGCTGTGAAGGCCTTGAATGAGGTGAATCTGTCAGGGCCTGTGAGATGGATGTCCATACGACTGAAGACAGCTGTGGCTGGGGCCTCTGGCATCAGCTTGCTGGCCATTTGCCTTTGGCATCCTAGGTGCATTGGCTAACAGGACAGCGTGCCTTGGGGCAGAAGACAATGTGGACTATAGATCCCCGATTGGGCCTGCCTTTGATCTTTGGAGAAGTCAGCAGAGCCCCAGCAGAAGTGCATTGTGTGACTGAGTCCTACAGCAACCTGGAGACTATGTTGCCTTGGACATGTCAATACATGGACTGGTGATGGCTGGCCATTCTGGCACCTTGGGAACAAGACCTGGAAGCTGGCCTCCTGTGTGTTTCTGGAATAACAGCAGAGAGGCCCCCAAAGTAGTGTACCCTAAATGTCCAGGAGGTAAGAGCATCTTACTGGGGAGTTTTGTTTTATCATTGTGGCCAGTGCACACACCTCCTATAGGGCTACCTACAGACCCATCAGTTACTCTCACAGGGAGGGAATGAAGGTCTGCTATACTAGACCAGGACAGAACCCACTTCCTGACCTGATAGACAAGATTTGCCTATGTTGATGTCATTAAAACATGTGTCTTATCGCCCTTAAGGTTAATCTCTGCTATAGTCTTTGTGGATTGGGCCCACCTCCTAGCAACATCTGCTGCTTGCTGAGTGGTCACAGAGGTCTTTACTGGCTCAGCAACTGGTCTTCTATGGAAGTGCAAGTTATGGACTCATCTGAGTAGTAGTCATTTGAATATAGCTGGATCCTCAGGCTTTAGGATTGTCATGGTTTCGTTGTTATCTGTACCAAAATTTCTCTTGTTATTTGTATGTTGCTAATAACTTCTGTTGCTATTGTGGAATCTGGTTACAGTGATCCAGCTTTCTTGCATAGAGGCCATTGCAGAAGATTGTGGGTGCATAGATTGTGAGGTGAGAATCCTGGAGGGGAGGAGTGTAGGGAAAATGGAACTTTCTGACCAGGATTCCCAGCTGGCCTTAATAATGCCCACTGGGTATATAATAAGAGCCTGTTTGCACATTTATGGGATGTTTACAGGCAAGAGAACTACTGGTCAGTCATGGGAGTACCAACCCAGGGGAGGTCTCCTCCCCTCAGCTCCTGGTACATAATTGTCAGGCATCCTCCAGTCACCAAAGACCTGCCCACAGAGTTCCTCCTCATGCTAGGAGCAGGGAAGGAGTGTGCGGCCAGGGGAGTGGGGAGCAAGGAGAGACTGAGGCCCACTGCTGTGAGAATAACCCCCCTTAAGCCCCTGACTTCTTGCCTTTGCCTTTCTTCAGTCTTAGGAAATTCAAACTTGCCCCAGGCAGGGAACCCTCTCCTCCCGGAGCAACACACCCCCACACACATAGGTTTCTGGAAACAGATGTAGGATTTGTTTGCAGAAATGCAGGTGCAAGACGTTTATGGGAATTTTAACTCATTGCAGGCCAGTTATTCATAAGCTCATTAGCTCAGTCCCCACAATAGGAGCAGTAAGGTTACCTTGAATTATTAAAAAGTAACCAAATCAGTGTGTCTTTTCTTCTAAGCATCCAGGTAGCCTTCATTATTCCACTGGTCTATTTTATATGCCCAAGCTGCTAAGCTGTTCTTTTATCCCTCAGACTCCTATATGCTTAAACATTATATGAGAAAGAAAACTCTTGATCTTTAACAGTTATGAAGTGCCTGCCTTCTGGCATCTGAAGAAAACAAAAACAGAAAATACAAACTGCAGGGCGGTTCAGTAAAATTACTGAGTTGGATAACAAAGAACAGTTTCTATAAAGTCAAAGCTTTGCCTCTTTGAACATTCTGTCTCTGTCATACCATGAAACAGAGCTGGTGTTTCTCAACCAAGACTTTCATGAATACAATGTCCATAATTTTTAAATAGGTGTTAATACTGCAAGGAACACCTTCTTGGTGACCCCAGTCCTTAGCTGAGAGTGAAGCCCAAAGTAGGTGCTCAGTAAGTATTTTCTGAGAGAATGAATGACAGCACAGCTTGGAGCCCTGATGACTGCTTGTGTTGGATGATTTATAACCACGTAGCAGTTTATGATTTGTGCTGCCGAGGATATAAGCTTTCCCCAACCTTTCCCCTCTTCCCTTGAAAGGCAGTGGCTTGCGTGACTGGAAGCTGAGGCTGCATGAGCACCATGCCCATCTCAGTGTGGAAAAGGTATTTAATCAGAATAAGCTTGTTGTTTACTTCTATGTAAGAATTTACGTGCAGTCAATTGCACATCAGCGTGTACTTGAATGCCATGTGCATTATGTTCAATCTGCTTTGGTTTTTCTGGGTTGTTTTAATTTACCTCGGTTTCAAGTCTACAACCTAGACTGCCCTGGAATTCAGAACATCTGTCCCAATTTCATCTAGCTTTGTGTAAAAGTGGCTTTCTACTCATATGCTCGTTGTTGCAAAAGCACAATGTAACTTTCACATTTCTATGATTTCTTGAAACTAGAGTCCATGGCTTTCCTGCCTTTGATGTCTGTTTTTATTTGTGCATGTGGTTTTCTGAGTGCACATTGTTAATACTTTATTCTCTGTATCTCCCACCGTCTATGGTAAATTTCTGTCTCTTTTTGTGTAGTGGGAGTGTGCATGTGCATATGTGCAAGTGTGTGCCTTTGTGTATAAAAGTGGATGGGTGTGTCTCGCATAAGGTATACCTTTGTGTCTGTCAGTTCCTAGTTTGTGATAGACAGTATACTAAGTGCTTAGGTTAGAAAAACAAATAAGAAATGGTCCTTGCCTTTGAAAAACTCATTCTTAGCAAAGGATGCAGAATCACAATCAAATCATTATATTGTAATGCAACTGTATATAAAGGTGATTGTGAAATATGTTAGTGACATGATTTAGGCAGGCAGACGACAGAGCAAATGCTGTTTAACTTTGGTCTTGAAAGGTAAGTGGGAGGACACGGGACAGAAAAGAGGATAAACAACATTCCAAGCAGCAGGAGGGGTGTGCCACTGGGGACCCACACCACGTGTTTGGGAAGCAAAAGAAATCTAGTTTGGGTAGAACACAGGCTTCACAGAAGTCCATTACTGAAGATATGGCTAACTAAAGTCAGATTGTTAGTTTTTTTAAAGCACAATTCTTTAAAACATATTTAAAAGGTGTGTGTAATTATAATCCTTATTACTTGAATGGCCTTACAAAGGAAGTTTATAAGCAGAAAGAAAGACAAGTAGAATTTGCACAAAAGGAAATAAAATTTTCATTTCATTTTTTAAATTTGAAAAATGGGCAAGTGTAATTAGTGTAATTTATATCTTTCATTAATTTCTACTTTTACCTTAAAAGTTAACTCATTGAAACTCAGAAACTAAATAACTTCTAACCTGTAGACTTGATTTCCTAGTTCCTTTAAAGATCATTCTGTATTAGGGTTCAGACCAAAATTATGTTTACATATCTCTTATTTCAAAAAAATTGGATAGGTGTGGGTTAAAACCTGGGCTAAGGGGATTTCTCATGTGTTCACTTTGAAGTTGAATTGTTGGGTTGAAATTATAAATACACAAGTAAATACAAATTTAAATGTAGATTGTGTTAGATATTTAAAGGATGAAGAAAATATTTCATAGTACTATTAATATTAATTGAACATAATTTTAGATTAGTAAAATAATTCTTAGGGACAGATTTTCTAATGGTTTACTAAGATGATGATTCTACATCTTTAGTTTTTCTGCCAAGGTTGCCTTAAGTTTTCCTATTCAAAATATAAAATATAAAAGACTTTTTTACTCTTCTGTGTTTGGCATAATTTGGTATAACTATGCTCTATATGTGAGTGCTTTGATAAGATTTTTTAAAATGAAAGACATAGTTGATGAATAACAACATTACACTTCTTTAAAACCTCCAAATAACAGGACTTTCCACATATGAAAAATTCTAAAAATTATCTTAATAGTATTACTAGTCTTATGGCTAAATAAGGAAACTGAGGCCCAAGAGTTTAACTCTCTCCCTGCAGTTCTCTCCCTGGTCTTTGTTTTAAGTATTAGACAGTATTCCCAGGAGACATTTATGCACCTGTTGTGAACCGGAAATATAGGCAAATTGAAGTTGGAGAGATTATAAAAGTTATATAAATTACCCAAGAAATTTAATAGTTGCAGTCCCAAACAAATACTGCAGCTACTTTCAATTCTAACATCAATCTATAGCTTTAAACATGTGTGAACATTTACTTTTCTAGATTTTTAAATGATTAAAATATTTTACTGTCACAAATGTCTTCAAAGTAAATCACTGAAACGTAAGCGCCACAAAGGTCAGGGTATTTTAATTTATCTTTTTCCCTAAAGTGTCCCCAGTGCTTAGAACAGTGACTGGCACATAGTAAACATACAATATTTTCTGAATGGATGAACTCTGTATTTGGACTCAAATTTGTATTTAACCACTGAAAGAGAAAAACTCATTTTGAAAACCCTAAAGAAAGTTACTTGTGTAGTGTTTCCTCAAACTCTTTATTGGACTTTGCATTCTTGTTTTCCTTTCCTGGGACTGTTCAGAGCCATATATTCTTAGATATCCACAGGCCAGGTAACTCTCTGTATCTCTCTTCACTTTCATTGACTGAGAGGCCATTTTAGCAAACCACACACTTTGATGTGAGCACTCCAAACCTCTACAAGTGCCCCCTGATAACTGGAGCATGTACACATGCACTCAAAACATGAGATTTGTAAATGGTTTGCTTTTAGCACATCTGAAAATATAGACAAGCTAGTAATTGTTCTTAACTGAATTTTCCATACATATAATAAGACATTTTTGATACTTAACATCCAAGATACGTTTTGAAATTTGACGATGTTGGTAAACATAAATGAAGATGAGTTTATGTACAAGCATCTTCTCTTCCACACCAAGATTCTGAAAGCTAAAATAAAACCAAAGTGCCTTTTTAAAAGAATTAGGTGGGCTGTGAAGTAGAGGCTGCACAAGAAAAAAGATACACTTCCAAGAAAAAAGATACACTTGGAAAATAATAGTTTGGATGATGACATGTGGTGAGAAAGATTCTAAAAAGTTCTATCTGTATCATTTTAGGCCTCAGGGCCATCATTGACCTACCCCTCCATGGAAAAGATTGATGAAAAAGATAAATAAAATGTTTTAATTGAACAAAGTGAAAATGCTTTGAAAGAGTTAACAATTGAAAGAAATTGTATTTCAGTTCCTTTGCTTCCTTCTGAAATGGAAATCCCTTTTCAGCAATGGATTTTTGTGTTTTGTAAATTGGCATTTTCATATGTAAGATTTCATTAGACCAATGCTTTCAATGGGGACAATTTCATTTCAGAACTGCAGACACAATTTTGGTTTTCTGTCTCTTTTTATTTCTGTTAAAATATCTGTACTTCCTTTTCATCATTTCACTGTTTATTTGCAATGCTCCAATCTCAATATTCAGGGGAACTGGAAATCTATGTTATTTTGAGAATGACACAATAATGAATACTGATGATGCCAAAGTCTAGAGGGTGGATTTTGATTGCCAAGCACGTTAAGAAGATTGTATGACCAGCTTGTGTGTAATGCCTTACAGAAGAGCAGACTTATTTCTAGCTCATTTCTTATTATAAATCTAGAAGAAATGTTTATGAAAAACTCTGAAGGGAAAGGATTTCTCTTGGCTTGGTATGATTTTCCCAAGCTTGGCATAACCATAACCTGCCATACAGAAACAAAATGAAGCAAAATTTCATATGTATACCTTATTAGCATATTTCTTTCTATTCATAGGGAAGCACTAGAATCTAGTGGATGAGTTAGGTCAGTATTCCCCAGTGGATATGTTATGATAATCCAGTGGATTGTAGAAATGTACATAATTGGTCTCTCAGCCAATGAGGAGTCAATTTCCACCAAATGACTTGTGGGCATTCCACATTGATGGCCTCCTTGCTCTTTCTGTACAGCAACTGTTAGTTCCCACTCTTTGTTTAGTCAACACCTACATACCCCAAGTGATGAATAGACTCACAAAAAAGGAAGTGACTCCTCTTTAGGAACCTAACGCATTAGATATAAGCCTATCATGAGATTATTTCACCACACCAAACTCCGTTTTAGGTCCCCAGTATAGGGACACTTCTTTACAAAATGGCTTGAAAAAATACCGGCTTCACTAACTCAGTCCACTGATTGGAGTCTAGTCCAAGTCGTAGAATGTAAGATATTTTGTCATTTTCAAGCACACAGAGTGAAAATAAGCTAGTGAGTCATTGCTATAGGGCTATATTTAATGGATTCTAAAATGTTGATTTTTAGCTCTTTTTGGATTATATGGAGGCTGGTGAAGGTGTCCACAAGGTTTCTTCTTCTAATTTATCAATCTATGCTGCTGCCAATTGGCACCTTCAATTTTCAGAGAAAATCTTTCTTTCAAGTTGTTATAAGCCCAGACTATGTATAAAATATCTGCAATTCCACATTAGTAGGGTACAAGTTAATGAGGGCCATTCATTCTTCCTCTGCCCGGTGTGATGTACAAGTTCTGTGGAGAATACCCAGACAATCAAAATATGGTCTGTACTCCAGTGGAGATACAGGAATGTCAGATAACGAAATGTAAACATTTTTGCTTTGTTCTCTGTCTCTCTCACCAAAAGGTCTCTGTAAAACTGGAATCTACTAGGTAAATGGTCCCTCCATGCTTTCTTCTTCTCTAGTTGTTCAAGTTGGTTTCCCATGTCTTGGAAAGCAAGACGGAGTGGCAGCGTTTGAAGTGAATGTGATTGTAATGAACTCTGAAGGCGACACCATCCTGCAGACGCCTCAAAATGCTATCTTCTTTAAGACATGTCAACAAGGTAACCAGTGGGGGTGGTTCAAAAAAGGTTCATGAAGCTTTCAGGTGTGATTTGGGCCAAAAATTAGATAGGTAGGTAGGTAGATAGATAGATAAAGATAAATAGATGATAGATAGGTAGATTAGATAGATAGATAGATAGATAGATAGATAGATAGATAGATAGATAGATAGATAATAGATAGGTAGATGATAGATAGATAGATAGATAGATAGATAGATAGATAGATAGATAGACAGACAGACATAGTTTTTTGTATAATTATTACCACACAAATGGGAGGAAGGGCTAATAAACAGAGTCCAGTAATAGTACTAAGAGAGACTTTCTCTGCTGTGTGTCTGTTTCTGCTTTGACCCCACTCACAATTTTAGGAACTCCATCATCCTTCAGAATGCCTTTCTATCACCCTCCTTCCCTTCCTCCAATACAACCTTTGGGAGACCCCAGCCTCGCAGCAAGGTGGCCAGTCATTACCAGCAACTGCCACCTGTCGAAGCAACACTACCCAGCCAGCAAGCCAAGCCCTCAGTGCCGCTGACTTCTGCAAGGGACGGGGTGCCACCATCAGGCCGGTGGGCTCTGCCAGACAAAGGTGCCTCACCAGCATGCCCTGGAGGCCCTTTTAAACACCAAGGGCTGGCTCCTTCCCATCCCGATACGAGCTTTTCCCTCACACAATTTAAGCTGTGGCAGCTTTCATGCTCTAAAGACATACAGACAGTCCATTCCACCCTCTGAAAGTGAATATTGAGGACAATATCATTGCATCTATTTCAATGTGAATTTAAGGAGAACAGTAGATTGGTAGGTAGCGATGAAGGCAGACGAAGCTTGCTTTGCCCTCTTCCAGGAGCCCCCTACTGTTGAAAGTAGGATTGCCAGAAGCAAAATCAGACAGAGACTTAGTGAATGAAGTATACATGTGGTATAGAGAAAATGAGGTAGAAGTGTAGGTATTTAATAAATTATGATACCTGGTGCTCAGGAGGACGAAATGATTCCTAGCCTCTTCATGCTCACTGAAATTCACCCGACGTGCTTTCAAAGGGCCCGCATAACCTTGTTTCTCTTTGGTGAAGCTGAATGCCCAGGAGGGTGCCGAAACGGAGGTTTTTGTAATGAAAGACGCGTCTGCGAGTGTCCGGATGGATTCTACGGACCTCACTGCGAGAAAGGTGAAGAACCCAGAGACCCAGCTACCCTTGCTTGCTTCCTAATGAAATGCATGCCACAGAGAAGCCCCATATGTATTTTTAATATAGTCCTGAAATTATATTTCTGGTCACATTATGAGGAATGGTGAAATCTTAAAAAGCCGCAGAAAGAGCTATTGGAAAGTATTTCTTCTAGGAGTGGTTTTCTGTTAAATCCAATATGTGGAGTCGAGGGCAGAGAACTTTGGCACCACGTCTACATTCTTTGTGGCCAGCCTCCCCCTCTTACCCCACCCTGCCCCTTCACGATTTTGCACACAATGCTCTGGCATAATCTCATGAGGTTTTAGGGGGTTTTTTTCCCTCCACTTAAATTGGGTTTTACAAGCTAGTACTATAATCAATTTGAAAGTATCTACTCTGATTAAAAATAGCTTGATTCACTGGACTAACAGTTACCAAAGGGAAAGGGACTGGGGAGGATGGGTGGGAAGGGAGAGATAAGGGGGGTGGGGAGAAAGGGGGCCTTACAATTAGCATGTATAATGTGGGGAGAGGCACGGGGAGGGCTGTGCAACACAGAGAAGACAAGTAGTGACAATACAGTATCCTACTACGCTGATGGACAGTGACTGTAATGGGGTTTGTGGGGGGGACTTGGTGAAGGGGGGAGCCTAGTAAACATAATGTTCTTCATGTAATTGCAGATTAATGATACCAAAAAAAAATAGCTTAATTCACGCTTAAGTCTACACCTGAGTTATGAAGTCACTATAAGGCAAAAAAAAAAAAAAAAATCGTTTGTGTAGTAAGTACATCCATTTCAGTGAAAGTACTATTAAGAAAGTTACATAAAAAAAGAAATGAACAGAAAAACATGTATTAATCACAAAATGCTTAAATACTAAGAGCTTATTTGACTAGAAACAAAATATTTTTCATCTTCAAGAAATAAGAATTTTTCTTGTTCCCATTCATTTTGAAATTAGCAGATCAAGTAAATAGGGTAGGAAAAAGTATTTATAGTGTTAAGAAGATCACATCTTAGTCCAAATAATGATTCTGGGCAAATCTTAATCAGCCATTCAAATAGAACAATTCTAAAACTCTCTTCTACGCAATTGGTTTTAAAATGATTTGATTTACAGCATGAAAATAAATTTTAATATAGCAAACTTGTATCTCAAAAAAGAGAGTCAACCACAAAAATTGATACTGTAGACCTGTGTACTTTGACGTTTTCAAACGGTCCTGCTCCAAACCCCTATATGGCCTGAATCAGAGCTCTTCTCCCTGTTAGCCCTCTGCACGCCACGGTGTATGAACGGCGGGCTTTGTGTTACTCCTGGTTTCTGCATCTGCCCACCTGGATTCTACGGAGTCAACTGTGATAAAGGTAACAGTTTCTTTTTAGTTTTTCCGTGTTTGATTACAAGAAGTATATTTAGTATTTCATCACTTTTCATAACAGCTCTGCAAATAGGGTGCATCACTTAGCTGGCTGCTCTAACTTGAGCCCCCAATTCTAGCATAGTTTAGCTCTCTAGAGATTTATTTGCACTCACAAAATGCTTGAGTACAGGAATACCTGGTCAGTGGGTGTGGCAGCTCTGCTCCACACAAGGTCTCAGGGGCCTGGGTGCCTTCCATCAGTGGTCCTGCTGAGAACTTCGGAGCTCCCTGGATCCTGCCAATAATCAGAGGAGAAAATGGAGTAGGCACTGCTTTTTTTTAAAAAAAAAAGAAAAGCCTTGGCTCTGAAGTGACCCAAACAACTTTCACACCTATTCCATGGATGGGAATTAGCCTCCTAGCCCTACCTGGATGCAGACAGGAGAAATATCGTCCCTGATTGGACAGCTGTCTCCCATTGACACTTTTTGGGAGAGGAGCATGGACCTTGTGAACAGCTAGCTGTCCCTGCCACATGGGGGTTTCAGTATGTCCTAAATCAGTTTTCTGGGTGAGCATCTAAGACTGAAAGGAAACAACCTGCTCCAAATCGCCTGACCGAGAAGTTCACTGACCCCCAAGGCAATGCTCTGCTCACAGATCACAGCCCTGAGAGATGGGTTCCCCCTTCCTGTGATGCAGCATTATTAATGCCGGATTTTACTCTCATAAAGAGGATTCAAACTTGGCTCTAAAATATCACTGAATGACCTATTTTCTTTACAAGATACCTGTCCATTTTGCCCAGTTCACATCTTTTATGGAAAAACTAATTAAATGATACCCTACAAAATGTATGTATTTGATGATTATCCTTGTGTCCAAAATGCTAATTGCATGAGTAGAGCACTGTTTTTCTTAAAACAATATATGCCTCAAAATAAAATGATGTGTTATTTTTGAGAAGCGTCTCTTTAGTGATAATGCAGTTAGCACCAGTTAAGGTTGAAATGAGCAGCTTTTAAAAAAGAAGGAAAAGCTAAGGGAAAGAATTCTTTGCATGAGTCAGAGTAGTTATGGTTGTCTGCTGTTTGATAGTATACAGAGTACTTTCATACAATCTGATTTTATTCTCCAAAACCTCTTTGAGATATGTAAAATTTAATCTATCTCATTCCCAAGTAAGCAAAATAAGGTTTATAGATTTTGAGTAGCTTGACCCAAATGTACATCTTCCAGTGTACCATGTGGCCAGTCAGGCTCCCTGCTTCAGGTTGCAGTTCCTTCACAAGCAACTCTGCCCCTGAGCAGATAACTTGATCTCTGTGGGTCACACTTTTCCCATGTCTAAACTGGAAATGAAGCTGTTGCCCCCTGGCTCCTCACCCCCAACCTAATTGAAATAATATGTGAGGGCATCCCTAACCTTTATTTTTAAGGGATCTTCTAAAACATTGGATTAAAAACAATTTTTAAAATGTTTATTCATAAAGATTAAGCTCTAATGGCATGGATAAGAACAGCCAGCGGGTAAAAGTCTTTTTTGTGAAGCTTCTGTTTATTTGCCTAAATTTAACATTCAGCATCCCTGCTATTTCAAAGTTGGGCAATTCTTGAAGCAGAATGAAGCTCGTATTATCTCACAACTATTAGGAAATAGAGCAAATCCTCCAGAGATTTGGATGAGGAACTCACACATTAAGAGGTTTAAAAAGACCATTTGTGAGGCCTGCTTATGTGACTGTTATTGGTGTAGTTTGCACAGTGGAGTGTCAACTGCAGTGTTTTTCTATGCGATGGTGGCACAAACATTGCATGGCCACTGTGAAGGAAATATCTATGTGTATTCCAGTATGTTTTACATTTTTGTAATATTTTGCCTTTCAGATGAAAGATTTTCCTACTTGCTAGATTCCAGTATTTTTTTTTTTTTTGGAAAGTCTGTTGAAATTCCACTTGGTCTCACTGGAGAGCTGGGAACATTAAAAAATAATGTTCTTTACTACCTCAACAAAAAGATGCATTTATCATCCAGAAAGGAGCATATCATTCATCATTTATCATTCAGAAGCTCTATAGCTTCTGAAAAATGGTTTAGTTACTGGCATGGTGCTAGACGTTAGCATGGCATCTTTGAGGTAATATTAAAGATGAACTTTCATGGGCTCTTGGAACATCGTTACAAACTAGGAATTGAGTAGTTGAGCGCTGACCTAGCATACCCTCAGTCCCGAAGTCACTTAGTGTCTCTGGCTCATTTTCTTAGCCCAGAATCACTACACAACAGAGGTGTAGAGAAGCTTGGTCTTTACAGGATGGTAAAATATTACACAAATACTAAAAGAGTGGCCAAATTCTATAACCAGCTTTGTCAGATTCTATTACTTTCGGGTAAGGCTCCGGGTTCATTGCCTTCGGGCATTAGGAAGGGATAGTGTCCAGCCAACAGGCACTAATCCTGATTATTTTCTAATCTCTTCTTTTATCCCCAGGAGAAACAGGAGCAAGTGGGGAGACAGGACACACACTCAAAAACAACTGTCCAGCTCTAACAATCCTAGAAGCAAGTAGTAAAGAGGAAGCCCAAAGAGCTGGTTCTTTTAAATCCCAAATCCTAAATCCCACACCCAAATGCTGCTGCTCCCTCTACATCAGGAGACTTGATTTTAACAAAGCAAGTACAGTATTGCCTTAAGCTTGGAGACAGAATTTTAAACAAAAAGCTTTGGCATTCAAGAGGCATGATATTCCAAGAACATTCTAGATGTTATTGGGAGCATGAACTTTTGTGAACAGCTAGCTGTCCCCTACTCTAGATGGACCTCTTTTATAAAAAAAAATATATATATATATATACACACATAACTTTTGAATTTCCTTTCTGAATTTCTTACTGGAAGCTTACTTAGCTTTTGTTCATCAATGGCCAACTTTGGTCTGTCTTATATAAGACAAGAATAGGCCATATAACTGGAATTGCTGAGAATCCAAGCTCTTATTTTAATCTCCTTTATAGTATGAGCCAAATTGTCTATTTTTAGATATTTGCTCTACCCCATCCCCACGTCCTACCTCCATTTTAGGTGCCAGTGAGTAGTGAGATTCCAGAACTGGACATTGAAAGGGTTAACATGAATCCCAAACACTATGATTGTCACCTGGATAATCTAGTTCACTGGGCTTCAGAATAATGTTCCCACGTTTCTCATCCCTCCGGCTCGTGCTGCTGCTAGTTCCCTGCCCTGTGGGACCTCAGGAGGGTTGACAGTCTGTCTTTCCTGAACATAATTACTCCTTCCTCCAAATGCCAGAAAGGGCTACTTTTTAAAAAATCCCTAATACAATGAATCTGTGTACTTATTCTGAAAAAATGTAGCTTCTCCCTTATCAGATCCTAATATTTATGACTTTGCTCCCTTTTATCTATTCCAAAGGATATTTTCTCCTTTTTTACTCTTCATCTTTAAAAAATATTTTTGGGAGTTTATAGCATTCTTTTCCCTTTAATGATATTGATATTTATAAGAAAATAAAAAAGGATAATATTTTTACACACTGTGCCTCTTTTCACTAAAATGTAAACCCCTAGGGGTGGGTGTTACATAAAGTGTGTGTACCCTGTTACATTGTTGGAATCTGTAAACGGCTGAACAGTTGTTTGCAATTCTTGTATTTGTGAAGTGGCTTTTACTATATAAGTAAATGAGCAAGTAGCAGATGCTTCAGAAGTACCACCTAACTTTAAGTGAAGTGGTTTTTTGTTTGTTCATTTTAGATTCAGCCTACTGTCTAATGCAATACTCTGTTATTCACTCTAACAGCAAACTGCTCAACTACCTGTTTTAATGGGGGAACCTGTTTCTACCCTGGAAAGTGTATTTGCCCTCCAGGACTAGAGGGAGAACAGTGTGAAATAAGTGAGTACTAACCTTTGGCATTTTCTTTCTTTTTGTGGGACCTTAATAAATGCCATCGAACGCCTTCGCCTTAGCACTCACTGAGGGATCTATAGCCAGAGACCATAAAGAACTTGTCTAAGGTCTCAGGCCGGTGGTCTCTTTTCACTAGATTTAACCACCATTTATTTTGGCTAAAAGAGAGGCAAAGAGTGGCATAGCTCAGCTCAGGTGCCCCAGTGCAAACACTCTCTTGGCTATGTCCGGGTTTGTGATGTTCAGCGTGTTGCACTGTGTTCTTGTTAGTGAATTCATTCCCTCCTCACTGGGAAAAGCCCATCGTCCTAGCCTAGAAACGCAGAGCAGAGCTGTGAGGCAGCTGGGATTTGTTCACCTACCTACAGGCATAGAGAGTCTTTTCTCTGTCACATTACCTAAACTAAACTGAGCCTAGTAACCCATCTAAGAGAAAAGGATAGACTCAAGAAAAAGGAGGGAATAAAAGGTACACAGCAATAAAAATGAATGAACTAATAGCACACACACAACCTGAATGAATCACACAGGTGTGATGTTAAGTAAAAGAAGTTAGACACAAAATGTGTATACTGCATGATTCCATTTTTATGGAGTTCAAGAACAGACGTAACTAATGAGTGGTGGTAGAGACCAGAAGAGTGGTTGGTGCACAAAGAAACTTAAAGAGGTGCCAAAATGCTCTATATCTTGATTGATGAAATGTCATATGAGTGTTGATTTGTGTAAAAAAGTAATTGAGCTGTAAACAGGATCAGTGCATGTTATGCCTTCACTATATGTTTGTCAAGCTTTAATATAAAAAAAAATTTAAGGGTAGAATGTGGTAGATAATCATTTGGGGGGAATTAGGATATCAAACTGCTTGTCCTTGCTCTGCTACCTACCAGCAATGTAACCCTCAGCCCGTTACTGAAGCTCTCTATTCAACTCAGAAATGAGCCAGCCCCATCTAGATTGCTTTGTGATCCAGAAGACAGATAACCCTGAAGCTCTACTCAGAAAGGAACAGAAGGACCTGTGGGCATGTCTGCGGAGGGTGCTGTTTCCCTGCCTTTCCGGAAGTTTTGGAATGTGACATTTTCATTTCTAGCCGTATTATATCTCTAAAACACCACTGTGTTTGTTACAACCATACTTTCTGAAGTTGTAATGGGTTCATAATGAAATAATACTGACTTCCTATTTTAACTTTCGACCTTTAGTTTATTTGTGGGGTTTTATTTTGTATGTACTTTAATGAGCAGTAGATGAACTACCATTTTTTATAGAGATCAAATGAAATGCCCCTGAAGTTTCCATGGAACATGTAATTAATTGTCAGGATGTGGTTTCTGTTTGTATTAATTACTGTGCCCCAATATAAAGATATCTGTGAACTAACTCCCCTCAATTTTCTCCCTGTACTTATTGCAGTCTTCTCATAGTTAGTTGGATCATGTTTAGGAATCTTTGTTCATGGGTTCATTTCTCTTCATGTAAGTATTATTTAATGCCCTTAGGTGTGTGACCTTCCCATTGACAGAGACAGTATTTTCTATCCTGTTGATTTCTTTTTCCCCTAACTGACCAAACTGTGGGCCCTTGAAAGCTCTTGGTTATCCTTATCATGAGTTATACTGAAATCCTTTTAGGAAATTTCCTGTTACTGCTAGAGGAACCACAGTTCCAAGAAAATTTGGAAATGGATCTTGAATTGAAAAGTACCTCTAGTGTAGTAGAAACAAAAAGTTGAAATAGGTATTCTTAGTTTCAAATTGAGATAGAATTCACATACCATAAAATTTGCTATTTTAAAGTATATAATTCAGTATTCATTTGTCTCATTCCAGAACATGGCACACTCCTAAAAGAAATCCTGTACCCATTAAGCAGTCACTCCTCATCCCCATCTCCCAGGACCCTGGAAACCACTAATCTATTTTCTGTCTCTTTAGAGTTGCCTATTCTGGCATTTCTTATAAATAGACTCATATAATATATGGTCTTTGTTATCTGACTTCTTTCACTTTTTACCAAGGTTCATCCAAGTAGCATGTACATTACTTCTTTTAATTGCTGAATAATAGTCCATTGAGTGGACATACCAACCATATTTTGTTTATTTATTCATCAGTTAATGGTCATATGTTTTTCCACTTTGGGGCTATTATGAATAATGCTGCTATGAACAACTGTATACAAGCTTTTGTGTGAACATATGTTTTCAGTTCTTTTGGGCATATATCTAGGAGTGGACCTCTAGACTGTGTGTAACTCTATGTTTAGTTTTTTGAGGAACTGCCAAACTGTTTTTCAAAGTGGCTGTACCATTTTACATTCCCACCAGCAATATACAAGGGTTCCAATTTCTCCATATTTTTGCCTGTCTGGTATTTTTATGAAATATTTTTCCTGATTTTTTTTTATGTTTTCATTTCTCCTGGTCTCTATCAGGACTGTTATGCTCTCAAATTTTGTTCTGACTTAATTGTGAGAAACACAGATTAACAAATAAGACCAAGGTATCTGGATATATGTAGTAGACATTTATTTTGCTGTTTAAGGTTTATAGAGTTCCTAAGAATCTGCAATGAACCTTCAGTTAAAGAGACCACACAAATTAAATTTTAAATAGGTTTTTGAAATAATTGAATGGGTTGTTCTTATCACAAAAGTTCTCTATATAAAATGTTCTCTGTAAAAATGTTACAAGATGGGTAAAAAAATTAAAATTGGCCCATAATCCTAAAACCCAGAGATGATGGTTCTTGGCACTTATTGTAAACCACTTTTCTTTTTTTCCTATGTGAAGGAGAGTCACAAAATTAAGTTGTCTGATGATCCAGAGCATGGAGGAAGTTGGACGCCTTTATTTTGTGAAGACCTTATGTCATTCCTCTCACTGGACTCCTCCACTGTTTATAGTAAAAATGCTAGCTGCTTAAACTTAGTCAAAGTTGTTTGTCTTCAGTCATTGCTTAATCTCTTGTAGGTAAAAATGTGTAATCTCTCAAGCTGACTCAGTTTTCCACTGTCTGATGGATAGAATTTGGTTGCAAAATATTTTCAGGAACAGGATGTCAACATTAGAGACACAGGATTCTGAATTTTAAAACAATCAGATCTTCACAAAGCTTTGGCTTTATGAGGTTTGGTCTAGGAATGATCTAACAGTGGCCTCCGTCCCATTTCTGTTGTGTGATAACCAGGAGAGAACTTCCTTATTCCTGGCTGCAGTGAACTGAAGGGTGCTCACTGCAGTGTTCCCTCTTCCCAAGGAAACAAAAAAGACTCATGGAATCAATGCAAAGGGTCTCTCTACCTGTCTTTCTCTGCCTTATCCCTGGTTTTACCAAGTTCACCTCTCCTTGAACATGGGGAAATTTGGGCTCACCAAGCATTTCACAATAAGTCCTCTTTCTACCATATAATTGTTGTCCCATATCTTGCTTACTTGAAAAACCTCACTAATATGAGCAAATGTTGTGCATATAATGTGGTCAGATGTTTCTTTGATGCAGGTGGAAATTCAGAGTTAGCTATTCCCTTCCTTTAGTTAAGTGTTGGGATCTTGACCAAATGGTAAGTGCTATTCTTTGTATCCAAGTCTAGCAAAAAGGACCCTTTTTGAGTTTTAAAGGTTGGTGAAAAGGTGGTGTTCTATTATTAAGGTGGTTTTAATACCTGTTTCTAGGACACTCCTGCATCAGAAAAACGTAAAGATACAATGGCATTCCAGGTTTTCAAGAAACTCCAACATCTCAGTATTATATCTGTATTATCTCCACAATGACTAAATACTGCCTTGATAGACTTATAAATGAACAAAGTCCTTTTGTATAAGTAAAGAGAGAAGTAAAATATTTTTAGCAAAATGATTTTCATATGGAATTCTCCTCATGTTTGTCAACACAGTGCTGGCTGGTAAAATATGTAATAGTGCACTTCTTCCAAAGCTTTATTTGACCATAAAAGAGGAGTTTAGAGGATAAAAGGCAGGATGTTTTAAGATAAAGATTTCATTTCTCCTCATCATGTATTGAGGTCTTTGTAAGGCCTGTCTGCTTGCTCTCTCTGGAACATCATTATGCCTGTAAGAGGATGTGGGTTCAGCTCTGGGTGAACAATCCCTTATCCTCTACTTCTTCAAAAACTTCAGCCTTAAGATGACAAATGAGAGATTGCAGAGGGAGAATAAACAGCTTCTAGAGTACGAAAGAAAAAAATTATTATATAATTTTTACATCTAAGTCCCTATTCCAGTTCTAAAATGCTATAATCCAAAGATCTGTGAAAGCATTAGCCATACTCACTTGGCACAGAGATCAAAGAAAGAATGATGTATATTAGGATCTAAAATCGTCCCCCCAAATGCACAGGTGCGCTTTCAGGCGCCTTTCGTGCCCTATCTCATTTCCTTCTCGGCCAACCATTCACTCAGGCCATTGCTACAGTGACGTGTTTTGCACAGGCTAATGGCACCTCATCTTAGCTGTTAAACACTTCTCTCGCTTTCCACCCAAAGACTCCTCTGAGCCCTAAAAAATATACAGTCTGTATTTGCACAGTCGCAAAATGGAAGTACAAGGAAGTTACCCTGTGAGGCGACCCTCAGCCAGTGGGAAATGGGTGCTGATGAATAAATGCTGCCCTTTACCTTCTTTCTGAAAACTGGAAGGTCTACATGACTTCTACCCACCTCTCCCCCAAAGACCCAGCAGGACCAAGCCCGGTTGACCATAGTGATGGCCAACTCACAAGCATGCTTTTGTGTTGGTTTCCCTCCTTCCCATGCCCCCATTCCTGTTTCCTAGGATCACCTCCCTGAATAAACTATCTGCATGCAGGCCCTGCTTTCTGGAGATCCCAAGCTAAGAAAGATCCCAAGCTAGGCCTGATTTCAAACAAAGCAACATTCAAAAATCAGAACACAGAGCAAAGATTATTTAGAGGTGTAGTCACATCCTAAGTTTTAGTATATCTTAAATTACCAGTGTTTGTGAATCATTTAAAATTTTATATCCCGTTTATTAAAAAGCAATGTAAATACAGCATTTGGGCAACATACTTACTGTATTTATTGTACATAAAATGCATATGTTGTATAGATATATGAAGTCATAAGTAATAATTCTAGCCTGTTTGTTCCAAACATGAAACTGGAAGAGTATCAAAACCAGAGTAGGTCTGAAATACGTGGAAATCACTGCCATTTAGAAACATTTTTATCCTTTCAAAGCTGCGCAGTGCCTTTGAAGATGCCATCACCTGTGAAAGGAGCACTCGGCCCCTTGCTTAGTTGCATTCCTCTCTATTTCAGGCAAATGCACTCAACCCTGTCGAAATGGAGGTAAATGCATTGGTAAAAGCAAATGTAAGTGCTCCAAAGGTTACCAAGGAGACCTCTGTTCCAAGCGTAAGTACCCCTTATGCTTAACACCTGGGATATGGGGCAGCTAGACGAGCAGCAGTCCCTTGCTACGTTACTTCTGTGCCTCCTATGACAGCTAACCTTTTCTCATTGATGTACATGTTCCCTTTATGGAGCCCAAAGATGTGTGGAATCCATGCTTGTAAAAAGTAGCCACAATCACACATGCAACTGAACTTTTTAACTACTAGAAATTTTCAAAAGAAAAATAAACTTCCACCCACCCCAGCAGTTTCCAAGTCCTACTGAGCATCTTTTGTGAATGAGAAGTATCAAGTTTAGTTTAATTCACAGGAGTTTTTCAAAAAACCCAAAACCAATACAGCTGGACGTTGACATAGAAAAAAAAAAAAAAGTTAGGGGATGAAGCCAAAACCAACACACCGTAACGGACTGCAGGAGAACTGCTGAGTCATTCTGTTGAAAAATGAAAGCTCAGGAAACATGCTTTTTATCTCCTTTGATTCTAGCTGTCTGTGAGCCTGACTGTGGCACACACGGAACCTGCCATGGACCCAACCGGTGCCACTGTCAGGAAGGCTGGCATGGAAGACACTGCAACAAACGTGAGTGGAGGTGGCTGGGGAGCCGGCCTCTTTCATGTCCACTGCTCGGCTCCAGAGCTTACGAGACAATCCATAACGCAGCCCCATTTTTGTTGCATTAAAAGCAGCTTTCCCTTCTCTGCCTCTTCTCCCATAGTGCATCAGTGTAAAATAGCACCATGTCTCTGAACTGTCACCACAATTATTTTCTAGGTTAAATTGGTAATTCAGGTTGATGTGGTGTGATATGTTAAGAACAAAAGAAATAACAAGTGAAAGTAAGGTTTTAAATCAGTTCATCTACTTGGCTCTGATTTTACCTTTCAAGATGGACCAACAACATACAAAACATAGAGTTTTGCTCTGTAACATCTAAAATTGTATTGGTTATGGTATGTTTTCAGTAAGTTCTCTTGAGGGAAGGTAAAGGTCTATGAAGTAGGGGGGGAGAGATGTTATAATGGAGTTGTGGGTTTTTTCAAATTTACTGACTACCCAAAATGAACTAGCTATATATATAATAATCCATGAGCCTGTTTTATATACAAAGTGAAACTTTGTAGATGCAACCATTCCATTTTGATCGCTATCTTCTCTGAGCAAAGCAGGAGTCCACGTATTGGGACCTACCAATGAACAGAAGAGGCCTTGCCCGGTAGAGCCCAGGTTCTAGTGGGAGCGACAGTCAATTAGCAAGTGAAGGAAATAAACCATACAGTTTCAGTATCTCTGCCAGCTGGAACTCCCATCTCCGAGGCAGGGCCCACTGTCCACTTTCCTTTGAGGAAAAGAAGGTTTCGACCCTAACAGTAACAGAAGTCCAGATCATGTCCGTCACATTTTTGTCTTCAAAATAACGGACAGAAATTGAACAAATCACTTTCTCTTCAGATGCTTATCCAGATCAGGGGTCTCCAGAGGGTGGTGCATGTAGCCTGGTAAGTGTTGGAAATGACCAGCTGGGGTGCTGAGGGAAAATATCAGTTCAAAATATTTTTAGTATTTTATATTATTATACTTACATATAAACCTATATGTAATATGCTTATCTCTCAATTTCTAATTTCTAATTTTTGTGCCTATTTTATAATGCTCACATTATATTATCCTAATACATATAAAACATTTATATATAGGTATTCATGTTTATCTGTTTATCTAAAAGGAGGTTGTGGTCTGGTCTAGACTATGCTAAACAATTGATTTGAGTCTTTTCATCCGGTGAACTGACTGGACGGTAGATTGAACTGGCTCCAGGCAGGCATAGCTTTACAAGAAGGGCTGCTCCTCTGGAAAACAGCCCCTTACTTAGCGGGAAACCTTCTTTGAGGTTCCTACTCCTTCCTTTAGAGAAGACCTATAGAAAACTAACCATTTCTAGAGCCATTCTAGAAAAAGAGGAAGCCAAACCCTCACGCCACCCTTACCTCAGGCTAGAAACCCCAAGGTCTGTCCCCAAATCCAAGTAACTTTCCAGAAGTCCTCAGGCCTAGGGATGACCTGAGGTCAGACCAGACATCCCAGGACTGTTACAGAGGTCTCTGGAACTCACATCTGGGGCCTGGTGAGTTCCTGCTGATATGCTTAGTCACTCAGGAAGCAGGCAGGTTGGGGCCCTCATGTAATACAGAGTCGCAATTCTGACAGGCCTGCCAGCCCCCAAACAGGACCTCCACTTGGAGAACCTGCTGCTGAAGGCTTTTTTCCTCGGCAAACCTCCTTCAGCCAAGACACTGCATGTGAAGAAGATGCCCTGGTGCTTGACTAAAATGCAAATATGTTTTCCAAGAGAGGCCACCGCAGCCATTTTGTGCATTAGCTAAGAGAATTAAGCAGAAAGAATGCGGTTTACTTTGACAAGAGAGACGTGACGAGGAAGCTCAGAAGCAGAGCTTTGTGAAGAACAGGCTCCCAGTGGGATGACAGCTTGGGAGGTCCCCGGCACCCAGACGTCTTGGTGGGGAGGAGGATACTGGGGACAGACTTCCTGGCTTGGGCCCCCCTTGCCAGCAGGGAGGCCACATAGGTAGCAGGGCGAACAGGAGGGGAGGGATTGATTCCAAGGCACTGTTGGCTGCTGCTCTGGTGGCTCCAGGGGCTGCTAGCTTACAGACAGTTCACAGACACTCATTCAGGAACTAAGCAGTCTCTTCTCAGGTATTTAGCAGCATGCTTACATTTAAACCACAAGGTGCAAATGAAATGCCAAACTTGACGCTAATGCACGGGAAGATGGAGGCAGACCTGTAAAACGCGATTGCTGTCTTGGGTCCATTTCAGGAAATCAGTAGAAATGGGTTAGTACCCCAAGCACCTCCACAAGTTCACAAATGGGAGGAAGGGAGGTCTCAAGTCAGATAGCTCAGTGTTACATGCCACTTAAAACTGAGCTGGAGATGCGTGGAGGTCCACCTTGGCTGAATCTCACAAAACCCCATGGATAAGGAATCAGATCAGACTAGAACTGTTCTCTAATGTATGTAATAAAAGTCCTCAATTCTTGCAAAATTCCCCTTTTGGTTAAAGGGCCATAGCCACCCCTGACCATATGTGTAATCTATGGGATATGTAGGGGTTGTTATATTGAACTGTCCCAATATAATTGAGGCTGGTTTTGCAAGGCAATTAAAAGGATCAATGATCAAATCGTCTGCTTCCCGTTTTCAAGATCTTAGCACTAGATGCTTACCAGCTCTTTGCAGGAAAATATCCTTCCATTCAATCACATTCATCCAAACTATGCATCCAAGGGTTTCTGCATGGCCAAAATATATCAGATGAGGCAGAGAATCAACGGAAGCCAGATTTGACGGAGGTAGTGAAATGGGTTTCTTTTAACAGAGACCTTGAAGTTGTCATACCTCTTCCTTCAGGTAGCTTCTGTGGTCAGTGCGGTCTTTCACTCTGGGTTAAAAAGGGAAAACAGGTTTCATTGGAATGGTTAATAATGAATCTGAAGAGCCTGTTTTTGTAGTTTCTTTTCTTTTAAGCTGTGAATCATTTTGCAGGGTACGGAGCCAGCCTCATGCATGCCCTGAGGCCTGCAGGCACCCGGCTCAGGCAGCACACGCCTTCACTTAGAAAGGCTGAGGAGCGGCGGGATCCACCTGAATCCAATTACATCTGGTGAACAGGGACAGCTGAAACGTTTTAAGTTACACGGAGTTCATAGCCTTTGTTAACCTTTCATGTGTTCAGTGTTCAAATAATGTTCATTACAGTTCAGAATACTGGCCTGAATTTTATTAGCCTCATTATAAATCACCAAGCTGATATTTACTCTTCCTTTTAAGTTTTCTGAGGACGTCTGTGGCATGACGGTATAGATTTTGTTTCAATGCTTTGGGCCAGATTTTATATTATGTCAGTTGATCAGGCTAAAATTGTATCTTTTCGGTTGTGTAGTTGACAGATAATTTCTAAAATTACAATATATTCACAGTGTCGAGGGGCTGGGAACAGTAGAGAAGATAAATGAGGCAAAGTGCATAAATCACAAGGGTTTGGAGGAAGCAGTTCATAGTGCTGAAGTTATAGCATTTCAAATTTTATTGTCCTGTATTTAGACATCTGTCACATTTTAAAAATTCTCATTTTTAAACCCTTAATATGATATATTTTGACCTTACCATAATTCCAGAGAATTCAGTACAGAGAGAAAGAGAGAAAGAAAAGAAAGAAAGAAAGAAAGGAAGGAAGAAAGAAAGAAAGAAAAAGAAACACTGTGGTAGTGACATTTAACAATATAATATATTGTGAACACAATAAAATAGGGAATATAATGTATGAACTTTTGGCATTGGCTTGAAGCAATATAATATATTGTAAACAAAACACAGCTCTTACATAATAAACACTTTATACTGTTTGTATGTATAAAATAAAGGTGCTGCTTTAGTTTTCCGAGTGTTGCATAGAGTGGTCTTTGCATGCGCTGATGGAAATAAAAGTTGGTTGCCTTTGAGTGGTAGTTAAAACTTCACAGTACCATAAAAAAAGAGAAGCTACTCATTCTCTCACCCTGCCTAGCTCTCCAGCTTCATCTCTCCCTCCTGGTTCTCTACTGCAGCCATGCCACAGAACTCTCTTGTCACTGCCTTAACACTCCGATGTATGACAGCTCCCAGCTTAGCTCTATTTCCTTCAAGTCTTCTCTAACTAGAGAGTGTTAAATACCCTGTTAGTGGAAGAGTTCCTAGGACTTTTAAGGTGCTATGAAAAGTGCTATCATTTTACTGAAAACCTGTCGGTTCCCAAGAACTTTATATGTGCTATCTTAAGAGTTCTACGAGGTGTGTATCACTATGCCCTTTTACAGAGAAAAAAATGGAAACCTGGAGATGTGAAGCCATTGGCCCAGGATCACACATGATAGGGATGGGTTTGAATCTGTATCATCTGACTCGGAAGTCTTAACACTATGCTCTTCTTACTCTGCAAATTTTTCTTTTTCTAAGCAAATACAGTAGAACACAAACTCCACAAATCCCAGGTAGCAACTTGCTAGCATATCTTATTCTCATTCTCTCAGGGAAAGTGGACTTTATATATAATCTAAAGTCTGCAAGTTTTTTCATGCCAGGCAGTGGCACAACCCATTATGTGGTTTAGGGAAGTGACATTTGTTATGGGAAGTGGGGAAGCATAGTAAACCCATCTTGTTGCAGTGCTAGATCACACCAATCTTTCTCCTCTAACTCGCCAGAGCCCAGAGTATCAGCCTGTGGTCACACAGACTTGGCAAAGCAGGCCAGGAGCCAGGGAGCTCACCTAATATGAGAAACAATTTATTTATTTAAGACTTTTAAGTAAAAATTCATATGCATGATCAAGAAGAACTAAGACAGTGGCAGAAAGCTAAGTTGAGAATAGAATAATAATAGTAATACCCAACACTTACATGGTACTTAACTAATTCTAAGTATTTTACTTGTGTTAACTCATAGATGAATAATAGAATGGTGAGAAGTGACTGAAGGCAAATACAATAGTCTAGGTTGGTCATCTGCAAACTATTTTGAGTGTATGCCCCATTAGAAATTTTTGAGTATAGTCTTCTATATGACTATTATTTATTTATATATATAACTGTATCAATATATGTATTGTAAAAACCAGAAAAGGTTGAAAGGATAAGATAAAAATCTAAATAGGAGTTCTAATATTTTCTTCACTTGCCCCCAAAATGGTTTTATGTACACCCAGAAATATACACACACCCCTTAGGAGAACTCAGATAAGGGGAGAGGAAACAAAGTGAAATGGTTTTAGTGTCAGAGAGGAGAGTTTGGACTCAACAGACTTCAAATCTAAGCAGGGGAGTAGATCACAGATTGAATGTAGGAACTATGAAAAGAGGAATCTGGCCAGTGATGCTAATGACTAAGGAGGAGCAAGTTTGGGCAGCCGTGAGGTTTTCAGAGATCTTGAGTTTGGTTTCAAAGATATTGAGCTTTGGGTGCATTTGGGACATCTTAGTGGAAATGCCCAGTAGGCACTTGGAAATACAGTTCAGAGGTTAGGCCAATAATTTATTATATTATAAATGAATAATACTAGTTATATGTTGAAATGCTTCTAATAAAAATATATATAATAGCTTTATTTGGTAAGGTGCAGTATGAATCACTGGTGTTTTTAGATTCTGTATTCAGTTACTGTTCTCTGTGCTTACCCACATGATGTTTCTTTATATAACAGTATGGCTTTTCCTATTTGGCAAACTGATTGAGCACTTCCTCCCTCCCTCCCCGCCACCATATGTATTATGATCTTTATCCAGAATACATACTTTGGTACTTTGTCAATTTATGTAGCATCACAACAGTAGAGGTCAGCTCTTGAAACAGAGACCAATAATATGGGATATGAAATAATTATTACTTTTATGAAGTTACCATAGAAGAGAGGGGGAGGGAGATGAGGAGGAGGAGAATATTTATACAAAATACCCCTAAACAATAACTTAAAGGAATTAAGGAGTTAAGGCAGTCTGAGAAGATGTATACAACTTGGCAAGATAAAATATATCAGAAAAGTGAGAAAAAGGAAATAAAGTGTAAATAATTAGATGGATCCAGGAGTGAGATTAAGACAAATAGGCCCACAGGGACTCCTAAACACCCATGAGATGTGGACCATGCCTTAAGCTCTCAGCTCTGGGCAGCCACCTCAAAAAACAAGCATGGCTGGTTATGAGTCCCAAAGACCATAATCACAAAACCAGTTGCTCAGGAGAGGTTTAACTACACAAAGAACTTACATTAGGGCTGGATCAAGACATGTAGATCTGCGAGAAAGCTACTTTGGCCTCCCTTCAAGCTGGTGGTTTTTAAACTATCTCTTGCACTTTTATTTACAGAGGAACTGTATGAATAGGATGTTAAGAAAAAAAGTTTGCTGACAGGGTTCAGCTTCTCATCCAATATCCCAGGCAATTTGTCTCTGACCCTAAAATTCTATGCTCCACCCATCAAATAAAAGCTTTCCAGTTAAATCCAGCCAAGCTACTCAGAGGGAAGTTTATTGAGCACATGGTTTCTTGACCATGCTCCTTGAGATTCTTAACACCTTCCCAAGTGACTTCTCAAAGTATTCCTTTCCACCATATGCAGTACTCCTAAAAGGAGTTTTGGTAACTAGATTTTTTTTCTCATCTCATTCCACATCATAAAGTTGTATAGCACAATTTTAGCTTGATATGCTAGACAGAGCCCAGATGAGCCAGCCCTTATGCCAGTCCTAATTGAGAGCAGACAGCAATGTTGCCTGTGGGTTCTCATAAAGAGGTCAGAGTGCCATGTAATATACAGTGCTCTCAGTAATATAAACAGGTAATAGCAGATAGCACTGTTTCTTCCTATACTCTTCAAGAAGGCACAAATCACAATAAAGTAGAGTGTAACAAAAGCATTGCTACCAAATTAGGGGAGCAAAAGGTGATATTGTGAGGTGAGCAATTTTTAATTGGTTAAATGAGAAACAGCCATTTCTCAAGAATTTCCTGAGGCAATAAAAAAGCAAGAAAGAGAAGAAAACAAATGACTATCCAAAGACAGGACTTTCACCGTCATAATTTTTAAGCAGCTCATGCAAGTGGTGCAAAATATAAAGGTTTAATAAGCATATTGAATAAATGTCCTCCATATGGAGCAACATAAAAAATAGAAACCATATACAGGAAACTGACATCATAAAACAAAGTATTCAGGTGTTCAGTAAGATTTTTTTAATTCTAATATAAACTGCAAATGTAAACTGATTTTTCATCTGTTTACTGGTTTGTCAATAAGAATATTAAAATTACAAGTGAACACATAATTTTTATTAAGCTTCGGCATTGCAGTGTTTTTCCTTGGTAACCCATTTCCCTTCCTAATCATGTTCAGCTTACACAACTGTTGAAATTATCTGGCATTTCTCAAAAGTCCAAGCCAAGAAAAGCTACTCTGAGGTGACAAATAATCCATAAGACCCACAGGAGGATTATTTAAAGTTGCCTCACTCCAGGGTGATAATCAGCTTCCTGCTCCAGCCGCCATGACACTGGACAGCCTGGCTTTGATCGTATGGTCCTGAGGCTGGGCCTGGGGCCATGGGTGGGAGAGAAGAGCAAGAGGGGGCCAGAGAGCAAGTGGTCAGCAGCCTTCAGGAGAAGAACCAACTACTGAATCATACAGGGCCAGAGCAAAATGAAAACGTGGGACCCCTGGCTGAAAAAGTAGTGAGAATATCAACATGGTGACTAGAGGGCATCAACCAAGCTTGGGATCCTTCTCAGAGTGGGACAGTTCACATACCCGTGAAGCTGGTCCCACCCAGAAGTGAGTTCTCAGGGCTTCACACACAGGTAAGTTTAGGTTCAACACAAAGCATCCATCTCCCTAGGCGCCGACCAGCTGAGCTCTCCCCTTGCTTCTCCTCTCAACTTCAGAACCCCAGCCTTGGGAACGGAAGGCTTGTTAGCCACCAGGCACCATTTACTGGATTTCTTCTGTCTCCATATGGCTAACACAAAAACAGGAAAGAAGGGAGAGGGCAAATTGAAGCTACAAATATTTATTGTTTTATGATTCAATCCAGTGAAGATCTTTGAGCCTTAATTCTAGTTTAAGAAAGAAAGGAATTGTAGTTTTAAATTTATAGCTCATAAGGGAAAGATTTTTCAGAAATCTGTGAACAATCCATTTTAGCCAAAAAAGATAATCTTGGATTATTCCAATTTACCACTGCTATTGTTTACGAGAAGACAGAAAGGCAGACACCTAGCTGGAGCTGGGATCTTAAGCCTTGTGATGTGTTCATCTCCGCCCATGGAAGCTTGACTCAATGAAGAGCCTTTTGACACTATCCAGAAACCCCAAAGACAAAATGTCCCCAAAGCCCAAATTAGTCTTGCCTCAATCACTTCAAGGGAACATCCAGAACTGGAAAACAAATCTGTGATTATTTTCTACTTTTTAAAACATGAGTAATTTGCTCAGAGTTTGCATTTGAGCCTGAACATAACACACTTAAATGCTGCCTCTGCAGAAGCAAAGCCAGCCAAGGGCACCTGGCTGAATAATGTATCCTTAGCTTGTGTCACAAGATCTAAACTCCAAGTACCCTACTGGAGTTTTAAAGCTGCTTTGCTTTTCAGTCATTTGGTTATTCTGCCCTGGCTTGTTTATTTGGATTACGTATTACCTTGTTTCTAAACCAAAACCAGACTGAGAGAGCAGCTTCAGAGTAATGAGCCGAGGTGAGCCTTAGGGCTGCAGCCATCCCGGCTCCACATTTAAGCCACCTTTGAAATGAGATGAACGCAGGTTTTTCCGTGACAATTTGTCTCTATGTAAAAGGCTAAAAAGGTACTAAAGGAAATGACTACAGCAGTTGTGCCTTTATAAGAAAAAAAATGGCCTTTGGAACAGACCATCAGGTTGAAACTGAAGCATGTTGTGGCTTCCCTGGCTTTGCCAAGTGGCTACACATGGACACCAAGATTGACATTCTGTGGAGGTGCATAGAGAGTCCTGGCAGAATGGGGTCACAGGAGATCCAGCAAGGTGGCTTTCTGGCAATGAAGATTAATTAGTCCAATACAGAAATAGAATTCCAAAGTTTAGAGAACCTTTCTATGGAAATTTTGATCAGGGCATTTCTGAGGGAAAGTTACTGACTCAAAGGAGAAATGGAACAAATTGCTTCTTAAATATAACTTAACTTTTAACTCAGAGGTGAAGGTGTTGGGCAGAGACTGCCATCTAAAGACCAATAGGGCTTATACACCAGGAAGAACAGCAGACTGGGAACGAAGAGACCCAAGCCTTGACTCCCACTCTCTAGCTGGCGGTGCTTACCCAAGGCCCCTAAAATGGTGCATCTTAATAGTCAGATGCCCTACTCATTCCCCTCCGGACACTTTCTTTATTCCTAACACGTGGCCTCCAAGCCCAAAGTGCTCTGAATGCATCAAGCACTCTGGTAAAAAGATGGAGAAATTACCACTTCCTTAATTTTGCTACCAATTCAGGGTTGCTCTGTACCAATTCATGGGTGCCATGCCCTTAAACTGGGGTCTCTTTTAACAATAATTATTCATCCCTGGGGACAAGATGGGATTCTAGATTAGTGCTAGAGCTTTTTTGGGATAATAAGGAAAAATATCTAATTTCAGCCTTTATAGAGCTTACTAGTCAAAATAATAATAGTAGCAGCAGTAAGTAGTTAATACTTACCATTTGCTGTGTGCCTAGCTGTGTTCAAAGTTCTTTACATACACTAATTTCAGGGAGTAGGAGTCAGTTTGCACCAGCTCAGAGTATCAGTTGAATTTTTTGGAAATTTGTGAACCAGTCGTTAAACTCAGCCATTATTAGAAATTAAATTACATAAATGCAATTAAAAGAATAATTTTTAAAAACAAGGTTAACAAACACTCAAAACCAATCTTTTCCCAATTGTTACATTTTATTGTTATACACACCCTTGTGGTTAGTTACATCTATTGTATCTGTAATAGAGGAAATAGTGTATTATGGTGTGCCCCTGTGCATCTCTTCCCAACTCACATTCAGTGAGGCTTTGATAGCCTAAATCTGTCCATGGAAGGAGCATGTACACCACAGAAATTGGCAAATGCTACAAATCAACAGACCTGGTTGTTAAACTTTCACTATTTAACCCTCACAAAAATCTTTTGAAGTAAGTACAATTATTTCCACTATACAGGTAAGGGATCTGATGCACAAAAAGGTGAACTGACGTGCCCAGAGCCACATAGCAAGGTGTAGCAGAGACAGTATTTGAACACAGGTAGTCCAGTTTCAGAATTTTGCACCTCTGATTTTTATAGGCAGTAACATTGGCTTGGACACAAACTGAAAGTAAAGTGTATCAAGGCAGTTGCAGCTATGTAAGTTTCAGATGGAAAGATGTCCTCAGTGTACTAAGGGCAGTGAAAACTGCTACTAGAGCTTCAATGGTTAAAATGAATGACTGAATGAGCAAATGAATGCATTTCATTATAAGAAAGGCTTACCCCAAGGGAATCAGAAACCTGTCTGTCTCCTGGATCCAGGACTATGTTTATGACCTCCAGATATGCTGTGTTTCAGCTTTTACTCTTGCTCCATTCAGCTACCATTTTAAGCAATTGTATTAGTTTCTTGTAGCTGCTATAACAAATTACCACAAACTTGGTGGCTTAAAACAGTAGAAATTATTCTCATAGTTCTGGTGGCAGGAAGTCTAAAATCAGTTCACTGAAATGAGGTCGGGTTTGTCAGGGCCACATTCCATCTGGAAGATCTAGAGAAGAATCTGTTCTTTACCTCTTCAAGCTTCTGGTAGCTGTCAGCATTCCTTGGCTGTGGCCACTTCACTGTTTGTGTTCACATGGCCTTGTGTGTGTGTGTGTGTGTGTGTGTGTGTGTGTGTGTGTGTGTGTGTGTGTGTGTGTGTGTGTGTGTGTGTGTGTGTGTGTGTGTGTGTGTGTGTGTGTGTGTGTGTGTGTGTTTTGGTCAGACCTAAGATTTTATTTTGAATTCTGCTAATAAAGAAAATCATCAGATAAGCTTGATTTTGGGCTGGTGGACAAGCACAGCTGCACAGCTGGGGAACAGACCCTTCCAGGGGTGCGATGGGGAAGGTCAAGTTCAGATCTGGCCTCTGTGACCCACAATGTTATCCTTTTCTCCACCTCTTTCCTGGACTTCCTGCTCACCTTCTCTTGGCCTGCGGCTTAAAGACCCTGGGGTCCTGTTACCTAGACGACTTCCTGAGCCTCACTTAGCTCAAAGCTGAGTAGCAGCAAAGCAGGTCACCCTTCTGCACTGCCCCAAATATGGCCCTCAGCCAAGTGATGGGACCTCCTCCATCAGGTGAGAGAGGCTCTGGGAGACAGGACCTGTTTAGCCTACAATGGCCTAGCCTGAGCCTTCCAAAGCAGAACAACAATACCTTTCCATGTCCCTTTGCATCCATCCCACAATGTCTCCTATAGGTTTTCTGTCAGGAAAGTTGAGAGGAAGTTCTGGGATGGATGTTTGGCTCTGATATACTATTAATTTTGCTGAAAATATTTCTTCAAATGATGACCTTCCATGTTTTTAGGAGTCAACCAGGCATTCAAGCCTAACCTCAGCTTAACCACCATATACCAGAGGTATACATAAGTGACAGAAAATTTACTTGTAATAAGTAAAAACAAATGATTTCTGATCTTTGAGAGTTTGAAACCTCCCAACTGAGTAAGAAACAGAGTGGAGATGAACATGATATTCTCTTGTTCTCAGACATCACTGTGTCTTAGGCTCAGTACAAAGCAGACTCAAAATAGAGGTTTACTGGATTGATTCATTCAAAAGAACTAATAACTACATTCCTTTTTCTTAAATTCCAGATTCATACAATCACCAGCCAACTCCTCTTTGGAAATTCAACAGAAAAAAACATTCATTGAAAAAATAATAATGGGTACCTTCAAGAGACAATCCCTCTGAGGGGAGGTGGATACCTTGCTCCAGCTGGTATTTTCATCTGTAAGTGATTTCTTAAATCACTCTAGACACAAGCAAAAATGCCACTGGCCTTGGCCTTATGCTATGGTAACAAGGAAATGGCCTTGGAGCTAAATTCTAGAAATTTTTATTTCATACAACTATTAGTGATTTTTTTTTTTATCTCTGAAGGACCTTAGGAGAGGCTTTAGAATTTATATGCCCTCTGTCAAATTGCAGCCTAACAGGATTACAGGTTAGTTTCAGGTCTCAAGTGACAAGTTATAAAGATATGAAGGTCATCAATTGGAGAGACATAGTTTCTAACATATACTCTGTTAATAACCTCTCTGGGGCCCCAAAATCAACCCTTAAGGTTGATGAGGACATAGCAGATACTGTGTAGGGATTGACACAAAGTAATACCAGGAAATGACTGTACTGTAATAATGATGTTTATCACCTTTTAAGTATAAATAAAAAGAAGAGGGGAGATATGTAACCAATAAGCATTTGAAAGATAAATGCAAATTTAAGCCAAAATGGGGTACCATTTTTCAGTACCACATGTTCAATCAAGAGGGAAATAACCAAATAAATTATAGTGCTTGTTCATAGTAGTAGTTCAGAAAATATTTAGAGAACAAATTAATATAATGGAATATTATGCTACCATTAAAAGTTAGAACTGCAAAGAACATTCAGTGACATGAAAAAATGCTTATCATATATATTAAATGAAAAAGATTGATTAAAAATCACAGGTAAGTTATGGCTCCAATTTTGAATATATTGATTATATAGATAGGTGGTACATAATAGATAAATAAATAAATAAAAACAATACAGAATTACCATCAAATATGAAATGGTTTTAAGTAAGTGGTGAAATCACAGGTGTTTTTATAGTATCTACTGTATTTCATGTATTTCAAATTTTCTAAAATAATAATGTATTACTTTAAAATCAGAACAAAACAATAAATGCAATTGAATTGTTTTAAAATATAATTGGGGGGATAAAAAGATGGTAGAGTAGGAAGGCAAGGTGGAAACCTCCTCCCAAAAACATTTAAAAGAAGAAAATACAGAAAGTACAACTAAATCTGAAAACAACAGAACAGACCACCTACACCTGGGGAAGAGAAGACCACCCAGAAAAGGGTAAACTAGCAGAGCTGTGGCTGAGCAGGACCCAAACCCTCCCTGCACCCCAGCCTACAGGTGGGGGAAAGAGGAACAGAGCACAGAGGGGTTAAAAGCCCAGAACACTGCACGCCTGGCCCTGGAGATCTTCTCCAGGAGGAGCCCACACAAAACTAGGTTCTGGTGATTAGCAGGGAGGCACCAGGGACAGGTGAAACACTCTGGGAGGCTGAGACTCCAGCCGCTTGTGGAGGACAGCATGCTCCACCAGTCCTGAGACCCAAAGCAGAGGCAGCAGTTTGAAAGACTTGCCAGCAGTGGGAGGGGTGTCAGAGGGGTGATGGTTGGATGAAGCTCTCTCCTCAGGAGAAAGCGCAGGTGGAGGATACCTTACCAGCCCACTCTCAGCGCAACAGGTCAGGAACTCTCAGGAGCCCCAGACACTCCATCCCCCTCACTGACAACACAGCCCAAGGCTCTTTCTGAGCATACTGCCAGCCACCCCACTCAGCCCAGCAGCAATGTTAGATTTTGCTGCCCAGTAAGCAGAGAGAGACTCTCCCTGTTTTCTTGGCTCTGTTTCAGCCCAACGAGGGAAGTGCCTGCAGGAGACAGCCTCACGAGCTCATTCCTCCCTGCAGGTGTCTAAGCCCGGTGCTGAGTGTCTGGCCCAAGCAGAGTCACACACCAGCCCACCCACTGCATTAACCCTATAGCCCTGCCATTGCTGTAGGGCAGGGAGAAGACAGCCCTGCCCACCGGAAACCCAGCAGAGACTTCTGCGCTGATCACAAAGGCCCAGCTGAAGCAAACAGCCAGCACAGACTCACACCACTGCAGAAAACAGACAGAAGGGTGACCCTGCCCACTGCACACCAATGACTGGGGCTTCCCCAAAGTAGAACCAGGAACTAGTAAAAAGAATCTCGAGCTTCTGGACACCACAGGACACCTTCTTCATAAAGCTATTACTCTGTAGACCAGGAAGCATAACAGAGACATCCAATACAAAGGAAGAAATGCAGAAACCCTTACAACGTGAAGATGCAGAGGAATATGTTCCAAACAAAACTACAGCGTAAGACACCAGGAAGAGGGCTAAGTGAAACAGAGATCACCAATCTTTTTGATAAAGATTTCAAAATAAAAGTCATAAACATGCTCAAAGATTTATAGAAAAATATTCAAGATCTCGGAGAGTACTTCAACACAGAGATAGAAGACCTAAAAAAGAGCCACTCGAGCTGAAGAATACAGTATCTGAAATGAAACCTACAATGGAGGGATTTAAGGTAGATGAGTGCAGGAAGAGGAAACAGTCAATGAGATGGAAATTAGAGAACAAGAACACAATGAAGCTGAGGAACAGAGAGGAAAAAAGGATCTCTAGGAATGAAAGAATGATAAGAGAGCTATGTGATCAATATGAACAGAACAATACTTGTATAATAGGGGCACCAGAAGGAGAACAGAGAGACAAAGGGATAGAAAGTCTATTTGAGGACATAATTGTTGAAAACTTCCCCAATTTGAGGAAGGAAACAGACACTTAAGTCATGGAAGCACAGATGCCCCTAACAAAAGGAACCTTAGAAAGTTAACACCAAGACATATGGTAATTAAAATGGCAAAGATCAAGGATAAAGAGTATTGAAAGCAGCCAGAGATGGGAAAACCCATCAGGCTATAGCAGACTTCTCAGCAGAAACTTCACAGGCTGGAAGGGAGTGGCATGATATTATTTAATGTCCTGAAACAGAAGGATTCCAACCAAGAATCCTCTAACCAGCAAGATTATTATTTAAATTTGAAGCAGGTATTAAACAATTTCCAGATAAACAAAAGTTGATGGAATTCACCACCACTAAGGCAGCCTTACAGGATATGTTAAATGGACTGCTGTAGATGGAAATGTTCCTAAAGCTAAATAGCTTTCACCAGTGAAAATAAACCCACAGTAAAGGTAATAGACCAACTAATTACCAAGCAAGTATGAAATTAAAACAAACAAATGAAGCAAAATCAACCATATACAAGATCAGTCAACGGACACACAAAAAGTGAAGATTATGACATTGAATACAAAAAATGTGGAGGAGCATGAAGGAAAAAAATATCTTTAGGTTGTGTTTGAAATAGAGTAATCAGCAATTTAAGATAGACTGTTATATAGTAAGGAAGGTATCCTTGAGCCTTCGGTAACCACAAAAGTAAAGTTACAATAGATATACAAAAAAATTTAAAAAAAGAAAAATCCAACCATAACACTAAAGAATATCATCAAATAACAAAGAGGAGTTTAAGAGAGGAAAAAGGAATTATAAAAACAGCCAGAAAACTATAAAATGGCAAATAAATAAATATCTATCAATAATCACCTTAGATGGAAATGGACTGAATGCACCAATCAAAAGACACAGAGAAGCAAAATGGATAAAGAAACAAGACCCATCTATATGCTGCCTACAAAAGACATATTTTAGATACAAAGACTCATTTTAGATGCAAAGACATAAACAGATAGAAAAAGGTAGTTCATGCAAGTAATAGGGAGAAAAAAAAACAGGAGTACCAAACTTACATCAGATGAGATAGATTTCAAAACAAAGAAAGTTACAAGAGACAAAGAAGGATATTACATAATGATAAAGAGGTCAGTCCAACAAGAAGATATAACCATTTTAAATATCTATGCACCCAACATAGGAGCACCTAAATACATAAAATAAATACCAACAGAATTAAAGAGGGAAGTAGATTGCAACACATTCATTTCAGGAGACTTTAACACACCACTCCATCAACAGATCAACCAGACAGGAAATAAATAGGGAAACAGAGGCATTCAACAATACATTAAATAGAAAGACAACTCAGGAAAAGGATTCTATTTACAATTGCATCCAAAAGAATAAAATACCTAACCAAGGAGATGAAAGACCTATACTCTGAAAACTGTAAGACACTCAGGAGAGAAATTAAAGAAGACACCAATAAATGTGAATCTATTCCATGCTCATGGATAGGAGAATTAATATTGTCAAAAAGGCCATCCTGCCTAAAACAATATACAGATTCAATGCAATCCCTACCAAAATACCAATAGCATTTCTCAATTAACTAGAACAAATTGTTCTAAAATTCATATGTACCACAAAAGACCCCAAATGGCCAAAGCAATCCTGAGAAAGAGCAAAGCTAGAGTGTTATGCTCCCTGACTTCAAACTCTGCTACAAAGCTACAGTAATCAAAAGAGATTGGTACCGGCACAGAACAGACCCATAGACCAGTGGAACAGAATAGAGAGCCCAGACAGAAACTCACACATATATATATGATAAAGGAGCCATGGATATAAAATGGGGAAAAGACAGCCTCTTCAACAACTGGTGTTGGCAAAACTGAACAGCTACGTGTGAGAGAATGAAACTGGATTATTGTCTAACTCCATACACAAATATAAATGTGAAATGGATCAAACACCTTAATGTAAGTCATGAAACCATAAAACTCTTAGAAGAAAACAGGCAAAAATCTCTTAAATGTAAGCATGACCAATTTTTTCCCAGACACATCTCCTCAGGCGAGGGAAACAAAATAAAAAATGACTAAGTGGAACTACATCAAATAAATAGTTTCTGTACAGCAAAGGACACCAGCAGCAGAACAAAAAAGCTTCCTATAGTAATGGAGAATATATTCATAAATGATCGATCTGATAAGGGGTTAACATCCAAAATATATAAAAAACTCATATGCCTCAACACCAAAACACAAATAACCTAATTAAAAAATGGGCAGAGGAGCTGAACAGACATTTCTCCAGAGAAGAAATACAAATGGCAAACAGACACATGAAAAGATGCTCCACATCACTAATCATCAGGGAAATGCAAATCAAAACCACAATGAGATACCACCTCACATCACACCAGTTAGAATGACCACTATCCAAAAGTCAAAAAATAACAAATGCTGGCAAGGATGCAGAGAAATAGGAACCCTCCCACACTGTTGGTGGGAATGTAAATTGGTACAACTGCTGTGGAAAGCAATATGGAGGTTCCTCAAAAAACTAAAAACAGAAATACCATTTGATCCAGTAATCCCACTTCTAGAAATTTACCCAAAGAAAACAAAATCCCTGATTCAAAAAGATATATGCACCCCTATGTTTATTGCTGCACTATTTACAATAGCCAAGATACGGAAGCAACCTAAGTGTCTATCAATGGATGAATGGATAAAGAAGATGTGGTACATATATGCAATGAAATCCTCCCATTTGCAGCAACAGGGATGGATCTAGAACATATTATGCTCAGTGAAATAAGCCAAACAGAGGAAGACAAATACCATATGATTTCACTTATTTGTGGAATATAAAAACAAAGCAGACAGAACGAACAAAACAGCAGTAGACTCACAGACACTGAGAAGTAACTAGTGGTTACCAAGGTGAAGGGGTTGGGGTGGTGCAGGGGGAGGGAGGAGGGGAATAAAGGGGCACAATAATTTGCAATCACAATATAAGTTGGTCACAGGGATGGTAGTACAGCATGGAGAATATAATCAATCATTCTGTAATATCTTTCTACAATGATAGATAGTAATTGCACTAGAGGGCATGAGGATTTGATAATGTGCCTGTTGAACCACTGTATTGTACATTTGAAATCAACATAAGATTGTATATCAACAGCACTTCAATAAAAAAAAAAAAGCAAGACCAAAAAAAAACAAGCAAGACCCTACCATAATCACATGGTAATCTCATTACTTGTATGGTGAATGTTAGGAAATATGTCCATGATCAAAATCAGTAGATTCTTTTCTGGGTTCCAAGGAGAATGAAAGATATTTGATATTCATTGGCTGTATTGAGCAGCAGGCAGCCTGCAGTTCATCTGTGTGACTGTCACCAGGAGTTCAATAAACCCACTGGAATCACTACAGAAGAATTTCTAATGGCATCATGGAAACAATTTGGCTGGTAGAAAAGAAATGATTAAAAAGTCTTTATATTATCTACACAGGCAGGAGAAGAATTGCCTAACTGAACCACAAAACTCACTACAAAAGACAAAAATAATCACAGTGTGAATGGATTCCCAAAACAAGGAAATCATTTGTTTTTCATGATAACTTGAGAGGAAATTGTGGGTGCAGGGTCAGTTTGCCAGAGCCACGTGGAACGGCTGATTAGCACCCTCCCTGGGCTCAGCTGACTGCTCAGTTGGATCCGAGGCACCCAGTCCCTCTCCTGGGAGCTCCTTCTTGTTAATATCATTTTATTAAGTGTCTGGGTCTGATGTCTTCAAATGCTTGAGTCCCACTTAAGGCATGCCAGAGGACAGGTTTCCCATGAGATACGTCTCCTTTTAAGTTCCTACGAGGCTCAGTTTGTAGCAGGACTTCTGCCTTCCGTAGCCAAGAACATGTTGAGCCACCAGCAAAAATTGTAATCTGGTCCATGAGGAATAGGGAGTGATGAGCAAAAAACATCCTTAACAGAACCAAAAGTGGGATTCCCACAAAACATTTTAAAAGCTCCCAGAGACTTGCTTTTCCTCCCTAAAGGGAAGGTTTTATAGCCACTCTTTCCTAAGGAGCTGGAGGGGGACCCTGTACAACCAAACCATCAAATGTAATGTGTCCAGCAGAGATGACTGCAGAATTATAGTGTTGCTCATTTATTTAATCTTGTAGCAGATTTTCACTGAGTTTTTACCATGTGCCAAGTTTAAAGATGAGTAAGTTGAGAAGTGAACCACCGGGAGGGAAAGCAGGTATCTGTTAGCCTTCTAGGGGGTAGAGGGTGGTGCGGGAGCACACCAGCCAGGGTGGGGAGAGGCAGTTTTTTTCTATAGTAAATGTCTCAAGCTAATTCCAGAACAAGTCAGACAGGTGGAAACGGGGATGACAGGATGGTTACTACTGGGATTTGTTGTTACTGCTGTTATTTGGTTTTCATGAAAACAGATTCTTTTCCTCTAATTATGAATGTAATGCATGCTAAGCATGAAGTTCTTACATTTCACTGGTTTGAGATAATGGCTTATATTCCAGAGGTCTAGTTAAAAGGTGAAATTCAATTGAGTAAATCTGAGCATCTAATTGGCTTTATTTAAGAATTCATGAATCAGGCAGCGTAGTACCAACCGAGCAGAAAAGAGCATACAGAAGCCTTACACAATGTAAGACTTCTATGGACAGGGGGAGGTGGGGCAAGTAAGTTATTCTAGCGAAAAAGTGGTTTCAGGCAAGTCCACATTCCTTTGGGGGAAGGCCAAAGATTGGGGGGGGGGGGTGCTTGTCTATCAGGCAGATTATCTCACTAGTACTGATGAAGGTAATTCCAGATTGACCGGGTAGGAGAGACTGAAAGGGCAATTAGGTTAGGTATTACACCTTGGTTTGCTGATGTGGAGCTTAGCACACATGACTCCATTTGGGGCTTGTTGTTTCTTTTTGAACAATATTACTCTGGGTTTTTAGCCTGCAGGTAGGATCATCTCACAGTTTTTTTCAAACAGCCAGAATTTTTATACAGGTGAGGTTAATTGAAGTAGAAAACAGCAAGCTTTTATATTAAATTCTCTCTTTTGCATAAAAGGGCAATAAAAAAAATATTGTTGGGTGTGACCAGGATCCTTTTGGTAGAAGGTAGACTGGCAACTTGGGTTCCAATGATTCCCCGTACTGGAGGCTACAAATTAAAGGCAGTCTTCTGTTCTCACTGAAATTTTCACCCTCATCTTCAATCTGAAATGGATTGGCCTGGGTTACTAGAAATCGTAGCAAGAGTTACATGATAAACACTTCTGAAAACTGATGAAAGAAATCAGATATTTTCCCTTACTAGTCTGAAAGGATATCTCTTTCTGTTATAAGTCAAAAGACATGGGTGAAGCATCCAGAATGTAATAAGCTCTTAATTATACTGAACACATTTTTCTGGGCCAGAATTCAGCAGAAAGATCTCCTTTACCCCTATTCCCTGTGCTCTTCCTTCCCCCTTTTCTCCTTCCTTTCCTAAAGAATTCAGTCCTACAGCCATTAGGTGGGGCAGGCCGAGGGGGGCTTCCACACCAGCAGGGGGAGAGGGAAGGGAGCAGCAGGGCCTGGAGCAGAGCATCAGAGTCCAGGGGGGACTGAGAAGGGGTCCACACAGGGAGGCAGCTGCACTGGGTGTCACCCCAAGGCAGCCGAGAAGGATAACCACTTGTGGGGAGTCCAGCACAGAGTCAGAGCCCACATGAAGGGCTGGCAGCACGGGGGGGGCCAGAGACAGAGCACGTGAGGAGGGTGCTCAGCGTGGAGGCCAGAGCCCAAGCTGGGTGAGGAAAGGCCACATAGAAGGGCAACCCGAGAGTGCGGGAGGCCCAGCAGGGATGAGGGTGGGCAGGGTGACTGTGCAGAGGAGACGGCAGAGAAGAAGGGAGATCAGTTATGTTTAAAGAGAAAGATCAAATAAACACACATATTAAGGACAATGGGAACCAAGTCTCTCATTGTCAGAGTAGGAAGCTGCAAATGTGAACCCTGTGATGTTGGTGTTGGACTAGAACCAGAGGTATGGATGTCAACTCACAATTTTCCATATACAAAGCTAGTTGTAGAAATAAAGATTGTGTGTGTGTTTGTCTCCTTGGAGAAATGGCTCATTTCCTGGCTGGATCAGGGCAAGTACAAGATGATCCTGGAGTGTTTCATGTCAGGAAACAAAGCAGTGATCAAAGAATGACAAAGTCATGTCAAAAGGACACAGAAGCCAACTTGTCCCAAACTGAGGACAATTAAATTGGAGCATCTAAAAAAATAATGGTAACAATGCAGTATAGCCCACTGATAGGAAGGAAACCATGAGTCCATACAGATGTAATTAATAAATGAATAAATTGAAAGCTTGCTGAATAGGATATTTACATAGTTTCAAATCACCTTCCCCCAAAATATCTATGTCACTATTCAGTGGAGGAACCAGGCACACCCTACCTTAACCATAATCAGAGTCAGCAGTGCCATCACGGGGACAAACTGAAATCCTGTGCATCGGATAGGATGCAATGAGAGGACTACAGCTGCTCTTCTGTGTTTTCGTTGCCAAAAATGAATAACCAATATTGAATCATGAGAGAACAGCAAAGAAACCCAAATGGAGGAACAGTCTACTCAGTAACTGGCCTATAATCTTGTGAAGTATCAAAGTCTGAAAAGCCAGGGGAAGAACGAAGAACTGCCGCCAACTGGAGGAAACCAAAGAGGCGATAACTAAATATCATGCATGATGCTAAAAAACGGGACCTTTCCCAATAAAGGGCATTATTGAGAGAGTTGGTGAGACTCTGGTGGAGGGTGAAATTTAGATGGTAGTGATAATCTCTGTGCAATTCCTGCATCTGATGGTCAAACTGCAGCTATGTAGGAAAAAGTCCTTGTGTGCAATACACACTATTCAGGGATGAAGGGCAGCAGTTGGCAAACTACTCACAAATTGGGCAGGAAAAATTGTTTTTATACCATCATTGCAAACCTGTAAGTTTATGATTGTTAAAAAGAAATCTCACTGTCTCATTTGTATTATACCAGAATGGCTATGTCAGGTGGTAACAATGGAATGCCTATCAGTGAGGCTGTCCTGGCAGTGTCAGGGTGTCTGGCTGTTCCTTCCACCACGGCTAAGGCAGAACCTCCTGGGGCTGTTCTTCTGGCTCTTCCAAGAGCAGCTGGGCCTTTTTACTTAAAGTGTGGCTTTCTCTCCACCATGGAGCCCTTGTCCTGGATTATTTGCATTTGTTTTTAGCGTGGTTTCTCCACACATGAAAATCCATCCAATGCTTAACAGAACTTAAAACACAAAAGGCCAGGCACCTGTCCACTGAGTTTCTTTGCAAAGCAGCCCTGAGATGCTGTCACCAGCTGCCGTCTGTACACTGTGTGGGTGCAGCGGCTCACTGGTGAGAGGCCAGTACTCCTGAAGGATGACAAATGGTTGGTGCTGGGACCACAGGAAAGCTATTCCCTCTTTTTTTGTTTTGAACAAACTGAACAAATATTTAGTGAATCCTTACTATGAGCCAGACTGTGCTCAAAATGGGATAGAGCTGTGAATAAACACATAATTCCTCTCCTCAAGAAGACCCCAACTGAGGGTGCTTTCTAAAGACATTTTTTAATTGAACTGTAGCTGCAACATATACACACAAAATCACACAAATCATAATTGTACTGCTCAGTGAATTTTCATAAACCAAACACACCTGTGTAGCCAGCACCCAAATCAAGAAAGAGAATGTTACCGGCATCCAGAGCCCCATTGCTCTTTCCAGTCACTACCACCACTTCTCCCTGACATCCTGACTTTCCACGAAGAGCTTATCTTTGCAGAAAGCAGTTCACTTCTAAGGGAAGAAAACTAAGTAGTGGTCCTTCCAGAACAGAGCTTCTCATCGTGGGGGACCAGGATCACACAACGCTAACATCACTTCCCTGTATGCCGACCTGACTCTGCTTCATAGTGATAGGAGCAGCTGATTAATGGGTGACAATTTGAGCCTAGCCTAGTGTGGACCTGGTGACAATTATTCCCAAGTGAAAGAGTTTGAAATTGGCTGAATTCGACTGCCCACAGGTGGACCCTGTGGACACGCAGCCTTGTCCCTTCAGTCAAACCAAATGCAACCTGGCAGGACACCGTGCACACGCCTTCCACAAAGGGTGGGAGTTGTTTGGGCTGGGAAAGCGTGTGGAGAAGAGTAGGGAACTTTCTTCACGGAGCCAATGGCAATTCATGGGCTTGCATGTTTTTCAGGTGTCTGCAAAGGAAACTAGCTCTTGCTTCCTCAACAGGAGGCCTATGGGGCTGCTCCCCAACTTCCTCTGGAGGTGCGGTGCCCCTGGGACTGCTCACTTCCCATGTCAGGAAATCCCACTTCTGTCTCAGAGACCGTTAGACCTAAGTGCCCTTGTATGTGTGTGACAGAAAGCCCGGGAGCAGGTGTTTATTTGCAGCTAGGCAATTAAAGCATCTCTAGATTTTTGCTGAAATCTCGAGCACTTGGAGGGCTGCTGAAGCCCACTCGTCCTCAGGGCTGCCAGGGCCTAGGGCCCTTCTGTGTGGTGCTTGTGGTTTCTTCTCTCACTGATCCCTTCCTCACGTCCTCCACCGTCTCCTCTCAGTTCAGCCACACCTTCCTTTTCACTTCTCTCTTCCATCCCTCCCTTTCTTTATCCTCTCACTCTATTATTTTTATTCTACTTGGGTCTCACCATTTGCCATCATATGAAGAACAGAACGGAAGCCCTTTTCCCCAGAAGAAAAGCAGGAAGGGGACATGCACACGGATGGCCAGGTATGTTGTGGGCACTTAGCAAATAAAAACTAGAGGCACATATTGCTACTGTAGGGAAAAAATTTCTCCTCTACCCTCTTAGGGTCTCTGGCTGAGTCCACGAATTAAAATGACAAAAGATGGAAAAGCATACAACAGGGGAAAAGCATACAAGTTTTCTTTTTTTTTTTTTACATGTATATTGGAGCTCTCACAAGATGAAGGCTCAAGGAAGGAGCTTGAGTGCAGTGCTTGTATATGAAGTTGGGTGGGAATAGTAAATTGTGAAAACGTGACAAAGCAGAGGGGCTGGGCTAAGATAGCTATAATCACGGAGAGGTGGCTAGAAAGATAAGGATTACTTTAACAAGGTTTGTGTGCACAGGTTTCTTGTGGCCTCAGCTCCTCGTTCCCAGGGATGAGAATGTTTCTTACCTCCTTGGGGGAGTGAAGTCATCTTCTATATGATAGTTCCACCCACTGCTTTCAGAGAGAAAAAGAAAACCCTTCTTGTATCTGATGTTTTCCAAATGCTTTTAACTCAAAATAATCAATATGTCAAGAGCACCATATACTAGGGGGTGTGTTCTAAATGCTTTCATTATATAGGAAATATTTCATGGCAAGTTTTCGTTTTAAAGAAAACTTTGAGAAAGTTGCCAGAGGGATGACTAAGAGTTATGTCCATGGGGACAAATAAGATAAACATAAAGCTATGGAATGTTACATTTGAGGGCATTTCTAAAAGCTCATCCAAACCAATGTCCACTTTACAGACTAGAGGAAGGACCAGAGATGAACTGATTTGCCTACAGATGCTACCTGATTTGCCTACAATCAGACACTAATCAGTGACAGGGACCCACCTCTGTAGTCTCCGAGGACAGTGTTCATTCCCTCATGATTGTTTAAAAGAAATCTCACTGTCTCAGAGTGGTTTGTAAATCAGAAAAACACACAAACCAACTTCATCCAAGGTGTCCTGCTTAAGTGGCAAAGTTCCAGCACATTGAAAAATTAAGAATTACAGAATCATTTGCAAAAGCATCCATCAGAACTTACTCCAGCCTTCAGAAAGCATGATACGAAGGAATCCCCTCCCTTACTACCTTAAATTATGGGCAGCACATTTAGTGAAGTCTCCCTAACTGACTTGTTTTGGAAGCTTTGAAATGCTTTTGAGGAGTCCCATCTTTTCATCTTCCTGCGGTTTGTTTGAAATTCATGTCCCTCTTTCATCTCCTACCATCCCTTTCTCTCCCTCCCCCTTCTCCACCCCTCCACCCGACTCCTGTCCCATGTCAACCCTGAAGGCTCTTCAAGGAAATATCACAGTCACCAGCCTTATCATCATCACCAGGATCGGTCCCATATGGTGTCCACCGCGACGAGGGGTGAGGCTGCAGCTCTATGTACTCCACGGGGACAGCGTGGGAACTCCACTCCTCTTGCTCTTCATTCTCCTTCCCTGAGATGAGCTCAGCCTGCGAGATCCAAGAATTTCTACACCCCTGGCTTCAGTAGAGCTTCCAACCATGCTTTATCCATTTCTTTAGCTGTGTTTCAACAGCAACAGGAGTCAGAGGTTTGAAAAGCTTTTAAAAATGTATTTCATGTGATCCCGTGCCTACAGAATTCATGCTCTGATTTACCTTTGAGCTCTTGCCCACTCTAACTAATGCAATTGTTTCTTTTGCGTCTATAAATTATATTTGGGTTTTTTTTCTTTCCTCTAGTTTGTTTAGTTTCCAGGATGGAAGACATCTCATCTCAGGCTCTAATTACAGCTCCAGCACTAATCTATCATTTGTTCCCAAGATGTTTGAAGAGGTGTCTCACTGAGTTCTTCCCCTTCAAGCTGGCGTCTCAGAATGTCAGGGAAGATTTCCAGAAGCTTCTTCTATTAGCCATCTGTTGATCTGGAGTCTGAATGTTTTCTCCAAGGTGGTGTGCTATAACTGAGGCAGGGAGGCATAAAAGAATAAGCTCAGGAAATTCTGGGCAGAGATGGTACCCAGCCATCCCCACTGACATGATCCTTATGGCTTGGGTGCCTGAAGCATCTTGTCCTCAACTACAAAAAGGCAGCTATTGATAATGTTTTGAGTGCATTTCTTTTAAAGAAAGAAGTGACTTACTGTTTGGTTTCTTTGCATGGTCTTTGCTTGGTTGGCTGTGTTTGGAGAAGCCAGGGAAGCCTGGCCGAAGAAGGAAGCTCCGTCTGGCTCCACTAATTGCTTGCCTAGTTACCCAAGTGTTACAGCCCATGCCAACGGCCACACTATTGAAGAGCCAGCCAGGAATGGACATAAGAGAGAAAGGACACATAAAAGCCATTCTGCTCTAGTAAACTGCTTCATGGCATTCAAGGGGGGAGAAAGACAAACAACAAAAAATACAACTTAAAAATGTGCTCAGCAAGAAACAAACTGCCCATTGGAGGCCTTTGGAACTTTGTTCTGATGCAAAGTTCCATTATCCCCTGAAATACTGAGTGATTGAAGGCCAAGCAGTGGGGGTGAATAGATACTCTTGCCCTGTAGAGTGCAGCTCTGAGAGATTTATCACGTATCTGCCACACTGGCCACATGTCTAAGACTTAACTATAATTTCACAAATGCTTTCCCTTTCTTTCCCCCCACTTCCCCGCCCCCCACACAAAAATTGCAATTGTGGTGATGAGAACATGTCTGTAACAATTTTAACATATGTGAGATTACCCAAGAGGTGTATCATATTTAGGTGGTTTCAGAACTTCATTAATCCACCTTCTAAGAATGTGATACTTTACAGATTGTACTTGTATACAGTACAAAGACAGCTAATTCTTAACAGACACTGAAGAGCAGCCCCTCTTTTTCCAACATCCTTCTCACATTTCTCTAGCTGAATTGTTCAAACACAGAAAAGTAACTTATTATAGATGCTCAGTTCTTGGCTTCTTATCCAGAGCCCTTTCAGGAAGCAAGTAATTTCTGCTTGAATAAAGTTTACATAAGATGGGATTCTGAGCCAGACATCATATTAACTGATTGGGCATAAATGGTACCTGTTAATTTCTCTGTTTGATTTGCTATACAAACTTTAATTTCAAAGATATAAAATATATATCACTGAGCTGAACTGTCTTAGCAGGGTGGGCCAGGCAAACTCCTTCAATGAATGTCCTGGGATGACCATTTACAGCTGTCCCTTTTACCTAAATATTAAATAAGACTGCCACTCTGTTTTAGGCAAAAACATCCATTAACCAAGAGCCCCTGTACTTTTAAGCTAAATGCTATTGTTAACCTGCTGACTTCTCTCTCTGTTGGAACATAATCTGTAAGTGTCTCATTGAATCAAGACACAACATTGAATGAGTACCTTCTTGCTCCATCCCAACTCATTGAGGCACTACCAACAAAAAGCATAGATCTGAATGTGACTGGAAATGTCTCACCATAATTCAGGACTACACACAAGGCCCATCCAAAATCTAGAGACATGTAGAATGGCAAAAGGGAATTTAGCTGATCACCTTGTCACTCTAGACCCATGCTCAAATAATCCCCCAGAAAGTTTTTAAAATTAAAAAAAAAAAATGAATCAGTAATGATTGAGTGCCTCCAGTGGCAACAAAACGAAAGTATTAAATACATCTTTGCTAAAGGAGCTAAAAATCGGATGGTAAAATGAGCTCCATAAACATTAACAGATGATTGCATGATTTCATCAGCTCTCCTACTGCAGTCACTACTGCTCCTTCTCCATGTCTCACTCAACTCCAGGCGTGCTGGTCTCCTTGATGTATACCAGTAACATCCCCACCTTAGGGCAACTGTTATTTGCTGTCTGGAATGCTCATGTCCAAATGGGGCCAGATGTCCAAATGGCCAGCTCAGGCACTGCCTTCAATCCTTTGCTCATACTCACCTTCTGAATGGGACCTGGTATATTACAGGTATGCCATAAATATTTGTTGAATGTATAAGCAAATGACTCAAAGAAGCAGAAGTCCACATCAAGGACTTAAGAAACAAATTTAATATTTGGCACATCTGAGTTATAAGGTGTAAACACCACCTGGCTGCATTTGAAAATGTCTGTCTCTACAGCCTGATATTAAGCATCATGAAGAAAGTTCCCATATCCCTCTGGTCCACTGCTGTATCACTAGTGACTTCCATAGTGCCTGCAGTATGATGGATGATAAATACCATTGGTTGAGTGGATCAGTGGTTAAGGAATGAATCAGACTCATTTCACATGAGCTATAGAGTCAAGCTGCCTGAGTTTAAATCCTTGCTGTGCCAGGAACAGTATGAACAGGGGAATCATCTGGATTATGTCTTCATCCTGTTGTGGCAGGATCATTTATTGAGATACTAATTTGTATTTTGTTGTCATTATAGTTTTCCCTACCCCATTCAAAGTATGTGGACATATTTTATGCCTCTGAGACTCAAGGGAGGTTTATATTGAAAGGCAGAATGGTGGAAAGAGAGGCCAGTCAGCCTGGCTAATGAGCAGGATGCATACCCCCACCCTGGTGAGTCTAAAATGGAATGTTCTCAGAGAAAGAATGGACTACATGGCCCAGTGACCACCATCTGCAAGGGAACATGAGGATCTGGATGGTGCAGACATGAGGAGCAATGAAAGGCTGAACATTAGGGGCATGTTTTCCATTGTCTGAGTACCACATAAGATTCTGTACAACCCTGGGGAAGGTGTGTGAGGCCTACTTGACTGAGCATAAATTTCCTGCTGTCCCAGCACAGGTTATGGGGGTGGGATGCTCTGAGTCAGATTTGACTTGGTATAAAAAAAACAAAGACAAGTGGCCTCCTTGCCTACCCACATTAATGGAGCAAGATTCACATCACTATACTATTTTTAAATTTACAATTCTAGAAACATAGCAACCCCAAAGTTCCTCCAAGAACCTTCTCCATGAATGAATCTAAATGTCTTTTGGAAGTCGGGTAAAGGAGACACTGGATTCAACTCAGCTGCTTTCAAAAGTCAGCACAACATACTCCTGGGAGACATCTGACCAGAGCAAGTGTCTGAGTGCCCCTTCAGGCCCTCCTGGTCAGTGATCAGGAGCCTTGATGGGCCTAGGGTCGCGCTCCTGGGATAGACTCTGCTTGGTCAGGTGAGTGCTTCTCAAATAGGTCTGCTCTCCAAAGAGCTCGGGAAGGCATTTTCTAATGTTTGTAGCTTCTTTCACATTTACTCATTTTTACAGCTTTAAGCATGTCCCACCAACCTCAGATTTAGAGTTTAACTGAAAATTGCATTAAATTATTTTTAAAAGTCACTCTCTGCATAGAAATGAATTTTTACTTCTTCCCAGGGCTCAAATGGACATGAAGAGCTGTTTTAATTGTATGAATGCTTTACATTTTTGCTAAGCCAAAACCTGGAAAATATGTCTCCTTTCCTTTCAATTAATAACTTGTAGAGTCTGATTAGTCTTTTAAAAGATATTTCCTGTCCCCTCTCATCAGTACTGTTCAACATTGTATGGAAATTCAAGCTAATGCAATAAGATATGAAAAGGATATAAAAAAAGTACAGATAGGGAAGAAAGAAAACTATCTTTGTTCACAGATAACACAGTCCTCTATATAGAAAATCCAAAACAATCGACAAAAAATACCTCCTGGCACTAAGAAGCAATTATAGCAAGGTTGCAGGATACAAGGTTAACACACAAAAGTCAAGTACTTTCCTATGTACCAGCAATGAACTAGTGGAATTTGAAATTAAAAACACACCATTTACATTAGCACCCCCAAAATGAAATACTTAAATATCAATCTAACAAAATATGTACAAAATCTATGATGAAAACTACAAAACTCTGGTGAATAAAACCAAAGAATTAAATAACAGAGAAATATTTCATGTTCATAGGTAGGAAAACTAAATATTATCAAGGTGTCAGTTCTTTCGAACTTGATCTATAGATTCAATGCAACTTCAATAAAAATCCCAGCAAGTTATTTTGTGGATAGTAACAAACCTATCCTAAAGTTGACATGGGAGTGAGGAAAAGATTCAGAAGAACCAACATAAATACTGAAGGAGAAGAACAAAGTTGGAGGACTGACACTACCTAACTTCAAGATTTACTCTAAAGCTACAGTGTTATTGCTGGAAAACTTATATCCATACAGTTCTGTACACAGACATTTATAGTAGCTTTATTCATAATCGCCCTAACTTGGAAGTAATGAGGATGTTCTTTAGTAGGTGAATGGATAAACAATGGTGCATCCAGACAATGAAATATTATACAGCACTAAACATACTCTAAGCCTTGAAAAGACATGGAGGAAATGTTAAGTACATATTACTAAATGAAAGAAGCATATTTGAAAAGACTACATACTACTTGATTCCAGCTAGATGATGTTCTGGAGAAGGCAAAACTATGAAGACAGCAGATCACTGGTTCCCAAGGGTTTGGCAGGGCTGGGATGAGAGGTAGGGATGAATAGGCAGAGCACATAGGAATTTTAGGGCAGCGAAAACACTCTCTAGGATACTATAGTGACAGAAACATTCATTATATATTTGTCCAAACCCTTAGAATGTACAACACCAAAGAATGAACCCTAGTGTAAATTACACACTTTGGGTGATTATGATGTGTCAATGCAGGTTCATCAATTGTAACAAATGTACCATTCATTTAAGCTGATATTTTAAGGAAAAGGGAAAAATCCCAGCCATACAATGTCAAAGCTACAAGTCAAATAATAATGACTGGCAGTCATGTTTTTGTCAAGAATTTCTTGAGCATTTCTAGCATGTCAGGCACTGTGCTTGATGCTGACAACATAGAGGAATAAAGATAAAGAAGGCTCTGCCCTCAAGAAACTCATAACTGAGTGGAAGATTCAGACAATTCCTGTTTTTTGCCCTTTGTCAGCCCCCTCTCTTATTCCCATCACAGTCATTCCGACCTCGACCAAGTCAACTTCCTCAATTTTTTTTTATCCAACTTCTACCTTCCTCTCAGCATAGTCTTACTTTATACTTAAAGAAAATGAGTGATCATGGATATAATTTGCTCAACATCTCACCCTACAATCTATAAGCATCTCCACCCACTCATCTTTATTTCTTTCCATCCAGTCTCAGATGAAGTCTCTTGCCTCGTGTTAAGGCCAGCCTGCTTCTGAATCGGCCTCACCCATCAGTAACCTGCCACCCAGTTACCTGTATATTCAATTTGTCCTTTTCTATTAGTCTTTCTCTTCAGCCTATAAGTAGGTTCAAGTTTCTTCCATCTTAAAATTATCCAACCTAAATGTTACATTTCTCTTTTAGCTTTTACCTTATTTTTTCCTTACCTCTCTATTGGTTAGTATAGTCTATGTTATGTCAGAGTAACAAATAACGTCCAAAAATCAGTGACCTAATATAACAACACAAAAAAGCTAACTTTTTACAAATGGCACATGGGCTTCTTTTACATGTCCGCTGCAGCACACTCACTCAGAGACACAGGCTGATGGAGACTGCCAGCTAGAACGTCAACAGTCTCCCTGGCAGGAGACTGCAGAATTATGCAGCAGCTCCTCAATTCTTCCATTCTATTCACATTTCACTAAGCAACAGGAAGTTCCATGGTCCCAATGTAAAGAAGAGGAATCTAAATTTCAGAAAGGTCAAATGACTTGTCCACAATCACATCCAGTATGGGATGGAGCTATTTCTCAAACCAGATGGCCTGAATCCAATGTACTTGTACAATATTACAGTGAAACAAATTTCAATTATTCAACTGCTTGTCTTCTTACCTATATCACAGATATGAATACTTGAAATAATTTACAGTTTTGCTTAGCCTAAGTGAACCAGGTATGAATATAAGGTGCCACTGACAACAGTAGATAAAAAATGTTCTTTTCTGTTATAGCTCCACACATGTGCTTCAATCTTGACCTAAAGAGATAATATTGAATGAGAACAAAGTTGGTCCAATTTTAGAGTCTAGTTTTGGTCTAGCCCATCTTACTACATCTTAGCAATTGTAAGGATAATAGGAGTGATAGAAGTCTGCTTAGTTCTCTGCTATAAATGGAGAGGAAAGAAGGGAGGAGGGACATGAAGAATGGAGGGAGAGGGGAAGAGAGGGAGGGAGGAAGGATAAGGAAGAAAGGAAGGAAGGAAACTTTTTTTTATCTCAGTAAGACTAAGGAGGACAAAATGCATCACTTGTAAACAACCAAAACCACATCCCACGAGCCTGACTTAAGAGATCCATTAATGGGCACAATTAACCAACACTATTTTTAAAGAGCTGTAAGATTTAAGAAAAATTAACAAAAAGTAGCGCATTCATCAAAAACGAGTTAAGAAAGGAGTATGAAGCATTCAGCAACATGGCAATCCATGAGGACCTAGAGAGCAGCTTTGGCAGAATGGTGGACCCGGAAGCTGGACCGAAAAGTAAACTGAAGGAATGTTAAGGAGGAACGGTGTGCCTCAAAGTACAAAATCTCAGATGCGTGGTATGCTTGGGAGCAAGAAGGGTTTGATGCTGTTGGTGAGGTGTTGTGTATGTGTGTGTGTGTGTTGTTTTTGAGTGGATGATTTTTTTTGTGGGGGGGAACGCCTTGAAGTCACCATCTGGTCTAACAGTAACAAAGGTTATGTTCAAGTTTCTCCATTGAGCAACTGAGTATAGCCTCTTATGTAACCTGTATCCTATCCCTCTTTCCTGCAAAATTTCTGGAAAAATCCAGATCATAGAAATATGTTTTGGAGCTCAAACGTCGGAACCGATGTGAAATTTATATAGCAACTATTCTCTGTATCTGTAAGCCACAAAAAAAAAGGCACTTTATCTCTGAGGGAGGTGAGGGAGCCTTCAATTTTCTCATCTGGATAAGATAATCAATACTGGGCCTTTCAGTCCTAATGGTACTGGGTCAAAAGTTTCTTGTTGGTTGATGTCACAGAGACCAGATACTAGCTGGGAAGCTGCATCTTTTATGTCCAATCAGTTTCCCTCCCCCTAAAGACACCAATGAAACTAAATACATGGAAGAGCACAGAGACTGTCTCTCAGCAGGTCACTTCTTCTGCCTAACCTAGGCTGCTCAGAACTCAATCGCTTTTATGCAAACGGAGGCACTTGGGCAAGAAACTGATAAGAAGTCCAAAGTGTGTTCTTCCTAGAAAAATGTAAAAATAAACACTGAATCAGCAATGATGAATTTAAGCAAACTGGATATCACAGAGTTTTTTCTAAGCAATACTGAGTTTCTCTGAACTCTCATTCAGGGTTTTTGATTTGCAGAACAAAGCAGAATGTACTGAGACAATTGAGGATTTTAAAACAATGATAATTTGCTTAATCCTGTCTGGAAATAAAAGTAAATTGCAACTGCCAATTCCCATGCCTATTGTTGATACAATGAGAAACCATTACCAGATAGACTGAGACAAAGATGATTGAATTTAAGAAAAAGTCACAAACAATTGTTCTCATATCCTGGCATTATAAATTGAAACAATATTTCTGGTTGGCAATACATATCAAAAGCCTTTAACATGTTTATATATTTTAATCTAGTAATTCCATTCTGTAATTTTATCCCAAGGAAATAATCATGGCACAGACCAACATCTAGCTTCAAAGAATGTTCACTGCAAGAACTGTCTGTAATTGCCAAAACTGAAAACAGTTTTAATATTAAGCCATAAAAATGCTGATTAAATAAATTTTGATGCTATGGAATGCTATTTTAAGTCTCCTAGATTCCTCTTCTAAACACCATTTTGTTTCTTATTACCTCATCCCTCTGTCTTTTTGTTCTGCTTCTGGCAAGATTTCCTCAACTTCAGCTTCCAACTCTCCTGTTAAATTTTTTTAAGTTTCTACTGTAGATATTTTACTTCCCAAAATGTGTTCTTACTCTGTGATTATTCCTTTTTAAATAGTATCTTTGTCTTGTTTCAATGGTACAATATCTTCTCACCTCTCTTAAAAAAAAAAAAAAAAACACCTAAAATTATATCTAAGTTTTCTTCTGCCTTCTCCATTGTCTCTATTTTATTCCTTTTTTCTGTTTGTTTTAGACTCTAGCTTTCACACAAAAGACTTTCCTCACATACCTGATGACCCTTGACTGAAAATGTGTATTTAAACACCGACTAGAAGCCATCTATGTGTGGAGACAGAGCTTGTCAACTGGTAGATTTCATTGCAGGGTCATTGGGTGGCACCTGGTCATGGGTATAAATTCTTTTCCATGGACAGGTGAGATTTCCCTCCACTGTTCTGTTTAGAGGTTTAAGCCTGGCTGCTAATATCCTGGATACTATGTTGAGGGCTCAGAATTTTAGCATTAACCTTGATGATTTTTTTTTTAGTATCATTGATATACAATCTTAGGTTGGTTTCAATTATACAACACATGGTTCAACAGTTACCTGTATTATTAAATTCTCACCCCTTCTAGTGAGTTCACTATATATTAACATAATTAAGATGTTACAGAATCATTAACTGTATTCTTCCGGCTGTACCACCGTCCCCATGACCAACTTATATTGTGATTACAAATTATTGTGCTCCTTTATCCCTTTCCTCCTCACTCCACATGTACCCCAACCCCTCCTCCTTGGTAATAGTCTCTTCTCAGTGTCTATGAGCCTACCGCTGTTTTGTTCCTTCTGGTTTGTTTTTATACTTCACAAATAAGTGAGATCATTTTAGCCTTGATGATTTTTAATTGTTCCCATGTTTCGTTTGATTCCTCACCACCCCTGGTTCCAAGTGTGCCTGGAGTGCAGTAGTCCAAAGACCTCTCCAGAAAGTAACCCTCCCATCTTATGCAAAGGTGGAGAGGGAATAGTTGTTTAGATGCATGAAGTGGGGGAGATCTAGGGTTCTAAACACTCTTTTTAAAGACTTTAAGCCATGTACCTTCTACCTTCAGTGAAATATGATAGCTCTGATTCTACAGGGGAATTAGGCAGAAAAAATCAGCTTGCTTTTAGTTGGCTTCCCCACTGTGGACTTAATTTCCAGCCTTTCCTGTTTTGCTAAGTGAGTTATTGTATCAATTAACTATTGTTATGTAACAAATTACCCCCAAAATCCAGTGGCTTAATGCAACAGTCATTTATGATTCCTCATGAGTCTGTGACCTGGCTGCCTGATTCATGTGCTTTCAGCTGGGCCTCCCTGTCAGCAGAGCCAAGCCTGAAGGCAGTTTTGTCAATCATGGCTGAGTTCACTCCTATACCTGCAGTCTTAACTGGGCCAACTGGGCTGACGCAGTTCTGGCGCATGTATTCACTCATCTTTCATCAGATCAGCCCACAGTTGTTTATGGCAGAGATGGAGTTTCCTGGATTCAGAGGAGAAACACAGGCCTTTTGAGTTCTAGGCTGGAACTGGTAGAATTTCACTGTCCCTTTCTATGGTTCAAAGCAAAAGACAAGGCCAGTTCACTTTCAAGAAACAGAAATAGGCTCTACTTCTTGATGGAAAGATCTGCAGTCACATTGCAATGGGTGTAGATAAAGGGCATAAAGAAGGACTGTAGTTATTTTTGCAACCAGCTATCACAGCTACCTCTGATTGATCGGTTTTTCAGCACCCAGAATTTTGACTTCTCTTGACAACCTTTGTTTTTGAACCCAGTTTCCTTGTTGTGGCCTGTGCCTCCTTATTCCTTTATTCATTCATCCTCGTATGCAACCCACATTTATGGACCTCCTAGGATATCAGGCACTGTCCTGTGTGGAATAAAATCCCTGCCATCCCTCATGGGGGTTAATTTCTAGTGGATAGAGATAGACAATAAACAAAAGACATAAGTGAATTGTATGGTTTGTGTTTATTTTTATGGTTATAAATTCTATGGAGAAAAATTAAGCAAAGAAGTGGAATAGTGCTGGGCATATGCATTCTTAAATAGGATCATAATTGTCATTTTGTGAGACTTGAGGAAGAAGGAGAAGTAAGGGTACACGTTCAGTCTGCAAAGTCCAATCCACAGTGGCCCCAAGAAACATCACACATCTATTAAAAAGTATGTTATGGGAGATTGTTTGACTTCCAGGCAAGACATAGTAGAAATCTATACTATAAGGAACCCTTCCTACCCTAATCACACAGCAATGATAGATAATATATAAAAAGAGAAAAGAGAGACAGCCTGGCCACAGTCAAATATAAGATCACCATTTGGAAACCACAAACAAAACAGAAACACAAACCAAAAAGTAGGGTGAAACTGTGGATAATCTAGTACCTGAGCCAGGCTCACTGCTCAAATCTAGGGACTGGAGTGTGGTTTCCCACTCTTCTAATAGACTGAAAATGCTTCAATCCACCATTTCCTGAGCCTGTGTCTAATTTACACTCCCTGTCTTTGACGGCAGGAGACTGCAGATGCAGACGCAGCCTGGATCTAGGATCAAGTTGCCCATGGGCCTGGCAATAAGACCTACTCTCTCTTTAGTATCACCACAGGGCTGGATCCCAAAACCTCAATGTAAGGCCTGGGCTGTATTAGGGATCTCTGGAGTGTTGGATAGAGGCAACCACGAAATGACTGCCAAGGGTGGTGTGAGCCCAGAGAGAGCAAAAACCAAAGACTAAAAAAAAAAAAAGAAAATTCCAGTTCAATATGAGCCTATTATACCAAAATTCCAAAACATATGAGGAAAACGAAGAAAAATAGTAAAATCTACAATCAAGAGATAAAAATCAACCCAAGCAAAATAAAGCTGAACTACTTAAAAACAACTTTAAATACAGATGGTCTCTCACTGACAATGGTTCGGCTTAATTTTTCAACTTCACAATGGTGTGAAAGTGATAGGTATTCAGTAGAAACTGTGTTTCGAATTTTGATCTTTTAGGCTAGCAATATGCAGCACAATCCTCTAGTGATGCTGGGCAGTGGCAGAGAGCCGCAGCTCAGTTAGCCACGTCATCAAGGGCATAAACAACTGATACAATGGTTCTGTATCCAGACAACCATCCTGTTTTTCATTTTCGGTACAGTACTCAGTAAATGACATGAGATATCCAACACTTGATTATAAGATAGCATTTGTGTTAGATGATTTTGCCCAACTGTAGGAAAATATAAGTATTCTGAGGACACTTAAGTAGTGCTAAGCCAAGCTATGATGTTCTGTAAATTAGATGTATTAAGTGCATTTTTGACACAGGATATTTTCAACTTAAGATGGGTTTATCAGGACATAACCCTCTCATAAGTCAAGGAAGATCTGTATGTTTATGGTCCTCGTAGAAATTAAAAGAAGTCATAAAAACTATTTAAAAAATACACAAAAAATTATGAAGCAAAAACAGTCAGAAATGAAATCAGAACAGAGAGATAAGAAAACGAACAGTTAGGAATAAAATGAAATATATAGTCAATAAAATAAGACATTCAGTATATGACATAAATTCTGGACTGGAAAGAGGTGATGAGGGAAATAGAAGTAAGAACATAGTACTGAGAAATTTACACAGAGAACTAAAAGAGACAAATATTAAAGAGCAATTGAGAGATTAAGAGTATGGACTGAGAGGTATCAACTGGGATCTGATAAAAAATTATAGAATCAGTCCATGAAGGAAACAACAAACATTTTTGAGCACCTATTATATGCCAGACACTCTTCCAGGCACTTGGTTACATCAGTGAACAAAACAGGAGATAAAAATCCCTGCCCTTATGTAGCTTACATTCTAGCAGGAGAAGAAAGACAAACTGTATCAGGATCCCTCTAGGAAGTAGATTGCACACTCAAAAGGGGTGAATGCACACATCCAGTGAGTCTTTATTGGGTAGGACAAAGCGCCCCAAGGCTAGCAACAGGAAGCAGCCATTACCAGACACTTGAGAAGAGTGAGCCATCCCTGCGCAGAGAGGCGAAAATTCAGAAGTTCCCACAAATTTAGAAAAAGACTGAATTTTAAAGCCATGGTAATAGGTAGTGATAAGAACCAGTTTTAAACCAGTTCAAGTGATCAACAAAAACTCACTTCATTAAACATGCTTTTGCAGCCAACTACTGCCAAGCCCTCATTCGGAAAGTCAGCGAAACAAGGACAGACTCACTCCAATGAACACGCCTCTAGAGTCAACCAATCCGCAACAGGTTCGCTGAGTAACGGTACTCCACGGATGGGGCCAGCTCCCTGGAGCCTCTGAACGTCCGCCAGTCACTCAGCTCCTTGTTTTTCCAATACCCCACGTAAGATCAGTCGTTTGCTCTGCTTGGCCATGCTCTGCTCACCAGGCCAGGCTCCCCTGACAGAGGAATCTGGGGAAATACACCCTTAACTCTCTCCCCGGCATCCAATCATCTGACAGTGCCTCCTGTGGCTGAACTCAACTGTAGGCCAGAAAGTAAGGGAGATCTGTTGAGATCACCCACAGACAGCAGCTTCGTAGGGCACAGAACAGGGTGGATAATGGTGGAGAGCAGACTGGAAGGAGCAAAGCAAAGTCCCAGTGCAAAAGCCAACATAATGAGTAAGTAAAGTACATAAGTTAGAGGGTAACAGAAGAGAAAAAGAGGGATCATGAGTTCTGGGGAAGTGAGGGGAGAAAGACTGAAGTTTTCAACAGGGTTTTCAGGGTAGGTTTCATTCAGAAAGTCACATCTGAGCAAGGACTTGAAAGAGGGAAGTGAATTAGCCATTGATATTTGGGGGAAGGGGAATCCAGAAAGCAGAAACAGCTGAGGAAAAGGCCCCAAAGCAAGAGTATGCCTGGAATGCTCGAAAACTGCGGCTGGACTAGCGTGAGAGACGGAGAGAGGAGTAGGACATAAGGTGAGGGATGGGACTGGGAACCGAATCAGGTGGGTGATCCTAGGCCACGGGAAGGAGCTGGGCTTTACATCAGTTTGCTAGGGCTGCCGTAACAAAGTACTGCACACTGGTTGGCTTAACAACAGACAAGTATTCTCTCACAGTTCTGGAGGCTCGCAAAGTGTCGGAAGGGCTGGCTTCTCCTGAGGAGCCTCCCCTCGGCCGGAAGACAGTTGCTTCTTGCTGTGTGCTCACAGGGGTCCTTCAGGCTGTGGGCTACCTGTGTCCTAATCTCCTCTTCTTCTAAGGAGACCAGTCATATTGGATGAGGCCCACCCACATCCCCTCATTTAACTTGACTTACCTCTTTCACGGGCCTTTCTCCAAATATAGACACATCCTGAGGTACTGGGGTCTAGGACTTCAACATATGAATTTGGGGAGACACAATTCAGACACAAACAGGCTTTTACTCTGAATATGGGGAGGCACTGGATGGTTCTGAACAAATTTCATGATTTGACTTAGGGTTGCAAATATGGCCACTGTTTCCAGCTTAAGCTGAAGTGGAATGAGGATAAGACAGGATGCAAAGAGGCTGATTAGGAGGCTGTTTCAATAATTCAGGTGGAAAGCGGTAGTGCCTTGGTTCAGGGTGGGAGCAGGAGAGGTGATGAGCAGAGTCAGGTTCAGGTTACACTTCTAAGGTCACCAGTGGGGTTTTCTGATGATTAGGAAATGGAATGTGAGAGAGGGTAGCAACGAGGATGATACCAAGGCTTCTGCCCTGAGCATCCAAAGAACAGAACTCCTACAACTGACACTGGGTAGCCTACAAGAAGAACAGCTTTGTGGGGAAAGACATAAGGGTTAAAGTTGAGGCATATAAAGTCTGAGATACCTACTAGATATTCAAGAGGATATGCCAACAAGCTGTTGAATAAATAAGTCTGGAGTTCAGGAAGGAGGTCTGAGTTGGAGATAGAAATGTGAGAGTCATCAGAACATATGTGCTATTTAAAGCCATGAGACTGGATGAAATCAGCAATGGAGTAAACGTAGAAGGGAGAAGAGACCAGGGATTGAGTCTGAGATCACTCCAACATTAAGGCTCGGAAGGAAAAGGGAAGCCTGCAAAGGAAAGCCAGAAACAGCCACCAGTGAGGTACAAAGGACATGAAGAGATGGGTCCTTGAAGCCAAGTGAAGAAAGTTTGTCATTGAAAAGAGGCAGCCATGGTATCAAAAGCTCCTGAATGTTCTGATCACTGTTAATTTAAGCAAGACCCTTTGATATTGTCCCACAGCTCTTGAATGTTCTATTGATTCATTTTTCTCTCTTTGTGTTTCATTTTGAGTAATTTCTACTGGCCTATCTTCAAGTTCACTCACTTTTTCCTCAGCTGTTTTGAGTTTATGGATGAGACTTTTGAAGGAATTCTTCACCTCTGTTACTGTTTTACATTTATATATTTCCACGGATTCCTTTCCTATTGTTTCCATCTCTATCCTGAATGTAGCTGTTTTTTTCATGCATGCTGTCCACCTTTTGCATTAGAGCCCTTAACCCTATTAATCATAGCTATTTAAATTCCCTGTCAGTCCCAACATTTGGATCATACATGAGTTAGTTCTTTTAAATGCTTTGCCTCCTGACAATATGAGTGTGTGTGTGTGTATGTTCTTGCTTCTTTGCCTTGTCACTTTTTGTTGAAAGCCTAACACTTGTGTAGGTCAGTAGACACTAAGGCTACCAGCTTTTATCCTGCACATGGGCATGCATTTCCCTCCACAAGCTCTTTAGTGTAGGGCAGCTGAATCAATCAAGTCAGGATCTGAGCCGAGTTTGTGATTCGTTGTGGTAGTTACCGTCAGTGTACCATGAGCTTGAAATTCCTCTAGCATCGCCTGGTGTTTAGGGTGGGTGCTGGACTGTGAGAGATTTTTGCCTGAATGTCCATTCCCCATAGCTTAGGTGTTCCCTTCTCACTATATCTCTGTGCTGTTGTTAATCATGCAAGTACAATTTTATTTAACAGTACAACTTGTTTTTCTAGCTTGGTCTTGGAGGCAGGGGAAGAGTATTTCAGTTCTTGTCCTTAAATCCTCAGTCTTAGGCAGGCACTATATTCCCTGATCTTCAGGCAGGGACATCTCAGTGACCCCACCCCCCACACAGCTGCAGGTCTGAGGCTGGCTCCTGAGTCTGCCCTGCCTCAGGAACACCAGGATCTCGCAGCCCTCTCTCCACAGTTGCGCTGGGTTTCTGCAGTAAGAGCAGCAGTGTAGCGACTGGAGTGTGTTCCACATAACAGCTGGGGAGGAGGGCTGTGCCTGACCTACAGCACCAGCTCTTCCCCTCCCCTCATCTGAATCATGGCCCATGCTTTCTCAGGATTCTCATCCTGTCCCCAGTCTTTTTTGAGAGCATTGGAGAGGTCCATGGAGAAGAGCCCCAAAGGGGCTGTGAATTCCCCTCATGTCTGTGGCCCCCTGGGGTTATACATTCTCTAACTAGCTCACATTCAGCCTTTAGCAATTTGTTTAAAATCTTAGCCAAATTCTCCTTACGGTGGGCCCACCCTTATAAACAAGTGCTTGAGTCTCATTGCTCCTTGGAGACACGTGTCTTTAGATTGCAGGTGAGCTGATGGTCCTGTGATCTTAGTTTTCTGATAGGTTCACCAAAAGTTGTAAATTTGCATATTGATCTTTTTTTGTGGCTGTTAGAGTGAGAACTGCTCTTTCCAGCTTCCTACATCTGACACAGGATCCAGAAGTCCTGTTTCACTAATTTTTAACTGTGTAACTTCAGGCAAGTCACACAGGAACAGTATGCTAGAAAATCTCTAATGTCCCTTCCTGCACATATGTTCATGGCTTCATAAACAAAAGAGCTTCTAAAGAAGCCACGGTTTTATACTTACCTCATTGCTCCCTATGACAGCTGCATCAGCTAACTATATAGAAAGTAATGGGATATAAGAGAATTCAAACTCAAATTGTATATAATTTCTATCAGCAGGAGATCTAAAATCATAATATGCCCTGAGTTCCTAGATCACGCTCTATTTATTAGCTCCAAGACAGCAAACCAGTTTCAATTCAATAAGTAGCACAGGGATTCTGGAACTCATTTTCCCCTTAGTTAATTGTCATCTCTAATATTTACTTTCTTTCATGCTGAACTTTGTGGCTCCTTTAACACACTCTTGAATAGTTCCACTAATCTCTCATGTTCCCTTCTTCCCATGATCTTTGGCAACTTTGAAAAAGCCTGGAAGTTGTTCCTGCCAGAAACTGTTTGCGTCTCCTGGTTCTACAAACTGCAGAGTGCTTTATCTTGAGAGTAGCTGTTGGAAAGGCATGAGGGTAAAAGTCCCATGGACCAAACCCATCAACTTCACAGCCTCTCATCGATCATCAGAAGGGGAAAGCTAAAAGGTAGTCTTTTCCTCCTTGGATATTCCAACTTGAACAAAAAATGTTTTTAAATCCACAACCCCATCCAGCCAAAAAACATCCTCACGCTGTTCTCAAACCGTTGGCTATTGCGTGGCAGTATACACATGGCATTGATGAATCCTTGGCCTCACATTTCCTCCGACTCTCGTACAATTGATTACTGGATTTTACAGATCAGAGTTGGCTACTACATGGAAGCCAGTGTCCTGGGCTTTGGAGAGCTTTGCCTCATGCCTGTCCAGCTGCTCTTTTTCTACTTATTTTTATGTCTTACTCAAGCCCCATTTCTTTTATAATTGATGACTTTCCAGGCTTAATGTTTAGCCAGGGGAATTAACAGATAAACCAAGGCAGTGATTTCATTGCTGTGGACTCAAAACACGGCCATTACCCTGGAGAATACTGACTTCTACAGTTTCTCCTTTCTAGATTCCATTTCAATGGAGTGTGAAATCCAAGGGATTGTTAGATGGCTGAACTGGGCTGAGAGCTTTAGGCAAGAGTCACTGCTTGCTGGCAGAACTTTGCTACTTGGAGAATGAGGGAGCCACACACTTTCCCTTTAGAGGCCCCAGTGAAGACAAGTTTTTTAAAATGGCTTGACACTGAATTGGTTTGGCTTTTCCTCTCAAACAGTCCATTTGTGTTGAAACAATGTTTCCTTCTTTTGATTTACATAAGTTGTTAGGATTTGTAACTTTCCTGGACCAAAATTTTGTGACCTCTTCAAACTTTTTATTTCTCTTCTATACTGTCTCTGTTCCTCAACTTCCACTCTTTTCTCTTCCCAAATTTACACCTGCCAAGCTAACGATGGTGACTCTCCAGTGGTGGGAGACCCTCTAATGTTCACAGGAAATGCTTGAAAATAGACCAGTGAATCACTGAGAGATCAATAACCTTAATTTCAGTTTTCAGACTGGAGTAGTAAATAGTTAGTTCAGCATGACCTAAAGCATAGACTCTAAATGCACCCCCTTTCGTGCGCCCTTTCAACACAGTCCCTTGGCATATGCTCATGAGACAGCCGGAGCAAATGGAAGGAAGGCGATTCAATCTCACATGCCTTTTTCAACAGAAGCACAGGAAGTGGGGTTACAGGAGGGGAACCCTCAATCCTGAAATGAGATGCAGAGCGGAGCCCTTGTTAGGGTGAGGCTGTGAAGGTAAGAGAAAAAGAGGAGAGGCAAGAAAGAAAGAAAAAAAAAAGGAAGAAAGCATTTTGAGTACTTAAACGCCTGACAATGAAACGCCCTGGCCACCACTGCTGGGAGACAGAGATGGCCTCACAAGTCAGGCCTCCCAGCCCCAGCCTCGGCTCTGCCTCTCATCAGCTGCAGTGACGGGCAAGCTCCCTGACCACTTTGTACCTTAGTTTCCTCACCTTGCAGGGCTGATGTGAGGATTAAATGAGGTAATACCAGTTAAGAGACTAGAATAGTGCCTAGAAACCATATGTGTTGGCTATTTTTGCTAATCATCACATGTGGTCAAATAATCTGTAACGGAATCAGGATAGAAAGTGGTTCCATCCACAACATGGGCTGGTCATTCATTCTCTTATTCAGTAAACTTTTATTGGGCACATTCTATGAGAGAGTTGCTGTTATAGTGTTTGGGGATACAGCAGTGAACAAAACAGCCCAAACTCCTGGTTATAAGAAGCCTTCAAACTAGTGCTCCTGGGAGACTGACCCTTTGAAAGGGAAATGCTTATATTTTCCTTTAGAAATAAGGATTTTTGTGAAAGAGGGATGCTGAAGGTCTAAGTTTGAGAGTCAACATAAGATGAAGGCATTCAGTCATTTATGAAACAGAGTAGTCAAGAAATTGACCAACGACACACAACTGGTAGGTTACTTTTTCAATTACAGCTCCTGATTCACAAAATGCCCACCTGAAATATCTCAGTGGCAGTGCCCTGACAAGACTGTCCCATGATTTTTATCCTGTAGCTCTCTCTGGTGCCACCTTCCCTTCAGTTCGAGACATGGTTCTTCTTTCCTATTGATAGTATGGGTCACCCCATGTCCTTTCAGTCTCCCCATCCACCTTGGAGGTTAGCAAGAACTGGTTTCTATTACTTCTGGCCAAAAACCTTTACTGAGAAATCTTCACTAACTCACAGAGTGATCAGGTCTTTCCATGCCTTACAGTGCTGAGGGAGACCTGAGATGAAACTAGGTAGAAATATGGAGTCTTTATAGGTTTAAAAAAGAATGCTAAACTTCACCCAAAGAAAAGCAGAAAACCACTAAATAGTTTTAAGCATGACTGTATTAGGGTTCTCCAGAGAAACAAAACCAATAGGAGATACTCATATATGTGTGTGTGTGTGTGTATAGGTATGTATATAGATAGAAATATTTATACAAGGAATTGGTTTACATAACAAAGGGAGGTGAGAAGTCCCCAAATCTGGCCATCTGCCAACTGGAGACCCAAGAAGCCAGTCTGTAGTCGCAGTCTGAGTCTGAAGGCCGGACAACCAGGAGCACCAGTGGTGTACATCCTAGTCCAAGGGCCAGAGAGGGCTGACAGCCCAGCTCAGCAGTCAGGCAAAGGACGCAGCCTCTCTTACTCAGCCTTTTTGTGCTATTCAGGCCCACCCACAATAGGGTGGGCAATCTGCTCTATTCACTCTATGATTCAAATACTAATCTCCTCTGGAAACACCCTCACAGACATACCCAAAATAATGTTTAACCAAATACCTGGGCACACTGTGGCCCTGTCAAGTTGACATATAAAATGAACCTTCACAATGAGAGACATCAAAGATGGGTTTAGAATTTCTCTTTGGAAGTACACAGCAGTAACAACCTGATTCAAAAGGAGGGCCAGTCTTTGAGCTCCATTTGCAGAGCAAGCACTCTCTTTACTGTGCCTGTGATACAGCGCTGAGGATGATATTAGGAAGGAGTTATAGGTTTCCAGAACACACATACAGTGGCCGTCATGAAAATGCATCTCTCAGATTGCCAGCCGTGGGGAGAGTAATCGACCCATGGCCCAAGTGCTGTGCTCTGAATCTGTCACCATGTCCACCCTGAGGCCACACTCCCCATGGGTGGCTCCAAGCAAGGAGTATAGCAAGGACACTAATGCAGACCCACTCCTGTGAGACATGGGACATGATGGCGGTTTTGACTCACAGACTCGTCAGCCAAGTAGACACGTCCTTAGAACTGCACTGCAGTCTGAGACTCTTCCTACCTAACTTTCCTTCCTTCTCTCTCTCTTTCAGAGGGATCACAGTATCTCTGTCTCAGGGTTCTCCCCAGCTCTTCCAGCTTCCTTTCCTTTTCCCCCAGTTAGTCCCTTGCATATCTACTCTTGTCTTGGTATATGCTTCTCAAAGGATGCAAACTAATACAACTCAGAGACATAATCAAATTTACCATTTCAGAAAGATCACTCAGGAGGCTGTGTAAGAATGGGCTGGAGGAGTGCTGAGGTGGATCTTGGGAGACCAGATAAGAGGTATTATCAGCAAGTGAGGCAGGAATTGGTGGTGATGTCAGCCCAGGTTCACATTCAGCACAATAGATACCAGATTTCACTAAAGTGGCATAAACAACAGACATTTATTATCTCACACTTTGCAGGCTAGAAGTTTGAGATCGTGATGTCAGCAGGGTTGGTTAACAGGTACCAGATTTAATGAGGGATTTCAAGTTTCAGATCCCACCTGCCTATTTCTGGAGATGCAGCTCCTCACATCCCACCAGATCCTCACATCCCACCAGAGTATCTCAAGATCGAAAAGAAGGAGAAGTGTGTATTTGGAGGTCTTCCGTGCCTCCCCCTAAACCAACTTGGTGAAAACAGGCATGCCTCTACAGAATTTGGGATGGTTTCCTTCAGCTAGTCTTAAAATATTCTACAATTCAGATCATGTTCATGGCCCTAGCATCATTTATATGAGAGAGATTATAGCAGTGCTCTTTGTGCCACTATAACCAGAGAGGGGTCAGTGTTTTCACTGCTAACATTGTATTTCCAGAGCCATAAAACTTACAACTCCCTCAAATGTGGCATGCAAAGTTAGCCACAAACATTTTCTGAATTTCCCATAAAGACTTCATCACTCCATTCTTAAAAGTCAAGAATGGAAATGTAAGTAAAAGTTAGTATAGAATTTGTTTAACCTAAAATGGTGACCTCTATTATATAATCAAACTTGGTGAATGAAAATCTTCATGCAAAGATCTTCTACAGACATTCCATCAGAGAGTCACTAAAAAGTATAGTTGTTGGACTTCTAGAAAACCCAGTTGCTGCTCAATTTGGGGTTTTCCATGGGATAATTGCAAAGAGACTTACTTTCTTTCTGGGGAAAAAAAAAAATCCATGTGACAAGCTATCACCGTCTCTGACTTGTAAAGACAATGGAGGTGCTGAATTTAATCATCAAAAAAATGAGAAATGAGGGCAAAAATCTTGACATCAAATGTCCCATACTAATTGTTAGGCTGGAGGAAGGAAAAACAAGGACATGCAAACAGAACAGAGAGATACCATAAAAGGAGAACAGACCAGACCCCAAGGTCCATGCCTTATATGGAAAGGGGACAGCTCTTCCTGAATTCCATCCTTCTGATGTGCCAACTAAGACCCGGATGTTAGCCTTCTCCCTCTTGGAAGGAAAAAAAGTTTCTAGTTGTCTATTATGTCACCTTTAGCCAATCATACCTCTCCACGCCCCCTAGGATAGCTTGCCCACTCCTCCCCCTCCTAACCCCTTATAAGCCCCAACCTCCCTAGCGGGTGTGACTTCCCCAGCCTGTAATACCCAGATCGCAGAACATCACCCGGAAGTTGTGCTCAAATAAACTGCCTGGCCCTTTGTTGCCTCTTGTTGCCTGCTTATTTTGGCTAGAATTTATCTTACACTAATGCTATTGAGTTATTTTTTTATTCTCACCAGAGTAGACCTAAGAAAAGCAAGTGAGTCTGCTATTTGATTCTTTCACATTCATGTGGAAGCAATGTCTTAACTGCTACTGCTGTAGTTGAAGGAGCAGTGAACATATTTTAAAGCTCACTTTCCACATGGGTGGGAAGCCATTTGGCTAAAAAGTTCAGCAGTGTCTTGGTGACAGTGCAAAGGAGACGCCTCACACTCTGAGCCCTGGAGCCAAGGATGGAGGAAGTTAGAGAGTTGAGTGATGGCTCCCACCTACAGGTAGATGGGTGTTCACCATTTCCTCCAAGTCCTTGAGACCACCCACAGGTGTGAAGGCCCATGAGCAGAGCCTGAGGAATGGAGCCTATCTTCAAAACGTGCTTCCTGGGAGACTTAAGGGACAATAAGAAAATAATCTGTTGGTATATTACATCAGTTGATAAGGCTTTTGATCATTCAGATCTGCCTGGAAGGGATCAATCTTTTTGTTCCAAAGACTAAAGCAAACATACCAATCAAAGGAGGTGTTCTTTCAATGAAGGAAATTCCAGAAAGGCACAAGACTTAATTAAAATATAACCCTTTGTTTCAAGAGCTCCTTTCCCTTACAAAAGGAAATGCACCCTCTGAAGTGTATGCCGGGACAGGGGAGATAGAATTCTTCAACAAATAAAGATCTGTCTACCTTCGGGGCAACATCTTAAGGGGAGCCTAGAAGGGAATTGTGCCCGGAGTCCTATCGGACTTAACTCATCAGCACAGTCCTTCATCACAACATAAGGACTGTTATTACTTCATCATGCGGCCTGTGGGCTTCGTTAATTAAAGAATGGAAAGGTAAGTAGTTCCAACCTTTTGCTCTTGATTAATCAAAAGATGTGTTTGCCAACTACAAGGTGCTGGGTATTAAGTATTTAGTCTACCTTCTGTCAGTGAAAAAACTCAGCTGTTTGTTTGAGATCATGTGAACAATACAGCAAATGCCTGGCTGTCCTTTTATTTCTAAAATTTAAATCAGTTGCATTGGCCTGACTGCTGACTACAACATAGTAGTAGCTAAAGAAAAATAAGAAGTTGTCCTGCATCATCTCATCAATATAAATAAAACTTTATTAAAGAAAAGGTCCATGTTTAAACTTCTGTGGGTATTTGTAACAGTACTAGGTAATCAGAGGACACTGCACACAAGGACTGGGACTGACATTTATTGAGTGCCTATTATGCCAAAACCCATGCTCTCTTTGTTATTTCATGTTGCTTTCCTGTTCACTTGACTTACTAAACTTCTAACATTAGGGGCATTCCTCATGTTAAAACATTCTCTACACTTTAAATAGAAATGTATTTCCTGGAAGGAAAACATCAACATCCTCAAACATTACACCTTAGCATAGGAAGCACCTCAGAGAATAAGCAGGGCACTAGTATTTCCTTTTGGAGGGAATTTAGGAAAAGCCTGGAGCAGGAGTGGCAAATAGGTTTTATCTAGTGTGCCAGCCCTCCACAGTCAGTACTGACTGTTGCCCAGAGCTCTGTTTTGAGGAGTCTGGAGGTAGAGAGTCAAAACTCTATAGGAAAGAGGATTGCAATTGCGTAGGGATACCTGCCTTGCTGGAGGCTCAATAGCAAGAGGGAAGGGCTCCAGAGCTCTGCCAGGAAAACCCACCCTGCAAGAGCACTGAGGAAGAAATAGGGGTATAAAGCGAAAATTGTCCCATCTCTTAATAAAAACCCAAATCTTTTATCTCTATAAGAGAATGTCCCTTGAGGTGTGTGGCCAAAGCCCAGAAAAGCCTCTACTGTTCATTCATCTTCCAGATTCATTTCCCCATGGTGACCAGTGAGGAGTCACATCCTGTTCCTGTCCACTTAATAAATACTCTGGCTCATGTGTAGCTGTGTGACCCTTCTCTCAGTAGCCCATAGCACAGATGAAATAGGTTGGCTTATTCAAGAAAGACATCTCTGAGAGCAGTTAGATGATAATAAGGACAGAGACTTCCTAAACGTTTTTGTGCCGTGGAAGCCTTTGGTGCTTTGGTGAAGTCTTTGGAACATCTTGTGAGAATAATGTTTTATGGTTTTGGGGTTTTTATCCTTTTTTTAAAATTTTGGTATCATTAATATACAATTACATAAGCAACATTGTGGTTACTAGATTCCCCGCATTATCAAGTCCCCACTTGGTACCCCATTACAGTCACTGCCCATCAGCATAGTAAGATGCTATAGAGTCACTACTTGTCTTTACACTATACTGCCTTACCTGTGCCTCTGCTACTACATGAGAATAATGTTTTTAAATGTGTGAAATAAAATATTTCAAAGGAAATCTGTTGTTATGTTGAAATATAATCAGGAAAACATTACAATAAAGCAAATGCGATCTATTAACATATGGCTTCTTATTAATACCTTAAATAACAAGGCAATACATTTAAAGTGTAGGCAATCTAAAGTTAAATTTTATTTTTGATGATGTTATTTTTAATTGTAACTTTAAATTTTTTTAACATAAAGTTAAATTTTATTTTTTTAAGTGTCCTGCAGGCTGTTGATCTTACTTTGACTTGGAACATTAAACTCCGCTGTGGTCCTTATCTTACCTCCTTCCACCTATTGATGAGGGAATACTAGAAAGCAACGTAGATGTCTAAATCACCAAGGTGAGAATACCCAACCCCAGTGTTTCTTGGCCAAATGACCACTAGGCAGAGAGCTACCCAATTGTTAGCCAACTATCTTGCCTGAACATCTGTAGACTTTGATCCTGTGTAATCTAGCTACAGATTTAATAACAATCACAATTTCAAGGTAGTAATCAGCATAACTAATATTTAGAGATATCTGAAACTATACTGTGGCATCAAAATATCAGTGATTTGTATTGGTGAAAATGCCTTTGATAGTGCCTCAATTTCTGAGGTTTGTTCCTGTGGTAGATGGAAATATTAGCTCCAAGTTTCCACCCCGTCTGTATTCACATTTTATGTTTGTAACTTTACAGTTCTTCTCCCAAAATTCTGAGTTCACTTCCCACCCTACACTTTGGACTCAGCCATGACTTGCTTTGGCCAAAGGAATATGGGCAGAAGTGCCTGTGTGCCAGGTCTGAGCCTAAGCCTTAAGAAGCTTCTTCATATGTTTTCACTGCTCTTAATGCATTCTCCATTACCATGGGAGGCTTGCCCAGACTGGCCCACTGGTCTAAGGAGAATAAAAGACATTTGGCACAGAACTGCCTAATCAACCTACAAAACTGCAGGAAACAGCAGAATCAGTCAGCTGAACCCACTGTAGATTAAACAGCTCACTAATGCATGAGGAAACCTAAGATCAGAAGAGCTATTACAGCTGACCTACCAATGTACAAAACAAATGCTTGCTATTGCTATGTCACTGAGATATTTTTGTGAATGTTTGTTATACTGCAATAGCTGACTGATAGACTATATTCATATATTTTTAATTGAGGTATCATTGATACACAATCTTATGAAGATTTCATATGAGCAACATTGTGGTTTCAATATTCACCCACATCAAGTCCACGCCACCCCACTGCAATCACCATCAGCATAATAAGAGGCTATAGAGTCATTACTTGTCTTCTCCATGCTATACTGCCTTCCCTGTGACCTACCTATATTGTGAGTGATAATTATAATGCTCCTTGATCCCCTTCTCCCTATATTTGTAATTTAAGGTAATGCTAACTTTCAGGTAGATCCTGTAAAATCTAGTTTGAGGTTAATAAACATCAAGGCGCAATGTTTTCTAACTCAAATTCATGAACCTTCCTAAAGCAGACACCCACAGATTAAGTTCCAGAAAGCTGTCAAAATAAAAACAATTACTGAAGCCTGATGAAGCTATCAAAAGAAGTATAGCAACAATCCTAGAAAAGACAACAGTATGATAACAACAAAAATTAAGCCTATGTTGTTATTTTATAGATTTAAATTGATTCATATATTTTTTATTATGTATGTTTTCACATTTTTATTAGATATATAAATTAAATAGTGTTAAAGTATAATTTTAGCTATTGTTGTCCACATTAAGACAAAAGCAAACATGCACACAAAAAAAGCTCTGAGCATTAATAATCTGTCATTACTCCTTTTCTATGAGTTTAAGCCCAATTCTTGCCAATCTTCCTCCTCTGAATACTGACAGGGTAGAGTTGGGGGAGACCCTCCCTCCCCAAGTCAAACATCCACCTCCTTTGTTATCCCAGGAGGAATGAACAGGAAAAACTATTCCCTTCATTTAAAATCTTAACCCCAACAATCAAACACACAGAAGAATCAGACCCTAGTTGTACATTTCAATAACTAGAAGAGTGTCTAGATAACGTGACTAAGCAGCAGGCAAATTTAAAAAAAAAAGAACTTCTGGAGAGGAAAAATACAGTAACTGAAATCAAAAACTCAGTAAAGGGTTTCAACAACATATAGACATAGCTACAGAAAGAATTAATTAATTGGAAAACAGAACTGAAGAAATTATCTAAAATTCAACCTAAAGAGACAAGTGATAGGAAAGATGAAAAACAGATTAAGATATATAAAAGATAGAATGAGAAAACAATTTTCAAAATACTGAAAGAAGAGAACCTAGCGCTTCCTGATATTCATATATGTGGACACAATAAAAAATACTCTCAGCCATTCAAGGTCTCAGAAGAATAGTCACACTAACACTCACATTGGAGAAATGTGTTGGATAAAGTCTTTAAAAGGAGAAAAAAATCTGAGTTATTTTATAAGATATATGAAGTAAATTTATTTAAAAATGTTTAAGAAAAAAAGATATTCTACTGAGGCCTTCAAGGATACACAAATGCTTGATTCCAATTTCATATATTTTAAAAGGAATTTAAAATTTTCAGTGAAACCACCACCATCCACATTACAAAGTGTTTTATATCACAAATTTTATCATACCAGAAACCAACATTAGTCCACTCATCAGGCCATTGATTGACTTCAGAATAAGTAAATATTATGAATTTAAATTATAAGATACATTTATAGTAAAATAGATGAATAAATATCTTGTTAGAGTTTTTTGTAATTTTTAGAAGTTAAGTTTGAAGAAAAGAAAATATATATACATATACATAAAAACCTTAACTAGCCTCATATTTCTATATAATATCTAACTGATGAGGTCAGGATGAAGGAAGGCAGAGAGTTTTGAAAGCACAAACTCTGCAGACTTTTCGTCTTATTGGGGGAAGATATGGATTTCTTATTTTCTTAAGTAAAAAGAATTAAAAAGAAACAGAAAAGGTAGAGCAAACTAAAATAATAACCAAGCAATAGCAATGGATCCAATAGATCAGTAATTACAATAAGTGCCAGTTCAAAAATAGAAATTGTCAGACTGGAGTGCTAAAGTGTGTATATGTATGTGTGTGTGTGTGTGTGTGTGTATTGTTTGGAGGAGACATCTTATCTTCACACTAGAAGACATACCCTGCTCTCTACATTCCTTATTATACATGCAAGTGGGCAAGTTTATTTTTCTATACTTCAATTTTCTCATAATATGTAAAATAGTGTACCAGTTGAGATGCCTTTGTCTACAAGTAGTAGAACCCCACACCCAAAAAAGGATTAAACAATGAGGTTTATAATCACGCACACAAGTACAAAGATAGGAGGCACTTCCCTGTATCCGTTTTGCCCTCATGCTCGCTCCGCATATGATCACAAGAAAGCACCCACATGGCATCCTGTACAGACGAGCCATGTAGAGCCACGGAAGAGGTCCTGTCCTCTTCTGAGATACCTTTTAAAGAATAAAGAAATCTTTCTCAGAATCTTCCCAGCAGCCTTCTCATCACCCTTCATGGAACAGAATTTTATCTCTTGTTCATGTCTAATCAATTTCTGTCAAGGATAATGGAAAAGCAATGACCTACCAGGATTACCCCTATTGCTGAGGAATGGGGACATGTGAAGGACCTCTCTCATATGAGGGAGGTAAACACTCAAACAAACTGAATCTCTATCAGTGAGAAGAAAAGGGGGAGAAAAAGTTGTTACATAGGGGACCAACAATGGTCCGTTACAAATGGGGATAGGAATATCTTCCCAACAGAGTTGATTTGAGAATAATATTTGAAAGTCCATGGAAAGGGTCTGGCCCAAAGAACAGAGTTCATGAATATTATTCTTTCTTTCCTCTTTCCTTTCTTTTATCCCTTTTCCTCCAGTTACAGTCTGAGCTTCTTTTTCTTTCCCCATTTACTGGTTTAAGGGATTAAAACTACAGTATGTTAAGTAGCAGCCTGAGAAAAGTCCCATGGTGCTCAACTCACCCTTGAGCTGGCAGAAGAAGGTTACTTCCAAAAGCCACAAGGCTAATGTTCAGCTGCTTCCTGGGGATTCCAGCAGGGAGAGCATTGAAATAGTGCAGGAGATCCTATTAGCAGCAGCCTGCTCCTCATGAGCATTCTTTACATGACTATCCGATTATTCATCCTGTACAGTCAATGTGGGTGCAGGTTTCTGGTAACTAGATTTTCTGTTTAGTCATTGTCATAACTTATTCTTAAACATTCTGTAGGCTTATTGTATGATTAAAGTGACTACACATGGAGGTAGTTCAGAGTTTCAAATTAGAACCCTATAACTCATGTATACACACATAATTTTAAAGAGAGAATGGCACACTTAACACTGAAATATAATTATTTAAAATACTAAGTATATCAAACTACAGCAAAGTAAAGAATCAAATTTCCATTTTTTTTGGTGAACTGACTTCATAGATTGGGGAACATAGTATATTGTTACTAACAAAATAGTAACAAATAATAGTTATGACCTGTTGAAAGTTTGCCAGAGGACAAGCAATTGCCTCTGTGCTTAACATTTATTAATTGATTAAACTTAATTTAAATGGATTTGTTTAGTTGACATGAAGAAACAGAGACACCAGGATTAAGAACCTTACTCAAGTTCATGAGTTATAAAGCTAGAATTTAAACTCAAGCAGTCTTATTCCAAAGTCTACTTTCTTAACCATTTTTTTCTAAAGAAAATCCTATTGTATGAGAAAGCTTGTATTATCTTTGCTAATACTTGTACCATAAAAGTAATTAACTGATCAAGATCTAATAAAGACTGAAGAACTGAAGAAACAAAGTTTTAGCTGTTATTAAAAGAATGCCAGAAGACCAGCATGATAGGACCCTGAAAATTTTTTGATGACACTGCTTAGCAGACCTTCTTCTCAAGTCCCAGAGGAACAACTGGTTTTGCATAAAAAAACTTAGAGAGGATATAAGTCAAGGCGACAGCAATGTAGTGTTTTGCAAACACCACATACCCTTTTCAATCAGAACACAAATAGGAAAGGTAGGACTTACAAAATAACCTCCCATTAAATTCAGACTTTTTCTAGAAGACTATGAAAGTTCTTTCCTCTTTGTTTTCAGAGAGATGCTGTAAACTGAGGGAGGAGACTTATGAAAACTATATTGGATGTAAGGTGTGAGAGGAGAAGAGTCAAGGATGAGTCCAAGGATTCTGGACTGGGCAACTGGAAGAATTCAGTGGCCATTCACTGAGATGCAGAAGTTACTTAACTTTGTAACTAGTGAATATGCTATTCCCACATGGAGGAAAAATAATCAATAGACTAATTCTAATACACATGAGGTTGTCAGTCACTAATTTTTTTCTTGTTTCTTAACAAACATTTATTGTGTCTACAATGTGCTAGGCTTTGTGGTAGGTATTCAAATCCAAAGACGTAGTGACTTGACCAAGAAATTTAAAGAGACAGGTTGAAACCTGAAAGGGGACTTAAAGGCATTAGAATAAAACTGCCTTTTAGGAGGTTTGCTTTGAGGCAAGGAATCTTGCTCTAATTTTCTAAAATTAATTAAGTAACCAGCCTCTTACTAGCTGTGTGGTCTTGGGCACATTTAAATCTTCTGGACTGTAATTTTCTAATTAATCATCAAGGATAATGGATATTCAATAATTACTGCTTTTCTTCCCTCCCTGATACTTATACATTGTTAATGGCCCCAGGTTTAAATTCAGGCATAATCTTGCTTGTTTGTCTGTGAAGGAAATTATGGAAAATCAGTTTAACTACCCAGAAACTCTATGGGGATGATTTCAAACTTGAGTATTTCTTAGAAGTCTCTTCTGAGAAGGGGACTAAGTCCCTGCTCCTCACCCACTTGGTCTCCAGCCAGGGTCCTGCTCAAGGGTCACACAAGTCCATGACAAAGGCACATAAACACACAGAAGAATATTTGCAACCAGATCCCATGTGTCAAGATACAGCCTTGAGCAGAAAGGAATGGACCTCATCCTGTGGGGCAGTGAGCATGTACTTTCTTAAGAGCCAAGTTCCCACAAATGTCTGAAGGCAGAACCCAGGGTTTGCTAGAGTTTTTTTATTCCTCCTTCGCTCCATGATCTGGAAGGACAGCCAGGTCCTTATGAGCCCCAGGAAACCAGAGACAATTGCAGCCAACAAGATAGCTGGAGGGCAGCACCCTCTACCTCCGGGAGTACTCACAGACTCACCTATAGCCCCTAAGTGCAAGCTGGGTGAGAGCATGCAGGTCCATTTAAGTAACACATTCCTCCCAGGGCCTAATAACCATAGGTGCTTCTAGGGGGAGGAAATGGAACAGAGGGATACAGGTGGGATTCTTTTCTCCATTTAAATGATTTTGAGCATCTATTACGTGTCCTGGAGACACTGTAGGAGCAAACTATGTAATATGTGCCCTCTGGAAACTCATTTTCTATTAGGGGACTCAGGTAATACAAAACATTCATTTTTTTAATGCTGTAAGGTTAAACAGTTATAAATGCTAATAATACATGTCTATCACACAATATTGTAACTGCCTACTTATTTATCTGTCTCTCACTAGAATGGGAGCAACTTGAAGGCAGTTGAGGGCAGGAACAACCATCAAACTTGTTCCTAACTCAGGGCCTTCACACTTACTGTTCCCTCAGCCAGAACACTTGTCCCCACACTTCACATAGCTCTTTCAGCAAAGTGTGCTAAAATTGAGCTTCCACAGAAGAGCCTTCTCTGATAAGTCTACCAAAGGCACCTTCCACCACAGGTCATGAGCTCCTTCCTTGACCTTATTTTTCTGCATGCATGGCATGTATTATAACACAGCACAGTATGTATGTATTTGCTTACTGTCTATCTCCCCAGTGGAAAGTCTGCTCCAAGAGAAAAGGGACTTTCTCTCTGATTCCTCATGTACCATAGCACCTAGCGTAATGCCTGATACAAAGTAAAGGGCAATTTTCTGACTGGTTGAAGGAATAAATGCTACACCAAACCAGGTGCCTAGCAGAGTATCACTAATACTCTCAGGGAGCACCTGTATGTGTGCATGCATGTGCACAAAGGAAACGATGACCTGTGTGCGGACAGTCACAGCACAGCCCCACCACGATCACTCCAGAAAGATGAGGTAGCAGGAGGAGTCTGGACTGCAGGGGTGGGGGTGTACCAACAGAGCATGGGGAGGCTCCTGCCCTGACCCTCACATGGAAGGGGGAGAAGAGAGAGGGCACAGCCTTGGCCCGAAAAGCCTTTCTTGCTTCCTTTGTTTCCTGTGCCAGGGAGGTAGAGAGAGAGTATGGGGAACAGAGAGTACCAGTATAGTTTGAAATGAGACACTGTCTCTGAGACAAACGGAATACTTGCAGGCAGGGAAGAAACAGCTCAGCAAAGGAAGACTGCTCTGGGTTTCCAGATATCCTCGGGTTCAAACCTGAGGTTGACTCATATTCAGAACAAAGCCGTTCACTCTCCTCTTCCCTTTCCCATTCCTGTTCTGAACATGGGTTTCAGGGTCACCTAGGAACTTCTCAGAGTGACAACACTCAGAGGGCAGGACTTAGGCTGGGAATGCACTCTGTATAGCAGGGCTCACCAAAGACTTTGTAAGAAGAACTTGGCAGATAAATCTTTCTACCAAACATATATTCTTCCCCTTTTACAGGGGAGTCCTGTGTTCTGAGATGCAATTGGAAGAGAGGGTGTCTACATAGCTGGTGCTCAAACAGAAGCTACCTTTCCCAGCCTCTTTGCCTCATGTGCGATTTTTCATTTTCTTGGTCGTTTTAAAAAAACAGCACAGTCTCTTCATACATAGTTTCAAAATATAACAGCATTTTCTTTTTATCACTCATAGTCCACCACACAACAACACCATTGTTAACATTTTGGCGTATTTCCTTCAAGTCTTTGTTTTTAGACAATTAGTACTGTATTGAATATATAATTTTTAATTTTGCTCTTCTCATTTAATATTCTCTCACAAGCTTTTTGTCACACCATTACAAGTTCTTGAAACCATCGCACTTGCTTCAGGGGAGTCCATCATGTATTAATTCATCCTGGTGTTGGATGATGACTTTCCTTGAAGTTCTGAGTGGTTCTGGGTTCTGTGCTGACTGAGACAAGGACGTGGACGGAATGGAATGTACCAGAACTGGCAGCACCACCCTCCCAACTGAGCATCCTGGCTACCAGGAGAACAGATGTGTTGGTGAAAGCTCAAGGAAACAGGTGACATCTTGTAATCCTACTATGTGAAGCTTCAAGACCTGCTACTCCATCTTGATCTACTGTTTGAAGACTGCAGTCAGATCTAGCAGTGCTCCAGGTACAAAGAATGGTGGAAAAAGTACCAGGACGACAGAGAGAGAAGGTGGGAAGGGAAGCCACAACACAGTCCTATCCTGATGTATATCAATTAGGGTTATAAGCTTTTTAACTGTTCTAGTAGTTCAATACACTGCAACAACCTCAACTTGGGAGGCTTTCTTTGCATTTATGACAACCACCTGGGATTCTGTGTGCCTTCAGAGCACTGGGCGCCACACTGAGAGCACCACATGCAGCTACCTTTATGGTGGAATGGTTGGCCCAGGTGGCCTGAGGGTCTCTCTAGTCTTCATGGTTTGCTAATGTGCAGTAGTGATATTTCCTGCACTATTTACAATGTTTTTCATTGGGTGGGTCTTTTATTGTTGTTTTGTTGTGTATTAAAACATACATGCTGTGTATTGTTAAGTATGCTGCTATTTTTGTACAGTCTGAGAGCTAAGAATGATTTCTGTTTTTTAAGGGTCATAAAAAAAGATACACATATACCAAATCATCATGTTGGACATTTTAAATATCTTACAGTTTCATTTATCAATTATATCTCAATAAAGAAAAAGTAAATAGCATTTTTTGGCAAAAAATTGGGGGCCAAAAAAGAACACAAGACAGAGACCATATGCATCCCACAAAGCCTAAAATATTTACTATCTGGTTCTTTATAGAAAAAGCTTCCTGACCCTCAAGCTAAATGATAACTAAACTCAACTCCAAATTTCAGTGGCTTTACACAATACAGGTTTTTTTCCCTTGCTATGTAGTAGCCCACCATAAATCTCCCTGGCTGACAGGAGGCTCCTCTCCACAGAGTGATTCAGGGATCCAGGCTTTTTGTGGCTCCACTAGCCCCTAAAGTCTCAGTGTACCCTGTATACAGTAGAACCCTGGAGAAAAGTACATTGGAAAACACACATCTGTTTCTTAAAATCCCAGAAGTGATACATACTAGCTCACTTTTATTTACATGAAGCACTCATGATCGCACATGAGGCAAAGAGGCTGGGAAAGGTAGCTTCTGTTTGAGCACCAGCTATGTAGACACCCTCTCTTCCAATTGCATCTCAGAACACAGGACTCCCCTGTAAAAGGGGAAGAATATATGTTTGGTAGAAAGATTTATCTGCCAAGTTTCAATTGCATATATGCCTACGCTTTGCTATGTTTAAAATAATTATGCATTAATAATTTCAATGGACATTCCATTTTTTACCTACAAGAAGTATAGCTTCAAGGAGTTTTTTTAAAATAAATTACTCTTGTAATTACTCTTGCAGTGGAGTGGCCTTTAACTTATTACAACCATGAGAAAATCAGACAAGTATTAATTGTGTCAACACTGAAAACAAAATCACAGAGCCAGAATTTGTGATTTTTTCCACTGCTCCAAATAAGGAGTTCTCCTAATTGAGAATCTCCCACCCTTTGTAAATTACAAGAGTAGTAAATGAAAAAGAAAAATTGCTTGATGCAATTCTAATATCACTGCAGCTCTGCACAATTCTCCTCTTACACAAATGTATCAAAAGCATTTACCTAATGCTCGGGTAAAACACTGATGCCCTGCTCGCTCAGTATCCTCTAGACTAAACAAGGTATGCTGTTCCAGAAGCAAGGGATTGTTGGAAAAACCTTTTACTCCCAACAGCTATAGATCATACCTTCATCCCTGTGGTGCAAACCCTCATGCCTTACGTGTAATTATGACTTAAATGGCCCCTTCATGAAAGAAGGGGATCACACAACAAGAGAGTCCACTAGAGATGAACTAGGATCATAAGAGAGCTTGAAAATCTACTCATGTGCTATCAGGTAAGGAAGTCATTTCGGTTTTTTTAAGTGCAGGAAGTATGTGTGGAAACTTTCAGGTTGAAAAGATCAGGTACATTTGCACATGCCCTCAGTGGTGGCATTTATGATAAAGACACAAGATTAAGAAGCCTAGGAAATTCTTCCTGTGTGAGTACTGCACAGTGACAGTCAATTCTTCTCTGAAGGGGGGAGGTCTGGAACACTCAGAAAAGCAGCAGTCTAAACTGGTATGAGGGAGAGAGAAAAAGAAACTGAGTCACAAGGAGAGTGGAGTGAGTAGTAGGGGATAGTGTGTCAGAAAAGCTTAAGTCTCAGAGTCTGTGTTCCAGAGGTATTGCTGGGTCTGCTTCCAGAGCTGCTATTAAGTCTTGAGAAGACTGAACAACATTCTACAGAGAAAACTGAAAAATATGCAGGAATAGTAGTGTTAGAAATGCAAACTTTTTCTTCTTATATTAAAATATCTTTCTCAACTTACAATAGAGTTATGCCCCAATAAACCCATCGTAAGTTGAGAACATCATTAAGTCGGAAAGGCATTTAACACACCTAATCATAGCCGAGCCTAGCCCAACTTAAATGTACTCAGAACACTGACATCAGTCAACATTTGGGCAAAATCATCTAACACAAAGGCTATTTTATAATCACGTGCTGACTACTGCATGTTATTTATTGAATATTAGCTGAAAGTGGAAACAGAATGGTTGCATGGGTACAGACGGTTGTCAGTGAGTCAGTTGTTTACCCTCGTGACTGCGTGGCTGACTGGGAGCTATAGCCCATGAAAGCATATCCTACTGCATATATCACTAGTCCAGGAAAACATCCAAATTCAAAATTCAAAGTATGGTTTCTACTGAATGCATATTGCTTTCATACCATCATAAAATTGAAAAACCCTCAATTGAACCATTGTAAGCTGGGGACCATCTGTATTAATTTGAACCCATAGTGACATTTCCTTACTACTTTATTATAATTGCTAAGATGTTCATATTTATTCAGCTAGCATTTTAACATGGTAAAATCTTGAAAGGATATTGATTTTTAGTGATTTTTAAAATTTTATAACTGTGAAACCAATACATTGTCATGCAAAAAAATTAAAACTCAATCAACCATACAGAAATAAAGGGCCTCAGTGTTTATGTTAGCAAATGATGACATCATTTAAACACTTAGATACTCAAATATTTTGATAAAAAGAAAAGTGAAACTCTAGAAAAGTTTATAAAGAGAGGAGCAAAACCCTACAGATGCACCCACTACTCTACCACCACTCATTTCTATTCCCCAGAGGCAGGTGTTGCTCTCAGTTCCTTGGGAAGCCTGTCAGAAATGTCATCTGTATTCTGATGTGCATTTTTCCTTAATTTCCCTACATAACACTGGTTTGATCAGTCCTGGGATGTCCTGGTGACCTCCTGCTTTTGCTATGTTTTTAGTCACTAGGCGTACTCTGAAGGCACCAATTCTCCAGAGCAGTGCCCTCCACCATGTTGGCCTTAGGCAAAATTACAGTGTGAACCAGTTGTCTTGGAAACTCTTCTTCGTCATGCTGTTCCCTCCAAGTGTCCCATCACTTCTCAGGACAACTTGCACTGCCCAGGGCCACGCCTCTCCCTCCTGCCCAAATGGGCCTGTCCCCAGGACTCTGCACCTCCTCAAGTCATCAGTGAGACACACCAATTAATACTGGATTGTGAATAAGAAAGCTTTCTTTTCTAGATTACCTCTTCTAAAGGATAGTTTCATTTTAGAAAAAAATGACATAGTTGACTCAGAAGAATAAATCTGTAATAGCGGAATTTACCATTGATAGTCAATATATATTTGTTGTGTGGCTTCTAGGTGCCAGACACAGAGCTGTGGTGCAGAAACTTTAAGACGGGAGGAAACCAACGTCTACTATGAATAGATTCCTGGGCCTATTCCAAAAGGCATAGCATGACAAAAACAGTTGCTGAGGAGGGGGGCAGCAGGGAGGGGAGAGGAAATAATCCAAAATGATAGTAACAGGCTCTCCATGAGTTGAAACTCATGGCTTCTCTTTGTTTTTAGTTCCCATCTTGTGGGAAAATTTTCCTGTTTTCACTCTGTCAGAGACCAGATGGAAGCATGATTTATGATTCACAGTTTATGAAGCTAATTTAATATTCTACCACGCTTCATGCTCTATCATGTTTCCCACATTTGCGGTATTTTTTCTTCTGGGACATTTGTCACAAAAAGAACTCTGGGATATTGGAATGGGAGACATTGTAAAGTAGGGGGTTCTCCATGCACCCAACAAACATTTATGGGCCCTTAGTAGGCCAGGCACTGCTCTCAGAATGAGGGATCCCATCTGCAAGTCAGAAAGGTCTTTGTGTGTGATGGAAAAAAATACTGAACAAGTAAATAAGTAAACAAGGTCATTTCATGGAAGTGCCTTGAAGAAAATAAAGCAGGGCAATGTTATGAAGAGTAACTGGGGTGAACAACATTAAATAGAGAGCTCAGGGAAGGACCCCCCAGGAGGTGACGCTGAAGAGGATGCCTAAACAGTGAAGGAACGAGTTCTTCTGAAGTCACACGGAAGTGTGTTCCAGGAGGAGGGAACAGAAAGAACGAAGGTCCTAGCCTGAACGAAGTTGGGAGTGCACAAGGCACAGAAACGAGGCCCACGTGGTGACATTCACCAGACCCCCATACCTTCCCACCCCTGCTTTCTATCCAGCCATTGACACTGATGCCACCGGGGCCACAGCCAGGATGTGGGCTTTATGATGTTTGGTGCCTCATGTAAAATACTTCCTGGCTCCAACTGAGAAGCTTCAGTGCGGCTCTGGTGGAATTCCATTCCCCGCTTCACTTTATGGCTCATGGGAAGCCAAGTACTAGAGTGATTCCAATAGAAAACAGCCTTCAAGTCTGGGGACAGAACCAGACACAAATGGCAAACGATCCTCCGAGGGCAGTGGTGGTGTTTTTCCTCTGATTAAACTTGTTTGTAGGGACAAGTCAAAATTGTTTTCTTGTGATTATTTCTGATGAAATAATCACAGCAAAGAGAGTATATTCACAGCAACTCAGTTTGTGAACTTTCAGTCTAGTGTTTGAATGAAGAAATAAACTGTTTGGGTCACAGTGAATGAACTTTACCAATACCCTGAGTCCATCACACCTTATGCACAATTGGTGAAACTTTTAAAGTCTTTGAAAACCAGATCTTTTTCATAACTCATCTGGCAGCAATGCCTGACCAGAAGTAATTTGAGGTTACTTACAGTCTTTATTTATCACAACTAGTGCAAATATTCATACATAGCCACCTAACAGCAGAGATATTAAAATGCTTAAGTAAAAGTTGGTGCCCTAGGATCACTGGGGGTGTTATATGATATATCTACCATTTTTCCTAAGTAAAGTAAGAAAAACTATGAATTCTGAAAAACATCTAGCACAAAGTTTGCAAAAACAAGCTTACACTCATAAATTGCAGACTATTTTCATAATCCTAACACATTTTATTATTTATTACTTGACTATTTTATAATCTTAACACAACCAGCCAATATTTTAATGAGTAAATGGTCAGAGAAAAAATGACTAGTTATCCAGTTCCCATGCATGATAGTGGACTAAGCTGGGCCTTTCCCACTGGTATGTATTACATGCATCGAAATTGCCCACCAAATTCTAAGCTGCACAAGAAAGAACCACTTTAAAGGTACAGTATAGTCATGACAACACTGTAAACTTTTATCCTAGCATCTGTTTGAAGTAAGGAGCTATTTGAGTCCTCAGTGTATCCTAATAAATGTTATATCCCCAGCAGAGAGCACAGTAACTAGCACATGATGGACACCTAGTAAATAGTTTTTGAGTAATTGTTCCATTCTTAATACTTGGCCACACTGCTACCCACCACAATTGCTATCTTGAATGAAAACTAAATATCAAATCCGAATGCCATTTCTTCTGAGTTCTCTGCCAAGCCAAGTCGGATGCCCTTCAGACAGATGTTTGCCATTCCTGAGACTTGCATGACTTTCTGATGGCAAGAAGAAGCAGGTTTCCTGCCAAAGCCCAATTTTTATTTTGGGGAGAATCTGCTAGCTCTACCCACCCCATCACCACCCACCACACACACTTTTTTTTTTTAACAAAAAAACACTCAATTTAAAAGAGCCCCATGACTCTCTGATCCAAGGAAAACGTTTTGAATCATTAACAGTCTCTACCAGCAACCCTAATGAATCTGAATCTGTTTTCAAGTTCTAAGTCTTAACCCTTTTTTTCTTGCTTCCACCAAAACTCTTATCAATGCATATCAACTGAGAATATACACTTGGTCACCACGCTTGTTCTTCTATTGAGTGAGCCAAGCTGAAGGTCAGCAGGACCCCCCGTTTCCCAGCTGCCAAGGCCACAGCTCCTTCCCCTCCTGCCCTGCTCCACAGCAGGCCCAAGAGAGTCCAGCAGTTCTGGCAAAGACTCCCGTATGTGAACCACCACAGTCATTTACTCCTTCAAGCTGAGAGACACTGAGAACTGTCTACCACTGCTCACCGTGACAAAGAACGTGGGCTCAGCTCTAAAGGCAGCGGCCAAATCCATGTGGACTATAGAGAATGAAAGGGGCATATTTGATAGGTCTTATGGTCTTTAAAATAGCATACCTGGGTGTTTATTTAAGCAATAACCAACAGGGAAATTTTTAAGGCACTTTAAGGCCTGGGAAAATATGACTCTCACTAGTCAGATTCTTAAGTGAGAAGAATGACAGTTAATGGGATTTAGAAATGTTTTCAGATTTAACAGTAAACATCTGCTGAGTTCTTTGAATCTTATTTTGTCCTTTTTTTTTAAATGTAAAAAAGACACAGAAAAGCACTAAAAAAATAAATAATTCCTGCCTCCCAGATATAACTACAGCTAAAATCTTTATTTTTCCAAAAATGCAATATTTCTGAGTGTAACCTGGAAAAAACTCTGTAGGGCCCCAACAGGTCCCCACACGAATGCACACACTGCTGACAGTGGTTTGGTGTGTATGTGTGGGCACTTGACGTGCCCAGGGAGGTCCACCAAGAAAAGCTCCAACTGTGCAAGACTGCCAGGCTCACTGAGAAAGAGGAAAAGGAAATGGGACGGACAGTCAGCACCCCAGGCAACAGACACTGAAACAATTTTGCCTCATTTCCTGAATCTGAATGTATTCTGTTCTGGGGTACTCCCACAGGTCTCTAGCAGGCTAGCTATAAAATTGAATTATCAAAGTATTATTTTGGCTCTAAGGTTGGTTGAAACACCTGTCGCTTTGGGAGACAAAAATGTCCTTCCACCTTGATTTGGAAAGAGCTGTAACTGTTGGCCAAGCTTGGTGGGAGGAGCATGGTACCTTCTGGAGCCACCCGGCATGGCAGGAGCTCTGCAGAAACAGTGGCCCCAGTCCCAGGGAAGCGGGCAGAGCTGGGGCAGAGCTGGGTGGGAGAAGCAGCATTAGCCATGTGGAGACCGTGGTAAAGAGGGAAACCAGAGGGAAAGAGCAAAGCCTTTCCTGGCCACATGCGTGAGTAGGTTGCAGTAGGCCAGTAAGGCAGGGGAGACTGGGCTGGTGCAGTGAATGGCATCATAATTCCCAGTCACAATAATAAAAACCAGTGTGGGGGGGGGGATGGTTCCACATGTGACAGTAACCTGGGCACAAAAGAGTCACTTTGGGAAAAATGATTCTAAAGCACTTTGCTGCTAATAAAACTTATTCCAGAGCAGGAAGACGACCTGCACCAAGGATAAGTATTGGTATTTTCCACATCCCTAACTCCAAGCCTGTTACTTAAATCCTATTGATTCACCTGCAACTTCTGTGATCCTACTGCCTGCCCAAAGTGCCTTTGAGCAGAAGCTCAGTCAAACCCACACATGGAACATTGGATCTGCTCTGAAATGTGATGAAATGTACACCTCTAAGGGCAACTATGGGAGGAAATGCTGAGCGTAAGAAAGAGTTCTCCACATCTGGGCCATTAACTTTGCATCCCTTTGAATACTGTCTATTAAACTAACAAGTGCAGACCCAAAGAAAATATCCCCTCTTTTGTTCAGGGTATTCAATTTTTATACCCTCAAATGGGGATTCTTTAAGCATAGAAGGAAGTTGGGAGGGGTGTGTGTGTGCGTGCATGCATGCACGCATGTGTGTGCATGCGCACAGTGTACAGAACATATGCAAAGAACTAAGCCCAAAATCTGGCTCTGGCCTCAAGAAGATTGGAGGTAGGAATGCCAACCCGATTCATATGGGAAATGTGGGCAGAAGAAGTGGTTAGAAGACCAGAATATCTCTTTCCAGTCTACTTAAAATTTACAGTGCTAGGAATAAGTATAGGATCTCTTTTTATAAAGCAAGGTGAAGAAAGTTTTATACACTGGCACACTGGGGGAGCTGGACGGCCTCCTGCTTCAGGCAGCTAAGCCCTGTGCGAAGCAGCCAGAATGGGAGCCTGAACTGGATGCCTGAGGCTGAATGATGGGGGCGGCAAGATGGTGGAATTCCTGTGTGCAGGAACGAACGAACGTAAGGAAAAAAGGCCATGGAGAAGGACGCTGAATGGTGCCTTTGGTCCCAGGCTGCTCCCAGAAAGTCCCAGGCCCATCTGCAGGTCTATGGTGGCCCAACAGGACTGATCATGACAAGCGGGTCTAGGATCTGGGACACAGGCTTCCACAACTCAGAATATGAACGCTAAACTGACCCAAAAATCCACCACCCAGGAATATACACACAGCGTACCCCATTTTACCATTACCCCAACAATACCAGTTTGGGCAATCTTCAACATGCTTTTGTCTTCCAGAGATATGCCAAAAGCTTGGGTCATTTTAAAACAACCACCTGCACTTGACTGACCTCAGATCTAGTTGCTTATCTTTGCAGAGGCTCCTCAGGTGTAAAAAGAGGATGATGAAATTACTGCAGAGGGTTATCATGAGGTTAAATGAGATAATCCATGTGAAGGATTAGGCCTGCTGCCTTGCTCTCAGTAAATGGTAGCTATCATTAAGATATTGTTTCATAGCTATTATCAAGATAATGATTAAGATATTATTTCATTATTGCATAGAGGCCTCAATCAGCCAGTCTCCAGGTCACAGCAGGCATGCTGGAAACTGAGCACTGGACACCAGAGTGCCCTCAGCTCCGTATAAAGGGTCATGAGCAGATAACCAGACACAGCATCTCAAAGGCCTGCATCCCGGCTGCAGAGAGCACAGCCCCAGCGCTCTCAGCTGAAGCTCAGCATTCACCGGGCAGACAGGGCCCAAAGAGCCCGGCCACCACCACTGCTGGCAGGCCGTGGTCCCAGGCAGCAATGTAGGCTCCCAGAGGCCTTTTGTCAATTGTCCCCTAAACAGAACATAAACATCTCCACAGCTGTCATTCAGTGGACATCCTGTTTACATGGTGAGCGGGGACCTGGGTTGCTTTCCCTCTTCTCTTTTTAAAGGCTCTAATTATGTTTACCCACGTCCAGCAGTAGGAGCCAGCAGGACTGTGAGTTGATTGCTCTGGCTAACACAGCAGACGGCTGGCGACAGCCCCACTGACCCCTGCATCCCAGGCAGAGAGCCAGCCCTGCACACACCCCGACACTCTCCCTACAAAGATGCCCATTCTCTCTATGCTCCTTGCCTCCCGTGCACACTGGGATGCTCTGGATAATGGCCTTGCAAAGGCCAAAATGCATTGGCACCATGCGATTACTGGATAGCTGAATGAAGAAAGGAAGTGACAACAGAGTACAAAGCTCTGTGCATGGCCACCTGTGCACCCTGCAGAGGATTATATGCATTCCACATTTTTCACTTAATCCTGTACTGTCCAGAGAATCTGTCCATTATCTGATTTTTACAGATGAGGAAACTCAAGCACAGACTCAATCATTTGCATGAGGTCCTCCTGCTAGTAGGTGGGAAAACTAGAATTTAAACCAGATCCATCAAGCTCTATGGTGTGTGTTCTTTCTACTCCAGGAAAAAAAAAAAAGGATTTTGGAATCGTTATATTCTTTTAATAGAAGCCCAAACAAGCTGTTTGACCTAGTGCTTCCTAGGTATTTTAATCCTTTTCCTCTTGCTGTAACCAGGGTAATGTATTTTCAAACATTAATCCAGTGCAGTTTTTAAAATGTAGTGTCCTACTTCTGGTGTGGCAGTGTAAGCTGCTTACAGAACAACCTTCCCACCGTTAACACCTATAAACCCTGGACAGAAGATAAAAAGTGACTACTGAAGATTTGGGAAAGTAAAAAAAAGAGGTCATAGAGGGAGGTGGAATTTGAAATTTGGGGGAGTGACCAGCATGGGAGCAAGTTTCTTGGTTTTTGGTCTGTTGGTTTGATAATAAAATAGAGCTCAGAGGGGAGACCAGGGAGAAAGGGGAAAATCTGAGTGGAGGCATCAGTGATGTGTGACTCTGCTCACACACATTTTCTCTTAAGAAAACTCCTACGACCTCTCAGTTTGTGTACATCGTTCTCCCTACTGGGAGATAGGGCTCTGTTTCTCTGACTTCCTTTTGGGGTGTTTTAGGCAGCCTCTAAGATGGTCTCCAGTGACCGCTCCCTCCCGGAACCCACTCCTTGTGTAGTCCCCTCCCTCAGAGGGTGGCGGATTTAGTGACTCACTTCAAGGGAACAGGATAGAGACAAGCAACAGGATGTCACTTCCAAAATGAGGCTGTAAAAGACCAGGTCTTCTTGTCCTCTCTCTCTCTTTCCATCTTTCTCTCTCTCATCCCTCACTCTGGTGGAAACAAGCTACCACGACCTACGAAGCCCATAGGCCAAGGGACTGCCCTCTGGGCACTGAGGGCCTGGGGCCGCCAACAGGCATGTGGGGAGCTTCTCAGCAGACTCTCCCCAAGCTGGGCTGTGAGATGACTGCAGCTCTTGCCAATCCCTTGACGTAGCCTTACCAGAAATGGTAAGCAGAGGCACCCAGCTAAGCTACCCCATGCAGATTCCTAACCCACAAAAGCTGTGAAGTAATGTTTGCTGCTTTAACATGCTGAGCTTGGGGTGATTTGTCACCTGGCGATGGATACCTAGTGCCCAGGGCAAGGACAGAGTTTAAAGGGAAAGAGGGGGGATGATGTGGAATAAGAGAGCAGTGCAGTTCACCAACACAGCCTCCAGCCCCTGCTCTAATCCCTGTAGACCCCTGGTGGACTGACTGTAATTTATGTAGCAGCTTTAGGAATCTGTAAAATAAAGGTAAAGAGGTCAGCCGGCTTCAGAGATATTCCTCAAGATAGCATTCACAGTGATTGCAAGCTGATATGACTCATATGGACCTGACCTCAGAGAAAGATGGGACCTTAAGAGAATGACCCAAAGAGGAAGGAAAAGAACTGGACGGGAGCTGGGACAGAGTCAACTGGGTCTGATGTGGCCCTGGTCCTCAAGAAGGAGTGACCAACAGTTAATAATACTGTGAGTGCCATGTGACCAAGGGCAGGTGGGAAGAACCTGGGCTGAATAACAGCTGGTGCCCACATGCAGGCATGTCTAATACAGCGACATCATTGGGCTACCATTGGGACTCTGGGAATCAGCTCAGTGAGAGATACTCTCTCCCCCTTAGCTGATAATGAGAGGACACCATGCAGCCTGCCCAGGGGGTGGAAAGCTACCCAGCTCAGGCCAAACATGGACCTGAGGTCATTAAACAAGGAACTGAGAAAAACACAAATTACATAGTCTGAGCCAAAATAACAGGTTATAACAAAGCCTGTAGTTTGGAGGACTCACAGAAGCCCACCACTCATCCTAGACATCCAGATGAATGCTGCAGCACCAGGCAAACATGGGCGGCACAGTGCTGAGGTGGACCTTCAGAACATGCTGCTTGCTGTGGTTCGAAACTGTGGCAGGCTAAACGAGGGCCCCCGATATGCCCACAGATTGATCCCAGGAACTTAGATTGTTACCTTACCTAGCAAACGGGACTTTGTGGATGTGATTAAGGGTCCTGCAATGGGGAGATTTATCCTGGGTTATCCAGGTGGGCTGCTGTAACCACAGGGGTACTTCTAAGAGGGAGGCAGGAGGACTCTGTCAGAGATGGACATGTGGTGACAGAGCAGAGACGGAGTGACACACTCCAAGGATGGAGAAGGGGTCACAAGCCAAGGAACACAGGCAGCCACGAGAAACTTAAAAATAGCAAGAAAACCCATTCTCCCCTTGGATACTCTGAAAGGAACCAGCCCTGCTGACACTTTAATTTTAGCCCAGTGAAACCAATTTTGGAGTTCTGACCTCCAGAACTGTAAGAGAATAAATCTGCGTTGTTTTAAACCACTAAATTTGTGGTAACGATGCAGCAGCCACAGGAAACTAATACACAGACCATCATAAAATGGTCAGAGCACAGCGTGGAGGTAAAGAGGATCAGTTCCGGGAGCCAAGCAGGACTGCAGGAAATAAAAATTGCAAACCAAGAGAAATTCATGTTCCAGAGAACCCACATTGAATTATCTCCCAGTGTTAAAGTCAAAGACAGTGAGCCACCACTGCCTGTTTCCCTGTTCACTTTCTTATCAACATCAGGCATTTCCCCCCAAGCTCTCAAATTTCACCTATTATTAAAGGGCATGAATGAGTGAAGAGAGGAATGAAACATGCCAAATGGAATTTGTACCATAGATACCAATGGCTCCTTAGGGCCAATGTGTGTTACAGGAATTTTACTAGGAAATATTTCAAAGGAAGACCAGCCACTTATTCTCTACTGAATTGTTTTTCTGTGATTTATAGATCAAGTATACTCAGGCAAGCATATAAACATGTACACAAAGTGGGCTTCCCTGAGGTCGCTTTACGGTCACAGGTAAACTTATAAAAAGTACTCTGTTTCAGATTGGACCACATAAAAATCCCAGACTTTAGTAAATCAAAAAAATACCCCAAAACCAAAAATTAAGCAAAAGATTTAAAACTATATATCTGCAATCAATATATATTATATAACACATATTTACAGCTAAAATACTTGCTGATATATTTGTGACTAATAATGTGAAGAGTTCACCCAAATTTATGAAAAATGATTAAAACATACAGATGAATATACAGTCCATGGCCAGAAAACTCTCTAAAAGTTAAAAACCCAACTAGCAAAGATGGTATATGTGCTATCCTTCCAGAGCTCAAAGGAAATGGTTAGTCGCAATAGGAAAGTACATTTTTAAAACCTCAGATGCAGAGAATCAGCCGTATGCGTCAGTTGCAGCATACTGTCTCGTCAGTGTGTGTAAGACCCATCTCTTACTTATTTTCTTGATTTTGACCTCTGTATTCAGCTGCCCAACACAGAAATTCATCCTCTCCCAGCTCTGGAGGTGCACAAAATCAAGGTCCCAGCAGGCTCGCACTCCCCCACCTCCTCTAGGGGAGATTCCATTCCTTGCCTCTTCCAGCTTCTGAAGGCAGCACACGGCCCTTGGCTGGCAACTGCATCGCTCCAGTCTCTGCCTGGCCTCCTCACACGGCCGCCTTCTCCTCTGTCTGTCTCTGCTTCGTGTGGATAGATATCTGTGTTAGTTTCCTGTGGATGCTGGAACAAATTATCTCAAACCTGGTAAGTTAAAACGACAGAAATCTATCCAAGAGCGCATATTTGCACAAGTTAGAGGGGGGTCTGTGGTGAGGGGAGGTTACTGGCATTGGGCAGTTGACATATTTTAATATATATGTTATTTATTATACATGTTATTTTTCATAAGTCATATTTTCCTCTACATCTCATTCTTTAGCTTTTTTCACTTCACGTTTTTGTCTATCCATAATGTTCTTAGGTGGCTAGTTTGTATTCCATAGGATGCATCCATGGTTTACCTACTCAGTCTCCTAGGGATAGAAACCTCTTAGCCTCCACCTGTCTGCTACCACACACAATCCTGCAAGGACATCATCGTTCATATCCCCTATGGATACACTGCAAGTGTTTCTCTGGCCTAAGTTCCCAGGGGTAGGTTGGCTGGATCCTCAGTTTCTCTAAGTATTGCCAAATTGTGGCTGTACCACATGCCTGGGGGTTCTTTTTGTTCCAAATTTGTGCCAATACTTGAGTCATTCAATTTTAGAACATTTGCTGTTTTGATACTTATACGATTGTTATCTCAGTGTTGCTTTAGTTATTTTCTCCAATGATCAGTGAGATAGAATACTATCAATTCTTACATTTTCCAATACCTATGACATTACCCAGAACAGACAGCTTACCTTAGCACACTTCCACATCCCTGAAATACTGGTATTATTCATTTTGTTCAGATCATAATAGATGTGCCTTTCTTGTCTTCTCCTTTTGTTCCCCATATGTAGACAGGAATTGACTTTCCTAGTTTATTTATACACCCTTAGCTCCCAGGTCAGACATCTGTCTTTGGCTCTTAGCCCCACATTCACTGTCTCCACTAGAAGAACATAGGAGCAGGAAGCCTGCACTGGAAGGCACGGCTGATTAAAGATGGAAAGCAGGTTGGAGCCATTCTGTTTCTGACAGCACCATGGTGGCAGCAGGGGCGGCTCCTCTGGCATCAGCAACTGTGCTCCGAGGTCCCAGGAGCAAGCATGAGTGCCCTGGCCCCAGCCTGGGTGCAGCAGCCTCTTCCTGAGCCCCAAGTAGACACCTTTCCCTTTTGCATCTCCAAGCCTTCCAACTTCTTTGTGATCAACTCCGTACATTAAATCCCTCTTAGCTTAAACAATCCAAAATTATTTATTTTCCTGACTGGGCACTTCCCATATTCTTCATGTCCTCCTAGAAGGGTCGTTCATCTTCCAACAGCACTTTAAAATGTATTTTTTGAGGGCAAACATTTGCAGACCTTATATATCTAATATCTTCATTTCACCCATTGCATTTCAGTACCTCATCAGGGCATAAAGCCCCAGGGTACAAACCCTCTTGGGCTTTGAGAGGATTACTCCGGCTTCTTGCATCCAGGATTGCTGCTGAGAAGTGTGATGACAGCCTATTCTTCCTTTTCAGAACATCTGCTCTTTCCCTCAAGAATGGTCTTTTAAGTTCTTAAAGTTCCTTATAAGTTCTTAAATTTCCTTATAATATGGCTTGTGTCAATTTTCTTATCTCTACCATCTGACACTCTGAAAACCCTTTCAATCTAAACCTTTCATTTATACAGTATTTCTACAAAGGTTGTCATTAATTCATGAAATGTTTCTTCACTACTTTGTTTCATTCTCATTCTAGGATCCCTGTTACATTGGTACTTTTCTTTTTATATTGCATATCTCTTTTTTTTTCTTGAGTGGACTTTTATTCTTTTCTTTTATTAAAGTATCACTATATACAATCTTATGTTGGTTTCAAATATACATCACAGTGGTTCAAAAATCCCTGTGATCAACTTATACTGTGATTGTGCCCCTTTATCCCCCTACTCCCCACACCCTCCCCAGCTCTCCCCTTTAGTAACCACTAGTCACTTTTCAGTGTCAATGAGTCTACTGCAATTTTGTATAATGCTTTGTTATACATTCCACAAATAAAAGAAATCATCTATGGTATTTGTGGTATTTGTCTTTCTCCACCTGGCTTATTTCACTGAGCATAATACCCTCTAGATACATCCATATGTTTGCAAATGGCAGGATTTTTCTTTTTATGGCTGAATAATATTCCACTGTCTATATATACCACATCTTCTTTATCCATTCATCTATTCACAAACACTTAAGTTGCTTCCATATCTTGGCTATTTCAAATAGCATGGTGATAAACACAGGGGTGCACATATATTTTCAAATCAGGAATTTTGTTTTCTTTGGTAAATTCCTAAAAGTAGGATTACTGGATCAAAAGTATTTCTATTTTTAGTGTTTTGAGGAATCTCCATATTGCTTTCCACAGCAGTTACACCAATTTACATTCTTACCAACAGTGTAGGATGGCTCCTATTTCTCTGTATCCTCACCAGCATTTGCTGTTTCTTGTGTTTTGGGTGTTGAGCATTCTAATTAGTGTGAGATGATATCTCATTGTGGTTTTGACTTGCATTTCCCTGATGATTAGTGATGTGGAGCATCTTTTTGTGTGCCTGTTAGCCATCTGTAATTCTTCCTTGGAAAATTGTCTGTTCAGGTCCTCCGCCTATTTTTTAATTGGGTTATTTTTTTTGTGTTGAGACACATGAGTTCTTTATACATTTTGGATGTTAACCCCTTATTGGATGAGTCCTTTACAAATATATCCTCCCATACCATAGGATGCCTTTTTGTTCTACTGATGGTGTCCTTTGCTGTACAAAAGCTTTTTAGGTTGATGTAGTCCCATTTGTTCATTTTTTATTTTGTTTCCCTTGCCTGAGGAGATATATCCAGGAAAAAATTGTTCATGCTTATATTCAAGAGATTTTTGCCTATGTTTTCTTCTAAGAGTTTTATGCTTTCATGATATACATTCAGGTCTTTGATCCATTTTTACTTTTGTGTATGGAGTTAGACAACAATCCAGTTTCATTTTCTTACATGTAGCTATCCAGTTTTTGCAACACCAGTTGTTGGAGAGGCTATCTTTTCCCATTGTATATTCATGGCTCCTTTATTGTATATTAGTTGACCATGTATGCATGGATTGTATATTGTATATTGTATATTAGTTGACCTTTATTGTATATTAGTTGACCCTGTATATCTAGGTTCTGTTCCACTGTTCTGTGGGTCTGTTCTTGTGCCAGTAAAAAATTGTTTTGATTACTCTGGTTTTGAAGTAGAGCTTGAAGTTGGGGACCATAATCCCCCCAGCTTTGTTCTTTCTCAAGATTGCTTTGGCTATTTGGGGTCTTTTGTGGTTCCATCGAATTTTAGAACTATTTGTTCTAGTTCATTGAAGAATGCTGTTGATATTTTGATAGCGATTGCATTGAATCTGTAGATTGCTTTAGGCAGGATGGCCATTTTGACAATATGAATTCTTCCTGTCCATGAGAATGGGATAGAATTCCATTTATTGGTGTCTTCTTTAATTTCTCTCATGAGTGTCTTGTAGTTTTCAGAGTATAGGTCTTTCACCTCCTTGGTTAGGTTTATTCCTAGGTATTTTATTCTTTTTTATGCAACTGTAAATGGAGTTGTTCTCCTGATTTCTCTTTCTGCTAGTTCATTATTAGCATGTAGGAATGTAACAGATTTCTGTGTATTAATTTTGTATCCTGCAACTTTGCTGAATCCAGTTACTAGTTCTAATAGTTTTCTGGTGCAGTCTTTATGGTTTTCTATGTATCATATCATGTTGTGCAAACAGTGACAGTTTAACTTCTTCCTTACTAATTTAGATGCCTTTTATTTCTTTGTGTTGTCTGATTGCCATGGTGAGGACCTCCAGTACTGTGTTGAATAAAAGTGGGAAAAGTGGGCATCCTTGTCTTGTTCCTGATCTTAGAGGAAAAGCTTTCAGCTTTTCGCCATTAAGTATAATGTTGGCTGTGGGTTTGTCATATGTGGCCTTTATTATGTTGAGGTACTTGCCCTCTATACCCATTTTGTTGAGAGTTTTTTTATCATGAATGGATGTTAAATTTTCTCAGATGCTTTTTCACCATCTATTGAGGTATAATGTGGTTTTTATCCTTATTTTTGTTAATGTGGCATTTGATATCAATTGATCTATGCATATTGTACCATCCTTGCATCTCTGGAATAAATCCCAGTTGATCATGATGGATGATCTTTTTATGTTTTTTTGGATTCATTTTGTCAATATTTTGTTGAGAATTTTTGCATCTATGTTCATCAGGGGTATTGCTCTGTAATTTTCTTTTTTGTGGTGTCTTTGCCTGGTTTTGGTAATAGAATGATGCTGGCCTCATAGAATGAGTTTGGAAGTATTCCCTCCTCTTCTACTTTTTGGAATGTTTTTAGGAGGACGGTATTAGCTCATCTTTAAATGTTTGGTAGAATTTAGCTATGAAGCCATCTGGAACTGGAATTTGTTTTGGGGGAGTTTTTTGATTACCAATTCAATTTCATTACTGGTAATTTGTTCAGTTTTTCTGTTTCTTTCTCGGTAAATCTTGGAAGGTTTTATTTTTCTAGAAAGTTATCCATTTCTTCTATGTTGTCCAATATATTAGCATATAATTTTTCATAGTATTCTCTAATACTTCTTTGTATTTCTGTGGTTCCATTGTGATTATTCCTTCTTTATTTCTGATTCTCTTTATGTGTGTACATTTTCTTTTTCCTTGGTAAGTCTGGCTAGGGGTTTATCTATTTTGATTATTTTCTCTAAGAACCAGCTCCTGGTTTCATTGATTTTTTTCTATTGTTTTATTTCTTCTATTTAAAATAAGATAAATCTATTTCCCCCTTTAATTCTGTTAGTGTTTGTTTCACATATTTAGGTGCTCCTGTATTGGGTGCATAGATATTTAGAATGGTTATATCTTCTTGTTGGACTGACCCCTTTTCATCATGTAATGTCCTTTGTCTTGTTACTTTCTTTGTTTTGAAATCTATCTTGTCCAATATAAGTATTGCTACTCCTGGTTTTCTCTCCCCATTATTTGCACAAAATATCTTTTCCATCCCTTTGCTTTCAGTCTGTGTATGTCTTTAGGTCTGAAATGAATCTCTTGTAGAAAGCATATATGATGGGTCTTGTTTCTTTTTCCATTCTGCCACTCTATGTCTTTTGATTGGTACATTCAGCCCACTTATATTTAAGATGATTATTGATAAGTATGTAATTATTGCCATTTTATTAATTGTTTTATGGCTGTTTTTGCAGCTCATCTGTTCCTTTCTTCTTCTCTTATACTCTTCTCTTGTTATTGATGGTTTTCTTTAGTATGGTAATTGGATTTCTCTTTATGTGTGAGTGTGTGTGTGTGTGTGTGTAGGCTTTACTTTTGTGGTTACCAAAGGTTCAGGGATAGGTTCTTTACTATATAACAGTAATCTTAAATTGCTGATTACTCTATTTCAAACACAATCTAAAGGTATTTTTTTTCCTCCTTCTTTCTCCTCCCCATTTTTCATATTAGATGTCATAATCTGCACTTTTTGTATATCCCTTGACTGATTTTATGTATAGCTGATTTTTCTTCTTTTCTTTTGTTTTAATTTCGTACTTGCTTGGTAATTAGCTGATCTACTGCCTTTACTGTGGGTTTGTTTTCACTGGTAAAGGCTGTTTGGCCTTAGGGACATTTGCATCTACAGCAGTCCCTTTAACATATCCTGTAAGGCTGCCTCAGTGGTGCTGAATTCCTTCAACTTTTGTTTATCTGGAAATTGTTTAATACCTGTTTCAAATTTAAATGATATTCTTATCAGGTACAGGATTCTTGGTCAGAGGTCTTTCTGTTTCAGTACATTAAATAGTATCATGACACTCCCTTCTGGCAGGTAAAGTTTCTGCTGAAAGGTCTGCTATAGCCTGATGGGGTTTTCTTTGTAAGTGATCTTTTTCCTCTCTCTGGCTGCTTTCAATAGTCACTCCTTATCCTTGATCTTGGCCATTTTAATTATCATATATCTTTATGCTGTCTTCTTGAAGTTCCTTTTGTTAGGATTCTCTGTGCTTCCATGACCTGAGTGTCTATTTCCTTCACTACATTGAGTAAGTTTTCAACAATTATGTCGTCAAATAGACTTCCTATCCCTTTATCTCTCTCTTCTCCTTCTGGTGCCCCTATTATGCAAATATTTTTTTGTTCATATTGATCACGTAGCTCTCTTATCATTCTTTCATTCCTAAAGATCCTTTTTCCTCCCTGTTCCTCAGCTTCATTGCGTTCTTGTTCTCTAATTTCCATCTCATTGGCTGTCTCCTCTACCTGCACTCATCTACCTTAAATCCCTCCATTGTATATTTCATTTCAGATACTGTATTCTTCAGCTCTGAGTGGCTCTTTTTCAGGTCCTTTATCTCTTTGTTGAAGTCCTCCCTGAGATCCTGAATCCTTTTCTGTAAACCTGTGAGCATGTTTATGACTTTTATTTTGAAATTTTTATCAAGAAGATTGATGATCTCCATTGCTATTAGCCTTCTTTCTGGGGTCCTGTCCTGTAGTTTTTGTTTGGTACATATTCTTCTGCCTACTCATTTGTCAGAGTTTCTGTGTTTCTTCCTTTGTAGTAGATGGTTCTGCTATGCATCCTAGCTTGTAGAGTAATAGCTTTATGAAGAAGGCATCCTCTGGTAGCCAGAAGCTCAATATTCTTTACTCTCTAGTGCCTGGTTTTATTTTGCGGTGGTACCAGCTGTCGGTATGCAGTGGGCGGGGTGTCTTTCTGTCTGTTCTGGCAGTTTTCTTCAGCTTCTGCCTTTGTGATCAGCTCCGGAGTCTCTGTTGAGCTCGCTAGGGGTGGTCCACCCTCTGCCTGGCCTGCAGCAGTGGCAGGGATAATAGGGTGGCTGTGCTGATGTGTGGCTCTGCCTGGGCCAGATGTACAGCACCAGGCTTGGACACCCTCTGGGAGGAAGGAGCTTTTGGGACTGGCTCCTGCAGGCACCTCCCCGGTTTGGCTGAAATGGAGCCAAGCAATCTGGGAGAATCTCCCTCACCTGCCAGGCAGCAAAGTCTGATGCTGCTACTGGGCCAAGTGGGTTGGTTCCCACAGTGCATGCAGGGAGGTGCCTCAGGGCTACACTGCCAGCAAGGAGGATGGAGTGTCTAGGGCTCCCTAAAGTTCCCAATCTGTAGGGCTAAGGAAAGGCTAGGGACATATCCTCCATTTCCCTTTTTCCTGAGGAGAGAGTTCCATTCAACCCTCACCCTCTGGAACCTCACCCACTGTTGGCAAGTTTTTCAAACTGCTGCCTCTGCTTTAGGTCTCAGGACTCATGGAGCATACCTGTCCTCCATGAGAGGCTAGAGTCTCAGCCTCCCAGTGTTTCCATCTGTCCCTGTTGTCCAGCCATGCTAATTGCCAGAACCCAATGTAATGTGGACTCATGCTCCCAGAGGTCTCCAGGGCCAGGTGTGTAGCACTCCTGGGCCCCTACCTCCTCCTTGCTCCATTCCTCTTTCTCCCACCTGTAGGCTAGGGTGGGAAGAGGGCTTGGGTCCCACTCAATCTCATCTCTGCCACTTTACCCTTTTCTATGTCATCTTCTCTTCTTCCTCAGATGTATGTGGTCTGCTCTTCAGTCTTTAGGTCCTTTTTCAGGTTTGGTTGTATTTGTTGTATTTTCTTCTTTAATGTATTTTTGGGAAGAGGCTTCTGCCTTGTTTCCTACTCCACCATCTTTTTCTGAAAGTCCACTCTTTTTCTTTATTGTCCTTTTCTGATGCCTAAAAGCTTGGTCTTCCAACTCATTCATTAGTTCATCCAAGATTTCTATTGCGCTATTCAATCCCTCTATTTGGAGTCTCATTTCATCTGTTGCCTTCCTCTTACCCAGTATCTCTGGATGGATCTTCTTTAAGACTGCTCATTTCTTTTTTCCATTTATTACATTTTTTCCTTTGAGGATATTTATTGTGTTTATTTTATATTCTTGTGCTCTCTGAGCCAACAATTCTAACTTCCTTTGTTGTAGGCTGTTTAGCTTATTGTCTATCTTTTATAGCAGCTGAACTCCTTCCACTCCCTATCTTCCCAATGAATTCAGCATATGAACTGCTTTGGCTAGCAATGTGGCACCAGATGGAGGGGCCAATAAAAGTCTCCCAGGTCTTAGACTGATCCTTTCCTGATTGTTTAGTAAGGGACAGAATAAGACCTTTTCTTTTGGCCATTTCAAACCACACACAACTACAAACATCCCCATCCCCAACATCTGACCTCTGAGAACCTCCTTCTTCTATCCAGAGTACTGCAATGCTTGGAGGACTGCATCCTTTAGTTAAAATCACCTAGCTGACTGGGCGGGGACAGTGGGAGGAAGGAAGAGGCAATTCTCAAGAGCCAGACTTTCCATGTACCCTTGGTAGCATAGTTGAGCTCTAGCTTTCCCACAGCCATAAGCTTAGGAAAAGTGATTGTCACTTTATTCATGCCCCACAGTGTCTTTAAAACAGGCAGTGAACAGCTTGCTATTCAATCCCCTTCAGTTTACTCCAAAATACCACTTTCATTATGTCACTTCCATGTTCAAACATCCCCAAAGCCTCCATTATCCACCAGATTAAAAAACAAAGTCCAGCATATAAGGCCTTCTCTAATTAGCCCTTTTTTCTCAGTACTTTCCTCTATTTGGCATCCTCAAATTTACTTTGCTGACTTAGCTTTAATCCTAATAGTCACCACAGTATAATTTCTTTATAGCAGAGACACAAAACTATACCTCTTCATTGATTGTGCTAGTCCATAAGCTAATGATAGTAAAGAAGTGGCAAAATAGTTGTTCTTGGTTTAGAAAAAAATGTATCTTGTCATGTGCAGAGAGAGGACACAATCTACCATCACTAGGACATGTGTTAAGAATTTTCACAATGTTAGAGAAAGGTTTAGAATAGAGTGAGCCAGACTCACTTCGTTGATCTCTTCTGATTAAGGTTTCATGTTTCCAAGATGTCTTGGTGTGCAGCTATGGAACAAGCTTATGGAAATTGACCTCATGATGTTGATCTCTTTAGCAATATCTTAACAAACAAGAGTTAACCTGTGAGGAAAGCAAAGGCACCAAAAGATGACATAACCTATCTAAGTCCTCCGATCTAACAGTGTAGCTTCTTGGCCCCAGGACCAAGGCAGCAGGTTGCAATTATGATCCCCTCCCCTCAATCGTGAAAATTTGTCAGTTCAGCGGGAAGTAAAATAGGTCTTTAAACACTGGAAGATAAACTCACATATCACAAACAAAATACATGCCTGCTTCCAAAACAAGAAGTAATCAAAAATGTCCAGGCACTTGGACTAGATTTCTTTTGACATTTCCACCTTTGCCTTTGGAACCAAGTCATTTCTATGTCACCTTGCCTAAGTGGCTCCAAGAACATAACAACTGTCGACCAGGATTCCGACCCTCTGAAGTTCTGTCTGTCTCTGCATAACTAACAGTGCTTATGTGTACCGAGGAGGAAATGCCAAGCTAACAAGGACAACCTCGAATCCACAAAATTTTAATTTCTAGTCTTGGTAGACATTAACCTCCACATTCATGTTTTTGTATTATGAATTTTCATGATGACTTTAAAGCTTGCCATGGTATTTATGGTAATTTCATTACAAACCACATCTTCATCTTTTAATTTCTTTCCTATTTATAATTATACAACTGTAATTAAAAGATATTACTCCTACACGCTATCCTAGCTGTTGGCTTGGCCTGCCAGACTTCTAATATCTAAGACATTTCTCAGGCTTTATTTGTTTTCTCCACTTTGGAAAAGGATGGGGGAAGGAAGAGAGGCAGTGAAGACTTTGGTCATTATAACCTCAAATCCTTTCATCAACTTCTCTTTGTTCCTTAAAATAATTAGGATTTTTCCAAGCAGTCCCCCCACCACATGAAATGTTTTGATGTAATAGTTTCCATTTCAGCTTCTCACCACATCTGAAGTGACACTCACTGAGACTCTCGAAGAGCATGCAAAGGACTTCAAGGATTATTGTGACTTGGATTGAACTCTGTCTTCCAGTGGTGGTGCCAGCAGCCTCTGACCCCAGTGTGCAAAGCATCCTTGAGGCTGAACAACACGGAGGTACCCATCCACCTTTCTCATTCGGCACATACAAGGAACTTGTGTGTGAAGGCTTGTCCTTATTCCAATGAGGTGTCACTCACAAGTCCAAGAAAACTATTTAGAGGCAAGGAAATTTAGCAGTTGAGGCAAAGCCTCAGCTAAAATTGTGGAGCAAACTGATATTTAGCCCCATTGTTAGCCTCAGAACACTGAAGCTGTGGAGCCCAGCAGCATTACTGCCCTCAAGGAGTTCTCAAACTAGCCGCAGGAGCAACAATGCACATCTGCTGGGGGCTGGCCAACCTACTCTCCGTCTTCCCATTAGAGAACTGATGCTCTCCCAGCCCGGCCCTCTGGTAGGACTGTCAGTCACTTTAGGCCAAACAGAATGAGCCAGGCCAGCAAAACCACTCTGAGTAAAAGAATGCTAGAATAATTGTCACTTTATGTCATTACTGTCATACATGTGGCCTCATGTTGGGCCCAAATTATCAGACTCTCCCTCCTCTCATGGAAGGTTCTTCTTGAGATCCTTTGGGATCTTTTCCTGCTGGTGGACCTTCATTGGGACCATCTCCAGCCACTAGAAGGTTGAGTCTCAAAAAAAATAGGGTCAAAATCTTGACTGCCTCTCCCCTGAAAAGCTCCTGGGTCCCTCTGTACACCTGTCCTCCACTTTGTCAAACCACATGGAAAGGCTCCCTTCCCTAAAGCACTTGGGATCAAGGGTAACAGCCTGCTTTAAATGTAAAGCAATTCCTCACAAAAGCAAGATCTGCTCCAAAATGATGCTGTCTGCTCCTCAACCAGTACCTCCTTATCTAGGCTCCCTCCTGGCATCCCTTGGGTTGTTGTTGGAACCTCCTAATGGCCGGGCCATCCCTACACCAATTAAAGCATAATCTCTGGAGGAGAGACCCAAGGGTTTGCTCAAGCTCTAAGATGACGCCTCTGTGTAGCTACATTGTACACAAAGAGGCTACTGGAACTTTGAAATAGGTTCTCTCTCTTTCAATTTTATTTAACTGATTTTCCCCCACTACACAGTAAGGATATTAATTTATTATCATATGTACTATATGTATTTCTCTAATTTGCTGTTTGTCTTTATGATTTTGCAAGATACACATATACAAACATATAGGTATGTATGTATATACACATGCACATGTGTATGTACATGTGTGCAGTGTGTATAATATATATACACATATGTGTATATATCATATTAATACTGTCCAGGAGTCCTGTGGATTGACAGAGCTAATAGCAGCATGTGCGTTTACTGACCCAGTGATATTATGGCTCCCAAATAGAGTGCAAGTTCATTCACGTGCACAGAAATTCTGGTTTGTTTAGTGTTACCTTTGTGCCAGATGCTATACTAGGTGCTGCGGACTCAGTAGTGACTGAAAGCCCACCCAGTCCCTGCCCTGATGAAGCCTAGGGGAGGCTGGTGAACAATCACATGGATGAGTGTTGCTTATGCACCAAAGCCTATGCTCTGGAAGAAAGGAACAAGGACTCTTAAGAGGACACAACAAGGCACCTAACAGCCTTGGGGGGCAGGCAAGGCCTCTGAGGATTGTTCCAAGGCCATCCCTTACTCACAGGGATTCTTCAAGAATGTTTACTTCTCCACTGCAAAGCAGTTTAGAGTCCTTTATATGAAGAGAGGCATTTTGCTGGAGTAACTCTTAGCTCCCAGATAACCTTCTGGAATCCTATGCTGTTGTAACAGCACTTAACACTTGAATTACTTTGGGACAGGCCTAATCACCAGCAAGCCTCAGATAAGCATTCTGTGCTGGTCCCTAAGGACTCGCCTGTGGTTTGGTCACCCGCACAGCCATCCACCTTGTCAGCTGTCTCCAGAGCCACAGAGCAGAATCTCCCCAGCCTGAAAATCTTCTCTTTGTTCCCCAGGATTACAGGAATTCTGAGAATTCCAGGATTAAAAAAAAAAAAAAAACCTATATACACTAGAGAGAATCAGTGTAATTTAGGTGTACCCAGAGAATCAGATCCTCATTCAGTTTAACAGTAACTGATCACCTATGGTGGACCAAACCTTGCTGTATGTGATGAAAACATTTGTCGATCTAAAACTGTTCAAGATTTGTATTGTTTCTCCTTATAGGAGAGCAGGGAGCCCATGTTTACTTTTAATCCCTACCCCCACAAACCCCACACACACGCAGGGACTAGCACCCAGAAGTCATTCCATAATGCATGTTGAATAGAGAGGAACCATTAGGATACCTGGGTTCCCAGATGTGCTCTGATGGGGTTTAGATGAGGATGAGGTTGCCATAATGCCAACGACCTTGGGGTTCTTTGAAGGTGATGGTGGTGGCAGTGATGTGTGTAGCCTCTCCTTTACTCTCCATGGGCATTGTTAAGTCTCCACAAGAACAAATTGTTCACAGTGGAACACTGAAATCTCTTGGTCTGGTCATAGGGCACGGTTTTGGAAAAAAGTAGGAACAGAACTCAAAGCTCCTAACAGCTCATAGTAATTCCCAATGGGCTCTGTATTTTGCCTTCAAATATTTTCTTTGAGGAGTTAGGATTTCATAATCTGATGAAAATATGCATGAGATTAACCCCCAAATGCTCACAGAAAGATCCTGTAGAAATTGTATTCAGTTGTGGTGGCAAAAAAGAAAGATCTTACACACAACACATCCCCAAGGAGTGGTTGGTCTCTCAAACCTTGTACAGACAGGGAAACCAGGTGATAATACTTGAATCTTAAGACCTAGAATTCCTGTGCTGCCCCCAGGTGGCTGACCGGGATTTGTATGTAAAGCAATGGTCAGATTGAAGGATGTATTTTTCTGTTGTCTCAATTCACCCCCAAATTATCCACATTATTTTTTATACCAACCATGCTGAAATGACACTGAGAAAACAACTGTCCCCACTGGGGACCGGCACTCTCAGCCTGGTGGTCGCGGGCTCTTCCTCCCTGAACCAGGGTCATGCCTCTGTTTCCCCATCTGTTTACTGTTTAGTTTGTATTTGTCAAATAGGTACGATTTCCTTTTTAATTCTTTCCCCTTTTAAAATCCTTGCTTTTCTAGAATGTGGTAAATTTCATTCTCTTTCCCTATAAAATTGCTTTGGAGTTCAATTCGGTGGGGAGGTAATGGGAAAGGAGAGAGAGAACATGGGCTCTCTGGGAACCCTCGGCTCAGGCTCCTGGAGGCTGAGCGGACCCCCACCAGGACTGGTGGAGGGAGTGTGGGATTCTGGCTTGACTCACGTCCAGGAAGCACTCAGTAGGCCAGAGGGAGGCATGTACTCCCAAGGAGACTGCTGTGTCTTGGGGCACATGAGAAGGACCTGGGATTAGTTTGGGTAGTCCTTTATGACCTCCACTTACCCTCTAAGAGAATTCCACCAGTATCACTCAGAAGTCTTTTATATAACCTTTGTGAAATCAGAGAACTTCAATGATACTTCCTATAAAAAAAAAGTTTTTCTCCACCCATTCCAAGAACTTAAGTTATGCACATGCACACATACAACCCTTAATAAGATATCTTAGTAATGCAAAGGATTAAACCAAAAAATGTGGTTTTTATCAGTCATCTTTATACTCCAGCAGCTAACTCCAAGTACACAGCCACAGTCTAATAAAGACCCACTGAATTAAACTGAAAAAAATATTCCATCTGTGTAAGATATCAAAAAAATGACAAAGAGAACTTGTAATCTGTTCACTTTTCTCAATAAAAAAATTATTTGACAGACTGTGATTTTGTGTTTTGCTTCCAAATATCTCTTAAGAGTTGAAGAAGCTATGGTGCAATTTGGCAGAACCTCCTGTAAATAATTCATGAGCAATTAATTGCTTTACATACATGAGTCCAAACCTTAGGTATGAACATATACGGGCAGAAATGCCATTTTCTTCTCTTGTATTCTTAACGAAATCAATGTGTTTACTTTTTATTTACATATTGGTGGTTCTGGTTTCCGTATTGCACTTGGTTCTATTAAAAAGAGAAAAAGGTATCTTACTCTGCTTGCACCAGCTAAATAACTTGTCCAGTAAATTATCTCTATGACTGGAATGGTCATAAGCTGGAATGGTGCACAAGGCACAGAACTAGCTTTGTCGCCCTGGTCAAGAAAAGCAGCTTATGGAGACGGGAGATGAGTGCTTGGGTGGACCTGAACTGTATTCCTCTTCTCTCAGGTTCTACTGATCTGATCTTTGCCATGCAAGGTGTTCACCCTATGCCAGGCTGTACTGAGTGTGACCTGAGTCCAGACTCTGTCAATTATTTTCAAATATTCTTAGTTGCTTCATACGCAATGCAATTGATCAAAGTTCAAGAATGTTTACCAAGCGATTTCTAGAGAAAATGATTTTTCTCTAATATCCCCCATAAAATGCCGGCTGCCTGCCTTCTGTGTTAGCCAAGGAAGGCGTTCTTTCTCTTTTTGAGCATTCTGGATCTGCCTCCGTTGCTCTGCTGCTGTGGCCCGGAAGTGGGAGAAAAGAACAGGGGAGAACTGAAGGCAGGAGAGTAGTTCCCTGATTAGAGTCTAAGCTAAACCCCATTTTCCCTTTTGTGCATCTCATGGCCTGGGTCACCCCGTTAGAGATTTCCTGAGTCCAACACCTCAAGTATAATGACTATCTAACCCATTCTCACCCAGTATCAATCAAGCAATGCAAATGTTGGTATATTTTTAGGAAATCATGTCACATCATCAGCACACTGATCTTGAAAAATGTAGAAATCAAGTTTCTTTAGTGTTTTCTATTAGTTATCTGGGGTGACAAAGTCTTTAACAACAGGTAAGCTACAGGTGCTGGCCATTCAGAACAAATACCTGCAGTAATTCATTGGTACAGACTGACTCATGTTGCCTATTGGAAATTGTTACATTTTAGAAAACTTTTTTCATTATTTTCCCAAATACCTGTGGCACAACTTACACTTGTCCTTGGAACACTTGTGTTGACAAAATAGCGAGATTGAGTCTGTTCCAAGCCAGGAAGCGGCGACCCATAGTGCAGGCAATAAAAATAGCATAAAGGCCACCCCCTTCTCGGACCACCACCCACTTGCCCCTACCCCATCCCTGACTGCTATTTACAGGCATCTCCTTGGGGAAGTCGCCACTGCCCTCAGGAATGCCAGCTAGCAGCGGTGGGCAATTTGCCACGCATCCTTGGATGACTGCCCATCCACAGTCCTGCCCCGAGCCTTCTGTCTGCACACTGCCACCCTGACAGTCCGCCCCTGTGGCTTTCTTGCTCAGAGCAATTTTCTATTCTGACTTGACGGAGGTCTTTATGGCAGCAGCAAGGAATCATGGAGGAATACTGACATTTCAAAAAGCTTGAGAACTACCTCTCCAGAGTCACAGAGTTCAAGGATGAATGTGTTCAAGGTCATCTCAGCAAAGTGAAACTGAAGCTTTACCTGTGAGTGGGCCCCATTATGGCAGGAGTCCCTGATTAGCTTTATCAAATTATTCTGGTAAATCAGCCCACGAGGGTGAATTACCCAGCCAAGGGATGTTAATAACAACTGTTTATCATTTTCAAAGGTTCTTGATCCAAGAGAATATTCAATTGTTCAGTACTCAGTACTAACTGGTGCGTATGAATGATACTGAGGCAGTCAAATTGATCGTTTGAGGAGGAAACCCAGTAATGATTAAAGCAGGTAAGGCTGTCATTTGATCTGAATCTTTAATTCACTTGTTAGTTCCATAGACATCTGCTGAGTTCCCTGATGGTGGGATGAATAAGACAGAGTGCCTGGCTTACAGATACACAAGACAGCTTACTGCTTTCACTCATTCTCAGGAAAATTGCTTAGTTTTCTCAGATTTGTTACCTATGTAGACAGGTACATACTGTGAGTAATTAGAAAAAGGGCCCTGATAATCTTGGCATCTTCTGCCCACAGGGAGTCATGGGAAGCACACAGACAGGGAAGCTGAGGTGGAAGAGGCCTTGGTCTGAACACTCAGCTCAGCCCCTTCCCAGCTGGAGTTCGTGTGCAAGTTACTTATCTTCATTTGTTAAAGAGAAATCATATCCAATGTTATATATAATGTAAAACTATCTCAGGCTGTGCTATTCACATAGTAAATGGTAACAGTGAAAATGTCAGGATATATAAATAAATGGCAAGGTGACATTAGCACCACAGAAGTGCAGTTCACCAACATAAGTCCTCACATGGCTGCGCACTGCAGGGAGATCCCACAGAAGGAAATGCCAAGATCCCGTATCAATGGAGTCCATCACCATCATGGACCAGCCGTCTTACTGGCTTTGTTTCTTTCATCCTCCCAACATCCTGTGATGTGGATAATGTCACCATTTTGCAAATGAGGAAACTGAGACTAAGCAAAGTAGAGCTGACCAAGCTTACACAACAAGCAAGTCAGGAGCCCAGCTTTATCTGACTCCAATGTGAGTGCTTTTTCCTCTAAGCCATTGGCTCTCAAAGTTTGGTCTCAGAGGAGCAGTATGAGGGTGACCCAGGAACTGGTTAGGAAAGCACCTTCTCAGTCCCTCCCCAGTCCCTGAATCAGAAACTGTGGAAGTGGGGCCCAGCCCCCTGTGTTTCAACAAGCCCTCCCACTAATTCTGAAGCATGCTCCAGTTCCAGAATCACTGCCCTTCGCCCTGCTTTCCCTCCTCCACTAGGATCCAACTCCTTATTCTGTACTTCACAAAGGGCATGGAAGAAGGCCCTAGGGCCCTGAATTTGAGTTTACACCCACGCCTCAATAATGATTAATTAAGCAATCTTAAGCTATCTCTTGCTCCCTTCTGGCCCAGAGTGCACACAGGGAAGAAGAGTAGAAATTAATGATGGGAACCATTTTTTATCTTCTTAAGCACCTTGAGCATTTTTGCCTAGAGAACACTAAAGCTTTCCTTCTTGCTGCCGTCACAAGGTGTGGTATCGCTCCTCACCATGCCACTTGGTCTACAGCAACATGACGTATTTATTAAGCTCCTACTATGTGCCAGATACCAAGAGAACAGTGGAGAACAGAACCAGTAAAGCATCCCTCAAGTAGCCATCAGCCTGAACTCTCCCAGCAGTGGACACCGTAGACCTTGCCTAGAATCCGTGATCTTCCAAGACAGGTGGAGCGTCAGGGGCTCCCTCCTCCTCCATCTGCCCCCCATCACCACTCATCTACATTGAGAATTGGAATAACGCTAACTCCTAAGCAGAGATGTTAGGAGAAAAAAGAGAATTTACTCAAAACCCTCAGAACTGACACAGCCTATCTACCCAAGGGAATGTAGCTGATGAAATGGGGAAGGATTGGAGAGAAGCCATCCAAGCTTGGAGAAATGGCTTTCCATGCAGCTCTGCACCAGCAGCCCAAGATGTGGGAATCCCTCTGGCCATGAGGCTGTGTGCCGAGGGGCCTCAGAGTGGGTCTGAAGATTCAGGGCTGCCCAGCCAGGATCCATGTCTTTCAGTAGTTTCAGTCCAATGTCCTCTGAGCTCTGCAGGTAATGGTGTAATGCTGGAGTCATCACAGATCATCGGCCACTCTGGCGGCAAGGCAAACACCCCAAATTTGCTCCATCCATATTGACTCCATAGGAACCATGTTGCTTCCCACTGAAAAGAAGTGCTATGTGAAGAGTAAAAGGACCCCTAACTGCATGTTCCACCTGCTGCTAGCCAGGTCTTTGATAGCCATTGCCTCCACAGAATCATTCCAGCTGGTCTCCTTTGTGCTGGCTTTGATGGGCTGTCAGGGTGGATCTCTAAGCCGCAGGTCATCTAATTAAATGCTTTTAGGTAATTCTGGCCCATATACAGACACACTAAAAAACTCCTCTCATCTGAGAAAGGAGAACCAAGACATGGGGGATGGGGAAGTGATGTGTTTATCATATTTAAGTTTTCCTGCCTCCTAACTCACAGGCAATTTCCAGAATAAAATCCTTACATGTTTTCTCCATCATTTGGAGATCTTGAATCGGTATTATAGGCAGAATTTTTCCTTGTTTAAATTTCCCTCCCACTTCACAATGTGTCTGCTACAAGTTGGTATCATAAATCCCAGCATAAAATTCCCTGTTGCTTAACTTGCCCATAAATGTGGAGCAGGTAGTCATGTTACATGATTCCTGGCCTGAACATAAATTTCCTGTACTCTAGTGGTGCCCTAAGGAGGAGCTAATATGTTCACCTGCCTGTTTTCCAGGCAATAAACCCAGAACAGGTGAAATGGGGAGGAAATTTAAATAAGATCAAAAGGTAGGTTCAAAAGAAGAGACAAAGCCATCTGGAATACCTCAGTGGTGCCAATCTCAAATACAAGACCCAGTGGGATCTTAAGAGGGATTTCTAGTTTTCCCTCCTTTCCAACCTCAGCTTTAATTTGGGAGGAAGCTAGTTGTCCCAGAGGTTGGGTCAGGCACTGCCAAGTGAAAAAATTTGAATTTCTTCTAAGCTCCTTGTTAACAATCTCTTTCTCCTCTTTCTTCCCCTGGCTTCCATTCTTGTTGCTTCAATACATGTTTAGCTTTCTCCAGCACTTTACCCTGCAGGACAAGGTTCGGGAGTATGGAAGTTATTTGCTGAATTAGGAGAGGGGAGTTTTACTTTGGATTTCAAATTACTCTGCAGATGACAACACTCTATTACTGAAAAGAATTTGCTGAACAAGAAACGATTGTGCTGGTAGGAGTATAAATTAGTACAGCCGTCAATGCAGCTTGGCGATACACATCAAAATCCTTAAAATTATGAACACTATTTGACCCAGCAATTCCACTTCTATAGAATTCATCCTAAAGAAATAATTGTACAAAGACAAAAGGATATATGAACAAGGATGTTCACTGCAACATAGGAAAAGTTGGAAACAACCTGAATGTCCAACAATGAGATTGAATAAATAAATTCTGACGTATTGATTATTAGGAATATTATTGTAGCATTAAAATCATGATGGAGATCAAAGGTTGTGACAAGGAAGAATGTCTACTTAAGTAGAAAAAGCATGTTACAAAACATGTATCGTTATCAGCCCTCTAAAATTATATATGCATGCATATAGGACTTAGGGAATTTCTTATATGAAATTCTATTTAATAGACCACACATGCTGAAGTTCAATAGGTACACATTAAGAAATTATCATGCTAAAACACCATTATGTTTTCTATTTCAAGTATAGTGAAGTAAAATCAACAACTACCTCCCACGAAGATTTGGGCCTTTAAAGCCTCTTTCATGTTGACTTCATTATGCCCATGCTATTGTGGGTCAGCATGACATACACCCTGCTTCCATTTCGAAATGTTTTTCAACAAAAAAGCAGGTTTTATTTGTAGGAGTTATTAGGCACCCTGACATTAATAAAGACACACACATCAAGAACAGCTATTTCCACATAGTGTCAGAAAATATTTCATTATAGTGGCTTCTCTTGAATGCAGGCCAAAGTCTGAATTGGAACTGAGTAAAAAAGGAATAAAGTCTTACAAATAAGTTTCTCTAAAACAGATTTAGTATGCATTTCTATGAAAGAGCTTTACACACATTTCCATTTTAATTAAAAACATAATTGGTAACATAGGTATTTATGCTATGAATATTTTGGCACAGGGAACTCAAAGGCTAGCAATTATATACATCTCTAAGAAGCCTAATTATTCACTTTGAGAAGAAAAACCAATTTTAAAGTGAACAACAAAAGCAATTTGCAATATTCACTTTTGACATCTAATTCTCCAGCATAGAAGATTACTATAAATGATGCTCTAAGCTGGAAATCATAGACAAGATTCTTCTGTAGCCACTAGCATAACCCTCAATCCCAGCTGCCCCATAGTGTCACCACCCTGGTAGTGATTCTGATTTATTAAGTCTAGGTGAGGCCCGGACATCAGGATTTCTCACAGCTTCCCAGAGACTGGAATATGTAACCATCATTCAGAAGCCCTGAACCTTTATATGTGATATTTCTCATGTAGCAATTATTCTGGAAACAGAAATGAATGAAGCAATACATTTTGAAAGGGAAATAAAACATCATCTAATCCAACCCTTATTTACAGAGGCGGACACTGAGGCCCAGCAACTTCCTTGCACCAGCTTCATTTTCTCTTATTTTGGTGACAAAGAAGCGACACCAAGCCAGTCAGACCCGTCCCTGCTTGGGGATTTTCCCCACCCCCCTCACATTTACTCAGTTCTCAAACAATTGTTTCCACATGGGCACAAAGTTCCACAGCCACCATCTCCCTATTCAGAAAGGGGGATTTTACGTTTTTAATGTGAATTAACACACAGGCAACCATCTGTTGAATGCCTTCATCACCCTGGGCATTGCCTCACCTCACCGCAACCCCGCAATGTACTGATTATTCTATTTCCATTTTATAGATAAGGAAGCTGAGACTCAAAGGGGTTAAATAATTTGCCTAAGGTCAGGCAGCTGGAAATGGTGGGTTTGGGATACGGACCTGGATCTCCTCAACTTCAAATCATCATCAGAGAAGAGAGTAAGACGGAGCTTTCCCTTGAGTGAACCCACAATCCAGAATTCTGATTTTTATCAACTTTGAGATGAGATCTCAGAAGAGCCTATTCAAATATTTCCATTTCCTTATGTGCTGCCTAGATGACAAGAAGAGAAAGAATAGCAATTCAATGGGAACATGAGAAAAATAAAGCCCTTGATATCGGGGTAAAGGCTTTGCCAAACAAATGCCGTAAGCAAACTACATGGGCCTTTAGGACAAAAGTACAGTCATGTAGCTCCGGGCCAGAGGGGTTTCCAGCTCTTGGCAAGTTCGCTCTGGATTTGGTTAGACTGAATAATGACAGCGAGAATGTTAAAGGTAGAAGGGCTTACACCAACCTCTATTCTCAGTGGTAGGTCGAGTGCTAGAATCACGTATGCATTCGGCAAGTCTCCAATGCAGCAAGTCTGTAATCAACCTTGCCTCTGCCTCTGCCAGCCCTGTTTCCCCACCTCCAGGCCAAGCACTGGGCGGAGCCCTTTATATAGCTGTACGGACAACAATGGCTTATCTCCACAGGTGTGCAAACACGCGCCTGCTAAGCATTACATCATTGCACGTGCGCAGTAGGCAAGTAGATCAGGGTCAAGGGAGGGTTCTGGCTATGGTTGCATTTTCTCTGCAAGCAGTGGGCAGTTGGCATTCACAGAAAGAGCCCTTGCCACGATCCCTAGCAGGCCACTCAAGCATGGCTGGGACTGATTTTCTTTGAATTGTGCTGTGGGTCTCACTCTATCCATTAGTGCATGTTCCTTGATCTATTTGAAATTCGCTCCCTTCCTCCTGCACTTGGCTAACACCTGCTCATCTTTCAAGACCCATTCATCATTCAGTCTACCTGGGCCTCTCTGAACCCTGAAGACCTTACTACATAATCCTCTTTTGTGCATCCATAACTCAGATACCACTGCTCTCAAAGTACATGAGATTGACTTGTCTACTTTTCTCCTGTCACCAAATGTCAGTTCCTTGAGGTAAGGCCATGCATCTCAGTGCCTGGACTGTTCCCTAGCACAGAGCAGGCACTCCTTAAACAAGCAGGGAAGGAATGCACGAGTAAGTGATAAATATGTGCTCCTTCAGCCTAGGTGGATGGAATAAAGCATACAAATGTATTAGGATGGAGAAAATATTTTATAATTTTCACAACTGGCATGAGAATCCAACTTAGAAAGGGAAATGTTATGGTGTGAAAAATAACTTTAACAAATACTGAAGTATAACAGTGAGACCCCTCTGTCCCCATTTCACTCCCTCCCCTGGTACAATAGACTTATACATTGGTACAATTGTACAATGATATAATGTCCCTCCCCCCCGACCCTAATTCATACATTGAAACCCATTCCCCCAATGTAATGGTGCTAGGAGGTAGGGCCTTTGGGAAGTGATTAGATCATGAGGTCTCCTTGGCAAAAGGGACCCCAGATATTGCCGTTGTAAAAGAGACCCCAGAGAGATCCCTTACCCCTCCCAACATCCCAACATGTGAGGTTACAGCAAAAAGACAGCTCTCTAAAAAAAAAGGCCACTCTGTGAAACAGGAAGCAGACTCTCTTCAGAAACTGAGTCTGCCGATGAGTCTGCCGATGACTTGAGCTTGGACTTCCCAGCCTCCCACCGTGAGAAATAAATGTCTGTTGTTTAGAAATGATCTGGTATATGGTATTTAGTTATAGCAGCCCAGCTGACTAAGATACCTGGCCAGAACTAAAGTTTCAGAAATGGGAATTAAATTATCTGTATCAAAGAGGAATGCACTTTTTAAGTTTCACAGACAATCCAGGAGGAAGGAGAGAGGTGGAGAGAAGGGAGAAGTAAAGTAAATCAGAGAGACGATGCATGTCTACATACTATGCAATGTGACAACTCTTACTGACACTCTAAAATTTTAAAAAACTAAACTCATGAATTCTTATGAAAGTGGTTTAACATTTTGTAGATTTTAAGACAAGACCAAGTTTCACACTGGAGTTGATATGGAATGAGATGGAGTAGCCCATGAGGACAAAAGAACAAAAAACATAGTGATTTCATCAGCTTCCCATGCCCCTGTGAAGATCTCCTCTGGAGATCAGAGCACTGAATAAACTGTTGACTTTTGCATGGACAACATTAACACTCGGAAGGAGTTGCTCAGGAGCCTGCTGGGCTGAACCAACAAATGAGATGTGGCTACAGTTAACTGCACTAGTAAAAAATCAGGTTTACAGCTTATTTTAGGTCAAATACAGTCAAATCTGGCCAATCAGATGCTTCAGTTGTTCTATCATGTCTGATTCTAAATTTACCCAGAGACGGCTGTGGTTTGATGAGTTTAAATCACAGGAGAACGTGTGCCAAATTAAAGGTTTGTTGGTAATTTTTTTTTTGATGCTGGGTATTTTTAACCCTCCTCTCTTGGAGAAATAGGTTGTATTTCTCCACCACTTATAGCCAGGTCTTCAATTCCTAAAAGTCTCTGTGACATCGAGATGGCCTTGGCTGCCACATGGAACACAACGGTCCCAGTCACTCTAGATGGGTGACTACAAATGCCCCCTGGTTGGGAGTGAGGCAAGGAAGGGCAGGGCGGCTCAGACATGTCCCCCTGTGCAGGATGGGCTCAGGATGGGGGCTGGGCCCCCAGATATCTGCAAATGAGGACGGCAGAGGCAGGGATGGGGAGGTCGTTGGGAGGTGAACTACTTCAGGAACAGTTGAAGGAACTGGAGATGCTTGGCCACAGAAGACAAGATCTGGCATGAGAAGGGTGTACGGTGTGAGGAGAGAGAGAGAAACCCTTTACCTAGTCTTTAAAAGTTGTCTCATCAAGGCCAAACTGAATGTGAGCTGCGTGGCACTAGGGGGCAGATCTGAGACGGATGAGTAGAAAGTTCAAGGGAGCAAGACAGTATTCACAAGAACCAGAAGCTTCTGACATTGTGGTTTTTAATGGTGACAGTCCTGCTCCCTCCAGGGAACATTTTGGAAATTTATAGGTGCTTTTTTGACTTCTCATACAGTCACACCTGTGTTTACATGTTAAAATAGATGTTTTTTATTGTGTTTATTTCCTGTTACCTCTCCTATGTACTCCAGTTAAGGCAACATACTCACTTTTCTAAAATCATGCTTGATAGTTATATTATCTGTGGATTGCATTTCAGAATAGAAAAGAAGCTGATGCCAAATATACGTTCTGAAAATGGGGCATTGAGTTCGCTCTCAGTGTCAACCACTGCTGTGGCAGGAAGGTGACAAAATGAAGGATGTGGCCAAATATGCCCTGCAAGTATTTTTCTGGGGTTTCTTCAATATTGTTCAAAATTTTGAATTAGTTGCTGACATTTAAATACTAGGAGGTACATAAACATACAGTGGGTCTGAGCTGCACAGTTACTTGATAAAAACTCACCCTAAAGAGAGTAAACGATCCAAAAAGGGGTGGCCTCCCTGGTCCCCACCAACTCCACAGTCCCTCTTTACCCACTTCCACCACCCACCAGGGCCTTTAGGTATCTGAGGGTGGCTCCAGCACTCAGTAAACCCGTGATGTCCTCATCGGGGGCTTGCATTCCTCCCTGGCAGGGACCACATGCGGGAGGCTGGAGGGGCCAGTCCACAGTGCGGGGAACATGCATCAACCATCTGCTTAGGAAAGAGTTCTCAGCTTCTCAGGGCTGTGGCTCTTTGGGGGAATCACATAAAATCTGTTCACTCTCTCTCCAGAATGATACACAGACACACAAAATGTTGCTTACAATTTCAATAGACATTGGACCCGGGTATCTTATTATTCAACTCAAAATTAAGATTTGAACTTTAATGAGGTCAAATCCAACTGGTTTGCCAAACCACACTTCCTATCCCAATTCTCACTTGGGAGATGTTTCCTATGAATAGTGAGACAATGTTTTGATGAGCTCCCCATAAGGGAAAACTACATTAAGTGGGTGTCACCTGTGGACAGGCCGGCAGCTACTGAACTCTGGTTAAATAACCAGTTCTTTGAATAGGGTAACAAACATCTAAAATCTGCTATTCTTGGAAGCTGCTTGCTTCCCAGAAGTCTCCAATCTGACCACAACCAATAAAGAAAATAAATTATAAGACCAGATGCCCTCTCTTGCCAGTGACTCCTTAGGCCTAGAATTCAATAACCAAGACAGAGAGATCAGCGATGTCAGACAGCAGGCTCAAAGAAATGAAAGGTGGCAGTCTTTATTTTCTGGAGGGCAAATGCCTTGAAGCCAGTGCCTGATCATATTAATCTTTCATTTACATGTTTTGCTTTCAAATGACCCCTGAGCCCTTCCTGAACTGTAGCCTTCTCAGACTTCAGAAGTCATGCATCAAAAAATATTTTTAAATATACATTCTTATAAAAACCTATTTCTCCAAGAGAGGAGGGTTAAAAATACCCAGCATCAAAAAAAAAATTACCAACAAACCTTTAATTTGGCACATGTTCTCCTGTGATTTAAACTCATCAAACCACAGCCGTCTCTGGGTAAATTTAGAATCAGACATAACAAAAACAAGACATATAGGAGACTACTGAGGATAATCTTCAGAGATGATAGAAAATAATATAATAATCAATGCACATAGAAACTGTGCTTAGAAACCAGGCAACTCTACATATACCTAGGGCAATATCTTAATGTGAATGCTGGGAAAAGAGAGAGCATAAAAGTTGAATCATGTTTTCTTAAAACAAGGCAGTGTTTTCACAAAGCACCTTTCATCAAGCAATCAGATGCCTTCAGAAAGCCCTGGATAGAGAATGAGAAATATTCCCCAAATGCAATAAAGCTCAGCTGTGCCATGAAAAATAACTGCCAAGCAATGGGACATTTGGGGACAGAATTTTGGAGCAAAATACCATGTTATTATGTCACAATTTAGAAAAGGGAAACACAATTATGCCACTGAATGGCCTGCCTATTTGTGAATTGCTAAAAGGCTTTGAAAGAATAGATGAAAACTGTCCTCTCAGATCCACTCATACTCAGATACGGGGCTCTCTCTGCGTGGCACCCAGACACATATCCTTCAGATGCAAACTGTTCTGTCCAGAAATGCCTGTGCATTTAGTGATCTTTGTACAGTGGTAGGAATTCCTAGAAATGGGTTTTGGGGAGACTTTGTACTTTTGTGGTTATCGACTAAAATTGTACACACTTTGTGCTTTTCAAAATCCAAACCCTCATTCACCTGTGAATATGCTAGAAAGTGGGATGACATATCGATGAAATCATGCTCCACCTCCTGACTAACTAGTACTATACTAGATACTAATCAGTGTACATTCTAAAACACAATAAAAAGTGACCCTTGGGCTTGAGCAAATTAAGTGGTAGGAAATGTGGGGATACAGGGAAGGATCAAAACCAGCCAACTATCTCGGTCGCCAAGTCCAGTTTTGAAAAGAATTGATAAAGATAAGTTGCACCTCCCTGATGGAATTAAGAAATTGAAAACTCTGTCTGGAATTGTAGTTTTTTTTTTTAACAGAGTTAGTACTTTAACTCCAATCCAGGTCCCATCTGGGTATACTGACTCCAGGATCAAGGTCTTCTGTATCAACATCTGAAGCAAAACCACCCAGGCAGGTGGAAATTAGAAAGCATTCTCCACCAGAGCCCCACATACTCTCGCACAGGCCTATGCCTGGGGTAGGACAAGCTGGGCAGGAACTCTGGACTCTGCACTTAAGGGCCAGGGCAGGTGGTCGGGGGCAGGAAGCCTTATGATACTGAACCATATCCTCTTTACTGAATACAGTTAATATCCATTTCGAACTTTGGTCCCAAGTATACTCTAAAAACACTGATGGAGTGGACTCCTCTCAAGTGAGATTGTCTCGGGTGGACCCCACGCAGCTTGTGTAACCCCAGGCCCAGAACCCTCCTCCATGGTATGACCCTGCTTCAGTCTACATTCCCATGGTGACCTCTGCCAGGAATCCAGGGGGAGGTTGTAGGGGGCCCTGCAGCACCAGGTAGAATATTTCCACCTCTAGGAATGGGTCTTGTGGGTTCCAAAATAGAGGGGGAACTCCAGAAAGGCACAGGACATAGGTAAATATTTTATCTTTCCTATGAAGCAGTTTTAATATGTCCTCAGAAATATTTCCTCTGAACATATTTCCAAACCTATCACCAAGCAAACTGATGCCTCAAGCCACCTTTGGGTTGGCTACTGCTGAGCTTTATTTTGTTAAGGGAGTCACTCTGTGCTTCAGTAGAATTCCTTGGTGCCAACAATCAGTGAGCAACTGGATGTAAATCCAGGGATGAGAATGACAGAGAGAAATCTCTCCTGCCCTTCCCCCTCCTCCTCCCTTAGCTCAGCTCACTGTTGTGTTCCTATAATGCAGAATGCTGCCTTTGATTTTCCTTTTGGAAACTACGCAAATTTTCAGGGCCGACATAATTTCTTAGGAAGGTCAAGAGATAGAATCCCGGTGGTGCCACAAAGCTTGGAAGCATCTAAACCTCCAGGTCTGTAGTGACCAGGAGCTAAAAGAAATGCTGAGAGCTAATCTCTTTTCATCTTCAAAGTCCTTCATAAGCTCTGAATCACTCATCCTTACCACACTACTGGAATCCAGCAATTTGGCAGAAGTAATAGTCCTTTCATCTCTGGATTTCAATGTACTCTATAATAATGCCAATTAATCCTACAACTGCCCCTCAGTGGAACATCAGCTAACCTACTAGGATACACAGAGAGGTTGAATGACTTGGTCCACCCACACAGCAAACTGACAGCAGAAGTAAGTTGAGAATTTGGTCCTAGAGGTTCTGTTCCAGGGCTTGGACATCTGAGGCTGGAAGCCAGGTCTGTATTTAAAGTGCCCATATGGTAACCAGCACATAGTAGGTGCTTAGGTAGTAATTTTTGGATGAGTGACTAAATTGGATATCCGTATTTCCAATTGCCTGACAAACGTGTCTGAGTTCTGCTAACGACCCCAACTCAGGTTCAGATTTCTTCTCCAGCCTGGCTTTGATTCTTGGGCTTCCATTCATTTCTTCTCCAGCCAGCGTACCCACCATAGCAGAGGCCCTCTTCTAAGCCCTGGAGATAGAGTGGTGACTAAGACAGGCAGCATCCTTATCTCAAGGAATTTATATCCAAGAAAATGAGGCAGATCATCAAGAAGATAGATAATATTAGATAGTAAGAAGGGTGATGTAACAGCCTACAGAAGCTGATCACTGGAGACCAAAGGGTCGCCCAGCTGCCCCTGCAGATGCAAGGCAAGAACTGTATGGCACATGAGCGTCATAGCAACTTAGACCAAGAAATTCTCATTTGTTTCTCTTTCCATACAACTGACAGCAAAACCCTTAAGTCAAAAAGAAACAGGACTGTTTGTCTTCAGGACAATGAGAAAGAGGCAAACTGATGGTATTGTGTTTTAAAGAGTCCAGAAATAGCGTGTGGTGGCCGCCACTGTGCCTGGGCAGAGGACCAGGCTAATCCCCAGAGGCAGCCTGCCCCTGAGTGCATAACATCAGAAAGACCCTTGCACCCCAACAAAAGCTGCTCACCTCACTTACTCCCTTACCCAGTCACCCATTTCATACTTACTGACTATCTACTGTGGATCATGTTCCAGGCTCACCTTTGCCCTCCATGGTCCCAGCAGAACCCCGGCCTGCAGGGATCCATCCCTTTACACTTTCTCTCTTTTTGACATACAGCTTTATCTTTTCATTTTTATGAAATGATTTTTGACTCAGTAACAATGAAAAAGGGGGCAAATATGGATAAGCGATTTATAGTTTTTAAGGTGATCTACTCAGCTCCGGCTGTAGTTTTTTTTCATTTTCTTTAAATAATAGGTTTTATTTTTTTAGCAGTTTCAGGTGTACAGAAAAATTGATCAGAAAGTACAAAGAGTTTCCACATAGTCATTTCCTTCCCCCATCCTTCTGCTCTTGGTCTCTCCTAAAAATGAGCCTGCCTGCTTCTGTACAGGAGCTAGTAGGAACACTGAGAGCTTACCTTCATGCTTTTCTGATCCCTCAAACTGCACAAAGACACTTGAAAGTTAGAACACCTCAGGTTACAGAAACTCTAGCTCCTGTTTTTCTGCCTCAGACTGCAGAGCCAGCTGTGTCCCAGTAAAATTCCATTCGTGCTTCCTAGCCCTAAGGGGGCATTATTATAGGAGCACATTTCAATGTCCCTCTTGGAGCTCTTGGTTTCATTGTAAACCATTTCTTCCCCATCCTGCGTCTGACTTAGCGGGACGAGGAAGAGGAAGTGGAGGACGGGCCCTCAGAGTTCGCCGTCCTGGCGAGAGTGCCCCGATACCTGGGCTGCTGGTGGTGGGCTCCACTGTGAGAGTGTTTTTGTTTTTTTCTCAGTGCACACAAGATCAGCCCAAGCCAAGGTTTGGGGAGGCAGCTTTGTAAAAAGGACTTTTTTAGTCCTGTGTTCTCTACCTTCTTATTGCTTCTCCAAGTCAGTAGAGTTCCTTCTCTGAATATACCCAGGCAGGCTTAAATGACTCTTCATGCACCGTAACTATAATTTACCCAAAGGCAGCAAAGATTTTCTCATCACCGTACATGGAGTGTTCACCTCCTTTTATTTCCATTGTATCGTGGAAAGGCCAATGTAGATAAGCCTAAAAGCAGAGAGTAGAAGAGAAATGGTGAATTTCAAGGCTGAGATGATCCTCAAATTAAATACTTATACCCTGTAAGTAACAGTTCACAGAACATATTCTCCTGAACCCACCTAAGAGTATGGTGGTCAACTACAAGACCTTTAAGAAAATCAGAAACCACCTGAGCACCCCAATAATGCTTTCATAGATCAACTGAAAATGCTGAGGGTCCTTTCTTAGATAGCATTTAATCTGCTCTCCTGAACAATTTGTCAGTGAAGAAACTGAGGTCATACCCAGTGAAGGGTCAGGCCTGCATCACATAGTCAGGATGAGCTAGGCCCTGAATGTCCAGACTCTTCCCAAGGTGATGAGCTATGCTCACCATACACAGGTATTGATCTCTTATGCACCAATTTAAATATTGGTAGAGATTTAAAATCTCCCATCCACAGAATTTATCAGCTGCAAACTGGAAATGAAATGGGATCCTTCATCAACCAGATAGGTTCGTGTCCAAAACCCTAAAATTAAGCTGGGGAAGAGAAGTTGGCACAGCCAGTCCCAAACCGTGTGGCCCTGTCTTTCTGACATTTCCATGCCCTGCAAGTGAAATTGTCAGTTGAACACATGTGTCTGATAGAAAGACAGTTATTTAAATAGACAGTTGTCTGAATAGATAGAGGATCTAGAGATTGTCAGGGCAGCCAGTTGAGGTAAAAAGTCCTAGACAGCAGAGCCTAAGTTTTTCTGTTTATGCCCTCTGGGCTAAAAGCAAGGCCTTCCCCCCATGTGTCTTAGCCACTGCTGGATTTAAATTATGATGATAGCTGTAATTTGTTGCATGGCAGAGCCTGGACTGTGTGACTTTCCTCTAGCCTCACAATCATCCCTATTTTCCTGTAGGTTAGTTCATCCGTCTTCCTCCAGAATCTTCACTGCCCTTTTGGCTGCATGTCAGTCAGCCAGGAGTGTGTGCCCCTGCGTGTTCCCGCTGAGTGCAGGGGAAGAGGTGTCAGGACCCACAGGATGGCAAGTCCAGGAAGCTCAGCCAAGTGCTCTGGTAGGTTTTGTGCCCCAGGGGTTGGAGGAGGGGTAACTACTGTGGAATCAAGTACACGAGGAAGGCCAGTACAGCAGGGATGTTACAACTAGGCATCCCAAATCCACAGAGCTGCAGCTCCAGGTCCCAGTATGAGACCTTTTGATCAACTGACTTCACCCCTCCCTGTGACAGTCTCGGATGGGGCTCTGTCCTACTTCCTTCCCAGAGAAACCTCTTCTCCCACTGCCAATCCCAGACAACTTGTCCCTGCTGACTCCACTCATGACGCCACGGCCACATAACTGGGGAAGCGTTTCTGTTGTCCCATGAGTGCTTTGCCCAGAATCTTCCTCAAGGGGCAGCAAATCCACCCCTTTTGCTCATGTGCTGTGCTACATGCACAAAGGGATGTTGGTGTTTGACCGGAGGCCATGTCTGCAGGTAGACTGGACAAGGGGCTTCACATAAATGATTCTCTAATCCTCACATATCTGTGATGGCCTCTAGGCTCTAAGGTCACAGCCAGCTGTCCTCTGAACCCAAATCAGTCTGGTTTATACCTCACACTTAACCTGATGCTGCACCTATTTCTAGAACTTTCTCCTTTTTGCAGTATTCCTGTGGCATCCCACATATGCTCTCCCATCCTCCTCACCCCTACCTGCCATGGTGGTTACTGTAGCTCAGTGCTTCTCAAACTTGAGAAACATATAGAAAAAATGGGTTGGGGGAGGAGACGCACTTCCTGGGATCACTAGTTAGCAACCTAACAGCAAATGTGGGCACTAAAGTTAAACGGCAGTGCTTGGTTATAAGGTGATCATAAGAATGATCCAAGACTCAGGTTAGATTGGGTTTTGTTTTAAATATTGAAACTTTAAATGCATTCAATATATTTAGAAAAAAAAAATTAAACCTGCTCACCAGCCTCATGGATCTCCTGGGAATTCATGGCCTGCAGCTTAAGAAACACCTTTAGAGGATAAGGTCACCTTCACTTTCTCACCAATGGGCACAGGTAACCCCCCGTGGAATCTGAGATAGGACTTGCTGTGTGTATGTGCAGGAAGAGGGAAGGAGTGCTACAGCTAACATTTACTGAGCACTTACTTTGTACAAGTCTGGGTAAGCATGCTGCAGGCTTTATCGACTTAGCCCTCCCCCCAAGTCCTATGTGCTGGGCACTGTTCTCATCTCTGCTTTTACTGATGAAGCAGTTGAGACTTACAGAGGTCAAATCATTTGGCCAAGGAGACACAGGTATGAAGCAGAGAAGTTCTGGACTATGGCTAAAGCTACAAAGACTGGCTGTCTTGCACACGTGCAGACCCACTAATGAGGGACGGCAGCACGTCAGCCTGTTCTTCGCACTTCCTACTGCCACCTCTAGGTGCCTTAGCACTGATTCTGCACATCACTCAGAAGCTTGCCTCTGCATCACTTGGAGCACCAATGCCGTCATCGGGCACCTCACTGCTCATTAAACACTTGTTGTTTTAAAGGGCAAAAGGCACTTTAAACAATGTGTGTGTGTGTGTGTGTGTGTGTGTGTGTGTGTGTGTGTGTGTGTGTGATGTTATTGTTCGTTTCACTGATCCTTATTGTTCTGTTCCCCATTTCATGATAACGGAGTACTGGCTAGACCAAATCCAACCAAATTAACTTTCTATTATTGACAGCAGAACCATATTCCCACCTCCCCTGGGACCTGCTAGTCTGTGTGAATTCTCGAAGAGACAGAAGTCCCTACATTTCTGTGATGGGGGTTGAGCTTTGTGAGGCTTAACTGGTGGGAGACATCCTGTCAGAACTGGGGTGGGTGGACCCCATGCCTGCCTGTTCAACTCTTTCCCCTGTCCTCCTTCACGATCTCAAACAGGCCCTGAAGGACAAGGGACATACCTCCATTGTCTTACCAAACAATAGCTTCAGCAGCCCTCCAGTCATTAAGACACCACATAGAGACTTGATTGAAGAAGCACATGTTCAGACATGATTAGACTTGCTAACTGAAAGGGACATTGAAGGCAGGAAATGAGAAAGAGATGGGCCATATTACCTTACCTTAGGGACCCCAGATAATATATTTATATGGTCACCATGAGATAACAACACAGAAATGCTCCAAAGTTTGGGATGATCTAACTCGAGTCTATTTTCTTGCTTTCCGGTCTAGAATCCTCTCCTTGGGGGGCTGAATGCTGTCTGGTGCTAAATGTTTCCAGCCAGAGAACTCTGAACGTGTCTCTCCAGACCTTCTGAATAAATCAGTGAGTCGGAGTCCTCTCTTCCATTTCTTCTCACTGACATTGCTTATGTTTTAGACACTAGGCTAAATGTGTCCTCACTTTGATGGTGTACACCTTTCAAATATTTGCTGTCTGTTTTCATGTTCCTTGAAGTCATTTCTGGGTACCAGCTCTGCATTTTCATTTTCTTTAATCTCCCCGCATAAATCAGTCCCTCCTATCCTTTCATCATTCTTACTGCTTTTCTTTCAACTCTCTCCAACTTGTCTACATATTTCTAGTGCTGGGTATCTAAACATAATTTGCTAGACTAAAAGCCGTATTTGGAAGTACCTCACCAATTAATCTCCTGCTTTGCATCCTTTCAAGGGGTCGATGGTATAGTTCCAAATATCACTGACCTGTTTATCCCACGAATGCACTATAAACATCCCCTAGAACAACAGGGCAATGCTGTCCTGAGCTGCCTGCCTCAGGAGCCCTTAAAGAAGAGCCTCTTTTTCCTCTGGGTCCCTTGGTACACTGCAATTAAGCCATTATGGAGGGATTCACCTCACACCCTGGTACATTTTGTAATGAATGGTGTTAAAGAAAGATCCCAGGGTATTTTTCACAGGCAGCCCCCTGATTATGGAGGAAAGCTATTTCTAAGTTGGCCATTTAGGTAAGATATACTTCCTTAGAGAAACTGGTGTTGTTTGTGGTTAAGGCCTGATACCATTCCACAAAGTATACCTAATCAAATTTTAAAATATTCATAAATGCCAGCGTGGACAAGAGAGGGGTGAAAGGGAGCCCTCACACACTGGTAATGATTGTACCTGATGGGCACAACTTCTGTGCCTGGTAATTTGGCAATATATATCCAAAATCTTGACAACGTATCTGCCCTTTCACCAAAAGGTAACCTGTAAAGTTACTTCTAGGAAGTTATCCTAAGAAAATAATTGAAGAGAGGCAAAGATATGTGTACAAGGATGTTTATCCAAGCATTATTTATAGTCATAGGAAAATAACCTAAATATGTTTTAATTACCTGAAATCTAATAACCTAAAAAATTTCTGAAGGTGTGACTGGGTAAATATAACTGAAAAAGGGCACAAATATGTATATACAGGATATTTAGCCCAGTATTATTTATAGCAGAGGGAAAAACTGGATACAGCCTAAAATGCCAGTGTAGGGGTAGGTAGTTAAATAAGTGCTGGCCCAGCTCCATATTTATTCTCACAGAAAGATTCCTATGGCACCTTGAATTACAAGAACATTTTACAAAGAAGTAGTCATAGTGTGACCCCATTTTTATTCAGGAAAATGTCTACCTCTGTGTTCATACATACATATATATATATATACATAGAAAAAGGCCAGGAGGCAAGCCTCCTAACATCCACGGTGGTCATCTCTGAGGGGTGGGCTGAGGCATGATTTCACTTACAACTTTATTGTTTGATTCCATCTCGATGAACCAGGTTACTTGTAAAAATTAGCAAACATTTTCTTTTACTAGTTTTAAATTTCGATTATAACCTAGTCAGGGTTTAACTGAGCTTCCACTATGTGCTAGGTCTCCAAGAGACATGAGGGTGGTTTCCCTGCCTCCGGAAAAGCCTTGAGGATGCTCAGTGCCTTGAGGATGAGCTGAAGAAGACCTGCTGGGGCCTGGGAGGGCCGGGAGAGGTTTAGAGAGGAGCTCCATAGAGGATTTCAGTCTGACACCAAGGAATGCACAAAGCAGGGAGGAGAACTCCAAGGGAGTCAGAGCACTGTAAGCACACAGAGGGCAGCAAACAGAGGTCTCACTGGGCTGGAGTGGTCAGTACAGGAAACAGATCTGGAAGACAATAAGGCTGGAAGTAAGGGCAGGATCCATATTGGTAGGACCTTGAATGCCACACTCAGGATTGTCTACTTTATCCTGTAAGCAGAGAGAAACCATCAATTTTTCAGTTGGGGTACAATGTAAACAGACGTGTGTTAGAAAGACAACTGTGGAGTGGAGAGGAAAACGGATCGGAGTTAGGGAAGGGCTGGAAGCAAGGCCAGTCAGGAGGCCACTACAGCACCTGGTGGAGCACTGGATGGAGAGGACCAAACCAAAATAAAGGGTATTTTTTCCAGAACCAGAATCAAAAGAGCTTGGTAACTGAGCACAGACATTGAATGAAGTCTGCCTAAATCTTGGCTCTACAACTTCCTGGCTGTGATTTGGAGCAAATTACCTGAGCTTCCTCGTCTGAAAAAGACGTATGGGTATTGATAGCATCTATCTTAAAAGATTGTTGTGGAAATTAAATTAGTAAATATATGTGAAGCACTTGTAGAATGGTGCCCAGTGCCAGGAAGAGTTAGTCTGTAGCTATTGTTAAGTTTTAGCCCTTATTCAATAATAGCTAACACGTTTGGAGAACCTCTTCTAGGCCTGGCGCCGAGCTCTGTGCTTTACGTATATTCTCTCTACCCTCAATGGTTAAGTGACTTTAACCCCGTTTTCTATACCAGATGAGAAAACAGACTTGCAGTGCATGTGACCTGTTCAAGGCCACAGAGCTCTCCATGTCTGTGGGAATTCTGATCTCCCCCAGGCTGTCTGGGATGCAAACCCAGTCCTGTCCTCCATACCTGCTTAGATTCACGGGAGACAAGGAGGAGAGACAACGCAAGGGCGGCTCCATGCTTTCCAGTTAGGGACCGGGATGCACAGTGACGCCATTGGCCCAAGCAAAAATAAAAGGAGTCTTTCCAAAATGTTAGAGAAAGAAAGACTCTTTCAAGTTATCTAGTCCAACCCAAATTTATGGTTTCAAAATATCTAAATCTGAGACTTTAGCCCTCTCCTCACAACACATTGCCTCCTGAGTATCAAATTTACTTTTTAATTTAATAAATTACTTCCTTCCCAACATTTTGTTGGTTTTGAACTATCCCTTTAGTATACATATTGTTACAATAATTGATTATCTCTGGAGCACACAAGTATTTAATGTTTGTGTTGTATTATCCATGAAGTGATTAGTCAAGGTATACAACTAGCTTTCAGGTGATTTTGCTAACCACCTATCAAAACTAAGAAAATTAGAAAACCAAAACAAACAGTTAATTTAAAATCAAGTTCAGACTCTCAGTATGGAAATGTCCAGCTCAGAGTTAAGCAACAAACATGAGCCCAGCACTGAGCTAGACACTGAAATAGCCTTCTAAAATTCCCAGCCCCAGCCTCTTCCTCACTCACACACTCATATGGATGTCCAGCTTTCATCATTGTCCCCATTAAGCTGCTGTCTGTTAACTTAGGGTTGATGTTCTCTTCAGTGCTATTGTGAAAGACTGAATCCCATCTGAGGTTCCCTCCCACTTTCCAGATTCTTGGCTCTAAGACAGAGAACAGTCAATTGAATTCCAGATGCCAAGATGTATGCATCATCAAACAGAGGGACAATCCTCTGTTGAGAGACAATTTATCTCTCTCTACCTTCTTGCTTATGGGCACTCACTCATACCATGTGGAGCTTTGGTTCTTTGCACAGGCTACCAAAAGCCCTTTGCATATTAAGTCCTTAGTTTACCCACAGAGCTTCTGCTGACTTGTCTTCAAAATAAAGGTCTTTACCTTTATTAAAGCACCCAAATTCTGAAGCAGCCCAAGAGGGTGAGAATAGAGAAGCCACTAGAACCTACATTGTTGCTCACTCCTCCAAATTTAGATTCAAATTTGGTACACACACACACACACACACACCAAGTGGAACCAAAGAAATAATCAGGATATGCTAAAAGAAAAAATATATGCACCCTTATGCTTATCAAGTTATTGAAGCATCCTAAGTGTCCATCAATAGATGAATGGATAAAGAAGATATGGTATATATACACAATGGAATATTATTCAGCCATTAAAAAAAAGAAATCCTGCCACTTGCAACAACATGGATGGACCTAGAGAGTATTATGCTACGTGAAATAAGCCAGGTGGAGAAAGACAAATATCATATAATTTCACTTATATGTGGAATATAAAAACTAAGCAAAATAAAATGAACAAAATAGCAGTAGACTCACAGATACTGAGAAGTGACAGGTGATTACCATAGGTTGGGGATGGAAAGGGTGGGTGTTGAGGGTAAGGGGGATAAAGGGACACAAAAATTCTCAGTCATAATATAAGTTGTTCATGGGGATGGTAGTATAGCCTGGAGAATACAGGCAATGATTCTGTAACATCTTTCTATGTTGACAGATAGTAACTGCACTAGAGGGGGTGAGGAGTTAGTAATATGAGTAACTATTGAACCACTGTGTTGTATACGTGAAACCAATATAAGATTGTATATCAAGGATACTTCAATGTAAAAGTATAAATAAATAATAATCTTCAAATTTGTCCCTTCTTCCTCATAGCCTTAGTGAGACCCCCTTAATCATGTTTCCCATGGGCTATTTCCATAACTCCCTGACTTGTGACTAAGAGGCTCTCTACTTTCCCCTCTACATCACCACCAGATAAAGAATTCTTCAGAAGCATAAGGCAGAGGAGACAGGCCACATGATACCTCATGATATATGCAGCAGTCATCCCCCCTTCCTGGTCCTTACTCATACCAAAGCCTCATCCCACCCTGAGCCTGCCATAGCTTTCCAGTCCCCCATCCTTCTTCTTTCTCCTTGGATGAGCCCAAAGATGATGCTGATTGGTAGGTATCAGAGCTGGGAATGAGCATGGGGGTGGTGGTTAAGTATGTAGGGAAGTGACACCCCCAGAAGTGTCTACAGGAGGGGATTCAGGTAGGAATATACTTGAAATTGGGGGACTTGTATTACAGAGTAATTTGGGACATTTTGGGGTAGGGATCATAGAGACTAGGGGATTTGTAATAAAATAGTGTTGGCCTGCCAAGCACACTGTTTTGACTTTGTGTATTCACTTGGGTGGTGTGGCTGAGGGATGATGGGAACGATGGGGCATTCTAGTCCCATCAACCTGCCCCCGTTTACCCACACTGTAGCTTCCAGCTAACTCCTAAGTCTCTTATCACTCAGTTCAAGGATCGCTTTCTCGAGATTCTTTCCTGATACCCTGGTCTTGACCACAAGCCCCTCTTCCCGACTCTCATGACCCTTCAGGTATGCCTTGATCTAAGCACTTAACCCAGCACTCTGTCACTTTCTTTGTCTACCCTGACACTAGACTGCAGCTCCTTCAGAACAAGGAACGTCTTTCACTCTGCAACCTAAACACTGAGCACAATGTCTGACAAGTGACAAGTGCTCACTAAGTATTTTTTAACTAATAATCACATGAGTGAGCAAAGAAGAATTAAGGGTATGGGTAATTCATCTCAAGAATGTGAGAGGTTGCAGAGGAGTAAATGGTCTGCTAGTCTACACCTCTACAACCCTGACAAGCCAGAACAAACAGGCTTTATATATAATAAGTTACAGTGAACTAGCATGTGAATTGGTCATTGATGAATTAATGAATTAATGAATTCACCAAAAACAAGATTCAGGACAAATTTTGAAACAAAGTGAAACCAAAATATAGAACTATTTGAGCCCCTAAAGCTGAAGGCAGATAACAGACAGCAACAATATCATAGTCTAAAAATCTAAGAAAGACCAGGCTGGGATTTGTCAGACCTAGTTAGGTCATAGTTATTCCAAGAACAGATTGTGAGAGCATATGATATTCCTCTCCATGGACCTCTAAATAGCCCCGTCCTCCCCATATTCCCACTACAGAACAGCAAGCAAAGCCACTGTTATTTTCAGTCTCTTGCCAAATGTAATTCTAATTTACACAGCTTCCTAAAGGAGATGGTTTTGGACAATGAGCATGCGCAGGTCAAGCACAGAAGAGTAGATGGGATATTTCCGAAAGATACACAGCATGTGCACAGGGATGAAAGTGGGAAGGGCACGGTGTGTGTGTGGAGCAGTCAGTATCAGGAACTTGAGAGTAGCCCATAAAGCAGAGAAAAGCAGGATATGAGGCTGGAAAACACAGGTAGGAACTAAGTCCATGGTAGCACTGTATGCCACACAAGGGAGTCTACATTTTTATCTTGACTATGATGGGATACTAGAAACAATCTTTAGGCAGGGGAATGATACAGTCAGATTAGTATTTAGAGAGATTGCTCTAGAAGTAGCAAAGGGGATGAAGGGGAGCAACCCGGAGCCAGGTAAATGGCTGCTGCAGTTAAATCTAGACATCCATCGCCCTGAAATTTACATTGCACTTTCAAAGCAACGCAAAGTAAGTCCGCGCCTGGAGGTTAGAGATAACAGGGAATCTTGTGCTGAGTAATTGTGAAAAATTCCTGTAGCCACCTTGAGATCTTTATTTGAAAGGATAGCATATAAAGAACAGAATGTCTCAGAACTTGATCCAAGCTGTCAGGTCTGCCTCTGACACATAAAGCCAACACCCCAAAATAACTGATCCTTACACCTTTACCTCTTTCTTGACCTGTGTCCTCAATCATTTCTTGCTTCATTTCCTGGTTGTGGTCTTAAAGTCAGCACCCAAAACTTGTGCCCCGTTCTCTGACACTTAGCTCTGGCCAGCCACTGACCCATTTCTTTGCTCTCTATGCAGCAAAACCGCTCAAAATACGTCTTCCTCCCTTCTCTCTCAAACCCACCCACCATATACACTGAAATTATTTTTGTCAAGATCACCAAAGACATGCATGTTGCTAAAAACAATAATACATTTTCAGTTTTCATCTTATTTGATTAATCAGAAGCATATGACACACCTCTTTCTGGATAAACTTTCTTTATGTGGCTTCCAGGGTCCCCAACTTTGGGTCCATCCTGCTTGCTGGACTGCCCTTTCTCAGTCTCCTTTGCTGGCTCCTTCTCCTTCTGCCCTACCTCTTAAATATTTCAGGGTCTTCCAGGCTCGATCCTTGATCTTCTTTCTCCATCCGCAGAACAGTTTCTCACCTTCAGCACTATTGACATTTGGGGCCAGATAACTCTTTGTTGTAAGGAACTACCCTATGTATAAGGATACAGAGCAGCATCTCTGGCCCCTATCCATTAGATTCCAGCAGCAACCCTTCACCCCAGTTAGGACCATCAAAAAAATCCCCAGAAATGGCCACACATCCCCTGGGCAGGATGGGGAAGCACCTCTGGCTGGGAACCACAGCTCTGCACTATAGGAAATTCTCCTTTAAATACTTTAAGTGACTAAAGTCACTTAAATACTTTGACTAAAGGCTTTAATGATCTCTCCCAGTCTTTAGGATTTAAATACTATCTATACACCATGATTCCAAATGTACATATTTAGTCCCGACCTCGCTCCTGAACTGTAGACTAGAATATCCAATTTGCCATTCAAATATTTCACTTCAATATGTAATAAATATACCAAACTCAACATGCAGCCTTGCATCTCAGCTGGAGTCAACTCATTCCAGTTGCTTAGTCTAAGTCTTGGAGTCATCCTTGGCTTTGTTTTTCACATCCTGTATCCTGCCAAGAAAGCTTACTAGCTCTACCTTCAAAATACATCTGGACTCCAGCCTCTCACCATCTCCACTACTACTACCTGATCCAGGTCACCATCATCTCACATATGGGTTATCACAGTAACCGCCTCACTGACCCTCCTGGTTATATCCTCATCCCCTTACGACCTGTGCTTAGGAAAGCAGCCAGAATGAGGCTTTTACTGTATAACCTGATCATTTCATCCCTTGCTCAAAACCTACCAAGGTTTTCTCATCTCACTCGGAAGAAATTCAAAGTCCTAACAAGTCCTTATGTGATCTGGCCTCTTGCTACCTCTCCGATTTTACAAACTACTACTTTCATTTATCATCATCTGAGATGGGGTGGTCAGAAGTTTGTGCTTGGATGTTCTTATGCATTCAGTGGAGATGTTGTATAGCAGCTGGATCTATAAGTCTAAAATCAGAGGGAGTCTGGACTAGAGGTAAGAATCTGGGAGTTGTTAGCCCACAGGTGGGATTAAAGACATAGCCTGGGACAGATCACCAAGGGAGAAGATGCAGACAAAGAGGACTGAGGACTGAGCCCCCACTATTAAAATGAGTGGAAAGAAAAGGAAGAACCAGCAAAGGAGACTGAAAACAGCAATCAGAAGACTAAGGAAGTGTTGTGTCCCGCAAGCTAAGTGAAAACAGTCTGTCAGTGAACTAATCAGTGAATCGAAGGTTTCTCTCTAAACCTAATCATCTCAGGGACTTCTCTAAGAAATGTATTATCTACTTGCTTATCAAAATGCAGCACACAATATAAATATTTCTTTCATCACTGCACTTAGTTGCCCATTTATCACATACAGTTCTTGTGGTTCAGCCTCTTGTCTCCATTAAATTTCCATCTGTTTTCCTACTTCTGACGGAATCACAGTTGAATTAGGTAAACTAAAAGCTTAGGTGTTATATGAATAGGACATTTGTATGTAGAAATACCAAATCAACACATATGACTAATATCTGAAACGTGATGCCTGCAATACTATCTGATTATTAATCTTGTCATTTACCAAAATGGGTAGCTGAAGACTGAAACTGGGGGTAAAAGCCATTCCTCACTCTAAACTTCATCATAACAAAACCCTGTATGCACAAAATGGCTAAGATTTAATCATCAGTCTAGTATGTATTCAGATAATATACTAGTCAGTTAATTTCAAGGGTTGATCCCAGCACTTACTGAGTACCTGGAACCACTTGATTTGGTTATTTTTCCCAGTGATACAGATGAGTATTGATCTGGCCAGAGTGGCATAGCAAGACACAAACAAAACCAGAATTGGAACTCAGGGCAATGTTCTTGTATGAATAGAGATGCCTGATATTTTTCTAGACAGCTTCTTAGAAACATTATACCCCCATAAGGCTGAAGCTGCCTGGTCTTTGCTTCTGATCTACTTTCTAAATCAGAAGCTCATAGAGGTTACACTAAAGAGGGCCTTCAAGGTCATATTTCCTCCAGGCAATAACTGAACCCCACAAATAAAACTCAGCAGTGCTTCACAAGTGTAGGACAGCCCCTGTGCTTCCATAGTATCTATTTCTGATTTCCCTCATATACACTATTGTTCTGCAAACTCCTTGAACATAGTCATGTATCTATATGTATCAAACTTTACTAAAAATGTAGAACTAAGTAACTGCTTGAAATTTTTTAGAACACAGTGATAAATAGAATCCCAAAACTAAGCTAGGTTTTATTCACAGTCCTTGTGAAATCAGATTCTATAAAAATTAGCTCCTTCTCAAGTTCCTGCAGAACAAACAAGCACAAGCAGGCATGTTTTAGCCATTAGGATAAAGTCGGAGCAGGCATATGTTTTGAATCTGTGAATGAAAAAGCCCTGGGAGGGTCAGTTACACCAAACAGAGGAAGAGGTAAAATAATCGTCCTATCTCCTAAATAACATGTGGGGCTGTGAGGTGCTGAACACTATTTAAATGAATGAGTGGATGAGTAAGTATAAAGACCGGGTTTGTAGTGAAAATATCCATTAGAAAAGTCCAGGATAGAGAAAACTGGCTTGACACAGATGCTGAGAAAAGAGCTCTGGGAACTGAAATCCAACTGAAACTCAAATGAACCCGCACTGTTACGATATATAAAAAGTTAATACAGTCTTATTAGATGGAAGTTTCCAGATCAAGTGCAGTAATTGTCCCTATACTGTACATGAATTAGACCTCACCTGGAATGTTTCGTTTCAGGGAAGACCTAGTAAGGACTCCGGCAATCCCAGTTTTCCCCAGAGGATGCCCCAGATTGTTTAGCACAGGGTCTCAGACCTAAAGCTGTGCAATAAGTATTGAATTATTCTGAACTGATACTGAAGAGTCTGGAAATCATATGAGAGATGATTAGGCAAGTTGAAAGGAAGAAGATATTAGCTTAACACAGAATGCACTTTCTAACAGAGCTGCTCCACAGTGAAATGAGCTTCCCAACTAAGTAGGAATCAGTACAGCGAATATCACAGCAGGTGAATGCTTGTCTACCAAAAACCCCTTGTATTAAGTGGGAGACTGAAATGGACGACCTCCAAGAGCTCCCCCAGCCCAGAGGTGCCTGAGAAGACATCAGGGCCTACAGAGGGTATCTCCACAGCTAGCTGACCACACAGCCCAGCTAGTTCTATGCCCCTGCCCAGTATGAGCCCCTACTGTGCATACTATTCTTCAAACAAGAATGCTGTTGAGCTCCTGGCTGCAACTTTACCCTGTGCACAGCCAAGGAAGCATCTGGCGGGGAGCATCTTGTGACAGAGTGACCTGCACTGGCCGCTGGATGGTGCCTTTAGCCCTAAACCAGCTGTAACATTTGCTTTCCCTTACCATGCTTCACACTCTACTTGTTTAAAGGGACGCCGTTTTTGAAGTCATTCCTCAAGAAAATGATCTTTAGCTGGAAACTTTGTACCTGAGTGTTCCTTATACAACAGTCAATTCTACATACTTTTAAACATTTATAAGATGGGGGGTGGGAGGGAACAATGGGAGACTTCCTTCCTTCCTCACCCACCACCCTGAACTCTTCAGAGTAAAATTCCCAGCGTATTGCTGGAACGTAGGCATCTGGTGACGTTTGTATGAAGCAACAGCGACACCTAGTGGTTTAATTAGTTAATAACAACCCTGCTCAGTTCAAGTGAGGAAAAAAAAAAACAGTAAAAACCAGTCATTCTCTCCCTCCCTCTCTAACTCGTATCCAACAGGACCTAATGAGAAGTTGGTTGGGAAATAGAAAATGTCAGTAAAATGGGAATCACTAAAATGATACATGGAGAACTTAAAAAACACCTAGTATGTCTAACAGTGCATTCAGTCAACCATTGATTTACAGCCAGGGTCTTTCCTGAATGCAAATACTCCAAGTTATTGCTAGTCTGTGATCATAAACCAAACATTACACATCATCCACAATGTCCAATTTTTGTTCATTCGAATGGGTGAGAACTTTAAGACACTTGTGAAACAGAGTCCCTCCACGGATTTGTATAGGTTTTTTCTCTTATAGTTGTCTCTCGCTGCTTTTAATAATCATGGTTCTTTGGCTAAAGAACTAATTTAAAAGGGGAGAGACAACCCTAATTTAAAAGGGTTTCAGTCCTGGGGGCTGTATTGTCCACGTGTTGTCTGCCACACCCAGGGAGGCCAGCCAGCAGTCACCCTGGTCCAGCCCTGACTCAGAGATGGGCACATCCTGGACGTGTACGGAGCACCCTCCTCCAGCTGTCTCTTTCATCATAGCAGACTCTTAACTGGAGGGAGGAGGCCTCATAAGGGCAGGTGGAGGCACAGGCTTCTAGAAGCCCTACATTAGGTGGTTTGGGCTGTGAGAGCTGGAGCCATACCTCCTGGGTTCAATTCCACTCTCTACCACTTTGAAACTATGACCTTGAGAAAGGTGCTTGTTCTCGCTAAGCCCATGTTCCTCATCTGTCACACAGGAAGGAACACTAGCACCAACTCTTAAGAGTGGTTATGAGAATAAAATGAAATCCATGTAACACCCTTAGCACAGTGCCTGTGACACAGGAAGTGCTCAGTAAATAATGGATTCTTGTTATCTTGTGTTTATCTCTACCACTATCCCATTGACCTGCAGTTTCCAAGCGTTTTAGTCTTCAGAGGCCTTTATATAAATTCTTAAAAACTGTAAGGACTCAGTTTATAAATGTCTTATGTGCTGATATTTACTATTTTATAAACCAAATCAAAGTATTTGAAATATTTTGAAAATGACAATAATAAATCCACTAACATAAATAATATTTTGTAAAAAATAATCACATTTTCCAAAACCAAAATATTTGGTGAGAAAGTGGCATTGCTTTACATTTTTGCAAATCTCTTTAATGTCTGGTTATTAAGAAGACAGCTGGTTTCTCAAAGCTGCTCCTTCCCATCTGTTCTGTTATTGCATATGATGTTGCCTCTGAAAAACTCCTTGTACACTCATTAAAAAATGAGAGCAGAAAAGGAAAAACGTTTGGGTGTTATTATGAAAACAGTTTTGACTTCATGGACTCCATGAAAGGACTCCCAGGACTCACAGGGACCCCCCAGACCACACAGATTTGCAGCTCAAAACCCGTAGTCCAGATCTTCAGTGTCAGTATCAGTATGACAGCATCGCAGGCCCCCAGTCAGCTTACTGTCAGAATCTGGGAGGATTTTTACAGACCAGAAGGTCAATGGAATTGAACATAAAAACACAATTGCTGATGAAAGGAGGCAGGAAAACCCTTCACTCGGAGCCCCCCATACACCCTCTGCTAGAAATAGATCCAGGCCAAGCAGAAGGCCGGATCCCCTGCTCTGCTGCCTAGATGGAGCTTGGTTGTGACTATTAATTAATATTATTACTGGAATCCATCCATTTCTCTGGATGGATGGTATGCAGTTGTTTTTTGTTACTGTTTCTCTTGTTTGTTTTAGGTTTTTAAAATTTGTTTTGGAGGAGAGCCAATTCAAGAAAACAAAAATGTTCGCTTGATGTAATTCCTTTATTTGGTAATTATCTTTTTTAATTCAATGTTTGTGTGTGACTTAATCATTGTTATTTTTACATCTTTAAAGACTGGATTGTCGGGTTTGGGGCAAGCTTTTACACAACTTTCTTGCTGAATGAGACCCTCTTAATAATGTTTTATTTATTCTTTATTGACCTTTCAAGCTTCTTCAATGTAATCTATGGGGTGACATCACAGTCACCATGCCCGGGACACTGAGAACCATGTATGGAGCCACAATGAGCAACGGCTCTTCTCGGAGGGGGCTGCAGACATGACCTCTGAGGCGGTTTTCGAAGGGAGGGAAGAACCAGCCCTCTAAGGGCTCATGGCTTTGGGGGCAGAGCTTATATTTTCCTCTTCACATGGCTCTACAACACAGGTTCTCTCTCCCAATCCACTGGTTCTAGAAACTTGAAAGGTTACTGACCAGTCAAAACCCTGAGCTGCTGGCACCAATACCCCACTGAAGCAGCTGGAGAAGACAGGGATTTGGGGAGGAAATGCTCATTTATTGAAACACCCTGTAATGATCCTATTCAGTTCGGGAGTACTACGAAAATACAAACAACATGATGGATAGATTGTGGGCTGGGAAAATTATAGCATAGAAACTTATTTTCATTTATATAAACAGGATGCTAGATAAAAATTTTCCTACCTTAGTGAAGCATATTCTAATCTCCAGATCTGTCTCCATCTCTGTCCCCCTGAACTATCTATATTGTGCCTAATTCTATTTCTATTTCTATACCTATACCTGTGTCTCTACCTGTACATATGTATCCCAGCAACTTTGCACTTGCTGTTCCCTTTGCCTGGAGCACCTTTCCCCCAAATACCTGCAGGAGGACCTTCTGCACTGTAGCAGCCCCTGACACGGGCTCTGCATTCTCTGGCTAGCTTCCTGTGACTCTTTCACAGCTCCAACATCAATGGTATACTCCGTGCACACAGGGAGCAAAGGGACATACAAGTTGTTCTCACCAGGACACCATTTTATGTCACTTAATCACTCTGAGCTACAGTTGTCATCAGGAAAAAGACAGTAAGCCAGATCAGCAGTTTTCACCCTCTGCTCCCCAGAACCCCAAGGCCTCCACAGAACAGTTTAGGGGTGACCTCAGGCAATAAGGAGGAATCAAGTGGAGAGTGTTTGGCCCCTCCACCCCCACATCAACCAAAGCAGCTCTGATATTGCTGGGATTTGGTTTGTATACAGGGTTCTGCAGTGGATCTCAGAGTCCAAAAATACATCCTAAAACAGGAATTTAGTTTCGGATAAAAGTGCCTTTTCAAATCAGTAAAGGGAAGATGGATTATTTAATAAATGGTGTTCAGACCACTGGCTAACCATTTGGAAGAAATGGTAAGATGGACCCTTAAAGCACATCTTACACAGAAGTAAATTCCACATGGATCAAAGACTTAAGCATGAAAAATGAAGCCCACAAAAAAGTAGAAGAAAAGCAAAGAGAGAATTTTCAGATAATTACAAAGATGTAAGGAAGGACTTTCTAAATATCACACAGGACCCAGAGCTATAAAAGAAAACAGTGATGAATTTGACTGAATAAAAACGTTTTAAAATCTGTATATATGTCAACAAATTAGCATAAACAGTCAGAAGAAAATAAGCAAAATGAGAAAAACATTGCAACTCACATTAGAGACATTTTTCTGAATAAGTAAATAACTTGCATCAATAAGAAATAACAGACCAAAAATGAGCATAGGCTCTGAACAAAGGACGTACAAATGACTTTTAAATTTATCTTGACCTCATGCATATTTTTTAATGTATGCTAATACCTATCCAATTAGGAAAGATCAAAAAGTTTGATAAGATATTGAGTAATGGAAGGGTAGGAGGAATTTATAGAACATCTGTGGAGAGCAATTTGGCAGCAATTATCAAAATCCAAAATGCACATTGTTGATTTGCACACAAATGCACACTGGCATATCGGTTACTTTGAACTGGAACAGCTGGACAAACAGCAGAAGCAAGAGGAATCCTCTGACCCCCCTTTTGTTCCCCTCACCTTGAAGCAAGAAAATAAATCTCCCATGTGAAAGATACCCTCCCTCCTCCTGCTGCTTATCCTGGAGTTTCAATTCAAAGCAATCACTACACCAAAGTGGCATATTTGGGGGCAGCCTGCCCTTGGTCCCTACACTAAGAACGTATCCTGTAGCTAACTTTCCTCACTTGCAATATCACAACATATTACAAGGCTATTCATATTCTGTAGGTACAGAACTGGAAGCAAAACAAACATCTAACAACAGATGAGAAGATAGACGCACTGTGCACAGACCTGAAAGGGAAATGAATGCTATAGTAAAAAAAAAAAAAAAAGATATCTCTCTACCTGTACTATTATGGAATGATCTCCATGACATGTCTAGTGAATAAAGGAAGATTCAGAAGATTTTTATGCTACTATATATGAAAATATATGCATGTAAATGTGCTTGAATATGCCTAAAATATTTTCTGGAAAAATATACAAGAAAATGGGGTTTTTTGGTAGGGAAACTAGTGGCTGAGGGAGGAGGTATGGAGGAAGACTTGGTTTCCATATGGGTTTTTTGTATATTTTGAGTTTTTACCATGTGCAAATACCACCTACTTAAAGTAAAAGTTTAACTTATAATTTTGTAAATGTTCTATTGCTTAAAAATTTTTTTAAACTACCATGTTACATGATTGCTAGCTCTGACAACCGGTGATTTCATTATTCCACTACAAACAATTTTATTAAACGATTCCATGATTCTGATTTGTTTCCCCCTTGAAAAATGCACTAGACATTTCAGCTCACCACACCACATGCAAGAAAATCTTTAAGCTTTCCATCATCTGCTAGGTTCTGTTGCACATGCATTCATGGAGTTTATTTAACAGTTATATGACCTGATTCTCAGACCTCAGCACCTTTTTGGTGCAGACAAGTTCCCTGTAATAGCAATGACTCAAATCACTGTTTTCACAGACATATTTTGAAATAGCGCCTGTAAAGTCTTCCCTTGCCCTTAACATTGGACAAGGCTTCCTTGAAATCCTCGGGGGTGCCTCTCATGTGTTCCCAAACAAGTGTGCTCCCAGGGCTCTGCTGAGACTGCAGGTGCCCAAGAGGCCCATTCACCCACCCAGCCTGCTGCTCCCCAGCAGACACGGCCAAGGGTGTGCTCGAGCCTTCCTGGTGAGAGAGCAGCATGGCCCCGGGCAGCTGGCGGAGGGAACGCTGCCGTTTTCATTACACCCTGGGAGGGGATTTCTACAAAAACGCTGCCTGGGCTCCCAATTTTTCTGGAATTTGGTTAAAACACCTCTTTTGTATTTTGCTTACAATTACTCTGCTCTCCACAAGACTCTGCTGTGAATGCGGATAGGGCTGGAAGGGTAGGCCAACTGGCCGAGGGCAGCTGCACTCTCAGAATTACCTCTCCTTCGTGACAAGGGACCAAAGGTGCCTCAGGGCTTGGGGAAGAAGCCTCCCCATAAAATAAGACCCATGCTCCCTGACTCTGTCCCCTCTCCTACACTATTATTACCATGGGGAGGACAGAGCCACATATAAGAGAGAAAAGCTCAGGACAGGTTTGAATCACTGTAAAGTAAAAATATTAGCCACTTTCCACTGATGACACATCCACTATTTTGCCTTTATACCCCGTAATCTTCAGAACATTCTTGTTACAAGTAACAGTTCTTTAATCTGAATGATAGAAAACCTAATCAAACTGGCTAAAACCAAAAACTGGAATGCTGGCTTATGCAATAAAACGCTATGGAGAGATTGACTTAGTTGCAGGTCTGGCCTGCTCCAGGGGTCACCTGAAAAGGGCCTGGTTGCTGTTTCTCAGCTCTGCTTGCTTGTTCAGTATTGAGTCCCTTCTCCCACAAGCTTTCCTCTCATGGCTATAAGATGGCTGCCAGCAGCAACCCCTGGGCTTTTTCCCTCCAGGTGCAAGTCTGGTAGAAATGAGCAAGTTGGTTTCCCCAAGAGTTCAAAACAAGAGCCCAGAAACTGAACTCCTTTGCCCACGCGCTTGTCCGTGGGTGAAAATGCTGAGTGGCTTAGCTTGGGCCCTGTGTGCCAGGGGTGTCAGCCTCACTAGACACAGGAGAACAGAGAGGAAGGAGGGCTGGCTCCCCAAGCAAAATAGGGCATTGTTACCAGAGGAAGATAACTAGTTCCAGACAGCAAAATTAGCAGATGCCCACCACAAATCTTACGAGGTTGACATTATTACTCTCCTTGTACAGATACAGAAATCAAAGGTTTCAAATGTAACTTGCACAAAATCATACAACTGGAAAGTGACACTGATTGGATTTGACCCCATTAGTGTGTGTGATAAGACGAAAAGGGTGGGTACGTGTTTCCCAGGCAGAGCTGAGCAAGAAAGAGGTTTGTGGATACACAGTTACAGGGGTGCTGGCAGAGCAAGGAGCCTTCAGGGGATTTCAAGTCGTATGCAAAGTGGTCAGGGTAGCAAAGGGAAGATGGATCAGTCCTCTGCTGTTTACCAGGCAGGTGACCATGGACAAGGACAGCCATCCACTTCACTTTCATAAAGATGGTGGGTAAATGGGCTCAGAACATAACCATGAGCCAGACAGGCTAAGATAAGGATTTTAGATATTTATCCTCCAGAAAATGGGGAACGCTGTAGGGATTTTGACTGGAGGGCTGGCCTGATCACTTTCTCATTTGAGAAGGGTCCCCTGGTAGCAATGTGTAGTTACAGCAATGGAGAGAAGTAGGGCAAGATGAGATGGGTTGGGAGACCAGTTAAGAGACCAGGAAAATAGCTGGATTGACGGGTGGTGGCCAAATCTAGTTCAGTGCCAAAATTACTTGGGTAGCTTTTTGGGGTTTTTTGTTGCTTTGTTTTGTTTAAATACAAATTCCTTGACTCTCCAGGAATGGGGAGACACCTGGGTTAAGGTATCTGCTGGTTCCCATGCACAAAGCTGTTAGCCCCTTAGGGGAACAGATCCGCCTCCTCCCCAAGGATTAGCATTGCCTACAGGAAAACTGTTAGGCAGAAAGACAGACATGAGCAGGGTAGAGAGAGAATAAAGACAGTATGGTCTACTACAAGGGACTCAAAGAGTTAACCAGATAAAACTAGAGAGCCAGAAAGGACTCACAGAGTTAGTTGAAGTTTCAAAGGCCAGGAGTGACTTGGAATATTCCTCAGATGAAAAACAATTTCCAGATTAACTGTCAGAGTGCAGCCCATATCTTCATTGCACCAATTAGATCCGTCCTCCAAGGTGCAAGATTGCCAGCCCAGGACCTCTCTGCCCTACCTCATGAAGTAGCCAGGGAAATGGGACAAGGGTCATGCCATTATAAAATCTTCTTAGCCGAAGTAAAAAGCTAACCTTTTCAAACAATATGGCTTCTCTCTCACTTACCAACTTTACATTTCCCTGTATGGCCCCGGAAGATGACTGGTTAGCCAGAGACGGGTAAGATTCCTCAAGGGAGGAACAACCTAAGACAGGCACAGTCACAGGGGGGCCATCAGGTGAGAAATTGGGGATCAACAGAGGTGAGGCTCAGAACCTCACCTCCCCCTCTTTTGAGAGAAATCTCCTGCATCCGTGGATGTTTTGCTGCCCTTGTCTAGCTTGGATTAATACTTAGTCCATAGGCACACACCTGATCATCTACATTTGCCCTCTTTTCTACCTTTATTTTGCATCTACCTACCACTTCAGCATTTTATTAAAAAGAAAAATAATAATAATAATAAAGGGAGAAATGTGGGATCCACATATAAATCAAGTATAAAAATCAAACGAATATTCATATTTGACCTGATTGTTTATAGTTCATAATGCGTGATCAAAACCGAAAGTTTCTGTGATGAATGCCCTTGTACTGTTCACCATGTAAGAACTTATTCACTATGTAAGAATTCGTTCACCATGTAAGAACTTGTTCGTTATGCTTCAGAAGATTGGAGACTGACGAGAATTAGGCTTGAGATGGATTAATGATTGTGCATTGAGCATTGGCCCCCCTATACAGAATTTTATTGTTGTTAACAACCATTTGATCAATAAATATGAGAGATGCCCTCTCAAAAAAAAAAAACACATAAAAATCTTGCAAATTTGAAAAAAAAAAAATCTTCTTAGCCTGCAAAAAAGACCCATCTTATTCTTTAACTTAATCTACATGCTGTTCTTCCTCTTCTTTTAGTCCCTTATCAATTAAGTAACTTTGTAACCAAGACAGGAGATAGACCTCCAAAGTGTAAATAAACCTATGTGGATAAATAATGCTCAGATCAGGGCCAACACAGTCACCTAAATAACCCTTTTCTTAAGACAAAACTTCAAAGGAATTATGAATCACCTGTATTCATTATGCCTTATGCTGACCCCTACCCAAAAAACCCTAAAAAACCCCAAGCCCTAAATCCCTAAGCACGCCTCCTCTGAGGTTGCCCACACGCCCCTTGCTTCAAGTGTACACATTCTGCCTTAAATAAAGACTTACCCTTACTGCTCAACTTACTACATTTTGTCTCTACGCTCTTCCAGTGGTTAGTGTCTTTGTTACTTTGCTATTTCATTCTATTCTCCAGGCTTAAGCACACGTCTTCACTCTGTCTCTGTTCTACTCCAGATAAGTAGGAAGGGCTGCTGAGCGCACTGATTTGTGCCTGCAGGTTCCCATCACCTAGGTGACCAGGACAGGACTGCAGTACTTTTAGTAGCCTGCTGGAAAATCTCCTTTCTTTGCCTTTGGGAAATTCTAAGAACATAATCTTATTCCATCCTTTGCACAGAAGCTCCCCCAAATCCTGGAGTGGTAGGGGCTTAGTTCTCATGCTGTGCAGATTCAAGCAGACATTGGACACCAGGTGACCCTCACTTTAGGAGTTGGCAAGGGATTTGCCCGATGCCAAGCAGTTCAGTAGGCTTTCCTTCCCCCCCTGCTCTTGCTTGCTCTCTGTAAGGAAGAGGCAAGGCTATTCTCCCTTTAATGAAATCCTTCTTTAACTATCATTCTGACTTCTCTGCATCTCCGAACCAAACTCCTTCCTAACAAAACTGTAACTGTTATAGCAGGAACGCAAATATTAAGAAACAGACAACTTTCTGGTTTTTTAACTTTATTAAAATGGAAGTGGGAGGGGGAGCAGGGCGTAGCAATCAGGTAAGCTATCAGATTGCTGGTGCTGGGAGGGATAAAGAGAATGGGAATGGAGCCTGACTCTTCAGGAGGTCAATGCATCTGACCAGAGCCGAGCTCCAGGAAAGCAGGCTCAACTGCAGGAGCCAGCCAGCAGAGAACCTCATGGGAGTGCACACGACCCTGACAGTCCACAAGTCCCCATTCAGCCCGCATCCAGCTGAGCACAGATGCCTATGTGGATGAATCACTGCCCGGTTCTACTTTCAGCCACCAGACAGTAAAGGTCTTCCATCCTTAGCTGTGTCCCCATGGCTCTGTGGTTCCAGACACTGCTGACTTTAATCTGAACTGACTCACATGGATGATAGGTAATCACTACTTCAGTGGCCCGAACACTTATGGGCCATTGCATTTCCATCCTTGTGGATGAACCTAATTCACCCAACCCATTTCCCCTATTCTCAGATATTTGCATTATCTCCAAATTCCCACCAATAATGTTAATACCACAATGAAAATTTGCACATACAATCTTCACTGTTACCACTTCCAACTCTTAAAATACCTGATATTCTTTGATCAAACCTGGAAATGGCTTTCTCAAGGGCAAGACACCAAGTCTCAAGCACTAACTTCCTTCTCCAAAGACAAAATTAAAGATCAAAGCTTGATTTTTTTTTTAAATCCCTTAGGAGCAAAGAATAAAAGGTAATTTCCTTCACCTGATAAAGGATACCTACCAGAAATCACAGCAAATATCTTAGTCAATGGTCGCCTTAAGACAGAAATGAGATATAAGTGTCCATTGTCATTGCTTCTATCAACACTGGAGGTCCTAGAAAAAAAAAAAAACTGCTGCCTCTTCCAGAGGAACAGAGAAACTGGCATTCCTGTTCACTGCTTGGATAAGTAAGTTCAACGTTTATGAATGGTAATTTGGCAATATGTATACTTTAAAATCTGCATACTTTCTGACCCAGTAATTCCACCTCGACGTACATACCCTGAGAACATAGTAAAGGCTGTGCACAAAGGGGTAAATATTAGGATGCCCTCTCCAGTTACTAGCTAAAATCAAAAACCACCTGGCAAAGTACTGGCTATGTGAATTCTGTCACAAACACATGATGGACTACTAGTCACTGAAAATGATGCTGCATAAGAGCATTTACTAGAAAGACAGTTTAGACTCATTTGCTCAATATACCTTTTTGTAGCTAATGACGTGTATACACATACAAGAACATTTTGGAAAGACCCATAGCAGAATACCAGTGATTCTTTGTGCTGTTTTCTGTATTTTCTTAAAGCATGTGTTACTTTTCTACTTAGGGAAAATAATGTATTTTAAATGCTGCCTCAATTTTCATTGTGGTAGGGATCAGAGAAAGTGGGTCAGAAACAGTAACAGATGTTAGGAGGGGAGACAGCAGCAGCTGTACACCTGATCACAGATCTCTTCATTTAGAATCCGTACAACCAGGAAGCTAAACTACATTTTAATTTTTCTATTTCATTGAAGCAAAGGGAAATGACAGATCTAAAGGTTAATTTCATACACACACAGATATTCGCACACACATTCTCAAACTCTCTGCTTACTCATATTTAGGAACCTACTATACTGCCAGGTTCTCAGCAGGTCACAGGCCACTGTAACCCAGTGATGAGTCTGCAGGAAAGGAGCCTGCTGGGCTGTGTCCCTGGTTCAGGTGACCAAGGGGGGTGGTGGGTGACATGCTGAAGAGGAAGGGGAAAGGAATGTCACAAGTGTTCTGTGCAGCCGCTAGGAGAGAAAATGGCACAACGGCTACAACAATAAGAATCTTTATACATACATCTTTGTAATCAATACAGTTCTTCAGAGCAACAAGAGAGACAAAAAAAGGAATACAATGTTCCCAATAGTTACAGCCCACAGGCCAACATGACACATTAGGTTTAAATCATCTGGAGGCTTCTGTAAGAGGACTGAGGCGCAGAGGCAATGCAAAGAGTCAACTGCCAGTGTTGGTGCCAACAGGTACAGACATATCTAAAAAAAAAGAAACGGCTACTTGGTAAGTACTTCTGGCACTTGCATAGTGTCCAATACATAGGAAAGATGACGAGTCCATATGGGTCTTTGTACATGCTATGTGGTAGACTACTGCAGATTTATTTTCTAAGGTAGGTGAGGATCATAAATTGACCAATCCACATTGTGATTACACAGTACAATGCATGCACATTACTGGTACAGAGAGTGCTCTAATAGGAACCTGTCAGCTTTTAAATTCCTGACAAGATCACTTTTACCACAAAGGATTATCATCCTTTGAGTTATTCATTCATTCAACAAACACTCATCCTAAACTATGTGCAATCTCATCCACCCCTTTCTCAGGAAGAGCAGCGCTGGTGAAAAGGAAGGCATGCGCTACCCCCAGACCACTGGCAGACAGCAATGGCACAATTCCAGGGCCTGTAGTGAGTGGCCTCCACCCCATTACCCATCTCCCTGAACCCAGACCCTCAGAGAGCTGTGAGCTGACTCAGGAGAGAAAAGAACATTTCTCTATTCAAGTCACACAATCCTCAAGGGGAACATGACTAATCTGACTCGTTTGAGACGGGTGAGGAGAAAAGAATATAAGGTGGAATCATTCTTATCTGTAGGTTTAGCAGATGGAAGAAAATCATGACACTTGCCTAACTTTAGAATATGCAATGGGTCTCCTCCCGAGGGCGGTATTCAAAGTGAGCCCAACTCACACCTACACCCTTCCCAAGACCAGGTTGTGGGTGTGGCTGCTTTTTAAGAAGCTACATGCTAACTTCAAATGGCACAGAATTCAAGACCCAAACTGCAATAACTTTTCAGTCACGTTTTCCATCTTCGGTTCCCTGGGGGATAAAAATACCAAAAAAGGGATAAACTGGCTTTTCTCACTGTATTTGTCATTCTTGTGTTGTCTGTTTAAAAAAGCCCATGCAACGATAGTCTATTTTATTATGAAAATTAATACCTCTCATAGTAAAAGCCCTCTCTAAAACTGTAGTCTTGGCTTCAGGATTAGCAATCCAAGCAGCCCAAATTATTACGGGCTGCATCAACAATATGCCTGCAGGCATGAACACGCTCTTCCAGAGATGAGGTTAAAGATGCTGAATCTATTTTTCTAATGATGGTGGTAGCTGCAGATTGAGGAATGAACTTTCTGTTCAGCTGAGTTACAGTTGCAGAAGGCATTTTTTAAATGAACTACATCTGCAGGGAATCTGGTTCTGTGAAACACTATCACGGGACTGCCCAGCACCTGGAGAAAGGTCCTTTGAGTCAGGGGGGAATGTAGTGAATGAACGGCTTCCCAGTCTTGGTTTTTCAGAACCTATACAGCCAATCCTTCTGAGCACAAAAAGCATTGAACCCACACCGACTGCTCCGGAGGAGATGTGGCTAAGTCACATTGAATACCAGGAATATTTACCTTGAGTGTGTGAAGCACTGCTTCACCTCTGTGTGGCTCAGTTCCCATCTGCGTAGTGGAAATAAGAGTGCTGCCTCTGACCCGCTGGGGCGGAGGGAGGAGTGGGTGAGAGGGAGCTAGAGAGCACAAATGCCTTCTCCAGAGAAAGGCGGTATTCAAGTAACAGAGTACCCAATCAAAAAAGCACAAAATTCAAGTAAAAAGCTGCAGTTGCTATGTTCTGGCTTTGGAGCAAAGGCCTTACTGCATCTGCTGTGGAGAGCTGGTAGAGAAACGAGCTGCATGGTGGAGGAGGTAGGATGTGCTCCACGCAGAGCTCATCAAGCCATCCTAACACTGAGGACCAAAACTTCCTTACAAGAAAGGGAACCTCAGGAAAAGCTTAGTGGAATCAGCAAGCTGCTCAGAACAATTGCTTAGTGCTCATCCATCTGTGTTTTCTGCATAAGATCTTCAAGTTCATGATCAACCTAAATTTCAACAGATACAGGTCTTCATTTTGCAGGTAGAAATAGAAAATGAAAGAAAGGCTATCTGGATTTTTCTCCTGCACTTTAGCATAAGAATAAAAACAATTTCGAGGCCGGTTGAAAGAAACTGCTGAAGAAACGCACACACACACAAACATTCTCCCCAACAGGACATGAGGAGGACAATCAGGAAGTTTTTTTTGCAACGAAGAAACTTACTTTCTTTTTACAGTTTCTGTTCTAGCAAGCTAGTGTGGGCATGCTTGAGTATCAATAACACCCAGAAAACTGGAAGGCTGGGGGTAATGTCACAGGGACTGTGCAGGCCCTCAGAACAGGAGGAAGGAAGAGGGGTTAACAGTTCAGATACACAGTCTTTTCTAAACAGTTCACAGTGAAAACCTGGAAAAACTTCACACTTTAAAACCACAAGATTTATTTTGCCACAAAAATCCACTGTGTCAGTTATAAGTGGATGGGAAAACATCCCTATTCTAGCTCCCATTAGAAAACTCCAATTCCCATTTTAATGGACTGTTGCACATTGCTGAACCTGTCTATTCATTTCCACTGGACAACTGACATTCTTGGAGCCATCCTGCTGGAACCCTTATTCCACCAAGAAAAGGTGAATCTAGATTCCGTTTCGGAGACATCACCGTTTCTTACTGCCACTGCTTCCACTGCTGGATTTGCTGAAGCTCCTGCTCATGTGAGGAAAGTGCACGGTCGGGGTTCTCTCTGTGGGACCATACAACCCCAAATTCCTGGCGGTGGCTGACTTCCGCAGTGGCTTGATGCTGGGAAAGGGGCTAAAGATGGGTGTCTTGGGGTGGCTGCCGGGGGGCAGTTTGCTGGCGACTTGGTTTTCTCCAGATGCACGGGGCAGCTCTGGGAGGTGACGCGGGCAGGGCGGGCACAGCGTGGGCTGGGGCTCAGCAACGGCATCCCTTTGGTTCAGTTCCAGGGCTTCTAACTTCACCTGGACTGCAGACACATCGGCGCCGGCATCGGCAAACGCTGGCTCCGGGGGCTGCCCTTCCACTGTCCTCCCCAGGCCGCCTTCTGAGCCACTGCCTTGTCGCCGAGCTGTCGCCCCGCAGTCCGAGGAGAAGGCCTCTCCTGCCCCCAGGCTGTTACTCCTGCGGCCGTCGTTCTGCTCCTCTATCAGCCCGATGGTGTCCCCGCAGCCCAGCTGACTCTTTGTCCTCGTCATGGTCTTTTTGTGGACGCGGATGTGAGTTCGCCAGGGAGAATTGAGCTTCGTCCTGAGGTCTTCGTAGGGGACAGGAGATAGTTTGCCTCCTGTGTGACCAGGGATGTGGATGACAGCATTCTTGGCAGCTCTGTTTGACATTTTCATCTTTTTCCCTAAAAGAAGGTGGTTTATAACTGGAGAGTTGTTTACCTGAGATGGGAGAATGCTGGTCACTGGCCCTTTGTCTGAAATAAATGAAAGGTCATTTGAAGTATACCAGAGACACATCCAGCACAGAAGAGGAGAGACACAGAGGTTGTCCCCACACCCTTGCCCACGTATTTCCCAGGTATTGGCCGAGTCATGTGACTGGAGGCAGCAGAAACTGAATTCAACCCCAGAGCCTGGGAACCTACTCCCTCCTTCTCCCCCTACAAAGAGGAGGAGATGAGGGGCTGAGGATATGAAAAGGAGCAGACTGACTCCCTCACTACCAGTTAGAGTAAAGCCTCCCTCATGTTTTCTCCAAGAAGCAACCTGAGAGGTCTCCTACCTAGAAAATCTTTGAAGATTTTTAAAAGTAGTAAGTCAAATACCATGACCATATGGATTATCAGCTGTCAGCCTCTAAGAGGTAGGAAAAGAACATACTGCATATTATGAAATGAGAGACAGCATAATGAGAGAAGTGGTAAGGTGGTAAAAATGCAGTGAAATCACAACTACGCAATGCCTGATCTACATATGAAAAACCACTCCTACATCTGCAATGGACTTCAGGGAAAACTAGAAACTGGGAGCAGCAAAAGCTTTGTTCTCCTGGAGGGCACTGTTGATAGTGTTATTGTCCCAGGCAGAGAAAGACAAGTACCAAATGATTTCACTCATCTGTGGAGCATAAGAACAAAGCAAAGACTGAAGGAAGAAAACAACAGCAGACTCACAGAACCCAAGAATGGACTAACAGTTACCAAAGGGAAAGGGACTGGGGAGGGTGCATGGGAAGGGAGGGAGAAGCAGGGAGAAGGGGCATTACGATTAGCACACATAATGGGGGGGGCGGGCACAGGAAAGGCAGTACAGCACAGAGAAGATAAGTAGTGACTCTAAAGCATCTTACTACGCTGATGGACAGTGACTGTAATGGGGTGTGTGGTGGAGACTTGATAATGGGGGAAATCTAGTAACCACAATGTTGCTCATGTGATTGTATATTAATGATACCGAAATAAAAAAAAAAGCAATGCTTAAGAACTTTGCCTTTGAACAACAATCTCTCCCTAAAAAGAACTGCATAAACCATGATCTAGAGTAGGGGTCAGTAAACCTTTCCCATAAAGGACCTGGTTGTATTTTAGTCATTGCAGTGTGAAAGCAGTCATAGGCAAAATGGAAACAGATGGGTATGCTTGTATTACAATAAAACTTTATTTACAAAAACAGGCAGCAAGCAGGCTTTGGTCTGTAAACCATAATTTGCTGACCCCTGATTGGAGTGTCAGGCCTGGGCTGATTCAGTAACCAGGGGTGATTTTTCCCCACCCTGCTGCAAGGTTTGTGGGGTGTGGTTGAAAAGGACTATACAAAGAGGCAGAACACAAGAGTTCTAGCCCTGGCCTGACCTCTTCCCAGTGCTAAAGCACCCCAGACAACTGCCAAAGCTTCCTGAATCACCATTTCCTTATCTTTTCAAAGGATATCTGTCCTTGCCTTCCTCAAAGGAAGACAAAATGAGGACATGTATGTGCCAGTGTTTTGAAAAATAAAGTGATGTGGTTTAGTTTCTTTTGTGATTGCTTTCTTAGTGATTCAGGGTAAAGTAAGAATCTTTGAGAAGTCACCTTCTCCCCTGGGATAAGTGGAAGGTAAATTCAGTTTTTGTGCAAGATCAGTCACATCTCACAAGCCTCTTTAAAACACATCCAATTTATATTTTGGTTAATTCTGGACAGGCATCATTTCATTAGGATTTCTCTTAGAACAAGACAAACCAATTACCAAATCAGCAAATATTAAACAATAAAGCAGATTGTTCAATGAGATTCTCAAAATTAAAAGAAAAAAGAAGCTTGACAATCCTTGGAAAAGAACATTTCCAACTGCATCTTGTTTTCTTCTCAGTCAACTCCCAAGACACTGCTAACCCACCAGCAAGGCATGGTAATGGCGTTTTCCTGTCTCCGATCACAACATCTGTTACATTACCGCCAAATGACGAGTACACAGCGTAATCCACTAGAGCTCGGATGACTACACTCTATTTTCAAATACCAGAAACTTAAGAGGCAACAGCTGCAACATGTCTCAAGTCCAAGGATTGCATGGCTGTGTGACATTCTGATCATTCATAAACCCCTCTCTGCAGGCACACATGGTAAAGATATGCTCAATACCATCAACAGTCTGGTTCTTGGGACCTAAAAAGAACGCATGGTTTCTGTCTTCTTTCAAGCCTGGTAAGATAAAATAAATAATGAGACGCTCAATATGTTGCGTCTCATCCAGCTCTGTGCGTGGACACTGAACCCCAGTGTGTAGTGAGTCTGAGGCCATCCTGGGAACACCTGAGTTTCCGCCCACAAGCTGACACAGCTGAATAGACTGAGACACAGAACCACCTTACCTGCCCTGATGTACACCTGATGAACCTGCTGCTGCTGTTTCTTCGTGATGCGAGAATACTGCCGCTTCAGTGCGTCGATGTCGGTGGTCATGCGTTCCATCATCATGCTGTTCAGAGCTGCGTTGTACTCGCTTCGACACGAATTGATTGCTCCTGGACTCAGCTCTGCAATGTTATTAGACCTCAGACTCTGCTCTTCGTTTGGTTCTGTACTCCAGGGCAGAGACAAGGAGGAACAGGACAATGAGAACTGGTTACCCTACAACCCGCTATAGTAGCTGTAGTACCTTAACCTCCAGGAAATTGTAAACCACAAAAAAAAAAAATGTACTCTAGAATTTGTCTAGTACTTCTTTTGATTTGGTCCTGAGAATATGTCTGCATTTTATTCACCTAATTATGGGTCTGAAATGAGTTCTATGGGTTCACCATTTGATTTTTTTACCACTTGTTCACTTTCTAGATATCAGATCAACTGTTGGCAGATAAAATCGCTGTCATGTTCTAAAATTCTCTCAGAAAAATATAACTCCAGATATCTAACGTCAGTGTGCATATTTCCATATAACTACATGAGGATTTATAAGGGATTGATAGTTTGTAGAGGTTAGTCATTACAGTGAGTTTTTAAGTTAAAAACAGCAATACATTCTATAAAATTACCACAACTTTGGATCACTGTATCACTGAAGATGAATGTTTTTATTCATTTAGCAAACATTTTCTGATCATCTACTATGTGTATTATGTCTGGTGTGGTTTCTGCTCCTCCAGTGACCCCTACAACTGGCAGATTTGCCCCTTAAGTAAAATGGAGATGACATCTGAGAAAGAGAAACAAGCACCATGTGAGTGCACACACATTCTGCACAGGCTGGGGAAGGATGGAGCACAGCGCTCCTAGCACAGTAGGCACCACTGGCCTGGGAACCAGCTTTAAAAGAAAAAGATTAATTGGAGATTCCAAGTATCCTAACATCTGCCAAAAGTGCTACTCAGATAAAGCCTAAACATCAGATAAATTTACTTACCTTTTTTACTGAAAACCCTTCTTTAAAGAGAAGAAAATTACAAGGGGACCTCACATCTGAAATTAAAACCAACAAGAAAGATGAATGACGGGACTCGGCAGAAGACAATCCTGGTTGTATACAGAAAGAAAAGAGAGAAACAGAGGAACATGGACCCAGACCACAGAAATGAGGGCTAAAGAATTTTAGAGTTAAAATACATCTTGATCCCATGGCAAGGACCCATAGACCCCATGGCTGAAATCAAGGCAACAAAGAGCAGGGTGGAGGGCATCATGGACTCGACAGAACTCTTGTCAGGTTCAGATTTTCAAAAGCCACTTACAAAGTTGAGAAGCCATACCAGAGACACACGCACACAACAGCATGAACCTGAACCACTGAGCAGGTTAAAACTCAAAGCAAGCTAAGGCATGGGGAACTCAAAACTACCACAACCAAAAAACAAAAAGAGGAACCTTCCAAGCAAGAAGAGTAAAACTGACTCTGAGGAGAGAGCATTAAGTTGGCAGATGGCAAAGAGAACACAGAGGTGCCTCATAGCTTTTGTCTCTGTCTTCTTTTAGCATGTTTCTGTCCTTTTCAGCAAGGAGAAAGGTTCTCCAGACCAGAAGAGGCAGAACAAATACCCTAAAGGAAGAGCTGCTACCCAGATGGGAAGGAACACAGTGGGAGAACCAAGAGCCACTTTAAAAGGGTTCATCACATCAATGACGTCCAGACCGCAGCAAGTCCACGCTCCTCAAGAAAAAAAGAGAGTGTGGCGTTCAATTCAGAGTACCACATTTTTAAAAGGACACCTCTAAAGCATGTTTAGAGGTGAATTTATAGACTATCAAGAATTCTGGAAATAGTATCTTTGAGAAATTCTGAACATGGACCATGGAGAAAGCTTTAGGGGGACGTGGTGGCTGTCCTCAAAGGTACGAAGAGACATCCAATAGAGGGGGAGTAGTAGACTTGTTCTGTTTTGTTCCAAAGAGAAGAACTATTACTAGGACTGGTAGATGGAGGTTATCTCTTTGCACCTAGAAACCATGGACTAAGTGGCAGAAGCTAGCAGAATGACCTATGAGATCATGTGTTTCTTATCACTCAAATTCAAGTAGAGGCTACCATAATGTTTTAGATTAAGAGGGTATTTCTATAGGAAGAAAAGCCAGTCTATAATGAATTCAGTTAAACTCAAATAGAATTATTCATGCTTATATGCGAGAATCTGTACTACAGAACTGAACATAAGTTGGATCACAGCACTCAGTTCTTTTCGAGTTGCCTGCTTGGATCCTTCCATGTATATTTCACTTTAACCTAACAAACTCCTTGCTGCTTCTACTTGCTATCTGATCTCTCAACTCAATTATTTCCTTTGAGAAGTCAAGGACCAAGAAACTCAATGCACAATAGTTTTGTGCTATAGGGCCATAGGACTAACCTTTGGGATTATCTTTTCCACTGACAGAAATCTTCATGTGAACATTTAACTTCAGTCTCTGGACTATAATCAAACAGTAAAGAATAATGTCCAATAGATGTGCTCTACCATGTAACTGTTGGGAGAGCCAGTTAAACAATGACATTGAACAAGCAGTAATCCTCCTGCTTTGTTTCTAAGGTTTGATGATTTACCTTAAAACCTCCAATCCACCTTTTGTCGGTAACAAAGAAGATATTTTTACATCTATATTCCTGACTTTGTTGTCTATCAGTTAATGCTGAACTCAGGGCCCCCTCAAATGCCACTATCTGGTAAATCCAAATTTGGCTTAGGGAACCAGTTGTTTTGGGAAGGAAGGCTTCCTTCCCTTAGTTTAGGAAGGCATGCAACTGGTAGCAACAGTCAAAGCCTTCTGGCAACATCAGGCAATGTCAGGGTCCAAAACATCATAGTTAAAACCTAGGAGCCAGATAAGAGCCAGACTGACCTGGGCTATCAGTTCAGCTCTGCTGCTAATGGACATTATGATGCTGGGTAACTTTAAATATCAGTTTCTCGTCTGTAAAAATGGAATCAATAACACCTAATTTGCAAGTTCTTATGAAGATTAAATGAATAATATATGTAAAATGTCTAGAACCACAGTGTGTACACCACAGTTGCTTAATAAAGGTTATCTATAATATTTTTTTAAATTGAGTCATTTGAGTGGAGGTAAAACTCATAAAGAAAAAGAAATATGAATTAAGCATGCAACATATAACAGAGAAATCCTGCAAAACAATACAGTAGCAGAGAAGATGATTTCAATAAAGACCTTTTATAGTGGTATTAAGTTCAGGAAACAATAGGCATTTGTAAGACACAGTAATAATACCCTTGCTATAGCAAGCCGACACTTTGCGATCTTCTAAATAAAGAGCCACCTCCTTACCTTTAATTTGCTTTGGGTATTTCTGCAGTTCAGGTGCCAGGAGTCCACTGAAAGGTCCAAGACACCCCACTGCATTAGCAACAGCATCTTCATCGTCTGGATCATTCTCCTCATCACTGTCTCTGACCTTACCATGTCGTCTTGGAAAATATAAAATAAGAAAAAGAAATATTAAAAGAAAATAGTGCTTTAAAAAAAGTTATAAAATTACATGGTTTAAATGACAAATATGTAATTTATATATACAAAAAAATCTCTCCCCCATCCCATCTTCTCTCCTGCTCTTGTCCCACCTAATTCCTCTCTTGAATTTAAATCAGAGCCTTTAGAAAAGAGACATTCAGGTTTTAAGTACCAAACTACCTTGAATATATTTCTGAGGCTTAATAAATATTAAGGTAAAATAACAAATGAAGGTACAAAAGCAACAAGGGGAAAAAAAGGACATTACCTAGAAATGGAGATGGGTTTGACCGTGGCTGGGAATGGTGTAATGTTGTAGGTGTATTTTTCCCTCAACTCTGCCAATTGCGGGAAAGGGAATGGAGCCATAGAATAAACAGTCTGAAAAACAAAAGCAAGATTGCCAAGTCTGGAATGGTGGTCTTCACAGCTCTTATCAGTTCTGGAAAGACATTAAAGTTTGATGATCTGAGTGTGAACAGGCAGATACTGCTCCTTACACAGCAAGTGGAGAGATTCCACTTGATGGGCTTTAGAAAAAGACAAAAGCATACTGATAAACACAACAGTGAGCTCTCAAATCAGTCCAGCTGCGGCTGGGCATTCTAGTTGGTGAACCTGGGTGGGCAAACGGGGGCATCTGACTTCCTCCTGTTCATTTGATAGATGGGTTAATTCAGAAACTCCACAGCTCCTATTACTTCTTTAACAAAGAATCTGCCAGTGTTCTTCATATGTAGTGCTTGTTTTCCAAAGCTTTGTTTGATGATTTCTATAGATATTTAATGTCAGCCTTCTGGATAAAATTTAAGTCTAGTGGATGATCTTGTGATGAACTGCACGCTTTCCCCAAAGATTCCACCTTTTCAAATGCTTGTGTGTGAGTTCCAGGTGAAAATTGTTAGCTGTTATTCTTAAAGAAAAAAAAAATAAGAAAGAAGTGACAGGGTGTAAAGCATAGGCTGTTAAAAAATCTATAAATAAAAACGGGAAAAACACCTGTGCTTCCTCCAGAATTTTTTAATTATATATCATTCTATCAGGGGGAAAGTAATCTTGTCTGCTCTCTTTGTTAAAATTTAATTGCTCCAGATTTCTTTAATCCTTCAGGTTCTTATTTACCAGAAAATACTCATCATTGAGTAGTACTCATCAATGAAAAGACACTTTCATTTCTCTCAGGAAGCCATTCAAATGTCCTGATGACACTTTTCTAGGAAAACACTTTAAACTGGTATTTTTTATTTCAAAGGACTGTTTTTCTGAAGGCTTTGGAAGCACCTAATATTTGCATGGTAGGAAATGGAGGGCTCTGAAAGGGGCTTAGCTGCACTGCGGGTTCACTTTATAGCTCCAGCTCCACTGTGACAGTACTCTGCAGGTTTGATTCTAAACCGCCTGCACGTCTGACGGTCCCTGAACTGCATGGCCTCTGCTTATGTCTTACTGCAACATCTTCCAATTCCAGACAACAAAGTGTCAGCTAAAATTCCTTTAACTCTCCATTGCTTATTATGCAAAGTTACATAACTTACTGGAACCACAAAGTCATCTCGGAGTTGTCCTCTCTCATGTCCTATCTCATGAAGAAGCCACCTGTGTTCCCCACTAGTCTGGAGTGTGAGATTAGGCCAGTTCCTGACCTCTCTAGGCCTCCTTCTCCTTATCTGAAAATGAAGGTTTGAAACCCAGCATAGTGATCAGTTCTGAGAGGGGCAGGCTGTGAGGTGGGAGAGAGGTATGTGAGGTGCTCACCTGTTGTTAGTTTTATGTCTTAAGTTGGGAGGTGAGTATGTTAAGTTTTACTATATTATTTCTAATATATTCCATACACCTAAAGTACCTCCCATCATTTCATTAATAATGGTCAGAGTGAACTCACGTTCTTTGATCCCACAAAGGCACCAACACTCACCACCCAAAAAGCTGCCTCATTGCTGGTACAGAATTCTTCCCTCCTTGCTCTCCTGACCTGTCTTAGCTCCACACACCCTTTTGAGGGAAATGGAGAGAGGTGATGCCTTCTCCTCAGCACCCTGGCTTTAGGTGCAGAACACAGCAGCTCCACTTAGACCTCTGCAGGGCAACCTCAACCCCTGGTCATCACACACCAAATGTGGTCCCAGTGCTGGGCCAAGAATCAGCCTGCTCCTAACTCATGGGACTTTTTTTCTTTAAAAATTCAGAAACTTGCTTCAGATTTTAAGAAAACTATACCAGATGTAATGAACAGCACAGTGACTATAGTAATAATATTGTATCTTATATTTGAAAGTTGCTCAGAGAATACACCTTAAAAGTTCTCATCACAAGAAAAAAAATGTGTAACCATGTAAGGTGATAGATGTTAACTAGCCTGATTGTGGTGATCATTTTAGAATATATAGAAATACCACATCATTATGTTATACACTTGAAACTAACATAATGTTATACTTCAATAAAAAAAATAAAAATCGATACCATTTGGAATCAAATTTAAAAGATGGAATTATTAATGCTGGAATTTCAAAACTCCTTATCAATGAAGATATCTCAGTGAAGACAATTAGGGGGGCGACTGGCTGAAGATTCACTGCTATTTTATTTTTGCCAGTTTTATAAAAAGGTATCAGAAAATTCCCTTGTACAGCCTCATGAAGGAAGTTTGTAAGAAAGGAATGGGAAGAACATCCTGCTTCTACTTCGTCCCACCCTGCGCCAGGGTAAATGGCACTTAGTGACCTGCTGGGGCCACTCAGCTGAAGACGTCTGACCAAAAAGCAACCTGGCTCCACTGTGCTTTCTTTTCCTCTTTCTGATCTTCCTTTCTCTATCATTTACTGTTAGTTAGTCCTTCAAAGGTATCAGTGTTCCTAAAACAAGTATGTTTATAGTACTTCTTCCCATAAATTCACTCTAAATTGAAGGTCTCACATGTCTAAAAGCATGTTTATCCCACAAATGGACACCACACACCATCCCATCACCACAGTCCTCAGGGTACCAGAGAAGCTCTAAGTTTCCAGCTTTATAAATCAGAGATCTCCAACACATTCCAGGAAAAAAAATTTTACTAATCATCTTAGAGCCAAAATGTGGTACACTAACAGGCTCCTCAGGTTAGAAGGAATTTATTAGTTCAGCCTCCCTCCCAAACAGAGTTCCCTCGAGAGCATCTCCAACTCTCCAACAGATGGTTGAAACAACTTCCAGTTGAAGCACTGCTGAAACACTTCCAGTTATGGGTACACACCCTTTTGCAGGGAGATGGTTTCAATTATTGACAGCATCACTTAATCGAACGTCATCCTTCTATTGGACCAGCATCCACATACTTTTCATTCCCACCACATCCCTGGTGGAAAAATGTGAACGGTCCAAGGGCAGGTCCTGACTCATGGCGCATGAGAGCTCCCCTCAGGTAACATCACGTTATTGATGAGCACTTGGGTTAGGTTTTTCCAAACACCTGCAAACCCCTTCTAATAGCATCTAACTTTTCTCTCTATTCCATGAAGGAATTCATGAGAGATTTTGTCGTACTAAAATCCACATACACTATTTCACTGGCACTGTTTTTTCCAAACACTATCAATACACCATTGCTAATAAAGAAAAAAAGAGTGATAATTTACAGAGGAAAAAAATCCCAGGAAATTATTTTATGTATGACCCTTAGAACTGAAAGATATGCTGGAAGACAAACAAGGAGAATCCTTTCATCTCCTCAGCTCAAAAATAAAGACCTTACAGGCAGTCTGCATTTTTCATCTGGAGCGACTTCAGGTTTGCTGGCAGATTTATGGTCTACCATACTTGGATCACAGCCATTGAATTAATTTTTTTAAAAAAACACTGAATACAGAAAAGAGTGGCTTGAAATAACATTAACCATTTTTCTCCTTAATACTCTGTGACGCCAAGGGAAGCCAACAAGTCAATTTACTATCCAAACTAACAAAACGCACTTACATAGACATCTATATTCAGGCTCTGCTAAAAAGGAATTAGATTTCTTTCCTCATTACTGACATGTTTTACAAGAAATATGAAAACGCAAGTTGTACAAAAATTAGGCTTAGTTCATCTTCACCCAGACGTCTTCCTGGGCAGGAGAAATGTTACTGAAATGGAATTGAATCAACCAAACCACAACCTATATTTTTCCCTCTAGGATTTTCTTAAAGCAGGGTAAAGAAGTAGTTCTTTTTTCCCCAAATACCTAAGACTGGAAATTTCTACAGGACAAAGACGGCATATGTCAACATACCATATTCTCATTCGTTACAGCAACGTCTAAACTTCAAGTAAAATAAAACGTTGTCCTATTCTTCTAAAGAGGAATTCAGCTTTAGAAAGACATGTTTTGAATAAGGTGGAAGCAGTGTGCCAGGTGGTGGGGGAAAAGCATGCTAGGAGCCAAGTACCTGGACCTCAGGCCTGGCTCTGCCACTAGACAATCTAAGAAACTGGGAAGATGCTCACTCTCTGAGCTTTAGTTTCCTCTCTGCAAAGTGACTAGGTCAGTAAAGAGCGAGGCTAGTTGATCTTTAAACTTCTTTTAAGCCAGTGTTTTTTCCTAAGAGTTGTTTAAAGGTTTTACATCAGAACCACCCATGGGATAAGTATCTGCCTTTTAATACATTCCTGAAATGATTCTTATGCACAGTCAAGTTTGAAAATCACTGCCTCAAGTCCTAACATTCTAAGACAGTGTATTCATTGAGCAACCAGATGTATTCTTAGCACCATGCTAGGTGTTGTGAGGATACAGAGTAATATGAGGCTCCAGTCATTAAGGAACTTGCTCCTTCATCAGAAAAAATAGATTAACATATTTGAAAAAATAAGGAATACAAAATAACCTACGATTAGTATTAAATCAATTATTAAAAACCTTTAGTGCTGAAGGAGGTTGAAGGAGGCATCATCAAGGAGGCTGAGGGGTGGGGAGAGAAGAGACTGAGCAGTACCCAGGCGGGCAGATTCGATTTCCACAGATGGCGTCAGAGGGACCCGCAGCCGGGTCACAGGAATGCACATGAACTGAGAGGCCCGGGGGGCACGGAGCTGTGACCCGTGTAGTAGGTTCCAGCTGTAAAGTAGCGGGGAACATCTCTGGACAGGCGGATTGGGGCAGGCAAAGCCTGACTCTAAGCAAACCCACCTTCCTCCCTGCAATAAACTCACACTCTTCTTCCTAAGCCAGAAACTTGGGACTGCTCGTCTCCCCCATTCCGTTCTCCCCTGCCCTATATCCATTTTCCATGGCTAAGTCCTATCATTCACCTTACAAGTATTGTCTCTGTTCCTTTCTTATATCTGTACCCTTCACTGCCCCCTCAGAGGCCTTCTGCTATCAGACTTGACCCCTTCAAGTCCATCCCTCACAGAGCTGCCCCTGCAGTCAACATGAGACGCAACTCAGACCTTTCCCCTCCGCTCCTTAAGACTTTTCAGGTTACACAGTTCTTTTCAAAAGCTCCACAGAATCTCTAGAACTCCAGGAAACATCATTTCAAAACCACTAACCTAAGAGATCAAGCTCCTTACTTAAGTGGGTTGTGGTCTTCCATAACCCATCCCTGAACACCAAACTCCTTGTAGTTTCCTTCACACACCATCAGGTTTTTCACTGCCATCACTTTGCTCATGCTCAACCACAAAATGCCTCTCTACTCTGCACCATGTCCTCCAGTACATACCCACTCACCTTTACATGTGTATGCACACGCATGCACACACACACACACACACACACACACAGAGCCTGATGAACTCCTATTAATCTTTAAAGGTAAAACTGGACATTAATTCCCTCAAGGAAGTACTTTGACAGATAAAGACACTCAATAAATATTTGGAGAAGTTAATATAGGGCCTATAAAACTAGGCTGAAGCATTTTATTTGCTACAGTTAATACAAGGAAGCACTGGTTTTATGCAGAACAGTGAAATGGCAAAGCAGTAAGTGTGGACCATACTCTGGCCACAAAACCCTGATTACATTAGAGCTGAAGAATCCTGGAGGGAAGGCCATGATCATCTATGAGGGTTGTTTAATTCAGCATACATTTACTAAAGAGAGGAGGAAGAAGACTAATCGCTGACTCTCAATAGATGTTTACTTAATGATTTCATATATTGAGCAGCTCTTGTAAAAGGCGAAGTGCCAAGTGTTCAAGAAAAGCACAGTCTCTGTCCTCAAGTAACTTAAAATATCAGAGAGGAAAGAGGATACAGTCTCAAAGCAAGGTAGGGTGTGATGAACAAGAGAGGTACAAAGAAAATGTGGTGCTGATTCAAAGATGTGAGAGGTTATTTTACTTGAGACTGTCAGAAAGTTTCACAAAGGAGATGGCATCAGAACAGGAACTTTCACAAAGAGGCTGGCCTTTAAACATGGAGCAAAGGAAGAGAGGAGGCAAATTCCAGGCATTTCTGGAAGTGCGGAAGATAGTGTGACTTGACTGAAATAGGTCAAGGGTACACAGGAGGAAAAGGAAGTACAGCTGAAAAGACAGGTTAACACGAGATAGTCAATAGCACTGGATGATAAGCTGAGAAACGCATACTTTCTTTGTAGGCAGTGAGTGGCCCCTGACATTGCATGAGTGAGGGAGAAGGAATGAGGCCTCAGAGTCCTGCTCTGGGCCATCAGTCAGGCAGCTCTACAGGATGTAGGGAATCTCATAGCATGGGTCTTGCACACAGAGCCATGTTCAAAAAGAAGCACTTCACTCCAAGAGAGGGAAAGAGCAATGAAACAATGGCCCCAGGATAAATGAGAAGAGTTGGAATCAGAGCACAGATGTCAGGGTCAGAGAACCCCTCCTCCTCTGAGACAGGAAGGAAGAAAGAAGAGGTGAGAATGCAAAGAAAAGTTGAAATAAAAAATATGAATGCTCAGAGAAGTTATACCAGGCAGAAAATATTCTCTATAAATCAGTGGCTATCTGCAAACAATAAGGGATTCTGAGCAGGAGCTGGGGGTGCCAGGAAATGAGTAAAGGAATGGGAGCCCCTCACTTCTCAAGTCCTAAATCAGGACATTAGTCTTCAGTATCTAGTCTGTTGGCTGGGTCCCAGCACCCAAACCCAACCTCAACCATGGAACCCAACACAAGGTAAAAGTTGAAACCAAGAAAACGGAGAGAAACCATAGGCAGGAAGGAACAAAGGCCCAAGGACAACACTGGGCAAGCCCAGGGTTGGGCATCACCTTACAATTTGTAAGCAACACAAGTTGAATGAAAGCTGTGACAAATATCCATTATTTATTCCTTCCTTCCTCTTGTGATGTGGATAGTTCTTATCAAATTTTACACAGACTCTTGGTCAATTGTAAAACTCAAAGGGCTGGCCAAATACATTTCCCAAGACTGCTACTGTGGCACCACTCACTCCCCCGAACCAGGGTTCCCTGAGCCTAGGCAGGGCCATGCTGCCCACTTACCTGCATGAGTTCATGGCTTTCCAGAAGGTCATTCTCTAGCATCTCCTGGGTAAGGCGCCCCATGGTGCTGTAGAATTCATCTGCTGTTTCACAACATTCTATCTGACTAAAGAAAGGACAGAAAAAGGAATTGCTTAGGACACCCATGCTGTGGGTACACACTGCAGGTACAACAGGATGTGTTACCTCTTGCCATCAAATCAATCAAGTTAGCAGTCAACAAAAATCACAGTCCTAGGAATCAGCCTGCCCTATGCAGAGGAAAGATTAAAAAAACCCAAAGGCAACTCCTAGGTATGTACTATTGGATGAGTTCCTGTCCTTCCTATACTTCTCCCCAGATTCACAGCCCCACTTGAGGCATCTTTATTTCCATGTGCCACATTCTACACATCAGAATACCCACGACTGATCAGAGACAATAACCAGGAAATTAGGTACTGAAGAACAATTATCCCCTGTAGGGAATCTATTACTTTACTCTGCAAACTGTGACATCACTGATAGACTAAAACCAAACCACAGTCAAAGTGAAAGATAAAAAAAACAAGAATTTTATCTGCATATTTCATCAGGTCACAGGATGTTTTCACAGACATAGTTTTTTCAGTTCTTCTCAGGGTATTCATGCTAGTTGGAGATTATACCCTACTTTCTACATTTGGTTGTACAAGTAAATAAAGGATTGGTCATCTGGCACCCTGTGAAGCAGATTAGACTTTAATCCTCCTTCCAGAGGGAGAAAAAAAGAGAAGTGCAAAGCAAAGGGCACTACATATTTATGTTTCATCTATCATGGTGTTCTTTGTATACTAGGATAACTCTCTTTGCCCTCCAACAAAAGACGTAAGCTTTGACATAGTATAATGTTGGGGTATTTCCATAGAGCCATCAAAAAAAAATACGATGATGGAAAAATTTCAGGTTCTGGAGTGTTTTTCAAATCCAGTCATATAACCATGTAAATAAATAAATGAAATAAATGGTTGGAGTACTATTACAAAAATAGAGAGTAGCAAGTGAAAAGGAAAATGTAGTTAGGTTTATGCTGAGGGCTGACGAAGAGAAACAATGCTTGAGACGAGTTTTGGATACTATTTTCCATGCTGACAAGGAAGAAAATGCATTCCAAAGATGGACACCGAAGGCAGGAGGCTCTGCCCCAGGATCTGCAAGTCGCTCCACACACCCAGAGTGGGGGCAGGAGCAGTGGAGGGCAGGGGGTGCCTAGCCAGAGGGAGCCAGTGAGAACTGCAGGCAGAGAGCAGGTGGCCTTACCTGCCAGCTGCATCTCTTCAGGCCAAGAGTCCCTAAAGGCGTTTCACAGGGAGTGTGGGCTCAGAAGTGCCCTTGACAAGGCTGGCCTGGAGCTGCCATGGCAAGCCTAGGCTATGACTGGGACACCTGGGAGGACACACTGCACAACGCCAGGCCTGAGCTGATGAGGGAATGAGCCAAGCACAGGATCACAGGCATACGACAGAGAGACGCCAACAAAGGTAAATTGATGGGCCGTAGCTTGCCTATCCCAAAAGTAGCCTTGGTGTGAGTGAGAGGAAGAAAATCCAAGCTGCAGAAGCAAGGTAAAAGGGCCCACATATGTATATTCTCATGTATACATAAACTGGAGATTGCTGTGTGCTGTTTATGATTTCTCCAGCGGAAGTTTTGGGGGAAAGATTACAGGCACCAGAATCAGAAAGATCCAGGGTGAAGTCCCAGCTCTGCTATCACTAGCTGTGTGACCGGGAACTACTTAATCAACCTTCCTGGGGTAGTGTTCTCATTTGAAAAGGAAGGGAAAATAATTCTACTTACTCCCCTGGGTGCTGGGGAGACTCAAATGAAATAATGTGCTGAAGCTGCCTAACATAATGATGGCACTGTAGGCACTTGAGGATTTACATTGGTTGCCTCTCCTTTAGGCTTAACAAGTTGCATGCTCAAAATGTAGAATTATAATGAGCAAAGGCTGTGAAACATTTAAAATTCTGTGAAACATTTAAAATTCTGTGAGTGTATTTACAATAGCCAACATAAGGAAGCAACCTAAGTGCCCATCAATAGATGAATGGATAAAGAAGATGTGGTACATGTATACAATGGAATATTATTCAGCCACAGAAAGAAAGAAATCCTACCACTTGCAACAGCGTGGATGGAGTTAGAGGGAATTACGCTCAGTGAAATAAGCCAGGCAGAGAATGACAAGTTACAAATGATTTCACTCATCTGTGGAGTATAACAACAAAGCAAAACAGAAGGAACTAAATAGCAGTAGACTCACAGACACCAAGAAGGGTCTAGTAGTTACCAAAGGGAAGGGGTTGGGAAGGATGCAGGGGGAGGGAGAAGGGGATTTAAGGGCACTATAATTCACGATCACAATATAGGTAGGTCACAGGGACGGTAGTACAGCACAGAGAAAACAGTTAATGACTCTATAACATCTTACTATGTCAATGGACAGTGTCCACAGTGGAGGGGGTGAGGACTTGATAATATGGGTGAATGATGAACCATTGCGTTGTATATGTGAAATCATCATAAGACTGTATGTCAATGATACTTTAATTTAATAAATAAATAAATAAATATTCTATGAGTGTGATTCGTAGATGCCCTGAACTTCATAACAGTAACCATTTATTATCAGTAGATTCACATCCTTAAAAGCACAGATTTTAGAGCCAGGATACCTGGGTCCCAAATCAGGCTATTCAACTGACTAATTGGGTGACTTGAGGAAAATTTCTTAACTTCTCAGTGCCTCAGTTCTCACCTCTGTAAAACAGGACTGATAACAGTACCTACCTCATAGGATGATGGTGAGGGCTAAAAGAGTTAATTTTACATCTAGAGCACTCAGAACCACACCTGTCCACTGCAAGCACTCAAGGTACATACCGGATTTTAAGTGTAGCTATTATCATTTTAAATAGTGTGACATCTCTGGGAGGACCACATTTATAAATTTGGATCCTACAGACAATGGGTAGATGAGAATTAAACCAGAATCACCTTTTTTCCTCCTGCCCCATCATTAAGACCTGACACAAAGGTGGCTATACCTGACTCATGCTCCACCTCTTTAATCCTGTAAACTAGCTGCTCAGGAGCCAGACTCTCACATCCAGGGAAACTATCAAAGCTCAAAGAGTTTATAAGATACAGAGTAGGTTGGAAATACATGACTGCAGAAAGAGGCAGGTATCGGGAGAAAATGGAAAAATAGGTAAATAGCACACCAAATCCCCGACAGACAAATTTGTTTCTCCAACTGTAAAGCAATGTACAATAAAACAAAGGCAAAAGAGATGGCTATGTGATGTTGAAAAATACTTACAATAATGATTTTTTTAAATCCCTGAATTGATAGTTGGTGATACTTTTCTTGCAAAAAGTAAAAAATGCTGCAAGTCTCCCAGGAAACAACTTATAAATAAAAAGGCTAGCTAAAAGGTTTTTGAAATAAACCCTGGCACTGATTTATTAGTTTTCTGACATACTGTCTATGGGAACCCACTCAAGTCATATATAGCTCTAGAAAAGAAATATCAAAAACTTCTCCACATCTTAACTATAACAATTTCTTTCTAATGTTTCTTCCATTACCCCACAATAGCATTTTAATGTAATAGTTATAATATAGTAGAGATGGTTGAAAATACTATAGTTTTTACAGCCCTGCTACTAGTAAGGAAAGTAAGTAAAATCTATTTGGTAATAGACTTGGCAGTAATAGATTTCAACATTCAAGTAATTATTGAAGAAAGGAAAGAAGTTCCATGTGTTCTACTACTGACTATATACTAAATATCACGCTAGATGCCTTATACATATTATCTCATTTAATGTTATCACAGTCCTGAAAGGCAGGACAAATATAAAGCTTCAAAAATAATCTAAATTCTAACATTAACTAACAAACTCACCTACCCCTCTCCAGACCTTCCAGTGTCTCTTCCATTTAAGTCCCTCTCCCTCTTTCCAACGAGGGTCCAAAGAGATGCTGACAAAGAGGAAACCAGCCCCAACACTGGCACTGAAGACGAGGAGGAGGAGATCTGCTCCCTTCTCTATAATAGTTTTCATTTGGCCCCCGACAATCAAGAATGAGCCAGCTGAGATCTCAGAAGGCTAAAGGAATTGAACAAAGTTCACCACTTCCTCTTTTCTTCCCACTTATATGTACGTGTCTTACACAATAGAGCACAAAAATTGCTTAACACCCTCCACACCACAGAACAGAAAAGGAGAGGGAAATCACTTACTCTCCCAATTTTGCCCAGATAGCCAGCGACACCCTTAAGATGATTTCTGAGCCTTCAAAGAAGACTGAATCCCAAATCTTTAGAACTGTATGGTTAGGGAGGCACGTAGCAAAGAGAGTCAGAAACCACTGCATTGTGAAGACATTCGTGAGCGGGGGCTCATATCCACCTGAAATGAAACAAACACTGCATTTCTTCAGCATTGATGCTTGGCAAGATATAAAAATGCCCTCTTTCCGTCTACTGTGTCCACCCAAATATGTACATTTTGTGGCTGATTTTTTTAAATCTCCAAATTCTAGCTTTCCTCCTTTTTTCCTTCATTTTCTTGGAAGAACATAGATGTGTTTAATAAAAATCTCAAATATGAACTTCACAAATTCTTTTTGATATTTCAAAAATCTTAACCTAAAACTCAATTTTTTAGTTAAACTCTACACATAGTGGGGTGTTAAAAAAATAAAGAGAATATTTTACTCACCAAAACAAGATAAAAACAATATTAGCCTCTCAAAAGCAAAAACCAATTTTCAAAACCTCATAGAGTCCCTTTTTATTCAACTTACTGCTTATAAAAATAAAATTGCTCATATGAATTACTTGTCTAATTCTTAAATTATACACAGTTCTCAGACCACAATGGAATTAAACTACAAATCAATAACTGAAAGATAACTGGAAAATCCCAAAATATGTGGAGATTAAACACAAACATTTAAATAATTTTTAACTAAATTATATCCAGTTTTAAAGATCTAGGATCCATCTGGCAACTTGCTGCACTGATGGACAGTGACTGCACTGGGGTGTGGGTGGGGACTTGATAATATGGTGAAGTAGTAACCACAATGTTTTTTCATGTGAAACCTTCATAAGAGTGTATATCAATCATACCTTAATAAAAAATTAAAAATAATAATAATAAATAAATAAAGATCTAGGATCCAGCTCACTTTATAAAGTTTCTGAATTACTAAAACCACAGAGCTCCTTCCCACTTCCTGTTAGGGCATATGTATATATTTTAATGAAATATAAATATATACATATTTGGACTGATCGTCCCTCCAAATTAGTCAGGTTACGCATTTATCCAAGTATGAACAAAAACAGATCTGCTTTCCTGCATTCACTTTTTTCCTTCTTACCAAGAACAAAGGAGTATGTTGGTCAGAGACTAGAACTGAGGTCACAGCTTACAGGCAAGTGCAGGGCACTTGGGGGAAATGGGAGCCCAGTCAAGCATGTCTGACTATGGCCAGGCAAGGCTGGTCTATCAGGAAGCTTTATGATCCACACAGGTGCATGAAAATACTGTACAGGCAAATTAAATGAGAAGATTACTCAAATGGATTAGAAGGAAACACTTAAAGACACCCAGGTGTCACTAAAATCTCCAGGGTATTTTAATCACAGATTAGGTCCTCAAAATCCTTTCATATTTTCCCAGATATAAATGCATATGTTGAGAACTGGCACCATTTAGCAGAAACACAATAAACTTCTGAGTGTTCTTTCTGGGGTTCTGAGCCCAGCCAGGCAAGTGCAAGCAGTGCGTATAATGACAGCTGCTAGCTCAGGTACTCCGGAAAGCTGGATGATGCCCACCAGATAGCAGTGACTCTCCACCCGCACCCCACTCAACCCAGGGCCTTCCTTCAGGGATCAGATTCTATCCAGAAGCCCAGAGGAGCCCTTTTCCAGAAAGAACTGGCCCATTCATCTCAAGTAAATCTCATTAGCCTTAGCATGAATAAACAAAAGGAACCTTAAACATTTCAATCCAAAAGACTGCTTTTACCTTCTGCAACTTTATGAAAATGCATATTCCATTCTCTATAACCTCAGTGGTTCAGGCAAAACCAAAGTTTGTGCTAAATTATACTTGCAGCTCAGTTTTAAAGAACTGGTGCCAGCTTAGAACAGTTTAAGTAGATGCTAAGACATGGACACTGTTTTTCATCTAGAGTACAGTATATCATTTTAGTTGTTGATCTGGTACTGGTTGAAGTATTAGGTTCTTGACTAACTTCCTAACCATGACCAGTTAGAGGTTCAACATGCGGGCCTATTTTTTTTTCAGTTTTATTTTTGTTCTTTAGAAATCTGTTTCCTTGCATCAAACTCACCAATAGAAACACCCTGAAAACAGGTCTTTCGATTCAAGGTTTAGGCTCACATGTATAGTGGAATCAGAGAAGTAAAATATTTTCAGAGGTCTAATAACAGTGAATCATCACTACCTCCACTTTCCTTGTTTGCAGTTCTCTGAAGAATATCCAGGTGCTGAGACAACTCCGGGAGCTTCAGTCTCAAGAGGTCTCTAAAGACAGCCATGTCCACAGACAATGCCCGCAGATTATTGACAAAATAGCTTTCAGGAAGCACCTTATCAATAAGGTAAATCATAATCTGAAGAAAAAAATAAAGAATAAGACTGCTTCATAAAAACCAATTAATTAATGACTCTATAACATCTTATTATGTAGATAGGCTGTGACGGCAATGGAGGGGGTGAGGACTTGATAATATGGGTGAATGTTGAACCACTATGTTGGGTATGTGAAACCATCATAAGGTTGCATGTCAATGATACATTAATAAAATTTTTTTAAAAAGTATCCTAACATGTCCTAAACAGAAAGAACATATTCAAATAGATAAAACGCAGTTAGCCAAAGCACATTATCCTTTAAATGTGTCAGTACCCCACGTTCTGGATTTTCAAGGCTCACCTCCACCCTGGGTAAGGAGTGGGTGGGCATAATTATCTAAGTAACTCAGACCTGAAGTCAGCTGCTGTCTAAAATTCCTAGATGGGCCCCTAGACCTGGGCTCACTTCACAAGTAGCTGTGATTACACAACCCTCAGCCTCATGCTGAGAAGTGCCAGAGTATGTGTTTCATCAGCAGCCAGCAGGAACCTCAGTATTAGCTCCTTGATGTCAGCACACTTTTAATCAAGATGAACAAGCAAACATAAAAACCAAAAGCTGGCCTGTCATAAAACACTCCAGGCTAAAGCAGGTCTTGAGATTCACTTACCATCAACCTGGGCTATTTGAAAAACTGATGTTGGTTTTTTATCCACTTTCCTCTTCTGGGAGAATGCAACAAAGTTTTGTTTGAACAAATAGAACTTTTTAAATCAGAATTTCTTCCGTAAGATTGTCTCACAAGTTATTTAACTTACTATCTGCATTCTGACTTTTCTATTTTGTGTTATCTTTTCTAAGAGGTCAAGAACCACTAGAATGACACAGAAAAACACAGAGGAGTTCATATGTCCACCTCTGGTCCTTTCCCTGTCAGTCTGCACCTTCCCTCCTTATGCTCTCCTCTCTAGAGGAACTGCTCATTCCCTAGAGAACAAGACAAACAAAAGGAAAAATAAAAATCATAGCTGACCCTATATTTTTTAAATAAAAAATGAACTAAAAAGCTTACTGACATCACAGTATATTCAGGAATAATATTAAGAACATTATAACTGAAAGAAAATGGCATATTTATAGTCTTATTATGCACTATTTTTTTAAATAAATGTAAGACAAATAAATCCTATTAAGTAATTTAGAGCAGCATTTGGAAAAAGTACACCTATTTACAGATTTTCTTAAAAATGTCTGGTTTCACCTACATATCCACAATAATGTGCCGCTATGATGAGATAAGCCCTTAACATACATGGAATTTTTTTAAACATTATGGAATTCTTGCCACATCATCTCCTCAGCATTTATGATGGGGAGGAGTTATTGACCTTGACTTATGTAGGCAGCTTGCCTTCTTATCAGACCTTTCAGATTTCTGTTGTTAGAGAAACCAGCTGTCTCCCATTTTGATTTCCAGCGTATCACAAAATCCATTTTCCAAAAATATTTATCTCCCATACCTGACAAAGTCCCATATTTCCCTCATCCCTGACTTATAATTTCTACTTTTAGGATCATAGTTTTGACTAAGTCAATAAAGGCTGGGCCATAATCTTGAGAAGACTGCTCTGAGACCTTTATTATAGGAGTGGGCAGGCCCAGGGAGCCTCCTCAGCCTTAGATGGGATAGAATTTATCAGGTAAGTACATCATTACTTGTAAATAAGAGCTTAGCAATAAAAAGGAATATATTCAATCTGTGTGCAGGGAGGAGGTCCTGGAAAGACAAGGGCCAATTGAGGGGGAAAACAGAGATCCTGCAGAGCACAGTGTCCTGGTGGGGACTTCGCACTCTACAAGTAAGAAGAGGATTTACAGGATCACAAAGGCAAAATTTAAAGGTAACAGTCTATCCAGTACTGTACTTTTCATCTGATATAAAACCAAAATAGAACCTTAAGTTTTTAAAGAAATTATGATCACTCAAAATCAAAGGAAATAAGAAAAAAAAATCCAATTACCATAGTAATTCTAGTGACACAAAGAAATTCTCTGTCTAAAGACATCTTGAAGTCTGATGTAAGAATAAGAGCCAGCTATGGCTTATGTCAGGTACTCCACCTACTACTACTGCACTTCAAACACAAAATATTAGATCTTTAAAAATTAAGATAAATTATGGTGTGAAAGACCTATACTCTGAAAACTGTAAAACATACTTGATAGAAATTTAAAAAGACACCAATAAATGGAAATACATCCCACGCTCATGGATAGGAAGAATTAATACTGTCAAAATGGCCATCCTGGCTAAAGCAATGTATAGATTCAATGCAATCCCTGTCAAAATACTGACAGCATTCTTCAAGGAACTAGAACAAATTGTTCTAAAATTCATATGGAACCACAAAAGACCCAGAAAAGCCAAAGCAATCCTGAGAAGGGGGAATTATGCTCTGCAACTTCAAGTTCTACTACAAAGCCAGTCTTTAAGACAATTTGGTACTGGCACAAGAACAGACCCATAGATGAATGAAACAGAATAGAGAGCCCAGATATAAACCCAAGTGTATGTGGCCAATTAATATATGATAAAGGAGCCATGGATATACAATGGGGAAATGACAGCCTCTTCAACAACTGGTGTTGGCAAAACTGGACAGCTACATTTAAGAGAATGAAACTGGATTACTGTCTAACTCCACATACAAAAGTAAACTTGAAATGTATAAAAGACCAGAATGTAAGTCAGGAAACCAAAAAACTCTTAGAAGAAACATAGGTAAGAATCTCTTGAATATAAACATGAGCAACTTTTTCCTGAACACATCTCCTCGGGCAAGGGAAACAAAAGCAAAAATGAACAAAAGGGACTACATCAAACTAAAAATCTGTACAGCAAAGGACATCATCAATAGAACAAAAAGGCATCCTACAGTATGGGAGAATATATTAAAAAATGACATATCCAATAAAGGGTTTAACATACAAAATATATAAAGGGCTCACACTCCTCAACATGCAAAAAGCAAATAACCCGATTGAAAAATGGGCAGAGGATCTGAACAGACACTTCTCCAAAGAAGAAATTCAGATGGTCAACAGACACATGAAAAAATGCTCCACATCACTAATCATCAGGGAAATGCAAATTAAAACCACCATGAGATATCACCTCACACCAGTTAGGATGGACAACATCCAAAAGACAAGGAACAACAAATACTGGTGAGGATGCAGAGAAAGCGGAACCCTCCTGCACTGTTGGTGAGAATGTATACTAGTTCAACCATTGTGGAAAGCAGTATGGAGGTTCCTCAGAAAACTAAAAATAGAAATACCTTATGACCCAAGAATTCCACTTGTAGGAATTTACCCTAAGAATGCAGGAGTCCAGTTTCAAAAAGACATATGCACCCCTAGGTTTACTGCAGCACTATTTACAACAGCCAAGAAATGGAAGCAACCTAAGTGTCCATCAGTAGATGAATGGATAAAGAAGATGTGGTACATATACACAATGGAATATTATTCAGCCATAAGAAGAAAACAAATCCTACCATTTGCAACAACATAGATGGACCTAGAGGGTATGATGCTAAGTGAAATAAGCCAGGTGGAGAAAGACAAGTACCAAATGATTTCACTCATCTGTAGAACATAAGAACAAAGAAAAAACTGAAGGAACAAAACAGCAGCAGACTCACAGAACCCAATGAACTAACAGTTGCCAAAGGGAAAGGGACTGGGGTGGTGGATGGGAAGGGAGGGATAAGGGGAATAAGGAGCATTACAATTAGCACACATAATATAGGAGGGTGGGGCACGGGGAAAGCAGTGTAGCACAGAAAAGACAAGTAGTGACTCTATAGCATCTTACTACGCTGATGCACAGTGACTGCAATGGGGTATGTGGTGGGGACTTGATAATGGGGTGGATCTAGTAACCACAATGTTGCTCATGTAACTGTATATTAATGATAGCAAAATAACAAAATTTAAAATTAAATAAATAAATAAATAAAAGAAGAAAACAAATCCTACCATTTGCAACAACATGGATGGAGCTAGTGAAATAAGACAGGCAGAGAAAGACAAGTACCAAATGATTTCACTCATTTGTGGAGTATAAAAACAAAGGAAAACTGAAGGAACTAAACAGCAGCAGAATCACAGACCCCAAGAAGGGACTAGCAGTTATCAAAGGGAAAGGGGGTGGGGAGGGCAGACAGGAAGGGAGGGAGAAGGGGATTAAGGGGTATTATGATTGGCATACATAAGGTAGGGGGGGCACGGGAAGGCCGTATAGCACAGAGAAGACAAGTAGTGACTCTATAGCATATTATCATGCTGATGGACAGTGACTGTAATAGGGTATGTGGTGGGGACTTGTTAATAGGGGGGAATGTAGTAACCACAATGCTGCTCATGTGAAACCTTCATAAGATTGTATATCAATGATACCTTAATAAATTAATTAATTAATAATAATAATGGCAAGTAAGCAAAAAGTCTCTTCAACAAATGGTGGTAGAACTTGACATCCACAGGTAAAAAAATGAATCTAGAGACAAACCTTACATCTTTCACAAAAATTGACTCAAAATAGATCATGTACCTAAATGTAAAATACAAAACTATCAAACTCCTAGAAGATAACATAGCATAGATGACCTTAGGTATGATGATGACTCTTTTGATCAACAGTAAAGGCACAATCTATGAAAGAAATAATTGATAAGCTAGAATTCATTAAAATTAAAAACTTCTGCTCTGTGAGAGACAATGTCAAAGAGAATTAGAAAACAAGCCATAGATTGGGAGAAAATATTTGCAAAATTCCTGATAAAGGACTGTTATCCAATATATACAGAGACCTTTTAAAAATCGACAATAAGAAAACCAGCAATCCGATTAAAAATTGACCAAAGACCTTAACAGACACTGTATCTAAGAACATATGATGGCAAAGAGACACATGAAAAGATGCTCTGTATCATATGTCATCAAGGAAGTTCAATTAAAACAACAATGAGATTACCACTACACACCTATTAGAACAGCCAAAATATGGAAAGCAGGTAACACCAAATGCTGGTGAAGATGTAGAGCAACAGGAACTCTCATACACTCCTGGTGGGACTGCAAAGTGGTATAGCCACTCTGGAAAAGAGTTTGGCAGTTGCTTACAGAAGTAAGCATACTCTTCCTATATGATCCATCAATCACACTCCTTGGTATTCACCTGAAGGAGTTGAAAACTTATATCCACACAAAAACTTGAACATGGACATTTAGAGGAGCTTTATTCATAGTGCCAAAAGTTGGAAGCAACCAAGATGTCCTTCAGTAGGTGAATGAATAAACTGTGGTACATCCAGACAATGGAATATTTTCCACCACTAAAAAGAAATGAGTTATCAAGCCATGAAGAGACATGGATGAAACTTAAATGCATAGTACTAAGTGAAAGAAGCCAATCTGGAAAGGCTATATGCTATATGATTCCAACTATATGACATTCTGGAAAAGGCAAAATTGTCAGAGAGAATAAAAGTATCAGAGGTTGAGGTGGGAGTGGTAGGGACAGGAGGGATGAGTAAGGGGAGCACAGAGGGTTTTTAGGGTAGTGTAAATGCTCTTTATGATACTGTAATGATGAATACATGCTAGTATACATTGGTCCAAACCCACAGAATGTACAACATCAAGAGTGAACCCAATGTAAATCATAGCCTTTAAGTGATTAATGTGTATCTATGTAGGTTCACTGATTTTGACAAATGCACCACTCTGGTGAGTGATGTTAATAGTAGAGGAGGCTGTGTATTTATGGGGGCAAGAGGTATATGGAAAATCTCTGGACCTTTCTCTCAATTTTAACCTACAACTGTTCTAGAAAATTAAAGTGTTTTTAAAAATATATATATAGGAATGGTGGAGCCTTGAATTTTTAACAAATTGTTAAAAAGTTACTAAGAAAAAATAGAAAGTGCTGAAAAAACATAGTTTACCTACTTCTAATAAACTATATACTTCCCTAACAATTGCAGCTTGCAGAGGCCAAAGTAACTGCTGGGAAAACAATGAGAGTCCATATTTTCTTTTGCATCAGAAGTGTTTCTTCATGAATCCAACCTTCCTATGCAAATTAAATGTCTAACCACAAGATTAAAATGATGATGATGACATTTAATTCCATGGAGTTCATTTTCTTAGAGGCAGAAATATAAATATTCAGTTTCTCAACTTCATCTAATCCATCTTTTTAATGCAGATTTTTAGATTCTCAAGTATCACAGGGCCCTTTCATGATCTGACTGGCATGTATATCCCCTTTCCCAAACCTCTCCACTCCACCCTCAATTAACTTCTCAACAAAACAGCTCTCTTTTTATAGTCATACAAATTATATTTGAAAAAAAATTGCCTAAAGCTGATAAGACTGAGTAAACAAAATTGCTTAATTAACAATATTTTAAATTCATATATTTGATTTGTCCCTGCCTCCTCCTACCCCCACCTATTTGACAAACAAGTAGCTTCAAAGCTGTTACCCTAAATACATGAAAAAAAAAACGTGAGAGGGTGAATACAGATTTAATTATATCAGGGTGGATTTATAATTAATTACACCTGATGTATATAAAACCAGGAGGAAATCACTAAGGTATTCACCACAAACAAACACAGAGTTGAGGGGTGCTCTTAAATACAAAGACTAGGTATCCATCCTATTCATCACAAGGCATTGCAATCAACAGCAGTTGGAGGGTTCAAATGTGAATTAGTAACCCCATATTCCCCCAAGCAAATAAGGCAGTGGCCATCCTGCACATTTGAAATGCTTCATTTCTCATAAAAATTATTCCTGGTAATTCACAGACCTGTGAGCTTAAATTGCTAGCTTCCCAGCTCAAAGTGCTTCCAGAACTTTTATTTTATTTTATTTTATTGGTTCTAGGCATCAAAGATTAAAAGTTAATAACTATAATTCACTTCCATAACCTTTCTCCACACAAACACCTTCCATCATAGACATTCACTCTCAGCCTCTCTCCTCCAGATTTCACCCCTGGATAGAATAAAGAACCTAATAAGAAGATCCAGCCAGAATTAAGCAGAACTGGAAGAGGAGACAGTTTCTAACATGACCCCTGGTGACCCCAACCTCCTGGCAGTCACATCCTTTCTAAGCCCTTCCCTTTGAGTATGAGCTGGACCTAGTAACTGGCTTCTAATTAACAGAGTACAGCCAAATGATGGAATGTCACTTCTGATATGAAGCCACAAACCTGTAACAATCTCTTCACCTTTCTCATTCTTTTGTCCACCCCAAGAGATGCCAGCCACCATATTGTGAGATGTATAGTCCCAACTGCAAGAAACTAACAAAAAAAAAAGCCTCCAACCAACAGCCAGCAAAAGACTGAAGCCCTCAGCCCAACAACCTGTGAGAAATTAAATCCTGCCAACCACCACGTGGCCAAATTTGGAAGTACATGTTCCCTGTAACCGAGCCTTAGGTGAGACTGCAGCCCTAGCCCACAGTCTGAATGCCACAGTGATGTGACATTGAGCCAGCCTGGCTGCACCAGATCCCTAACTCAAACTGTGAGGTAATACATGCTTGCTGATTTAAGCAGCTAATTTGTGATGCAATGGGTAATTAATACAATTAGTGTTTAACTGCATTAAAAATATGATGTCTTAGAAGTGAGACTAAAAACATAATCATTCTCCTCACTTGACCTTGCTTTAACCTAAGGGGAATGGTCTCACAGGAAATTACAAAGGTGTAGTAAACACTTGGAAAGGGGTGGGGCATCAGGGATGAGAAATTAAAGTTCCAATATTTCACTCTCAGAAGACTTGGGTTGCCTTCCTCATAGCCTGATACTCACTTTCAGAGCATCCCCTTCATTGCCTTCGACTACTTCCAGAATCAGCGCAGCCAGGATGTTAAAGCCTTGGCAGTACCCAACATTCTTGTTCCACCGGGCATAAGCCAGCAGGACCCGTTTCAGCACCACCCTGTCCTGCTCAGCCTCCTGGCCACAGTAAGAACTGCAGCCTGTGCGGTGAAGGTCCTAAAATGGGAGGGAAACAAATTTTTTAACATAACTCCTTATATTCTCTCAAAAAAGAATGACGTTAGTTATTTTTTTGCCTCAGCCTTAAAGAGAATCAGATTTTCAACATGAATGTTACTGTTTAAAAATGTATATGCACCTATACAGCATGGAGAATACAAGTAATGACTCTATAGCATTTTACTACACTGACAGTGACTCCAAGAGAGGGGCTGAGGACTTGATAATATGGGTGAATGTTGAAATCAGTGTTTCACGTTGTCTGTGTGAAACCTTCTAAGGATTGTATATCAATGATACTTTAAAAAGTGTTTATTCACCTTATATACACAGGCCAAAACAATTTTTTTCCTAATATTTTCTAATATGCTAAAAGCCTTTTTTGCAGTTTTTATTGAGTTGACTCAATAAATTTCATGTAGTTGACCAACAGATATTTTCAAGGGCAACTTCACCCAGGTGAATTTTCTACTTATAGTGTTTCTGGAATTAACACAAAAAATAACTCAGAAATTACACTTACATTATAATTACATATAAATTTACAGTTTTAATAATATGTCTCAGATAAAACAACAGTCATTTCATTTCATACATGCATGATAAAGGCTAACATTATTCCTTTCTATAAAAAGACATATTTAGCTAACAAAAACTAAATATTACTAAGAAGCAAAATCAAAATAGCAAAAAATGCAATCTGTACTGCAGAGAGAGAGAAATCATTTTACCCAAGACAGAAAAATCATTCTATCCAAATTATTTTATAAATTTGGGTAGAAAGGACAGAAATGACAGAAATATTTAATAAGGACAATATCTACATTGAATAACTAAACAGAGACTATGATTTTCAGGAGCTGAAGTCACTTTACTGACATAGCATTCCTGCTAGTGAGAAAAATGAAAGATCTTCTTAATAACATGTTGTAAAATGTGCATTGCCTTAATGTACAATTTAAACAGAAACAATTTCAAATATAGATTTCTTTTCTGAGAAACATAGCAAAATTCCAAATAAAGAGCTAAAATGTATATAGTACAAAGGATTTTCAAGCATATAAAATAATACTGCATAATTTTTTTTTAGCATTTGTCTAAAACAAACCAAGTTATACCACAAAGTAGCTCCTTTTAGTTAGTACTTCCTCATGAAAAAGTATCTTCCAGTCTGCCAAAACATTAACCATTTCCTGGTGGTCAAACTTTAAATGAAAAAACTTTTTTAAAGCCCCAACTCAGCATCACACTGTAATGTACTCATATAAAATAAAAACAATGTGCTAGAGGCTTATGTAAGAATAGTAGGGAGAGCAAATCAAATTAGTTTTTGGCACCAGGCTGTAATGAACTGTTAATAATCCTGGTAGACAAACCAGAGCTGACTCCACAGCTGGCTGAACCCTTGAGCTTCTGGTTTAAGTAGACCCATCAGTCAAAACTATCTTCATAAATTGACAGCTGAGAAATTACCGAAGACCCTAATAAGTGCCCATTATTCGAATATGAAATATACATCACTTTAAATTTCTCAATCAGTGACTTTTATGTAAAAGTCCTGTTAACAGCACTGACACATCCTAAAGGAAAAAAAAGTAATTTCACCCTTCTATCATGTGAGCAACATAAAAAAATTGAATATGAATGGAAACATTTTCTAATTACTGGCAATAACCTAATTTATGAAAATAAGACATAGTCAAAATTCCGTACTAAAAGATTGTTACCTACACAGCAAAACAGAAGGAATAAAATAGCAGTAGACTCATTGACACCAAGAAGGGACATGATTACCAAGGGGAGGGGCTGGAATGGGTGCCAGAGGAGGAGAAAGGGAATAGAAGGGCACAATAATTCGCAATCACAATATAAGCTGGTCATGGGTACGGGAATACAGCACGGAGAATACAGTTAATGATTCTGTAACATCTTACTACGTTGATAGATAGTGACCACATTAGAGGGGGTGAGGATTTAGTAACATGGGTAACTGTTGAACCACTGTGTTGTATGTTTGCAACCAACATAAGATTGCATATCAATGATACTTTAATTTTCTTAAAAAGGTTGTTATCTAATGAAATGATGAAGCAGAAAATGTACAGACATTCAGACTGTGAGGTTTGAGTCTCTGTCCAGGAAACATGTGGCTCTTAGAATCCTTCTAAATTAGGATAATAGGCCAAGTTCAGGGCATTACCTTGACAATCTGAATTCCCATTGAGTCATCATCAGGATTACTCCTGTCATTGAAAGTGAAACGCATGGTTTTGTCCCAGTCAATGGCTATACTGTGCAAATAATGATCTGCCAAAGTCAACCAAACCTAAAATTTAACAGATAAAGAATGCTAAAGTAAAATACATAATTTTATCTTTCATTATTTAAAAAGTTATTGCATCCAACAAGAAAATGGGAACTGATTCTAGACCAGGTGTAGCCCACGTGCAGAAATCTACTTTTTACTGAAATGCTTGCTGTACTGAATTGCACCAAGTAGGGCTTTTAATTCTTTCAATTAATTTTATTGAGTTCCTACTATGTACCAAGCAATGATCCAGCCAGTAGAGAGAGAGTTAAGAAAATTTTAAATTTTTTCAAATTTTATTTCAGTTCACTGGATTAGCTATATTATCTTGTGAGCATGTTTTGCTTGGCTCTGACTTATTCTCTATGCTTGGGCAACAGCCACCTGGTCATTTAATGACCACCACAGAATGGCCTCTGCCTTTAAATCACTCTCTCACACACACAGAAACTGAAAGATGCACTCCTATAAATAATTATTTTTTCAAAAGAGCCAGTGGATATTTTTACTTCTTTGATTACCTTATCTTTAAAGCTATTTCTGAAGATGTATTTTATAATGCCATTTTAATGCATATTTCAAGGAACCCCCAATGTTCAAATTTTAAAAGTATTAAGACTAGGTTTGTAAATTAATATACTACGGGAGCATTTTGAGTTTTGGCATTTGAACATAAGTGAGCAGGAATAACACTGATTAATATCTTCAGCCAGACTTCTCTCCTAAGCATCAGAATATGTCCAAATGCCCAACTGGCATCTCAACCTTAATTAATCCAAAACCAATCATCTAACTGACCACCACCTCAACTACACATACATTCATACAAACACACACATCTGCTCCTCTCAGCTGAGTAAAAAGTAACTCTACCCTTCCAGAAGCTCAGGTTAAAATCTTGAAATCATCATTGACATACCTCTTATACCTTATATTCAATACAATAGGAATTCAGGTCAACTCGCCTTCAAAATACATCTAGAATCTGACCCCATCTCTCCATCTTTTGATATGGACCAAAACTCTGATCCATATCTTATCTGAATTATTTCAAGTTTTCTACTGGTCTTCCTGCTTCTGCATATTCTCAAGAATATTTCCTATCCTCAAGTTTGTAATGAGAGTGGTCATCGTAAATTGTAGCATGTTACTCCCATGTTCAACATTTCCCAATGACTCCCATCTCTCACTGGGCAAAAGTATTATTATGGCTTATAAGGTTCTATAGGATTTGTCATTCCCTTACCTCATCACATTATCTTGACAAGTCTCTCTTCAATTGCTTTTCCCTTTGTTCACTGTGCCTTAACCACCTGGCCACTTGCTTTTGTTTGCATACATACTCCTGAGATGCCCTCACCTGAGGGCATTTCCTCTCTGGCATACTCTTCCCCCAGCTAGCTGCATGTGGCCAACTGTTCACTTCCTTCAGGGCCCTATTCAAATATCACCTCGCTGTTTAAAATTCCACCCCCTTATCCCCATTCCCCCACACTCCCATTTCTTTCTCTGCTTTATTTTTATGCACAGCACTTAGCAACATCTGACATACTTTATGCTGCATTCATTGTCCTCCATGAGGACAAAAACTTTGGTTTGTGTTTTGTTCCGCTGCTGTTTCCACAGTGCCTGGCACAGAATAATCAATAAATACTTATTGAATGAATAGATAATGAAGAGAAACAGGTTTCAAATTACTAAATCTAGAATATACTTTTTGACTTTCAAGACACTTTAAAGAGGGACAGAGTGATTGTGTTCTGTATTTCAGCCCTACAAATTGTCCTTGCCTTTCTTCTCCATTCCTTTGGTATTCCTGTTGATAGTCTGGCAACGGCCTTGAGAGCATCATACCACTAGGGAACAAAGAAGAAATATTAGCAAAGTGATACTGTTTACCTGGATAAACACTTTTAAACCTTTTTCCATCTTGACATCCACAGAAAATGAAAAATTTGTACAGCACACTAGGGTAAACAGAGCTTCTTCCAGCTAGATATGACTGCTCTGAGGGCTATAACTGCCCCAAGACCCCCTCCTTACATACCCTTAACACACCTATGACCCATTTGCAGTACACACAATGGTTAGGAAAGCTCTGGTTCAGAAACAAAAATGTGCATTTTGGATTCAGAATACTAGATGTTTGGTTTTCTTAATTTTTTCACGCTTGTTCCATTAACAGAGAGTACAAAATTTTTCACTGGAAGTATAAACCCAGGCCACTTGTAGCTTAGTCAGTTATTTTATGTATAATTTTTAAAAACTCATTTGTCTTATTATGCATATCAAAGTATATGCTAATTTTCCCACTTTAAGAATATATTTCAAAAAAAAAAAGAATACATTTCAGCATACCCTGTAGATACCTCAAAATAAGAATATTCTCAAAACCAAAAAAAAAGTTACCTGCTGAAAACCATTCTGACCTAAAGATGGCTCAAGAGTGAACTTCAACTTTGTGTCAACTCCTAAAAGAAAAAATACATAGATAACTGTTATTTGGGGATAAAATAACAAGTTATATCAAAATTGATTAATTTTGATTAATCTGACCCTACTGAATCATCATAAAATTTTTAAGCATTTATTTTTATTAAGTTTCAGCCAATATTGTTAAAAGAAAAATCCTATGGCAATAAGCTGGAGCTTATCACACAGGATGGTAGTTTCCACAGCTGTCTGGTGTACTGCAAAAATAAAAACAAAAAAAAAATGACACCACAAGCTTAGAGTCCTACAGACCTCCATTCAACTTCAGTCCCTACAGTGGAACAAAGTGTTTAACCTATCTCAGTCTCATTTTTTTATCTTTAAGATGAGGATAATAACATCTATCTCAGCAGATTATTGTGATGATTTACTAACTATAAATCATCTACCATGGTATAATTAAAATTTATGAAACTTTGGAAGAGAATTCTCACTTAAAAAATTTGTTTTCTAGGACACTGGCCTGGTGGAGCAAGTCTATTACGAAAACTTCAGAATATCAAAAGTTACAAAAATAATGTCACTGCCTTCCCACTTACAAAATAATCCATTTTAGCAATCCTATTTGGACATTTTCATCTATTTTTTAATTCTGTCATGATATATTTATTATTTATTCATTGAAAATAAAAGTTGGTATGTTTAACTGTACACTACACGCTAAAAATATAACTGAACTCTAATTCCAAATCATCCACAACTTTAGAAAACCTTCTCTGACTCATGCAGATGCCCCTCCTGGAAGGGTACTATGAACACACGAGTTGGGTCCTACATTTCTAAAGTCAAGCTGTGTAATCCCAGGCGTCCAATCAATGCCCTGATAGTTCTTTTTTAAGCTTTAGGGCTGAAATCATACTTTGCCTAGATAGACAGAATTTTCTTCTCCGAAGGTATATAGTCAAATTTTCATCTGTCTGCGATGATTTAAATGAAGACCTGCTGCAGTACAGAGCAATGGGAACAATGGCCAGAAGAGCGCCTCCAAATGGAGCGCAGGATTTAACGCGATGGAACAGACTCCTAGCGAGGTTGCTGTCCAGACTCAGGGTGCTGAATGGAGGAGCGTATAGTCGTGACGTTTGCTTTATTGTAACAAAGACCAGGAAATTTGGTCCTACGCTGTTATTAACCGACCTAAAAGTCCTGGATTCCCTGTATGTATGACCGAATAAGCTCCCTCGACTTTTCCAGGGCACCTGCTGGGCATTATGCTGACCAGCGCTGAAACCTGGCTGGGTTTAGTCTAAACCACAACTATTTTCTCATGATCAAAAATGAGTCACAAGACTGAAAAGGAATTGATCACTCACCACCTGCATGTAAAAGCTGAAATCAGGTCACTGCCACCTCTTTCATCTAACTGAATGAGGGAGGGGAGAAGGTTTATGTTTCATCTGATAATCATGGCTTTTCCGGACTCAGGAATATAAAAGTTTTAACATAGGAAGGTTTTTTGTTTTGTTTTTAAGGATAAAGGAAGATGGTGAACAAACACTAGTCTCTGCAACTAGACACTTCCTTGGGGAGAAAAACAAAGAAACCACGAGGTTCAGAAAGGCAGCGAAGCGTTCCACCCCTTGGGGCTCCGTCCTGGCAGATTTTCCTCCGCAACCTCAGGGTAGCAGGTCCCCGAAGGCACTAGGAGGCGGGGAATGCGGGGGGGGGGGAGGGGGGGACCCAGCTGGTGCCACTCCGAAGACAGGTAAGAGCTATGCAAGGGTGCGAGTACAGCCGGCTGCCTCTGTGGCTGCCCCTTACCAGAAAGCTCTGTGCCAGGCGCCCGCGCCAGGGCCGAGCTCATAAAACCCCGGGAGGGATGCCGGCTGGTGGAGCAGACGCGGAGTTATACAGCCTGGAGACGCAGGGATGTAGAAACAAAAACTAACAGCAGAAAAGGGCCTAGCCTAACACGGCCAGGCGCCCATCTAGACTTTACCTATAAGATTTGTACTTGCAGGAGTGTTCCTGCCAGCTCCCCGAGGAGGCACATAAATTAGAAGGTCCAGGCGAGCTGACCCCAGCACTCAAGCTGCAGGAACCCAATTTTTCCTTTGCTGGTGCTGCCTTTCCTCCCAACCTCAAGCATCAAACCCGTGCCTTTCTCCGTTTCTCACACTCCTCTCAAGGTCTGGCTTCTTCGGAGCCCGCAGTACAATTGGTTGCGTAGCCTTTGATAGCCCGGCACCCGCCAGCACTTCCCCACCATGCGGAGAAGGCCGAGCGCGCGGCTTGCCAGCAGCTCCAGGCACAAGCAGAGCTGGACCACGCACGGGCTGTGGGGTGAGGGCCCGCGGGCAGCAGGCCGGAACAGCCGGTCCTCCGCGCCTTGGGAGGCCGCTGCCCCCGCTCGGGCCTTGGTCCACTCTTCCCTCCCAGGCCAACCCAGCCCTGCTGACGCCGAGCAGCGGCACCCTGCACCGGGCGGAGTCCAGCAGAGTCAGAGACACCAAGCTCCGGGGACGCCGCGCTACTTTCCAGTGCCCCAACTGTAGTCCCCGGTCCTCACCCGGCTCCAAGGTGCAGAGCAGCCGGGGCGCGGTCCGGGAAATACAGCTGCGCTTCTTGAGTACGTTGCTCAGGATGGTGCCTACGCCGCCGCTGCCGCCGCCACCCTGCCGCTTCGGACATCTCCCTCCGCGCCTCAGGGAGCCGGTCAGCTTGTCCTGCCGCATCCGAGAGCGCCCGGGCTCCGGTGCAGCCACAGTCCCCCTGGATTCCCTCTACCCACTGGCGCAGTGACTGCACGCGCGGGGTTTGGTGAGGCGGCTTAATCCAGGGTCCCTCGGGAGCAGCGAGAGCGCAGCTGGCGCTCGGAGGTCGAGCGGACCTAAGCGGCACCGCGAGAACCGCAGAGCGCGAGGCGGCCGGTGGGGATCTGCAGTGCGGAGCCTGCACGGCTGAGGCATGCGAGGGCTCGGGGCGGGGAGGAGGGCCTGGGGCGGGGAGGAGGGCGGGATCCAGCGAGCGCAGAGACGGAGGCGTCGCTCCCGCCCCCAATCCCGGCACCACCGTGCGCAGGCGGGGCGGCCCTCGCTCCCCAGCGCCAGGCCCGCTCCCGACCCCTGCGCCCGGGGAGCGTTGCGCCGGGGAGCCGGGGAGCCCTAGATCGGGCGGGTGGGCGAGCAACTGCGCCTGGAGACCAGAAGCAACAGAGATTTCCGTGCTTCTCCCAAGATTTGCGAGAGGCTGGAAGGGGCACCAAAGGGGGCAAGTTTCAGGTGCAGAACACCAGGAAGAAGCAAGTGCCCGCCTCATCTGGGTAGCGTGGGAAGGGTCAGTCTCAGTCCACAGCACCGACCTGGAAGCGCGGCGGCCAAACTGGCATAGTGAAGCACAAGTTTCACACCAAATTGTGTTAAAGTCTTACCTGGAAGCTTGGAGAAGCATGGGAAGCATGTTAAAAACAATAATTTGTTTCTCTTATTGTTTCTCCTAGAAGAATGGGCTCAAGGAAAAAGAGTTCCCATCTAAAAGCAGTTAAAAAAAAAAGTGCCTCCTCCTCTCTCCAACCAGGCACTTAAGTAGTTCAGAACTATTAACTATCGTTACAGTTAAGAAAAAAAGGTATTCTTAAGCTACAACATTCACCAATGGAATATTTAGAAAAGGAACACTACAAGGATAAACCAAAAACTGAAAAGTATTTATGTGGGAGGGAACAGTGTGGAGGAGAGAGGAATGGAAAACTAAGACTTCTCTGGATGTGCCTTACATAGTTTTAAATCTGGAATAACATGTTATATTAATAATATTACGTAAATTAAATTAAAAGAAAATCCTAAAAATTGAAAAATGAAAGAAACAAATGGACCAAACTGAGTATGCTGTTGATGGCATAAAAACACAGAAAAAGATAAGTTGTTTTAGAGTAAAGTATTATGACTATACATCACTGGTGACATATAATATATTCCAAGGGCAAATAGAGCTTCAAAGAGATCATAAATTTTATTCAGTAGCATTGTTATTAAAATGTCAGTGTTATTTTTTAAATTCTTATGTACATCATAGAATAAAGCAGATAATCATGTTAAGGTCAAAAGGAACCAAGATGTTTTTGTTGTAACAAAAAATACAAGTGTACACAGAGAAGATGAGTAGGGATTCTGCAGCATCTTACTACGCTGATGGACAGTGACTGTAATGGGGCTTGTGGGGGGGATTTGGTGAAGGGGGGAGCCTAGTAAACATCATGTTCTTCATGTAATTGTAGATTAATGATACCAAAATTAAAAAAAATACAAGTGTACAAAGGTACTAAGCTTTTTAAAAATCCGACAATAGTATGTTTAAATTGGAAATACCAGTATGAACTCATCTTTTTTCTTTTCAAAAAATACGTATGAAGCCACTAAATAGGTTTAGAACCAAGGACAATCCAGCAGCAATGAATACCCTCAGCACCAAGGTAGTGGTCTCTAAAAACTATTCCCCCTAAAAGAAACCAGGGCTCCTTTGAGGTGTGACTTATTCCAGATCTGGGCCAGAGAAAATACAAGACCTGCCTGAAACATTCTGATGAGCTCAGGAAGAAAGGAAGTACTCCATGACTAATTGGGTCATGTCAAAAGAACATGAGAGCCACATCAACAGGCTACTATTGGCCAAAGATAGAACAATTTGAGCATCAAAAACAATGGTTGGTATTGATTGAAAAGTACTGAATTTTTTTAAAAATGCATTCCTTATATTCTGAAAGATTAAAAAAATAGTTATTCTTATGACTCTGGCACACTTAGTACATTCTGGGCTTTGTGAAGGTACAATCTGAGGACAATATCAGAAATGATACAGCTCTAAACATGAAAGAATCTGTTCAAATGAGATTAGTCATCTGCAAAAGGCATCTCAGCTGCTAAGGGTCTATAAGCTACTCAGTTACACCTGCCTGACTTGGGGTGGGGGGGATACTGAAAAAGGTGGTGCTCTGCCTCAACACTTTAGAAGATGAAATCGTTGTTTAACCTTTGTGATGACCTGGCTCATATTTCCCAGCATTTTACACAAAGCTCAGGTACACAAATCTATCCATCAGCCTGACACTTTTAGAATTTTCAGCACATTTGTTTTCCTTTAGCTTTCTTTTAATTCTAAGAAAATGTCCTTTGACTGTTTTGGACAATCTCAGCTATGCTGAGAACAGTAACAGAGGCCTGATGCCTGGCTCAGGCCAATTTTTTTAGAAGGCACCATAGGCTCCTGAGGGTGATGATGGTGAACACTCAGAATCAAAGGAAGACAGACAGAAAGAGAAAATCCAGGAGAAAACACTGGTGTCTATGTGCACAGTCTCATCTTCCAGAGTTCACATCAGCACAAACCTTACTGGGTTTTATGTTCTCTTTTAACAAGAGAGGCTATTCACGCTGTTTTTAGCAGTGGACCAGCAGGAAAGACGGCCTCGGCAGCCAAAAGGAGGAGCCATAGGCTCTGCCACATGGTGCCTCTGGAGTGGAGAGGAGGGCGCCCACCTTCCAGGGCTGGCTGTTCTATGCCACTCAGACCACCCACTCCCACTCTCTTTGGCTCTGACTCCATGTGCACCAAGCAAACTTCTGATTATCATTTCGTTTCCCATAGAGACTTTCTGCAGAGGAGAGAATGTACTGACCAGCTAATAGCTGCCAACACCCCTGAGTTCACTCAACTCTCAGTGAGCTGAAGAAATCGTATTTCTGGGATGGCAAAGCTAAAGTGGAGACCCTAGATTGCCAATGTACCCACATATGCCATGACTTATAAAATGGTCTCTCTCTCTGCAATTCTTCCTTACGATTAAGCGCCAGGGCTTTGTTTACTTTCAAGATAAAAATTACACATCACCTCAGATTTATTACAAGGAAAACAAATATTTCCTTAAAAACCTCCTATTCTAAACTACCCAAGTTGAAATCAGAAAAAAAAAATTAAAGAGGTAGCAACAGGTAGCAAAGGAATTAAATTATATTTTGTTTACACTGGAGGGAAAATCCAAGACTGCCAACTTTTATAGCAAACAGATAGTTAAACACTAAAATGCAATGTTCTAAAAGCAGCCATGGCACTAGCCTATATTATATTTATTGTATGACTCACAGTTTCTTTTTCATGTCTGGAATATTGTTTTCTAAAAGCAGATGTCATCTGCAGTCAACTTGCAGAGGAAACAATGCCAGCATGGACTTTGGTTGAGAATCTAGCTGGTGAGATTTCCAGCCACAGCCAAATACCATCACTCTTTACTGAGTGATCTTTACTGATTAGATAATATCAGTTAATCCAAGTCTGGCACATCAAGATAACATCATGCCAGTTATCTTGACATAGCCCAGAGCAGTTACAATTTGGGGGAAAGGAAGCCTCAGTGAAAACATCACATTGGATAAGAATCTGTAACTTGGATTGCTAAAGAAAACAAGCATCTGAGGAAGCAACCCAAACATCTGAGAATATAATGGCTAAGCAGCACCCCAGAGATGCAAGCTTGCAGGCGGACACAAGGAAGTAGGGTTCATTTGGCTATCCCAGCATCTGCAGGCCTACATTCTGGGACTCAGGCTTCCGTAAGAGCAAATTATCCCTCTAATGGGAGAAATGGGAAGAATACGGAAGGAAAAGCCCAACAGAAGGAACAAAAGCTATGTCTCCAGGGGCTTCCAGAAGGGAATTGGGTCTGGGACTTCTGTGATTTTCAACATGCTGCTATTTTTTGTCTAACAGTAAAATCTTAAAATAAAAAGGGCCTACGTGATTATCTTCAGGGACTAAACAGAAGTATAGTGGTGAGAATCACCAAGAAGCCCCAGACGTCTGCTGTGAGGAGAGAAAATAACCACAGGAAGCCGCCTGCTCTGGGCCAGCGGACCTGGAACTCACCCTCACGTGAAGGAGTTCCCAGGCAGTCCCCAAGCACACAAGTCACAGGGTCAGAGGCAATCTGGCAGATGCCAGGCCAAGTGCTGTCCCCCACTTGAGCAGGAGATGGGCACATATTTGCACTCATATTAACAAAAAGGGTGGGGGTCTGGTGGCAGAAAAAACACTAATCTCCTCTCTGCGTTCCCCACAATTTTTTAAGGTCTGTTGCTCAACTCCTGAATAGCAAAAGTAGTATATCTCCGAGAGGGACACTAATGTGGCCAACATCTTAAGTACAGCACTCTCCTCAGATGCACCTAAAAGTAGGGCCTTAATAAGTGGTTCTGTACAAAATAGCAGCAGACTCACAGACTCCAAGAAGGGACTAGTGGTTACCAAAGGGGAGGGTGCGTGAGGGTGGGTGGGGAGGGAGGGAGAAGGGGATTGTAGGGTATTATGTTTAGTACACATGGTGTGGAGGATCACGGGGAAAACAGTGTAGCACAGAGAAGGCAAACAGTGAATCTGTGGACAGTGGCTGCATGGGGGTATGGGTGGGGACTTTATAATATGGGTAAATGTAGTAACCACATTGTTTTTTTAATGTGAAACCTTCATAAGAGTATATATCAATAATATCTTAATAAAAAATTAAAAAAAATAAAAGAACCTAAGAACAAATAAATAAATAAATAAATAAATAGTTCCTTCATTGTCCAGGATGGAGCCCCCATGCTATGAGCTCATGGAGATGAGCATCAGAAAGAGATTTCCCTTCATGAAAGAGACACGGGGACAGGAATTTTAAAAAACCTTACAATTACCTGATGCATCCACATTGTGTACATGAGACATTTGGTTTTCTTTTTGTATGATTTCCTCCCCTTTGTTATAAAAACCATCCTTGAAGACTATGAAGTATGGCTTTTGTGTTTTCTTTCAGATAAAGGACTCCATCAAGCATGGAACAGAGAAGATCCCAACACCGAGTCTCACCCAGCACTGCCTTCTACCTCCCAATACTCCCTCCTTATGCTTTCTCAGGATCATTCCTTTTACTCAGATATTCTCAAAAACAAAACCACTCCTTACATCCCCCAAACACACTCCAATATTCTGGATGAAGTATTTTCAGAAAAAACAGTTTTATTTATAGACCAGAAATTTTTTAATTAAAAACTTAGCTGATAGAGTAATTCACTGAGGGAGAGAGAAAGTGGGCAGTGATAGGACAGTGAAAGGTTCATTCAAAACACTAAGCAAGCTCCCAGAGGCATACCATTCTCTCTATCTCCTCCTAAGTACTGTATAGCCCAATGTTTTCCCAGCGCTTTATTTTATTGAACTATTAAATTTCACATGAAAACAGGCCAAGGACAAAGCTTATCTGTGCTCTTCTTGTAACTGTGATATTCAGCTCTTCACTTTCACATCAACAGTGGAACTGTAAGAGTCAGACCCATCACTTTTGAAGGTGAAATCACTGTTTAACCTGGTCATGATTAACTGTTTAGTTTTGATGTCCCAACCTTTTACACCAAGCCATTCTAAGATTCTTTTGACCTAGTGAAGGGATGTAAAAGGAGAGGGTTTCTCATCCCTATTGATACAGATCAGTGTGGCTTAGAAATATATGTTCCTAGAAAAGAGAAGGGCAATGCCCTTGAAAAGAATATGCTTAATTTTGATGGTGAGGAGAGAGAAGGAGAGAGAGATTAGAATTGACATTAATGTTGGCTCGGCCGGCCTGGGAGCCTTCCATCTCCCAGCTGAGTTCACTCAGAAGATGTAGAAGGTGTGGACTGATGGGGAGGCGAATGGAGGCACACGGTCACTGCGCCCCCATAAGACCCTCTGGGAGGCAGTGTGGGGAGCCAGAGCAGGGCTGGCTCTGAGGGCGAGAATCCCAAAGCCCGCCATACTAACTCTATGGCCCTGGGCTTCAGTTTCCTCATTTAGAATTAACAATACTTCTTTGAGTTTTGTGAGAATTAAATGGCATAACCAAAGTCAAGAGTCTAGCTGGTAGTGGCTCAAAGCAGGCACTCTATTCACTTACATCTGGGTGTCCTTTTCTTGAAGTTTGTTGTTACAAGACAAAGGTTAAAATAGTCCTGTTAGCAGGCTGCCCAGAGGCCCGCCCAGCAGAGGACCCAGGACCTGATTCACAGGCCAAGGCTGACTGGCCAGAACTCCCGATGGAGGTCCTCAGCAGATGCTCCTCTTTGCTTTCTCATTCTAGAACCCTCACTCACTGGGCAGCAACACTGAGTCATGTTTACTCCGAAGGACTGAAGCAGAACTGCTAAGTGGGAGTAACAGAGAGGCAGATATCAGCAAAATTTAAGAATGCTCAAACTGTAACAAAACTTAGATCCGAAAGGTCCTGTCCTTTGGAGTTCTCAGGCAAAGCCTACAAGCCCAGCAGTCCAGAGTGCATGAAAGAACCTTTTAAATGCAGTGCGGTTCAACTATCAATACCAGTAAAATAGCTTCCAACATTATGATTCTCTGAGATCAATTTAATACTCAGAGTCTATTACTCTATAAGAATTCCACAATCCAGCTTAAACACTGACCAACTACAGTGCTTGGAGAATACATTTTAGGTTGTTATATTTTCAGGTAAACTGAAGTTTTTTTTTTTTTTTTAGATAAGTATTTTTTATTGAAGGGTAGTTCACACACAGTATTACATTAGTTTCAGGTGTACAACACAGTGATTCAACATTTATATACATGATAATTATATACATGATATACAGGTAAACTTCAGGTAAACTGAAGTTTAAGCAAAAAAATCCTTTTAGCTTCGGTCCTCATTAAGAATATTTTTTAAAGCTAACCTTTTCAAACAATAAGGCTTCTCCCTCACTTGCCAACGTAACATTTCCCTGTATGGCCCCGGAAGATGACTGGTTAGCCAGAGACGGGTAAGATTCCTCAAGGGAGGAACAACCTAAGACAGGCACAGTCGCAGGGGGGCCATCAGATGAGAAAATGGGGATCAACAGAGGTGAGGCTTAGAACCTCCCCCCCACTATTCCGAGAGAAATCTTCTGCATAAGTGGATGTTTTATTGCCCTTGTCTAGCTTGGATTAACACATAGTCTACAGGCACACACCTGATCATCTACATTTGCTCTCTTAAAACACTAAACTGTGTTTTCTACCTTTATCTTGCATCTACCTACCACTTCAGCATTTTATTAAAAATAATAATAATAAAGAGAGAAATGTGGTATCCACATATAAATCAAGTATAAAAATCAAATGAATATTCATATTTGAACTGTTTATAGTTCATAATGCATGATCAAAACCAAAAGCTTCTGTGATGAATGCCCTTGTACTGTTCACCATGGAACTTATTCACTATGTAAGAATTTGTTCTCCATGTAAGAACTTGTTCGTTATGCTTCAGAAGATTGGAGACTGACGAGAATTAGGCTTGGGGTGGATTAATGATTGTGCATTGAGCATTGATCCCCCTATACAGAATTTTATTGTGGTTAACAACCATTTGATCAATAAATATGAGAGATGCCCTCACAAAAAAAAAAAAAGAGTACACACTTCCAATTGTAAAATAAATAAGTAACTGGGATGTAATGTATAGGATAAGGAATATAGTCAAAATATTGTAACAACTTGGTATGGTGATAGCTGGTACCTAGAATTATCATGTATATAAATGTTGAATCACTGTGTTGTACACCTGAAACTAATGTAATACTGTGTGTGAACTACCCTTCAATAAAAAATACTTATCTAAAAAAAAAAAAAGAATATTTTTTAAATGTATTATTATAATTTCTTGACTTCAGAATACTGCAAATTAAATTTTTATGTATTTATTCAGAATCTTGTATTATCTTTAGATCATTATTCTCATTGTGTAAGAGTCCAGGACAGGTATTTGAAAGCCATTAGGAACTACATTAAAGGGAAATGTGTATCTCCTGAATTATGGGGGTGACAGATACTTCAGGGTAAGAAGAATTTTATGATAGGTTACTCAGTATAGACTCAGTGTTTTAAAGGGTAGCATAACTAGCAATTCACATTCACTTTTATGTTTACCTTCATAAAGACACAGGAATCCACCAGGATATCCCTGGAAATGGTCATATACATGTTCATTTTTAAAAGTCAATCTGAAGGGGAACCCTCCTACACTGCTGGTGGGAATGTAAGCTAGTTCAACCATTGTCAGTATGGAGGTTCCTCAAAAAACTGAAAATAGAAATACCATTTAACCCAGGAATTCCACTCCTAGAAATTTACCCTAAGAATGCAGGAGCCCAGTTTCAAAAAGACAGATGCACCCTTATGTTTATCGCAGCACATTTTACAATAACCAAGAAATGGAAGCAACCTAAGTGTCCATCAGTAGATGAATGAATAAAGAAGATACACAATGGAATATTACTCAGCCATAAGAAGAAAACAAATCCTACCACTTGCAACAACATGGATGGAGCTAGAGGGTATTATGCTCAGTGAAATAAACCAAGTGGAGAAAGACAAATACCAAATGATTTCCCTCATTTGTGGAGTATAAAAACAAAACAAAACTGAAGGAACAAAATAGCAGCAGACTCACAGACTCTGAGAAGGGACTAGTAGTTACCAAAGGGGAGCAGTGAGGGAGGGTGGTTGGGGAGGGAGGAGAGGATTAAGGGGCATTATGATTAGCACACACAATATAGGTAAGTCACAGGGAAGGCAGTACAGCACGGCAAAGACAAGTAATGACTCTATAACATCTTACAACACTGATAGTGACCACAATGGAGGGGGTAAGAACCTGATAATATGGGTGAATGTTGAAACCTCTGTGTTATGTGAAACCATCATAAGATTGTGTATCAATGATACTTAAATGGAAAAAAAAAGTCAATTTGAAGTTTTGGTAATAGAGAAAAACTCCTAAGGAAGCAGACAGCTTTTAGTAAGTACACTTTCTACATGTTCCTTCTCCTCTAGAAGCCACATAAGTGTGGCCTATTATGCTCATGCACTTAATATAGCAGCACTGGCACCTTTAATTACCACTATCTTTAGTCCCAGCTTACCACAGAGTGTCACTTGCCAGTATGTCAGTCTGGCCTAATGCCAGTATCAATCAGATATGCCAGCTAGGGAGGAAATAGGTTATGACTAAAAAAAAGGTTTCTCTAAATTTTAAATCTTCCTGATACTTGAAAATTAAATACCACAGTGTATTTTGGGAAAATTCAAAGTAATTTTCTAGCACAGGCCCGAAGCACCATCAGCACTCAGTAAATGTTTTTTTAATTGCCTCTGTGACACACAACTACTATGAGACTGGGATCCTGGCTTGAACATCTAAAAATGATACCTGCATATTGTGGTAATCATTTCACAATATATGCATATATCAAAGCCTTATGGTGTATACCTAAAACTAACATAATGCTATATGTCAATTATATGTCAATAAAAAGTGTTTAAAATAGTAACCTGCCTTAATACCTGGTTTCCATATGCCACACTTCTCCCACTCCCACATGTGACTCATCCATGCCTTTGAATTATTTATAGTTAGACCTTTTCCTCTCAATAGATCATAAACTCCTTTGAGCTCAGATACTAAGTCTTATTCATTGTTGTATCTCTTCCCTCCCCTGCCTGCAGCTAGCATGGAGCTCTGTACACGTTTGACACTCAGTACATGAACATTAAAAATAAATAACATCATAAACTCATCACGTCAAGAAGAGAGGTATACCTTCTTACTCTTTAAAAAAAAGAGCTTTTATTCAACTACAAGAGAAATGGGCAGATGTATTTATGAAGTCATTTTGACTAATATCTGTGCAATGTGCAAAAAAAATCCACAAACACTATTCTTGGTCTCCTGACAAGTCTCCAAAATATGTGATGCTCACATATCACATATTTTTCCACTTATCAGGTGAGAGATGCTTTTGATAATGGCATTCAGCATAGAATGGTAGCTAAAAAGCACAGACTCTGAAACCAGCTGCCTGGCTCTACCACTTAGTCACTATATAACTTGAGTAAGTTAATTGTCTCAGTTTGCTCAGCCATAAAATGGGACAATTGAAGTACCTACATCACAGGGTTATTCTAAGGATTGAATGATACAGGTAAAGCATTTACCACACTGTGTGGCCCACAGAAGCTCTATATGAACATGACGTACTATATTGTTATTATATGGTATAAAAGGCACTTAAGACTATTTTTTAAAGGAAAGACTTTTTAAACTTGTTACACTTTAAACCTAAAGACATTTAAAACATCAACACTGCCATAGATTACAAATGATACCACCAAGTGACTAACTTCTTGGAGCTTTAATTATGTTACCACACATTTTGGCATAGAGATTACAGTGCAAAACAAGTCTAGGAAGTCCATAAAAAAGAAGCATTCATTTAAATTGACAAATTGCTCACATTTCTCATGGTCTTGATTTTTTTAAACATGCTATTTGGAAAGAATTCACTTCAATGCCGACAAGCTAATCCTTCCCTGCTCTTCATAAATTAATAAAGCCCTAACATTAATTGCCCAACAGCCACTTGCTTTGTGAGGTCACAGCAAGCAGGAAATCAATCTTCATAACAGAGTTTAAGTAACCAATTTTCTTCTCAATCCCTCTATTCCTTTAATACTATAGCTTTTTAAATAATGCATACAATTTTCTAAAATTTGGTTCAACCATTTATTTTAAAGTGTTTCCCAAATGTAGCCTATCATCTATTAGCAAAGTTCTGGTCTTTCAATACATTTTGATTATCTGCAACATTAGTAATTTTTATGACGTATTCTACATTCCTACATGTATTAACACCAATTCCTTGAGTTGGGAGTAGCAAATACGTCCCAGAGGAGAAATAGGTTGTCAAAAAAATCACTTTTATAAGTTCCTCACTTTATCAGAACTGTATTTCCTAGAGGAGATGCAAGGATTGTTAGAAGAGAACAGCAACTAATAACTGCCATGTACCAGCTGTCTTCTATCAATCCGGCACCAAGCTAGGTGCTGTAATTATCTTATCCATTTTAATTCAACAAAGTAGATATTACTTCCCAAGAAATTCAGAGTAAAAGAAGAGTGTAGGCATATATTATTGGGATAATTTCTTACTAAACAAAGAAAAAAATAACTAAAAGAAAATAAATACTTGATTCTGGGTGGTGGGAGTATAGAAAAGCACTATGTTTTTTTCTGGTACATTTCTGACTTTTTTCTTATTCTCTAAGGAAGGAAAGAAGGAATGGCCAACCAACCAGCCAAGAGTTTAACTTTCTACAGGTCACACAACGCATAAGAAGTGGAGTTGGAATTTGAACCGAGGTCTGTCTCACTCTCAAGCCGCACTAACCACAAAGCCAGGAAAATATAACCAGTTAGTTTTCATGTGAGCAGGCTCAAAAGCATGTTGGAAGTTCTGAAAGGAGACTTTTGTTCACAGTCCCATTTATGTTACCAAGTGAATAAAATGCCCCTCATTTCCTCAAACTCTCCCTGTATTATTTATGTACTAAAGCTAAGTCCTAGCAGAGATAACAAAGAAGTTGCTTCAACAAGGTCAGCTTAGCACTGGCAGCTAACCAAAAAAACCCCATGGTGCCCAAGCAAATGAGCCGCTTACTTGGGCGAGGATTAGAGAAAACCAGCTGTCTGACATGGCATGTGGTGGGGCATGCAGGAGTTAATGAGGGCCCACAGAGAGCTGGGCTGTGGAGGCCTAGTGGGGCTTGCCTTTCTGACCCAGACCACTCCAAACCATCCAGGAAAAATGTGGGCCACCTTCAAGTTCAAGAAACTGCAGACAGCATTTGGCTCTAAAGATAATTTGCTGAATTTGAAATAGGAAACAGGAAGCTGGTTAACTAGCTGAGACAGCAATAAACCAAAGACCCTCTCCACAGAGAGGAAACATTAAATGATGCAGACTCAGGGTCTAAGGGGTCTTGAATAATGTCTGGGCCATTGTTTTGCTCCCTCGTGTGCAGGCAGCACCTGTCACAATCACTGTGTCTCACAGTTAGGACAACATTTGAGATGTGCCCAGACTTTTAAAAAACATTTTGAAACTCTTGCACAATATCACACACAGTAGAAAGGTCTGATGAACCACTTACTGATGCTGAAGGTTTGATGCCGTGAGTCAACACTTCAGATGCTCCCTGCCGTACATCCACCTTTACATTACAAAATGTGGTGCACAATTTGATTCAGAATGAACTTTAGTCAAAGAGAAATGTTTAGGATGCTTCCACCTTGCTGCCTGACCCCCTCCAGGTGAGCTGGGGCTGCACAGAGGGATGTGAGAGGCAGCAAACATAACTGTGGCCAACTCTCCCAAGAGGGACAAATCGGGTGAGTGATGCAGGCTTACCTTCTAGCTCCTAAGCCTTCTGGCTTCCTGACAATAAGGACAAGTGAGCTCCAAAGTAGATTACTAGCACCTACCAGAGATGACTGTCAGAGAGAAATTCTCAGGGGATGAAGTGCAAAGAATATTTAAGAACAATATTGTCTAAGGCTCCATTTGGCAGGCAGCCATTTCCTGTTCCTTGCCATGCCACAGCTTTCCTCCATTGCCCTGACACCTTCAGGTAAGTGTGTTGCTCACAACCAGCCTCATGCCCATGGTACTCTGGGGAATGACAGAGGAGGCACGGGTTTACAGAGAAGGAAGCAGGAGACAGGATGGTGCTGCAGGACCAGAGAGCACATGACAAGGAGGAGGTAGGATGGCCAAATCAGAACCGACGTGAAACAGGCTACCCGCCGCCCAGCTGTCCGGAGGAGGGGTTGTATTTTGCTATTGGTTGTTTCTAGTACAGGAGGTCACCTGTCATTTCTCCAGTGCTTTGCGATCATGGGAGATGGGGGAGGGGAAGCAGTAGAGGCGAAGGGTAAGGAAGGGATGCTTCATGCTGAACTGAGCCTGGGAGGACTACCGACAGAGAATCCTCCTCTCTTGGTGGGATAAGCTGGAAGAGTGGAGGATAAAGCCTGGAGGGGAGGAGAAAGTGAAGGAGGGAAGGAGAACATCCTATCAAGAGATCCCAAACTCCAAGAGGTACAGAAGCAAGTCTTGACACTGGACTTACAGCATTACTCAGCCTGAACCTATAGCATTACTGATCTGAAACCACAAACAAGGTGGGTGTGAGTCACAGATGCAAGGGGAAGCCACAGAAGCAGTTTTAAGTGAGGGAAAATGAGTCATAAGATCAAAGCTGGGGAGACTGGAACAGAGCAGAAAGCAGAGAAAAATGGTTTAGGATGGGGGCTTAAGTATTCAAGGTACTAAAGGTGTGTTTTTGTGGCAAAAACACAGGTTTGTGGACAGGCTTGCCACGTTTAAAAAATTAGTGGAATTCCATGTTCACAGCAACATTATTCACAGTAGCGAAGGGGTGGAAGCAAGCCAAGTGTCCACAAACAGACACACAAATAAAATGTGATGTATACGTACAGTGGAGTATTGTTCAGCCTTTAAAATGAAGGACAGTCTGACATATGCTACCATACGGATGAAACTTGAAGACATTTTGTTAAGTGAAATAAGTTGGTCACAAAAGAACAAACAATGAGTGGGGGTTGGTGGGCACTAGGGAGAGGGAGAAATTGGGAGCTATTTTTCAACGGGTGCCAGGTTTCAGCTTTGCAAGATGAGAAGAGACCTGGATGTGGAGGACAGTGATGGCTGTACTCAGTACCACTGAGCTGTACTTAAAAATGGTCAAGATGGCACAGTTCATGATATGTGTATTTTACCACAATAAAAAAATGAGAGATGCCTTAAAAACAGAGTTACAAATCAGCGGCTGGTGTCGGGCAGTTCTGACTACACCTCTTTCATAATAGCATCTCCAGAGGCACAGGCTATCATCTGTCGAACATCTTTGAGCACCTAACCTGTGCATGAAATGTGTTAGACATGAGGAATATCAAGAGTGGTGAGACACAGCGCAGTGTGAGGTACAGGCCAGGAGAAGAGTACAATTCCATGTGGCCAGGGCGACCCTTGAAGACAGGAGGCACCTAACTCAGACTGTGTGGCCAAGGTGCTTTCCAGAAGAGATGATGCCTCAGCTGGATCCTAAAAACAGAAGTCACCATATAATGGTAGTGAAAGAAACAGCCCTGGCAGGAGAAATAGCATGTGGCAAGGGAGAGTATGGTGGGCTTTCAGCACTAACTCATCCTGCCTGGAGCACAGAATGGGAATGAGTGATGTGAAGAAGACAGGAAGGTGGGAGGTCAAACAGCATCTACACATGAATGATGAAAATTATTTTTCTGGATAATAAACCAGTCAGGCAAGGATGTTTTAGCTTTTGCCCCATGAGTAATTTTCTGGAAGAAAAAATGTCATGAATGGTATATTAGGACAGCCCAGAATAGGGAGTTGAGAAGAAATACAGCATCAACTACCCAGGTGGCCACAAGCATCTGCGTGTGTGTGTGTGTGTGTGTGTGTGTGTGTGTGAAAATACACATAAATTTACCAGAGTAACCATTTTTAAGTGTACAGTTCAGTAGTGTTATGTGCATTCACACTGCTGTGCACCATCTCCAGGAGTCTTCATCTTCCCAAACTAAAACTCTGTACACATTACACAATGACTCCCTATTCCTCCCTCTCCCAGCCCCTGGCAACCATCCTTCTACTTTGTAATTCTGACTACTACTACCTCACATAAGTGGAATCATACTGTATTTGCCTTTTTTGTGACTGGCTTGTTTCACTTAGCATAATGTCCTCAAGGTCTGTCCACGCATCAGAATTTCCTTCCTTTTTAAGATTGAATAATATTTCACTGTATGTACATACCACATTTTGTTTACCTATTCTTCTGTCAATAGACACTTGAGTTGCTTCCACCTTTTGGCTCTTATGAATAATTTTCTATGACCACGGGTGAACAAATATCTCTTCAAGAACTTGCATCCTCATATAAGTATGCATTCAATTCTTTTGGTTATATATCCAGAAGAAAATTGCTAGGTCATGGTAATTCTATTTTTAATTTTTTGAGGAACTGTCTTACCATTTTCCATAGCAGCTGCACCATTTTACTTTCCCACCAAGAGTACACATGGGTTTTTTTCTATTTTTTCCACAGTCTTGCCAACATTTTTTTTTTTATAGCAGCCATTCTAATGGGTCTGAGGTAGTTGTAAACGTCTCATTTGACCTTTTGAACCTTCAACTTCCTCATATGTAAAGTGAGCACACTAGGCTAAACTATCCCCAAAGATCTCAAATTACATTGTTCTATAAACTGAAAGGAGAATTAGCTTGATTTACTGGGAAAACTCTGGTCATTTAATCACTCTGAGGTTCACATTCTCTAACTATATTCACAGCACTGACACACATTCTGGATATGGTTTCAAGTAAAATACAGACTGAAATTTAAGTGCAAAGAGCATTAACTTAATGGGAAAGTCTAAGAGAGCCTGGCCCCAGCCATCCACAGAGAGGACACGTATACCCCTGGACACTGAAGCTGGCTGGTCCACACAGGTGCAACAAATTTTCCATTTCAACGCACCCCATGCAAGTGTGGTTGATCGTTAGCAATGAGTATAATAGAGACACATTCTACTCATTTTTCAACTTTCACTTGTATAGAGATAAAATTGCAATAAAAAATGGTCAGGCTGGGATGGCAGAGAAAAGTGGTCATTCCCCAAGGAAACATGTTATGTTTTCTTATGTGTGGTGGATCCTCCCCTCACACAAATACAGTGACTAAAACTTTGAAGGAGGAAACATTTTCTTAATGAGACACCATGAAGAGGTCACCAGTTAGTCCCTGAGAAGAACAGTGTTTATAAACAGGTAAACAAAAACAAGCAGGATAATTTGCAGAAGAACCAATGTTATCAGAAACAGAATCCAAGACTCCTGAACTCACAGTCAATACTGTTCTTGAATTTAGCTCCTCCTCTAAAAGGGAGATTATTATTACCACATCTTTCCAAGAACATAAATCTATAAGTATGGAGGTATATAGACTGTTTAACTCCATGAATTCCTTATCTTTTTGTAGGAGTACTGGAGTATTGTGGACCTTGATGTGGGAGTCAAACATGAGAAGTCTCTTAAATGTTCTGTTAAGAATCATTATCCAACACCTGAAGACCACCAACCTCCCCACGTTACGAGAGCTGAATGTGGGTGATACAGGGAAAATTAAGGAAGAAAAAGCTCAGAGAGGGCCGCCACCATGGGTTGCAAGAGATCTGACCCGAAAGAGTCAAAATGTGTGGAGAAAACAAGAAAGTGATTTTCGTGCCTCCTTTCCACTGGTTTTAATTACATTCCGTTAGTGATTCTAAAAACTGTGATCCAACCAATCAGAAAACTGCTGGATACCAGAGACAGACAAGAGTCCAGGTCCCAGATGAGGGAAAGGAGCAAGCCTGCCCTCTACTGACCATCCTGGCAAGTAGCAGCAAGATGTGAGATGGAGACGCTTTCTGAGATCTACACCTTCAGCTGGAAGATTCAGACACAGACACTGAGGCACCCACCTACAGCAACTTCCACACATGTCAGAAACCTCATGGGAGAGATCACAGACAAAATGGAAAACTGAGATATTCCTTTAGTGGAACCTGTTCTTGAAAACGGTGTTGAGAAGGCATTGGACAAAACCAAAAAGGAGCTCTGTCTGAAAGGCTAGGCATCAGCTTATGGGCATTCATTAGAAACTATTCTTTCCTAACATCGTCTATTCTTTTCCACACAGAAAAGAATCTACTTGTGCATACCCTTTCCAGAAAAAAAATGATGTTACATTATAGTTCAGTGGTATAAAATCCACTGAAAGTAAAAGAATCATGACAAAAATGCCAAGAAGTAGGTAGGAAAAACCCTCCTGCAGCTTGAGGAGGGAGAAAGGGTCAGAGGTGTATTTCGAACTAGGTAGGCAAACTTTTACAGGGCTCTTAAGGAGATACTCCATAAAGACAACACAGCTGAACTGCCTGTCTTTGCTATTCTCCTGTTGCCTGATTCGTAGATTTTCAAACAATACTATGGACTTTCTATCTAGAGTGATATAACCTAGTTTTCTCTACTCCATCCTCATATAGAGATAGAACTGTAGTAACACTACCAATTAATAAATGTGTATTTGTCAAACAGCCAAACTCCAATTTCTTTCAGTCTATGTAGGAAGGCAGTTCACATACACTATGTTCAATAAGCAGTTACACTTGATTAATTCTGAGGTTCCCTGTAGCTCTACAATTCTACAGTGTTATAACTTCACAAATTCCCTGTACTTTTACTAACATTCCAATCTCAGCCATCCTGATAAAGCTCCTTCCTAATCATCCCCTTTCCATTTATCAAAGTTATGATTCGAATGTGTACTGTTGTTCACAAGTTCCAAGCCTACTCTGCCACTCTTTCATCACCAAGTCACTGCCTCACACGTGCAGACACGTACACACACAGTAACTCAGATCCAATTTCATCATTTATCCATCCATCCACCCAGCTATATCCATCCAACATTCAATGAGCCCCACTGTCATGGCAGGCATTGTAGCAAATGCTGAATGAAAGGATGAATGATGTAGCCCTCTCCCAGATCCATGTCTAATAGCGGGGTGAGAGAAATAAACAAATACCACAATACAAAAAGAAACAAATATAATTAAATATTATTGGTGCTCTACTAGAAATAAGAATAGGAATGGTGGGGTTCAGAGGAAGAGAAGTTTAATTAATTTTAACCAATGGAGGGGAGGGGACAGAAAAGGCTCTATACAAGGGAGGCAGAACAAAGCTCATCCTCATTCCATCCCATCTCATCACCAAAAAACTTTGGAAAGACTGTAACACCCTTGCTGTATAAACCAAGTGTAACGTAGCTTCTGTCTACACCACAAGACTAAAACAGAAACTCCACTCACATCATTTTAAAAAGGCAAAAAGCTGATGCCCTTCTCAATCCTTTCCCATTTGACTTCTCTATAGCACTCACATGTGCAGTTGCATGTGCTTTATAATAGGTCTGAAAACTGTTCTATAGAAGCTAAAACTGCATCTCCTTGAAACTCTGCCTCTGTACCCCAACAGCTTGTTTGACACTCTCCCCTCTGTCCCAGGGTTCTCTCCTTCTCTAGCCGCTCCACATTCTTCCTTTGCAGTCCTGTGTGGCTCCCGCATGGGATCTCAGCTGTAAGCACGTACCAATGCCTCCCACACTTTATCCAGACCCTCTAGTCCACCCAGATTCCTCCTCTTCCCGTACTACTCTCCCAGTCCTACTCAATCTCCCTGCTCAATTTCTCATCACCTATTCTCAATTCCCGGGGTTCCTCCCTTGGAGCCCATCAATCCCACCGGTCTGCTGCACCAGCCTCCTCCTGGTATTCCTCATGTCCACTCACCCCCTCCAGCCTGTCCTCCTCACTGCTGCCAAAATGACCTTCGGAACGTGAAAATCCAATCACATTGCTCTTGTGCTCAGTGATGGTGTTGCAGGACACAACATTAACTCCAGCCTCAACTTCTGCCACTTCCTTCCAGCTACAATTTATATCCAGGAATGCTAGGTTACTCAGTCTCCCAGATACTCTCACAGTCTCTGCATCATTATCTCTGCCTGGATCGTCTCCCCACCCCTCCTCCCCTTGTCCACATGGCACATTTATCTCATTCTTCTAATCCTAGCTCTTCTTTAAAATGTTTCAAGAAGGATTTTGGTGGCTCACCTTTGCCTCTGTTGGCCTTTGTACACACAGGCAGTTGCCTATTTGCAAATATAATATGTGTCCCCAAAACATCTTACATATCATCATCTCAACTGAAACATATAAGAGAGGAGCAATTTCCCTATGTGTTACTGGAGAAGAGTAAACCATCTTTTCCCAAAGGGTTAAAAAATAATAAAATTCCTAATTATTGTTATTCAATATCTCCTCAAATAATCCCATCCCATCCATTATTTAAATGTGAGTCCCAGCAAACTTCACACTTGCCTTAAAAACCAAGTATCTGAACATGGTGGAAAAGGCAGCCTGTAAACCTCCCCACAAGCAGGAATAATAATAACACCAGTTACTACAGCCAGAAACAATTCTAAGCATTTTATATACTTTAACTCACTTAATTCTCATAATAACCCTAAGAAGTGGGTATTGTCATCCCCTTTTTACTGATGAGAAAACTGAAGTACAGGGGTGGTAAAGAACTTGCATGTGATTGCGCACCTAGTAAGTGGCAAAACTAGAATTCATGCCCTGACAATACAGCAGCTCCCCCTTATCCACCTGTGGTCAACCATGGTTCAGAAGCACATGACCCTCCTGACATATTCTCAGAAAGCCAATAATAAGCTAACTCTACATCACAATGCCTATATCACTCACCTCATTTCATCTCATCACATAGGCATCTTATCATCTCACATCATCACAAAAAGGATGAATACAGGACAATACTATATTTTTGGAGAAAGACCATGTTCACATAACTTTTATTACAGTATATTGTTACAATTGTTTGTTTTATTATTCTTGTTAATCTCTTACTCTGCCCAATTTATAAATTAAACTTTATCAGAGGTAGGTATGTATAGGAAAAAATTAAAATAGTATATATAGGTTTGGTATTATCTGGAGTTTCAGGTATCCATGAACGTATTCCCCGCAGATAAAGTGGGGACTCCTCTATAGAAGGCATAATACAACAGTTCTTAGGAAAGCTTAAAAGAGAAAGAGAACTCCCCCTGCTGGCTGGGTATATACTTTTCTTTTGACATAACTGACAGCAAGAGCACATCCTGAACCAGTCACCATCCAGGTGGGCGAGTTTCAGCCAACACTCACCTGTTCCACACTTCACTTTGCTCAGCCATGAGGTCACGAGTAAACAGAAATCAGGTTTAAGTTCTCTTCTAGCTCTAAATCATTATGACTTTGAGATTCGGGTTTGTTTCCTAAAAAACCGTTCTCTTTGTAATGCTTTCACAAGAAACATCTTACCATTTTTGTCAAAGCCACAAGAATCTCTCAGAAGTTGGAGGTTCAAAGCTATTAGGAAACTGTTGCTAAAATATACTGTAAACAATTACAATCCAGTTTCTTTCATCTACTCATATTCCTACTAAGTTATTTCAGGGCAGACCAAGCTACTGATTACATTGAAAACAAATATCTAAACCTGTTAACAATTTTAAAAATATGCCTAAATTTGAAATTCTGCAACCAATTTCCAAATTTAAGGCAAATCTACATTAACCTAAATGGTAACTTCTTTACATATCAATTATATCTCTAAATAAAGTTAGAAAAAAACCCAACTTATTTTCATTTATTAAAACAAATAAGTCATGCAAAAGGAATATACACATATGGGTTAAGAGGAAGACTGAAAAAAATCGCATCTAATTTTGATCGCCACCAAAATCACATTAAAAATACAGTAAAGAGATTTCTGTTTATTATAACCCACAAGGGCCAGAAAAAAAGGAGCAGAGGCAACAGCAATTGAATTTTGAAGCTGAAAAAGCATATGGACAAGTAGAAATTGACTTAGCAGATCCTAGAAAGCCAAATCCCAAATTGTTATGGGAAAACTGAAGTCCAACCTTCTACGCCACATATTCCATAATAGACAGGGACAGGCAGCCAAGGAGGCTTAATAAGGAGAATTGGGAGAAAGCTGTTGAGAAGCAGGTAGAGCTCTAAATCTCTTGTACTTTATGAGACTGGGCATTACTCCTGTCTCATTCCTGCAAAAGCTTGAAGGCTTCATTATGCAAGAGGGTTAAAACAGAGTTGCTGGATAACCAGTTGAGGGTGAGTACCTTACCTGAAACAGGGCTTCAGTGACCATATGCGTCCTGAATGCTGAAGGCAGAGACTCCAGCGAAAGTCCTGGAGACACTGACCTGGGCCAGGGGTGGGGGTTCTATAACCAATGGCCCACCCAGATGACCCCTTAGTGAAACTCACAGTCAGCAAGCCCTACTGGGAGCTCTGAGTTCAACTCATCACTTAAGACTCCCATCCCTAGTCAGGAGCACACTGCCAAGGAGTACCAGAGATCTGAGGAAAAACTCTAACAGCAGTTTTGAAAGTTTTTTTCCCCTGTATAATCTATTTTCTCCAAATTACTGTTTTCTGTTTCTCTTTTAGTCTCTATCATTAACATCCTTAGAGCAATAAGAAGATAATATTGTATCTATGAAACAAGAACAGGATACCATACATACAAAAGAAGCATGCAAGTAACAACCCAGAAAAGAGGTCTCAGTAACAGGATTAGAAGATAAAGTTCAAATAATCTCTAAGAATGTAAAGCCAAAAAAACAGATGGAAAATAAGAGAAGAATGTTACAGAACCAGTCCAGAAGTTCCAACAGCCAAACAATAGAATTTCAGGAAGAGAAAAAAAAAAGGAGGGGAAGGGGAGTCATCAAAGAAATAAAGAAGTAATTCACATAAATTTTCCAGAACTGAAGAATATAAGTTGCCTGACTGCAAGAGCCTGTCTAGCCCAGCAAAATGGGTGAAAATAGACCCACACCAAGCAACATGATTGTGAATTTCCAAACACCAAGAATAGAGTGAAGATTCCACAAGCTTTCAAAGAGGAAAATCAAACAGCCCAATACAATGATAAGGAATCAGAAAGGTGCTGGTCTTCTCAAAAGCGAGAATGGAAGCAAGAAGTCAATAGAGCAAGTATAGAATTATCAATTAAAGCAAGGATGTTAATAAAGACATTTTCATTCCTGCAGTTTCCAAAAATGTACCTCATGGGCACCCTCTCTCAAAGGTTACGATAAGGGCAATGACATAAAAAGAATCATCAAAAAAGAAGAAAACATGGAATGTGGGAAATGAGAGCCAACAAAGGAAAGAGACAAAGCTTCTAGAATGAGATGGTGGAGAGGCCAAGATGACAGCTGTGCAGCAGAGAGCGGACATCCAGACCAGATGGGAGCAGGGCAGCTCAGGTGGCAGTTGTGTTGACCGCACTCAACCCTGGATGCTTCCTGCTCTTGGACCATCTTTCTAACTTGAGGACAGAATGCCCCCAGAAACCTCGTCCTGACTCTCATCTGTACTTGCTTACATCCCAGTATGCAGATGAAGTTCCTGCTCTCCCTCTCACCTCCACGCCCACAGAGGTGTTCTGCTTTGACCTGCTTCTGACAGCAAGAGCAAGATCACGGTGAGTTTTCAATCAAAAATACAAAGCAGACCACTCTCCCAAATTAGCTGATCACTCAGCAACCAGCCCAAACCACAGCCCTGGCAGATGCCACAGGACTCATTTATAACCTTGGCCCCTGGCTCCCTCATTGGGGGTCTGTGCATTGTCAGGGAAACCCAACACCAGACTGTGACCCAGACACTGTTTGGTTTATCCTTTGGGGAGTTTTTATTAAAAAGAGGCAGTTTACCCCTATACAGCTAGGGTTGAGCTTGCTACTCAGTTTTCCAAAACTCCATATTTTTTAGGAATATATACAGGAGATAGAAAAATTCTAAAGAAAAAAAAGGAATGGTTAACACAAATGTAAGGGAGGGAGATTTCAAACAGGGAGGAGCACATGGGGACTTCTAATGTGCCAGTAATATTTACTAGTCAGTCTTGATAGGTAGATATCCACAAACATAGATCTTTATTTTAACAAATATACATACACGTATCAGAATATGCTTTATGATGACACATTCTGTAATAAAAAATATATTTTAGTAAGTGAATTCCTGTTTAAATCAGTGAAATTGTTTTAATATCTTGAAACATTAAAGGAATGCAAAAAATAGTCTTTAAAATTTGATGACTGCAAGTGTGGAAAGTTACATAAAATGGAAAGATTCTGTATGATTTACCAAAGATACAAAGAAATAGAGACTACAAATAATCTTACAATTTTTTGAATTGAACCCATCATTTAAAACCTTCCTACAAAGAAGGCTTGAGGTCCAAATATTTTACCAGTGAATTCTACCAAACATGGAAGTAGTAATTCCAGTCTCACACAATCTCTTCCAAAGAATGGAAAAATAGGGCATACTCTGTAACTTATTTTATGAGGCTCCCCAAACCTTACAGGAGCATTACGAAAAAGAAAAATTATAGGCTAACCTCAAAATGAACATAGCCATAAAAATCATAAACAAAATATTAGCAAACCAAACCCAGCAATACACACATAATCTCATGACCTAGTTAGAATTTTTTTCAGGAATGCAAAGTTGTCTTAACATTCAACATATTAGTTCAAACCAGTGATAAAGAATATGATACAGTTCAATGTCTTTGCAAATTGGGCAAGAGAATTTCCTTAATTTGACAACGGATTTCTACAGAAAAATTCCAGCAAGCATTGTACCTGTTGGTGAAATGGTGGAAAGAAAAGTTTCCCCCTGAGGTTGTACATGAGACAAAAATGTCCATCACATTGTCACTACTTCTAATTGGTATTATACTGGAGGCCCTAACCAGTGTACAAGATGAGAAAAAGAAATGAAAGAATGATAAAGAAATCCATAAAACTGACAGTATTCATAGATAATAAGATTATGTACTTAGAAAATACAAAGGGGTTCACAGATAAATTATGAGAATCAACAAAAGATCACAGGGTCTGATCTTGTGCCAGTACCAAATTATTTTGATGACCGTGGCTTTGTAGTAGAGCTTGAAGTTGGGGAACGTAATTCCCCCAGCTTTGTTCTTCCTTCTCAGGATTGCTTTGGCTATTCAGGGTCTTTTGTGGTTCCATATGAATTTTAGAACTATTTGTTCTAGTGCACTGAAGAGTGCTGTTGGTATTTTGATAGGGATTGCATTGAATCTGTAAATTGCTTTAGGCAGGATGGCCATCTTGACAATATTAACTCTTCCTATCCATGAGCATGGGATAGATTTCCATTTATTGATGTCTTCTTTAATTTCTCTCAGAGTGTCTTTTAGAGTTTTCAGAGTAAGGGTCTTTCACCTCCTTTATTAGGTTTTTTTCCTAGGTATTTTATTCTTTTTTATGCAATTGTAAATGGAGTTGTTTTCCTGATTTCTCTTTCTGCTAGTTCGCTGTCAGTAATAGGAATGCAACAGATTTCTATGTATTAATTTTGTATCCTGCAACTTCACTGGATTCAGTATTAGTTTTAATGGCTTTTTGGTGGATCCTTTAGTGTTTTCTATGTATAATAATCATGTCACCTGAAAATGGTGACAGTTAAGAGTTCCTAGTTTTTATGTAGTCCAAAACATTAGTTTCTTACCTTTCCGCAGGGCTGGCTTCTTGGGTATGTGACCTGTGTAGTCATATAGGGTCCCATGCTTAGTAAGTCCCCATGCTATGCTGTTGCTGTCTTGAATTTCTTGATAATTTTTGAATAAGGGGTCCCACAAATTACATAATCAATCCTGCCTTTATGGCCAGTGCTTTTTCTATCCTGTTAAAAGAATCTTTTTTTTTTATGCCAAACTCTTGAAAATAATATCCCATGTTATTTTCTGGAAGTCTTATTTTGTTTTCATATCTAGATCTACTTAGAATTTATTCATTTTGATTGCATGATGTGATATAGGAGTCAAATTTCATTTTTGTCCAGATGAATATTTAACTGAACCCACTTTGTTTACTGAAGAGATCATGCTTTTACCATTGCTCTGTGGTGCCATTTTTATATAAAAATCCGGTATCTATATATGTATGGGTCTATTTGAGCTTTTATCCTGTTTTGTCTGTCCTGGAGCCGATACAACACTGTCTTAATTACTGTCCTTTATAATAATTCTTAATAGCTGATAGCATAGGCTCTTACACCTTGTTTTTCTTCAAATTTTGGTTATTAGTTATTATTGTTATATTATTTGATTATTATTGGTTATTGTTTGGTTATTTGGTTATTATTGGGGAGCACTGACATCTTTAAAGTGTTGGGTCTTCCAAATCATAAGTACGGTATTGTAAATTTTATTTGAATAATATTTAACAGTTTTCCAAGTAGAGATCTTGTATATCTTTTACTAAATTTATTTGTAAGTAATTGATCTTTCTTTTTTCTGATTTTTTAAATTGAAGTTTTGTTGATATACAGTATTATGTTGGTTTCAAGTGTACAACATAGTGGTTTAACAGTTATATACATTATTAAATCCTCATACCAATACATATAGTTATTGTCAACATAGGAAGATGTTCTAGAACCATCGACTATATTCTCTATGCTGTACTTTCATCCCCATGACTAATATATATTATGATTGAGATTTTCTGCTCCTTTATCCCTCTCACTTATTTGACCCACCCACCCCAGTAGTTGACTTTTCTTGGTGCTATTTTAAATTGGTATCTTTTTACACATTCATTTTTCTACTTGTTTCTTGCACATAGAAATATGGCTGAGCCCAGAAAGAAAGCCATGCATATATGGTCAACTAATATATGATAAAGGAGCCATGAATATACAATGGGAAAATGACAGCCTCTTCAACAACTGGTGGTGGCAAAACTGGACAGCTACACGTAAGAGAATAAAATTGGATTATTGTCTAACTCCATACACAAAAGTAAACTCAAAATGGATCAAAGACCTAAATGTAAGTCATGAAACCATAAAACTCTTACAAGAAAACATAGACAAAAATCTTTTGAACAAAACCATGAGCAACTTTTTCCTGAACACATTTCCTCGGGTCAACAGAAACAAAATAAAAAATGAACAAGTGTGACTACATCAAACCAAAAAGCTTCTGTACAGCAAAGGACACCATCAGCAGAACAAAAAGGCATCCTACAGTATGGGAGAATATATTCATAAGTGATTCATCTGATAAGGGGTTAACATCCAAAATATATAAAGAACTCATATGCCTCAACACCCAGAAAACAAATAACCTAACCAAAAAATGGACAGAGGACCTGAACAGACATATCTCCAAAGAAGAAATACAAATGGCAAACAGGCACATGAAAAGATGCTCCACATCACTAATCATCAGGCAAATGCAAATCAAAACCACAATGAGATATCATCTCACACCAGTTAGGATGGCCAATATCCAGAAGACAAGACGAATGCTGGCGAGGATGTGGAGAAATAGGAACCCTCCCACACTGTTGGTGGGAATGTAAATTGGTTCAACCATTATGGAAAGCAGTATGGAGGTTCCTCAAAAAACTAAAAATAGAAATACCATTTGACCCAGTATTTCCACTCTCCTAGGAATTTACCCAAAGAAAACAAAGTATCTGATTCAAAAAGAATATATGCACTCGTGTTTATCACTGCACTATTTGCAATAGCCAAGATATGGAAGCAACCTAAGTGTCCATCAATAGATGAGTGGCTAAAGATGTGGGACATATACACAGAATATTATTCAGCCATAAAAAGAAAAGAAATCCTGCTATTTGCAACAATATGGATGGACCTAGAAGGTATTATGCCCAGTGAAATAAGCCAGGAGGAAAAAGACAAATACCATACGATTTCACTTACTTGTGGAATATAAAAACAAAGCAAAATAGAAGGAACAAAACAGCAGCAGACTTACAGGCACTGAGAAGTGACTATAGTTACCAAAGGGTTGAAGTAGGGATGGATGCAGGGAGGAGAGGAAGGAAGATAAAGGTGCACAATAACTCACAAATCACATTATAGTTGATCACAGGGACTGCTGAACTACTGTAAGGTACATTTGAAACCAACATAAGATTGTATATTAATGATACTTTAATAAAAAAACTAAGAACTCTTAGTCATGGGGATGAACAGCATGGTTACTACAGTTAATAATACTGTATTGCATACTTGGAAGTTGCTTAAGAGAACAGATCCTAAAAATTCTCATCACAAAAAAAACAACACTTTGTATGGGAACAGATGTTAACTAGTCTTATTATGGTGATTATTTTGCAGTATGTATAAATGTTGAATCATGTTGACACCTAAAATAATATAGTATGTCAATTACACCTCAATAAAAAAACAAATGAAGAGCTCTCATCCATTAATGACACTCTTAACATAGTGAAAATGCAAGCCAAAAAAATGGGAAAAGCTATTTGCAATATATATATCTGACAAAGACTCACAATACATAAAGAACTCTGTACGGCATATAAGAAAAACGAGACAATCCTTTCCTTTGGAGGAAAATAGCCATTAAGCACATGAAGATGGGCAAAACCCCATAAGAAATCAGCAAAATGAAAATGAAAATCACAGCCACTAAACAATGACTAGAATACTTAACATTTAAGACCAACAACACCAAAACAAATGGTTGCTCACTCCAAATCTGCCTTTTCCTGTTATGTTTCATTTTTCCTGTAACACTTGCCATCTTTTTACATACATAAACAAGTACAGTTGGTCCTTGAATAACACGGGTTTGAATTGTGCAGATCCATTACATGCAGATTTTTTCAACAAATACAGTGTACTGTATTTTTTCTTCCTTATGATTTTCTTAATAACACCTTCTTCTCTCCAGCTTACTTTATTATGTGAATACAGTATATAATACATATAACATACAAAATGTGTGTTAATTGAGTGTTTATGTTATTGGTAAGCCTTCCAACCAAGAAACAGGTTGTTAATAATGCGTCTGGGAACTCAAAAATTATACATGGATTTGACTGTGTAGAAGGTTGGTGCCCCCAATCCCCCAAGTTGTTCAAGGGTCAACTATATTTATTGATTCTTAGTGAGCATGTGACCCCACTAGATCAAGGAAATGGGATTATGGGACTTTCTGGAGTTACAAAGAACAGTTACCTGTTCTCTCAGGTAAGGTTGCTAAGTCAGAGCCACTGCTGGCCACTTCGGTATTGTCCAATACAGTGAGAAGTACAGCTCAGAGATGACTTCATATTCTTAAAGATACTATTTAAACACCTGTATCTGATTTAACTACAACTCAAGGCACATCCTTGGATTCTTAATTGTGCAAGCCAATCAATTTTCTTGTTTTTGCTTAAATCAATTTGAGCTGTATTTCTATATTCACAACAGATTCATTGTTGTAAGAAAACAAAAGGTAGATGGTAGACTGAAAAACAGTGCATCACTCATTCAAAATTACGTTTCTGAATAATTTATGCCAATGGCACCAGCTTATGATATGTTACATGAAGAAGACAGGAGAGAGAAATATTATACAGTACATTGACTTTGGAAAAGCTTCATATAAAAAATCTCTTGATCTGAATTTAGCAAGATTTCAGGTTATAAAACTAATACACAGAAATCTTTTGCATTCCTATACACTAACAATAAACTAGCAGAAAGAGAAATAAGGAAAACAATTCCATTCACAATTACATCAAAAAGAATAAAATACCTAGGAATAAACCTAACCAAGGAAGTGAAAGACCTACACCCTGAAAACTATTAAGACTCTCTCTTAAGAGAAATTAAAGAGGACACTAAGAAATGGAAATTCATCCCATGCTCATGGGTAGGAAGAATTAATATTGTCAAAATGGCCATCCTGCCTAAAGCGATATACAGATTCAATGCAATCCCTATCAAAATACCAACAGCATTCTTCAACGAAATGGAACAAATAGTTGAAAAATTCATATGAAACCACAAAAGACCCCGAATAGCCAAAGCAATCCTGAGAAGGAAAAATAAAGCAGGGGGGATCTCACTTCCCAACTTCAAGCTCTACTACAAAGCCACAGTCATCAAGACAATTTGGTACTGGCACAAGAACAGAGCTACAGACCAGTGGAACAAAATAGAGAGTTCAGTTATTAACCCAAGCATATATGGTCAATTAATATATGATAAAGGAGCCATGGATATACAATGGAGAAATGACAGCCTCTTCAACAGCTGGTGTTGGCAAAACTGGATAGCTACATGTAAGAGAATGAAACTGGATTACTGTCTAACTCCATACACAAAAGTAAACTCAAAATGGATCAAAGACCTGAGTGTAAGTCATGAAACCATAAAACTCTTACAAGAAAACATAGGGAAAACTCTCTTAAATATAAACATGAGCAACTTCTTCATGAACATATCTCCCTGGACAAGGGAAACAAAAGCAAAAATGAACAAAAGGGACTACATCAAAGTAAAAAACTTCTGTACAGCAAAGGACAGCATCAGTAGAACAAAAAGGTATCCTACAGTATGAGAGAATATATTCATAAATGACATATCCGATAAGGAGTTGACATCCAAAATACATAAAGAGCTCACATGCCTCAACAAACAAAAAGCAAATAATCCAATTAAAAATGGGCAGAGGATCTAAGCAGACACCTCTCCAAAGAAGAAATTCAGATGGCTAACAGGCACATGAAAAGATGCTCCACCTCACTAATCATCAGAGAAATGCAAATTAAAACCACAGTGAGGTATCACCTCACACCAGTTAGGATGGCCACCATCCAAAAGACAAACAACAACAAATGTTGGCGAGGATGTGGAGAAAGGAGAACCCTCCTACACTTCTGGTGGGAATGTAAATTAGTTCAACCATTGTGGAAAGCAATAAGGAGGTTCCTCAAAAAACTCAAAATAGAAATACCATTTGACCCAGGAATTCCACTCCTAGGAATTTACCCTAAGAATGCAGCAGCCCAGTTTCAAAAAGACATATGCACCCCTATGTTTATCACAGCACTATTTACAATAGCCAAGATATGGAAGTAACCTAAGTGTCCATCAGTAGATGAATGGATAAAGAAGATGTGGTACATACACACAATGGAATATTATTCAGCCATAAGAAGAAAACAAATCTTACCATTTGCAACAACATGGATGGAGCTAGAGGGTATTATGCTCAGTGAAATAGGCCAGGTGGAGAAAGACAAGTATCAAATTATTTCACTCATCTGTGGAGTATAAGAACAAAGCAAAAACTGAAGGAACAAAACGGCAGCAGACTCCCTTGCCAAAGGGAAAGGGACTGGGGAGGATAGATGGGAAGGGAGGGATAAGAGTAATAAGGGGCATTACAATTAGCATACATATAATGTAAGGGAGGGCACGGGGAAGGCAATATAGCACAGAAAAGACAAGTAGTGACTCTGTGGCATCTTACTACACTGTTGGACAGTGACTATAATGGGGTATGTGATGGGAACTTGATAATGGGGGGAATCTAGTAACCACAATGTTGCTCATGTAATTGTATATTAGTGATACCAAAATAAAAAATAAATAAATAAATAAAAAATAAATCTCTTGAATAAATAGACTCAAGAATATGAAGAGAGTTTTAGAAAATTATTTTTTCCTCTTTTTACATTTCTGTACTCTCCAAAGTTTCCATAATGACAATACTAAATTTAACAGTTTTTGAGATATAATTCACATACTATAAAATTCTTTTAAACTGTACAATTTAGTGATCATCAGTATATCTACAAACTTGTGCAAAACATCATTCCTATCAAACTGAGGACATTTTCATCAACTCAGTAAGAAACCTGCACCATTAGCAGTCACTCCCCATTCTCTACCCCCAGCTCCTGGCAAAAGTCAATCAGCTTCCTGTTTCTATGGATTTGCTCATTCTGCACATTTCAAATAGAATCACAATATGTGGACTTTTTTGTCTTGCTTTTTTCACTTTGTATATTGTTTTCAAGGGTAACCCAAATTGTAACATGAATCAGTACTTCATTCCTGTTTGTGGCCGAGTGATTTTCCATTGCATGGATATACCATTTTATTTATCCCTTTATCCACTGATAGACATTAAGCTGTTTCCATTTTTTGGTTATTATGTAATGCTGCTGAACATTCATGTATGAGCTTTTGCAAAGGCCATACGTCTTCAGTTCTCTTGAGAAAAACCTAGATGTGGAATGTCTCATTACATATATTACTTTTATAATTTTTAAAACATAGAGAATTGTTTCCTAGTGGCAAACCTTGAATTTCAGTGCCACCAAACTCAGGGCCACATAAATTCCTTCTACTGCCACAGAGGACAAGGTACTATTTAGAGAAGACAGCTATAGAAAAAGACTACTCACTATTTGACAGGTATCTGTCTCTGCCAGGCACTTATGATAGCAAGATCTAATCACACCATTACCAGATGTCAGGGTAGACACATTATTAAAATGAGGTTGTAAACTGCCTAAAATTCCCGTACTTATGGACAAGTCTAAATAAGACAACACTCCTGTGAATAGTCTTATTTTTTCACACTTTTCTCTTATCACAGTTTCCCAATGACAGATTTAATTACTTGATTTGTAATAACATTTCACAAACCCACTCACCTATTTACTACTTCAGTGCAGAAAATTGTAAAACTACTCAATGCTGATAACTAAGATGGCCCTCCTTCTGCCTTCAGGAAAAAATTGTTAAATCAGAGGATAAGCAAACCACTTAAAAATCTTAACATTGGAATCAATCTCCTGTCCAAATATTCATCACATTCTTTCCATTATCTTGAAGCCCTGAGGTAGATTTTCCTGCACACTGAGCAACCATTTGTTCAGTAATCCATCTGGCCAAGAAAAAATATGTATTTCATATGCAAAATAGGCTATAGCAGCATATTCTAATAAACCTGATGCTCTGTATTATTTCCTTTGCATGTTACAAATTTCTTATTGCTTCACCCACACTCCAGTAATATTACAGAAGCATCAATCTAATTGCTAAACAAAAGTAGAATACTCTTTTATCACAGTTTATGATGGAAAGAACAGACAGACTTTTGAGGCATCTATCTTCAGATTCCATTTCAACCACTTGCCAGAATGTGGCCTTAGGCAAATTAATTAAACTTTCCAAATCTCAATTTCCTCATAAAGCATGTACTTAATGAATAGTAACACCTGCCACCACTCTTGCTAGTTTTATTATTAACATTAAATTTATACTATGGCTATCCTTAGATAAATAGCTATACATAGGGTGAAAATCTACTTTCCTACAAGGCAAATATTGATCCTGCTCTTCGTAGGCCTAGCACAGTTATAACATAAAGGGATTCTATCGTAAGGCTTGGTGTAGGAAACCATAAAATCTAAGCAGTTATATCATCTATATTAGAAATAAAAAAGGTTCAGTCATTTGGTTCATAATCCACTTAATTATGATTATTTCAAAATTATTATATCCCCTTCAGTGTATCAACAGGAAATAACCCATTTTAACAAAAGATTAAAGTAGTTTTATTCTGTAGCATGTTATGGAAGGGGAAAAGGTACTTGAGGGAGGAATCACAAGCACTGAATCCATACAGAGGGAAAAACTGGAATTATCCAGACTTTTACATATTAAACACAAAAAAGTCAACATGTTTGAACTCATCATTGCTAATCACTACCAAAATTAAAGCTCAGTTATTTGGTGTGAGAGTGAAATCTCAATTCTTTAGAACTCACTAAATATATTTGTTTTTAGTTGACTTTGAGGAAAGAGGTAAAATGGCAACTAGTGGGATCAGGCATTTAGTCATGAAACATCCGACCTCTGGAGTTCTAAAATGGTTAAATAAGCATTTAGTCAAATTTCTAACAATGTCTATGTCATAATACCATATCATATGATGAGAATAAAAATTATAATGCACTTTTATTTCTTAATTCAATAAAAGTATCCTGTTCAGTTTAATGGAGTACTGTTACCAAGGTGAGAAATGAACTCCCAGGGAAAGGAGCCATTAACCTCATATTTTTCTGAAATGAAAAATCCAGGCTGAATTTGACAAACTCTAAAATATATAGAATGTCTGCATTCGCAAATTCACGAATTAAATTAGGTGCCTGTGGACACATTTTTCTAAAAAGAGATAAGTGCCAGTACTTTTATCAGTCAAGGAAACTCAAATTTTAAATGATTACCAGTTCCTAGTGATTACCAACCTGACATTTCTCTGTCTCCTAACACTGGCTCCAACCCTACACATTCAAACTCTAGGTTTTTACCATTTGTGCTTCTAACTTCTGGCACAAACAATAATAATAAATAGACGAAACCACAGTTGAAAAATGAAAAATCAAAATCAAGATATTTCAAAATGAAAGGGGAAAATAATAACATTTTTACTGGGCTCTTGTGAACTGATCAGAATCCATGGGAAAATATCAAATATTATGATACATGCCAGCTTTCTGTAGATATATATAGAGACATATGTATAGCTATATCTATATCTACACTCTGCTTCTCTAGCCATTTCAGACAAGTGCGTAGCTCTGGAGAAAACCCTATTCAAAATCAGTCTATTCAATTACATTCCTACTTCTTACATGGGCCATCGTCTCATTATGATAATCAAGCAATATTTTGTTTAATGCACATTAGGTTGAAACCTCCTTTAGGAAACAGAAAAAAATAATTTGGAGATAATAAACAGTGTTATTGTAAAAGAAGAGGAAGACGGCACAGTATTTTCTTTTAATAATAAGCCTAAGAATGGAATTTAAGCCATTAATTTTACCTGTAACTAATCAAGCCCTGGAAAATTATCTTATGAAAACAAACACATCATAATTTGGGATTTTTTTTTTAAAACCTCACTTTACATATAAATGTGACAGGATAAAGAAACAAGGTAAGGCAACTTGCACATGCACCTAAAAACTGCCATAGGCATTTTATTAAAAGATCATTTGATATTTTACCAAAATATCATGGTGCCTCTATTGTCCATACCTGAACATACTGTTCTGCCGTGCTGCATGTTAATAAAGAATACAAAAACAAAAATAGGGAAATGTTAGCAGAATAAAACATGAAAGTATTGCATGGAGAATTTAAAAATTAATTCACAAGCTTTTATGTCTAGTATGTAACAGGTACCAGTAATTTAACGATTTTTAACTCAGTTGACAAACTGCACAGCTCTTAGTTACAAATGGGTTACCCACAAGATGGGTTTAATTAATGAAAATATTTTATCCTTTTCAGATTTCAGAGCAAGTCCTAAAATCTTGTTACAAAAGTCTCCTTCTTTTAAATCAATTTTTAATTCACTTCTTAGAACACCGCAGAGGATAAAGACATGCCTTTTAGAGTTATGTCTGCTTGATGCTGTTTTAAAAATATTTTAGCCATTATTTAGCATCAGATAAAAATAACCATTGTCAAAGTGAAGCACTACCTCAAATCTAGAATAACAAAAATAAGTTTGTAACATCAAGACACGTACTATACATTTAAACTGAAAAGATAGGAAGCTGAGTTGTATATAGTTCTTAGTTCCGAGGGTATAAGCTTCCCTTTAAAACTTTTCAGTATATTCAAAAACACAATGACTATTGACTCAGCTTCACCAACATGCCAGTCCCATGTGGCAAAAGGGCCCACCCCCCACTCCAACACTTACTTCTCTTCTGTGACACGGCCTGCAAGCACGCGGTCATAAAATCGCAGTTTCTCTGTACTTTATGCAGAAGCCTATCTTTCTGCTTCAGCTGCCGAAGTAACTTTGCCGACTGAATGCCAATTCTGTACTTTAGCTCCTGAAGGATTGCCTTCAGTTCATTAGTGTCTATCAGTAAAGAAAAACAAAAACAAACACCCTGAGACGGATACAAATTCTGATGTGACACTAAATATAATACAAACATCTAGAACATGCATTTACACCAATTCTGGGTTTTCACCCACAATTACATGTATATTTTCAGCTAAAATATCCTGATCAAGTAAGTCACTCATCCACTTCCTGTTCTGTCCATTAGACAAATACTGTAAGATAAATTTTATCCTTGAGGCTACTTACAACATATAAATAAGCAAAGACTCTTATCAAATCTAGCACTGGTTGCAAATTTATCTTTCATTGCCTGAAAATTGGCATGTACATTTTGCATCATTGAAATGCTCAAATGGTTAGCCTGCAGGAAAAGAATCTTTTTGAGTCTGTTATATCAGTGATAAACCTAACAGCTAGTAACAAATGTTTTTAAAAGCACTCATCTTTGTAAATGATCAATTAAAAATAAATAATACTATCACATTTTCTAATGTAGATGAATGTGGCAATACTAGTTTTGTTTAAAATATTCAGCTTGACTATTAGGTGCACTATTTCTTCTTAGAGACAGTAATTCTTCAAACATGGTAGAAAATACATTTCCTTTAAACAGATATATTAAGAATAATTCTACATTCATAAAATTAATGTTCTCAACATGTTTTCTACAAGTGAAAAAAAATGGGAATCAGAAGTCAAAAACCTTTATATGAATAATCATTACAATTTGGGAGTTTTGTTTGTCACACTTCATATAATCACTACTCACCAATGTGTGACCTGCCAGTCATGTGAAGGCTTCCACTCAACTTGGCATTGGCTAGGCCCTCATTAGAAGTCCTTTGTGGGATTTAGGTCTATTCACTTTTAAAGGGATTTGGAGAAACTAGAGAGGATCAGAAGAGAGCAAAAGAATGTTCAAAAGTAAGAAAAGTATTCCAGAGATCAAAGGAAGTGAACACTGCATAAGAGAAGTTCGGTGGGGTGTTTTAACAGCTGTTATACTGTCAACATCAATTTGACCTTGAATTAAAAAGAAAACTGTCTCTGATGCTGATGGACAGTGACAGTGACTGTGAAGGGGTATGTGGGGGGGCCTTGGTGAAGGGGGAAGCCTAGTAATCATAATGTTCTTCATGTAACTGTAGATTAATGATACCAAAAAAAAAAACTATCTCTGATCAAGGAATTACCTTTGTGATCTTAAGCAAGGTAGTGCCCCAAGTCTCAAATTATGCTTAGCATACAAAATTATTCTGAGAAACAAATGGGAACAGTTTTCATAAACATTAATATAAATAGCACTAAAATAAGAACAAGGGGTTACTATGAAGAGAACAAAGGCCAGTTACTTCTCTCACCTTGAGTTCAAACATGGTGAGATAGAATGGGAAGTAAGAGTACATTCAGGTTAAACAACAATATTTGGGTTCTAAGGATGACTAAATATGGAAATAAGCTACAAGAGGAGACCAGAGCAACAAGCCTTCCATTCCTAGATTCCTTCAGTTAGGGCAAAGAGACTTTCTTTGGAGGCTTAAAAACTTTCCTGCTAGAAACAAAAGGGGTACAAATATCATCTTAAATTGAATTATACTCTTCTTCCACAAAACAGTCATTTTTTTTAGTGACTCTTAAGGTACCTACAGCTGACTCTCTGAGTTATATGTATTATGCAATATGGGAAAAATCTTCAGAGTTTGGAAATGTCTTCTACAGCAATATCCACTGATATAAAGGCATCTTGAAGACAGAAATGAGGTCTCCATTATCTTTGTAAGCCCCACAGCATTACCCATTGCTCCTAATACAGTGTTAAATATATGAGAAAAAAATGAAGAGATTGTCAACTGACAGTGGATAATTCCCTCTCTAAAGAATTCCAGTGTATATGGCAATAAAAAATATCTCACATTTACTGAGCATTTTATATACATTAACTTATATACTTCTCACTACAGCTCTCTGAGGTAGGTATATTATTATCTCTATTTGTAGGTGAGACAGAGAGGTTAAACAGCTTGCCCAAGGCCACAGCTAGTAAGGAATGATGGCAGAATATCAGCTCAAGCATTCCGACTCCAAAGTTTACTGCCTTAATGAAAACACTAATAAAAGAGCCTAGATTTCCTGAGAAACCATTTTGGTGCCCCACATATATAAAGGACTCACATATGCTAAATATCTAAATAAGTGCTACATCTAAATCCCTAATAAAGAGAGGAGCAATTTAGTACACAGGTCATCTGCATTGTATGAGAACCTTACTAAGTATTTTGTTAGTTGGGGTATTTTTCGACCCTGAAAAAAATCAAGTAGCCTAATAAGCTGTAAAATTATTAAGGCAGATAGCTGTTTCCATCACCTGATTCTTTATTCTTAGTACTCTAATGATGTTTATTAATAAAGGGCTGTGCGTATGTTGTCTGTATGTAAGACTATTATAATACGGCACCTTGTTCATCCTAACAGTGTCAACTACAAGGAAAGAAAAGATTAGCAGGCAAGTAACCATTCAAAAGACCGAGAAGTGGGCAAAACAGACTCTTATAAGTTTTATGACAGTTGAGTGGAAGGGTCACTAGATTTCAAACTAGTGAAATCCCCTGCAAAGCTGTACTGTTAGTTCTTCTCTAAACTTTAGCTTGCCAAATTTCCTCTTCTAAAAAGAAATTACTAATCCCCAAAATTCGCTCAGTAATGTAAAGTGAACAGTCTTGTAAAAACAGAAAGCCAAATTAACATTTTTCAAAATTAATTTTGTTGGATTCTGAAAGAACTATTGCCCTCCGAACTCTTGGCATAAACAGACACTCTGAGAACAGCCAAATAATTGTATAAAATGAAATGGCCCAACTCCAGCCAAAGTCCCAGGCAGGGGAGGAAGGTGGAAGCCATTAACAACAATCAGCTGGGAAAAAAATCTTCACTACGAAGCCAAAAGAGGAAGCTGAAAGCTGTTTACATAGATTTGAGAAAGCAGACGGATGTATTCCGTTCCTGAGTTTTGTTTTGGCACCAGCTAGACTGATTTTACAATTAGGAGACAGAAGACCATTCTATGTATTCTTTTTCCTCTCTCCCCTGGCAATTCAGCACTAGGACATTAATTCAAGAAATGTTATGGTGGTTTAGCATTTGTTTTCCACACCTCACTTTATTTTGTAAATTGAGGTCTCCATACATCTATACAGAAAGACAACTGTAGTAATTATGTTATTGCCTGAAAGGCAAGCTATTATGAACAGCTGGGGGGAGGGGTAGGAATCTCAATTAGGACACCAGCATCAAGTCTGATAACAAAATAAAACACCAAATTACCCTCTCACCCTGAAAGGCAAGACCGTTTTCAGATCGGCCTCTCCAAAGGAAGGTACCAGCAGTTAAATTCTGTGGTAACTCCAGGGCTCTAGAGACCGCCACTAATCTGCCACGCCACCGAGAGGGGGAAGAAAATCCATCTGCTGAGTTTACAGAAACCAGACGTTCTGGCAGAAATGGAATTCATCCGCTCTGCTTAGAAACTGCATGATCGAATTATTCGGCCTCACTGAACACTATCCAAGTGTTGTGGCCAGGTAGGACGATTAAAAAAAAAAAAGCCCCAAGGGTCGCCTCTATTCCTCGGGCGCCCTCTAGGTAACTTCAGATGCACGTACCAGAAACTCCAAACCCGTCCTAACAGCTGTTCTAGTGAAATAAGGACCGGGACTGCCTTCCCCTTGGGCCACAAAACACACTGCGGGGAAAAGGAGGGAACGCCCGCCGCTACCACTCCAACTGATGCTCCCCTAGATAACTCGAGAGGGACCGGGAGGCGCGGGCGATAAGAAGAAGCAGTCCAGTCATGAATCGGAGATACTGTGGTCACCAGCGACAGACGAAAGGCGAAGCCGCACACTTCGTCTCTGAGCTGCTCGGCCAGGTGCGCACAGGCGGGCGCGAGGCGCGGGCAGCGGCGGGGCGCGGGCAGCAGCGGCGCGCCCGGCTCCGGGGGCTCACCTTTCCGCCGCAGGTACTGCATCTGGTGCCGCTGGCTCGGCCGCTCCTGCAGCTCCTGCAGCACGCGGGAGTCGCCGGCGCCGCCGCGGCCGCCCAGGAACACGTCGGAGCCCGAGGCCTCCGTGGAGCTGTCGAGGCTGTCGCGGCGCTGCTGGCGCCTCCCCGGCCCGTGGCCCCCGCCGGCCGCCTCCTCCTCCTCGGTGCAGCTGTACAGCTCGGTGAGCAGCCCGCTCACCAGGGACGCCGTGCGGCTCCTCGGGCCGGCCCGCGGCTCGCCGGGCTCCGGGTCCTCCTCGGCCTGCTCCGCCGGCGGCACCCCGTGCAGCAGTGGGGTCGGGGACACTCCAGGGGTCTCCTCCGGCGCCCCGCGCCCCGGCCGGGCCCCGCCCGCGGGAAGGTCCTCCATGGCCCCGGCGCTCGGCGGCCGCGCTCCCGCCGCGCCGCGCCTGCCAGTTCCGGGAGGAGGCGCGGCCTCAGGGCCCGGGAGAGCCACCGGCGGGCGCGGCGCCAGCCGTCTCCAAATCCCCGCGGGCCCGACCTGCCGCCGGTAGCCTCCCGAGGCGCGGCCCCTGGGCTCCGGGCCGCGAGGACGGCCCGCTGTACCTGCAGCAGGCGAGGCCCGCCCTCGTCCGCGAGCGCTCTCGGGAGAGCGTCAGGGCGCAGGATGCGGCCGGAACACGTCGGGATGAAGCCTGCAGCCCGGAGGGGGAAGGGCGCTCTGGCCGCTGCCACCTTCACTTTCAGCACGTAATTAACTCAGAAAGAGGGGAGCTCTTGCACCTCGTTCAGCCACCAGCTGGAAATAAAACAGTGCTCAGGAGCGCCCCAAACGCCAATTAATAAGCCGAGGCTAGGAATCCCCTTCTTCTCATTCTCCAGGCACGATGCCCAGCGTTTCTCACCTTCCCACCTGATCTGGGCGCCTTTAAAAAGGTGTTCTCAGTTTAGTTTCTAACAGTAAACATTTTGAAGACCTGGCACATGTTTGAGATTTAATAACTGTGCACGTTTTTCCTCCGGTGAAAAATGAAAGACTGGATTAAGATCAACTAATTTCCTGGCGCAAGATCTAACACAGAATGAGGGTTTTTTAAATGTCCATCAGATGACCAAACTAATCAGTTGATGTAGCTGATTCTGACAGTAAAATCAAAAGCTTACATGATACCTGAGAGTTATCTTTACACCAAACAGTGGAAAATTTTGAAGTACTGTACATATTTTTGTGAATTTTTAAATTGTCAAGCTTTTTCAGCGCTTTTTGTGTGCCAGGCACTGTTCTTAGTCCTTCGCACGAATTATCCTATTTGATTCTCCCTCCTCCACTTAGGGGAGGTCTAAGCAGACCATCCCCTAAGCTAAAGGGGCTGTGAGACCAAAGAAAGGCTGAAGAGTTCAGCTGGAATTCACAGAGGTTTACTGAGGGTATCTTACCTACAAAAGTTTGTCCTGGGCAGCAGCAGGCTGCATAGATCCATGCGCCTCAGCTTTGGGTTTAGGGAAGCTAATTTATAGAAGCAAGGAGAAAGGGTCTAGGCGCAGGGGAAGGCAAAGAGCAAGGGTTGACAGATATGACCACCACTTATGTGCACAATGGAGCAAGGGGCTGATGTCTGAGTATTATCACTGGAATTTGAGCAAGGAGGTTGGCTCCAGGGAGCAATTCACTTGTGCCGTGCTGGATATTATCTAAGGATGTCAAAGGAAAGAGAATGTAAAGGTGATCCTTCAATAGTCACGTTGGATTTCATAAAATGGCATTACTCTGGTTCACAGACACTCCCCATAAAGCAGGTATGTACTATTTGTTAGTGAGGTATACTTGACATGTAACATTATATTCATTTCAGATGTACAACATAATATTAGATATTTGCATATATTATGAAATGATCACCCCAGTACATCTAAGTTAACATCTGTCACCACACACAGTTACAAAGGTAAGTACTCTTTTATCCTCACTTTTCAGAGGAGGGAGCAGAGAGGCTAAATAACCACCTGTTCACAAAGAATAAAGTGAACTTTTCTTAAAGCTTAGTGTCTGTTTTTCATTATGGATAGATACATATTCTGTTATGGATAAGTGCATATTTACCTATCTCCTTGTGCAATAAAATACTTGCCATATTTCTAAAAAGAGCAACAATGAGCCTAGTGAGCAATGGCATGCTGTAAGTTTGTTCAGCACACTTTTTATTTTTCAAGACACTTTCATAAGAAAGCCTGACCCTATAGGTAGAAACCAAGCATTCCTTGGCACCACCACCACTATACATGCAAACAGAGTGACAGCAATAGGACCCTTTTTGAAATTAGAGTTACTATAAGGAAAGAAGTTTTACAGCTTTTCCCTTAGAATTTAAAATTATACTAGAAATATTATTTCCTGGTTTTATAACTATATTAATTACTACAGTATCCATTTAATTTTAAAATGTATCATACAGAAAGAGTGGAATTTTTGTTTTGTTTCATGAAGTTTTTTTCTTTTGTCTCCATCATTGACTAGAATTCTGAGAACCTTCCTTCACATGCCAAACTTTGCACCAGATAGGACTTTCACAAAGGGCAACACTGAAATTGGATCTCTTGTCTTAGATGACTTGCCAAGCCCTTTCTCTCTAAGAGATGTGCTAACTACTAGTCTCAGCACTGTTCTCACTTAGGGTATCTCTATCAAGACCTATGGCTATAGAAACTCAAAGTGAGCTAGTGGGGATGGTGAAAGAGGCCAAGAAAAACCACAGGGATCATTGACAGCCAACATTTTTTTTACTCAAAATTTCAAAATTATTTCCCATCCCACCATTACAAAATCACCAGAGGAGAGGAAATTGGTGACATAAAAACTAACAAAGAAGGCACATGCAAGGTCCTCACACTTGTGGGAATGATCTTTCCCCAGATGTCCACATGACACGTTTCTCACCAGGGTCAGGTGTCTGCTTCAATGTCATCTTCTTAGTGGATCCGTCCTAACCTCCCTATTTGAAGTTGCAGCTCCCTCCACCCCACTATTCCCTTATTTCCTCTCCTTATTCTCTTGTTCTCCTAATACTCACCACCTTCCGACATATGTATCATGTACTGATTTATTATCTGTCTTCTGCCAGGAAAATGGAAGTTCCTAAAGGCAGGAATTTTAGTCTGTTTTGTTCACTGATACATGCTCATCAAACTAAAGAAAAGACCAACCAATTACCTAGTTTCCTAAGAAAAGCGAGTTCCATTAAATCAAATTCTAGAAATGGTATTGGTAAAGGACAGCCCATTTTGTATCCTAAATTACTGCTGCCTGGTCAATAAAAGGCCCCAGGGAATTTCCCTAAAGCTCCGAAGTCAACTAATCAGATAGAGAGAGAACCATTGGTCTAACAGAATCTGATTTCAAACTGATCCTGACTCAGATAATGGCTAAAATTAAATTTATTATTGTTAATTATGCTGCTGATAACAATCACTACTTCAGTTTGTTTGGAACTTTAGTTTTAATATTTAAATAACTATACTAATTATTTTATACCAGACCTAAGGTCCAATACTGCATTATATTTACAAGGAGCTAAGAAGCATCTATCTTCAAGTTGCATACAATTTACTACAGTGTACAGAAATGAATTTATGTAAATTTGGTGTACAAGCTATAGACTATGAACATTTAGGTTATTTCCAAACCTGTATCAGGGTCTTACCAATAACCTTCTGACATCTATCATTAAAACTATCTTAATACGTTTCTCAGCATTTTTGATGCTTTGAATTTTTTCACCATGGGCAGACACATAAGGCTGAACTGACTTTGACTGAATTTGACTGAATAGCTTTGACTAGTCTTGGAATGGCTGATTTCTAAAGTCTAGCAGTTAACCTTTACTCTATCTAATCCTTCAGGGATTACTCATTCCAGAGTCACAAGGAAAGGCAAAAGGTCATTACTGGGTTTCGGTTGCTTCTCATGGAAGCTCACTTTTGCTCTTTAATTTTGCTGATTACAACTTATTTATACCCTTCAGATACAATTCAATCTCTACTTTCAGATTAATAACTTACATTTCTTTAATCCCAAAAATTGGGAAGAGAAGTAAAAAAGGGATTTTAGTATTTTAAAAGCCATCAAGCTTTAGACCTCAGGAAACGCATAATCATAACACATAGTAAACAGTCAACAAATAACAGCCATTAATGTTGAATGGCATTTAAGTCATAAAATCTGAGGATTCAGAGGAATTTGGAGATCTAATCTGACTACTACTTCGCTAATTAATCTTTAATTATTACACTAACTTTCAAAGTGACAATAAAGCCTTTCTTTTGCAATAGTGAAAAGAACAGCTGTGATGGTGCAGAACCTATTAGCTGGGAACCAGACTTCTGATCTCTCACTTGTACTCAAGTGATATTCTTTGAGAATAAGTGAGGTGCCTATCATGCCAGCACTTAGTCACTGCCAAAGGCCAGCTAACATCACTGACTAAGCCATGCAAACACCAGAGCCTAGACTGGTGGTAGCCACAGCAGAGAGAGCAGTGGAGAAACAGCCATGGGGCAACCCCAGTGGGAAAGAAAAGGGGTTCTCTAGAAGGCCAGCTCTGGGACCTGTCATGGTAATCTAGCTGGCCCATCTGTTCCCCAAACCCCATCTTTGCAATGTTTGCACAAAACTTTGAGAGCTGGGATAGGAACTTGAGGCATTACACTTTGCCAGTAAATTATTACAAAATAAAAGCACACCTATGGACATTGTAATAAAGCATATTAGAATTATCAGAGTTCTTCAAAGAGTTTAGAGTCTCTGGTTTTGAGAACTTCTGCAAAGTGGCAAATCAAATATCCACAAATGTAGAAATAGAAATTAAAGATTCATATTTGAAGGAAAACTTTTCATATTTCAAGAATACCCAATTAATAAGGAGAACAACTTAAAATTACTATTTCCCTATAATTGAAATGCAGTGATAGACTGCATAAACAGGCACTTTGAATTATATAAAAGCTCAAAGCCACTTGAGGTTTTTTGTATACCCTCCACAAGTTATAGGAATGTCAGAGGAAACATAAATGTATCAATTATATGAGTTAAAATTTCACAATTGCAAAACTACAAGAATTTATGATTTACACTTAAAATTAAACTCTTATCTAAATAAACTGACTTATAGGAAGAGTTAAATGTTTTTAGAAAAATTGTTCCACAGATTCATCAGCTTTACATGTGCTAAAATTTCTATTTTGAAATAATCTGTCAAAAATTTATCCCATTTTTATATAGCCAAATAATACTCTTACCAGCTCCAGTAACCGTCACATTTGAATAAAGATCCTCCTCAAAGTGAAAAATTATCAAAAATTATTTGTAGCCATGCATTTGCCAAGAGCAACTGACATTGTTTTCAATTATATCAATTGAAAAGGAAGTTGCAAAAATATAATTTTGATGATCTAAGAAATGAATTTGCAGGGAAAGCAAGCCAGAGAAGTCATATATAATTAATCAAGTTACACAATAAGATATTTACTTATTATATTGTATTAATTATAATACTACAAATATTAATTGCAGTTTGTAATATTATGGTGTTACTCACGTATCACTATAACTCCCATGGCATTTTGTAAGTCATACAATAGTTTTAAAAGAGAAAGCTTTATATTTTAGTACCATTAGTGGCACTTTTCTTCTGCTTTTTTTAACAAAGGATCCCATCTTTTTATTTCACACTAGGCCCTGCAGATTTTGTAGCCAGCCCTGTTTCCTACAGAGTGTTTTTCTGCTCCAAGCCACACACAAAGCTGGCAGCCTTTCATGCCGCTCAGTATATGGGCTCAGGCAGTATTCCCAGGTAGAATGGACTGCATGCAGAGAGCAAAAAGGTCTACCAAGCACTGTGCTTCCTTCTTTGTAGATGCAACTATGTTTTTCCACTGGAGGCAATGTCCTGCCTACATACAGATTCCTAAAATCCTTTAGTGCAGTACCAAGTCCCTGGATTTTCCTAATATCTATCTCCCACCGTCTGGAGCACATGTCATATCAGATTCCAGCATGTTAGCTGCTTCTTGTTCATCTTGCCTGATCGGCATCATGTCATCAATGTAATGGATGCATATGATATTCTGCCGGATCCCCAGTCTAGATCTGTACAGACTATATCATTGACATATAGTTATAATAACTGTCTTAACGCCCTATCCTCTTAATTCCTTCTTCTCTGTCATTTATTATCTGTTTCTATTGACTGATTTTTTTTCTAATTATGGGCCACATTTTCCTGTTGGGGGGCCTGTGTAGTAATTTTTTTTATTGGATGCAGGCTATTGTGAATTTTATATTGCTGAGTATCTAGATTTTGTAGTTTGCTGAGTATCTAGATTTTGTAGTATGGGTTCTTGTTCTGGCAGACAAGTTTCTTGCAGATCAATTTGATATTTTAAGAGTTGTATTTAAACTTTATTACTGTAGGTGCACAATACTTTTCACTCAAGATAGTTTAGCCCTATACTAAGGTACGAACTTCCTGGATTCTCTACTGAATGTTCCTGGTAAACAAGGAAGACTTTCCTTCTGGCTGGTTGGATCTCAAATACCTCTAACTCCTCTGAGAATTATTACATCTCCTTGGTCATTCATTGCCTTACCTTATGATGCCTTTACCCTATGATGCCCATCTTAGTGTTCAACAATGTCTCAAATGGGTATCTATGCAGCTTTATGAATCTTTTCATCTACATAACTTCCTCCCCTTTGGAACTTTGCCCCACAATCACCAACTGCCTCAGCCTCCCCCAAACTTAATCTCTGTATCCTTAACTCCTCTTTGTGGCTCCCTGGTTCAGAATGTACCTCCAAGCTGAAAACTGGGGCAATTGTTTCCCTTCACACATGGATCATAGTCCTGCAATGACTGTTGTCATATATTTTGTGTAAAAACATATATTTTGTGCTGTTTGCTAGTTGTTTTTAGCAGGAAGGTTAGTCTGCTCCTGTCATTCCAATATGATTAGAGGTGGAGGTCTTGAGGTTATTAAATGTTTAAGTGAAAGATTATTTGTATTTCAGGCATCACGGTGAAAAGCAGTGTTGTACCTCTAATGGAAATTTCATGGGAATTTTTCAAGTAATAGCTGGATGTTTAGCCATTGGGAAAAAATAACTAATTTTACCAAAACAATTATGAAAAACTAAGTTAAATGATGGGAACATATGTTTTTAAAATGTGGTGAGTCAAACACATAACTAGACCCCAAATAATATTACACATTCTATTCTGGATGTTACAAATATTGATCAGTTGTCAATTACTGTGTACTAATCTTCTAACAGGAAACCATATCAGCAATATTTAACCTTTTTACCCAACTGAAAACGTTTACCTGATACTTCATTCAACAAGGTGAAACAAGATTTGGGCTCCTTTAACCTGTGGTTGAACAACATTTACAGTTGCAGGTCATCACAGCTATTATGACAAGTGGACAAAGGGCTGCATGTTCTTTAAAAACAAAAACTTTGTAGTTGCACAACTCACTACCTTAATTTTGCTAGAAGAAAGGCTGCCCTCAGAGTACTTGAAGTTGTTGACTACTTCAATATTTGCAACAGTTGTGTATGTTTTCAGATTCAACTACTACATGGAGTATTTTAAACATTATGGCAAATTAGATTTTTCCTTACAGAGTCTAAGTTGAAGGAAATGGTCTGCCAGTTAAAAAAGGTGTTCAAAGCCTTGCAATAGAGACTTGTGAAAATTTAAGTTCTCTAAAATATTTTTTCAACAACTCAGAAGACAAACCAAAACACAAATGAGATGTAAAAACTTATTCAGCAGTTGATAAAACTCGTATCATTTTAACTGTACTTTAGAAAGATATTTTGAAATGTTTCAATTAAACAGCTGATAAATTACACTACTGATGTGGATGTATACAATAGGAACCTTCTTTTGTCATCTTTAATAAAGCATTGAGATAAAAAATTAATGAGATATGAGACCAAAACAATAAAGATAAGTGAGAAAATCAAGAGAAACTACCATAATACGTTAACAGTAAGATTTTTTTCAGATCATAACAAAACCAGTAATCATTTAAAGAGGAAGAAATAAATTGCAAGTGAAAGTAATAGGCTCTTGAATTGTTTGATAATTAATTTGTGAAGAGAAGTGAATCATATACACTCATTCACAGATATTAAAATTTCTGATTTTACAGCAAATTGACATTAATCACAATGACATAAACTCATAATACGTAACTGCAGTGTGTACACTGATGACTAATGAGTGCCTTCAATTCAAAGAACACATAGGATTAGTAACTGTGCAAGAAAATTTGAAATGCCCATATAAAGATACTTCATAGAGCTTTCTGAAATTTGACAAAACTAACATAGATAGATAGATGCATGACCAATAATGAACTGTGAGGATGAAAAAATATTTTTTCTAAACTATCAGTAATAAACTAACACTGATCAATCATGCTAGAGAAAAAACTAAATTATCTTTCTATTCTCTCTATAGAAAATATTGAAAATTATTGTCATATTAAGAGATGAATAAAGAGGACATAGCCATAAAAATGTAGTGGGGGAAAAGCATGTAGAGGTGTGCCTGGCAATTAACTAATAAAAATATTGTTATTTTTTTATTTTACATTATTTGTAGTATTTTTCAACTTTTAAATATTTATGTTGGATTTCTTTTTTTAGTTTAAATATTCACTTTTGCACCTCACTTTGTATTTATAATTGTTATTCTTTTTCTTAGGGAGCCACCCTCACCAAATCGTACTTAAGCTTCAAGCCCTACAAAATGTGGATTTGCCCGTTATCATGTCTATCCACCTAATTGATCAACCTTTGTCCATTCCTGTTCTCTTCTAATCTGTACACCATGCCACATCCTAAAGGTTCTTATAAAAATTCACATATGATTATATTTGTCCTCTACTCCTCCAGGGATTTTACATTAGCCTTAGGATAAAGACCAAAATCCTTAAACATAGCATCAGGGTGCTGCCTACCTCTCTCTGTTCCAACCACACTGGCTTCTTTCAGCTCTTTGAATGCACCACCTCAGGACCTCTGCTCGTGCTGTGCTCTGTGCCAAGGAAACGTTCTACCACCCTACTCCATCAACAAATTATCTATTTAAACTGCAGCCCACCACTCAAAAGTTTATTTCCTCAGGGAATCTTTGACTCCGTCAGCCCCCATCTCCTTAAATGCTTATTGCACTCTTTACTGGATACTTCATGGCGTATCTCCCTATTGTGATTTTATTCTTCTGTGATTATTAGATTGCGTATCTCTCTGCCACTAGAATGCAAGTTTCATGAAACAGGGACAGTGTCTCCTCAGCACTAGCCTACCATCTGGAACAAATTTGGTGCTTTAATCATACAATCTCTGGCCTCAAATAGTTTATAATCTAAACCTTGAACCAAAAATAATTATATCATTTTACAATATGGGACATCAATGCAGTTAAAACTCGTTCTTTTTTTGTACAAGAAGTCTTCCTGGAAATCTTGAAATCCAAATACATAGGAGTTAGTTATTCTACGAGCTTGTAAAATTAGCCTAGCCTAAGACGGTCACCCAGTGCCTTGGCCATCTGGGAACTATTCTGACACTATTCACAGCATTATTTTTTCTTGCAATGGAAGTCTATTTTTTAAAGATTCTCTTGCTTTCTGTAGACTTATTTTTTAAAAATGTAATAAAACAAAGGCAACACGTCCTTTTACATAAGCTTTATAGTTGTATGTACAACGTTTTGAAGTCCTTCTTCAATTATTTTTACTTTATAGTATGGTGCGTTCACAAGTTTTAAAAGACTTTCATGTCAGAATGGTCCAGCTTAGAGAAACTGCACTTTTGTTAGGTGCCATACAGCCTGTTGTTCTGAATTGGGGATAAAGCTTAATGGTTTACCTTGCCAGGGATATTTGTTTTTCTTAGACTTTACCAGAGGCGGAGGGTAGAACTGTTCTAGAACCACCATAGAAATATTTCTAGCCCTAGTTTCATGGAACTTTTCCCTGACGGTACTTTGTACATCTTCTAAAAGGGCTTTCAAAAATTCGGCTCTCAGAATATTCCTAAATTGTTTAATTGAAACCATGCTATCAGCTGAGGAATAGTATATCCAGGCTTTTAGTTAAGTATATAAAAATACTCCAAATTTTACAGCCGAGTTGTTGCAGGGACGATTAAAAATTATTAAATATAAGGGCCCTGAGAGTGTTCGTTGACTTTAGGGTAAAGTGCGGCCTAGGCTTTCCCAGCAGCTGATCTTACTATCTCTAAGTGCGAGCCTCCTTTCTCTTAACCCTCCTCTTCATCCTATCCTCCCTCCATTCGAACCTTTGAACGAACCGCTCAGAAACCAGCCCCACCAGCGGCCAGCCGAGCCCGAGCCGAGGCGAGCCCGAGGGAAGCCCCGTCGCCCCGCCCCGCTCCGCCGGGGCCCGCCCCCGTTCCCGCTTCCCCAGTTCCCCGCCCGGCTGCTCCCGCCCTTCTCCCTTTCCGCCCGCAGCCCCGCCCCGACGCGGGCGCCGGTCACGTGGCCGCACGGCGTGCCCCGCCCCCGCTCCGGCTCACGTGACGGGCTAGGGGAGAAAACGCCTGATGCCCCAACCCCCGGCAGTCACCGTGCAGCTCTTTCTTCCCGTAGTACCTCGGCCCCTCGCCCTTCAGCCAGCCGCGCGTCCCTCTACCCCGTGCCGGGGTCCCCCGGAACCCTTTCCGCCATGCGGCTCCTGCCTCTGGCCCCAAGTGGGCCTTGGCGGGGCTCGACCCGCCCCGTGCATTCCTGCAGCCCCGGGCTGCTGCTCCTCCTGCTGGGCGGCTGCCTGGGGGGCTCCGCGGCGGCGGCGGCGCGCTCTCGGAAGCCCAATGTGGTGCTCATCCTCACCGACGACCAGGACGAAGTGCTCGGCGGCATGGTAAATCTTAGGTTCCTGCGCCGCCCCTCCATCTCCCGGTGACGCCCTGGTTTGGGCCCTCTCTTTCCATCCCGACCCCGACTCCCAGAACTGGCTCCCTTGACCTTGGGTACGTCTGCTTTTGCCACGCCGGGCCCTTTATGCAGGCTTGAGGGGCTTCAGGACTCTATTTCCTCTTCTTTCACTCGCATCTCTTCGGGATTGACCCACATACTTATTGCCTGGACCTTACTGCTGCGGAGGTTGCGTTCTCGAGATAAACCTGTGGACGCCGGTTAGGGGTGGGTTGAGCCAATCAAATGCAGGTGCTGGCTAAGAGCACGCAAGCCTTGATTGTTTTCCTTTTGGGTTAGAGGATCAGAGGACAAATCCACCCTCTCTCTGAGATACCTAGGCCCCCTATGTATTTGTCCCTGTGTACAGTGTGCCTGGGGTTTATAATTAAGTGCTCACATGAGTTAATCAGGTAGGTAGGTTGTCGAACTATTTAGGATGTGCTTTGCCTCACGTGAATAAAAACAATTAGCTTAATTGAACACCTGGCTGATGCATTTGCTACTGTCAGTGTTCCATTTTGTATCACATGGATGTTGTTACGAAACTTCATTCTATCCCAGAGTTAATTTTCATTCCATATCTTAGAGTTCTGGGATGTATGACCTTGAGGAACATCACCCAAACCCCTGCTCATGGAGAAAATGGCTTGCCCAAGGCACATAATTAGTTGCAGCTAGTCAGAACAAAATTCTGAGGAGTGCTCTGATCCTGCTTATGACATTACTATTATCTTTTTAGAAACAAATGCACCATCCCTTTCAAGTTCTTTTTTGCTTTCAGCTAAATGCTGAGACAATGGAAACATTTCAGACAAAAGGTTCTTACTGTACTGTGTGCTTAACACCCTACCCTAGCTCAGGGCCAAACTTTTGATTTCAGCCTTTAAGTGAGTTGTGAAATCAGTTTAGTAAGTAGCTACCAACGTTTTTACTTTCCTATGGAATAAAAAAATGTGTGGTAAAGGTATATCCATGTGTATGTATTTCAGGGTCGTTAATTAAGATGCATTCCTTACTCAGGGCTGTGTTCAAGATACAAGAATCTTTCCTAGATGGTGTTGAAGATGCTTACATTTTGACTATGCCCTTCCTTCTTCCTGCCATGTAAGCCTCAGTTGCCTTTAGTTGTTACCCAGCTGCATTGACATTGACACGCCCTGACTTAATTGCCCCTCTGGATTTTACTTTGGTTCTCCCACCATTCCAACTGCCACACTTGCCCTCCTCACACTTTTCTTTTTTCATTTGTGCCCTTGCAAAGTGTTTCATCTAGAAAAAGCAAGCCATCTCTATAAAAAATTAAGAGCTTAGTGATTAAAGCACTTAATTAAAAGGTCGATCTCCCACATCTCTGTTGAAAATAAAATTCTTCACTTAAATATAGGGTGTTGAGAGCTCAGTTTCTTCAATTCTCATAGACCAGAAATATGGCCTGTGTATATTTAAGGTCTCTTTGCCTTAGCATGTTATCCTGTTTGCTTCTTTAAACCAGTAGCAGGTTCTTTTTTATAGGTGTTCATACTGAAGAGAATCAAAAGTGAGTGGAGGGAACAAATCAAATTTAATGCTCCCAACTCTCTGGAGACTTCTGGCTTCTCGTGTATTGTTTTTCAGAATATTCTACCACTAGTTGTTAAATAGAACTTGGAAGAGGGAAGAGCTAATATAATAACAGCATTTGAGAACCTACATGGAGGCATAGTGTGATATACAGAGAGTTATACTTTTGCTCCAGTCATCACAGGAGCCCTCTGCTATAGGTATTGTCCTTACCTTAAATAAAAGCAAACTGATACTTAGGGGGTTAAGTAACTAGGCCAACGTTCAGATAGCTAAGAAGAGGAAAAGCCCAGTGTCTTATGCTCTCAGATCTCCATGTTTTTTCTCCTTTTCTCCAATACTTTGATAATACTGATTTACCAAATGCTATCCCACATACCTACATCGCCAACATACGCATAGACACCTACACCATAGATCAGAGGTTCTTCCCGTGACATCCAGGTACATGGTGGGTGTCTTGCCAATGGGTTTCAGCCCCAGGCAAGTTCTCTATGGATTCAGTGTGACCAAAGAAATTGACAGCAAAACGTTCTTTGGGGTGAAAGGGTTTATTACTCGGCTTGTTCTCTGGTGGCAGGTCGAGCACTAGCATCTCTTGCCCAGAGCAATGGGCCGAGCTGTCTATATAGCGCAATAATAGCTTATTGCCTAAAAGTGTGGAAGTGGCAGCCCAGCAACAGGCCAGTTACATCATCAGGTAGTTTAAGTTCAGTGAGGATCCTAGCCATAGGAACCCCAACTTCCCCACAGTGGGGTCGTGGAACTCCTTAATTTGCATGAGACCCTTTGTGTATATTACCTCCATTTCTGTGGAAAGAGGGAGCCATCTGACCCAAAAAAGATTATAAGTTGCTGCTATAGTTGGCAAAATAAACAGCAGTCAATCCCCCAGAGTAACTCAGGTCAAAGATTCTAGCACTTGTATGATTGTGGTTTAATGTGGAATCTTTCGATCCTCTTTGAAATAGTCTTCTTTGTGGTAGTGTCATCTTTGATTCTTCACTGTATTGGTTGCAGGTATTGTCTGTGGGACTCTGTTTTTAGCCTTTCTTTGCCTAGTGAAGTCTTTCTGCCCATCTATTGATTTTACTCGAATGTCATTGTAGTGTGATGGGCACCTGTTCATACAGTCATAGGTCGCTCTTTTTAAAATCATTCACTCTAGAAAAATTGACATTTGGTCAGACGTCAGGGAAGTGAGGGAAGGAGCTGTGGTGGAATGTAGGGGAAGAATAGATGCATTATGTCTCTGCTTTGCTTAATGCAAAGTGGTCTTCCGCTGTGAAAAGTTAGCCATAGAATATCAAAACTGTCAAAACCTGATTTCAGAGCAGCTATACTTGGAAGCCAAGAAAGCAAATGACTCCTTAGGATTTTTATGGAAGGCGTTTTGTTCTGAATGAGTGAAGTGATACATTTACCCATGTGCCATGCAAGGTTGGCTGCTTCCTAAGGAACACCGTATGGCCTTAACCTCTAGCCACTGTCTTTGCTTAGATCTTAAAGATCCATTTTAGCAGTCAGATTAGCATGGACACACATACATTTTCAGCACAGTGTTGGTTTTCATTTGGGACTTGTTTGATTAAGCACAGATGATGGCTATCATTTGTACTATTAACAATATGAAGATTATGGTTATTCATATAAATTTCTTATATACACTAAAATCTAGATTCCTATGCAGCCTTGCATCATCACACTCCTTCCTCTCACCTTGTCTTATACTCTACTCTTTACTTCGCTGCTTCTACCACACTGGCCTTCTTCTCTGTCCCTCATATGTGCCTCCTTCCTTCTCTGGCAGCCTTTGTATTTGCTACACACTCAGCCTGGAAGAATCTTCCTGGACCCTTGCATAGCTGAGTCATTGTTATGTGACTCTTAGTACCTCCTGAAAGAGGCCATTCCTCACCACCCATCTACAGTAGTTTCCCCCTGCTCCCGCCAACTGCAGGCACGCCATCCCATTTTATTCTCTTCATAGCACTTGACAGTGGCTGAAATTACTTTCTACTTGTTAGTTGTTTAAGTCCCAGAAGTACAAGGATCACGAGCACAGGAACCTTCTATCTTTTGTCCATCATTGCCTAGATCAGTGCCTGGCACATGTTAAGTGCTTAACAAATGTGTTATAATCACACAGTATTATATATTACAGACTTACTGTGAATCAGATGTTCTTCAGTAGCTTTGCATATTTACCAGTATGACAATTAAGTCACCTCTAATCAACTCATATGATCCTCCTTCTCCCTACTTAGACTTTGTATTCTCTTATCCTCCTTCTGTCCTCACTAACCCAAATACTTTGTCAGACCAATGTTTCATTCAGCCCAGTGTTCGTTCCCTGAGGGTGGCACTCATGTCTTGTGAGAGATCATAGTTGGTAACAGTGCTTTGAAGGTTGTTAGTAAGACCTTATGTAACTCCAGGATTTCCTGGGAACCTATGCTGGATCTCTGAAATTATCAGAGTTCTCTTGAATAAGTTAAAGTTCTCACCCTTTTGAGCTTACGGGTTCCCTCTATATAAAAATCATGGGGAGAAGTCATTTAAACAGTATTGAAATGGAGGTTCTTGTTAACATAGTTATGTTTGGATTACTTTTAAAGAATTATTACACAAAATGTATTTACAACTGCATTCAGTATAGTCTTAGACTTCAAAGGTACCTCAGAATCAACATAAACTGACTCATATAATACAACTAGAATGAGCCACCTCAGTGGTCCTTTTTTGCTATCAGGAATATAAAGATTATTAGTGTTCCTTTTATTTGTATTTAAATGACCTTAATACTTTTATCCTGACTCTAGGATTTGAGATTAATTGTTCTCTATACTCGTCAGGATCTTAGATTTTGAACAAAACATTAAAAGCTAAGGATCTAAACAAAGTAATTTCTGACTAGTCTTTTGCTTGATAGAGTTTTGTGTACACCTGTTGGCCGCCTGGCTCAAGTCCTTTCCCGGGGGTGATGATTGGTCCAGTAGAGAGAGCTGTAAACTAATAGGCTCCACCACTGACTGGTATTTGAGTCAGTCTCTGAGCCTCAGGGCCTTATCTGGCTTCAGAACCGAAGTGTTATCTTATTTCTGTTTTAAAGGGTGGAAGGCCCCTTTTGTATCATTTCCCACATCCAGCTTCTAAGCATGAATTAATGAAAATAGTTCTTCCCCATCTACCTTGTAAGGGGACTGGTGACAGATGAGAAAAGAGCACCACATTTCATTACATCAGAATTAACGTTGCTAGAAGAATGCCATCAGCTGTGAGCATCCTCCTTCTGAAAGCTTAGGAAGCATTAGGACCCCTGAACTTTTGCACAGGACATGACTGAATGTAACCAAACCTGTTTGGCCCATCTCCAGAATCAAGCAAGACTCTCTTGGCTGTTTCTTAGTGTCAGATGGAGCTGATCATTTGGGAATAAAAGGTTGAGAGTAAGATACAAAAAAACACTAATTTTAGTCTGTATGTTTTAGTTTTCTTGAAAGAAATTGTGTAACAGATCATTATTTACTTTACAGACACCATTAAAGAAAACCAAGGCTCTCATTGGAGATATGGGGATAACTTTTTCCAGCGCGGTAAGTTCTGAAGCTGATTTAATTGTGTTTATGTTCTGTGAAGAAACACTTCTTTTAGGTAGTCTAGTATAATCTATGTGGGTTTTTCCTAGTTAAATGCCTGATCTGAAGGAAGGGCTTTATTTAATTAAATTATTACTTCTTGCCAGTTGAAGATTAATTACAGGTATAAGTCAGTTCGATCTACACCCAAGAACTAGAAAGTTATTATTTTAAACCTCACTGTTTGAGGTTCAAAAATGGATTGTAAGAATCAAGTAACATTCATGCTGTATAAACTGACAGTAAAAGGTTGGAGGCAATTTAAAAAGCTCAGCTAATTCTGATAGCCAAATCTGATGAAGATAATAGCAACAAAATGAAACCAACAACTGTGTGTGTGTGTCTGTATATAATGTGTACACATGCATGTGTCCATATAAGCCATAAAAATATACAGAAGCAGAGATGCAAAGGTCCAAAATACAATACTAGCAAATCAAATTCAAGAACTCTACACATAACCAAGTATGTGGCAGGTTAGCTTACTGTCAGGAAGACCACTGAACAGCAGCGCAGTGTTGTGCTGACGAGCAAAGACTTTGGAGCCAATTGTCTAGTTTTGAATGCTCTCTCTGGCTTTTGCCCAGCTGTGTGACCTTGGGCAGGTTATTAACCTTTCTGGCCCTTGGTTCCCCCATTTGTAAACAGGGATACTAAAACCTGTCTCAGAGTTTTTGTGAGCATAAATGAATTGGTACATGTAAAGCAAGCACTTATATCAGTGCTTCATGCTTCACTTATAGTAAGTACTACATAATGAGATGGTGGTGGTTATTCTATTGTCCACCAACATGATATCAGCAGTTGAAAAAAAATGAGATGTTGATCTCAGTAGGTGCTTGAAAGTCCTCTGAAATTTTAGTATCCTTTCCTAGTAATTTATTAAATGGTTAGGGGAATGCATCCATACTATAATGATACTTCAAAAAAAATAGCACACCTTAGAGTTGAGGTGAAAGAATTCAGGGCACTGCTGTTAGGACAAGAAAAGGGCCTTATAGCTGTCACTTAATATTCTGAACTGTCTGGTCACTGGCATAAGTCTTATGGAATTAAGAGGTAAAACTACTAGAAAAAGACAAAATTAATATATCCTCTTACCTGGATTTTCTATCTAGAAAACACAAAATTGTTGGAAAACTTCACATAGAATTTAATAAGGTAGAAATGAAAAATAAAAATAACTTTCTTCTATATGACCAGTTAGAGAAATATGGCAAGGGTTAGAAAACAATCTCATTCATATAATAGGAAAATATAGACTCTAGAAATAACTGGAAGTGGCCAGTAATGGTTAAGACCTATATAAGTAAAGTTATAGACCCTTGTGATAAAATAAAAATACTTAATACATAGAAAGGCACATCATTTTCTATGGGATGACAAGATTATAAAATGTTTATTCTAAAAAATCAGAATTCCAGCAAGATGATTTTAGACTGAATTACAAGTGATTCCAGAGTTATCTGGAATAATAAGTAGGTTAGAAAAATCAAGGTAATTTTTTTTTTTTTTTTTTGACAGACAATGGCTGCAGCCCTGATGTGGCGCAGCACTTTTATTTTTTTTTTTTATTTTTTATTTTTTTTCCCACATGAGCATTTTAATAGATGCTGAAAAAGCAGTTGATAACATTTAACCTCCATTCATGATAAAAGCTCTTTAACAAAATGGGTATAGAGGGGAAGTACTGCAACATAATAAGGGCCATATATGACAGAACTACAGCTAACATCATACTTAACAGCAAAAAGCTGAAATCTTTTCCTTTAAGATTGGTAACAAGACAAGGATGCCCACTCTCACCACTTTATTTTTTTTTTTTATTTTTATTTTTATTTTTTTTGAGAGGGCATCTCTCATATTTATTGATCAAATGGTTGTTAACAACAATAAAATTCAGTATAGGGGGGTCAACTCTCAATGTACAATCATTAATCCATCTCAAGCCTAATTCTCGTCAGTCTCCAATCTTCTGAAGCATAACGAACAAGTTCTTACATGGTGAACGAATTCTTACATAGTGAATAAATTCTTACATGGTGAACACTACAAGGGCAGTCATCACAGAAACTTTCGGTTTTGATCATGCAATATGACCTATAAACAATCAGGTCAAATATGAATATTCGTTTTATTTTTGTACTTGATTTATATGTTGATCCCACATTTCTCCTATTATTATTATTATTTTTATTTTTAATAAAATGCTGAAGTGGTAGGTAGATGCAAGATAAAGGTAGAAAACATAGTTTAGTGCTGTAAGAAGGCAAATGTAGATGATCAGATGATCAGGTGTGTGCCTATGGACTAAGTATTAATCCAGGCTAGACAAGGGCAGCAAGACATCCACGGATGCAGAAGATTTCTCTCAAAGCAGGGGGGGTGAGGTTCTGAGCCTCACCTCTGTTGATCCCCAAATTCTCACCTGATGGCCCCCCTGCGACTGTGCCTGTCTTAGGTTGTTCCTCCCTTGAGGAATCTTACCCGTCTCTGGCTAACCAGTCATCTTCCAGGGCCATACAGGGAAATGTAAAGTTGGTAAGTGAGAGAGAAGCCATATTGTTTGCAAAGGTTAGCTTTTTACTTCTTTGCAGATTTATGCCCTGTGGCTTCTATGCCCAGCACTTGTCTCGAGGTATCTTTACCACCTGGAGGAATTATGATACTCGGTAAATTCGATCTGAGGCACGAATTCTATTTAAGGGTTGTAATTAGGAAGGAAGAAGAAAAGCTATAGATGTAGCATATGAAGGAAACTTGGGAGGATTGATTATTTCTTTGACATATCTTCTTGTATAGTATCAAGGTAATTTTTTTAAAGGAAGAAATTGCTCCACCAGGGACTAAATGTAACACAAAGATACAATAAACAGTGTGGTATTGGCCAAAAAATAGGTCAGAAGCAAAAAAGCAAAAGAAAAGAGTTGCCAGTGTAAAAATGGCAAAAGTCAAACATCCAACAAAATTAAAAGGCAAACGTCTCAAAAAGCTCAAAATAGAAATACCATTTGACCCAGGAATTCCACTTCTAGGAATTTACCCTAAGAATGCAGCAGCCCAGTTTGAAAAAGACAGATGCACCCCTATGTTTATCACAGTACTATTTACAATAGCCAAGATATGGAAGCAACCTAAGTGTCCATCAGTGGATGAAGGGATAAAGAAGATGTGGTACATATACACAATGGAATATTATTCAGCCATAAGAAGAAAACAAATCCTACCATTTGCAACAACATGGATGGAGCTGGAGGGTATGCTCAGTGAAATAGGCCAGGTGGAGAAAGACAAGTATCGAATGATTTCACTTATATTTGGAGTAGAACCCAAGAATGGAGTAACAGTTACCAAAAGGAAAGGGACTGGGGAGGATGGGTGGGAAGGAAGGGAGAAGGGGAATAAAGGGCATTACGATTAGCATACATAATGTAAGGGAGGGCATGGGGAAGGCAGTCTAACAGAGAAAAGACAAGTCGTGACTCTGTGGCATCTTACTATGCTGATGGACAGTGACTATAATGGGTTTTGTGGGGGGGCACTTGGTGAAGGGGGGAGCCTAGTAAACATAATGTTCCTCATGTATTTGTAGATTAATGATACCAAAATTAAAAAAAAAGGCAAACGTAAAAAGTGGAAATTATTTGTAACATGACTGAATCCTTCCTTACCTCAAATTTTATGTAACAAGAGGCCAGCGGCACAGGATGAAAAAATGCACAAAGAACATGAACAAGTCATTCACGTAAACAGAGTGGGTCAGTATATGTGGAGAATGTTCATCCTCACCAGTATTTAAAAATATTAAATCCAATTTGAAAGGCAAGGGGAGTGCTAAGTATTTAAAAAGGATAATATGTAATTTTGGCAAGGGTGTGCTCCAGTAAGCATTCCTTCCCTGCTGGTGTGAGTATATTACTACTTAATACTAACAAGCTAATACTACCATCACCGAGTGGCTTAGTGATGTGTATTAGGGCTACTCAGATATTGGGTAGAATGCGGTTAAGTCTATTGATGACAGTAGCTCATAGAAACAGAACACAAAAAAAGAATCTGTGTCCAGTGTATAAAATGATACAGAAAATGTATAAAGTTACAGATCAGCCTGAATATGAACCTCTGCTTCTGAGCTGCATTAGATTCACGTAGTATTCCCTGTCTCTGGTTAGACCTAGCTCCCCCCAAGCTGTGTTCCTTGCATGTAAATATTTCTTTAGCAGAGGAGATGATTTAGAAGAACTGTTGTGTTATCCTGCAGAAAGGAACCAGCTGAAAAAGATGTATTCCCCTCATTTTTCTGGTTTACTGTCTCAACTATGACTTAAAACAGCTCTGAAGTGTCTGATGTGTAAAGAAAATCTCTTTTCCATGGAAAGCAAGAAATTTGAAGTTAGAATATGAGGAGCTTGCTTTATTCTCTTTAGAAATGGTGAGAAATGCACCTTTCTTGTGTAATTTGTCTTTTTTGCTTCTGTCCTCTTTGTAGTATGTGCCAAGTGCTCTTTGCTGTCCGAGCCGAGCCAGTATCCTAACAGGCAAATACCCACATAATCATCACGTTGTCAACAACACTTTAGAGGGAAACTGCAGTAGCAAGTCTTGGCAGAAGATCCAAGAACCAGATACTTTCCCAGCAATTCTCAGATCAGTGTGTGGTTACCAAACCTTTTTTGCAGGGAAATACTTAAATGAGGTATGTTGATGGTTTATATTACTCTTTTATTTATAGAGATAGATAAAACAGTGTTGTAAACATAACTCAATATGATTCATGTAAACTGTTTTTAGTTAGTACCCATTCAAGCCATTTTTAAAGGGTTTTTGGTATATGTTTTCTCTTAATCCAGTTATTTAAAAACTATGCTTACATGAATGTATTTATATGATTTGGGTACTGTAATTATTCTTCCTTTAAAAAAGTCTTAGGAACATTTATTTTAAAATTGGCCTAGAACTGCTGCTGTCTGATGCATCTTCCCCTTTTCCCTCAAGAATTCTACTTGTCATGTGGCTGTCACGATGTTTTTGTTTCCATTTCCTCTTTATCAGAATCAGAGTGAAGAATTTTTTCCTCTTAGTAGCTTTCCTGAATTTTAATAGTTTAAGGTGTAATCCTTTTTCTAACCTGAAAAATCAGAACAAAATGTGGAGAGAATGGTGATAAAGGGAAAGCATCCAGAGCCTGGGACATTTAAAGCATACGATTAAGTGGTCCATGTGCTGGCCTTGTGGACCTGGATGGAGAGATACCTCATTGTGACCTGCCAAGGCCCAATTTCATGGCCTCAAATCCATCACAGTGACCTTAAAGGAAGGTGTACTTAAAACTTAAAGGAAATAATGTATTTGAATGTGTTGGGGTTATTTCATACAGTAAAACTGAGGATGCAGAGCAAAGAAAAGATGTATATTTTCTTATATACTTTATCTGTTGTTGCTAGAGGTCTTAATATCTGATCTGAATTTTCTGTTAATTCTTTCCCTCCCTGCAATAATTGGGGGAATTGCAGCCTTGTAGGTTTGAAGATGATGAGTCAGTTTGAAAAAAATAAAGAGAAATAAGTATAGATAACATATATTTACAGGTTATTGGGTTAAGGAGAAGGCGTTCTCATAAAGAGAATTTATACTACTTTGCATATTAAAGATCACCTACCATGTAATACAAAATTAGAGAATTCTTTAAAGTACAAAGATTGAGTTCTTGAGGATTAACCTTGTCGAGATAAAATGGGATGAATCTGTGGTCTGTATTTGCTCATCTCATCTGATAAATCGGACTCCAAAAGTAGATTTCATTGGCAAGACAATGAAGTTACAGGCTGATAGCTCATGGTCTGATTATTTTGGTTAGCCACAGGGTCAGTTGGACTGTTCAGTGTATGCTATCAGTGGCTCAGCAAATCAGCCCTGTGGCCTAGACTGTGTGGACTTTTTCTGTAAGGGGCCAGACATAAACATTTCAGGCTTTGCAGGCCATATGTCTCTGTTTTGACTATAGTGGTTCCCCTTTATTCTTGGAGTATGCATTCCAAGACCTCCAGTGGATGCCTGAAACTACAGATTGTAACAAACCCTATATAATCTCTGTGTTTTCCTATATATACATACTCTGATAAAGTTTGCTTTATAAATTAGGCACAGTAAGACTAACTTAAATAACTAATAATAAAGCAATTATAACAATATACTGTAAACTGGGAATGAGATCTATCTCAACGTATCTTCTTGTGCTGTACTCTTCTTTTTGTGGAGATGTCAGATGATAGGGTGCCCACACAATGGGATGAAGTGAGGTGAATGATACAGGCATTTTGCCATAGCGTTAGGCTGCTACTGACCTGGCAGTAAATAGAAAGATCATCTGCTCCCAGACTGCGGTTAACCAGGGGTAACTGAAACTGCAGAAAGCAAAACCACAGATATGGGGGTACTGCTGTATCAACTCCACCATTGTAGTGTGAAAGCGTCTGGAGACATTATGTAAACCAGTGAATAGGGCTGGGTTCCAGTAAAACTTTCACCATCACTGAAGTTCCAATTTCATGTAACTGTCAAGTGTCACAAAATATTCCTCTCTTGATTGGGGTTTATATTTTTAATAGTTGCAAAAAAATTCTTAGCTTGCTGGCCATAGAAAACCGTTGGCAGCCTAGATTTGGCCTGTTAGCCATAGTTTCCTGGTTAATGTGTTGGGAAAAGTAAGCACCTGCCATGCTTCAGGCATTGATCGAAAAAGATTCTCAGAGTTCCCTGTTCCTTTCTAATCTGGTCATGTCTGTGGCTCCTAATGACCTGCTTATCTTGCTTTCCAGTATGGAGCCCCAAATGCAGGTGGACTGGAACATGTTCCTCCTGGCTGGAGTTACTGGTATGCCTTGGTGAGTGATTATTAAAGTCAGTGACAATTATACACAGCCCTACAGGTGCAAACTATGTTTACTCTCTAATTTAGCTCTCATAGTGTCAGAACTTGGTTTGTGTATATGATTGGCCAGTTTAGCTCCTTAAAGCTTATTGACTTGTGAGTCACTCCTCTGTGGGATATTTTTCCTGCATTACACAAGGGTTAGCATCATATTTTGCTGTTTTGTCCTATCCACTTGTGGCTTTTTAAACAAGGACATATGGTTGAACACTCTAGTTAATAAACCCTAGTCTGAAAATCCAGTTTCGTACTGACTTGAGTAATTATCATTTTTATACCTTAATCATTATTTAAATAGTATTATTGAGTCCATCTTGTGTGCCAACCTCAACAAATATTACTTTCTCCCTCAATAGGAGAAGAATTCTAAGTACTATAATTATACCCTCTCTATCAATGGGAAGGCACGGAAGCACGGTGAAAACTACAGCGTGGACTACCTGACAGATGTTTTGGTGAGTTACTGAAGCTCTGTCCCTGCAGGTTTGGTTCACATTTGACTAAAGACTCTGCCTAGAAAACCTTCAGTTGTATTTGCTTGTGTTAGGTAATGTGAGTGATATGAGTAAGTAACTTGGATTACCTGCCAAAGAATATTTCCAACTGATTTAGAAACTCCTGAGGATGTGTTTCTTTATTTATAAGTTAGGCTAGATCTAATGTGTTTTTTAAATTCCAGCAACAAAACCCTTTTCCAAAGGCTAATCTCTCAGACTATAGAGGTTATTTTGAAGAGGTTTTACTTTGCAGGTGTTCCTCTCTCTTGACCCCAGTTTTACTCACAAGCTACACAAGAGTGGCTTCATCGTAAAGGCAGGGGGGTAGTGATATAGGAGCTCTTCAGGCATTATGCAGCTATTTCTATATATAAAACTACATATATAAAAATTAATGTGTTTTCATATAAAAATTACTGAAATCGGGTGAATTTGGGACTTTCCTGTCTCAGGGGTTTTTAATGACAGCCCTCTGTAGAGCTCATTCAGCAAATATTTTAACACCCAGTATAGCAATTGTTCACAGTAAGTGAAACAAGGTCTCTGATTCTGTGGAACATAACTTTTTAGTGGTAGATTTACACATATGGTGTACTACACATTCATTCATTTGTTGTCTTGTTAGATGGTGATCAGTTACAGAAATAAATAGGGTATAGGGGTTACTTAGCTTTATAGCAAAATTCTGCAGGAGGTGAGAGTGAGTTATAGAGGTCAGGGGAAAGCCTGCCATGTGCCACAGACAGAAGGAACAAGCAGTGTGAGCACTGAGGCAGAAGTGCGACTGGCAAGCTGGGGAAACCACAAGGCTGCTGACAGGCGAGGGTAAAGCAGGTGGGCAGGATGGTGACAGAAATTTATTAAGTTAGTATCTTCTGAGTTTAGTGTTGGGAATAAATCAACTAGAACAATTAAAAACATAGCATGTGTGTGAAATGCTTTCATTTTCATGAACTATCTCCAGTTAAGTAAGTGAAAAACATTAAGTCCAAATAAATTAAAGCCCTGACATGCTATATTTGGATTGAATATTACTCATTAGCTTGCATAATTTGTATCTACTCTCTACTTTTGTAAGATTAATCTACCTTTCCTACTGTTGTGATTAAGGCTGACTCTCTTCATATGCTATAAGGCATCAAATGTATATACTCTAAGTTGCATTAATGTAAGTTAATACTAAAATGGCCAAATTACTATTTCTTTCCTTATGGGAGACATAACAATTTTCAGATCATGTAAAATCAAGATCTTAATTGCTTTCTTAGAAAGGTGTACTTTTCAATTCTTTATTTTAAGTATTGCCTGAAAGCCAAAATGTTTTTTCCAACAAATGCTTGCAAATGACTGTGACATAGATTTTGTGCTAAGATTGGTTAAAGCTAATGTGACTGTGTACCTTCTGTTCACCGGAGAACATGTATCAAATCCTCAACTATTGGGCAGGGTAGAAAATAACAAATCTTTGTATCTGTCAGGCTAATGTCTCCTTGGACTTCCTGGATTATAAATCCAACTCTGAGCCATTCTTCATGATGATTTCCACTCCAGCACCGCATTCACCTTGGACAGCTGCACCTCAGTACCAGAACACCTTCCAGAATGTCTTTGCACCAAGAAACAAGAACTTCAACATCCATGGAAAGGTAGCTTCCCTTAGCCCTTGAATTAAGCTGTACTCAATACAATTACCTACATAGTATACTTGTCCGGGAGCCTTTGAACCATGTAATTGGTCTTCCAGATCTTCTAAACCTAATGACAGCTGTCTCTAGTACAACAGATAGCATAAACTTTCTTCAAAAGTACAGATAAGGTTCCTGCCATGCAACCAGTGAGCAGCTGGAGAGTCCACAGAGAATGTAAAGACATACCATCTTTCCTGACTACCGGCTCTCCTAATAACCTTTGTGTTGCCTCTTCTCCTGCCTGGCAGTGGCCAAGACTCTTCCCTTGGGGCTGTCCTGGGCCTGAAGCATAGGAAGAAGGGCAGCACAGTGCAATATGATTGGGAGGGGAAGTTGAATGAGAAATGAGCCAGAGCAGGGAATATAGTTAAGGGCCACAGCCTAAATATTTGCTTTGTATGCCAGTTACTTATCCTTCCCTGTCACAGCGAATAGGCAGGTCACTGGCTCAAAGCAGAAGGCCTCAGTGCCTCATACCTGTTACCCTGAAATCTTAATTGCTTGTGAGGAGGTAGAAGGAATGAGTCTTGGAGGTAAGCTCAGCACTGCCACTTTCTGTCTAAGTGTCGTGACTATGTGCAAGATGCCTAATTTCCATTTTTCTCTCAAGTGGGAGCTCCTAATCCCTAATACAACTGCTATATGGATAAAAGCACACAGAAGTCACTAGCTATTGCCTGGGACATTGTAGGCATGTGCTTGCTAATTACGATTTTTAAAGCTGAGTAAATTGAGTTTTAAATTAAAGGGCCATTCTCAAACTGTTCCAAAAAGAAGTTAATAGAAGTTTCCATGACCAAGTAAGTTCAGCAACTTGAGAGTCATTCAGGAACAGGATTTCTCAGTTTTTCATGTTCTAACATGAATTCCCATTAGGATATGCTATACAGCATTTCTTAAACTTGCTAACTAAAGAACACTTTGAGGATCATGGTTTGGGAGAGGGAACTTAGGGGGTTTTATGGAAAAGGGAGGAGAGAATGGTGTATGGAAATGTTTTGTTTATTTTTACACTGTGACTTTTCTATTTCAATAAGAAGAACTCTCCAGGTTTGGGCTTGAAGTTTTTGGAAATTGTTATCATAATATTTTTCCCAAGGTTCTCAGATCAATATCTTAGGTAGGAAAAGGGAAATATGATGGCTTATTCAGCAAAACATACAGGAAGTTAAAGTTACTATTTTTACCCTTGTGTAGGTTGGGTAGGAGACCCGAAGTATAGACTCAAAGTTATAATCCCCTTTTAACCAGTAGTTCACCAACATCTTTCACTAAAACTCTTCATTAATGCTGCTAATGAAGGAGTCCAGACCTCCTACATTGAGGGAGATGGTGGGAAGAAGCTAAGGAGTGAATGATATTCTACAGAAAGTCTTTTTAGGAACACAAGGGACAGAAGTGGCAGTGGTGGGGGAGTCTGAAATTGCTTACCAGGTTTCAGTTCCTTTTTGCTAAAGTAAAAAAACATTTCATTATCTACTCTGGTAGCTTTTTTGACTGTGGTGACTTGGTGTTAATAGTTTTTTTCTTTTAAATTTTAGAACAAGCACTGGTTAATTAGGCAAGCCAAGACCCCAATGACTAATTCTTCAATACAGTTTTTAGATAACGCATTTAGGAGAAGGTAAGAGCTGCTACTTCCTCAGTGCCCACAAACGGGACTGTACCATGTGGTTATCTCTGAGACAGAATCAGTGGCTAGCAAGTTGGCAGGAGACTCTTTGGTGAAGGTCTTCTGCAGAAGCAGACTGGAGATTCCTTTATGTTCAGGTATATGCAGTGGCCTTTGGGCCCCAGGACTAATTAAGCAACACATTTCTATGGCTTGTTAAAACATAATTGCAAACTGGAGCCATATGGTAAAAAAGAAAACTATGTGTAAAGAAAAGGTTCTTTTGTGATAGAGATCAGCCCCAGTATTTGCATGAGACCCAAAGACTGAGACTAAAGCAAAATATTTACCTTTGCTGTTTGGAATTTTCAAAAAAATCATTTAAGCCAATTTAAAGTAATCCATTACTTTCTGTGCAGGTATATTTAGCATAGACTAGGAGTTGGCAAACTTTTTCTGGGCCAGAGAGAAAATATTGCAGGCTTGCAGGCCAAATGGTATCTGTTGCAGCTGCTCAGCTGTACACGAAAGCAGCCCTAGACATGCATGAATGAATGAGCGTGGCTGTGTTCCCGTATAACTTTATGTGTATATAAAAACAGTGAATTTAATGGGTATAGAATTTCAGCTTTGCAAAATGAAAACGTTCTGGAGCTCTGTTTCACTGTGTGAATATATGTAACACTACTGACTTGTACACTTAAGAACTGTTGAGATGGTAAGTTTTATGTTGTGTTTTTCACTTCAGTTTAAAATAAAAAGCGCAAGTTTTGGTCCATGGCTGTAGTTTGATAACCGCTAGTTTAGACCATTAATCATTGTTGTAGCACATGTCTATCTGAATTAATCTTTATTAATCAGTACTGAAATGACAACTTGCCCTTTCAATTGTCTCTACTCTCATTACCAGTAATAATAATAAATCTAACTGGTTGTAAAAAGCCTCATTTATTTCTTTGGAAACAGTTAATTTTGGGATGAACTAATGTAGAATTTTCTAAACAGTTTTTTGCAATAAAGTGGTCTGAGGAAGGGAAATTTGATATTTGAGCTTTTTGGAGACAGGTTTGAGGGTTTGGGGTTTTGTTTTTTGATTTTGGGAATTTTGTTTTTTGTTTAAAGAAGGGTTTTGTTTTGGACTTTGCTTTTGTTTTTTGGGCAAGACAGCAAATACATCAGCCATTATCTCTGAAATCCATTGCCATGTTCTGTTCACATCCAGGTGGCAAACTCTTCTCTCAGTTGATGACCTTGTGGAGAAACTGGTCAAGAGATTGGAGTTCAATGGGGAGCTAAACAACACTTACATCTTTTATACCTCAGACAATGGCTATCACACAGGTAAGGGACAGGGGAAGGTGTTCCCATGACGTCTGTGAAGTGCCTTCCCTTTTTTCACCCAGTAGTAGCACCAGGAGCTCTAGGCCTACAGTGGTAGATAGGCCAGAGGGAAAATCTTGCCCTCCGGATCCTTCTGGTAAACTGCAACTCATTCCCATGTGGAGAAGACCAGGTGTCATTATTTGCTGTTTCATGTGCTAGGTTACATGGTGGTCTAGGAGTCAGCAGAGAATGAGCTTGATGGACTGGAAGCAGGATTTATAAAAGAGGTAAGAAATTGAATTAGATTAGACCTTAGAGAATAGGGTAAGAGACTTTACACAGAAAGACCAAGAGAAGATTGTCTTGGAGGAAAAACTGTGAACTTGTGAAATTAGTTTTATTGTTACGTTTGTAGAGGATAGTTTGTGTGTGTTTTCAAAACTGCCCTGTGAATCAGCTCTGTGTCCTTGACTTTCATCCTTTCTACTTGTGCTTTCTGTAGTTTCAGAACTAACCTGAGGTTTCCTTGCATAGCAGCAGATTGATTAAGCATTTAATGTATTATTGTGAGTATTTTTAAGCAAAGTCTAGAGACTAGTAAAATAACCCCCATTGTCCATCTTCAGTTTTCAGCTGCTTATGGCCAGTCTTTTGAATTCTTCCTACCTTCCCCATGTTTTTCTTTTTCAGCCACAAGGTTTTGAAGAAGCTCCAAACATTGAGATTCCACACGTCCACACTTAATTGTACATCTGACTAGTTTATTGTGTATCAGCACCTAGACAAAATCCACACACTACCTTTAGTTTTTATTCCTAAGGTTGTCATTTGCCACTGATATTATGGGAAAAACTGGTCTTCTATCCTACCAAATAGGTCACATTCCGGATTTGACTAACCACTGGCTTGTGATGCCCTAACTTATCAATTGTTTGCATTTTGTATAGATTGGCAGTTAGCTCTGAGTCTTCGTCTAAATGACTTAGAGACACTTTGAGCAACAGTGCTTTCTTGGCAATGCTGATCTATACTTCCTTTTGCACCACATCATGAGGCCCGTGGTGTCTGGTTCTGGTTGCCCCACTTAAAGAGTGCTAGTGTTAATTGTTTGCTCGTGCCTTAACCTGCCATTGATGATTGTCACTTAAATCCATTATTCCCTTAGAAATAGCAAAATGTTGGCTTCATAACTCTGTCCTTCCTTTTGCGTCTATTAGGTGGAAATCCTCAGAGAAGAACTTCCCCTCATCAGCTGTTTGATTATCTTGAAATGCAGGGTATTCAGAAAGGCCAGATAAGGGTATTCAGAAAGGCCAGTGTTTTTGTCCCTCTGTTCAGCAGTTCTTAGAGTAACCTCATTCAGATGTGACCCGGTCATTCGGTCTGAATATTTTCCAGTCATTCTTTCTGCTAAATTTGCTCCTAGACCAGGGAGCTCCCACTAGGCACATATTAAAGATGTTTCCTGCCTTGTAGGAATAAGAGACCCGGGCAAAATCAGGCTTTCAACTAAAACACCATAATTAGTAGAACACACTTGTTTCCATTTTTACTATTGAGTGAATGAATAAATGTGTGAGGGACATTTCTATCTTGGCACCATCTTTACCCTATGCATTTTGTTTTCAGGACAGTTTTCTTTGCCAATAGACAAAAGACAGCTGTATGAGTTTGACATCAAAGTTCCGCTGTTGGTTCGAGGACCTGGGATCAAACCAAATCAGACAAGCAAGGTAGGTGTCTGACAAGATGCTGCTATTTACAGGTAGCACTTGCCTGGGAAAAGAAGGCTATTCCTCCTCAGAGGAAGCTGATGAGATTTCTCCTATCAGGATGAAGGTTGAATGGCTTAAGATCTAGTAAGTATATTTATAAGCCTTCGAAACAGCAATTCCTTTTTTTGTTTGTTTTCTTAAACTCCTGACCACCTCCAATTTACTAACTCATATGTAATGTAATATCAGCCTGTATTGTATTGCTTCTGTTTGTCTTTTGAGACAACATCATCTTTGTCTTGGAGCAGTGACTTTTTATCAGTATGCTCATCAAAATCACCCTTTGAAATTATGAGAGGTTCACCATCCAGAGAGGTCTGGGTGACTCAGCCTGAACTGGGATAAGAACCTAGCCTCTGCTTTTTAAATTCACAGAGGATTCTGAGAGGTAGCTGGGTTTGGAGCCCACTACCCTATGGAACAGAACTCCTCAGGTTTTATTGCCTGTGCAAATCCCCTGGGGATCTTGTTAAACTGTGGGTTCTGGTCCTGCATTTCTGACCTGCACCCAGGTGGTGTCTGCTGCTGGCCTGACCTTGCTTTGAGAATAAGGATAGAGAAGCTTGTCTTCTGGGCATTTACTCCCTCTGTCTTGGCTACACAGCACTGAGCAATCAGGGAAGATTGGTTCTTCCCTACTAATGTTTTTCTGCTTTATTGATTGTCCTAGAACTGTCATAATGTACCACTTTTTTTGCCATTTCCATTTGGTTCCAGTCTTTTTCCAAACGTGGTACCTAATACTGAAGGCACTTTGTTACTAGAGCTCATGGACACCTTGATCCAAAACACTTAACCCTAGTGCTCAAGAGGTAAGAATGGATTAGACTCCACCAGTATGTCTTCCCTTTCCTGCAATTAAAATTTCATCCCAGCTCTGTGAGGTAAAAGAAAATGAGCAAATACATCATGTAAGCTAAAACTGGAAAATGGGACAGACTTTCTGGGTATACCGGATATCTCAGTTTAATTTTGGAGTTTAACTGCCTTTTTTTTTTTTAATATCTGCAATTCACATATGTCCTCTTGTGATGCTTCTGATGAAATTCTATAAAAATTCTCTCAGTAAGGTAAAATGGACTTTATAATTGCCTTTTGAATTTTCTTTTTCTCTTTTAAGTTGCACATTCCTGAAGCCAGTCACTTTCCACTACAAATTCAATACCCTCTAAACAGGTCTTTCCTTTCAAAGGAGATAGGCAAGTTTGGAAGACCATTAAATCTTAAAAGCATTTTTCTTGATCTTGTTGTTGGGAATCTGTTGAGGAGAACACACAGCAGCTGTGTGCCTGTGGAGGGTCAGGACTTGCTGGCCCTTCTGACCAGGATGGGGCGGGAGGCTGAATGAGCATAGAGTGAAGTGTTGTCAGCCAGCTGCCCATGGACCAAACTGTTTTTTCCTTCAAGTTAACAGTGGCATTTAAATGTTGAAATCAGAAACTTCACCTCCATGCAATCTTAAATGAACCCTGGTTCCTGGGAAGCCATTTCAACAACAGCATTTACTGAATGCATATGACAGGTGCTATTCTAAGTGAATTACCTGTATCAACTCATTTAACCTTCACAGCCTTATGAGGTGGAGATACTGTTATCCCCATATTACAGATAAGGAAACTGAGGTACAGGAATTAGATGGTTTGTCAGGATTGTGTAGCTAAGAAGTATCAAACGGGTCATGCATTTACACCCGGCCAGTCCCGCTCTAGAGTCCACACACTTAATCATTACGTTGTAGCTCAGACAACAAGCATTTATTAGGTATCTTCTGGTGCCAGCACAGTACCCCAGGAGCCTCAGGGAGCTTCAGGGAAGATTAGTTCTTAACTCCCTGGGAAACAGAGAACCAGATGCTTTAGCTCCAGTTGTCACTGAAAGCTTCTGAGGCATTTCAAGAGAGACCTGGGTGTTGGGAAGGATTTAGTCATGCAGTCATCTGTGGGAGGGCGTTCTGAGCAGAACAGTAGTGAATATGAAGGCCTAGATGTGAGAACAAGCTTGGCTTGTTCAAGGACAGAAGGTAGCAGTTGTACCGAACTACTTCCACTTCCTAAGTGAACCAGCTGTTACCTCCTAGCATCTTTACCTCCAGACTGCTCCTTCTTTCTGGAATGCCCACCTTGTGCCCCTTTCTACCAGGGTCAGTTGATTGTCATTTAGGGCTCCCCTCTGGGAAGTCACTACAGAGCCCTGCCCCACATGGGGTAGGTGCCTTTCCTGTGCTCCCAGCTGACCTCACACTTAACCACACTCAACTCAGCTTGTCTTTTTTACTCAGAGTTCCTAAAAGAGAGGCGCTATCTATTAAACTGAGGATACCAATCTCCCAACATACACTGGGGGATATCCATGCTGGTTGAATGCATATCACCAAGGCCACATTGTAAGAGGCAGACCAGGACTGAAAACGAACTGTGTCTGTTCTCACATCCATGTCTTCTTATACTCTGTGGAGGCACATGTGCCTTGAGAAGTCAGGAATGCCCCAGCTCTCATGTAGCACAGAGACTGCCAGGGATGGTTGAGTCATCGTGTGTTGACAGCACAGCTGTCTCAGTGCCAGTCATTCTGGTTGAGCAGCACAGGGCTGTGAGTTGGGCGTGATGAGCTGAGCTGTCAGCAGCCTAATGGCCAAAGCAGGGCACGTTTGACCGCCACAGTTACCTTTGTGTTGGCTGTTGGGGAAAGCAGGGGCAGGTGGGATGTGTGGATGCCAGAGACTGGCTGTTGAAGTTTTGTCTCCTGGGCAGAAATTAATCTAGCTTCAAATTTGGGGGTAAAAGTTCTTCAAAAGGATTTTTAAAAAGAAAAAGTGAGTAGGCAAATTAAAATGACACATCATGCCCTGGGGGAAATTGAACTGGGAGTCAAGAAGCCCACATATTGGATTTCTTTTTATAAGTCATGGCAGTGACGGGCCCATCCGTATCTGTTCTTGTATACCAACCTGGGAGAGGTATAATTCTGTTAAATTCTTCACTTGTTCTCGGTTTCCACTAGAAGTCTCCCGTCCCCTGAGCCAGTTTGCTAATTTTGAGGTTCTCTACTTAGCCAAACAAAACCATGGAAAGGGAAGAGAATTTATCCATTATTTTTAGGGAAAATATAATCATTATAGATACCTGGGGAGAAAGAGCCCTGGGGTGATGTTTATGGTTCTTGTGCCAAATCTTAGTGACTCTTGACTCATACTGGAACTTACAGACCTTTCTCCCTCTCTGCCACCATACAGCTGATGGCCTTTGAGGCACTTCCTGGTGAGACCAGCAGTCACCATTTTTTATCTGTGGGTTTTATTATTTTAGTGTTTACCCTTCTCTTTTCTTGTAAAACTGCCTTGGACATATTAGGAGTACCTGTGGACTCAGCGTCACTTCATTCATGCTCTGGACATCCTGCAGGTCTGTTAGTCACTTCAGGGTCTTGTTGCCTTGAAGTTGTGTCTCTGCTTGTCTCTCCTTTCCTGCTATGCCCCTTTCCGTATTCATACCCACTCTTGTTGACTGTATTCAAGCTGCTCAGTCTGCCTGGGACTTGAAATTAGGCAGATGTCCCTAACACTGGGTCTCATGTAGTCCCTAGAGACATCATTTGTGTGGGGTTTCCTCTCAATAACACATGGATTACCTTCCTGTGAGTTGCCTGCCACTGAGTGGTACTTTCTGGCAGCTGCATTTACACCCAGTTGACTCAGGGCCAAGATATGAGTATTACTCTGCCCTCTGGGAACCATCCTAGCTGCCTGGAACCTGGCCTCTGATGAACAATGCTCTGAAGATGTTTTCTTGTCTTTCATGTCTGTACTGCTGGTTTTGCTTTTAAATGAAAAGTACCAGGGTTAGTTGAATTCTTTTTTAAATACCCATTTGGCCTCTCCTAAGATGATCTAAGTTTCCTCATCAATTTTGAAGACTGTTAGTTCCTTTCAGTAAATGAGAGCTTTTCCACTTATAAGCTGTGACTTTCAGTTACTTCTCTTTCATTTCCTCATCTGTGAAATCGGGGAACTACTGCATCTTAGGGTTATGGTGAAGATTAAATGAGGACGGACAGTAAGCACTGCCACAGAGTAAGTGTTCAGTAATGTTTGTTCCCCTTGCTTCCCTGGTGGAGTGTCTTCACCACCCTAAAGCTTTTTCTAGCCTGTGACCAAAGTCATTTCTTCTGTGTGTGTGCTTACGTTCTGCTGAGTCTTGCACTGTCCCCTATCTGTGGCTGTCAGGCCAAAACAAATACGGGTTTAGTCTAAATTGAGATGTGTTATAACTTTGAAGTAACCAGATTGTGAAGACTTGGTTTAAAATTTTTTTAATCTTGTTAACTTTTTTATATTGCTTACCTGTTGAAATAGTAATATTTGTGATATACCAGGTTAAATAAAATATATGTGATGGAGTTCCCCCTTCTTTCTTTAATGTGGTCACTAGGCAATTTTAAATTACATACATAGTCCCATTAAATCTCTATTGGACTATGCTGGTCTAAGTCTGGAAGAGGCATTGCATGCAGAAAGAAAAATAGAAATAAACCAAATAACTAAGGCAGAGTCTTAAGTGCAAGGCAGTATCTTTAATTTGTACAATGTTTGTTTAAAACATCTAAGTTTGTGCTCCTTAAGGAAACTTTCATGGGTGCACTGTTGGAATAAGTATTCTGCAGTCTTCAAAAACTACTGCAAACACTTTTTAGCAGTTTGTCACTTTGAGAAACTATCGAAAGGGCTGATACCCTCCTTGGTGGCAACGATCCAGCCTTAGGAGTCCACTTGAGGTAAAATTTAATGAACTAGTAGGAATAATCAATTTGGAAAATACTTTATATAAAATAATAGCCCAACATTTTCTCATTATTCATAACAAACTTTGGGAAATCCCAAAGGAGTTTTGAAAAATGTTTCAATCAATAACAGTATAGGTGGAATAAATGTATAACTTCCCAGGGGCATACATTATAAGTCTTATAAACCTTTGTTTTGTTTTTTTAATTACTGTAGTTATATTTTAATACATGAATCAGTAAGACCCAACTATGGGCTGTACAGAAGATAACAGTAAATGCTGTTTGTCTCGTGCATGGCAGGGTGGGTGGGGCAGAGCTTTTGTACAGATAGAAAAGAAAAACAGGACCAACTGTGTTTTAGATTGTTTGTTTTTTTCTTCATTCTTACAGTTGCTCACTGTCAACATCGACTTGGGCCCAACTATTTTGGACATTGCTGGCTATAGCCTGAATAAGACACAGATGGATGGGATGTCTTTACTGCCCATTTTGGTGAGTATAAAACCCTCAGGGCCAAGACTCTGAAATAAATACTAGTTTGCATAGATTTAGACTTAAAAATTTAAACCTTAAAACTTAATAATTTGGGGAGCAGACAACAGAATTTTTTTCTTATCTGTGCTAGGAAGTAGTTTTCTTTAAAAAAGGACTGATTGGGCCATATTTCAACAGAGTTCTGTATCCTTCCTTCTTCCCTTCTCCCCCCCAAAAAAATCCATCATAAACAAAGTTAAGACAGGTGACAGATTGGGAAAATATTTGCAACATGTGTGAAAAGGATAATTAGTTCTAATAGATGAGCTCTCAGAAAGCACAGATTAATATCCCGGTAGAAAAATAGGCAAAAGAAGGAACTAATCAACTCACAGGGGAATTAGAAATAGCCAAAATAAACTCAAAAAGATTGCTCAGTGCTGATCAAAGAAATGTTTAACTAAAGGAGGCCTTTATTGCCTGCAGAACAGGCAAAGATTAAAAAGATTAATGCCCAGTATTTACAGAAATCTGGGAAAACGAGAACTACTCAGACTCTGTTCATAAAAGTGTACTCAGTTTAAGCTATCACGAGGCTTATTCAATGAGGCACAGCACTCAGAATATATACATCAAGCAGTTCCATTTAGGAATTTATTCTAAGGAAACAATTCATTCAAGATATATTTGAGTACCTACTGTGTGCCTAGCACTGCACAGAGCTAAATATAAAAAATGTGCATGCATTAAAAGAAACCTGAAAACCTAAATATCTAGTAGGGAATTGGTTAAATGGTAGCACAATCAAACAGTAGAATATGAAACCAACACTAAATGATGGAGATCTGTATACATTGACTTAGAAAGATGTCTTACGGACAAGCGGTGGTTTCATAACAGCTCTCTTGTCCATTAAAAATGTGAATATGTTTAAGCATAGAGAGGTTTAGAAGGATCAGCACTAAAATGTTTTAGCCATTTAGGTGATTCATTATAGGTCATCTTACTGATTTGTCTGAAGGTATCAGTTTATTATTAGGTGGTATATGATTCACACAAAAGAATACATGTAACTAATGTAAGTCATGAAACACAAATACCCATGAACCCATCATCCTCCATCTGAGAGCTCAGATATTCCCAATACTGGTGCGTCTACCTATGTGCTCCTCCCTATCCTGCCCCTTGCCTGCCCTGTGGGCACGACCACTTTCCTGAATTTCATGGTTATCATTTTCTGGCTTTTATTTTTTAGTAATTCTCATGTACATATACCTGAACAAAATACCTAATTCAGGTATTGTTTTGCACTCTAAAAATGACATCCTACTGGATGAAATCTGGGGCATTTTTCAAAATTGTTTCCAAATCGATCCATGTTGTTCACTGGTGCCCAGTACTCATTTGTAAGAATGCATCACAATTATGTGTTCACTTGTCAGCCAATGGACATTTGTGTTGTTCTAGATTTGTTTTAGGAGCAGTGCTGCCATAGAATTCTTACCCATGTCTCCCAGTGAACATGTGTGTATCTCTCAAGCTACAGGAACTGCATATGTTCATTTCTACAAATATTACCAAATTATTTTACAAAATGGTCATCAGTTTACATTCTGATTGGCAGTGTACAAGAATTCCCTTTGCTCTGTATAAAACTATCAAATTAATTTTTGACAATCAAGTGGGTAAAGACTGAAATTGTATTTGGTTCTCCTGTGCATTTCTTTGCTTATTATAGGGATTAATCTTTTTTTAACAGTGTAGTTCATTTACCATACAGTTCACTGATTTAAAGTTTACAATTCAGTCATTTTCAGCATATCCAAGTAGTTGTGCAACCATCTTATCACCTGATTTTGGAACATTTTCAGCACCCCAAAAAGAAACCCCCGAATACATCAGCAATCACATCCCCATTGCTTCTGCCAGCACCAGCCAAGCACTGATCTGCTTTCTGTCTCTATAGATTTATCTATTGTGGGCATATTGTATAAATAGAATTATACATGTGGTCTTTGGTGGATGGTTTATTACACTGAGCATTATGTTTTCAGGGGTCATCCACATTGTAACATGTATCAGTACTTCATTTTTATTGCTGAATAATATTCCATTGTCTGGATATGTCACATTTATCCATTGCTCAGTTGATAGACATTTGGCTGGTTTCCCCTTTTTGGCTATTATGAATAATGCTGCTATAAATGTGGACAAGTTTTTGTGTGGACAAATGTTTTCGGTTCTCTTTTGGTGTGTATATATCTAGGGATAGAATTGCTTGGTCATGCAGTGCCTTTACACTTAACGTTTTGAGAAACTGCTAGACTATTTTTATAGTAACTGCACCATTTTATATATTCCCACCAGCAATGTGCAGGGGTTCCAATATCTCCACATATTCCAACACTTGCTGTTATCCATCTTTTTATCATATCGTAGTGGGTGTAAAGTGGGATCTCATTGTGGTTTTGATTTGCTTTTCTGTAATGATTAATGATGTTCAGCCGCTTGTCATGGTTTTTGGATATTTGCTGCTTTGGAGAAACGTCTGTTCAGATTTTTTGCCCATTTTTTAATTGGATTTGTCATCAGTGACTCATTTTCCATTTAAGCCTGTGTTTCTTCCCTTGTGAAATGCCCCTTTTGCCCATCATATTCTCCATTTGTGATTTGTCTTTTTCCTGCATTAAGATATGAGAACATAGGAGTTGAATGTGTAATCATCTCTCTTGTGGTTAGTGTTCTGTGTCTTGATTACATAAATGCTTCTGGGGAATTGTGGACTGAACCAAAAGTTAGCAGCTTGTGTTCCAGATGGAACCATCTGCCAGCTCAAGCTGACCCACTAAGCTGTGGACTGGAAAGCCAGTTAGATTGGGAGCTCAATACATAACAGCAGAGCTCAGGTGAAGGGAATACACCCGTAGCCCTTAGAAATGGCAACAATGTGAATTCAAAAAGGATGCACAGGTACAATGCCTGTGTTTCTTGTTTTCCTTGAATGCTATCTGAAGTTCACTTCAGATCCCATCACAGTCACCAAATGTGTTAACCAACAAAAATTTAACTCAGTAAATTTAATGACCAAACTGGCTTTTATTCACTGATTCATGAATCAGGCTGCATCCCATCTAGCAACAGAAAGGAGCTCCAATGAACTCAAGAAAAAGGTTTTTAAAGGTGGAAAAAGGAAATTACTAGCAAGGAATACATTGTTTTAGGCAAGATCACCCTCCAAAGGGAATGGAAGGGCTTGTTGGGCAGATTACCTTACTAGTGCTAACCAGGTCATTCTAGATTGACTGGTCAAAAGTTATGTACCTGGGGGCTTGGAACTGCAGTTAAGTTAGGTAGAAGCCTTGGTTTGCTTACATGGGGCTTAGCACAGCTGAATCCATCTTGGGCCTGCTGCCTCCTCTTTCACACAACAAAGCAGACTTTGACTAGTAAGGCTAGTCCATTTTAAGAGCGTCTTCTAACCCTTTCTCCCATATCTCCATCTCTAGATTCTGCTGCTGGGCTGAATTTACCGTAGCACAGCCTTTATTACGTTACATCCCTGCTTGAAAGCCTCCCGTTGCTTCCCACTACCTGCTGTTCTTTGTAGAACACATGGACTAGTCAGGCCATTTTCCTTATGGTTACCAGCCTACCTCTCCACCCTGATTTGCCATCACCTCCTTGTCTGAAAGCGGTATTGTGGGAAACCATACTTACCAGGTGTTCAGCTTCCATCCTATGTTCGGTGGTGTTTTGATCCAGAACTACTACTTATTCCTAGGTCACTCCCTCTTTCACCATTTGTGTGCCCGTTACAACCTTTCCCATTTTCTTGCTTTCCACTAATGTGCAGTGAAGACTGAGTTAATGTATCTTCATTCTAACCATCAGGAAGTACTTGAAACTGTTACAGTCCTTAGCACACCAGCCCTGCTTAATATTCTTGTCCTTGTGTGTGTTGGGCTATAAATCCCCATAATTTATAGACACCATTGCTTTTTTTAATCTGGACTTTTAGCACCTGCAGTGTGACCTTGATTCTTGTTTAGCTACTTTGTTGGTTTCCATTCCTGACCTGCTTTGCAGAAAAGCTCTTGGGAATTAACTATGAAATGCTCAAAGCATTTGACCATCACTTGTAAGGGCTCAACAAGTACAGGCAGATCTCGTTTTACTGCACTTTGCTTTTTGGCACTTCACAGATACTGCGTTTTTTCACAGATTGAAGGTTGGTGGCAACCCTGTGTTGACTAAGTCTGTTTGCATCATTTTTCCAACAGCATTTGCTCACTTCATGTCACAGTCTGATAATTCTCACACTATTTCAGACTTCTTGTTTTAGTTAGGGTGATTGGTAATCAATGAACTTTGTTACTATTATGATATTTGGGGCACCATAAACTGCGCACTATCAGACCAGTTTAATTAATGAATGCTGTGTGTTCTGCCCACTCCACTCACTAGCCATCCCCCCATCTCTCCCTCTCCCTGAACCTTCCTTTTGCATGAGACACAATAATATTGAAATGAGGCCAGTTAATGACCTACAAGTGGTTCTGTGCTCAAGTGAAAGGAAGAGCCAATATGTCTCTCACTTTAAATCAAAAGCGGGACATGACAAAGCTTAGGAAGACAGGTCAAAAGCCGACACAGGCCAAAAGTTGGGACTGTTGTGCTAGATGTTTATTCAAGCCCTGAATTCAAAGGAAAAGTTATTGAAATTTTAAGTGCTACTCCAAGGAACACATGAATAAGAAAGCAAAGAAGTCTTATTGCTGATGTAGAGAAAGTTTGAGTGGTCTGGATGGAAGATCAAACTGGCCACGACATTCCTTTAAGCCAGAGCAAAATCCAGAACAAGGCCCTGACTCTGTTCAGTTCCAGGAAGGCTGAGAGAGGTGAGGAAGCTACAGAAAAGAAGTTTGAAGTTAGCAGAAACTAGTTCATGAGATTCAATAAACCATCACTGTAATATAAAATTGCAAGGTGAAGCAGCAAGAGCTGATGGAAAAGCCTCAGCCAGTCACCCAGAAGATCCAGCTAAGATCTTTAATGGTGGCTCCACTAAACAGATTTTCAATATATTAAACAAAAGATGAAACAGCCTTCTGTGGGAAGAAGATGCCATTTGAGACTCTTATAGCTAGAGAAGAAAGTCAATGCATGGCTTCAAGGGACAGGCTGACTCTTGTGAAGGGCTGTTGCAGCTGGTGACTTCCAGTGAAGCCAGTGCTCACTGACGGTTCTGAAAATCCTAGGACCCTTAAGAATTATGCTCAATCTGTCTGTGCTCTATAAATAGTACAACAAAGCCTGGATGACAGCATATCAGTTTATAACATGGTTTACTGACAATTTCAAGCCCACTGTTGAGACCTACTGCTCAGAAAAAAGTCCTTTCAAACTATTACTGCTCATTGACAGTCACCTGGCCTCCCAAGAGCTCTGGTGGACATATACAATGAGAGTAATGTTTTCTTGCCTGCTAACACAAAATCCATTCTGCAGCCTGTGGATCAAGAAGTCATTTTGATTTTCAAGTCTTGTTATTTAAGGAATACATTCCATTAGGCCACAGCTGCCGTAATTAATGTGACTCTTCTGATGGATCTGGGAAAAGTCCACTGAAAACCTTCTGGAAAGGATTCATCTTTCTAGAAGCCATTAAGAACAGTTGTGATCCATGGGAAGAGGTCAGAATATCAGCATGAACAGGAGTTTGGAAGAAGTTGATTCCAAATCTCATGGACAGCTTTGAGGGGTTCAAGACCTCAGTGGAGGAAGTAACAGCAACTATGGTGGGAACAGCAGAACTAAAATTAGAACAAGTGGAGCCTGAAGATGTGACAAGAGATTGCAGCAATTCAGATAAAATTTGAAGGGATGAGCGTGTGCTTCTTTTAGATGAGCAAACTAAGTGGTTTCTGAGATGGAATCTGCTGGTGAGGATGCTGTGAAGATTGCTGAAATATAATAAAGGATTGAGACTACTCCATTAACTTAGTTGATAAAGCAATGGCAGGGTTTGAGAGGATTGACTCCAATTTGGGAAGAATGTCTGGGTAAAATGTTGTCAAACAGTATTGCATGTTACACAGAAATAGAACGTGAAAGGAAGAGTCAGTCAATGGGGCAAACTTCGTTGTCTTATTTTAAGAGCTTGCCCCAGCCACCCAGCCTTCTGCAGCCACCACCCTGAGCGGTCAGCAGCCGTGAGCATCAAGGCAAAACCTTTCCCTAGCAAAAAAGTTACAAGTTGCTGAAAGCTCAAGTAATAGCATGTTTTAATTTAAAAATACTTATTGCTAAGACATACATTGTTTTCTTAGACATATGCCATTATACATTTAGTAGACTACAGTACAGTATATATCATGTGCACAAGGAAGCTAAGAAATTTTATTTGGTTGGCTTTATTGCAGTCTGGAACCAAATCCACAATATGTCAGAGGTACACTTGTACCAAACATGATACTAGGAAGCCTTTGTATTGTCAGTTTTAATTATTCCCTTTAATTACTGAATGAATAGTCCAGTTAGTTTTGACTCTCAAGTCCCCTTTAGCAGTAGGATAAAAACCTTTGTGATCTGTGTGCCTCACAGAAACCACTTTTGCTCTTCTTTCTAGAGTGGTACCAGTAATCTGACTTGGCGATCAGATGTCCTGGTGGAGTATCAAGGAGAAGGTCTTGATGTCACTGACCCAACATGTCCTTCCCTGAGTCCTGGAGTGTCTGTGAGTAATAGCTTGAGTTGGCTTAGACAGCTTTACTGACAACACAGTGAGGCGCTGGTTTAGATGTGTCAAGTATTGAAACCCTTAATCTGGATCCTGCTCCTCTGTCAGTTGACTTTGTCACTTGAGTGTGGGAGATGAGTGGATGGACGAAGGTAAATTCAGTAGTCCTGAGAATGGTGCCACTTACGTATCACCAGAGCGTGCACTTCAAATTCTTCCAGTGTTTGTCCAAGTGCACATAACTACCCACATCCTCTTAAAATAGAAGCCTATTTCCTGCTTTCTAAAGCAAGGCCACCATTGCTGTTATCACCTCCACGATCAGCCTGGCCGCCACTAATGCCAGACACTCAACAATGACATAGTCACAGGTGGGAACCCCATCTCTCTGGGATGCCACTGATGACATCCCTAATAAAAAATGGTGCCTCTGTTGGGAAGGGCACACAGGAAGGGGTGCTACTGATAAGGTGAGGATGTGGGCAGGTATATGCACTTGGACAAACATTGGAAGAATATGAAGTGCATGCTCTGGTGATATGTAAGCGGCACCATTCTCAGGACTACTGAATTTACCTTCATCCATCCACTCATCTCCCACACTCAAGTGACAAAGTCAACTAACTGACAGAGGTTTTAGTTGACTCTAACACCAAAGTGTTACAATAAAAGGAACCAACCAAAAGTTGGTATGAAGATATGAAGTTTAGAGTTAAGTCATATTTGGTGGTAACGTTCATAAATAACTTACCTGCAAATGATAATGCAAAGATCATTTTAGCCTTTCTCTCCAGCCTTTAGGATGACAGCTCCTAATATATCTTAGAAGTGACTCACAGAGTCTTTTCTTCTCCACCAACCCATACGTTTTACAGGTGCTCATTACAACTAATTGTTGTCAGGAGATAAGCAGACAGGGATGGCAGCAGTCTACAAACAGAACAACCGCAACCTTAATCAAGTTAGACCATCAGTAAGGAACAAAAGCTAACATCTATTTTTGATTTACTTCCCTGTGGAAAGTCTCCTCATATCTGTCCAGTTGTGTGTTTGGCTTGAGCCCTGTAGTCAAGTAGTAGTTGTAGAAGAACCATCTTCATTTAACATATTAAATCTCCCTACAGCAATGTTTCCCAGACTGTGTGTGTGAAGATGCTTACAACAACACCTATGCCTGTGTGAGGACCACATCCGCACTGTGGGATTTACAGTACTGCGAGTTTGATGACCAGGAGGTAAGGAGCGCCACCCACCCCACCCCCCTGTGCCCCTTGAGTCTGTTGCCTTTGTGGTCTTGGCTGGACTTGGGTGATGGAAAAGCCAGTCCAAGGATGCACCCTAGGGACAATGTGTTTCTTACCTGTGCTTCCTTCCACCTAGACTTCCTTAAGAAAACAATTGCACAAGGCCATTCTTCACTCCTCTGTGACCTTTCTGGATGGGGTTTTCTGAACTCCCCCCACCCAACACACACTTTCAGTGTACAGTTCACTTTTCAGAATGCTACATGCCCAGTCTGGGTTCTTCCGTGATAGTTTGGGGTGAGGATAAGACACCTCAATTTCTGTGGAGGTGAAAAAACTAGGGACATTTTCTAGAAAGGCAACCTACTTGTTCAAAACTTCTGTCCCCAGCACAGTATGGTCTGGGGCTGCAGAGACAAATTAGCAGTAGGGCACACAGGCAGGACCAGAAGCTTCATCCTTAGAAGGTAGTGGCTTTCAGCCAACACGGATCAGAGTGGATTATGTGAAGGATCATGTGGACTCCCGTCCCTTGAGGTTTCATACTCTTTATCAGTGTGTGCTCACCTGCTGCATATGGCAACTCCCGTCTTGCCATCTGGAACCGGTGCTCATTGTCTTTCTCAGAAAGCGACTCTCTCACCATTTGTTTGTGTCTCGTAAGCAAAAGCTTCCCTCAAACTGAATTCCTGGTCCCCTCAGTAATATTCACCAGTTTGATAACTACTTTATAAGGGATAGTTTGGGGGCAGCTATTTAAATCCATTACATGTAAAATTTACCATCTTCCTAGCCTAGCACTCAACTCAAATTTGAGAACAAATGTAGACCTGGGAGTTAAGCAGTGACATTAGGCAAGTATTACGTTAGAAATAACAGTATTGTGCCCTTCCCTAATTGGTGTTCTATATTCAAACTGCTTTTTTAAATAGGAAAAATTAACATTTATATACCATTTATATATATAGCATTTCATTTATATTCCATTTCAAATCTGTTCTTAATTGACTCATCACAATTCTAAGGTAAATATAAAACTTCAAATGTCAACTCTCAGTAACTTTATTATTAAGTTTGGTTTCTGAGACCTTGTCATTTCAGAGTCTTGCATTCTGTTCTCTGCTTTAATTATAAAAGCCCCCACGTGACCCTTTCCTGACTGCCTAAAGGCATAGGGTGTGCACAGGCCCCTTTCTAGCATGTGGGCCATAGATTGAAGCAATTCAACCCTGAAACAGATGCTCCACCATCTCATGTATACCCCTGGGCTCTTTGAGCATCTTGAGTACAGATGATACTCCCCTGGGCCTTGGTTTTTATCTGTCTTCTCCCTTCCCATTGAGAAATAATTCACAAGGAGATTTTCTTCGAAGTATAACCCTTGCTCTTTTCTTTTCCTCCATCTTTTCATTTCCTGTAGGTGTTTGTAGAAGTCTATAACCTGACCGCAGATGCGCACCAAATCACTAACATTGCTACAAGTATAGACCCAGAGATTTTAGGGAAGATGAACTATCGGCTGATGATGTTACAGTCCTGTGCTGGACTATCCTGTCGCACTCCAGGAGTTTTTGATCCTGGGTAAGTACGCTTTCTTCAGTGACTTTTGCCTCCCGCAGTCACGCTGTTCTTGAAGGCAGCAGTTGGAAAGGTCCTCTTTGCCTCAGGGACACTGTGTCTCAGAGCACCAGTCTGTTGTGCCCGGAGAATGAGCTGTCGGACACTTTTGCCCTCCCGGGCCAGTTGGTGCTTCCACTGGAGGCGGAGCCCCGGCCCCCACCACACGGGGTGCTTCCTGGGTGATTTTTTGTCGGGTCACCTCTTGCTGGCGCCTGTGACCCTGGGGCCTCCTCAGGTCAGCGGCCCAGGTGCTGCCTGTTCTCTAACACTTCTGAGCACACGCCTTCATTTCATTTCCCAGAAACCCCACCTACCCAGGCTTGAATACTTGCGAGTAAATTTATACTAAACACAATGAAACTGAAGGTATGAACTCTCAGATGTTGAAATATGTAAGCCCACCACAGTATCCAAAGGAAGAAAAGGTGATTAAGTATCACCTAAGTCCAGTCTGTCCTCTGCTCTCTCATTCCTCTCTAACGGTGACTTTTCACCAGAACCCTGGGTCTCAGCACACCATGCATTTGAGCTGCCAGTGGCATGAAAGCCTGTCTTTTTTTCAAGATTATGCAATTAAAAGGCAAATTTTCCTTTTAATTTCAATTTTAACTCCACCTGACTTTGTTTTAAATTCCTTGGCCACAACTTATTTCCTACCAAACATTCAGGCCTTATAGAATCCTCTGAAATGAGGGTCAGCAGACTAGATCCCAAAGGATTATTTCCATTTTTAAACTTTGATTGCAGGAGAGAGTAAAGGACTAACTATATAGGAGAGAAAAGAATGATGTCCTAGGCTGTTGGGGAGCAGGAACTTACTTATTTAGCCATCTTCATTTGAAATACCTTCAGTCCAAATTAGAGAAGAATATATGTGAATAAGTAGAGAAACTGGATTATAGACTATTAAAGAAATGTAATCCTTTTGCTTTTAAATATTGTACATAGATGGATCCAAGAGACATGGATGCCAGCAAACTAAAACTAGGTAACAATATAAAAGACAGCATTTATCATAGTTTTCTATCACACAAGCTAAATAAATTTTTTTACATGAATGATCCTGTTAATGAAGTAACTGGCCAAGCATTCATTCTGACTCTACTCCAAGTCTGTGAAATGGATCCTTAGTACCAGTTCCTTGAAATGGGAAGTTCAGTCTCCAAGATAAAAAGCACAAGACTTCTTCTAAGTGACATGGTGATTTTGCAGTTTCCAACAGCTACTCTGCTCAAAGTTTATCAAGCCAAATAGAGTTAGATGGCCATAACAGTCTCTGGTTGACTCTACAAATTTAAAGCCACCATATAACTAAAATCTTGAATGGCGGGTTGGGACTCTGATGTTTGGCCAAATATTCCCTGGCTGCATGCTGCTGGAACACAGACCTACCTCCTGGCATCGGCTGGCCAGTGCGGGACAGACACAGCAGCTCCCACACTTCTTCTCAGCAGCTAGTCTACAGCGTTAGAAGGACTCAACCATAGAGTTTCCATACAGCCCTGAGAGCCCAAGCAGGTAAATGTCAAATGAGGAGACAAAGCTTGAAGTTGTAATTTGCCCAAGGGTCATCTGTTAGGAACTGATACAACAAGATCTCCTAGGCAAGCTTGGTTAGTTTGTTTTCTTAACTATAACTGTCTTGCTCACATTCTAGAAGTTTATCACTGAGATTGTAGATGCTGGCTTTGCTGATGTTGGCTTGAACTATTTAAACTCCACCTGACTTTGTTTTAAATTCCTTAGCCATAACTTACTTCCTAACAAACATTCAGGCCTTATAGAATCCTCTGAAATGAGGGTCAGCGGACTAGATCCCAAGCCTGATCCAGCCCCACCTGTTGGAACACAGCCACCCACACACTGATTTACATATTGCCTGTGGATACTCTTGCACTTTAGCAACAAAGTTGAGTAATCAGGACAGGACTACCATGGCCCACAAACCCTAAAAAACTTATCCAGTCCTTTACCGACCTCTGCTCTAAAATAATACTGAGAGTTTGTCCCAAAAGACTGCAGATAAAAATTAAATAGTGTCATTTTAGCCTGCACATGTAAAACCTCTTTCCATCCAGTCTGTATCCTTTGCCAAGTTTGAACTCAAGTTACTATTTGGCATTTATTCTAACTTTTCCTTGGATGGTGAAATGAGTTATTTATATATAGATATTTGACATAAATTGCCTTACTATTTTATTGGTGGCCAAAGAGATTAATGGCTTACCCAAGTTCATAATAAGCCACATTCAAACTGAGATCCACACTTATTCTCGTCCCTGCCAGTCTGTGTGACTTAACTGTAAAGACAAGGCTTGGAAACTGCTGATAGGGCTTTCCGCAAGGGCTAGACTTTTCCATCCAGCTCCTTAATCATTAGGGATCACCCTTCAAAAAAAACCAACAACAACAACAATAATACAGCAGCTCGAACTTGCTCCTAATGCCTTTCAGGATTAACCTCACTTCTCTTTCTTTTCTCCTCTCCACCTTTCCTACATGGTTTTGTGCTTGCTGACGTAGAACAGGAATGCTCTTAGTTTTTAAGTACTCCTGTTTTGTGCTACAGTCTTTGCCATAGATTCCCTTCTGAGGTGGTTTAATTGTTCCTCTTACTGTCCCTTCCTGACATCCTTTTTCTTATTTCCCTTCCCCAGATACAGGTTTGACCCTCGTCTCATGTTCAACAATCATCGCAGTGTCAGGACTCGAAGGTTTTCAAAACATCTTCTGTAGTGACCTCTGCAGTCAGATCTCTGTGTGCCTCTTCCTGATGAAGTGATTGGAGTAGGCGTCTGTAGCTAGTCTTCAAGACCATGCCCGGAAGAGTTTCTGGACTGGCTTTGTTGTAAGTCTTGTTTGAAAAAGCAACCCAATCAGCGACTTCCTTGTGCAATGTGTTTAACTGTGAACTCTGTCCCTGTTTCAGAAATGGCTGTCCCTGGTCCCTTCATTCAGCTGATAACAAATGCTCCTGAGGTCTTTGTTCTTGCTGTACCCTCTCTGTCCTGGGGCTACAGTTCTTGATTATTCCCCCTGTGGTCCCAGTCTGAATTTGTAATCCCATTCAGATAAGTGGCTGTACCTTGTGGGGTAAAATGTTTTTGGTGTACAGTTTGACCTAAAATCAAAGGACCTGCATAGCATTCCAGATTGAGCACTTTACTATCAAAAATACTAACATCACATGGCTTCAAGAATAACCATCAGAGCTAAATCATCTCACTAAGAACAAGTTCCATTGTTTTTAGATCAGTAGAAATAAGTCAGCCAAGCTCTGTTCATTTTTTTGGCATTCTGGACTGGTGCTACACTGAAATAGAACAGTAAGCTTTTAGTAAAGGCAAATTCCAGGTAGTTAGGGAAGGGGATAGCCATCTGCTTTCTGGTGGCTGCTGAGTACATGAGTGCCAGTTAACAAAGGGGGATCAGGAAATATCTCCTCTCTCAGTACTTTCTGCTCTGAGAAATTAAGTGGCTTAGGTACCTCAGCAGAGAGCCAGAAGTTCCAAGGGTTGGTGAAGGTTGCATTTTCTGAGGGCCTTCTGCAGAGGGCCGTTTGAGTTGATGTGTTGAAAGGCTGTAGTTGGGGGTTGGTGAAGTGCCTGTCCAGCAGGGAGCCTGGGCTTCAGTTCTCTGTGGGAAGTTGTTTTGACTCTGCATATTGTTGGCTTTCTGTTCATTTGTTACAAGATATAAAAAATTTTTATAATTGGTACGAAGTTCTAAGTACCTTACCCTTACCTTCTTCCCTTTCAGGTAAGTTTTTCCTGAGTTTGGGACTCTTGTGTAATTTGGGCTCCATTCACTATTCCCCTGTCAAAATTAGATCTTGCTGAGATTTTCTCTCCCTTTAGAACTACCTACATTTTTGTGTTTCTTGCCTTGAAGACCAATCCCATTTCTACTGTTTTCTTCACAAGAAGGCTAATTAGTGGTAGGGTAGCAGGGGAGAAGGAAGAGCTATGGTTTATAACCTGATCAACTCAGGCAATAGTGATTTTAGCTTTATTTAAGGCCTTAGGTTTGAGCTTTAAGCACTTTGTAAGACACGGCTGCAAGCAACTTTTCTATCAGATTTCTAGATAGCCATGTTGAGTCAACAGCCATTGGGTATATTCCTTTACCTCATGCAGTCCCTTAACTGTGGTGGTATTTAGAGGTGAAATAAGCAAGTGAAAGGAACACCTCTGCTGTGAATGTTTTAGGGGAAAGAAATCCTAAAGATCTTGTAACTAAAAGCAAACTACAATGTTGAACATGGGTATCAGCTTTATTCTACACTTTGACTCTTAACATTCATCAGTCGACTTCCACAGTCATGAAAGTCCACCACAGTGATCCTGAATAAAAAGAAACCAACTCTTACCAGGTCTTGTATTATGATGTCCTACTACTTGGGTTTAAGATGCAGGTAAAGTCCTACGAGTGACACAAGGCCAGCTTAGCCATAGCCCTGCATGTTCAGCGGCTGCTGCCTGGGCTGCATGTGGTGAGGCCCTCTCTGTACCTCTACTTTACTTGGTACATTTCCTGTCTAAAATTTGGCCTCTCATTCAACTTTTTCTCTTGGACTGGCTTCTTTCTGGTTCTGTGCTGAAGTCATCTTTCACAAAGCAGGCCTCAGTTTATAAGCTTAGCAGGCTGCAAAATGTACTGACTGTCTCAGAATGTATGTGTGGAAATGACCCACTATAAGAGGCTTGCCTTGTTTCTCTCTTAATGATTTGAATTTTGATTGTTTTCCTTGTTAAGAAGGCCAGATCCATATCTGTTGATCCCCTTCAGGGTAGGAAACTATATAACCATTGGGAATGAACAGAGGCCATAGGAATGAACAGAGATTTTGCCTTACACAATTTCATACTACAAAGCTCCCCCTCAACAGCAAAGTAGGGAGCACCTTTTGAGCATCTTTGAATTTGACCAACACGGTGCTGTTGCAAAATACATTTTGATTGCCAACACTAAGGTTTTTGTACAAAACAGTCATGGAAGTTATACCTTAATCCATGAAAAATGTTCTTAAATTAATTTTTAAATGTCTAAATTAAGCATTAGTGCTTTTTTAATGAAAGAAGATAAATTATCCCAGGATCCTTGAGAGAAAGCAAAGGGTATTTCTACTGGTCCATCATGGAATTAGATGGGAATATTTGTATTCTTTAGTTTCACCACCACTTGGGTCCCAGCAAGTTTTGTGAACTCCTCTATTGCATCATCTGTTCCTAGAAGTTCTACCCTGGCGCTCTCTGTATCATCAGTCATTTGACTTAGAAAGTGCCCTTCAAAGGACCCTGTTCATTGCTGCACTTTTCAACCAATTAAATTCTATTTCTGGTCTAGTGGGAATGTGTCCTTTGTTTTAGTCCTGGCCTAGTAATTTGGATAAGATGCTTTTTTTTCTTGATGCGGTTTTAACATTTTAATCACTCATCAAGTACTGGAGAATGGGCTGGTTCCTCATTGTTCACTCTAGTCTCTATCTGGAGAGCTCTATGCATGGTCCCTGCTGACTGATATCCCTGAGTGAACACCATGTAGAAAAATGGTAAATGTTTATGCATTTACAGCTTTGGAGGAAAAAAAATCTCACCTTGGCTGGCTTTAAAGTAGATAAATGAAGCTCACTTGCAAAGGTACTTTTGCCTTCTTGTCCAGACATGTGATTTATTGCCCTAAGTGAAGAATGACATCATACAGGGGTTGCCAGACTTTTCCTGTAAGGGATAATCTTTTAGGTTTGCAGGCTGTGTGGTTTCTGTCACAACTACTTAGTTCTGCTGTTGTAACACAAAACTAGCCCTTGTCTTTACTTAAGTGAACATGAGTGACTGTGTTCAACAAAACTTTAGTTACAAGGACACCATGATCCCATAGATTACCTCTTATCTTACAAATTATGAAGACCAAGTAGAAAACCAAGACGTTAGAGGACACCAGGAAAGCTGCCAGATTGCTGTCAGAAAAGCAATGATTTGGGTCTATCACAGTGTCAAGCCATCAACATGAAAGAACATTGATTTGCATTAATTCCCAAACTAAGGGTAAGTACAGACTCCACCAGATCCATTTTTCTAACTACTTCTACCTGTTCCTCCTCAGACTGTACCCTGCCCTGTAGAATCATATTCCCTATGAAATTAGACTCTGTTCATCTCCTTTCCTAGCAGTGGGTTTAGAGGGCTGGTCATGTGCATACCTTGAAACCTGCTGTAGCACGAGCACATAGCTGAGGACCCAAAGGCCCCACTCTGAAAGCATGGTGCTGAGACCTCTACTTCTGGCCTGGGAATTCCTATGTAAGACAAGATATAGACATGGGACACGAGAGCAGGCTTATAGGGACTGCAGAATAGGTAACAGTTCTAAATCTTAGTCTTCAGCAGAAGCTATCATGACCACCTTCTGGCCAGGAGACCTGAGCACATAATCCCTTTAACCTGTGGCTGTGACTGATGCTGACAGATCCTCATAAGGCAGAAACACAAAAGATACCTGTAATAGTATAGTTCTTCTGATAATAACAGCTCTGCAGGATAGGTTTTTCCCTTGGCTTAATGTATCCACACTCACAACAAAGTTAATTGGAGGGTCAGGATTTCAAAGATCTAACACCAAAGCCATCTTTCTATTAAACTCTGCTGTTTGTGATCTAAGAAGGATTTTTTTCCCCCTTTCATCATGTATCTGAATGCCTACCCTACCTGGTAGTGAGCTTGATTATGAAAAGGAATTATTCTATTCCTGCTCTTCAGGACATTATGTAAATTGAAAAGAGACTTATGTAAATGTCCAAGAATACTGTATCTAGCAAAGTTACTCAGGATTGAAAGGTAAAGAATTTTCCAGACAAGCAAAAACTAGAGTTTATTATCTCAAACTAGCCTTATAAGAAATATTAAAGGGACTTTGTTAAGCTGAAAAGAAAGGGTGCTAATTAGTAATAAGACATAGGAAAGTATAAATCTTACTGGTACAAGTAAATATATAGTAAAGGTAGTGAATGAATCACATATAAAGCTAGTATGAATGTAAAAAGACAAAAATACAATAAGGGATACACAAAATAAAACATATCCACTTAAAACAGACTTATTTTAAATATAAGTTGTTATATATAAGCCTCATGGTGACCACTAAGCGAAAATGTAGTATATATACAAGTGAGAAAGGAATTCAAGCATAAGACTAAAGAAAGTCATCAAATCACAAAGAAGAGCTAGAGAGGAACAGAGGAGCAGAGCTACAAAGTGTCTAGAAAACAGTTAACACGATGGCAATAAGCACATACCTATCAGTAATGTATATGGACGCTCCCTGACTTCAAGCTCTACAAAACCACAATAATCAAGACAATTTGGTACTGGCACAAGAATAGACCCATAGATCAATGGAACAGAATAGAGGACCCAGATAAAAAATCCACACATATATGGTCAATTAATATTACAATAAAGGAGCCATGAATATACAATGGGGCAAAGACAGCCTCTTCAACAACCGATGTTGACAAAACTGGATAACTACATGTAAGAGAATGAAACTGGATTATGTCTAACTCCATGGCCAACAGGCACATGAAAAGATGCTCCACATCATTACTCATCAGGGAACTGAAAATTAAAGCCACAATGACATAACACCTCATACCAGTTAGGATGGCCAGCATCGAAAAGACAGGAATAACAAATGCTGGCGAGGATGCGGAGAAATGGGGAGCCTCCTACACTGTTGGTGGGAATGTAAATTGGTTCAACCATTGTGGAAAGCAGTGGAGATTCCTTAAAAAACTAAAAATAGAAATACCAGTAATTCCACTCCTAGGAATTTACCCAAAGAAAAGATCCCTGATCTGAAAAGACATGCACCCCTATGCTTATCACTGCAGTATTTACAGTAGCCAAGATACAGAAGCAGCCTAAGTGTCCATCAATAGATGAACAGATAAAGAAGATGTGGTACATATACACAATGGGATATTATTCAGCCATAAAAAGAAATCTTGCCATTTGCAACAGCATGGATGGATCTAGAGGGTATTATGTTCAACAAAATAAGCCAGGTGGAGAAAGACAAATACCAAATGATTTCACTTATTTGTGGAGTATAAAAACAAAGCAAAACAGAAGGAACAAAATAGCAATAGACTCAGACACTGAGAAGGGCCTAGTGGTTACCAAAGGGGAGGGGTTTGGGTGGGTAGATAGGGAGGGAGAAGGGGATTAAGGGGCATTACGATTCATAATCACAATATAGGTAGGTCACAGGGACAGTAGTACAGCACAGAGAATACAATTAATGACTATTAATATCTTACTACATTGACAGACAGTGAACACAACAGAGGGGGTAAGGACTTGATAATGTGTGAGGATGCTGAAGCACTTTTGTAGTGAAACCATCAAAAGATTGTATATCAATGATACTTTAAAAATTTTTTAATAAAATCAAAAATAATTTTTAGAATTATATGGACAAGAGAGAGAAATCAGGAAAACAATTCCATTCACAATTGCATCAAAAAGAATACCTAGGAATAAACCTAACCAAGGAACTGAAAGACCTATACTCTGAAAACTAAAAGACAGTCATGAGAGAAATTAAAGAAGATACCAATAAGTGGAAACACATCCTGTGCTCAAGGATAGGAAGAATTAATATTGTCAAAATGGCCATTCTGCCTAAAGCAGTCTATAGAATTAATGCAATTCCTATCAAAATACCAATAGCATTCTTCAATGAACTAGAGAAAATCATCCTAAACTTCATATGGAACCATAAAAGACCCCGAATAGCCAAAGCAAACCTTTTAGAAGGAAGAATAAAGCAGGGGGAATTACACTCCCCAACTTCAAGCTCTACTACAAAGCCACAATGATCAAGACAATTTGGTACTGGCACAGACCCATAGACCAGTGGAACAGACTAGAGAGAGAGCCCTGATATAAACCCAAGCATCTATGGTCAATTAATATATGATAAAGCAGCCATTGACATACAATGGGGAAATGACAGCCTCTTCAACACCTGGTGTTGGCAAAACTGGACAGCTACATGCAAGATAATGGAACTGGATTATTGTTTAACCCCATACACAAATGTAAACTCAAATTAAAGACTTGAATGTAAGTCATGAAACCATGAAACTCTTAGAAGACAACATAGGCAAACATCTCCTGAATAAAAGCATGAGCAACTTCTTCCTGAACACATCTCCTCGAGAAAGGGAAACAAAAGCAAAAATGAACTCATGGGACTACATCAAACTAAAAAGTTTCTGTATGGCAAAGGACATCATCAAAAGAACAAAAAGGCATCCTACAGTATGGGAGAATATATTTGTAAATGACATATCCGACAAGGGGTTAACATCCAAAATATGTAAAGAACTTACATGCCTCAACACCCAAAAAGCAAATAACCTGATTAACAGATGGGTAGAGGATATGAAGAGACAGTTCTCCAAAGAAGAAATTCAGATGGCCAACAGGCACATGAAAATATGCTCCACATCAATAATCATCAGGTAAATGCAAATTAAAACCACAATGAGATATCACCTCACACCAGTAAGGATGGCCAGCATCGAAAAGACTAAGAACAACAAATGCTGGCAAGGATGCGGAGAAAGGGGAACCCTCCTACACTGCTGGTGGGAATGTAAGCTAGTTTATTGTGGAAAGCAATATGGAGGTTCCTCAAAAAACTAAAAATAGAAATACCATTTAACCCAGGAATCCCACTCCTTGGAATTTACCCAAAGAATATAACTTCTCAGATTCAAAAAGACATATGCACCCCTATGTTTATCGCAGCACCTTTTACAATAGCCAAGATATGGAACCAACCTAAGTGTCCATCAGTAGATGAATGGATAAACAGGATGTGGTGCATATAAACAATGGAATACTATTCATCCATAAGAAAGAAACAAATCCTCCCATTTGCAACAACATGGATGGAGCTGGCAGACATTATGCTCAGTGAAATAAGCCAGGCGGAGAAAGACAAATGCCAAATGATTTCCTTCATTTGTGGAGTATAACAATGAAGCAAAACTGAAGGAACAAAATAGCAACAGACTCAGAGACTCCAAGAATGAACTAGTGGTTACCAAAGGGGAGGGGTGGGAGAGGAAGAAGGGGAGTGAGGGGTATTATCTTTAGTACACATGGTGTGGAGGGGATCACGGGGAGAACACTAGCACAGAGAAGGCACATAGTGGATCTGTGGCATCTTGCACTTACGATCAGTGACTGCATTGGGGTACAGGTGGGGACTTGATAACATGGGTAAATATAGTAACCACATTGTTTTTTTTTCATATGAAACCTTCATAAGAGGGTATATCAATCAAACCTTAATAAAAACATTTTTTAAAATTATATGGACAAATATTTCAAAGTACATATAGTGGTCGAATGGATTAAGAAAAACCCTCTATATGCTACATACACGACTCACTTCAGATGTAAGGACACATAGACTGAAAGTGAAGGGATGGAAAAGATACTACATACAAATGGAAGCCAGAAGAAACCTGGGGTAGCTATTCTTAAAACAGACTTTAAAATAAAAACTGTAACAAATGAGGAAGGGCATTACATAATGATAAGGAATCAATCCATAGAGAGGATATAACATTTGTAAATATGCACCCACATAAAAGAGCACCTAATTATATCAAGGAAATGATAATTAATAGACTGGAAAAAAGAGAACTTGGGCCTGATAACCTATATTCACAGGGAAACTACAGTTTCAGACTAAGAAGTGCAGGTGCCACTACCATTCAAGTGGTTTGTCCCACTCCACAGCATGGCTGTTGGAAAAAAAGGCAAGAGGGCTTTCTTCACAAGTCATGTAACTATTTCCAGCATGGCTGAGGTATGCCAGCATCCAGGATGCCTCCCACATGCACCAGGGATGGCCCCGAACACCAAAGGGACAGGGCATATGTGATGGTGAGTGCCTGCCCCAAGGCATGTCGAAAGACTTGCCAGTCTGCCTTGTGCTGTCACGGATAACTGGTGGAAACCTGCCACCATACCAGAAGATACCCAGCAGCTCTATGGTGCCATCTATGTGATGAGGATGTAGGCCTCCTGCAAATTACCGGACCCCAACTTGCCGGCCATATGAGTGAGCCGTCCAGCTAAGCTACTCCCAAACTCCTGACCCATGGAAACCACAAGATACAATAAATGTCTAATGTAACTGCTGATTTTGGAGTAATCTGTCATGCAGTGATACGCAACTAATAAAATGACCAAAGCTGGTTTACCAGGAGAGAAATGTTTGCCAAAACCTATCCAATTGTAGGCACCTGGGACAGGTCAAAGCTGTCTAGTTGTAGAAGGAAAGCCTATCTCCACAGGGGGAACGGGTCCCATGTCCATTACATATTTGAAGAATATAAACAAACACTGGTTCCCAGCTCTTGTTACTAAAACCAAGTAGAAGTTTCTCAGTTGGAATGGTTCTTAAAACATTCTCAGCACATGTTGGAAAATATTTTAAGGGACTCTATTGGCTGGCAGGCTCCAGTCACCAAGTCCAAGTCTTCTCTCCACTGGGTTTCAAAGGCTGGTGCCAGTGAGCACGGCACGGGCAGAGCTGCCCTTTAGAGGCTGCAGCATGCCGACATTCTGACTTGGTTTCTGAGGCCACCTGTTCAAATCAAGCCCACTCACTACTGGTGCCTTGTCCCAACACTTACTTGCAAAGTAGCGCAGAGCACCATTGATTCTGTTCCTGCTTAAGCTCCTAACAAAGTGGCTGCTTCATAATCTTGCCTTCCCCAGCCCCCAAGATCACAGCAACCTGGATTCGTTCCGCCATCTGTAACGAGTGACCCCTAACTGAGTCATCAGAGCAGCCGTCAGCTTTTGACTTATACCGGTGCTCCTGCAGAAAATGAAGCCCAGGTGCCAGGGCTGGTCCTCTGCACAGCAGGGCAAACAAAACGGGGCCTCAGTCATCCTGCCCCTCCCTTCCCATAATGACAGGGAAGACCCCAGTTAGGGGTCCCGCCAGGGGAGCCCCTATGGCATGAGGAGAGGCAGGAGGCTGTGGCACAAGTCTGCCTGGAAAAGAGCCCCTTCCTGTCTCAGCTGTCCAAGTGGCTGTTTCCATACACATCTATGAAATAGTCCCACAAATGTGCCCCACAGCTGGGTGAGATACGAAGTGCGCTGAAATACGGCTCAGTCCCCAGAGAGATTACTGCGGGGGAGAGGGTTGGGGGGGAATCGACATGCATGACAACACTGCCTAGGACCGAGGGTGCAGGCCCCGTGAGCGCACATAACACGCAGCCCCATCGGGCCGTCTCCGCACCGCGCTCCATCTCAGTGGCCTGGCCCCATGAGCATCGCTAGCCCTGCTGCTCCAGGCATTCTGGCTCCAACTTGTCAGAGGAAGAAGGGCAGCACACTGCCGCTGCATTTACGGCAGCACGAGGGAGGGCACAGGAGGTTGAATCTGGGTACCAATCGCCCTGGAATCCTGAGTTTTGCTTTATAACTTCATTTCTTTCCCTAAGCGTGGGTTTAAAATACAAAAACAAAAGGTGTTCTGCTTGGGAAAAAGTCCCTCTTGGAAACTGCATCCTAGGTGGTGCTTCAAGATGAATCTTCATGTCAGTATGATAGGTAAGCATCTTGACCCTGTGGCAAAGCAGCCATTAACACCACGGTAGGAACGAGAACTTTGGAAACAGCCTCACCTGACACAGCACCGGGCTTGATGGTGCACAGAATACCTTCCCAGCCTGTCTTATTTGGTCCTCACATCAGCCTTGTGAGGTAAGCCACCAGGTAATGCCCTCTCCGTGCTACAGGGGAAAATGACTGGGTGCGATCCAGAGCAATTGCCATTGTAAATTTTAACTCTGCCCTTGCCAAAGATGAACTCTTAACCTATGGTGACTCTTGAGCCCTAGTAAGTTCTTTTCTCGTAATAGAGGAAAAACAGCAAGAGTGACGTGGGTAAAACATGCTGCCAAAGAAAAACCTCAGGAACCAGCCCCGTCATGCAGGAAACTTTCATATAAGCTATGAATTCTGCTAAGTAACTCCTGCTCAGCTCTAGGATCTTGGCTCAAAATCACTTCCTCAAGGAAGCCTTCTCTAACCTCCTAAGTAATAAACTCTTGTAGTTCTCTGTGCTTTCCCTCATGACACCAGCTTGCATTACGTGCGAGCCCTGGTCTCCATGAAAACAAGGGCCATGATGTTCTTTTTCACCATGATCTCCACACTATCCAAAGACCTCCGGGTGATTTATAAATATTTATTGAATGAAAATAATTAAAATACTTGGTATTATACTTCAGTTTCTTTTTGTGCAAAGAACAAATATAAAGTGAAAGGTTAAAAAAACGGATTGTTTTAAGAGTACAGATACCACAAAACAACAACCCAGATTCACTCATTCCTCAAATATGGTTACAGTTAGTTCCAAGGTGTTAAGTGGGAAAGAAGAAAGGGGGGAGAGAGATGAGGGGAAAGAGATAAGGGGGCAGGCAGGGGAGAGAAGGAGGGAACCATAATCAGAGTTCTCATCCTAACAAGCATAAACCCTACTGCACCTCCAACGATAGGGAAGCTGCCTGACATGCTAGGTTAGCATACTATGGATCATATGCATCAAAGCTACATATACAGGCACACCTCGCTTCATTGTGCTTTGCAGTTACTGCGCCTTTTAAAATTGAAAGTTTTTGGCAACCCTGTGTCACACAAGTCTATCGGTGTTATTTTTCTAACAGCATTTGATCACTTAGTGTGTCTGTGTCCCATTTTGGTAATTCTCACAATATCTCAAACTTTTTCATTATATTGGTTATGGTCAGTGATCTTTGATGTTACTGTCATTAGTGTTTGGGGGCACCACTAACAGTACCCGTATAAGGTGAACTTAATAAATGTATGTGTTCTGATAAATCCACCAACTAGCTGTTCACCATCATCTCTCTCTCTCCTCAGGCCTCCCTATTCCCTGACACAACAATATTGAAACTAGGCCAAGTTATAACCCTGCAGTGCCTCTGAGTGGTCAAGTCAAAGAAATTATCACATCGTTCACTTTAAATCAAAAGCTAGAAAAGATTGACCTTAGTGAGGAAGGCATGTCAAAAGCCGAGATAGATTGAAAGCTAGTCCTCCTGGCCAAACAGCTAAATTGTGAATGCAAACGAAAAGTTCTTGAAGGAAATTAAAAGTGTTAGTCCAGTGAACATACAAATGATAAGAAAGTGAAGCAGCCTTATTGCTGATATGGAGAGAGTCTGAATGGGCTGGATAGAAGATGAAACCAGCCACAGCATTCCCTTCAGCCAAAGCCCAATGCAGAGTAAGACTCTGACTCTTCAATTCTAGAAAGGCTGAGAGATGAGGAAGCTTCAGAGAAAGTTTGAAGATAGAAGAAGTGGGTTCATGAGGTTTAAGGAAAGAAGCCATCTCCAAAACATGAAACTATGAAGTGAAGCAGCAAGTGCTGATGGAGAAGATGCAGTGAGTTACCCAGAAGATCCAGCTGAGATAATTCATGACGGTGGCTCCTCTGAACAACAGATCTTCAAAGTAGATGAAACAACCTTCTGTTGGAAGAAAATGCCATTTGAGACGTTCATATGTTAGAAGGGCAATGCCTGATTTCCAGGCTTCAAAGGACAGGTGACTGTTGTTAGGAGCTACTGCAGCTGATGACTTTAAGTTGAAGCCAGTGCACAGTGACTGTTCTGAAAATCCTAAATCCTAGGGCCTTACAATTATGGCAGCTCTATCTGTGCTCCAGAAATGAACAACAAAATCTGGATGAAAGCACATGTTTACAACATGGTTTACTGAGTCTACTCAGCAAAAAAGATTCCTTTACAAATATTATTCATGCCTATTAACACAAAATTCATTCTGCAGCCCATGGATCAAGCAGTCATCTCAACTTTCTATTCTTGTTACTTAAGGAATACATTTCAGTAGGCTGTAGCTGTCATAGTTAATGTAACTCCAATGATGGGTCTGGGCAAAGTCCATTGAAAACCTTCTGGAAAAGATTCACCTTTCTGGAAGCCAGTAAGAACATTTGTGATCCATGGAAAGAGGTCAAAATATCAACATGAACCAAAGTTGGAAGAAGTTGATTCCAACCTTCATGGACGACTTTGAGGGGTTCAAAACCTCAGTGGAAGAAGTAAGAGCAACTATGGCGGGAACAGCAAGAGAACCAAAATTAGAACACGTGAAGCCTGAAGATGTGACAAGAGATTGCAACAATTCAGATAAAACTTGAAGGGATGAGCACGCACTTCTTATGGATGAGCAAACAAAGTGGCTTCCTGAGATGGAATTTGCTGATAAAAATGCTGTGAAAATTGTTGAAATGATAAAGGATTTAGACTTCTCCATAAATTTAGTTGATAAAACAATCACAGGGTTTGAGCGGATTGACTCCAATTTGGAAAGAAGTTCTATTGTGAGTAAAAGGTTATCAAGTAGCATCACTGCTACAGAGAAATAGATCATAAAAGAAGAGTCAACTGATGGGGCACACTTCATTGTTGTATTATTTTAAGAAATTGCCACAGCCACCCCAGCCTTCCACAATACCACCCTGAGCAGTCAGCAACCATTAGCATGAGGCAAGACCCTCCACCAGCAGAAAGTTTCCAACTCAATGACAGCTCAGATGATAGTTAGCATTCTTTAGCAATAGAGTATTTTAAACTAAGGCATGTTATACATTGCTTTTTTAAACATAATGCTACTGCACACCTAACAGACTGCAGTGGAGTTTAAACGCACTGGGAAGCCAAAATGCATTCCACTTGATATACTGCAGGGGTCGGAAACAAACCCACTATAAATCCCAAGTGTACCTATACTGCAGGTAACTGTAAACTAAATTTCTGAGGGAACCAACATGTGGGTAGCAGCAGTGACATCAGTGCTTGCATTTGCAAGCTTTTCAAAAACTAGTCAAAATAAGGACTGTACAGGAACTCACCTTTTTTTTTCCACCCAAAATAACAGTAATTTTTAAAGAAACATTTCAATGCAGACCTAAAATACAAACTTAGATCAAGTGTATCTGCAGAATTTGTACTGATGTTACTGCTCTTGTTCTAGATTGTGGTCATTTGTGCCTTTGCTTTCTTTCCTAAAATGTCTGGTTAGAGGATTACCAGTTCTGTTGATCTCAAAGAACAGTGATTTCATTGTTTGGTTTCATTGTTTTTGTTTTCTACATCATCATTTACCACTCTTTATGACTTCTCTTTTCTGCTTGCTTTGCAGTTTTTTTTCTTTTTTTTTGAGAGGGCATCCCTCATATTTATTGATCATATGTTCGTTAACAACAATAAAATTCTGTATAGGGGACTCAATGCACAATCATTAATCAACCCCAAGCCTAATTCTCAACAGTCTCCAATCTTCTGAAGCATGGTGAACAAGTTCTTACATAGTGAATAAGTTCTTACATGGTGAACAGTGCAAGGGCAGTCATCACAGAAACTTTCGATTTTGATCACGCATCATGAACTATAAACAATCAGGTCAAATATGATTATTCGTTTGATTTTTATACTTGATTTATATGTGAATCCCACATTTCTCCCTTATTATTGTTGTTGTTATTATTTTTAATAAAATGCTGAAGTGGTAGGTAGATGCAAGATAAAGGTAGAAAACATAGTTTAGTGCTGTAAGAGGGCTAATGTAGATGATCAGGTGTGTGCCTATAGACTAAGTATTAATCCAAGCTAGACAAGGGCAACAAAACATCCACGGATGCAGAAGATTTCTCTCAAAACAGGGGGGGTGGTGTTCTAAGCCTCACCTCTGTTGATCCCCAATTTCTCACCTGATGGCCCCCCTGTGACTGTGCCTGTCTTAGGTTGTTCCTCCCTTGAGGAATCTTACCCGTCTCTGGCTAACCAGTCATCTTCCGGGGCCATACAGGGAAATGTAAAGTTGGTAAGTGAGAGAGAAGCATTATTGTTTGAAAAGGTTAGCTTTTTACTTCTTTGCAGATTTATGCCCTGTGGCTTCTATGCCCAGCATTTGTCTTAAGTTATCTTTACCACTTGGAAGAATTATGACACTCGGTAATTTCTATATGAGGCACGAATTCTACTTAAGGGTTGTAATATGGAAGGAAGAAGAAAAGCTATAGAAGTACCAGACGGAAGAAAACATGGGAAGATTGATCATTTCTTTGACACATCTTCTTGTAGTGTAACATAAGCATGTATAGGTTTTAAACTACTAATTAAATTGTGTGCACACATTAACATAATAGGAATACAGCTACATAACCAAAGCAGACCTACAATTACCAGCCATATCCAGTGAAACCAAGAAAACCAGTTAGGCACCCTAGGCATTTGTGAAAACTTATCAATGATATGATGGATATTGTCTAACTGAATTTGAATAGTTTGAGAAAAATCAGACAAATTAAAACAACACATTCCTGGGAACTGTTCACATCCCATATGTTCTTTTAACAGTAGATAGTCTATAGTCCCAAGATTTTGGAGCGCTGCAACTTGCACTTCTCCTAATTCTTGGTTGAGTTCCGACAGTACAGATCCAGTCAAATTTGTTGTTTTAGTGTATGCACAGACCAGCTTAGATATCTCCTTCTTCATTCCAATGGCAAGTCCAGGAACCGGTGGGATGAATGCAGCTACAATGCAGTTTTCTAGTGTCTGAAGTCACTCACTCGAGCCCTTCTGTCTTTTCTAATAATCATTTATTTAGTGCTATAAGTTTCCCTCTATTTGTACTCTTGGCCCCATTGCAGATGGGTGCATTAGTAGTGAGATCATTAAATAAAGATCATTCTTTCCTCAGGAAAGGGTACCATGAGCATCCAACAGCTAAAATACATCAGGTTCTGAATTTACTCTGAGACTTACATAGACCTTCTCTGCTCCATTGTCTTGCTTTCTCTGCAGTCTCTCTCCCCACTGACACAAGGCCCAGTGGTAGGCTCAGCGCCCTGGTCTGTTAGTACCCACCACTGACTGACTACAATTCCTGCCATTTCTTTATTTTAATTTTTGAGAAAGTCTAATTGATTAACAGCTTTGTATCAGAGGTTTTAGCTAAGATTCAGTTAGTTGTGGCCAGGATACAGGGTCAAACAGTATATATTACATGCAATTGTCCTTTCCAGAGCTAAGTGAGATAGGTCAGGGGATCTCTTTGCAGGCTAGCCATTACTCTCAATATGGAATTCATTTGTGGTGAGGTGCAGAAAAACCTTTTTAAAATCAGCACCTTCAGCAGATCTGGAAGTGGACCATGAAGAAATGGCACAGTGACCTCATTTTGTCTGGAAATCTCTTCCAGCATATCTTAAACACTGCCCTTTCCCAACCCGGCTTAACAAATAACTTTTCACAAGACCTACTGTGCCTCTGCTCAGTTGCCTTAGTTATAAATGAATGCAACTGTAAAAAGTAAGATGTGGGGTGGTCGACCAGGTGGACACAGGGACAATCCTACATCCCTATACACTAGCTGCTTGTCTCCCCTGAGGCCCACTCTCTTCCCCAGCACACACACACAACTGAAGACAATTTGTCTGGAAGAAGGCAGGACAACTTGGACTCTTGCAAAACATGATACCCAAGTTTCTTGATTGCTATGGTTGCCCTTATATTCTCAGACAAGCATCTTTCGTTGATAAGGCATCAGACAAAAATGCTTAATTTTACCTAAAAATCATGACTTTTGAGTGTTTAAAGAGATCACACATGCAAGAAAAAATATTTGAAATGTGTGCCATTTTGAAAAGAATCGGGAGATGCCACTTTCAGATAAAAGATTTGAATTTAAGCTGTTGCCTCTGCCTGCAATAGTAATAATTCAAGGTTTCGAAATTTCGGCAAAACACTAGTGTGCTGCTCCAAGATTCCTGGAATTTAAGGAAATTTTATTGTACATGAAAATCAGAAAATATATAGCAGAGCCTCCTACAACTCGACTTCAGAGAAAAGGATCCACACAGGGTTGAAATAATCCCATGGGTACATGAGGACAGGTAAAGTGAGGGGAGTCTACAAGCACCGCCCCCCACCCCCAATCCGAGACGCGGAAGACAAGGCGTGTTAAAAGGTAAGACTCCTTGTTCGAAAAGACAAAAAGGAATTATCCTGGTTAAAATAACTCCTTTCCAAAAATGAAGCCTAAACCCCAACTTCCTTTGTAGTGTACAAAGAGCCCCTATGTTTTGCTGTTAGTGTATAAACATTTAAAAATTCCAATACTCACATTTCCGGGAAGCGGAAAGAAGAACGGAGCTTTAGGAGCTCAGCTGCTGCTAAGTGCCGCGTAGGCCACACACGAGGGTCCCAAGTGTCTTCGGAAAGGGTTTGCCCTCTGCCCCACCGTTCTCACCTTACAGAATTAAAGGGAAAGATTTGCCAAAACAAAATGAAGGGAAACACCACCAGCAAACGGAAACACCACCAGCAAACCCAAACACCAGCCCGCCGGTGGCGCACACTCGCCAGGCGGTTACTGCTGCCGCCCGCTCCCGCGCCCCGCCTTTCCCCGCAGCCGCGGTCCCCGCGCCCCCGCCGCCCCGTCAGCACCCCGGGGGTCACGCCAGACAGGCGCGCGGGGTGGGGGTGGGGGGAGCGGTAAAACTCCAGCCTTTGCAGTATTTGGTGGCTCCTAGGAACTTTGACTTCTCCAGGGAGCTGTTTTCCTTCTGGTGGTTCCAGGGATTTATTTTGCTTATTGCAGTGAGAACACTGGGTTAGGGTAACTGCCCGGTTCATTTCTCCCAGCACCAGAACTTGCCAATGAGAATACAGGTTGGTATTTCTTTCTGTGTAACTTGAATGCTAAATGAACAAATGCATGGTAAAGCCCTCTAGTATCAAGGCTACACTTTCACTTCCCACAAAAGCCAACTGCACCAAGAGAGGCCCACTTTCGACCAACTGCCCATCATAGGCAACAACACAGGCTCTTAGTAGACAGTTGAACTGAAAAACTGTATAGCGCACCGAGGAAGACAGTACTTAAGAGGCAGGCAAATTGCTGGACCGCAAAGTGTTTGTTTCCTCATCTGTAAAAGGGGGATGTTGACGATACCTGCCTTCATGGAGGAGGAAATGAGTTAACACAGATTGCCTCAATATTTGTTTGAACTTGCTATTAAAAAGATGACTTTCTTCCTCCTTTCAAAAAAAGAAAATATCTAATTAAAATCACATGACAGAGTCCCAAAGCCAGTATACAATTCTTGAGAGCTAACTCTGCAACATAAGCATGTTTATTTGAACAAGGTATCAGTTGGTGACAAATTCTGAAAAGCCACCAACAGCAGGAAGCCAACTCCCTTTAAAGAATAAAAATACCGAAACATTCTGCCCCCCTGTACCTTGGGTAGTGACTAAGGCTGAACCCAACTAATTCCTTTGAATACTTCATCAAAAATGGGTATCTATATCAAGCCATCATTTTCTATCAGTATTTTTACTTAAAAGCAGCTGTGGTACTAAAATGTTTCCCCTCACCAGTCCCTGCAGCCTTGCTCCTGTTTCACCAGCGCCTCTAGAGGGCAGTGCAGCAGAAAAAACACTTGCCTCCGGCTGGCACGAAGGCCTAAGATGAGGTTTAAACCGAGTCACCACTGATGGTCACCAAACACTCCGCCCTCCTGTGTGAGTCAGTCTCGTTGAACAAAAAATACCAACGTTGAAAGTGGCCTATTTCAAGGATGGAAGGGAGACCTTGGGGCAGGAAAGGAGGGTAGAGGGAGAGGATTTTCTAAGGAACTGACATCTTAAACTGCCCACGTGCTTTATACACTTTTGAACGTGTGTATAGTTCACAATTAAAACTACTGCTTTAGGAATGCGTTGTATGGGCACTCAGCCGGGGTTATTTTTCCTAGAGGATAAGAAGGAAAAATTGGGGAGAACAAAAGGTGCCCGACTCACCTAGTGAAATTGTCACACTGGGAATGTGTCCTTGGGTATCTGCAAAAGCTCATCCCACCTCCTGTGACTTTTTATTGGTGTGTTACTGTCATTGTTTTCATATTATCATAAATAAAAACACACAAACATTAACTGACAACTTCAACTTTTAATAATGGAAACAACTCACCATTCAGGAGACAATTTTAGGGAAGAAAAATCTTCCCTATAAAAATAAACTCATCAAAATTATAAATATTATAACTTTTTACTTCTGCGATTTCAAATGCTCCCCTGCAATACTACCCCCTTCGTTTAACATCGTTCCTGTACCATCACATGCTGAAGAGACAACAGTATTACAGCAAAGCTTAGTTTAAAGCAAGAATTTGTACAATGATTTTCTAAAAATCTTTGACCTTCAATGGTCTTTCTTCTTTTACACATTAAAAATGCTGCTGCAGTAACCAGTGTTTGGGCCAAGACATGAGTCTTCAAAGAACCATGTACTGACGGAATTCAGTACAGCACATTTTCCAAACTGCAACCTGTAGTGGTCACACGACAAGGAGCAAGGGTCTGGGGGATATACATGAGGACCCCTATTTCAATCTACTTCAAGTAAAAAAAAGAAAAAAAATTCACAGATACCCATCAGCTACTACTTTAGGTTCTAACAGTGTCTTAATCTGAGAAACAAATGCTTCACAAAACATAAGCTTACTGGGATAGGTAATTAAAAGACCAGGTGTTTGGTAACAGTATCCTCAAACCCAAGCCGGTCTGAATAATAAAACCAGTATGAAAATCATGAAGCCATTCCCTGAACAAATAAAGTGTTGGGTGACAGTATCACTAAAACCTCATCAATGCACTACAAAAAAGTTACATGGAGAATTTAACTAGATGTGCCATACCATACATATTTTATAACTAGTCCTACTTTTTTCTTTCCAAGTCGCCTTAAAAAAGCTTAGGAAGATACGATTGTCTCAGTTCCGGGGCGGCACAGCATAGCCAACACTCTGTGCCTCCAACAAGATGGGTGTTCCCTGGAAAGTCGGAAGAGTCGCCGGAGGGAAACGGAAACGCTGCACAAGGCACAGTTCCCTTAGGAGGCTAAGAACCGAAGCACCTTGGAATTTCAAAAAGAATCCATTAGGTGTCCCCAAAGTGTTAACAATTCCTTGGGAATTTATAAACAAAAAACATCTAGACAAAAAATAGACTGTAAGGCCCCTCTAGCGCCACAGCACACCTTTCCTGTTTTCAGATGAACTGCTGCACAGAAGGCGGTTAACCCGCTTAATTTAAGATAGGCTTCTATCGCACAGGCATTTCTTTGGTTGGCAGGAAGGTGCACTTTTGTTACAACGTTTCCATAAAGAATCCCTCTGCCGTGGTCAGCCAGGTAGGCGGGCTGTCCTCCCTCACTGTCCTCCTTCCAGCCCAGTGGGAGGTCCTGATGGCACTAGGGCTTTAATCCGTATTACATATCATATAATATGTTGCACATTATGTAGGAAGAGACTTCAATTTGTGAGCGAGAGGGAGAAGGAGAGGGGGAGGGGTGGACGAAGGGAGGGAAGAAAAAAGGAAAAGAAGGGAAAGGACGGAAGTGATTGTCACAAACGTGTGCTGTGAGCCCTTTACCTGACAAATCTCCCAGCTAACAATGGGCAAAACAGCTGTCCCCTACCCAAAAAACTCCTTTTCAACTTTGAAAACAACCTCAGGGGGAGAAATTATTAGCAGGACTTAGCAACCGGTCAGTGCCCCACCGGCCTGGACGTTGCACCACGTGACCTTGCACCCGGAAGGCAGGACACGGGGCTCTGGGCCCCAAGCAGGCGGCCCGGCAGCCTGGGTCTGTCTGGGTGTGCGACACCCACCTGCCAGAGCACACCCAGCACCGGCCAGTTGCAGGTGGGCGCCCCTCCTGCTGGTCTAGTCCTTGGTCTAGTCCTACTCTCTGTGGCTGTTCCCACGTATTACTCACCAGGAAATCAAACAATACTACAGTGGTTAAACCTCTCAAAACTGAATGCTTTTAACTAATTTACCAGCAAATACACCTTTCTCCTCTACCTCATCACCAAACCACCTTTCCTGAAGTCCCCCACCCTCCACTCACACCTTCTTCCAAACTTGCTCTTTACTTTCTTTGTCAAAATCTTCCAAAATCCTTCACAAATTCCTCAGAGTTCCTGGCTTTTTGTGCCTTTCAATTCATGTGGATCGTTTCCTGACATTTGGAAAACAACGAAAAACCCAACAGGTAGTTTCAACATAGGACAAGTATTCAGATAGATTACTTGTAAAGCTTTTAACAAATCATTTGTACATCCTTAAGCTTAACATCATCACACAAAGTAACTAAAAGAGAGTAAGTGGGGCAAAACCCAGTGCCCATGCTTCAAAGCCCTCTGGACCGCTCCGGAGGAGACTGCAGACTCAGCTTGCAGAGGGGTGGCGCAGGCTGTCACAGGGCAAGCCGACGGCCCCACGTGCTCCCTGGCAGGGTTTGGGGAACTGCATCTAGAGGTAACAAAGGGGAAAACCCTAGCATCACTGGGCAAGGAGACAGCCCTCTGAGGAGAGAGGCATTGGCTGCTGGCTTGTACACAGGTCCTGCGTCCCTGGTGGCAGGGAGCCCCACGCTTTAATCAGTTTTCCACATCTCACTGAGAGCTTCTTCCAGCTTGTGTCTGTAGGCCGCGTAACGCTTCTTCAGGTTCTGCAGCTGCTCGTCTTCTTCCTTGTCCAAGATCCGCAAGAAATTTTGTAGTTCTGGAAGGCTGAAGGCTTCCCACTGTGTGAAAACACAAAAAAGGATGCCAGGTGTTTAAGCCAATGCCAGGCCTGGGAGTGCTGGCCAGGAGCACAGGGACGCGTGGCTGGCCCTGCTGGGCAGGCAGGTGCTCAGGGCCAGCGGGTCAGGAGCCCTGGATTAGAGGGCCAACCTCCCAGCCCTACCACTCCCTGATTCCCACTCGGGCTCCCTCCAATCGCCCTGCTCCCCTCCTCCCAGTCTCCAAAATGACTCTCACTAAAGCCAATGTACTTCCATGTGTCCCTACGTCCATTAGAATCTTTCGCTTCTGATTTGACCCCCAGAGTCTTTAGAAACCACTTCTCACTCCATCGTCCCTCTACATGGAGTCTTTACTATCACTGCCTCTTTCTCAACTCCTACAATCTTTTTTTTTAATAATGTTTTAATTCTAAAAAAACCTGGGATCCCACTCCTAAAGAGATTACTTTTTTTTAAGGTATCATTGATAGACAATCACATAAGCAACATTATGGTTACTACATTCCCCCCATTATCAAGTTCCCCCCACACACCCCATTGCAGTCACTGTCCATCAGTGTAATAAGATGCTATAGAGTCACTACTTGTCTTCTCTGTGCTATACTGCCTTCCCCTGGCCACCCCCCCCCCCTACATTATGTGTGCTAATTGTAAATGACCTTTTTTCCCCCTTACCTCTCCCTTCCTGCCCACCCCGCCCCCAGTCCCTTTCCCTTTGGTAACTGTTAGTCCATTCTTGGGTTCTGTGAGTCTGCTGCTGTTTTGTTTCTTCCGTTTTTGTTTTGTTCTTATACCCAACAGATGAGTGAAATCATTTGGTACTTGTCTTTCTCCGCCTGGCTTATTTCACTGAGCATAATACCCTCTCGCTCCATCCATGTTGTTGCAAATGGTAGGATTTGTTTTCTTCTTATGGCTGAATAATATTTCATTGTGCATATGTATCACATCTTCTTTATCCATTCATCTACTGATGGACACCTAGGTTGCTTCCATTTCTTGGCTACTGTATATAGGGCTGCGATAAACATAGGGGTGCATGTTTTTTTTGAATCAACTCCTACAATCTTAATCACCTCCTAGGCAACTCTCTAATTGGCCTGTTTTGCTCCATCTCTATTTCCCCCTAGTATTAACCACCATCATCTTCTTCTGCATCCCTGGAACAGTCTCCTGCGTAGCATGCCCACTCCACTCTTAACACTGCCACTCTGTTCAATCCACTCTTAACACTGCCACTCTGTTCCCCAAACAGTCAGCCTGAATATGCTGTGAAATGGAAGCTGGGGCATGACCCTCCCTGCTCAGAATCATTTAGTGTCTTCCCCTAGTTGTTCCTGCTTAGTCTGAAAGACCCTGACTTCTCTACCTTCATTTCTCCCATGCTGTCCCTCCACCTGTTTCCCTAAGTGGCTTTGAATATGTTCTCTCTTCCACCACTTTACCTGGCAAACTCCTACTCAACCTTCAAGTCTCAACTTAAGTGCCATTATCTCTAAGAAGCCTCCCATGATTTCCTCCCCTGCCTCCTGTAGGACTAGGTCTATTAGACGCTCTCACCAAGCACTGGTAGCCCTGATCACAAAAGATTTAAGTATTGTCGTGACCATTCTCTTTCACCTACAACTATGCACTTCTCACTCTCTGGGCTTTGCCTCTTCCCCTAAGTCTAAGTTCTGCTTCTCCAAGAGCATCTGGTACTTAGCAGGCACAAAATAAGTGCTTGGGTTTTTTTAGCTTTTAAATTAAAGCAGTGAATGGCAAGAAGGGTATTTGGCATCACCTGGAAGGGTTGGTTTTCATTTAAGTACATATGTTCCCCTTCCAAAAGGGAGCCCTGGGTCCTGAGCTGAGAATCATTGCCCTGGCCAGGAACAGTTTCTGTGGGGGAACTCCTGGGGGGTAGGGAAAAGGCTGGGGATAACCTAAGGTTAAGCAAATAGAGGAAACAGAATGAAACCACCAAGTGGTCTCGGTGTGAGAAGGCTCCTGGGAGATGAATTCTGACCTGGTTATTAAAGAAAATAAGAAACAGGGAGGTAGGAGATAAAACTTTCTACATCAGAAAATCCCATCAGCTTTTAGCAATTAACTATTTTTCACAATGTTCTCCAAAATAAAGGGCATTATAAAATATCATGTCATTCCCGCTCCCTGATACCTATGTAGAATTTCCTCCCTCGATTCAGTTAACTTTGAAACAAACATGAACACCTTACAGAGGTCCAATAAAGCAGTTCAGAACATCAAACACAATGGAAAGTAAATGCCCAAACTAGGCTGACATGACTCCCTCACACACAGTGTAGCTCTAATTGCAGTATTTGAAAGACCAGTACCAAGAAAATAACAAGTACAAGAAAAATAACATACAGGCAAGACTACACCACTGTGTCTGGCCTACTTTCAGAGGGAATGCTGCCATGTGCCAAACTAAAAAGCCAAATCTTTTGCACCCAGCTTTCTTCCCAAAATGAGTGCATTTTTCAAACTTCAAAACATCAGAATAAAAAGAAACTTCAAATATGTCCAGAATCGCCATCTTCCTAAAATTCCCTAAAGTTTCAATTTACACTGACGATATAAACATAACATTCACAAAGCATATTTATGTACATTTCTAATTGGTGACTCAAAACCACTTCTGAAAGTCTTTACTCCCTCTTCACAGATTCTAAAACTGAGGACTGAAAAGGTTAGATGATTTACCCAAGGTCATGCTCCTAATCTAACAAGCACAGGAGGAAACAGAGTCCTGGCTTTCTAACTTTTATCCTGCAAACTCTATTCACTGCATCACACATGTTCTACATGGACAATTCATACCATTTCCTGTTCCAGACATTAGACTGAGACCAGAGCTTTTGCAAGTACTCAAGTGTCATTTAAAGTTGACACCTGATCTAGAAGGACAGTCCAAAGTGCTTTTTTCCTCAACCAAACTGGCCTAAATACAATCCTCCCTGGAGAGAAAATGGCAAATGATGCATATATAAACATAATTTCTTAATCATTTGGGCGAAGAGGAAAAAAAGATTCTAGAAAATTAAATGTCTTTCGTGGTGAAGAGATTCCTTTTCCTTTCCATTCCCTTTAGAACAGATTAGCCCAGGGACTTCTGTTAATAACAAACACACAGAGAGTGTTACGTTTCAGCTGGATTGGAAGTTGGATGTAGCTGGTTGAAAATGACTGGCTGGAGAGCAAGTAAAAAATTTTATTCCCTCCCACATGGGAGAATGTAAAAGTGTTATAAAAAAATTATACTGTAATGGGGTATGTGAAGGGGGGCTTAATAATATGGGCGTATGTAGTAACCACAATGTCGCTCAGGTGAAGGGAATACACCCGTAGCCCTTAGAAATGGCAACAATGTGAATTCAAAAAGGATGCACAGGTACAATGCCTGTGTTTCTTGTTTTCCTTGAATGCTATCTGAAGTTCACTTCAGATCCCATCACAGTCACCAAATGTGTTAACCAACAAAAATTTAACTCAGTAAATTTAATGACCAAACTGGCTTTTATTCACTGATTCATGAATCAGGCTGCATCCCATCTAGCAACAGATAGGAGCTCCAAAGAACTCAAGAAAAGGTTTTTAAAGGTGGAAAAAGGAAATTACTAGCAAGGAATACCTTAAAAAAAAAAGAATTATAATGTGGGCTAACTTTGGGTTCATTTCTGACGATGCAAAAACACACAGAAAGCTGTCCTCCTTAGATCACCTCTCTTCTTCCCATGAGGACAGACAGAGATGCATATACACATTCTCTTCCCCAGCCCGCTTCCTCCTCCTCCTCTTCATGGCACTCCCTAGACTGGAGCAATAAAACAGGACCAGCGGCTCTGTAGAATTTAAAGCAAGAATGAACAACCACTTACCTCTCCAATTTCATGTTCACGAAGAACAAAACTAAGTGTGTCTGTTCTGGGCCCTGCTACCAAACGCAGGTAGAGTGGGTGTTCCCGGTCCGAGAGCTTGCAGGCGTAGACTGGAGAAGGACACAAGCAGCCCATCACAATCACCACTTCAGCATCCCCTAGACCACACACCCTTCACCGCCCTTCCCATCCCTTCCTCCAGATCAAGGCAATGGTCCGTGTCACCCCAGCCATCAGGTCACCATCCTCCTCCTGTGACCAATAAATAGCCCCCAGTGGGATGAGGGCTGATCTATATGAATTCCGTTCTATCTGCCCAATATAAACTGTGTTTTGCTTAAAAAGGAAGTAATTGTCAAGAATGAATTTAAATGGGTAGTAGTCCCAAATGTACTTACCATTCATTCTACTCCTTTTAGAAAGCAAAATAAGAAACTTTAAAAAAAAGATCTGAAACACCTTTAAAAACAGTAAAAATATACCATCCAAAGACCATGACAACAGAGTACTAGGAGCAAATCTCTGCAGATCAATGTGGAATTCGCAGCTGCCAACAAACCAAGTAGAGAGAATACAAGCTCTGGCGGCTCTAAGCACAACTCCGGGTGTCTCGGGCTGCGCACACACAGGTGCTGGCACCGCCTGTAGCGTTGGAAGATTTGCCAGCATGAGGGTATTATTTCAACAGGACACCTTTACTGTCAGATTGTGCAGCTGAAGTCCAGGAGAGCAGGCAAAGAAGCTGATAAAAATGCCATCTGAGCTTATATTACATTGGCCCTTTTGGATATAACTCCATTGTAGGTGCTCATTTCCCTGGAGATGTAAACTTCCCCCATGGTGCTAAGCCTGCGGCCTCCTGGGGTAGGAACCTTGGCGGATTCACCTTTGTATCCCAATGGCCAAGCCCACACTATGTGGCCAAAAAAATGTATGCACACTGGCACCTAGTGGGTTTCATCTCCACGCAACTGAAGGACATTCCTACCATGTCAGGTTAGTGTATTTTCTCCTACAGCTGCTTTAGGCTTTACCCAGAGAATCTAGACAAGTTCAATAGCTGACTGCTCCCTCACACACACCAGTTTCAAAGTAGCACTTAGTGAATCACTTAATCATACTGCCCACCATCAGTATCAATTTCTACTGGAGTACCTGACCTGGAATATCTTCTTCAGTCTCATTGATCTTTCCTGTCCACTGACTGTGGGTATTAAGTCCAGACAGGCAGACCCCAGATGAAAATGTTATTTATCCTCGGTTCATGTGCCTCTGGGGGGCCTGGACGACAAAATGCCCCTGTGTAACAGCTAAGGAGACAAGCTAAGGACACAGGAGAACCCCAGCCTGTGGTCGTTCACCTCAGTAAGTCTGAAACACGCAGTAATACACATGCATCTCCCCATCCTCAAGGTCTCAGAGAACACAAGTCCCAGGCACTCCATGTTCAGATGCATATCACACGTACACATGCTATTGAAAACCACACACAAAGGCATTCTTTTTCGTCCTAAAGAACATTAAAATCAAAGTTACCCCCTGTGCGCATCACAAAATTCTCCATAAAATGTCTATCACACGTGGATGCCTCTGAGCATCTCAGATCCAAAACTGTCCAACTCAAAAATATGGGCAGCAAGGAAACACTAAGTGCATGCCATTGATCACTGTGGCTTCCAGAATCTGTCCCTGGGCTCTGACGTAACTGAGAAAGTTACACCCATCAGCCTGCCTTCTGCTACTGAGGACAAAGATATAAAGGCAGAGACCACTTTAATTTTCAGCATGGCAGTGTTACCTTGGTCTTCCCTATGACAACGCTTATAAAGTGCAAACTTGGTGGGGCTCTCGGTCACAAGGAACTTTTTGAGCAGGGCCTCAATCACCTCCCCGACAGTGTTTGCGCTGCTGATGTGAAGTGTGTTCATACAGCCGCTGCTGCTGGGAGCAAGTTTTCCAGAGCTTGGAGAAGTTTGTGAAGGTCTGCAGAGTTCCATCTGTACTTTAATGAAGCCAGTGTAAATCCCATTTGAATTCTGAAGCGGGAAGAAAAGCACACACTTAGCTGGGCTGAGTGGCATTCTAGGAGCAGATCAAAACCACAGCAAGGGAAGGAGAGACATACTTTATCACGTTCCTGCCTCTTACTGCTCCGTTGCAGAACTTGACTAAAAGTTGCCCCCCAAGGGAATGGCCGCAGGTTAGCACACCCTCAAAGCTCTTCCAGAGGCAGGGTGTGCAGGGCAGATGGGGTGGCTGGGCAAGCCTCCCGGGCTGTGGCTGCCAAAGTCCAGTTCATGCCACTGAAGCTGCATGTGAAAGGTCAGGGGCCCCCTGGTGAGGTCAAACCCACTGGAGCAGATGCTAGCCCAACCCCAAGACTTACGACAGCTTAGGGGATACGTCTGGGCTAACTGCTCAAAGGGATCCTGTAACTGACTACCAGCCATATACAAAAAGGGAAGGACAGTTAGGACTCTGAAATACCCAAGTCAAAAGGGAGCAGACAGGAAGAAAACAAGGTCTTCTCCTTCCTAGTGTCAAGTACGCTCAGTCCTGGATCACCAAGTCTGCTTAAGCTTTGTTATATAGCATATACCCTGCGCAGCATGGGATACCTGACGACACGTTCCTGTCATCTCGGGCAACAATATTTTTAAAACAAACTGAAGTTACAATGTGAACTATACATATTAAAATACAAGAATTTGTCTTTTTTAACACCACATTTATGTCTCCTATGTATACATGTATTTTAACAACTTTGAGTTATAATATTTATACAATAAACTGCATATATTTAACCTCCCAAATTTTATAAGTTTTGCCCTTTTCTTAATTGAAAGTAGAATTACTATTTCTTAGTTGCCAAAAATAGATAATGGTTTTTTTGTCTTCACTTTTTCTTTTGACATTCAGTATATTTAGAAAAAAAAATGTATTCTAAGGCTTTATTAAAACAAATCTTCAGGTTTAAATCATTCCAGCTATAAATGACAGAATTCTAGAACATTAAAAACCTCCTTTATGATTATGCTTCCTTTCCACAAGATCAACTCACAATAGTAATTCACTTGTTCATTCTTATGGGAAGCTTTACAACACTTACATTTTTTATTTTTGAAACAACGTGGAAGCTTACTTAAATCTGTTTAAATCTCCATGGGGAAGGGGGAAAAAGGCCACGGTAAGTGTAATATATCTCCTTGGATGAAGACTGTGTTTGAAAAAGGAGAAATACCACTTGGGAATAATGAAGAATACTCTTGGGATCATTTGCCCCTCCCCACCCTTTTGGGGGACTCCCACTGGGAAGGGAGCCTTTATCCCAAGGGCTTATACTTAAAAGCTCCTCCCCAGGACAGAGAAGACAAGTAGTGACACTGTGGCATCTTACTACACTGATGAACAGTGACTGCAATGGGGTATGGGGGGACTTGACAGTATGGGTGAACATAGTAACCACAATGTTTTTCATGTGAAACCTTCATAAGAGTGTGTATCAATGATTACCTTAATAAAAATTTTAAAAAAGAGAAAAATTTAAATTTAAATTTAAATTTAAATTAAAAAAGCTCCTCCCCAAGAGTCACAGAACTCGGTAAGGCCTGTTCTAAACAAGTCATCCCATCCTTTGCTGAACTTTTTTTGTCAAATACAGTCAAAACAGACTAAGAGGCAGGAGTCCCAGGGCCCTGGAAACTGGCACCAAGGGATGGATGGCAGGTGCCTCGAGGAACGTCACCAAATGGGTGGGCAAGGTAGACTCCAGTCCGATTTAGAGACACATGAGTTCTCTAGGCCCTGATGTGGGCTCTCCTCTCGTGTCATCAAACCCTCCTTCCCACACCCTCACTCCCCACGGAGGTTCCAACAGGGTTGGTACCATGTTGTAGAGCCTGAAACAGCAACTTGCAGGGAGGTAAATATATAATCTCTTCGTGCACACTCACCAGCTGAGAAAACCTTAGCTCAATTATCCTCCCATCCATCGGCACGCTGTCCTTTTCCTGGCACTTCCAAGTTTATTCCCACAAAATGAAACTTACCTAAGGCCTTATTAGAATCTGAATTACCACCTATATGTTGGGACAGGCAATGATTATACTTAATGCTTAAAATCTTTTGGTGGGGGGGTGGAGTCACAAAATCTTTCATGATAAAGTTTTAAGGAGTGTTGTTCACTGATTTTGAGATATCTTAAAACAGCTTGAATTTGAAAGCTACAGAAATACTCCATTTCTCTGCCCTGCATACCCTTGACCGCTAAATTTCTACAAATGCTATTAAGAGATTTTAAAAACATATCTATTATAGTACCAACAACGTGCATTTGCAACCTACAAGGTATTATTACAGGTGCCTCCTTACCAAGGTCATCTTCAACTTGTCGGTGACAGCTAAGTTGTATTTATGGACTTTCTCTTTGATTTCCTCTTTGCTGAGGTAATTGTGAGTTTCCTTCTCTTTATCCACATCCTAGAAGAAAAACAAGCCATGCCACACATGAGCAATCATAGGGGGAAAAAATGCAGATAAGCCAGGATTCTTTCCACATTCTGCACAAGAACAACTAGGGAGCGATTACCTTGAAGCACACCCTCTGTCTCTCTTCCCTCTCACTTTCAAACTCCCCAGCCTCATCCACCAAGTATCATTCTCATTCCTTCAGACTACAGTCTTCCTCGGGAGTCTATCAAATAAAACTAATTTGTCGGCAGCTAAAAGCAACACTTCATTAATTATTATGTTGTAAAACTGTTGTTGCCAAATTTCCCTTCTGCAAAAGCACTGTTCCTTAAGTGCCCCTGTAAAACCGACCAAAGCAACATTTGAAGACATACCAAAAGTTTCTTTCTCTTCAGCAAATTCTATGAACTTTATGGTCTTTATAGCTTTACAATATTTGTAAGCAAAAGGTATGGCAATTATTGAGTGTTAACTGGCACTAACAACTGACCTGTCAAATTATACACAAGTCCAGAGGGATTTACTTTCCAAAGACTTCCCCTACCACCCCTCTCACCCTCTTACCCTCCACCCCTCGGGTTCACCCACCCCCACCTCCTCAAGCTCTGGAGGGTGGCTACCAACCCCTCTCACCTCTGTCAAGAACTCACTAACGGTTCAGTCTGACGCACACGCATGACCTTATGCAACGGCTGCTCTGTGAGCACAGAGGGCCAAACCTCAGAGCACGGTGACCCCGCAAAGCCAGTACACGAGGCACCTGACTTGTATCACATTTAATTCTCACAACAGCCTAACCAAGCAGGCGTCCTTCCTCCAGTTTCCAGAGGAGATCAAGTTCTAAGTAAATTAACCTGCCAAGAGAAACTTGACTGTTCCATGGGAGCGGTAGAGCGACTGAAGCCTGACCCCGAGGCCCACCCACCCTCAGTGACTCTGACGGTTTCATGACATGGCCACGTCCTTCCCCACAGGAGTTCCTGATTATACCTCACAACCAGCATCCCACGTTACAGACAGGGACACTGAGGATCACAGAGGTCAAGGGGCTTGTCCAGGGACAACCAACCATTTTAGGGGACCAAGCTCACTTTTAATCCAGGTCCTCTGTGTTGTTTTCATAAATCGAAAGGTCCCCACCCACTCCCATGTGGATGTTTGAAAATTTAAAAAGGCTACATGATCAGATTCAAACTTGAGCAGCAACTCAGAAAAAATAAAGGGGCTTGGCAATCTTCAAAACAAAGAGGAAGAGCAATTAAGATCAGATGATTTATCGCCCAAAACAAAACCTTTGAAAAGGTGCCTCTTTTCCAGCCAGACATACCACAGCATCCTCACAGTGGAAGACTATCCAAGTGGGCCTTTGTTCCCATGTACTCACTGAGCACTAGTGTTTTATATCCATTAGACAACCCGGCATGAACATTTTAAGAGTATAAATGGCTCTTGATCCATTCAGGTCTCAAGTTATTTGATTTTTAGACACTGACAGGAGTGTACTGACTAAGAACTGTCTCAGTAGCTTTGCTGTTGCAGCACTGCCCTAGTGATGTCTGAAGGGTCAGTACACAGCATCTCATTCCCGAGCTTCGGGAACAAGCCTCCAAGTCCCTTGGGAACGTTCCATCTGCCAGTGTAAAACCCCAAAGCAATCTGATTTTTGGTGTCATTGATATGGAAAAAAAGAAAGGCTGTAAATTAAACTATGCAGAAGTTTCGATGACTCTTTCCAAGGAAATTTAAAGCATGTATTACATCTCTTGCTTGCCCTGTTCTTTCCAATCCAGTCAGCTACAGGCCACAGCTGCAGAGGAAAATGAAACAGTCTTTGTCTCAACATTCATTTTGCAGCATGAACTGTCCAAAGACTACTCAAAGCATGTAAGAGACATTCCGTTTCACAGGTGTGGGAAGTGACACTGGCAGGGGAAAGGGTGCTGTGGGAAGTGCCCGATGCCAGCAAGCCCCGGGCTGTAGTCCCAAGTCTGTCCTCAGCTTACTGACCCGAGTGGGCACCCTCATTTCCATCAAACACAGGGACTAGAGCAGGTTGTCCCAAAGGTGCTTCCTGGCCTAACAGGATAATTTTGCAAAGATTTGCTCTTACTGGTGTGACCAAGGGGGCGACATGCTTCCTTCTGAAGGACTGAGGGAGCCACCGGCTCACCAGGAAAGGGCACAGTATTGTAGCAGACATCTGCCCTTGGGGCTGACCACTTGGATAAAAAGCAAGAAACGTAAGAATGAAGAAGGGGAAGGGGTGAGAGAGCGATTAAGAGCAGAGAGAAGGGAAAGTCAGTTGGTCAGCTCCTTGCGGCAGGTCTGGTGCTGCTGGGCATCCTCCTGAGGCCCCCACGGCAGCATTCCCAGATGCCTGGGGACAGCCAAGGAGCAAGCCTGTCAGGAAAGGAGCCTTCCCTGGATCAGCACACATGGATAACTGACACTTGCCTGTGTGACTATACTTCTCAGACATTAAAACCCAAGGAAACTGCCTGGGGCAGTAACAGAAACGACTTGTACCCAAGGGTCTCCAAGCCACACACCTCACTGTTGACCAACTCGACAGTCAATCCCAGAGAAGCAGTGAAAACCTAAAAGGCCCTGATCCTGTTTTTAACTGAGATATAATTGGCGTACAACACTGTCCTCGTTTTAGGTGTACAACGTAAGGATCTGAGATGTGTATATGTTGTGAAATGATCACCACAGGAAGTTTAGGTATAGCCATCACCTCCCATAGTTATTTCTTTTCCTGTGATGAAAACCTTTTATGATCTACTCTTTTGTATTTTTTTTTTAACAAGCGAAGAGTAGTTTAATAAGGCAAAGTACACGCTTAAGAAGGGAGTGCAGCTAGGTTCCAAAAGTGAGCAGCATAGTAGGGTTCGGTTTGGGGGTCTTATAGCTGCAGCTTAAGCAGGGGGTGGAATATTCATCAAGGTAGGTGGTGTTTTCCTTGAACAGGGAGGGGATTTCTGGGAAATAGGGTGACGCCCCCCTTTTTCTCCTAAAATGGTCTGCTTGAACTGTCCTGGTGCCAAGGGGCATGATTTAGTATGCTAATGAGCGTGTAATTTACTCTGAGATGAAATCAGGGTCAACTTCTCCGTTGGAACTGGTAAGTTTTGGCAGGTCTGGAATCTACACCCTCCCTTCTGACAGCCCCCAGAACAGTTTATTCATACTGTTTACAATATAAACAAGCATCCAACAGAATGTAAACAAGGGCCAAAATCCCCAACCCTCTCCCAGCTCACGTCTGGCTACCCACCTACTGTAACTTCCCCTCAAGGAATGTGGACCCTTGAAATCTTTCAAGGGGAAGTAGGTGTCAGTCTTTCTTCTGTAGGTGCTTCCTGCTGAGGAGGGGGTGACCCTGCGTGACACAAACTCGTAAGTCAACTGTAGACCAAGCTCACGACCGTGGCGGGCTTCTGCTAATGGGGCACTGGCCTGAGCTGGGGCTGGTCAGCTCCACCCTCCTGGCGCTTACCGTCAAGCACAGGCTGAGTGTGAGTGAGCACCAGTCAAGAAAAAAAGGCTTCCAAAATGATAACCAGGCACAGTTTCTCTGAGTGGAGGGTCCTGGCAGAGGGAAAGGTACAGAAGTCACAAACAGACTGAGGCCCCCAGCATGGAGGAGACTGGTCTTTTTTAGTGTTAGAACTGGAGACAGATCTGGAAAACTTCCAGATGGTTCACCCCTTTTAAGAGACCCACTGTCCTCTGATGTGGCAGAATGCCCCCAGTCTTCCCCTAAGTCCAATGCCTTTGGAAATCAGCAGGCCGGAGGAGGAAGGCCGGGAACCCAGAAGGGAGAAAGTAGGTACAACAGATGAGAATAAGAAAAGGGTTAAAAACCCTGTGCGGCAGGTGTGTAAATAAAACAGCATAACCATTACCCTTTACAACAGTGGTGAGCAGAGGAGGCACTGTGCCTGCCAGCTTAATTGTTCTTAGCAGCCAGGGAGGGTGTGGTGCCAGCCTTGCAGTGTCTGTGTGGCAAGTTACAAGCTGTCCTTTTTATAAGCCACTTTTCTTTTATATTCTTCAAACTCTCCATTTCCTCTAAGGGAGAGTTCTTCCACAAAAAAATCATCAACCATGGACTCCTATCTCCTGTTTTCACCCAGCAAGCCCTGAGGGCTGCTTCCCATTTAGCGACAGTTCCTGGGTGGGGTCACAGGGTTGTTTTTCTTTCTCATAAGGAACACACCACACCCCACCTCACAGGTCTCCTCCTGCAGCAAGGCCCAGGGTGGCCCCGTCCCATGCTAAAGCAGCTCACAAATCAAGGCCACCAGGAATACACTCTTATAAATCTGGGCAAAAAGGTCTAAGAACTGTTTATACCCTTCCTGCTGACTTTTCTGTAACTCTGAACTTATACTGAAATGTAATAAAAAATTTAAGTTAAAAATATAACCAAGAAACCCCCAAATACAAAGCACCTGAGAGTGACTGTGTCTGAGGGAGAGAGCAAGAATATGCTCCCTCTACTTCAGCGGAGTGAAGGCATGTGTTCTACGGGTCAGGCATACTTGGTCTGAATCACAGCTGTCATGTTCTAGCTGGGTGACCAAAGGCAACTTATTTAATGTGAGTCTCAGTCTGCTCTTCTCTGTGAAATGTATAAACCAGCACATTTTTTATAGAACTGTTACGAAAATATAATACTGCCCATATTTCAACAACTGAGTGCCTACTGGTACCCAGCTCTGTGCACTGAAATCCAGGGAGACAGTTGTGGTCCCAGCCTTTCTTGCCTTTCCTTGGTTGTCAGCCTAGAGTCTGTCTTTTCCCCACCCCACCCTCTTGTGCTTTTTTTTTTTTCCTTCTTCACAGATCTCTTCAAGAAATAAACCTGACCCTTTTAACAAATGCAAATAGCACAGATTCTCTGAGTGGAGGACAATATACACAGTGCCTGATGACAGGGGCAGACAGGCCCTGGGTAAACAGTGTCATCGCTGCTCCACTGGTGGTCCCAACAGCTCTCACGTGGAGCTGCTGACTCCTGGCCAGGTTTGGGGTCCAGCCTGTGCCAACGAAGACGAGTAAACTCACGAGGCCAACAGGTTCTTTCTCTAAGTGAGACTAGATTCCAAATTCAGGAATGCCTGCTTTTAATCTCACCTCCAGTTGCAAAAACCAGCACCTACTGATGTCCCAAACAGCCTGGGATACCTGGTGCGTTCCAGACAGAACAAGTGCCAGCCATACAGAATAAAGCAGTGAGCACTCTTCATCCTAGGACCACACTTCCTGGGAGCAGCGAGCACCTGCCGTGAAAGGACTCCACGAACAGCCCGGAGGAATAGTCTGGGTGACAACTGCTTTACACATCTTCCTTCCAGGCTCTGTTCCAACCAAGACGTCAAAAACAGTATGGTGGAACTAATGCCCCAAAAAATCTTCTCTAAGAGAGCCCTTTCCCACTGCAATCAGGGAGGGACCTATAAGCAAAGCAAAGTGGGGTTGCACTTAACCCGGAATTAAGCAAATGATTTCCAGGAGTTGGAGAGCAAGCAGTTTGGGGGCTCAAACGAAACTTTCAGGAAATCCAGTTTGATGCTCCTGAATTCTAAGATACGATCAACAGGAAAAACTGCTTTGAAATGTTTTTTCAGTGTCCCAAGCGGAAGGAAACCCTGTGGTTAATACTGGAGGGGCTTGTCACACAGCGAAATCTGCAGAGCCCTCAAAGGGTCTTCCAGGCTGGGGGCAAGTCTTGTGTGCGAAGGGCCACCGGGCACCCTGGGTTTTGTGCCCTGGGGAGGCCCAGAAAGCCTTCTTAAATAGGGATCCCCACTGCTGACAGACATCAGCGCTCTCCAACCGCACTGTCTCCAGAGAGGGAAGAATTTCATTTAATTTTAAGTAATTTAAATATAAATAGCCACAAGTTGCTCATGCTGGACAATGTGAATCTAGAATGTAAATGTGCATGGGTGCAAATGAGGAACGAGGAAGGAAAAACCCACCAGAAAGCCGTGTAAAATAGTATGTTCAAGTCACCAGACCACTGTCCTGAAGCAGACCAAGTCTTCTTCCTACAGGAAAGAACCAGCAGCTGTGTCTGGGGTGCTCGGGGCTGCTGTTCTTGACCTTAAAAGTACACTGTGCTGCTTGCTGCCACGGTCTCACGGCACCAGCATTGACCATCCGCTGGGTGCCACGTCTAGAAGCTCACGCTTATTTTGGTGTCCAGCCATGGCATGCTGATTCATCCTGGCCACTCTAGGGTTTTTTCTGGGAAGATGGTTTTAAATGGCAGGATATGGATCTGGTACTCTGTTTCCAGTTATGTCAGCCTGCAGGCACTTGTCACACCAAATTCAGCTTACAAGCAACTCTCCTGTGCAGCCCTGCAAGAAGTGTGCTGCTGGTGTTTCTAACCGCAAAGAAAAAGGAAGGGAGGGCTGTACAGGCCCCTCACCATCTTTGTATCCAGAGATGCATCTCTGTCATCTCAGGGTAGGAAAAGTAAGTGCAAAAAAGGAGGGCAGCTGGCACACAGGCGAGTGCATGGCACACAGCCTGGCAGAAAAGCAGGGCAGCACGTTCCCAAAGACCACCCCGTGGAACACTAGATGTTCTGTGGACAGAAAGGGCGCTGCTCTTCCTCCTTCTTCCCTCAGCCCTGCGCTTAGAGATTCCCAGTGCACTTCAGAATGCTAAAAGCTCTGAGAAGTCCCGGAGATAAGAAACCCGTGTAAACACACAAGGAAGCTTTATGAGAACTGGCTTTGAATAACGTTGTGTGACATTCATTAATTATGAGCAAATGGGAACATTATACAGGAACAGACATTTCTTTCTCTTATTAATTATTCACTCACCGAGTGGAGTCTTTACTCATTAGGGAATATTAGCACACCCAGACCACATCTGTTGAACTTGACAATTTTAAGCAACCTCTTTGTCTTGTTAAACAAACAGTGAGAATGGGAAAAGGGAGTCTAGGTGGGTATTTTAGATGACTTCTAAAAAAATGAACTAGGTCTTCAAAAATAGAACTAGGCAGCATCCTTATAAGGATAGAACACTGTACTAGTCTTCTCTTAAATGCACTTGTGAGAGAGAGAGAAAGAGAGAGAGAGAGAGAGAGAGAGAGAGAGAGAGAGAGAGAGAGAGAGAGAGAGGGAGCAGGAAAGAGAGAGATCAAAGTATTCCATCTATACTGCCTTTCAGTTCTTCCAGCCTTACCCCCTACCACTGTATCACTCCACCACTCAACCATGCTTAACTCTCCCCTCAGAGCACCGTGGCGTCCCTCACCCTGTGCCTCAGCTGGTGACACCCCATTCAATGCCCACCCCACCCAGGGCGCCATCCGGAAGACAACCCTCATGTACCTCTCTATCTTAGGAGCCCACTGCTACCCCATCAGTTCAAACTTAGCAACCACAGCTCCTTCTGTGGCTCACTGTTTCCTGTGTTTATTACTCTTGCCTCCCAACCTGGCAGTATCTTTTAAATCTTTCACTCTTGAATACTGTCCTGTAACTTGCTGGATGCTGGACACACAGGAGGGCCCATTCCTTTTCAGCTGATTCTGGGGGGTCACAGAGCCACAGCTACAAGATTGCATTTGCAATCCATCCTCTTTGCACATCCTACCAATCTGCATGAAGTTTATTTGTTTGCTTCTCAAAACCGAGTGAATCTGCAAGCGCACACAAAAGGCTTCTATAATACCAGATACAAAGTTTTGTATGCTTCTGCTATCCATCTGCACCATCAAAGAAGAGAGTCCTTCAAAGCAAGCCCCTCAAATATCCTCACACACCCGGGGCAGTGAAAGCAGGCGCAGGCTCAGCACTTTAATATGATTAATTGCAGTTGTAATACACATTAAAAGAGTTTCATCTGGGCCTTCCATGACCTCACTTTTTAATCCCCCTGGTTACCAGTCTGTAATACCCTATATGGTTGTATTTCTAAAACCGGGTCGCGTGCCAATCGTAAAACAGCCACTCATTTGTTTGGAGCCAGAAAACAAACTTAGAGGTGGACCAGTCTCCCCCGGAGTGCCCCAGCTTGAGGTTCCAACCTCAAGGCGTACCGGATTACACTCAGACTTTGAAATCCCAGTTGGACGTGTTTCCAAAGGGAGTCAAGTCAATTAAGATGCTATTCATTTCTGAAAGGTGATACATTTCACAGCTGGTTTAACTTTCTTTAAATTCTAGGTGAGATAGGTAACAAAGAAAGGAAGGATTATTAGAGGCCTCCAAGCCATCCAAACCCAACTAATCAGCTTTGGGTATTAAAAAAGGGCTGTGGTCGCAGTGAGGTGGGGTCTCGGCGGGAAGGGAAGCAGCAGTGCATTCTTAGGTTCCAAAGGAAGGAGTGTCCTCAGGGACTCAGTTTCCCGAGTATTAAGAACACACTGGGCTATGGTCCCGTCCAGCAGTACATCCTAATGTTCCATATCATCTACCACACGACCCTACTCAAGTATCTACAAAGTCAGTCCACGGGGTATTAGGAACATTAACTGGAAAAACAGCAGAGATCACTGAGAAGTCAGGAAGTAAGACTGGCACTAGACTGGTGAGCAGCAACACAATGGCCACCCTAAATTCTAGACTAAAACATCCCACCGCTCAAGGCTCTAAGGGTCATCCAGCAGCCATCCAGTCCTAACAGCAATTACAGCTGTGGCTCTAGAGGCTCTGTCAAAGGTCAGAGTTTGGAGGTCAGGTCTCATGACCACCTTATCCTTTATGGCACCTTTGAACCCTGGCAATAGGACAGGTTTCAGAGAAAGGAAATGAGTAGGCTCATTGGGAGATGAGCCAGACAGGAAGCATGAAGGAATGCTACAGCAACTGAGGAGGCAGGTGGAGCCCATCTGGGAAATTCAGCAGTTCCTGGGTTGCTCCAGCTCCACCAACAGCAGAATTCTGTAAATCAAGCACAGAGGCTTGCAAAAAATAAAAATAAAAAAAATACAGCCATCACCTCACCAACTGACACCTTATTTGACAAGAGGACAGAGTGTCTCAAGAAAATGAGAAACATCTATAGACCAGTCCTCCAAGAAGAACTCTCTAACACAAGCTTAACCTGAAGATATTTGGTGTCTTCTTCCCTGACAATTGTAATACGGAATCTGAGTTGATAATGTGGAGTCTAAGTTGCCACCGCATAATAAGAGGAGATTTAAAAGCAATTTGGGGTCTATGTTTTCAGGCAACACAGAGTTAAAAAGAATACATGATAACAATTTTTTCAAGATGGCACTGTCCAGAGAAGGTCACATTTAATTCCTTAAAGTTCTGGATTTGTAAATCTTCAATTCTTATTGCAGCCTTATTAACGCACTAGTCCAAACACATTTATACAGCTCCCTCTCATACCATCTGAGATACGGAGATGGCACCACACAAGGAGTAAAAGTGAGAATCAGCAGCCCTTCCAAGCCAGGTGTCCAGACCATGAAAAGTTGTTTAATTAGACAAACTTGAAAGTTTGAAGGGGACACAAGGGGTAGAACTGTTTCCTTTCACTCTTGTTCCCATTAATTCAATCTACCTCCCTTTCCTGATTCTCCTCCCCTCCGCCCTACACTCCACTCAAGAAGGCTCTTTTTCCTTAAGTCTGTTTGTAGCTCTTAAAAGGCATGGTTAAGTATCAAGCATGAAGGACTCATTTTTCTGCCAGGGGCAATGCATGATGAAGAACAAAGAGAGCCCTCTGCTGCCCCCCACTCTCAGGAGGACACTGATGTATGCAGGAAGGGCACATGAGGATCACCTACACACCCAGGGTCCACGTTAGCAGCCCCAGGTGTTGGCTTATCTGAGGAATCACCTTTCTGAAAGTACTCTGGAGAAATGAAAAGAAATGTTAGAGCAATTCAAATAAAAATCAAGTGGATTAATACTTGATGAGCCTCACATAAGCAATTTCTAAAGAAACTCTCTTCTATGTAAGTCCTTTCCTGTCCTGCTGAGCAGCAGATGGGTGAAAAGCACACAAGCCACAAGGAGAATGTCAGGGACATGAGGCTGGTCAGAGCCAGGATTCTGGGGTTAGTAAGGCACCACCAGACAGACCAGGAGAGGACAGACCAGGCAGGCAGATCCCCTGGTGCTCCTGGCCCACCTCTGTCACCTGGCTGCACTGGGCCAGGCGGCCTAATCCCTGCCTGGACCTACTGCCTTTGAGGGTTCAGGCAGTGCCCAAAATGCACTTGAACTTCTCCACACTTAAAAGGACAAAAAATGTTTTCTCATATACATCCCCCTCTGCTTCCCTTTCCTTTCTGGTTCCTCTTCCAAACCAGGGAGAATTAGCCAACCCAGGTATGTGCAAGGGGCTGAAAACAGAGGCAGGTTGATAGTAGCTGCCCTTAGTGAATCTTACCATCACTAAATTCCACACCGGGCCACACCCTTCACAACCTGACTGGATCCTTCCAATAACCCTGTAGTTGGGCACTATCCCTTATTTTGCAGTAGGAAAATGCAGGCTAAGGAGGATTCGTGTGCCTGAGGACATGCAGTTAGCGCAGGGGCTAAGGAAGGTTCACACCAGGCCTGGATGGGTCGAAGCCAAATAAGCCAGGAAAGGAGGCAGAGTAAAGTCCCAGGGATGGGGACTGCTGAAAGCACGCTGAGGGACCCTTGGGTTTGTGTACTGTTGGCTTCTGGAGGCTTAGCTGTTTTGGTATCCTGTATTCAGTGTAATACCCTGAATTTTGGAGAGTGGGGTACTAACAACACCAAGTTAATAGGGAATTCACAATCTGGCCAGGACCACAGAGAATTATTTTTAAAATTAGAAACTGTATGCCCAGCATTAAGGAAATGGCTAAATAAATACCTTCATACCTCAAGAGGAACCATACAGGAGCTGTCAACCTGAACCCTACACAAGAGTTTTTAATTGGAGGGAGGGGGTGGCCCACAGGGGAAAACCTAAGAAGATATTGTACATCCAATATGACAAACTGCACACCTATTAAAAAAGACAGCAGGCCCAAAATGGAGTCACCTGTCCTAAGCTCGCATCACCAGAGACTTAAAACCTAACTTCTAGTTTTAATCTCCCTCAGGAGTGGAACCTTAAACCAGTCAACCTGAGATTTCCTGGTCAGCACTAGTGAGGTAATAACCTGTCTGACAGACACCCTCATCCCAGCCCCTAAAGAATGGTAGCCTTGCCACAACACACTGCCCCGTACCTTTCATAACTTCCTCGTCCCACCCGCTTCCACTGTGAATCTCATTTTGTACAGCTTTCTGGAGCTCCTTTCTGTTGCTAGATGGGATGCTGCCTGAGTCATGAATTGTTTTAGAAAGCCAATCAAAATCTTCAAAATTTATTCAGATGAATTTTGGTTTTTTGCACGCCTAAAGACTAGGAGGAAATATTCCGAACTGTTAACAGCAATTATGCCTGATTGGTAAAATTTGAACATTTTTTTTCTTTCTGCACAGAACTTGCAGATTTTCAAAGAAGTCTCCAAAGTCTATATGCTTGTTAGAAAAAAAAAAAAATCATGTATAAAAAACAATTTTTTTAATAGCCTCGGAAACAAAAGTAGACACAGTAAACACAAAGCAATTTATCAGCACTTTGTCAACATAAATGGACACTTTGATGTGCTGACTGCCCCTCATGGGGTAAGCCACCTCCTGAGAAACAGCTACATTAAGAATGCAGGCACCAGCGTGGCAAAACTATCCTTTTCCCTAAACGTTGACAACAGCCAATTGCACTTACAGAGATCAACGTACAGAAGTTTCTAGAGAGAGCAAACCAGAGATCTCCTAGGTAAAAACAGGCCACTGAGGTCTGGAAATAAAAAAAGGTTTCTCCAGCCATTAAAGAAAAAAAGCTGCTATTGCCAAAAAAACAATAGTTTTTTTTTCCTAATATCACCCTATTATCAATCGACCAATTTATAAATAAAAGTTACCCTTCAGCTGCCCTAGCAACTGAATGACCAATCTAAGAAAAAAGTTCTTTTATAATTTAAAGCAATCTAAATTGTCTCTGTAGTGCAGGAGCATTCGTGTGGCTGAGGGCTCCTCCCCCCGCCGACCCCCCCTTTTCCTTTGGGCATGCACAGGATGTCCAAGCCCTGGAGGAAGGGCCTCCAACCCCACCTTTCCTCAGTGCTGGAGGTCAGCGACCTGGCCGGCACCCCACCCAGGAGCAGGGCACAGCGGGGGGAAGCAGGCAGCTCAGCTGGAGAGTGTGGACTGGAAACACCCAAAGAGGAGATGGCTGATCTGAAGTAGAACAAAGAAAAACTGAATTTAAGTTAATGAACACACTAGTATTAGGGGTCTGAAGCCACCGTGGATCTCAATTGGGTGGACATAGGTTCATGATTGTACTTCACTAACGATCTGGACCGGAAACAAGTAGCAGACACTGAAAGAGGAGGGTCAACACACAGTACTCAACACAGGATACACACCCACTTAGACCCGCAGCCCTATCTTCCCCCCTATCCACGTGGTGCATGGCCTGCAACAAGAGTGGGGGTGGGGGGCAACCTGTTTAATCCGGGACACCTAAGGAAACGCTGAGGCAAGGACTCCATCACATTCCACGAGTCCTGGGCCAGATCCCTTACACAAAGACATGAATGTCTCCTTTGTCACTCTTGCCCCAGCCCACCAATTTCAACAAGCCCCCCGCCACCCCCACAACACAGGAACTTTTACATAGTCCTATAAGATGTGTAACAGAAGTTTTAAAACAGCCACTTACAGAATGTCCTAGAAATGAGAATATTTAGAATTGAAAGGCTTTTGTTCTCTGAGGTTAAACAGGCCACATTGTTCAACTTCTGGCAAAATCAATTCCAGGTGTAACACAAGTTTTTCGACGGTGTATAAAACTCTTTCAGTGTAGGACTTTACTTCCTTAGGAGCAATTTTTTGTCCTCCCAAAAGAGGAAAATTAAAATAGGCAACTTCCAAGTCCCACTCTGCTGAGAGCCACCCCCTCCAATCACCAAGTTTTCAGAGGCTCCACACCAGGATTAAAAAGAACAAGCGGATAGGTAAGTGTCTCTGGCTGGGTGCCATTTGCCTTGCTGATTATGAGGAAAGGGAGGACTGGCCAGGCTTCATTAAACACAGATTATAGCTAATGGAACCCTCCTGAAGGTCCTTGAGTAGTAAGCTGCACCCCACTGTACAAATGCATAAACCATCACAAAGGGCACTGAGGTAGCATGTGAACCTGAGGCCTGGCTAAGTCCAAAACCATGCCCTTTCTATTCACACCGAAGAGCCCAGGAGAAAAACCGTTGCCAACTAGCCGTGTGCCCTTAGCAAAACACATAACCTTTCCAGGTGTCATTTTCTTACCTCTTAATAGGGAAGAGGGCTTCCTCTCCCCACCCCACGAGTCTCCCTCCCCCACCAGGAAGGAGAACAGGATCAGTGAGTCTGTAAGGCGCCCATGCAGGTCAGCCCTCCCGCCATCCCGCGTGGGGGCAGCCGCTCTGCGCGGGCCCTGCTGGGGGCGGGGCACTGGAGGCCAGCCTCACAGAGGCCACAGGGATAAGCCCATTCTCCCCATCAGCTTTATCCGTAGGAGCAGTAAAGACACATGTCGGTCTCCATCTTCCTTGTCAGTGGATTCAGAACTCAGGGAAATGGAATGAAATTTGGTTCTCTTGGAATTCCTAACAACTGTAAAATTGGAACATTTAAACCACATTTTTGAAGTACAGATACAGTTTTAAAAACAAAAGCATGGGCTTGGGCAGAGGACAGGCAGGTGGTGTCGGCCGCTTCCCCCTCCTCCCCCAGCCGGACTCTGGGCCTGGCGACCTGCTCAGCACCTCTGGGCCACGCCCATCCCAACTACTGTCTCTTCCTTTCCTTTCTGTTCCCACTGCCTTCTTAAGTCACCTGAAAAGATCAGTCTCTTCGTGGACACCACCAACAAACAGTATTTTCCCTTCTTTCTGTTTTAGTAAATGGACTGGTTTTGACATTCGAAAAAACATTTGTTAAGAATCTCAATATATAGCACAAAGTTGTGTGAGGTACTGGGACAGAACAGTGAACAGAATATAGGCTGTGGCCTGCAGGGCAGGGATGGGACACGGAAAGCGGGGCTATTTAATGGAGGACACAGTGACAGGTGGGACACCGGGCGCACAGGAGGGGAGAGCCTTGGGAAGCCTTCCCTCCGGGGGGAAGACAAAGGTGGAACCTGCCGCAGATATTTGCCAATTCTCCTGTGAAAGATGAGGCCATCCTTGTTTGCTTCCCCATCAAATGTGTTATGCAGAGCTCATGAAATCAGAGAGAAGCTGCTCTGGCACCTAGTGAAAGGATTTAGAAAAAAAGACCACACTACTCAAACCAGCTAGCTAGTGAGAAAAGACTCCAGTGTGCTGCTAAAGGGTATTTTTAGCATCTGTTTCAGTTAACCAGTCTGAACTTCTCAGTGGTGAGAAGACAATTTCACATTTGTAACAACTACGAAATAGTTTTCCACCCCTGTGCCCATCTATTTCAACATTAACAGGAAACAAACAGCATTCCAGAACTAACTCCATTCTGTGCCCCAAACACCTCGGTATCTGCTTGGAACTTGGAGAAGAAAGGTGACTACAACTGTTACTTCTCACTGCCCATTTTGAGAAAATATCAAACAATGTAAAACACATATGAGCAACAAGCAATGTATCAGCACAATTATATTTGTGCTGCTTATTTCCTGTCTCTGAGGGTTGGCATTGTAGTAATATGCAGAGAAGTTCTGTCGATTTCAGTGTTTTAAAATAAGACCAAAGAGACATAACAACCCAATATGAGAACCTTGATTGGCTCAAAAACAGCTGTGAAAGATATTTTGGGGACAGACAGGAACTGGATATGGAATGGATACTGAATGATGTTTAGAAATTTTAGCATCTCCTTTCCTCTCAACACCACCCAAGAACAATATTTCAGAAACCAAGAGCAGCCCCAAGCCTACTCCACCCTCCTCAAACCTCTGAGTGCCCAGCCTGAGAGGCAAACCAAATTCCAAAGTTTGGGACGGGAAGTTCGACAGCTCAGCTTTCACTATAAACGATGGCACCTGTTTTTTTGTTCTCTGCAAAAATACATCATCAGCCTTAGAAATGTTGGCAGAAGCACCCAGTGTCACTCCTTTTCCAGGTCTGGTACTAATTCAGCCTACTTTTCTGCAAATGCCCATGAGGAACTAGACAGATTCCCCCTCATCCTTGCATTCCTGCCTTCAGCAAGTCTGCAAGGAGAACAAAACAACCCACTTTCAAAGTCGCTATTACTTTCACATGGTTGTGCCGTTCACATTTTCCCATGCATTCCAGAGATTGCTGAATGGCTGGCACTGTGCAAGGTGCTTTGGGAAGATTCAGAGATAGACCATGCACTCAAGGAGTCAGCACAGGGGAAGGGACAGGGTTAACAGTGCCAGCTGGTTTCTTGGGACTGACTTCCCACTCAGCAAATATGTACTATATATGTTACATGGTCTCTGCCCTCTGTGAGTTTAATTTCACCTTTATGTAAGGGGTGAGCTGTACTTATTTTTTTGCAGAACCATGTCTAAATTGCAGACATGATGACACTGTACCCCTACATCCATAAGCGTGAATCTCTGAGGACTAAGGCCAAGCTCCTACATAATCAAAACACCTTTATCATACCTGAGAAATCCAGTAATTTCTTAATCATCCCATATTCAGAGCTCCCTATCTATCCCCAAAATATCTTTTACAGCTGTTTTTTAGTTATTTAAGGTTCTCATATTGGTTTGTTATGTCTCTTCGGTCTTATTTTAAAACACTGTGAGATCGACAGAACTTCTCTGCATATTCACTACAGTGTCAACCCTGAGAGAGAGGATATATGCACAAACGTGAGAAGAAAAATAATGTTGCATTCTAGAACTTAAAATGTTCATTTCCAAGTAACTGGGGTGTTGGGTATATCAAAAGTTCTAAATTGCTAAGCGTAAGGACAGCCAATTGGTTACTGACCACATTCCCAGCTGCGTGGAGAGCCTCAACATGAGGAATCCCAAAGGAAGAGAGAAATGTGATGAAAATGATGAGCATCTCAGACCTGCCCAGGGCATCTGGAGACCAAACTATCTGTTGTGGTTTTCCAGCCTCTTTCCTTCCTTGCAAAACAGAGATTACAAGCTGGACTCTCATTCTGTGGGAACTAAGAATGATCAGGAGTAAACCAGTTATTTCCCAGGTAAATAGATCAACTTATAAGAAAGCTAAGTTTAGAAAGTTCCTGGGATTTTCAGGAAGACCATACAAATACACCAGACCTTTTGGATTCCATCTGATCAGCAAAGAGCCCACTGCTGGTAAGCATGTAACAGGCAGACTTGGCTTCTATCCTGCAAAAACGTTGAATTGCTTCAAAAAGAAAGCTCCTACTACTTATCTTTTATGAGCAGCCTCCCATGACTTTCTGACTTACGTTACCCTTGACCAATGAAGTTTAACCTAACAAACACTTTCCTTTCATTAGTTCTCAATCTCTCAATCTCACTTAGCCTCCCTTGCATGTCAGCAAAATGAACGTAACACACATAAAACACTTTCTACAATATCTGACTGGCAACCATCATTGTTATTCTACTAAAGTTATAACAACATTAAACTGAAATCTAACATTAAAAATTAATGTTTATCGACTGGGCAATCTGAGGGCTCTCAAAATCAATAGCAGGAGTGAACAAACTGTTTCTGACAGAAGTCAAATCAATTGGACTTAATTTTAGCATCCACTTTGTGACACTTACATGTATATTAATCATCACAATAACTTTGTTAAGATAATTATTGTTTCACATGTGAGAAAACGGAGATGGAGAGAATAACCTGCCCAAATTTTATACACCTGATTGAGACACAGGCTGGCATTATAACCCAGATCCATGCTAAACTTGCCTCTATATTTCATTGCTCTTCAGATTTTAGAAGATTATTTTAGCTCACAAAACACCAATGAAGAACCCTGTACCTTTTCATTCTGAGCCTGACTTTTTAGGGAGGTGGTATAGATAACTCTAGTATTTTCAGTGAAGACCTACTATTAAAATGACTTAGTGACCCACTGTTAAATTGTGATACACATACTGTATAGAGAACTGGAGTAATTAGCAGAGCCTTCAGTAAAGTTTTTGAAGCATAATTTTTAACATGGGTAATGGAATCCATATCCTTAAGCTAACAAGCACCCTGAGAAGTAATGAGAAATTGCAGGTATAAACCACATAGAAAGAGCTCACATCCCAGAATGGATTTCTGTATTTCAAAAAACCCAACTTTAGTCACTCAACAAGATATGGCTGGAGTTCAGGAAAGCACTGTATGTTTTTTCCATCAATCAGCACGTGCCACACCTTTACTAGACTTCTGATCCTCTTCTCTTTATCCAAGCACATTTTTAGAAACCTGACTATACTTCAAGAATGTGTTTCTTCCTCTTGCCTATTGATTCACGGGATACTGACACAAGATACCTTTGTTACGTACATTAACATGCCTGCCTTAAAATCTGGTCCTCCAAAAAGACCCCAGGGAATGACGGGGGTGGGGAGAAGTACCAGTGTAGGAATGACTGGGGATAGGGTGGGTCAGCAACATTACGTCTAGGCTCCAAATTTGGTACTTATGTAATTACTGTTTCTGGCACTGGGCACTTTTTTCAAGAAAGGGGCCCCTCCAGTTGCTATTTAAAACTCTTGAGTTTTGTAACAGAAGACATAATAGCTAAAAATTTTAACAGTAGCTAAAATTTATTGAATGCTTGACACACATAAACACACACACACATACATACACACACACACTCTCTCTCCCCTCCCAAACCCTAAGCCCTGTTGCTGGAGGCCTCATTCCGAAGTTCCACTTCAAGGAGCGGTGAGTTCTGGCCTCCAGCTGGAGTGTAAAGACCCATTCACATGGAAACAACATGCAGCTACATTACAGCTTAAATAATTCAATATTCCCTCTTCCCCAACACACACACACACACCCCATCCCACACTTCACCCTTTTCTCCTTCGTACTTACCACTATTTACTATATCCTTTATTTTAGGTATTTATCTTGGTTATGACTGCCTCCCCCACAAGAATCTGAGCTCCTCAGGACAGGGATTTTGTTGTTGTTGTTTTGGTGTCCAGTATCTGGAGAGGCCTGACACACAGATGATGCTCAATAAACGTTTCTGAATGAACAAAACAGGTTTGAGGGGACAAAACATCAGTAGAGAGAACTTCCTGAGAGCCTGCTGTGCCCCAGGTAAATCAGGTAACTTTATCTAAGAAACGTTATTTCCACTTACACATGAGCAAGGTGAGTGGAACTTGACACAGCTACAATTCCCCTAGGGAATGAGGCCAGATTCTGAATCCAATACCTCTGCCTGAGGGCTCCTTTCCTCTACACAAGGTATTTGAACTTTCTAAACCCAGAGAGTACACACCCGAAGTGAAGGGATGCCCAGTACGTTCTGTTAGCCAGAAACACCGACCTTAACAAATTTCAAAGTCAAGCACCTCGCTCTGCACAAAAAAAGACAGGAAGTTGAGTGGGTGGAAGGCCAGGGTACTGCCTCCCAAATTCTCCATAGTCAAGAGATAGATAATAGGGAAGGAAAGGGCAGTGGTGTCCCTAACAACTCCACAAACTCGTCCCCCAATCAGAAGGGCTGCTAGTATGGATGAAGACGGAGTAGCAGGGACCAAACTTGCTCAAAAGTCAACAGTTATCCTGAAAGACACGGCCTGAAAGGAAGAGGTTTTTCGAGAAACATCTCCATTTTTCCTAACGTCTGAGTATTCTGCACTGAGTATGCATTAGCTTAGCCATTGGAAAAAACACATTTTAAAAAGAAATTTCCCTACTTTTACAAGATGAACACATGGCAGTGTCACCACCTTATTTGTGACCTACTCCTTCAAGGTAAGGAAACTGGATTAATGGCAAAGTATTAACCTTACTTATGAAACAGGCAGTTGTATTTTGCCCTTAATAGCATCGAGCCAGGTTTAGGCCACAGCTTTCCCATAGTACAGGTCAACACTAACACCTCAGGATCCACTCTCTTAAACACAAAGTGATTGCTCTTTAATAGTTTCCCTTAAAATGCCTATCAGGGTGGTTTCTAAATGTAACCTGTTAGTGACAATGAAATGGTGAGCAAGCAGAAAGAAGTTATCACTTTTAGTGTAATTACTTTCTAGTTTTTCTTTTCTGGAAAAAAAAAGTATATTTGTTTCCAACAAAGCTGTTAATAATTCTTAATTCTTAGTGTTTGATTTTTCTTTTTTTTCTTAAGGTATCATTGATAAACACTTTTATGAAGGTTTCACATGAAAAACAATGTGGTTACTACATTCACCCATATTATCGAGCACCCCTCTTACCCCACTGCAGTCACTGTCCATCAGAGTAGTAAGATGCCACAGAGTCACTACTTATCCTCTCTATGCTACACTGTCTTTCCCATGATCACCCCAACACAATGTGAACCTCCATATTGCTTTCCATAATGGTCAAACTAGTTTACAATCCCACCAGCAGTGTAGAAGGGTTCCCCTTTCTCCACATCCTTGCCAGCATTTGTTGTTCCTAGTCTTTTAGATGTTGGCCATCCTAACTGGTGTGAGGTGATATCTCATTGTGGTTTTAATTTGCATTTCCCTGATGATTAACGATGTGGAGCATCTTTTCATGTGCTTGTTGGCCATCTGAATTTCTTCTTTGGAGAAGTGTCTGTTCATATCCTCCACCCATTTTTTAATTGGATTATTTGCTTTTTGGGTGTTGAGACTTGTGAGTTCTTTATATATTTTGGAATGTAACCCCTTGTCAGATATGTCGTTTACAAATATATTCTCCCATACTGTAGTATCCCTTTTTGTTCTGCTGATGGTGTCCTTTGCTGTACAGAAGCTTTTTAGTTTGATGTAGTCCCATGTATTCATTTTTGCTTTTGTTTCCCTTTCTCGAGGAGATGCGTTCAGGAAGCAGTTGCTCATGCTTATATTCAGGAGAATTTTGCCAATGTTGTCTTCTAAGAGTTTTATGGTTTCATGACTTACATTCAGGTCTTTAATCCATTTCGAGTTTACTTTTGTGTATGGGGTTAGACAATAATCCATTTTCATTCTCTTGCATGTAGCTGTCCAGTTTTGCCAACACCAGTTGTTGAAAAGGCTGTCATTTCCCCATTGTATGTCCATAGCTCCTTTATCTTATATTAATTGACCATATATGCTTGGGTTAATATCTGGACTCTCTATCTGTTCCATTGGTCTATGGGTCTGTTCTTGTGCCAGTAGTGTTTGATTTTTCCAAATTTCCTTTCAAAACTTGCTACCCTGTACTCTGAATTCATGTAAACACACACCACCCCTCCATCTCTACCCTATTCCAGGGGGAAAGTGACAGGAAGATAAAAACTGATTTACTTTCATTGTGAAATTCACAAACAAATCTAATCAAAATAAAGTATTTCACAAAAACCAACCTCTCCCTTGTTCTAAAGCCCAGTTTTTCAAGCATACTTAGGACATGACCTCATGTTTGACACAAGGGCTGGGAACCCAGTTCTTCCAGCCTGCCCATTTTGTTTTGACTTTTTCATTACTAAGAGGATGACCACAGTTCCGAGTTAACTAGGAGGGAGCTCTTATTGGAGAAACTACTTTGTCTCAAACTGTTGCAAAAATATACCCTTGCCTTGCTTCACCTCTCCTCCACCCTTCTACCCCACTCCTCCCCAGTAAAGAACTGACTGAACAGATGAAGACTGCCTCTGAGAATGATGTCTAAAAACATTAACAGGACTATAAAAAGTGCTTTGAAACTAGACTCCCCAAGCTCATACTCACTGATGCAAATGACTTTCATGCTTCTCTCCCATGATTTTGTTCTTAATAAATCGATTTTCAGTTAATTGTATGTTGCTCTGTGCTGCAGACTAAATTATCTGCATTCTCCCAAAATTCTTACATTGAAGTCCTATCCCCCCCTAAAGGGATGGTATTCAGAGGTGAGGCCTTTGGGAGGTGGTTCCGTCAGGAGGGATTCATGTCCTCACAAGAGAGACCCCAGAGAGCTCCTTCGCCCATCTACCCTGGGAGGACACAGCTAAATGCTGTGATCGAGAAAGCAGACCCCCTCCAGACACCAAACCTTAGACTTCCAAGCCTCCAGAACTGTGAGGAACAAGCTCCTGTGGCATGTGTGCCACCCAGGCTGTGCTTTTTTGCTGCAGTAGCCAAAACGGGCTAAGGCGCTCCGTAAACATGTTCTCTTCACCTTTGTGTTTCGGTGGCTTCCACTGACGACTACCAGTCAATTCCTAAAAGAAATGGCCGTGTGTTTGTCTCTTCTGTCACCCCAGGAACAGCAAGTCATCAGTTAGTTCACATCATCCTCATCTCGTGGCTCCTCAGAACAGTGCAGTTTGTCTGGCATCACAAGGCTTTTCTCCGGGAGGAATTTTTAGGCTGTAGACAAGTCGACACTCTTCCAGAGACCATTCGTCTTTTCTAAACAGTTCTGCGGGTATCAAATTTCAGCCAAGAACTGATTTTACTACTTTAAATTAGGTTTCTAGACATATCACTGTCACCCCACAAATACTACCTAAATAGCGCTACCCACGCTTCCTACCACATGTGAGCACTATGCAATGTGAGGATTTTTTTAAGCAAAACCATCCATCTCTCCCAACCTCATTTGGGACGATTAACCCGTTGGGGCACACTTTCCTTTTCTCCCTCCCCAGGGTGGAGCTCAGTTTCTGGGACCCAGAATGTGTTCCAGGAGTGCCTGCTGGAAAACCTAGAAGGAACGGTAAGCAGGTAGAGACCTCGCTAAGCACGCTGGCATGTCCCTCACCCACACTCAGAACAGCGGCAGAGGCAAGGCTGTCAAGAAGGGTGCCCTGTCTGATAGTGAATATAAACATCACATCATTCCATCCTCTTCTTCTCTAATTGATTTTACAGTTTTCTTTTATTGCAGCTAAACATACATAATAAAGTTTAACATTTTAAGTGTACAATTCAGTGTATTCAGTACATTCACATGGTCGTGCAACTGTCACGAACATTCAACTCCAGAATTTTTTCACCTTCCCTAACTGAAATCTCCATCTATTGAACAGTACCCCATCTCCCCTCCCTTAGCCCTTCACAACCACCGTTCTATTTTGTCTCTATGGATCTGACTCATATACTATTTGTTCTTTGGTGACTTTGTATAATGTGTTTAAGTTTCAACCATGTTGTAACATGTGTCAGAATTTCAGTTTATACTACTACTTTGCTGACAGACCAGAACGGTCCACAAATTAAGGGACCCAGATCAGGAAATCCCAGACTTCCCATCAGGCAGACAGGCCCATTTCTCTGCTCACTTTTTGCCTGTGTGAGCCTTCAGCCAGATTTTTTCTTATCTCTGGGCTTACAGACTCAGGCTTGTGTAAACAACTCTCATGCACAAATTCAGGGCCACTCAGCATTTCCCCACCAGCAGAAGATAAGGGTGTCCAGTGTTCTATATCTTTCATTTCAACTGCTTTAGGAGATCTGGAAAATCTAAAAAGGAAAGCAGGAAATCACAAGCAACTTTGAAATCTCCGGACTGAAAATTCATTAATGACATTTTTTTTTAATGCCATTAAGATATAAGTCATATACCATAAAGTGCACCCCGTTAAGCGTACAAGTCAATGGTTTTAGTATTGTCACAAAGTTGTACTACCATCACCATGTCTAAGTTTACAGTATTTTCAGCAACCCAAAATGAAACCCTGCCATCTTAAAGTTTTTATCTAGCCGATATTCTTACACTCCCTTCTGCACCTCCCAAAGAACTTAAGTACTTTAAAGTCTAATTAATACGTGTCCACTACCATCAAATGCAAACATACACACACCCACCAATAATCTCAACAGTAATTCTCTCCAAGAAACATTATTTGTAGAAATTTTGTTACTAGGCATTCCCCAAGATCTCTTTCTCCTCCAAAATTGAACTTGATAATCCAGTTAGGAATAAAAGAGTTTGATTCTTTCTTTTTAGTAGATGTATGTTCCTAAAACAGTACCATTTCTGTTCTGTTGTTTTGTTTCTTAGTTTTGTTTTTCACCATTAATAATTTTAGAGCAGCTAAGATAGGCACTTCTGGAGAGGACTCCTCTCTAGAACATCCAGCGCTCTCTTCTCGGTCCCCTGCCTCACCACCACCATGGGAGACTAGATCTGTCCACCTGTTCTATGGAGATTCGTGCCTCCATCCCATCAGAAATAACATAGAAGGGCTATCACATGACACTTTATTTGGTAACGTATGTTTTAAAATATTCTGATGCCGGGTCCTCTTAAATGAAGTAGTATCAAGAAATGGGACATCACAAGCTTTTTTTTGTTAAGGTAAATTATTATAATCACAGAGAGCTGAGTATGAAATAAAAAACTTGCAAGCATTAAGTAGATTTGAAAACCTCTACAGATCTATACCAGCATTGTTGAGAGGAAAGCACTTGCTTTGTCCATAAGCTAGTTTTTAATTAAAGATCTGCCGCTTGCTCTCCACTTCGGAGCTGATTTCTTCCTGGGACCGGTACTGGTGTCATTAATTCTTGATAGTCAGTAAATCACAGCACGTGAGTAGTTTCTTAAAAACAGCATTCAAAGAAGTTAATACAGTAACAAAGGAAAACACAACTGAAATCATTTACTTGGAAATGAGAGAACACAATCTTGGTGAATTAGTTCCAGTTGGAATATAGAGTTTTATTAAAAACTAGACTATTGCCAAGAGTATTGTGTCAAGGTAGAAACAACTCCTCCCGCTACTACTAAATTGATTCTAGTGGCAATTAAGCATTAGGAGAACAGAATCTGACAACCTGGCAATCTGACACTGGAGCAACAATCTCATTTTCCAAAATGAACTTGCCCGTGATCCAGAGAATGAGAGCTCCACTAGCAACTGCACTCCACAAAGCCGATGACCCTTGAGGGTCAATCTGAGCTGTACTCCACGGTCATCATTCTCAGACACTGCTACGCAGACATGCTACAGATTGGCTGCTGAAGATACCAAAACTTTGAATATGAAGAGAATTACACTGAGAATTATATAGTGAAACATCAAAGTTCCCCCAAGAACCACACTATTAGGTAATGTAAGTATGTGACTGCCATAGTAACACTGACATAATCCCATCACAGATTCAAGGAACTCTCCTAGAAGCTAGGAGGAAGCAAAGAACAACTAAGTGAAAAGAAGACATCCTCGTTCATCTCGGTATCAGATGCTCCCTGAGCCTGAGGTCTGTTCAAATATTGACTGGCAAATACACTGATCTGTTTCCTCTACAAAATGGACACAATGCCTGTAAAGTTATGGTCCTGGGATGTGTGTGTAAAAGAAAAAAGTCTGAGCACTTGCTATGAAGAAAACACCATGCTATATATAGCAACACACTGAAAGACACAGAAAGTTAAAAATGGACAGTCTCTAAGGAAATCACAGATCAGATTCTACAAAGCAGACTAAAAAGACAGCATCTATTCAGAAAATTACATTATTCAAGAACCCAGAAGATTACATTTCTTCTGCCATTTGAACCTCAGCCCCCTCATTTATAGCTAAGATACCACCCTTCCTTATCCCTACTGGAAAAAGGAAATTGCTGATATATCAAAAAGCATGGTAATCTAACATCTAACCACCTTAATCTGTGGTAAATTTCAAAGCTACTGTTTAGCACTTCCAATAATTCAAAAAGTTTAATAATTCATACATAACAATCACCAAGTATACAACTACACATTAAATGGTGCCTTAAAAATAACTTAATATATTCATCTCAAGGCACCATGGTTATTATCATTTTATTCCTCTCTTTATATCCTGCGCCTTAGGTAAGCTGCCGAAGTTCCTGACATTTTGTCAGCACTTGGTGGGGAAAAGAAGAGGGGGCCACTAGAGGGAGGCACAGCTGGTTAAGAGACTGCTTTTTCTATTATTAGATTTAAGTGTCTGAAATGCAATAACATATCCTTAATAAGTTAGCTCTGTATATAGGCTCTATGGCACTATCAAATCCCAATCTCAAATCTGTTTATGTCACTGCAGCAAAACACATATGGCAAATACCTCTTGGAAATGACTTAATAAGCATCTATGAAATCAGTGGCAGTAGAGAAAAAGGCAAAAAGAACCAGCCATACAATCTCACGCTGAAGTCACGCGGTTTACAGAACAGTATGGCTAAAAGAAAATCCTCAGGGCAGGGACTTTCCAAAGGGTGTGCTGTATTTTAAACAAAAAAGTGTGAGAATCAGTATGAAACATACAAAGTGTCCAGCCACTTTAGTGCAACTGCTTCACAAAGGTGCAGGAAAAGGAAAGACCCCTAAAACTCCTTACCTGGTAAAAATCTCCTGGGGTGAAAAGGCAGGCTTTTATTTTAGCACGCCATGGACAACTCATCAGGTAGTCAATAAATATGTGAATTGGGTCTTTTCTGTCAGCTCCTAACTGAACACATCACCGGAGTCACGAGACAGAGATTCAGGGCAGGGGTCGCCTTAGCCTGCCGTGGAGGCACTGCTGCACCTGTCGCTTGGAGAGGATCAGATTTACTTATCAAACTGGCAAAATGACATGAAGGACAGTGGGCCAGGTAACACAGCAAAGATCCACAGGCTGAAATAATAGGATGAACCCACAGTGAATTAAAGGTACCTTTGGGGTCTACACTTGGGATCCTTCCATACCCCTTCAAAAAAATGCAGAAGAATATTATCAACAGAAAAAAGAAGAATAAATGGTCCCACTCTATTTCCTGCTGGCCAAAATGCCTGGGTTGGGGATGCCCAACTTGAAGAACAGCAGTAGGAAAAAGGAACTGAGATCAAATGGAGGCTGTGAAAAGCACACCAGGAGTACAGTGGGGCAGGGCTGGCCAGGGTCAGGAAGAGGAAACCTGGCGAGCCGTGAACACCGCCCTCAGGAGCTCACCAAGGATCCCACAGAGCATGGGCCAGCCTGTGCTCCCCGCAGGGCTCTCTGTGGGAGCTACACAAGGAGAAGCTTGGCTTCTTTCACCAGAAAGCTTTTCTGAGCCTCAAAATTGTCCAAAAATGGCTTCCTGGGAAGTTGGCAAGCTCTGTTCAGAAAGTGTTTAAGCAGGGACAGCATGACCACTTTGGAAGCAAGAATTTTCAGAGACATTTATTTAACAATGCTCCCTTCCTATCAGGACAGCAGGATTTCTGGCATCTGACTCTCCTGCCCCTGACAGGAGTGTGTCCTGAAGGGGTGCTCTGGACCATTTTCCACACAGATTCACTGGTTCTCACCTGGAGGGTGGGAAGGCAAAGTGCATTAGAAGAAGCTGAGATACTTTTTAAAATCCAGATGCAGCTGCAACCTTAGAACCACCAATCAAAAAAAGCTCTGAGGTTGGCTGAAGCCAGTGTGTTAAGTGTTTTATGAGCAACTCTGATGCTTACCCGTGGTTAACCCCACCACTCTAGAGCTCTAGCCAGGAGCCTCTGTCCACTCCCACAGCTCCTATAACCAGTTTTGTGTTCATTTTCTCCAGCCCAGATCTCCCTCCTGACCGTCAGTCCTACATGGCTGCCACGCTACTGCAATTCCATCTGCTGCCCAACTCATCTTCCCGAAGCCGGAAATACTCAAAAGTTTGCAAAGTGAGATATTCAACAAAGACCTGGTCTGGATCTTGGGGTCCAAGTTTATGCCTGTCACACATCTCACACGTCCATCAAACACAAATATCTGCAATTGGGAGCACAGACACCCTCTCTCCCCTTGGCCCAACCACCTCCAGTGCCCACATGGCTGAGGTCCAGCTGCTCTCCAAAGTGTCACAGGTCAGATATCTCCTACACAAAGCCACCACAGCCTTAGGACCCGTCCTCTGCCTTTTCTGTGTGGCCAGCGGCCATATGCACTTCTAGTCTCAGGTACTACAGACAGAGCCCCGAGGGCTGCCCTCATTCTGCTGTGACTCCTCCAAGGACCGAAACACAATAATTTGGGAATAGAACAAATAAGGGCTTCACTTATCCTTTGCCAGGATGGGGGTGGGGAAGGGAAAGCTCAATTAAAAAGAAATTAGGTTAGTAAATTGTCACTGTGTAGAGAGGTAGCATTTAGATAATTATTGCCAAACAAGTGATCACAAGGAAGGAGTCTACTTCCGTCCTTTGTAGTTATAGATATATTAAAATTCCAGCTTCTGCCCTTAATATTGGACAAACATGGGCAAATTACTTAACCTCTCAGTGCTTTAGTCTCCTCCTCTGTAAAATGCGACTAGTAACAGTACCTATACCTCACTGAATCCTGATGGAGAATAAATGAACTAAGGAAGCAATGAGCCTCACCCAGGGAAGGCCCTCAACAAACTGTAGTAATTGTTACTGGATCATCGAATTGTCACTGGATCACGAACACCTTTTTTTCTGGATCTTTCGTTCCAAGTCAACAAAAGGAGAACTGGAGGGGAGAAATCAAACAAACACTCATGTCCTCTGAAGCATGAGGTTTCCTATAGGAATTTAAAGTAGTATCTCAGCATGAAAATGAGGTGGGGGGAATGATGAGCCTCTTACCCTGGAAAAACCTAAACATAATCGGACTCAATTTTTGACAAAGTTGGCTTAAAGAAAAGGTTGATGGGTAGGATCCAATCCATTTCTGTTATCATTGAAAAAACTGCTACATCTGAATAAGTTGCTGAGCAAAGCTTTTGGCTAGTTGTGTATTAGTAATTTACATTCATCTCCATCCAAGTCACACTAATCAATAACCTTCTCCCAAACTCCCTATTTGAAGATGCAATTAAAATCCAAACTTCTAAAGAAGATGGTTGGCAAGAATGTGGAGTGAAGGGCGCTCCCACATATTGCTGGTGGGCATGTACACTGGTGTAACCATGTTGGAAAACACAACAGGTACTAAAGCCAAACACATACTCACCCTACAATGCAGCAATTCTCGAGGTACGTACCTAAAAGAAATGAGGGCATCTGTCCATCAGAGGACATAGACTGCAAGAATGTTCAAAGCAGCTGGAAAGAATCCAAATGTTCACCAAGAAAAGGGTAAATTATGGCTTACTCACACAGTGGAATACTATACAGCAATAAGGAATTCTGACACATACAGCACGAATAAATCACACATATGGAATTCCAGATGAAGCAAAGTTATTTATGGTGACAGAAGTCAGAACAGTGGTTCGTCCAGGAGTGAGGAGAAGTATTGACTGGGAATGGACACAAAGAACCTTCTGGGGTGACAAAATGTACTTTTTTTTCCCTTTATTCAAGTATTGTTGATATACAATCTTATGTTGGTTTCAAATGTACAACACAGCGGGCTCAACAGTTACCCATGTTATTAAATCCCACCCCCTCTAGTGTGGTTACTATCTATCAACATAGGAAGATGTTACAGATTCATTGACTATATTCTCCATGCTGGGATGTACTGTATTTTGATCTGGGTGGTAGTTGGGGATGGGAAGAGAAAGGTGGAAGTGGGTGGGGGGGCGCTCATTAGCCTGTACAATTTAGAACACATTTTACTTGATATTAGACCTCAATTATTTAAATTCACATATCTCTACAAATAAAGATAAAGAGTCTGTGTCTGAAGATATAACATGCTCTATTCTTAACCTTAGGAATGAATTTTTTTTTTTTTTTTGGTAAGAGATGGCAGGGCAGGAGACTAGCAATAAAAAGTATTATTTAACAAAACAATATACACCTAATGCACACAAAAACTTTCAAAATGAAGACATTTTGTAAGAAATGATAAATTCATCTCTAATGTTAATGCTCCCCCATAAATGAGGGTGATGAGAATATCTATCCTGTAGGGTTGCTGTCATAATTAACTAAGATAACATAATTAAGTACTTAATACAGTACCCATTCATCACATAATTCATTAATACACTACATACTCACATAATAATTGTTTACCATATTTTGTCTGCTTACTTCACTCCCTTTCAGCCCAACCTACAAAAATGCTCAACCTAGCAGGCGCTAAATGTTTGTAGAATAACCTCAGACACTTCTCTCAAAGCATATAAACCATATACAATTCCCACCTGAATCCATAAGATAATATTCCCACTGTCTGGGCCTTGCTTCACACACCAACACAGACACAAACCCTTGGGCCTTCCAAGGTAGACTGGAGTTCAGGATAAATATGACACATCTACCAAAGGCAATCTCACTAAAATTTAGAAGAAAACATATTTATATTTAAACACGTATTAAGACGACTACAATCTTTGCTAGGACAGCATGCGGCAGGTACTGCTGAGAATCTCTAGCTTTCGGGGTCCCTTGTCCCACAGCCACATGCACTCTCTTCCACTCCCCGCCTTCACTTCTGAAACAGGTTTAACAGCATGGGAACGGGGCAGTTAGAATATTCCTGGCTCTCCACCTTATAAAACTCCAATCAAAGTACCCCTGGCTTTTCATGTGATTTTAACAGACGACAGTTTAGGTTATTTCCTTGAATTATCAACACCACTCCATCTGGCTCACTAACCTGCAGAGCAAAATATTTATTTTCAGCCATGTTGACATGCAAAATTCAAAGAACAGGAAGCTACAGTTAAGAATAACAAAATACCACATTAAGATTAACAAACTATATAAAATTTTAAGGATATATATATAGGAAGTTGCCTTTGTATGAAAGTGCATTTTCTACACAACTGTATGCATGCCACAATGAATCTTTATTTCAACAGTTAGTTGACCAAGGGGAACAAATGAAACTCTTGAGATCAAGTGAAAAATCAAATTACCCTTTTTAGGACTAACCTGCCCAGAACTGTTCTTGCCCGGAGACCCCAGAATAAAATTGTATGCAAATTTCTATTACAAAAGAAAAACAGGACTATTATAGAAGGAAAAAACACAGAAGCAAATGAGATTATCCTATCACCCAGAGAGGTGGATTCTTCCAATTTGTTTTTCTATTCTTACATTTAATGATATATACATGCTGTTTAAAAAACTTTTCCACGTAAAAATTTTATTTAATATATGTGTATTGAGTATTTTAACAACAATAGCTAATGTATCTTGGGCAAAGAGTACAAAGGCTCAATTATGTATGATAAATAATATGAGAGAACTACTGCTCAAGGTAGGTGGTACAATAAATAAAATCATACTGAATACAGGCTATATGCTGAGAGTAGATTTCAGGTGCTCTCATCAAACACACAAAAAAAAATGGTTAACCACGTGAGGAAATGTCATGTTAATTGGCTTGACTGTAGCAATCACTTCACTGTGCATATGCATATCAAATCATCAGGTTGTACACCTTAAATACAGTTTTCTATTTTTAAAAGAAAAAAAATACACACAATTAATGTTTGTTGTGCATTTACTAAAGACCAACTCAGTAAAAGCTTTTGACATGTATTAAGTTCTTTGAAATTCAAAATAACCCAAAGAAGGCTGTTAACATTTGCCATTATCAATTCCATGAAGAAACCTGCCCACACAACAGTATGAATGCACTTGATGCCACTTAATTATAAAGTTAAAAGGGGTTAAAATGGTGAAGGTTATGTTACGTGTATTTACCACAATTTAAAAAAGAAATAAACTTGCCCAGGATCACACGGCTTTCTAAGTAGCAGCACCAGACTTAGAATTCACATAGTCTGGATCCAGAATCTGTACTTTTAGCCGCTGTACTGTACAAATAATTTTAAATAACTGAATATCTACCTGACGGACAATCCTGGGCCTTTAAATTGCTTCCAGATTTCCCACTCTTACAAACAATGCTTTGATAAGCCTTCCCTGTAAGAGAACTTTTCATATATCCTTGTTTATGTAACAAGGTGGATTTTTGGTTTAAGGATAAAGTAAACAATTAACAGGTAAGCTGTTAACCAGAGCTCATTCTGATAGCTAACAAGAGAGCCTAATGCAGTAGAAAAGATAATTTTTTTTATTAAGGTATCACTGATATACACTCTTACGAAGGTTTCACATGAAAAACATGGCGGTTACTACATTCACCCATATTATCAAGTCCCCCCCCCTCCCATACCTCACTGCAGTCACTGTCCATCAGTGTAGTAAGATGCCACAGTTACTACTTGTCTTCCCTGTGCTACACTGTCTTCTCCATGATCCCCCCCACACAATCATAATATCCCTCAATCCCCTTCTCCCTCCCTCCTCCCCACCTCCCCTACCCCTCCCCTTTGGTAACTGCTAGTACCTTCTTGTAGTCTGTGAGTCTGCTGCTGTTTTATTCCTTCAGTTTTGCTTCATTATTATACTCCACAAATGAGGGAAATCATTTGGTACTTGTCTTTTTCTGCCTGGCTTATTTCACTGAGCATAATACCCTCTAGCTCCATCCATGTTGTTGCAAATGGTAGGATTTGTTTTCTTCAAGGGCTAAATAGTATTTCATTGTGTATATGTACCACATCTTCCTTATCCATTCATCTACTGAGGGACACTTAGGTTGCTTCCATTTCTTGGCTATCGTAAGTAATGCTGCAATAAACATAGGGGTGCATATGCCCTTTTGAATCTGAGAACTTGTTTTCTTTGGGTAAATTCCTGGCAATTCTACTCCTAGGAATTTACCCAAAGAAAACAAGTTCTCAGATTCAAAAAGACATATGCACCCTTATGTTTATTGAAAAGATGATTTTCAACAAATAATTGTAATTAGATGGCTCCAAGTACAAGAATAAAAATCACTAGATACTTCAGAGCCACAAAGGAGGCCATACATGACTAAAGAAATGTTGGTTTTCAAGAACAGCTTAACTGCTTAAATGTCCCTTGGAGTCGGTTATTTCCCAAACCAAGTCTCAACAACTGTTTCACAGGACCCTGAAAGGAAAGGAGCGACACACAGCAGCAATTCACCGGAGAGTTCCGCTTTATTAGGGAAAGGTGCTGGGTTATATAGGAAGGGGCATAGGGTGATTGTGGTGTTACTTCTACGGGGCTGTTGGCTGTTGGCTAGGTGCTGGGATTGGGAGGGGGGCGAGAGGTGATTGGGCTTCAGGTGGCGCCGGCGGGAACCGAGGACCCCGAAAAGAAGCCGGAAGTTTGCCATCTTACTGGTGGGGACCCTTCAGACCCCACATCCATAGAATTTCCCATTTGTTCTCAACTTTGACCATCACCTGATTTAAAGTTCTAAGACCAAACTGGCACGAGAGTGGAGGCCCTCAGAAGCCTCAGAGAAAACCCCACAGATACGAAGTTTATCCCTCATGTCTTCATAAAATGGTAAGGATTCACGTTGCATTCCCTCAAAAGGTCCCTGTCAATGATGTCACATCACAGAACTTGTGACCAAGATCAAGGTGAAGCAGCTCTCTTACTCTGATTCCTGCCAGAAGGAAATAAATGTATGGAGAAGCAACTGAACTGTGGCAGCAAATGGTTTTAGGATCTTATTGAAGAGAGAGTTACATAAAAGTTCTAAAAAAAAGATGTTGACAAAAAACGAAGAACTGTTATTATCAACCCAAAGCCAGTTCAACAGGTACAAAAACCACAAACTAAAACCTGAGCAGCCTGAGCAGGAAGACTACCAAAAAAAAAAAGAACAGAGCCCTCTTTCAGGAGGCACACACCAGGTTATTTCAACAAGATTCTACCAGGATTTCTATCAATCTTCATAACTCAGGCACCTGTTTCTTCTATCTAATCACCCTGAGACAAAATGAGGATTGAAAAAGAGATTTTCAGTGCAGCATGGCAACTAGAGTTAACAATACTGTATGGCCTACTTGAAAGTTGTTAAGAGAGTAAATTGGTTAAGTTCTCACTGCAAGAAAAAAAAAATTGTGTAACTTTGTGTGGTGACAGATGTTAATTAGACTTGTTGTGGTGATCATTTTGTAATAAATGCAAATATCAAATCATTATGTTGTACACCTGAAACTAATATACTGCATGTCAATTATACCTCAATAAAGATTTTAGTTAAAAAAATTTTTTCAAATAGATTATAGAAAATTTAAAGATCACAAAATGTTATCTATTCATAAGACTCCCCTGTCCCACCAACCCATACACACCTAACCTCCAAGTGAGCACCAATAACCAAAGAAATACCGTTTAAGAATTTCTTTTCTATAGTCTTTCACAGAGGTCCTAGGTGAAGATATTTATTTAACTAACTGGAACTTTTACATAAATCACAAGTTACAAATCATGAACACATAATAAATATTACCTATTCTGTTATCCCAAACCACAAGCTTTCACAGGTCTAATAACTTCAAGAAAATATTAGCATACAAGTTAGAAAGAAATAATTTGATTCCTCAAGCTTCCCACTCCAAACATGGAACAAAAGAACCTACCCAACAAACATGAAGATAATTTCCTTCCCTATGACTAGCAATTCCACCCCAGAGATTATGCTTACTCAAAGTCTCACACTCAAAAGGAGACATGTAAAGATGTGTGGTGCAATATTATTTGTAATAGAGAAAAATGAGAGGAAAAATAAACATCCATCAACAAGAAGATGGATACACTGTAGTGTGTTCAGCAGTTAAAAAGAATCAGAAAGAATGAACTGGTGTAACAAGAACCTCAAAAATACCTGAGCTAGAGAAGAAATCACATCTACAAATACCTAACATCTACAAAGATACCACATCTACAAATTCTAAACACATGTAAAGTAACACTAACTATTGGTGATGAATATTTACAGGCACCCTTATTAAAACTATAAAATACTTAGATCGAAAAGATTAAAAAGAGCAGGAGAGAAAGGAAGGGAAAGAGAAAAGTGAGGGGGGGTGGGGACTGAGACCTGGGGGGCTTCAGCTGTATCAGCAATACTCTATCTTTTAGGTTGGATGGCAGCTATAAAGGAATTCATGCTTTTACATAATTACTGTATTCTGAATTACTTTATAATAGTCAAAAGAAAAACATTCCCTCCTAGCATTTTGACTTGTTTCAAGAAATTAATATATACTTTGACAATGTAAGAGTTCAAAAACTAATTTCCTTTCTATTACAATCTTGGATTCTCTAGTAGGAACATCCTAATTTAAGAGTTATCCCAATCTCACAGATATACTTTGCAGTGTTTCTAGAAAGTTACTATCCACACTAATCACTTATCTCTAGAGATAACCCCTGTTGGAGGATGCACATGGCATTGCTGAAAACTAAGTATGTTTTTGAGGCCATCTATCCCTTTTCAAAACACAAACCAGTGCTTTTTCTACAGAAAAAAAAGACCCAAGTCATTGGTTGAGCTTCTATCCTTCCAACACCCAAATCCAAGCTTCTACAACCTTTAGCAGGTATTCCTAAGGAGGCCTGCCTGACCTTTTCTATTCAGCCTCTGGAGCCCACTTGTTCAACAAGAGTTGCACAAAGGAATATATCAAAGGCATTATTATATACTTTAAATGTCTCCTAAAGGTATTTATTTCAATCCCTTCTGGGTTGTTCTATGCTCATTTATACAGCTGTTACTGTTCACAAACTGCATTGTATTATGTTGTTCTCCCATTTAATCCCAGAGAGGTTCCTCATAGAGAGGGAGCAGGACTCTCATAATAACCCAATTAGATATAATACTAAGCTCTGCATATGGTCCATGCTCAATAATACTGCAAATATTTAAGCAATTTCAGTGGGTGTGAATGACTTTAGTTTTCAGAACCCACCCAGATCCTTTAAATATTCTTTCTGATCTGAAACAAATATATGCAGCAATACGCAACCAGCCTCTAGAACTCCTCCATTTACTACTCCTTGAAACAAATTTCCAAAGCCTACTTACTCATTACAGACTACTCTTTAATTACATTAGTCCCCAGCTTCTTCAGAGTTGTGACAATCGTTATAATCTCCACCCATGTTGACCTGAATATTTTTTTAGATGACATGGAACACAATCAGTATGAAAATAAGAATGCTATAAATTCACAAGGTCCTAGGCTGCTTCTGAATGCCCACACTAAATGTACAGATGTGCAAAACTAAAGAAATATTTTTAGGAGTTTCATGGTAAACCTGGATAATAAAAGGAGATGCTGCCTGTTTTCAGCATGGGGTCCCCATCTTCCTCTCCATCATCACCTTCCACCACTTGACTTCAGACTAGACCATCCAGGCTTCATTTAACCATAACCCTATGATTTTCCTCCCATGTCCCCTGACCCCCAGCCCAAGATCCACACACTCAGGCCCTTATTTTTAATAATGTGGCAGTCATCCCAACCAGACTGCTGCCTGCCCTACTCTTCAGTCCCATGACTCCTCCAGCACTTCAGAGGCCAACTGCAAGTCCAAACTGTCACCTGTGCTTATGAGGGACCTGCTATAAACTGGGGGTTCCCATGACTCCCCTACTCAGGTTCAATTGACCAGAATGGCTTGCAGGACCGGGGAAGTGCTGTAATTACCATTACCAGCTCAGGAAGAGCCAACTGCAAGAGATGCCTAGGGTAAGGGATGTGGGAAGGGGCGCAAAGCTTACATGCCCTCGCCACAAACACCACCCTCCTACCATCCACATGTTCACCCACCAAGCTCTCCAAACTCCTTTGGTCAGGAGTTTTATGGAGGATTCATTACGTAGGCATGACTGATTAACTCACTGGCCACTGGTAACAACTAAATCTCTAGCCTTTCTCCCCTCTCAGGAGGTAGGGGTGTGGAGTGAGAGAGAATTCAACCCTCTAATCATGTTTAGAAGTTCCTGGGGCAACCAGGCCCCCACTTTAGGGGCTTTTCAAAAGTCACCTCATTAACCTAAACTCAAAAGTGGTTGAGAGGGTCTTGTCAAAGATAACGAAGACATTCTTTTTCCCCTTATCAATCACTTAAGAAATTCAAGGATGTTAGGAGTTTTGTACCAGGAGCAGGATAGAGAGCGATACTCATTTACTTTAAGCCACAACAGCACAGGCCATCACTTTCCACTAGATTGTGCTCTTGAGGGCAAGGATGCTGGCTTATTCCTCTTTGAACCCCGAGGACAAAGCCCAGCAATGGGTATACGGCAGACACTCAATAAATGTTTGTTGATCCCATTAAGCAGGAATAGTAATTGATCTTCTACAGCATTAAATCAAAAAGTAGTAGACACTTTACTGACAGCAGAGGGCTAGGAGAACAATCCCACTCACTCACCTCCCCTATGCTGCTGAACTTTCCCAGGGTTTAAAGACTACCTGTTTAACATTTCCACAGATCAGCAGTATTATTTAGGTATTTCGGGAAGGAAAACAGAAAAATGTGGATTTTTTTTTTTTGAGAGGGCATCTCTCATATTTATTGATCAAATGGTTGTTAACAACAATAAAATTCTGTATAGGGGGGGTCAATGCTCAATGCACAATCATTAATCCTTCTCAAGCCTAATTCTCGTCAGTCTCCAATCTTCTGAAGCATAATGAACAAGTTCTTACATGGTGAACGAATGCTTACATAGTGAATAAATTCTTACATGGTGAACAGTACAAGGGCATTCATCACAAAAACTTTCGGTTCTGATCATGCATTATGAACTATAAACAATCAGGTCAAATATGAATATTCATCTGATTTTTATACTTGATTTATATGTGGATCCCACATTTCTCCCCTTTATTATTATTATTATTTTTATTTTTAATAAAATGCTGAAGTGGTAGGTAGATGCAAGATAAAGGTAGAAAACATAGTTTAGTGCTGTAAGAGGGCAAGTGTAGATGATCAGGTGTGTGCCTATAGACTAAGTATTAATCCAAGCTAGACAAGGGCAGCAAAACATCCACGGATGCAGAAGATTTCTCTCAAAACAGGGGGGTGAGGTTCTGAGCCTCACCTCTGTTGATCCCCAATTTCTCACCTGATGGCCCCCCTGCAACTGTGCCTGTCTTAGGTTGTTCCTCCCTTGAGGAATCTTACCCGTCTCTGGCTAACCAGTCATCTTCCGGGGCCATACAGGGAAATGTAAAGTTGGTAAGTGAGAGAGAAGCCATATTGTTTGAAAAGGTTAGCTTTTTACTTCTTTGCAGATTTATGCCCTGTGGCTCCTATGCCCAGCACTTGTCTCGAGGTATCTTTACCACGTGGAGGAATTATGATACTCAGTAAATTCGATATGAGACACGAATTCTATTTAAGGGTTGTAATTAGGAAGGAAGAAGAAAAGCTATAGAGGTAGCATATGGAAGAAAACATGGGAGAATTGATTATTTCTTTGACATATCTTCTTGTAGAGTACCTTAAGCATGTATAGGTTTTAAACTACTAACTAACTTGCGCTCACATATTAACATAATAGGAATACGATGACATAAACAAAGCAAATCTATAATTACCATCCATCTCCAGTGAAGCCAAGAAAACCATTTAGGCACCCTAGGCATTTGTGAAAATTTGTCTATGATATGATGGATATTGTCCCACTGTACTTGAACAGTTTGAGAGAAATCAGACAAATTAAAGCAACCCATTTCTGGGATCTGTTCACATCCCATATGTTCTTTTAACCGTAGACAGTCTATAGTCATGAGATTTTGGAGTGCTACAACTTGCACCCCTCCCAACTCCTGGTTGAGTTCCAACAGTACAAATCCGGTCAAATTCGTTGTCTCACTGTATGCACATGCCAGCCTAGACATCTCCCTCCTCATTCCAATGGCAAGTCCAGGAAACGGTGGGGTGGACGCAGCCACAACCGCAGCATTGCCCAGATCCCTGTGGAGGCTTTTTGATGATCATCCCCTGGCACGAGTCCTCCAGAGAGTGCTGATGCCGGAAGCTCCTCCTCATATCGTATCTTAGTTCATTTTCTGGGTAGCCAAGCTAGGCCTTGATCTTCTGTTAGTCCATTTTTGGGTTCTGTAATTCTGCTGCTGTTTTGTTCCTTCACTTTTTCCTTTGTTCTTATACTCCTCAGATGAGTGAAATCATTTGGTATTTCTCTTTCTCCACTTGGCTTATTTCACTGAGCATAATACTCTCCAGCTCCATCCATGTTGCTGCAAATGGTTGGATTTTTCCAATTCTTATGGCTGAGTAGTATTCCATTGTGTATATGTACCACATCTTCTTTATCCATTCATCTACTGATGGACATTTACGTTGCTTCCAATTCTTGGCTATTGTAAATAGTGCTGCGATAAACACAGGGGTGCATATGTCTTTCTCAAACTTGACTGATGCGTTCTTAGGGTAAATTCCTAGGAGTGGAATTCCTGGGTCAAATGGTAGGTCTGTTTTGAGCATTTTGATGAACCTCCATACTGCTTTCCACAATGGCTGAACTAATTTACATTCCCACCAGCAGTGTAGGAGGGTTCCCCTTTCTCCACAGCCTCGCCAACATTTGTTGTTGTTTGTCTTTTGGATGGCAGCCGTCCTTACTGGTGTGAGGTGATACCTCATTGTAGTTTTAATTTGCATTTCTCTGATAATTAGCGATGTGGAGCATCTTTTCATGTGTCTGTTGGCCATCTGTATTTCTTTCTTAGAGAACTGTCTGTTCAGTTCCTCTGCCCATTTTTTAATTGGGTTATTTGTTTTTTTTGTTTCTTGAGGCATGTGAGCTCTTTATATATTCTGGACATAAAGCCTTTATCGGATCTGTCATTTTCAAATATATTCTCCCATACTGTAGGGTTCCTTTTTGTTCTATTGATGGTGTCTTTAGCTGTACAGAAGCTTTTCAGCTTAATGTAGTCCCACTTGCTCATTTTTGCTGTTGTTTTCCTTGCCCGGGGAGATATGTTCAAGAAGAGGTCACTCATGTTTATGTCTAAGAGGTTTTTGCCTATGTTTTTTTCCAAGAGTTTAATGGTTTCGTGACTTACATTCAGGTCTTTGATCCATTTTGAGTTTACCTTTGTATATGGGGTTAGACAATGGTCCAGGTTTCATAATGTAGCTGTCCAGTTTTGCCAGCACCATCTGTTGAAGAGACTGTCATTTTGCCATTGTATGTCCATGGCTCCTTTATCAAATATTAATTGACCATATATGTTTGGGTTAATGTCTGGAATCTCTGGTCTGTTCCACTGGTCTGTGGCTCTGTTCTTGTGCCAGTACCAAATTGTCTTGATTACTATGGCTTTGTAGTAGAGCTTGAAGTTGGGGAGTGAGATCCCCCCTACCTTATTCTTCTTTTTTAGGATTGCTTTGACTATTCGGGGTCTTTGGTGTTTTCATATGAATCTTTGAATGATTTGTTCCAATTCATTGAAGAATGTTGCTGGTAATTTGAGAGGGATTGCATCAAATCTGTATATTGCTTTGGGCAGGATGGCCATTTTGACGATATTAATTCTTCCTAGCCATGAGCACGGGATGAGTTTCCATTTATTAGTGTCCCCTTTAATTTCTCTTAAGAGTGACTTGTAGTTTTCAGAGTATATGTCTTTCACTTCTTTGGTTAGGTTTATTCCTAGGTATTTTATTCTTTTTGATGCAATGGTGAATGGAATTGTTTTCCTGATATCTCTTTCTATTGGTTCATTGTTAGTGTATAGGAAAGACACAGATTTCTGTGTGTTAATTTTGTATCCTGCAACTGTGCTGTATTTCGATATCAGTTCTAGTAGTTTTGGAGTGGAGTCTTTAGGGTTTTTTATGTACAGTATCATATCATCTGCAAATAGTGACAGTTTAACTTCTTCTTTACCAATCTGGATTCCTTGTATTTCTTTGTTTTGTCTGATTGCCGTGGCTAGGACCTCCAGTACTATGTTAAATAAGTGGGGAGAGTGGGCATCCCTGTCTTGTTCCTGATCTCAGAGGAAATGCTTTCAGCTTCTCGCTGTTCAGTATAATGCTGGCTGTGGGTTTATCATATATGGCCTTTATTATGTTGAGGTACTTGCCCTCTATTCCCATTTTGCCGAGAGTTTTTATCATGAATGGATGTTGAATTTTGTCAAATGCTTTTTCAGCATCTATGGAGATGATCATGTGGTTTTTGTCTTTCTTTTTGTTGATGTGGTGGATGATGTTGATGGATTTTCGAATGTTGTTCCATCCTTGCATCCCTGGGATGAATCCCACTTGGTCATGGTGTATGATCCTTTTGACATACTGTTGAATTCTGTTTGCTAATATTTTATTGAGTATTTTTGCATCTACATTCACCAGGAATATTGGTCTGTAATTTTCTCTTTTGGTGGGGTCTTTGCCTGGTTTTGGTATTAGGGTGATGTTGGCTTCATAGAATGATTTTGGGAGTATTCCCTCCTCTTCTATTTTTTGGAAAACTTTAAGGAGAATGGGTATTATGTCTTCTCTGTGTGTCTGATAAAATTCTGAGGGAAATCCGTCCGTCCCCGGGCTTTTGTTCTTGGGTAGTTTTTTGATTACCGTTTCAATTTCTTTGCTCGTAAGTGGTTTGTTTAACTTTTGTGTTTCTTCCTTGGTCAGTCTTGGGAGGTTGTATTTTTCTAGGAAGTTGTCCATTTCTTCTAGGTTTTCCAGCTTGTTGGCATATAGGTTTTCATAGTAGTCTTTAATAATTCTTTGTATTTCTGTGGAGTCTGTTGTGATTTTTCCGTTCTCATTTCTGATTCTGTTGTTGTGTTGATTCTCTTTTTCTCTTAATAAGTTTGGCTAGAGGCTTATCTATTTTGTTTATTTTCTCAAACAACCAGCTCTTGGTTTCGTTCATTTTTGCTATTGTTTTATTCTTCTCAATTTTGTTTATTTCTTCTCTGATCTTTATTATGTCCCTCCTTCTGCTGACTTTAGGCCTCATTTGTTCTTCTTTTTCCAGTTTTAATAGTTGTGATGTTAGACTATTCATTTGGGATTGTTCTTCCTTCTTCAAGTGTGCCTGGATTGCTATATACTTTCCTCTTAAGACTGCTTATTTCTAGTTTTATACCTTTGTGGTCTGAAAAATTAGTTGGTAGAATTTCAATATTTTCAAATTTACTGAGGCTCTTTTTGTGAGCTAGTATGTGGTCTATTCTGGAGAATGTTCCATGTGCACTTGAGAAGAATGTATATCCTGTTGCTTTTGGATGTACACTTCTATAGATGTTGATTAGGTCCATCTGTTCTAGTGTGTTGTTCAGTGCCTGTGTGTCCTTACTTATTTTCTGCCCGGTGGATCTATCCTTTGCGGTGAGTGGTGTGTTGAAGTCTCCTAAAATGAATGCATTGCAGTCTATTTCCCTCTTTAGTTCTGTTAGTATTTGTTTCACATATGCTGGTGCTCCTGTATTGGGTGCATATATATTTAGAATGGTTATATCCTCTTGTTGGACTGAGCCCTTTATCATTATGTAGTGTCCTTCTTTATCTCTTGTTACTTTCTTTGTTTTGAAGTCTGTTTTGTCTGATTTTAGTACTGCAACCCCTGCTTTCTTCTCACTGTTGTTTGGCTGAAATATGTTTTTCCGTCCCTTGACTTTTAGTCTGTGCTTGTCTTTGGGTTTAAGGTGAGTTTCTTGTAAGCAGCATATAGATGGGTCTTGCTTTTTTATCCATTCTATTACTCTGTGTCTTTTGATTGGTGCATTAAGTCCATTTACATTTAGAGTGACTATTGAGAGATATGTACTTATTGCCATTGCAGGCTTTAGATTTGTGGTTACCAAAGGTTCAAGGTTAGCTTCTTTAGTATCTTAATGCCTAACTTAGCTCGCTTATTGAGCTGTTATATACACTGTCTGGAGATTCTTTTCTTCTCTCCCTTCTTATTCCTCCTCCTCCATTCTTCATATGTTGTGTGTTTTGTTCTGTGCTCTTTTTAGGAGTGCTCCCATCTAGAGCAGTCCCTGTAGGATGCCCTGTAGAGGTGGTTTGTGGGAAGCAAATTCCCTCAGCTTTTGCTTGTCTGGGAATTGTTTAATCCCGCCATCGTATTTAAATGATAGTCGTGCTGGATACAGTATCCTTGGTTCAAGGCCCTTCTGTTTCATTGCATTAAATATATCATGCCATTCTCTTCTGGCCTGTAGGGTTTCTGTCGAGAAGTCTGATGTCAGCCTGATGGGTTTTCCTTTATAGGTGACCTTTTTCTCTCTAGCTGCCTTTAAAACTCTTTCCTTGTCCTTGATCCTTGCCATTTTAATTATTATGTGTCTTGGTGTTGTCCTCCTTGGATCCTTTCTGTTGGGGGTTCTGTATAATTCCATGGTCTGTTCGATTATTTCCTCCCCCAGTTTGGGGAAGTTTTCAGCAATTATTTCTTCAAAGACACTTTCTATCCCTTTTCCTCTTTCTTCCTCTTCTGGTACCCCTATAATACGAATGTTAGTCCTTTTGGATTGGTCACATAGTTCTCTTAGTGTTGTTTCATTCCTGGAGATCCTTTAATCTCTCTCTATGTCAGCTTCTATATGTTCCTGTTCTTTGGTTTCTATTCCTTCAATGGCCTCTTGCATCTTATCCATTCTGCTTATAAATCCTTCCAGGGATTGTTTCACTTCTGTGATCTCCTTCCTAACATCTGTGATCTTCCTCCTGACTTCATCCCATTACTCTTGCAGTTTTCTCTGCATCTCATCCCATTGCTCTTGCATTTTTCTCTGCATCTCTGTGAGCATGTTCATGATTTTTATTTTGAATTCTTTTTCAGGAGGACTGGTTAGGTCTGTCTCCTTCTCGGATGTTCTCTCTGTGATCTTTGTCTGCCTGTAGTTTTGCCTTTTCATGGTGATAGAGATAGTTTGCAGAGCTGGTACGAGTGACCGCTGGAAAAGCTTCCCTTCTTGTTGGTTTGTGGCCTTCCTCTCCCCCTTCGCAAGGTGCTGGGTTCTTGCAGGTGTGGATGTGGTCTGGATGTTGTCCTGTGTCCTCTGGTCTCTATTTTAGGAAGAGTTTTCTTTGTTATATTTTCATAGATCTTTGTGTTTTTGGGAGGAGATTTCCACTGCTCTACTCACGCCGCCATCTTGGCTCCGCCTCTATCAAAAATGTGGATTTTATGGCAGATCCAACGCAAGCCTCTACAAATCACTACTTAGCTAAATATAAACTGTAATCAGCCTATTTTCTGAAAAGAGATATAAATCTCCTATACATTTTTTTGATCCCCCTCTAGACATTGCATTAGAACATCTAATTATTAGGTATGTAATGAAGTCTAAGCCAGGGAATAAAAGGCAATGATACTACATGCAAGACAATGCCTCATCTTCAAAGGTTTTCTAAAAATATGAACAATTAGTCTCCATCAGTCTTCTGAAGTCTGATATCAAAAGGACTGAAGGAACAAAAACGATCAAGTTAACAGCATTTCTATAGAACCCTCCCCTGAATTTACTTCCTAACACTTTTTTGTCCTGTTACTTTGAGCTGGGGGTGTGGGCATCCACATTCTGGTCAAAGGCTTTATTCTAAGAAAGTTAAAAATACACCGAAACGGTCTGAGAAGTTTACTTTTACAATCTGTATCCGTATCAAGATTTATTTTTCTCCTGTTCTTTCAAATACATCTTCACTGTTTCCAATTCAAGGATGATGATCTCATGCCTCCAAATCTTTGTCTCTTGCCCTGACCTCTATCCTGAGCTTCAGACGCCTGATTCTGGTTTCCAGCTGGACACTAAAGTTCTACAAATGCCTAAAATTGAACTGTCCTACCACCTCACTAGACCACTGTTCCTCCTCTTCCGTATTTCCACTGCGGCATGGAGTCCTCTCCGCTGCCTTCCCCACACCCCTCCACTCATTCTTTCTCCCCTCTCCTTCCTCTCCCTCCCTCACCTGGTCAATCAGCGCCAATCTCCCCACTGAACTTCTGGCATCATCTCTCCCACTCCAAGTGGCCCATTTCTAGTCCTAATGATCTTCTCCCAGGTTACTGCAATAGCCGTCCACACAATGTCCCTGCCTCTCTTCCACTCTGCCATTAAGCGCTATCAGTTTCAAAATCATAGATCTCATCATACTACTTCTCCCTAAATGGCTCCTCCTTACCCAGAATATAAAATCCAAAATCCTCAGGATGGCAAACACTGCCCTTTGGAGCTCATCTCCTTTTCCAGCCTAGTTTGTCACCACAACCACAGGTGACACCATTTGCTCCACCCAGAACACCACTGGGGTCCACAGATACACCAACTCCCTCTGGTCTCTGCAAGTTTCCCTCCTATGCACACATACCCACCTCCTCCACCAGTGTCCATTTGCCACCAACTCAATTTCCTAGTCACCTCCATGTGTCACGTACATGTTTTTTCCAGATTTAACTCTACCCTGTTCTCCAAGAAGAGCCGTCCTCTTTCTAAGAGGTCCTCTTCCACCGATAGCCCAAATTCCATTCCTTCTGCTGGGAAAGCAGCCATCTATCTCCATCAACAAATCCCTCTCCCTCACCTGTATCCCCAAATCCCCATACTCCTTTCTATTCAAGCCTCTCATCTAAAAATGACTACAGAACCACCCCAAACACCTTCCTCGACCTTAAGGCCTCCCTGTTTTATGACCAGCCTTTCCTCCCTAGTCTAGCTTCATGGAAGAGCAGTCTACCCTCACTTCCCCACTTCCTCCCCAACGATTCACACCTGTCCCACTGTAGTCCGACTTACCAGCTCCTGACCTACCTTGGCTCCCAGGACACTCATCTTTCCTGGTTGTCTTCCTACCTCTTTAGCCACTCATCTTGGTAATCTCTGGGGACACCCCTTCTTCTCTGCCTCACCTTTAAATGCTGGTGTATTCCACGCTTCCATCTGAAATCCCATGGCTTCAACAAATCCCAAAGCTCTCTCCCAAAATTAGGTGTACCTTCTCTATCTTCTGGACAAGTTCAGGACACCTTGATATCCTAGATAGCTCAGAAAATATAGACACCCAAGTTTTCATTCATTCCCTATTTAGTGACTGCCTGGAGTCAATGCATGTCTGGGTTTATCCTCCCTGCCAAATCCATTCCTTCTCCTACATTTCCTTTCTTGGTGGTTAAAGCATCATCTCCCAAGTCACCCAAGCCAAGCAACCCACCGTTCATCCCTGACTCCTCTTACCACCCCCAAGGCCAACACTCAGGGCCGGCAAATGGTCCCAACATCTCCCACCTGACCCCTCCACTTCATCCCCACTCTGCCTTCATTCCACCTCAGTAACTGAAGCCACGGAGGATTGGTAATGATTCCTCCTGAGGTGGATGTGACCAGATACAACAACCCCTGACAGCTACAAAGAACAAGTCAGGGTTTTGAAGGAGCTTTTAGCATTATGTTTTTATCTTTTTTGGTGCCATAATTATACACATCTAGGGGAACCTTTTTATTTGTGGTTCAGCCCATCTTTTTCCCTTTTGACCACTAAAATTGCTAAAATCAGAAAGTGTCTATATAAATGCACTGCCAATGTGTAAATTCAGAGATACTTCAAAGACTATTTAAAAACTGTAACATTTAGGATCTTGAGTGTTGGTACTCTACTCCCTGCGAAGTGCTAACACAACATTTTAGTTCATATAAACCATTCTGACATAATGCTCATTTTCATATGGCCAACATTTCAAATTAAAGCAAACACAAAATGTGAGCAGCTAGTTAAATCACCCCTCTCTTCACATTATCACAGCATACATTTCCCAAATCTAAAATGCACCACAGAATTTTACAGATACTAGGGTGTGCTTAATGAAAAGACCAGGAGTCCCTGGAAAAATATGTTATTGCCATGGCTGAAAACAAAACTTTGTATACTTATGCATTTTAAGCATGTCCCTTCTAGCGAAGAGAGTAACAGAAAACCTCAGACTCTCAGGCTAAAAGGAACCATTCCACCTAGTCCATTCCTTTAGAGTTACAGTTATGTCATTCTAAATTATCCATAATCCTGCAAATGTTTAAAAGTCCAATTTTAAAGAAATATCTTTCCCCCCAGAGTCTTCCTGAAATATCCCCTGGAGTATATATGAAATTAGAAACAGATGAGAAGAAAGTTCTAAATGAACTGTTCAGATTAAAATAATTCTCGGGGAAGACAATGCCTCAATAATGAATCGAGTTAATCATCACACTCATGAATCATCTGACATGGCCTCCACAAAGCAAAGCTCCCTAGCCCTCAACAGCTCTGTCATGCTCATCAGGAAGACAATACTTACATAAATATAGCTATAGCAATCAAAGGACAAGACATAAGAAATGAGCCTCGGACTGGGTAATTCTAAGATCAGTGAACCTCAGGCTGAGTACGGCACTTTCTACAGAGTGTGGGCAAGGGGGGCAGAAACCTCAGGAGCCTCACATTTGGCTATGTGGAGTAAACAACAGGTTGATGTCTTATAATGGGTTTCCACTTACTAAAAGACATTTTCCAAGAATATTTACCCGGTAAATTTATGTGCAGACCAGCTGGAGTAAAGGAAACACTAGAAACAAAGGACAGAATTATATCTCCCAAAGGAAATGAATATGCTTCCTCGCTCCCAAATGTCGCACCCACCCACCGACAGTCACCCTTCCGCGGTAAACTACCCAGTCCTAGCCCTCCCAGGCAGTCATCCTGGCCTGTCTTTAAGGACCGCAGCACAGCTGACAGGCTCTCTTTCTTCAACAGTTTTTGACACCAAATTTGTAACTACTGCAATACATAAGTTCAGAACAATGAAATGTTCTCCTTGGCTTGCATGAAACTCACTCTTGTTGGCACTACATATGAATGACTTAAACCATCCCTGACCACACCCCCCCCACCTCCTTGACAGTTCTCTCCCAAGACATTCCCTCTTCAGTAAAAGAAGTAATTCTACATATTCTACTCATTTCTCAAACACGATGACTAACCGAATCACTTCAGTTCAGCCCCACCCAACCAGATATGACCTAATACAGCTAATATAGCCAAACTAATCTGGCATTTCTAATACATTTCATGGAATCCCTTTCATGCCTTATCGCTGTTACTTGCCCTCTAATCAGGAGTTCACCTCTAGAATAATTAACCATTAACTCCCAAAGTTACCTCTGCTAGTTAATAAAATGACTGGGCCTAGGATGTAGGTCTCCACATCGTCAACCCAATATACTTTCCATTTCACCTGTATGTCTCACTTTCACATGATACAGAATCTATTATAACTATGTGTTGTATTATTACTCCCCGAAAGAAAAGAACTCTGTTTCACTGCCTCCACCCAATTTTTTTCTTATGACTCTGATACCAATCTGATCAAATGAAAACCAGGTAGTCACTCAGCAAATATTGACAGGCTGCCCTCTGTGCTGGGTGCAAGGCACCATGCCAGCAATGAAGATACAGTGGTGAACAAGACAGACACCGTCTGCCCTTGCAAAGCTCAGACAGGATACTCTGCAAGGCTTAAAACTAAATTAACAAGAATCCTGATGCACACATCAATGAGCTAGAATATCATCTTTTCCCAGAGTATCAGAGTACTTCATCAACAGCCTAATCGATTCATAAAGTAATTTAGATTCTCTGCTTAGATATAAATTGTTCAGGCCCCCAAATGTAAATCACTACTTTGCAGATAAAAATAGACATACATGAATGAGATGGAGAAATATTCATTTTTGAACAACTATTTATCAAGTCTCACCTCCAATATTATGGTAAGCTGAGAATTTTAAATCAGTTTCTAAGACACAAGATACATATTAAAAGGAGCAAACAATTTGTAGTTATCTCTAAATGCACTGACAGTTTGGGGAAGGGTCCATACTTATAGTAATGAGCACTTAGTAATATACATAATTACTGAGTCACTATGTTGTATGTGAAACCAATATACTATTGCATATCAATTACATCTCAATTTTAAAAAGTAGAATTTTGAAAAGCTTTTTCAGCAAATGCAGCGGGCATAAATTTTCATTTTAATTAGAAATAAACTAATAATAAAACAAAATTAACATTGGTGATGCTGTCATTCTTGCAATTATGTAACAATTTATAATCTAGGGATGTTTTCTGCACACATTTTCTCATTTAACTTTTCTATATCTGTTTTAAAGATGAGTAAATTGATACTCAAGGAAATTAAGGAACCTGGCTCAAGCTACAAACCTGTAAATGAAAGATCCAGAACCCAGATAATCTCCCAATTTTAGATTCATAGATTTTTCTGCTGAGCCACACTATCTTGGTAAAAGTTCCCACCATATTGTTTTTAGTCATTTTAACGTCCAATTATAAAATAAGTCACGGGAATGAAATGTACAGCATGGGGAATATTGTCAATAGTACTGTAATTACTTTGTATGGTGACAGACAGTAACTATACTTATCATGGTAAGAATTTTGTAATGTACATAAATGTCAAATCACTAGATTGTACACCTGAAACTAATAACTATTAATATTTATAATAAAAATGATACATAAATGCCCCCAAAAAATCAATGCTGACAGCAGTAGAAATAGTTAACCTTTAATGTTACATATTACACATATGCTAATGTTCGAAGTCTTTTATATTAATTATTGATAATATCACTTACCTAAGAACGTAAATTTTTAACAATTTTAAGTGATTAAACACATTCACAATGGCGTTCAGAATAAACAACCAATTTATTGCACAACACATAACCAAAGAGGAGGGGAAGTTGAGGACAGAGAGGGAATAGCAAACTCCAAGAGGCTCACGTGACCCAAAGAGTTTCCCAGTAGATTCCGAAACTCACGCAAGTATTACAGAGCATAAATGAACTCGTTAGCCGACAAACAGATCATGTGACTCGCCGGGCTGCTCTAACGCCCTGCATTCAAATGTTGCATAAGCAAGCTGTCTGTGAACTGTTGGCTGTGTCCAGCAATGCTGAAATCCCTGAGAGAGGAGAGAGCACTCTGTGGGTGGGAGGCCAGAGGGCTGGAACGGAGCCACCGCGGGGCTGGACGCTAATGACAGCTGCAGCATCTCCCTTTGCAGCGCGCTAGAGTTCACATAAATTACCCCCTTTGATTTGATCTCCTGAAAACGAGAAACAGGACACTGACTAAGTACCTAAACAATGAGCCGAAGGCGATTCAGACCTTGTGGCGAAAAAAGGAAAGCCCCCGGAAGCGGTATTTGTCACCAGGTCAAGCCAGCAGCCTTGAGCAAAACTGCAGCCAGAATCCTACAGCCACAGGCAGATAAGAGGGAGAACAGAGGAAGTTGAAAATGGGGTGGTGGGGGGCGGGGGTGGAATTCATACAATGTGTTAACTTATACATAAACTCTTGAACCAAAGAACCACTTTCATATCTTTCCACTGGGGTGGCTTGCGCTAAAGGAAAAAGAAAATGGTGAAGCCTTTGATAGGTGGCCTCAGGCTAGGTCAGGAGGAAAACTATCCCTTTACCAGGAAACAAAGCGCCACAGTGATGCTGAACGCGGTTAAAAAAAATAAAAATAATAAGCCTCCAGGAATGACTAAAGCTCCTTCCTGATCAATTACAGAGATTCCCAATTCATTTCGGTCAATAAAACCAGAGAGGCACACCTAATGTCCTGCCATCTTCCCCTCCTTTCTGGGTTGTTAGCTGCTTCTAATCTCCCTGCATGGTCAGTTTTCCACTCAGCCAGCACTCTCAAATGAGAAAAGTACACGACCATATACAGTAGAAGAACCTTTTGAAGTTAACCATTATTATGTGCTACTCTACAAAGGAGGAAATTCAGGCTTAAGGAACTTCCGTGACTTCCCCATGATAACACTGCCAAGCACTGATTTAAACTAAGGCTGCCTCAACAGCTGATTGCTTGCAACCAACAATTCAATTAAGAACACGCACTCATTTAGCCAGTAGCAGAATCTAGTCTCTCCTCTCCACCCACCACCCGGCTTTTTGAATAGTAACCGCCCACACCTTAGACATTCCAGACCCATTGTCAGTAAAGCTGCACAGAACCACCTCCAAGGGAGGATGGATTTCAAGTTGATTTGCTGATATCGGGTGCTTTATTTGCCTTTCTGAAAGCAGAGCCTTCCCCTACAGGACTTGACTCTGCCCTCTCCCCCAAAGGCAGGAGTAACTCTGCAAGGGGGTCCAGTTCCTAGAACTAACTTCCTCTGGCAGACACCAACAGGACAAGGACAGCCTGGGGTCAAACCCCACCTCAGCACAGCGGCACCACACTCTTCCCAACCATCTGCACCACGTCAGGAAAGCAAGAAAGCAGCTTTTCAACTTCAGAAGATCTGGAAGGGCAGCACACCTTCCTCCCTAAGGAAAACTGGCAAGAAAAAGCAATCCACAAGCCTGTTCAAACAGAAACAAACCTTAATTGGACAAAAGTATCATTGTTTCTTTAAAGCGCTACATATTATTTACCTTTTACCATAGCTGGAAAATCACTGACCAAACACTAGTACCCCTGAATTCACCTCTCCCTGCTATTAAACCTGCTTAAGGCCCAAACCAGTACAACTTCGGCTGGTTTAATTTCTCATCTCAAAGTTCCACTGAATTTAGAGTCCAAACAAGTCAACTGAATTTTAATTCCCTTGGAAAGCTCCATTAACTGTAAAACACTGTGGAATGTTAAACTTCATTTCGGAATTGGTATTTTTCCTCCTGTGTAATGCATGCAGCTATGTTTTTCTACTTTCATAAAAACTTCTCATTTCTGTCTGCTTTGCTGTTTAAGAACTATATTGGATACTTACAAATTTCTATGACTTAACTGGCAAAATGTCAAAAAAAATTCCTCAAAACAATTATTTGTGGGAAATTTTCATAGTAAGCTTGTCTGAGCTGCCTAGGAAAATGTGAATTAAGGAGGGTTCATGATCTAAAGACAGAAAAAATTCTCCAGATCTTATTAAAAGATTCACTTAATTAAAATAGTCTGTACAAAGAAAAATTTAAGTGAGGGCAAACTAGGAATTAATCAGATTATAAGAGATTAAGCAGAAATTACTGACAGAGGCAAGCCTTAAGTAGACAGTGATGCCAGATTCCATGTAATTGCAATTTTTCAACAAAAGACAGTAAGCTTGAAAGTACACAGTATAAAAATCTTCCTTGGTAGTTGAGGTTTTTAGTGGTTTGCCCTACCATCCTTTTTTTAATACCTATTTATAACCTAGGTTCCTCCAAATTCTACCTGGGTGGCTGGAAAACTGATGCTGAATTTCTTGAAATTACAAGCTAAACAGGCATTTCCAGTCATCCTTTTTCATGCGGTTAGTATAAACAACACATAATCCAGCCCCACCCTCTGTATTCCATGACATATTCACAAAACACTGCTGCTTTCTTAGCAATGCCTTTCCTGCGTCCTGCGTCATTATTACAGCAGTAAAAGTATTTTGTTCTGAGTTTCAGTGATGTCAGCCTGAAAAACACTCTTAAGTATTTCAAAATGCCAGTGTATGCAATGTCCCATTGGTACAGAGTAAGTAAAAAAATAACCTGAAGTTCAGCTCACCACAAAAAATGGGAACCACCTACCCAAGCGAACTATGCATAGGGCTGAAGAGCAATGCTCTCAGGATTTCCGTAGACCTAACAGATGGTCAAAGGCCATGAACCATGCTTATAGCAAGAGGAAGATCGACTTGTAAGTACAGAAAAATATTAACTGTTAATTAAAGAATGCAAATTAAATCACAATGAAGTGCCTTTATGAAGTTTTCCCTCTATTTTAATGACTATATCCAGTGGGGCTAAGGATGCAGTGAAACTAGTTAAAAGTATATAGCTTTAAATTGGCAGTACAGAACTAGAACCATACAAATGATCATACCCTCATGTTCGGTTCGGTAAAACCCATTGTGTGTATCTATCCTAATAAATCAATCCATAGTGGACAAGGTTTCTTGCTTAAGATGTTCACTACACTGTTAAATATAGCAGCAAAAATTAGAAACATTCAGGTTTTCCCATATTAGGGGAATAGTGCCTATTAAATAAAATACCACAAAGACATCAAAATGATAGCTGAAATCATGCAGCAGTATCTCCTAATTCTAAGATTAAATAGCAGGATTCAAATTTGTCAGTACAGTAGTCCTCAAAAAATTAAAAACAGAACTACCAAATGATCCGGCAATGCCACTTCTGGGTATAGATCTGAAAGGGCTGAAAGCAGGGTCTCTTAGATATTTGCACCCTTGTTTAGAACAGCATTATTCCCCACAGCCAAAAGGTGGAAGCACCCAAATGTCCATCGACTGAATGAATGGATAAACAAAATGTGGTCTATACATACAATGGAATATTATTCGGACTTAAAGGAAATTCTGACACGTGGATGGGCTCTGAGAACAAAATGACAAACACCGCAGAGTTTCACTTATGTGAGCTACCTAGGCTAGTCAACTCATCCGGGGAAAGGTAGAATGCTGGTTGGAGGGAGGAGAAAACAGGGAAATTGTACTTTAATGGGGACAGAGTTTCAGTTTCCAAGACAAAAAAGTTCTGGCAATTGAATATACAACAGGGTAAATATCCTTAACACTGCTACACTGCTTAAAAAATGGTTTAGATGGCAAACTTTATATCATGTGTATTTTCCCACAATTTAAAAAAAATGTCAGTACAGTATGATTACATGTACATAAAAGAGACAAGTAAACACTAGGAAACAATTCCACAAAATAATATTTGGATTAGGACAGTGAGATATTGGGCCATTTCACCCAAACTCTGTGATGTGATTTTTAGAGGACTCGTTATTAAAAATATAAACTCAAGAACATTGATCTAGCTACCCACTAAACCTTAAAATATTTCCACTAGAAATAACATGCTTATGAGAAATTACTCATTTTTCAGCATATACAACACAAAGATGGAGCCAATTTTTGAACTAAGATCTTGTTCCTCACCATGGATGAGAGATGATCTATATAGACTACTAACCAGCCTCCATGAGAACAGATTCCCATCTGTTTTGTTCACTGCATCCCTAGCACCAGTTTAGAACATTGTGAAGAGTCAAACACGTCAGAAATGAATTTAGGAAACTACTTTCACAATCTTCACACACACACACACACACACACACACACACACACACACACACACACTCTTTGCCCAACCTGCATTAATTTTGTGAACATACTTTGCTGATTATATTCTAAATCTCTTAAATCCGAGATCTAAATCTATTCTGGCCTCCAATTCCCAAATTCATCCTTCTTCCACCTCTAATTATCTCACTTCGTTTAGCATCTGGAAAGAGAACTGATTGCTGCAATATTTAAGTAGTCAATTATTCTTCGCTGACTTAATCACGTAGCAGCAGTTAGCAATTACTGTCCCATTAACTGCATGTCACTCTTGTTGCTTTCATACTCTGAAATAATGAGCCCTATTCTCTGTAAGCTGAAGGCAGAACTGTAAGTTAGTATACCATCAGGACAAGTTTCATCCTATCAACTCATGTGGACAAAAAGGGGAAGTTACCCACACACGAGTTTCACAACCCCAAAATGCGGGTATGCACGTGACCCAAGATACAGTGAGGGAAACTATTCCCAACAGTAAAGGGTAAGTTCCCCTTCATAGAGAAAAGCCCTCCAGGAATGCCTCGGGTCTTCTGCACCATCTACAGGATGGAGATCCTGGCAAGAGCTAGTAGCTCTGCTTTAGCAAACACCACTGTCCAACAGAGATACAATGCAAACCACATATATAATTTAAAATTTTCCAACTACCATACTAAAAAGTAAAACAGGTAAAAATAAATGTTAACTCAATATATCCAAAATATTATCATTTCAACATGTACTCAATTATTTTTAAATTACTGTGATATATGTTATATTCTCTTATTCTCTTTCCTTGTCTTGGAAAGCTAATGTGTACTTCATACTTCTCAGTGCCTCTCATTTCAGGCTCGCTACATCTGGCTAGTAACTACCACATTGGATGGTACAGTTTTACAGTGACTGTCACTTCCATTTCATAATACTTTGACATGTAGTCCACATTTTAATCACTTTTTTTCGGGTTTCCTAATGCATATCTGACCCTCTCCGTTAAAAAAAAAAAATTAACAAGTAAACAACAACCATTTGACTAGTCCACTTACAGCCAAACCAAAACTAACTACTGAGAGAAACCTGTAAGAGTAACCTCATTCAAGAGTTTGGTAAACCCTAGTTGGTGTTATTAACTCTGCTTTATGCATTTTATATCCCTCAGCATGATTATGTTTCTGTTGCAACACAGACATCCACAAAGTTAGGACAAGAGGAGATGACTTTTTTCCAGGGACACACTCAGTCAGTATTTCCATATAAATACATGTATGTATGGCTTTACCACCCTTTACCCAATAGATGTGTTCCTGAAAAACTGAATAGTTAAAAGTTTCCTTTGCACTGAAGAAATACACTTCTTTAAAGGAAAAGAGATGTTTCATCTATTTAACAAACTTTTAAAAAATATCACTAAATGACACTAGGTTCTTCATTTTGTTCACTGTTTTGTTTACTGCCAAACCTGTGTGTGTGTGTGGCGGGGGCGAGCAATACACAATTCTTCCATGTCACCCTCTCAAAGAAGTCCTCCTAAGCCACCAAACCAAAGCAGATCTCCCTTCTCCTCTAAAGCCTTTTGCTCTTTCCCTTCATAGCAAAAATAAACTGTTTGCAAAAACAATCTCAAATTGTTAAACAGAGTGAATGAATGAATGATGGACTTTCTTAAAATAAGGAGGAAATATATATAGTGAGTTATAACCTAAACTAGTAATAACAGATATCACCAACATAGTCCATTTTTAAATGGCAACACGTGAAGATACTCAGGAGGCTCACAGTCTAGTTGTGGAGGGGGGAAAACTATGCACATTAGTGAATAAAGGAAAACTCACAGTACCGAGTACTGGACTCCCACACGAAATGAAAGGCTTTCATCCGTTCAAGTGTCTACAAAGTGCAGAGCATTTATTTTATACTGGGTAGATATGCTAATCTCTGTCCTTATTAAACAAAAATGTAAGAACGAACTATAATTTTTGCTAGGAAGGGAAAGAGTAGAGGGGGTTAAGAGGGAAGGGACAGCCTTCAAATTGGCGGATCAGGAAGACTTCTCTGAGAAGGAGTCATGGGAGCTGACATAGGAAGGAGAACTGAGAGAAGCTAATACAACTAGAGTCCTACTTGTATCTGCTGTTATTTAAAAGTCACTGCATAAGCGAGTGAACAGTAAATATGGGCCTGTACCATAGGTAATGCTTGGTCAGAATAAAAAAAAAAATCCCACTAGGCAATACGTTTTAGCCCTTCAATGAGACAAGGATACAAACAGGATAAATTAGCCAAAAAATACCTTATTAAGAGCAGCTCCATGGCATACATCTATCTTACCCCCTATTCTGTCTCCACCATCCCTTTGGAAAAGAGGCCTGGGGGTAGCTAATGGCACTGGGCCAAATCAGAAGTGTAAAGCAAGCCTTGGGCAGGGGCCTTTATCCAAAGACAGCTGCTTACACAGAAAGTTGGGGGTAAGCAACAACCGATGCTCAAGGCTAAGAGTCAGTGATCAGGCCACCCTAGGAAGCATTTGGTCAGCCCCTTTTTTTTTCCTGCTAGAAAATGAATGTTTACAGTATGACATGCACTGACTGCCAAAGGAAGTCCAAAAAGAATAACCACATTATTGGATATTTTTAGCTTTTTTCTTCATCAATGTTTTGTGTCACTGCTTTCCAAATAATTCCTAACCTTGCAAGTTAGCCAGAAGAAGTGATGGGGTAGAGAATGTATTGTTCATACATGAGGGCACATAAAATTGGTGGATAATTTTCTTTTGAAATTCAGTTAAAGGAATGTGCCTTTGTGAGTCCTGCTCCCACTAACACAAAATTCCAGTGGACTAATACTACAAAAACAGAATTCATCAGACATGGAGACAAGATGTACAAATCACCATGCACGGGGCAAAAGGACTGGTAGGAATGTTTATATTCAATAACATAGGGATTTTTAAAAGTTAAGATAGCCAAAATACCTTTCACGTTATAAACCATTATTCTTTTGCCCCAGTGATCTAATGCAAACACTGAATAAAACAGTACAATTCATTACTGCTGATTTAAGCAGTAAGACACACACCAAAAGAACAGCCACAGAAATATTTAAATTATAATATAAAGAGAACCCTTGGGTAAGCTTGAGGACTGTTATGTGGAGGCTCACCGTCTTGCCTCATTAAACAATTCTTCACTAAAGCTTTTTTAAAAAGTATGTGTGGTTCAGAGATGACTTCAAGTTTTTCAGGTCTGCTTGGCTATTACATTTCAAAAGCAGAAGGTTTGGATTTTTGGGTTTTTTCCCCTCACTTCTTTATTCCTATTAACTGCCAAAGGCTCAGGCAGAAAAGTGATTAACTTAGCTATGGGGTCAGACATGCTCCATTAGATTATATTAATAATTTCAGCCCATTTCTACTCCTGGAAGTCTAAATGGGTAGAAAAGAAAAATTTTAAATTACAGTACTTCCCATGTTCTTGGTTCTGTATAAAACAACCCAGGAAAGCCATAGGTATTAATTACAAACACCATAATGAAAATATATTCAGAACAGGGGGTCAACATTTTAAGAAACTCCTAAATTATAGATGTCCATATGTACAAAGGGAAAAATCAAACTTGAAAATTATTCTTGTAACTGAGAAGTACGGAAAAGGAAAGCGGGATCTGAGTCAGAAAACCTGAGCTCCAGCCTCTCCCCTATCCTAAGTGTGCAGCTGCCAACAGATCATCTATCATGGTCTTACCTTTCTTTAGGGCAATCTTCCAGAGGGTTTTTGGAAGAATCCTAAAATACCGTACATCTGAAAACCCATCTGAAAACCCGTAAAAAGCCAATTATTATCACACCAGGAGAGCATTCATTCATTCAACAAATAGTCACTGATTGACTGGGTGGCAGGTACTGATGGAGACGCTGGGACTAAAGCAATAACCGGCATCCAAACCGCCCCATGCAGGCCATGTGTTCATTCCTCTTAATATCCTTCAGACAGGTTTTTAAGTCATTTTTATTTTTTTAAGAGTCTGCTAACATAAAAGAAAGGAATAGGTAACATTTTCTTTACATCTATAGAATTTTTGTTATCATTGGAGACAGAAAGAAGTTGGCCTAAGTTCCTTTGCCTGGCAAAAGACAAGACATTTCTCAGTACCCACCTCTCCGTCTCCCCATCCTACATTTACCACAGACTTCTTGCTTTCTCTGGGTATTTTCAAGAGCTCTAAAAACCATGTTTTCCTGTCTTTTCCATCAGGTGGTTCGTCACACACACTAACACACACACACACAATCACTGTAATCCTCATGGCAACACCTCTCTTTCCACTTCTGAAAAGAGAAATTTCACTTCCACACTTTGCTTTATTCTTACAATCACCAGCATCATAAAAAAAAAAAAAAAACACACCTAACCTTAGGTAAAAAGAATGTTCTACACTCACAGTGCCTTGCTTTGTAAGTTTTACTTCCTTAACTCCTGAATCTTATCAGGAATGAAATGGACACGGTCACTTTTTTTTTTCACTCAGTCACTTCTTAAGTAAACCGAAATGCTAAAGTCCAGTTTAAAACATGTTTTCCACCTGACAAATTAGGTTTTCACTCGGCACCTTGCTTGTGTTATGTTAGAAGGGGAAATACACAGGCAATAAAGCCTCCGAATATACATAACAAGGTCTTCAAGGAAAGAACTAAGTCTTACTATCCTGATTTTCAGCACATTATTTCAAAATATTTTGTTAGACTAATTCTAAAGGCTACATAAGTAACATTATATGGGTATAATATATTTGCCAGATGAATACTATATAAATTCATGAGTATAACAGACACACTGCGTGTGTATAAACTCACAAAACCTGATGGGTTTACTTTTGACAGCACTACAGCCTTCCCATACAAGTCCAACCAGGAGAGCTGGCCCTTGTGAAGGAGGAATATCACACCTGGAGAATCCAAGCAGCAGCAACTTTTCTGGAGATGAAAGGCCACCTTTGCACAGACTTGGAGCTAGCACAACCACCTCTGGCAGCAAGCTCTAAAAGGGTGACAGCAACATAAGTGGAAGGAGAAAATACAGAGCAGAGAAGGGAGAGGAGGGAGGCCAAGAAAGAAAAAGTGAAGAAAGCACAAGGAAATGTAGTTCTTCCATCAAGGGCAGGGGACGGAGGGCATGCTGACTTCCAAACTTCACAGCAAACTGCTCTCAGAATACACTACTGAAAATAAGAAACCACTCACTAGGGACTGAGTGTTTATGAACCACCCCCCATCCCGGTCCCCCAAGCTCACAGGATGAAGCCCTAACTTGAAAGGATTTGGAGGCGGGGTCTTTGCGAGCTCGTTAGGCCAGGAGGGTGGCCGCCACCATGGGAGCAGTGACCCTAAGAGGACAGGAGCTAGCGTTTCCTCCCTGTGAGGGATACTGCAAGGCACCTGTCTACAAACCAGGAAGCCCGGGGAGCGGTCCTCGCCAGAAGCCATCCATGCGGTCACCCAGATCTCCGACCTCCAGCCTCCAGAATTGTGAAACGTAGTATTTGTGTTTAGGTTACCTAGTCTTAGTAATCTGTTACAGCAGCCCGAGCTAAGACGTCACTCAAAATGACTAGTAACGAGTGCGGCCTGAAACCTCGGAAAACAATAAACTGAGGGCGTGGACTGACCCGGTATTTCACTCAGGATTACCTACTACTGAGCAAGGGCACTTGGCTTTCCTCTTGCCCTTTACCGTCCCCTCTCCCCTTTCTTCTGGTTGGGGAGTAAAGAAGTTGAAAAGACTAGAACTTCTGAGTCATAAAAAGAAATCTGACCTCAAAAAGTGGCCAAATGAACTTAAACGGTCTGGCAAGGAAACCCTGACACGTTACTCTGTGCTCATCACTCCCATAACTCATCAGGCGGCCCTGAACGATTTTCCTTGCTTTCAGCCTCCAGGACTGATACTCAAAGCACTGCTTGGTGCGCGCCTGTTGTTTTTTAAGAGTAACAACTTTGTTCCATTACAGCCTTCTCTAATCTGCTGTGCGCACGGCTGGCTTGGAAGGGCTTCCTGGTGCGGCTCCCCGAGCCAGGAGGCCGCGGGTTCCAACGCCAGGCTCAAAGGTCCACCCCGGGAGCCCCGTTTCGGAAGAGCCTCCCAGAAAACCACTGCCGCGGTCGGCGAAAGCGGCCCAAGCTCTCTTCCGTCCCTCCCCGAGTCAGGCTTCCCACGGCATGCTTCCTCCAAAAAAGGAAGAAACCCGTCTAAGGCTCGACTCTCGCCCGCTTGTATTTACCTAGCACCGGAACTGTTTGCAAAACATTCGAGACACCTATAGACTTGACTTTACCGGAAACGCACAACCTCGACTCCTACAACCCAGGTTTCGTGACCGCCTACTATCTCCGCGGCCCCCGACCAGAGGGGCCGGGACGCGGAAGGTGGGGGGGGGGGGTACAGTCAGAGCGGCCACGCCTGTCAGCTACCCGGCTCCACGCCACCCTGGGGCCACAGGCCGCTGGTAGGACTTGCAGGGCGCGCGAGGACCCGACCGCGGGCTCGCAGGGCGCGAAGGGCGTCCCCGGAGGGGGAAGCGCCGGGAGGGGCAGGGACGCCTTCACGGCCTCAGAACGGTCCCCGGCAGCCGGCTGCGCGAGGCGGGGTGGCGGGAGGCCATCTGGCGCGGAAGGCAGGAGCGGGCCCTCGGCGCCCCCGCCCTCCTCGGCTTCCCCTCGCGCAGGGCTCCCCCCGGCACGCCCACGTGCGCGGCAAGACTCCGAGATCTTTTCAAAAGAAGGCAGAATCCCCTTGGCGGGGGCCTTCTCCTCCTTCCCCGTGAGCATCCCGGGCGCGCCCCACCGAGACACGTGGAGTCGGGCGTCCCGGGACACCCGAGAGCGATGGGGTCGCGGCTGCAGCGCCGAGCCACTTACTTGCTGGCCGGCGCGGGGCTTGCCCTGGGGCGCCCTCCTGAAGAAGGAGGTCCTGGCGGTGAAGAAGAAGTCCTCGGCGTCCTCCTCCAGGCTGCTGTAGCCGCTGCTCATGCTGCTGGTCCCGTCGTGCGCGGCCGCGTCCCCGGGCGCAGGCGGCCAGGCTGGGGGTGCAGCGCCCGCCCGCCCCACGAGGTTCCCGGCGCGCGGCCAGAGCCGCCGGCGGGCCGTCTTGCTGCAGCTGCGGCCGCCGCTCACTCCAGCCGTCCCGGCCCCTCCCTGCGCTGCCCGGGCCCTAAAGCGCCGTGCGACCCCGCCCCCCGAGGCCCCGCCCCCGCCTCGCGCCCCTCCCCGTGAAGCTCGGGACACTCCCCGCGCAGGTGGGGCGGTGCCGTCAGCCCCCTCCCGGCTGGCTGCTCCTCCCCAGCTAGGCTGGCGGAACCCGGAAAGACCGGGTGGACGACTGCTTCTCCGGGGATTGTATGCGGGTAGCTTCCCCGACCTCCCGGAAACTGCGGATTCCTCGGTGATCCGGCCACCCGCCCCAGCTCCCCTAGCTCGGGTTTTGGGGAGGACAGGGTCAGAGCAGGGAACTTTCTCCGCTATCCCCGCGCCGTTCGCCCCCTCCCGGGGCCCAGCTGGTCCCCAGGCCCGCGGGCGTCCTGCAGCCTCTACACCCCACCCTGAACCCCTGCAGCTCGCCCCTCCAGGAGGGTTAAAAGTTAGCGGAGTTGCAAGAGGAAGTACCAATTGGGTTGAATTTATTCAAATGAAAACATCCTTTCTAGTAGTTCAGTTGAGCTTTGGTCTTCCCCTCTCGGCCTTCTCTCCATCTAGTGTTTATTCCCGGATCAGAACGGCCAAGGTCGTCATGAGCTTAGAGGTCACTTTGGTGCAAAGTGGGGGTGAACTAGTTCTATAGTTCAAGTATTTAGTAATCAAACATGCTTTTTAAATGTCCCCTCCCACAATCCGCTTTAAATCTACAAGGCATGGTTTCTGTGATCTGAAGGGTTCAGGGAATTCTGTTCACCCTTGTACAAGAATAAAAGGCTTCATATTTTCTGAAATCTTTCCAGTCACCGAATCCTCTTTTAAAAATACAAACTTTTCCTCTGAGCCACCTGTGAGTACCAGTTATTTACACCTTGGTATTACTGAATTGATTTAAATTATACTAATTTCTTTGCAGAGACCCTGACTGAAAGGAGGTTGTTTTGAAGCTTCAGCACTTGCTATGTGATAAGCAGGGTTTAGGAAGGAGGAGCAAGGTTAGAAAAGAGCAGTATTTCACCCATCATAGCTAAACTTTGTTGCATTTTCTCCTTTAATCCTCAAAACAACTCTATAAGGAAGGTAGGTAGTACTGTTTTATGCTCATTTTACACCCAGGGCAGCTGAGGCTGAAAGAGAGGAAAGGGAGCTGTAGGTGGCAGGGCTGAGACCATTCTGATCTGCTTTCTGCTGATCTGAATATCTTCCAAGACCTCTCTGGGTTGTCTGCTGGGTGGGTGGTCAGCGTGCTCATTTGTGTCCTACTGGAAAGGAGAACTGGCCCAGCGACGACAAGGAGAAAACTGGCTCTTGAGTCATCCTATCCACAGGCAGAAAGAAGGCTTGCAAGTTTACTCTGCCTTCTTTATTTACTTACTTACTCACACATCCAGCTTGCAAAGTTGTGTATTATTCCCAAGGAATTCACTGCTCTACGTACGAGGCAGGCCTTTTTAAAGATCCTGAAACATTAAAGCCTTCTTCCCAGTCACACAGCTGCCCACTTGGAAGTGGATTCTCCAGCCAGTGCTGCTCCAAATAATGCCACTTGGGTCAAAGATGAGCCCATCCAAGCCACATTCTTGACCGGCCAGCATAAATGGGAGAACATTGCATCCCAAGATGGAAGGAGTATGGATCTATGTGTCACTAATAGAAGAGTGATCCAAGAGAGCTACCCACCCAGGAACATACATGTTGGATTTTGTATAAACAGTAAACAAATATTTTTAATTAGAATAATTAGAAACTAGAAATTCTAACTCTATATTGTTTTGCCCAGTCTAAACTGATCCCTATGTGTGCCAGGCCATAATCTAATATAAGGTTAAGATAATTTACTTCTTTTTTTGATAGATTTATAGCCTAATAACCTTTTATTTCTGTATTAAATGGGGAATATATTTAAAACTAATTAATATGCATAAATATTATAAACATGTTTTATAATTTTAATCATCCTATACACCAGATCTCTTTCCTTGAATGAATGTAAAAGGAGCAGTTTTAGTAACAGTTTAACCCTTCTTGTTCACCAGTTAAACCACCCAGGAGAAAAATAACCCTATAAGTGTGATTATAAATAAAAAAGTTTAAATCATTATTCAGATTCTTTAAGCTCTATATATCCATAAGTAGTGAAACTCAAACATAATAAATGTAGAAAAAAATTGGGAGCACAGCTCCCCCTTTGACTATATTTAGAAGTAAATTTTTTATTTTGTCAACTTGTCCTAATAAAACACAAGATGACAAAGGAAAATATTTCTATATTTGACCACGTGAAATTTTAAATATCTTTAACACACACACACACACACACACACACACACACACATGGAAAAACTGGGGCAAATATATGCCTTGAAATTTACATCCTTAAAATATAAAGAGTTCACACAAATCAATAAAAACTTGGAACACAGGAAAATAAGCAAAGGACATGACAATTCATAAAAGGAAAAATATAAGTAACATATCACTTATTAAAACATTCACTCAGTCAACAAATATTTACTGAGCACATACCATCTGCCAAACACTGATCTCAGCACAAATGACACATCACCGGCCAAACAGACAAAAATCTTTGTTCTTGTAGAGCGTATATTTTAGTGTGGTTTGGAGGGAGACAAGCAAACTGTATAAGGAAATTACATAGTATATTTTAAGGTAATAAGTACTCTCACATAAATCAATGTATAATGATAAAGAATGCCTCAGACAACACTGATTATTGAAGCTCTCACTGAGAAGGTCACTTTTCAGCAAAGATGTATAGGAGGTAAGGGAGCTGGCCATGCAGATATCATTGGAGAAGGCAATTCAGGCAGAGAAAACAGCAAGAACAAAGGCCTGGAGGCAGGAGTGTGCTGGTGTGTTTGAATAACAGCAGAGAAGTCACTGTGTCTGAAGTAGGTGAGGGGAAGAGAGTAATAGGAGTTGCCATCCTACAGGTAATAGGGACATAAAGGTTACATTCCCATTCCCACAGTACCTGGAAAGCAATTAAAAGGACTTTGATTTTCATGTTTAGTCTGAGATGAGAACCCACTAGAGGTTTTGAGCAGAGGAATGACATGATTTGACTTACCTTTCCAAAGGACTCCTTCAATTGTTGGATTATAAGGGTTATAAAAACTCAAGCAAATGAAAACAAGGTATATTTTTCACTCATAAGATTGGCAAGGTTTTTTTTTTATTGAAGTATAGTTGACATAGAATAATATATTGGTTTCAGGTGTACAACACAGTGATTCAACAGTTATATGCATTATCACACGTTCACTATAAGCCACATTACCATCTGTTGCTAGACAAAGTTATTACAATATTATTGACAATATTCCCTATGTTGTACTTTTCATCCCCGTGACTTCTTTATTTAATAACTGGAAGTCTATACTTCTCAATCTTCTTCACCTATTTCACCCGTCCCCTCCACTCCCATGAGTATTTTTAGAGCAGATCACGAAATAGTGTGCGTTACATGAATTACATTTGTTTAACTATAATCATAGGTAATATTCTTAAGATGTCCCAGGAACTAAGATCATTTATCAGGCAGATTTATAATAAAGGTCATATTGACAGACAACTGTTATTTTGCTACCCATGTATATGGAAAAAGCCTGACCTTGGAGGTGTGGCAGACCTGAGTTTGAATGATAATACTGTCACAGACTCCTCTGTCACCTTCAGCAATTTAATTAACTTCCTTGTGCCTCAGGTTTATCATGAGTGAAATGGGAATAACAATGTCCCCATTTTACTCTCTTTACTGAAAGGATTAAGCAAAACAATCCATATAAAACCCTTGGCATAGAATAGGACCAAGGAAATATTAGCCTTTCTTAGCCCAAATATTAGACCTTGTTACACTTGTGACATCCATTACCCACTTCCTTGTTAACCAAACAAGGACTTTGGTTCAGGAATCCCCCTCCCCGGGGAGGTAGGGACAATCCAGCTCAGGAGAAAGGCCCGATGTTCAGTCAGTCCGTGGTCCCACATCCCTTGCCAGGGGCTGCTTTGGGTGTGAGCACCTGTCTCGGACTTGACCCTCGAGACCTGAGGGGAAAACGGCAGGGTGGCTTTGGGGAGAAGCTTCCTCACCTTCTCACCTTGAAAGGAGACTCATGAAAAGAAAGTCTGTTCTTCCCCTGGGCCTTGCACGCCTGTATATGGTGCCTGGGAACTCAGCGGCCATTTATGGACAGAACCGACAGGCTAAAGAGGACAAAACAGAATGATGCAAAGAACTGGCGTGGGCCCTTGAATTAACTAACTTTGAGGCTACCCTCATTAGGAAGCCTTGGTATGTGAGATAACGTATCTTCTTCATTGGTTAAGCCGGTTGACTCAGCCCCTGTCATCCTGACATATTCCCATCACTTATCTATTTTTCTGCTAGAAAAGTCTCTCTCATCCCATTTCTTCCAATTTCTGTTCTCCTGCATCAACATTGGGAGAATCAATAGAGACAAATAGAGAACGGAAGTAAGATTTTCAAAATTGTAACTGAATTGTTCCCCTGAAAATAATTTAGAAAGGTCATTCTCTCACATTTAAACAAACAGAACCTATCCCAAAGAGTTGATCTTTAAAATGGCTTTAAAAAAAAGTTGGGGGGGGAGATGTGCTAAAATTTCTCTCAAAAATTCTATGACCTTCAAACTCAAAGAAGAGAGAAGTTGGTTACTTCAGGACTGATATCAGAGGATATGCGCTGGGGTGGAGTAACTACTGACTCTCACTCTGGTTACTTCCATTTTGTTCATGACAGCAAAAGAAATAGTGTAATAACTGGAAGGCTTGGAAATCAGACTGCCTATGTTGAAATGCAGAAGAAGATGGTGCGACCCAAAATAACTTGTGTAACTGGTCAAGCCTCAGTCGCATGCCTGGAAAATGGGGGACAGCAGTACTACCTTGAAGATGTCTTACGGGGATTAAATAAAATAAGGCATGTAATATACTGCACCTGGTACATCATAACAGCTCAGTGAATGTTATCTAATACGATTACATGTAAGAAAGATCTTTCTGTGTTTGAGCACATCCTCAGTATCAAGAAACTTAACAGCTACCTATGAACCTAGAGGTTACCCAGGTGCATAGGACAAGGTGGAGGAGAAAAACTAACGGTCCTTCCTATCACCAGGTTTGCCAGCCCAACATATCTAGGACCTACTGGAATGAGCCAAAATACTTCATGCAGGGGAAACTATCTGATATAAGTATTCCAAAATGACCACCCATAGTTTGGTGTCTCTGTGTCCAAGTAGGTGTCATCTTAGGCTTCTGCATTTCCTCCTTATTCTGATAAGCATCCGCCCCAGGAAAGCACATATGTGATGAAACAGTCCTTTATCATTATGATACTTAATCATATTACTTTCCATCTCAGACCCTCAAAGCCATTGGCATTTATCCTAACTCTCATCAAGTAATAATTACTGTCTCCTTTAGAAGATAAAGAAATGAAGGAAGAGATGGGAAGGCTGCATCCCAAATTCGGGAGAGTGAAGAAGAATGGGAAGCAGTCTCAAGAGCTGTGGCATTTTATCTCTTTAAAAAGGAAAAGGCTAAAAGAAATATGGCAAAATGTTAACATGTATTTTGTCTGGGTATTGGAAACACAGATTTTTAAAATAGTATTGCCTGTATTTCTTGTATATCCTGTTTCTTAATTTTATAAAATAGAGAAGCTAAAGGACAATTGCAATTTTTTAAACATCACGTTTTAATACATAAAGGAACTTAATCCATAGATTATGGAATGAGAATAGGGATCTTGGCCCTAAAACATCTGAAAACTGAAGTCATAATAGTAAAACAGACTCCCTAACAATTTTTGAAAAAATATTTTATCTTAAAAAGTCAAACACTACTGAAATAGTTTCACTAAGGCCTAGATGGAGAAAAATCTCCTATGATCCTGGTTTAGGCACTTTGGGAAGGTTGCAGTGGTCTTAAGAGAGGAGTGTGAAGATGGAAAGAAGAAAATGTACACCTTCTATGTCTAAAAATATCTTTTCTCATGGAAATCTAAACAGAAAATGAACAACAATATTCCAGAGCAAAAATCACCTTGAGGTTGAGAAACTTAATATAGTAATAATGAAACATTTAAGTTAGTAGCTTCATAAATTTTAAAAACCCAACACCACACAAAACCACTGGGGTCTAACATATTCATTGGTCATTTCCACTTATTATTAACTACATATCAGTCAGTTAAAAATTCTTATAAGTCAAGTTAAAAAAATGGATGTATACACAGTGAATGAAAACAGTAGAGAACTCTACCGTCCCTCAAATGAGCAAAAAATGAAACAGTAATGAAAAGCCCCAAACAAAATATTAACATTGAATCATTTTGGCAAAGATACAGGTCTTCTAAAGGACATTTGAAACTAAAACTTAATCAGTTGGATTGTTCCTCAAATAGTTGGGAATTGTACTGAGTAAACATACTTTGCCTTAATTGAAGTACTAGTTTGTTCATGTCCAATTAAAGAAATCCTATTGGGGAAAAAAAACAAGGAGTTAGTGGTATGTGTTTTATTTCTGATATTATTCCTAGAAAGGATCCCTCAGGTAAGGAAAAAAAAATTCATTGAACAATTTATTGAACTCTTACTATGTGCCAGGCACTATTCTGAGTGCTTGGTCTGAATTAACTCCTTTAGTGCTCAAAACAGCCCCATTTTGTCTCTGATGAAAGAGAAATACGGAGTAACCACAAAGACTACCCAGCAGGGGAACAGTCTTAGTCCCTAAATTTGCCCTCCTGACCCCTGTACACACTGCCTTTGGGCTCAACCAATCTAGGATGAGAGTAGATTCAGGCTGCCTCAAAGAAAAACCAGGTTTCTGTCACTCAGAAATGACTTGCAGTGAATTGATTTGACATGCATCATAATAGAATCTCTTGGTGCGAGAGGTATTTGCTATTTGAAGTTTTTAAATGAGAGGAAAGATTGTTTTTATTTTATTGATCAGGACTTGAACTTTCAACCAAATTTTCAACTAATTTAAGCCCAACCCACCCTCAGCTTCTGCAAAAGGCTTGCAAGGGTGCTCTGTTCCTTGTTCTGAATGTCGGCAGGGAGAACCCACACTCATTTTGCCTTGGCTCATTTACTTCGCATTATCCCTTGGAGGGCTTCTGTGTGTAAAACTGTAGTATTTCCAGAATATCTCTCCTGGCTTTAGTACATATGCATATCAATAGGCGTCCAGAGGTGGAAAGAAGTGTGCTTTAGTGCATTTGCATAATTTCTCAGGAGTGGAGAGAAGTACATCTCCATATCAATGGGTAATTACCTGGGCAACTGAGGGCTTGCTTATCTGTACCTGAGAGGTGAGGGGAGGGCCAGTTTTGCTTCTGCTGGAGCAGGAAAGAGAGACAGCCCGGGACTGCAGTTTGTGAGCAATAAACTGATTTTAAACTTTACTTCTCCCTTTGACTGATTTCGGTTTTTAGAAGTATTTTACCCCGGGATTTCCTTTCCCTGGGCTTACAGCTTCTAAGAGAAGAGTTGTGACTGGGAGATTAAATTTGTCCTCAGACTAAAGAGTCACCATCTCTACTGGGTCCCCTTGCCAAGTGGTATTCCCCTCTGCAGACATGTTCATTGTGAAACCTATGAAGAATAAGAGGACATCTTCCTGCAATTTTGCTTGAGATATAACTAACCTCAGGGAGCTGGAAGGAAGAATGGAGAAATAGAGAGTGTTCTGTGGCTAAATATGGAATGTTTATCACAAACAGGAGGCAGAGATCTGATGACTGTTTTTCAATAAATAGTACCTGTGCCCAGAGCCCAAAATATCTGACTTTGAAATCTATGCCTTAAGACAACAGCTTTAGAAAACAGAAATTAATTCCAGGGAGATATTGATCCTTCTTAATAAATACAAATAGAAACCCAGGGTGGCTTCAGAATTTCTCTGGAGGAGGCCTTAGGGGCAGCTTTAAATGGGCTGCATAAATTGCCCATACCAAAGAGAGCAGAATTGCTGATGGAGAGAGATTTCTGAAAAAACTTAAAAGCTCCCCTGCTCTTCTCTGGTGCTCGGCAGCCTCCAGTTTTCCTACACTAAATATTTATTCAGACCTCACTTGGCACATAGCCCCACGGAAACTGGGTAAGGTATAAAACAAGTGTCAGACAGGTTCCCTGCCCTCCAAAGGCTTATAATTTAGTTGGTAAGAAGAACATGCCCCATGGAAAACTATATAATAATGCTAGACTGTAATTAGGCAATGAAATCTCTGAAGAATGTGTCAAAATATAAGCTAAAGATCAGGAAATGTGAAGAGATTTGGTGAGCTGAAGAGGAGGAAGTAAGAAATTAGGAAGTTCAGGGAGGTGAGGGAGGGTCACCAGCAAAAATTTAGGCACAGCCCATTCTCAGGCTGGATCAAGCACTTCAAGTTGAAAAGAAAGGTTGACCATCAGGGTGAGGGCCAAGGTGTCAAAAGACAGGCTGAGGAGTAGGTCTTCATCTGCCAGGGATTTGGGGACTACGAAGCAGGTGATACGAAGAAGAGAGCAGCGCAGGCGGGTCCCAACCTCAGCGGCAGAGGAGCCGACAAACAAGCTTGAGCACTCTTGTGAAACTTCCTGTGGTTTTGTGAGGGACTCACAGTGCAGAGGTTGAGCTCCGGTTAGAGGTTGGGAAACAGAACCTCAGATCCTTGAACTTTGCCCTCATTGACTGCTGTTGTCAAAAAAACAATCAAGCAAAATTCAATTTCCCGCTAAACTCAAAAAATTTAAGTGATATGAGTAGTGTAGGGGAAGAAGAAACTTTACTCTCTTTGGTCCAGTATCTGCTACCCTGCAAATGACACCTATAAAGACAGGTGAACAGAAGAGTGTTTGTTACATAGGCATATGGAAAAGCTTCACAGACAGGGAGTGAAAGCCCAGAGGCTTGCATATCTTTGTATCTGTGTGGGGAAAGGAATTGGGACTTTGCAGGGAGGTGGGAGGTTGTAGCAAGGTGACCAGGAAATGCTTCCTGATAGGACCATTTAGGAAGGTTTGTTAAGCAGATGCACATCATCTCAGGTGATGAAAGCTGTCTTCAGAGTTATTCTCCTCTTTCAGGTGTAGGAGTGGAAGACACCTTTACAAATGGGTATTTCTTTTCCAGAAGGGAAATTATTGCTGTTTCTTAATTGCCTTCAAGTCAAAATAATCCTTATACCAAAGGGGCATCCTTTGGGGTGATGCATCCTGATCCCCTTCAGGAGCATGTTGGCAGTAGCAGAACTACCAAGCCCTGTGAGACCGCCAAAGTCCTTTCTGCTTCTTCAACCTATTGCTTGTCCTACAATCCCTCCAATGGAAGAGTTATCCTATTCAGCTTTGCTATAGGAACTTAAAACTTTTAAGTTTAGAAGTTCATTTAACAGGAAAAAAAAATGCATTTTATTATTTGTGTCCTCACCTCCCCAGGTAGAATGTACATTCAAGCTGTGTTATATTCATTTAAAAACCAGAAGAAAATCATGAGATATTGGTTGAAAGAAACTGTCTATATTAAATAATCATTGTAGTAGCTAAAAACAAGTATAATCATGACAAAATACAATACAATAGAGTCAAAGGCAAATGACAGGAACTATTCTAAATCTTAACTGTGGCTCTGGGAGGTGACACAATTATGTAGATTTGTCAAAACTCATTGAACTGTACTCTAAAAAGGATGAATTCTACTGTATATAAATTATGACCTAATTTTTTAAATGAGGGGAAAGGTAATTAACAAACCAGGAAACATTTACAAATGTTGTCACAAACAGCAAATAGCCATGATCTATAAAGCAGTCCTAAACATCAAGAACAGCAAGGACCCAAAAGAAAAATGAGCAAAAGATAAGGTCAGATAGTTCATAGAAAAGTAAGTGAAAACAGCCCATAAGCATAAAAAAGAAGCTCAATCAGGATAAAGTATTTAAATTATAAAGATGGTGTTGTTTTTATGTTCACATTTTTTAGAAATATACTTTGAAGTGCATATGGATGAAATGACGTGATGTCTGAAAATTCCTTGAGCAAAAGAAAGAAACAGAATGAATAAAACAAGGCTGGCAGAATCTTGACAACTGTTGCATGTTAGTGATTGGCATGTGGGGCCTCACTATGCAACTGGTTCTCATGCTAAGTTTTATAATAAAAAGTTTAAAAAGAAGCATAAGATCTCTATTTTTAGTAACTCCACTGGAATACAATCCCTGCCCCCTTACAGTATTTAAAAACAAATTCAGCTGGGACCAGATCTGAACCCCTGTGAAGAAAACTTAGCACCCTTTCATCTTCAAAGCTCTTTAAAATCTAAAAGATAGAGTGGCACTGTATCACTGAGTGCTATTTCAATAAATTGCTGCACTTCCACAAGGAGGAATTAAATAACAGGAGTGTAATATATAGCCATGCTCTTTTGAATGATCAGGGCATTTTCTCAGAGCTATCTCTGCTTCACCTAAGGGCTCTGTAATTACTGCCACTTCAGAGGTGAGAAACTGAGTCTTGGAGATGGCAAGCAATGAGTCCATGATCACAGTTGAGCAGTTGAGCTGACACTGGGACTCAGGTTTCCTGTTCATACAGACTACAGAGAAAATTAACACCAAGAGATGAGATTAGAATTCATAATATTTTAGCTTTTACTCCAGTACTCTGATTAAGTAGTATACAGTAGACATTAGATCACCTGAAAACCCTAAATTTCATATGCAATGGATAGTCTACAACAAGCTAAAAACCTTCCTATGCATTTGGGCTTTTGCTGTGTGTGGTTTGTCCATCTGTCTGCCTTTTCAACACTACTTATGAAATCAAGGGTGTCCCTTCCCCTTTATTTGAAAGTCAATTTCATGGGCTGCTGTCTACAAAGTAATCATGGCAGCACCACCGTAGTTAGAACACAGTGGTGTTGAAAGTCTTTGCGCTGCCTTGACCCCATTCCTTCCTCCAGAAGGGTTAAGCTACTAAGTTGATGTTCATCAGGTAGTCACAGAATGCATTGTTACAGGGCATGCCTAGGTCATGAACACCTTTTCTTTAAGGGGAAAAAATTGTTAATCTGAAACAGGACCTCTGACATTTTAAAATTATGCTCATGTTTACTGAAGCAATCCTGGCATGTAGGAAGGTCCTCACTCTAGACCTACTATCTTTTATCTTCAGTTGTGGAGTGTCATCTTTAACTGTGGTTACTCTGACACTTCTGTGTGAAAAAGAGAATTGACTTCCAACCTAAATTCTCATGTTGCCTTTATTCTTCAATTTACATCACACGTAGGGTGTTATTTGAATACATTGTTTTATTATTTTTCAAAAGACAGGGTTATGATTTCTTATTTTTCCTTCAGGTGTTCTTATAATTTGGGTGAAAGCAGCTTTTTGCAAAGTAAGAAACCAAAAGAAATCATGTAAAAAATTATAGGCTTTAAAATGTATGCATATTGACCCCATTAAATGTATTCAACCACATTAAAAGTTACATAAAAATAGCTTTTATATGTTTACATTATAGAGACATTAAAATCACCTTATTTAATATCATGGAGAAATGCTCATGATTTAATATCAGGTCAAAAATGTAGGATACAAAACAAAATATACAGCATGACCCCAATTTTTTCTAAAAATAATTTATGCATAGAAAAGAAGACTGACAGGCTGGAATGTATATAAATATCATCTTAGCCTGGTGAACTTAAGGGTCATTTTAATTTTCTTCTTTTGTGTTTTTCTACATTTAATGGATATTCTGTAATAGATATATATTACTTTTATCGTAAGAAGAAAGATATTTTAAAGTGTTTTCTATGCCAGATTCTATTCTACAATAATGATATTTTTAAAATAATTATAACTGTCAGTTATTTAAAGTAATACATATCCAGCCTAAATAGTTCTAAATTGTACATTTCAGGTTTAGCCCACTTCATAAAAATACTTTGAGGACAGCTGTAACCACAGATTTCAACTACATGACTCTATCTTTGCCCACTCTTCTCTCTCTTTTCTTTCCCCAAATAATCTCTTCCAGATATGGTTCAAGGTAGAATTTATCCTCCTCCTATTTTATCCCCTGCTCTCTAGGCAAGATCTACTGCAGCATAGGCAGAATCTAATGCAACCCAGTGCCCATTAATGCAAAACAACCTGCCGTGAAAAAAGGTTCTCAGGAAACTCTCATGGCTTCTTTTACATGCTCATCCTCATATACTGTAACATCCCCCATCAGCCCTGACTTATGGAACCCTGTAGCATTGTAATACCATTTTCGAACATCCCCCATCCACCAACTTGCTGCCAGGGCAGGCCTGCTTCGCATTTTGGCCTGAGACTGAAGAATTGCCCTCAATAATGAATATTCAAAACAGTGATTATACACAGCCTCCCTCAACGCTGTGGCATGCAGAAATGTACTACAACACGTGCAGTTGACTGGACAAACAATTCATTTCTCTGATCTTCCATCCACTACTGCCGCAAAAATGCAAAAGCAAAGGAATATTCCCTATGACATTTTCCCTCTATTTCCTCTCTGTATTCTGAGTAACTACGTGAGCACAACTTGGAATAACTTACTCTTCCCTGGTGTACTCGTTTAGCAAATGGTTGTTGATAAATATAGAAACCTAAAGACACTGCCAGATGGTGCTCACTTAGTTAATACTATGAAACAGTCAAATATTATTATCACTACTGGGTTGAGATACCATTGTCTATGCTGAACAAATGGTATTTTTAGCTCAAACAAAATAGAACTGCTATAGCTTCCATAGTCTTCCAACGGTTACATGTTATAAGTGGCTGAAATAATAAAAACCAACTGAGGAGAGGGGGAAGGAGCCAAGATGGCGGCATGAGTAGAGCAGCAGAAATCTCCTCCCAAAACCATATATATATATTTGAAAATAAAACAAATACAACTATTCCTAAAAGAGAGACCAGAAGATACAGGACATCCATGCTACATCCACACCTCCAAGAACCCAGCACCTCACGAAGGGGGTAAGATACAAGCCCTGGCCCAGCGGGACCCAAGCGACCCTCACCTCAGCTCCTGGGGGGAGGAGAGAAGTCAGAGCAGGGAGGGAGAGGGAGCCCAGGACTTCTAAACACCCAGCCCTAGCCATCCTGACCAGAGCACAGACACACAGTGTGTGAGGTGCTGGATACTAGGGGAACAGGACAGTAAGACTTGCGAGTGGGTCGCTGCAGCCAGTGCCCCTGGGACAAAGAAAAGCGAGTGCTTTTTGGAAGTCTTGAAGGGACAGGGACCCCACAGCTGGATGGAAGCGTCCCGGGACACTTAGCCCAGTGTCTAGGAATCCCAGGGAACTCCGGGCACCCTAACCTTATGGGCAGCAGGGCAGCTGGGAGGACCCTCATGGCGATAAACAGCCTCCCGCCCATTTCCCCTCCAATGCGGCTCTGCCATATTGGAGCAGCGGCCTGAGGCTGGCCACACCCATAGCAGCAGGGCAGAACTTCTTTCACAGTGGTCAGGCAAGAATTAGAAACCCCGTCTGTGTGCAGCTGCCCAGCACAAGCCGCTAGAGGTTGCGGTTTTCCCAGGAGAGGAAGGTCACAAACCAGCAAGAAGGTTCTCCCAACCAACGCATGCGCCAGCTCCTCACAACTACCTCTATCACCATGAAAAGGCAGAAGAATTTAATACAGACCAGACTAACCCAGACATCCTCCCCTGAGAAGGAATCTGGGGAGATAGACCTAACTAATCTCCCTGAAAAAGAATTCAAAATGAAGGTCATAACCATGCTGATGGATCTTCAGAGAAATAGGCAAGAGCTAAGGAGTCAAGTCTGGAGGGAGATTACAGAAATGAAACAATCTCTGGAAGGACTTAAGAGCAAACTGGATAAGGTGCAAGAGGCCATTAATGGAATAGAAACCAAAGAACAAGAATGCAGAGAAGCTGATGCAGAGAGAGATAAAAAGATCTCCAGGAATGAAAGAATATTAAGAGAACTGTGTGACCAATCCAAACAAAACAATATTTGTATTATAGGGGTACCAGAAGAAGAAGAGAGAGAAAAAGGGATAGAAAGTGTTTTTGAAGAAATAATTGCTGAAAACTTCCCGAAACAGGGGGAGGAAATAGTTGCTCAGACTACAGAAGCACACAGAACTCCCAACAGAAGGGACCCGAAGAGGATAACACCAAGACACATAATAATTAAAATGGCAGAGATCAAGGACAAGGACAGAGTATTAAAGGCAGCTAGAAAGAGAAAAAAGGTCACCTACAAAGGAAAACCCATGAGGCTATCATCAGACTTCTCAACAGAAACCTTACAGGCCAGAAGAGAATGGCATGATATATTTAATGCAATGAAACAGAAGGGCCTTGAACCAAGAATACTGTACCCAGCATGATTATAATTTAAATATGAAGGAGGGATTAAACTATTCCCAGACAAGCAAAAGTTGAGGGAATTTGCCTCCCACAAACCATCTCTACAGGATATTTTAGAAGGACTGCTCTAATGGGAGCACTCCTAAGGCTAAACAGATGTCACCAGAGAACATAAAATCACAGAAAAGAAAGCAGACCAACAAAATACTAACTAAAGACAAAAAATAAAATCAACTACCCACAAAAGCAGTTAAAGGAAACACAAAAGAGCACAGAATAAAACACCCAACATATAAAGAATGTAGGAGGAGGAATAAGAAGGGAGAGAAATAAAGTATCACCAGACAGTGTTTATAACAGCTCAGTAAGCGAGTTAAGTTAGACAGTAAGATAGTAAAGAAGCTAACCTTGAACCTTTGATAACCACGAATCTAAAGCCTGCAATGGCAATAAGTACATACCTTTCAATAATCACCCTAAATGTAAATGGACTGAATGCACCAATCAAAAGACATAGAGTCACTGAATGGATAAAAAAACAAGACCCATCTATATGCTGCTTACAAGAGACCCACCTTAAACTCAAAGACAGGCACAGACTAAAAGTCAAGGGATGGAAAAAGATATTCCATGCAAAACAGGGAGAAAAAAGTAGGTGTTGCAGTACTAGAATCAGACAAAATAGACTTCAAAACAAATAAAGTAACAAGAGATAAAGAATGACATTACATAATGATAAAGGGCTCAGTCCAACAAGAGGATATAACCATTATATATATATACGCACCCAACACAGGAGCAACAACATATGTGAAACAAATACTAACAGAACTAAAGGAGGAAATAGAATGCAATGCATTCATTTTGGGAGACTTCAACACTCCAAAGGACAGATCCACCAGACAGAAAATAAGTAAGGACACAGAGGCACTGAACAACACACTAGAACAGATGGACCTAATCAACATCTATAGAAGTGTACATCCAAAAGCAACAGGATACACATCTTCTTAAGTGCACATGGAACATTCTCCAGAACAGACCACATACTAGGCCACAAAAAGAGCCTCAGTAAATTCCAAAAGATTGAAATTCTACCAACCAACTTTACAGACCACAAATGAATAAAACTAGAACTAAACTGTACAAAGAAAGCAAAAAGGCCCACAAACACATGGAGGCTTAACAACATGCTTCTAAATAATCAATGGATCAATGACCAAATTAAAATAGAGATCAAGCAATATATGGAAACAAATGACAACAACAACACAAAGCCCTAACTTCTGTGGGATGCAGTGAAAGCAGTCTTAAGAGGAAAGTATATAGCAATCCAGGCATATTTAAAGAAGAAAGAACAATCCCAAATGAATAGCCTAATGTCACAATTATTGAAATTGGAAAAAGAAGAGCAAATGAGGCCTAAGGTCAGCAGAAGGAAGGACATAATAAAGATCAGAGAAGAAATAAATAAAATTGAGAAGAATAAAACAATAGAAAAAAATCAATGAAACCAAGAGCGGGTTCTTTTGAGAAAATAAACAAAATAGATAAGCCTCTAGCCAGACTTATTAAGAGAAAAAGAGAATCAACACACATCAACAGAATCAGAAACAAGAAAGGAGAAATCACGACGGGCCCCATAGAAACACAAAGAATTATTAGAGCATACTATGAAAACCTATATGCTAACAACCTGGAAAACATAGAAGAAATGGACAACTTCTTAGAAAAATACAACCTTCCAAGACTGACCAAGGAAGAAACACAAAATCTAAACAAACCAAATACCAGCAAAGAAATTGAAGCAGCAATCAAAAATCTACCCAGGAACAAAACCCCCGGGCCAGATGGATTTACCTCAGAATTTTATCAGACATACAGCGAAGATATAACACCCATTCTCCTTAAAGTTTTCCAGAAAATAGAAGAGGAGGGAATACTCCCAAACTCATTCTATGAAGCCACCATCAACCTAATACCAAACCCAGGCAAAGACCCCACCAAAAAAGAAAATTACAGACCAATATCCCTGATGAGCGTAGATGCAAAAATACTCAACAAAATATTAGCAAACCAAATTCAAAAATACATCAAAAGATCATACACCACGACCAAGTGGGATTCATCCCAGTGATGCAAGGATGGTACAACATTCAAAAATCCATCAACATCATCCACCACATCAACAAAAAGAAAGACAAAAACCACATGATCATCTCCATAGATGTTGAAAAAGCATTCGACAAAATTCAACATCCATTCATGATAAAAACTCTCAACAAAATGGGTATACAGGGCAAGCACCTCAACATAATAAAGTCTATATATGATAAACCCACAGCCAACATCATACTGAACAGCAAGAAGCTGAAAGCTTTTCCTCTGAGATTGGGAACAAGACAGGGATGCCCACTCTCCCCAGTTATTCAACATAGTATTGGAGGTCCTAGCCATGGCAATGAGACAAAACAAAGAAATACAAGGAATCCAAATTGGTAAAGAAGAAGTCAAACTGTCACTATTTGCAGATGACATGATATTGTACATAAAAAACCCTAAAGACTCCACTCCAAAACTACTAGAACTGATATCAGAATTAAGCAAGGTTGCAGGATACAAAATTAACACACAGAAATCTGTAGCTTTCCTATACACTAACAATGAACTAATAGAAAGAGAAATCAGGAAAACAATTCCATTCACAACTGCATCAAAAAGAATAAAATACCTAGGAATAAACCTAACCAAAGAAGTGAAAGACTTATACCCTGAAAACTACAAGACACTCTTAAGAGAAATTAAAGAAGACACCAGCAAATGGAAACTCATCCCATGCTCTGGGCTAGGATGAATTAATATCATCAAAATGGCCATTCTGCCCAAAGCAATATACAGATTTGATGCAATCCCTATCAAATTACCAACAACATTCTTCAATGAACTGGAACAAGTACTTCAAAAATTCATATGGAACCACCAAAGACCCTGAATAGCCAAAGCAATCCTGAGAAGGAAGAATAAAGTGGGGGGGATCTTGCTCTCCAAGTTCAAGCTTTACTACAAAGCCACAGTAATCAAGACAATTTGGTACTGGCCCAAAAACAGAGCCACAGACCAGTGGAACAGAATAGAGACTCCAGACATTAACCCAAACATATATGGTCAATTAATATACGATAAAGGAGCCATGGACATACAATGGGGAAATGACAGTCTATTCAACAGATGGTGCTGGCAAAACTGGACAGCTACATGTAAGAGAATGAAACTGAATCACTGTCTAACCCCAAACACAAGAGTAAATTTGAAATGGATCAAAGACCTGAATGTAAGTCATGAAACCATAAAACTCTCAGAAAAAAACATAGGCAAAAATCTCGTGGACATGAACATGAGCAACTTCTTCATGAACATATCTCGCAGGGCAAGAGAAAAAAAAGCAAAAATGAACAAGTGGGACTATATCAAGCTGAAGAGCTTCTGTACAACAAAGGACAACATGAATAGAACAAAAAGTTACCCTACAGTATGGGATAATATATATTCATAAATGACAGATCCAATAAAGGGTTGACATCCAAAATATATAAAGAGCTCACACACCTCAACAAACAAAAAGCAAATAATTCAATTAAGAAATGGGCAGAGGAGCTAAACAGACAGTTCTCCAAAGAAGAAATTCAGATGACCAACAGACACATGAAAAGATGCTCCACATCGCTAATCATCAGAGAAATGCAAATTAAAACCACAATGAGATATCACCTCACACCAGTAAGGATCACCACCATCCAAAAGACAAACAACAACAAATGTTGGCGAGGTTGTGGAGAAAGGGGAACCCTCCTACACTGCTGCTGGGAATGTAAATTAGTTCAACCATTGTGGAAAGCAGTATGGAGGTTCCTCAAAAAGCTCAAAATAGACATACCATTTGACCCATGAATTCCACTTCTAGGAATTTACCCTAAGAATGCAGCACTCCAGTTTGAAAAAGACAGATGCACCCCTATGTTTATTGCTGCACTATTTACAATAGCCAAGAAATGGAAGCAACCTAAGTGTCCATCAGTAGATGAGTGGATAAAGAAGATGTGGTACATATACACAATGGAATATTATCCAGCCATAAGAAGAAAACAAATCCTACCATTTGCAACAACATGGATGGAGCTAGAGGCTCTTATGCTCAGTGAAATAAGCCAGATGGAGAAAGACAAGTACCAAGTGATTTTACTCATGTGTGGAGTATAACAACAAAAAAAAAACTGAAGGAATAAAACAGCAGCAGACTCACAGAACCCAAGAATGGACTAATAGTTACCAAAGGGAAAGGGACTAGGGAGGATGGGTGGGAAGGGAGGGATGAGGGTGAGAAAAAGAAAGGGGGCATTACGATTAGCATGTACAGTGTGGGGGGGCACGGGGAGGGCTGTGCAACACAGTGAAGACAAATAGTGATTCTACAGCATCTTACTTCGCTGATGGACAGTGACTGCAATGGGGTGGTGGTGGGGACTTGATGAAGGGAGGAGCCTTGTAAACATAATGTTCTTCATATGATTGTAGATTAATGATAACAAAATAAAAAATATATATTAATTTAATTTACTTTTAAAAAAACTGAGGACCTCACATCTTAGTACAGAAGCCAGAACTGTGGAAGCTGCCACCTGGCAAATACCAAGAGAGTACCATCCTCTGCGCTAGAAGCATCTGTCCCTTATACCACAAGGGAAAGGGGGAGGGACTGCGACCCTTCCAGGCCTCAGGCACATTGATCCTGTAGATGGTGACCCACTCCAAAACCCACGCCTTTTAAATCACATTATGTATTTATGTCCCACTGGGCAATAACCTGGCTAGACAGCATAGCAGTCCTGTAGAGAAAAGAGCCACATTAGGTGTTTCTCAAGCAGTCAACCAGAGTTGATGGGGAATTTTCACTTTCCAATTTCTTTTTTTCAGAGAGTGAAAATGCCTATTTCAGCAGGGTCTAAAGAGGCTCAAGTGTTTGTAGATATGAATGTTGTCTCCTCAGCCTGGTTCAAGTCAGTGAAAGAAATCTTTGGGGTCTTGGATTTTTCAGTGGTCACCCAAGAAATTGCCATTGGTGCCCCTAGGCTGAAGGTGGCAGCCTCCATCCCACAGCAGATCCTGACTTCAAAAACTGCTAGCGTGTTTCTCCAGCGTGCTCCTGTAGTGATACTGCCATGAGCAGAGGTTGACTTGCTGTGCTCCAGTCAGCCAAACCTCCTGTCCCTCCCAGGGATTCACTAAGACGTGATGCTTTATATTAGAAATCTATTCTCTGCAAGGACCTCTCCTTACCCCTTCTCACCTCCAGTCCCAAGGGTCATGGTTTGTCCTTTATAGACACTTTGGCTGTGTGTATTTATTGTATGCATTTCCTCTGGAATACACAGAAAAGGTCACAGTTATCAAGATGTGGGAATTTTGAGGAGAGATAAAGGAGGTAAGAAATGCAACATTAAATTTCTTTTCCTTATTTCTGGTTTGTTTATTTAAACCTTTTTAATAGAAGGCAGCAAGACTTCTGAAGGTCTTGCTGGAATGCAGGCAAGTGAAGCTGACAGGGAGAGGTGAAAATCAAGGGAGACGTGGGCTCTCCAGGACAAAACTTTTTCCCTCTGGGCAAAAGAAAGAATCAGAATAATTAAGGGTTCAGTGTTTGTTAGATATTAAGTATGCATTTCAGCTGAGAAGAGCTGTTACATAAACTGGACATTTCTCTGCTTAGAATTTTCCCCGCAGAAATCTCTCTGAGTTTTGTTGCAATCCATAAGGTGAAATCAGAGGAAGGAAATGCCTGAGAAATATGAAGGTTTTAATTGTTATTGAGTGCAGAAGGCTTGGATTACTGCACCACAATGTTTCTCAAGGTCAGTGTCTCTGCTGGAGTCCAGGTCTGAAAGCACGAGTTTAGCTGGACGCCACCATCTCTGGGCAAGAGCTGCGCAGCTACATTTAAGCAAGGTTATAGCCAGGAACATCAGAGGACAGGAATGAAAATGTAAATTTATCAGAAATGGGCAGCACAAATCAAGACACCACATTTTTCATGGAAAAGAAAGCCTCGCCAGTGAGCTTCAAAAGAAAACAGGAAGTGGACAGGATTGGGGGTTAAGAAGTCAAGAAAACTCCACCTCCAGGATCCTTGATGTCCTCTAGTCTGGTACAGTGAGGACTGACAGGACGGAAATCCTGGAGGGAAGAGAAAGTGGAGAGGTGTAAATGTGTGCCTCATGCCAGCAAAAATCTGCGATGACCGAAACACAAATCTGACTTCCCTTACCTGCCACAGAATACTTGAGCTTTTCACCCTGATAACAGTAAATTTAAAAAGGGATTCTTCTTAATTTCAGAAAGAGCCCACTCAAAGCGGCTGCGTGAACTGTGGGAGAGGGCGGTGATCGTTTTATTCTACTATGGGACAGACTCAGTACTTTATGCCATGTATATATTCTCCAAGGACCTCCCACTGTCTTGGGTAGAGAGTAGGCTGGAGGTGGGGCAAAGCAGTCTCCAGAGGGGTAAGAACTACTTGTTTCTCAAGCTAACAAAAGGTGAAGGGCTCTTTTAGAAATGAGTAGAGGCCACGAGGCACCAGTATTACTCAAGCACTTCAAAATGAGCAGCGTTCAGCCTTCCCAGGCGAGAGGTGAGAAAATAAATAAAAGACATGAAAGCTGGTCAAAATCATAGGAAAATCACTTGCAACATCAAATCAGAACTCTGGCTCAACCCTCAGTGTCTGGAGGGGGCTCAAGATGGTGGCGTGAGTAGGGCGGCGGAAATCTCCTCCCAAAACCATGTATGTTTTTTAAAATATGACAAATACAACTATTCCTAAATGAGAGACAAGAAGATACAGTACCACAGCCAGGCTACATCTACATCTGCGAGAAATCAGCATCTCACGAAAAGGGTAAGATACAAGCCGTGGCCCAGCAGGACCCAAGGCCCCCCCACTCCAGCACACCAGTGGAAGGAAAAGAATCAGAGTGGGGAGGGAGTGGAAGGACAGGACTACTAAATAACCAGCCCTAGTAATCTGCACCAGGAGCACAGACACACATTGCATGGTATACAGGATATTAGAGAAATGGAAAAGTAAAATCCGAGATGGAGACTGCAAGCAGGTGCCCACAGCTGGCTCCCCTGGGACAAAAGAAAAGCAGGTGCTTTTTAAGTCTTAAAGAGACAAGGGCTCAACAACTGACCAAAATCGTCCCATCACACTCAGCCCAACAGGCTGGGAATCTTTTATTTTTTTATTTTTTATTAAGGTATGATTGATATACAGTCTTATGAAGGTTTCACATGAAAAAAAAATGTGGTTACTACATTTACCCATATTATCAAGTCCCCATCTATACCCCAGTGCAGTCACTGTCCATCAGTGCAGCAAGATGCCACAGATCCACTATGTCAGCAGGCTGGGAATCTTGAGGAACTTCAGACCCCCTAACCCTCTGGGGGGTAAAGCAGCCCCAAAGCCCATCACGGCAATAAGCAGACTGCCATTCATTCCCCCTGGCCGGTGCTGCAAGCAAACCGGCTGACCTGCCACAGCTGCGAAGTAGCCGGAGAACAGCCCCGCCCACAGCAACCACACAGTCTCCTCCCAGCGTGCAGCTAACCAGGACAGACAGAGGAATCCAGAGCAAGGTCCGGAAGGCACAAAGGGGTGCCATTCTCTCAGGAGAACACACCTGGTGTGTCTGCCACCCCCTGCAGTGTGCTAGGCTATGATGAGGGATGCTCCACCACGGCAACTCAGGGATTATCTCAGAGACTGCTCCCGGTGTGTGGGTAGACAGCACAGGCAGTGGAAGCCGAAGCAAGGTCTGGAAGGCACAAAGGGGCGCCATTCTCACAGGAGAACCCATGGCACCTCTGCGACCCCCTGCAATGTGCTAGGCTATCCCGAGGGCCGCCCCACCCATGGCAGCTCAGGAGATTATCCCAAAGACTGTGCCCTGTGTGCAGGTAATGGGCACAGGCAGCGGAGAAGGGCAAGGCGACCAACAAGCCCTTTGTTCTCCCAGCTGACACATACGCCACCTGCCTGCAACCACTTCTATCACCATGAAAAGGCAGAAGAATCTGGTCCAGTCAAAAATCACTCAGACAACCCCAGAGAGAGGGCCTGGTGAGATAGATATAACCAGTCTTCCTGAACAACAATTCAATGTAAAAGTCATAACCATGCTGATGGACCTGCAGAGAAATATGCAAGAGCTAAGGGATGAAGTCCAGAGGGAGATAACAGAAATGAAACAATCAATAGAATGTCTTAAGAGCAGACTGGACAAGGTGCAAGAGACTGTTAATGGAATAGAAATCAGAGAACAGGAATACACAGAAGCTGAGGCAGAGATAAAAGCATCTCCAGGAATGAAAGAATATTAAGAGAACTGTGTGACAAATCCAAACAGAACAATATTCACATTATATGGGTACCAGAAGAAGAGGAAGAAAAAGGGATAGAAAGTGTCATTGAAGAAATAATTGCTGGAAACTTCCCCAAGCTAGGGAGGAAATAGTCTCTCAGACAACAGAAGCCCACAGATCTCCCAACACAAGGGACTCAAGGAGGATAACACCAAGACACATAATAATTAAAATGGCAAAGATCAAAGACAAGGACAGAGTATTAAAGGTAGCCAGAGAGAGAAAAAAGATCCCCAGAAAGGAAAACCCATCAGGCTATCATCAGACTTCTCAACAGAAACCTTACAGGCCAGAAGAGAATGGCATGATATATTTAATGCAATGAAACAGAAGGGCCTTAAACCACAAATACTGTATCCAGCACAATTATCATTTAAATTTGAAGGAGGGATTAAACAATTTCCTGGTAAGCAAAAGTTGAGGGAATTTGCCTCCCACAAACCACCTCTACAGGGTATTTTAAAGGGACTGCTCTAGATGGAAGCACTCCTAAGGCTAAATAGATGTCACCAGAGAAAATAAAATCACAGCAAAGAAAGCAGACCAACAAAATACTAACTAAAGGCAGGAAGTAAAATCAACTATCCACAAAAGCAGTCAAAAGAAACACAAAAGAGTACAGAATAAAACAGCTAACATATAAAGAATGGAGGAGGAGGAATAAGAAGGGAGAGAAATAAAGAATCATCAGACTGTGTTTATAATAGCATAATAAGTGAGTTAAAGTTAGACAGTTAGATAGTAAAGAAGCTACTTTACTATCTAAAGTAAAGAGGAAAGTATATTGCAATCTAGGCCTATTTAAATAAGGTAGAACAATCCCAAATGAATAGTCTAAAGTCACAATTATTGAAACTGGAAAAAGAAGAACAAATGAGGCTCAAAGTCAGCAGAAGGAGGGTCATAATAAAGATCAGAGAAGAAATAAATAAAATTGAGTCAAATAAAACAATAGAAAAAATCAATGAAACCAAGAACTGGTTCTTTGAGAAAATAAACAAAATAGATAAACCCCTAGCCAGACTTAAGAGAAAAAGAGAGTCTACACACATAAACAGAATCAGACATGAGAAAGGAAACATCATGACAGACCCAACAGAAATACAAAGAATTATTAGAGAATACTATGAAAATCTATATGCCAACAAGCTAGATAACCTAGAAGAAATGGATAACTTCCTAGAAAAATACAACCTTCCAAGAGTGACCAAGGAAGAAACAGAAAATCTAAACAGACCAAGTAACGGCAACGAAATTGAATCGGTAATCAAAAAACTACCCAAGAACAAAACCCCCGGGCCAGACGGATTCAATGCTGAATTATATCAGACATATAGAGAAGACATAATACCCATTCTCCTTAAAGTTTTCCAAAAAATAGAAGAGGAGGGAATACTTCCAAACTCATCCTATGAAGCCGCCATCACTCTAATACCAAAACCAGGCAAAGACACCACCAAAAAAAGAAAATTACAGACCAATATCCCTGATGAACATAGATGCAAAAATACTCAACAAAATATTAGCAAACCGAATTCAACCCTCAGTGTCTTTCACATAGTGTGAAGCCCCAGACACAGCCAGGAGCCCCCAAGGGTCAAATTTCACACTTTCTCTCCTTTCATTCTAAGAGGTATCCCTTTGCCTCCCCGCAAAATCCCACCCCTTGGAGACTCTCAACTGGGTGATTGGATGTCACTGGGAGACTGTTTCCAACATGGATGTCTCAGAGACAAAACAGGATTCGGTTACAGAAGATGTCCTTCAAGCTATACAAATTCTCCTCTATGACTAAAGTAGTGAAGCTTTTCAATGTGAAAACAGGCATAATGATTTATTTAGAAATTACCTAAGGAAAGATCAGTCTAGGCCACCTTTTTTTGGGAAAGAAGCATTTTTCACTAGGGGGCTGGCAGCAAAGTTTCTGAGGAAACTTGTGACAAATATCAGAGCTGGGCAGAGTGGTGGCAGCATGCTGAGAGAGCTAGAGAGGTTAAGACTTGACCATTTTAGTTAGACCCCTGTATGGGTTGGGGCGTCTTTGACCTCTTTCATTTCTCTTTTACAAAAAAAAAAAATGTCTTGAGCTCTTTTGAAAGACTTTTAGTCTTTCATCAAAGACGGTGTATCCTTCTGCAGGTTTTGGTGATGGAACCTTCCTTCTGTGTAACATTTACAATTTGCCTTTAAAACTGATGTTTAAAAAAGCCTCATCCTGCCTAGTAAACATAATGTTCCTCATGTAATTGTAGATTAATGATACCAAAATTTAAAAAAAAAAAGCCTCATCCTATTCATCACCAAGTGTGTTACTTTCAAGTTATATTACACTTTGTTTCAAAAGAACACTTTGCCTGTAACCACTGCAACTAAAAACCTAACCTGATGGTATACGGTGCTCCATTAGGTCTCTTGTGAGCTTTGTGTACAGTCCCGGCAAGTCCTCCCTGGTAAAAGACCAACAGTCTGAATGGTTCATAGGCCCCCAGAGTGCCTACTAAGTCAGCCACGTGGTGGTGGGCTCAGGGTAGACCCAGCTACTATGGGCGTTATTATACAAAGGTCAGTAATTGGATGTTGGTTCCATTAGTTTTTATCAAGTTTTTAAAAAAAATCACAACTAATATTAAACACACTTTACATTGTGACTCAGTATACAAGTTTTGCATATACACAATTGTTATGGATTGAACTTTGTCCCTCTCCCTGCCCCCAATATGTTCATGTCCTAATCCCTGGTGCTTGTGAAATGTGACTTTGTTTGGAAATAAGGTTTTTGCAGATGTAATCAAATTGAGATGAGGCCTCTGGGATGGGCTCTAATCCAGTGTGACTGGTGTCCTCATGAGAAGGGGGAAATGTGAACACAGTCACATGCACAGAGTGTAAGGCCAAGTGACAACAGGGGCAGAGGTGGGAGTGGTGCAGCTGTGCACCGAGGAGTGCTGGCCTCCATCGTTCTACCCTGAGTTTCAGAGGGAGCACGACCTGACTGAGATCTTGATTTTGGACTTCACACTTCTGGAACTGTGAGAGAAGCCACCCAATTTGTGGTACTTTGTAATGGCAGCCCTATGAAACTAAAACAATAATTAGAACAAAAGTTTTGCTAAATGAATCTGACCTTAACCATATATGATTTTATTCTACTGTTATGTTTTGAAAAGGCTTGTCATAACCCAGTCCATTGATTTTACAAACCACCAATAAGTTGTATCCACAGTGTGAAAAATACTGGACTAGAAATGCCTTTTTTCTTTCCAAACATAAATGGGATGTAGATCAGAAGAACCAGAACACAAAAAGACCTAGTTTTGTATTTTTTCCTCAGCATAACCAATCTTTACCCTATAATCCCTGATAGATTCTGGAAAAAGATAAATATTTTGATATTAGACAGCACAGTTATAACATTAAGATTGTTCATTAATGACATTGGCTAATGCTCTTAGTTTCCTTCCCCCAAATAACAGATACAAAAACACCTAGTTGTAGCCTAAATGTGATGACTTTTATCCCAAAATTCTAGGCTAACTGCCGATCCCAGAGGTGTTGGTCAAGGGATACAAACTTGCAGTTAGAAGGTGAGTTCTGGGGAGCTAATGCACAGTATGGTGACTATGGTTAACAGCACTGTATTATAAGCTTGAAAGTTGCTAGTTTAGATCTTAAATGTCTTCACCACCAAAAAGAAATGATAAATATGTGATGTGATGGAGATATTAGTTAATACCTCAGTGGTAATCATATAGTAGTATGTAAGTGTATCAAATCAACATGCTATACAACTTTTAAACTTACACAATGCTGTACGTCAATTACATCTCAGCTTTAAAGAAAGGACAAGTTCAGTCCTATTAGAAATGCCTCTGCAGCTGAGTAGTGGTACACAATTTCTGACCTAGTTATTTGGTTAGTAGATTGACTAGACCTCCATCAAAGAGGCGTTATTTTGTAGATCAGAACCTACCTGCAGGGGTGATTGAATGCAAGGTGGCCGAGGGAGGCAGTAATGCTAATAATGCTTGGGTGACAGTAGAGGAAAGTGAGTGATAAAGAGCATCATCAGCTTCTCTGTTGGGGAGTCTTGTCAGTGTCAGGTCGATTTACATTTATGACTGTGAGTTCTTAGACTCTCTCAGCTTCAATTTACTTATCTCTTAAAATGATGATAATATCTCCACCTCCCTGGGATGTTGCTGGAATTAAATAAATTCATTGCATATTGATTAATACATGTTAATGATAAACAACACATAATTAATTGGGGCAGAATTAATGCCCATAAAGCAAAGTGCCTGTTACATTGTAAATCCTTACTAACTATAAGATATTTTTGTCATTATAAGACTATAAGCCCCTTGAAGGCAAAAAATGCAATTAAAACATCTTCATATACACCTCATAACTGTGAACACAGTGCCTTGCACATGGGAGTTGTACAATAACGTTGGATGAAGGAATTTGCTTCTAACAATGCAACAGCCCTTCTACTGGTTCTTTCTGCCTCACAAATCACACTGATTTCTCAAAAGAAGGCTATAATCTGAAAGGCCACAATTAACTTCATGGGCATTAAATGTACCTCATCAATCTAAATGCCGCAACAAGTGGAACTGTTCTCAGCTTCTAAAGATGGGAATAGCTTAAAGGACATGCGTGAGGTCCATCATCAGTCTGTCGGCAGGGCTGGAAATAGAAGCCAGAATTCCTGGCAGCTGGACCCCTATGGGATGGGCTAGTCCTTTTTAAAGAACCTCATTACTGTAAAGCTTGACAAACTGCTGTACATTTCTGGGGAAAATAAGATTTTTCACAGAGAAGAAAGGCTTTCCCTTCTTCTTTAGTCTGTCCTTGATGGGAAGATTATGCCACAGTTTTATGGATCCTTTGGAGTAATGAAAAAATCATGACTACCGTTTTTGTTTTTGCAAAACACACTGTGGTCCTTGGTCAGAGGCACTTACATTTTACATACTCGCCCTTGCAGTCTGCGTGCCTCTGTGCATCCTGCATCCCTTACTTTGCTATCACAGATCCTTTTCCATGTTCTTACCCTTCATCATAAATATAATTTTTAGTGGCTAAATTTTTAGACCACTGTGTGAGTAAGTACCATTTACTAAACCATTCCCTCATTTTTAGTCCTTTAAATTCGTTTGCAGGAGTTAAGCGTACATTCACAAAAGCATATGTGTCAAATTAACTCTCTTCTTTGTGTGAGCAGAGGCAAGCTTATGGACATTTTAGATATTAGATTAAGATATTATGGACTAACTTGCTTAGGAAAAGCCTAAAAGTTCACCGGTTATTTTTCATATACCTACTTTTTCACACTCAAAGCAATTAAGTCAGTATTGTCAGAAACTGAACACACTACCCCTCTCATAATATTGAATTTCCTCCTTGAATTAAAGAAAGGCAACAAAGAAGACAGAAAGGGGTGACTGGTGTTTTGGTCCCAGTTTTTCAACACCTGATGTGTATTGGCCTACATGGTCTTTCTCCCCAAGGCCATTCTCTTCTTTTTTATTATGTATCAGCCTGTGGCTTTGGTGGGTGTGGGTAAAATTGTAATTTATCCAGAATATCTTGCCTGGCTTTAGTACTTATGCATATCAACAGGAGCTCAGGGGTGGAGAGAAGTGTGGCTTTAGTTGATTTGCATAATTCCTCAGCAGTGGAGAGAAGTGCATCTCCATATCAATGGGTAATTACCTGGGCAATGGAGGGCTTATCTGTACCTGAGAGGTGAGGTGGAGGGCCGATTTTGCTTCTGCTGGAGCAGGAAAGAGAGACGGCCCAGGACTGCAGTTTGTGAGCAATAAACAGATTTTAAACTTTGTTTCTCCCTTTGACTGATTTTGGTTTTAGAGGTATTTTGCCCAGGGATTTCCTTTCCCCGGACTTACCGTGGGATATATTCTGCCTCCAAAAGTTAGCCCTGATTAATCTAAAGGGACTGTTTTCAAACAAAGTAGAATGTGCCCCCCACCCCGATGCCAATTGGGAAATTGGGGTGTTGTTGAAGTGTCTAGTTAGTGTTTGGGGGACCAGGGATGCTGTGGGACAGTCATGTACCATGAAGGACTAAATTCCCCAACGGCACCCTTATTCAAAGATACTTGTCTACGCTCAGTCAAGATACTCTCATCACCCTGCACAGTGATTGGTTGAGGTGTCCAGTCTTCAGCCAACCAGACCTCGGTGTTCTTCTGTGCTCGCTCATACCAGCAACTCAAAACTGAAGACTTAACTGAAGGATAATTTACATATGTAGAAATGTGCAACTCTGGGAAGTACAGCTCAATGAGTCATCACAAAATAAATACACCCAGGTAACTACAACCTAGACTAAAAATTAGAACACTGGCAGCATCAAGCCCCTCAAGCCCCTCCCTATCACAGTCCCTTCCCTCTTTTCCAAAGGAAACAATTTGCTAGAGTTCTGATACCACAGATTTCCCTGATTTTTAGCTAATATAAGTGGAATCATATAGCTATTTTTTTTCTTTCAGTCTGGCTTCTGTGATTCAACACTAAGTTTGTGAGATATATCCATAGTGTTGACAAATCTGTAGTAGCAGTTAATTAATTTTTATTATTGAATAGTATTCCATGGCATGACTATTACAATTCATTTAACTACCGATGGACATTTGGATTGTTACAAGTTTTCAGCTATTATAAATAACATTGCTATCAACATCTTATACATGATTTTTGATTAACATATGTTTACCTGTTCAGTAGCTAGGAATGGAGATAATGGGTTATGGTACATGCATATGTTCACCTTTAGTAAATATCACCAAATAGTTTTTCAAAGTATGTGCTAATTTACTCTCCCACCAGGAGCATATGGGAGTTCCATTTGTGTCATTAGCAATTTATTCATCTGAATTTCCTGACTTATGCTGTTGAGCATATTTTAATATGGCCACTCCTCTTTTGTGAGGTTAGTACCTATTTATCTCTTTTCCCCATTTTCCTATTGCTTTTTTTTCTTATTAATTTAGAGGGGCTCATTATTTATTCTAGATAGGAGACCCTTATCAGTCACATATGCTTTTTTTCCATTTCAATACTTGCCTTTTTACTCTCTTAAAGGTGCCATTTGGAGACCTGAAATTCCTAATTTTAATTTAGTCTAATTCAGACCTGGTGAACTTTCTGAAAAGGTCAAATAGTAAATATTTTAGATTTTGAGAGCCATAACATCTCTGACACAGCTACTGAAGTTTGCTTTTGTATTGTGAAAGCAGCCATAAATAATATGTAAATGAATGGGCATGGCTACCTTCCAGTAAGACTTTATTTACAAAAACAACTGGCCAGATTTACCTATGGGGTATACTTTGCCAATCCCTAGTCTATTTGTCAATCATTTACTTTATGGTTAATGCTTTTTTCAACCTACTTTAATAAATATTTTTCTACCCCAAGATCATGGAGACATCCTCTGTTATCTTCTAGAATCTTTATTGTTTTACTTTTCACATTTAGATTGATAATATAACTGGAATTTATTTTTTTGTGTATAGGAATCCAGTTTGTTTTTCTTTTTTCTATCCAATCTATACAGAAGCATTTATTTCAAAGATAGTTCAGGAGCATCACATTTGTCCTAAATTGAGTGTCCATAAATGCATGAGTCTGTTTCTGGGATCTGTGGGTTCCTTGATTTATTTGCTTATCCTTGAGCCAAAAATCACATGGCCTTAATTGTATTCATTTAATTTTTCTGACAAAAAAGATATTTCCATATTGTTTTCCTCAAGATTGCCTTAGCTATTCTTGGCCCTTTGCATTTCCAAATGTATTTGGATATTTGAATCAATATATAAGTTTTCACAAAAGACTTATTGGGAAGTTAACTGGGATTTCACTGAAGAGATCAATTTGGGAATAACTGATATGTTTATAATATATAGTCTCCCAAACCATGAACACAATTATAATTCTCCTTTTTTTGTATTTCTAAATGTACCTTCTTTAGTTTCTCTCAATAGTCTTTTGTGCAGAGATTTTGAAAATCTTTTGTTTGCTGTATTCCTAGGCATCTGCTTATTTTTCATACCATTATAAATGTTATTTTTTTGGTATCATTAATCTACAATTACATGAGGAACATTATGTTTACTAGACTCCCCCCATCACCAAGCCCCCCCCACACACCCCATACAGTCACTGTCCATCAGCGTAGTAAGATGCTGAAAAATCACTACTTGTCTTCTCTGTGTTGCACAGCCCTCCCCCCCGACATTATACATGCTATTCATAATGCCCCCTTTCTTCCCCCCCCCATCCCTCCCTTCCCACCCATCCTCCCCAGTCCCTTTTCCTTTGGTAACTGTTAGTCCATTCTTGGGTTCTGTGAGTCTGCTGCTGTTTTGTTCCTTCAGCTTTTTCTTTCGTCTTATACTCCACAGATGTGTGAAATCATTTGGTACTTGTCTTTCTCCGCCTGGCTTATTTCACTGAGCATAAGAGCCTCTAGGTCCATCCATGTTGTTGCAAATGGTAGGATTTGTTTTCTTCTTATGGCTGAATAATATTCCATTGTGTATATGTACCACATCTTCTCTATCCATTCATCTACTGATGGACATTTAGGTTGCTTCTATATAAATGTTATATTTTTTAGATTTTATTTTATGATATTTTTTCTTTCTGGCATATAGAAATACAATTGCTTTTATATATTGTATTTGAATCCACTGACCTAGAGAAATTCACTTCTTAATTCTGATAATTGATCTGAAGTTTCTTCAGAATTTTTATGTACATAGTCATGTCTTCTGCAAATTATAACCATTTCATTTCTTTCTTTCCATATTTATCTTTTATTTCTTTTTTCTTGCCTTATTGCACTGGCTAAGGTGTCCAGAACAAAGGTAAATAGAAGCTCATCAACAAAACAAAAAGGCATCCTACTGAATGGAAGAAGATATTTGCAAATGATATCTCCAATAGGGGATAATATTCAAAATATACAAAGAACTCATACAACTCAACACCAAAGAACCCTAAATAATCTGATTAAAACATGGGCAGTGGACCTAAATAGACATTTTTCTGAATAAGATATACAACTGGCCAATAGACACGTGAGAAGATGCACAATATCACTAAGCATCAGGGAAATGTAAATTAAAGCCACAATAAGATGTCACCTCACACCAGAGTGGCTAGTATCAACAAGAAAAGAAATAGCAAGTGTTGGTGAAGATGTGGAGAAAAGGGAAACCTCATTGATTGCTGGTTGGATTGCAAATTGGTGCACTCACTATAGAAAGCAATGTGGCGGTTTCTCAAAAAATGAAAAATAGCAATACCCATATGACACAGCAATTCCATTTTTGGAGGATTTACCAAAAAAACAAAAAAAATCGCTAATCAGAAAAGTTATATGTACTACTACACATTTATCACAGCATTATTTACAAGACCTGAAATATGGAAACAACCTAAATGTCCATCGATAGATGAATTGATAAAAAAATTGCAGTACATAGTTACAATGGAATATTACCCAGCCATAAAAAAGAATATCTAGTACTATTAGCTCTGAGCTTTCCTTTCCATATCTGTTAAGTGGGAACAATAAGACCTATTTCATAAGAATGTTGTGAGCATTAAATGAAGTAATGTTTTAGTAAACACTTAATGAACAGTCACTATTGTTATCCTCACAATTTAATTGCTATTTTTAAGGTAGTAATTGAACTTTATTCACCTTTGAATTCTCTAATACTTACAACAAAATAGGTGTTCAATTAATATTTCAGAATTTTCAAATTCAACTTGTCTTCATATATGTAAAGAAAAAAACACAGCTTCATAGACTTGGACAGATCATTTAACTTCTGTATTTTTGTAACAATACTAGACTTAGTCTCTATGGTTTCTTCAAGCTCTATTTATTCATTCATTCACTTATTCATTCATTCAGTAAGTATTTGTTGGACCCCAACCATATGCCAGTCTCTGTGTTTGTTGCTAGGATTCAATCATGAGCTGAACAGATGTGGCTCATGCTCTCACAGAGTTTACAGTCTAATGGGAGGAAGACATAAAATACATAATCACACACACAAATTTATAATTACAAGCTGTGATATGAGCCATGCAAGAAAGGTTCAGGGAGCCATTGGAGAAATTAAAAGGGGAAACCAAGCCTAATCCAGGGCAAGAGGAAGCTTACTAACATCATAATCTATGAATTCTGAGCTTGGTTGAAGGACCTTTGCCCTCAAGCTATCAGAAGGAACAGGTTAAAATAAATGACAGCACCAGCAGAATCTCAGAGATCACTCTGCATGCCCCCACTGTTGTCACCAGGATACCTTGGTTTGCGTACACCGCCATTTACAGCCGGGCATGGCCAAGCACTCGGGAACCTGGGCAGAGGAGGCAACGCACCATTTGAACAAAATCCATCTCCCAATTTTAAGGTGAGCATTGGAACTGCACAAAGAAGGTGCCACAAATCTCTCGACAGAACAGCTCTGTTAGGGAGATAATTGCTGGAAATGACTGGTGTGATGCATTACCACCAGCTCAGGGGAGACTGCAAGAGCTTGGCTTTTTCCCCTACATGGCAGCCAAAAAACACAGGTGTCTTAAAGAAAATAAAGTGCAGAGTGCTGAAAGATAAGGAAGCATATTAGCGTTGAAGCCTCAGCCCAGCCTGGTGGATCTCCAAACAGTTTGCTGGGGGCACTTTCTCTCCTGTTGCCAGGAAATAGTGAGGCATCATCCTGGCCTTCAGGTCTGAGGGCAGTGTTCTCACTTCCTGTTGCCAGGTTGCCTCACAGTCCTCCAAAGCCCTTGTCTGGGAAACCTGACCACCTCTCTTCTCTGTTCAGGAGCTTCAGGGCCCCAGCATCTATCACACGGCATTATAAAGCCAAGAACAGGACAAACTCAGAAATGAACTGTCATTTGTAAGGACATTTCCTGAAGCACCTCTTCCTCAAGCAAGCGAGGTAACATCTAGAAGCCTGACTTCCAGGTACTGCCTATTTCACACCTACCCTGCTTCTCTGTTCCCTTAGACTTTTCTTATTATGGGTTATTCCTATCGCTGGAATTCAAAATTCTCTTGTAAGTTATGTATAATTTGGTCTCCCTTCAGAGTGTCCCATGAGTTACATGTTACCTCCACAGAGTGCATGCCGGCGTAAGCCTTTCTGGAGTCAGAGTCCCCTGAGGTACAAAGATTTACGTGCTTCAGGAAAATGCTTCCAAATGGTTACTGACAATTCCTTGAAGCCATCCTGACTAGCTTCTAAGGAACTGGGAAGCAGGCAGAGTTAAAAGGACATAACCTTGAGCAAGGTTTCTAGATAATTCTAGAAACTTCCGGCTTGCAGATGACTTGAGATCCCCTCAAGAGCCTCCTCTGTGGCAGAATGTCCCCTTTACCAGGCTGTAATGAACCACTCTGCGGTGGCAGAACCCTCAAGGCTTCTATACTAAGCAAACCCAGTGGGAAATGCCACGACTGACAGTAACACAAAAGCAGCTTAGATTCTTGTGGGGGATGTTCGTATGGCTGGCAGGGTGTTGGGAGGTGGGAAATGCAGGCAGCTCAATGGCCCTTTAAACAGACAATTTTTCCCTTTGTTTCTGGCTGCAGGCTAAAAGTATGTTTCAATTTTCTAGTCAGCAAGTTAAGCCAAATGCACATATGGTGGCTGACAAAGAAAGAGACCAGTATGAAAAGATATTAAAATTCAAAACGCACTTCAGGGACGGCCTTCTCCTCAAATTGCATGGTCATGTGGAGAATTCATAAATCAGAAATGAGATCAAGTGATGGTGTTGAGTTTAGCTTTGTTTGTCCCTTGATATTAGGATGCTCAGATGAAAAATATCAGGAAGAAAAGGCCCAGGTAAACATCTGTCCTCCTGACCCATCCGCCATTGAACATCAATTTTAGGATGGCACCAAAATAAGTATTCTGAGAGGAGAAAGGCATATAATCAGAATCTGTCCACTTTTTAATTAAATCAGTCATTTACAAAGACACAGACTCTGCTGCGGGTTCAAGTTTCAAAGAAAATATACTATCCAAAGCTTGTGCAACTTGCAGGGCAAAGTCTGAGAAGCAAGATCAAATTGGAGCCAGCTAAGGCCAGAGTTAGAGTGAGCCACGTTCACAGGCCTAAGGAAGAGAAGAAAGCCAAATGCACTATAGGCAGGTTCTGTGTTTTTAAGGTGTAGATTGACCCCCTAAAGAGTTATTTTTAAGTGGGTCTTTAAAAAAAACCCAGGAATACATTCCTCTATAGGAACGATGAGATTAACATAGTCGTGTTCTCAGATTAGTCCCCAGAATGCTACCTGGCACAGTGGAACTAGAATCACCGTCATCATCTGCAGATCCCATGCCTGTGCCTTTGAGCCCCTAGGGTGACGGTGGTGAGCCGGAGGCAGGAGGGTCTGGCTTCACCCATGGCAACGTTGTGGGGAAGATGTCAGCAGGCAGGTGGAAGGGTGTGTGGTCTGTCCACTGCACAAAGCGCCGGGCTGGCGTCCAGGCGGAGTCAAGCTGGGGCTCAGGAGGAACCTTTTTGTCATTGTGCTAGAAAGCTATGCCCCAAAGGAGCTCTGGCAGCACTAACAGCCACAGTGGAAGATGGCTTTTCTTGAGTGGGGTATCCAGAGCAGGGACTAATTTTGGTAAAAGAGGCATCAGTGGGAGAGAGGCAGGAGAAAAGCTGCTGTCCACATACATTTCTATTTCTGAATCAGAGAACACTGGAGAGAATATAAACATGTCCAGACCAAAACCTCTCCTGAAAGCAAAGTGCGGTCCTCACCTACTGTTCTCATGTTCCACTTTGAGACCTGCTCCAACTGACCTGGCTGCTTCAGTGAGGGGACAGCCGCTAACTCAGAAAAGGCTCATTACACTTCACAATTGGTGTCTGTGGGTTAATGAAAATGACATACTTTCTGTAGAATGGGACTTCCCCCCTCCACCTGCCCAACCAAGTGGGTGAGCAAGGGCCCACCTACAGCTCCTGCTCTGGTGGAGTCCAAAGACTGTTCTGGAAACAGAAAAGGAGCAAGAAGGTATGGCCACTGTGTACTGTATTGGGACGTGCATACACACACTCCAGGGTGTGGAGGGACAGGCAGGGGAGTCCATCCCTATTCTCTTCGAGCATGCAACTCAAAACAGAGGAACAGCAGCCTGGTGGGAGAGGCTGTGCCTGCCTGGGTGCAGGCCCGGGAGGCAGGCCCAGAGTGGAGGGCGGGAAGCCTGCAGGTTGGCACCAGGAGAGGAGGCTCTGGTGTGTGGAGCCACATCTCCCAGGCCAGCAGCTCTGTCAGTGAGACTTTGAGAGACTCGTTCACGGTTTGGGTTCCGAGCAGTTGGAGCTCCAGAAGGGTGTCATTCAGGGGGAGAGTCCCTGTTACAGGCAATCCCCTGTCCTAGTCCCCCTGCTGCAGGCGATGCAGGTGAGCAGTCATTCAGGGCCCTGGCTCCTCCCAGCCCCGGCTCATCCCCATCTCTCACTTCCCAAGCTGTCTCCGCTCAGCCAGTGGATGAGGAAAGTGACTGGCGGCTGCACAGGGGAGGTTCTGGGGCCAGGCCTGAGAGTGGCCTACAGTCCTTCCAGTCCAGTTTCATTGGCAGGAACCATCTCCATCTGGAGAAAATACTGGCTTGCGGCTTGCATGGAGGGGATTCCTTCCACTTCTGTACTCGCCCTAGTTCGGGCAGGAGGGCTGCGGCATAGCTGTGACTGATGAAGGCAGGACCGAGAGCCGGTGTGTGACTACCACCTCCTCGGAGGTAGGTACGCTGCAAAATCAGGTTCTTTCCACGGGAATCACCAGGGACCCCATGCTTTTCCAGCACCTGCGACCGGCTGCTTCTAACCAGGCCCCTTTGGAAACTGATCTACCACAACAGTTGCAAACCCCAGCTGCTCCTTTACTCCTTGGCCCTGAACAAGAGAATCAATTACCCCTGCGCTCCGTGAATGGCAGCATCTGCTCATCTGCCAAACGATAGGATTCAGGATCTCGGCCCCCACTGTAAAGCTGTACTTAATCTGGACCGATTCCCTGGAACAACTGCTTTGTATCCTTGGTCCCCAGCCGGCAACAATGAAAACATCACCTCAGACTTTAGAGTCCAGAATCCCTACCCGTTAGGGGAGATGGGGGCGGGCATACACAGTGAGTCCTATTTTTACAGATCTCCTGGGCACAGAATTGTTCGCAAAGTGGATGTCTTGTTTATCTGCCACAAACCTGCCCACCATCTCTCTGCTTAGGTCTCCTGTGGGCTCCTAACCGTGACAACCTGTGGTCTATTGGTCTCTACTGGGAAAGTTCTTGAGGGTCTACCTGTGGAACCCCCAATTCACGTTTGCTTTAGAGTTCTGTGTTGCTGTTTTAGGACTCATCTACTACCATTGCAGCCTTCTTCTTTTTCATCTACTCTCTTGGTCATTTTGGCAACAAACCTTATGACTAAGCCATTGAGAACTGGGGCTTTTCTCCTTTCAGGACCCTTTCAGGTCTTCCAGGTCTGGTTAACATACTTACCAAGTGCCCACCAGTTGCAAGGCAGGCTGGACACTGAATTCTGAGGCCAATGGCCTTCCTTCCAGTGAATTCTGCTCTGGAATGTGTTCTTCAAATGCTTTGCAACAGTGCCCATGCAAATGGATTAAATGATAACACAAAAAATGTAGAACAAGATAGTTCACATTCCTTAGGGAAAATAAAGCAGAGATGTCTAGGATGGTGAGCATTCTTAGAAAGGTTTCCCTACTCTCTTATTCTGGATAGAGTTCCATCAGCCAGACTCTTCGTGCTTTGGGCATGGGTGATGGATACAAAGAGATGCTCCCCACAGGGCCCTCCTAACACACACCCCAAGTTGAAGCAAAAAATTTTCTCTGTGCTTAGACCGGACTTTTGCATCTTGCTCCCAGTATAATTGGTAGTTACCTTCTTCTACTTATGTATGCAGAATTTACTTCTGAGGTTGTTAAAAATTTATGCAACAGTGTTGAGACACAACCGATTGTTTTCTCAAAGAACATTAATTGTTTCTGCATTAGAGATGGCAGTTTGTGGAAATGTGATGGGAGAGAGGAGGTATTTATTGAATTTAGGGGCTAATAAAGAATTATCAGCCCCCAATCCAATAAAATTAGGGTAGTAGTTATCAGGGGGCAGGGGACCCTCACTTGTTTTATAAAACATGCTCTTTTGAAATTACACATGTTCGACTGTCAATTAACGATCATTGTGTATCAGTTGAGAGAGGAAGTTAATGCTAACAGTGTTTGGGATAATAACTCCACATTTGGGCTGCTGCACATTGAAAACCAAAAGATCTAAGTCGGTGGTCAAAATCTGCACCATTAGGTGTACAGAGGCCGTGCACGTTGGAGGTACTCCTCATTCATTCAGCACATATTTTTGAGACCCCAATCTGTGCCGAACTGGGACAGATGCTCTTGGGGTGCAGTCATGAACAAAACAGATACACCCCTTCTCTGATGAAACTTACATTCTACCCAGAGGAGACAAATAAATATAAGCTAGAGGGTGGTAAGTTAAATGAGGAAGATTGAACAGGGTAACGCGTTAGAAGATTACGGAGGGGCTACTGTCATTTGGGTGGTCAGGGAAGGCCTCATCAAGAAGGTGATATTTGAGCTTAGACCTGAAGCAAGGAGGGAATCCAGGCACAGAGAACAGCAAAGGAGCTCAGCACTGAGCCTGGCCTGTGTAAGGGCCGGAGCCAGTCCAGTCATCACAGCTGGAGTCTAACGACTGAATGGGGCATGCAGTGGTATGAGCCAAGATCAGCAACACAGGCAGGGACCAGGTCATGAAGGGCCTTGTAAGGCACGGTAAAGAGGCAGATTTTATTTTAAGGGCAGTAGGCATTTAAACAGGCATATCATGTAATCTGATTTCTCTTTTAAAATATTCTGCTGCTGTGTTTCAAAGAAGCGAGAAGCATGATAGGAGGTTGTCCTAGGTGGTGCCAGTGAGAGATGCTGGTGGCTTGGACAAGGGTGATACAGGGGACATGGAGGCATATATACACAGTAGGTATACGCTGGTTATTTTTTGGAGAGAGAGCCAACTGAATCTGCTCGTTGGATGTAGGGAGAAAGAGAAAGGGAGGAGCCGAGGAAGATTTCCAGGTTTTTAGCTCGATGAACTAGCTGCACGGAGGTGTCATTTATTTGGAAGGGAAAGAAGGGGCAGAGGTGGGGAGGACTGGCATGTGGGAAAAAGATGGAAAAGCACCAGTTTGGTTTTAGGTACTTTTTCTCTTGCTAAGAGGGCAAATTGAACTGTCACAGAATTATTTAGGATGGTCCTCCTCACTGGGATGCTCTAAGGAGCTTCTATATGCAAAATAAATGCATCACAATGGAGACTGCTCCCTGAGGCAGGGGAGAGGGACTCCCTGGGGCATTTTTTTTGTATGGTGTTATGTTTTTGTTGCAGGAAGTTATGCAAGTGCATGGTCCTGGGGTCATATCTGCATAATAATTCTGATTCTGTAATCAGTGACTTTATGTGCCTTCAAGAAGCTTTTAGAAAGGAAGGGGGCAGTTTTGCTTGTCACCATGCAGGGTTGGGGGGACCACTGGCATCTAATCCCTGGGAATAGGAATGTGAGATGTGCTGCAAGGTATGGAATAGTCTTCACAGAAGAACAAAGGCCCTGTCCAAAATTCCTGTACCTTGGGAAAGTTTATCTAACATTTCTGAGTCTCTCTTTCTTCATCTTTACAATGAAGACATTAGGTGAAATCATCTCTGAGGACTGAGCCTCCTTAATCTATGACTCACAAGATATATGAACAATAGTGATAGAAGTAGTTTTGAGGGGAGCTGGTGGGGGTTGTGGTGGCCACGAGAATTCACCACTCCCATCTCCTGTGAAGGAGCATGCATGAGTTATGGCGGCAGCCGCTGACCTTCTGGATCCACCCTGGCACTTGCTTGGAGACCATGCTTCCTGCAGGCTGCTCCCAGCCTCTGACTGACCAGGGAAGGGGGCTAATGCAGGTCCATTCCTGCAAGATGCAGGACCCCTTTCATGAGTGACTCTGGCTCAAGGACTCCACATCAGCCTGGCGCAACTGTTCTTGTGATTGTAGCCCAAGACTCTCCCGCCCAAACCTCCTTCCTTCCCCACCTCCCTCCCAGGGGTCAGACCTGCACAGCTGTCTGAAGGCTCTCTCTGCCTATTCCAGCTCTGTCCCCTTTAGCCTTAACAATTGTTCCCTCAGTAAATCTCCTGCACTTCTAATCCCATATTGCCTTCTGCTCCTCAGAGAACCCAGACTAAAGTGGGGCTGGCTGTAGTTTGAGAAAACAAAAGGGTAAGACGGTTGGAGAGAACTACGGGTTTGGAGAAAACAAAGCGCTGGGAGACTGGCCTCCTCACTGCCCAGCAGGCTCAGACAAGGCTATCCTGAGTGGTAGGGGGGTCGGGAGAGTCCCTGGCACAAGGTCGTAGCACAACTGCTGAAGACTGGCCGTGCCCAGGGACCAGCAGGTGGGAAGCATCCACTGTTGTGGCAGGAGCAACTGGCCCTGGTCGGGTCCTGGAATCGCAGCAGGAGGAGGTCGGGCTACGCATACCTGTGGGCGCAGGGAGAGGTATGTGGAACCTGGTGACCCAGTTGGGCACCTCCTGGTACTCCGGCTAACTGCACATGGACACACAGCAACCCCCGGTATCAAAAGAGGATGATTGCCAAGAACTCAAGCCCTAGGGAATGGTGGTCTGGGTCACACCACACAGTAAGCCACTGAAGCCAGCCAGGGTGGGGAGTTTGTGGTGAGGGGAATCAGATGGACAGGGAGGGCAGGGGAGACTGTGTACCGGTTGTGCCCCACAGACCATGGGCAGCTACAGGGAGTGTAGTTTGTCCCACTAACCTTCCTCTGTTGAGTCTCTTCTCAGGAAGAGAGGTCTGTGTGCCATGCAGGAGCCGCTCCCCGGCATGGAGACGTACATATGTGTGATGCAAAGGTGGACTATGGCAGCCCCCAAAATTCGCAGCTCACACCTCCTGTGTGGCAAGGGAGCTGAGGGCCCAGCTGCAGACCCCTGTGTCCACCCCACATGCACCCAGAGCCACATTTCCTGTGGCTGCTTCCCCCCAGTGACTGAGAAAGGAGGCGCTCATGCAGGCCCATTCCCACAAGACCTGGACCCCTTTAACGAACAGCTTTTATTTTTAAGTTTCCATCCTTTTAATTTAAAAGAAACCATTTTATTAATATGCAATTGATGTAAACAAAGACATACATATGTAACATGGCCAACTTGATGGGTTTGGAGGTAAAGTACACATCCATGAAAGCGTCACCACCATCTATGCCATGAACTTGCCCATCACCTCCGGATTGCCCTCCCAGCCTCCTGATTTATTATTTTGTGATAAGCGCATTTAATGGAGATCTACCCTCTTAGCAAGTGTCTAAGTATACACCACGGTATTGTTAACTGCAGACACTGTATTGTACACTAGGTCTCTAGGATGTATTCATCTTGCAAAACTGAAACTTTACACCCTTTAGCTCATACCTACCCCCTTCCACCTCCACCCAGCCACCATTTTCCTTCCTGCTTCTCAGTCTATTTTTTATTCCTTGTATAAATGTTACCATGCAGTTTTTGTCCTGTATCTGGCTTATTTCACTTAGCATAATGTCATCCAGTTTCACCCATGTTGTCACAAAGGGCAGAAATTTTTTAGTCCACATTTTAGTGGACTCAAAGACTCCACCTCAAGAATTTCTCAGAACTGTGCAGCAGCCTCCGGCTCTTCTATGCAAGCTCTTCCCATCCGCTTCTCCTTCCTGCTCAGGTGCCAGGTCTGGTCATTGCATGAGCTCCCTCCCCCTTTTCTCTGGCTCTCTCTCCTTCCCAGAGGATCCCAGTCAGTTTCCTGGCTGTCTAATCCCATCCTGACTTCTGCTTCTTTGAGCATCCAAACAACGCAGAGTGTCTCACGAATTCTTGTTAATCTACTTTAAGATGGAGATTTGACTGTATAACAGATGCAGACCCATCAGAGAGTTTCTTAAGAGGTATAAATCTCTTGTTTAATGCTTTATGAGCCAGACTCTTCCAGTTTTCAATTATGGTCATATTATCAAAATTCACTATTTATTCACCGAAAAAATATTAAATTGTAATGGAGTGCAGAGAGCATCAAGTCAGGAAAAAGAACTAATGACACTTAACCTGACTGCCTAGAGCGAGAGCCACCCAGTCTTTTCTTGTGTAAATTACCCGAGGCTTCTGAGAAATGCGCCTACCCTAAGTTAGATAACTAGAAGTGGGCAACAGCCTGGGAACGCCTGGGGATGTAACCCGTGATAAGTCACATAGACATGCTTGGGTAAGCAAGAGATAACAGTTGAAGCGGGCAGGCAACTGGCGCGTTCCCTAAAAAGGTTACAATGTTTCCCATTGGTTACAATATAGATTGTGTTTTAAACCTATTAGTTGTAGAACTGTGCGGGCTTTGGTGTAACTGCTGTGAAGATCCTATATAATCAGTACCCAAAGTTGCTTCGGGGTCAGCAGCTTGGACTCGGCCTGCATGTCAGGGGAGGTGCTGTCGACCCCAGCTTGCTAGCTGAATAAAGACTTTGCTTGGATTTTCATCTCCGTGTCCATGTGTCTTGTTCTCTGGGAAACCCCGGAGTCCTAGACCCTAACATTTGGGGGCTCGTCCGGGATCCGTGCGGCTTCCCTGAGAACAAAGGACGGCTGGAGGCAAGGTCTAATTGTCCGGACGGGGCAGTGTAATTCGAGGGTCACCCCCTCGTGTCTGCATAAATCCATTATAAAGCGGGAGTTGCCATCCCGTGTATGGTCTTGGGTTAGTGACCCTGAGTGAGAGAGTCCAGGTTGGTAGTCCCGGCCCCCGGGTTAGTGACCCTAGGTGAAGTCCAGGTGACTAATCCTGGCCCTAGGGTCTGAGTGACTCGGCCTTAGGAAAGCAAGTCTGATCGGCAGGAACCTGGCACCCGAGGAGGAAAGGATCAAGCTCGTCACCCTGCAGCAGTCCGAGTGGACGCCTTTTGGGAGAATCACGAGAGTTTTTGAGGATCCTGAAAGTGGTGAGGGTGGTGCGCACCAGAGTGAAAGAAGGACCGGTCCGAACGAGTGTGATCAGATGTGGTGTGTGTGCTTGGTGTTATCATTGATTGTTTTATTGTGTTTTGGTTTCGGTTTATATTTTTTTTTGCACTTCTCATTTTAAGTTTCCTTGTTCTAAGGTTCTCCTGCTCTCTCCGTTCCTCCTTTCTGCCACTACATCATTCCCCGCGGGCACGGGTCAGGCAATTAAGAGCCATTAGGGCGCCCGCCGCTAGAAGACTCCCGTGACAGGATAAGGGGGTCACAGCCGCGAATCCCAGATAAACTTGTGTCCCCCGCAGAAGAAAAACTGTGCAACGATAAGCACCCGTTCACAAGCACATACAACAGTCATCTTGTTTGAAGTGGCATCTTCATCCTTCGCCTTTGTCTCCCTCATATTCTTTTTTCTTTTTCACTATGGGTCAGACTCAGGCTACTCCTAAGAGTCTGATCCTTTCCCATTTCCTGAAGGTCAAGGAACAGGCCTTAAATATGAGCCTTGGCATCAAGAAGGGTAAGCTCGACACCTTTTGCTCAGTCGAGTAGCCTTCCTTTGGAGTAGGCTGGCCGACCCAGGGGTCTCTTTCCCTGGACCTTATCAGCAAAGTCAAAACCATTATCTCCCGACCAGACCCTGAGGGCCACCCTGACCAACTCCCCTATATCTTGGTCTGGGAAAATCTAGCCGAGAATCCTCCATCCTGGCTGAGGCCCTTTTTGGTGGGGAAACCTCATACTGACCCACTAAAGACCTCCGTCCTAGTTGCTCAGGAAAAATTAAAGCCCTCTGATCGCAGGGCCAGAAATCCTGTGTGCCCGAGTGTGCCGCCTGTCCTCCCCAACAGTTCTCCTCTCTACCCCCTTCTGCCGATTGAGCAGCCACCCCCATATGCGGAGGAGAGGGGTGAAGCTGCCGGGAGGATGGAAAACGAGGCTGGGGAACCCAGCGGGAACCAGGCAGCCACAGCTTCCCCAGACTCATCAGCAGAGGGAGGCAGGAGGCCAGAAAGAGCTTCCCCACACTCCCCCGCCCTGGCCCCACGCTGGGCGCCAGGTAGAACAGGAGGAATGCAGTTAAGGCCTCGGGGGGCCAGGGAACAAGAAGGGGAGGCTCCCTCCTCCACCTCAGAAGGAGCAGTGCCGGTTCTGCCTGTGCGTGCCATCGGTACAGGCATCACACAACAATATCAATACTGGCCCTTTTCATCTAGTGACCTCTATAATTGGAGGACTCAGAACCCTCCCTTCTCAGAGGACCCCAAGTGTCTTATAGGTCTGGTGGAGTCCATTATCTTTACCCATCACCCCACATGGGACGACTGCCAGCAATTGCTCCGCACTCTCTTCACGATGGAAGAGCGAGAGCGTATCCTCAATGAGGCCAGGAGAAATGTCCTCGGAGAGAATGGAAGACCCACTACCCTCCAGCCCATCATCGACGAGGCGTTCCCACTTACGTGCCCGTATTGGGACTTCGGGACTGCAGAAAGTAGGGAGCGTCTCCAGGTCTACCGCCAGACTCTGATGACCGGTCTCCGGGCAGCCGCCAGACGGCCCACTAACCTAGCTAAGGTAAAAACTATTATTCAGGGGGAAATGGAAAGCCCAGCCGTGTATCTGGAAAGGCTGTTTGATGCTTACAGGCAGTATACCCCCATAAACCCGGAAGCAGAGGAACATAGATCAGCTGTAGTCCTCTCATTCATCAACCAGGCAGCCCCCGATATCCGGAGAAAACTCTACAAGCAGGAGGACCTTGGGGAGATCTCTATTAGGGAACTGCTGCAGCAGGCGGAGAAGGTCTTCAATGCTAGGGAAACTCCGGAGGATAGAGAAGAAAGGCTGAGGAAAGAGAAATGGGTAATGCAGGAGAAAAATAGGAAGGAAGACAGAGAATTTCAGAAGAGGGAGAACAAGAAGCAGAGGGAGGAGATGGCCAGGCCTGGCCAGGGTGAAGGAGGGCCCTAGGCCACCTTGAAGAACAGGACCCCTCCAATCCCGACTAGGATGAGATCAATGCGCCCTGTGTAAGAGATTTGGACATTGGAAGAGGGAGTGCCCCCAAAGGAGGGAACAAGGAAGAGGGAACCCTGTTAAGACCCTGCACCTAGGAGAGGAGGATTGACGGGGACGGGGCTCGGCACCCCTCCCCGAGTCCTGGGTAACCCTGTGCGTGGAGGGGACTCCCATTGGGTTCATGGTAGATACTGGGGCACAATATTCAGTTCTTAACCAGGCCCACGGTCCCCTGAACCCAGGACGCACAAGTATAGTCCAGGGAGCGACAGGGTCCAAGAAATGTGCCTAGACCACTAGCAGAAAAGTGGACCTAGGAAGGCATCAAGTCTCTCACTCATTTCTGGTCATACCTGAGAGCCCCACACCGTTGTTAGGTAGAGACTAACCAAGTTTGGAGCGCGTATTCATTTTGAACCCGAAGGGATAAAAATCATAGACAAAGAAGAGCAGCCCCTACAACCGGCGCATGTGTTAACTCTGTCCCTGGCCGACGAACATCGTCTGTTTCAGGCGGATCAAGAAAAGGGGGACCGGGGAGAAATGTACTCTTGGTTACAGAGGTTCCCTTCCGCATGGGCCGAGACCAGACGAATTGGTCTCGCTAAACACCTATCCCCGGTCGTTGTTCAACTCAAAGCCTCGGCTCTACCCATCCAGGTCCGCCAATATCCAATGCCAGAAGAGGCTAGGAAAGGGATAGCACCCCATATCCATAGACTGTTGGAGACAGGAATCCTTAAAACCTGCCAATCTGCATGGAATACGCCCCTGCTTCCAGTGAGGAAGCCTGGAAGTAGAGATTACAGACCAGTGCAGGACTTGCAGAAAGTCAATGAGAGGGTAGAAGACATCCATCCTATAGTGCCCAACCCTTACACCCTACTCAGCCACCTGCCACCCACGCATGTGTGGTATACTACTCTGGACCTGAAAGACGCCTTCTTTAGTATCCCACTCTCTGAAGTCAGTCAGCCTTTGTTTGCCTTTGAGTGGCAAGAGCCGGGGGGGTGGAAGAAAGGGCAGCTTACCTGGACTAGACTACCACAGGGCTTCATGAACTCTCCCACCTTATTCAATGAAGCCTTAAGCCAGGACCTGGAGCCCTTTCGCAGGAGCCACCCCCGTGTGACACTGCTGCAGTATGTGGATGACCTGTTGCTGGCCAAGGAAACCCGTGAAGAGTGCGAAGAAGCCACGGGGAACTTGCTGGCTGAACTGGGTGAACTGGGATATCGAGCCAGCGCCAAGAAAGCCCACATCTGTCAGAGGTCAGTAGTCTACTTGGGGTACAAAATATCTAATGGGGCCAGGTAGCTAACGCAGGCCATAAAACAAACTATCCTGACTATCCCCATCCCTTCCTCACCCTGGGGAGTGAGAGAATTTCTTGGCTCAGTCGGGTTTTGCAGGCTCTAGATTCCAGGGTACGCAGAAATAGCCCGACCGCTATATGAAGCGACCAAAGAAGGGCCGGGCTGGCAATGGACTCAGGAACAACAAGAGGCTTTTGACAGACTAAAAGAAGGTCTCCTCCGGGCCCCCGCCCTATCTCTGCCAGACCCAGAAAAACCCTTTATCCTGTTTATAGACGAAAAGAAAGAGAGTGACTAAAGGAGTCCTGGCTCAGCAGCTGGGCCCGTGGAAAAGACCTGTGGCCTATTTGTCCAAGCAGCTAGACCCAGTGGCCTCCAGGTGGCCACTTGTCTGCGTATCCTAGCAGTTATCGCTCTACTGGTAAAGGAGGCAGACAAGCTGACTTTTGGCCAGAACCTGAGAGTAACAGCCCCACATACCATAGAGGGGATCCTCAAGCATCCTCCAGGAAAATAGATGACTCACCCACTACCAAGGGCTCCTACTAGATTCTCCACGAATCGCCTTCTCTGACCCGGTAACCCTAAATCCTGCCACCCTTCTGCCGGACCCAGATCTGACGACCCCCATCCATGACTGTAGAGACATCCTTTCCGAAATTATCCAGGTACGAGCAAACCTAAAAGACACACCGTTACCAAACTGTGAGCTAAAGTGGTATACAGATAGGAGCAGCTTTGTGTAGGAGGGGGTCAGGAGAGCAGGGGCAGCAGTAGTAACCCACAAAAGGGAAGTTGTCTGGAGCGCAGCTCTGCCTGCTGGCACCTCAGCACAGAAGGCGGAACTTATTGCTCTCGCTGAAGCCTTGGAAAGAGCAGAAGGCAAGCGGGCCAACATTTACACAGATAGCAGATATGCCTTTGGCACTGTCCATGTCCATGGTGCCATCTACCGAGAAAGAAGATTCCGTTCCGCGGAAGGGAAGGGACTGAGGAATCTGCAAGAAGTCCAAAGACTACTAGCTGCTGTCGAAAAACCCAAAGCGGTAGCAGTTATACATGTACCGGGCCACCAATCAAAGAAGACACCTGAGGCCATCGGCAACAGCCATGCTAAGAGGGCAGCCCTCTCAGACTCCCTTGTACTTGCAGCCCTCGAAATACCCATACCTGAACTGCCCGCCTTGCCACCCAAACCTGAGTATTCCCCCCAGGATCTTGAGTAGATTAAGAAACAAGTTTCGGGGAAAGTGTTTGGGGAGGGAAATTGGAGTAGGGACCAAGAAGGTAAGTTGATCCTGCCAGAAGCATTGGGGCAGTACATGCTTGCTAATCTGCATAAGTCCACCCATCTAGGCTGGAAAAAGCTGCTCAGCCTTTTCCAGTCCGCGCAGTTGGTGTTTCCCCACCAGAATGAGGCAGCTTGTCAGATCACGAAAGAATGCAGTAGCTGTGCAATGATAAGACCAGCCCCAAGAGGGCTGCACCCAGCAGGTACCCAGGAAAAGGGGAGGGCTCCAGGGAGGAATTGGGAAATAGACTTCACCAAAATAAAACCAGGGAAGTATGGATACAAGTATTTGCTGGTTATGGTAGATACTTTCTCTGGGTGGGTAGAGGCCTTTCCAACCAAGCATGAGACTAGCCAGGTAGTAGCAGAAAGATTAATTGAAGAAATCATCCCCAGATATGGAGTCCCTGAAGCAATAGGTTCCGATAACGGCCCGGCTTTCGTTAGCAAAATCCTGCAAAGACTAGCCCTAGCTTTGGGAGTAGATTGGAAGTTACATTGTGCTTATAACCCACAAAGCTCTGGGCAGGTAGAGAGAATGAATCGGACCCTGAAGGAGACCCTTTCTAAATTGGTATTGGAGACTGGCGGGGATTGGGTGACCCTCCTTCCCTTAGCCATCTTCCGCGCTCAGAACTCCCCCTATGTACATAGTGTAACTCCATTTTAGATAATGTACAGGGCCCCTCCACCCATAACCCGGTGAGTGCAGCTTCCTGGTGCAGAGGACCCGTCGTCCCCTGACTATCTGAATGTGTTGCAAGCTCTTGCTAAAGTGCAGCAGGAAATCTGGCCCCTGATCAGAGCATATTATGAGGGCAGGAAAATTCCGAGCCCGGAACATGGCATAGTCCCAGGGGATATGGTATGACACCAAGTGAGGACTCTCGAGCCCAGGTGGAAAGGACCTTACGTTGTATTGTTTACCTCCCCCACTGCTCTCAAGGTTGATGGTATCGCTCCGTGGGTGCACCACACCCACGTTCGGATCCTACCTCGTAACGATCCAAGGAACCGAAAAGAAGAGTGGAAGGTGCAGCAGCATCCTGCCAATCCCCTAAAACTACACTTAAGCCGAAGATGAAAGAGATCCTGCTAATAAGCTCCTTAGTATGCATCTTCACGGAAGCCACATCTGTGGGGATCAGAGGCACCAACCCCCATCAACCCAGGAACCTGACCTGGATGCTGATTGATAGTGACAATGAGGAAGTCATCAACTCCACACAACACAGTGCGCCAATCGGAACCTGGTGCCCTGACCTGTATTTCTGCTTTCGGCAGATCAACCCCGTTTACTGATCCATCCCTCCAAATTTGGCTCGCTCCCATGGGTTTTATGCTTGCCCAGGAACAGGTAAAGGAAGGCACTGTGGCGGGGGCATGACTTCTTTTGTGCCAGCTGGGACTGTGTAACCTCGAACGATGGGGATTGGAGATGGACAGTTACAAAAATCGATTCTGTCAAATTTACTTATGTCAACAAGGGCATCCCTCGTCACCAGCCTATGACCCTTTACAAAACCAAGGCTTGTGACAAAACGGACCAGGATTGGGTAAGAGTTCAATTCACCGAGACGGGCAAAAACACTGAGGTATCGCGCTAGATAAACGGACTAGCGTGGGGAATGGTGTATTATAAATATGGGGGGCATGCCGGCTCGACCCTCATCATTAAATTAACCATGTCAACTCCCACCGCCGCCGTAGGTCCCAACCCGGTTATAAATCCCCAGAAACCTTCAATCCAGGACAAGGGCCTGAGCAAAAAGGATGAGAAAATGCCGACCAGAACGCTTGCTCCAGAGCCCACGAGAGGACCGGGTCCATCGACCTCTGGGTTATGGGCCCAGCACACTCCCTCCGGGTTACATAATCCCATGTGGGAAATAGTGCAGGCAGTAGTAGAGACTCTTAACCACACCACTTCCTCCCCCACCGATCCCTGTTGTCTATGCTACCCAGGTTCACCCCCCTTCTATGAGGCAATCGGGATAAATGGCTCCTACACTATCAACAACTCCCATCCCACTTACTGGAACGGGAGACTGTGGGGACTTACAATCGCTCAAGTCTCAGTCGTTGGTACGTGGGTAGGCACAGTCCCGACGACCCAGAGCCACTTATGCTCCTCCTATAATAACACTACGTGGGAGCAAGGAAAGTAGATTATACCCTCCTCGGGCTGGTGGCTCTGCTCGAAGACAGGTCTCACTCCAGCCCTATCCACCTCTGTGTTCAATGCTAACAAGTGAGTTTTGTGTGCTGGTGGCCATTCTACCTCGCCTAATGTATCATTCTCATGAATCTCTCCTTTCTTATTGGGAAGAAAGGCTGAGCCCCCACCGGAGCAAGAGAGAGGTTGTTACCGCCCTGACCATTGGGACCCTCTTCTCCCTAGGGATAGCAAGGGCAGGCACTGGGGTCGCAGCCCTTGTGATGCGGGAAAAAGGGCTCACAGCCCTGAGGCTGGCAGTCGACAGGGACCTAGAACAACTCCCGACAGTCAATATCAGACCTGGAGCAATCCCTCACCTCCTTGTCAGAGGTGGTCCTACAGAACCCAAGAGGCCTGGACCTCTTGTTCTTAAAAGAAGGTGGGCTATGCGCAGCCCTAAAAGAAGAATGCTGTTTCTATGTAGATAAGACATGTGCAGTCAGAGATTCCTTAGCCAAACTAAAAAAAGATCTTGACAGGCGGCGTAAAGAATATGAAAGCAGCAGCAGCGAAGGCTGGTTTGAGTCTTGGTTCAAGCACAAGCCATGGTTTGCTACCCTCCTCTCGGCCGTTGCAGGGCCACTGGTCATCCTGCTGTTTTTGCTTACCATCGGCCCGTGTATAATAAACAGGCTGCTTAAGTTTGTGCAGGAGAGGTTTGACACCGTCCAACTCCTGGTCCTTCGCCAAAAATATCAGGCCCTAGACACCGCTGTGGAAGATTCCTTAGTCTGATCAAGAAAAGGGGGGAAATGTACTGGAGTGCAGAGAGCATCAAGTCAGGAAAAAGAACTAATGACACTTAACCTGACTGCCTAGAGCGAGAGCTACCCAGTCTTTTCTTGTGTAAATTACCCGAGGCTTCTGAGAAATGCGCCTACCCTAAGTTAGATAACTAGAAGTGGGCAACAGCCTGGGAATGCCTGGGGATGTAACCCGTGATAAGTCACATAGACATGCTTGGGTAAGCAAGAGATAACAGTTGAAGCGGGCAGGCAACTGGCGCGTTCCCTAAAAAGGTTACAATGTTTCCCATTGGTTACAATATAGAGTGTGTTTTAAACCTATTGGATGTAGAACTGCGCGGGCTTTGGTGTAACTGCTGTGAAAATCCTATATAATCAATACCCAAAGTTGCTTCGGGGTCGGCAGCTCGGACTCGGCCTGCGTGTCAGGGGAGGTGCTGTCGACCCCAGCTTGCTGGCTGAATAAAGACTTTGCTTTTCATCTCCGTGTCCGTGTGTCTTGTTCTCTGGGAAACCCTGGAGTACTAGACCCTAACAAAATGAGCCTCTATTATGTGTCATGTGCTATGAATATAGTGGTGAAGATAAAGTCCTGCTGTCAGAGCTTATATTCTAGTAGGAGGAGACAGATTCTTGCATTCAAATGTTTATATCTCACTGGTGTGTACTAGTAAACATTTCAAGCTCAACATGTGCAAAACTGTTCTCATCCTCCCCCACCAAATCTGCTTTACTCTTAGCCTCCCCGCTTCAACAGGTGGAAACTCTTTCTTTCCAGTTGCTCATCAGTGCCAGCTGGATCTTCAAAAGACACCCACCCCCAACTACATCTCCCCTCCCCTACTGCTACCACACTGCTCTGAGACCCCACAATCTCCTGCTTGGGTTTCTACAGCAACCACTTAATAGGTGCCCTTGATGCCGCCCCTGCCTCCCTGTGGTGCCTTCTCAACCCTATAACCCCTGTGATCCTCTCAAAAGAGAAGTCAGAACACATCCCTCTATTCAAAAGGATGTGATGGCTCTCCACGTTACTCCGAAAAAAAGTCGAAATATGTTTAGTGGGCTACATGATCACCCCGTCATCACCTGTCCTTATTCTCTCTCCTTCACTCACTCTGCTCCAGCCACCTGGCTTCGAACATGCCAGCCATACCTGCCAGAGCCTCTGTACCATCTGGTCCCTCTGCCGGGGACACTCCTGCCTGTTAACTGGATGGCTCACCCTCACCTAGTCAGGCCTTTCTCAGATGTCACCTGCTCAGTGAGACCTACCTCAACCACACTAAAAATTCTCAAAACCCCTACCCCTTGGCATTCCATTTCTATTTTTTTCCTTTTCCAAAGCAATTAACATTATACTATGTAATTTAATTCTATATTTTGTTTATTGTTCGTGGCCTGCTTCTCTCCAACCAGAACTTAAGCTCCACAAAGGCAGGGGTTTTTGTCTATTCTGATCACGTGGTTGACATGCAAAGAATACTTTTAGAATGCAGTGCAGGCCTACTTCAGGGAAGACTGCTCCCTAGAACTCCTGGAAGGCAGGGCTGGGCTGGTCACCAGCGCCCCACGCAGAGTGGACATGAGGGGAGCACTTGGAATCTCGGTGGTTGCAAGGAGCCAGAAGCCAGAGCAGGCATCTCCCTGGGATGCTGCTAAAAGGGGTGGCAGCTTACCTGCTACTCTTGACACTCACTTGGCCACAATACCTCCTGGACCCTGCTCACTTCCGTTTTTGTGTTTGCTGGAACTCTGGGCTTAAGAAAGACTTTGTACCAGATTCCTCTGCAATCCTGACAGCATTAACCCTTAACCTCTGCTTTTTGTCACATTGTAAGAGGAACAATGATCCAGAGACAGGGAGATGGTCAGGAGTCGGAAAAGAGAAGGGTTTATCCTGTTTTGTTCCCAGGATCATAGGTTGGGCCAGTGGGCTAAAACTGCAGGGAGACAACTGTCTATCCAGTTATCGAGTCGTCCGTGTCTCTAGCCATGTCAAAGACTCCTCCTTAAATTGATAAGTTCCCCATCAGGGGAAATGTTTAAGTGGAGACTGGATGGTCACCTGTCAGGTTGTAAAAGCCTGACTAGGAAGGGGTCAGGCCTACTGACACCCAAGATCCTATCTCCCTCTGAGATGTGGCCATTCTGTAGCCTTGATAGGGAATCAAATGGTTTTTTACCCCAAATGGTATATTTCTTCTTATGAAGGCTATATTACCTGAAGCATTATCTATTTCATTATAATTCTTTGAGAAATTCTAAATTTCTTAGCAGTAATCACCAGCACTGCATTTTCACAAATTCTGCCCTTTCACCCCTCTGGGTCCCAAGGTCAGGGACGTTTAACCCCCTGGGGCCACCCTCGGTGCCCTGGAGTGCTGCACCCTAGAAGCACTTAGACACATTTGCTCCCTGTTTATGGCTCCATCAGTTTTAATTTACAGAAAGACTTTGCCTCTTCTCTTCAGTGATTGAACCTAGTGAAATTCCTGAGCCAGCCTTTTAATAGTAGTTCATAAAGGCACTGGACAGGAGAAGCTGAGAACACGAAGTGCTGGGTGAGAACTAAAAGAGAAGGGGACTGATCAGCCAGATGGCGGTGGAAAGAAAACAGGCAATCACAGCATTAGAAGTGGAATCCAAGCTACTCATTTCAGGAAAAAGGACAATGACACCCTGAGGTCCAATCTCTTGCCCTGGACCTCCTGGGCCTGGGTTCTGGTGTTCCCACCACACTTGATCTCTGTCTCCCTCCCCCTTCTGGCCACATCCGCCAACCCCTGGAATTACAGTCTCCCATAGCTTTTTTAAAAAAACAAATCACAAAGAAGGTGTTAACTCTTCCGAGATACCACATTTAAATTAAATCAGCTTTAAGGCTCCCCTAAATGTGGGGTGGGGGTTCACAGCCTTGTTAGCTCCTGGTCTAACCACCCCCAGGCCTTTTCAGAAGGCTGTTAGGTCTTTGGTGCTTGTGTAAGGTGGGCTTACAGTGCTGTGTGCATTTTGTAATCTATTTGAACATCTTATCTCTCAGTTCTTCTACTGAAATATGAAACCTTTTTGAAGACATTTTGTAGTTCTCAAACTAGCCGTGGACCTTTGCTGAGTCACTTGGCCTCATGGGAACTCAGATTTCCCCTTCCGCTAACCACCAGCAGCACATCGTGGTCCTAAACCAGGTCTTCTGCTAAATGTCTACATAGGGTTGTTGGGAGAATTAAAGAAATAGTACTGTTAGCACATTAATTGAATAATTTCCTGCCTAGCGCTAGGCTAAGTACTTTTCTACACATTCTCTAATTAAACCTCCATAAAAGCCTTAAGAACAAGATAGTGCTACACTTGTTGCTTACATTTGAGGGATGCTTACAAAAACAATTTGATTCCCTATCAAGGCTACAGAATGGCCACATCTCAGAGGGAGATAGGATCTTGGGTGTCAGTAGGCCTGACCCCTTCCTAGTCAGGCTTTTACAACCTGACAGGTGACCATACGCTACACAGCTGGACCAAGGGCCACCCAGCTAGGAGCAGTTGTATGCCTTGTACCTCCGGCTCTTCCTCACAGTGCACACACTGTGAAGTGCTGGAGAAGAAAGCAGATAGCTGTCATCTTTAAGGGGTTCTGGAGATCCCTCACATGCCCCTCTTCTCTGCCCTTCCCCGCTCTGAATCTGAATAAGGTTGAAACCAAGATCAAAGTCATTTACGGCAAGCTTGAGTCAGTAGAAACATCTGGCTGCGAAATGTGTGGGAGCAGGGCTGGGGTGCGGGAGGCTGTACTGCCTAAGCAGTGGGCAGACAGGACCGGAAAGTTCACCGACCTCATGGACATGAGCTTCAGCTTTTCCTTTTCTTTTTAAGCAGGACGCAACTCCTCTGGGTTCCCAGTAGGAAAAGAGAAAGAAGAGGGAGGGAAGGAAATGGAGTTTTAATGGAAGGCTGGGTCTGTAGATAAAAATCTGTTATATTTCTCTCATTTGTAAAGTCGTTTAACCTCTGTAAAACCTCAATCTCCTGATCTGTAAAAATAAAAAGAGCATCTTGCTGATTGAATTATGGTGAGCCTGAAAATAAAACATGACAAGCACATATAAGTTTAATTAATGCTAACAACAAAAAATTATTATGATATGAGTATGTCTAAACCTCAGTTATGTCATCATTTCTCAGTAAGTACTAGCAATCTTAATATATTTACTGTCTTTTCACTGGAATCGGGCAAACGCGCCAACATACGGTAATCAGTGCTAGAGCGCCCTCTGGTGGCCCTGTCGCCGCAAACAAAACCAGCGATCCCGACCTGGGTCTCGGGACCGGGAAATGACATGCACCGAGAGGAGAGCAGCGCCGGGGAGGCCATGCTACAGGTGTTCTCAGCAGAAAACGGTACCAACTCGTAAAGATTAAGCACGATCATCTACGTATGTTGGAGTTTGAGACTTATGAAACTAGCTGCTATTCAGCCATTTCGGCCTACAAAAAGCGATTTCATATGGTTGGACTCAATAAATGCCGCTCTATGGGAAATAATTAAAATTCTGAACGTGTAAAGCATTAAAATAAAGGAAACAAAACACAACACACTACGACTTTATGAATGACTTGACGGCCTGTGGGAGCTAGAGCGGAAAGAGGAACCGACTACCTCTCAAACCCCTCTGGGGCTATTTTCCTAAGGTCCTAGCTCTCTCACACCTTTCATTCTTAAATCCCTGCTCTCACCTCAATTAGAGGCACAGGTGGTGGCCGGCTTTTGCGCCTCCTTTTCTGCTAGTTCACTCAGACCTGCCTCTTCCTTCTCTGCTTTTGAAAAAGAGCCCCTCTCAGCACCTCGGGAGGACAATTGATGGTGAAGCCCCATACTCTGCCTAGCCCTTCGGGGCAAGACCAGGTTGTGGGGGTCGTTGTGGGAGTCACATAACCACCAACTTCTCCGAGTCCTAAGTTTACTAGTTACAATTTTAAAAAATGAGACCTGGGAATCCCACTCCTTGGAATTTACCCAAAGAATACAAGGTCTCAGATTCAAAAAGACATATGCACCCCTATGTTTATCGCAGCACGTTTTACAATAGCCAATAAATGGAAGCAACCTAAGCGTCCATCAGTAGATGAATGGATAAAGAAGATGTGGTACATATACACAATGGAATATTATTCAGCCATAAGAAGAAAACAAATCCTACCATTTGCAACAACATGGATGGGGCTAGAGGGTATTATGCTCAGTGAAATAAGCCAGGCGCAGAAAGACAAATGCCAAATGATTTCCCTCATTTGTGGAGTATAACAACCAAGCAAAACTGAAGGAACAAAATAGCAGCAAACTCACAGACTCCAAGAAGGGACTAGTGGTTACCAAAGGGGAGGGGTGTGGGAGGGCAGGTGGGGAGGGAGGGAAAAGGGTCTGAGAGGTATTATGTTTAGTACACATGGTGTGGGGGGGGATCATGGGGAGAACAGTTTTCATGTGAAACGTTCGTAGGAGTGTGTATCGATCATACCTTAATAAAAAAATTTAAAAAAAAGAAACCAAATTGCTCTATCATTTCCCCACCTCACCCACCAAATCTTAAGGCACTTACTTAAGCCTTTAAAACAATTTTTTTTGATGGACTACATTATGCAGGAGACTGCAGGTGAATTTATAGTGAGATAAGCCTGCTTAGTAACTGCTGGTGGGGGTGTAAACTGGTACAGACTTTCTGTTGAAAAAAATCGGCAATATTTTCAAGAGCCATAAAAGCTCTTGACCAAATAATTCTCCTTTGGCAATCTGTCTTGAGGAAAGAAGCAGAAATGTGGGAAAAGACTCTTACAAAGATGTTGTCATGGCCTTATTTATAACAGTAAGAAACAAAAGAAACCAAAAGAAACAGAATTGTTTAATACTGTGAAGATTACAAAACTCAAATTTGACTGACTTCACAAATGAAATTGCTTTTATATTGCATATATTTTGGGGATTATGAAAGTAATGCATGATTATTATAGAAATTTTATAGGAAATGTCCATAATTTTGAGCTGTATGTTAAACTACACACTCAGATTTATAATTACTTGCCATACAACAGTGAAATTACTTTTTTTGTAGGTCAGAAATAGCTGAATACCAGCTAATTTCATAAGAAATACTATACTTTAGAAATTGTGTTTTCAAAGACTATACAGTGACTAGGAAAATGGTGACACTGTAATGAAGAGTTAAGATATACCTATATGTATATTTATCTAATTATTCCAAGTACACAAAGAAATACATATGGACAATAGACCCTAAACAAAAAGAGGAAAGAACTAATAGAAAGAGAAATCAGGAAAACAATTCCATTCACAATTGCATCAAAAAGAATAAAATACCTAGGAATAAACCTAACCAAGGAAGTGAAAGACCTATACCCTGAAAACTATAAGACTCTCTTAAGAGAAACTAAAGAGGTCACTAACAAATGGAAACTCATCCCATGCTCCTGGCTAGGAAGAATTAATATCGTCAAAATGGCTATCCTGCCCAAAGAAATATACAGATTCGATGCAATCCCTATCAAATTACCAACAGCATTCTTCAACGAACTGGAACAAATAGTTCAAAAATTCATATGGAACCGCCAAAGACCCCAAATAGCCAAAGCAATCCTGAGAAGACGAATAAAGTGGGAGGGGATCTCGCTCCCCAACTTCAAGCTCTACTACAAAGCCACAGTAAACAAGACAATTTGGTACTGGCACAAGAACAGAGCCACAGACCAGTGGAACAGAATAGAGACTCCAAACATTAACCCAAACATATATGGCCAATTAATCTATGATAAAGGAGCCATGGACATACAATGGGGAAATGACAGTCTCTTCAACAGATGGTGCTGGCAAAACTGGACAGCTACATGTAAGAGAATGAAACTGGATCACTGTCTAACCCCATATACAAAAGTAAATTCGAAATGGATCAAAGACCTGAATGTAAGTCATGAAACCATAAAACTCTCAGAAAAAAACATAGGCAAAAATCTCATGGACATAAACATGAATGACTTCTTCATGAACATACCTCCCCGGGCAAAGGAAACAAAAGCAAAAATGAACAAGTGGGACTATATAAAGCTGAAAAGCTTCTGTACAGCAAAGGACACCATGAATAGAACAAAAAGGTACCCTACAGTATGGGAGAATATATTCATAAATGACAGATCCGATAAAGGGTTGACATCCAAAATATATAAAGAGCTCACACACCTCAACAAACAAAAAGCTAATAATCCAATTAAAAAATGGGCAGAGGAGCTGAATAGACAGTTCTCTAAAGAAGAAATTCAGATGGCCAACAGACACATGAAAAGATGCTCCACATCGCTTGTCATCAGAGAAATGCAAATTAAAACCACAATGAGATATCACCTCACACCAGTAAGGATCGCCATCATCGAAAAGACAAACAACCACAAATGTTGGGGAGGTTGTGCAGAAAGGGGACCCTCCTACACTGCTGGTGGGAATGTAAACTAGTTCAACCATTGTGGAAAGCAGTATGGAGGTTCCTCAAAATGCTCAAAATAGAAATACCATTTGACCCAGGAATTCCACTTTTAGGAATTTACCCTAAGAATGCAGCACTCCAGTTTGAAAAAGACAGATGCACCCCTGTGTTTATTGCTGCACTATTTACAATAGCCAAGATATGGAAGCAACCTAATGTCCATCAGTAGATGAATGAATAAAGAAGATGTGGTACATATACACAATGGAATATTACTCAGCCATAAGAAAAAAACAGATCCTATCATTTGCAACAACATGGATGGAGCTAGAGGGTATTATGCTCACTGAAATAAGCCAGGCGGAGAAAGACAAGTACCAAATGATTTCACTCATATGTGGAGTATAAGAACAAAGGAAAACTGAAGGAACAAAATAGCAGCAGAATCACAGAACCCAAGAATGGACTAACAGTTAACAAAGGGAAAGGGACTTGGGAGAATGGGTAGGAAGGGAGGGACAAGGATGGGGAAAAAGAAAGGGGGCATTACGATTAGCATATATAGTGTCGGGGGGTGCATGGGGAGGGCTGTGCAACACAGAGAAGACAAGTAGTGATTTTTCAGCATCTTACTACGCTGATGGACAGTGACTGTGAAGGGGTATGTGGGGGAGACCTGGTGAAGGGGGGAGCCTAGTAAACATAATGTCCTTCATGTAATTGTAGATTAATGATACCAAAATAAAAGTAATAAATTAATTTTAAAAAAGAGGAAAGAAAAACACTAAAATACTAAGAGTGATTATCTCTGGGTGGTGGGATTACAGGCAATTTTAATACTTTTCTTAAACCTTTTTACATTCTCCAAAATTTCCACAATAACTATGAACTACTTTCAGAATCACAAAAATATATGCAATTTGATCTGCAAAGTCAGTGAGATGTCATTTTCATAATCTTTATGGTATTGAAGTAGACACTGAATGCAGGTTTTACCAGATCAAAGTTGATAAGTAATGAAGCATGCTTTAAAATGTGGCTTGTAGTTGAAAAGGATTTTCAAGAACCCTTCGAAGTCCCCACCATATCAAAAAGCAGCAGAAAAATTAAAGTGAAAGAATTATTTTCTTGGGGTTTTTTTTGGTGCAGCGGCTACAGCCTCTAGGAGATTCTGCTTGAACTCTTCTTTTTAAGGGTCTCCACTGAACTGAAGCCATTCTGAAGTCTGCCCTTCTTCAGTCAGTGGTCAAAGCCAACAGCATCACAGATTATAACTAGACTGGCAGATGTTGCAACACACCAGCTAATACACACTTTCAAAAGGATAACATGCTGAGTCTTGAGATATTGCCAAGACTCAGAATCCTGCTAGTGATTTTGGAACCATGCACTTATCACTGTGCACCTTTAAAGCCAATAATAGAGAAGTTAAGCACGGTATCAAATCCCACTTCCCAAGAGTAGATAGATAAGGTAGAATATTAAAACAATGGATATGTAGTTCCACATTTTGGGTATGCCACATGGAAAGAAAATATTCAAGATCTAATTTAATTCTCATCACTCCTTGGGAGGAACATATTATCCCCTAGATGTACACACAGGAAATTATATGCTAGAGTGGCATTCCCCAATGAGGGAATTCTTATACTAACATAGAGGAATTTTATGCTCAGTCTGTTGGAAAGGCTTTTTTTTTACATGCTCTGTGTGCCATGCCTAGCAAACCAGATCTGCGGCTCCCCAAAACACCTACTTCTAAATCTTAAATGCCACAATTAAAAAATCAATTAAATATCAAATTACTTGATCACTTTCTAAAACTTTTAGAGCCACACAGGAGAGCTTAGTAGGCCTTTACAAAAATCTGTGTAAGAAAATAATGCAAATTATTCAAGCCTTGATAATTTGGGTACCTTTTGAGAAACTTCCCAAAGCATTTGTTTAAACCTTACACTTGAACTCTACATTTTTTTCAAGTCAAACAAGCATATATCTGTTCTCCCTAGAGCTTCTCATAATACCTCTATTATCCTCTCTGCTTGCCCCAAAGTCATCCTATTAAATTACAGACTGTATCCCTAATACAGGCTTTTCTTCTTGAGATGAAGGCATTTTCTGAAGTTAGTTCTTAGGCTGGTACAACTTTGCAGGAACTCCAAAAGGCTCCAGTCATAAAATTCACATTAGTCATTACTTAAAATGAAGCCATCAGTTTGCCAGAAGACCTATTATTTGTGCCCTTTACGGCGTCCCATTTGTTTCCCATGGCCCTGCCAAGTCTAATTAAGTTGAAAGGGGATTTAGCAGATGTGAACCACACACGCTGAACACACTCTTCACAGCAGCTATTACTGTTCTGATCAAGAGTTCACTTTGTTAGAGGGGAAAACCAGTGGCAAACCAAAAACAAGTGGATTCAGTCTTTTGTGCTCAGCACTGGTCAGGGGGTGATGGGGAATTGGCCTCTTGGCCCCAAATTCAAATACTTTTTATCCACATGTGAAAGAAAGATGAATATTGCTGCCTAACTTCAGTAATCCTAGTCAGACACACCAGTGAACTTCTGGAAATGGACACAACACTCAAAGATCATTTAAGGCAAGGGTCCTCAACCTTCTGGGGAAAAAGAGCTGATTTTTTAAGAAAAGTCTTGATGTGTCCAGAAAGAAGATGCTAGACATAGTCGAGTTTGCAGAGGAGTGGGCACCACAGCCGGTCGTACCCCTTCCTTGGGGGAGTCTCAGCAAGCCAGGGAGAATAGTGAGGACCAAGGTGCTGGCAGACAGCACGCTGAGATCATCAGAGAGCAGATTACTACCTACTGGCTGGAGATCCTTGCTTCAGTGGGATCCATAAAACCTGGTGGACACCCCACCAGGGTGTTCATGCTGAGGTTCTTTGCTGGATGTAAAAACAACCAACATGAACTTTCAGATTTCATGTCAACAATTACACTTGGCAACAAAACCACACGCAGAACATGGGTGAGTGAGTCATTGTGCTGATGAAAGTCTGGTATCTACCCCAAACCTGTTGGCTACACCATCCGTGCATTCTACCGTGTAATTTCTAAAATCACAACCCACAGTTGAGCACAAATAAAAAATAAAATCTGATACTGCATTCTTCTGATGCGACAGGCCCTGAGGAAAGGAGTAAATAATGGCAAAGAGGGAGCCTCAGCTAGACCCAGGGAAGATCACAGGCAAGCTGGGGGTAAAAACACCGTCCTACCGGCATACGAGGAGACCCACGTCATGCAGCACGGAGCACTGCCTACCTGGGTGCCCTTTTTGCTTGACTGTCGCCCTTCACAAGTGGGCATGCGGCCTGGAGATTTCCCATTTGGTGGATAATACAGATGGACCAGGTCTCGGCAGTAAGCATGACATATGTATTTGCCGTCTGAAAGAGAACACACGTAAGGCTCCGGTTAGTGGGATGTGACACAGGAAACCTGAAGCCCCGAACCGAAGGACAGCCTCTGACCTGGAGTAATAAAAATGTGTCTGTGTGAGGCCCATTTGTTCACAATAACATGTGAAGCCCATTTAGACCCTGGCCTTCCTTGAAATCCAAATGAAATATCTGTGAGTATATTTCATAAAGACAAGAGATTAAGCTATGATAAAAAATTTTCCAATATTAAAATTGAGATTAAAATTCACATAAAACAAAATTCACCATTTTGAAGAGTAAAATCCCCTGGTTTTTCATATATTTATGATACTGTACAGCCATCACCACTCATTCCAGAACTTTCCCATCACCCCCAGAACAAATCCCTTGCCTGTCAGCAGTCACTCCTCATTACCTTCTTCTAGCCCTGGGACCACTAATCTACTTTCTGTTTCTAGGGATTTGCCTAGCCTAGACATTTCGTAGACATGGAATCATACCATCCATGGGCTTTTGTGTCTGGCTTCTCTCACTCAGCATCATGTTTCTAAGGTTCTCCAGGGTTGTAGCATGTATCGGAATCTCACTCCTCTTATTGTTGAATAATATCCCATTGCTTGGAAGTGCTACATTTTGTTTACCTGCACCAGCTGATGGATCTTAACCTGTTTTCATTCCTACCAGTGAAATTGCTGGTTCATATGGGAACTCTTTAATTTTTTTGAGGAACTGCCTAACTCTTTCCCATTGTAACTGTCTGTAAAGGTGCTCTTTCAGTCACATTACTGCACACAAATGAGAACTTCTACGACTCTATAAACAGCAAATAGAATCCGCTAAATGCTAGTCTACTAATGGAACCCAGTCAAGAAGGATCTTACATGATGAAATACTTATGGGACCTTACTATGAAAAACCTTACCTATTAATGTGGTGTCTGGGCAAGAAGGACCAACCCTGGAAGAAAATTTAGAGTTGGGGCTCTCCCTGCAGTTTTACTCTGGCCAAGGATAAAGCAGTCTACATTATCACCATTGTAAAAACATTCTGTGTGCCGATTACAGGATTAACCCTACAGGACAGTAACAGGGACCTTACAAAACAGCACCCAGGGTGACCTAGAAACCACAGTATCTAGCGTCAAATTCAGGTAGTTTGCAGGGACACGCATGTGTACATTCTTAAATCCTTGCAAAAAATACCAGTGCTGACTTCATCCCAGAGCTTATTAGACAGTTCCGGATGCAGTGGTAGAAGCCTCCGTCTCTGCCCTCAGTGGGAGAAATGGGACAGAAAAGCAACTCTCACAATACAGTGTGGCAAAGGCTGGAACAGTATGGTGGGGACAAAGAACAGACATTTAAGTCGGGCTGGGAAGGTCCAGGAGGCTTCTAGAGGAGATTACACTGGGATGAAGTGGTCTAGGAATAGCCTGTTGGATTGGGGTTGCGGAGGGAAGGGCAGTCCATGGAGACGAAGCAACATACACAAGTTATGCAGGCTGGACAGAGACAGGCTGCAGGCTGGAGACTGGCCTTGGGGGTCTGTTAGGTGGGGAGGGTTACATGAAGTGTGTGCTGGGCAGGACATCCTGAAAAGGCAAACAAGCTGAAACCAGAGGGCAATGGAAAACAATGGAAATACTTTAAGCATAAGGATGATAAAAACTAGGTCTATATGGTAAAATAAAAAACTCCCTCTGTTAGCAGTGTGGAGAGAAGGTGGATGGGGGAACTGGCAGGTGAAGGAAATGAATTAAACACTGGTTTTATCCACTTCACTAATCGATCTAGTAGGTAAGTTAGCAAGTCCAATTATATTTGCTTATTGAGATTGAGGGATTTTATTTTTTATTTGTGCTTTTTTGTGTTTTCTACAGAGTTCACGTATTTCTTTTATAATCAGAAAAAATTACTTATAAAACATTAGATTCATAATAGTGAGAGTATCACAGCAGTGAGAAATGGCATGGTCCTCAACAAAAAGGCTGGCGATCGGGATGAAGATGCAAAGTCAAATTTGAGAGATGCCTTAAATTTAGTGTTACGGGGTAAATTTTGTCTCCTGAAGATTTCAGTGTTGAAGTCCCAGCCCTCAGGAGCTCAGAATGTGACTGTATTTGGAGATACTGCCTTTGAAGAGGTGATTAAATTGAAATGAGGTCATGTGGTGGACCCGAATCCATTATGACTGGTGTTCTCACAAGATGTCAGGACACAGCACACAGACCGAGGAACATCTGCGTGAGGACACCTGTCTACGAGGCCAGAAGGGAGGCCTCGGAGAGCCGAACCTCACACCGTGACCTTGAAATGCTTTGATCTTTTGCCTTCTGGAACTGAAGAATATATTTAAGAAAATCTGTTTTCCGTTTAAGCCTCCCAGTCTGTGGCGTCTGTTTGGCAGCCCCAGCGGACTAATGCAGCTAGTATCGCCAGGATTCCGATGTGGGGAGAGACTCTAAGGGGACTCCCAGGATATGCTTTGCACGAGGTATGCACTCTGGCAGAGAAGATGGCCAATTGAGCCCTGGGCAGTCTGAGAACCAGGTTCCAGTGGAACTATGAGGGAAGCTGTCCAGTAAGGAGCTGAGGGGGTGAGCTGAGATGGGGCTGGAGATGGAGTCATGAGCTTACTAGCCTATGGGAAACCCTGGGTGTGACTGAGAGCAGTCTGAGAATAGCCTATGGGAAAGAGCAGAGTTTGTTGGTTAGACAGACTGGATTTGAATTCTGCTTCCACCTCTTACTAGCTGTGAGACTTTGCACAAGTTGCTAGCCTATTCTGAACTTGAAGTTACCATCTGTGAACAGAGGGAAAAATGGAGCCTCACCAGCTCCTGCAAGCCCTCAGTGGTGTCACATAATAACTCCTGGAATGCTCTAGAGTTAGGAGCTCACCCAAAGGGGCAGCTGTCCCTATTATAGTAAGAACTAGATGGTCGTACAGCACAGGGAATATAGCCAATGATTCGGTACCATCTTCCTATGTTGACAGATAGTAACTGCACGGTAGGGGTGAGGAGTTATTAACAGTGACTCTTGAACCACTGTGTTGAATACTTGAAACTAAAATAAGATTGTATATCAATGATACTTCATTAAAATAAAAGCATAGTTGAAGAAAAGGGAAAACAAAATCCAGGCACTGGGCAAGTTTTGTCCCATTACTATAATAAGCAAATACTTATTCCTTATTATAAATGAGGAATTTTAATAGAATGGGAATACTTTTCTGAGGAAGCACTGATTTATAAGACTTAAAGGATTTTGGAAGGCTATCTACTGAATTTCATCTATACCAAAAGGCACTTCTTATTTTTAACATGTAACAGGCATACATCTTAGAATGAGTGGCATTTCATGGTTTAATAGACAGCATTTTCCTTCTTAACGGTGCATAAAATGATGTCACAATTGATAGTGTCTTAGATATGATGAAATATGATAACACTTTGCCTTTATTACCAAGTAAGCTATTCTAGAAATACAACTACTTATTAGTTTTGTAAGAACCTTTAGATAATAATACTAAGATGGTCGTGTGGCAGACGTACAGCCCTGTCAACAGTTTCCGTGGCTTAACATGAGGCAGGCGTCTGATTGCCCACACTGAGAAACTAGACAGGCCATGGCTTAACACCAGGTAGAATTCCTCTGAGTCTATTCCAGCCCCTCCCAGTCTAAACACCCCCCAACCCTCTCACTCCCAACCTAGCAGAGGTCTTTACTAGCCTTGGGATGGGTTACTATCAGCCACTGACAAGAGAAAAGAGAAAGACTCCCCTGTTTTGCTTAGTATTAAATTTTTGTTAAATCTTCACTTAGATTTTGTTGATAATAAAAATATAGCCCCCTTTTGGAGCTATGGGAACCTGCAGGCTCTCATACGCATCTCGGCCTGTGTGTGCCGCTGTACCCAGACTCCTGCCCTGTTCTTCCAGCACTTAAAGCCTGAATGCGCTTTCCGCTGCCTCTCAAGAAAGACTTGGGAGTCACAGACCAGAGCCCTAAGTCCTTTAGTCCTTTCAGGAAGAATCTGAACTGTAAACACATGTCTTTGGTATTTATAACTGGTCAAAATCACGCTGGAGTTAGTGTTCCATCTGTTATGGAAAATTAACCCTACTGAGCTGTCCTGTAATAGAATCTGCACAGCTCTGTGTCTCCAGTCTTTGTTTAACTCATTCAAAATCTAAAAGCACATTTGCCTACGAGAAATTGAGCTTCCTTGTGAACCGGCTTACAAATGAACTCAGATGATGGGAGACCAAAACAGCAGGCTCTGAGAGGCAGTCATCCCCAACTCTGAAGGCCGGCTGGGTCTTTCTGTAACATCAAAGGCACGAACACTGACCCATTTCCCCCAGCAGCCCAGGTGCCATCTGATTCCAAGCAAAGGTAACCTACCCGGGATGTGAGTTTTCTTCGCCTGGAAGTTGATCTTGCTTGAGAGCTTATAAATCGCAGTTCCCATCTCTGAGCCCCGGCTCTGCTGTGCAGCACGGGGACAGCTGAGGGTGACAGGCTGGGCGGGCCAGCCCCGCTGACCTGTGTGACTCTGAGCCCTCCAGGAGGCCTGGCCTCCCTCTGCTCCCTGGCTTCAGATGTTTTTCGGACAGGCCACAAGCATGCCCAGCAGCGCTGTTCATCAGGGCTGTCAGCTTTCACAACCACATCCATAAATCACGTTAGAAGAGGCTGAGGAAGCATCTCCCAGTGCACGGCATTGAGTGGAGACACCTGTCATATAGTTGTTAAGTCCTCACAGACGTCTAGGTGAGCTGCATGACCTTTGGCAAGTTATTTAACCTCTCTGTGTCTCCATTTCATCTGTACAATGAGGGAAATAACAGTTCCCATCTCACTGAGTTCTGGTAAGTGTGCAAAGTGCTTAGAATGGGGCCTGGCATCATAGTAAGTATTCTACAAGGGCTGACCATTGACATGATTGCTGTCCAGAGAAACCTTGTGCTTCAGAAAAGCTCTCGGTGCTTCAGAAAATTTACATTTGTGAGCAGGGTTGGTGACTGATGGGAGAAGTGGCCTCTAACTGCTTCCAAGAATACTAGGAGGCACCATTTCAGATATAAATCAAATCAGGATTTCCAGGGTTTGGGGTAAGGGACCACTGTGAGAAGAGCCAGGAAGAGGAGAAGATGCGAGGCTGCCCACCAGCACTCTTCAACCCGAAACGGGACGGCTTTCTATTCGTACCCCAGACCTCAGTCCATCCTGAGAGCGGGAACTGCGCCTGGTGCTGTCCATGTCTAGAACTCTAAGCGTTCTCTGCCCAAGGGCCGCCTTTCTGGAGGTAAGAAATCCTACAGGAAGCCATGCTTTGCTGTCCCTGATCGCCCCTTTTTGTTGACTTCAAGGCATTTTTTATTCCTTGGTTTAACTCTCAGGTCAGTGGTCTGAGGAAGGTGCATGGCTTCACCTTTCTGGTGTCCAGGGACAGTGAGGAGCATTGATTTCACCCAAGTGGGATCTCTTTGGAGGAGGCACCAGGATCCAGCGCAACCCCAGGAGCACAAAAATAGCATTTTTTCCTTCTCAGCTGGCTCCGTCATTCACCAGGGTGGGATCTGGGGGTTCGTTTTTCCCATCTGTAAAGGAAGGGCTGCCTCTAGGTGACCACTACGGTCTGTGTGTAGATGCTGATTTCCGCTGAGGCTCTCACACGGGAGGTCGCCTGGAGAGGGGAGGGAGGGAAGCCACGCGGCCCACACAAAGCTACTGGCAACATCTGGCTCATCTTTCTGGACCACCAGACATTATTTTCTATATGAAAATGAAACTGAGAGTGTGATGGAATGCAATTTGAAATTCTCAAGCATTTTTTTAAGAAAAAAGCAAGATTACAAAAATGCTCATTTTGGAAAAAATTGTAATGATAATTGAACACCATTGTGAATATGATTAATGTCACTGAATCGTGTAGTTAAATAGCAAATTTTCTGTTATACGTATTTTTACCACTCTAAAAAAATGTTAAAAGCAATGTTTAGGTAGAGTAGAGAGTCCAGAAATAAACCCACACATATCTGGTCAATGGATTTTTGACAAGGCACACAAGCAGTTCAGTGGAGAAAGGATCGTCTTTTTGACAAACGGTGCTGGGACTTCCAGATATTCATCTGCTTTTTATGTATTTTAAAATAAACTTCAATTCATACCTTTCACCATACATGAGAATTAACTCAAAATGGATCATAGATATAAATGTAAAACCTAAAGCCATTATGTGCGGTTTAATTTTATTTCCTGAATATTTGAGTTTTGGAAAGTAATTGCATTTTTGCATCAGTGATACATAAAATTATGGACTCACAGGATCAGAAGGGACGTAGCTTAAAAGCTAACTATTCCATTGCCTGTGACCATTCAGTCTAGGGAGTTGAACAACAGAGTAAAAATAAAGGCCACCCTGCTGTTGTAAGCATTTTCTCTAGATAGCACTTCATTTCTCCAGCAGCCCTGTGAGGGGCCTGGGTTCAGAAAGGCTAAGGCACCGGTCCCAGGTTACATCTGTGAGTGGTGAGGGAGGCTAGACTCCAGGCTCGCCTGACCCTACCGCCTGTGCTCTTATCTCACGAGGCAGAGCCCCGTGGCAGCATCCCGGGCACCAGGAGTTCACAGCGGGCTCAGCCCCTCAGCCTGCCGGCCCTGTGCTCTCATTGGTGCCCGCGGGATGGCTGAGAGGGATGAAAGGAGGTGAGTCTACATTTTCAACTTCCTCTTCTGCTTGATGTCCAAACAACGTTTCCTTTGTAGCCAACTTAGTATGTGAGGGTTATTTCCATCTGCTAACATCAGGCTACCAGGGGACTGCTCCCCTTTCTTACATTTCAGTGCATCTTTTAAGAACCCTGAAAGAGCAGTAGGTTGATGTGGAGTCAAGAACACTGCCCTACAAAGGAGACCTGAATTCCTTTATTTCTGGCTTTTCCAACAACTCCCTGCGGGGTCTTTGAAAATCCCCTTAACACCTCTGAGTCTTAGTTTCCTGAATTGGGGTTTGATTAGTTTAGTGTTCCCTGCTGATGACAGATGGTCCATGGTGGTACTAATACAGTGCCTTACATTTTCAGTAGTTAGGCACCAATTTTAACATGTAAAAAATCAGTTATTTCCCAGGTATCACTTCTTAGGATGATGCTAAGTAAAAAGGGCAAGTTATTTAGTAGCAAATATGAAGTCAGTTCTAGTATAGGGTTTTCTAAGTCTGGCAAAAACTGTGACAATGGCCTGTGAATGACCTACCTTTGGGAGACACTGGGCTGGAAAATGACAGCTGGCTGCCATTATTGGGCATTTACTGTGTGCCAGGAACCTTGCACTTTATATACATACATTAACTTATTTAATTCTTAAAACAACCCTAGAAAGCAGTATGGAGGTTCCTCAAAAAACTCAAAATAGAAATACCATTTGAACCCGGAATTCCACTCCAAGGAATTTACCCTAAGAATGCAAAAGCCCAGTTTGAAAAAGACAGATGCATCCCTATGTTTATCGCTGCACTTTTTACAATAGCCAAGGAATGGAAGCGACCTAAGTGTCCATCAGAAGATGAATGGATAAAGAAGATGTGGTACATATACACAATGGAATATTACTCAGCCATAAGAAAACAAATCTACCATTTGCAACAACATGGATGGAGCTAGAGGGTATTATGCTCAGTGAAATAAGCCAGGCAGAAAAAGACAAGTATCAAATGATTTCACTCATATGTGGAGTATAAGAACAAAAAAAACTGAAGGAAGAAAACAGCAGCAAACTCACAGAACTCAAGAATGGACTAACAGTTACCAAAGGAAAAGGGACTGGGGAGGATGGGTGGGAAGGGAAGGACAAGGGGTAAAAAGGGGCATTATGATTAGCAGACATAATGTAGGGGGTGGGCACAGGGAGGGCTGTCCAACACAGAGAAGACAAGTAGTGATTCTACAGCATCTTACTACGCTGATGGACAGTGACTGTAATGGGGTATGTGGTTGGGACTTGATGATAGGGGGAGTCTAGTAACCATAATGTTGCTCATGTAATTGTAGATTAATGATACCAAAAAAAAAGAAAACAAAAAAAACATACCATCATTACCATCTTTATTTTACAGAAAAGGACACTGGGGCACAGAGAGGTTAAGTGTCTTTCTTACTGTCACCTGCCAATATGTGGCAGAGCCAGGGTCTTACCTCAAGTCTCGTTCTTAGTCCTTGTGCTCTGCTGGCAACCTCAGTGAAGGGCAAGGGATGCACTGAGCCCCAACGCCAGGATTCCATAGTTCAGCAGGTCTTGGACAAGGACAGTACAAGCGTCATCAGGGGAGCTTGTAAACACTGCAGAGTGACAGCCCCTTCTACAGAAGTCCTGGCCCTTAGATTGGAGGGGTGTGAGGGTGCAGTTTAACCAGCACCCCAAGTGGTTCTAAAGCAGGTGCACCTGTGGTCTCATTGCTGCGAAATGGCTGTGTAATTAGAACAATGAGTAGCTGGTGGGAGATGAGACTTTTCTCCCTGTTGCCCTAGCCTGTCACTCACACTCGAGGCTCTCTGTAGCCTGTGGGATGGAAGTAATGAGCTGACATCATGTCTCTTTCAACTGTTCCTTTTACGCACATCACAGTGGCAGTGAGGAGTCCACTGACTTCCACCCTCAGGTCAGTTCTGACAGCAGGTGCCTATGTCCCTGACCACCCCACCAGTCACAAAAGACACTCCAAAGCAGAGAAAGTGGGAAAGTAGACTTTGAAAAACTTTGGTGTGGAGCCAAACGTATTCTGGTCTGCAGAATATCACCCACACTCACCACTGCCACCTGCCAGCCCATTTTCCCTGTCAGCAGCCAAGGCTCATTATGATCACAAGTAGACTGAGTGTATGGATGGGGCTTAAAAAGGCTGAAGCAGAAGAGCAAGAAGGTATTGGACTCTCCCGAAGAGGCAGTGAGGAAAAGAGATGCTCTTGCCCAGGCAGGGCTTTGCTCCACAGGCCTGCCAACAAGCAAGCAGGGAGAAGGGAGGGAGTGATGGCGCTTCCAGAGCTTCTGAAAAGAAGGAAGCCACCTTCTGGTTATATTCCCCCCAGACACACAATCTAGACAACAGATCAGAAATGTACATAAATAACTGCATTCAAAGTACAAGATAGCAAAAAGTGCCATAAGAAGAGCACAAATATTTTCAAACAGTGATGGAGTAAGTTTGGAGAGCAAATGAATGAACATATTTTCAAAATTCTAAGACCCGATGCTCAGCAGTTGCATGAAGAGGCTGGAGCTGGAACACGAGCTGTTCAGCTTGCATGGCCCCCACCATTTCCTGTTTTTATCTTACCCTTGACCGTTCCGTGCAGTTAACACGCCTGGATTCCTACAGGTGTGTGAATTGGCATGTCGGCTGAGGTTGCTATTGCAGAGGATGCAGTGCAGGAGGGTGTGGGGATGAGAATGGCCATGTGGCTGGACTGGCGCACGCCTTGAATGCCTGACAAAGAGTTTGTGAGATAAAAATCAGTGGCGCTCAGCTGGAGCGTGGGTGCCTTCTTTCGACCCTGCAGCTTGACATCACTCCGTGTAATGAGAGGTGCTCTGGTGCATGAGAATGGCCTGAAGTAGAACAGCTGCCATGAGCCAGGAGCACACTTGGACTTCAGGAACGTCACTCTGGGGGGAGCTTGGAGCACGAAGGAAGGATGACGGAGAGCTACAACAACAGCGAGTGGCAGTCATCCTGATGGGGCCTGGGGCCCCCTCCTCACCACCAGCGCTCCCATTAGTTCCTGACTGGTCACCTGATCGGCTCGGGGCAGGAGAGCAGCCTGAGGCCACTTTATTAAAAACCTCAGTTCATGCAGCAGTTTTTTTCCTTCCTCAAGCCGCCCCAGAGTTCAGGGTCTTTGCTCTTAGTCTACAAGTGGCTCTGGATCCTATGCACATTTGGGAGCTGGTCTTCCCAGAGTGCTCCTGCTGCAGGCTGGCGGACCTGAGGGGTCAAGAGGGAGCTTTTTGGAACTTTGGGGGACATTTTTGTCCACAAGGCAATGACTGTACATGGAAGTCTTTTTTTTTTTTTTTGAGCTTCTGAACAGGGAGGAACTTCAGAAAAAGAGCAGAGCAGCAGTTTTAAAAATGTGAGCATCTTGCTTTGCCCTGGAATGAATCAGCTGTCCCCCCTTCTCCATGCCCTCCCTGCTCCCCCTCCCCAGTGCTTGATACCCTAGATTTGGGGAATGTGGCAGGTCCAGAAGCTTCTGGATTCCCAGAGGGCTCCACAGCCCAGAGCAGGGGAATGGAAGTAAAGACATCCTTTCCCCACCTTTTTTTCCCAAGGAGCCAGATTACCAGGATTAATTCTCTATAGATTTTGCTGCATTTTCAACCCCTACTGGGACAGAGAAATTTGTATATCCCCAACCTCTTAAGCTGAAACACAAAGGGTAGTTAGCTCCAGAAACCAGAGCCAAGAAGACAATACTGGGGGTGGGAGTGGGGGAAACTTCCAGTTGCTTAATTACACAGGTGGGCACTCCTGGGACTCAGCCTTCAGCCATTCTCATCAATGAGTTCTCAATTCTCCTGGCCAAATATCTTAGAAAGCAAATCATCCAAACCATGTGATGGTAGCCAGTCCTAAAATGGCTCTTGACAAGAGACTTGGTTAGATGCTGTGTGTACATGTGCATACACGTTTCTGTTCTTTTGTGTGCACACTGGGCTGGGTGGGAGGAAGGGGTAGGGTGGGATGAAGGATTAAAAAATTTTAACCACGTTTTTCATCAACAGCACTGAGCACAAACCTACTGCTGTGCTGGTGCTTCAGTGACTAAAAGAAGCTGAAGACGGCTCCCTGCCAATCCCCTGTGTCCCCCAGGAAGAGCTGAGATGAAAATAATACACTTGACATCTGGAGAACAGACGTTCCATTTCAATTCTGTTTTTATTTTATATGCTCTCAAAAAAAAAAAGAATAGTTTTGAGCCTGGAGAAGATGCATCTTGTGACACAGAGTTTTTGATATTTTTAAAGGTGTTCTACTTTGAACTTCCCAGATCTGTGTGGAAAACCATGTCATGGGAAGCACAATGCATTTCCAAAGGCATTTGCTTTCATGCCTCCTGGTGTTCCAAAGGAGTTTGTTGTTCGTGAAGAATTTATAGGTGTGAAATTAAAATTTGAAGCTTCATAAATTGAGCTCTGCATAATTTCAGACTCCTCCTCTCTTCTAGAGATGAATCAACCCAGCCAGTAGAACAGCTGTGTTCCCAGTGTTTTGGGGAATAGACCCAAGACGGTGGGCAGAGAGCTCAAACCCCAGCACAGCTGAGGCTAAAATTCACTTCCCCTGACTCTGCTGCTTGGCAGCTGTGTGACCTGGGAAAGTCAGTAAGCCCCTTTGAGCCTCTTCGATTCCTTCTTCGGTCAAAATAAAGAGGAGTGGGGAGTAACAACACTGGTAGTGTTGAAGTATGGGTTGCAGACACATAGTTGTCATCCGATAAATGGTAATAGCCATGAGGAAACTTTGGAAACCAGAAACACAGACTCATGGAAGGAAGAAAAATATTACCTACAATCCTGACATCTGTGGACACTATTCTTTCTTCCTTTGTGTGTTAGATGTCACATGTAACTGCATTAGATTATCAGGTTAGGAATTTCGAAACTAATAGAATTCTCTGCCTTTAATTTTGGCCTCGGCAGATTTACCTATTTTCAGGATCTTTGTTTTATCAGGACACCTTAGACATACTCAAGGTAGGACGTGGGCCAGAGTGGCGGTGAGGTGGGAATAGAAATGCCATGAGCTGGTTAGGATCCCAGTATCAGCCTCTGTCTCCTGTCACTGTCCAAGGATTGGGGGACAATTAATTAATTCTCTTGAGTTTTCCTGATACACAAAAGCTCATTGGGAGTATATAATAATAGTGGTGACTTTTCTTTTCTGAAATTTTAGATTGTATTATGTTCTCTTCAGGTTTTTTTTTCACATTTTATTGTATATTCAGAACAATATTATAGAATAGTGGAGATAATGGAAATCTTCATCTTATTTCTGACTTTAAAGATAATATATCAGACATTGATGTTGGGTGTTAGTTTGAGGGAGGGATGCATAAAAATTATGTCTAGAAAATGTATCTCCACCTATTTTTATTTTACTAAGATTTATTTATTTTTATTGAAGTATAGTTGATACAGAATATTATATTGGTTTCAGGTATACAACACAGTAGTTCAACAGTTACCCATATTAAGCCTCACCCCCACTAGTGCAGCTACTCTCTGTCAACATAGGAAGATGTTACAGAAACACTGGCTATATTCTCCATTTTGCCATCTCCATGACCAACTTACATTATAACTGAGAAATTTTGTGCCCTTTTATCCCCCTCACCCTCCCCAGCCACCCACCCTAATGCGTCCCCCATGGTAATCACCAGTCACTTCTCAGTGTCTATGAGTCTACTGCTGTTTTGTTCATTTTGTTTTGTTTTTTTACTCCACAAATAAGTGAGAACATATGATATTTATCTTTCTCTGCCTGGCTTATTTCACTGAGCTTAATACCCTCTAGGTCCATCCTTGTTGTGACAAATGGTAGGATTTGTTTTCTTTTTATGGCTGAATAATAGTCCATTATGTATATATACCACATCTTCTTTATCCATTCATCTACTGATGGACACTTAGGTTGCTTCCATATCTTGGTTATTGTAAATAACACAGAAATAAACACATGGTTGCATATATCTTTTTGAACCAGGGATTTTGTTTTCTTTGGGTAAATTCCAAGAAGTGCAGTTACTGGGTCCTAAGATTTATTTTTTAAAAACCAGGAATAGATGTGAATTTTATTATATGCCTTTGAGTCATATATTGAAAAGATTATAGGCTTTGTCCATTTTTCAAACCTACTGATATGGTGAATCACATTAATAGTTTCTTTATAGTAAACCACATTTAGACTCCTGGTATAAACATTGAGGATGATTTATATAACCTAAATCTTTACTGACGCAGTTAGGTAGATTAGGAAAACATGAGTCTAAATAAATAAAAAGTCTGAATTATTTAATAATAAGTCTAGTTTAATAAGTTTTGTTCTCATTTTTACATACATTTACATCCAAATTAGAACTCATTTTCTGATGGTCAGCTTTATGAAATAGGTATGTCAGTCCCCTTTAAGGAAATTGATGAGCATTATTTTTATAATCAGCAATGGTCCTAATTAAATATAATGTAATGAAGTATTTAGAACAAGGTGGCTGTTCTAATCGGCTTAACATCCCCACTACATTCTCCTCAAATAGTGTTTATCCATCTGTCTTCACAGCATGTACAAAAGCACACAACAGCCTGGCGTAGACACTAAGTATGAGTCAGAAGAGGTTACAGTGAATGTTGTAATGTTCATTACTTTTCAGTCCTTTCATTTATTTCCTGAAGTTTGTTTTTCTTAAATGTACAAATTTCTGAAACAGAAAAGAAATAATCCTGGTCTCTCTAGAGTTTGTTAGGTTCATAGATAATTGCCCAAGAATTCTTTGGTCCTGGGGAAGAGACTAGAGATAAGGAATCAAGCAGGTTTCTGTTCTCCTGGAGCCCACAGTCAGTTGCTGGGGTATAATGCAGGATGAAAAGACAACGAGGTGCCTATGGGGAAAGAAGAGGTTAGAGGATCAATCCAAGAGGTCTGATACCTTCAGAGAGAACAGAAGGACCAGAGGGTAAGGGATTAGCAGAGAAATAATGCCAGAAACTTTCCCAGAGCTGAAAGATTTACATTCCCAGTTTGAAAGGGCACAGTGAGAGCCTAGTTAAATAATTTTTAAAGGGCTCACTCCAAACCACTTCATTGGGAAATGTATGAATACAAGACATGAAATGCCTTCCATGAACCCTTCCTATCAAAAGCTACTAGATGTTCTCCACTCAAGTGAGGGAGTAAACAAAGAGAAAAGAAGATGTGGGACTTGAAGTAGGCGATCCAGCTCAAGGAAGAGGTAAAAGAAATTCCCAGAAAAAAAGACTCGGCCAGGTCTAGAAAGCAACATATGCACATTGGACAGAGAGTGCTCTGGGGTCAGGGTGAAGGTGGGGATGTGGAAATGATCATTACATATAAAGTTGTATTGAGAGGCTATTGAAACATGTGGAAAGAATTAGAGATAGGAACAAAGAAAACAAGTAAGTTTAAAGAACCCCAGCAATTACTAATGAGATAGTACAAATTAGCTTGGACCGAGAAAGTTAAATTCTCTCCTACTATTCACCAGTCTGGGAAGATATGCTGATAATATTAATGTTTCTCTCACACTGCAGCTGTCAAGTGTCACATGACCCCTGAGAATTCTCCAAAACTAGACACTATGAGAAATTTTCCTGACAGAAATAAAATCATTAAGAATGAAACATCACATTCTTGCCTAAAGGATCTAAGTCACTTTGACACAAAAAGGCAGCTTTTGATTTTTAATCCACGTGCACAACCTCAGATAAAGATTTTCTGAACATGACGTCTCACATTCATTGTAACTGTGATTCCCCAGCTAACAGGAGCCTGGGTTCACTGTGAAGTCCAGACCTCATGTGCGTCCCTTTATATGTATCCCCACTTTGCACCTGTCAAAATGCTGCTTCATTTACATTTTACCAAACCTCAAACTCTCTCCCCAGGCCTACACTATTTCTTTGGCGAGACCCTGCAACTGCTGCTGGGGCCTGGTCTCCAGTGCCGTACGGTCTACAGGTTTGTCTCCCGGATACCGAAGCTGCTGGCACTATGGCAGTTTGCAGGTTCTTCAGATTTGGCTCAGACCCTTACCTCGGTTTTAATGTGCATATGTGAGACCTCAGGGTCTCCCATGCTCAAAGCCTCCATCTCTGACTGCATAGGTTTGGCACTGGACCTGGACTCTGGTCATCTCAGGCCTTACAGCGTTAGGCTTGTTATGTGTCTCCTGAGATTTGAAGGTTCTCCTCAGACTTTTATACCTTCCGCTGAAACCTGGCTTTTAATACCCTCTCCACTCTTCTGTCTGCTTGTCCAATATCTTGCATGTTGTGTGTCTCTAAGGACACTCCTCAGCCTTGTCTGCGTATGAGAAATTTGCTTTGGGAGAGAGCTTTTCATGACACATTCCACCTGCCAGGAGGCCACTGGTATTCAGGTCAGTGGTTGGACAGCTTTAGAGTTGGGGGCTGCGATACTTAGAAGTAACATCTTTACTTTTGACCAACCATCAGCCAATTTCTCATGGGCTTTTCTTTCAGTAAACTTACACTACCTCCTGACATAAATAACTTCACTGAGAACAATTTGGAACTGTGGTGGCTACTTGGGAGAAACTGGGCATGAATAAGATTGCTAATTTAAGAGGCCTTAGGAAAAGATATTGTCTTATCTGTCTAAAGGAGAGAGAATTTTATTGAATATGAGGCACCTATCCTTTACTTCCATATTTGAGGGATTAATAAATACTGATTTCTTGTTAGTATGGCTTAATGCTACTGCTAAGGGCCTGGGTTACTGTTTAAGCCATCTGTAAGAACTCTTCTTTTGGGTGTGAGAAGACATTTTTTTCTGCATCTAAATTTTCTCCTCTCTCCTTGCAGAGGGAAGATGACCAGCCTTTAACAGTGATAGTTTCATATTTGTCAAGCTTGCTCCCTCTCACTTGGAGTTAGAGTTTTCTTTTTATAGGCTACTAACTATAGGACAGGCCTGTATTTTGTGAAGTCATCGCATCCATTAGCCCACCCATTGCCCCATTGATGGAGCAAAATCTGCTAGGAGGTCACACACTGCTCTGTTGTCTCACCTCCAAGGGGGGTTGTCCTCCTCAGGACCCCCCCTCTACAGGGGCATCCTAAAGAGAGCTACACAGTACTGGGAACAAATGGGGTGCCGCCTGCTGAGCAGCTCTCCCCTTGGTCTTCTTCCCCAGGGAGGGAGGGGCTTTTTGTGTTCACATTTGCCTCCTTAGAGAAGCAAGAGCCTTTCATCAGTCATCAAATCTCATTGAGCAAGCTAAAACCTGAGGTAAAGAGGGAGAACTGGAGATCTTTAGTGTTAAGAGTCCCACCCCGGAATTTCTCCTCCCCTGAGGCCCTGAAAGTGATGGCCTTGCCATCAAAATTAAAGCAGGATGATGAGCCGACACTCCAGAGTGCCCCTGAGCAAGTTACACAAAAAACAAGGCCAATTTCAACATGTAGGAGCCTGAAGTTTAGAGCTCGCCCCTACATATGGAGAGTCTGGATCTCTTGTTTTTAAAAAGAGCACGTATGCATTTGGTATGTAAGCTCCTAAACTGGATTTAACATAAGGTCTCAAACATAGTGACAATTGACAATGCCCATCCTGTTTCTGTGGATGAATAACCTGGCGAAATGCTACTTGACCTCCCTTTTGCTCTCTTCCAGGAACTATGCAGCTGCCTTGTGTTTAGTACTATGTATGGCAGTGTCACGGCATTGATAAGCTGGAAAGAATCTTTATGGTCAAGTCCAATACCTATGTTTTCCAGATGAGAAAGCTCTGGTCCAGGATTGTTAAGTGACTCACCCAGTCACGCAGCTCTCAGCAGCAGGAACAAGGTCTGGCGCTGAAGTACCCCACCTTTCCACTGGACTACAGTGCTCTCGAGCTCTGAATTTTTCATATATAGCTTGAGGTTCCTCAGCTCTCAACTTAGAAATGGCTCCAGGCCATCAAATGAGGATTTTTTTCATACACCTCTCTCCATTCTTTTCCTTTAAGATCATAGATTAGTGAGGTGGTTAAAATACTTGAACTCAGATTTGTTGACTTTCTATATTTCTTCCTAATTCATGCTTGTTGCCTTCAAAGGTGGAGATGGGGACACAGAGAAGGAATGGGGGAGAGTGAGGTAAAGTTGTGTTAAGTTACATGGTGAGAAAGCCATCTGGGAGCCTTCACTTAATCAGTACTAAAATATCAATCACTGGTCTCACTCTGAGACCATTTACCTTTTCAAGTGCAGTTGACTGGGTACTTAGGGACCCCTGGTATATTCCATGGCCACCTTCAGATGACTCTAAGGTACTGATGAGTGGCAGAAAGAGTTTAATCCTGAAGAGGTCTTTTGTAGGTGGTCATATCCATCCATCTGCACAGAAGGCTGGCGCAAGGATCCCTGGGATTGACATTCTAAGAATCAATTCGTTCTTTTAACTCATCCAACCCAAATCCTACATGGCTGTCTTTGTAAATCAATTCAGTGGGACAAATAGTTATTGTCAACTATACCAAACACTGTTAGACATTGGAGATAGGATAAAAGATAGTTCTTGCTCTTGAAGGGAAATAATTCTGTAAGGCATGTATTTAAATAATCTTATTAGAATGGGGTAATATCTCAACAAAAGATTTTACTTAATCTGATTCTAAGTAAAAAGATTGCTGCCAAACTAATGAGAATACTAGTAAGCTTTGCTTAGGAAAAATTAATGGCCAACTCTCTACATGTATAACTTATCCACTGAAGAGGTGCTCTGTAAATTACTCTGTGAGGGTTTATCAGCTCCCATTCTCTGATGTTTACCAACCATAGCACAGTGGTGTGGCGAAAAAGAGCATTGGGTCAAAATGAGAAAATCTAGCATAAGGTTCTGGTTCTTTCCAGGCAATAGTTTTGGAAGGTTAAGATAGTTAACATTTCTGAAGAGGATTACTCATCTTTAAAATGAAAGGAGTGAAGAAGATGATTTTTCTAAATTCTTTTGGGGCTCAAATCCCAAACCATGCTGTTCCGTATCTGAAGGGTAACATGTAAACAGAGGGACTTCTAAACTACTAAGTTAGAGTACCCGTACTTTGATAATTGAAAAAGAATGAAAGAAAATATTAATCCAAGGAGAAGTAGATGGTTGAAATGCACGAGGCCTTGCATTTCACAAATATCTTAATCAGATACCTTCCTTAGAAACTGTAGATCACAGTCATTTATGTTTTAATTAAATGAGGGTCTGGTGCTGGATCACCTATCCTGTCATCAGATTGTTTGCTAATCTATATATATATCTTTCATACCTAGTTGAGGTTCCTCAATTCCCAACTTAGTTAGAAATGGCTCCAGGTCATTAAATGAGGATTTTTTCTCAGACAAGTGATATGTAAGCATTTATGTAAGATACAGAACTGCATGGGTGTCAAAGAAACCATAACTATAATCCTGATCCAGTTGCAAGATGAAACATGATAAAGACAGTCTGCTTACCTCAGTGGAGGCGGTAGGTCTGCCTGGAGCCATGCTACTCAAGCTGTGTAGCAAAGCTCAGGCTGGAGGAACCCCCACAAAGCAGGGGCCTTCACAGTTGGCTCGCTCTATTACCCACCTTGATTTTGTTTTTCTCCATTATACTACTGGCTTTGCTTTTGCTTGCATTTTTGCCAAAGACTAAGCTAACCTTTGATAAGCAGCATGGAAAGGAGGAGAACATAACTTCTCAGAAGCTTTTCAGGACAGTGCTCCTGAAGAACGGAACACGCAGAGGCCAGATGGCGATCTTGGCATAGAATACCAAAACCTGCAGTCAGTTAGTCAAACATTGACTATCCCATCTCCACCTAAGTAGGAATGCCCCCCTTGTTTGCAATGCTAGTGAAATTAGTGATGAAGAGTTTTATAGGAAAATTAGAGAAATAGAGTTATTGGGGAATACTGAATGGAATACCTGTCTGACACTTAATCCATCTTCTCATGTTTCCTTCTATCTGCTACTTCTATAGCTTTTCTTCTTCTTTCCTAATTACAGCCTTTTACTAGAACCTGTGCCTCATATTTGGAATTACCGAGTACCATAATTTTTCCAAGAGGTAAAGATGACTCAAGACAAGTGCTGGGCCTGGAAGCCACAGGGCATAAATCTGCAAAGAAGTAAAAAGCTAACATTTTCAAAGAACATTACTTCTCTCTCACCAGCTTTACATCTCCCTGTATAGCCCTGAAAGATGGCTGGTTAGCCAGAGACGGGTAAGATTCCTCACGGGAGGAACAACCTAAGACAGGCACAGTCGCAGGGGGGCCATCAGTTGGGAAATTGGGGATCAACAGAGGTGAGGCTTAGAACCTCACCCCGCCAGTGTTGAGAGAAATTGTCCACACCCAGGGATGTTTTGTTGTCCTTGTCTAGCTTGGATAAATACCTGGTCTATAGGCACAGACCTGATCATCTAAACTTGCCTTCTAACAGCACTAAATCATGCTTTCTATCTTTATCTTGCATCTACCTATGATAGAATAAATATTATGAGGGGATAAAATGTACCCACTGCATTAGAAATATAGATGATGATACCTGCCTACCTAACTGTAGCAGTGAGTGACCTGTATTTCACTCTGAGCTGGTAAGACTCTATAGTCACTGCTACATGCTGCACGTTTCTGTGGTCACATGCATTACTCAGAAACCACTTTGCATAGAAACAAGAGACACAATAGAGTACATGTTGCTAGGAAAAGTTTAGGTCAAGGAACAGAAAAAAGATCACCTGTCTAACACTTGGCTAACCATGTATAGATTAGAAAGAAACAGAAAGAAAAAAGCTTGCCTATGCTTGTTAATCAAAAGAATAAAAAATAATCATATCCTTGTGCAAAATGGTATAAATAAAGCTGTCATCGGCACTTTGTCAAGAGACCTCCTCCAACTGACTCCATGTGCTGTCTCTCCATACACTGACTCCATCCTGCACCTTCGGGCATCCCACCCCTAGGCTGCAGCTGGACTCCCGCAAGGTCCACACCCTTCCCACCTGCACAGCATGAAGGAGAAAGCTAAGATCTGCAGACGGTGCTCCAGAGAGGTCACTTACCACTTTATGCCCCTCTCTTTGACCCTTTTCCATTCCAGTCAGGCAGGACTGGACAGAAAATGCAGAGCTTTAAGCAGTAATGTATTTAAGAAGCCTAAATTCTTTCAGTTACACTATGCTTTATAAACTGACCCAAAAAAAAAGAAATACAACATCCACTGTCCTTGCTTAGGTTTCTAAGGAGGAGGAACCTACTGTGATTATTCTTGTGTATTCTTAAGTATTTAATTTTACATGCCAATTAAGGCCATTGAAAATAAGAGCTGTTTGACTCATAGACACTGAGAAGTGACTGGTGGTTATCATTTGAGGAGGGTTTGGAGTGAGTGCTTGAGGAGTGTGAGGGGGAGAAAGGGGCACAAAGATCTCAATCACAATAGAAGCTGGTTAAGGGGATGGTAGTACAGCATGGAGAAAATAGCCAGTGATACTGTAACATCCTCCTCTGGTGACAGTAACTGCATAATTGCGGTGAGGATTTAATAATACAGGTAATTGTTGTATCACTGGGTTATACTTGAAACCAATATTGTCTATCAAGTATACTTTGATTTTTAAAAATTTAAGAAAAGAGCTGTTTTTGTTGTCTTTTAAAGCTAAATGTTCTTCATCTCTATCTAGAAAACTTCTCTGAACCTAAATGCCTAAAAAGCATAAAATTGGATTATAAAAATGTTCATGGCTTTTAATACCTCACCTTCAAATTTTTTTTCTTCATTTTCTCTCAATTTCCCCTCAGATAGCCATGTTAAACAATGCCTTAGGAGCTGCTTCCACCCCTCTACTTAAGGGAGGCTCTATTTTAGTAACAGAAACAGTATTATCTGAAGTGAAACATTAGCCTGAGATAACTTACCTCCACCTTGGCTCCACAGCAACTTGGATTTCCAATTCTTCAAGCAGGTCAGTGATTTGGGGAACCACTGAAAGAGCTGCACTATTCTTCTGAAGGTCTTGTTAAAGTCACTTCTTATGGCCATGGCGAGAACTCCGAGTGTTCCAGAACGACTCTCTACAGAAATCATGGATGAGGAAAACACAGTAACACCCACATGTGACACTTTAGCTGTGAACTCTCTTCCAGCCAATGTGTCTGGGGACCACCTGTTAGCCCTAAATCCCCTTCCTCTGTCATTCCTTTGGTTTATCCTTTAGACCTTAGCCCTCATAAAGAGAAACTGTATTAATAGATGTTCTTTCTAAAGAAAGAGTTTTAATCTTCAGAAACTCTAACTTAATGCAACACTTGATAATTTTTAAGCACAGACCCTACCCCCATCCCACCCTGCCCCACTGCCTTCATAAAACACAATTACTTTCATAGGGGAGCAAAGTAACCAAATATCCCCTCATTCTGCATCCCAGAGAATTGTCCATGGCAATTTAGAGGACTTAGTGGTGATTAACAAGCTACTGCCTATAGCCATAGTATTGATCCCATTTGTTATGTACATTTTTCACTGGAAAAAATGTATTTTAAACCTTGGCAGGAATTTATTCCAGAAAAAAAAATTTCATTCTTACAAGTCAAGAAATGTGTAAAAGCGCAAGATTTTCCCTAGGGTCCTGTTTTGAACTTTAACTTGTTGAATATTTCTCTAGACTGTTCTTCCACAGTATCCTGTATTTGCCTACTAGGCAACCAGGTCTGAGTGTCTCATCACCACTCCTGAAATTCTAACAGTTGGTCCTTGTGCTTTCTGCTTCTGTCAAAGGAAACATATCTCAGCTTGCTTAGTCCCTAAACATACTGATGCAATATTTGGGCTCTGCTTTTACATGTCACACTGAATTTTTGGTGCTGATTTATACTCTTAAAAAATAATAATAACCCAAGGATATTATTACATTATCAGTTTTTATTTCCATATCAGATGTCTTAGTTTTCTATTCCATTTCTACCATTTCTTAGGAATTTGGACTTTGAGTCTCTTATAAGTGACAAGTGGGGAGAAGTCCAACTGAAACAACAGTGTAAGACTTTTTCAGATACTTTGGTCTTCCTAAGAACGGGCTTTGGGGTGGTAGAGCCAGCTGAAGCAACAGTCTTAAGACTTATGTTTTCCTTTCAGCACTATCTGCTTCAACACTTCCTCAGTTTGAAAGAACTGTTTGAAATCAAGTATAAAAATCAAACGAATATTCATATTTGACCTGATTGTTTATAGTTCATAATGCGTGATCAAAACCGAAAGTTTCTGTGATGACTGCCCTTGCACTGTTCACCATGTAAAAACTTATTCACTATGTAAGAATTTGTTCACCATGTAAGAACTTGTTCGTTATGCTTCAGAAGATTGGAGACTGTTGAGAACTAGGCTTGGGGTTGATTAATGATTGTGCATTGAGTCCCCTATACAGAATTTTATTGTTCTTAACAACCATTTGATCAATAAATATGAGAGATGCCCTCTCAAAAAAAAAAAAGAATTGTTTGAGCAAATTTTCTGTAGCACTTCCTCAGAGACAAAGCACAATGTGTAATATGCACTTCTGAGATAAAAGACTAGGTCTGGTTGTGGCTGAGAATTTTTGACATTTTGGATGATTGCGTATTCCTACTAAAAGTCCCCTTCTTAATTTCAAACATCTTATGTTAGCATAGACGTAAGTGAACTTCATAGCTTAAAAAAATAACAGGAAAACAAAAAAATCCAGGATTACTATAATTTTTTTCTGTAATTTACAGATAAATAAATTGTATTTTCAAAGAAATATTTTGAGGAGAACATCTTTTATAATTTCACTTAAACAGTCACTCTGAAAATCAGATTAGCCAACTGGTATTACCTTATATTTATTAACTTATATTTTCAATGAAGATGTATTTTTGAGGGTGAAACACTGAAAGCAAGAATGCTTGGTTCCATGTTGCTATAGTGGGGAACAAAACATTAAGTTTTAACAATTAAGACATACAAGTTAGATGCACAATTAAAGACGTACATGTTAGATGGACAAATGGAAAACAAAAATCAAGAGGGACTGAACACCCTCTCATCTCACTTTCAGAACAAACAGGTATTTGACAGGGGATAACTATTTTTAAAAGTAAAGTCATTTTCCCATGCATTTACAGCTATAATGTGTACACATGACAGCTAAAACTCACCACTAAAATAATACATCCATTTGGGAGTTCATAAAAGTCTTACTCCATTTTTAGTTCCCCAATGTTCATGGTAGTCAAATTTATTTACTCTTCAGGACATGATGTCTTTTTGATACACAGGTTGTGCAAAATCACATTTAATACTGTGATAAATCAGAAGCCAAAACCAAAACCAAAACCAAACCTTACTGAATGAATTAATTTCTTGCTGAGTTTACTCTAGGACTCTGGATGGGTTTTTAAAGAGAAACAGATTTTTAAAGAGAACCTTCCTCGATTTGTATACCATAAATTTATGAAAGAATTTCTATTAAACAGAATCAGGAGGTTTAGAAAAGACAAAATTGTCCCTACATCCAATATTCTGAAAATAATTTACCATCATCACCCATTACCCATATTATTTCTTTCAAAAGATAACTTGTTTCTCAAGCTGTTGTACACAGAAAAATATAAACTCTTTACATTAAAATTCAGAAATTTATTGATATTTTTTCACCAAGTACTAAGCAGAATTTAAGATATTTACGGCTTAGAACAGTTGAAATGATCCTAAAATTTTTATGAATGCAACACATATATAACTAAAATAAAAATGAATAGTATTTAATAATTAAATCACTTGAAAAAATTTGCTCAATAATTTATCTGAAATTAAACAGATACAAAGATAACTGGGATCTGGGCACCTTGTAAAATGAGAGTACCACTTTATCTTTCTCATAAAACTGTGATCCTAGTAAAACAGTGGTTCAGTTCTATTCCCCACCCACAGAAGCCACAATGTGTCAACTCTCAAGTTTTTTTTGATTTGTAAGAATGACAATTTTGGCTCCACTTATAAATGTTTCCAGGAGGCTGTCAGAGATGCGTGACTTAGTCTCACTCAGAAGAGGAGAGGATCAGCATCTCAGCCTATCGGTCATGGCTTTCTTTCTTCTGTGCTCACTGAGGTCAAATGTCCTCATGTAATTATAAATGTTGAAAGGTAAAATTACATCTTAACAGCAGCCAAAAATTTATATATTTTTAATATATTTACAATATTGTACATATTTACATGACCACATCAAATACTGAATTGTAGAAACAGGAGACCATCTATACAGGCATTTATTTAATACCTCAGCATTATTTCCTGTGCAAACTGAAACCTTTCTCAAATTTCTTAGAAAGCTAAAGACAGTCAACACTGCGAAGGCCACCATCCATGGTTAAAGAGCCAAACCTAAAACAGAAAAGAAAAAAGGCATCTCAAAAGATTTATTTATTTGGCTCCCAACATTTTTTTTTTTTTTTCAGGCCCGGCCACTGGCTCCCAACATTTTAAGGAAGAATACAGTATACTTTTCAGAGGAATAAACTGTTATTTTTAAAGGTTTTTTAAAACCATGATATGCTCCATTTTCACTGAAACAGTGGTATTATCATAAGTATGTGAAAAAATACAGTTCAGTAGCTTGAGAAGACTTCTTAAGAGAAAATGGAAAGTGAGAAAATCTAGAAAATATTGGGAAGAACTGGATAATTTCATTTTGGTGGGATGTGATTTATAGGCAAAGATGTAGAGTTGGGAGTGTGACATACTCAAGGACACTAAGGAATGGAACCTGCTAGAACAGAATGTTATTTGGGGAAGTAGTGGGTAAAAAAGGTGAGAGAACAGGTAGGGGGCCAGAGTATTATATTCTTTGAATTCTAGTATGAATTGAGACTTGCCCTTTTAGGTAACAGGAATGACTAGGAATTTCTGAGCCAAGGGAACAGCATGGCATGATTAGTCTGGTGTTCGGGAAGATGGTTTTGGCTGTAATACCTATGGCAGATGGGAAGAGCCTGGGGTTAAGGTAACAGGTGGTAAGTTATTAGCATAGCTTATATGGAAGAGTAAAGGGACCTGAATGAGTGTGATGGGGGGAAATACGGAACATTTTGAAGGAAGACTACCAAACCTGATGAAAGGGAGTAAAGAGTAAGTGTCTAAAATAACATGTTCAAGGAAGTAGGAGAAAGGTGGTTCCACTGAAGAGGATGAGGAAATCAGAGTAGAAAATGAGTTGGGAAGAGTGATACTGATTTTTAGGTAGAAAAAAATGTGAAGTGACTGTGAGTTGTGCATATAGAGACAGTGCTCAAGACCTGGCTCCTATTAGTTCTGGCACAAATCCTTCAGCAGTCACTTAACATTTAAGTTATGACGATGCTGTATTTCATCACCCACATATTGCAAGTGAACTGTAATATAAACACAGGGGGGACTGACTGATTGGACATGCCTATGTTGGGAAGTGGGGATTTTATTCCACAAGGCATTAAGTGATTCAATGTAACAGTTTGTTAAAGTGTATTTTAATAGTCTCTTCTATTGCAGATTCTTTAGCCTTATAGGATAAATTCAGGATTTAGCTGAAGTTGTAAAGAAACTATAAATTAGATACTAAAAAAGTTAGATAATTACTATGTAATTGCTATAAACCAATAGGAAAAAGATTTAAAAACCCAATAGGCAATTGGCCAAAAAAGTTGAATGAAAGTAAAAAGATGCTTGACATCAGTATTAACCAAAGAAATGCAAATTAAAACAAAGTATCCGTTTTTCTAAACAAATCAACAAACGTTTAAAAACCTGATGACAGTATTGACAAAAGCATGGCTTTGTCTGTTTGGGACTATAACATATAAGCCTTTTAAAGAGCAAATCAGTAATACCTATCAAAGTTGAAGTGTGCATCATCCTTTGACCTAGCAATTTCACATCTAGAAATTGATCCCTCAAAAATTCTTATACAATTACATGAAGCTCTGTATACAAGTATGTTCACTGACGCATGGTTTATAACTGTGAGAAATTATGCCCAACAAATAGGAATGTGTTATAAATAGTTATGGTAGAATCACACACTGGAGTATTGGGAAGCTGTTAACAATGAAAAAAACATAGAGTTTTATGTATGGACATGACAAAGTACCCATGACACATAACCTTCAGTGAAAAAGACTGAACAGAATTATCCCATTCTTATAAAACACACATGTACAATAAATTATTAATACTGATTATATCTGCAGGAGCAGAGGGGACATGAGAAAGGGCAGGTGGAGTCTTTTCCAAATTTTTACCATTAACATGTATGAAATTTTTACAATAGAATGTATTCTAAAAATTAATTCATTAAAAAAAATTGGTAACACTACAGAAGCATCTAGTAACTTTCTGCACATAGGTCAAAAATTATGTGACTTTCTGATAATCTTTCTAAGTTTTAGGAACTTTTATTTGGTCTTTTTATTTGAAAGAATAGGTGTAGTGGGCAAAGGATTATTTGAGGATATAGGAGGCTGAGTTCTAGCTCTAGCTCATCTTCTTAGGTATGAACTTCACTACCAACAGAACATGGATAAAGGCTATCTGCTCTGCTACTGTATAAGGTTGGAATGCATGTTAAGTAAGATAATGCAGTACAAATATGCCCTTCAAGTGTACAAGATACCATATAAATGTGAAATATTTCTATTAGAATTTTAGGGCTTACAGAACCCATGGATGAGCACTTAAGGGTACAACAGAACCTAAGGGTTCTATTAGCCAAATATGACTTATGTAGCACCATTTAGAGTGCTGGCATCTTATAAGCTTTCTTATTCCAAAACTGAAAATTATGATTCTAATGAGAAAATATTATGAAAATAATGTGTAAGAGAGTTTTGTTTTCACAAAGTGGTTCAAACAAGCAAATAATTCTACTAACCAGTGCTTCTATAAAATGTATCAATCACAGTTGACTTGTCTTTATCCAAATAACCCTAAACATATTAAGAGGCTCTATGGAAGTCATAAAATATTAGGGTTTTGATTTTTATATACCTTTCCCACTGCTTATCATATTGATACAAGCAGACAGACAGATACAAGTACAGAACTACATATACTCAATTGCATATAAAATCACAGGGCAGAATATTTGCATTACTCACCTTTCTAAAATATGGTTATTTTCAGCAAGTTCTTTAACCACACCTTCCATTTCTTCCTTTAATTTCTTCATACTATACATATAAAATAAGGATGATAAGCATCTCTGCTCGAAGAAGTATGCAAATATTTTAGAATTATATTTATATTGTTTTAGTTCTCTAGATTGAACTAGGTCATTAAATAAGATTAGCAAATATACTCACAAAAAATATAAAAAATTTCAAAATAAAAGAGTAAGATCGTTTACTACACTGATGGACAGTGACTGCAATGGGGTATGTGGGGGGGACTCGATAATATGGGTGAATGTAGTAACCACATTGTTTTCATGTGAAACCTTCATAAGAGTGTATATCAATAATACCTTAATAAAAAAAGGAAAGAATAAGATCGCATGCTGAAATAAACACACACAGAAATATCATAGTTACTAAATAATAAATTCTTACCCTAGAGTCATTTCCACTAATGTGTTAGAACATGGATAAATTGGGGTCATAGTATGTTTGATTCCACTGGTGGCTGCAAACATTTTCTGAGGCAAAGTTTCTTGTAACTAAAACATCAGAAAAACCCACATAAATCACAGAACAAAGTGCTTACCACAGATCTTCTATCAAATGTTACAGGTTTTAAAAAGCTCTTTATAGCTTTAAGTTTCAATTTAAAAACCATTAATGATAAATAGTTAAATCACATTCTTTTTAAAAAGCTTTTCTTATATATATAAAAGAATGGTCTCTCAGATGCTTTTAACTATAAAACATGTTAAGTTTTTGAAATGGCTCAAAATACATATCACAAATGGGCAAGCAGAGCTAAATAAAGGCATATTATATCCTATTTCTTCCTTCTTAATCATTATCAAATATAAATTAAGAATTTTATTTAAAAATTTCCTAATAGTACAACAACTTTTTTTTAGGTACTGTGGTAGCTATACCTCATTAGTATAGTCTTGATACTTCGATACTTCTTCCTCGATATCAAAACACTGACTCGTTAAGGATAATAACTGTTTCCTAAGATGAAGCATCTTTCTGAAAAACAAAAAGAATTAATATAAGCTGTCTAATGAAATTTTACTTAAAATATACAACATACATTAAATTGTATATTGTGCAGTCAACCACTAATCATTCCCCAAAAAGTTTACTTACCTCATCCACTCTTCTGACTTATCCAAGAATGCCTCATACTTTTTGACACATTCATCTGTAAAGTGGGTCATGGCTTTTGTTGCATGGTAATACAGTTTTTGCCTATAATTTAGAAATAATCAGAGGCTTAAACTGATGTCACTATTTCTATTCCTGGTATTACAAATGTTATATATTTGAAAGTGACCTATTCCCTGTAATGACTATTGTGGCTTTAGAATATTTACAGTAGAAAGTCAAAGTTAGTTCTAAGACTGACATTATAGCAACAAGATGAGAAAGACAAGTATCAAAAACTATTTGATGAGGTTAAGGTTAAGAAGGTGGTTAAGTCTGGCTTTGCCCATGGTCTCTATTATCTGTCCTTCTGCAATCAGAGTACCGAGGCAGAAGACTGCCACCTCATTCACTGATCTCAGCAACCTCTCAACCAAGAACCAGAGTGGCCCTCAAATATATACACACTTAGTAACAATTCTGGAAAGCCAAGATTAAAATGTACTTTTTATTGTAAATAATTTCAACTTTAAGAGGAATCATATTAATAACAAAAAATAGTTATTAAACATAATCTGGACACTTACTTATCAAATTTGTGGATCTGCTCTTCATTGTACGCTAGTCCTAAAAATAAGAAAATAAATTGATTCTGTAAATGCAGAATCATAAAACTGCACACAGTATTTTTTTCTGAGATTATCACTTCAAAGAGGCTGAGTTTAAAGCAGATGTCACAGACTCATGATGCATGGGTTAGGTTTAGCCCACAATTGTTTGTATAGTGTTAACATAAAAAACCATTAACTGCCAACATTTAAAAATCAGGATATTTCTAATAACATCTGTATTTCTAGCTTCTCCTGAGATATAGGAACAATAGGTAAGAAATCAGGTGAATGTGAGTAGTGGCTGCCCTTTAGATGCGTATTTCCTTTCCAGTTGTTCTCAGGCTCCACTAGCCAATCTCACTCCTTTTTTTGTTACCTGCCTGGCCTCTAAAGGTTTTAGAGTTCATGACCCGTGATTTAAAATATTCAAAAGGTTAGTTTTAAGAATAATTTTTAGTATATTCAACCTCTTTCCTGATAGAATCAAGTCTGAAATAAGTAGCCACTCTAACAAACCCACCAAATTACTTCGACTGAATTACAATTAGTAGGGCTGATTAGATTAACAAACGGCAAATTTTACTTACTGCGTTCTGCTTTGTCTTTTTTGAACTGGTAGTAAATTTCTGTGATGCAATTTAACAGGACTTGCAGCTTTTCTACACTAAGGAAGAAAAACCCAAATAAATTAGTTGAGTCAATGTGAAAAAGGCCATTTGATAATAAAAACAGAAACTACCAATAAAGTTATGACCTACTGTCTATCTTTTGGATGAGTGCCTTCTTGGTGGGCCCATGTATCTGCCAGCAGTCCACCTGGAGATAACCTGCTTTCGATATCCTGAAGACTGGTTTCTATTGTTCCCTGAGAACTGGAAAGCTAAATCAAACCAATGGGTTGAGATCCAGATTACCCAAAATGAGAGATGATAATTACAATGACAATGGAGTCTAAAGTCTGAATCATATTTATTGTGTAGATTCAATTCAAAGGCAGGATATTTATTTTTATCTTTAAATGCAAGGTCAGTTTCTTAGTCTGACATCCACAAGCACTATAATAAAACACAAGACCAGTTAGTATTAATATATTTTATAAAGCATCTCTTGCATTAAATACACTTTTAAAAAAATTCAAAATACTTTCAGGTTACCTTTTGTTTTTCTTTATCTGTAAAATACAGTTTAATACTTTGTATCTCATAGTTGTTATGAAAATCAAATAGGAGAACCATTAGCGTATTCCCAAGAATAAAATGTAGGTATTCAAAATTGTGCTGTCTGTTTAGAGGTCAAAGGAGAATGAAGTGAAACTTTAAGATCCTGTTCATTTTAAGCTTAGTAAATTTATCACTTATTTACCCCAGAATTCAGTACTTATAAAACTTTTGAAGGATGAAGGTTACAGGACAAATATCTAAAAATTTTAAACGTCCTGATTCTGTTGTTTTCCAAATAGTTTTAAATGGCAGTTTACACTGGTGCCCTTTTTACTATACTCTTGTCAGCACGGGTATTATGTTAAGCCTTGCTAATCTGAAAAACAAAAATAGTATCTAACTGTTATTATGACATGCAATTTTCTATTACTATTGTGCCTGAACATTGTTTTTCAAGAGTTTCACTAGATCTATTCATTTTTAAATTTCTAAATTTCTTTTGTCTATTTATTGCAGATTTAATGTTTTCCTTATCAATCTGCATGAGCTATTTTTATTAAAAAATGTCGTATCCCATTTCCTCAATCTATTTGCTTTTTAGCATTATTTTTTTAACTTACAGAGAGCTTAAATTTCTATAGTCAAATATATATCTTGCTTTTTCATGCTTTATGTCTTCTGTAACATTAATTTTAAGAATGTGTTACCTTTTACTTCCAAAATACAGAAAATAGTTTATAGACAAAATTTTTCTACAGCATGACACAGAAGTGCGAAAATAGCAAAGCCAAAGGGCCAAGGTAAAGGGGTAAGAAGTAAAACTATGAATAAACCCACTGGTGGCAATACTGTGTCTATTAAAAAAGTAGTGTCACACACATATGCAAAAAAAACCTAGAAAATACCTTTACTATAATGTCATACAAAACAGTAAAAACAACTGTATGTTCACAGGATAACACTTAATAACATATGGAAGATCATTTAATAATATATATAAATAATCACTTAGTAATATATGAAGAGATGACTAAAACAATTGTCGTCATTATTTTAGCAGCATGATGAACACCTGCAGGGCTTGCTAAAGCAGTAATTGCTGGGCCCTACCATCAGAGGTGTCTGAGTCTACAGAGGGGGCTCCCAAATTTTCATTTCTAATAAATTCCCATGTGAGGCTGAGGCTCATGGCCCAGGAACTACTTTGAGAACCACTGCTATGGGACACTGAACAGTGCTAAGAGCAGAGCCTAGAGAAGACAGCAAGCGAGCAGGAGACAGGAGAGCAGAGGCTGGAGGCAAGGGCAGAGCCTGCAGCAGAGGCTGACTGGGAGGCAGAGATGGAGACGTGGCATTCTAACATTTGACCTACTGCCCTGAGAATAAATAACACATGGTATGAGCCCCTTTTTACCCTCACATTCTGTTGTTCTTACCCCATCTCACAGAATCCAGAGTGAACTTGTCCCGGGCTGAAACCCTCAAGTGAGACAAGTAGCCAAGCAGAAAAGCTAGGTAAATAGGGACAGATCTGGCATTAGTAATCAACTCTCATATGGTACATAATTTCATGCTCTGGTAGGGACCAAGGGTAGGCTGCCTCAAGATCTGCCATGTTGACATGCAGATTTCAGAGTTGAGAACAATCGAGGCACAAAGAGACACAGAAAGAAACTCTGACCTCCCCACAGCTGCAGAGAAAGAATTCAGATAGAGGACCTGCTCTAGGAGGAGAGCAGTCACCTTAGATGTCTGTATTATAATGTAAACTAAAGGTGGTGGACAGGGAAGGATGGGGCTAAATCTGTTAAAATTCCTTTTTGTGCTCCCTTATTGTTTCTGTGTGGCCCATCAAGTATTTTGTTTATCAAACATTTACTCTTCATATTCCTGAGAATTGCTTCCCCTTCCTTTGAAGTCTTAGACGCCTATCAGCTTCAGGATGACATATATATACCTCATTCTCCCTGTCTTTGGAACCCATGTGTGTGGCTTTCCCATAGGCATGTAATTAGACTGTTTTTTTGCCTTCCTGTTAATCTGTCTCATGTTAATTTGATTCTTAGACCAGCTAGGAGAACCTCGAGGGATAGAGGAAATTGTTTCCTCCCCAACATTCTTCCATAATACATTTTAACAAGACATCCAGACACTATCTGAAATGCTATTGTATTTTTCAGCAGAGTGCAGACTGTTGTCCTAATTTCCTTTTTTAGTTATAGAAATGATTCACTGCCAGGAGGAACTCAAATCTTTCTTTCCTTAGTTTTTATTTTAGAGAAGATCTGATGTTTTCCTACCTTGTATCTATTTCTAAACAAGTTTAAGCATTCTGCATGTCAAATCATACTTATGAACTTGTTTTCATTGCCAGATCAGCAACACAAGAGCATGATGGATTATAAAGGACATTGGGAGAGAGGCAGAGAGACAGGGGCTTAAGCAGACATCTGGAAACATCATCAAGAATTCCATGGCAATAAGGATACTTAAATACTATAAATAGTTGAAGAAAAGGCTACTACTCTCTCTCATGAGATCTTTGGGTACATCATCTCTCTACGAAAATTTAGATCTAATATTGCCAGCAAAGGAATAGACTATGAGCCTATTATTGTCATGATTTTGTAAATACTTACCCTCAACAATTTGGTGTTTATGTCTGAAATTTTGCCTAACTCTGCTGCTTCTAGGTTGATCTTCATCAACTTTTCATATCTATATGAAAAACAAGTATGGAAAAATTAAATGAACATAATGAATACATTGATTTTAAAATATGTTCTATAAATATTTGTTATCATAACCATTTAAGAATGAAATATTGAGTTCAAAACCTAAAATCAATAGATTCCAAGAAAACTCAATGTCTGTGTAAAGAAGGAATTTTATATATTTCTATTTATAAATTTTCAGATAAGAGACAAAATATAAAGGACAATTTCAAATAGTCTTAACAGGATAATAATCAAAATACTAGATTTCAGAATTAATGGAAGTCAACAGGAAATACTGGTTTCATTTATTATATTTCCCTCTGCAGTACAAATAGTTTGTTTAGTCTAGGAAGAGGGCAATTTTAAGTACCATTCTGTTTCAAAAGACATTCTAGAAATAAGATTAATGAAGAGTAAACTACAAGTAATCTCAAAATTCTAAAAATACTATCAAAATACAGTTATAGAATACATCTTTCTATTTCCTTCGTTGATTACAGGTTTTATATTTTCCTATTCAGAGTGTAAGGTATTTGCAAGGTAAAAAATGAGATATTTCTATTTCAGATTACCTTTTCCTTTGCAAAGGAAATGAGAAAGTACAACTGAACAGATGGTATTCATCTTTTACTGAGACAACTGGATATTTTTGCCTTTGTGAGGAAGTAACTTAATCTAAGGCTGTGCTTAATACAAACACCTGCATAGCATGCTGTATTATGCTAAAGACATAACTAAATAAATTATACAGAAATGTAACAGTATTTAACATTTTAACCACAATTAGTAAGGAAGTAATAATCTACTTACACTTTCACAGTTTTTTCAATGCTTCTGATGCAGAAATCCAATGTGATCACAACTTCTGTCTTTTTGTGAACAGTTTCATTATAATCATCTTTAATTAATTCTCTAAAAAATAATATTCTGATTAGTTGATCTAAGGACTTATTTGTTTTCTCTTGTTATCACTAATTACACTGCAGTACTGCTGTTCAGAAATTTAATGGTCTTGCTATACTATGAATGCCAATTAACATTTATTATTAAAGCATCTCTGTGACCTTTATACATATCTAGGGCATAAACCATTACTACTTATTAACAGTTTAGAAATCTAAAGCATTAAATTATATTAAGGAAAAAAAACACTAATCTACAATCACAAAAATAAGCTGAATAGCATTTCATTTTATACCACCAGGATTAATTTTTACTCATAGTAGACAGCTACCTGATTTATATTTTAAATCAGTTACTATGATCTCTGAAGAAGCAGGATGACACAGTAAATAATATAACAGAAGGGTCTACATGAAGGGTCAACAAACTAACACCTGACACTTATTTTTGCTAAGAATGGTATTTAAAAAACAAAAACAAATACAAAATAATAAGACACCTATGAAGCCCGTAAAACCTAAAATATTTACTAACTGAAAAGGAAGAAGCTTGCCAACAGTGGTCTGCATTAAAAATTATCTTCTTGTGACTTACTAAACTAAAAGCTAATAAATAGATAAAAGAAATAGAAGCTTCATGGAACAGTGATGATGGTAGGTAAAAAAGGCAAGGGAAATCTAGAATTCTTAGTAACAATACTACGAAAATAAATGGAATCAACACTTAGATTTTTCTAGAAACTACTTAGTAAAAACACAGAGTCTTCTTAATGGAAAGATAAAAACAAATGCTTACAAGCTGGACACGATGTGAACACACACAATAAATATTATAAGCATAAATTTATGGTTTAACATAAAGGTGACCAGAAAAAAAGAGGCTTATTCTTTTTTCCTTAGAAGCAGCAGCAGAACAAGAATGATGAGATGCTTCGTACATGCTTTTTGCAGGAAGGGAAGGACAGTGTGAAGTGGGTCTACATAGGCTGGCACAAGCATTAAAGCCGAAGAGCTTACTAGCCCAGGCAAATGTGAGGTCCTTACTGCATGCATATAAATTCAAAAGCCTCAAGGGAGGTTGCACAGAACAAGAGGCATGAGTCTCAAGAGAGACTATTTATTATCTGCTCCTATCAGATGGAAAGATGACATCTACAATCATGAAAAGGAAGAAAAAGTGAAATCATATCTATCCACAGACATTTTTTAGGGTCACTTTTGGGGAGAAAATACTTAACAAGAAAATCAATATTCTAATCTAAAATAACTATATGAAGTGATTTAGTAAAAAAAAATTAGCTCCTCAATTGCTTGTCAAGATGAGTGTGTACTCTTACTGTATAATCATTTCATTTATATGAAATTGCCAGAAGAGGCAAATCTAAGAAAGTACCTTAGTGGTTGTCTGGCGTTAGGAGATTATGGTGGGATGGGGAGTGACTGATAACGGGGTGCAGGGTTTCTTTTTGGGTGATAAAAATATTCTAAAATTGGTGATGATGGCTGCACAACTCTTTGAGTGTACTAAAAAAATCACTGAATTGTACACTTTAAAATTGCATGCGTTACACAGTATGTGAGTTATATATCTTGATAATGTTGCTAAAAAAAAAACATTGACTGTATACTTCATTTGGGAAAAGGCAGGGAATGATGGAAGAGTGTGAGGATATAAACCCTAGAGAGAAATACAGAGTGTACTGGATTATAACAATGCCAAAGCCTTTAAGATAGTGAACCGACAGCCAAGTCAAGGCTCTTGAAAATTCATATGCTATAACACTGAATAGTGTGGTGAAGGTTTTGAAATTTAGATACTATTTGTCCTGTCTCATATGGTAACTGTAGGAATCAAATGAAAAAACAGCTCCTAAGTTTTCTGTAAACTAAATGTGAAACAAATGTACTATAATGAAAATCATGCACTTGACCCTACCCAGTCTGAAGAGGTAAAGTATTTTATTAATGATGGGGTGGTTATGTTATTTAGTGAGGTCTATGTGACATTTTCCAAATTTCAGTCTATTACTTACATCAACCATCGTATCCCCTTTCGCATTAATTCCTGATAAAGCAGCAAGGTACTGGCAATTTTACAGGCATAACACACAACTCCTGTTACTGCCTAATGAAGAAACACAAAATGTCAGTATTTGGTGCTAATTGTGAGACAAGGTAAGAAAAACTTTCACAAAAAAATTTTCAAGCTTATGCATGTTTAATCAGTTTAATTAAAAACACAAACTACCAATTTCTAAAAGCTAAGCACAGATATAACTACAATAAATATTTCATCCTTAACATGATTGTTAAAACTTACTGTCTCAATGCAGAACATTTTCTTATGAGGTTAAGAAAGGACATAAACAAGAAAGAACATAAAAATAATTTGCAATGGGTAACGATCTAGATGAATAACCTCCTAAATCATATAGACACATATATAAAGACACCACACATTTTATTGCTTCCACTATTGATAGGAAAATCTTAATTTAGGTGTTTATAATTTAATTAAATACTAACCTTAGCCATGCTAGCATCCCCATCTAAATCATAACGTGGATGCACTTTAGGGAGGGAAACTGAAATATGAAGTAAAATAATTAAAATCAGAAATAATTTTAAATAAATTATTTAACCTTTACATAGCAATCTCTAAATTAAGCGTTAGTGGGAAAACTAATGTTCTTTTCCTGGATAAAAAAGCCATTTGAAACAATAATGCTCATTCTTCACAAATTACTAACAAATTACCTGTAATATTTCTAACAAGCTTCATTTTTTTTTCTTAAATATATTCCAACACAAGCTTAATGCTTCTCTTTAAATCTAAATCAAATTCCAAAGATCCAAGTAAAATTTAAACATCTGAGTAATTTATTTATTTTTTTCACCAGTAGGATCAGTAACTTAAAATATTCCAAAATGCAGATCTAATTTCACTTAGACTCAAAAGCCTGGCAGAATGTCCTATTCACACTGGACACAGCAAATATTTACTCAAATTTAAGATAAAAAGGGTTATTTTGAGAGGTAGTAAAATACTAAAAGCAGAGAGCTACAGAAAAACATACTTGACAGACTACTTCACCATTTTATGCAACAAAATATTTAAGGTTAAAGTATGCTGCCAACAAATCTTTTCAACTTTATTACTGGTGTCATTCAACCAGTAATTTCAATGTTTGTGAAAGTTCTACATTAATGTCATCATCAATTAACTTCATGAATATGATAATCATTTTTTACAGGTTTTTTTTTTTTTAAGTAGCAAGTAAGAACAGTAAGAAAGTTCCTGACTTACTTTTTTCATATATCAGTCCTATGGTACTCAGAGGTTCCCGACTTACTAAGAAGATGGGATTTTCCTCAGTAGTTTTAGGAAAATGCTGTGCCAGTCTTCCAGGTTCTAGAACTAAGCGACGTCCTTCATATATAAGTTCTTGATTTGAAGAAACAATTTTGGTTTGTTTATACACCAGTTCATGAAATATAGTAGCACTGTGTGAGAAAAATCCAAAAGGACAATGTAATTGGGATAAAATGAGAGGTAAATTTTTTTTTTTAATGAGTGCAACAATATCCATTTCTAAGTATACTTCAGATCATAACCAGTCCATAGAAATACTGCTGTGTTGATGTGGATACTATAAAGACTATTAAACTGAAAATTCCATGTAACCTTTCTATATAGCAATCAATTCTAAAATATTTTTATGTTTGGCCTTCTATTGGCTATATGCTACATGCAGGACTCTTAATATTGAATAACGGGTGCCGACGCAGCAGAGCGCAGAAGAGCAGTGACTCCAGAATCACAGTGCCTGAATTCAGGTAACAGATCCCACTATGTCCTGTATTGCCTCATGTTACTGAAGTCCTCTGGGCTAAGTCTCCTCATGTTTAAAGTGGGACTAACAGTACTCACCTCACAGAATTGTGGTGAGGATTAAATGACTTTATATAAAGAACTGAGAACAGTATTGGCAACATGATAAAAAGTTTGTTAAATGAATTAATAAAAACATGTATTTTCAAAATGATGTTTTAAGGAAAAAGGTAGATTCTCCCTAAAGTTAAGATCAATGAAATCAAAATAACATTTCAGCAGCAGTGTTGAGATCTGTCTCTACCTCAAGCATCTGCTGAGATCTGGCTCAGGCTTGGGTGGGCTTTTTATGTTCAAACATACTCTTACGAGGAAATAGCAGCCAACTCCTAACCATAATAAACACTTATCCAGGCTATTAAGTATCAAAATAAAGATGAGTAATGTATTTAGTCTAATGTTACATTATTTTACTTATTATATTTACATTTAATGTTTATAATTTTCATATTAGATACAGATACTAGATATTATATCTAAAATACTATTTTATTCTAATTTCACTCCTTAATAAATTACACGAAAATTTCTTTTTGGGTTTTTTAGGTATCAAAACTATTTTCTGAAACTTCTTAAAGCAGAAATTTAGGAATACAGAATGAGTGTAAGTTTTTTTCTTTTTCTTTTAAAAACATTTTACTTTGAGATCACTGTACATTTACATGTGGCTCTAAGAAATAATATGGAGAGATGCTATAAACCCTTCACCCAGTTTGCTCCAATGGTAACATCTTGCTAAATACAATATTACAACCAGGATATTGATAAAACCCACCTATCTCATTCAGATTTCCCTAGTTTACATGTAAGCATGTGTATATTTAGTTATATGCAGTTTTATCACAATGCATGTAATGTGTATTGTTTAGGTAAAACAAATCATTATTATCCAGCACCTAATAAGGGCTTTATGCAAATAATAACTACATTAACTATATTTAAAACATGCATTAGTATTTTTCAAATGATAGGATAGTCCTCTAAAAAAAACCTGGCTCATTTATTAGTAGATGATATTTGTGGTTATGTAATTATGTAATTTGAAAGAAGGTATAGAAATGAATATAGTCTTATAAAACCTGTTTAAGAACAAGCTAATTTACTCTTAATTTTAGAAAACTAGAAATCTTTTTACTCCAAAGCTAAGTGAAAAGGAATTTATTAAGCACACAAACATAATTTTCTAAGTGGGAAGTAGTTGGCTTTGGTAAAGCTGAGGCATCTTTTCTATTCCTCCTAATTTATGAAGATAATTATTATGTAATACAACATTATGATATGGGAAGAAGATACAAAGAGATACTTACGTGTTATAGCTATGAATGTAAATTTTATGAGATGTCATTTGTTGTAGTGAAAAAACATGAATTATCATTCGATGAAGTATATCACTAGTTTCTGCAAAAAACTGGTCAAAACCCCAACACTTTTCCTGATCAGCTTCAAGGATATTTGCAAGAACAGGGGTAAGCAGAACTTGAAGACCCCTAAAACAGCATTCAAAAAAGTTAGGTGAAAAATGAATGTTACATTTTGTCTAGGTATAAAATCATATTTACCAACAAATCAAAGGAAGTCCTATCAATATTATTAATTAAAAAAAATTTCTAAATCTGCCAACTTTTCAGAAAGAAAGGTAACTGATTTAATATTTGTAACTTGGTGTGCTAATGACTGATTAGCCAGATAAGGCCCATTATCCTCACAAAATATGCAATCTGTGCTTCAGATTGTCAAATTAGTGACTCTGAGTTTCAGCAATATAATTTTAAACAGCAAGTATTTGTTTCCTGAGGTCAATTTTATCAGTTTTGCCTGATATCCCCAAAATGCATATTTTCTAAATAAAAATTTAACACAAATCACTATTATAATATTAAATTTCTGCTCTTCCAATAAAATGACTTTCTCTTGGTAATTGTAGCTGCATGACACTATTTTATTTTAGAAACTTTTCTTAAATGATACACAATAATGAAACTGTCAGACAGTGGTTTTCAAAAATGATTTTAGCAGTGAACTCTTGGTTTAAATGAGTTTTCACAGAAATTAATATATAAAATGCGAGCTGATATTTCAATAGCTTGTGACATGTAATCTACTTAAATAGAATTAATACGTATTTAAATATTTAGTATTTAAATAAACAAAATTATATCTTGAAAGTTATACAGATAGCACCCACAAATTATAACAGGTGTTTAGCCAGTGAATCATAAACTATGTGAGTGTTTGCTTGGAGATCATACAATTACTACACTCAGAGAAAATGGAAGTTAATTCAGTAATCACAAATTCTAAATACTGATGAGTGTCTTAGCTTTACTTCCAAGGTAAAATCTAAAATAATTACTCTCTACTTTAAACTTATTTTACCTTAAATCTTTCTTTGTGATAACAGGATTCATATCTGACAATGTAATTTTTTCAAGTTCTGGCCGCTAAATTGAAAAAGACCCATATGAACATTTGAAATGCTGGAAAAAGTAGTAGAAACTATTAGTTCTCACCTTTTAAATAATAAGAATGCTTATTAAAAATGAGGATAGTATTAAGCTTCTTTAGTGTTTGTGTTTTAGAACTCTAGTTACTCCTAACTATACCACTATTTGTGGTCTGCCGCCCTGGAGGTCAATACAAAAGATGCAATCCTAAGCTGGATCCCCTCACTGGAAAGAACTCCAAGAGCAGTGACAAGCAATCTCAAAAATATATATGCCCTATATCCTAACAGAGATCTGGAAAAATTATTTATATAGATCATAATCAATCTTTACATTACCAGAAAAATTACAAATCAATACATATGCTTTAATAATATCTAATAAAAAAACAAAACAAAACAAAACTACACTTAAGTATCTGTGATTTTAGTCAACAAAGATTCCTAACACCAAAGTGACAAAGTTGAGAACGAGGTACCCTAATCTTACCGAGAAAGACTACAAGAAACAGGCATGTCTCCACTCCAGTCAATTGGTCCGTTTTCTGCTTTCTGTACTCCAGATATTGCACCAGAAGGCTTTCCAGTAATTATTTTATACCTTGGGAGGAATAACAGCAGAATAAAACAAGTAGTTCATTATTGCATAGACTATCAATGGGCTTTGCAAAAGTATTTCCTCAGTTACACCTACAATTATCTACTAGATGAAACTTTGTGATTGTTGTTCACAGGATCCATAAAACAATCAAAATATTTTGAATCTGACTGACTGAAGCAGAATAGTGGTTGTATGATTATTTTATATATGCCATAATTAATTTTCATGTGGGATGTCAGAGTGCCATATAACAGCATCTTGATGTTCACAACAAAAATATTAACTTTTCCATCTGAAAAAATTGAGCAAACACAAAAAAAATTATGTTACAGGATGTCTCTAGACCATGAAAAAAGCATTTAATCCCTCTTACCCATACTATTCAAAGGCACAGTCAACTGGACTATGAAATTACTTCAGAATGAACAGTGGCACTGTTTTTTTAAGAATAGATAAAACCAATCATAACACAGTATCAGAATGATTCTTTGCATAATGAAAAAATATATACACATAGAGGAATAGCTGTGTGTACCAAACTTAAAAGCCAAATTTAATTTGATTATTGATGAGGTGATAAAAATACAGATGAATTGAAGAAAGGGATGTCTAAGGAAGCAAAAGAATGATGTAAATGTAATGATGTGGCAAGTCAAGGAAAGCAACCTTTTAGGTTTCAGTATTTTCTAAACAAAACCTGAGAGTAGGAGAGAAAAATAAGAGCTCATGTCTTCAAAAATACTTTAACCCAGATGAAAATGTTAAACCTAACATAGCAGAATCTTACATAAACTTATAGACATTATTTCTGGCATTATTATTTTTTTGGTTTAATGTCTACATAAATGTGCTCTGAGCAAATCATACAATTTTTAAAAATATAGAACAAACCAGTACAACTGATTTGGACTGCTTGCTGCTTCCTCAGCAGAGACAGCCAGGATTTCTGCCTTAAGGAGATTTTTCAGAGAAGAAGGAAACTAATGTGAAAAGTAAGCTGCATTCAGGTGAGAAGGATCTGACTACGGAGGAATATATGTGAGATTAATGCAAGAAAAGAGAAGTGAATAGAATGAATGGCAGGGTTCTCAAGGGAATGCTTACAAATTCTTGAAAAAAATTAACTAATTTTGATAAGATCGTATGTAACACAATCCTAACATATAATAGAGGTGCTGAGAGATCAACATCATTGTGAAGGGAGAGGAATGCTTCATCTGTTAGTAAATAACAACAGTCACTTTTACTACTTCAAGTACCTCTGATCATTCATTTGCAGTTCAAGGAAAGTTGACTTTCTGTGCAAATAAGGAAATAAACTTTTCTAATGATGTATCTGCCCACATGGTGGTCAAAATCAACAGGTATTTCACATGCTTTATCAGGGAGAATCATACTTTAATACATTTTTAGGACAGCAGGAAATGCTGATATTGTTTAAAACATATCTATGACAATAAAAGCATGATTAACTGTTAGGTTCAATTTACATCTAATGAGAAAAACACAAACTGACTCTTGGACCTCATTAATGAATATATTTTATAACAATGGGCACTGCTGTAAAGCAGGCTCAAGAAGATGCTATCCCTAATCATCAGTGTAGTAATGGGTATCTTCTTCCCATGAATATGTACATTGTCTTTGCTGGAAAATATTTAGATACCCAGGTTTTAGCAAAAGTCATCATATCAGATGAACTGGTTTTACTTCCTCAAACCAACAAAAGAAAAAGGCTTCTCCCTCCATTTTCTAAGATTAGATAGAAGATTCTATTTTATATAGTTGTAAACATTACTTTTAAGTCATGTTTGCTTATAAAAGGCAGAGTCAAATATATAAAGGTGTGAGGAAAATGTTAAGATCTGAAGAATGTGTGATAGTGGATCTGTGGCATCTTGCTGCACTGATGGCAGTGACTGCATTGGGGTATGGGTGGGGACTTGACAATATGGATAAATGTAGTAACCACATTGTTTTTTCATGTGAAACCTTCATAAGAGTGTATATCAATAATACCTTAATAAAATAAATAAATAAATAAATAAAATAAAAGAATGTGTGGACACATTAGGCTTTCAGTGAGTCACTAACCCAAATCATTCTCTAAACACCATTCATAACCTCATAGCTTTATGTGGACATGGGCTAGCTGTTTCTCATTAAGTAAGGTCACTCACAATTTCTCTTAAAAAGATAAGTGGCAAATGTATGGATGGATTTTATAAAAAATTTCAAGCTAGAAATCCTAATGATTATGGCAGTACATAAATGTATACAATATATAGCAAAATGCATTCAGTCTTTGGACTGAAACTACAACACTAAAAAAAAATTTAGTATTACATTAAATGTTATTTTTGAAATGGTAGAAGAAATCAGATCAGTTCAGGGTAAGAATTATATTTCTTTTAGGTCTGGTAATGATTCTAGTATTTCACAGAAGTACTATTTTTTTCAGTTATATGAAGGAAAAACCCCGTTTAGAACATAAAGAGAAAAAGTGTGCCAAAATAAAATCTGGAAAGCAGTATATTTTTAATGATGGACCAAAGACTGGATGCCATTTATACCTATATATGAGGTTTTAAAATATGACATGAAAAATTATGCCTATACAACTTTTATAAGTCTGCATTTCTATTAAAAGTCAAATAGCTTAAGATACCAGAAAAGATGGCTTTATCAGTGTTTATTCATATACACCTCTAACATGATGAAACAATGTAAGACAGAAATACATTTAAAAATTATTTCTAATTTCGATGAAGAAACCACTTACATCACTTCCTTATTCCTACGTGGCCCTTCAAATGGTCTAAACGGCAGTGATCCTGTAGCTGCGTGGTAAAATGTTACCCCAATGCTCCAAAGATCAACTGTTGCTCCATATTTCTTCTGATGATCTTTTCTCAGCACTGCTCTCTCATACATATCAGGATGCTTGAAAAAAACAAAAAACTACTAACTTGTTTTCTGTAGTAATACATTACACAGAAATGGGCATTCAATTTTTAAATGCCTAGAAATTCTATCTTATTTTCCTAGTAATTCCACTTTCCCAAACTGAAAAAACTATTTTACATCTTCCTCTTTCTCCTCAAATCTCTTCCGCCACCTCCTTTGACCCTCAATTTTGATTCCTCACTTTATACGTCGGACATGGAAATGAAAGCAATCAGAGATCAACTCTCCCTTACTCTTTTTATCAAATACTAACCTCTCTGACTCTGTGTCCGAACTCCAGACCTACTTTCCAGTTACAGTGGAACTGCTCCTATCAAAGGCTAACTTTTTCATCTGTGCTATGCAGCCTGTCATACTGTCTCACTGGTTCTGGAAATCAATTCTTGCAATCACCTCTTATTTTATGCATCCAATTTCCCCCTTTATACACATGCTTTAACATCCCCCATTTTTAAAAAACGCTAAATTGACTCTATAATCTCTTCTAGCTATCATTCAATTCTCTGCTTCCCACCATAGCAAAAGTTATCAAAATAGCTGTCCACAACTTATAACTGCCTATTTTCTCATCTCCCATTCAGGCCTATGGCATTAAATATTATCTATAAACTGTAACTCCCAAAACTATCTCCTGCCCTGAGCTCCAGATTCATATATCCCACTGTTTTCTTGCATGTGTATAAGGTAGCTAAGCTTAACATACCAAAACAGATGCTTGGTCTTCTTACTGAAACCTGTTTCCTTCTAATCTTTATCCTCTAAGTAAATAGTACCACCATCTATCCAGCTGCTCATATCCCAAACCCGTCAGGCAGTCTCGATTCCTTTCACCCCTCACATGTAATCCATCAGAGCAGGTCATATGGGCTCTGAGATGAGAATTAAATGTTCTAGAATTAATTCAGAGGACTAGCCTGAGTAGGTTTATTGGGGACCTAGCAACCCAGGTAAGTAGTTGGTCTGATGTTAAACACATATCCTTAGGCACAGAGGACACTATACTACAGTTCATAGAACAGATCTTTTAAGACATGGCTTAAGAGCTTATAGATCCACAGATTCTAATGGACATTTAAGCTCTGCAGGGGTCATACACGCTTAGTTTCCTGAAATTTGCCTTTATGGAAGTTACACATTAGAACTTTCATATTCTTGCAAGATAAAGCTGGAAGAGTGTATTCTGGCCCAAAGCAGAGTTATCACCCAAATAATCAACAATGCCTTAGGACATTGTAGTGTTTGGCTATGGTGCAAGGGACTGGGAATCAATGCAGGCAACACTGCTTGGGGATGGGGGATGCTTCTAAATAATGCAGTCTGTAAACTGACTCCCAAAGGGTCACAATCCTGGATTTTTTCTGGTGGGGAAGGAGGTGTGGGACTCTTTTGGGAAATACATTTTAATAAGAAATAAGCAGGTAATAAGCATGAAGGGTTTGAAGTTTATGTCCAAACACATGCCTACCAGAAGCACAGAGTCCCAGTGGTTTTGCTGGTTTTGTGGCACAGCACATAAAGAACTGTCCCAAGAGGCACCAGTCAGACCTCTGACCTAGCAGCTGGACTTACTGTATACTTGGTACTGTGAATAGCCAAGTACCTGGACATGCCTGACATCTGGAACATGAGGCCACCAACCTGGCAAGAGGAGATACAGTGATTCTAGAAGACAAAGGGGGCACCTCCTCAAAAGGCGCAATAATATACTGCCTAACAGGTACATCTGGAAGGTTCTCCCTAGGGAGTGTCTGACATGGCCTGGCATGTGCTGGTCTGAACTATCTGGGCCCACTGGCTCTCTCCTCCATGTACTACTTGTGCCTGTGTGGGGCCTGGGCTTCCACATTTGGAATGGAGCATAAGGATGAAGCTACTGCAAAGTTCTCCCATGTTAGTAAGACATCCATCAAATTAAAAACGGTGGAAGAAAGAATGTTGGAGTTTTCTTGGGCTTTTAACACACAAATGAAAGAAGATTTAACAGGTAGCCTGGAAATTCCAAGATGAGAAAAGTTTTCATTTAAGTAAGGAAATATTTCTAGATTGCTGAGCTTCAGGCTATTACTTATCTCTTTTAAACTTCTGGTGCACTGTGTTTGAAAACAGGATTGGGCATAATCTGGAACAGGAAGTAGATTAGAGTAAAATTTCAGGTTAGTACATTATGGACTTGGAGTTCATTATTTAGTGTTATTTCCATTTAAAAAAATCTGTTAGAGGCAAAACCTAAACTGTGGTCCTGGGAGGATGTAATGAAAGAGTAATAGTTGATATTGGGGGATCAACCTCAGAAGGCTGGTGGAGGACTGCTGTTTGTTTTGGTCGGCTACTGGTATTAGTGGGTGGAGACCAGAGTAGAGAGACATTCTACCGAATATGGGACAGTTCTGAAAAATTAGCTTCTCACATCCTGCATGACTTCTGAATATCCTGCCAGAAATTTGTGCAGGCGAGGAGTCTGTTTATAATGATCTAACTCTACTTCCTATGTAAACATAACGTATGTTGTAAGCATAAGGAATTAATTGTAGCTGCAAGAATACAGCTATTGTAAATCTACTTTGTTTAGTTAGAAATTTTACCACGAATTATCCACTGCTTTGGAAAATCATGTCAGTGATTACACCACTGCTTGAGATGTGACTCACTAATACAACACCTGAGTTGCCACTGCGCCTATACGGACGTTGTATACATACGGGTGCAAACATCTGATTACATCATTGGTTTGCCAGTGAAGCTGCTCTTAAATGTTTACATATTAAATACCTATGGCTTTATTATAAATATTTCCCTTCATATTATTATATTATGCTATTCTATTAATTAGGTATGATGGTTGATGTATGATCTAAGAATTTTAAGATATTGAAGGGAATATTGCAAACATTTATTATAAAAAGGAGGTGTTGATACAGGGTTGAGAATACAAGCTTGTAGGAGCTGGTTGGCCTCTGCTTTCCAATTTCAACTCCTACCACCTGCCCCTTCACTAAATTCCAGCCAAACTGCCACCCATTTTGTTTCTCAGACATCTATGGTCATTCTTGTTTCTAGGCTTTGCAGTCGCTGTTCCTCCACTTGCAATGGTCTCCCCCTTAGACATCTGTATGGCTTCCTCTTATCATTTAAGTGTCAGTTCATTCAGAATTGAAAGGAGGCTTTCACTAGCTATGTTTCACCTGCTAATCATTCTTACTACCTTACTGTCTTCCCAACACTTCAAGTATCTGAATTAATCTTACGTACCTGTTTACTTTTTAACTATTTTCCCCACTAGAAATGTGGATTCCATAAAAGCAGGAATCATGTGCTTCTGGTTTTCCCCTGAAATCTCAGGACTTAGAACAGCCTGGTACATAGTAGGCACTCTGTAAATACTTACTGTATGAATATAATCCATCTTTAGGTACTCTCATTAAAAGATTATCAAAACATACCATGGAATTACTGTCAATTTGTGAGGTATGATAATGGCACTGTGGTTGTGTAATAAAATATCTGTAATTCTTATTGACATACTGAGTTAGTTGGGAGTGAAACTGTATGCTGAGATTTGCTGTAGGCATTTTAGCAAAAAAAAAAAAAAGAGTATATGAATAAGGTAAAACTGATTAATTGCTGGATGTACCAGATAATACATATATGGAGATTCAATATTCTATTCTCTACTTGTGTATTTTTAAAACTTCCATAAATTAAAAAAAATTATCAGAATATAACTACAGACTAATTTGTGGTTGTATATTGATGAGAGAACTATTTAATTGCCTTAATTTATGCCAGACTTAGAATAATCTGATAAGACTATAGGGGTGGCTAGACTTCATTCTTCATGTTATAAGATTACAATGGCAGAATCCAACTGGAAAGTCACAGAATCTAAGACTTTTAAGACAAAACCCAGAATCATGAACAATTACTGACAGCATATATTATACACTTAATTACATGCAATTGTACTTACTTTTAAGTATATTTTCTTCAGTGTGTTTACTAACTTCACACACAAACACATCTACATGAACTGTTTCAGCCACAGAGCTTTTTCAGCTTTCTACCATTTCAGGTTAGATCTTTTCAAAGGTTTTCATTTTTAGTGTCTCTAACAATGGTCCTTTGTCTTTCAATAACCAACCTCCCTGAATTGAATCTTCTGCTTCAGAATTATGACTTTTGCTCTACAGGTATTAGTATTTATAACCAGCTTGTAATGAATCAACTGCTTTGACCCAAAAAAAGGGACCTTTACTAGTTAGCAGCTTTTCTGGAGTATGCATAGAGCATTTTCCTTTAATATAGATCCATAGCATTAGTAAAATTATAGAATTTAAGAGTATTATACAACTTAGAAGAATTTTTAACAGAAAAACAGCAGTACCTTTAGGAACCAGTATCTAATTCCCTAGCTACAAACCATGATCATTAGATTAGAAAGTTTTTGTTATAGAAGTTACATAAAACATTTTATAGTGAATTGGCTGACCAATTACCCACATTTATGACATACCCAGCTCTTTAAACAAAATTACTCGTGATACATGACTTACCAAATATTCCTCTGTGCCATAAAGAGAAACAAACTGCTCACCATCTTCTAATTCTCTGGCCGCACCAAAGTCTGTGAGTTTGTACACAGACTGTCCATCGTCCCCTATAACGCGCATGATATTTCCTGGCTTGATATCACGGTGCACTATGCCATTCTCTCGCAAATGATTCATTCCACCCACTTCAACAATAAATATAAAACAAAGGAAATAATAATGTAGGTCTCTGTGTGTGAGCACCAAATTTATTGATACAATTCATTCATATCACTCGTGTTTTTCTGTGGGTTGGTCCAAAGTCATTTTAATCAAAGAAGTAATACATGGCATTTAGACTTTATATCTCGTGTTTGAGCAAGAGTTTTAGAATAGGATTGACAGTCTAAGAGTCCAATTTCAAATACTACCACAAAAATAGAACAGAATGGTCTTAACCACAAGACTTCCTGTTACTTTTGGTTATATACATGTGGGCAACCTGCCTAAACTTAAAGATTCCCAAGGAAGATACCAATTTTTTACCAGTTTTACATTTTTCTTATTTTGGGAAAAAAAATTTCACAGAAAAGTAAACTGGACTCAATCCATGAAATAGCAGAAAAGTAATAGAAAGAGGCAAAATGACTAACTTGTTTCCATAAAAATGTATTTCTCATATGCTTGGTGCTATTCTAAAAAGGCCGTTTTCCTTTTTTTCTTAAGGGTAAAGGTGGGCTACATTGTTGAAATTAAGCTGTGATAGTTTGAGACATTTGTTTGACAGCTGATAGATGAATGCCCAAATATAACATATGAAAGTAAGTTCAGGGGTATCAACAGTCAATTATGAAAACTCAGGGCTACCAGTATATTGGGAAGGCATCATTTATCTTAGTATCTTATTTGATTAGAAAGGCTAGAGCATATCTTCTCTCTCATTTTATCCTCACCTGAATGTTCTCCACACTATTCCAGTATGAAATTCAAGAATTTCCTCCTATTCCCCAAATACTGATTCCTTTCTTTCCAAGAAGGTATTATTCCGTTTGGCTGCCATATTCTTTTTTTTTATAAACATTTTATTGGGATAAAATTCACCTATCATAAAATTCAGCCTTTCAAAATATACAACCTCAAACTCCTCCCAACCACTAATCTGCTGTCTCACTGGTTTTGTCTATTCTGGACATTTCATATAAATGGAATCATGTAACTGTGGCCTTTCATATCTTGGCTTCTCTCACTTAGCGTAAGTGTTCAAGATACATCCATGTTATGGAATGTATCACTACTTCATTTCTTTTTATGAACAAATAATTTTATGGAAAAACCATGTTTTGCTTATCTGTTCATCAGCTAATAGACACTTAGGCTGTTTCCATTTTTTGGCTATTATGAATATTGGTGTACAAGTGTTTTGTGTGGGTGTTTTTAATTATTTTAGGTTAATACCTAGCAATGGAATTGCCAAATCATACGGTAATTCTATGTTTAACCTTTTAATTAACTGCCAGATTATTTGCCAAAGTGTCTACCATTTTACGATCCCACCAGCAGTATATGAAGGCTCCAGTTCCTCCACATCTTCACCAACATTTGTATTTGTTTTTTTGATTTTAGCCATTCTAGTGGATATGAAGCAGTATCCTCTTGGGGTTTTGACTGCATTACCCTAATAACTAAAGGTCTAGCAAATTCTTTTGTCCATTTTTAAATTGGGTTATCTGTCTTTTTATTGTTGTCAGGATAAAAATTCCTCATCCGTATACGATTTGTAAATATTTTCTCTCATTCTGTGGGTTGTCTTTTCACTTACTTGATGTTGTCCTTCGAAACACACAAAAGTTTTTAATGTTGGGGAAGTCTAACGTATCTATGTTTTTCTTTTGTACTTGTGCTTTTGGTGTCATAATAAAAAAGCATTGCACAAAGGTCTTGGGTTTTGAATGTAAGAAATTAATTTTTTAAAATTCTTATGTCATTAAATTATATATACATATACATAAAATCATGTAAACAAACATACCCACATCTCGCAAAACAATTAAGAATTCAGACTCTGGTAGTCCATAGGCATTAGATGGCTCTTCTAAAACAGTATATAAACTCCCGCATGGACAAAATTCCATAATAAGTACTTTATGTCTTGTTGTTGTCTGGAAAAAAAAAATCAATGATTGGAATTCAGTAAGTTTTATTATACACCAGTAGTTACCTGATTTAATTTAAATAATGAAGGCACTTTGAATGCTTTACCTGGGATATGTTAAATATTTAACTGTATACAAGTTAAGAATTAACATCATCTAAATTCCTATTAAAATTGTATTTGTTTTTGCAGTAGACTCACAGACACTGAGAAGTGACTAGTGGTTACCAAGGGGGAAGGTGAAGGGGATAGAGGGACACAAAAATTCACAATCACAATATACGTTGGTCACAGGGACAGTAGTACAGCATGGAAAATATTGTGATTCTGTAACATCTTTCTACGCTGACAGATAGTAACCACACTAGAGGGGGTGAGGATTTGATAATGTTGGTAACTGTTGAACCACTATGTTGTACATCTGAAATCAACGTTAAGATTGTATACCAACCATACTTAAATTAAAAAAAGATTGGATTTGTTTTTGAAGACATTCAAACCACAGTGTAAAGTGGCTAACTCTGAACTAAGAGATCATTGCTACTATATTATAATGGTTCCTTAAAAATTATCTTTAATTTCTAATGCATAATAGTAGATACTAGGACATTAGCTCTTCTAACAACTCTCTTAAAAGCTCTTGAAATTCTCCTCATGACAAGTACTTTTATTTCAAGGAAAGGGGTGCTAGCCTTAAAAACAAATACAGGTGGCAGAACAGCTGAGTGGTCCCTCTTGCAGCAAAGTTTGAGTCCATTCACTTGCATATAAGCTGATTTGTTTTAAAACCTGATTTTAATGTACCACTGATTGTAAGAAACATCACTTATAGGGATCTAATAATAGCTTTACAGGGAAAAAGAAGTAACACCAAATTACATATACACATTGATTGTAAGATGCATGCCAATTTCAGAAACTTCAAAATGTGATTATGAGATTTAAAATCCAGTATTCATCCAACTTTTTATTCTTTCTGCCTTTTATAATTCTTTCTACATATCTCCAAAACACTTTTTATTTTTAATTTCTCAACTATTCAGTACTTATAAAAGAAGAAATAACTTTAAAAGAAAACACCTCACCTCACCTGGTGAGGATTTAATAATAGGGGTAACTGTTGAACTACTGTGTTGTATACTTGAAACCAATATAAGGTTGTATATTAACAATAATTCAAAAAAATTTGAAAAAAAAATATTTTTAAGTTATGAAAAAATTATGCTGACTGTTGAAAATTTGGGAAATGCCCATAATTCCATCACCTTGAAATAATTATGTTAATACTTTGGTGTACTCCTTTCAGTGTTTTTTCTACATTTTAAGTAACATTATAGATATATAACACTATTTTATATATCTGATAAATACATAATACCGTACATTCAAGATGATACTGCATATATGTATATATATATTTAATCCTGATTTTCTCACATAGTATTATACATAAACATGTTCCTAGGTGATAAAAATTTTGGTAAATAGCTCTTTTCATCACTGCTTAAGTATTGTGTGGTAAAGAATTAATTTTACCCAGAGAGGTCTGGTGTTTGCCCTTGGCTACTAGGAGGTGATCACTAGGCCTCTGGAATGTCCTGTCTGTCAGAGGGCTTTGGCCCCATGACAGTCTAATAATGTGATTTATGATGGGGGTTTCAGAACATGCATAATCATTCCAACTTCCAGGGGAAATGGAGACTAAAGGTATAGCCCAGACCTCTGGAAGAGCTGATGACTAAAAACCTGTCATACAGACAGTATGCGATCAAGCCCCTGTAAAATCTCTGGACACCAAAGGCTCAGGTGAGCTTTCAAGGTGGACAAAGTTGGTGTACATTGTCATACATCAATGCCAGGAGGGTAATGCATCTCTGAAGACAAGGAATAGGTATTTCTGGAACCCTCCCATATTCTGCCCTATGGATTTCTTCCTTTGGATAGTTCTAACGTGTATCCTTCCGTTATAATAAAACTGTAATTTAAGTAGAGCCCTTTCCTGAGTTCTGCGAATTATTCAATATTCTAGCAAATCATCATATCTGAAGGCAATCATGGAAAGCCCCAAAAATAGCTAACTGGTCTCAAGTGAAGGTATGGCCCTGGCAACTCCTGAACTTGCAGCGAGTGTCTGAATGGGCACAGTGTCATAAGGACTGCTCTGATTGTGCGGTTTGCCAACCTCTGCCACAGCTTCTACTTCAGAAGTCTTAAGCAGACTTGGCAATCTGGGGGGTTATGCTGTTAACCACAAATGTAGCTAACTCCAGGTAACTATCCATCACACATTCTAACTTATTTAACCATTTTTTTATTGTAAATAAGGCAGCAATGAACATCTTTGTGCATAGAATTATCATTTACATTTCTGAGTACTTAAGACGTAATCACTAAAAATGAAATCACTATTATAAGGAGTATAAACTGCCAGACTGTTTTTCGAAAGGTGTGATTGCTTTTGATTGCCATGTCTAAGGGGATTAAAATGTACTTCTATCTCTATTATTTTTAGATAATTTTCCTATGACATTCTTCTTTTCACTGTTTCCCACTAAAATCAATCTATCTTTTACAAGTGGACTTTATGTATTAATCTCTTGATTTCCTGGAATTTTATTTTACAAAAAGAATTTCTCTGTATTTTCTTATTTTCTCCTTGCTATTTTTATAATTATGTCTATTTAATTTTACTTACTTTTTTTTAGTAATAATACTGTTAACCATAGTCTATACTCTTTATTTCTCACACTGCTTTTTCTGATGCCATGATATTTTATCTCCATTATCATATTTATTCAAGAATCTTTTAGAGTATTTGGTTGCATTAGCCCTAATTTTCACTGTTTTTGAAAATCTACTGTTTACAAAACAATTTTTTATTAGATTATTTTTGCTGAAGCATAATAATTACAGGAAATGTGAGAAGATTAATGGAAGTTTGATTACTTACCTCCTCTTCAATAGCAAATAATTTGACAATATTTTTATGATTGAGTTTTTTTAATACTTCAAATTCCCTCATTTGAACATCCACTGGACGAAGGAAGCTTATGTTATTAAATACTTTGATAGCAAACAAGTCACCAGTTTTCTAAAAACAAGAAAAGAAAGGTTTTAGTTATTTATAATACTATGAAGAAGATAAAAAGGTACCATTAGAACAAGCTATAGCAATTTATCTTTCTTACAGAACACCTTGAATATCTTTTTAATTAAAGTATCATTGATATACAATCTTCTGATGGTTTCACATAAACAACAAGTAGTAAGATGTTAGAGTCCTTAACTGTCTTCTCCGTGCTGTACTGCCTTCCCTGTCACCTCCCTATATTGTGATTGTAAATTACAGTGCCTATTAATCCCCTTCTTTCTCCCCATCCACCTAATCCAATCCCTACCCTTTGGTAACCACTAGTCACTTCTCAGTGTCTATGAGTCTACTGCTATTTTCTTCCCTCAGTTTTGCTTTGTTGTTATACTCTACAAATGAATAAATCATTTGGTACTTGTCTTTCTCCACCTGGCTTATTTCACTGAGCACAATACCCTCTAGATCCATCCATGTTGTTGCAAATGGGAGGACTTCTTTTATGACTGAATAAATTTCATTGCGTATATGCACCACCTCTTCTCTATCCATTCATCTATTGATGGACACTTAGGTTGCTTCCTTATCTTGGCTACTGTAAATAGCACAGTGATAAACATGGGGGTGCATATGTCTTTTTGAATCAGGGATCTTGTTTTCTTCAGGTAAATTCCTAGGAGTGGAATTCCTAGGTCAAATGGTATTTCTACTTGTAGTTTTTTGAGGAACCTCCATATTGCTTTCCACAATGGTGGCACCAATTTACATTCCCACCAACAGTGTAGGAGGGTTCCCCTTTCTCTGCATCCTCACCAGCATTTGTCGTTTCTTGCCTTTTGGATATTAGCCATCCTAACTGGTGTGAGGTGATATCTCATTGTGGTTTTAATTTGCATTTCTGTAATGATTAGAGACATGGGAGCATCTTTCATGTGCCTATTGGTCATTTGCATTTCTTCTTTGGAGAAGTGTCTGTTCTGATCCTCCACCCATTTTTTAATTGGGTTGTTTTTTGGGTGTTGCGGGGTATGAGTTCTTTATATGTTTGGATGTTAACCCCTTACTGGATAAATCACTTATGAATATATTGTCCCATACTGTAGGACGACTTTGTTCTATTGATGGTGTCCTTTGCTGTACAGAAGCTTTTTAGTTTGATGTAGTCCCACTTGTTCATTTTTTATTTTGTTTCCCTTGCCCAAGATGTGTTCAGAAAAAAATTGCTCATGTTTATATTCAAGAGATTTTTGCCTATGTTTTCTTCTAAGAGTTTTATGGTTTCATGACTTATATTCAGGTCTTCGATCCATTTCGAGTTTACTTTTTTGTGTATGGAGTTAGACAATCCAGTTTAATTCTCTTACACAGAGTTGTCCAGTTTTCCCAATATCAGCTGTTGAAGAGGTTGTCTTTTTCCCACTGTATATTCATGGCTCCTTTATCATATATTAATTGGTCATATATGTTTGAACACTGAATATTTTAAAGCACAGGTAGTTTGTACTAGGGCTTTTTTTTTAAGCTAAAAGAAAACAATCAATTGCACAATATTCTCTCAAATTGTATGCTTTGGAATGAAAAAAAGGCTACTTTCTTTCATATTATAAAGTTTCCATTAAGACATACAAGGTAAAAATAGTCATTTTCCTATCGTAAGATAAAAGCTCTAGTAGTACCAAAAGTGAAAGTATACTTTGGATAAGAAATAGAAAATGAAACTCACAAGCATTTCTTCATGCACTATGAAATTTTTTTTAAATAAACTAATCAAAACAGCAAAAGAAAGACTGAAAGCTGTACTCCACAAATGGAATTTTCCATAAGAATCTCAAAGTAATGCAATTAACTTTAAATAACTATTCCCTGGTGGAGATAATGCATGTGTGTGCATGTTTGCACATGGAAGCCAGGGCTGAGTCAGGAGAGGTTCTCCTCCTTGGACTGCACCAGTGCTGCCTGGGTAAACTCCTGCAACTCCACCTCGATGACTACGGCCAACTGCTGCAGCCCCAACCATCTCTACAAGATCAAAGGCATTTCTTTTTCTCTATGGATGTATCTGAAGCACCCCACTCTCATTATCTCATGGCACACTGAAGTAGATCACACAGATTTACAATGCACAGCTATGGCTGGGAAGGACTCTCAGAGGTACAAAACAGATGCTTAATTTCAGATAAACACCTTACTTTAAGACCTTCCCCCCTCCTTCCACTCATTCTAATTAGCAGGCCTCTCCTTGGAGGTCAGTCCAGAATTTAGTCTTATTTTTCCCATAATTTAAGGATGACCATCCCTGGAGCAAGTGGAAAGACCATTTCCTCTTTGACCTTGGAGTTTGAGCAACCCCTGCCTAAGGATATTTCACGGAGCTCCTGTCTGTCAGGGCCCCTGTTCTGTTCTGCTTTGAAGTCCTCTCTACAGCTTTCCACAAAATCACCACTTAAAGAGTCCCCCAACCCCACCCCAAAAGCCCACTTCATGTCAGAACCTCACAATCTTTTCCTTAAAACCATTTAACTGCTTCACAGTCCCCCTCTTCGAAATCACTATTTGGAGACCACCCCTGTGATCACTCTTCCCTCACTCCCCTCTCCCCCTCACACCAAATACACATCTACTCCTTCCAGAGGAAAAGGGCTATAGTATATAGAACGACGACTGAACCTCATACAGCTTAATTACAACTGCTTTTCCCTTTTGTTCCACCAGGGAAAGGACACTGCCAGACCCACACCATCCAACAGAGAGATTTTTCTTGATGATACTTACCTCAAACTTAGTCTGAAAACAGGAAAATCCAAACAGAGGAGCAAGCAATATACCCACTGTGATCAAGGAAAATAATACAATGATACCAATAATAATAACACAACAATACCCATAAGGCCAGTATTTTCCAAACTTTTGTAGCCTCCATCATACCTGTGAGACCACTGCAATACATGTGGGGTACACTGTTTTTCCTTTACTCAACTGCAGTCATTTACCATTCACTGTCCCCAAAGCATACATGAATGATATGCAGTGACCTACATGTATACATACACATGTGCAGATCAACGCATCCTTCCTATATCCTCCTTCCTTTAACTGTACCATGGTTATCACACACACGCATGCCATCCACACACATTAGTAGTTAAAGGCAACTTAATGAAAAAAGTTTTATTAAGTAGGTAATATACTTTGAAACAAACAGTAAACTAAGGGCCCTGGTCATTTGAAGCAGTTAACATAAAAGAGTTTAGCTAATACCATGGTTAGCCTTTAATGAATATTAATGGCAAGCAGTATTTTGGGGGTATAGTCCTAAACCCTTGAAACTGATGTTACTGAACATGGGTTCTCAAAACACATCCTAGGAAGACTCTTATAGATTAAATACAAAACTGGGTCTTTGCAATCTTTTAAATCAATTCTTGAACTTCTCAAATCCTTATTATAGGCTTTCAAACTATACTGGGTACACTTTTTGTTTCTTTTGAAGAACTTCAGGTTGTCTTTAGGTAGCTGCTCTGTTTCTCATTCATTCATTTATTCCATCAGTTAATAAGCATTTACAGTGCCTACTATTTGTAGGTGCTTACATGAAGGGCTGACTAAGTAAGGAAAGAGGACTAGATATATCAAGTAGTTACTAGAGTCAGGCACTTTAAATATGCCTCACCAAATCTCTATCACTGTTCACTGCTGACCACCTGTCACTCCAGCAGTTTCATATTATAGCCATTCCAATGCCAGCCTTGCTCCTAAGCCTGAAACTTGTGGGCAGGAGCCTCACACTGTCTGCAGTTACATTCACTAGATCCACCATAGTGAGTGACACATACCAAGTGATTATTAAAGGCTGTTAAGTTAATTTGGATCACAGAGAGACAAATGGTCAGATGTGTTTTCAATGGTAAATCCTATATGCCACCCATTTTCTCTTGTTCTTGGCACAGGGCCCAAAATAAGAACAATTTCTAGGACAGGAATATCCAAGGCTGATCACAAGGGACTTGATAAAGAATGCAAGACCATGAGAACTTCACCAAAGACCTAAAACCTGTGGATGGTTCTCAACCTGGAGGGGAAAAAAGCTAAAAGCTATCTGCATGGTACTTCTGATTCATTCTCTAGGAACCACAGGGGCTGTTTATAGTCATTATCTCTCCTCACAGCAAACAGCCCCTCCCCATGAAAGCTTTTCTCATTGTCACTGACAGAAGTGATCGGTAATGTGAAGGCTACAGGAAAATATGAAGAAATGCCTCCTTACTAAAATATCTGGAGAGATCCTGTTTCTGAAAAAAAGAATTTAGGCTCTAAACATCGTTTAGTTCAAAACAAACTCACAGTGCTCAAAAATTTGCATTACAAAAGGATTTTTCACCCCATTGTTTTTCTAGCTTTCTTCCCAGAACAGAAATTTTAGTGACCTTAAATTTCTTCTTTTTAAATTACTTAAATTATCTTTAACTTCATCCACCAATACGCAATCTGACACAACATCGCTTTGGTTCTTTAAGTGCGTCAGAGATGGGCCCTTTTATTCTGGCCTCACTTCCCCAGTGGTTACCTCATACCAGGTAACAGCCTTTTCAACCTAGGCTCCTTTTTGATACTCTGCTTTACTCCAGTCGACCCAGTAGGGGTCTGGGGTTGAAGCCTCAGAACAGCACATCAAAATCACCTGCCTGCAAACTACACATCTGCCTCCCTCTATGATCCTCCCACCCCAAATGAAGGCCACAGTGAACTTCTGTTAGTGAGATCACTCATTAGCACGGGATGAGGAGGCTGGGGACAAAATCAAAAGGCACAACACTCATCTGCCCCAGTGTCTTTGCAATCAACCTCCTGTTTTTCTCCACTCTCTCACACATAATGCCTGCCACCACTGGGAAGATACCACAGCCTCTGATGCAAGCTATACCTTAAATAACCACAGGAACAGGTATTCTCTTCTCTTCAGACAATATAATAAAAAACACCAAGCCTCACATTTTAGTACAAGTGTGCTTCTCAGAAGAGTACATGTACAGTGATGAAAAGCCTTCACTGTTTTCTCTGTACCAACCTTATGTCTCCCACGAAAGACATTTGCAGTAGCTCCTTGGCCTAAAATATCAGACAAAAGCCACAGATGATTGGAAGTGCTCTGCATCTCGACTTGGTCCAGAGATCTTGTTATACTAAGAGAAAAAGAAAAAATTTGCATGCTTGTTTTAAGGGAATAGCACACTTAAAAAACAAATGTTAGCTATTTTTAGTCTCAAGTAAGATCACTCATTATGTGTTTCTATATTGAAGATGTTCAATGTAAAAATCTAAGTTTCTAAGGATATAAAAGGCTAAAGTACTGTGTAGGCTCTGAAAGAACATTAACCAATGACACCTTATATTTGCAATTTAATTCACTGACCACAAGGCTGAAGAAACATCTCTTTCCTTTCTAATTTTGCCTCTGTCAGTGAGAGTAGTATTGGTTACTTCCTTCCTTCAAGTGTTTTGAAAGATTAATCAATGATAAATTATATTTTGAAGTGTCTTAAAGTAATAAGGTAAAACATAACAGACATATAGAAAAAATTACTTTGTTTCCTTTAATGGCAGGTCAACACTAATGAAAAGAACTGTTGTCGCTGTATAACACTTCGCTAACTGAAAATGTCACCTACATAGAGTGGCAATTATAATGGCGACGTGCAAAAATGACTATTTCTGAAAGGTCACTAATTCTTCTGAAATTAAGGACAGTTTCTCCAACTTCCAAGTATATAAATACTCACATACCAAGAGCATACTATCCACCATGTCTTAAAAAATAAACAAGGGGAGGCTGTGCATGTATGGGGATGGGAGATACATTGAAAATCATTGCACCTTCTGCTCAATTTTGCTGTGAACCTAAAACTGCTCTAAAAAATAAAGTCTTTTAAAAAACCCAGCATCATCCTTGTCCTTTAATACTAAAAAGCTACACAACTATAAGGATATTAAAAATATTTGTCAGCTAAGATACCTTAAGTCAGCTATCTGCTCTCCATATGCAGATGTAAAACTAGTTTCACAAGGATTACAGAAAATGTCTCTTCAAACTATCTTCCAGTTACACCATGCTAAAACATGACTCAGCATATCCACAAGGTGTTTGCTATATAAATCTTTCCAAAATTTTGACACAGTATTGGCAGGCACTCAACAAGTATGTTCCTAGTACCCTGGCTTAAATCTACTTCCTTACACTGTCCAAAACGAAAGTTACCATTCGTCCACAGATGAAAATAGATTTAGTGACACGGCATGTGGACAAAGTTTCGGATTTCCAAACTCTACCACTATGTGAATCATTTGTTAAAACAGGTATTATATTCAGCTTTCTAGAGTGAAAGTAGTCGGTCTTTGGTTATGCATTTGGAAGTTACTGGGTAAAACTTGTTTGGAGGCCACGTACTGAAAATACCTGGGAAACTGATTGGAAAATAAACTCGTAAGCCATTCCCCAAAGGACACGTTTGGTAATTTGCAATGTATGTGTGTATACTCAAAACGTCTTCAGCCTCTAGCTTCCGGTAAGTCAACCCCCGCTGTTACCGTCATTAAAACCTTAATGCAACGTCTTTTTAATTGTTTGAAAAAAAAAAATCAGTCCATTTACAAACTGCCGAACTTGTCCACACTCGGAAAGAGGGGCAGTGAGCAGCCAGTTTTAACTCCGGGGAAAGCTGCACCCCGTCCCTATGGGCGGCCAGGGCCCAGGCCCGGCAACCGACACGTACTCATTATTCGAGCCCAACGTCGCTAGACTTTGCCCCGGGAGGGCCCCGGTCGGAAGGCTGGCCTACGGCGCAGTCGCAACGGAGCGGACGGGGCCCGTGCGACCACCCCGCCCCGGCGCCCAGACACCCGGGAGGCGGGGTCCACCAGCCGGGTCGGAGGAGGGGTCGCCCGCGGGTCGCCCGCGCTCCCCCGCTCTGACTCAGCATCCCAGTTTCCCATAGGGGGCGGGAGAGCTCCGCGCGGGCCTCCCACAGGCTCGGCTGCCCGTGCCGCGAGTGACTTGGGCCCTCCGCCCGCGCCCGCCCCCGCCCCACTCACCGCGCCCGGTCTCCGCCGCGCCACCGCCAGCGGGCTCCCGCGGCCTCCTGGAGCCTCAGGACACTTCCGGCTTCGCAAGCCCCGGCCGGGGGCCACGTGATCGACGGCCGGCGCGCGCGTGCGCACGCCCGCCAACCGGCCTGAGCCGAGACGCTGAGGCGGCGGCTGAATCCGGCTCGTAACCTCTATAGCGAGAGGCAGCCGGGCTGCCGGGTGTCTGGAGTCGTACCCGGTCCACACCCTCTGCTTGTGCCCCCCTTACTCTTCGGATGAAGGTGGGGAGCACTGATTCATATTCTCTCAGCTGCAAATCTCGCCTCGTCCCTAAGTCAAAGGCAGAGTGCGGACTGCAGTCATAGTGGGGGACAGACATTGACCTCCTGACTACAAACATTCACCTCATCACAGATGTGCAGAATCCTGGACAGTGAGGGGCTGGCACTAGGGAATGTCGTAGTCCGGAAGGATAGATTTGTTTTCTATTTTAAAGACCACGTTGGCTGCAGTGATTATAGCATCAAAATGACCCAGACGTGGAATTCTCTTCTGAACGGTATCTTGGAAGTGGCAATTATTGGAAAACTTATGGCCTAAAATCAGGTCTTGCAATATGTCGCCAAGATCCCAAGCGTCTATTCCCTGGAGTGATCCCTTCAGTCCATTGACTGCACTGCAGCCTCAACAGGAGGCCAGACTCCAGCTGATCCTAGGACTAAACTTCAGAGACGGAGGAGGTAGGGCAGTTCTTCCCAGATGAGAACTACAGCAACCAGCAATGAAATGGGAAACCATGGCAGAGTGGTTAAGAGCAGAGGCTTTTGAGGGGGTATCCCCTCTCCCTACCAAATACTGACTTTAAGCAATTTTTTGTTTGTTTTGACCTCTCTCAGCCTGTTACGTCATTAAGCACAATGGAGATAACATATGTGTTACTAGACTTTTAAACAATGTTTAAATGATGGAAATCATTCTAACACATCTATTCTGTCCTTCAATTCCGATCATTTCAGTTTTCCTGGATCTAATGAGATGTAGGAAGGGGGACCTGTTTAAGTTCCCTACAACAGTAAAACTCACACAGCTCTTAAGTTGTTGTGGAAGAAAATGTGATTAGTTGAGCCACAAAGGCCTTGATTGACATACTTATGACATAATTAAGTGATGCACGTTTAAATACCACAGTATTTTACTTTCTTAAAGGTCAAGTTGCTTGTGAACCATTTACTGTTAGCACTTATTTTAAGATTTAAGTGGTTAGGCACAGAACTAGACCTGGCATCAGAAAGCCCAGTGGTTCCCTAGTCAAGTCACACAAATACCCATCTTATACCTCAATGATCACCTGTTAGATTCACCGTTGAAGCAATTACTTGGGTGCTTGTTTTTGGTAACTTTGTACAATACAATAATGTAATTCATGATGGAACAGTTTCCTAATTTCTATGGCACTGGGTACTTTGGGTAACTTAAGGGAATGAAGAAGGGAAATTATTGCACATTCTTATATAACACAAAGCTTAATTTCTATTACAGACTCTTAAATTTCCATGTTTAAGCTCTGAACACATGGAAATCTTTTGAAGGGCTTTAAGGAGCTAGGGGAAAATGAAGGTGTTACTTTTACATATATGGAATAATACAGTAACCATAGCTAATACCAAGCCTGCATGTGCAGGTACTTTAATAAGTTCTTTTCATTTAATTTATTGAATTTTTAGTTAAGAGGTAGCTACTATTTTAGAAGGGGAAACTGGGGTAGGGAGAAGTCATTTACCTTGCTCAAGTTTCTAAAACCAGTTATTGGCAGACCTGTTATTTGAAAGCACTTAATGTGGATCAGAAGCCTGGTTTAAGCACACTGCTATATGCACCTTGTTACTATACTTTGAACCATTAGTACTACTTTAATAGATGCAAAGATCTCTCCCACAGTAGAGGGGAACTTATCAACGAAACACTCAGCTTTCAATTATCTTAATTTTAAAAATGTTTTTATTAAAGTAGAATATACATTCCATTGATCTACTTTTACAATCAATTGTTTAGTACCTTTATTCTATGATGTAAGGAAAATATTTAAAATCTCTTCTGGAATTTATCCCAGAAAAAGATTTGTGTGCACAATTCACAATAAGTTCTAGGGTGTTCACAGACCACTGAAGCCTACATGAAACACCTAGGGACCACATGGGCCAGAGGTTAAAGAAAACCAAAAAAACCAGCCCTCCTCTAAATTCTTTTTAGGATTTAAACTTAACTGCAATAATCTTGTTGCTCAGTTTTGTCCCTCCTTTCTTAATTTTCTGATATTACTATTGATACTATTGATTTCCCTTTTGCATAGTCATGAATAAAAACGGGGGGAGGCAGGGGAAGGTACTTCTAGCAACTAAACAGGCAGCTACTACTTATAAGGATGATAAACACGTAAGTATATTCCAACAAAGTAATATTTAAGCAAATTAATAAAAGGAAAAAACTTGATTTTGAATTCTATCAACAGATTCACACAGGCTTTTTCTAGTGTATTTTTAAAAGATTCTGTTTAACAGAACTCACTTGTATGCACCTTTTTAGGAGCATAATAAATCATCCATATGCTTATATGTGTAATAGTTTAAATGCAAAATCAGAGAAAATGAGAATTTTCAAACACAAAGTGTAATTCCAAAGAAGACTCAGTAGATTTCACTACATAAAATTTTATTTTTATAAAAAGTGTGTAACACTGGCACCTACTCTTATATCAGTTACTTTATAAAACCATTCTCTTGTAGAATACACATTGGCATTGAAGCAGTTTAAAGAAATGTAATGGCTATCTACAAAAAGTTAGTTTTGATTTGTTGTATTCCCCCCATACTTTATAAGTCCTCACAAATAAAAGGAAATTATTTTCAAACATTTTATATTCGGCAATTAAAAAAAAGTATACTTTTCCTGCCATGGTCTTTATAAAGGACTTAAAAGTTTCAAGTTAAAAAAAAAAGGTACTAAGCTAACTGCTATATTGTTTAACAGCATTTTTATATAGAACAGTTTGAATTGGCATGCAAGCAACTTCTCTTGCTGTGATCACATACCTGTATTTAGAGAAAATTACACCATTTTACAGAAAAATTCCAATACATATATTGCAATGAGCTCAAAGCAATGTTAAAAAGACCAATGTGAATGGCACACACAAACTGCTTCTTTATAAATTATTAACTGGAATTACGGATCATGATGTAGGCACAGGGAGATCCAGTCCTTAGGGCTTTGCTCTCTGGAAGAACACCTGTAAATAACGTATTGGTACAATGAAAGTACTGATGTCAGAAGATACCACCCTTTACCTGAAGAATGGCTCCAAAGTACTGAGTACTAGTCACTCTTTCGTAAAATACAATAGATATTTTAAACATTTCACGTACTTCACAAATCAACACAATAAGAGACTAAGAACTTTCTCTGCTGGACAGTTTGATGAAGTCTGGAGATAACTTATGTTGACATTAGTTGGGAAACTAGTGAAAATATGGTATTACCTCTAATACTATGAGATTCATGTGGTCAGAAGAAAATATGCTCTTGAAACTTTTTCACTGATTGGCACTACTACCAGTTAATGTTGGGAAATTAAAATTTGAGGACGAAATAAATAAACCAAACCTAAAGATAGCAGCTGTTATCCCTTAAGGAAATATGATTATTTAAAAAATACTTCCAACTCAACATTTGAGACTATGATTAAGCTCAAGGCTGCACTGGACTCTGGTCCAATATTTCATACCCACCTCCACAGTTTGGTACATGTTAAGTGAGCACTAGAAAGCGTAAATGGGTAGGCAGTGAGCTCCCTAAGGTAAGAACTGTATTCATCCTTGTACCCCCCCAGCACCAAGATAAGGCATTCACTGAACAATCTATTGACTAAGGGAAAAGAATAATCACTGTATATGCAAAAGAGACCCTTACAAAGAAGCCATGCTTGAGTTAAGTCTAGAGGAATAGGTAGAATTCAGAGGAGGGTTGCTAACAAGGCAGAATTTTTGAAGACTACCAACACCATTCCTGCAAGAGAAACCAGAAAGGAAGTCTGTAATCAGAGTATGAAAAGAAAAAAAAACCCTGAATGCCAAACTAAGAAACATGAACTTGTTTTTAGTCAGTAACAGGTTTGTGAAGATTATGAAAGGAATGATTTTCAGAGCACTGTTCACTGTTTTCAAACAGATCAGCTTGGTGACACAATGGAGGGTGATCAAAGTGAAAATACATCTACACTAGAGCGGCAGCACAGACAGAAGGGAAGTGCGCGCGCGCGCGCGCGAGAGAGAAGGAAAGTCAGCAAGATGTAAGGGTCAACCAGGCATGAAGAGAGTGGGCACAAAAGGAGGAACCTCACTTTTCTAAATGCAAGAATGATGTTATCACTAAGGTAATCATGCTAACACCAAGAGAAGTCTGGTTTGGGAGGAAAACTCTTTATAAATGTTTTTTGGGTGGATCACTGAAGCCCCAGCCTGCTGCAATGTTCCAAGATCTGCTGTAAAGAAAGCCTCTAAGATCAAGTTACCAATTTTTGGGTCCTTTAATACAGTTTGACTGGCAGTTATTTAACAAAGGTTACCTCCATAGACACTTTGCTTTTCTGGGGAAATGGGAGTGGGGAGGGTTCCCAGTGACAAACAGTCACTCCCAATATTCTCACAAACTCTTTTGTCAGTTAAAGCTGATAAACTACTATGAAAAAAGGGAAAAAATGACAAGGGAACATGTTAGAACCTAAGTCAAAGGATGGTACACTTATTTCCCAGGAAAGCTCCCTATGAATTCTACTGTATACCCTGGGCAAAAGAACAAAGCAACCATTCAATAAGTTACCTGTTACCAAGAATTTTAGCTTTTTTGTAAAGTTCATCCCTGTGACTTATTTATTTTGTCATTGTCAAGTCTGTAACTCTGATCCCCTTCACCTATTCTGCTCATCCCTCCACCCCCTGGAGGGTTATTTTAATTCAGTGATTTTATGAATGCAAAAAGAACCTAAGGATTCTTTCTGTCTTTTTACATTTCAAGTTTCAAAATAGGAAACAATCAAGTAAATCATACCTTCTCTTTTTATATTTTTGGCTCCTTCCTTTCAACTCAAATATGGGCTCAAGTTCTTAGACATTACTTCTTCTAATCCTCTAGTTCCTATTTAACTACATATAGAACTGCAAAAGATATCTGCCATTTTCATACTATGCCTATCCATGTGCCCAGTGTGCTTATCTAACTTTTTACGATCCTTTTTTGGGTAAGAGCTCAGTTGAAAGGTGCTTTTCAGAAAACTCTTAAATATAACATCTGTAACTGCATATTCTTAGAAGCATGTTTAAGAAGGCAGGATTCCAAAATAGCTAATTGGTAAGACTACAGTATGACACAATATTCTGTACATGTACTTTGTTGGCTCTGAGACCTCACATAATCAAATGAAGACATGCAGGTTTTCCAAATACCTACCTTTAAGTAATTTTTAAAAACTTTAGCATCAGGCTGCTGAAGTGCTTGACAAAACTCCTGGGAGGAGAGGGGAGAAGAGATGAGAATCTTTTTGTACTAAATACATCATAATTCAAACCCACAGTATTCTTTTTAAACTGTAATTAAAGATAAAATTAACCATCTTGAAGATTTTAATGTACACAGTAGAGTAGTGGTAATGATACACACACCATTGTGCAACAGATGTCTAGAACTTTTTCACCTTGCAAAACTCAAACTCTATACACATTGAACAACTGCTCCCTTCCCTCTTCCACCAGCCCCTGGCCACCACCATTAGACTTTCTAAGAGTTTGACTATTTGAGATACCTCATTCAAGAGGAATCACACAGTATTTGTCTTCTGTGACTGACTTATTTCATTTAGCATAATGTCCTCAAGGTTCATCCACTTTGTAGCATATGACATGGTTTCCCTTTTTAAGACTAAATAATATTTCATTGTGTGTATATATGCTACATTTTACTTATCCATTCATCTGTCAATGGGCATTCAGGTTGCTTTAAATCTACAATATTCATATTATATTTCTCAAAATCAACTTAACAGTTCCTCACCAAAAAAGGTTTTATGACATTTTCAAATGTAATACTTGCCAGATAGGCTGCTTTCACTTTTGAGAACATGGGACAAGACTGACTCACACCTGGGAAGGCAGAGGAGGACAAAAACTACATTGTTATGGCTTGTCTCACCTGCTAAGAGCTGGTAACTGAACAGAGCCAGACCAAAAAAGAAAAGGAGGCAATTCTCTCCAGCAGAATTCTGCAAGTGTTGCCAGACGGCATATGAAAATGGGAAAACTGGGGATTCTTACCTTTTATAATCAAATTATTAGATAGAAATATAGTAATTTTGCTTTATTTTGCAAATTTGAGAGAATATTAGTTTTCAAAATCAAGTGGTATAGTTCTATTTTTCATGGGCATTAAGATCACATGAGTAATTAGTAACTTATTCATTAAAACATTAGCTTACCTATATAGCAAATTATAACTAAGAAAATTCATTAATACCTCTAAAGTTGAAGATGGTATATCAAGAAATAAGATATCATAGTCATTAAAAGTGAACTGCGATTACTCTTATGAGACCTATTCTATTTTTCTGTAAATTCTTTTGATGCCTCTTATAAAACAGCTAAAAACACACTGTTGATGAAAAAACAATTCTTAGAATCTATGTAAGCAATTCTAACTCTAGTTATAATAAAAACTTTGATATGTCATTAGATATGTGTTATTTATTACATCAGAAATCTGGATAACTATATGCCAAGAAAATAACCAAATGCCATTATAAAAATGACTTTGTAAAAACATAGCTTTCCAGCCACTTATCTCAAAATAGTTTCAGATGTACAAATTAAGCATTGATAAGCTTGGCATATTTATAGAAAATGAGCTACCTAGCACAAACCTTCAAAACCAGAGTTTTGTGTGCTGTGTTCCCCTTTGGCAGTTGTGAGGAGCCTACTGTACTCCTTTTAGAATGTTTTTAAAAATGCATTTATAGCACATGGGATTAAAAGGAAACTAATCATAATGAATTATAGTTATCAAAAATATCTCTGATGTAGAATTAAGACTTACTCAAATAACAAGGTCTAGAGTGGTATATCTTAATAACTCGTAATTTCAAAATATTGAAATGTAACCCATTTTTTTAGATCTCTGGAACTACTTATATGAGATGAAAATATCTGTGATTTCTATTTGTGATGAAGCCACAAACACTTGTGAGTACTACTGTGATGATTTGTCACCTTCATGATGGTAGGAAATTAAACTTCTGGTTAAAGATAAACTGTACAATTTTTTTTCCCCATTCAATCTCACACACCTTTTTTGTTTGGACTCCTGATATCCTACACATAGTGAAACATCAAATTGAGTACAGTCTGGCTTTCTGGAATCAAGATTTAGATTGAATCACATAGTCCTATTTAATTATATTAAAAGGAAAACCTGCTAGTGCAGCTCTTACTTGAATTATTTCTGGAGCTACTTGCAAGGAAGGCAGATATTCTTGTTGAAGATACTGAACACATTCTGGGCCCTAGAAATAACAAAGTAATAAGATAATAGCAATAAAAGCACACCTCCCTTTTTCATGTTCAACAAACTAGGGAACTGGAAGTTAGTAGCCAGGTGAAGAGACCAAGACCCAGAAACACAGAGTGATTTGTCAGGTCTGCTGTTGATTAAATCAGTACTGAAAAGCGCTAACTTCTAAAACCACTGCTTCATCGCCATCTCCAAGTATTTCTAGATGCTAAAATCTATAATAATAGTTTTCAGAGGGGAGGGTTGGGTAAACTTGGTAGAGGGAAGGGAGAATTCTACAAACTAATCCCTGACCCATACCCATCCTCAGCAGTTGCAAAGGAACTTAGGATACAATTTGAAAATGTTTTTCTTACAACAAAATGCTTCTCAGAGTGGCCTTAAGCAAATGTAATAAACTCAATATTTAAAGAAAAAAAAAACTAATTTAACTTTCAAACTTGAGTCTGATTTAAAGGTTTTAATATGTTCACGACCTCAACCTAGTCCAACAGAAAGGAAGTTATCAAAATGAAACCAATCCATCTCTCCTCCCGCCTTAACACCTGGATTGCCTGTTTAATGCTACTGGCTCCTGAATCAAAGGACTTCTTTAGGTTTCCTCCTCTACCTGAATTCCCGGCCCTCTAACCCAATGGATAACCTAATGCTCATCACCTCATAAAACCCCACTGTTAACACTCACAAATCAAGTGTAGTTTGTTTTTTTTTAAATCAGGAACAGTAAATGTGTACTTTTAAGAAGTCAATCAAGGGAATAAATGAGAAAATAAATAATGAAGCAAAACATTTCAAATAGAGTATTTCATTTGATTCATTTCTGTATGTGTCTAAATTAGAGTTTGTAGGGACAAGACAAATACTTCTGAATTGTACATTCCTTTCTCTGTTTCTTTTCATTTGTCATCTTCTGTGCTTCTGTAGCACTCAACCCATCATCTCTTCTCTTGTCTCTTTCCTTAGCTTTCATACCTTTGGTTCTACTTCTAGCTCCCTCTTGACTCTTGCTTTTTTAGTCTCCTGACTTTAGCTTGCTGAACTAGTCTTAGAAAGTCTCATGCATTCCTACCACTTCACCTTCTTTAACTACACACTGAGGACTCCGAACTCAGTATTTATTTCTAACTGCTTTAGACTCATATTCCTCACTGCTTTATGAACATCTGTTTCCACCGTGCTATCCTAAGTTACAACCCCACCACCTACTAACTTCCGAACTTTTCATATAAGGCTTTTTACTACCTAGTCCCATTTTACTATTTAGCTTTTACTTCTTTATTTAGCTAAACAGGATAATTCTATTATTTCCTACCAAATGCACTATACAAAGTCTGATACGTTTTCATACATGCTTAACTGCCCAGAACACAAGCTCCTCCCCTTGCCAGTACAATTAATCTACGTCTGTCTCAAAGCCTGTGAAGAAACAACAAAAAAAAAAACCTACCTCTTTCCTATGGCTTTCTTCAACCGCTATCATAGGCAAAACTGCTCATTCATGTTTAGTCCATTTAATTCAGATGTATTAATTTAATATATTTCTATTCAAGGACTTATTTAACCCACTGACTTATTTATGCATTGGTCTTCCCTGATTCTAAGCTCTAAAATTATTGGGGACCTTTAAAATTCATTTTTATACAGCTCCCCTTCTGCCCCCAAATACATATTCTTCACTTTAGCAAATAGCAGACATGAAGAAAATGCTGAGTGGGGGGCTCGTGCTTTTTTTGTAGGGCAAGGGGAGCTGCTGCTGTGTGGGAATGCCAGACGTGTACTGGCATCCTGGCTTTGAGTGAAGTTGGAGATAGCGATTTTGGTTAACAAACAAAAAGCCCTGATTTTTAAATGTTGGTAATCATTTCAAGTTATTTAAAAATACTGTATAAGGTAAACAACAATCATTTCAACAAGTTATTTAAACAATATCGCATAAGGCAAACAACATACCAGGTATGTTGGTATGATTGAGCCCAGAATCACTTATGATTTATGCAAATGATTAGCCTGACAAGGAGAACAGAACATTCTAAAATAGTGAGGTGCTCTAACCATTTGTACTATTAAGAAGCTGGAGAAATCTGGTTGTGAAGAGCCTACTAGACTGTGAAACTTGAATCTTGAAATTCTCGTTAAGATCTTTCACATTGTTTGTCAAACCAAAACACACACATTTTAACCTTCTTACCCAAAACATAAAAGGACAATAACAGATACTACTACTTCAAGTCCTCTCTCACATCTAAAAGTCAGAACTAAAGGTTAATTAACATTTATAAAAGATACAGCAGCAAAACAAATCACACACATTTAAAGCCTAACAAGTATACAGGTTACACTTGTTAGAGTGTAATAAGCAGCGATGAGCTGAAGGGCACAAGGGACAAAGCTTACCCGTTTCAGATGAATTGTTTTCAGTGTCACGGCACACTCAGACAAAGCCTATGAAAAACAATTTTAAGATTTCTTCATATAATCAAATCTTGATGACTGATCCAACTTTTCTATTTATTTCCCTGGCCACTGTTCATTATTACCTCCAAAGAAGGTATGGAGAAAGAAAAGGTCACAGGCAGATGGAGTAAGTGGGCTGAACAGGAAAAGAAAAATACAGATACTGTCTTAACGTAGTATAATTATGAAATCCAGCTTTTACTAGGTGGTGGGGAAGCTGGCAAAGGGCAACTGCTTGACATTAAGTATTCTGAAGATGACATCGTCAGAGAAACTACCATTCAAGGAAGACAAAGTTACTCTTCATGGTCAGAAAACCATTCAGCCCAAGTTTCAGAATTAAAGTAGTAGTAGGAAACTAGTAACTCAATCAAGTTTTAAAGACTATTTGCATCTTACATTCTTTTGTGGTCCTCCATAAAGAGTCTTGGTTGTTAAAGTTGGAGCTGGATTTTACATATTTAACTTCAGTATTGGGATTCAATAAGAATCCACAAAAGATCCAGAAGACATATTGGCCTTTTAAAAATGAATCCCAATTTGAAATTATTTAATGAAACCTAATATAATCAACTTGGCATTAAAGAAAGTGTTGAGTTAGAGCCCATGAGATCTATACAGGTAAACAAAAATTCCTAGGTACTTACCAATACTGTTTGTGCATCTGCCAGGTCAAAGGTTTGTTTCAGAGGTGCTAGGAAACATGCAGGGACAATGTGCTTATAAACAAAATCAGCAAATCCCACTGGTCCATCTTTACCTCCTGCCAAGAGAATGCAAATTTTCGTCTTGTGTAAAAAAAAAGTTAATTACTACTGGGGAAAATCAACTCTGAGTGCCTGTCTGTATTACAGCTGGGTTCCATTTTCATGTCTAAGAGTCTTACGAAACAGGCTGGGGAATGAAGTCCAAAAAAAAATCTTACCCCAGAGTTCTACCAACTTAGAGAGGATGATAAAACATGTTTTCTGTGCAATTGGATCTGGATATTCAGCCGCTCCTTGGATAACAGTAACTAGCACTCGTTCTACATTCTCAGCACCTCAAGAGAGAAAAAAACTTAAGTATAACTTCAAAAAGAATTAGAATGGCAACCTAAAGTATTCATTTTATATACAGTAACAAGGCAAAAGCATTTATAGAGTTGATAAGATCTCTCACTTTTTATTAACTCAGCTCCTAAATTTTAGGCATATTAACATTGAAAAATCACTACTCCCTTGTTACCTCACCTTCAGGATTTCTTATATAACAAAACTATGTGGATCTAAACAGTCTTATTTATTCTAAATTTCAAAATGGCAAACAGGCTAGTAACACTCCATTGTCAGGTCAGTTCTGGCAAGCAGCCATATGCTTTTTGCACTACTAAAGAACCAATTAGAGAATGCTGCCTTAGGAACAAAGGGGATTGAATACAAATTAATAGTAAGGTCCTCTACAGGAAACTCACTCCTACCCTGATAACAGTAACTGTCAATCCTTGGGGTCAACACACAACCACTTGGAAACCTTAGTGTTTGCTGCAGCTAGCTCTTGCTCATAGCAACATATAACGGTGGTAGGGACTGAGGCACACAATTTAGACTTCATGTGCAGCCCTACCTTGATTTGCTATGACTTCGCTCATTCCACTGCCTGTGACTGTTTGCAGGAAAGCAAAGTAACTCCTCCGCAACATCTGCTTCTCCAAAGCAGCAGATTGGTCGTTTTCCTCTGCTGGTCGGAGCAACACTTCAAAAATTGCATGAAGCAAAGGCATGAACATCTGCTGTAAGAACGGGGATACCTGTATCTGAACATAAGAAACAACTATTACTACTTCAGAAATGAGTAGGAAAATTATTAGTATGGAACTTAGAAAAACCAGGTTTAACATAAAGCCTATCTCCAGAGTGTCTATGTAAGATATAGTTTTACATACATTATTAAGTTAGCAAATACCAATGTTAAGACAAAATCCACATAGTATGAACATTATTGGAAGTCTCAAGACCATGAAGTTCGACAGTTTAAAGTAACAGGGAGTCAGACATTTCACAATTAAGTACTGCCATGAGTATTTTCAAATTTAAATTCTCAAGAAATGGATTACATTGCTAAATTATAAATGACCTTATATGATTGGGCTCTAAGATTTTACTTGCCCTTAGGCAAACAGCTTAACTTCTCTGGGTCTCAGTTTCCTCATCTATAAAATACAATTCTTATCTCCTACGGTTGTTAACAAGGTTCAAATCAATTAATGTACAAAGAAATGCTCAGAACAGATTTTGAACACAGAAAGCAAGCACTGTATAAATGTTAGCTATTTTTATTAGCTTATTTGGGCTTAAATTTCCTTGTACATAAAACTGACTTTAGTACACTGAATTACTTTCAAACTTCTGTGTGAGCACCCAAATTACAATGCTTTTTATTTACTTCTTTGGACATTCAGTACTCAATGTTGTTTTTATTTGCTTTCTTAAAACAGCAGACTAATAGTTTTTCTGCACAGAGCAGATAAGGTTTGTTTTTACTGAACATCTATTAAGCATGTCCTATGTGTCAGCCAGTGTATTAGATACTGGGGATGATAAAAATAGATATGATCCATGTCCTCAAGTAACTCCTATCTAAAACTACAAACCAAGGGGCAAATGCCAAAACGTATCTGAAGATAAATACACCCCATCTTTCAGTCAGGAGATTCTCTGAGCTCTGAAAGTCTGTGGTACCTTAAATTTGGCTGTAATCTGGTTGATAAGAGGAATGAATTCCTGGAGGTCTTTTGCTTCACAATCTTTGAGCATATGTTCTGAGGCAGATGGAATGAATGGAAGAACTTCCTCCTCCAGGCAAATAATCATTCGATGAAGAAAAGTGCGAACTCCACTTCTGAGAATATCCTTTTGTAAGGGACAACTGAGGGCTGGCAAGAATGTCTGTAAACAGTCCAGATAAACTTCGGAACAGCCACATTGTTTCACAGTCTGCTTGTTGCTGAAAGCTTTGCTTGTTCGACTACATAAGCAAAAGTCAGGCAACTAGTTAAAACCTTAACCTTTGCAAGTTTTATGGAACAATAAAAAATAATACAGAGCAAATTACGAAACTGACAAGACTAAAAAGTCAATTCTTTATTTTCCATGTCACAACTACTTTCATATTTAGCTAATATGGTTATTTGTACACTATTGCTTCCAGTTACCCTTCCAGAAAGGGCTCAAATTAAATTAACAATATGTAATTGATAAAATCCTTCTAATGTGAGTCAACCTAAATGTTTTACTAAAATCCTGATAAAGTATGCAGAAAATAAAAGAAAAAAGCCATTTACTGTGACTTGGCTATGCTAGATAACATGCAAACTACCCATTTAAATTTAAAGTCTTTAGAAATCAAGTTATTTATACAACCTCTCTAATATTAGCTTTTGCACTGAAGTACTTTGTAGAGTGATTTCTCTATATAGCGTCTAGTTAACAATCACTACAATTTTCATGCTTTCATTGTTTACCAATAAAAGTGATGGGTAGAGAGAAAGAACTGGCAGTTGGGGTGGTCTTCAGGACATAATGCAACAGCTAAACAGAAGCCTTAGCACTTTCTCTTTAAGGTGCTAAGACAGATCCAATATCATTGGTATATAGTAAGGCACTTATATTAATCCCTTTAAATACATGATCAATTTATGCCAAAGATGTCACAAGGGATAAGGATTTTGATAGCTGTCAAGCCAGAAATGCAGAATGTTATGTGATCTGTTCCCTTCTTCAGTTAAATTTTCTAATTCACTCAGTTTAGAGAAGAAACCTTTAGACAATTCCCCAGGCAATCCAGTTCTGGAAACCTGGATATGTGTGCCCCACTCTAAAAGAGCCAAGTAAATAGTTCTGTGGGTGCAGACACTCACTTTACAATTTTAACTGCAATCACACTCACCTGGCAAATCCAACAGCATGGTTCAGACAGTCTGCTAGAGATGCCTGTCTTTCTTCGTCTTGTGCCAGCATCAATTTTTCTAACAGAATTTTAAACTTCTCCATTAGTGGAGTTAACAGATTCCTCATTAATGCTTGCTTCCGTTCGGCTGGATATTCACTATTAACAATCAGCACTCCAGCTGTCTCATAAATAAAGAGTTGATCATCGCTGCTCAACAAAGACTGGTAACCATTTTCCTAGAATGAAACTTAGTTTTATCAATGTTACTCTTTGTTCTGTTCCTCATTTAAGTAGAATAAGTGCAACAGAGACAAGAGATATAAGCTATCACACATCAACACATTATTAAAGGGTAGATCAAGTACTTATAAAAAAAAACTTTCTCCCAGCACAATATAATAGAAAGAAGATTGAATCAGGTATCAAAAAATCATGGGTCTAGGACAAAGGGGCATAGGAATTCACAATCACAATATAAGTTGGTCACAGGAATGGTAGTACAGCATGGAGAATATAGTAGATTCTATAACATCTTTCGACAGTAACTGTACTCGAGGGGGTGAAGATTTAATAAAACGGGTAACTGTTGAACCAAATTACATCTGAAACCAAATTAAAGAGTCTATCAACGATACTTCAATTAAAAAAAATGGGTTTAAGTCTACCCCTGATGACTTTGCAAACAGTCATACAATTGTTAGTCTTCTAACTTGTTTTCTTTTATGAAAATCTTATTAGTAAGATTATGATGCTATGGATGGAGCTAGAGGGTATTATGCTCAGTGAAATAAGCCAGGCAGAGAAAGACAAGTATCAAATGATTTCACTTATCTGTGGGGTATAAGAACAAAGAAAAAAGTGAAGGAACAAAACGGCAGCAGACTCACAGAACCCAAGAATAAAATAACAATTACCAATGGGAAAGGGACCGGGGAGGGTGGGTGGAAAGGGAGGGATAAGGGAGAAAATGGGGCATTACGATTAGCACACATAATGTAGCAGTGGGGGGACAAGGGAAAGGCAGTATATACAGAGAAGACAAGTAATGATTCTATAGATGGACAGTGACTGTAATGGGGCATGTGGGGGGCACTTGATAATGGGGGGAGTCTAGTAACCATAATGTTGTTCAAGTAATTGTACATTAATGGTATCAAAATAAAAAAAATTAAAAAAAAGATTATGATGCTAAAAACAAAGTGTACAAAAGTGATTTGAATGTGGGTACAAAGGCTATACCGTTAATATTTTGAAGAGTTGAGTAACAACAAAAGCATACATCATACACGTTTTTTTTAATTAAGGCTATCATTGATATACAATCTCATGAAGGTTTCACATGAGCAACATTGCAGTTTCAACATCCACCCACATCATCAAGTCTCCCCCAACACCACACTGCAGTCACTATCCATCAGCGTAGTGAGATGCTATAGTTATTACTTGTCTTCTCTGTGCTGTACTGCCTTCCCCACGACTCACCTATACTGAGTGCTAATTATAATGCCGCTTAATCCCCTTTTCCCTCTCTCCCCACCCACCCTTCCCAACCCTTTCCCTTCATACACAATAGTTCGTCCCATATACTGGTCAGTTTTTATTGAGTTTTTTTCTTTTTTTACATTTATGCATTAAACAGAGGTCAAGAGGTGGGGGGAAATATCAGAGCCCTATCTAGGTCCAACACTAAAGCTCCCTGTTAAAAATCATAAAAAAACCTAGTCTTAACACACAAAAATTATATGGTCATTTTATTATAAAAGAATTCTTCATCCCTTAAAAGACAAATGTCCTTACTTAAAAGTTAACTAAAGCATTTATTTAGTATTGCTAGGACTAATCATACTCTAGGAGTTGAGAACACAAAGGTAAAATAGCTATATAAATACAAGGTACTTCAAAAAATGAATACTCATAACCCTATTTAGCAGCCAACATTTGGTAAAATCAACTTGAATATACTAAAGGTATTTATTTAGTTTTTTTAATACACCAAAAAAAGGACTGCAGGTATAGTACAAGTTCTTGTTCATATGAACTATATGAAAAACTTCCAATATCTATAAGGTAATAATAATTATGGCTAAATTGGGCTCTCTGAATGCCTAAGTCTTACAGGTCAGTGTGAACTGCCAAGGAAAACTGGCATTAGATGAGTGAAGTACTTAAATATAAAGGTTTTTGTAATAGGTAGGCAAAGATAATTTAACCATATAAACCACCAGTAATCATTTATTCAGTGAAATTACATAACATTTATACTGTAAATATTGACATTTATTTAGAAGAAACAAAGTATTATTTTAGGTTTCATACTTTAAGTGGTAGCTCTTATAATAACTTATCAAAATAGAAAAAAAATGAGTCAATGTCAATACTCTACACAAAACTACATATAAATCAAAATACACTTACAAAGTATCTTATCCTGTCTTTTCAGTGAAATGGACACCAAAATATTCAGATCAACCAGCATTTACTTTTATCCCAAGGCTGAAGTTACAGAAAAACTTCAATCTAATACTAGCAGTGACTGAGAATGGCTAATATGATCATAGTATTAAGTAGAGAAGAATTTAGAAAATGATTTTTTCCTTGTCCATAAAATAACATTAAGAAACAAAGCAGACCATCTCACACTGCCAAATTTGTCAACTTGTTCCCATTCTATTTCTGTTACTATACTTTGTTTACTGTATTTCAACAGAGTTTTGGTAAGAGAATAAACTAATAACTCTTACACACGTTGCACTGCCCCAGTTGAAAAAAGAAAAGTTCACAAAGGCAGTAGCACTAACAGCTAAAGGCAGGGGCCGCCTTACTGACATCTGGGGATAACCTGTAACTTGGGGATAAATACTTACAGGTGGAGAAAGCTCTAATAAATCTTGTATTCTATTCAGAATATCCTCAATGAAAGGATTCATTTGTTTGCTGAAAACGGAAAAAGGAAAACCACAATTATATAAATAATAATGCTTGATAAACTTTGGAGTCAGACTATCAGGGTCTGTCAGTTATGGGAATGTGACAGTGGGCAAAGTATTTAGCATCTCCATGCTTAAGTTTATCTAAAAAATGTAGAATAACTGTCTACTTCCTTAGTAGTTACATCACTTGTTAACCTATTAGAGTGCATTTATTTGTATTGCAGGTTTAATTCATTATTATTTGTACTCTGGACTAAAGATTTACCTGCTATTTCTGTTCAATTGAGAAGTATTTAGAGCCCGCAGTGCAAGCTACTTTAAAAAGTTACCACTTGTAACTCCTTATCTGCGACAATCAGACTTTTCTGTGTATTATGTAATTAAAAAAATAAATGAACTTAATTTTAGAGCTGAAGTAAGACTAAGGTGTATTACCAGCAATTGTATAATTGTAGGTACCTATGCTTTGGAGTAGGACAGTTGGGTTTATAGGTAAGCGCTAACATTTTGCCATCTGTGACCTTGGACATGTTTTAAAATTTCCTTGAGATTCAATTTCTTTATCTGTAAAAGGAAGATAGAAATAGTACTATCTCAAAAATTTTATTCTAAAGTTCTTGCTCATTAGAACAGCTCCATTATTTTTTCACTGTTTAATGTTATAAGTAAATATTGTAAGAATAAAATTTTTGTTAGTAAAGTAAAATAAATAACTAAAAACAATGCTTGAAAAATTGCTAAAATATCAAACTCTCTTTAAGGCAGAACTAAAAAAAAGCTCAGTTCTAAAATAGTCACATGTGACTAATACTAGCTATGATTTCAAAAGTCACACAACCTTATAAGCCTAAAAACAAGTAATTTTCATACCAAAAATTGTGCTAGTAAAGAATACAAAACAGATTAGATTAAAAATGTATTTCTTAGGAATGTATTTAGAATTTCAAAGTATCCATATAGTGATCCACAGCAATGAAATTACTGGTTAAATAAATAATGTCATTAGAGATGACAGGCATTACATATAAAAGTATGCAAACTACTTTTCAGTGATGAATAAAAGTACCCAGGCTAATGAGCAGGAAAAGAAATCATAAAACAATGATACAAAAAAATGACAGGGCAAAAAGACCCAAATCTACCACAGGCTCTTAGAAAATAATTTATATATCTTATTTAGTAATCTTAAAAAACAAGAATTAAATACAATAGGTGATATTTTGTACTTACTTGAGAGATTTGACAAATCTAGAAAACAGGTAAGCGGTTCTGCTCCGTACTTTTGCGCTAGAATGCCGCAGACCCCTGTGATCTAAGAAGGCCATCTAATAAAAAGAGACACCTTTACCATTTTTGCACTTATTCAAGGCTTTAAAAACTCCTATTGTTACAATACACTTCTGTTTATATACATTTTACTTCTTAGCTCCTATATGGCAGGAACAGAGAACATATGACAAGTAATCCTGAATGACATACAACAGGCCCTTAGGATTTGTTTTCAATTAGATTAGACAGAAACTGTCCATTTTAAAGAAATGTGTTGAAGAGTTTTTGAGAGCTTCTGGATCTGGAAAAAGTTACACAAGATAGGAAGATAGAATACTATCTGCTCTTAGTGGAAAAAATACTTGGGAAAAAACAAAAATTGAGAATAAAAATGGACACTTACTAGTACACAAGGAATGTGCTGAGGTTCAACTGTGAAAAACTTTTCGTATCTAACAACAGTTTCAAAAAACTCCAATGTCACAGATGTATGCTGGTAAGAACTCACTCCTGATGTTACCAACTGGAGCAGGAAAAAGGTAAGACATCTATCCTTATTTATTGTAACAATCAAAATGCCCCAGTATTAAGAGATACTAAGTTCTAACAATTAAGGAACTCCCACTATACAGTTTATAGTGAAAATAAAAAATTATGTTCAAAATAAATTATCTTCAGTATACTTACAGTTCGCATCATATCCTGCAAAGCACTAGCTTTTGAAACATCACCTGAGAAGTGAGCACCATGAGATACTGGAAGAGCTTCTGCCAACATATACAGCAATCTTATTGCTACTTCAACTTCCATAAACCGTGTAGTCTGCCAGTTCCTGCCAAGGTATACTTGTGTCAGTGAGCTCTGAACATCAACTTTTTATACAACTAGTGATAGATACACAGGATACCAAGACACCAACAAAAACTTCAGTTATTAGAAAGTTAATAGCAACTGTTAATTTTGCCAGGCAACAAAATCTGTATCACAAAAGTAAAATTGATGCAATCCATTTTATTGTTTATGTTTCCAAGATCAGTGCTTTCCTGAATCAAGATAAATGAAGGAGACAATGTAAGTGCATTGTTTGAAAGACACAAAGAGTATCTTAATAAGTAACACAAATTAATAACTTGTGTCTAAATCACTTATCCTAGACAATCATCAGGGAGAAAAGAGGTGGAGTTGTTACAAAAACATTAACAAACTTACTGTAGTGTAGAGCTAAAAACTCTGCGAACAGAAGCCAGCAGTAACTCTGGTGAGACTTGAGCAAGCCTGTCCAACAATAACTTCAGTTGTTTTCTGTATTCTACAAACATGGCTTCATCTTCACCCTAAAATATATTTCAAAATTCTCATTTAAAGACCTTAAAGTTCATGTAAATGGTTAGCTCTCATAGAGTTTTCTGCATTTACAAGTTTAGTACATTTTCACTGATTTTTATTTATATGGAAAAACTTACTATGTTTTGTAGGCTTTCCTCTCCTGCACACAAAAAGTTATTTCTGAACATAGTTCTGGAACTCAAAAGCCCAGAGCCAGAAAAAGATAGGGAGGAAGTTAAGGACAAGAGTCTAGAGGCAGAATGGATTCATATTGGGCTTTTATAAGACTATCAACACCTTCTTTATACTCCTCGTATCTTGTAATAATAACCTATGTTTTAAGATATTCTATATAATGAGCCTAGCACTCCCTAAAGCATGCAGTATGTTGGTTGTCACCTTATAGTCTGTTTTTTTATGCCCGAGGTGGGAACAAAACACTTCAGCACACAGCTCAATAGTACATGCCATAACTGAATTGCTAGAAAGCACCTGATGACCCTTGTGTTTAATGGAAGATGATCACTGGCAACTAGGGGTGAGACTTCCACTAGAACAAGCCCAGACGGTTAGGACCTCATTCTACTTCCCCACATACACCTGTGATCTAAGGTCTATGGACTGAACCTCAACTCATCATCTGTATTAAATACAAAGTGAACTATGATTACCAATAATTATGTCAGTATTTTATGATGTTCAATGTTACCTAGTGTTTTAAAAAGGGACAAAATCACCAAAAATGAATTATAAAGCTTCCATTAATTTCACCTAAGGACAAACAAGGTCAATATAAACAAGACTGATTGTTTAAGTACTTTATGTCTCAAAGCACTCTAAAATCTTTAAAACTTGATTAATTTGATGTAAGTAAACAATTAAAACTGATTTCTCCTCAACACAAAATTCTTACCTCATTTTCAAAGTTATATTCTTCATCGTAAGTTAGTTTTTTCATAACGGCCAACATGATTGCCTAAAATTAAGAATAAAGTACTGATTGTCAGTCTCTTTTAAATTGACACCTGAAGTTAAGAAAGCTATATTTCAAGGCAAACTGCAGACACAGATTCTACTATTGGTTTAAAAGAAGCAGAAAGAAATCAGTTACCTCCACATTAGCTTTCTGCTGATCCGAGAGCACTGTGAGCTGTTAAAAAGTAAGCAATAATTTATCAGATTTCCTGAAGTTATACTTGCTTATCAGAATATTCTTTAAATCGATCAAGATCTTTTAAAACACGCATACAACTTTCTGGGGGGCAGTTTGGTAGCACCTTTCTATATTTAAAATGTACTTAATCTAAAACCTAGCAATTCCCCTCTCCTAAATAACTTACATGTAGGCAAAGACATGTAGATGAATTTGATTTTTAAATATACTTGTAATGTATTCAGCAAAGAAGTAGGTTGTAGGACAGTGAAGTATGATTCACTGTATTTTTAAATAAGGCAAAAAAAGCCTAGAAATTCATTAATAGTTTATACACAGTGGGATCACCAATAGTGAGTTTAACTTTCTTCATTACTTTCCACATTGTCTAAAATTTTTTTCAAGTATGCATGCAGATGTGTTATGTTTATAACAATACAGAAGCTAAATTTAGTGTGGAATGAAATTACTTTAAGCTTGACTTCATTCCACTAATCCAACGTGAACAAAATAGGAATGGCTCTTTTATCTAATATCACATTGAGCCTACTAATTCTTTTAAAAGGCTACTTGCTATAAAATGCAGAATAATACCATCTACATTTAAGTTCTTATTAGAAGCAACTCTCTAGGGTGAAATCTTTAATTGTAAAAATTATTTATAAGAAATGATTATAATTAAAATAAAGAACTTTATTTAGCAAAATTTCTACTGTATGTAGAAATAAACAGATTGAAAATGACAAAATAACCTAAAGCTAAAGAAATTCTGAAACTACTGAATTTTAGAACCTGGCCATTCCTGTTTTCTGGCTAAGTTTAAAGGGGAAAAAAAAAGAAATACATTGTTTAACAGTAAATACTGTTAGGTACTAAAATTTGGGTATTTTCTCATTTTCATTTTTCCTGTATTTTCCAATTCTCTATGGCTCTTCTATATCTTCTGGGTAAAAAGAATAAAATGATGACTCACCTGCTTCAAGATATGAAGATAATCATAACAAAATCCAATAATGTTAGAAGAGATGTCATCATCCTCATGAATTAGTAGCTGTAACATCAGTGCCACTTTCGTTTCAATAGCTTGTAGTGCCTCCTGAGCATTCTTGATATCACCATTCTTAATTAATTTAGTCCAGCTAACTATCAATGACTGTCCCATTCCATTTACCAGTTTAGAAAATCTGGCCAGGAAGTCTACATCTTCTTCCTATAAACCAGGACAGACCTCAATTTAAAACCACCCACTGAGGAATCAGAGGGAAAACTCTAACTTCAGTTGGAATTCAAGTGCCAGTTATAGGATTCAGTTTCAAACTAACATTAGACATTTAACAATTCACCATCTTGACTAAGACATTTTTAGAATTTGTAATTCTTCTACTATTATTATCCACTCATCCTCTATAAAGCCAACTGTTTGTAATTATTATACTACTGTAGGTAGACATGGCCAACTCCATAAAAACATAAACAAAGAGATCTGTGGTTTTAGAACCTTCTCTATCAGCTGCTGAGTTTAGTAAATATGCTGTACTAAAGTTAATGCTGTCATATTACAATATGTGTAACAATCTACAGTATTCCTTTCTGAACCTATTTAATTTGAGTCTTAACTATGCTGCAAAGAGACAGAACTGCTACTACAATTACCTGCCTATGGTTTTATTAGTGTTAGAAACACTCAAACTTAGATTATTTTCATCAATTATCCTTATGATACTCTATTAAAAAAAAAATGTTAGCTTCAACATTTTAGGTCTTTTACCAGACTAAGTAAGATAATTATTAGCAATGTAAGAAAACTACTAATTGTCTAACAGCAAGGAAAACACTAGAGCTGTATTACTGATGTATCAGCAAAATGAAGATTTCTCAGGAATTTCTTATCTCTATCACTGGTAAAATTAAAATAGAAACCTTCAAAGTCTGTTTCTAAATTAATGATTTACCACACTCAGAGCCCTCACTCTGTTGCGGGTAAGCTCTAACTCAAATTAGTAATGATTCAAAAATAAAATGGAAATGTAACATTTACAATTGAGTCTAATTTTGGCCAAAATGCACTACCATGTAAATAGTATCGTCCCATGATACTTAAAGTATGGCTTGTGGTCCAGCACTACAGCATCACCTAGGAGCTTATCAGAAATGCCTAATTGCAGGCACCCCAGATCCTCAAGTTTAAAAACTGGTATAATCTACTGTCTAAGGCAAATGCTAGAAGTAACACTGTAGCTTTCTGGATACAGCATTTCACTATTTAAATTTCAAAGACAGCTTCCAACATTAAAAGGACCCCTCACACCCAAAAAACATAAAGAAAAAGAAAGCCTATTTAAATCACTACCTATCCTAGTTTGTTCTAACAACTTTCAAAACTTTATACATAAATTTACTGACCTGGTCAATGCTGAAAAACCCAGCAGACTGTAATACTTGACACAAAGATTCTACTAATTTCATTTTATCAACAGGATCCATTCCTTTATTTACAATTTCAAATAAACAGTCACATGCTTCTTCCCGTAGAACTTCTATTGACATATGACCTAGCAGCATATTTATAAACCTGATAATGAGGGAATAAAACTGTTATAACACTACCAAATTCATGAGTTTTACATACTGTATTTTGAGGGTTATATATTTTTACTTACTCATTTTTATTAAGGTATTGATACACACACTTACGAATACTTCACATGAAAAACAATGTGGTTACTACATTCACCCATATTATCAAGTCCCCACCCATACCCCATTGCAGTCAGTCCATTAGTGTAGTAAGATGCCACAGATCCACTATTTGCCTTCTCTGTGCTACACTGTCTTCCCATGACCTTGAGGGTTATACTTAAAATATATAGGGGTACTTACCTATCATTGGCTATAAGGGATAAGTCTATCCAAGAGACATAAGCTCCAACTACTTCAAGGCACTGACACGTCACTTCTGAATTAGTATACTGATAATTTTGTAAGATTTGGTACCATGATTCCACCAAGTTTGGAATGCACTGCTCCCTCATGGTATCTTTTATTAGAGTATTCCTTCGAGCCTCCTAAAAACCAAAAACCTTAATTGCAATCAAAGTATATTTCCTCACAAAAAGACTGACATCTGAATAGTTGCACATAGTAATTTCTCCTCCACTAAACTTCCAGATTTGTTCCCACACTCCCTGCTAAGATTTCCTCTTTATCAGTTCTAAAGTCATATCCTGTGGTTCTGTTTCCTTTCTCCATTCTGTTCCTCGATGATGGATTTAATATATTTTTAAACACAAATTAAACACAACCATTGTTTAGAAATCTTAAGCAAGTGATAAAAGTTATTTCTTAATATTATGCAAATATGATAGATCACTTACGAGAACAATAATTTACATGCGTGATAATAACCTTTAAAGTTATAAGCATGTTTGACATACACTGACCTTAATTATATACATTTGAATTAAATAATTTCTATTGTGTTCCTTAAGACTAAGGAAAAAGTCAGTTCAGGTAATGAAGAAATAGACTAAGGTGATGGGCTGTATGACTGAGAATATATAAAAACCTAGCATGGATTCATAAACAATGCTTCTTACTCACTAACTATATAGTGGTAGTAGTGAATAACCACATTTCTCTACAAAGGTATAGGAGAGAAATCAGTTTGTATATTCACTGGAGAAAGTGCTTATATAATTTTTAAAAATCTAAAGTAATACTCTCATTTTAACATATACCTGGAAAAATACCTACAGTTTAAGTTCCTTTGTAAAGTAAAATTCAAAATGTTGGGTAAATTTATAAAGTGTTCTTAAGAAAATTTACCTCAAAAAAAGATATAGGACTTTCTGCTCCTTTTATTACATGCCCATCATGTCCTACAAAATCTACATTCAAAACCAAAAATCAGTGGAAAGTTACTTGCCTCTGATGTGTGCACCACATCTCGATCCACCAACTCTGAATCAATAGCCATGAGAATTCGGAGGTACAGATCTACTCCCCTTGGATTTAGGTCCACTACTGAGAGAATGTCAAAAAAAAACTTGGGCCATTTAGTGAGATATTCTGTAACAAAAAGCAAGGCGAAGACTTGGGCTGCTTTATTTCGTATAAAGGTCTTCTCTGGTTGGGGATTCAGCATCTAATAAACAGAGAGACAGTCCATGAAATTTAACCCACCAAACTTCAACATAGACTAGATTAGCTATGTAACAAATATGCTTGAGAATTATCAGTCTTTAATTGTGACTGGCCAGATGGAATACATTCAAACAAGCAAAGGTGCCAATGATTACTTCTCATTCTCACACTTGCAGAGATGTTTCATGTGTAGAATTTTACTAGGTTCTATAATTTTTTCTAAAAAGAAAAAAACTCATTTGTTTTTCTAGATGTTTGCTCTCTAAGAAAAATTAAAATTCTAGTTACACAACTGATTTATATGTTAAAATTAATGAAAAAGAACATCCTGCCAATAAAGAACTCTACTGGCCCCTCTGTAAAGGGCTCTTTGTGAAGAGGCTATCCAGGAGGGCTCACCTTTAAGAGTGAAGAGAAAAATCCACTTTTGTCAAGTAGTTAAAAACAAAAAAATTATTTTAAAATCGGTTTCCATGATGTGTCATGGAAAGCATAAGAGTTTGTTACTGATATAATTTTAAATTACAGTTTTCATCTACCCGTGATCTTCAAAACTAGCACTTTCTAAAAAGGCTATGGGATCAAATGGAGGATAAATAATCCACATTTTTGAGGTAAAGTTGCAAACTCTTACAGAAATAAAAATTTAAGTATCTGGTCATTTGAGGTGCTGAATGAAATTATTTTACCTGAGCTTGAAGCCAAGATATGAGCGTCTCCCTAATTAGTTGTTGTTGAACAGTAGTTAGTTCTGAATATCTGTTCAAAACAAAGAAGAAAAATAATAATGGCTATATATTTGGTGTCTGTGGTTTCAAAAACAATAGCCTCAAATAACTGAAAGGGGAAACTTGTGTAACATTCAATTATCGAGGATTTCCTAAAATAAGTCGATAATGCCTTTTCTAACTGCATTTAAAAAAAATTCGGGGGTGGGAGTGGCAGGTGGGTTATCAAAATTAATAACAGTTTGATTCATGATTCAGTTCATGTTGAAAACAAATGGCAGCTGCATATATTTTCAAATGGAAATATGTTCACGTTCTGAAGTGTGTGGTTTGCAGAATATATCAATAGACAAACTAAGGGTTCTGTGAGCAACGATTCATGGTTTTTGCTTAATTAAGGCAGAGGTTCTGAATACAAGTGCCCACCCATGCTGCCATGAAACTAACAGTCATGTAGAAAAACAGGATTGGTGTTGCTAGATCTTCTGACTTTTCCAGAAATGTTAGAAATCTAACCTTTTCTGTGAAATGTCTGGATTTTTATATGTAACCAACTGAGTATTTTTGAAATACTCTGGAATAAATCAAAACACATCTATAAACTAGATGTGACTTATACACTCTCAATTTACAGCTTGTATTATGGTTTTCCCGAGTAGGGAAAAACTAATATAAAAATGGCCTCTCCCCGCAAATCTCAGAGTCAAAACAGTAAGAAAAACCTTACTTGTATTTAACTTGATGTTCTAGTACTTGAAAGCAGAAAAACTTTATGTGATCATCACTGAAAAAGAAAGGAAAATAGATAAGCTATGAAATGGAAAAACAAAGGAAAATATTGAGTAATACAGATGAAAAGTTCCTCAAACCAGACTTATGGCTTGCTTTCTACTTATTAATCTCATTTATTACGTTCATATCCATTTGTTTAAAAAGCTAAGAGAAATTTAAGTATTATATAATATTCAGTATTTCCATCAAATATGGTGAGCAAAAAAACAGAAAAACTAAGATGCACAGTAATCTTAGTGCTTTGCAAACAGAAGGCATTCCCCCTAAATTCTAGATAGGATCCCTACATTTTACAACAGAAAGGCTGTGTGTAAAATGACAAAGGTCTAACAGCCAGAGACTGAGTTAAATCAGAGATGCCAAATTAAGTCACATTTAAAATTCAACCCTAGACAGTTGTATTGCTGTCAACTCCAGAATGAGCAGGTCACTGGGAGTGCTGGTGCAGCTTCAACACACATACAGAAAACTGAGTGGCAAATACACACCCTTACGAGATGTGAGCAAAAGTTAACATCTACCAATTATCCACTTTCAACTGTTTCCAGGGGTGATGCAGAGCTGCAGTGAGCCAGCTACAACCTCTGAAAAAGCCTCTAGTGAGCAACAATCTGTCTCTCCAAAACAGCAGGTTTGAGCCAGGCTTAGCCATGGAACAATTTCTTATATATAAAGCTAAAACTGTTCAATACAAGTATAGAGACTTAAATTAAACTACATGAGTTAGCCAAAGTATTAATTTCACACACAATAAGATCAAAACTTAACCTTTCAAGTTTTTTTTAATGGTAGGCTTAATTAGCATCTCTTCTAAGATGAGGGTTTGTTTTTTAATCATGGATGACACTGAAGCCTTACCTGAATCATACAAGACTTGAACTTTCCACTCAAAAATAAACTATAGGAATCCTTTAATTAAAAGCCAGCTCTTATTTACTCTCAGACATACAGCAGTTGTTCTCAAACCAGTTTTCACTAGAGCACCTGGTTTCGACTATGAAACGCAGCAGTGATACCCACAGCATGCCAAGAACTCCAGCTAGGAGACATCACTAACTGCCATTAACTTCTACTCCAGCCAGTAAACTTGTCTGCTCACTAATAATCAATTGCGCTTCCCCAAATCTCACTATGGCAGTGGCACATCTTTTGTAATTAAGTAACTTAATTGCCTATCACATAACTAATGAAATGAATAGGAGATTTCCTGTTTTCATAAAAATTAAGCTGAATACTTTAGAAAGACTTCACAGAAAGTTACAAGGTGGGGAGGGGAGGAACCTTGTACATATCTGATATGGGTCAGATAACCAGAACACTTGCAAAGGTGAGAGCAAATCAACAAAAGGTCAAGAATCTGCCTTCATTGTTCCTCAATCCACTACAAAACCAAAGTGGAAACTGGAGGATGGATTATGGATGTGATCAATGTAAAAGAAACAAAGTGAGTGCTAGTGGCATATACACAAAGGAAAGACCTTGATCCAATATCAAAAAAGTTCATCATTAAATGTTTATATATTTTAAATTAAAATAAAAATTTAAGATACAAGTAATTTATGATTACATCCTTTCTTAATTTTTCATAAAACCACTACTCCCCATCATGAAGAGATAAGGAAGTTTTTACTGTACTATATTCGAGCTGGGACTTGCTGCCAGGTACACAGGCAAAGGATAGCTTTATGAAAAGCCAATCCTAGAATGAACCAATTATTAGTATACTATTTTTCTCATTCCTATACTGATTTTCTAAAACACAACTCATAAAATGTTTTTATGAAAATGTTCCCAAATACAGGTGAATTTAACAGTTCTATCAAGTTTACAGAAATTTAAATTCCTCTCTGAGTCATACAAATTTTTTTTTGTTACCTGTATGTCCTTTGGGCTAGAGCTTCTGCACACACTTGCCAGGCATCTGGGGAAATCTTTAACTGCTCAAAATAGGCCAGGGCCTGTTAAGATTGCAAAGCAGAAAATGCATTTAAGCTGAACACTTTAGAAAGACTTCACAGAAAGTCACAAGGTGGGGCGGGAGGGAACCTTGTACATATCTGACATGAGTTAGATAACCAGAACATAGTGATTAGAGGAACCTAAAACTGTGGTTTGTGCCCCATTGGTGATGAAATCAACTGTCTTGGTCTCAATCAGCAATTAAAAAAAATCAAACACAATAGAGAATATCAGAGTGCACTGCACATAAGAATAACTATTATTTTGTGTAACTTGTTTCAGTTGTGTGTGTGTGTATTTACTGGGTTGAGATGTGAAATGTTCCTTTGGTTAGAGGTTTTTTTAAAAAAAAAAACAAAGCCACTGTAATTAGGTGATAGTTGTCTATAACTGCATGAATGAAGGTATAGGTTTTCATATATGGTCTAAGTACTGTTTCCACCCAGAGGACCAGGTAAACAAAGGGAAGGAGGTGAAGGCCATTGAGTACTATCTGAAGCATAAGTAATGGCTGTCTTCAGAAATTAACACAAAAAGCCAGACAGCTGCAAAATAATCTAGTTCATTTGTTGTCTAACCACATTCCATGAAGTCTAGGTTTCCCTTAGGAATACCTCAGGGGCCAGAGCAGGAGACAAGACGGAAATCAATCATGTATGCTGTATCACCACCTAATATTTTCCTTACCTCTCCCAAAAAGAGGGGGGATCCAGCTGCTAGAATTGTCATGACATACCATTGTCTTTAAATAAAAATCAAGTTTTAAGCCAAAAACAGATAGTGAAAATAAATTGAAAGTTTTCAGTTTTTAGTCTGCACTTTGAATCCACGTGTTACTAGCATTTTTTACAAAGGTTTGTGGCACTGATAAACAAGTCAAAGCTTTTTTTGACTTCTAGTTCTACTTCATACCTTCTTTCTAAGACGCTACTGTCTCTACATGGCAAGAGGCACTTCTACTTTTTCTGCCCATGTGGAAAAAGGAACTACAGACAGACAACTGAGAATTGAAGTTGGCAGCTTACCACCAGAGTGAATTAAGTTCCCAGTACTCCCAAACTCCAGTATCAGAACTATTAGAATTCACTTCTCCTTAGGATTCTTTTTTTTCCATCCTAAATAATTATGTTACTCAGGCTGGCTTAATGGGGTATCAAAGTAAGCCTAAACCTGGGTACTTCATAAATATCCGTGACTAACAAATAAAAACAAAACATGTAATAAATGTTTAACTTATTAAAAAACAAACTCTTGCTGATGGAAAGTCTAACTTCTGCATTAAAACCACTAACATTACTGGAGTTACTCTTCTGAAAAACAAAATAACAGCTCGTTTAAAAAAAATTTGTCAGATGGTGCACATTAATTAAAAAACACAAGAAACCAAAAAAGGAACATAAAAAAGTAACAGAGAGGTCAACTAATAACTAAACAAATAGCCAAAGGCTTTTGGTTTTAATAACCGTGCAATACAAAGCCAGACTACACGTAAAGATCTATGATGCTTCAACTGCCGTCACTACGGCCTTCAAAGTAGGTAGCTTAACTCCTATGAAAGTATTTGCCTACACACAGGAGACAGGGACTTTAGTGTCTTTTGATGTCCTAACTAGTTTGAGAGGTATCTTGTAAGTAGCCACATATTTAAATCTCAATTCCTGTTATTTCCCTCTATCTGGAGGCTGGGAACTTTTGTTAACAGCAGAGTCATGCACATGGTACTGTCTTAGAAACTACTCCAGACATTTTTTTTGCCACTTTAAGGAATTCCTGCGTAAATGCAGAACAAAAACTGCTGTAATATTTATTGAGATTGTTAACTTCATTTAGGTCATTTATAAAAAAAATCCTAGGCTATGAGAAGTAGAAAGAAGGAAAAGAAAATGCTTCTCCTTCCACTTCTACTTCAAAGCACCAACATCTTTAAAAAATTTAATTATGGGCTTGTTCTTCAGCTTCTTCTTTTATAGTCATGATTACAGGTATAGGTTACATTATGTTCAATTGTTTATATTTACCCAAATATCCCAGCTCCTCAAAATGGATTCCTTGTCTTGTACATAATCTAAGACACAGCATATCGTAACTGCTTATTACCTGTCTGCCTGGACTAAATAAGTATGTCAAGTATCACTAACAGGAGGGTTAAACAACTTGTTTAGACCAAGTCAGGCAATGGGAAAAGGAAATGTCTCCTGCTATAGAAAGTTCCTGAATAATTCTTTGTATTACAACTTTTAGATAATTAAAAATGATGATTGATGTGACAAAAACCTGCCCTGAATCACATGTGATTTTAATACTTTTGTCGGGCCAACAAGAAAATAAATCACAACGCTCTTATTTCTGTATTCAGAATACATTCATACACCTGAAATTTGCTCATCTCTGTTCAGTTCTACCCAAATGAAACCTTTATCACACAGTATTTTTAAAATTCAAATCCTCTGATGAGTTACTGTGGTAATTTGTAATTTGTTTTAAAAATGATTAAGCCGACTTAACTTACCCTTTGTCTGAAGTCTGAATCAGCATTTGGATTTAGCCCTAAAAGAGCCTGTTCATCCATCCCTGCTTCTATACTTGGAGTTTTCTGATTACAATAGGCGTGCCCTCTGATCCCACAGAGGAATCTACAAACATCTGCATACACACACACACAAACATGAAACAATTCTTAATAAACAAAATAGATGCTTACCCAGAATACAGCAACAGGATAACATTATGCAAGTTTAAGTGTTAAAAGAACTTCTTTTGAAACTATCCAAATTACGACTAACAGAGCCTTAATTTCAGAAGAATGGTCCTGCTAAACACTCCACAAGTAATGTAATTTCTAAAAATCCAACAAATGCCGTTAATGTTGTCAAATTTTCTATCAACATATTCTTTTCTACTTTAAATAACAGAATCATCTAATTTATTATTACTTCTTGTCTCCAGTACTTAAAAGTACAATTACACAACTACATTAAGTTGACAAATGAAGATTTTATTATACTAATTTGCCAATTCCCATTTACCAATATCACAAACATTAAAAAAAACCACAACTATAGAGTGGCTGACTAAATCGTGACCTCAGAGCTCAATATCCTTATTGGAGTGTCTACTACCTACTTCAAGAAAGTCAAATGAAAAAGGAGGGGGAAAAAACCAGTCATTTAGCTTTTGAAGAAAAGGCTTTCTTGCCAGCCAGCTCTAGAAACATGTATCAAAAAGTGTTTTTTAATAGTAGATTTAAAAACTGACAACTTAATACTGACTACTCTTACTTAAGAACTTGTTTTTAGTCTCTGCAAAGTATAATGTGCTTTTCCACAGCACAGAGTCTATGTAACATTCTCAAATAAGAACATAAGCCCCAAAATGCACCATGGGTTTTGACTGAATGCATATATGAGGAACAAGGAACAAACTCTAAATATCACATTTATTCTCTGAAGCCCTGAGTAGGGAGACCAGGCCTGCTACTCCTAGTAAGAATGGGGGCTTTTTTTTGTTTGTTTTGATTATTGTAACCAAGGGGAAGATGAGAGCCTAAAGAGGCAAAGACACTAAGGTGGGCAGGGAAGAGGGGATCACAGCCTTTTTAGAATGCTGAGGCAAGGCTCAAATGCAGGTTAGAGAATCCTTACTACAATGCACTGCTCGGTCTTCCCCTTGGCCTGCTTGAACCTAATGACGAAAGCTCAGCCCCTTCTCTTAGTTACTATCATACTTGCAGACTACCGTAAGGCTGGGTTAGTAGCTCTCACTGCCCTCAGGATTAAGATCCAAACACTTCTGACTGACTCCGCCATTCTGCACCCTAACCCATCAAGGCCAGTGGCATTCTGCTTTTCATCTTTGTGCACAATGCTCTTTGTTACTTGGGTAACCTCTGTCCGTCCTTCAAAATTCAGTTGAGATCATCGCTTTCAAGAACGCTTCTTTGACCCCTGTTGTCCAACTCTCCCAAACTGGATTAAATGCCCCTTTTACATGCTGATATATTATCACTGCCTATTTACTAGCATTTTTTCCGCATTAACCTTAAAGGGAAAGGTCTGATGGTCTTGGACATTCGCCACTATATCCCCAGGACACAGTATATAAAATTTAGATTTACATATGTCACAGTTTGTACTTCAATTTTGTCAAACTGAGGCCACATGGACAACTAAGAAACCCCAGTCCTTTCTGTGAAACAGGAAGACCATTCTGCCTCGTAAAGTTGAAAAGATTCAGGTGAGACAAGATGTATAAAGCATGCCTAGCACACAGTGGGCCCTAGTAGGTTATTTATAATTCAGACCTAGGCACGTGGGGGATGAGAACTATTCAGGGCATTCTAGACTTAATTTTGAACAGATGGGGAAGACAGTGGGTTTCTCTCTCCCACCTTTGTGCCAAAAATGATGAGAATTTGATGAGGATTACCCCCAAAAAGTGCACATAAGGAAGAGAAAAAGACAATTTGCGTTTCTATGAATCCCAAATTGAGAAGTTTTATAAAAGATTCCTTGAATTTGGCATGGCTTCAGGGAGAACTGCTTAAGCTTGGTCAAGTCAGTTTGATTCCATCAAAGGAAATAGCATATGGTCTAAAGAAAAAACACGGCCAAAAAAACCACCTATTGAAACAAACTTGTTACAGTGTTGTCACTACAGAAAGAATCCTCCAGAAAAGGAACTTGGCTAATCAGTATTACAATGGAACATGGTCAATTACCTACATGTGAGCAAACTTAAAAGTAACAACCTGTGGAAAAGGCGCCAATTCCCCCAGTTAAAGGTTGTGAATGAACACAATGTTCTAATAGTGCATAAACCGTGCAGGCTTAACTTAAACATGTTACCACGCGAAATTTTAATTACGCATCTAGCAAATATTCTGAAGGAGGCAAGCAACATACATACTTAAAATACTAAGCTGTAACTTTTCCTGGACCGCATCAACACATTTGGACAGATTCCTCCACACCCACTATAGACTTTTCAAAGACAGGAATTAATCTTCCCAGCTTTTTTAATACCACGCTGACAAGTCGCTTTAATAAAACCTAACTTCCCCCAATAACAAGTAATTAGGACTTTCAGAAAGTACTCAATTTTTTTTTCAGGCCACAGGGAGACTTCACGATTCTATACTCCCGCAGAACTGTAGGGGAAGAGAATAAATGGCGTGTCCGTGCTGGCAAATTACTACACAGAAATAACACTTTTCTCCTCTCTGTCCTGGGGGGATAGGGGGCGATTCAAATTTGAGGTCTCTGCAGTTGAAACTAGCCCACGCTACAACTATTACAAATGTGCTTGGCCACTTCTTTACACTCGGGGGCCACAGCCGGTCGTCCTCTACTGGGTCGGCCTTGCCCCTCTTCCTTCCCCCAGATCCTCCGCTAAAAGAAGCCTCGTGGTAATCCGGGTGATGAAACACCCGACAGCAGGCGGCCACGCACTCGGACGCGCTCCGCGGCGACGGCCGCGTCTCGTACCGACCCCCACCAGGGCGCCCAGCCTCGGGCGCACAGCCACGGAGGCCCCGGCCGCACCCCTCCCCGGCGTGGGGGCTCCCTGGGCCAGCGCGCCGCCAACTTCCCCGCCGCCTCGCAAGGATCGAGCCGGGCCCGAGCCCCGCCGCCCCCGAGCCCGAGTCACCTTCCCTATCACTCCATCCCGCCTCCCCGCCTGCACTCTGGAGGGCCGGCCAGCGGAGCGGCGCCGCACACAGGGGGCGGTGAGCGGCCCTCGTCCTTGTCGCTGTCGTCCTCCGCCACGGCCACAGCGCTAACGCCGGAGACGGTGCTGGCCGGGGCCGCGCGCCTCTCCTCGCTCCGCGTCCCCTGGCTCCTTCTCCTGCGTGGCGCGGGGCTGGCCAGCCAGCGAGTAGGCGGGCGGGGTCGCCGCCCGAGGAAGGGAAGGAGCTCAAGGGCCGACTAATGCCCCCGCCGTCGTCGCCGCTGAGTCAGCGCGAAGCGCGCTCCCCGCGTCGGCACCGCGCGAGCCAGCGGCAGCAGCCTCATGGAGTGTGGACCACAGCCCGCGGGCCGGGCGGCCGGAGCCTACAGTTCCCAGCATGCAACGTGTGGGCGGTGCTTCCGGGCCCTCACCGGGCCGATGATGCATGCCGGGAAGGGGGTTTGGTCTACATCCTCTCCCGGCGGCTGAATTCCCTGGTATTTCTGCACGGGTCTGAGCGTCTGTTCGATTTCCTCAGCCGTACCATTAAGGCTTCATCAGCTGTTTGGTAGATAGAGTACCCGATCTACGGAGATTTGGACAACGTGGTACAAACCACGTGTGAGTCAGTTGTTTAATTGATCTTCTATGGCCCCATATGTTCCAAGTCATAGGCTCCACCTATGAGCCCTAAAACTTTTAAAATTTCAGCTTAAACGTACAAATATTATGTCGTAATGAAAAGGAGGAGAGCGTTTTTAGGAAGTTTTACTCAGGTTCCTTTGTTTATTCATCTGCCGATTGATTTATTAATATTGCGTTACAGGCAGTATTGGCTCAAGCTGCATATATTTGAATCTCAGTCCCCGAACCCCTCAACCTCAGTTTCAGACAAGTTGCATAATCTCTCTGTACTTTAGTTTACTCATTTGTAAAATGGGGATAATGATAGTACTGACCTCAAAGGGTCCTGAGGTTTATGTTAATACCCGAGTTTCACACAGTGCTCAATATTTAGATTTCATTTGCTTTTTCACTACTACTGAATACAGACAAGGTTGCAGTCACTGACACTAAGATGAAGAGCAAACGAAACTTGGGAGGGAGAAATGGGAAGAGAAGTAGGATAAAACTAATATAACAATTTAACAGCTACATTTATTTACTGACCTAGCACGTGGAAAACACTGCACCAGGCATTTCATATATAAAATATTTTGAATCACTTTTGTTTCATGTTTGTAATTTACTTGTTCAAAATGTCAGGCTACGATTCCTGTCCTATCTATTTCAGTGTAACCCAGGAGTCTATCTAGCACAGTGCCAACTTGTAGTTACAACTCAGTAAGTGAATAACTGCATGGATTCTTAGATTACGTTAGCTGTGTTGGTCGACTATGTCCAGTACTAACCCTGGTCTGAGTGACTCCAAAGTCTTAATTAATGTTCAGTATATTCCACTTACCTAGTACCTGCAGCTCTTCTACAATTTATCTAGTAAGGTTGGCCCTTCAGATACTTAAGACTGTAAAAATCTTTCAATCTTGGAAACTCATATCATTTTGGAACAAATATGCATGTGGTGGAATCCAACTGAAGAGGGCCTGAGAGGAGTGTTAAATGTGTCCATTCCATATTCTGGCCACCCAAAACTCCTGGCCACCAAAACATCTCAGACTAATATAAAATGTCAATCATCAAAAGGTTGATAAATAACACTCATTATCTTTAACTTAGAGCACATATGCTTGCATATGGCAATGCTTTTACATATTAATTCTCAACATTTTTGAGCATTTATTATGTGCCAGAAACAGTTTTAAGTAGTGATACTGAAAGGAAAGGAGCGACACACAGCAGCAATTCACCGGAGAATTCCGCTTTATTAGGGAAAGGTGCTGGGTTATATAGGAAGGGGCATGGGGTGATTGTGGTGTTACTTCTACGGAGCTGGTGGCTATTGGCTAGGTGCTGGGATTGGGAGGGGGGCGAGAGGTGATTGGGCTTCAGGTGGTGCCAGCGGGAACTGAGGACCCCCCACCCCCCCAAGAGAAGCCGGAAGTTCGCCATCTTACTGGTGGGGGCCCTTCATTCCCCCCTTTCTCCTCTATGGGGTTGTGGACGTTGCTTTCTCTCTGACTGCTTCTTGCTGAACAGGGGTGGAGAAGGGAGTGAGGGTTTGAGGATTGGGAGGAAAGGGTTGATAGGACTCCCCACAGTAAGGATGAGTAGATGTGGACTTCTTCAGGTTGGAAATCAATGAAGGTTCCCTGTAACCATAGGTCGAGGACCTGTTGATTCCAATGGTGCCAAGAGGATATGGGTGTCAGGAGCCAGGCATCTGCAGCCATTGTTTCCAGGAACAGTTTCCAGCGGAGAGAGGGGTCCATCTCAGCATGTGGTAAGGAGATCACATGAGGGTGAGGGATCTTCTGTGGCCAGAAGCTGGTAGTTCCTGAGTAAAAGCTGGTTGAAAGCTTGATTAGAGATTTTTCCGACTTGGGATTTGATGAACTTTATTATACAGGGTAAGATGAGACAGGCGAGAAGAATGATTATTATGGGGCCTGCAATGGGCCAGACCCAGGTAAGGAGGGGGTTTGTTAGTATTGAAGAGAATGGGTTGGAATTGGAAGTAGAGTGGAGGCTGGAGGCAAGGTCGGAGAGTTTGGTAATGTCAGTTTCTACAATGCCGGATTCATTGATGTAACAGCAGCACTCTTCCCGGAGGAAGACGCAGGTGCCGACCTTCTCGGCTGTAAGCAGATCTAAGGCCCGCCGGTTTTGAAGGGTGAGCTTAGCTAGCGAAGTGACCTGTCTTTGGAGAGAGGCCAGGGAATCGGCAGTGGATGTCAGGGCTCCCTCACGTTTGGCGTTGAGAGCTCTAATTGCCCATAGAGAGTGACTCAAGGCTCCCCCAGAAAATCCTGCCTCAATGGCTGAGGTGGTCAAAGAGATACTGACCATGATGGGAAGGAAAGCAGCCCTTTTTGTGCGCGAGGGCAAGGGAGGTTGGAGCTCAAGGAATTCCGCCATGCTGTAAAGTGTAAACTGTGGGATTAGGGTGACGAGAATGCAGGGTGTGCTGGAGTTGGGAGGCAGTGAAGTGCGCTGGAGGGGGGTGGAGTCGGGCCTACACAGTGGTGGATGGTGAGATTATCTGCGTATTCTGGTTCTCATAGGGGTATGTCTGCCAGGGGGCAGAGGGGTTGTCTTTCTGCATGGAAGGAGTAGTTGGAAATATTAAGGGGCACGGCGGCCAGCAGTGGGCGCTGTAGTGATGCACACAAGAAACAATTGGCGGTGTTGAGGGTGTGGTTGAGAAAGATGGTGGTGTCCTGAATGAGCTGTAACAAAGAGTAGGAGAAATTGGAAGAGGGGCGGGGATAAGAAGATGAAGAGGCGCCGTGAAGAGTTTGGATAATGAATGTCTGATATCTGATGCAACTTGAGAGATCTGGGAATGAGAGGGAACATACCGTGGGGGTCAAGGACCCCCCGTAGTAAACTGAGGCTGTGACTCTGGCAGCTCATCGAGAGTCCCAGGGATCTGGGATTGATAAGGAGAATGAGCCGTTGGGATATTTCATGAAACGTTTGGAGGAGTAATACTGTGGGTACCGGGAGTTACCCATGTAGTGAATGGCACAAGACCAGTAGGGACATCTCCCGTAGGTGTCTGGCCATTGCCTGCAATAGGCTTGTTTTTGGTCATAGAGGAAGCAGAGGTAGGGAGAATAAGGGTAGCTGCTAGTGAACACTTCAGTGGAGGGAGGAAAGTGGAGGTATAAAGGCTCAGAGCAGCTTTTCAGAGGGCAATCTGATGTGGCAATGAGGGCAGTAACTTTTGTTTGATGCTGTGTGTAAGTTTGTCTGACTTTGAATCGCCATACAAAGGAGGCTGGGGTGGCGGGGAAGACAATAGGAATGAGGAAAAAAAGCGAGAGAGCAGTAAAGGAGGAAAAAGTCATGATTTGGGTATGGATGGCAAAGGGGGTGAAAGGGATTTTGGCGGAAAGAGGACAGTAAGGTCAGGAGTCTGGAGGGATGGAGAGTCTGTAAACTTTTGTAGGTCAAGAGATCTTTTAGGTGATGTGGGGACAGAATGGTAAGGGGTGCCCCGAATGTTAGTTTATGAGCTTCTTTCTGCAAGAGCTGCCCAGCGGCTAATGCCCGTAGGCAGGGGGCCCATCCCCAAACTGTGGGGTCTAATTGCTTGGAGAGATAAGCTACTGGGGCAAAGGATGGGCCATAATATTGGCCTAGGACTTCTAGAGCTTGACTGGACCTCTCATGAATGTATAATGAGAAGGGTTTCGACAAATCAGGGAGATGGAGAGCTGGAGCTTCCACAAGGGCTTGACGGAGCTTAATGAAGGAGTGTCGGGGTGAGGATGATAATGGTTCTTCAGGGGGGCTCTTGCTGAGGTCGTATAGGGGTCTTGCCAACAGGGAGAAGTTAGGGATCCACGCTCTAAAATACCCAGCCAGGTCTAGAAAGGAATGGATTTCTGTCTTGGTTTTGGGAACGGGCAGGTCAGAGAGGAGCCGTTTTCTGTCTAAGGTAATGGACTTTCTTTGTTGAGATAGGAGGAATCCGAGGTAAGTGACAGAAGGGGAAGAGATTTGAGCTTTGACGGGGGATACCTGGTAGCCTATGGAAGCTAGAAGGTTAAGTAGAGAGGCAGTGTCAAGTTGAGACTGTTCCCACGAGGGACTGCAGAGTAGAAGATCGTCTACATATTGTAATAAAGTGGACTCGGAGTGATCATGATGAAACTGTTTGAGGTCCTGAGCTAGGACTTGTCCAAAAATATGGGGACTATCTCGGAAGCTTTGTGGCAAAACTGTCCAAGTGAGTTGTTCAGAATGTCTTGTGTATGGGTTCGTCCAGGTGAAGGCGAAAAAATCTTGGGAGGAGGGGTCCAGAGGGATAGATAAAATGCGTCCTTGAGATGTAGGACTGAGAAGTGGGATGCCAAGGCAGGGATCTGTGATTAAAGGGTGTATGGATTTGGAACTAAGGGATGGATAAGGACAATGGCCATGTTGATGAGGCGAAGGTTTTGGACAAGGCAGAAAGATCTGTTGGGGTTTTTTAAACAGCTAATATGGGTGTATTAAACGGGGAGTGAGTGGGTCTGAGGTAATTTTTGTTTAAGAGATCTTGAATGATGGGTTGGAGGCCTATGAGGGCTGAAGTGGTTAGGGGGTATTGGGCCTTACAGATATACTGAGAGGGGTCATGTAATTTGATAGAGGCAGGGGGACATAGGGCCACCGAGGGGCTTGTAATGTCCCAAACTTTGGGATTTACAGGGTGTATGAGGGTGGAACCGGAGCTTTCATTATGTAGAGGGGGGTTGTCGGCTATGAGGGCTATCAGAAAGGGAGTACTGGGCGCTGTGGGAGTGGGTATATTTATGGAAACATGGAGGAGAGAAAGGATGTCCCATCCTAGTAAAGGGATGGGACACTGGGGCATAACCAGGAAGGAGTGGGATAAAGGTATGGGATTGTCTTGGATTGTACATAAAAGGGGGGGTGGTTTTAATGGGAAAATCTGTTTACCTCCTACCCCGACTGACTTTAGGAGTAGCAGGCGTGGTAGGGCCCCGGTATTCTCACAAGACTGAGAAAGTGGCTCCTGTATCTAGGAGGAAGGAGATGGGGTGACCGTCTACTGTTAAAGTAACCCTGGGCTCCTGTTTGGTGATGGAAATGGTCGGGCGAGAAGCCCCTGGGCCCCGTCAATCTTCTTCTGCCAGCCCCACTACGGCAGGCTTAGGATGGGGGTTGTTCATCCAGCCTCCCCTTTGGGTGGTTGGGCAATCAGACCCCCAGTGGCCCTTTTTGTGGCATCTGGGGCATGGGCTGGTAGGAGATCTGGGGGAGGGGCACACCCTTGACCAATGTCATTTTTGTCCGCACTTGAAACAAGCTCCTGGGGGGGGCTTGTTTGTAGAAGGGCGCCCAGGTTGTGGTTTTATCAGCTGGGCCAACATTTGGAAATTGGCCTGATCGCCTTTTGTTTATGGCGTTCTTTCTCCTCCTCCCGGTTATGGAAGACTTTAAAGGCCACTGTTAGGATCTCAGTCTGTGGGGTAGCCGGGCCCTGTTCTAACTTTTTGAGTTTAGCTTTAATGTCAGGGTAGCTTTGAGCTAGGAAGTATGTCATAAGGACATTTCTTCCATCAGGCATTTCTGGGTCAAGGCTGGTATACTGTAATAGGGCTTGAGTGAGTCTGTCTAAGCTACATCCTGGAGGGGGCAATAATTTTGGGAGGCCCTCGGGACCGAGTCTGAGGGGAACTGAAGGGTTCTGGCTCAGTCTGCGGGGGAGTGACGTGGTCTAGCCACGCCTAGTCGAGCAGGTCCTGAAGTGCGGAAGGGGGACAAAGAAAATAAAGAAAGATAGAACCGTACCGAGAGGGCTGACGCTCCCACGCATCACCAGCCAGCAGCCCAGCTGCTTGCCTCTGCCGCTCTAGTTGGGCTTGAACTCACGACTCTGAGGTTAAGAGTCCCATGCTCTACCAAGTGAGCTACAGCAGAGCTCCAGTTAGTTGCTTATGGAATGCGTAAACAGAATGTTCTTTGTTCTCCATTCCTGCCACATCGGCAAGTGGGGGAAGGGCATAGCTAGAAGCAGGGGCAGTGTTTCTACACATCCTCAAGGTCTCCCTATTTTCAGAGTGAGGAGTCTTGGCTTGTCTTCGAGGACAAGATATGTTTTTGTGGACAGATAACTTCCAAGGACTGCACCGGTTGTTCTAAAGCTTGTGCTTTCCCATGCTGCGTTCAGACATGGGGGAAGGTGCTTTCCCATTCTGCCTACAAACGTGAGAAGACAAAGGCGGTCCCCAACAGGGGAGAAACAGGTGATGAGGGCAAAGACGGAGGAGGCCCCCGGGACCTAGTTAAAGGGGGGGCTGAAAGGCTCAGGCTTAATCCACGGGGGATTAAGGCGGAGGATATGGTGGGGGAGGAAGGGAGAAAGGCTGTTGTAGGAGAAGAAGGGGAAGGGAGTGAACGGGAGGCTTCTGCGGGGGCGGCGGCTTGCAGGCTAAGAGAACTTGGAGGGGGGCGGAAAGCTTCAATATAGGCAATCTCCTTCCATTTTTTCAGGCGCTGGCAGTAGTTAAACAGATTGCGAGTGATGTTAGGATCAAGAGTTCCCCGTGCAGGCCATTGGTTGTTATTGTCTAGGGGGTATGTCGGCCAATCTTGGGAGCAGTATTTACGGAGAAGTTTTGGTTTTATATTAGGCGTCAGGGAGAGGGTAGCCAGATGCTTAAGCAGGCATTCAAGAGGTGAACTTTCAGGGAGGATGAGGAGGCTCCCATGGCTAAAGAACAGAGAAGGAGACAAACAGGGGAAGACGAACGGAGATCCTCGGACTGGAAGCAGACCGCAAGGAGACAAAGGGCGTCACCAATGATCCTTGGTGGTCTGTGGAAACTTGTATACGAGTCGGAATTTCTTAGGAAGTGTGGGTCGTCACCCAGACTTCCCTAAGAAGGCAGAGTGCCAGAGTCACGAGGTACCTAGTACTAGGAATTTTTGGCAGACAGAACAGAAGGAGGAGGGGGGAAAAGGGAGCGTTCTCATCCGCAAAGGAGTCACCTCGTTTATGGCTGTTGGAGGAGGTGCCTGAGGGTCCGCCGCAGCTGTGAAGGCCTGAGTGGGGAGAGTTCCCTCCTCATCCTTGAGTGTCAGGGCCTTGCCGGACGATCATGGTCAATGGCACTGCGATAGCTCGGGGAAGAGTGGCCCACTCTGGGGGGGAAAACTGACCTAATGGCCAGAGAGGAGTGGTGAGTGTGATGAGCCAGCGCTGGAAAAAGAGGATGAGGGCAAGCTGCTGCTGGTGTCGGGGGGAAGACGGGGCCCAGTTGGGGTGTCCTGTCTCCCGGGTGTCGGCAGCAATGAAAGGAAAGGAGCGACACACAGCAGCAATTCACCGGAGAATTCCGCTTTATTAGGGAAAGGTGCTAGGTTATATAGGAAGGGGCATGGGGTGATTGTGGTGTTACTTCTATGGGGCTGGTGGCTATTGGCTAGGTGCTGGGATTGGGAGGGGGGCAAGAGGTGATTGGGCTTTAGGTGGCGCTGGCAGGAACCGAGGACCCCGAAGAAAAGCCAGAAATTTGCCATCTTACTGGTGGGGGCCCTTCACATACATTAATCCTAACTCTGTGAGGTGGGTACTATCATAATCCCCATTTTAGATGAGGAAACTGAAGTGCATAAAAGTAGTAGTGCTGGGATTCAAACCCACTTCATATGTATTTGAAGGTAATCTCTAGGTGGTATGATTGCAGATGATTTTTGCTTTCTTCCTTGTACCTTTTTGGATTTAAAAAAATTCTCCAGTGACCTTTTAGTACTTTCATAATCAGAAAGAAAGAAAAAGAAGAAGAAACTAAAAAAAACCAGGCTCTAATAAAAGGAAAAAATAAATGTTTCATTCACTCTTTGAACATTTATTTGATGCTACCTCCCGCCTTCAAGAGTTCCATTATTTCCTCAACCTGGGTGGTTTCAACATTTCTTTGGTGTTGCTTGTTTTTGTTTTTGAACTCATGTCATTAATATATTTTAATATGTTTTTGTTTTGTATTACATTTGTGTGGTCATCAAACCTACTAATCAATTCTCGAAGACTGAAATAAGTCTTATTCTGATTCAGTTTATAGATAATTTCTCAGTAAATATTTGTGAAATATGTTGAACCAAAAATAATGTAATGTAAGCTGATAACCATAAGTTCTGTGTCAGATTCTCTCCTTCATATGCTTCATCTCGGTGCTTGTTAGCCTAGTGCCATTGTCACCAAAAGCTCAGTCATTCATGTTGGGATCCTTCACAAACAAAAAGGTTGGAAAATAGGTCAGGTAAAATGACTGTATTAGTCCTTGTCCAATCATTGGGTTTCCCTTAGAGGAAGAGGGTGTGAAGCAGGAAACTTGAAACACAATAGAGCATTGGTGCATTACTTACTAAAAGAATTTTTTTTTGATGTTTAAATTTAAAGCATTTGCATGGTTCCTTTGACTTCATTATAATAATGACATCTCACCTCCATTTATCAGTTGATTCCTAATTGTTGTAGGTATTTGAGTTGCCAGTATACATTAATACTAAGTGGAAATATAAAGAGATTCTTAAATTAGCTACCTTTAAAAATTCAGGTTCTATTTACCTAATAAAGATTTCAAGTATCTTTCTATGCATGTTGTCTGTCTTTAGTTCAGGCTGGGAGATGGGAACCCCTGGGATCCTGTGGATAAAATTGCAGTATTTCCAGAATCTCCCTCCTGGCTTTAGGGCATCTACATATCAATAGGTGGTTCCAAGGGGTGGAGAGAATCAGTCCATCTCCATATCAATAGGTAATTACATGGGCGAGCAGCGTTTATCTCGATGGGAGAGGTTAGGTGGAGCTCTCTCTTCTGTTAAAGCCAGGCCAAGAGAGAGGTGGGATGACTGCTTGTAAGAATTAAATGGGTTTCTTAAACTATATTTCTCCCTTTGACTGATTTTGGTTTCAAAGATATTTTGCCCTGGGATTTTTTTCCCCCTGGAGTTACATTTGGCGGTAGTCCTCTGAACCCAAAGTCTGTCTAAATGGGTGCGACCCTTGGGCGGGCTGCCTCTAGGGATGATGGGGAGGCCCCAATGGCTGCAGTGGTAGAGAGTGCAGCTTCACTCAGGAACCACCTATATGTGGGGCTTCCAAATGGGGAACCCCTAGAGGGGAATTGTTCCAGGGTAAAGAACCTCCCAGAGAGGTGGGGCCTTCCCCAGAATTGGGGAAGAGTGGAGGCAGGAGAAGCTGCAGCATTAGCCCTCCATCAGATAGAGGACTGCTTTAGAGGCCCTGAGTGCAGCAGCTGGCATTGTAGGATCTCTTTTGAGATAGTGGAAACTGTTACTGAGAAGAGAGAGAGGATTATGGAGGAGAGAGACACTTCATCACTTGGAGGAACTGGGTGATGACCTATGGGATTCCCTTAAGGAAGAGAGACAAGTTATTGAGAAGACAGGTCATACTCTTGGAAAATTCCTTGGCAGCAGTGAGGGGGAGGCAACAGGAGAGTCCACATTGCAGAAGGTCTTGGGGGAGGGGGAAGAAAGAGCTGTGCCTTACCTCCGGAGACAGTGAGGATGAGAGGGTGAAGCTGAGGGCTGATGTGTTGCTGAGGCCACCGCCCAAGGCGCCAGCCTCCTGTATTTAAGAAAGTAAAAACAACTGCAGGCTGCTGAGGGGGGAGGAGCCGCCCCCTCCCCAGGTTGTGGAGCACTCCTCCCCTATTCACAGGGCGAGCTGGTGGACATGAGTGTCCGGTATTAGCAGAAGCCATCGGAACCTCTGCCTACATGGCTTCTGGGTTTCTGGGATATGGCTGTGGAAAACTTTGTTACGTTGGGTTCTGAAATGAGTAGACTGGCTTCCCTGACAACTCACCCTTCTCTCTAGCAGTGGTTGCAAAGTGCCTGTCACACCTCAGGGAATCGGGTGTTTCTGGATTGGCTGACAGCAGCCATCAGGGCAGTGTGGCCTAATCGGTGATTTACTACACTTACCCACTAGCTGGAAAATATATGCAGAGCCCCAGCAGATGTTGTAGGAACTGGGCATGAAAAATATCATCTATAATATGGACCCCCAGGGCCCTGATGAGAAGTTGTTCACCGTAGGAATGAGAAATCTGGTGCTGCATACAGCTCCCACGTCTCTCTTTGGGTCCCTAGTGAATACTCTTGCCCCCACCTAGGGAAATCCATAGGTGAGGCTACTTGTACTTTAGCAGATCTGGGGTAGTTTGAAACAACAAGGGCATGGAGGAAAGTATGGGCCATGACTGAAACGAGAAGTGGAAAAGTCCCCATGAAGGTCTCGAGGACCCAGATATGGGTTGATTTGATAAAGACCAGGTTAGTGAAAGAAAACTTGATGGGCAGCCTAATAAAATATTGTTAGAACTGTGGCACCAATTAAAGCCAGAGCAGCAGTTCCAGCCGCTGAGGTCCAGGACACGGAAACCAGAGTCAAGGCCTCATGCCTGGCCTGTGTCCCTGCAAAACTTCATGGGAGACAGTACTCAGGATTCTCCGGAGCCCTCACCCCCACAGGAGGACGATTGGGCATCGCAGTTTGACAGGTGGAGGGAGGGGTCAAATTCCCACCTTGGGGGACATGGTGGGGACCAGATGCCACATGTAGAATTAGAAATTCATTGGTCCCCTGTGAATGTACAATGTGCAACATGTCCTGGTGCTGGTGGACACAGGAGATGAATGTTCTGATTCCTGGCAACCCTGAGCATTTTCCTGGGACCCCTGCTATGATAGATGGCTATGGGGGTAAGGCAATTACAGTGAAGAAAGCCCAAATCTCATTGGGGATAGGGCATTTACCCCCAAAGGAGTATACTGTGTACATTTCTCCCATCCCTGAATATATTTTGGGGGTAGATATCCTGAAAGACCTGTGGTTACAGACCACTGCAGGTGAATTCAAACTAAGGGTACGTGTGGTAAAGACAATTCTGAAGGGACATACTAAGCACCCACCTGTAGCTCTGCCTGTACCTCAGTGGGTGACAAATACTAAGCAGTATAAATTACCTTGGGGGCACAAGAAAATTGGAGAAACTCTAAATTGAAGAGGGTGGGCATCATAAAGTCCCGTCATAGTCTTTTACTTCCCCAGTGTGGCCAGTGAGAAAGCCAGATGGCTCCTGGCGTGTGACGGTGGACTACAGGGAATTGAATAAAGTCACACCCCCTTTGCTTGCTGCTGTCCCTCTATAGCATACATTCTGGACACCCTCAGCCATGAACTGGGAACGTATCATTATGTAGTAGACCTTGCTAATGCTTTCTTCTCTATTGACATAGCACAGGAAAGTCAGGAACAGTTTGCTTTCACATGGGAAGGCTGGCAGTGGACATTCACTGTCCTTCCCCAGAGATATCTCCACAGTCCCACCATCTGTCATGGACTTGTAGCCCAGGACTTGGCCACATGGAAGAAACCACAAACAGTGCAGTTGTATCACTACATTGATGATATTACGCTCACATCTGATTCTCTTTCAGATTTAGAAGGGGCAGTTCCTAGACTGTTGGAACATCTACAGGAAAAAAGACGGGCTGTGAACAGCACCAAGGTTCAGGGACCTGGTTTGTTTGTGAAATTCTTGGGGGTTGTCTGGTCGGGTAAAACTGAAGTTGTTCCCAAAGCAGGTATAGACAAGGTTCAGGCTTTCTCCACCCCTACCACTGTGGCAGTATTACAAGAGTTTTGGGGTCTTTTCAGCTACTGGAGAGTGTTTATCCCGCACTTGGCACAAATTCTGAAGCCCTTATACTGGTTGGTACAAAAGGGCATCAGGTGGGACTGGGATGAGACATGTGCAGCTGCTTTAACTGCTGCCAAGCAGGCAGTCAAGGCCATACAGGCCTTGAATGTAATGGACTCATCAAGGCCCTGTGAACTAGTTGTTCATGTAACCGAAGATGGTTATGGGTACAGTCTTTGGCAGCAGCTTGAACAGACATGCCAAACTATTGGATGCTGGTCACAACTATGGAAAGGAGCAGAGGTCCAATACACCTTGATCTCTTATCAACTGGCTGCTGAGTACCACGCCTTCCTGGCTATGGAGCCCATTGTTGGAACAGCTCTAACCAAGGTAATAACCACCTATTCCATTGTGGGGTGGGTGCGAGACTGGATCCATAGGCCACGGAATGGCACGGCACAGACACCTACACTGGCCAAATGGGGCACATATTTACAGCAGTGAAGTGCTCTCTCTACTAGCTCTGTAAGTAGAGAACTCCAACGCTTACTGGGGCCAGTGACCTACACCAGTGGAAAGCAGGAAGAACTTGCTTTTCAGCCTTTGGTAGCTGAGACTCCTTATCAGGAGGAAAAAGCCCCTATACCTGAAAATGCTTGGGACACTGACGGCTCCAGTCGTGGGCAGCCCCTGAAGTGGAGGGCTGTGGCTTTCCATCCTAAGACTGAGACAATATGGATGGAGGATGGAGAGGGAAAGAGCAATCAGTGGGCTGAGTTGTGGGCAGTATGGCTCGTGATCACCCAGGAGCCTTCCCCCATAGTCGTCTGCACTGACAGCTGGGCCGTCCATTGGGGCTTGACTCTGTGGCTACTGACATGGTATCATGCCAACTGGATGGTTGGTCACTGGCCCCTTTGGGGGCAAGAGTTGAGGCAAGACCTATGGGTCTCTGGTCAGACTAAGACTGTTACTGTATATCATGTGACTGGCCATTTGCCTTTGGCATCCCCAGGGAATGATGAAGCAGACACATTGGCCCAGGTGCGCTGGCTAGAAGGAAATCCTGCCTCTGATGTGGCCCAGTGGCTGCACCAGAGTTTGTTGCACGTGGGGCAAAAAGCTATGTGGGCTGTAGCCCATTGGTGGGGGCTTGCCATTGACCTTTGAAGAAGTCAGCAAAGCCCAGAAGGAGTGCTTTGTGTGCTCTAAGAGGGACTTACACTGAGTCCTACAACAACATGGGACAATAGTAAGGGGGCCAATACCCCTTGTCAGGTGGCAAAAGACTATATTGGCCTCTGCCCATATCAGAAGGATATCGGTATGCCATGACTTGTGTGGACACGGCTACTGGACTACTGGTTGCTTTTCCTGCACGTCATGCAGATCAGCAAACCACCATGAGGGACCTGGAGCATCTTTTTGCAGCCTAAGGCCAGCCACAGTTTATTGAGAGCAATCAAGGCACCCATTTTACTGGACATGGCAGCAATTAGGAATAAAGTGGAAATTTCATGTACCATATAATCCTACTAGGACAGGCATGATAGAGAGGTACAACGGTTTGTTGAAATCTGGCCTGAAGTCAGACACCAATAGTCTATGGGTTGGTCAGTTCACCTATGGATGGTGCTGCAGCGTTTGAATGAGAAGCCACATAAAGGAGCTTTGAGCCCTGTGGATATGCTCACACACCTTGCTGCCTCTCCTATACATTGTACGTCCAAACCAAAGAAGAGCTATTGAAGCCAGGAAATGGCCAGCAGAGCAACATCCTGCTGTCAGCCCTTACTGCATTAAGCCCTGGAGACACTGGTGAATGGACCTGACCCTGGACATTTCAACACAAGGACCAGCAATGGCTGGCCCTTCTGGCACCTTGGGGGAAAGGCCTGGAAGCTGGCCTCATGTGTATTCTGGGAATAACAGCTAAATGGCCCCCAAAGGTCACGGTAGTGTACACGAAACGTCCAGGAGGTAAGAGCATCTTGCAGGGAAGTTTTGTTTTATCTTTATGGCCAGTGCATGTACCTCCCATAGCCCTATGTATCAACCCATTTGTAACTCCCACAGGGAGGAGGGTGAAAGTCTGGTATACTAGACCAGGACGAGATCCCATTCCTGCCACTGTTTTATCACAAGATCACTCTCTTGCATGTATCCTACATGATGGACAAGATTTGCCTATGCTGGTGTCATTAAAACTTCTATCTTATCTCCCTCAAGATTATTTTCTCCTACAGTCCTTGTGGCCTGAATGCACCCCCTGGCTGCCTGCCTATGGAATGGATGAGCTATGGACTTAATCTGCATAAGACTTTGAACCTAGCTGGATCCTCAGGCTTGAGGATTGTCATAATTTTATTGCTGTTGCTATTGTTATGTCATTAGTCTGGTCACAATGCTCCAGTTTTCTTGCCCAGGAACCATTGCGGAAGAAGGGGAACGAGTAGATTGTAAGGTGAGATTTTTGGAGGGGTTGCCTGTGGGCAAAATTGTAACATTTCCAGAGTATCTCACCTGGCTTTAGTGCATTTGCATATCCTCAGGGGTGGAGAGAAGTTCATCTCCATGTCAATGGGTAATTACTTGGGCAACCAAGGATGTGTCTGAACCTGAGAATTTAAGGGGAGAGGCTGGCTTGCCTGCTGTTTTGCTTCTTCAGGAGCAGAGGGCCCTAGACTAGTTTGTAAGCAGTGAATGAGTTTTAAACTTTATTTCTCCCTTTGACTGATTTCGGTTTTTAGAGTTATTTTGCGCTGGGACTTTCTCTCCCCCGATTTACAGCTAGCAACACAGCCTCCCTCCAGCAGAAGACAATGTAGGCTGTAGCCTGTTAGTGGGGCCTGCCTTTGACGTTTGAAGAGGTCAGCAGAGCCCTGTCAGAAGTGCACTGTGTGACTGAGTCCCACAGCAACCTGGAGACTACATGGCCTTGGACATTTCAACACATGGACCAATGATGGCTGGCTCTTCTGGCACCTTGGGGACAATGCCTGGAAGCTGGCCTCTTGTGTGTACCTGGAGTAACAGCAGACTGGCCTCCAAAGATGACGGTAGTGTAACCAAAAAGACTGGAAGTCCTTGTGGCCTGGATGCGCCCCGTGGCTCCAGCTGCTGTGTGATGATTGCTCTGAATTCCCCACCTGTTTAGCTACTGCCTGCCTGTGGAATAGGCGAGCTAGGCACTTAATCTGCCTAGGACTTTGAACCTAGCTGAAGCCTGCAGCTTGATGATTATCATGATTTTATTGCTGTTGCTATTTATATTATTAGCCTGGTTACAATGCTCCGGTTTTCTTGCATGGGGCCATTGCAGAAGATGGGGAATTGAGGCGAGATTTCTGGAGGGGTGGCCTGTGGGTAAAATTACAATATTTCCAGAATTTCTTGCCTGGTTTAGTTCATCTACATATCAATAGGTGTTTCTGAGGGGTGGAGAAAATTAGTCCATCTCCATATCAATAGGTAATTACTTGGGTGAGCAAGGGTTTATCTGGGCTGGAGAGGTTGGGTGGAGCTTTCTCTTCTGCTGCAGCCTGGTCGAGAGAGATGGGACTTCTGCTTGTAAGAAATAAATGGGTTTCTTAAACTTTATTTCTCCCTTTGACTGATTTCGGTTTTAAAGGTATTTTGTCCCAGGATTTTTTCCCCCTATAGTTACAGATCCTTAGACCCATTGATGGGTAATTCTAGTTTGAAATCTTTCTCCACCAAAAATGCAGTGAAAAAAGTAAAAATGCTGTTCTTTTGTTTCTCTGTGTGTGTGTGTGTGTGTAGATTAGATTTTTGTCTTGAGCCTTTAAAGATTAAAAAGGCTAGCATCCAATGAAGAAGAATCTGATATTATTTTGTATATAGGAAACCAAATGATCATATATGTACCAGGAATCATATACTTCTTCAATTTTATCTTCAAAACAGTTTTATAGTGTTTATCCTGTTCCAGGTAATGGTTCTAAGTACTTTAGAAACAATGCTAATCCTCACAGTAACAGTAGGAGTTGGTCCTATTAACCCATTACACAGATGGAGAAACTCAGGCACCAAGAGATTAATTTGTCCAAAGTGTGAGATCTGAAATTTGAAACGAGGTAATGTGGCTCTAGAGTCCTATGCTCATTAACTACTGTCTTTTCAAACTAATTGAATTGACCATCCCTAATCCTAAAGCTATTCTGCTCTTCTGGTGAAAGTTCTTCTGGTTAAGGAGAGGCCTTTGGGGATTAGTTCCTCCATTCTTTTTTGATAGTTTCATCTATCAAGTACTCGATGGCATGGGCTCTATACCAAATACTTGAGTTCGGGTGGCCTATCTCAGGTTTTTCTATGTTAATTATCCACATAAAAATTACCAAAAGATAAGGAAATATGACTACTTTACATGTGTTTAGTGCTTTTAGAAATCATAATTAGTTGCATTTGATCTTCACACCAACTCTTTGGTTGGCAGGGCAAATAGTAGTACTTTCATTTCACAGGTGATAAAACAAGTTCAAAATGGTTAAGTGATTTCCCCCAAATCTCAGATGTTGAGCAACAGGATTAGCATTCTAATCCAGTTCTCCTGACTCCAAATCCAGTGATCTTCCCTTTCTGTTAAACTCCTTTCCTGCAATCTGAATGTTGCTGTTACCTTGGCAGCAGTATAGAACATTAAGTGCCTGGAAACCATGGTACTGCCTTCTCTGTAGGCCCCAAAGTGGCAAGGTTCACATAGGTCTCACTAACTGCTAATCACTTTGTCAGATACCCTGCTTGCTGTGCTTCATCCTAACATTTGTCAAGCCTAGTGTCCTTGTCACCAAAAGTTCATGTATGAAGGGGTTCTTGGCAGATGGACAGGTATGATGTCTTTTCTGGTCCTGGTCCAGTCATTCTGTTTCTTTTAGTCCCAGGTATGGAGCAGGAAGCCTTAGAGACATGGAATGGCAGTTTGGAGTGAGGCTTTTCCTCCGCTTGGCACTATGACGTAGCCATTTGCCTCTGAGTGGCTCTTAGGAGGTGGATATTTGGCAGAGATGAAGGGCTTTTGCCTTCTGTTGGTTTGAAACAACAAACTGTGTTTACTGTGGTTTAGATAGGGAATAGTGTTTATTTTAGAGGAAATAGTCATGCCTCTGGGGCTTCCTTTTCATCCGGTTCTGAAGTTCTGAAGAGTCAGTTGTATAAAATTCTAAATAAACTTTAAATGCAAGGTCATTTAAGATTTTGTCAGCAGGTGGCACTTCTCTCCTTGGTCTCTCCAGGAAAAATGCTGTTCCTATTTCTTTGCTACTATCGAGTTCCTCAGACTTGTTTGGTTACCCAAACATTTCTCCTCAGTTCCCTTTTGCAGCTATTTAGTCTACAGTATCTGTTTGTGCACTCTGATTTATACCCTCTTTACACAAAGGATTTGAAATTGCTTACAACATACAGTATACAACAGTAAAATAGGAGAATATAAACTGCAATAAAGACTGTATAATTTGATTCTGAGTTGCAGGTAGCTGGAGCAAAACAAAAAACATAGATAGACAGATGTGAATAGGTATCCATACATACGTGGGTTTCATTACCAGACCTTTGGATGAATGGATAGGGATAGAGAATGACTTTTTTAGGATTTGAAATGAAAATGAATGTTGTCATCTAGTGTTAGTGGAGGCAAGTTTCTGTTGTGATCTCACCTGTCTAACCTAATTTATAAACTATTCCTAGTCTGTAAAAAGTAAGGAGTACTTCTGTCACCCTGCAGCTTGCCAAGGCTGCACAATCAGCATTCCTCAGTTTCTAAGCTTCATTTTTTCAAGATGCAGGCCTCACCCTTTCCATTCATCCTACACAGATTGAGCTCCCACTGTCTACAGGGCCTTCTAGGCATTGGGAACACAAGCATATTTATTAGGTAGGCTTGGGTGGTACTCAAATTGATTTATAATAAAATTCCCTTTTCTCAGTTTTTAAACTAGCTGGAGAAAGAAGACCTACTTTATACTCAATAAAAAATTAGAGAATTATGCCAGGCAATGTTATGATCAAATGCTAAATCTGTGGTTGTGTTGTTCTAGTGTTCTGCTTACTTAAAAACAAATCAGTAAACTCCACCAAACACAGTTTTCTAACAAAACCATCTCAAAACCGCGGCTTCCTTTGTCAGTTGGCAAGGAATGGCGTAGTCCTCAATAGCTGGGGTAGGCGGGGCGGGAGCCGGTGTGAGCGCAGGGCGGGGAGAGCCCCCGAATGTCCTCCCCACGGGCGAGGGGCTGCATGACGGAGCTGAACCTGCAGGACCAGCATCCCGCCCCGCCCATTGTCTGCGGCTCGGGCCGGGACTGGCGCGGCGGGGCGTAGGGGGCTCCAGGGAGCTAGGCCCTGGAGTGGGGTTCGGAAGTTGGGGCCCCGCTCCCTGCGCCCGCGGGCGACGCCGGCTTTGTGGCGCGAGCGGGTTCCACCACGGGCAGCGCGGCGGCGGGGACCGGCCGAGGCGTCCGTCGTCCCCGGCATTCTGCCCAGCAGCGGGCGCCTCTCCTGGCCTGCCCCGCGCGGTCGGGGTTCCCCGCGCGCACTAACAGCCGGCTGGACGCTTTCCTGCGGAAGCATCTGCCGCCCGAGGTCTACGACGCCGTTCGTGCCTACGAGTCATGCATCGTGGAGTCCGACACGGAGAGGCACTCCTTGAAGTACGTGGTACTGAGCGACCAGCTCATCTACCTAACCGAGAACCCTCCCAAGTCCATCCGGCGAGTCGCGGCGCTGCAGGACATTGTGGCCATCGACCTGGTAAGGAGCGAGGGCGGGCAGGTGGGCTCGAGAGAACCCCCTTCTTGGGCCCTCCAATCCTAGCTTTCCTGTGCGCGGGGAAGAGGAGTGCCCCTCCAGCTCTCCCCGAACTCCCAGACTCTCTAAGCTTAGTGCTAGCAGCCACATAAAAAAGCTGGATTGTTGTTTGCACTCCGAATAAAGATGCCGTGCCGGTTCTCATCGTGTGTATCGGTCACCCCCCCACCTCCCGTCCACTCAAATAGGACTGTAGGTTTGAAAACATAGACCCCTATCAAAAATACGTTTTAAAGTTATTCCTTAGCTCATTAAACACCTAGCCTGTGGTAGGCACTGAGGAGGCAAAAATGAACTAAGGGCCCCTTTCTAGAAGCCGCTGTGGCAGAGACAGAGCCAGCACGAATGCAAATACATGCCATGTGATAGGTACTATGACTTTTTTTTTATCTCCAGTGTTTAGAGCATGTTAAGTGCTCAATATAAGTGAGTGCAAGAATGAATGCATTAATGCACTGTGCACAGGATACCTGGCAGTCTCAGACAGGTCACTTGATCCAAACTGGCTCAGGCCATGCTGGGAAAACTTCTTGCAGGAGATAGAATCTGGCACTGCCGCACCTTGTCCCAGTTCCTAGCATGCTGCTACTGTATCCCTTTCCTTTAGGAATAGATTTACTGTATAAATCAGCAACTGATTGGACACAGTCTCCTCTCCAATTACTGTTTATCCCCTCTTGGGCTCCCTTTGTCGGAGCTGCTCTCCAGGTGTGTTGTTCCTTTTTCCACTGGGGACAGGTGTCTAGCCTTGTTTTTTTTTTTTTCCCTTGTCTGAGTCTCTGTGTCCCCCAGGGGAGAGTTTGGGGAGACTCTTGATGGGGCTGTTTTGCCAAGAGAGTCATAGCTTGTTTGAAACACGTATGTAAGAAAATAATAAAATTAAATGAAAAAATAAATGCTTTTTCTACTTAAAACACCTCTGTGGGCTAGTGTCACTGCATATTTACTTCTTTGAGTAAAAGTTGGAAGCAAAATTGCCTTTTTCCTTACTACCACTATTTATATTCTTGAATAAAAAAATTTGATTTTCTTTACCAAATGTTTTTAACCAAACACTACATACTCAGCTTTTTCTAATGTCTGCAGTATAAACATTTATTTTGATGAAATGTAATGATTTTAGGATATTGTTACTCTTCTTAAGAGGTAGTATGTTTCAGTAGTTGTTTTATATCTTTTTTTTTTTGAGCTGTAAGAATCTGAAAAGTACAGTAAACCTTCCTAGGTTCTTAGGCCAAGAATCCTACAGAAAGTCATACCAGTTTATTTAGTCATGTCTTACATACAAAATTTACCTTTCAGACATATAGAAGAATGTGTAATGTCTGTAAAAGTGCTGAACAAATCTAAGATTTTGGCATTGTTGATAGACTGAATGTCCCTCTTGCACCATATAGTTTAACTTTGGTTCAAATTGTGGTAGGCAGAATAATAGCCCCCAAAAGAAATCCCTGGAACCTGTGAATATGTTGCATTACATGACAAAGGGTAATTAAAGTTGCAGATGGAATTAAGGTTGCTTACTAATCAAATGACTTTAAAATGAGATTATTTAGATTATCTTCATGTGCTCAATGTAATCACAAAATCTTTAACTGTGGAAAAGGCAGGCAGAAGAGAGTGACTGAACTGGAGAAAGACTACTTGTTTTGATGGTGGAAAGGAGTCCCAAGCCAGAGGATGTGGGCAGCCTCTAAAATCTGGAAAACACATGGAACCAAGTTTTCCACAAGAGTCTCCAGAAGGAATGCAGTCCTGATTCCATGATTTTAGCCCAGTGTGACACATTTTGGATTTTAAACCTCCACAATGTAAGAGGATCACTTTGTGCTGTTTAATGCCACCAAGTTTGTGGTAATGTGTCACAACAGCAAATGAATACAGAGGTTATGGTGGGTAATCATTTTAGTTTCAGTGAGAGATAATCATGCCAAACAAATGACTTAATCTCTTATTTCTGAGTTTTTATAAAAGAATTCTAGAGTTATAGTTCAGTGGCTTATACTAAGCTCCTTCCGGTGTATGAAAACCGGGTGTCAAAGAATTGCTTTACCTCATACCAATTAATAGCCACAGACGTAGCTGACTAATCATCCCTCTGTGGACACTATGTCCTTACTTAAAATTACCACAATGTAGATAATCTTCCTGATTTCTGTGTTGTATCTCAAAGTCATCCTCCTATCCACTTCAATTACATGATTTCAGGGCGAGACAGCTTTGCTTTTTAGAACTGATTCCTTCTTCCTTGAAAGGTAAACTGTCTCCTTTTCTACTAGGTGTCGTCTTTTTAAGGCCAACTCTTCAGACATCCTTTTCCATTCTCATTTTCTTATTTTACTGCACAGGTCTCTCTGCTTGTTAGTTAACATACAGTTGTCTCTGGTCACCATTCTGCCTTTGTTCTTGCTGCCATGTCAATAAAGCCCCTAAGCAGACCAGTCCTTTATGCCTATGGGCCCCAGCCCTCCATGTTGCATGTCCGGCCACATTCCTCTACATAGTTCTAGTTACACAAAAAAAATTTCTCGAAAAAATTTGCAGATAGACAGGTAAAATTGCATTTTCTGTCCTAAAGAAAAAAATTGAAGGTAATAGCAACAAGAAGTTTGACCAGAACTTGGATTGGATCTGAATGAGATTTCTCTTCTAGCAAAGATAAGCTTAAAGTGCACGCAGAGGTCTCTGTAGGTGCTTGAGATGGTCATCTTCTCAAATACTTGCTAAGGTTTCTTGGGCAGAGCTTTTATAAAAGGATGGCAGTTTCGTTAAAAGTTACTTTTGAAAGAATTCTCTAGAGTTCTGCTCTTGGGTGCATCAAAACACTACTCCTTTAGCCCACCTAAGATTAGATACATAATTTTTAAGTGTGAGAACCAGCTACTCAGGACTGTAAATTTCCTAGGATTCACTTTCCTTCAGTGCCATCCCCTCACAGAAAAAAAATAAGCCATCAACTATAGCAGCCTTTGCCTCTGCCTCTTCCCCTCTGTCCTTGTCCTTTCACCACCCCTTGCAGTGAATATCTGCTCCCCAGCCATTCCAGGCTCCATACGGCTTCTTGACCAGGCAAAGAATGCCCCTTTTACAGCCTGGCCCGTTTGCTGGCCATGTACACTTCCTCCTCTTTCAAGGCTGTTCAGATCATCATACTTATAATTCTCCTCCTCCTCTTTCTATGTGTCCTTTTGAAAACAAAAACCGTTCTTACTTTGAACAGAAACAGGTCACAGGTTGTATGAGGGGGCTGCTGTAGCTTGTCAGCTGATCCCTATTTTCCTCCTTATGTATTCAGATCCTACACATTTTCTAGGCTAAGCCCAAGTAGTTCTTTCTCCAAATGCTTTCCCTTGACTAAGCCATGAAGGTGGGTCTTTGGTCCCTCTTGTTCATTGCCTTATCTCTGGTTCCTAGAATACTGCCTGGCACAGAGATGGTCAATAGATATTTGTTAAATCTTTAACAAAGTCTGTCTCTTCTGTTTCTGAATTTATTATCTGCAGTGTACATTGGGGAATTTCATAATATGTTTTTGCTTTTGCTTTTTACTTGTGTGGACTTGGTCAAGTTATTTAACCTCTACTCTGTGTCCATTTCCTTATCTGTGAAATGGAGGTGAACAGCACCATCCTTACAGAGAGTTCTTGGGAGGATTAAATTCATTAATAGATGTAACACACTTAAAATAGTACTTGGCACATGGGAAGAGTTACATACATGTTATTATTAATAGCCTCTATTCATTTAAAAATTTTTTAAAGTTTTATCAAATGTACATCACAGTGGTTCAAAAGTCCCTCCCCCCTTCCCCACTCCCCTCCCCCTTGGTAACCAGTAGTCACTTCTCAGTGTCCAAGAGTCTAATGTTTTGTTCCTTTTGTTTTGCTTTGTTTTTATATTCCACAAATAAGTGAAATCATATGATATTTGTGTTTCTCCACCTGGCTTATTTCACTGAGCATAATAGCCTCCAGGATCCATCCATGTTGTTGCAAATAGCAGGATTTCTTTTCTTTTTATGGCTGAGAGTCACATATATTAAGTCAACTAAGGCTAACTGTGAATCTGTCAGATCCATATTATTATCTCCTCTTCAAAATTAGGGTACTTGGCTTTAGGACATTCAGTGATTTGCAAAGAAAATAACTTTTTTAAGCATTTATTATGTATTAGGTTTGTCATGTTTAATATGGTCAAAAACAGAATTCCCGCTCTCCACTCCCAAACCTGTTCTTCCCTTAGTTTTCCCTGTTTGAGGAAATATATTATTTTCTGTCATCCCTAATTCTGTCTTTCTTTCACTCCCCACATTCCAACACATCAGTAGATCCTCTTGACTTGTATGAAGAAGAAAAGTTTTCCTCAACCCTCTTAGGGTCCCTGGCTGGGTCTGAAATTAAACTGACAAAGACAGATTATCAGGAGAAAAGCATATGAGGTTATTTAAATTTTACATGTCATGGGAGCCGTTAAGAGAAATGAAGACCCAAAGAAACAGTTAAGGAGGTGGAGCCAACGTGGCGGCATGAGTAGGACAGTGGGAATCTCCTCCCAAAAACATACATATATTTTTGAAAATACAACAAATACAACTATCTCTAAAAGAGAGATCAGAAGATACAGGAAAACAGCCAGACTACATCCACACCTGCGAGAACCCAGCGCCTCATGAAGGGGGTAAGATACAAGCCGTGGTCTGGCGGGACCTGAGCGCCCCTTACCCCAGCTCCAGGGGAGAGGAGAGGAGTCAGAGCAGGGAGGGAGAGGGAGCCCAGGACTGCTAAATGGCCAGTCCGAGCCATCCACACCGAGCACAGACACACAGTGCATGCATGGGGTGCTGGAAACTAGGGAAACAGGACAGTAAGACCTGTGAGTGGGTCCCCACAGCTGGCGCCCCTGGGACAAAGAAAAGCGAGTGCTTTTTGAAAGTCTTAAAGGGACAGGGACCCCACAGCTGGACAGAAGTGGCCCAGGACACTTAGGCCAGCAGCTGGGAATACTGGGGAACTCTGGTTGCCCTAAACCTCTGGGCAGCAGTGCAGCTCTGAGACCCCTCATGGCAATAAGCAGCCCCCTGCGCATTCCCCCTCTGGTGCTGCCCCGCCATAGCAGAGCAGCAGCCTGAGACTGGCCAGACCCACAGCAAGGGAGCATCCTCCATAGGGGCCGGGCAAGAAACAGAGACCCAGTCTACATGCAACTGCCCAACACAAGCCACTAGGGGTCGCCATAGTCCCAGTAAAGAAAGGCCAGGAGCAAGTGGAAAGGGTCTTGGTTCTCCCAGCTGACAGATGAGTCAACAGCATACCACTGTATCTATCAACATGAAAAACCAGAAAAGTTTGATCCAGACCAGATAACCCAGACATCCTCCACATCCTCCCCGGAGAAGGAATCTGGGGAGATAGATTTAACCAATCTTCCTGAAAAAGAATTCAAAACAAAAGTCATAACCATACTGATGGACTTGCAGAGAAATATGCAAGAACTAAGGAGGAAGAATACAGAAATAAAACAAGCTCTGGAAGGACTTCAAAGCAGAATGGACGAGATGCAAGAGACCATTAATGGACTAGAGATCAGAGAATAGGAACACAGAGAAGCTGACGCAAAGAGAGATAAAAGGATCTCCATGAATGAAAGAATACTAAGACAACTGTGTGACCAATCAAAATGGAACAATATTCACATTATAGGAGTGCCAGAAGAAGAAGAGAGAGAAAAAGGGATAGAAAGTGTCTTTGAAGAAATAATTGCTGAAAACTTCCTGAAACTGGAGGAAATGGCCTCTCAGACCACAGAAGCACACAGAACTCCCATGACAAGGGACCCAAGGAGGGCAACACCAAGACACATAATAACTAAAATGGCAAAGATCAGAGACAAAGACAGAGGATTAAAGGCAGCCAGAGAGAAAAAAAAGGTCACCTACAAAGAAAAACCCATGAGGCTATCATCAGACTTCTCAAAAGAAAACTTACAGGCCAGAAGAGAATGGCATGATATATTTAATGCAATGAAACAGAAGGGCCTTGAACCAAGAATACTGTATCCAGCACGATTATCATTTAAATATGAAGGAGGGATTAAACAATTCCCAGACAAGCAAAAGTTGAGGGAATTTGTCTCCCACAAACCACCTCTACAGGGTATTTTAGAGGGACTGTTGTAGATGGGAGCACTCCTAAAAAGAGCACAGAACAAAACACCCAATATATGAAGAATGGAGGAGGAGGAATAAGAAGGGAAAGAAATAAAGAACCATCAGACAGTGTTTATAATAGATCAATAAGTGAGTTAAGTTAGACAGTAAGATAGCAAAGAAGCTAACCTTGAACCTTTGGTAACCACAAACTTAAAGTCTGCAATGGCAATAAGTACATATCTTTCAATAATCACCCTAAATGTAAATGGACTGAATGCAACAATCAAAAGACACAGAGTAATAGAATGGATAAAAAAGCAAGACCCACCTATATGCTGCTTGCAAGAGACTCACCTCAAACCCAAAGACATGTACAGATTAAAAGTCAAGGGATGGAAAAAGATATTTCATGCAAACAACAGGGAGAAAAAAGCAGGTGTTGCAATACTAGTTTCAGACAAAATAGACTTCAAAACAAAGAAAGTAACAAGAGATAAAGAAGGTCATTACATAATGATAAAGGGCTCAGTCCAACAAGAGGATATAACAATTATAAATATATATGCACCCAACACAGGAGCACCAACATATGTGAAACAAATACTAACAGAATTAAAGGAGGAAATAGAATGCAATGCATTCATTTTGGGAGACCAACACACCATTCACTCCAAAGGACAGATCCACCAGACAGAAAATAAGTAAGGACACAGAGGCACTGAACAACACACTAGAACAGATGGACCTAATAGACATCTACAGAACTCTACATCCAAAAGCAACAGGATACACATTCTTCTCAAGTGCACGTGGAACATTCTCCAGAATAGACTCCATACTAGGCCACAAAAGGAGCCTCAGTAAATTCAAAAATATTGAAATCCTACCAACCAACTTTTCAGACCACAAAGGTATAAAAGTAGAAATAAATTCTACAAAGAAAACAAAAAGGCTCACAAACACATGGAGGCTTAACAACATGCTCCTAAATAATCAATGGATCAATGAACAAATTAAAATGGAGATCCAGCAATATATGGAAACAAATGACAACAACAACACAAAGCCCCAACTTCTGTGGGACGCAGTGAAAGCAGTCTTAAGAGGAAAGTATATAGCAATCCAGGCACACTTGAAGGAGGAAGAACAATCCCAAATGAATAGTCTAACATCACAATTATCGAACCTGGAAAAAGAAGAACAAATGAGGCCTAAAGTCAGCAGAAGGAGGGACATAATAAAGATCAGAGAAGAAATAAACAAAATTGAGAAGAATAAAACAATAGCAAAAATCAATGAAACCAAGAGCTGGTTCAGCAAGAGAATAAACAAAATAGATAAGCCTCTAGCCAGACTTATTAAGAGGAAAAGAGAGTCAACACAAATCAACAGAATCAGAAACGAGAAAGGAAAAGTCACGACGGACCCCACAGAAATACAAAGAATTATTAGAGAATACTATGAAAACCTATATGCTAACAAGCTGGGAAACCTAGGAGAAATGGTCAACTTCCTAGAAAAATACAACCTTCCAAGATTGACCCAGAAAGAAACAGAAAATCTAAACAGACCAATTACCAGCAACAAAATTGAAGCAGTAATCAAAAAACTACCCAAGAAAAAAAACCCCAGGCCAGATGGATTTATCTCAGAATTTTATCAGACATACAGAGAAGACATAATACCCATTCTCCTTAAAGTTTTCCAAAAAATAGAAGAGGAGGGAATACTCCCAAACTCATTCTATGAAGCCAACATCACCCTAATACCAAAACCAGGCAAAGACCCCACCAAAAAAGAAAACTGCAGACCAATATCCCTGATGAACGTAGATGCAAAAATACTCAACAAAATATTAGCAAACCGAATTCAAAAATACATCAAAAGGATCATACACCATGACCAAGTGGGATTCATCCCAGGGATGCAAGGATGGTACAACATTCAAAAATCCATCAACATCATCCACCACATCAACAAAAAGAAGGACAAAAACCACATGATCATCTCCATAGATGCTGAAAAAGCATTTGACAAAATTCAACATCCATTCATGATAAAAACTCTCACCAAAGTGGGTATAGAGGGCCAGTACCTCAACATAATAGAGGCCATATATGATAAACCCACAGCCAACATCACACTGAACAGCGAGAAGCTGAAAGCTTTTCCTCTGAGATCGGGAACAAGACAGGGATGCCCACTCTCCCACTGTTATTCAACATAGTACTGGAGGTCCTAGCCACGGCAATTAGACAAAACAAATAAATACAAGGAATCCAGATTGGTAAAGAAGAAGTTAAACTGTCACTATTTGCAGATGACATGATATTGTACATAAAAAACCCTAAAGACTCCACACCAAAACTACTAGAACTAATATTGGAATTTAGCAAAGTTGCAGGATACAAAATTAACACACAGAAATTTGTGGCTTTCCTATATACTAACAATGAACTAATAGAAAGAGAAATCAGGAAAACAATTCCATTCACAAAAGCATCAAAAAGAATAAAATACCTAGGAATAAACCTAACCAAGGAAGTGAAAGACCTATACCCTGAGAACTACAAGACACTCTTAAGAGAAATTAAAGAGGACACTAACAAATGGAAACTCATCCCATACTCCTGGTTAGGAAGAATTAATATTGTCAAAATGGCCATTCTGCCCAAAACAATATAGAGATTCGATGCAATCCCTATGAAATTACCAACAGCATTCTTCAATGAACTGGAACAAATAGTTCAAAAATTCATATGGAAACACCAATGACCCCGAATAGCTGAAACAATCCTGAGAAGGAAGAATAAAGTGGGAGGGGATCTCACTCCCCAACTTCAAGCTCTACTACAAAGCCACAGTAATCAAGACAATTTGATACTGGCACAAGAACAGACCCATAGACCAGTGGAACAGAATAGAGAGTCCAAACATTAACCCAAACATATATGGTCAAATAATATATGATAAAGGAGCCATGGACATACAATGGGGAAATGACAGTCTCTTCAACAGATGGTGCTGGCAAAACTGGACACCTACATGTAAGAGAATGAAACTGGATCACTGTCTAACCCCATACACAAAAGTAAATTCGAAATGGATCAAAGTCATGAAACCATAAAACTCTTAGAAAAAAAACATAGGCAAAAATCTCTTAGGCATAAACATGACTGACCTGTTCTTGAACATATCTCCCCAGGCAAGGGAAATAAAAGCAAAAATGAACAAGTGGCACTATATCAAGCTGAAAAGCTTCTGTACAGCAAAGGACACCATCAATAGAACAAAAAGGTATCCTACAGTATGGAAGAATATATTCATAAATGACAGATCTGATAAAGGGTTGACATCCAAAATATATGAAGAGCTCACATACCTCAACAAACAAAAAGCAAATGATCCAATTAAAAAATGGGCAGAGGAGCTGAATAGACAGTTCTCTAAAGAAGAAATTCAGATGGCCAACAGACACATGAAAAGATGCTCCACATTGCTTGTCATCAGAGAAATGCAAATTAAAACCACAATGAGATATCACCTCACACCAGTACAGATGGCTACCATCAAAAAGACAAATGACAACAAATGTTGGCAATGTTGTGGAGAAAGGGGAACCCTCCTACACTGCTGGTGGGAATGTAAATTAGTTCAACCATTGTGGAAAGCAGTATGGAGGTTCCTCAAAATGCTCAAAATAGAAATACCATTTGACCCAGGAATTCCACTTCTAGGAATTTACCCTAAGAATGCAGCAGCCCAGTTTGAAAAAGACAGGTGCTCCCCTATGTTTATCGCAGCACTATTTACAATAGCCAAGAAATGGAAGCAACCTAAGTGTCCATCAGTAGATGAATGGATAAAGAAGATGTGGTACATATACACAATAGAATATTATTCAGCCATGAGAAGAAAACAAATCCTATCATTTGCAACAACATGGATAGAGCTAGAGGGTATTATGCTCAGTGAAATAAGCCAAGCAGAGAAAGACAAGTACCAAATTATTTCACTCATATGTGGAGTGTAAGAACAAAGAAAAACTGAAGGAAGAAAAAATCAGCAGAATCACAGAACCCAAGAATGGACTAACAGTTACCAAAGGGAAAGGGACTGGGGATGATGGGTGGGAAGGGAGGGATAAGGGTGGGGAAAAAGAAAAGGGGCATTATGATTAGCATGTATAGTGTTGTGGGGATGGTACGGTGAAGGCTGTACAACACAGAGAAGACAGGTGGTGATTACACAGCATCTTACTACACTGATGGACAGTGACTGTAGTGGGGTGCATGGGGGTGACTTGGTGAGGAGGGGAGCCTGGTAAACATAGTGTTCTTCATATATTAGGTTAATTATAGCAAAAAAAAAAATGAAAGAAACAGTTAAACGTGTGTGTATTTAATATTAGGCTTGAGAACAATGGAGAGTCATGGAAAAATGTCATAATTCAGAAAAGGGGGTATGAACTAAGGATAATAAACTGGGGAAAGTTAGCAAGGCCTTTTTGTTGGGATTCCTCTCATCTTTCCTGTCTTGGAGAGAAGTATGAGCCTTTCCTCCGAGTGTAAAGAGGACAACTCCCCCACGAGGCCTCACCACCTGCTTCAGGGGAGGAGGGTGCGGGAAGATCAGAGATGTTCCATGTTTGCCATTTTCTCAAATTCCCTCAGTTCAAAATATTCAGTATGCCAAGGGGTAGCATGTAACTGAACCTTGTCACTTGTTATCTTAAATACATCCAACTATGACCTTTCTTACTCCTTTTTCTGGTGCCACTTGTCCAATCCCTTACCTAGACTATTGAAATTGCCTCCAAACCAATTCCTCTTTACATAGCTTTTGGGATGATCTTTTTAAACATAACCTGTAAATTAAACTATACCACTCTTCTGTTGCAAAATCTCCATAAGCTCCCAAACTCCTGTTCCTACAAGAGCCTCCATGACTGACCTCTCCATCTCGGACTCACCTACCGCTCCCCTGTGCTCCTCACACTCGTCTTTAACCCTTCGGGGGCTTTGCCCTTGCCGTCCCATCTGGGACTCTGCCTCCAGGTCTTCCAAGGGTTGATCCCTTCTCATCAGCTGCGTTTCCAAATGTAGCGCCATCTCCATAGAGATGCAGCATGTAACCACTCTAAAGTACTATTCCCCCATCACACCACATCTGTTTCAAAGCACTTGTCACTATCTACCTTGTAAAATTAACCTGTTTAATGACTTATTATTGTCTATCTTGCAGAGTAAATGTGAGCTCTATGAGAGGAGGACCTTATCTGTCTTGTTCATCCCTGGTCACCATGACACAATAGTGGATGGTCGGTAATTATCTGTCAGTTGGAAGCATGGATGAATGGATGCTCAGGTACATCATACAGTTTACCTCCTACAGGAAGAGATCAAATCTCCTTACTTTCCAGTGTTGACAACTCATCACACTGGCCAGGGTCGTGTTGGCCAGTTAGTGACAGAGCCAGGGTAAATTCTCACAGGTCTCCTGATGCTCAGGTTCAGCCTGCTTCATGCTTCCTCTGTGCTTGTATAAGATGATCCCTGTGTTGTTTAGCTTAGTCATGCATTTTGGTAGTAAGAGTTATATAAGAAGTATATAATGATTTTAGATGAGATCTGTTATGGACACTTCTTTTCTTCTTTAACATTTTTTTCCCTTCTATTTGGATTTATCTGTAGCATTTCAAAGTTGTCACTATGGGAGGCAGAAAGAGGTGATAAACTCTTATCCATTATTTTGGCTTCTTACTAGTTTGCATAGAATAGCTTGGGTTATGCATTCAAGTCTTGAGAAACTCCACGAACACAGGCCTTTTATTGGTTTGATTCACTGGTGTATGCCCAGTGACTGGAATGAAAGATGTATACTGGTCAAGACAGCTTAGATGAAGTAGCACTAACAACCCCAAAGTCTCAGAGCTTTAGCACAACATAGGGTCTGTGTCTCACTGTGGATTAGCAAGAGGCTCTCTCTGTTCACCTTAGTCACAAGATATATAATTCTTAGTCACACATATAGTATCAGAGACTCCACTCAGCACATGATTACTTAATCACCATGGCAGGAAGAAATTAACTGGGCAAATTATGTATTGGGTTTTAGGCTTCTATCCAGAACTGACACATGTCACTTCTCACATTTCATTAGCCAGAGTCAGGCATATGGCTGTGCCCAACTTAAAAGGGGGCAGGAAAATGTGATCCTACCAGGCATGCATTCCACATGCTTATGGAGAACAGGAATATCTGTGAACAGCTTTAATGCCTGCCTCAAATTCCTGACCTTTACTGAGTGCTTGCTATATGTGTCACTCAACTTCTGTTCTATACACTTAACTTAAATTGGGGTTGTTATATAACCCCAGATAATACTGTTAGTGCAGTTTTACAGATAAGGAACCTGATAACTTTAGGTTATCCCTTAAGTGGCAGAACCAGAATTTGAACCCAAATAGTCTGGCTCCAGAGCCTCTAGACTACAGTTGTCTCAGTACACAGTATATTTAAATAACAAGTTCTCATTGACTGAATAACCAGAAGATTTTAAGCATTTCAAAAATAGAAACTCCATCTTATATTCTGTATGTTTCAATTTTGCACTGTGCAGTAGGAACTTAAAAATATCCATGATGATTTGAATTGAATAAATTAGAAATCATCTGATATTCAACTGCTGAAAGCTTAGGGTTCTTTTATTTTCTCAAATGAAAACTGACAGAAGTTATCTGAACCATGAAATCAAGACTAAGGTACAAGGTAAACATGGAATTGTTCACAAAATATTGAAAATAAAAATTAAGGGGTACACTTTTGTATTTTTTTTTTCTTGTAAATCACCTTTATTGAGATCTAACTTACAAATGATAAAACATAATCCATTTAAAATGTCTATTTTGATGAGTTTTGACAGATTTATACACCCACGTAACCATTACCATAATCAAGAAAATGAACATTTTTATTACCCTAAAAAGTTCTCCTGTGCCCCTTTCCCAGTCTTTCTGTTTTTTTTTTTTTTGAGAGGGCATCTCTCATATTTATTGCTCAAATGGTTGTTAACAACAATAAAATTCAGTATAGGAGGGTCAATGCTCAATGTACAATCATTAATCCATCTGAAGCCTAATTCTCGTCAGTCTCCAATCTTCTGAAGCATAACGAACAAGTTCTTACATGGTGAACGAATTCTTACATAGTGAATAAATTCTTACATGGAGAACAGTACAAGGGCATTCATCACAGAAACTTTCGGTTTTGATCACGCATTATGACCTATAAACAATCAGGTCAAATATGAATATTCATTTGATTTTTGTACTTGATTTATATGTTGATCCCACATTTCTCCCTTTATTATTATTATTATTTTTATTTTTAATAAAATGCTGAAGTGGTAGGTAGATGCAAGATAAAGGTAGAAAACATAGTTTAGTGCTGTAAGAGGGCAAATGTAGATGATCAGATGAGCAGGTGTGTGGCTATGGGCTAAGTATTAATCCAGGCTAGACAAGGGCAGCAAGACATCCACGGATGCAGAAGATTTCTCACAAAGCAGGGGGGGTGAGGTTCTGAGCCTCATCTCTGTTGATCCCCAAATTCTCACCTGATGGACCCCTGTGACTGTGCCTGTCTTAGGTTGTTCCTCCCTTGAGGAATCTTACCCGTCTCTGGCTAACCAGTCATCTTCCGGGGCCATACAGGGAAATGTAAAGTTGGTAAGTGAGAGAGAAGCCATATTGTTTGCAAAGGTTAGCTTTTTACTTCTTTGCAGATTTATGCCCTGTGGCTTCTATGCCCAGCACTTGTCTCGAGGTATCTTTACCACCTGGAGGAATTATGATACTCGGTAAATTCGATATGAGGCACGAATTCTATTTAAGGGTTGTAATTAGGAAGGAAGAAGAAAAGCTATAGAGGTAGCATATGGAAGAAAACATGGGAGGATTGATTATTTCTTTGACATATCTTCTTGTAGAGTACCTTAAGTATGTAAAGGTTAAACAAAGCAAATCTATAATTACCATCCATCTCCAGTGAAGCCAAGAAAACCATTTAGGCACCCTAGGCATTTGTGAAAATTTGTCTATGATATGATGGATATTGTCCTACTGTACTTGAACAGTCTGAGAAAAATCAGACAAATTAAAGCAGCCCATTTCTGGGATCTGTTCACATACCATATGTTCTTTTAACCGTAGATAGTCTATAGTCATAAGATTCTGGAGTGCTACACCTTGCATCCCTCCCAACTCCTAGTTGAGTTCCAACACTACAGATCCGGTTAAATTCGTTGTCTCACTGTATGCACATGCCAGCCTAGACATCTCCCTCCTCATTCTTATGGCAAGTCCAGGAGACAGTGGGCTGGATGCAGCCACAACCGCAGCATCGTCCGGATCACTGTGGAGGCTTTTTGATGATCATCCCCCGGCACAAGTCCTCCAGAGAGTGCTGATGCCGGAAGCTTCTTCTCATATCGTATCTTAGTTCATTTTCTCGGTAGCCAAGCTAGGCCTTGATCTTCTGCATAGAAACAAACAGACCCTTTGCCCACACTTTTGACATGCCCTCTATACCACTGTGCAGAACTCATTGGAGGTCAGCACACAGTAACTGCTTTTTTTTTTTTTATTAAGAGAAAGGAATATTATCAGAAAAGAGTACCTCCATAGCTGATCATCTGACACCCTTTAAGTGATCAACATTAAGGATATTTAAAGCATGCATTGATCTTTAATTTACCAATAGTTTTATCCTATCAAGGAGTAATCCGCCTTTTCTTTCTTTCTTTCTTTCTTTTTTTTTTTTAATTTTTAATCTATACTTACATGAAGAGTACTATGTTTACTATGCTCTCCCCTATATCAGGTCCCCCCTAACAACCACATTACGGTTACTGTCCATCAGCTTAGCAAAATGTTGTAGAGTCACTACTTGTTTGGTGTTGTGCAGCCCACCCTCCCCTTTCTCCCTTCCCCCCATGCATGCTAATCTTAATACCCCCCTTCTTCTTCCCCCTTATCCCTCCCTGCCCACCCATCCTCCCCAGATCCTTTCCCTTTGGTACCTGTTAGTCCATTTTTGGGTTCTGTAATTCCGCTGCTGTTTTGTTCCTTCAGTTTTTCCTTTGTTCCTATACTCCTCAGATGAGTGAAATCATTTGGTATTTCTCTTTCTCTGCTTGCCTTATTTCACTGAGCATAACACTCTCCAGCTCCATCCATGTTGCTGCAAATGGTTGGATTTTTACACTTCTTATGGCTGAGTAGTATTCCATTGTGTATATGTACCACATTTTCTTTATCCATTCATCTACTGATGGACATTTATGTTGCCTCCAATTCTTGGCTATTGTAAATAGTGCTGCGATAAACAGGGGTGCATCTGTCTTTCTCAAACTTGATTGCTGCATTCTTAGGGTAAATTCCTAGGAGTGGAATTCCTGGGTCAAATGGTAGGTCTGTTTTGAGCATTTTGATGAACCTCCATACTGCTTTCCACAATGGTTGAACTAATTTACATTCCCACCAGCAGTGTAGGAGGGTTCCCCTTTCTCCACAGCCTCGCCAACATTTGTTGTTGTTTGTCTTTTGGATGGCAGCTATCCTTACTGGTGTGAGGTGATACCTCATTGTAGTTTTAATTTGCATTTCTCTGATAATTAGCGATGTGGAGCATCTTTTCATGCGTCTCTTGGCCATCTGTATTTCTTTTTTAGAAAACTGTTCAGTTCCTCTGCCCATTTTTTAATTGGGTTATTTGTTTTTTGTTTGTTGAGGCGTGTGAGCTCTTTATATATTCTGGACATGAAGCCTTTATCGGATGTGTCATTTTCAAATATATTCTCCCATACTGTAGGGTTCCTTTTTGTTCTATTGATGGTGTCTTTCGCTGTACAGAAGCTTTTCAGCTTAATGTAGTCCCACTTGCTCATTTTTGCTGTTGTTTTCCTTGCCCGGGGAGTTATGTTCAAGAAGAGGTCACTCATGTTTATGTCTAAGAGGTTTTTGCCTATGTTTTTTTCCAAGAGTTTAATGTTTTCATGACTTACATTCAGGTCTTTGATCCATTTTGAGTTTACCTTTGTATATGGGGTGAGCCAATGGTCCAGTTTCATTCTCCTACATGTAGCTGTCCAGTTTTGCCAGCACCATCTGTTGAAGAGACTGTCATTTTGCCATTGTATGTCCATGGCTCCTTTATCAAATATTAATTGGCCATATATGTTTGGGTTAATTTCTGGAGTCTCTAATCTGTTCCACTGGTCTGTGGCTGTGTTCTTGTGCCAGTACCAAATTGTCTTGATTACTATGGCTTTGTAGTAGAGCTTGAAGTTGGGGAGTGAGATCCCCCCTACTTTATTCTTCTTTTTCAGGATTGCTTTGGCTATTCGGGGTCTTTGGTGTTTCCATATGAATTTTTGAATTATTTGTTCCAATTCATTGAAGAATGTTGCTGGTAATTTGAGAGGGATTGCATCAAATCTGTATATTGATTTGGGCAGGGTGGCCATTTTGACGATATTAATTCTTCCTAGCCATGAGCATGGGATGAGTTTCCATTTATTAGTGTCCCCTTTAATTTCTCTTAAGAGTGACTTGTAGTTTTCAGAGTATAAGTCTTTCACTTCTTTGGTTAGGTTTACTCCTAGGTATTTTATTCTTTTTGATGCAATGGTGAATGGAATTGTTTTCCTGATTTCTCTTTCTATTGATTCATTGTTAGTGTATAGGAAAGCTACAGATTTCTGTGTGTTAATTTTGTATCCTGCAACTTTGCTGTATTCTGATATCAGTTGTAGTAGTTTTGGAGTGGAGTCTTTAGGGTTTTTTATGTACAGTATCATATCATCTGCAAATAGTGACAGTTTAACTTCTTCTTTACCAATCTGGATTCCTTATATTTCTTTGTTTTGTCTGATTGCCGTGGCTAGGACCTCCAGTACTATGTTAAAAAACAGTGGGGAGAGTGGGCATCCCTGTCTTGTTCCTGATCTCAGAGGAAATGCTGTCAGCTTCTCGCTGTTCAGTATAATGCTGGCTGTGGGTTTATCATATATGGCCTCTATTATATTGAGGTACTTGCCCTCTATTCCCATTTTGCTGAGAGTTTTTATCATGAATGGATGTTGAATTTTGTCAAATGCTTTTTCAGCATCTATGGAGATGATCATGTGGTTGTTGTCTTTCTTTTTGTTGATGTGGTGGATGATTTTGATGGATTTTCGAAAGTTGTACCATCCTTGCATTCCTGGGATGAATCCCACTTGCTCATGGTGTATGATTCTTTTGATATACTGTTGAATTCTGCTTGCTAATGTTTTATTGAGTATTTTTGCATCTACATTCATCAGGGATATTGGTCTGTAATTTTCTTTTTTGGTGGGGTCTTTGCCCGGTTTTGGTATTAGGGTGATGTTGCCTCATAGAATGAGTTTGGGAGTATTCCCTCTTCTTCTATTTTTTGGAAAACTTTAAGGAGAATGGGTATTATGTCTTCTCTGTGTGTCTGATAAAATTCCGAGGTAAATCCGTCCGGCCCTGGGGTTTTGTTCTTGGGTAGTTTTTTGATTACCGTTTCAATTTCTTTGCTCGTAATTGGTTTGTTTAACTTTTGTGTTTCTTCCTTGGTCAGTCTTGGGAGGTTGTATTTTTCTAGGAAGTTGTCCATTTCTTCTAGGTTTTCCAGCTTGTTGGCATATAGGTTTTCTTGGTAGTCTTTAATAATTCTTTGTATTTCTGTGGAGTCTGTCGTGATTTTTCCATTCTCATTTCTGATTCTGTTGATTTGTGTTGACTCTCTTTTCCTCTTAATAAGTCTGGCTAGAGGCTTATCTATTTTGTTTATTCTCTTGCTGAACCAGCTCTTGGTTTAATTGATTTTTGCTATTGTTTTATTCTTCTCAATTTTGTTTATTTCTTCTCTGATCTTTATTATGTCCCTCCTTCTGCTGACTTTAGGCCTCATTTGTTCTTCTTTTTCCAGTTTCGTAAATTGTGATGTTAGACTATTCATTTGGGATTGTTCTTCCTTCTTCAAGTGTGCCTCGATTGCTATATACTTTCCTCTTAAGACTGCTTTTGCTGCGTCTCACAGAAGTTGAGGCTTTGTGTTGTTGTTGTCATTTGTTTGTATAATTCCTTGATCTCTATTGTGATTTGTTCGTTGATCCATTGATTATTTAGGAGCATGTTGTTAAGCCTCCATGTGTTTGTGAGCCTTTTTGTTTTCTTTGTAGAATTCATTTCTACTTTTATACCTTTGTGGTCTGAAAAATTGGTTGGTAGAATTTCAATATTTTGGTGTTTACTGAGGCTCCTTTTGTGAGCTAGTATGTGGTCTAGTCTGGAGAATGTTCCACGTGCACTTGAGAAGAATGTATATCCTGTTGCTTTTGGATGTAGAGTTCTATAGATGTCTATTAGGTCCATCTGTTCTAGTGTGTTGTTCAGTGCCTGTGTGTCCTTACTTATTTTCTGCCCGGTGGATCTATCCTTTGCGGTGAGTGGTGTGTTGAAGTCTCCTAAAATGAATGCATTGCAGTCTATTTCCCTCTTTAGTTCTGTTAGTATTTGGTTCACATATGCTGGTGCTCCTGTATTGGGTGCATGTATATTTAGAATGGTTATATCCTCTTGTTTGACTGAGCCCTTTATCATTATGTAGTGTCCTTCTTTATCTCTTGTTACTTTCTTTATTTGAAGTCTATTTTGTCTGATATTAGTACTGCAACCCCTGCTTTCTTCTCACTGTTTTTTGCCTGAAGTAAGTTTTTCCATCCCTTGACTTTTAGTCTATGCTTATCTTTGGGTTTAAGGTGAGTTTCTTGTAAGCAGCATATAGATGGGTCTTTTTTTTTTTTATCCATTCTATTACTCTGTGTCTTTTGATTGGTGCATTAAGTCCATTTACATTTAGGGTGACTATTCAGAGATATGTACTTATTGCCATTGCAGGCTTTAGATTTGTGGTTACCAAAGGTTCAAGGTTAGCTTCTTTAGTATCTTACTGCTTAACTTAGCTCGCTTATTGAGCTGTTATATACACCGTCTGGAGATTCTTTTCTTCTCTCCCTTCTTATTCCTCCTCCTCCCTTCTTCATATGTTGTGTGTTTTGTTCTGTGCTCTTTTTAGGGGTGCCCCCATTTAGAGCAGTCCCTGTGGGATGCCCTGTAGAGGTGGTTTGTGGGAAGCAAATTCCCTCAGCTTTTGCTTGTCTGGGAATTGTTTAATCCTGCCATCATATTTAAATGATAGTCGTGCTGGATACAGTATCCTTGGTTCAAGGCCCTTCTGTTTCATGGCATTAAGTATATCATGCCATTCTCTTCTGGCCTGTAGGGTTTCTGTTGAGAAGTCTGATGTTAGCCTGATGGGTTTTCCTTTATAGGTGACCTTTTTCTCTCTAGCTGCCTTTAAAACTCTTTCCTTGTCCTTGATCCTTGGCATTTTAATTATTATGTGTCTTGGTGTTGTCCTCCTTGGATCCTTTCTGCTGGGGGTTCTGTGTATTTCCGTGGTCTGTTCAATTATTTCCTCCCCTAGTTTCGGGAATTTTTCAGCAATTATTTTTTCAAAGACACCTTCTATCCCTTTTCCTCTCTCTTCTTCTTCTGGTACCCCTATAATATGGATATTATTCCTTTTGGTTCAGTCACATAGTTCTCTTAGTGTTGTTTCATTCCTGGAGATCCTTTTATCTCTCTCTATGTCAGCTTCTATATGTTCCTGTTCTCTGGCTTCTATTCCTTCAATGGCCTCTTGCATCTTATCCATTCTGCTTATAAATCCTTCCAGGGATTGTTTCACTTCTGTGATCTCCTTCCTGACATCTGTGATCTCCCTCTGGACTTCATCCCATTGCTCTTGCATTTTTCTCTGCATCTCATCCCATTGCTCTTGCGTTTTTCTCTGCATCTCTGTCAGCATGTTCATGATTTTTATTTTGAATTCTTTTTCAGGAGGACTGGTTATGTCTGTCTCCTTCTCAGGTGTTGTCTCTGTGATCTTTGTCTGCCTGTAGTTTTGCCTTTTCATTGTGATAGAGAGAGTGTGCAGAGCTGGTACAAGTGACCGCTGGAAGAGCTTCCCTTCTTGTTGGTTTGTGGCCTTCCTCACCTGGGTAATATCGACCTCTCGTGGCTTGTGCTGGGCAGCTGTGTGCAGACAGGGCTTCTACTTCCTTCCCGGTTGCTATGGGGTTTATCTCCGCTGTTGCTGTGGGCGTGGCCTGGCTGGGGCCGCTCCTCCAAAATGGTGGAGCCCCATCGGAGGGGGAGCGGCTGGTAGGCTAGTTATCTCCCCAAGGGGCATCTGTGCTCCCTGCTGCCCAGGGGGTTAGAGTGCCCAGAGATCCCCAGTTTCCCTGCCTCTGGTGTAAGTGAACTGTCCTGCCCCTTTAAGACTTCCAAAAAGCTCTCTCCAAACCAAAACAACAACAGCAACAATGAGAGAGGGAACAGAGAAAAAATGAAAAAGAAAAAAGGAAAAAACAGTTGATTTTTTTTTTTTTGTCCTCATGCCCCAGTCCCAGGCACCCGCTCCCTTGTCCTGCTGCCCTGCCTCCCTAGCACCAGGGTCCCTGTCCCATCAAGGCTTCCCAAAAGCACCCACCCACTGGTCCCATAGGGAAAAACGCGCAATATCCTTTGTCCTCAGGCACCGGTCCCAGGCACTCGCTCACCAGTCCTGCCGCCCTGCCTCCCTAGCACCAGGGTCCCTGTCCCTTTAAGGCTTCCAAAAAGCACTCACCAAGAAGAGAAAAAAAAAGGGGAAAAACGCGCGATTTCCTCCGTCCTCAGGTGCCAGTCTCAGGCACCCTCCCACTGGTCACGCAGGGAAAAACGCGGGATATTCTTTGTCCTCAGGCACCTGTCCCAGGCACCCTCTCACCAGTCCCACCACCCTGCCTCCCTAGCACCGGGGTCCCTGTCCCTTTAAGGCTTCCAAAAAGCACTCGCCAAAAAGAGGAAAAAAGGGAAAAACGTGCGATTTCCTCCGTCCTCAAGTGCCGGACTCAGGCATCCGCCTACCGGTCCCACAGCGAAATACGCGGGATATTCTTTGTCCTCAGGCGCTGGTCTCAGGCAGCCGCTCACCAGTCCCGCTGCCCTGCCTCCCTAGTACCGGGGTCCCTGTCCCTTTAAGGCTTCCAAAAAACACTCGCCAAAAAGAGAAAAAAAAAGGGGAAAAACACGCGATTTCCTCTGTCCTCAAGTGCCGGTCCCAGGCACCCGCTCACCGGTCCCCCCACCCTGCCTCCCTAGGAACGGGGTCCCTGTCCCTTTAAGGCTTCCAAAAAGCACTCGCCAAAAAAAAAAAAAAACCACTCCAGTTTCTTTCCACTCGCCGGGAGCCAGGTGGAGGGGCGCTCGGGTCCTGCCGGGCCGGGGCTTGTTTCTTACCCCCTTCGCTAGGCACTGGGTTCTTGCAGGTCTGGATGTGGTCTCGATGTTGTCCTGTGTCCTGTGGTCTCTATTTTAGGAAGATTTTTCTTTGTTATATTTTCATAGCTCTATGTGTTTTTGGGAGGAGATTTCCACTGCTCTACTCACGCCGCCATCTTGGCTCCGCCTCCTTGTATTTTTTAAGTAGTATTTTAATTTAAAAATTTTTATTAATTTTGGTATTATTTATGTACAATTACATGAGCAACATTATGGTTACTAGACTCCCCCCATCATCATGTCCCCACCACATACCCTATTACAGTCACTGTCTATCAGCATAGTAAGATGCTATAGAATTATTACTTCTTTTCTATGTTATACTGCCTTCCCCATGTCCCTCCACTGGTACATTATGTGTGCTAATCATAATACCCCTTTTTCTCCCTTATCCCTCCCTTCTCACCCATCTTCCCCAGTTCCTTTCCCTTTGGTAACTGTTAATCCATTCTTGGGTCTGTGAGTCTGCTGCTGTTTCATTCCTTCAGTTCTTGTTTGTTGTTATGCTCCACAGATGAGTGAAATCATTTGATACTTGTCTTTCTCCTCCTGGCTTATTTCACTGAGCATAATTCCCTGTAGCTCCATCCATGTTGTTGCAAATGGTAGGATTTGTTTTCTTCATTAGCTATATGGGAGGTAAATTCTCTCAGCTTTTGCTTATCTGGAAATTGTTTACTCCCTCCTTCAAATTTTAATGATAATCTTGCTGCATAAAGTAATTTTGGTTCCAGGCCCTTCTGCTTCATTGCATTAATTACTTCATGCATGCCTCTCCCTTCTGGCCTGTAAGGTTTCTGCTGAGAAGTCTGATGATAGCCTGATGGGCTTTCCTTTGTATGTGATCTTATTTCTTTCTCTGGCTGCTTTTAATAGTCTGTCCTTATCCTTGATCTTTGCCATTTTAATTACTGTATGTGTTGTTGTTGTCTTCCTTGGGTCCCTTGTGTTGGGAGATCTGTGGATCTCCATGGCCTTAGAGACTATCTCCTTCCCCAGATTCGGGAAGTTTTCAGCAATTACCTCTTGAAAGATACTTTCTATCCCTTTTTCTCTCTCTTCTTCTACTGGTACCCTTATAAGTCGCATATTGTTCCTTTTGGATTGGTCATACAGTTCTCTCAATATTTCATCCTTAGAGATCCTTTTTTCTCTCTGTGCCTCAGCTTCTTTGCATTCCTCTTCTCTAGTTTCTATTACATTTATTGTCTCCTCCACCATATCCAATCTGCTTTTAATACCCTCCATTATCCTCCTCAACAATTGTATTTCCAACTGGAATCCAATCCTGAATTCTTGAATATTTTTCTGTACCTCCATAAGCATGTTAATGATTTTTATTTTGAAATCCCTTTCAGGAAGATTCACAAAGTTGATGTCATTTAAATCTTTCTCAGGTGTTGTATTCATAATTTTACTTTAAATCAGGTTCCTTTGGCATTTCATATTTGTATATGGCATCCTCTAGTGCCCAGAAACTCTACTCTCTGGAGCTGCTCAGCCTCTGAAGCAATGTTGGTATTGGGGAGTGGGGAATGTCTCAGGGGAGTGGTATTGGTGCCTAGAGGAAGAAAGAGCTGTTTCCTCCTTCCCGGCTGCTATGCCTGTCTCCACTGCCTGAACCAGTGGGTTGAGCACATAGGTATAAGCCTCTATCCTTTGCATTTGTAGTTGCTGTAGACAGGTCTTCCCTCTGGTTGGCCTAATGCCAGGGTAGGGTTTGCCGGTTTTTGAGCCAGGTGAGGCTGGGCGAGAGGAAGTCACCGTAGGTATCACAGAGGGGTTCCTTGGATCTGTGTAGCCAGGCAGGGAGCTGGAGTGCCTGAAGATCATGAAAGCTCCCAACTTGCTGGGCAGAGTTCACCCAGACAATTTTGTCTACCTGTCCTTTCTCCTGATCAGTAAGCTCTGTGCAATCCTTGCCCCTTTAGCAGTTTTTCACTGTTAGGACATCTCTCAGACTACCTGCCTTTCTTTTGTCCCAGTGCAGCTGGATCTGGATCCCTGCTTTCCACAAGTGGCTGGAATCTCAGTCTCTCCAGGAATTCTGCCTGTCTTAGCTTTCTAACCCCCTAATCACAAGAGTACCATGCAAGCACCATGAAATGTACGTTTGTGCTCCCAGAGAAGATCTCTAGAGTTAAGTATTCAGCAGTCCCTGGCCTCCACTCCCTCCCCGCTTGGTTTCTCTTTGTCCGGCTGGTGAGCTGATATGGGGGAAGAGCTTGGGTACCGCCGGGCCATGGCTTTGGTACATTACCCTGTTCTATGAGGTTTATTCTTTTCTCCAGGTGTATACAGTCTGGTGCACCCCTATTTCCTGTTGCTCTTTCAGGATTAGTTGTATTAATTATATTTTCGTATTATATGTGGTTTTAGGAGGAAGCCTCTGTCTCACCTCTCATGCTGCCATCTTTAATCCTGTTTATGGAGTGGGTTCTTTAGGGTTTGTTATGTAGAATATCATGTCATCTGCAAACAGGGACAGTTTGACTTCTTCCTTAGCAATCTGGATTCCTTTTATTTTTATGTGTTGCCATGGCTAGGACCTCCATTACTATTTTGAATAAAAGTGGGGAGAGAGGGCATCCTTGTCTTATTCCCAATCTTAGGGTAAAAGCTTTCAGGCTCTGACTGTTAACTATGATATTGGCTGTGGGTTTGTCGTATATGGCCTTTATTATGTTGAGGTACTTGCCCTCTATACCCATTTTGTTGAGAGTTTTTATCATGAATGGATGTTGTATTTTGTCAAATGCTTTTTCAGCATCTATGGAGATGATCATGTGGTTTTTGTCATTTTTTTTTTGTTGATATGGTGGATGATGTTGATGGATTTTCAAATGTTTTACCATCCTTGCATCCCTGGGATAAATCCCAGTTGATCATGGTGTACGATCCTCTTGATGCATTTTTTGAATTTGGTTTGCTAATATTTTGTTGAGTATTTTTGCATCTATGTTCATCAGGTATATTGGTCTGTAATTTTCTTTTTTTTTGGTGTTTTTGCCTGGTTTTTGTACTAGAGTGATGCTGGATTCATAGAATGAGTATGGAAATATTCCCTCCTCTTCTATTTGTTGGAAAAGTTTAAGGATAATGGGTATTATGTCTTCTCTAAATGTCTGATAGAATTCAGTGGTGAATCCCTCTGGTCCAGAGGTTTTGTTCTTGGGTCATTTTTTGATTACCGATTCAATTTTGTTGCTGGTAATTGGTCTGTTTAGATTTTGTTTCTTCTTGGGTCAGTTTTGGAAGGTTATATTTTTCTAGAAAGTTGTCCATTTCTTCTAGGTTTTCCAGTTTGTTAGCATATAGATTTTCATAGTATTCTCAAATGATTCCTGTATTTCTGTGGTGCCCGTCATGATTTTTCCTTTCTCATTTCTGATTCTGTTTATGTGTGTATATTTTCTTTTCTTCTTAATAAGTCTGGCTAGGGGTTTGTCTATCTTGTTTATTTTCTCAAAGAACCAGCTCTTTGTTTCATTAATTTTTTTCTATTGTTTTATTCTTCTCAATTTTATTTATTTCTTCTCTGAATTTTATTATTTCCCCCCTTCTGCTTACTTTGTGCTTCATTTGTTCTTCTTTTTCCAGTTTCGATAATTGTGAATTTAGAGTATTCATTTGAGATTGTTCTTCTTTAAATAGGCCTGGATAGCTATATATTTCCCTCTTAGAACTGCTTTCACTGCATCCCACAGAAGGTAGGGGGTTGTGCTATTGTTGTCATTTGTCTCCATATATCTCTTTTAATTTGGTCACTGATCCATTGATTATTTAGGAGCATGTTCTTAAGCCTCCATGTGTTTGTGAGCCTCTTTGCTTTCTTTGTACAATTTATTTCTAGTTTTATACCATTGTGATGTGAGAAATTGGTTGGTACAATTTCAATCTTTTTGAATTTACTGAGGCTCTTTTTGTGGTGTAGTATGTGGTCTATTCTGGAAAATGTTACATGTGCACTTGATAAGAATGTGTATCCTGCTGCTTTTGGGTGTAGAGCTCTGTAGATGTCTGTTATGTCCATCTGTTCTAATATGTTGTTCAGTGCCTCTGTCTCCTTATTTTCTGTCTGGTTAATCTGTCCTTTGGAGTGAGTGGAGTGTTGAAGTCTTCTAGAATGAAGGCATTACATTCTATTTCCCCTTTTAATTCTGTTAGTATTTGTTTCACATATGTCGGTGCTCCTGTGTTGGGTGCATAAATATTTATAATGGTTATATCCTGTTGTTGGATGACCCCTTTATCATTATGTAATATCCTTCTTTGTCTCGTTACTTTCTTTGTTTTGAAGTCTATTTTGTCTAATACAAGTACTGCAACTCCTGCTTTTTTCTCCCTATTAGTTGCATGAAATATCTTTTTCCATCCCTTCACTTTTAGTCTGTGCATGTTTTTGGGTTTGAGGTGCTTCTCTTATAGGCAACATATAGTTGGGTCTTGCTGTTTAATCCAATCAGTGACTATGTGTTTTGATTGGTGCATTCAGACCATTTACATTTAGGGTGATTATTTATAGGTATGTACTTTTTGCCATTGCAGGCTTTAGGTTCATGCTTACCAGAGGTTCAAGATTAACTTCCTTACTACCTAATAGTCTAACTCAACTCACTTAGTATGCTATTACAAATACTATCTAAAGGTTTTTTTCCCCATCCTTTTCTTCCTCCTCCATTCTTATATATTAGGTATCATATTCTATACTCTTTGTCTATCCCTTTTTATTACCTCTGTTGACAGCTATTTAACCTTAGGAACACTTCCATCTATAGCAGTTCCTCCAAAATACACTGTAGAGATGGTTTGTGGGAGCTAATTCTCTCAGCTTTTACTTCTCTAGGAATTGTTTAATCCATCCTTCAAATTTAAATGATAGTCTTGCTGGATATAGTATTCTTGGTTCTAGGTCCTTCTGCTTCACTGCAGTAAATATATCATGCCACTCCCTTCTGGCCTGTAAGGTTTCTGCTGAGAAGTCTGATGATAGCCTGATAGCTTTCCTTTGTATGTGATTTTATTTCTTTCTCTAGCTGCTTTTAATAGTCTATGTTTATCCTTGATCTTTGCCATTTTAATTATTATATGTCTTGGTGTTGTCCTCCTTGGGTCCCTTGTGTTGCACCTCCATGGCCTGAGAGACTATCTGTTCCCCAGATTGGGAAGTTTTCAGCAATTATTTCCTTAAAGACTCTTTCTATACCTTTTTCTCTCTTCTTATTCTGGTACCCCTATAATACGAATATTGTTCTGTTTCATTGGTCACACAATTCTCTCAGTATTCTTTCATTCTTAGAGATCCTTTTTTGTCTCTGTGCCTCAGCTTCTTTTTATTCCTCTTCCCTAATTTCTATTTCATTTATTGTCTACTCCACCATATCTAATCTAGTTTTAATACCCTCCCTTGTGTTCTTCAATGATTGAATCTCTGTCCTAACTTCGTTCCTGAGTTCTTGAATATTTTTCTGTACTTCCATGAGTATGTTACTGATTTTTATTTCAAAATCTCAGGGAGATTCATGAGGTCAATTTCATTTGAATCTTTTTCAGGTGTATTCATAATTTTGGTTTGAACCAGGTTCCTTTGATGTTTCATATTTGTCTGTGGTGCCCTCTAGTGCCCAGAGAGTAGTGCTCTACTCTCTGGAGCTGCTCAGCCCCTGGAGCAATGTTGGGTGTCAAAGGGGAGCCATGTTGTTGCCTGGGGGTAGGAAAAAGCTGTTTCCTGCTTCCCAGCTGCTATGCCTTTCTCCACTGCCAGAACCAGTGGGCCAAACACACAGGAGCAAGCCTCTGTGCTTTGTGTTTGTAGCTGCCATAGGCAAGGCTTCCCTATGGCTGGCCTGACACTGGAGCAGGGGTTGCTGGTTTGCGAGCCAGGTGCAGGCTAGCGGGAGGAAGTCCCAGCAGGCTGTGTATCATGGTGGGGGGCGTTGGAGCTGCATAGCCAGCCAGCAGGATGGAGCACCTGAAGATGGTTTAATCTCCCAACTTGCTGGGCAGAGTGCACCTCAACATTTTGTCTACCTGTCCTTTTTCCTGAGAAGTAAGCTCTGTGCAATTCTTGCCCCTTTAGCAGCCCTCTCACTGTTAGGAAGTCTCTCAGACTGCCTGCTTAGATCAGCTGGATATGAATCCCTGTTTTCCACAAGCAGCTGGAATCTCTGTCTCTCCAGGTATTCCATGTGTCTTAGCTTTCCAACCACACTAATCATGAGAGCACTGTGCAAAGTAGGTTAGTGTTCCCACAGCAGATCTCCAGGGCTAGGTGTTCTACAGTCCCAGGCCTCCAGTCCCTCCCTGGTCTGTTTGTCTTCCTCCTGCTGGTGAACTGGGGTGGGGGAAGGGCTTGGGCCCTGCCGGATCACAGCTTTGGTATGTTACCCTGTTCTGTGAGGTCTGCTCTTTCTCCAGGTGTGTGCAGTCTGGTGCAGCCTTCTTTCCTGTTGCTCTTTCGGGATTAGTTGTATTAATTATATTTTCATATTATATGTGGTTTTAGGAGGAGTTCTCTGTCTCACCTCTCCTGCCGCCATCTTTAATCCCAAGAAAACAACATCCATAATATTTCAAGCAAATAACCACAATAAAATTTCCCTTATCACTTTCATTTAGTTCTATAAAGTTAATTCTTGTTCTGGTATATTTTGTGTCAGGAATCTCACAAAGTCACCTGCTTCTTGACCTAATAGAGTCCTAGAAATCCTCATTCAGCCCACTGGTATAGTCTGAAAGTTGCCTAATTTAGCTTGGCTGTAAAGTGTTCTGCTTGAAGAACCTGGTTCAATTATTTTTCTAGGAATCCCTGAGACTGTCCTTTGTTACAGACACAAACTCTAATTCTTTGCTTACAGTAGAACCTTCAAGTAAGTATCACAATAAAACAAAAACCTATCTGTAGAAGACAGACTTCAAATGGCTGTGGTTAGTTTATCATTGAGAACTTTCAAATGTAAAAGGTTTGATATCAAATGTAAAAGGGTTCATATGAAAGATAAACAACTGACTGGAAAATTTGGTTATTCCTATGGCATGCAAAACAAAGATGATAAAGCCCTTGCAAAAAATATTTTTAAGCACAAATTTAAATTTTTATAACTGTTAACATTATTTATGAATAGTGTTAGCTTAGTTGATTAGTAAATCTGTATAAATTTAGGAAAAATAAAACCCAGCAGAGTAAAATACATGTATTTTTTATGTTACATGATAAATCTGAGATTTAGTTGTTTTTACACCAAAACCATTAAATTAGTCTTGTTTGTCAAAGACATACATTAATTACATGATCATATTCTAATGACTTCTTAGTGTTTATTTTCATATTAATATTTTTTTATGTATAGAATATATAAATATTATGTTAAGTGTCCTTATTTTCAGAGAATCACAAAAAAATGTTACTTATGTAAGTGTATTTATCTCTATAAAAGCCATCAGAACAGAGCTCCTTTAAGAGTCCTTATAATTAATTTACTAGTACCTTCTAGAAATAGGAAAAGGTTGCCCACTAACACAACAAGAATTAAAGGCTCTTCTGAATTACAGATACACAGATACAGAAAAAGCTTATTTCAGATTAGTGAACACAGAAACACAAAATCTCACTGGAGAAGATAGCCAACAGCTATTCTCCCTATCAAAGGGCAATAATCAGTAATCTACTAGACATTATCAATTTGTAACAGTATGAGCAATATCATTTGCATTATTACTAGTTTTTTTACAACTTAAAGAGTTTTAAAACAGCTCAAAGATGATAAAAGGTAGAGAACATATAGAAAATATTTTTTGCCTATTTCAAAGCTTTTAATATGTTTTCCTGACAAAGGCAAGAGGAAAATACTCATAATACAGAGTTATACAAAACAGAAAACTCAGCTATATGTATAATTCTAATTTTATAAACATAATTTTGCAGGTCTCAAATAACTTCAGACATTTACGAGGACTTGTGCCAAAGAGAATCCTATACTAAGTATGAAACAATAACTAAAGCACCTCCTCTGCAGACCTCCACTGGGCTATGCTTCTTTAGTCTGGTTGGAATTACTCTATATATTTGAAAATAATTTTTAAATTAAATTTGAGTAGATCTTGATAGCGTTTCATTAATCCATCTTCCTATCTTCAACTATTCTGAATTAGCTTTTAAAATTTTTATTATTCTTATTTGATACTTCCTTCAGATATTTGTGAAGAGAGGATGAAACTGGATAATCTCTGGAAACATTTTAACCCAAATGCTTTTAAATCCCTCCATTGTGTGTTTCATTTCAGATACTGTATTCTTTAATGATTAAATCTTGTTCCTGAATTCTTCCCTAAGCTCTTGAATATTTTTCTTTAGCTCTGTGAGCATGTTTATGATATTTATTTTGAAATCTCTTTCAGGAAGATTGATGAGTTCAGTTTCACTTGACCCTCTTTCTGGTTTTTGTGGGATTTCGGTTTGCTCCAGGTTCCTTTGACATTTCATATTTGTAAGTGGTGCCCTCTAGTGCCCAGAAGCTCTACTCTCTGGGGCTGCTCAGCCCTTGGAGGGGTGGCAGGGGTTGCAGGTGAGCAGAGCTGGTGCCTGTTGGTAGGAGAGAGCTGTTTCCTGCTTCCTGGCTGCAATGCCGGCTCCACTGTCAGGGCCAGTGGATCGAGTGCACAGGGAGAAGCCTCTAAGCTTTGCTCTTGTAGCTGCCATAGGCAGGGCCTCTCTCTGGCTGGCCTGGCTCAATTGTGGGTGCAGCTGGTTTTCGAACTGGTGCTGGCCAGGAGAAAGGCACAGCAGGCTGTGTATCATGGTAGGGGGCCTTGGAGCTGCATAGCCAGCCAGGGGCTGGACTGCCTGAAGCTCCTGAAAGTTCCCAATATGCTGGGCAGAGTGCTCCTGAACAATTTTGTCTACCTGTCCTTTCTCCTGAGCAGTAAGCTCTGTGCATTCCTTGCCCCTTTAGCAGCCCTCTCACTGTTAGAAAGTCTCTCAGATTGCCTGCCTTTCTTTTTTCCAAGAGCGGCCGGATGTGGATCCCTGTTTTCCACAAGCAGCTGGAATCTCAGTCTCTCCAAGTATTCAACCTGTTTTAGCTTTCCAACCCCACTAATCTCCAGAGCACCATGTAATTAATGTTCATGCTCCCAGGAGCAGATCTCCAGGGCTGGGTGTTCAGCAGTCCTAGGCCTCCACCCTCTCTCTGCTCCCACTGCCCATTTCTCTTTCTTCCTCTGGTGAGCTGGGGTGGGGGAAGGGCTTGGGTCCGGCTAGATCACAGCTTTGTTTGGCATGTCACCCTGTTCTGTGAGGTCTTGTCTTTTCTCCACGTGTATGCAGTCTGGCGCAGCCTTCTTTCCTGTTGCTCCTTCAGGTTTAGTTGTATTAACTATATTTTCATATTATATGTGGTTTGGGGAGGAGGTTTGTGTCTCCCTTCTCACGCTACCATCTTTAATCCTCTCCCAAATGCTGAGTACTTGCAAAACGCCTATAGAGGACTCCCTCTTAATGCTTGAATTAATGGCTTTAAATATGCTTCTGGTGATTCTTTGCTTTCCTCTTAGCTTTTCAGTCATATGCTATTGCAGCCTACCTGTCATATAAAGGGAAGTAGGTTATTAAAGAGAAGATCTAAAAATCCTACATATTTATTAAGACCTTTTCCCTTTTTAATCAAGACCTTTTCCCTTTTTAATCAAGAATAGAAACAGATCAATTTGGAGAAAAGAGAAAGCTATCCAGGAACAGGAAACTTCCAGTAGCTCAGACCTCAATGTTTGTATTCACACAGTCTGTGTAGGCTGTTCCCTAAAATGGACTTGTCTCCTGCATAGAAAAAACCTTGCATAGTTTAAACCCAAGTAATTATACATTTTTGAGACTTCTTTAAAAAATCTATTTTCAAAATGGAAGGTGGGAGGAGATATTTTAACAAGCAGAAACATTGTTACTATTTATTTGGCAACTCTATAGTGTTAAGTTTCTTGGGTTCCCTTTCTGAGCACATTTTTTCCTAAGGACTAAAACAAACAGAAGACTTGGGCAACCTAACAAGAAAAGGGGAGATTTCTGATGGAAAAAAATAAAAAGACAGACTGAAGATTAACTTGTTCTAAATTTAGGGGATTTATTATTCTGGAACAGGTAAGCAGTTGTATTTGTCCTCAAACAGTTAAATTTATTTATTTTTTAGATTGATGATTACCCAGAATTTTTGAATCCATTAGACATAGAAATCAACCAACACATTCGTATCATCTATTCTTCAAATGTTTTGAAAAGAGTGTGAAAAAGCCAGAGGAGTCAGGAAATTCGTATTTCCAGCTCATCATGCCAATTCTAACAACAAAAAAGGTATATATTTCTTAAAGTGTCACAAGAAAAGATGTTTATGAGACAAAAAGATAATATTCTTTTTTTTTTTTTTTTGAGAGGGCATCTCTCATATTTATTGATCAAATGGTTGTTAACAACAATAAAATTCAGTATAGGGGGGTCAACGCTCAATGTACAATCATTAATCCATCTCAAGCCTAATTCTTGTCAGTCTCCAATCTTCTGAAGCATAATGAACAAGTTCTTACATGGTGAATGAATTCTTAGATAGTGAATAAATTCTTACATGGTGAACAGTACAAGGGCATTCATCACAGAAACTTTCGGTTTTGATCATGCAATATGACCTATAAACAATCAGGTCAAATATGAATATTCGTTTGATTTTTGTACTTGATTTATATGTTGATCCCACATTTCTCCTATTATTATTATTATTTCTTTTATTAATAAAATGCTGAAGTGGTAGGTAGATGCAAGATAAAGGTAGAAAACATAGTTTAGTGCTGTAAGAAGGCAAATGTAGATGATCAGATGATCAGGTGTGTGCCTATGGACTAAGTATTAATCCAGGCTAGACAAGGGCAGCAAGACATCCACGGATGCAGAAGATTTCTCTCAAAGCAGGGGGGGTGAGGTTCTGAGCCTCACCTCTGTTGATCCCCAAATTCTCACCTGATGGCCCCCCTGCGACTGTGCCTGTCTTAGGTTGTTCCTCCCTTGAGGAATCTTACCCGTCTCTGGCTAACCAGTCATCTTCCGGGGCCATACAGGGAAATGTAAAGTTGGTAAGTGAGAGAGAAGCCATATTGTTTGCAAAGGTTAGCTTTTTACTTCTTTGCAGATTTATGCCCTGTGGCTTCTATGCCCAGCACTTGTTTCGAGGTATCTTTACCCCTGGAGGAATTATGATACTCGGTAAATTCGATATGAGGCACGAATTCCATTTAAGGGTGTAATTAGAAAGGAAGAAGAAAAGCTATAGATGTAGCATATGAAGGAAACATGGGAGGATTGATTATTTCTTTGACATATCTTCTTGTATAGTACCTTAAGTATGTATAGGTTTTAAACTACTAACTAATTTGCACACACATATTAACATAATAGGAATACGGTGACATAAACAAAGCAAATCTATAATTACCATCCATCTCCAGTGAAGCCAAGAAAACCATTTAGGCACCCTAGGCATTTGTGAAAATTTATCTATGATATGGTGGATATTGTCCAACTGTACTTGAACCATCAGACAAATTAAAGCAGCCCATTTCTGGGAACTGTTCACATCCCATATGTTCTTTTAACCATAGATAGTCTATAGTCATGAGATTTTGGAGTGCTACAACTTGCACCCCTCCCAACTCCTGGTTGAGTTCCAACAGTACAGATCCGGTCAAATTAGTTGTCTCACTGTATGCACATGCCAGCCTAGACATCTCCCTCCTCATTCCTATGGCAAGTCCAGGAGACGGTGGGCTGGATGCAGCCACAACCGCAGCATCGTCCGGATCTCTGTGGAGGCTTTTTGATGATCATCCCCCGGCACAAGTCCTCCAGAGAGTGCTGATGCCGGAAGCTCCTCCTCATATCGTATCTTAGTTCATTTTCTGGGTATCCAAGCTAGGCCTTGATCTTCTGCATAGAAACAAACAGACCCTTTGCCCACACTTTGACATGCCCTCTATACCACTGTGCAGAACTCATTGGAGGTCAGCACACAGTAACTGCTTTTTTTTTTTTTTTTAATTAAGAGAAAGGAATATTATCAGAAAAGAGTACCTCCATAGCTGATCATCTGACACCCTTTAAGTGATCAACATTAAGGATATTTAAAGCATACGTTGATCTTTGATTTACCAATACTTTTATCCTGTTAAGGAGTAATCCCCCTTTTCTTTCTTTCTTTCTTTCTTTTTTTTTTAAATTTTTAATCTACACTTACATGAAGAATACTATGTTTACTATGCTCTCCCCTATATCAGGTCCCCCCTAACAACCACATTACGGTTACTGTCCCTCAGTTTAGCAAAATGTTGTAGAGTCACTACTTGTCCTCTCTGTGTTGTGCAGCCCACCCTCCCCTTTCTCCCTCCCCCCATGCATGCTAATCTTAATACCCCCCTTCTACTTCCCCCCCCTTATCCCTCCCTGCCCACCCATCTTCCCCAGTTCCTTTCCCTTTGGTACCTGTTAGTCCATTTTTGGGTTCTGTAATTCTGCTGCTGTTTTGTTCCTTCAGTTTTTCCTTTGTTCCTATACTCCTCAGATGAGTGAAATCATTTGGTATTTCTCTTTCTCCACTTGGCTTATTTCACTGAGCATAATACTCTCCAGCTCCATCCATGTTGCTGCAAATGGTTGGATTTTTCCACTTCTTATGGCTGAGTAGTATTCCGTTGTGTATATGTACCACATCTTCTTTATCCATTCATCTACTGATGGACATTTAGGTTGCTTCCAATTCTTGGCTATTGTAAATAGTGCTGCGATAAACATAGGAGTGCATCTGTCTTTCTCAAACTTGATTGCTGCGTTCTTAGGGTAAATTCCTAGGAGTGGAATTCCTGGGTCAAATGGTAGGTCTGTTTTGAGCATTTTGATGAACCTCCATACTGCTTTCCACAATGGTTGAACTAATTTACATTCCCACCAGCAGTGTAGGAGGGTTCCCCTTTCTCCACAGCCTCGCCAACATTTGTTGTTGTTTGTCTTTTGGATGGCAGCTATCCTTACTGGTGTAAGGTGATACCTCATTGTAGTTTTAATTTGCATTTCTCTGATAATTAGCGATGTGGAGCATCTTTTCATGTGTCTCTTGGCCATCTGTATTTCTTTCTTAGAGAACTGTCTGTTCAGTTCCTCTGCCCATTTTTTAATTGGGTTATTTGTTTTTTGTTTTTTGAGGCGTTTGAGCTCTTTATATATTCTGGACGTCAAGCCTTTATCAGATCTGTCATTTTCAAATATATTCTCCCATACTGTAGGGTTCCTTTTTGTTCTATTGATGGTGTCTTTCGCTGTACAGAAGCTTTTCAGCTTAATGTAGTCCCACTTGCTCATTTTTGCTGTTGTTTTCGTTGCTCGGGGAGATATGTTCCAGAAGAGATCACTCATGTTTATGTCTAAGAGGTTTTTGCATATGTTTTTTTCCAAGAGTTTAATGGTTTCATGACTGACATTCAGGTCTTTGATCCATTTTGAGTTTACCTTTGTATATGGGGTTAGACAATGGTCCAGTTTCATTCTCCTACTTGTAGCTGTCCAGTTTTGCCAGCACCATCTGTTGAAGAGACTGTCATTTTGCCATTGTACGTCCATGGCTCCTTTATCAAATATTAATTGACCATATATGTTTGGGTTAATTTCTGGGGTCTCTAATCTGTTCCACTGGTCTGTGGCTCTGTTCTTGTGTCAGTACCAAATTGTCTTGATTACTATGGCTTTGTAGTAGAGCTTGAAGTTGGGGAGTGAGATCCCCCCTACTTTATTCTTCTTTTTCAGGATTGCTTTGGCTATTCGGGGTCTTTGGTGTTTCCAAATGAATTTTTGAATTATTTGTTCCAATTCATTGAAGAATGTTGCTGGTAATTTGAGAGGGATTGCATCAAATCTGTATATTGCTTTGGGCAGGATGGCCATTTTGACGATATTAATTCTTCCTAGCCATGAGCATGGGATGAGTTTCCATTTATTAGTGTCCCCTTTAATTTCTCTTAAGAGTGACTTGTAGTTTTCAGAGTATAAGTCTTTCACTTCTTTGGTTAGGTTTATTCCTAGGTATTTTATTCTTTTTGATGCAATGGTGAATGGAATTGTTTTCCTGATTTCTCTTTCTATTGATTCGTTGTTAGTGTATAGGAAAGCTACAGATTTCTGTGTGTTAATTTTGTATCCTGCAACTTTGCTGTATTCCGATATCAGTTCTAGTAGTTTTGGAGTGGAGTCTTTAGGGTTTTTTATGTACAGTATCATATCATCTGCAAATAGTGACAGTTTAACTTCTTCTTTACCAATCTGGATTCCTTGTATTTCTTTGTTTTGTCTGATTGCCGTGGCTAGGACCTCCAGTACTATGTTAAATAACAGTGGGGAGAGTGGGCATCCCTGTCTGGTTCCCGATCTCAGTGGAAATGCTTTCAGCTTCTCGCTGTTCAGTATAATGCTGGCTGTGGGTTTATCATATATGGCCTTTATTATGTTGAGGTACTTGCCCTCTATTCCCATTTTGCTGAGAGTTTTTATCATGAATGGATGTTGAATTTTGTCAAATGCTTTTTCAGCATCTATGGAGATGATCATGTGGTTTTTGTCTTTCTTTTTGTTGATGTGGTGGATGATGTTGATGGATTTTCGAATGTTGTACCATCCTTGCATCCCTGGGATGAACCCCACTTGGTCATGGTGTATGATCCTTTTGATATACTGTTGAATTCTGTTTGCTAATATTTTATTGAGTATTTTTGCATCTACATTCATAGGGATATTGGTCTGTAATTTTCTTTTTTGGTGGGGTCTTTGCCTGGTTTTGGTATGAGGGTGATGTTGGCCTCATAGAATGAGTTTGGGAGTATTCCCTCTTCTTCTATTTTGTGGAACACTTTAAGGAGAATGGGTATTATGTCTTCTCTGTGTGTCTGATAAAATTCCGAGGTAAATCCGTCCGGCCCCGGGGTTTTGTTCTTGGGTAGTTTTTTGATTACCGTTTCAATTTCTTTGCTCGTAATTGGTTTGTTTAACTTTTGTGTTTCTTCCTTGGTCAGTCTTGGGAGGTTGTATTTTTCTAGGAAGTTGTCCATTTCTTCTAGGTTTTCCAGCTTGTTGGCATATAGGTTTTCATAGTAGTCTTTAATAATTCTTTGTATTTCTGTGGAGTCTGTCGTGATTTTTCCATTCTCGTTTCTGATTATGTTGATTTGTGTTGACTCTCTTTTTCTCTTAATAAGTTGGGCTAGAGGCTTATCTATTTTGTTTATTTTCTCAAAGAACCAGCTCTTGGTTTCGTTGATTTTTGCTATTGTTTTATTCTTCTCAATTTTGTTTATTTCTTCTCTGATCTTTATTATGTTCCTCCTTCTGCTGACTTTAGGCCTCCTTTGTTCTTCTTTTTCCAGTTTTAATAATTGTGATGTTAGACTATTCATTTGGGAATGTTCTTCCTTCTTCAAGTGTGCCTGGATTGCTATATACTTCCGTCTTAAGACTGCTTTCGCTGCATCCCACAGAAGTTGGGGATTTAGTGTTGTTGTTGTCATTTGTTTCTATATATTCCTTGATCTCTATTTTGATTTGTTCATTGATCCATTGATTATTTAGTAGCATGTTCTTAAGCCTCCATGTGTTTGTGAGCCTTTTTGTTTTCTTTGTAGAATTTATTTCTACTTTCATACCTTTGTGGTCTGAAAAATTGGTTGGTAGAATTTCAATATTTTGGAATTTACTGAGGCTCTTTTTGTGAGCTAGTATGTGGTCTATTCTGGAGAATGTTCCATGTGCACTTGAGAAGAATGTATATCCTGTTGCTTTTGGATGTAGAGTTCTATAGATGTCTATTAGGTCCATCTGTTCTAGTGTGTTGTTCAGTGTCTGTGTGTCCTTACTTATTTAGATCCTGCCCAGTGGATCTATCCTTTGGGGTGAGTGGTGTGTTGAAGTCTCCTACAATGAATGCATTGCAGTCTATTTCCCTCTTTAGTTCTGTTAGTATTTGCTTCACATATGCTGGTGCTCCTGTATTGGGTGCATATATATTTAGAATGGTTGTATCCTCTTGTTGGACTGAGCCGTTTATCATTATGTAGTGGCCTTCTTTATCTCTTGTTACTTTCTTTGTTTTGAAGTCTATTTTGTCTGATATTAGTACTGCAACCCCAGCTTTCTTCTCACTGTTGTTTGCCTGAAATATGTTTTTCCATCCCTTGACTTTTAGTCTATGCTTATCTTTGGGTTTAAGGTGAGTTTCTTGTAAGCAGCATATAGATGGGTCTTGCTTTTTTATCCATTCTATTACTCTATGTCTTTTAATTGGTGCATTAAGTCCATTTACATTTAGGGTGACTATTGAGAGATATGTACTTATTGCCATTTCAGGCTTTAGATTCGTGGTTACCAAAGGTTCAAGTTTAGCTTCTTTAGTATATTACTGCTTAACTTAGCTCGCTTATTGAGCTGTTATATACACTGTCTGGAGATTCTTTTCTTCTCTCCCTTCTTATTCCTCCTCCTCCATTCTTCATATGTTGTGTGTTTTGTTCTGTGCTCTTTTTAGGGGTGCTCCCATCTAGAGCAGTCCCTGTAGGATGCCCTGTAGAGGTGGTTTGTGGGAAGCAAATTCCCTCAGCTTTTGCTTGTCTGAGAATTGTTTAATCCCGCCATCATATTTAAATGATAGTCGTGCTGGATACAGTTTCCTTGGTTCAAGGCCCTTCTGTTTCATTGCATTAAGTATATCATGCCATTCTCTTCTGGTCTGTAGGGTTTCTGTTGAGAAGTCTGATGTTAGCCTCATTGGTTTTCCTTTATAGGTGACCTTTTTCTCTCTAGCTGCCTTTAAAACTCTTTCCTTGTCTTTGATCCTTGCCATTTTAATTACTGTGTGTGTTGGTGTTGTCCTCCTTGGATCCTTTCTGTTGGGGGTTCTGTGTAATTCCATGATCTGTTCGATTATTTCCTCCCCCAGTTTGGGGAAGTTTTCAGCAATTATTTCTTCAAAGACACTTTCTATCCCTTTTCCTCTTTCTTCCTCTTCTGTTATCCCTATAATACGAATGTTATTCCTTTTGTATTGGTCACATATTTCTCTTAGTGTTGTTTCATTCCTGGAGATCCTTTTATCTCTCTCTATGTCAGCTTCTATACGTTCCTGTTCTCTGGCTTCTATTCCTTCAATGGCCTCTTGCATCTTATCCATTCTGCTTATAAATCCTTCCAGGGATTGTTTCACTTCTGTGATCTCTTTCCTGACATCTGTGATCTCCTTCCGGACTTCATCCCACTGCTCTTGCATTTTTCTCTGCATCTCATCCCACTGCTCTTGCATTTTTCTCTGCATCTCATCCCTTTGCTCTTGCATTTTTCTCTGCATCTCTGTTAGCATGTTCATGATTTTTATTTTGAATTCTTTTTCAGGAGGACTAGTTAGGTCTGTCTCCTTCTCAGGTGTTGTCTCTGTGATCTTTGTCTGCCTGTAGTTTTGCGTTTTCATGGTGATAGAGATAGTTTGCAGAGCTGGTACAAGTGACCGCTGAAAGAGCTTCCCTTCTTGTTGGTTTATAGCCTTTTCCTGGGAGAATAGCGACCTCTAGTTGCTTGTGCTGGGCAGCTGTGCGCAGACAGGGCTTCTGCTTCCTGCCCAGTTGCTTTGGGTTTATCTCCGCTGTTGCTGTGGGCTTGGTCTGGCTGGGGCTGTTCCTCCAAAATGGTGGAGCCACGTTTGGAGGGGGAGCGGCCAGGAGGCTATTTATCTCCATAAGGGGTCTCTGTGCTCCCTGCTGCCCAGGGGGTTAGGGTGCCTAGAGATACCCAGATTCCCTGCCTCTGGTCTAAGTGACCTGTCCTGCCCCTTTAAGACTTCCAAAAAGCACTCTCCAAACCAAAACAACAACAGCAACAATGAGAGAGGGAACAGAAAGAAAAAAAGAAAAAGGAAAAAACAAAAAATTTTTTTTTTTTTTTTTGTCCTCAGGTGCCGGTCCCATGCACCCGCTCACTGGTCCTGCTGCCCTGTCTCCCTAGCACCAGGGTCCCTGTCATTTCAAGGCTTCCAAAAAGCACCCACCCACCGGTCCCGCAGGGAAGGAACGCTCTATATTCTTTGTCCTCAGGCACTGGTCCCAGGCATCCGCTCACCAGTCCCGCCGCCCAGCCTCCCTAGCACTGTGGTCCCTGTCCCTTTTAGGCTTCCAAGAAGCACTCGCAGAAAAGTGAAAAAAAAAGAAAGGGGAAAAACGCGTGATTTCCTCTGTCCTCAAGTGCCGGTCTCAGGCACCCCCCCAACGGTACCGCAGGGAAAAACGTGGGATATTCTTTGTCTTCCGGCGCCGGTCCCAGGCACCCGCTCACCAGTCCCACCACCCTGCCTCCCTAGCACTGGGGTCCCTGTCCCTTTAAGGCTTCCAAAAAGCGCTCGCCAAAAAGAGAAAAAAAAAGGGGAAAAACGCGCGATTTCCTCTGTCCTCAGGCACCGGTCTCAGGCACCCGTCCGCCGGTCCCGCAGGGAGAAACGCGGGATATTCTTTGTCCTCAGCCGCCCGTCCCAGGCACCTGCTCACCCATCCCGCCACCCTGCCTCCCTAGCAACGGGGGCCCGTCCCTTTAAGGCTTCCAAAAAGTGCTCGCCAGAAAAAAAAACCGCTCCGGTTTCTTTCCACCCGCCGGGAGCCAGGGGGAGGGGCGCTCAGGTCCCGCCGGGCCGGGGCTTGTATCTTACCCTGTTCGCAAGGCGCTGGGTTCTTGCAGGTGTGGATGTGGTCAGGATGTTGTCCTGTGTCCTGTGGTCTCTATTTTAGGAAGATTTTTCTTTGTTATATTTTCATAGCTCTATGTGTTTTTGGGAGGAGATTTCCACTGCTCTACTCACGCCGCCATCCTGGCTCCGCCTCCCGATAATATTCTTTTTTTCCTCCACAGCTTTACTGAGGTATGATTGACAAATAAAAATTGTAAAGGTATAAAATGTGATGTTTTGATGTGGTTATCATTTCACCATAGTCAGGCTAATTAAGATATCCATCACCTGAACATAGTTCTTTTTTGTGTGTGTGGTGAGAAACTTGAGATGACTCTTTACAAATTTCAAGTACACAATACATTATTAACTATAGTCACCATCTTGTACACTTTGGTTTCCAGAACTTATTTTATAACTTAAACTTTGTACCCTTTGACTAACATCTACCTTTCCCTCCACCAACCCCCAGCCCCTGTAACCACCATTCTACTACTATCTGTTATTGTGAGTTCACTATTTTTAGATTCCACATAAGTAAGATTATATAGTGTTTGTCTTTCTGTCTCTGGTTCATTTCACTTAGCATTATGTCCTCTAGGCTCATCTGTGTTGTTGCAAATGGCAGGATTTCTTTCTTTTTTTATGGTTAAGTAATATTGTGCACACACACACACACACACACACAATTTCATTTATCCATTCATCTCTCGCTGGATACTAATTTTTTTTCGTGTCTTGATTATTGTAAAATAGTGCTGCTGTGAACACAGGAGTTATGGTTATCTCTTTGAGACAGTGATCTTATTTTCTTTGGATATATACCTAGAAGTGGGATTGCTGGATGATATAGTAGTTACAAGTTTAGTTTTCTGAGGAACCTCCATACAGCTTTCCATAGTGGCTGCACCAATTTACATTCCCAGTAGCTGAGCACAGGGTTTCCTTTCTTCCACATCCTCGCTAACACTTGTTATCTTTTGACTTTTTGATAATAGCCATTCCAACAGGTGTGAGGTGATAATTGATTGTGGTTTTGACGTGCATTTCCCTGACAGTTAGAGATGCGGAGAAGATAATGTTCTTTATACAGAGGATAAGATGACCAATTGAGCAACACCAAAATGCCTGGGCATAGTTTGCCATGAGTAAGGACATGTAGAAAGAAAGAGAAGAATGGAAAGAAGGGAGGCAGGGAGAGTGAAGAAATAAAGAAAAAGAGATAAAAAGGTGTGCTAAGTATTTGCTTAAAAAAAGAATGAGATAGAATCTGGATTCCATTTGGTCAGTTCATTTGATTTTAATAACCTTATTAACAACCATGGATTTTAATGAAAAAACCCGGTGAAGCAGGCTTTAGATTGTGAAACTGGCTTTAGAAAGTCATCTCTGTGAACTTTTGGCCTCCTATCAGCAAGGAAAGCCACAGGTCCTACCCTGATAATTATAGGTTGTTATTGTTATTAACAGCACTCACTCTTCATTCAAAAATATTTGTTGGGAATCTGTTCACAAGAACTGTATGATGCACACTTAGATAAGAAGATGAAAGTCATCTTTTGATTTATTTTTAGGGAGCTCAGCATCTGATGCAGGTAATCTTCCTACTGTAGCCAAGGAGATCTAGAAAATCCACAGTGTGGTGGGGAGAGGAGAGGATGAACAGTCAGGGCACTCAGTGCTCACCCAGCTCAAGCAGAGCTGCTCTGCTTTTCTGTTTCACAGTTTGGGCTTTACCTAACGGCTTCTCGTGAAGAAATTTTAAAAGTCGGAGGATGAATGGATAAAACTAGAACAGAATATATAGTTCATCCTTACACTGTTTATTTTTATGGTCTTATTTTATATACATATATGTATATGAAATGTATATGTATGTAACGGAGCCTTTTAGGGTATGAATCCCTGTAATTGGGAGTTGGTGAGAAGCAGAGGAAAAGAGCATGGACTTTGAATTCAGCTGAGCTCAGATTTGAATCCTGGCTCTCACCTTTCCCCACTGTGTGACTGGAAATCATTTAACCTTTGTAAGCCTCAGTTTCCTTGTCTCTAATACAAGCCTCAGAGGGTTGCTGTATAACACAAAATAATGTGGGCACAGTGGGCACATAGCAGGAAAACAGTCAGCTGTTAAGATCACATCCTTAGCTTAGAGGAAGGGAAGAATGAGGTCCAAGAGGCCTCCTGGATAGGCCCTCCTACTTCTGACATCTGGCTAGTGAGCTAGATCAGCCCATGCCAGCCCATTCACCCTTCACTAGACTACGCTCCAAGTCAGACTCAGAGCCTCTTAGAGTACTGAATAGCTCCAAGGTGTGAGAAAGTTGTCCGGCGTTGATAAACTCTCATGGACAAGCACTCTTCCACACTGACACTCTATGGCATGGCAACTTTTGTAGAAGTTGTAATTAGCAGGCTTATTAAATCCCCGGTCGCTCACCAGGTCTCTTGTTATACTAATTAGGATATCTAACTGGTGTTGGTTGCCTTAAATGCATATTTATCCTTGTTCACAAGCATAATTATTCCTTTCTTCCTCCAACATGTATAAGAAGATAAAAACACATTAAAGAAGACAGTTACAGGTAGAAGTTTTTTGAATTCCTAGAAACTTTGCATATGATGTTAAAAGCAATAGTTTTTTTAAAAAACGTATCTTGTGTTCATGCACATAGCTGTTCATAGAATGACACACATGTATGTACCCACCCACCCTGATACACAAACCAGCTCTTTACTTTCATCTCTGTAGGTACGATTTGACACCACTTTTACACAGGGACTTTTTGTTATTAAGGTGTCACTGATATACACTCTTAATGAAGATTTCACATGAAAAACATTGTGGTTACTACATTCACACATATTATCAAATCCCCCCCCAAATCCACTGAAGTCTCTGTCTATCAGTGTAGTAAGATGTCACAGTCACTACTTGACTTTTCTGCACAGGGACTTTTGGAAACACAAAACTGCCGGTGTCACAGGGAGTCACACGTAGCACACAGTAGAGGGAAGAAAACCATCCCCCTTCCCAGCATGCCAACAGTGATGTGCTCCAATTTGTGTTCTCCTCCAAGCTGCTTGTACCCTGGGTTAGGTACTGCTTTATGCATAGGATCCCAGTGGTTCACCTCCTAGACATTGTGTAATATGTGATCCTGAAACAGGAGACAGGCTGAAGCCTGTCTGACCATCTATTTGACAAAAGTCATTACTAGAGCCCTTAATGGTAATAACGATTATGTCATACCTAAAGCAGCAGCACACAGTAACTACTGAGCATAAAGATAATTATTAGAACTTACTCCAAACCTCTTGGGTGAAACCCTAGGGAGTATTTGTCATGTGGCAAAGGTGCTCACAACTCCAATGAACTAGATCATCTTAACAAAGGAAGCACAAAACTACAAATCATTTGTAATAAAGATGTTTGGTTTAATCATCACACTCTTAAAGCATATGAAATTGGCCCTACTTTTCTGGAGATACACAGAAAAACAGACTTTCCTCTATGAACACGTGTCTTAATATAGGCCACAGCACTCTGAATTGTATTTTTTATGTGTAGATGAAAGAGGATGGTTATTAAACTCTAAAATGAACAGTGCTGAGGGGAGCAGAGTGACAGTGGTGAACTGTTATTAGCAGCTAAAGCTCTAGAATGAATTGAGTTTTTAGCCCCTTAATTTCAGGTACATTTACTCAGCAAAAGGACACTTAAGATTTTGTATTTTATTTTATGTAAATTTTATGTCAGAAGAAAAATAAACTGAAAAAAAGAGGCAGAGAGGGAAGAGGAAAGGGAAGCAAGCAAGCCAAGGGAGGAGGCAGCTAAGAGAGCCAGGGAAATCCCCTGATGGGGAGGAAGAAATTTCCTGTACACCTTGAGGTTCTTCTGGCTGGTCTAAGAATTAAACTGGCATGAGACAGATTAACAGAAGAAAAAAACGTGTGGGTAAAATTGTAATATTTCTAGAACATCTCCCCTGGCTTTAGTGCATCTGCATATCAATAGGCATTCCTAAGGGGCAGGGAAAGGTAGTCCATCTCCTTATCAATGGGTAATTACCTGGGCCACAGAGGGCTTATCTGAACCTGAGAGGTTAGGGGAAGGGCTGGTTTTGCTTCTGCAGGAGCAGGAAAGAGAGACGGCTCCAGACTGCAGTTTGTAAGCAATAAATGGATTTTAAACTTTATTTCTCCCTTTGACTGATTTTGGTTTTAGAGGTATTTTGCCACGGGATTTCCTCTCCCCACAGTTACAAAACCAAAGTTACATACATATGGGGAAGCCACAGACATGGGTTCCAAAGACAGTCAGGGAGATGAGCTTTCCAGGTCACCCTGAGCCAAGGAGAAGGGGCTAGAGGTCTGAGATGTCAAAGGAAAAGGGAAGCAAGCAATTTGCAGGAATATGAAGAGAAAATGTTTGATAAACAGAAACAATAGGGGGCAGGGAGCAGAGAGTGCAATTTTAACAGACTTAACCACATCCATGTCCTTATTTACCACACCTAGTTTATATTATGATATAGCTATCTATGGTGACAGATCTCCTGGAGTGGTTCCTCCATCTAAATTATTTTTATGCAGTTGGGGGGCAGAAGGTCAAATTGCTTTCTGAGTCTTATGGGCCTTGATGGTTTTCAGCTTCCAAAAAAAATCTGCATGTCCAAGTGGCACTTCTTGGGGCGGCTTGCTCTTGGTCTCTACACCCCTAAAGCAATTCTCTGTTTTTCTTTTTCCTCTCCCTTGCTCTATGCATGGCTTGTGCATCCCTGACTCAACTCTTCTGCAGGAATAGGGAGTGGCTCGACAGGGAATGAATGCTGAGTTTCTGCTGGAGGTTAGAATGTGTAGCTAATACTGCTATCTTGCAGTAGTTTATAGAAATGTAAATTTGATTCTTGTTCAGAATAGTTATTATTATTATTATTTATTCCTCCAAATAAACACAGAAAATATACTCATATAATGAGGAGGACATGACACTTTTTCGGATGTTAAGTTATGACTGGTTCTTTTTTACTTTAAGTTAGTGTTTATTGCACAGGCATCATGTGCATCATTATTTTTTCTTTTGGTATCATTAATATACAATTACATGAACAACACTGTGGTTATTAGATTGTCCCCATTATCAAGTCCCCACCATATACCCCATTATAGTCACTGTCCATCAGCATAGTAAGATGATATAGAGCCACTACTTGTCTTCTCTGTCCTATACTGCCTTCCCTTTGATCCCCGCCTACATTATGTGTGTTAATTGTAATGCCCCTTATTCCCCTTCTCCCTCCCTTCCTACCCATCCTCCCCAGCCCCTTTCCCTTTGGTAACTGTTACTCCATTCTTGGGTTCTGTGATTCTGCTGCTGTTTTGTTTCTTCAGTTTTTCCTTTGTTCTTATACTCTACAGATGAGTGAAATCATTTGGTACTTGTCTTTATTCACCTGGCTTATTTCAGTGAAGCTCTATATGTTCTAGCTCCATCCATGTTGTTGCAAATGGTAAGATTTGTTTTCTTCTTATGGCTGAATAATATTCCATTGTGTATATGTACCACATCTTCTTTATCCATCTACTGATGGGACACTTACGTTGCTTCCATTTCTTGGCTATTGTAAACAGTGCTGCAATAAACACAGGGGTGCTATGTCTTTTCCAAACTGGACTGCTGCATTCTTAGGGTAAATTCCTATGAGTGGAATTTCTGGGTCAAATGGTATTTCTATTTTGAGTTTTTTGAGGAACTGCCATACAACTTTCCACAATGGTTGAACCTATTTTACATTCCCACCAGCAGTGTACGAGGGTTCCCCTTTCTCCACATCCTCACCAACATTTGTTGTTGTCTGTCTTTTGGATGGTGGCCATCCTAACTGGTGTGATGTAATATCTCATTGTGGTTTTAATTTGCATTTCTCTGATGATTAGCGATGTGGAGCATCTTTTCATGTGCCTGTTGGCCATCTGAATTTCTTCTTTGGAGAAGTGTCTGTTCAGCCCCTCTGCCCATTTTTTAATTCGATTATTTGCTTTTTGTTTGTTGAGGTGCATGAGCTCTTTGTATATTTTGGATGTAAACCCCTTATCTGGTATGTCATTTGTGAATATATTCTCCCATACTGTAGGATGCCTTTTTGTTTTACTGATGGTGTCCTTTGCTGTACAGAAGCTTTTTAGTTTGATATAGTCCCACTTGTTCATTTTTGCTTTTGTTTCCATTGCCCGGGGAGATATGTTCATGAAGAAGTTGTTCATGTTTATATTCAAGAGATTTTTGCCTACGTTTTTTTCTAAGAGTTTTATGATTTCATGACTTACATTCAGGCCTTTGATCCATTTTGAGTTTACTTTTTTGTATGGGGTTAGACAGTAATCCAGTTTCATTCTCTTACATGTAGCTGTCCAGTTTGCCAACACCAGCTGTTGAAGAGGCTGTCATTTCCCTACTGTATATCCATGGCTCCTTTATCATATATTAATTGGCCATATATGCTTGGGTTAATATCTGGACTCTCTATTCTGTTCCACTGGTCTATGGGTCTGTTCTTGTGCCAGTATCAAATTGTCTTGATTACTGTGGCTTTGTAGTAGAGCTTGAAGTTGGGAAGCGAGACTTTCTTCTTCCTTCTCAGGATTGCTTTGGCTATTTAGGGTCTTCTGTGGTTCTGTATGAATTTTAGAACTATCTGTTCCAGTTCATTGAAGAATGCTATTGGTATTTTGAAAGGGATTGCATTGATGTGCATCATTTTTATATACATTATCTCATATTCATTTTCAGAATTATCATGCTTATTTTTATAAATGAAAATACTGAGGCCAGAGCAATAAACTGGCAAAGTTCATATTTCACAAGAGTCTGAACTTGAGTACATGTTTTAACATCAAAGCCAAGTTTCTTTTTGCTCCATCATGTTGCCTATCTTATAATTTTGGTCTTGGATGTTTTTGTGAGAATTTATAAACAGTCATTAAATCAATACATGTAACTATGTTTTCTTTGTAAACTCAAGCAAAGTATGTAATTACCAACTGGCTTTTTTTTTTTTTAAGTCAAAGAAGAGATTAATGGCCCTGTCTTTTGGAAAGGCAAAGAGCCCAGAAGTCTGAAGAAATCCTCTCTTTGGTGAGATTGTTTTAGGGTTACATTTTTAACTTGCAGACTAAAAACATTTTACACTTCAATTTGCTCTTTTTAATGCTTTTTCTCTACTAATAGCTTTGGATTAAGTTCTGTTTATCTCCTATGTGAACTAATGAAGAGGATTCTTTTGGGAGAACTTTCTTCTAAATTCAAATCCAGTTAGTTAAATAATAAAGTATAATTTTCTTATTTCAACTGAATGTATAGATGTCACAATATAAATAATAACTGATTAAGAAGCACTTATTGGGTTCTCCTTCTGTCAGGCCCTGTAATGAATAGAAAGATGAGTAAGGCATAGTTCTTATCTTTGAGAAGCTGATTTTAACCAGGATTTGCGACATTTGAATAAATAACATAATATGTGGTGTGCACACTAAATGTCATAAATGAGTTTGAATTAATTGTCAGAGATTTAAAGAGGGGAAATCATACTCGGCTGTGGAGAGAAGTCAAGATGCCAGATGACAGTTAGTGAAGAAATAGTGCCCATGGACATGGAGATACTGCTGTTGGAGGGATAGTAGAAACAGATAGAGGCAGGAGAAAAGGGAACATGTATTAGGAAAGGTAAGCAGTCTGGTGTGATTTAAAAATAGAACATCAATACCAGATAAAGGTTAGAAAGTAAAACTGGGCCCACATTTTTATATTTGATAAAAACCATTATTATGGAAAAATAATTAGTTGTGCTTAAAATGGATTGAAGTGGGGAGAAACCAAAGATTGGTGGGAAATAATGAGAATCTGAACTAGGATAGTGGTAGTGGGAATTAAGAAAACAGGAAGGAAGAGACATTTCAAAGGCAAAATCTGCAAGACCAACTGAACATGAACTGATTGATTAAACATGGGAGTGATGGAGACAGAAACCACTGTGGTTTTAAGCTGCGGTTCTGCAAAGTGATGCCTTTCAAAGAAATAAGGATGTCTAGAGGGATCAAGCCCCAGGTCCTAGTGAGCCTTATCTGGTGGAGAAGTTCATCTGGCAGTTGAAATCTCCATCTGGAAGGTGGGTATAAATTTTAAAAGGAGTTTCCTAAGCTACATAACCTTAGGTGATACATATGATTCTTTACAACACCTGAAGTATCTAGACATTAGAAGGAGTAGGGCAGCATAGGATTCTGAGAGCTGTAAAGTCAGGGGATATATAGGCCTGGGGAAAATTAATGTGGGTTGGGGCCCTGAGAGTCAAGTCATGGCATGGGAGAAATATTCAAGTTAGGAAAACATTGAAAAATGCTATAAAGGAAAAGGGAGCTCCTAATTGGGCAGTATCCACAAAACTGTGGTGGTCTACACTGTGTAGTGACTTCAGTTGCTGGGGTAGGGAACCGTTTTCGCACTGCCCTTTCATCTCCTCTTACTGAGCAAGATGACCTACAAAGTCTCTTCAAAACCTAAATTTCATTATGATAACTTCCTTTCTTACCAAAAAACAGTAAGAAACAAGTGGTTTAGGAAGTTGTTTTCTTTCCTACTGGGAATATATCACCAATTTGCTTTATAGACTTTTTACTTTATAACCAACTATTCTGAACAATAAAATTGGTGGGAATTTGGCTGCAGTAACTTTAATTTTCTTAAAGGTTTTTGGAGTTTAAGAAGTTATCTTGAAAAATGGTCTCTGTGTTCCTGTCAGGATTCTCAAAAGTTTTAGAGGTTCCAATTACACTTGAAGCTGAAAGATCAGAAAAATTTATTAGCTAAGACAGGATTGACTAGTAAGTGTTCTACTTTGCATTGCTAACCAGAGCTCAGAAAGCACACTGAGACCCCTTTGTACTGCTGGATTGGGGGACAGACTGTGTGGCTGAATTCCTTCCCCTAGGTTTTCTCAATGGGGTGCTATTGGCATTTTGTGGGGGACCTTTTGTTATCATGAAGAATGATCCCACGCATTGTGAGACTTGAGCTTCTCTGGCTGTGGTCCACGAAATGCCAGTAATGCACCTCCTTTATTGTGGCCACTAAAAAACACCACCACATGTTTCCGCGGGAACCACCTTAGTTTCCAGCTGGCAACACACCTGTCAGGTTGGCTTCCATTTTCCCCATCCTGTGGGCTTTCTCCCTTTCCCTTGTAGTCTTCTCTCGCCTTCCCTAGGAAGCATCCTAGCTTTCCCAGTAAAATTCTGCACTTGGGTTTTTATTGATGCCATGGTGCAATAATACAAATTTAAAATGGTTCTCCCTTCAATAGGATTTCCGTTTTAACAGGCATCAAAGCTAGAAGCTCAAGGAAAGAAGTTCAATTAGTAGAAATTTGTTTTTTTGAAGTATGATTGACATTTAAGTGCAACTGCAATATTTAAAGTATACAATTTGATACTTTTTGCCATATGCAAACACTCGTGAAACCATCACCACAGTCAGTATCTGTCACCCCTGCCCTGTACTGTGGCCTAAAAACTTTCTCAGGTGGTAAACTGGGGCAGTTGTTAGGTCAACCCTGTTTGTTTCCCACCTCTCAGAGCTGGCTTATGCCTAATGTCCAGTGTCTTAAAAGTTGGGTTTTTTTTTCATATATTTTTCCAGTTTTTGGTTGTTTTGGGTGTGAGGACCATCTAGTCCCTGTTACTTCATGGTGGCCTGAAACAGAAGAAAACTAGTAGAATTTTAATCTTATGCCAATATATAATAAAGGAAGATTTGGATCAGTACCAGATTATTCTGGAGCCAGTGATGGTTCCAGAATTCTCACAAAAGAGATTCTATAAAAAGGGGGCAGCAAAAAGTGGGGGACTTAGGGAACTCATTTACTTAGAATACATGCTTATTTGGAATGGCTAGAAATTCTTTTTCCTTTGATAGGCACAAATTACACTTTATGTGGTGTATATATTTATTTTTGGTGGCTTGCTGGGGATGGGGTGGGGCTACTAGAGATCCTAGGGAGTGAGGGACACTAAAGCCCCACCCCCCTGGCCTCTGCCTTTGCGAGCCTGCTGTCTTAGGCTAATTCAGTTCACCCCCACTTCCAAACTATAATAGTGAGGATAACTCTGAGGCTCAGAAGGACCCCAACTATCAAGAACTCAACACATGCCTGCTATCCTGCTTTTACAAAAAGATAAAACCATATGTTTTTGGAAAACTTTCTTAACAGAGTTGAATGTCCAAAAACCAAATTTAGGTATAAGGGAGAGCCTATTTCCCCAAGCGCTCCTGCTGTTTGAGGTTATATTGGTTACGGGCTTGAACTTGCTCCTCAGTAAGCCAGAATCTGGGACACCCACTGCTGCTTCCTAAGGTGTTGTAACTGCTTTGAGATTAGTCTACACTCTTTACAGGTGTTGGTTGGCCCATGTAAGGAGGCAGCCCAAAGCATCTGGGCTGTAGGAATATAGCTGACCTGGAGTCACAGCAGAAATCCACGTTTTTTTTCAAGTCTGGCCCTGTAACAGAATCTCTCAAGGATTCATGGAGAGTTCAGACTTCTGGGTTCTACCCCAGACTACTGAATTCTAAGCTTTAGGGATGGAACTCAACAGTCTGTTTTTGGTAGCTCCCTACAGGTTTTGTTAGCTAGCTACCAAAGTTTAGGAAGTCCTGGGCTATGTAATCAGTCTGCTCCTGGATTACTGTGACTCCTCAGTTCTATATCCATAATATGTCTCTAATCCATCAATTTCTCTCTGTCTTCAGTGCCAATACTCTAGCACAAGCTACTATCATCATCTCTTACCTGGGCTTGCAATACCTCCAACTACCCTCCCCATCTCCATTCTTGTCTCTGCTGTGATCTAAATGTTTGTGTCTCCCCCAGTTCATATGTTGAAATCCTAGCCTCAGAGGTGACAGCATCAGGAGATGGGCCCTTTGGGAGGTGCTTTAATCCTGAGGGTAGACCCCTCACGAACAAGATGAGTGCCTATGGAAGGCTCCAGAGAGATCACGCACCCCTTCCACCATGTAAGGACTCAGTAAGAAGGTGCCAGCTAGGAACAATAAAAGGGTCCTTACCAGAAGGCAATCAACCATTTTAGCCCCTGATCTTGACTTTCCAGGCTTCAGAACTGTGAGACATACATTTTGTGTTGTTTATAAGCCACCCAGCCTGTGCTGTTTTGTTACAGCAGCCTAAACGGGCTAAGACAGTACCCCTCCACGCTGGTGTGAAGCCCTTATGTACCTGAAAGCCAAAGTGATCTTTTCCAAATGACCCTTTCTTGCTTAAAACCTTTTGGTTGTATCCCATTGCACAGAAAATCTTTTAGAGATCTAGACTACCCTTCAAGACCTGGCCTTTGCTTACCTCTCCAGCTTCATCTCAAGTTCCTTCTTCCCTTGCTCACTCACTGGCTAGAGCACCTCAAGCGTTTTCCAGCTCAAGGCTTGTATACTTCCTTTCCCCTCCTAACATGGCTTTCCACATGCCTCACTCTCATCCTTCAGGTCTTTTAGCTTGACTGCCCACATCTTAAAGAGGTTTTGCCTCTTACATGTATAGTACCCTTTAACAGGCACCCAGGTGTTCTTCATCAGAGTGCTCCATAGCATTTTCATTAGCTGTATCACAGTCATTGTTTATTGTCTGTCTTCCCAGTAGAATGTAAGCTCTATGAGGGAAGGGCTCTGCATGTTCTTGTACACTGATACATTCCTAGTGCTTGGCCTAGTGCCTGATACATAGCAGGTGCTAAGTATTTTTGATCCACTCCTATCGTTCCCCTGGTGCTGACTTACTAGCTCCTGGGAGGAGGGATCTTTGCCTTGTCATGGGGTACTAAGTGAGATTCCTTCATAACCAGAAGTACTGAGGGAGAGGCAATGCCAGGGATAGCCATCCATGTGCTCTCATACTCAGTAGTCTTCATTTCACATTGTGGCATACTAGTGCCCCAATTCTCCTAGACTAGTCAGTTTCTTTCAATTTAGAAAAATAAAAGAGGTTTCTGATTAATGTTTGCAATAGTTGTTTTAGGTTATTGTGGGGGTTAAGACTCTTTGAAGTGGCAGAAATCTAACTTAGGTTAAAAGGAGAATTTATTGGAATTACTAGGGCAACTCATATAATTCACCATTCATTCAACAGCTGTATATAGAAATTTACATAAATATAGACACAAATGTAAATGTGTATACCTGTTTATGTACCCTGGCACATTCTAATTGCTGGGCTCTGTGTTCAATTTTAGATGTAGAATAATGAGCAAACCCAGCAAAGGTTAGAAACCAATTCATAGGGATGTAGGAATGGTAAGAATGAAGTTAGGATTTAGGCAGAGCTGGAACTGGGGACTTGAGGTCCATGGAACTTTGTCTCTGTCTCCTTTTAAGTTTATGAATCAGCCTCATTTTTCTATGAATACATGTCCTCTGTGGGGCAGCAAAGTGGTCAACTATCTTGAATTCACATTTTACAGCTCTCACTACCAGACAAAGGCTAACTAACATACTTTCTTGCATCAGATTTAAAAATCTTGGGAAGATCTCTGATGCCTAGCTTGAATAAATGCTTCACTGATGAAAACATCCACCATAGCCAAGAAGTAAGCATCTTTAAAAACACGGCAACTTCTGCATGGAGGGCAAGAGTGGTTTCCAAGTAAAGGACGCGAGGAGGGAGCTGGGTCCACCATCCCAGAGTTTTCTAGCACTGTCATCTCCGTAATTAAACAGTTGAGTCAAAAGTGTAAACAGCTGGCAGGCTGGCATAGAAAATACTAATTAGAGGACTAAAGAATGTTATCATGTACAGAGCTTTGAAACATCTCTGAGGTGTAAAAGTTTTAGACCTCATTATGAGAGGCTGCAGGTCGTGAGAAGGATGCAGTTATCTTGGGACATCAAACTTACATAGGTATGATTACTTTTCAGAGTAATAGTAAACAACAGGTCTTTTAACACCTAAGGGATAGAAGACAGACTAGTCATCTCTGATAATGAGATTCAGTATTTAGGTTTTTTTGTCTTTGGTGTAGCTCTTCATTAGTGGATAGTTCCATGTTCTCATATGCATTTTACTGGAGAAAACCCAGGTAGATAATTTCACCAAATGTTCTTTTTTTTTTTTTGAGAGGGCATCTCTCATATTTATTGAACAAATGGTTGTTAACAACAATAAAATTCGGTATAGGGGACTCAATGCTCAATGTACAATCATTAATCCACCCCAAGCCTAATTCTCATCAGTCTCCAATCTTCTGAAGCATAAGGAACAAGTTCTTACATGGTGAACGAATTCTTACATAGTGAATAAATTCTTACATGGTGAACAGTACAAGGGCAGTCATCACAGAAACTTTCGATTTTGATCACGCATCATGAACTATAAACAATCAGGTCAAATATGATTATTCGTTTGATTTTTATACTTGATTTATATGTGAATCCCACATTTCTCCCTTATTATTATTATTATTATTTTTAATAAGATGCTGAAGTGGTAGGTAGATGCACGATAAAGGTAGAAAACATAGTTTAGTGCTGTAAGAGAGCAAATTTAGATGATCAGGTGTGTGCCTGTAGACTAAGTGTTATTCCAAGCTAGACAAGGGCAATAAAACATCCACGGATGCAGAAGATTTCTCTCAAAACAGGGGGGGTGAGGTTCTAAGCCTCACCTCTGTTGATGTCCAATTTCTCACCTGATGGCCCTCCTGGGGGGCGACTGTGCCTGTCTTAGGTTGTTCCTCCCTTGAGGAATCTTACCCATCTCTGGCTAACCAGTCATCTTCCGGGGCCATACAGGGAGATGTAAAGTTGGTAAGTGAGAGGCAATATTGTTTGAAAAGGTTAGCTTTTTACTTCTTTGCAGATTTATGCCCTGTGGCTTTTATGCCCATTATTTGTCTTGAGGTATCTTTACCACTTGGAAGAATTATGATACTCGGTAAATTCGATATGAGGCACGAATTCTATTTAAGGGTTGTAATTAGGAAGGAAGAAGAAAAGCTATAGGAGTAGCAGACGGAAGAAAACATGGGAAGATTGATTATTTCTTTGACATATCTTCTTGTAGAGTAACTTAAGCATGTATAGGTTTTAAGCTACTAATTAATATTGCATACACACATTAACATAATAGGAATACAGTTACATAACCAAAGCAGACCTATAATTACCAGCCATCTCCAGTGAAACCAAGAAAACCAGTTAGGCACCATAGGCATTTGTGAAAACTTATCTATGATATGGTGGATATTGTCCAACTGAACTTGAACAGTCTGAGAGAAATCAGACAAATTAAAACAACCCATTCCTGGGGACTGTTCACATCCCATATGTTCTTTTAACAGTAGATAGTCTGTAGTCACAAGATTTTGGAGCGCTGCAACTTCTCCTAATTCTTGGTTGAGTTCCGACAGTGTAGATCCAGTCAAATTTGTTGTTTTACTGTATGCACAGGCCAGCTTAGATATCTCCTTCTTCATTCCAATGGCAAGTCCAGGAACCAGTGGGATGAATGCAGCTACAACTGCAGCATCGCCTGGATCTTTGTTGAGGTTTTTTTGATGTTCATCTTCTGGTATGACTCTTCCAGAGAGTGCTGATGTTGGAAGTTCTTCTTCATATTGTATCTTAGTTCATTTTTTGGGTAGCCAAATTAGGTTTGATCCTCTGTATAAACACAAACAGACCCTTTGCCCACACTATGAAATGCCCTTTATACCATTGTGTAGAACTCATTGGAGGTCACCACACAGGAACTGCTTTTTTTTTTAGGAGAAAGAAAGGAATATTATCAGAAAAATGTACCTCCATAGCCGATGATCTGACACCCTTTAAGTGATCAGACTTAGGATATTTAAAGCATGTATTAATCATTGATTTAGTTAGTTTTATCTTATCAGGGAGTAATCCCCCTTTTCTTTCTTTCATTTTTTTTTTTATCATTAATCTACAGTTACATGAAGAATATTATTTTTACTAGGCTCTCCCCTATACCAGGTCCCCCCTATAAACCACTTTACAGTCACTGTCCATCAGCATAGCAAAATGCTGTAGAATCACTACTTGTCTTCTCTGTGTTGTACAGCCCTCCCCTTTCTCCCTCCCCCCCTTTGCATGCTAATCTTAATACCCCCCTTTTTCTTCCCCCCCTTATCCCTCCCTACCCACCCATCCTCCCCAGTCCCTTTCCCTTTGGTACCTGTTAGTCTATTCTTGGGTTCTGTGATTCTGCTGCTGTTTTGTTTCTTCAGTTTTTCCTTTGTTCTTATACTCCACAGATGAGTGAAATCATTTGGTATTTCTCTTTCTCCGCTTGGCTTATTTCACTGAGCATAATACCCTCCAGCTCCATCCATGTTGCTGCAAATGGTAGGATTTGCCCTCTTCTTATGGCTGAGTAGTATTCCATTGTGTATATGTACAACATCTTCTTTATCCATTCATCTATCGATGGGCATTTAGGTTGCTTCCAATTCTTGGCTATTGTAAATAGTGCTGCGATAAACATATGGGTGCATCTGTCTTTCTCAAACTTGATTGCTGTGTTCTTAGGGAAAATTCCTAGGAGTGGAATTCCTGGGTTAAATGGCAAGTCTGTTTTGAGCTTTTTTTTTTTTTTTTTTTGAGAGGGCATCTCTCATATTTATGGATCAAATGGTTGTTAACAACAATAAAATTCTGTATAGGGGACTCAATGCACAATCATTAATCCACTCCAAACCTAATTCTCAACAGTCTCCAATCTTCTGAAACATAACAAACAAGTTCTTACATGGTGAACAAATTCTTACATAGTGAATAAGTTCTTAAATGGTGAACAGTACAAGGGCAGTCATCACAGAAACTTTCGGTTTTGATCACGCATTATGAACTACAGACAATCAGGTCAAATATGAATATTCATTTGATTTTTATACTTGATTTATATGTGAATCCCACATTTCTCCCTTATTATTATTATTATTATTGTTATTATTACGTTTATTTTTATTTTTATTTTATTTTATTTTTTTTGACAGGGCATCTCTCATATTTATTGATCAAATGGTTGTTAACAATAATAAAATTCAGTATAGGGGGGTCAACGCTCAATGTACAATCATTAATCCATCTCAAGCCTAATTCTCGTCAGTCTCCAATCTTCTGAAGCATAACGAACAAGTTCTTACATGGTGAACGAATTCTTACATAGTGAATAAATTCTTACATGGTGAACACTACAAGGGCATTCATCACAGAAACTTTCGGTTTTGATCGTGCATTATGACCTATAAACAATCAGGTCAAATATGAATATTCGTTTGATTTTTGTACTTGATTTATATGTTGATCCCAAATTTCTCCCTTTATTATTATTATTTTTATTTTTAATAAAATGCTGAAGTGGTAGGTAGATGCAAGATAAAGGTAGAAAACATAGTTTAGTGCTGTAAGAGGGCAAATGTAGATGATCAGATGATCAGGTGTGTGCCTATGGACTAAGTATTAATCCAGCCTAGACAAGGGCAGCAAGACATCCACGGATGCAGAAGATTTCTCTCAAAGCAGGGGGGGTGAGGTTCTGAGCCTCACCTCTGTTGATCCCCAAATTCTCACCTGATGGCCCCCCTGCGACTGTGCCTGTCTTAGGTTGTTCCTCCCTTGAGGAATCTTACCCGTCTCTGGCTAACCAGTCATCTTCTGGGGCCATACAGGGAAATGTAAAGTTGGTAAGTGAGAGAGAAGCCATATTGTTTGAAAAGGTTAGCTTTTTACTTCTTTGCAGATTTATGCCCTGTGGCTTCTATGCCCAGCACTTGTCTCGAGGTATCTTTACCACCTGGAGGAATTATGATACTCGGTAAATTCGATATGAGGCACGAATTCTATTTAAGGGTTGTAATTAGGAAGGAAGAAGAAAAGCTATAGATGTAGCATATGAAGGAAACATGGGAGGACTGATTATTTCTTTGACATATCTTCTTGTATAGTATCTTAAGTATGTATAGGTTTTAAACCACTAACTAATTTGCACACACATATTAACATAATAGGAATACGGTGACATAAACAAAGCAAATCTATAATTACCATCCATCTCCAGTGAAGCCAAGAAAACCATTTAGGCACCCTAGGCATTTGTGAAAATTTATCTATGATATGATGGACATTGTCCAACTGTACTTGAACCATCAGACAAATTAAAGCAGCCCATTTCTGGGATCTGTTCACATCCCATATGTTCTTTTAACCATAGATAGTCTATAGTCATGAGATTTTGGAGTGCTACAACTTGCACCCCTCCCAACTCCTGGTTGAGTTCCAATAGTACAGATCCGGTCAAATTCGTTGTCTCACTGTATGCACATGCCAGCCTAGACATCTCCCTCCTCATTCCTATGGCAAGTCCAGGAGACGGTGGGCTGGATGCAGCCACACCACAGCATCGTCTGGATACCTGTAGAAGCTTTTTGATGATCATCCCCTGGCACAAGTCCTCCAGAGAGTGCTGATGCCGGAAGCTCCTCCTCATATCGTATCTTAGTTCATTTTCTGGGTATCCAAGCTAGGCCTTGATCTTCTGCATAGAAACAAACAGACCCTTTGCCCACACTTTGACATGCCCTCTACACCACTGTGCAGAACTCATTGGAGGTCAGCACACAGTAACTGCTTTTTTTTTTTTTAAATTAAGAGAAAGGAATATTATCAGAAAAGAGTACCTCCATAGCTGATCATCTGACACCCTTTAAGTGATCAACATTAAGGATATTTAAAGCATGCGTTGATCTTTGATTTACCAATAGTTTTACCCTGTCAAGGAGTAATCCCCTTTTCTTTCTTTCTTTCTTTTTTTTTTTTTAATTTTTAATCTACACTTACATGAAGAATACTATGTTTACTATGCTCTCCCCTATATCAGGTCCCCCCTAACAACCACATTACGGTTACTGTCCATCAGCTTAGCAAAATGTTGTAGAGTCACTACTTGTCCTCTCTGTGTTGTGCAGCCCAACCTCCCCTTTCTCCCTCCCCCCATGCATGCTAACCTTAATACTCCCTTTCTTCTTCCCCCCCCCATCCCTCCCTGCCCACCCATCCTCCCAAGTTCCTTTCCCTTTGGTACCTGTTAGTCCATTTTTGGGTTCTGTAATTCTGCTGCTGTTTTGTTCCTTCAGTTTTTCCTTTGTTCCTATACTCCTCAGATGAGTGAAATCATTTGGTATTTCTCTTTCTCCGCTTGGCTTATTTCACTGAGCACAATACTCTCCAGCTCCATCCATGTTTCTTCAAATGTTTGGATTTTTCCACTTCTTATGGCTGAGTAGTATTCCATTGTGTATATGTACCATATCTTCTTTATCCATTCATCTACCGATGGACATTTAGGTTGCTTCCAATTCTTGGCTATTGTAAATAGTGCTGCGATAAACATAGGGGTGCATCTGTCTTTCTCAAACTTGATTGCTGCGTTCTTAGGGTAAATTCCTAGGAGTGGAATTCCTGGGTTAAATGGTAGGTCTGTTTTGAGCATTTTGATGAACCTCCATACTGCTTTCCACAATGGTTGAACTAATTTACATTCCCACCAGCAATGTAGGAGTGTTCCCCTTTCTCCACAGCCTCGCCAACATTTGTTGTTGTTTGTCTTTTGGATGGCAGCTATCGTTACTGGTGTGAGGTGATACCTCATTGTAGTTTTAACTTGCATTTCTCTGATAATTAGCGATGTGGAGCATCTTTTCATGTGTCTGTTGGCCATCTGAATTTCTTCTTTGGAGAACTGTCTGTTCAGTTCCTCTGCCCATTTATTAATTGGATTATTTGTTTTTTGTTTTTTGAGGCGTTTGAGCTCTTTATATATTTTGGACGTCAAGCCTTTATCGGATCTGTCATTTACAAATATATTCTCCCATACTTTAGGGTTCCCTTTTGTTCTATTGATGGTGTCTTCTGCTGTACAGAAGCTTTTCAGCTTAATATAGTCCCACTTGTTCATGTTGTTTTCCTTGCCCGGGGAGATATGTTCAAGAAGAGGTCACTCATGTTTATGTCTAAGAGGTTTTTGCCTATGTTTTTTTCCAAGAGTTTAATGGTTTCATGACTTACATTCAGGTCTTTGATCCATTTTGAATTTACTTTTGTGTATGGGGTTAGACAATGGTCCAGTTTCATTCTCCTACATGTAGCTGTCCAGTTTTGCCAGCACCATCTGTTGAAGAGACGCCATTGTATGTCCATGGTTCCTTTATCAAATATTAATTGAACATATATGTTTGGGTTAATTTCTGGAGTCTCTTATCTGTTCCACTGGTCTGTGGCTCTGTTCTTGTGCCAGTACCAAATTGTCTTGAATACTATGGCTTTGTAGTAGAGCTTGAAGTTGGGGAGTGAGATCCCCCCTACTTTATTCTTCTTTTTCAGGATTGCTTTGGCTATTCGGGGTCTTTGGTGTTTACACATGAATTTTTTAATTATTTGCTCCAGTTCATTGAAGAATGTTGCTGGTAATTTGAGAGGGATTGCATCAAATCTGTATATTGCTTTGGGCAGAATGGCCATTTAGACGATATTAATTCTTCCTAGCCATGAGCATGGGATGAGTTTCCATTTGTTAGTGTCCCCTTTAATTTCTCTTAAGAGTGACTTGTAGTTTTCAGGGTATAGGTCTTTCACTTCTTTGGTTAGGTTTATTCCTAGGTATTTTATTCTTTTTGATGCAATTGTGAATGGAATTGTTTTCCTGATTTCTCTTTCTATTGGTTCATTGTTAGTGTATAGGAAAGCTACAGATTTCTGTATGTTAATTTTGTATCCTGCAACTGTGCTGTATTTCGATATCAGTTGTAGTAGTTTTGGAGTGGAGTCTTTAGGGTTTTTTATGTACAATATCATATCATCTGCAAATAGTGACAGCTTAACTTCTTCTTTACCAATCTGGATTCCTTGTATTTCTTTGTTTTGTCTGATTGCTGTGGCTAGGACCTCCAGTACTATGTTAAATAACAGTGGGGAGAGTGGGCGTCCCTGTCTTGTTCCCGATCTCAGAGGAAATGCTTTCAGCTTCTCGCTGTTCAGTATAATGTTGGCTGTGGGTTTATCATATATGGCCTTTAGTATGTTGAGGTACTTGCCCTCTATTCCCATTTTGCTGAGAGTTTTTATCATGAATGGATGTTGAATTTTGTCAAATGCTTTTTCAGCATCTATGGAGATGATCATGTGGTTTTTGTCTTTCTTTTTGTTGATGTGGTGGATGATGTTGATGGATTTTCGAATGTTGTACCATCCTTGCATCCCTGGCATGAATCCCACTTCGTCATGGTGTATGATCCTTTTGATATACTGTTGAATTCTGTTTGCTAATATTTTATTGAGTATTTTTGCATCTACATTCACCAGGAATATTGGTCTGTAATTTTCTTTTTTGGTGGGGTCTTTTCCTGGTTTTGATATTAGGGTGATGTTGGCTTCATAGAATGATTTTGGGAGTATTCCCTCCTCTTCTATTTTTTGGAAAACTTTAAGGAGAATGGGTATTATGTCTTCTCTGTGTGTCTGATAAAATTCTGAGGGAAATCCATCCGGCCCAAGGATTTTGTTCTTGGGTAGTTTTTTGATTACTGTTTCAATTTCTTTGCTTGTAATTGGTTTGTTTAACTTTTGTGTTTCTTCCTTGGTCACTCTTGGGAGGTTGTATTTTTCTAGGAAGTTGTTCATTTCTTCTAGGTTTTCCAGCTTGTTGGCATATAGGTTTTCATAGTATTCTCTAATAATTCTTTGTATTTCTGTGGGGTCCGTCGTGACTTTTCCTTTCTTGTTTCTGATTCTGTTGATTTGTGTTGACTCTCTTTTCCTCTTAATAAGTCTGGCTAGAGGCTTATCTATTTTGTTTATTCTCTTGCTGAGCCAACTCTTGGTTTCATTGATTTTTGCTATTGTTTTATTCTTCTCAATTTTGTTTATTTCTTCTCTGATCTTTATTATGTCCCTCCTTCTGCTGACTTTAGGCCTCATTTGTTCTTCTTTTTCCAGTTTCGATAATTGTGATGTTAGACTATTCATTTGGGATTGTTCTTCCTTCTTCAAGTGTGCCTGGATCACTGTATACTATACTTTCCTCTTAAGACTGCTTTCGCTGCGTCTCACAGAAGTTGAGGCTTTGTGTTGTTGTTGTCATTTGTTTCTATAATTCCTTGATCTCTATTGTGATTTGTTCGTTGATCCATTGATTATTTAGGAGCATGTTGTTAAGCCTCCATGTGTTTGTGAGCCTTTTTGTTTTCTTTGTTAGAATTTATTTCTACTTTTATACCTTTGTGGTCTGAAAAATTGGTTGGTAGAATTTCAATATTTTGGAATTTACTGAGGCTCTTTTTGTGAGCTAGTATGTGGTCTATTCTGGAGAATGTTCCACCATGTGCACTTGAGAAGAATGTATATCCTGTTGCTTTTGGATGTAGAGTTCTATAGATGTCTGTTAGGTCCATCTGTTCTAGTGTGTTGTTCAATGCCTCTGTGTCCTTACTTATTTTCTGCCCGGTGGATCTATCCTTTGGGGTGAGTGGTGTGTTGAAGTCTCCTAAAATGAATGCATTACAGTCTATTTCCCTGTTTAGTTCTGTTAGTATTTGTTTCACATATGCTCGTGCTCCTCTGTTGGGTGCATATATATTTAGAATGGTTATACCCTCTTGTTCGACTGAGCCCTTTATCATTATGTAGTGTCCTTCTTCATCTCTTGTTACTTTCTTTGTTTTGAAGTCTGCTTTGTCTGATGTTAGTACTGCAACCCCTGGTTTCTTCTCGCTGTTGTTTGCCTGAAATATGTGTTTCTATCCCTTGACTTTTAGTCTGTGCATGTCTTTGGGTTTGAGATCAGTTTCTTGTAAGCAGCATATAGATGGGTCTTGCTTTTTTATCCATTCTATTACTCTGTGTCTTTTGATTGGTGCATTCAGTCCATTTACATTTAGGGTGAATATTGAAAGACATGTACTTATTGCCATTGCAGGCTTTAAATTCGTGGTTACCAAAGGTTCAAGGTTAGCTTCTTTAGTATCTTACTGCCTAACTTAGCTCACTTATTGAGCTATTATACACGCTGTCTGGAGATTGTTTACTTCTCTCCCTTCTTATTCCTCCTCGTCCTTTCTTCATATGTTGGGTGTTTTGTTCTGTGCTCTTTTTAGGAGTTCTCCCATCTAGAGCAGTCCCTGTAAGATGCCCTGTAGATGTGGTTTGTGGGAAGCAAATTCCCTCAGCTTTTGCTTGTCTGGGAATTGTTTAATCCCACCATCATATTTAAATGATAGTCGTGCTGGATACAGTATCCTTGGTTCAAGGCCCTTCTGTTTCATTGCATTAAATATATCATGCCATTCTCTTCTGGCCTGTAGGGTTTCTGTCAAGAAGTCTGACAATAGCCTGATGGGTTTTCCTTTATAGGTGACCTTTTTCTCTCTAGCTGCCTTTGAAACTCTTTCCTTGTCCTTGATCCTTGCCATTTTAATTATTATGTGTCTCGGTGTTGTCCTCCTTGGATCTTTTCTGCTAGGGGTTCTGTTTATTTCCGTGGTCTGTTCGATTATTTCCTCCCCCAGTTTGGGGAAGTTTTCAGTAATTATTTTTTCAAAGACACCTTCTATCCCTTTTCCTCTCTCTTCTTCTTCTGGTACCCCTATAATATGGATTTTGTTTCTTTTGGATTGGTCACAGTTCTCAGTATTGTTTTGTTCCTGGAGATCCTTTTATCTCTCTCTATGTCAGCTTCTATACGTTCCTGTTCTCTGGTTTCTATTCCTTCAATGGCCTCTTGCATCCTATCCATTCTGCTTATAAATCCTTCCAGGGTTTGTTTCGCTTCTGTAATCTCTTTCCTGGCATCTGTGATCTCCCTCCGGACTTCATCCCATTGCTCTTCCATTTTTCTCTGCATCTCCGTCAGCATGTTCATGATTTTTATTTTGAATTCTTTTTCAGGAAGACTGGTTAGGTCTGTCTCCTTCTCAGGTGTTGAGTCTGTGATCTTTGTCTGCCTGTAGTTTTGCCTTTTCATGGTGATAGAGAGAGTTTGTGAGCTGGCATGAGTGACAGCTGGAAGAGCTTTTCTTCTTGTTGGTTTGTGGCCTTCCTCTCCTGGGAGAATAGCGACCTCTAGTGGCTTGTGCTTGGCAGCTGCGCGCAGACAGGGGTGCGCAGACAGGTCTTCTGCTTCCTGCCCGGTAGCTATGGAGTTTATCTCCGCTTTTGCTGTGGGCGTGGCCCTGCTCGGGCTACTGCTCCAAAATGGTGGAGCCCAGTTGGAGGGGACGTGCTGGGAGGCTATTTATCTCTGTAAGGGGCCTCTGTGCTCCCTGCTGCCCAGGGGGTGGGAGTGCCCAGAGATCCCCAGATTCCCTGCCTCTGGAGTAAGTGTCCCACCCTACCCCTGTAAGACTTCCAAAAAGCACTCACCAAACCAAAACAAGAACAACAACAACAACAACAAAAAAAAATTAAATAAATAAATAAAAAAAGAAAAAAAGAAAAATGCATGATTTTCTTTGTCCTCAGGCAGCCGCTCACCGGTCTTGCTGGCCTGTTTCCCTAGTATTGGGGTCCCTGTCCCTTTAAGAGTTCCTAAAAGCACTCGAAAAATAAAAAAATTGGCTGCTCCCATTACTTTGTTCTCCGGCATCGGCGTCAGGCACCCGCTCAGTTTCCCTAGTATCCAGGACCCCACACATGTACTGTGGCTGCGCTCTGGTGCGGATGGCTGGGGCTGGGTTTTCAGCAGTCCTGGGCTCTCTCTCTCTCCCTGGTGACTCCTCTCCTCCCACTGGTAGCTGGGGGGAGGCGCGCTCGGGTCCCACTGGGCCGGGGCTTGTATCTTACCGCCTTCGTGAGGTGCTGGGTTCTCGCAGGTGTGGATGTGGTCTGGATGTTGTCCTGTGTCCTCTGGTCTCTATTTTAGGAAGAGTTGTCTTTGTTATATTTTCATAGATATATGTGGTTTGGGAAGGAGATTTCCGCTGCTCTACTCACGCCGCCATCTTGGCTCCGCCCCTCCACCAAATGTTCTTTTAGGAAAAGTGTACTGTGAACTACTTAAGAGTTCCCTAAAGCTGAAGAGAAAAAACGACTACCTGTTGCTTGCAAGTGTGAAAAAACAGAGAGGAAGATGGAGGTAAACAGAACACTTGTACAGTGCTGGCACAGAGTAAGACCTATAGAAATTTAATGGAGTTCGCCTTGAATAAGTCATTGAGGAAAAGAAATAGTGACAATGCTTAGCCCTCAGTCCTGGTCTGCTAGGCACGTACTCACCAGTGCAGATTATGACCTGAGTTTATATCTGTGTAATCACAAGTCTGATCACATGTCCAAGTGGGCATGTTGCGATGGGAAAACTCTTGAAAGACTGAAGGAGAGACCTGGAGATGCTACAGGAGACATGAGGGCTTATTGGGACTTCCCAGGAGTGGCCATCTGGACAAGGGGGGGAACTGCTTATATGGGAGGAAGGGACAGAGACTCCACTTGTGCCAGGAGTGAGGGGACTGAGACTGCATGTTATGCTAGAAGGGATCATTTTGTGCCCTAAGGAACAAAACATTGATCAGAGTGGTCAGCTTCCAATAAGATGTTTCCTTTGATAAGGCAGGCCTGGATTTGGCCAGCCCCAGGCCATCAACGTACCTTATATTTAGCAAACCTCCCAAAAGAAGGAGGGGGCCATGTGGATACATGGCTGCTCTGGGACAAAAGGTTACAAGTGGGCAGTGCTTGTCCCCACACTATCTGTCTGCAACTTCTAAAGATTTTAGCTAATGAAGAAAACAGATCCTACCATGTGCAACAACATGGATGGAGCTAGAGGGTATTATGCTCAGTGAAATAAGCCAGGCAGAGAAAGACAAGTACGAAATGATTTCACTCATCTGTGGAGTATAGGAACAAAGCAAAAACTGAAGGAACAAAACAGCAGCAGACTCACAGAACCCAGGAATGGGCTAACAGTTACTAAAGGGAAAGGGACTGGGGAGGGTGGGTGAGAAGGGAGGGATAAGGGGAAGAAGAGGCATTACGATTAGCACACATAATGTAGAGGGGCGAAACGGGGAAGGCATTATAGTACAGAGAAGACAAATAGTGACTCTATAGCATCTTACTACGCTGATGGACAGTGACTGCAGTGGGGTATGTGGTGGGGACTTGATAATGGGGGGAGTCTAGTAACCATAATGTTGCTCATGTAAGTGTATATTAATGATACCAAAAAAAAAGATTTTAGCTAATGAAAATTTAAAAGGAGATTTTCTAAGCATAGTGCATGGCGAATAGAAGGATGAGCTTTTGGAGACATTGATCTGTTTAAAAAACAGAAGTAGAGCTGATGAGCGTGGCATCCTTATGAAATGAGATTGTGCTACCCTTAATTGTACATCATTAGCAAAAGGGATGGAAAAAAAAGTGAACCTTATATTTTTCTCTAAGAAGAAGCATTTCTTGAAAGAAAGTAGAAAAGGAGGTTGTGTTGTTCCTTTCTGTATAGTAGATAAACATGTAGGCTCTGTAGCCACACTGGCTGACTTCAAATCCTGACTCTGCCTTGGGCTATTTAATCTTCCCAGGCTTTATCCCAAGGGCAGGATGGGGCTCATATTAGTACTTTCCCACAGGGATAATATATAAGGGCTAAATCCTGTACATGTGAAGTGCCTGTACATGTACACCTTGTGAGGCACTATGTGAATCCTTATTAAAACAGCTCTTTTGTTATTGCTGATTATCAGTAAGTTAGTCACTGAGCAATATTCAGCATCCTCAGAATCCTCGATCAAGTTTTGGGACAGAATAACTTTCATCTTTTCAACTCTTACTAATAACACTATAGTATTTAAAAAATAAAAATGCTATTGTGTGATAATTTGACATGAGGTACCATCCATAGTAATTTTCTAAGAATTCCTTATGCAACAGATTATTGCAGTTGAATTAGAGAACCAAATCATGTAGTTTATGTAAATATATGTGTAAGTACATGAATCCAGAATGCTTAGAAACTCAAAAGAAAGGCCTTTAACAGCTGTTCTTACAGTATTTATTTCTTGATAGTTCTCAAAATTAACTCTGAAAACATTAAATAGATATATTTTCTTGCACACAATTTGCTCATAGTTTATCATGATTCACAAATATACATTTCTCAATCAGACATTTATAAAAATACAAAAAAAATATTCATTGAGCATGGGGGGGGTAGAATCAGTAGTCCTTCTCCCCCTCACTCTCTTCCATTTTATCCCAACCTTCCTCTTCCTTTTTCTTCCTCCCTCCCTACCTTTATGCATCTGTGTGAAAATTTCCCTGGTATATATATTCAGGAGCACAATTGTTGTGTATATTCTACATTGTGTTAATTCACTTGTTGGTTTTCGACATTAAAAATGTCTCCTCCTAAATGTGGGATTCACATATAAATCAAGTATAAAAATCAAACAAATATTCATATTTGACCTGATTGTTTATAGTTCATAATGCGTGATCAAAACCGAAAGTTTCTGTGATGAATGCCCTTGTACTGTTCACCATGTAAGAACTTATTCACTATGTAAGAATTTGTTCACCATGTAAGAACTTGTTCGTTATGCTTCAGAAGATTGGAGACTGACGAGAATTAGGCTTGGGGTGGATTAATGATTGTATATTGAGTCCCCTCTACAGAATTTTATTGTTGTTAACAACCATTTGATCAATAGATATGAGAGATGCCCTCTCAAAAAAAAAAAATGTCTCCTCCTTTTGTTAGTTGCCTGTTAGCTTTATCTTTGTGGTCTTTTACTGAATAGAGTTTTAATTTTGATATAATAAAATGAATTAAGATTTTGATTCTTGTCAAGATGCAGTAAGCACATTTTATCCCACCTTTCTCTCTGAACGCAAGTAAAAATCCTGAATAGAATGCATACAGCAGTTGATTGCTTGATTAAAAAAAAATAGATCAGTGCAAATCAAAACCACAATGAGATATCACTTCATACCAGTCAGAATAGCTAATATCACTAAGAAATAACAAGTGTTGGTGAGGATGTGGAGAAAAGGGAATTTACTCTTGAACACTGCTGGTGGGATTGTAAATTGGTGCAGCCACTATGGAAAGCAGTTATAGAGGTTTCTCAAAACACTGTAAGTATTAATACCATATGACCCAGCAATTGTACTTCTAGAAATTTACCCAAAAACAAAATCAATAATTTGAAATGATACATGCACCCGTGTATTTACTGCAGTATTATTTTCAATAACCAAACTATGGAAGCAAACTAAATGTCTATGAATAGATGAATGGATAAAAAAGATGTGGTACATATATATAAGAATATTACTCAACCATAAAGAGAATTAGCATCTTGCCATTTGAAATAACATGGATGGACCTACAAGGTATTATGCTCAGTGAAAAAAGTCAGATAGAGGAAGACAAATACCATGATTTTACTTCTATGTAGAATCTAAGAAACAAAACAAATGAACAAATAAACAAAACATAAATAGACTCAGACACAGAAAACAGACTGGTGGGTGGGAGGGGGCTGGCTCAGTAGGTGAAGGGGGGAAATAGAATGCTTGGTATCTTGATCTGGGTGATGGTTACATGAGTGTATTTACATGTCAGAATTCATCAAGCTCTATACTAAGATATGTGTATTTTACTGTATGTACCTCAATATAAAAAAAAACTAATTAAAAAGCAACTAAATAAATGTTCTCCATTGAATTTAACCAAGACTCAGTGTGAACAACAGCCATATAAATTTTCCTCTAAAATATGCTTTAACTGAGTCACATGTAATTTGACATGTATTGTCATTCAGTTTGAAATATCTCAATTTCCTTTAATATTTTCAGCAGCTTGATTGTAATGTGTCTGGTATGGAATTCTTTCAGTTCATCTTGTTTGGGAATCACTGAGTTTCTTGAACTGTAAGTTTATGTCTTTTGCCACATTTGGGGAGTTTTCAGCCATTATTTCTTCAAATGTTTTTTTCTGCACTATACTCTTTGTCTCCTTCTGGAACTCTGAGGACGTGAACATTAGCCCTTTTCATATTGTCACACAGTCTCCTGAGATTCTGTTCATTTTCCTTCCATTTTTATTCTCCATGTTGTTCATATTGGATAATTTCTATTAATCTGTCTTCAAATTCAATGAGTCATTCCTCTGTCATCTCCATTCTGTTTATTGAGACCATTCAGTGAATTTTTAAATTTTTGGTTATTATAGTGTATTTTTCCTCCTACAATATCCATTTGGTCCCTTTTTAATCTTCTTTTTCTCTGATGAAACTTTCTCTTTCCATTTGTTTTTACAGGATTCCCTCTTAGTTATTATTGGAACACGATTATAATGGTCTGATAATTCCAACATCTTTGTCATCTCAGTATTGAATTAATTGTCTTTTTCTTCCTAAAATAATTGAGATTTTCCTGGTTCTTCAAATGTCAAGTAATTCTGGATTGTATCTGGGACATTTTGAGTATTATGCTGGGACATTTTGAGTATTATGCGACTCTGGTACTGGTCTTTGCCAGCTTCTTAGTTATGCTTAAGATAGCTGAGAATTATTTTCTAACTTTGAATTGTTCCACATAGAGTAGTTTATATTTCAATTTTGCTTTACTGGAATCTTTAAGGGGAATTTTCATATTTCTTTAACTTCTTACTTATCCCTTTTAAGAGTTTAAAACATTTTTTTCTAATTGATTTTTCTAATTATTTCTAATTATTCATTTCTTGGTAGAGTCAATATGCTCATGTATATGTACTGTTCATTCTTAGCTGAACTTGCACATAACAGGTTTTTCTGAAGCTGCCCAATTTTGCCAGTTGCCTTTTGGACTGTGATTTTTAGCCTGACATTTGCAGCCTCAATTATCTGTCTTGATGCAGAGCCAAAAAGGAGAAAAAAAAAGATTTGTGCATATTTTTTATTTTGGAGTTGTCTTTCCCACTTCTCTAATCTCTTCTTCCTTTGCAACTGGGCTATCCCTAGAGATATCTAATCAGCTCATTAGAAAAACTCCTGACTTTTAGCAACTTTATTCTATAGATATAAAGTTGATACATGTGCAAACTCAAGGTTCTACACCTCTTGCTTAGCAATGAACTACTCTTTAATCAGACGAGCAATGGTGAGTATTATTGAATTTCAAATGAAGAATACAGTTTAGTTTTATGTATTGGCTTGCTTAACTGGTGAGGCTATAATGTCCATGCCATTTTCATTTATGTTGCCAAAAAGGTAATCCTTTTTAGGAATTGTTTTTAACTCTCCAAAGTAATCTGTTTTTCATACAACTGAGTAAATAAGTCATTTCAAGTAAGACTTTATGTAACTACCTAAAATCATTCACTGAACTGTTACACAACATATGTTGTTCCTAAAGTGAACATTTTAATATAATTTCATAACTTTATCTCATATAATCTACACACTGAGTTATTTAACTCTCCAATACCCAGGGAGAAAATTTTAGGAAATATTATCTTCAAGAATAAAGAAAAGCTATCATTTTAAAGAGGATTGTAATATGTATTATCCATTTCTGGGCTGGATATATTACTTTACCTGGAAATCCTAGTGTAAGCATGTTTTATTCTTAGATGCTTTGATAACACTGTTATATAATACTAGAATCCTATGAAGAAGGATAATGTAAGATAATTACTGAGCAGCACTGAGAGATTATGGGTCTTATACAGTAATTTGTCCAGCTATGTGTTTAAAATATGGCCATGCCATGTGCCCCTCTACAGAGCAAGAAGAGTGTGGGAAGGAGGGAGTGCTCTCATGCTGAGAGTTTGGCAAGGGGTGGCTGTTTAATGAGGATGTTTAACTAGGATGAGTGAACTGCGGTGGTCACTTTGTGTGTGTGTGTATGTGCATGCGCACGCTCACACAGGGGTGCATGTGCACATGCAACATCAGTGGGGGTAGCTGAGGGTTGGAACTCAGCACAGTTCAGAACACTGTACAGATAATGAATGACTTAATACCTTAACTTAAGAACTAATAATAACAAAGTGACTTTCCACTTTCATGGAGGTTCCAGTCTTATAAAGGAGACAAGATACTTTAATATAAAATGATAAACTGGCAATTCAAAGCAATACAGGATAATGTTAATAGCTCACACCTATTGAGTGTTTCCAGTGTTATGAACTCATAGAATGTATTTTTTTATTTAATCCTTGCAGAAACTCTATGAGATTGGTCTTATTGGTCCTATTTTTAAATTAGGAAATCGAGGTTTGGGTCAACCAAAGTTCTATAACTACTAAATGGCAGAGTCAGGATTAGAATTTAGATGTCATCAGATTCTGCAACTTCTTAGCCCCTCTACCACTTGCTCCCTTTTATAGCAGAGTAGAGCAATGGGTCATGATGAGCTGGAAAGAACAGGGCAGATAAGGACGGGGTACAGGACTGCTTCTGAAAAAGCACTGTTGTCATTGGGATGATACTGGAAAAATCAGAAGAGTATTATTAATGAGACAAATCAAAGAAAACATGATTACAACAATCTCGCTTAATATCTCCATATAAATAGTTTTTTCTTTATAGGATCCATAGAAATGCACAAATGAAAGAACAATCAGGGTTCAAAACTAGAATGAAAAGTCTTTCACTGGAAATGACTGGGGTTTTGTGAAGGATGGGCACAATACTTTAGTTATAAAAAGTACTTCTTTAATGACATTAGGTAGAGTTTTACTTCTCAAAGCAGAAAAGTATACAAGAACAATAGTGACCTCCCTTAGGTCAGTGGGTAAGCAAGTGAGATTAAATCACTCCCTTCTCTTAATAAGCATTCCTTATGTGTGAAAAGATTTACTTTTAGAGTCTTAAACTGCTGCAATTGGGCCACTGGATGGACTCTCTTTGTTCTTTACTGTTCAATTCTGAATATTATGTTTGACACTCAGTTCTACCTGACAGGTACCACCAAGAGAGCACCATCCTGTCCAAGAACTCACCCTTCTGTCCTCCTTCAGACCTCGAGAAGCTGTCTGTGACCAAAGGGCCTTTCGACCTCTACCTACACCCTCCAAGAGTAGCTGTCAGTCCACATCAGCCTCAGGCAAGGCTGTCAGCTTGCCATTTTGCACGACAAACACAGAAGGACCCCAGGGACTACTAGATCACGCTCTAAGTGAAATCCCTTTCAAGTGCAATGGCAACAGAAATGAGTTTTACTTAGGAAATTCCTCCCTGGCCTCCCCTTCACAGTGCAACCCTAACCTGGAGAAAAAAGATTCAGAACTTCATTTGTACATTATTTCCACAACTTCATCCATATTTCTGTACTTAAAAAGCTCATGGAACAATTATATTATAGTAAGTGTCCTCATAAATTAACCTTGACTCAAGTATTATTTTTTAGGGCAAAACATGTCTTTTGCTCTACCTCTCCATTTTGGAAATTTAGCCTTGGAATTCAAGAATACTGTGAAAAACAAACATACTGGACAATTAAGGAGATGATTTTATGCAGGCTATTGCAATAGAGAAAATCCTCATTAATTAGGAGTGTCTTAAAGGGAAGCAGTTGAAGGGTTTTATATATAGGCAGATAAACAAGGGAGTCATCAGTGAGCCTCCGGGGAATCATGAAGGGTGGAGACAGGTCTTAGCTTGGAATATCTGTGAGCGGGATAGTCTTTGTCAGTTAGCAGTAGTATTTCTCAACCATTTCTGCTTTCAGAGCACAGAACTCAGATAAGTTTTAATACTGTCAATATGTCTTTATTTCTCAGCTGAGCTATTCTAAGTAGATTAGTGGGAGTCATTGTCAGAGTATCACATAATTTAATAGAGGTCACTGAGTCTAAGTCTCTTATTTTATGACTGAGGAAACTGAAGCACAAAAATTTAAAGTGACTTACTCAAGGGCAGAGTCAAAACTCCCACTTAGGGATCTTTTTATTATACCAGGATCAGTTTAAAAATAACTAATTTATTAAAGAATAACACAATCCTTTTCAATTATCTTCAATGGTATATAATTTTTATTACTGATCTTCCCACATAACAATATTAAGAAATATGAAAGGTTCTTTTCACTCAGAATAATCCAGGAAGCAGGGACTTTTATAAATGGTTAAGAATTGTGAAAGACTGTAAGACAACTCTAATTTTTTTCTTATAGCACAGTTCAGAATGCTTAAAGTTTAAATTAAATGCTAAATGTTTAAAATTTCTCTCTAAATTTTTAAACAGCTTCTCCAAGTTAGGAATGTAAATGAATCATAAATAGAGGGAAACAACTAGTCTAGAAGGTCTTATATATTCTAATATAAACCAAAACAGTTGACTAAAAAAATTCTAACTAAATATGTCTAAATGACTGTTTATACTTCTCTGAACTGACCAATGCCTGGTTTTAGTACCACTTTTTAATTCTGTAGCAGAGGCATGGTTGGGGCAAGTCAGCTAGGCCAACTCATAGCTCTTCTGATAAGAAAAGCAGTAACAATAATTAGCATGTATTTGTATTAACCACTAGGATCTGTTCTGATGCTTTCTGTATATTAACTCATTTAATCTGCACAACCCTGTGAGGTAGGACTGTTACTTTCATTTTATAGATGAGAAGATTAAGGCATCAGGAAATTAAACAATATATACAAGGTTGCACAACTAGTGTAGAGCTGGGATTTGAACCCAGGTAGTCTGATTTTTTTTTTTTTATGGCCACTGAAATAAATGTGAGTGGTGGAGAGTTATGTTTGTGAGTTGGTAGATACTGTCATTTAAAAACTGCTCTCTCCCTTGAAAGATGGAAATGGGTAAATAAATACAACCTACATCAAAGACAAATCAGTTTAGCATTCTAGTAAGAGTAAGACATTAACTGAACATAAACATTTTAAAAGTTGTGACTGACCTTTTTTATGATACTATTGAAGTCTTTCATCAGGTTGGTCACTTTGCCTAGGTCTTGGTGATGTCTTCCTAAGTTTTAGGATATTTAAAAAAATCTTCTTCTAAATCAGACTTATCTTAGTTAAATTAATCTCTTGTACCTAGAGATCTAGCATGATCTTTCGTGCTGAGGTAGGGAAATGCTCCTGGGAAAAAGGATTGGCCACCTTAACTCTTAATACTTTCAGGTAAAATTAACCTAATCATCAAGTTAGAAACTGGCATTCATTCTGGTTTTAAGGTTTACAGAGAGTTTAGTCTTCTTGAGTAACCTATTTTATCTGTAACTATCACCAAAAGTAACTGTACCTGAGTTGTTTAACATCTCGTATTCTACAAAGACAAAATATGGCAATTCTTTGCCCTTGATAATGCTGTGAAGATAGCTGCTAGAAAGCTAAATAATTGAGGAATATCCCCAAGTTAAAATTCTAGATTTAAGTGAAGCATAAATATTTGGAGAGGAAAAAAAGACAGTTTTTTGTTTTTTTTTTTAATTTAGAGCAGTGACAAAAGTAGTAAGAAAAAGCACATACTCTCCCCGACCCCCACACCCACACCCACACCCTGCTCTGATATAAAGGAATAAGGCAGGGGTAAGCTTGTTTGGAGTTGTAAATCAGCAACATTTCAAAAATTCCTTCTGACCTCTCTGTGAAGCCTCAACGTAAGTAAAATACCATTTAGAGATTTGCTGAACATTACATACCCACTTATTTTGAGGACCCAGAATGAATGGGAAATGATAATACTAAAACTATGAGTTAAAAAATAACCTTTTAAATAGGGGAATAGTTAACAAAATTATTGTCTACCTAAGCTAGGAATACTAAGTGGTCAATAAAAAGATTGAACTAAGTCTATACATACAGACACAAAAAACTGTCTACCATATGTTAAGTGAAAAAGAAACGTTCTAGACTCCTATATAGGATTTAATTTAGCTAGTATTAAATATATATTATTAAAATGTACCATATGTGTTATAAATGTATATGTTATAATTAATATGTTTTATATGCCTGAAAGATATAAACCAAAATGATTATAGTCAGTACTTTGAATAGTGGGATGGAAGGTATAGAGGGAGATGGGGAGCTTCAATGCTTTACCTTATGCATTTCTGTATTGTTTGGTTTTGATAGATAATTTTATTTTATAATGAGTAAATGTTATGTTTAAAACCTAAAAAAAACTATATAAAGAAAAAATTCCCTTTGGTATCATCAAACTCTGGAATGAGTTGTATAAACAAATCATGTATTATTGAAGGGACTAAATATAGATATATGACAGTGACTAAAAGTAGGCGGAATTGATTTAACAAAAATTCTAACTACTCCCACTTTTCTTCACTTTCAGAAAGCTACTCTTTTACAAGATCCCCTATATGTTAGTGAGCTCAGTCCTGCTACTGGAAGTCAAAAGCCATACAGGTAAGGTGTAATGATATGAGAGGGTTGCACGGGAGTTTTTCTCTCCTTTTTCCTCTCTTAACTCTATGTGTTGCTGACCACCACATTTACACCTCTACCTCAATGCCCTAACCTGAATTTTAGGTCTGCAAACACTGGGCATCACCTCCTGTAGGTATTACAGCAACTTTTAAGTCAGCATATTCGAAACAGAACTCAGCACTTTCCTTCTGAGACCTGATCATCCTGTTCTATTTCCTAACAAGGGGCTTGGTGGTGTTATCCCTAGATCATCTAAGCTAGAGACCTGGATATCACCTTGACTGTCTCTTTCTCTTTCACCGTCCCCCACATCCAGCCAATCACCACATGATTTATTGTGCTGCTTTAATTAATCTGGATAACATTCACTTCTTCACACTGCCTTGTGCTTAGGCCCAATTATCTCTGTTCTGGGATCCTACAGTATTTTCTTAGCTGGCCCTCTGCCTTTATTCTTGCCCCTTTCCAGACCATTCTCCATTACGACAGGAATCTTTCAGAAGTACAAATCGAATCATGTAACTTCTGCCTTAAACCTTTTGGATGGCTCCCCATTGCCCTTGGGAGAAGGTCTAAGTCTGTAACAGCTCACACAGATCACCCTAACATTTCTTTTCAGTTTTCCATGGTCAGCTATTATGTTCTGTGCATTCCTGCCCTAAGTTACTGATCCAGATGAATTTGTAGTTCTCAGAAAGCTCCTGTTTATTTCCCCCCTAGGCCCTAACCTGATGGGCCTTATTCTGGAACACTACTCTCTATACTTCCTCCCTTGTGAATAACTTCAACTCAAGAAATCTTAGCTAACTTTAAAAATGACTTCAGAAAACTAAGTTAAGGAGGGCCTTTCCATAACATCCTTGCTTACACATCTTGTAGCACTAACCAGTCTACATTATGGTTGTTTTTTCTTAATTATTGTGCAATATGCTCCTTAAGGGCAGGGACTGTAGCTTGGTCACCAGCACACAGAAGGCTACCAGTCAGCCTTTACCGAATAAATGAATGAATGGGATAAGATAGAGAGGCTGGGCTCAGATCATATAGGACATTGTATTCAAGGCTAAGGAGTTTGGGTTTTCTCCAGATTTCATAGTTTATATTCTTGTCACAAACACCCTTATACTGAAAGAGTTACATGTGAGGTGATTATTTTCCAGAAGATTGTGAGCCCCTGGAAGGCAAGGAGTATGATTTACTGATTTTTGTATGTTTTCTTTCTTACTTAAAACAGTGCTTTGCACATAGAAATCACTTAGAGATTGATGGTATCAACAGTTTTGATATTAAGAAAGTCATGGGCAAGTTTTGAGAGGTTTGTGATAGCGATGTGTATTGGGGTCATGTAAATGAGCTAAGAGTACGTTAATTTTAAAAGATGCATATATTCTCCACTAAAAGGAACCGTTGGGACAGAAAAATTTTTTTCTTATTCCCTTCTAGGTTCTTGGGCTGGTCTAATAATTAAATTGACATAAAACAGATTAACAGGAGAAAAACATATTTAATTTTGTACATACAGAAGCCCCAAAGATAGATGCAAATGCATCTAGGCAATTGAGGCTTATTTGCTATCCTGAGCTAAGGAATGGGATAGGGGGCTGGGGCTTCAAAGGGAAGGGGGGCAGTTCACAGGAAGATAAGAGCAGATGCTTGGTAATGAAATGTTGACTCTGCCACGCAGGTAAGCCTTTCAGATAAAAAAGTTTATCTTGGTATTAACTCTCTTTCTGGTCCAGGCCCCCTATCCAAATTCTTCTAGGCAGTTAAGAGGTAGGTAAAAGTCTGTCTTCAGTCTACTGGGTCTTAATTGCTTTCAGCTCAAAATCTGGGACTGGCATATTCTACTCCCTTTCAGAACCAGCATTCCTTGGAGGAATGACTGTTCTTGGTCTGGGGCAGAAATACATAGATGAGTCTAAAACAGTTTGTGCCACCATGGAACACAGGAGCCCCCATGAAAGGGCTCCTAATAGCCAAAAATGGAACAATCTGAGTATCAGAAAAACATAATGAATTGGAACTCACTGAATGCATAAAAATTCAGAGTATATAATGATGAACCATACAGAGAAAGTCTTCCCTGCCACCCCCAACAGAAAGAAGTGAAAACACATTGAACTCCATTAGAAGTAAATAGGGCATCAATTCCTTACTGAAAATAGGCAAACAAATGGAAATAATTATGCATTTATCCTGCCTTTCCTGCATGAACTGTAATCAGTTCAGGGTAACCTAGTAGCCCAAGTTAATGAGGGCAAAGTCCATTTTACAGAATTCCAGCTAATGAACGTGGAAGGTAACAGAACTAGAAAATGACCGCTTTTGCAATCCCTAATGAAATAATATATTCATGCAACAATTCTCAATGGATGAAGCCATTAGTTAGAAAAGCAAAGTGGAATCTCAAAATGGAGGGACTATTTTGTGAATAAACCCCATTGATCAGTCTTAGCATCACTTAAGTGGGACAACCAGATTTTTGTGCCTCATTATTTAATGTAATACAAAACACACAGCACCTCTTATAAAGTATCTTTGTTAGAACAATTAAATCTGAATCTGAGTTAAAAGTGTGTGTATGTCAGTCTTACAGAGTAATGATTCTGACACATGAAAACATGGAAGAACCTTGAAGGAATTATGCTAAGTGAAATAAGCCAGACATCACAGGACAAATATTATAAGATTCCACTTCTCTGAGCCACCTAGAATAAGCAAATTCATAGAAACAGAAAGTAGAATAGAAGCAGGGGCTTTCTACCAGGGTCTGGGGGGAGAGGGGTATGGAGAATTATTGTTAATGGGTAAAAAATTTCTGTTTAGGAAGATGAACAAGTTCTGGAAATGGATAGTAGTGATGGCTGCACAACATGGTGAATGCATTTAATGCCCCTGAATTGGGTACCTAAAAATCGTTACAATGGTAAATTTTATATTATGTGTATTTTATCTCATTTTTTAAAGGGTAGGGGTTTGTATGTGAGTGTGGGTATGTAAAGGAATAGATAAAGCAAGACTAACAAAATGTTGAAAGTAACTGAAGCTAGATAATGGATAGGTGGAATTTCTTACATAGTTTTCTGCATTTTTCTGTATGTTTGAAAATTTTCATAGTAATTTTTTTAGAAGATTTAAACATAACAAGGAACTACAACAAGTATCTTATTTAGATCTTGATTTTAACAGCCAAATATAAAAAGACATTTTTAACACAATAGAGGACATTTGACTATGGACTGAGTATTAGCCAATACCAAGGAATTACTGATTATTTTGCTGGCTGTGATAATGATTTTGTAAGAAAATATTTATTTTGACATATATCCCAAGGTAGGTAGGAGTTAAGTAGCATGTTTGTGATTTTTTAAAACATGGTAATACACATAGCTTAGAAATTCTACATGTTTTTACATGTTTACTCTAAAAACTATCAGTTTTACTTTTGGTGCTTCATTTAAAGTGACTTTAAGGCTAACTGTATAATAAGTTAGGCTCTAACTTTATATATGTGTAGCTTGAAATTTATCCCTGAGGACAAGGAGTGTTCTGCCACTATCTTGACTCAGGAAAACTGTATTTCTTGTACAGTTATTTCCTGAAGACAACATATTTAAAATGCACTTTGAGGGATGCAATATATGGACATCATACACAAGAAATGGTCTCTACCTGCAAGGTATTTTCAGTTTTAAAGGAGTAAATATTCTTTGGGCTTTCAAATTAGAAATCTGTCACAAATATGAATTCTATAACCCAACCATTGTAAACATATACACAAAGATTCTCATATAATGTATGAAAGCCTCTCCTAGCTGTAATGCATTATACAAACGTAAGGTATTATTTACCTTAAATGTCTGGAAAAATGAAAAAATATAGGAAAAATAGAGATTATCATTTGATCAAGAATCCTTCTTGACACATTATTTGAGTGAATTTATATTTTGTAGCTGATAAACACATAGGATATCTGTTAACTAATATAAATTTTCCCCTTATCCCTAAATTGAATAATGGAGTCTTCTGACAATTGAACTTTTTCTTATTTAAATTAGTCAAAAGAAGCTTGTCGCCTATGTGAAAGCAGATATTCTCTGAATGTTCAAAGAAACTGTGATTACATGCAACTTCTCTGTAGAAATATGGACTCCTGAATCTAACTTGTAATGAAGGCATATATGAAGCCTCAATTTATGTATGAATTGATTTTTAGTATGAAGAGATTAGTGTGCTTTTTCTTATAAAATTTGTTTTGGCCTTTAAAAAAATAGTTTATGGAACATTTTTCAAGGATAGATCATATACTAGGCCACAAAAAGAGCCTCAGTGAATTCAAAAAGATTGAAATTGTACCAACCAGTTTCTCAGATCACAAAGGTATGAAACTAGAAATCAATTATGCAAAGAAAATGAAAAATCCCACAAATACATGGAGGCTTCACAACATGCTCCTAAATAACCAATGGATCAGTGACCAAATAAAAACAGAGGTCAAGCAATATATGGAGACAAATGAAAACAATAATTGAACACTGCAAAAGTCTGTGGGATGCAGCCAAGGCCATGCTAAGAGGAAAGTATATTGCAGTACAGGCCTACCTCAGGAAAGAAGAACAATTCCATATAAGCAGTCTAAACTCACAATTAATGAAACTAGAAAAAGAAGAACTAATGAGGCCCAAAGTCAGTAGAAGAGATGCATTATAAAGATTAGAGCAGAAATAAATAAAATCGAGAATAATAAAACAGTAGAAAGAACCAATGAAAGCAAGAGCTGGTTCTTTGAGAAAATAAACAAAATAGATAAACCCCTAGCCAGAATTATCAAGAAAAAAAGAGAGTCTATACACATAAACAGAATCAGAAATGAGAAGGGAAAAATCACTATGGATACCACAGAAATACAAAGAATTATTAGAGAATATTATGAAAAATTATATGCTAACAAATTGGATAACCTAGAAGAAATGGACAACTTTCTAGAAAAATACGACCTTCCAAGGCTGACCAAGGAAGAAACAGAAAATCTGAACCGACCAATTACCAGCAACAAAATTGAACTGGTAATTTAAAAACTACTTAAGAATGAAATCCCTGGACCAGATGGCTTCACTGCTGAATTTTATCAAACATTTAGTGAAGACCTAATACCCATCCTCCTTAAAGTTTTCCAAAGAGTTGAAGAGGGAATACTTCCAAACTCATTCTATGAGGCCAGCATCACTCTAATATCAAAACCAGGCAAAGACACCACAAAAAAAGAAAATTACAGACCAATATCCCTGATGAACATAGATGCAAAAATACTCAACAAAATATTAGCAAACCAAATTCAAAAATACATCAAAAAGATCATCCATCATGATCAAGTAGGATTTATTCCAGGGATGCAAGGATGGTACAACATTAGAAAACCCATCAACATCATCCACTACATCAACAGAAAGAAGGTCAAAAACCACATGATCATCTCCACAGATGCTGAAAAAGCATTTGACAAAATTCAACATCCATTCATGATAAAAACTCTCAACAAAATGGGTATAGATGGCAAGTACCTCAACATAATAAAGGCCATATATGACAAAGCCACAGCCAACATCATACTTAACAGTGACAAGCTGAAATCTTTTCCTTTAGATCAGGAACAAGACAAGGGTGCCCGCTTTCCCCACTTCTATTCAACATAGTACTGGAGGTCCTAGCTACGGCAATCAGACAACACAAAGAAATAAAAGGCATCCAGACTGGCAAGGAAGAAGTTAAACTGTCCCTGTTTGCAGATGACATGATATTGTACATAAAAATCCCTAAAGAATCCACTCCAAAATTACTAGAACTAATATCTGAATTCAACAAAGTTGCACTTGAATGTAAGTCATGAAACCATGAAAGTCTTAGAAGACAACATAGGCAAACATCTCCTGAATATAAGCATGAGCAACTTCTTCCTGAACACATCTCCCTGAGCAAGGGAAACAAAAGCAAAAATGAACTCATGAGACTACATCAAAAAAAGTTTCTGCATGGCAAAGACACCATCAATAGAACAAAAAGGCATCCTATGGTATGAGAATATATTTGTAAGTGACATATCCAATAAGGGATTAACATCCAAAATATATAAAGAACTTACAGACCTCAACACCCAAAAGCAAATAACCAAATTAACAAATGGGCAGAGGATATGAAGAGACACTTCTCCAAAGAAGAAATTCAGATGGCCAACAGACACATGAAAAGATGGTCCCCATCACTAATCATCAGGGAAATGCAAATTAAAACCACAATGAGATATCACCTCACACCAGTAAGGATGGCCAGCATAGAAAAGACTAAGAATAACAAATGCTGGTGAGCATGCGGAGAAAGGGGAACCCTCCTACACTGCTGGTGGGAATGTAAGCTAGTTCAGCCACTGTGGAAAGCAATATGGAGGTTCCTCAAAAAACTAAAAATAGAAATATTATTTGACCCGGGAATCCCACTCCTTGGAATTTACCCAAAGAATACAACTTCTCAGATTCAAAAAGACATATGCACCCCTATGTTTATTGCAGCACTATTTAGAATAGCCAAGAAATGGAAGCAACCTAAGTGTCCATCTGTAGATGAATGGTTAAAGAAGATGTAGAACATATACACAGTGGAATACTATTCAGCCATAAGAAAGAAATAAGTCCTACCATTGGCAACAACATGGATGGAGCTGGAGGACATTATGCTCTGTGAAATAAGCCAGGTGGAGAAAGACAAATGCCAAATGATTTCCCTCATGGGTGAAGTATAACAATGAAGCAAAACTGAAGGAATAAAATAGCACCAGACTCAGAGACTCCAAGAATGAACAAGTGGTTACCAAAGGGGAGGGGTGTGGGAGGGTGGGTGGGGAGGGTGGGAGAAGGGGACTGAGGGGTATTATGTTTAATACACATGGTGTGGGGGATCACAGGGAGAACAGTGTAGCACAGAGAAGGCACATAGTGGATCTGTGGCATCTTGCACTGATGGATAGTAACTGCATTGGGGTATGAGTGGGGACTTGATAATAAGGGTGAATATAGTAACCACATTGTTTTTTCATGTCAAACCTTCATAAGTGTATATTAATCATACCTTAATAAAAAAAGAAAAAAATAGTTCAGTATTATAATCTATTATCATAGGTGCGAAACAGTAAAAACAGTATTTCTATATGGATCTTAGCAAATCGTTGACAAATGGGAAAAACTGGAAAATCAAATCGAAAATAATTCTGCTATTGTATTTTTTTCTGAGGCTTTCCTTTTCTAAGCTCATTTATGAAAACCACAGTCTGCTTTTGGAGTTCTCAGACCAGTAGGAGGATTTAATAGTTACTTTTAAAATGAAATGTGGTAGTAATTACAAGTGAATAGGGAAGTAGAACCTCACAGTTCGTTCTTACTTCATTTAGATACCACTTATTGAATGCTTACTGCCTGCTAAGCACATATAATACCTAAAGTATCAAAACAGGACAATGGGAAAGATACTGTCATCATCCCCGTTTTACAGACAAGAGACTACAGAACTTGCCCATAGTAATTACCCAGCTGAGTAGGGCAAATGTAGGATTCTGTTCATCCTGTCTGATCCCCAGGCTCACAGTCATGTTTTTTCTGCCTCTATGATTGCTATCACCGAGTTCTTAATGATAATTTCTCTTCCAGTGTCTCTGCTTGAAAAGAGACTGTTTTTCTTAATTTCTGTGTTAAATAAGAGAGGCTCAATGACTGGATAGGGAAGAACATCTTAGATTTTTTTAAAGAAAGGGGTAGTAGTAGACTGTAGTAGTATTGCGATAAATGACTGGTATCAAAGTTTGTGGAATAGGTGGCAAAAATATTTTCACTTCAAGTTAGAAATTCTAAGAAGTTTCATCAACCTACACAGAATGTGAAACATGTCTCCTACTGTTGACTTACATTTTGCTTTTCTGAGCTGTCGTATGTTGTATGAGCATGGACAGGTTCCTTAACCTCTCTACCATCCTGTAAGTGCGATAGCAATTCCCAGCTCAGCCCCCTTAGTGGGACTGAACAAACTAGACTGTGAAAAGTGCCCAGGCCAGAGCCTGCCAAACAGTAAGCACTTTGTTATTGTTATTACTGAGGACAGCAGGAGATGGAAACCATGTTTACCCCGATAAGGATTTCTCAAGCTGCTGAAAATCACCTGAGAGGCCAAGACAGAAATAACTAGTGATGTGAAACAGGATTAGTGTAATATAAGAAGTGTGGAAGAGGGTCCCTGTTCTTTGGTGGAGTTAGGGAAAGCTCTAAGGAGAAGGTGTTATTCATTTATTCCAGCTATGCCAGCTTTTCCTGAAGTGTAGAAGACAAATGGGTCTGTGATGGGAGATGATTTCATGTGGTACTTGGACACATGCATAAAATAACTTTGAATTCCGTGGTGAAGAAGTGATTTCTTTTCCAGCTAGTCTGGTCTTGTTAGGGAGAACCTCTCAGCTTATTGCTGGTAGTAGCAGCTAACACATGCTCATCTGCCTTTTTGTCAAAGAGGGAGCTGGCCTTGGACTTGGGATATGGAGCATCTACTTAGAATTTGTGTTGCTTTCATGCTACTTTTACAGTTACCTGTTATTTATGGCAAGGGATACTGGCTTTCCCTGTAAAGTAGTGACACAAAGTTTTCTTTATGAATCTTTCTAAGCAGAAAAAAAAAGTTGACTTAAAGAAAAACATTAATAATATTACATATGGTTCATGTATTATGGTAAATGGTATGTGAACAGACTCTGAGCTAGACTATGAAAGAGGGATAGAAGTTTATCACAGACAGAATATTCATCATTCAGATACAGCTTGAGTAAAGGTGCATGAGCACCAAGTATGTTTGCAGAGTAATAAATAACCTGATTTGGGGGGAGCAAAGTTCATTACTGATGAATTATAAAGTGACAAGTACAAAACTATATTAAAATTCCATGAGTAATAATGTAGTAATTGTTGATATTCCTCAACTTCTGTTTCTTTTCATTTTTTTTACATGGAAAATTTTCTTGTGTTTCTCTAGATCTGAGGAGAAAATAAAGCACTTCAGTCAACTTAAATCTGAACTTTTTCTTAAAGACAATACTTTGAGGAGGATACTTTGTTTAATTACAGAACTTAAAGTAGCAGCCCAGAAAAACTTCATTCTGAAAAGGCTTTTCTGGAAAGTAGGTGGTCTACTTTTAATCCTTAAAACTGGTTTCACCTGTTTATCAAATGTAGCTTGTTCAAGCATAAAGTAAACTATAAGAAAATGTCTTATATTCTGATGCTGTGTTTTAAAATGTTGGTAAAACTTAATGCAATCATGTCCTAGTGCTTGAAATGTGATGTGATCTATAATGTATTCTTTTGTGTGCTGGAAGGGAGATGGGAAGAGAGGAGAGTGATAGCAAAAACATAGTAGCTCATGTGGGTTGGGCTGGCCGAGTCAAATAATTAGAAGGGAACTTTTGGCATGCGAGATGTATGAGTTAAACACTGTGATGAAAGAGTAGATGTCAACAAGTTTTACTGTACAGGTACCCCCACAATAAAAATATAATCTTACAAAATTACTTCTGAATGTAGGAATGTTTTGTTTTTAAAACTGTGATTCCAACATGGTGAAGGGGGGAGCCTAGTAAACATAATGTTCTGCATGTAACTGTAGATTAATGATAACAACAACAACAACAAAACTGTGATTCCTTGGGAGTCAAGGCAACCTAGCTGTCACTCAGCAGTTACAGACTTGCTCTGTAAAACTTTCCCTTTCAACTTCAGGTGAGGGTATTGAGAAGCCTTGGTGAGTACTGGTGTGGTACATAGATGCTCAGGGGAGGGGTGAGCCTGCCAGGGCTGAGGTCATGGTGATGGCTATGTGCTGTATCTGGATTCTGACCAATACCCTCATACATGGTTACCACCATTTTACTGAACAGTTGTGAAGTGCACAGCTCCCCAGCCATATGAGACAGTCCTGGTCAATCCTTAAGATTTTCTGTGCTTCACAGGTAGGATAACCAACCATCCTATTTTGCCCAGACGACCTGTACCAGTTTACCTGGGACTAAGGAAGTTCCCAAGACATGGGACTTTCAGTGCAAAAGTTAGGACAGTCCCAAGAAAACTGGGATGGTTGAACACCCTAATTGGGGGGCATAGTAGCTATACGGAACAGTCCCCAACATTGAGCCAGATAGGGTAGTATAGTGCTGCATAATCTAAAATGCTTGTACTGGTTAGAGCTTGTTAGGAATACACCATCCAAGTTTAACTCGAGAATTTCAGAAGATTGTGGAAGATACAGGAACAGGCATTGCAATGACCAACCAAGGTGATTATGAAGATGGAAATTTGTTCATGTAGAAAGACTAAAGAAAATGGTATTACCTCGCACCCAAATAAATCTCTCCACTCCATCCCACACATGGTACCAGTTTAATCTATAACTCAATATATGTGGCCTTGCTCGCTCAAAAGCCTATTATGGGTCTCTTTACTAGTTCAGTACAAACACTCAGGCTTGGCAAATAAGGCTCTCCACCAATGGCCTCTATCAGAGCCCAAATTTGAACAGGCATGGCCTTTATTTTACCAGGGCAGGTTATCAGGAAAGGGCCAGCATTTGCATAGGGCAGGCACTGGAGAACGAATCCAGCTGTAGGTGCTCACAGAGAAGGCCTACTGTCCACAGGTAAGTGACCTCTTCATAGAGGATCTGCAACAATGAAGTATCAGGACATTTCAGCATTAACCCAGATGTCTACACAGACATTTGGCACCAGGGAGAACTGCTTATTTAGGGTTTGAAAAAGGGTCTTCATGGAATGCAGGCAAGGATATAAAGATTGTCAAGAGTAAAGCCAGTAGCTGGTACAGGTCTGGCAAAGGACTCAGCACAGGCCCAAGGGAGAAGTCCACTTGGACAAACTAGGCATATGAGAGGACTGGATTTAAAGCAGATGTCGAAATACCACCTAAGGGTTAGACTAGGAAGATGGTGTTGATGTTGAACACCAGTGTTGGTCCTGAGGTTGTTTAAGCCTCTCCAATCTTAAAATGGGCCAGATACAGGTGGCCTCGGGTGTGAAACAAAAGGATGCAGACAAAAAAAAGAAAACTGGGCCTAACTTATTCAACCCACCACTTCAACACCCTCACCTCTTTCTTCTACAAGTTCAGGCCATGTGGAATGGCTCAAACACCCTGTCCTTTCCTGCTCCTCTATGGCTTCCCCTGTTGCTTGCTTTCTCTAGGATACTCCTTCTGTTTTCTCCTGTTAAAATACTACCCAGTCATTCTTCAAGGCTCGGCTCAGATGCTATTCTTCTGCCTTTCCAGTCATTTTCAGAGGGATTTGGGTACCATACCCTTTTTGATTCGTTATGGCACTTCTATGCCATAGAACTTTCTTTGATGTTTCATAATCTGCATTGTTCATTAAAGTAGCCAGTAGCCATGTGTGGCTATTAAACACTTGAATGTGGCTTACCACTTAAGGAAGTGAAATTTTAATTTTTTAAAATTTTCATCAGTTTAAATTTAAATAGCCACATGCGGCCAGTAGCTACTGTATTGGGCAATGAATGCAGTTTCATGGCAACTGTCAGAGCACTTCCTCTTTAACCATTCAACAAACATATACTGCAGGCCTGTTCTGTGCTAAGCATGTTAATAGGAACATTAGAAATGCACACATGCTTAAGATACAGTTCCTACTCTCAAGAATTAGCACTTTGGCCCTTTTACTATAATTATTGGCACGTTTTTCTTATTTACCACAATAACCTGTCTTCAGGACAGGCATATATGTCTTCCTCATCTTTGTACTGTCCCTAAGGCCTACCACAATGCCATGCTTTCACCAGGTCCCACAGTCAATTCTTAGTGAACTGAAAATATATTTCTCTTGTAAAAAATTAACCCGATCAAAATTTTAGGAATGAAACCTTTATGTTGTTTCGTACTTGAAAATACTGCAGCTATTCTTTAATATAATGTCCTTAGATGGACTAAAATAGGTCTTGAGCACTCAGCTGTCAGAAATGGAAAGCCAACATGGATGGAGAGGGAAGTAACAGGCCCGGGCAGTCTCCCTGTCTGGGGTCTTCCCACACCGCAGTGGAGTATCTTGCGCCGCTCCCACCACCATGCCGTGGGGACCTCGGAGCCTTGTGCTCTCACCCTCCAATCCGCAGCCAAGATCTAGTCTCATGTTCACTTACCCAAAGTTAACATATAAAATTAATAAGAGTCGGGGCGGAGCCAAGATGGCGGCGTGAGTAGAGCAGTGGAAATCTCCTCCCAAAAACACATAGAGCTATGAAAATATAACAAAGAAAAATCTTCCTAAAATAGAGACCACAGGACACAGGACAACATCCAGACCACATCCACACCTGCAAGAACCCAGCGCCTTGTGAAGGGGGTAAGATACAAGCCCCAGCCTGGCGGGACCCGAGCGCCCCTCCCCCCGGCTCCCGGCGGGTGGAGAGAAACCGGAGCGGTTTTTTTTTTTTTTTTTTTTGGCGAGCGCTTTTTGGAAGCCTTAGAGGGACGGGCCTCCGTTGCTGGGGAGGCAGGGTGGCGGGACCGGTGAGGAGGTGCCTGGGAACGGCGCCGGAGGACAAAGAATATCCCGCGTTTCTCCCTGCGAGACCTGGGGGCGGGTGCCTGAGACCGGTGCCTGAGGACGGAGGAGGTCGCGCGTTTTTCCCCTTTTTTTTTTTTTTCTCTTTTTGGCTAGCGCTTTTTGGAAGCCTTGAAGGGACGGGGACCCCAGTGCTAGGGAGGCACGGTGGCGGGACTGGTGAGCGGGTGGCTGGGACCGGCGCCTGAGGACAAAGAATATCCCCCGTTTTTCCCTGCGGGACCGGTGGGCGGGTGCCTGAGACCGGCACTTGAGGACAGAGGAAATCGCGCGTTTTTCCCCTTTTTTTTTTCTCTTTTCTGCGAGTGCTTTTTGGAAGCCTAAAAGGGACAGGGACCCCGGTGCTAGGGAGTCCAGGGCGGCGGGACTGGTGAGCGGGTGCCTGGGACCGGCACCTGAGGACAAAGAATATCCCGCATTTTTCCCTGTGGGACTGGTGGGTGGGTGCCTGAGACCAGCACCTGAGGACGGAAGAAATTGCGCGTTTTTCCCCTTTTTTTTCTCTCTTTTTGCCGAGTGCTTTTTGGAAGCCTTGAAGGGACAGGGACCCCGGTGCTAGGGAGGCAGGGCGGCGGGACTGGTGAGCGGGTGCGTGGGACCAGTGCCTGAGGACAAAGAATATTGAGCGTTCCTTCCCTGCGGGACCGGTGGGTGGGTGCTTTTTGGAAGCCTTGAAAGGACAGGGACCCTGGTGATAGGGAGACAGGGCAGCAGGACCAGTGAGCGGGTGCCTGGGACCGGCACCTGAGGACAAAAAAAAAAAAAAAAAATCGCTTGTTTCTTCCTTTTTTTTCCTTTTTTTTCCCTCTTTGTTTCTGTTCCCTCTCTCATTGTTGCTGCTGTTGTTTTGGTTTGGAGAGTGCTTTTTGGAAATCTTAAAGGGGCAGGACAGGTCACTTAGACCAGAAGCAGGGAATCTGGGGATCTCTGGGCACTCTAACCCCCTGGGCAGCAGGGAGCACAGAGGCCCCTTACGGAGATAAATAGTCTCCTGGCCGCTCCCCCTCCAACGGGGCTCCACCATTTTGGAGGAACAGCCCCAGCCAGGCCAAGCCCACAGCAACAGCGGAGATAAATCCCAAAGCAACTGGGCAGGAAGCAGAAGCCCTGTCTGCGCACAGCTGCCCAGCACAAGCCACTAGAGGTCGCTATTCTCCCAGGAAAAGGCTACAAACCAACAAGAAGGGAAGCTCTTCCAGCGGTCACTTGTACCAGCTCTGCAAACTATCTCTATCACCATGAAAAGGCAAAACTACAGGCAGACAAAGATCACAGAGACAACACCTGAGAAGGAGACAGACCTAACTAGTCTTCCTGAAAAAGAATTCAAAATAAAAATCATGAACATGCTGACAGAGATGCAGAAAAAAATGCAAGAGCAATGGGATGAGATGCAGAGAAAAATGCAAGAGCAGTGGGATGAAGTCCGGAAGGAGATCACAGATGTCAGGAAAGAGATCACAGAAGTGAAACAATCCCTGGAAGGATTTATAAGCAGAATGGATAAGATGCAAGAGGCCATTGAAGGAATAGAAGCCAGAGAACAGGAACGTATAGAAGCTGACATAGAGAGAGATAAAAGGATCTCCAGGAATGAAACAACACTAAGAGAAATATGTGACCAATACAAAAGGAAAAACATTCGTATTATAGGGATACCAGAAGAGGAAGAAAGAGGAAAAGGGATAGAAAGTGTCTTTGAAGAAATAATTGCTGAAAATTCCCCAAACTGGCGGAGGAAATAATCGAACAGACCATGGAATTATACAGAACCCCCAACAGAAAGGATCCAAGGAGGACAACATCAAGACACATAATAATTAAAATGGCAAGGATCAAGGACAAGGAAAGAGTTTTAAAGGCAGCTAGAGAGAAAAAGGTCACCTATAAAGGAAAACCCATCAGGCTAACATCAGACTTCTTGACAGAAACCCTACAGGCCAGAAGAGAATGGCATGATATACTTAATGCAATGAAACAGAAGGGCCTTGAACCAAGGATACTGTATCCAGCACGACTATCATTTAAATATGATGGTGGGATCAAACAATTCCCAGACAAGCAAAAGCTGAGGGAATTTGCTTCCCACAAACCACCTCTACAGGGCATCCTACAGGGACTGCTCTAGATGGGAGCACCCCTAAAAAGAGCACAGAACAAAACACACAACATATGAAGAATGGAGGAGGAGGAATAAGAAGGGAGAGAAGAAAAGACTCTCCAGACAGTGTATATAACAGCTGAATAAGCGAGCTAAGTTAGGCAGTAAGATACTAAAGAAGCTAACCTTGAACCTTTGGTAACCACGAATCTAAAGCCTGCAATGGCAATAAGTACATGTCTTTCAATAGTCACCCTAAATGTAAATGGACTTAATGCACCAATCAAAAGACATAGAGTAATAGAATGGATAAAAAAGCAAGACCCATCTATATGCTGCTTACAAGAAACTCACCTTAAACCCAAAGATAAGCATAGACTAAAAGTCAAGGGATGGAAAAACATATTTCAGGCAAACAACAGTGAGAAGAAAGCAGGGGTTGCAGTACTAATATCAGACAAAATAGACTTCAAAACAAAGAAAGTAACAAGAGATAAAGAAGGCCACTACATAATGATAAAGGGCTTAGTCCAACAAGAGGATATAACCATTCTAAATATATATGCACCCAATACAGGAGCACCAGCATATGTGAAGCAAATACTAACAGAACTAAAGAGGGAAATAGACTGCAATGCATTCATTGTAGGAGACTTCAACACACCACTCACCCCAAAGGATAGATCCACCGGGCAGAAAATAAGTAAAGACACACAGGCACTGAACAACACACTAGAACAGATGGACCTAATAGACATCTATAGAACTTTACATCCAAAAGCAACAGGATATACATTCTTCTCAAGTGCACATGGAACATTCTCCAGAATAGACCACATACTAGCTCACAAAAAGAGCCTCAGTAAATTCCACAATATTGAAATTCTACCAACCAATTTTTCAGACCACAAAGGTATGAAAGTAGAAATAAATTCTACAAAGAAAACAAAAAGGCTCACAAACACATGGAGGCTTAACAACATGCTACTAAATAATCAATGGATCAATGAACAAATCAAAATAGAGATCAAGGAATATATAGAAACAAATGACAACAACAACACTAAGCCCCAACTTCTGTGGGATGCAGCGAAAGCAGTCTTAAGAGGAAAGTATATAGCAATCCAGGCACACTTGAAGAAGGAAGAACAATCCCAAATGAATAGTCTAACATCACAACTATTAAAACTGGAAAAAGAAGAACAAATGAGGCCTAAAGTCAGCAGAAGGAGGGACATAATAAAGATCAGAGAAGAAATAAACAAAATTGAGAAGAATAAAACAATAGCAAAAATCAACGAAACCAAGAGCTGGTTCTTTGAGAAAATAAACAAAATAGATAAGCCTCTAGCCCAACTTATTAAGAGAAAAAGAGAGTCAACACAAATCAACATAATCAGAAATGAGAATGGAAAAATCACGACAGACTCCACAGAAATACAAAGAATTATTAAAGACTACTATGAAAACCTATATGCCAACAAGCTGGAAAACCTAGAAGAAATGGACAACTTCCTAGAAAAATACAACCTCCCAAGACTGACCAAGGAAGAAACACAAAAGTTAAACAAACCAATTACAAGCAAAGAAATTGAAACAGTAATCAAAAAACTACCCAAGAACAAAACCCCGGGGCCGGACGGATTTACCTCGGAATTTTATCAGACACACAGAGAAGACATAATACCCATTCTCCTTAAAGTGTTCCACAAAATAGAAGAAGAGGGAATACTCCCAAACTCATTCTATGAAGCCAACATCACCCTAATACCAAAACCAGGAAAAGACCCCACCAAAAAAGAAAATTACAGACCAATATCCCTGATGAATGTAGATGCAAAAATACTCAATAAAATATTAGCAAACAGAATTCAACAGTATATCAAAAGGATCATACACCATGACCAAGTGGGGTTCATCCCAGGGATGCAAGGATGGTACAACATTCGAAAATCCATCAACATCATCCACCACATCAACAAAAAGAAAGACAAAAACCACATGATCATCTCCATAGATGCTGAAAAAGCATTTGACAAAATTCAACATCCATTCATGATAAAAACTCTCAGCAAAATGGGAATAGAGGGCAAGTACCTCAACATAATAAAGGCCATATATGATAAACCCACAGCCAGCATTATACTGAACAGCGAGAAGCTGAAAGCATTTCCACTGAGATCGGGAACCAGACAGGGATGCCCACTCTCCCCACTGTTATTTAACATAGTACTGGAGGTCCTAGCCACGGCAATCAGACAAAACAAAGAAATACAAGGAATCCAGATTGGTAAAGAAGAAGTTAAACTGTCACTATTTGCAGATGATATGATACTGTACATAAAAAACCCTAAAGACTCCACTCCAAAACTACTAGAACTGATATCGGAATACAGCAAAGTTGCAGGATACAAAATCAACACACAGAAATCTGTAGCTTTCCTATACACTAACAACGAATCAATAGAAAGAGAAATCAGGAAAACAATTCCATTCACCATTGCATCAAAAAGAATAAAATACCTAGGAATAAACCTAACCAAGGAAGTGAAAGACTTATACTCTGAAAACTACAAGTCACTCTTAAGAGAAATTAAAGGGGACACTAATAAATGGAAACTCATCCCATGCTCATGGCTAGGAAGAATTAATATCGTCAAAATGGCCATCCTGCCGAAAGCAATATACAAATTTGATGCAATCCCTCTCAAATTACCAGCAACATTCTTCAATGAATTGGAACAAATAATTCAAAAATTCATATGGAAACACCAAAGACCCCGAATAGCCAAAGCAATCCTGAAAAAGAAGAATAAAGTAGGGGGGATCTCACTCCCCAACTTCAAGCTCTACTACAAAGCCATAGTAATCAAGACAATTTGGTACTGGCACAAGAACAGAGCCACAGACCAGTGGAACAGATTAGAGACCCCAGAAATTAACCCAAACATATATGGTCAATTAATATTTGATAAAGGAGCCATGGATATACAATGGCAAAATGACAGTCTCTTCAACAGATGGTGCTGGCAAAACTGGACAGCTACATGTAGGAGAATGAAACTGGACCATTGTCTAACCCCATATACAAAGGTAAACTCAAAATGGATCAAAGACCTGAATGTAAGTCACGAAACCATTAAACTCTTGGAAAAAAACATAGGCAAAAACCTCTTAGATATAAACATGAGTGATCTCTTCTTGAACATATCTCTCCGGGCAAGGAAAACAACAGCAAAAATGAGCAAGTGGGACTACATTAAGCTGAAAAGCTTCTGTACTGTGAAAGACACCATCAATAGAACAAAAAGGAACCCTACAGTATGGGAGAATATATTTGAAAATGACAGATCTGATAAAGGCTTGACGTCCAGAATATATAAAGAGCTCACACACCTCAACAAACAAAAAACAAATAACCCAATTAAAAAATGGGCAGAGGAACTGAACAGACAGTTCTCCAAAAAAGAAATACAGATGGCCAAGAGACACATGAAAAGATGCTCCACATCGCTAATTATCAGAGAAATGCAAATTAAAACTACAATGAGGTATCACCTCACACCAGTAAGGATAGCTGCCATCCAAAAGACAAACAACAACAAATGTTGGCGAGGCTGTGGAGAAAGGGGAACCCTCCTACACTGCTGGTGGGAATGTAAATTAGTTCAACCATTGTGGAAAGCAGTATGGAGGTGCATCAAAATGCTCAAAACAGACCTACCATTTGACCCAGGAATTCCACTCCTAGGAATTTACCCTAAGAACGCAGCAATCAAGTTTGAGAAAGACAGATGCACTCCTATGTTTATCGCAGCACTATTTACAATAGCCAAGAATTGGAAGCAACCTAAATGTCCATCTGTAGATGAATGGATAAAGAAGATGTGGTACATATACACAATGGAATACTACTCAGCCATAAGAAGTGGAAAATCCAACCATTTGCAGCAACGTGGATGGAGCTGGAGAGTATTATGCTCAGTGAAATAAGCCAAGCGGAGAAAGAGAAATACCAAATGATTTCACTCATCTGAGGAGTATAGGAACAAAGGAAAAACTGAAGGAACAAAACAGCAGCAGAATTACAGAACCCAAAAATGGACTAACAGGTACCAAAGGGAAAGGAACTGGGGAGGATGGGTGGGCAGGGAGGGATAAGGGGGGGGAAGAAGAAGGGGGGTATTAAGATTAGCATGCATGGGGGGGAGGGAGAAAGGGGAGGGTGGGCTGCACAACACAGAGAGGACAAGTAGTGACTCTACCACATTTTGCTAAGCTGATGGACAGTAACCGTAATGTGGTTGTTAGGGGGGACCTGATATAGGGGAGAGCATAGTAAACATAGTATTCTTCAGGTAAGATTAAAAATTTAAAAAAAAAAGAAAGAAAGAAAGAAAAGGGGGATTACTCCTTAACAGGATAAAACTATTGGTAAATCAAAGATCAACGCATGCTTTAAATATCCTTAATGTTGATCACTTAAAGGGTGTCAGATGATCAGCTATGGAGGTACTCTTTTCTGATAATATTCCTTTCTCTTAATTAAAAAAAAAGAAAAAAAAAAAGCAGTTACTGTGTGCTGACCTCCAATGAGTTCTGCACAGTGGTATAGAGGGCATGTCAAAGTGTGGGCAAAGGGTCTGTTTGTTTCTACGCAGAAGATCAAGGCCTAGCTTGGATACCCAGAAAATGAACTAAGATACGATATGAGGAGGAGCTTCCGGCATCAGCACTCTCTGGAGGACTCGTGCCGGGGGATGATCATCAAAAAGCCTCCACAGGGATCTGGATGATGCTGCGGTTGTGGCTGCATCCAGCCCACCGTCTCCTGGACTTGCCATAAGAAGGAGGAGGGAGATGTCTAGGCTGGCATGTGCATACAGTGAGACAACGAATTTGACCAGATCTGTACTGTTGGAACTCAACCAGGAGTTGGGAGGGGTGCAAGTTGTAGCACCCCAAAATGTCATGATTATAGACTATCTATGGTTAAAAGAACATATGGGATGTGAACAGATCCCAGAAATGGGCTGCTTTAATTTGTCTGATGGTTCAAGTACAGTTGGACAATATCCATCATATCATAGATAAATTTTCACAAATGCCTAGGGTGCCTAAATGGTTTTCTTGGCTTCACTGGAGATGGCTGGTAATTATAGATTTGCTTTGTTTATGTCACCGTATTCCTATTATGTTAATATGTGTGTGCAAATTAGTTAGTAGTTTAAAACCTATACATAATTAAGGTACTATACAAGAAGATATGTCAAAGAAATAATCAATCCTCCCAAGTTTCCTTCATATGCTACATCTATAGCTTTTCTTCTTCCTTTCTAATTACAAACCTTAAATAGAATTCGTGCCTCATATCGAATTTACCGAGTATCATAATTCCTCCAGGTGGTAAAGATACCTTGAGACAAGTGCTGGGCATAGAAGCCACAGGGCATAAATCTGCAAAGAAGTAAAAAGCTAACCTTTGCAAACAATATGGCTTCTCTCTCACTTACCAACTTTACATTTCCCTGTATGGCCCCGGAAGATGACTGGTTAGCCAGAGACGGGTAAGATTCCTCAAGGGAGGAACAACCTAAGACAGGCACAGTCGCAGGGGGGCCATCAGGTGAGAATTTGGGGATCAACAGAGGTGAGGCTCAGAACCTCACCCCCCCTGCTTTGAGAGAAATCTTCTGCATCCGTGGATGTCTTGCTGCCCTTGTCTAGCCTGGATTAATACTTAGTCCATAGGCACACACCTGATCATCTGATCATCTATATTTGCCTTCTTACAGCACTAAACTATGTTTTCTACCTTTATCTTGCATCTACCTACCACTTCAGCATTTTATTAAAAATAAAAATAATAATAATAATAGGAGAAATGTGGGATCAACATATAAATCAAGTACAAAAATCAAATGAATATTCATATTTGACCTGATGGTTTATAGGTCATATTGCATGATCAAAACCGAAAGTTTCTGTGATGAATGCCCTTGTACTGTTCACCATGTAAGAATTTATTCACTCTGTAAGAATTCGTTCACCATGTAAGAACTTGTTCGTTATGCTTCAGAAGATTGGAGACTGACGAGAATTAGGCTTCAGATGGATTAATGATTGTACATTGAGCATTGACCCCCCTATACTGAATTTTATTGTTGTTAACAACCATTTGATCAATAAATATGAGAGATGCCCTCTCAAAAAAAAAAAACAAAAACGTAGCTTTAGCCCTTCTGATTGACTCCTCATGCTCACAAGATGGCAGTTTGCATCTCATCTGCATTCCAGGCAAAAAGACAGGGAAGAGTGAAGGCCAAGTGCCAACTGAGGTAGGTCTTTTAAAAAATACCTTCTCAGAAGCCCCATATGGTGATTTCCACTTACATCTTATTGGCCAGACTGTGTCATGTGCCCTTCCTTAGCAGCAAAGGATAGTGGGAAATGCATTTTTTTTAAAAAGGGCACATTATGGTTCTGAACAAAAGTGCCTTTATAGAAAAGAAGTGGCAGAGTAATAGAAATTGTCTAGGCACCCAGTAGTGTGAGCCTCTTCCTTTTGCACAAGAAAAGCCATTTTCCCACTTTTCAGTCCTAGAAGAATGTAGCCCCCACACCATGTTCCATGTTTTTACTGTAATCTGAACGGAGTTTTCGGTAGTGAGAACAGATGTACAGAATTCCTGAGAACATGAGAAAGAACCTGTCCATGGCTGGAGCTTAGAGTGGGCATATGTGATGGAGGATAATTGCAAATGAGCTTTGCTCAGTTGTACATTTTTGTGATTGTTCAAATTAACAATGCCAAGTTTAAATTTTAAGAGGGTATAGACTGTGACTGCTTAATCTATGTATATAAAACCCAGGCTACCTGAACCTCATGTAGGCAGTTGCTAATAAATGCCTTTCCTAGAAATGAAAAAAAAAAAAAAAAAATTAATAAGAGTCAATATTTTTCCCTTATTTCAGGGGCGTTTTTACTTAAATGGCTACCATAGCCTTAAGCTTCGGCAGTGGTTTTCCAACTTTGTGCTGGACTCCTTGGAGAACATAACATGTGAAGCTCCCTTAGGAACCCACACTTGGGTGGGGAGATTAGAAGTATCTCTAAGTTTTGGTTCCTGTGAATGATGATGGAAAATTGGATATACAATAAATTTATATAAATAAAAAATTTCAAATATATACAAAACTATATATATATATATATACACACACACACACATATATATATATGTAATTTCCCTTTTTAAAATCAGCTTTATGGGGTATAATTTCTTTTGGGTAATCTTTCTTTATAATTTTATTACAAGCAAAATTTTAAATTGTGAGAATACTTTTTCATAGGTTGACAAAAACTGTAAGCTTTAGGAGTATAGACACCATGTCTGTCTGTCTGTTTTGCTCAAGACGTTATCTTATTACCTAGCATAGCACCTGCCACATAGCTGGCAACCAACAGTTATGTATTCAGAGAATGACTGAATGAATAGAGTTCTCTATTCATATTCGTTCTTAACTCTTTATTCTTTCTCCATGAGGTTTCTTTTTTCTTCAACATTTTTTAAAATTGTGGTAAAATACACGTAAGATAAAATTTACCACCTTAACCATTTTTAAGTATATGACTCAATGCTATTAAGTAGGTACATTACTTTGCTGTACAACCATCACCACCATCCAGCTCCAGAACTCTTCATCTTGCAAAACTGAAACTTTATTCCCTAAACAATAATTTGCCATATCCTCCTCCCCCAGCCCCTGGCAACCATCATTCTTCTTTCTGCTTTTATGAATTTGACTACTCTAAATATGTCATGTAAGTGGAGTCACCCAGTGTTTGTCTTTTTGTGACTGGCTTATTTCATTTAGCATAATGTCTTCTGGGTTCATCAGTGTTGTAGCACATGTCAGAATTCTCCATGTACTCATATACCACATTTTACTTATCCATTCATTCACTGATAGACACTTGCATTGCTTCCATGTTTCAATTCTTCTGGGTGTGTACCCAGAAGTAGGATTGCTGAAGCACACAGTAATTTAATTTTTTTTTTTAGGCATCTTTGTACTGTTTTTCACAGAGGCTATACTATTTTACATACCCATCAACAGTGCACAAGGGTTCCAGTTTCTCCAAATTCTTGTCAATGTTTATTATTTTTTGATTTTTTCATTGGAGCCATCCTAATGGGTGTGAGGCGATATCTCATAGTTTTGATTTGCATTTCCCTAATGATCAGTGGTACTGAGCATTTTTTTCATGTACTTATCAGCCATGTGCATATCTTTTTTTTTTTTTTTTTGTGGACATATGTTTTAATTTCTCTTGGGTAGATAAACCTAGGATTGAAATTTCAGGTCATCTGGTAAACTCTATTTTACCAGATGGACAGAGGGACTGCCAAACTGTTTTCCAAAGTGGCTCCACCATTTTACTTTTCTCATCAGCAATGTTTGAGGATTCCAATTTCTCCACAGCCTCACCAAAAATTGTTACTGTCCACCTTTTTTTTTTGTATCATTAATCTATAGTTACATGAGGAACATTATGTTTATTAGACTCCCCCCATCACCAAATCCCCCCCACATACCCCATTACAGTCACTGTCCATCAGCGTAGTAAGATGCTGTAGAATCACTACTCGTCTTCTCTGTTGTACAGCCTTCCCCATGCCCCTCCCCCACATTATGTCTGCTAATAGTAATGCCCCCTTTCTTTTTTCCCTCCAACCTTATCCCTCCCTTCCCACCCATCCCCCCAGTTCCTTTCCCTTTGGTAACAGTCCATTCTTGGGTTCTGTGAGTCTGCTGCTGTTTTCTTCCTTCAGTTTTTTTCCTTGTTCTTATACTCCACAGATGAGTGAAATCATTTGGTACTTGTCTTTCTCCACCTGGCTTATTTCACTGAGCATAATACCCTCTCGCTCCATCCATGTTGTTGCAAATGGTAGGATTTGTTTTCTTCTTATGGCTGAATAATATTCCATTGTGTATATGTACCACATCTTCTTTATCCATTCATCTACTCATGGACACTTAGGTTGCTTCCATTTCTTGGCTATTGTAAATAGTGCTGCAATAAACATAGGGGTGCATATGTCTTTTTCAAACTGGGCTGCTGCATTCTTAGGGTAAATTCCTAGGAGTGGAATTCCTGGGTCAAATGGTATTTCTATTTTGAGCTTTTTGAGGAACCTCCATACAGCTTTCCACAATGGTTGAACTAATTTACATTCCCACCAGCAGTGTAGGAGGGTTCCCCTTTCTCCATATCCTCGCCAACATTTGTTGTTGTCTGTCTTTTGGATGGTGGCAATCCTAACTGGTGTGAGGTGATATCTCATTGTGGTTTTAATTTGCATTTCTCTGATGATTAGTGATGTGGAGCATCTTTTCATGTGCCTGTTGGCCATTGAATTTCTTCTTTGGGGAAGTGTCTGTTCAGCCCCTCTGCCCATTTTTTAATTGGATTATTTGCTTTTTGTTAGTTGAGGTGCATAGGCTCTTTGTATATTTTGGATGTCAACCTCTTATAGGATATGTCATTTATGAATATATTCTCCCATACTGTAGGATGCCATTTTGTTCTACTGATGGTGTCCTTTGCTGTACAGAAGCTTTTTAGTTTGATATAGTCCCACTTGTTCATTTTTGCTTTTGTTTCCATTGCCTGGGGAGATATGTTGATGAAGAAGTTGTTCATGTTTATATTCAAGAGATTTTTGCCTATGTTTTTTTCTAAGGGTTTTATGGTTTCATTACTTACATTCAGATCTTTGATCCATTTCGAATTTACTTTTGTGCATGGGGTTAGACAGTGATCCAGTTTCTCTTACATGTAGCTGTCCTGTATATCTTCTTTGGAGAAATTATTGGGGGTATAATTTACATATAATAAATGCACCCATTTTAAGGGTACAGTTTGAAGCATTTTGACAAATACTTATACCTGTATAACCACTACGCAATTAAGATTTAGAGTATTTGTGTCACCTCCAAAAGGGCTACCTCATGCCCTTTGGTAGTCACTTGCCTCCCATCTCTTGCCTCAAGCAACTAGTATACTTTCTGTCACTACAGATTAGTTTTGCCTGTTCTAGGATTCCACCTACAAGGAACTGTATACTGTGTACTCTTTTGTGTCCAGCTTCTTTAGGCATAATAATTTTGAGATTCTTTCACATTGTTGTAGGTAGGTGAAAGATATTTTAAGAGTGAAAATTCCTAAACCTTTGAAAAAGTGGGAGATCATAATAACTGATATTTATTAACCACTTATGATATGCTAAGCACTGTTCAGGCTTTATAATACTATCTCATTTAATCCTGACATCAACCCTTGAGGTGATATTAACTCCATTTTAGAGATGAAGAAACTGAGTCACAGAGTGTATAAGTAATTTGTCAAATGTCATACAGATAACCCATGGCAAAGCTGGGACTTGAACTCAAAGAACCTGGCACTGGAGTCAGTGTGTAAAGTCACCACATTAACTTGTCAGGGTATTGGGTAAACCCCAACATTTCTGAGAGGGGCTGATGTACATCCTGCTTCTCCTCCTGTAGTCCCCTTCTCCACCTGCCATCCTCAGCCTCTTTGCATGCCATTATCAGCTAAATAAGGGAACGCATAAACCTGTTTAAAGAAAGTCTAAGTTGTTACTAGTATACAGAAGTCCTAGGGAAAAAATTGAATAGAGGAACAGAAAGAGAGAAGCAATTACATTATATTGCTCATTAGAACCAACTTGCCTGATTTCATGGGCCAGTGCTTATTTCACACTTAATTTATCTCCTAAGACTGGACAGGAACAAAAAAATTGGTTCTCCACTCTTGAATAAATGTTTTATTTTGACAGAGATGGCAATCTGCAGTTCCACTATATTAACATAAGTATGAATATGATTGTGCTTCATCTTTACAGACTACACCAGAGCTGTACATTTGTTGTATTAGTAAACATTTTTAAATGAACGCTTTTCTAGCCATTACTTCATTATATCCTCACAAAGGCCAAATTACTTTGAAAGGGCAGGAATTACAGTAGCTCCCATTTAATATATTATTCTAAGATGACTGAATGACTTCCTGAGATTACATACCTACTTCTGGATGATCTTCAATAGTAATGGTCAAGCCAGGCCTAGAAGGCACTTCCCAGTGTCATCCCTAGGCTTTATCTCTAGCTCTGTTCACCAGAACAGTGGTTTCCTGGTTATAAGTAAAAGTACTTTTCAATGTGGGTTGTAGTAGTATTAATAAGAGATATTATAATTCACTTCCTTCCTAACCAGAGAATAAATCATTTCTTCATTTTTATTGTGTAAGGGTATAAAGTTTTACCGATACCTTAATTATCATCTTCTTTCCTGCTTGCTTTCACAGAGCAGTGACCTTTTCTATTTCCTAGTGAACAAACTTCATGAGTACTTGCCAGAGTCAAGGATAAGAATGCACTTCAGAGAGAGGCGGAGCCAGGATGGCGGCATGAGTAGAGCAGTGGAAATCTCCCAAAAACACATAGAGCTATGAAAATATAACAAAGAAAAATCTTCCTAAAAGAGAGACCACAGGACACAGGACAACATCCAGACCACATCCACACCTGCAAGAACCCAGTGCCTTGCGAAGGGGGTAAGATACAAGCCCCGGCCAGGCGGGACCCGAGCGCCCCTCCCCCCAGCTCCCGGCGGGTGGAAAGAAACTGCAGCGAGTGCTTTTTGGAAGCCTTAAAGAGACAGGGCCCCCGTTGCTAGGGAGGCAGTGTGGCGGGACCGGTGAGCGGGTGCCTGGGACTGGTGCCTGAGGACAAAGATTATCCCGCGTCTTTCCCTGTGGGACCGGTGGGCGGGTGCCTGAGACCAGCACCTGAGGATGGAGGAAATCGCGCGTTGTTCCCCTTTTTTTTTCTCTTTTTGGCGAGTGCTTTTTGGAAGGCTTAAAGGAACAGGGACCCCGGTGCTAGGGAGGCAGGGCGGCGGGACTGGTGAGCGGGTGCCTGGGACCGGCGCCTGAGGACAAAGACTATCCAGTGTTTTTCCCTGCGGGACCGGTGGGAGGGTGCCTGAGACCGGCACCTGAGGACGGAGGAAATCGCGCGTTTTTCCCCTTTTTTTCCCTCTTTTTGGCGAGCGCTTTTTGGAAGCCTTAAAGGGACAGGGACCCCGGTGCTAGGGAGGCAGTGCAGTGGGACTGGTGAGCGGGTGCCTGGGACCAGCGCCTGAGGACAAAGAATATCCCGCATCTTTCCCTGTGGGACCGGTGGGTGGGTGCCTGAGACCGGCACCTGAGGACGGAGGAAATCACGCGTTTTTCCTCTTTTTTTTTTCTCTTTTTGGCGAGTGCTTTTTGGAAGCCTTAAAGGGACAGGGACCCCGGTGCTAGGGAGGCAGGGCGGCGGGACTGGTGACCGGGTGCCTGGGACTGACACCTGAGGACAAAGAATATCACGCGTTTTTCCCTGTGGGACCGGTGGGTGGGTGCTTTTTGGAAGCCTTGAAGGGACAGGGACCCTGGTGCTAGGGAGACAGGGCAGCAGGACCACTGAGTGGGTGCCTGGGACTGGTGCCTAAAAATCTCGTGTTTTTTCTTTTCTTTTCTTTTTTTTTTGTTCCCTCTCTCATTGTAGCTGTTGTTGTTTTGGTTTGGAGAGTGCTTTTTGGAAGTCTTAAAGGGGCAGGACAGGTCACTTAGACGAGAAGCAGGGAATCTGGGGATCTCTGGGTACTCTAACCCCCTGGGCAGCAGGAAGCACAGAGGCCCCTTATGGAGATAAATAGCCTCCCGGCCGCTCCCCCTCCAACCGGGCTCCACCATTTTGGAGGAGCGGCCCCAGCCAGGCCACGCCCACAGCAACAGCGGAGATAAACCCCATAGCAACTGGGCAGGAAGCAGAAGCCCTGTCTGCACACAGCTGCCCAGCACAAGCCACTAGAGGTCGCTATTCTTCCAGGAGAAGAAGGCCACAAACCAACAAGAAGGAAAGCTCTCCCAGCTGTCACTTGTACCAGCTCTGCAAACTATCTCTATGACCATGAAAAGGAAAAACTACAGGCAGACAAAGATCACAGAGACAACACCTGAGAAGGAGACAGACCTAACCAGTCCTCCTGAAAAAGAATTCAAAATAAAAATCATGAACATGCTGACAGAGATGCAGAGAAAAATGCAAGAGCAATGGGATGAGATGCAGAGAAAAATGCAAGAGCAATGGGATGAAGTCCGGACGGAGATCACAGATGTCAGGAAGGAGATCACAGAAGTGAAACAATCCCTGGAAGGATTTATAAGCAAAATGGATAAGATGCAAGAGGCCATTGAAGGAATAGAAACCAGAGAACAGGAACGTATAGAAGCTGACATACAGAGAGATAAAAGGATCTCCAGGAATGAAACAACACTAAGAAAAAGAAAACCCATCAACTATGAACCAAGGTGACGGGATTAAACAATTCCCAGACAAGCAAAAGCTGAGGGAAAGCTAGATGGGAGCACCCCAAAAGGAATAATATTCGTATTATAGGGATACCAGAAGAAGAAGAAAGAGGAAAAGGGATAGAAAGTCTCTTTGAAGCACACTTGAAGAAGGAAGAACAATCCCAAATGAATAGTCTAACATCACAAATATCGAACCTGGAAAAAGAAGAACAAATGAGGCCTAAAGTCAGCAGAAGGAGGGACATAATAAAGATCAGAGAAGAAATAAACAAAATTGAGAAGAATAAAACAATAGCAAAAATCAATGAAACCAAGAGCTGGTTCAGCAAGAGAATAAACAAAATAGATAAGCCTCTAGCCAGACTTATTAAGAGGAAAAGAGAGTCAACACAAATCAACAGAATCAGAAACAAGAAAGGAAAAGTCACGACGGACCCCACAAAAATACAAAGAATTATTAGAGAATACTATGAAAACCTATATGCTAACAAGCTGGGAAATCTAGGAGAAATGGTCAACTTCCTAGAAAAATACAACCTTCCAAGATTGACCCAGAAAGAAAAAGAAAATCTAACAGACCAATTACCAGCAACAAATTTGAAGCAGTAATCAAAAAACTACGCAAGAACAAAACCCCTGGGCTGGACGGATTTACCTCGGAATTTTATTAGACACACAGAGAAGACATAATACCCATTCTCCTTAAAGTGTTCCACAAAATAGAAGAAGAGGGAATACTCCCAAACTCATTCTATGAAGCCAACATCACCCTAATACCAAAACCAGGCAAAGACCCCACCAAAAAAGAAAATTACAGACCAATATCCCTGATGAATGTAGATGCAAAAATACTCAATAAAATATTAGCAAACAGAATTCAACAGTATATCAAAAGGATCATACACCATGACCAAGTGGGGTTCATCCCAGGGATGCAAGGATGGTACAACATTCGAAAATCCATCAACATCATCCACCACATCAAAAAAAGAAAGACAAAAACCACATGATCATCTCCATAGATGCTGAAAAAGCATCTGACAAAATTCAACATCCATTCATGATAAAAACTGTCAGCAAAATGGGAATAGAGGCCAAGTACCTCAACATAATAAAGGCCATATATGATAAACCCGCAGCCAGCATTATACTGAACAGCGAGAAGCTGAAAGCATTTCCTCTGAGATCGGGAACCAGACAGGGATGCCCACTCTCCCCACTGTTATTTAACATGGTACTGGAGGTCCTAGCCACGGCAATCAGACAAAGAAAGAAATACAAGGAATCCAGATTGGTAAAGAAGAAGTTAAACTGTCACTATTTGCAGATGATATGATACTGTATATAAAAAACCCTAAAGACTCCACTCCAAAACTACTAGAACTGATATCGGAATACAGCAAAGTTGCAGGATACAAAATTAACACACAGAAATCTGTAGCTTTCCTATACACTAACAATGAATCAATAGAAAGAGAAATCAGGAAAACAATTCCATTCACCATTGCATCAAAAAGAATAAAATACCTAGGAATAAACCTAACCAAAGAAGTGAAAGACTTATACTCTGAAAACTACAAGTCACTCGTAAGAGAAATTAAAGGGGACACTAACAAATGGAAACTCATCCCATGCTCATGGCTAGGAAGAATTAATATCGTCAAAATGGCCATCCTGCCCAAAGCAATATACAGATTTGATGCAATCCCTCTCAAATTACCAGCAACATTCTTCAATGAATTGGAACAAATAATTCAAAAATTCATATGGAAACACCAAAGACCCCGAATAGCCAAAGCAATCCTGAGAAAGAAGAATAAAGTAGGGGGGATCTCACTCCCCAACTTCAAGCTCTACTACAAAGCCATAGTAATCAAGACAATTTGGTACTGGCACAAGAACAGAGCCACAGACCAGTGGAACAGATTAGAGACTCCAGAAATTAACCCAAACATATATGGTCAATTAATATTTGATAAAGGAGCCATGGACATACAATGGCAAAATGACAGTCTCTTCAACAGATGGTGCTGGCAAAACTGGACAGCTACATGTAGGAGAATGAAACTGGACCATCGGCTCACCCCATATACAAAGGTAAACACAAAATGGATCAAAGACCTGAATGTAAGTCATGAAACCATTAAACTCTTGGAAAAAAACATAGGCAAAAACCTCTTAGACATAAACATGAGTGACCTCTTCTTGAACATATCTCCCCGGGCAAGGAAAACAACAGCAAAAATGAGCAAGTGGGACTACATTAAGCTGAAAAGCTTCTGTACAGCGAAAGACACCATCAATAGAACAAAAAGGAACCCTACAGTATGGGAGAATATAATTGAAAATGACAGATCCGATAAAGGCTTGACGTCCAGAATATATAAAGAGCTCACACGCCTCAACAAACAAAAAACAAATAACCCAATTAAAAAATGGGCAGAGGAACTGAACAGACAGTTCTCTAAGAAAGAAATACAGATGGCCAACAGACACATGAAAAGATGCTCCACATCGCTAATTATCAGAGAAATGCAAATTAAAACTACAATGAGGTATCACCTTACACCAGTAAGGATAGCTGCCATCCAAAAGACAAACAACAACAAATGTTGGCGAGGCTGTGGATAAAGGGGAACCCTCCTACACTGCTGGTGGGAATGTAAATTCGTTCAACCATTGTGGAAAGCAGTATGGAGGTTCATCAAAATGCTCAAAACAGACCTACCATTTGACCCAGGACTTCCACTCCTAGGAATTTACCCTAAGAACGCAGCAATCAAGTTTGAGAAAGACAGATGCACCCCTATGTTTATCGCAGCACTATTTACAATAGCCAAGAATTGGAAGCAACCTAAATGTCCATAGGTAGATGAATGGATAAAGAAGATGTGGTACATATACACAATGGAATACTACTCAGCCATAAGAAGTGGAAAAATCCAACCATTTGCAGCAACATGGATGGAGCTGGAGAGTATTATGCTCAGTGAAATAAGCCAAGCGGAGAAAGAGAAATACCAAATGATTTCACTCATCTGAGGAGTATAGGAACAAAGGAAAAACTGAAGGAACAAAACAGCAGCAGAATTACAGAACCCAAAAATGGACTAACAGGTACCAAAGGGAAAGGAACTGGGGAGGATGGGTGGGCAGAGAGGGATAAGGGGGGGGGAAGAAGAAGGTGGGTATTAAGATTAGCATGCATGGGGGGGAGGGAGAAAGGGGAGGGTGGGCTGCACAACACAGAGAGGACAAGAAGTGACTCTACAACATTTTGCTAGGCTGATGGATAGTAACCGTAATGTGGTTGTTAGGGGGGACCTGATATAGGGGACAGCATAGTAAACATAGTATTCTTCATGTAAGTGTAGATTAAAAATTAAAAAGAAAAAAGAAAGAAAGAAAGAAAGAAAGAAAGAAAAGGGGGATTACTCCTTGATAGGATAAAACTATTGGTAAATGAAAGATCAATGCATGCTTTAAATATCCTTAATGTTGATCACTTAAAGGGTGTCAGATGATCAGCTATGGAGGTACTCCTTTCTGATAATATTCCTTTCTCTTAATAAAAAAAAAAAAAAAGCAGTTACTGTGTGCTGACCTCCAATGAGTTCTACACAGTGGTATAGAGGGCATGTCAAAGTGTGGGCAAAGGGTCTGTTTGTTTCTATGCAGAAGATCAAGGCCTAGCTTGGATACTCAGAAAATGAACTAAGATACGATATGAGGAGGAGCTTCCGGCATCAGCACTCTCTGGAGGACTTGTGCCAGGGGATGATCATCAAAAAGCCTCCACAGGGATCCGGACGATGCTGCGGTTGTGCCTGCATCCAGCCCACCGTCTCCTGGACTTGCCATAGGAATGAGGAGGGAGATGTCTAGGCTGGCATGTGCATACAGTGAGACAACGAATTTGACCTGATCTGTACTGTTGGAACTCAACCAGGAGTTGGGAGGGGTGCAAGTTGTAGCACTCCAAAATCTCAGGACTATAGACTATCTACGGTTAAAAGAACATATGGGATGTGAACAGATCCCAGAAATGGGCTGCTTTAATTTGTCTGATGGTTCAAGTACAGTTGGACAATATCCACCATATCATAGATAAATTTTCAGAAATTCCTAGGGTGCCTAAATGGTTTTCTTGGCTTCACTGGAGATGGATGGTAATTATAGATTTGCTTTGTTTATGTCACCGTATTCCTATTATGTTAATATGTGTGTGCAAATTAGTTAGTAGTTTAAAACCTATACATACTTAAGGTACTCTACAAGAAGATATGTCAAGGAAATAATCAATCCTCCCATGTTTCCTTCATATACTACATCTATAGCTTTTCTTCTTCCTTCCTAATTACAACCCTTAAATAGCATTCGTGCCTCATATCGAATTTACCGAGTATCATAATTCCTCCAGGTGGTAAAGATACCTCGAGACAAGTGCTGGGCATAGAAGCCACAGGGCATAAATCTGCAATGAAGTAAAAAGCTAACTTTTTCAAACAATATGGCTTCTCTCTCACTTACCAACTTTACATTTCCCTGTATGGCCCCGGAAGATGGCTGGTTAGCCAGAGATGGGTAAGATTCCTCAAGGGAGGAACAACCTAAGACAGGCACAGTCGCATGGGGGCCATCAGGTGAGAATTTGGGGATCAACAGAGGTGAGGCTCAGAACCTCACCCCCCCTGCTTTGAGAGAAATCTTCTGCATCCGTGGATGTCTTGCTGCCCTTGTCTAGGCTGGATTAATACTTAGTCCATAGGCACACACCTGATCATCTGATCATCTACATTTGCCCTCTTACAGCACTAAACTATGTTTTCTACCTTTATCTTGCATCTACCTACCACTTCAGCATTTTATTAAAAATAAAAATAATAATAATAATAAAGGGAGAAATGTGGGATCAACATATAAATCAAGTACAAAAATCAAATGAATATTCATATTTGACCTGATTGTTTATAGGTCATAATGCGTGATCAAAACCGAAAGTTTCTGTGATGACTGCCCTTGTACTGTTCACCATGTAAGAATTTATTCACTCTGTAAGAATTCGTTCATCATGTAACAACTTGTTCGTTATGCTTCAGAAGATTGGAGACTGACGAGAATTAGGCTTGAGATGGATTAATGATTGTACATTGAGCATTGACCCCCCTATACTGAATTTTATTGTTGTTAACAACCATTTGATCTATAAATATGAGATGCCCTCTCAAAAAAAAAATAATTAAATAAATAAAAAATAAAAAAAAAAGAATGCACTTCAAAATAAAAGTGAAAGGGCTGGTGAGCTATTGTAAGTACTAACTGGATAATCATAGATACTTTTTCCCTATGGTGTTAAATATAAATGGAAGGTTTTGGAGAAAATATATACTGTATTAATGATTAAGGGGATTTCAAGTTTTGCTTCACATAGATTTTTAAAAACATTCATTTGTTCTAATATTTAAAGAAAGAATATACAAGAAACTGATAATACTAGCTGCCGCAAAAGAAAAAAATTGGATGTCTGCAGGAAACACATCTGTCACTGTATTTCCTTTTTACCTTTGAAATTTTGAGCCTAATATTACCTACTTGAAAAAGTTAAAATTATCAAAAATATTTTTAAAACAGTGTGGTCATCATAAAAACTTTGGAAAAAACATAAGCACCAAAAAAAAAACAATATGAAAATGACATCCAGCTATTTATTCATTCATTCAACAAAAACGTTTGAGTGCTTAGTATGTAGCAATCACAGAGTAGGCATTTAATCCATGCTGATATACAGAATTTCCTTCTTGTACTTTTTTCTACATGGATATCTGAGTGCAAGTCTATCTAGGATTACTGACTTTGCAGAATTCTGCATTTGCAGTGAAATCATGCCACTTCTGTGCTTTTTTCTGCTTGTTTTCTAGGGCATGCATTGAAATTATACAGACTCTAGGATTGATGTTCAGGGAAACAGAAACTGAGTCATCGCGCCTGAACACACTGGCAACTAAGTAAGGTCTTTTAGAAGACATTGGGACCTTGTAGTTATAACCCATTAACTACTCTGTTGAGTGTCTTCCAAAACTCAGCTCTCTAACTTCTCTCTTCCCTTCCAAGTATTTTAAACTGTTTGTCTCTCCACTTCCTTGTGTGATGAACAGATTAATTGGCACATACTGAGAGACACTCCTGTCTTTCTGGATTAGTAAGGGTACAAAGATTTTCTTAGTATACTTTTATCTTTTGTTATTGTCTGTTGAACTTGAAAAAGACTGAATTAGCCATCACACATTAGAAGCCAGAAGGTCTGTATTAGAATTTTCCAGAGTACTCTTATACCCACATAACATAAAAGTTGCATTACAAAGGCAGGATTTATAGCATCTTCATTTTATATTATAATTGTGTGACCTTGGAGTGAATGATGTTGAAGGGCTCATTAACATACAGAGTAAGCTGTTATAATAAAGACTCTAAAGTGGCCCAGAGAACATCAAAATTTAACATCTTTCTCATGTAACAATCTAGAGTTGATAGTCATGCTTTCCTCTAGCCAGAAATCTAGGTTCTTTCCCTTTTTGTGCTCTGCCATCTTTTATTACACTTGTCCTCACGATTAAAGCTGGCTGACTTTCTTGACCTCATTAAGCCCTATGGGATGCAGGAAGAGAAGTAGAGGGCAAGCAAATTTCCTTTTTAAACAAGGCATGTAAGACTGTTGCTCATATTCTATTGGTAAGAACTTTAGGGATATGCCCATACATAGCTGCAAGAGAGGCTGGAAAATGTGTCGGAGTTGCATAGTTATGTGCCAAGCTAAACTTTAGATGGTGATGGGGACATCTATTATTACAAGGAAGAATGCAATAATGTATAGTAGGGGAATAATGGCATTCTTTGCCATAGAAAGTTATGTGTTTGCATGTTTTGCATATTGTTTGCTTGACCTTTTTATATGATTTATAGATAATGAATGACATCCGAGGGCAATGTTTTGGATAAAATCTTAATTTTTTTCCACCCTCATTGATTGTTTATCTAAATTTCCTATATTAGAGGGTGGAAGGAGGATGGAACATTTGAACCAGGGGAAAGAATAACAACTTTTAGTAATATTCATTCAGGCTATTTATTAGAGACCTTCACAAATAAATTTTAATGATAATATTCATTAACATTTCTTAAGCAACTTCCTGTATGCTAGGGACCATGGCCATACTATACTTTATAGCCGGGGTGGTCAAACATTTCTGTGAAGGGCCACATAGTAAACAGTTTGGCTTTTCAGGCCATATAGTCTCTGTTGCAACTACTCAACTCTGTTATTATAGCACAAAAGCAGCCACAAACAATATATAAATGGGCACAGCTGTGTTCCAGTAAAGCTTTATTCACAAAAACAGGCTCTGGGCTATTTGGCCTAAAAGCATAGTTTTTTGACCCCTGATTTACCTCAAACAAGGAAAATACACTAGTATTTTCTCTGTGTACTTTATGCAGTTGGCAGTACTCCCATTTCCACAATCTCCAAAATGGAGATTCAAGATTATTTCTAATATTTCTGAAATTATTGATAAATCATGTCACCCTTTTTTTCTACCTTTTGGTCCCTTTCTTTAAATTGAAAAAAAAATTGCTAACCTCTGCTATAAAGTGCTGTATTTTAATTGCTCTGCCTTAACTTTGTTTGACCACATCAGTTCTACTCTATCAAGCTTCTTCCCTGTTACAACTAATTCTTCACATGTCTTTCAATACATATATTACATTGCTATCATAGAGTCTGATTGTAATACTAACTTTTCAGTCAGTTTTGATATGCACAGGGCCAAGTCATGTTACCCACAGCATTAACTAGCACAGTAAATATCTTAGATACCAGTATTAGTCTTCTATTGCCCTGTAACAAATCACCAGTCAGTGGTAAAACAATAGAAAACTCAGTGGCTTAAAACAGTGTGAACTTTTAAGCCCATGGTTTCTGTAGATCAGGAAATCTGGGCATAGCTCGGCTTCTCTGCTCAGGGCCTCACAGGCTGCAATAAAGGTGTTGGCTAGGGTTGCAGTCTCATCTAAGACTTAGGTTCCTCTTCCATGCTCATCTGTGTGGGTGTTGGCAGCATTAATTTCCTTCCAGCTATAAAATAAACTCATGATGCCTTGCTTCTTGGCAGGAGAATATCTCTGAGCTCAAGGACTGCCCAAGCTCTCTTTTAAAGGGCTCATGTGATTAGATCAGGGCCACTCAGGATACTTCCCCTTTGATTAACTCAAGTCAGCTAAGTAGGAACCTTAATACATATGCAGAATTTCTTCATCATTCTCTTCTAACATAACAGAATCACAAGAGTGATCTCAGAAGCTGTATTATAATTATGCCACAATAATGTAGATTGACTTAAGAGACTATGAGTTTGCCTATCAAAGTCTGTATTTTAAAATATATTATAACACATTAAAAATTATTTCTTTGGAAATAATCTAAGCAATGAAAGCATTAAACTTTGGCACCATTTTTAGAGGCTGTGATGTTAATCCTATAAAGTCTTTACTTTTAGGATGAAACTACTATTTAAATTAAAATTTCTTCTATTATTGGCCTCATGGATTTTTAAATTGACTTGGCAGAAGGGGTAGATTTCAGATTAAATTCCATTTGAGCAAATAAAAAAGCATTTATTCACTTCAGCATTTTCCTTTTTTTCATAAGTGGAAATTCTATTAGTTCAACCCATTACATTGTATTATTCTTGAAATGTGCCATAATCCTTTCATATTTCAGTATTGTTATGGCTGAATTCATTTGTCATCACAGTAAGTGACCCAGAATTTGAGAGTACCTTCCCTTAGCCTCAGATATATGATACTTTGAAAAGAAGCTGTTGCTGAAAATAAAGGACTATACTGAAATGTAACAGTGAATGGAAGGTCAATTCAAATTTATTATCAGACAAAGCTTCTAAATGGAGTGTTTTTTGGAACAGTCTTCTAAAACTAAGATTGGCTATTTAAAAATAACCTGAATGAAACATTAGTAAATATCCTGTAAGACATGTCCTGTTTTTTTTTGAGAAATGTGCTGACATGATTCTTCTTTTGCAGATATGAGAACTAGGCTTGTTTTTTGAGTTGGAAAAAGGAGGGGAATTGTATTTTTATTATAATTTTTGTTAATCATGAACTTCTAATCATGGTAGACTTAAACAATTGTTTAAAAGATTAGGAAGCCTCTAATATTACTAGATGAGGATTTTTTATAGTCTCCTTCATTCCATTATGAAATGAATGCTTACAGGTATAGAGAATTTTTATACAGTTCTATCTATAAATTCTTTTAGTACTCCTATCTGTCAAAACTACTCTGTTGTCTTCAGTTAGGCAACTGATTTTCCTAATGCTCTGCTTTCGGCTCTTTTTCAACCATATGTGGGTTGTACTACACAAATGAAGATGGTGTTACTAACTTGGCTCTCCAGAATGTTCAATTTCAGTTGTCATTTTTTCTTCCTTTTATTTTCAATAATAAGGTATATGAGTCAAACATGTAGTAACATTTAAGTGAGTTACTAGTATAGGTTAGTGGACAGTACACTGCATTTGAAAGCAAAAGACCTGAAGTTTAATACTAATTTTATTAACTATAGCTAGTGGTTTTCAGTGGAACAGCAAACCTCTGAAATGCTTTGTTTAAAAAGGGGGTCTAGAGTTTAAAAATTTGTGATGAAATGAGCATCTCAAGAAATGTCTTTGTCCCAGAGATATACAATGCACATTAGCATGTTAAAGCCTCTGAGACGTCCTATCACAAAACTATCCAACGAATTTGGTTTAACCAAGTATTTTCCATAACTCCTTTGACCACAGAATCTATTTTGACTATAATATTGCCTGGAATTAGTAATCCATAACAAGCCATTTGAAAAAAATACTGCTATAATTGGAATCACTGCTATTTCCCTTAAATCCAGATTTTTCTAAGCTTTCTAAGCTATGTGAACTTCTAGAACCAGGTACTTGCTCTGAGCCAAAAACCAAGAAATTATATTTCCATTTAAATGTTTAGACATTTGTCTGCATGTCTAAGGATCCACAATTCTGGTCAAGAATGGTCTGCAATGGTTTGTACTTTTAATTAAATCCAATGTCTTCAAACTTGGCTCATTGCTTTTCTTTTCAAATTTTACTCATTAATTACTTTTACTTTTTCAGGGGAACACTATTTAATCTCTTGGTAATTTTAATTAGTGAGCCTCAGATCCCAAAATCCTGTCCTGTGTTTGATATCCAGTTGGTGGCTGATTCAACTTTAGCTGAGAAGTCTTTTGATGCTGAGGTGAGATGAGAATTTTGGGGTTAAATGAAATTTAATATGAAGGGTCCTAGCTTCTTGTCTTCTAATGTGGACCAAGACATTGTAGAATGTAAAAATATAATTAAATCAAAGAGTAAATATTTTGTCATTAACCTCAAAACTTAAATAACTACTCTGTCAATATTAATATGCCATTAGATAAATCCATTTTTCTGTCTGTATACAAAATATTTATGTAAATATAATTCCACAGAAGGGGGCTAATGGGTAAAATAGCACACTGTCTTAGAGATTTTAGGGTTAACACTCTTGCCTTAGTTTACCATCTCCTTACCTATGTAAGCAGTGCAAACTCAGCGGGAGTTACTTGTTTTTCTAAGGCTTTACTAAAGTAAGAGAAATAATCAACCTGCCTAGAAAGCATTTATTCTGAGAGACTAAATCAACTTATTATTAGTTTATTTTGAGCAGGCCAACACAATTTTTTTAAAAGTATGGGACGTGATTTGATAGTTCTTAAACATACAGAGTTATGTTTTAGAAAAGTCTTCAATTTACTCTTTCACTTGATACATATTTATTGAGAATCTCTTATGAGCTTAATAGTGGGCTAGGTGTGGGGTCCAAACAAGAAGCAAAACAGACACAATCTCTGCCCTTATTAGCTTACAGATTGGTTCGAGAGACAGATGTTAATCAATAACATGAATATATTATTACAGACAGAAATGGATCATCTATGATATTACTTTCAACAGTGGAGTGAGTGAGTTAGGGATTAAAGAGTGGGATGGAAGCAAGACTCAAGACAGGCAGAGCTGCTAAGAAGGTAGTGCAGTAGTCCACATGAGGGTAACATGGACCAAAAGGAAGCCTTCCTTGACCCCCAAACAAGAGTAGGCTTTCTTTTTAGAGCTCTCCTACTTTCTTACTTTTCTTTCATAGCGCTTTTTTCAGTTTGCAACTGTGCATTTATTTTTTTGATTATTGACTGATGTCTCCTCCCCACTAGCTTGTGTATTTCATGAGTGCAGGGACATGGTCTTGGTTGTTCTCCATTGCATCCCAACACCTAGTATAGTGTCTGATGCATATTTGTTGAATAACTAAATGAAGACAAGGGATGGTAGTTGTAAGGAGGATAGATGCAGAAATTTTTAGGAATTGATGGGTTGGTGTGAAAATAAAGTGTCAAGATTAGGTGACTTTTAGATTCTGGCCTGCATGTCAGATAAGAATTAAAGCAAGAGGAGTAGGTTCAAAGGGGAAACCATGAGCTTGGTTTTAGACTAGTTGGTTTGATTTGCCTATGGTATTTCCATATAAAAATATCTAGTGCACAGAAAAGATAGGTCTGAGTTTCCTGGTTTAGACTTGCTGATCTTTTGCATCTGGGCTATTAGTGAGGCTATGAGCAGGTCATATACATTTTATTTCCAAGGTGTAAAAGAGTGGGAGATTTCAAACGAGAGCTCTTTATTGCAGAGAATACTGTCAGAGAAAATGTGCTGGCCTGTAACATGCACACAGACACAGTTGTCATGTACCAAGTGGCCTATGGGCAAGAAGTCAGCCTCACCAAACTGAGAGTTCAGAGTTCTTTAGAGAAAAAAAAAACTCTAACCCCTATATTTACCTATAACACAGAAGGAATTATAATTCAAGTTGGACATAAACCTGCATTTCCAAGAAAATCTCCTACCTTAATCCTGGGTAGCATATTTCTGCATTCATGAAAGGAAGCAGGGCTGTTGATATGAATGATTTTGTACATCAAGTGTGCAATTTTTTTGTGTTAATATTCTATGGGTTATTGTACCTTCATTCCCTGACCCACTTTCTTTTTATGAGAGCCACTTTTGCATAGTCTTTTCACGAGAGCCACTTTTTTGAGACCAACTGAACCAAATGGTTAAGGAAAACTGGCTACACTAATTATATTTTCAGTTAATCAAAAATTCTTTATAAATACCTAAAGGGTATCAGGAGAAATTATTTCCTGGCTCTGCCAATATATTGCATTGATTACTATTTAAAATTCTAGTTACAGAAGCTTATCCTGGAATATACAGATATAGCTATAGCACTTTTATATGATGAGATTCTTCTTGTCTTTCAGCAGGTACAATATATATTTTTATTATACATAATATATTGTGTGATTATTATATATATCATGATTATTATATGACACATGTATATGATTAATTATATACCTTTAAAAATGCTTGTATTAGACATGGTCTCCAAAATCGGTTGGCTTAAATGATATTACTTTTGCTCTTAAGTGCTCATCTAGCTTATTTTTCTAAATACCGATTTTAAAGATTTGATTAGTCAGGATAAAATGTGTTTGACAATGAATATCCTTTTAGGCACAACTTGAACTTCATGAATATAACTTGTTTTTTTCCTTGAATCTTTCAGGGAAATCTTGGGCTGGGAACAACAAAGCTTGCTATTAGCTGGATGATGTCCTTTCTACAAAGTTGTCCTCCCATATAAAGTACCAAGAAACTTAGAGAAAACCACTACTCGAGGCAATTAAACAAATGCTCTTGAATAAGACACAGATTTTCTCTGTAAGCAGTCAGGTTTGTAAAACAGAAACCAAACATAAATTTGATTTTATTGCATAACTAAAATGTTTTTATATTTGGGGCCTGAATGTTTAAGGTATTGAAATGACATCTTAAATGTGGTTTATTTCCTGAAAATCCTAAGATATATGTAGAAAATGGAACATTAAAATATTGGCTATATAATTAAGTGGAAAAAATGAACATTTATCTTTAACAGTGAGTATAAGTTGGCAAGCAAACATTTATCTTTAACAGTGAGTATGAGTTGGTAAGCATGAACATACCTGGGTCATGTGGCACTGTGTCCTGGCAGTTACCACCTTGTCCGCAGTATCCCCATCTCTCCTTGACACTGCAGTCATATCCACATGGTCTGTCCCTGTTCTCCCACCAGACTGTACTCAGAGGAATCTATTCAAAATAAAAGCCTGATTATGTCATCCCCTGCTTTAAATCTCTCATAACAAAGGAATAATGAATAAAGACTAAACTCCTTAATGTGGCCTATAAGACCATGCATGTTATGGCCCTACAGCTTCATCTAGTCCCTCACTCTTCCAGCTGTGCGGGTCTCCTACTCACTGCCCACCCCCAGCAACCCCGACTCCATCACAGGACCATTACCATTCCATGTCTATGTGAAGGGCTTTTCCTTCCCTTTTCCACCTAGTTAACTCTGACTCACCCTTCAGGCCTCCATGTCTCGTCCCTGGGCAGGGTGGAGGGGGTGATTCTCTGACCTCTAACTAGGTACTATTCCCCCGTTATAGTCGTAGCATGGTGTCTCTGGCATGGTGACTGGCAACATCCCAAACAGTCCTGAGCAAGTACACACATTGTGAGGAATGTACAGTGAGATCAAGTACTAAACTTTTATTGTTTTAAGTAAAGAATTGATATTTTGTGAGATTTGTACATAGCATAGCATAGTTTATCATGACTGATACATGTCCTTCTCCCCCAACAGACTCCAAGTGCCGTGAGGGCAGGAGCTATGTCTGTTGTGCTAGGCACATAATAGATATTCAATAAAATATGTGCTGAATAAATTTTAATAGAGGCTTTACCACTTAATCTCTTTTTATCCCCCCTAACTTAATTTCCTTTTATTCACTCATGAATTCATATATTCAATCAACATGTATTTAATAGGAAGTCTCTTCAGAAGGTAGTAATTTAAGCTAAATTTTCATTGCTAATGAAGGATTTGACATGAGGCAATATGTTCTCTTTCCATATGTAAACCTCTGTTGATCATCAGTAGTTTCCTACTTTGAGCTGTTTTCCTAGAGCGATGTTTAGTCTGTCCTAGGGTATCTAGATTGTCTTGCCAGATTCCTGTGACATGTTTACAAAAACCTGGCTGGGCCCAGAGAATGCACTTCTTAGTGGTACAGTCAACTGCCTTCACAGAGATTGAGCCCATGAAATTGGCTCCTTTAGGAGCACAAAGACCCTAATCAAGTTTCAGGCTCACTTCAGGGAGTATCATAAAGTTATAGTTATTCACAGCCACAGAAGCTCGTATGTGTAAGATGCCAAAACCCTTACTTTTCCTGTGTGGTGGTTGCAGACCCTATTCTCTGAACTGATATGTGAAATCTGGGGTCCTAAGAACTCCACACAACAGGCAAGTTTCTTTATCAACCTCTAGGATTGGTTCACCAAAGGAATTGAGTTGAGTTATGAGGCTAGTCTGTGACCATAAAGCATGTCAGGATGAAGGGTGGCAAAGGACCACTAACACACTGAAAGCTTCAATAGTAGCCCAGTTCTGAAGAGTATGGATAGAAACAGACCATTTGAGAGAAATTTGCAAGCTCGGAAAAAATTGGAATCATCAAATATACCTGTATGTCAGTCAGCTCAGGTTGATTCTCTTACTTGGTTAGAGCAAGATGCTAAAGAAGTTACAAGTTTAATCCCCAGGTGGGCATTGCTTTGTTCCACTGCTCTTGACTTACCTCAGTGTGTGTTTGCCTGACACACTAGTCAATATGTATAAATGAATCTGGATTGGGCAAAACCCACTTCAAGACACCTGCCCTACTTAGGAAGGGCCAATAGCAGTATCAGTAGAAAAGCAACATATTTATTGATTAATGGGCATTCAGAAGGACCTGCTGACTTGAAAGGACACTAGCGTTCCTTTCTGTTTTTTTATAGTAGTTTATATTCATTGGAGAGTAGTTTGAAAATGTGCGTGCCCCTCCCAAAAGACTTGTGGAATCCATTATTCTTGTTTTTTATTGTTTGGTTCTATTGTGAATGAGAAACAGACCCCCAATAACTTGACCTAATTGGTACCTTTTTTCATTTTAATTTCTCCCTGAAAATGACAGAAGTGCTCTTACTGAAAACCCAGCTAACAGTGACATCAACATCACCGATGCCTTGTAGGAACCTCCTTGAAAGTCACAGGTACTTTATCCCTGTGGGCCATTTGTTCTTAACAGTAAAATAGAAGAGAAATTATCTTCCCCACTGGATGAGGCCCTTTCCGAGCTCCCTTTCTACCCCTACTCCTGCTTCCAGTGTTCTCCTTCCACTTTGGAGCCTAGATTTCCTTGACAGTACATTTAGTTCTGATCCTGCTTGTAGGGTACAACTGGTAAACCCAGCTGGGCTATGGTCTAGTGCGGTCTGAATACCACTGCGATGAGAAACAGCGCAAGGCCATTGGTGTAAAGGGTGCTGAGGACTTCCACCTGCACTTATAGTTGAAGCTCTAACTGAAACAGGTGCTCTTATGGATGGCATGAAACCTGCATGTAACTGCATTTTCCTTGTCTAGATTACTTTTGTGGCCACTATTGTGAAACAAATGGTGAAGGGGCTTTCAGCTTCATTTCGGCTGCTAAGTCCCAGCCAAGCAGTTCTATTGTACCAGCAGTTTTATATCCTGAAGAGCTGCCTACAGTACAGCAAGACCTTAGCTGAGCATATTAGGAATGACTACAGAGAAGAATTCAGGTAAGAAAAGTCTGAATTTAATCTTTAGTAAAATCCACTCATTTCTGATTTTCATGCAAAACTGCAAGTTGCCCAGTAGTAGTTAAGTGACAGTGGGAAATTCTACTTTTTAACATATTTCACTTTGATTTATATGCAGTAAAGTAGGATTTGGAGGAGTGCTAAGAACTACTGCCATTTGAAGTACTGGTAGGTCAGAAAAAACTAGTGAAACATCAAACTCTTTTAATAACTGTTTCTCAGTCATTGGCTTTATTGCCTCCAGCATCTCATTGAAGTAGTAACAATTTTAACATGCTGCGAGTAATCAAGATTAACAAACCCTACTGAAGGGGTAATAAACTATAGATTGTGAATTCAAAGGCGTCTTTGGAAAGAAAAAAGCAATTGATAAAAGAGAAACAATGAATTATTATTATTTGTTTCCTTTTCACCTTTCTTAACTCTTAGTAACCAAGCAGTGAGACAGAGCAGTAGCCAGCCTTGGTCTTGTCAGCAAGCCTCTGCTGCATCTTAGGGATTCCTATTTCTATTTATAGGTTGGCGAAGCTAAGCGTGCTTTATGGTACAGCCCTGCATGAGCACTTATCAAGGAAAAAAACCTAGGCTACGTTTGACATAACATGAGAAGGGTGCAGCAGGCATAGCTTTGCTACCAGTTTAGATGGAGACTTCAAAGGATGTGGAGGCATACATGATAGACTTAGATTTGCTTTTTGGAAAATTTCAGCCCTATTTTTGGACCCTATTTTTCTTCCATGTGGTTTTACACCATAAGTTCCATTCTGGCTTCTATAAAAAGATATTGTTTGGCCCACTATGAGTTGCTGCACACAATTCAAGTTTTTCCACACTTTTGTTTTTTGAGGTACAATTCATACAGCATGAAATTCACCATTTTAAATATTTTAAAGCATGCAGTTTAGTGGCTTTTAACACATCACAGTTTTGCACAACTATCACCACCATCTAATTGCAGGACTTTTTCGTCACCCGGAAAGAAACCCGCACCCGTTAAGTAGGTGCACCATCTTCTCCCCTCCCCCCAGCCCCTGGCAGCCACTAATCTACTTTCCATCTTTGTGGATTTGCTGCTTCTGGACAGTTCGTATAAATGGAATCATATAGTATATGACCTTTTTTGTGTGACTTCTTTCACTTTGCATATTTTCAAGCTTCATCCATACGATACATGTAGCATGTATCGCACAACCTAATTTTTTTTTTTTTAGGTTTTAAGACACTTTATTTATTTTATTTATTTATTTTATTTTATTTTTTTGAGAGGGCATCTCTCATATTTATTGATCAAATGGTTGTTAACAACAATAAAATTCTGTATAGGGGACTCAATGCACAATCATTAATCAACCCCAAGCCTAGTTCTCAACAGTCTCTAATCTTCTGAAGCATAACGAACAAGTTCTTACATGGTGAACAAATTCTTACATAGTGAATAAGTTCTTACATGGTGAACAGTGCAAGGGCAGTCATCACAGAAACTTTCAGTTTTGATCATGCATTATGAACTATAAACAATCAGGTCAAATATGAATATTCGTTTGATTTTTTATACTTGATTTATATGTGAATCCCACATTTCTCTCTTATTATTATTATTTTTAATAAAATGCTGAAGTAGTAGGTAGATGAAAGATAAAGGTAGAAAACATAGTTTAGTGCTGTAAGAGGGCAAATGTAGATGATCAGGTGTGTGCCTATAGACTAAGTATTAATCCAAGCTAGACAAGGGCAACAAAACCTCCACGGATGCAGAAGATTTCTCTCAAAACAGGGGTGGGTGGGGTTCTGAGCCTCACCTCTGTTGATCCCCAATTTCTCACCTGATGGCGCCCCTGCGACTGTGCCTGTCTTAGGCGCACAACCTAATTTTTAAAAAAGTCATGCACATTTAAAAATCTGAACTGGCAAAATGGTGTCACACTTGTACATGTCATCATAGCAGCCGCCCTCTTAGGGAGATCACGTTTGTTCAGTGTGCCACTATCTTCTCTCTCTTTTCTTACTCTTAATATGTTACTTGTGAGCATTTAGGTTTATGATCTTTGTTTTAAACTAGTGATTTCCGACTTGCTATGCAATAGGATCACAAGTAACTATTAAGAAGTCCTGATATCCAGGTCTCACATGTAGAAATTCTGTTCAGTTTGTCTGATGTGAGGTCTGGCCATTGACATTTAAAAAAAACTCTCCAGGTGATTTCATTGTGCACCCATGATTGAGAACGAATCTTAAGCTATCCAAAGGAATGGCTTAAAGTTTTCTCACTTTTGTGTCTTCCCTGGCTTTTCCTTTCTCCTTTTTCCTGAGGCCTGGGGATGAGCCCTACTATTCCCTCTTGACTTGGCCCTGGTGGTGACCACAGCTTGGCTCTTCCATTCCAACTTGAAGCTCTGTATTGCCTGAGAAAGCAAGAAGCATGAGCCTCAGCTCACAGTGTGGTGGTGAAGTCAGTTCCGTTTCCTCATTAAAGCTTTGATAACTGATGATCATGTCCTTTACTGAAGTAAAGTGCTTCAGTGAGCTGAAAGGCACATGTATCGGAAGTCTTCTAGGTCACAAATGGGGGAGTTGGAGGGCTGAAAATCCTGGCTAAGTCTTGTGAGTTAGACTCCTGCACCCTCCAAAGCTAAGCCAGTGAGTGTGTTCATACTGATGGGACCATGAAAATTCTTGTTTTTAAAGCTATTTTGTTTCTTTTTATGATTTGCAGGTACTTTATTCACATGCCAGCCTTGGAAAAGAAGCTCCCATTGTGTTACCCTATTACCCAGCCTACCACTCAACTTTTTCATGAAGTTCTGAAATTGGTTGAACAGAAACAATATGTGAAACATTAATGAGAGTATACAGTGTTAATCAGGAGTCAACTTAATACTTATGAAAAACACTTTTTGATTTATTTAATATCTGGCTATTGCTGTGCGCTATAGAATATTTTATTTGAATGTTCTGTTTATACCTAAGAAAAGTCTTTAAAGTTTTTTTTTGCCACAAAAAAGGAACTGTTTAAATTCACTGATATATATAAAGTGATGCAAAAAATTAGTGTTTCTCTAAAAAAACGGTTCTAAAGACATAAAAATCTATGCAGGAAACAACTAGAGAGCCAATGTAGAAAGTGCAACCTGATGAGTTTTGTTGGTATAACAACAGTGGATGGTGTGAAGCCAGTGAAATATCCAGAGATAAATTATTGGGTGTACAAATTACAGAGTGATCATTAGAGAAATGCTCAGCAATAGGAGAACACCCTCCTTCCCCACCTGTAAAAATTCTAGTGACATAAGTATTCATGGGAGAATGAGCAATACACTAATTTAATCAATGAAAACCTAACTTTGGTTTTACATTGAGCAACTGAGTTTAGGCTTCTAAGAACTTAGAAACTAGTCCCTTCATTCAACTTCCCATGACTTGAGGGGGAATCAGAGAAAAATCCACCTCCAAAAACATTACATAGCATCTCTAAGCTTCCTTCAAAACAAAGATAGATAACCTATTCCATAGGATGTTAGGAGATTTAAATGAAAAGGTATTGGTAAAGCACAGCATGGTATATGGATTTTTTTTTTCCTTTTTTGTAGTCATCCATCAAGGACTGCAAGTCTTCTCTCTAATCTCGGGGCATAGAGAGGAGCTAAGTGGTGCTTATGAATGTTCTGGGCCTTTAGGTGAGGGATTATTCCCAAGAGCTGGTCAGTCAGAAGAATATGAAAAGATTCTTGGGACAGAGGCAAGCAACACTTCAACTGGAAAATGATGGGTGGCAGGCTGACTACTGGGGAATGATGGAAGCCACAAAATGACAATAAGAGGATCATCTCAGCCCTAAGTTCTGCCTCAGCCTCTGAGATGTGCCCTGGCTCTGGGCTGGTAGCAGTGCAAGCTCTGGAGAGGGTGTGGCATTTCTTTCCCATGTGCCTTCGTGTCCATGTTGCCTCTTCACTCCCACTGTTCTCTTTACCCTGAGAGCATACTTTATCTAATTCCTGGGAGCAAAAACTCTGTCAAAATGTAGATGTAGGAGCTTTCCACATAGGGCTAAGTCAGTAGCTTTTTTAAAAAAATTAATTAATTAATTTTGTTGTCATTAATCTAAAATTACATGAAGAGTATTATGTTTACTAGGGTCCCGCCTTCACCAAATCCCCCCCACATACCCCATTACAGTCACTGTCCATCAGCATAGTAAGATGCTGTAGAATCACTACTTGTCTTCTCTGTGTTGCACAGCCCTCCCCATGCGCCCCCCCCCACATATACATGCTAATTGTAATGTCCCCTTTCTTTTTCCCCACCCTTATCCCTCCCTTCCCTCCCTTTCTCCCCAGTCCCTTTCCCTTTGGTAACTGTTAGTCCATTCTTAGGTTCTATGATTCTGCTGCTGTTTTGTTCCTCCAGGTCTTTCTTTGTTCCTACAGTCTTTGGGTTTGAGGTGAGTCTCTTGTAAGCAGCACAGAGATGGGTCTTCCTTTTTTATCCATTCTATTTTTCTGTGTCTTTTGATTGGTGCATTCAGTCCATTTACATTTAGGGTGATTATTGAAAGATATGTACTTATTGCCATTGCAGGCTTTAGATTCGTGGTTGCCATAGGTTCAAGGTTAGCTTCTTTAGTATCTTACTGTCTAACTTAACTCATTTACTGAGCTATTTTAAACACTGTCTGGTCATTCTTTATTTTTCTCCCTTCTTATTCCTCCTCCTCTGTTCTTTATATGTTGGTTGTTTTATTCTGTGCTCTTTTCTGCTTCCTTTAACTGCTTTTGTGGGTAGTTGATTTTATTTTTTGCCTTTAGTTACTATTTGGTTGGTCTGCTTTCTTTGCTGTGATTTTATTTTCTCTGGTGACATCTATTTAGTCTTAGAAGTGCTCCCATCTAGAGCAGTCCCCCTAAAATACCCTGTAGAGGTGGTTTGTGGGAGGCAAATTCCCTCAACTTTTGCCTGTCTGAAAATTGTTTAATCCTTCCTTCATATTTAAATGATAGTCGGGCTGGATACAGTATTCTTGGTTCAAAGCCCTTCTCTTTCATTGCATTGAATATATCATGCCATTCTCTTCTGGCCTGTAAGGTTTCTGTTGAGAAGTCTGATGATAGCCTGATGGATTTTCCTTTGTAGGTGACCTTTTTTCTCTCTCTGGCTGCCTTTAAAACTCTGTCCTTGTCCTTGATCTTTGCCATTTTAATTATTATGTGCCTTGGTGTTGTCCTCCTTAGGTCCTTTCTGTTGAGAGTTCTGTACACTTCCATGGTCTGATCGATTATTTCCTCCCCCAGTTTGGGGAAGTTTTCAGCAATTATTTCTTCAAATACTCTTTCTATCCCTTTCTCTCTCTCTTCTTCTTCTGGTACCCCTATAATGCGGATATTGTTCCTTTTGGATTGGTCACACAGTTCTCTTAATATTGTTTCATTCCTGGAGATCCTTTTATCTCTCTTTGCGTCAGCTTCTATGCGTTCCTGTTCTCTGGTTTCTATTCCACCAATGGCCTCTTGCATCTTATCCATTCTGTTTATAAATCCTTCCAGAGATTGTTTCATTTCTGTAATCTCCCTCTGGACATGTGTAATCTCCCTCTGGACATCATCCCTTAGCTCTTGCATATTTCTCTGCAGCTCCATCAGCATGGTTATGAGCTTTATTTTTAAGTCTTTTTCAGAAAGACTGGTTAGGTCTATCTCCTCAGGGTTTGCCTCTGTGATCTTGGTCTGTATCAATTTCTTCTGCCTTTTCATGGTGATAGATATATTTGTGGGGAGCTGGCACGTGTGTTGGGTAAGAGAAAGTCCCTTCTTGCCAGTTTGTGGCCTTCTTGCCAGTTTGCCTCTCCTGGGAGAACAGCAGCCTCTCGCGGCTTGTCCTGGGCAGCTGTGTGCAGACAGGGCTTCTGATCTTGCCTGGCCACTATGGAGTTTATTTAGTTCGGCAGTGGCTGTGGGCGTGGCCTGCCTCAGGCTGTTGCTCCAATATGGCAGAGCCACGTCGGAGGGGGAACAGGCGGGAGGCTGTTTATTGCGGTGAGGGACCTCCAAGCTGCGCTGCAGGGGTTCGGGCACCCAGAGTTCCCCAGGATTCGCAACTGCTGGGCTAAGTGTCCCAGGGCGCTTCCGTCCAGCTGTGGGGTCCCTGTCCCTTTAAGACTTTCAAAAAGCACTCGCTTTTCTTTGTCCCAGGGGTGCTGGCTGCGGGGACCCGCTCACAGGTCTTACTGTCCTGTTTCCCTAGTTTCCAGCAACCCACACACGTGCTGTGTCTGCACTCTGGTGCGGATGGCTAGGGCTGGGTGTTCAGCAGTCCTGGGCTCCCTCTCCCTCCCCGCTCCGACTCCTCTCTTCCCACCAGGAGCTGGGGTGGGTGGCACTCGGGTTCCGCCAGGCTGGGGCTTGTATCTTACCCCCTTCATGAGGCGCTGGATTCTCGTGGGTGTGGATGTAGTCTGGCTGTTGTCCTGTGTCTTCTGGTCTCTCTTTTAGGATTAGTTGTATTTGTTGTATTTTCAAAAATATATATGGTTTTGGGAGGAGATTTCCACTGCTCTGCTCACGCCACCATCTTGGTTCTCTCTCTGGTCAGTAGCTGTTTTGAAAGCTAATGTTTGAATATTTGTCATCTTGATTTACTTATGACATGTGTATGCATTTGTACACTTTGGGACTAGGAAGAATTAATACTCCAGAATTAATACTTTGAAGGGTTGTCCTGTCACAATTCTTTCCTATGGTGTATTTTTTACATTGTTGCAAAAGCCAAGAAAATTACTAAATAATCTATCTCTGTTAGTGATCAGACACATTTAAATGACTAAATATTGACGTCAACCACAGAATAATTATTTTTCAGAAAATCTAACTGTAGAAAAAATTTGAATATAAAAATCACCTACATAACTTTTTAAGAATACAAAAGATCACCAAAAAGGCAAGCATAAATAGCCAGTTTTCAGGCTGAGTTCAATACTGTAGACTCTTTGGCCACCTTTGTAATATAAACATTGCCATTTGCCACTCCCCACCAAGAGTAAAGTCACAGTAATAAGCTCTTTCATTACATGTATACACACACACACACACACACACACACACATAAATTAGGCGTAAGAACATGGGTTTGGGGGCCAAAATGGCTGAGTTTAATCAGAGCTCTGCACTAGTTTTGGACCTTGGGATATTACATAGCATCTTTAAGCTTCAATTAAAACAAAGAGATAAAACCCATCTCAAAGGGAATGTTAGAAGATTTAAATGAAAAGGTATTGGTAAAGCACATAGCATGGTATGCGGCATGTAGTGAGGATTCAGTACATGGTATTTATTATTATTATTAAAATATCAAAGCTGTCTAAGAACTTAGAGATTAGTAGGTACTACCCTTAGTTTTTGGACCAATTTGGGGACTTGCTACTATACTCAGAGACCCCATGATCTATATAGCATTGAAGACAGATTCATTTGATTATTAAGTTGAAAATTCAATTCTGTTAGCAGGAGTGTGATTTAACAGATAAGTGACTATTTTCACACCTCACCACTATGAAGCACTATTGGCTCTACTAGACATTATTACTGCAAGAGGTGTGTGGGCAATATTCTTCCCATGGGTATACAGAAAGCTTTTTATTGTTTTATTTTTGACAGAAAACTTTCTACTTATATAAACTTGTACAGTCTTTGACTTAACTAAGCTAATTACTGTCAAGTAGACATAGCCATTCTGTACTTAAAGTTCCTAATTGATTCACAGGTGGTGTTAGAATAATAAATAAATGAAAAGTTTCTTCATTTCACTGCAATCTAGATAACCTAGAAACTATGTAAAGAGGGGAAAGCTTGAAGTCCCTATAATTGATGACGTATTTTACGTATTTCCATATTGAATCTCACTCACTGGTAGCCACTTTTAATAGAACATAGGAATGCTTGAGAGTTCAATAATAAATATGCTATAAAAAGTACCAATGGAGTGCAGTGGTAAAAGGGAAATGTAGTCATATCATGTGGGAAAACTAGGTAATCATGAGAAACATAAAATAGAACTTTGAGCCCTCCCCCACCTTACAACATACACAAACAATAATTTGAGCTGGACCACAGACCTTACTATAAAATCTAGAATCATAAAGCACCATGTTTATCTTGATAAAACAGAATATTTTTACAACCTTGGACAAGACAAAGGTTTCTTAGGTAGTATAGAAAAGGTACTAGTCATAAAAGAACTACTGAACTGTACTTCACCAAAGCCAAAACTTATGCTCATTTAGATCTTGCAATAAAAATTAAAATACTAAGTGTTGGCAAAGAAAAAAAATTGCTATAAGGCATTTGATAGAAGTAGTCAAAACTTGTGAACTGGTAATATGCTCCAACCTGTGGCATTTTATTTTCTTTCTCTAAGGTTAGAATCACTTGCTTTATATTTAATATATTTGCGGAGTAGAAAGGTTCAGTGATAAATACAGAAGAAAAGCTGGAAATTTCTTGAAGAAATGAATTTGATAGGAAATTCTGAGCGACCTTTAATAGTGTTAACTCACTTTTTAATCTCACTTCTAAAATGCAATACCAGCTTGTAAGGTCCACTTGGATTTGGCTCTCTTAGAGGGGGATACAGTAATGTTTCTCCATCCAGTCAGTTCAAGCACTCTTCTGTTACATATCTGTGTCCTGAATGTGAAGTTTTCTCATTTAAGGGAAGGCAGCATGACTCCTTGACTAGAAATCTGGGTAGTGTAACTTTGTGGCTGAGTCCAGATGCTATGTCAGAAAAACATTGTTTTTACTCCTGCCTGCCTACCTACTTGTCATTAGACTTTTTGCAGCTTGTTTAACTTCTTTCAGAGTTTCCATTTTATCAATGGTGATAAAAAGCCTATCTTATGACTGGTTAGCCAGAGACAGGTAAGATTCCTCAAGGGAGGAACAACCTAAGACAGGCACAGTCGCAGGGGGCCATCAGGTGAGAATTTGGGGATCAACAGAGGTGAGGCTCAGAACCTCACTCCCCCTGCTTTGAGAGAAATCTTCTGCATCCGTGGATGTTTTGCTGCCCTTGTCTAGCCTGGATTAATACTTAGCCCATAGGCACACACCTGCTCATTGATCATCTACATTTGCCCTCTTACAGCACTAAACTATGTTTTCTACCTTTATCTTGCATCTACCTACCACTTCAGCATTTTATTAAAAATAAAAATAATAATAATAATAAAGGGAGAAATGTGGGATCAACATATAAATCAAGTACAAAAATCAAATGAATATTCATATTTGACCTGATTGTTTATGTCATAATGTGTGATCAAAACCGAAAGTTTCTGTGATGAATGGCCTTGTACTGTTCACCATGTAAGAATTTATTCACTATGTAAGAATTCGTTCACCATGTAAGAACTTGTTCGTTATGCTTCAGAAGACTGGAGACTGACGAGAATTAGACTTGAGATGGATTAATGATTGTACATTGAGCATTGACCCCGCTATACTGAATTTTATTGTTGTTAACAACCATTTGATCAATAAATATGAGAGATGCCCTCTCACAAAAAAAAAAGCCTATCTTAGGTTTTTGTGAATACTTATTTATATATATAAACAAATAGTTCTGTGGCCAGTATATACTGGAACAAGCCATATGGCATTGTCAAGTTGAAAACTGTCAATATCTGCAATTTCATATGGATCAAATAAATAAAACCCCTCAATAAATGGTAGCTATTATCCTAACAGAAATACTAACCTGCTTAATGAAGTTATACTTCAAACACATACCACCTATTCTAATTTCCCAGATAGTATAGCACGTTATTATTATTCTTGCACATTTAGACAAACCTTAATTTTTTTTTATTAAGAGAAAGGAATATTATCAGAAAAGTGTACCTACATAGCTGATCATCTGACAACCTGTTAGTCCACTTTTGGGTTCTGTAATTCCGCTGCTGTTTTGTTTCTTCAGTTTTTCCTTTGTTCTTATACTCCTCAGATGAGTGAAATCATTTGGTATTTCTCTTTCTCTGCTTGTCTTATTTCACTGAGCATAATACCCTCCAGCTCCATCCATGTAGCTGCAAATGGTAGGATTTTCCCTCTTCTTATGGTTGAGTAGTATTCCATTGTGTATATGTACCACATCTTCTTTATCCATTCATCTACCGACGGACATTAACATTGTTTCCAATTCTTGGATATTGTAAATAGTGCTGCAATAAACATAGGGGTGCATCTGTCTTTCTCAAACTTGATTGCTGTGTTCTTAGGGTAAATTCCTAGGAGTGGAATTTCTGGGTCAAATGGTAAGTCTGTTCTGAGCATTTTGATGTACCTCCATACTGCTTTCCACAATGGTTGAACTAATTTACATTCCCACCAGCAGTGTAGGAGGGTTCCCCTTTCTCCACAGCCTCGCCAACATTTGATGTTGTTTGTCTTTTGGATGGCAGCCATTCTTACTGGTGTGAGGTGATACCTCATTGTAGTTTTAATTTGCATTTCTCTGATAATTGGCGATGTGGAGCATCTTTTCATGTGTCTGTTGGCCATCTGTATTTCTTTTTTAGAGAACTATCTGTTCAGTTCCTCTGCCCATTTTTTAATTGGGTTATTTGTTTTTTGTTTGTTGAGGCATGTGAGCTCTTTATATATTTTGGACCTCAAGCCTTTATCGGATGTGTCATTTACAAATATATTCTCCCATACTGTAGGGTTCCTTTTTGTTCTATTGATGGTGTCTTTTGCCGTACAGCAGCTTTTCAGCTTAATATAGTCCCACTTGTTCATTTTTGCTGTTGTTTTCCTTGCCCGGGGAGATATGTTCAAGAAGAGGTCACTCATGTTTATGTCTAAGAGGTTTTTGCCTATGTTTTTTTCCAAGAGTTTAATGGTTTCATGACTTACATTCAGGTCTTTGATCCATTTTGAGTTTACTTTTGTATATGGGGTGAGACAATGGTCCAGTTTCATTCTCCTACATGTAGCTGTCCAGTCTTGCCAGCACCATCTGTTGAAGAGACTGTCATTTCGCCATTGTATGTCCATGGTTCCTTTATCAAATATTGGCCATATATGTTTGGGTTAATTTCTGGAGTCTCTAATCTGTTCCAATGGTCTGTGGCTCTGTTCTTGTGCCAGTACCAAATTGTCTTGATTACTATGGCTTTGTAGTAGAGCTTGAAGTTGGGGAGTGAGATCCCCCCTACTTTATTCTTCTTTCTCAGGATTGCTTTGGCTATTCGGGGTCTTTGGTGTTTCCATATGAATTTTTGAATTATTTGTTCCAATTCATTGAAGAATGTTGCTGGTAATTTGAGAGGGATTGCATCAAATCTGTATATTGCTTTGGGCAGGATGGCCATTTTGACGATATTAATTCTTCCTAGCCATGAGCATGGGATGAGTTTCCATTTGTTAGTGTCCCCTTTAATTTCTCTTAAGAGTGACTTGTAGTTTTCAGAGTATAAGTCTTTCACTTCTTTGGTTAGGTTTATTCCTAGGTATTTTATTCTTTTTGATGCAATGGTGAATGGAATTGTTTTCCTGATTTCTCTTTCTATTGGTTCATTGTTAGTGTATAGGAAAGCTACAGATTTCTGTGTGTTAATTTTGTATCCTGCAACTTTGCTGTATTCCGATATCAGTTCTAGTAGTTTTGGAGTGGAGTCTTTAGGGTTTTTTTATGTACAGTATCATATCATCTGCAAATAGTGACAGTTTAACTTCTTCTTTACCAATCTGGATTCCTTGTATTTCTTTGTTTTGTCTGATTGCCGTGGCTAGGACCTCCAGTACTATGTTGAATAACAGTGGGGAGAGTGGGCATCCCTGTCTTGTTCCCGATCTCAGAGGAAATGCTTTCAGCTTCTCGCTGTTCAGTATAATGCTGGCTGCGTGTTTATCATATATGGCCTTTATTATGTTGAGGTACTTGGCCTCTATTCCCATTTTGCTGACAGTTTTTATCATGAATGGATGTTGAAATTTTGTGAAATGCTTTTTCAGCATCTATGGAGATGATCATGTGGTTTTTGTCTTTCTTTTTGTTGATGTGGTGGATGATGTTGATGGATTTTCGAATGTTGTACCATCCTTGCATCCCTGGCATGAACCCCACTTGGTCATGGTGTATGATCCTTTTGATATACTGTTGAATTCTTTTTGCTAGTATTTTATTGAGTATTTTTGCATCTACATTCATCAGGGATATTGGTCTGTAATTTTCTTTTTTGGTGGGGTCTTTGCCTGGTTTTAGTATTAGGGTGATGTTGGCTTCATAGAATGAGTTTGGGAGTATTCCCTCTTCAAGGAGAATGGGTATTATGTCTTCTCTGTGTGTCTGATAAAATTCCCAGGTAAATCCGTCCGGCCCCGGGGTTTTCTTCTTGGGTAGTTTTTTGATTACTGTTTCAATTTCTTTGCTCATAATTGGTTTGTTTAACTTTTGTGTTTCTTCCTTGGTCAGTCTTGGGAGGTTGTATTTTTCTAGGAAGTTGTCCATTTCTTCTAGGTTTTCCATCTTGTTGGCATATAGGTTTTCTTGGTAGTCTTTAATAATTCTTTGTATTTCTGTGGAGTCTGTCGTGATTTTTCCATTCTCATTTCTGATTATGTTGATTTGTGTTGATTCTCTTTTTCTCTTAATAAGTTTGGCTAGAGGCTTATCTATTTTGTTTATTTTCTCAAAGAACGAGCTGTTGGTTTCGTTGATTTTTGCTATTGTTTTATTCTTCTCAATTTTGTTTATTTCTTCTCTGATCTTTATTATGTCCCTCCTTCTGCTGACTTTAGGCCTCATTTGTTCTTCTTTTTCCAGTTTTGATAGTTGTGATGTTAGACTATTCATTTGGGATTGTTCTTCCTTCTTCAAGTGTGCCTGGATCGCTATATACTTTCCTCTTAAGTCTGCTTTTGCTGCGTCCCACAGAAGTTGGGGCTTTGTGTTGTTGTTGTCATTTGTTTCTATATATTCCTTGATCTCTATTTTGATTTGTTCATTGATCCATTGATTATTTAGGAGCATGTTGTTAAGCCTCCATGTGTTTGTGAGCTTGTTTGTTTTCTTTGTAGAATTTATTTCTAGTTTTATACCTTTGTGGTCTGAAAAATTGGTTGGTAGAATTTCAATATTTTGGAATTTACTGAGGCTCTTTTTGTGAACTAGTATGTGGTCTATTCTGGAGAATGTTCCATGTGCACTTGAGAAGAATGTATATCCTGTTGCTTTTGGATGTAGAGTTCTATAGATGCCTATTAGGTCCATCTGTTCTAGCGTGTTGTTCAGTGCCTGTGTGTCCTTACTTATTTTCTGCCCAGTGGATCTATCCTTTGCGGTGAGTGGTGTGTTGAAGTCTCCTAAAATCAATGCATTGCAGTCTATTCCCCTCTTTAGTTCTGTTAGTATTTGTTTCACATATGCTGGTGCTCCTGTGTTGGGTGCATATATATTTAGAATCGTTATACCCTGTTGTTGGACTGAGCCCTTTATCATTATGTAGTGTCCTTGTTTATCTCGTTACTTTCTTTGTTTTGAAGTCTATTTTGTCTGATATTAGTACTGAACCCCTGCTTTCTTCTCGCTGTTGTTTGCCTGAAATGTTTTTCCATCCCTTGACTTTTAGTCTGTGCATGTCGTTGGGTTTGAGGTGAGTTTCTTGTAAGCAGCATATAGATGGGTCTTGCTTTTTTATCCATTCTATTACTCTGTGTCTTTTGATTGGTGCATTAAGTCCATTTACATTTAGGGTGACTATTGAGAGATATGTACTTATTGCCATTTCAGGCTTTAGATTCGTGGTTACCAAAGGTTCAAGGTTACCCTCTTTAGTATCTTACTGCCTAACTTAGCTCGCTTATTGAGCTGTTATATACACTGTCTGGAGATTCTTTTCTTCTCTCCCTTCTTATTCCTCCCCCTCCATTCTTCATATGTTGGGTGTTTTGTTCTGTGCTCTTTTTAGGAGAGTCCCATCTAGAGCAGTCCCTATAAGATGCCCTGTAGAGGTGGTTTGTGGGAAGCAAATTCCCTCAGCTTTTGCTTGTCTGGGAATTGTTTAATCCTCCAGGATCCTTTTATCCTGGAGATCCATCATATTTAAATGATAGTCGTGCTGGATACAGTATCCTTGGTTCAAGGCCCTTCTGTTTCATTGCATTAGATATATCATGCCATTCTCTTCTGGCCTGTAGGGTTTCTGTCGAGAAGTCTGACAATAGCCTGATGGGTTTTCCTTTATAGGTGACCTTTTTCTCTCTAGCTGCCTTTAAAACTCTTTCCTTGTCCTTGATATCCTTGCCATTTTAATTATTATGTGTCTTGGTGTTGTCCTCCTTGGATCCTTTCTGCTGGGGGTTCTGTGTATTTCCGTGGTCTGTTCGATTATTTCCTCCCCCAGTTTGGGGAAGTTTTCAGCAATTATTTTTTCAAAGACACCTTCTATCCCTTTTCCTCTCTCTTCTTCTTCTGGTACCCCTATAATATGGATATTATTCCTTTTGGATCAGTCACATAGTTCTCTTAGTGTTGTTTCATTCCTGGAGATCCTTTTATCTCTCTCTATGTCAGCTTCTATATGTTCCTGTTCTCTGGTTTCTATTCCTTCAATGGCCTCTTGCATCTTATCCATTCTGCTTATAAATCCTTCAAGGGTTTGTTTCACTTCTGTGATCTCCTTCCTGACATCTGTGATCTCCCTCCAGACTTCATCCCTTTGCTCTTGTATTTTTCTCTGCATCTCATCCCATTGTTTTTGCATTTTTCTCTTCATCTCTGTCAGCATGTTCATGATTTTTATTTTGAATTCTTTTTCAGGAAGACTGGTTAGGTCTGTCTCCTTCTCAGGTGTTGTCTCTGTGATCTTTGTCTGCCTGTAGTTTTGCCTTTTCATGGTGATAGAGATAGTTTGCAGAGCTGGTACGAGTGACAGCTGGAAGAGCTTTTCCTTCTTGTTGGTTTGTGGACTTCCTGTCCTGGGAGAACAGCGACCTCTAGTGGCTTGTGATTGGCAGCTGTATGCAGACAGGGCTGCTGCTTCCTGCCCTGTTCCTATGGAGTTTATCTCCGCTGTTGCTGTGGGCGTGGCCTGGCTGGTGCTGCTCCTCCAAAATGGTGGAGCCCCGTTGGAGGGGGAGCGGCCAGGAGGCTATTTATCTCCGTAAGGGACCTCTGTGCTCCCTGCTGCCTAGAGGGTTAGAGTGCCCAGAGATCCCCAGATTCCCTGCCTCTGGGCTAAGTGTCCTGTCCTGCCCCTTTATGACTTCCAAAAAGCACTCTCCAAACCAAAATAACAACAGCAACAACAAAAGAAAAAAAAATTAAGTAAATAATTGAAAAAAAAATACAGGAAAAATGCGCGATTTTCTTTGTCCTCAGTCGCCGGTCTCTGGCACCCGCTCACCAGTCTTGCTGCCCTGTTTCTCTAGTATTGGGGTCCCTGTCCCTTTAAGGCTTCCAAAAAGCACTCGCTAAAAAAAAAAAGCCACTCCCATTTCTTTGTTCTCTGGCATCGTCCTCAGGCACCTGCTCACCAGTCCTGCCGCCCTGTTTCCCTAGTATCCAGGACCCCACGCAGGCACTGTGTCTGCACTCTGGTCGGGACGGCTGGGGCTGGGTGCTCAGCAGTCCTGGGCTCCCTCTCCCTGCTGATGCGTCTCCACCCGCCGGGAGCTGGGGAGAGGGGCACTCGGGACCCACCGGGCCAAGGCTTGTATCTTACCCCCTTCGCCAGGCGCTGGGTTCTCGTAGGTGTGGATGTGGTCTGGATGTTGTCCTGTGTCCTCTGGTCTCTATTTTAGGAAGAGTTGTCTTTGTTATATTTTCATAGATAAATGTGGTTTTGGGAGGAGATTTCTGCTGCTCTACTCACGCCGCCATTTTGGCTCTGCCCTAAACCTTATATTTTTGAGTGTGCATAACGTACTGAAGCATGTTCAAATGGAATTTTGTTTTCTTCCTTGCCTTCCCCGAAAGAAAAAATTTCTCCCTCCACTCTTCTCCTCAGTGAATGGTACTTCATTCTCTCCACTGCTCAAAAAAAAAAAACCTTGAGACACCTCTCTGCTTTCTCCTTTTCTCTTCTTTCTCCAAATGCAACCTATCAGCAGGGCTTAGTAGAAATCCCTTCAAAACATATTTGTAATCTACTGATTTTCCATAATTACTGCTACCACCCTCATCCAAAGCTCCATCATTTACTGCAATGGCCTGTTTAGTTACCCAATTTCACCCTTGACCCCTACAATCCTTTCTCTAAGGTGAGAGTGGAGCGATCTTTTGGACAAGAAAATCAATACGATTTGTGATTTAAAGCCTTGCCCTTGCTTCCAATTACCCAGGAAGTCCTTCGTGTGGCTTCACAGCCCCGCATGACCTGGTCTCTGACTACCTCTGTGATCTAATCCAATTCTCCTCACTCACCGTGTCCCAAACATGTTGGCCTTTGTGGTTTTCCTTCAAATCCCCAAGTTCTTTCAAGAGAAGGAAATATGCCCTACCTAGCAAATGCTTTCCCCCATCTTTAAATGTCACTTCAAAGAGGTCTTTGATCATTCCAAAGTAGCCTCCTGCCCACCTACATGGCATTATGATGGATCTGTTTACCCGCTTATTCTTTGCAAGGTAAGACTTGAAGAAGGTAAGCTCCAAGAGGACCAGGGCCTCATCTATCTTGTTCAATACTATACTCTAACATCTGGAAGAGTGCCTAGCACAAAGTGCCTCTTTTACATTGACTGAAGAGTGTACTAAGGAAATGTGTAGCCTACAGAGAGGAGGATCAACCCTAGTTGCCACTGCACAGCAAGTTCATGTGACACTGCAGGGTAGACCTGTAGAATTGCCCAGCCAATCCATAGAACTGTGAGATGTAATAAAGGGTTGGTTTTTGTTTTCTTTCTAGCTTTACTAAGGTATAAAGGGTTGTTTTAAGCCTCTAAGTTTTGGAGTGGTTTATTATATAGCAATAGGTTAACAAAACAATCAAGATCATTTTCATTTATTTTAAATAAAATTGTATATTATATCAATATTTGGGTGATTCCAAGTTAAATAATTCACCACAATCAGACACTCTAACCAGCTTAGTATTTTACTCTTATGTTCTTCCAGCTTTTTTTTCTACATTGTTAAAATCTTAAGTTTTCCCTTTTGTATCTTTGAATGGATTTGTTAACATTCCACAGAGTTTTTCTAGTCCCATTAAAAAGGGATTTATATCTGTCTAGACATAGCAGAGTCTACATCCTCACAGCTCTTAGCAGGGAGGAGCCCTAGGAAACACACTGACAGTACACGTGTTTACTGTATGTGACATACACCAACTAGACTGAGACTGCTTTTTCCCTAACCCTTCCTGTTCTAGGTGGGTAAAAGGGACTAGAAGGGAAGCCAGACAGCTCTGAGGAGACAGGTCTTTGAAGGCCTATTGGTTATACAGCTGAGGGGGTTCTGGCTTCGGGGTTTTGGTCAAAGGGTTTTCTTTTCTTTCCATTCCATTTTTCCTTTCTTGCTGCCTTCTACTTGGAAGGTGACTTTGACCCTGGAGAACCAAGAGGGGCAATGGGTGTGGCAAAAGAAAAGGAAGCAAGATTAATACTTGCCTTCAGATCCTGAAAGAAGCAAAGAGGACCTTTAAGTTTTCTTTTAGATGGTTCACTCCTTTGAAGGCCCAAGGAAGGGTGTGGGGTCCAGGGCAGAAGCTGTGCCTATAAATGCTGGATTTTACTAAAGCACTCATGGCCTTCCCTGTCTGTCCACTTCTGGTGGTGAAGGGGACAGAGAGTTAGTTGGGTGTTACTGACCGTAGATATGGTGATTTGTTTGTTTTGCCAGCAAGGAGGGAGAGAAGGGCATAGATTAAGTGACAGAGAGCCACTATGGGTTTCTGTGGGTTATCCTGCAATATCTAACATTATTTATAACATTGTTTCTACAGGGAAATTATTCTGTCTTCTGCACAACTGACCTACAAATGAATTTGGGAAAGAAACCTCATTTGTAAAGGGAGTAGAGTATTTTACTTTTATCGGCAACTATATATAACCACCAGAGGTCAGAGTTGATTAGGAAGACAGAATAAGAGCGAAACTGCTCTAACCAGGCACACTGTTCTAAAATTCCTGCAGACCTTCAAATTTAAATGTTTTTTGTTGCCATGCTTCTTTAATATGTACTAACATGAATCTGGGAGTGAGGAAGCTCCTTATGACCTTACAGAATCAACACAAATTTGTAATTTAAAAATTTATAAAATTAAATGCAAAATAATTTCATTGAATGCATGATGTTTTACTGAAACTCCATCGCATGCAAAATGAATATGGTGGAAAGTAACATGCTGAGTTCAGTATCCTTCTTTCAGCGAGTTTCATTCAGAACTACTACATGACTTACTTTACAGGCCATGCTGACCTTTGACTTTTGCTTGGCTTGAACATTTCACTATGAGAAGTTTGCTTCTGTTCTCCTTTAGGCCAGGGACAATTAAAATCCTCCCACTTAGGGACAAACAATGGATCAATACAAACAGTGCAAATACAGGCATTTCACTGAAATGAAAACAAAACTTTAAATTCTCTTAGAAACCCCACAGATTTTCCAAGCTGAAATCTACTATCTAATTTGAGAGGCTCTGATAAGGGGCTCAAAATGCTTCGGTATAGTGACTTAATATCATGGTTTCCCTGGGTGGTTTATGCCTTTTTCCCCCTAGAGCCACGTTTCACTTTCAACAGCATCCTCATCTGGATGATAAAGTGTAAGGTCATACACCCTGGTTGTAAGCCAGTCCTGGTGTGACCTGTGCCTTAGCAGTAGGGGTTAGGAAACAGAAGTTAAAACCATTTACATTAGTTTCATAGGCTTCTCTCATAAGCATATCTGGCCCAAATTGAGTGAAGCTTTGGGAGTTAAACCAAACTTCAGACATGTTCTGATCTCCTTTTGTGACTCAGAGGCCTCAGGGTTCTCCTATCTCCCCACACTCCCAAAACACTACCTCAAAACACAGGCTATAAGAAAGGAAATGAAGTGAAAGATTTCACCACAATTATAATCCTCTAATATCTGAGCACATATAAAGCATTTTAGGGTAGGAGCAATGCAACTTCTGAAAGGGTTACGTTTGCTCAGAACAGCTGGAAGATAGGACAGCAGCTCTGTGACTATGACATAGTTTGGCTGATACTGTGCTTTGGGCTTGCTGCACAACAAAATGATGCCTCACACCAAGGACCAAGACCAGATTCAGTGACCAGCGTGACTTCAGATGGGTCATTGTTAATGGTAGTGAAAAGATGACACAAAACAGTGATTTTCAAGGAGACTGAGAGAGATTTCTCTAAAAAAACACAAAGTGTTCTGAGAGAATATGTGTGTGTGTGTGTATCTATTGCACCAGATCCAAGAACCAAAGTGACCCACAAACAAATTTGCTGAGATTGGTTTGTTGAAGTGATACCAGTGAGAACAGTCTGACAACCTTGAGACCTTAATCCTTCAGAAGAGGACTATTATTAGCATTATTTCATATTTATCAAGCCCCATCTAGGCAGCTTGTCATATGGACAGGGAAGGGAGGGAGTGAAAAGCACCATCTGTCCTCGGCAGGGACACTCAGTGTGGGGAAATGTCTTCAGAGGTCTGTCAGGAAGTTGAGGAAGTTCCATTATGATTTTCAAGGATCTTGCCAAACCAGAGAGAAAGCAATTCAATTCAATAAACATCTATTCTGAGTTAGCATATACAAAATCATGATTGTGTCCCTAATAAGTTAACTTTCCTGAACTAAATTACTTAAGTACAATCTTTGAAATTTTTGCCCTACGTATTTTTACTCAATATTTTTCTAACATCATTTACTCAATTTTTGAATATCTCTACCTACTTTAGCCATGTCCTAAAGAATATCTGAGAAATCATAGAGTTGATGTTCTAGATGCTTATTTTTAAATATTTGTGTATACATATTTCTAATGTACATTTTTTAATAAACACAATTTAAAAATGTTTAAATGTCTTTTCCTTGGATTATCTAAAATAATCTTTGTACCACTCTACGGTAATAATAATAGTAAGGAACACGCAAATAAATTGTCTTAAAAGGGAAGAATAGGTCAGATATAGGAGGTACAAAGAAAGTATTACAGGAAATCATAATAAGAAGAGTTTAACTCTGATTGAGTGGGCATCAAGGAGGCCCACTTAAAAGATTTTGTATTTGAGAAGGTTTTAAAAATCTCTAAGTCTGTAATATTTTTTAATAACCAAAGAACATGGCAAAATGATATTTGACAAAGCTTGGTGATGAGTGCACAGATACTCCTATTTTATTCTCTTCTCTGATGCCTAAAATATTTCGTGATAACAATAATAAAGTGTGTCCAGGATTTGGAGAAGAGAAAAGCATTCCAAGCAGAAGAGCGAGAGTGGAAGTACAAAATTCTGAAATTCAGGCTGCTTCTACTGAAGATGAGATGGAAAATTAAGATGCAGTTAGATCACATAGGACCCTGGCTAAGAGGTGTGCAGATATAGGAAACCCTTCAGGTTTCTGATGAACAATATATAATCAGAGCAGCAGAACAGATATAGAACTCTGAGAAAAACTTGTAAGATTGGGAGAGCCTAGAATTGGAAGTATTTATAATAATGATTTGAGTGAAAGTATAGTGATTTACCTAAGCATAACATCCTAATTTGCTCCCTTGTTTCGCCTGCTGCGTTCTCTTTTTATTTTTAAAAAATCCATTTCTAGTGGGCAGTCATATTTCCTCCTTTTTACCCCAGATCCAATTATACTGCAGACGAGGGGTTGGTAAACATTTTCTATAAATAGCCAGATAGTAAATATTTTAGGCTTTGCAGGTGAAACGGTCTCTACTGCAACTATTCAACTCTGTTGGAGCAAGAAAAGAGGCCAAAGACACTACATAATGAATGGGTATGGCTGTACTCCAGTAAAATGTTATTTATAGACTGAAATTTAAATTTCAGATAATTTCATATATCACGAAGTACCTTTAAAATTTTCCCAACATTTAAAATAAGTAAAAAGTATTCTTAGTTTTTAGGCTGTGTAAAAATAGGCTGCAATTAGAGAAATTCAAAACAAAACCACAATGAGATACAATTTCTTACCCTTTAGATGTCTATGTTGAACAGAAAACTGTAGGCTCAGCATGGAGTCACTTCTGCTAGGCCAAGTCACCAAACTAGGACTTTATACTTCATGTATTCGTAGTTTCAACCTCCCCGGAAATATAACAAGTCAGGAATATTCTGGTCATCACCAATGGGCTAATCTGTCATATGTACCCTCTCCATCCCCCAAAGGAATGTGATCTCACCTAAAAGAATCCCTTTTCTATTTCTGTCTTAATTGTCTTGCCTCTAAAAACCTCTCCCTTTCTGTAGCACTTTTGGAGCGTCTTTTACTTGCTAGATAGCACGCTGACTGAGTCATAGATCACCTAATCAAGTCAATTAGATCTTCCAATTTACTTGGTTGAATTTTTTTTAACAGCTATAATAAAAAAGATGGTTAATAACAAGTGTTGGCAAGAATATAGAGAAATTGGGACCCTCATACATTACTGTGGGAATGGAAAATATCACAGCAGCCTTGGAAAACAGTTTGGCAATTCCTCAAACAGACAGAGTTACCATATGATCCAGCCATTATACTCCTAGGTATATGCCCAAGATAAATGAAAACATATGTCCACAAAATATTGTACACCAGTGTTCATGGCAGTATTACTTGTAATAACCAAAATGTGGAAATATTCATACAATGGATTACTGAAGATAAAGTGAAGCATTAATGATCTACAACATGAATGAATCCTGAAAATAGGCTAAGTAAAAGAAACCAGTGACAAAAGACAACATACTGTATGATTCTAGTTATATGAATTGTCCAGAATAAGCAAATCTATAGAGAAAAAAAGTTGATTTGTAGTTACCTAGGGCTGGGTGGTGTGTGGGGACAGAGCAGTGCCTGCCCAGGGGTGTGGGGATTTTAGCAGTGTGATGAAAATATTATAAAATTGATTGTGGTGATGGTAGTACAACTCAGTAAATACAGGTTCCTGACAACTGTAATAAGGCTGTATCACAAAGAAGTGAGCCAGATGAGTTTTTTGGTTTTCATATAAATGTTTACAATGTACTATAGCATAGTATAGTCCATACCATAATCTACTAAGTGCGCAATAGCATTATATCGAAAAAAACAAGAAAATATCTTATTGCTAAAAAATTATAGAGGGTGGAGCCAGGATGGCGGTGTGAGTAGAGCAGTGGAACTCTCCTCCCAAAAACACATAGAGATATGAAAATATAACAAAGAAAACTCTTCCTAAAATAGAGACCAGAGGACACAGGACAACATCCAGACCACATCCACACCTGCAAGAACCCAGCGCCTTGTGAAAGGGGTAAGATACAAGCCCTGGCCCGGCGGGAACCGAGCACCCATCCCCCCGGCTCCCGGAAGGTGGAAAGAAACCGGAGCGGTTTTTTTTTTTTCTTGGCGAGTGCTTTTTGGAAGCCTTAAAGAGACAGGGATCCCATTGCTAGGGAGGCAGGGCGGCAGGACCGGTGAGCGGGTGCCTGGGACCGGTGCCTGAGGACAAAGATTATTGGGCATTTTTCCCTACTGGACCTGTGGGGGTGTGCCTGAAACCGGCGCCTGAGGACGGAGGAAATTGCGCATTCCCCCCCCCCCCTTTTTTTTTCTCTTTTTGGTGAGTGCTTTTTGGAAGCCTTAAAGGGACAGGGACCCCGTTGCTAGGGAGGCAGGGCGGTGGGACCAGTGAGTGGGTGCCTGGGACCGGCGCCTGAGGACAAAGATTATCGCGCATTTTTCCCTATGGGACCTGTGGGCGGGTGCCTGAGACCGGCGCCTGAGGACGGAGGAAATCGCGCGTTTTTCCCCCCTTTTTTTTTTCTCTTTTTGGCAAGTGCTTTGTGGAAGACTTAAAGGGACAGGGACCCTGGTACTAGGTAGGCAGAGCAGCAGGACCGGTGAGCGGGTGCCTGGGACCGGCGCCTGAGGACGAAGAATATCGCGCGTTTTTCCCTGCGGGACCGGTGAGCGGGTGCCTGAGACTGGCGCCTGAGGACAGAGGAAATCGCACGTTTCCCCCCCCTTTTTTTTTCTCTTTTTGGCGAGTGCTTTTTGGAAGCCTTAAAGGGACAGGGACCCCAGTGCTAGGGAGGCAAAGCAGCAGGACCGGTGAGTGGGTGCCAGGGACGGGCGCCTGAAGACAAGGAATATCGCGCGTTTTTCCCTGCGGGACCAGTAGGCAGGTGCTTTTTGGAAGCCTTGAAGGGACAGGGACCCCGGTGCTAGGGAGGCAGGGCAGCAGGACCAGTGAGCGGGTGCCTGGGACCGGCGACTGAGGAAAAAAAAAATCGCGTGTTTTTTCCTTTTTTTTTTTCTTTTTTTTTCTATTCCCTCTCTCATTGTTGCTGTTGCTGTTTTGGTTTGGAGAGTGCCTTTTGGAAGTCTTAAAGGGGCAGGACAGGACACTTAGACCAGAGGCAGGGAATCTGGGGATCTCTGGGTACTCTAACCCCCTGGGCAACAGGGAGCACAGAGGTCCCCTACGGAGATAAATAGCCTCCTGGCCGCTCCCCCTCCAAAGGGGTTCCACCACTTTGGAGGAACAGCCCCAGCCAGACCACGCCCACAGCAACAGCGGAGATAAACTCCATAGCAAATGGGCAGGTAGCAGAAGCCCTGCCTGCCCACAGCTGACAAGCATAAGCCACTAGAGGTCGCTATTCTCCCAGGAGGGGAAGGCCACAAACCAACAAGAAGGAAAGCTCTTCCAGCGGTCACTTGTACCAGCTCTGCAAACTATCTCTATCACCATGAAAAGGCAAAACTACAGGCAGACAAAGATCACAGAGACAACACCTGAGAAGGAGACAGACCTAACCAGTCGTCCTGAAAAAGAATTCAAAATAAAAATCATGAACATGCTGACAGAGATGCAGAGAAAAATGCAAGAGCAATGGGATGAAGTCCGGAGGGACATCACAGATGTCAGGAAGGAGATCACAGAAGTGAAACAATCCCTGGAAGGATTTATAAGCAAAATGGATAAGATGCAAGAGGCCATTGAAGGAATAGAAGCTGACATAGAGAGAGATAAAAGGATCTCCAGGAATGAAACAACACTAAGAGAACTATGTGACCAAGCCAAAAGGAATAATATTCGTATTATAGGGATACCAGAAGAAGAAGAAAGAGGAAAAGGGATAGAAAGTCTCTTTGAAGATATAATTCCTGAAAACTTCCCCAAACTGGGGGAGGACATAATCGAACAGACCGTGGAATTACACAGAACCCCCAACAGAAAGGATCCAAGGAGGACAACACCAAGACACATAGTAATTAAAATGGCAAGGATCAAGGACAAGGAAAGAGTTTTAAAGGCAGCTAGAGAGAAAAAGGTCACCTATAAAGGAAAACCCATCAGGCTAACATCAGACTTCTCGACAGAAACCCTACAGGCCAGAAGAGAACAGCATGATATACTTACTGCAATGAAACAGAAGGGCCTTGAACCAAGGATAGTGTATCCAGCATTACTATCATTTAAATATGATGGTGGGATTAAACAATTCCCAGACAAGCAAAAGCTGAGGGATTTTGCTTCCCACAAACCACCTCTACAGGGCATCCTACAGGGACTGCTCTAGATGGGAGCACTCCTAAAAAGAGCACAGAACAAAACACACAACATATGAAGAAGGGAGGAGGAGGAATAAGAAGGGAGAGAAGAAAAGAATCTCCAGACAGTATATATAACAGCTCAATAAGCGAGCTAAGTTAGGCAGTAAGATACTAAAGAGGGTAACCTTGAACCTTTGGTAACCACGAATCTAAAGCCTGCAATGGCAATAAGTACATATCTCTCAATAGTCACCCTAAATGTAAATGGACTTAATGCACCAATCAAAAGACACAGAGTAATAGAATGGATAAAAAAGCAAGACCCATCTATATGCTGCTTACAAGAAACTCACCTTAAACCCAAACACAAGCATAGACTAAAAGTCAAGGGATGGAAAAACATATTTCAGGCAAACAACAGTGAGAAGAAAGCAGGGGTTGCAGTACTAATATCAGACAAAATAGACTTCAAAACAAAGAAAGTAACAAGAGATAAAGAAGGACACTACATAATGATAAAGGGCTCAGTCCAACAAGAGGATATAACCATTCTAAATATATATGCACCCAATACAGGAGCACCAGCATATGTGAAGCAAATACTAACAGAACTAAAGAGGGAAATAGACAGCAATGCATTCATTTTAGGAGACTTCAACACACCACTCACCCCAAAGGATAGATCCATCGGGCAGAAAATAAGTAAGGACACACAGGCACTGAACAACACACTAGAACAGACGGACCTAATAGACATCTATAGAACTCTATATCCAAAAGCAACAGGATATACATTCTTCTCAAGTGCACACGGAACATTCTCCAGAATAGACCACATACTAGCTCACAAAAGGAGCCTCAGTAAATTCCAAAATACTGAAATTCTACCAACCAATTTTTCAGACCACAAAGGTATAAAACTAGAAATAAATTCTACAAAGAAAACAAAAAGGCTCACAAACACATGGAGGCTTAACAACATGCTACTAAATAATCAATGGATCAATGAACAAATCAAAATAGAGATCAAGGAATATATAGAAACAAATGACAACAACAACACTAAGCCCCAACTTTTGTGGGACGCAGCAAAAGCAGTCTTAAGAGGAAAGTATATAGCAATCCAGGCACACTTAAAAGAAGGAAGAACAATCCCAAATGAATAGTCTAACATCACAATTATCGAAACTGGAAAAAGAAGAACAAATGAGGCCTAAAGTCAGCAGAAGGAGGGACATAATAAAGATCAGAGAAGAAATAAACAAAATTGAGAAGAATAAAACAATAGCAAAAATCAACGAAAGCAACAGCTCATTCTTTGAGAAAATAAACAAAATAGATAAGCCTCTAGCCAAACTTATTAAGAGAAAAAGAGAATCAACACAAATCAACATAATCAGAAATGAGAATGGAAAAATTACGACAGACTCCACAGAAATACAAAGAATTATTAAAGACTACTATGAAAACCTATATGCCAACAAGCTGGAAAACCTAGAAGAAATGGACAACTTCCTAGAAAAATACAACCTCCCAAGACTGACCAAGGAAGAAACACAAAAGTTAAACAAACTAAATACGAGCAAAGAAATTGAAACGGTAATCAAAAAACTACCCAAGAACAAAACCCCGGGGCCGGACGGATTTACCTCGGAATTTTATCAGACACACAGAGAAGACATAATACCCATTCTCCTTAAAGTGTTCCAAAAAATAGAAGAAGAGGGAATACTCCCAAACTCATTCTATGAAGCCAACATCACCCTAATACCAAAACCAGGCAAAGACCCCACCAAAAAAGAAAATTACAGACCAATATCCCTGATGAATGTAGATGCAAAAATACTCAATAAAATATTAGCAAACAGAATTCAACAGTATATCAAAAGGATCATACACCATGACCAAGTGGGGTTCATCCCAGGGATGCAAGGATGGTACAACATTCGAAAATCCATCAACATCATCCACCACATCAACAAAAAGAAAGACAAAAACCACAGGATCATCTCCATAGATGCTGAAAAACAATTTGACAAAATTCAACATCCATTCATGATAAAAACTGTCAGCAAAATGGGAATAGAGGCCAAGTACCTCAACATAATAAAGGCCATATATGATAAACCCGCAGCCAGCATTATACTGAACAGCGAGAAGCTGAAAGCATTTCCTCTGAGATCGGGAACCAGACAGGGATGCCCACTCTCCGCACTGTTATTCAACATAGTACTGGAGGTCATAGCCACGGCAATCAGACAAAACAAAGAAATACAAGGAATCCAGATTGGTAAAGAAGAAGTTAAACTGTCACTATTTGCAGATGATATGATACTGTACATAAAAAAACCCTAAAGACTCCACTCCAAAACTACTAGAACTGATATCGGAATACAGCAAAGTTGCAGGATACAAAATTAACACACAGAAATCTGTAGCTTTCCTATACACTAACAATGAACCAATAGAAAGAGAAATCAGGAAAACAATTCCATTCACCATTGCATCAAAAAGAATAAAATACCTAGGAATAAACCTAACCAAAGAAGTGAAAGACTTATACTCTGAAAACTACAAGTCACTCTTAAGAGAAATTAAAGGGGACACTAACAAATGGAAACTCATCCCATGCTCATGGCTAGGAAGAATTAATATCGTCAAAATGGCCATCCTGCCCAAAGCAATATACAGATTTGATGCAATCCCTCTCAAATTACCAGCAACATTCTTCAATGAATTGGAACAAATAATTCAAAAATTCATATGGAAACACCAAAGACCCCGAATAGCCAAAGCAATCCTGAGAAAGAAGAATAAAGTAGGGGGGATCTCACTCCCCAACTTCAAGCTCTACTACAAAGCCATAGTAATCAAGACAATTTGGTACTGGCACAAGAACAGAGCCACAGACCATTGGAACAGATTAGAGACTCCAGAAATTAACCCAAACATATATGGTCAATTAATATTTGATAAAGGAGCCATGGACATACAATGGCAAAATGACAGTCTCTTCAACAGATGATGTTGGCAAAACTGGACAGCTACGTGTAGGAGAATGAAACTGGACCATTGTCTAACTCCATATACAAAGGTAAACTCAAAAAGGATCAAAGACCTGAATATAAGTCATGAAACCATTAAACTCTTGGAAAAAAACATAGGCAAAAACCTCTTAGACATAAACATGAGTGACCTCTTCTTGAACATATCTCCCCGGGCAAGGAAAACCACAGCAAAAATGAGCAAGTGGGACTACATTAAGCTGAAAAGCTTCTGTACAGCGAAAGACACCATCAATCGAACAAAAAGGAACCCTGCAGTATGGGAGAATATATTTGAAAATGACAGATCCGATAAAGGCTTGACGTCCAGAATATATAAAGAGCTCACACGCCTCAACAAACAAAAAACAAATAACCCAATTAAAAAATGGGCAGAGGAACTGAACAGATAGTTCTCTAAAAAAGAAATACAGATGGCCAACAGACACATGAAAAGATGCTCCACATCGCTAATTATCAGAGAAATGCAAATTAAAACTACAATGAGGTATCACCTCACACCAGTAAGGATAGCTGCCATCCAAAAGACAAACAACAACAAATATTGGCGAGGCTGTGGAGAAAGGGGAACCCTCCTACACTGCTGGTGGGAATGTAAATTAGTTCAACCATTGTGGAAAGCAGTTTGGAGGTTCATCAAAATGCTCAAAACAGACCTACCATTTGACCCAGGAATTCCACTCCTAGGAATTTACCCTAAGAACGCAGCAATCAATTTTGAGAAAGACAGATGCACTCCTATGTTTATCGCAGCACTATTTACAATAGCCAAGAATTGGAAGCAACCTAAATGTCCATAGGTAGATGAATGGATAAAGAAGATGTGGTACATATACACAATGGAATACTATTCAGCCATAAGAAGTGGAAAAATACAACCATTTGCAGCTACATGGATGGAGCTGGAGAGTATTATGCTCAGTGAAATAAGCCAAGCGGAGAAAGAGAAATACCAAATGATTTCACTCATCTGAGGAGTATAGGAACAAAGGAAAAACTGAAGGAACAAAACAGCAGCGGAATTACAGAACCCAAAAATGGACTAACAGGTACCAAAGGGAAAGGAAGTGGGGAGGATGGGTGGGCAGGGAGGGATAAGGGGGGGAAGAAGAAGGGGGTATTAAGATTAGCATGCATGGGGGGGAGGGAGAAAGGGGAGGTTGGGCTGCACAACACAGAGAGGACAAGTAGTGACTCTACAACATTTTGCTAAGCGGATGGACAGTAACCGTAATGTGGTTGTTAGGGGAGACCTGATATAGGGGAGAGCATAGTAAACATAGTACTCTTCATGTAAGTGTAGATTAAAGATAAAAAAAAAAAAGAAAGAAAGAAAGAAAGAAAAGGGGGATTACTCCTTGATTGGATAAAACTATTGGTAAATCAAAGATCAACGCATGCTTTAAATATCCTTAATGTTGATCACTTAAAGGGTGTCAGATGATCAGCTATGGAGGTACTCTTTTCTGATAATATTCCTTTCTCTTAATAAAAAGAAAAAAAAAGGAAGTCCCTGTGTGCTGACCTCCAATGAGTTCTGCACAGTGGTATAGAGGGCATGTCAAAGTGTGGGCAAAGGGTCTCTTTGTTTCTATTCAGAAGATCAAGGCCTATCTTGGATACCCAGAAAATGAACTAAGATACGATATGAGGAGGAGCTTCCGTCATCAGCACTCTCTGGAGGACTTGTGCCAGGGGGATCTTCATCAAAATGCCTCCACAAGGATCTGCCGATGGTGCGGTTGTGTCTGCATCCACCCCACCGTTTCCTGGACTTGCCATTGGAATGAGGAGGGAGATGTCTAGGCTGACATGTGCATACAGTGAGACAATGAATTTGACCAGATCTGTACTGTTGGAACTCAACCAGGAGTTGGGAGAGGGGCAAGTTGAAGCACTCCAAAATCTTATGACTATAGACTATCTACGGTTAAAAGAACATATGGGATGTGAACAGATCCCAGAAATGGGCTGCTTTAATTTGTCTGATTTTTCTCAGACTGTTCAAGTACAGTAGGACAATATCCATCATATCATAGACAAATTTTCACAAATGCCTAGGGTGCCTAAATGGTTTTCTTGGCTTCACTGGAGATGGATGGTAATTATAGATTTGCTTTGTTTAACCTTTACATACTTAAGGTACTCTACAAGAAGATATGTCAAAGAAATAATCAATCCTCCCATGTTTTCTTCCATATGCTACCTCTATAGCTTTTCTTCTTCCTTCCTAATTACAACCCTTAAATAGAATTCGTGCCTCATATCGAATTTACCGAGTATCATAATTCCTCCAGGTGGTAAAGATACCTCGAGAGAAGTGCTGGGCATAGAAGCCACAGGGCATAAATCTGCAAAGAAGTAAAAAGCTAAGCTTTTCAAACCATATGGCTTCTCTCTCACTTACCAACTTTACATTTCCCTGTATGGCCCCGGAAGATGACTGGTTAGCCAGAGATGGGTAAGATTCCTCAAGGGAGGAACAACCTAAGACAGGCACAGTCGCAGGGGGGCCATCAGGTGAGAAATTGGGGATCAACAGAGGTGAGGCTCAGAACCTCATCCCCCCTGCTTTGAGAGAAATCTGCATCCGTGGATGTTTTGCTGCCCTTGCCTAGCTTGGATTAATACTTAGTCCATAGGCACACACCTGATCATCTACATTTGCCCTCTTACAGCACTAAACTATGTTTTCTACCTTTATCTTGCATCTACCTACCACTTCAGCATTTTATTAAAAATAAAAATAATAATAATAATAAAGGGAGAAATGTGGGATCAACATATAAATCAAGTATAAAAATCAAACGAATATTCATATTTGACCTGATTGTTTATAGTTCATAATGCGTGATCAAAACCAAATGTTTCTGTGATAAATGCCCTTGTACTGTTCACCATGTAAGAATTTATTCACTATGTAAGAATTCGTTCACCATGTAAGAACTTGTTCATTATGCTTCAGAAGATTGGAGACTGACGAGAATTAGGTTGAGATGGATTAATGATTGTACATTGAGCATTGACCCCTCTATACAGAATTTTATTGTTGTTAACAACCATTTGATCAATAAATTTTTGAGAGATGCCCTCTCAAAAAAAAATAAAATAAAAAATAAAAATAAAATAAAAAAAAGAAATTATAACCATCATCCGAGCTTTCAGCAAGTCATAATCCTTTTGCTGATGGAGGGTCTTGCCTTGATGCTGATGGCTACTGACTGACAAGAGTGGTGGTTGATGAAGGCTAGGGTAAAATAAGATAACAATGAGGTTTGCTGCATTGGTTGACTCTTCCTTTCCTGAACGATTTCCCTGTAGTATGTGATGCTGTTTGATAGCATTTTACCCACAGTAGAGCTTCTTTGAAAATTAGAGTCAGTCCTCTCATATCAGGCTGCTGCTTTGTCCAGTAAGTGTAAATCCTTTGTTGTCATTTTGACAATCTTAGCATCTTCACCTTGAATAGATTCCATCTCAAGAAACCACTTTTTCTGGCCCTACATGGGAAGCAACTCCTCACCTGCTGAGGGTTGAACCTGAGACTGCCGCAGTTCAGGGACCTTCAGACTCTACTTCTAATTCTGGTTCTCTGGCACCACCACATCTGCAGTTACTTCCTCCGCTGAAGTTTTGAACCCCTCAAAGTCATCCATGAGAGTTGAAATTAACTTCTTCCAAACCCCTGTTAATGTTGATATTTTGATCATTTCCTGAGAATGTTCTTAATGGCATCTAGAATGTTGAATCCTTTCCAGATTTTCAATGGACTTTGCCGGAGTACACCAGAGGAATCACTACATATGGCACCTATAGTCTTAAGAGTATTCCTTCAATAATAAGAACTGAAAGTTCCTTGATTCATGGGCTTCAGAATGGATGTTATGTTAGCAGACATGAAAACATTAATTCCATTGCACAGCTCCATTAGAGCTTTTGGGTGACTAGATACATGCTCAATGAGCAGTAATAGTTTGAAAGGAATTCTTTTTTTTCCCTGAGAAGTAGGTCTCAACTGCGGCCTTAAAATATTCAGTAAACCATGTTGGAAACAGATGTGCTGTCCTTCAGGCTTTGTTCCATTTATAGAGCAAAGGCAGAATAGATTTACCATAATTTCTAGGCACCCTAGGATTTTTGGGATGGTAAATGAGCATTGGCTTTAACTCAGAGTCAGCAGCTATATTAACCCCAATAAAGAGTCAGCGTGTCCTTTGAAGCTTTAAAGCCAGGCATTGACTTCTCCTCTCTAGCTATGAAAGTCCTAGACAGCATCTTCTTGCAACAGAAGCCTATTTCATCTATACTGAGATTCTGTTATTTAGTCTAGCCACCTTCATTAATTATCTTAGCTGGATCTCCTGGATAACTTGCTGCAGTCTCTCCATCATCACTTGCTGCTTCACCTTGTACTTTTATGTTACAGAGACAGCTTTTTTCTTTAAACATCATGAACCAATCTTTACTAGCTTCAAACTTTTCCTCTGTAGCTTCCTCGCCAATCTCAGCCTTCCTAGTATTGAGAAATTAGGGCTTTGTTCTGGATTAGGCTTTGTTTTAAGGGAATGTTGTGGCTGGTTTGATCTAGACCACTAAAATGTTCTCCATATGAGCAATAGGGCTGTTTCGCTCTCTTATCATTTTTGTGTTCACTAAAATAGCACTTTCAGTTTCCTTCAAGGACTTTCCCTTTGCACTCACAACTTCACAAACTGGAGCAAGAGGACCAGCCTCTGGCCTATCTCAGCTTTCAACATGCCTTCTTCACTAAGTTTAATCTTTTCTAGCTTTTGATTTAAAGTGAGAGATGTGTGACTCTTCCTTTCACTTGAACACTTAGAGGACACTGTAGGGTTATTATTGACCTAATTTCAATATTTTTATGCCTCAGGGAGTAAAAAACCCAAAGAGAGGTAGAGAAGGGGAATGACTGGTGGTGCAATAGAGAACACACACATCGCACATCAGTTAAGTTCACTGTCTTTTATGGGTGTAGTTTATTGCACCCCAAAACAATTATAATAGTAGTATCAAAGATCACAGAGCACAGATCACTATAATGAAAATAATAATAATGAAAAATTTGACATATTGAGAGAATGACCAAAATGTGACACAGAGACACAATGTGAGTGAATGCTATTGGAAAAATTCATACTAATGGATTCAGCTATTTAAATTTGGAAAATTCAATTTAGAAGAGCCAGAAGATAACTATAGTCAGACATGTCTTTCTCATTGGGTCTTGCTGATAAGGGGATCTATATATCTCATAGCTGTGTGATGTAAGGTTTTGTTCCATTTACAGAGCATATGCAGAATAGATTTACCGTAATTCCTAAGAACCCTAGGATTTTTGAAATGGTAAATGAGCACAGAACGATGAACTTTTGTCCACTTGGTGTAATTAAAGCCAGGAGTTCAGCCCACACATTCAGATATACTCAGACTCCATGATTTCTTGTACTGGGCTCTTGCATAGGAAGGGTTCCTGCACCTTCACTTGGTCCCACCCAATCTTCCTAGAGGGATTTTATCCATATTGATTCTAGACTGCCCAGTTAACTCAAATTCCTCATTTCCCATGTTTGAAAACAAAGCTTCATTGCGTTGCCTTTTTGTAGAGGTAGTATGAGGAAGTGATGGTAGAATTTAATCTAAATTTTTCTTCTTGTAATTGAAGTCTTGGGCAAGGCAACTTGCTTAGTTGGCTTCTGTACTATACTTGGGACTACTGGCATTCATTCCACAAATATTTATTTACTAGCTACTATGTGTCAGGTACTATTCCATGTGCCAGAGATGCAGTAGTGAACAAGAAAAATCCCTGTCCTGGTGGCATTTATATTCTAATAGAGTCTCTTCTTCTTTGATCTGCTTCTTTCCATAATGAAATATTTTAATTTATTATCATGAATTAATCTTAAGTAAGACTGCTATGCTCCATGAGAAGTCATTTCACATATTTTCTGGCTCCAGACAAAAGAGATTTAAACTCATGCAGATGGAAGTATTAAGGTTTGTTGAGTTCTTTCCATAGTATAGTTAAAAAATATCTGCTTCTCCAACAAATGCTGGCGAGGATGAGGAGAAAGGGAAACCCTCCTACACTGCTGGTGGAAATGTAAATTAGTTCAACCATTGTGGAAAGCAATATGGAGGTTCCTCAAAACACTAAAAATAGAAATACCATTTGGCCCAGGAATTCCTGTCCTAGGAATTTATCCTAAGAATGCAGGAACACAGTTTCAAAAAGACATATGCACCCCTATGTTTACCGCAGCACTGTTTACAATAGCCAAGAAATGGAAGCAACCTAAGTGTCCATGAGTAGATGAATGGATAAAGAAGATGTGGTACTTATACACAATAGAATATTATTCAGCAATAAGAAGAAAACAAATCCTACCATTTGCAACAACATGGATGGAGCTAGAGGGTATTATGCTCAGTGAAATAAGCCAGGTGGAGAAAGACAAGTAGCAAGTCATTTCCCTCATTTGTGGAGTATATCAACCAAGCAAAACTGAGGGAACAAAACAGCAGCAGACTCACAGACTCCAAGAAGGGATTAGTGATCACCAAAGGGGAGGGATGGGGGAGGACAGGCGGGGAGGGAGGGAGAAGGGGATTGAGGGGCATTATGATTGGCACACATGGTATGGGTGGGGTCAAGGAGAAGACAGTGTAGCACAGAGAAGACTAGTGACTGTGGCATCTTACTCTGCTGATGGACACTGACTGCAATTGGGTGTGGGGGGTACTTGATAATATGGGTGAATGCAGTAACTACAATGTTGCTCATGTGAAACCTTCTTAAGAGTGTGTATCAATGATACCTTTGAAAAAATCTGCTTCTCCTCATCTCTCTAGTACAAACCAGTATCATTACACACCTAGGCTACAGCAACTGCTTTTTTATGAGTCTCCTAAATCTTCTATTTCTCTATAGTCATTGATAAAAATAATGAAATCTGATCATATAATTTCTTTATTTAAAACTTAGCAGTAGCTTTTCTACTTTTTTTAGAATTAAGTCCAAAATACTTAACATGGTCTGTGGTGGCACTGCATGTAGTGGTCCCTTTCTATCTCACCTCAAATAACTACCCTTGGCTTGAAATGTTCCCAACACGTTGGTCTTTTCTCTTTATCTTCAACATTCCAAACCCCTTCATATCTCATTCACACTTTCTGTGTATAAAATGAAGGTTCCTATGGCCAGGATTCTCACCTGGCCCTGGTGGCTAGCTCACTACACACGTGTGGGCAATACAATGCTATTGACTCTATGTAAAGAGCTCCACCCAGCGCTCTGGGTGATATGGTGGCACAGACACACAGCTGCTGCACAGCTACACAGCTGCAGGAGACGAGAGACTAGTGTGGTTGTAGTGCTGAGGACAGAGACTGAGAAGGCTGTGGGGGCAGAGACCAGGTTGCTGCATGCAGACTTGCTCTGAGTGCACAGGATTCTAGTGATTGACCTGCCACCATGGGAATAAAGCTGGGTATAAACTCTTTTACCCCAAGAACGTTCTGTTGACATTTTTCGGTCTCACTGAATCCATAGTGAACTTGCTCGGGGCTGAAACCCATTGGCAAGACATTTGCATTCACAAGATTCGGCTTAAATGCCACTTTATCAATAAGGCTCTCTCTGATTACATCCTATTATAGACTTTTAGTTACAGAGTTAATTATGCTATTATTTATTTAATGAATGCCACCTCCATTAGATAATGAGCTCCATAAAGGAAGGGACATACATAATTTGTTTATGACTGTATCTCCTTACCCAGTCCAGGATCTGGCTAATCATAGATGCTCAATGTATGTTTTCATTAAGAAACAGATGTTTTGAAAAAAATCAATTAAGTCTAGAAGACTATGAAATTACCTTAACTAACAGAAAACTATTTTCTGACTAAGTATGATGATGTAAATTAGAATAAAGAGAATGAAAAAAAAACAGAAAAGATGAAAAGGAGATAGGGAGGGAATGATAAAGAAAGAGAAGAAACAGGCAGAATCACAGCTATCCTGTAATAGAAGGAGCCTGGTGAAAACAGAATTTTATTTAAAATAAGAACTGGTGAGGGACTGCCTGGAGGAGTGTTTATTTTAGGAATACTGCTTTTAGGAGACTTGGGAAGTTGTAATCCAGGACTGTTACACATATACTGCAGTGCCAGAATAAAGACTATCTCAAATTTTATAAAGGACAATTTGTACACACCTTTATACCTTTTGTCTTAAATCCATTGACTCTCCCAAATGAAATATTACAAATCTTCCTCAAGAGGGTAAGGAGTTTTAGGAAATAAAGCACATAGCAGTGTTTCTGCTTTCAAGAGGGAAGATTCTCAATTCATTTCCAGGCTCAATTCTGGGATAATATGTGCTCCATCTCCTCTCTCTATGTCCTGCAGGTGGTAATAACTAATTAAACAGAAATTGGAAGAGAATCTTTGGTTCTATCATTAACTGTCAAGAAGAGGTCATTTGTAGAAAGAAATGTTTAAAAATATACAGAAACATCAGCTACACGGGTCTTCATGAAGACTTTTGCCTCTTATGTAAATGAATGAATGGATGGAAATGCCACCTTTTAGGAAAGCAGGCAAGAATACCAGGAATGAATGACCAGAGGAATTAAGAATTTAATGAGAGGGAGAGCAGAGAAAAAGATGGTGGAGTAGGAAGGCAAGGTGGAAACCTCCTCCCAAAAAGACATACAAGAAGAAAATGCAGAAAATACAACTAAACCTGAAAACAACCAGAAGACTGAAGAACAGACCCCCTACACCAAGGGAAGAAGAGATTCCCTCAAACAGAAGAAGGTAAAGTGGCAGAGCCAAGACTGAATGGGATCCAAGCCTTCCACCCACCCCAGTGTACAGGCTGGAGAAAGAGGACCACAGCGGGGAGTGGGTAGAAGCCCAGGATCACTGAACACCTGGCCCTGGAGCTCTGCTCTGGGAGCACAAACCCATATCACACTGGGTTCTGGTGATTAGCGGGGCTAGATACCAAGGACAGGTGGAACACTCAGGGAGGCTGAGATTCTCGCCACTTGGGGAGAACAGGCAAACTCCACTGGTACCCCTGAGACAAAACCAGAGGGGGCAGTTTGAAAGACTTCTCAGCAGTGGGAGAGATGCCAGTGGGGTGAGTGTTGGACCGAGCTCACTTCTCAGGAAAAAAGGCGGGTGGATGATATCTCCCCAGCCCTCCCTTGGCCCAGTAGGTCGGGAACTCTAGGGAGCCCCAGACTCTCCAGTCCTTTTGCTGGCAATGCAGCCCCAAGGCCCCTCCCTGTGTGCACTGACAGCCAACCCACTTGGCCCAGCAGCAGTGTCAGACTTTGCTGCCTGGCAGGCAGAGGGAAGATCTCTCAGCTCTATTTCAGTCCAACTGGGGAGGTGCCTGCAGGAGCCAGCCCCAAGAGCTCCTCCCTCCCTGCAGGTGTCCAAGACTGGTTCTGCACATCAGGCCTGGGCACACCTGCACATCAGCCTGCCCACCCCATTAACCCTGCAGCCCTACCTTTGCTGCAGGGCAAGTAGAGAGCATGCCCACCCACAGTGATTCCAGCAGAGACTTCACTGATCACAAAGGTATGGCTGAAGCAAGCTGCCACCCCAGACTTAGAGTACTACAGAAGACAGACAGAAAGGTAGCCCCATCCACTGCATGCCAACAGCTGGAGCTCCCACAGCTGGACAGTAAAGAGTCTTGAGCTTCTAGGCACCATAGGATGCTTCCTTCATAAAATCATTACTTCACAGGCCAGGAAGCATAGCAGAGCCATCTAATACAAAGGAAGAAATACAGAAACCTTGACAAAATGAGGAGGCAGAGGAATATGTTCTAAACAAAACTACAGGACAAGACACCAGAAAGAGGGCTAAATGAAACAAAGATCACCAATCTTCTTGATAAACATTTCAAAGGAAAAGTACAAATATGCTCATGGATCTACAGAAAAATATTCAAGATCTCAGGTAGGACTCCAACAAAGAGATAAAGGACCTGAAAACAGCCACTCAGAGCTGAAGAACACAGTATCTGAAATGAAACATACAATGGAAGGCTTTAAGAGTAGACTATTGCAAGTAGAAGAAACTGTGCCTGAGATGGAAATTTAACACAATGAAGGTTCATTGAACACAGGAACACAATGAAGCTAAGGAACAGAGAGAAAAAAGGATCTCTAGAAATAATAAGAGAGCTGTGTGACCAATACAAAAGGAACCATATTCACATAATAGGGGTACCAGAAGGAGAAGAAGGAGAAAAAGGGGTAGAAAGTCTCTTTGAGGAAATAATTATTGAAAACTTCCCCAATCTGGGGAAGGGAAAATACAGTCAGGTCAGGTAAGCACAGACAGCCCCTAAAAAAAAGGAACTTCAGGAAGACAACACCAAGACATATCATAATTAAAATGGCAAAGATCAACGATAAAGAAAGAGTATTGAAAGCAGCCAGAGAGATCAAAAAGATTACTTATAAAGGAAACCCTATCAGGCTATCAGCAGACTTTGCATCAGAAACTATACAGGCCAGATGGGAGTGGCATGATATATTTAATGTACTGAAACAGAAGGATCTCCAACCAAGAATCCTCTACCTGGCAAGATTATTATTTAATTTGAAGTAGATAAACAAAGTAGAAGGAATTCCCCACCACTAAGCCAGCCCTACAGGATATGTTAAAGGGACTGCTCTAGATGGAAATGTTCCTAAGGCTAAATAGCTTTCACCAGTGAAAATAAACCCACAGTAAAGGTAGTAGACCTATTAATTACCAAACAAGTACAAAATTAAAATAAAACTAAGCAGCAAAATCAACTATACACACAATCAATCAAGGGATATACAAAAAATAAAGATTGTGACATCTAATACATAAGTGTGGAGGAGGAAGAAGAAGAAAAAAATGTACTTTAAGATTGTGTTTGAAATAAAGTAATCAGCAATTTAAGATAGACTGTTATACAGTAAAGAAGCTATCCTTGAGCCTTTGGCAACCACAAAACTAAAGTCAACAATAGACACACAAAATAAATAAATAAATATAAAAAGAGAAATTCAAACTCTTTTTGACTGAAAGAAAACCATCAAATAACAAGAGAATATTATAAGAGAGGAAAAGAGGAGCAGAGAGGAGCTATAAAACCAATTAGAAAACAATTAATAAAACAGCAATAAGTATATACCTATCAATAATGACCTTAAATGTAAATGGACTGAATGCACCCATCAAAAGACACAGGATGGTACAATGGATAAAGAAACAAGACCCATCTACATGCTGTCTACAAGAGACCCATTTCAGATCCAAAGACATACACAGATTAAAAGTGAAGGGATAGAAGATATTTCATGCAAACAATAGGGAGAAAAAAGCAGTACTAGCAGTACTTACACCAGATAAAATAGATTTCAAAACAAAAAAAGTAACAAGAGACAAGGACATTAGATAATGATAAAGAGGTCAGTCCAACAAGAGGATATAACCATTATAAATATCTATGCACCCAACATAGGAGCACCTAAATGTGTAAACAAATACTAACAGAATTAAAAGGGGACACAGACTATAACTCTTCATTTTAGGTGACATTAATACACCACTCACACCAATAGATCAACCAGACAGAAAATAAATGAAACAGAGGCACTGAACATACATTAGATCAGATGGATCTATCTATAAACATGTATCTATAGAACATTGCACCCAAACGCAGCAAGATACACATTCTTCTCAAGTGTACATAGAACATACTCCAGAATAGATCACTAGGCAACAAAAAAGTCTCAATAAATTTTAAAAAAGACTGAAATTGTATCAAGCAGATCTGAGACCACAATGGTACAAAACTAGAAATATATTATACAAAGAAAACAAAAAATCCCAGAAACACATGGAGGCTAAACGACATGCTTCTCAAGAACCAATGGATCAATGAACAAATTAAAACAGAAATCAAGCAATACATGGCGACAAATGAAGAAAAAACCTCAACAGCCCAAAATCTGTGGGATGTTGCAAAGGCAGTTCTAAAAGGAAAGTACATAGCACTACAGGCTAAACTCAAGAACAAGAACAATCCCAAATAAATAGTCTAAACTCACAATTAAGGAAACTAGAAAAAGAAGAACAAATGAAGCCCACAGTTAGTAGAAGGAAGGACATAATAAAGATCAGAGCAGAAATAAGAGAAGAATAAAACAATAGGAAAAAATCAGTGAAACCAGGTGCTGGTCCTTTGAGAAAATGAACAGAATAGATAAACACCTAACCAGACTTATAACGAAACAAAGATAGTGTACAAAGATAAACAATATCAGAAATGAAGAAGGAATAATCATAATGGCAACATAAATACAAAGAATTATTAAAGAATACTATGAAAAATTATATGCCAATAAATGGGACAACCTAGAAGAAATGAACACTTTCTAGAAAAACACAACTTTCCAAGACTGGCCCAGGACGAAACAGAAACTCTGAACAGACCAATTACCAGCCATGAAATTGAATTGGTAATCAAAAAACTACCTAAGAACAAAAACCCAGACCAGATAGCTTCACTGCTGTATTTTACCAAACACTTGAGAAGACCTAATACCCATCCTTCTTAAAGTTTTACAAAAAGTAGAAGAGGAGCAAATACTTCCAAACTCATTCTATGAAGCCAGCATCAATCTATTACCAAAACCAGGCAAAGACACCACAAAAAAAGAAAATTATAGACCAATATCCCTGATAAACATAGATGCAAACTACTCAACAAAATATTAGCAAACCGAATTCAAAAATACATCAAAAGGATCATACAACATGACCAAGTGGGATTCATTCCAGGAATGCAAGGATGGTACAACATTCGAAAATCCATCAACATCACCCACCACATCAACAAAAAGGATAAAAACCACAGGATCATCTCCACAGATGCTGAAAAAGCATTTGACAAAGTCAACATCCGTTCATGATAAAAACTCTCAACAAAATGGGCATAGAGTGCAAGTACCACAACATGATAAAGGCCATATATGACAAATCCACAGCCAACATTATACTTAAATGCAAAAAGCTGAAAGCTTTTCCCCTAAGATCAGGAACAAAACAAGGATGCCACTCTCCCCGTTTTTATTCAACATAGTACTGGAGGTCCCAGCCATGGCAATCAACAACACAAAGAAATAAAAGGCATCCAGACTGGTAAGGAAGAAGTCAAACTGTCCCTGTTTGCAGATGACATGATATTGTACATAAAGAACCCTAAAGAATCCACTCCAAAACTACGAGAACTAATATCTGGATTCAGCAAAGTTGCAGGATACCAAATTAATACACAGAAATCTGTTGCATTCCTATACACTAACAAAAAATAGAAAGAGAAATCAGGAAAATAACTCCATTCACAATTGCATCAAAAAGAATAAAATTCCTAGGAATAAACCTAACCAAGGAGGTGAAATACCTATACTCTGAAAACTACAGGACACTCATGAGAGAAATTAAAGAAGACAATAAATGGAAATATATCCCATTTTCATGGATAGGAAGAATTAATATTGTTAAAATGGCCATCCTGCCTAAAGCAATCTACAGATTCAATGCAATCCCTATCAAAATACCAACAGCATTCTTCAATGAAACAAAATAGTTGTAAAATTTATATGGAACCACAAAAGACCATGAGTAGCCAAAGCAATCCTGAGAAGGAAGAATAAAGCTGGGTGATTATGCTCCCTGACTTCAAACTCTACCACCAAGCTACAGTAATCAAAACAATTTGGTACTGGCACAAGAACAGACCCATAGATCAATGGAACAGAATAGAGACCCCAGATACAAACCCATGCATTCATATCCAATTAATATATGATAAAGGAGCCATGAATATACAATGGGGAAAAGACAGTCTCTTCAACAACTGGTGTTGGGAAACTAGAGAGCTACATATAAGAGAATGAAACTAGATTATTGTCTAACTACATACACAAAAGTAAACTTGAAATGGATCAAAGATCTGAATAAAAGTCATGAAACCATAAAACTCTTACAAAAAAACATAGGCAAAGAAACTCTTAAAACATATGACACACCACCTCGGGTAAAGGAAGCAAAATAAAAAATAAACAAGTAGGACTCCATCAAACTAAAAAGCTTCTATACAGTAAAGGACACCATCAGCAGAACAAAAAGGCATTCCACAGTATGGGAGAATATATTCATAAACAACTCATCTGATAAAGGGTTAACCAACAAAATATATAAAGAACTCAACATCCAAACAAATAACCCAATTAAAAAATGGGTGGAAGACCTGAACAGACACTTCTCCAAAGAAGAAATACAGATGGTCAATAGACACATGAAAAGATGCTCCACATCACTACTCATGGAAATGCAAATTAAAACCACAATGAGATACCACCTCACATCAGATGCCTGCTATCCAAAAGACAAGAAATAACACATGTTGGTGAGGATGTGGAGAAATAGGAACCCTCCTACAGTGTTGGTGGGAATGTAAATTGGTGTAACAGCTGTGAAAAGCAGTATGGAGGTTCCTCAAACAATTAAAAATAGAAATACCATTTGACCCGTTAATTCCACTCCTATGGTTATACCTGAAGAAAATAAAATCCCTGATTTGAAAAGATATATGCACCCTTATGTTTATCGCCACACTATTTGCAATGGCCAAGATATGGAAGCAACCTAAGTGTCCATCAATAAATGAATGGATAAAGAAGACATGGTAGATATACAAAATGGAATATTATTCAGCCATAAAAAGAATGGAAATCCACCCATTTGTAACAACCTGGATGGATCTGGAGGGTATTATGCTCAGAGAAATAAGCCAGGTGGAGAAAGACAAATACTATATGACTTTACTTATTTGTGGAATATAAACACAAAGCAAAAGAGAAGGAACAAAACAACAGGATACTCATAGACACTGAGAAGTGATTAGTGGTTACCAAGGGGAAGGGTTGGGATAGGTTGTAGGAGGAGCGTGAGGGGGATAAAGGGGCACAATAATTCACAATCACAATAGAAGTTCGTCATGGGGATGGTAGTACAGCATGGAGAATATAGTCAATGATTCTGTAACATCTTTCTACACTGACAGATAGCAACCACACTGGAGGGCGTGAGGATATAATAATACGGGTAACTTTTGAACCACTGTGTTGTGTACATGAAACCAACATAAGATTGTATAACAGTGCACACACTCTTAGGGTAAAAAAGAATATAATGATACATACTTACAGAAAAAATACTCAATCTCTGAGGAGTACAAGATACGAAGTTTAATGATGTTAATGATGTCACCAAAAGACTCAAACAAGTGTGATGATTTAAAGCACAAAAAGAGAGTCTTACTAAGTGCTCTAATCCCCTCAGAATTAGTTGTAAAGAAAATGTTGACAAAGATACAATTCCAATCTGATTGTGGAGGTAAATAATGTCCATATATGAGAACAATAATTAGACTGTATTAAGAAAAATGACACAAGTTTTCTGGGGCTCATAATATAGCATTAGCAAAACTGATAACTGAAATTATTTCAGCAACTAATTACTGTCAACTATGTGCTAGTTACTCTAAATATTAATAAGACCCTGTGACTATCTCAAGAAGCTTACTATATACATAGCAAAGGGAATAGTTAACCACAAAAACAATTATAATACGAAGTGGGTGATAAGAAACGACTACGAGGTTCAAAGTTTACAAGAGTTAGAAAGAGAAAGGTTTACTTAGATCTTATTGAGATAATTAGTACAATTTTAATGAAGGAAGTGGCATTTGAGATGAGAAATTAGTAATCTTTCCATGACTTGGGATACAGAGACGAGCACTCCAAGCAGTGGGAACAGCAACAGCACAGGCGCAGAGGTGGGAAAATAGGAGCAGCTTTTAGGAAACGGAATAGCTAACTCTAACTATCCAGAGTATAAAGTATGGTTTTTTGGAAGGGAGGCAGAAGAAAATACACCTGCAAAAGTAGGTAGGGGTTAGGCTGTGAGGAGCTTTTCATTCATCCATTCACTCACTTGTTCAACAACCTTTCACTGAACACTGTGCCTGGCATTGCGCTAAACATAGTGGCAAAAAAATAGATAGGAGACCTGACTGCTATAACCACATCAACTGTGGATTCAGACTTAAAAAACCAGAGGCCTAAACATTCTTTTGATAAAATGAAGTCACATTATTTGTCTGCTCCCCAAATTTTATATTGAATTAGTCAAGTTTATTAACAGTGGTGGTCTGAATCATGTGGAGAGAGACGCCTTTTGTTTAATGGGTTCAAAAGTAATTTTGAGTAAGAAAGAAACACATTTGCAACCAATTATACTTGCAAGTTCCACTCTAGTTTCAAGGAACTAGGTCAAATTCCTTAGCAGGTTTGGAAGGATTTAACCTGTTCCTTTCTGGAAATAGGGACGTTGCAGCTGTTCCACAAGAAGCTGGTCCTGCTCAGTTTGTTCTAGTAAAGGTGATAACATGATGATAATCATGTCCCAGAGACAGATCCACCAGGCTGGCCAAATTTGGACTTTAACAACTGAAAGCTCTTGCTAAAGAATTCCAAGGACAAATTCCTGCAGCTGTTTTCAGCCTGGAACATGATTAGAATATCAATCTATAAACTGGAAGTGGCACATTTTGAGGATCTGCTGAAACTATGGGAATCCAGATTTTAATGTGACAAATACGGGCATGCTGGCTATTAAAATAGAGGGTGTGCATACATTTAAACATGATTAAAAAGAAATGTGAAATAACAAAATATTCAAAAATAGAAATGGAAATAATTGAAATGCATATAGATGACAATTAAAATGAAATGTAAGAATATATTAGAAAAAAGCCTATAATAAAAGACTATCATTAACTGAAGGAGTTGTAATAAGGAGGCTTCCCAGGCTGAGTGTTAATTGGGTATAAGGTAGGGACAGGGGTTTAAAAAGCTTTCTTTAGTTTGAGGCTCCAGTTGATGAACTCCCTGTCCTGAGTTTTACCTCAGGCTGATGTTAAACATATGCTGCCAAACTTGTCTTTGCACTAAGGAAACAGCACTGCAATTCCCTATATAAAGCTTTCAGGCCGTGAATGGCCTCATGGTGAACTTACACCTCCGCTTCCCTACTTACCATTCACAAGTCAATCTTCTAATAACACAGAGTCTCAGAGGACCTAACTGCTGTCGTTTTCCCCCTCAACCTGAAATTCATGTTGGACCAGACCAATCAGGAAAATGGCCTACTTTTGATCCCCTAGACAAATGTAGGAGTCATTTTCCAAATCAAATTTCTGCCAGGTGACTCTCTATAGCTTGGAAAGACTTGGAAAGACATAGCAAAAACAATGTTTATTGATTTCAGTTGATCAGTATATAAGTTTGAGTGCCTAATATATTCCTTATTAGGGAGAGGTGTCAGAGACTAATAGGGATACAGGATCAAGACAAATAAGGAAGATATAAGACAGTAATGGTTAGCTATTATATTTCTCCTTTGTATTTACTGTGCTAAGTGGGCACCCTTATCAAACTGCCTTGCTATCATGGTGACAGTTACTAAGAAATACACAGATGCAAATGTGAACAGGTTACAGAGTTTTGTTTTTCTATTGTTGCTTTTAAATATGTGGTTTCTCCAGCCAGATGAATGGCCCTTAATATCACTCTCCAATTTTCTTGAATGGATTCTCTGTATTCAAGGCCTTAAAGAAGTGAAACAAGAGCAAGTGGACCCATCCGAGCTGACCCCGCAGTTTGAGGGTTTTCCCATTGCTTGAGGATCAGGGATTAACCCTTCATGTGTAGTTCGGAATGACCTCAAGTGTCCCAGGTTTCTAAGTTTATCCAATCCATTAATTAATCCATAATGATTTCTCAAAGTTATCCCAAGGTTAAGAAGGAATTCTTAATCATCTGTTACTCTAAATTCCTGCCTTTGTCTCTCTTGTGGCTTGTATCTTCTCTTTGCTCTACCTCTTCCCAATTGTGACCACTGTCGCCTCTTCATTTATTTCCCAAGCACCATTATATAAAAGTGTTTGTTTATAACAGACTTTACTGAAACTCTTGAAATAACAGAAATATGTACCCAAAGTTCTTTGGCCATTTCCAACATAGGAAATTTCTCACTGTATTTTCTTCTCAGACTCTGCCTGTTGCTATTTTGCTCAGACTTCCTTCTCCTCCACCTCTTTTCTGAGGTCTTCATGTCTAAGCCTCTATAATTTTGTTGTTTCAAGCAATGTAAGTCTCATTGTCAAACCATCCCCCATATGGACTCAGTCACAACCCCAAAAGGTCCATCAAACAAGAGCTCCATATAGTATATTCTGCTATTCCCCTAGGATGTAAATTGGCAGATAAAAATAAGCTAATTTTAAAGTTACTTTTCTTTTCCTGTTCACAGTTTTGTGGCTTAATTCTCCCATTTGATCTATATTTCAGGTAGCTTTTCTTGTGAGACTGACCTATAGATGTAAAGTCTAAGTTTCAGAAACATTTTGCATTATGCATAAGTCATTCACATGGTTGGGGAGAATTCTAGTTCCCTTTTTTTCTAAATTTCATTTTCTCAAAGGTGATTCCTCAAAGATTCCAAAAAGATATGGAATGATTTATGATTTTCTGATTACCCTATAAGGGAGGGAGCAGAATACACACTGGTTCCCTGTAGAAAACTCTACAGTATATGGCATTATCCACAGGCCAGGGCCCTTTTACATGCATGGAGCACAATTTTCATAGAAGAAACCTTTCCATACTCAGTCACAAGAGTAAATGTGTGGGTGGTAACCACAGCTCTGCTTTAAGGACAAGAATTTTATCTCTGATTACAAAAGAGTTTGCAAAGGTGCTGAGTGCTCATTTCTCGGAGGAAGTCCTACATTACATTATAATGTCATCCCCAAAGAAAGGTAACACATGGCAATAAGTATGGCAGGTAATTCCCAAGGGACAGGTCTCAATCAATATATCTATGCATACACCTGTGATGCGCCTGTTATACACTGTGCACAGCACCAGACCAGGCACCATGAAAATATGAGAAAATAGTAAAAAAAACCTGAGGCCCTATAAGAAAGAACTTAAAATTTAGAGAAGAAAGAAGTCTTAACTAGACAGAATTAATAACTATGGAATGAAAAACAAAGTAGATTCATTCATAGAGTTTTAGAACTAGAAGTATTTTAAAGATCATTCACTGATTTGTAGAGGGGAAAATGTGCTTAGAAGAGACACTAGTTTTACCTGAGGTCACACAATGAATTAGTGGCACAGCCGGGAAGAGACCACATACATCAAGAGCTCTGTCTACTTTACTAGATGTAACAACTCTTTGGCATCAATTCTAACTGGTGGGTGTTGAGACACAGTTGTAAGGGCAGCAGTGGCTTCCTGATCCTTGGAGCACAGCTACAGTGGCATGTCTTGGATTCAACAGTGCCAGTGTAGTCCTTTGACTCCCTGCCTCTATGATTATTGCTGAGATAGCAGCTGCCCTGGTAAGCCAGTAGTACAGTAGTTTTATCCTAGGAAACATTCCTGGAAGCCCTGCTAAGTGACACTTACTTGAGCCTCCCATGATTTTGTAAGCTCCTAATTGCCTACATTAAATTCCTTTTTGATTAAAATAGTGAGTGGTTTCTACTTCTTGCATCTAATACACCAACAGAACACAAAAATGTAAAAAGTGCCATGACTAACATAGTTTTCTGGGGTCAACAACCTTGTTCTGTAATGGACCAATAAAGTAAATACTTAATAAGAGTCATGGGCTGCTTATGATCTTGAGCTCCTCTTTCTCCCTTTCCCCACTGTTAAGTGTATTCACACTACCATGCAACCCTCTCCAGAACGTTTTCATTTTGCAAAACTGAAACTCTATACTCTTAAGTAACAATTCCTTTCTCCACCCACTCCCAGACCCTGGCAACCATCATTCTGTCTTCTGTCTCCTTAAGTTTCCTTATTCACATAAGTGGAATCACACAAAATTTGCCTTTTATAACTTTCTTATTCATGCAGCATAAGATCCTCAAAATCCATGTTATAGCATGTGACAGGATTTCCTTCCTTCCTTTTGTAAGACTGAATAATATTCTACTACATGTATATACCACATTTTGTTTATTTGTTTGTGAACATTTGGGTTGCTTACATCTCTCAGCTATTGTGAATAATGCTGCACTGAACATGGGTGTAAATATCACTTCAAGATCCTGCTTTCAATTCTTTTGGATATATACTCAGAAGTGGGATTGCTGGATCATATGGTAATTCTATTTTTAAGTTTTTGAGGAACTACCACACTGTTTTCCACAGGGGCTACCCCATTTTAAATTCCCACCAACAGTAGTAGACTAACAGATTCAGGTTTTATATTGGCAAAAGTCTGCCAATAGAAAGCTAAACACTTACACAATTTCAATGTTTATTTTACAATTTAACATGCTCCTTTAATATTTCAATGGTAGTCAGTTCATATTCCTTGATTCTCCATGTTTATTCTGAGTGGATAAAAAACTCTGGACACCTAATGTTTTAAAGTCAAATATATGGAGAGTCAATTCATGAGTTAGTCTAAAATATAATCCCATTCACACAATACTTTCTCCAAAAAAAACCTTACTGATTGTGTATTAGTGGATATGAACAACATTGCATAGTGCACCAAATTCTAACTGTAACCGTATCTTCCCGCTACACCCAAAATGATACCTAACCCTACCACTACATATACTCCTAACTTCTCACCCTAACACACACCTTCACCCACCTGTAACAGTAATTCTAACCTAAACCAAACCCTTCAGGTAACATTAAACCTGAAACCCAACTCTAACCATAACCGTGTTCTCACCTGACACCTAACGTGGACTACAACCTAACCCACACCACTCCAACTTCACCATCACTCTCACCTTCACCCACACATAACCATAATCCTAAATCTAAATTAGCCCTAACACTAACATTAAACCCTAAACCTAAGTCTAACTGTAACCATATCATCACCCTACATTTATCCCAAAACATAAGCTAACCATTACCCTGGCCACTCACACTTACCTCTTACCCTTACCCTCAACCTCACCCACACTTTACCAAAACCTGACCCCAGCCCTAACACTGAACCCGAAACCTATGTCTAAACATAGACATATGCTCACCCTACACTTAACCCTAACACTAATCCTAAACCTCACCACTCACCCTCACACCTCACCCTTTTACACATACTATATCATAACCCAAAACCTAAAACTAACTCCAACCCTAACATTGAACCCTAAACCAAACTCTAACCATGACCATATCTGCAACCTACACCAAATGCTAACGTTAAACCTAAACATAGGCTTAAGACTAAACTCTCACAATCGCCCTCTCCTACTCAGAATGGTAACTCTAAGCCTAACTCGAATGCTAACATTCACCCTAACCCATATCCGAAATCTGAACCTTACCATAACATCATGCTAAACCTAACCCTTCGAGGAACTATAACCTGAAACCTACACATCACCCTACCCCCTCAACATCATCCTCATCTTCACCCACATGAAAACATAACCCTTAATTTAACTCTAGCTTAACACTAACATTAAACATCAACCCTAAGTTTAACCATAACAATATCCCCACCCTACACTGAACCCTAAATCTAACACTAAACACTAACCCTGGTCAAAAACACTCAGCACTCACCCTCACCCTGACCTTCACCCACACCTAACCATAACCCTAAACCTAAACGTAGCCCTAATTCTAACATTAAATCCTTAAGCTAAGTCTAACTGTAGCTGTATCCTCAACCTATTTAACCAGGAACCCAATCCTAACCCTTACCCTGACCACTCACCTCACCCTCACCCACACTTTACCTTAAATCAAAACCAAAACTTAACACCAAGCCAAATACTGAACCCTACACTAATTCTAACCATACCAATTTCCTAACCCTACACCTAATCCTAACCCTGGCAACTCAATCTCATCCCTTGCAATCACTCTCACCTTTACCCACACTTACCCATGACCCGAAACCAAAGCCTAACACCAACCCGAACACTGTACCCTAAACCAGACTCAATCTGTAAGAATCCTCACCATACATGTAACATTACTATATAACTTAACCTAAGACAAACCCTGAACGCTCACCCTCACTCCCTCAGAATAGTACCCTAAAACTAACTCTGATGTAACCATCACCCTAAACCCAAATCCTAACCCTAACCATAATTTCATCCTAAAGCTAATCCTAACACCGATTCTACAAGAACCCCTCCCCCCTCATCCTCACCCTCATCTTCACCCACACAGAACAGTAACACTTAACCTTCCTCTAGCCATAACACTAACATTAAAGCATAACCCTAACCATAACCATATCCCCACGGTACACTTAGCCCTAAGCCTAACGCTAGCCCTAATCCTAACCAGGGCCAAGAACCCTCAGTGCTCACCCTCACCTTCACCCACACTAACCATAACAGGAATCCTAAACCTTACCCTAACCATAACACTGAAACCTCAACCTAATTCAAACTGTAGCCATATCCTCCACTACACCCAAAATGATACCTAACCCTACCACCTACACATACTCCTGACTCCTCACCTTTACCCTCACCTTCACCCATCCATAACTGTAACCCTAAACCTAAACCAAACCCTTCAGCTAACATTAAACCTAAAACCTAACTGTAACCATAACTGTGTTCTCACCTGACACCTAACAAGGACCACAACCCGGCCCGCACCACTCCAACCTCACCATCACTCCCACCTTCACCCACACATAACTGTAACCCTAAAATTAAATCTAGCCCTAAACCTAACATTAAGCCCTTACCCGAAGTCTAACTGTAACCATATCATCACCCTACATTTAACCCTAAACCTAACCCTAACCCTGGCCACTCACCCTCACCCTTAACCTAACCCACACATTACCATAATCCAATACCAAAAGCTGACCCCAACACTAATACTGAACTTGAAACATAAGTCTAAACATAAACATATGCTCATTCTACACTTAACCCTAACAGTAACCCTGGCAACTCACTCTCACCACTCACCATCACCCTCACTTTTACCCACACTATACTGTAACCCGACACCTAAACCTAACCCCAACCATAACACTGAATACCAAACCTAACTCTAACCATAACCATTTCCACGCCCTATGCCAAATGCTAACGTAAACCTAACTCTAGCCCTAAGACTGACCACTCTCCCTCACCCTCACTCACTTGCAACAGTAACTCTAAGCCTAACACGAATGCTAACATTCACCCTAACCCCATATCCTAACTCTGAATCTAACCATAATGTCATGCTAAACCTAATCCTACACTGAACCATAACCCGAAACCTAGACATCACCCTACCTTCTCAACTTCATCCTCATCTTCGGCCACACCAACCTGTAACCCTTAATGTAACTCTAGCTTTAATTCTAACATTAAACCCTAACCCTAGGTCTAATCATAACCGTATCCCCACCCTACACTGAACCCCAAACCTAATCCTAACCCTAACCCTGTCCAGGAACTGCTCACTCTCACCTTCACCCACACCTAGCTGTAATCCTAAAGCTAAATGTAGCCCTAACTCTAACATGAAATCCTTAAGCTAAGTCTAACTGTAACTGTATCCTAAACCTACACTTTACCAGAAACCCAGTCCTAACCGTTACCCTGGCCATTCACCCTCACCCTCACTTTACCATAACCCAAAGCCAAAACCTAACCCCAAGCCTAACACTGAATGTGAAACCTAACTCTAACCGTAGCCATACCCTAACTTACTTGCATACAAAATTATTGATAAAATGTTATCAACTAAAAAATTAACATGTAAAACAGTAGATAAGAAAACACCAAAATTTTAGGGGTAAAATGAGTTTAGATATACTTTTAAAATTGAGATATATTCAAAAAGAAAAAACTACATCTTCTATTCTGAAATGCTGACTTAGGTTGAGTTTTCCAGGAAACAGTCTCTGAGTCAGTGATTTACATGCAGGTGTTTTTATGGAGAGTGCCCTCAGGAACCCCACCTGTAAGGGAGGCAGGATTCAGCCAAGGTGAACTGCAGGGCAGTTAGCACAGAGGCTTTAGCAGTCCTGTGGGAACTTCTAAAGCTGGATGCCCCAGATCATCCAGTGGAGGGACTATGCCTTTGTGCCTCTACAAATTACACTCATTGGATTTGGGCTTCCCGGGGTGGTTGATATAACCTAGGAGAAGGCAGTTTCCTTCTCAGAAGGCAATTTTGGAGAGGAATGGAACTGTGAGCCATAAGCAGCCAATATTCCTGGCAGTGGTATCTTAGGATCTGGTCAGCACAGCACAGCATCCACAAGAAATGTCAACAATGATTATCTCTGGGCTTAGGGATTAAAGGTCGTTTTCTCTCCTTCGTTTTTATATTCTCCAAATTTTGTACAACAAACATGGCCTTGTCTTAAGGATTAAATGAGTTTGATTCATGTAAAGCACTTAGCACAATTCCTGGACTTACTAAGTACTTAATAAATTTAGCTATAGTTACTTGGTATTTAAAAATATGTATATGACAGCACTGAGAAGTCAACTTGTGACTCAATAGCATCTTACTATGCTGATGGGCACTGACTACAATGGGGTTTGTGGTCAGGGAGATTTGCTAATATGGGTCAATGTTGTAACCACAATGTTGCTCATGTGAAAGCTTCATAAGATTGTATATCAATGATACTTGATTTTAAAAAGTGAGAAAAAAATATATGTATATGTAACATTTTAAAGAGAAAACAGAAACGTGAATATTGTCAAGAAAGCATATAAAAGGATTAAAAAAATAACAGATCTTGCCTTTCATTTCGTCCTCTTTTATCTGTGAAATTCTCTTTGACATTGTTCCTTTCCAGCATTGTCCAACAGGAATCTGTGCAAATGAAGAACCAAATTTTATTTCATTTCAATTCACTTAATTGAATATAGCTACATATTGTTAGCAACTACTATATTGGTGCTGATGAGGTTCTAATATCCAAAATATAGAAAGAGCTCATACAACTCAACACCAAAAAAAAAGAATAACCTGATTAAGAAATGGTCAGAGAACCTGAAGACATAAAGATAGCCAACAGGGGGAGGAGACAAGATGGCAGTGTGAGTAGAGCAACGGAAATCTCCTCCCAAAGCCATATATATTTTTGAAAATACAACAAATACAACTATCCCTAAAAGAAGACCAGAAGACACAGGACTACAGCCAGACTACATTTACATCTGCGGGAACCCAGCGCCTCAAAAAGGGGGTAAGATACAAGTTGCGGCCAGGAAGGACCTAAGCGCCCCTCACCCCAGCTCCTCGGTGGGAGGAGAGGAGTTGAAGCAGGGAGGGAGAGGGAGCCCAGGACGGCTAAACACCCAGCCCTAGCCATCTGCACCGGGAGCACAGACACACAGTGTATGCTGTGCTGGATACTAGGGAAACAGGACAGTAAAATCTGCAAGCGGATCCCCGCAGCTGGCTCCCGAGGAACAAAAGAAAAGTGACTGCTCTTTGAAAGTCTTAAAGGGACAGGGACCCCATAGCTGGATGGAAGCATCCCAGTGCACTCAACCTAGAAGCTGAGAATCCCGGGAACTCCTGGCACCCTAACCCCCTAAGTGGCAGCGCAACTCAGAGGCCCCTCATGGCGATAAACAGCCTCCCACCCGTTCCCCCTCTGGCACAGCGCAGCCATAGCGGAGCAGCAGCCTGAGGCCAGTCATGCCCACAGCAGCCGCCAAGGCAAGACTTAGAGGCCCTGCCTCTGTGCAGCTACACAGAACAAGCCGCTAGGGGTCGCTGTTCTCATAGGAGAGGAAGGCCACAAACTAGCAAGGGATGTTCTCCCAGCTGAAACACGTGCCAATCCCCCACAACTACCTCTATTGCCATGAAAAGGCAGAAGAATTTGATCCAGACGAGACTAACACAGACAAACCCTGAGAAGGAGCTTGGGGAAACAGACCTAACCAATCTTCCTGAAAAAGAATTGAAAATAAAGGTCATAACCATGCTGATGGAGCTGCAGAGAAAAATGTAAGAGCTAATGGACAAAGTAGGGAGGGAGACTACAGAAGTAAAACAATCTCTGGAAGGACTTAAAAGCAGAATGGATGAGATGCAGGAGGCCGTTAATGGAATAGAAACCAGACAACAGGAATGCAGAGAAGCTGATACAGAGAGCGATAAAAGGATCTCCAGAAATGAAACAATATTAAGAGAACTGGGTGACCAATCCAAAAGGAACAATATCTGCATTATAGGGGTACCAGAAGAAGAAGAGAGAGAAAAGGGGATAGAAAGTGTGTATTTGAAGAAATAATTGCTGAAAACTTCCCCAAACTGGGGGAAGAAACAGTCGCTCAGTCCACAGAAGCACACAGAACTCCCAACAGAAGGGACCCAAGGAGGACAACACCAAGACACATAATTAAAATGGCAAAGATCAAGGAAAAGGACAGTTTTAAAGGCAGCTAGAGAGAGGAAAAAGGTCACCTACAAAGGAAAACCCATCAGGCTATCATCAAACTTCTCAATAGAAACCTCACAGGCCAGAAGAGAATGGCATGATATATTTAATGCAATGAAACAGAAGGGCCTTGAACCAAGAATACTGTATCCAGCACGATTATCATTTAAATATGAAGGAGGGATGAAACAATTCCCAGACAAGCAAAAGTTGATGGAATTTGTCTCCCACAAACCACCTCTACAGGGTATTTTAGAGGGACTGCTCTAGATGGGAGCACTCCTAAGGCTAAACAGATGTCACCAGAGAAAATAAAATCATAGCAAAGAAAGCAGGCCAACCAAATGCTAACTAATGGCAAAAAATTAAATCAACTACCCACAAAAGCAGTCAAAGGAAACACAAAAGAGCACAGAATAAAACACCCAACATATAAAGAATGGAGGAGGAGGAATAAGAAAGGAGAGAAATAAAGAATCATCAGACAGTGTTTATAATAGCTCAATAAGTGAGTTAAGTTAGACAGTAAGATAGTAAAGAAGCAAATCTTGAACCTTTGGTAACCAGGGATCTAAAGCCTGCAATAGCAATAAGTACATATCTTTCAATAATCACTCTAAATGTAAATGGACTGAATGTACCAATCAAAAGACACAGAGTAACAGAATGGATAAAAAAGCAAGACCCATCTATATGCTGCTCACAAGAGACTCACCTCAAACCCAAAGACATGCACAGACTAAAATTCAAGGGATGGAAAAAGATCTTTCATGCAAACAACAGGGAGAAAAAAGCAGGTGTTGCAATACTAGTTTCAGACAAAATAGACTTCAAAACAAAGAAAGTAACAAGAGATAAAGAAGGACATTACATAATGATAAAGGGCTCAGTCCAACAAGAGGATATAACAATTATAAATATATATGCACTCAATACAGGAGCACCAACATATGTGAAACAAATACTAACAGAATTAAAGGAGGAAATAGAATGCAATGCATTCATTTTAGGAGACTTCAACACACCACTCACTCCAAAGGACAGATCCACCAGACAGAAAATAAGTAAGGACACAGAGGCACTGAACAACACACTAGAACAGATGGACCTAATAGACATCTATAGAACTCTACATCCAAAAGCAACAGGATACACATTCTTCTCAAGTACACATGGAACATCTCCAAAATAGACCATATACTAGGACACAAAAAGAACCTCAGTAAATTCCAAAAGATTGAAATCTTAACAACCAACTTTTCAGACCACAAAGGTATAAAACTAGAAATAAATTTTACAAAGAAAGCAAAAAGGCTCATAAACACATGGAGGCTTAACAACATGCTCCTAAATAATCAATGGATCAATGACCAAATTAAAATAGAGATCAAGCAAAATATGGAAATAAATGACAACAACACAAAGCCCCAACTTCTGTGGGACACAGTGAAAGCAGTCTATAAGAGGAAAGTATATAGCAATCCAGGCATATTTAAAGAAGGAAGAACAATCCCAAATGAATAGTCTCATGTCACAATAATCAAAATTGGAAAAAGAAGAACAAATGAGGCCTAAGATCAGAGAAGAAATAAATAAAATTGAGAAGAATAAAATAATATACAAAATCAATGAAACCAAGAGCTGGTTCATCAAGAGAATAAACAAAATAGATAACCTCTAGCCAGACTTATTAAGAGGAAAAGAGAGTCAACACACATCGACAGAATCAGAAACAAGAAAGGAAAAATCACAACGGACCCCACAGAAATACAAAGAATTATTAGAGAATGCTATTAAAACCTATATGCTAACAAACTGGAAAACCTAGAAGAAATGGACAATTTCCCAGAAAAATACAACCTTCCAAGACTGACCAAGGAAGAAACACAAAATCTAAACAGACCAATTACCAGCAACAAAATTGAAGCAGTAAACAAAAAACTACCCAAGAACAAAGCCCGCGGGCCAGATGGATGTACTTCGGACTTTTATCAGACATACAGAGAAGACATAATACCATATCCTTAAAGTTTTCCAGAAAATAGAAGAGGAGGGAATACTCCCAAACTCATTTTATGAAGCCAACATCACCCTAATACCAAAACCAGGCAAAGACCCCACCAAAAAAGAAAATTACAGACCAATATCCCTGATGAATGTAGATGCAAAAATACTCAACAAAATATTAGCAAACCGAATTCAAAAATACATCAAAAGGATCATACACCATGACCAAGTGGGATTCATCCCAGGGATGCAAGGATGGTACAACATTCGAAAATCCATCAACATCACCCACCACATCAACAAAAAGGATAAAAACCACAGGATCATCTCCACAGATGCTGAAAAAGCATTTGAAAAAATTCAACATCCATTCACGATAAAAACTCTCAGCAAAATGGGAATAGAGGGCAAGTATCTCAACATAATAAGGCCATATATGATAAACACACAGCCAGCATTATACTGAACAGCGAGAAGCTGAAAGCATTTCCTCTGAGATCAGGAACAAGACAGGGATGCCCACTCTCCCCACTGTTATTTAACATAGTACTGGAGGTCCTAGACACGGCAATCAGACAAAACAAAGAAATACAGGGAATCCAGATTGGTAAAGAAGTTAAACTGTCACTATTTGCAGATGATATGATACTGTACATAAAAAACTCTAAAGATTCCACTCCAAAACTACTAGAACTGATATCGGAATACAGCAAAGTTGCAGGATACAAAATTAACACACAGAAATCTGTAGCTTTCCTATACACTAACAATGAATCAATAGAAAGAGAAATCAGGAAAACAATTCCATTCACAAAACCATCAAAAAGAATAAACCTAACCAAAGAAGTGAAAGACTTATACTCTGAAAACTACAAGTCACTCTTAAGAGAAATTAAAGGGGACACTAATAAATGGAAACTCATCCCATGCTCATGGCTAGGAAGAATTAATATCGTCAAAATGGCCATCCTGCCCAAAGCAATATACAGATTTGATGCAATCCCTCTCAAATTACCAGCAACATTCTTCAATGAATTGGAACAAATAATTCAAAAATTCATATGGAAACACCAAAGACCCCGAATAGCCAAAGCAATCCTGAGAAAGAAGAATAAAGTAGGGGGGATCTCACTCCCCAACTTCAAGCTGTACTACAAAGCCATAGTAATAAAGACAATCTGGTACTGGCACAAGAACAGAGCCACAGACCAGTGGAACAGATTAGAGACTCCAGAAATTAACCCAAACATATATGGTCAATTAATATTTGATAAAGGAGCCATGGACATACAATGGCAAAATGACAGTCTCTTCAACAGATGGTGCTGGCAAAACTGGACAGCTACGTGTAGGAGAATGAAACTGGACCATTGTCTCACCCCATATACAAAGGTAAACTCAAAATGGATCAAAGACCTGAATGTAAGTCATAAAACCATTAAACTCTTGGAAAAAAAGATACACAAAAACCTCTTAGACATAAACATGAGTGACCTCTTCTTGAACATATCTCCCCGGGCAAGGAAAACAACAGCAAAAATGAACAAGTGGGATTACATTAAGCTGAAAAGCTTCTGTACAGCGAAAGACACCATCAATAGAACAAAAAGGAACCCTACAGTATGGGAGAATATATTTGAAAATGACAGATCCGATAAAGGCTTGACGTCCAGAATATATAAAGAGCTCACACGCCTCAACAAACAAAAAACAAATAACCCAATTAAAAAATGGGCAGAGGAACTGAACAGACAGTTCTCTAAGAAAGAAATACAGATGGCCAACAGACACATGAAAAGATGCTCCACATCGCTAATTATCAGAGAAATGCAAATTAAAACTACAATGAGGTATCACCTCACACCAGTAAGGATAGCTGCCATCCAAAAGACAAACAACAACAAATGTTGGCGAGGCTGTGGAGAAAGGGGAACCCTCCTACACTGCTGGTGGGAATGTAAATTAGTTCAACCATTGTTGGAAGCAGTTTGGAGGTTCATCAAAATGCTCAAAACAGACCTACCATTTGACCCAGGACTTCCACTCCTAGGAATTTACCCTAAGAACGCAGCAATCAAGTTTGAGAAAGACAGATGCACCCCTATGTTTATCGCAGCACTATTTACAATAGCCAAGAATTGGAAGCAACCTAAATGTCCATCGGTAGATGAATGGATAAAGAAGATATGGTACATATACACAATGGAATACTACTCAGCCATAAGAAGTGGAAAAATCCAACCATTTGCAGCAACATGGATGGAGCTGGAGAGTATTATGCTCAGTGAAATAAGCCAAGAGGAGAAAGAGAAATACCAAATGATTTCATTCATCTGAGGAGTATAAGAACAAAGGAAAAACTGAAGGAACAAAACAGCAGCGGAATTACAGAACCCAAAAATGGACTAACAGGTACCAAAGGGAAAAGAACTGGGGAGGATGGGTGGGCAGGGAGGGCTAAGTGGGGGAAGAAGAAGGTGGGTATTAAGATTAGCATGCATGGGGGGCAGGGAGAAAGGGGAGGTTGGGCTGCACAACACAGAGAGGACAAGTAGTGACTCTACAACATTTTGCTAAGCGGATGGACAGTAACCGTAATGTGGTTGTTAGGGGGGACCTGATACAGGAGACAGCATAGCAAACATAGTATTCTTCATGTAATTGTAGATTAAAGATTAAAAAAAAAAAGAAAGAAAGAAAGAAAAGGGGGATTACTCCTTGATCGGATAAAACTATTGGTAAATCAAAGATCAACGCATGCTTTAAATATCCTTAATGTTGATCACTTAAAGGGTGTCAGATGATCAGCTATGGAGGTACTCTTTTCTGATAATATTCCTTTCTCTTAATAAAAAAAAAAAAAGCAGTTCCTGTGTGCTGACCTCCAATGAGCTCTGCACAGTGGTATAGAGGGCATGTCAAAGTGTGGGCAAAGGGTCTCTTTGTTTCTATGCAGAAGATCAAGGCCTAGCTTGGCTACCGAGAAAATGAACTAAGATACGATATGAGAAGAAGTTTCCGGCATCAGCACTCTCTGGAGGACTTGTGCCGGGGGATCATCAAAAAGCCTCCACAGGGATCCGGATGATGCTGCGGTTGTGGCTGCATCCACCCCACCGTTTCCTGGACTTGCCATTGGAATGAGGAGGGAGATGTCTAGGCTGGCATGTGCATACAGTGAGACAACAAATTTGACCAGATCTGTACTGTTGGAACTCAACCAGGAGTTGGGAGGGGGGCAAGTTGTAGCACTCCAAAATCTTATGACTATAGACTATCTATGGTTAAAAGAACATATGGGATGTGAACAGATCCCAGAAATGGGTTGCTTTAATTTGTCTGATTTCTCTCAGACTGTTCAAGTACAGTTGGACAATATCCATCATATCATAGACAAATTTTCACAAATGCCTACAGTGCCTAAATGGTTTTCTTGGCTTCACTGGAGATGGATGGTAATTATAGATTTGCTTTGTTTATGTTACCATATTCCTATTATGTTAATATGTGAGCGCAAGTTAGTTAGTAGTTTAAAACCTATACATGCTTAAGGTACTCTACAAGAAGATATGTCAAAGAAATAATCAATCCTCGCATGTTTTCTTCCATATGCTACCTCTATAGCTTTTCTTCTTCCTTCCTAATTACAACCCTTAAATAGAATTCGTGCCTCATATCGAATTCACCGAGTATCATAATTCCTCCAGGTGGTAAAGATACCTCGAGACAAGTGCTGGGCATAGAAGCCACAGGGCATAAATCTGCAAAGAAGTAAAAAGCTAACCTTTTCAAACAATATGGCTTCTCTCTCACTTACCAACTTTACATTTCCCTGTATGGCCCCGGAAGATGACTGGTTAGCCAGAGACGGGTAAGATTCCTCGAGGGAGGAACAACCTAAGACAGGCACAGTCACAGGGGGGCCATCAGGTGAGAATTTGGGGATCAACAGAGGTGAGGCTCAGAACCTCACCCTCCCTGTTTTGAGAGAAATCTTCTGCATCCATGTATGTTTTGCTGCCCTTGTCTAGCTTAGATAAATACTTAGTCTATAGGCACACACCTGATCATCTACATTTGCCCTCTTACAGCACTAAACTGTTTTCTACCTTTATCTTGCATCTACCTACCACTTCAGCATTTTATTAAAAATAAAAGTAATAATAATAATAAAGGGAGAAATGTGGGATCAACATATAAATCAAGTATAAAAATCAAACGAATATTCATATTTGATCTGAATGTTTATAGTTCATAATGCGTGATCAAAACCGAAAGTTTCTGTGATGAATGCCCTTTTACTGTTCACCATGTAAGAATTTATTCACTATGTAAGAATTCGTTCACCATGTAAGAATTTGTTCGTTATGCTTCAGAAGATTGGAGACTGACGAGAATTAGGCTTGAGATGGATTAATGATTGTGCATTGAGCATTGACCCCCCTATACAGAATTTTATTGTTGTTAACAACCATTTGATCAATAAATATGATAGATGCCCTCTAAAAAAAAAAATTTAGTGGGCAATTAATCAATCAAAAAAAAAATGTTTCAAGACTAGAATAGTGGAGACCTGGGTTACAACATTTTGTTCACGAGTGACCAAAGAGTTTCAGTCACCTCTAAACTCAATATAAGTCAATAGTGTCATGGAACTGTCAAAAAACTAATGTAAATGTTGTTATTCTAATAGAAGACTGGTGTCTCATCAAGGATTAAAATAATCCCACTGGAGAAAAAAAAATGGGTATAGAGGGCAAGTACCTCACCATAATAAAGGCCATAAATGATAAACCCACAGCCAACTTCAAACTGAACAGCGAGAAACTGAAAGCTTTTCCTCTGAGATTGGGAACAAGACAGGGATGCCCACTCTCCTCACTGTTATTCAACAGAGTACTGGAGGTCCTAGTCATGGCAATTAGACAAAACAAAGAAATACAAGGAATCCAGACTGGTAAGGAAGAAGTCAGACTGTCACTATTTGCAGATGACATGATATTATACATAAAAAACCCTAAAGACTCCACTCCAAAACTACTAGAACTAATATCTGAATTCAGCAATGTTGCAGGATACAAAATTAATACACAGAAACCTGTGGCTTTCCTATACACTAATGATGAACTAATAGAAAGAGAAATCAGGAAAACAATTCCATTCACAATTGCATCAGAAAGACTAAAATACCTAAGAATAAACCTAACCAAAGAAGTGAAAGACCTATACACTGAAAACTGTAAGACACTCTTAAGAGAATTAAAGAGGACACTAACAAATAGAAATTCATCCCATGCTCTTGGCCACAAAGAATTAATATCATCAAAATGGCCATCCTGCCCAAAGCAATATACAGATTCAATGCAATCCCTATCAAATTTCCAACAGCATTCTTCAACAAACTGGAACAATTAATTCAAAAATTCATATGGAACCACCAAAGACTCCAAATAGCCAAAGCAACCCTGAGAAGGAAGAATAACATTGGGGGGATCTTGCTCCCCAACTTCAAGCTCTACTACAAAGCCACAGTAATCAAGACAATTTGGTAATTTGGTACTGGCACAAGAACAGAGCCACAGACCAGTGGAACAGAATAGAGACTCCAAACATTAACCCAAACACATATGGTCAATTAATATACGATAGAGGAGCCATGGAAATACAATGGTGAAATGACAGTCTCTCTTCAACAGTTGGTGCTGGCAAAACTGGACAGCTGTATATAAGAGAATGAAACTGGATCACTGTCTAAGCTCATACGCAAAAGTAAATTCAAAATGGATCAAAGACCTGAATGTAAGTCATGAAACCGTAATAATCTTAGAAAAAAGTATAGGCAAAAATCTCTTGGACATAAACATGAGCAACTTCTTCATGAACATATCTCCCCGGGCAAGGGAAACAAAAGCAAAAATGAACAAGTGGGACTATATCAAGCTGAAAAGCTTCTCTACTGCAAAGGACACCATCAATAGAACAAAAAGGCATCCTACAGTATGGGAGAATATATTCAGAAATGACAGATCTGATAAAGGGTTGACATCCAAAATATATAAAGAGTTCACACACCTCAACAAACAAAAAGCGAACAATCCAATTAAAAAATGGGCAGAGGAGCTGAACAGACAGTTCTCCAAAGAAGAAATTCAGATGGCCAACAGACACATGAAAAGATGCTCCACATCGCTAATCATCAGAGAAATGCAAATTAAAACCACAATGAGATATCACCTCACACCAGTAAGGATCACCACCATCCAAAAGACAAACAACAACAAATGTTGGTGAGGTTGTGGAGATAGGGGAACCTTCCTACACTGTTGCTGGGAATGTAAATCAGTTCAACCATTGTGGAAAGTAGTATGGAGGTTCCTCAAAAAATTTAAAATAGAAATACCATTTGACCCTGGGATTTGTCTTCTAGGAATTTACTGAAAGAAAACAAGATCGCAGGTTCAAAAAGACATATGCACCCCTATGTTTATTGCAGCCCTTTTTACAACAGCCAAGATATGGAAGCAACCTAAGTGTCCATTAGTAGATGAATAGAGATGATAGAGAAAAGGTGGCACATATACAAAATCGAACACTATTCAGCCATAAGAAGAAAACAAATACTACCATTTGCAACAACATGGATGGAGCTAGAGGTTATTATGTTCAGTGAAACAAGTCAGGCGGAGAAAGACAAGTACCAAATGATTTCACTCATATGTGAAGTATAAGAACAAAGAAAAACTGAAGGAACAAAACAGTAGCAGAATCACAGAACCCAAGAATGGACTAAACTTACCAAAGGGAAAGGGACTGGGGAGGATGGGAGGGAAGGGAGGGATAAGGGCAGGGAAAAAAAAGGGGGCATTACGATTAGCATGTATAATATGGGGGGGGCATGGGGAGGGGTGTGCAACACAGAGAAGACAAGTAGTGATTCTACAGCATCTTACTGTGCTGACGGACAGTGACTGTAATGGGGTTTGGGGTGGGGGGGGACTTGGTGAAGGGGGAAGCCTAGTAAACATAATGTTCTTCATGTAATTGTAGATCAGTGATACCAAAAAACAAAAAAGATGGCCCACAGACAGATACTCAACACTAATCATCAAGGAACTACAAATCAAAACCACAATAAGAAATCACCTCATACCAGTCAGAGTGGCTAATATCAACAAATCAAGAAGTAACAAATACTGGTGAGGATGTGGAGGGAAGGGAACCCTTGTCACTGCTGGTGGGAATAGGATTGCAAATTGGTCCAGCCACCGTAGAAAGCAGTATGGAGGTTCCTCAAAAAACTAAAAACAGAATAACCTTTGACCCAGTAATTCCACTTCTGGAAACTTACCTGAAGTAAATAAAATCACTAATTGAAAAAGATATATGCACTCCTCTATTTATCACAGCATTATTTTCAATAGCCAAAATATGGAAGCAACTGAAGTGTCTATCAACAGGTGAATGGATAAGGAAGATGTACATATATACAATGGAATATTAACCAGCCATATAGAAGAATGAAATCTTGACACTTGTGACAACATGGATGGACCTAGGGGGTATTATGCTAAGTGAAATAAGAGAAAGACATATGGCATATGATTTCATTTATGTGTGGGATCTAAAAAAGAAAAGAAAGGAACCAGCAAACAAAACAGAAATAGACTCATAGACACAGAAATTTGCTTTGTGGTTGCCATAGGGAAGGGGGGTGAAGGGGGAAAAAAATTGGTGAGAATGTTTGATATCTTGATCTGAGTGATATTTACATGAGTGTATACACATGTCAAAGTTCATGGAGCTATACACCAAGATTTGTGCATTTTATTTTACATACCTCAATAAAAAAAATGTTAACCTCTAAAATGGATGATGGAGACTTGAAAATTTGTGGGTGTGCTCCTCTTTTTGTTCCTAGAGGGAAGTGAGTGATGGAAATCCCAACAAAGTTTACAGGGTACATTTTCAATAAATGCTGTTCTAGAGTCTAAAATTCCATGGTAATTAAATAAAATTTGATATATCTGTATCATGGACTACTCAACAGGTGCTAAAAAGAATCAAGTAGTTTATACACTAATAAACAAGTTACTTTAAAAACTGAGGTGGGGGCTTGTGGTTCCACCAAAGAGTAGCTCCATCCCAGGCTCTGTACGCACAAGTAAAGAACCCTATACACAACACAGAAGCATAGAAAGTCTCTGCAAAGTCTCTAAAGAAGGCGGACTACCTAGGGATATCATAACTTGAGGAACTACAGGACAATAAGGCCCCTGTTTTTCTCTCTTGCCTCCTGTACATCCTGGACAGGGCACTAAGGTATCCTCTTAGTTCAGGAAAATATACAAAATATGGCATCTTGGCTTAGTGAATATTTCAACTGAAGGAATTGAGAAATGGCAGGTGCAGGAAGGACTCTTTGAACCTCCCCTGAAACAGGTCATAAAATCCTCATGTGAGAGGTACGCTCCCTATACCTGGAAGAAAGGAGTGTCCTTATCTCTGAAGATAAAGGAACACAGAGAGGAATCAATGAACAGCCCTGCTAAGTTTTCCCCAATTTAATGCACTTGGCTCATACCCCTTTTTTGTCCTATCATATCTCTCTACAACTTTCCACTCTCCATGAAACCTATTATAAAAACATTTTCAGGTTTAAGTGCATTTTCTCATCTTCCTTTCCTTATGTAGATTCTCATGTCACATAAAACGTATAGGAAATAAATCTGTATGCTTTTTTCTGGAGAATATAGTCAATGATTCTGTAACATCTTCCTACGTTGACAGATAACTTCACGAGGGGGTGAGGATTCGATAATGTGGGTAACCATTGAACCACTGTGTTGTATGTCTGAAGCCAACATAAGATTGTATATCAACAATACTTCAATAAAAAAATTTTTGAAAAAAATACCTGTATGCTTTTCCCTTAAAACAATAAAAGAACAATAAAGAACAAGATCAAATCAATGGTCTTAGGCAGAGTTGTTTTTCTGGACTTAGCAGGACAGATGATGGATGAAACTAAGAAATAATCTTGAGAAATATTAGTAAGGGGGAGCACATACAGATTTCCAGCCTTAGAGAGGTTTAAGAAGACAGATAATTCCCCATGCTGGAATGTATCATCATCATCATCTGTCGTAGCTGGCCTCCTAGTGAGCATCTACTGATTCTTACTTCCCAGTACTCATGCTTTTCTCTTGTCTCCTGCCCAAATTCAGTCAAGGCTGGCCCTGAATACAGCTAAGGTGGTTCATAACTTCCAAGGCGATGTTATAAAAGGCACCGCAGCTTCTCCTTTGGTCTCTTACCTTGATTACCTGTTCCAGTATAAGCTAGCTGTCATGCTGTGAGGAAGACATTCATGCCATACTGCAGAGAAGCTCATGCAGCCTACAGCCTTTGCCAACTTGTCAGACATGTGAGAGAGCCACGATGGAAGTTGATTCTCCAATTCCAAACAAGTTTTCAGATGACCAGCCCTAGCCAACATCTGACTGCAACCTTATGAGAGACTGAAACAGAAATGCCCAATTGAGCCTCTCTTGAATTTCGGACTCACAGAAATTTTGAAAGTTAACACATGATTTTTATTGTTTAAAGCCACTGAGTTTTGGGGTTTTTTTATATGCAGCAATAGACAATTAACATATCACCAACAGCAAACAATTATTGCTACTGTGAAAAGTATTCTGCTTATGGGCTGAACCACATGATCATTCAAGGTAACTTCTTCCTTTATAATGTTTTAACAGCATGACATGTTATTAACTCTATCTTTTCCTAAATATTCTTACTATTCAAGGAGAGTCACCCAACCAAATATTTAACAAACATCTATTAAGTTCAAGGTATCATTTTAGGCACTCTGCTGATTAAAGGTATGATGATGCCAATGATAACAGTAGCAATAAAAGAACAATGATAGACATTACTAATATTGACAACCAGCTATTTCGTCTTGGACAGTATTCTAGACACTGTATATAATTCTCATTATCTTAATATATACTGTCAATGTTTTCCAGAAAGGTCATACCAAGTTACACTCCCACCTACAATTTATAAGAACAGACTCACTGTATGTTTACTAGCACTTAAAAAAAGGTTTAAACAAAATCTGATAGGAGTAAAATAGAATAGTTTAATCTGCAATTCTATGATTACTAGATCTTGGTGTCTTAAGCACATTAAACCTCTGTCTGACGTATGCTACAAATATTTTTTTTCCAGGTTGGCATTGTGTTTTCTTGACATTTTTATATAGTCAAGTAAATCTCTTTGTAATTTCTTCCAGTTCTTTTGTAACTGAAAGGTTCTTGTCTATCCCTAGACCAATTAAATTTTCACTTGTGTTTTTTTGTTGCAGGATACAAATGTGTTTTTCTCATTACTGTATCTCTTTCACTATTATTAATTGAATAAGTTTTCTTTTCCCCACTGATTTATCATGCCACCTTTAACGTAAGTGACATTAATTTATCCTTCATTCTGAGAACTTTTTAAGGAAGCCTAATGTAGTTTGGGTAGCATGGGCAAGCTGAAGAGAAGCTCGGCTTGGAAGCTGTTCAGTTAGCAGGAACTTGAGATGACCAGAACAGGATACAGGTGAGAATTACCCCCACAGTGCGTGACTGGGTGCAAGTCAGACATGTGGGTAAGACAGAAACCTTTACCTATGTCAGGATTCTAATCTATAAACCACTGACTTGAGTTGGTTTAAGAGCTTTAAGGACTGGGTGCTCGTGAGAATGAGCACAGCTCCAGGCAGAAGGCTCACCGCCTTGCTCCGCCCCTCCGGCCCACTGGGAGTCCAACCCAGCTGTTAGGGCACGAGCTACTGACGTCATGTAAACGTGACGTCATCACTGACGCGGCTTCGCGGGGAAGGGCCTGTCAGCTCACCTCAGAGCGCAGTCAAGCCCACGGAGCAGCGCGTTGGCCGCCTCGCGTTTTGCCCTGAGGATCCGAGTAGTCAGAGCCGCGCGAACCGAAGCGCCGAAGTTGCCCAGGAGCTGAGGAGCGGCCACTTCCCACTTCCTTGGCCCTGACCCGCATCCTGAGGCCCAGGCGCTGTCCAGGCAGGAGCGCGTTCACGAACCCGCCGCTTGCGGCGGCCACGCGCGCACGCACGCTTGCGCGCACGTTCCCTGGGAACCCGGAAGTGCGAGGGAGAGGAGAGCCACGTGGGTGGAGCTCGAGCGCAGGTCGCATGGGGGAGTCTATCCCGCTGGCTGCCCCGGTCCCGGTGGAACAGGCGGTGCTGGAGACGTTCTTCTCTCACCTGGGTATCTTCTCTTACGACAAGGCCAAGGACAATGTGGAGAAGGAACGAGAGGCCAACAAGAGCGCGGGGGGCAGCTGGCTGTCGCTGCTGGCGGCCTTGGCCCACCTGGCCGCGGCCGAGAAGGTCTATCACAGCCTCACCTACCTGGGGCAGAAACTAGGTACCTCCGCCCCGCCCTGTGCCCCTTGAGAAGGAAGGAAGGGGGTGTAGTGCCCGATCGGCAGTAGCTTGGGTTCCCTGTCTCTGTCATTCCTAGCAGCAGGCTCAACTCGGCACTGGCAGCTGTCCTCCCACCGTTACCCTTCCTTCCCTCCGCTTCCACGAGCCCCGCCCACCGGCCTCCGCTGCTGATAGATTGGCCGGCAGGGTGGCTGCTCTTTGCAAGGCTGTGCCCCAAATCGATGGGTGTATCAATTTGTCCAGTGCATGGATTGATGTCCTATGAGAAGTTAAGCAAATTATGTCCTCGCTCTTACAACCAGTGACACTGCGGCTAGAGGAGCAAAACTTGGCGATACAACGTAGAGTTAATGAACACTGTTGTCTGACCTCTTAAGGTTAAGGCCCCGGAGAGTTAACAGATGGAGTCCTACTCCCTCCTCGTAGGCCCTCAGTAAATAATTAATGAAGAAATAAATGAATATTGGACAGGAAAAGCAAGAAATATGCCTAACGCTAGCAAGAAGGGACTTCCAGGGGAAAATGGTAAACACTCTTACTGTCCCATGATAAATCTTGCCTCTGAAAATAAGGCGAAGAGCCGATTCTACTGATTTTCACTAGTAGAAACAAATAGTATGAACAAATCAGAAAGAAATAATGTGAAAGCCAAGGGCTATGCATACAAATTATTAGCACCTATAATTGCCAATAATAAATAGGAATCTCATAACGTTGAGGGCTGTTTTAGTACTTTGGCCTATTTTAGACCCCTTAATTATCAAGCACAGGGTCTGGTATGAATGAAGGACACACACAATACAGAATAGAAATGTAAAACGGGTGTAGATTCCATTTTAACTTTTCCCGTTTATTGCCTGAAGGAGACCATGTACATCTTGCTTTCAGTAAGCACTCAGGGCCGGGCTTCTGAGATCTTAACTTATGCCTCAGCTATTAAAATACTAACTTGTTAGTGTGTTGACCTACTGGCAAAAACTGGTTAGATAGATTGACCTTGTGCATTTTTTTGCTCCCCTGTTTACAGTAGCACTTCTCACAAATTAGCAGTTGCTGCACACTGGCAAATTGTGTACATGCAGCTGTGTGGGTAGGCAACAGCCCAAACCAGAGTATCTGTCAAAGATAGTAATATAGATTATCTTTGTATCCATGTAATTTATAAGAAATTTGAACATGTGTTGTAATTTATATATACTATGTATATTTATGCAAATGTGAGGATTATGGCTGTAAAATTTAAGGGTTATTTTCTGGCAATTTTGTTTTTAGGTTCCCCCACCTTATGAAGAATGGTGATTGGCCCCAGTGCCATGATTTGTTTTTTTAAGCTCATCTATGAGAATTTTGATGAGACCTGGGGACTTATTTCCCATAAAAATATGTAATACAATTTTGCATAAAATCTAAGAGGGTTCAACCTGGATTTCCTAAAGGCTATTAATGGATTCCAGAGTTAAATCTGCTACTCTAGTTTAAGTTGTATGTTCCTGATTTTAGCCAGTTCCAGAACTGGCTGCCCTGTGTTTAGGAATATGTGAAAGACCATCAGTGTCCCTGACTTGAGTTTTGTGAAATGGTCCTAATTATGCAAAGTGACTAATTCTGCATGGACCTCAGCTTACATTGATGAAGCTGAGGGCTACACCTTGAAATTGACCCATGGAGCAATTTACACTGTGAAACATGCCCAGGCACTGCTGAGGCTCCCAGGTGATCTGTCACGTCTGAGTAAATGGTCTGAAAATGGCATGTCTCATGCCTCATAACTTATTCACATGTTCAGTAAATGTAGGTTACAGATTAAACATTTTAACTTTAGAAATATCTTGCAGTGTTTTGATGCTCGAATGTTTGTGATATCAATGTGCTTACAATAGGACTTCATGATTTTTGGATTGACTCATTACCTGAAAAACTTGGGGAAAATTTTTTGTGTTGCCCTTTAAAGTTCCATGTTCTTCAACTGTTGTGCTAATTAAAATGTTTCTATGGTTTTCTTAAAAAACTCACTGTTTATGTATATTTTTTAAACATTTAAAACATGGCTCAAAAAAAGTCTTTTTGACTTCAATCTTGTGACCAGTGTTTATGGGAGGCCTGAGCAGTGAATCCTGATTATAGATGCAAGTGTGGCCCTTGGACACAGACAAGACAAAGGACAGACCAGACAAGGAGCCGCTGTTCCTGTGTTGGCTCAGGTCTGAAAAACTTTTGAGTGGAGCCTTCATCTGGGAGCTTTCTCTTTGCTTTGAGGGGAGAATATACCTGTTTGGAGAGAGTACAGTGTTAAATACTCTGATTCAATGCCTATGGAGGAATTTATGCCATACTTTTCTCTCCTTTGTTTCATTACTGGACAGTTGTTGGAATTTAGCATGGTTGAAAATGAGTTAAGAGCTCATGTTTAAAAGTTATTAGCAAGAAGTCACAATAAAATATTCACCTAGATGTTTTGCATGCTTTAACATACTTATTTAAAATTCTATGATGTGAGATGGACTGTTGAAATCTTTTAAAAATGAGCATTCATAAGTAGAACCTTCTGAAAGTAATTCAAAATAATGGTATTTTATAAATTCAAAAAAAAACTGAAAGAGAAGGAAGTCTGGTGTCTCTTGATTCTTTCTGTCCCAGCATGAAGGAGAGCCACTCCCCATTGGATAATCCTAACCAGGGTAGTCAACAAATAGGATTGTACTTCTGAGAACTCTGAGAAAAGGGAGACCTGTTTCAAAGAAATGTGTTGGTGGTCTCTCCCTTCCTTGTACTGTCATTTTACTTGGTTTCACATAATAGTGATTGATGTTTATTGATAAGCTTTTAAAGGTGTTCTTTGTATTTATGTGGTATTGCTACACTCCTAGATAAGGGTAATCTGATGAAGAAAGGTATCCCTTTTTCATTTGGAGTTAAAATTTTCACCAGGGCCACTCTGTTTTAACAGTGTAAGTGAGTACATGGTTGAGGTCACCTGCCTGTCAAACAGATAGCTAGCTAGTCCTTTTACTTGAAGCTCCCAATTTACCAGTTTCAGAAATTCAATTATGTAGTATTGAGAGTTGTATTACATCAGTTATAAATGGAAGGAAAAGGAATTAGTGTTACTGAATATGTGCTTTGGTCCACGCATTACATAACAACTGTTATTTCATTTAGTCTTTATAGCAGCTCTATTACTGGTTTCACATTAAAAACAACTAAGACTCAAAGTGGCTAAGTCAATTTGCACATCACACAGCTTGGAAATTTGGAAGCTGGGATTTGAAACAGTCTGTCAAACTTCCAGAGCTTCCAGAGATTTTTGTACTAGACCTGGACATGGAGGTCTGTTTATTACTTTACAAAATCTGCAAAGCTAGACTGAACGTGGGCAAGGAAGGCAGGCAAATGCCCCGGGGTACAGTCCTGTGTGGGATGTTGATGTCTACTTCAGTCCACCTGTACCATGTGGTTTCTGCTATTATTAGGAGAAATGATGTGAATGCCAATTTGTTTAGGCAATGTGCTAGAGAAAACACTTTTTAAGCATTAGGAGTTTGTCTGTGGAATCCGTAGTAAATAGAGTGACCTACTGTCTAGGTTTGCCCAGGGCTGAGGGGGTTCCTAAGACTGAGACTAAGGACTTACCAAGGAGTCAGACTTTTCAGCGCTAAAACCTGGAAAGTCATGAGTAAACTGGGACAAGGTGCTCTTCATAGTAGTAAGGGATATAGGATTCATTTCTTGAATCATGAACTGGGCAATGAACTAAAAACAATACTGTGGTATGTTTCATTAAGAATAAGAATATATCTTACAAATGCCTTGATAAAAAATGTTCACTCCTAATTGATACATTTAGGATAGCAATACATTCATTCATTAAAGCATTCTGGTATATATAATGGAAAATTTAAACTTTCACCCATCTCTGGGATTTTTGTATTCCTAGGAATTACTGTTTAAATCTGCCCTGCTCATTTCACTTTCCTAATGTCTTGCCTCTGACCCTTTGCTAGGGTGCAGGACTGCTTCAGAAAACATCTTTGAAGCTATAGTGTGAACCTCATCAAGAGTACTGAGATTTCCTTTTCCTCCCAGCATCCCAGTGGTCTGTGTTCCTGTGTAAGGGATATGTATGTGTGTGTTTTCTATTTTCTGGTATGGCTTAAAAGAGAAGATTCAAAGGAAAATGCAACTGTAAATCAGAAATAAAACTTTCTGATTTACCAGGGTAACAACAGTGTTTCATAATTGGGTGTTCTCTTTTGTTTTATATGTATTTATGTGGAAGGAGGGCTTTTTAGATCCAGGTCAATGTCATTTTCCAGGTTAACTTTCCTCTGAAATAAATATGAATTCAAAAAAACTGAAATGGGCTGGGGGAGAACTGGTACATGGGTAAGGAAATCATACATAGGGCTGCTGCTACACTAATGAGCTGTACCAGGCATCCATTTAACTTACTCCTCAGTGAAGTAATGAATCATAAAATACCTAAATCCCCATCACAGAAGTCAGAGAATAGGACAGATGAAACTCACAGAGCTCAGCAGTTTCAGGCTCTTGCTTGTGGGTGCTGGGAGGTGTTTTGTGATTTTGGACTCTCCTCCTCACCTATCATGTGCTTGTGTCATTTGCCTCCCAGGGGGCCAGTCTTTCTTCAGCAGGAAGGATTCCATCCGCACCATCTATACTTCTCTGCAAAATGAGCTAAAGAAGGTGGTGGCTGGCCGTGGTGCCCTGGGCGCGGCTGCTCCTCATGTAGAAGAACTCCTTTCCCACCTGTCAGAGCAACTCTGCTTCTTCGTTCAGGCTCGGATGGAGATTGCAGACTTCTATGAGAAGATGTACACTCTCAGCCCACAGAAGTTCATTAATGCTGAAGAACTTGTTGGCCTTTTGGACACCATCCTAAAGAAATACAGCTCCAGGTCAGTGTAGGTGAGGAGGGAGGGCGTGATGGAGCATGGCAGCCTCTCAGTCCCACACAGACTGTCAGTTTTTCCATGCACTTTTATGAAAATCTATGATGAAATCACTTTGAAGGAGAAATGGCTCTATTACATTTTGTACATATTAGTTAATCAGCAGTTATCTATTAGACACATTCTTTGACCTAAGATGACACCATGCTGGATGGATACTTGTCTAAGCAATAGTGAAAGACCAAGAATGAAGTAATCCTTAATGTATTGCACCTGATTCTGCTGCTTATCAAAGAGTTCACACAAGGGAATTGTATATAAAATAATGTGACTTTTAAACAAACCACTATTCAAATAAATGTCCCTTTCAAAGTAATCACCTTGATGAGTTATACACTTGTTCTTCTGATGAAGCCATTACTTAACATGTTGGAAATGCACTAATAATTGCTTTCAGTGCCTGTGGCATAGTTTGGTTTAGTTTTAAATTTCCTTAGTGGAGTTAGGCATCTATACTCTGGAAGAGGGCATATTTATTTTTGTTTTTGATGGTCAAAAGTCATTTGTGGCCCATTTATTCTTTTTAAAAAGATGATGATCAGTTGGAAAACTTATTTGAAGGAAATTTCTACTTATAAAGAAATAAGACTGTAATGTATTGCTCATTGCCTGACCCAAAAAGCAACACCAGAAGAATCTGAGAAGCATTGTGAACATCACTGATGCACCTGAGCCAGTGTTACTTTTGGGTCCCTGGAGCTGGCATAGTGCCTTGCACATAGTAGATGCTCAGTAATTTTATGATGGACTGAATGGAAAGTGAAAAACTTTGCAGGATACACTCCTTTGGATATATGATTTCAGATACGTTTGCTTAAAGAAGGGAGATATGTTAATTTAGAGTCCCAAATGAAGGATAATACTTATCTGAGTGACAGACTAGGGGAAGGAGGCAAAGTAAGGAGATTTTTGAAAAAGACTTCATGAAGGATGTAGAATCTAAGATGATTTTTAAGGGCAGGCAGGATTTTAAAAGCAAAGGAAGGAAAGAAGGGAGCAGGTGCTTTCAGACTTGAAGGTGATTTCAGAATACTTAAAGTCCTCAAGGGGTTTTTGGTACTTGCTGTTCTCACTTCCTGAAATGCTCTTGTCGTAGCGGTCAACTTATCATTTAGTCTTGGTTCAAATGGCAGAGTCTTTTTCATTATCCTCCCAAAACTATCACTCAGTCATTACCCTGTTTGCCTGCTTTATTTTCTTCACAGCCCTTATTGCCATCTGAAATTACTGTTATTCGCTCAGGATGTTTTTTCTTTTCTCACAACTAGAATGTGAGCTTGCTTTTGTGTCCTCAGCACCTAGACCAGAGCCTAGCACCTAGTAGGTGCTTAATAGATGTTTGTTGAATCAATGAAGTGAATAGTTGGTAAACAGTGAGCAACCATGAAATGCTCTTGAAAAGAGAGTGTCATGTTCTCATCTTTATCTTGGACTGATTACTGGGGCACTGGTGTGTGGGATGGGATGGTAAAAGAACTGGTTACAGGAGGAAAGCTTAGTTTAGCAGACTATTATGGTAATCAGATAGGTGGTAGTAGGACCTCATGGTTGCAAGAGAGCAGGAAGGGAGATGATAAGAAAAGTCTACAGGTCTTTGCAACAGGATGGTGGGATTAGTAATAAAAGGTTTCTGTCAATTGGAGGTTCTGCATTTCCAATGATAATGTCATGTACAGGATTGAGAAGAGGGGCTGGCTTAGCAGGAAAGTAGCCAGCAAAATTTGGGGCAAGTTGAGCTTGAATTGTTAGCAGATTTTCAAGTAGAGATTCAGAAGGCAGTTGGTAGGGGTCTAGAGCTCAGAGGAAAAGCCAGAAACAGAGAAAACAATTGGAGGTCATCTGTATAGAGAAGTAGACTTAAAATAGTTTTTTAGTTTCAGAACTAAAATATCAACATTTCTTTAATAAAGAAACAGTTGAATTTTAAGCTTGCAGAAAAGGGAAGCAATATTTACACACAGCTATTTTGAAGAAAACTAGAACATATCAAGCAACTTCTGTGTGCTAAACATTATGAAGACCCTTTTATGTGTTACCTGATTTGAGATGTAGGTAGAGATATTACTCCTGTCACGGTGTCTCAGAGAAGTTAAGCACACCATGGTCATGCAGCTTATCTCTGAACCCACCTCTCTGCGACTCCAGAGCCCATATGCCATGTTCATTGTTGCTTATATCAAATTTTGAGATGCTTCTTATATAATCCAGATAAATGATTTATCTCTGTTGATCATTTTGCAAGTCAGTACATAAGATCGGTTCTTATTTATTGAATGAATAGTAAGACTATAAAGTAATAGCCTTCTGTCATAGTAAGAAAGAAGATATCATAAGCACTTACTAAATTCCCCTGTAAGGAGTAAGAGTTGTATATTACTAATATCATGTAATGTTCATTTTCTGTCTGAGCACAAGATAGTGGTTAATATAGTATTATGTTATTATTATTCTTTTATAAAGTTTCCCCTAATTTTTTATTTTGAAATTTTTAATCCTATAGAAAAGCTGCAAAAATAGTATGAGCATAGTTACAATATGACCAGCAATTCCACTCCTAGGTTTCTATTAAAGAAAAATGAAAACACATGTCCATATGTAAAAACTTATACATATATGATCATAGCAACATTATTGACAATAGCCAAAAGGAGGAAACAACCCAAATGCCCATCAGCTGGTGGATGAATGGATAAATACATGTGGTATATCCATATAATGGGAGATTATTCAGCAATGAAAAGGAAGTACTGATACATGCCACAACATGGATGAGCCTTGAGAAATTATGCTACAAGAAACCAGTCACAAAAGATCACATATGGTGTCATTCCATTTATATGAAATGTCCAGGATATACAAAGTCATAGATACAGGATACACATTACAAATTTATTGATACAGAAAATGATTGCCAAGGGTTGGTGTTGAAGGGAGAATGGGAGTGACTGCTAATGGGTATTAGTTCTTCTGCTGGGGTCACAAGACTGTTCTAAAATTAGATAGTGGTGAAGGTTGTCCAATTCTGAATATATTAAAACACTAAATTATTTTTGTTTTCTTTTGGTATCATTAATCTACAATTACATGTTTACTAGACTCCCCCCATCACCAAGCCCCGCCCCCAAACCCCATTACAGTCACTGTCCATCAGCATAGTAAGATGCTGTAGAGTCACTACTTGTCTTCTCTGTGTTGCACATCCCTCCCCTGCCCCCTCCCACATTATACATGCTAATCATTATACCCCCTTTCTTTTTCCCCCCCTTATCCCTCCCTTCCCACCCATCCTCCCCAGTCCCTTTCCCTTTGGTAACTGTTAGTCCATTCTTGGGTTCTGTGAGTCTGCTGCTGCTTTTAAACCACTGAATTTTATACTTTAAAAAAGTGCTTTTTATGTATGTGAAGTATCAGTAAAGCTGTTACTAAAAAAAAAAAAGCAATCAAACCAACTGTACAACGAACACACAAATATCACTTACCTGGATTCACTACTATTAAAATTTTGCCACATTTGCTGTATCTCTTTGTGTATAATTTTATTTACCTGAGTTTTTTGGAAGTATAATGTAAACATCATGACACTTGATTCCTAAATACTCAGGTTGTATATTCTAAGAATAATATAGAATTATAACATAGTTTTCACACACAGAAAATTTAACACTGATTTTCTACTACCATGTGATACACGTCCATATTCAAATTGACCCAATTGTCCCAAAAATGTCTCTGTAGTTATTTTTTTTGTCATTTGTTTTTTACCTTTGTGATATATTGTAGATTTTCTTTTTTAAAAAATTTTAAATAGGTAATACATTGACACAATTCAAAATTTATAAAGCACATTTATAAAATACAAAGTACTTTATAAATTTTGAGCTGTGTTAATGTATTACCTATTAAAGAATACATGGTGAAGATGAAAAATAAAAGAAAAAAATAAAAACCATATAGAAAAAATATATTAAAGAACAGAAATATGTATTAAAGAATATATAGTGAAATATCTATCTCTTGCCCCTGTCCTTTAGTTACTCAACTTCTTTCCTAAGAGGCCATGAATATTAGCAAGTTCTTCCTATCATTCTAGAGAAATAGTCTATGAATTTAAATAGATACATTTTTAAACAAATTTTACATATTTATACATTTTCTAGGTTTAGAAATAGTCTTTTCTTTCTTTCTCAAATGTGAATAGTGTATGTTTTCTTTTAATAAAATAATTTTTTGAAGACAAAAAAAATGAAAGTATGGTTGGAGATATGATTCTCAAGTGGAAGAGATATCTCGTGTGGTGGTTCCCAAATGTTAATATGAAAGTGCTTTGCTGGACCATTCTGGAAGCTTAAGAGAAATAGCCAAATCTGGATTCGGTGCCCAGAAAACTGTACATTTTAAAAGTTTTCTTTAAATGATACATAGCTACATGAGAAAACTGGATAAATAAGAGAAAGAGGCCTACACTGGGCTATATTGGGTACTGAACCTTACCCATGTGTGCATGTGCATGTGCATGTGCGTATATGTGTGCATCTCAGCTAGGAATGATTATTATTTAACTATTTCCATTTTTATTTTATTAGATTTGTGATCTGTCATCTTTGAAACATCCCATTTCTCAGGACATTGGGAATTTCTCCCATTTCCCACAAAAGCCTGGATTTCATTCTTGAAGTTCTTAGGGTAGTACTTGGCTGAACCTTCATCCTTCTGAGTGGATGCTAATGGAGTCTGATGGAGCTGGGTTGCAGTATCACGTATGGTCAATGTGTGTTTTCATCTACAGTCTCCCAACTTTCACCCATGCTATATTTTCTAGTTAACAGTAATTACTGATCACAGATATATCCTAGCCTGAAAAGTATGTAAATTAGAGGCTTTCAGTTAAACAACATAAATTCTTGAGCTAAGAAATTCTGAAAATTTGCAATTCTGTATATTGATTTTCTTTGAGAACTAGAGCTATTTTAGGTATAAATTAATGTGATTTCCCCTTTGTCAGGATGACATCCTTTTTTCTATAGACTTGTTTGTTTGTTTATCATTAATATACAATTACATGAGCAATATTGTGGTTACTAGATTCCCCCCATTATCAAGTCCCCACCACATACCTCATTACAGTCACTGTCCATCAGCATAGTAAGATGCTACTTGTCTTCTCTGTGCTATACTGCCTTTCCCGTGCCCCCCCCCCCACATTATGTGTGCTAATCATAATGCCCCCTTTTCTCTTTATCCCTCCCTTCCCACCCATCCTCCCCAGTCCCTTTCTCTTGGGTAACAGTCCATTCTTCGGTTCTGTGATTCTGCTGCTGTTTTGTTCCTTCAGTTTTTCCTTTGTTCTTATATTCCACATATGAGTGAAATCATTTGGTACTTGTCTTTCTCTGCCTGACTTATTTCGCTGAGCATAGTACCCTCTAGCCCCATCCATGTTGTTGCAAATGGTAGGATTTGTTTTCTTCTTATGGCTGAATTATATTCCATTGTGCATATTTACCACATCCTCTTTATCCATTCATCTACTGATGGACACTTAGGTTGCTTCCATTTCTTGGCTATTGTAAACAGTGCTGCGATAAACATAGGGGTGCATATGTCTTTTTCAAACTGGGCTGCTGCATTCTTAGGGTAAATTCCTAGGAGTGGAATTCCTGGGTCAAATGGTATTTCCATTTTGAGCTTTTTGCGGAACTTCCATACTGCTTTCCACAATGGTTGAGCTAATTTACATTCCCACCAGCAGTGTAGGAGGGTTCCCTTTTCTCCACATCCTCACCAACATTTGTGGTTGTTTGTCTTTTGGATGGTGGCCATCCTAACTGGTGTGAGGTGATAATCTCTCTACAGACTTGTTAATTTGGCATCTATGCTATACACACACATTTTTCATGGTTCCCATGTTCTGGAGAAATCATTCATATTTTGGTATTCTGTTGTATTGAAAGTTAAATCCTTTTCCCAAAGGACCCAATTTATCTTTCAGGGAATGTTTATTTGCCCCAGTATATCTGGTTCATGTCAGAATGCTTATTAAAAAATTGCATAAATCTTTCATCTTTCAAATGATGATTATGTTTTTATATTAAAAAATTAACAAGTGGGATATATATCATGGAGTCAAACCTCTGGCACTGATTTGAGATGGAGCTGCTGTGTGAGTTTCTGCAATGTCCAGTCTGCTTTCAGAGATGAATTGAAAGCATGTTTTTAAATTTTTTCTTGAAGCCAGTTGTGTTCAGAGCAGAACCATGTCAGAGGTTTCCTCTTCTAGCAAACTCAATATACGATTAAGCAAATGTAAATTCTTGTCTAAGAATCACAGTCATTAGTGATGCTGCATTTCAAATTGAATAATATTAATCATGTAAGTTTTTATCATGTGCCCTTGAGAAGAAAAAATGTGAATTTAGCTCATACAGGGTCAGGATGTCTACCTATTCCTTGAATACTTTTGAGGAGAGGTAAAACCTGGGTATTTTTCCAAGGAAGCACATCCATGGAATGTTTTTTGATTCTGTGCAATTTGTTTTAGATTTATATACCTGTTTTATACAGAGGGCACAGAAGAATGCAAACTAATATTTACTCTCCTAAGTCAATAATTTTAAGAAATAATTCTTTTAAAGAAGTCAACTATTATTTAGGCATTCTAGACAGTTTAAAATCCCTCAGGTATGGCAGTAATATACCATTAAATGATTTTTATTCTTTAATCATAATTTTATAGCTAGAATTTAAAGAACATTTTTAAAAAATGGGTTACATAAAATTTCTCTTTGCATTTTAGGAATCACAGTGTTTTGATCTGTATGCTTCAAATGACAGAATTTTTCACCACAAGCAGAACTGTGATTTATTGCACTCTATGCCCCTTTTCCTTCAAAAAGATTTATGATGATAAGACTGTTAATGAAGCAGTTAGTTATGTGTGTAGTTCAATCAGGTTAATTATTGCCTGCTGAAAATTTCATAAGCAAAACCAACAATAGTGCAGTTTCTGTGGGCCACATTCTACTCTATGCAGTTGACTGGCCTAGATCTTAACAGCAAAGACTGAAGGCCTTCTGTGATCTTGCCCACCTTACCTTTTCCAGATTCATCCAAGGTCCGTCAGATGCCTCAAACTGCACCCAAACTCTTAGTAAAAACGAAACAACTTCAAAGAGAAATCTTTGAGGATTTTAAGCAGAAACCAAAAAAACAGTCTTATCAATCTGATGTGTTCCCATAATATTTGCCATTTCCTACCTTCGTTCCTGTTATTTATTTTCTTAGAATGGCCTAAAATTTGTTGGGGGAAATATATCTTTTTCCTCTGCCCTGTAAGTTCTCAGGTGGGGGTCCGTTGACAAAAGATAGATTAACAAAAGAAAAGCATACAAATATATTTAACTTTTATGTGACATGGGAACCTTCATAAGGAAATGAAGACCCAAGGAAGTCATTAAACCTGTGTTGGTATGGTTGGTTTGATGAGGAGTGGAGGGAGAGTCATGAAAAAATGTGCTAGGATGAAAAGGGTATGAGCTAAGTGCAGTAAACTGGGGGGAACAAGGCCTGTTCATTCAGGTTCCTGCCCCTGTCCTTTCATTTTGGGGGATGAGGCTCCTTTCCTCAAGGTAGGGGGAAGGCACCTCTCACTTGAGGGGTTATGACCTGCTTCAGTGGAGGGTCAGAAAGTCCTTCTGCACATGTCATTTCTCAAAACTAGCTTAATATAGTCACTATGCTAGGATGCCATATTTGGGGGTAGTGTGTTCTGAACCCCATCATACCTATCATTTATCAGTTATCTATTGCCACAATTATTCTGTATAACAGACCCCCCCACAAATTCACACTGATCATCTTGCAGGTCTATGGGGAGTTGACTGACCTGGGCAGGGATTAGCTGGGTGGCTCTGCTTAACACTGTTGGTAACACTAGACCTGGCCTATTGTCGTGAGTTTTGGGCTTAGTCAGCTCCACATGTGTTAATTCTGAGCCCAAGGTTAGAGGGGAAGCAGCTACCTTAGTGGTGATGGCCCAAGTGCCAAAGAACAAGCCCAGTCACGCTCATTTTAAGTCTACGCTTACATCAGAGCTGTTAACATTCCTCTGTCCAGAGCAAGTCACACAACCCAGTCCACTGTCCAGGAGTGGACTGTAAAAAGTGGGAAAGTACTCTCCACTGGGAATGAGGAGTGGTTAAGAATCCTGGCCAGCACCTGAAGTCTTCAGATAGCTAAATCCTACCTGCTCTTTTAGCTTTATTGCTCAATTCCAATCCTGTAACCTCTCTGGACTATGCAATCCTTCACTCAGAAGGAATTGCTGCTACTTCTAAATTGTTATTTGTATCCCTCATAAGAGATGTGTTACTTCCTACTTATGTCCATTATAAATACCTTCTTCTGCCATCCGAGGTTCTATAGGGCAACTCTGGCTAATTCATCTTTACATCTTCAATGTATTTGTGTCTAAAAACTAGTAAACTAATTGTTTTACAAGAGATTACAGATGTTTTTATGGTTAAATACACTCAAAATTTATCATTTTACCACTTTTCAGTATATAATTCTGTGCATTCAGTACATTAACTTTGTGCTGTAGGTTTATTTTTAACTGGGCATCTGACTTCTCACCTGCATGGGACCTGCATAATTCTTTTGGAAGGAACTCCTAAATGAAGATTTATGAAGGAGATAGTGCTCTCTCTTTTTTTTTTTTTTTGCCTTTTGTTAGAGCAGATCTTTCCAAATAGTTGTCAGTTAGTTCTGTATTCATACTCCTTCAAGCTTGCTGCCATAAGCTGAGGTGTATATTTTTGGATTACAACAATTTAACAGATCCCCTTATAGTGTGAGTTGTGAATAGGTAGGAGGCACAGAGCAGAATGGAAATGGGGAAATGATACATCACAATGCTAACCTCAGAATCTTCGCAGAATAACATTAACATGAATTTTTAGCTCTAACTAAGGATGAAAAATATCTTCAGTATTCACATTCATCCTAATAAAGGTTGAACATTTAAACACATTTAGTAAATGTTTATGGTAAAGCCTGTTCAGAATTCTTTCTGAAGGTTAGTACAGAGAATTCATGTTCTTTCAACATTAGATAGAAATGATCATTTCTGACTGGAAACAGAAAAATAACTTATTGTTACTTGTGGTAGAATTCTTTCCAGTCTCATACCATTTGCCTCTTGCTACCAGTCTTACTGTGTTCATAGTTTCTTAGCAAATTTTCTCAATACCCATGATAATAAAATTGTGCAATACTTAATGCTCATGAAGTGTCATGGGGTCTAAAGGCTAGGGTACTAGGAGCATTTCTTTTATTTTTATTTTTATTTATTTATTTAGTTAGTTATCATTAATCTACAATTAGATGAAGAACATTATGTTTACTAGGGTCCCCCCTTCACCAAGTCCCCCTCACAAACCCCATTACAGTCACTGTCCATTAGCGTAGTAAGATGTGTGGAATAACTACTTGTCTTCTCTGTATTGCACAGCTCTCCCCATGCCCCTCCAACATTATACATGCTAATCGTAATACCCCCTTTCTTTTTCCCTGCCCTTATCCTTCCCTTCCCTCCCATTCTCCCCAGTCCCTTTCCCTTTGGTAACTGTTAGTCCATTCTTGGGTTCTGTGATTATGCTGCTGTTTTGTTCCTTCAGTTTTTCTTTGTTCTTACACTCCACATATGCGTGAAATCATTTGGTATTTGTCTTCCTCCACATGGCTTATTTCACGGAGCATAACATCCTCTAGCTCCATCCATGTTGTTGCAAATGGTAGGATTTGTTTTCTTCCTATGGCTGAATAATATTCCATTGTGTATATGTACCACATCTTCTTTATCCATTCATCTACTGATGGACACTTAGGTTGCTTCCATTTCTTGGCTATTGTAAATAGTGCTGTGATAAACATAGGGGTGCATCTGTCTTTTTCAAACTGGGCTGCTGCATTCTTAGGGTAAATTCCTAGAAGTGGAATTCCTGGGTCAAATGGTATGTCTATTTTGAGCCTTTTTTTTTTTTTTGAGAGGGAACCTCTCATATTTATTGATCAAATGGTTGTTAACAATTAAATTCTGTATAGGGGACTCAATGCACAATCATTAATCAACCCCAAGCCTAACTCTCAACAGTCTCCAATCTTCTGAAGCATAACGAACAAGTTCTTACATAGTGAATAAGTTCTTACTGCAAGAGCAGTCATATCACAGAAACTTTCAGTTTTGATCACGCATCATGAACTACAAACAATCAAGTCAGATATGATTATTCATTTGATTTTTATACTTGATTTATATGTGAATCCCACATTTCTCCCTTATTTTTTTTGAATAAAATGCTGAAGTGGTAGGTAGATGCAAGATAAAGATAGAAAGCATAATTTAGTGCTGTAAGAAGGCAAGTGTAGATGATCAGGTCTGTGCCTATAGACTAAGTATTAATCCAAGCTAGACAAGGGCAACAAAACATCCACGGATGCAGAAGATTTCTCTCAAAACAGGGGGGGGTGAGGTTCTAAGCCTCACCTCTGTTGATCCCCAATTTCTCACCTGATGGCCCCTCTGCGACTGTGCCTGTCTTAGGTTGTTCCTCCTTTGAGGACTCTTACCCGTCTCTGGCTAACCAGCCATCTTCTGGGGCCATACAGGGAAATGTCAAGTTGGTAAATGAGAGAGAAGCAATATTCTTTGAAAAGGTTAGCTTTTTACTTCTTTGCAGATTTATGTCCTGTGACTTCTATGCCCAGCACTTGTCTTGAGGTATCTTTACCACATGGAAGAATTATGATACTCGGTAATTTTCAATATGAGGCACGAATTCTACTAAAGGGCTGTAATTAGGAAGGAAGAAGAAAAACTATAGAAGTAGCAGATGGAAGAGAACATGAGAAGACTGATTATTTCTTTAACATAACTTCTTGTAGAGTAACATAATATTTTGAGCTTTTTGAGGAACCTCCATACTGCTTTCCACAATGGTTGAACTAATTTACATTCCCACCAGCGGTGTAGGAGGGTTCCCCTTTCTCCACAACCTCGCCAACATTTGTTGTTTGTCTTTTGGATGGTAGCAATCCTTACTGGTGTGAGGTGATATCTCATTGTGGTTTTAATTTGCATTTCTCTGATAACTAGCGATGTGGAGCATCTTTTCATGTGTCTGTTGGCCATCTGAATTTCTTCTTTGGAGAACTGTCTGTTCAGCTCCTCTGCCCATTTTTTAATTGGATTGTTCGCTTTTTGTTTGTTGAGGTGTGTGAACTCTTTATATATTTTGGATGTCAACCCTTTATCGGATCTGTCATTTCTGAATATATTCTCCCATACTGTAGGATGCCTTTTTGTTCTATTGATGGTGTCCTTTGCAGTACAGAAACTTTTCAGCTTGATATAGTCCCACTTGTTCATTTTTGCTTTTGTTTCCCTTGCCCGGGGAGATATGTTCATGAAGAAGTTGCTCATGTTTATATCCAAGAGATTTTTGCCTATGCTTTTTTCTAAGATTGTTACGGTTTCATGACTTACATTCAGGTCTTTGATCCATTTTGAATTTACTTTTGTGTATGGACTTAGACAGTGATCCAGTTTCATTCTCTTACATGTAGCTGTCCAGTTTTGCCAGCACCAACTGTTGAAGAGACTGTCATTTCCCCATTGTATGTCCATGGCTCCTTTATCGTATATTAATTGACCATATATGTTTGGGTTAATGTCTGGAGTCTCTATTCTGTTCCATTGGTCTGTGGCTCTGTTCTTGTGCTAGTACCAAATTGTTTTGATTACTATGGCTTTGTAGTGGAGCTTGAAGTTGGGGAGCGAGATTCCCCCCCGCCAACCACTTTATTCTTCCTTCTCAGGATTGCTTTGGCTATTTGGGGTCTTTGGTGTTTCCATATGAATTTTTAGGAGCATTTCTTACAATTCAAAGATTGAGACATTTTGTAGTGTGTGTATGTGTGTATTAGATTTTCTTAATGTTTAAAGAGTCCAAATTAATTAAGCATATGAGCTAGAGGATTTGAGATTGGGTTTCTTTCTGATTGAATATAGTATTAGACTAGACCTTCCACCAATGTTTTAACTTCCCTATCTTGGAGGTTGTTGAGGGTAAAATGCCAGTAATAAAAAAAAAATGTGTGACTGTCATGTGAATAATTACATCCTATTTATCACGTAATAATCAGTTTCTATTTTATAATATCCAACCTAGTATGGGCTCTCTTAATCATAATCCTCTTAATTAGTGTTTAAATTGATTTTTTAAAAATCTAGATACACTCGCAATGTATTCTATATTTTGCTAATTGCTCAACTGATAACCAGCATTTTATCTTCAACCGAGGCCAAAAGAAAGCTGTGTGAGCACATTCTGTCTCATTGGCAGTAAAGCAATTAAACTGCGAGGGCTCAGGCCTTTAAATCATTTCCCATAGTGCCTGGAGCATAAAAATGCTCAGTAATTCTAGGGCTTGCCTATACCCTTAAAATTGGGTCACTAGCCAAGATGATTCCTGCAACCTTTGCAGATGCTTTAGACCTTTAGGAAGAATCTAAGGGCTTGAGGTAGACTTCTTGAAAAGGACGATGCACTAGGCCATGGAGGCAGACACTGAAACTCCGTGGGCATTTCTCAGAAGAAAAAGAGTGAGCAAGAAAGCTCTAAGGGGTCCATACAGAAAGGAATCTCCACAGCCTTTCCATTGCTACAGAACTTCATTTAGATCATAAACAATAGAATCAGTGTGGCAGAAACCAGGACTCCGATCTTAATATAGTAGGTTACCACATTACTGAACTTCTAGCCATATGTTCTAGATATAAAAGAGTGAAGGAAGTAGGCATCTTTTATTTCCCCTCAGGGAGGAACTCAAAGCATGAGTGACCATATGTTCCAGTTTGATAATATATGCTTGAACTACTACAAGGGAAGATGGGTATTAAGAAACTAGGGGATATAATTGGGAGACCTGACCTAGTCTAGGGGGTGGATAGAGAAGACATTTCTAAGGAAGTGACTCTGAAAAGGAGATGTGAAGTGTCAGAAAGGACTGATGAAAAAGGCTCATGCTCTCACTTGCCTCAGAGTCTTTCCTTACCCTTTTTCCTTCTGTCGGGAAGGGAGGATAGTCCACATCCTGGCCCCTGCCCCCTCAATATTACTGTTACAAGTGAAGTAGAAAAATGTTTTATAAACAGCAGGTAGCAGATCATGAGTCATAAAATTCATTTAGTGAGTAGTAATCCAATTAAATACATATGTATATATATAATATTAAATATCAAGAGTACATTGTGCATAATAACAGTAAATATGAAATTTAAAAATCTTAAATATAAATATATAAAATTCTTATATATATGTGTGTATATACTTAGTTCACAATACAAAGTTTATTTCTTATTATAGATTGTGGTCAAAAAAATTTCAGTAGAAATGAAATCACACCATTACCTTAACCTTCTTTATGATAACACTGCATTTCTAATAAACGTCTGTAGAAAGGGGATGATGGGAATGTGGTTGAAACTTAAAAGGGACCAAATTATTCAAAGCCTGTAAGCCTTTTTAAGGATTTCGGATTTTATCCTAAGATAAATGGAAAGTGATTGACATAATAAATATTTTGTATTTAACATTTTTTTTAACTGTGATTAAATAGGAGGGGAGTTTAGGAACTAGGACTGAATAAGGATTTTCTGGTAAATGTTCTATTCCTTTAGTAAACATTTACTGATTACATACAGATATAGGTTTATAGTCTGTATTCTCATCTACCAAATAGGTTTAATAACACCTTATTGGAATTACTGTGAACATTAAATAACTTTGTATGTTATACACACACACACACACACACACACACACACATTTGAGAGAGGTTTTAGTGACCTTATCTTTACCTCCACCTCTTTAGGACCGCATCTTGAAAAGAGGTGCCGTGTTTTGATGATAATGTTAGTTATACAAGTCTGAGAATAAATAAAATAAGAAAGATTTATAGCTAATTTAATTTCCCTGTATTTGGAAAGAAGGTAGCCACTACTCATTTTTTTAAACATCAGGCTGCTTCCACAGGAGAACATGATGCTGACATAATTCTGGAATGGTGAAGTCACGTCAGAGTGACATTTTAAATAAATCAACATGGAATCCTTCCATCTTTCCTTCCCCTGCCCCCAAATGAAATATTTTCTAACCACATTTTTTTTTTTTTGAGGGTAGAAAATGCCGACATGGAGTAACATTTCCACTTATTTCTATTAATTTCGCTTTCCCCTTTAGATTTCACCACCCCATCCTCAGTCCTTTGGAGAGTAGTTTCCAGCTGGAAGTCGATGTCCTGAGTCATCTCCTGAAGGCCCAGGCTCAGGTCTCGGAGTGGAAGTTCCTCCCATCTCTGGTTAACTTACACAGTGCTCACACCAAGCTGCAGACTTGGGGTCAGATCTTTGAAAAGCAGCGGGAGACCAAAAAACATCTGTTCGGAGGGCAGTCTCAGAAGGCTGTTCAGCCCCCACACCTTTTCCTTTGGCTGATGAAACTCAAAAACATGCTTCTTGCCAAATTTAGCTTTTACTTTCACGAGGCACTGAGCCGACAAACAACTGCCTCAGAAATGAAAACGTTAACTGCAAAAGCCAACCCAGACTTCTTTGGAAAGATTTCCAGCTTCATCAGGAAATATGACGCTGCCAACGTGTCCTTAATCTTTGACAACCAAGGTTCTGAGAGCTTTCAGGGTCATGGCTATCACCATCCCCATTCCTACAGAGAGGCCCCGAAGGGTGTGGACCAGTACCCAGCCGTGGTGTCTCTGCCCAGTGACAGGCCTGTCATGCACTGGCCCAATGTCATCATGATCATGACGGACCGCACATCTGACCTGAACAGCTTGGAGAAAGTGGTCCATTTCTATGACGACAAAGTTCAGAGCACCTACTTCCTAACCCGCCCAGAACCTCACTTTACCATTGTCGTCATTTTCGAGTCAAAGAAATCTGAAAGAGACTCCCACTTTATTTCCTTCCTTAATGAACTCTCACTTGCACTTAAGAACCCCAAAGTTTTTGCAAGCCTGAAACCTGGATCCAAAGGTTAGCAAGTGATTTGCGTGACGGTTTTCAAGACTGAAAATTATGTTCTTAATTGCTCTAATGATCTACAGTGATCTGTGATTAGAGTTTACATCTATTCATGCCTCTTTCTGAGCTAAATTAAAGACAGATCCTACTTAATTGTGTTGCAAATATTGTAAGCAATTAAGGCCAATTGAATTAAGTACCCAAAAGGTAACCTGGAAAGCCATTATGGCTACTGTGTGTCTTCATGGTACAGCAAAGTACTTCAGTATTTTCTCCTGTATTCCTGAATTTCATGTAGACTGAATACTTATGGGCCTTTGATTTTTCTTTCCAGATGTTTTATATTCTAAACATTGTGTTCTAATGCAATTCCAAACGCCCTCTCCATTCCTCTCCTTCCAGGATAAGTAATTGAGATAAGCTATTAAATGGCCTTTTTAGAATCAAGGACTGTATGTTTTCTATCTCATAAATTAACAAATTAATATGAAATTATTCATTTTGTTTTTCTGATCGACAAATAAGTATTTCTGATGCCAAAATTAGGGTCTTCGTGAGAAATTTCTTAACAGTTACTGAAATTTAAGGTGAATGAGAATGGTAATAAAACATTAGGTTTTAACAGTTCAGAAGACTCTTGTGGCTTCTTTAATAGCCAAGGGTTCTGTTGGTGTGATCCACACACTTAACCACATTTGTTTTCACCCTTATAAAACTTGAACTGGTCACTCTGTTTTTCAAGTCAGTATAAGCCCTTAGGTGGGGTTCTTCATTCTTCAGCATATTACCAGCTTGGCTTCCTGTTTATCACCTGTCTGCTGAAATACACGTTCATGTTTGGCTCCACTCCCTGATTATTTTTAGGCTGAAAAAGCATGTAGTCTTGGTTTCTCAGCCACTTTTAGACATTCATGCAGCTTAGCCTACTTTTATAAAATCAAAATGTAGATCTCAATACCTTGTACTTGCTAAAAATCAAGTGTGCATTCAAAAGACCTCTTTATACCTGAGTATTGTGCTGAATACTCAGTACTGAAGCACGTTTGAACTTGGGTTTCATGTCCGTCTCCTCCAAATTATTTTTAGAGGCAGTGAAACATCTTAACACTTACTGCCTTAACACTCTCCTGAGTGGGTGTTTCTAGGAAAGTAGATGGATCAGGGAAGGTATAATGGGCTGTGGAGGACTTCACTTCTAGGTATTGATTCATAATAAAAAATAAGCCACAGAGAGTAATTGAGTTTGTTACTATCTGATAGTTTCTTCAAAGCTTGTAATGATCAGATTAGTCCTGTTCTGATTGCACAGCCACTGTTTTACTGGGCAGCCACAGCAGGCAAGCTGGCAGCTGCAGAGACCATAGGAGGCCCTTCCAGCCAGTGTGGGAGGCCCGCCCACCCTCCGTCTGAACTACCTGGTGGAAGAACCCATTGGCCGACTTCCTGGGGAGAACATGTTTTTCTTTCCTTTTTCTTTTTTAAAAATATAAAAGTCATGATTTGTAAAAGCCAGTTTGCTTTAAATAGAAAGTGGTGATTTACCTCTGTATTTTATTTGCCCAGGTTCTATAAAAATCTGAACAGATTTTACAACACTGAACTTAGATTAAAAAATTAAAAACAATTGGAACGCAAAAGTTAAGTCATTTTTCTTCCTTTGTTGTGTTTTGCCGTGAAGCTGAAAAATACTCCTTGGCCTTCACATATTTTTTTTTCCTAGATAAAACCTGTGTTAGCTTTAACGATGCGGTCTCCTGTGTACTAACAAATGCTTCAGTGGAACACGGATAAGAATGTAAATAAAACATATACAATACATAAATTACCCAGAACATACTTGAATTGTGAATATATTTTTAGACATATTTTGGTTCAAGCCAAGAAAGTTATTGTAGTCAGATTCGTCCTCTAAATTCAGATATGAAACTACCTGTGAACTCTGTTTTGCTAATTGGAAGAGTAAATGCACATATATTCTTTCGTCAGACTGTGTATTTTGAAAGTTGTTTCTAAATCACAACTTGATCGATTTTTATGAGTTACTAAGGGCATGCTCAACACGTACTGCGTCTGCCGGCAGGTTGGCCAAGGAGCGTTCATGTTCAGACATGGGGTGAACTTCCATAGCTTTGTCCTCTTGGGTCCAGCCTGGTATCTGACTGTCATTTTGGGGAGTGTGAAATAAAGTAGTCCCTCCTTTATTGCTGTTTCCTTCCGCGGTTTCGGTTACCCGCCATCAGCCACAACCCAAAAGCAGGAAGGGCCTCCTTCCGACGTCAAGTCAAAGGTCAATACTGTGATGCTAGGTCACAGTGCCTATGTCATTCACCTCGCTGCGTCTCCTTACGTAGGCAGTTTATTGGCTCGTATACTGGGGAGAGACAAGGAGTTTTTAAAGAATTAAAGAGGAGTTCATCAGATTTCTGCTTTTTAGGTTTAGCCCTGAATTTGAAACAAGGCAGCCATTTTTTATCTTCCCACTGGACACTTTTTTATGTAATTGTTATGACCTACCCTTATTTCTTCCTCGTGGTTGATTTTCTCTCAATAATTGTTGCCTATTTTTCTCTGCTTTTTTCCTCCCCACCTGCCTCCCTTCCTTCCTCTCCCTCACCAATTCTATCTAGTCGTTTTTTTCCCATGCCTCAGGGAGCCAGCACATACCCCAGTGGTCTCTGACCCAGTTTTGGAAAGCAGCATCTGAAGCATTCACTTTGATTGTTTTCACAACTAGTCTTTTTCAGGCAGTGAGGAAGGAACACATGCAGGGGAAAAGTTCAGTATTGACACTAATGGGGTGATCACAATTAAGTCCAGCCACTTCATGAGCACACAGGACGGTTAACCAACTACAGCCAATCAGGGCTGTGTGATCTAGTAGACTGGCAAGAAAAGTTACTCAGAATAAAAAACTTTACAAGTGCATTTTTCCTATATTTTTTAAATTATTAAGTAAAAGGTCATTCTTAATCTATCTGCTATAATTCATCTGTATAAAAACATTATTCTGGTTTAATTTTTCCTTTAAGTAAAAGCTTAATAGATTTTTGCCCCCATCGAAGAGAGAAAAAAGCATTCCATGTGACTCTGCAAGAAAGCCATGTAGGTAGAGTTTAGCAATCCCCTTTCTACTTTTTCTACCAATTTCCTGTTAGCAATGCAATTATTTCATGGCCTTTTGCCTGAATAAATTCTAAACTGATTGTCCAGAGGGAATGAGTAGGAAGAAACAGGCTTGATACGCACTTCTGCCTTTGGTGACTTCTCTTGATATCATGTAAATCTACGAGGCTTTATTAAATGCAAGTATTTTGACTTATCTGAGTATTTTTTCAATCTGCTTTTGATAATACAGTCTGTTTCTGGGATACTTTAAATTTAAAACCATAAGGTATATGTAAGAGATCAATGCTAGGAAATGGAGGGACACCATAGGTTTCCCTTTCTGTACCATCTACAGTGTTATGGGTTGAATTATGTCCCCTACCCCCCAAAAAGATATTGAAGTCCTAATCCCCAGTACCTCAGGATATGACTTCATTTGGAAACAGGGGTGTTAAGAGTTGTAATTGATTAAGATGAGGTTACACTGGAGTAGGGTGGGCCCCTTGTCCAATATGACTGGTGTCCTTACAAGAAGACAGCCATGCGAAGATCGAGAAACACAGAGAGAATGCCATAACAAATGCAGAGACTGGTGTCATTCAGCTATTAAGTCAACACCAAAGATTCCAAGACCAGAAGCTAGGAAGACAAGGAAAGTTTCCCTTACAGGTTTCAGAGATAAGATAGTCCTGCCAACACCTTGATTTCTGACTTCAAGCCTGCACATCTGAGAGACAGTAAATTCCTATTGTTTTAAGCTACCTAAACAACACTTTGTGGCACTTTGTTATGGCAGCTCTAGCAAATGAATACACTCGCTGTCCAGAATAATAATGTCTCAGTTGAGCAAGTGGAAGGCATGCTTACTGACCATTATAGCAGATGTGGGTTTCCTAAGATCATCTACCTAATGTCAGAACCTGGTGGTACGATTCTGAGTGATGCGAGAACTCAGGGAGGATCATGAGAGACAACTGAACTGGGGTGCATTCTGAAAGAGGATCACTTAGACATGTAATAGCAATAGCAGGAAAATGTCAGATGGCACTTGACATTGATCTGGGAAATGAAGCTCGTTATTGGGACTTTGACTTTGTCCCTAGTGGATGAATTCTGCTTTTGCTGGTCTTAAAAACTGTGGGATAATTCCAGAAGGTAATTAAATTTGAACTAGAACCCCTATTCTAAATAAAGTCACATCCTGAGGTACTGAGGATTAGGACTTCAACACATTTTTGGGGGGAGGGGACATAATTCAACACATGACATTAAACTTGTCCATTCTTGATCTAGTTAGAGGGATACACTGGGTTCAAGGATGTCACAAGGATACAAACATCCCTGAGAGAATGTCCAGAATTGAGGGTAGTTAATGCCTCACTCTCAAGACCCATAGAAACATGAAAAATCTATGGGAAACCATCTCCGAATACACCATGTAAACTTATTGGTGAGAAGTGAGTTTGTTTTTAGGTAGGAGGATAGCAGTTCTTAAAGGAGAATGTAGAAAGAAGCAGCTTAACCTACTAACAGAACCTTCTCAGAGATTCATTTGGGAAACAGTTCATGTAGAAATTGAGGATCTGAAACTGATTTCCTAAAAATGATCCCTATTCTCCTATCTTCTGAGAAATAGGCATGTACCCCAGGTAGGAGAATCCCAGTCTGAAGAGCCCTGGGCTGTGAGTAGCCACATCCAGTACAGCTGTGAAGTACTTGTGGTTTTAATGCCTCCTTCCAATTTCCTGAACTTTCAGAGACATCTTCCCTGAAGGTTGCAGTTGGGCTGAGAAGTGTCATCAGAAAATTAAAAGAAGGACCTCTGCCTTTGCTTGGGGGTAAGCAGAACAGGAGTGGGCAGCAGTAGCTGGAGGGAGTCCAGGAATTGTAGGAGGTGGTTTGTGGCAGAGCTCTGGACAGCCTGTGCGCAGAGAGTGTGGACTGGTGAGTAGGAGGGTCCTGATTTCCAGAAATAGTAAAGAGAGGAGTTTGTCAAGACCCTGGAATTCTTGTAGTTAAGCAGAATGGGGAGTTGCAGTTTTCTTAAAATGGGTATTAATAAATACATGTGACCTCATTTTACATTCTGTTGGCAAGTTAAACACTTTGACCTAATTGTATATGGCTAAACTAATGTGGAATCATACCATTCCACAGTAAATCATTAATGCAGACACAGTGACTTATTTGCATACATTTTGCAACTATGCTTTTCAATAACAAGGCCAGTATCTGGAGAGATGTATTTGCAACCATCTGGCTTAGCAAGTACAGTTGTCCTTGGAAAGCTTGAAAAGGTGATTCTTAATGTATTTTATTTTTTTTTGTCTGGCTGTTGAATTTTTTTTTTCAATGATAATTTTATTTATTTATTTATTTTAACAACAATAAAATTCTGTATAGGGGACTCAATGCACAATCGTTAATCAATCCCAAGCCTAATTCTCAACAGTCTCCAATCTTCTGAAGCATAACGAACAAGTTCTTACATGGTGACCAAGTTCTTACATAGTGAATAAGTTCTTACATGGTGAACAGTGCAAGGGCAGTCATCACAGAAACTTTCAGTTTTGATCATGCATCATGAACTATAAACAATCAGGTCAAATATGATTATTTGTTTGATTTTTATACTTGATTTATAATGTGAATCCTACATTTCTCCCTTATTATTATTATTATTATTATTTTTTTTAATAAAATGCTGAAGTGGTAGGTAGATGCAAGATAAAGGTAGAAAACATAGTTTAGTGCCCTATGATCAGGTGTGTGCCTATAGACTAAGTATTAATCCAAGCTAGACAAGGGCAACAAAACATCCATGGATGCGAAGATTTCTCTCAAAACGGGGGGGTGAGGTTCTAAGCCTCACCTCTGTTGATCCCCAATTTCTCACCTGATGGCCCCCCTGCGACTGTGCCTGTCTTAGGTTGTTCCTCCCTTGAGGACTCTTACCCGTCTCTGGCTAACCAGCCATCTTCTGGGGCCATACAGGGAAATGTCAAGTTGGTAAATGAGAGAGAAGCAATATTCTTTGAAAAGGTTAGCTTTTTACTTCTTTGCAGATTTATGCCCTGTGGCTTTTATGCCCATTATTTGTCTTGAGGTATCTTTACCACTTGGAAGAATTATGATACTCGGTAAATTCGATATGAGGCACGAATTCTATTTAAGGGTTGTAATTAGGAAGGAAAAAGAAAAGCTATAGGAGTAGCAGATGGAAGATAACATGGGAAGATTGATTATTTCTTTGACATATCTTCTTGTAGAGTAACTTAAGCATGTATAGGTTTTAAGCTACTAATTAAATTGCATACACACATTAACATAATAGGAATACAGTTACATAACTTAAAGCAGACCTATAATTACCAGCCATCTCCAGTGAAACCAAGAAAACCAGTTAGGCACCCTAGGCATTTGTGAAACTTATCAATGATATGATGGATATTGTCTAACTGAATTTGAATAGTTTGAGAAAAGTCAGACAAATTAAAACAACACATTCCTGGGAACTGTTCATATCCCATATGTTCTTTTAACAGTAGATAGTCTCTATAGTCGCAATATTTTGGAGCGCTGCAACTTGCACTTCTCCTAATTCTTGGTTGAGTACCAACAGTATAGATCCAGTCAAATTTGTTGTTTTACTGTATGCACAGGCCAGCTTAGATATCTCCTTCTTCATTCCAATGGCAAGTCCAGGAACCGGTGGGATGAATGCAGCTACAATTGCAACAGCGCCAGGATCTTTGTTGAAGTTTTTTGATGATCATCTTCTGGAATGACTCTTCTCTTTATGTATTTTTTAAATGCTATTTTTAGTTTTAAAAGCAGCACAAAACTCCAGGAGCGATAATGTTTCATTTTCTCAAAGTTGAACATCTGCAGTCTTGCTTACTTTTTAAAGGGATGGATGTTAGTGAGAAAAGGAAGTTTCTTATCTGTGCCCTCAGGGAATTAACTTCCAGTGAGGTGGGGCCTGTAGCAGCTAAGGAAATATCTAGCTTAAAAAATAAAAGTTGTTTAGATTTGTCAAACTTCAACTACTTACAGTGAAAATTGTAATGATGTTGAAAAACTGTCAACCACTTAGCTGTTGATAATAAAATTCTTCTTGGGGCAAGTGCTAAATGTCTGGAAGAAATGCTTTGAGGGGATACTTGGAATAGAATTCATCTGGTTACTGGCAGAGTTTTCTCTTTGCTTTTTTGCATGAGGAATTGGGGTGGGTGAGGGAGAGGAAAGAAGGGATTGTTGGAGATGATGATAGCCGAACCAAGAGGCTGTGCCCTGCCTGAGAGAATTAAATAGACCTTTAGATGCCCCACTACAAAGCAGGAGAAAAATGTCCAAGTGGAGGGTCTTTCAGAGGTTGCTGTGTAAATCTCTCCTTTCTCCCCTATGAGACCTTTTGTAACTTCTGAGTAGATTTTTTTTAGGGGCCAGGAAGGGGAAGGACTTCAAAAGAGGAAAAAGAGGACAGTTGCCATCGAAGTTATATGTTCATGTGGGCAATATTTTCTTTCTTCTTCCAGTTCCTTAAGTGATAGGAAGAAAGGAATATGTCCTTTCATTATCAACAAAGATCCCTTTTATTATCTATGTGATCAGGGCTGGCTGACTCATCAGACAGTGATGGGGCCTCACGTTTATCATCCATGTGCACTGAGTGCATAGAAGGCAATAATGGAGAGAAAGGCAAAATGTAATCAGTCTTCTATTATTTTCCAACTTTGTTGAGATATATTTGACAAATGTTTATTAAGCTTACTGTGAAAACTACTTTCCACACACTACCTAAGAAAGGTAATCAGCTTTAATGAAAAAAACCAAAATAAAACCAAAACACACTATTTTCAAGGCTTTTATTTCCCTATTCCAATCTGTGAATACAATCTTACTTTCTAATACCTTGGCCTCTCTGCTTATTCGTTATCACTTCATATCACCACAGGGAAGACACCCGTTGTTTTAATTATCTGGAGTTAACAAATACTTAGTGTCAAAAATGCAGTATAGTAGACAACCACAGTTGTCTAATAACATGGCTGACATGTTGGTATTGCTTTATTTTGTGTTTTGGAGCTGGTAGTTGTCAAATTTTGTCTGGACCTTTGTGGGGGTCTGAACTCTCCAGAGAGGCTCTGTCAAAAGCAGCATAATTGCACAATCCTTGACTTGGCAATAAAAAGGTTGGGAATGAGTAACTTGGAACTAACCAATAGAATCCAATACTGAAGCCAAAAGGTAGCTCCTGAGCTGTGGCTTCATTTCAGTCCTGGCACAATGGGTGCAGTTCAGCTTCTTTGCACAGTGGAAAGCTGGGCAGGGCCAGAGTTATTAGAAAAATGACAGTATTTAGTATCAAAGTTGAAGCTTTAATTGCTGCTCTTTTAGAGACAGGTATTCAGGCACGATTTGGCTTAAGGGATGAGTCAGAAACTCCATTGTCATCTCCAGCATATTTTGACCAAGAAATTCCAAACTCTTTCCTCATCTGGTGACTGTGCGCTGAGCTCCTGCTGACTCAGAACTGTTCACAAATAACTGTAAATCTCGCTGCTGCTGCATCACTGAGGCTTTCTTGGTTTGTTCTCAGACTCATGCCCCTACCCCAAATTATCAGACAAGAAGGCTTTCCTTGCCTTGCCGGAAATGTCTAGGAGGGGGAGTAGAGAGTACTTCTTAAGCTTTTTGGAGGAGGAAAGACGGTCCTCTAACTTTTGAGTTTGTATTGAAAGTACATACTTCCACTCAGCAAAATGTCCCTGATCACAATCCAAATTTGCTTTTGTGATTCCAAGTGTTCATGGCAACGCCCATGGGTCACCCCCAGGACAAAAATGTCTGTGGGGAAAAGCTCCTGCTGAAATCCAAATAAGCTATTCAGAAGACGCAGTTGGCCTGGAAGTTTAAGACCAGCCATAAATAAATCCCGAATGTTTTCTCCTAGATATCCTGCAGGCAAATCAGCCCTTTCCTCTCCCAAACGTGCTCTGCTGGCCTTCCCTGATTTTTTTTTTTTTTTTGGTATGACTCCTTTCTGGTGACCCTTACTTAAAACTTCGGATTCATCTTGGATTCCTCTGTTATACTCAAGTGAAATCTTCGGAGCACCCTCGTATTCAACTCTTCTCCATTTTCATTGTCATCCTCTTCACTTTAGTCTTTTATTAGTCAAGCCTGAATTAGAAATTCAGTCCCTAACCTTCTGTTTCTTGGTATTCCAATCCATCTTTCTTATGTTTACCAGGAGATTGTTTAAAAAACCCTGTTTTATTGTGTTTCACCTGCTCTGATCTTTGCCCCCTCCCTTGAAAAATCCTGATTAAGTAATTCCTCAGAATCTCCTGGAAAAAGTTCAGTTCTGATCATCAACTCAGCCTTTTTTCTTTTTTCTTTTCCATTGTTTCCCCATGTTTCAGTCAGGTGTGCATTGGCCCATGGTAGGTACGTAACATATGGTAAGAATATTGTACAGACCGGAGCCCTGAATGTGGGTCTGAATTTTCTACAAAAGCTTCAGGGTAGTACTTTGGAGTTATTACTGAAGACAGGATGAACCCCTTGGGGCCATATAAGCCATAGATAAGTATGGCTTATCTATACTTGCTCAGACCTCCTATCCAATGAGTATCAATAATTTGAAGTCAGCCTGGGAGAAGACACAGAATTAGGTAGGTGCTGAGTTGCAGGATTCTGATTTCATCCCTGTTTAATTCTCCACACACTCTCTCTTTTTCTCCTCTTCCTCCCTACTTTCCTTTCTTCTTCTATCCCTCTTCCCATCCTTTTCCCTTTTTACACTAGTACACATACCTCTCTCCCTTCGGTCACTTTCTGAATATTCTAGATGGATTTGTGTAATTCTGTTTGCATGACTGCACTCTAAGTGGCTAGGTCTTACATCTTTTTGCTTAGTGCCAGACATACAGATGGTGCTCGAGAACTGTTTGTTGAGTTGAAATCCTCTTTATTCTAATCCCAATCTATAAATTAAATTCTCTTTATTATAGTCCCCAACAAAAACAAAGTAATTGTTTCCTATGTATAGATTTAAAGTAAAATTGTATTAAATTAATTAGGGAACGTAGTCTGACTTGGTACATGGTTTAATTATATAAGGCTTTAGTTTTTAGTAAATACTGCAGTTTGAGTTTTGTCAGGGGTGTGCAGCCCCGCCCCTTCCCAAGCTTCATCTCACGCATTCTCCTCCGGCTCTCTTTGGGCGCCTGGGGCTGCCCATGCTGCTCCCTCTGGCTTGAACGCTGCTCCTTACCCTCTACCCCCTGTCACCGCTGCATACTTACATCCTCCACCCTCTTCTTAATCATCACTTCCTCCAGAAGCCGTAGCCTCTTTTCTGCCTAGCCTTGCTCAGTCTCCTTTGGCTGAGGGACCTTCAGTTCCTTTCCTTTGTGCCCTGATGTCTGTTATAAATGGATGGCCATTCATTTCTAAGTGATTCCTGTTTTTGTATTTGCAGCACAGGGGCTGTGATGTTAGCATGCACCAGTGGCAGTGTCTAGGAATGCTCGGGTCGGGGCTGTCCCGTATTTTCCATTATCCCACACAAACTAGTTCTATTCTTGGATACAGACAATTGCCATTTCTCACTCTTACATAAGACGTAAAAGTAAGCTCCGTAAGGGCAGGGCTTGTCTGTTCACATGTATAGCTCAAGCATCTGGAAGAGCATCTGCCAGGTGGCAGGTGCTCTGAAATAGGTGTTGGATTATTAAAGTTGTCTTGAAAAAGCTGTTTTTTTCACCAATCCATGAAATTAATTTGTGCATACTCTGCAAACCCAGTTTGGAGACAAGTCCCCTCCCTTCCTTCCCCAGCTCTCCGCTTTCTAACTCCATTTACGCTTTCAAGCTTTTTGCTTTAGAAACTTCGGTGTTGCCCACTGGTAGATTTGCAACCTATTTTATGAGTGCCCAGAGCTGGAAAAGATCAAGGAATTTCCTGCCAGTACACACCTAGCAAGAGCATGATCCAGCTGGAGAGAGAGAGGGCAGGCTAGGGGCGGATAGATTTCCAAGGTATCTGCTTCCAAGAGCATGCTAGGAATGGCTCATAAGCAGTTTGTTCTAAGCACGTACCAAGCAAGAATATCATCTGTAAAGTGTTTTTCTTTTAAAAGTTGAACAGCTTTATGAAAGGACAGCATTTAAAAAAAATCATTTTTGCATAGTAAATACTGGTTTATGTACATATATAAACAAGAGCACTGCCCCACGCATGAATCCTTTTCCTCTTCTGTTATTCTGCAGGAGTGTCACTCCGCATCCTCAATGTTTCCTTGCAGTTCAGCTTGTCAGGGGTCTCGTCAAAAAGAGAATGCAGCTCGTTGTCATCAGCGAACAACATCTGGTTTTCCATGTGGCTAGCGTGCCTTGTTGCTGGAACAAGGGGTTGTCATAATTAAGATGCAAGACATGGTGAAGGGTGTGGCTGTCAGATATTACCGCAGTTCTGGAAAACAAATGGTCTCAAATTTAGCAGTGACATGTGGGAATCCAATTATTATACACTTCTTGAAATTATCTCATTCCAAGAAAAACATTTGGTTTAGAGAAACACATAGAACAGAAACACATTAGAAGGCTAGAAATAGGTCAGTGTGATCGCAGAACGCAGAACAGCCTTTTCAGCATTGTTGTAGAGCTCCTAATGGCTTCCGTGGGTCACCCAATCAGAGAGCTTGTCTTTAGACTAAGGCTAGTCAGCTGGTTACTATGGCAACGATGGAGTACTAGTTGTCATGGTGATGCAATGGAAATTTGGGGGACCAATTTCTTTACAGGAGGTGGATTCAAAGCCCCATCTTTCTTTCTTTCCTTAAAACTTGACCATATTGTATAGTACTTTTTAAAGGGGTCCATTTTCAAACTCGGTGCATACATTTCAGGATTTGTATTATCTTCTCTTATTCTTATCACACCACTTAAGCCTTTTCAACTCTGTGATGAGAACAGACACCCACCCCATCCTCCAGTCTTTGATGGCTCATATTAAAGAATGACACTGCAGAAGTTAGGTTTCTTTTTATCACCCCAAAAGTGTTTCTACCACTAATTTCTCCAGAGTTAATTGGTATGAAATAAGAAAGGGTCAAAGTAAATGTAATGGACTGTAAAGATAAAGGATACTTCCTTTCAGAATTTTTGAGCTATAAATTACATAAAAATTGTACCTACTTAAGGAGACTTGATACGCATATCCAATGTAAAATGATTGTAACAATCAAGCTAATTAACACATCCATCATCTCACACAGTTACCTTTTACATGTGTGTGGTGAGGACACTTCAGATCTACTCTGTTGGCAAATTTCAAGTATATAATACATTATTATTAATTATAGCCACCATGCTGTACATGAGATCCCAAAACTTACCTTATAACTGAAAATGTGCACCCTTGACCAGTAATCTCCCAATTTCCCCCACCCCAGTTCCAGGGAAACACCATTCTACTTTTCTTCTGTGGATTTAACTTTTTTTAGATGCCACCTAGTATAAAAGAGACTTTTACAGATTCAACCCAATCACCTGTTCTTCACAGATATGTTTATTAGAGTACTACTTGGAAGTAAGTCCTTTTGAGGAGCTGAAGAAGCCTGGTTTGTTTTCCCTCCTGGTGTTGGTAAAGATTTTATTCCTCTTTGCTGTGAGTTCACACTACAGGACCATCAATGGAAAATGTATGTTGTTTACATGGTACATAGACAAGATTGACCTTTCTCTTGAATGCTGTCAAGGAACTAATTAGATGCTCATTTTGGGGTGATGGAAATGAAAGAATGGTAATATTAATAGTTTGGCTCAATTTGGGGTTCATTAGAGAATTTAGAGAAAATATATTGGAACAAATCTACATTCATGGACCTTTCAGTTTCTCTGAGATTGCTTTTGGTGTATGAACATGAACTCCATGAGAAAGGCTTTTTGTTATATTTTATGAGAATTTGCTACACAATTTTTACATGTTATTTATGACAGCGTTCTCAAACTCTGTTGTGTAGGAAAATCCAATGGAGAGTATGTAAAATGCAGGTTTCTGGGCCCCATTCCACATTTCTTTTCTTACTGGGGTATAATTGTCATGTAACATATTAGTTTCAGGTGTGCCACATAATGTTTTGATATATCTATGTATTGTGAAATGATTACCACAATAAGCATTCCAGATCTACTGATTCAGGTCTTTTGAGTGGAGCCTAGGAATTTGTACTTCACAAACATCCCAGATGATTTTGAGGCATCTGTGATTCAAATGACCATACATTACCTGAAGTGTGAGAAAAAATTTCTCTCTCAGGTGAAAGGGGTAGGATGACAGGTGCAGAGAGAATCGTCCTTCCTCTCTGTTGCCTCCGTCAGTCCACCCAGGAAGGAGAGGGGCTTGGGCAGTCTTGACAGTGACTCTGAGGACATAAGACCTTGAACAGACCTGAGGACAGCACCTGAGCTTGTACTGAGGCCCATAAAGGCTTCTTCCTCCAAACCAGTTGAGGTGGTACCTTGATGCTCATTCTGCCATGCAGCGGACGTTGCTGGTGATACTTGCTTTCTGATGGATTTGTTTCTCACAGGTTGATGAGCAGTTCTCATCTCATCATACCTCTTCACTTCCGACCAGGGCCCTCCAGCTCTCACTGGCTTCACCTCTTTTGGCTGAAGTCATCTCCCATAGCTTCTTTGATGGTAAAGGTAACTATTTTGATAAAGCACAAGGAGATTAGTGAGGATACAGATTCATGTCCTATAACAGAGGTCAAAATAACACTATTTTCATTAGACAGGGATGGTTCCTCCTACCTTCTTGCTCTGCCATCTTCAATACGTGGCTCCCATATTATGGTCTAAGATCTGTATCTCTTCTTTCCTTCCTTTTTTTCAAGTGGCAGTGTGGGGGGCTGTGGGGTCTGAGCTCAGGGACAATGGAAGAGACTGTGGAGTCTTCCTTTAGTCATTTCTGTGGCTTTACTCTGAGGGAGTTCCTACTAGCTAACAAGCCTAATCCCCTGGCCTTCCTGGAGTTTCTCTGAGCTTTTTGCTTTTAAGTACATTCCCCATTTGCTTATGTTGTCTAGAGCCAGTGTCTTTTGCTTGCAGTTATGAGCTCTAACCCATATTCTTTGTGCTCTGCACAGACTTACTGATTATTAACAAGGAGAATTTTGATGGGGAGTCACAGGTCCAGGCAAATTGATACCCAAATTTCCAGAGAGATCCAGAGCCTTTCTTAGCAAGCCCCAGAAGAGTCAGTCCCAAGATTCATCCCATGAGTCCTCTTGGTAATAACATCACTTCCTCAATGGAGGAGCTAGAGTTTTTCCTTAAGTGAACAACTCCTTCCAAGCAAATTAAGCCCATTTCCTTTTGTTCTTTGTGAAATACACTCACCATGTTCAAGCAAACTTTAATGGCTTTTCCAGCTATAAGCATCCAAAGTCTTATCAATAGTATCTTCCTTTTTTTCTGTAAGTGTGAAAATGTTTACTGGAAAGAAAAAATAATAATTTCTCATGATCTATGCTTTCTTCTTGGAAAGAAAAATACAGCACCAACATTAGCTTTAATTAGAGTACAGTTATGACCCAGGCAGGAATAGAGGTCGTTTTGAAAATCACAGGCTTAGTAGAGACTTTCAGAAATCATTAATGCCATTCTTCTATCCCTGGATTTTTTAACTGGATAATGCAGGTGATGTGAGTGAGGGGCCACAAAAGAACCTACAAGTGGAGTGGGGATTGGACATTGCCAAGATGGGTCCAAAGCTCTGACCTCAGTGACAGTCTATCCATCCCCTCTCTGCAGTAAAATAATACTTCAATTTTTCTTTTACTGCAACACTTGCAAATTTGTCAAATAATAAAAATCAAATAGAACAAAACACATATAAGCAGAAAGGGAAAATACAGAGCCACCTGTAATCTTATCACCGAAGATAATGACTGTCAATAATTTGGTGTCTGTATTAGTCCAGACTCTTTGTCTAGTGACAAAAACCCAACCCCAAACCACCCTCAGTTAACCAAGGAAGTGTACAGGCTCACGTAGCTGGTAAGTCCAGCTCCTCCGTTTGTTTGTTCTGGCTCATCTGCATTCAAGGTCTCAGACAATGTCATCAAAATCAGGTTCCTCTGTCAATTTTTCTTTCTCTCCAATGTCTGTTTTTCTGTATGTTGGCATCATCCTTGGGCAGGCTCAGTGATAATGATGGCCCCCACAGTTCCATGGTTCCAAGCAGGGAAAAGAAAGTGTTTTCCAAAAATAAAGCCCAAATCCCAGGATTAAACCTAATTTGGCCCAGTTTGGGCCATGGATCTGCCCTCAAATCATTTAATCTTTGAGAGGAGCAGGACTAGATTTTGCACTATTGACACTCCCAGCACATATTAAATCAACTCCCCAGCCCCTCTACAAATCTTCTAACCATTTTGGAAGAAAATTCAAACACCACATGGTGGTCTAGAGGCCTTGCACGACATGGCCCCTGGCTCGCTTCAGCTCTTACGCTCTTTCCTTTCTCACTCTGCTCACTCAAGCTGGTTTTCAGACATTTCAAGCCTGCTCCCTGCTCAGGGCCTCTGTACTTTTTCTCTCTGCTTGGGAAACTCAGAAATTGCTTAAATGTCAGTGTGGTTTGTATCTCACCTAAGGTTGTTTCCTCAAAGAGGCTTTCCCTGATGCCCGGAGCTAAGGCAGTGCCCCTATGCCGTCAGCTTTATTCTCTGGTGGCATTGGGCTCTGGCTATTATTAGGTGATAAAAATCTTTCTCATCACTTTAAGTTATAAACACAAAAAAATGTTCTGACTCTGTCATTTATAATGTTTTGTCCCATATAAATACTCTATACTTCAAATTTGATATGAATTGACATTCTCCTTCCCGGCTCTGGTTAGGGTCCATAAGTCTCTGTGTGATCACTCCCCAGAAGTGCCCTTGATACATTTCTCTTCTAGCTGTTTGTTTACTGCTTCCGTAGTGCCTGGGAATCCAGCTCCATCCTGCTGGGTTCTGTTCTACCCTCTAGCAATCCTCTGACCAAGACCTAAGGTGAAACAAACTCAGCTTTCTCTTGTGTGGAGCCTTCTCTTGGCCCACCACCCATGTCTTGCCCTGCCAGACCTAGAAGTGCAGGTGGCTCATGCTGCCACCTATTCTTCACCGTCTCTACCTTCACAGGTACCTAGTCAGCCTGGCTGTGTCTCACTGGGGAAGTCAGACCCTACTCCACCTATTCCCATTGATGCCTTTCTCATTGGGGTTACAGTGATGACCAGGCACCCCCACTCTTCTTGAGGGATGCTCATAGCACACCCACACTTCCCTCCAAAAATCTTCATTAACCATTCTTCTAATAGCCATCATCTATATATCACTAGAGGAGAGTGAGGCATGAATGCGCTTTTAGTGAAATCCTTGGAGAACTTGGCATGTTGACTTGGTCTCATGCATGAGATGTTTTGGTCCCTCAGAGGGGCTCCCATTTTTATGTCCTCTTACAGAGTAGTTAATGCTATAAATAAAATAAGGCAGGATAATAGGATAAAGGGAAATTGGGAAAGTGCTTTTTGTTTTATATTATGGGAGAATGAAAAATTATTTAAACTGTATTTAATTTTGAAAAGGTAATACAGTCACATGAATCAGACATAAAACTGTATAAAACAGTATTCAGCCAGTCTCTGTTCCATCTCTGCCCCCCATCCACCTGTTTCTCCCTTTCATCATGCCTAGGTAACCTCTGTTTATACTTTTTTAAGTTTATTTATATAAACAAGAAGATTCAAGCATATATTCTTATTTTAACTACAAATAGGAGCACACCACACACAATGTGTTTCCCTTTGCTTTTTTATGTGATTATCTTGGAGAACTTCCCAAATCAGCACTTGGAGGTTTTCCTCACCCTCCTTTACTACACAAAGTAAGTAAGTAGTCCATTGTATGAATGTTCTACAATTTATTTAGCCTGTCTCCTACTGAAGAACATTTAGGTTGTTTGCAATCTTTTGTATTCCAGAAATGTTGCAATTAATAACTTTATACATATGTTGTTTCCTATGTGTGTGAATGCACCCGTAGGATAACTTTCTAGAGGCAGAATTACTGGGCCAAAAGGAATATGCATTTGTTGTTTTGATCACTATCACCAAACTGCCCTGCAAAGGGACAGGACAAATATATATATATCCTATCAGCCAGTATCCAAGTTGTGAATTTAGTAGTGGTGTTGGAGTAGCTTCTCTGAAGAACTGACATTTGAACAGCAATCTGAATTATCAAGAAGGAGCCATCCAGGAGAAGATCTAAGGGAAGGCCTTCTAGGTAGAGGGAGCTAGGGTGAAGGTCTGAGGCAGAAACAAGCTCAGCATATGGGAGGAACAGCAAAACTGCCAGGGTGGCAGGTGTGTCGTGAATGATAGGGCACTGTGAACAAGGTAGGCTGAAGGTGGCAGAAGCTGGATCACGCAGACCCAAGTTGGGAGTCTGAGTTTTGTCCCAAATGGCACTCCTGAGGTCATCACAGGGGATGTATGTAGGGAAGTAAGGTGATGTGTTTCCATTTTTGAAGATTACTGACTGCTTAAAAAAAAAAAGTCTTTGTCTTGCTCATCAGAGCAGACTGCATCTTAAGTGCAACATAAATTTCCATCTTAAAAGCTTCCTTCTCAGTAAAGATCTAAGAAAACTGTAGATCACAGGAGATTAAAGACAAGCAGATTTTGGTGAGGTGTGAAGAGCTAAGTCACACTACAGATTCATATACTATGTACATTAAAAAATGAGAGGAAAAAGAAAGGATGCCCATATAAATAGAGAAGGCCTAGAACATTAGCCATTATGGACTCAGTCTTGCCTTCAACTGCACGCAGAAACTTAATGTTTTATCATTTATTCCCTGGGTCTGGGCTCCTTAAGTTAGGAAAAAGGCAGGCACTCTTCGGTTCATGGGAATGCTTACCCTGACCTGAGCATATGTCCTTTCTCCTTGGTTCCCCCATTATATAATGACAAAGGGACAAAAAGAAAACTGACATGCTAACATGTTAGTATAACTTGCATAGTTTAAAATAACATTTACTTTTTTTTATTAAGGTATTATTGATATACACTTATGAAGGTTTCACATGAAAAAACAATGTGGTTACTACATTTACCCATATTATAGCATCCCCCCCCCATACTGCATCCCCCCCATACTGCACTGCAGTCACTGTCCATCAGGGTAGTAAGATCCCACAGAGTCACTATTTGCCTTCTCTGTGCTACACTGTCTTCCCCATGATCCCCCCCCACACCATGTGTGCCAATCATAAATAACATTTAATTTTAAGTCAACTCTCTAGGGCTTTCCCTAGGATAGGTGGAAATATGAAAATCATTTCTTCTGTCCCAACAGTTGGACAAATTAGCAAATAAACACCACCAAATAAATGCTGAGGGGAATGGTACTTCCTTCACCCACTTGGCCCAATTATGGGATGTACTAAGATCCCATAGTAAGATACCTTCAGCACCTACTTTTACTTAAGCGCTTACTTACTGCATCTGTGAAATTGTTTGGATTGCTCGGTCATGTGCCAACACATGCTTCTGTGTCAGCATTGTGCATTTTAGATTTGCTGCGGCAGGCGAACCGCTGCCTTGGCACCCAAATGTGCTCTGAGGGCAGGGACTTTGTCCAGCGCTGTGTTTTGGGTACAGCTCTTATAAGGCCACTAACTGCTCAGCTGTAGGGGCCTCTCTGCCCCTTCAGTATCTTCATACTAGATGGAGCCAGACAACTTCTGCATCCCTGAGGTACTTGGAAGCAAGAAGGAACTTTTAGGGGGGAGCCTGGAAGGGAATAAATGGACTTCTGGAAATTCTACTATGATTAGCAGCTGGGGGCTAGGGCCCAAGCAATTGAACTCTAAGAATGTAATAAGGAAGAACTGCCCCATCCAATGGAGTCACTCACCAGTTCCCTTTTCTCTTTACTGAGACCAGTAATTCCATGTCTAGAACTCCTGGTAGTTATTTTATAGAACTTTCCCCCCTCATCCTGCTTTGTCAAGACTCAGTTATAGTATCTTCTTTCTAAACATATTTCTCAAGTCCAGTAGATTTTTTAAACTCGCAACCTGCATTTGACCCACAGATGAATTCCTATTTGAAATTTCATCTATTTAATGTAAATTATTCCCAGAGCCCAGAGGTGATTATCCTCAGCACATAATCAGATACATTTGAAACTCGCCACATAGATCACTGGGGATACTGGTTTCTCTGGCTGTGAAGCTTCCTGTTTTTTCCCTTATTGATAAATCCCATTCTAAACAACCCATCTTACAGCTTTTCTTTTTCCAAGGGGAAATTCATGAGCTATTATGGATGGCCATTCTACTATTCCTTTTGGTCAAGTGTTTTATTTATTCCGTAAACATTTGTCATTGTGGGCAAAAAGGATGGTTAACTATTAACATACTTAAAACAACATGTTTAAAATAAAGTGCTAATTTTTTTGTTTTGCTTTTTAAGAAAGATGAATAACAGGAGTGTGGATAATTATTGCAAAGGGGAGACAAGGGACCCCGGAAAGCTCTCTAGAAGGCTACTGCAATAGCTGAGGCAAAAAGGAATAGAACATAGAATAATGTTAAAGGAGAGATTAGTCAGTAAAAGAGATTGGATATGGGGGTGCAGGATGTTTTGGAATGAAAGAAAGTGATTTTAGGGTTTGGGTCTGTTGAGTTTAGGTGCTGAGGAAAATCTCCACTGATGTTCTGCTGAAACCATAGGGAGACAGATACCTGAGATTTAGGACAAAGAAGTGAGTATTTCCACTCTGGAAACACGGGTGTGCATTTTAACAAAGACTGCCAAGAATTCAGATTGAACCTATCATTTACCTATTACATTGGCTAAGCAACAAATGACAACATTTTAAGCCTGTACTGTGTACACTTTCACATTGCTGACACCAGTGTAAATTTGTGCACTCTTTCTGGAAAACAGGTTGTCAATATTTATCATGAGCCTTTGAGATGCTCTGTCCGCTGATTCAGTCATTTCACTTTTTGGAGTCAGTGTTAAATTAATGATCCAAAATGCAGACTGATTATGTAGAGAGTTGCTCACTACAATGTAATATTCAATTGAAAAAATGAAGCCTACAAACAAGCTCACTCAGTAAGAAAATGATTCAAGTGTAGCATGTTCATATACTAGCTGCCATTAAACATTTTTTTTGTATTAAATTTTTGTTTGTAAGAAATGCTTTATGAGCCTTGGGAGAAAAACCCAACAAGGATATACAACTATATACAGAATAAGAATTCAACTCTGCCAAAAATAAGCCTAGTGTAAGGATAGAAAAAATACACTAAAATGTCACTGTGGATTATTTGTTTGGGAAATTGAGGCACGAGTTGGTGATTTATGAAGTCCAGTAACTGAGTTTGAATTGGGATCAAATAATATATTTTTTCTTATTTAAAGTTTCTTCCCCCTCTTCTCAAAATGCATCTGCTAATGTTCAGTTACTAATGCAATAATAATCTTTGGCTCATAGGCCATACCTTCTATTACAAATCCTGACCATGTTGCTCTTTTTTAATGGATGCAGTCCATCAAAGGCCTAGAACCCCAAACCTCATTTTCAAGTTAGTTAATATCACATCATTGCACAATTTCACATATGCCACCAGACTATTGATGATGCCTCCCATGCCCTTAGCTTGCAGACACGATGATCTACTTTTATTTCAAGGGACATTTTTACACAAGAAATTCCCCATGTTCTCTGGATATGTTAAAGACAAAAGATTAGCATCATGCATCATTGGGGAAAGGGTAATTTATCATTAGGGCTTATTTCAGCTGCACGCGCAAGTGGCTAAAAGAATGCCAGTCACCCCCAGGAGCACATCTGATAGAAAGCTGATGAGTATGAAGAATGTACTCACCGGCTTCCAGAACTGAACTGCAAATATCTTAGAGCTGGAGATATGGTGAATCACACCTCAACTTCCTTCCAGGTATTAACGCTGAACAAAGCATGTTGTTTCAGGGCTCCAGGAGGGCCATCTCTGTCTCTGTCTCACACACACACACACATTGATAGACAGCCCAGTCCCAGCTCTGCAGCCTCTCTTCTTGAGAACTAACCTCGATAAAATGACTTTTTAAAAAAAGTTATAGAGGTCAGTGTTTTATCTCCTATAGATAAAGGCTATTGAAAAACTGTACCATGATTATTTCCCAAAGGCACACTGACCATATTCCAAAGTCCAAATGGGGATATGTGGCCAGTGGAATGGAATTTGCATTAGGTTTTGCTTTCTAGGACTTTTTGGCGCTTTAGATCAAGTGTGGGGAATTTTCCACCTTAGAGGAGTCCCAACCATCCAGGGCAGAAGCCAGAAAACTCCCCTTTCCTGCCTTCCTGATATTTTTACAGGGAGCTGCTGTGTTAACAGTGAGAACTGACTCATACACACCCACATGGGGCGACTCCAGGAGCGAGGGCTATGACGAGGCAGGAGCACGCAGGAGAGCTGCAGCACAGTATCAGTGAGGGAGATGCGGGGTGGCGGGGTCCCTCCTGGAACAGCCCATCTGGGCATTTGTTCCACAGGTCTCTAAATCCAACTCTACAGTCCTAAAGTGGCTCCACATGTTTTCAGGTAGGCCTTCCAGTCAGCGACTTAGTTCAATGTCATTCCATCATATTTTGGAAAAACATTTAACAGGTACTCCCCAACCCATTTGTCCATTTTTAAAGATTTATGCATACAATACCAAAGTTTAATGAGGAAATACTAAAATATCAAGCATATTCATGTAACAGAATTCTATACAGCAGTAAAAATGGAAAAAAATTAAACTACTGTTACATGTAACAACATGGACAACTCTCACAAGCATAAATTTCATCAGCAGCAGCCAGACACAAGATCTACATACTATGAGTCCATTTAAAGAATGTTAGAAAGACAGGCAAAAACCAAACCGTGGTGCATTAACTCTGGAGAGGCACAAGCCTCCCTTGGGCAAGGCTGACACACATGTACTGTTTCTTCATCTGGGTGTGGATACATGATGAGTGTTACTTTGTGAAAAACTCACACTGTGTACTTTCTTATATGTATTTCATACTTCAATAAAGTTTTTATCACTGGATTCATGTCATCTTTTTTACTTCACATCTCATCAATAATGCAGCACATTGCTGATAGTTTTACAAAGCTATTATGCATTACTAGACCTCAGAAAATACTTAAAAAATAATATCAATACATGAATTCGAAAATAGTCTATACCCAGGGACTGCACTGCAATTTACTCAAGAAAAGATCAGCTTTGCAAGGTTTACTCTGCCCGAGCCCTTCTCAGAGGGAAGAGTTCAGTCTGGGGAGTGCTCAGGATTGCGCCGCCCCGATCCCTCCTCCCCACTGCACAGGGGTCTCCAGATCATGCCTCTGAGAAACCCTAGCTTCGCGGACAAGGCCCTGTGCACGAGGACACTCCCTTTCAAATTCACAAAAATGAAAGTGAGAAAAAAATGAAAGTGAGATAAAAACATTTTTTTAAAAAAAGGTAGTTTCACATTATTTAATGCAACTCGATGCGGGGACCGGGGGTGGGCGGCAAATTGAGATTTGAAAAAGAATGGAACACCATAGAAAACCACATCGACAAAGGCAGCCAGAACTATCTTATTTATTATAAAGATACACCGTGAAGAACAGACCTGACTGTATACTGAAGCCTGGGATGGTACATACCAAAATGTACAGTACTATACATAAAAGTGCACTGCCACAACAGGTTAACAAAACATCTTTTCTTCCAGAAGTGTAAAAGCATCCCCCTCTCTGCTCACCTCAGGGAAGAGGGAGCGGTGTCAGGCCGCAGAGGGGCGAACACGAGGCAGCAGCGGGGCGGAGGGCCGGGAGAGGCACGGTCACGGCCACGAGGAAGGCGACAGTCTGAGGACCGACCGGGAGGCGAGACGGGGGGGACACCGAGCACCGCGGCCAGGCGCAGGGGGAGGCTAGGCAGAGAGCAGGGGGCGGGAGCAAAAGGAAAGAGCAAGGCTAAAACTCCTCTAAAATAGAAAGGCACTTTCACGTGTACATACTACAGATGTACATCGACACGATTAGGGAACAGTCACACGCAGGAGGCTACCAGTACTGCAGTTGATCAACTCACAGGAAAGGACAACACTGATTTCATTACGCGACAGGAGTTACCCCTAAGCCCCTAGTTTAATAGCAGTCTCTCCTGTTACACAGCCACTTACTCTACTTTAAATGTCTATAATAACCATCACACTACACACTGAACTTGGATGAATGCTCTAAAGGGGGCATTCACAAACGCATGGTTTAGATATTTTCTTTTACTACAGTTTCTAAGATAAGCATTATGGATCCAGTACAATTATTAAACATACAAATTTCCCTACATAATTTAAAGATACAGGTACCCAGCTCCAGGACACCAGAGGTTTTTCTTTTTTTTTTTTTTAAGTGTGCTAGGGTAAGTGAAAGCTCAATTTCCAGTTTGTTTTACCAATCTGAACGAAGCTGTGCCACGCATCACCCAGGACCCAGCCTGATGCCCAGCCCTGCTGGAGGAGGGCTCTTTGGCTGGGCGGGGGCTTGGTTTGGAGGAGGGAGCTTTTTTACACAAGGGTAGAGCCTTCACTGCTAAGCTGCTCCCTGGCTTGGGGTCTTTGCGGTGGGTAACTCAGAACAAGACTCAGTCCCAAGTGCTTTTCTTGCATTCAGGGCCTCTCACTACTGTGGTCAGAAATAAATGAAGGTCATTTCACATCTGAGGTCTTCTAGACCCCTCAACAGATCCGTACACTCTAATGCTGGGTTTCAGAGGCTGTCATTCCGAAGTGCTGAGGAGACCACAACCATCCCTGCTTTACTACAAGTCTTATTTTGGAAATAGCAAGTGTACAAAGACAGAAAACTCTTAATTGATAGTTTAATCCTTGCAACTCTTTATCCATTGATAACTGTTCCCATTCACTGCAGTTGATTAAGTGGGACTCTGCTGTAAATCCATCTATGTAGAGCTCCAGGGGCACAGAAGTCAGCGTTACATTGTGTGAAAATGTGCAAAACAATTGCAGCAATGGTGTTGACACTGAACCTGAATATGGTGCTCTACAGTGGGCTATTGAACAGGTTGAAACAACTTATAGAATATGCATCAGAAAATGTGTACTAAGTATCTTTCTCTCTATCCTAATAACCCACTGCCAACATCCCCACCCAAACCAAAAAAAGGATCAACTTGGTAAACCTACTTCAATGAGTTCTAAGAATGGGATATGGACATAGAGGTGTAGCAGCTTTGAATGCATATTCTTGTGTAAATGGAGTCAGGTGACTTTTGTAGAACCATCATTTACCCACCATCAGATTGATCACCTTCCCAAACTGTGCACAAGGAATGACAAGATCCTTGAAACTGGGGCCATAACATCTTAAGGACTCATTTTCTCTCCTTTCCCCACTCGTTGTACCTTCCCGTCTCCCCACTGCATGCTATACCTATGGCTGTAAAGAAGGCATGTACCAGGCGAATCCTCTCAGAGGCTGAAGCTTTTATGGAGCTTACTGGGTGTCATTTTGGATCCTTTGTGAAGTGGCCACCTTGTCTCATCCCTGGAACCTAAAGACTAAGGACAGGCGAGTCCTTACTGAGTACTCATTCTGAGGTAACATCCTTCATGGGAATTGGAAAAAGAAAGTCTCAGCATTACAACAGGGGGAAAGGGAGAAAACAGAGAGAATAGAGACAAGTAAAGTAAGGATTAACGGGAAGGCGTTAGAAGCTGTTTCTTGGAATAAGGTGCAGCCTTTGAGGCTCTGAGGGGCTAGAGCAGCATGTCCTCAGCCACTCAAGGCGGCAGTCCTGATCTGGTGTAGGAAGGCAGTTCTCATTCCATTGCAGGTGTAAACACCAAAGACCGGACACACGGGAGGATTACCAGCGACAAGCCTGAAGAAATGCGCTTGCAGGAGTGAGATCTGAAACACTAACGTTAAAGCTCGTTAAAGATTCCCTGACCCCACCAACAAATTATTATATAAATTTTAACACCTCTGACCTTGTTATGCCCTGTTAACATCTTACTCTTCCATCAAAGATGGAAAATAGCTTTTAAGAATCCTTATTTACTTTCTAAAAGATTTAAAGTTCCCGCCCCCATTACTTCCACCTTTATTTCTGGTTCTGTTTCCCCATTTAGTCATAGAGAATTAGAAATCGAAGTACAATTGGGAAAGAACTGGGAGGTAATTTAGGAAAGTTAAAGTTTCCTAGGGAATTTGGGAGATTGTTTACAAGGCTTAAATGCCTCTCAGAGCTTAGCTCTGGCTGAGTCTCCATGCTATTCAACTGAAGGACTTCTGAAGCTCGAGAGAAATGATGAGGGGTTGGACAAGATGCTGAGTTGGGCATCTTTTTCAAAATTGGCAAAAAGGATGGCTTAGAAAACTCAGAGGTTTAAAAGTTTACCATATATGGCAATACTTGACCAGTGTTTTCCTTAGTCAATCCATTTATGAATTTCGGCTGCAGGTAAGCAACCAGCAGTGTTAACTTTGAAAGGTAACAACAATCTCTCATTGATTTAATCTCTCTCTGCATTAGGATTAGATTGGCAAACGGGAGGTAGAGATCAAAGTAACGATCTTGATTTTTAGTAGACCCTCATTTTGCATGATGCATTCACCAATGGATTGGTAAGTTAAAGTCCATGCTGTAAAACTCTCACATGGGCATGAAATTGGCTGCCAGTTTGAAACCATACCTAGAAGGCAATCAACAGTGGTCCAGAGAGACTAGTTCTGAGTCATCTATTTTTCTTAAAAAAAAAAAAAAAGCTCTTCATTAGTAAGTTCAATGATATAGTAGAAAAACGCTTACAGGTTTGCAGATATAAACTGCTGCTGGTAGGACAGTGGTGATTTGTACCTTAGTAAAAACAACAGAATCCAAAGCCATCTTTTTAAGATAGAGGGAAAATATAAATATGGGAAAAAGAAAAATTGTCTATCTGTTTGGATGTCAGAGAAAGAGGGTCCCTAATGGAGCTCACCTGTATATAGAGACCACATGAAAAAAAAGAAAAAGGTCATGGTTCTAGGGTGTAGAATTGGGAGGGGCTCTCTTGGAACCATGAGCTAATCTTCCCACTCTGGCCAGCACCACAGCCAGTTCTAGTTTGGCTCAAAGAGGCAAACGGAGAGGAGAGCTGGGGATTCGATTTAGCATTATCAGGCCTCTGCAGTGCATTTAAAGGAACCACCGTCACTGAGTCAGGGGGAGAGAAGGCTGAGTAAACCCCGGGCTGGGTGCTGCTTGCTCCGTCCATTTCCACAGAGAGCACTGGGATCTAGGGGAGCTAGCAGCATTTTCTAGGCAGTTATTAACAACAGATCTGTGAAGGAATTATGGAGGAGTGTAAGCAGAATGTCTTTGAAATGTGGCTGCTCTAGTCCTTTGTGAATGCAGGGAATGGCTTTGGAAATCTTTCGGGGCCTGGTCCGACTCTCGGAAGGAGTCACAACACTAGCTCTGGGGACCGTCTGTTTCTCCTTTCCCAGTTTCAGTTCAAGCTGTCACAGCAGAGGCTCTACCTCTTTCCACTAGGCCTTCAGCCTGGACCCAGGTAAGTAACATTATGAAAGAGGCCACCATCCAACTCATTCAGGCGAAGGTCTGCAAGTCCCACGCGGACCATCCATCCCACTGTGGTAACTGCAAATGTTTAGCCTGAGCTGGACCCTGGCCCACAGCATGGGATCAGATGTGCTGTCAGCTACCAAACAATGCCGTTACCACCTTGCAGCCATCCCCCCTAGTGCCACAGAGCAACACTGCTTATATTCCAAGGCCTGGGACTCAGCTTCTCATGCCTTGGGAGCCAGACACTTCTGACTCGGTCGAGCTATGCTACACCTGACACACTCTGGGGGTGGAGAGCAGAGCAGGGTGGCCTCCGGGGTGAGTGGTGCAGCATTGGATTTTCAAGTCTAAGTATTCTTAAAAATGACATATGTCCAGTTATTTAAAAAAAGAAGAAATTACAAAATACAAATGCCCATGTTAACTTAGCTAATCTCAAGATGTTACATTTGAGAACATAGAAAAGCCAGAAGATCTCCAGTTATAAGCACGAAACTAAGGAAAGTTATGGATCACTGACTTTTGTCACTAATCCGCATTCTCTTTTAATCACCTCCCCGTATGACCTTGCTCTGCTGGATTTCACATTGTGCAAGACTTGTCTGTGGGAGCCTGGGCAGGGGCAGCGGGTCCTACGGTTGGGTTTGTTTTTGGAAGAACAGCAGGTTTCGGCCGAAGGGCTGGGGGCTTCAGCTGCACGCCCATTCTGGGTGCCACCAAAGGCTTGAAAGTACTCATTGTGTCACTGGAGGAGCTAGTGCTACGTCGAATCTGAGGCTCCGAGCTCCTGAGGGCAACGTTGTGCAAAGGGCTGAGAGACTCAGTGGAAGTGGCTGGGGTGGGAGAGTTTTTCACTTGTTCTAAGGTGTCCAGCACCACATCGGGGGCATGCTTTGCTGTACTCTGTCTCTCCAGTTCTCGGAGCTCATTCAAAGCAGTGTTCATCGTCTCTTCGATATCCTGTTGGAAAATAACCAGAGAGAAAGACAGGAGAGACAGGTAATTAACACTGATGTATAGAAACCTATCTCCTTCATCTCAAAGATAACAGGCCAGCAAAAAGCATGAATGTTTTAATTCCATAGGCTGTAGAATGTATCAACATAATGCTGTATCACACAACTATCTCCGAACATTCTGGAGACCAAGATGCAATAGCTCATGGAGCCATACATCAGACACGTTCCATTCTAAGGCACTAGGGAGTCTTCTAGTGGTTTCTACCTTATAAGTGGACTTACTACAAATAACTCTATTTCAACATACAGTAAAGGCTGAAACTTAGATACTGCAACAATTTCACAAGAAATAAATGTGAAGAGGAATGAAAAATCAGCTTTCTTTCATTCATTCAACAAACAGTTTTTGAGCACTTACTATAGACTTCACGAACTCCTAGCAGTTCTACAAAACTTAACTTAAGCCTTCCCCTGAGTTCTTGTCAGTGGATGTCAACAGAAGCAGTAATGCCCCATGGGGTCATTTTTGTAATATAGGGTATAACTTTTTTTATTGAAGTATCACTGATACACAATCTTATACTGGTTTCAAGAATACAACACAGTGGTCCAACAGTTACACATATTCTTAAATCCTCACCCCCACTAGTGTAGTTACTACCTGTCAATATAGGAAGATGTTAGAGAATCATTGGCTATATTCTCCATGCTGTACTACCATCCCCACCACCAACTTATATTATGATTGAGAATTTCTGTGACACTTTATCTTCCTCCCCCTCCCCTTCCCCACTCACCCCAACCCATCCCCCATGGTAATCCCAAGTCACTTCTCACTGTCTACGCATCTACTGCTATTTTGGTCACTTTGTTTTGCCTTGTTTTTCTATTGCACAAGGGTGTATGTATTTTTAAATGTCACAATAATGGGGTGGCATTATTGGCATTTGGTAAGCAGGGGCCATACATACTAGATACCTTGCAAGTGTTCTGGATAGTTTATATAAATGCTTTGTCCTGCATCCTGTTTAACTTCTGAATGTCCTTCAGATACTTATGCAGGTGAGAATCTTGTTTATAATAATCTGAGCTAGACGCTAACTTCTTTTTTATATATAGACACAAAGTATTTTTTTTCATGGTGTGAAGTTTCCTAGGGCTGCAGCTATCATGTAAGTTATGCTTTGTTTTGATTAGAACTGTATGACCGAGCATTGTCTGCCATTTTAGACAATCACATCACTCATGGGAACATCTTTTATGGAATTTAAGACTGATGAACTTAGTATTCTTCCTATCGATGTGCATTTTAATTGTCTTTATGGTAATTCTACATGTAAGTGCAAGCATCTTATGCCTTGGTCATCTAATATACTCAAGCATTAACTGAGCTACATTTATTTTAGTATGTATTTCCTTTTATTTTTCCTTTATATATTTAGAACTTTATCTGTTTTTTCAAATTAGGTATATCACCTATCACTTTATTTCAGATAGTAAAGGGGGAATTACAAAATGTTTGTTTCACACAGGTGGAGTGCGCGCCCTTGACAGATGAATAGATAAGCAAAATGTGGTCTGTTCAATGGAATATTATTCAGCTTTGAAAAGGAAGGCAATCTTGCCAGATGCTACAACATGGAATAAATCTTGAGGACATTAACTGAAATAAGCCAGTCAGAAAAAGACAAATACTGCATATTTCCACTTATATGAGATAGTCACATTCCTAGAAGCTGAAAGCAGGATGGTGATGGCCAGGCACTGGGGAAAGTTGGGGAAAGGGGAGTTGTCCTTCAATGGACATACAGTTTCAGTTTTGCAAGATGGAAAAGTTCTGGAGACCTGTTTCACAAAAATGTGAATATATTTTACTGAAACACAAAGTAAAAAATGATGAACATGGTAAATTTTATGTTATACGCCCATATACAAAAGGTGGAGCATGTGGGAGGGTGGGCAAGAACAGCTGCCCTGCTCAGATTGATATGACTTTGCTCTACATTCCCAGAGCTTCTTTCTACTCACCTGGAGCATAAATTTGGGGTTCTGCATGAGAGTAACTGATTTCCATATCCGTCTCCCTCACTGGACTGGAAATGCCTTCAGGCAGCAGCTGGCTATTGATTTAACTGCACCCATAAGGCCTAGAGCAGGACCTGGCGTACAGTGTTTAACAAAAGTTCGCTAAACGATTAAACCAAGACATGATGGTCACATATGGATATTGTAGTTCTTACACAAGCTGCATCAGGGATTCCACTGATTTGTTTAATAAAAGAACTGGCACGTTTTTTGTATGAACACCATGAGAGCAGGATTACTTGCCCTCCTGGGAAAATCTGAAGAGGAGAGATGGAAAGATAAATAAAGGACACAGCTGGAAGCCATTCTGTGAGGCTGACATCACTTTTCAAGTGATTATTTTCATATGTGACTTCCATTTGATGCTAAACATATGGATTATTTTACAAGTATTTGCCCTAGAGAATGTGCTGAGCCTGGTTTATCTGTTTAAGTTTTTGTTTTTATGATTTACAATTAAAAGATTTCCTGGTTTTAGAAGCAAACAGACCTTATTATGCCTTCCTACCTTCAAACTCCTAATTCCCTCTCTCTCCACCCTAAATCATGTTTCACATACTTTTTTTAAGCAGTGATGTTATGGATTTTGCAAATCGTTAAATTCGGCTGTAGTTGAATATCACTGGTTCTAAATAGGCCTCAAAGGGCCCTGCATAGTATTGTGAAATAGAGAAAACCAAAAAGATAAAAAGTTTTTGATTTTTGCTGAGAAACTGTTGTACACTTAAAATTGGTTTAATTTTTAAAACACATGAAACTCCTCACGATCTAATTTGCTATCCAAAATTCTCTTTAGTTTGGGACACAGAAAATAGCTTGGAAATTTGTCATATCAGTGCAGTGCAAGTTTCCTTGGGTGCTTTTTATTAGAAAGAATCCATTTTAATGCTTTACCAAGTTTGTTTCTTTCATTTCTCATTCACTTTCTGTTTTGATCAATCTAGTCCATTTTTAAGCTTCAGTGACAGCCAGAAGATGCTTTAGATTACTCAAATGGCAAGCCCTGGATCTGTTTTCACCTCTTTTGTCATAGATGATACACATATTTCCTGATGGCTTCTGCTGCAAAAAGAACTTGAGGGAAAAATGGTAGAAGGATGGGAAAAATCCATTAATACTGTTTTACTTTCACTCTGTCCATTCTCATTATTAGAAAAAAAACTACAAGGTCCTTTTCTGCAGGAACTGTTGGGAAGTGAAGACATGTATGCATTCAGGACTGACAAAGATCCAGACTTGCTGTTGTTCTTCAAATGGCTCACCACTATTTCTCATATTATTTATTGGCTAGTTCATCATTTCCTCAGTTGAAAGTGTCATCTTTATCAGATACTACGTTTTTCCATTTCTGGGCTCTCCATTCGGTCCCATCAATATGTTTGTGTACTGTCTTTAGCATGCATTTGGGGCTGGTAGGGTACACCTTCCTCACTGTTCCTTTCAGAATTTTCCTGGCTGTGTAGTAATGAGGCATTTGAATACTCTGGGTCCTACCTTCTGCCATGTCTCTGTTTAAAACAATATTGACCTAATACACTTGGTCCTTAGAGTAGCAGATGGTTTTTCAAAAAGAGACCTATAGTCAGGCCTTAAAGAATGGGCTAATTTCCTCGATGTTTTCATTAGTTGGTTCTATACAAACAAATTTGGCTACAGAAAGTAAACCCTGTTACACCTCCTTCATCACATCACGTACTGAGCCTTCCACTAAGGCATCTACCTGAGCAATCGTCTCTGGGTCCAGTGGCTTGTGGTCATTGAAGCCTGAGTACTGCCCTGATGACGTGGACCTTCTAATGGGAGGGCTGTCGATCTTCTTGAGGGAGTCGTGCCGGCTGATGTTGGTCAGACTGCCATGGCCTGGCCGGCGCCTCCTCTCAGGACTGTCACTGTTGAGGCCTCGGTTCTGCAGCAGGCCCCGGGGGTGACTGGCCAGGCTTGGGGACCCCAGGTCAACTGAGGAGTTGGAAAGAATGTGTGGAGGGTGGAGGGGGCAATGGCCATCACTGGTCCTGCCAGGGCGCCTTACAGGAGGGGGTGGCTCTCCTCTTTTTCTTTGTCTGGATGTGCAGAGAGAGAGAGAGAGAGAGAGAGAGAGAGAGAGAGAGAAAATTGGTAAGCTTATCACACTTGGTAATTGGTAATACTGCAAGGCTGCAGGGAGCATGGCTTCTCACAGCCCCAGAAAAGTGGAGGTTCGGGAACCCGACTACAGGTAGACTCCACTTACCTGGCTAAACAGCCATCCGGATGCCGGTCTGTTGGCGAGTTCATGTCCTTGGATGAAGACTTGTCTTCAGTGACTGGTCCGCTGCTGGCCTCACTGTCAGCTTTTTGGCTCAGAGTGTCTGAAAATGTATCATCCCTGAAACAGGGGGCATTGAGCGTGGGTCTTTGTGATATGATGAGGGACAAAGAAATTACTGATGGCATTTATGTGCATACATCTTTCTCTTATGAACATAACTTTTTTTTTTATTATAAAAACAATATAATTTTATTGCAGATATGTTGGAAAATTCAGATATACAAAAAAGAGTGAAGTAACAATTACCCATAATATACAATAACACCCAGAGATAACTGCTGTAAGTATTTTGGCATATATCCTTCTACACTTTCTTTCTGTGCATGGGATACATATTGATGAGTATGTGCATATATAGGTGTGGTATTTATACTATAGATACTTATAGTTTATGTACTATAAATATATGACTACATGTCTGTATATACACACATGATATTTCTGGGATTCTGAGATGCCCATTTTCTTGCATGTAAAATTAGGCCGAGTAATCTAATCAGTGTATACATTTTACGTGGCATATTTCTGTTTTCCTTAAAAAACTGCTCTTAAATTGGTGCTGCACTATGAATATTGTATTGACAAAAATAGGGATCATATCATACATATTATCTGGTAACCTGTTTTCTTTCACTTAATATAATAAGACAATCTTCCCATCTGTAAATATTTTTGAAATCAGAACTTTCTCATCAGTAAACCAAAAAAAAAAAAAAAAAGGCCTGGACTGGAGATGATTCTCTTTAGACTTCAGGTCGGTATCCTCCCTCTAGGGAATCTGGAATTGAAAAAACACTAGCCAGATACCAAGAGAAGAGCGCCACTGATTTGGGAATTAGCATCCCTTCAGCTCTTAAGGCTATTCTCTGCATAGGTTATTTTTCTAAGAACCTGAAAGCTTCAACAGGCTTCTCTCACTAGCCTTTGCTCGAAGACCTTCTAGAAGAGTTTGGGAAATGAAAACCTGCTGACCCTGAGGTCCTGGTGACAAAGACTCATCAGCAAGGTGAAGAAGTGCCCAACTTGGCAGTTTTAGCTCTGTAATCCCGCCCGCTCTTTTCTCCCCAGACCCAGGTCAGTTTGAGAACAATGGCTGGAGTCCTCTGCTGGGAGGTATCTGGCCATCGGAGCCAGGATGGACTACTCACAGGTCCTGCACAACTATGTACTGGTGCGGCACGAGCCCATCAATCCCGTTGTGCCGTCCTTCCCACCAGTCCTCGGACGCGCGGTGGTACAACAGCAGCGAGGCTCCCTTCTTGAAGGACAGTTCTCTGGCTGATCGCCCAACATAGTCAAACTTAGCTATTGCTTCTATTGGCTCACACTCTGCAGAGAACACACCAGAAAAGGGTGAGGGACCCAGATGCTAGGAAGGCATGATATGCTTTCTGAAAGGTTTATATGAGGCCTTAGAAATAAACAAGGCCATTTTAATATCCAGAGTGAACAATGGGATAAACAAATCACCCGGACTGGCGAAAAAAAGGCTGTTAAATGAGATTTAGAAAAACATTCTCTTGCTGTCATCAGTATTTCAGGCAAAGAAAAACTGAATAGTAGGTCTTAATTTCCACAGCCTCTTACTAGAGATAGAATGACAATCTAATAAAAAATACTTAAAATGTTTGCAATATGATATATAAGATCTCTTCTTGGGTTGTAATATCCTCCACAATTGCTACCATATTATCTTGACATTGATGGGGTTCCCTTGCAACATGTTAATACCATTTATAACATGGAAAAAATCACTATCCCAGAAAACTAGGAAGTTTGAGCTTTATTTGCTTGTTTAAAAAATATCAAATATATAAAAGGCACCACATTAAATACTATTTGAGTACATTTGATTTCCTCATGTACTTTACACTATCAAATCTTCACATTACCATCAGCAGTAGAGACAACTTTGTTTCTGCTAGTATCAGTAACAAATCTGGGATGTTATCTATGAAGCAAACGTATCTTAGACCATCCTGTACCCAAATTAAAAGAACACATTAAAAAATCATATTTTCTAGTGATCAAAAGATATTCGAGGGAATTACAGTGAGTAAAAAATGCCAGTCTCAAAAGATTACATACTGTATGATTCAATTTATATGGCATGCTTGAAATGATGTACTAATCGAGATGGAGACTAGACTAGTGGTTGCCAGACTGGGGTGGGGGCGGTGACAGAAGGAAATGGCTACAGCTCTGTAAGAGTAGCACAAAGGATCCTCGTGAGGGAACTGTTTTCTGTCATAACTATGTGGTCACAGAAATCTATACGCGATAATACTGTATAGAATTAAGTAAACACACACACCAAGGAGGGTGTGTAAAACTGGCCAGACGTGAACAGGCAGATGGATTGCTCAGCATCCGTTTCCAGGCTGTGATATCATAGGCTCTCTCTGTATTACTTCTTACTATAATGATCTCAAAGTGAAAAGTCAAAAATTAAGATACTGAACTCTGGGTCTAGAATTGGAGTTTCAGCTCTGACCTTATTCTACCACAAACAGTGAAGGCAAATAAGAGGACAAACTAAGCAAAACAACCGCACGAGGTGCTTTCTGTAATCTGCATGTTGCAAAACGCCCTCCAGTTTGGGGCCTTAGGATCTTCCCTCCTGCCTCCCACCATCACCTCATCCCTGCTATGGAGAACAGACAAATACATGTTTAATCAATAATAAACTGACCTGAAAAGGGCCAACGTAAGTGGCATATACTTTGAGAAACCTATGTGCTCAGAGAAATAAATCTGTACAATCGGCAGCAACTCATTTGCTAAAAACGGGGCCCGTGTTAGTTTCCCAATACTCTACAGGATACATGCACATAAAGTAGATTAAAACCTTCCTATGCGTCAAATAGTTTTTCAGGAAACTGTCTTTTACTTCACTTCGTAACAAACTTTCTCATTTAAAAGACTACTTTTTCCCAAAGTTTACTGCAGTATTTTTGGTATCTGTCATACTTAGATGGAATAACTGCACAAGAAATCACTGGGTAGCCAGCTAAGCTTCTTTCTCACTTGATAAATTCAAACATTCTCTAGGACATGCAAGGTAAAAGCATAAACATCAACAAACAGTGAAAAAGCTTAGGTTTTTACTTCATATGAAGATGTGAGTGACTTTCAGCTACACATTAAAAAAAAAGCCCTATCTTTTTGCTAGTGACTAATGTTTAAGGTAAATAATATTTCATATTGTACAACCACAACATTATAGTCTGCATGTAGTACATACTTCTCAGCAAAGTAGGTGAAAAATAATTTTAAAACAACAGTTTAAGTTCTGAACAACTGACTCTAACTTTCAGATCATATGTTATTTATTGATCTGGTATTCCCACCTAAAATTATACTTCGTTTATTAAAATAATAGGAATAGTAGCTTTATTCAATATATACAAGTCTGCTTCATAGAGGAGAGAATATAACTTTATATTCAAAGAGACCAACTTTATAGTTTGTTTTAAACTGGCAGATACAGAATAAATCCTGGTTGATCTGAGATGACAGATACCCAATTTTTTTACCCCAGTTGTCCCTGGGGGAGAGAGATAAACATGTCCATGCTTTAGGAGACACAAATAATCATATCTATGGATGAATGAAGACACACATGCCAATTTATTAAAAAGATTTTCATGACATCTAATTTGCAGATTCCTATGTGAATGCACCCATGTAATTCAAATTTCTTTTTACTGGAAAAAAAAAAACCACAACAAAAAAGGAACGATAACAGCCTATAACATAGTGTATAGCTTGCATACTTGTCAAAGGGAAATGACAAGAGAACCATTAATGCTCTTTAATGCCATTCAATCATCCATGTCAATGCTGGCCAATGGCTATTTAAGACTTATTTAACATATATATATATGTATTTTTAAAATCATAATTTGATAATCATGCTCTGTGTTCATTAATTTTTCCTTTTGTTTTAAAAAAAACTAGCAACAGGATTATCAGACTCTGCTTATTGAATTCAAATGTGGAGAGGTTATGAAAGAATGGCCAGATAAAATCAGGAGCACATTTTATCAGTACTCTTCCTACGTCAGCTAGTAGTTCTGAGTAATTTTATTATTTTGACTCTTTCTCCTCCCATGAGAGTCATATCACAGTCAAGTGTCAATCAATAAGCTATTTATACACATCTTAGGCTAGTCAGTGCAGCGCAAATCAATCTCAGGGCGTGGTGATGCACATGACCCTCTCTATATGAGTCCCACGTCCATTAGGTCCTGCAGAGGCTTTGTGGAATGCTGCTGCTATCACATTTTCCTGTATGGCTGTTATAATGTTGGTAAAGGGAGAACAAATTCAGTTGAGCTGATTTTCCCACTGCCTGGTGCTATTACATGTTGTATTTCCATTTCTTGTAGTTTTATACAAAATGCTAGCACATTATATTTTCTCTCTGGGACATCGCTGTCCCTGACACTTCCCTTCCTCGATCTGTTACCCACTGCTCTTACAGATGATGGTTTTGTCCTGCGTGACAGATTCTCCTTCAGAAATAAAAGCTACTCTCTCTAGAGATACTAGAGAAAAGTATCTTCCTTTCTTCTTTAGCAGAGGGTGGACACTAGACACCTTGATCAAACCCCTGCTGAAATCAACTAAAAGTGCTGAGTCAAAAAAAAATGTCTTTGTAATTACATTAATAAGCTATCCTGACAGTATATCTGGGAGATCAAAAATATAATCAATACTCTCGCTAATGTAGTTACAGGACTTCAGAGGCTGGTTGTGGGCAAGGGAATCTGTCCTTTGCTAGCAAATGCTTTTCTTTTCAGCAAAGTCAGGTGGATAGGACTAAAATGTTATCTGAAACAGAGCCCTTGGCAAAGCTTGTCTTTTGTAGTCAAAAGGTAAGAACGACTGACAGATGGTGAGACTGCTGTTGAGGAAGAGAGAAGGCTAGGGCTCTGTCTGGGCTTTTCCTGCCACTGGGGAAAGCAAGGAAACATGTAGAAAAGTCACTGATGAAAAAGGAATGAATCAGATAGAGACACAAAGAAACTCAAGACAAAAGAATGGGTGGTGGCAGAAGTAGGGCTCAGTGACTTTCAAAATCAACATCACAGAAATAGGAGCTCTCACTTTAAAGAATTTCTTCTAACGAGTTCTGAAACTGTCAATTCATCTTACTTTTAAGAACACAAACTCTCCTTCTTTCCTTCCTTCCCTCTCTCCCTTCCTCCTTCCCTCCCTTCCTTCCTTCCTTTCTTCTTTAGCAGAGGGTGGACACTAGACACCTTGATCAAACCCCTGCTGAAATCAACTAAAAGTGCTGAGTCAAAAAAAAATATCTTTGTAATTACATTAATAAGCTATCCTGACAGTAAGGAATACAAAAGACCAAAAGCACAATGAAAGTGGGAACCCAGAGAGGTAAAGCAAGCACTAGAAAATGTGACTCAGCGTGTCTTGAGGGCATTTTCCCTGACTGGTTAACTTAACCTTTCATTTTACACAAAAGATGAAGTCCAGGGCCTGCTCAGGGGAAAATCCAAGCCACCCCTGCCCTGCTCCCCACCAACAGATCACACTCTCAGTGTCACAGTGAACTTCCAGTTCTAGAAATCAGCCTCCCTGCTAGCCCTCTAAACTTGTCTGTAAATTGGAACCCCCCCACTCCTTCCCACCTATAAACTTAAGGAAACAATCTATGTCAAACCTTGGGATAAATTATCTTTGAGAATCCCAACCACAATTCCAAGCCTCAGACAGTTTTGCAGTTTAAGTCCACATACCTAGGGGGCCTGGAAAACCTCAAGATAAAAATTCAATGTGGTTCCATGCTGGTTGTGCCCCACATAGAAGTAAATGAAAACTCTCTCTGCAGAAATCTACCTTTGACTGAGCCTAAAGGAATTCCTCAGAATTCTAAGAAATATGTAAAAAATTTACAAAACACATTGCAACATAAGAATCAATGAACAAGAGCTGACAAAAAACAAATTCAGGAAGACATCAGATATTAGAATGAACAGACACATACGTCTAAACAATGGAAAGGATAAATATTAGTAATAAAGAGCAAAAGAATATAAAATATGTCCAAGTAACAGATATGAAAGTGAACCACAACAGAACTTATAGAAAAAAAATTAAAAATAAAAGACCCAATGAAATAAAATCTTAAAGCAGATTAGTCATAGCTGAAGAGAGAATAAAGGACTCATATATACTGCTAAAGATACTAAGAGAAAACTGATATCTTTATATGTTCATATTAAAAAAGTATTGAAAAGTAATATTAAGCACTAAACTTAAGAAGTTAGAAAACAAAAAAATGATCTCTACAGAGAAGAGTATAAAAGTTTATTGGTGACATTAAGCATCTAGAAGTATGTTTGTGGATTGGATGAATGAACATTATGAAACTATCAATTCTCTCCACATTATTATATGTAGAATCCATGCAACTACAATAAAAAACCCAGCAGATTTTTAGATTTTTTTTGTCTAAGAACTTAAAAAACTGAGTTTAAAGCTGAAATGAAATTGCAAGAGGCCAAGAATTGTTAAGAACAAAGTCAGAGGTCTTGATTTGCCAAATGATAAGATTTATTAAAAGATAGTGGTGTAGGGATAAACAAGCAGACCAGTGGAAAAGAACAAAGCCCAGAAACAGACTCCTGCATAGACGATACTTGATTTAGGTCAGAGGTATGCAGCAGTGGAGAAAAGACAATTCATGCTGGGACAATTGTGCATCCGTATGGATAAAAAAGAAACAGACCCCTACCTCACACCATACCTCCAAATAAATTGCCAGTAGACTAAAGACCTATTTGTGAAAAACAAAACCTCAAAGATTTAAAAGAAGACATGGCAGAATTACCTTCATTACCTTAGGGCACAGGAGGATTTCTTAAAGGACACAAAGAGTGAAACAACCACGACTGATAAATTCAACGCCTTTAAAATTAAGATACTCCGTTTAGCAAAAGACACGGTAAGCTTGTAAAAGACAAGATACAGAGCAGAAGATAGGTGCAAAACATATACCCAATAAAAGGTCTGATTCAGATCCACAAAGAACTCATAAAAAAGAAAAAAACCAAAGATAAGGCAAACTAAACCAAGCCCAAACAAACAAATAAATGGATAAATAAAAACCCAGAGAAACTAATAGTGGGGCAAATGAATTCTAAATGGGCCAAAGACTTTAATGGGAATTTCACAAAAGAATTCAAAATATATAAGAATTAGTATCTGTATGAACCATGTTTTTCTTTTTTTGTATTTTGACATCTGGGGCATTTCTGACTGTGGAGACACTATCCCTCCCAGAGTTAGCAAATTCCTAGAGATAGTAAACAACTCACCTGGAGTAAGCTTTTCAAAATACAGACCAGTCTAAAACTCCACCCCAAACACCTCCTCTTGGGGGCCCTCACACTCTGGGCCACCATCCTGTGCTACCACCTTTAGGGCCAGATACCAGACAACAAGAGACAGCCCCTATGCCCCAGAGCCTGCTGGAGTTACTCAAACTAGCCAATCCGAAACTGGCTTATCCTGCCTTGTCAGTTCCTTCCTGTGGGAAGCACAACAAAGGCTCTTGCCCAGTTGCTCCCTCTTCCTCTGCTTCCTAAGGGACACTGGTGCTTTCATGCATTCTCCCTGCCCAAGGCATGAGGTGCCTCTTTCCCTTAGGTATTGTGAGTAACAAAGAATGTTTTCAATGGCAATAATCTCCTGATCTGTTGGTCTTCTCTACACCCAATTTTCTATTAAATTTATTATTTATTTTATTATAAAATAATATATTTTATATTTAATATATGCCATTTATTTAAAAAAACTTCATTAAGTAATCAGTGAAATGAAAATTAAACTCACAATGAGATACCATTACACACGGACAATAATGGCAAAGGTGAAAATATTTGATGAAAACAAGTACTTGCAAAATCTGTGGGACGCAGCCAAGGCCGTGCTAAGTGGAAAGTATATTCCAATACAGGCCTACCTCAGGAAAGAAGAACAATCCCATATAAGCAGTCTAAACCCACAATTAATCAAACCAGAAAAAGAAGAACAAATGAGGCCCAAAGTCACTAGAAGGAGGGACATAATAAAGATTAGAGCATAAATAAATAAAATTGAGAAGAATAAAACAAGAGAAAGAATAAGTGAAAGCAAGAGCTGGTTCTTTGAGAAAATAAACAAAATATATAAACTCCTAGCCAGACTTATCAAGAAAAAAAAGAGTCTACACACATAAACAGAATCAGAAATGAGAAAGGAAAAATCACTACGGACACCACAGAAATATAAAGAATTATTAGAGAATACTATGAAAAATTATATGCTAACGAACTGGATAACCTAGAAGAAATGGCCAACTTTCTAGAAAAATACAACCTTCCATGGCTGACCAAGGAAGAAACAGAAAATCTGAACAGACCAATTATAAGCAATGAAATTGAACTGGTAATCAAAAACTACCTGAGAATGAAATCCCTGGACCACATGGCTTCACCGCTGAATTTTATCACTACCCATCCTCTTTAAAGTTTTCCAAAAAATAGAAGAGGAGGGAATACTTCCAAACTCATTCTATGAGGCCAGCATCACTCTAATACCAAAACCAGGCAAAGATACCACAAAAAAACAAAACTACAGACCAATATCCCTGATAAACATAGATGCAAAAATATTCAACAAAATATCAGCAAACTAAATTAAAAAATACATCAAGAAGATCATCCATCATGATCAAGTAGGATTTATTCCAGGGATACAAGGGTGGTACAACATTTGAAAATCCATCAACATCATCCACTACATTAACAAAAAGAGGGACAAAAACCACATGATCATCTTCACAGATGCTGAAAAACCATTTGACAAAATTCAACATCAGTTCATGATAAAGACTCTCAACAAAATGGGTATAGAGGGCAAGTACCTCAACATAACAAAGGCCATATATGACAAACCCACAGCCAACATCATACTTAACAGCAAGAAGCTGAAAGCTTTTCCTTTAAGATCAGGAAAAAGACAAGGATGCCCACTCTCCCCACTTATATTCAACATAGTACTGGAGGTCCTAGCCATGGCAATCAGACAACACAAAGAAATAAAAGGCATCCAGATTGGCAAGGAAGAAGTCAAACTGTCCTGTTTGCAGATGCCATGATATTGTACATAAAAAACCCTAAAGAATCCACTTGAAAACTACTAGATCTAATATAATATCTGAATTCAGCAAAGTTGCAGGATACAAAATTAACACACAGAAAACTGTGACTTTCCTATACACTAACAATGAACTAACAGAGAGAGAAATCAGGAAAACAATTCCATTCATAATTGCCTCAAAAAGAATAAAATGCCTAGGAATAAACCTAACCAAGGAAGTAAAAGACATATCCTGAAAACTACAAGACATTCTTAAGAGAACTTAAAGAAGATACCAATAAATGGAAAGACATCCGGTGCTCATGGAAAGGAAGAATTAATATTGTCAAAATGGCCATCCTGCCTAAACCAATCTATAGATTCAATGCAATCCCTATCAACATACCAACAGCATTCTTCAATGAACTAGAGGAAATCATTCTAAAATTCATATGGAACCACAAAAGACCTCGAATAGCCAAAGCAATTCTAAGAAGGAAGAATAAAGCAGGGGGGAATCTTACTTCCCAACTTCAAGCTCTACTACAAAGGCACAGTAATCTAGAAAATTTGGTACTGGCACAAGAACAGACCCATAGACCAATGGAACAGACTAGAGATCCCTGATATAAATCCAACCATATATGGTCAATTAATATACGATAAAGGAGCCATGGATATACAATGGGGAAATGACAGCCTCTTCAACAGCTGGTGTTGGCAAAACTGGACAGCTACATGCAAGAGAATGAAACTGGATCATTGTTTAACCCCATGCACAAAAGTAAACTTGAAATGGTTCAAAGACTTGAATGTAAGTCATGAAACCATAAAACTCTTAGAAGACAACAGAGGCAAACATCTCCTGAATATAAGCATGAGTAACTTCTTCCTGAACGCATCTCCTCAAGCAAGGGAAAAAAACCTACAGTATGGGAGAATATATTTATAAATGATATGTCTGACAAGGGGCTAACATCCAAAATATATAAAGAACTTACACCCCTCAACACCCAAAAAGCAAATAATCCAATTAACAAATGGGCAGAGGATATGAAGAGACAGTTCTCCAAAGAAGAAATTCACATGGCCAACAGACACATGAAAAGATGCTCCACATCACTAATCATCAGGGAAATGCAAAATAAAACCACAATGAGATATCACCTCACACCAGTACAGATGGCCAGCATTAAAAAGACTAAGAACAACAAATGCTGGCGAGGATGCACAGAAAGGGGAACCCTCGTACACTGCTGGTGGGAATGTAAGCTAGTTCAACCATTGTGGAAAGCAATATGGAGGTTCCTCAAAAAACTAAAAATAGAAATACCATTTGACCCAGGAATCCCACTCCTTGGAATTTACCCAAAGAATACAACTTCTCAGATTCAAAAAGACATATGCACCCCTATGTTTATCGCAGCACTTTATGCTCAGTGAAATAAGCCAGGTGGAAAAAGACAAATGCCAAAAGATTTCCCTCATTTGTGGAGTATAACAATGAAGCAAAACTGAAGGAACAAAATAGCAGCAGACTCAGAGACTTCAAGAAGGGACTAGTGGTTACCAAAGGGGAGGGCTGTGGAAGGGCGGGTGGAGAAGGAGGGAGAAGGGGATTGAAGGGTATTATGTTTAGTACACATGGTGTGGGGGGGTCACAGGGAGAACAGTGTAGCACAGAGAAGGCACACAGTGGATCTGTGGCATCGTGCTGCACTGATGGACAGTGACTGCATTGGGGTATGGGTGGGGACTTGATAATATGGATAAATGTAGTAACCACATTGTTTTTTCATGTGAAACCGTCATAAGAGTCTGTATCAATCATACCTTAATAAAAAATTAAAAAAAAAAAAAGAAAACAAGTGCTGATGAATGTGTGTAACTGAAAGGTGGATACACTGCTGGTGGGAGTGTATATCACTACAACCATTTTGAAAAATAGTTTGGCCGTATGTGGTAAAGTTAAAGACATGTTCCTCCTTAGTGTGTATATCCTAGGGAAACTCCTGTACATTTGCAGCAGGACACCTGTTCAAAAGTTATAGCACTATTCTAAATGGCACAAAATAGAAAACATCTCCCATATTCATCACCAAGACATCAATGCAATGGAATATTATGCAGTGGAAAAATGAGTATAACTGTATGCAACAGTGTGGCTGAATTTCAGGGACATAATGAAGAGTAGACAAAGACCATGAAAAATATATACATTTATAGAAAGTTTGAGAAAATAGAAAGTGAAGCAATAAACCATTGAAAAACACAAGCATATAGTTGTTAGAAGGGGGTAAGGGAGGCAATGGTGCCACAGCTGTTCATTGTGATTTTGCTCCTCACACTTCACACAGATTTCATATTCTATTGTATCTACTGAATTTTTGAGATAAGCAATTCTAAAGCAATGGATATAAAGACAAGTTTTATAATAGCATGAGCACAGGAGCATACCGTCTTCACTCGTGTGGGGCTCTGTACCAGCATCCTGATCCACTTCCTCCAACGTACCGTGCTCACTGTACGGGCTGTCGCTGTGGAGCGGAGACAGAAATGCACATGAAGCCAAAGCTGAACAACAGCTACTGTAAGGAAATAATATATGACGGTGGAACGGCAAGAGTTACTGGATAGCCTTTCAATGGAATACTGGAGCCTCCAAGGATTATCTGGTCCCATGGAGTCTCTGTCCCTTCATCTTTGACACAAATGTTATTTTACAACTCTGTAAAGACAGAGTTAACTTGTAGAAAATCAAAAGCATTACAAGTAATTTTTTCCAAAGAAAAGAAAATTTATTGAATTCTAGTGGAATATGATTGCTCTCTATGGATATACTGATTTTTGCCTGTTCATTTCAACATTTCTTATTACCTATAAATAAATCAAAGGCTCTTTGATTTCTGCTTTGAATTGGTTGTAGTATCTTCTCCATTTTTTCTTGACAAATGTTCATTTTATATCCGAGTCATAATTTTATCCTTTTCAAAAATTTGTCCCTTAATATGACCACCACCTGTCTTCAAATGTATGCTGATAAACAGAACGCACTGGTCACAAATACAAAGCTGATGCTACTGTAAAAGCCCATTTATACTGCAGGTGTCAGATAAGGACAGCTACTTTATTACTGACTTTGTTTAAAATAAGCGATACCTAATAGAACACTAGACATGAGAGAAGGACATAATCAAATACATGATACTGGCTACAAGACTCCTTATTATGGGGATTTTGTAAAAAGCTGTGACCAAAAAAGTCCTAGAATACATGCATCAAATAATATAGACCAGACACCCACATATTTGCTCTTTGATAAAATGAAAAAGATGGCAGAACTTACTGATTTAGCCCTGAGTAGTTGGAAATACTAAACATGACATTGACACAGGTCTTGAAACCAATACTATGAAAATAAAATGTATCTCACCAGAGCTGAGTTTTATTCATGTATCTTCGCAGAGTTACATGAATAAACTTAGTGCCTTGCATATAGTAAATGCTCAAATATGTTTGAATTGCATTTCATGTGTAAAATTGCTGGGTATACTATAGAACTGTAATCTGTCAGGCTTTGTGGTTCATTTAGACAGAAGTACCTCTGGAAATGGTCAACTCTCAGTTTTCTTACGGCATCCGCTCATACTTGGCTTAAGAGCATATTGTGGTTTAAGTAAAGAATAAGTGTACTTTCAGTTATTTAAGATCTTTCAGCTACTTATTCAACTTCTACTTAATCCCCACTGAGGCAATGGTAAACTAAGTGTCCTCAAGAAGGTTCAGAATGCAGGGCTTAGATGAGTGTCTATCCAGCTGCTCCTGAACGTGAGCTGCACAGAGCAGTCTCTGAGGTAGGCAGGGAGGCAGCTGTTGAGTGGGATGACTCATGTGGCTTTGGGCTCAGAAAACCTGGGTTGCTGACAGGAGTTACTAGTCATGGGACAGGGTCCTCAGCCTCTTGTAACTTACCTGGTAGAATGGCTGTGGGGAATAAAAGAGATCAGATGAACTGAGTAGCCACCCCACAGTGGGGACTTAAACAATTAAAGCTACTTTTATTGTATATGATTTCTTAGAACTGGAACTCATAAAAAATAGTGAACATGAACATTTTAGTGTTCCCTACCTTCGGGATTATTCAACCTTTTACAGCTCCCCCATCTTTATACTTCATTGGGAGGTGACTGTACTGCCATATGACAAACTTTTATCCCAACAATATATTAATGTAATAAACTTGCTCAGAATGACCATTACTACTATGATTGGTTAAGGTAATATTTATTAGTAAGAAGGAAAATAAAAATAAGTAAGAATGAAAACACTTGGTTGATAGGGCTCCTGTAAAAGAAGTTTGAAATACTTTATCTAGAAGCAAAACTATTTCAGAATGAAAATAAAATCTATCAATTCAATCAGGTATCTTTTCTTGATGTAATAGGAAAAATTAATATAGCTCTTTGTACTACCAAAACCTTTATTCTCTCCAAAAGTCATGATAAGGTGGGTATATCTAGAAAGATATCACCCTTGAAGAAAAAGAAGGCATGAATACGAGTTTCCATAGTAAGAAGCCAGTATTGTCTTGGTTTTACTATTCATCTCAAATGTTCCTGCCTCTTTTTTTCTCAACTGGAAGCATTGGTGACTTACAGTCAATTCTTTTTCTTAAGTTGATATCTATACTTCCACAATTTTTCCAGGGGGAAAAGGACTAAAAATTTTGGACTTACCAGTAGTCATCTCCAGCCATACATTTCTCATAAATAGGGCCATCCAGTTCTTTAGCATCTGGGAAAATAGTCTCATGGTGGATGATGATGGTTTTGACAATTTCATTCACGTGAGCCTGACAAGACACTTGGTCCTGTATTTCTGGGACGGGCATCAATGTGGGGCCAAAGCAAATGGCCAGGTTATATGGGTCCATCATGTTCTCATCACTGTACTGTGAAAGACTATGGAAGGAAGAAAGTAGTTATAAAGGAACATGGGGAAAAAAATAAAACTGATGTGGTCATAAGATACTGCATATTCTGATATTGGGGATCTAAAACATTTTATTAGTTTTTTGTTAGAATAAAATGATATTCTCACCTACTTTAAGTTGGCTCAGCAAATCCAAAGAAAGTAAAGCAACTTCTAACCTTTCAACTAGGTAGAAACTGAAAGGGGAATCTAAGTCCTACTTGTTTAATTACGTGGCATTTTTCAAAGCCACAAGGGAGATTAAGATAATCTCTGCTACAGTGGAGACCAGGATCAAGTAAATGATTTTCACTTATAAACATTGTAGTCAGACTCTAAATGCTGCTCAAGTAAATCTGGAAAGGGCAGGAGTGAGGTTCACAAAGCTTTAAGGACATCCTTAAAATTATACCCCCACTAATCAAAAATCTCTCACATTTCTGTTTCCTCCTATAAATCTTGAGAAAAGCCAGGAGGAAAACAAAGCACCTTTTCTTTGTAGTCACTGAAATGAAGCAAATAGTTCCAGGCTTTCTAAGTTGCTTTTGGGTAAGACTACCAACAGCAGGTGACAACCAGCATCCGAAAGACGCTGCAAATGGGAGAAGGGAAAAGACTCCTCAATTCTCTCATTCCATTTAAAGCTAGCAAACTGCAAACTCTGGGGCAATTTCCAGTTGTCTTGCACTAATTTCTAAATTCAGTCCAATGGATATTTGTGATATATTTTCCACAGGTGACTCAAAATAAGTCAGTTCTTTATTACTATGACTTAAACACACAAACAAGGTGCTGTTCTAAGGAGAATCTTTCAGCAGAAGTTATCTTTCAGCGTTTGAATTGTCAGTCGTGAAAGGAAATGTAAAATCCAGGTGAACAGATGACAGATAGGAGGTAAAAGGGACTCATTTACATTTGTGAGACGATGACAAAGCCAGAGAACCTAAGATACCACATGACATGATACTTCATCCTTTTTTGGAAATGAGAGCCTGCTAAGTAGAAAATACAAAAGCATAATTTCCACAGCTAACATATGTCTTTCCCTTCTGCCATTTCTCAAACATACAATCTTAAAAAAAGTTCACAGTAACAGACATTGATCACATTACAGATCTAGAAAACGGATGTAGGAAGGAGAAGTGAGACTCAGAGTAAAAATGGTATAATTTTCAAAAGACACAAACTCCATGGCAAGAGTCACAGTTCATCTTTTGGGGGTCTTCAATTTAGTGCCAGCTTAACGAGCAAAAAAATCTGATACAAAAAGAGAATAGGTTATTTCTCTTTTCAAAGTTCCTGTCCCAAGCATCCTCCCCCAGAGGCTGGACCCTGTGTCTGTTCAAAGGCAGGCACAGGGAGCCAGGAGGCAGCTTTGGGCAGAGGCTGAAAGCAATGCCAGTCATCTGATTCATGGCACACTTACGAGTCTGAGCCACACAAGGTGAGTTGGATTCAGGTTTTGAGAACTAACCTGACTCACTGTCTACTTTCCTAGTTCACTGTGGTTTATTGGGTCCTGGTGGGTTTTGCTCAGGTGTGTCAGGAGAATTTGGTAGGGACAGCATGGAGAGGGCCAGTAGGAATGTAGGTAAGGCAGTCAACCTGGGGAAGGGGAGGCACATGCAATTAAAGGTGAAATGGCAAGCCTTCGGATTTTTAAATCCGCTTGGGTGACTAGGCTTAGTTAAGGGTAAACATTTATGGCATCTATTTAACCTAAATATAGTTTACAAACATCCCCTTAGACCTTATTTCCAGTGGTGATTTCTGTATAAATAGGTTCTTACTGAGATTTGTGGGTTTTTTAGCTCCATCTATATGGTGCCCTGGCAGTATTTCTCTATTGTATAATACTTGTTTTTTGGGGCCAACCCGAGTGGGTATGATTTCAGGCATAGTCAATGGGGTTACAATAAATCCCCATGGCTTTGAGAACTTAAAACCCCCAGTGAAATAAAGAAGAGAAAATAGCCTAATTCTAGGAAGGGGGAATCCATGCCAGAATGAGAAGGCATTTCCCCATGCTTGTGTCCCCCTGACTTTTTTATTTCCAATTACCAAACTGAAACATTGAACAGCAAGGGGGACTCTTAGATAGGACTCAGGAAGTATGTTCTGACAACAGAGCCCATTGATCACATTACAGATCTAGAAAACGGATGTAGGAAGGAGAAGTGAGACTCAGAGTAAAAATGGTATAATTTTCAAAAGACACAAACTCCATGGCAAGAGTCACAGTTCATCACAACTGAAAATCAAATTAAGGTGCCTAAATTAAAAAAAAAAAGTTCCTTTGAAAATACTGCAGTGATTTTTAGGATTTCTGTAACATTGTTTCAGGGAATGTTTTAGCAATACCTTTTTCTCAACAAGATCTCATTATACTGAATTTGCAGAAACTCTTTTTTGGATTGTGTCTAAGTCTCATCAATTCCCCTCTTTCCCCAACTATAACATTAAAATCAGAAATTATCTGCAGTGTGCAGGTGGTTTACATCATTCTGACAAAAACATTCATGACATTAGCTTTGGATGGAAGTTCAAAAAACATGTATTTCACTAAAAAGTGTTCTTTTTAGTAATTACCGTACAGTTTTGCATTTATGGCCACAGTTTCTGTATCTCTCATCTGTTATACGATGACCCTGATCTGCTGATGAAAAATGTACCTTCAGCCTATATTTCATTATCTTCTCTCCAATTCTGCTGATAAATGGAACCCTATGTACATTTTACAGAATCCAGGAACAAAGAAAGAATTCAAAGTGGGGCACTTGTAATTAAGATGGGCATTTGGCAGAGCTGAGGGTACTTACTGATTGAGGAAGGCAAAGAGGTACCTCATCACTATCAGAACCGACCTGGGCAAGGTCAGGAGGAGTTTGCGGATGTGAAGCGCCCTCTCATAGAGATTATCTACTCCTACAGACAGAAGAGGACACGGTCAGGAGCCTTTCAGTTGTCGCATTTAAAGCAGAACATTGTAGTACCAAATTTCATATCTGAACATAAGTAATATCTTACCCTTGGGTGAGACGCAATCGTAACCAATATAGCAACTACGTGATCAGCTTGGGTGTAACCATTTCTGAGGGCATCTCCTCTGACCCCTCAGTTTCCTCTGATTTCCATAGTTTTGGCCCTGAGGAACTTTCAGTCTTCTAGTTTAAAAAATAACTTTTCACTTGCTGGTGTTTCTAGATTTTTTTCATCTGATATGGTTTCAACTCCTTTTTGCTGCCTGTTAACTAAAGTAGCTTTTGGGGACACTCCCCATTATTCATGAATTCATCATATATTTAGTCTATTACTGTGATTCAGGCAATGTGCCAGTTTTGAATTGTTCCTTCCTCAAAACTGTCAGTATTTTATTTATGTGACTTTTTACCTTGTATTATACCATCAATTCATTAAACAAATATTTAAGGTTTCCAGCACAGAGGTAGACATTAGGAATACATTAGTGATATGGTACTTGCTTTTATAGAACTTACACCCCGGTGTTCAGTTATTTTTTTCCTTGTCCTGTCTTCCCTGTGGGGTGGTGAGCTCCCTGAAGACAGGTCTACCTGGGGCTTCCTGGTATTATTTTACCTCTTTACGAGGAATATAAATTTTCCAGAGCTTCTCAGTACTAAAGTGTTTGTGAACAGCAGCAAATAGGTTACTGCTAATACTATCTGCATAATAGTTTGTATTTTACAGCACATTTTCACATGTTATCAAATTTAATATGGATGACAATACAGTGAAGAAGGCAGGGCATCCACTGTCATCTCCATGTAGTGGATTAGAAAATTGCGAACTAGGTAAGCGGCCTAGTCAAGGTCAGCTGGGACTAGAACTTGCTTTCTGTTTCTTAAGTCCGGTTGTCTTTCTTGGATTTCAAAGTATCTTTATGAAGTACAACTTTGAAGACATCCAATAAGCATAGAGGTAAGGCAAATATTTCAAAGAGTATTTCAAAACATTTTTGAAGCTTACTATGATTTCATATTACTACATTTGTTAATTGCTCTTGAGATATTCATACATTCTATTGGAAATCTCTGGCCTTAGCTTCCGATGCTGTAGCCAATTGATTCTCCTCCAACTTCTCCATTTTCTGACCTTTTCCCACCCAGAGATACTATTCCTCAAGATCTTTTACTTGGTTCTCTTCAGTGGCAAATTCATCCAGTCTCAAGGTCAGGACCATCACTTCTCTGAAAGTCTGCTTCATTTTTCTCCTTTGTGTGGAACAATATAACCTGTTGTTTCTACCCCTAGATGTCTCATTACTACTCTAATTGAAGTATCTATTATTTCTGACTTGAACGATCATAATCTCCTAACTCAGTTTCTCATTCCAATTCTTCTTAAACCACTGGTTCTCACCCGAGACTTGGAATCACCTGGGGAGACTTTTCAAAATGCCGATGCCTGAGGTTCTTTTATGCAATCGAGGTTGAGAACCACTGCCTTCATTACTCATGACACACTCATGCCCCTGGAATCTTGAGGGCTGACTCTAGCTACTTTCCACTTATCAAACTACCCGGTTACTTAGCTGTTTATTTTTCTCTCTGCATGGCTGAAAATGTGGGAAAAACGTATTAGGAATATTCTCACTTAGCACTGATAAGTTTGCAAAGCAATAAGTAATTTATTAGGATCCCTGGGAAAAGTCACTTTCATCTTTGAGTATGCCATAGCTGGAACTAGAGCTGCCAACTTTTAGAAAATGGGATTTCAGAAGCTGTAACAAGAATGTAAGTAAAACATCATTTAATCAACGATCCTGTAACACCTTTACTTTTCAGCATAAATCAATAATTAATAAGAGACATTTTAGTAATACTGAAATAAATACTTTTATATTCTGCTTTTTAATTTGTAACGTACTTTAACATGGAAAAAAATACATAACAGTATGAACAAAATTGGTTAGGGTCACACCTATTGAGTTTAAACACTTTGCTTAATATACTTTCCAGACAATGGAATTTTTTTTCTGAAAAGAGGGAGTAAGAGGCTTTAAAAAAAGTTATTAAACAGGTGCAGAAATGTACTCAGGCCACAAGAACTTAATCAGTATCAACATTTCCACCTATTCCAGTCCAGATGCCCAGCAGGATCAAACCACGTTGCAGAGTCATCTGTTTGTCTTCTAGACAACTTCCTGGGACACATAGGAAACCCACACTGTACAGAGAAGGAAGGTAAAATACTACAGATAATGTAATTAGCAAATCGTTGAGTTTAATAGGGGAGCCACGGTTCTGCATCTATAAATGCTATATATTTAGGCATAGCTGGATTGTTTCACACCTGAAATTAATAAGGTTAAAAGTTTATTAATTGAAATAACTGATTAAAAAAAAAGGTACGACTGCTGTTGCTGCTTTAAAGATAAAAATACACTTTAGCACCCCTGTATCGAGGAAGTTTATCTCAACCAATTAACAAAATCTCTCAAGTGAAATTATGCATATTATGACCCTTTCTTAAAACATTGAAATTTACCAGCATTTATTCCTTTGGTTGTGAAATATTGTGTGCATAAATGACTTTAAATTCATGCTTCAAACCAGTCACATTTAATATACTTATGTAAACACAACAGTAAGTTATAAAGATGAATTGTCCCATTCATGGGTCCCTGATGGGCAATACTCTCTACTCTTTTCCAGCCACTTAGAGAGTCATATAAGGGTTATGATTAAAAACAAAACAACAGAAAACTTCTATCATTGTTTACTGAAGGTCTGGGGTGTTTCAAGAGTTAAGTCTACCTAGTGTCCAAGCTAATCCCTGGTGTAAGGTCAAGGTCAACTATCAGGGAGAGGGTTTTGGGATCTCAAAGGAAAGAGTGCAAAAAGAACCACTCTTAATGTATTACTGATCTTTAATCTTTGTCAAACCCCATAGCGGGCGAGTCATTTTCAGCTGGAAGTGCACACAGGCATACTTCCATGAGGCTTAAGCTTAAGTCAAGACCCTCTTGTTTCTCTCATCTAAACTGTTTCCCTACCTCTTAAAGGCAGTTTTAAAATTTAGTTAAGAAGAATTCACAGCAGTGTTATTCATAATAGCCAAGAGGTGGAAATAACCCAGGTGTTCACTGATGGACAGATAGACAAATGTGGTATATAAAAACTATGAAATTATATTCAGGCTTAAAAAAAGAAATGAAATTCTGATACAACATGAATGAACCTTGAAGACATTATGCTAAATGAAGTAAGTCAGACACAAAAAGACAAATATTGTATAATTCCCCTTATGTAAGGTATCTAGAAAAGTCAAATTCTTAGAGACAGAAAGTAGAATGGTGATTACCAGGGGTTGGGAGGGAGAGAGGAATGGGTAGTCATTACTTAATGGGTATGGAGTTTCAGTTTGGGATGATGAAAAAGTTCTGGAGACGGATGGTGGTGATAGTTGGACGACAATGTGAATGTATTTCATGCGCTTGAAAAGTATACTTAGAAATGGTTAAAATGGAAAATTGTATATTATGTACATTTCACCACAATAAAAAAGATTGACTTTACCATAATTAAAAGAATTGGACAGGGGCTGCTGTGAGATGCAAATGAAAGATTTCAGAAGAGAAAAGCAACAGGAATGTAAAAAAATGACACCAAAAAGTTGGACAAAATTATGTGAGGCAGGCACACATTCTCAGCAGAACTGCTGGCATTCCTAATTTACCTGTCCCTGTTACCTCAGCCCAGGATGGCTGTGAGCAGGCCTCACATCTTTTGCTGGTTAGTAAACCAGCTTGCAGCATGCATCCTACAAGACTCTCGCTCTGAGTACAAATGACTCATTTACTCTCCTGAGATCAGTTAACGGGTCAAAATTTATGGCTGCTACAGGCACTCTGATTAATGTACATTCCCCTCCGGCTCTGAATTCATGGTCTTTCACAATTTTATGCTGCATGGAAAGATGGATCTTTTCTTCTCCTCTGAAAAGCTGTCAGTGAAGAAAATCAGTTTGTCTCATTTGGATTTCTTTTAAGCTGGGCTTTGTTTCCACAGCTGAGAATCTCATGTAATTAGGTAAAAGTGGCATTCATCCAATCTTGGTCACATGATCAAAGCTCCCTGGGTTATTTTATATTCTATTCCCAGCACCGCAGGGTTCCCATGTCAGCACAGTTCCTTGAAAATACGTGTGAAAAATTCACCACATAAGGCAAGTTATTTCAAAAAATGGCAAAAAGTTCAAATGGCCATTACTTTGAAAATACTAGTTCTCTTGTGGTACCATTTGAAAAAATTATTTATTAGAAAATAATAAATCACAAGATGTAAATTTATCCTCAACAACGAAGGCAGGGAAGGACTTAATGGCCACATTTACAAATGGTTTATTTTAAAGAGCAGGCAGATATTTTTGAGCTTCATAGCCCAACATGTGCTATTCAAGGAGAATTTACCAGTCCTGGGGCATTTTTAGGTTCTAACACTATCAGGTATTAATTAACTGTTTATGTGTAATAGTGCATGTATGTGTGAGTGACAGGGACAGAGAAACACACAGACATGTTCTGGCACACCTGGATGCTTCCCAGCTTGGCCTTGAGATGAGGGGCCAGCTGCAATTCTAGGTAAGAAATGAAATGCGTGCAAATCTCCCAATTAACCATTAATAGACTGGCTTCTGTGAATTAAGCCAATGTGTTCTTCCCTACCGAAATAGCAACCTTGTAGAAATAAATACATAAATAATGCTTCTTCTTCTGCTCAATTATCACATTGAGTTTAATAAAGAAACAGAATCTGAGCCTAGGAGGCTTTACCTTTTCTGTTCAGATACCAAATCTATTAAATATTTTTAAGGATAAAACATTTTAAGGATAAAATCCCTCAGGAAATCTTATAAGGCATCAAACAGAAATTTAGAGTCCAGAGATATAATCACCACATATGCAGTAAGGCTGAAAGAATTTTTAGCAACGAAACATACACTGCAGCACCTGGCAAAGAACTTAAAATGTTTTTTTAATGAAACAATTAGAAATGGGCAAATAAACTTCTGTACTAAAAGGCTTATCATAGTATTTTGTGTAACTGCAAAATCAATGGAAACCACCTTAATTTTTTTTTTTTTTGAGAGGGCATCTCTCATATTTATTGATCAAATGGTTGTTAACAACAATAAAATTCAGTATAGGAGGGTCAACGCTCAATGTACAATCATTAATCCATCTCAAGCCTAATTCTCGTCAGTCTCCAATCTTCTGAAGCATAACGAACAAGTTCTTACATGGTGAACGAATTCTTACATAGTGAATAAATTCTTACATGGTGAACAGTACAAGGGCATTCATCACAGAAACTTTCGGTTTTGATCATGCATTATGACCTATAAACAATCAGGTCAAATATGAATATTCGTTTGATTTTTGTACTTGATTTATATGTTGATCCCACATTTCTCCTATTATTATTATTATTTTTATTTTTAATAAAATGCTGAAGAACCACCTTAATTTTTAAAACAAAGGGATTTGTTAATGAAAGTGGCTGCTATATGGTCACTAAAACCTGTATTTTTTTTTTTTTGTATCCTGTAAGATGCCTTAGAATTACTACTTGTCTTCTCTGTGTTGTACAGTCCTCCCTGTGGACTCCCTCCCACATTATGTCTGCTAATCGTAATGCCCCTTTTGCCCTCTAGTTCCTCCCTTCCCACCCATCATCCCCAGTCCCTTTGGTAACTGTTAGTCCATTCTTGAGTTCTGTGAGTCTGCTGCTGTTCTGTTCTTTCAGGTTTTTTTTTCTTTGTTCTTATACTCCACATATGAGTGAAATCATTTGGTACTTGTCTTTCTCCACCTGGCTTATTTCACTGAGCATAAGACCCTCTAGCTCCATCCATGTTGTTGCAAATGGTAGGATTTGTTTTCTTCTTATGGCTGAATCTTCCATTGTGTATATGTACCACATCTTTATCCATTCATCTACTGATGGACACTTAGGTTGCTTCCATTTCTTGGCTATTGTAAATAGTGCTGCGATAAATATAGGGGTGCATATGTCTTTTTCAAACTGGGCTCCTGCATGCTTAGGGTAAATTCCTAGGAGTGGAATTGCTGGGTCAAATGGTATTTCTATTTTTAGTTTTTTGAGGAACCTCCATACTGCTTTCCACAATGGTTGAACTAGCTTACATCCCTACCAGCAGTGCAGGAAGGTTCCCCTTTCTCCACAACCTCACCAACATTTATTGTTGTTTGTCTTTTGGATGGTGGCCATCCTTACTAGAACTGGTGTGAGATGATATCTGGTGTGAGATTTAATTTGCATTTCTCTGATGATTACTGATGTGGAGCATCTTTTCATGTGTCTCTTGGCAATTTGAATTTCTTCTTTGGAGAAGTGTCTGTGCAGCTCCTCTGCCCATTTTTCAAATGGATTATTTGTTTTTTGTTTGTTGAGGTGCATGAGCTCTTTATATATTTTGGATGTCAACCCTTTATCGGGTGTGTCATTTATGAATATATTCTCCCATACTGTGGGTTGTCTTTCTGTTCTATTGATGGTGCTCTTTGCTGTACAGAAGCTTTTCAGCCTGATATAGTCTTATTTGTTCATTTTTGCACTTGTTTCCTTTGTCCGGGGAGATATGTTCATGAAGAAGTTGCTCATGTTTATGTCTAAGAGATTTTTACCTATGTTTTTTTATAAGAGTATTATGGTTTCATGACTTACATTCAGGTCTTTGATCTACTTTGAATTTACTTTTGTGTATGGGGTTAGACAGTGATCCAGTTTCATTCTCTTACATGTAGCTGTCCAGTTTTGCCAACACCAGATGTTGAAGAGATTGTCATTTCCCCATTATATGTCCATGGCTCCTTTATTGTACATTAATTGACCATATGTTTGGGTTAATATCTGGCTCTCTATTCTGTTCCACTTGTGTGTGAGTCTGTTCTTGTGCAAGTACCAAACTGTCTTGATTACTGTGCCTTTGCAGTAGAGCCTGAAGTTGGGAAGCGTGATCTCTCCTGCTTTATTCTTCCTTCTCAGGATTGCTTTGTCTATTCAGGGTCTTTTGTGGTTCCATATGAATTTTAGAACTATTTGCTCTAGTTCATTGAAGAATGTTGTTGGTATTTTGATAGGGATTGCATTGAATCTGTAGATTGCTTTAGGCAGGATGGCCATTTTGACAATATTAATTCTTCCTAAAACCTGTATTTTTGAAACACATTTACTGATATGGGGAAATGTTAATAACATCATTAAACTTAAAAAATGGTTTCTCAAGAGCAAATATCATATAAGATGATTCTAATGACAGATTTATTGAGATATAATTCACACCTCTAAAGTGTACAATTCAATGGTTGTTAGTATATCACAGTTGATCATCCATCATCTCAACCAATTTATTAGCAGTCACTTGGTATGATATCATCTTAATTAAAAGTATGTGCTTGTGATATATCCATACAACAGAAAATAACTTGGCAATAAAGTGCTGATATATACTATATATGGATGAACTTTTAAAAGTGTATTTTAAAAACACATTCGTTATACTGAATGTAGCCTGGCACAAAAGACCACAGATTGCGTAATTCCATTTATATGAAATAGTCAGAATAGGCAAATTTACAGAGGTAGAAAGTAGATTAGTGGTTGCCAAGTCCTGAGGGTGGTGATAGTTATGAGTAAATGGCATGTCTTTGCTAACTAGGGTTTTTTTCTCGAGTCATGAAAATGTTCTAAAATTGACTGTGGTGATGGTTGCACAATCCTGACAATATACTAACAACCACTGAATTATACACCTTAAAGGATGAATTGTATCATACAAAAATTATATCTCAAAAAGCTGTTTCAGAGATATGTAGGCATATTTGTAGAAAAAAAATCTGGAAAGATACTAAAAAGGTTAACATCTTTTTGTAGAAGAATTATAGATGATTTGTTTTTATAGTTTATTTTCCAATTTTTCTACAGTGATATAATGATCATAAATTCATTGCATAATAAACAGCTATTTTTAAGAAGCCCTGATTGACTATTTGATGACTTTAAGAAATTACTGTTTTTTTTTTTAGATATGATATTATGGCTATGTTGTATAAAAAAAATCCTCATATCCCAGACACACAGATAGAGATGAAGTGATATGACATCAGAGGGATGATGGAAGGGGTATATGTGGGGCAGTTTTGTCCAAGAAATGAAAATTATTAAAGAGCTGGGTGATTATTTATACTGGAGCTCATAGTATTTTTCTGCATCCTTTTGTAGATGTTTTGAATTTTCTATAATAAGAGAGTAAAAAAGGAGGTCAGTTATGTACAGCATGGACAGTATAGTTTCACTGTGACTTCAAAAAAGTTGTGGACATGAATACAAAAAACAGAAGGAAATCCAACAAAATGTGCATGCATCTTTGATTCTCTTTGGGTAGTGGCATTATGTGTGACAGTATTTTGTTCTATGAGCTTCCAAGTATTCTACAATGTCTACATGTTGCTTTTGTACTAAGTAAAAAATCCTCTCCCTTAAAAAGAGTTTCCTCAGAAAATAGCAGTAGTCTCATAGACACTGAGGAGAGACTAGTGGTTACCAAGGGGGAGGGGTTGGGATGGGTTGTAGGAGTGTGAGGGGAATAAAGGGGCACAAAAATTCACAATCACAATATAAGTCGGTCATGGGGATGGTAGTACAGCATGGAGAATATAGTCAATGATTCTGTAACACCTTACACGTTGATAGTAACCGCACTAGAGGGGGTGAGAATGCAATAATATGGGTAACTGTTGAACCACTGTGTGGTATATTTGAAACCAATGTTAGATTGTATATCAATGACACTTAAATAAAAAAATAAAAAAAACAAGAGTTTTCTCATTTCCAAGCAGTCACCCAGATAATAACATCTATTGAAAAATGAAGTGTGAATGTGCTCACAGCCCTGTGGCAGCCTGAAAGGCCATGAATTTCTTGAGGAGCTCCTTTAGCCCATGACACCTGGAATTCTGTCCTTGGGATTTCCAGAGCCATCAGACAGGGACATTCTAGAAGCTGCCCAAACTTTTGGGCATAATCTGGAAGATTCATAAAATCACTCACAAAATGGATGGTTAAAAAAACAGTAACAGAATCAAACTTTGGGTGAGAAACCGAGATACTACCAAGTTTGTCATTGTGAATTTAGATTGCCTTGGAGTTCACCAGGTCTCCATACAGAGTAGTTTATAAAAGGAAATCTGCAGTGAATTAGGAAACAAATAAACACTAAAGAAGGAGAGAGAGAATTGGAAGACCAAGTCTCTTTTATTACATATATGTGCAACCTTCCAAAGAATGTAGTATTTAGGGGCACAAAAATGCATGACTAATAACTCACCATAAAAAAAAATCTACCCCCAAACAATCCAAAAATAGGTAGGCAAAAAGTAGCAGGTGCTCCAGAGACTTATGTAAATTATTAGAAAAGATGAAATGGGAAGATTTTGCTATACATAATAACTATCATGTGAAATTATCTTAGTAGAGAAAATCAAATCCAATTATGGCAATGCTAGGCAGAAATGACATGCATAGAAAAACCGATCTCCATGAGATCTTTCTCTCTCCCCTAAAATTTCTACATCTTTGTGCTTTTATCACATACTAATTTAGATTACACTTATTTGGAAATATCTTATCTCCCCTGCTGGATTTTAAGCTTCCTGAATGTAAAAATCCAGTCTGTAAATTCTGAGAATGTTTTACACACGATAAGCAATCCATCAATGGTTCAAACCATCAAAAGTTTGTAGTATCAATACAAGGATATAATGGTGAATGATGTATTACACCATTCTCAAGGAATTTATTGAAAATCCAGATAAAATACTGATACATCAATACTATCAATAACAGCTAGGAATAATGCTCTTTTTAAGAGATTAGATGTTGGAAGAAAAAGAGTTGCTATATACAGTGCCACTATGTGTTCCTGGAAAACATCCTATTCTGCAAAAGTGTGCACAAAAAGAAACAGGACTTAATGGGACAGCCTGCTCAACATCTACGAGCTTTGTAGCCAGAACAGTAACAAAAACATGAACCATCCTACTTAAATTCCTAGCGTGGTTAAAGCACTACTGTGTGTGCACCTAGCACCCTTACCAGCCTTAAGTGCCCGGGCTCCTGCTTCTTTGAAATGTAGGTGCTGAAGGGGATTCATTTCCAGTAGAGACTATTTTCATAAAAATTAACCCAAGGATTATTAATCCCTTGTTTTTCATGAACCCATTATTTTCATACAAGGGGAAATGTCTCTGCAGCTGGTTCATGTGCACCAGCAGCATTTCAGGTAAGGCTCATGTGAAAGAGAGATTTCTGGGCCTTTCCTTATTTTTTTTCGTATGTTTTTTTGTATTTTTTTAAGTCCTACTCTGTGAGAAAGCTAGTCTTTGATTGTTATAAAACATATTTCAAGGTGCTGGGAAAAAATCAAGCTTGAACTAACACAACTGCTGGGTTATACTAACATCAGTCCTAAATGCATGTAAGGTAATTGTGCAGAAGAAAGACATGTTAAGCAGTGCAGACAGACAGGGAAGTGGCTCACTAGGTATTGGCATATGTGCCCAAGTAGGAGTAGCTGTACTAGTTGTAATGATGTCTCCTAATGACAGTTAGTGGCAGGCCTAAGGCAGAGCATGTTATACAGATTACCTCACTCATTCTTCACACAGACCACGAAGTAGATACAGAAACATATTTATTAACATTAAGTATTAATCTCTATCCAAGGTGACAAAGCTAGTAAGTGGTGAAACTAGGATTTGAACCTAGATCTTTCTGACTCCATGGCTTCAGGTTTTAATAACCACAATGAAATAACATCTTACCCAGTGAGTGTGAAGTGATTTTATAATTGTAATGGGTAACGTAGCCCAAGGATCTTTATCCAACTGTTACATGTAAACCTAAATGTTGATATAACTTACCTAGAAAACCACTGAGTATTGTAGAGTGCTTATTATTTTTCCAGATTTAAGTTTTCTGGCTAGGAAGTAAGGGAAATCTTTGGACAAAGTCAAAGGAGAATTCCAGGAGGATGATACTCCTCTTCACTTCTTTCCAGCTGGGTCAGAGGCCCTGTGTGATGACTCAGGCTATGCAAAGATCTTGGAATGACACATGATGCACTTCTGAGCTCCATGTTAAGACATCCGACTATGAGGTGGGGGTGGAGGGAATTATGACTGGGAAATTCATACCCAATGAGAGCCAGGTCTCTAGGTATGGATGCCAAAAAAATAATTTTGGTGGAATTTTGACTCTTCATTTCATATACATTTTATTCAACATCTATGAATTATGCACTTACTAGTGTCTGGAATTAACTATGTGAAGTATTGGGGCTATATAACTGAATAATCCATCAAGACCTCACAGGCCTGTGGAGCTAACTGTATTTCATTGAACGTACTCTTTGCAGGCACTCTTCTTGGCACTTTGCGTGTGTTAATTCATTTAATTCTACAGTGGAACATGAGTAGAGGAGAAAGAGACTAATTCTATTTGGGATGGTGGGGAGGATGGCGTTCTGGGAGGAGTGCCAGTTCAGCAAAGCCTTCATAGCGGATGTTAAATGGCTATTAGGGTCAGCTGACAAACTGGCACGGGCAGAGGCTCAGAGGTGGGAAATGGCCCAGCATGCTTGCAGTTTGCTGTCATTAATATATGAAGTAAATAGGGCAGGGGAGGCAGGAAATGAGTGCACAGAAGTAGAAAGAGATCAGACAGACCAAGAGATCAGAGAGGGGACAAATTCAATTCTCTGAATTGCCCAACCAAAGGGGTTTGTGTTTAGGTGGGAAATGCTGAAATAGGTTTTAAATAGAGGCGAGTGAAATAACAACACAATTTGCCCTTGTGAATCTAGCTGAAGTGTAAGATGATAGATGTGGTGGGTGGGACGAGAAGGCAAAACCTAGAAGTAGAAAGTACGCCTAAGGGACTTCCCCAGTTATAAACCAAGACACTAGTGATGGGCGTAGGGGAGGGGGGATGAGTAGAGAGATTTTTTTGAGGTCAGCAGGATTTTTTGATTCAGGTGGGGAGGTGGGGGAAGGAGTTCTCTTCATAAGAGTAAAGCTTGATTCTTTCACAAGCTCTCCCTACGTGACTGAAGTCTGCTCTAGACCCTGATGTCAACTTGCATTCAAAGGGACTCTGCATTTTTAGATGTACGGAACTCGATTGCAGTTATTACCCAATTCCTGGTATCATTTTCATCTTCCCTCCAGTAGTGCCGAAAGCCCCAGCTAAAGAAAACGGAATATTTTTACTCTGCGGCTGATTTATCGGTTTCATAATAGATCATACACAGTCCCAGAGCAACTCTGGCTATTAGCTGGGGATGCCCACTGACAGATAATTACTACCTGGTGTTCCTGCCCTGTAATAATGATCATTTGTCTCATTTTACCTTATTTCTTGAGATAACATTCCCAGATGGATAAATTACCCGACTCCTAAGACTGGGGAGAAGACAAGAACCACAAGCCAAAAAGAAGTCATATTTCCATGCTTACAACCTCCTCCTCTCCTTTGCTGGTCGACACCTGCTTTTCTGCTTTATTCCAACCACTAAGTGGGAAGCTCTTGGGCTCTGTGGAGCCTGAGAATGTTCGGGGGCAAAGCCCACTCAGCTAAGGGTGAGGCCACAGCTGGGAGGATGACTCATGCTAGATCCAGAAAGAAAACAAATGGTCTCAAAAATCTGGTGGTAATGTGGTAATGTGGGAGGGAAGGCTATGCGGAAAGGGGCCACTGCCTTTTCCAGGAAATTGGTTAGTGAAACAGTTCTGGTGGGAAAAGACCAAAAAAAAAAAAATTTCACTTACTGATACCAGAAATCAGATCATTAAATCTTTCCTTAGGAAAGAGGGGGTTTTCCAGCCCACGGAAATAGAGCTTCAGGACACCAGCGACCGAGTTAATGTCATGGTTACTCTGATCATCAGCCAAAGGGTTTTCACCTAAAAAAAAAATCAGTTACATGCAGTTGCTCCTCTTTTGCCTCTGAATAAAAATGTGTTTCTATACTCACACACATGTTTCTATGTATACATGCATCTTTTAGTTACACCTTATGAAAGATTATATGGTACTAAAATTAAAATAATTGGTTTAGATATCCCACCCCATGATTAACCTAAAAATAGTTAGCTAAAATAAAGCTTAAAAAAAAACTTATTATCCCAAATAATCCCTTACAAGTTACACAAATCTTAAAATAAAATATTGTGGGATTTTTAATTTCATCCAACTTTCTTTCGAAAGTGAAAATCTGCAATCTTAGTTTGACACGAATTCACATACTATAGGCTGTGTCTCTTACCCTACTGGGAAAAAGACAATATAGATCTGTCTGGATATGCTATATGCGTCAGTAAAATTTATCAGAAATATTATAGGATTTACCTAATTGTGAATAACTACAACTAAATAAACATTTCCCAAGGCAGCATGGTGGTATTCGCAGCACATCTGAAAGCCACTGTCAGCAGTGGGAGATTTTGAAATCAGACAGAGGAATTTGAAAATGTACCCTTAACAGTACCAAGAAATCTGAATACAGATGGAAAAATTTAAAACTATATCACAAATATGAAATTATATTATTCTTTATGAGCAGTTTAAAAATATTAATTAGGTAACTGGTCTCGCTAGTCCATTGTACTAAGAATTAAACTGAGATAAAGTCCTTAAGAAGTTTGACATAATATGCAGCCTTAAATCAAACTCCGTATTTTATTCACGTATCTGCTCTTTTCTTCTAAAGTTCACAAAAATTGTATATTGCATTTTAACTTTTTTTTTTGCCTATTGGGGCAGTTTATTTTCAGGGACCTGTGGCTCCGTTTACTCCGCTCCTAGGGTAGGAAATAACTGAACACAAATTATTTTTCACCAAAAATATTATTATCAGCACAGTATTTTTTTTCCCCTCCATTGTGAGAAAGCCTCATCAAAGAGATCACATATAACAAATACCAGGGGAATTTCTAAGGAAAAATGTTAATGAATTTTGCCTGTGGTGGCTGGCACAGGAACCTGATGTTTTCCTATATTTCAACTCATCCTGAATATGGTCAGTGTAAGAGACTTGGAACTCTTTGTTGCTGGTGGGGAGAAGCTGCTCTGCTCTCCACACCATATCAGTCAAAGAATCTGCACCAGGAAAAACAATCTGGCTCCAAGGTAACCTCTTCAACCAAGATTTCAATCTTTCAATGGCTCTGTGCCAAGGAAAATGGGCTGGAGAGAAAGAAAAGGTTGCCTTGTCTCCATGCCACAGACTCCCTCTGCATTCTTGGCTTGACTTCCAAGCAGAGGAAGGAAGGTGCAGAGGTATCCAGAAGGAGACACAGTACAAATCATAATTGGAAAGTATTAATAATTAAGAGCCATCACTGAAAAGCTAGGCATTTTCATAGATTATAACTAATCCTCACACCGATCCTGAGGACACCAAGGCCAAAGCGAGATGAGCATCCTGATCCAAATCACACAAGGAGTCGATGAAAGAGCCTGATCTGAGTCCAGGTCTCCCCAACCTAGGTAAGTGCATAGTTTGGCTAGTCATAATGTGTGAATTAACAGTTCAGTAGGATTTATCTGACAGCCAATTGTGAACAAGAGTAAGCACCAAACAAGGTCACAGAGAATAGTCTGAGAATAAGAAGGAGGAGAAGGAAAGGAGTACCCACAGAGGAAGTAGACAGGAAGCTGGGATGAGTCGCTCCAACACCTGCTATCCAGGCCCAGGTCTGTTCCTGCCACTCTCCCAGCCCCCGTCCACGTGGTGTGCCTGACACCTGTGCTAGGGATCACCAGGGCCAGCACTACCCCAGGAGACAAAGCTCATATGCTTTCTACACTTCATAACAAAGTCTTAGGACTTCGGCTTTGTTTCCCAGCTATTCTAAATAGATTCTTACTTTGACATCCAAAATGAAGTGAATGTAGAGAGAAAGGTGTTGAAGATATACAGAATGAATATGCCACTTCACTCTACAGAAAAGGGAGACTTCTTAACATGGTTTGCTTATAGGTACAGACGTGCAATTACCTCTCTCAAATGAATTTTTAATATCATTGACTTCCACCTGGGAACCAGACACTCTGAAAATCCCCTGATGCTGAAGACCTAAAGAGAATGTAAGGAAGAGAGGATGAAAGATCCCATCACATCTTCTAGGTCCCCTTTTCCAAATAATTGCATTTTAAATGATAAGACACATTTACTGAAGTGCTCCTAGTTGTTATTTTTTAAAATAAGAATTTCAGAGTAGTTTATGGCTCACCATAGAGATTGATGAACCGAATACAGCTTTCCACAATAAGGGGGATAATCTGTCCTGAGTCCTGCGTAGAGATGGAAACCAGTTAACCGCAAAGGAGAAGCATAAATCACACAATAATGAAGCTTACAGTTTAGCCCTAATTAAAGAGTGATTTTTCACTCTTTTAGGTGATCATTTCCAAATACACCCCCCTTTAAAATATTCCACAAAGGCCAAAAATAAAATTATATTTAACCAAAGGTATATTTCAGTTCTGGAGTAAACCAAATTAAATACATTTAAGACAATCCTGTTTCAACGGACTCTGCTGTGCCCAGAGATGTCAAAGCTAATTCATCTCTTTTACTTATATTTAGGCTCCTGTGCCAAAATGAATACATGAATCACTCATTTTTGAAAAGGTTATTTATACAAGTAATTAATCTAATGGACCTAAAAAGAACTTTGTATATTCAAACCATGGCATGTCAGGACTGGTTATCCTAGTCACCAAACACAACTTTTCAGCCATCTCAGGAGCCTCTGCAATATCCCTGAGAGTACAACATCTAGATGACAACAGCTATAAAAGGGTTTACATGTTTCCAGATGCCATGATAAGAGAATTGCTTTGTAAATGCTAATATGTCATGTATTTATTTAGTCTGCATCAGAACTTACTCATCCTTATAGGTTTTTTCATTGTTATTTTTCTCGTGTTTTAAGGATTAAGAAAAAATTGCATAAAATGTGCATCCCATTAGATCTCATTTTCTTAGGAAGGACCATTTTTTGACCTTTTCCCCCCACATCTTGTAATATAGTCAGTGCACTCTACTGAACAAATGTGCATTCTGGAAATGCTTTAAAACATGTATAGGATGACAGATGAGATGAAGGAGCTGCTGAGGTCACAGTTAAATATGTATCAATGCCATGCACTCCATGTAGTTAAAGAAGGTTACTGACTATGGAGTTATTTTTCATGGATTTTTAAGACTCCGCTCTTTCAGGCATTAGATCTTTAAGAAAATGTGGAGGTTTAAGATGATTAGCTGACATCAGCTACTAATTCATGAGGAATTTTATTCTGAAACACAAGAAGGAGTTGGCTATCTTAATATATTAGAACAATTCAGAATACATTAGTCTTTCCAGTTAAGCATCAGGGGAAGGATCAGGAATAATTCAGTTCAGCAATTTAAACTCCACTTTTTTCTAGAACGGGCAATCTACTTCTTGAGGACTAGTCTTATTTTGGGTTTTAAGACAATCTAATTAGTGTATAAACCAGTTAATGGTTCAATTACTCCTGCAACTTATAATAAGTTTTTCTAATTAGTTAATTTGTTTTAGGAGTATAAACTTTATTAATTTTTTAAAGAAGGTTCTTAAGAATGGGAACTCTTTTTAGTGTGGACTAGATGGCTCAAGAATAGCAATATAATTACATCCAAACTTCCTGAATATGTGAGGGGATTTTTCCTTTAAGATGCAAGTATGTTTTAGGGGAAGTAACCTTGGTGTGAACCATTCATGTAACACTGTAATCTAAAAGAGCAACAAATACTTAAATGTAAGTGATAAAAGAAGAGTTTTAGTTTGCACCTTTGCTGCACTTAGTATTAAAGCAAAAAGAAAAACAAAGAATTAAAGGTTATTAAAAGGAAAATGTTTGCACTAAGAAAGTTCTAAATAAAAACACCTTAGAGTTGCATACTTAAAAACATTTTTGTCTTTCTGTTTAAACATAATTGCTAACCTTTTAGCTATTATCAGTAGGGAGTGATAAAGAGATGAGTGTGTGTGTTTTAATCAGATTTCATGTAGGCTGGATGCTTTGGCAGAAAATATTTTACAAGAAGTAAAACAAGGGGCTGTGCTCCACCCACCATTCAAACAAAGCCCTTTGTGCCTCAGTTTCTCTGTGGGAAAAGAAGATGATTTTTGCCCTTGCTATCTTAAGGGGACCCTGGGACCTCAACGGCCTGAGCATTTTTCAGCAGTGTAGGAAGTTCTGTACTGCTGTTTCACTGCTATTAACAAGGATTTTTAAATATGCCATTTGGGGCACTGAAGAGCTCACATAAGTGAATTTTCCAGGATAACTGGTTTACTTTTTTGGTTCCTACATGTGGTTTCCTTTTACTGTTCTTAGTGAAAAGTCTTCTAAAAATGTATGTGAATTCCAGTCATCTTAAGCAGTTGTTCTCATAGTGCTATCAAATACAATGGAATTGGACATGTACTTCTTTAGGCTTTTCTATATTCTCTTCCTCTGCCAGGCCATCAGCTGCACATTGCACTGTTATCATGTCGTAGTTCTCTTCTCTCCATCTAATTTATCCCTGCTTACAAGCCCTGGGCTGGAAAACTAGATAATCAAATTCGACAATAGTTTTTGTATTAAATTAGAGCCAATAAGGCTTTTCTGGGTTTAAGGCTATGGCAGTGGATTTGTGCTTGTTATTTAGGTCATCCAGTGGCTTTTCACTTAATTCCAGGGTTAGGGTTCATTTTAAGACCACCAGAGGTTTTTATTCTATGTGTGTATGTATATATGTATGTGTTTATCTATCAATGTGTATGTGCCACATGGACGCACATTTTTTTAACCATCAGTGTACACAGTCAATAAAATATGTCTTTAAAGTAAGAAAGCCATCTGTAACATATTATCAAGGGAGATTATCAATGATGTGGTAAACACTGTAGCTCATGTTATAAAATGCTAGCTCTGGAAGAGAAAGCTCTTCTCTTTTTTGTAGAATTTACACAAGGGTCTATTATCCAGTATTGAATGTGCATTTGATATTCAACATTGACTTTCTTTAATAAAAGCCCTTGGCTGAAATTTGGTACCTTTTCCCCATATATCATGTAAGAACAAGAGTTTATCCAGTTTTACTAGAGAAGACTATTTCTCTCAAACTCATGTTTGAATTCTATAATTCCTAAGTGAGGTCTATATATAAGCTTGTCTAATTTCCAACTGCAAACATTTTTCTTTTAAAGACCTTAAAAAATATAATGAAACCCAAGCATGACTGATTTGAAAATGATACCAAGAGCGAAAGAGGCTGTGCCCTCGCCTCCCACTAGCACTATACCTGATGTCTCGCGTGTGAGTTCCTTCGTCCTCGGCTAGAAGCATTATCAGAAATACAGGATGAGAAAGAAGACAGAGTAAACACAGAAGAGATACAAGATACAGACCATAGGGTCTTAACAATTTATCCAATATAATGAATTCCTCAAGTCGTGGGAAATCAAAACTTCCTGTGCTTCAGAGCTACCCTAACAATGGGTGTAAAAAATTATTTGGGCCATCTCATTTGCATGAGTAAAAAACGAAACATTTTATCAGGTAGCTCTTTGCCTAAAAAAGGCACAAATTATGGCTTTTTTTTTTTTTTTAGTAAAGAAAGAGGCCTTTCTTTTTTGTCAGCATAATACCCACATTTATTTCCTTTCTGAAGGCACTCAAACCAAATATTCTTTCCTCTCTGACTTCAGGAAATATTATATTGATTTTCTGGGAAAGCAAAGAGCCCCAGGACAGACTTGGACATAATGACCTGCCTCCTTTTATGAGAGGCTGAGACCATTATATTAAGAAGCGTGGAGATCAGCCACCCAGATGGCTGGTGCCAGTACCTTGACGAATGTTTCCAAATCCCCATTAAACAACTTAGCATTATACTGTGAGCGGGGTCTGGACTTCCTGTGTTTCTGGGGTTTAGGGGGAACATTTGGAGGCCTAAGGGAAGGGAATATAATTACTGAGCATGGCAGAAATCAAACAATATATGAAACACCCATAGGTCACATTAAAATGACAAAACACAGGACTTCTGTGTTTCTTCCCCACCCACCCCCCTTGGGGGGAAACAGTCCTTCCCCTTTCCCGTTTATTTACTTAACTTATGTATAATCAACCATATGAGCTATTCATTCAGTCGACTCTTTTCTTGTATGTTGTAGTTGACAACCGTTTGCTAGTTTAACAAAGGCAAGCATCACCAGATGGAATTGTGAGCTATTTGGCCGAGTGTTACAAACCAAGGTTTATGTTATTTGGCTTACAAGCCACACAGAGACATGAGTCAGAAAAATGAGGGCTCTAATAAATCCTAGTATGAGAAATTAAGTATAATATCTTTAATTACAACATAATTCTTCAATGCAAATAACATCACATCTGTTCAATATCCCTTGGATATTCACAGGATTTCGTTTTATGCAAAAATAACTACTAATGGGCCACAAGTAAAAAAAAAAAAATGAGTTTGGTTTCCATGCTACTTTTGGTGGGGGGGAGGGGCTTATATGAATTTATTTAAAATAAACCACCTCATCACTTAAATATTTGTAAAGAAGTAGGATGCACCCATTTATTCTGTTCTGGACTCTCTCCACCTCCAGTCTGTGTGTTCGGCCGGGTAAACCAGTCTGACATATGCACATCCAGAACATCATGTACTATATTTAGAAATGCTGCATCATCTTACTCTATAATTAAAGAGAGGGAACCTCTTCTGTCCTTCTTTTAGAGCAAAGAGGACCAGGGTTATATGACTCAGCTTCTACAACTGTGCTGAATGGAACACATGGAAGAAGAGTCCCAAGACCTTCCTCCGGAGATTCCAGTATAAACTCCTTCTTAATTGGAAGGCTTATCTGAGGATGTACATTACACCTGAAAAATAGGTAAAGCCCTTCATTAAGCTGTAAACTCTCTAGGAATAATTCTATTTGGTTCATTAAAATTTAGAAAGGCCAGTTTAGAAACAAAATCCCAAGAATTTGTGTGGTGTCTGACTAGCTTCATAAGAGATTATTCCCACAGCAATCAAGAGAGGTAGGGGGAACAAACTTGCTGATACAGCCTTCCAGAGCCAAATTCTGAGACTCTTCCAGCAGCTGGGCTCATACGACGAATGGAGTATATAGCAAGAAGCACTTGAAGCCCCACGGTGCCTTGAGAGGTTAAAAGGAGCCTTAGCAAATGTCTAGAAGCAAATATGGACATGTCCACTAGGTAGCTTGTCATGTCCCGCCATGGCTGAAATGGTTGAAATCTCTTTTATATACTGAATTCTGTGCCACTTACAGAGTAAAGGATCTGGTAGTTATAAAACAAACAAAAACCTATCCAAGTTATTAAAATATGCCTGATTTCATCCATTATTCTTTTCATTATTTTACAAGTATTTTAAAATGCAGACTCTACTTTCATTTAGGTACGGCAAGGCCAATAGATAAAGAATTGTTTTTGGAAAGACAGCTTGTTACTTACTGGTCCCAAGAGGAGAGGGCATGCCACTTCACGGGATCGTGGCGCACATGGGGAAGCACCAGGGCCAGTCAGGAGGCAGAGAGGACATGGGGACATGTGGGCAAGAGCCTCTGCTGCGACTCCCATGAGAGGGAATGGGCCAGGTAGGCTATGCGGGTTTAGGATTGGCTAGTTTGTATAATTTTGGTGAGCTCTGGGGAATAGGGATTGTTCTTAAGTGTTTGGTGCCTGTCCTTATGGGGGTCAGAGAAGGGGAACAGTGGCCATGCAGGTGAGAGCCTGATAAAGGAGGTGATGAGGATCTATGAGCTCTGGGCTGGCTGGTTTGTAAAGCCAAGGCATACCTGTAAACCAGTCCTTTACTCTCTTTAGGAATTGGCTTGCCTTGGGATCAGCCATCCCTCCAGAGTTAGCAAGTCCCCAGGATATCAAAGCATCAACTACAGAAACTAGAAAATGTGGTTATCAGAAGGTACAAGAGAGCCGCACATTTTTGTGGCTTTTGGAGCGGCTGATGAAGCTCAGGGGTTGAGAACACAGGCTCATTTGGTCTGGGCATTGACTTGTGCGACAAGCAAATGATAGCTGGGGCCAACACCTCAGGCACTGGGTAAGTGTTCCTGCATGACTAAGAGATGTCAAGTAACCTCTGGCTGTTGCTAACAGAAGGATGCTTCCGAAGTCTTCTAGAGGCCTGAAAATTGCCTCTCTTGAGGGTTCTAAAGTATGAGGCAAATGTGAAGATACTGAAGTTGTTAGAGGGACTTGAGATGAAAACAAATTGCTCAAGTGTTTATCAAAATAATTTCCATGGCAGAGGGGGCTTATCAGGCCAACTGGTGTGCTGATGATTCTGGTTCTGCTATGTACACATCAGGTCAACAGAGCCAGGGCCATCCCACATTTGAATTGTATGACTCGTCCTGGTTCTGTGCTTACCACACAAGTTCCTGATCATCTGGCTTCATACGCAGAATGCCCATGTAGGGGAGAGTAAGTACAGGTCAGGTTGATGTGAATATCTAGTTTGTTTGGCAATGACAGCTCTCATTGCAGTTAATGTATTTGCATTCTTTCCTTTAAAAGAAATTTCTTTTTGAAGTGCCTTACATTAATTATAATTTAGAAACAGGTATAGTAGTTAATAGTGCAAAGAAACCCCATATGTGAAAAAGGTTACATAAGCTGTATATTACTATGCAGAAGTAACATTCCTCTTTGTCACTGACATGGGGAAGGAAAAAAGCCTCAGTATTTTTGTAAAGTTTAGACAAGTCAGTGGCTTTATCTTTCTAGTTGACTCCCCAAGAAAGAGGCTTTCCTTTTCAATAAATTGCCCAGCTGGAACATTACAGAACCTTGAAAATCAACCTGTCAATTACTACAACTGATACACCAGTGTGTTAAATGCCTCTCACCTCAAAAAGAACTCAATTTCAAAAGTGTAAAGTCTTGCTATGTTAGTTAGAATAATTTCTGGCTGTTGCACAAGTGTTGACATAGAAAAATAAAGTTGCTACATACTTTCCCCAACCCAGATAACAATCTGCTTCCAAAAAGACTTTTCTTTCCCAGCAGTAGCTTTAAAATCCTTCCATGAATGAAAATAAGAGGGGAAAAAAAAGTACAATATAGTAGGTGTTAAAAGCTAAATCTTTGAAGTGAACCCTAAAGGGGAAGACAGCTAAAATCCTCAGAGTATATAATATAGTTCTAATTCCTAGGACATAAGTAGGAACAGAAAGTGACTAATCATACCTTCTATTTGCTAACACAGTAGATATGTACATAATATTGCTTGTTAATTGAATCATATCAAAAGTCTTGTTAGACTATTTATAGGAACTTCAAGTGTTTTGGATTAGATTAAACCAAACCCATCCAATTTAGGTCTTTTTTACTGACTCTACTCATTAAAGAGCTTTATGATTACACTGGGAAACCTTCATGCCTGCCCAAGCAAATCTGGTTTTGGGAGAACCCCAAATGTTTCATGTCACTGTTTTGTCAAGCCAACACCATCTTTCACGTTCTTTAACAAAACAGGTTCATTCTTACAGCATGCTAGTGGTTGCTTCTTGTTAAAAAGACAGCAAGACACAATATAATTTATAATAAAATATTTCCTACCTTGTAGTCATATATTCAGCTCTATGGCCTGCAGAAAAAAAATTTAAATAAATTGAATGGAGTCAGAGGAATGCATTTGTTAATCTGACAAACAAATAATTCAAAGTAAATTTTGTAAAATCTATACATAAAACCTACTAAATTCTATAGATTAGAGAAACATGTTTCACTTGGCAATTTGAGTCAATTTGTGTGTGTGTGTGTGTGTGTGTGTATGTGTGTGTGTTTTCTTAAAACAGGAAATAGCTGCTTGGCCTTGTCTGTAAGTTCAAGGATAAAATACAAACAAAACATATCTAAGTTTTGAATGTTAGTTATTCTCATTGCTTGATTGATCCTTTTTGGGGAGAAGTAGGGAGTCAAAGAGGGTTAGGAGAACTCAATTTCCCTTAGATTAAATTGGTGTTCTCTCTATAGTATGCATTCAGGCACAGAAGTTGCATTTCATAATCAGAAATAACATCTGCAGATATTAAAGCACAAGGACATTAAATTACACTATGTTCTGTGTACCCTGTGAACTAAAAGCTTTTCACAGTGTTCTCTGTCACTGAACACATTACGTTCTTCTTATACATTCTGGCTTCTAGACTCATTTTAAATATTTGTGTAGTGTCCCTACAATTTGTGCTATCTTGAAGTTTGGATGTGTCTATGGTTGCTGTCTGTTCTTTCTTAAAATTAGGGTGGAGCAGTGGGAGGGTGATGTGTTAGAGTGAACAATTCAGCTGGTGTGTCTGCAAAATGATTATATGGTCTTAAAAAACAGCTTGAAAATGCAGCTGGCAGAGAATGGTCATATTGCAGCACAAACAGGTGAGCCTAGCCCATCATACCACGATGAAGTGATTCAGGCTGATGTAGCAATTGTAGAGAAAGCTGGCCTGCTGGGAATGGTGAAGGAACACTCCTAGGCGGGCTGCAAGGAGTCTTTTATTCTATTATCTGCTTTTGAATAGCAAGTAACAAAGTATTTGAAGAATATTTATTAAAGAGGTAGCAACAGTTAATATCAGAGAATACCATTCTCAACACAGACCCAGGCCACTGTAAGTGTTGGTAGAATAAATCCTTAGCCATGACTCAGAGTGGGTATGGGGGAAGAAGAAAGATCTGATTTTTTTTCTTCAATACCCAGTTCTACCTACCGTTTAACTATAAATCCCTTTATTTTGCTGACCCTCTGCTACTTTGGGGGAGAAGGAAAAAGAGGGGGTATTCATAAGTGGGAAAGAAGGTCAGAAAGCAGAGCAGCAGACTGTGAGCTGAGTGTGGCATGTGGTATGTTACGAAATTTCTTCAACAGGAAGCTGGTGATACAGTTAAAGCACAGAGAGAAGATAGCGCAGACTAAGATTTGAGGGTCACTACCATGTAGGTTGTGTGGGGGCTGTGGGAGCTAGCTGAGATCACCCAGGGCGAGTCAGTAGAATGGGTAAAGCATTGAGGGCAGAGAAACTATCTGGCTTATGCTGTATTGCATGCTGTCATGTTGCATACTTTATCGTAACACAAAATATGACATAACATATATTAGTAACAACAAAACAGCAATGATGCCTAACATTTTTTTAGGCACTATTCTAAGCACTTTCTATATATTACTTCACAATTTTCATAACCACCTCATGAAGTAGGTACTATTACTATTATTTTATAGGAGAGATTGAACATGAAGGCAAGGAGCTTGCCCAAGACCATATATTTAGGAAGTGATGGGTCTGGCACTAGGGGCCAGGTTTAATTCTAGACCTGAACTCCCAAATAGTACTGTAAAAATGTAAAGACCCCAGCAAATACTTTGAAAAATCCTACAGGAAAGGTAGGGATTATGGGTTACACTTCTCTCTGCTCCATATGGCTAAACCAAAACCAAAATGCTGATGATATAATAAATTTAATAATTTATATAAATTACTTTAATGAATACCTATAAAACTAAACTGGATTACAGATTAATCATTTTCAAGTGATTCGATGATAAAAACACTAATGACAATTCCTTAGAAATGAAATGCTTTGTACCTTGAAATCTTGCTATTTTTGTTAAAATATCCCAACCAAATATTCTCTAGATTTGGAAAAAAATCATTTTGCTCCATCCATGGTTAATAGTGTGAGATAAAAAAATAAAAAAACCTATAAAAAAATCCATTTTGGTTAATGAACCAAGAGCAAGCTTTGCAAGAACTATCATTCATGGTGTAATAACTGCCATCATCACATCCACTGTTTTTTTCAGCTAATAGTGGTACTAAGTATGTCTCAACTGATGAATGACGTTTTATTATTTAACCAGTATCATCATAAATAGATCAATAACACACAGGCTTAGGAGAATCTGCTTCCCAGAGAAATGTGAAAGCTTTCAATGGTTTGAGGATTAGATTTCAATCATTTTCTTTGTAAGTCTACCTAATAATTAAAGACAACAGACAATACCCCCCACTGTCCCACAATATAAACCACTTGGTTAGAAAAAAATGACCCATGACCCAGGATGATCTTGTTGTTGGTACAAATACCTACTTTGACTAACTCGTACAATTTCTCTTGAGAATTAGGAAGATAATTTTTATCACACCCAAATATATTTTATTTCCACAGAGTAAAAGGGAAAACCAAACATAGTTTGGTGGCAATTTGAGATTAAAACAAAACAAAATAAAACCCAAGCAGATAAAATACTTAAAATGCATACAGCTCACACTGAACAGAGGCACCCAGGATTTGGTCCCTAGTGAACAACGGATAAGAACTCCTGGTGTTTCTTTCCAGTCCTTGCCTTCCTTAATACCAACTACTGCGGCCCTCTCCGAAAAACACAATTATTCACTATCAGCTGCTCATTTGAAAGTGTATTTGTACTCCAACTCAAGACAGAAAATGGATTGGTAAGGATAACCTCAATTCCTTTTTCAGAGAACTTATGCCCAGGTCCAGAAACAGTATCACATGAAACTCTAATGTCAGCTGTTCTGTGTTTAGCAAAAACTGTGCCAGTATTTATACCCCCTTAAGCCCAAAGGTTGCCCACAAAGAAGTCAATGTGAACATTAAACTCACTACTAAAATTAAAAGGAAAAGAATTCAGTGCCTCGGTTTTACAGATGTCTATCCCCATGTACTGTGCTTGATGTAGCTTCTATGATCTAAAAACAAATGACATCACAAAAGGATGTAACGGTGTTGTTAAAGAAAGAAGATGATGATGACGACTTTGATCTTAACAACTCATTATGTGCTTCTTTTTATTTCAACAGTTTTCAAAGCTTTGGAATTCTGAATTTTGACAGTGCCACTTTAAGAGCCCAATCTAATTGCTTCACAATGTTGTGAATCAAAGGCCTCACCGAGCCACTGGTAGCCTGCCAAAATCCAGCAGCATGACAGGCCAAACACTTATCTGTAGTTACAGTTTCAGCTGGGTACAATCAACTGTTAAGGCCCTGGGTTATGCTCTATTTGTTTTACTATGAAGGCAGTTTTTCTGCAGTGAGTCTAGTATAAGTCAGAAGCATGATTTCTATATAAGAAGTCAGAATTGTCCCCAAACATACCACTTAATCCCACGCTACTAACCTGATGAGCCATACCCACACTTGGATTCTTTCTTAAGGGCCCTCCAGTGGATTATCTCGCCATGGGACAGGCGCCAGTAACTCTCCTCTCCTTGGTGTAATTTATTAACTCAAACAGGCCTTGCATGGAAAGCCAGCAGGCCCACAAGGGTCAGGTTAAAAGGTGGGACACATCCTCCATGCACAGCTTTTCTCTGGCAAAGCCCAGGTGTGACCAACAACTGGTGTGCTGTCAAGCCTGCAAGTGTGGGGCAGGGCTGGGGAGCAGGGAGGTCTGGAAGCAGCCGGCAGAGGCTACTGTGTCTGCTGCCCCCGGAAGAGGGCTATCGAGCTTCTTATGTTATGTAGATTAAATCCCGGCTGGTGAAGGCCCGGTACACCTGAACACAGCTTGTGTCACTAGGACACTGGAACCCACGGACAGAAATTCTAAGATAAAGCAATCTTGGCTTAGAGTTCACAAGGTCCAATATAGCTTTACACAGTTCAGCAGCTGGAGACAGAATCTGGCACACGGATTGAGCAAATTGGCTAAAATACAGCCCTATCCAATAAGGCATGTAAAATAGTATGAACCACTGGGGCTTCGTTTCCAGGAGACAAAGAGAATCTAGAATAAGCACTGTAAGTTTCAGAATGGGACCCCAAGTGTATTAACACACATGTCTGCATGTGGTGCCGAGAATGAATTTCCTCCAGCTCACAAGGTCTAAGTGGTGTTCAGTCCTGCAGGGGAGGACTTTGTGCCTGTAAGTATTCATCTACACTTAGCATAGTTTATGCTTTGCGACTGGCACTGACCTCGGGTGCATCACTGAAATACCAGGCATTTGTGGAAAAAAAAAGACCTTACATAATACTATGAAGGAAAAAAAACAAAACAGGACAGGATTGCTGAAGTGAGACAACTATTCCAAGAAGTAAAAGGGCTTTTTCTTAAAAAAAAAGTTCAAACCTGTTACAGAGGAGTTGAAAGATTAGTACGGGGAACACTGATGTGCCCTTCACCAAGGTTTCCGGGTTATTAACACTGGGCCACAGCGGCCTCATTTCCTCCTCTCTCCTCTCTCTGTATCTTTTTTACTGAGCTGTTTGAGAGTAAGTTGCAGATATTATGACACTCAGCAAGCATTTCTTATGAGTAAGAATGTTCTCCTTCATAACCATAATACCACTACCATATCTATGAAAATTAACATTAATTCAATATCATTTAATATAGCTTATATTTAAATTTCCCTAATTGTCTTTAAAATGCCTTTTATATCTTTTGCTTTTTGATTCAGAATCTAATGAAGGTTCACACATTGTATTTAAGTTGTTCTGCTTTTTAGGATACTTTTTAGTAGTTTAAATGTTAATTTCTTTTCTAAGTGAAATCAGCCTTTTATCTTAGAATCTGGCACCCTAACTGTACTATGTGGACTCTTAGGTCATGATGACCTTTCTCCATGTGCCCATTCCCTGAGGACAGTGGGTCCTCTGGGGGAAACCAAGAGATAAGCTGATGGAAAAGCTGCTTTATGGGTAAGGAAGGCTCTAGAATGGTAGGAGGCAAGAGTTTACGTCAAAGCGCAGCAATCTCTTTTTGCCCTGTGCTATTCACACAACTCAGTCCCCTCCTATCCCATTCCCATCCATATTCCCTTTCATTTTTTATAACTTCCAGCAGAATCTAGCACGAATAAAAGATAATTCAAGTTACAGACCATGAGGCATTTTGTGTGTATGGTCAGAGACTTTGCATGTATTCATTTTTCCCTTTTAAATTTCATGAAGATGGAAAGAGAAATGGTAACATTCACACAGTCCCTTCTGGCTACAATCCCTTTTTCCTCCTCTGTGAAAATGGGGAAATTAACAGTGCCTAGTTAAATATATAGCTCAGAACAATGCCTGGCATGGAGGAGGCCTTATATAAGCAGTAGCTATTGTTTTTGTTACTATTATTACATATAGCAATATACTTAATTAGATTGTATCTCAACTAAAACCAATGTCTATGGAAAGAGGAAAAAAGGTCACCCAAACTGGCTTAACTGGTTTGTAGAGTCCAAAAAGGCATTAGATGTGACAGCAAATATTGGCCCATTAAAACAAACAGGGTGGGGCTGGAAAGGTGAAGTCCAAGAGGGAAAGGAAGAAGTGGTCAGCATGTGGAGCAGCTCCTTCCGACTTCTCCACTGTGGGGAGTACCATGCTCTCAGGAGCCTTCGTCAGCACTCGGTGTTGGCTTTTCAGCTCTCCCTAGATTTCACTATTTCCCCCCAAGATTAGCACCAAACTTACAAAGGAAATAGTTACAGATGAAGCTAAATGTAAATATACAGTGTTCTCTGCTTCTAAATAATGACACACAGTCCCCTTTGGCTATAATCCCTATAAATCCACAATTCACACTCTTCATGGAATATATACGTGGCACAATATATAACCCACATCACCCTCACACCTATTTCAAATAACTGACCTTCTCCCAGGGTCTTTTGCAACAAGTCATGTTTGGCTTGAAGTTTTGTGATGAGATTACTACCTTCCAAGTATTCTCTGAGTTTCTGCAAAAGGAAAGATACAATTTTTACTTTAAAAAAAAGTATTCAATGTCAAGGAATTTCCTATAGGATATCTAAAATCTAGCCACTTTTATCTTCTAGATCCTAGAACCTTGCTACTCAAAGAAAGTGTGGTCTCCCGGAGACCAGCAGCATCAGCCATCTAGGCTGATTAGCATCCCAAGGTTAATAGCATTGGGAGCCTATTAGAGATTCAGACTCCTAGGTTCCTCCCTCCCCAGTCCCATCAGAACCTGTAATTTTAATAAGTTCTTCTGGTGACATGTGTACACTACAGTTTAAAAGTTCTGTTTTAGAGCAGTCCTCTTGAAATCTGTCTGTGTGTCAAAACTCCCTAGGAACTTTTGAAAAAGTACTAACTCCTAAACCCTATCCCAGACCAATTGAATCACGCACTCCTAGGGTAGACAGGAGTCCATAACTTAATAAAGAACCCCAGGTAACTCCAACGCAACTCCAAAAGCAGCATGTGGGGACCCAGGTCTGAGCCCCAGGAGTGGCTGGGGAAGCGACAGGCGCACCATGAAGTAGAATTGCTCCGTCTCCTGCTGGTTTGCTCTTCTCTTGGCGATGCTGGGCTTACTCAGGTAGGTTTCGGAGACAGTAGACTTCACAGACTCTGTGGATCGGCTGTGCTGGAAACATTCAGAAACATCATAATCCTCAATGGTGACCATATCTTGTATTGTCTGCAAGGTGGCTTCAGTTGTTTTCTTAACCTGGGAACAGCAACACATTTCTCACCTTAGTACATTATTATTATTTTTTTAAATTTTAGTATCACTAATGTACAATCACATGAGCAACATTATGGTTACTAGACTTCACCCATTCTCAAGTCCCCACCACATACCCCATTACAGTCACTGTCCATCAGCGTAGTAAGATGCTATAGAGTCACTACTTGTCTTCTCTGTGCTATACTGCCTCCCTCATGCCCCCCGCTACATTATGTGTGCTAATCATAATGCCCCTTATTCCCCTTCTCCCTCCCTTCTCACCCACCCTCCCCAGTCCTTTTCCCTTTGGCAACTCTTAGTCCATTCTTGGGTTCTGTGAGTCGGCTGCTGTTTTGTTCCTTCAGTTTTTGCTTTGCTCCACAGATGAGTGAAATCATTTGGCACTTGTCTTTCTCTGCCTGGCTTATTTCACTGAGCATTAGAGAGAGACAGCTAAACAATACCCCATTATCACTAGTCGGAGGCTTTCTTCAAAATTATCCTGAGGATATCACTTTTTATTTGAGTCCTTATAAGTCCCATGTATCACTGGGTGCTCTTCCAATTACTTTTTCTTTGTTTTAAATAACCTTTTTAATTGAAGTTAAAGTACAAAAAGAAAAATGTGTATACACTTACAGACCATAAGTGTACAGTCTAAATCATGGTACAAAGTGAACATACATACACTGACTGCCACTCAGATCAAGAAACAGTATATCATGAGTATATTGTATTTTCCCAATCACCACACACCCTTTTCTCCTCCACAAATGTAGCCACAGTCCTGTTTTTTAACATCATATATTAGTTTTTTCCTTTCTTTTCTGTATTTTGCAAATGGAATCCTATAGCATGTATGATTTTTGTTTCTTTTGCTCAACTTTATCTACTAAGATATATTTATTTCTTGTGAGTATAGTATTTCATTGCTGGATGTTCACTGTAAGCATCCATCATAATCCCTTTTCCTGTTGATAGATGACTGATTTCTAATTGGGGTGATTATTAATACTACAGCTATAAACACATTTTTGTTAGACCATATATATATATATATATATAAATAGAATTGCTGCTTATAGGGTTTGCCGGGCTATTTTCCCAAGTTATTGTTCTAATTTGTATTCCCACCAGCACAGTAGGAGAATTCCTGTTACTCTACATACTCAAGACTTGATATTATAAGTTTTTAAAATTTAAACCACTGTGTTGGGTAGGTAGAGGTATCTCATCATGGGTTTAGTATACATTTCTCTGATGACTAAGATTGAGCACATTATATCACATGTTTGAGACAGTTCGGAATTCCTCTCTTGGAAATATTGTTCAAATCTCTTCATCAATCTTCTACTGGGTTATGAGTCTTTTTGTTAATTGTAGATATGGATATAAGCTTTTTGTTAATGTGTTGCAAATATCTTTTACCATTTTGTGGTCTGGCTTTTCACTCTTTCTATAGTGTTTAGATGAACAGTCTCAAATTTTAATGGTATTATTTTACCAATTCTTTCCTTTATGATCAGTACTTTCTATGTCCTATTTAACAAACATTTTTCTACCTCATGGCCATAAACATACTGTGCTATGTTATCTTCTAGGTGCTTTTTAATTTATCTTCCACAATTAAGTCATACTCGACCTTTATCAAAATCCAATGTAAATCAATAGCTTAATTTTTTCCCCAATTTACAGGGGTTAGAACACCTTTATTCCGTTTCCTTTTTCTGACTTATATGCCATTTTTGTTAATATTTATAATAGGATATATATGTAAATATTAATATATTGAGATACTTTTATATATAATAGTATTCAGTTCTTTCTACTCACATACTTATTATATTATTTGATCTCTATTTCTTATATTTTAAAGAGCACTTTCCCTTTAGAAATTCTTTTTAGCATGGGTCTGTTGGTGGTGAACTCTGTTTTTGTTTACCTAAAGTAACTTTTATTTCACCTTCATTTGTGAAATATATTTTTCCTGCCTGGCAGTTATTTTCTTTCAATACATTGAAGATATCACTATATTTTCTCATGGCTTCTATGTTCCCATTGATTGAGAAGTTTATGGTCAGTCTATCACTACTTTGAATGAATTCTTACTTTTCATCTCCAGCTGCTTTTCAAGTTTTCTACAGCTTTACCATGAAATGTCTAAAAAGGATTTTAAAGATATATTCTACCTGGATTTTTTTTTTGTATCTCTTGAATTGTGTGATGTTTTCTATAAGCTCTATTAAGTTTTCAGCTTTTATCTTTGCAAATATTGACTCTACTTTCTTTTGTATCATTTTTCTTTCTCAGAGTTTAGTATGCTAAACATCACCGTGTTCTCTGTCTCTCTTACCCTTCTCTTTATATTTTCTATCATTTTGTTTTTCTATGTTGCATTTTCATTATTTCTTTTCTAATTTGCCTTCTACTTTGATTAGCCACTCTTCAACTGTGTCTAATCTGATGTTAAAACCACCCACCAATTTTTTAATTTGGTTTATTGTATTTCTCAGTTCTAGAATTTCTTTACAGTTCACTTTCAAGTCCATTATTTCACTGTTTATAGGTTATAGTTCCCTGCTGAAACCTAAGTTTGGTTTTCATCTCTTTGAATACAAAAAGTAGGTCTTTTACAGTTTGCCTCTGATAATCCCAATATTTGGAGTCCCTCTTGGTATGTTTCTATTGCCTGTTATTTCTTCTGGCAATCATTAACAGTTTTTGTTTATTCATGTGCCTAGTTATCTTTGCTGGATATTTTTTCATAGTGTTGATGTCTAAAGTGAGGTCACCATCCTCCAGAGAGAATATTTGTTTACTTTTCCAAGCTATTACAGATACTAATAATTCAGAATCACTGGATTTTATTTCTGTTCAAAATTTCTGATTCTCTTCCTTTTGGGAACAAATGGTCCATGCGTCACGGGCTTCAGGGTTGGCCATGCACCTTGTTCTGGACGGTGAAAGGTCAATCAGCTGAGTGACTCAGTCCACCATTATGGGAAGTAGAAATATTTTCGATTAGTTATTTTTTAAACAACAAAATAGTGTTTAGGGATAGAACAGCAGTCAGTGCTAGAGATCTTTAAAGAGATCATATGATGGAATAACTAAAAAGGGAAGTAAACACAGTCATTATTCCTGGGGATATGCACAATACAAAATATATTATTGGAAAAAAGTATATTAAAGGTCATTGTAAAAACTAATATTGAAAGTAGTTATTTTAAGGAAGTCATGATTATATATCTATAGGATGAATGAAAAGATTCATCACCCTGCAGTGACATCAGCAAGATGGCAAAATAGAAGGTCCCCTACTCATACGTCTCTGTAACCCACCCCTGGAACAATAAGTTGCCGGCAATCTATGGACAAAAGAGCATGAGTGGGAGCTTTTGGATCCAGGGAGGAGCTTAAAAAACCTTGGTGGAGCCCAAGACTGAGGAGGACCAAGTTGGGAAAGTTTGCCAACTGTGGTTCTGCCTATTGTCCCAGAAACAGCTGGGTCCTGTTGAGGACTCAGCTACAGTTGTTTGTCCTCGGTCCTACCACCAGCACCATCTACTACAGGGCCTGGAGGAGTCACGCCCACTGTGCCTCTGGTAACAGGCATGCTGACCTTGGTCCTAGCTGTGGACCCTGCAGCAGCACACGGCACAGTTCCAAGCTCAGTCCTGGTCTGGAAGCAGTGACTTGCAGGAACGCACACCTGTCCGTGCTCCTAGAGGCAGGCCTGCCAACCTTGGTCCAGTGGCAAATCTTGAAGTGGCCCTGCAACTCTGCTCTAGCCCCTCCCATCCAGTGTAGAAGGAGTCCTGCCCACCCAGAGAAGAAGGGGGAGAGGAACATCCATGCTTCCAGAAGCAGGCCTGCTAACCTTGGTTTCACTTCAGATCTTAAAGTGGCCCTGTAACCTGGCCCTGACAATCCGGACTGCAGTCTGGGAGCAGCTCTGCTTGATAAGGGACCAAGTGGGAGACATGTCCATCTGTACTTCTGGAGGCAGGCCATGCTGGGGATCCTGAAGCAGACCCATGACTCAGTTACAGCTGCATTCAGCTGTGGTCTGGGACCAGTCCTACCTTCCAAGGACTATCCAGTGACGTGGCAAGTGCCACACCCATTCAAGCATCTGGAAACAGACACACTGTCTGTGGACCAACTATGGACCCTGAAGTGGACCCTTGTCCCAGAACCAGACTTCCTGGCCAAGGTCACAGAGGGAGTAACCATCTGCCTAGGGACTAGACAGGATCCATGCCCACTTGAGCCCTTGGAATGAGACCCACAAACTGTGGACCCCACAGTGGACCCAGCAGCAACCATGTGATTCCTTGTCTTTTGTCAACAGCACTGTGTTTCTTCCTTTCTCAACTTCCTTCTTGGAAGCAAGAGTGTCAGGGTTAAATTTGGAATTGTCAGGAAGAATAAAGGATGGGGCAGAAAATACCAGACACATAGGCTGGGGCTATATATTATCCCAGGGGATGTTACTGATGAAGAATAATACCAACTTCTGACACACACAAGCCATGTTAGTAAGTCACAAGGAGGGACTATAATGAGGCAAATAGAAAACAGCTAAAATGAGACCTGTAATGACTCCCCATTAGCAGCAGGAGGACACAACTGCGTTTGGTAGAAGGAGAGGCCAAAACATGACAATGAAAAACCTGAAGAATATAGTTCACTGGAGGGGCTTCCAGGTGGTCTGGACTCTGAGATGCAGATCAAAGCGGATGAAGGGGGAGAGGGGACTTCTCCAGGCTGATTCTTTTGCCCTTTCTCTCCCAGGACATAACGACCACTGGAGAAGACCAACAGTTGTTTTGTGGTTTCCTTCTCCTAATGCACTGTATTCATTTTCTAGGAGTGCCACAGAGGTCCAAAGGCTGAGTGGCTTAAACAGCAGGAGCATTACCGTCTCACAGTCCGGAGGCTGAGGTCTGAGATGCAGGTGTGGGCAGGTGGGCTCCTCCTGAGGGCCGAGAGGGAAGGTCTGTCCAGGCCTGCCTCTGTGGCTACAGAAGCTCATCTTCTATGTTTCTTCACATTGTCTTCTCTCTCTGTTTCTGTGTTCAAATGTCCCCCTTTTATAAGGACATCAGTCACACCAGATTAGGGTCCACTCTAATGACCTCACTTTAACTTGATTACCTCTGTGAAGACCCTGTCTTCAAGCAAGGGCATCTTCTGAAGTACTGGGGGCTAGGTCTTCATTATAGGAATTTTGGGAGAACACAATTCAACCCCTTCCCCTGCCGCACTATTTTCTGGCACTGCCTTGGGCCTTGTACTTGGTGCGGACCTATTTGTCCTTTAATACTCAGCAATCTGTCTGCAGAGGTGATCCCCAGCTCTGCCTTCCCTTCCCTGGTTATCTATTCACCCTTTGCCATCACTGACCTTGGGTGTATTTCAATAATTTCAGATGTATGAAAATTAGCAGAAAGAAACTATATACACATACCCAGAGAGAGAGAGATTGGATTCATGTCATCCTTAATTAGCCAAGGGGACAGAAACTTACTGCCAGCACAGGCCACAGAAGGCAACAGCAGAGGCAGAGCATCTTGTCACGGCCTTCCCTCACTCCTGGTACCCTAACATGCAGTATGGGTGCCAGTGACCCTGTCTGTGTTGGGTAAGGTGTTTCCAGACCTAGAAAAATGGTCCAATTTTTGCTGCCCCCATGCTTTTGGGGAGGGGTCTATCATCATTCCAGAGGAATTCATACCAATAATCTATGTACTTGCCTTAAGGGGATGTTTACAAATACTAAGCTCTCCTGACTTTTAAACAAAATTTACTGTCAGCAGTGATGCAACTTAATGGAAAGAGTAGGATATCATCATTGCCTCTCTGACCAATATCTCTGCCTTCACCCATGCCTCAGGAAGGCTGCTTGCCTGCAGTCCACCCTGACTCTGGTTTAATGACCCTTCTGGGTGGCCTGAGCAGCAGGATGCCAAATCCATTTCTCACAAGCACCTACCACACTTTAGAGGGCTATGTTTTCCATTGATGGGGAAGCAACTTGTGTTTAGGGACACCTTATTAATCTTTGTATCTCTAGTCACTAGTACAGTGCTTGGAACACAGCAGATTATCCAAAGTGTTCACTAAATGAATGGTGGAAGTTGAAGTCATCCTCCATTCAGATCCATAGATGCCAAAGCAACGATCAGCACACACCAACAGCGTGTGGTTTCTTTGCTGATAGCATGAACTCTGCCATTTTCTTCCTATCCCATGACTTACTCTCAGACCTGTTCTATAAACTCTCCTCATTCCGTTTGGGATCTGGATCAAAGCTCTCCCTTCTGTGAGGTAAAGCTTATTTGAATGTCTCTTGTCTCTCTCGGTCTGTCTCTATACATAGTGCTTTTAAAAATATGTGTTTTCACTGAAAGACAGTTGACCCTGTCTTCAATCTGGCCAAGATGATGCTATCATGTAAGGGATGAATGGCAGTTGCCTTTTATTTAGGCTTTTACTGTTAACCTCATCTGTAGAAGGTTGCAGGCAAGGAAGGAATACTTAAATAAGTAAAAATGAAGTTAAAGCCACAAAGATCAGAAACAGCAATTATGATTAAGTAGCTATCAAGTTCCACATCTTATACCATGTCTTAAAAGAATCTGACAGTTGCCTATAAGGGTTTGATCACTGAGTTACATCACTTAGGATTCCCCTGTAGTCATTGGTAATATGGGAAATTTGAGGGAGGAAATGTGACTTTTTTCTCCTCTGGGTAGGAGGATAACCAAAGTATCTGTTTCTTTCCTTAATAACCCATGTCATGAAAATTGTCTCAAATGTCTGCCTAAAATCTTGCTCATTATTGTTGAAAATATCCTGCATAAGAAATATATTTGGAATAGTCTGTGAATCCTCCCAAGTTAACTGTTGGTAAAAGATTTTAAGTGGTAATGGAAAAATTTATATGGGGCTATCAGTTCATTAAACATTGCCACAAATTAATTGAGGAATCACAGGCTTCTCTGTTTTTCACTTCCTACAGGGGATAAATCTACTATAATTGAAAGAGACACCTGTGTCACATGCAAGGTTTTAGTCACAGTGCAGAAGTGACATGCTTATGAAAATTCTATCTTTCTGGACCAAATATTGGGACAAATGGTCCAAAATGGGGCAAACTACTTAGAACTAAGGCTGTCTTAAAATTATGAAAGGCATGATTGCTTGAGTGATGCAAATTCATTCTCCTCTTCTTCAGCTGCATAGGGATAAAAGGAGGAAAGAGGAATTCTAAGGAAAGGAAATACAATCTATGGGGAATTACTTCAGACACTAGGTTTGAAAGAATGGAGCATCAGAAATGACCAAGGTTAAAAGTCAACTTTAAGAAAATGGACAAGACTGCAACATTAGAGCAGAAAGAGTTTGGAAAATGTTTACAGTGAAAAAGATATAACTCATCATTTAGATTTAGGTTGCTTTTAAAGTACTATCTTTAAAATAATGGTTATTAATGTTTAAAATAACATTTTCTTACTTTATGTATGAAAAAGAAAACCAAAAATTGGGAATAAAATTGTGTGGGCAGCAGGGTCTGCTCTAATTCCATGAGGGCAACACACTGTGGACACTAATAGATACTTGCTTACTAGCTGACTCCAAGTTGGAATCACAAGACTGAGGTACCACTGATGCAAGTTTGCAGCATCATGACACTGAAAGCTCATTTTAAACGGTTTAACAGGCCACCATAAAGTTGTAAAGTGACAATAAATGTCACAATCCATCAGGAATGTGTATGAACCACAGATTTAATCAAACCTTTACTTTCAGCTGTTACTACTTGCATGTATACTGAGGCCATTTCATAAATGGCCTACTGGTCTCTTCCCTTTGTGCTAAGGCAGGTGCTGCAAACTCAAATATCTTCAAGGGCCAAGCAAGTAATGAAAATGAGGCAAGTGGGTTGAGTGGGGAGCATAGCAAAGAGGAAGCACATATTCTGTGTCTACAGGGAGCATCTATCACTCAGCTCCTGCCAGTTAACACCCTGCAGAAGTACAGATCTAATATGATCAGATTTTTTAATTTTTAGAAGCTAGAAATCAGTATTTTTATTCAAACCTTCCATTTTTAAATGACAGCAATTAATTTAAAAAATGAAGTGCCATAGAGGAAACAAAACTTATCCATAGCCTGTGGGCTCTAACCATGGAAACTCCCTCCTAAGAAGGCCTCCTCCAGTTTCAAATGGTGTCCATTATTTGTAGTTGTTTAAGATTTGAAAAGGTTCGTGTTCTATGTAGCTGCACTGTCTACACTTTTGTAAACTTAGATGAAATTTGCTCCCAACTTTGATGTTTTCCACAGGCAGTCGTAATTATTTTTAGTTAATTGAACTTTTTCCAGTAAGTTTTGGGCTTTATGAGTGTATATATATTTGTGCAGAGGCAGAGAATTATACATGTTTCTTTACTTGTATATTTGGTTTGTGATCAATGTGTCAACTTTCTGTCCTTTTATCAGTGGAAGATCTGAGGCAAATCCTTTATTTATGGTAGAGGAAAGTACTACACAGGATCCAAACAAGCAACGGCTGCTATTTATTCCTAAGTTATGTCTCTTACTTTTCACATTTCACAAATGACTTTTTATAGTCTGGCTCTCACACTAGACAGATGTTAACTGTACTTATTCATTTCTGTACTTTCCACACCTGGAAAAATATGTGGAATGTAGAAGTGGTTTAACAAATATTTATTGTACTGAAATGAACTGACCCACAGTATTAAAATTCACTAAGTGGACTCTCAAGCTCTCTTGTGTTGACTTCAGCTTTACTTTCCACTTATCCTCAAGGAAAACCTGGGTGATAACCAAACTGCTTTGGGAAACCAAGAATGTCCCAGGGTACCTTGAAATATATGAAAACTTCTTTTCCTCCTCCTGTATCTATGGAAATCCACTGATAACCAAAAATCCTCCTTACTCCTCCTTACACTGGGGATCCCATTTAACTACAGGGAATTTGGTTCTATATCCAGCAAATCATAAACCGCTAGTCTTGCTACTAAGAAACATCAGGACAGTCTGATTGATTTCTACAGTTAATTCTTAAAAAATCAACCCTCAGAAAGCACTGCCTGCCTCTATCAGTTTATAAGGACACTGCTTTTCCACACTATGCCTAAAGGGGCATATGTTAAGGGCCAAAAACTCAAAAGTCTGTACAGGCCAAAGAGGTAACGTAAATGGACTAGTGCAATGTAAGAAAATTGGGAGCTGAATGACTATGACAAAATGGAACTCAAATACTCCAGCTCTTCCCTTCATGAAGCCAGGCAGGGCCAGAGTTGCCAGACTTCCCCGTTTTTTAAGAGGCCAAACTGAGGAAGCCAAACAAAACAGGTCGGTGGGCTGCCAGTTTTTGGCCTTGTGTATAACACATTATTTTCCTAGAGTTTAGAGACTGTTTCCAAATAGAGCAGCAGGAGGATATGCATAAAAAAAAAAAAAAGAAAGTCACTAGACATAAAAACTGTCGGTCTAATAGGATCTGGTAAGTTGCATTAGTTGGGTGCTTTGTGATGCCTCCCAAAACCCTAAGATCTAAAACACTTCAAGGAAAGCGAAAGCATTCCACTGGAAAGGCTCATTTGTGGATCTTAACACAGAGACTGAAGTTTTAATCACACTGGTTGCATCTTAAATAAATTTGTTTGAATAAGGGGTGGTTTCATTCGTTCTTCTAGAAAGAATAGAAGCCAAAAAGCCACAGTGGTTTTTGACCAAAGTATACTGGACTAAAAACACATCACCCCTTATGAACAGAAATATATACACATTCACATAGCTTGAAAAAATCATCCCAGTGGATGAATTAAAGGGGGCACTAAAGTAAATTTTGATAATTCATTTTATCAAGGGGAATGACTGATTTTTTTTTTCTGTCTCACATTCCTTCCTTTTGGGAATTGTCTCCAGAAATACAAATTTCTATTGGAGTTGTTCCATCAAAGAACTCTGTGAGTGGGCCCAGTACTGAGGATGACCAAAGAGAGAATCCCATTCCTGAATGTAATGGTTGTTCCAGAGGTGTGCATGACTTAAGAAGGACCCTATTTCAGAGACAGGGATGCACGGTCGGGTGAGAGGGCGAGCTGAAGGACCAAGTAGTCCTGGTTCTCCCAAAATGCAGATTAAAAAGTCCTACCAATACACATGCAGGCATCCCTTCAAAGTGATGAAAAGAGCGAGATTCCTGATAATACTGGCTGAACACAGATCCAGTCTGCCTGAGCCTAGCAAACACCGACCAATAAGTAAACTTCTTAGCATGAGTAAGTTTGACGTGGATTTCTGTAAATTACAACCTTGACTGATACAGAAAATCTGTGGTTCATATTTTTATTTGAGAATGTAAATGCAATTAAATTAATTTCAGAAACAGGCAGCTGAACTGTATGACTGATTTCTGGCTCAATATATATTTAAAATTCACATTTTTTGTTCTATCCATTTGAATCCACTTGAGCCAGGAAATAGTTTCCTATTTTCATTCAAGTTCTACTTTGAAATAGGACTTCTGTGCTAATTATGTCAGTAATGCCACATTAAGTACCAAAAAAGCATTAAAAAAAGTATTATCTTCAGAAGTTAGAATTAAAGTATCAATCAAAAGTTTCATTCTACACACTAACATATATTCCTTAACACATATGTTAAACTATGGGAACAATTTTCAATCGGAATCTCAAACTTAAGGAGTAAGGTGTGTTTACATGTGTGTGTAGTGCCTCCCTCGTAAAGCATTAATCCAGACAGAATACAGAATCTTTCCACTTATCCTCTACAAAGAGTATTTTAGGAGTCCAAAAGTGCATGATAAAAAGACTGCATTTAGAATGTTAAATATGCCTTGGTCATGTGAAAATGTCTTCCAGGTTATGTTAGAATTCAGATTGCTTGTGGGGCAGAAAGCACGCTCACCTCCTCATTCTCGATCTTGAGCGTGGCCAGTCGTGACTGCAGTTGCTGGTACCTGAGCATGAGCTCTGGCTGGACCGGCTGCTGAGCGCTGACCTGACACACCTGAGGAGGAATCAGAACTTGCAACTAGAACAGAGTGCCATCAAGCAAACCCCCAGAGGCATGGTTCTCCTCTTTAAATGTTGCATGAATCACACTGGCTCCCTCAAGATTCCAATTACATATTAACTTTTAACAGCCGTCTCAAACCTTCAGTGTTAAATACAGATCTATTGTGTAAGTGGCAAGAGCAGAATGCAGCTGCTTGGCCTGGGTGTGACTGGCAAGAGAGCAACTGCAGGAAGCATTGCTTGAAGAACAGGGCAGTAGCTGCAGACAGCTCTGATGCTGACACCCTCATGGCATCCTTAAGGACTGTCAGGCACACAGTGACAAGTGGGCCACACAGGCAAAAGTAGGGCAGGCAGCAAAGCCTACTGGTTATAGTCAGCCAGGTGGCTGTGGCAAGTTCTTGAACCTCAGCTTCCTTATCTGTAAAATGGGGATAATAAGAGTTCCTATGCCATAGGGTAGTTGAAGGAATGGAGTTAGATAATGTACATAAATACTTACAGCACTGCCTGGCACACAGTAAAAACTCAGAAAATGTGACTATTGTTAGCATCTTCCAACCATGGTGGCTTCCCTGGCCAATGTCAGCCAAATAATGTGATCCACCACGAATTTGAAGAGGTCACTTAGATGGAAAAATATTTTGGCCATGGTCTCAATTATGGGCAAGGTTAAAATTAGAACCTTTTAATTATATTAAAATTGCACCAGACACAATTTCTTCTCATCTTGTCATAGAAATACTCTCACAGTTTTCAAAACATCACAGAGATTATTGCTCCCTGGAAGAACTGGCCATAAAGAAGGGGCAGCAGACTCACTTTATGAAAATACTAATAGTTAAACAAAAGCAAAATCCCACTGGTGTCACTTGTCTGTGACATTTTATCATTCTATGTTTAACATATCCAAAACAGAAAAATTAAAAACCGTTTGGTTTTGGAAATAACTCTGGGTGGAATAAGCCACTCAGCTGTCAAATTCATGTGCAATTGGCTTAAAACTTGCTCACCATTTCTGATCAAGTAATTCACTTTATCCAATCAAGCAAAAATAAAATTAGGTTAGAAATACAGCAGACATACACACCCCAATAAGTCACAATACTAGGTATTTCAGAAAAAATCACGACATTAAAGACTTCTGCCATGGACATTATAATTACATCTATTTTAAAAATATACTGTCACCAAAATAAGCTAGAATTGGGTTTTTAATTGATGACAATTGTTTTGCACAGCTGGAAGACAAGTGCTATATATAGTGCACTCCATTAATTGGTTCTTGTTTGCCCATATCTGCAGACAATAAAATACACCACAACTCATAAATGGTTTAAATGTCTTTTGCCCCTTTGGTAAAATAAGAAAGAAAGCTAAGTTCACAGAAAGAACCTAAGATGTATCATTTCTAATACTCATTTTACCAGTTTGGAGACAAGTTGAGTCTTAAAACAATGTTCTGCCTTTTTTTCCCCCTCTCCCATTTTCCAGCCATTTACAATTATTTTTCTTTATGGCAATCTCTTTCAATTAGGATTACAAGAAGTCTTCAGATAGATTCTATTGAGCCAGCAAAATGTTTTGTTTTGAATTTAAACTTGAATATCTTGAGATGGAAGAAAAACCTCTAACTGTCCTGACAGTCTTTAGTGCCAGTTTAGTACTTAGACACAACTGCATTTGCACCTGTATCTGTATGGCCTCTGCAGGCACTGGAGGGCTGGACCCCTACTTTAAGAGGGGGTAATGGCTGATCTTAGCATAACACTATGCTAAAATCCCATGTGAAGTCCAGAGAGAGAAAACAATTGGAAATTCTTACAATTTTGGGGTTACAGCAGGTGAAGAGTAATGTAAGTAAAGAGACAATTCATTAGACTTAAAATATTCAATTACTGACCTCATCACCCATGTGAGACTGAAACTCAAACTTCATTGGTGGACAGAATGCTGTAGGGTACATCTCCATGAATCTCTGCTTATCATTCCTGGGCTCCAGATTGTCAACTGCATTCTCTATAATGTCTAAGCCTTCGTGTCTGGAGGTTTCAAGGTTATACTCCGCAGAGAGATATGTTCTTAGGGCTCTATTCAGACTTGCATGGTAGCCAAGATCACAGCACTTAAAAAAAAAAAAGAACAGCATTACAACAATTAACTCAAAATGGATCAAAGACCTAAATGTGACAGGTGTAACTAAGGAATTCTTAGAAGAAAACAGAGGAGTAAACCTTCATGACCATCATTAAGCATTGGTCTCCCGGATACGGCCATCAAATGCACAAGCAACAAAAGAAAATATAAATTGGATTTCATGACATTTGAAGACTTTTGTGCTTCGAAGGGCACTATCAAGACAAAGGAACACCCACAGAATGGGAAAAACCTTTTCAAATCATGTGTCTGACAAGGAATTTATATCTGGAATATATAAAGAATTTTTACAACTCAAGACACATCACAATTACAAATACAAGCAAAATACAATTGTGAACTGCAGTAATTGGGTTCATCATTAATATGTTTTCAGTGGAATCAGCTGTACTCCAATACAGAGTAAATTTCAGCTAATTAAAAAAATTACAGTTTCAGATGAGCAAACTCTTTTATTCCTCTTGGTCCTTAAAATCCATAAAGATTCTGTGCAGCAGTTTTATACATGTCAGAGGGACTGGAAAACTGTTCTTTCAATAACACTTCATTTTATGAAAACACAAATCTCTAAAGGAAATGGTCTCATATCTTTGAGATGTACCAGGGCTTCAAAACACCCCACTATTCTGAAACAAGACAGAGTCAGCACAATTATAATGGAGCAATGAGACGAGCTGCTTTATCCCAATGGGATACTGATCCCCAGGGAACTTACCAGAAAACTGATATTGAGAGGAAAGAAACAGCCCAGAGGAAAGCTTCACCTTTTCCCCCTATAAAAACTGTATCTTTTCAACTTAAAAGAGAAAGGAAGGAAGGAAGAATGAAGGAAAAAGAAGAAGAAAAAGAAATCCAACCCCAACTACATGGCTGAGTTAGAGCTCTGGAAACACACGACAGGTTGTCATTATTCCCAGACTCGAAGAGTCCACTCCTCAAATTTCTGATCATGGCTTCTTTGGGGAGTAAACGTCAAGGGTATGCAAGTAGCAATGCATGTTTTTCCACACCCAGTTCAGCCAGGCAGACTTGGTAGGTCTGAATGCCCCTGACTTTAGGTAAGAGCCCCCTGATTTCACTGTGGTTTCTTGATAGGTTGGAGAGAAGCATGCCCGGGCCTTAACCAATCCAGGGGCCTCTGGAGGTGTATTCTGGACATTGGGTGCATTTATTTGACGTATATTTAGGAGGTTTCTGTGACGAGCTTTGATGGACAATTTCCTTTTGGACCCCTACAGTGGTCTCCTGAGACAGCAAGGCCAGTCACAGAATCACCTTTTTTCTAAACTAGGAGCTAAAATGACACTGGATATGTTAAGATTCAAGATACTTAGTTTAAAAAGTCTATAATAATTCTATAGAGCTTATTGATTATTAATGATGATATGGAAAGCCAGCTTCTGCATAAAGTTGAGTTATAACCCAAGTGCATTTCATGATGAAAATACATAAGAAACCAATAAAATATTTCATGAAAACAAAACAGTGTTGTTCTCACAGATGAATAATTCTAGATATATAATAGATACATAAAAATTATAGATTAAATTATGGATTAAAACTGGGGCAGAAAAGACTGTTGGGAGCAGAAAAGTGTTTTTTTGAATACCAAGAGCTGCCAAGATAGATTCCACCAGGTGTTAGTCTAAATCACCAAAGTAGGTTAAGTTCCTTAGGCAAAAGGGTTGCAAACAGCATAAAAAATGATGATGAAATCCATGTATAGAGGACCATGCAAATACTTCCATCTTGACTTAAAGGCTGAGAGGTCAGCTGCAGTATACTCGGTGGGTACCTTGTCAGGTGTAACTGGACCATAGCTGTTCAGGAAGATACTGATTTTTTGTTTCTTACATAAACTCCATGAGATGAGAAGCCCTAGTGGGGCAGAAGTATGGTCCTAGATGAGAGTTCCCATAATGGAACGCCACGGACAGCAAGTCCTACAAACATTTTTCCAGAACTGTAATAGCCAATGGCATTCGCAGGGCAGCCCCAAGCTCCTATGTGACTCCAGAATTAGGCAGTTGTCATAAGAATGCAGAGGGAAAGCACTCTTCTGCAGAAGTGTTCTACCTTAACTTCCTCACTCCTGCCTCTGTCTGAGAGGCTTCCATGACCTTTTGTCTTGGGTCCTACCTCTGACTTTTATTTTAGTAAGCTTGACTTTGATCATTTCAAAGCCATGGATATTGGGTAAAGACTAGGTCTACCCCTTCTTCGGAGTCTTTCTGGAGAACAGTGCAACCCAAGCAAACTGAACTGCAGAAGGAGTTTTCACATGACCATATGGGTTGCTTCCAAAAGACAAGAAATAGGTTGAGTTCACAGCTTTTACATTAGATATCAATGAATAAAGTTGATTTATTCTGAATAAGTATCTTGTCCTTCACTGTTTTCCTCTCTAGCTATTCCGTACTTCACCCTAAGATCCACAAATTGTGAGAGACAGGTATCTAATAGGACTGAACTAGAATAGAAGTCCAAACTTCCACAGGCAACTTGTACATACCTTCTTTCATGTCTGGGCTACTTATGGACTACAAAGAGCTGACAATTTAATTCTTGCTGATGCTTAAACAACTGTAGCCAAGGATTCAGCAAGTTGTCCTGAGTTTCTCTTGAGCAAGGACAAAATCAAAATGGTACATCTGCATGACAGGAATGGATACACAGGAGAACTGAGGTTGCATATACGTGAGCCAATAAATAGGCTGAATAATCATTTGTTGCCTAATATAGTTGTCACCCACATGGGCAATCATCTTCAGAGGACCTGCTACTGGACTCATTTTTTCCCCCAGGCCAAATCTCTGTAGTACCCTGAATCAAGTCACAAGAGAGGAGAGAGTAAGTAAAGCAAGCCCAAATGAGCTCAGGTCAGGTCTTAAATACTATGGAGAAGATAGAAGAATAGGGAGTATTTAGGGAAAGGATGTTGCTCTTTTCTATAAAGGAGCTGGGTGCAGCATGAATGAAAAGCAATCAGTCTTGCAAAACTCTAGAAGAAAGTGTTTTAGACAAAAAGTAGAAAGGCCCAGGAAAGAACAAACTTAGTGGGTCCGGGGAACGGAAAGGCCAATGTCCTGAAGCACAGTGACTGAGGGGAAAGTTGCAGGAGATGACACTGAGTGGGGGTCTTGGTGAGCCATTTGGATTTTATTCTAAGGACAATGGGAGGCCTTTGTGGGGTTTTAAATTAGGATGGAAAGGTCCAGTTAATCTTTTTTTTTTTTTTTAATACTTTGGCTGGTAAGAGAATGGATTACTGATTGGAAGGTCTTAGTAGAAGCTGGGAGACATCCTAGGAAGCTAAGTGTGGGCAAGAAGTGAAGAGGCTTTGTCTAGGAGACAGAGTGCAGGTAATGAGAAATAGTACAATTTAGACATTCAGGGGGCAGAGGTTACAGGATTTCCTGGTGCGTTTACATGTAGGGAATGGGAGAGTTGAGCTTTTGGCTTATGCAACTGGGCAGGAAGTGGTGCCATCTTCTGAAGTAAGTGTAGAATATGGATAAGAAAAAGTTGTTATGTGTCTGGAGAAGGAGGAGGAGGATGAAATGGATATAACAAGTTGTTATGAGTGTTTGACATGTCCAAGATGCCTATTAAATATGGTTAGAAATGTCCAGGAGGCAGTTGGATACATACATCTGAAGCCCAGGAAGACGATCAAGGCTAGGGATAAAGATCTAGGACCATCAATTAGTATTTAAGGCAAGGGACCAAGAGATAGAAAGCCAAGGATCATGTCTTGGGTGCGTTCCAACAGTCAGCCGTCCAGCCAAGAAGGAAAAGCGAAGACTGGAGGCTGAGAAGGAGCAGCCTGCACAGCAGGTGGATGCAAGGTCAGTGCAGTTTCCTTAACAAAGGACCAAGGCATCTCTAGGGCAGGGGCTTTAAGTTATCTACTTCACTCATCCAAATCATTTATTTAAATACCCTTTCTGTCACAAAAGGATAAAAACACACATAAATCAGTTTGCATGAGAACTACACTATCCTAACCCATTAAACGTGATCTCTCTACAGTCTTCCTAGTAAGACCTGGGACCTAATGGGAACTACAATATTACAGTTTGGCAGGTTTTCTTGGCTAAATCTTAATGCAATTATTAAGCTATGCAAGAAAGAGTGTTCTAGACAATGGGGGAAAGTCAAACTAATTAAGAAAACTCTGAACTCCAAATAAGATACTTTTTAATTAAACACATGTCCCTAGAGCCAAAAGGGTAAGGCCAAAAGCTTTAGGACAACTGATTATTTAGAAATGCTAACATGGCATGCAGTGTATGATGTAATCTAATTTCAATCTCATTTGTATAAATGGCTAATAAAGCACGCGACAGATGCCACAATCAAGAAAATCCCCTGGAATAGGGGATTATTCTATGGCAATATTCTACAACAGTACAAAGATTTATTCTTCAAGATCCAATGTGACCTACATATTTTTACAGGGAGTAATTGGAGGCTGTGAAAGTGTATTTCAAGAAAGAAAAATACTTCATTATTACTGGGGAGGTGCTCTAGGACAAAGCATCAAAAGAATTTTCCTGTTGAGAACAGTGTTCCTTGGAGTGCCTTTTGAGGGTGAGTAGGTGTGGAACTGGATGGAAAGAAGCTACATTACCAGTTATACAACCTTAAAACCAGTTGTTTAAGAATTGTGATTACAGATCAAGGATTCCCAGCAGTAAAGATTGGTACGCTTCCCTCTTTTCTCTTAGCAAATCATAATCACTTGAAAACTGCAGCACTGAATTACAGATATTTCCTGCCTGCAAGGTTTTCCTTCTGGTTGTAAGACATTCTAATTCTAACAGACAGCTTACAGTCTCTTTCCCACTTAATGTTGGGGACATTAATGGTCAGAGGTGTGAAACCTATTATTTACAAAACTACAGTCTATTTCCCCCTATAATTATATCTTTATTTTCCCAAACCAATTATATTTCCTTTGACCAATATTTGCAAATATTTCTTAAAATTCATATTTATTTTTAGAATGACCTAACACAAATCCTTGTTTGTTGTGAAACTAATGCTATATTCCCCTTCCCACCTGTTTCTAAGTGAAGCGATCATTACTCTACAAGCTCAGATTATTCAGGGTTTTCTTCAGAGACAGAAGAGAAGCCATCTTACCAGCGCTCTGCTGAAGCAACACTCTGGATTAGCTCTCAGTTCATTCTATAAAGCAGTGGCCTATGGGCCACATCTAGCCTGTGGCCTGATTTGGTAAATAAAGTTTGGTTGTGACACAACTACACCCATTTGCTTACAATTCTATTGCTGCTTTTGCTCTAAGAGTTGAGTAGTTGTGACAGAGACCATATGGCTTATAAACCCTAAAATATTTACTATCTGCCCCTTTCAGAAAGTCTGTCTATCTGTGCTCCAAAGCATAGTGACTAATGCCAAGGGTACTGTGAACACGCTAGCAGCCACTCTCTAATACACCTGTGTGTTTCTGCTTCAATAATTCTATATGCTTCCAAGAGTCAACCGTAAAATATTTGTGCCACTTATAGCTACTATAATAAGTATTAAATAAACAGATAAAGTAAGTGTGAAAGGAATTGGTGGAAAGACTTAAGACTAAACAAAACTCACATCGAATTAGGAAAAGTTGTATCAAGTGCAACACTGTGAAAACATTGTGAATAACAGAATCTATTTTCTTCTACATTAAAAATTTCAAAAATACAAACATTGATTATACTCAGTGGATATGCTTTGTGCAAAAGAAGACTACTCAGAACTCCATACAAAAAGATAAATCATAATATTGAAAGACTGGCAAGTGCAAGTATATTGGAATGCTCTGTTAAAAATATTTAAGGCATGCTTGTATACTTTTTATAAATCTGCTTTTTCTCTTTTTAAATATAAAATATGCTATACTTATAGAGAAGTGTGAAACATATATGCCCCTTTTAAATAACATATTGTAGGTACTTCAGAAGTCCCCCAAGTTCCCCTTCCCAAATCACCACCCTTTCCCTTCTCCCTAGAGATAACTTAGTATCTGGAGTACCCCAAAATGTCTAAACCTTGTTCAGTATGCTATCTTCAGTTATTTCCAGCTGATGTAAGAGAGTAAATATTTGGTTAACAATTGAGCCATCATTTTCTTCATTATATCACTTTCAGTATCAATAAGCTTTAGAGGTCAGATATCTAGTATTTTTAACTTGGACTTGATGGAGAAGTTTATTTACTAAGTTTATAAAAGTGTTTACAAGAGTATAAGTCATCATAAAATTAATTCATTGCTCACAAGATACAATGATGAATTTAAGATTTGCTAAAAATAAATTCCATTAAAGACCAGTAACTATTATTTAGAAATAACTTATCAGTGAGAGGAGCAGGGAGAGGGAGGGAGAAGGAGAGAGAAAAACATAGAGGGCACATTACTAATTCAGATTAACATTGATAGGTAAAGCTAAAGTTTACAGAAAATAGATAAAAACTGCTATTAAATTTTAAAAAATTACATCATCTCCACATACAATAGAAAAGACTTGAAATAGTCTATTGAAGTGTTCAATTATTTAAGTTTTTAGACCTGTAGTAATCAACAAAAGAAGATCCCATTAAATTGGGTGTCAATGGTATATATGTAAACTGTTTCGTGTAAAGTGCTTGAAAATATTTTGAAATTGTTATTCCTCTTTAATTTGCACTACAAATTTGTACTCTAAGAAAGTATTTTGCTGACGAAAGATGAACTATAGCTAAGACATTACTGAGTTCCCAATCAGCAGATTACCAATTGTGTAAGATCCAAATTCAAGAGTTTTTAGAATACCCTTGTTTATTTCAAAGGGGAAAAACTTTACCATATGATGGAGTAATCAATAAGTTACACCATCCTAGGCCACGGATCACTTCACTGTTGGTGGGTTACACAGATGTTGTTACATAACTACACAAGATGAACACCACCACCTATGGTGTATTCTGTTGCAAAGTGAATTCATTCAGCCTTTATAAAATATTTGCTTTGCATGAAACAGAGGGGATACAAAAACAAGCCAAATGACACCACCGTGAATAATGAATGAGAGAAATCCAGACGCTGAGATGTTCTGAGGAACAATTGTCTATGTCTCTTCAACAGGCATTTTGCTACATAAAAAAAGACTAGAGGGACATGTCACCCAGATACAATGTGTGATCCTAAATTAGGCCTCGTCTAGACATATCAGCTGTGAAACATTTTTGGGGGTCATAAATAGGAATATGATCTGGGCATTGGATGAGATAAAAATTTTCTGAAATGGCATGATGGAGATCAATAATTCAAAAAAGTTGGTTAAAACGCAGTATGCAAAATGTAACTTCATACTCTTCTGGTATAAAAATATAAAAAAACATCTACATTTTAACAGTGATGATCTTAGATGTTAAGAATGTGATCACTTTATTTTTGTTTGTAGTATTTTCTGTTTTTTTTTTTACAATGTACATGAACTGGTTCAAGAATAGTAAAAGATTAGTTTTTAAACTAAAAATTTCAAAGAAAATTTATATGCCTTTAAAAAAAATATCAATAAATAGATCCACACATCATGGTCTATCATAGAAAGTCCATAAGAGACAGATATTGACATGAATAGAAACCAAGGGAAAATTGAAGTGTATATAAAAGCTTGACTGATTATTCATAATGCTTTGATTTATTCAAGATACATTAAGTATCTTCCATGTCATTTCACATACAAAAATGCAATGCAGGGCGGAGCCAGGATGGCGGCGTGAGTAGAGCAGTGGAAATCTCCTCCCAAAAACACATAGAGCTATGAAAATATAACAAAGAAAAATCTTCCTAAAATAGAGACCACAGGACACAGGACAACATCCAGACCACATCCACACCTGCAAGAACCCAGCGCCTTGCGAAGGGGGTTAAGATACAAGGCCCGGCCTGGCGGGACCCAAGCGCCCCTCCCCCTGACTCGGGGTGGGTGGAAAGAAACCGGAGCAGATTTTTTTTTTTTTTTTGGCGAATGCTTTTTGTAAGCCTTAAAGGGACAGGGACCCCGTTGCTAGGGAGGCAGGGTGGCGGGACCGGTGAGCGGGTGCCTGGGACCGGCGCCTGAGGACAAAGAATACCCAGCGTTTTTCCATGCGGGACCGGAGGGGGGGTGCCTGAGACCGGCGCCTGAGGACGGAGGTAATCACGCATTTTTCCATTTTTTTTTTTTTTCTCTTTTTGGTGAGTGCTTTTTGGAAGCCTTAAAGGGACAGGGACCCCGGTGCTAGGGAGGCAGGGCGGTGGAACTGGTGAGCGGGTGCCTGAGGACAAAGAATATCGTGCGTTTTTCCCTGCGGGACCAGTAGGCGGGTGCATTTTGGAAGCCGTGAAGGGACAGGGACCCTGGTGCTAGGGAGGCAGGGCAGCAGGACCAGTGAGCGGGTGCCTGGGACCGGCGCCTGAGGACAAAAAATATCGCGTGTTTTTTCCTTTTTTTTTTTTTTTTTCTATTCCCTCTCTCATTGTTGCTGTTGTTGTTTTGGTTTGGGGAGTGCTTTTTGGAAGTCTTAAAGGGGCAGGACAGGTCACTTAGACCAGAGGCAGGGAATCTGGGGATCTCTGTGCACACTAACACCCTGGGCAGCAGGGAGTACAGACGCCCCTTACGGAGATAAATAGCCTCCCGGCCGCTCCCCCTCCAATGGGGCTCCACCATTTTGGAGGAGCGGCCCCAGACAGGCCAAGCCCACAGCAACAGCGGAGATAAACCCCATAGCAACCAGGCAGGAAGAAGCCCTGTCTGTACACAGCTGCCGAGCACAAGCCACTAGAGGTCGCTATTCTCCCAGGAGAGGAAGGCCACAAACCAACAAGAAGGGAAGCTCTTCCAGCGGTCACTTGTACCAGCTCTGCAAACTATCTCTATCACCATGAAAAGGCAAAACTACAGGCAGACAAAGATCACAGAGACAACACCTGAGAAGGAGACAGACCTAACCAGTCCTCCTGAAAAAGAATTCAAAATAAAAATCATGAACATGCTGACAGAGATGCAGAGAAAAATGCAAGAGCAATGGGATGAGATGCAGAGAAAAATGCAAGAGCAGTGGGATGAAGTCCGGAGGGAGATCACAGATATCAGGAAGATCACAGAAGTGAAACAATCCCTGGAAGGATTTATAAGCAGAATGGATAAGATACAAGAGGCCATTGAAGGAATAGAAGCCAGAGAACAGGAAGGTATACAAGCTGACATAGAGAGAGATAAAAGGATCTCCAGGAATAAAACAACACTAAGAGAACTATGTGACCAAGCCAAAAGGAATAACATTCGTATTATAGGGATACCAGAAGAAGAAGAAAGAGGAAAAGAGATAGAAAGTCTCTTTGAAGAAATAATTGCTGAAAACTTCCCCAAACTGGGGGAGGAAATAATCGAACAGACCATTGAATTACACAGAACCCCCAACAGAAAGGATCCAAGGAGGACAACACCAAGACACATAGTAATTAAAATGGCAAGGATCAAGGACAAGGAAAGAGTTTTAAAGGCAGCTAGAGAGAAAAAGGTCACCTATAAAGGAAAACCCATCAGGCTAACATCAGACTTCTCGACAGAAACCCTACAGGCCAGAAGAGAATGGCATGATATACTTAATGCAATGAAACAGAAGGGCCTTGAACCAAGGATACTATATCCAGCACGACTATCATTTAAATATGATGGCGGGATTAAACAATTCCTAGACAAGCAAAAGCTGAGGGAATTTGCTTCCCACAAACCACCTCTACAGGGCATCCCACAGGGACTGCTCTAGATGGGAGCACCCCTAAAAAGAGCACAGAACAAAACACACAACATATGAAGAATGGAGGAGGAGGAATAAGAAGGGAGAGAAGAAAAAAATCTCCAGACAGTGTATATAACAGCTCAATAAGTGAGCTAAGTTAGGCAGTAAGATACTAAAGAAGCTGACCTTGAACCTTTGGGAACCACGAATCTACAGCCTGCAGTGGCAATAAGTACATATCTCTCAATACTCACCCTAAATGTAAATGGACTTAATGCACCAATCAAAAGACATAGAGTAATAGAATGGATAAAAAAACAAGACCCATCTATATGCTGCTTACAAGAAACTCACCTTAAACCCAAAGATAAGCATAGACTAAAAGTCAAGGGATGGAAAAACATATTTCAGGCAAACAACAGTGAGAAGAAAGCAGGGGTTGCAGTACTAATATTAGACAAAATAGACTTCAAAACAAAGAAAGTAACAAGAGATAAAGAAGGATACTACATAATGATAAAGGGCTCAGTCCAACAAGAGGATATAACCATTCTAAATATATATGCACCCAATACAGGAGCACCAGCATATGTGAAGCAAATACTAACAGAACTAAAGAGGGAAATAGACTGCAATGCATTCATTTTAGGAGACTTCAACATACCACTCACCCCAAAGGATAGATCCACTGGGCAGAAAATAAGTAAGGACACATAGGCACTGAACAACACACTAGAACAGATGGACCTAATAGACATCTATAGAACTTTACATCCAAAAGCAACAGGATATACATTTTTCTCAAGTGCACATGGAACATTCTCCAGAATAGACCACATACTAGCTCACAAAAAGAGCCTCAGTAAACTCCAAAATATTGAAATTCTACACACCAATTTTTCAGACCACAAAGGTATAAAAGTAGAAATAAATTCTACAAAGAAAATAAAAAGGCTCACAAACACATGGAGGCTTAACAACATGCTACTAAATAATCAATGGATCAATGAACAAATCAAAATAGAGATCAAGGAATATATAGAAACAAATGACAACAACAACACTAAGCGCCAACTTCTGTGGGACGCAGCGAAGGCAGTCTTAAGAGGAAAGTATATAGCAATCCAGGCACACTTGAAGAAGGAAGAACAATCCCAAATGAATAGTCTAACATCACAATTATCAAAACTGGAAAAAGAAGAACAAATGAGGCCTAAAGTCAGCAGAAGGAGGGACATAATAAAGATCAGAGAAGAAATAAACAAAATTGAGAAGAATAAAACAATAGCAAAAATCAACAAAACCAAGAGCTGGTTCTTTGAGAAAATAAACAAAATAGATAAGCCTCTAGCCCAACGTATTAAGAGAAAAAGAGAATCAACACAAATCAACATAATCAGAAATGAGAATGGAAAAATCATGACAGATTCCACAGAAATACAAAGAATTATTAAAGACTACTATGAAAACCTATATGCCAACAAGCTGGAAAACCTAGAAGAAATGGACAACTTCCTAGAAAAATACAACCTCCCAAGACTGACCAAGGAAGAAACACAAAAATTAAACAAACCAATTACGAGCAAAGAAATTGAAACGGTAATCAAAAAACTACCCAAGAAGAAAACCCCGGGGCCGGACGGATTTACCTCGGAATTTTATTAGACACACAGAGAAGACATAACACCCATTCTCCTTAAAGTGTTCCAAAAAATAGAAGAAGAGGGAATACTCCCAAACTCATTCTATGAAGCTAACATCACCCTAATACCAAAACCAGGCAAAGACCCCACCAAAAAAGAAAATTACAGACCAATATCCCTGATGAATGTAGATGCAAAAATACTCAATAAAATATTAGCACACAGAATTCAACAGTATACCAAAAGGATCATACACCATGACCAAGTGGGGTTCATCCCAGGGATGCAAGGATGGTACAACATTCGAAAATCCATCAACATCATCCACCACATCAACAAAAAGAAAGACAAAAACCACATGATCATCTCCATAGATGCTGAAAAAGCATTTGACAAAATTCAACATCCATTCATGATAAAAACTCTCAGCAAAATGGGAATAGAGGGCAAGTACCTCAACATAATAAAGGCCATATATGATAAACCCACAGCCAGCATTATACTGAACAGCGAGAAGCTGAAAGCATTTCCTCTGAGATCGGGAACCAGACAGGGATGCCCACTCTCCCCACTGTTATTTAACATAGTACTGGAGGTTCTAGCACGGCAATCAGACAAAACAAAGAAATACAAGGAATCCAGATTGGTAAAGAAGAAGTTAAACTGTCACTATTTGCAGATGATATGATACTGTACATAAAAAACCCTAAAGACTCCATTCCAAAAGTACTAGAACTGATATCGGAATACAGCAAAGTTGGAGGATACAAAATTAACACACAGAAATCTGTAGCTTTCCTATACACTAACAATGAATCAATAGAAAGAGAAATCAGGAAAACAATTCCATTCACCATTGCATCAAAAAGAATAAAATACCTAGGAGTAAACCTAACCAAAGAAGTGAAAGACTTATACTGTGAAAACTACAAGTCACTCTTAAGAGAAATTAAAGGGGACACTAATAAATGGAAACTCATCCCATGCTATCGTCAACATGGCCACCCTGCCCAAAGCAATATACAGATTTGATGCAATCCCTCTCAAATTACCAGCAACATTCTTCAATGAATTGGAACAAATAATTCAAAAATTCATATGGAAACACCAAAGACCCCGAATAGCCAAAGCAATCCTGAAAAAGAAGAATAAAGTAGGGGGGATCTCACTCCCCAACTTCAAGCTCTACTACAAAGCCATAGTAATCAAGACAATTTGGTACTGGCACAAGAACACAGCCACAGACCAGTGGAACAGATTAGAGACTCCAGACATTAACCCAAACATATATGGTCAATTAATATTTGATAAAGGAGCCATGGACATACAATGGCAAAATGACAGTCTCTTCAACAGATGGTGCTGGCAAAACTGGACAGCTACATGTAGGAGAATGAAACTGGACCATTGTCTAACCCCATATACAAAGGTAAACTCAAAATGGATCAAGACCTGAATGTAAGTCATGAAACCATTAAACTCTTGGAAAAAAAGATAGGCAAAAACCTCTTAGACATAAACATGAGTGACCTCTTCTTGAACATCTCTCCCCGGGCAAGGAAAACCACAGCAAAAATGAGCAAGTGGGACTACATTAAGCTGAAAAGCTTCTGTACAGCGAAAGACACCATCAATAGAACAAAAAGGAACCCTACAGTAAGGGAGAATATATTTGAAAATGACAGATCCGATAAAGGCTTGACCTCCAGAATATATAAAGAGCTCACACGCCTCAACAAACAAAAAACAAATAACCCAATTAAAAAATGGGCAGAGGAACTGAACAGACGGATCTCTAAAAAAGAAATACAGATGGCCAAGAGACACATGAAAAGATGCTCCACATCGCTAATTATCAGAGAAATGCAAATTAAAACTACAATGAGGTATCACCTCACAGCAGTAAGGATAGCTGCCATCCAAAAGTCAAACAACAACAAATGTTGGCGAGGCTGTGGAGAAAGGGGAACCCTCCTACACTGCTGGTGGGACTGTAAATTCGTTCAACCATTGTGGAAAGCAGTATGGAGGTTCATCAAAATGCTCAAAACAGACCTACCATTTGACCCAGGAATTCCACTCCTAGGAATTTACCCTAAGAACGCAGCAATCAAGTTTGAGGAAGACAGATGCACCCCTATGTTTATCGCAGCACTATTTACAATAGCCAAGAATTGGAAGCAACCTAAATGTCCATCGGTAGATGAATGGATAAAGAAGATGTGGTACATATACACAATGGAATACTATGCAGCCATAAGAAGTGGAAAAATCCAACCATTTGCAGCAACATGGATGGAGCTGGAGAGTATTATGCTCAGTGAAATAAGCCAATCGGAGAAAGAGAAATACCAAATGATTTCACTCATCTGAGGAGTATAGGAACAAAGGAAAAACTGAAGGAACAAAACAGCAGCGGAATTACAGAACCCAAAAATGGACTAACAGGTACCAAAGGGAAAGGAACTGGGGAGGATGGGTGGGCAGGGAGGGATAAGGGGGGGGAATGAAGAAGGGGGGTATTAAGATTAGCATGCATTGGGGGAGGGAGAAAGGGGAGGTTGGGCTGCACAACACAGAGAGGACAAGTAGTGACTCTACAACATTTTGCTAAGCTGATGGACAGTAACCGTAATGTGGTTGTTAGGGGGGACCTGATTTAGGGAGAGCATAGTAAACATAGTATTCTTCATCTAAGTGTAGATTAAAAATTAAAAAAAAAAAAGAAAGAAAGAAAAGGGGGATTACTCCTTGATAGGATAAAACTATTGGTAAATCAAAGATCAACGCGTGCTTTAAATATCCTTAATGCTGATCACTTAAAGGGTGTGAGATGATCAGCTATGGAGGTACTCTTTTCTGATAATATTCCTTTCTCTTAATAAAAAGAAAAAAAAAAGGAAGTCCCTGTGTGCTGACCTCCAATGAGTTCTGCACAGTGGTATAGAGGGCATGTCAAAGTGTGGGCAAAGGGTCTGTTTGTTTCTATGCAGAAGATCAAGGCCTAGCTTGGATACCCAGAAAATGAACTAAGATACGATATGAGGAGGACCTTCCGGCATCAGCACTTTCTGGAGGACTTGTGCCGGGGGATGATCATCAAAAAGCCTCCACAGGGATCCAGGCGATGCTGCGGTTGTGGCTGCGTCCACCCCACCGTTTCCTGGACTTGCCACTGGAATGAGGAGGGAGATGTCTAGGCTGGCATGTGCATACAGTGAGACAACGAATTTGACCAGATCTGTACTGTTGGAACTCAACCAGGAGTTGGGAGGGGTGCAAGTTGTAGCACTCCAAAATCTTATGACTATAGACTATCTACGGTTAAAAGAACATATGGGATGTGAACAGATCCCAGAAATGGGCTGCTTTGTCTGATTTCTCTCAGACGGTTCAAGTACAGTTGGACAATATCCATCATATCATAGACAAATTTTCACAAATGCCTAGGGTGCCTAAATGGTTTTCTTGGCTTCACTGGAGATGGATGGTAATTATAGATTTGCTTTGTTTATGTCACCGTATTCCTATTATGTTAATATGTGTGTGCAAATTAGTTAGTAGTTTAAAACCTATACATACTTAAGGTACTCTACAAGAAGATATGTCAAAGAAATAATCAATCCTCCCATGTTTCCTTCCATATGCTACATCTATAGCTTTTCTTCTTCCTTCCTAATTACAACCCTTAAATAGAATTCGTGCCTCATATCGAATTTACCGAGTATCATAATTCGTCCAGGTGGTAAAGATACCTCGAGACAAGTGCTGGGCAGAGAAGCCACAGGGCATAAATCTTCAAAGAAGTAAAAAGCTAACCTTTTCAAAGAATATGGCTTCTCTCTCACTTACCAACTTTACATTTCCCTGTATGGCCCCGGAAGATGACTGGTTAGCCAGAGACCGGTAAGATTCCTCAAGGGAGGAACAACCTAAGACAGGTACAGTCGCAGGGGGCCATCAGGTGAGAATTTGGGGATCAACAGAGATGAGGCTCAGAACCTCACCCCCCCTGCTTTGAGAGAAGTCTTCTGCATCCGTGGATGTTTTGCTGCCCTTGTCTAGCCTGGATTAATACTTAGTCCATAGGCACACACCTGATCATCTGATCATCTACATTTGCCCTCTTACAGCACTAAACCATGTTTTCTACCTTTATCTTGCATCTACCTACCACTTCAGCATTTTATTAAAAATAAAAATAATAATAATAATAAAGGGAGAAATGTGGGATCAACGTATAAATCAAGTCCAAAAATCAAACGAATATTCATATTTGACCTGATTGTTTATAGGTCATAATGCGTGATCAAAACTGAAAGTTTCTGTGATGAATGCCCTTGTATTGTTCACCATTTAAGAATTTATTCCCCATGTAAGAATTCGTTTACCATGTAAGAACTTGTTCGTTATGCTTCAGAAGATTGGAGACTGATGAGAATTAGGCTTGAGATGGATTAATGATTGTACATTGAGCATTGACCCTCCTATTCTGAATTTTATTGCTGTTAACCATTTGATCAATAAATATGAGAGATGCCCTCTCAAAAAAAAAAATGCAATGCATTAAAAATGTTGTGTCTTGACCTTTTGTCACTAGAGGTACAACAATTCTTCTAATAATAATTAGATAGTTCAGTATAAAAGCTTTTTTTGCTAAATAAGTTCCCAAAGTATAAAGGATTGTAGCTGCTTTTGTATAATCAGTCTGTTTCTTCTTCACCAGAATGGGTCAAGTTTAATGGCTTTTAGGATCACCGTGACATATGCAAATTGGACTCCTATAAAATATGCAGCCATTTTAGAATGTTCACATTCACACTTGGATTAACTTAAAAGTGGGTCAATGAATGCATAATTTTCACTAAAAGAATATTTAATTTCAGTTGAATGACAACAGACCAATTTCATATTTCTTTTAACATTCACATTTAGGTCGTATTATTTGAGAATTGTTCACATCTTAAAGTTAAGGCTGATCTTTTAAAAGTATAATTTTTTGTTAAATTGAAAATTATTTGAAATATTTAACTACTACTTATTTATATCAGAGTTAATTAGAGCTGGAGGTTAAAATGTCTGAGTTTGAAGCCTACCACTTATGAGCTATATAACCTCAGCAAGCTCTCCAGCCTAACTTTAATCTACATAACAGAGAAGATAGTATTCACCTACCAAGGCTGTGACCACCAGATGAGATTATGCTTAGAAATGTGCCTGACACACAGCAAGAGCTCAGTAAATATCCATCACAGTGATGATGACTCTTGCATAGTCCGGACATGCAATTCCTGTCCTACATATCCCAAGAGTATCGAGGATGCTGCTGGACATCTCCATCCAGATGCCCAAGAGGTATACCTCTCTTACTAGATGTAACAGAACTGCTGCTCCCTGCCCTTCAGCCTGCTTCTCCCCAGCGCCCCCATCTCAGTAAAAGGCACCACCATAAGCCTACTCCCTCAGGATGTGAGTCCAGGAGTCCATTTCATCCTCCTTTTCACCCATCATCTCTCTTTCCTATAACTCTGTCTTCAATGTATTTTGAATCCCACCACTTCTCCCATGCTACACGCCAGTCCCAGCCAGCATCCCTTCTGGCCTGGGCGGCTACAAAAGACTCTAGATACAGCTTGCCGTTGGCACTGCTGTCCTCCTCAGCCACCTTGGTCCCTTCTCCACCCAAGTGCCAGGGTGAGTCTTTGAAATGTAAAACAGGTGATGTCACTTCCCTGCTTAAAACCTTTCAATGACTTCCTACCACATTTAGAACATATCTAAATCTCCTTCCCCATCCAAAGGACCCAGGCGATGGGCTTCTGCCTGTCTTCTCTCTTCTGCTAGAAGTTCTTACAGATCTAAGTCTGAAAACATGGTCATCAAGTTCTTCTAGCAGTACTTTCCTCTTCACTCTGCGCCAACCATACTGGCTGCCTCTACTGTTCCTTGAGCATCCTGAGCTTGCCAAACACATCTTTCCCTCTGTACTTTTAGCCTTGCCAGTCATTCTGTGTGAGGGACTCCTTCCTTATATAGCCATATGGCTCTCCAGCTCACTTCTTTGTTCAAATATCAGGCTTTTCCTGATCATACTACCAAAAAAAGAACCCCTGCAGATGTTTTATTTTTATTCATGGCATTGTCACTAATGCGTGTCTGTGCGTGTGTGTAAATTTATGACGAGAGTCAACGAATCCATAACTCCATGAAGATGGGGACTTTGTTTTTGTTCATTGATGGATCACTATTATCAAGAATAGTGCTTAGAACCTTGTATTAAAGAAACTTTCCACTACGTGGAGACTCTTCCTCATGTCACACTGGTTTGGGCTTATGTAAGTACTCTGATCTCTGCTAAAATTTGCACTCAACAAAAAAAAAGCAAGCAGAATACTTCTGTAGAATTGGTTCTTGTATACTCCATATACTTTACAGAGTCCTTACAGATCTAAGTCTGAAAACACGGTCATCAAGTTCTTCTAGCAGCAGTCTAGCAGAAAAAATTCCTTTTACTTCATCAGAGTACTAGAAGAAAATAAATGCATAATTTTAAAGTTTCTGTATTTTAATTGCGGGGTAGGTGAGGATGAGACAGGGACCATGGATGTAGTCAGAGTAGGGTGAGGGCCTCCGGAGGCAGCAGGGCAGGATATTTGCAGTCAGAGAAATGTAACTACACGCAAGGAAACCCTCCTACTAAAACTCTATGTTAAACATTGAGCTCTAGAATCATTCTTCAGTGAGATCAGTTAATGTTCTCCAGATAAAGAAGAGTAGCACATGTTTTATTATGCTAATCATTTGTAACCATGTGTAAAGATTCACTTTAGCATGCTAAAAGGCCCAGGCCTATGTGCTGTCTTTCCTCCTTCAGATCTGAGGAGGTAATTTTGCAAACTGAGCAACTAACTTAGCATTCAGACCCAGCTGTAGACGGCATGGTAAAAGGCAGGAAGAATTCCATCTTAAAGATAAGATTGCATTTTAACACCCTGGAAGTTCAAGAGGCAAGCTTCTTTAGCAAGTAGACAATACCTCAGCCCACCTTGGGAGCTGGGCAGGCAGCCTTTTAATATGCTCCCAGGCCAAGGCTCCGGTGTCCCAGAGAGAAATCAAGGCAGGCAATTCCTTACAGTTAAGTTTATTTTTAATATTCAGGGACAACTTAACAAGTCCCCACCCCTAAGATTTTTCATGTTCTCGAAAAATTCTCAACTGCCTATAAAACCCTCTAGACAATGCACCACTACAGACTCTCTTGTCCCCTCCTGGCATGAGCCAGGAGCTCTGTCCTTTCACTTTATCTCTAAATAAAACCCTGTACCTCCCTCTCCTACCTTGACGGTTTGTGAAGCTCATTCTTCAGCTCCGCAAACAAGAACCCCGGCATCAAGGACTTGATAATATCGGTCAATGTTTGAAACCACGATGTTGTTTATGTGAAACCTTCGTGAGATTGTATAACAATGATAATATAGAAGAAAAAAAGTTTCTGTATTTAAACGATTAGTTATTCAATTGAGATGCTTGTAAGAAAAAAAGAGAAAAAAGGTTTCCTTGGTTCTGTATAAAGCAATTATGGTATAAGATGTTTTTTTGACTCAAATACAAGGAAAAAAGCACATCAGAGTGTTAATGAACTAAAAAGTAATTCCCTTCCTTAACAATTCTTTTGCAAAAGTTCCAATTGTGGGACAAAGAGCTAAATTCATGAGACCTGAATTCACAATAAAAATATAGTTGCTTTAATGTACTGTATGTCTAAATCATGATAGCTACTAAGAATTGCAGAAAATACTCTTATGATATCATAAAACTGTTGAATTCAATCTTTTCTACGGTACATTGCTCTTTTCTTTTATTGCAGATCCGGGCATTTTTGGACACAGGACTTGTGTGTGTTCCACCTCTGCCGTCTCCTAGAGTGTTAGCACTGTAAGAATATAGTAATTTATCCTCCATTTGCCCCATGGTCCCAAGCACAGAAGCCGGTGAGAATTATGCCATGCCGGGGCTTGCCTGGGGCTTGAGTGGGCTTACCCTGCCTTATCTCTAAACATCCCGACCCTCCCCCAAAGCAGCAGGCCGGGTGGATCCACAATAAAAGGCACCACGCTGCTGTCCTCTCTCTCTCTGTCTCTCTCTTTGTCTCTGTCTCTGTCTCTGTCCCCCTGCTCTCCCTGCTCTCTCTCCCTCTCTGCTCTCTCTGTCCCACTGCTTTCTCTGCTGCTCCCTCTCTGTCTCTCCTCACCCCCGTCTGGAGCAGCCACTCTCTCCTTCAGATAATAAAGTCTCTTGCGTGGGCCGTGTCTCCTGAGTCATTCTGGGTAAGGAGGGTCGCGGTGAGATACCCTTTCATTGGTGCCGTGACTCGGATGAGGCTCTCCCATTGACTTTGCTCTTCCTCTGGGAACCTGACTGCTCTGGGAACCCTCAATGCCCGATCCTCCTCCATGGGCTCACCGCCCATTTCCCCAGTTGCTCATCTTCTCGCCCAACACCGGCCTTCGATTTGGTGAGTCTCCCCTTCACAGTCAACTTAAATGTCCCTGTGGAACCTGGGAAGTGACCGTTGAGTGTCTGGCACCCCCAAGGGCTCCTCTGGGACAGGGGCACCCCCAACCACGACTTTCAGATCACAGTTGATCCCCATAGTCGACCCTTCTCTGCCTCCCCATGGTGAGAATCCTCATCCACTGAGGCTCGGTTTCCCTTTATCTACGTTTCTACTCGATTTGAAAACTCCTGGTACCAGGTACCGAGCCTCCCTGGCATTTTTGCCTCAACCCCACAGTTAGAGGTGGTGACGACCCCCTAACTGTGCCTGGTCTTCTCCATGACCTTCTCAAATGCTCAGGGACACCTAAGCGACTTCTGAACAGTCTCGTTCTCACCATGGGATCTGGCCCCTCTGTCCCGCAGATTCACTGCTAGGGTGCTTACTCAATAATGTAAATCCCCCCCACCTCACTCCAGACCTCAAACCTGTTCGCTACTGTAATGAGATCTGGCCACAATATCCCTTGGACAATCAGTCTAAATGGTTCCCCAGTGGCTCTTTAGATCCTAAAATTCTCCGCGACTTATACAACTTCTGTGAGTGCATGGGCAAATGAAAGAGATCCCATATATCCAGGCTTTCTCCTACCTCCAAACCAAGCTCTCTCTCTGTCTCCCCTGCAATCCTAAACACCTACTACTTGCCTTAGAGTCCACACCCCTAAGCTTTTTCCACATTCCCAAATATCCTCAACTGCCTATAAAACTCCTAGACAATGCACCACCACGGGCTCTCTTGTCCCCTCCTGGCTCATGCCAGGAGCTCTGTCTGTCCTCTCACTGTATCATTACGTCTCAATCTGTATGTTTGTGTCTAAGTGTGTAAATGAAAAATATTTTTCCACCTCCGGATGGTATTAATAAAGATTGATTTAAAGACATGTGCTTGTAAAAATTGGGCATTCTAAAATTTCCAGAAAATTCTAATAGAAGATATTAAGCATTAATGCTACTTTAAGTTGAACTGAATAGACATGTCCATATGGTTATCAGCTGCCTAAGTTTACCTAAAGTCATTTAAGTTGATGGCATCTGTTAAATCTTCCAAAGAAAAATGCTTAAAGTGAAGTGTAGCTTTGTCTAATGTGAGTAACTATTTAAGCAAGTGCCTTAAAACTTTTAACAGCTTCCCAAAATCAAATGCAAAAAGGTGCTTTTACCTCTAGTTAACTCTTGATATTTTCCAGAGGGCCCCTGGAACATGTCAGAGGAATTTTTTCTCATTGGAGAAAATAATTTGGCTAATTTGGCTTATTTACCTGCTTAATTACCTAGAAGGCAACGTCACAGGGAATGATGCTAAAATTTGTTACTGAATGTTTTGTGTTACAGAAATATCCAAATTTCCTTATGACAACTGTCACAGTAAGCCCTCATCAGATCTTTAACCATTGTCATTTGTAAGTCTTTTGTCATCTATACTCACTGTTTTATTACTCCTCAACTAGTAAAAAACTAGATTACAGCAGAACAGGTATTAGTTACATAGGATTAAGGAAACTAAGGAAGATAATTTTGTGGCTTTTCGTTTCAAATGTTGTTGATAAAGTGTTTCAAGCTTTTTCTCTTAAGCTGACAACAGTTTAGTAAATGACTGCCTTTATAAGCAGAATTGAAACTTTATCTTTCTCTCTACCTGATCCCTCCAGAATTTAAAAACTCTCAGTGACTATTTTTATATTTCATGGCAGTATGTTTATTTGCATAAGTTCAATAAGAATCTGCTTTCCTTGTAAGAGGACTAATTAAAAACACTGGTTATATTACCAAGGCTTTGAGTAGAATGTCATACCTGAGAGACACGTGTGTAAACTCAGATATGAACAGACAGCTTTAAGGAACTAAGATTGACTTTATAAAGCCAACAAAGCCCCTTAGAAGAACTGGCCTGGTACCTTGCTTACAGAGTTCCCAGCAGCCTTACCAGGTAAGTAAGGAAGGTCACTTCCTGGCAGGTGCAGGAACCTCAGGAAGAGAGGAATTCATCCAAATCTACAGGTACTGCAGGCACAAGCTGGTGGCAAGTCTGGCTTGGCTTTCTGGCCTCAAGAAGCCCTTAAAAGTTCAATCTGAAATTCCTTGCAAAAAGTTCCAGCAAAGCACATTTAAAAGATCCCGTGTAATCAATTACTCTTCTTGCTGCACTTATGCAAATAATCAAGCCAACTGTTAATTATTTTCTTAATCTGGATACTTCTAATAAAAATGAGGGTGATTTTAGAGAAAAGTATTGTTTCAATAATGCTGTCTTATCTGTACTAAATCCTAATACTAGTCATTGAGATGTAAACTCGATTCAACATTCTAATTTCCCCATGACACCTGGCTATGATTCTCAATTAGACTTCATATTTCTAGTTCTCATATTCAGCCATGCATTCTTAATCTCGTCAAGTTTGTCCTTCCAGAATGGAAAATCCAACTCCAGATGTTGCTACTTAACCTAATAACAATTTGTTCTATCTTGCCTAAAAGCCACAAAACTGCAAATAATAATAGAAATGAAACCCGGAATAGAAGTGCCAACCTTCTGGGGCCCTCTCAACTGACCAGTGATGGAGACCTAGCTGCACCCTTTACTGCGCCCCCTCTCAGCATGAAGCAGCCAGAGTGGTCGTCACCCCTTTTCCCTAGCAGCAGCTAGAGTCTTATCTGTAGAGGGGAAAATGAGACAGGGATCATAGGCTTAGACAGAATAAGGTGAGAGCCTCTAGAAAAAGCAAGGCAGGATATTTGCAGTCAGAGCAATGTAAAACTACATGCTAGGAACCCGCCCCCCCTACTAAAACTATGTTGAACATTAAGCTCTAGAATCATTCTTCAGTGAGATCAGTTAATGTTTCCCAGATAAGGAAGAGTAGCACATGTTTTATTATGCTAATCATTTGTAACCATGTGTAAGGTTCACTTTAGCATACTAAAAGGCCCAGGCCTATGTGCTGTCTTTCCTCCTTCAGATCTGAGGAGGTAATTTTGCAAACTGAGTAACTAACTTAGCATGCTGACCCAGCTGTAGACGGCATAGTAAAAGGCAGGATTCTTTAGCAAATAGACAATACCTCAGCCCACCTTGGGAGCTGAGCAGGCAGCCTTTTGATATGCTCCCAGACCAAGAAGCTGGTATCCCAGAGAAAAATCAAGGCAGGAAATTCCTTATGTTAAGTTAATTTTTAATATTCAGAGAACACTTAACAAGTTCTTCCCCAAGGCTTTAGGGATAGTCCCCACCTTTTTGGACAGCCTCTAGCACAAGACCTCAAATCCCTTACTCTCTCGAGCTCCAACCTCCTTCAACATGTAGATGATCTTCTCCTTTGCAGTCCCTCCGTACAAACCTCTCAACAGGATACTGTTCTCCTTTTCAACTTTCTCTCAGAACAGAGCTATCGAGTTTCACCCTCCAAAGTTCAGCTGTCTGCCGCTCAGGTCACATACCTGGGAGTTCAGCTCTCCCCGCGCTACAAGGCCATTACCATAAACAGGAAAAAAGTTCCCCAAACCATGCCCATTCCAAACAACAAAGACATCATCCCTCACTCCCAAATGGCAAGGACCATACACAGTAATCCTTTCCATGCCAACTGCAGTTGAACTCCAGGATCTTCCCCACTAGATACATAACTCCCACCTTAAGCCGTTTGTCTCCCCTTATTCCCCTCCCACCAAATCTCCCACAGGTTCCTACTCCTCCACCCTGATGGGACCTCTTACTCTCTGCATTTCGCGCTGCTCATCTCTGCTTCCACTCATCACTGAAGCTTCTGCCAGCATGGAGTCCTAAGACCTCCCTTACAACAGCCATGTGTCATGCTTCAGGTTTATTAACCCTGGTCTCAACACTTACTCTCTCACCAGACCTATCTTCCCAATGCCAGCCCTTTCTTCTCTTTCAGACTGTCCAAAGGATTGCACCATCAAGGATTCCCTTTGCCCTACAGGTTGCTTTTCTGCCTACACATATGTGCCCCCAAAATGCTATTAATTCAGCCACCCTATGTAAACATAGCAATCAGCCCAAATGCAAAAAATTTCTAACCAAACCTTTAACCAGCTTATATTACAGGATTACCAACCCCTCTTCAAAGACGATCATCCTTATTGAACCTGGAACACGCCATCGCCACTGCAGACCAAGAGCTCATCTGAGGACCACTCCCCATCAATACAAAAATGAACTTCATTACCCCTAATCAGTAGGAAGCAGCTCCTGAAGACTAACCTTCACCCCTTCCCAAATCCTCTACCACTTATAAAACAGAAAAGGGAGGAATGTAAGAATATAGTCATTTATCCTCCTTTTGTCCCATGGTCCCAAGCACAGAAGCCGGTAAGAATTATGCCGGAGCTTGACTGGGCCTTATCTCTAAACATCCCGACCCTCCCCCAAAGCAGCAGGCCGAGCGGATCCACAATAAAAGGCACCACGCTGCCGCCCCCTCTCTCTCTGTCTCTCTCTTTGTCTCTGTCCCCCTTCTCTCCCTGCTCTCTCTCCCTCTCTCTCTCTCTCTGCTCTCTCTGTCCCACTGCTCTCTCTGCTGCTCCCCCCCTCTCTCTCCCCACCCCTGTCTGGAGCAGCCTCTCCTTCAGATAATAAAGTCTCTTGCGTGGGCCTGTGTCTCCTGAGTCCTTCTGGGTAAGAAGGGTCGCGGCGAGATACCCTTTCAAGCACAATGACTGCACTACTCAGGACATATTTTCTAATGAAAGATGAATGATGCAGAGGGTTAAAGCTGGGAAGTAATGACAGTAATCAGTGATAAATACAATAGTGGATACACACTTGGCAAGTTCTAAAGGAGCACACTACTGCTCCATCATATCCTACAAGAGCTAGATACATTTATAAAAGTGGCTTATATGCATTCATTTTGCTTCACAGTATTTATCACAACTGTAATAAACCCATCATTTGTGTAGTCATTTGCTTAACATCTGTCTTTTCTGCTGTAAATCCCAAAGGGCAGGAACTGTATTTGTCTTCTCATAGCCACAGCACCTCACCAATAAATGTATTTTGAATCTGTGAAACAGTAAAGGCTATGCCATTGCATAATTAGGAAATGACTAGGTCCCCTTTCTAGCTGAGTTTACTAGGCACCCAACCTCACAGAACCTAGTAATTTGTTTATTGTTGGTTTTAGGATGCACGCTTTTGTCACACGCATTATACAGCTGATAGTGTCTTAGTGTTCTGTATCGTTTAATTAGCAGGATTTTCCTTTCAAAGTATTACATAAAATAATAGTTTTATTAAATGATGGTGTTTTAGAATCAATGAAACATTTATTGTTAATTCCATCTGAATATGGAAAATAATAGAGCTTTAAGTACTTACATCAATTAAATCTGAAAGATCATGAATGTAATACTTGAAAACCGAGGTATTGGTTGCTTCAAGGGTTAGCAGATACTCATTCCGTGCCTTAATTGATTTTAGCTTATTTTCTGAATACTTTGCTTGTCTCTGGAAATGAAGAAGACCCAGGCATTGGGAAAGACAACAATGTTACTTTTAAACAAGGCAAAGAAACATATATACATTTCTATTAATCTAAACAATTCATTCTACATATACAAATGACCTTGGAAGTCCTTTGAAAAAAGTACATTTCGAATCTGACTTAAATTACTTACAAACGAAAATTACCCAGCTATAGGGAGTAAAAATCAATGTACTTGGGCTTCAGGCCTGTTTGCAATGAAATCTCTTAATATTCAAATTCTCTGCATTGTGTTGAATACTTGGCACTCAACACTAAATGATGTCCAGCTGTTATTACATGATTTTAATGTTAAATATTTTTCATTCCGGTGGAAAGAAATGCGTGCCCTTTCACAATGATTCACAATGTGTGTTCATCAGCTATTGCATCAGTGTTCTTCATATTGTCACTTCAAAGAGGACAGAAAGGCTATGCAGTTTATTTTTACTTACCTTTTCTTTCATTTTTTCAATTTTCTTTACAGAGCTTCGCCGCTGATGTCTCTCTTCTAGTCTAATATGGAAGACTGGATCACCAGATCTTCCAATTTGCTTTTCTTCTTGCTTCTCAGCCTCTTTCAGCTTGCTCTCTGCACTGATGCTCTCTGCATGATACATATGGTATGTTTTCATGACCTGTGAAAATGTGACCCAAGTTGTTAAAAGATGTCTGTCTGCAATTTAGGGAGTGAATGGAAACCATTATATGATGTGTATGTTAAAAATATCACCTTCAAACTGGCAGGGGGAGAGCCAGATTGTTAGCAAAATAGATGAATTACGGACTACTGCTTGTTTCTACATAAAGAAAACAAAAAAATATGCAAATTCACCTGCCAGGAAGAAGTACTTAGGGGACAAGCTTTGATGAAAAATGACTTAGTTTATGCATGCTTTCAATGCACTTGAAAAGCTCCCTTCAGCTTAAAAGTGTTTCTCTAAAATCTTCTTTGCATTATTAATTTGCAGAATATAAACCATTAATCATGGATAAATTTTAGCCCAACCTTGGAATTCTTTTAAAAACCTCCAAATTAGTATGGCCTTACCAAAGGAATTTTACTTTATAAAATCTACTTGTCAAAATACAAAATGTAAATATTATGATTCATACATAGCTTAGTTAAAAAAAATTGTTTTCCTGACCAAAAAGTTAATACTTTGTTTAATGTAGAAAACATATGCTACAAAAAGGAAAATAAAAAAATAAAAAGAGACAGTAACTGTTACGATTTGGCATACTTTTTCCTATGAAAATGCGCGCACACACACACACACACACACACGCTCTTCATTTTAAAATTACACATATTTCTCCTTTTATAAAATTTGGATCATACTGTACTCATAAATTTGAATTTCCTGCATTTTTTTCATTTAATAGAACATCTTCCTGTATCATCAAATGTTCTTCTAAAACATAATTTTAAGGGCTGTATATTATTTCCTTATATGACTGTGCTATAACTAATTCTCTTTTGTTAAACATTTTAGGATATTTCAACTATTTGCCTTATGCATAAAGCTGTGCTGAAAACCTTTGATATATATCCTAACTCACTGGATCCTTTCCATGTATATTGTAAGCTTACATAAAGAATTCTCAATTTGAAATTTCTTTAAATTAAAAAAATCTTAAATCCTTAAACATTTCGGTTATATTATTGTTACAGAAATGTCTGTGCACAAAAGTGTGTCATATTTCTTACAATAAATTTTCAGAAGAATTGCACATTCTTTTTTTTTTTGACTTGCACATTCTTAAGATGACTATTTTGAAAAGTAAAACATGGAGTTAGTACCCCTATATTTATTGCAGCATTATTTACAGTAGCCAAAATATGGAGACAACCTAAGTGTCCATGGATAGATGACTGGATGAAGATATGGTACATATACACAATGGGAAATTACTGAACCACAAAAAGAATGAAATCTTGCCAATTGCAACAATGTGGATGGACCAGAGGCAACTATGCTAAGTGAAGTAAATCAGTCAGAGAAAGACAAATACCATATGATTTTATATGTGGAATCTAAAAACAACACATAAACAAAACAGAAACAGTCATAAATACGGAGAACAAACTGGTGGATGCCATGGCAGTGAGTGAAGCAGCTCAAGGGGATAAAAAAAACAAACTTCCAATTATAAAATAAATAAGTCACAGGGATGAAAAGTACAACACACAGGGAATATAGTCAATAATATCACAGTAACTTTGTATGATGACAGATGGTAATTACACTTATCACGGTGTGAGCATTTAGTAATGTATATAACTGTTGAACCACCATGTTGTACACCTGAAGCCAGTATAATATTGTATATCAACTACCCTTTAATTTAAAAAAACCGTAATAACTGAAGAGCTAAGTGCCACCGCTGAAAAGAGGAATATGTGCATTTAGTACTCACACCCTTATGGAGGACACAGAAATAGGGAGCATATCATTTATAATGAGCTTCAGAATATTATACAGAACAATAAGTATAAAAAAAACACTTCAAAATGTGGGGTTAATGAAGAACTTTCCTGTATTTTCATAAAATGTCATGTTATTGTTCCTTAAAAATATAAGCTATCAGATTTTGCCAAAGGCATCACTGTTGAACAAGAGCTAAGTAAAAGCTAAACTACGAAGTGTTTTCTGTGCTGTGCATAACTGCAAAGTTGTCTGTTTTTAGTAATTATTAAATCTGTCCAGGGCAAGTTTGGTTGGCTCCTCCAGTTTAAAAGAAAAATAAAATAGCATTAGGAAGCAGCTGGACAGCTGGGGAATGAGAAGGGAGTCACTCTGCAGCTGGGCAAACAGCGAGGTCAGTTAATCTGCCACACACCTGCATTTCTACGCTTGGCTCTGTGTATATTCCCTGCCTGAAGCGAAATCACATACCATTTGGGTCCTGGTTCCAGTTATATGATTCAATGAGAGGGTGATTGTGTTGCTCAGCTGTCTACTCTTCTTGCTAGTAGGCAGGAAGAAGTGAGAACACGTGTCTCCCACCTTAGTTGCATGAAAAGGCATCCCCAACAGCCCTGGGTACTGGAGAAATCTTTCAGACCCAAGCCCCTTCATTTAGAGGTTTAGGATTGGTGTAAACAGGTAATTTGCACAAACTAAGCCCTTTGAGCTAGGGATACTGAGCAGGCTGCCAGCATCGCGTTTCTTATTAACGAGCCTGAGTTAAAAGGAAAACATTTTGAGTCTGACCTAATACTAGTAAGAAGAGGGTATAAATACTTCATCAGAACGTGGTTCAGCACAATAGCTGAGGGTTCTCTACCTGGTTCAGTGGTAACTTCCAGAAAGGAAATTTCTTTGTTGAGTTTTCCAATCCAATCTGACTTAGGGTTTCCACTATTCTCTAAATGTTAACAGTTACAATGAATAAATTTTAAAAGTTGGGGAGAAAAACACTAAAAGCTTTTTGCAAACTCCAATTGCAGATAATGAATCCAAGTACGAGCTGCATTATTTAAAATGTAAGCTGTTGACACAAGTTGAATGTGTTTTGTATTTAAAATAAAATAACAAGTCTTTCTTCTTCAGAGAAAGCTTTTACTTCTTAAAGGTGCATTTTGAATACTGCAAAGAAAATAGCAGCTTCTCCATCAGCTTAATGCAAACACATTTGCATACCAAATGACACGATAGGCATATATCCATTTACATGTACTCAGATAGCTTATTTTCCTATTTGATGTCTTCTCTACTAAAAGTTCATGCATTAATTCTCCACTGAACACACTCAATTGACCTTTTCTGCTCCATCTTTCCTTAACTGTAGGAAGAATATAGTCAAGTAGAAAGTGACTTCATGGATTTCTTTCCGAGATTGTGAAATCCTAGACAAAACTTTTGCCCAGAAATTAATAATTTTTTCTTACTAACCCACCTTATAATGTATGTGATACTACTCTTTCACTTAAAATCAAAATAATTAAAATATTTATAGTAAATTTTTGATGCTCAGGATCAAGAAACCATTATGTATTTGAAAACTATCCATGTTGTGGAGAACATCAGTGGATTTAAGGCTATAAATTGTACTTTCTGATTTCTGACTCAGAAGTTAGAAGATAGGGTTCTATGAGTGAATTTACTAGTTATTAAATGTGGGGAAGTTAACACTTCTACTTACCTTACAAGGTTGCTGTGTAACTTAAACTTTACCTAGTACTTTCTATATATGTGTGTATAGGTGTATAAAATCTATACCACTAATAAGTATGTTTACATATATGTAATATGTATATATTTAGCTACACAAGCATTATATAATGCTTATTATATGCCAGAACACTGTTCTAAGCATTTTACAAATAATAGCTTATTTAGCTGTTGCTCTGAGAGGAGGGGGTTCCCTATGATTCCATGAGACCAAAGAAGTTGGGGCATCAAAAGGGGTTCATACCATGTTTATTCTCATGGTGGTCACCCGGCTAAGTACAAGCAGCTGGTCTGGTGCTGCTCCCTACGGCTCCCCAGCTCTGGCATAATCCTCTCCAAGGGTGAGGCTCCACAGCTCCCCTCCTCCAGCTGCCACTGTCACCTAGTTCTCCCTCCAGGCTTCCCTTCTACTCTTTCCAAGCTCTTACGGCTCCCGCACAGGCGCCACTCTCTCCCCGCTCTCCCAGCACTGGGAGGAACTCTGTGCACAGGGCTCTGGTGACTTGCAGACGTCTGACCAATTATATGCAGGAACTGAGAGGAAAGAATGGGTGTTTCTTCTCCACTCCTCCCCTGTGCGGGTACTCCTGTGACTGACCAGCCCTCTGTCCCCAGTACATCCCATAGATGTGTAAATAGGCTCTTACATATATACAGTGGGTGCTATTAAGGCCAGACAGGAATCCTGGTCAGAAATTTCCATTTTCTCCACATTAGTCCCTCTAAAAACTCTTGAGGTAGGTACCTTTATTTTCCTCTTTATAGAGATGAGAAAAGTAAGGCATGGAGAGGTTAAATAACTTGCCTGAGGTCACACACCTGGTAGCTGGTAGAGCAATGGTTGGAACCCCAGCAGTCTGGTTCCAGATCAGGTATTCTAGACTGCTATGCCATAACCTTTGGGAAGTCTAAAACATTATACAAATGGAAGGGCCCTTTACCTGGGGGGTATAGTTACTTTGGTTATATTCAGGAATGGAGGGAAAGATGGACTGAATTATCCGTTCAACATTTGATTGGTGTAAGGCAAACAAATTTGTTTACCACTTGTAAGGCACTGATAGGTGTAGTAAGAGTAAAAACTTGGTTTCTGAGTTTACATTTTTGGAGATTACATAATAGGCCTTGGAGATTCTGATGGGCAAAAATGAAGGGCTAGAGGACATTCAGGCTAGAAGGACAGTATTGACAAAGATACGTGGGGTTGGGGGGACCACACAGGTGAAATGGGCATGAGTAGACAAAGACTGCAGAGAAGGGGGTCCAAAAGCACTTGAAGTGTGGGTGGTTGGGTAGTTGAGCGGGATAGGACCAGAGAAGTTGGCACTGGCCAGATCAGGAGAGCTAGGCTCTAAGCAAAGGGATGCCGGTCACTGCCTCCCAAAGGCAAAGCAGCTGGGAGAACTGAGCACACAAAAGCAGACCAGAGGGAGGCTTTTCATACTATTTCATGTTGAGCCCTGGGCTGGCCAAAACCTCTTAAAAAATAATATACTATACCAAAGAGGAATGCCTAGGAGTTGACCACATAGACACTTACCATGTTCATAAAACACTTTGGAAAGGCCTCTAGCCTATCTGCAATGCACATCCCGTAATTACTACTCTTCAATGTATGCTGAGTTACTGTAAAATTAAGTAGACATTAGCCCAGGTTTCAGGGAGCAATGTATATTGATCTGCATTTATTTATCCTCTTAACAGCTACTAAGTGTCCATAAGCCAGGTACGGTGCTAGGCTCCCAGACTAGAGATGACAGACACAATCTCTATGCAGTGGGATGACACAAAAGCAGGCCTATTCTTACTGTAAAACAGGTAAGAAATGGGGAGCGGGGCAGCTGTAGATTTCAGGGTAGACTGAATGGGAGGTAGGTGGAGAAGGATGCATAGGCTTCTTTTTAATTAGCTTATGTTTAATTCTTGGAGTTCACCTGGGGAGAAAAATATGGGGAGATATATTTCACAAGAGGGGAGACATTAATGCTACTCAGTTAATACCTCCAATGGATCTCTCTCAGTTCCCACCACCACCCCCCACTTCCCATTTCAGGCCTATGAATGACACTTCAGTCAGTATTTTTTATTCTCATTCTTGGCATCAAGTTTTGAAAAATTGCTAATCCCAGAGGTAATGAGACCTGTCATGATGTTGAACTTTAATAAGCCCACCTCCTCTCCCTAGGGGCAGGTGACCCTCCACAAATCAATGAAAGCCGAATTTACAACACTTGTATTTGCAAAGTAACATTTATAGGCAAACTCAATTTGAGAGAGAGCATACTAGTGGCTATGAACTTAAACTCACAGAACAGACTGCTTGGGTTCAAATCGTGCCTTGTGCTCACTCACTGTTTGGTTTTGGCAAATAACTTAACCTTTCTGGGCCTCAATTTCCTCACTGTGAAATCAGCTGTTTTTCCTCGTTACTTCTCACAGTAACAACATTATTACTCACTGCATGCATAGGGCAGTTGGAAGGATTAAAAGTGTCAATATATGTAAAGAGCATAGTAAAAAGAGCTTGACACATAAAATGCACAGTAAATGTCAAACAGTGATATTTGAAAAAAGATTACCACAAAAATATTCCATTTTAATACATAGGAAATAATTTCTCCATGGTTGGAAAGATTATCATTTCTAACACAGGGAAGGAAATTAGGAATATTTCCATTTATGTGTAAGTTAAGAATTTCAGCAAAGCTCTTTATAATGAGCAAATACATCAAGACGAACAATTAAACAGCATAAGAGGCTGTCTCTATAGCTAGTTTACCCAAGAAAACTTGAGGTATGTCTTGGCTCCACTGAAATGAAATCATGTAACAGTCTGAAAGTATATTTACAACCCAAACAAATGCTTTGAAGAAATGACACTGTCTGGGACTCTGGACCTTGGGTCAACCAACCAGCCAAATGACAGGGCAACAGAGATGCAGAGAATAAAAACAAAGGGAAAAATAGAGAACACATATGGCAAAGGAAGGAAATAAGGTAATGTAAATCATGAAAATAATTATAGGCTGTTCAGTGTAGGGTTAAAGATTTTATTTCAGGAGTTACTATAAAGAGCAGCATTTCAACGGGAAGAGCTTGTGTCTATGCAATCCAGTAAACCTGGATTTTGGTCCTAGCTTTGCTGCAAAGTAGCTTTGTAACCTCAGCCTTTTTGAGCCTCAGTGTGAGCCTCATCAACTAGAGATGACAAATGAGGTCTGCCTACAGACCAAAATCAGGGGACAATCAAATCAAACCATACACCTCAAACACCTTGAGAAGGGTGGAATGAAAGAAAAAGTACCACCTAGTAGCCTTACCAGAGTAGGAAAAACTGATGGTGTAACTGGATGGCTTCTTTCCAAGGGAATTTTAAGGTATCCCTCTAAAAGGAGAATGTTTGGTGAAGTTCAGAGGAAAGAATGCAAGATGGCACTTACCAGTCTATATGAATTGGAAACTGTCATTCATGTTTTTCTTTTCTGTTGGAGATTTAGTGTTTTCTTTTCTATCTTTAAGAGCCAGTATTACTGGAAGGAGCATTCCTGTCCTAGATACCCAAGGGTGTGAGCCCTCAGCCTTGTCATGCCCCAACTGTGTGAGCTTGTGGCAAGGCTTTAACTCTGCTGGCCCTCAGCTTTCTCACCTATAAAGGAGGCGGATGGACCATGTGATCTCTCAGGCCTTTTCCAACTCTAAAATTCTGAGTCCATGATTTCAGATATTAATCTTGTAACAACTAACTACCGTAAGAATTTATTATATGGTTAAATACACACACACACACACACACACACACACACACACACACACACACACACACACATATATATATATACACTTCTCAGTGGCTAAAGGGGTTGATTTTTTGTGTTATGAGAGAGGGCAGAAAAATTTTAACCAAAAGAAAAAAAAAAGTACAACAAATACTAATTATCTCCTTCTGCCTCTGTTGACTTGAGACAGAAAGTAGTACACCATGCTATGCAAGGTTATAAGATTCCTCTTAGAATTCTCCATGAGCTCTGAGGTTATAACTCATCTGCTTTGCTACACAGAAAGATCTAGAAATGAACAATGCCCACACTGTTATACTGACGAATCTGATTCTGGGATATCTATCACTCTAATGACTTTAATTAGCTTCCAAACTGATTAGTGATCAATCAAGTGTTCATTAAGGAGGAAAACCCTGGACCATTTGGTAGGTAGAGTTAACAGATGGATATGGTACATACTATTATTTTCTACTGTTATCTTTAAGTTAAAGCAGGACATTAGACATCTTCAAAATGTTAAATCCAACAATTTTTAAGTGGCAATATAAATTACAATTAGTTGCACAAGATTTTGCTACCTTAATAAAAATATTTAATGAAAAATGACTTTTATCCTAAAGAGGACAAACTGTTTTACGCCTTATTAAAGAGAAAATGTTTCTCTTTGTAATAAGAGTAGCCTTCATTTATTAATCATGTGCTCGCTAGCTCTACCTCTAGTAGTCATAAGAGGCAGTTCATAATTTAAGTCTTTGAGTCATAGACAGGGTTTACTGGTTTTATTTATGAACTCTCCACAAACATTCATGTTCAGCAAGAATTTCTTGAGCCCCCTACTATGTATCACAAATAGGCTTTTCATATTTGATTCTATTACATTCTAATACTAGAAATCCAATTATCCTATTTGATTCTGTAACATTCTAATACTAGAAATCTTATTATATTTTATTCTTTATTGATTGATATTAGTTCATTAGCTCCTAAGAGTAATTTTTCAGGATAACAATTAATAATTTGGTAATATCTGCCCATTCACAATTATCAGAGATTTCTACTGTGAAATAAATGTCATTTTTATCCTGGAAACTCTAATTTTGCAAAAAATATCTTTCTCTCTGGTCTCTCAAGTACTTCATATGCAGTAGGGTAAAGAGAGGATAGTAATGGCAGAGGATTTTTAGGGAAATCCGACTTAATACTCTACTTTCACACCAATGATTTTCTAATACTCCGGCAATATTCCAGTGCATGGAGTTCCCTGCACAAGCAATGTGGTCTCACGCATCTGTGCTCTTCTTCACGCTAATCGCTTTCTGGAACGCCTTTCCACCTCTCCTTTATTACTAAAATCAGGTGTCAGCTTCTCTAGGAAGCCCCGAGATGGCTCTCTGTTTACACAGAGATGTGGAGACCCCTGTCTAGCCTCCTGTCCAATACCACACATGGAAATATCTCACTAGTTTAGCTCTTTGAAGACAGAGCTTTATGTTTACCATCGATGCATTTCCAGGAACTACATATTTGCTGAAGGGCTCCACCAACACATTCAGTGTGTATTACCTGGATGCCACGCCCTGGGATCCTATAAACATTCAGAGTGGAGGCCACACTGCTTTCAGCTTTCCATTGACTTAGAGAAAGGGAACAGAGCGTGAGACTTGGGACAAATGCTGAATAACGGCATTCCATAAATCGTAGTGCCTTACGAATCACAACCCTTCTCCACATACTGGCTGGGAAGCCACCCTCTGAAGAAGAACAATGTCTTAAAGGAGAGTCCATTCCAGTTTTCAACAACTCTCATGGTTAAGCTCAGGAATCAGACTGCCTGGGTTCCAACCCTCATTTTTTCTTTTAGCCAGGTTCCACGGTTTCCTCACCTCTAACTGGGAATAAGAATAGTGCCTATAAGGCTGTTGTAGAGATGAATTAATATATGGCAAGCACTGGCAGTGGTCACTGGTACACAGGGAATGCTTAAAACTATTGTAATTAATAAACTATCCCACTCTTCTGTCATTATCTTTTAAGCCCACAATAGCCTCAGCTCTGCCAAACGTTCACTTGTTCATTTACATACCCAAGAGGTTGACAGCACAGGGATGGTCTTTGTTTTATGCATAAAAGAAACTGAGCTGCAAAGAGACTTGAACCTTGCTCAACAAGTCAACAGGGAAAGTCAGGGATAGAGAAGGTCCTTGTTTCAAAAAGGCTTTTTGTAGCAAGTCTTCAGAGGCACTGAAATACAGGTTTAATTTACAAAAAAAAAAAAAGAATTGGCACTGGAATGCGTATTAACCAGGGCCACACTGGACACAGTGGCAGCAGAAAAGGCAAAGGACAAGTTTCAATTAGTTGGCAACATGAAGGGGGAAAGTACATATATAATGAAAGGCAAGGAACATACTAGAATTTCAAAGTCACCTGCAATTTAAAATACTTAATTCTTCCCAGGAAAATGTTTCACATGTCCTCAACGATACATGTATGTATTAGACATTTAACTTTTAAGGTTCAGTGTATGAAATATTTAAGCTGAGGAAACATGACACTTGGAATCTTAAAGTCATAAAAGCCCTGTAACCTCTGGATTGTAGCATTAACTAAAATGGAAAGACTGTTGTCCTTTTCTTTCAATGAAATATGGTTTGGAATTTGACACACATTCTCTGTACCTCAAATCCAATACTTCTCACTCCATTAGAAAAAGAAAAGAAAAGAAAGAAGACGGTGAGAGACCTTTGTCAATCTGTAAAAGAAAGCTTTCTGAGTTTTCAAACTGCTTTTGTCTAGATGTCTGACCACTTTTGCTGCCTTTGGTCTTTATCATCTAATGCTGGTACTCCCCCGGAATCTTCCCATTCCTGATGTTCCCTTTCTCTCTAGATTTGGCTCCAGAGAGAAATTCCATGAATATGCCTTGTGCTCTTCCTAATGGTATGCCTTGGCTCACATCACTCTTTTTGCCTGGAAAGCCTGCTCCACTCTCTCTCCATTTCTTCTAATACTGAAATCCTGTCCATTTTCAGATACTGTCCTCTGAATTTTTCTCAATCCTCAGTGAGTCTCTCAAATCCTCTTTGAATCTCCAAAGCCTTCTTTCTGCCTGAGCCTCTCTGTTGGTACAAGCTGCTCTGTCTTCTGTTATAACCACCCATGAAAGGGAGTACAGTGGGTAAGCTAAGGGCACAGGCTCTGCCAGGTCTGAGACTCCCTTCTTAGCTGCGGGACCTGGGGCAAATTACTTAACCTCTCCGTGCCTCATTTGCTTCATAGGGCTGTTGGGAGAATTAAAAGGGCTAATTATGTAAAGTGCTTAGAACAGTACCTAACAGAGGTTAGCTGTTATTTCGTCCTTGTTTAGCTCTAATCTGCTAGATCGAAGGCCTCCAGAACTGGTCTGGTCTCACCTGAAGCTCCCTGGGCAGGCACTCGTGACAGAGGACCAAAGGACCATATTTGCTAATCTGAATTAAAACAAAACTTGGCTTTCCAATTCCAACCTGGGACTTTAGTTTAATCGCTTAATTTGAATCTGTGTGATATTCTCCTTAAATAAGGAGGTTAACTTGATCATTTCTAAAGGTCCATTCAGTGTTAAGATTATCAGTTTATGATAGGATTAAAATCAGATAATCATGTGAATTAGAAAATCATGTGACAAGATATGTTAAAATGGATCACTGATTTAGATACAATTGATTTCCTTCTCATCATTTTTTTTACATTTCTACTCGTTAACATTTCTGGTCTATTTAGAGATAAAAATGCAAGGAAAATACCCATAATTTATTTTCTGTATATGATTATATACAGAGATTATATAGATTATATCATATAGAGACATATTAGGGTTTGATGAATAATAGTAAAGAAAGCTAAGTACCTTCATTACCCAATAAAAACAACACTTTCTAGTTAAGATGTCTCTTATTAAAGCATTTTAGTTATTTAAAAGTCATAACACTATGTTGCAGAATGTAATAGTTTGGATAAAATACTCTTTAAGAAGAATACTTGATATGAGACAGTCTTCAGAATTTTTTTTTTTACTATACTTTCTAACACTTTTTTTCATTTCTAAGCCAAATAGTATTGTTTCTCAGTCCATATTGCTCACTTCTTCTAAAAGACTGTCTTATTTGTAGTTCACAAGCACCAACTACAACTAATTCTCAAATCTCAGAGAGAATGTGAATCCAAGCAGGAGCTGGGGAGCATTTGGCCTCAGTAACTAGCAGGGTGTCCTAAAAGACATCTACACATAAAGTTCTTACCAAACAGTTGTCCTCAGAGATCCTTACAATGGAAACTTTATTAATTCCAATCATTCTGGCAGGAAAATGAAGCCAGGTTAAATTAGCTAACATAGTCTCCAAAGACAGTCTGTGTCAATGCCAAGATTACAATTCAGAGATTGGCACGGTGTCACATGGTCCCAACACCTCTCTTTCTTTCCATCTAAGTGTCTAGTAATAAAGCCAGGGGAAAGATATATGGAAACACTTTGTCAGCCCAAGAGCTCTAAAATAGACCGCTTTTGAAAAATGTTTTCCAGGTGGCATCATGGAGAATGTGGTATTCTAAAGAGGTTTTCAATTTGAGAAGCTTCTTACATATCCTTTATGCCTTATTTCTCTGTTAGTGTTTTGTTCTGAGACCTAGACCTCTTTGTAGTCCATCTCAAAGGAATAAATTTTCATTTTCACTATGGAAATATGTATTTCAAATACTTAAAATGCCCTTTAGCTAAAATAAATACCTAACCAAAAAGTAAAATAAAATGAAGAAACTCTTTGAGGCTCAGAGAAAACTCTTCCAATATGAGGTAGCAAGTGTCTTTCAGAATGACCTTTTAACCTTGCTTCAGGCATGTTCTTCCCTACAGAAGAATGCACAGGACCCTGGTTCACAGGAGCCTCACACAGCCAGCCATGGAAGCAGTCCTCTGAGGCAGTTTTCAAGGAAAGCCTTGAAATAATAAATGGTGTCTTTCCTCCCACCGCCTCTAAAAAAATAACTAGCTTCCATGTTGTTGCAAATGGTAGGATTTGTTTTCTTCTTATGGCTGAATAATATTCCAATGTGTATATGTACCACATCTTCTTTATCCATTCATCTACTGATGGACACTTAGGTTGCTACCATTTCTTGGCTATTGTAAATAGTGTTGCGATAAACACAGGCGTGCATCTGTCTTTTTCAAACTGGGCTGCTGCATTCTTAGGGTAAATTCCTTGGAGTGGAATTCCTGGGACAAATGGTATTTCTATTTTGATCTTTTTGAGGAACCTCCATACAGCTTTCCACAATGGTTGAACTAATTTACATTCCCACCAGCAGTGTAGGAGGGTTCCCCTTTCTCCACAACCTTGTCAACATTTGTTGTTGTTTGTCTTTTGGATGGTGGCCATCCTTACTGGTGTGAGATGATATCTCACTGTGGTTTTAATTTGCATTTCTCTGATGACTTGCGATGTGGAGTATCTTTTCATGTGTCTGTTGGCCATCTGAATTTCTTCTTTGGAGAACTGTCTGTTCAGCTCCTCTGGAGCTAGAGGGTATTATGCTCAGTGAAATAAGCTATGCAGAGAAAGACAAGTACCAAATGATTTCACTCATATGTGGAGTATAAGAACAAAGAAAAACTGAAGGAACAAAACAGTAGCAGAATTACAGAACCCAAGAATGGACTAACAGTTACCAAAGGGAAAGGAACTGGGGAGGATGGGTGGGAAGGGGGGTTAAGGGTGGGGAAAAAGAAAGGGGGCATTACGATTAGCATGTATAATGTGGGGGTGGGGTGGCACAGGGAGGGCTATACAACACAGAGAAGACAAGTAGTGATTCTATAGCATCTTACTACACTGATGGACAGTGACTGTAATGGGGTTTGTGGGGGGGACTTGGTGAAGGGGGGAGCCTAGTAAACATAATGCTCTTCATGTAATTTTAGATTAACAATAACAAAATAAAAACAAACAAGCAAATAAATAAAAAGCAAGACATATTTGGAGGGGAGACATTAAAAGACATTAAAGAAAAAAAATAACTAGCTCCTTATTTTAACATTTTAAAGAGATAAGTGGTTCAAAGAGATATATAAAGTCCAGGTAGATCTGTGTACATTCAGTAACCCTGTGTTCCAAGTAACTTCTGCACAAGATGCTCAGTGGCCTCTGGGTTTGTACTAGGACAGCTTCCATTCTTTCTATACAATTTGTTAGGCAAATTGGAGCTGGAGCTCAAAAGGAAGAAAACAAAGGTGAACGGAGTCTCCAGTAACAGTAATCGCTATACATGAACACAACTGCACAGGTGGTGTTGACACATAACACTAAATGAAGGGTTATGTTTTAAAGAGTCACCCCAAATAAATATATCCTAATATTAAAGCAGAATGTGCAAAGCCACTGCAATCAATTACACATAATTAAAAATCAATTTCACATGGATTTATCATAACGTTTGCATTCCTCTTCTCTATTAGAATTTGCTTACTGAGGACGGTAAGCTCTTATTTTTAAAATGCTGAGTACAATGCTGTGACGCCTAGGCGAAGCAAGGCTTTTTTTTTACTAAAATGCAGCATAACTCGTTGAGATTTGGGTATTAGAGAGTAAGCAAGCTTAACACTTTAAATCACTGATTTAGGAAGAGCCTTTTATGGATTAACGAAGGTAAAATTTTGTTTTCAATGCTCCCTCTAAACCTTTCCGTCATCATTTTTCTGTTTTTGCCTTTGCACTTCCCACTAACCCAGTCACAGCCCTATTCACATTTACTATTGATTTGGTTTTCTTAGGGGATTTTCCTTTCTTTTTCTTTTTGTACAGAAGTAATACATACACATTATAAGGGGAAAATTATGTATATGTATATATACCTTTTAAACACGGGTGTGTAAAAACCCTCTGCAGCTACTCTAAGTATCATCCCCAATATTCACAGACACCCTGTCAGGCAGCACACCGTGCTGTCACCACCCCCCACCCAACTGATGAAGAAGGATGGTGATGACAAAGAGGAGGAAAACTACACATGCTGATTAAGGGTTTACTGTGTGCCCAGCATTGTTCTGAACATCTTATCTGTGTTAACTCAGCTTTCTTTTTTCTCTTAGTGCTCACTCCTGCCACACTATCCATTTGTTAGCTGTCTGTTTCCCCTCACTGGAATATAAATGCCTTGAGAGAAAGCACATGGTCTGTTTTCATTCACAGCTACACTCCCAGACATCTAAAAGTGCCTGGCACCACAGCAGGCATTCAAAAAATGTGTGTTTGTTGAATACATACATTCATCTTTGTAACAATGTGGGTGAGCCACATCTAACCAGTTGAGGGCCTGAATACAACACAAGGACTGGGGAGGAGGATTTGTTCTCTCTGCCCCCCAGTTTTTGAGGTGAGACAAGGTCTCCTGCTTTGAGCTTGAACTTGGGCTGGAGCTTACACCTTTGGCTCTCCTGGTTCTCAGGCCTGCAGACTCGAACTGCAACTATTTGAGCTTATTGCCTGCAGATCCTTGGACTTCTCAGCCTCTGTACCACCCGAGTCAATTCCTTATAACCAATCAATCTTCCTCTCTCTCTATGTGATATATATATATATCCTCTCTCTCTGTATATATATCCTCTCTCTCTCTATATATATATCCTTAAGCATGCAATAAACATTAGCTACTCTGACAGGCACACCCAGTTACCTGCAAATATCTCCCCTTCTATCTTGACTTAACAGAATCCCCAATTTGTAACTGGTCAGCACCGAGTTGGCCAGCTGAAGGTTGTAATTCCCAGACTTCCTTGTTGGAGTGGAATTCCCAGTCAAATGGTATTTCTATTTTTAGTGGAACCAAGTTCTAAGTTCTGGCCCATGAGGTGTATATGAAAGCATTATGAGGGACATTCATTAAGTCTCCTTAAAGATGGGGGCCTGCCTCCTTTCCTTTCTCATTCTGTTGGAGTCTCCTTTCTGCCTTTCAGGAATGCAGATGGAATGGCTGGAGCTCTAACAAGATCCTGAACTAGAAGGACAATGTTACAGTTACATTTCTCTGAACAGGGGCTAGGAGGAGCCTGATTCTTGATGCTTTATGTAACCACCATATCAGCCCTGGGCTGCCAACTCTGGACTTCCTCCATGTGAGAGACTATAACCTTTTTTCTTTATGCCGTTATTTTTTTATTAAGGTATCATTGATATATTATCTTTTGCTCAGGTTTCACATGAGTAACATTGTGGCTACTACATTCAGCCCTATTATCAAGTCCCCAGCACATACCCCATCACAGTCACTGTCCATCAGCATAGTAAGATGCTATAGAGTCACTACTTGTCTTCTCCATGCTATACAGCCTCATCCGTGCCCCTCCTGTATTATGTGTGATAATCACAATACCTCTTAATCCCCTTATCCCTCCCTTCCCACCCTCTTTCCCTTTAGTAACTGCTAGTCCCTTCTTGGGTTCAGTGAGTCTGCTGCTGTTTTGTTCCTTCAGGTTTTGCTTTGTTGTTATACTCCACAGAGGAGAGAAATCATTTGGTACTTGTCTTATTTCACTGTGCATAATGCCCTCTAGTTCCATCCACATTGTTGCAAATAGTAGGATCTGTTTTCTTCTCATGGCTGAATAATGTTCCATTGGTATATGTAACACCTCTTCTCTATCCATTCCTCTACTGATAGAAACTTAGGCTGCTTCCATGTCTTGGCTATTGTAAATAGTGCTGCGATAAACATAGGGGTGCATATATCTTTTTGAATCTGTGACCCTGTTTCTTTTGGGCAAATTCTTAGGAGTGGAATTCCTGGATTAAATGGTACCTCTATTTTTAGTTTTTGAGGAACCTCCATATTGCTTTCCACAATGGTTTAACTAATTTACATTCCTACCAACAGTGCAGGAGGGTTCCCCTTTTTCTGCATCCTCACCAGAATTTGCTGCTGCTTGTCTTTTGGATCTTGCCATCCTAACTGGTGTGAGGTGATATCTCATGGTAGTATTAATTTGCATTTCTCTGATGATTAGCAATGTGGAGCAACTTTTCATATGCCTCTTGGTCACCTGAATTTCTTCTTTGGAGAAGTGTCTGCTCATATCCTCTGCCCATTTTTTAATTGGGTTATTTGCTTTTTGGGTGTTGAGGCATGTGAGCTCTGTATATATTTTGGATGTTAATACCTAATTGGATATGTCATTTGCGAATAAATTCTCCCACACCGTAGGATGATGCCTTTTTTGTTCTACTGATGGTATCCTTTGCTGTACAGAAGGTTTTTAGTTTGATATAGTCCCATATGTTCATTTTTGTTTCCCTTGCCTGAGGAAATATGTTCATGAAAAAGTTGCTCATTTATATTCAAGAGAGTTTTGCCTATGTTTTCTTCTAAGACTTTTATGGTTTCATGACTTACATTCAGGTCTTTGATCCATTTCAAGTTTTCTTTTGAATATGGAGTTAGATAGTAATCCAGTTTCATTCTCTTACATGTAGCTGTCCAGTTTTGCCAACACCAGTTGTTGAATAGGCTGTCATTTCCCCATTGTATATCCAGGGCTTCTTTATTGTATATTAATTGGCCACATATGCTTGGGTTTATATCTGGACTCTCTATTCTTTTCCATTGATCTATGGGTCTGTTCTTGTGCCAGTACCAAATTGTCTTGATTACTATGGCTTTGTAGTAGGAGCTTGAAGTTGGAGAGCGTAATCCCCCCAGCTTTATTCTTTCTTCTAAGGATTGTTCTGGCTATTTGGGGTCTCTTGTGGTTCCATATGAATTTTAGAACTTTCTGTCCCAGTTTGTTGAAGAATGCTATTGGTATTTTGATAGGGATTGCATTGAATCTGTAGATTGCTTTAGGCAGGATGGCCATTTTGACAAAATTAATTCTTTCTACCCATGAGCATGGGATGTATTTTCATTTATTGGTGTCTTCTTTAATTTCTCTCAAGAGTGTCTTGTAGTTTTCAGGGTAAAGGTCTTTCACTTCCTTGGTTAGATTTATTCCTAGGTTTATTACTTTTGATGCAATTGTAAATAATTGGTTTCCTAATTTCTCTTTCTTCTCGTTTGTTTATGCCATTATTTTGAGTGTCTCTGTTATGCAAGGCCAAACCAATCCTAACTACTTTGGCTGGCCTTTGTGGTGGCCTAAGAATCCAAATGGATGTTCAAAACTGTTTTGAGGCCTTGTTTCTGCAAGTAAAGGCCAGGTGAAGGCAAAAATATAGAAAAGGAGATGCATGTCTTCAAAGCCTTTTCTCCCCTTCCAGGGGCACTCTGATGCCTCTCTCCCATACTCAGAAGTCCAACCTACATGCCTGATGCAAACAACCCATACTCAAAGGATCTGATAAAATTAGGTTCGTCCTAAGGTATAAATGACCATAAGGTATCTTTCTATTCTTCCTGGACTTCATATTTTATTTAAGACAAAGCCTTGTGATAGAATGTTTCTACGAATCAAAAGGCCTGTGAGGGAAATATATCTGGGTAGGAAAGGCTACACATACGGCTGCTGCACTAACGTTGGCTCTAATTTAATATAGAGCACTCCTCTTGTGTAAGGAAGTTAATGAACTTCTCAAAATGTTCACATCCAACTCCCAGGGAGTATCAAGGGCTGAAAGAAAGGGAGGGGTGAATAACTGTCTGAAAAGGCAATTAAATAGCATCTTCAACTCCTGAGGCCACATATTGTATAACTGTTAATTCAGCAGTCATTTTTTTTTTCTTCAGTTGCACAAAATTCTATGCATGATGTATTTCAGAATTATTTGATCATGATGTGTCTGTGGTTTATAAGGAACCTAAACCACCATGGTCCCAACTCCTGGCCTACTGTTTAAGTACTTTTCTTTCTTTCTGAATGTAAACTGAATGTATATAATTGGCAAAATTCATCTGAACAAAACAGATTTTGTGTATTTGAATTTAAAGTCCAGGAGTGACCAAATATCACCCTCTTTTAGATTAAAGAGTGTGTGTGTGTGTGTGTGTGTGTGTGTGTGTGTGTGTGTGTGTGTGTGTGTGTAATATGAAGGCCTCTCCCCATAGAATATGACCTCTAAGCTCGGCTGAGCATACTCTCTGGTTCAAGAAAAATATTCTTCCCAAGAGCTCCAAGTGATCTACAGATTACCTAATTACAGACTCATTGCTTACTTCCTCTATCCCTTAATTCCTCTATTGACTCTGAGTGATTAAATGACTCTGGCAGGGTCATTCAAACTCTGGTGGCCTTTTCTAAGGCCTGGTTCCTTCAGGCTTTCTGACTGATACTGCCTAGAGTTTTGGGGATCTGACACCTCCTCAGAAGGCCATTTGTTAGTGCATGACAGCTCATTTGCTTCAACTATACAAAGTCTGCTAAATGTTGAAGTGTATTTGATAGGCTGAATCCAGGAGAAATTTCACTATATGCAGTCCCTCACTGAGACAAAATCTTCATGACATTCTACCGATTTTTCCCATTTTCAGTATCAAGTTTGTCTTTGCCACTGTTGCTCTAAGTTCTACTAGTGTCAGACCATAAATCAGAAGGATCTTGTCTATGCTGCCATGATAACCAGCATATTTCATTTTTTAAGTATTAGAGATTGATTTATATTTCTAGGTAAAACAATGCACAAGTAAAGGGAATCACAAGGGAAGTGCCACTAAGTCCTCATGAGAAAACAGCTCAGTGGAAGATGACAGAGAACTTCTTCAGAAGTGTCAAAGGCATAGTGCTCGTGTAAGTTTTAAATTCTAAATCCAGGATTTCTAGAAATGGTTGATACTTTAGGTTATCAGAAATTAACAAGTCACACGCTAAAAAAATCATCTTTATCATAAAAAACTCAACTTCATTAGGTATTTTTTTTTGAGAGGGCATCTCTCATATTTATTGATCAAATGGTTGTTAACAACAATAAAATTCAGTATAGGGGGGTCAACACTCAATGTACAATCATTAATCCATCTCAAGCCTTTCATTAGGTATTTTTTATATGAATATGACCTTATAACATGAGACTTTATGTAAAGCTAAAAATTAACTGATATAGAAACTGTCAATTCAATTCATTAAGTGCAGGTGTAGTAGCAAACATGCTATATAAAAATACAACTTTATCCACATGCACAAAAAGCTTGGAAAGTGAACTTTAGATAAATATTCATTTCATAGAAGCTTAAAGCTACAGGTTCTTTTAACTAGCAAGCATCAGTGGAGCATTAAAAACAATTTAATTCACAAAATTGCATTTTACACACATGGGTTTTAGGTAATAAATGTAATTTGTAAATCAAGAAACAGTTTAATAATACTTTTCAGTTTTAATTATCAGGTTTAATTTGTCTATAAATACTCAAATAATGTTGTACAATGAAAATGCAAATATCTAGAGTTAGAACAAATTAATACTATTCATTTTTCCTGCTATTCTTTCTTATAAAATAAAAACTCATCAAATTCCTCCAAAAGGAATTTATACTTAACATGATCATTAAGTATTAAAAAAAAATTACATATAAGTCAGTCCAACTTGGAAGCTCACTGGTTTTTCTTTTTCTTTTGATACTGAAGTATCATTGATATACAGTCTTACATTGGTTTCAAATGTACAACACAGTGGTTCAACAGTTACCATTTTATTAAATCTTCACCCTCTCTCATGCGGTTACTATCAATGTACAAAGATGTTACAGAATCATTGACTATATTCTCCATGCTGTACTACAGTACCCATGACCAACTTATACTATGACTGAGAATTATTGTGCCTCTTTATTCCCCTCACCCCCACATCCCACACCTGCCCCAACCCCTTCCCTATGGTAACCACTAGTCACTTCTCAGTGTCGGTTTTTCTAATTAACAGTTTTAAGTTGTTTGATTAACAGTTTTCAGTTGTTTGATTTCTTACTGTAATATGCAGAACCAGAATAAAATTTAAATTCAGAAAAGCAACCTGTTGCCAAAAAGGAAATACAGATAACCCCCCCCAAATTTTAATCTGTTAAGTTATTAACCAAATAATTTAACTGAAATGCGGAAAAAAAGATATTAAAATACCAAAGAAAGCCACTCTAAATTGCTCAAATTCTAGAATGGCTAATTTTAGAATGACAACAATTGAAAAAACATTCTGGAATTGAATATACGTACAGGTTAAATATAATCCAACCAGTTAAAAACATGTCTTTTTGGGTCAACTTACTCTAGTTTCTTAAAATGTGCTAACTGCATATATATATATTTGTTTGACTACAGTCTCCCCAACTTGGGAGGAAGTGTCAAAAGAATGTAATAGTGTGCATGTATCTGCTTGGTTCCACTTCAACTAGAAGAGCATCCACTAATATACCCTATCTTGAAATGAGTTCTAATAAGGGCAGCATTTCTGCAAGCCAGAATTCTAAACTGAGTATTCTTGCAAAAGAAGGAGGATGTGCTTACCGTATACAGCTCGTTAAGAACCTTCATTAAATCCTCATGAAGTTGGAATGCAATCTCTTTGCTCTGTAATTAAGATAAAGAATATTTAAAAAATGTAATGGAAAAATGTTTCTAAATCATGTACATCTTAAAAAGTCCACTGACCAAAACAAAACTAGAAGAACGCATGTAAAACAACAGAAGGCTATCAGAGTCCTGACATAATAAACACCTTTGAACAAATGGCCCTTTCTAAATACTAGCTACCTGCACCAACAGTCACCATAGAGGCAAACAAATGGACAGTCTGATGACTCTCCTACTATCCAAGATGAGAGAGAATACAAGTAAGCAGGGTGAAGCACGTGCATGCTCAGAAGCTGAGTTGCAGAATGAAGTCATTCAAAGATGAATTCCAGCATCCTGTCTCCCCTCTTAGTATCATCACAAAGGAACTTGAAGTATGATTTCCAAAATGCTAATTTAGAAACCAAAAGGGGAATTAACTCTCCCTTTCTGAAATAACTAGCTGACTGGTTACAATTTTAACTTTCAAAGCAGTGAGATGTTAAGACCACGTACGGCCCACCTATTTTTTGCCCCTGCATTTATTTATTTATTTTTCATTAAGACAAAAAAGAGAGTTTATGCTTCCAGTCATTGGTAAATAACAGCATTTAAAATATTCTTCCCCAGGCTAATTCTGAGAGTTTGATAGAGGAGTACTTGAATAATTTTCTTCAGCAAAATATATAAATTATTTTAAGGGAAATTATATATCCACATTACATATTTTCTGTTTTGAGTTCATTATGTAGTCAGCTATAGGGAATGGAAAAAACGTGCAGTGTGACTTAATCTACAGATTGAGATACTAACAATATCCATTGGTTCATCTGTGTGTCTTCTTCTAGACTGTCAGGGTATACTGGGGGTATGGGCCATGCCTTTGTCAGCTGTGGCCCTGGTCCTGCACTGTGCTTGGGCTCAAGGCCAGGACTAGGGTGGGGCAAGAGAGGCACTAGGGTATGGAATTTAAGGAGATACTCATGCTCACCCTGGCCCAGGTCCTGCTTGGGCACATAGGAAGCTTTCAATAAATACTCATTAATAAATCCAAAAATGAGCTGAAACACTGTGTGTGTGTAATAGCTGAAGTAGTTACTACATTTGCTGAGAGCTGGCCACTGGTGAGGAGGCAGAAAGGAAGGGCCCACAGACAACTCTTAAGAAAATACTAGGATGCAGATGAAACAGAGTCTCTCTGCAAACACAAGGTCAGGGGGTCAGGCCACCCTCCAAAAAGGCCAAATGCAATGAAGTGAAAACCTGTGGAAGATCAAACAGTGTTGGACGATGACATCAGAGCAGTATCTAAACTTTGAGAAATTCAAATTTGCTGCCAGTCTTTGTCGCTGGGGTTTCCTGGAGTGATAAAGAGTGCTGTTACTTACCAAGTCCCGACAACTTTCAAAATCCCTAAACTGGAGTTAGAGATTTTATATTTTGCTGGGTCCCTCATATGTGAAAAGAGGGGTTATGAATCAACTCAACAGTGAAAGTCAAGTCACTAGTGAGCAAACGAAGGCAACCGAAACTCCCTTTAGTTTCCCTGTCTTGTTATTCTGACCATATCCATTACACTGCAATCTCCTGTGACTTCAGCTTGGTGTTTTTTTAATATCAGGTATCACCAAAGGATCTGGGCCACCAATTCAGAACTCTAATGGGATCAAAGGGCACCAACTAACTGCCCAGCTGCCCACATTTCAGGTAGCAAGTCCAGAAAGAAAATATTTCTTGGCTAAGACTTTAGAGCAATAACAACAAAAAAGAAACCCCGAAAGTCCAATTAGCCCCAAGCCAAGAATATTTAGAATCAGATTAAATAGTTAGGTTTGGAGTGATAAGGCTCTTGTCCAAGCTATCCTTGGTCAAATATCTTAGAACAAGTGAGAGGATTCTTCATATATTTCACAGTTTACAAGATTTCAGGTAATGAAGGAGAAAACAATCTGGCATCATAGCTCAAACTGCTCTGCCAAGCATACTCGCTTTTCTTTCTCCTTTCCCCAGAGGCCCTGAAATATAAAAAATCTGTCTGGGAGGCAGTATAGTATAATGCTTGACAGCCAGGACTCTGGAGTCCGAGGGCCTCGGTCTCAAGTCTCAATGACCTTGGGTTTCCTTGTGGCTCAGTTTTAGATCTGCAGAATGAATGGAGTCATTGGGCCTATTTTGCATGGTTTATGACAGCATTCATCAGAGTCACACAAGGCACGTCAAGCAGTCCCTAACACATAGTAGACATCCCATAAATGCTGTTAAGTACTTAATTCTTTCCCAGATATTGTTTGTAATGACAACTCTCTTGAGTGAAAAGGCCCTGTGGTATTTTTCTTTCTTTTGGTCTCTAAGGATGCTTGTTCCATTTATTTCCATGTTGGAAGTGCTTGGTAGATACTGGTTGATTTAATTTTGATGTCCCTCCCCATTGCCCTGGCCTTTAGATCCCTCCAAGTGACCCCTGATTTGGGAGGGTCCTAAAGCCCTTGGCTTTTTCTTATATCCATACTCCCTTGCCATATATGCACACTAAATTTATCTTTCTATGTTCCATTTTTGTGGAGATCCTATTCCTTGTGGTACTAGATGAATTAATCACATCATCACTTATCAAGCCAATGTGATATATACAACTCATGAAAGAGACCCCTTATGCAACCAGAATCCCATGGGAATTTTATATTTTGGGAAAAGTTGGTGGGGAGTTCCTTTCAAATATATACACCCCTGGCTATCCTCATGACACATCAAAGTATTTGCACACTTTAAATCAGTCTAAACTCTCCATGGTCTCATAAAATAACCTTGAAATTAACTGCTGTCCTCTCACCATTACTCTTTTAGTCTGCAAGCTTTGTTAAAGAACTGGACTGCTCTGAAGCAGTTGTTCATGTGAACGGAATACGCACACTCTTGTATTCACAAATAGGTGGGCTGTACACAACATCAAGGGCTAGTCTGAGTGCTGGCAGCACAGCGCCAGTACTCATGGCATGGGAGGAAGGGAAAGGATGACCCCAGGTTACCCCACCCCAACTTTAAACATGTCTACCACTTATTAGAGTAATAGTGAAAAACAACCTTCTCTTCTAAATACTACCCTAGACCCCAAAAGAAGCAATCTTAAACCAAACCATGCCCACTGTGGCACTCAGTTAATATGCTGGCACACTAAGGAACTGAAACCCTCTAAGTGGACAATATCGGGATTATCAAAAGCCCATCAAATTTAATAGGTTAAATATGCCTCCGGATTTTGTTTCATTAAAAATTTGGAAACAGTGAAAGCAGATTCTTAATGCTTGAACAAGAACTGCTGAGTAAAAAATTAATACCAGTATTAAGGAAAGCAACAAAGGGTCCCTTTGTAGAGGAAAAAATAACTTCATGAAATGATATATGTTTGAAATGAAGTGTTTTCTATGTTATTTGAGATTGGCTGGTTAAAATTAGTCCTGCATAGAGTCCCGTCAACTGCTTCAGGTATGGAGTTAGAAATAGGAACAATTTTTTCAGCCCATTAATGCAATCTATATAAGTTCAAGTAATGGTAAAAATTCTCATACACTGCAATAGGATTCTGGGATTCTGAGCCAGGGGAAAGGAAATGGTTAGAACTTCAATTCAGTAGACATTTATTAAATGTGTCCAATATGTAAGCCTAGAATTTTTTTAAAAATTTTATTTTGGTATCATTAATCTACAATTACAGGAAGGACATTATGTTTACTAGGCTCCCCCTTCACCAAGTCCCCCCTACATCCCTGTTCACAGTCACTGTCCATCAACATCTAGTAAGATGTTGTAAAATCACTACTTGTCTTCTCTGTGTTGCACAGCCCTCCCCGTGCCCCACCCCACACTATACATGCTAATCATAATGCCCCCTTTCTTTTTTTCCCTCCCTTCCCACCCGTCCTCCCCAGTCCCTTTCCCTTTGGTAACTATTAGTCCATTCTTGGGTTCTGTGCTTCTGCTGCTGTTTTGTTCCTTCAGTTTTCTTTTGTTCTTATACTCCATATATGAGTGAAATCATTTGGTACTTTTCTTTCTCCACCTGTAAGCCTAGAATTTAATACCAAGCCTATTTCTAACTGTTCATTATTGTCACTTTGATGTTCTGATACTTCAAAACAGGTCCCAAATTAACAGCCCTAAAGTTTTTAGCTTTTTCCATTATAAAAAAAATTTAATATATGGGAGACTATTGCAAAAATAGAAAACAGAAGGACAAAACAACTACTATAATTATTTGATGTATTTCTTTTAGGTTTATCTAAACATGGTTCTGAGGTATAATCATTCTATAATAATAGGGTGCCTTTTTCTACTCTGCTTTTTTCTTCAGTTATCATAAAATTTTCTACATTCTTAAATAATTTTCTGAACTATCATTACTGAATTCATAACTACCCAGTGAATGTTTATTAATCAGTCTTCCAGTATGGTTTCCAATGTTTCCACAATTTTCCATCAATCATTCAATCATTTATTTACTTATTCATTCAATTTCACCAATATGGTTTAAGCACTGAATTATATCACAAATGCTGGTCTAAAGGCATATCTTGTATTTTATGTTGTTTCCTTAAGATTGATTTCCAGACATGAAATAACTAGGGTAAAAGGACTGACATTTTTAAGGCTCTGCATACATATCAGAAGACTATTTTCTAAAAGGGTTCTAATGAATTTATATTGCTTCCAGGACAATAGTGTTTCTCACGTCATAATCTTGGATTCATTCGAGACTTGCTTCTTCTCTTTGAAAGGAAGTCACCATACTATCTATTCTGGCTGATCCATATTCTGTATGTCATCAGAATTAAAAACATAAAAATAAAGATCTAATTTTGTCCTGCCTCTGTGCAAACCCCTCAAAGAGTTCAAATTTCCAAAATCACCCATAACTTCCCCTGCCTAACTCATCTACTTCACTCCCACAAGCCTCAGACTACATCCTTCCTCCTGGTCATCAGCTGCTAACTCATAGGTCCCGCTTCCACATCCCTGTGCTTTCCCCATGCCATCCCCTCTGCCTGGACTCACCTTCCTTCTTGTGCCTAGTACAACCCTCTGTGCTACTCTGTGAAAACTTGCTTGTAACTTCATCTTGTCCCCCAAAGAGAGAATTTAGATCCTCCTTCTCTGTGATTTTATAATATAATCACTTATTGCCATTCCTAGACCATATAATTTTGTGGTTAAGAGTTCAAACTATAAAGTCAAACTGCCTATTTCAAACTATCTTGTTGCTGTGTACCTGTTAAATAATTTTACAGGACCTCAGTGTTTTCAGTGGTAAAACGGAGATGCGAAGACTCTACCTCAGAGTTTTACGGGGATGGTCCTGAGTAATAAACACTGAACACAAAACCTGGCACACTGTGAATGCTAAGCTGATATTAGCCATTATTAGTTACTCTCTTCACATTTCCATCTCTTCTCGTAAACAGAGGGTTTCCTTGAGAGCAGGGACTACTTCCAAATCATCTTTGTATTCCAGGGTCTGCTTTAGTGCCTGGCACGATGCAGGTGCTAGGTAAATGTCTGTTGAATGAACAGGCCCACAGCTGGGTAAAGGCATGGCTTCCACCTTCCAGAGTTCTCAGCCTCGCAGAGAGCCCCATGTGCCCCAAGAGCTCTCTGTGCGGAGCGCGGTAATGAGCACTGCCCTGGTGGGCCCTGGCTGGGACCGCTATCCCTGGGGGCCTGCACATAAACTCCCCAGAACCTCCCAGCAAGGAGAAAGAGAAAGGCCGAACAAAGAGCAGAATTAATGTACCCATTTGCAAGTACACCGAGCAATCAAGTGATCCAGGTGGTGGGATTAAACGACCAGTTCTGAGGGCTTCTGGCCTCTCACAGAGGTATTTTTAAAGTAAGTCTTGTGATGACCAGCCAAGGAATCCTGACCTCATACTGCTTCAGAGTCGGAGTAAGAGAAAAGTAAGAAAACTAGATTAAATATTTAATTAGAAGGTCTCAAATGATTTTAGCAACTCACAGTGAGTTTTGGATGTAAATCCTGGTTAAAAGGGTCAGGCCATACTTCTACAAAGTGTGTGTGTTTTTAGGTTTCCTGAGTTCATGTGTCTTGATAATAATAGATTCCTTTAATTCATATATACTCAGAAGACAAGAGGCAACATGCCTAACAGAGAAACTTCGGTTGGGCTTAATGGCGTAGACCACTTTCTGGACACTGTTTATAGTGTTTCTGCACATTTCCCTTCTATTTTCTACTAAATAAAATGCACAACTAAGTATCAATGCCTGGAATTGGCCTCATGATCTACTTCATTCCTGAGGAGAAAAATAATCAATATTCTTTTAGATAAAATTCCATGTAGTAAATATTGGAAAATTAGAAAGAATCTTGGATACAGGAGAAATAGAACTTCATTTTGAAACAAGACAAAATTAAATGAACTATCTAGGGCATCTCCTAGAATATTTACTAATATAACTGCCAGGCAAATGTGGCATTCAGCATCCGGGTGAGAAAGCTCTGCTGTTCCTGGGTTCAGCTTATGAGCAGTTTGAAGGTTCAAAGTCACATACACCAAAGTCACTCATAACCTCCCAGGTATAAATGGAACTTGAAGAGACAGATTAAGTAACTCAAGATTGAAATTTAAAATCCTACAGGGAATAAAGTAGATGAAACAACACTTTCATTTTCACCTTGCATTTCCTTTAACTCTTCAAGAAGCACAATTTTTCATACTAGGATTATTTCTCTACTCAAAATGATAATAAACTGGAAATGTCTTTTCAGTGTCCCTAAATGAATAATCACTTAGGCATAAACTTTCAGTAGCTGATGGAAACAAACCGATCCAATTAAAATCAGAATGTTAGAAAACTCTGGTCAGACTGTAATACAATTAACAAATATCAGGAATACAGTTCCAGACCATTTTCAGTATGCTGAACTAAACAAAAATTTATAACTCAGCTTTTTAAATAATTTTTAGTATTACCACATTATTTTCTTTAGTACATGAACCTGAGTCTACTAATTTACCAGAAAACCAAACTTTCTCTCTTGAGATAAAATGTGATTATGCAGAGATTCTAAGCTGGACTGACCCTCAGTGCAATTTTGGCCACATTGAGGGTCAGTATGGCACAGTTGGCTGGGGTTTTGAGTAGAGTCTATGCTGAAGCAAACTGGCCCACACTGTAGGAAACCTGTGACCTTAGTCTCAATAGCACTGCAGTAAGAAAAATCCAGGGACTATTTACAAAAATAAATCAATGAAGTAGCAGATTTGCTCATTTACAAGTCATCTGCTGAATTAGTAAGCAAAAGGCAGAGATTCTTTGAGATACTGATAAAAGCTCATTTGTTGACGTACTCACTCATGCACTCATTAATTCTGCCCGTTTTTATGAGTACCTTCTACATGCCTCAGATAGAAAAGTGGCCTTGGACTAATGAGACTAGTGAGAAAAGTGAAGAAAACAACTTCAGCCCAGTCTGATTTATGCTTATTCAAACAATTTAACCAAGTAAAATCTCTCTATATAACTCTTGAACCAAACCAAAATTTAATAATCAATCTTGCAGAATTTAACCTAAATCAGAAACTTCCCTTAAAGATATATATTTAGCCTAATACTAATAGCATCATCTCAGAAATACAGCTGCTTAATTATCTATAGAATTAACCATATTCAAGTAAAGGTAGCTAAAGGAATAGATAAAGAAACAAATTCCTGTGGGTTAAGTATGCTTTCACTAAAAACTAGGTTCCTTGAATACAACCAGAGAAATTTAGAAAACAGTTGTGGCTACTGGGCAAATGCACATGTGATGACAGCCTATTTGTAGGGGAGAGGGGGGAAATCCTAAAATCCTCAAGAAAGGTCAATGATCACACTATTTAAGTATCTTTTACTTCTCTTTTCCTAACCTGTAAAATGTAGATTACAATGTATATTACCCTGAGGTTCTTATGAGGGTTAAATGAGATACCCACTGTTCTCTGCTGAACACAATGCCTGGCACATACTAAACATTCCATAAATTTAAGTTCTGTCATGCTGTTATCAGCTCAACATCTTATCCTTGTTTCATCTCATGAAGTCACCTTCCAATTTTCTAAGTGCTGATTTAACAGTCTATTCATATCAACTTTCAAATCAAAGTATGTCTCAGATAGTCACTTCAACATAATTCAAGACATACTTTCTGGGATACTTAAGCATCTGAGGTACTATACCAAGGAGAATGAAGTCCATTCCGCAGAACAATGCAAAGCTACAATAAAGCAGAACTCTAATTCCAAGCTGGCCCTTGCTGAGTTCAGACTGCAGTAACTGTTAGAAAGTCTTCCTTAGGAGAAAGTGGAACTTTTCTCCACATAAATCCTACCATTTGGTATTAACTCCTGCAGACTTATAGAGCTAGTTAACATAAACCAGCTTATGGTCTTCAAATATTCGGAGACAGCTATTGTGTCCTAGCTAAGGCTTACTTTCTCTATACTAAAGAGTCCCAGTGTCTTCAACTATTTCCTATATGACAGAGTTTAAAGAAATGAGAGCAAACTCTCCTTGCCTCCCAGACAGCTGCTCACTGTCTTGCAGCTAGTGGCATTAAGGACACTTCCTTTATATGTCAAGGGGTGGAGGCTAAAATCTTGGAGGGATTAGGAGGCAACACACACTTCCCAGTGATACGAGGTCACTCACAATTGCCATTTTGTGCAGGCAGTCCAAACCCATGTGTGCAGAGTTACTGTAAGTCCAAGAATCTTGGAATCACTGTTAGATTCTTTTTCTTTTTCTAGTAGACTAAAGAGCCATAAGCTAAAGGAATAGAAGCCTTAAGAAAATCTGATTAGGACAGAACTTTTATAAAACAACAATGACCCCAAAAACATATCAGATTAATTCTTAATCTACATGGATAAGAACTTCTTGAAGACATTGTCATTATATGCATTGAACATATATTCAATGGCCATAATTCATGATAGTGCAAAAAATTACCACCCATGTTACTCATGCAAAAGCTTCTAGAAGCACCAGGTTCCCCGAGACCAATTTCCTCCATTCCAATTTATTCTTCAAAATGCTTTTAAAAAAACAAAGCTAATTACATCATAGCCTTGGATAAAAAAATCTCCCAGCTTCCTTAGTTGCTTAGATGACAATATACCAATTACTCACACAGAGAATAAAAATTACTGCATGCCCCGACTACCCCCAACCAAACCTGCCTTTGTAGGTCTCAGATGGTTGTTATCTCGCTATATAAACTTCACCATAGTACAAGCTACACTCCTAACCCCAGCCAGCTATGTAACTGATGTGAGCTTTAGGTCCAGGCAAAAAAGAAATGGCCTAATATATCTTTAAAACTCACAACTGTTGAGATTTGGGAACATGGTGCCACCAAGCACCCCACCTACCATCATCTTCCCCTAACATTATTTCCTAGATCAGAACCCCAGGCCCTTAACTTTTGCTATTTTCTCTGTATAGAAGAATGCACTTCCCCTAATTCCTCTGTAAAACTTCACCAAGTTTAAGACATTGATCCAATGCCACTTTCTCTGTGAAGCCTTTCTCCATATTCCTTAGGCAGTGTGTCTTACTCAATCCTCTGTGTCCTTGTGGTCTTAGGGAATATCTCTGTAACAGCAGTTACCAATTTGTGATTTAACTTCTTTCTCCACAGTTCACTTTCTTCTTACATTATAGGCTCCTCTAGGGTACTAACTGAGGATCTGTGTCTTACTCACTTTCATGACCTTAGAACCCAACACTGTGCCTGTTACACAATGATAATCAATAAAGGTTTGTTGAATGAATAATGAAATGGAATGTCTACCCAGTTTTAGAAAAGAAAGCTGATTTCAGTAAAGTTTCCAAAGTGGAAGTTACAGTGGATTTGTTGTGACTGTTCAGTGGAAGTATAATATCCTGACAAATAATAAAAGATGATTTTAGTAGACCCTTCCAATATCCATTTTTAGAGCTAAAGAGATGACATTTTTATGGTCATGTTTATTCAAGCCAGTGCACTAGCCAATTATTATTCTGTGCTCACTTGAAACTATCAAAGATTAAAAAGTAAAAATGGTACATGTATTTATTTACTATCAATAATTGACCATTACTGGTTTTTCTTAATCTAAATAGTTCATATATCCAGGGTCAGAATTTATTATTTTTATGTTTCCAAGTTGATCTGACAAAGTATTCAGCTAGTAAAATTTTTGCTTGTTTCTATTTATTTGCTTCTCTAATACTAAGAAAACTTTATCTCCTCCAATTGAGATTCAAAAGTTACTGAAATTAATCTGACAGTCATATTCAGTCTGCAACTACATATTCGTGAGTTGCTATATTCAAGATATCACAAGTGTTTCTTAATTCAAATATTTCTTCTATGTGCAGTATCTTCCAATACGGCATTTCTTCCACCGGCTGGAAATCTTTCACCATGTGACATTAAACATGCTCTTCAAATGTCAAGAAACCTTGGTGCAACCAGAATAATGTTCTCAGGTTCCTTAGAATGTGTTGATCTCAACTACAGATACCTCAACATATGCTAAGAATGTTTTATCTTCATCAATTCTTTTCTTAAGGCTGCCACTTCCTTCCTGGTTGAGGACAATGGGTAAGGATTCAGTGTCTACGGCTCTTTGAAAGTGGACATTATTAAGTGCTAATCTAACTGAACCTAAATAAACCTGGACGGAACAATATTTTTTTACTCCTATTTTGTGACAGCATTGGGACTCCCATAAAATATGAGGGACTGGGTGCCTTTTGATTTATTCCATGTTTGTTCATTTAATCAAGAGTTGTAAACCCTGTGATTGAAAAACAAACCAAACTGGAGTATTTCTTTTTAAAAACTTGTTTGGGAAGATGGAGGACTTAATTTGGATCAATAGTTCTCAACTTGGGCCAATTTCCCCCCCAGGGGACACATTTTTAATTGTCACAACTGGTATGATGCTGCTGGCAGTTAGCAGGTAAAAAAATCCACAGTCATCTAATTGTTGTTTTCCCATAAATAATGTACCATATTCTCTGGTTACTTTCAATATTTTCTGTCTTTATTTTTCAATGTTACTGGTTTCTTGGTTTAGATTACTTTAGATTCATCTAGTTTAGGTTTTGTTGAGCTTCTTTTTTTTTTATTTTTATTTTTATTTTTATTTTCTTTTTTGAGAGGGCATCTCTCATATTCATCGATCAAACGGTTGTCAACAACAACAAAATTCTGTATAGGGGGGTCAATGCTCAATGCACAATCATTAATCCACCTCAAGCCCAATATTCGTCAGTCTCCAATCTTCTGAAGCATAACGAACAAGTTCTTACATGGTGAACAAATTCTTAGATAGTGAATAAATTCTTACATGGTGAACAGTACAAGGGCAGTCATCACAGAAACTTTCGGTTTTGATCACGCATTATGAACTATAAACAATCAGGTCAAATATGAATATTCGTTTGATTTTTCTACTTGATTTATATGTGGATCCCACATTTCTCCCTTTATTATTATTATTATTTTTATTTTTAATAAAATGCTGAAGTGGTAGGTAGATGCAAGATAAAGGTAGAAAACATAGTTTAGTGCTGTAGGAGGGCAAATGTACATGATCAGGTGTGTGCCTATGGACTAAGTATTGATCCAAGCTAGACAAGGTCAGCAAAACATCCACAGATGCAGAAGATTTCTCTCAAAACAGGGGGGGTGAGGGTCTGAGCATCACCTATGTTGATCCCCAATTTCTCACCTGATGGCCCCCCTGCGACTGTGCCTGTTTTAGGTTGTTCCTCCCTTGAGGAATCTTACCCGTCTCTGGCTAAACAGTCATCTTCCGGGGCCATACAGGGAAATGTAAAGTTGGTAAGTGAGAGAGAAGCCATATTGTTTGAAAAGCTTAGCTTTTTACTTCTTTGCAGATTTATGCCCTGTGGCTTCTCTGCCCAGCACTTGTCTTGAGGTATCCTTACCACCTGGAGGAATTATGATACTCAGTAAATTCGATATGAGGCACGAATTCTATTTAAGGGTCGTAATTAGGAAGGAAGAAAGAAAACTACAGAGGAAGCATATGGAAGAAAACATGGGAGGATTGATTATTTCTTTGACATATCTTCTTGTAGAGTACCTTAAGCATGTATAGGTTTTAAACTACCAACTAATTTGCGCTCACATATTAACATAACAGGAATACGGTGACATAAACAAAGCAGATCTATAATTACCATCCATCTCCAGTGGAGCCAAGAAAACCATTTAGGCACCCTAGGCATTTGTGAAAATTTGTCTATGATATGATGGATATTGTCCAACTGTACTTGAACAGTCTGAGAGAAATCAGACAAATTAAAGCAGCCCATTTCTGGGATCTGTTCACATCCCATACGTTCTTTTAACCGTAGATAGTCTATAGTCATATAAGATTTTGGAGTGCTACAGCTTGCACCCCTCCCAAATCCTGGTTGAGTTCCAACAGTACAGATCCGGTCAAATTCATTATCTCACTGTATGCACATGCCAGCCTAGACATCTCCCTCCCCATTCCAATGGCAAGTCCAGGAAACGGTGGGGTGGATGCAGCCACAACCGCACCATCGGCAGATCCTTGTGGAGGCATTTTGATGATCATCCCCCGGCACAAGTCCTCCAGAGAGTGCTGATGATGGAAGCTCCTCCTCATATCGTATCTTAGTTCATTTTCTGGGTATCCAAGCTAGGCCTTCATCTTCTGCATAGAAACAAACAGACCCTTTGCCCACACTTTGACATGCCCTCTATACCACAGTGCAGAACTCATTCGAGGTCAGCACACAGGAACTGCTTTTTTTTTTTTTTAAATAAGAGAAAGGAATATTAACAGAAAAGCACACCTCCATAGCTGATCATCTGATACCCTTTAAGAGATCAACATTGAGGATATTTAAAGCATGCATTGATCTTTAATTTACCAATAGTTTTAACCTATCAAGGAGTATTCCCCCTTTTCATTCTTTCTTTCTTTTTACTTTTTTTTTTTAAATCTTTAATCTACACTTACATGAAGAATACTATGTTTACTATGCTCTCCCCTATATCAGGTCCCCCCTAAAAACCACATTACGGTTACTGTCCATCAGCTTAGCAAAATGTTGTAGAATCACTACTTGTCCTCTCTGTGTTGTGCAGCCCAACCTCCCTTCTCCCTCCCCCCCATGCATGCTAATCTTAATACCCCCCTTCTTCTTCCCTCCCCTTATCCCTCCCTGCCCACCCATCCTCCCCAGTTCCTTTCCCTTTGGTACCTGTTAGTCCATTTTTGGGTTCTGTAATTCCGCTGCTGTTTTGTTCCTTCAGTTTTTCCTTTGTTCTTATACTCCCCAGATGAGTGAAATCATTTGGTATTTCTCTTTCTCCGCTTGGCTTATTTCACTGAGCATAATACTCTCCAGCTCCATCCATGTTGCTGCAAATGGTTGGATTTTTCCACTTCTTATGGCTGCATAGTATTCCATTGTGTATATGTACCACATCTTCTTGATCCATTCATCTACCGATGGACATTTAGATGGCTTCCAATTCTTGGCTATTGTAAATAGTGCTGCGATAAACATAGGGGTGCATCTGTCTTTCTCAAACTTGATTGCTGCGTTCTTAGGGTAAATTCCTAGGAGTGGAATTCCTGGGTCAAATGGTAGGTCTGTTTTGAGCATTTTGATGAACCTCCATACTGCTTTCCACAATGGCTGAACGAATTTACATTCCCACCAGCAGTGTAGGAGGGTTCCCCTTTCTCCACAGCCTCGCCAACATTTGTTGTTGTTTGTCTTTTGGATGGCAGCTATCCTTACTGGTGTGAGGTGATACCTCATTGTAGTTTTAATTTGCATTTCTCTGATAATTAGCGATGTGGAGCATCTTTTCATGTGTCTGTTGGCCATCTGTATTTCTTTCTTAGAGAACTGTCTGTTCAGTTCCTCTGCCCATTTTTTAATTGGGTTATTTGTTTTTTGTTTGTTGAGGCGTGTGAGCTCTTTATATATTCTGGACGTCAAGCCTTTATCGGATCTGTCATTTTCAATTATATTCTCCCATACTGTAGGGTTCCTTTTTGTTCTATTGATGGTGTCTTTCGCTGTACAGAAGCTTTTCAGCTTAATGTAGTCCCACTTGCTCATTTTTGCTGTTGTTTTCCTTGCCCGGGGAGATATGTTCAAGAAGAGGTCACTCATGTTTATGTCTAAGAGGTTTTTGCCTATGTTTTTTTCCAAGAGTTTAATGGTTTCATGACTTACATTCAGGTCTTTGATCCATTTTGTGTTTACCTTTGTATATGGGGTGAGCCGATGGTCCAGTTTCATTGTCCTACACGTAGCTGTCCAGTTTTGCCAGCACCATCTGTTGAAGAGACTGTCATTTTGCCATTGTATGTCCATGGCTCCTTTATCAAATATTAATTGACCATATATGTTTGGGTTAATTTCTGGGGTCTCTAATCTGTTCCACTGGTCTGTGGCTCTGTTCTTGTGCCAGTACCAGATTGTCTTTATTACTATGGCTTTGTAGTACAGCTTGAAGTTGGGGAGTGAGATCCCCCCTACTTTATTCTTCTTTTTCAGGATTGCTTTGGCTATTCGGGGTCTTTGGTGTTTCCATATGAATTTTTGAATTATTTGTTCCAATTCATTGAAGAATGTTGCTGGTAATTTGAGAGGGATTGCATCAAATCTGTATATTGCTTTGGGCAGGATGGCCATTTTGACGATATTAATTCTTCCTAGCCATGAGCATGGGATGAGTTTCCATTTGTTAGTGTCCCCTTTAATTTCTCTTAAGAGTGACTTGTAGTTTTCAGAGTATAAGTCTTTCACTTCTTTGGTTAGGTTTATTCCTAGGTATTTTATTCTTTTTGATGCAATGGTGAATGGAATTGTTTTCCTGATTTCTCTTTCTATTGATTCGTTGTTAGTGTATAGGAAAGCTACAGATTTCTGTGTGTTGATTTTGTATCCTGCAACTTTGCTGTATTCTGATATCAGTTCTAGTAGTTTTGGAGTGGAGTCTTTAGGGTTTTTTATGTACAGTATCACATCATCTGCAAATAGTGACAGTTTAACTTCTTCTTTACCAATCTGGATTCCTTGTATTTCTTTGTTTTGTCTGATTGCCGTGCTAGAACCTCCAGTACTATGTTAAATAACAGTGGGGAGAGTGGGCATCCCTGTCTGGTTCCCGATCTCAGAGGAAATGCTTTCAGCTTCTCGCTGTTCAGTATAATGCTGGCTGTGGGTTTATCATATATGGCCTTTATTATGTTGAGGTACTTGCCCTCTATTCCCATTTTGCTGAGAGTTTTTATCATGAATGGATGTTGAATTTTGTCAAATGCTTTTTCAGCATCTATGGAGATGATCATGTGGTTTTTGTCTTTCTTTTTGTTGATGTGGTGGATGATGTTGATGGATTTTCGAATGTTGTACCATCCTTGCATTCCTGGGATGAATCCCACTTGGTCATGGTGTATGATCCTTTTGATACACTGTTGAATTCTGTTTGCTAATATTGTATTGAGTATTTTTGCATCTACATTCATCAGGGAAATTGGTCTGTACTTTTCTTTTTTGGTCGGGTCTTTGCCTGGTTTTGGTATTAGGGTGACGTTGGCTTCATAGAATGAGTTTGGGAGTATTCCCTCTTCTTCTATTTTGTGGAACACTTTAAGGAGAATGGGTATTATGTCTTCTCTGTGTGTCTGATAAAATTCCGAGGTAAATCCGTCCAGCCCCGGGGTTTTGTTCTTGGGTAGTTTTTTGATTACTGTTTCAATTTCTTTGCTTGTAATTGGTTTGTTTAACTTTTGTGTTTCTTCCTTGGTCAGTCTTGGGAGGTTGTATTTTTCTAGGAAGTTGTCCATTTCTTCTAGGTTTTCCAGCTTGTTGGCATATAGGTTTTCATAGTAGTCTTTAATAATTCTTTGTATTTCTGTGGAGTCTGTCGTGATTTTTCCATTCTCATTTCGGATTATGTTGATTTGTGTTGACTCTCTTTTTCTCTTAATAAGTTGGGCTAGAGGCTTATCTATTTTGTTTGTTTTCTCAAAGAACCAGCTCTTGGTTTCGATGATTTTTGCTATTGTTTTATTCTTCTCAATTTTGTTTATTTCTTCTCTGATCTTTATTATGTCCCTCCTTCTGCTGACTTTAGGCCTCATTTGTTCTTGTTTTTCCAGGTTCGATAATTGTGATGTTAGACTATTCATTTGGGATTGTTCTTCCTTCTTCAAGTGTGCCTGGATTGCTATATACTTTCCTCTTACGACTGCTTTCGCTGCGTTCCACAGAAGTTGGGGCTTTGTGTTGTTGTTGTCATTTGTTTCTATATATTCCTTGATCTCTATTTTGATTTGTTCATTGATCCATTGATTATTTAGTAGCATGTTGTTAAGCCTCCATGTGTTTGTGAGCCTTTTTTTTTCTTTGTAGAATTTATTTCTACTTTTATACCTTTGTGGTCTGAAAAACTGGTTGGCAGAATTTCAATATTTTGGAGTTTACTGAGGCTCCTTTTGTGAGCTAGTATGTGGTCTATTCTGGAGAATGTTCCATGTGCACTTGAGAAGAATGTATATCCTGTTGCTTTTGGATGTAGAGTTCTATAGATGTCTATTAGGCCCATGTGTTCTAGTGTGTTGTTTAGTGCCTGTGTGTCCTTACTTATTTTCTGCCCAGTGGATCTATCCTTTGGGGTGAATGGTGTGTTGAAGTCTCCTAAAATGAATGCATTGCAGTCTATTTCCCCCTGTAGTTCTGTTAGTATTTGCTTCACATACGCTGGTGCTCCTGTATTGGGTGCATATATATTTAGAGTGGTTATATCCTCTTGTTGGACTGAGCCCTTTATCATTATGTAGTGTCCTTCTCTATCTCTTGTTACTTTCTTTGTTTTGAAGTCTATTTTGTCTGATATTAGTACTGCAACCCCTGCTTTCTTCTCACTGTTGTTTGCCTGAGATATGTACTTATTGCCATTGCAGGCTTTAGATTCGTGGTTACCAATGGTTCAAGGTTAGCTTCTTTAGTATCTTACTGCCTAACGTAGCTCGCTTATTGAGCTGTTATATACACTGTCTGGAGATTCTTTTCTCTCCCTTCTTATTCCTCCTCCTCCATTCTTCATATGTTGTGTTTTGTTCTGTGCTCTTTTTAGGAGTGCTACCATCTAGAGCAGTCCCTGTAGGATGCCCTGTAGAGGTGGTTTGTGGGAAGCAAATTCCCTCAGCTTTTGCTTGTCTGGGAATTGTTTAATCCTGCCATCATATTTAAATGATAGTCGTGCTGGATACAGTATCCTTGGTTCAAGGCCCTTCTGTTTCATTGCATTAAGTATATCATGTCATTCTCTTCTGGCCTGTAGGGTTTCTGTCGAGAAGTCTGGTGTTAGCCTGATGGGTTTTCCTTTATAGGCGACCTTTTTCTCTCTAGCTGCCTTTAAAACTCTTTCCTTGTCCTTGATCCTTGCCATTTTAATTACTATGTGTCTTGGTGTTGTCCTCTTTGGATCCTTTCTGTTGGGGGTTCTGTGTAATTCCATGGTCTGTTCGATTATTTCCTCCCCCAGTTTGGGGAAGTTTTCAGCAATTATTTCTTCAAAGTGACTTTCTATCCCTTTTCCTCTTTCTTCTTCTTCTGGTACTCCTATAATACGAATATTATTCCTTTTGGATTGGTCACATAGTTCTCTTAGTGTTGTTTCATTCCTGGAGATCCTTTAATCTCTCTCTATGTCAGCTTCTATACGTTCCTGTTCTCTGGCTTCTATCCTTCAATGGCCTCTTGCATCTTATCCGTTCTGCTTATAAATCCTTCCAGGGATTGTTTCACTTCTGTGATCTCCTTCCTGACATCTGTGATCTCCCTCCAGACTTCATCCCATTGCTCTTGCATTTTTCTCTGCATCTCATCCCATTGCTCTTGCATTTTTCTCTGCATCTCTGTCAGCATGTTCATGATTTTTATTTTGAATTATTTTTCAGGAGGACTGGTTAGGTCTGTCTCCTCAGGTGTTGTCTCTGTGACCTTTGTCTGCCTGTAGTTTTGCCTTTTCATGGTGATAGTTTGCAGAGCTGGTACGAGTGACCACTGGAAGAGCTTCCCTTCTTGTTGGTTTGTGGCCTTCCTCTCCTGGGAGAGTAGCGACCTCTAGTGGCTTATGCTTGTCAGCTGTGTGCAGACAGGGCTTCTGCTACCTGCCCGTTTGCTATGGAGTTTATCTCCGCTGTTGCTGTTGGCGTGGCCTTGCTTACTGTATTTTCTAAAATTTCCATTTGGTTATTTATATCTTCTATTTCTCTGCTGAAATTTTTTCCATCTATTACTTTCAAGAGTGTTTGCCCTTATTTCTTGGAATATTGTTATCATGGTTGGCTTGAAATTCTTTGCTAAATAATTCCATTTGTGTCATGCAGAACTGTTGCCTGTTGATACCCTGTTCTCACATGAGTTGAGGGTTTCCAGGTTCTTCGTATGCTGAGTAATTTTGGATTGTATTCTGGATATTTTGAATATTATGTTATGAGATTCTGGGTCTTGTTTAATCCAAATATAGAATGTTGATTTTTTCATTTTGTCAAGAAATCAACTTGGTTGATTCAGGATGCAAATGGTGACCAGCCTTCCATGGGTTGTGGTTTCAATGTCAGTTTTGTTTGTAACACCTTTGTAGCACTACCTGGATCTGTCGTGCATATGTAACATCTAGTGGCTGGTCTGGAACCCAGGCAGTGATCTAATCCCCTTAGCCCAGTTCTCAAAGTCTTTGGCAGTTATACTGCTTAAAATTAGACATGTGCAGCTCGGGGTGAGCTCAGGAGTTTGTAAGAAACTTTACAGGATTGTTTTTTCAATCTTCATACTCTCTGTAATCTCCCTCATACTTTCTGCTTCCTTTGGACACTCCTTTTTAGTCCTCCAAAAAGAAAGCTGGGGATTTCATTACTCTTCCTTGCCACAGACTTCCCATGACTGATATCCCCTCTGATGTCTTTCTCTTGGGAAGCAGACTGAACCTAACAATGCTGCTTAAATTCAACCCTGTTATCTTGCTGAAATGCCTTGAAATTTGTTTTGTGATAAATACTCATTATTTATTCATTTAATATTTACTGAGCATCTACTATGTGTCAGTCTCTCTTTCAGTGAACAATAGAAGGTTCCTTTCCTCTGAGAGGAGACAGGAAGTGAACAGAAGTTAAGTGAATATATGATATTTCAGAACGGGATAAGTACTACAGAGAAAAATAAAATTAGGGAAAGGACATAGCGGTACAGACTTTCATGCAGAGTGAGGCAGAAGCCCAGAGAGTGAACAAAGCAGTAACTGGATCCACCTGAAGTTAGAAGGCTGTTCTAGTTTTTCCCGTTTATATATTTGACTTACCATTTCAAAGACAAGTTGGGAGATAAGGCAACTGGAACCCATGTGCAAGCTGCCATCTTCCTCAGAAGTTCCCTGATTTCATGTCTTTTCATTTTAATCACCCTAATACTGCATATTCTAAGCATAGTTCTCAAGTGCATGTGGAGAATAAGGTGATTCTCTATTAATAAACAGTATCTGAGGCTGAATTAGTGACTGGTTATAGTTCCCCACCTCTTTACAGTAAAAACTGGTATATATTGGGCCAAGTTTTTTTAAGGTTTAAGTTTACAATAAATAGTTGTTTTCTTGTGTGCCTTATTCACTATGTTCCCTGTATAAAAATCAGAAATTATACATAAGCAAACAGAAGAAAATAAAAGTAACTTAGATACCTATTTAGAATTATTTTGTTCTATACACTTCCAGAATTTTTTAAACATAAATAAGTTTCAAGTGCTTTTTAACAACCGTTCTCAATGTGATTATGAGTTCAATTACTAACGTGTGAGTCTCAGTACTCCTATCATGCTGTGTAACAAAATGTCCAACGTAGCTGACATCAGATTTTTAAAATTTATACCACTTTCCAATGAGAGATAAAATATTACCTGCTTCATGTCCCCTTTGAAAGTCTTTAATAAAGTTTTTGAGCTCATGTTGAATACTCTCATCGAGTAACTACATTTATAGCCAGATCCATCACACGTCTTACTGTCACTAAGCAATAAATGCAATGATAAATACAATAGGCCAAGCACCAACTGCTATTTACTAAGCACTTACTATGCGCCTGCTGTACTGATAAGCAATTTATATACACATTTAAAAATACTTTCTAAAATATTTCAGAAAATCATATCATTGTGGAAATGATAGTTTGGTTTTATTTTTAGAAAACTGAGCTACCTATAGGGTTAAGAGAACCAGCTAGTAATGTTAGCTTGAACTATTCTCACTTATTTATCTAGGGTCCATCAATAATTAAGCTGTACCTTGAGGCCACCAGCATACCACTTAATTCTTCTGCTATACTGCACTGAAATTGCTTTGAAAAAGTTCCTCTTGTTATATTATTTAGTACTGCTGCATTAGCATACTAAATCACACTGGTAGCTCTCTGCTAATAAAATAGTTTATTTTATTGGGGATAGATTACTCAGTGGTAAATCATAGCCATGACCATTTAAACTCCAAAAGAGTAAAAGGTAAAAATTTCACCCAAAGCATGAAATTCTAATGCTACCCTTTGATCTAATAATTCTACTTCAAGGAAGTACAGCATAAGAAAAATAAATGTCACAGATGTATAAAAGATTTAATGCTCATTAAAAGGAAAATAACATGGCCACACAGATAGTGAAACACTATGCAGGCAGAAGTATCCCGTTGTAAAAGATTACTTCTAGATATGGAAACGCTAACAGTATTTCACATGAAAACAGCAGGCTCCTAAGCTATATACATTGGGATCTCAATGTTGTAAAATATATAATGTTTGTATACTTCACATATACATGCATATATATATATATACGTATATATATATACGTATGAAAACTGAAAAGATAGAGCCCAAAATATTAAGAGTAGGTAGCATTAATATGGGCAATTATTTCCATTTTTATATTTTTTAATGTTTTCTAAATTTGCACAATGAATATATATTTTTATTCTAAAAAGAAATATTCAGATTGGTAGCTTTCAGATTTTTTTAAACATATGGACCTTTTCCTAAAAAACAAGGTTAGAGCCTTAGAGATCTGTAGTGGACTGGTATCTTTAATTAACTTATATTAAACCATCTGTTTAAATATTAACTTACTTTAGATGGGCTAAGTAAACAACATTTTTACCCCTGTGAAATGTCTTTGTTTTCTTTAACACTGGGGTATTTAAACAGAATATGATTGGCTTTGATCAAAAATTTTTAAAAAGCACACAAATTCCCAAATCTTACTGGTAATCTCTCCTTCCTTTCAGATTAAGCCACACAATCAACAATATCAAAATGGGTTAACTGAATTCCTGTCAGTTTGAATCTCAGGACCTATGGTATTTGTGGCAAAATCAGGTAATTCTCAATGGCTTGGGGCCTGTCTCTGCTGCTTGAATCCCTGCCCATAACTTGGGTGACTGACAGATTTTGCTGTGTCATCCAGAACTCTAGTTCTTCAGGATTTTCATAAAAAAATGAATAAGGCCAGGAACCACAGTGTCCCATTTTCAGAAGTCTCTGACCTATGCACTGAGTCACAGCTCCACTTCCTACTGAATAACTCCAACAAAGTGATGGTAACTATGAACTCTCTGAGACTTACGGGCAAAGACAAAATGCATACAAGCCAGCCTGGTTCTGCATTTTATATTTCTGAGTCTTCTGTTTCCTCATCCCTAAATGCAGATTCTATACTGTTTATTGGGCAGCTGTAAGGAAGAGTGAGCTCATGTGTGAAAAATATAGAGCAGAGTGCTTGGTGCACAGTTAATATTCAGTTAAGTGGTAGCATACAGAGGTCATCATTACTGGTGAAGGAACAAAATTAATTATACTTGTACAGCACATATTTAGGCAAACTAAGGAAGGATAGAAACATTAATAATTTGAAACAATCCATGGCGAAACGATCAAGATAATTTAAAACACCCAGAGATGATTTAACATATCCAAATGTTACCATTTTATGGTACTTCCTCTAAACTACGTGCTTTTATTAGCATTCTTAAAATTGGGAAATAAAATCATGTGATAAGGGGCTTAAATACAGTCATCATCACAAACTGGCTGTGGTCTTTCCTGCATTTGTGACTGCTGGCATTAATTACATTTTTATGCATAGTGTATGAGCTGCACGTTTTTTGGCTGTAGCACCACACCGGATGTGGAACACTCTCTTTCAGCACGAATAATAGAAAGAAGGCAGCAAAAAGATCTCACCACTCTGGGAGGGAAGGCTGGGGAACAGGGCAAGAGGCACCTCACCACCCCCTCATTCTTTGGGAAAGAAGTGAAGTTTGATAATGAAGCAAACCCATGTGTGCTATGATTCTCCAATTTCTGGCTGTCTCCTAAAATGGCAAAGCAGAACTTGAGAGTTAAGAGCACAGCCCTACTCTGTTCCTGTTTACACCGTCCGTATCTAACCACGGGCCTGGAATTCAATACCTCTTACGGTTGAATGAATGAAGAAATCAATGAAGCCTCAAAGCTAAGACTCTTCATAAGAAATAGATGGAGGGGACCTGAGAGTCACAGGGGGGTTGGCCGACACATGTATTCACCAGCTTAGTCCTTGATTTCCCATGAATTGTTGAGGTGTGAGGACCTGAATTTTAACTCAGCTCCAAGCACGGATACTGTGAGGGCATTTTGAGCCCACTTACAAATATGGTTCGGAATTTCACAATGTGATGATATATAAATAATGTGACGATCTGGGTGTGTTTATCACAGCTGTGCCACACATTTTCCTTAGAATGAGGACACATTTGGAATAATGTCTACTATAATCTCATATTACATAATTATTACAGGCACATGGAATAAGTACTTATATAGATAATGATAAAGATAATAGCTAGTTAGGACTTACTAAATCCAGAGACTGGGCTAAGTGGCTTTCCATGTATAATTCATGATCTTCCAGACAATTATCCGAGATAGGTTACTGTATCTATTTTATAAATGCAGAAACTGAGGTTTAAGAGGTTTACAAATATTCCCAAGTTCAGTGGCAAAGCCAAGATTCATACCCAAAATATCTGATTTCAGAGCTTAAAAGATGAATCACAATATTATTCTGACCAATAGGCTTCATTTACAGCTCTAAAGGCCTAAATCTGAAATAAGCAAAATTTGAGTAATTGGGTTCTGTTGTTTTGTTTTTAAAAATCTCTTTTTTCTACCTGCTGAAAACTTTGTCAAGCACAGACAACTATTTGTATTACCTGGTTCTGATGAGATTAAAATTTAAGCCTGAAGCTGTTCCCTATACCTATGCATGGAATTAGGTATTCCTATAAGTAGCTTGCTAAAAAACGCTCCTAAAATGACCTGCTCCAAAGTCTCTATTTGACAGAACAGTCTCTCTATCACTAACTGAGGTGAATACGATAGAGCTGTTTAAGAGACTGAAACTGTGAAGCACCCAGCATCTATCTAGTTCTCCAGATAGATGTAGGGATAGTTTTGAAAAATAAGGACATCTCAAAATCGTCTCCGAAGAACGACAAGCATCATGCTCACTGAAGATTCCACAGCAGTTCTAGAGATCACTCCAGACTGGATCTGAAGATTTCTTTCTGTTCTTATAGAAAATACGCTTCTGGAACCATAACAACAGAAGAACCGGAGAAGAAAAAGGCAGGGTGTTGGGGAAAAAAGGAAAAATGTCTAGTGTTGCTTTTTAATCTAAAGGGACCCCTGGACTTGATAAATATGTGTCTGACCTCCTGTTCTTTCAGATAACAAATGTGTCCTCGTGGGCTGGCCTGGCTCCTCAATAAGCTCCTGTCTCTCCCTTTTGCCTTCTGCCTCTCTTGTCCTTTCTTTTCCCAGCAATAATATACCTGGCAAGGTGGGCTATGTAGTCTGCTGGGTTTGCTTGAGGGAGGTGGGACTGGGCACCTGTGGTCGTCCTGATTGTTAAGTCTCCAGCTGGGCAGCAGTGGTTTGGTGTGAGAATACCACTCATGCTACTAAATGCCAGAGTAACCAGGAGTTCACTGCAAAAAGGCACTTTCCAGGAATTATAATTCTTGAGTCCCAGAAAATCTAGGTAAGAAGTCCTTCTAGGTAGCAAGCAAGCAGGCACTGTATTTACTATAGATTCCCCAGACCCTGTTGACAGAGTCAAGAACTTATTCCCCCAACTACTGGGAATGTTGGCTGTTGAAACTAACAGCTGACCCTTCTCTGGGCGTTACCCTCTGGAATTAGCCTCCACCAAAGGCAGCAGCCTCACCCCAAGATTACTCAGCCCCTCCCCAAAGGCAGCTCCAATCCAAAGACAAATCAAAGGGGAGGCCTCCTGGCCTAGGCAGAAGACAACTTCAAAGGGTCACCCCAGCTCCAGAGCCCCAGAGGCTCGGCTTCTTCCTCGGCGCAGCCCAGCCTTCCCCACTCCCTCAGAGAGTGGAGAGCACTCCTTCGAATCTGGAATCGTCTCCCAAGATCACAAAGCAAGTAAGCAGAAGAGCTGGGATTCAAATTCTAATCCATTTGACTCTCAGCCCTGTTTCTAGCAACTTTATCAAACCCTTGACTTGGATTTACAAAATACAAATCCTTACATCTTAGCAAAACATACAAAGTCCCTTTTTATTATGACTGTCCTTTCCAGGTCAGAGCACTCACTCCCACACAGCGCAGGTCCAGTCACAACAAACTCTTTGCTTTCCCTTCCCCCCCAAAGAGTTCACTGTGCTTGTCTGCTGGCTGGCTGCCCCCTTCTCCTACAGGTCTCACTTCAAGTGGCCCCTCCCTGTGAAGAATTTCCTGACCCCTCAGGTAAGGTTAGGATCTCCAGCCTTCAAGCTTCCATAGTGGGCTGTATGGCCCTTTAACATTAATTACTGTAATGAATTCCTGCAGGCAGGGACATGTCTTTTAACACTGCTTTCCCAGCCAGGCATTTTAAAGATGTTTTGTTGAAAGGATAAATGAACAAACTCAACTAAGGTGCTGATCTGAGGCCCCGGCTGAATAGCTGCTTGAATCCCCATAACTGGGAAGCATCATATAGTGCCATCCAAATTTGGATAAACTATGACATCCTTGAACAGGATTAGTTTTTCTTCATCTATGTTGCCTTCCCAAGACCTAACACCATTTCCTGCTCATGGGAGATGCTCAAAAAAAAAAAACCCTAAACCCAACGACGAGGTCTTGGTGCAAAGGCTGATGTGAGAAAATTATTTTCTTTTCATGGCTCAGACTCAACTATTTTTTAAGACAGAAAGGATATTTCTCTATTTTTTCTCTTCTTAATATGCTCTTATTCCAAATTTTGAGAATTTCTCCTTTATTTCTAATGTTTCTTTTCCCATTTAATGGAGCAAAAGACAACTTAGAGTTTGCCAAGTTCCATTTCTAGGCCAGAAATCAAATCTAATGTGGACACATCAAATAGAACTAAGGAGCTTTCCAGCTGGCCTGATTAATACTACATCTTTGCTTTAAGGGGTCCCTTTAAACATAAATATGCCATTAATCTACAAGGTGGTTCCCCCCCCCCCCACTTTCTGAAACCAATAATTACTTACTGAACAGAGGTACAGACACAGGCAACAAATGCCACAATTACAAAGCTGGGATGGGGTGGAGAACCCTTGTCCTACAAACATAAAAACCGAAAGCCAGTCTTATTGGGCAAGTAGCTTCATTCTCTACACAGGAAATGGTCCAATTTTGTTATTGTTTTGCAGCAAAATGTCCAAACAACAAAAAAATTGCTGAGAGTTGGCTGAGACTACTAACAATGATAAGAAGCCTTAAAAGCCCACTTCCTATTTTTTTAATAGATTTGGGAGGGAGGTAGCTCCTGGCATGTCAGGGGCTGCATTTTCTGTGCCCCACGGAATATTTTTCATGTCTCTCTCTCATAGCCTCCACTGCCCGTCTGGTGCGAGTATGAAAATACTGTGGTGACATTCTCCCAAGAGAGCAGCACATGTAGCCATCTTGGTCATGAGTCCAAAACACAGAATGTAAGGCTACTCCCCTCTGGTCTGGTTTTTCGTAACTGCAGGCAGTCTGTTCTTAAGGACAGAAGTGCAATTTGTGGCACTTCTCATTTCAGAATTCTGCTCACACGTTGTTCAGGTCACAGAGTCAGTGCTTCACAACTCTGTAAGTACGCCTGCTCAGCTTTAACTTTTTGTTCTGTGTCTTTAAATTATATGTTCACTTATTTATTTATTACCTAATATCTACTGAGTACAGTTACGACCCTTCTCAGGCCTGGACATAGGCAGAGTGGTCCCAGGAAAGCACTGCAGCAGGACTGGCGGTCGGTACCTTTTTGAACATCCTGGTGGAATCCTCACTGATCTGCATGAACCGCATAATGACGTTGTTCAGATAGATGTCACTCAGGGTCGCATGGTCTCTGCTTTCCCTCCTCACTTGGTTCAGGAGCAAATACCAGCAGTTCACCGGAGACAACAAGTTCTGGTCTTTCCTAAGAAGTGAGGAAAGGCAGAATTACCATCAATTTCAACACTGCCCCTACACAGCTCAGAGACGTCGCCAAGGCAAACGAGGAGCCAGATGGGTATCCCTGCTGTTCTCTCTGCTCTGGGCATTGCTCATAGTGGGACACTCAGCTGCCAGCACGACAGCCTTCCAGGCTGTGATGGCACTGAGCCAGCAGTTCCCTAGGCTTGGAGGGAAAAACCTGGATTGAACGTTCCAGGCCAAACCCACACTCCTGACAAAGGCCAGGAGACCCTAACATACTCAGGAGGCCTTCAGCTTTAAACAAGCCATTGAAGAAAGTACTGCATGTTTATATAAAAATCTACTGACTACTGTCTCACAGAGCCTGCGGTTTGCCACTGCACACAAAGTCTGCTTTGAATGCCCAGTCTGCTGTTGGAAAACACTTGGCAAGGTGTACTTTCCATGAAACATAAATTTGAGGATTAGTTATTAATCCCCTGATATATAACCTCCAGCCTCCAAACAGTGTTCCTGGGAATCAGAACTTTGTAGCATTGTCTCAAGGTTTGTGAATAGGACCAAGAGGTACACTGGCTTATGGGCTTATGCCTTGCTGCACGTCCTGTTTAAGCCCATTAAACTCCTTCAGATTTATAAGTACTTTGTTTTATTCCAGATAATAAAGCTAAAAGTGAGTATAATCCACAAAAGAAGACTTGTAAAAAAATCTTTAAAGAAAAACTCCATGCTCAAAAAAAATAAGCACAATGTTTTTTTGTTCTTTTACTTTAAAAATCTAACTATAAAATGGCAAAATGGGGCACTGGTATATCCTAACTCAGGGACACTGTGCCTTTTTATGAAACATGTTATCCTCTTATTCATGATCACTTATGAGTCTGAATATTTATTAAATTAGGAAAGAAATCAATTTAAGTTCGTTCTTTCTGCCCTTAAGTCGTCAGATTCAGGATTTAATACCCTATGAAGTCAAAACCCTCTCTAGAAGAAAGTGGGTAGACTTATGATGGAAGTGGGAATGGGTGTAGGAGAAGAAACCCCTGCCTTGGGGTCCTGGCACTTGTACCCTTGGACAAGCCTCCCATTCTCCCCACTGGCACACTAAGAGTTACATCCCCCACCCAGAGAATGCCATTTTTTCCCTCCAAGTCATCAGAAAACAGGCAGTGGTTCTACAGCAGACAATGAGAGCCTTTCTGACATTTTCTATCCACTCAACCCAAAATTTAACATATATTTTGTAAAGAGGAGAAGGAATGTTGAGTATATACCCCAATACCAGCTGTCAGTCACATCAAGGACTTTGTCACGTTTCTCATTTAATGGTCCTAAGAATCTCATTTTACAAGTTAGGAAATAGAGGCTCAGAAAGGTTAAGTAATCTGACCAAAGTCACACAGTAGAGCCAGTATTCAAACCAGGTCTGTCTGACTCTTCAATGAAGACCATCTTTGATTTTTTCCCCCAAGTCCTTTCTGTAGACTTATTATCCATCTATCTTCAGTTCCTATTCAATAATAAATTTACTCTAGTCAAAGAAAATTCCAAGCTGCTTACATTTTGATAAAAACAAATGAACAAACCAGGAGAAAGAGTGAGTACTGATCGACTAAGGTACATGGGCCCCTGTATGTTTTCAGTTCACAATAGATTGCCAGTATAGAAGAAGACATTAAAAAATATTTATTGAATGGATGAATGGGCTCTCTTCTTATCTGCAATCACTTTTAAAAATGGATCATCAGGTGTGCATGTAGTACTGATTCCAATCTCTGTCAAGTACTTTCGGTATCTGTTCACCCTGGGAACCATCACTAAGATTTATTTCTGTGCTAGACCAATACTAGAGGTTAAAGTCACCAGAAAGAAAAAAGGTATTTTGTACCCAGAATAGTTCTGCGTTTGCCTCTGTAAAGGTAACAAGGGCTAGTCCTACCCTACTTTTTATGCAGGATCCAAGACCATGGGAGGGTATAAAATGACCATGTAAAGCCAACAACGGTGGGTTTTTCTGCAGCCCCAACTGAGCAGACAGGACTCCTTGCTGACACCCTGTGCAGGCAGACAGGTGGTTTTCTGTTTTATCATTCACCGAGCAGAGTTCCGCTCGCCCTGATTGCACGCAGGGATGCAGTGCAACAGGACTGGTGATGGGGAAGCCTCACCTTCTGTCCCCACGTGGGACTCAGGGGTGGATACAACTGCCACTTAGGTTCACAGTTACCTCTTGCTTTTTTAAGACTTGAAACTTTTCCTTACTTTCCTATGAGTTCAGTTATGCAATTAAAATGATATCTATTATATTTTAATGAGCATTTCTCAAGTTTTTGTAGCAGAAATACTTTTTAGACTATCTAACCCACTGTATTTCCAGAATTGAAAGACTGTGCTATCTCTAACATCTCCTAAACAAGTTTCTTTCTTTCAACCGGCAGGGTTGCTAGTTTATGCCATTGGTCTGCCTCCCTCGGTCCTATCTTCCTCTAGTCCACAGGGCTATTGATGGTCTTTGCCATATTTTAAATGGCAGGTCTGAGCTGTTCATCCTTCTACTTAAACCTCTCAAAAGGCTTCCTATTGCCTCAGAAGTCCAAGCTGCCTGGTATGATGCACAGCACTCCATCAACTGATACAATTTATACCAGTAGCCACACACCTCAGCACCTGACTACCCACTCCCACCCGACCACTTTCTGTTGCAAAACTGCCTACACTCCTTCTTCTGGTCCCATATGTGTGACGTTCTCCTTGCCTGGAACATCCTGCACTTGTTCCCTTAACTGGCCAACTAGTCCTTTGGGTCGTCACTTACGTATCACTTCTTCAGACCTTTCTCTGACCCCCCCTTCCCCACCTCCATTATAGAATGGATTTCCTTCACGTCGGTCATTAGCTCCCTGCACTTAGCCCCTGTAGCACTTGTTCATCCTACTGGAGTTGTCTGCCTACATGTCTCTCTGTCTCTAGGGTCTAAATTTTAAAGTAAATTTAATTACCAGAAAAACCTGCAAGTATTTTTTTAAATGAGTTAAATATAATTAATTCAAGGTTTAATTACACTTGATTATAAGTATTTTACCAAAGACCTTTGTTTTAGGTCAGTCTCAATTGTAATAACAACGAGCATGACAGGATCAGGGACTAAACTTAAGCACTGTTATTGCTCATATGCATATAATATCACTACAGAAATCCTGAGGTCTTCACTGGAAGAAGCAACGACCCTGTTGTTATCAATGTGCCCACTCAGTATCTACCTGTGATAGATATCAACCCTGGTTTTCTGTAATCAAGAAATTTATAAACATACACTCTTTCTTCTTGTATATATAGTTGCCCACAACTATATATTCACTAGAAAGAGAAAAACACTGAGAATACTAGTTTAGAATGGGATAAATTGATGTTCGTAAATTGTAAGTACAGAGGGTTGCTTTTATCTATAGGAATATGCCAATCAATAGCTTATACAAAAATTGAAAATTCTAAAACCGATAAGCCTGGCAAAAAGGTAGGATATCACCTTAGAAAAGTGAATATGAGTCAAGTGTCTCTTACTTGTACTGCTGATGATCCTTCGTGCTTCTTGTCTTCGCCATGAACCTTTCTGCTAACTTCTCTAGGTTCCGAGAATACTCCGTCTCAATTTCGGCTTTTTTCCGGAAGAAATCTTGCAGGTCCTGGAGAAGCTGAACTCGCATCTCCGTTTGCTGCTCTAGGCATTTTTGCTGTTCTACCAGTTGAGCTCGAATTTCTAAGGAGAGAGGAGAATCCATTTGAGGATTTCACAAAAATTAATGAGGTATGTTGGTATGGGCAAGATAAAAGTAATGAATCCTCTTGTACAGTTAGCTCTGTATTGGACCTTCATGGGATACTGTGCCCAGATTGGTGCTTTAATATGGTATCTGCTGACCCTTTAAAAGAATGAGACAAGCCTCAGGGAAGAATGCAATAAATTAGAGTTGAAACATGGGTTACATTTGCAATGCCACAAACATGCGTTGAGTCATGAGGGGGAAAAAAGATTAAAGCCTTTCTTTCAGATAACAGTTCAAAACATGTGATATCTTTGGGTAGTTGAGAACATTGTAGTTTTATTCAATAGCATTTTACCTTCACTAGCCCTTTAGTATTTGAATGGCAAAAAAGTGAGCATCTTTTTCTTCCAGACTTCTAGAGCACCACACATTTGCCGGTTGGCACATACAGACACTGACATCTGGTAATTTTTATTTAGTTCACAAATGTCTAGTTTGTAAAACACATAGCCTCAAGGTTTACAGGGATGCCATGCCTAAAAATAATTTCTTTCTATATCCAAATAATCCATTCATAACCAGCAATCCTCAGATTCCACTTGACCATTCTTTTTACAACATCAAGGGCTCTTCACTTGGTGGTCACTTTTTACACATTATTTAACAATAACAGCTTCCTCCACACACGTAATCCTGAAAAGAATCCTTTGACAACGTTAATACATTAGGAATGTGAAGGTTAGTCATTTAGTGATTTAGCAAAAACACAGAAGCAAAAGAGTGTCATGCAAACTTCTCTGTAAGTGGCTGTAACAATGAAATGTGTTCTTTTTTAAAATGAGATACAAGTAACTAATAATGCACTGACTTGTTTTTCTTCTTAGACCTTGAGCTAGCCTCCAAAACCAAGATTATTCATACTGGAAAACTTTGTTACTTCACCTTTCCCCTTGTCAGTGCATATTCCGTAAAAGTGATGGCTGAATCTAACTCAGTGGAGTTGATAGAAAATCAATGTCCAAATAACACCTCCTCGATTTCTATTCTTCTTCAATAGAGAAAGACTAAGTGACAATACATGCATGCGTGCACACACACATGCGCACATACACACATACGACCATGTTTAATTGAGTTCATTAACACCCAGGGTGGTCAATTTCTGAATGGGGAGTCTCAGGAAATTTGCTCCAATTAATAATAGGTAATAATAAAAAAATATTATTCTACACCCTACTGAGGTAGGTTATTAGTATTATCTGCATTTTACAAAGAAGAAACTGAGGCTTAAGGAGATTCAGTATTTCAAGGACTTTAGGTAGTAAGTGGCAATCTCAGGTCTGTCTGTCAGATTAATCCAAGATTTCTGCCCACCTTCTATCCATGCAACATGTTTTGAGCTTCTGTTTTGTGCCAAGCCTATATCCTGACAAAGATACAGTAACTATGAAACAAGGTCTCTGCCCTCAATAAGGTCATGTTCCAAGCAACACTGGGGGAAAATAGGCAAGCATTTCTCTAGATTGTGGGATCCTATTATTAATCTCATAGAAGTGTGGGGAACACTAGAATGAAGACACTATTATAGGCTTTTAACTACCACAAACAGCATCTGGTTTTTAGTCAATCAAACTAAGTGTTTTTCAGTACATATTATAATCAGCATGCCTGCCTGGCTCTTTCCCCAGCAAATACAGAACTATTTTTATTTCATAAAGAAAAAAAAATCAAGGGTGTGGGTATTTCATTCAGGAATCCCAGTAAGTCTTTTAAGATTTAGTAATTTTAGCACATCTTGCAGTGCCAGGAGAAAATAAATCAACTGCTTTTGGCTGTCAACTGATTTTCTCTGTTTTTTGAGTTTTGGGTTTTTTTTTAAGGTGCCTTGGTGCCAAATAACATAAAAAAGTGGCTGAGATTACACCTCATCAGAAATACACAAAAATTCTAAGGGCTTTCTTCATTAGTCTCATTTGTAGATGTTCTATGGCTTACTTCCTTCAGGGTCTGAAATTGAGAAGTAGGGAGTTTTGAGCAGGAGGACTGTTTTTAAAATAGTTAAAACCTCATTCTCATTTTGCAGGGAGTAATTGCTACTTCAGTTATCTGTAATTTTGTAATCAAAATAGAACACTGGTAGAGTTTTCAATTGGGAAAATGTGGAGGGACAGAACCTAGAGTATCATGAGAAAATAAAATATGGTCTAAAAACTAGAGGAGAATTTATCCAATTAACTCTTTAATTTAGGAACATTTAGGACAAATAAGGGAAAAAATCCCACGAAGATCTAAAGAAAAAAAAGTCAGTATAAAAACATTACCATAAGAAATGTCTTATTAGGAAGAGAAAACCTTTGGATTCTTTATATTACACCAGAGCCACAAGGCAGCACGATGTTACAGAGGGTCACCTCCCTGCACATATGATGTGGTTTTATTATATTAATATGACCTCACTAGATTTGAGCTAACCTCATGTGGCACCAAAGAATTTAAAGATTTTTAAATAAATGAGGATATGAGGACAATAAGTGGTTGGTTATATATATTTAGGTCCACAGCTCAGAACAGATCAAAGAAGCCCAAGTGCACTGGGCCGCACACTCCATCAGTCCCTGTGATGGGACCAAAGGTGACTACATGCTGTAGCACCACGTCATTGCAGGTACTGCAGAATCATTAGGCTGGGACTTGTGAAAGCATCACATTAAGGAGTGATTTCTAGAAAAACTGTGAGTCTTATTTCTGTAGAAGGGACTGTAGTTTCTCTGCCACCTATAGATTCTTTAAAGACACTCTTTCAGGACCCTTTCTCTTAGCTTTCTTGTATTAGTATTGATCTGGATCATTTTTTCAGCCACAAGCTTCACTTTAATATACCTGACCAAGCTGTTACAGAGCTCCTGTCTTATGCTAAGCAGGCTCGTAGGCACTGGAGTTCCAAAGACTTGAAAGACACAACTCCTTCTGATAGAAGACAAATCCTAAATTGATACTATCAATATGCTGTACTTGGAGCTATAAAACAAAAATGCACCAGGACACTGTGGAAAGAGGAACTGACCCAGACCATGGAAGAGCTTGGAAGACAAAATGCCTCATAGGACAAGTAGGACACGCAGCTGTAACCTCCAAGAAAGTGGAAACACACCTGTAGAACAGGAGGAAATCTTTGCAAATCATGTATTTAGTAAGAAACTTGTATCTAGAACATATAAAAGAACTCTTACAACTTAATAAAAACACAAATAACCCAATTTAAAAAATGGGCAAAGGATCTCAATAGACATTTCTCCGAAGAACATAGACAAAGGCCAATAGCACATGAGAAGTGGCTCAAAATCATTAACTATGAGGAGAATGCAAATCAAAAGTATAAGGAGCTATCACTTCTTAGCACCTAGGATGGCTCTAATAAAAAAACATAATAACAAATGGTGCCTGGATTGGAGAAATTATAATCCCCATACATTGCTGGTAGGTACAGCCACTCTGGAAAACCATCTGGCAGTTCCTCAAAAGGTGAAACGTTGAGTTAATATAGACTTAGCAAATCCATTCCAAGGTATATATCCAGAGAAATGAAAATATATTTTCACACAAAAACTTACATACAAATATTTACAATAGCATTATCCATAAGAGCTGAAAAGTGGAAATAACCTAAATGTCTAACAACTACTGAACAGATAAACAAAATGTGGTATAGCCATACAAAGGAGTATTATTCAGCCATAAAAAGGAATGAAGTACTGATTCATGCCACAACATGGATGAAGCTTGAATATTCCAGCTTAGTGAATGAAACTGTCACTAGTGGACATTGTGATTACATTAATGGGAGATGTCCACAGTAGACTAAGCCACAGAAACAGAAAGTTGATTAGCAGTTGGCTAGAGTTTGGGAAAATGGGAGGTTGACTGCCAAGAGACGCAGGGTTTCTTTTGGGAGTGATGAAAATGTTCTAAAAGTGATGGTAGTGACAGTTGCAAAGCTGAACACACTGACAGTGAATCATACACTGTGAATGGATGAGTTGAATGATACGTTATCTCACTACAGCGGTTAAATAAAAAATATACTGCTGTATCAAAATTCCATGTTCGTTGTTGAGACATTGCTGAGAATGATAATTATAACAAAAATAACTCCTCATTCTTGTACTTTAAGTACTCCAGGCCTACTATTTTTCTAGTAGTTTATCAAATTAAACAACATATGAATAAAACACTTTAACAATTATGTCTTCATAAAATGGCTCTTGCTTCAGTATTTTTACTTCATCCAGAGTTTATCTATGACCCAGAAGAGTAAATTCATTTACTGGCCAGTGTTATTTGTATATTAATTGTTACAATTTCTAATGGTATAGAAAAGATTTATTTAATAAGAACATTTGGAGGGTGCTTATCACCACTACTCCCAAACAACTGCATAAAACAGTCCAACCTCTTTTTAAGCAGAAAAATAACATCTCTGAGGAGTCACCATTCAAATCTAGGCTTGGACCTACTAAAAAAGAAATATGGCCCTTTTCACAGGGCTAAAATTTACTGGTTTTAAAAAGTGGTTATTCTTTCATTTCTGTTCTATTAGTGAATTATCATAGAATGAACTGACACCAATAATCCCATAAGAATAATACTTCTAAACAACTCAAATAATTTAAAAAATTTTGAAATAGTTCCTCTAAGCTATAATCAACAAGTATGTTGACTAATACTTACAAGTAAAATGGAATTCCTAGGAAAGGAAGAAATGGAGGCATTTCTTGCTATTGCTGTGATATAAAGGGAAGTTCTAATTCGTGTGAGACCACAGACTGATGCAGATTTCATGGAAAGACTGAGTCCAGACTGAGCTGTTTCTCTAATACATTACTGAATAACTAGGACTAGGATATAAAACTGATAGATTGGATGTGACACATGATCATCTAGCAAATAAAAACAGTAACATCTCTAATGAATCACAAACTGTCTCATTACTTCATAGTTTTGTTTGGTCAGATTTGCTTTACAGTATTAAAAAAGTATATATACTGTTAAGGTTTATCAGTACCTTTACACAGAGGACATAAGGAATTTTCCCAAAAGACAGATGAGAGCTGCTGGAAAGTCTTTAAGAACCCAATGAGACTCTAACTGGTTCCACCAATTGTTCACATGCTCATTACTCATGGAATATTTGCACAACCTTGCAGTTGCCAATTAGCTAAACACCTTTCATGAAATATGTTCTCTGGCTAGATTTTGGAGCAAGTAAAAGCCATAGAAATGAACTTTGATTTTTTTCTTCTTTTTTTTTGGTGAAAAGAATGAATAAACAAAGGCCACTTGTTTATTTCACCAGACATCTGAACCCATGACTTATACTTATCTTCCACTCTGCACAAAAATTGGGTAACAGCAGTGTGGACCCAGGTTGGAATGAAGTGTCATCTACCACAAGTCATGTGACATGGGGCAAGTCACTTAACTTCGCAAATTTCATTCTGTAAAGTAACAGTCCAACCTCTCACAAAACTGTGGTGAGAATTAAATGAGAAGATATAAATGAAAAGCCTGCTGCAATCTGTAAGCCGCTATGAAACAGATGGAGAGGATATTATTACTAGTATTACCAGACATTCATTAGAAAAATATTTATTGAATATTTCCCGTGCCAAACTCCTTACTAGTGAGTATAAATAACAGACTGGAAGTCATGAGTCCCATCTTCACTGAGAAGACAATGCAAACAGGGAGAATCAGTGACCTCAGGGTCCGTGATGTAAGAATGCCAAGGAGCAACAGGAGGTGTGGAGGGAAAGCATCTATGGGTGGGCAAAGGGGCAAGCACCGAGGAGGTGGTCCGGTCCTGTGGTTGACCTGGCAGTTTGTTGGCATACACAAGGGGGAAGGGTATACCAGACTGCAGGAATACCACATATACATGGAGAATGAGGGAGAGAATAAAAAGCTACACCAATTGCCTATCTGCTGCTAAAACCTAACGTGGATGGGCAGCAATCCAATCATGGGCTAGGTCAGCAAGGACCCCAGGTGGCAGGCTAAGGAGTAAGATTATAGATTTTAGGCCTTTTTCCTAAACTGATTTGATGATAAGAACCACCAGGGTACTTACTGAAAATATTATGCCTAATTTCGTTGGCCAGAAATTTTTACTTTGTTAGTCTGGCAGGATCTGGAATGGGAGATTTTAATTAAGCACCCAGCTGAGTCTTTTCACTGGGCAACTTAAAGGATTACCAGTGAGGAGGAATTGAACAATTCTGAACAAGGAAGATATATAACCAAATTCACCTTCCAGAATAAAATTAAATACATGAAATGCTAAGCATCCTATACCTCATGATATAAAAGTTCCCTTTGTAACTGCAGGGTTCCCCCTTTGAATTATGAATTACAGAGCAAAACAAACCAGCAATAAAAACCCTCACAAGAATGAATGGTATCTCAGTCAATTAATATATGATAAAGGAGCCATGGATATACAATGGGGAAATGACAGCCTCTTCAACAACTGGTGTTGGCAAAACTGGACAGCTACATGCAAAAGAATGAAACTGGATTACTGTCTAACCCCATACACAAAAGTAAACTCAAAATGGATCAAAGACCCAAATGTAAGTCATGAAACCATAAAACTCTTAGAAGAAAACATAGGTAAAAATCTCTTGACTATAAACATGAGCAACTTTTTCCTGAACGCATCTCCTCGGGCAAGGGAAACAAAATAAAAAATGAACAAATGGGACTACATCATGCTAAAAAGCTTCTGTATAGCAAAGGACACCATCAGCAGAACAAAACGGTATCCTAGAGTACGGGAGAATACATTTGTAAATGACATATCCAACAAGGGATTAACTTCCAAAATATATAAAGAACTCACACACTTCAATACCCAAAAAGTAAATAACCCAATTAAAAAATGGGTGTAGGACATGAACAGATTGTTCTCCAAAGAAGAAATTCAGATGGCCAACAGGCACATGAAAAGATGCTCCACATCACTAATTACCAGGGAAATGCAAATTAAAACCACAATGAGATATCACCTCACAGCAGTTAGGATGGCCAACATCCAAAAGACAAACAACAACAAATATTGGCGAGGATGCGGAGAAAGGGGAATCCTCCTACACTGCTGGTGGGAATGTAAAGTAGTTCAACCATTCTGGAAAGCAATATGGAAGTTCCTCAAAAAACTAAAAATAGAAACACCACTTGACCTGGGAACTCCACTCCTAGGAATTTACCCTAAGAATGCAGAAACCCAGTTTGAAAAAGACATATACACCCTATGTTTACTGCAGCACTATTTACAAGAGCCAAGAAATGGAAACAACCTAGGTGTCCATCAGTAGATGAATGGATAAAGATGATGTACATATACACAATGGAATATTATTCAGCCATAAGAAGAAAACAAATCCTACCATTTGCAACAACATGGATGGAGCTAGATGGTATTATGCTCAGTGAAATAAGCCAGGAGGAAAAAGACAAGAATCAAATGACTTTAGTCATCTGTGGAGTATAAGAACAAAGAAAAAAAACTGAAGGAACAAAACTAAAGGAAGGGTTTGGGGAGGATGGGCAGGAAGGGAGGGATAAGGAGAAAAAGGGGCATTACAATTTGCACACATAATGTAGTCGGGTGAGGAAGGCATGGGGAAAGCAGTATAACAGAGAAGACAAGTAGCGATTCTATAACAGCTTACTGCACTGATGGACAGTGACTGTAATGGGGTATGTGGTGGTGACTTGATAATGGGGGGAGTCTAGTAACCATAATGCTGCTTGTGTAATTGTATATTAATGAAACCAAAATAACAACAACAAAAAATAGAAACAAATGAAATATAAAACAAAACATAGAGTTCATCAATAAAACTGAAAACATTTGGTTCTTTGGAAATGTCAATATAATAGACAAAGTTTTTGCAAGTGTGATGAAGGACAGAGAAGACTAATACACAAAATAAAAGAGAAACTGGTCTGGTTGAACTGGAAGATTGGTCCTCCCAGGATAGATGCCCAATGAATATATATACTGAAGGAAGAGGGTGTGCAGGCCTCATGGATAGCTCTCCAGCAGCCACTCCCTTCTCCCCTTTCAGGAAAGCAGGCACTGCCTCCCATAAAAAGAGCTGAAAATGGCAGGTTCTCACTTTCTCAGGATACCTTGCAGCTACAGTTGTCACATGACCAATTCTGGCCAGTGAAGGAAGGAGAGTGCCAAAAGCCCTGTCACTGACGGTCCCACCTGTGGGGGATGCTAACAGAACTCCACAGAGTTTGAAGCTATTACCTTAATTAGTGGTCTCCATTATAAAGTTTCTGGGCAATGGCACACCTAAAAAATGAGGATGGATTTGAGCCCATACTCTTAACCCAAACACTACCCAATCCAAAATGGGAAATAGCACCCATATTCTCCACCTGCCCCCAAGTTCACACAAGAGTCAGCAGCATGTGTAAGGCTAAAGCCTAGGTGTATCAGCTATAAGTTCTCTTCAGTGGCTAGTAAGAGAAACTGGACATAATACACACAAACAAAAAAAAACAAAAAAAACCCCACAATGGAATGTTATTCAGCCTTAAGAAGAGAACAATCCTACCATTTGCAGCAACATAGATGGGGCTAGAGGGTATTATGCTCAGTGAAATAAGCCAGGCGGAGAAGGACAAGTACCAAAGGAATTCCCTCATTTGTGAAGTGTAACAACAAAGCAAAACTGAAGGAACAAAACAGCAGCAGACTCCCCTACTCGAAGAAGGGACTAGTGGTTACCAAAGGGGAGGGGTTAGGGAGGGTGGGTGGGGAGGGAGAGAGGGAGAAGGGAACTGTGGGATATCATGATTGGTGCACATGATGTGTGTGGGGTCACGGGGAAGACAGTGTAGCTCAGAGAACACAAATAGTGACTCTGTGGCATTTTACTACACTGATGGACAGTGACTGCAATGGGGTTGGGAGGGGGCTTAATAAGGGTGAATGTAATAATCACCTTGTTTTTCTTGTGTACCCTTCATAAGAGTGTATGTATATCAATGATACCTTAATAAAAAAAAATTAATGGTATCCATATTTTCCCCTGCCTAAGCTTGTTGTTTTAATTAGTTATGAATCTCATTTCTGTTTTCCAGTGTGGAACTAATTAGTATTTCCATTTGATTTGTTATCAGGGAGTAGACGATGACAACCACATTGTGGAGAAACCTCTAGAACTGTGCTGCCAATGTACCTATTAGTCACACTGAGCCTTTGAAAAGTGGCCAGTCTGAATTGAGATGTGTTGTCAGTGTAAAATACATGCAAGATTCAAAATCTTAGCATGAAAAGAAGAATGTAAAATGTCCCATTGATAACTTTTTAATGTTGGTATTAAAAGCTTTAGACATTTATATAAAAGATATTATTAAAATTAACTTCATTTGTTCATCTGCTTTACTTTTTTAAATGATATTTAAAATACCTAAAATTACCCAAAATACCTACAGGCTCACCTCTAGGACAATGTTCCTCCAGGATATTAGTGAATTAGCAAGCACATTTCTCTCAAGTGGAATCTGGAATATGGAACTCTGTCACAAAAGGTCTTTGAGTTTAGCAGGCTTGATCAGAAGACACAATTTATGCACAAGGCAAATATGGGTTAGAATATAGAGTATCAAGGCACCGGTACCAGTCAGAAGTTTGACCTTGGAGGAATAACTGTGTCTACGTAACTCATGTTTCCTCAGCTGCAAAATGGTTACTAATCATAAATGCCCTATCCCCTTTCCAAAGGCAGTGGAAGGCTTCAATGAAATATGATACAAAGAGTTTCTCATCATGGAAAGCAATACATTCGCCAATTATCACAAAACATGGAATTCAAACACAAAAAATGTTCTCGACTGGACAACGGTGACTACACCTTCTAAAGAACTTTGAGAAAAGGGACGATCACAGGCCAAAGGGGATCATCAGTGATAACTCTAGAGGGGGTGGGCCCTGCCCTGCCTTTAAAGGATATGTAGGATTTAGAAGGCTGTGCAACTTTTGGTGAATGGAAAAACAGTTCCTTAAATTAAACCCAACATAGAATTTTGGTATCTTGGCCCAAAAGAGTTAGGTTCCAGGGAAGGAACTTTAGGGTGGCTGGACCAAACGTAACCTTCCAAGTTACTGCCTCACAGAAAATATAACTCCTTAAAGTCTTTCTCTACTTTTCAAATTAGAGTATCACTAACAATTTAAACAAACTAAATAGCATAGACATATTAAATCAGTTTGATTCCATTCTAAGCTCAAAACCATGGCCTTATCCTAGAATTCTAGAGATGATAAGCATTATTTGGGGTGAGTAGATTTATGACACAACCTTTTGGAATAAAAAAAGGTAAGAAACTGCTCTCTCAGCACAGTTAATACTCACTGTTTCAGATATGAAAGTCAACTTCGCAATATTTCTGATACATAAAAGAGGCTGTATCCATCTTTCTGAGTTTTCATTGTAATATCTTCACTTGAAATGACATTAGCCTTGGTATTATTTTAGAATAAAAGCTTACTACAGAAGCATAAGTTTTCATAGTTTTTCAGAGATATTATATTTTGGCCTTGATAACATTTTCAGGTAAAGTATAGAAAACAAATTTGCACTTTTTTTTTTTTAGATGCGAGCTAGCCTGGATAAAAAGCAATATATCAAGGTGATCCATTTTTGCAGTTTAAGTACAATGTAGAGAAGGCCAGTTTAACGAAGTACAAATCTGAAGGGCTCACTACAGTGCTTTTATTTAGAATGCACAAGAGACAGGATTTCATTAACTTCAGCATAATTAAGCAAGGACATTTAGGACCACATTAGTAGACTGAGTTTTACTACCAGACAAAGACAGTGTGTGGAAATCACTGATCCGTAGAGAGCAAAGATGTAGATTTTAGAATGGCTCTGTTACTGACCTTTTAAAGGTACAAGGCATTCTCTAAACATTGACTTTCCTGATATAATTCAACATGAGGTCTCATGGAGAAAATAAAAAAGCTTACCCATGTTTTTCTCTTCGTAAGTTTCAAAAATGAGTAACTTCTGAAGTAGTTTCAATCTTTTGTACTGAATTAATGGTGAATTGAGGCTTTTTCAAATTAAGGCTACTTTCCTTATTGCAGTAATTACAATTTTAAAGTGCCTACAAGAACACAGTTTATTTAACATCCCAAGCAATTTACCATTAACAACTAACAGGAGAATATTTATTGGGTTCCTACTATGTTCCCGATCCCGTGATAAGTACTTGATATAGCTTAGCTCATTTAATTCTTACAACAATCTATTTACATAGTGCCTCCATTACACAGATGAGGAAATCAAAGTGGAGAAAGATTATTTTGTCCAAAGTCACACAATCAATAAGTACACAGGCATATGTCAGAGATACTGAGCGTTTGGTTCCAGACCACTGCAATAAAGCAAATGTCCCACTAAAGTGAACAAGAAAAGTGAGTCAAATTAATTTTTTGGTTTCCCAGGGTACACAGAAGTTATTTTATACTATACTGTAGCCTAATTCAGCATACAATAGCATTATGTCCAAAAAATGTACATACCTGAATTTAAAAATATTCTATTACTAAATAATGCTAGCCATCACCTGAGCTTTTAGCAAGTTGTAATCACTGATCATAGATTACTGTAACAAATTGCATGATAATAATGAAAAAATTTCAAATATTTAAAGAATTTCCAAACCGTGACACAGATACATGAAGTGAACAAATGCTGCTGGGAAAATGATGCCAACTGACTTGCTCCATGCAGGGTTGCCAGAAATTTGCAAAGAAAAAAAAATGCAGTATCTGCAAAGCGCAATAAGGAGAAGCATGCTTATACTAAAGGCTGGACCCCAATCACCTTTGTCTGGCTTCAAAGTTTATGATACAAAATTATAAGGTTCAACAACTACAGGCAACATGTAAGTAAGCAAGCCAATGTGATGTACCACTGGCCTTCTAGTCAATTTGCTATAATGTATAAATATACTGTTTTTAACTATTAATGTAGCAAATAAAAGTTTAAATGCTAAGTGTTTATTTAGCATCATTTAGAAAACCATAATTGCATTTCTATCATTTACTTGAAGTAAGAAGCTGTAAGAATCCCCTGCCAAAGAAAATACAAATATTTTATAAAAAGTGGCTAAGTGGCTACTCATTCTCTAGCATTTTCTGAATGTCATGGCTTTATCAGATATTGTATCTTTAGTTCAACAGCTTTTGTTTTAAATTATTGTACTACTGCTATTACGTTATATTTACTGTAAAGCTTCAGACTATAAAGATTATAAATCCTTTAAATACAAATATCATGTCTCTGAATTTCCATATAACATATAATAGATGCTCGATAACTATCAATGATGAAAGTTTGCTTCAGTAAAGATAGTAAGTTATCAAAATGCTTAGTTATGCACTGATGAACTTAGGACCCAAATTTTGGTAATTCATAAAATGGTTTATCTTCCCCCTCTCCCTACAACCCACTGGCCTATTACTACCTCTTCTTTCTCTGCTCAGTGTGGCCCTTCGGGTATCCAGCCCTTCAAGGATTCTCCCATTAACAATGTCCTCTTGGTCAATAGTAGAAAAGAACTCCAGCTGAACCCAGTGACTATCATAATGCTGTACACATCTCGCAGTTAAAGGTATATTTTACATGTCTACTCTACCTTATGAGAATAACTTAATCTAGGAAAAACTGGTAAAGCCTACTTACCATTTTTTAGACCTCTGTTAGAGACTTTCATTAGATTGCTGTTGGCAACTTTAGATCTTATTTTGATTTAACTACAGTTCAATAAACAAGAGCTCCAATAAGCTCTGGCTCCAAATGAGCTAGAACTCCACTCAGGAGCTGATTCAAGGAAACCAGTAAGTTGTCTGGTTACCTGTGCTTCCCCACTATTCATTTTACAACTGAAAGCCATAGTTGGGGATCACAGAATAAACGTCTTCCAGCTTTATGCTGCAAAATTCTTAAAGAGATGGCATTTATAAAAATCTTATGTATATCTGATACATCTTTTAAGATTACTATATATACTAGGTATCTTTTAAGATTTTTCACGCCCAAGCAAATACTGAACATTCACCAGCTTGTTAAAATGTCAGAAATATTCTCTTCTTCATTATTTTATATTCTCAAAATACAAAAGAAAATGTCCAATTGGATAAAAAACCTACATTGTTCAAAATAACATTCTCCTATATTATCTTCAGATAGGAGCCAAACTCTATGTATAATGAGAGTGTATCTAGTTCCGTACAAACATCCAACTTTAACCCACATAATCTACAAAAACTGAACTCAACAAAGTTCACTTAACAACGTCAACCAGTGAACAAGTCAGGATAGAAAGTGCTTCCATTACTCATCTGACAAACATTTCCTGAGCATCTTCCTAGGGCTGAGCTCTGGAGAGAAAGATAAACCCATCGCTTTTGGCCTTCAGGGCCTCCCAGGCTAGCTCCTAGTCTACAGACCTGAAAACAAGTAACTGTTATTTTTATAATAATCCTCATTTACAATGCACTGTAGGAAGTCCTATAATGGAAGCATGAAGAAAGCACTGTGAGCACACACACAAAGGAACCTCAAGCTCCCCCCAGGTAAATCAGAGGGGGCTACAAGGTGACACTGGAGCTAGCAGCTAAGCAGGAATGTGCCACGGTGGGGATGGGTACAGGAAGGGTATTAAGGGGAAAAGGAGCAGCCTGCGCAAAGGCCCTGGGGTATGAGTTCAGAGGCTTCCATGGATAGCTCTTTGGTTCCACAGTACAGGATGATTAAGGTAAGCAGGGGTTACGGCAATTATTAGGGGATTTAAAAGTAAATATCCTAAAATTATAAGGGAGGGTTCTTTTATTCAGCTCCTCATTCACTTAAAGGGAATGCTTCAATTTATTTAGTAAGTTGAAAACAAACACATATTATTCATGTTTAGAAAAGATAGCTGTAGAATTCGGTTCTAATCTAACTGATGAAATTTTCAGGAAGTGTCATTTCCTGCCAAGTCTTTGACAAGATTTTTAAAAACTTATTTTATGCTAATTTAGATAAGGGAGAGCAGTATCAGCTATATACACCAGAATACAAAGGATATAGAATGGAAGTATTTATATACCACAATGTAATCATAGTTGCCTTAAATTTCACTGTAATCAGGTTTAAATTTTGAATTAAAGTTTGTGTAAAATGACAAATTACTTTTAAAAACCTATCTCCTTCCTTATTTCCTTTGGGGTCCATTCATCTTGCAATTTACTTTGAAAAATACACTTCTTAAAAGTTATTGTATCATTTAATCTTTACAACAAAGCAACAGCTCAAAAATACCAAGGTAAAAATGCTAGCATTTTCTAACCTTATACTTCTTCATAACTTCTTTATATGGTCTCAAATACAATATTAGCTTTATTGCCTCTGCTACACCCACTCCTTTACATAGCAGCTCTGACCTGGAAGATACTCGTTTTTAAACATGATGAGATGCACAAATAGCTTAGTGCACTGTTGTGAAGCACTGTCCCCCTCCATCCAGATCCCCAGGACCAGTTAGCTGCTCCACACCTCTCCCCTAATTATGCATCTACAATCTAAACATTGCCTTTTAATTGAATCTTTCCTCCCCAGCTCTCTGCCCACACTGTGCACCCCATTCTGTTAAATTTTCCTGTGCCTTAGGGAAGAGGCGGAAGTACTAAGATGAAAACAGAAGACAAAGGACTGAAAGACTTAGAGAAAGAGGGGAGGAAAAGAAAAAGGATAAAGGAAAACAGCTTAATGAGACAAAAAGGAGAAAAAAAATCAAGAAGAGCAAGAGAAATAGACGACAAAGGAGGGATACATGAAAGGGGGCAGGTGAAGAAAATGAGCCAGAAGTAAGTGGGGAAAGTCTCAAGGAAGTCAAGGAATCAGACTTGGGCACTGGAGGGATTTTAAGAGCGCTTTAGTCTACTTGTGCTTGCCTTCCAGCTCTTAGATTTCTGCTTTTAAGAAATTCCAGATATCAAGACTTCAGTCTTGGGCCAGCAGGTGAATAAAATTTCATTAAAGAACCAAAGTGTAGGCTGTTCAGAGTTATAAGATTTTCCCATTGGAAGCCTTTGGAAACCTAGGTGAAATCACAACTGGTCATGAATGCACAGCTTCAGATTTGATGGGACTTGCCCTAAGACTCATCCATGCTCTTCTTTCACAGAGCCTTAATGCTAACGTGGCTCTGAGACAGTAGAAACTCTTTTGGGTTCCTTCTATTTTCATGGTTAGGTTTTGCAGCTCTTCAAGCATTTTCATTATCTTGGCACCCCAGGGGCAGAGTGGAAAGACCATTACAAACAGGTAGCGTTCCTCAGAATTCTTTGTACAATCTTCCTTCTCTGCAAAACGGAGCCCAATTCAGTAAGACCAAAGCCTTCCACATTGACCCACACAGCACAATTCTCTTTTCCTTTGGAGTTTAGATGTTTCTGGTGAGAACGCACACCACTCACAGGCACAGCTGATGTTCTCTTGGCTGCCAGCGTTCGGGAAGCCATCTGAATGGGTGGCACTGGGCCTTCTGCCACTCTGCTTATCCTTCCCCAGTGCAGGTGCCAAGTGAGCCTGAGCTCAGTCAAGCAACAGTCTGCAGGGCACTTCGGGCCCATCTCCCAGCCCTTGGTTCTCTGGAATGCCAGCAGCACTGCCAAGATGAATCTATGTCTTCTTCACTCTGGTTACGGGATTGGCTGTGGTAACCCCAAAGGCGGAACACTGCCCACATGGCTCAGCAATCCCCTCCTGAGGTTGAAATAATAGGTACTTACATTCTTAAGACCTTACATTCTTTAGACCTGCATGTGGGCCTTACATATAGAGGAAGGGTCACACACTCAGGTGCCCTCAGAGGCCAGACAGGTCCCATAAATGAGTGGAGAAGGCAAGGCATAAGGCACAAAATAATAAGGGAAGGTAATAATTATGCTTACAGGGGAGCACAAACTTCATCTAGACACCAACCTTCAGATAACGGTCACTAGGTAGGAAGCCAGATGCAGTCACACCAAATTTGATTTTTTGTTGAGAGAGAGAGATTAAAGCCAGAAATTTGGACTTTTGAGGATAATCTCCAAATTTTTAAATATCAGCAACTAATTAAATTAAAACAAAAGACAGTACAGGCCAAACAAAACACATCATTGTGACAGATTTTGCTTCTGGACTACCATTTTGTGAGCTCAGACTGACGAAATTCTAAGCTTAACTGGACAAAATTAATACCTTCCTCAATCGTGGGAAGGATGAGAAATAAAGTTCAGATTAATGATAATTTGGGGAACCTCAAGAATGAGGCAGCAATGTCAATGATGTGTGGAAACCCAATCAAAATCATTGAAGGTGACATATTTAGTCCGTAATATTATTTCTTGGCTTTGAAGTGAATTTATTTGTAATTTGCATGCCAGTGCCTTGACTTACTCAAAAACTCACACTGGTTTTCTCAGAATTTAAAATACTACCATGGTTTATCTTTCTCACCATTCTCTCCTGAGGCTCAGCCTAAATCTGGATGATGATCTGAAGTCCAATCTTACAGGAACTGTTTCTTGAGAGGAGAACTGTTTGTGCTGACTCGAGAAATCAGAGAAGAGCTTTCTGCTCCCGGTGCTGGTACAAACCCCCTTACCATCATGGCTATCATAGGCTTTACTGGATAATCTGGGGTTCCAATTTACTTTTCATATCTCCCCTCTTTGGACACATGTTAAAGAAACAGAAGAATCACAGAATCTCAAATTTACAATAAGGGTTAGAAATAATTTAGTTCTATCTACTGTCTGGTGATTAAATTCCCACAAGTCCATGCCTGCCCAGACAGAACTCACTATCTCCCAAGAGCAGTCTGCGCTACCACCGGGCACCTCCAACCCTTAGAAAAATCTCCTTGAACTGAAGCAAGAACTCATCCACTGGTTCAACAAAAATGTAACAAATGCCAACAATATGACTAATGCTAGTTGTTTTTATATAAAGATGAATAAGCTGGGACATCCTTCCTCCTCTGCAAAGAACTCACAGAAAGTCTTTTAAATTGAATATCTAACTTCCAAAAGGGTACTTTGTATGAGTTTGTGCAGTCAAGAGACAGGACAAAGCTAACCAATCAAGAAGCCCAGGATGTAAAACCACTCACAAGAGGTGAATACAGAAATAGTTAACAGAAAGGAATGGTTTACTAGTTATGGGGAAACCGTTATAAATACTCATATATGAAGCTTCCTTCAAAACCAACCTAACATCTTTTCCTAATCCCTCAGAGAACCAAAGGGTAAAAAGGAAGACAGTTGCTAAGTTGAAAGGAGCACATTTACTCAGCTGTAATCTCCACTCTTGGACTGGTACAAAGACACATTTCAGTACCCTCACTAATTTTCACTTAACAAACCTCTCCCTTTATAGATACCTGTACCCTACTTTAATTGTGCTATCCCGTAATTCTAAACCAAGAAAAAGATATCCAGTCAATACCATTCCCATTGTCCCCCACCTCTAAATTGCCCAATTAAGAGAAATTTGAGAAAGAAAATTCAGTATATATGGTAATTTATCTGTTAGTCTGCATGACAGCTAACAGTTGAGAAGACTTTGTCCTATGTGGTCTTGGTCATAATTTTGTAGAAAGCTTTGCTTCCCTAGCTGAGCATAAATGAAAATTTCCTGTCACTACAATCAAGACTTATTTTTTCCTTTGGAAGTCCAAGTTTAAATTCTGAGTTCTGACCTTAGGTAATTTATGTAATGTCAAACCTCAACTGAAAAAAATCTCATTGAGTTGGTATGAGGATTAATTAATTAATTAGATAAAGCATGTAAAGAAATAGAGCCTTACATAGAAAATGCCCAACAAATGGTACCTGCTCTTATTCATATTATTATTACAACTATTAGTTCTAAAGTATCTTCACACATTTTCCAAGAATTGTTATTTCTGAGTTTTAATGCACTATAGATTCCACTTGGGGATGGTGATTATGCTTATTATAAATGCACTTTTGTTTCATCTATCATTCATGCAAACATACCCATTTTAGAAGATTAGAAAAGTAGGAAGAAGGAGAAAAATCACCCATCCTGGGAACACACCTGTTAAAAACCATTTATTGCTACAAAAGCAGACTAGCATACTGTAAAGTGTTAGCAAATGTAATTTTAAAAGCCCACTTGATTTTCTATCACCAAGAAATTAATATTGGTAACATTTTGTTGTATATTCTTCCAAATATTTTTCTATATGCAAAGCTCTAGATTATATTCATTTTTATTTTCCAATCTCTAATGCCTTATTCACTTGCCATTTTTGATGTAGAAGATATGATTCCATTTGCACACAGGTAGCAATTCTAAAGCATCAATGACCACCATCACTGGTCCCCTTCTAAGAGTCAGGCTCTTGAGCCTGACTCTTAGGAGAGGACCAATCTCTAATCCTTACACCAGTCTTGCAAAATACATTCCAATGTCTCTATTTTGCAGATGAGAAAACAAAGACTCAAAGAGTGGGGGCCTGGTCCAAGGCCACAAAGCACTCACAGAGAGCTAGGCTTTAATCCATCTTTGTCTGACTCCAAAGCCTATATTTTTCTCTCCTTATACCAGCCTCAAGAGAGATTACAGATTCTATATCTGGAAACAATTATATAAGTTCAATTGACCCAGAACCTTATTTGGGTAGCAAAATGGCATGATTCTCCCTTTACTAAAGGACAATAGTGACTCAAAGTTATACAGTGAATAGGGATAGAGTCGGGCCTTTAACACAGTTCAGTAAAATGAGGATATCATTTCAATATGGAGATAACCCTCTGCTATGAAATGTTTAAATTTAGAGTTGGCTGGAATTTTAAACCTCACACAATTTCCAATATCTAAATGATAATGATTGAAAAAAGAATAAAATCCTGGCCAGTGTGCACACCCAGTGTGGGAGACAAGTGTGGGAAGTGTTCTGGGGATATAGGGTTCTGAATGGCAGTGACTAAAACAGAACCCCATACCAATTAAGTTCCTCCTTTCCTTTCTTCCCATGTTCCCCGTCTCTCTCTTGAGGTCTACCCTCAGATTACCTCTGCAGAGAAGTTTTATCCAATTACCTATCTGAAATATAGCCCCAACCCCTACCAATCTATTCTGTTACTATAGTTACCCTCTTTCACAATCACCTATCATTTTGACATTAAACATTTATCAATCACTGACATTAAAGTATACATTTATTTACTGACTAGCTATTTTCCCTTTAGAATGTAAGTTGTTCTATTCCCTGCAAAAATTCTAGCACTCACACAAAGCTAGGCATTAGTAGGTTTTTAACAAATTTGTTTATTCAACACTATACATCCACCATTCATTATCAGGCATTGTGACAGGTGCAGAGAGGATACCTTATTAGACTCAGGCAAATCGCACCTGTGTGCTGGCAAGCAGTCCTGGGGGCCAAGGGAATGCCCTCCTGCAGATTCTGCCCCACATGTGGACTCTGCTCCAAATGCCCTGTCCATACAGCCTGAGCCTGCTGCTTCCAGGGCTGGCCCAGCATCTGTGTCAGATCCACCCAGAGCCCTCTGCAGTGACAGAGTAGGGGTTGAGAACAGGAGTCATATCTGGGTACACAGGCATTCCTTGCCCTAAGCAATGCTGTCCAAGACAATGTTGAGAACTTCCAAGACAATGTGAAACTATGAGACTGTTACAGAGCCACACGGTTTGAAACAGTAGGCACTGACTACATGTGGATATTGAGCACTTAAAAAGTGGTGTGACTGAGGACCTGATATTTAAATTTTTTGTATCTAATTTTAAAGTTAAATTTACATAGCCACTGAATTAGCACAAGTCTAGTGGGAAAGAAAATGAATGACTCCAGAACAGGTGAGCATTAGTTTCCTAATGCTGCTGTAACAAATTATCACAAACTCAGTGGCTTAAAACAACACATATTTATTCTGTTACAGTTCTGGAGGTCAGAAGTCCAACAAAGTCTTTAGGGGCTGACACCAAGGTGTCAGGAAGGCTAGTTCCTTCTGGTCTGCTCCTCGCCACTCCCAGATTCTGCAGCCTGCCAACATTCCCTGGCCCTGACCAGAAGCACATTCCAATCTCTGCTTCTACTATCACATCACCACCTTCTCTCCCACTAATCCTCCTGCTTCCCTCTCAGAAGGACCCTAGTAATTATATGGGAGCTCATCCAGATTATCCAGGATACCCTTCTCACTTCAAGATCCTTAATTTAATCACATCCACAAAGCCCTTTTAATCATGTAGGGTAACATGCACAGGTCCTGGGCTTATGGATATCCTTGGAGGACCATTCTGCAGCCTACCACAGGTTACTGAGTGCGAGAGGCGACATAGAGACAGAGAGTGAGAGAGAGCCATGGAAGGACTTCCATCAGGTGAGTGACATGAAGAAGATGACTCTGGTAGACTACACCGGGAGGGAAGTGAGACGGGTGGCAGGGAAGCAATAAAGCTGCTCCCTCATGAAGGAATGAGTAGAGGCGAAAAGAGAAGGAGCCTAAAGCCTGTTAGTGGTGGTGGGAGTGGGGAAGAAAAGATGAGGCTGAGAAGCATTAAGGAAGGAGAGCCCACAGGACCTGCAGAGGGGAGCCCTGGGCTGACAGGCTGTTGGCAAGAAGGCCAAGGTGAGTGAGAATCTGAATGCTTAAGTCTCAGAATTCCAGACGGTGATTTAGAATATTTGTTTCATTTTCCTGTCTATCAATGGCACCTTAAATTGATCCCACTAATGGACCAAAACACAAGGGCATATTCCCAATATGAGGCATTCTAAAACACTGACCCATCCCATAGGCACCATGTAGAATTTTCATCAGCTGTTCAAAGACGCAGATGCCCACACTGTACAAAAAAGTAAAAGGGTTAGTCTGGCCTCCAGGGGTTTTTTGGTCATTTTAGCTCAATGCCAAGGCATTAACATCAGGGCCTGTTAGTTTTTTTTTAAGGTGAAGGACAAAGGGCTTGCAAGTTTCAAAGCCAGAAGATAAGTCTGGCGGATTCATCTGAATATAGTATGGTGATTAAGCCTGCATGTGGGCTTTGATATCTCACTGGTCAGAGTTCAAATACTGCCTTTACAATAATACTGCTTTGTGACCAACTGTGGGGTAAAATTGCAATACTTCCAGAATCTCTCCCTGGCCTTAGTCTATTTACATTTCAATAGGTGTTTCTTCCTCCAGTCTCTGGGACAAGGGGTGGAGAGAGGCTGGTCTCTTCTCCACTCTGTTGCATAATTGGCTCTGGCACCTGTCAGTCACTGGGGATCTGCCCCTGGAGTTCTCCTGGAATGGGCCAGAGGGGAAGAACAGTGCGAGGCCTCACCCTGAGCAATAAATGAGTTTCTCCCAATCTAGCCTTTCCTTAGACTGATTTGAGTCACACCGGTTTATCCACCCTGCTCTGGAACACACTTCCCCCAGAGCTACACCAACCTTTGATGAAGTTTCTTCAACATTAAAGGAAAGATAGTAATGTACAGTATAGGATTGTTATGAAGGTTAAATGATACCCTATTTCATGTCCAGTACAGTAAGTAATCAATAAAAGTAACTATTATTAACTGAAAGCCTTGTTTGGAAGAATCATAATCAGAAAAAAATATACTGTTTAGTATTAATAAACCTAATCAAGCTCACCAAACAGTTTAAAAAACCACACACACACAACTAGGAATTCAGATCTGGAAAGAAACACATCACCTAATCCTCATAAAAGAACTATGAATAATCTAATGCCATGGATTTAAATCTTCAGATAAATGCCAGTGAACTGAACTTCCTGAGTTTCTATCCCAGCTTTAAATGATCCATCAGGCTTCACTGTTTTAAGGAACACAGTAAAACACCCCAAGCTTAATCAGCTATGCTGGCATCAGTACTGAATTAGAAAAAAATTAGACATACAGGTGTGCTCGATTTATGGACGAGCTGTGTCCCAGAAGGAATCTATGTGTTATAAATTGGATTTTGGTAATCAAAATTTATTTTCCCAATGATAATATCAGAAACTTATTTTTCTAGAAAAATACAAACATTTTTTTTGGAATCAGCCATGGGATTAGGAGAGATGCTATTAGGTATTCTGGCAAGGGTGAAATTAAACAGATTGCTCCACATTAAGTTTTGGGTCTTGCTAGGGTCTTGTTTTGACTCAAGTGGCAAGTAATCCCCACCTTCTGGTAATGAAAAAAACACATGCCACCCTATAACTGACAAAGTGGGAGATGGTCTGTATTTCAGTTTGATTTGTATTACCTTCCCAAGGCAAGACATTTCATTTACATTCAAGACAGCAGTTACCCACCTTCGACAAATGTTTGAGATAAATGAGACAACTTCATGAACAGACACACCATTAATCTGACACAAAGGGAAAGAGAAGATTGGGGAGGGGAAATTAGAGCTTAAATACAAGAAATTACTAAAAATCAGCATCCTGTGGATAAGGCCTTTAGTAAGGTGTGTTTTTTTAAATAAAGGTAACACCTGAAGAAAACAGGTTAACAATGTAAGATACCAGTCGCCAAAACAACACAATTTGGCAAGTCGGCCTCCTATCTGCAAACCCTAATTACCCAAGGAAAGCAAATTACATGCTAATCTTCACTGTCCACAAACTATTTTGAAAACCATAACCTCTGGACTCTATTTCACCTTATTAAACACTCAGTGAAGTTGCTCATAAAGTCAAGTCCTTCAACAAGGACAATTCATCAGAGTTAATGGGCACTATGAAAACTCCCTTGCAGTGCTTGACAATTTTGTAGTCAGGAGTAAGCGGGGGAGGCAGCCTGCTGCTGAGGAGCGCTCTAATTCCTAAGTCTTCTGGGGGAGGGAGCAGGGAGCGATGGGCAGCGGGCAGAGGCACTGCTCAAAACGCTGAGTGTGTGGGCACAGAGGGAGGGCCACACTGAGGTCAGGGCTGGCACAGCTTGCTGGAGCTCTTCAAAGTTTCTGAGAAGGAATCCAAGGGCCATAATAACACCACTGGGTGCCAGCATGTTTTAGCTGTCCCTACCAAGCATGTTCTGAGCCACTTTAGTGACATTTTGGGAAAACTCGGTGCCCGTGGTGTCCTGGCATACATTTGGAGCCAGAAGAGAAGCCAGGTTCAGAAGACTATAGATACTCAGGGGCTGCCTGCCTTCCTCACTGTGCTAGGGAGCAACTTCTGGTGGCACTGCTCCCTTCACCCTTCGGGGGGGTTCACAGGGCCTCCCGCATTTATTAATCATCTAAGACTCAGCACCCACTGAGTCATGTAGAATGGAGATGCAGTTCAACCAAAAAACCATTTCTGGTGACTTTTTACACCACATATTTTCATTCAAGATTAAATCATGCATGTGCCAAAAAATTTTTTTAGAAAAGGAAACCTTCCAAGATGAAAACTGATGAGAGGGGGTGTGGGGGAAGAAGACATGAAAAAGCCAGCAAAGACAAGCAGAGGGTCCCGCAGCCCCATCTCCGTCTGCCTGTGTGCTTTACCTCACACCCATGCACGCGCTCCCAGCTCCCATATGGTTTTTCCTTCTCATTATGAAACTGGAGGTGGGGTGGGCACAGAAATAACCACCCATCTACTTTGTATGAAAGTCACCTCAGACATCAAGTACCCTAGAGCTCCACAGATGGGAGAGGCGGGTTAGACGAAGGTCCCTGCCAGGCTGCGGAGCCCTGGTCCCGTCCCTGCTGTCTGTCTTCACCCCAGGATGCTCTATTACAGACACAGCCCCGCCGTGGGTGTTTTCTGCTGTTCATGCCTGAGGCCTCAATCTGAGCAGCAGACGGGCAAACGTGAGTTTGTGAAGGAGGCAGAAATCTTCAGGGTCACCAGCACCAACTTACTCAAGGCCCAGCTCCTCACCTGCACTGCTTAGGGTAACAGCGGACACTATGGTTCCAGAAAGGTGGTGAAGCCTGTGGTTCATGATCCTCCAAGATAATGTAACCTGGTGATACACTACGCCTCCCCATGTTCATAGCGGCATTAGTCATAATAACTATAAAGGGGGAACAACCTAAATGGGCCCACCAAATAGATCAATTGATAAGTAAAATGTGTATCCATAGAATGGAATATTACTTGGAAATAAAAAAGAAATACTGGTATATGCTACAACATGGATGAACTTTGAAAACGTGCTAATCGAAGGAAGCCAATCACAAAAAGACACATATTATGAGTCCGTGTATAAGAAGAGTCCAGAGAAGACAATTCTATAAAGACAGGAAACAGGTGAGTACTTGCTAGGACTGGGGTGGTAGTGGGAGAAGGGATGGGGACTGACAGCTAACAGGGAGAGGCTTTCTTTGGGGGATGGATGAAAATGTTCTAAAACTGATGATGATGGATGCACAACTCCAAATATACTAAAAACCAGTCAATTTACAAGTGTAAATGGTTAAGTATGTGATAATGTAAGTTATATCACAATTAAGCTGTCAGCATGAAATTACTTTGCCTTGTTTACTGACCTTTAAAATACAAATATTCTATCAATCAAGGAAGCATGCCCCTCACCTGGGGCTAGATGGTGGAAGTGCCCTCATATATTGGTGTATCAAGAAATAATTTTTAAAAATACTTTAGTTTTTTAGAGCAATTTTACGTTAACAGCAAAACTGAGTGGAAGGCACAAGATTTCCTATATTCTCCTATCCCTGCACATACCCAGCTACCCCCCTTATCAATATCAATTACCAGAGCAGTACATGGGCAATAATGAATGAACCTACACTGACACATTGTAACCATCCAAAGTCCACAATAGGTTTACAATAGGTTTACTCTTTGTGTAACACATTCTATGTGTTTGGTCAAATGTATGATATCTATCCACCATTATGGAATCAGAGAGTTTTCTCTGCCCTAAAAATCTTCTGTGCTTCACTTATTCATCCCTCACTGGACCTAACCCCTGGTAACCATTGATCTTTTTACTGTCTCCATAGTTTTGCCTTTTCCAGAATTCCACAGAGTTGGAATCATATAGGACATAGCCTTTTCAGGTTGGCTTCTTCACTTAGAAACACACATTTAAAGTTCCTACATGACTTTTTATAGCTTGCTAGCTTATTTCTTTTTAGTACTAAGTAAAATTCCATTATCTGAATGTACCAGTTTATTTATCCATTCACCTACCAAAAGACATCTTGGTTGCTTCCAACTTTTTGCAGTTATGAATAAAGTTGCTATAAACATCCATATTTTAATTATTTGTAAAATTATTTTCTGTTCCTATTTTAGTATATCTCTTACATACACTTTCTACTTGAGACATCCCTTTTTTTCTTTTTAAATGAGTTCATGACAGTGGTAACTGGTTTTTCATAACCTTGGTTTTGACTGACTTTTATGGCTCCTGGAACAACTTATGCACCTACATGTTTGAAAATCTAATGGTAGTTCTACTGACATAATAGATCAAATTTTTAATGATACTTTATATTGCGAAAAAATGTTTTAAAGTTTTGGCCCATGAAGATCTACAAATGTCATACTAGAGTGGATCCTTATTTGTCATCTAAGATCTTCCCAATGTGAATGATGTATCTCTCTGATTCTCTTATTAAGTCTCATTTGGATTTCTAGGAGGGCACATACTGAAATAGCTGTGGGCTGAAATTAATGTACATTTTCCTCTTCTCCTGAATTCTGAGCTCCACAAAGTCAGGAACTACATCTCAATCATGTGTGTAGGTTCCATATTGAGCACAGTTCTATAATATCGCTGACACACAGCAATAATTCAGCAAATGCTTATAAAATTGTCATAGCTGTGCCACTGCTGTTCATGATTGATGTACATCCTGCTTAAAAAAATGGTTTGTTTTTAAAACAATAAGCTCTTTTAATTCACAAATTGTGGAATCCTGACTGATGAAACCTAATAAACAAAGACCTTTGGGACTTTATTCTTTTTGCACTTCACTTTGAGGGAAAGTGTATCTGAATTTCAAAAATCGGTAAAACTTAGTTTTTAAAAAAACCTTTTAGGAAGTTCTGCTGTCAAACAATTCTTAAATTTTACCCATATCCCATATCCATGAATATCTCCAAAGTCTAATATAAAAGCTTTAACAAATGCTTAATGAAAATTGGATTTCAGGCTGATCATGAAAAGGCACTGCAATTTTTTTTTTAATTCATTCACCTCTTCTACAAAACATGTCGCTAAAGAAACAATTAAGTCTTTTCACTATGACTGTATTTGGTAAAGCAGGAAAGTGTCCCCTTCTCCAGTCCTTGCTCCATAGAGTCCACTTTAAACCCAAAAGTCAAAGCCATCTTTTCAACAGAAAATAAGATCATGTTGCTTCTCCACTCAAAATCTGGACCATTCAGGGTAAAAGCCAAAATCCATCTTATGCACTGTCCTAATATACCACTTACTAGGGGCTCTTTCTCTGCAACTCTCCACCTTCATTCTATACCCTGGCATCCAGGGCATTTGTAGTGACTGTTTCCTTCTTCCCTCAGATGTCCCAAAGGCTTGCCTCTCCCCACCTTGACATCTCAGCTCAAACTTTACTTCTCAGTGAGGGTCATGCACCAACACTACGGCCCGCAGTAACTCCCTATCCCCTCTCCTGCTTACAGCAAGGACCACCATCAGACACACCATGTAACTTACTAGTTTATCTATTTATTTGTTTGTCTCCCCTCCTCTGGAATATAACACCACAAGTGCAGGAATATGTGTCTATTTTGTTCACTGCTCTCCCCCGGGGCCTAAAACACTGCCTGCCACACAGTAGGCACTCAATAAGTATTTGTTGAATAATGCATTTTACAAAGAATTTCAACAACTGAAGTGTTCTGGTATTCAAGAGACATTTCTGGGCAACCTCCTTGTCTAAAATTAAACATTATTATCAAAACTTTCAAAGCATATTACATGTTTGTGAAATATCAGACCCCTTTCAGTGGTTCCCATTTCTTACAAACCTAGATTGCCTAAGAGTATGAATCATTCCTATGTCATGCCAATGGGGCTACAGACATCAGTAACTTGTCAAAGTCATGTTATGCAATCAGCGGCTCAGCTAAAACAAACTCTGAAGCATGTATTCACTTTTGGATAGGGTCTTTTTAAAGAGGCCCACTATCTTAGCTAGTAGTCATCTGCCTTCTTTAGATGGAATAAAACAAGTTCTTTCAGGGCTGTGATTTATAACGACAACTGTATACCTTCAAATGATTTTAAATAAATGAACTCATTTATTTAATCACCAAAGGAAATGAACTTGCTAGTATGCTCGAAGTTTTTCTTTTTTCCCCCAAACTCAAATGTCCATGAGCAGCTCATTATTTTAATTTAGAGACAACTTTGTTTCAGGTAACTGCAAAAAAAGAAGAAACCCTACATTCAGTGTTGTGTCACCCTTGCCACAAGCTGATCTTATTTTATATCTTAGTGGAGTTTCTCTTAAATTTACACTTGAACTTACTCAACGAAATAGGTATTTGTTAGCCCCTTACAAAGAGATGGCAGTGGGGTGTTAAATCTAGCTAAATTAAATGTTTAGAAAGAAAATCGAGCTAAATTAAAGATTTAGAAAGAAGGGGAGAGGGAAGGGGGCAAAAGTACTAATATTTGTTGACATACACTTAACATGTATGTATCATGTCACTTACTGAAAACCTTTGAAGGTGGTAACTGTACTCATTTCACAGATGAAAAAAATCAAAGCTCCAAGGGGATATAACTTGCAGGAGGTCCCACAAACTAAAAGAGTAGCAGAACTGAGACGTCTGAACTTACACCTGAGTGGTTCAAAAATCTTTCTGTTACATCAAATCTCCTCTATTCACACTGCATTGCTGCTTGATTTCTTTTTAATGAGGAATGTGGGGGTGCAGGGGTAGGGAGGAGAATCCCATAAAAATAGAACAAAGAATAAAAGAAAATTAGTCTAAAGGTGCTAGGCCAAGAAAAGTTTTTCAGGAAAAGCAACTAAGTAAACAAAATGCTAAAATGTTAAGTTTCCTTTCACAGTAATATGTTGACTCTTTAAGATATCGTCCTAATAGAAGTATATAGAACTACCTCTTTTGTTCCTAGCAGAGGGAGGAAATACTATGCTTAAACTACACTTTGTTGAATAAAACAAAACATGAAAAAATATTCTGTAAAATCTTATAGAACATTCAAACTTAAGTGTGGGCCTTTGTTACGTATCCTGTCTGCAAGACATCAAAAAGAATCACTGAAATGTCTTATATAACAAAAAGTGGTGGACAATGAAAAATATGTATTTTTCTCACTATTCATACATAGGGAAGACTGGTCAATGATAGTTAGGGTTCAGAAATAAGCCAATGAAAAAGTCCCCAAATGCATTCATACTGTTAACAGTAGTACCACTGTTGGGAGTGCTGACACAAAGCCAAGTTCATATTATTCTTAATAAAATGCTGGATGGCAGCTATAAGTCTGGGAGGGGCTGGTTCCCTTTAACTTTGGAGTTTGTTTCTGGATGAAGAGCATAAATTAACTCCACTGAGAAACCTGAATGAAGACCTGTGCAAGAGTAAAAAGATGAAGACTTCACAAAGTCATAAGCATATTTCCCTGCTCTACAAGGATGGGGAGATTGAAGTTTAAAGAGATGATGTGCATAATGTCTAACTCTGCACCTGCGGTTCACTCTTGGTCTCCAAGGCCAGGTGCAGGCATCACTAACTGACAGAAGCATCTTTTCTCCACTTCCTGCTATGGTCTCATCACACTATCAACAGCTACTAACCATGAACCTGAGGCAGTCTGCTGAATGGAAGAAGTAAAATCTAGTTTGAAACCCACCTCTGCCACAAACTGGTTGTATGACTTTAGGCAAATTTTTTATCCTCTTGGTGTTGTGGGTTTTTGTCTGTAAAATGGGAAGAACACCTGCCATCAAGGTTGTTTTGAAGATTTAATGAGATGATGTATGCTAAATGTTTTTAAATGTTAGCACCTTTATCTCCTTTTCCAGCCCTGTCCATCCCACCAGTTAAACAATTTAGCTTTACTCAACAGCCTGATGCTCCACATTGGGGCTCTCTGTAAAGGCTTAATCGATACATTTCCATCCCCAAAGCCACATGACAAACGCGTGTTTGTGCTCCGCTAGGTCCATCACTCTGGGCTCCCTCCCATCTTGTGGTCCAAATGCATTGTGCTTCTCTCTCTCCTCCAGAAACCAGAGGCTCAGTAGTGTGGGTACCCTTTATCCATCCTCATTTGCCAATTTTCGTTTACCAGAAAGCAGAATAGCGTGTGTGTGTGAGAGGGAGAGAGAGAGTGTTTAAAAGGAGACACAGACCCTGCAGTTGTCACATATCCTAGATGATAAAGATGTTAAAACACCTAGGCCCACAAGGTCATCTTCTGCACAAGCTATTAGCAGCTGCCTCCTCTCTACTCTCAGTTACTGTAGCTGAGGGGCGAGGGGATGTTCCTGGAGCAGGGCGAATAAACAGACGGAACCGACATCAGTCAGGAGAAAGGCAGGTTGGGAGAAGCCCTTCTACTCCTCACAGGAGGCCTGGCTGCATCCCTCTGGCCGCCGCTCCCGCTTCTTCCCTTTCGCCCCGGTCCCCACTAGCAAAGGCCCACTCGGTGCGCTCCGCCTGGGCAGCACAGCGCACGCGCACTTCCCCACCCGCCCTCCGGGAGGAACTCCGCGGGCAGGCCCCGGGGTCTGGCAGGTGCCGCACCGATTACCCCCGGAGGTCGGGGAGGTCAGGGAGGATGGCCTCTCCTCATCCCTTGCCCTGGAGGCTGCGGGAGGCCGCAGCGGTTAAATGGGGCAAGGCCAGGCGGGAGGGAGATTCTGGGAATTTTGTGCTTTACCCCACAGTTACATACAGAAAAGTTGACTGAATCACACATAACCTATAAAAAAAGTTGCTGGATCTATTGACTAAAGGTATAGTCCCTGGGAGAAAATGTTTTTATAATTTCTGTGAATGGCTACACAAGCTTATCAGTTACTAAGTCCGAAAAACAGATATCTCCCTTCCCCAACAGCAAGAGGCTTTAAATGAAAATGAGGAGCAGACCTTGAGGAACTGAAGTGCCTGCAATGTTAAGAAAGTTCATCCTCATACAGTCAATGTAAATATTCTGAAAGTCAGGCTAAAAAATTAATAAAAATTTTGACAAAGTGAACAGCTATGGTGGAAGAACCTTTCGTTTTAAGTTTAATCTGATTTCATAAGTAAGACGTACAACACTCTTTAAAAAATATCTGCCAAACTTGGGGCAAGAATACTGTATTAATTTGATAACTAGCATTATGTTTTTCAGATCATGTTCACTGCTGTGGCTGCTGGAACGTATTATTAGCTCAGCATATATGATAAGGACAGTGGTTAAACTAGTTCTAAATAGTATGGACTGGTTCATTCACAAACATGAATTAAATCTCTACCATGTGTCAGGTACTCAATAAAACACCTGAGGTAAAATAAGAATGTAGATGGATTGTCTCTGACATGTAGGAGTTCACTTAATTTTAAGAAAATCAGACAATTGTCATACAAAAGGGAAGTGTCACAATAGCAACAAAGAGGGAAGGCTAAGAAAACACAAATGGGGGACCCCTAGGACACAGGTACAGGGGATCAGGATGGGCAAGTGGGTCATTCTAGAGGAGGTGACACTGGGAAAGGGACATTCAGAAATGGCCCCCTTTTTGAAATGATAAATCACAACACATCTCACATGCTTCTGATGAATTTACAGAACGTCAAAGAAATTTATGGAATGTGAAGGTTTGTAGAGCTTTTATCACCACCTCACATGAAAACTCAAAGCCTGGTGAGCTCCGTGGTAAACGGAGGGCGTGGAGGGCGTCAGAAAGGAGTAAACCTTCCTGGGGACTAACAGGATACTACCCCAAGGTGACACTGTGAGAGAAAAGCCACATGCATGCCAGGAGCTGGTGACCTCGGGTCACCTGAGGAAGCATGGACTGTACGTTAAAGTCGTTATCCTATGAGGAAACAGAGACGGAAACTAATAAAAGTCACAGAGGAACAGCTGGGTTCCACAAGGCACAAAGGCTTGCCGTATTTGCACAATTCCTTAAAGAGGGAGAAGTCAGAGAGCAAATCTCACTCCGGAAGTCGGGGTTTCACAAAGGATAAATCTCTTAGGATGAGGATTATAAGAGAGCAGTAACTGGTTCTTTTCTGAGTTTTTGAGAATCTAAAAACATCTGTCTCTGATAGTTGAAGATGCTTTCAAAAAAAAAGGTAAATACAGTCCAGGGCAGGCAGGTAGACACAGAGAAGGCAGGCGGCAGGGTGAGGGCTTTATTCCTTTCCTCCTTTGAGCAGACATGCGTCTCTTTCAATAGAAGTTCACTCACATTCTGGCCAGCTGCGACACGGCGCTGGGAGCCGAGTTCCTACTGCCAAGGTTCACTCTTCAAACCGGCAGCCTGAGGTCTGATAACCAGTTAAAATGCTCAATGCAATCACTGCCTTTTGGTGGAAAACAAAGGCTCTATTGTTCCGAGATACATTTTCAAGTTTAACTCTTCTAGAATCATGAAATTCAAAACGACAGCCATTAGGGCCGATCAGTGGCAGAGGGGAGGGGATTCTGTGTATGTGTTGGCTTGGATTCCCTTCTTTTTTCCCAAAAGAATAACCGTATCACTCTGGTAATAGTCAGAAAAATAAACTGTCAATGACTATAAGTCCTTTACGGGGCGAAAAACTGCTTAAAAGTCATAAAATTCCATGTATGTGATCCATCGTATTTCTAAAATTTGTTAGGTCCTTTAAAATGAAAACATCTGATCCAAGACTTAAGTTTCCTAAAAACCAATGGCAAAAGAAAGCACTACATGGCAGTAATAGAATTAAAGGACTTAACAATGAGGTGAGAAGTAGTCCCTATCGGCACCAAAGAGGTATTTTCTTATTTAGCATTAAATATGTATTTGGAAATGGTATAAGTTACACTCATTTATTCATTCAATAAACATGCCTACAATGCCTGCCATACCTGAGGCACTTTACCAGGGAGGCCCTCTGGGTGTACAAAAATAAAAACAATGTAGCTTGTGTCCTCAGCTGCCTACCATCTTGAGGGAAATAAAAACTCTAAACAGATGTAGAAAAAGACAAAGTGTGATAACTGTCCTAAGATATACACAGATATAGGAAGTGACCATATTTAGATTAGATTAAAGGCAGGAATGGGCTATCCCTAGAGAGAGACTGGGGGACATTCTGACCTCCCTACTGAGCAGATGAACCTTATCCTGAGGGTGATGAGGAGCCAGTGATGGTTTCCCTTAGGAGAACTAACACCATGACCAAAGGTGTTTTTAATAAAGTTTTTCTCAGACCAAGACAGGAAGGGAGAGAGACTGGGTGGGAAGAGCAGTTAGGAGCTAATCCACTTAAGCCAGTTAGAGGTAATTAGGACTAACATTAGGATGGTGATAATGGGCACTAAAGGAGAAATTGGAATCCATTTCTTCTGCATGGCATTAGTTACCCTTGGTTTCTAGGTTACAAAGACTTCCATTTCATAATGTAGTTTAGGCAAAAGAAACCATTATTTCAATTCCTTATATTGCTAAAGTGATGTCTACAGAATAAATTAGAAAAACCGTATGATCATCTTAATAGATAAAAATAGGGAAAAATCATTGACAAAATTCAAATCCATTCATGATAAAAACTTGCATCTAACTAGGAACAGAAGGAATCTTCTTCATCGTGATGAGGGGCATCTATGAAAACTTCAGAGCTAATACTATACTTACAGTAAAAGACTGCACACTATTCCCTGAAATTAGGACCTCTTGCTATTCTCACTGCTTCTATTAAACATTGAACTAGAGATTCTAGCCAGTGCAATAAGCTGATTCTCAAAATAACGGGCGGTTATAGAGGACCTAGAACACCCAAAACTATTTTGGAAAAAAAAAAAGGTGTAGGGGTGGGCTTGAAAGACTGAGACTACCTGATTTCAAGACTTTTTATATTTACAGTAATCTGAAGTATGGTTTCAGCATAAGATGCACACCAATGAAACAGAGGCCAGAAATAGACCCATTCATGTAAAGTCAACAGATTTTTTTATAAAGGTTCAATGGGTAAAGGAATGTCTTTTCAATGAACAGTGCTAGAAAAGTGGGAATCCAAATATTTTTTAAAAATTAAACCCTTACCTGCACCATAAACCAAATTAACTCAATGTGGGCCACTAACCTAAATGTAACAGTTAACTTTTAAAAGAAAACTTAAGAGAAAAGTTTTAGTAACCTTAGGACTAAACGAAATGCAAATTAAAATCACAGTGAGCTATATCACTTTTATCAGACTGGCTAAAACTTGAATAACACACAATATACCAAGTGTTGGCTATGATGTACAGCAAATGGGACTCCTGTGCTGCGAGTGAGACTGTAAAATGGTATTACCATTTTGGAAAGCAGTTTGGCAATTTCTTATAAACACAGGCCTACCATGGGATCCAGTCATCCCACTAAGTACCTAAGAGAAGTGAAAGTGGATGTCAGCATAATAAATTGTACACAAATGTTATTTGTAGTATTTAAAAGTGGAAACCATTTAGATGTCCATCACTTAGCTCAATAGGAAAACAACTTGTGACAAATCTATTCAATGGAACACTATTTAACAATAAAAAGAAACTACTGATATACAAAATGTGGATGAATCTCCAAATAATTCTGCCAAGTGAAAGCCCAATTCCCCCCACTCAAAAAAAAAAAAGACTACAGCATTCCATTTATATAAAACTCTAGAAGAAACAAACTATAAATACAAAGTAGATCAGTGGTTGCCTGGAATATGGGGGGCTGGAGGGACCAAAGCAAGAATTACAAAGGAGCATGATAAAATTTAGGGGTGATGGTGACAGAAATGTTCACAGTCTTAATGGTTAAATGGGCATTTGCTATGTCAGAACTCTAAATTTTAAGTATGTACAGTTTATTGCACATCAACTTAGCTCAATAAAACTGTATAATTTTTTTTTAAAGGAAGAAAAAAGCAGTCATTCCATGAATCCAGAGGTAATTAAGGCCAAAATTAGAATGGTGACAATGGTAGTATAAAGGAGAAAATGGAAATGAGATCTTCCCATTATGTTGGCTTATTTTTAAAAGGTTTATTACAAAGACCTCCAATTCATAAAGTAGCTTAGGGAAAAAGAAAATAGAAGTATTTTTAGTTGAAAAGGCTCCTTGTGGCGCCCAGATTTCTGCAAGGAGACGTCAGAGTCGGAAGAGATCAGGGTGCGGTGACCAGACAGAAAGGCTGTTGCAAGGATGCCGTGATTCTGCCCAGATCTCTGCTCCAGGGCTGCAGCGCTGGTTCCTCCAGCTCCCACGAGCGCAGGCTGGAGACAGCTCACAGCAGAGCTCCTCCCCAGTCACTGCTCTTGGCTCTAGGGAGCCCACATTGCCTGAGATCCTGCCCCCTCCTCCCTCCAGACAACCCAGCTCCAGAACTCCCCGTGGCACCAGGGCAACCTTCTTAAAGGGTGGTATTCCCGAAGTGGTGCCCAATACATTACCTGCACACAAATCTCCATCTGCTCCCCAGGGAGCCGCACCTACGACAGCTCCCCAGACAGTGTAATAGAGAAAGCTGAAATACAGGTGAGGGCTTATGGAAGAGCTCAAGATTGCAGGGACAAGAAAAGGTTTAAATTGGTCAGAGAAAAGGAAAAGCATTCCAGAAAGCCTCATTTTCAACAGAGAAAGTAAATGATCATTATTACAACGACAGACAACAACCAAGCTCACAAAAATAAGTGTGTCACCCTGCAGTGACAGCATCCTCAACATACAGACATCCCCAGAGAAATCACGAGACTGTTCACACTTCAGAGTTGTTGGAACCACGAGCTGAGTCTGCTGAACTGTGAGCAGTAAAAAGTACAGGGGAGAAGATGGCTACTGGGCACTTAGCTGAACCCCAGAAAGACACAAGGGGGAGGGGGAGAGAGAGAGGTCCTGGTCCCCCAAGAAGAATCACCCATTAATATTAATGGCAATAAAGAATTAAAAGCAGAAGTGCTGAATTCAAATTTCTGCTGTCATTCTTGTGGGGGGAAGAGTGGGGGGAAGGAGGCTCTCAAAACAAGGGAATGGGAAGAGCCCTGTTTGTTTTGTTTCCTAGGTTTGGGGGTTGGGAGGGGAGGCTTCTTGAAAGCTTTGCTGGGAAGTCATCTTTTCAGCCTGAATGACTGAGCAGTGGATCAGTACCTGTCCATATTGCAGAACAGTCAGGGGGCAGTGAGAGGCATCCACCTAGGAAGTGGCGCCTGCTGCCCGGCCAGGAGGACAGCACCTCGAGGGCAGGAGAAGGAGCCAGGGGTGCTGTGCTGCTCCGGGGTTCTTGCGCTGCTCCAAAGCTGTTCTGGGTTCTCTAGTGTGAGTGATGGATGCTGGTAACACCCATCCTCAAAATCTTTCCAGATTGGGTTATTTATTCCATGCACTACCAAAGGCAACCATGGGCCTACAACCATGTGTCTGGTTGCATGTGTGTGGGGAGAGCCTGTTGCCCCAGCAGCTTTTGCCCCTATTGCTGTTCCTATGGCCCAGCTTTGTGCAGAGGGGCAAAATCACAGGGCAGACACAAAGCCATTAATTCTGCCAGAACTACTGTGCAACCTTGGCACATTACTCCATTTTCTGGGCCACTGTTTCCTCAACTGAAAAATGGAGGTAATGGCACATTCCTAGAAAGTGTTGTAATATGTGCCCCAACACAGGGTTGGCTATCACCAAATGAGGAAAAAGCTTATCACCCATTCCTCACTAGCTCAGCACCTAACATGTATATACATCCACTTGCCAGAAGGTTACATGTCTTTGTCTACATCACATGAGCTCCAGTAGTGGTATCTTTACTGAACAATGTGTAATTTATGTTCTTGGACCTTCCATCTGAGTAGTTTTTAAAAATGATTTTATCTCATACATTTCATAGATTTTCTCCCTATGGTTTTATATACCAAGCATGTGCTGTTGGCATCTCAGAATTACCTAAATGTTGGTCCAGATCTCTCTGTCCAACTGCAGATCTGTACACCCCATGGCCCAAGGGGCATCTCCATTTTTGATACTGTCAGGCAACTCAAATTCAACATATTGTAAACCAATCATCTCTACCCACCTCCAGCCCATGTAAATCCATTCCCTTTCTTTTCCTAGGTGCCCAGAGAAGCAATACAGAATAGCTACTGAAAGTGCAGACTTGGGAGTCAGTCAGCCTTACTTGGGTTCTAATCCTGGTCTCCCCATTTACAGGATATTGAATCTTGAGCAAATTATTTAACCTCCCTTTGCCTCAGATTCTTCAGCTGAAAAATGGAGAAATAGTAGTACAAAAAAAGATGTTAGAAGAATTAACATGCTAATACATGAATATGCTTAGAGGTCTGACACATAGCTAGCAGCTTAATGAATGTTAATTATTATTACTATTATCTTACTCTGTGGCATATGATAAATGACTTTCCTTGATGGTAGAGGTCATTTGCTGTCCACCTTTGTGTGGTCAGTTCCTGGCACAGTGCCTTGCACATATTAGCTGCTCAAAACATCTTTTTTAACTGAGAAAAGGTTTCCTGCAGCTTACTGCAAAATTGCTATGAGGCTGCCAATTATTTTGCTGAATGAACAGCCATATATAGAACCTGTTTCTCCTGGTGCACTGGCATGCTCCCTTCCACCAGACAGTGAGCAGTGCACATCCTGTGCTTCTCTTTCTGAAACCTTCAAGAAACGCAGGCTTAAATGTCAGACTCATTTGTGGCACCTAGGCTTGTGCTAGATTTTTCATGTACCTGTAATTCCCGTTACTTTGAAAGGCTCCTTTTTTCTTATTTTAATGCTTTTATTGGAAGCTGGCTAGAGTAATTTTGGGATGAATCCATTCATTTAAAAAAATCTATCTATCTAATGAGCACTCTTGTATGTCAAGCATTGTGCTAAGAACAATAACAATGGATGAACAACAGAAAGAGTGCATGCTGGGAGATGGCACTGGGAAAAGAAACAGATGGAAGGCAGCGCGGAGCAGTGCGGAGGACAAGCTTCAAAGGAGAAGAAAAAGCAAGAGCAAAATACACTCACAGTCTCAGCGGCAAGTTTCAGTGATGGTAATGATGGCCCATTAAGATGTTGGCTGAGGAAGCTAGTGAGTAACTATGACACTCATCGCAAACTAGGACAGGCTGTTCTGAAGATCCAGACCAGCTGAGCCAACTAGCAACATCACGATGGCCCAAATGTGTCTGAAAAAGTAAAGTAGCATCTGACCAGAAGGCTGAAGCAATGAACAAGAAAAAATAATGTCACCCATCTAACAATTACCAAATATTCCAAATAATCTGAGATGGCTTAAAATAAAAGGCAATAAAATTTTAATCCACAACTATATACTCTATTTAGATATTATGTCATTAATTTAATCACTTGGAAAGTCTACATATAATCATTTAGTATATAGTTATTCTCAAGTATGTCCCCACCATGTAATTAAAAAACTACAATCAGGGGGTCTTTATCTTAGAGTATAAACGACAGTCTGACTGCTAGAATTATCTGGTCACTGCACGGATGCCCATAGACAATCTTTTCAACAAAGCTACCCTCATTACTTGAGTGCAAGTAAAGGGAACCGAGAGGGGGAAAGATCTGCAGAATTGATGGAGTGGTTGGTTATAAAGGCACAGTATTTCAGTTGTTTTATTCAAAGGAGTTCCCGTCAGGTCATCATCATTAACATGCCCTTACACTTCTTTCACCGAGAGTTCTGATGCGCTCGGAGATCTGATTCACAGACCTGTATTGGAGGCAGTCAGTTAAATGAGGAAAGAGTCAAGAAGTGCCAACAAGGGAAATAATAATGATATATTTAAATAGAATAATACATTTCCTAAAAAAAGCAGACAGAAACTCAGAAATCACAGCCAGGTGGGGGTCATCCAGGCTCAATGGCATTGCTACACTAGAAAATAGCATGAAATTGTTTTTCAGCACAATTTATGATATTAGGCAAGAAAATGGCTAATATACTAGAGAAAGGGCTTTCCACTCAGAAGAGTGAATTCTTCCGCTTTTTTGTTAAACTGCAGTGTTGGCAGGAGGGGCTATAAATCCACCTCTATGAAAAAATTGGGCCACAATAAAGACTTAACAAAGAATGTTCACATATTTTACTGTCAAACAAGGTCAGATTTGATAAAAATCAAGGTAAAATTCTGAAATAAAATTGCAATTATAATTTTACAGAAAACCATGAGCCTCACTTTTCATGTACTTTGCTTATTGTGTTTGCTACAGATCAGCTCAGATACTCTCAAGATTAGTTACTAGTTGAGCTGACAGTCAGATCCAAAGGGCCTAACTAATATCAACCATGAAAGTCCTAGGAGCGAGGTCTCCAGTTTAAAAACAATAATTCACTTTTTTGGCATGGTGACAAGAGCTAACAGCCATTCTTTTTTTATTCAAACAGCAGGACAAGAGATTATAGTTAATCTCAGCAAATGTCCCAAACTCTAAAGTACAAAAAGGAGGAGAAAATTCTGGGGAAAGAAAGCTCAGCAATTTAATGTGTATTTATCAGGTATTAACTGTATATCAAATCTCCTACTTACCACAATAAACTTATCTTTCCCAGACCAGAAACACTAAATGGTACCAAAACTGATATCAAGACCATTCTCTAGCCATTAAACTCCTTTAGAGAATCCCTAGAGAATTCCTAGAAAAATCACAGACCCCATCTAGACAAAAACTGCCTCTTTTCAGGTAGAGGGAAAATAAGGTGTAGCTGTTGCAATAATAATGGACCCCGTTGCTTCCACAGGCAGCCTCCACTCTCCACATGCTACTGGTGCACAATTCACAGGGGGGGCCACATGCCAGCTAAAGCAGGTGCTGTTGTGAGTCTTTATGGTGACATTCTGAGGCATGTTGCCTTCAACTATGAAAACACTGGAATGTAAGAAACAACTGGAGGCACAAACAATTTCCCTAAACACTGTTTTTAAGCTGATACTATAGTTAGTGGTCTGCTGCACACAGAATACAATTAACAACAATTAGCCATTCAGTTGCATCACCAGAGACAGTTCTCCTTGTGACCTGTATTTTAAACAAACAAACAAAAAAAAAAAACAAGCTTCCAAGCAGAATACTCAATCATCCTGCCAGTGACGGAAGTATTAAAAACTGCTTCCTGCTTCCTGGCTGATTTCAATTCCAGACAGTGCTCCCCCACCCCCTTCCTCCGTGATACCTGTCACTCCTGGGTCATAGCTCTTCTGCTCAGCGGTTTGTTTTTGGGGGTTTTTTTTTGCTTTATTTTGTTTTACGGTAAGGAAAGTGGATAAGCAGCTGAGAAAAGACAAGTCTGGCAGAATGTGAGTTTGGGCAATGGCAAAAGGAATGTTGGCAAGGAGGAGGAGGGAAGGAGACTGTAAGTGCAGTAGGAAGGAATGGGAGAAAGAAAAAGCAATGTTTCACTTTCTGGAAGAAAACTGCTTGGAAGTGAGGTGAGCACAGTCCTTGGACCTGAGAGTTGAAGGGACTCTGCAGATCTTTTCATTCAATCTCTCCATTTTATGAAAGGAAATAAAAGTTTAGAGCCATTAAGCTACCTTCCCAGGGTCATAATATCAGGCAGTTAATGTAATTAGAGCTTCTCTAACTAGGAGCACCCTTGGAAGAAATTGCTATCTTAACACTATGAATTATTTTTCTTCTCCTGAGAAACAACATGTTTTTCACCTCATGGTTGCTGTGAAGCAGTGAACAGCCCAGGTTTCCCTTCTCACCGGAGGAAAGACGCCTTCATGGGGAGCTGGGCCCATTCTCCTTAAATAAGCATTCCAGGCAGCATGGTACACATTTTTCCTAACTTGTTTCTAGATCCATTTTATGCCTTCTTTTTTCTTCCTTTTCTCCAGGTCTTCTATTTAATATTTTTGTTCTCTTGTATTTTATGGGTCCTTGTAATTTCCCATAAACCTTTCTGGAACAATGTCTATTATAAATACCTTATGTAACACCTGGCCTTCCAAGGAACTTGATATCTTTCACAGACATGTGTTCATGTCTTCTCACGGAAATCCATAGAGGAAGACGATGAAAGCACTGAAACATAAGAAACATCTTAGCACTAATCTTTCTACTTCATGTAGTCACATCAAGAGTCCGAGATCACTATTGGGATTGGTACTCTTACACCTGTCCCTTAGAATATCATTCCACCTGTGTAAGAATTGTTAGTATACTAAGTGAAAACTCATTTCAGATTTTTACGTATATAAAAAAGTACATCGTATTTTTCTCAGATTAAATGTACTGAGAAGTACATTAGCAACATTAGAAGATACTGTTTCATTCTAATTCCATTCACTTAATAATTCCAATACCTTAATAATTTACACCACCTTCCAGCTCTCTTCAGCTGCCCAAAGGCATCAGTTTATTAGGACAATATTACCTAGAAAGGGGGTGGAGTGGGGGGGTGGGCAGGGAAGAGGAACAGAGAAAGCTATCAAGTATTCTTTCCTATTCACTCTCTGCTGAGGATGGGGTAGGGGTTGGGTTTAAGGCTCCTTCTCAAGCCTCAGGACACAAGCAAGCAGAGAGGACACACTGTGGCTCAGAGTAACAGGTGCCAGGTGAGTACCACCAGATTCCCTTTCAAGCCTGAAAGATGCCACCCCGTAGCTGTGGGCACCTGCTCTTCCTCATCTGCAAGGGGTCATAAAGGTCTCTACATAACTGATGCAGCTCGATGAGAAATGAAATGCGAACTTGCTAAAATGCAAGCATTTAAATTTAGAAGCAGAGAAGGCACCACACCAGGTTTAGGCATGCAAACACTTGTTAAGACAACAGGCCTTCCATGAGGCCCTGCAGCTCCCACTCATCTCCTGTGCATCTCCACTGCTCTGATTCCTTGAAGACCATGCGGTCTGCTTTTGGTACTCCTGGTATACTCATCTAGTAGGAAGCACCCAGGACCCCTCTTTCTGGAGACTATTACACAATGCTTAGTCCACATGAATAGTGTGCTAATGTGCAAAACACTCAACTTACACCAAATGATTTTACTATTTGTGGAGTATAACAACAAAGCAAAACTGAAGCAACAAGACAGGAACAGACTCACAGACTCCAAGAAGGGACTAGCAGTTACCAAAGGGAAGGGGTTGCAGAGGATGGGTGGGGAGGAAGGGGTAAGGGAATTAACGTGCACTATAATTAGCACTCACAATATAGGTGGGTCATGGGGAAGACAGTACAGCACGGAGAAGAGAAGTAATGACTTTACAGCATCTTATTATGCTGATGGACAGTGACTGCAGTGGGGTAGGGGAGGACTTGATTATATGGGTGAATGTTGTAACCACAATGTTGCTCATGTGAAACCTTCATGAGAGTGTATATCAATGATACCTTAAAACAAAACACTCAATTTACTCTTTGCCTCAGCAGATACCAGGGTTGTCCGCTACGACGTGGGGGATCATTGGAGATTCCAGGCTAACAGTGCCAAGGGGTACTTCAAGAACCAGTGTGCTATTTCCATGTGCTGTGAAGGGGGACTTAATACCGACAAAAGCAAAGGCTGTTAATAATGTGGATTAAAAAAAACAAAGGAAAAGCACCATGGCTTGTTAAAGTATACTCATTTTATTAGTTATTAGTGAGGGAGAACAGTTTTTTAGCAAAGTTCCTGGGTGTTAATATAACATACTACATACACATCTCATTAAGAAGCTACAAAACGCTGCTTATTGTTCTCATGCTAAAGGTCCCTGTACAAGAGAAATCAAAATGTCAGGATTTTCCTGTCTTAGTCCTAAGGGAGATCAGTCTTTGAAGAGGATATCAAACTATTCAAATTCAGTATTCCTAGTTTAATTAATCTACCATATGGAGCCCAGATGTCATAGACAAGTGTGATTTGAATTAAGTAATTCATGAAATAAATTTCTTTTGAGGTATGGATAAGGTTAAATTACCCACATCTAAAAAGAAACACTGTTGATAGTCTCTGAATTTCCTTTATTTCAAGTTCCATGGTAGATTATCCATAAAACTGTATATAAGGAAATTAGTTAAATTAAATAGAGTAGAAATGAGTTCACCAAAGCCAGTGGTTGAATAACAGTATTGGTATGGATGACCCTGCTTCCTTCTACCTCTACATTTCCCTTTCCAGGCTCTAGTTCGCTGTATGGTTGCAAAGGGTTTCCCTTACGCAGCTGCCCCAGATGTCTTATCAGATCACATGAGAGTCCACAGGCATTAAAGGAGCATCCCTTTCCCTATCTGAAGAAACCTTCCCAGAAGCACCTGAGCACACCTCCCTTCACCACCCCACTGGTCAAAACAGGGTCACATGTCCAAACTTCAACCAACCAATCCTGTGACAACTGCAAAGGAACCATTGCTCTTCCAACAAAGAAAGGGAGAATATTTACCGAGGGGGTACCAGTCTGATGCAAAAGTAACATATAGGCTCAAGATGGCATCATTGCTATGTGGTATTACCTATTTTTTAAGAACCAGTTCAGGACCCAGTTCTTCTGTGCAGCCTCATGATACAAGCCCAAGTGAGTCCACTCATAGCCCTTTCTATTCACACCTCCAATTTGGTACTCATTGCACACTGCTGGGCAGTTTCTTTTTTAAATAATTTTTAACAATTACACCAATAATAAATGTTCATGGATGAAAATTCAGAAATATACAAGTAAGAATCACTCACAGTCTCATTATGAGAGAGAACCATATTATTAGTATTTCAGAATACTATCTCCCACACTTTTTTCTATGTATATCTGTTTATATATAAGAGAAATGTCTTCTTTTGGTATAAATGTGTTCCTCACCGAGGACTGAGATTCTCTGTGCTTCTTTCCATCCCCCCATGAAGTTACAAGATCTTAGAAAAGACTCACTGATTCATACTATGTAGATCACACAAAGAAGGTTAAAACAAGCTATTCTTTTCTTTGGAGGATTAAGAAGGAAGATTTAATAAAACAACATTTCAAAGCATGTCCACTAACTTTTCAGATGTTGTTTTTTACCAAGACATATAAAAAAGCTTATTAAACTTTCTGGCAGTAAGATAACTGCTTTCTGTGACTAAATGTTGTTTCTAAACCAGAAAGTATTGTGTCATTTCCCTGATGTTTAGCAATTTCCTTTATACTTGTAATTAAGCCACCCCTCCATTTCAATATATGACACCTAACTAGGTAGGATAAATATAATTTTAGGAAGCATGATTCTCCAATAATTCACTTCATAAGAGGTAAATTCACTAACACTTGTGAAAAGCAATGTTTCTGCACACTTAAATCATATTTTCAAAGCTCTGGACTAAATTCTATTTGAAGGCAACAACATAAATGTTTAAAAAAGCAATCCACTAATTTATCTGCTTTCTGGTCTCCGATTTTGCCAATAGGATTTTCTTAGACTGAGGTACAATTCTACGTGGCATTAGACCCATATGATAAACTTTCCATTATTCAAACCCTCCATAGGAATTCATGGGTTTGTTTTTCTTTACCAAGTATTTATTGACTGAATATCTACCACATGCCATCCTGCGTATCAGCCACTAGTGACTGAGTGGTGGGCAAAAACAAAAGGATAACCTGTTCTCATGGTGGGGAACACAGGATGGTGGAGACCCAAGGTCTCTGCAGAGAGGGTATGCAAGAAATTTAAGACTTTTGTCCCAAACACAATCCCAGTTACAAAGCATATGGTCTCACATTTGTTTTAACCTCTCTGTTCTCCATACGGCTTTACCAAACAAGAACAAGTCTGAACACTAGGAATTTAAATTAAAAGAGTTTCTGGACAGAAGTGGAGTGGAGAAGTTAAAAAATGCTTGGGAGATACTGTAAGACCTCTTTGGGAAGTGCATGAAAATATGCAGGACGACTGTAAAGTCCAGGACAAAAGAGACACGCAGTGGCTGAGATGACCCACCAAATCCCTTTTACTCTTGTTAGTTTTAGTTAACTTTCTGCAGTTGGTATTGTCAAGGTATCCAAGAATCTGTCTGCATATAGATATTTATTGAGCTGGTGGAGGGATCCATGCTCACATCTTGGAAGAGTCACAGCAGCAAACAAAAGCTTGAAATAATAATGCACAGGAACAGACAAAAACATAAGAATTGTTGCAAGGTGGGCTACGAACACAGCAAAAAATGAGTGAAGAGTGAAGAGAGACTCCAGTGGGCCAGTGTACATTCCAAAGACTTAATGGAAGGGGTGGGATGTCTACTGAGCCTTGAGGAAGGGTGGAATGGAGCAGGAAGAAAGATGGGGGAGCTGCTCCCAGCTGGTGCAATGGCCTTGGGTGGCCAACCAATGCAACTGACTCAAAAGCAGCTGGTGGTACAACAGTAGAGCGCTGTCAAGCAAGCGATCAGGCCCGGGTTTACTGACAAGAATCATGGGCAGAAAGTTGACAGCTGAACCAGTACTGTGGATGGGCTCTCTTGAGAGTTTACACACCTTGCCGAGTGAAGGGACAATACTATGTGGACAAAAATTAACTGACATAAATAGAACAGGTCCCCTCCCTATCTTTGCAGGTTAAAAGTTCTACCCCCATGAGGATTACATCTTAGGGAAGAAAGGGCAAAGGGCTTTGGAAATAACCTCTCTACCTTCAGCTTTACTTTTGCATAAAGGTTATTTAAAGTGGCAATAATAGCTTTTTCCTTGGACGTCTTCCCACATATGCCAGAATTACTGGTATTTACAGTAGGTGGCTTGTCCTTTCTGTTAGATACCACTGGTTTCCATTGCTGTGACACCACTGGTTTCCATTTTATCCTATGTAACACTAAGAATGTCCATGAATTATTCATTTGTTCATTTAAAATTGCAAGACTATCTCATTAAACCTGGGACAAGTTATTAAAGCTTTCTAAGCTCTATGAGTTTATGTCAAATAGAAACTCTAGCTACTCCAGTTTTTTGTTCTAAATAGTTTTAGTGTACTTGTGCATCCTTCTTAACAAGGTGTGGAAGAAAAAGAAAGAACTTTTCACACAGTTCTTTCTGTAGTACCAAAGTGTGGCAGAATGTTATCTTTTATATCTTTTAAACAGCACTGCCTAGACAATGTTCTCAGTGCTAGTTTTTTGTTTTTGTATGCTTCTAAGTTAGGAATCTGAGTTCATCAGCACTGATAAGTCCCCAATTTACTGAATGGAAAATTGCTTCCTTAACCCCACCACATTCCCTTCTCTAATATCTGTAATCTAGGTCTGTATCTGTGCCTGTAGTATCTCTACTCCTGCATTCTTTGGGTTCCAGTGAATGAACCCCTCTCCCAAAATAGTTTCCCAAGAAAAGTAATACAGTCCTCAAGTAAGCATGTTTTTTTCTAGAAATAATACAGGTTCATAGCTGGCTGCTAGGTGATTATCCACTTCAACCAGGCTCATAGGAGGAGAAAAATGAAAATGAACACAGTGAAGTGAATGGGGCAAAGAACGCAGGCTCTTTTGCTTTGTATACCCAAGAAAGCACAGTGCGAGTGTGATCTTAAACATCAGTGATAAAATCAAGTTGCCTGGCTCTTCTGCTGACTAGTACACTATAAAATTTCATAACTGCAGCACTTATTATACTTATATAATAAGTATATTATCAAGGAATTTGTTTCCAAAAGTTTCATTGAAAGAATTTGTTATTTTTAACTAAATAATTCATGATAAGTATTTTTTGGTATGACTGCCATATACACCAGCAAAAGACTGAAATGTAATATCAACTTTTCAAGGTCTGCTGGAAAATACTCATGTCTACATGTTAGCCTCTGTATGGGCATTCTGCAAATCTAAAATAAATCTAGAAAACCTAAAAACAAATCATAAAACTATATAATGATTAGAACAAAAAATGTGTCTGATTTGACACTGTCAACTGTTTCGAAATTCAGAACCCAACAAGAACTTTTCTGAACATTTTGCTAGTATCTGGCTCAGTGCCTTAAGTCTTACATGGACAGGCAGACATTTATCCAAACTCTTTGGGCTGACAACATCAAGGTATCAACAGTCTGGCCTTCTCTTCTTTCCAGGCCTAAGCCCACATAGTTCTATATATACTCTAAACCTGATTAGGGCCTTGCCTTCCAGACCTCATTGTTTTGCTTATGCCGTTCCTTCCTGGAAGAATTTGCTCTCCATGTGCTCCTGTTAACAATTTTACCCGCCTTATTCTAAGACATAGCTCAAGTGTCTTCTACTGAAAAATATTCCTTGATCCTGAACTTTCCCCCAACAAAGTATGATCTCCATTCTGCTGAATACTCCTGACATTTTGGCCTTATTCATCTTGCTAAGACCACAGTACCTGGATTCATGTCTTTGTCTATGGTAGGCACACTAGTGACTGCCGAATAACAGAATAATTCTGGTAAATCGAGCAGATAAACCTCTCTATGTCTTGTTCATGGCATTCACAGAGCACTACATCCATATGTAGTAGTGGGCATTCAATAAGTATTCATTATAGATTAATGGAACAGAAGAGAGAGCCCATAAGTAAACTCACAGTCATATGATAAATTAATGTATGACAAAGGACGTAAAAATATACAATGGGGAAAGGACAGTGTCTTCAATAAATGGTGCAGGGAAAACTGCACAGCTATGTGCAAATCAGATCACTGTCTTACATTAACATACTCAAAATGGATCAAAGACATAAATATAAGACTTAAAACCTAACACTCTTGGCAGTAAACTCTGGAATATTGGAATTAGTAAACTTTTTCTGGATATATATCCCCGGGCAAGGGAAACAAAAGCAAAAATAAGCAAGTGGGACGATATCAAACTAAAAAACTTCTGCATGCAAAGGAAACTGTCAAAAGAATGAAAAGGCAACCTCCTGAATGGGAGAAGATATAAATGATATAGCCATTAGGGATCAATATCCAAAATATATTAAAAACTCACAGAACTCAACATCAAAAAAGCAAATAATCCAATTAAAAAATGGGAAGAGTACCCGAACAGACATATTTCCAAAGAAGACAAACAGATAGCCAACAGACATATGAAAAGATGCTTAACACAATGAATCATCAGGAAAAGGTAAATAAAAACTACAATCAGCTATCAACTCACACCTGTTAGAATGGCTATCATAAAAAAGACAAGACAAAAAGAGTGTTGGCAAGGATGTGGAAAATACGGAACCCTTGTGCACTGTTGGTGGGAATGTAAAATGGTGCAACCACTATGGAAAACAATACGGAAGTTTCTCAAAAAATTACAAATAGGAATACCATAAGAGCAAATAATCTCTGGGTAATTACCTGAAGAAAACCAAAAAACTAATTCCAAAAGATATATGTACCCCTATATTTATTGCAGCATTATTTACAATAGCCCAGATATGGAAGCAATCTAAGCATTCATTGGAAGATGAATGTATAAAATAGATGCAGCACTTATATATAATGGAATTATTACTCAGCCATAAAAAAGAGTGAACACTTGCCACTTACAACAACATGGATGGACCTATACAGGATGAGGCTAAGTGAAATAAGTTAGACAGAGAAAGACAAATACTGTAAGAGTTCACTTATATGTGGAATCTAAAAAAAAAAAACAAATAAACAAAAAAAAAGATACAGACTCATAAATACAGTGAACAAACTGGTGGCTGCCATAGGGGAAAGGGGGTGAGATGGGAGAAATAGTGGAAAGAAATAGTGAAGGCCCAGTAACGATGGATTTTTTAATCAACTCAGACACAATGCAAATGTGAATCAGATGCCACAAACTACAAATATAAAACTACTGACACTACCTCACTATTGATAAAGAAACACACTGCAAGATTATAAAAGATTTCCTGGAGAGGCTTAAGATGGCGGCATGAGAGGTGAAAGAGAAATCTCCTCCCAAAACCACATATAATATGAAAATACAGAAAATACATCTAATCCTAAAAGAGCAACAGGAAAGAAAGCTGTGACAGAGTGCCTACACCTGGGGAAAACAGCAGATCTCAAGGAAAAGGGTAATGTACCAAAGCCATGATGCAGAGGGACCAGAGACCTTCCCACACCCCAGCTCACAGGAGGGAGGATGAAAAATGGAGTGGGGAGCGGGTAGAGGCCAAGGACTGCTGAACACCCAGCCCTGCATATCTGCTCTGGGAGCAAGCAGTTGCATTACATGGAGCTCTACAGATTAGTGGGATTGGAAAGCTAAGACAGGTGGAATACTTGGACAGACTGACATTCTAGCCACTTGTGGAAAACACTTCTCCACAACCAGCTGCACTGGGACAAAAGAAAGGCAGGCAGTCTGAGAGACTTCCTAACAGCAAGAGGGCTGCTAAAGGGGCAAGGATTGCACAGAGCTTGCTGCTCAGGAGAAAAGACAGGTGGACAAAATTGTCCAGGTGCACTCTGCCCAGCAGGTTGGGAACTTTCAGGAGCTTCAGGTGCTCCATCCCCCTAGCTGACTGTGCAGCTGAGGCCCTCCACCATGATATGCAGTCTTCTGCATCTTCCTCCTGGCCAACACCAGATCACAAAACGGCTGCACCCGCCATTGCTCCAGCCAGCCAGAGGGTGGCCAGGCCTATGGCAACTACAACTCTACAAATCATAGAGGCTTCTCCCTGCATGCTCAGCTTATTGGCCCTGGCAGTGAAGACAGGCCTAACAGCTGGGAAGCAGAACAGAGCTCTTTCCTCCCAAAAGGCACCAGTGCCGCTTGCCTGCAAACCACAGCATTGCTCCAAGGGCCGAGTAGCTCAAGAGAGTAGAGCTTCTGGGCACTAGAGGGTGACAACTACAAACATGAAATGTCAAAGGTACCTGATTCAAACCAAAATCCCACAAACACCAGGAAGAGGGACAAGTGAAACTCACTCATAAATTTCCTGGAAAGAGATTTAAAACTAAAAATCATAAACAAGCTCATGGAGCTACAGAAAAATATTCAAGAACTCAAGGAAAAATTCAACAATGAGATGTTGAAGAATACAGTATCTGAAATGAAACATACAATGGAGAATTAAAAGCAGAATAGATGAAGTAGAGGAGACAGTAAATAAAACAAATTAGAGAACAGGAATACAAAGAAGATGGGGCACAGAGAGAGAAAAAAAAGGATCTATAGGAATGAAAGAATATTGAGAGAACTATGTGACCAATCCAAATGAAACAATATTTGCCTTATAGGGGTACCAGAAAAAGAAGAGAGAAAAAGGGATTGAAAGTGTCTTTGAGGAGGTAATTGCTGAAAACTTCCCCAATCTGGGGAAGGAGATAGTCTCTCAGGCCATGGAGGTGCACAGATCTCCAACATAAAGGACCCAAGGAAGACAACACCAAGACATATAATAATTAAAATGGCAAAAATCAAGAATAAGGACAGATCATTAAAAGCAGCCAGAGAGAGAGAAAATATCACAAATAAAGGAAACCCATCAGGCTATCATCAGACTTCTCAACAGAAACCTTATGTGCCAGAAGGGAGTGACATGATATATTTAATACAGTGAAGCAGAAGGGCCTCGAACCAAGAATACGCTACCCCACAAAACTATCATTTAAATTTGCAGGAGGGATTAAACAATTTCCAGATAAGCAAAAGCTGAGAGAATTTTCTCCCACAAACCCTCTCTACACTGTATTTTGGAGGGACTGCTATAAACAGAAGTGTTCCTAAGGCTAAATAACTGTCACCAGATGAGATAAAACTACAGTAAAGAAAGCAGACCACTTAATTACTAAGCAGATGCAAAATCAAATCAACTACCCCCAAAGTCAGTCAAGGAATGGACAAAGAGTACAGAATATGATACCTAATATATACAGAATGGAGGGGGAAGAAAAAAGAGGAAAAAAAAAAGAACCTTTAGATTGTGTGTGTAATAGCATACTAAGTGAGCTAAGCTAAACCGACAGATAATAAGGAAGTTACCCTTGAACCTTTGGTAATCACAAATCTAAAGCATGCAATGGCAATAAGTACACATCTACTGATAATCACCCTAATGCAGAATGCAACAATCAAAAGATTTACAGTCACTGAATGGATAAAAAAGCAAGGCCTGTCTATATGCTGCCTACAAGAGACTCACTTCAAACCCAAAGACATACACAGACTAAAAGTGCAGGGATGGAAAAAGATATTTCATGCACATAATAGGGAGAAAAAAGCAGGAGTTGCAGTACTTCTGTCAGACAAAATAATATTTCAAAATAAAGAAAGTAACAAGAGACAATGAAGGGCATTACATAATGACAAAGGGGTCAGTCCAACAAGAGGATATAACCATTATAAATATCTATGCACCAAACATAGGAGCACCTACATATGTGAAAGAAATACTAACAGAACTGAAGGGGGAAACAGAATGCAATGCATTATTTTAGGAGGCTTCAACACACCACTCACTCCAAAGGACAGATCCACTAGACAGAAAATAAGGAGACAGAGGCACTGAACAACATATTAGAGCAGATGGACCTAACAGACATCTACAGAACACTCCACCCAAAAGCAGGAGGATACATTCTTCTCAAGTGTCCATGAAACATTTTCAACAATAGATCATATACTAGGCCACAAAAAGAGCCTCCGTAAATTCAAAAAGACTGACATTGCACCAACTAGCTTCTTAGACCACAAAGGTGTGGAACTAGAAATAAATTACACAAAGAAAACAAAAAATCCCACAAACACATGGAAGCTTAACATGCTCCTAAATAATCAATGGATCAGTGGCAAAATAAAAACAGAGATCAAGCAATATATGGAGACAAATGACAACAATAATTCAACACTGCAAAATCTATAGGATGCAGAGAAGGCTGTGCTATGAGTAAAGTATATTGCAATACAGGCCTACCTTCGGAAAGAAGAAAAATCCCGTATGAACAATCTAAACTCACAATTAAATGAAACAAGAAAAAGAAGAACAAAAGAGGCCCAAAGTCAGTAGAAGGAGGGACATAATAAAGATTAGAGCAGAAATAAATAAAATTGAGAAGAATAAAACAATAGAAAGAATCAAAGAAAACAGGAGCTTCTTCTTTGAGAAAATAAACAAAATAGATAAACCCCTAAGCAGACTTACCAAGAAAAAAAAGAGAGTCTACACACATAAAGAGAATCAGAAATGAGAAAAGAAACATCAGTACAGACACCACAGAAATACGAAGAATTATTAGAGAATACTATGAAAACTTATATGCTAAGAAACTGGATAAACTAGAATAAATGTACAACTTTCTAGAAAAATACAACCTTCCAAGGCTGACCCAGGAAGAAACAAAAAACCTGAAATGACCAATTACCAGCAATGAAATTGACCTGGTAATAAAACAGCTACCTAAGCTCAAAACTTCTGGACCAGATGGTTGCACCACTGAATTTTATCAAACATTTTGTGAAGATGTAACACCCATCCTCCTTAAAGTTTTCCAAAAAGTAGAAGTGGAGGGAATACGTCCAAACTCATTCTATGAAGCCAGCATCACTCCAATACCAAAACCAGATAAAGACACCACAAAAAAAGAAAATTACAGAACAATATCCATGATGAACATACATACTTGACTATTTACTCAAGAAAATATTAGCAAATGAAATTCAATATACATCAAAAAGACCATCCATCATTATCAAGTAGGAATTATTCCAGGGATGCAATGATGGTACGATATTCGAATATCCATCAACATTATACACTACATCAACAAAAAGAAGGACAAAAATCATATGATCAACTCCATAGAAGTTGAAAAAGCATTCGACAAAATTCAACATCCGTTCATGATAAAAACTCTCAACAAAATGGGTATAGAGGGCAAGTACCTCAAAATAATAAAGGCCATATATGACAAACCCACAGGCAACATAATACTTAACAGTGAGAAACTGAAAGCTTTTCACCTAAGATCAGGAACAAGACAGGATCAGTGGATGCCCACTCTCCCCACTGTTATTCAACATAGTACTGAAGATCCTCACCACGGCAATCAGAGAAAACAAAGAAATATAAGGCATCCAGATTGGTAAAGAAGAAGTCAAACTGTCACTATTTGTAGATGACATGATATCATACATACAAAACCCTAAAGACTCCACTCCAAAACTACTAGAACTAATATCGGAATTCAGCAAAGTTGCAGGATACAAAATTAATACACAGAAATCTGTTGCTTTCCTAATGATGAGCTAACAGAAAGAGAAATCAGGAAAAACAATTCCATTCACAACTGCATCAAAAAGAATTAAATACCTAGGAATAAACCTAACCAAGGAAGTGAAAGACCTATACCCTGAAAACTATAAGACACTCCTAAGAGAAATTAAAGAGGACACTAACACATGGAAATTCATCCCATGCTCATGGATAGGAAGAATTAATATTGTCAAAATGGCCATCCTGCCAAAAGCAATCTACATATTCAATGCAATCCCTATCAAAATACCAACAGCATTCTTCAACGAACTGGAACAAATAGTTCTAAAATTCATATGAAACCACAAAAGACCCCGAATAGCCAAAGCAATCCTGAGAAGGAAGAATAAAGCAGGGGGGAATCCCGCTTCCCAACCTCAATCTCTACTACAAGGCCACAGTAATCAAGACAATTTGGTACTGGCACAAGAACAGACCCACAGACCAGTGGAACAGAAAAGAGAGTTCAGATATTAACCCAAACATACACGGTCAATTAATATTCGATAAAGAAGCCATGGATAAACCATGGGGAAATGACAGCCTCTTCAACAGCTGGTGTTGGCAAAACTGGACAACTACATGTTAGAGAATGAAACTGGATCATTGTCTAACCCCATACACAAAAGTAAATTCAAAATGAATCAAAGACTTGAATGTAAGTCATGAAACCATAAAACTCTTAGAGGAAAACGTAGGAAAAACTCTTTTGAATATAAACATGAGCAACTTTTTCCTGAACACATCTCCTTGGGCAGGGGAAAACAAGAGCAAAAATAAAACAAATGTGACTACATCAAACTAAAAAGCTTTTGTACAGCAAAGGACACCATCAGAAGAACAAAAAGGCATCCTACAGTATGGGAGAATATATTCAAAAAGGACATATCCAATAAGGGATTAACATCCAAAATATGTTAAGAACTCACACCCATCAACACCCAAAAAGCAAACAACCCTATTAGAAAATGGGCAGAGGATATGAACACACACTTCTCCAAGGAAGAAATTCATATGGCCAACAGGCACATGAAAAGATGCTCCACATCGCTAATCATCAGGGAAATGCAAATTAAAACCACAATGAGATACCACCTCACACCAGTTATGATTGCCAGCATCAAAAATACTAGGAACAACAAATGCTGGTGAGGATGCAGAGAAAGGGGAACCCTCCTACACTCCTGGTGGGAATATAAATTAGTTCAACCATTGTGGAAATCAATATGGAGGTTCCTCAAAAAATTAAAAATAGAAATACCATTTGACCTGGGAACTCCACTCCTAGGAATTTGCTCAAAGAAAACAAGATCTCAGATTCAAAAAGATATATTCACACCTATGTTTACTGCAGCATTATTTGCAATAGCCAAGAAATGGAAGCAACCTACGTGTCTATCAGTAGATGAATGGATAAAGAAGAGGTGGTACATATACATAATAGAATACTATTCAGCCATAAGAAGAAAACAAATTTGAACATTTGCAGCAACATGGATGGAGCTATAGGGTATTATGCTCAGTGAAATAAGCCAGGTGGAGAAAGACAAGTACCAATGATTTCCCTGATTTCCCTCAGTTGTGGATTATAACAATGAAACAAAGCTGAAGGAACAAAACAGCAGCAGACTCACAGACTCCAAGAAGGGACTAGTGGTTACCAAAGAGGAAAGAAGTAGTGACTGTGGCATCCTACTATGCTGATGGATAGTGACTTCCATGGGGTATGGGGGGTGCTTGATAATATAGGTGAATGTAGTAACCACAATGCTTTTCATGTGAAACCTTCATAAGAGTGTATATCAATGATACCTTAATACAACAACAAAAAAAGATTTCCTTTACAAGACTGGGTTCTTTCTCATTTAAAAAGAAAAGGTGGGGGAGGGTGAAGATACAACAGCTATATAAATGCAGTGGGATGAACTTAAAATCATGAACCAGTCATCAGCAACTGAACAACAGTAAGAGGCTTAAGAATACAAACAAGATGTTTTATAAACTATTTATTTGAAAATATTTATTCACAGACTCTCTGACTACATTTATCCTCAAATGTAAAAATAGCATTACAATTACACCCGATAGTACCCATGAGTCCAGAGCAAAATGAGGCTTTCTTTGGTGACACTCTTGACACTCAAATTTTTAAAAAATAAGAATTTTTTCCTTCTTATCTCAATGAATACAAACATTTTTTCCCCATGAATTTGATCCCAAACAATTCACTCAGTCACTGCCAACCAAACTGAGTTTCTTTGATTTCTTTCTTGTGAAACAGTGAAAAGTTGATGCAACCTGTTTCCCCATATTAATCAGAGACCCTGGTTCTTTCAGCACTGCCTGAATTCACAACTAAAAAGGGGCAGCAGTGACACCTCACACCTACGGAGCTCTGATTGGAAAGGCCAAGAGCTGCACAATTTGCACTTTGGGTACTTTAAAGTTTCTATGCTTTATCGTGTCAATGTTGATGAGTGGTTTTTTTTCCCTTCAAACACTTTAGATATTTAGTATTTCACTCAATTTCACTGTATTTCTAAATTATTTATTTACATTAATTCTAAATGTTTGTTTATAAATATTTCACTATATTTCATTCGTTAAACATTAAATATTTAGGCATTTAATATTTCACCAAAAGAAAAAATTATGTGAATAAAGAGATGTGGTTTCGGGGTTCCCTCGTGAATAGGGTTTTCTGTTATTTCTCCATGGAAACAGAATGAAGTGAACATCAATAATTCTTATGAAAGTCCATTATTAAACTGACATTTTGGTTTTCTTCTGGGAACGCTTCCAATGCTATTGGAAAGGAAGCAGATAGAGTCCACCTGTTATACAGCACCAGAATTATTGGAAATTTTGAGACTATCGTTAAGGTACTATATAGCATTACTCAGCAAAATTTAATTTTTAAAAAATGAATGTATTGCTGCAGTTTCTCAACTTTATCTGTATATTAGAAGCACCCATAAAGCTTAAAAAAAATACCTACAATGCCCAAACCCCATCCCAGACCAAGTATATTAGAAACCCTAGGAATGGAGCCCAGGTATTGCTATTTTTAGAAATATTCCCAGGCGATTCTCCCACAGCTACAGATGAGAAACTAGGGAATATTGTCATGAAGGTCAGAATATGTTTAATACTTAATCTTATGTAAAGAGAACTTAAAGAGCACTAACAAAATCTAACTTATTTAATTCTTATAACAACCTCATAAAGCAGATTCTGACTTCAGTCACATTTGGCAGGTGAGGAAGCTGAAGGAGACACAGACAGGAAATTCGCCAGAGGTCCCAGAGACAATGAGCCGTAGATGCAGGATTTGCATGTGGCCAATCTGGCTCCAAATTCCACACTGAAACCACTGTCCTGGCCTGATTCTCCCAGAGATAAATGATCTGTAGTAAAATGCACAGACCTTAGGCATTCAGTTCACTGAGTTTTGACAATAGTACACATCCTGTGAAACTACTGCCTAAAGCAAGGTTTAAAGCTCTTTTGGTTTTGAGACTCATCGTGTTTGTGCATGTATGTGTAGACCCTCCCCGGATCGGCAGGCTGTGGAAAAGTATGGACACAGAAAAGTCTGTTTAGCCAGTCACCCGTTGATGAACATTTTACGTTCATTGTTTCCCGTCTTGGGTTATTAGCAATAAGGTTGCTGTGGATATTCTTGTTCAAGTCTTTCTGAGGATATTAATGCACAGAAGTGAAATTGCTGAGTCATATGTAGGTATTTCTTTAACTTTCTAAGAAACTGTCCTATTGTTTTCCAAAGTGGCTGTACTCCCATCAGCAAGGCGAATCCCAGAGGGCCTTTTAGGAAGACTATCATCCAGTTATCACAGGACAATCATCCAGACAAACAGAAGTTTGGAATTTGACAATGACTCACTATTTGACCAAAAGCAGACAAACAACAGGAAACTACAGCCTCAACACTGCCGCCACCACCAGCTACTTGTACCAAAGCGGCATATACTGAGCAGTCACCTGAAAACACTGGGGCTGCCAGACATCAAGGCTAACAAAATATAGGAGAAAACCCCACCAAATATACAGCATACCCTTCTCGAAGATTCTTGATGCATTCCAGCATACTAAATACACAGTGGCTCAGAGAAGTCTTTTAATAAAGAAACAGTGAGGAAATCTGGAAACTGATTAGTCATGTTTAGACCCAGCTGTCCCCCAGTTTTCCAAGAAAAGAAATGCAGGCATATTACGAGGTCTCCATACTATGGTGTTTGGGAGACACAGAAAGCAATTACCTCCATCTGAGGGGACCAGGCATGAGCACATGAACGAGATAATAGTTCATGTGCGTCTACTGGACAGTGAAGGTTTTAGACTTGAAGGAATGGAATGGAGAACATGGAGAGGCTCTCAGTTTGGACTTAGGATAGAGCATGATCTAAAGAACAAAATGGGGACTGTAAGGGGCATAAATTCTGCCCAGAGGACTGGGTCATTCTGAGTGAAGGTAGAGTAGGGTGAGCTTTGGGGAATCTGTAGTTTCCCGTATATACACGAGGATACCATCTGTACATGTTGGCTGGCCGGCCTGCTGGTTGGCAACAGTACTATAAGGGTAGCAGTCAGCCAGCAAATATTTACCCAGTACCTGATTGAGGGCCAGCCACAGACCACATGAGGCATCAGGGTACAGTGATCATCTGCCAGACACACTGTGTGCTTTCATGGCTCTTGCAGTGTAGGAGAGGTAAGCAGCTGCTTACATAGAAAGTTCTAGAACTTCAGAATAAGAATGAATGACCATTCAAAGTCCCCTGAGCCAGAAGAGCAGAAGCTACTCAAGAATTCCAGAAGAAAATGTTAAGAGCTATAAAAGTGAAATATGTAAGTATTTAGTTATCCATCCCTTATATGTGGGGCAGCAAGAGTGGGGGGTATTAAGATGAGGAGTTTGATGTACTGGAAAAACATCCAGATGGAGATGCTTGGGAAATGGCATGAAGTTTTAGTTGAGAGGTTTGGGCTCATTAATATGCAATTTGATAAATAAAATAGCTTCTATATTATTGGCAACTCTTACATTTAAATCATATGAAAACCCAGATGCTGTCATAGACTCTGTAAACATAAGAGAGATGTAAGCCTTACCCAGAAGGAAGGCAGAGTCAGGCTCAGGAGGGGGATACGTCGCTCTGAATCCCAGCTGGGCCACTTGCAACTGGGGTGCTGTGGGCCCAGGAACTTAACCTCCCTGAGCCTCACCTTCCTCATGTGTAAAACTAGAGTGGTAACTGTATTCCCATCCCCACAGGGATGTTATGAAGACTGAATGACGTTGAGTAGTACTGTGCCAACACAGAGTAGTGGCTCAGCACCTCTTAGCTATTACTATTATTTACATAAAAAAAATCCACACTTGCTTGCTTGTTCTTTAATTAGAAGGGTAACTTCAGAACACCCAAGAAGTCTATATATAGATGGTGTGAGGTAGAGAGAATCATAGTCCTTAAACCAGTGGTACAATATCAAAGGACTATAAATATACTTCATCCAATAGTTTTTAGAATGCGAGGTAATGTTGGATTTGGAGAAAAGGACTAGAAGGGAAATCCTCTGGAACTTCGGCCAAGCTATGGTCCTCCTTGGTCCAAACTGGGACCAACCACCTTATTAGAGCATCACAGATCTCATACAAAAAATTATTTTTACTCTTTTCTTTCTCCTCTCAACTTTCCTCTTCTCTTCCTTGCTGATACTTTCTGCTTTTGATACTAACATGTTGGTGAATGTGAAAATAATGTAACATAAATTCTTAGTAAATGTTAGCATTTTCCTCTATTTTTCTTTGCTGTAACACTTTCCCAGAAAATTTGAATTCTAGGACACAGAATGAAATGATGACATCATTATAAATTTTAATTTCTACATTGCAGGTATATCCTAATTGGCAAACTTTAAATATGAAGTTTTTTAATGTATGTTAATATTAATTTTTCCTTTCTCTTATGTACTACTCATCAAAATTAAGATGCTGTACATTGCATTTATTTTTCCAAACAACCATGAAATAAAAATGTAAGGACCTAGCATTCAACTGCCTTGATGAGAGATTCAGTCCTTGATGGAGGAAGCAAAGAGTTCATAATAAAGACAGAAAGTGATACCAGCAAAAGGTTCACCTTGCATACGAAAGCTGGAATGATAAGCATCTAAACGCCTATTTTTGATTCTAGGCTAGAAGAGGTAGGCCACTTACTCTGAAAAGCTGCTGCTGCTAAATCAAGAGCCAGAAAACAAATCACACCTACTTTAAATCATCTGTTCTCTTAAGCATTATGGACACATAGGATAACATCAAGTACAGTGACAGTCACCCCTCCTGCACCACACTGAAATGATACCACCCATGAGCTATAAATAGCCTGCAACCAGATGGAATGGCTGGGCTCAAGTTGTGATCTCATTTTTTTAAACAAAAGTTTAAAAATTATTAAATCCTTATTTCAGTCATTTATTTGACAGGTATTTATTGCCTCGACACTATGCACCAGACATTGGAAAGACAGTTCCTAAAAGTGATTAGTCTCTTAGAGACTTTCATACCTTATGAAAAGGTTCACATCATCAAATAAGCTGGTTCTCAAGGACCAAGCACAAAGCAATCAAATAAACACCAGGAGGGTGACTGATCACTCTGAATTACCAGAACTGCTCCCTACTCAATCCTCAGTAAGAGGTGGCACCAGCCAAAAGAACACTCAGGGAAGGTACTACTTATTTAAGCAATACAATTAAGGTATGAATTTGCTGGCTCCCATGCTCTTTTGTTAGCAGAACGACTGCAAACACTTTTTACAATCATACACTTAAAAAAACCCTGATGCTTCTCCAGAAAAATTGTTCTTAGTCTGCCTAAATCAGAGAATCTACTAAATATGAAATCGGAGAAAACAGAATAATCACAAAAAGTTAATAGGGAACTTGTGATCTGCTTAGTTCTTGATCAAATACAAATACAGCACTAGGTAGTGGGAGCAGGTACGTTAGAGATACTCGGCTCATCTACAGAAACCCAACTCAAAGAAAAGATGACACCCACTTACTCTGAGCCTTAGAGGACTCTAATAAGCTGAGGAATGTGAGAAGAAAAATAAACATGGTAGCAAACATCTGAACATAAAGGGGCTCATACCTTTATAGAACTCACACTTTGTTCTGGTCACTTATCAAACTGTATTAAATGTCTTAGGTGGTTAGAGTATTCAAATTATCAATTAATTAGTTCCTTAAGAGCCAAGGGTACAGATTGTAGCCTTTTCTCAAGTGACTTCTGAAGTTAACACATTTTTGAAAGCCATCTTGCAGACTGCTTGTATAAAACTAAGAAACTCTAAGGAGACTGTTATCAAAGTGTCTTAGTCTAATAAGGGAGGAAATTATCTTGATTATATTATGCAGTGAAGGAATTTTTAAATGGGCATATGGAGGTAGATAATTTTGATTAGACAGACAGAATGAGGCTAGCTATTAAATACTATCTTAATTATGTACCCAAGAAGCTACAATCTCAAATTTTTCTTTCCCTTATATAAAACCATGTGAAATTTCTTTGATATGACTGGTTAAAACCTTAACCTAATCATTCCTTAAATTAAAAAGTACCAAATTAAAATTTTAAAGTATGAACAAAATATTCAGAAGCCTTTATGAAATGATGTATATGTGGAATATACAGTAGCACAGATAAGATACATATGTATAAATATGTATGTGTGTATATATGTGTGTATATGTATATACACATATATAAGAAAAAAGTATGCTACCAAAAAAGTGACAGTTTGATCCCATTTTAGGAAAATTATACATATGGGCACAGATTAAAGAAGAATGGAAACTGGACATTACAAAAGAACAGTTTATTTATCTCTGTACCTCTGAGTGATATAATTAGCATTTTTTTTTATGGATTGGTCAATATATGATTTCAGACTTACGCTGGTGAGTCTTTAGGAAGGGTAATAGCAAATGCAGTGCTGATGGTAGAGCAGATGCCACTGAATATTCTCTTATCTAGTTACCTTGTGGATCACCCAACCCAGGTGGGTGATGTGCCTTCTAGACAGGAACTCACTGAAGTCTAGTCCTAGAGCCCAGAGCAAAGGTTAATCTTGGTGACATAACTAAGAGGATATACAGAACAGAATACAGGAGACGCTCTTGATTATCAAATAAGTATTCAGTGAAGTATTGATCAAGTGGCAGGACTTAATGACCCCTTCTTAGTAATCAAAGACATCTATCTACTCCTATGGTTGACTACAAGTTCATTCATTCATCAAGCACGACTCTGTAACAACTCTGTACCACTGTAATACTGAGGCTGAGAATAGGATGAAATGACATTGCTTCTTCCCCCATTGGGAGAGACAAGTAAACAGATTCCCACCCTGCAACATATACCCAGCATATTGGAGGGGCACTTGATCTGACTTGGGCAACAGCAGTTTGGTATTGCAGGAAGGTGAAGTGGTGAGAGCTGATGCTGGAGGAGGAGGTTGGGGTAGGATCGTGGAGGCCTTGTCTACCTTGATAAAGAACTAAGACTTTAACTGTAGATAATGGAGAGTACCTGAAAGACTTTACTGATGAAATAACATGCTGAGTAAGGAGAAACTTCACTAACTCTGGTGCATTACTAATGAAACACTTTGTAACCTTAAATGCTACTGAAATGCTTATTGTTTAGGACTGTCCTCCTTTACATGGGGGCATTTGCTTGGGAATGATGATCAGAGTATTCTCAATTGAGTTAAAACTGATGTCTACAAATTCCTTAGATTAGACACCAAATTTCTTAGATTAGAATTGATCAGCTCTTGATTTCACCTACAATAAACAGTGAATACAAAGGTGTGACTGTGAAAGAAGTCAAAGATAGAACTAGGATATTTTTGAGAAAGTTTGAGTCTACTGTAACCAAAAAGTATTTCTCATACAAAGTAAGGCCTATAAAATCAACCCAGCTATGGAGCAAAGCTTAGCTAAATCTGAAGGACACAGGGTGAGAGGAGGCAGTATTCCAGGACAGCTTGTGCAAAGGCCCAGGAAGAAAATGGAACAGGTGCCATCAGGGAATGAAGAGATGCCCAGAGAGTGGAAAGCTGGAGATGAGACAACACAGGAACTGGGCCAGCTCATCCATGGCCTTTGGTCATATTGCAGGTTTATCCTAAAGAAATTTTTAAGAAGCATTTAAAGTGTTTTGATCTTGGTAATTCAAAGTGAGCTGGTTGCAGAGTGGACAATGGACTGCAGGAGGACCACGACAAACACAGTTAGGAGCCTTGCAGCACTCAAGGTGAAAACCGATGGTAGCTAGGACTAGTGTGGTTGTGGAGATGGAGAGAACTGAACAGATTCCAGAGATATTTCAGAGGTAAAACTGGCAAGTTGTGGAGATGGGGCAGTGATGGTGATAAGCCAGAGGAAGGTGTCAAAGATGACTCCCAAGTTTCTGGTTTGTCCAACCAGACGGAGGGGCCACCACTCACTGAGACAGGGAACAGGTCCAAGTGTGGGATGACAGAGCACCTGTTCAGTTCTGTCCTTGTTTAATTGGAGGTACTGCTGAGACATCAAGAGATGATGTGTCAAATAGGTAAGAAATAGATCCTTCATATTAAAAAAAAACTTTTTATTTTCTCCCTAGTTACTGTTTTCCCATTTCACTCAGTGGACCTACATTGTCTGTTATTCATTCTCAAACCAAGATATCCTTAATTCCTCTCTTCCTCACACCTCCATCCAAACCATCAACGGTTCTTACCAGCCTTTACCTTCAAAAGATCCTGAATTCAACTTCTCACCACCTTCTCCACAAACACTCTGGTTGAAGCCAGAACCATCTCTTAACTTCTACAAGGCTTCACTTCCTCTCCATACTCCTGTTCTCATTGCACCCTCAAGTCTATTCACAAAGAAGCCAAAGGGGTCTTTTAAAAGCATCAGTTAAATGATGTTCCTCTCCTTACAGCCCTCCCACATCTTCCCATAACTTTGAGAATAAAGTCTAGAGTACAGTGTTTACCATGTGCTCCCAGGCCCCAAGGGTCTAGTCCCTGCCTTCCTTCCTGACCTCATCTCCCCTGGCTGCTTCTTTCTCATCACAGCTGCTCTCTTGCTGCTCCTTGGACAACTCAAGATAGTCTCTGCTTCTGAAACATTTTCATGGAATGTTCCACCACCACACTTTTGTATGACTTATTCCTTTATAATAAGTTTCTGCTCAAAAATCACCTCCTTGAGGCTAAATCTCATTAGCTCTGGGGCAAGTGCCAATGAAAACCACAATGGAAAATTATCTTATACCCACTAGATGGGCAAAAATTAAGATGTCTCATAATACCAAGAGGGTTCAACTGGAATTCTTAATCACTTCTGGGCAGGAATGTAAACTAGTACCACCCCTTCAGGAAACAACTTGGTATTATCATGTGATGTTGAACTGATTTCACTCCCATGAATGTAATGGGGAAACTCCCATTCACATGCAAGAAGTTGCATACACAAGAATGTTCAGCAGCACTGCTCAAAGAGCAAAAGGCTGGAAACAATCCAAATATCCATCACGGGAGGGGCGGGGACAATGAGTCCACTGGTTTTGCACATTCACCTGACGGACCGTAATTCGGCTGTTAAAATGAATGAAGTAGGGCTACATGCAACAATGCAGAACAATGATACTATTTTTATAAGGCAAAACAAATGAGCAAAATGAAACAAAATAGTACTTATGGATATATTCATATAAGATAAGCACTTTTTTATAAAAGAGAAAAATTTTTTAATTTAAGAAGTAATTACTTCAAAAGACAGGCAGGGACATGGATGGGATAGGACAGAGCACAGGAAGATGAAAGAGAATTGGTAATGCTTACCTTAGTTTAGGTAGGTTCACTGGTATAGTGTAATGCTTCATAATGTACAAACATGTCAGCATGTATCAAACTTAAGGTAATATAAATTAAAATAAAAAGTAATGGTTGAACCAAAATGGGGGGAAAATTGTTATTTTATGTAACTTCTCACTTCTTCCTTGACTGTATAAAATAGCCACCACACCTCTCTTCCGGATTCTATTCTTCTTTGCAGCACATGTCACTCCAAAAGGTAGTGTGAGTATATGCCTACAGAACACACACATTCATTTTTCTTGTTTAAGTCTTCCCACTAGAATATAACTCTGTAACTGTGGAGTCTTTTTGACTTTCCTGTCCACTACAGTATCCCTGAGGCCTAGAAGAGTACCTGGCATACAAATACTTATGGAAATGAACAAATGTATGAGCAAATGGACTCAACAGCACATGCAAAGCAACAGAGCATGAAAGGTTTTGTGCTTGGACTCTGGAGTCAGACATTGCTGGGTTCCAACCCAGGCTCCAGTCCGTTGTCTTTGCTGGGAGACCTTGAGTGAGTTACTTAACTTCACTGGGTCTCATTTTCTCATCTATAAAACAGGGTAGTGAGGCAGTTAACAATGACCAAAAAAAGAATTTAGCCCTTTGTCTGGCACTAAATTGCTATTATTATGCAACAATATAATTTCCCCATAAAAGATGTCCATCTTGGTGGTTGTAAGCAATGTGAATTCTTTAGGCCGTTATTCTATGACTGATTTCTTCCGCAACCAATTTTAAAACATGGACCAATTTGGATACTTCTGTAGTTTGGTCAAACTGAAGAACTGTGCTAGGGAAGTCTTGTTAAGCTCCAAACCTCCAGGGAGGATGGCACAACATAATCTTGCGTCTGCCCCTGCCACCAGCTTAGGAGCTCAGCCAGATGAGAAGAGTAAAAATAGTGCCTGCTGCTTATTGGGGACGTCCTCTATGCTAAGCACCTTAGACACATAACTCACCAATTCTTCATGGTTAACTTGGAAGTCAGTGTGCATAACAATTCCAGAAAGCAGGCTTATTGCAAGCTGTTTCCAACTTTGGGGCTGATATTCGTATAGTAACCAGCCATTCTTGAGAGTAACCGATTTGTATCATCAGCTGTAATACATCCTTTTAAAACAAAACAAAACCTAAAAGGCAAAATCTATCTTTCACATCCTAAATGAGGCCTTATTGTATAGTGGAAAAAAGCCCAGGGCCTTTATTGCTGTGCCACCCATGTAGTCCCTTTTGAAAATTATCACAGCAACACCTCTACCTTGAAAAGATCACACCGAAGAGCTGGGGGCTCCCACTGCCCCCAGCACAATCACAACCAAGACAAATCTTTCGGTGAACTGATCCCTGTTTTCCATCTGGACTGTAGCCAGGCACCCAGGGCCTGTCTGCCTTGGGAAGGCCCACACCCTCCTGAGAGCTCTAGGTCCTTCTGGAAGATCTGCTCCAGCCCTGTCCAGCTACAGAGCTAGAGGACACTCAAGGGGTTCCTATGAATTGGGAGAATCCCAGTTTAATAATAAAAATGACTCGTAATACTAAGAAGAAGAATCTTTTATACAGTGCTTAGCATGTATTAGGCAGTATTTATTCTAAGTGTTAAAGATATGTTTGCTTATTCAATCTGCATAACTATATAATTCAATATGCAAACTACATAAAAAGCTTGCCATTTAACTAAATTCCTTACGTGAGACCCCCTGAAAGGGAACACATGATACCTACATGCAAACTGACCTTGCAGAAGAAGGCAAGAGCAGAGCAGAAATCCCAAAAGGTCCCAGTAGTAGAGTCAGCGGCAGTTAATAGCCTAGCTGCCTAGTTTTGATCAACCCTCTACTATCCACCTCTCCAAACCAAACACTATTTCTCCAGAATTAACCAAATAGAAATAAATGAGGAAGGGGAGAACAGAAGAAGGAATACTTAATTTGTGACACATCCCACATCCTGACTACTTCTCACCAAGTCTACTGGCCTGTCTACAATTCCCAGACCTATCTTATATCCCATGACCTTTAAATCATCCAGGGAAACTTATCCCCACCTCCATCCCCCTTCTCTATTTAACACAGCCAGACAGCCTCTTGGAATCTCTCCCTGACTCCAATGTCTCCCCGTCATCTCCTCTTAGTCCCTCTATGCTCATGATACACTGTGCACATTTCCTCTACCATGTAATACTGGTTTCATTTTTATTTTACTTTGTCCATCTCCCCTTTAAACTTTTAGCATCTTAAGACCATGGGTGACATCTGCTCTCCCAGTGTCTGATAAAAAGCCTGGTGGGCTGCTGCTGACAAGCAATACATGTTTGCTGACTGAATGAACTTGGCAGCCATGCTCCTGGTGAAGAGCATACCGTTTCTCACCACCCACCCAGACAATGCCCTCGCAGACCCAGCGGGATGGACAGATTAGGAAGGGGAGGGGTCCCTGCACCGCCGGCTGCTGCCTCATTAGTAGGGAAGGATTTACAAGAGAACCCTTTCTGGGAGCTTTGCTTCCAGCCCTAGAATTTAAACTTGCATCTTTTTCAATGAAACAATAACCATCACTACCACCTACGACCAAGGCTTGCATTTAATGCCAGGACTTCTCACTTCATTAATATTCAAGTCTCTGAATACCTTTTCAGGTTTAGTGAAAGGCTGCTTGACAATGTTTTCAGTGGACTTTGTGTTCCCGAGATTTACTTTTCTCTTGAGGGCAAATCACATTTGGGTGTCCTTTATCCTTGTAATAAATGCTATTTAAAAAGCTAGAGGCATTGAAGGTGAAGAGAGAAAGATACATCTAGAAGTTGTTGATAAATATGTAATTTCTCTGGTGCTGTGTGACCTCAGCGTTTTTCACATTTCCACAGGTCTCCTTGGAGATGGTTGCTATGATCACTCTGTGTCCTCAGCTAAAAATCTTCAAAATGTGGATCGCTGCTTTTATCCTCTCTTGTGTCCTCTTTCATTAGCTGTTAGTCCCTCACACATAGTTCATTTCTTTATGAATGCAACCTGCTCATAATTTTATCTCATAATATTCCAAACAGAATACCCCATCCTTTCGGTTCCTCTGGAAATGCTATTACGTGGACTGTAATACTTGGCAGTCCATTAGCAACACCGCTTACACTTTTTATGTTTCCTGATTCCCTAAAAGTAAGTTATTCATAAGGCAGTCCCCCCTGCCTACCTCCTCTTTTTCAAAAATACTAACTTGCACTGGAAAAAAACTGAACATTGACAATAAAAAACACCCAACCTGTTGATTCCTCGTATGTTGCTTATTTAACAAGCTCTTGGCTTGGAACATATCAAGATTAATTTTTAAATGTATGCAAGTTTTCTATTTCCCTTTTTGACTACAGTTAACATAAATACACTTTTATTCGATTCTACATGCATTATTCACATTTCAAATACCTATGATCTCACAATGGCCTTTCTTACAAATACATGAGAGGAAAAAATTTGAAATGCAGAGTAAACTAAAACAAAATCTAAGTTCTGACTGCCCAATAACTGGGGAAAACTAAAACATCCAAAAAACGATCTTAGCACTCTCCAAACAGTTAGCGGCTTCGTTGAAATCTAGAATTCAAATGGAAATTATAACATAGATCCTTCAGGGGATTTTCAAAATCCTAATTAGGTAAACCGGCAGAATAGAGAACATAACTAAAAGAAAAATTATAAATAGAAAATGGTTAATACGGAATTATTTTGAGACAGAAACTTACAAGGCTTTCCTTTAGCTACCATATTTTTGAGAAGCGGAGCAACTCAGGGACAAAGATCAAAATTCAAATCTTCAAAGGAGGAAATGCCTTTGTATCAAGATTAGTCATATGAATCAGTGGCCACGATGTGATACAAAGGCCTTTTATTAGTACAAGTAATAAAAGAAAGCAAATCTCACTTTCTTTGTGTGCAAAAGAAATACTGCTACCTAAATTTAGGCTAGTAATTTTTATTTGTAACATTAAATTGTGGCAGATTTTATAAATAACCATTAGAAATTGATCCCTCTGGAGCTGTTTTAACATTTTCTTAATATACAGGGTTAAGTCATCACGAATCTATGGACACCGTAGTTCATGAATTAAGAAAGTTCACTAAAAACAAAACAAAACAGCTAGAATTCATTCATTGGTTCAATCAATGACACTTATTGAACATTCATTTTATACCAGACACCATGGTTGGCACTGGGTAGGCAAAAGTGATTAAGACCTGGTTCTAGTCACCTTTAAGAATGTAATGGAAAAGATAGAATCATGGATAATTACAGTAGAAGGTCATCAACTGAGGCATAAAATAGCATAATTAAAAAGGGACAAGCACGTGACACGACAACTTTTAAGGGAGTTGCAGTTTCATTGTTCTGGATGCCAAATTCATTATTGTTGACACAAAAATACTGTTCATACAGAGATGAACCTTGCTCTCAAGGTACTTAAAGTCTAGCGCAGGGGGCAGGAAAGAAAAAATGACAACTAGTACTCTCAAACGATTGTGGTGAAGGACTGGTTTTTAAAAAATTTGAGTCATTCACAGAATGACACTTCTGTAAGAAAAAGAAAAAGAAAAAGAAAAATGAAGTAACCCTAAATGCAGACCTTCAGTGTTTGTACTTACTTTATGGAGGAAGAATAATACATTTCAGTCCATGGACAAGCACTGCAACAAAGCTTTACAGATGTTAAAATAAAAGTATATGAGCTGCTGTCAAATTGGAAGAAGTGATCAGTTTATAGGGGAAAGGGATAGAGTTAATTTAAGATAAAGCTTCATAGAAAATGTGACCCTTGAACTGTGTCTTAAAGAAGCAGAGTAGGATGGGCCAGAAAAATGCAGTGAGGGGTAGGAAGAATAGCATTCCACGTAGAATGAGTAATACAGAGAGGCAGGAAAAGCGAGAATTTCTATATAACTGAGCAATGAGGGAAGGGAAAGACCAGTCAAGGGGGGTCTTCTACATAAACCTGAGCTTTGAAAGCTGAACCCCCCCTTCACCTGGTTAAATTTCAGACAAAGGCTCAGAGGAGAACACAGCTGATTTCCTTACTGGGTATTAAAATAGTGTTACAAAAACAGCTCCCAGTCACAAATGAATTTAATCCCTTTGGGTGAAGCTTAATAAATACCACCTTATGTTTATACGACTTCCTCTTTAGAACTAGTCTTGCAGATAATGAACCCTTGTAATAGAATCTAAAAATGCTGGAGAGACATTCCCAGCTTGCCAGACCTAGAGTTTTCACGTGAGGATGGGTAAGGTTTATATTCTTTGCATTTTTTTTTTTTTGGTTCTTGTTTGTATTTTGCCGACTCTCTTTGCAGAGGGGGAAAGGGATAAAGAGTGTGGCCTCTTGTCTAATACTGACCTTTACTTGCTCCATGACCTTGGACAATTTACTTATCCTTCCAATTTCCTCAACTCTGAAAGAGGGATGGTGACAGTCCTACCTTGCAGGTTATTGCATCGTGAGAATTAAATAAGTTAGTACAACTAAAGCATTTACAGGAGTGCCTGACAAACTGCAATTGATCTCTAAGTGTCACAGAGTTAATATCATTAAAATTAAAAGGAAATGTTAATGGAGGTACAATAGCTCTCTTCTCCCCAGCAACCTGCAATGTCATTCACATAAATAATCAAGGTAGGACCTACTTGTAAGACCTACAAGGCTCCCTGAATTCTAACCCTGTACATCATCCATTCTCCAACACAATCATAAACCCAAACATGTATTACAGGTGGAGGCAAGAGAGCTAATTATGGGCCCCCAGAATAAAACGACTATGGGTACTCAACAGAGAAGAGCTTATTTTCTGTCTTAAGCCTACCTGTTATTCCTAAAATTAGAAGCTAGTAGTTTGGGGCTATTGAAAGACACTTCCTCTGTGAGAGGAAATGGAATGAGACAAGTCTGTTTAGGCAGGCTTTATTTAAAACATTCAGCACCTCTTACAAATGTAAAGTAATCAAGGCGATGCTTAAATATTTTCAAGTCTGAGATGGTTGTTGGGAGTTAACAACGGAGAGTTTGACAACTGGAGACAACAGAATAAGCAACACAGTGCCACTTCACACAGAGGTTAAACAAGGGGATGTAGTAATTTTGGGTCAGGAATCTAAGAGTTTATCTTAATTTAGCAGCTGTAGAGTTGGCAGCAGCCAAATCTAGAGAAGTCTTCAGGGAGATCAGCTTAGGGCACAGCCGTCTAGACAAAACGTCACCACTGTGTGAGTGGGTAAAGAGACACCCCCAGGATCAGCACAAGGTCTAGAAACAGAACCAGGCTGCTTTAGATGTGATGGGCACCGCAGTAGAAACCTGAAGAGATCTAGAGGCCAAGGTGTTCTGGGAGCTACCTTAAGGATGTCAAGGGCAGTTTGCAAATGCTTTCAGATATCCACTTAGAATCTTGGGTAAAATAAAGGTTTCTCCCATCATACTTCAGATTTATTGTCAAGTGTATGCTTCCTGAGACCTACTCCTTTCTGTTCTCCAAACACTCCCACGTCTTCACCCAGTAGCTGTCAGGGCAAATGGAAGATCATGTCCATGATCTTTGAGGTGGCCCTTTAAGACCAGGCTTGGCTGAGCTCGCCACCGTTCCCACCTGCCAAAAGCTGGCCTATAGGAAATTAGCGCAAGCATTTGTCCCTTACAGGCAAAAAAACTGTGCTGGTTTTACCATCACTGGCAGAGAGAGAACATAAGAGCACAGGAGAAAATACTGATACAGAATCTGTGACTATGACCAACAACCTCTTTACCCTATTATTTGCTTTCATTACATTTTTTAACCTCTTAATTCTGCTTTGTTAACATGTCTTATCGATATTACTAAAACATTACTGTTATGTTATTTTCTGTGGGGTTCTTTTCCTCAACAACAGTGTACCCTGTCTTCAATGTCTTTCAAAATACCCAGTAACTGTACCTGGGGAGAGAGGCTATAGGCAGTACGCCTATAGGTGTCCAAGCTTACAAGTTCAGATTGGGGCAAAAGAGGGTGGGAAAGGAATTGGGCTGTACTGTGTTACTCTTGAAGGCCACATTTATTGAATAATCAAATAGACTTAGAAGGATAGTCAACCAACCAGCACAAAAGGCTAGTTTATATATCAGTGACCTGAAGCTAGGATTAATTAAACCCAGAAGAGAAAGCATAGACATATTTAAAATAATTAGGCTGGCAGAGACTGAGGAAAATAATTTAATGTCAGATAAATATAATAGCCAACAATACAAAACACCAATTAATTAGAAATAATCTTGCCAAAATAACAACTCTCTAGTCTTCAAGTTGGATTTTAGACTTAACCTTGTTCAAGTCATTCCATCATCCACTGAAGCATTTACAAAACATCTATTGATTATCTAGCATTACACTTGACAACGTGGAGTAAATAAACAGAAGATGCAAACCCTTTCCTACAGAAATTTATACTCTGATGGTTAGTTTTATGTGCCAACTTGGATAGGCTATAGTACCCAATAAGTTAAACACTAATCTAGGTGTCATTATAAAGGTATTTTGTAGTTGTGTTTAACATCCACAAACAAAGGACATTAAAGAAATTAACTGCCATAACGTGGTGGGCCTCAATCACTTGAAGGGCCATTCAGGGTGAAAACTAAGGTTTTCCACAGCAGTAGACTCACAGACAATGAGTAGTGACTAGTGGTTACTAAGGGGGAGAGGCTGGGGACAGGGAAAGGGGAAGGGGAAGTGGGATAAAAGGGCACAAAGATTCACAATCAAATTATATAAATTGGTCCCAGGGATGGTAGTATGGCATGGAGAATATAGTCAATGATTCTGTAACATCTTATTATGTTGACAGATAGTAACCACCCTAGAGGGAGGGAGATGTAATAATACGAGTAACTGCTGAACCACTGTGTTGTAGATTTGAAACCAATGTAAGATTGCCTATCAATGACAATTCAAAAAAAAAAATGAAAATTAAGATTTTCCAGGGAGGAGGAGTTCTGCCTCAAGACTGCAGCATCGATTCCTGTATCAGTTTCCAGTCTACTGGCCTGCCTAGACTTTGAACTTGCAAAAATATATACGATCGGCTCTGTTTATCTAGAAACACAGACTGATACATGCTCATAAACTACTGCAAGCAGTAAATGAAAAGAACAAATTAGGACAAAGATGCCTTATAAAGGCATGCCAAAGAGTATACAGATACTTAGATAATTTCAGTATAATACTTTGTATAATGGAGCCAAGTACAAAAGAGAGTAGGAACATAGGAGTTACCTGTATTGCCTGGAACAGTTGCAGTTAGTCAAAAATATCAGTGATTTGAAAGAAGGATACACAGGCAATTTGTTAAAGGAAAAGGAAAAAGCACACCCAATTGAAAAGAGGTGCTAAACTGCAGAGTACATCTGTTGGAGCATAAAGTAAAAAGACAGGATGAAGGTCAGGGGATGAAACAAGTGGTAGGGTAGGAGATGAAGTAGGTTGCAGATGGAAGGCCAGGTCTGCATGTGAGAAGGACAAGATCTTGGAGGATAAGACCCGACTGTATTAAGCCTTCATGAATTTCATAGTTGTTCCATTCATTTCTGTTGATTTTATAAATGCATAAATGAATATTATTGGATTACATAGGATGATAAGGAAGATGTGTAGTTAGAATGAGAAGTAGAACAAGTTCGGCAGTGAGGCAGGGTACCAGATCAGTATTAAGCACAAATTCTGTTTCTACATGCTAACAACACACACTCTAAACAAATTTTTAAAAATCCCATTTATAGTATTATGCAGCCAAAATAAAATATCTAGGAAAAACTTTAACAAATATAACACTTACATGCTAAAAACTACAAAACATTGCTGAAAGCTATTAAGATCCAAATAAGTGGGAAGACATCTCATGTCTGTTGATGAAAGACTCATTATATATTATTAAGAAGGCAAGAATCTCTACATTGATGTACAAATTCAACATAATCCATATCAAAATCTCAGTTAATCTGATTTTTTACAAAAATTGACAAGCTGATCCTAAAATTCATATCGAAATGGGAATAACCCAGGATGGCAAACAGAACAAAACACCTTGAAAAGTACAAAGTTGGAAGACTCACCCTTCAAAACTCACTACAAAGCTATACTACTCAAGACAGTGTGGTACTGGCATGATGATATACACATGTATCAGTGGAATAGAACTAAGAGTCCAGATATAAACCCTCACACTGATGGCTAACTGATTTTCAACCAGGGTGACAATTCAATGGTGAAAGAATAATCTTTTCAATAAATGGTGCTGAACAACTGGATATGCACATGCAAAAGATAAATTTAGGCATCTACCTCACACCTTACAAAAAAATTAACACAAATTATATTTTAGGCCAAAATGTAAGAATTAAAACCATGAAATGCCTAGAAGAAAATATATAAGTAAATAAATATTTGTGAACTTGGGTTAGGCAATGGTCTCTTAGATTTTGCACTAAAAGTACAAGTAACAAAAGAAAAAACAGGCAAGTTGCACTTCATGGAAACTAAACATTTTTATGTCTCACAGAACACCATCAAGAAAATGAAAAAACAATCCACAACATGGGAGAAAATATCTGCAAGTCATGTATTTTACATGGGATTTGTATCTAGATTATATAAAGAACTCTTATGACTCAACAATAAAGACAAACAGCTCTGTTTTAAAATAGGCAAACAATTTGAATATACATTTCTCCACAAAAGATACATAGCCATTATGCACATGAAACAAATGCGTAATATCATTAACCATTAAAGAAATGTAAATCAAAATGACAACAAGACATCACTTCATACTCATTAGGATGGCCAATAATAAAAAAAAAAATCAGATAGTAACAAGGGTTGGTGAGGACTTGAAGAAAAGTAGCTCCCACATCTACTGCTGGAAGGAACATAAAATGGAAAACAATTTGGCAATTATTGAAAATGCTAAACACAGTGTTATCATATGCCCCAGCAACGCTACTCCTACGTATACACATGCCCAAGAGAACTGAAAATACACAAATATATGTCTCTACAAAAAGTTGTACACAAATGTTCACAGCAGCATCATTCATAATAGTTTTAAAAAAAGTAACCCAAATGTCTATCAACTGATGAACAAAATGTGGTATTTTCCTTCAATGGAATAGTATCCAGTCATAAAAAGGAATGAAGTACTGATACAGATGTGCTACACAAATGAACCTTGGAAACACATGCTTAGGGAATTAAGCCAATCACAAAAGAATGCAGCTCAGAGATAGCCTAAGAATAACACAAACAAACAAAATCCCTAGACCAAAGTGACAGCTGCACAACTCCATAACTTTATTAAAATCATTGACATGTGCTGCAACACGCAGATTTTATGGCATGTAAATTATCCCTGAATAAATAAAGCTGCTTAAAAAAAAAGTAGGGGGCAGAGCCAGGATGGCGGCGTGAGTAGAGCAGTGGAATTCTCCTCCCAAAACCACATAGAATTATGAAAATATACTAAAGACAACTCTTCCTAAAATAGAGACCAGACGACACAGGACAACATCCAGAACACATCCACACCTGTGAGAAACCAGCGCCTCGCAAAGGGGGTAAGATACAAGCCCCAGCCCTGCAGGACCCGAGTGCCGCTCGCCCCGGCTCCCGGCGGGTGGAAAGAAACCAGAGCAGTTTTTTTTTTCTTTTTTGGCGAGTGCTTTTTGGAAGCCTTAAACGGACAGGGACCCCAATACTAGGGAAACAGGGCAGCAAGACCGGTGAGCGGGTGCCTGAGACCGGCGCCTGAGGACAAAGAAAATTGCGCGTTTTTCCCTTTTATTTTGGTGAGTGCTTTTCAGAAGCCTTAAAGGGACAGGGACCCCAATACTAGGGAAACAGGGCAGCAAGACCAGTGACCGGGGGCCTGAGACCGGTGCCTGAGGACAAAAGAAAATCGTGCATTTTTCCCTTTTTTGTTGGCGAGTGCTTTTTGGAAGCTTTAGAGGGACAGGGACCCCAATACTAGGGAAACAAGGCATCAAGACCGGTGAGCGGGTGCCTGAGACCAGCGCCTGAGGACAAAGAAAATTGCGTGTTTTTTCCTTTATTTTTTTTTTTCCTCTTTCATTGTTGCTATTGTTGTTTTGGTTTGGAGAGTGCTTTTTGGAAGTCTTAAAGGGGCAGGACAGGACACTTAACCCAGAGGCAGGGAATCTGGGGATCTCTGGGCACTCTAACCCGTGGGCAACAGGGAGCACAGAGGCCCATTACGGAGATAAAGAGCCTCCCGGCCGCTCCCCCTCCAATGGGGCTCCACCATTTTGGAGAAGCGGCCGCAGACAGGCCACGCCCACCGCAAGACCGGAGATAAACTCCATTACAACCAGGCAGGAAGCAGAAGCCCTCTCTGTGCACAGCTGCCAAGCATAAGCAACTAGAGGTCGCTATTCTCCCAGGAGAGGAAGGCCAAAAACCAACAATAAGGAAAGCTCTCCCAGCTGTCACTCGTACCAGCTCTGCAAACTATCTCTATCACCATAAAAAGGCAAGACTACAGGCAGACAAAGATCACAGAGACAACACCTGAGAAGGAGACAGACCTAACCAGTCCTCCTGAAAAAGAATTCAAAATAAAAATCATGAATATACTGACAGAGATGCAGAGAAAAATGCAAGAGCAATGGGATGAGATGCAGAGAAAAATGCAAGAGCAATGGGATGAAGTCCAGAGGGAGATCACAGATGTCAGGAAGGAGATCACGGAAGTGAAACAACCCCTGGAAGGATTTTTAAACAGAATGGATAAGATGCAAGAGGAAATTGAAGGAATAGAAACCAGAGAACAGGAACATATAGAAGCTGACATAGAGAGAGATAAAAGGATCTCCAGGAACGAAACAACACAAAGAGAACTATGTGACCAATCCAAAAGGAATAATATCTGTATTATAGGGGTACCAGAAGAAGAAGAGAGAGGAAAAGGGATAGAAAGTCTCTTTGAAGAAATAATTGCTGAAAACTTCCCCAAACTGGGGGAGGAAATAATCGAACAGACCACGGAAATACACAGGACCCTCAACAGAAAGGATCCAAGGAGGACAACACCAAGACACATAATAATTAAAATGGCAAGGATCAACGACAAGGAAAGAGTTTTAAAGGCAGCTAGAGAGAAAAAGGTCACCTATAAAGGAAAACCCAACAGGCTATCGTCAGACTTCTCGACAGAAACCCTACAGGCCAGAAGAGAATGGCATGATATATTTAATGCAATGAAACAGAAGGGCCTTGAACCAAGGATACTGTATCCAGCACGACTATCATTTAAATATGATGGTGGGATTAACCAATTCCCAGACAAGCAAAAGCTGAAGGAATTTGCTTCCCACAAAGCACCTCTACAGGGCACCTTACAGGGACTGCTCTAGATGGGAGCACTCGTAGAAAGAGCACAGAACAAAACACCCAACATACGAAGAATGGAGGAGTAGGAATAAGAAGGGAGAGAAGAAAAGAATCTCCAGACAGTGTATATAACAGCTCAATAAGTGAGCTAAGTTAGGCAGTAAGATACTAAAGAAGCTAACCTTGAACCTTTGGTAACCACGAATCTAAAGCCTGCAATGGCAATAAGTACATATCTCTCAATAGTCACCCTAAATGTAAATGGACTTAATGCACCAATCAAAAGACACAGAGTAATAGAATGGATAAAAAAGCAAGACCCATCTATATGCTGCTTACAAGAACCTCACCTCAAACCCAAAGACAAGCACAGACTAAAAGTCAAAGGATGAAAAAACATATTTCAGGCAAACAACAGTGAGAAGAAAGCAGGGGTTGCAGTACTAATATCAGACAAAATAGACTTCAAAACAAAGAAAGTAACAAGAGATAAAGAAGGACACTACATAATGATAAAGGGCTCAGTCCAACAAGAGGATATAACCATTCTAAATATATATGCACCCAACACAGTAGCACCAGCATTTGTGAAACAAATACTAACAGAAGTGAAGAGGGAAATAGACTGCAAGGCATTCATCTTAGAAGACTTCAACACACCACTCACCCCAAAGGATAGATCCACCGGGCAGAAAATAAGTAAGGACACACAGGCATTGAACAACACACTAGAACAGATGGACCTAACAGACATCTATAGAACTCTACATCCAAAAGCAACAGGATATACATTCTTCTCAAGTGCACATGGAACATTCTCCAGAATAGACCACATACTAGCACACAACAAGAGCCTCAGTAAACTCCAAAATACTGAAATTCTACCAACCAATTTTTCAGACCACAAAGGTATAAAAGTAGAAATAAATTCTACAAAGAAAACAAAAAGGCTCACAAACACATGGAGGCTTAACAACATGCTTCTAAATAATCAATGGATCAATGAACAAATCAAAAGAGATCAAGGAATATATAGAAACAAACGACAATGACAGCACAAAGTCCCAACTTCTGTGGGATGCAGCGAAAGCAGTCTTAAGAGGAAAGTATATAGCGATCCAGGCACACCTGAAGAAGGAAGAACAATCCCAAATGATTATTCTAACATCACAACTATCGAAACTGGAAAAAGAAGAACAAAAGAGGCCTAAAGTCAGCAGAAGGAGGGACATAATAAAGATCAGAGAAGAAATAAACAAAATTGAGAAGAATAAAACAATAGCAAAAATCAACGAAACCAAGAGCTGGTTCTTTGAGAAAATAAATAAAATAGAAAAGCCTCTAGCCAAACTTATTAAGAGAAAAAGAGAATCAACACAAATCAACATAATCAGAAATGAGAATGGAAAAATCACGACAGACCCCACAGAAATACAAAGAATTATTAAAGACTATGAAAACCTATATGCCAACAAGCTGGAAAACCTAGAAGAAATGGACAACTTCCTAGAAAAATACAACCTCCCAAGACTGACCAAGGAAGAAACACAAAAGTTAAACAAACCAATTATGAGCAAAGAAATTGAAACGGTAATCAAAAAACTACCCTAGAACAAAACTCCGGGGCCGGACGGATTTACCTCGGAATTTTATCAGACACACAGAGAAGACATAATACCCATTCTCCTTAAAGTGTTCCAAAAAATAGAAGAGGAGCGAATACTCCCAAACTCATTCTATGAAGCCAACATCACCCTAATACCAGGCAAAGACCCCACCAAAAAAGAAAATTACAGACCAATATCCTTGATGAATGTAGATGCAAAAATACTCAATAAAATATTAGCAAACAGAATTCAACAGTATATCAAAAGGATCATACACCATGACCAAGTGGGATTCATCCCAGGGATGCAAGGATGGTACAACATTCGAAAATCCATCAACATCACCCACCACATCAACCAAAAGAAAGACAAAAACCACATGATCATCTCCATAGATGCAGAAAAAGCATTCGACAAAATTCAACATCCATTCACGATAAAAACTCTCAGCAAAATGGGAATAGAGGCCAAGTACCTCAACATAATAACGGCCATATATGATAAACCCACAGCCAGCATTATACTGAACAGCAAGAAGCTGAAAGCATTTCCTCTGAGATCGGGAACCAGACAGGGATGCCCACTCTCCCCACTGTTATTTAACATAGTACTGGAAGTCCTAGCCACGGCAATCAGACAAAACAAAGAAATACAAGGAATCCAGATTGGTAAAGAAGAAGTTAAACTGTCACTATTTGCAGATGATATGATACTGTACATAAAAAATCCTAAAGACTCCACTCCAAAACTACTGGAACTGATATTGGAATACAGCAAAGTTGCAGGATACAAAATTAACACACAGAAATCTGTAGCTTTCCTATACACTAACAATGAACCAATAGAAAGAGAAATCAGGAAAATAATTCCATTCACAATTGCATCAAAAAGAATAAAATACCTAGGAGTAAACCTAACCAAAGAAGTGAAAGACTTATACTCTGAAAACTACAAGTCACTCTTAAGAGAAATTAAAGGGGACACTAACAAATGGAAACTCATCCCATGCTCATGGCTAGGAAGAATTAATATCGTCAAAATGGCCATCCTGCCTAAAGCAATATACAGATTTGATGCAATCCCTCTCAAATTACCAGCAACATTCTTCAATGAATTGGAACAAATAATTCAAAAATTCATATGGAAACACCAAAGACCCCGAATAGCCAAAGCAATCCTGAAAAAGAAGAATAAAGTAGCGGGTATCTCACTCCCCAACTTCAAGCTCTACTACAAAGCCATAGTAATCAAGACAATTTGGTACTGGCACAAGAACACAGCCACAGACCAGTGGAACAGATTAGAGACTCCAGACATTAACCCAAACATATACAGCCAATTAATATTTGATAAAGGAGCCATGGACATACAATGGCAAAATGACAGTCTCTTCAACAGATGGTGCTGGCAAAACTGGACAGCTACATGTAGGAGAATGAAACTGGACCTTTGTCTAACCCCATATACAAAGGTAAACTCAAAATGGATCAAAGACCTGAATGTAAGTCATGAAACCATTAAACTCTTGGAAAAAAACATAGGCAAAAACCTCTTAGACATAAACATGAGTAACCTCTTCTTGAACATATCTCCCCGGGCAAGGAAAACAACAGCAAAAATGAGCAAGTGGGACTACATTAAGCTGAAAAGCTTCTGTACAGCAAAAGACACCATCAATAGAACAAAAAGGAACCCTACAGTATGGGAGAATATATTTGAAAATGACAGATCCGATAAAGGCTTGACGTCCAGAATATATAAAGAGCTCACACGCCTCAACAAACAAAAAACAAATAACCCAATTAAAAAATGGGCAGAGGAACTGAACAGACAGTTCTCTTAAAAAGAAATACAGATGGCCAAGAGACACATGAAATGATGCTCCACATCGCTAATTATCAGAGAAATGCAAATTAAAACTACAATGAGGTATCACCTCACACCAGTAAGGATAGCTGCCATCCAAAAGACAAACAACAACAAATGTTGGCGAGGCTGTGGAGAAAGGGGAACCCTCCTACACTGCTGGTGGGAATGTAAATTCGTTCAACCATTGTGGAAAGCAGTATGGAGGTTCATCAAAATGCTCAAAACAGACCTACCATTTGACCCAGGAATTCCACTCCTAGGAATTTACCCTAAGAACGCAGCAATCAAGTTTGAGAAAGACAGATGCACCCCTATGTTTATCACAGCACTATTTACAATAGCCAAGAATTGGAAGCAACCTAAATGTCCATCGGAAGATGAATGGATAAAGAAGATGTGGTACATATACACAATGGAATACTACTCAGCCATAAGAAGAGGAAAAACCCTACCATTTGCAGCAACATGGATGGAGCTGGAGAGTATTATGCTCAGTGAAATAAGCCAAGCGGAGAAAGAGAAATACCAAACGATTTCACTCATCTGAGGAGTATAGGAACAAAGGAAAAACTGAAGGAACAAAACAGCAGCGGAATTACAGAACCCAAAAATGGACTAACAGGTACCGAAGGGAAAGGAACTGGGGAGGATGGGTGGGCAGGGGGAGATAAGGGGGGGAAGGAGAAGGGGGGTATTAAGATTAGCATGCATGGGGGGGAGGGAGAAAGGGGAGGGTGGGCTCTACAACACAGAGAGGACAAGTAGTGATTCTACATTTTGCTATGCTGATGGACAGTGACCGTAAGGTGGTTTTTAGGGGGGACTTGATATAGGGGAGAGCATAGTAAACATAGTATTCTTCATGTAAGTGTAGGTTAAAGATTAAAAAAAAAAAAAAGTTCCTGTGTGCAGACCTCCAATGAGTTCTACACAGTGGTATAGAGGGCATGTCAAAGTGTGGGCAAAGGGTCTGTTTGTTTCTATGCAGAAGATCAAGGCCTAGCTTGGCTACCCAGAAGATGAACTAAGATATGATACGAAGAGGAGCTTCCGGCATCAGCACTCTCTGGAGGACTCGTGCCAGGGGATGATCATCAAAAAACCTCCACAGGGATCCACGCAATGCTGCGGTTGTGGCTGCGTCCACCCCACCTTTTCCTGGATTTGCCATTGGAATGAGGAGGGAGATGTCTAGGTTGGCATGTGCATACAGTGAGACAATGAATTTGACCGGATCTGTACTGTTGGAACTCAATCAGGAGTTGGGAGGGGTGCAAGTTGTAGTGCTCCAAAATCTTACAACTATAGACTATCTACTGTTAAAAGAACATATGGGATGTGAACAGATCCCAGAAATGGGTTGCTTTAATTTGTCTGATCTCTCTCAGACTGTTCAAGTACAGTTGGACAATATCCATCATATCATAGACTAATTTTCACAAATGCCTAGGGTGCCTAAATGGTTTTCTTGGCTTCACTGGAGATGGCTGGTAATTATAGATTTGCTTTGTTTATGTCACCGTATTCCTATTATGTTAATATGTGTGCGCAAGTTAGTTAGTAGTTTAAAACCTATACATACTTAAGGCACTCTACAAGAAGATATGTCAAAGAAATAATCAATCCTCCCATGTTTTCTTCCATATGCTTCCTGTATAGCTTTTCTTCTTCCTTCTTAATTACAACCCTTAAATAGAATTCGTGCCTCATATCGAAGTTACCGAGTATCATAATTCCTCCAGGTGGTAAAGATACCTCGAGACAAGTGCTGGGCATAGAAGCCACAGGGCATAAATCTGCAATGAAGTAAAAAGCTAACCTTTCAAACAATATGGCTTCTCTCTCACTTACCAACTTTACATTTCCCTGTATGGCCCCGGAAGATGACTGGTGAGCCAGAGACGGGTAAGATTCCTCAAGGGAGGAACAACCTAAGACAGGCACAGTCACAGGGGGGCCATCAGGTGAGAAATGGGGGAACAACAGTGGTGAAGCTTAGAACCTCACACCCCCCTGTGTTGAGAGAAAGCTTCTGCATCCATGGATGTTTTATTGCCCTTGTCTAGCTCGGATTAGCGCATAGTCTACAGGCACACACCTCATCATCTACAATTGCTCTCTTAAAACACTAAACTATGTTTTCTACCTTCATCTTGCATCTACCTACCACTTCAGCACTTTATTAAAAATAAAAGTAATAATAATAATAAAGGGAGAAATGTGGGATCCACATATAAATCAAGTATAAAAATCAAATGAATATTCATATTTGACCTGACTGTTTATAGTTCATAATGCGTGATGAGAACCGAAAGTTTCTGTGATGATTGCCCTTGTACTGTTCACCATGTAAGAACTTATTCACTATGTAAGAACTTGTTCGTTACGCTTCAGAAGATTGGAGACTGACGAGAACTAGGCTTGAGATGGATTAATGATTGTGCATCGAGCATTGACCCCCCTATACAGAATTTTATTGTTGTTAACAACCATTTGATCAATAAATATGAGCGATGCCCTCTCAAAAAAAAAAGTAAACGTGAGGCAAGAATCTGTCAGGACCAAATACGCCTTTTTAAGAACACAGAGAAAACTTCTGAAGTTTAAAAAGAAAAAATTTCATAGAATTCATGGGTCTCTGAGAACAATCACAGGTCCTTGCTTGGTTAAGAAAATTTGCTGCAAGGGTATAAGACAGTCTTGACAAAGCATTTCAGGGACCTAAATGATTCTACACTTTTTGCATGTACACAGAAAGACAAGACAAAAATTGAGGAAGTTCTTAAACTCACTTTGATGACAATCTTTTTTAGAATGCCTTATATACAATTCTATGCCTTTCCTGTTATATTTTCATTTATCCTCATATGCATTTATTGTTTTTTAAAAAGACCATAAAGGACATGTTTTAAAAAGTAACCTGTAGTTCTACACCTATCAGCTACAGGAACGCTCCTATTTTCCCTGCTTGTTGTTTTATTTTGGGTTCTTTTTTTCCGTGTGTAAAAATTGCTAATTTGTGACACAGTTGAATCTGTTAGCCTTCTAGGTTGTTTATTCTACAAGGCTGCAAATCATCAGCCCTCGATGGGTCTGCCTGAGGCCAACCTTTTAAAGCGCCATACACTGCGCACACTATCTCCACGATTCCGGCTCATCTCCAGAAACACGAAGCATTGCATTTTGTGTGCTATAGCTCCATCAGAGTGACAGGGCTTACTTGGGTATGTGTTGGGGGGGGGGGGGGGGTTGTCCCTCCACTAAATGGCCCCAGGCTGCTGGGCCTTCCATCCTTCCTGTGCTGTTATTCCTCACTTCTGTCTGTGGGCCTGATTGTAGCTAGCACCCTTTTCTCCTTTCCTGTGTATTGACTCTGTTGTCCTATGGATTAGGAAGCCAACTATTAAACTTGATAGTTTAGACTGTGTATAAATCAAAGCTGGGGATTGAAGTTTTGGGTAGAGGTTTTAGATTCCCCAGTATGTATACACTGCATGAGCTTTGGTTGTATACATGTGGCTTTTTCAAAAATGCGGCGCTTTATCAAGATAGTTGGACCACCCAATAAATACTGTGCCGGGACTCCTCTTGGCTTCGCTCACATCAACTCAGCTCTTAAGGACCTCAAAGAGAATGCCAGCTTCACCATCAGATAACCTGGGTACATGCAGCTTCTACCACCCCACCCTGTGCCCAGACTTGGAAAAAATGATCATGAGGTTTTGGTTTTTATTGACCATGTATGCTTCAGAATTCTTTTGACAACACTATAGTACGATACTAACGATATCAGAATTGTCACTTAAGGTAAAAACCAGGACCATGGCCAAAAACAGGGGTCCACAAGCACATCTTAAAAAACTATAGATAGCTATTTCTGATTTTTATAGTCAAACTGTATTTAGAATATGTAATGCTGAACAAATTTCCCTGGAAGGGTATAAAAGAAATTGGTGCTACTGTTGCTTTGTGGGAAGGGCAGCACGCGGCAGGAGTGGAACGGAAATTTTTCCCAATACAGCCACAGTTTTCGGTTTTTGAACACGTCACTGTATTTACAGGAGAGTAAAGATAGAACAGTTCTCATAAGGACACAATATAGAAGTTGCGTATTATCACCCCTGTTCACATCAGTGACCAGAACTTTTGCCACATGACCACATGCAGCTGTAAGAGAACATGGGAAATAGTCTTGAGAAGGTGTATGTCCAGCTAAAACTTGGGAAGTTGTATTTTTAAAGGAGAAGGGAGCACAGATATTGGTATACAAATAACTGTGGCAATTTCAGCCACAAACAAATAACACAAAACTCAGGGGAGGAGTTACGTCTGGTGGGAGGGAAGAGAATGTATTCCAGGGACTTTAGGAGTATTAATAACATTTCTTAAGCCAGATGATGATAATATCCAATTTAATTTTTCATCGTTATTCCTCTAAATGTGTGTGTGTATAATATTCACTTTATGTATTTCACAATTTAAAAAACATTACAGTTGTTGAGACTAGGTATGGATTCATTATACTATTCCACTTTGGAGTATGCTTGAAAAAGTCTGTAATAAAAAGTTTACACACACAGTTTACACACATATATATATTTAGTATATATACATACTCTAGTGTGTGTATGTATGTATATATATATGTACACACACATACTAATATACTTTCATCTGAATACCCTCTCAGATACATAATACTTATTAAAAACCTACTTTGTAAAGAGTACTGTCCTATATGTTACATATACACATTTCCTATATGGATATGAGAAATAAAGGACTGACTATGCTATCCTTAAAATGTGTATAATCTGACTGGGAGATCAAGATGAAAACAATACAGGGTATGATGGAGTGACCAAATGGAGAAGCCAGAGAAAGCAGTTTGCTGCTGTGTTGTTAGCTGCCTTTCCCACAGCTCTTTGAAAATGAGCTCACTTATTTAGTTTTTCCCTAGAGGTCACTGAGGTGCTGAAGGTCTTTCAGACAAACCAGAGATCTGAATTTTTATAAAAAAAACCTGATTTTTCAAACCCCATAAAGGCCAAAATAAGGCAGCTTTGCAAGCTTAGTCTGGCAGGCCACCAATTCCTGATTTAAGTTTTTATGGAGAACCATGTTAAACAACTTATGGCATGAAGATGATGTTGAAATAAATTTTCACAAGTCACAGTTTAAATAATTCTAATTTACAGTCTTAAATCAGAGTTGATTATTCCTCATGGGGGTTATACTCCTTGATGATAATCCAGTTAAGATTTCATCTCTGGCTCTCTTCTGACACCCCTCGGATGCTCTCCTCCAGCTTTCATCCTAGAGCAGTTGGGGATCCATGTTGTGTTTAGGAAGAGCTCCCAGCAAAGCTCAATCAAGCTGGGGAGGTGTGACTACTGTGCAAGCCAGTATGTGACTGAGTGCTAAACCATGAGATGCCAGTTATGGGCAGTCCAGGGTCACAGAGAGGTCAGGGCGGGCAGGAACACTCGCAAAGAAATGCCACTGTTCATAGACAAAGCAAGATTTTGCTTGGCGTTAAAGCATGAGCCCAATTCAGATGGTCAGAGGGGGAAGGGAGCAAGCTTTATGAAGGCAGAAGACAGGGTGGGCTCAGCATGCACCACAATGAGACCAGACAGGATAACTCCACAAGAAGAGGACACATTCGGGAGAATTGGGGAAGATAAACTTGCAGAGCTAAACATGAGGCCAGACTATGAATGACTCATTTTTTCTTAGGGATTTATCCACTATTGGAATTATCTGTCATAGGGTTCCTCAGCTCTTAGTGTGCAGAAATAAGAACAAACCGTATTAGGAATATTACTTGTAAAGAACAACTTTCAGATTTCTCCAGGACAAGGACCTTATTTATGTTTGGCTATGAATTCCTAGCACCTAGAATTGTTAACTGGCACATAGTAAGTGTTCTAAAAATGCCTGGAAAATAAATGACTGAATAATAGTCACACAGAAATTGCCCAAACCAGCAGGTCATGGCTGTCTCTAACAAAAAAAGGTGCATATATCTAGTTGTGAGTTCCCAGTCTATAATCATCATCAATTAGATGTGTTTCATCATCTTTACCACTTGCTCTTATTATTTTTAGACCTCCTCCTTTAATATGAATGGCTTTTTTTTGCATGATTTCTTTTTTTAAGCTTGATAGTACAAAATTCTAAAGAATAATTTCTTCCTTGTAATTTATTTTTAATTAGGGAAAAGAAGACAAATGGAGACATGAGGCACTGCTCAGTTTGTAACTGCAGATGTAGAACTGTTTTCAGCATCGTTTATTTCCCACAAGTGGGAGAATAGTCCACTGTAGGTAACAGGGAGTCCTTGGTATATCTAGCATGTCACATTAGACTATTATTTATTATATATCTTCTTTTCCCTACCTGCATCCCCACACCCAAAATAAAATACACAATGAATAAGCCTTGTTAAGAGCTTCTACAAAGATTCTAGAAAGTCCTTTGACACTAATGCCCCCTTGGCATTATTTCGGTGCTTCACATTTACTAGTGACTTATTTGTGAAGTCTGATAAACTGGAACAAAAATATTTTAAATTTATTATATATGGAGGCACTTCATATCTATTTAGATTCTTATGAACATACAGAATGCAAAAATTAATAAAAATCAAAAACAACGGTGAAACCTAGCCAATGGCATGTGGTCAGTGAGGAAAGAAATGAAATACACTACACATCTATCAAGACTCTTCAAACTAAACTGGTCCAATTTGAAACAAGAGTCAAGTAGGTTAGGTTTCCTTACCATTCCCTTTGCCAAAAGGTATACCTGAGTTCAAACTTACAAGTTTTCTTCTTTTAAAAAGAAAAATTTAGAACAATATCTAAAAGTGGTAAATATGAAGATTCCAAAAAGATTATCTAATATCAATAAACATTTATTAGCTCATTACTGTTGTTTTTGGTATCTACTTCAGTTTTATAATATTTATGTAATGTAAATCTTTTAAAAGTATTAGCAACACATCCAGTTTAAAACTCAGCACAATTCAGATTTTAGTTTAAGAAAATTTCCCATATTGGAACAGAGACTAAAGTGCACAATAAAGTATCCATTTTATCTGGCATAATTACATTTCAAAACGATCAGAAAGGAACATAAGAAATGTTCAAGGAAATGTTCCGATTCATGATAACATCATGACTGTTTAGAATGAATACAGAATGCATAATTTTCTTATAAATTAGGAATGGAATGTACTGAGCTCACTGTATTAGATTAGATTCCATTACTGCGAAACCAAGCCCTTAACAGCCATACTGATCTCCACATTTCCGAATGAATTAAAAGGCTTCCAACAAGCTTCCTTTCCAACACAGGAAATCCTGTTGGAGTCCCCTCTACAAGTATGCGTCATGCTCACGGCCTTTCATTTTGCAACCCTTTAAAAGGCCGACATTAGCTGTACTTTACAGGAAGTTCTTCCTTTATTCCCTCAATAGTTCATAGGATAAACTTGAAGGTGAGCATAAATTGAGCTGTGTTTTCTTATCACAGTGAAGCAGCTGTGCAGAGGGTGAGCCGCCGCCACCCCATGGACCCAAACCTTTCCTTTTCTCATCTTTGAAATGTATTCAGCTTGAGGTGAGTGGGCCTTCTATGTCTTCTTGTTCTGATTTCTGTATTAATCATCTAGAAATACCTTTGAAAATCAAGGAGCAAACAATCTATTTCCCCTTCCCCAATCCAAAACCAAATGCTAACCAAAATGAAATCTGCAGAAAGATTTGTATTAGTTAACTATGGTCTCAAATTGAATTTGAGGCTCAGAATAAAGACACATGAAAATGCAATGTAATGAAATTTAATGAAGAAAAATTTTACCAAGTGGAGAACACCATCATTTTAATAGGACTGTGGGAAATGATGCTATTTTAAGACACATGAAATAGCAGGTAAGGTGAATTGAGGTTGTTACCAAAGGAATTTTGAGAGCATATTCAAGAGCTACTGCCTAAATAGAAGATTCACAGATTCCTTTTAGAGGAGTTTTTTCACCTCCCATAAACTGTGCACAGATGTCATTGATTAGAGTGAAAATATCCCTGGCTGCATATATTGTTCCAGAGCACATTAGCCTGATTCCCAAACATGGTCTTCTCAACATTTACAACTATGGAAACCACCTCAAAATAGTCCACATTCTAGTAATAGACCCTATGGTGATCAGATCCTTTATTTAAAGGCAGAAAATCTGCCCATGTCAAAATGGACAAGTCAAGGGTTCATACACATCACAAAAGAGTTAGTAACTCATGATGCTAATTTCTTCCTCAACATTAAGATTCTGTTATGTGAAGAGAGGTCCATCAGATCAGTCCACGCTTTCTGCCATCCTCCAGAATGCTGCCACACTGTGAGGTCTCATGGAGAAGTTCACACATGTTCCTTAGAAACACGGTTCTTGAATGCACACTCTTCCCGTCCTCTACAGTTCCTCCCCTGATGCCTGGGCATCATCTGCCCACTTCTCCGAGGCGCTTACATGCCTTTGGGACTATGCAAAGGAGAGAGGAATGTGGAAGAGGACCCAGAAGCTGGTTTCCCTGAGCCAACTGATGACAGGTGTAGAGAGAAGCCTACCACTTGCAAACCTCAGAACTATTCATGTTGCATCTTCTCTCCTTCAGGGCCTAAGATCTGTACCTAGACTTTGTACTCCTATTAGATAATCCAACTGGAATATTCTGCAATGTGGTTTCTATACTAAACACTCAATATATCATCATCCTATTCTTAACAAGAACAATTTACTGAGTACTTAATAAGTTCTAGGCACTAGGCTAAGTACATGGGTACTACATCATTTACCTGCCACAGCAACACTATGGCATATGTCCTCTTACTGTCCCCTCTGCCCCTCTTCCCCCTCCTCTTCCCTAGTCTTCCTGATGAAAACAAGATTGGACTCACTAAGGTCAGAGTGTGGATGTGGCAGACAGGCCAGATGTTTCCAGAACCCACCGTCTTAAGCATTACACTACACTGAGCCTCATTAAAAAAAAAAAAAAAACTGAACTTAGTGAAGAATAGACCTGAGGAAGACATGTGGCAGAAGGCAATGTCTTATCTTTTGATACCAAAGAGTAAAGGCGCATACCAGCTGCGGTCAAGGATCAGAATTCACCACAGAGCAGGTGAATCTGAGAGGCCACCCATGCCTTGAACTAATTCATCATGAAGCAAAGAGGCAAAGACCTTCAAGTGCAACTATTTGCCAGCAGTAAGCAACAGCCCAACACCTACCTTCACATAGGCACTTCTGGGACACCGTGAAGAAGTCCACACACATGGCAGGATACATGACATCATCTTACACAAAGCTGTCCAGGTTAAAGGACTGTCTGAGATGTTACAGCTTATAAACAGGGAATGGTGAATGTGGAGTTCAAACTCAGATCTTTAGATTCCAGATCTAGACTCATAGTTAGTGATTCTGGCATGCACAATGCTGTCCAACAGACTTTTCTATAATGATGGCCAGAATCTTTATCTGTGCTGTCCAGAGCACATCCAAATGTGGCTGTGGGACCGAGGAATTTAAGAATACATGTCTTAAAATAATTTTTATTTGAATAGTCAACTATCTACCCAGAGATAGCAACAGATCCCACAACTTATGGGCGCAGTCTTACAAGACTGCCCCCACTTCTGATGCCAATTGCAAATCCAGGCTGTCACCTGGCCTCTGAACACCTGGAGGTACTGGGAAGATAATGTTGCCATAGAGGAAACAGAAGCTCTACGACCCTTCCCCCTACTTTGTCCAGTGCATCTCTTCCACCTGGCTGTTCCTGAGTTGTGTCCCTTTCCAATAAACCAGTAATCTAGTAAGTAAACTGCTATCCTGAGTTCTGTGAACCATTCTAGCAAATGATTGGACCCAAGGAGAGGGTTCAATGGAACCCCTGTTTTATAGCTGGTTGGTCAGAAGCCTTGGTGACAACCTGGGCTTGGAACTGGCACCTGAAGTGGGAGCAGTCTTACAGGACAGAGACTTTATCCTGTGGGTTCTGATGCCTCTCAGGTACATAGTGTCAGAATTGAATTAAATCTTAGAACACTCAGCAGGTGTTCTAAGAATTGCTTTTAGTGTTGGAAAAATTTCCACATGTTTGGTAATGAGAAGTACTGAGAGTTGAGTATACAGTCAGAAAGAAAAACAGAATTTTCTCTTACAGTATATTGGACAATACAGGGCTTAAAGTTCCACAAACCATTTCAACTACACCTACTATATGTGTGTATCATGAAATGTATTTTCTATGGAAGCCTGACTACTTCCACATGGGTAAGTAAACCATCAGAAGCCAAAGAAAGGCTCTAATCTTGGTTTAAACATTAACTTTTATATAAAGCTAACAAGCCATATATTAAAAAGCAACAGAGTGCCTTAAACACAGTAAGTGCTCAATTAAAGTTTTTTTAGTAAACAAATAAGGCTTTTATTTCCTAATGCACAAAAGAACTTTAACATCAGATATAACTATAGTAACAACACTCTAATGAGTATTAAAATTCATTGAAATGTTCAGAGCCAATAAAAGTAAAATATAGCAGGCTAATCTATGTGGGGATTTGTCCAAGGTCACTTAGGCAAGTCACTTGGCCTCTCTTGTTTCAGTTTTCTCTTCTGTAGAATGAAGGGACTGACCTGACCCACTGATTCCTAGCTGTTGGCAGCTGTCACATTTTAGCTGTCCGGAATGTCACGGGTACTCAGTAAACCCTTTCTGTTTAATAACTGTAGCTGAATACAGCTTAATATGATACAATCAGATCTAGAACCTTATTCTGTTCTTTTCAGAAATCCATCATCACCTTGCAGAGTCACTAATACAGAGAAGTACATTTTGATCTCTTCTTAGACGGGGATACGCCCCTGCTGCCTAACACATACATAATGACTTCCAAGTCCTACATTTGCAAAGCCTGGTTTTCTCCTGACAATGGAACCAGCACAGTTCTTCTCAGATCTTCAATTTCCTTATTCTTTCATTTCAGCTGAAATAAAATCTCCATTTAAACTCAGAAATGACACCCTGTTTTTAGCCGACACATACAACATACATTTTTCAATAAACTAAACAATTTATGATTGGAGAGTGGGTGGGAAAAGCAGTCAAAATAACTATAGCAGCAAAAGACTGGGTTCACCTAGCAATAGCTTGGATATGCAGCACAAAGCTCTAAAGACCCTAATTCTGTACTTGGGTTTACCATGGTGCACTTCTAAATGCCTACATAACTGAACAGCCCAGCTCAATCTCACATGGCATGCAATCAAGGAAAATAGTGGGCCACAGCAAATAACTTCAAAGTCTTGGCACCACTTAGGTTAATAATACATATTTATTACAATTTATTTTAGCATAGTACTTTTAATTAAATGCGCTAAAGTCTATACCAACCTATTTTCAACCACAGGCAGGCATTATGCACTCTGAAGAGAAGCATCTAGAGCACGCCTTTTTTCAAAAAGTATGCCTCACATGGGTAACAGTTCCTGTAAACACTGGCTTAGAGTGAGATGCAGCTTCTTCCTAAGCTGACCTTCAGAGATAAGATTCAAAGAGTGAGCTGTAAGTTTTAAAGAACTGCTCACTTACCATAATGGCTTTGCCAGTCAGGTGCTATAAACTTTCCATGATGTGCCCTCATGCACTAAAAAAAAGCAAAAGAACAGGGCAAAGATCATGGGCTGGGAAAACATCACCTTTATTCTGTTAAAATATACCCAAATGTGAAAAACATACCAACATTGCTTGTAAATTCCATTCGTTAAACTCAAAAGAGAAAAACGAGAGGCGAACATTCTGATTGAATATCATGGCTTAAAGGCATTTGTTTAGAATATTTTCCTATCGCTTTCTTAATGAAAATGGTAACAATGATTTGGTGTGAACAGTAATTCAGGGTTACATATTTTATGACTTCATTACTTTTAGGGGCTGTTTTTCACTAACCCTATTTGAGATTAAACCATAGTACTTAGATATATGGCAGTAACCACCAGATAAACTAAAAATTTAACATGCAAAAATGGTTGACCCTGAAGTTTAAGACTGGAAGTGGAAAGAGGATGGTTACTTTTCATTATAAGCTCTTTTACTCTTTTTTCAGTTATGTACATATACTACTTTGATAAATAGTTGTTTTTCAAGTTACAAGACTGAATTTTGGAATTCTCTACAACAGCATTTCTGGAATAAGTTTTTTTCCTACAGTCTTCATAGCCATACCATACTTTAATTTTTTCAGTGTGGAGCACAGAATTACAACCTTTGTCAATTGTTTTTTGGAATATACTAATAATCTTCAAGCATTAACAACCCATCAGTGGCTTCAATCCATTCAATAAACATTCCCTCTACATCGCCTCCACGGGAAGAGACCTTACTTGGTACTAGGGACTTAGTGATCCTTAGAAGGAGGAATCCTGACCATGTGTGAGCGCCTGCACTGAGTAAGAGAAATGTGGGCCAGACACAGAAGGGCTCCAGAAGAGGGGTGATCAACTTTGATGGGGGGGGTGCCAAAAAGAACCTCAAGAGAAATGGGTGAACGGAAGACTTTGTACATGGAGATTATGGAAACAACAGTGAGGAATCAAGAGATTGGGTAGGTCCATCTCTTCTAGAATAGGTATGCAGGGAGCGAGCAAAAACACCTGGAAGGACAGGCAGGGAAAGTAAGGGAGCAGGTGCTCGTCATCAGAGGAGCGTCCTCGGCCGCCAGCAACTCAGCTGTGAAGGTGCAGGCCCCTGGGTGTTGGCAGCGGGGGGTCGGAGAGGTGCTGAAGGCCTCCATAGTGTGCTGGAGAGACCCACAACCACAAACGGGAGTCACACGGGACCAGAGAGTATGGGTCTAGCAGGTGGCCTGACCCTGTAGAAGACCAAAGGGAATGAAAAGAATATGGAACCAGAAAAGACACCAAATAGCCAAAGCAATCCTGAAAAGGAAGGATAAAGCAGGGGGGATCTCGCTTCCCAACTTCAAGCTCAACTACAAAGCCACAGTAATCAAGACAATTTGGTACTGGCACAAGAACAGAATAATAGACCAATGGAACAGAATACAGAGCCCAGATATAAACTCAAGCATATACAGTCAATTAATATACAATAAAGGAGCTATAGGCATACAATGGGGAAATGAAAGCCTCTTCAACAGCTGGTGTTGGCAAAACTGGACAACTACATGTAAGAGAATGAAACTGGATTATTTTCTAACTCCATACACAAAAGTAAACTTGAAATCGATCAAAGACCTGAATGTAAGTCATAAAACCATAAAACTCTTAGAAGAAAACATAGGCAAAAATCTCTTGAACATAAACATGAGCAACTTTTTCCTGAATGCATCTCCTCGGGCAAGGGAAATAAAAGCAAAAATGAACAAGTGGGACTGGACTATATATATATATATATATATATATATATATATCAAACTAAAAAGCTTCTGTACAGCAAAGACACTGTCAGCAGAACAAAAAGGCATCCTTCAGTATGGGAGAATATATTTGTAAGTGACATATCCAATAAGGGGTTAACATCCAAAATATATAAAGAACTCACACCCCTCAACACCCAAAAAGGAAACAACACCATTAAGAAATGGACAGAGGATACGAACAGACAATTCTCCAAAGAGGAAATTCAGATGGCCAACAGGCACATTAAAAGATGTGCCATATCACTAATTATCAGGGAAATGCAAATTAAATCACAATGAGATACCACCTCATACCAGTTAGGTCGGCCACCATCCAAAAGACAAACAACAACAAATGTTGGCAAGGATGTGGAGAAAGGGGAACCCTCCTGCACTGCCGGTGAGAAGGTAAACTAGTTCAACCATTGTGGAAAGCAGTATGGAGGTTCCTCAAAAAACTGAAAATAGAAATACCATCTGACCCAGGAATTCCACTCCTAGGAATTTATCCAAAGAAAACAAGATCCCAGATTCAAAAAGACATATGCACCCCTATGTTTATTGCAGCACTATTTACAACAGCCAAGTTATGGAAGCAACCTAAGTGTCCACCAGGAGATAAATGGATAAAGAAGATGTGGTACATACACACAATGGAATATTATTCAGCCGTAAGAAGAAAACAAATCCTACTATTTGCAGCAACATGGATGGAGCTAGCGGGTATTATACTCAGTGAAATAAGCCAGGAGGAGAAAGACAAGTATCAAATGATTTCATTCATCTGTGGAGTATAAGAACAAAGCAAAAACTGAAGAAACAAAACAGCAGTAGACACAGAACCCGAGAATGGACTAACAATTACCAAAGGGAAAGGGACTGGGAGGATGGGTGGAAAGTGAGGGATAAGGGGAAAAAGGGGCATTACGATTAGCACACATAATGTAGTGAGGTTAGGGGGGCATGGAGAAGACAGTATAACACAGAGAAGACAAGTAGTTATTCTATAACAGCTTCTACACTGATGGACAGTGACTATAATGCGGTATGTGGTGGCGACTTGATAATGGAGGGAGTCTAGTAACCATAATGTTGCTTAGTTATAACAACAAAAATAATAGAAACAAATGAAAAGTAAAACAAAACATAGAGTTCATCAATAAAACTGAAAACATTTGGTTCTTTGGAAATGCCAGTATAACAGACAAAGTTTCTACAAGTGTGATGAAGGACAGAGAAGACTAATATATAAAATAAAAGAGAAACTGGTCTGGTTGAACTGGAAGATCTGTCCCAGGATAGATGCCCAATGAATGCATATACTGAAGGAAGAGGGTGTGCAGGCCTCATGGGTAGCTCTCCAGCAGCCACTCCCATCTCCCCTTTCAGGAAAGCAGGCACTGCCTCCCATAAAAAGAGCTGAAAATGGCAGGTTCTCACTCTCCCAGGATGCCTTGCAGCTACAGTTGTCACATGATCAATTCTGGCCAATGAAGGAAAGAGAGAGCCAAAAGCCCTGTCACTGACTGTCCACTCGTGGGGGATGCTAACAAAACTCCATGAGTTTGAAGTTATTACCTGAATTAGTGGTCTCCATTATGAAGTTTCCTGGCAATAGCACACCTAATAAATGAGGATGGATTTGAGCCCATACTCTTAACCCAAACATTACCCAATCCAAAATAGAAAATAGCACCCATATTCTCCACCTGCCCCCAAGTTCACACAAAAGTCAGCAGCATGTGTAAGGCTAAAGCCTAGGTGTATCAGCTAGAAGTTCTCTTCAGTGGCTAGTAAGAGAGACTGGATATAACACACACAAAAAAAACAAAACCCAAAAAAACCCACACTGGAATATTATTCAGCCGTAAGAAGAAAACAATCCTACCATTCGCAGCAACATAGATGGAGCTAGAGGGTATTATGCTCAGTGAAATAAGCCTGGCAGAGAAAGACAAGTACCAAATGATTTCCCTCATTTGTGGAGTATAACAACAAAGCAAAACTGAAGGAACAAAACAGCAGCTGACTCACTGACTCCAAGAAGGGACTATTGGTTACCAAAGGGGAGGGGTGGGGGAGAAGGGGATTGAGGGTTTTTATGATTGGTACACATGGTGTGTGGGGGATCATGGGGAAGACAGTGTATCACAGAGGAGACAAGTACTGACTCTGTGGTATCTTTCTACACTGATGGACAGTGACTGCAGTGGGGTAAGGGAGGTACTTGATAATATGGGTGAATGTAGTAACCACAATGTTGCTCATGTGAAACCTTCATTAAGAGTTCATATCATATCAATCTTATCAAGAGTACCATATCAATGATACCTTAATAAAAAAATGAAAAGAAGGTAGAGCTAAGCAAGGTCTTTACCTCTTCCCCATCTGGGAGAGTGCAGACCTTTCCCCAGAAAAGGCCCGAGGATGTGTTATTCCTGGGGAGGAAAGGAGGAGGCAGGAGCATCTAGGAAGGTTGAAAGGCTGGGGCATTAATTACAGTGGAACCAGTTTTCCATGGGGACCAGCAGAAGAGGATGGGAAGGGACAGAGCAGACAGCCACTCAGGGAGGACTGCATCCTGCCTTCCATCTGAGGATGGCACTGACCAGTCTCTTGGACCCACTGTGACCACAGCTTTTATTCCACAGGGGTGGTTGTGCGGAGAGGCCTGTCCAAGTGGAGTGACACAGGCCTGTCCAAGTGGAGTGACTTAGGCCTGATCTGCTCTCCCAGAGCATCGGGATGTGGGGCACTGCAGAGGTGGGAAGTGACTGAGGGGGCACGGGGCAGAGGCCACCCTACTAGCTTAACCATACACTGCTCATTCTTCTAAATAGTTCCTATTTCAATGGTCAGCCACTTACATAACTTCTCACAATCAGAAAACACAACCTTTTGCATAAACATGGATTATTTTTTCTACTGAAAAAAAATACTGAAACTAAAACTCAACTTTTTCCTAGAAACCACTGCAGCTAGTGGCATGAGGGGGGGTAAATACGCACCTGAAAGCATCCACACTCCTATATCCTCCCCACTAGCTTACTCTCCTCTGCCTTGGCCTCTCTTTGCCAACATTTGTTTCTAAAGTATAAGCAGCTCTTCAAAACACACTCCTTTCTGGTAAAAACAGCACTGGGTTCTTGGGGTTAGGTATGAGAGGGTGATCTGAGATTCCCTCTTTGAGGGCAGGTATCAGGGCCTGGAGGGCTCTAATAGTACTTTAAAGTCAAGAAACATAATAAATGCGAGCCTGCAGCCATTTGTAGAGGAGATGGAAGGGAGAGAAGCTATAAGCCAGTTCGGAAGAAATCTCATGTCATGGAAAAACCAGATAAAGCCATGAAAAAACCAGATTAAGCAAGTGAATGATTTGTTTGTGGTAAATATGAAATAAAGAATAATCAATGTGGGGAAAATGGAAGTTCCTACAGCCAGGATGCTCACCTGACCGTACAGCACTTGATGATGAAACTGGCCTACGGTTAGGCTAATGCTTCCACACCCACAGGCAATGAGCCATTATTGACTGAGACTATATAAAGAGCTCTGCTCAGTGCTCTGGGCAGGGGCAGAGAGAAGGTGGATTATGGACCTGCAGACTGTTGGATGCAGACGTGATTCTAGTGCTCAACCTACCGCCATGAGAATAAAGCTGGGTATAAACCCTTTTACCCCAAAAATGTTCTGTTGGCATTTCTCGGTCTCACCAAATCCATAGTGAACTTGCCTGGGGCTGAGACCCCCAGACAAGACAATCGGACTTTCTTATTTTCCTCATAGCACAAGCTCTACTGCATCAAATTCCATTCATTTTACACAGCAAAGCTCTCCAAAGTTGTACAGCATTACATTCTTTAACAGTGGCAGCAGCTGCCACGTGTCTCATCACTCACCCGGGCGATTCACATGTGACATGCTGCCTTCCAACCTTCTTGAGGGGAGGGCTGGCGAGGGGTCTGGAGCCCAGTTCGGGGTTGCCACCACCAGCGCTTCCCTCTACCTCAGAAAAGGGACTGAAACTCTCCTGTGGGAGCCCTCTCCTGAGTCTGCAGGGCATTATGTGCCTTGGAAGGCACTGATGTGGCTTCGTCCCTCTGTCATCCGCTCATTCCCTCCATGCCTTCCACAAACACGTGGAGCACTGAGCACCCACTCTGCACGCAACCCTACCCTGGGCACTGGGGTCAGTGTGGGGATGATACAGGATGGATGTTGTTCCCTGCACACAGGGAGGGGAATGGCTTTCAAGGTATAAGAATAGCATGTGCACAGACTTGGGTGAGGCCTCTGGGCCACAGAAAGTAAAGTTTAAGGAAGAAGAGGATCCATGGGCAGGGTTGAAGGTGTGTTTTTCTTGGACCAGTCCTGTACCTCCACTGACCCTCTCCATTCATGGCCCACCCCAGCTGCCAGGTGCAAGCTCGGTTCTGAGCAGACCCAAGCCCAGTGTCCACCAGGGTGTGTTGTGGCCCAGCTGGCCAAGAGGGGTAGCACAGAGGGGCTTCGCCCTGTCATGAGCTGTGCTTTTGACCAAAATGTGAGATGCAGCACTGTTTTGTGGCAGAATTACCTAACAATGTAGGCCCAGTCTCATCCTCCCTGGGTAAAAATGGAAGACAGTGATGTGTGTCTGAAAAGCTGGCAAATTGCCAACTCTCTTCTCTTCAGGCAGAATTTTTTTCAGTCCATGAAAAAGTTTTCCTATTCAGAGAGACAAGAAATATGCCATTAAGAGCTCAGCACTGGGTTCTAGAGAAGGAAAAGCTTCTGTCAAGTTTACCCTGTGGTGGAAGAAGATGAAAGCCCAGTGGGATACAATGCCTTGGACACATTAACTCTGACTTTGTACATCTCATACGTTACAGCAAACCAACACACTAAAGAAAAATCTCCAATATGTGAACAAGATGAGCTCATGTCTGAAGGGACTGTACTTCAAGCAAGGGCCAGTCTCTATAAACAGAAACTAAATCCATAAAGACACAAGTGGAAAAAGCTACAATAATCTCAACACTACTAAGGGCAACAGATAAAAACCTCAGGATCTCCATACAGAGCTCTAGAGTCCCTGTGGAAAGTCAGACCAAGACTGGAGGAATGTGTGTAAAAGGCTGACGACCCGACAGCTGTCCTTGGAGAAGAGAAGACAAGTGATAACAGGGAATTGCAAGATAGTGACTGTGCCAGTGATCCCGCGTGAGGAGCCAGGAGGAAACTGACAGCTGCTGCAAAGTTCAGCGTGCATTTCAACACCCTGAGAGAGAGAAAAATCAACTCTACACCACCATTTCCTAGAGGAGAGGACCCTCAGCAGAGCAGACCAATCATCTCAGAAATCTTCAGACTGTGTAGGCCTCCACAGAAAGTGAAATTTGAAATCATCAGAGGGAAGGAATGAAATGACTGAACATTGTCCAGAAGAAATAGAGCATGTTGGGCTATCGCTTTATAGAGACAGATCATGACTTAGAGAAAGAGGAGAAGTTCTGGAGCCGATGACAAGATGGCCCATGAGGATAAGGAGCTGGAAACCTTAAAAAGCTATTCATAGACCTTGAAGAAAGTGAGAAAGAACCATTTCTTGTTGTCAAAACAGATACTGTTCCTCGGACTAAAGGCTCATTGATACTGGCTGAGGGTGTGGGAGGCTGAACGAAACCTCATCTCAATAAGGAGCCTGCAGACCTAACCCAGCTCAACGGCGATTACACTTGAGCTTCTAAAGTGGATCCCCGTGCACCTGATGAGCTAGCTAGGTGGCATGCCTGTACCCGTCCTTGGGCACTGGCTGCTACTTCTTTGGAGGCAGAAGCGTCTCACACGCTTCTCCTCAGATTCCCTCCTTAAGCTTTCTCTTCTTCCTCCATTACCACATCCCATGGTTCCAATGGATCCAAATGAGGCATTTATGACAAGAGGATTTCCTCTTCCTGTCCCCCTTCCTGAAAGATCAACCCTGTCCATGCATCACCCCGCTACTCCCAAGATATCCTTACACAGACAATGCAAGCGAGCTATTTGGGGGTCACCATGCTCTCCACATGACCCCACTGGTCAAAATCCTGACATACAAGAGAGGGCCTTAGGCCATTTTGCATTTTTTTATTGTGAAGGATTTTTGAATTATTTATCTTTAGTAAACAAAAGCTGTAACATAAGTGTGTTTACTTTTGCTCAAATTGCAACTTGCTATAAATTTTACAGTTTTTAGTTAAAAGAGACAGTTTAAGTTATTCACATTGTATCATACATTGTAGAAAATAAAAGTAGCAAATCTGAATCTGATTAGCCAGACCAGTATTCCCTCAACAATATATTATCCATAAGCAGTTCAGCTACCTATTCAGGACATCTGAAGTGGCAAAATGCTTTTCTTCCTGCCAATGCCGCTACGTGGCCAGTAGTAGGAAAAAAGTGAAATGAAAGTTCACTGGTGGCCTCCATCTAACAAGTTGATTTAAAAAATCTACTTGCACAACGTGGGATTCAAAACTAACATATTCAACTCTGACATGTAAAAATCTCTAACTAATGCTCTCAATACTTCCTACAGTATGCATTCAAAAGGCCTTCCTTCACACGAATTGTCAAAACAGAGGTATCTCTTGTTGAATGATGAGAAAGCCCTGGGTAGGGCTGTCAGTGTGAAGATCCTGGTTCTAGAGACATTTTCAAATGTTCAACAATTCTGTATGTGCAAAATGTCATCTACTTTCAGTCAGAATATTTTTTTTTGTAACTTTCAATTTAGGAAGACGTTTGGGCATAAGGATAAGAACAGTTGCAGTTTGTGTTAGTCTACCATATGGAACACTCCAAACAAAAAAACATGGTTTCCTTCTAACTCTGGGTTAAAAGACTTACCTTCCTAAATTACCTCTGCTACTCTTGAAATAGGCTGTATCAAGAGAAACTTTGAGAATAATCTGACATTGACAAAGGACTGAAACAAAGAAACAGCCTTACAATTTAATCAACTGAGCTCCATTTGCCTGCTAAGTCTTTCATTCTGCTTTGAAAACTTCATGAAAATGAAGACTCTCAGGATTAAACGGCCTGATTCTTAACTGGGAATGACAGCTTTGGCAGGTGGGCCCACAGCATGGCAGGCTGTCCTCCTGACTGTGAAGGCTAACTCTGCAATCAGCCAATAAGCGAGATCTGCACTTGCCCTGGGTAGTCACTGAATATCTCAGCATACACTTCAGAGACCTGTGATGATCTCTGGTGATCCCCTTAGAGATCACAGAAGTTTCTGCTGCTGACTTCCCACTGGCCTTAAGTTTCTTTATGAAGTGTCTACAAAATGTCATGGACTAAGAGTTTCAAGAGAGTTGTTCTTGGTCTTCTTGTAGACCTACCTAATTAATATGTGGGTACCTAAACAGAAAACCAAGAAACCCTGTTTGTTTGGCCATCTAGGAAGTTAATTAACTTACAAAGCAGTTACTTGATTTTAACAAACATTTTGTAAATAAGTTCAATGAATCTGTGAGCTACAGTAAAAGACATGCTTAGATTCAGTATAACTGTTTAATGTCCATCATTCTGAGCAATTAGAGTGAATAACAGATGTTTGGCCTTTTCAAATGTTAATGACAAAAACCTTTTAGCAACATTATCAACATTGGAAAGTGAAGGGAAAACAGAGCCATCCTTAATTCCAACACTATTACATAGCTATTATTCATCTATTCATCATAAAATGAGTAATTTACTTAGTTATATGTATGTATATACAACTACATATTCTAATTGTTCATTTATTTTCTATATTGCTAGGTTTCCTGATGTTTTCTAATACTATATTCCATTGAATTAGTAGAACTTCATATAATATGATTTGCTGTGGATTTTTTGCTAGGGTTTTAGTAACTTCTTTTAATAAACTGTAAACCACCTCTCAATATTAAGTGTTAAAAAATTAAAAATAAGGAACAAAACGGCAGAAGACTCACAAAGCCCAAGAACGGACTAGTGGTTCCCAAAGGGGAGGGGTGGGAAAGGGAGGGTGGGGAGGGAAGAAGAAGGGGATTGATGGGTATTATGATTAGCACACATAGTGTTGGGGAGATCATGGGGAAGAGAGTGTAGCACGGGGAAGACAAGTAGTGATTCTGTGGCATCTTACTACACTGATGGACAGTGACTGCAATGGGGTATGGGGGTACTAGATAATATGGATGAATGTAGTAACCACATTGTTTTTCATGTGAAACCTTCATAAGAGTGTATATCAATGATAACTTAATATTAATTAATTAATTAATTAATTAATTAAATTAAAATGACTTTTGTCTTAAGAATTCCAGAGGGATAAATTAATATACATATATTACACACAAATTAATATACATATATATGTAATAGTTTAAGAAGGGCAAGACATACGTCAAATTAGCACTCTGCATATTTAAGAAGTTTTCACATACAAATGTTATTGGTGCTCTGAAGTCTGTCATTTCTTTTCTAAAGTGTTATGAGTCTGACAAATAATATACACACATTAAGTGGTAATAATGAATGCTAAAGAAATACTGGCACCACTAAGTGCTTTACAGGAATTATCTCATTTAATCTTCATAATAATTTATGTCTCCATACTATTATTACCCCCATTTTACAAGGAGCATGAGCCTAAAAGAGGTCCAGTAACTGGAATGAGGTGATACAGCTGGGGTGGGAATCCAAACATCCTAATCCAAAGCCGGCATGTAGTCAATATGCTATAAACTTTACTGGTCCCCCAGACAAAACATAACCACAAAAGCTCATCTATTAATTACAATCTATCAACTTATTTTGCTAAATTCTTTTCTCTCACAAATGATTGTTACCATGCAAATGAAATTCTGATTCCCTTATCTGTCCCCATCACACAGTGCTATTATTCTGTACATGCACCATAAAATATCCATCAATGGTCACTGTAATGCATCAATGACCCGAAATGTTCCATGCAAATGCTTTGATACACTGCAGCCCAGTCATATGTTCACAGAGCATTGTGTCTACTCCAGAAAATTACAATCCATAATCTCAAGAGCTCAAAGCCACTGAATTTCAACCAAGGTAAGGTGTGGCCCTGAGAGATTCCAGAAGGCCCATATGACAGCTGTGAAGGTGGTAGCACTGCTCTTGGCTGCTTTCCTACAGGCTATTACACAATCAGCACCAAAAATGAGGGATGAGAAAAACAGTTGGCTTCCCAAAATACACAGTACATGTTCTTTTGCATTATAGGCATCGAAAACATGCTGACAGCAATGTGTTGTTCTAGAGTGAGCCGCTTCTCCTCCCTCAGCCCTCCCAATTTGGTTTTACTTTTTAGAGGGACCCTAGCACAGTGAACAGTGTGCAGATACAGGATGTCAGACTGGGGAGAGGCCTGGATAACATCACCCACTCTTTCATTAGCACATCAATACATGTTCAAGGTGCACCTAGGCTATGCCAGGAGCTAAGGAGCCAAAAATAATGAAATAGTTCATTTCTGTAAAAACCACAGTTCTGTGGGGAGGAGTCACAGAAAATAATGGTACTATAATATGTGGTTTAACAGAGGTAATGGGAGGTGCCATCAGATCAGACAGAATGGAAAGGAAACTGAGGACCTGGGATTCCTACACCTCCGCTCTATGAGTTCTGGGCTCTCAGGGTCAGCTCTGGAGCCACTGAGACCACCCTGTGGAAAGGCATGCTCCAGTGGAGGGCCATCTGGTCTGGAGCAAACTGTTAAGGCTCTTCTCCTATGAGAATCTCCAGTTCCCTCAATCAAATCATCTTCCATTGGCAGCAGGGGAGTTGGACTGAACATGGATTGGGGTAAGTAAAGAACTTCCATTTGCAGTTGGCAACTGCTCTTTAAGTAGAAGGGACAAACTCACTGTCTATTTAGTGACTAATTCTATTCAGGAGTGACTGATATTGGGTATTTAAAAGAATACCCATGAACATGCTTCACCCTCTACCAGTGCTAGTACTAGCCTGCCAACTGTTTACCACCAGTCCCCAAAGAAATAAGCAGGGAAACCTGAGTAAACATTTGGAAACTTGATGTTGCTGGCTCTTATTTTTTAAAAATGGGGCTCTGACAGTAATCAAGACAATTTATTACTGGCACAAGAAGAGACCGAGAGATCAATGAAACAGAATAGAGAACCCAGATACAAATCCAAGCATATATGGCCAATTAATATACAATAAAGGAATCATGGACATACAATGGGGAAATGACAGCCTCTTCAACAACTGGTGTTGGCAAAACTGGACAGGTACATGCAAGAGAATGAAACTGGATTATTGTCTAACCCCATACACAAAAGTAAACTAGATGTGGATCAAAGACCTGAATGTAAGTCATGAAACCATAAAACTCTTAAAAAAAAGCATAGTGAAAACTATAAGACACTCTTAAGAGAAGTTAAAGAGGACACTAACAAATGGAAACTCATCCCATGCTCCTCGCTAGGAAGAATTAATATCATCAAAATGGCCATCCTGCCCAAAGCAATATACAGATTCGATGCAATCCCTATCAAATTACCAACAGCATTCTTCAATGAAATGGAACAAATAGTTCAAAAATTCATATGGAACCACCAAAGACCCCGAATAGCGAAAGCAATCCTGAGAAGGAAGAATAAAGTGGGGAGGATCTTGCTCCCCAACTTCAAGCTCTACTACAAAGCCACAGTAATCAAGACAATTTGGTATTGGCACAAGAACAGAGCCATAGACAAGTGGAACAGATTAGAGACTCCAGACATTAACCCAAACACATATGGCCAATTAATATATGATTAAGGAGCCATGGACATACAATGGGGAAAGGACAGTCTCTTCAACAGATGGTGCTGGCAAAACTGGACAGCTACATGCAAGAGAATGAAACTGGATCACTGTCTAACCCCATACATGAAAGTAAATTTGAAATGGATCAAAGACCTCAATGTAAGCCATCAAACCATAAAACTCTTAGAAAAAACAAAAGAAAAATCTCATGGACATAAACATGAGTGACTTCTTCATGAACATGTCTCCCTGGGCAAGGGAAACAAAAGCAAAAATGAACAAGTGGGACTATATCAAGCTGAATAGAACAAAAAGGCATCCTACAGTATGGGAGAATATATTCATAAATGACAGATCCAATAAAGGGCTGACATCCAAAATATATAAAGAGCTCACACACCTCAACAAACAAAAAGCAAATAATCCAATTAAAAAATGGGCAGAGGAGCTGAACAGACAGTTCTCTAAAGAAGAATTTCAGATGGCCAACAGACACATGAAAAGATGCTCCACATCACTTGTCATCAGAGAAATGCAAATTAAAACCGGAATGAGATATTACCTCACAGCAGTAAGGATCACCATCATCGAAAAGACAATCAACAACAAATGTTGATGAGGTTGTGGAGAAAGGGGAACCCTCCTACACTGCTGGTGGGACTGTAAACTAGTTCAACCATTGTGGAAAGCAGTATGGAGGTCCTCAAAATGCTCAAAATAGAAATACCATTTGACCCAGGAATTCCATTTCTAGGAATTTACCCTAAGAATGCAGTACTACAGTTTGAAAAAGACAGATGCACCCCTATGTTTATCGCTGCACTATTTACAATAGCCAAGAAATGGAAGCAACCTAAATGTCCACCAGTAGATGAATGGATAAAGAAGATGTGGTACATATACACAATGGAATATTACTCAGCCATAAGAAGAAAACAAATCCTACCATTTGCAACAACATGGATGGAGCTGGAGGGTATTATGCTCAGTGAGATAAGCCAGGTAGAGAAAGACAAGTACCAAATGATTTCACTCATATGTGGAGTATAAGAACAAAGGAAAACTGAAGGAACAAAACAGCAGCAGAATCACAGAACCCAAGAAAGAACTAATAGTTACCTAAGGGAAAGGGACAGGGAAGGATGGGAGGGAAGGGAGGGGCAGGGGCGGTGAAAAAGAAAGGGGGCATTATGATTAGCATGTATAGTGTGTGGGGCTACGGGGAGGGCTGTACGACACAAAGAAGACAAGTAGTGATTTTACAGCATCTTACTACGCTGATGAACAGTGACTGTGAAGAGGTATGTGGGGGGGACTTGGTGAAGGGGGGAGCCTAGTAAATATAATGTTCTTCATGTAATTGTAGATTAATGACACCAAAAAAAAAAAAACATAGGCAAAAATCTCTTGAATATAAATATGAGCAGCTTTTTCCTGAACACATCTCCTTGGGCAAGGGAAACAAAAGCAAAAATGAACAAATGGGACTACATCAAACTAAAAAGCATCTGTACAGCAAAGGACACCATCAGCAGAACAAAAAGACATCCTTCAGGATGGGAGAATATATTTGTAAATGACACATTTGGTTAACATCCAAAATATATAAAAAACTCACATGCCTCAGCACCTGAAAAGTAAATAACCCTATTAAAAAATGGACAGAGGATATGAACAATTCTCCAAAGATATTCAGATAGCCAACAAGCATATGAAAAGATGCTCCACATCACTAATTATCAAGGAAATGAAAATCAAAAACACAATGAGATACCACCTCACACCAGTTAGGATGGCCAACATAGGAAAGACTAGGAACAACAAATGCTGGTGAGGATGCGGAGAAAGGGGAACCCTCCTACACTGCTGGTGGGAATGTAAGCTAGTTCAACCATTGTGGAAAGCAATATGGAGGTTCCTCAAAATCTAAAAATAGAAATTCCATTTCACCCAGGAATTCCACTTCTAGGAATTTATCCAAAAAAACAAGATCCCAGATTCAAAAAGACATATGCACCCCTATGTTTATTGCAGCACTATTTACAATAGCCAAGACATGGAAGCAACCTAAGTGTCCCTCAGTATATATATGGATAAAGATGTGGTACATATATACAATGGAATACTATTCAGCCATAAGAAGAAAACAAATTCTACCATTTGCAACAACATGGATGGAGCTAGAGGGTATTACGCTCAGTGAAATAAGCCTGGCAGAGAAAGATGAGTACCAAATGATTTCCCTCATTTGTGGAGTGTAACAACTAAGCAAAACCGAAGGAACAAAATAGCAGCAGACGCAGACTCCAAGAAAGTACTAGTGGTTACCAAAGGGGAGGGGTGGGGGAGAATGGGGGGGGAGAGAGGGAGAAAGGGATTGAGGGGTATTATGATTAGTGCATGTGGTGTGGGGGGGGTCATGGGAAGACAGTGTAGCACAGAGAAGACAAGTAGTGACTCTGTGGCATCTTACTACACTGATGGACAGTGACTGCAATGGGGTATGGGGGGGACTTGATAATATGGGTGAATGTAGTAACCACAATATTTTTCACATGAAACCTTCATAAGAGTGTATATCAATGATACCTTAATAAAAAAGGGGGGCTTTGTATGTGTTGTTTGTTTATATCATTTTTTAATAATTATTTTATATTTTATAAAAACATCAATTCATGGCATATTAGAAAAAAAAATCTTCAGCACAGAATTTAAGGGGCACTAATCCAAACAATTTTGAGTGCACTGTACACAGAATTAGATTTTCCACCCAAAAAAATAACAAGGGATGTAAATAACAAAAAAGTTCTTTAAAAAGCACAAAGCCTTCAGAATGATTCTTACCCAAGATACTAAGAACTACCGTTTACTGAGTTTATCTTTTTCAGGCACTGAGCCTTGCTCTTTAAGTGCATGGGCTTATTCAACCCTCACAGCAACCCAACAAAGAATTATCACTATTTCACTCACAAGAAAACAGCCCTAAGAAAGCCACATCACAAGCCAATGACTTGTGACTGAGAGAGAGGCAGAGCCACATGGTGAACCTACTCAACTGCAAAGCTAGACTTGATTCTATCTCATTTAACTCAAAATCTACCTCAATTATGAATAAAAAAGGCAATTAAGGCCCATACCTCACTCTGTTCCCAGAAATGTGAGAGAACAAACAAGAAAAGTCAACTGTCACACAGCTTCAGCAATCAAAAATTGACAGTTTATCCATTTAGGATCAAATACATATATATCTATAAAACCAAAAAGAATAGAGTATTGTAATGTTGATTTAGATTTGGATAAATGGATAATGAACAACTACAACTTGGAGGATTAGAATTCTTCTCTGACTTTAAAACAAGAGACACCAACATATTCTCAATTATCTGCATGAGGGTCCATGGGCCAAATCCAGCTCACAGCCTGTTTTTATAAATACAGAACATAACCACGCCCAGTAATTTATGTATTGTCTATGGCTGATTTTGGCTGCAGTGGCAGAGTAGAGCATTTGTGACAAAGACCATAGACCTACAAACCCTAAACTGTTTGCTATCTGCCATCTTAACAGGCAAATTTGTCGGGCCCTGCCCACTATACCAGTGAGACAAGCAACAGAGCACAGATCATGAACCAACAGAGTAAGCTCCAATCTCATTTTAGCCATTTCCAAGCATCTGAGGGGTCAAATCTTCTCTAACATTGCTTTTAGATAAAGAGAGCTGACTCATTCTGGGTATTTTTTTCCTTTGTCAAGTTTTTAAAGAACAGGGTACCTACCTGCAAATCCTCCCACTGAGAATAGTGCAAGGTGAAGGGTTTTAAATAACCCACAACATAAAGCGGTACCATCATCAACTGCGGAAGAGCAGTGGATAAGAATCATCATTGACTCCAGGCATATATTCTTAGAACTTTCCACATATGAAGGTGAGGCCACGGAGGCCCACTGAGATCCAGTTCTCATCAGAATGATGCTGACTAAGCAATGTGACAGTGACTTAGCACTAAACTAAGCTAAGTGTGCGTCTAGAATTTGGTCCAAACACTCCCTGACTCGAAGCTCACCCTCCCAATCACTTCTTTCTACTTTGGACAAATGACAGCAAGCACATTAATTAATCTAAATTAATCTAAATTACCCTTAAAATGTAAAGTAACCAGATATACTCAAATTTTAGAAAATGAGCATTCGTTAGTATTTTAGATAATCAAAATGAAGTAACCAGATGTTTGTAACATTACTAAAGTCTGTGAAAGCAAATGTTTCACCACTGACAATTTTATTTACTTAAATAAGTCCATGTTTCTGTTTTAAAAAAAAGTGACTGAGACACATCTTAATTACAGGCTTTTTTCTGTTCTAATAAGAACTATGTTTTCCCATTAGATTATACTTTCCAGAAGAACAATGCATGTTTAAATATTTCTGAAAGGAAAAATGCCTTTTAGCGGGTTTCTGTTTGCAAAGAAAAAAGCACTGGCAGAGAGTCAAGTTCTCCCAAAATACATACACACACACCAAATAAGTACAGATTACAAAACTAAAGAGACATTCCCATCCATTATTTTCATTTTCAACACTGCTCTACTTTAGGAGGAGCTATTTAAGGTCAAAAGCCTGGTTCATATAAAGAAAGGTTCTTTAATAATTTCCAAGCAGTTTAAGTTTGCAGTCAACCAAAATGATATAAATTACAGTGAGAAAATACATAAGGAAAATATTATTTGATCCTAAAAAGCTAAAATACTCTAGTCGGTTATCTATTTTTGCATAAACAATAAATTAACTGAATCACACTTGTTTTCAAAGTCAATTTTGACATACATCATTCTGTTTCTCACATAGGATATGGACTACTGCTAAGTGGTAAAAAATGCCTCAAATTTTGTAGTATTTAAACACAATTTTTCTCCATCAGAGGATTATATACTTTTTGGAATATGAGTTGCATAAACACTGTAATGTCACTGTTAAACAGATTTGCAGGGTCATAAATATTCAAATTCTGTGATAAAGACAGTATAAGTGGCTGATAAAATATGATTCATTTACAGCAGCTTAGCAGGTTTTTCCAAATGCTACTTCCCCTAACAGGCTGAGGTCCTCATTGCATTAAGCTTCCTGATTATTCTTTCTGTCCCATGGTATTTCAACACTATTTGTGAGGTTCCAAAAATTATCAAGGATTGTAAGGTCTTTTGAAGTTCACAAGGTCTGTGGTTCATGACTTTCCCAGGTGCCCATGTTTTTTGAGTTCATATTTCTGAATTTCTTGTATTTCCAAAAATAAAGTTACTTTCCAATTCTGCAGTCTTTCCAGTTTGTGACTTTAAACTGACACCTGTGGCAAAAGGTTCTTCAAACTTTTAATGTTGGTTTCATGTAAATTAACACATTTTTTGAAAAGCACATTACTCTTAATTTCTGCTGGTACCCTTAAGATACACTCCATCCCACAGAGACACAATAAACAAGCTTATTACGTTTTAAACAATAAATACTGCTGTCAGCACATTACTTACATTAAATGAATTTTATCATTTCGTTTCATAAACAACAGCTGGTAATTCCTGTTAAGTTTCATTATTTCCTTGTCGTGAACTGTAAGACTTGGGAAGTGACTATTGACAATTAAGAAACTTTGTATATTACAGAGACCTCTAAGTGTGTAATCAACTGCAGATTCAAATTAAGTCCTCTTACAGGACTATGGATCTTTCTTTGTATAACCAAATACATGCCTGTGGTCCCAACAAAATACCTTCCAAGCTATTAGAAATGTGTCTATTCTTTCTTGCTTAAACTTGTACCTTAGGACCAGTCAAAAAGAATGCCTGAGGCAGCTTTGTCACCTTCTTACTGGAGCTTTTCGTGTTCTAAAATTTGAGAACTGTAACTTTAGAAAAAAATTTAAAGAAACCTCAGTGACAATTTGTACACGAAATATGCCAGGTAACATATTTCTGGTCAATAACACACTATTTATTTAGTACTGAATGTATTTTTCATTTACATGTATTTCAAGCCTCATAAGAACATAAAAATTCTCAATTGGAAACAGTAAACATTTAAACAGCTTTCTCACTGGTGACTGCCATGCTAGAATATGAAAAAGAAAAGAAAATACTAGAAACCTTGTCTTTGAGAGTCCAAACAATGATTTATGGAGCACTTACTATATATATATATATATATATATACACACCAGGTGCTCGAGGCAGCATATGAGTTAACGGGCCACAGTCTATGAAGGACAGATGTTAAACAAATGGTCACAACTATTTACAATTAAGAATGGGTTTAAAAATATTTTTCTTATTATAAAAGTAAACATCACAACAACAATAAAAGCTGACATTTGAGAGCTCACTATGGAGCTAGGCATCACTTCAGGGTTACATGTGCTCATTTTTTTAGTCATCAATGTAAAACACACTTGTAATACGTAACTTGGAAAATACAGAAATGCACAAGGAGTTTTTAAAGTTGCCTGTCCCATTTACTTGGAAATAACTATTGTAATATCCTGGGGTATATCATATTTTAGTTACCATAGGTTATTTTCTCTACTTAATGGTATATCTTGAATAATTTCTCGTCTTTAAATACTCTTCAAAGTCATAATTTTAGTGGTTCCACAATACTCCAACCCTTGTGCATACCATCATTGATTTATTTCTTGACTCTTGAATATTTATGTGGCCTGTAATTTTCATTTATTTTTTAAAGAAACCTATAACAAACATTCTTAGGCATAAATCTTCAACCTCATCTGCTTATTTCCTTTGGATAGACTTCTAAAAGTGAGATTACATAGTCCGATTACACTCCAGAAAGAGTGTATCAATTTATACTCCCTAGTGAGGAACTGTGTTTATCACACCACACCCTTAACTACATCAACTTTTACCCTAAAAAAAAAAAACCCTACATTTTCCAACTAAAAAGTAAAATCACATCTCATTGTGTGTGGTCAATGTGTGCAACAAACATATTACCAGTTATGGTAATATGTAATATATTTTTTAAAAGAAGACAAGTTAATTACATTAAGTAGTATTAATATTTAGAAAACCCTGGCAAACATTAGACATATGTTTTTCTAGAACTTAAGGGAAAATCAGAAAAACTGGAGTTCCCCAATGCAAATACTTCCTGCCAGAAATCAGGACACGAGGACTTTTTCTCAGATTAAATTCATGTTGCAGCATCTAAATGCCAAAATGATGAAAGAAAATTGAAAGAGCTGCAAAGCAGTGACTCAAATGAAATAAAACGAAGAGTGAAGCATTTGCCAGAGAGAACCAACAGTAACAAAAATTACATATACAAGCAACTCTGCACAGAGAGAAGACACACACAGAATGCATAATGCATCTTTCCCAAATGATTCACTACAACTTTTGGAAAAAAGTCTTAGTCATAACCGAAGGTACCCTCACCCACACTGGGTCTGGCCTTGAATTCTTCTCTGCTTAATATCCTCAAGAGCCCAGGAAGTTGCTAGAAACTAGACACAACAGACAACAGATGCCCTGCACAGCTGATTTTACTGGAGGAACACATTAAAAATAAGAAATGGAGAAAGATTTCAGTTTTGCAGAAATGTGCTATTGGACTAAATTTGAAAATGAGATAGAAAAAGAGCTTAGGAAACAAACACAAGAACAGAGCTGTTCACTGTTGGCTAAAAGTAGTGACGGTGGGGCTGCAGTGCTGGACATAAGACATCCCATACGTAACCTGGACTGAGTAAGTTCAGTCGGGGCCCATGGCACCATCCCCATCACCGAAGTGTTGGGGGACAAACAAACATACACATTCCTCAAGAGGAAACATTCTAGGGAGGTCCAAAGAACAATTATAGTCTATCACAGATCACTTCCCACATTTCCACTGTCTATACAGAGAAAGGCACTCAATATAGTTCTGTACATGCATAGGAAAAATTCTTTTTTTCCTGAATTTATATATTTTATCTGAAGTGTATGCTTCTGAACTAAAAGATACAGCAGTAAGCTCCCAAAATGTATTAATAAATCTACATGCACTAAGCTTGAAGGGAGAGGGCAGCGGGTAACATTTCATTTGGTCAGCAGATAGCTATTACATCATTGTGAGTACCAGGCATTATGCTGTGTGCCAGTAACACAGTGAAAAATTCTCACTGGATCCCAGTCCTCAAAGAGCACACAGCTTGGCAGGCTCAATATACACTTAAACATTAACTAGCTGCTGTCAAAGGGCTTTCACATCTAGCAAGATTTAAAAGCCCTGAAAATGGCAGATTTCTCAGGATAAAAACAAAAACCATATTTTTGTTCCCTCCAGACATAATGAGAAGACCAAAGGGATAAAAGAAAGTCCAATGGAACTAACTGATTCTTCTTCTTCAAATGTGTACTTAATTACAAAGACATACATATGCATTTGTCACATGACTCTGTGAAGGAAGAATTCGAAACTAAAAAGAAAACAGTTCCTCATTCCTTCCCATTTAGTACCACATGGCTTTAATGTAGTAAGGTGACCCATTTGGTATCATATAAAATCAAGTGTTTCTAAAAGAATCTATGCAGGTTTAACTTGTTTCCTCAAAGTGGAAATAGCTTAACTTTCTTTCTGATAATGCATCTTTTTATGACTTTTGAAATAATCAAATAAACTTTTTAAAAATCAAGGTAATATTAATGATTATTATGAAGGAACTAAAAAGATAAATGACTGGATTAAGCTCCAAAGTAACCATCATTAGTTCCTCAAAATATTCAAAATAGAAGTACCATAAGATCCAGCAATTCTACTTCTGGGTATATAGCCAGAGGACATGAGATCTCTATTTCAAAAAGATATCTGCTCCCCATGTTTATTGCATTATTCACAGTAGCCAAGACATGAAAACAATGTTAAGTGTCCACTGATGGAGATACGGATTTTTTAAATGTAATACACACACATATACTACACACAGAGGAATCTCTCAGCTGCAAAAAAAAAAAGAAGGAAATTCTACCATTTGCAACAACATATATAGGCCTTGAGGGCATTACGCTACGTGAAATTGGTCAGGGAAAAACAAATACCATCATGATCTCACTTATATGGGGAATCTAAAAAACAAAGGGAAACTCACCAAAACAGAGAATAGGATGGCAGGCATCAGGTGGAAGAGTGGGGAGGGAATTGAAAAATATTGGTCAAAGAGCACAAACCTCCACTCATAAGAGGAATATCCTAGGAATCTAATGTACAGCATGGTTACTATAATTAGCAATATTGTTTTATATACTTGGAAGTTGCTAAGAGAGTAAATCTTAAATGCTCTTACCACACACACACAAACTGTAATTGAGTGATGGAAGTGTTAACTAACCTTGTTGTGGTAATCATTCCACAATATATACATACATCAAATCATCATGACATATATACTGTATATGTATACAATGTTACACATCAATTTTACCTCCATAAAGCTGGAGAAAAAAAAAAAGAGAGTAACCTCCATTAGCTATATCATGGAACTGAACCCCTAATATAAACTTTAATAGAGATAAATATCATGCTATACAAAGATTTTTTAAAACTTACTTGAACCAAGATAGGAAAAGCAAGTAAATTCAAGTCTGTTGCACACCTTACTCTAAGCCAAGCTTTTCTAACAGTTCCCAAGAGCTATCTAACTGAATCTTCACAACAGTGCTCTAAATGGAGAACATTATCCCTATTTTATAGACAAGTAACCCAAGGCTCAGAAAGGCAACACAGCAGTCTTGTTATTAGAAAAGTGTAGAACCAGAACAAAAACTTAGGTAACTCCTGGTATGGCACTTCAACACCTCCTCTGCAGAATATGCAAATCAGGCAAAGCAAATATTTATGGTGGAAATATTTGATAAATAGTGTTTTTTAAATAGTGTCTTTTAAAAACACAGTTTGGTAAAAGAGGTATTCAAAAGCTATTTGTTGAATGGATCAATGAGGGAATGAATGAGTATGCTCCTCCATGGGACTGTAATGTCAATTGCCTCTTTAATAGGAACATGCCTGCCCATTCCACAGACGAGCAGGAGCATCAGGAGTGTGCCTGCACGTACATGTAATACCGTACCAATGCTTGGTAAGGCATTATGTATGGTGCACTGGCTCTGCACTGCTTTAAGGGAAGGCAAAGGCCCAATGTGTAGGAGCTCATATGGGGAAACAAACCGCACCTTGCAAAAAGAAGTACCTTCTGCCAAACACATCTGTACACACTCCTTTATTAAGGACTGGGCTGTCTACCTCTCAAAGGCTTCAAGAGTCCAGTGACTACTTGTCTGAGATTCAGAATGCTTAGGAAGAAGCCGGATTACAAGACCTTAATGTCCATTCCACTTCAGTATTTTCCAATGTGGAGTACATCTTAGAACAGACTCTTACTCATAGGAAAGGAATACCTTTCTCCCTTAGTATCTTTATACCAACTTTAAAGATGTTTGATTATTCTACAATGCAAAAGACAAACAGCTTTAGAAAGAAGTTAAAAAGGTTACCTGCAGAGTAAAAGCACAGGTAGTCATCTCACCTCACCTCTTCAATCCTTCTTGCCCCTGGGGCTTACTTACCTTCCAGAGGTGATAGGCTCTAGGATACATTTGCATCAGTAGCCTCCAAACTTTTTTGATGTTACATCCCATAAAGAAAAAATGAGCACAATCTTCATGTGTTTCCATTTCTATATTTATAAATTATGTACATACACTTGCTAATATATTTTGGATGTCATATACAGAAAAAACCATAAGGTTTAAAAGGAGACAAAAAAATACATGGCAGTTTCTTCCTGCACATCACTTATCTTTTTTGCCCCTTTGCAAACTTGATCATTCACTTCTTTCTCCCAGGACTCAAGTCCTCTCATATCTCCCTCCTATCTGTCAAGGCTTCCTCCCCCAAGGCCAATCACAGAACTGAGGCCTAAACTGGCCTCCCCTCCACCCAGGGTTATTGACTCTATCTTGCACCCTCGCATCTGACCATATTACCCTCCATGACTCCCTACTGTCCACAAAGTCTAAACTATTTGAATGCCATATGAGAACATAAAACATAATGGTTGTCATCTCACTAAATAAACTTTCCTCATTTTTCTAACCTGAAAAATTAAGTCAGCACTGTCTACCTCATGTTTCTTGTGAGATTTAAACAAAATGATGTGTGCAAAGTACAAGGGCACTGCCAGGTACGGAATACACACCCAACAGCTCTTAGCTATTACCAGTATCGCCTTTTTTACTCTTCTCTCTGCTCAACACATTTAGAACACCAAGCTAATAACTCCTAAAAAAGGAAAAACACTGCATCATTCAAGACTTTCCTTTACCTGGAGAACTCTTACTCATGCATCAAAGGCCTCACTCCAATGTCTCTCCCATGAGTGTGTATTATACTCTCCCAGGAAGAACTAATTTCTTCCTGCACAATGTTCCCATACATTTAAAACACCTCTAACACACTATATATAGCAAATCTTTGTTTTGCTTCCCAAACATCTCTAAATCCAGGACACGGTCCCTGAAAAGACATGGGCTGTGTTTCATTAGTTATTAATTCAGTGAACACAGCCTGAGCAACTGCTGTAAGACAAAGTGGTGCCTCCTTAAAAAAACATCTGCCCTTGGGGAGTCCACAGTTTGATAAAAGAGGTATTCAAAAGCTATTTGTTGAATGGATCAATGAGTGAATGAATGAATGATATTTAACTCCTGCATGTCTGTAAAAGAATTTATAACAGTGACCTACAACATCTACAGCTACAATCACATATGCAGAGAAAATAGAATCAAATGTTTCAATTATCTTAACAATATGAGTCACATGATAAGCACATTTAATTTACTGGAATTTAACCCTATATCAGTATTTACTTCAAAGGGAGGGAGGAGGAAAGGAGGCAAAATCTTCTTTTCTCCAACACTGTTTCGCTCTTTCAACCTTGGCCACATGGAAGCGTGAGGCCATAGTCTATAAACAAAGAGAAACCTAAGTTAATTTCTGGCTTCTGAGCTTTTATGGATGCAGTTTTCGGTAACATAGTGGCTTAGGGATTTTCAAGAATAATTGTTTTATTTTCCTCCTGTTTGACTTGGGATCCTAACCCTCACAAAAATTGTAATTCCCATGTAAGCATTACAACAATTTCATGAACTGTCAGTGGATCAATGATTTTTAAAAATCAAATAAAATCTCTCAAGAAACATAATAAAATTTCCTACTTATACAAAAACTCCCATCCCTACACTAACTTGAATTAACCAGAACCCACAAAACAATGTGCACTTCAGCTGTTCCAGAGTTAGAAGTGTTAGAAGTCAGTCTCCTGACTGTCCTGAGGGTTGGGACAGTGGGACACAGATATGGGTTGCAGGAGACCCTGAAAAGGGCACTTTGCCTTGTGTTCTTAGTTCAAAAGCACATGCAGATTTGCAGGGAAATTGAAGCTTTCCTCCGTAAGGGCTCATCATGTTCCCACTTTAGTTTTCAATTTACCTAGGTGTGATCTGAGAAGGTTCTTTACAATTTGAGAAACCAACAAATGAAGCAGGGGGCTGCATGCACTTTCTGTAATCTTAGTTTAAATCACCATGATTTGATGTCCTTTTACAGGAATTGAGAGCAACTGTAAGAAAGGTAAAGATCTTGGGGTAATTGGGAAAATTAGTATCCAAACTGGCTAACTCAGGGAAGTTACAGAATTGCTTTTATTTTTACACCAATGGTTCCCAAAGTGTTGTCTGTGACCCACAGCATCAGCATCGCCAGGGAACTTGTTAGAAATGCAAATTATAGGGCTGGGGGTGGCGCTGAGCACACAAGCCCTGCAGCTGATTCCGATCTGTGCTAAGTGGTACTACCAGACCTCCTGACACAACCCAATGAGGAACAAAAGCAACAAAACTGCAGAGTCATTAAGTAAACCTACACAACTAGATAAAACAGATACAACTCCTCTCCCAGGAGAAATCAAGATAGAGAGAGGCCTCCGCCTGGGAACCTTCAAGGTCTTTCAGTGGAGCAACAAAGGAGCAGAGGCCAAGATTATTTTTTCTCCCCAGAAACAGGGCACTAACTAACTTTAGCAAGAGTATTCCAGTTGAGTTTTTAAGTAGTCCCCCCTCCCTGCCAAATGCCTTTTATATTGCATTCAAAGAGGCAAGTCCACCATAAATTTGCAAAAATTTAATGTTAGCACATAATTGCTGAACAACAAAAATTAGACTTTTATCTGAACTGACTTAACTCTATGAAGAAAAAGATAGCAATCGTTCTTCCTAGCTTTCTGGAATTTTAAAGAGTGAATGACATGAAATCTAAGCATTTAACCTTTTATACATCGGCATCTTTAGGCAGCTCTGCAGAATGGCTGGGGCACATGCTGGAACCCTGGTGGCTCCATCATTTAGTAGCTACGCGATCTTGGGGAAACAACTTCAAGTTTCAGGTTTTGAGTTTCATTTCCCCCTATGTAAGGTGACACCAGTATGACCTCCCTCAAAAGTAACACACTGTAAATGTTAGCTGCTAGTATCGTGGGCAGTAATAACCGCATGCAATGTTTATATCGTAACCAGGCACTTTTATGTGTCTGGGCCCCAGGTTTTCCTCTAAGTCATTATCAGCGACGACTGGATCTTAGCTCAAAACAATCAAATGATAAAAACTTTAATGGCACAGTGAATATCAGTATGTGAACACAGAGCAGAAATCTGAATGAAGTTATGGAAGACTTGTAAACTGCAGACCAAGGACATTCAACAAATGTCTATTTTGGGTGTTCCTTAGGAAGGGCGCTGCCTGGCTCAAGGGAGGAAAGAAACAGATACACATATACATACTATACAGATATATCCTACCTGGAAGCAAATGGGAGGATTACATCTTTGACAGCAGCTGAAATAACTATGGTTCTCATTTGTTTCACAGATTATTTATTTTTGGCAACCCTTAATGAACAAATAAGTAGCACAGGTTAATGGTAAAACAATCTACATCTTTAGCTACAGTCACACAGAGAGAAAACAGAATTCATTAGCTCTCAAGGTTCTAAAAGGATGATGCAAGACTGGTAAGAAAGTATTGCCTTAGCTACAAAGCACTCTTTGTAGCTAAATGTCACAGGAAGCCTAGGAACTCAGTTCTTTAAAGACTGGGTCCCATACAGCTTCTGGTGATTGGCTAAATGTTTCCCATTGCTTTTCCAAAGAACAGTTAAAATCTCCATTTTTAGTGTTTGCTTTATAAGACTTAAGTCAGCTAAGTACTTCTAATTTCTCTGGAAATGAGTGAGTTTTAATTACTTAAGAAAAAATTTTGTCACCAAGACAACAGCTATAGGTAGTAGTAAATAGTAATAATTATTATTACAGCAGCTCACTTACATGGAGCCCTTACTTTTTGTGAAGAGTGCTGCTACACCCTCTACAAGTATACCCTCATTTAATCCTCACAACAATCTTATAAATTAGATGGCATCATCACACCCATTTTCAAATTAGAAAATCAACATTCCCAAGGAAACCATAATTTGAATTGGATTTATCCAAGATATTATACCTCTGCCCATGCCACCTCTCTCAAAGAAGCCCAATCACAGAAACTGATGACGACTGAAGTACAGAGGAGGCCACTGGCTGATGTCACCACTGAACCATTTGAAGGACAATCTTGTTGCTAAACAAAGAAGAACAGGTCATAGTAATAGCCATTAAAAGGATAAGGCAGATCTCTATATTTCTATGGAATGGTGTAGACCAGTTCTACTCAAATGAAGGTCAGTGAACTGGTCATTACAGATCCATCATGAGAGAAAGAGCTTGTGCTGGAACCAAAATCATCACAACACTAAAAGCACTCTTTAGCTGACACTTATTTTAGCAAGACTTTTGGGATAAAGGAAGCAGTGCCATGATTTACCTTAACTCTTCAGGAAAAACACTTTGCTGACCAGCACTGGTTCTAAGATCCAACTCCTAGTCACACTGGTATAGATGATATATCGATTGAGCAAAAAGAAAGTCTACAGTAACTATTCTGCAAATGATCACATCTGTTAAGTAAATAGATAAATATGAATATAAATACCAGTGACGCCCCTTGAAGGATGTACTCCAATCCACTTGAGAATTGCCATTCCTTTGCCTTACTGATTCTGGAATGTTTTGTAACCATAAAGGTTACATGAGTGGGATTTTTTAAAACAGAGAATGTTTTGTTTTCCTAGTCTTACTAAGTATTGTTAAAAAAATTAGGCAAAAGCCTATACTTTATTTGGACTTGCTAAGTTTTTATATAACATTCTTTTTCTGTTCCAGGATCCCTTCCAGGTTACTGGACCACATTTAATCCTCATGTCTATGTAGGCAACTCTTGTCTACCAAGTCTTTTGTAACCTGAAGTTTATTATTTATTAGTATTGCTTCCAGAGCCAGAGTTCATAAAAGTGGCAAGACTCAATGTGTCTCAACAGTGCTCTGCAGTATTATTATCTCCAATTTACAGGCAAGGAAAGTAGATAATTTACCCAGAGTTAAACAGCTGGAGAGTGGCTGTGTCAGGATTCAGACCCCAGCAATCCGATTCCCGAGGCCATGCTATAAACTACTATGCTATACCAAACATACATAAAGCCGTGCAAATACGCTTACCTCAGAGTGTTATGCAGTACTTGAAAATGGGACATGGCCTTGTGAGAATGTCAGAAACATCCAAGAGATGACAGGCCACAAAGACCAGGAGACTGATTCTTACTGTGTCTCCCAGGGCTCAGCGCTTTCTGTACATTATTTCACAATTTAATTCCAAGACGACTGGAGGAAGTGAGATGCCTGACAGAAAAGACACTAAAATGCTAGTAACCTAATTGTAGGAAGCAGAGTTCTCAGCTTCAAACAAGACATATTTATTCACAGATTTGATATCTGGAGAAGTAGGAAAATGAGTGTTATTAAAACTCTAAACACTAGAAACACACAGTCTGGAATCCTTTCAAACATAGGGACACACCTGAGAGTTCCCCACAACACCTTTAATGCAACAGCAATAGAAGTTCTATTTAAAATGGAGTGGCCACTTGAAAAGGCATTAATTATCTCTTTCTCTCTTTGTAGTGGTAGACTCAGAAAACTCTCTTTTCTGAGACACAAAACCTAACAAATTCTCTTTTCTAAATTCTCCAAAGGTACCAGCTTTCTATGCCATGTTATTAGTAAGGAATGTATCTGCTGCTGGTAATGATGCAAAGAGGTGGAGACTGGGCATGGTGAAGAAATGACAGCAAATTAATCGAGCCCAGGGGTCAATCAGATTCCTCCCCTTTCTAGGACTGTTCATCCTGGGCCTTCTAAAAAGGTGCTCTGTTGGCCTCTGTCTCATTAGCTTCTCCTCATCCAAGGACAGGGAGCGGAGCGGGCAGCACTCTAAGGCTAATGGTCCTGCAGCAGTGATCAAACCTAGGGCTCGGAGTGGACTCTCCTGATGCTTGGGGATTATAATTAAATCAATATAAGCATAAGGAAAAGCCATCACTGATCCTCACAGGAGAACTTCCATGAACTGCACTGACAGGACATCTGAAGACGCCACACAGCCATTACAGACCTAAAACAAGGAGAGCACATCGTCCTGATCCCTCTCTTTGGCAAATACTGTTTTGAGGCTTAACTCCATTTTTCAGACATGCTAATTTCACAGCCAGACTAAAACATGGACTTCCTCAGAAGTGAAAATTGTCTGATTAAAGATAAGCAGACACCTATTGTTCTATCTTAATTGAGGGAGGGAGCTGTTTTTGTAAGCCATACGTTCGGGATAATAAAAGAAAAATAAAAGCGGAGGGTGGAAGTCCAGAGATCTTCCACAGACCAACAGAGAAGGGACTTAGAAATGAGAGCTCCTTGAAGCCTAAATGTAAGACATGAAACCATAAAACTCTTAGAAGAAAACAGGCAAAAATATCTTGAACATAAGCATGAGTGATTTTTTCCTGAACACATCTCCTTCGTCAAGGGAAACAAAATAAAAAATGAACAAGTGGGACTACATCAGACTGTGAAGCTTCTGTACAGCAAATGACACCATCAGCAGAACAAAAAACCATCCTACAGTATAGAATATATTCATAAGCACTTATCATGTAAGCGGTTAACCAAAATATACAGAGAACTCATACAACTCAAAATCAAATAACCTGATTAAAAAATGGGTGGAGGACCTGAACAGACATTTCTCCAAAGATGGAATACAAATGGCCAATAGGCACATGAAAAGACGCTCCACATCACTAATCATCAGGGAAATGCAAATCAAAACCAAAAAGAGGTATCACCTCACACCAGTCAGAATGGCCACTATCCAAAGGATAAAAAATAACAAGTGGTGGTGAGGATATGGAGAAAAAGGAGACCACTTACACTGCTGGTAGGAATGCAAATTGGTGCATTTTCTACTATGGAAAGCAGTATGGAGTTTCATCAAAAAACTGAAAACAAAAATACATACGATGCAGTAATTCCACTTCTAGGAATTTACCAAAGAAAAAAAATCCCTGGTTCAGAAAGATATATGCGCTTCTATGTTTACTGCAGCATTATTTACAATAGCCAAGATAGGGAAGAAACCAGTGGCCATCAACAGATGAATGGATAAAGAAGGTGTGGTACATATATACAATGGAGCATTATTCAGCCATAAAAAAAGAAAGAAATCCTGCCATTTGCAACAACACGGATGGACCTAATGGATATTAAACTTAGTGGAATAAGCCAGGTGGAGAAAGGCAAATACCAGATGATTTCATTTATTTGTGGAATCTAAAAACAAAACAAAACAAAATAGCTACTGCTAAAAATAAGAAATTGGAAAATAAACAAGAACTTAAAGGATCAGCAAAATACAGCTTACAAAAAAGTAAAACTTGGCTATTGTAAATAATGCCAAACTCATAGACACTGAGAAGTAACTGGTGGTTACCATGGGGGAGAGGTTGCAGTGAGTGGATAGGGAAGGTGAGGGGATAAAGGGGCACAAAATTCTCAATCATAATGTAAATTGGTCATGGGGATGGTAGTACAGCATGGAGAATACAGGCAATGATTCTGTATCATCTTCCTATGTTGACAGACAGTAACTACACTAGTGGAGGTGAGCATTTAATAATGTGGGTAACCATTGAACCACCGTGTTGTATACTTGAAACCAATATAATATTGTATATTAGCTCTACTTCAATAAAAAAACAACTGAATAAACAAATAAAGAAGGGAAATTAAAAAGAGAGAGAGAGAAAGAAATGACAGCCCTGAAACTGGGACACCAAGCACTTTGGGAACTGTTGAAACCTCTGTAAATGGTCTTGTTATGCTGAGTCAGCTCTTCTGCTGTGAAGCCAAGAAGGTTGGGGGGTGCTACCTCTTACAGGAGCCCTGAATTATTATAGGTCTCTGCAGCCAGCTTTAGAGTGGAACTCCAAGGAATAAAATGACAGGAGCAGCTCAAGAAAAGGAAAGTTGTCACCTGCAAACTGTATGAATTTTATTACCTTCCATAGTTACATTAGAAAAAGAGAAAAATAAGAAATTGGAAAATAAACAAGAACTTAAAGGATCAGCAAAATACAGCTCACAAGAAAGTAAAATGAGTATGAGAGAGGATAAACTAATGAAACATAAACAAATGCACAATGTAGTCAATCAAAGAAGCCAAAAACTAGTTCCTGAAAAGACTAATAAAATAAACATATTATGGCAAGGTCAGTCAAGGAAAAAGAAGGGAAAAGGTGCACACAGAGACCATTCTTAACAGAAAAATACATAACTGCAGGTGCTGCAGAAATTAAAAAGATACAGAAATACTATAAACAAATCTATGTTAGTAACTCAGAATATCTGTAAATTTGGAAGCAATGACAGATTTTTTTTCTTGATGAAAACACTACGTCTAGACTACTTTACAGATGAGTTCCATTAAACATTTAAGAGTCCTGTAATTCCAGTCTTACATGAAATCCCCCAGAGAACAGTGAATAGAGGAAACAATCCCCAACTGATTTCAAACACTATTACTCTCAGATCACAATGTAATTATGTTTTTTAAAAAGGTAAATATCCACACATTTTTTTAATAAAATGTAAAAACATATTCCTATATACCTCATGGCACAAAGAAGAAACCATTATGAGAAATTAAAAATACTCAGAGCAATTTTTGAAACTTAATTATAATTATAACTCTGGAGAAAGGAAATCTTGGGGCAAAACACCTCTAAAACTGAAATCAGCCAATGGGAGAAAAAAAGTTTAAAACCCATTTATTGCTTACAAACTGCAGTCGGGGCATCTCTTTCCTGCTCCTGCAAGAGCGAGCAAGACCTCCCTCTAACATCTCAGGTTCAGATAAGCCCACAGTTGCCCAGGTAATTCCTCACTGATATGGAGATGAACTGCTCTCTACCCCCTGAAGAACGCCTGTTGATATGCAGATGCACCAAAGCCAGACAAGATACTCTGGAAATTTAACAATTTTACCCACACTAATAAACTTTACATAGCAAAACGTGTGAGATGCTGCAAAGGCAGTACTTTAAGAAGAATTATAATAAAAATTGTTAGGAAAGGCGATCAGATACTTTTGTTAGGAATGACATATTAGGAAAGAAACTTATTGCCTTAAATGAGTAGCAAAGAAGGATAAAAATGTATGTGTTAGGTATCCAACTTAAGAAAATGAAAAGAATAAACCCCAAAAATTAGAAAAGTGGTACTGAAGAGCAGAAATCAATATAATAAAAGAAAACCCAGCAAAAACAGACCATCCCCTTTTAAGATTCAGCAGGAGATAAGGCAGAAAAATATTTTAAAATAGTGTTTAAATTCAATACAGAGCAGCCAATTTTTTAAAAATACCTTCAACATTAAGTCAACATATTTTAAACATATAAAATGAACAAACTTATGGAAAAATGTAATTTGCCAAAACTGATGCCAGAAGAAACAGAAAGAATAAATAATCTTAGAACTGACAAAGAAAATGGCTAACTGCTGATCAGCAGTTAAAAAGTTCTTCACATAATGAAATTAACTAGACACAGATCATTTTACCAAATTTCTAAGGAAACAAATAATTCAAAATTCAAACTCTTCCACAAAATACAAAGAAAAGCATACTCTGCAATGCATTCTGTGAGGCTAGTATGACTCAGAGAGGAGCCCAAAGGCATCAGAAAGTAAAACCATAGGCCTGTTTTATTAAAGAATTTAGAGACAAAAAAACCCTCAATACTGGTAACCTAAATCCAACTGTTTATATATACATATATAAAAAATACAATGATGATGATAGGTTTAATTCTGGAATACAAAGGTGGTTTAATATTATGAAATCTGTAAATATTACTCATCATATTAACAGATTAAAGAAGAAAAATATAGTATCAGTAGATGCAAAAAAAAAAAAAGATAAAGCTCCACCACCCATAATGATTAAAATCTCAAGTAAACAATAATACAAGAGATTTTATTTAACCTGATGAAGAATATCTGTAATAAACTAAAAACAATTGTCATCCTTTAAGGGAAGAGCTTCTTTTTGAATCCAGAAAAAGAATGCCAATGTCACCACTTTTATCTTTGTACTCAAAATTCTGTCTAGAGCAAAACTACAAGAAAAATGAATTAAAGCCATAGGTTTAGAAAGGAGAAAATGAAATTGTCTTAATTGCAAATTATTTTTTTATTTACCAAAAATGAACATATTTTTAGAAATAATAATAGGTTAGCAAAGTGGTTGGATATAAGACCAATATGCAAAAGTAAACTACATGTGTGGGGTAGAAACAACTAGAAAACAATTTGAAAAGAGATTTCATGAACATCATTAATAAAAACTGCAATGCATCACAAAATAAGTCAACAAAAAAACATAGAAAACATAAAACTTTACAGTAAGATAAAAAACTAAATAAATGGAGAAGTGTTCATGTTCATGGATAGAAAGAACGATACATGCCAGTTCTCTTCTTACTGATTCATAATTTCATGCAATTTTAATAAAACGTCAGTGGATTTCCCAATGGAAGGAAAACTGATTCGAAAATGTATTTGGAAAAGAAAGGCCCAAGATCACCAAGATACTTCTGACAGAAAATGAAGAAGAAAGATTTGACTTATCAGACATAAAGACTTATTATAAAGCTAAGTGATTAAGACAGTGTGGTACTAGTACAAGAATTGATAAATTAACCAATGAAACACAGTAGAGTGCCCAGAGAAAAACTTATGCATACATGAAACTTTGATCAAGACAGAAGTAGCTAGTAGATCACTTTTTAAGAGAAGGGACTGTTTAGCAAATGGAACTTCAAAAATTTGGTCATGCATATGAAAAGAATGAAAAATCTATCCCTAGCTCATAAAATGAAAGATAAACTTCAGATAAATTAAAAATGTATATGTCAAAAACAAATAATTAAAACATTTAGAAGATGATTAGACATATTTTTCTGACTTCAAAGCAGGCCATAAATTACTTAAACAAACAAATTGGTAATCAATATATCTGAACAACTTTAAATGAACTCCTGTTTATCAAGATAGCCATTTTTAAATGTCAAACTATAATGGACAAACAAGGAGAACATATTTGCAGCAGATATAATTAAGAACAAACTAAAAAGAAACAAACTCACAAATCAATTAAAAAAAGACTAACAGATAAATGGACAAAGATACAGAAAGGCATTTTAGTGACAAAACAAATGGCCCATAAACCTGTGAAAAGATGCTCTATCTTAGCAATCAAAGGCATACAGATTAAAACAAAATACATTTCACCCTAATAGACTGCCTCTCCAGAAAAACCTGTCTTCATGCTGACTGCTAATTAATTACCCACCAAAGTCCTTCCCTTCTGCATGGTAATGGTCTGGAAGCTGGCAACAATCCAAGTAGACTACATTTACCAGCCTCCCTTGCAGCAAGATGTGGCAACTGAATTCTCACCAGTTAAATGCGTGAAACTTAGGTGAGTTGCTTCTGGCCTGGTTATTAAAACACTGGACATGTGTTCTTCAAGACTCATTTTCCTTCCCATGAGCCATGGGATTTACTTAAGCCATGAACATGGATTTACTTAAGTCATGCTTTCAACCAGGCAGACAAGTTCAGTCCCCTAGATGATAGCAGAGCGAGATGGAGGAAACTCAAATAATTTAATGAGCAAAGCAGTCCTGGTAGCCTGAAATGTACACATCCAGACTGTTACATTAGAAAGAAAGGAAAGGGAAGAGAGAGAAAAAAGGGAAGGGAGGGGAGTGGAGGGGAAAATGAAAAGGAAAAGAAATCTACTTTTAGTTTATTATTTTGGGTGTTCTTTTTACTATTACAGTTTACCTTTATGTTAACAAATACATTGGTCCATGCTAAGTGTTTTTCAGGATGCAAACTCTTATCCACTGTAGGAAGAGTTAAACACCAAGCATTTTGAGAAAAGTTTGACATTACCTAGTAAAGTTGAACATGCACATTCCCTATGGCCCAGTAAGTTAAGTGTATCTAGAGAAACTCATGTACACCAGGAGACACCGATTGCATCTTATATATTATTATTATTACTTATGACAGCTAAAAACTACAAATAACCTAAATGTAAGACAGAATGAATAAAGAGAGTACAGTATTTTCATGCTTGGAATACACCAATGAAAATATATTAACCACAGCTACACACATTCATGTGAATTAATCTTAATATTACAATACTGAATAAAAAATGAATGTCATAAAAATACATACTTTTAAAATTTTTTATTAGGGAAAATTTTAAACATACACAAAACTAAAGAGAATAATATAATGAACCCATGTACTCAGCAATTATCGTTTCATGGCCAATCTTATTTTATCTGTATTCATACCTACTTCTCCCTTCCCCCAGATTTTTTAAGTAAATCCTAGATATAATTCCATCCATAAATATTTCAGTATGTATGTTTAAAAAATTAAGATTTGTTATACATGCCAAAGATTATCATTTCAATTCTTTAATAACATCAGTTCCTTAATATCATAAAAAAATCTGGTATGTGTTCAAATGGCTCTGTATTTTTTATATATAATTACAGCACACATCAAAATGATAAAGGAAACTAAAAAAAGAATCATAAACCTTTAGAGAACACCAGGGGATGACCAGCACTAAATTCAGAATTGTTGAGGACAATAGGATGAAGGAAGATTGGTCAGGAAAGGGGCAACATGGAGTTTCTAAGACACTGGTAATGTAATGTTTCTTAACCTGGGTGGCTAGTAAGCCAAGTATTCATTTCTTTTTTTAATTGTAAATCATTATTTTCTATACACATCTGCATGTGTATTTTATCAAGAAGAGAAAATTTGCTCTCCCAAATACACACATACACATGCATACCCACAAAACACACCTGAGCTAAGCTCAAAGCAAAGAAACACGAAAGGATGTCACCGAGTTGTATGCATACAGCAAGTCTGTAATGCTTGTGGACAAATCTGATTAGCAGAGAGGTTCAATCCAAAGACGAGGTTTTGCTTGGATTTATGCTGCCTCACCTCTATCCTGTGATTCCAGAAAAACTTACCAAGGGATGAGTATATCATAGTCCAAAAAAACAGGAAGTACTATATATACCCAGCAGGAAAAATAACTGGAAATTCCTCCCACCAGGCATTATGGGCTGGTATGTACATGTAAAGCTCAGTCCGCCCATGCAGAGTAGCCATGACAGTGTCTGGCACACTATAGAGCGCTCAGTAACTGTGAGCTGCTGTTATGATTATTTTTAATTATTATTAGGTTCACCATCTGTTTAGTTTTTTTCTATTATTATAAAATATGTCTCCATATCATAAAGTATTCTTCAAAAACCAGTTAATGACTGTAAAACACTCCATGTATACAAGTTAGTTAGCCATTCCCCAGTGGAATTTAGTTAACCATTCGCCACTGTTGGACATTTAGATTATTTCCAGCGTTATGACTTTCTAAAGAATGTATGCACTATTTGAATTCAATTTTATTTTGCGGTAATACTTGACTAGACACCCTAGGTAATTTTGAGTGACCACCCTGTTAATTTATACTGTAAAGGAATAATAATCCAAAATGAGTACTCTATTCATTCAATAAATGTTTAATGAAGCCCTGTAGTAGGAGGTATGGGAGATACATAGATAGTAATTTTTAGTATCTAAGTGCTTCCTGCTATATGTCAATTATATTTCAATAAGGCTCGGAAAAAAATCAAAGTGCTGTATAAGAAAGCAGAAGCAATTCACAGTTCTAAGTTAATTTTTCATTTCTATATTGACTTAAAAAGAAAACATTTTTCTCAAAACCATGAAATTAAGTCAGTGGCTTGATGTAATGTCCTAAAAATCCTTTCACCATAACGAAAATCCATTGACCGGACTACAGTTTTCATTTTCCATGCAGCAACACTGAGCAAAGGTGAAGAATATTTAAAACAAAAGCTGTAAGCAAACACATGGCAGCCCAGGCCCAAGAAATGTGCTTTTAGGCTCTGTTACTTGCACTTGATAAAAAGCAATGATGCAATATAACACCCACCTTATAAGGAGCTGGGAATCTCTTTGGATGCCAATTACATGCCCCCTTCTACTTCCACAGTGAAACACACTCCATTCTGAAAGTACAGGGTACTTTATCACCCTGATTCAAGATTAGCCCACTTAGAAATCTATGCGGGTAGCAGACTGATATTATGTATCTGAATTCCAAAAAGCTTCTCTAAATCAGAATGGAACAAGCCGTTGGATTGTAAAGAAAACCAAAATTAAACAGGTAACATGGACTAGTTTTTATTGACTATATTTTATGTGTGAAGCCTGCGATAAATGCTTTCTACAAATCACCTCACTGAAGCCTTACAAAGACAATGGGATAAGTCCTATTATTATCCCCATTTTACAGATGGAGATATTGATGCTTAGAGATCATACCTGTGATTAATTAGTGGCAGGGCTGGACGGCTCACACCAACATTTCTGCTCTTAAACACTATGTTCTAGTTCCTCCATCTTGAGGCTTCAACAGGAGAGCACATACATGCAGTCAATAAGCTAGACGGTAACTCAGGACCAACCAAAATGACTTCAAATAACAAAAAATGTCTTGAAATAACTGTGTCCAATCCTCATGTCTATCTTTAAAAAACTAAAACAAAAATAGAGTGGTAACACAGCTTACTCCCTTTTATGTTAATTTTCAGTTGTTGGAGCTGAAATGAAAACAGGAGTGTGAAGGAAGACAAGGGTCTTGTCAAGCCACCAGGTACACTTAGTTGTGGATGTGTGGCTCCTAAACTGGTTAACACAGCACAGGAGTAGGCAAACCAATCTAGATCCTCAGAGCTGAGATTCACCATCCTGTGGTATTACCCAACCCTCACTGTATTTCAGAATGACATGCTTTGCTACAAAGTTTCTCCAAAACTATTCCTTAATACATTTTGAAGTTCATGAAGCTACTCAAGGTTTCTGGGCAACAGAACAAGATTTATTGCAGTAGCTGTAATTAACTAGACCAAAATTTCAAGCGAGTCACATTTGTACACACTCACCGTGTGTTTTTTCTCTTGACCTTACTGAGGCAACCATGGGAAGCTGCTGCCTGGGCACTGCAATTTCTTGAAATGATCTGGGTGAAAAAAGCCAACTTGGCTACAGTTAATCAGCTTAATTAACTCTTCCTGTTAACAGACCAGAGCTGCTATCCTTTTTTAAGTCCGACTATGATTCCTTCAATGAATGCAGTGTCTAAACAGGTATCTACCTCAGTCTAACAGGTTCTGTCCCCTACTCTGTGAGTAATCTGAAAGCACATCGCTGCTACTGTAAAGCAGATGACCTGGGTTCTGGCACCAGATGTTACCGTTAATTGTGTAAGTCTATCATTATGTCTCCTTACATCGTGTAAATGAGTGGGTTGGACAGGAAATGTTTAAAGTCCCTCCCAGCTATGAAGTTTTAATTCATAATTTAAATTGTGGCTGTCTTCCACTCCAGGTTAGATGAAAGGACGTTAGATGGACACACAGGCTCCGTATCAGTGATAGCAGCACTTTGAATTGCCCCATTGAAACCTGCTGCATGTCATGTGGTCACTATCAAATTAAACAGGCATTTCCTCATACTCCATCTGCTATCAAAAGTAGTATTTGTGGTTCAGGCGGCAGAGTGGTCAAAGAACAACAGATTTTCTTGGCACTTCCTGTACATATGGCCATGTAGATGACTAGGAAATTATCCCTGGGAAAATGCTGCAAATAATAGCTGTTAATTCTTAGCAACTAACAACATTTATTATTAAAAGTAAACACAACCTCTCATCATGAGCTCCACCACACAAAATGTTGTCTTTTGATTCCCATATGTGGACCCGTTTTTGTTATACTTGCTCCACCATATCTTTGCTACAGAATTCAAAATTACATAGATCAAATTCACAGATAATCCCCCAACCTTCTGTTTGCCAGTTGTTACTCCACTGCTAAGCTTCTTGTCAGGGATGCTAACAAGTAACATAGTCAATGGTTTGCAGGTCATGCACTTTTCCAGACAAGCCTGCCTTCATTCCCCCTTTCCCCCCAAGATAAGCTTGCTTTGTAAGGGCCCCCACAAACATGAGATTAAGTTCTCTAGATTCTAAATCTTCAGAAAGCAGACCAACATGCATGGAAGAGTCAGTCTTTCCCCCTCTTAGCTAACACACTAAATCACTGCTTGGGGTCCTCTGTCCCTGTTTAAACCTATGTATTCTTTGACTGCTTGTAGAATTCCAAATTCTCCCCACCTTACAATTCTGTGCTATACTTTCTGAATATGACTTTATTACTTTCTGTATTCCCTAAATGCACTACATTTGAATTCCCTGAGAACTCAAATGATACCTGGTGTTTGCGATCCCTCCAAAACAGGGCAGCCAAGAGAAAATGTAAAAAGCTTGAACATTTTGCTGATAAATATGAACTGACATGACATCTTCAATTAGATTCAAAGACCCTTAGGACTGAGAGAATCTAACCCCCTTATCTTGTAGGTAAGAAACTAAAACCCTTATCTTGTAGGTAAGAAACTAAAACCCTGAGAGGAGCTAAGTGACTTGCCCCTCCTGATACAATTAAACTAAATACACTATGGTCTTACTTCTCGCAGGTGAGAATAGCTCTGTGGAGTCTGATCCCAAAATATGTGCAGGAAGCCACAGCAGCAAAAATCCCACATCTGGAGTCATTCCTTCACATCAAGCCATGATCTCACAAGTTTTGAACTAAATGCAACTGATATTAAGGAAATGGGAGAGAATCAAAAAGGACAATACTCCAGAGCATTAGGTTCTAAGTCAAAAGGTAAAGAATCACACAAAGTCAAAAATGACTCTTGGAATCATCCACACACTAACTCATTCGAGTCCAAAATATGTGGCTTTAGTCACTGGGAACAGGCCTATGTCTCCTCTTAATGAGTCCAACACAGCTAGGTTTTCCTGCAGAAATAAAATAGGCCATGTTTCTTTTGTTTACCATCAGATGAAATAGCTGGCTAGAACTGAGTTGGTTGTTCCAAAACCACATACCTTTAGGTAGTGGACTAGTACCCTGCCAGGGGAGGATGCTCACCCTTCAAGAGGACTCAGGAAATGGAACCGTGAGAAAACAGAGTCCTGCCTCTCATGCTACCTTCCCAAGGAACCCGTCCTCGAAGCCTAGGCCAGAGGGCCTCTTGCACTACTTAACTGTCGTTTCTCTCCTACACTCTTCTGGATGCTTCCTACAAGTACAGGGGAATTTGTGCCACTACGGGTATGTATGATTTGACTCCACTGTACTATCCTGCTCCTCCCTTTGCATATGGGTATAATGATGTGGGTTAGACACACAGGATGTGTAAGTATTGCAGGGGAAGTAGGTAAAGTCTGGACACAGGCCTTGATGAGAAGGGCAGGGGAGGTGTAATAAGGAGTCATAAAGCAGCCTTGGGTGTGTGTAAGGGAAGAGAGTTGAAGGAAATGGAGAAAAGATCCCTTTCTAGGGGATGGAATTTGTTCCAAAAATAATCTTCACCATGTTCATAATTTTTCCTTGGAGTAGATTTGATGACACCTTTTAAACACGGCAACACATCCCATTTACTGATTTCTAAGCAGTCTAGGGGCCAATACTCTCAAGCATATAAGTAACTATATAGCTATAAAATTCATACTCTTAAAGAAATCATTCACGACAGTATTTTTCATATAAGCACTTGATCACTGACAAATGACCTCAGAGCAGAAATAACTAAACCAGCACTTGCAGGCCAGACGGCTGCCCTGCAGGACCCACCACAGAGCCACGTGGAAAAACTGCACAGAGGAATGGTGATTATGACCATGAGCTCGACCTCAGAGTGAAAGGTCTTACTTAGGCTGTGTTGGACTTATTAGGAAAGTGTATGCTTATTAGAAAGTTTACCTGTCTCCAAGGTAATTACTTCTTTACTACTCTAACTTCCATGTCAATGTAACCACTTCCCTATAAATTATTTTCTTTACAAGCAGTCAAACATCTGTGTTTCCTGAACAATGCTCAGCTTAACGCCCTTACGGGGGTCAGCCCAAAGGGAACCTGAGTCCCTGGGCGGGCACGCTGTGTGCGCTGCTGGCCATGATGAGTTGGTCCAGATTCATACTGGGGTGAGAAAGGGTTCCCTCACCAGGTCCCTCACCTGACTCCAGGCATTTTCACAACTTGATTACATAAAAGAACACCCAGGCGGCTCCTGCCTTTTCCAAGGCCAGCACAGGAATGCCTTTCTCAGGGGCCCTTTTACAAGGCTGTAGCTGTACACACGCAGGTGGGTGTCTATATCGCAATTTTAATGAACTTTGCATGGAATATTCCAAAGAATAGTAACCATCTCAACACTCCATCCATTGTCTCAGTAGGGAAAGCTACCCGTGAGAGACCACAAGAGAAAAAAAGCGCAAACATAAATGTTTCTTAAACGTTTTCACCGGCACACAGAACACTTGCACTGGAGAGAAAAAATATTTTTTAAACCACAACGCGCGTTAAGTAAAAATTCTTAACCAATCTTAATTCGGTTCCTTCATCAGTTGACGTTGTAAATGGACTGAAACTACTACTTAAATATTCAAACCTTCATTTTACATGCAAGTGGCTTCCAGCAAACGATAAAGCAATATTCCCATGTGAGTGTGAAAGATAGCACTGGATTCTGGTCCATTATAAAGGAGGAGTCGGATTCCACTAGTCCCTGCTTGACTGAACTGCCAGGCTTTTAGGGAGCTTTTTTATAAAGGAGGACTCGCCCTAATAAATGAATAGTGAACAGTGGAAATGTCTAGAATTGCCTGCACTCAATGAAGCTGTAGACCCCTTGACGTCCAGACTTCAGAAAAATAACCCCTTAGAGAAATTATGTTTTGACAATGATAGTATTTTAAAAGAATAATGAGGAAGAGGAGCACAGCTGAGCAGGAACCACTGCTGCCGCCTGCCTCCCATGTAAGTTGCCCAGCTGAATGAAGGTTGCTTAAGTTGAAGCCAGTTCTTTTCCCACTGGAGGTGCGCGCTGGCAGTCGGGGAAAGCCACCCGGTTTCCAGCTCCCTGTGGGTTGGACGGGACAAGGAATGGGACTGGGACTGGCTTGTAAGGCAGCCCCGGTGACTTAGCCAGGAGCTCTAGCTGTCCTTCACTACCTTCCGCCAACGCAGACACCAAGTTAGAAATGCAACTGCCCGAGCACAATAACAAGGAGGCACACAAAAGGGCCAGGCGGCCGCTCCCATCCTTACCTTTGACTTGACTTTCATACTCGGCTATGATCTCTTTGTCCTTTTTGAATCTGCTCGGAGTGGACATTATCCAGCTGTTCTGGGTTTGCTTTCAATGGGCAAGTTCTGTTAGGTGGTCACAAACCCGTCTCCTTGGAGAGGCAGAGAGTTGTGCTCGCACACGCCGCGCACCCAGAGGCAGCACCGATGGGAGGTGGAGGAGGGAAAAGGAGCTCGCTGAGGCTAGATTAACCCGGGCGCCGGCACCATGCTCTCCGGCTCGAGCTGCCGTCGGTGATACAGGCGGGAGCCTGGGGCTCGGGGCCGGCGAAGCCCGGCGCGCAGGCAGACTCCAGGAGCGAGCAGCGGGGGAGTCTCCCTGCCACCGGCCCGGAGCCCGGCCACTTCCTCTAGTTCCGCTGAGCGGACGCGGGGCTCGCGCCGACGCTCCGCACCATTGTTAGGAACGCGCCCCGGGCGCTCGCGGAGGGCCCGCTGCGGGCGGGTGGCGCCGGGACCCTCCCTTCGCGCTCCGGCGCCCAGGGGGTTCCGCCGGGCGGGGGATGCAGCTGCCGCGGCCGCCACTCCTCGGTCAGCAAAGGGGGCTGCAACCGCCCAGGCCGGCAGCAGGCAGCGCAATCCGGACGCGAGTCCCCGCAGCTGGCGGCGAGCGCGGCTGCCGCCCTTCGAACGCAACCTGGGAGCAACCCCGGCGGAGTTCAGGTCCCCTGAGCCGGCGCCGCGAGGGGCCTCTGCCTCCTCGCCCGCGGAACTCCGCGCCGCCTCCTTCTCCTCGTCCCCCGCCCGCTGCTGCCCCCCGGAGGCCGTTGGGGACAGGCGCACTCGCACGCGCGCCGGCAGGGGCCGCGCCCCCGGCGGCCGCGAAGTTACCGGCGCGCACGCGGCCGGCGCCTCCCGACGCCCAGCCGGCGGGGCGCGGCAAGAAGGGGTGGCGCCCCTGCCCTTGTCCGTCTCGCGCCCACGCCGCTCAGTGCGGGGACGCCGGCTTGTCCGGGATGATGGACGCCCCTGGGGCCGACCAACCGCAGCCCCGCCCGCCCCGCGCCCCACCCTACCCCGGCTCGGCTCTCCGCACGGGCGCGGGGCGCGGCCGTAGCCGCCCGCGAAGCCGTCCGGGCCGGGGACTCTCTGGCCGAGGGTGGGAGTGCTGGAGGGGCTCTTCTCAGAAGCCACTGGGGGAATCCGGACTGGGAGGTTCCTTGGCGTTAAGGGTTGGGACTCCAAGACTTTGGGCCTCAGGAGAACTGGAGACTGAACTGAGGACGACCTGACTGCTAAAAATCAAAGAAGGTCTGCAGTGCCAGAGAAAAATACCCATCTTGAACACAGTATTCTCCCCATCCTAGAATTAGCTCCAGGGGCTAGGCTGGTGGGAAAGGCATGGTGTGGGAACAAGTCACACTTATAAGGTTGCTAGCTGTTTAAGGGACATGCTTTCGCTTGGGACCTTTCCTGGCTCATTTTAAATCACTTCTCAAACTGTATGGGCCAGGTTTATCAAATGATGTGTCCAAAGGCGTGTCCAGTATAAAAACGTTTTCCTACAAGCTCTAAGAGAGTAGGGACTTTTAGACTCTGATTATTTCTTCATGTATCCAGTGATAAACGTTCCAGTTCCTACTGTAGGCAAGCACCAAGCTAAGAGCTAGGGATTGCGAGATTAGGACCCTGCCCTAAAGGATCTCTGTCTATTATTGTATAAATAAGTAGTCACAGGCAATACAATATACTGTAGGAGAGAAACACTCCCAAGTTTGGGAGCCCTGAGGAGGGAAAAATGGACCGAGTAAAAGGTTTGGTGAGAAAGACTTTCCAGAGAGGTGGTATTTGAAATGGATTTAAAGGATGAATAGTAAGTAGTTTGTCCCGTCAGGGAGGGGATGGGTTGCATTCCAGGGGAAAAAAGAGCCTCATACGCTGGGGCAATTGAAAACAGCATTAGAAGACAACCTCCACTAAAATATCAGAGCTTTGACAGGAGATGAAAAATATTTTTAAGTGATAGTATGTGCACGTTGTTTTTAATTGTACTGCTTTTCTAAATTTAATTCTTTTATTTTGGTATCATTAATATACAATTACATGAGCAACATTATGGATACTAGATTCCCCCCATTATCAAGTCCCCACCACGTATCCATTACAGTCACTGTTCCATCAGCATAGTAAGATGCTATAGAATCACAACTTGTCTTCTCTGTATTATACTGCCTTCCCTGTGCCCCCCACTCCCTGCTATTTTATGTGTGCTAATCGTAATACCCGTTTCCCCTTATCCCTCCCTCTAAATTTAATTTTTGAGTAAATCTTTTTACTTTATAATAGAAGAACAGAATGTAAGGGAAAATTTTTAAATTAAAAATGGTAATTATCAGGGAAATAATTATCAGGGAAATGCAAATTAAAACCACAGTGAGATCACCTCAAGCCAGTTAGGATGGCCAACATAGAAAAGAATAGTAACAACAAATGCTGGTGAGGCTGCAGAGAAAGGGGAACCCTCCTACACTGCTGATGGGAATGTAAACTAGTTCAACCATTGTGGAAAGCAGTGTGGAGGTTCCTCAAAAAGCTCAAAATAGACATACCATTTGACCTAGGAATTCCACTCCTGGGAATTTACGCTAAGAATGCAACAGCCCATTTTGAAAAAGACATATGCACCCCTATGTTTATCGCAGCACTATTTACAATAGCCAAGAAATGGAAGCAACCTAAGTGTCCATCAGTAGATGAATGGATAAAGAAGATGCGGTACATATACACAATGGAATATTATTCAGCCATAAGGAGAAAACAAATCCTACCATTTGCAACAACATGGATGGAACTAGAGGGTATTATGCTCAGTGAAATAAGCCAGGTGGAGAAAAACAAGTACCAAATGATTTCACTCATCTGTGGAGCATAAGAACAAAGCAAAAACTGAAGGAACAAAACAGCAGCAGATTCCCAGAACCCAAGAGTGGACTCACAGTTACCAAAGGGAAAGGGACTGGGGAGGATGGGTGGAAGGGAGGGATATGGGGAAAAGGGGGCATTATGATTAGCACACATAATGTAGGGGGGGGCAAGGGGAAGGCAGTATAGCACAGAGAAGACAAGTAGTGATTCTATAACATCTTACTATGATGATGGACAGTGACTGTAATGGGGTATGTCGTGGGGGCTTGATAATGGGGGAAATCTGGTAACCACAATGTTGCTCATGTAATTGTACATTAAATGATACCAAAATAAAAAATACTAATAATAAATAAAATGTTGAATGAAAAAAAAATGGACTAAGGTTTTTTTCTTCTGTTTTGCCACAAAGGAGGTTAACTGTGGAACCCCATATAGAACTGTGTTATGTCAGAGTGTAGGGTGAGGAGCCAGACAGTCCAAAGCAGAGGCTGGGAAGGAGGGTCAAGGCCAACTGGGAGAAGCATCCTATGCTAGTTCTTAGACACAATTCTGCAGATGACAGGGAGACTATTAAGCAGAGGTGTGCCGTGATCGCATATGTTTTATAAAGATAACTGCTGAGAGTGTGGAAGGCCATAAGGAGAGAAAGACCCGAGGCAAGCAGCTCACTTTGGTGATAATGTAGTCAAATCTAAATGTGATTCATATCATCCACCCATGGTGCCATAGGGATTTATTTTATATTTGCACCTGTGAGGTACAACTGGGCAGCATAAAAAGCAGCTCCTAGAAATGAACTGTTGGCTAAATCGAGACCTGAACCACCGTGGTAGTTACAGATGTGCAAAAACAGGGTGCCCAGAGGTGAATCCTAGCTCTGCTGCTTCCTGAGTGAGCTGGTAAAAATTACTATTGCCTGTCTGGGCCTCTGCTTCCTCATCTGTACAGTGGATTAATGCCTACCTCCTGGGGATGTTGTAAGCACTTACTGAGATATTCCTTCTAAAGTGTTTACAGCAACACCACAGCATTTTAAAGACCCAGTGAATATGAGTTATTTTTGTTACTGTTATCTCTGTGCTCATTTTCTTTGAAAGAAACTGTTTAAAAATCAAAGACAGTGAGGGATAAGGGTGGGGAAAAAGAAAGGGGGCATTACGATTAGCATGTGTAATGTTGGGGGGTGCACGGGGAGGATTGTGCAACACAGAGAAGACAAGTAGTGATTCTACAGCATCTTACCACGCTGATGGACAGTGACTGTAGTGGAGTTTGTGGGGGGGACTTGGTGAAGGGGGGAGCCTAGTAAACATAATGTTCTTCATGTAATTGTAGATTAATGATACCAAAAGAAAAAATTTAAAAAAATCAGAGACAGTATCTTAATTGCCTTTGATTTGTCAACAAAAAGAAAATCCTAGAGTAAAACTCCACAAAAGTGTTATTAGAGTTCTATATGAGCCCAGGTTTAGGACAGCTGCCCAGGAAACAGTCCTTCTGAATAAGAAAAGTGCTCCAGAGAGGAGAGCTTTCTTTCAAGGTTATATACACGCTTTCTAACAAAGGACATATGTCAGGATGTCAACAGTTATATTTTGCAGATTAATACATACAGAAATTAAAGGTACAGGATATTTTTTGGATCATTACCTAAGCACGCCGTAATTTCATGAAACTATTCAGATGCAAAGCAGATGTACAATGCTTGCCCTACAGAGCACAGATCAGACTTTTGTTTTAGATACTAAGCGTTAAGCATTAAAGCCAGGCACTTCGCAGAAGAACATTGTGGGTAAAATTGCAATATTTCCAGAATCTCTCACCTGGCTTTAGTTCATCTCCATACAAAAGGTATTTCCAAGGGGTGGAAAGAAGTAGTCCATCTCCATATCAATAGGTATTTACAGTGACTGGCGAGGGCTTATCTGGACTGGAGAGGTTGGGTGGAGGCCTCTTCTTTTGCAGCAGGGTTGGAAATGGACACAGGGTTGCAGTCAATAAACTGGTTTCTCCCACGTTATTTCTCCCTTTGACTGATTTGTTTCAAAGTTATTTTGCCCCGGGATTTCCCCCCTGGAGTTATGCACATATTCTCAGCAAATTTTTTTGACATACTTCCTCATGTCCAGTAAACTGTTAAATTTTTTTAATGTTAATGTCTTAATGTTAGTAAGCCACAATTTTATTGTTGTTGAAGATTTGGGCCTCATCCATGAAACAAAGCATTTTGAATGAATTCTTAAAAGAACCCTACTCAACTACTATGCTGATGGACAGTGACTGTAATGGGGTTTGTTGGGGGGACTTGGTGAAGGGGGGCCCTAGTAAACATAATGTTCTTTCTTCATGTAATTGTAGATTAATGATAAGAAAATTTTAAAAAAAAGATTCCACAGAAAAAAAAAAAAAAAGAACCCTACGATGTGTACCCCATTGTAAATGTGTAAAGGCCTGGATGAATCAGAATTCCAGTCCATATCAGCTTCCTCCCAAAGCGGATTTTCCCAATTTCCCATTCTGTTTCCTATGAATTTATGGTTCCTTTACACTTGTGAAGCAGGTTCAGGTGTATTGAAATGTGTGATTAATTCAGGGTTTTCCCTTGGTGAATCTCTTCTGATCAATCCATTCAGCATGATCAACAAGTCTGTTCTTTTTATAGTTTTCTCTTTTTCAGGTTCTCCTTTTTCTTTTCATATATTTAAGAGCCCACTCTGCCTCACAAAGCTGGATATGAAAAATGCCTGTGACTTAAAATCTAGAAAGCCTATGACCTAAGTTTGGGAGACTGGTGACAGAGTTTCTAATTCTGCGACTTCGCTCCACCTTGTGGGAACTGTTTTCTTAGCTGTATAACAGGATAGCTGTTGGCACTTTGCCCCCTTAAGCTTATTCCTCTCCTGCCACAATCCCACTCTTTGGAGGCATGTCGTGAGAAATTTGTAGAACCTAGTAGTAGGATCTCTAGTAAATATTAATTCATTCACAGTCTTATCTAGTGTTTTCCTTTCAGGACCACTCCAAATTTCCACAACTAGAAGTTATTATACCATCTGACTTTACCCTAGAAATAGGTTGGAATACACAAGAGATCCTTGCAGCCACAAAATAAACCATGCATCTTACTCCAGTAAGCAATCACTTTGGCACAATGGTAAATAATTTCATTCATTTTTAAGGGTTAAATAAATAAACCTACATTAGGGATTCAATGCCAGATCCATACAATTTTTTTAAACTATAGTTTCAGCACCTAAGATTTTCATGTCTCAAGTAGGCCATTCTGCTACTTGACTTCTCATAAAGCATACGTTCTTCTCTGCCTGTGAAGATGGAAAGGTAGATGAAGCCCTGCCAGTATCCTAAATTTTATTCTTGAATCCAGCCGGAGCACCAGAACAGCAACTGTTGTGCACACATATCATACATTGTCTTGACTGGTGACCCCACCCTCACGCCCCCTCAGCTTCTCAAATGACTTGCAGAGTAATGCTTCCAGGGGATTGCATTTTGATATTATGTCCTGGGGTTGCATTGTACAAAATGTGATGTTACCCTTGATCACCTACATCAGAATCACCTTGGGAGTCTGTTTAGAATTCAGATATTCTACACTTAGAGCCACATTTGCAATTTTAATGTGAATTTATTTCACATTATGAGTAATTCCTTAAAATAACGGTTCTTATGACTTCTGGAGTGAGGCTTGAGACCCTACATTTCTAAAAAGCTCTAAAACATGCCAATAGTGGTGTAATAAAGACCACACCTTGAGGAGCAAGGACCCATAGGGTCTGAATTTGGAGTGAGGGGGAAATCCCCAGTTGATTCTTATGCACGGGAATCTTTGCCCAAGGCAAAGGGACATTAAAAGAATATCCTTCACAAAGATTTGATGATATTTAATTAAGCAATGTTGATGAAATTGTCAAGACTTTTTTTCAGTTGAATATATCTCTAAGAAACTGGACTGTTTTCCCCTCCAAGATAAAATTTTTATTTTAACTTTTTCATCTGTAAAATGGAGATAATTACCCTAATAGTTCTGTGGTAGAAATGAAATGCAAAGTGTATATGAAGCACTTAGCATCAAGCCAGGAACATAAGTGCTAAATAAATGTTGGTTACTTTGGTAATTATCATTATTAGTATTTTGGCATAGAAAGGTAAATTCCATGTTTATGGCAAAAAGCATTGTAACTGTGCAGGACCTTCTAGTATGTTTAACTGTGTCTGTGTACCTCATTGTTTAAACTTTCTATGTTAATTGAGAATTTCTTTGGTATTTTTGGATTTGTTGGTAATTTATTAGTTTACAGTGTGTCTGCACTTCCTATACACCACCTCAAATCTTTTATAGAATGATTTCTATAGTCCATTTAGTTTATTTTTTTAATTTTTTAATTTTGGTATCATTAATCTACAATTACATGAAGAACATTATGTTTACTAGGCTCCCCCCTCCACCAAGTCTCCCCCACAAACCCCATTACAGTCACTGTCCATCAGCGTAGTAAGATGCTGTAGAATCACTACTTGTCTTCTCAGTGTTCCACAGCCCTCCCTGTGCCCCCCGCAAATTACACATGCTAATCGTAATGCCCCCTTCCTTTTTCCCTGCCCTTATCCATCCCTTCCCACCCATACTCCTCAGTCCCTTTCCCTTTGGTAACTGTTAGTCCATTCTTGGGTTCTGTGACTGTGCTGCTGTTTTGTTCCTTCAGTTTTTCTTTGTTCTTATACTCCACATATGAGTGAAATCATTTGGTACTTGTCTCTCTCCGCCTGGCTTATTTCACTGAGCATAATACCCTCTAGCTCCATCCATGTTGCTGCAAATGGCTGAATAATATTCCATTGTGTATATGTACCGCATCTTCTTTATCCATCCATGGACACTTAGGTTGCTTCCATTTCTTGGCTATTGTAAATAGTGCTGCGATAAACATAGGGGTGCATCTGTCTTTTTCAAACTGGGTTGCTGCATTCTTAGGGTAAATTCCTAGAAGTGGAATTCCTGGGACAAATGGTATTTCTATTTTGAGCATTTTAAGGAATCTCCATGCTGCTTTCCACAATGGTTGAACTAGTTTACATTCCCACCAGCAGTGTAGGAGGGTTCCCTTTTCTCCACAACCTCGCCAACATTTGTTGTTGTTTGTCTTTTGGATGTTGGCCATCCTTACTGGTGTGCAGTGATATCTCATTATCGTTTTAATTTGCATTTCTCTGATGACAAGCGATGTGGAGCATCTTTTCATGTGTCTGTTGGCCATCTGAATTTCTTCTTTAGAGAACTGTCTATTCAGCTCCTCTGCCCATTTTTTAATTGGATTGTTCACTTTTTGTTTGTTGAGGTGCAGGAGTTCTTTATATATTTTGGATGTCAGCCCTTTATCGGATCTGTCATTTATGATTATATTCTCCCATACTGTAGGATACCTTTTTGTTCTATTGATGGTGTCCTATGCTGTACAGAAGCTTTTCAGCTTGATATAGTCCCATTTGTTCATTTTTGCTTTTGTTTCTCTCACCTGGGGAGATATGTTCATGAAGTCAGTCAAGTTTATGTCCAAGAGATTTTTGCCTATGTTTTTTTCAAAGAGTTTTATGGTTTCATGACTTACATTCAGGTTCTTGATCCATTTCAAATTTACTTTTGTGTATGGGGTTAGATAGTGATGCAGTTTCATTCTCTTACATGTAGCTGTCCAGTTTTGCCAGCACCATCTGTTGAAGAGACTGTAATTTCCCCACTGCATAACCATGGCTCCTTTATCGAATATTAATTGACCATATATGTTTGGGTTAATGTTTGGAGTCTCTATTGTGTTACACTGGTCTGTGGCTCTGTTCTTGTGCCAGTACCAAAGTGTGTTGATTACTGTGGCTTTGTAGTAGAGCTTGAAGTTGGGGAGTGACATCCCCCCCAACTTTATTCTTCCTTCTCAGGATTGCTTTGGCTATTCAGGGTCTTTGGTGTTTCCATATGAATTTTAGAACTATTTGTTCCAGTTCATTGAAGAATGCTGTTGGTAATTTGATAGGGATTGCATCGAATCTGTATATTGTTTTGTGCAGGATGGCCAGTCCATTCAGTTTCAGTCAAATTTTTATTGTGTATCTAAGTTGAACTGTATGACATTGCTGATAATTCACCATTTTTGACATAAAAGATGGCAGTGTCATATGATTTAATGCAATACTCTGAGCCCCACATTCTGTAATTGCTGTAGACAAAATTCAACAATAAAAACCCACTTCCAAATATACAAGTGAAGGCTCAGTTGAGCCCTTCCCAAATCTAGGGAAACCCCACTCAGAGGTTGGCTTGATCTAGTGCAGTTTGCCAGGCAGTCAAGCAAGAAATAGTAATCATTATTTTACAAGAAACTTGGCCCATAATTTAATAACAGCTTGTGGAAATGGACCGTATAAATAGCTATCTTCCCTTTTCTGGCAACAGAGCAGTAAAGACAAGCTGTCAAAAGATCTTGCCAATTTCAATCTGATGCACTTTTCCTGGTAGGGAAGTGGGTAGAATCTAACAATAAAGGTGAGTTTAGATGAGGCCCTGGAAGGGTCACTGCAAGAGATACTAAGGAGAGACAGCAGGGGAAAAAAGATAGGAAAGAAAGAGGAAAAGAAACTAAAGGTCACAGAAAGAGGAAAAGCTAAAGAGAATAATACAATGAATGATTCTTCTAAAAGGTTCAATTGTGTAATTCAGCTCTCCTTACAGCCCCCCATCTTATCTCTGATTTTCAAGAAAATTCTTTAAAGCTAAAATAAGTTGAGGTATTTAAGTATCTTTAAAAATTGTGCAAATCATTATTAAATAGAAATAATTATTTAAATAGAATTTTCTTTGTTTAATCTCATATTCATGACTTCCAAAAGCCCACACATAGCAGTCTTCTCATCAGAGTTACTATTTTCTGCTTTGATATCCTACTACAATTTCCCATGTGGCTGCTGCACAACATAAGCAGAATATGAATATTCAACGAGTCTATCCTGATGAAAGTATTAAATCCAATCTCTTATACAAAAAGAAAAAAAAAAGACAGTATTATTACTCAGTGGAAAACAGGCAAAGTTAGGCAAGAAATAGAAACTGCAACTCAGTTCTCAGAATCAGAGATGGATTAATATGTAGAGCAAATTCTAAGAAAAAGATTTATTATACCCAGAAATACGTATAGCTCTAATGCTTATATTTTAGGAAATGAATGATAGACTTCTCCTCTTCTTGTCATTATGCTTCGACAACTGACTTCTTTTTTTTTTTTATTAAGGTTTCATTGATATACACTCTTATGAAGGTTTCACAAGAAAAACAATGTGGCTATTACTTTTACCCTTATTATTGAGTCCCCCCATTCCCCACTGCAGTCACTGTCCACCAGTGTAGTAAGATGCCAGAGTCCCTATTTGTCTTCTCTGAGCTATACTGTCTTCCCATGACCCCACACACACCATGTGCACCAATGATGATACCCCACAATCCCCTTCTCCCGCTCTCCCCCATCCTTTCCCTTTGGTAGCCACTACTTCCTTCTTGGAGTCTGTGAGTCTGCTGCTATGAAGCCTTCAGTTTTGCTTCATTGTTATACTCCACAAATGAGGGAAATCATTTGGTATCTGTTTTTCTCTGCCTGACTTAATTCACTGACCATAATACCCTCTAGCTACATCTGTTAGGGAGGAAAATAAATATGAGCGGGGTGGAAAGAGAAAAGACCAGGAAGGTCCACTAAAAAGACCCAGAGTTAATCAATTAAAGCTCCAAATACCCAGAGCAACTTGGCCTGGAATGTTTAAATATTCCCCAGATAAAGGAGGGTACCTCAGCCTAGCCCATTTTTTTATTATGTTAATCATACAGGCCCAGCTTATTTTTTAACTTTACCTATATGCTGTTTTTTTTTCTCCTTCCTACCCTAATCATGTAGTTTGTAACCTAGGTAGCTAATTTAGCATGCAGGCCCAACCATAAACAACATAGTAAAAGGCAGGAAGGATTCCATCTTAAAGATTGAATTTTCATACCCAGGAAGTTAAGAAGTAAGTTTCCTAACGTACTCTTTAGCAGACAGACAATAACTCAGCCCACCTTGGGGGCTGGGCAAGTAGCTTTGTTTGATATGCTCCCTGAGTCAGAGAAATCAGAGCAGGAAGTTGTCCTGGAGTAGGAGAAAACAGAGCAGGAAGTTGCTTGTGTTAAGTTAATTGTAAGTATTCAAAGACCACTTAACAGGTCTACACCCCCAGGCCTTAGTCACAATCCTAAAGAATCCTTAAAAGGGGGAACCCCCCAACCTTTCAGGGCACTCCTCTCTCTGAGGTTGCCTGTACTTTCTAAGTGTGTAACCTTTTAAACTTTCTCTCTCCAAACTTTCAGGGTGCCTCTCCTCACTGAGATGGCCTGTACTTTTTCTCTCTTTAAAAGCTTCAAATAAAACTTTTGCTCTGTTTCACTACTCTGTCTCTGCTCTTCTACTCTTTGTTGCAGCAGAGACAGGGACTGAGGAAAATACACAACACTCCCCCAACACATCCATGTTGTTGCAAATGGTAGGATTTGTTTCTTTCTTATGGCTGAATAGTATTCCATTGTGTATATGTACCACATCTTCTCTATCCATTCATCTACTGATGGACACTTAGGTTGCTTCCATATCTTGGCTATTGTAAGTAGTGACAGCCAACTTCTTAAGGCTGCCTAATTTTGTCACCTCTTGTGCAGATAAACACATCTGCATACAGTTATCCCTCATTTTAAACATAGATATGCTCTTGGTGAGTATACCAGGGAAGTGCTGGTTTGGTAAATAGAATCCTATTTAAACATAATGGAGACACTTGCTACTTAAAAGAATCTCAATGTATAGCCTTTTGTAAAATAAAACATTTTTGGACAATGATTATCATCTCTAATTTTTTAGTATAAACTTGAATTTTTATGTACTTTCTTTAAAGCAGTTCCCAAAACAATCAGAACCAGTGCCACCTTAAAATTTTTTTTAATTAATTAATTTTTTTTTCCATTTTTCTGTTTTTATTCTATTAATTAATTAATTTTTTGAGTAGTTTATGGAGGGCAGAAAACAGAGATTGCCTGTATACTCCTTCACTCCTGCCATTTCCCCTATTATTAACATTTTGCATTGGTATGGTACATTTGTTACAAATGATGAGCCAATATTGATATATTATTATTAGCTTAAGTCCATAATTTACATGAGGACCCACTCTTTGTGTTGTAAATTCATGAATTTTAACAACTGTACAATGACATGTATTCACAAATACAGTATCATACAGAATTACCCTAATTGCCTTTCTTATAATACTTTGTAACTCCACATTTACTCTTCTAAAAGAAAATCTATAGAATATAAAATGTATCTGCACTTGTATTTTTCTTTATAAAATCAATTTAATATCCTATCTGTAAAATGAAGGTGAAATAAAAACAAAATAAATCATGATAAAATGATACATATCTCACTATGTAAATAATCAGACCCAGGTACACTAGAAGACTTGAAGTAGAGGTTTGCAGCTACTTAGAATAAATAAACTTAGATATAAGATAGGTAATAAATCCAGAAGATACTCCATACAAGAGGTACAGGCAGTGAATAAAAGGCAAAGGTATATCTGAGTGTAGAATAAAAAGCAGTGAGTCAATATACATCAAAACCTTGCAAAGAATACTCTAAACATGTGAAATGGAGTAAAGCTGAAGGCTCAGGTAGTTTACACCCATCTTTCACATGTATGAATGCCTGGTGGGGTAATTCTTCATTGGTATGAGACTGGCCTGGGATTGTAGGTCATCTGGCCTTGGCTCTGACCCTTAAATGTTAATATCCCTCCTCCTCAGATATTGAGACAAGCCAAAATATCCCCTCATGTGTCCAAAAAGCCCGCAAAGAATCAAGTCAGCTTCTACTGAGAACCACTTTCTGGAAAGTCTAGTACAATTCTATAGGGTCTGGTGTCACTATGTCTCTGGGGCTTTTTTCTGGACAATTTTTCCTGACCCACCTTCTGAATTTTCCTTAGAAAAACTCAAAACTAGATGTATATCTTATTTTATATTCTGTAGGCAGGCCTACTTCATAATGAGGAATCCCCAAGGGGTGTAAGATGATCTGCTGTTGGGTTTGGAAAAACAACATTACCATGTCTATATTCTTTTCAAATTTCTATTTTGGTGCATGTTCTATTTTGTAAACAAAGCCCTACTGTAGTATTATATGTATATAATTCACTAAAAGATAAATATACAAATACTGAGGTTACATGCTCAAAATTTTTTACTGATGGGGTTATGATTTTTTTTTAAGGTTGCAAACCTTTATTATATGTATAGTCAGATGCAGAGTAGCAGCTCGAACTTGTCTTTGACTTTCGCTATATCTGACAGCCTTTCAGGATCCTGAGGTCTTAGTAGTGACTCTTATTGTTTGGTTAAGGTACATTTGTGACAGACATGAGGCCCGTTCATGATTGACCTTCATAGCAATACAGCTTCATCTCTTGCCACCAACCCCTCCGTTCTTTGTTTCAGCCACACTCCACCTCTTCCTGCTCTTTAGATGCATCTTGTCCCTCCCTCACACCTTCACACTTCTGCAAGTGCTATTCCTCTGCTTGCAACTGTTGGGAAGGAAAACTTTCCCTCTACCCTCTTATATTCTGTTTCCCCAGGGCCTGTGAATTAAACTGACAAAGGACTGATTAACAGGAGAAAAAAGTGTATTTGTATGCATACAGGAGTTAACAAAAGAATTAGCTAACTTGAAATGGTTAAAATTAGAGGCTTAGATACCTAACATAGTAGGGAAAAGAAGAAAGCAGAGAAAAAGTTTCGATTGGAAGAACAAATCGTTTTCCTCAGGAAAGATAAATGGATTTTTAGAAGAACAAAAGGGACATAAGAAAGTTTGATGTAATGTTTGTTTAGGCAGGTGTGAGAGGTATTTCTAGATTCTTTGTGGCCATAAAAATCTTCTGATGAGAGTAATCATGGTAGCTTCATTTCCAGAATTTGCTCTTCTTAAATAAGTGAAGCTACAAGATTTCTTTCTGCATCTGTTGAATCTCAAATGCCTTTGGCTTAAAATAATCGTCATACAACTCTAGGATTCCAAGTGGGTCCCCATATATTACACACATGAGTGTGCTCTGTACCTGTCAGATCCCCATCCTTTGCCTGGCTAACACCTCAACCTTTATAACTCAGCTATAGCATTGATGCTGGGGTTCTTGTTCATGGAGTTGAAGAATGAACGTCACAAACACTCCAGGTAGGATAGCAAAGGAGAGGCTTTTATTTAGAGATAAAGTGAGAGGAAAGAGCTCCTGGTACAATCAGGGGGGGACAAGAAAAGTCCATAGTTGTGTGTTGTCCAGGGAATTTATAGGTGGTTAAGGATTTTTAGGAATATGATAAAGGGCTAGGGGTGTGGACTTAAGTGGTCTTAGCATTTTCATCATTGCTACCTAAGTCTCTTTTTTTATCAGTCCTCCATAATTCTGCAAAATTAACATTAAAAATTTACTGCAGATTCTTTCCCAGAATAGCAGCTTCTTGGTCTGGGAACATATCAATCATGAGGGCAGGCCTGCCCTACCCTCAAGGTGAGCTGAGTTATTATCCATTTGCTAAAGAGTTTGTTAAGAACCATGCTGCTTAACTTCTTGGGTTTTAAAAGGCAACCTTATCTTTAAGATGGAATCTTTCTTGCTTTTACTATGTTGTTTATGGCTGGGTTTGCTTGCTATTATTAATTGCCCAGGTTGCAAATTACTTGATTAGGTCTGAAGAAGGAAAAACAGCATATAGGCCTGGGCCTTTTAACATGCTAAAGTGAATCTTACCCATGATTACAAATGATTTGCATAATAAAAACATGGTCTATGCTGAGGTACTTTCCTCTATCTGGGGAATATGAACTGATCTCACTGAAGAATGACTCTAGAGCTTAATGTTTAACACGGAGTTTTGGTAGGGGGTTTCTTTGCATATTGTTACATTGCTCTGACTGTAATGATCTTGCCTTGCTTTTTCCGGATGCCCTCACCCTACTCTGTCTAAACCCACAGTCCCTGTCTTAGCATCATCCCGGAACACCTTTCTCTCAACACCTGCCCCCGGGCCACATTAGGTCCTCTTCTTGAGCCCTGCTAGCACCTCATGCTGCCTTTCGTCAGAGCACTTGCTACACTGTGTTCTTATTATCTATTTGTCTAATCCCATTTCTGATCTGTAAGTTGATGGACATGCTCAAATCCTATTCCTGGCATAGAGTAAAGGCTCAATTAAGTGCCTACTGAAAAACATAAATGAATGATGACATCGTTTGACAAGTCGCACAATTTGGAAATTGTATTGCTTTTCAGAGAAAATTTCTTGTATCTGAGAAGCTTGCCTAATCTGTTTTAATGAGGTTAAATTATTAAAATGAGTAATGAAAGTAAAAGTTAAAGAGCTGTGATCCTTAACTTGAAAGTGGGAAGATCACGTTTTAGCTGAAAATAGGTCTAAGTTTGAGGCAGCCAAAGTGTAGCTTGGGTTTAGAGGCAAAAGACCTGGGCTTGGGCTCCAGCTCTGTTGCTTTACCTCTTTGACCCTTTGTTTTCTTGCCTATGAAATGACAGAAAGAACATGTAACTTAATAGCTGGAGGAAGAGAGCTCAAGTATTTAATCAGTGCCATAAACTTCAAAGCTCTGTACAAAATGTGATGTGATCTGTGAGGGCATCCAGGGAGAAACCGATTTAATCACAGGCAGAGATTCCAGTATGTCCAGGAAGTGGAACCATCTCCTGTGAGGGTATGTGGGGTGTTACTGGAGACGAGTCCCTGGCCTCGTTGGGACAAAGAATTGAAGAATGAAGGCAGGGAAGCTACTGAGCATTAAGAGTTTATTTGGAGATTTAGAGTTCAGGAAAAGACAAGAACACATGCCGGAGAGTTGGAGCACAGGGCAGACCCAGAGGGGTTGCAAAGGGATCAAAAGGAAGCCTTTTTAGATGAAGGGAGACGAATATTTACTAAGTGAGACTAGGTTTCAAAGGGAGTAGGCAGAGTCTTCCTGGAGTTCAGGCTTGCTCTACCCTCACTGTCCAGGGGGAGGATTTTTAATTCTGTATTTGGTCCACTGTCATGGCATGGGGAAGTATGATTTTTACTATGGTAATGGATTTTGGGGTGAAGTTTGGGTCAATTTCTCCTCCATGTTGGAACTAGCCGGTTTTAGCCAGTCTGTTATCTATATCCCACAAGACAGCTTGCACAGAATGTGTACAATGTAATGAAGCATCCGACTGAAGTCCCCATACCTCTCTCTGCTTAAGTCTAGCTATCTACCTACTCTAACAGTGGGGCCTCAGACACTTCAGCAATCCATGAGGGCTGGGAATGCACTTTTCAAATTTGAATTGGAATCACTAGTTTCTAGAAAGTTCCAGTTGTGTTTGCATAACCCAAGGGGAGGCTATCTAGGTGGATGTGGAGTTTCCAGATACATTTGCTTACCCACTATGGTCATAACCATAAGCTGCGGATTAGTGCCAGAGATCACAATGGAGTCCGAGGAGGCAGAGCAATTAACTGCCTAGGTGGTGTGACTCCAGGGCTCTCAAGAAGACCTTTGGCTAAAATGCGTCCCCTATTGACCTTTCCCCAGTGCTTGGATCTCTTTAAATATTACTCAATCTTTTAGATGGGGTCTGACATCTGATTTGGAATAAGAAAACTGTGACTACTGTCTATTATTCTTAACTAAGTCTCCACAAGGTTCTGTTTTCCTTCCAGAACTACAGTAACAGGGCACACTCGTTTAGATGTGTATGGATGCAGCTCCAAGAACTTTACATGCATTGACTCACTTAATCCTCACAGCAGCCCTCTGAGTTTGGTGCTATCACTATCAGTCCATTTTATAGTGAGGACATCAGCACACAGAGAGTAATGAGTCTTTCCCAAGGACATATAGCTAATAAGTAGCAAAGCTGGAATCAGACCATGGCATTCCAGTTCCAGAGCCTGATACTTTACCACTATTCTGTTGACTATATTTGTGGCAATGGAACAGAGTATGAACTGTTTGCTAATTCCCTGTTAACAACAGGTCCCTATTTAAATGTAAGAAATTGTGCTTGCTTGGTTTTGAATGTTACTATTGTAAGGGGGAAATAACTCCTCCCCTCACTGCTTCCTGTAAAACACGGGAATTGTGATAGATGTCACTATTTAGCACAGGAAGTTCCTCTGAAGAAAGCAAAGCAGAGACCAGAACATCGCCCCTTCCCCCCAGAAACGCTTTGCCCTCTTTTGAGTGGTCATCCACCTGCGGTGACAGTGGCGTTCCACACAGCCCGTCTCTCATCTGCTCCCAAAGAGCCTCTGAATGGAGCCAGTCCTGAACTCTGGACCATTTGGATCACTGACACCAGAGGGCAGGGAAGAGCAGCTAATACCCAGGATTCTTGATTTCAAGAAATTAAGGGAGGCTGAAACCTTCTGGCTAATGCCTGCCTTTTTGTAGCCTTTATTTCTAATGGTAATTGAAAAAAATAAAAATAAGGACTAGCTCTATGTAAGAAGGCCCCCCTAAATCTGGCAAATTCTGAAATACTTGGTCCCTGTATTAGTTAGGGTTCTCCAGAGAAACAGAACCAATAGAATATATACAGTAAGAGACTTATTATAAAGGGTTGGTTCATGCAGGTGGGTCATGGAGGCTGAAAAGTCCCATGATCTGCTGTCTGCAGGCTGGAGAGCCATGAAAGGCAGTGGTGTAGTCCAGCCCAAACCCACAGGCCTGAGAACCAAGGAAGCCAATGGTTTAAGTCCCAGTCTGAGTCCAAAGGCTGGTGAAGCAGGAGCACTGATGTCTGGGGACAGGAGAAGATGGATGTCCCAGTTCAAGCACTGCAAGCAAGCTCATCCTTCCAGGCCAGAACAGGTCTGGGGCACCCTTTGCCTGGGAAAGCAGCTGTGACAGCCTCTTGGATTGGTGGGTGCTGGGTGCTGACAGTAGGATAAGAGCCCTCTAGGGAAGACCTGTAATCAGGACCAGAGGAGACTGCCATCAGCCTTCTCTTCCCTCAGAGGCTTAGGTGGGCTTGTCTAGAAGTCATCAGTCTAAAGTTAATGAAATTAAATGAGGTAATGTACACACAATTCTTTGTAAGTTTGAGTTATGTTAGTATCAACATTAAATAAGGCTAAGGCTATATATATAAACTCCTTAACATAAAAGGATGGTTCAGTAATACAGATAAACATGGAAGTGCGATTTAGACAGACATAAAATTTTATTCTTTCACTCTCATGAATGTGATTAAAAAAAAATTGTGGACTTAGAATGACAGTGCACATTTAAGAAACTTGTATTAGGAGCATTGGGAGGAAGGACTGTCCTCTACCCGTTGAGGTACTTCTAGCTGGTCTAAGAACAAATTGACAAGAGACAGATTAGCAGGAGAAAAAAAAGCAAAGTTTAATTATGCATGTTCAGGGAATCCATAGAATGAGATTTCAAAGACAGCCAGGGAGAGTGAGGCATATCTGTCATCCTGAACTAAGGAGAAAGGGGCAGGGGCCTGGACTTCAAAGGGAAAGGGAAGCAGTTCATGACAAGAGAGTAAATGTTTGGCAAACAGTACTTGATGGGCCACACATAACCAATGGGCCAGACAGGAATTTTAAGAGACTTAGCCACATCCCTGGCTGTCTACCATACCACGTTTATATTACAATGTAGCCATCCACGGTGATCGCTCTCTTCCTAGAGCAGTTCCTCCATCTAAATTCTTTTATGCAGTTGGGGGTGCAAGGTCTTTTGGACCTTGATTGTTTTCAGGGTGATCTGCCCCTGGGCCCTACAGGAAACAAATAGGTGCTGATCCTAATAAGACTGCAGGAAAATGTATTATCCATTTGGCTTTTTCCTTGAGAGGCGCTTCATTAATCATGTGTTTCATTTAGGGCCTTTGGCTTGTTGTCTTATACCAGAGGACTGGATGACAAATTATCTTAGCTAATGTTGGGCAGGAAAAAACCTTTTCCTTCAACCCTTTTAGGTTCTTGTCTGGGGATCTGCACCAAAAGATAGATTAACAAGAGCAAAGTCTGCAGATTTACTTAATACATGGGAGCCTTCATAAGGCAAATAAGACCTGAAGAAGCCATTAAACTTGAGCATTTTTATGCTGTGTTTGATAGAGTGGGAAGTTGTGGGAAAAATGTGACAGGACAAAAGGGGGTGAGCTAAGTGTAGTGAATGAGGGGAAACTAAGCAGGGCCTGTCCCTTCAGATTCCTCCCCACCTTTGGGGTTAAGTGTGCTGCATGCCTCTGGGCACAGGGAGGGCACCTCTCGCAGAGGTCTAAAGACCTATACAGGGGAGAGGTCAGAGAGTCTGTCTAGCACCTGCCATTCCTCAGGTTCCTTTGGCCTTAAGTATTTAATATGCCAACATGCCATATTTCATGTTGAACCCCATCAGTGCTGACTGCATGTGCAGCCCTGACAGTACTGGTTTGTCTGCAGACATGAAGCTGGGGACGGGGGAAAGTCACAGAGGGCTTTTCTTCTTTCATTTGCGACACTGCCAAATTGACTCATCTTCTTGGAATGAATGTATTACAGAGGGAGTAAAGGAAAGGAAAGGATTTTTAAGAGAAAGAAAAAAGTGGATAAAAAAAAAGGAGAAGTTGAGGGAATTTGAAGAGTGTTCTAGAATTCCTTTTAATGGGTCAGAATGGAAATTAAGCATAAAAGCCTGAAAGCCTATTTACTCATGGAAACACCCATCATATTCTGCTTTAATCCACAAATAACTGGATTAAAGACAATGTCTATTACAACCTGAAAAATATCATTTATCCATTTGTTCATTTAATAGATATTTATGGAGGTTTTACTATGTATCAAGAATTATATTAAATGGTGGGGCAAATGTAAGTGAATAAAACAGATACAGTCCTTGCCATCAAGGAGTTTAGACAGTATATGCACAAGAAACAAATATAATATAGGACTTAGCTCTAATAAGCTTTTCAGGGTTTTGTGATGGAGAATTAGGGAACCTTAGGTAGGACGGTTGTGGAAGGCCTTTGTGAAGAAATGACATATGAGCTCAGACCAGAAGCATGGGGTGAAAAACTGTTGGAGGGTGGTGGTGGAGGGGAGCGTCCCAGGCACAGAGACTGGTGTAAACAGTACTCATGGGGTTGAAAATATTTGATGAATTAGACAAAGGTCTACAATTTACAGAGATCTTGCCTTTGGCATTAACCAAGGAGCAGGGCTCCATGAATGCTAAAGACTTGGCAAAAAGAAATGTTTTCTTATTCCTGGGAAATTCAACAAACTCATTAGCAAATTCAAGCAACCAATTAGCAAAGAAATGGATTTCTGGTGAGTCTGTAAATTGGCATTAAGGTAGTATAGGGATGTTGGATTGGGGGGGGGGCATGCCATTATAAAACCTACTTAGCCTGCGAATAAAGGCCTTGTTTATTCTTTACCTTAACCTTTGTGCTATTCCTTATTCCAGTCACCTTAATCAATTAAGTAACATTATAACCAGACAGAAAACAGACCTCTAGGGTGTAAACAAATCTAGTAGATAAAGAATGCTGAGATAATAATCAGTGCAGTCACCTAGATAACCCTATTCTTAAGACAAAGCTTCAAAGGAAATATTAGTCACCTGTATACATCATGCCTCATACCGACCCCTATACCAAAGGTCCTATAAAACCCCAAACCCTAAATCTAAGTGTGCCTCCTGAGGTCACCTGCCCTCCTGAGTGTGTACTGTCCCTTTAAATAACACCTGCTTGGCGCTTCTTCTCTGAGGTTGCCCACACTCCCCCCATCTTCAAGCACTGTTTTAAATAAAGCTTTCTTGCTGAGTAGCCTATTGCACTTTGAATTCTTTCTAATAACAAAGAACCCAGACCTTAATCAGCCTCCAGGGAACCCCTCTAACATCCCCCATTGGTGGGTGGTAAGTGTTGTGGGGAGCAAGGGCAGGCTGCCCCAAGATGTGCCACTTTAACATGCTGATTGTTTTGAGCTGAAAACCATGAAGACCCAAAAGACTCAGGAAGGTACTCTGACCCCTATCTCGCCTGAGAGTTTCAGCCCTGGGCAAGTTCACTCTGGATTTGATGAGACACAAAAATGACAATGGAACATTTTGGGATAAAAAGGGGCCTATACCAAGCTTTATTTTCACTGCGGCAGGTCTAGAGCTAGAATCTTGTCTGCCTCTGTCTCAGCCTCTGCCCCAGATGCTGCCTCTGCTCCAGACCCCTACCTGCTTCTCCTTGGCTCAGGATGACATATATACCTCATTCTCCCTGACTGTATTGAGAACTTGTGTCTATGGCTTCCCCATAGATATGTAATTAAACTTTGCTTTTTTCCTTCTGTTAATCTGTTTCATGCCAATTTGATTTCTAGATCAGCTAGAAGAACCTTAAAGGTTAAAGGAAGTTTCTTCTCCCTCAACAATGTCTTTATCACTTTGCTATTCCATTCAACCTTCTAGTCTTAAGTGCAGACCTTCTTTACCTCCCTGTTTCATTTCAGAGAAGTAGGGAAAAGTAGGACCTCTGATTATGAGGGGCTTGCAAGCTCCCATCACCTGAGTGATGACCTGGACAGGACTTTGCCTTAATATTTTGTTCATTAGCAGCCTGCCCAAACGTCTTCCTTCCTTTCTTTGGGAAAGTTACAGGAACATAAACTCACTCTGTCCAGGGCTCTGCAGCTTTGCCAGTTCAGGGGTGGTAGGGATATTAACTCTTGTACTGTGCAGATCCAGGCAAACATTGGATACCAGGTGACCCTGGCTTTAGGAGTTGACAAGGGATTTGCCTTAAGCTGAGGAATCCAATGAAATTTCCTTTTCTTCCTCTGTTCTTTCTTGCTGCCCCTGCCTACCTAGCTGCACAGATAAAAGGGCCATTCTTCCTGACACTATTCAACTTTGACACTATTACTTTTGCTTTAATGAATTCCTTTCTTGCTTGCACTTGTTCAACCTGCTTGCTAATTCTTTCCCAATCAGAGTCAAGAAACCCTCTCCTGGATTGAGGTTTAACATAGTGCACAGGGAGAGATCTCCCCAGAGGGAACTGTCTCACAACAGTATGATCATCTTGTAAAATAACTCAGCTTTATCTTGTAGTGACTAACTCTTCAAGTACCATAAGACTCAGCAATTCTATCCTAGGGCAGCAGTCTTCAGAATTTTTGTTCCTGTTTCTACCAAGATAATTTGTAATTTTATAAAACTCTCTACCCCTCTGAGGGTTTTTAGATTGATATCCAAAATGTTTTATCATATGTTAAAAAATAAATTATATCATATTGTAAGTACTCATATATTAAAATACAACTGTTATTTCACATTTCAAAATGTGTCTACTGGAGTCTATGAAAGTAATTTGGCACTCACCTTTATGAAAAAGATTGTGGAGAAGCTGTTTTTAACAGACAGGAATTTTACATTATTTTTTTATCTTTTTGAATTCCTATTTCCATTCTACTTCCCCCCGCAGAATTTTATCTTACCATATTTTATGCTAAAAAATGTTTTCTTGTCACAAATGGTCTCTTGTCATAAATCTGTGATAAAAATACATATATTTTAAGTTTCTTATGACCACAGGATTTAAGTGTTAAAATACTGTCTTGAATTATCATTAAAATTGTAAGTGCTACACAAACAGTATATTATGAATTTTTATCAAGTGATTATTAAATATAAAAGGTAAAACCTCTGTGAAATGGATGGTGCTTTTATTTCCTTATTAGTTCATATTTCTTTGGATGATTTTTACTTATTTTTAAAATAAGACAGGGTATAGCATGGATTTGCTTTCCATTTTTCTTTTGTTTGTGATAAATGTAAATGTAATAAGGAATTTTTTTCACTTAAATAAGCAGTTGGGGAAAGAATGGATTTTGATTCTTTGAATTCTTTATGAGAAGTATTTAATAAGGTATCTTGAGTAAATTCTTTGTACAGGCATTGCTTTTAGAAGCCAGAGACTCAGGGATGAGAGGAAACAGACAAGTTTCCTGGAAGCTTATATTTTAGTGAAAAGAGAGGAAGAGAAATTTTTTTCTGTAGGATTCAGTGGTTTGAGGCTCTGAGGTTTGCCTCTACCAGGAGACCCACTGTGAAGATGAAGTCAGCGATAAGTAGAATTGAGAGATGTGACCACACCTAGTGCCGAGGGCTGAATCTCTAGATTAGTCTGTATCTAACTTCCCCATGTTGCTGGATTTTTGTTTCTGTGAGCCAGCAAATTCCCCTGTGCTGGTGGTGACGTTTAAGCAGATTTGAGATGGATTTTCTGGCATTTGCCACCCAAGTGCCAGTGGACAGAGCCCTAGAGAGCAAATCATCAAGCCCTGTTGCCACCTGGTGGCATCAGTGACTCAGAGGGGATGTGTGTGTCAGTTCACTTCCTAATGTGACAGCTAGTTTATACACATTTTCACAGAGCTTTCATATACATCGTCTCTTTTGACTTTTAAAATTGACTTGCAACAGAAAAGTGAGAAGTGAAGGGACCAGCGTATGGCTGTACAGCAAATAGGGGTCCCGGGGACAGAGTACGGACTCTAAGCCTTGTGTTTTCTGTTAGACCACGGGGAGTAAAGGAATCAAGTTCACTGATATAAAATTTCTTTAGGATTGGTTAATTCACATAGGCATCTTTCTGAGACAGTACCATCATGTTGAATTCATATTTCCAGACATAATGAACTATTACAAGCTACAGAAGGCATACAGAATAACAAATACTCATGTTTGCTTCAGTAAGCTTTATCAAATCTAATTTTGCTGTTTTGCTTTATATCTCATTTTCTCATTTCTTTCAAAGTAAACTAATATTGGCTATATAAAGTATCTGCGTATTCCTCTGCTAATCTGTTCCTCTCCAGTCATTTTTTTTTTAAATTTTAAAATACTTTATTGCTAAAAATGTTAGCCATCATCTGAGTTTTCAGTGAGTCATACTCTTCTTGCTAGTGGAGGGTCCTGCCTCAATGTTGATGGCTGCCCAACAGTCTTATTTTTTTTTTTTTGAGAGGGCATCTCTCATATTTATTGATCAAATGGTTGTTAACAACAATAAAATTCAGTATAGGGGGGTCAATGCTCAATGTACAATCATTAATCCATCTCAAGCCTAATTCTCGTCAGTCTCCAATCTTCTGAAGCATAACGAACAAGTTCTTACATGGTGAACGAATTCTTACATAGTGAATAAATTCTTACATGGTGAACAGTACAAGGGCATTCATCACAGAAACTTTCGGTTTTGATCACGCATTATGACCTATAAACAATCAGGTCAAATATGAATATTTGTTTGATTTTTGTACTTGATTTATATGTTGATCCCACATTTCTCCCTTTATTATTATTATTATTATTTTTATTTTTAATAAAATGCTGAAGTGGTAGGTAGATGCAAGATAAAGGTAGAAAACATAGTTTAGTGCTGTAAGAGGGCAAATGTAGATGATCAGATGATCAGGTGTGTGCCTATGGACTAAGTATTAATCCAGGCTAGACAAGGGCAGCAAGACATCCATGGATGCAGAAGATTTCTCTCAAAGCAGGGGGGGTGAGGTTCTGAGCCTCACCTCTGTTGATCCCCAAATTCTCACCTGATGGCCCCCCTGCGACTGTGCCTGTCTTAGGTTGTTCCTCCCTTGAGGAATCTTACCCGTCTCTGGCTAACCAGTCCTCTTCCGGGGCCATACAGGGAAATGTAAAGTTGGTAAGTGAGAGAGAAGCCATATTCTTTGAAAAGGTTAGCTTTTTACTTCTTTGCAGATTTATGCCCTGTGGCTTCTCTGCCCAGCACTTGTCTCGAGGTATCTTTACCACCTGGACGAATTATGATACTCGGTAAATTCGATATGAGGCACGAATTCTATTTAAGGGTTGTAATTAGGAAGGAAGAAGAAAAGCTATAGATATAGCATATGGAAGGAAACATGGGAGGATTGATTATTTCTTTGACATATCTTCTTGTAGAGTACCTTAAGTATGTATAGGTTTTAAACTACTAACTAATTTGCACATACATATTAACATAATAGGAATACGGTGACATAAACAAAGCAAATCTATAATTACCATCCATCTCCAGTGAAGCCAAGAAAACCATTTAGGCACCCTAGGCATTTGTGAAAATTTATCTATGATATGATGGATATTGTCCAATTGTACTTGAACAGTCTGAGAAAAATCAGACAAATTAAAGCAGCCCATTTCTGGGATCTGTTCACATCCCATATGTTCTTTTAACAGTAGTCTATAGTCATGAGATTTTGGAGTGCTACAACTTGCACCCCTCCCAACTCCTGGTTGAGTTCCAACAGTACAGATCTGGTCAAATTCATTGTCTCACTGTATGCACATGCCAGCCTAGACATCTCCCTCCTCATTCCTATGGCAAGTCCAGGAGACGGTGGGCTGGATGCAGCCACACCCGCAGCATCGTCCGGATCCCTGTGGAGGCTTTTTGATGATCATCCCCCGGCACAAGTCCTCCAGAGAGTGCTGATGCCGGAAGCTCCTCCTCATATCGTATCTTAGTTCATTTTCTGGGTATCCAAGCTAGGCCTTGATCTTCTGCATAGAAACAAACAGACCCTTTGCCCACACTTTGACATGCCCTCTATACCACTGTGCAGAACTCATTGTAGGTCAGCACACAGTAACTGCCTTTTTTTTTTTTATTAAGAGAAAGGAATATTATCAGAAAAGAGTACCTCCATAGCTGATCATCTGGCACCCTTTAAGTGATCAACATTAAGGATATTTAAAGCATGCGTTGATCTTTGATTTACCAATAGTTTTATCCTATCAAGGAGTAATTCCCCTTTTCTTTCTTTTTTTTTAAATTTTTAATCTACACTTACATGAAGAATACTATGTTTATTATGCTGTCCCCTATATCAGGTCCCCCCTAACAACCACATTACGGTTACTGTCCATCAGCTTAGCAAAATGTTGTAGAGTCACTACTTGTCCTCTCTGTGTTGTGCAGCCCACACTCCCCTTTCTCCCTCCCCCCCATGCATGCTAATCTTAATACCCCCCTTCTTCTTCCCCACCCCTTATCCCTCCCTGCCCACCCATCCTCCTCAGTTCCTTTCCCTTTGGTACCTGTTAGTCCATTTTTGGGTTCTGTAATTCCACTGCTGTTTTGTTCCTTCAGTTTTTCCTTTGTTCCTATACTCCTCAGATGAGTGAAATCATTTGGTATTTCTCTTTCTCCGCTTGGCTTATTTCACTGAGCATAATACTCTCCAGCTCCATCCATGTTGCTGCAAATGGTTGGATTTTTCCACTTCTTATGGCTGAGTAGTATTCCATTGTGTATATGTACCACATCTTCTTTATCCATTCATCTACCTATGGACATTTAGGTTGCTTCCAATTCTTGGCTATTGTAAATAGTGCTGCGATAAACATAGGGGTGCATCTGTCTTCCTCAAACTTGATTGCTGCGTTCTTAGGGTAAATTCCTAGGAGTGGAATTCCTGGGTCAAATGGTAGGTCTGTTTTGAGCATTTTGATGAACCTCCATACTGCTTTCCACAATGGTTGAATGAATTTACATTCCCACCAGCAGTGTAGGAGGGTTCCCCTTTCTCCACAGCCTCGCCAGCATTTGTTGTTGTTTGTCTTTTGGATGGCAGCTATCCTTACTGGTGTGAGGTGATACCTCATTGTAGTTTTAATTTGCATTTCTCTGATAATTAGCGATGTGGAGCATCTTTTCATGTGTCTCTTGGCCATCTGTATTTCTTTTTTAGAGAACCGTCTGTTCAGTTCCTCTGCCCATTTTTTAATTGGGTTATTTGTTTTTTGTTTGTTGAGGCGTGTGAGCTCTTTATATATTCTGGACGTCAAGCCTTTATCGGATCTGTCATTTTCAAATATATTCTCCCATACTGTAGGGTTCCTTTTTGTTCTATTGATGGTGTCTTTCGCTGTACAGAAGCTTTTCAGCTTAATGTAGTCCCACTTGCTCATTTTTGCTGTTGTTTTCCTTGCCCGGGGAGATATGTTCAAGAAGAGGTCACTCATGTTTATGTCTAAGAGGTTTTTGCCTATTTTTTTTTCCAAGAGTTTAATGGTTTCATGACTTACATTCAGGTCTTTGATCCATTTTGAGTTTACCTTTGTATATGGGGTTAGACAATCTCCAGTCATTTTTTATCCCCGAATTTGCACTTTCCATTTATATACATGTTTTATACTTTAAATACACGTGTGAATCCATAGCAATATGTAGCAAGAGTACTGATTTAAACAACATAGTGTTAACAGATAGTGCTGTGACTGTTTTGAAACTTTGCATGCACAGTATCATGTAATAGACATCACTCTTTAATTTGCTGTCTTTTATTCATATTTTATTTTTGAGATTTGATAGGAAAGTCCCCCTTCCATCCCCCAAGATGTCCAGATTCTAATCTGTGGAACTTATGAATGTTACTACAGCTCTGGTCAGAGGGGGTTCCCAGCTCCAGGCAAGTTCACCCTGATTTGCTGAGACTGAAAAATGACAACAGAATGTTGGGGGCAAAAGGGTTTATACCAAGCTTTATTTTCATGGTGGCAGGTCAAGTGCTAGAATCCCATCCGCCTCCAGCAGATCTGCATGCAGCAAGCTCCTCTCCATCTCTGCGTCTGCTCCAGGCTCTGCTCCAAGCACTGGCAGAGCTCTTTATACAGCAACACAGGCAATAATAGCTTATTGCTAACATGTGTGCAAGCACACACCTGCACCATAGGTCAAGTATTATGTCATTGCCTATGCACAGCGGGCAACTAGATTAGGATCACGTGAAGATCCTGGCCATGGGTTTTCCCTACAGTTACCTTCCATGGCAAACAGGAATTAAAGTTGCAAATTGACTTGAAGTTACTAATCAGCTAATCTGAAGTAGGGAGATTGTCCTGGATTATCTGGATGAACACAATGTAATCATAAACGTTTTTATTAATTTTTAAAGAGAGAGGTGGCAGTGTGAGATAAGACTCAGCCTCATGTTGCTGGCTTTGAAGATGGAGGAAGGGTGCCAGAAGCCAAGGAAAGCCAGAGGCTCCTACAGACAGGAAAACCGTTCTCTCATAGAGCCTTCAAAAGGGAACACAGCCCTGCTGACACCTTGGTTTTAGAATGGTGAGCCCCATTTTGGATTACTGATCTTCAGAAATGTATGATAATAATAGTAGCCATATGTAGGGGTCATGCACAGGCTATCCCTAGATGTGGCCTTATGGCATGCAGATTATTTCAGAGCTGAAAACAAGGTCTGAAAGACTCAGAAATTTTGACCTCCTCCCAACTTAAATGCATAAAAGGGAATTAGATGGAGAAACTGCTCCAGGAGAGCTATCATTATAGATAACTACATTATAATGTCACTCACTAGGTGTGGCTAAGTCTTATAAAATTCCTCTCTGTGACCCCCCATTGGTTCTGTGAGGCCCATCAAGTAATTGTTTACCAGACATTTACTCTTTCATATTCCTATGAATTGCTTTGCTTTGCCTTTGAAGTCCTAGGCCCCCAACCGTCTCCTCCTAGGTTCAGGATGACAAGTATATTCCTTTGTTCCTGATCACCTTTTGGAATCTTGTCTTTGGATTCCCTACAAGTGCATAAATAAACTTTGTATTTTTCCTCCTGAATCTGTCTCATGTCAATTTGATTCTTAAACCAGCTAGAAGAATTTTGAAGGGTAGAGGAAAATTGTCCCCACCCCCAACACATAGGAAAGAAGATCTATACATAGGCTTAATTTATTCACTTAAATTGTGATGAAGAATTTCCACTGCATGTGTTCATTGTCTATTTCTCAAAACTATATTTGAGATTCAATCATGTTGCATCATGTACTTATAGTTTGTAGTTTCATTAGTTTTCTGTTGGATGGCCATACCACACTTTATTTCTTCTCTTAATGGACATTTATGTGGTTTCTAATTTTCTGCTGTTGTAAACAATATTGCTGAGAATATTCTTGAATTTGGTTCCTTATGCACATGAGCAAGAGTTTCTCATAGGGTGGTGGGTTGATAACCCACTGGGATAATGACTCTCATGTGTAGCCAGGTTTTCAACTTAAGGGGAGTAGAATAGTTGGGCTGCAGGGTATGTGCATCATTAACCTTATTATATGTGCTAAATTGCTCTTCAGTGTGGTTGTACCAATTTCAACTCCTTCAGCAATGCATTAAGGTGCCCATTTTTCTACAAACTCAAATTTGACTCTTACATTTTTGCCAATATGATGAATCTAAAATGGTTTCTCCTTTTTATTCCAATTTGTATTTCCCTGAATCCCAGCAGGGATGAACATATTGTTTATATATGTTCATTGGCCATTTGTTTTTCCCTCTTCCATGAATTGTCTGGATGTGAAACACAGGAGACAGATAACACTCGCATAAGACATGCAGCATGTGAAAATGGAATTGGATCTTCTATGCCTTGACGGTTATTTAGGGTTTATTCATTTAAGTAACTTTAAGTGAAATTTACATGAGGAACTGATAAATGTATTACCTTTAATAAAATTTAAGTAATCATATTTATCTTTTCACATTAAGAATTAAAAACTGTTTTAGTTCTGAGAAATTTGAACATTGCTTTTTTGACAAGTTTCCTGCTTTTTGTACTTCTGATTGTGCAAAGTTCCAGGCCCCACACCATTTTTCATTCAATGAACACATCTGGTTTATGTGAAAAGAATGAAAACCTTGTAACAATAAGGATATTGCCTTGATTCTTAGGTTTAAAGGAAAGATACTTGACAGAAAATCATGCCCGGGCAGTGGTGGCTGGCTGTTCTGCTCAACGGTTCCAAAGCTGCACTGTGGGAGACAGTCACTCACTCCAAAGGTTCATCTGTTCAAATGCCAATAGCTGTCCTTTCTCTAGCCCTAATCTCCTCTGGTTTCTCAGTAGAGAAGTGAACAAAAGCAGGTAGGAAAACCATGACGCTATTTGTAGTTTCACATCTCCCTCTGCTGGACAAAGCCTAGACTTGCACAAAGTTATCCACTTCACACTGCTTATTGCAATTAAACGTTTCTGTATTTCTTTGTAACCTAAGCTTATCTATACCGAGCTATAATATGTAATGATTCAAAATGAATATATTTTATCTATCACTTATCACATAGACAACTTGGCTTTCCTAAGTCTTTGTGATACGGAAATCCCCTCAACAAAGTATTTTAAAATGTTACCAGTTGATAATTTACCCTTCATTTGATGTCATTCCTCATATTCTATCTATTCTGTGCTTTTTAATCCTAATACTTATCTAGTTCTCTGATGTGATTCCCCCCAAGTAAAGCTGTGTCAGTACGAATCATTCTATTTTTTGTTTATTATTAAAGTATCATTGATTTACAATCTTCTGAAGGTTTCATATGAGCAACATTGTGGTTTTCACATTCACCCATATTTATCAAGTCCCCACCACCCCACCCACTGCAGTCACTGCCCATCAGTGTAGTAAGATGCTATAGTCATTATTTGTCTTCTCTGTGCTGACTACATTCCCTGTGACCCACCTATATTGTGGGTGCTAATTATAATGCTCCTTAATCCCCTTCTACCTCCTTCCCCACCCAACTCCTCTACCCCTTTCCCTTTGGTAACCACTGGTCCCTTCTCTGAGTCTCTGAGTCTGCTGCTGTTTTGTTCCTTCAGTTTTGCTTCGTTGCTGTACTCCACAAATGAGGGAAATCATTTGGTACTTGTCTTTCTCTACCTGGCTTATTTCACTGAGCATAATACCCTCTAGCTCCATCCATGTTGTTGCAAATGGTAGGATTTCTTTTCTTTTTATGGCTGAATAATACATATATATATTCCATTAAATCACAAACTTTCTTATAGCAGCCCATGTTTCTTTCTTTTCCTTTCCATTCCTTCCTTCCTCCTTTCCTGTTTTGTTTTTTTTTTGTAATTGTTTAATGAATTTTACTACAATGCAAGGAATACTGGGGAACCAAATACAGGGAAGATGATAGTCATACATAATACAATCAGAGGGTTTGTCTATTTCTTTTGTTACTCATTAATTTAAGCCAAGGCTTTGTTAGTTTTACTCTTTGTTTGGAAATACATGCATATGATGCACAATTCATGTAGTATCTTTCACTCAAAAGCTCCCCTCCTGGGGGCAATCTCTTATCAATTCCTTAACACACGTATTTTAAAAGCTAAATCCTCCACACATGGCTAACAAAATGGAGTGGAAATTTCAGGGTGATGAGATTCATTCCTGATTTAACAGAAAAAAAAATCATATGCCCTCAAATACCCTTCTGGAATTTTCTACGAACCCTTTTTATACATCTTGTAGTAGTTCTCCAAACGGGAAGTTTCCCAGGATCATCATCTCCTAGGAACCTGTTAGCAACGCAAAGTCTCAGCTCTGCCCCAGACCTACTGAATCAGAAACTCAGGGTGGACCTAGCAAATTTGTGGTTTCACAAGCTATTCAGGTGATTCTGATGTTTGCTAAAGTTTGAGGACCATGGCAGTTTAATACCAGTCAATGCCTGAACTCCACTCCAAACTAATAAACAGAAGAATCTCAAAGGTGGAGTAGTTAAAAATTTTCCTAGGCAATCCTAATGGGCAGCTAGCATTAAGAACCTGGGCTGGCCTAACTGAAATACAAGCCCAATTTTACCCCCACCCCCACGACCACCCATGCTTTTCTGATTCTCTTCCTTTTCATACTGTTTAATCTGCCTTGGGTGCCCAACCTCCACTCCCATTTTACAGAGAAGAAAGCTGAGATTCAAAGAGATTTAGTTACTGGTTCCAGAAAAGTAATGGGATAGCGGCAGATAGAGGTTTCCAAACTGTCCTTGGAATCCCTTGTTGGTGCATTTCCTGTTTTGTAAAGTTGCGATCCCAACTTCTTTGTGTACATGTTTTCTAAGAGGCTCTAAGCATTTAAGTGATTTATAAATGTCAGTTAGTAGATGAAGTCTCAGTGTAGTGTGAATGAATATAGGCGCTCTGGTGCCTCAGCTGGGTAAGAGTTCAACCATTTTGTCACAAATGGAGAAGCTGTAATAACAGTGAAATGCTGATCACACTGTATGGCAATTGCTAAGCAGCTAAATGGAAAACCAAGGCTACCAAGAATCCAGAAAAGAGTGTTAACGGTCTTAAGATCTAAGTATCCAGCTTCGAGCACTTTATGAATGGACTTTAATCTCTTTAACACTATGGTGATTCTAAAAGATTCTTAGTTAACTATAGGTGTCAATTTTAATTGTGCCCGCACTAGGTCTTACTGCCAATTGCTTCTGGTTTATATCTATGAAAGAGAACAACCAGTCCTGTTCTGCCTCAAAGACACGGATTTGTGAATGAAAACTACTCTGAATGAGCATTCCAATACATCAGCAGAAAAGGCGATGCAACTCTCAGGAAGTTGTCCTTACCACAAAGCAAGTGTACGATTATAAAAATTACACTTTTACTCCATAAGGACGGCAGACATTTAACTTAGAGTTTTCTTTCTAGTCTAGTCCAAAATTTTTTTTGGAATCTACATCCCTTATTTCACTTAAGTAAAAAATAATTAGATTTCAAGGTTGTTGATTTGTGGGACAACAGCAGGATATTATGGTTGAGAGCAATTTCTGGAGGCTAACTTTTAGGTTTGAATCCAGGCTCTTTTAGGTGATGGTGGTGACTCTTGGGAAGGATTACGTAAGTCTGTCAAGAATTGCAAGATCTGATTACTAATGAGATTTATGAGCCATTTATCTTTTTCTTCTGGGCTACCACCATTGATTTCTTTTGCCTATTTCCTATTATTTTTTTTCTTGTTGAATCAGTTACTCATGTATTCTGAATTCTAAGCCTTTGTCAGTTCCATTTACTACATGTATCTTCTATTTGTAAGTGACCTTTTCCCCTTTCCTTATGGTGCCTCTTGGTATTTTTAAGTTTATCAGCTTTTCCTTATGGCATCTGCTCATTGCATTTTTTAAAAGAAATCCTTCCCTATCCCAAAGTAATCAAGTTATTTTTTTCCCTCTATTTTTTTTCTAAGGTGTTTGAGTTTATGATTTTGCTTTTCATCCTTATCTTTCACCTCCCTGGAATTTTGTGCATGCTGTGAGGTACTGTTTAATTTCATTTTCTCCCATGTAGACAGTTGTCCCAGAACCATAAATTAGAAAGTATGTTGTTTCCAATAATCTGCAATGCCCATGACACATAAATTTCCACACCTTTTACTTCTTACTCATTCATGTCTTGACTACTCTTGATCCTTTGCTATTCTGAAGAATATCTCTCAGTATGGTTCTTTCTGGTGTTTCTTCAGGAGTAAATTCAGAGTATACATTTTACCAGGAATGCCACAGAAGTGACATGTCCTTCAGAATGCATTCTTCCAGGAGAATGATGTATTTATCCCATTACTGATAACGTATTTGGTCACTTGGTTCAGTTGGTATCTATCAGGTTTCTCATTGTAAATCCATTCTTTTCTCCATAATTAATTCATATTTTGTGAGGAGATACTTTGAGACTATGTCAATCTCCTATTTCTTAATCAGACTTTTACCCACTAATTTTAGAACCAACCACTGGTCTAACTTATCAGAGAAGAGTGATTATTTCTGTTTACTAGAACTGCATCTGCCAGCCTATTAGGCAATCCATCGCTGAAACCTGGACAGGATGGGCCTGGTTATCATGCCACAATGAACTTCTTTCCATGGCCTAAAATAAAAGTTTGTCTATCTTGTTCTCCTTGTTCATTGTGGGTGTTGGGGAGGGAGAAATTTCCTCTACCCCTGGAGGTTCTTCTAGCTGGTCTAAGAATCAAACTGACATGATAAAGATTAACAGGAGAAAAAAAATGAAAGTTTAATTATGTACATATGGGGAAGTCACAGATGTGGTTTCCAAAGACAGTCAGGGAGAATGAGGTATATTTGTCATCCTGAACCAAGTAGCAGTTAGGGGTCTGAGATTTCAAAGGAAAAGGGAAGAAATTCACAGGAATATGGAGAGGGTAAACAAAACACTTGATGGGCCACACAGAAGCAATAGGGCACAGAGGGAAATCTTTAATAGGCTTTGTCACATTCATTCCTGTGTAGCACCCCTAGCTCACATTATAATACAGCCATCTATGGTGATGGCTCTCCTTCCAGCTAAATTTTTTATTTGCTGTTGGGGGGCAGGAGGTCAGTTTCTTTCTGAGTTTTTTAGGCCTTGATGGTTTTCAGCTCACAGTAATTTGCATGTCACAACAGCACATCTTTGGGTGGCCTGCTCTTGGTCCTCAGAGTCACAAATTTCTTTTCTTGTGATAAGGACTATATTAGAAATTATTCATACCATATTAATCTTTAATTTCAGAAGTTCTACTTGCCAGATACAGCTTTCACTCTCAGATTAGTTTACAGATCAAATAATATAGAACAAATAACAGAGGCAAGGTTTCTGCATATAGTTTCCTAAATTTGGAATTAATCTCTGTAACATTGTATTATTTCTGCAGTAGAAATTTGCTATCTGAAAAAAGATTATTTTATTTAAAGATTTTGCCTAACCCAAATATAAGTTCTAAGAGCAGTGAAAGTGCAGAACTTGCTAATTAATTGGAGGTTAGGGAGGAATAAACAGGAATGTACAGACTCTAGCTGGAGAAGCAGCATAGCTGGTGACACCCTTTACCGAGGTTAAGGCAGGAGAGGAAACAGGTGTGTGTGTGCATGTTTTGGAAGAGGAAGATAATAAACAGTTTTAGTTATAGAGTTTAAGATGCATGGAAGACATCTACACAGAGCTAAGTCACTTTAGTATCAGTGACTTACAGAAGACACTATAGCACATGGCAGACAACTAGTGGCAAGGGGACTCTACTTCCTTCCGAGAATACTTAAGAACTACTATTCTAGTGGCCCAGTTTTCAGTGATCTCCTTTGCGATGAATTCAGTCTGATGGATGGAGATGACTGAAATCTTTTGCTTGCACAGATCAGTGCTTCTGTAGACCTAGGGGCAGTTAACTTGAGTAGCCTACAACCACCCCAGGATCTGCAGTGCCCTCCTCAACAGTGCACCTGGAAAGTCTCAGTCCCAGCTGATTTTAGAGGAGAAAAAAAAAATGCTGCCCCCCAGTGTCCATTTGCTGGTCCAGAAAGATGCCACCAAATCTATTTATCCTCTAAAGTCCACTCAGGACAAGTCTGGAAGATTTACCCCTGGACAGACAGGCAGGGTGGGATGAAGGGTGAAGAAAGGAGGTTAATGTTGAGGATACCCAATAGGAAATAAAAATGTAACCTCAAAATCCATGGGAGCTGGAGCTGGAAACCCACCAGGAACCATTGCAAAATCTCGGGTTGGATTTCTCACTTTGAGCTTGTTCTTTGCTTCTCCTGTGACCCCAGCACTAACTTACAGCTCCTATTTCACTGCATCCTTCCAGTTTCTGCTCCTGCAGTTGACTCCCAGGTTCTCAGTACTTTCTAGTTCCAAATGGCCTTCAACTAGCTGTTCACCTCACTTACCATTATTTTTGGTAGCTTCTGATGAAGTGGACACCTGTGTGGGAGCTCCAGGTCTCAGAAAGCAGGGTGGAATTTACCCTTACTGAGCATCTACAGCCATTCACATAATGAGGAGACAACAGCTCCTGGAAGGGAATGATGACTGATGTTAACCCCCTGGTTTCACAGGAGTTAAGCCAGAGGATTCCTGAGATGATGAAGAGCCAGCCAAAGCAACAACTGAGTGCAAGGTTCCCTACATCCTTTCGGGAGCCCAAGGCTCTGCAGGTACGAGGCCTCTTCTCAGGCCTTAAAGCCACTGCCCTCCAAGGGTATCAGCCAGTCTTTGCCTGAGGCTCTCTCCTCTAGTTTTACTTGGTACTTCCATGACAACTTATGTCGAGTTCAGGCACTAATTTTCTGGCTTGGACTACCCCAATCCATGTTTTTGTATGGATTGTGACCAAATTCTGAATCCTGGCATCTAGCTCAACGTCATCCAACAAAACTTGAGTAACCTGAAAGTCTGATTCTGTAGGATTTGTTCACATACATTCCCAACATGGCACATGATCTCCCCAAATTATGTAAATGACATGGGTTAAAATATTTAAACTTAGCCCTACTATTAAGTAGTAAGGAATGAAAAACAAATTAGAAATTTATATATACTTTATACATTTCTAAATAAATAGGAATTCACTTAGGAGTTTACTATGCATATTAGCTGCTTTATATATTCTTTCATTTTGTATTTACAACTTACCTGCCATATGAGGTATCATTATCTCCATTTTACATGGAAAGAAATCAAGACTCAACACAATTAGGTGGCTTCTCAAGGTCCTCAGATAGTAGGTGCAGAGGCGCGGCTTTAACCCAGGTTTTGTCTGACTCCAAATCCCAGTGTTTTCTACTACATAATGTTGCTTCCCTAGAGTGGGTTTAAATAGGCGAGAAGAGTTGATAAATGTTGAATCCTTCAACTTTGTAAAAGTGAATTTGAGTAACATTTTAACTTCATTTTCAGGAGTGGCCCAATAAGGAAAGCACTTGGTTATTAATGCTACAGACATAACAGGGCCCCCAAGGGTAACTTAAAGAATTTAAGTTTAATAATTACCCAACAACACATATACACACCCAGTATTTGAAATGATTTAAAAAATGAAAGCTCAGCTTGAAAAGATGATTAATATTTAACCTTTATCGTTGATTAAAAATGAACTTTCTAAAGTATTAGTAAATCTCATTTTTAGCTCTATTTTGAATTGTTGGTACCAGTGAAGTAACATTTTTCTTCTTTGAATCTTTTCTTGTAAAATTATAGTTTTCTCTTTTTCTAGAACAGCAGGAAGTTCCTTCCAGTTCTTAATAAAGACAAAGGGCGCGTCCATGGACTTGAGTAACTGCAGAGGAGCATTATGGTAAGCAGATGCATTTCCACAGCTGCCAGCTGGCATTACACCTTCTACCACAGGAACTGAGCCGTGGGAGCAGGCCTCGTATATCCTATAACATCCTGTGTTTACTCCCACTGGGCACAATGTGGGATCACTCTGTAGCAAAGCATCTTGATCATTCTTAAGGCTTTCATTTGTTTCCTGAGGCTGCCACCTAGAAAATAAAAAAAAAACTGTAGTTTTCTCTTTACTAAGCATATCTTTTATGTAAGAAAAGATTTTATCTTCTAAGTTAGTTATAGGAAATGGCCAATACGTTATAGAAACAACAGGTAGAAGAGGTGTAACATCTTGTAAATACATTTCTTGAAAATATTTAAGAATTTGAAAAGTTTACAGCTACACATTTTTTACATCTAGAGACCACCATAAAATTTCTCCATGACTGTTAATTCTCTAAGTGCCAGGTCTTCTTTCTCTACCTCAGCCCCCAAATTCCTGCCCTTATGGAGCTCATATTCTAGTTCTAGTGGTAGGAGATGGACAATAAGCAATTCCAGTCGGTAAACTATTTAGGAGTTAAGTGCTGTGAGTAAAAATAAGGCAGAGAAGTAGGAAGGAGTTTCTGAGTGGACAGTGTTGTAACTGTAAATGGGTAATCAGGGAATGTCTCATGCAGGGACTTCTGAGCAAGGAGATGGAGGGAGGGAGGGAGAAAACCATGCACATATCTGGGGGGAGAACAGAGTGTACAACATGCACAGAGGCCAGGGGACAGCGTGTGCCTGGCATGTTCATGGAACAGCAAGGAAGCTAGGGTAGTTGAAGCAGAGTAACTGTGAGGGAGAGATGCAGACAGTGAAGTCATAGCATCCCATCATGCAGGATTTCGATCAGGTGATGGACCTGATCTGCTTTATCAGAATTAATCTGGCTGCTGTGTTGAGAATAGACTGTACAGGGGCAAGACTAGGAGCTGAGGGAACAGTAGCAAGACACTCTCTCCTGACCACTCCTATTTTCTCAGTGAAGTAAGCAGTAAGGTCACAAGGTAAGAGTGGTTGGAAAGAGAGAAGAAAGCAGAAAACAGTCTTCCAGGAGAGGGGAGAGTACAGTGACCAGGGAGGTGTGACTGCTGGGCACCTGCTGTAATAATCTGACACCAGCATTTAGCTGGGATTTATGATCCATTGTTGTCACTGCCCTTTCACGGTCCTTCACTCTCCTCACCTTTACTTTCTTCTTTACTCCACTTAAATTTCATAGTCAATCATGACTGCAAGTACATTCAGCTTCCCAGTGAGATCGATGGGCACCTTTCTCTAAGCTGTGTGGCTGCATGACTGCAGGTATAAAAGAGCAAGTATAAAAGAGCTGGATTTAACCAGTTGGGGTTTGCTAGACTAGGCAACTAAGGAGTCAGATTATTACAGGGAATGAGCTGGAACGTCAGGAAATGGTGTTACAGAGAGCGATGCTGGAACTTGAGGTCATGGAGAAGATGCAGTATGAGTAATGATAAGGTCTAGGCAATGACCAGGATAGTGAATGGCCGAGGTCACATGAAGACCCAGATCACAGCCAGAGGCAAGGGAACTGCCAGACCAGGGCCACGGAAGGACCATGTATGTAGAGTTGGGAATCACCAAGAATTAGGCTGGAGATGTTGGAGAGAGTGGAAGTATATTAGGAACTCAACTCTTCCAAGGACAAAGGGGATAAACGCAAGGGTCAGTAAAAGACTTGAAAGAGGAAGAGTAATGGGTGGTTTTATCTGGTCATGTAAGATTCAAAATGGGAGGTTTTAGGGAGGAAAAAAGGCAAATGGTCTGGAAGCAGCACTGAGAAGCAAGGACACCTACCCCACCTCCATGTGCAAAGGTATGAAAGAGTTATAGGAATAATTCTATCCCCATTACATGAACTTTGCCATTTACACTGCCTCGCTCACTCTGTTCCAGGCACACTGTGCAGGGTTCCTCAAGCGTGATGGGCACACTCCTGCTTTAGGTCCTTTACGTTTGCTCTGCCCTCTGCCTGGATGACTCTATATTCAAACACACACAAGGCTCACCCCTGCACTTATTTCAGGCTGGTGCCCAAATATGACCTTCATACTAGAGCTTTCCTTCACCAATCCACCACAGCAAATGCACAACTTCCAGTACCTTCCTCTCTCTATATCCCTCCTCTGCTCCATACTGTTTTACATGGCATTAACCATCTTCTGATACACAATATATGTTACTGCTTTGTCCCCTCCAGCAAACATTTAAGTTTTAAGAGGGCATGGACTTCTGACTGTTTTGTTCACTGCTGTATCCCTCATGGCTAAAATAATTTCTGGCATATAGCAGTTGTTTGGTAAGTATTTGTCAATTGAATAGATACTATAAGATTACACTAACAATAGAGTTGTGAGTTGTGCTTTCCAAAAGAGTTTCTGCTACAATTAATATAGTTTTAGATCTAGAAGGACATTTTTTAGGCATTACTTCTCTGATGATTGCTTTATATACATGAAACTCTGTTTATTTAAGAACAAAATAAATGATTCCAAACTTTCTTCTTTCATTCGTGAGCACTTGCTTCACGATTATTTTGTTAAAGATGGAATAAACTTAACCCTATTAAGTCCATCCCTCCCCCCACCCATCCAACCATCTACTCCCCATTTTTCCAAGGCCTACTTGTGCAAGGTCTTATGCTATATCTGGGCAAAGAATATAATTAGTGGCCCCTGTCCTCTGGGGCATCAGGTTCCTGAAGGTGTGAGGAATACTTTGTGCCAGTCTTGGAATACTCAACTGGTCTGCTGACCATCTCAGGGAGGAACCTAAGACCCTACTGGCATTTAAAACGTCCTGTTTATCAAGTCTGAATAACGAACATTACTGAGGAAGACTGAGCACCTGATATTTGCATTTGATAGTTGCTATTGTTTCTCTTCAAGATGGACTACAGCTATAGGAGATTCTTCCTATTTAAAGTTTATACAATCCAGTTTCTTTAATTACCAGTATATCTTCGGAGGAAAGACAGGTAGTAATGGTGTTAACAATGTCTCTTTGGAAACCTGTACTTCCTCACAAGCGACTCTCAGACTGCAGAACAAAATGGATGGATCAAGTAAACACAGAACTTACTGTTCTCTTGCTGAAACCCAACAAAGCTTATCATTCCCATCTTGTTTCAAAATGTTCATTAGTGCTTGTCTGGAGGAATTTTCATAAACGGTTCCTAAGAAATTGCATAAGTAAGGCCTTTCATTATGCAACATTGACCAACTTGCTTCCACCACGGGAAAATTCCTGTATCTATAAAAATAGGTACATATGAGTTAACAATATACACAATAGGATTGGCAAATTCCCATAACCCAACATCTGAGGAGCATGACCATATGGAGAGATTTAAAATATGATTTCTAAACCCCAAATTGTAATTTTCCATGTTTAATTTGGAAAAGTCCCTGACTCTACAGACTTAAAAAAGAATCTCAGATTGATATCTTTACAAAATTGCTACAGAGATTATGCACCCAAAGTGCTTTGTTTCTTACATTCTTCAACTTCTATTACATGCTGGTAGGTATAAGGCACACTGAATTCAACCTTCAAAGTATAAATAGCCTTCTCTTTTCATAATGTTCATAATTTAATGAATGTTTTAGTTAGGTGATGCAAAGATTACAGAATACATATTGCAATGAAAAAGAGCTCTAATTCCAAAGGCTTTTCAAGCAGATTTTTAAATAGAGCCTGTATGCCACACAGGAGAGGCTGGCTGCAATTGGCCCATTCTAATGGGCATTTGGAAATAACGGAGATCACACTGTGTGCCTGAGATAAAAACTTCACATGGGAGGAAAGCTTTATATAACAGTCTCTCTCAGTCTTGGCGTTATTGCCATTTTGGGCCAGACATTTCTTGTTGCGGAGGCTGTCCTCTACACTGGAGGGTATTCAGCAACAGCCCTGGCCCTTACCTACCAGATGCCAGTATTATGTCCTCCTCCCATCTTTAACAACCAAAAATACCCCTAGACATTGCCAAATGTCTCCCAGGGGCGCAGTATTGCCTCTGGTTGAGAACCAATGATCTACAAGAAAGATACTGGCTTAGTCGAACAGTACCAGAATTACAAGCAGTTTCCATTCAATCAGTCTGAACAGGTTATATACTGCTACTGGAAAAAGAATTTATTTTGTTTCAAAACATTTTACAGTATCAGCTCTACTCAAGGAAGAGATTCCTCAGAGTGTCTTAAGTCTGGCTATACTCAATATAAAACCTTTTGTTTGGCCCTATCCTCAACCTACTTGAATATTATAGTGGCAGGCCAGGGAATATGTCTTATTAAAGTGCTCCTGTGGAAGTATTTGTGTAGCCAACTTAGCAGCAGTCTAAGATCATATCTGGTAACCAATGATAGAATAATGAATAATAAATTCTGCATTCAAAAAGCATTTAGTGAGGTTTCTCACAATTCATCCATTTAACACCTATTTATTGAGTACCTACTCAGTGCAGACACTGTTTTAGGCTTTGCAGATAAAGCTGTGAACAAAAGAAACACAAATCCCTGTCCTCTGGCAACTCATTAAAAAACCCTCTATTAATAGGAAGATAAAAAATAAGCATTCCACTTTGTAGACTTTATAGACATATTGAGAAGCCTTTGCCATTATTTAATTAACCTCTTATTATAGAAGAGATTTGTGCAAATTCAACCAGTCTTAGTGGCAGATGTGAGCGTATTATAATCCTATCAAATCCAAGGGTACTGTGTGCTCCTGATTTAATATGCCTTTAAAGTATGGTTCTTCTGTTTTTACTATAAATTACAGAGATTAAATTTAAAGAAGGTCTATCTGCCTGGCACACACTGTTACACATCGTTTCGGGGTACTCCTGATAAACTTGAAAATTCATCCTATGCCTTGGAGTTCTAAAACACAAAAACATAACTCATCTGCTCTTGTCATAAAAGGCTAAAAAACACTACTTTATTACTGTTACTGAAGCATGAGACTAAACCATATTTTTGCCCTCAGAAAAGATTGTACCTAGCCTCCCAGATGATCCCAGAAGAATTACATTTATTACACATTAAAAACACAACCTTCCTGATTTAGACATTTAGGTAATGTGTAATAATATTTTGCACTTACGTTGCTAGTCCTAAAGGCCACTGAAAAACATCCACATCATTAATCCAAGGGCTGTCATACATTATGAAGAGCAGCTCCACCAAGCCTCCATTTCTTTTGAGGAATCAGTTTATCCATTCATTATTACAATGTTCATTTCCAAGCAAAACAACAGTAAGATGCTGAAGTTTTTGTTTGCACTAAATTTTGTGCATAAAGTAACCACTGGGTGGCATACAAGATCTTAGTTTTTTTTCTTCCATTTAAAACAAGTACCACATTGTTCACATCAACGGAGAGAAGTACCCTGGGACTACAGCAGGACCAGTGACGAAACTGTAAAAAAAAACCCCAACAAAACAAAAACGAAAGTGTTTGTTACCAGAGAAATTTTAAATTATTTTATATAAAATCTACAATAAGATTTACTCTATATTCTTCCTGGAAACAATTTCTGTAATACAAGTTTTTTTGAACAATTTTGGATTATGGGGCATGGCTGTAGATTAATGGGAAATTTTGGTTGTAGGCAGATCAACCTGTATATGATAATCAGAACTGTGGTACGTTACTTTTTTTTTTTTTTTTCAAAACAAGTGCTGGCTAGAATTTGAGTTGTTAAGCAAAGAAACACAGTTGAATAGTGTGCAAATCTGTGTAGTACCTACTGGAGAGGTTAAGGTCAGTAGTTTCTACCCCTTTTATGGTGTGAGCTATTATGCTCTTTGAATAAGTGTCTGAATCCATGGATGAGAAAGGGTTGATGAATTGAGAAATGGAGAATGGCATTATAAATATTCATGAAGTTTAAGTCTCAAAACTATGTTAAAGAAGCCACACACAATAGAATGAAACTGGATTATTAACTCTATACATAAAAGTAAACTTGAAATGGATTAAAGACCTAAATATAAAAGATGAAATCATGAAACTCTTAGATGAAAACACAGGCAAAAAATCTTTTGAACTTAAGCAAGAGCAACTTTTTTCTGGATATGTCTCCCCAGGCAAGAGAAACAAAAATAAAAGTAAACAAGTGGACTATATCAAACTGAAAAGCAAAGAACACCATCAGCAGAACAAAAAGGCAACCTACAGTATGGGAGAATATATTCATAAATGACTTATTGATAAGGGGTTAACATCCAAAATATATAAAGAACTCATATGCCTCAACACCCAAAACACAAATAACCCAATCAAAGAATGGTTGGAGGACCTGAACAGACACTTCTCCAAAGAAGAAATACAAATGGCCAACAGGCACATGAAAAGATGCTCCACATCACTAATTATCAGGGAAATGCAAATAAAAACCAAAATGAGATATCACCTCACACCAATTAGGATGGCCACTATCCAAAAGACAAGAAATAACAAATGCCAGTGAGGATGCGGAGAAATGGGGACCCTCCTACACTTTTGGTGGGAATGTAAATTGGTGCAACCATTGTGGAATGCAATATGGAGATTCCTTAAAAAAGTAAAAATAGAAATACTACTTGACCCAGTAATTCCACTCCTAGGAATTTACCTGAAGAAAACAAGGCCCCTGATTCAAAAAGACATATGCACCCCTATGTTTATGCTGCACTATTTGCAATAGCAAAGATATGGAAGCAACCTAAGTGTCCATCAGTAGATGAATGGATAAAAAAGATGTGGTACATATATACAATGGAATGTTATTCAGCCATAAGAAGAAAACAAATCCTACCATTTGCAACAACATCGATGGAACTAGAGGGTATTAGGCAGAGTGAAATAAACCAGGCGGAAAAAGACAAGTACTGTATGATTTCACTAATTTGTGGAGTATAAAAACAAAGCAAAAGAGAAGGAACAAAATAGCATTAGACTCATAAGACACTAGGAAGGGATCAGTGGTTAGAAGGGAAGGGGTAGGGGTACAATAATTCACAATTACAATATAAGTTGGTCATAGGGATGGTACTATAGCACAGAGAATACAGATCATGATTCTGTATCATCTTACTCCATTGATAGATAGTAATGCACTAGAGGGGGTGAGGATTTAATAACATGGGTAACTGTTGAACCACAGTTGTATGTGCTGTGTATTTGAAACCAACATAAGACTGTATATCAATGATACTTCAATTAAAAAACGATAATATGCACCCTATGTTTATTGCCACATTATATACAATAGCCAAGATATGGAAGTAACCAAAGTGTCAACAGACGAATGGATAAAGATGTACATATACACAACAGAATATTATTCAGCCATAAAAAGAAAGAAATCCTGCCATTTGTGAAAACACAGATGGACCTTGGAGGATATTATGCTCAGTGAAACAACTCATGCAGAGAATGACAGATACCATATGATTTCACTGATTTTCAGAATATAAAAACAAAGCCAAATAGAATGAACAAAATAGCAGTAGATTCACAGACACTGAGAGGTGACTCGGGTGTGTAGGTGGAGCATGTGAGGGAGATAAAGGGGCACAAAAATTGCAATCATAGTATAAGTTGGTCACAGGAATGGCGGTACAGCATAGAGAATATAGCCAATGATTCTGTAACATCTTATGTTGACAGATAGTAATTGCACTAGTTGGGGTGAGGATTTAATAATATGTGTAACTGTTGAACCACTGTGTTGTTTATTTGAAACCAATATAATATTGTACATCAACTATACTTCAATAAAAATATACACTTAAAATGTTTAAAAAGCAAGCTGCAAAACACTAAAAATATAACTATGTAATTTGAAACTGTAAACAGAAAGAATATGCTTCTCTCATTTTTTAAATTCACAAGCAGTTTGAGCAGGGACAAAGAGTAGTTTAATAAAGCAAGGCATACACTCAAGGATGGAGTGTGGGCATGCAGCAGTGTAAACACAAAATTTGATACACACCTAATTCATTACAGCTGTTGCCTGAGGAGGAAGGAAGAGGAAAGGGACTGGATAACAGTATAAAGAAAGCTTCACATTTGTTGGAAATATTTAATTACTTTAAGAGGGAACAAATCTTGGAAGCAAATAGGACAGAGAGCTAGAATTCATTAGTTCTACGTGATAGGTAAATGGGAAACTTTTATTACTCTCTCTTTACTGTAGTAAAAAACATTGTCATAAAAGGAACAGACATGTTTCACAACTCACATATTATATGCTGCTTAGAATAACCAATACGACTGAAGTTTAATATGTACTAAATATTTTTTTATGAAGCTATCATTGAAGGTTTATTATCAAGTCCCCACCCCCAGTGCAGTTACTGTCCATCAGTGTAGTAAGATGCTGTAGTCACTACTTGTCTTCCCTGTGACCTCCCCACACACGTGTGCCAATCATGTCCCTCAATCTGCTTCTCCCTCCCTCCCAACCTGCTCTCCCCCACCCCTCCCCTTTGTAGTCCATTCTTGGGAGTCTGTGAGTCTGCTGCTGTTTTGTTCCTTCAGTTTTTTTTTTTTATACTGCACAGATAAGTGAAATCATTTAGTAGTTGTCTTTCTTGGCATGGCTTATTTCACTAAGCAAAATACCCTCTAGCTCCATCCATGTTGTTCCAAATGGTAGGATTTTAAAAAAATTCATTTTGTTATCATTAATCTACAATTACATGAAGAACATTATGTTTACTAGACTCCCCCCTTCACCAAGTCCTCCCCACAAACTCCATTACAGTCACTGTCCATCAGTGTAGTAAGATGCTATAAAATCACTACTTGTCTTCTCTGTGTTGCACATCCCTCCCTATGCCCCCCACCCCACATTATACATGCTAATCGTAAGGCCCCCTTTCTTTTTTTTTTGAGGGCATCTCTCATATTTATTGATCAAATGGTTAACAACAATAAAATTCTGTATAGGGGACTCAATGCACAATCATTAATCAACCCCAAGCCTAATCCTCAATAGTCTCCAATCTTCTGAAGCATAATGAACAAGTTCTTACATGGTGAACAAATTCTTACATAGTGAATAAGTTCTTACATGGTGAACAGTGCAAGGGCAGTCATCACATAAACTTTTGGTTTTGATCACGCATTATGAACTATAAACAATCAGGTCAATTACGATTATTCATTTGATTTTTATACTTGATTTATATGTGAATCCCACATTTCTCCATTATTATTATTATTATTATTTTTAATAAAGTGCTGAAGTGATATGTAGATGCAAGATAAAGGTAGAAAACATAGTTTAGTGCTGTAAAAGGGCAAATGTAGATGATCAGGTGTGTGCCTATAGACTAAGTATTAATCCAAGCTAGACAAGGGCAACAAAACATCCATGGATGCAGAAGATTTCTCTCAAAACAGGGGGAGTGAGGTTCTAAGCCTCACCTCTGTTGATTCCCAATTTCTCACCTGATGGCCCCCCTGTGACTGTGCCTGTCTTAGGTTGTTCCTCCCTTGAGGAATCTTACCCTTCTCTGGCTAACCAGTCATCTTCCAGGGCCATACAGGGAAATGTAAAGTTGGTAAGTGAGAGAGAAGCAATATTGTTTGAAAAGGTTAGCTTTTTACTTTTTTGCAGATTTATGTCCTGTGGCTTCTATGCCCTGCATTTGTCTTGAGGTATCTTTACCACTTGGAAGAATTATGATACTCGGTAATTTCGATATGAGGCATGAATTCTATTTAAGGGTTGTAATTAGGAAGGAAGAAGAAAAGATATACAAGTAGCAGATGGAAGAAAACATGGGAAGATTGATTATTTCTTTGACATATCTTCTTGTAGAGTAACATAAGCATGTATAGGTTTTAAACTACTAATTAAATTGCGTGCATGCATTAACATAATAGGAATACAGCTACATAACCAAAGCAGACTTACAATTACCAGCCATATCCAGTGAAATCAAAAAAACCAGTTAGGCACCCTAGGTATTTGTGAAAACTTCTCAATGATATGATGGATATTGTCTAACTGAATTTGAATATTTTGAGAAAAATCAGACAAATTAAAACAACACATTCCTGGGAACTGTTCACATCCTATATGTTCTTTTAACAGTAGATAGTCTATAGTCGCAAGATTTTGGAGTGCTGCAACTTGCACTTCTCCTTATACCACTGTGAAGAACTTATTGGAGATCACCACACAGGAACTGCTTTTTTTTAAGAGAAAGGAATATTATCAGAAAAATGTACTTCCACAGCTGATCATCTGACACCCTTTAAATGATCAAAATTAAGGATATTTAAAGCATGCATTAATTGGTGATTTGCAGTTAGTTTTATCCTATCAGCGAGTAATCCCCCTTTTCTTTTTTTTTTTTATCATTTATCTACAATTACATGAAGAACAGTATGTTTACTAGCCTCTCCCCTATACCAGGTCCCCCCTACAAACCCCCTTACAGTCGCTGTCCATCAGCATAGCGAAATGTTGTATAATCACTACTAGTCTTCTCTGTGTTGTACAGCCCTCCCCTTTCTCCCACCCCCCCATTATGCATGCTAATCATAATACCCCCCTTCTTCTTTCCCCCCTTATCCCTCCCTACCCACCCATCCTCCCCAGTCCCTTTCCCTTTGGTACCTGTTAGTCCATTCTTGGGTTCTGTGATTCTGCTGCTGTTTTGTTCCTTCAGTTTTTCTTTGTTCTTATACTCCACAGATGAGTGAAATCATTTGGTATTTGTCTTTCTCCACCTGGCTTGTTTCACTGAGCATAATACCCTCTAGCTCCATCAACCATGTTGTTGGAAATGGTAGAATTTGTTTACTTATTATGGCTGAATAATATTCCATTGTGTATATGTACCACATCTTTTTTATCTATTCATCTACCGATAGGTTGCTTCCATATCTTGGCTATTGTAAATAGTGCTGTGATAAACATAGGGGTGCATATGTCTTTTTTAATCTGGGATCTTGTTTTCTTTGGGTAAATTTCTAAGAGTGCAATTCCTGGGTCAAATGCTATTTCTACTTTTAGTTTTTTGAGGAACCTCCATATTGCTTTCCACAATGGTTGCACCAATTTACATTCCCACCAACAGTGTGGGAGGGTTCCCCTTTCTCTGCATCCTTGCCAGCATTTGTTGTTCCTTGTCTTTTGGATGTTGGCCATCCTAACTGGTGGGAGGTGATATCTCATGGTGGTTTTAATTTGCATTTCCCTGATAATTAGCGATGTGGAGCATCTTTTAATGTGCCTGTTGGACACCTGAATTTCTTCTTTGGAACAGTGTCTGTTGAGATCCCCCACTCATTTTTCAATTGGGTTATTTGCTTTTTCAGGTGTTGAGGCATGCAAGTTCTTTATATATTTTAGATGTTAGCCCCTTACTGGACATGTCATTTATGAATATATTTTCCCATACTGTAGGATGCCTTTTTGTTCTACTGATGGTGTTCTTTGCTGTACAGAAGCTTTTTAGCATGATGTAGTCCCATTTGCTCATTTTTGATTTTTTTCCCCTTGCCTGAGGAGATGTGTTCAGGAAAAAGTTGCCCATGTTTATATTCAAGAGATTTTTGCCTATGTTTTCTTCTAAGAGTTTTATGGTTTAATGATTTACATTCAGGTCTTAGATCCATTTCGAGTTTACTTTTGTGTATGGAGTTAGACAGTAATCCAGTTTCATTTTCTTACATGTAGCTGTCCAGTTTTGCCAACACCAGTTGTTGAAGAGGCTGTCATTTCCCCATTGTACATCCATGGCTCCTTTATCATATATTAATTGGCCATGTATGTGTGGGTTTATACCTGGGCTTTCTATTCTGTTCCACTGACCTATGGGTCTGTTCTTGTGCCCATGTACTGTACTAAATACTTTAAAAAATACTATTTAATCTTTCTTAAAATCAGTCACAATGGTTCTGGATTCTTTACAACCTGTTCAACCATTTCTTTGTAATGTGTTATAATCTTTTTTTTTTTTTTTTTAATGTTTACTAATGTTTATTATTATTGTCCTCATGACTGGTTAATAACTACCTTGGTTATCTGACAGAAAAATGTCCTTAAATGGAACAACAGAATTAGGGAAGAAATAAAATTGGCAAACTGTTTCCATCTCTATTACTAAATATTTTAAGAAGAAGATCTAATTATTTTCTTTAGTATATTGACAAAGATTTCTTAATATTGTAATATTTATCTAGCAAGGTGCATATAAAAAAATAGATTGTTGGTAAATGAAATCAATATTATTGGCCAGAAATCTCTTGGCCATAGGTAATTAAGCCTTAAAAGAATTTGCACTTTTTTTTTTTTTTTTTTGGAAACAAGTCCATTTATTTTTTTATTTTTTATTTTTATTTTTTTGAGAGGGCATCTCTCATATTTATTGATCAAATGGTTGTTAACAACAATAAAATTCAGTATAGGGGGGTCAATGCTCAATGTACAATCATTAATCCATCTCAAGCCTAATTCTCGTCAGTCTCCAATCTTCTGAAGCATAACGAACAAGTTCTTACATGGTGAACGAATTCTTACAGAGTGAATAAATTCTTACATGGTGAACAGTACAAGGGCAGTCATCACAGAAACTTTCGGTTTTGATCATGCAATATGACCTATAAACCATCAGGTCAAATATGAATATTCATTTGATTTTTGTACTTGATTTATATGTTGATCCCACATTTCTCCTATTATTATTATTATTTTTATTTTTAATAAAATGCTGAAGTGGTAGGTAGATGCAAGATAAAGGTAGAAAACATAGTTTAGTGCTGTAAGAAGGCAAATATAGATGATCAGATGATCAGGTGTGTGCCTATGGACTAAGTATTAATCCAGGCTAGACAAGGGCATCAAGACATCCACGGATGCAGAAGATTTCTCTCAAAGCAGGGGGGGTGAGGTTCTGAGCCTCACCTCTGTTGATCCCCAAATTCTCACCTGATGGCCCCCCTGCGACTGTGCCTGTCTTAGGTTGTTCCTCCCTTGAGGAATCTTACCCGTCTCTGGCTAACCAGTCATCTTCCGGGGCCATACAGGGAAATGTAAAGTTGGTAAGTGAGAGAGAAGCCATATTGTTTGCAAAGGTTAGCTTTTTACTTCTTTGCAGATTTATGCCCTGTGGCTTCTATGCCCAGCACTTGTCTCGAGGTATCTTTACCACCTGGAGGAATTATGATACTCGGTAAATTCGATATGAGGCAGGAATTCTATTTAAGGTTTGTAATTAGGAAGGAAGAAGAAAAGCTATAGATGTAGCATATGAAGGAAACTTGGGAGGATTGATTATTTCTTTGACATATCTTCTTGTATAGTACCTTAAGTATGTATAGGTTTTAAACTACTAACTAATTTGCACACACATATTAACATAATAGGAATACGGTGACATAAACAAAGCAAATCTATAATTACCAGCCATCTCCAGTGAAGCCAAGAAAACCATTTAGGCACCCTAGGCATTTGTGAAAATTTATCTATGATATGATGGATATTGTCCAACTGTACTTGAACCATCAGACAAATTAAAGCAGCCCATTTCTGGGATCTGTTCACATCCCATATGTTCTTTTAAACATAGATAGTCTATAGTCATGAGATTTTGGGGTGCTACAACTTGCACCCCTCCCAACTCCTGGTTGAGTTCCAACAGTACAGATCCAGTCAAAATCGTTGTCTCACTGTATGCACATGCCAGCCTAGACATCTCCCTCCTCCTTCTTATGGCAAGTCCAGGAGACGGTGGGCTGGATGCAGCCACACCCGCAGCATCATCCGGATCCCTGTGGAGGCTTTTTGATGATCATCCCCCGGCACGAGTCCTCCAGAGAGTGCTGATGCCGGAAGCTCCTCCTCATATCGTATCTTAGTTCATTTTCTGGGTATCCAAGCTAGGCCTTGATCTTCTGCGTAGAAACAAACAGACCCTTTGCCCACACTTTGACATGCCCTCTATACCACTGTGCAGAACTCATTGGAGGTCAGCACACAGTAACTGCTTTTTTTTTTTTTTTTTAATTAAGAGAAAGGAATATTATCAGAAAAGAGTACCTCCATAGCTGATCATCTGACACCCTTTAAGTGATCAACATTAAGGATATTTAAAGCATGCGTTGATCTTTGATTTACCAATAGTTTTATCCTGTTAAGGAGTAATCCCCCTTTTCTTTCTTTCTTTCTTTTTTTTTTTTAAATTTTTAATCTACACTTACCTGAAGAATACTATGTTTACTATGCTCTCCCCTATATCAGGTCCCCCCTAACAAACACATTACGGTTACTGTCCATCAGCTTAGCAAAATGTTGTAGAGTCACTACTTGTCCTCTCTGTGTTGTGCAGCCCACCCTCCCCTTTCTCCCTCCCCCCCATGCATGCTAATCTTAATACCCCCCTTCTTCTTCCCCCCCCTTATCCCTCCCTGCCCACCTATCCTCCCCAGTTCCTTTCCCTTTGGTACCTGTTAGTCCATTTTTGGGTTCTGTAATTCTGCTGCTGTTTTGTTCCTTCAGTTTTTCCTTTGTTCCTATACTCCTCAGATGAGTGAAATCATTTGGTATTTCTCTTTCTCCGCTTGGCTTATTTCACTGAGCATAATACTCTCCAGCTCCATCCATGTTGCTGCAAATGGTTGGATTTTTCCACTTCTTATGGCTGAGTAGTATTCCATTGTGTATATGTACCACATCTTCTTTATCCATTCATCTACAGATGGACATTTAGGTTGCTTCCAATTCTTGGCTATTGTAAATAGTGCTGCGATAAACATAGGAGTGCATCTGTCTTTCTCAAACTTGATTGCTGCGTTCTTAGGGTAAATTCCTAGGAGTGGAATTCCTGGGTCAAATGGTAGGTCTGTTTTGAGCATTTTGATGCACCTCCATACTGCTTTCCACAATGGTTGAACTAATTTACATTCCCACCAGCAGTGTAGGAGGGTTCCCCTTTCTCCACAGCCTCGCCAACATTTGTTGTTGTTTGTCTTTTGGATGGCAGCTATCCTTACTGGTGTGAGGTGATACCTCATTGTAGTTTTAATTTGCATTTCTCTGATAATTAGCGATGTGGAGCATCTTTTCATGTGTCTCTTGGCCATCTGTATTTCTTTTTTGGAGAACTGTCTGTTCAGTTCCTCTGCCCATTTTTTAATTGGGTTATTTGTTTTTTGTTTGTTGAGGCGTGTGAGCTCTTTATATATTCTGGACGTCAAGCCTTTATCAGATCTGTCATTTTCAAATATATTCTCCCATACTGTAGGGTTCCTTTTTGTTCTATTGATGGTGTCTTTCGCTGTACAGAAGCTTTTCAGCTTAATGTAGTCCCACTTGCTCATTTTTGCTGTTGTTTTCCTTGCCCGGAGAGATATGTTCAAGAAGAGATCACTCATGTTTATATCTAAGAGGTTTTTGCCTATGTTTTTTTCCAAGAGTTTAATGGCTTCGTGACTTACATTCAGGTCTTTGATCCATTTTGAGTTTACCTTTGTATATGGGGTTAGACAATGGTCCAGTTTCATTCTCCTACATGTAGCTGTCCAGTTTTGCCAGCACCATCTGTTGAAGAGACTGTCATTTTGCCATTGTATGTCCATGGCTCCTTTATCAAATATTAATTGACCATATATGTTTGGGTTAATTTCTGGGGTCTCTAATCTGTTCCACTGGTCTGTGGCTCTGTTCTTGTGCCAGTACCAAATTGTCTTGATTACTATGGCTTTGTAGTAGAGCTTGAAGTTGGGGAGTGAGATCCCCCCTACTTTATTCTTCTTTTTCAGGATTGCTTTGGCTATTCGGGGTCTTTGGTGTTTCCATATGAATTTTTGAATTATTTGTTCCAATTCATTGAAGAATGTTGCTGGTAATTTGAGAGGGATTGCATCAAATCTGTAGATTGCTTTGGGAAGGGTGGCCATTTTGATGATATTAATTCTTCCTAGCCATGAGCATGGGATGAGTTTCCATTTATTAGTGTCCCCTTTAATTTCTCTTAAGAGTGACTTGTAGTTTTCAGAGTATAAGTCTTTCACTTCCTTGGTTAGGTTTATTCCTAGGTATTTTATTCTTTTTGATGCAATGGTGAATGGAATTGTTTTCCTGATTTCTCTTTCTATTGATTCGTTGTTAGTGTATATGAAAGCTACAGATTTCTGTGTGTTGATTTTGTATCCTGCAACTTTGCTGTATTCTGATATCAGTTCTAGTAGTTTTGGAGTGGAGTCTTTAGGGTTTTTTATGTACAGTATCATATCATCTGCAAATAGTGACAGTTTAACTTCTTCTTTACCAATCTGGATTCCTTGTATTTCTTTGTTTTGTCTGATTGCCGTGGCTAGGACCTCCAGTACTATGTTAAATAACAGTGGGGAGAGTGGGCATCCCTGTCTGGTTCCCGATCTCAGTGGAAATGCTTTCAGCTTCTTGCTGTTCAGTATAATGCTGGCTGTGGGTTTATCATATATGGCCTTTATTATGTTGAGGTACTTGCCCTCTATTCCCATTTTGCTGAGAGTTTTTATCATGAATGGATGTTGAATTTTGTCAAATGCTTTTTCAGCATCTATGGAGATGATCATGTGGTTTTTGTCTTTCTTTTTGTTGATGTGGTGGATGATGTTGATGGATTTTCGAATGTTGTACCATCCTTGCATCCCTGGGATGAACCCCACTTGGTCATGGTGTATGATCCTTTTGATATACTGTTGAATTCTGTTTGCTAATATTTTATTGAGTATTTTTGCATATACATTCATCAGGGATATTGGTCTGTAATTTTCTTTTTTTGGTGGGGTCTTTTCCTGGTTTTGGTATTAGGGTGATGTTGGCTTCATAGAATGAGTTTGGGAGTATTCCCTCTTCTTCTATTTTGTGGAACACTTTAAGGAGAATGGGTATTATGTCTTCTCTGTGTGTCTGATAAAATTCCGAGGTAAATCCGTCCGGCCCCGGGGTTTTGTTCTTGGGTAGTTTTTTGATTACTGTTTCAATTTCTTTGCTTGTAATTGGTTTGTTTAACTTTTGTGTTTCTTCCTTGTTCAGTCTTGGGAGGTTGTATTTTTCTAGGAAGTTGTCCATTTCTTCTAGGTTTTCCAGCTTGTTGGCATATAGGTTTTCATAGTAGTCTTTAATAATTCTTTGTATTTCTGTGGAGTCTGTCGTGATTTTTCCATTCTCATTTCTGATTATGTTGATTTGTGTTGACTCTCTTTTTCTCTTAATAAGTTGGGCTAGAGGCTTATCTATTTTGTTTATTTTCTCAAAGAACCAGCTCTTGGTTTCGTTGATTTTTGCTATTGTTTTATTCTTCTCAATTTTGTTTATTTCTTCTCTGATCTTTATTATGTCCCTCCTTCTGCTGACTTTAGGCCTCATTTGTTCTTCTTTTTCCAGTTTTAATAGTTGTGATGTTAGACTATTCATTTGGGATTGTTCTTCCTTCTTCAAGTGTGCCTGGATTGCTATATACTTTCCTCTTAAGACTGCTTTCGCTGCATCCCACAGAAGTTGGGGCTTAGTGTTGTTGTTGTCATTTGTTTCTATATATTCCTTGATCTCTATTTTGATTTGTTCATTGATCCATTGATTATTTAGTAGCATGTTGTTAAGCCTCCATGTGTTTGTGAGCCTTTTTGTTTTCTTTGTAGAATTTATTTCTACTTTCATACCTTTGTGGTCTGAAAAATTGGTTGGTAGAATTTCAATATTGTGGAATTTACTGAGGCTCTTTTTGTGAGCTAGTATGTGGTCTATTCTGGAGAATGTTCCATGTGCACTTGAGAAGAATGTATATCCTGTTGCTTTTGGATGTAGAGTTCTATAGATGTCTATTAGGTCCATCTGTTCTAGTGTGTTGTTCAGTGCCTGTGTGTCTTTACTTATTTTCTGCCCAGTGGATCTATCCTTTGGGGTGAGTGGTGTGTTGAAGTCTCCTACAATGAATGCATTGCAGTCTATTTCCCTCTTTAGTTCTGTTAGTATTTGCTTCACATATGCTAGTGCTCCTGTATTGGGTGCATATATATTTAGAATGGTTATATCCTCTTGTTGGACTGAGCCCTTTATCATTATGTAGTGGCCTTCTTTATCTCTTGTTACTTTCTTTGTTTTGAAGTCTATTTTGTCTGATATTAGTACTGCAACCCCTGCTTTCTTCTCACTGTTGTTTGCCTGAAATATGTTTTTCCATCCCTTGACTTTTAGTCTATGCTTATCTTTGGGTTTAAGGTGGGTTTCTTGTAAGCAGCATATAGATGGGTCTTGCTTTTTTATCCATTCTATTACTCTATGTCTTTTGATTGGTGCATTAAGTCCATTTACATTTAGGGTGACTATTGAAAGATATGTACTTATTGCCATTGCAGGCTTTAGATTCGTGGTTACCAAAGGTTCAAGGTTAGCTTCTTTAGTATCTTACTGCCTAACTTAGCTCGCTTATTGAGCTGTTATATACACTGTCTGGAGATTCTTTTCTTCTCTCCCTTCTTATTCCTCCTCCTCCATTCTTCATATGTTGTGTGTTTTGTTCTGTGCTCTTTTTAGGGGTGCTCCCATCTAGAGCAGTCCCTGTAGGATGCCCTGTAGAGGTGGTTTGTGAGAAGCAAATTCCCTCAGCTTTTGCTTGTCTGGGAATTGTTTGATCCCACCATCATATTTAAATGATAGTCGTGCTGGATACAGTATCCTTGGTTCAAGGCCCTTCTGTTTCATTGCATTAAGTATATCATGCCATTCTCTTCTGGCCTGTAGGGTTTCTGTTGAGAAGTCTGATGTTAGCCTGATTGGTTTTCCTTTATAGGTGACCTTTTTCTCTCTAGCTGCCTTTAAAACTCTTTCCTTGTCCTTGATCCTTGCCATTTTAATTATTATGTGTCTTGGTGTTGTCCTCCTTGGATCCTTTCTGTTGGGGGTTCTGTATAATTCCATGGTCTGTTCGATTATTTCCTCCGCCAGTTTGGGGAAGTTTTCAGCAATTATTTCTTAAAAGACACTTTCTATCCCTTTTCCTCTTTCTTCCTCTTCTGGTATCCCTATAATACGAATGTTTTTCCTTTTGTATTGGTCACATATTTCTCTTAGTGTTGTTTCATTCCTGGAGATCCTTTTATCTCTCTCTATGTCAGCTTCTATACGTTCCTGTTCTCTGGCTTCTATTCCTTCAATGGCCTCTTGCATCTTATCCATTCTGCTTATAAATCCTTCCAGGGATTGTTTCACTTCTGTGATCTCTTTCCTGACATCTGTGATCTCCTTCCGGACTTCATCCCATTGCTCTTGCATTTTTTTTTGCATCTCTGTCAGCATGTTCATGATTTTTATTTTGAATTCTTTTTCAGGAGGACTAGTTAGGTCTGTCTCCTTCTCAGGTGTTGTCTCTGTGATCTTTGTCTGCCTGTAGTTTTGCCTTTTCATGGTGATAGAGATAGTTTGCAGAGCTGGTACAAGTGACCGCTGGAAGAGCTTCCCTTCTTGTTGGTCTGTGGCCTTTTCCTGGGAGAATAGCGACCTCTAGTGGCTTGTGCTGGGCAGCTGTGCACAGACAGGGCTTCTGCTTCCTGCCCAGTTGCTTTGGGGTTTATCTCCGCTGTTGCTGTGGGCTTGGCCTGGCTGGGGCTGTTCCTCCAAAATAGTGGAGCCCCGTTGGAGGGGAAGCGGCCAGGAGGCTATTTATCTCCGTAAGGGGCCTCTGTGCTCCCTGCTGCCCAGGGGGTTAGAGTGCCCAGAGATCCCCAGATTCCCTGCCTCTGGTCTAAGTGACCTGTCCTGCCCCTTTAAGACTTCCAAAAAGCACTCTCCTAACCAAAACAACAACAGCAACAATGAGAGAGGGAACAGAAAGAATGGAAAAAAAAAAAAAAAAAAAAAAAGGAAAAAACAAGCGATTTTTTTTTTGTCCTCAGGTGCCGGTCCCAACCACCCGCTCACTGGTCCTGCTGCCCTGTCTCCCTAGCAGCAGGGTCCCTGTCCTTTCAAGGCTTCCAAAAAGCACCCACCCACCGGTCCCGCAGGGAAGAAACGCTCGATATTCTTTGTCCTCAGGCACTGGTCCCAGGCACCTGCTCACCAGTCCCGCCGCCCTGCCTACCTAGCACCGGGGTCCCTGTCCCTTCAAGGCTTCCAAAAAGCACTCGCCAAAAAGAGAGAAAAAAAGGGGAAAAACGCGTGATTTCTTCCGTCCTCAGGTGCCGGTCTCAGGCACCCACCCACCGGTCCCACAGGGAAAAACGCGGGATATTCTTTGTCCTCAGGTGCCGGTCCCAGGCACCCGCTCACCAGTCCCGCCGCCCAGCCTCCCTAGCACCGGGGTCCCTGTCCCTTTTAGGCTTCCAAAAAGCACTCACAGAAAAGAGAAAAAAAAAGGGGAAAAACGCGCGATTTCCTCTGTCCTCAAGTGCCGGTCTCAGGCACCCGCCCACCGGTCCCTCAGGGAAAAACGTGGGATATTCTTTGTCCTCAGGCGCCGGTCCCAGGCATCCGCTCACCAGTCCCACCACCCTGCCTCCCTAGCACTGGGGTCCCCGTCCCTTCAAGGCTTCCAAAAAGCGCTCGCCAAAAAGAGAAAAAAAAAAAAAAAAGGGGAAAAACGCGCGACCTCCTCCGTCCTCAGGCACCGGTCTCAGGCACCCGCCCGCCGGTCCCGCAGGGAGAAACGTGGGGTGTTCTTTGTCCTCCAGCGCCGTTCCCAGGCACCTGCTCACCGGTCCCGCCACCCTGCCTCCCCAGCAACGGGGGCCCGTCACTCTAAGGCTTCCAAAAAGCGCTCGCCAAAAAAAAAAAAAAAAAAAAAAACCGCTCCGGTTTCTCTCTACCCGCCGGGAGCCGGGGGGAGGGGCGCTCGGGTCCCGCCGGGCCGGGGCTTGTATCTTACCCCCTTCGCAAGGCGCTGGTTCGTTGCAGGTGTGGATGTGGTCTGGATGTTGTCCTGTGTCCTGTGGTCTCTATTTTAGGAAGATTTTTCTTTGTTATATTTTCATAGCTCTATGTGTTTTTGGGAGGAGATTTCCACTGCTCTACTCACACCGCCATCCTGGCTCCGCCCCCCATGTTCTTTTAACAGTAGATAGTCTATAGTTGTAAGATTTTGGAGCACTACAACTTGCACCCCTCCCAACTCCTGGTTGAGTTCCAACAGTACAGATCCAGTCAAATTCGTTGTCTCACTGTATGCACATGCCAGCCTAGACATCTCCCTCCTCATTCCTATGGCAAGTCCAGGAGACGGTGGGCTGGATGCAGCCACAACCGCAGCATCGTCCGGATCCCTGTGGAGGCTTTTTGATGATCATCCCCCGGCACAAGTCCTCCAGAGAGTGCTGATGCCGGAAGCTCCTCCTCATATCGTATCTTAGTTCATTTTCTGGGTATCCAAGCTAGGCCTTGATCTCCTGCATAGAAACAAACAGACCCTTTGCCCACACTTTGACATGCCCTCTATACCACTGTGCAGAACTCATTGGAGGTCAGCACACAGTAACTGCTTTTTTTTTTTTTTTTTAAATTAAGAGAAGGGAATATTATCAGAAAAGAGTACCTCCATAGCTGATCATCTGACACCCTTTAAGTGATCAACATTAAGGATATTTAAAGCATGCGTTGATCTTTGATTTACCAATAGTTTTATCCTGTTAAGGAGTAATCCCCCTTTTCCTTCTTTCTTTCTTTCTTTCTTTCTTTTTTTTTTCTTTTTAAATTTTTAATCTACACTTACATGAAGAATACTATGTTTACTATGCTGTCCCCTATATCAGGTCCCCCCTAACAACCACATTACGGTTACTGTCCATCAGCTTAGCAAAATGTTGTAGAGTCACTACTTGTCCTCTCTGTGTTGTGCAGCCCACCCTCCCCTTGCTCCCTCCCCCCATGCATGCTAATCTTAATAACCCCCTTTTTCTTCCCTCCCCTTATCCTTCCCTGCCCACCCATCCTCCCCAGTTCCTTTCCCTTTGGTACCTGTTAGTCCATTTTTGGGTTCTGTAATTCCACTGGTGTTTTGTTCCTTCAGTTTTTCCTTTGTTCCTATACTCCTCAGATGAGTGAAATCATTTGGTATTTCTCTTTCTCCGCTTGGCTTATTTCACTGAGCATAATACTCTCCAGCTCCATCCATGTTGCTGCAAATGGTTGGATTTTTCCACTTCTTATGGCTGAGTAGTATTCCATTGTGTATATGTACCACATCTTCTTTATCCATTCATCTACCGATGGACATTTAGGTTGCTTCCAATTCTTGGCTATTGTAAATAGTGCTGCGATAAACATAGGAGTGCATCTGTCTTTCTCAAACTTGATTGCTGCGTTCTTAGGGTAAATTCCTAGGAGTGGGATTCCTGGGTCAAAAGGTAGGTCTGTTTTGAGCATTTTGATGAACCTCCAAACTGCTTTCCACAATGGTTGAACTAATTTACATTCCCACCAGCAGTGTAGGAGGGTTCCCCTTTCTCCACAGCCTCGCCAACATTTGTTGTTGTTTGTCTTTTGGATGGCAGCTATCCTTACTGGTGTGAGGTGATACCTCATTGTAGTTTTAATTTGCATTTCTCTGATAATTAGCGATGTGGAGCATCTTTTCATGTGTCTCTTGGCCATCTGTATTTCTTTTTTAGAGAACTGTCTGTTCAGTTCCTCTGCCCATTTTTTAATTGGGTTATTTGTTTTTTGTTTGTTGAGGCGTGTGAGCTCTTTATATATTCTGGACGTCAAGCCTTTATTGGATCTGTCATTTTCAAATATATTCTCCCATACTGTAGGGTTCCTTTTAGTTCTATTGATGGTGTCTTTCGCTGTACAGAAGCTTTTCAGCTTAATGTAGTCCCACTTGCTCATTTTTGCTGTTGTTTTCCTTGCCCGGGGAGATATGTTCAAGAAGAGGTCACTCATGTTTATGTTTTAGAGGTTTTTGCCTATGTTTTTTTCCAAGAGTTTAATGATTTCATGACTTACATTCAGGTCTTTGATCCATTTTGAGTTTACCTTTGTACATGGGGTTAGACAATGGTCCAGTTTCATTCTCCTACATGTAGCTGTCCAATTTTGCCAGCACCATCTGTTGAAGAGACTGTCATTTTGCCATTGTATGTCCATGGCTCCTTTATCAAATATTAATTGACCATATATGTTTGGGTTAATTTCTGGAGTCTCTAATCTGTTCCACTGGTCTGTGGCTCTGTTCTTGTGCCAGTACCAAATTGTCTTGATTACTATGGCTTTGTAGTAGAGCTTGAAGTTGGGGAGTGAGATCCCCCCTACTTTATTCTTCTTTTTCAGGGTTGGTTTGGCTATTCGGGGTCTTTGGTGTTTCCATATGAATTTTTGAATTATTTGTTCCAATTCATTGAAGAATGTTGCTGGAAATTTGAGAGGGATTGCATCAAATCTGTAGATTGCTTTGGGAAGGGTGGCCATTTTGACGATATTAATTCTTCCTAGCCATGAGCATGGGATGAGTTTCCATTTATTAGTGTCCCCTTTAATTTCTCTTAAGAGTGACTTGTAGTTTTCAGAGTATAAGTCTTTCACTTCTTTGGTTAGGTTTATTCCTAGGTATTTTATTCTTTTTGATGCAGTGGTGAATGGAATTGTTTTCCTGATTTCTCTTTCTATTGATTCATTGTTAGTGTGTAGGAAAGCTACAGATTTCTGTGTGTTGATTTTGTATCCTGCAACTTTGCTGTATTCCGATATCAGTTCTAGTAGTTTTGGAGTGGAGTCTTTAGGGTTTTTTATGTACAGTATCATATCATCTGCAAATAGTGACAGTTTAACTTCGTCTTTACCAGTCTGGATTCCTTATATTTCTTTGTTTTGTCTGATTGCCGTGGCTATGACCTCCAGTACTATGTTAAATAACAGTGGGGAGTGTGGGCATCCCTGTCTGGTTCCCGATCTCAGAGGAAATGCTTTCAGCTTTTTGCTGTTCAGTATAATGCTGGCTGTGGGTTTAATCATATATGGCCTTTATTATGTTGAGGTACTTGCCCTCTATTCCCATTTTGCTGAGAGTTTTTATCATGAATGGATGTTGAATTTTGTCAAATGCTTTTTCAGCATCTATGGAGATGATCATGTGGTTTTTGTCTTTCTTTTTGTTGATGTGGTGGATGATGCTGATGGATTTTCGAATGTTGTACCATCCTTGCATCCCTGGGATGAATCCCACTTGGTCATGGTGTATGATCCTTTTGATACACTGTGGAATTCTGTTTGCTAATATTTTATTGAGTATTTTTGCATCTACATTCATCAGGGATATTGGTCTGTAATTTTCTTTTTTGGTCGGGTCTTTGCCTGGTTTTGGTATTAGGGTGATGTTGGCTTCATATAATGAGTTTGGGAGTATTTCCTCTTCTTCTATTTTTTGGAACAGTTTAAGGAGAATGGGTATTATGTCTTCTCTGTGTGTCTGATAAAATTCCGAGGTAAATCCGTCCGGCCCTGGATTTTGTTCTTGGGTAGTTTTTTGATTACCGTTTCAATTTCTTTGCTCGTAATTGGTTTGTTTAACTTTTGTGTTTCTTCCTTGGTCAGTCTTGGGAGGTTGTATTTTTCTAGGAAGTTGTCCATTTCTTCTAGGTTTTCCAGCTTGTTGGCATATAGGTTTTCATAGTAGTCTTTAATAGTTCTTTGTATTTCTGTGGAGTCTGTCGTGATTTTTCCATTCTCATTTCTGATTATGTTGATTTGGGTTGATTCTCTTTTTCTCTTAATAAGTTGGGCTAGAGGCTTATCTATTTTGTTTATTTTCTCAAAGAAGCAGCTCTTGGTTTCATTGATTTTTGCTATTAAAAATAGGAACATTTTTATGCAGTATTAACTTAGCTGGACATTGCAAGACTTGTGTTCACATACCATGAAATTCGGAGCTGTGTGTTTTAATACCTGGTTTTAGTCATTTATTATAATGAAAAAGTACAGTTAGCTCTGTTCTCAAATTATCATTTTTATGTGAAAGGAATGCTTCTAATTGCATTGATACACATAAATTAACAAAATGAAGCATGATTCATTCAGGGCACATTTGACTGCCTGGGAATTTTCAGTTCCCTTTAGCACTTTAGTTCTTACAGAAGGAATGCCAGCCCTTAATGATAATTGGCTTTCTGGACCTCAAGGCCAAGCTTAGGTTATGTTGAAAGCCACAGGGTCAATACTGTGGTACTAGTTATAAATCAGGGGTTCCCAAACTTTCTTGGTTCCCAGTGCCTTAGGTGTCTCAACAATTTTCAAAGTATCTTCCATGCCAAAAGAAATGAGTAATGGTTCAGTTTTTTAAGCTGTTGCATCCAAACAACTTAGTATTTATGTCCCAACAGCATAAAAGCCACTTAAAAAAGCAATACACACACACTGAAACAAAAAAAAAATTCCAATTTCATTCTTTGCTAACCACAAATACTTCACAATGGGATGGATGTGCGTACCTGTTGAGCACTACACAACTTCTCACACCCTGGAATCGGAGTGGACACTACCACTGTCATTACTGGTCCAGCACTGGGTTTTGGATGGTACTTGGATTTTAGCAAAGCAACTGTGGAAAACCCAGCTCCACAAAGGCCATCACTGAAATGAATGTAGGATGGCCAAATGCTGAGACTGTGAACTACCCTGAGTTAGTAGTTTGCATGGTGTCTGACAGGTATGATGGCATAACTGTTTCCCACAAATATTTAAAAGATTTTGTGTGCCCCTGGGTGCTTTGGTACCTAGTCTAGGAAGCACAGATTTAGGTAAAGAAATGTAGGGTTAAAAAAATTCCTATAGGATTCAAATAGTTTGTGCGTGTTGGTCTGCCTGCACAGTTTCCTTCAAAACCATTTTTCCACTTGGCCACTAGAGAAATCTATACAAAAAACATACATATCTTGCTTAATCATCTTCAGCTGCTTTTCACTGTCCAAGAATAAAATCCAAGGGCCTTAATGTTGTACAAATAAGGTCCACCATGATCTAGCCCTTATCCTGCAAGCCCAGTGTCAACTATCCTACACCATTCACATGCTCTAGGGATTCTGAATGGCTTTCAGTTCCACCCACAAACCAGCTGCTTATCAGTTCTTAGCCCCTGGCAGTGCCTCTGTGGGAATATAATCTCTCACTGCCTTGTTAAATCCCATTAATCTTTTAAGACTTGGCTCAGCTATTATCTCTTCTAGGAAGCTTTCTTGATTGCCTCCATATCACCAGTTCTACTCAGACTGGGTTAGTTGCCTTTCTGCTGTATTTCCCTAACAATGTCATAGAGTGTGCACACCCTTATTATTATGCTTTATATAGAGTATGGATATTATTTGTATGTTTGTTTCAACCACTAGTCTGTGAACTACCTGAAAAGCATTTTACTCACTTTGAAATTATCAGAGCCTACTATGAGTTAACTAGGAGGCACTCAGTAAATGTTGAATGAATAAACAGTAATTCTCTTTAAAGGTGTTATTACTCTACTAATTTATTTAAGTTCTCCTATTGCATTTAAAATATGAATCAAGTTAGAAAAATTCAATTTAATAATACTTTTTCCAGCTATATATTACATAAAGTAAGGCTTCTGTGTGAAATATTACAATGTATTTTTGTGTGATAAAAGGTACATCTTAATTTCCTAAAGTTATTAGTCAATCATCAATCATAAAAATTCCATTAACTGAAGAATAAACATATTTAAGGAGGTCATATACAAAATTTTAAAACAGTGATTTACTCTTCTAGATTTCTTAGCATATATTTAATAGTCAGAACTTCTAGTTCTCAATATTTTTTCCCTTTTCCTCTTTGGTCCCATTAAAAATTTTCCTCCCAGTCAGTACTTTCAATACCTAGAAAGTCTGAAGGAAATATTCAAATATTGAGGTCCAAGCTGAGTGTAAACAGAATATATTTTTTAGAATCCAATTAAATTGTGTCATTTTTTTTCTTAATTCTAGAAGCACTGCTGAACAAACACTATTCACACAAACACATATATACCATTATTACAGTAAGTAAGTTATAATAAAATTGATGATTTCCCAGTTAAGAGTCTGGCAAATGCCTTGATAAAGAGTAAGTGCACATGCCAAACCATGCATATGGCTCTGTCATTGAATTCTATATACCTGTTGGTTAATACATAGTTTTGGAAATTCGGTTTTATAAAATAGGTATACCAAACTCATGAATGACATTTGCATTTGAATAGTTACTGTAATTCACCGTGCTTTTGTGGTATTCCTGCCATGAATCCATACCTTCCTAATTCAGCGCTTATGATGGAACACTCCCATTCTCAGACGGGCTTGGCTGGAATGGGAGAATGGGTCTTAAGAAAAATTTAACTATATTACCTTTGTATACCAATGAAAATTTTATTTGAAGCCTGCACTTATCTATGGTCCAGTATTTGGCTTAATGTAGTGTCAGTAACTATTAATATTATCTGTGAAAGCTTTCACTCACTGTGATGAGTAGTGAGCTCACAAAATTCTTATAGCAGTAATATCTAGAAATTCTAAAAATAGGATCATATTTTATCCTATCATGATTTAGAAATTAGTTCAAGTTTTCCACAAGTAGCAGATGCTCACTAAAGTAACAAGTGCACTTGGGTAACAATGAATTAAGTAATTTGACATGGCCTTTATCAAATGGGTAGACATTTATGTATCTTCTGATAATGCCTGCACATGGACATTACAGGATTCTGAAGGCAATCTTATGGAGATGTGCAAAGGCCATGGTGAACAAAAGAGTTCTCCTAAGAAATAAAGGATAACAACAATAATGGAAACACAGAAAACAGAAAAAGGAGAACTGAAAGGTAGGAAGATGTTGTAGTACCTATTTAAGTAACAGTAAAAATAATAACAAGACCTCTATAGTGACTATTATGGGCCAGATACTGATCTAAGCACTGTACATCTATCAATGCATTTATCTTTAAAACAATCCAGTGACAGAGAAACTATTGCTTGCCTTATTTAAAACTTATGGAAATCTAGGCACATAGAGGTCAGAGAGCTAATAAGAGGTAAAGTTATAATCTGAACTGAGATATTTTGGCTGCAAAGTTCAGGCTCTTAACAACTTAATCATACTGCTACACTGCCCAGAGGTGACAAGGCAAACTGACTCAAAAGTTCAGTTTGTCCCACATGTATTCATATATTCATATCCTGAGCACAGGCCATGGACGTTATTGATTCAATGGTGAACATGGAATAATTTCTTCCCTTCTGAAACACAGAGATTTGGAAGTACTACAGATATATTTTGATTTTCATGTTTAATCAAACAACCTTCAAATAACTAGGCATCACTTGTAGCCTGCCTATATGGAAAGAATGTGCTGGTCAAGTCAATACAAGCACATGCACTGACTGTCAGGTCTATTTCCATTCTGGGTTATTTACTTGGTATTCTGGATTACATTCTTTGAACCTATGATTTGATAAGAATCAGCATTCATGAGCCTGATCAACCCTGGGACACTGATGGTATCCTTTTACTTCTGCTTCAGACCTATTTGTGGGGCTAAAATTAAATGATATAAGCTCTTTGTAAACTTAAAGATTTCTTAACCAAATATAGTTATATTTATTTACAACAAAGAATTCTGACAGTACTTAGAATCTTTCAGTATCTTCAAGGCGACCAATTACTTCTGATTCACTTTTGGTCAAATAAAGCTGAACGTGGTGAAACATTTAAGTTAGTACCGAATATCCCACTCAATTCAAAACTTGTAATTTCATACATATTTATTGATTTTGGAAAAAGAAGTTATGTACATTACTCTTCATGAGGCTAAAACTTTAATATCATTTTAACACAACTGTCGACTTCCTTGAATACACAGTTCTAAGTCCTAAGAAAAAATAGCATTGATATTTGAGCATAAGATAAAATCTCAGGTAAAAACTTTAGAAGGTGTGGGTAAATTTGGCTTTCTTTTGGGAGTTAATGCTGTTTGCTCAAATCCTTTCCTATCATTAAAGTAACACTGTATACTAATTTCTCTGTGAAATCTTAAGAATTTTTCTGAAAAATTTATGTATTGTGGAAGAACTGTTAGACTAATGCCCATAACACATACTTTCCCAAAACTAAAATATTAGATTTATATGCCTAATACCCATTTATTTTCAAATACTCAAATCCAACTACTGTAAGTTTAGGACTACACATAAATTTTTGAATAGCATTATATCAATAGAAACCTGGGGGTGAGAAGAAAAATAATTATTACCAATAATAATTTAAAAACCTATAACTTTTAGAGAATGATTACTTTGAAAAGATACATGAAGTGAATTTACTTTCAAAAAAACTGTATGAAGAAAGGATTAAAGGAGTGAAAATTCCAATGATAGTGAGATTTTTCTCTTGACTTTTGTGGGAAAGACATGGAATCCTAACGGAAACCAGAATCTTTGGTGCACATTTTTTCCCCTAATGCAATTGTTACAAGAAGAAAACAATTTAAAATAATAATTATTTTTTTATTTCAGTAAGAAAGCAAAATCTAGTAGAAAATAGCATTCTTTAATATACCAAAATTATCACAATTTTTCTAAATAAAGATCTTAATTCTATTTAAAAACTTTAGAAAATAAGTAATCACAGATACAAGTTTTATAAAAATAAAAAGCTCAAAGTCTCAAGAATATGCAGGTTTTATTGAATCTAAAAAATAAGATTTCTGTGTAGGACAGGGAAAATGGTCAATAATATTATAATAACTTTATATGGTGACAGATGGTAACCACACTTATTGTGAGCATTTCATAATGTACATAATTTGTGAATCACTACCTTGTATACCTAATACTGTATGTCAACTATTCTTCAGTAGAAAACAATTTAGGAAGAGATTTCTGGAGTACTGCAGTACAATGGTAATCTATACCATCATATCATGGTAGAACTCACATATGAAATATATTTTAGTAAATACAATATTCAAAACTCCTAAGAACAGCTTTGATACTACTTGAATACTATAAAAATATGTGAACATGACTATTATATGAAAGAGAAAAATGAAATTACTCTTAAGTTTACATAGTATTTCTCTAAGAAATGGAATGCTAAATGCCTATCAATAATCAAAATGTTAAAAAATTTGAAGCATTAACTTTTCTATATAATCAGAAGTATTTTGATAAAAATGAAACAAACATGGTTCTAATAAGAAGGAATATTTTATAACATCCAACTTTATAAGAAAATGTTCAGGATAAGCTTTTAACTACAAATACATATTCATGGGATTTACTCATCTTCTTCACAAGCTGAAGTAGAAATATTTCCTATAAAAATATTTTCCTTATTTTTCCAGCACTTACATAACACATTGTATAGAAACACAGCAGAAGTTATTTTGCACAATTATTACCTGTAATGTGTTCTCCTACAACTGAATTTCCTTCTCTCCACTTAGCCGTCACATCAGTGGGATCAAGTAAGCCTTCAAAAATGTGCTCCCAGAGATATAAACCTGGTATTAAAAACAGACAAAAAACATTTACTAACTGATTTTTTCTGGTAGGTGAGATGTAGTTCTGTTCTGTTCTTTTATATATTTGAAATTAGGAAACCAGACTTTATTCCTCTTGGTCCTTTGGCAGACAGTTCTACCAAGCAATAGCTCAAAATCATCAATATGGCAGCTAATGTATGAGTGACAGAACTCAGAGGTTGTCAGTGTAAAATGTAGCGTGTGGGTATTTTAAAGACAATAACGTCTCTTACTCAAAATTTGCAAAACCTCTAATTATCACTGGACCTTTACTACGTATTTCATTCTGAAATGTGTTACTATAATGTAAGTTATTATGTGATTAGAACTGTGTCTGTATTACAACAAACTGGGGGGATTCACCATTTTGTGCCAAACACAACCAGAAGAGTTCATGTATATACATATACATTCAATATTTCAAGGAGACAGTAACTCCTCCTCTCTTAAACACATATCCCTCACTGTATGATGTCTTCTGTAGACAAATGTCATTCCATCTGTTTTTCTTAGGGGAGCCCCTGATGTTTTATGATTTCACCTCAATGAAAGCTCTGAGAATAGAAGAGAGCAGTGCCACACAATGAGGTCCTCTGTAGATAACCTGGGAGCCCTGTTCACTTTTGCTTTTGTTGCCAGTACATTTGGTGTTATATCCAAAAAATCACTGCCAACATCAATGTCAAGCTTTCCCCTATGATTTCCTCTAAGAGTCTTATGGTTTAAGGTCTTATATTGAAGCTTTTGTTTTGAGTTGGCTTTTGTATATGGTGTGAGGTAAGGGTGTAAATTCTTTCTTCTGCATGTGGATATGCGTAAGTCCATCCACATCTTCAATCTTCCACCTTTGCTCCTTCTGGGCTACCGATTAACGGACTCAGCTACTTGGTGGGACTTATAAGTCCACGGGCACCCACTCCTTATTGGGACACTTCTCTCTCCACACAAAGTGAATGAGCAGATGCTCATTTTTTTGCCAAAAGCTCTGCTCATTGGGAGGATTTTCCATCACTAACATATTTCAAGGCAAACCTAGTGATGCTGCAATACAGTAGCAGTCCACCTTCAGTCAGCACTAATGTTCCAGGCTTATCTCTCTATTTTTTTTTCTTTTACCTGGACATAAGGAAATTCCAGTGAGACAACAAGCATGATTTGAGTGAAAGGCATCAATATTGTAGTGGCAGGTGCTTAGCCATAAGTCTGTTCAGTTTATTTGTATCCCCTGCTCTGCTTATGAAGAAGAGAGTGGATCTTAAAAGTCCTCAGCACAAGAAAAAATACCATTTATGTGAGGTGATGAATGTTAACTAGACTTACTGTGTTGATCATTTCTTACTATATACATATATTGAATCATTATGTTGTACATCTGAAATTAATATAATGTTATATGTCAATTATATCTCAATTAAAAAAGATAATACATTTGAATTGTATAAGCCACCAGTATATTTTTGGCAAATAGTTATGGTAGCTATAGGCAACTATAAATTATGGCACCCAGAAATGGGGTGCTACTATAACATATACTTAAACATCTGTAAGTGGCTTTGGAAGTGGGTAATGGGGAAAGGCTGAAAGAATTTTGAGGTGCTTGATAAAAAAAGCCTAGATTAGATTGCCTTGGACAGATTATAGGTAGAAATATGGATGCTAATGGCCCAACTAGTGAGAACTCAGAAGAAAGGAGCACAGTAAAAAAAGCCTATATCACCTTGGAGAATATCTAAATCATCATAAGCAGATTTTTGGTAGAAATATGCACATTAAAAGTGCTGCTGGTGAGGGCTCAGAAGGAAATGAGGAACATGTTATGAGACTGGAGAAAGGGAATACTGGTTATACAGTAGAAGGCTTAGCTGAATTGTGTCCTGTAGTTAAAATGATAGGCTTGGATATTTAGTTGAAGAGATTTCCAAGCAAAGAGCTGAAGCTGTGGCCTGGTTTCTTCCTGCTGATTACAGCAAAATGTGAGAGGAAAGAGAAGACTGACAGAAGAACTGTTAAGCAAAAAGGAACCAGGACTTGATGATTTAGGAAATTCTCAGCTTATTCAGATTGCAAAAGAGGTGAAAAACTGGGAGATATGCTTTCAGGAAAGCATGCTTTAGAAAGGTGGCTGAGGCTGTAATTGCATATCCTTTTCCTAATGCCTCAGAAGGATAAAAAGGTCAGAATATTCAGTTAGACAGAGGGCTTTTGAAGATATTTGGTGTAATTTATGGATCTCCTCAGCCATCTCAGCAGAAAGCAGAAATAGAGATGGGATTTCCAGAAGGAACTCTTGTATAATGGAGTGAATCCTTGTGGCATATATAGGAGACCCTCAAGTTTTTTCAGAATGTTGTATCAGCAGAAACACTGCCAGCTTGGACTAAAAAGGATGGAGAGATGTTGAAATGAAAGAAGGCTGTTGGACTCCAAAAGTCCTACCAGCAGGAAGCAGGCTGATAAAACTACTGAATTGCAAATATATGCTACCCTTCACAACAAAGGAAGTGTACTCCAAGGGTTGGGGAGCTGAATGGCTGGAAGTAATGCTTTGAGCTACAAATTATTTCCCGGCCTTGAAACCTAATGGAGTTTTGCCTGGTTAGATTTCAAATTTACTTGACCAGTGACTCCATTTTCCTTCCATTTTCTTCCTTTTTGATGGGAATGTCTGCAACTGGTATCCAATGATTGTGCCTGGAGACTAGGTCGATGAAGGTAATGTCTGACAAAACTCATCTGGCCACTCTGCTAGACTGAGAAAAGTCTGAAAACATGAAAACCTTTTACGACATAGATTTAATTAAAAACAAGAATAGGAAGTGGGAATTAAAGGAAAAAATTAATATAGACGTTGTAAAGAAAAAAACTGCTACAACTTGACAATTAGAGGCCTGAGTCTGGATACTTGAAATTTAGAAGTCAGTAGTAATTTTTAAGGATGTATATTTGTATTCAAGTTTGAATGAACTTATTAAATTCCATGGGCTGGGCATTATTCTCAGTTTATTTTCCTCTCATCTGGTACTTTCTATCCATATCTCTTGTCATACAAACATCCAACTCATGTTTACAGGCCAAATGAAGATCTTTCTGCTTCACTAAATTCTTTGACTCTTCTAACCCTCTCTGAGGGCCCCATTCTTTCATTGAGCATAATATGTAACTTGGAACACTAAACTTTCACAGAAAAAATGCTTTTGTGGGCAATCAAGTTTAATCAGTGACATACAATATCTCCTTCTTGGACATTCACAATGAACTCTGGCATATTAAAGGCTCTGAGAGAGGCCTGACATAAACAGCCTTGTTTTACTTTGTTAAGTTCAATGTTCCCCAAACTTACTTGGCCATCAAGGGCAGGGGCCACATCTCATACTTGTATATCAAGCATCCAATAAAACGGTGCTCTGGTAAAACCAACAATAGAATATGTTTGTATGTTTGTGCCTGTGTGTCTATGTAGGTAAAATTGTAATATTTCCAGAATATCTCCCCTGGCTTTAGTATATCTGCATATCAACAGGCGCTCAAGGGTGGAGAGAAGTATGGCTTTAGTGCATTTGCATCATTCCTCAGGGGCGGAGAGAAGTTCATCTCCATATAATGGGTAATTACCTGGGCAGCTGAGGGCTTATCTGTACCTGAGAGGGGGGTGGGGGGACAGGAGGGGGCATGGTTTTGCTTCTGCAAGAGCAGGAAAGAGAAGGTCCCGGACTGCAGTTTGTAAGCTTAAATAAATGGATTTTAACTTTATTTCTCCTTTTAACTGATTTCAGTTTCAGAGGTATTTTGCCCCAGGATTTCCTTTCCCCAGACATAGTCTATTTACATACATGTTTTCTAAGGAAAAGGAGAAATGAAACAGAGAAAAAGTGAAAAAAATACATCACAACTTAAATTATGAAATAAACTATAAATGTATTAAAATAAGGTGAACTGAATATTAACAAAGTGCATTTCATGATACTTTGACATGTCTTAGCTCTAAACATTAACTTACCAATGGCAGCTTTGCCCCAGATTTGTACATGGAAGTCTGTTTTCCCTTTTGTGGATTTATTTAATATTTGAAGGCTAGTTTTAAGTCTGTGTTGTTGCTCATATTTTTCATCTCCTTCCCAAGGATTCCATTCTTCCCTTTCCAAAGTAAACTGCTCTGTTTTAAAAAGAGAGGTACAGTGTTTATTAGTCAGGTAGAGCTGCAGTCGAAGATGAATTCAAGCCATTTAAATTAGATATTAGGGGGTTCTGGTTTCATTCTAACTTTAGTATTTCAGAGAGGCAAAGCAACTTAATTTGAACTGGTTAAACACACATTAAAAAACAAATCAGGAGGCGGGAGCCAAGATGGCGGCGTGAGTAGAGCAGTGGAAATCTCCTCCCAAAAACACATAGAGCTATGAAAATATAACAAAGAAAAATCTTCCTAAAATAGAGACCACAGGACACAGGACAACATCCAGACCACATCCACACCTGCAAGAACCCAGCGCCTTGTGAAGGGGGTAAGATACAAGCCCCAGCCCGGCGGGACCCGAGCGCCCCTCCCCCCGGCTCCCGGCGGGTGGAGAGAAACCGGAGCAGTTTTTTTTTTGGCGAGCGCTTTTTGGAAGCCTTAGAGGGACGGGCCCCCGTTGCTGGGGAGGCAGGGTGGCGGGACCGGTGAGGAGGTGCCTGGGAACAGCGCCGAAGGACAAAGAATATCCCGCGTTTCTCCCTGCGAGACCTGGGGGCGGGTGCCTGAGACCGGTGCCTGAGGACGGAGGAGGTCGCGCGTTTTTCCCCTTTTTTTTTTTCTCTTTATGGCAAGCGCTTTTTGGAAGCCTTGAAGGGACGGGGACCCCAGTGCTAGGGAGGCACGGTGGCGGGACTGGTGAGCGGGTGGCTGGGACCGGCGCCTGAGGACAAAGAATATCCCCCGTTTTTCCCTGCGGGACCGGTGGGCGGGTGCCTGAGACCGGCACTTGAGGACAGAGGAAATCGCGCGTTTTTCCCCTTTTTTTTTTCTCTTTTCTGCGAGTGCTTTTTGGAAGCCTAAAAGGGACAGGGACCCCGGTGCTAGGGAGGCAGGGCGGCGGGACTGGTGAGCGGGTGCCTGGGACCGGCACCTGAGGACAAAGAATATCCCGCATTTTTCCCTGTGGGACCGGTGGGTGGGTGCCTGAGACCAGCACCTGAGGACGGAAGAAATCGCGCGTTTTTCCCCTTTTTTTTCTCTCTTTTTGCCAAGTGCTTTTTGGAAGCCTTGAAGGGACAGGGACCCCGGTGCTAGGGAGGCAGGGCGGCAGGACTGGTGAGCGGGTGCGTGGGACCAGTGCCTGAGGACAAAGAATATTGAGCGTTCCTTCCCTGCGGGACCGGTGGGTGGGTGCTTTTTGGAAGCCTTGAAAGGACAGGGACCCTGGTGCTAGGGAGACAGGGCAGCAGGACCAGTGCGCGGGTGCCTGGGACCGGCACCTGAGGAAAAAAAAAAAAAAATCGCGTGTTTTTTCTTTTTTTTTTCCTTTCTGTTCCCTCTCTCATTGTTGCTGTTGTTGTTTTGGTTTGGAGAGTGCTTTTTGGAAATCTTAAAGGGGCAGGACAGGTCACTTAGACCAGAAGCAGGGAATCTGGGGATCTCTGGGCACTCTAACCCCCTGGGCAGCAGGGAGCACAGAGGCCCCTTACGGAGATAAATAGTCTCCTGGCTGCTCCCCCTCTAACGGGGCTCCACCATTTTGGAGGAACAGCCCCAGCCAGGCCAAGCCCACAGCAACAGTGGAGATAAACCCCAAAGCAACTGGGCAGGAAGCAGAAGCCCTGTCTGCGCACAGCTGCCCAGCACAAGCCACTAGAGGTCGCTATTCTCCCAGGAAAAGGCTACAAACCAACAAGAAGGGAAGCTCTTCCAGCGGTCACTTGTACCAGCTCTGCAGACTATCTCTATCACCATGAAAAGGCAAAACTACAGGCAGACAAAGATCACAGAGACAACACCTGAGAAGGAGACAGACCTAACTAGTCCTCCTGAAAAAGAATTCAAAATAAAAATCATGAACATGCTGACAGAGATGCAGAAAAAAATGCAAGAGCAATGGGATGAGATGCAGAGAAAAATGCAAGAGCAGTGGGATGAGATGCAGAGAAAAATGCAAGAGCAGTGGGATGAAGTCCGGAAGGAGATCACAGATGTCAGGAAAGAGATCACAGAAGTGAAACAATCCCTGGAAGGATTTATAAGCAGAATGGATAAGATGCAAGAGGCCATTGAAGGAATAGAAGCCAGAGAACAGGAACGTATAGAAGCTGACATAGAGAGAGATAAAAGGATCTCCAGGAATGAAACAACACTAAGAGAAATATGTGACCAATACAAAAGGAAAAACATTCGTATTATAGGGATACCAGAAGAGGAAGAAAGAGGAAAAGGGATAGAAAGGGTCTTTGAAGAAATAATTGCTGAAAACTTCCCCAAACTGGCGGAGGAAATAATCGAACAGACCATGGAATTATACAGAACCCCCAACAGAAAGGATCCAAGGAGGACAACACCAAGACACATAATAATTAAAATGGCAAGGATCAAGGACAAGGAAAGAGTTTTAAAGGCAGCTAGAGAGAAAAAGGTCACCTATAAAGGAAAACCAATCAGGCTAACATCAGACTTCTCAACAGAAACCCTACAGGCCAGAAGAGAATGGCATGATATACTTAATGCAATGAAACAGAAGGGCCTTGAACCAAGGATACTGTATCCAGCACGACTATCATTTAAATATGATGGTGGGATCAAACAATTCCCAGACAAGCAAAAGCTGAGGGAATTTGCTTCCCACAAACCACCTCTACAGGGCATCCTACAGGGACTGCTCTAGATGGGAGCACCCCTAAAAAGAGCACAGAACACAACACACAACATATGAAGAAGGGAGGAGGAGGAATAAGAAGGGAGAGAAGAAAAGACTCTCCAGACAGTGTATATAACAGCTCAATAAGCGAGCTAAGTTAGGCAGTAAGATACTAAAGAAGCTAACCTTGAACCTTTGGTAACCACGAATCTAAAGCCTGCAATGGCAATAAGTACATATCTTTCAATAGTCACCCTAAATGTAAATGGACTTAATGCACCAATCAAAAGACATAGAGTAATAGAATGGATAAAAAAGCAAGACCCATCTATATGCTGCTTACAAGAAACTCACCTTAAACCCAAAGATAAGCATAGACTAAAAGTCAAGGGATGGAAAAACATATTTCAGGCAAACAACAGTGAGAAGAAAGCAGGGGTTGCAGTACTAATATCAGACAAAATAGACTTCAAAACAAAGAAAGTAACAAGAGATAAAGAAGGCCACTACATAATGATAAAGGGCTTAGTCCAACAAGAGGATATAACCATTCTAAATATATATGCACCCAATACAGGAGCACCAGCATATGTGAAGCAAATACTAACAGAACTAAAGAGGGAAATAGACTGCAATGCATTCATTGTAGGAGACTTCAACACACCACTCACCCCAAAGGATAGATCCACCGGGCAGAAAATAAGTAAAGACACACAGGCACTGAACAACACACTAGAACAGATGGACCTAATAGACATCTATAGAACTTTACATCCAAAAGCAACAGGATATACATTCTTCTCAAGTGCACATGGAACATTCTCTAGAATAGACCACATACTAGCTCACAAAAAGAGCCTCAGTAAATTCCACAATATTGAAATTCTACCAACCAATTTTTCAGACCACAAAGGTATGAAAGTAGAAATAAATTCTACAAAGAAAACAAAAAGGCTCACAAACACATGGAGGCTTAACAACATGCTACTAAATAATCAATGGATCAATGAACAAATCAAAATAGAGATCAAGGAATATATAGAAACAAATGACAACAACAACACTAAGCCCCAACTTCTGTGGGATGCAGCGAAAGCAGTCTTAAGAGGAAAGTATATAGCAATCCAGGCACACTTGAAGAAGGAAGAACAATCCCAAATGAATAGTCTAACATCACAATTATTAAAACTGGAAAAAGAAGAACAAATGAGGCCTAAAGTCAGCAGAAGGAGGGACATAATAAAGATCAGAGAAGAAATAAACAAAATTGAGAAGAATAAAACAATAGCAAAAATCAACGAAACCAAGAGCTGGTTCTTTGAGAAAATAAACAAAATAGATAAGCCTCTAGCCCAACTTATTAAGAGAAAAAGAGAGTCAACACAAATCAACATAATCAGAAATGAGAATGGAAAAATCACGACAGACTCCACAGAAATACAAAGAATTATTAAAGACTACTATGAAAACCTATATGCCAACAAGCTGGAAAACCTAGAAGAAATGGACAACTTCCTAGAAAAATACAACCTCCCAAGACTGACCAAGGAAGAAACACAAAAGTTAAACAAACCAATTACAAGCAAAGAAATTGAAACAGTAATCAAAAAACTACCCAAGAACAAAACCCCGGGGCCGGACGGATTTACCTCAGAATTTTATCAGACACACAGAGAAGACATAATACCCATTCTCCTTAAAGTGTTCCACAAAATAGAAGAAGAGGGAATACTCCCAAACTCATTCTATGAAGCCAACATCACCCTAATACCAAAACCAGGCAAAGACCCCACCAAAAAAGAAAATTACAGACCAATATCCCTGATGAATGTAGATGCAAAAATACTCAATAAAATATTAGCAAACAGAATTCAACAGTATATCAAAAGGATCATACACCATGACCAAGTGGGGTTCATCCCAGGGATGCAAGGATGGTACAACATTCGAAAATCCATCAACATCATCCACCACATCAACAAAAAGAAAGACAAAAACCACATGATCATCTCCATAGATGCTGAAAAAGCATTTGACAAAATTCAACATCCATTCATGATAAAAACTCTCAGCAAAATGGGAATAGAGGGCAAGTACCTCAACATAATAAAGGCCATATATGATAAACCCACAGCCAGCATTATACTGAACAGCGAGAAGCTGAAAGCATTTCCACTGAGATCGGGAACCAGACAGGGATGCCCACTCTCCCCACTGTTATTTAACATAGTACTGGAGGTCCTAGCCACGGCAATCAGACAAAACAAAGAAATACAAGGAATCCAGATTGGTAAAGAAGAAGTTAAACTGTCACTATTTGCAGATGATATGATACTGTACATAAAAAACCCTAAAGACTCCACTCCAAAACTACTAGAACTGATATCGGAATACAGCAAAGTTGCAGGATACAAAATCAACACACAGAAATCTGTAGCTTTCCTATACACTAACAACGAATCAATAGAAAGAGAAATCAGGAAAACAATTCCATTCACCATTGCATCAAAAAGAATAAAATACCTAGGAATAAACCTAACCAAGGAAGTGAAAGACTTATACTCTGAAAACTACAAGTCACTCTTAAGAGAAATTAAAGGGGACACTAATAAATGGAAACTCATCCCATGCTCATGGCTAGGAAGAATTAATATCGTCAAAATGGCCATCCTGCCAAAAGCAATATACAAATTTGATGCAATCCCTCTCAAATTACCAGCAACATTCTTCAATGAATTGGAACAAATAATTCAAAAATTCATATGGAAACACCAAAGACCCCGAATAGCCAAAGCAATCCTGAAAAAGAAGAATAAAGTAGGGGGGATCTCACTCCCCAACTTCAAGCTCTACTACAAAGCCATAGTAATCAAGACAATTTGGTACTGGCACAAGAACAGAGCCACAGACCAGTGGAACAGATTAGAGACCCCAGAAATTAACCCAAACATATATGGTCAATTAATATTTGATAAAGGAGCCATGGACATACAATGGCAAAATGACAGTCTCTTCAACAGATGGTGCTGGCAAAACTGGACAGCTACATGTAGGAGAATGAAACTGGACCATTGTCTAACCCCATATACAAAGGTAAACTCAAAATGGATCAAAGACCTGAATGTAAGTCACGAAACCATTAAACTCTTGGAAAAAAACATAGGCAAAAACCTCTTAGACATAAACATGAGTGATCTCTTCTTGAACATATCTCTCCGGGCAAGGAAAACAACAGCAAAAATGAGCAAGTGGGACTACATTAAGCTGAAAAGCTTCTGTACAGCGAAAGACACCATCAATAGAACAAAAAGGAACCCTACAGTATGGGAGAATATATTTGAAAATGACAGATCTGATAAAGGCTTGACGTCCAGAATATATAAAGAGCTCACACGCCTCAACAAACAAAAAACAAATAACCCAATTAAAAAATGGGCAGAGGAACTGAACAGACAGTTCTCCAAAAAAGAAATACAGATGGCCAAGAGACACATGAAAAGATGCTCCACATCGCTAATTATCAGAGAAATGCAAATTAAAACTACAATGAGGTATCACCTCACACCAGTAAGGATAGCTGCCATCCAAAAGACAAACAACAACAAATGTTGGCGAGGCTGTGGAGAAAGGGGAACCCTCCTACACTGCTGGTGGGAATGTAAATTAGTTCAACCATTGTGGAAAGCAGTATGGAGGTGCATCAAAATGCTCAAAACAGACCTACCATTTGACCCAGGAATTCCACTCCTAGGAATTTACCCTAAGAACGCAGCAATCAAGTTTGAGAAAGACAGATGCACTCCTATGTTTATCGCAGCACTATTTACAATAGCCAAGAATTGGAAGCAACCTAAATGTCCATCTGTAGATGAATGGATAAAGAAGATGTGGTACATATACACAATGGAATACTACTCAGCCATAAGAAGTGGAAAAATCCAACCATTTGCAGCAACATGGATGGAGCTGGAGAGTATTATGCTCAGTGAAATAAGCCAAGCGGAGAAAGAGAAATACCAAATGATTTCACTCATCTGAGGAGTATAGGAACAAAGGAAAAACTGAAGGAACAAAACAGCAGCAGAATTACAGAACCCAAAAATGGACTAACAGGTACCAAAGGGAAAGGAAGTGGGGAGGGGGGGTGGGGAGGGGGGGGGGGGGGGGAAGAAGAGGGGGGATATTAAGATTAGCATGCATGGGGGGGAGGGAGAAAGGGGAGGGTGGGCTGCACAACACAGAGAGGACAAGTAGTGACTCTACAACATTTTGCTAAGCTGATGGACAGTAACCGTAATGTGGTTGTTAGTGGGGACCTGATATAGGGGAGAGCATAGTAAACATAGTATTCTTCAGGTAAGTGTAGATTAAAAATTTAAAAAAAAAAAAAAAGAAAGAAAGAAAGAAAAGGGGGATTACTCCTTAACAGGATAAAACTATTGGTAAATCAAAGATCAACGCATGCTTTAAATATCCTTAATGTTGATCACTTAAAGGGTGTCAGATGATCAGCTATGGAGGTACTCTTTTCTGATAATATTCCTTTCTCTTAATTAAAAAAAAAAAAAAAAGCAGTTACTGTGTGCTGACCTCCAATGAGTTCTGCACAGTGGTATAGAGGGCATGTCAAAGTGTGGGCAAAGGGTCTGTTTGTTTCTACGCAGAAGATCAAGGCCTAGCTTGGATACCCAGAAAATGAACTAAGATACGATATGAGGAGGAGCTTCCGGCATCAGCACTCTCTGGAGGACTCGTGCCGGGGGATGATCATCAAAAAGCCTCCACAGGGATCCGGACGATGCTGCGGTTGTGGCTGCATCCAGCCCACCATCTCCTGGACTTGCCATGAGAAGGAGGAGGGAGATGTCTAGGCTGGCATGTGCATACAGTGAGACAACGAATTTGACCGGATCTGTCTGTTGGAACTCAACCAGGAGTTGGGAGGGGTGCAAGTTGTAGCACCCCAAAATCTCATGACTATAGACTATCTATGGTTAAAAGAACATATGGGATGTGAACAGATCCCAGAAATGGGCTGCTTTAATTTGTCTGATGGTTCAAGTACAGTTGGACAATATCCATCATATCATAGATAAATTTTCACAAATGCCTAGGGTGCCTAAATGGTTTTCTTGGCTTCACTGGAGATGGCTGGTAATTATAGATTTGCTTTGTTTATGTCACCGTATTCCTATTATGTCAATATGTGTGTGCAAATTAGTTAGTAGTTTAAAACCTATACATACTTAAGGTACTATACAAGAAGATATGTCAAAGAAATAATCAATCCTCCCAAGTTTCCTTCATATGCTACATCTATAGCTTTTCTTCTTCCTTCCTAATTACAAACTTTAAATAGAATTCGTGCCTCATATCGAATTTACCGAGTATCATAATTCCTCCAGGTGGTAAAGATACCTCGAGACAGGTGCTGGGCATAGAAGCCACAGGGCATAAATCTGCAAAGAAGTAAAAAGCTAACCTTTGCAAACAATATGGCTTCTCTCTCACTTACCAACTTTACATTTCCCTGTATGGCCCCGGAAGATGACTGGTTAGCCAGAGACGGGTAAGATTCCTCAAGGGAGGAACAACCTAAGACAGGCACAGTCGCAGGGGGGCCATCAGGTGAGAATTTGGGGATCAACAGAGGTGAGGCTCAGAACCTCACCCCCCCTGTTTTGAGAGAAATCTTCTGCATCCGTGGATGTTTTGCTGCCCTTGTCTAGCCTGGATTAATACTTAGTCCATAGGCACACACCTGATCATCTGATCATCTACATTTGCCTTCTTACAGCACTAAACTATGTTTTCTACCTTTATCTTGCATCTACCTACCACTTCAGCATTTTATTAAAAATAAAAATAATAATAATAATAGGAGAAATGTGGGATCAACATATAAATCAAGTACAAAAATCAAATGAATATTCATATTTGACCTGATGGTTTATAGGTCATATTGCATGATCAAAACTGAAAGTTTCTGTGATGACTGCCCTTGTACTGTTCACCATGTAAGAATTTATTCACTCTGTAAGAATTCGTTCACCATGTAAGAACTTGTTCGTTATGCTTCAGAAGATTGGAGACTGACGAGAATTAGGCTTGAGATGGATTAATGAGTGTACATTGAGCATTGACCCCCCTATACTGAATTTTATTGTTGTTAACAACCATTTGATCAATAAATATGAGAGATGCCCTCTCAAAAAAAAAAAAAAAAAAAAAAAAAAAAAACAAATCAGAAATTGTTATTAAATGTTAACATGAGACATGAAATGATCTCTCCCCAAAGAAACCTTCTAAAACAGCTGGAGAGTATGTATCAAGTGACAAGTTTAACTTTTGCAATTCTTTATACATGGTATATCCATAAACTATATGTAAAAACTTCAGAATGCAAAGTGTTAGACATTTTCATATACTATAGTGCCAAATTCCGAAGAGCGAGATATAAACCCGAGTCGGATCCTGACAAAGGTCAAAATACAGGACAGGGCATCAGAACTTGGAGGGAAAGTGAAAGGAAAGGAGCGACACATAGCAGCAATTCACCGGAGAGTTCCGCTTTATTAGGGAAAGGTCCTGGGTTATATAGGAGGGGGCATGAATTGATTGAGGTGTCACTTCTACGGGGCTGGTGGCTGTTGGCTAGATGCTGGGATTGGGAGGGGGGTGAGAGGTGATTGGGCTTCAGGTGGCGCCGGCGGGAACTGAGGACCCTGAAGAGAAGCCGGAAGTTTGCCATCTTACTGGTGGGGACCCTTCATTCCCCCCTTTCTCCTCTATGGGTTTGAGGACGTTGCTTTCTCTCTGGCTGCTTCCTGGTGAACAGGGGCAGAGAAGGGAGTGAGGGCTTGAGGATTGGGAGGAAAGGGTTGATAGGACTCCCCGCAGTAAGGACGAGTAGATGTGGACTTCTTCAGGTTTGGAAATTAATGAAGGTTCCCTGTAACCATAGGTTGGCCAAGAGGATATGGGTGTCAGGAGCCAGGCGTCTGCGGCTATTGTTTCCAGGAACAGTTTCCAGTGGAGAGAGGGGTCCATCTCAGCGTGTGGTGAGGAGGTCACGTGAGGGTGAGGGATCTTCTGTGGCCAGAAGCTGGTAGTTCATGAGTAAAAGCTGGTTGAAAGCTTGATTAGAGATTTTTCCGACTTGGGATTTGATGAACTTTATTATACAGGGTAAGAAGAGACAGGCGAGAAGAATGATTATTATGGGGCCTGCAATGGGCCAGAGCCAGGTGAGGAGGAGGTTTGTTAGTATTGACGAGAATGGGTTGGAATTGGAAGCAGAGTGGAGACTGAAGGCAAGGTCGGTGAGTTTGGTAATGTCAGTTTCTACAATGCCGGATTTGTTGATGTAATAGCAGCACTCTTCCCAGAGGAAGACGCAGGTGCCGCCCTTCTTGGCTGTAAGCAGATCTAGGGCCCGCCGGTTTTGAAGGGTGACTAGCTAGTGAAGTGACCTGTCTTTGGAGAGAGGCTAGAGAATCAGCAGTGGATGTCAGGGCTCCCTCAAGTTTGGCGTTGAGATCTCTAACTGCCTATAGAGAGTGACCCAAGGCTTCTCCCGAAAACCCTGCCCCAATGGCTAAGGTGGTCCAAGAGATACTGACCATGATGGGAAGGAAAGCAGCCCTTTCTGTGCGCGAGGGCAAGGGAGGTTGGAGCTCAAGGAATTCTGCCATGCTGTAAAGTGTTAACTGTGGGATTAGTGTGACGAGAATGCAGGGTGTATCAGAGTTGAGAGGCAGTGAGTTGAAAAGACTGCCATTACACTAAAAGAAGTGTCCCGGTTGCATAAAAGTCTTAGAGCCGGAGGTAGGGGTGTAGATAGAGAGGCAGTGAAGTGCGCTGGAGGGGGCTGGAGTTGGGCTTACACAGTGGTGGATGGTGAGATTATCTGCGTATTCTGGTTCCCATAGGGGTATGTCTGCCAGGGGGCAGAGGGGTTGTCTTTCTGCATGGAAGGAGTAGTTGGAAATATTAAGGGGCATGGCGGCCAGCAGTGGGCGCTGTAGTGATGCGCACAAGAAACAATTGGCTGTGTTAAGGGTGTGGTTGAGAAAGATGGTGGTGTCCTGAATGAGCTGTAATGAAGAGTAGGAGAAATGGGAAGAGGGGTGGGGATAAGAAGATGAAGAGGCACTATCAAGAGTTTGGATAATGACTTTTTCGGAATGTCTGCTATCTGATGCAACTTGAGAGATCTGGGAATGAGAGGGAACATACTTTCGAGAGATATGAAGGGTACTGTGGAGGGTCGAGGACCCCCCCGTAGTAAACTGAGGCTGTGACTCTGGCAGCCCATCGAGAGTCCCAGGGATCTGGGATTGATAAGGAGAATGAGCCGTTGGGATATTTCATGAAACGGTTGGAGGAGTAATACTGTGGGTACTGGAAGTTACCTATGTAGTGAATTGTGCAAGACTAGTAGGGACATCTCCTGTAGGTATCTGGCCATCGCCTGCAATAGGCTTGTTTTTGGTCATAGAGGAAGCAGAGGTAGGGAGAATAAGGGTAGCTGCTAGTGAACACTTCAGTGGACGGAGGAAAGTGGAGGTATAAAGGCTCAGAGCAGCTTTTCAGAGGGCAGTCTGGTGTGGCAATGAGGGCAGTAACTTTTGTTTGATGCTGTGTGTAAGTCTGTCTGATCAGGAGGCTGGGGTGGCGGGGAAGACAATAGGAATGAGGAAAAAAGCAAGAGAGCAGTAAAGGAGGAAAAAGTCATGATTCGGGTATGGATGGCAAAGGGGGTGAACAGGATTTTGGAGGAAAGAGGACAGTAAGGTCAGGAGTCTGGAGGGAGGGAGAGTCTGTAAACTTTTGTAGGTTAAGAGATCTTTTAGGTGATGGGACAGAATGGTAAGGGGAGCTCTGAATGTCAGTTTATGAGCTTCTTTCTGCCAGAGCTGTCTAGTGGCTAATGCTCGTAGGCAGGGGGCCCATCCCCGAACTGTGGGGTCTAATTGCTTGGAGATATAAGCTACTGGGGCAAAGGATGAGCCATAATATTGGCCTAGGACTCTTAAAGCTTGACTGGACCTCTCATGAATGTATAATGAGAAGGGCTTCGACAAATCAGGAAGATGGAGAGCTGGGGCTTCTACAAGGGCTTGACGGAGCTTAATGAAGGAGTGTCGGGGTGAGGAGGATAATGGTTTTTTAGGGGGGCTCTTGCTGAGGTTGTATAGGGGTCTTGCCAACAGGGTACAGGGAGAAGTTAGGGATCTATGTTCTAAAATATCTAGCTAGGCTTAGAAAGGGCCTAGAAAGGAAAGGATTTTTGTCTTGGTTTTGGGAATGGGCAGGTCAGAGAGGAGCCATTTTCTGTCTAAGGTAATGGACTTTCTTTGTTGAGATAGAAGGAATCTGAGGTAAGTGATAGGAGGGGAAGAGATTTGAGCTTTGACGGGGGATACTCGGTAACTTCTGGAAGCTAGAAGGTTAAGTAGGGAGGCAGTGTCAAGTTGAGACTGTTCCCACGAGAGACTGCAGAGTAGAAGATTGTCTATGTATTATAATAAGGTGGACTCGGAGTGATCATGATGAAACTGTTTGAGGTCTTGAGCTAGGACCTGTCTAAAAATATGGGGACTATCTCGGAAGCTTTGTGGCAAAACTGACCAAGTGAGTTGTTTAGAATGTCTTGTGTATGGGTCCGTCCAGGTGAAGATGAAAAAATCTTGGGAGCAGGGGTCTAGAGGGATAGAAAAATGGGTCTTTGAGATCTAGGACTGAGAAGTGGGATGCTGAGGCTGTATGGATTTGGAACTAAGGGATGGATAGGGACAATGGCTATGTTGATGAGGCGAAGGTCTTGGACAAGGCAGCAAGATCCATTGGTTTTTTTAACAGCTAATATGGGGGTATGTCTTTGAGATCTAGGACTGAGAAGTGGGATGCTGAGGCTGTATGGATTTGGAACTAAGGGATGGATAGGGACAATGGCTATGTTGATGAGGCGAAGGTCTTGGACAAGGCGGAAAGATCCGTTGGTTTTTTTAACAGCTAATATGGGGGTATTAAATGGGGAGTGAGTGGGTCTGCTTGAATGATGGGTTGGAGGCCTATGAGGGCTGAAGTGGTTAGGGGGTATTGGGCCTGACAGATATACTGAGAGGGGTCACATAATTTGATAGAGGCAGGGGGACATAGGGCCACGGAGGGGCTTGTAATGTCCCAAACTTTGGGATTTACAGGGTGTATGAGGGCAGAACCGGAGCTTTCATTGGGTAGAGGGGGGTCGTCGGCTATGAGGGCCATCAGAAAGGGAGTACTGGGGGCTGTGGGAGTGGATATAGTTATGGAAACGTGGAGGAGGGAAAGGATGTCTCGTCCTAGTAAAGGGATGGGACACTGGGGCATAACCAGGAAGGAGTGGGAGAAAGGTATGGGATTGTCTTGGATTGTGCATAAAAGGGTGGGTGGGGGGTTTAATGGGAAAATCTGTTTACCTCCTACTCTGACTATAGGAGTAATGGCTGGCGTGGTAGGGCCCCGGTATTCTCACAAGACTGAGAAGGTGGCTCCTGTATCTAGGAGGAAGGAGATGGGGTGACTGTCTACTGTTAGAGTAACCCTGGGCTCCTGTTTGGTGATGGAAATGGTCGGGCGAGAAGCCCCCGGGCCCCATCAATCTTCTTCTGCCAGCCCCACTACGGCGGGCTTAAGATGGGGGTTGTTCGTCCAGTCTCCCCTTCGGGTGGTTGGGCAATCAGACCCCCAGTGGCCCTTTTTGTGGCATCTGGGGCATGGGGTGGTAGGAGATCTGGGGGAGGGGCATGCCCTTGACCAATGTCCCTCTTTTCTGCACTTGAAACAAGCTCTTGTGGGGGCTTGTTTGTAGAGGGGTGCCCAGGTTGTGGTTTTATCAGCTGCGCCAACATCTGGAAATTGGCCTGATCAGCCTTTTGTTTACGGCATTCTTTCTCCTCCTCCCGCTTATGGAAGACTTTAAAGGCCACTGTTAGGATCTCAGTCTGTGGGGTAGCGGGGCCCTGTTCTAACTTTTTGAGTTTAGCTTTAATGTCGGGGTAGCCTTGAGCTAGGAAGTATGTCATAAGGACATGTCTTCTTTCAGGTGTTTCTGGGTCCAGGCTGGTATACTGTAATAGGGCTTGAGTGAGTCTGTCTAAGAACTCGGAGGGGATTTCATCTCTCTTTTGAATTATGTCTTGGAGCTTTTGAAAATTGACTACTTTACAAGCTGCCCTTTTTCAGACCTGCTATTAAGCAGGAGGCAAAAATATCTCGAGAGCAGAGACTCATGGCGGTGTTATAATCTCAGTGTGGGTCTTGTTCGGGGACAGCAGTGGGGCCAGGGGGATAGGTGGGGTCAGTCCTGTGGGTTTCAGTAGCCTGCATTTGGGCGAAGTCCTAAACTCGTCTACGCTCTTCAGGGAGGAGAGTATTGGCCAGGAGCATGAAAATGTCATGATGTGTGAGGCTGTAAGACTGGAGGGTGTATTGAAACTCCCTGATATATGTCATGGGATCAGTGGAAAAGGAACTTAGGCGTTTCTCTAGTTGGGCTAAATCTCTTAAGGAGAAAGGGATGTGAATGCGCACGCTGCCTTTGGATCTTGCTACCTCCCGGAGGGGGGCGATAATTTTGGGAGGCTCTCGGGACTGAGTCTGAGGGGGACTGAAGGGTTCTGGCTCAGTCTGTGGGGGAGGACGCGGTCTAGCCATGCCTAGTTGAGCAGGTCCTGAAGTGCAGAAGGGGGGCAAAGAAAATAAAGAAAGATAGAATCGGACCCACATGTCGCCAGCTAGCAGCCCAGCTGCTTACTTCTGCCGCTCTAGTTGGGCTTGAACTCATGACTCTGAATTAAGAGTCCCATGCTCTACTGAGCTACAGCAGGGCTCCAGTTAATTGCTTATGGAATGCGTTGTTTTCTATTCCTGCCACATCGGCAAGTGGGGGAAGGGCATAGCTAGAAGCAGGGGTGGTGTTTCTACACATCTTCAAGGTCTCCCTATTTTCAGAGTGAGGAGTCTTGGCAAGATATGTTTTTGTGGACAGATAACTTCTAAGGACTGCACCGGTTGTTCTCTAGCTTGTGCTTTCCCATGCTGTGTTCAGACATGGGGGGAGGTGCTTTCCCATTCTTTCTACAAACATGTGAGAAGACAAAGGTGGTCCCTAACAGGGGAGAAACAGGTGATGAGGGCAAAGACGGAGGAGGCCCCTGGGACTTAGTTAAAGGGGGGCTGAAAGGCTCAGGCTTAATCTGCAGGGAATGAAGGTGAGGAGGTGAGATGGGGGAGGAGATGGTTGGGGAGGAAGGGAGAATGGCTGTTGTAGGAGAAGAAGGGGAAGGGAGTGAACGGGAGGCTTCTGCGGGGGCGGCGGCTTGCAGGCTAGGAGAATTTGGGAGGGGGTGGGGAGAGGAGGAGGCGGAAAGCTTCGATATAGGGAATCTCCTTCCATTTTTTCAGGCGCTGGCAGTAGTTAAACAGATCGCGAGTGATGTTAGGATCAAGAGTTCCCCCTGCAGGCCATTGGTTTTTATTGTCTAGGGGGTATGTCGGCCAATCTTGGGAGCAATATTTACGGAGAAGTTTTGGTTTTATATCAGGCATCAGGGAGAGGGTAGCCAGATGCTTAAGCAGGCATTCAAGAGGTGAACTTTCAGGGAGGGATGAGGAGGCTCCCATGGCTAAAGGACAGAGAAGGAGACAAACAGGGGAAGACGAACGGAGATCCTCGGACTGGAAGCAGACCACAAGGAGACAAAGGGCGTCCCTGATGATCCTTGGTGGTCTGCGGAAACTCGTATACGAGTCGGAATTTCTTGGAAAGTGTGGGTCGTCACCCAGACTTCCCTAAGAAGGCAGAGTGCCGGAGTCTCGAGGTACCTAGCGCTAGGCGTTTTCGGCGGACGGAACAGAAGGAGGAGGGGGGGAAAAGGGAGCGTTCTCATCCACAAAGGAGTCACCTCGTTTATGGCTGTTGGAGGGGGGTGCCTGAGAGTCAGCCGCAGCCGTGAAGGCCTGAGGCGGGGATTTATGACTGTCAGAGGAGGGGCCTGAGCGTCCGCCGCAGCTGTAAAGGCTTGAGGCGGGGATTTATGGCTGTTTGGGGAGGGGCCTGAGGGTCCGCCGCAGCTGTGAAGGCCTGAGGTGGGGAGAGTTCCCTCCTCATCCCCGAGCGTCAGGGCCTTGCCGGACGATCACAGTCAATGGCACTGCGATAGCTCGGGGAAGAGTGGCTCACTCCGGGGGGAAAACTTACCTAAAGGCCAGAGAGGAGTGGTGAGTGTGATGAGCCAGCACCGGAAAAAGAGGACGAGGGCAAGCTGCTGCTGGTGTCGGGGGAAGACGGGGCCCAGTTGGGGTGTCCCGTCTCCCGGGTTTCGGCACCAATGAAAGGAAAGGAGCGACACATAGCAGCAATTCACCGGAGAGTTCCGCTTTATTAGGGAAAGGTGCTGGGTTATATAGGAGGGGGCATGAATTGATTGAGGTGTCACTTCTACGGGGCTGGTGGCTGTTGGCTAGGTGCTGGGATTGGGAGGGGGGCGAGAGGTGATTGGGCTTCAGGTGGCACCGGCGGGAACTGAGGACCCCCGAAGAGAAGCCGGAAGTTTGCCATCTTACTGGTGGGGACCCTTCAGAAAGCCCCCTGGCCTTCTGAAGGCACTGCGTGTTTAGAGAAGGCTTTGTTTCAATACGGACACAGCTGTCTGAACTCCCAGCTGCAGTCCCCGGAATCCCTGGCATTTTGCGACACCGCCTTCGAAGTTTAGGGCAGTGTTTCGGAGATGCGCGCGCCTGTCAGCCTCGTGGTGGGGCGTGAGCACGCTGAGAGATTCGGGAGAAGGCTGAGGCATTCGTACCCGCTCCAACCCCGCGCCCAGGGCTGGCCGTGAAGAGCTAGAGGGCGAAAGGCCACCCCGAGCCCGGACCGGAGGGCAGGGTCGGCGGCCTCGTGGCTGCTCGGCCGTCCCCGCGCGGGGTCCTACCTCGGCCGCGTCTCTCCCGCGCCGGGGCCGCCCCCTTCCTGAGGCCCCGCAAAGACCCGGCCGGCGCCAGGCAGCGGCGCCCGAAGAAGACGTGGTAGGCGGCGTAGAGGGAGAATAGGCAGTACAGGGCGATGAGAAACGAGCAGAGCCGCTGCCGCGTCAGCCGCATTCCACTCAGGCTTCCCGTCAGGCCGCCGCCCCCAGGGAGCAGGGCCGAAGGCGGTCGCTCCGCCTCCGGGCGAAGGCGGCGTTCGGTGCAGGTCCAGGGCCTTACGGAGGGAGTCGCCAGACCCCGCCCAGCCGTGCGCAAAGCCCCGCCAGGCCCTGCCCTCCACCGCCCGGGCGTCTCTTCCGCCTCCCCGGCCCCGGCCCCGCCCACTCTCACTCAGCTCAGGCTCCGCCTCCCACCCTGCCCCCTTAGGTGTAGCTGAGAACCCGCTAGTCCCCCACTCTGGAATTGGGCGTAGGACGGCTGCACCTTCCTCGCGTGGCTCCCTTACCTCTGCAGTGTACCCACGGTCCTTTTCAACAGTGCCTTCCCTACCATGTACATAAAGACTGCCTTTATTTGACCGCAAAGAAAAAAAGCCAAAAGCCAAAAAACAGCATCCATCCTGGTCCATGAAGGCCAGGTGAAGGAACCAACCACACCAATTTTGTTCAACACGTAGTCCCCAGCCCTTAGCATAGGGCCTGCTGCAATGACAGATGAATGAATACAAATGCCTGTTAACAAAGTTAAGTGGTGGTAGTGTCACAAGATTGACTAATGCCACTAAATGGTACACTTAGAATGGCAAACTTTGTTATATATATCTTATCGCAATAAAAATATTTAAAAACTAAGTTTTATCACTGTAATGTGACTTGAATGCACACAGGCATGCAGTCTTTTGTCTAATAGAGGCTGTAAAAATGAATGGTTTCCATTAATTTGCTATGTCAGGCCTTGTGAAGTTGGGCTACAATCTCTTGTCAGTTTTGTCCAGTTTTACTGTTCAACTTGTTAGGCAGTCTTGGTCGCCAGAGAGTTTATAGGAGACAAGTGTGGAGCGGGCTTTTAGCGCCTCCGACTGTTGTGTCCTGACTGGTTCAACTTTTTACCCTGATGCAGAGTCATCTTAATGTTGCTCGGAAAAGTTTCCATCCCCTCCACTAGCAGAAATTTACTCTTTTGGAATTTTATGCTCTTGGGGGTCAGATCTCTGTTTTCCACCGTGACATCTAGATAATTTGATAAGGAAAATTTTATGACTGTAAGGAAATTTTGGTCCAGAGAGGTGAGTTGACTGCCAAAATCACGTACTTTCTTAGTGGCTGAGCTAGATTATAATCTCTGCTCTCAGTTCTGTGTTCTTGCCATCATAGTGACTGTGTATCTCATCTCCTCTATATTTGTTTTGTATTTTGCTTAGCAATATCAGATTCTAATAGCAAACAGCTTGAGTTTAACCATATATTTTAATTATCCAGTTTCCAAGTTGACTCTGAATAATGTTTAGTTATTCCTCCAAATTAAATCCATTATCAAAGGAAGAAACTGGGCAGCAGTTGAGGATATAAAGGCAAGGTAGTAAAGGTAGTACAATTTCTGAAGGCAGTTCCAAAACATTAAAAAGTATTTTGAGCACAAATGATGGAGTATTTATATAACTAGGCAAAACTTTCTTACTCAAAACTTTTACCATCTGAAGGGTAGAAAGTTCTTTTGCCTACAGATTCCTACTTTTAGTCTTTTCTCCTAGGAAAATATGTCTTCTTAACAAGTCTCCTCTGTGGCTATTCTTTTTAGCCTGCTGTAGCTTTAGCATATTACCTATATAGCCTAAAGTCAAGTTACTTGATGTCTTTTATCCTCCGTTTCCTGTAAGGTGGGGTTAACAGTAATGCCTATCTTGCAGTTTTGGGTTTTGTTATTTGAAGAAATTAATTTATTCTATTGCTCCTACTCACTTCCTATGTCCAAAGTATTTCACATTTGGCTTTTGTTGTTAAAAATGTTTAGAGTGATATTTTAAAAAGAAAACAAAATATTTAAAATGGAAATGCACTCATGTATTTGAGGAAGTCACCGTTTAGAAGCAGGTAAGGCACTGTGCAGAGGAACTACCAACTTGGTGCAATAGCGAGGAGTCAAAGAAAACTCCATGGTTTTCTAGCTGAAAGGATGGCGATACTATTAATATAGAAGGAAAAGATGAGATGGAGAGCCATTTTTTAAATTCATTTATTATTTATTTAATTTTTTTTTGAGAGGGCATCTCTCATATTTATTGATCAAATGGTTGTTAACAACAATAAAATTCTGTATAGGGGACTCAATGCACAATCATTAATCAACCCCAAGCCTAATTCTCAACAGTCTCCAATCTTCTGAAGCATAACGAACAAGTTCCTACATGGTGAACAAATTCTTACATAGCGAATAAGTTCTTACATGATGAACAGTACAAGGGCAGTCATCACATGAACTTTCGGTTTTGATCACCCATTATGAACTATAGACAATCACGTCAAATATGATTTCATTTGATTTTTATACTTGATTTATATGTGAATCCCACATTTCTCTATTATTATTATTATTTTTAATAAAATGCTGAAGTGGTAGGTAGATGCAAGATAAAGGTAGAAAACATAGTTTAGTGCTGTAAGAGAGCAAATGTAGATGATCAGGTGTGTGCCTGTAGACTAAGTGTTAATCCAAGCTAGACAAGGGCAATAAAATATCCACAGATGCAGGAGATTTCTCTCAAAACAGGGGGGGGGGGTGAGGTTCTAAGCCTCACCTCTGTTGATCCCCAATTTCTCACCTGATGGTCCCCCTGCGACTGTGCCTGTCTTAGGTTGTTCCTCCCTTGAGGAATCTTACCCGTCTCTGGCTAACCAGTCATCTTCCGGGGCCATACAGGGGAATGTAAAGTTGGTAATTGAGAGAGAGGCAATTTTGTTTGAAAAGGTTAGCTTTTTACTTCTTTGCAGATTTATGCCCTGTGGCTTTTTTGCCCAGCATTTATCTTGAGGTATCTTTACTACTTGGAAGAATTATGATACTCGGTAAATTCTATATGAGGCATGAATTCTATTTAAGGGTTGTAATTAGGAAGGAAGAAGAAAAGCTATAGAAGTAGCAGACGGAAGTAAACATGGGAAGATTGATTATTTCTTTGACATATCTTCTTGTAGAGTAACTTAAGCATGTATAGGTTTTAAACTACTAATTAAATTGTGCACACACATTAACATAATAGGAATATAGTTACATAACCAAGGCAGACCTATAATTACCAGCCATCTCCAGTGAAACCAAGAAAACCAGTTAGGCACCCTAAGCATTTGTGAAAATTTATCTATGATATGATGGATATTGTCCAACTGAACTTGAACAGTCTGAGAGAAATCAGACAAATTAAAACAACCCATTCCTGGGAACTGTTCACATCCCATATGTTCTTTTAACAGTGGATAGTCTGTAGTCGTAAGATTTTGGAGCGCTGCAACTTGCACTTCTCCTAATTCTTGGTTGAGTTCCAACAGTATAGATCCAGTCAAATTTGTTGTTTTACTGTATGCACAGGCCAGCTTAGATATCTCCTTCTTCATTCCAATGGCAAGTCCAGGAACCAGTGGGATGAATGCTGCTACAACTGCAGCAGCGCCTGGATCTTTGTTGAGGTTTTTTGATGATCATCTTCTGGTAAGACTCTTCCAGAGAGTGTTGATGTTGGAAGTTCTTCTTCATATCGTATCTTAGTTCATTTTCTGGGTAGCCAAATTAGGCTTTGATCCTCTGTATAAACACAAACAGACCCTTTGCCTACACTATGAAATGCCCTTTATACCATTGTGTAGAACTCATTGGAGGTCACCACACAGGAACTGCTGTTTTTTTTTTTTTTGTTATCATTAGTCTATACTTACATGAAGAATATTATGTTTGCTAGGCTCTCCCCTATACCAGGTCTCCCCTATAAACCCCTTTACAGTCACTGTCCTTCAGCATAGCAAAATGTTGTAGAATCACTACTTGTCTTCTCTGTGTTGTACAGCCCTTCCCTTTCTCCCACCCCCCCCATTATGTATGCTAATCTGGAGAGCCATTTTTTAGAGGAGGGTGATCTACCTTCCTGTCTTTTTTGCCCTGTAAATTTTAAAGGAAACTCAGAAATTTAGGCAAAAGATGAAATGTTTATATCAGGGATCAGATGAGACTAGGGCAGCCTAGAGTACATTTTCTTCAGTCACTAACTTTTAGTGCTCCACTTCAAAGACAACAGACATTTCATATGTGTTGTAGATGATCATGCATCCCCAGCCTTTCATGGCTCTACAGATTCAGTTCTTAGAGTGTTTCTGGTCCCTAGCATGGAATCTGGCATTTTTTAGTGCTCAGTAAATATTTGCTTGTAGTCTTCTTGTCAGTACCCAAAACAAATTTATGTCAATGCTTATATATTTCTGAGCTGGGTAGATCTATTGAGCACTGAGACTGCCTATATCCACATAGCCTAATTATCACAATGGAGAACTCAGGCTAACTGCAGTAACATGACTTTTCTACTTGTTTTAATAAATTCTTGCTCAGGAGGATAAACTGATAAGTAACTTCATTGTTTAATTTGGGAAATTCCTGCAAACCAGTTAATCTGAACAAACAATTGTTTTTTTTTTTGCTCTGAATACGAGCATTTCCTCCTGGTGGATGGATGGTCTTGGAATATGAGGGCGCAAAGTGATGCAAAAGATTTACTCACAGAAGCTTCTCATTCCTGGGGAAAACAGAACAACTGGTTTTCGCAGCAGTCCATTGAAAAGGCCGTTAAACACACAGGGAGCTGGGGAGGAAGCCAATTTTGGCAGAAGGACTGGGTGACTGACTCATCAGGAGAGCTCTCAGGCTCAATGTTGTGTTCAGGTTGGCATCACTGAGTTGTAATAACGTCATCACCATCATCAGCTGTAGATTCAGCCTTCCATTGCTTTTATTTTATCTTGTACAGTGCATTCTTCTTTGTGAAGAATTATGTGTGTATTTTGTGGCTCATCAAGACTCCTTGTTCCTGCTTCTTTTTCACTTGATGTCAGCTTTTGGCTCCTTTTGTTCCAAATTGCATTTCTGTTAGTGAAGACTTAAAAAAACAAGGAAGACAGAAAGAAATGCCATGGAATTTGGTGACAGTTCCACAACTATACTAAAAACCATTGAGTTGGATGCTTTAAGTAGGTGAATTGTGGGACATATGAATTAAATTTCAATAAAGCTGTTAAAAACAAACAAACCACATGAAACGGTAAAGTCTGGCCAAAGTGCAGAACCAGTCAGCTTAGCACAGTGTTTGTTGCCAATTCAGACAAAAAAAAGTTTGCTGGGTGAGGAAATTAAGCAGCAAGCAGTATATTTTCTGTCCCTGATAATTACCTGGGTTAGCAGGCTACTTACTTCTGGTTCTAAATTTCTAGGAATAATTTGAACTTGGCTCTACAAAGTAAGTACAGAAACCCAACTGAGGACTCAGGAATTTTACTTCTGAGTAGTATTGAACGCTGCAATTGATTCCCCAACATCAATTTTTTGCTGGAAGATTTGTCTCTGGTTCTCAAGCTTGGCTTCAATCAGAGGCCCTATAGTGGGGTATATTTCAAATGTATCGATGCCTAGTTCCTAACCAATGCCTGTTAAATCAGAGTCTAGAGGTGGCTTAGGTGTAAAATTTCTCAGAGTGATTTTAATGTACAACCACCAGTGTAGACCACTGGTTTAAGAGATCACATTTGCACAGGGAGATACCACTTCACATCCATTAGGATGGCTATTACTAAAAACAAACAAAACCGAAATAACAAGTGCTGGAGAGGATGTGGAGAAATTGGAACCCTTGTGTGAAATGCCTAATAATGCTGCTGGTGAGAATGTATAATGGTGCAGCCAATGAGGAAACAATATGTTTTGTATATTTTACCACAGTAAGGAGAGAGATATCTCCTTTTCAAGATTGGGTATGTGACCCATTTCAGGCCAATGACATGGGGGAGATAGCTCCTGGTGGGCTTCAGAGAGAAGTTTCCTGATCCTAGAAGACAGTGGCAGGATGAGATGCACTCCCTGCTTCTCTGGACCTAGCATCTAGGACTCTAGCCATCTGGGAACCAGCCTGAGGATGAAGCCAACATGCAGGGCAGCAGACATAAGTCCTTGAGGTCATTAAGCTCCTGATGCAATGGACTCAAGTCAGTCTTATCTGAGAGTTTATAGTTGTTAGAAACACGACAATAGGCCCCAAATGGAGTTATTTATGCTAAGCCCCACATAACCAAACTGAGGCTTAGTTACAGTTTCAGCTCCCCCAGAAATGCAATCTGAAACCAACCAGTCAGGACCCACCTGGCCAACACTAGTGATATACCTGCCTGATAGACCCCTGCCATCCCCTGAAGGCATAAACCTTGCCACACCAACCCACCTGTTAGTATTGTGACTGCTTTGTTCTTGCTCCCTTCTGCCCATAAAAGTCATTCATTTGGTTTAACTCCCCAGAGTTCCTTTCTATCTGCTCCATTGGATGCTGCCTGGTTCATGAATTGTTGAATAGTGCCAAGTAAGTCTTTAAAATTTGTTCACTTGAATTTTGTTTTTTAACATGGTTATGTAAGATAATACATTTCCTCTGGTTAAATCCAGAATTAAATTTCTGTAACTTGCTTTTGACAGTATCCAGACACTTGTACAAGTACTGTGGGTATAACAGAAATTTGGAAATAACCTAAAAGCCTAAAAGGGAAATGGGTGAATAAAGAATAGGTATAAACATTGATGGAGTTACTCTGTCACAGTTAAGAGACAAACACATGGCGTGAAAAGCAGGTTTTATGTACTATACATCAATTTTAAAACAATATGGTGATTTTCATTCATTTATATGTTGTATATGTGAATGTTTTTAAGTAGATTAGATGGATCACATTTCATACATGATAGCCTTTTGGGGAGGGTAGAATTTGACTGGGATGGGAGTAAAAGAGGCAACATATGTATTAGAATTGTTGTATTTCTGTTCTTAAAACATAGAAGAAGGTGACCAGATGTTAACAATTGACAATAATGGGAATTCTACATAGGTATGTGTTTGTGATTCTTGATACTGTTCTACATTTATAAAATTCTCAAAGTGAAAAGAAGATCCTTTCCCCAGGGCTACCCATGACCCAAACAAATTTAATTAAGGAAGGAAGAAAAAACCTTCAATAAAGACATAGGCATCAAGGCTAAAGTCTGTTTAATTACAAGTCGGCTCTACTTGCTCAGAAAACTTGACTTTTTTGTTGGTATGAGCATTTTAACCTTCTAACTTTTTATTTGGAAATAATTAGAGACTCCCAAAAAACTGCAAAAATATTACAAGAGGTCCCCCATCACCCCACTTTCCCCAATAGTAACATCTTATGTAACTATAATGCACTATCAATACCAGGAAATTGACATTGCCCTGATACAATTAAGTAGACTGTATACCTTACTGTGATTCACATGTTATCCTTTCTTTTATTTTTAATGTCTTTAAGTTACAAAAGCAAGTTGCTCATCAACAGAAGAATGGATAAATAAGAAGTGGTACATTCATACACTGGAATATTATTTGGCCATAAAAAGGAATGAAGCTCTGACTCCTGCTACAGCATGGATGAACTGTGAGAATATGATGCTGGTGAAGGCAGACAGACACAAAAGATTATCTATTGTATGATTCCATTAGTATGAAATTACTAGAATGGGTGAATCCTAGAGATAGAAATGAGATTGGTGGCTATGGGGACAGGGAGGACAGGAGAAAGGGGAGCATGTTCCCATGGGAATGGGAAGCATTCATATAATGATTACGGGTGCTCTTGTGCCATGGTAAAAATGTTTGGGAACTAGATGAAGGTGGTAGCTGCACATTGTGATTACACTAAATACCCTGACTTGTTCACTTTAAAGTGGTTAATTTTATGTTACATAAATTTCACCTCATTAAAAAATTTTTGAAAAAAGAAATTTGCTTATTGTAGGAAAACCCAAATATAACAGTATAAATACAAAGTTGCACTTTCTTCTTCTCCCATCTGCTCTCCTCTCCACATCCAATCCCACTCCACAAATACACCTTCCATTAACTGTTTAATATTTAACTGTCCACATTTCTATAAGTTATATGATGTACAAAAAGATGCATGTGTCTCTTTCTCTCCCAAATATTTACTGAGCACTTTATCCATGCCAGGCAATGATGCAGGTGACTGGAGCACCTGCTTTACTATATATTAATAAATGTAATTCTATGTTGGCACCTTGTCTCTTTCAGTCCTTTAATAGCTGCACATTATTCCATAATATTGATATACTATTACTTAGCTAATCATTTCCCTGTTGATGGACATTTAGGTTGTTTCAAGTTCGGAGCTACTGCATGTTAGTCAGTATAATAAATTTGCATGACTCCCTACTTATATAATTCCACTGAAACTTCTTGGGACAGTGTGAAAAATCATTTATTAGCATTTGAGATAATTCTAATATTTCTTTAAATATGGCCGATTTACACAAAAAGATAAGAGCTATTAGTGAAGCTCATGTATCCTCAGCCACAGCTCCTTAAGTTGCTAATTCTTTCCTGGCTACCCTGCGACCATATACTACCCATATGGCTTGGTTTCCCTTTTTTATAAATTTCAGAATGTCAGCATTAATTATACCCTCCCTTCTACTCCTTTTCCCAGTCTTCATCCAACTGCTGAGCAAAAGAATATGAACAACCCATTTGAAATTGAAGATGCTTCAATTAGCTGAAAAAAATAAAAAAGGGGGAGTTGGTGCAGGCCATGCTGCTCATGCTGTTTGACAAGGTCCAGGCACAAGGAGGAATCCTGAAAACAGGAAACCTCATAGCTGGCCCCTGCTAATTCCCGCACTTATTTTTGCAGTTATGATGTTGGTGATTGGGCTCATATATGGGAAATCTTATGTACTTAAGATTTATTCATCTTTAGTAAATAACATAACCCAAAATATTGACCAAAGCAGCAATTCCAGAAATGAAAGCAGTGTTATGGGACCAACAACTGTTCCAGGCAGACTGCCAGAAATAAGTGAGGCAGAACAACCCAGGCCTCTCTTAAAACTAGATGCAGTTTGTCCTCCCCTTTGTAACAATTCAAAAATGACTAACCAGGATTTCTTTAGAATATTGGCAGAGAAGGAGTTATGGGAACCTAGGCTATGGAAAAACCCATTCTCCCAAGAAACTTATATGAAACAGCAAAGTAATAAAGATTAATAGCCCCACTGCCCAGGGCCCCCCTTATGTTGCTTATAATAATAGAAGACACCTCTGGTAAACCCCCATGGAAAGAATTTATGAGCAAAATTAAATTTATATTTACAAATATACCATATATAAAAGTTTATGATAAATTTATAAAATATTACCATATTAATAGTAAGGTAGTAAGAGCAGATTTAGTGTTATTATATAAAGGATAAAGAGGGCTGCAAGACCCTAGAGCCTGTAGATGGAGGAGGAAAGGTGTAAACATCTGAAATTGTGGAATGAATATTATAATAAGGTGTTTTTATTGTATTCATAGGAATGGGTGATAGGAGTACCGTCCCTAGATTTTAGATGTAAGCCTCAACCCACATGTGTAGGATAGGATTTAATTAATTATCTGGTTATATTTAATAACCAAAAGACATATAGCTTGCATATTATATAACCGGCTTAAACTTTATATAGACTTAGACACATACCTTAGACACATATCTAAAAGTCTATATAATCTGACACACTTAAAGTAAAAATCATAGCCCACATGCTTAACCCACAAGCTGCCTTACGCCATTTTCTGTTTAGCACCTACTACATAGCTTACATGAATTATTAATCACAATAGACTAGGGAAAAGTTAAAAATTAAATGTTAAACGGCAACTATAAGAAGAAATGACATTTACTTAAGCATAATAAGCTGAAATTATGTAAACTGACAGAAAAAGGATGGTATTATTCATGATTAAAAAATGTTCAACACTTGTTCACCATGTAAGAACTTGTTCCTTATGCTTCAGAAGATTGGAGACTGTTGAGAATTAGGCTTGGGGTTGATGAATGATTCTGCACTGAGTCCCTTATACATAATTTTTTTGTTGTTAACAACCATTTGATCAATAAATGTGAGAGGTGCCCTTTCAAAAAAAAATGTTCAACATAATATAACCTTAAAAAGATATAAAAATAAAGACCCTGATGTTTGATGTCAGGAGATGTTACAACTTTAATTGGGTGTTTCGTCTCCTCATTCATCTCACTCACCAATGTTGTTCTTTCCTTGGTGACCCACACCTTAGCTGGAGCTGGACTTTAGCACCGAGCCGATTCCAAATCTGATGTGCAAACACAGATGTGTTCTGAGGCATGCTGGCCACATGGAAGGCAAATGGTGTGCTCTGGCCAGCCACACCCAGGGATTTCTTACACAAGCCTCCACAGAAAGGGGCCATGTCACCAGTCCTCCCAGTCTGTCCTCCCCAAAGCCAAGCGCCCCAGTGGTGAAGCTGCTGTGGGGGAAAGCCACACTCATCCCAAAGTCCCCACTGTGAGCAGGGCCTGCTGACACCCCAGACATGAAGGGTGATGAGGTGGTGCCAAACACTGAGCAACTGCTCCCACTACCGGTGGTCTGGGTCATAGCTCTGAAGCCCGAGGTGGTGGCTGCAAAAAAGGAGGAAACAGTATCATTTCAGTCCAGTAAGGATAGCTACCATCCAAAAGATAAACAACAACAAACATTGGCGAGGTTGTGGAGAAAGGGGAACCCTACTACACTGCTGGTGGGAATATAAATTAGATCAACCATTGTGGAAAGCAGTATGGAGGTTCCTCAAAAAGCTCAAAATAGAAATACGATTTGACCCAGGAATTCCACTTCTAGAAATTTACCCTAAGAGTACAGCAGCCCAGTTGGAAAAATACATATGCACCCCTATGTTTATGGCAGCACTATTTACAATAGCCAAGAAATGGAAGCAACCCAAGTGTCCATCAGGAGATGAATGGATAAAGAAGATGTGGTACATATACGCAATGGAATATTATTCAGCCAAAAGAAGAAAACAAATCCTACCATTTGCAACAACATGGATGGAGCTACAGGATATTATACTCAGTGAAATAAGCCAGGTGGAAAAAGACAAGTACCAAATGATTTCACTCATATGTGAAGTATAAGAAAAAAGAAAAACTGAAGGAAGAAAAGAGCAGTAGAATTACAGAACCCAAAGATGGACTAACAGTTACCAAAGGGAAAGGGACTGAGGAGGATGGGTGGGAAGGGACAGATAAGGGTGGGGAGAAAGAAAGGGTACATTATGATTAGCATGTATAATGTGTGTGGGGGCACGGGAAGGGTTGAGCAACACAGAGAAGACAAGCAGTGATTCTACAGCACCTTAGTACACTGATGGACAGTGACTGTAATGGGGTTTGGGTCGGGACTTGGTGAAGGGGGGAGGTAGTAAACATTATGTTCTGCATGTAATTGTATGAAGATACCAAAAAGAAAACATTTTAAAAGGCCATGAATGATCTTCCTTTCTGCCTGTCTCTAAGTGTCATTTTATCTCACTTTCCTTTTTAAACCTCTAGCCACACCTGGCTCTTCTCTGCTCATGAAAACATGAGCTCGTCTCTGCCTTTGGGTCTTTGCTCCTGTGCCTGCAAGACCCTCACACACAGCCACAGAGCCGGCTCCCAACTCTGGAAATACGGTCATGGCCTCAGTTTGCTATTGTTTCAGAAAGGCTGCTGCTGACTACCTAAATAGCCCCTCCAGTCATGAGTTACACCACTACCTGATGCTGTTTACAAATAACATCTGTGATAACATCTGTCTCTTCACCACAGCATACACCTCTGAGAGCAGAGAACGTGTTGGCACTTAAAACAGCACCTGGCACTGCAGACCGAGCCCATTCCAAATCTCACTTGCAAAAACAGACGTGTTCTGAGGCATGCTGACCACGTGGCAGACAGAGGGTTTGCTCTGGCCAGCTGCACCCAGGGAATTCCGACGCAAGCCTCCCCTGAAAGGGACTGTGCCAGCAGTTCTTCCACTCTGTCTTGCTGCAAAGTGGAATGTCCTGGTGGTGGAGCAGCTGTGGGGGGCAGCCCACTAATCCCAAAGACCCCACAGCCAGCAGGGCCTGCTGGCAACTGGGACAGGAAGGGTGATGAGGTGATGCTGCCAAACACTGAGTTACTGGTCCCACAGCTGGTGGTCTGGGTCACAGCTACAAAGTCCAAGTGGTGGCTGCAAAAAACGAGGAAACATGGATCATTGTCTAACCCCATACACAAAAGAAAATTCTAAATGTATCAAAGACCTGAATGAAGCCATGAAAACATAAAATTATAAGAAAAAAACAGGCAAAAATCTCTTGGACATAAACATGAGCGACCTCTTCATGAGCGTATCTCACCAGGCAAGGGAAAGAAAAGGAAAAATGAAAAAAATGGGACTATATCAAGCTTAAAAGCTCCTGTACAGTAAAGGGCAACATCAACAGAACAAAAGGGCATCCTACAGTATGGGAGAATATATTCATAAATGACAGATCCAACAAAGGGTCGACATCCAAAATATATACAGAGCTAACACACCTCAACAAACAAAAGGCAAATAATCCAATTAAAAAATGGGCAGGGGAGCTGAACAGTTCTCCAAAGAAGAAATTCAGATGGCCAGTAGACACATGAAAAGATGTGCCACATCGTCTATTATCAGAGAAATGCAAATTAAAAGCACAATGAGATATCACCTCACACCAGTAAGGATCACCACCATCCAAAACACAAAAAACAACAAATGTCGCTGAGGTTGTGGAGAAAGGGGAACCCTCCTGTGATGTTCGTGGGAATGTAAATTCATTCAACAATTGTGGAAAGCAACATGGTGGTTCCTCAAAAAGCTCAAAATAGAAATACCATTTGATGCAGGAATATCACTCCAAGGAATTTACCCTAAGAATACAGCAGCCCAGTTTGAAAAAGGCAGATGGAACCCTATATTTATCACAGCACTATTCTCAACAGCCAAGAAATGGAAACAACCTAATGTCCATCACAAGATGAATGGATAAAAAAGATGTGATACAAATGCACAATGGAATATAATTCAGCCATAAGAAGAAAACAAATCCTACCATTTGCAACAACATGGATGGAACTAGAGGGTATTATGCTCAGTGAAATAAGCAAGGCGGAGGAAGACAAGCACCAAATGATTTCACTCATCTCTGGAGTATAAGAACAAATGAAAACCTGAAGGAACAAAAGAGCAGCAGAATCACAGAACCCAAGAATGGACTAACAGTTACCGAAGGGAAAGGGACTGAGGAGGATGGGTGGGAAGGGAGGGATAAGGGCAGGGAAAAAGAAAGGGGGCATTGTGATTAGCATGTATAATGAGGGGGGGCACAGGGAGGGCTAGGCTACACAGAGAAGACAAGTAGTGATTTTACAGCATCTTACTACGCTGATGGACAGTGACTCTAATGGGTTATGTGTGGGGTACTTGGTGAAGGGGGGAGCCAAGTAAACATAATGTTCTTTAGATAATTGTAGATGGATATAAAAAAAAACCTTTCAAAAGGCCGTGAATGATCTCCCTTTCTGCCTGTCTCTTAATGTCATTTTATCCCACCTTCCTTTTAAAACCTCTCACCACACTGGCTCTTCTCTGCTCATGAAAATATAAACCCGTCTCTGCCTTCGTGCCTTTGCTCCTGTGCCTGCAATGTCCTCAACCCCAGCCGCTGTCCCTGCTCCCAACTCTGGAACTGTGGCAATCGCCTCAGTTTCCTATTGTCTCAGAAAGGCTGCTGCTGACTATCTAAATAGCTCCTCCAGTTATGAGTTACACTGCTACGTGACGCTGTCTACAGATAACTTCTGTGATAACATCTAAATCTTCACCACAGCATACAGCTCCAAAAGCAGAGACTGTGTCAGCACTTAAAACAGCACTTGGCACTGCAGACCGAGTCCATTCCAAATCTCACCTGCAATCCCAGATGTGTTCTGAGGCGTGCTGGCCATGTGGAAGGGAGAGGGTGTGCTCTGGCCAGCTGCACCCAGGGAGTTTGGATCCAACCCTCCCCAGATAGCGTTCCTGAGACCAGTTCTCCCACTGGGTCCAGCCCCAAAGCCAAATGCCCCAGTGGTGGAGCTGCTGTCGGGGGCAGCCACGCTCATCCCAAAGCCCCCACTGCCAGTGGGGCCTGCTGACACCCTGGACATGAAGGGCAATGAGATGGTGCTGCCAAACACTGATGTATTGGTCCCACAGCTGCTGGTCTGAGTCACAGCTCCAAAGCCTGAGGTAATGGCTGCAAAAAAGGAGGAATCAGGATCACTGTCTAACCCCATACACAAAAGTACAACCAAAATGGATCAAAGACCTGAATGTAAGCCATGAAACTATAAAACTCTTAGGAAAAAACAGGCAAAAATATCTTGGACATAAACATGAGTGACTTCTTCATGAACATATCTCTCCAGGCAAGGGAAAGAAAAGGAAAAATGAACAAATGGGATTATATCAAGCTTAAAAGCTTCTGTACAGTAAAGAACACCATCAACAGAACCAAAGGGCATCCTACAGTATGGGAGAATATATTCACAAATGACAGATCTGATAAAGGGCTGACATCCAAAATATATAAAGAGCTAACACAGCTGAAAAAACAAAAAGCAAATAATCCAATTAAAAAATGGGCAAGGGAGCTGAACAGACAGTTCTCCAAAGAAGAAATTCAGATGGCCAATAGACACATGAAAAGATGCTCCACATCGCTTGTCATCAGAGAAATGCAAATTAAAACCACAATGAGATATCACCTCACACCAGTAAGGATCGCCACCATCCAAAACACAAACAACAACAAATGTTGATGAGGTTGTGGAGAAAGGGGAACCCTCCTACACTGCTGGTGGGAATGTAAACTAGTTCAACCATTGTGGAAAGCAGTATGGAGGTTCCTCAAAAAGCTCAAAATAGAAATACCATTTGAATCAGGAATTCCACTCCAAGGAATTTACTCTAAGAATAGAGCAGCCCAGTTTGAAAAAGACAGATGCACCCCTATGTTTATTGCAGCACTATTCTCAACAGCCACAAAATGGAAACAACCTACATGTCCATCAGTAGATGAATGGATAAAAATGATGTGATATATATGCAAAATAGAATATAATTCAGCCATAAGAAGAAAACAAATCCTAACATTTGCAACAACATGGATGGAGCTAGAGGGTATTATGCTCGGTGAAATAAGCGAGGCAGAGAAAGACAAGACAAGTATCAAATGATTTCACTCATCTCTGGAGTATAAGAGCAAAGGAAAAACTGAATGAACAAAACAGCAGTAGAATCACAGAACCCAAGAATGGACTTACAGTCACCAAAGGGAAAGGGACTGAGGAGGATGGGTGGGAAGGGTGGGATAAGGGCAGGGAAAAAGAAAGGGGGCATTATGATTAGCATGTATAATGTGTGGGGGCATGGGGAGGGCTAGGCTACACACAGAACAGAAGTAGTGCTTCTACAGCATGTTACTATGCTGATGGACAGTGACTCTAATGGGGTTTGTGTGTGGTACTTGGTGAAGGGGGGAGCCAAATAAACAAAATGTTCTTAAGGTAATTGTAGATTGATACCAAAAAAAAAAAAAAACCTTTCAAAAGGCCGTGACTGATCTCCCTTTCTGCCTGTCTCTTAGTGTCATTTTAACCCACTTTCCTTCATAACCTCTAGCTACACTTGGCTCTTCTATGCTCATGAAAACATGAGCTCGTCTCTGCCTTTGGGCGTTTGCTCCTGTGCCTGAAACACCCTCACACATAGCCGCTGTCTCTGCTCTCAACTGTGGAACTGCGGCCATGGCCTCAGTTTGCTATTTTCTTAGAAAAGTTGCTGCTGACTACCTAAATAGCTCCTCTGGTCATGAGTTACACTGCTACCTGATGCTGTTTACAGATAACTTCTGTGATAAAATCTAAATCTTCACCACAGCATACAGCTCCAAGACTGGAGAATGTGTCAACACTTAAAACAGCACTTGGAACTGCAGATGGAGCCCATTCCAAATCTCACCTGCAAACCCAAATGTGTTTTGATGCGTGCTGGCCACATGGAAGGGAGAGGGTGTGCTCTGGCCAGCTGCACCCAGGGAGTTCTGATGCAGGCGTCCCCAGAAAGGGTTCTTGCCACCAGTTCTTCCACTCTGTCCTGCTGCAGAGCCGAGTATCCCAGTGGCGGATCTGCTGTGGAGTGCAGCCATGCTCATCCCAAAGCCCTCACTGCCAGTGGGGCCTGCTGACAGCCCGGATGTGAAGGGCGATGAGATGGTGCTGCCAAACACCGATGTACTGGTCCCACAGCTGGTGGTCAGGGTCACAGCTCCAAAACCTGAGGTGATGCCTGCAAAAAAGGAGGAAACATGGATCATTGTCTAACCCCATACAGAAAAATAAATTAGAAATGGATCAAACTCCTGAATGTAAGCCATGAAAACATAAAACTCTTAGAGAAAGACAGGCAAAAATCTCTTGGACAGAAACATGAGTGACTTCTCCATGAATATATCTCCTCAGGCAAGGGAAAGAAAAGCAAAAATGAAAAAATGGGACTATATCAAGCTTAAAAGCTTCTGTACAGTAAAGGGCACCATCAACAGAACAAAAGGGCATCCTACAGTATGGGAGAATATATTCATAAATGACAGATCTGATAAAGGGTTGACACCCAAAATATATAAAGTGCTAACACACCACAACAAACAAAAAGCAAATAATCCAATTAAAAAGGAGGTAGAGTACACAAAAAGAGCCTCAGTAAATTCAAAATGATTGAAATTCTACCAACCAACTTCTCAGACCACAAAGGTATAAAACTAGAACTAAATTGTACAAAGAAAGCAAAAAGGCCTACAACCATTGGAGTCTGAACAACATGCTCCTAAATAGTCAATGGATCAATGACTAAATTAAACCAGAGATCGAGCAGTATATGGAAACCAGTGACAACAACAATACAAAGCCCCAACTTCTGTGGGACACAGTGAAAGCAGTCTTAAGTTGAAAATATGTAGCAATCCAGGCTTACATAAAGAAGGAAGAACAATCCCAAATACATAGTCTAAAGTCACAATTATTCAAATTAGAAAAAGAAATGAGGCCTAAAGTCACCAGAAGGTGGGACATAATAAAGATCAGAGAAGAAATAAATAAAATTGAGAAGAATAAAACAATAGAAAAAATCAATGAAACCAAAAGCTGGTTCTTTGAGAAAATAAAGAAAATAGATAAGCCTCTAGCCAGACTTATTATGAGAAAAAGAGAATCAACACACATCAACAGAATCAGAAAGAAGAAAGGAAAAATCATGACAGACCCCAAAGAAATACAAAGAATTATTATAGTATACTATGAAAACCTATATGCTAACAAGCTGGAAAACCTAGAAGAAATGGACAACTTTCTAGAAAAATACAACCTTCCAAGACTGACCAAGGAAGAAACACAAAATTTAAACAAACCAATTACAAGCAAAGAAATTGAAGTGGTAATCGAAAAACTACCCAAGAACAAAATCCCCGCACCAGATGGATTTACCTCAGAATTTTATCAGACATACAGAGAAGACAATACCCATTCTCCTTAAAGTTTTCCAAAAAATAGAAGAGGAGGCAACACTCCCAAACTCATTCTATAAAGCCAACATCACCCTAATACCAAAACCAGGCAAAGACCCCACCAAAAAAGAAAACTACAGACCAATATCCCTGAAGAACATAGATGCAACAACACTCAACAAAATATTAACAAACCGAATTCAGAAATACATCAAAAGGATCATACACCATGACCAAGTAGGATTCATCCCAGGAATGCAAGGATGGTACAACATTCGAAAATCCATCAATATCATCCACCACATGAACCAAAAGAAGGACAAAAACCACATGATCATCTCCATAGATGCTGAAAAAGCATTCGACAAAATTCAACATCCATTCATGATAAAAACTCTCAACATAATGGGTATAGAGGGCAAGCACCTCAATATAACAAAGGTCATATGTGATAAACCCACACCTAACATCATACTGAACAGCGAGAAGCTGAAAGCTTTTCCTCTGAGATCGGGAACAAGAAAGGGATGCCCACTCTCCCCACTGTTATTTAACATAGTACTGGAGGTCCTAGCTATGGCAATTAGACAAAACAAAGAAATACAAGTAATCCAGATTGGTAAAGAAGAAGTCAAACTGTCACTATTTGCAGATGACATGATACTGTACATAAAAACCCTAAAGACTCCACTCCAAACTACTAGAATTGATATCGGAATACAGCAAAGTTGCAGGATACAAAATTAACACACAGAAAACAGTTCCCAGGAATGTGTTGTTTTAATTTGTCTGATATTCCTCAAACTATTCAAATTCAGTTAGACAATATGCATCATATCATTGATAAGTTTTCACAAATGCCTAGGGTACCTAACTTGTTTTCCTGGTTTCACTGGATATGGCTGGTAATTGTAGGTCTTTTTTTGTTATGTAGCTGTATTTATATTATGTTAATGTGTGTATGCAATTTAATTAGTAATTTGTTAAAAGCTATAGATGCTTATGTTACTCTACAAGAAGATATGTCAAAGAAATAATCAATCTTCCCATGTTTTCTTCCATCTGCTACTTCTATAGTTTTTCTTCTTCCTTCCTAATTACAACCCTTTAGTAGAATTCATGCCTCATATCGAAAATTACCGAGTATCATAATTCTTCCAAGTGGTAAAGATACCTCAAGATAAATGCTGGGCATAGAAGCCACAGGGCATAAATCTTCAAAGAAGTAAACTAACCTTTTCAAACAATATTGCTTCTCTCTCACTTATCAACTTTACATTTCCCTGTATGGCCCTGGAAGATGACTGGTTAGCCAGAGACAGGTAAGATTCCTCAAGGGAGGAACAACCTAAGTCAGGCACAGTCGCAGGGGGGGTCATCAGGTGAGAAATTGGGGATCAACAGAGGTGAGGCTTAGAACCTCACCCCCCCTGTTTTGAGAGAAATCTTCTGCATCCATGGATGTTTTGTTGCCCTTGTCTAGCTTGAATTAATACTTAGTCTATAGGCACAGACTTGATCATCTACATTGCCCTCTTACAGCACTAAATTATGTTTTCTAACTTTATCTTGCATCTACCTATCACTTCAGTATTTCATCAAAAAAATAATAATAATAATAAGGGAGAAATGTGGGATTAACATATAAATCAAGTATAAAAATCAAATAATCATCTGACTTGATTGTTTATAGTTTATGATGCGTGATCAAAACCGAAAGTTTCTGTGCTATGACTGCCCTTGCACTGTTCACCATGTAAAAACTTATTCACTATGTAAGAACTTGTTCACCATGTAAGAACTTGTTCATTATGCTTCAGAAGATTGGAGACTGTTGAGAATTAGGCTTGGGGTGGATTAATGATTGTGCATTGAGTCCCCTATACAGAATTTTATTGTTGTTAACAACCATTTGATCAATAAATATGAGAGATGCTCTCTCAAAATAAATAAGTAAATAAATAAATAAACAAACATCTATAACTTGATTTTACTATGGTAAAAAAAATTAATACACAGAAATCTGTGGCTTTCCTATACACTAACAATGAACCAATAGAAAGAAAAATCAGGAAAACAATTCTATTCACAATTGCATCAAAAAGAATAAAATACACAGGAATAAACCTAACCAAGGAAGTGAAAGACCTATACCCTGAAAACTACAAGACACTCTTAAGAGAAATTAAAGAGGACACTAACAAATGGAAACTCATCCCATGCTCCTGGCTAGGAAGAATTAATATTGTCAAAATGACCATCCTGCCTGAAGCAATATACAGATTTGATGCAATCCTTATCAATTACCAACAGCATTCTTCAACAAACTGGAACAAATAGTTCAAAAATTCATATGGAAACACTAAAGACCCGGAATAGCCAAAGCAATCTTGAGAAGGAAGAATAAAGTGGGGGGGATCTTACTCCCCAACATCAAGCTCTACTACAAAGCCACAGTAATCAAGACAGTTTAGTATTGGCACAAGAATAGAGCCACATACCAGTGGAACAGCATTGAGACTCCAGACATTAACCCAAATATATATGGTCAATTAATATAAGATAAAGGAGCCATGGACATACAATGAGGAAATTACAGTCTCTTCAACAGATGGTGCTGTAAAATTGGACAGCTACATGTAAGAGAATGAAACTGGATTGCTGTCTAACCCCATACACAAAAGTAAATCCATAATGAATCAAAGACCTGAATGTAAGTCATGAAACCATAAAACTCTTAGGAAAAAACATAGGCAAAAATCTCTTAGACATAAACATGAGCCACTTCTCCATGAACATATCTCCCCAGGCAAGGGAAACAAAACAAAAATGAACAAGAGGGACTATATCCAGCTGAAAAGCTTCTGTAAAGCAAAGGACACCATCAATAGAACAAAAATTACCCTACAGTATAGAATATATTCATAAATAACATATCCAATAAAGGCTTGACATCTAAAATGTATAAAGAGCTCACACAACTCAACAAACAAAAAGCAAAAAATCCAATTAAAAAATGGGCAATGGAGCTGAACAGACAGTTCTCCAAAGAAGAAATTCAGATAGCCAACAGACACATGAAAAGATGTGTTTCTCTGATCACTAGTTATCAGAGAAATGCAAATTAAAACCACAATGAGATAACCACACGAATAAGGATGGTGACTGTCCAAAAGACCAAAAGAAATGTTGGCGAGGTTCTGAAGAAATGGGAAACCTTTTACACTGCTGGTGGGAATGCAAATTAGTTCAACCATTATGGAAAGCAGTATGGAGGTTCCTCAAAAAGATCAAAATAAAAATGCCATTTGACCCAGGAATTCCACTTTTAGTAATTTACCCTACGAATGTAGAAGCCCAGTTTGAAAAAGACAGATGTACCCCAATGTTTATTGCAGCACTATTTACAACAGCTAAGAAATTGAAGCAACCTAAGTGTCCATAAGTAGATGAACTGATAAAGAAGATGTGGTACATATACACAATGGAATATTATTCAGCCATAAGAAGAAAACAAATCCTACCATTTGCAACAACATGGACAGAGCTAGAGGGTATTATCATCAGTGATATAAGCCAGGTGGAGAAAGATGAGTACCAAATGATTTCACTCATCTCTGGAGTATAAGAACAAAGGAAAAATAGAAGGAACAAAAGAGCAGCAGAATCACAGAACCCAAGAAAGGACTAACAGTTACCAAATAGAAAGGGACTGGGGAGGATACGTGGAAAGGGAGGGAGAAGGGGTGGAAGCAGAAAGGGGGCCTTATGATTAACATGTATAATGTGGGGGGGGCATGGGGAGTGATGTGCAACACATAGTAGACAAGTAGTGATTTTGCAGCATCTTACTACACTGATGAACAGTGACTAATGGGGTATGTGGGGGGGAATTGGTGAAGGGGGAAGTCTAGTAAACATAATGTTCCTCAAGTAATTGTAGATTAATGATACCACAAAATAAAAACATAGGAGGAAACAGCTGTGGTGCTGCCAAAGGCTGGCTGGGTGCTGCAGATGGTGCCAAAAAGAGAGGCTGTGGGTTTCAACCCACGAAAACCTGACCACACAGTGCTGCCAAAGGCTGGCTGGGGTGGGGCCAGGGCTGCTGAGCTTCCAAAAGGAGAGGAGCTGCTGAAGCTGGGGGCCAGTGCTGGCTGGCAGTCCCCATCTGCTGTCCATCAGTGGCCCCAAATGTATGCTGTGGGGTGACTCCGGGATAGGATGGGACGGGGGGCCTGGTGCTGGAACCAAAGGGAATGTTGAAGGCTGGGGTGATAGTGCTGCTAAATGTCAGTGCAGACTGACTCGGGGTGATGGAGGTGAGGTTGTGAGGGTGCCACTGAAGCCACCGAAACTGGTGGTGCTGCTGCCAGCAGCTGTCTGGATGGCGCCGGGCTGTGACTGGCCGAAGGTGATGGCTGTTGTTGGAGCAGGTGTGGCCAGAGCCTGGCCAAACTGGAGTATGGAGCCCATGGCTGGGCAGAGCTGGCAGCAGAGGCAAGGGGGGACCCAAAGAGGACAGGCTGGGCAGTGGAAGCAGTGGGGCTGGTCATGCTGTTCACAGTGCTGGTCACACTGCTCACACCAAAGCCAAAGACAGGCTTCCGGGCTGAGTCTGCGGCTGTGCCGGTGGTGGTTCCTCAAGCTGCTGCTGAGGGGACACTGACACTGGCCAGGCCAGGGAACAGAGGGGCATTCGTGCTAGTGCCTGAAGTAGTTGTCTGAAGGAGGAAGGAGTTGACAAGGGCAAAGATGTAGGTAGCCCTGTGCTGCTAAAAACAGGACTGAAAGTGAGGGCAGTCTGCTGGTAGTTGGGGTGTGGGCAGAGCTGGAAGATGCCTCTGTTGTGACATGGGAATGGCTGGATGGCACAGGACTCTCCTTCCCACTTTTAGGTGAAGCCACAAAGATGAGCTTGAACATGGGACGTGCTGAAGACACAGCAGGAGCTGCCAAGGCAGAAGGGTTAGCAGGTGGGCTGCTCAGCATTCCAAAGAGAACACTGGGCTTCAGGGTGGGGCCTGGGGCAGGCTGGGCCTGGGGTTTGGCAGATGTCTCAGCCTGAGAGGCTGGAGGTGACTTGGTGGCCTCACTGGCTGGTATTGCGGGAGAGGCAGGGGTCAGCCCCGAGAAAGGGGCTGTGTATCTGGAGTCTGGGGAGGGGCCGGGGAGCGGCCCTGGCTGTGAAGAGCCAAGAGGGCCCAGAAGGCCAGGTGTCTGCAGGGGCGAACGGGCCATGGGCATGGCTGTTAGGCAGGGAAATACATATGAGTGGGGTGGAAAGAGTATAGGGTCAGCAAAGCCCCCTAGAAAGGACTCGGTTAACCAGTTAAATCTAGAAATCCAGAAAAGATTCAGAGTTAGTGAGTTAATCAGTTAAAGCTCAAAAGGTCAAGAGAAACTTGGCCTTGAAGGTTTGAATATTCCCCAGATAAAAGTATCTGAGCACAGCCCATGTCTTCATTGTGTTCATTAGATCATTGTATGATTTTTTCTAGCCTGCTAAAAGGCCTACCTATAAACAGCAAAGACAGGAAGATCCCACCTTAAAGCCAAAATTGTATTTAAAAAAAAAAGACTAGGAATTTTCAGAAGATAGATTCTTAACATATTCTTTAGCAAACAAATAACTCTGCCCACCTTGGAGGAAAGGCAGACAGTCTTGATAAGCTAATTTTGCAGAATTACCTAGAGGACTGATGAGTAACTTAATGTCTCATCAAAGATACTTGAGACCACTTAACAAGCGCACACCCTAGCCCTCTGTCACATTCCTGAAAAATCCTTAAAAGAGGGAGCCCCCAACCTTTCACTGTGCTCCTATGTGAGGTCACCCGCACTTTCTAAGTGCGTAACCTTTTAACTTTAAACTCCCTCTTTTCAACCTTTCAGGGTGCTGCACTCCTCTCTCTGAGGTCACCTGCATTTCCTAAGTGCATAACTTCAACTCTTCCCAACCTTTCAGGGCACTCCTCTCTCTGAAGTCACCCACAGTTTCTAAGTGTGTGACCTTTTAATCTTAAACTCTTTCTCTCCAACCTTTCAGGGCACTCCTCCCTCTCTGAGGTCACCTGCACTTCTTTCTGGCCAAGTAACTAAATAAAACTGTTACTGTGCTTCACTACTGTGTCTCTGCCCTTCAATTCTTTATCACAGCAGGGACAAGAACAGAGGAAAATACACAATGCCTCCCACCCAACATTGCCACTGCAGCAGATTCTAGGAAGAAGAACAGAAAATGTCAACTATGGTATCTCAAACGTGATGGTATTTGGTGCTCTAGAAGGCTTGCTGGGCCAGGGATCCAGGAGTGAACAAATATGACTCTGGGAACCATCTCTGGAGAGTGAAATTAACCCATATTCCTTACCAGTCTTATCCTCGAAGATCCTCTTCAGCCACTGTGACTGAGCTTGCTTCTCCTGGTAATACTCTTTGACCGTGATCGAGTGGCCGATCCAGGGAGCTGGAGGCTACCAAGAGAAAAAGGAGAAGCCAAGCCAGTCAGAAGGAAGTGAAAGAAACTTGTACTGACCCTTCCATTCTTGAGACGCAGGGGAGCCAGACTGGCATGGGCACAGGTGGGTGGACAGACCATACCAAGATCAGTGGGATCCCTCGCCTGGAGGGCACCAGGGAAAACTTGCATCTATCTGCGTGGCTGGGAGCTGCTGGGTGTCGCTGGAGAATCCCAGGAGTTCTGCTCCCTACATGTGGTTGTATCTGCAAATAAAGTATCAGACTTACTTTCTTCCTGCTTTCTTCCAGAAATGGAGAGGTTTGTCTATCCAGCCTAGTTTTTAATACTGAACTTTCACTAGGTGTCTCTGAGATTCTATCTTCTATGGTTTGGGCTCTTGGCTGGTGTTGGCAAGATTATTTCTAACAGTCAAGACGACGTGAAGTGGTCATTGCTCCAAATGTGTGCACATGGTTGCTTACTGGACAGAAATTGCCTGGTCTGCTCAGATTCCCCCACCTAGGCTTACCTTACCCCAAACCCCCCAGGTGGCCTGGGTTATGCTATACAAGTCTGGCCAACCTTTCTTTCTTACCAGACCATAAACCCCGAAGGACAGGAACATCTCTCTCTGTAACTACCAAGCCCCACACAAATCAAGGCTCAGTGCATGTTTCCAGTGGGTTGTGGTCCATGTGCCCTCCATACACTACTGCCAACACATGCCACACGTTCATCAACTTACCCTGTTCTCCCTGGGACTCCTTGTCTACCGGTGGAGCAGAAGAGCCAGATCCCTGAGGACCGTCCTCTTCTCTGTAGGAGGAAGAGGCACAATTAAGTTTAAAAAAGCACTGGATAACTTCTTACACCCTCCTAAATACCAACTAACCAAAGTCTAGAACAACCAAGACTAAGATCTCAGTGTGTCAAGACAACAAAAAGAAGCAAAGAAAATTCCTAAAGAAATGAAGGGAGGCAGTTCACAGAAGCCATAGAGACACCCTTGTCTTAAAACAAGCAGAAAACAATCTTCAGAACCTTACATACAACCTGCCAAGTTTCTGAGAGTCCTAGTCACACCTCTATCTCTAAGAAAGCGGCATTCTATTCGGGCACCTAGGGGGTTAGCTGGGGTCTAGAATGTGAAGCCTGCTGCTCACCCCCATCAGTCACTCTGTCCCATGCAAGCCCTTCCCCTTATGCCCCAGCCCCTCACGCTGCAGCATGATGGGGAGCAGAGGCCAGTGTGGTCACACTGTGTGATGACTGCAAGAGATGAGAGCGATTCAGAGCGGCACCGTCTCTGCCCTTTAGATGTGAACCGTTTTGATTCTCCAAATCGGAGTCTCAGAAAGCCTAAGAGCCAAGTAAATTTCCCTCCTTCCTCACCCTCTCATTAATCCACACAGCAAATCACCAATTACCTTATTTTATTTTCTGGCCTCTCTGGTGTCTGTGAGCGGGATGAGGCTGGGCTGGAGAAGGGTGAGGCACTGGGACGCCTCTTCCAGAGCTAAAAGCCAAACACAAGTCATGTGACTGACCCTTGGGAATAACATAGGATCTGAGCTTCAACATAATTCTGTGGCTCTAATCCATCACTGTATATAAAGTCTCCTTTTCAAGTGACTAAAAAAACATTTGTTTGTGAAGTGGGGCTTCTGAAAAGTGAGTCAATTGCCAGTATTTGAAAGGGCTGTCACTGGCCAAAGTTGGCAAAGTTGCATCAGAAAGAGCAGCTACACTATACTGAGGATCATGAAAAATTTATAAAATATCATCAGTTCATAAAGATAACACAGTAAGAATCATACTGGTCACCTTTGGAGTTAACTACGGCATCAGTGCCTGCTTATTATCCTGCCACTCCTATAGATAGGGTTTGTTCTTCTATCTAGAATTACACAGACCTTCAGTTAACAAATGCAGAGGGAAGGACAGAATTAGAACATCACCATTTTGCCACAATGGACATAGACAAAGGTGATAAATGGCTGCTAAAATCAGCAGGTGAAAAGCTCATAGGAACAATAAAGTGAAGGATCAGACTGACACCTGAGCCCAGTGGGAGGCAACCACACAGCACGTGCTCCCGATGTGATGTGATCAGAAGTGCACAGCAGCACCTCTGCCCAAATCATTGAACTTGAAACTCATCAAGTCTCAGGAGCCAACTGCCCATTTACAAGGAAACATAGGGATAGAGTACTTGTCAAAATGGCACCATGATGAAAACAAAATCCAGAATGTAGTAAATTCTATAGAACATAATGACTCAGACTTTTCAAAAGTAAGAAAATGCGTAGTAGTAGTACCGTTAATTGAGTCTAAGAGAGGCCTCACGTCCCCACTGCGGGGGAGGGCGCGCGCGGCCGCCGCCCCAGCCCATGTGCTCCGCGCCTGCGGCGGCGGCGGCGGCGGCGGTAGCGGCCGCGGGGGAATCCTGACAGCTGGAGGCCACCGGGGGCCGCTGGCCGCGCAGGGCCCGGAGCGCCCGGGGGAGGCGGCGCTGTAAGGACGGCGACCTGCCGCCTGAAGCTCCTCGGGCAGGCCGAGGCGCTGGGAGCCAGGGCCCGGTACCGGGTGAAGCCGGCATCCTGGCGGGGCCCGCGCACCCCGGGGCCGTGTCTGTCGCTTCCCAGGACCGCGGAGGGGTTCTGCCACCTCGGGGAGCTCGCCGGGCCGGCCGGCCTGAGCAGCGCGCCTGGGGAGGCAGAGGCCCCGGTGCACGCGAGCCTCCCGTGGTCGACCCCGCAGCTGCCCGTGACACGGGGCGGCTTCCCGCGCGGCTGCGTGGCGGGCCGTGGGAACGCAGGCTCCGCCCCGGGGGCGCCTACGGGCGGTGGAGTGCGCGTCCCTCGCTCCGCCCACCACCGGCACCCCAGAGCCCCGCCCCCGGCGCGGAGCTCCGAGCATCCTCCATCATCAGCCCAGGCCTTTAAAAAAGTTTATTATTTTTACCCTGCCTGCTTGTTAGGCCATCAGATACAACCTTGTATAATGCTAAGTCTGAAGCTCTGAGTGTGAATTAAGTCCCCTGAAATGTAAATTTCGGTACTTATTTTGGTGGCATTTCTTGAATGCGTACTATGGACAGTGTAGATGCATGAACACTTTACATGTACTGCCTCACAACTATCTTATGAAGTAGGTCAAAATCATTATTTCCATAAGTGTACAACCTTACCTTTAGATTTTTTGTTACATATATTAATTAAATACCTTTAATGCTCAAAAAAAAAAGAGTATAAGAGACATGTGAACCAAACGCAATGAGTTGATTTTTGGTCCCTGATGCAAAGTAACTGTAATAAGACAGGGAGGGTAAGAAGGGCAAATTGGAGTGATAATAACTAACATTAAGTCATTATTATTCAGAGGAATAGAGGCATTGTGGTTATTAATGTTCAAAAAGTTTAAAAAACACACTGAAGTACCTGCAGGTGAAACAATGTGTTCGTACTTTAAAACACAAGAGGAAAACCAGTTTGGGGTGGGGGTGTTGATGGATCAGGACTGACAAAACACTGTTAACTGCTGGAGCCACATGGAGGTTCATTATGATATTTTTCCTTCCTTTTGTGTATGTGTGACATTTGACGTAAAATTGTAAGAAGGGGCAATGACTATGTATGTCAGGTCTGTTGTGACCACTGATTGAGGAAATGTGTGTACAGTGCTCAGCAGAGGGCCTAGTGCAGAATAGATCCAGGTAAAGCTTCGTACCATTATGCTCTGCGTTGCCATAACTGCTTGGCCAGGGCCTTCATCTCCTATATTTGTCATTTATCATTCATGTGTCATTTATATTACTCTAAGAGCCTTCTGTATGAATGAAAACTTATGTCAAATTCTTTCTCCTCTCAAAAACCTCCACGCATGTGTTACTTTTTTTCTAGCTCCTATATATTGGGTGCCTGCTTACTGACAAGCGTACTGTAATGGGTGCTTTTCAAACATTACCTTCAATCTTTACAACAATCCTTTAGAGATGAGAAAAAGAGTTTAAGTCATTTACCTGCCCAAGAGTCTATAGCTACTAAGTGCCAAAGCCAAGATTTGAACCCAAGTCATTCTGATAGCAAAACTTGATCTGTTCTCCAGTATACACTACATCCTTTCTAAAAATAATTATAACCACTTATTTTTAAAACTTTCATTAAACTCCCAGTGCCTAGAGGATGAATTTATGACCCAATGCAATTCAGACTCAATTTACCTTTTTAATCAAATTAGTACCATTTTTTGAATTATTCATCCTCTGTCTATTTATAATAATGGCCTCTGTCTTGTATCAGGTTTCCACATAGGCATTCTGGGCTTTCTAGTTTGTTCCACTGGTCCATAGCGATCATTCAAGGGTTGGTAACTGCTGTTAGCTTAGAGGTGATCTCAGCATCTGACAGAAGGTGGCTAGTAAACACTGCATAATCAACTAATAAATGCAAAGAACCCAATTCTGCCACACCACCAGGTGCATGTACCTGAGAGATGCCTCCAGTAGAAGTGTAGGAACTGGTAATGGCATTGCGGCTGAACATACGGATGCCACATGCGCACGTGCCCTTCAAGCAGCTCACAGCAGAGGTGCGGGTTCTCTTGCAGCTCGCCATCTGAGCTCTGGGAACTGAGGCCTCTCTTCAGAGGCCCAGGCCTAACAGGGAAATAAAAGGGGAAAACACAGATGTGCTACTGAAAGACACCAACATTATTTTAAGGCATCATCCACGGTCACAAAATCATTCTAACACAATGGAAAAGGATAATGTTGTTAATTTTACTGTTAGTTCAGCTAAACATGTCTCACAAAGTCAGAAAGGGAAAGCTCAGTATTTAAAAAATTAAAAGTATGATTCTACTTATATATACTCTAGGAAACGCACACAAATCTATAGTGACAGAATGGGGACCAATGGATGCCTGGCAACAGGGACAGGATGAGAAGGAGATTTTAAGGCTTCACCAAGGGGCAAGGGGAAACTTCTGGCAGTGATGGTGATGTTCATTATCATGACTGTGGTGATGGTTTCATGGGTGTGAAATTTAGACAAAATAGTTATTGTGGCAAGTTACTCAAAATGTTCCTCTCTGATTTCAAAGAGGAAAGTTTATAGGACAATAATTCTGATAAGGATACATGTTAAAATTGATCAAATGGTACACTTCAAAGAGGCAAGTTTATTTATGTCAATTATACCTCAATAAAGGTGTTAAAAAAAGTTTAGGAGGAACCAACCACTTTTTCTAAGATTCAAACTGAAACAGAAATTCCCTAAACATCTTTCCTGTGAAATAGTCATCCAACCTTTGTGACAGCACAGACAGCTCACTGTCTCCTGGCTGACGAATGTCAACCACAGAGCAGTTTATCCCTGCACTAGATGCAAGCATACTTTCTCTTTCACTTACTTCACCTATGGATCCCATCTGGAGCCAAGCCAAGGCAATTGTCCTCCTCTCATGTGGTAGTCCTTCAGATTTTTGCAGGCCATTATCCTTCCCTCCCTCATTTCTTTACACCCCTGAGGTTTTTCTCCTCTGGGCTAGTGTTTATGTTCCTTTAGAAGCCCCTCACCCACCACCACCCGGGACATCTTGAGTTGCTTCACTCTCTCGCAGTGAATTTCGGTCTGTGTCTGCCTCCTCTTGCAGAGCAGCACAGCCAACCAGCCCTCCGTGGACAGCAGGACTAAGGCATTAGGACCACCGCTGACCGGCCTCCTCCTGGTCTTTGTTCTTCTGTCATCCCAGAGGAGGAGCATGTTAAGCTTTTCTGGCAGCCATATCATAGCGCTGACTCAATTTAAATATGTAACTTAACCCAAGCCTTTTCACACACATTTCCAGCCTCTTTCCCTCCCAGCCAATTCTTCCTCAAATATAATTAAGCTAAAAGGCAGAAATGTCACATTTTTCTTAAATTTTGTACTGCTGCATTCAATCCATTGCACAAACCTTGTGATCTTTTTGTTACATACTTGGTTATTCAGTGTATCTACAAACCCTCTTAGCCTTAGCATATTTTATGCATATTAAAGAAAAATAGTAAAAGGAATTAGACATAATAGTTATTGTGGCAAGTTACTCAAAATGTTCCTCTCTGATTTCAAAGAGGAAAACTTATAGGTCAATAAGTCTGATAATGACCCCTTCCTAAACAGGAAATCTCATCCAGATGGATTCTCACTTACTCAGGCACAAAAGCAGCAGGGACTCCATTGGCCACCTTGGGCTTAAAAGCTGAATGGCCACTCCCACTGCTGTCATGGCACCTGTGACAAATCGCAAACTCTCAGTTAGATGATACGACCTCTCCTTTAAAGCATACTCTCATATTCCTGGGATCTTATACTCTTTCTACAGAACATAGGTTCATGTAGACAAGAAAAAGTTGCCTCAGATCTCAAGGATTCAGGAAGGTCAATTTATTCTAGGACTGTCCTAATCTAATAAGAAAAGTATAAAAATGCATCAAGACCTTTTGAACTATTCAGGTGTACTGATTATTTGCTAACTTCTCACCAAAGCACTGCAATCACAAATTTAATATCCTACCATCTGTAAACTAAAGACAAAAAAACACTTTAGCGACCCACCTACACACATCCCCCAGTGCTCTCACTTAGTTCAGTTTGTAAGAGAAGAACTTCAAGGGTCACAGATAAGGGCCTGCGCATGGTGCACATAATCACTGCTTATTCCAATTATGGGAAAGACAACACAGAGCCTTCAGTACTGGGGTCTAGACAAATTGCCAACCTGGAGAACATGAGAAACCTGTTTTGACCATAAGAATAGTTATTTTCTCTCTGACCTCCAACACACCATCTCCCTCTGCCACTACTGCTTAGTTGGCTGACATGAGCTCAGACTGCTCACTTGTAAAGCATATCCCTGTATTCATTACCTGATCTTCCAATGTTACTTCCAATCAATCTTCCAATGAACACACTTGCATTTATTAGTATTTCCTTACCTAATGTTACCATCTACAGTATCAAAGATGGCCAGCTGTGAACCTGCAGGTTATGGCTAAGATGGTGTAACTGATTAGGACAATGGTTCTATTTCTCAAATGAAGGGCCCACTGTCTCCTCAGAGCATGTTTCCTTGACCACCTTATATCAGAGCTCCCCCTTTCTCATGACCTTTTTATAGCACTGCTTTTTAAAAATCTTCGTATATTTACAATCTATAATTACCCTGTTTCATTGATTACTCAAGTCCCAGGAGACCTTTGTCCTGCTCAGTGCTCTATCCACAGTCCCTGGAGTAGGCTCTGGAACATGGTGGGTCTTGGTATTTGTTGAATTACAAGAAAATCCTTAACTGACTCCTTGGAAAGCAACAAGCAGTTCTGCAGCTTACTCAGCACCTTCAACTTCCTCTCTTTCCATCAAGGAAACAGACTGCTTGCTCTATTTTCATTACATTTTCAAAAACCAAATAATGAAACTGGTTTTACTCTCATTACTCATAAAGCTACCATACTCCAGTCTTCACTGTTCTTTGCTAAGTATTTCCTTCAGCACAAACATGATACCTAAGCTGATGGTCACTCAAATAACTGACCACCACAAGGGGAAGATTTTCAGCATTCTCTCAAAATAAAATTTAACACATTTATATCAGAAGTAGGAAGCTGATGTGGCCAGTAACTGTTGGCTTTTCTCTAGTACTTATGGAAAAGGTATATTACAAAATGTATGTAACCTGTGCCTAATGAAAGGCATAGCATTAAAGCTCTTGTTACCAAGCTCTTCCATGAAAGCCAAAGAAGGGGCCTTCTGTTCACACACAGGAGGTGGCCTCTGATTCTTTTTGGGAGTGATCTCTCTTTCAACAAATCCCAGGAGCCCATGTGGGAGGCATGTTGAGTACTCTGCAGGGCATGTTACCTTCTTTTGTCCTCCTGCCCAGCAGCAGATGTTTGGTCTTCCTCCTCCTCCACTGTCCTTTTCTTCCTCTTCCAACAGTTGAGGGCAAGCAGAACAGCCTCCTTTGACCACGGGCCTGGGGCATTATGGGTCTGTGCTGCTCTGTAACAGAAAATAGGATTCTAGCATTAAGATATTCTGATTATCATGCTACCTAGCATGAACTTCAGGTGCTGGAAATCAGAAGCTATCCAACAAGCAAAAGGGTACTTTATACACTCACACAAATTGCCCTTAGCTGTTAAAGCTAGTCTTGGGAAAAACTCAAAAAATAATAAACTGCTCAATAACTAGAACTTGAGATTTCTCCTTCACATAAGGAGCTTCTTCCTTCCCTTTCTGTTACAGTTGTTCTGTCAGATGAACAACTGCAGGAGAATAAAGTGGACACACTGGGAGTCTTTTCCTCCAGCAATGCTTACATTGGAAAATGAGCCAGGTTGCTCCCGGGAGGAGCGATCCTCACTGTTGAAGGCCTGCACACCACTCTGGAAATACCACGAGACAGCACATGCTTCCTGTGACGGCCATTCCGGCACAGAGTGGGAAGCACATGGGAATACCGGCTCCGCTGGATTTGGTATCATCTTGGACATGTTATGCCAAAGTGGTGTGGTGAAGTCCCACAGACCCTGTGGAGAATGGGAGACACATCATGGAATCAAAGCAGGTTAAGAATGACAGAAAATTTAAATTCCTTAACAACCATGTGGGTTCAGTTATTTTCCAGAAAGCATAAGTCTCTAAGCAACACAAAACATAGCGTTTTTATGGCAACTTTCCCCATTCCACCTAAGGGCAGGAAGTGGCAGGTACTTAACAGCTCTCCCTGCAATGGATTCAACAACTTTGAGGGGGAAATTGAAAAACTGCCCACATAAGTAAAACTACAGTGGAAGAAAAGTGTGCGTAAGGACGTGCAGGGACAAATTTTACAAGAATCCTTCAATCTCTTATGCCAAGTCATCAGAAATACACACCCAAAGTCAAACAGTTTAAAAATCTGAATGTTCACCTTTTCAAATCAATGTACTTATCAAGGATCTAGTGTTGTCACTGAAGTTTTGAATTTTGTTGTTATCACTCAACTGGGACTAAACGAAAACACAAGTCTTTTAAATCTAATCATCGTTATCAGTCAAGTTATATCCATCGAGGAGGTTTCCTGGATACACCTCTTTGAGCTTGCCTGATACAATTTATTGGTCCAAAAGATAAAAAAGTAACAAAAGTTATTAGAGTACTATATACTATACAGACCATAGGTATTCTTACCTGAAGCAGGGATATTTTAAGTGATTTACCAAGTATTCTGCTAAACCCATACTGTATTAAAGTTCAGAGCTTTAGGAACTGAAAGATTTGCAACATGGATGGGGCTAGAGGGTATTATGCTTAGTGAAATAAACCAGGCGAAGAAAGACAAGTACCAAATGATTTCACTCATCTGTGGAGTATAAGAACAAAGAAAAAATTGAAGGCACAAAACAGCAGCAGACTCACAGAACTGGAGAATGGACTAACAGATACCAAAGGGAAAGGGACTGGGAAGGGTGGGTGGGAAGGGTGGGGGAAGGGGAATAATGGGCATTAGGATCAGCATACATGATGTAGGGGGGCGGGCACGGGGAGGGCAGTATAGCACACAGAGGAGACAAGTAGTGACTGTATAGTATCTCCCTACGCTGATGGACAGTGACTGTAATGGGGTATGAGGGGGGGACTTGATAATGGGGGGAGTCTAGTAACCACAGTGTTGCTCACGTAACTGTACACTAATGATACCAAAAAAAGTTAAAAATTAAAAATAAAAGGAATAGAAAAATGACTCCAAAAAAAGAACTGAAAGAAGGGAACAGTTCTGTCAGCACATCTCAGCAAAGGCTAAAGGGATGCAGGTGGACACCATCAAGGTGCTTGAAGAGGTGAAAAGGGCACAGAACCCGCATAGGACTTAAGAAAAAAAAAACTTTCAAAGTCAAGTCCTCCTCCGTCTGGGGAGGGTCAGTGTGTCTTGCTGGCAATGAGGCCTCCGAAGGAACCCGAGGAAACGAGTGGGTACTGAAGGGGGAACGCGATCGCCGCGGGCCGAGAGAGCCGGCGGGGCGGGCCTTGCAGGGCTTGCGGGGCAGGCGGGCTTCCGAGGAAGACCGGGGGCTGGCTCCAGGCCTCTGGAACGGGGGCAGGCTGTGGGGGGCGGAGCTTGCTAAAAACTCCTCCCATTTGGAAAGATCAGCGAGCCGCCCAGCGCACCTGGGCTAGAGGCGGGAGGGCATTGTTTGCTGGCAGCGCGCGCTCCCAAGTTGCTGGGAGACGGCGTGCGAATGGCAGCTCGGGGGTCGCGGCTCAGGCCCCCCCAGGCCGTGGTGCCCCGCCCCACCCCCAGCCAGCTCAGCCAGTGCGGCCGCCGCGGGCACCAGGTACTCAGCACGAGACCCGTTGGCGAAACAGCGAAAAATAAAAAGGAAAGGAAAAGAAAAGCATTGAAGTCTTTCGTGAAATTCAATTGGTATAATGTGAACTTCTTTTTCTTTTTTTCCTTTTCATTAAGGTATCATTGATATACACTGCTCTGAAGGTTTCACAAGAGAAACAATGTGGGTACTGCATTCACCCATATTATTGAGTCCTCCCATACCCCATTGCCGCTGCTGTCCATCAGCGTAGCACAATGCCACGGAATCCCTACTTGTCTTCTCTGAGCTACATTGTCTTTCCCGTGACCCCCCACACACCATGTGAACCAATCAGAATTCCCCTGAATCCTCTTCTCCCTCCCACACCCCTCCCCTTTGGTAATCGCTAGTCGCTTCTTGGAGTCTGTGAGTACGCTGCTGTTTTGTTCCTTCAGATTTGCTTTGTATTCATACTCCACAAATGAAGGAAATCATTTGGTACTTGTCTTTCTCCGCCTGTCTTATTTCACTGAGCATAGTGTAAGAATAGAAATAGGTTAGCATAACCATAGCCATCTTAAAGGCCTAGAAGCCATTTTCTGAGTATGTGACTTAGAAAGAAAAACTGAAACTGGGTAAGGCCTTGAAAAACAAGTTAATCATGAACACCAGGTGGTGGGCAGCTGTGGCCTTTAGTCAGTTAACCTTGCTCAGCTAATCTTACATACCAAGCTTATCGTGCAGAACCTCCCTGACAATTGAGGAGTGGTCTTATCTTGCTCTTGCCTAACCCCAGGATGTATGTCTTGCAAGAATAATGTGCAGCTGTGGAAAATTACTATGAGTTAAGTGTTTTGAAAATGCTATATAAACCCTTGGCTTTGAGTGCTTGGGGTCCTTGTGACCCGCTGTGTCGGGCTGACACTTGGACCCCAGCTAGCTGGCTGAATAAAGACTTTGCTTGAATTTACATCTCTATGCCTGTGTAGTTTGTTCTCTGGAGAAGCCTCGGAAGCCCGGACCCTAACATTTGGGGGCTTGTCCGGGATACGAGCGGCTTCCCTGAGAACAAAGGACAGCTGGAGGCAAGGTCTAATTGTCCGGACGGGGCAGTGTAATTCGAGGGTCGCCCCCTCGTGTCTGCATAAATCCATTATAAAGCAGGAGTCGCCATCCCGTGTATGGTCTCAGGTTAGTGGTCCCGAGTGAGGAAGTCCGGGCTGGTAGTCCCGGCCCCCAGGTTAGCGACCCTGGGTAAAAGCCCAGGTAACCAATCCTGGCCCTAGGGTCCGAGTGATTCGGCCTTAGGAAGGCAAATCTGATCGGCAGAAAACTGGCGCCCGAGGAGGAAAAGATCGAGCTCGTCACCCTGCGGCAGTCCGAGTGGACGCCCTTCGGGAGAATTACGAGAGTTTTTGAGGACCCTGAAAGTGGTGAGTGTGGTGCGCACCAGAGTGAGAGAAGGACCGGTCCAAACGAGTGCGATGAGATGTGGTGTGTGTGCTTGGTGTTATCATTGATTGTTTTACTGTGTTTTGGTTTCGGTTTATATTTTTTTTGCGCTTCTCATTTTAAGTTTCCTTGTTCTAAGGTTCTCCTGCTCTCTCTGTTCCTCCTTTCTGCCACTACATCATTCCCCGCGGGCACGGGTTAGGCAATTAAGAGCCATTAGGGCGCCCACTGCTAGAAGACTCCCGTGACAGGATAAGGGGGTCACAGCCGTGAATCCCAGATAAATTTGCGTCCCCCGTGGAAGGAAAACTGTGCAACGACAGGCACTCGTTCACAAGCACATACAACAGTCATTTTGTTTGAAGTGGCATCTTCATCCTTTGCCTTTGTCTCCCTCATATTCTTTTTCCTTCTTCTTTCTCACCATGGGACAGACTCAGACGACCCCCTAAGTGTGTAAATGAATATATCTTTCTACCTCCGGATGGTATTAATGAAATTGATTTGAAGACAAGCGCTTGTGAAAATTGGGTATTCTAAAACTTCCAGAAAACCTGATAAAAAGTGTTAAGCATTAATGCTAATTTGAGGTTGCCTGAGGCAGGCATGTCCTTGTGGTTATCAGCTGCTTAAATTTACCTGAGGTCATTTAAGTCATGTTATCTGCTAAATCTTTTAAGAATAAAATGCTTAAAGGCTTGGCTTTGCCTAATATTCAGTAAAGGTCTTGTAAGTAATCTAGAATAGTTGTTACGAATGAGTGAACTAAATGACTGTGGCAAGTGAACACCTTTTTAATTGTGTGTTACAGTGTGTATACCTACCTACTGCCTGAGAATCTTTGTAGTAACCTAAAACCTTAAAGTTTTGCTAAGTTAAGAAGATATACGCTATGAGAGATTGTGCTGTAAAGCTCATGGTTACAGAAATTATAAAATGTGTTCATAAATTTGTCAATCTAAAGAATGTAAGTTTAACAATTTACAATATCCTACTTCTTAGTGTTCACTGGAAATTAAAGTTTCTAATGGTTTTAAGTTCTAATTAAAACTACTTAAAGTAATAAAACATTTCTCTATGCGATGTATGTTTTAATCAGAAAAAGTATAAAGAATGAAAACTCTTCTGCATGCTAAAGAATGTGTTTTGTGATAAAAGAAAGTAACTTTGTTCTAAAGTACAGCTATTTATTTTAAGAGAGAAAACAGCGTTGTGCCTTTTGTTGTGGAAGATCCACTCAGCCTGTTGCTTTGGGGGGAGGGTCAGGATGTTTAGAGATAAGGTGAGATAAACCCAGTCAAGCCGCAGGCAAGCCCAGGCATAATTCTCACCGGTTTATGTGCTTGGGACCATGGGGCAAATGAAGAATAAATTACTATATTCTTACAGATATAGTCGTGCCTAGTGAAATTAAAGCAAGTGAGTCTTGATATCAAGTGCACAGCAAAATTAGAATCTCGTTTCCAGTTAAACAGTTTTCTTTAACTGTTAGTCTGCTCTTAATGTTGAAAGATCAAAGCAGTTTCTCATGCTTAAAGTCTCAGTGAGTTGCCAGAATATTAAAAAAAAAAAAAAATGAAATCGTAATATTAAAAAGACTAAAAGCTAAAGTTTGTTAACAACTGTATAACCTTTATTTGCCTTTGAAATATTTTGTTATTGAAAATGATTGCATGGCCTGAGAAATTGAATTATTTATTCCATATATTTTTATAAGTAGAAAAATCTCTAACCAACAAATGATTAAAGTTGTTACTGATTATTTGTTTTCTTAATTTATCCTCCTAAGCAGAATGGTAACAAAGCTTTTTTCAGCTGATTAAATGCACTTAGTTAACAAACCAAAATTTATTCTTAAAAATTAAACTGTAGAATCTGGACAAGATTATGTTTCTCCCAGAAAAACAGGTTTCACTGTAAAAGTTTAAATGGACAAACGTGTGACCACTTTTGAGAAAGGTTGTAATAGATTTTTTTTGACAACCACCAGGTCTTCTTGTTTAATTTATATGCTGTATGTCTTAAAAAACATGGGGGACTCTCCCTATTTTTTAATGCAAATGATCTTAGAGCTTTTAATAGAATTTGCATAGCAGCTTATATCTACTATTAAAGAGTAAAGCATTCTTGAAGCTTTCAGGGAAGACCTGTAGACTTAAGCACTTTCTCTGCTTTTTTTTGTATCTGGTCTTGGACACTTATGCTAAGTTCAAAAAAGTGCTTTTACCTCTAGTTAACTCTGATATTTTCCAGAGGTCCCCTGGAACATGTCAGAAAAATTTTTTCTCATTAGAGAAAGCATTTGACTAATTTGGCTTTTTTATCTGATATATATATATCAGATAAATATATATATCAGATAAATATATATATTTATTTATTTACCAGGAAAGCACTGTCAAAGAGAATGATGCTAAACTTTGTTACTGAATGTTTTGTATTACAGAAATATCAGAATTTCCTTATGTCAACTGTCTTACAGTAAGCTCTCATCAGATCTTTAACCATTGTCATTTGTAAGTCTTTTGTCATTTATAGTATTATCCCCAAACTGGTAAAGAACTGGATTTCAGCAGAATAGGTGAAAGGAAAGGAGCGACACACAGCAGCAATTCACTGGAGAGTTCCCCTTCATTAGGGAAAGGTGCTGGGTTATATAGGAAGGGGCATAGGGTGATTGTGGTGTTACTTCTACGGGGCTGGTGGCTGTTGGCTAGGTGCTGGGATTGGGAGGGGGGCAAGAGGTGATTGGGCTTCAGGTGGCGCCGGCGGGAACCGAGGACCCCGAAAAAAAGCCGGAAGTTTGCCATCTTACTGGTGGGGACCCTTCATTCCCCCCTTTCTCCTCTATGGGTTTGTGGATGTTGCTTTCTCTCTGACTGCTTCTTGCTGAACAGGGGCGGAGAAGGGAGTGAGGGCTTGAGGATTGGGAGGAAAGGGTTGATAGGATTCCCCACAGGAAGGATGAGTAGATGTGGACTTCTTCAGGTTAGAAATCAATGAAGGTTCTTTGTGACCATAGGTCGAGGACCTGTTGATTCCAATGGTGCCAAGAGGATATGGGTGTCAGGAGCCAGGCGTCTGCGGCCATTGTTTCCAGAAACAGTTTCCAGCGGAGAGAGGGGTCCATCTCAGCATGTGGTGAGGAGGTCACGTGAGGGTGAGGGATCTTCTGTGGCCAGAAGCTGGTAGTTCCTGAGTAAAAGCTGGTTGAAAGCTTGATTAGAGATTTTTCCGACTTGGGATTTGATGAACTTTATTATACAGGGTAAGAAGAGACAGACGAGAAGAATGACTATTATGGGGCCTGCAATGGGCCAGAGCCAGGTGAGGAGGGGGTTTGTTAGTATTGAAGAGAATGGGTTGGAATTGGAAGCAGAGTGGAGACTGGAGGCAAGGTCGGTGAGTTTGGTGATGTCCATTTCTACAATGCCAGATTCGTTGATGTAATAGCAGCACTCTTCCTGGAGGAAGAGGCAGGTGCTGCCCTTCTCGGCTGTAAGCAGATCTAGGGCCCGCCGGTTTTGAAGGGTAACTTTAGCTAGCGAAGTGACCTACCTGTCTTTGGAGAGAGGCTAGGGAATCAGCAGTGGATGTCAGGGCTCCCTCAAGTTTGGCGTTGAGATCTCTAACTGCCCATAGAGAGTGACCCAAGGCTCCTCCCAAAAACCCCACCCCAATGGCTGAGGTGATCAAAGAGATACCGACCATGATGGGAAGGAAAGCAGCCCTTTTTGTGCCCGAGTGCAAGGGAGGTTGGAGCTCAAGGAATTCTGCCATGCTGTAAAGTGTAAGCTGTGGGATTAGGGTGACGAGAATGCAGGGTGTATCGGAGTTGAGAGGCAGTGAGTTGAAAAGACTGCCATTACACCAAAAGAAGTGTCCCGGTTGTGTAAAAGTCTTAGAGCCGGAGGTAGGGGTGTAGATAGAGAGGCAGTGAAGTGCACTGGAGGGGGGTGGAGTTGGGCCTACACAGTGGTGGATGGTGAGATTATCTGCGTATTCTGGTTCCCATAGGGGTATGTCTGCCAGAGGATGGAGGGGTTGTCCTTCTGCATGGAAAGAGTAGTTGGAAATATTGAGGGGCACGGCGGCCAGCAGTGGGCGCTGTAGTGATGCGCACAAGAAACAATTGGCAGTGTTGAGGGTGTGGTTGAGAAAGATGGTGGTGTCTTGAATGAGCTGTAACCAAGAGTAGGAGGAATAAGAAGATGAAGAGGTGCCATCAAGAGTTTGGATAATGACTCTCTCGGAATGTCTGATATCTGATGCAACTTGAGAGATCTGGGAGCGAGAGGGAACATACTCTCGGGAGATATGAAGGGTACCATGGGGGGTCGAGGACCTCTTGTAGTAAACTGAGGCTGTTACTCCAGCAGCCCATCGAGAGTCCCAGGGATCTGGGATTGATAAGGAGAATGAGCCGTTGGGATATTTCATGAAACGGTTGGAGGAATAATACTGTGGGTAATGGAAGTCACCCATGTAGTGAATGGCGCAAGACCAGTAGGGGCATCCCCCGTAGGTGTCTTGCCATCGCCTGCAATAGGCTTGTCTTTGGTCATAGAGGAAGCAGAGGTAGGGAGAATAAAGGTAGCTGTAAATGAATACTTCAGTGGAGGGAGGAAAGTGGAGGTACAAAGGCTCAGAGCAGCCTTTCAGAGGGCAGTCTGATGTGGCAATGAGGGCAGTAACTTTTGTTTGATGCTGTGTGTAAGTCTGCCTGACTTTGAATCGCCATACAAAGGAGGGTGGGGCAGCAGGGAAGACAATAGGAATGAGGGAAAAAAGCGAGAGAGCAGTAAAGGAGGAAAAAGTCATGATTCGGGTATGGATGGCAAAGGGGGTGCACGGGAGATGCGGAGCTTCAAGGGATCAGAGGGATGAGGCATGGTAGAGTAGACAGCGTCTTGGGCTGTATCCGAAGGACTCTGGATTGTGACTGATGGGTCTTGGGTGTACAGAGAAGGTGGGTCTTGGGTATTTGGTTTCAACCTGGAGATATGAATCTAAGGGGTGACAGAGTTATCAGGCAGTGAGAGCTTGGGCCGAGGGGGTGCAGAGAATAACTGGGTGTGGACCTTCCCATTTCGGGGTGAGAGAGGGCTGATCCTCTGGTGGCTTATAAAACACTAGTTGGCCGGGCTGTATGACAGGAGGATTTTGGGAGGCGGATGGATCAGGAAGGAGCCAATCCTGATATTTCCACAATTCAGTGCAGAGGAGAGAGAGTAGTGGAAGGGCTATATTGGGAGGAATTGGTCTTTTGTGGGAAGGGAGCCCCGGGGGTAGAATCGGGCGGCCGTACATGATCTCAAAGGGCGACAAGAAGGAAGGTTTCTTTGGGAGGGCTCGAATGCGGAGTAGAGCTAATGGAAGTAAGCAAACCCAGTCAAGGTGTAGTTCTAGAGATAGTTTGGTCAGGATGCCTTTTAGAGTCCTATTGGCTCTTTCTACTTTTCCTGAAGCTTGTGGTCGATAAGGACAATGTAAATGCCAGGGGAGTGAGAGCGACTTGGAGAGGTTCTGGATAATTTGGGCAGTGAACTCAGGGCCGTTATCTGATTGGAGGGAAGTGGGCATCCCGAACCTAGGAAAGATCTGGGTGAGGAGGATAGAGGCAACTACGGACGCTCGTTTTTTAGTGGTGGGGAAAGCTTCGACCCATCTTGAAAATGTATCTACTAGCACGAGTAGGTATCTGGTACGTCGTACAGGGGGCATGTTAGTGAAGTCTATTTGCCAATCTGCATTGGGGACATTACCCCTTGCTTGATGAGCTGGGAAGGGTTGGGCCTTGAGGGGGGTATTAGGGTTAGTGCGTTGGCAGATGGTGCACTTGCAGGTGATTTGGTTAAGTAGGGTTTTGTCTTCAGGAGAGAGAGGAAAAAAAGATTGTAAAAAATGGATCAAGAATTGGGGGCTGGGATGGAACAGATTATGTAAGAGGCAGAAGAGAGACTCTTTGTCCTGGGAGCAGAGGGTGTCTCGTGATAAGGCTAAAACTGCAAGGGCAGATGGATTGTTGTCTGGTGTGTCTTCTGATAGGGCAACTGACCGGGCTACTCTGTCAGCTTTGTTGTTACCTCTTGCAATGGGGGAGTCATCCTTTTGATGTGATTTGCAGTGGACTATGCCTAGTTGGTGTGGGAGTTGTAAAGCCTCTAGAAGTTTAGTAATTAAGGCTGAATTAGTTATGGAATTTCCTTTTGTGGTGAGGAGGCCTCGTTATTTCCATACTGCCGCGTTATACAAGAGAATGTGGAATACGTACTTGGAGTCAGTGTACAATGTGAGAGACGTGTCCCGGGCCAGAGTGCAAGCTCTGGTGGCTGCAATGAGTTCGGCCTGCTGATTGGTTGTACCAGGGGGTAGGGCTCGTGCCTCAATGACATCTTCGAGGGACACTATGCGTATCCTGAGTAGTGGGTGCCCTCATGTTTAAAGGAGGACCCATCAATAAACCAGATGAGGTCGGAGTGTGAGAGGGCTCCTTCGGAGATCGTGGAGTGGCACGGAAGGAAGTTGTGAAGGGCTTCCAGGCAATCATGCGAGGGAGTATGAGGAGAGTAGGGTAGAGGAAGAAGAGTGGCCGGATTCAGGGGCTGGCAGGGGAGGAAAGAAATGTTTGGATTTTGGAGGAAAGAGGATAGTAAGGTCAGGAGTCTGGAGGGAGGGAGAGTCTGTAAACTTTTGTAGGTTAAGAGATCTTTTAGGTGATGTGGGGACAGAATGGTAAGGGGCGCTCCGAATGTTAGTTTATGAGCTTCTTTCTGCAAGAGCTGTCCAGCGGCTAATGCCCGTAGGCAGGGGGCCCGTCCCCGAACTGTGGGGTCTAATTGCTTGGAGAGATAAGCTACTGGGGCAAAGGATGGGCCATAATATTGGCCTAGGACTCCTAGAGCTTGACTGGACCTCTCAAGAATGTATAATGAGAAGGGTTTTGACAAATCAGGGAGATGGAGAGCTGGAGCTTCTACAAGGGCTTGGCGGAGCTTAATGAAGGAGTGTCAGGGTGAGGATGATAATGGTTCTTCAGGGGGGCCCTTGCTGAGGTCGTATAGGGGTCTTGCTAACAGGGAGAAGTTAGGGTTCCACGGTCTAAAATACCCAGCCAGGCCTAGAAAGGAAAGGATTTATGTCTTGGTTTTGGGAATGGGCAGGTCAGAGAGGAGTCATTTTCTGTCTAAGGTAATGGACTTTCTTTGTTGAGACAGAAGGAATCCAAGGTAAGTGACAGAAGGGGAAGAGATTTGAGCTTTGGCGGGGGATACTCGGTAACCTCTGGAAGCTAGAAGGTTAAGTAGAGACGCAGTGTCAAGTTGAGACTGTTCCCACGAGGGACTGCAGAGCAGAAGATCATCTACATATTGTAATAAAGTGGACTCGGGGTGATCATGGTGAAACTGTTTGAGGTCTTGAGCTAGGACTTGTCCAAAAATATGGGGACTATCTCGGAAGCCTTGTGGTAAAACTGTCCAAGTAAGTTGTACAGAATGTCTGGTGTATGGGTCCATCCAGGTGAAGGCAAAAAAATCTTGGGAGGAGGGGTCTAGAGGGATAGAAAAAAATGCGTCCTTGAGATCTAGGACTGAGACGTGGGATGCGGAAGCAGGGATCTGCGATAAAAGGGTGTATGGATTTGGAACTAAGGGATGGATAGGGACAATGGCTATGTTGATGAGGCGAAGGTCTTGGACAAGGCGGAAAGATCCATTGTTTTTTTTAACAGCTAATATGGGGGTATTAAATGGGGAGTGAGTGGGTCTGAGGTAGTTTTTGTTTAAGAGATTTTGAATGATGGGTTGGAGGCCTATGAGGGCTGAAGTGGTTAGGGGGTATTGGGCCTGACAGATATACTGAGAGGGGTCACGTAATTTGATAGAGGCAGGGGGACATAGGGCCATGGAGGGGCTTGTAATGTCCCAAACTTTGGGATTTACAGGGTATATAAGGGTGGAACCGGAGCTTTCATTGGGTAGAGGGGGGTTGTCGGCTATGAGGGCCATCAGAAAGGGAGTACTGGGGGCTGTGGGAGTGGATATAGTTATGGAAACGTGGAGGAGAGAAAGGATGTCCCGTCCTAGTAAAGGGATGGGACACTGGGGCATAACTAGGAAGGAGTGGGAGAAAGGTATGGGACTGTCTAGGATTGTGCATAAAAGGGGGGAGTTTAATGGGAAAATCTGTTTACCTCCTACCCCGACTATGGCGTGGTAGGACCCCGGTATTCTCGCAAGACTGAGAAGGTGGCTCCTGTATCTAGGAGGAAGGAGATGGGGCGACCGTCTACTGTTAAAGTAACCCTGGGCTCCTGTTTGGTGATGGAAATGGTTGGGCGAGAAGCCCCCGGGCCCCATCAATCTTCTTCTGCCAGCCCCACTACGGTGGGCTTAGGATGGGGGTTGTTCGTCCAGCCTCCCCTTCGGGTGGTTGGGCAATCAGACCCCCAGTGGCCCTTTTTGTGGCATCTGGGGCATGGGGTGGTAGGAGATCTGGGGGAGGGGCACGCCCTTGACCAATGTCCCTCTTTTCTGCACTTGAAAGAAGCTCCTGGAGGGGGCTTGTCTGTAGAGGGGCGCCCAGGTTGTGGTTTTATCAGCTGGGCCAACATCTGGAAATTGGCCTGATCAGCTTTTTGTTTATGGCGTTCTTTCTCCTCCTCCCGGTTATGGAAGACTTTAAAGGCCACTGTTAGGATCTCAGTTTGTGGGGTAGCGGGGCCTTGTTCTAACTTTTTGAGTTTAGCTTTAATGTCGGGGTAGTTTTGAGCTAGGAAGTATGTCATAAGGATCTGTCTTCCTTCAGGTGTTTCTGGGTCCAGGCTGGTATACTGTAATAGGGCTTGATTGAGTCTGTCTAAGAACTCGGAGGGGGTTTCGTCTCTCTTTTGAATTATGTCTTGGAGCTTTTGAAAATTGACTACTTTACGAGCTGCCTTTTTCAGACCTGCTATTAAGCAGGAGGCAAAAATATCTCGAGAGTGGAGACCCACCGCGGTTATAATCCCAGTGTGGGTCTTGTTGGGGGACAGCAGTGGGGCCAGGGTTACAGGTGGGGTCAGTCCTGTGGGTTTTGGTAGCATGCTTTTGGGTGAAGTCCCAAGCTCGTCTACGCTCTTCAGGGAGGAGAGTATTGGCCAGGAGCATGAAAATGTCATGATGCGTGAGGCTGTAAGACTGGAGGGTCCATTGAAACTCCCTGATGTATGTCATGGGATCAGTGGAAAAGGAACCTAGGCGTTTCTCTAGTTGGGTTAAATCTCCTAAGGAGAAAGGGACGTGAACGCGCACAATGCCTTCGGATCCTGCTACTTCCCGGAGCGGGACGATAATTTTGGGAGGCCCTCGGAACCAAGTCTGAGGGGGACTGAAGGGTTCTGGCTCAGTCTGTGCGGGGGAAACAGGTGATGGGGGCAAAGCTGCGATAATTTTGTGAGGCCCTTGGGACTGAATCTGAGGGGACAAAGACGGACGAGGCTCTTGGAACTTAGTTAGAGGGGGGATGAAAGGCTCAGGCTTGATTTGTGGGAGTGGGGAAGGTGAGGGGGATGGAGGAGGAGGGGGTGAGGTGCAGGAAGAGATGGTGGAGGAGGGGAAAGGGAGAGGATGGTAGGCTTCTGCGGGGGTAGAGGCGGCGGCGGCGATAGAGGAAGGGGGAGGGGCTGTTGTAGGAGAAGAAGGGGAAGGGAGAGGACGGGAGGCTTCTGCCGCGGGGAAAGAGGCAGCGGTGGCGGCAGTAGAGGAAGGGGGAGGGGCTGTTCTAGGAGAAGAAGGGGAAGGGAGAGGATGGGAAGCTTCTGCCGCGGGGAAAGAGGCAGTGGTGGCGGTGGTAGAGGAAGGGGGAGGGGCTGTTGTAGGAGAAGAAGGGGAAGGGAGAGGACGGGAGGCTTCTGCCCCGGTGAAAGAGGCGGCAGCAGCGGGGGAGGGTGGAGGGTTGTAGGAGGGGGAGGGGCCGAAGGGGGAAGTCTGTATGGCTGGAGGCTCGTCGGCTGGGTCAAAGGTAATTGAAGAGGGACTGGGAGTGTGTGGAGGGGAGGGAGACTGCTTGCAGGCTAGGAGAACTTGGGGCAGGGAGCAGGTGGTGCAGAGGCTGGGATTTTGAGCTAGGAGGCGAAAAGCTTCGATATAGGGAATCTCCTTCCATTTTTTCAGGCGCTGGCAGTAGTTAAAGAGATTGCGAGTGATGTTAGGATCAAGAGTTCCCCCTGCAGGCCATTGGTTGTTATTGTCTAGGGGGTATGTCGGCCAACCTTGGGAGCAATATTTACGGAGAAGTTTTGGTTTTATATCAGGCGTCAGGGAGAGGGTAGCCAGATGCTTAAGCAGGCATTCAAGAGGTGAACTTTCAGGGAGGGATGAGGAGGCTCCCATGGCTAAAGGACAGAGAAGGAGACAAACAGGGGAAGACAAACGGAGATCCTCGGACTGGAAGCAGACCACAAGGAGACAAAGGGCGTCCCCGATGATCCTTGGTGGTCTGCGGAAACTCGTATACGAGTCGGAATTTCTTGGGAAGTGTGGGTCCTCACCCAGACTTCCCTAAGAAGGCAGAGTGCCTGAGTCACAAGGTACCTAGCGCTAGGCGTTTTCGGCAGACCAAACAGGTTTTGGTGGACGGAACAGAAGGAGGAGGGTGCGGGAAAGGGAGCATTCTCATCTGCAAAGGAGTCACCTCGTTTATGGCTGCTGGGGGGGGGCTGAGAGTCTGCTGCAGCTGTGAAGGCCTGAGGCGGAGTTTATGGCTGTCAGAGGAGGGGCCTGAGGGTCCGCTGCAGCCGTGAAGGCCTGAGGCAGGGATTTATGGGTGTCAGAGGAGGGGCCTGAGGGTCCGCTGCAGCCGTGAAGGCCTGAGGCGGGGATTTATGGCTGTCTGGGGTGGGGCCTGAGGGTCCGCTGCAGCCGTGAAGGCCTGAGGCGGGGATTTATGGCTGTCAGGGGAGGGGCCTGAGGGTCCGCCGCAGCCGTGAAGGCCTGAGGCGGGGAGAGTTCCCTCCTCGTCCCCGAGCGTCAGGGCATTGCTGGACGATCACGGTCAATGGCACTGCGATAGCTTGGAGAAGAGTGGCCCACCCCGGGGAAATTTTGCTTAAAAAGTTTCAGGCCTGAGGCGGGGGTTTATGGCTTTTGGAGGAGGGGCCTGAGGGTCCGCCACAGCCATGAAGGCCTGAGGCGGGGAGCGTTCCCTCCTCGTCCCCGAGCATCAGGGCCTTGCCAGAGGATCACGGTCAATGGCAGTGCGATAGCTTGGGGAAGAGTGGCCCACCCCAGGGGGAAAACTTACCTAAAGGCCAGAGAGGAGTGGTGAGTGTGATGAGTCAGAGCCGGAAAAAGAGGACGAGGGCAAGCTGCTGCTGGTGTTGGGGGGAAGACAGGGCCCAGTTGGGGTGTCCTGTCTCCCGGGTTTTGGCACCAATGAAAGGAAAGGAGCGACACACAGCAGCAATTCACCGGAGAGTTCCCCTTTATTAGGGAAAGGTGTTGGGTTATATAGGAAGGGGCATAGGGTGATTGTGGTGTTACTTGTACGGGGCTGTTGGCTGTTGGCTAGGTGCTGGGATTGGGAGGGGTGCGAGAGGTGATTGGGCTTCAGGTGGCGCCGGCGGGAACCGAGGACCCCGAAAAGAAGCTGGAAGTTTGCCATCTTACTGGTGGGGACCCTTCAACAGGTATTAGTTACATAAGATTACATAAACTAAAGAAAATGATTTTGTGTCTTTTTGTTTCAAATGTTGCTGATAAAGTGTTTTAACCTTGTTCTCTTAAACTGACAACAGTTTAGTGAATGACTATCTTTATGAGCAGAATTGAAACATCCTTCTCTCTACCTGATAACTCCAGAGTTAAAAAACTTTCAGTGACTGTTTTTGTATTTCATGGCAGTATGTTTATTTGCACGAGTTCAATAAGAATCTGCTTTCCTTGTGAGAAGACTACTTAAGAACACTGGTTATACTGCCAGGGCTTTGACTGAAGTGTCATACCTGAGAGACATGTGCATGGACTCAGATGTGAACAACTTTAAGGAACTAAGATTGACTTTATAAAGCCAACAAAGCCCCTTGGAAGAACTGGCCTGGTACCTTGCTTACAGAGTTCCCAGCAGCCTTACCAGGTGAGTAAAGAAGGTCACTTCCTGGCAGGTGCAGAGACCTTGAGAAGAGAAGAATTCATCCAAATCTACAGGTACTGCAGGCAAAGCCTGATGGCAAGTCTAGCTTGGCTGTCTGGTCTCAAGAGGCCTTTAAAAGTTCAATCTGAAATTCCTTACAAAAAGTTCCAGCAAAGCATATTTAAAAGAGCCTGTGTAATCAATTGCTCTTCTTGCTGCACTTGTGCAAATGATCAAGCCAGCTGTTAATTATTTTCTTAACCTGGTTACTTCTAATAAAAATGAGGGTGATTTTAGAGAAAAGTATTGTTTCAATAACGGCAGCCTCCTTCCAGAATAGAAAATCCAACTCCAGATGTTGCTGCATAACCTAATAGCACAATTTGTTTTATCTTGCCTAGAAGCCACAAAACTGCAAATAGTAATAGAAATGAAACCCAGAATAGAAGCGCCAGCCTTCTGAGGCCCTCTCAACTGACCAGTGATGGAGACCTAGCTGCACCCTTTACTGCGCCCCCTTCTCAGCACGAAGCAGCCAGAGCGGTCATCGCTCCTTTTCCCTAGCAGCAGCTAGAGTCCCTATCTGTAGAAGAGAGAATGAGACAAAGACCAAGACTCACTTTATCCTCTGTAAGTAGGCGAAGAACCTGCATTGAGAGAGTTCCTAAAACTTACACCTCCCTCTGCAACAGGACAGAAGTAATCAGCACCACCCCAGCTTATTCATTCTAACAAGTAGTAGGCCTGCCAAACCGGAGTCACTCCATGTGTTACCTTTATCAAAGAACGCATTAGCACCATGCAAATCATAGTGTTGAGACAGAACTATCAGAGTGTTAACCAAACAGATGACCCCTAATTTCATGACTGAAATAGATACAAGAAGAAGAGGGGAATGTAAGAATAGAAATAGGTTAGCATAAGCATAGCCATCTTAAAGGCCTAGAAGCCATTTTCTGAGTATGTGACTTAGAAAGAAAAACTGGAACTGGGTAAGGCCTTGAAAAACAAGCTAATCATGAACACCAGGCGGTGGGCAGCTGTGGCCTTTGGTCAGCTAACCTTGGTCAGCTAATCTTACATACCAAGCTTATCGTGCAGAACCTCCCTGACAATTGAGGAGTGGTCTTATCTTGCTCTTGCCTAACCCCAGGATGTATGTCTTGCAAGAATAATATGCAGCTGTGGAAAATTACTATGAGTTAAGTGTTTTGAAAATGCTATATAAACCCTTGGCTTTGAGTGCTTGGGGTCCTTGTTGAGACCCGCTGCGTCGGGCTGACACTTGGACCCCAGCTAGCTGGCTGAATAAAGACTTTGCTTGAATTTACATCTCTATGCCTGTGTAGTTTGTTCTCTGGAGAAGCCTCGGAAGCCCGGACCCTAACACATAGTACCCTCTAGATCCATCCATGTTGTTGCAAATGGTAGGATTTGTTTTCTTCTTATGGCTGAATAGTGTTCCATTTTGTATATGTGCCACCTCTTCTTTATCCATTCATCTACTGATGGACACTTAGGTTGCTTCCATATCTTGGCTGTTGTAAATAGTGCTGCAGTAAACATAGGGGTGCATATGTCTTTTTGAACCTTGGATCTTGTTTTCTTTCTGTAAATTCCTAGGAGACCAATTTCAGGGTCAAATGGTAGTTGTATTTTAAGTTTTTTGAGGAACCTCCACACTGCTTTCCACATGGTTGAACTAGTTACATTCCCACTAGCAGTGTAGGAGGGCTCCCCTTTCTCCACATTCTTGCCAGCATGTGTTGCTGTTTGTCTTTTGGATGGTGGCAATCCTTACTGGTGTGAAGTGATGTCTCATTGTGGTTTTAATTTGCATTTCTCTGATGGCTAGCAATGTGGAGCATCTTTTCATGGGCCTGTTGGCCATCTGAGTTTCTTCTTTGGAGAAGTGTCTGTTCAGACCCTTGGCCCATTTTTTAATTGGATTATTTGCTTTTTGTTTGTTGAGATGCATGAGCTCTTTATGTATTTTGGATGTCAACCTCTTGTTGGATATCCTTCCATACTGTAGGATGCGTTTTTGTTCTATTGATGGTGTCCTTTGCTGTACAGAGGCTTTTCAGCTTGATACAGTTCCATTTGTTCATTTTTGCTTTTCTTTCCCCTGCCCAGAGATATATGTTCATGAAGAAGTTGCTCATGTTTATGTCCAAGAGGTTTTGCCTGTGTTTTTTTCTAAGAGTTTTATGGTTTCATGCCTTACATTCAGGTCTTTGATCCATTTTGAGTTTACTTTTGTGTGTGGGGTTAGACAATGATCCAGTTTCATTCCCTTACATGTAGCTGTCCAGTTTTGCCAACCTCATCTTGCTCTCTTCTTTTGTAGTTTGATGAGTTTTTTAGTTGTACACTTATATTCCTTTACCTTTCTCTTTTATGTCTTTACTATAGTTTTTTGCTTCGTGGTTACCATGAGGCTTACATGTAACAACTTACCTCTATAACCACCTATCTTAAGTTGAGAACAACTCGAGTTTGGTCCCATTCTAAAACATTTTTACTCTCCTTCCCCCAACATGTTATATTTTTCATGTCACAGTTTGCATCTTTGTATCTTGTGTATCCTTTAACTAATTATTGTGATAATTATTTTTACTACTTTAGTCTTTTAACCTTCATAGTAGCTTTATAAGTAATTAATCTACTACCTCTACTATATATTTGCTTTTCCAGTGAAATGTATTTTTCATATGCATCCTTGTTAGTAATTATTGCCTGTTCTTTTCAGTTCAAAGAGAACCCTTTAGTATTTCTTGTAAGGCAGGTTAGCATGATAAACTCCGTTAGTTTTTGCTTGTCTGGAAAAAATCTTTCTCTCTCCTTCAATTCTGAATGATAACTTTATTGAGTAGAATATCCTTGCTTGAAATTTTTTTTTCTTCAGCACTTTGAATATATCATGTCACTTGCACCTGCCTACAAAATTGCACTGAAAAATCTTGATAGTCTTTTGAGGGTTCCCTTGTATATAACCAGTTGTTCTTCTCCTGATTCTTTTAATATTCTCTTCTTGTCTTTAAATTTTGACATTTTAATTAATGTGTCCTGGTGTGGATATCTTTAGGTTCACCTTTTTTGGAACTCTTTGGGATTCCTGGATTTTGATGTCTGTTTCCTTCACCATGTTAGGGAAGCTTTCAACTATTATTTCACCAAATAAGATTTCTGCCCCTTTCTCCCTCTTTCTCCTTCTAGGAGCCCTATAATGCAAATATTGGTCTGTTTGATGTTATCCTATATGTCCCTGAAGCTATCTTCCCCTTTTTTCATTCTTCTGCTCTGACTGAATTCCACTGTTGTGCCTGAAAGGGCAAGCTCCCAGATTCTATTTCAGCCAATTGGGATCCGGATCCTACCTCAGCCAATCAGGACCTGGATCCTATTTCACCCAATTGGAGCTTGGTCTTTCTCCTCTCCAGTCAGCAAGGGGCTCACCCACCACCCTTAGACCCTGCCAATTGACCAGAGCCATGACCTATCACCCCACCAACTACCCCTAGTTCCATCCAGTCAGCCAGAGCCACGACCATCACCCCACCAACTGCCCTAGAACCCCATAAAACCTTTGTGGTATTGAAACTCTCTCTCTTTCTCTGGCATCTTGCCACTGTGTTGGTGTAGATGAGAGATTGAGCTCAAGCTAGCTCAAACAAAGGCTCTTTGCTTTTGCATTGGTGTTGGCTCTTTGGTGGTCTTCTGGGATTCCCGACTTTGGGCACATTTGGGGGCTCGTCTGGGACCCCAGAGACTCCCAGGACTCCTGACCTGGAGGGCCCTGTGCTGGCTGGTGATGCACTCAGTTATCTGTCTGTCCTTGTCTACCTGTGTCTCACTCTGTCTTTATCTGTGTCTTACTGTTTTTGTTCATGAACAAGCCTGTATAAGCCTGTAGGAGCTCCAATCTGTATCTGGGTCAGCATTGACTTAGGCAGACGCACTGGTAGGTCGCCGACCAGGGGTCTTGGGAGATGTCCCTTGCCCCCGTCTGGAGGACGAGGTCCTCATCTGTGAGGAAAGTCAGCTACTGCTGCAGTCCGACAGGCCCTCAACTTACTTTCAGTTTTGCCTCTGCAGCCGCAGCAGATTCTTCTCTGTAGGTGCCTGTTTGTTGTTTGTCATGTTTGTCTTAGTCTTGTTGACAGAAGAAATGGGACAGACACAGACGGCCCCCTTGTCTCTCATGACGGACCATTTTTCTCAGATGTTAGGGAGAGAGCTCACAATTTGAGCACAGACGTCAGGAAGGGAAAATTTCGTGTTTTCTGCATCTCTGAGAGGCCATCCTTTAACGTTGGCTGGCTGCCAGAGGGAACATTTAATCCAATCACTCTCTTACAGGTTAAAGATATTAGGGGAAGAGCTAACAACCTCAGTGTGGAAGTCCAGAAGGGTTGGTGGCAGGCTTTTTGTTCTAGTGAGTAGCCAGTTTTCAATGTCAGATGGCTGCCAGAGGGAACCTTATCATTATGTCTCAGTCTGTATGTTTGTGTGTCTAAGTGTGTAAATGAAAATATATTCTACCTCTGGATGGTATTAATGAAATTGATTTAAAGACAAGTGCTTGTGAAAATTGGGCATTCCGAAACTTCCAGAAAATCTGATAAAAAATGTTAAGCATTAATGCTAATTTGGGTTTGGCTGAGGCGCACATGTCCTTGTAGTTATCTGCTGCCTAAGTTTACCTAAGGTCATTTAAGTCGATGTTATCTGCTAAATCTTTTAAGAATAAAATGCTTAAAGGCTTGGCTTTGTCTAATATTCAGTAAAGGTCTTGTAAGTAATCGAGCATAGTTGTTAGGAATGAGTGAACTACATGAGTGTGGCAAGTGAACACCTTTTCAATTGTGTGTTTCAGTGTGTATACCTACCTGCAGCCTGAGAATCTTTGTAGTAACCTAAAATCTTAAAGTTTTGCTAAGTTGATATACTTTATGTTTAGTGAGAGATTGTGCTTTAAAGCTCATAGTTACAGAAATTATAAAATGTTCATAAATTTGTCAATCTAAAGAACGCTAGTGTAACAGTTTACAATAGCCTGCTTCTCAGTGTTCACTTGAAATTAAGGTACCTAATCATTTTAAGTTCTAATTAAAACTACTTAAAGTAATACGGAAAACATTTCTGCATGCTAAAGAATGTGTCTTTTGATAATAGAAAGTAACTTTGTTCTAAAGTATAGCTTTTTATTTAGAGGGAGAACTCTAAATATAAGAAGAAGGTTAGAAAGTTTTGGAAGAATTTAATATGGTTATGCTATATAAAATTAAAGGAAATGAGTGTCAGTATCAAGTACACAGCAAAATTAGAATTTTGTTTTCAGTTAAAAAGACAAAGTTTTCTTAAACTGTTAGTCTGCTCTTAATGATGAAAGATTGCAAAAGGCTTTCTAATTGTTTTATCAAAGAAGTTTCTCATGCTTAAAGTCTCAATGAGTTGTCTATTTAAGAAAATGATATCTTAATATTAAAAAGACTAAAAGCTAAAGCTTGCTAACAACTGTGTAAAGTTCTTTATTTGCCTTTGAGGTATTTTGTCATTCTGGTTAAATGGATAAGTATTGCTTCATAGCAACCTATAATACTATTTAAGCAAGTGCCAAATAAACTTTCTTCTGACACCTTCCCAAAATCAAATTCAAAAAGGTACTTTTACCTCTAGTTAACTCTGATATTTTCCAGAGGGCCCCTGGAACATGTCAGAGGAATTTTTTTCACATTGGAGAAAGTATTTGACTAATTTGGCTTATTTATCTGATATATACTTACCTGCTTAATTACCTGGAAAGCACTGTCAAAGGGAATGATGCTAAACTTTGTTACTGAATGTTTTTTTGTTACAGAAATATCCAAATTTCCTTATGTCTACTGTCTTGCAGTAAGCTCTCATCAGATCTTTAACCATTGTCATTTGTAAGTCTTTTGCCATTTATAGTCACTGTTTTATTACTCCTACACTAGTAAAGAACTAGATTTCAGTAGAACAAGTATTGGTTACATAGGATTAAGTGAACTAAGGAAGATGGTTTTGTGACTTTTTGTTTCAGATGTTGCTGATAAAGTGTTTTAAGCTTTTTCTCTTAAGCTGACAACAGTTTCATGAATGACAATACCTTTATAAACAGAATTGAAACATTTATCTTTCTCTCTACCTGACCCCTCAAGAATTTAAAAGCTTTCAGTATTTTTATGTTTCATGGCAGTATGTTTATTTGCATAAGTTCAATAAGAACCTGCATTCCTTGTAAGAGGACCTATTAAAAACACAGGTTGTACTACCAAGGCTTTGACTGGAATGTCATACCTGAGAGACAAGTGTGTAAACTCAGATATGGACAGCTTTAAGGAACTAAGGTTGACTTTATAAAGCCAACAAAGCCCCTTGGAAGAACTGGCCTGGTACCTTTGCTTACAGGGTTCCCAGCAGCCTTACCAGGTGAGTAAGGAAGGTCACTTCCTGGCAGGTTCAGGAACCTCAAGATATCTCGGGGACCTCGAGAAGAGAGGAATTCACCAAAATCTACAGGTACTGCAGGCAAAACCTGATGGCAAGTCTGACTTGGCTGTCTGGCCTCAAGAGGCCTTTAAAAGTTCAATCTGAAATTCCTTACAAAAAGTTCCAGCAAGGCACATTTAAAAGAGCCTATGTAATCAATTGCTCTTCTTGCTGCCCTTATGCAAGTAATCAAGCCAACTCTTAATAGTTTTCTTAATCTTGCTAATTCTAATAAAAATAAGGGTGATTTTAGAGAAGAGTGTTGTTTCAACAATGCTGTCTTATCTATACTAAATCCTAATATCCAGAATTCTAGTTTCCCCATAATACCTGACTATGATTCTCAATTAGAGTCTTCATATTTCTAGTTCTCATATTCAGCCATGCATTCTTAATCTCATCAAGTTTGTCCTTCCAGAATAGAAAATCCAACTCCAGATGTTGCTACTTAACCTAATAACACAATTTGTTTTATCTTGCCTAGAAGCCACAAAACTGAAAATAGTAATAGAAATGAAACCCAGAATAGAAGCGCCAACTTTCTGAGGCCCTCTCAGCTGACCAGTGATAGAGACCTAGCTGCACCCTTTACTGCGCCCCCTTCTCAGCATGAGGCAGCCAGAGTGGTCATAGCCTCTTTTCCCCAGTAGCAGGTAGTCTCTATCTGTAGAGGGGAGAATGAGACAGGGACCATAGGCTTAGACAGAATAAGGTGAGAGCCTCTGGAGGGGGCAGGGCAGGATATTTGCAACCAGAGCCACGTAACTACATGCTGGAAACCCCCCCCTACTAAAACTATGTCGAACATTAAGCTCTAGAATCATTCTTCAGTGAGATCAGTTAATGTTCCCCAGATAAAGAAGAGTAGCACATGTTTTATTATTCTAATCATTTGTAATCATGTACAAGATTCACTTTAGCATACTAAAAGGCCCAGGCCTATGTGCTGTCTTTCCTCCTTCAGATCTGACTAGGTAATTTTGCAAGCTGAGCAATTGACTTAGCATGCAGACCCAGCTGTAGATGGCATAGTAAAAGGCAGGATTCTTTAGTAAATAGACAATATCTCAGCCCACCTTAGAGGCTGGGCATGCAGTCTTTTGATGTGCACCCGAACCAAGGCACCAGTGTCCCAGAGAGAAATCAAGGCAGGAAATTATCTTTAATATTCAAAAGCACCTTGCCATCCTACTCCTTTTACTAACCCTTGGGCCCTGTATCATCAACAGGCTGGTCCAGATTGTCAGAGACCACATGGGGGCTGTCCAACTGATAGTCCTCCGTGCTCAATAGAAGCCCCTAGTAATCTTGTTACTCCTGCTTACCTTTAGACCATGTATCCTCAATAAACTAATAACTTTAATTAGAGATAGAATTAATACAGTCCAGCTAATGGTGCTAAGACAATAGTATCAGCCTTTATCTCCTTACAACTGCAAAACCTTATTAGACCCATGATTGGGTCCCTTCTTAGGATCCAGAGAAAGGGGGGAATGAAAGGGCAAGCTCCCAGATTCTATTTCAGCCAATTGGGACCCAGATCCTACCTCAGTCAATCAGGACCTTGATCCTATTTCACCCAATTGGAGCTTGGTCTCTCTCCTCTCCAGTCAGCAAGGGGCTCACCCACCACCCTTAGACCCTGCCAATTGACCAGAGCCATGACCTATCACCCCACCAACTACCCCTAGATCCATCCAATCAGCCATAGCCACAACCATCACCCCACCAACTGCCCTAGAACCCCATAAAACCTTTGTGGTATTGAAACTCTCTCTCTTTCTCTGGCATCTTGCCACTGCGTTGGTGTAGACGAGAGATTGAGCTCAAGCTAGCTTGAATAAAGGCTCTTTGCTTTTGCATCGGTGTTGGCTCCTTGGTGGTCTTCTGGGATTCCCGACTTTGGGCACAACAGTGACTTGCTTTTGATCAAGGAAATGTTTGTTTACAGAAGGGACATGTGTCTCTTGAAGGCTGAGGCCAGTTCTTAGCTTAAAACATTCCCTTTCCTTCTGCTCTGCTGAATGGCAATGTCCCAGATGGTTATGGCTCTATGGGCCTGGGTTGCAATGTGAAAATGATCAGAGCATAGCCCCAGGTGACCAAGGAGGGGCACTGTTACAGGTTGAATATCTGTGTCCTCTCAAAATGCATTGTGATGATATTTGGAGGTGAGGCCTTTGGGATGTGATTAAGTTTATGCTGGTTCATGAAGAATTTGTGTGCTTATAAGAAAAGACACCCAAGAACTTCTTCTCTTGAATGCTATCATGCCATGGGAAGGACACAATAAAAAGTTGGCCACTGAAAGCTACGAAGAGAGTTCTCAGCAGCCACCAAATCTGCTGGCCACTTGACCTTGGACTTCCTAGCCTCCAAAACTGTTAGAAATAAGTTTCTGTTGTTGAAACCGCTCAGCCTCTGATATTTTGTTCTAGTAGCCTGAGCAGCCTACGACCACCAAATTGCATGAATGGAATTTGGGTGGTGTTTGTTACTGCACCATGACCTCATCTATCTTGAGCAATATAGTGTCCAAAACCATGGGTTAATCACTGTGCAATACTGCCTCTTCACTGCCACCAGAAACTTCTTTATGAGACTTAATATTACTGAACAAGCCCTTTATAGTGTATTGCAGTCCAAAATGAAAGAAACCTAAAGAACGCAAAATTAACAACACAAAGGAAGAGCAATGGATTGAACGGGAATAGAAGGGATTGAGTTGGAATTTGAATGGGATGGAATCGCTGAGAATGGAAATAGCTTTGTGTGGAATGCATGGAGGGATGTGGGGGTGAAATGTTCAGATAGGATGGAATGGAATGAATTGTATGGAACAGAACTGGGAATTGGATTAAAGACACAGATTGGGTTGGAAAGAGCTCCTTTCTTCTGGTCTCCCAGCTCCACCCCGCCCCCTGCTCCAGGGTCTCTGCTGCTTTGTGTAGTCAACACACTACTGAGGAAGTGCCATTGTTAAGATGTCCCCTCTCTGAGGGAAATAATTTTGATCTCCTCATTAGCTCCACTAGACTACTTCAGGGATGGCCTCTGGCCTTTAACAGTATGTATGTGTTTGTGTGTGTGTGTGTGTGCACGCATGCGCGCGCGTGCACACACACACACACACACACACACACACACACACACACATACACATGGTGGGGTAGAGGATGATTCTAGTTGGGGTACTCAGACTGCAGCCTGCCTTTGAACCAACTAGCAATCACTGGGCCCAGGGGAAACATTGCTGGGTCCAGGGGCATTTGGCTGATTCTATCTTGGGGTAGTACATTTTCCTCCACCATCAGCTTCCCTGCATCTGCCCCACTCTGGCTTCCCCCCACCCTCCACCCCTGCTCTCATTTCCTGTATAGTAACAAGTGGTTCTCTCTGCTCTTTCCCTCCCCCTCTCAGAATGAGGGAATGTTCTTGGAAACAGTTGCCGAGGGAGCAATCTTGTTTTTGAAAAAGAAACTGTAAAAAAATGTGTTTGCAAGGATGCCAAAGTGGAGTGAGCCTTATTTAAGGGAGTGGGGTGGTGAGAATGTGTTTACACAGCAAGAAAATGCAGGCTGGGTGTCTGCTGTTTCTTACGTGTATGGTATTTTGGAAGGACTTTATGATCTACCTTTTAATTCATTGTTACTTCTTCCAGCCCAGGAAAGTGTGACTTCCTGGCATTATTCATGTAACTTGGGTTAAGCAGCAGAAAATCGACAGCCAGTCTGAGCCTGTGCTTAACTGACAAAAATCTGTGTATGTGCAGTTCAGACAGAGCCACGCACAAGTGCAAACTGGGTGCATCCATAACTGCTGTGGGGATTAAATGCAGTGATATTTGCAAAGAACAGAGCCTGGCACACGGTAAGCTCAAATATATGTTAGTATATTATTAACTGTGTGCACATATGCGTGCGCACCCAATCCTGCAGACACTCATTGGTAGGTCCTATCATATACACATATAAAATTACATCTTTGCACAACTGTGCACACCAAAGTTAGGCACACCTGTGTGATTTTGTTTGTACACAGAACTCCATACATACCTCTAATGCATATGTACAACCAGACGTATGGTCCTCTGTACACTGGACTCCACTGTGTACACCATCAAAACACGAAGGAAGAAGTGATCACTTACAGAGTTTTTAAATAGATAGATATAGATATAGATATAGATATAGATATAGATATAGATATAGATATAGATATAAGTGAATTGCAAATTTCCTCTGAAAATCTGGTGGAGGGCTTTTCAAGCATGTATCAGAGGATCCCCATTTAGAAACATATTTCTACATTCTATTCTTTCTTGGTTCCAGATGGTGAAGTTCCATCCCTTTGCTACCATTTGAATCCTCATCTTATGCCTGCCTGCCTGCCTGCCTTCCTTCCTTCCTTCCTTCCTTCCTTCCCTTCCTCCTTCCTTCCTTCCTGCCTTCCTGCCTTCCCTCCCTCCTTCCCTTTTTCTTCCCCACCTCCAGTTCATGAAACATGCATTATTTGCTCATTGTAGCCTAAGCACAAGACAGACATGCATCTCCCTTCTTGGATCTTCTAATCTGTCATCAAGTAAAGTGTTTGCTAATAGGTATGAGGCAATTTACTGTCAAAAAGCTCTATTGCCTGCATTATAATACTTGATTAGCACAGTACTAAAGATCTCCAGTCTTGGAGCTTAGAGTACCTGGGTTCACATCCCAGCTGTACCAATTACTTGCTGTAATTGGACACATCATCTAACCTTTCTGTGCCTCACTTTCTCATCAGTAACACAGAGATCACAAAAGTATGCATTTCATAAGGTTTTGAGAGATAAATTCATAAGAATGTGTGTGTGTGTGTCTTGCTTCATGAGAATTTATATATGAAAAGCCCTGAAAACAGTGTAATGCATACTCAGTGCTATAGGTTACTGTTAAACTGCTATTGCTAACTTCTCTCAGACAGATATGTGCAGTCAATGGTGTTATCTGCATTTTGCATGCATGAAAACAGGACCAGAGTCATTTTGTGATCCCCCAGATGACTGCCACTGCCTCTCAGCTGTCCTCCCTGCTTGCTCCCAAGAGGGAGATCTCCCCCATTTCCCAATCATTCCTTTGCCTAGTTTCCCAGGAACTGTCAGTGATCAGAATGAGTCTTGTTCTGAGAAGACTGTTTCAGAAATAACTGCTCTAGGTCCAGCAAGCTCCCACCTCTCTGCTTGTTTGGCCTCCTCATGTTCTTACTTCTGCATATCCGCAGGTTCTTATCCCCTCTCATGGGGGCTCCTCGGGTGGTTTGAAACAAGGATTTTATGTTGGGAGGAGGTGGTGTGAACTGGTGGGGCAGGGGGTAAGGTGTGGTACTTTAGAAATCCCCGGGGCTTGCAGCCCAAACCTGGGTTTTTCCCTTCCAGGCTAGGTGGCTACCTCCCCCTTTCTGTGCCTCATCAATAAAATGGGATGAGAGTTTTTCCAGTGTTCCCCTTCAGAATAGTGTAGAAACCGTGGAGAAAGCCTGGGCTTTGTCTTCAGACCGACCAGAGTCAAATCTCAGCTCTGATTCTCCCTTACGTGGAGGTTTCTGAGGATGGCTATTCTTGAGATACAGGAGAGGGGAGCTCAGCACTGCCCAGCTCTGACAAGGAGTTCAGGATTGGAAATGGTCTTGTTCCCTTGCCTGGAATGAGTACAATTTTGTTCAAGAGATTGACAGGAATGGATTTGAGTGGCTCTTGGTACATTAATTAGAGCGTCTCTTGAACATACGCTTTTTTCTTGATAAGCATTTGTAACATTTCTATGCCATCAAAACCTTCTTTGCATCATTACCTATAGTGGCCTCCATGGAAGACGACATAGGCTCATGGAGGTGTCCCAATCATCTGCCCATTCTCCGAGGCCCAGATTCAAGCCTGCCCCCTAGGTGCAGCTCCCTGTGACCATTCAGTCCCCAGAATTCTCTCCCTTCTATGAAGCTTTTGTAGCTCATACTGCTTGTCCATCTTTCTCAGTCCACCTTCCACAAACATTCAATGAAGGCCTACTGTGTGCCAGGCACAGGAGGTAAAGTGAATAATAAAACAAACAAGCTTTCTACTTTCAGAGAATTTTCATTGTAGTAAGGAAGAGAGAAAATAAATAATAAAGAAGCAAAATAATTTCATACTGTGTTGGGTGAGGGCTAGGAAGACTGAAACAGTGACATCAGGGAAGGTTGGAGAACCCTATGTGTGGTCAATGAGGTCCCTCCTAAGAGAGACTGAACCATATAAAGACCCCAGGGAGAGAATTCCAGGGAAAGGAAACCAGGGGTGCACAGGTCCCGAGGTAGGCGTGAGCTGATGCATTCTGGGTACAGACAGAAGGTCAGCATGGCTACAGAACCGTGTGGGAAGGGGAGAGGGTTATATAGGATTGAGTTAATAGTATTTTGTGTCTTGGCTTACTATACTGGGCTTTCTGCAGTCAAGCTGTGTCATCTACCTGTTGATGTCTGATTGCTATAATGGTGACTCGAGTGTGCAGTTACTGAAGAGGCACTTAAGTTGACACTTGTTGATTGACGTTAGCTCCTCCCTCAGTTGTCTATTATCATGCATAGGGGGTCCTGGTCCCTTCCAGTTGGTATATCCTATAAAATAGTGGAGCCCAAAGGCAGAAGATCATGAGGTCCTACTTGGCTTCGATGGGGTGCAACTGATGAACGTCGGGTCATGTTTTGCCAATGTAGTAAACCAAACTCAAGCACCAAATATGAGAACCGATATCTGAGGAGGAAATTCTAGTATGTGCTCCTTGGGGACAGTTTTTACACCTCCTTGGGCTCAATTTAGATACAGCTCTCTGAACCTAACACGCTACAGCCTCCTTGTCACATCTACACATTGATCTATGAGAATGCTTTTGCCAGGAGCGTTCCAACAGGAGGGAAATAATGATATCTCCCCAAAACCTCCTGATACCACTGCCTCTGTCTGCAACAGGGTAGGTGATAAATCAGCACTTCCCTTTTCAGGCTGGATGGCTTCAAGGAACAAGTAGATTCTCAGCCTTGGGGTAGAGACTGGTGTTAAAATGACCCTGATTTCTCTCCCGCATCTAATTTCCTATGATGAGAGAAATAGAAGGGCGCGCATTTGAGCCAAATCTTTACAAGTAATTTGCTGGAAAAGGCAAGCCCTGGTTAGAGTCAAAGCCTTATGCAATTCAAAGGAGTCATGGAAATTCTCAGAAATTTTCTGTCCTGGCTGGCTCCAGGGAGTTGTGAGCAGAGTGAATTATAGGCTGTGGGGATCTCCAGGCTGCCCAGGGATTTTCTTGATGTCTGAGGTGAAGTAGAAGCTCCGGTGATGGTTGAAGTCAAGGGAGGAGGGGCCTCTGCTATGTGGGATCTTCCCCAGCTGTGTAGGCATCTATGTCATCCTAGGCAGCTGCCCGTGTAGATAGCCCCACATCAGGTCTGGACCTTAACACCCTCTCAATGCTCTTTCTTATATCTGAGCAACTTCTCTTAATCTATCCTGCAACATCTCTCTGACGAGTTTCTGAACAGGTTGATCTTTCATTTTGGTCTTGACTTTTGGCGTTTTTCCCATCCCAACTTCGTCTGTTCCCTTACAGCTAAGATGGCACATCCTTATGGGTTCCAAGGGATTTTTCTGTCCCAGCCATCCTGAGTCTCCTGTATTGGCTCAGACTCATGGGCAGGACCCAAGAAGTGACAAACCAAACTACCCTCCTTGTCTCTGCATTCTGCATCTCCATCCCCTGACTCTCTGTCTTCCAGCCTCTTTAATAGGCAGTAGATCCTCTGGGTACCTTCCACATGCAAGATAAAATTATGAGTGAGAAAAGTTGGAGAGTTTGGACTAAGCCCTATATGAAAAACCAGTTTCTGGTGATTTTTCTCTACCAGTGCCAGAATGGGGAGTTTCCAAAGATTTGTTTCCTTGGAGACTTTATACTTGGGGAGGGGAAAATGTGATGGTAGACCTCAAATGTGGCAGTCAATAGAAGATGAATCTGCCTATATGGCTCAATATTCTCAAGTAGGTAACATAAGGTTTAGTAAAAGTAGCCAGAAGGGTGGGTGTTTGGAACGGAGTGGAAGAGAGCATTTTCTTTGGACAGAGAGTATGCATACGAGTCTCAGGGTCTTTGGAGGCCTAGTTGGTATTGAAGAATAAGGAGAATAAGTATGAATTCTTAAGATTTATGAGTGAATGTTGAATGGTGGAATTCTTGGGACATAGGGAAGGTGTGTGTTTCTTTGGATATAGGAGTGGTTAAGAAACAAATTAGATTATCAGATGATTCTTGGAGAGCTGTCAAGGAAAAACACAGAAGTAAGGATGCTCTTTTATATTTGCATTACCATCAATCACTGTGCTGGGTCTAAGGAATATCTTTAATACATGGGAATGTTTGCTATAGTGATAAACCAGATTTCATAAAACAAATCCAATCCTTCTCCGAATTTTTTTCTGTGATATAATTAGGGGCAAATGGACTTGGAAATAAGTAGGCAATTCCTGGGCCTTGATGGTGTGTTACACACAGGATTGTTTTGTATGCCATGTGACATAGTGTAGATGTTATCGTGTAGGAATATAATCATTATCATAAGAGAAATTGGGAGGGAATCTCAGAAAAGTAGATGTCAGAACACTTGAAAAAGACTTCAGTTGCAACAGCTCAGGAAAGGAAAGGAGATTACATTATCCATTTACATGAAAAAATTCTGATACAAGAAGAGGAAGTGATTTTGAGCACATATTGTTTCATCATTTTGGAGTAGTTATCCTGTCAAAAGATGGCCCTTTGCAATCCTAATTCTTAAGGCGAATGTGTTACTTGTAATGTTTTTAATTGCTAGAAAGAGAGAAACAGAGAGAAAGGCTAAGTCAAGAGAGAGAGACTATGTCAATCCATATATCCTTTTCTTTTTATTAAAGACCATATCCTTGAAGAACATGGACAGAACTTGAATGATCTTGAGTAAGTTTCTTAGTTTACCTGTACCTCAGTTTCCTTGTCTGTAAAGGGAGCTAATAATGCTAAACCTCTAGGGTTATTGTAAGGATGAAATGAGAAAATGTCCTTGAAGGTAATACCTAGAACCGGCCCTGGGGAGAGGGGCATTAAGTCTCAAATGTCATTTAAGGGAGGGGAGAGGCATGATCTTCATTTGGCCTTGGGAACATTTAACATCTCTAAGCCAATTTTATTTTACTTCTTAAAGTTATTTTGCTTATAACTTTTGAATTTCCATATGAATTTTAGAATCAGTTTGTCATTTCTACAAAAAGTCTGTTTAATTTTGAAAGGGACTTCATTTAATCTATATATTTAGTTTGGGAAGAACTGACGCCTTAACAACACTGAGTCTTCTAAATCATGAATACAGTGCATCATCTTTTTTAAAGAAAGATCTTTCTTTAGGTCTTTAAAAATTTCTCTCAGTAAGTGTTTATAGTTTTCAGTGTACAGGACTTGTAATTTTTGTCATATTTATCTCTCAGTATTTAGTATTTTTATGTTATTGCAAACAGCATTTTCCTTCACATTCAATTTCTAATAGTCCATTACTCTTCTATAGAAATACAATTGAGTTTTGTATATTGATCTTGTGTCCTGCAAACTTGTTGAAATATTTTCTTCGTTGTAATAGTGGGCTTTTTTTTGATAGATTCTGAGAATTCTCTACATAGATGATGATATTACCTGAAAATGAAGACAATTTTAAGTTTTCCTTCCCCAAATGGGCTCCTTTCTTTTAAAATAAATATATGAACAGAGCATCTGAGAGATGTGGAAACATCAAGTGGTCTAATACATGTGGAGCCAGCGTCTCTGGGGGAGAAGAGAAAAGAGGAGGCCAAAAAAAAAAAGTTTGAATAATCAATGAAGAAGTATTTTCCAATTTTGTGAAAACCATACTCACAAACCCAAGACACTTAACAAATCACAAAGTACAAGAAACATAAAGAAATGCATACAAAAGACACATCACAACCAAACTGATGAAAACCAGTGATTTACAGAAAATCTTAAAGAAACAGCCAGAGGAAAAAATGAACACATTACATACAGAGGGAACACAAACAAGAATAACAGCGGACTTCTCACCAGGAACAATGCAATCCAAAACAAAATCATAGATGGGCCACATTTTGGGCCATAAAACAAATCTCAGTTATTTTAAAGGGGTTCATTTGCAAAGTATATTCTGTGACCACAAAAGAATGAAAATAGGAACCAATAGCAGAAAAGTATCTAGCAAATACCCTAATATTTGGAAATGAAAATATACTTTTAAATAATCTTGGTTCAAAGAAAATGTTAAGAGAAAATCAGAATGTATTTTGAATTGTACAGAAATGAAACACAACAAACCAAGTGTGTGGGATACAGCTTTATCAGTTTTTAGGAGATAATTCATTGCACAAATGCTCACATTAGAAGATTACAAACGATTGACCTTAGTTTCTAGCTTAAGAAACATTGACAGAAGATATAATATCAATTCTACATCCCTCAGATGCTCTGTTATTAAAATGTTTCTGTCTTAAAGAATTTCAGTGTTTCATTTTAACTGATTCTATATTAGGTCTTGCAGTTCACTAATATTTTCTTCTCCATTGTGTACTCTTCTTTTAATCCAATCCACTGTTGGATTTCCTGTTATATATTGTAGTATTTCCTGTTATATATTGTAGTGTGTAATGTATCCTTAGAAGTCTGAATTGGGTCTTTTATATATCTTCCATGTTTACACTTAATATAGTATGTCCTCTAACTTCTTGAATATATAGAATTCAGTTATAATCAATGGCTTAATATCTTTGTCTATGAATTTTATCATTTGTGATGTTTCAACTGATTGATTTTTATTCTCATGATGGATTGTTTTTCCTGCTTCTCTGTATGCCTGGTGATTTTTTATTGAATGCCAGACATTTTTAATTCACCTTTTAGGGAGAATATTTTTTGTTTTCATGAATAGTCTTGATTATTTTCTCTAGGATGCAGTTAAGTTACTCGAGACAGCTTTATCCCTTTGGGTATTGACTTTAAGTTTTGTTAAGTTAGGATCATAGAAGTATTTATTCTAGGGATAGTCCACCCTGATTTATGAAGTTTTCTATTATGATAGTGGTAACAGGAGCTATTCCCAGCCCTGAGTTTGCTCTGGGGATCATTCTCTCTAGTCCGTTGAAGTGGCTCTTTTCCCAGCCTTATGTAGTTTCCCAACAAGCGTGCTTACCATATGCTAAGCACTGGGCTATGTTTTCTTGAGAAAAATGTTTGCTGGAGCAACAAGAACAAAAAAAATATATATTTATTGAGTACATACTACGTGCTGGGTAATGTTCTAAAATCTTTTTATTTTTTTTAATTTTTATTTATTTATTTATTTATTTATTTATTTATTTATTTATTTATTTATTTATTTTTAGGAGAGCGAGGTACAGGCTTTTATTTAGAGATAAAGTGAGAGGACAGAGCTCCCGGCTCGCGCCAGGAGGGGACAAGAGAGTCCCTAAAATCTTTTTATTTTTATTTTAAATTTTTAATCCTTAAAATAAGCTATGAGTAAATCTTTTATTAAAATCTTATTATTTACTTATCTTAAATTATTAAATCTTATTGTCCACCAATCTTCAAAATGAGCAAACTGAGTGTCAGAGAAGTTAAGTGGCGTGCTTACTCAGAAAGCAATAGAACCAGGAGAAGAATTCAGGCAGTACACTTCACAGCCTGGAGGCGTGACCTCTACAACTCACTGCTTCTTTAGCACAGCAGCTCAGTGTACGTGCATGTCCCTAGGTGCACAAAAGACTTCAGGGAGTACATAAGTGAAATTACTGTAATTTCAACAATTTCCTAGAAAAACTTCAGTTAGCACATCAAATCTGCAATTTTATAGGTGTTACTGCTTAGAACAAAGCAAAGATAGTGATATTAGATCTGAGTTTAAGAAGAATTATTTAATAAACAATATTTAATTAGTGAATTATTTAATAAAGATATACCTCATAATAATGGTACTTACACAGCGGTTACCTTGGGGTAAGTCTGCCAGATGCTTCCAATTAGAGTAATTGTACTTTAACTTTCCTTGAAAACTGTTGTCAAATAGGAGGTCCCTTTTCTATCCTAGAAAGGAGAGCACGGTGACTTCTTCAACTTCTTGTCAGTTGACCCAGGGTCTTGAAAGAATGCGGCACCAGAGAACATCCAGTCCTCGTTAGTTGTTGCTAAGGGTCAGAATGAGTTGCAAAATTTTAATGATGTAGAGAAAGTTTTCTTGTGGCATTAGGCAGGAAGTACCTTCTACAGAGGTGAACTGTGTCAGATATCTCTGGAGCCGAGGTGTGTCTAAGAAGAGAAACCATCCTCCTTGGGGCAACACATTGTTGGTCAGACTGGATCCTCTCAGTCATGACTGTGCTAAGGAAATGATAACTAGATAGCTGGATAGATAGACAGATCCATCAAATATGTGAATGGGTATGTGTACATATATACATAAAAATACATATGCATACACACATATACATACTATATATATACACATACATACATATCTATCTATCTAGCTCTATATTTCTTCTCTCAGTTGGCAAGGACAGGACTTGCAGATTATATCCCACATCTCACACACTCTTCACTCTTCATTCACCTTATTCTATTTTTTGGGGATGCCAATCTGGGCTTCCCATCTACACTTTTGTTTCTTCTCCTTAAGTGGATATATTTGTAGAAAATTCACAGAAAAACTGGGTTGACAAGTCTGGTCCATCTTCCTGTTCAGTAAAATGAAAATAACATTTAAAAAACCCAGTCACAAATGTCTGTTTAATAATTCTTGATTGCTACCATGAGACTGGATTTCAGTATTTCTGAATATGCAGTGCCGGGAAGCTAGCACAAAATGACTCTCTAAAACTGCCAGAAATTTGCATCCTATGGTTCGGAATGTGAAGGCAGGGACATGACTTAGGGGCGGCCACGTCTCTTCTTTGGTGAGGGTCACTTTGGCGGGCCCTCTTGGTCATGCCCACTTATATTAAGTAACTACTCTCTGCCCTTGATGTAGCTCAGGTATTGGGAGAAATCATCCAGTAATGGCATATTAAATATCCTGTTTAATAATAAAAAAGGCTGTCCCAAGCGGAGAGGAACATCTCTACAGATTTTTTTCCTGTTAATAAAGTGTTTGGCATTTCTCTTGGCAAGCCTGGAAATAGATTTGAGCACAGTGGGTGGGATTTGGGGCTTGGGGGAGCAAAGAGGAGAAGGGATCACGCTGGATGAGGTGCTCAAAAGGTGTCTGCCTTTTAACTAAATAGGCTAGTATTTGCGATCTATTTCGAGAAAGGAAAGAAAAGACCTGCCATTATGACATTCATTGGGCATTTTCTAGGCACTACTAAGGCAATTGCTATTTCAAATTTCTACTGAATCTCTGTAGAAAACCCAGGGGCAAGGCCTTTTGTATCTTGACACAATCCACTGGCCTTGCCTCATAGCCCCATGGGCAGCCTCCCTTCTGGTCAGCTACAGTTTCCCACAGGGAATCCAGGCAACTATTGTACAAGTCAGAACCCTACACTGCAAACAACAGTAAGTAACCCAAAAGCATATTAAGTTATTAGAAAGGGGCTTCTTCCCTATCTCCTCTGCTTCTCTTTTGTTGTCCTTATTCCCACACAGTGAAGAACAATTTTCCTCATATGTAGGTTCAAACTCACTTCAATCCATGGCCTCCTAGCCTCTTAATCCCAAAGGTTCCAGATAGAAAAATTCAGGGAAGAACTCTGATTGGCCCAGCCTAGATCACAGGCTTGCTTCTGACCCAATCACTGTGAGAAGAAGGAGGTGTTGTGATTGGTCTGATTTGGATCACATGCTCACATTTGTGTCCAGAGGGGTGAATTATTGGTCTGATTTGCAACTGCCACCTCTTATGTCTGAGTAAGAGTCTCTCTGGCCACCAGAGCTACTCCACCGTGAACTTGGTGGGTTGCAAGTACTGAGGAATTACCATCTCCCAAAGCAGCTCTCAACCAATGACTGATGGGAGTTGGTGTACAAATACTATGGTGCTCCTGTCCCACTGGTGACAGAATTCTGAGACACGCATTCAACACCATTTACCAGAATTCCAGAGTAGGATTAAGGTGCTTTTTGTTAGCATTGCCCTCTTTATCTGCTCCTTTCTCTTCCCTGTGTCCCTCCCTCCCTCCTTTCTAGCAGTATTTTCTGAGATCCCCTCCCAAATATGCTTGTGCTTGATTCCTTATGTCAGTGACATCTTCTGGGAAAACCTAAACTAAGACAGTTACCATGAAGCTCACCTCATCCATGACTCAAATGGGATGCAGCAGTGTGCCAAAGGAAGTGGTAGTTCTGAATATACAAAAAAAAAAAATCAGGTATTTGTATCATATATTTTTATCATGTATCATGAAAAAAAAACCCCCACAGAGCTGCAAACAATGAGAACACACAATAAACCTCTTCCCACTGGACCAACATTTAGGCACAAAAATGCACTTGTCCAGAGGAAGCAGGCAGACCTCCCCAGTAGATTGCTCTTGAGAGGAAAACTTCAGAGCACCTTGGGTCCAGGCTACAATGAAAGCTATATTTTATGCAACACTTTTTCCACTATAATCTTGGGTCTCTCCCACCCCAGCTGAATCTCAGCCAAAAGGCTATCATGGCAGAAAGATATGCTCACCTCTTCAGATGCAGTCTAGAGGCTATGTTACTTGGTTTCTGTCTAGTGACATTCCCATTAGAGAGTTGGGTTTGTGTGATGGCCTATGCATGTGTGGTGATAAAAATATTTTCCTTATCTCTGTGTCTCAGCTGTGGTATTCACTATTCACCCTTTTTCCATTTGGGTTGATTGGTTTCCAAAGCCAAACATATTCCATGCATGTCATGGGTTGAATTGTCTAGAAGCAGCATTTTAGAGAGGGGATCAGTTGCATGAGACTCAGAGGGAGTGCTCTTCAGGTAAAACACACACACACACACACACACACACACACACACACACACATACCCCTCTAAGGTTGTGAGGGAAACAAACTAAGAAAGATAAAGGGGTCCCACGAGGATGGGGTCTCAGTCTCAGATAAAGTCTAGACTAGGAGTTGTCAAACTAGGGCCCTTGGACCAAATCCGGCAGCCACTGGTTTTTGTGAATAAAGTTTTATTAGCACGACATTATTACATGATGTCTATGTCTGCTTTCTTGCTACCAGGGCATAGTTGAGTATTGTAACAGAGACTGTATGACCTGCCAAACCTAAACTATTTATAATCTTGCTCTTTACAGAAAAGTTTACTGACTCCTGCTCTGAACTTATACCAGTCCATGGGAGCTCCAGAGCATCCATTGTTCTATAAAGTTATCCCCACCTTGAGGCAAGGGGCTAGTCTCTGTACCTCGGTGTCAGCCAGGCATTGGTTGCCAACCACCCCAGGGGTTGAGGGTGAGGTACATGAAGAGTTTTCAGTCCAGGGTGGTGACTTGTCAGCCCAGAACAATTTTCTGGATTTTAGGGCAGCTGTGAGTTATCAGCAGCTGGCAAATAGATGCCTGTGCTGGTGCATGTGCTGGGCACCACCGGCATCTACTGCCATGTTTATCGGGATCCACACGTGTGCTTCATGAACCTGAAAAGAACCTGTATGTACTGCCGAAACAGCCACATGAACTCTCCTGGACTTCCTGTCTCCTCTTTCACTCTTGCCACCATCCCATTGCTCTCAGGGTGAAGATGGAAACCTTACAAGGTCCACTGGGTCCTGCCAACCTCTCCAGCCCCACCTCAATCTACTACCCCCACACTGTTCTCCAGTCACCCTTGGCAGTCTTTCAGTTTGTGAGAATGCAGCATTCCCTCCAACTCCAAGGCTGCTGCCCATGCTGTACCCTCTGCTTGGGACATCCCCCCACCCTCCACCTCCCACCGTACTTCCCTGGCATCTAGTTCTCCAGATCTCAACTTGAAGGATAGTTCCTCAGAGAAACCTTGCCGAACTTCTCTCCCCATGAATCCCATTCCCTCTGAGTAGCCAATATTCAGTTCATGTCTTTACTTATTTCTTCTTGTCTTTGTAAACCCTAGCACACAAAATTATGCATAGGTTTTCCTTTCTTCACAAAAATACTGTTATTCGCATTACTTGGACATTTGCTGATTTCCCCTTAACATACAAACCATAAACTATCCAATTTGACATGTATAGAATTAACTGATTTTTAACTCATTTTTTTCTTACAACTGCATGATAGTCCATCATACATATTATGCATATGATATAGGTATGCAATAATTCATTTAATAATTCCCTTATTGATAGGAGTTCAGGTTGTTTCTGTGTGTGTGTATGTTTCACTTTACAAACAATGGTGCAAAAAAACGATTCTGAAGAAATATCCTTATATTCTGATGCTTATATTTCTGAAGTCTTAATCCCTAAAAGTGATATTATTTGGCCAACATGCACATCCACCTTAAATTTCATTACATACTGCCAGATTCCTTTCTGCAAATATACCAAATCAGCATCCACCATCCATTTATAAGACTGCCCCGTCTCCAACATCTTGGCCAGTACTGCTGTCCTTCAATGCTTTTAATGCTTTCCAATCTCTTGACAAAGAAAGGGCTTCTCATTGCTGTTCTGATTTGCATTTCCTTGATTATTACTGACGTTGATCATCTTTTTGTACATATATTGTTTTGATAACAAAAAGAGCTTCCATAGTGACAGGAACTTACGTTAATTTAGAGGGGAGGTGGAAAGTTCTAGGCATATCCTTTGCCCTTTACCCATCCATCCTCAGCTGTTCTCCAATAATAAGTGTGGAGTGGATTGTTCCCGGTATCTGCACAACCTCTGCTATTGTTCCTGTACCATCCCCAAGGGTGGAAAGTTTGGTCTCCAGGGATGTGGTGATGGTGGAGGCGGGTAAAAGGTCCTGCCCTATCTGTGACCATCTCCCACTGTCTTTGCTTGCAGACACTACCCAGATGAACAACGTAGTGCCCACCTCCCCTTTGCTGCAGCAGATGGGCCATCCGCATTCCTACCCCAGCCTGGGCCAGATCTCCAACCCCTACGATCAGCAGCCGCCTGGCAAAGAGCTCAATAAGTATGCCTCCTTGAAGATGGTTGATAAGCGCTGCTTCGCTTCTCTCTCCTCTCCCTCCCTCTTCTTTCCAGACCTCTGTCCTCCAACATTTTTCTTCTTCCATTTCTTACTCTTTCTTCTTAGATCTATGTATCATCTCTATCTCTCAACATTTCTCTCTTTGTTTCTATCTGGAGCCCAAGTGACTAAGGACCAGAGCCCCTCAGCCACTTTCTCTCTGACTCAGATCAAGTCCTACCTCGCCATGTGGGGCAGGGTGGGTGGGAGAGGGGAGCATGTGGGGGCTACTTCCTACAGAGCAGAGCCTGCCTGGATGCTATCTGGTCCCACTGACCCCCTGGCCCCTCTGTCAGTCTCCACTTGCCCTAGGGAACCCTCAGGGAACCTGGACACAGAATCCAGGGCACTCTGTCTCCAGGTGCCTTGCCCATAGGTGGCTAACACTCCTCATCCACACCTGTATCCATCTTGCGAGGCATAGCATTCCCATCTTGGCAGCCTCTGCTCTTTGGGATACAGTGGGCAGCCTGGACCCACTGCTGAGTGTTTACATGCATTGGCCCTTTAATACACTATGTCTCATTTTCTCATGACCATCCAAAAGGGAAAGCACAACTGTTATCCCAATGGTCATATTAGGAAACTGAGACTCAAGGGGACTAAAACTTACCTTCCCCGAAATCAAGCAGCTGCTGGCCCACAGAGCTGAGACTTGAACCAGGAACCTGTGCTCTCGCCACTGTCCCACAGTTCTGGTCCTCCTTCAGTGCACCCCCCCCCACTCCTGCATGAGGGCGTGTGTCATGCATGACCCTGACGGTGACATGGCTCCCAAACAGATCACTCATGGAAGACTTCTGCAGGATGGGAGCAAACTCTGGGCAGGCCTAAGACCCACAAACCATGTGCTTTCTTTAATTCCCAACTGCTCATTTAGTTTTCTTCCCCCGCTGCCAAGCCCTGTGTTAGAGATGGACTGAGAGACACTTGCTGATCAATTCCAGGAAGAAACCTATTTCCAGTATAGCATAATCCCGGAAGCCATAGCACAGACACTGTGGCATGGCTCTGATGCTCACAGTAACCATGGTCTGCCAGCATCAGATTCCCCAGAGGAGCGCATTGGAGCCCAGCAGAGAGCCCGCCACACACTAGGAACTAAGTAAGCATTTGAACCAAGAGTCTACCTTTAGGAACTTATGTTCTCTGATCTCCTGGAACTTCCAGATGCGATCATCCAAAGAGGGGTTGAACCTAATTTATAACAAGGGCCTAGGTTGTGCAGACTGACACATGCTTTTCTAAATCCCAAGCCTCATACAGCGTTACATACCAGTCCCCACATTTCATGTTGAATCTCTGCACACAACTCAGTCCTCATCTATGACCCCAGGTTCCCTCTATTCCATAATGTGTGTTTGCATAGCATATGCATCCTAAGCATGTTCAAATAGACTCAAATATTACTAGGGAGGGATGAGGGCTGTTTCCTAGGAGAGAGAGACTGAGAGCATATGTGCCGATGGAGCTGCAGAAACCTTCTATTTGGTGGCCTGCCTCCCACTCTGAGCCTCGCATTTAGCTGATAAATAGCATCTGCTGTTATATTTGATTCTGCTTTTGGCATTAAAAACATTATCCCAGACATCTTTTTCCTTTTGAACTGGTCACATTTCCCTAAACAAGTCACTTCTTCAGTTTAGGCCGTGTCTTGCCACCTCCCCTGATTCCAGACCCAATAGCTCTTTGGGTAAATAATGATGGATACTCCCACAGAGCTCCCTGATTCTCTCCAGGATTTATGTAGGGCCTCTGTGCGAGGCACATGTCTGCAGTGCATCTGGAATTAAATTTGCAGTATAAAATACAACACTTCTTGTATAACCCTTTCTTCCAGAAAAGAAGAACTCTTGAAATGTTTGCTGAATGAATGAATAAACTTGTCTTCAGCATGAATCAAAGAATAGCTTAAGTAAAACGGAGCCCTCCTAATCTAGTGATCTCTGAAGGATCTCACTCCCCAGTCCTCTTCATCTCTGTCCTGCTTCTCTGACTATTGTGGGAGCTCACAGGGTTTATTTGGGTTACTGATGATCTTGTAAATCTCTAGGAGTAGAGGTCCAGAGAGGAGCAGACAGAGGGACTGCCTAACCAATGAGCTACCGAGGTGTCCAACATCTACCCTCACAAATGAAATGCAAATCCCATAATAAACATTCTTTCAAGGGTTCTTTATTAAGGCATAATGTGACCACAGTGTGAATGATGAAATGCATTTCATTAATGAAATCATTATCACCCAGGAGAGCAGCTGCTTTAAAAATGGTTTGCTGTTGAAATCTCGGCCACTTCTGATAACCAGACTCGTTTTCTAAAAAGTTTGACCCAGTTCATATGAGGAGGTTTGGACAGCCTTTAGGGTTAACCACCAAGTTCAAAAATGTTTCTGGGAAATATATTTCTCTTGGCAACTTTAATATCCAGAACACCAGGTGGGTTTGAGCCAGTCACTGTAATTCTCCGACCTCAGCTTCTTCATGTGAAAAAGGAGGAATGAAAAGTGAGGGAACTTTAAAATTAGAAAATTAACCAATTTCAATTGGCCCTTTAATACACACTGTCTAGTTGTATTAGAATATATTCTAGTTATTAGAATACCGGTGGGCCATTAATGTGCTGCATTCAGTCCCTACCAACTCAGAAGAGAAAAGGGTGGTAACTGTTGGATCTTTCCGTTTAGTTTAGTTTAGTTTGCTTGTTGAAATCACATTCATGTTTAAAGCAAGCCCTTTTCTTTCTATAATTCTGAGATTTGGGCATGTGCACCTGGTTATATATAGTATGTGACTACAGAATGGTTTATATTCCCAAGGGGTTCACTGTCCAATTATTGGTAAAAGACCAGCCACTAGGGATGTGTCAGAGGCTAACCTCATGTGACTCCACACAAGGAGTGAAGGGGTTGAATTACGGTTTGTTCAATCCATTCATTTATTCATTCCCTAGACATTTACTCTGGTATCCCTTAATTCTGGACCCCACTGAGGCATGAACCAAGTCTGTCCCATTCATTGATGTATCCCCAGCACCTAGCACCATGGGGAAGTTAATAAGTGCTCCCAGTACATATCCATAAAGTCAGTGAACACTAGCATGTGGTAGACACCACACCAATACCACATCAAGTCAGGAGCTTGAGATGATCAGCAGAATGGCAGAAGGTAGCATGGCCCCTGCAATTATTCAGGACTGAGCTTAAGACCTAGGTCAGACACGTATCAAGTACTTGCATAAATCATTAAATTATTATTTAAGCTACTCAGGTCTCAGTTTCCCCATCTGCAAAATGGCGATTAAAAAAATACACAGATAAAGGTTTGTTTGGAAAGACTCAATAGTGTATGGAGAGTGCTGAGCCTGGCATGGAGGCAACTCTGTGAATACTACCACATATGAAAGTCTCCAGACCAGAGTTGTGTGTTGGCATATTTTTCCTCACACCTCCAAAATGCACTGGTATCTGGGTTAACATGCAATTGCTCCGATGTACTTAGAGGGAGAGACTGTTGAATCCATATTCTTCATTCCAGTTTGATAGGAGAGACATACACACATTGAGAATCTGCTAAAATAAACCAGCAAACAAACAGCAAATGACTTTTCCGAGCTGTCTCCCCATCCATGCCCAGACACAGGGCTACTCTAATCCATCCAGGAAAGATCCGGCTTCACTCAGTCGACTCTCTTCACTAAGTCAGAAGTGTAGATGTAAACCTTTTAGATTATTGTCCATGGAGATTGAAGTCAGGAAGTGTGTGTTGTGATAGACTGAGCTCAAATATAACCTGAAACTTCAGTGAAGCACACAAGTCCCCTGGTCTCAGCCATCTGCATGAAGCATGGTTACAGATGTGAGAATACACTTTACGGTTCCTCCGAGGTCAGTGTTTGCAAGACAGGAGGGTCACGTGATGACTCAGAGAGGGGTGGTTTTTGCCTCCAGAGCTGGAAAAAGATGACATTTTTTTTTGTGTGTAATTTCTGATGGGCTTTGCAGATAGGAAATTGTCTACATGTTGGCATTTATCTCCTATTAGCCCCGTGTCCAGCTTTCCCACCAGGTGTACTAAGAGGTGAACTGACCACGTGCCCTTGCGATGCTTCAGTGCAACCTTAGCTGTTCGGGTGACAGCGAGAGAAAGAGGCTAAATGTACCAGCCATTGACAAAATGCTGTGGTGCCTTTGTTTCTAATTCAAGTTTTTAATAAGAAAAGATTTTCTCTTTTGCTATTTGACAGACAATCGACTATTTTGCCAGGACCACGTTACATTGTCCAGTAGCACTTTGTAAAATCACAGCAACAGTGCACATCAGTGTGGCAGGAGTTCCCCCTTCACTCTTGCTCAAGGAATCATGAAAACCCTATGTGATGCATGAGGCCTTGGCTGTAGACTGACTTCTAGTAGTTAAATGTTTTTTTTGTAAGTGCAGAAAGAGCTAATATCATTGGACTGTCAAGCAGGTTCTTTACGAGCAACTTATTAGTCCCACCATTTGGCAGATGGGGAAGCTGAGGCTTGATGTAGTTAGGTAGTTTTCCCAAGGTCACATTTTTAGTAAATGGCAGAGTCAAGAATCATATTCAGGATTGCATGATGCAGAATCCTAAGAATCCTTAGTAATTCTTTCATCAGACAATTCTGTCTTCCACAGAGCAATTTCTGGCATCAGAATGATATAACCAGGAAAAGTAAAAAAAAAAAAAAAAAAGGTTGATGAGTTTATTAATTGTTTTTCTCTGTTTGGAGGTAAACATTTTCCCAAGATGCTGACTATAACTGAGGTATGACATATTTCAGGTGTGCTATAGTTGAGCCATAATTCACTATAATGATATACACAGATTATAATTTTACAACAGTGTGATTGTTGAAATATACACGCCCTGGGGTAACCACATCCACTAAGGATGAGAAATACTGTGATCTGGCAGAAGGTTCCCTCATATGCCTTTCCTCTCAATGCCTTAGATCCATCCCCTTTTAATAGGTATTGAGTTTTTCACCTCACAAATATTTAATGTCCATCAAGTATGTGATGGGACAGACCTTAACTGTGCAGTTGGGAGCTCTTTGCCCTTATTATCAATGGATTTAGGTAACAAATTTGTTACAGCCTTGTCATAGCTAAGCCCTGTCTTAGTAGTGGGGGGCAAAGATTCCTGCCTTTAAGGCAAACAGAGATAGATTTGACTGGGGAGTAAGCCGGCTTCCTTGGGGTCAGTGACTAGGTAGGGCTTGTGTCCACCCATGCGGGAAGATCTGGGCCACATCACTACCTCCTGATGCCAATGCCCTGGCTCATCAAGGCATCAGGGGCGGGTCCCACTTAATTTTAACTTCGTCACTCTCCTGCCACTCCAATTTCCCCTCTGTTGGGAGTGATGACGGTATAGAGTTCATATTCACAGGAGAAATGTGGCAATTTGAGCGTCCTTTGGCATGCCTGGGAGGCCAACCGGAAATGTTTAAGTGGGCTCGGATCTTTGCTCTGTAATCATGCAGATCACAGGCCGTTCCCTGCGTCTCCTCTCAGCTGGCAGCCTGATATATCTCTGGAAATTGCTCAGAAACGTGGTGGACTTAGTCTTACCAGGTTGATCCCTAAGAAAGGAAACGGGGGCTAGTAGCACGTGCTGATTGGTCCGACTTCAGCCAATGGGCAGAGGCTGCTTGCGTACAGGTGGATAGATTTGCCCAGCTTCATTCAGTAAAGCCCAGTCTTACAGGGGAGGCCCAGCAAGGACAGAGGGAGGGTGTAGCTGGCCTCACTCTCACCATTCTTGACTTTATGAAAAGGGTCATCATGGGGTTCCGCCAATCATGTGAGATCCCCCAGGGCTCATTCAGCGTATCAGAAACAAAATTCAATTTGGAGAAGCTGACTTACAACCAAAAATGCCTGGACTTCCGGGATTCTCAGGTAACAAGCTTGACCCTCCTTAGCAGTTAAGGGAATTTCTACACCTTTGGAAAAGTGACTCCGTGGAGAAACTTGAAGCCATTCGTTTATTCAACAACCATTTTCAAATACAGGCCATGTATTTATTAATGCAGTGCCTACCCCACAGGACCTGCTGTCCAGAATTCAGTCAGAGCAGTCAGCCAGAGCCTGCCCCCACCTTGAATTTGGGGCGAACAATGCTCCTCGCTTTGCAGGGATCCGCAGTAAACCGGGATCCAATGTTTCACTTGTGAACAGAGTCTTGTCATCAGCTAAAATTACCTCATGTAACTCAGATTTTCCGATCTTTCTTAGAGGGTTGAAATTTAGATCCAGATTCACTGCCTAAGAGTTCTCTCTCCCTTATATAACTCAGAACATCTGGAACCTTATCAGGGGACTTCTTTTGATCCTCTACTGGGTATTATCTGGATACCGCTTCAGGGCCTTGCAGAGAGAGGTGCGCACACAACCACATTTGCTCATTTCATCCTTGCCCTGTTCCCGGGTCCCTGGGGCCTGCCCCCTGGGGAGGCTGCAGCTGGGCTGCCAGTGACAGCACGGGCTGTGAGGGTACATCAGAGTGGGAAGCCAGCAAACAGATCAGCCTCTTTCGATTGTCATTTTTTAGGAAGTTCTGATGGTGACTGGGCAGTGGCAACACTTAAGTCACCAAAAGGTACTGTACAGCTTTTTCCAGCTCTTCTATCCAGGTGTTGTTGGATTTGACATTAATCCATGAAGGCACAGAGAGTCCTGGTGTCTGTGTGTGACCCAGTGCACACGTACGTCCACGTCAGGTGGACCTGAAAGTCCGTCTCAGTTCCTGCATGTAAGTGTTTTTTTTTTTTTTGTGTGTGTGTGTGTGTGCACGTGTGCACGCATGTGGGTTTGTGTGGTGCGTCTGTGCTCAGGGCTACTCCTCACTTCCCACAATTTGTTGGCTGAAGGAAAATGTTACTATCAGAAACTCTCCTAGGTGGAACATCCAGGAAGTGGATTTCTCAGAAAGCTGCACAACCCAGATAGCTAAACACAAGTAAATTGATGTAGGGGGAGAAATGTAACTTCTGAGAGAGACAGAAACAGTCAAATTATTGGCACAGGGTCTTCAGAATGATTAACTTTGAAGGAACACAATGCTCTTTTGAATTTTCCTGAGGCACCTTAGAGAACATTCAAAGTTAAGGAGTTGGTTGACTTGTGTCTGCGAGTTGGTTAGCTAGGTGACCTGACCAGGAGGAAGCTTAAATTTATTAATGCGCCTACTATGGGCCACACAGAGTGCTGGGCACTTCACATCATGCTTTCACATAATTCTCCAATGACCAGCTGTGTAGGCATTGCTGTGCCCCTTGGAGATGAGGACATGAGCATCTGTGGTGTAGCTGCTGAGTGGCAGAGCTGCAGAGTATCTGTCTAACTCGAATTCCTAAGTTACCTTCCACCGGAGTGTGGTGTCAGCAGCCCTTACCAGAACAGGCTGGGCACTGGGTTGTCTCCTTGCTCCCTCCTTATGCTTTGTTGAACTTGGTGGTGGGAAGGGTGTAGGGGGAGACAGAGCCAAGGACCTCGAACTGGGGGAAACTAGAAGACGCTGCAGGGCTCCAGGCAAGATACTTGCAGGACCATTTTTGCATCCTTATAAGAGAACTCTGATTTTTGGGTGGAGTCTTGACTAGGGGAGAGTGGACCGAACTGGGGGGCACCACTGAGAGACTCTCACAGTCATCCAGGTGGGCAGTGACCTGAACTGGGTGGGCAGAGGATGGAGGGAAGAAAAAGGAGTGTGGGGATAGCTGGGAGACAGACTGCAGTGAATGAGTGAATACCTGTGAGCACAGAGCATCCAACCTGGGCCGAGGAGTGGTTCTCACATTTAAGCCCCTTGAGCACCCAGGGCATCCCCTGCAGGGTTGTTAAAAACCAGATTCCTGGGCCCTAACCAGACCTTCTGATTCACTCCCTCAGCTGGGGCCCCAGGACATGAATTGCTGAGGGTTCCAAGGTGGCTCTGATGCAGCTGCTCTGGGCACACACTTTGAGAACCACTGTAGTAGAGAAATCTTGCTGGAAAAACTAAGACCCTGGTGTGAGCTCTTCAGGGGTTTTTCTGAAGAACCTGAAGAGGGGAGTCTGACTAGGGCTCCAGAGGCTCAGAAATGAGCTGAGCTCTCGTGGGGCTGGGGGAGTGGGGAGGAGGGTGCACCGTTTCCCCGTGTTTGGAGAGAGAGCATTAGATCCATGTGTCCAGTGACAATCCCTTGACTACCCAGTTGTTGCCTTGAGAGAGGCAGATTTTTGGGTCTTGCATTAGATAATAACTGTTCACATGTCAAGGTCCATTTTTAGAAATGCTAACAATTTGGAACATGACAGACCTACTAATTTGAGGCATAAACTTTTTTTTCCCCTCCCCTGTGAAAAACAAAGCTATTATGATTCCTGTGACAGCCTTTGGAGGCAGTCAGCAACCCTGTCCTTATATCAGCCTGTTGATATCTGATGCATTTAGAAAACATTTTAGGTTGGGTCAAAAACAAGGGCTTGGAACCTGTTTTTCTATTCCTACCAGGCTCATTTCACCTGTCCTGCTAAATGCATCTTTATTTATTCTGCCTTGTCTCGGGAGGAGGAAGGGGGTCCCAGAGAGGGCCAGGCCCAAATTTCTCTGGGGACCTTGGCCTTCCTTTACTATTCTCTACTCAACCTCCAGACCCTAAATCTACATGAGGCATGATAACAAGGTTGGGGGATTTTATGGCACCCACCTCCTGCTCCCTGCCACCTTTTCGAAAGGGAGGCATTAGCAGGGTGTGATGGGATTAGCCCAGATACACCTGGGTTCCTATTGTGGCCTCATCTTCAGCAAGTCATTCAACCCCTCTGAGCCCCTATTTTCTGATCTACAAACTGGAGACAACTCTATCCCCTACCTCCTCGGTTTCATGAGGATAAGCTAAGCCAACGTGTATGGCACATGTCACAGTGCATGGCATATGAAAAGTGAAAAACACACAAAGGCTATTCCTGATAGGATAATTACTATTATTATCAGGTGAACAAATGAAAGGCTCTGAAAAAGCTCGTGGTCACCAAAACTGTCAAACTCTGTATTAGCCATCATTTCCCAAACACTTTTGGGGACTGATCTCTTTTGTTTTCAGGAAAACCAGTTAACATCTTAACACCCAGGGGCATGAACATTGGTGGGAGCCTACTTTAGGAACTGGGGGCTAAGTAGAAAAGGAGGTGGAGGGGTGGCTGTTGCCTGGAGAGATGTGAACAAGACCCGACAAAGTCCCTAAAGAAACAAGTTTCCTGCTACCAGCCCCATGACCATGCCTCATCATGGTGGGGAACCTTACCTGCCAGGACTGAAATGCACACAGATCATAGTTTGCCCAAGTCCCGTTTCACCACCTGAGATCTCCCAGGTTGCCTCCTACTGGTCACTGCTGTTGCTCCACCCATGCCTAGACTGGGGAACTTCTTCCTGGCTTACTTGCTTAAAACCAGCACGGAAGACACCACCTGGAGCCCATTAGAGTCTCCTAATCAATATGAAGCCCTGTATTTTGAAAGCTGTTTATTTTGCAAAGTGAATTTTTGGACCTGACCTTTCCTTTGGTCCAGTGCTCCGTTCAAGCTCTGAACTTGGGGGAACCACCAGCATCATACTGGGATGTAATCCCTCTGGCTCTGACGGGAATCAGGCCGTGTGCTCTTCGGCCAAACCACTCACATGCTTCAAGCATCCATTTCTACCACTTCCAAACTAAAGGCAAATGATGATATCCACACTCCATCGGGGTTGGGGGATTAATTTTATCAGACAAGACAAGTAATACACTTCAATGAAGACAATGAAAAAAAAATACACTTCACTCAGCCTTTCTGCTTTTACAGTTGAGGGAACTGAGTCACCCTGCGATAAATGAGGTCCCCAAAGTCACACAGGAAAATTCCATCATATCCAGGACCAGGACCCAGAGTTCAAAGAATGGCTTGAAGATTTGACCCAGAATTATCAAAGATGCTGTTCCAACTATAAATCCTGCCTTCCTGCCTCCCTACACAAACACACACACACACCCCTAAGGAACTGGAACCCTGGATGTGGGGCCTCACCATTTTTTCATTCATTTTAAAAAAAATGTAAGTTCTGGGTAATTCTAGGTACACTAAAGTTTGGTCCTACCATTTTCTGAGACCCGATCCTAGACACAAAAACAATTTGCTGGGGGCGGAGCCAGGATGGCGGCGTGAGTAGAGCAGTGGAAATCTCCTCCCAAAAACACATAGAGCTATGAAAATATAACAAAGAAAAATCTTCCTAAAATAGAGACCACAGGACACGGGACAACATCCAGACCACATCCACACCTGCAAGAACCCAGCGCCTTGAGAAGGGGGTAAGATACAAGCCCTGGCCTGGTGGGACCTGAGCGCCCCTCTCCCCGGGTCCCGGCGGGTGGAAAGAAACCGGAGCAGTTTTTTTTTTGGCGAGTGCTTTTTGGAAGCCTTAAAGGGACAGGGACCCCGTTGCTAGGGAGGCAGGGCGGCGGGACCGGTGAGCGGGTGCCTGGGACTGGCACCTGAGGACAAAGAATATCCCGCATTTTTCCCTGCGGGACCGGTGGGCAGGTGCCTGAGACCGGCGCCTGAGGACGGAGGAAATCGCGCGTTTTTCCCCTTTGTTTTTTTTTTTTTTCTCTTTTTGGTGAGTGCTTTTTGGAAGCCTTAAAGGGACAGGGACCCCAGTGCTAGGGAGGCAGGGTGGCGGGACTGGTGAGCAGGTGCCTGGGACCGGTGACTGAGGACAAAGATTATCCTGCGTTTTTCCCTGCGGGACCGGTGGGCGGGTGACTGAGACCGGCACTTGAGGATGGAGGAAATCGCGCGCTTTTCCCCTTTTTTCTTCTCTTTTTGGTGAGCGCTTTTTGGAAGCCTTAAAGGGACAGGGACCCTGGTGCTAGGGAGACAGGGCAGCAGGACCAGTGAGCGGGTGCCTGGGACTGGCGCCTGAGGACAAAGAATATCGCGCGTTTTTCCCTGCGGGACAGGTGGGCGGGTGCTTTTTGGAAGCCTTGAAGGGACAGGGACCCTGGTGCTAGGGAGACAGGGCAGCAGGACCAGTGAGCGGGTGCCTGGGACTGGCGCCTGAGGACAAAAAAAAAAAAAATCGCGTTTTTTCCTTTTTTTTTTTTTCTGTTCCCTCTCTCATTGTTGCTGTTGTTGGTTTGGTTTGGAGAGTGCTTTTTGGAAGTCTTAAAGGGGCAGGACAGGTCACTTAGACCAGAGGCAGAGAATCTGGGGATCTCTGGGCACTCTAACCCCCTGGGCAGCAGGGAGCACAGAGGCCCCTTACGAAGATAAATAGCCTCCCGGCCACTCCCCCTCCAACCGGGCTCCACCATTTTGGAGGAGCAGCCCCAGCCAGGCCAAGCCCACAGCAACAGCGGAGATAAACCCCATAGCAACCGGGCAGGAAGCAGAAGCCCTGCCTGCGCACAGCTGCACAGCACAAGCCACTAGAGGTCGCTATTCTCCCAGGAGAGGAAGGCCACAAACCAACAAGAAGGGAAGCTCTTCCAGCGGTCACTTGTACCAGCTCTGCAAACTATCTCTATCACCATGAAAAGGCAAAACTACAGGCAGACAAAGATCACAGAGACAACACCTGAGAAGGAGACAGACCTAACCAGTCCTCCTGAAAAAGAATTCAAAATAAAAATCATGAATATGCTGACAGAGATGCAGAGAAAAATGCAAGAACAATGGGATGAGATGCAGAGAAAAATGCAGGAGCAGTGGGATGAAGTCCGGAAGGAGATCACAGATGTCAGGAAGGATATCACAGAAGTGAAACAATCCCTGGAAGGATTTATAAGCAGAATGGATAAGATGCAAGAGGCCATTGAAGGAATAGAAGCCAGAGAATAGGAACGTATAGAAGCTGACATAGAGAGAGATAAAAGGATCTCCAGGAATGAAACAACACTAAGAGAACTATGTGACCAATCCAAAAGGAATAATATTTGCATTATAGAGATACCAGAAGAAGAAGAAAGAGGAAAAGGGATAGAAAGTCTCTTTGAAGAAATAATTGCTGAAAACTTCCCCAAACTGGGGGAGGAAATAATCGAACAGACCATGGAATTACACAGAACCCCCAACAGAAAGGATCCAAGGAGGACAACACCAAGACACATAGTAATTAAAATGGCAAGGATCAAGGACAAGGAAAGAGTTTTAAAGGAAGCTAGAGAGAAAAAGGTCACCTATAAAGGAAAACCCATCAGGCTAACATCAGACTTCTCGACAGAAACCCTACAGGCCAGAAGAGAATGGCATGATATACTTAATGCAATGAAACAGAAGGGCCTTGAGCCAAGGATACTGTATCCAGCATGACTATCATTTAAATATGATGGCGGGATTAAACAATTCCCAGACAAGCAAAAGCTGAGGGAATTTGCTTCCCACAAACCACCTCTACAGGGCATCCTACAGGGACTGCTCTAGATGGGAGCATCCGTAAAAAGAGCACAGAACAAAACACACAACATATGAAGAATGGAGGAGGAGGAATAAGAAGGGAGAGAAGAAAAGAATCTCCAGACAGTGTATATAACAGCTCAATAAGCAAGCTAAGTTAGGCAGTAAGATACTAAAGAAGCTAACCTTGAACCTTCAGTAACCACGAATCTAAAGCCTGCAATGGCAATACGTACATATCTCTCAATAGTCACCCTAAATGTAAATGGACTTAATGCACCAATCAAAAGACACAGAGTAATAGAATGGATAAAAAAGCAAGACCCATCTATATGCTGCTTACAAGAAACTCACCTTAAACCCAAAGATAAGCATAGACTAAAAGTCAAGGGATGGAAAAACATATTTCAGGCAAACAACAGTGAGAAGAAAGCAGGGGTTGCAGTACTAATATCAGACAAAATAGACTTCAAAACAAAGAAAGTAACAAGAGATAAAAAAGGATACTATATAATGATAAAGGGCTCAGTCCAACAAGAGGATATAACCATTCTAAATATATATGCACCCAATACAGGAGCACCAGCATATGTGAAGCAAATACTAACAGAACTAAAGAGGGAAATAGACTGCAATGCATTCATTGTAGGAGACTTCAACACACCACTCACCCCAAAGGATAGATCCACTGGGCAGGATCTAAATAAGTAAGGACACACAGGCACTGAACAACACACTAGAACAGATGGACCTAATAGACATCTATAGAACTCTACATCCAAAAGCAACAGGATATACATTCTTCTCAAGTGCACATGGAACATTCTCCAGAATAGACCACATACTAGCTCACAAAAAGAGCCTCAGTAAATTCCAAAATACTGAAATTCTACCAACCAATTTTTCAGACCACAAAGGTATAAAACTAGAAATAAATTCTACAAAGAAAACAAAAAGGCTCACAAACACATGGAGGCTTAACAACATGCTACTAAATAATCAATGGATCAATGAACAAATCAAAATAGAGATCAAGGAATATATAGAAACAAATGAAAACAACAACACTAAGCCCCAACTTCTGTGGGACGCAGCGAAAGCAGTCTTAAGAGGAAAGTATATAGCAATCCAGGCACAGTTGAAGAAGGAAGAACAATCCCAAATGAATAGTCTAACATCACAATTATCAAAACTGGAAAAAGAAGAACAAATGAGGCCTAAAGTCAGCAGAAGGAGGGACATAATAAAGATCAGAGAAGAAATAAACAAAATTGAGAAGAATAAAACAATAGCAAAAATCAATGAAACCAAGAGCTGGTTCTTCAAGAAATAAACAAAATAGATAAGCCTCTAGCCCAACTTATTAAGAGAAAAAGAGAATCAACCCAAATCAACATAATCAGAAATGAGAATGGAAAAATCACGACAGACTCCACAGAAATACAAAGAATTATTAAAGACTACTATGAAAACCTATATGCCAACAAGCTGGAAAACCAAGAAGAAATGGACAACTTCCTAGAAAAATACAACCTCCCAAGACTGACCAAGGAAGAAACACAAAAGTTAAACAAACCAATTACGAGCAAAGAAATTGAAACGGTAATCAAAAAACTACCCAAGAACAAAACCCCGGGGCCGGACGGATTTACCTCGGAATTTTATCAGACACACAGAGAAGACATAATACCCATTCTCCTTAAACTGTTCCACAAAATAGAAGAAGAGGGAATACTCCCAAACTCATTCTATGGAGGCAACATCACCCTAATACCAAAATCAGGCAAAGACCCCACCAAAAAAGAAAATTACAGACCAATATCCCTGATGAACGTAGATGCAAAAATACTCAATAAAATATTAGCAAACAGAATTCAACAGTGTATCAAAAGGATCATACACCATGACCAAGTGGGATTCATCCCAGGGATGCAAGGATGGTACAACATTCGAAAATCCATCAACATCATCCACCACATCAACCAAAAGAAAGACAAAAACCACATGATCATCTCCATAGATGCTGAAAAAGCATTTGACAAAATTCAACATCCATTCATGATAAAAACGCTCAGCAAAATGGGAATAGAGGGCAAGTACCTCAACATAATAAAGGCCATATATGATAAACCCACAGCCAGCATTATACTGAACAGCGAGAAGCTGAAAGCATTTCCTCTGAGATCGGGAACCAGACAGGGATGCCCACTCTCCCCACTGTTATTTAACATAGTACTGGAGGTCCTAGCCACAGCAATCAGACAAAACAAAGAAATACAAGGATCCAGAATGGTAAAGAAGAAGTTAAACTGTCACTATTTGCAGATGATATGATACTGTACATAAAAAACCCTAAAGACTCGACTCCAAAACTACTAGAACTGATATCGGAATACAGCAACGTTGCAGGATACAAAATTAACACACAGAAATCTGTAGCTTTCCTATACACTAACAATGAATCAATAGAAAGAGAAATCAGGAAAACAATTCCATTCACCATTGCATCAAAAAGAATAAAATACCTAGGAATAAACCTAATCAAAGAAGTGAAAGACTTATACTCTGAAAACTACAAGTCACTCTTAAGAGAAATTAAAGGAGACACTAATAAATGGCAACTCATCCCATTCTCATGGCTAGGAAGAATTAATATTGTCAAAATGGCCATCCTGCCCAAAGCAATATACAGATTTGATGCAATCCCTGTCAAATTACCAGCAACAATCTTCAATGAATTGGAACAAATAATTCAAAAATTCATATGGAAACACCAAAGACCCCGAATAGCCAAACCAATCCTGAAAAAGAAGAATAAAGTAGGGGGGATCTCAATCCCCAACTTCAAGCTCCACTACAAAGCCATAGTAATCAAGACAATTTGGTACTGGCACAAGAACAGAGCCACAGACCAGTGGAACAGATTAGAGACTCCAGACATTAACCCAAACATATATGGTCAATTAATATTTGATAAAGGAGCCATGGACATACAATGGCAAAATGACAGTCTCTTCAACAGATGGTGCTGGCAAAACTGGACAGCTACATGTAGGAGAATGAAACTGGACCATTGTCTAACCCCATATACAAAGGTAAACTCAAAATGGATCAAAGACCTGAATGTAAGTCATGAAACCATTAAACTCTTGGAAAAAAACATAGGCAAAAACCTCTTAGACATAAACATGAGTGACCTCTTCTTGAACATATCTCCCCGGGCCAGGAAAACAACAGCAAAAATGAGCAAGTGGGACTACATTAAGCTGAAAAGCTTCTGTACAGCGAAAGACACCATCAATAGAACAAAAAGGAACCCTACAGTATGGGAGAATATATTTGAAAATGACAGATCCGATAAAGGCTTGACGTCCAGAATATATAAAGAGCTCACACGCCTCAACAAACAAAAAACAAATAACCCAATTAAAAAATGGGCAGAGGAACTGAACAGACAGTTCTCTAAAAAAGAAATACAGATGGCCAAGAGACACATGAAAAGATGCTCCACATTGCTAATTATCAGAGAAATGCAAATTAAAACTACAATGAGGTATCACCTCACACCAGTAAGGATAGCTGCCATCCAAAAGACAAACAACAACAAATGTTGGCGAGGCTGTGGAGAAAGGGGAACCCTCCTACACTGCTGGTGGGAATGTAAATTCGTTCAACCATTGTGGAAAGCAGTATGGAGGTTCATCAAAATGCTCAAAACAGACCTACCATTTGACCCAGGAATTCCACTCCTAGGAATTTACCCTAAGAACGCAGCAATCAAGTTTGAGAAAGACAGATGCACCCCTATGTTTATCACAGCACTATTTACAATAGCCAAGAATTGGAAGCAACCTAAATGTCCATCGGTAGATGAATGGATAAAGAAGATGTGGTACATATACACAATGGAATACTACTCAGCCATAAGTGGAAAATGGAAGTGGAAAAATCCAACCATTTGCAGCAACATGGATGGAGGTGGAGAGTATTATGCTCAGTGAAATAAGCCAAGTGGAGAAAGAGAAATACCAAATGATTTCACTCATCTGAGGAGTATAGGAACAAAGGAAAAACTGAAGGAACAAAACAGCAGTGGAATTACAGAACCCAAAAATGGACTAACAGGTACCAAAGGGAAAGGAACTGGGGAGGAAAGGAACAGGGATAAGGGGGGGAAGAAGAAGGGGGGTATTAAGTTTAGCATGCATGGGGGGAGGGAGAATGGGGAGGGTTGGCTGCACAACACAGAGAGGATAAGTAGTGACTCTACAACATTTCGCTAAGCTGATGGACAGTAACTGTAATGTGGTTGTTAGGGGGGACCTGATATAGGGGAGAGCATAGTAAACATAGTATTCTTCATGTAAGTGTAGATTAAAAATTAAAAAAAAAAAAGAAAGAAAGAAAGAAAGAAAGAAACAAAGAAAGAAAGAAACAAAGAAAGAAGGAAAGAAAGAAAAGGGGGATTACTCCTTGATAGGATAAAACTATTGGTAAATCAAAGATCAACGCATGCTTTAAATATCCTTAATGTTGATCACTTAAAGGGTGTCAGATGATCAGCTATGGAGGTACTCTTTTCTGATAATATTCCTTTCTCTTAATAAAAAAAAAAAAAGCAGTTACTGTGTGCTTACCTACAATGAGCTCTGCACAGTGGTATAGAGGGCATGTCAAAGTGTGGGCAAAGGGTCTGTTTGTTTCTATGCAGAAGATCAAGGCCTAGCTTGGATACCCAGAAAATGAACAAAGATACGATATGAGGAGGAGCTTCCGGCATCAGCACTCTCTGGAGGACTTGTGCCAGGGGATGATCATCAAAAAGCCTCCACAGGGATCCGGATGATGCTGCAGGTGTGGCTGCATCCAGCCCACCGTCTCCTGGACTTGCCATAGGAATGAGGAGGGAGATGTCTAGGCTGGCATGTGCATACAGTGAGACAATGAATTTGACCGGATCTGTACTGTTGGAACTCAACCAGGAGTTGGGAGGCGTGCAAGTTGTAGCACTCAAAAATCTCATGACTATAGACTATCTACGGTTAAAAGAACATATGGGATGTGAACAGATCCCAGAAATGGGCTGCTTTACTTTGTCTGATTTCTCTCAGAGTGTTCAAGTACAATTGGACAATATCCATCATATCATAGATAAATTTTCACAAATGCCTAGGGTGCCTAAATGGTTTTCTTGGCTTCACTGGAGATGGATGGTAATTATAGATTTCCTTTGTTTATGTCACCGTATTCCTATTATGTTAATATGTGTGTGCAAATTAGTTAATAGTTTAAAACCTATACATACTTAAGGTACTCTACAAGAAGATATGTCAAAGAAATAATCAATCCTCCCATGTTTCCTTCCATATGCTACATCTATAGCTTTTCTTCTTTCTTCCTAATTACAACCTTTAAATAGAATTCGTGCCTCATATAGAATTTACCGAGTATCATAATTCCTCCAGGTGGTAAAGATACCTCGAGACAAGTGCTGGGCATAGAAGCCACAGGGCATAAATCTGCAAAGAAGTAAAAAGCTAACCTTTGCAAACAATATGGCTTCTCTCTCACTTACCAACTTTACATTTCCCTGTATGGCCCCGGAAGATGACTGGTTAGCCAGAGACGGGTAAGATTCCTCAAGGGAGGAACAACCTAAGACAGGCACAGTCGCAGGGGGGCCATCAGGTGAGAATTTGGGGATTAACAGAGGTGAGGCTCAGAACCTCACCCCCCCTGCTTTGAGAGAAATCTTCTGCATCCGTGGATGTCTTGCTGCCCTTATCTAGGCTGGATTAATACTTAGTCCATAGGCACACACCTGATCATCTGATCATCTACATTTGCCCTCTTACAGCACTAAACTATGTTTTCTACCTTTATCTTGCATCTACCTACCACTTCAGCATTTTATTAAAAATAAAAATAATAATAATAATAGAGAGAGAAATGTGGGATCAACATATAAATCAAGTACAAAAATAAAACGAATATTCATATTTGACCTGATTGTTTATAGGTCATAATGCATGATCAAAACCAAAAGTTTCTATGATGAATGCCCTTATACTGTTCACCATGTAAGAATTTATTCACTGTGTAAGAATTCGTTCACCATGTAAGAACTTGTTCGTTATGCTTCAGAGGATTGGAGACTGACGAGAATTAGGCTTGAGATGGATTAATGATTGTACATTGAGCATTGACCCCCACTATACTGAATTTTACTGTTGTTAACAACCATTTGATCAATAAATATGAGAGATGCCCTCTCAAAAAAAAAGAAAAACTTACTAAATGTAATGAGAGGCCCGTATACTATAACCACCCAAAAAAAAAAAAAAAAAGACAATTTGCCCCCAGAATACCAATTTTCACGTGCCAGCATTCCTCCACACATGAGTATTTTTGCTATTTGCTGCAATAAACCTGTTGTTTTAGTTGAGGTTTGAGCTGGGGCTGCAGCTGGAAGGTAAGAACATTAGAGGAAGATAGTCTTGAATTTGGTGTCTTGCTCTGCCATTTGTCAGCCATCATGGCAGAGTAATTTGGCAGCCAATTTACTCAGTATCACTGGGCTTCAGTTCTGATCTGTCACATGGAAAAAATGATATTGCCTTGTCACCTATCTTTAAGAGGGTTTAAACAAGATAATGTTGGAGAAATGGCTGAAATGGTGTCTAGTCCATAGTAGGCATGCAATAAATCCTAGTTCTTTTTTCTAAGGAAATTGATTGAGCATAGTGATAAATGTCCATCCAAGCCATGCTGCAGAAACACAAGGCAATGGGAAATGTGAAATCTGAATTACAATTTGGTTGCTGTGCCCATGTCCCGGGAAAGGAGCCGTGAAAAGCAGCCTTAAGACAGTACTTCATGAAATTCAGACTTCTGCAGTTTTCAGGGTTGGGTTATTGGTTTGTTGGTGAGCAGTACAGAGCAGTACAGAGCAGATGGAAGATAGGGAGGGGATTTTTATTTTAATAAAAAGCAAATCCTACCAGTTCCTGAGTTCAGCGTCTTTTGAAAAGCACATAGCAAACACTGGAGTTTGGATGAGTTTCCTGGGGAACCCGTAGGGCATGAAGTGAACCACAGCAGAGATGTCTGCTTTGCAGAAAATGCCATTTCAGCAAGATTGCAACAAACATTTTACTGGTTTGACAGTATGCCCCCCCTGAGGCTGAACCAACTACATCCCATTCATTTCAGACTCCCCAGCACCTTGCATGGTGCCCACTGCCCATAGTAGACAGTCAACATGCATTCTATTAATAAATGATTAAATGAATCTGGGCATAACATTGGAAGGGAATTCAGTTGTCTTTTCTGAAGAGGCACAGGAAAATAGAAAAATCAACCAGATGGAAGTCCAGAGACCTGTATTCTGGATCCAGGGTGGCTCCCACCTAGTTGGGTCTCCTTGAGTCCATGGTGTCTCTTTCCTTTCTTATAAAAGGGAAGCCTTGGGATCACTGGCCTCTTTGGTCCCCTCTATTTCTGTAAGTAAAGATTCCAGGCTTTTCTCTGATTGGTTTACATGTCATGGGCCCTAATGGTTCATGGTGAGGGCAAAGGCTGGTGGGTGGGAGAGTGAGGGGTAAGTCACCCAAACCACATGGATTAAGAGCAGGGGAGAGATGGATCCCCATGGAAAAATAGGGAGCTTTTCCTGGAAGTAGGGTAAGTAAATGATTGGTATTTGTATGAGTTATCTAGCCACAATAATGCTATGTAACAAATGACCTAAAATCTCCTGGCTTAAAATTTCTTTAGTTCAGCATTTGTTGAGATCAGGGGTCTGTGTGCCAGTGATTTATGCTGGTGCGGAAGGTTCTTTGGTCTCAGGTCAGTTTACCCATATATCAGGGAATTGGCTGGGTATTGACTGATCTAGGCTGGTTTTCAGCTGGAATGACTGGGATGGCCTGGCTCTACTCTGGGTAACTCTCATCCTCAGAGAGGATAGCCCAGACCTGTTCTCATGATGATGACAGAGGTGCAGGAGAGCAACCCAAAACCAGTGAGCACTTTTTAAAACTTCTGTTTATGTCATGTCACTAATGATAAGCTTAGAATCCACAGATTGGGAAACAAAATCCTCCTTTTTTAGAGTGGATTTCAAAGTCACATGAAAAGAGTGTGCATTAATCCACCAGAGGGTCCCAAGTCTTATAGACGGTCCTTTGCTACAGCAAATTAGAAGGAAGTACATAAGATTAAGGATCATTAGCCTTTATTTGATTCATTAAAAAAAAAAATCAGTTGTATACAATTTCACCAGCTGGGAGGTTGATCAGAAGACAAACCACACAAGGAATATCTGAAAATAAATATCTCCATTTATGGAGCAGCAAGCAATGTGGAATGCATAGCAGGGCAGTGAACAAATGCAGTTTCCATCCAGGGCCCTTCTGTGCATGAGCACAAGCCTGGAGCATAAGTCTGTTCACCTTGGTTCAACAGCCTTGCAGAAAGTGGAGACTGCCCAGCAGGACCACCTAAAGGAAGAGACAAAGGGCTCGAGGTTTCAGAGGCCTGTCAGCAGCACAAATGTCACAGACGGGGTCTCATGGTACAGCCAGGACAGCTTTGGTGCAAAGCCCAAGCCGGGCATTGTTTCAGAATTCTCTCCAGCAAAGTCAGCGTTACCTCCTCTTGGGAGCCCTCAGGGTTAAGACAAAAGGGCCAGGTTCCTGGACTCGCCTTTCCAATTTTCTCTCCTAGAGAGATACGACTTTAGGAAAGATGAGGGCCCTGCAGGCAGAGCCAAGAGCCCTTAGCTTCATTAAAACCTGGGTCAAATGGGATTTTCCCTACTTGTGCCTCTGCAGTAAGGCTCAGAACCAGACGAAATGTGGCTGATCTGCCATAGAGACAAATCTCCTCTCCTCCCTGGCCCTCTCTATCCTGAGAAGCTAGGCTTTTCCCCTGCCTTTCTTGTTTCTACCTGCTGAGACAGCTTCAGGATCCTGTACAGATTTATAGCCTGTGTTTTTAAAAAGAGAGAAATACTGGGCATTTCTTTTTGCAATGTGAACCATCCCCCCTTTTGCTTTTTTTCCCCCCTTTTGCTTTTTAATTCATCTTGTGGCAGAGGAAAAAAAAATAGAGACCCAGAAAACATCCCTATATAAGGGAAAAGTAAATACCAACTTACTATAGCAAAGGCCCTACACATTCAGCGGCATAAGAGAAAGGAGTATATTTCTCTCTCATGTACTAGGCCCCGGGGAAGTGGCGCAGGTTGGTGGGGAAGCTCAACCCTAAACCGTCACTTAGGGACCCAGGTTCCTCCAAATTGTTGCTCAGTCGCCCTCTACCCTGTTGTCCTCATTGGAGTTGTTATAACTGGCTGCTCTCAGAGCCTATGGGAAAGGGGAAGAGGGGACACTCAGGGCAAGCAATTTTCTTTTAAGGTGAAGTGGCAAATGGATGCATGATCTTTGCTAACATTCCATGGGTGAGAGAGCAGCCACATGGCCAAATATGGTTTCCAATAAGGCTGGGGAAACCTAGTTTGGAGCTGGGTGGCCATACACCCAAGAAGAAAAGGTAGAAGAGACCTGGGTGACAAGTAGCAGTTTGCTACGTCCCAGATGTGGGTATACCTTTAAGGAGGAATGTAGTGGTTTGTGCTTTTACATGCCTTGTCTCCTCTATTCCTCCACTGCACTGTGCAAAGCAGACCTAATGATCCTCATTTTCTGTTCTTTATATGTTCTAGCAATGACAGCCATCTACTGAATACCTACTATGAGGCAAGGACATTGGTACTTTACATTAACAAGGTACTTTGCAGGATTCTCTTCAGGACCCTCAGTCCCCTGCCAGTCAGGCACTGTAATTTTATTTCCATTTTATCAGTGAAGCTTAGGAAGCTTAGTGACTGTCTCAAGTTTTCCACCTTAGAGGCCGTAGAGCTGGGATTTGAATGCAGATCCATCTGCTTGCAAAGTTGGTGCTCTTTCTGCTATGTGGTGAATTTATAGTCACAAAAATCAGGTGTGCATACTCCCAAACATTTCTGTATGCTGCAGAAAGCTGGGACACTGAATCCGTCTTGCTTTCCACACCTCACTGATCCTTCTTTCTCAACATTCCAAGTTCTTATTGCTGAGGTCTTATCTCTCAACCCTTGGGGCTCTATGAGAGCTGTCAGGACCCCCAGGGCAGGATTCAAATCCAGTACATTGGTTCTTTGTCATCATCCAAAGTGACCACTGCTGTTGGACTCTGGGGATGGGACAACGGCAGCACAAGGGAAAGAAACATGACTATATTATGTTCACATTTATATGAAGATTTATTATAGGGAATAGGTTCATGTGAGTATGGAGGCCGAGAAGTCCCAAGATCTATTGTCTGCAAGACAGAGAGCCAGGAAAGCTGGTGGTGTAATTTGAGTCCAGTTCTGAAGGTGGTGGGGAGCCAGTGCTGTAAATTCCAGGCTGAGGGTAGGAGAAGACCAGTATCCCAGCTCATGCAGGCAGGCAGGCAGGGCTTGGGTCTTCTCTTCCTCTGCTTTTGATGTCTTCAGTCCCTTAACAAACTAGGTGATGCCACCTACATTGGGGAGGGTGGTCTACTTCCCTGAGTCTGCCAATTCAAATGCTAATCTCATCCAGAAATACCTTCACAGGCACACTCCACAATAATGTTTAATTTGGACACCCCTGTGGACCAGTCAAGTTGATGCATAAACATAACTATCACAGACATGATAGATCACCAGAAGATAAGGCATCTTGCCCATTTCAACTATTTTAGAAAACATCATTGGATTCACAATGTCCCTGGTGGTTCCTTCCATCATCAAACACATACCATTGTGCACCTGCTATGTACCAGGCATTGGGTTAGATGTTGGGGATACAGAAGTGAGCAGAGCAGATACATCCTCTACCCTACTTGGAGCTTGTATACTGGTCAAGAGAGACAGACAATACACAAATAACTAAGAACGATAATTTCATATAATGATACCAGGCTAAGAATATGTTCATATAGGGAGGGGTGATGAGAGCAACATGAGGAGGGAGTTTCTGAGGAAGTGGCCTTTGATCAGAGAACCAAATGACAAGAAGGATCCAGATATGCAACCAGAAAGAAGAGGATTTTGGCAGAGAGAAGAGCAGGGACAAGGTCCAGTGCCTCTGAGAGGGTGAAAAGCTTAGTGTGTCCAGGAACAGAAAGGAACCCTGTATGGACTGGATTGAACCTCCAAAATCTATATATCCACTTGGGACCTCAGCATGTGACCACACTTGGAAATAGGGTCTTTGCAGATATAATCAAGTTAAAATGAGGTCCTACTGGATTAACTTGGGTCCTAATCCAATGATCCGTACCCTTATAAGAAAAGGGAACTTCAGACACATAGACACACAGAGGGAGGACAGCCATGTCCTGCAGGAGGTGCAGGGCCCTGCTGACCCGTTGATTTCAGACATCTGGCCTCTGGAACCGTGAAAGAATGAATTTCCATTGTTTTAAGCCACCCAGGTTGTGATGATTTGTTATGGCATCCCCAGGAAGCTAGTTCACTCTGTGATGGGTTCGTAATACATGGGGATGAGATGACCAGAGGCCAGGTCATGCAGACCTTGGGGAACCCTGCAAATAATTTGGATTTTATTCTTAAGTGTGATGGGAAGATGCATCACTCGATTTCAATGTATTCTTGGACCCAAGACAGGGACAAAGGAGGAACTGTGAAGGTTTGAGCTGGGGCACTGCTTCCCAGGTAAAATATCCCCAGGTGAGAATGAGCTGCCAGAGCCACTCCCTAAAATATCTTTGGCCCAAGGAAAGAAAGTAGGTGGGAGGCCACCTACCAAGACCCTCTGTTGTGCAGCCTGTTCTGAAAATGGGTTGTTGCCTTGACTGCATTTCCACGGAAGCAAGGCTGCTGCCCACTGCACACCTGTACAAGTGTCTGCTGCTAATTAAGAGAGAGACAGATGGAGGAAGGTACAGGTTAATTTTACAGCCTTGGTTCCTTCAAGGCAATTAGGCTCATTGGAAGGAAAGCACCTTTTTCGTTCTCTTCTTCCTCTTTGCAAATGAAGAAAAATCAAACTGGAGAGGACCCAGTATTGCTGAAAGGCTCACACATCTGTTCCCTGGTTAGCTTGGCAGCCATCTGCCATGAGGTACCAGGGCTGATTAGGTTAATGCATTTATTAATGGGGCTTAGAAGGCTGTTAAGTGAATCTGTTATTTTCACAAGGTGCTTTTTAATATATTGAGATAGAGACCACACCGCACCAAGCTGAAAGTGGCCAGGTAAGCATTTCTACCTCCTCCTCCAGATCCAGATCAGAGGGGACCAGAAACATTGGAAAGGGAGTTTCATGAAAACCACCTTTCCTGGCTATGGCAATGGCTCGCCCACCACCAACCACATTCTCATTGTGGAAATCATCTTGAAGGTGACTCTTGCACAGACAGTTCCCTGCTCCGGGCACCAAATCTGTGCCTGCCCTGCACTTCTCCAAAGCACTTCAGAGTCTCACAGAGGGAAGATAGACAGATAAAGAGGTGGGAATGATCTAATCATACCTATAGGACATTAGAGGATCTGATGACCTCTTGCTTTCTCTACTCCACCACTCAGATACTCTCTCTGTTTCTTGAAGCTGTTGGCCTCCTTCCTGCCTCAGTGTTTCCGAGCTGCTGTTCTGTATTGGTTACTAACTGCTGTGTAACAAACTACCCCAAATCCAACAGAGCAACCATTTATGGGGCTCATAAGGCTGGGTCACCTGGGAAGCTCTGCTTTGGGCTGGGTGGGCTTTTCTTGGCCACTTACTTGGTCTCTGGAGTCAGCTGTATGGTCCAGGAAGGCCTCACCCAGCACCTGGCCATTAGCAGGCCCTTGTTTGTGATGAACATGGGCAACTGTACTGCAGGCTTCTCAGCCTCCAGAAGGCTAACCTGGGCTCCTTCCTCACATGGAGACAAGGTTCCAAAGAGCCTGAAAGCAGATGCTGTAGGACTTTGGAAAGCCCACATCCAGGACACGCATGACATCACTTTTGCTATAGCCTGCTGGTCAAAGCCAGTCACGAAGTCAGGCCAGATTCAAAGGGTGGGGAAATAGACTTCACCTCTTGATGGAAGGAACTGCAGAATGCATGGCCATTTTTTTCTATATGCCACATGCTTCCTCTCCTGGAATGCACTTTGTGTCACTCTTCACCTTGAGACCATGGCTAAAGAGCCATCCTCAAGAATGCCTCCCCTAATCAGGCCTTTGTCCCACACAGATCAAGGGCAAACTAGACAGCCAACACATGTGGAGGTAAAGGGAAACAAAGAGGGAAGGAGGAAAGGAAAGAAGGGTAGTTAGTTTGGATGAATGCTGACTTTGTCCTTAGGTTGCCTGGCATAGAGTGAGTGCTCAGTACAAGTCTGCTGGATTTAATCCAGCTCTTCATTCACAAGCGAGGAGATAGACAAAATATATGTATTAAATAGTTATTATGTTTAAGAAGTACACTATGTAGCTTATATATCTCATATAATTTATCCCTGAGAATACATCTGAGAGTATCCCCATTTCACACCTAAGGAAATGGTGCTGTAAGAGGACATGTGATGTGCCTGAAGTCTCATAAATTCAGGTCTGTCTGATTCAGAGCCCACAGACTTTTCTGTCCACTCCACTCTTGTCCTGAGTTCCCAGCACTTTCTATGCTGAGAAGTACCCAATGCCTCATTGAGAGACCAAATCAAGGGTGGGGTGGAGAAGAATGTCCCACTCCCTGTGGGGTCCATGGTTCCTCTTAGTGGGGGCCTCTCCTTTAACCTGCTCTGATATAGCTGAGTTGAATGCCTCTGTGACAATTTGTCTTTAGAACTGTTTGAGAAGCCATTGCCTAGCTCCTGGGACACCTACTTCATAATCAATATTCTTGGGTTATCAAGAACAGGAACCCTCGATGCATCCCTTACTCTTAGGAGACTTAGACTAGCCCATTGTCTGGAAAGAGAAACATGGGGATGAATGGCTCTGGACTCTGACTGGGGACATAATGAGGGTGAAAGAGACTACTAGGAGGAAAGGAAAAGGAGCTTCAATTGCTACTATTGCCCTCAGGTTCTCTACGTGTTCATGCTATTTTGTTCTTACATTCATTCACTGAATATTTACTGAGCACCTACACTGTGCCAGGATCTAAGCTAGACATTGCTCACACAATAATGGGCAAAAAGCAGACTGGCCTTGTCTTCTTGGAAGAGAGAACAAGTGGGAGAGACAGACAATAAAGAATGAATTCATAAACTAGTGTAAAATGGCAGTTATGGCACATGCCATGGAGAAGATCACTATTTCAGTGGAATCTGACCTTGTCAGGCTTCCTTGAAAGGAGGGGTACCCAGGGTGGGAGGCAGCTGGGGATAACAGGAGCTAGATGGGAGGTCAATGGCCCTTTTGTTCACAAAAACGAAATACCAGCTTAGTGTGCTAGATTTCGGGGCTGTAGCTGTTGGTTCTAGCTCTGGCTAATCATGAGAGTCACCCAGGCAGGGATGGGATGGGGCTTAAAAAAATCTATGCCTGGGCCAGACCCTCAAGAGTTCTGCTTAAATTGTTTAGGGGACATATCCAGGAATCTGAATGCTTTAAAAGCTTCCACATGATGTAATTCCTATGTACACAGAGGAAATTAAGAGCCACACAGAGGGAGATAGAAGTTCCCTGCTCCCAAAGCTCCAATATCTGGTTCTCAGACCAACTCAGAGACCTCATTATACATACTCATGAGACTGGATGGTTCTTTATAGCACTCTTTCATGCAATTTGTGTGATTATCCTGTCACTTTTGTCCCGCCTTAATAGAAAGTCTGTGTCTGTTTCTTATTCTCCCTTATATTCCCAGTGGCTAGCCCATGGCCCCTGCCTGTTTGACGAATGACTGAATGACTGAGAAAATTGCTTGAAGAGGTTCTGATAGATGTCACTATCAGGTTTGCATTTTAGAAATATGCCTTCGGCTGCAGTGTAGAGAATGGACAGGATAGAGGAGGTGAGACTCAAGTAAGGGGGGCCAGCTTGGGGGCTGCAGCAGAGCCATGCTCCAAGTGGGGAGGAAACATGAAATAGGTTCAGGGAGCATTTAAATGGAGCAGGAAGGACTTGGTGAGCCAATAGTAGTGCTGGGGGTGAAGAGGAGGGTGAAGTCCAAAGCTGCTCCCATGTTTCTGGCTTGAGCGACTAGACTGTTGGTGTTCTCAAGCGAAGAGATGAGAAGAGGCTGCAGAAGAGCACATCTGAGGGATGTTGACAGGTCCAGGCTTGGGCATCTCGAGTGGGAGATGCCAGTGAATCTATCCTGGAGGTAACTGGATATGTGTTCCTGCCTAAGTCCAAGGGGGAATGTAGGAGCATCCTTCTGTTGGAACTTCATGGCATTGGAAACCTAGAGCTTTCCTTTGGAAGGCAGAAAGATGTGGATCTAATATGGGTTTGAATCTAACTCAAGCCACTTTAGGCAGTGCATGGTATTTCAGGATTGTGTACTCTTCCCCTCTTCAACAACAGATTCTAAGGTCCAGAGCTTTTGGTCTTAGCATTCTCTGTCTTTGGACAGCTCTAGAATTTATGGAAAGGGGGACTTTCTCTTGAAAGCTTACATCACGGCTGTTCACATGAACAGGGACAGAAACCCAGTGTGAACTGTATTAAGCTTGGAAAGCTATTATGTGGCTTCCTGAGGGTGTTGTGTTGCAAAGGAGTCTGAGCAGAGGCCACGTTTGCCAGGAGAAAGCACTGTGATCAGTGAGTGCAGTCTGCCACTGACACGAGGGGGCAAGGGGGGCCTATTCTTCCCACTCAGTCCTGTGACCAATGCTTTCCCTCTTTGGCCTTTGAAAAGCATCAAATAATGGCTGTAGGGCTTAGCTTCTACCTTGGCTCAGCCGCTAGCTGTGGGTAACTTTGGTTAAGTCATTTCAAATGCCTGAGCCTGAGAGTTTCCTAATCTGCCATGCAGGGGTGAAAATTCCTGTCTTTCCTACTTCTCAGGGTTGTCAAAAGGGTCGAATGAGAAAAGCAACCTGGAGCTGTGATGCTCTCCTTGAATTTACATACGTGCACATGTATAATAGTGTGGAATGTTGTAAGTGTGGGTGGAAGAGCAGCAGATCTTGCTGGTCTGTAAGAGATGTAAGCTCAAAGTTTTACTGATAAGAAATTAATTTTAAAAATGTCAAGGATCTTATAATAAAAGAATTGTATGAGAAAACAAAAAGCAGTCTCATAAAATTATCAAATAGGGAAAGAAAGGCAGGGGAAGAAGGAAGGAAAGGAGAGAGGGAAGGAAAAAGGAAGGAAGGAAGGAAGGAAGGAAGGAAGGAAGCAAGGAATTAAAAAGGAAGAAAGAATGAAATCAGTGCTGGGAAGGGTGGTGAAGTGCAGTGGAAGTTGTATATCTCTTTGGCAATGTAATTGGCAATATGTATCAGGGGCCTTAATAATGTTATACCTTTTGGCCAAGTAATTCCACTTCAGGTAATTCAGTTTGGGCTGGATAGTAAATATTTCAGGTGTTGTGGGCCATGAAGTCTATGCCAAGTGTACTCAAATCCACCACTGCAGAGCAAAAGCAGCCACAGACAATAGGTAAATGAATAGGTGTGGCTGTGTTCCAGTAAAACTTCATTTACAAAACAGGCAGAAGCCAGATTTGGTCCATGGGCTATAGTTTGCAATCCTCTAATGCAGGTTGTGAAAGTATTTTTAGAATTCTTCTAAATTTGTAAGTCTAAATACAAAGAGAGCATCAGTCTCAAAGATTCTCGTCTCAGCTTTATACACGTATTAGCAAAATATTGGCAGAACTTGGACGTTCTTCAGTAGGAGTGTTGATTCATTTTAATAGTTCCACTCGATGAAATGTTATGTAGGCACAAAAATGCTTTTATTAATAAATTTATAACAAATACGGAGAAATACTTGAAAGAGTTGGGAAGAAAAGTCGGATTAAAAATTAAGAAGTGACTTGACTTTTATTCGGCCGAAGTTACACTGTTAGTAGGTGGCAGAATTGGGATTTGAACACACGTCTGCCCAAAAGCAAACAAACACACCGGTAAAAAAAAAGTCCAATTAAACTCTGTTTATTGAGAAGACCAGAATGAAATACAGCCAAGTGTTGGTATCCTGTCTTGAGTAGTAGATGATAGATATGAAGCTTTCTCAGCATGTTCAGTGATTTCTCTAATGAGGATGCAGCATTTTAATAATGAAGAAAAAACACTTGTATTTTTAAGGAAGCCAAGGATAGCAGAGTGCTGGGTGTGTCTCTTGCCCCTACATCCTTGGTCTTGGTTTTGCTTGTGGGAAGAGCATGACTCTGTCCTTCCTTCTGTCTGCTCCATTAGTTCCAGGTGTGTGTTTTGTTTGGACTGTTGGCCCACTGTGATGTCCTTCTGGGTTGACTTGCCAATTCTTAACTGTCTCTCTCTCTCCTCTTTCCCTGTCTGCTCTCCGCTCCCCTTCTTCGTGTGCCTGTCCTGCTGTACAGCCGACAAGGTGAATGACGACTTCTATTCCAAGCGCCGGCACCTGGCTGAGCTGGCGGCCAAGGGCAACCTACCTCTGCACCCCGTAAGAGTGGAGGACGAGCCGCGGGCCTTCAGCCCCGAGCATGGCCCCGCCAAGCAGAATGGACAGAAGTCCCGTACCAACAAGATGCCCACACATCCCCTGACTTACAACTCCACCGCCAACTTCAAGGGCTGGGACCCCAACGAGCAGTCCCTCTGGCGTCAGGCTTATGGCAACAAAGGCAAGCTGGGCACGGCCGAGTCGGGCTCCAGTGACCCCTGGGGATCCGCATCCCGCACTACCCTCCCCCACAGCCATATTTCATCACCAACAGCAAAACAGAAGTGACTGTCTGAGCCTTCACTGCAGGGAGCACCGTGGAGAACACACTCAACTGAGAGAGGCAAAAAATACCCATCTTCCCCTCCTCCCTCCCCGTCCCTCCCCAACACACCCGCCCACTCACTTCCCAAACCAACCGACAACAAACCTATGGTGACACGGGATCACGCTTTTCCTGGGTCACCCCTGACACCTGGCAGCAGGCAGCTGGGCAAGGCTGGAGCATGGACGTTCAGCAGTACAGCAAAGGGAAAACCGAGGCACACTCTTTTGACTTCAGGCCCAGGACGGCCAACTCATGGGCCCAAACTGCGGGGCTAATTTTTCTTCCCTTCCTGACTCGGAAATGAAATCCATGATGGAAAAAAAAGAAAGAGTAGCACAATTCAGAAAAATTACCCATTTGAGCACATACGCCATTGACCAAGCGCTGTTTCTGGGTGGGAAAGGAAGGGTGGGAGCCAGTGGAGAATGAGGGCAGGTAGCAGGAGAAGAGTGTGCTTGGGAGGAGGAGTTGCTTGGGGGAGGAACCTGTGCGCAGGATAAGCGTTTTCTAATTCTAAGAAGTAGGGATGTGGACACAAAATTTTAAAGATCATGAGGCAGTAACTCTCCCCCAGCCACCCCATTTATAATACTTTTCAACACATACTCAAACTCACAAAAAGTAAACAGACCTTGAACCCACCAATAGTGATGGGAAAGAACATTCTAGAAAACTCCCATAAAGGTCATGACCATGGAAATGGAAGAGAGGCTTTTACAGCAGGGAGAGGGCCCAGTGAGTGTTAAATAACTTTTTTTAGAAAAAGAAAAAGAAAAAGAAAATATAAGCTCATGACAAAACAGACAAGAATGCCAGATTAATTTCTGCCCCAGATTTTCGAGACTTAGGAAACCACAATGACATCAAGAACAATTTAGAAAAATCCACAGTGGACAAGTGGACAAGAGGTAGGGAGGGGACTCAGAGTGTTTCCCCCCTCTCCTCGGAGACAAGAAGCAGACACAGAAACCAGTCCTCTATGAACTGTCTCCCTAGTGCCCTTCCTTTCAGCCTGTAGCTGCCGTGCTGCCGAATTTCAACTGCTTTGGACCGAAAATATCATAAGCATGGGTGGTGCCTTCAATGTGTTATTGTTTAATGACAGTCTTGTTTCTCAAGTGCAACCTATGTTCTTTTAGCCTCCATCCCTCCTGTTTTTCTGCATTAGAAGGTATTTCTGTCCTCCCTTTATTGGTGAGCCCACCCATCCCACACTCTGAGGGGGCTGCCACAATGTCAGGGGTACCTAAGGATGAAGACCTCCCTCCCGCTCAGACGGTCAAGAATCCACCAGCCCTACCATTTTCTAGCTCCCCCAAACCTATCAAGTATTACTGGGTCTCATGATGCCCACAGTCCCTCTCAGCCACCTCCCCAGAGACTTCCATGCAGTCGTCTCCCATCCAGAGTTCCCTGACGTTTCTCAGCTGGGTTCTCATAGCCAAAAGCCCCTGAGTGTCCCGCAAAGACAGTGTCACCACTAGTGCTGTTTGTTTAGTGGAAGGCCAAAGAGGAGAGTGGAGAGAGATTTTCATTGAAGGACCAGTCTCTGAAGGTTTCTCAACTGATGAACTGGAACCCAGGGAGAGCCCCCCACCCCCACCCCCAACTCTTCTGGCCTCAGGAGCTTTGCACGGTCTGGTCCAACAAGCCTCAGAGCGTTCCCTGGAATGCTGAACTCCAGCGTTCTGCCTCACCTGTCTCTCCACTTTTGACATCATGGAATCAGGGGAACCAGGTGTTGATTTTCCTTTCTCTCCCAGCTGATGTGGAGACACTGACAATGCATTTGATCTCTGGGCCTTACTCTCCTATCTGAAATATGGGCAACTGCGGCAAAATCAAGCTGCTCAAGCCATTTGACACAGCAAATCTTCTGCCCATTTTTAAAAATGAAATTGTGCAGAGAAGCCACACTCTAAGCTCCCCCTTTATAAGGTGGCTTTGTGCTGGATGAAGCAGGGGTGGGAGATTGAGTGCCCATGTCCTCAGCCTCTTGGCTGAGCTCCCTGTCCTCCCCAGAGCTTGGTGGCATTTCCTGGGTGTTAGTTCATCTGTGTACCTGCAACATACCTTGGACATCTCTGTGTATCACTGTCACAATATTGTATCTAAATCCCTTCTTAATACAGTTAACTTTTAAAGGAAGACTTCCTGCCATCATCACAAATAAAAGTCCAGTAGCAATCACCCTAAATAGAAAGTACCTAAGTATAAAAAGAAACATAAAGGCAAAGAAGTAGCAATTATTACATTCTAGCCACCAGAGGTTAGGGCTGGTGGAGAGGTCTGATCTAAGGGCTGGGTGTTCTCTCTGGGGTGTGTTTTCTCTCTCTCCCTCTCTCCCTCTCTCCCTTTCTCTCCTTCTCTGTCCTCTTTCTCTCTCCCTTTTTCTTTTTTTAAAAGGAGATTAGCAGATGTTAAGGAGTTGTTAAAAGGTATACCAGTACCCAATGGAGGCTTTCTCCTTGAAGGAATCAGATGGATTGACAGAGATGAAAAGGGAATCATTTTCTATGTGACTCAGGGTTGATTAATGCTATATCCACGTACTCCTAAAAACCATCTTGCATACACCAGTGGTACACATGCACACTTCAGGAAATACCAGATTGGCCCATCTGTGAGTTTTCCTCCTGCCTCTAAGTTCTGCAGGTCTAGTCCTTGACCTTGATTCACACTTCCTCTCACCTTCATCCCAGCCCTGATCCAGGACCTGATGAAGAATTTTACATATTCTCCACTTTCCTTCTTTTATGAGTAAACTTCATTAGTGAATTTTGATTGTTGGGGGTCTGCATCTATCATTCTGGCAGTGAAGTTGCCATGTGGTCAATGAGATGTGGCACCAATGACAACCCAAGAATAGTATCTCTTAGCCTCATCACCTTCCCGTTGGCTTTGGGAGCTGAACTGAGGGTGCAGGTTGGGAAGGGTGGATAGACACCATGTAACTGAAAGTCTCATGCAGGCAGACTTGTGGACCTGTGACTGCCACGTAAAACAGGGATCCTGCTGCTTGTGCCTTAGAAGAGAGAATCCGAACAAAGAGAGTTGTCCCTTCCCCATCCCATGCCATGCCCTGGCACTAGCTTCCACTTCTTGCCTTTAGCTGTCCCTTGACTTCCAACCCAATGAGACGGGAGTCTAATGCCCCTCTGCTCTCCCAGAGCATCTCGGCCTCCATCCACCTTGGGCTCTGCCTGGCAACCCCATCGAACTCCCCCCACCCCGTTCTTTTTGTGTGTGTAAATGGAGCATATTTTATGTGCGAATATTTTAGTGACCGTATGTTCTTCAAGTAAACCTGTGTTAATATTTGTCAACAACTGCAGAGTTTATGATACCAATAACACTTCCTATAATAAAGAAAAAAACATTTGTTTTCTAAGAATGTTTATTTGTAAACATATGTATTCACTATATTAATAGGAATTTCTTACCTGGCAATAAAACTGATTATATGTGATGCGGTTGGGGTTGCATGCATCTTTTGTCAAAAGTTCAGGAAGAAAAAACAAAAACTCTGCAGGAGCAAAATCAATGAGTCGCCCAAGAGGTAATTAGGAAAAGTTTATTGTGTATGTGCCATAAAGACAGTTTGCAAACCGGAGCACTCAAAACCCAACATGGAATGAGGCTCAGGGATACATGTTATAAAGCAGCTTCTATAGTGTGGAGGCAGTATTCGTCACAGCAGTTGATTACAATACTAGAATTGTCTTAAATGAAAGGGAATTGGTTGCCTCATATCCATTTGGGGAATAGGTTATGTTACACTTAGGATTTTCAGAGGCATAAGCAAGAAGTGACCCAGGTCAAATTATCCTTGTTCGCCTTACAAAGTAAACCCCATTAAGCTTTGCTTCTAGAACTACGGTGGTTTTGTCCACTCAGGGAACTTTCAACTCTGGTCTCCATTTGTGTTGGATGTTAATACTTTTAAGGCGATACATCCTAATCTGAGTTTTCATCAGGGAACACTGGTATTAGCATAGAGAGCTAAATCTTTAATATGTACGCAGATTCTACGGGAGATTGTCACCGGTTAAGGACATTTTTCGCTAATAGCAACTAACACAAATTTTCCAGGAGGTGTTTTTGTTTGAAGCCTTTTTGGTAAGAGTCTTTATCATGTCTCTTAGTCCACTTCCCGCCTTAAAAAATTTATGCCATTGTTATCTAAATAAATATTATCATAGCTAAATTTATCTTTAACGGTCAATAATCTTGCAGAGATTGGCACTTTTCTTTTTACCAGTGTCTTGGGTTGTAAAAGACAAATGGAAGGATTAGGAAGATTGGCTTCTTACCCATTTTATTAAATTTTATGAACTTCAGGCTTCTGTCAGCATAAAGTTTGAAGTTTTCAGGCACATCCTGCCTTAATATGGTCTCGCCAGAAAGGGGCTCTGAGACAAGAATTTCTGTGCAGGTGGTTTATTTGAAGGGCACGCTGGTGGAAGGGGACAGGGAAATAAAGCAGCCAGTAAAGGCTACCTGATCATGTCCCCTGCAGCGAAGTTTTGGGAGAGGGTGTAGAACACACTCAGAATTATTCCACCCAAGCACAGACAGAGCTGAGGTGTTTATGCACCAACTCCCATCAGGCATCATTTGAGCATTGCTTTTGGTCACACTTCAACTCTTCTAGGCCGTCATGTGAGGACAGAGGGATTTCTTCCATGGCACAGTTCACACCAACTGGTAATTGGAAATCAGCCATTGTGCACCTCAACATCCTGACCACATACCACATTGTATGATTTTTTCCAGCAATTCTACTAAATACCCGCACATTGCCTGGGATGAGGGCAGTCAGATGCTGGAGTACGTCACAGTTATGACCTCAGGTCTTCACCCCTCCCCAGGAAGAAAAGCAGATGGTCCAGGTTCAGGAAGCCCTCATCAGACTTGTCTGGAGATTATTTATTTAAGGGCATGTTGGAGACTTTAATCATTACATCCTTCTTTCAAAACAAGCTCTCCCCAGCCCAGTGCTTAGAAGATCTTAATTACCAGACCTCACTGTCCATTTAAAAGATAAGGAAACTGAAAATTTCAGTGACTTATTTAAGGTCAAGTGCCGGTTTCACCATTTCTAGCATCCCACTTAGCCCTCTTGAAGTTGCTAGTATGATCTGGAGCCCGGTAAGAAGGTAAAACCTTCATAGAAGAAGACTGTCTACATTGTCAGCTTGGCATCTCACTTATTTTCTTGTCAGACTCCAAATCTCAACTCATGCTGTGTTGTACAGTGCAAAGAAGGCATTTCACATCAAGAAATGTCACGGTTGCTAGAAATAACTTTGTCATATCCTCTTGAAGTTTTTCCTCTTTGCAGGTTCAGAGGTTTCAGTTAGATTCAAATCTTCTAATGCCTCCTTTTGAAACTCTGTAAAAGGGGCACCTCATTTTTTAAAACCTTGACATCCAAATAGAACACTTCATTGTCTTCGTCTTAAAAGGTACAAAATGGGAAGGCTCTAAAGAAGCAATTTATGATATGCAGGTGCATTATTTTCTGAAAATTGGAACCTGTTTTTGATACTGTAATTTCATTTTTGTGTTTTGCTTGCCCACTTATCAAAGGCAGCAGAGCTGAATGTACAGTATTTCTACAAGTTGGGTGTCAGCTGAGAACCCCTTTTCAGGGTTCCAAAAGTAAGCACCATGTAGATCTTCAAGCCTGTGTCCTGGGTCTCATTATTTGCCATGGGAATCTAACTCACGGATACTCAATGCTTTCTCCAAATATCAACAGAACTTTGGGGAAAATTCAGAAACACTTCTGAGTTTTTGCTTCTTCTCACTTAATCAGTCAACAAATACAGAAAACCTACTATATGCCAGGCATTGTACTGGGCCTTGTGGATACAAGGATCCCTCTGACACTACTCCCCACCCCACTCTCCCCAAAAATAAAGGCAGATGGTAGATGGCCAGAAGGATTGAAAGGGCAAGCTCCTGGACTCTACCTCAGCCAATCAGGACCGGGTTCTGCTTCAGCTCCTGGACTCTACCTCAGCCAATCAGGACCGGGTTCTACTTCTGCCAATTGGAACCTGGATCCTATTTCAGCCAATCAGGACCCGAATCCTATTCCAGCCAATCGGAGCTTGGTCTCTCTCTCTCCTCCAGTCAGCAAAAAGTGCACCCACCATCCTTAGACTCTGCCAATTGACCAAAGCCACGACCTATCACCCCACCAACTACCCCCAGGCCCAGCCAATCAGCCAGAGCCATGACCATCACCCCACAAACCACCCTAGAAACCCATAAAACCTTTGTTCTGGGGAAAACGCACTCTCTCTGGCACCTGGCCACTGAGTTGGCACGGGTGTGAGATTGAGCTCGGGCTAGCTCGAATAAAGGCTCCTTGCTTTTGCATCCGTGTTGGCTCCTTGGTGGTCTCCTTGGGACTCGCGACTTCGGGCACAACAGGATAAGCAAATAGCATATGGAGGCATCATGGGTAAGGGAAAGCCTTGGATTTGAATCCCCTCCCTAGCACACCTGGCTCTGCTATGGTGGGGAAATTACTGAGTGGTTTCAGAGCCTAGGTTTTCTCATCTGTAGAATGGGTATGACCACACCTACCTTGCAGTTATTGGAGCACTTGAGAGACATTTCATCATGGTGGATATTTAATAAAAAGTAGCTGTTAATATGAAGCATTTGCTCATTGTTTCCTACTCACTGGACACCAGGCTAATGGGGTAGCTTGCTTCCTCCCTTTTGTTTATGTTGGGCTCCCCAGAAAAAGATTCATGTACAGGGAAGAAAGGGAGGCCAACAGAAACTGGTCTGGGTGTAGTAGATGTTGAAAGGGAAGTTGCCCAATGAAGTGGAGTTTCAGGCCATGTCCCTTAGAGGGCAGCTGTGCTGTGCACAACTCCACAGAGTGTGCCTCACCCTGCAAGGGAGCTGGGCTCACATTCCTACACACCTGCCAATCACTAGCCAAAATAATGGGACCCCCAGGACCTCCAGCTCCCTGCAGGTGACGGGAAAGCCGTTGCCTATAGCCCCAGGGGAGGCCTCCAAAGAGAGTCTCAGGTGCTGGTAGTTAGAATCAAAGACACACAGAATCTGAAAGATTGACACATGGAAAGAAGAAAAGAGATATGAGGGCATCTGGCTGAAATACCAACCTTGATGGTCATACGTCCCTTTTTTGACTTCTGGGGACATTCATTCTTGCCCAACTATCCCCAATAACTAAGATAAATTTTCCTTGGTTTGTATGCACAGGAAGTCTGGAGAGTTTACCTTCCAAATGTGGCTAATGGGAGGCTTTGGGGTCAGCCTGGTTTAAGATAAAGTCTCAGCCCACCTTTTTAGAGCCTCTGGCATTTTGGGTAACTGATGTAGGCTCTCTGACTTGAATTTTGTCACTTATAAACTAGCAAAAAAGATACACTTTTCTTTGTAGGTTTGTCCTGCAAAGACATCTTTAAGTTCACTGTTTGACAAATCCACACACAGCAGCTGCTGTATGTCAGGCCAAGGGCTAAGCACTGGTACATCGATATGAGTCAGACATAGGTCAGTCCTTCCAAGACCTGGGCATGAGCGGAGAAGATGGATATATGAATTATGGACTGTGTCCTTCCTTAAACATTATCCCTCTCTCTGCCTCCCTCTCTACATATTGTTTAGGCATCCCATCTCCTTCCTTCTTTCACTTCCTTTCTACATTTCTGTCTTGCATCCTCCTACCCTCACTGCAGACCTAGTTTTCAGATCAACTGGACAACATTCAGCTCTGCCCTGTCAAGTCCCTGCCTTCTAATGCTGTTTTCCAAGGACTTGTCTGAAGGTTGCAGAGTCTATGAAGTTCCAGGAAATTCGACCCAATACAGACTCTCAGGTGTTACAAAAAGTGACTTGAAGATGTTAGAAAACCATCCAGAGCTTCAGTTAAAACTTGGAAGCAGGGGTGGGAATAGTCTCGGGAATAGCAAATAGACTATGTGGCTAATTGCTTTGGGGAGGGTCTGGACAACAGAGACAATTTCCCTGCTGTTTTGTGGGTGGGAGGATCCCCAAGTGCCCTGGGATAGGAGCCAGGGACTTTGTGGCTTTAGCTCCAGCTGCGGGATTCTGGACATTGTTTTCCTCCTTCATGTGGTAGGGAGGCTGTGATCTTTGAGGACTGCTCTGGTCCTCTTGGCCAGGAACTCTGCTTTCAAAAATCTGGTTTCTCCCTCTTTGTGCCCCAGACTTCAAATGGCACCTACTAGGTGCTTGTGTAATAAGAACCAACTAGTTTTCATTCTGGGGGGAATGATTAGCATGAGGCTTGAGAAAGAGCTCAGTGCAAAGCCCTGGACACAGACTCTGTTGGCTCAAACCCAGTTACCATTTTATGGTGAAATCAAGGGCAGCTGCTGCAGACAGAGAGGGGATTCTGGGGACTTGTAGAAGACAGTACTCAGACTCAGAGGTCGTGATTCAGTGGCTCTGGAGGCCCTAGAATCAGCATTTTAAGAATCACACAAGGGATTCTGATATGGATAGTTGGTGAGCCACTGTTTGGAAATCACTTCTAGACTCGGGCTTGGCTCTGCTCCTAGCACCCCGACAGCTGAGCCATGGAAGTGCTCTGAGCCCTTTGTCTTTGCATGGTAGAGCTCCTCACCCCTGCCCCCTCTTCCTGCAGGATTTCTGTGAGAGTGGATGAAATGGCAGATGGGTAAGCCCTAAGAGGCTCCCCAGGTGATGGCCTTTGTCTGGCAAGTTGCACCCCCACAAGCTCCTACCTCTCTGCATTCTGAGACAAAGGAGGGCAGACAGAGAATATTTCAGGGAGTCCTTCAGCACCTCCTCCCAACTCCAGGATGACACACCTCTTGAGCCCCACTTCACTTCCTCTTGGGCCACTGTTTTTAATTGTTGCCATGGCAACCAGCTGAGCAGGTGTACCTGGATAGCACCTGGTGTAGGTGTGCTGCAGAGCTCCAGCTTTCTGCCTCCCTCATGTGAGGTAATGCTGGGAACCTGCTCAGCCATTCTGAAGCGCGTGCAGTGTTGTAAGTGTGGGGGGCCAAGCCTTTGCCAGTGGGAGATGGGGCCTGCCCTCTCTTAGGCAGACAATTCTGAGTGTGTTTTATCAGCTCCTCAGAGGTTCTAGTGGGCTGGAGCCCACTCATTCACAGTGGTTATCAGTGCCATAAAGCCCCCTGGGGTTGGCTTTGGCTTCTCTCCTCTTTCACTCTTTCTAGCCCATTCTCCTTTTCCGTGGCATCCCTCTGCAAAATAACTACCTGAAAGCTTCTCCTTTGTACTGTGTCACGTGGCAAACCTCACATAAAGGGTTTTTTTAGAACAACCCTGGCAATTACAACCTTAATCCTGCACCTCTTATCCAGACCCACCAGCTCACACCATGCTCCAGCCTAGTATGTACTCAGTTCTTTTAGTTTGTGCTGGGAGGGAAACATATGCACCTAGGCACAAGCCATCCTCAGACAAGAGTATTATGAAGCTTTCCCATTAGGTTAAGAAATGAGCACAGAAGAGACATTTCATTTAATTTCTCTCAAACCTAAAATTAAGGAGACAAAAATGAGATGCCATGGAAAGTTCCTTTCCTTCTTGTTGCTTTTTAAAAATTCCCCCACTCCCTGTTTCCTCTGGGGAGATTGAAAAGTGTCTTCTGGCACATTTCTCATTACCAGGACTTAATGAGAATTCTAAGTAGGGATACTGCACACGCTGGTAGTAGTTTTCAAAATGTAGCTCTGGCTTCTTGCTTGCCAGGCTGTGGGTCTTCCGCATCCTCGCCAAAGAGGCCCTCTATAATAATAACACTAATAGCTCTCACTTATTGAAAGTCTTTTCGTGCCAGGTACTTTGCATACATTAGCACTAGCCTTCACAAAACCATATGAGGTGGGAACTCTTAACCCTACTTTTCAATGAGGAAAGTGAGGCTCGGGCAGATGAAGCGATTGGGCCTAAAGCCAGCCTGCAGCTAGGAACTGGCAGACCTGGATTCAAGCTCAAGTCTAGTGTCTGGTCGAGAACTTCCCACATCCAGCCTTTGCAGGGGCTCTTGGGGAGAAAGGAGACAACAGGGGAGCTTGTCACTGCCTCACGAATGGCCATCAGTTCCAACTGGGATGTTTGGTGTGAGTTCTTACCTCTCTAGCCTTGGTTTCTTGGGAACAGTGCTACTGGGTAGGGAATCCCGGGAGATTCCACAACACCCAGCTAGGCAGACAGTAATAGCAGATCCAAGAATAGGCTGCTTGCTTATTCATTATTCTTGTTATTTCTGAATTCCTTCATCCGCTGCTCAGAAGGCTGTCAGCAATTAGTATGATGTTCTTTGCAGAAAGGGACTTCTTGGCCTGGCTAATCACCTCGCCCAGATCCAGAGTCTTGGGGCAAATCTTCCTGATGTGACATCAAACTACTGCTGTCTCTGGGGCTTCCCAGCGGATCCTCAGTGGACACCTTGGGGGCAAAGTGAGAGAACTGGACTTGCAAAGGAAGGAACAGTCTGCCCTGGGGCTTGTTAAGCGCTGGCTGGCTTGTCGAGCAGGTGTGCCCAGAGGCAACGTGGCCTTGCACAGGCCTTGCCTTCCTCCCCACAAAACATTCTCCCTTTCTGACTCTGTTTCTCCTCTCTTGCTCTCCACCTTTGGGACTCTACATCTCTCTCTGCCCCTCTGTTTCGCTTTACTCTTTCATATACATATGAAGGATTAATTCTACCTTGAGATCAGTCAACAATAAACCATCACCACCGTCTTCCACTCCTTGCCTCAACCCAGATTAGCCCCATTCAAGATCAGAAGACGGACATTGCACCCACGTCCAGCTGACTCCACAGCCTGGGCTGTTCAAAGCTGCCTTGGTTTTCCTCTTCCTCACCTTCCACATCCAATCCATTTCCAGCCCCTGCCAAGTTCATACTCTATAAATATTTTTCAAACGTGAAATCCACCTCCCTGTCCTTACTATTGCCATATTCACTCCATATATACTACTTGAGCCCCTGCTATATGTTGATGCCTGTAGTGGGTCTGGGACAAGTGACAGTCAAGACAGAATAGGGCATGATCCCAGCCTGCAGGGGAAAGAGATGACTATTACCTTTGTGTAAGTTTTTCTTGCTTCCTGCTTGGGTTAATACAACATGCTTTTCTCTGCCCCTTCTCCACACTGCAGCTAATTACCTACAATTCTGTTTAAATCTCTTAGTAGGATCCCTGCCATAAAGAATAAAGACGTTATAAAACAGCCTTCACAACCTGTCCTGTGACCTCTGCAGACTCCTCTCCACCATTTTGTGTTCTAGGAAAATGAGGCTGTTGGGAGTCCCCGCCCCCCACCCCTCCAACCATGCTGTTTCTTGCCACCTGGCCTGGTTTTTCCCTCTGCCCGGAATGACTTTCCTTCTACACCTGTAACTCTAGTCATTCTTCAAGACTCAGAGGAAAGTCTTCCTGACCCTCTCAGCCTGGATTAGATGCTCCTTCTCATGGCCTGTAAATATCCATTATAGAAATCATAACCTATTGTTTTACAATTATCTGTTTCTGTGTGTTTCTACTGACTAGACTGGGAGTCCTCTCAGGTGGTCTCTGCATTCCCTGTGCCTAGAATAGAGTGTAAAGTAAGGCAATTGGCAGATAATTGAATAAATGAATGAAGAATACACGAGTAGGTGAAAGAATGCTACTTTCACTACACCTTGTTGCGTCTCTGAGCACTGAGGTAAGGGCTTCCTGAGCACAAGGGACAATTTGTAGTTTGAAAGACCTAGAAACTGAAAACCTTCCTTTGGTGGGGTGGCGGTGGGGTTATCTGATGTGACCCTTTCCTCGTGCACATAGGATGTCTGACATAGTTGTAGGGAGTTAGTTCATGAACTCCATATCTAGAAATGAAGCCACAGTACAAATAGTCTACCAGACAATCTCTGTCCCTTTAGGGAGTTTTTAAGGAAAGAGATGGGAATAGAATCCTGTGCCTCCTCTGTTTCCCCTGGGATATCACTTTCCGTCTTGGCTGAAGAGTTTGGCCATTGGTATGGAAATCTTCCTGGAAGATGTTTTCTTTCTCTACTGCTACCAACAGGAGGTGCTTTGTTAGAACTCTGGAAAGTGATTGGGTTTATTCCTGGAGACACTATGTAGGGTAATTGAATGTAATTAAGCTGAGCTAAGTCGCATCTGCCTTACTTCTTATTAATTACGTGGCAAGTTACCTAACTTCTGGGATTCACTTCCCTCCTCACTAAGGTTGGGCTAATAATACCAACCCCTTAAGGTGTTAAATAGATGACATTCAAAGGGTGTTGATGAGGACAATATCTGGTATATGATAGATGCTCCATAATCACATCACCTATCAGTTTTCAGATTTCTTGATCTACATGATGCTTTTCCTTTACAATATCATCTTATTTTGAGCACTCTCTTTTGTAAAGCAGAGAGATATTTCCTCCAGGTGTCATTTCTACAGGTTTAAATAGTGTTTTAATAGGTTTAAAGATGCCTTTACAAGTGCTGTCACCTCTTTCAGAGTGTCCACCTGGGATCAAACATTTATGCGAAAGCCCTTAACTTGACCTTTACAGTTGGAATACTCTCTTGTCCCTTAATGTTTTAGATTCCCTTCTGAGCTACTTAGAAGCTGATGAAATCTGAAATCTGCCCACGATGTGCTTTTTGGGGAAAAACCCAGTTTAAACACTTAATTTTATTGGTGACTTAAGCCTGAATTTGCCGTTTTCTTTGCAAAGAACTCTGAGATTTTGAAAACAGACCTTTGCAAATAAAAACATCATGGCCTGACTTCTCAGCATGCCCTGTGTGGTTGAATAGTTTTGTAAACGGAAAAAAAAATTGCACATTTTCTTGATTTCAAATAGCTGGAATTTGACTAGAAAATCTTAGCAGCCCTGAGGCCATGTAATTTAGTGTTTCTGATACCATGCAGCCATCTGCCATCCACTTTCTCAAGCTTACAGTCCCCCCAACCACAGCCCCATTTGGAGACAGTAAAGCTTGGATTACCTAGAATAGTCAGAGCAAAGAAGATTCTGAATAAATACGTTTCCAGGTTCATTAGGGAATCCTCCTGGTAGAAACGATCATCGGGCAGACCTATGTTTGAGTGGTTTATTAACTGCGTGTCCTTGGCCAAACCACTTAACTTTCCAGGATCTTTATTACTCCAGCCAAGAAATGGGAATGGAAACATTTCAAGGTTCCTTTGAGGATTAGAAATAAATATGTAAAGCATATGGGCATTAGTAGATGCTCAGGAAGAGCTGGTTCCCTTCCCTTCTACTTTTTCTTTCATTCAATTAACAATTTATTGAATAGTTACTGAGGGCCCAGCACATTCCTAGGAACTGAGGATAGAATGTCAAAGAAACTGCCCATTCCTTTGAAGAGGCTAGCAGTAAAATGTGGTATGTTCTAAGAGGGAGAACTGTAAGGGTGCTTTGGGAATCTTTAGGAGAGGAATCAGTCTAACCCAGCTTGCATCTATTTACAGATTAGAGCTGGGATTAGAGATGATGATTGTCAGTGTGGCGATGGAGATAATGGTTGTGATGGCCATGATTTTGCTGAGGATGACAACAGCACTCATATTTGTGCTGGATACTGACATTTAAGTCACTTGGCCAAGGCCACACAGTTGATGAAGTGTCAGAGTGAGAGTCTTCCTAACTTGGGAGTCCAAGATGCTCACCAGCTCTCTCCAAGCCCATGGAACTTGCAGGCCTCTTCTGAAGTGGACCAGGAATGAAATTCTGGGCATCCAAATCTTTGCCATGTGATAACATCCACTACACCCTTTCTTATAATCCAGACCCATTGTTTTCAATATTTTATAGCTTTATATATGAAGAAGCTGGTAGATTAACGGTGCCATCTGTCTCATAAATGCTGCGTGCTGAGACTACATGGTCATGAACATTTTTTGTGTCCTGGAATGGGGATGGGCCGGGGAACTTTTATGAGCCTGAGGGGACTTTGACAGAAATATTGTGATATGGGTGTTAGTTCAAATTCCTCTGTGGCCAACTCTCAGGAGAGTCAATCTAAGTGACTTCTATGGCTGAAGATAGCAATAGATGGGAGTTTTCTGGCAGGTGTAGCCCACAGGTGTGCTGTTGTGCAGCTTTAACATCAACAACATGTCAAAAGTTTCAAAAGTAGCAGAGAGATAACATACATTAATTAAATCAGCCAGCCCAGGTGGACTCCCTCTACAGAGACTCAGGAAGCGGAGATGAACCAGTTCTTTTGAGGTTCAGACTGAGAGGAAACCAACATCAATGCCCTCAAATGATCTGGCCAAACAACAGGCCGTCAATCATCCAGTTAGGAAAACTCTCCTCATATGGTCACTGCTGGAAAGAATGGGTTGGGTGCCAGCTATTAATTGATGTTAGGTGGCCTGGGCACTGCATAGGTGTTCACAGCCAGAATCTATTGGTTTTCATGACACGTCCTTTCCTGTTCCTGATACCCACAACCCTCTGCTGAATTTCAGCTTTATTTCTCAGATCCTTTCTCAACACACTGTCCCTTTGAGCTCTCACTGCTCTGTCTGTACTAGAGTGGGTGAATTACACTGTTGTATTACACTGTTTACTTGCTGCTTGCCTACCTGCCTTAACATCCTTAAAGGTAGCCACTCTAATTCCAGCTGTATCCCCCATGTAGTGGGCCACCCAGTATGAAGGTTGGTGGTTGGGGTGTACTACATTCACCATAGACACCCGGTTGAGAGATGTAAAGCCGACCCTTGCTTATTTAATTTACACAAGGGGACATTAACTGTGTCTCTACTCTGTTCCTTCTAAGCTACCCTCCCCAAGTGCACCTGTGCCTTCCACCCCCTACCTCCACCATGCATAGCCATGGAGCCTCCTCTTTATTCCTCATCTCCATCTAAGCACCCAGAAGCCTCTGTTTGCACACTTCAATTGCCGTACAACATGACTAACATTTCTTTGGACTCAGAATTTGTCTCATACCTCAAACCCCATCTCCTCCAACCCTTTCTCAGGACCGTTGCTTTTAGCCATTTCCCCTGGGAAGGGGACTTGTTATAAACGAAGGCAACGCTTTCAACTCGGTGGATCCCTGATTATGCAGTTTGTGTGCAGCCTTCTGGGACCCCTAAATTCCCCCAAAACTAAGTATAAAATCTTGTGTGAGATAGTGTCAATGTCAGTTTCCCGGTTTTGATAATGTACGATGGTTATATAGCAGCTACCACCATTGGGGGAAGCTGAATGGAGGGTACCTGAGACATATGTGCACTACTTCAAAAACTGCTTGTGAGTCTATAAATAAGTCAAAATGAAAAGTCTTTAGAAATCTTGTGAAGCAACCAAATATGTACAGTAGAAAAAAAATCTTGTGCATTTGTGTACACTTTCCTTTTCAAGGTGAAGATTCATATCTTTCCTCCATTTCTTAAAGTAGGATTTGATTCACAAAGTTTTAGAAACACTGATATAAATACTTAGACAATTCAGACGCTTGGAGCCTTTGTAGTATATCCTCCCTGTGAGTCATTTGCCATTGTCATTATCTGCTTCCATTAACTATTAAATAGTAGAGGTGGGGAGTGGTTTAAATCTTGAGGATGGAGAAAACCAGGGCCAGAGTCCCTCTTGGTTGTCTGGCTTTGGTACATGGCCTCTAAAATACAGGAAAATCTTTTGTACTGTGATGATGAATCCCACCCTAGCATTTCTCTTTCACTTTATTATGCTACACAGAATATCTCTTTTGTTTCTAGCCTTGAGTTACATTTCAGAAGGTTCTCCTCTTAACATCTTAGGTTTGAGTTGAGAGTGAGCCTAGTTTAGGAGTAATAATCAAAGTTGAGGGGAAACAGTATTTGCCTCCAGTACTGGCCTTTCCAGGCCTTGAAAACTTATAAGTAATCCATGTTGTTCAGTATCCGAGCCACCACACTCCCAGGTCTCTTCTTCCAGTTAGAAACACGATGGCCCATGGTGGCCACCACATCCAAGAGGCTGTGTGGTAACTGTCAGATCCAGATATTGACTGGACCTGGAGACAGAAGAACTGAGTTTGAGTTCTGTATCCACCAGTTGTCAGCTATGGGACTTTGGACAAACCACTTCATCCTTCCAGGCTTTAGTTTCCTTTCTTCCAACTGAGAAGGGTAACATTACCCTCATAAAGGCATGAGAATTGCATGCAACAAGCACATAAAAACACTCTAAGACTCCAAAATATGACATAAACCTGAGAGATTGTTATTATCAAGGAGAAAAAGGGGAAAAGAAATGACCTGGGCATGGGATCTGGATCTGGGTCAAACCTGGGCTGCATTTTTACAAATGTTACTAAATTTAAAACACTGATTGCCATAATCATAGACCCAAAGCAGAGGCCAGAAATATCTCTATCATAGAAGGTTTTAACACATTCCCATATGGAGGAAACAGAGTAGACACATTGACTTCCTGAGACCCAAGGGAATTCTGTCCTATTTATTCATTCAACAAATACTCACCGAGCGTATACATAGCATCAAATGATGTGTATCACCCTGAGGATCTTGTGCATCATAGTGGATCATGCTGAGGATATGGAAACCAATGAGCATCAAACGATGTGTATCACCCTGAGGATCTTGTGCATCATAGTGGATCATGCTGAGGATATGGAAACCAATGAGACCCCAGTCCTTTTGTTCCCAGAGTGGAGAGTTTAGTCTGGGAGACAGAAATGACTAAGGTAGAAGGGCAAAAGATAATCAAAGAACAGCAAGCAGCTTTAGGGTATTTGGTTTTTAAAAGAATAACACCAACCTCCAGAGTGTTTTGCCATCAAATCTCATTGTGGGACATCTTCTAAATTCGAATTCATCTTCATGTAAAGGCCTGGATGTTAAGAATTTCTGTTCTTAAGATAAAGGATAAGCAAAGCAAGATTTGATGCTGTTTACCAAGCATCAGATAAGAAAGTAGGTGCATACCTAGGTTGGCTTTGATTTTTGCATTGTTCTATTTAGTGGTTGCTTTTTAAGATAATGTTATTTTTCTCACCAAGAAACTGTATGCAGGGAGTTGAAAATATCAGTCAGCTTTATAAGAAAAAGCTGAGGTCTTCTGTCCCCACGTCTTCTCATCTCCCCTCTTGGATGCCTTCCCTAAGGCAAGGATTTTTAATAGCTCTTTCTTCCAGAAAGTTAGCTCTGTATTTCCAAATATACATATATTCCTATTTCTTGATTCATTTCCCTCAGACATTATATTTGGATTTCGCTCTTTGGGAAGAGAGGATTAAGTTCTCTCCTATGGGGAGGGGGTGAGTTCTTTTCCCAGTCTTGTATTAAAAGGAGGGTTCAGTGGATCTCAGAGCTTGCAGTGCTCCTCTGGAGTCTGATACAGGCTGTTCTCACCTTGAGCTTGGCCAGGCTGGAGAGAGAATGCTTTGATGGGGGCAGTGCTGGCAGGTTCAAACCCACAAGCAACCTTCCCAACAGGGACTGGCTGTTGCTGTTTCCCAGTTGGAATTCATCAAAGTAGCCAAGGCCTCCTGGAACGTAGGCTGGCATTGCAAATGCAAAAAGTCTTCCAAGATGGAAAGCTATTTGGCTGGAAGTCCAGGGATTGCTCCGGAGACCCTGCTGGAAGAGGAACTGGGTAGGTGGTGTGGGTGGAACAGAGAGAACGGACATCTGCACAGGCCCTTGCACAGCTCAGAGAAGAGAAGGAAAACAGTCACTCTCAGGAATGAGATCTTAATATGTGACAACAAGTAACAGGAAAGCCGATTATTCAGTGCACATTGCTGGGACAAATGTTGGTTAGCAATCTGGCAAAAAGTCAGGTTGAGACTCACATCAGATTTAACACTGAAGCTAGAAAAAATAATAAACTTTCCAGATAAATACAAGGCTTAAAATTTTTCATAAAAATAAGCACCAGAAAAAACATAAACAAAATGGAGCATTTATTGAATTGCTTAAACAGAGAGGACTATGGAAGGATAAAATCACAAAATAAGAGATTGATGTGTTTATATACATAAACATAATATATATAGTCCATGTATATTAAGTCTTTGGTTTAAAAAACGTTGAAAGGTAAAATGGGACAATAATTTGGAGCTAAGATGACAAACCAAGGCTCGATTTGTCTTCACATAAAAGAGCTTATAAAATCACTATGCAAAAAGCTAAAATAGACAGGAGAATAAAAATCACAAAGAGGAACAAAATGGTTTTAAAAATATACAGGAAAATGTTCAACCTTACTAGTAATCAAAGAAATGCAAATTAAAATGGAGATACTATTTTCAGCCAGCAAATGTGTAACATTTGCAAAAAACAAGAATACCCAAACTGATGGGGGTGTGGTAAAATTGATACTCTCAGGCACTGCTGGAGGCCATCTGAGTTCCTACAGCCCTTTTGCAAGGCAATTTGGCAGTGGGTATCAAGAGCCTTAAAAATATCCATGCTTCTTAATTCAACAATTCTACTTTCAAGGCGGTAATCCTAAATGCAGCTCTTTGTATTAAAGAACTTCATTGCAGCATTGTTTACAGTAGGGAAAAGGAGAATGCCATCTAACATTATAACAAGAGGTTGAGTAAATGGTGGAGTCCATTTGTTGGATTTTTACAAGCCATTTAGTAGTAAGTCAGACCAACCTGGGTCAGCCCTGGCTTATCTTCTTGGTGTCCCAAGGAATTCTGCACACATTTCTCGTCCTGCTTCCTCATCTGTAGAATGGAACCAATGGGCCTCTGCAGGATGGTATGCGGTATATTGGCCAGGGATGCTTTTGTTGTGTCTCAGTCTTTCTTGATTTAGCCCCTGGCACTGTTTGTCCTCATGTTGGGATAGATATTTCCGTGACTCAAAAGGTTGCTGGACAAAGGGTTTCACCAGGCAAGAATTAGCACAGAGAAAAAGGACCAAACGATTTGGGGACGGGGGAGATGCAACTAGATCCAACAGCTACACAAATGCATGGGCAAGGGCTTCAGGGGCCCCAGACCACCCCTTGTGCCTCTCCCGAAACTCTCCAGAATCAGCGGGGATTGACTGGATGTTTTCGTGCTAGTTACTGAAGGTTGGGGTAGGAGTTGGGGGGATGTTTGGAATGGGGAGACGTTTCGGATGCCTAGATGAATAAGACGTTCCTTATGCTCGACGAAACATGTTCTCCTCGCAAATCTCATGCTTTGCAAGATGACTAGCAACACATGATGATCTCTGTGTGTGGGGAAAGGGAAGGGTCTCCTCTCCAGAGCGTTAATGATCTTGCTTCTATCCTCAATGTCAGCATGTTCTCTTAGTGATAGTCCTAATTGCACACTTGGGCACACAATGCCAGCCGTATCTATGCACCTAATACAGTTGCAGGTGTAGCTATTGTGTGTCTGTACCGGACAGATGTAGAAGTTAGCGCACAGCGTCTGTTCTCAATGAGCAAAGAGTGAGTGGTGGAAACACTCTGGTTAAGAAACAGCTAATGTGGTATTCGAAGAGCGCGATTATACATGTAAAGGGTCATGGTGGCAGAGGAAAGAGAGCAAGTCTGTTCGGGACGGGGCATCAAGGAAGGTTTTCAGGAGGTGGTGAATTTGAGCTGATCCTTGCGAGCAACGTGGGTGTGTTAAAGCACACCTACCTCCACATGGGCTGGACAAGAGGGGCTCTGAAGGCAGAGAGCCCTAGATTAAATCCCAGCTTGGTCAATTACCAGCTGTGTATATTGCAAATCTACTTAATCTCTCTAAGCCCCACTTCCCTCATACGTAAAATGGGTAAAGCAATATTACCCTTTGGGGCATGTACAGGAATAAACCTTCCTCTACTTACCCAGGAATGCCCAGACCCTTGGTGATCATAAAAAGAAAGCCCTGGTCCTAAGATGAAGATGAGTAGGTTCCCCTCTGCTCCCTGCCTCCTGCTTTCCATTTGCCCCCTTAACGGAGGGCCTCCGCCAACCACACTCTTCTGCTGTTGATTCCCTGTGTGATCTTGGGAGAGTCCCTTTTTCTCTGTACCTCAGTTTCTTCACCTATAAAATGAGGGAGATAAGCAGAACGGCCTTTCACCTGTAATGTGTGTGTGTTCTAGGCAGAAGAAATAATATATGCAAAGGTTTTGGGAATAATAGAGCTGAGGGAGAATGGATGAAGAGAAAGAATAAAGGAGGCAGTGGATGAAATAAATCTGTCGAGGTAAATGAGAATCTGTGACTCAGAGAGATGTCAAGGCCATATACCTAGTAAATAGAGGATCTAGGATTCGATCCCAGGTCCAGGAAAACAAAATCCATACTCCTGCAAACACCATAGACCTGATGGGACTTTATCTCTAGAGAGTACACCCCCTGGCCCAGTTATCATCACTCCACCCTGCCGCACAAAACTTAAAACCAGCCACACTAGAGGAAGTGGTTGTTGGGCTGTGGTAAGGGCTTAAACGGAGCAATGCCCTGCCTTGCTCTCCAGACTCCAACAAAATACAGCTGTTTATTTGATGAAAAATAGTTTGCCTTTCATTCACATTTCCCTGACGATAGGGGGTTGGCAGGCTGCTGTCTAGCTGAGATGACAAGTAGAACTTCATAGCACTGGGCTGATGGGCTCCCCTGCTTATACAGACCCAACAGGGAGGGTGGAAGGACTCTTTTGCGGTTCTCCAGGGCACCTCCACTGGGATCCTCCTGGAAGGAGACCTTTTGTACAGGCAAAGCAGACTTAGAGACAGAATGTACCTTCCTAATAATGACTCTCTTTTAGGAGACTGAAGAAGCAAAGGAGAAAATGAGGGAGATAGAAGCAACTTGGCAAAATGTATTTAAGGGGAATGTGGAAATCCTTGCTCTGCAAAGAAGCAAGGTAGAGAGAAGCCAGCAATTGTAGTGGGAAGTTAGTGAGACAGGCTTTGGTGTCAAGAAGACTCGAGTTGAAGTGTTGATCTGCAATTCCAGCTGTACGACCTTGGCCAATTAACCTAGCTGGGAATCAACGTCTGAAAATAAGGATAATGATATATTTTCAGGATAGGGGGACTGCAGGTTGTGCCACAGCAGTCCTGGACTGTATTTATTTCTGTCTTATTAACAGAGAAATATGTACAATAAACAGGAAATGGGGAGGGCAGAGCGCTTGGAGTCATAAAAGTAGCCTCTAATTAGAAATGTAGTCGTTGGTCCTCGGAATCATTTGGAATCTCCCTGAGAGAGGAAATCTCTTTTGAGGCATTGAAATTAGCGTGCCCTAGAGAGGGGAGTAGGGTCTGCAGCCTCACTGGGGAAGTAGCTCAGGCGGTTCCTCCTCTTGGAAAGGGGGTGGTTATAAGACATTTGGATTCTGAGGGTTTAAGAGAAAGAGAAAACTGACCACTGACCTGAGATCCTGAGGTGGAAATGGGTGAGACTTTGGGTTTCCGAGGGTAGCAGGGATAGGCCCCAAGTCTGACACTCAAATGAAATGCTGTAATGTGGAGCTCACATATCTGGTCATCCCTAGCCGACCTTAATTCAGAATGAATGCCACACATACACCCACAAATGGTGAGCCAGTCACTGTAGGATCGGTGTAGACAGGGAGGACAAACATTATCCATTAGATTCTGCAGTGTGGTGTTCTCTGGGTCTGCAGAATCATCTGGAAAGCTCCGAAAACAAACGTGCTGTGAGCTCTACCCCAGGGTGATTAAATCAAAATCACCATGGGGAGCCAGGCTTGATAACCACAGGTGTAGACTAATTTAAAGAAGTATTTAGGTTGTTTTCAGGTTGATGCTATTGTGAATAATGCCTCTATGAACATCTGTGTGTAAGTCTGGGTAGATGCTGGGAAATGGAGAGAAAAATGTGGTCTATCTGTACAATGGCATCCTTTTCAACAATTAAAAAGGAGCAGACTACTGACACACACTACATCATGGATGAGACTGAAACATATTATGTGGAATGAAAATGAAACAGATAGACCACAGATGAATTCATATAATTATCTTTATATGAATGTCCAGAAATGAAAGTAGATTGGTCATTACCTGAATAGGTGTGGAAATAATGATTATCTGCAGATGGGCATGAAGGATCTTATGGGGTATGTGGGTGTGTGTGTGGAAATGTTCTAAAACTGATTTATTAAGAGCGTGGCACTGTTTGTTAAAGTTGCTAGAAGTTTAGGATTGAAGTGTAGGATTGAAATGGGTGACTTTCATGATACGTAAGCCATACGTCAGTAAAGTTGTTTATAAAAGCAATCCAGTGAGGTATGGTGGTAGCACCAAAGAGCAATGGTGGTAGTGGACTCTTTCTGCTGGAGGGTGGAAGTTGGACGATTACCCCCACTCCCCCTACTGTCCACCACACACAGACTGCGTAAAACCCTAGTTCTTTCCGGTGTAAGTGCAATTTACGGGCCACTCACGAGAGGGCTATCACATTCTGTGCCGGTCTAGTAGGTGAGATCTCTCAGATTACTTGGAAAAACCTGAGCAGCATCACCATATTTGCACACTAAGTTTACAGGGCAGCTGATACCAGTTAGTTCTATGTGAATTAAGTGAAATGATATATGTACAGGTAGATATCTGCACAGGGGAAACTATTCAATAAATATCAGCCCCCTTCTCTTCTGCCTTGGGAGGAATCTATTGTCTTCTCTCTTCTTCTTTATGATTTACTCCCATCCCACTGTTGACCCTCAGGCTATCCATGTACCAAATGGGATTTTCATTTTCTCCACAGTCCTTAGACCTGCATCCTTTGTCAGTACTGAAGACTTCCCTAACTGGCTTGGTGATATTCTCTTGACCTCTGTTTTTATTTGGGATTTTAGATTCCCAGGTGAACTGAAGCTGCTACTTTCTCTCTCACTTTCTGAACTGGGAAGGTCAGGAAATCAAGGCAGCCATGGTGATTTGGCCAAGCCCCCAGCTGATGACCAACTGAATTGGTGCTTTTCACTGCCTCACACTGACTCAGCCCATCATCAGCTTTAACAGCCTACAGAAATATTAAAAACACAGTTTGTGACTATGTACCACCTCACACCAGTGCAAACAGAGAGACCTCGATGTCCTGGAGAGATAGCTTAATGCTGTCCTCCTGCAGGCATTTCAAAATCCCAGGTGAGCAGCCGAGCAGCTCTGTGACTCTGGGTAAGTAAGTCACTTAACTCTCTAGGCTTTTTCTTGGTCTGTTGTATGGGAATGCTTATTGCACAAGGCAGCTAAAAAAACTCAGTGAGATTATTTATTCAAAGAGGTCACAGTTCCAGGCACAGGGTAGAGGCTCAGTGAATTCTCATTCTCTTCCAAGACTCAAAAACTTCAGAAACCAGAGGACTGTCATGAATTGTCAAAGTTCATGAGCTCAGAAAGTGCTTGCAAACCTTATAGGGTCATCAATCAGAGTATTAGGTTTGAGTGGGTTGGAACTGAAAATACCAATGTTGGAAGTGAATCTGCATTCTTTCAGCAAGGTTGTTTTTAGGATGGATCACTTGCTGTGTGACCTTGCAAAAGTCACTTTGGTGAAACTAAGAAAGATACATTAGTTTTCCCAGTTAGGCAAAAGTAACATATTTGGCTAGACAAGTATCTGTAACTCATGCAATTAGACTGCTTACTTTTCATTTGAAGCATCATTAAATCAAATCATAAAAATGTGTTTCTGCCCTTCAGTTGTTGGGCCATTCCAGAATTGTTGGGGCACCTGATAAAAAGGAAGATGGACCATCATTGTGAATTGCCACTTTTACTCAAGGTTTTTAATTTAATATCCTAGCTCTCACTTTCCCCACATAAATCCATTTCAATGCTCTGGATAAATTTCCAATTGTTACACAAAACCAGATTGTTCTACTTTAATGTCAGCTTTTAGGGTTTGATTACTTATATGTAAGTTTATGAAATACACTTTATACTGTTTATATCCACTTGGAAAAAAAGTTTTCTTTCCCTTGTTAATCAGCTGAAATGCCTTGGAGAGGTTACCCACTCCTATAGTTTCAGATGCAAAGGCTTATAAATGGTTTTTTTAAAATTAAATATTCCAGCCTCTAGCAGCTGTGCAGTGAAGTGATTGTTGATTCCCCATGGGAGAGACAATGTGGGCAGACAGAAGGGAGCCAAATTATTGCTGGCTGACCCTGAAGAAGGAAGGTGGGGAAACTCCTGGTTATGCCAAGTGGCCCAAATTCCATGACATGCTGACTCTGGGTTGAATCAGAAAGCTTGAGAAAGTCATTTCTGTTGCCCTGAACCTGGAAAAGCCATTTAGGAATGATGGCCATTCCTTTGGAGGAAGACCAGTGGAATCAAACAGGTTTCAGAAAGGTCTCACTGATTCCATACAGCAAAAAGATGTCAGCCAGTGCTGCAAATTCAGTCAGTTGTCCTCTCGTTGCCCACAAACTCCCCAGCTCCACTCGCAGTCTGGCCCAGAGGGCTGGTCACTGGGTCCACTTTGAGTTGGAGCAATGGTTTACTCAATGCAGCAGGAAAATCTGTCCTGCTCAGTATTAAGTGTAAACTCCTCAAATCTGACGACAAGGTATGCAGTCAAACAGCCTGCTATTTCAGAAGGCATAGATCTGAGTTCAGCTCTATTGTCTACCAGCTGTGTAAGATTGGTCAATAAAGAAGAAAATTAATCCCTACCTCAAAGGGCTGCTCCGGGGATCAAGTGTGATGATATTCTAAAACCCTTAATACTGTGACTGGTTAGGTGTTGGACACACATTCTTTTTCAGATATTTTCTAGGCATATTTTTATATAATTGAGATGGCTTGCCTATGGAATTTTGCCTGATATAGAAATAAAGTACAAAATCATATTCTATCAGAACTTGTGACATTTCTCTATTGTTCTAGTAGATGATGTCAATATAGTTTGAATTTCTTTTTATATAAATGTGTTTCCTTTCTCCCCAATATTTTAGCACTTTCTCTTTACTTTTAGTGAGCATAATGTCAAATATATGAATTGGATTTAGCAATATTTTAAGGATATCTGAGACGATATTCAGGAGTTATTTTAATCTGTGATTTTATTCTTTTCTGGAGTATATATATATATATCCACTATAAATATCAGTTCTGGTTGCACAAAATATATTGACAGGTGTTTCCTCCTTCTCTATTTTTCAAAAGAGCTTGTATAACTTTGGTGTAATTTCTTCCATGAATGTTTGAAGAATTCACCAATGAAACCACCTTAACTTCAAATTTTCTTCATGGGAAAGTTTTTCAAAGATTCATTTTCTTTACTAATCTTCCCTTATTACCTTTCTAATGCCTCTGGATCTGTGGGGCTAATAAATAAGGTCTTCATTCCTGATTTTTAAATTTGCATTCTTTCTCCTTTTTTTTGGTTATGGGAGGATCAATTTAGCTAGAGTTTATCAATTTTGTTGATACTGTTAAAGAAACAACTTTTGGCTTTGTTAATTTTTTTTTCTTTTATTCATTTCACTAATTTCTGCTCTTTATTATTTCTTTCCCTTTTACTTCTCTTCTTCTGCTTTCTTAAGGTGCAAAAATTTCATACTTTTTCTGCTCCAATCTCATTCTCTTCCCTTTGGGACTTTAGCTACATGCATGTCAGATCATCTAATATTGTCTCTCAGGACCCTGGGGCTCTGTTAATTTTTCTTGGATCTTTTTTTCTTTATATTGGGTAACTTCCAATTATATGTCTTTCAAATTCATTGACTTTTTCTTTTGCCCATCCAGGAGTTTAATTCCAGGTAGCATATTTTAATTATTATACATTTAATTTCTAGCCTTTTCATTTGGTTCTTTCTTGCAGTTTCCATTTAATTGTTGTGATTTCCTATCTATTCACTCATTAATACTATATTTTCCTTTACTCATTTGCACATACTTATAATAGTTGCTTGAGAAATCTTTCTCTGCTTAGCCCCAGCTTGGGGATTGGCTTATAGTGACAGCCTTATTTTTCTTGACTATGGATCACTTTTTCCTGTCTCTTTACATGGCTGGTGCTTTTTTTTTTTTAATTGAATACTGGACATGACAGATAATACATATGGAGACTTTAGATTCTGTTTTTCTGAAGAGCGTTGATTCTTATTCTAGAAGATGGTTCAACTACTGGCTTATCATCATGATGTGTGAAGGTTTGTAGTGTAAATCTATGAAAAAGTGTTTATCAAACTCTCTAGCTCAGAAGACTTCAACCTCTAAACTCTGTCTCCCTGGAAGATCTTCCTGGAGCTCATTTTTAGGGTTTGTTAAGGCAAGCCAAAAGTAGGTCTTACTTTAGGCTGTGTCTTTATCCTAACGTGAGGACATTCTTCAGTCTCAGCTGGATTTCAGGTGTGTTAAGGATACATTAAAGAGACTCCTCCATTCTAGGGCTAGAATACCAACATCTCTTGGCACTCTTCTTCCTCCTGCAGTCTTGGTCTCTAGTTTCTAATTCCTCTTTCAAACTATAGAAGTCTGTCTAGAAAACCACAGGAAGTCTCACTTTGAGAATGGACAATCTGGCTTTGATCTGTGGGTTTGCAAGGGACCCCATTCATGGACTTCGAGGGTTCCCTCTATGCACAACTTCCCATCTCTTTGATGCCTTCATTGAACATTAATTCATTATTTCATTGATTCATTCATTAAACAGATTCCTGCTGCTTCACTTCATATATCCAGAACTGACTTATGCCCACTCAGCATAGCAGACCTGTTGTTCTCAGGTTCTGGTTCTCTGTGTCACATTGGGGAAATTTTCCCCAGTCAGAAAGCTGTGTGACCACAGGGCTTACCTAAGAGTATCCTTCCTTTTAGGCAATATAGGTTTGTGCTGCCTGATTCCAGACAGTGGAAAACATATATTTTGTCTAGTTTTAGTCTACAGTGAGAAGACTAGCCCACTACCAGTTATTCTATCATAGACAGAAGCAGAAGAGTTTAACATTTTGTTTTAATATCTGGAATTCAGATAACTTCACCGGGATATATTTAGATGTGATGTTTGTCCTCCTTATTACTGAATTTAAAATAGTTACTGACACATAGGTAATCAAAAAACATTTACTGAATAACTGAAATATCCTGGCTGATGACCTGGTCAGTCCCTTCTTCAACTCAGGAAAATTTTCCTTTATTATTTATTTGATAATTTCCTATCTTTCATTCATTCTGGAACCTTTTCTAAACAGATTTAGGCCTTTTAGATATAGCTTAACATTTCCCCATGTTTGACACTTTTCTACCAGTTCTGAGACAATCCCTCTGTTTAGTATCCCAGTCCAGATTACAGTCTTCTTGGTATCCTTTCTGTTATGCAGACCATCCATCTCCTGAGTTTTAGTTTTTAGTTTGGCAATCATGGCTTCAAACTTTGGTGGGGTTTTTTTTGAGAGTTCTGATTGTTTCTTTTCCTTGGCAGCCTATTCTTTTTTACTGATGTGATGACGTGATGCATTTCCTTCAGTTTATTGTGTTAAATGTTCCCCCACACATTAATTTGCCATTTATTGTATTTTGAAATTCTTTTTCACACTGTGAGCTTCCTTCAAATGTGCGATATTTATTGGTTGCTGTTCATAGTTATTGATGAAATTTAAATTGAGTGATTTGGGCTGCTGGGGGACAATTCTGCCATTCAAGTGAAATTTCATGTTCTTTTGGCAACAGATACAGATTTAGATCATAAGGACCTTCGTGCTGGTGTTTTTTATCAGAGAAAGGCATGGATGAGGGGATGTGAGACTAAGTGGGTTTCCTTTAAGGTGTGTAAATGGGGGATTTTTCATTTTGAATATGTAAACTCCCTGCCTTTTCTTTGTTACTGTTTCTACTTAGTTGTGTGAGGCTTTGCCCCACTTCAGTGGCCATAGATCCCACTCTGGGAGTCTTTGTCAGAATTTCTGGGTAAAAGATCTGAATATACAATATTATCGCAGGAATCAATGTCAATAAAGCCACTCTGATACCCAGGGCTTGGCTTACCTTTTAATTCTCACTTGCTGACAACCCTTGGCCATCTCTTCTTTCATCCTTTCTACTCTCATTATCAGTCCTTCCAGCTGCTTTTCTCGTCCATCAGAGGGACTGGTGGGGCTCCTCTCATCTTTCCAGGGCTGGCATAGACTTGTAAAACATGGGTAGCCTTTTTCTTCTTTCGTTTTAGTCATGCACATTAAACCAGATGTCTCCATGTACCATTTTATATCCTATTTTTTAGTAACTTCCTGTACCCACACATTTTCTTTGTCACAAAAACTTATTTGCACCTATGTGAGATAAAAGTCAAGAGCCCCGCTAAAACAGGCAAGAACACCCGAGTGAGCCACTTGTCCGGGTAAAATATAATAGCTGTTTGTTGGTTTTTTCTGCAGTGGCTAGAAAACCGTTAAACAAATATTAGGGAAAAGAGTAACAAGAAGGGACATGCCATTTACAAAGTCCATCTGAAAGCTTAATGTGTTAATCACTAGGGGTCAAGAGTTGATAAAACAGATCTTCATTCAAAGGACCCAAAACAGCAGACATTGACAGGCAGAGCAGATTTTTTTCTAGAAGGGATGGAATTAGCATAGAGGACACATAAACTTCTTGATCTTGTATATAAAGCCATAAAAATGAACCTTCCTAGAGACCTTACAAACATATTCCTGTTCAAAAGGTGATGCTGTGTGTTTGTTGTTTGTTTTTCAACAGAGCTGAATGAATAATAGTCTCTCTGAGGTGTAGGCATGAGTTTGTGTATTTTTTGGCATATTTTTTCACTTATTACTTTATAGTTTCACTAATTAAACAAATATCAATTAGATATCCACAATAGACACCAGACACTTCTCCTACAATTAAGGAACTCATGGTCTAACACAAGAGGGAAAAAGTGAGCACATCATTTGTAGCACTGTGAAGTGGTCCCAGAGTAAGATTAATACATGATTTATGAGATCCTGTAAGAACCTAATTAAATCTGGTAAGCGGGGGGATGAGAAGTCTTCCCCTAAGCTGAAACCAGAATGGCTGGTAGGAGCTCATCAGGTAAAAAGCAATGGAAAGGATGTTTTAGATGGAGAGAATGATGTTCAGACCTTCAGAGTGAGAATGATATGGTCCAAAAGAATGGAAAGTAGATCCACATGGCTGGAGGAAAGAATGTGAGGGAGGAAGAACAAGAAATAATGCTGGAAAGGTAAGTGGGTGCAAGAACATGTGGGATATTGGATTTGTGCTGAGTTTCACACAGAGGAATGGCCTAATCAAGTTTGAGTGCAGCGTGTAGATTACAGAAAGCCAAACTGGAATCATGGAGACAACTTAGGAAAGGTTTATAGAAATCCAGCTGCACAATGGGGGTCCTTTTGGCTAAGGTGCTGTCAGTGTAAATGAAGACACAGAGGAGTTCTAGAACTACTTGGTAGTTATAAGTACAGAATCTGGAAAATGTATCTGATGAGGGGGAAGGGTGCGTCAATGTTGACACCCTTTTTGCTAGTGGGCAAATGCAAGTCTGTTTGCAGAGACAGAGTGTGGCTGGGAGCAATGGAGGAGATCTGGTAGCAGGTCATGGTTTCAGTTTTGGACATGTATGGGCATCAGTGGAACCATTTAGCAGGTATCAAGATATGTTACTATGTAGCTCGTGGGATACCTGAGCTGAAGATTCTATCTGGGAGGCCGAAGTGGTAATGAGAATCAAAAACATGGGACTAGGTGAACATCGACCAAGAACACAGCGTAAAAGGATAAAATATCAGAGAGATAAGAGGAAACCTAGCCAAGGTTGGTGCACTAGCTCAGGCTGCCTTACAAAATAGACTAGGTGGCTTGAATGACAGAAATTAATTTTCTCACAGTTCTGGAGGCTGGAAGTCCCAGATGGGGATTCCAGAATGGTTGGGTTTTGCTGAGAACCCTCCTTCTGCTTCCTGCCTTGCCGACAGCCACCCTCTTGCTGTGTCCTCACATGGTGGGGAGAGAGAGAGAAGAATTGGTTTGTTGACTGATTGATTCTGGGCAGCACTGAATTTTGGTATGAATCTTACAAGACCCAAACTCCTAAATCTTCTCCTTTGGTCACTGTGAACTACCGAGCTTTCCTTTCAGACACACAATCCCAAAATTCCCTCTCAGGTCTAAGTTAGTTTGAATGGTGTTTACAGCTCCTATAACTTTTGGAGAATCCTGACTAAATACTGAGATTGTTGGGGCGGAGATCAAAGCAAGAACACTGTGACTTGAGGAATTAATGAAGGGAGAGAGATTAGAGAAAAACACAGTTGCTTTGTAAGAGATATTCAGTCATTCCTTCAACAAGCACTATTCTACACAGTGAATGTTTCACATTGAACATAGGTGGCGTGGAACGTGTATAGCTGAGTGTGAATAAATCTCTGACAAAAAATTCTGTTGAAAATCAAAATTCAGAGCCTATTTATGGTATGACATCATCTCCACTTCTACAGTATTGCATGTGTAGCAATAATATTCAATTTAAGTAAACTACAAGGGCAGGCATTTTCATTTACGGACTAGAGCCAAAGCAGAATTCTCCCTTAAATACAACTTTGGTTTTGGGAATGAAGATATAAACAGAAACACACTTTCCTGAATTGGAACTTCTTGTTATTCTTCCCCATGGTGAGCATTCATGTATGCTTTTGGCCAAAACGAGCACACAGAGAATAAAATGGCACACCATTGTTAGGACCTGGGAGGGTGGCGGCTGATAGGGAAACAGACCTTCTGCACCAGGGAACGCTGCACCTCGTGTTGCTGCCAATTAATTAGTGATGAGTTTGTAGTATTGCCTGTCCCCCAGGATGATTAATCAGAGCCTGAATCCAACGATATCACTAAGGAAAAATTCACAGCAAGATAAGCTTTGAGTGACAATGTTACCCTTTAGAAGAAGGGGAACTGACAGCATGAAATGCAACCCCCTGCCTCCCCCTCACTGGCTTCCAGCCTGTCACGGTAACATCCCTGAGCTCCCGCTGTGACTGCAGAGCTGGGAAGGCCTGCTTTTGAGTCATGCAATCAGGGACTATCAAAACTTAAAAAAGTCCTTGAAGATTCACTGCCCTAGTCTGCTCATCCCGCAGGTGAGGAGGCTAAAGTCCAGAGAGGTCATTTTCCAGGCTTATGGATGCACAGCAAGCTGTTGACCAGGCTGAGGCTACAGCTCTGTCTTTAGACACTGAGGGTTGTCCCTTTCCTACAGAATTGTGCTGTCACAGCTCCTCCCTTCCCTACAGAGGAGGGCTGTAGTTTTGATTACCCCCTTTAAGGACATGAAATCAGAGGTCAGGAGATCTAAGTTCTAAAGCCAGCCTCTGACATCCGCTTGCTCTGAACTGAAGCTGAGATGGAAGGAGAAGCTGGCTGCCAGTGGGGCACCTTGCTTGTTTCCCATGGGGCTTCCCATTTTTCAGTACGCAGGACCTACTTCTTTACGTGGTGGCCTCAGAGAAGCATCACAGAGTAAAGGTGGACATGCAAGACCTCGTGAAACCTAGACTCCAAAACTTGCCCCATATCACTTCCGCCACTTCCAAAGAAAGTCACCAGGCCAACCCAACTCAAGGGGTGGGGGGATAGACTTCGGCTCAGGAGGACAGGAGGGGCAATGTTACATCACAGGGTACCATGAGATGTGATGTATTTTCAGGTATCTTTGCAAATGGCATCTTTTCTGACACTCTGGAAACTTAGAGTCCTCAGAAGACCAGCAAAATCACCCTCACTAACTCCATTACCAGATACACTGTGCATTTTATCGGGCCCATGTTGTTTATGAGTCATTTAGTCATGGTGGTGGCATACAGGGATGATGAGAGAAAATATGTGCAGGTGTGTGTAGAACATGTGATCACAGATAAGCATGCACATCCGTTCGTGTTCAAGTGAATGTTTTTTGTTGAGATTTATTTTTCAGAAAAGATGGCATATGGCATAAGAGAATATATAATATCGAAAGAGAAAGCCCAAATTCAAAGAAGATGCAAGGTAATTAAAAAACAGAAGAGAAGACAATAAAACGGAGTCAGAAATGACTTAAAAATGTGCCGCATTGTGTCCTTAACCACTTTGAATAGGCAGAGGGCACACCTGACTATGGGCTTCCTAAGGAGACCCCAGTGCATGGCTGCTGCTGAGAGAGGCGGAGAAGATGGTGACTTCTCATCTCCTCCCTTCAAGATCGCACTCTCTCCCTTGGATTTCATGACCTACTCGTATACTTTCTCCTCTTTCTTTTTGTTACTTGCGTGGGGTTCCCCATGATCAATTTCATCTTTGTTTTACATATGATTTTAAGAGAAAGCAGAGACTAAATATGGAGCCACGAGGTCCTCTGTTCCGTCCATGTGTCGGTGGACGGGACCCTGATTTCTAGGAGCCTCTAGGCTGTGACTGACAGCAGTCCAATTGCAACTCAAAATATCTGTGTGTTTGTGCTGACTGCTGCTTCTAAGCCAGGCCACTCCTAACCCGCTGTTTCTCACATTACACAGTTGGAACCCTAGGATAGAGGAGTTGGATAACCCTGTTCAGCTCATCAAAAAAGGCTTGGGTCTGCCTCTTTGATCCTACCTACGTACCTCACCTCGTGGACTGGCCCTGCGTTTACATGTCCCTGATCTTATTCAGGCTTCGTTGCCTCACTCTGCATTGTGAACCGTACAGAACACAGAGGCCATAGTAGCTCCACATTTGCTCTCTGCTTTTCCTTCAGATCACATTTAAAACAAAAATGAAATGGATCATAGGGAACCCTACTCAAGCTACAAAAAGCGAAAGAGGAGAAATGTATACGAGTGGCAGGTTTTCTGCCTTGTTTTTCTTTACCTCTTTTGAATTTTATCTCCAATATCTAGCTTCCATTGGTCTCTCCATCTCTTCCTGGTGACCTCCATGATGCTGTCAAGTCCAAGTCCCAGAGGTCCACTCCTAACCCTAGAACTGGTCATCCGGTCCCAGCTGGGTGGCATCAGCCACTCAGGGAAGTGGGAGGCATACAGAAAGGAACCTAAGCTTCCAGACAAAAGCAGGGAGGGAGTGGAGAACCGAGGCTGTCTTGCACACTGTGCCCTGAGGGGCTGTCTCAAAAGATCTCTTCCAAAGCACTTCAAATGTTTTTATCGAAGAGCAAAGCTTCTAGGGCATCCAGTTGAATGAGGACCCTGCCTCCTGCTCCCCCACCAGTCACCTCTTGGAAATAAGGAAAGTATACTTGCTGGCTGTAGCAGAAAAGCCAGCATTGTTCTCCGTTCTAGAGAGAAGGAATGCTGCTCCTCGTCAAACAAGGAGCTTTGTTAAAAGAACAAGACAAAGCCAAGAAAACCTAGTTTTTTCCTCCTCCAAATGGCTGTTTATTTTGCCCAGTCTTGGCTACTGTATTCAAAAAATCAAACAGATTTCAAATAGCTTCTATTTATTCTGCAAGGTTGCAAGGAGTACCCAGAACAAGTTCTTTGACACAATGGTCCTGTGACTGTGAAATAATTTATTTATCACCCCCCACCCCACAACCCTGACACTGCTGGGTTCCTCCACTCATGATCCCTGCCAAGGGATGTTGAGACCCCGTGGGACAGCTGCATGGCCAGGCATCTCTGTACCTCCAAGACAGCCCTTCCACTCCATGTCAAGTTCTGACCACTGGAAGTTATTCCTTACATGAAAATCAAATCCTTCTCTCAGAAATTTCTACCTATTTGTTCCAGTTCTAATTCCTTGACATTCCCCAGACAACAAGTCAAAAGCAAATATTGACAGTCTTCCAAATATGCCATGACTAACCATTCTGCTGCGAGTCTTCTACTCTTTCATCGAAATCGTACTCTCTGAGTGGACTTTTTCCTTCTTTGTCCTTGTAAATGGGCACATGTGCAGTCTTCCCTCGAACAGATAAGAAGACCATAACTGCTTTGAATTCCCTGTCTCTTGCCCCTGTGGCTAATCAGCCAGTGAGTGCTGTTTATTCTACATCCTGCAAATCTCTTAGATCATTCAGTAGCAGAATCGTGCAGGGGTTAAAATCCAGGCTTCCTGGGTTTGAATCTACCACGTGAAGGCTGGGCTGGGTCACCTTGGCCTCAACAACATCATCTGTAAAGTGGAGGGAGTAATAGCATCCGATCCATAAGATTGTTGATTAAATATATGTAGTTAGCTTAGAACAGTGACTGACATATAACAAGCGCCTGGTAAGTGTTGTTATTGATATTTTTAATATCAAGTTGCTTCCTTCCTCACTCTCAGTCTTCATTCAACCCAGTGCCATCTTCCACCTGGACATCTCCAGTAGCTTCTTGACTTTTTTACCAACTCTGCCTCCACCAGTCCATTCTTAGATTGTGTAGCCAGAATAAACAGGGAAACAAATGAACAAAAAGTGTGGTGATACGTGTATGTACGAGGGTGTGGAAATGACAAGAACCATGAGAAAAGCCATTGCAATTGATAAGAATCCATGAAGAGCTTTGGGTTGTATCCTGCTGTATCCGAGGGTTTTTTCCAAGGTTATGTTGAGGGTTGGGACGCCCCAGTGAAAGCTGGCTGTATAACACTCTAACCCTTGAAAATTTGACTTTTCATGCAAGGTAGAGCTGCCCAGTGCTCAGAGAGCTTCTGGTCATACTGAACCCTCCTGGCATCATCACTGTATCCCGGATCATTACTGTTTCCTGGGGAAATTCTCCATGCTCCATTTGGACACTGGGTGATGGTCAAGGGTTCCATGGGGCAGTTTATCAGCTAGGGTTGGCTGTGTAACAATCCACCCCAAAACTCAATGGCTTAAAGCAGCAGCCATTTGTTACTATCTCTCACATGAGTGTGGGTTCCCTATGGATTGGCTGATCTAGGTCAGTGTCAGCACACCCCTGCTGGGTTCGCTAACACTGCAGGTCAGCTGAGACTCTGTGTCAGCTCTGGACAGATCACCTTAACTGGGGAAGCCCTGCTTCATGTATCACTCCTCCTCTTCCTGGAACCAGGCGTGTAGCCTGAGCTTTTCCTTCGTAACAGTAATGGTGAAAATGCAAGAGGAAACACATAAGGCATAGGCTCTAAACTGACACACCATGAATTCTTTTTTCTTTTTTTTTTCCATCTAATCTTTTTTTTGTATCATTAATGTAGAGTTACATGAGCAACACTGTGGTTACTAGACTCCCCCCATCATCAAGTCTCCCTGACATAACCCATTATAGTCACTGTCCATCAGTGTAGTAAAATGCTATAGAGTCACTACTCATCTTCTCTGTGTTGTACAGCCCTCCCCGTGCCCCCCACCCCACATTATGTGTGCTAATCGTAATGCCCATTTTTCCCCCTTATACTCCCTTCCCACCCCATCCTCCCCAATCCCTTTCCCTTTGGTAACTCTTAGTCCATTCTTGGGTTCTGTGAGTCTGCTGCTGTTTCGTTCCTTCAGTTTTTGCTTTGTTCTTATACTCCACAGATGAGTGAAATCATCTGATACTTGTCTTTCTCCACCTGGCTTATTTCATTGAGCATAATACCCTCTAGCTCCATCCATGTTGTTGCAAATGGTAGGATTTATTTTCTTCTTATGGCTGAATAATATTCCATTGTGTATATGTACCACATCTTCTTTATCCATTCATCTACTGATGGACACTTAGGTTGCTTCCATTTCTTGGCTATTGTGAATAGTGTTGTGATAAACATAGGGGTGCATATGTCTTTTTGAAACTGGGAAACTGCATTCTTAGGGTAAATTCCTAGGAGTGGAATTACTGGATCAAATGGTATTTCTATTTTTAGTGTTTTGAGGAACCTCTGTACTGCTTTCCACAATGGATGAACTAATTTACATTCCCACCAGCAGTGACACACCATGAATTCTGTTTCACACAGTTGCCCAAACTAAGTCACATGGCCCAATCAGGAGTGGGAAGTCATGCCCCACCTTTTGCTCATAGACTTCCTGTGTCAGGAAGTTTACAGCTGTGGGATCTCTGGGCTGTTATTACCCTCATGGGTTTGCAAAGGTCCTGCAGTGGCAAATACTGTATCTTCATTTGAGACCAGGGGCGTCAAGCTCAAACACTTACAGAGGTCAGGCAGTCAATTTAATGAGTAAGTTGAGTGGGGTGGAAATCATAATTAAATGGAGAGGTTATGCTCTGTCTTGAGCAAAGGAGCCTGCCCAGAGTTGACAGTGACACAGTACAGTGACTGTTCTAACACTTAATACATGCTGGCCACTGCTCTAAGATCATTGCTTATATTAATTTATTTAATCCTTACAACAAATATTTGAGATAGGCATTACTATAATTCCCATTTCACAGATGAGAAAATTGAGGCAGAGAGGTTTGGTAACTTGTCCACAGTCACAGAGCTGTGATTCCAAACCAGGAAATCCAGCTCCCGAGTTCATGGTCTTAAACATCACCCTCTACAACCAAATCTTTTTAGTTTTGAAAAAAAAAGTCAGACATGCAGACTTCCACATGGAATCATTCAACTTTTACACTCTGACAAGCAACTGAAATAAATAGAAATCATTTTGCAGGCCAAAGGAAATATATTTATGAATTCAACTGCGGATGTCTAGTTTTAACACCGTTATCTGACATGGAGGGTGGGTCGATCAGGAGAGTTTTATCAGCCTGAATTCAGGGCAGCTGCCCAGCCTCTCCAGACCTCCTACCCTTCCGGAAAATTACTGAACTCAATCAAAGCTTCAAACATCAATCCCCAAGGTTCCAGTAGTGTCTTTGTGATATTCTGGCTGATTCTCCTGCACTGGCCCAGGGTATCAGGTAGGTACTGCCTGACATTGGCTGGTATTTAAAGGGCAGTGGAAATTAGACCTGGAGGCCAAGGCAGAGACTGGCCTTGGTCTGCATGTCGGGCTTGGGGCCAGCTGTGAGCCTTTCCCCTCCTAGGGTGGTTCAGCTTCCTGCGGGGGCCCTGGGCAGGTGAGCGGCATCTCAGGTGCCTAGCAGGTATAATCTGACAATGCTGTCAAGAACTGGCAGTAGCGGGGAGAGTGGGAAGAGAGGTGAGAAGGGGGAAAACCCCTAGGAGGGCGAGAGGATGTGGAAAACAGTGATGAAAAGTGTATCCCAGGGAGGAACAACACCTGCGGTGTGCCAAGGAGGAAGTTTGAAAATGCAGAGGAGGGAACATTGATTTGAAGATGACTTTGTTCTCCTTCCCTTAGAGCTTCTCCTTGAATTGCCCCAAATCACAAACCAAAATTTGGTGGGATCAGCCTGCCTCTCTTGAACCTGTATCAGACTCTGGGTGTCTGTGAGAGACGGGGAAGAATTTTCCCTGCCTTCCTTGGGAATCTGAAAGGTGTCCTTTCATCTCCTGCCTGAGGTCTCCTCTGTTACTCTCAGGGTGCTGCATCCAGCGCCCTGTGCCTTCAGCAGAGATAACAGCCAAATCTCTTATTTTACTCAATGCACCATCTTCCTCCATTAACAACCCCACCTCTTCCTCTGTCAGTTGGAAAGAAAAGACTTGTAATTTTTTTTTCCCTCCACAGAATTCCCCAGCCTCCATCTTTCTGGCAGGAACAGACACTGGGATTTCTGAAGGTGGGAAAATAAGTGGTTACATCCTCAAGTTGTATTTTTTAGCCTTTTATGTAACAAATCCTGGCAATTTTTACCCATCTGTATTATCTGGAGGGTTGTTATTTGCTGTGCCTGCTGTTTTCTGAACAGCATACAGGAGCAAAAAAAAAAAAAAAAAAAATCAGGTCCCTGGCTCACTGTGTCCCGGAAGGCTGGGAATGTGGTTGATAACATTTCCCCAGAGGGGCCACGTTCTGTTGGAGGGACTGACAATTGCACCTGTGACACGGGAGCACGTGATGGGCCTTAGAAAACACCCCTCCTGCCAATTATAATATAATTTCCTTATTACAAAGTTCATGCATGCTCATTGTAAACATATCTTAGAAGATATAAAAGCAGTAAAGAGAATAATCACCCATATTTGTTTCCATCAGTAATAAGCTTAACAGTTTGAAATATCATCTCCCATGCACCCATGCAGAATTACACTGTAAGTAAATATTAATACCCAGATTTAGTTTGCAATCTAATGACATCCCCACAGTATTAAAGACTGGAAGTGCCGGTGTGATGTTCCAATACACTGATCCCGAATATCATTTTAATCCATTCCCTAATGGGGAGATATTTAGGTTATTTCCAACTTTTAACTGCTACAAATGCCACTTGGATGAATATTCTTGCTAACCTTTCTTTCTATTTCATGTTATCACCTGAGGCTATTTCTGAGTCAAAATGTTGAGTCAAAAGGAATAGTTATTTTTAAGGCTCTTGATAATTTTATAGGAAATTGGCACAAATTTACCCTGTGGGGTTTTCTGAGACCAGGGCAGTGCCAGCCTGTCGTTGGGGTTTCCCTTGTCCTAGAGAAAAATGACAAAGAGTTTGGTTCCTGGAGAGTGCCTGGGATGGAGTTGAGAATCGGTAGGACAGTCAGGAATGGTGTTCTTAAGGCGACTGTCATGGACTGAATATTTATGTCACACCCAAGTTTGTATGTTGAAACTCTACCCCACAGTGGGATGGTATCAGGAGGTGGGGCCTTTGCGAGGTATTTAGGATTAGATGAATAGGATTAGAGTCCTTGTAAGAATCAGGAGAACTTGGCTTCTCTCCCTGCTCTCTGTCCTATGCAGACACAGCAGGAGGTCAGCAGTCTGAGCCTCAAGAGGGCTCTCCTCAGAGCCTGGCCATGCTGGCCCCTGATCTTCTAGGCTCAGAACAGTGAGAAGTATATTTCTATTCCTTGGAAGCCACCTGGTCTGCAGGATTCTGTTAGAGCAGCACAAATGTACTGAGACAGTGATAGGCACCTGAGTGGAGTGAGAAGGTGCCATCTATGTTCCTGAGGGAATTCCCAGCAAGGATTTAGCAGATGCCATGTCCCCTTGGCAGGAAGAGGTTTGACTCAGCAAAGACTAGTAAGAAGGACAGTCTGACTGATGGCTTCCAGCTTCCTGGCAGTCATAGCAAGAAGGGAACTTAGGTGCTCCCTCCTCCCTCACTGACAGTGAGTGCTTTCTAACACTCTCAGTGAGCTGGCTAGGATGCAGAAAATATGCCCAGGTGCCTGATCCACACGGTTGACACTGGCTGCTTAACTGAACAAGGATGAGATCTTTATTCAAACACAGAGGTGCTCCATTCCTTAGAGAAACCCAGCAGGCTTCCTAGCCATGACCCTGTCCCTCAGATGGCTCAGAAGCTCAGAGGGGATGTAGACTGTGGTGGGCCCTACTAAGCTGGAAAGAGCTCATGATGAAGCTTTTCCTGGTTAAAGTCCCCCTGAAAACTCAAATTTCCTGTTAACATTATTAATTTTACTAATTATTAACATTACTATATTATTAATAATGAAAACATTAACTCACAAATATTAAGAGATTATCTCCAAGGCATTGTGCTAAAAGTGTGTTGTGCATTATCTCATTTTAATCATCAGAGCAGCTGAAGTCAGTCATGCTATTATCCTCATTTCACGGAGGAGGAGGAGATCAGGGTTTAGTGTGGTGAAATAACTTTCCCAGGATCACAGGGTTGGTCAATGGTGGAGCTGGAATTTGAACCCATTACTGTCTGATGCGCTTGGCCTTCTGGCTGGCCTCGGAGAGAGGGCTCTGTCAACGCCAGACTTTGGTGAAGTGCTGATATGCAGCCCTTTGGAAGAGTTTATTCAGTTAACTAGGCCCTGAGGAAAGAGGGCTGGAAACTCCCTAACACATTCTGGCCTCCACACTGAGATCTGTCCTCATTAAGGCTTTAGGAGCATCAGAAAGGGCACAGTTTGTCAGAAGGGCACATGCAGCTGGCCCTCTGCATACCACTGGGTTCTGGCCACAGAGAGGGAAGCTCCCTGGGTGGGTACCTGCAGACATGCCCCATGATCCGCTTGGCTGAAATAAATGGGCTCCTTGGCTCCCCTGGGCGCTGTGAGAGCAGGGCCACGATGGCCTTGGGGGACACACAGCAGGACAGCCCAGTGACTTCCTGCTCACCCAGTGAAGTTCAGCTGAGATAACACTCTCTCCTCACTTAAGCACCCCCACCCCCACAAATACAAACACTCACTCTTTGATGGCACCCCTGCTAGGTGGCTAAGAATGTAAACATTCATTTGCCAAATGCCCATGAGCACTTCCCTGGTATAGGCAGTCATGCTTTGAGTGACTGGCCATTTGGATCATTTAGATTTAGATAGTCATTCACTACTGACAACCCTATGAAGCTGGTAGACTTTTATCTCCCTTTTACAGAAGGTGACCTGGGCACAGAGATGTTATGTGATTTGCTCAAGGTCACACAGCTGATAGGGAAAATAGTTGGGACTCAAATATAGATTGGCTGGCTCTAGAATCCATGCTCCTAACTGTTTGGTAGAATGGAGAGGAACAGACCTGTGTTCAATTCCTGGCCATACCTCATCCCTGCTACATGCTCAAGGGAAAGGGAAACCCCTTTAACCCCTCCACACCTTGGTTTTCTCATCTGTGAAATGCAGATACTGGTTCCACCTGCTCCACAGGACGACTGTGAGGATTAAATACCACGGTGCCCGTGATGCTCCAGGCAGGGGCATGGTTTCCCCGAAAGGCCTCAGCCTCCCAAAGTTTCTGTTCTGCCCCCACTTCCACCTCAGCATCCCTATTTCAAAGCAGCCCCACTGTTTTCCCTCCTCCAGGATGTGAAACTTCACTTTGATCCAAGCAAAAGAAAGAATTCAAGGTGGTGGCGGGGAAGGGGAAGAGCCCAGAAGTAGCAGGTTCTTGCCCATCTTTCCCTCCCATAATCCTGCATGGCAAGATGTGCTGACTTCCTAGACCCAGTCTGCCCCCGGATTCCATTTCTGAGTGGCATCTCATGATGTAAAAAGCTGCAGAAGAAGCCAGCTCAGGGCCTGTGTTTGGAGTTTTCCTGCAAAGGTAACCATGCTACTCCCTCTACCTGGCCCCTCAAAGCAACCCATCCAGGTGGGCCCTCCAGGAGAAAACTAGGAGAGGTTTGCATTCCTGCATTTCCTGATCTGCCCTGACTTCTGGTCTGCTCCTGGCCAAACGATCACTCAAGGTCTCATTTATTCATTGGGAACCTGAGCCTTTTTAGAACAGAGCTGGGCGGTTGTTGAAGCACTGAGCTTCAGTGGAAGAATTTAATTTTAAGAACGAGTCAATTCAATTGAATCTGGAAAATCATTCTGATGTGCTTCCCAGAGGAGTCTATTTGGAATCAATAAATGTGGCTGCGTCACTGTGTCTTGTCCCCACTCCCGTGGCTGGCCCCCAGCCACGGGGAAATCGTACCAAGGGACCAGGTTTCATTTAGGAGAAATGTGGGTTCTGCCAAATGCACAAAATGAGGCACCTCTCAGCCCTGTGATAAGCCTCTATCTCTCTCTCCTCCCCCAGCTCCCTTCCTGCTGCCCCCCTTTCTGGGTCAGCTTGCCTTCCTTGTCTACCTTCACTCTGTTGCCACCTCCTCTCCTCTTTCATCTCTAACTCTTCCTTTCTCCTTCCTGCAACATTGCTATTAAAATAGTCAAACTCACAGAAGTAGAGAGCAGAATGGTGGTTGCCCAGGACTGCGGGGAGAAGGAAATGGAATGATGTTGGTCAAAGGGCACAAAGTTTTAATGCCACAAGATGAGTCAGTTACAGAGATGTCTCCTATGTGGTGAATGTGCCCTTTTTTAAAGGGCAGGGGGATACGAATAACTATCTACCTGATATGGTTGGGTGAGAATGATGAGATAATGCAAGTAGAGCCCAAATGAATGAAGTCGGGGAGACTGCAGCAGGAACATTGGCTTCGGAATTCGGCCAAGGCTCAGCTCAAACCCTGATTCTGCCAAACGTCAGCTCTCTCTGAACCAAACTGTTCTCCTTGTAAAACAAGGATAATCTTGTCTATCTTGCAGAGTTATTGTGAAGGCTAAAAGGATAGTTTGTGGATGGTGCCTGACCCAAGGTGGGAACTGAGCCAGTGGTGTGATAATAGTAGCAGTTTTCTATTACATAAGGACTGGAGTGAGGAAGACACACTCATTTTTTAAAGGAGCCAGGGAAGCCACAGAAGGTTTTATGAGAGAGTAGGGTGGCATGATCTAGGCTGGTCATGTCCTTCTGCATCACACTGTAGGACCTAGAGTTTTGTCTCTTGGTCCTGCTGAGTCATGATTGTTAATGGGTAAGGAGAGACCCCACAATCTATCCATGCAATTACTCATTTCTACTCCATAGAACCGAGGTGCACAGGTAGGTGCAAATTAACCTTTTTTTTTTTTTTATAAAGCAAAAAACTCATAGCTGGTTTGCATGTATGTAACTCTGGGGGAAAAATATGTTCCCAGCCTGGGGCAAATAACCTTTGAAGCTGAAATCAGCCAAAGGGAGAAATAAAGTTGGAGAAACCCATTTATTGCCTACAAGCAGTTGTCTACTTGTGCTCCCCTGTGTCTCTCATGACCCGGCTGCAAAAGGACCCTAAAAATACCTCTCAGTTCAGGTGCACGCTTGCTCCCAACCCCTTTGTAATCACCTACTGATAAGGAGATGGACTCCTTCTCTCCACCCTCTGGAAACACCTACTGATATGGAGGTGCACTAAGACCAGGTGAGAGATTCTGGAAATATTGCAGTTTTACCCACAATAAGTGAGTGAGCTAGACAGAGTGCCAAAACCTTTCCTAAATAAATAGTTCTTATTAAAACTAACCTGACAGAGGTCAGCTTCTCTAACTCTAAAAGGTAAATAATGATAGCAGCCAGATACCCTGGGAGGAATGGATAGAGCCCCTCTGACCTGAATCATTTCCAGACAGGCCCTTGGCTTCAACCTGATTAAGCTGCCTTCCTCTGCCTCTGTTCATTCCATGCTGCATTGAAACTCTGGCTGCTCTGCTCCATCTGCCAGGAATTATTTGCTTCCCTTTAGATAGTCTTGCCTCCTCCAGGAAGCCTTCCCTCTTGGGGCTATCACCCAGTGAAAACGGAATGACTTATCTGCCTGAGAGGTATGGTTACCCTAAACCTAAAGCATTTTAAAACATGCATGTCAGTTCTCCATCTGCAAAGACAGAATATGAAACAGCTTCTCAAAAAGTTAAACATAGAAATTCCATATGACCCAGGAATTCCACTCCTAGGCATATGTCACAAAGAGCTGAAAACAGGTCCTCAAACACCTGTATACATGTTCACAGTTGCATTAATCACAATACCCCAAAGATGGAAATGGCCCAAATGTCCATCAGAGGATGAATGGATAAATTGTGCTTTATCCACAAGATAGAATGTTATTCAGCCATAAAAGAGGAATGCAGTATAAATACATGCTACAATGTGGATGAACCTCAAAAACATTCTATGAAAAGCTTAAAGAAACCAAACACAAAGAAGGTCATATGCTATTTGGCTCCATTAATGTGATATAGCCAGACTAGGTAAATCATGGAGACAGACGGCAGACTGGTGGTTGCCAGGAGCTGGGGGGCAGGGAGAGGATGGGGGCTAAGCAGTTAATGGGTACCTGGTTTCCTTTTAGGGACAAAATGTTTTGGAGTTATATAGAGGTGGTGGCCGCACAGCATTGTGAATGTACTAAATGCCACTGAATCGATTGTTTGCTTTAAAACACTTAGTGTTACTATGTGAATTTCACCAAAAGCACTTTTTTTAAAGGGCAGGGGGATACGAATAACTATCTACCTGATATGGTTGGGTGAGAATGATGAGATAATGCAAGTAGAGCCCAAATGGACCTTGGCTTACCAACTGTCACTCAGGAAAAGCCATTTCCCGTCCGCTTTCCAGAGTTAATCTTTTCACAGACCATAAGGATCGTATGCTTGGGATCCCTTAACATAGCTAACTTATCCTTCACTTCTAGAGGACCACATTACCTGCTTAGGGAAGTCAGGAAATATACCCATCATCCCACTGCCCAGACTGATTTCTGTCCATACTTCAGCTTTGGGGATCTGATGCTCAATCCATTTCCCACCTCTGTCTTGAGGCTTCCACATCCACGCACCAATGGGCTGTCACACTCTCATCCTTGGTTTTTTGATTTCTAGTTCTGGGAAGATTTGTATGAGTGGTATATTCCCACCACCCACCAGACAGAAGCGGTATTTGTATTATCTTGATCTTCATGGACAAAATAGTAATAATAACAACAATAAAGGGTTACTCTTGTTTGTCGAGCAGTTATGTTGTGAGAACTACACTAAGAGTTTTGTGTTTTTAATCCTCCCAACAACCTCGTGAGGTGAGTTCTGCTATTAACCCCCTTTTACAGATGGGGAATGGGGACTCTGGTGAGAGTAGGCAGCATGCCCAGGGTTGAAACCAAATAAATCAATGGATGAACTGAGTTTAGAGAAGGGCTCCCATTCATTGATTGCCAGGGAGCAGAGGAGTCGGCTTCTGTCTTCTGTCTTCTGGGAGGGGCGTGTAGTGTGAAGAGCTGAATGGCTCTTAGAGAAGGCAGGTGGAGGACACCCAAGGCTGGACCTGCTCTGAGACACAAGGTCAAGATATTCAAGGTAGGCAGCTCCTGAGATGTCTTCCCAAGATGCCCACCTCCAGGAATTCAGGCCCCCATGTAATCACCTCTGTGGGCTGCCCTGGCAACTTGCTTCTAATACATAAAAGGCAAAAGGGATGGGATGTCCCTCCTGAGATTAGATTACAAACACTCTTTAATCTATTCATTAGGAGTGAGAAACATCAAAGAATATGTGAACATATCTTTAATACACACACATACATGCATGTCCCTACACCAGTCCCTAGCTTACAGTAGGTACTCAATATATATTTATGAGTGAAATAATTACACTATGTACAGAAGTTCTATTTCATTTAATATATTACAAACATAATACTATGATACAAAGAAATTAATACATGCTTTGCAGTCAGACGGGCTTGAATTTGAACCCCAGCTGGACCTGTGAAAACTTGAAGAAGTCATTTCACTACTTGGAAGCTCAGTTTCATAGTCTACAAAGTGACTATAATAGCATCTATATACCAGAATTGTTATAATGATTAAATAACCTAATATATGCCTAAGACGTCCGCTACCTAAGATGTAGTGATTTTTTAAGGTGTCACTTATTGTAAGTATCATGCATTCCTGAATGGCGTGGCCTTTCATGAGCTTTCCTGGTATTTTCTGCTGCAATTTTCCCTTGGCTCATGGTTGAGGCTTTAAGGATGCAGACATTTAGGGATGAGCTATCACAGGGGCCTCACAATGCATAAAGGGGATGTGCCTTCTGTTCTAATAAAAGCACAGGATAACTCTGTTTTGTATTTGCTGTATAGGAGTCTGAAAAGCATGGAGCCTGAGGCCAGCCATTCTGCTGACTGTAGGCATAATTAATTTGTTGCCTATTCCAAGTATTAGCACTTATTCCCATAGATACCTGATTACACTGACTAATTAGACAAAAGTTCTTTCCAATGCCTGTTTGAATTATGGCTCTCATGTACTAAACTCCTAAGTTTTTCTTCAATTTGTACATGATCTTTTTTCCTATTTTTATAGGAATTGATAAGCTGTTTAGACACCTTTAATAGAGAGGAATGAACAGAAAGCAGGTTTTGCCACTTTATGAGTTTTAAATGCTTTACCTTTAAAAAAGGCCAGCCTTTTCATCCACCCTAAGTTGAGATTTTCAGGAAAATTTAGATGGACTTATTTCCATGATTAGATGAAGGTGATTAATGGTCCTGCCAGCGATTAAAGTTGGATTTCACTGTAAAAAAAATGAACTTGCTTTCACAAAACTCACTATGTTTATTCTGGGTGCCATATATCACAGGCCAGGGGCAATTTGTTTTCTGTTCCTGCCTCACGCTGCATCTAATGCTCGTGTTTCCTCTGCTCTTTCATGACATTCAAAGTGCGTCTGGGATGCTGAGATCCTCTCAGAAAATAATTATTTTGAGGTACCACATGAATAATAGGACAGTGAAGAAAAGGAATAGAATGTTCTGGGACTTTTTAACACCCAAAGCAGCAGACTGTATAAACTGTTCTATTATATTCATCAAAATAGTCTTTGTTCCAAAGCCTTATCCTCTTGGGGGAGAATCTCGTTTTGGAGCTTATAAGTGAGGCTGTGGAGGAAAAGCACCAGGTAAATTTCAGGTGTCACTGCTGGTCGAGGTGGAATGGCAGGGTGAGAGAGACTGCCACTCACTGAAGTGACCTATGACCCTCCTCCATCCCCTGCTTCCATAGTGCCAAGGGTCCCAAGGTGACACTCAAGCTAGACCATTTAGGCAGGAAAATAATGTCAGCCACATGGGTCCCCTTGAGCATGGCTTTGAGGCACACTTTCTGGGTGAATGATAGCCTGCGTATTCCAGACAATAACTCCTTCCAATCCCCTCCTGCCAATCCTGGCCCACTCCCAGCATAACTCCTACCAAAGCCATACCTTAGGAGACAAGATGTGTAGAAAGAAGTGGAGGACACCTCAACACAAACTAGGGTGGACAGTTGCAGTTGTGAAGGTGGCTGGGCGCTGTCCTCGGTGCTGAAATCTTTGTTCCAAGAAAACTAACTTCCCAATTGGTCATGACCACCGTCCTGGGGTCTCTGGGACAAATCCCAAAAAACACGTTTTGTATTTTAAATATCAAATAGGGAGCAAAGAGATTTGAAAGCTTTTTCATCCAACCCATGCTGAGGCAGTTGTAAATTAGTTCAAGATTTACATCAGGCTTTTTTTTTTTTTAAAAAAGCGTTTATTTTTCTACTATGGATTATTGAGGAATAAAACATATAGAAAGAAAAATTTAGCAAACATCCAGGTATTTTTCACACAGTTTAAGAAATAAGACACTATCAATTCAGTTGAAGTCATTTGTGTGTACTGCCTATGTTTCATCCTGCCTTCTCAACCAAGAGAGTTGCTATTTTGCTTTTTCTGTTATTATTCCTAGAGGCATGTTTGTTTAATAGAGGTAGTCTAACTCAACAAGATCGGGATGAAAGAAAAATGATTTTATGGAATTGTGTGTCCATGTAAACCAGAGTCTCTTGAAAAATTCTAGCAATAATTGAGAGATGGTTTTGAAAGTTTGGTCTGAATTTTCCACTGCATTATAATTAGTGGTGTTCATTTTACACTTCAACATTTTCTACTGAGGGTTTATCTTCTAAGCATGTGGTTGGTTGTAAATTCGGAGGGAATGTGGAATTCAAGGATGGGAGCACAGGAAGGGACTAAGTGAGGATCTGGGAGATCCTTTTTTCTCTTGTCTCTGCCTCTTTCTGTGTGTTTGCTTGATCATTCCTGTTGTGCATACAGACTTTCTCCAAAACAAGGGTATCATAGTGGAAATGAACTCAATTACCATCCATCAGAGCAAGAAATCAACAGATAATTGCTGAAGTAGGGAAACCTAGAAGTCCCAGATTATTTAACCATATGGAGGCAATAGTCCAAAAACGTTCATGTGTAAATAGCTAAAAGTAGTTACCAAGGTGATCTCAGTAAGTATGCATGTGGGTGGGTGAGGAACAGAAATAGGACTGGGGACTGTTGCATTTCACTATTGAAAAGGAAAAATTGTTTATGAAGAGTCTGTAATAACATGGAAAAATATTTATAATTTAAGTGGGAAGGCTGGGAACAGATTGTACACACAGTGCATTCACAAGTACATAAAAACTAGAAAAAAAAAAGAAAAAAAGCTGTGCACAGGAAAAGGCCTAGAAGGAAATATGCCAAGTTATCTATAGTTCCTTGGGTGGTAGGAAACAGGATCATTTTATTTATGTCACAACTTTCTTCATTTCCATATTTTCCCAATTTTCTACGGCAAATGTGTAGCTTTTTTTAATGCCAAATAAACATATATTAAAAGACTTGAATGGAAACCCTTCCATGCAGTTTGCTACTCATTTCTGCATGGCATGACTAGCAAAAAGGACCATTTGGCTGGGAGTCAGCCGTGGGGTTTTGCGCTGGCTCTGCCAGCAAGCTTCATCCCTTGGGCCAGTCTCAGTTTCCCTTTTGCAATGAGAAGGCTAGAACTAAATGATCACGAAGCTCCCTTCTTTCTCTGGCATCTTAGATTAAACTCTAGGGCAATTCACTCTGAGCTGGGAAGAATTCTTTATTCATTGATCATCATATCCCCAGTAATACCCAGCTTTGCCGGTCCCCTTGAAGTTATTTATGCAGCCTTGTCAGATAGAACCTATTTGTCATAGCCTGGGTTTCATGGAAAGAGAACGGTCTTGGAGTCAGGAAGCCTGCCTACCCAATAGTTGTGTGTACTCGGGGCAATTTAGCTTTAGCATGGCACCTATATATAACAGTGCGCAATACAGAGTAATTTGTAAAGAGACAATCTCTGAACTAGCTCCTAGTATTTAAAAGGAGGGTAATAATATTCCTATTTCCTGTGAGGATGAGAGAAATTGAATTGCATGTTCAGGGACATAGCATAGTGTGTGGCACATGAGAGGCGCTTGACAAATGGAAGCTGTCACAGCAGTGGCCAATGTTCATGGTGTTTATGAAGCTTTGCATAGAGCCGCAAGCTTCACATTCATAATTTCATTTAACCTTGCCACACTCTTGCCAGCAGGACAGCACTTCAGTCAGGTCTGGGAGGCAGCATAAAGTTGTGGTTAATCTTGTGGACTCTGGAGACAAACGGTCCGCTACTGTCTAGCTGTGTAATGGGGAAAGTCATATAACTTCTTGAAGCAGTTTTTTCCTCATCTGTAAAATGGGGACTTTAATAGGACACCCACTTCATAGATGGTTGTGAGGATTAAATAAATTATTGGATGCAAACTGCATGGAAGAGTGCCTGTTGCGTATTACTGTTAAGCTGTCATTATCCTTGTTTTATAGGTGAGGTCGCTGAGGCAGAAAGCAGTGGGATAGCTTTCTCATAGAGGCAGGCTACGTATTCAGGAGTGAAGCCATGAACCCAGGCAATTACATGCCAGCACTTACTGTCTTAACTGTCATTCTGTATTTTCTCTCTTCCTGGTCAACTATTTAGCAGGCTTGAATATTGATAAAAACGCCCAGGTGAGCGGCATGCCCACTTGTGATTGTATCTCTAGACTGGAGTGCAAGACAAATCTGATAAATCTGATCTGAACAATGACAACAGCAATACCAGAGACTTGCAAATGCTCAGTTTTGTGGCCAAGCTGAGGATGAGAAGTGGCATTTGGAAAAAGCTTATCAGGCAGAGCTGAGTGAGTCCCTGTTTATCACCCACTGCCTGGATGGCTTGAAGCAGAGGTTGGGGGTGGGGCGGGGTCAGTGGTTTTGCATTGCAAATTGTGGAACAAAGAAGACACATGATTACAAAAGTTCTCTGACATCACAGAGAACCTGTCCAGAGTGATATATTGCAGCTAGAGTTCCCTCATTTCTTTCTGTCTAGGAGTTTCTGTTGGTAGGTTTGTGTTGACCTCTCTCCCCAGGAAGGGAGCCGGGAGTATGACCTCCCCTTGATCTTTACTGGGTTGAAGTGTTCAAATACACCTTCTGGTCAGGCTCAAATACACGAGGGATCTTCTTTGAGCCCAAAATTAATGAGTGTTTATGATGTGCTAGAAGCTGGTGATAGAAATAGGAATAATAATTCCTAATATTTTAAACCCATACAAGAGGCCAGACATGCTGTATCACTAAATCTAAGATGACATCAGTAACTTACACTTTTATTTTTATGCACCACTAGGAAAACACACACTTCATCCAAAAATCTATGATATGCTCTCATTGTAAGCCACATTTCAATATCGGAGAAGATAAACTGTAGGAAATGTGTACCACCAAAGTGATGAAATACACTGTTAACTTACTTGGTCCTCCCATCAAATCCACAAAGAAGATCTGAACATACACCCTCTTCAAGAAGAGGAAACTTGTTCAGAGATGTTAAATAACTCATTCAAAGCTATATAGCTAGAAAGAGAGAGCCAAGGCTTAAACCTAGGCAGCTTGATGTGTTGGATTCTCCCAGAGGAGGACGCCGCCCCAAATCACTCACGAAAGGCATCTCTTGATGCAACAAGCAAGAGGAATTTATTCAGGAACCAGCTAGCTGGGGTCCAAGTGTTAGCCCGACGCAGCGGGTCTCAACAAGGACCCCGAGCGGTCAAAGCCGGAGGTTTTTATAGCATTTTCTAAAAAGACAGTATTGTTCTACAAGCACGTAACAGGGTTTTTTTTTTCTAAGGACGCATAAATCTTTGGTTGGCGCCACATCCCGGGGGTTTCACGAGATAAGAACACCCTCAGCCATACAGTGTTTCAGCAAGATAAGCTTGGTATGTATGACTAACTGACCAAGGTTAGCTGTCTGAAGGCTGCAGCTGCCCACTACCTGGTGTTTATGATTAACTTGTTTTTCACCTCGTTTTTCAAGGCCTTTCTGAGTCACATATTCAGAAAATGGTCTCTGAGCTTCTCAAGATGGCTGTGCTTAGGCTAACAGGCTAACCTGTTGTCTTCACTGAATGCTTAGATCCTACATTTCCCCACTTTTCTTTTTGATCATTCCAATCATGGAATGTTCGTTTCTTCTTGATGTGTGAGTGAGTGATACTGCTGCCTCAGCATTAGTACCTGAATGGCACTCACTCTTTCTCTAACAAAGGATATTAGCCGGTTTAAAACACAGGGACCAAAAGTGAGAAGCAATACAAGAATAAGCAGGGGTCCCGTTAGGGTGGATATCAGGGTTGTAAGCTATGGGGATCGAGTAAACTAAGATTCAAATAGACTTTGGCTAGCCTCCCGTTCTCTCTTCTTTTGATCTAGTCTTTCTCTGAGTTTAGACATCGAGTCTCTTACTATTCTGGAATGGTCTGGATAGAAGCAGCATTCTTCTTTTAGGGCTGCACACAATCCTCCCTCTTTTAAGAACAGTAGATCTAGTCCTCGCCTATTCTGCAGCACTACTTCAGAAAGAGAGGTTAGGGACTCTTCAAGTTTAGTAATGGATTGTTCTATAGTTTTCAAATCTTCATCAATAGCTGCCCTTAGTCTCTCATAGTGTTGGTTTCCTTGAATAATGGCGGCTGTCCCTGTTCCTACTCCAGCTGCAACTCCTACTCCCAGCAACACGGCTAGGGTTAGCGAGACTGGCTCTCTTCTAAACCTCTGGTTGGACTCAAATTCTGTTATGAATGATGAATCATCATGGTACATCAGTCTAGGTACTAGTTGGACTATAATGCAGAAGTCACGGGAGGAGTTGAAGGCAGAAGTGGAGACACATGGGGTTAGTCCAGTATTACAAGCCCACCATCCCTCGGGAGGAGGGATTAAATACCTGTTTTTACTGGGGAAGGCTATGGGTATGGTCTCATTCTTTCTTCTACAGATAGAGACTCTAGCTGCTGCTAGGGAAAAGGAGCGATGACCGCTCTGGCTGCTTCGTGCTGAGAAGGGGGCGCAGTAAAGGGTGCAGCTAGGTCTCTATCACTGGTCAGTTGAGAGGGCCTCAGAAGGCTGGCGCTTCTATTCTGGGTTTCATTTCTATTACTATTTGCAGTTTTGTGGCTTCTAGGCAAGATAAAACAAATTGTGTTATTAGGTTATGTAGCAACATCTGGAGTTGGATTTTTTATTCTGGAAGGAGGCTGCATTATTGAAACAATACTTCTCTCTAAAATCACTCTCATTTTTACTAGAAATAACTAGGTTAAGAAAATAATTAACAGCTGTCTTGATTATTTGCACAGGTGCAGCAAGAAGAGCAATTGATTACACAGGCTCTTTTAAATATGCTTTGCTGGAACTTTTTGTAAGGAATTTCAGATTGAACTTTTAAAGGCCTCTTGAGGCCAGACAGCCAAGCTAGACTTGCCATCAGGCTTTGCCTGCAGTACCTGTAGATTTGGATGAATTCTTCTCTTCTCCAGGTCTCTGCACCTGCCAGGAAGTGACCTTCTTTACTCACCTGGTAAGGCTGCTGGGAACTCTGTAAGCAAGGTACCAGGCCAGTTCTTCCAAGGGGCTTTGTTGGCTTTATAAAGTCAATCTTAGTTCTTTAAAGTTGTTCACATCTGAGTCTATACACATGTCTCTCAGGTATGACATTCTAGTCAAAGCCCTGGTAGTATAACCAGTGTTCTTAAGTAGTCTTCTCACAAGGAAAGCAGATTCTTATTGAACTTGTGCAAATAAACATACTGCCATGGAATACAAAAACAGTCACTGAAAGTTTTTAAACTCTGGAGGGATCAAGTAGAGAGAAGGATGTTTCAATTCTGCTCATAAAGATAGTCATTTACTAAACTGTTGTCAGTTTAAGAGAACAAGGTTAAAACACTTTATCAGCAACATTTGAAACAAAAAGACACAAAATCATTTTCTTTAGTTTATGTAATCTTATGTAACTAATACCTGTTCTGCTGAAATCCAGTTCTTTACCAGTTTAGGGATAATACTATAAATGACAAAAGACTTTCAAATGACAATGGTTAAAGATCTGATGAGAGCTTACTGTAAAACAGTTGACATAAGGAAATTCTGATATTTCTGTAATACAAAACATTCAGTAACAAAGTTTAGCATCATTCTCTTTGACAGTGCTTTCCTGGTAAATAAATAAATAAATAAATAAATAAATAAATAAATAAATAAATAAATAAATAAATATATATATATATCAGATAAATAAGCCAAATTAGTCAAATACTTTCTCTAATGAGAAAAAATTCTTCTGACATGTTCCAGTGGCCCTCTGGAAAATATCAGAGTTAACTAGAGGTAAAAGCACTTTTTTGAACTTAGCATAAGTGTCCAAGACCAGATACAAAAAAAGCAGAGAAAGTGCTTAAGTCTACAGGTCTTCCCTGAAAGCTTCAAGAATGTTTTACTCTTTAATAGTAGATATAAGCTGCTATGCAAATTCTATTAAAAGCTCTAAGATCATTTGCATTAAAAAATAGGGAGAGTCCCCCATGTTTTTTTAAAACATACAGCATATAAATTAAACAAGAAGACCTGGTGGTTGTCAAAAAAAATCTATTACAACTTTTCTCAAAAGTGGTCACACGTTTGTCCATCTAAACTTTTACAGTGAAACCTGTTTTTCTGGGAGAAACATAATCTTGTCCAGATTCTACAGTTTAATTTTTAAGAATAAATTTTGGTTTGTTAACTAAGTGCATTTAATCAGCTGAAAAAAGCTTTGTTACTATTCTGCTTAGCATAAATTAAGAGAACAAATAATCAGTAACAACTTTAATCATTTGTTGGTTAGAGATTTTTCTACTTATAAAAATATATGGAATAAATAATTCAATTTCTTAGGCCATGCAATCATTTTCAATAACAAAATATTTCAAAGGCAAATAAAGGTTATACTGTTGTTAACAAACTTTAGCTTTTAGTCTTTTTAATATTACGATTTCATTTTTTTTTTTTTTAATATTCTGGCAACTCACCGAGACTTTAAGCATGAGAAACTGCTTTGATCTTTCAACATTAAGAGCAGACTAACAGTTAAAGAAAACTGTTTAACTGGAAACGAGATTCTAATTTTGCTGTGTACTTGATATCAAGACTCACTTGCTTTAATTTCACTAGGCACGACTATATCTGTAAGAATATAGTAATTTATTCTTCATTTGCCCCATGGTCCCAAGCACATAAGCCAGTGAGAATTATGCCTGGGCTTGCCTGCGGCTTGACTGGGTTTATCTCACTTTATCTCTAAACATCCTGACCCTCCCCCCAAAGCAACAGGCTGAGCGGATCTTCCACAACAAAAGGCACCACGCTGTTTTCTCTCTTTAAATAAATAGCTGTACTTTAGAACAAAGTTACTTTCTTTTATCACAAAACACATTTTTTAGCATGCAGAAGAGTTTTCATTCTTTATACTTTTTCTTATTAAAACATACATCTTTTAGCATAGAGAAATGTTTTCTTTATTACTTTAAGTAGTTTTAATTAGAACTTAAAACTATTAGAAACTTTAACTTCCAGTGAACACTGAGAAGCAGGACACTGCAAACTGTCAAACTAACATTCTCTAGACCGACAAACTTACGAACACATTCTACAATTTCTGCAACCATGAGCTTCACAGCACAATCTCCCAGCAAACACAGAGCACATCTTCTCAACTTAACAAAACTCTAAGGCTTTAAGTTACTACAAAGATTCTCAGGCTGCAGGTAGGCATACACACTGCAACACACAATTAAAAAGGTGTTCACTTGCCACACTTATCCAGCTCACCCACCTGCAACAACTACGCTAGACTACTCACAAGACCCCCACTGAACACTAGACAAAGTCAAGCTTCTAAGCATTCTATTCTTAAAATATTTAGCAGATAACATGACTCAAATGACTCTAGGTAAACTCAGGCAGCCGACAACTACCAGGACATGCCCGCCTTAGGCAAACTCAAATTAGCATTAATGCTCAACACTTTTTTATCAGGTTTTCTGGAAGTTTTAGAATACTCAATTTTCACAAGCGCTTGTTTTTAAATCAATTTCATTAATACCATCTGGAGGTAGAAAGATATATTCATTTACACACTTAGGGGGTTGTCTGAGTCTGTCCCATTGTCAGTATAACAATTATTAGGCACGTGAAAGACACGAAAAACAGAGACACACACAGATTAGACACACAGCAGCCGCTTTTTGTTTTCTTCAGATTTTTGACTAAAAACCGAAAAGAATCGGTGGGTTGATACTCTTGGTGCCCTAAAATCAACCCTATCTCATCAGATTCACCTTGCCGGAAAAACAGGTGAGAGGCCACCAGGCGTCTCTGGCCCTCCAATCTCCCCGAGGAGTCCCCCAGGGTTGCAGCCTGCGGTGCTCTAAGTACGTCTACCAACCGTGGTCTCGACCCCTTTACGGGATCGGGACGACTGCCAGACAGTGGGTACCCCCTTTCAGAATTCCGACCGGTCTCGCTGAAAAACAGAAGACAGAACACAGACAACTCAAGGCGCCACTAATCTTACCTCTTCCTCTAAGAGCGACTTCAGGAGTGAAGCAGGGTGAGCGCATGATCCCAGACGAGCCCCCAAATGTTGGATTCTCCCAGAGGAGGATGCCGCCCCAAATCACTCATGAAAGGCGTCTCTTGATGCAACAAGCAAGAGGAATTTATTCAGGAACCAGCTAGCTGGGGTCCAAGTGTTAGCCCGACGCAGCGGGTCTCAACAAGGACCCCGAGCAGTCAAAGCCGGAGGTTTTTATAGCATTTTCTAAAGACAGTATTGTTCTACAAGCACATAACAGGGTTTTTTTTTCTAAGGACAGATAAATCTTCGGTTGGCGCCACATCCTGGGGGTTTCACGAGATAAGAACACCCTCAGCCATACAGTGTTTCAGCAAGATAAGCTTGGTATGTATGACTAACTGACCAAGGTTAGCTGTCTGAAAGCTGCAGCTGCCCACTACCTGGTGTTTATGATTAACTTGTTTTTCACCTCGTTTTTCAAGGCCTTTCTGAGTCACATATTCAGAAAATGGCCTCTGAGCTTCTGAAGATGGCTGTGCTTAGGCTAACAGACTAACCTGTTGTCTTCACTGAATGCTTAGATCCTACAGATGCAAGCTCATGCACTTCTAAGTCACCTGCTTTCCAAGCATTTAAGGTGGGAGTCCAGATCGCTGTTTTTCTCTCCTTCCCCCCCCCTATTTCCTCAGCTGAGCTTCAGGCCTCTTTCACACCTTCTAGTCTTCCCTTATCCACAGACTGACTCCCTCGATACTTTCAGAGGCCAGCAGAGCCTGAGAGGTCCAGAATCCCCTTCCTGGTTCTTTTCTGCCCCACAATTCTCTGGTTACACACAACCTAAACTAACAATGGACTAAATAAACAGAAGGGAGTTAATTTTACTGGTGAGAAAAGGGGCAGCTCCAGAATGGATAGGAAGGCAATGCCAAGAGTCTAGATGCCAGGGAATCTTCAAATATCTGCTTGAAGAGACCTGTACCAAGCATTTCTGTTTAATTTTCCTAAATGTGTATCACAAAGCTCAAGAGCTAATGTTCCAGAAAAGTCCGGGTGGCCTAGTACAGTTGATGGCATGGGAGGCTTAGTAGCAGTTTCCCAGTACAACAGGAGGTCCCCAAGAAGAAATTTGGGTGAAGTGTATAGCCTCTGGGGTCAAGCTGCCTTTTCTCCCAGGCTGGCTTTGCCGACCAACTGGGTGATCTTGGGCAAGTTACTTAACCTCTCTGAACTTCCATTCCTTCATCTGTGAAGTGGAGATCACAACAGCCTTCCCTCCGTGGGTTGCTGGGAGGATACATGAGCAGACACATTGTACCCTGCCTGTATTAAGTGCTACCACTCACCTGCCATGTGGCAAACTTCGAAGGTTATGGCTGTTTGTCACTGAATCTTCCTGCCACCTAGAGTTTCATGTCATTTTTCTTTTCAGAAGTACCTTGAGTCTCTCAAACTGGAAATGCTTCACAATTGATTTTCTGGAGCTCCCACTAGGAAAGAAATTTTTTTCTTGCTCCCATTTTCTGTCTGAAGTACCTCATTATGTGACATCAGTATATACAGGGATAATTTCTAAAACCATCCCACATATGCCTTCTTGTACTGATCCACCGTTTCTGTACTGTGTGCCTGTTACGGAAAATACTGAAAAAAGGTCTGGACTGGATCACCAACGGAAAAAACCAAGCGGCACTTGGAGGTCTTGGAGTGTTGAGGCTTTATTTCACACCGGTGGGGTCAGAGGGGAGTAATCTCCCAAAAAGTCTGAGCCCCGAACAAAGGAAAAGGGAGCAATTTATACCTTTCTGCTTCCTTATCTGTAACATTCTCACATGCACAGCAAGCGAGCAGGCAAGGGGGAGGGAGTTTTGGGAGTGAACCTTGGGAATCGGCAGAGGGGGGGGGTGGATGGGGTGGGACCAAGGGAGTGTTGAGGAGGGGGCTGAGGTAGAGGGGAGCCATCTCGTAAATTACTGTCTTTGTAGTGTTGTTTATGTTGAGGAGGGAGGGGTGCAAGACCGAGTGGAGCCACCCGCTAGGTTGCTGTCCTTGTAAATTTTCTCTATCAATACAAGTGTGTTTGAAACTCTTTTAGTGCCATTTAGTTAAACCTTTCTGTGTTTGTTGCTCACATCTTTTTTGTGCTTGCAGGAATGTAAACACATCCTGTGCTTGCAGGAAGAGGATGTATTCCTCTTCTTGATTTTACCTTTTCATTACAAGCTTCTGATGGTTTGTACATATTCCCTTGAATCCATCAAATTTACACATTTGTCTATTAACTCACCGTGATCTCTTCTTTTCCAATAGAATAGATACTTCAAGTTAATACTGCACATTCAGTAGCCTGAGGTTCACTTTTATTTTTGTAAACTCTGCAATGTTTGTTTTATATCAGGGTTATTGCTAGCTACCACAAATGGACTGAATAGCATTCCAGCTTTTCTTGGACTCAGAACTTCGTCCTTTCCAGTAATATTTATTGGCCCTAGAAGTATTTTTGGAGGTTCTTCTTTTTTTTTTTTTAACATAAAGTCTTACATTTTATTTAGTTTCAAGATATTCATGGCGGGTTTTCATAAAATTGGGAAAGAGCTGACATGATAGAGATGGTGAAGAAAAAAGTATTTTTTGTTGGCCACACAGTTTCAAATGAGTCAGTAACATCTGTCAGCTACCAAATAGCTAAGGTAAATTCACACTGAATTATTAGGAGTAGTATAGGAAGATAATGAAATGTGGTAAGTCATTTAAAGTACTCAACAGAGTCTCTGACAAATAGAAAAATGCTCCATAAACGTGAACTATTATTATAGCAGTTCCACTGATTTCTGTATAGTGTAGTCCATATTTGGTGTCACTTTTAAAGAAGGCTACTTGAAACATATTTTGTTAGGAAGGGTAACTTGTATGGTGAAGGATCTGAAAATTTAGTGTATAAGTAATATTTAAAGCAACTATAGATTTTTATTCTGAAAAATAGAAGACCTTTAAGGAACATAAAAAATGACTTTCATATTTCTGAAGATATTATATGGAAGATAAATTATATTTACTGTATCTCTAAAGGGTGGAAGAAGTGGAAATAAAGATTGTTATACATTAAAGGAAAATGTGCTATGAATTTTCTTGCAAATTATCTGTATGCAAGTGTACATATTGAATATTCATATTCAAATTTGCACATGTATTAATCTTGTTGTGCCCGAAGTCGCAAATCCCAAGGAGACCACCAAGGAGCCAACACGGATGCAAAAGCAAGGAGCCTTTATTCGAGCTAGCCAGAGCTCAATCTCACACCCGTGAATGCAGAGGCCAGGTGCCAGAGAGAGAGTGAGTTTTCCAAGAACAAAGGTTTTATGGGTTTCTAGGGTGGTTTGTGGGGTGATGGTCGTGGCCCTGGCTGATTGGCTGGGCCTGGGGGTAGTTGGTGGGGTGATAGGTCATGGCTTTGGTCAATTGGCAGAGTCTAAGGGTGGTGGGTGAGCTCCTTGCTGACTGGAGAGGAGAGAGACCAAGCTCCCATTGGGTGAAATAGGATCTGGGTCCCGATTGGCTGAGGTAGGATCTGGGCCCCAATTAGCTGAAATAGAATCTGGGAGCTTGCCCTTTCAAATCTAGACATATATGATATGAATAGAGATGGGGATGGTATCACTGAGAAGTGTTTGACAAAAGTGGGCAAAAGGGATATTGTAGGGGGTGGATAATCCTGTGTTGAAAGATGGTTTTGTACAACTTACTGCCATCACTGCCACTGACAGTAAGGTGTTGTCTTAGGAGGTGACTGCCACGTCCAACAGAGGATCATAGTGCTTGGAGTAGACAAAAATAAAGCTTTACACTTCTGAAGGCTGAAAAATGCAAAATCAAGGTGCTGGCCAATTTGGTTCCTGTTGAGTCCTCCATTGCTGGTTTACAGGTGACTGCCTTTTCTTTGTGTGCCCACATGGCCTTTCTTCCCTGGGAGTTGTTCCCTAGGAGATGGCTTAGGGAAACCTCAGGAAGAGCGGTACGGTGGGCGGCGCCTTGGGAGTCGCAGTCATCGTCTACCGCACTCAGGTCACCAGCGGAGATGCGCCTGAGCCCTGTGCCTCCCGCCTCCAGCTCCTCACCCAGTGCCCTGGTACAGACAGCCCGCCGCACTGCATGCCGGGACGGCCTCCCTCTTCTTTCCAGAGACTTCAGCTCCCAGCATGCACAAGACTCCAGGGAGAAGTGCACTCTGTGGAGGTTATTCTTTAATAACATTTCATTGTTTTTTTCATGTTTGTAATACTTCTAGAGTCTCTTTTGGCAATTTTAATTTTCCAAGAGAACAATTTACTTCACTGGGGTTAAAAAATATTCAGATATAACCATTTGCAACAACATGGTTGGAGTTAGAGGGTATTGTGCTCAGTGAAATAAACCAGGCAGAGAAAGACAAGTACCAAATGATTTCCCTCATTTGTGGAGGGAGTGAAACAACAAAGCAAAACTGAAGGAACAAAACAGTAACAGACTCACAGACTCCAAGAAGGGACTAGCGGTTACCAAAGGGCAGGGGTTGAGGAGGGTGGGTGAGGAGGGAGAAGGTAATTAAGGGGCATTCAAATTAGCACACATAATTTAGGTAGGTCATGGGGAAGGCAGTACAGCATGGAGAAGACAAGTAATGACTCTATAACATCTTACTATGCAGATGAACAGTGATTATAATGGTGTGTGTCTGTGGGGGGGGGTTTGATAATATGAATGAAAGTTGAAACCACAATGTTGCTCATGTGAAACCTTCATAAGAATTTGTATCAATGATACCTTAATAAAAAAATATTCAGATATATCCCTTTTCTCATTCCTAATTTCATTTTTTTGTTTTTTCTTTTATATTCGATTTTTCAGATGTTATATTTGGATTATTTTGTTGTTTTCTCTTCCCTTTCCAACCATCTTTGGATTTATTTATTAGTTTTGTTTCTCTATTTTGCAATTACTAGATTGTGCATTATTTTCTTCTTCCTTCTGTTTTCCTGTTTGTTTGATATTTTCCCTAACTTCTTCAATTGGAAAGTTGGTTTAAAATTTTTATCTTTCCATCTTAATAATGAAATCATAAGAACTTATTAATTTACCTCTACAGCACTGGTCATATTTTCATTCTTTGCTTTTGAGCTTATTTAATCTTGTAGTGATTATAAGACACAGAGTGTGTGGTATTTCAATTATCAAGTGATAATTGTATTTGATTTGGCTTTTTAATTTTACCAGTGTGATGATTGAAATGATATTCTGTTGTTTTAATGATCATTTTCCTGGTTAATAGTGAGGTTAAGTCTCTTAATATATTTACTGGGTTTTTTTGGTTTGCCTTTTCTGTGAATTGTCTGTTTTGAATAGTTTTCTATTTTTATTATTATTATTAATTTTAAAAATTAAGGTATCATTAATAAACAAACTTATGAAAGTTTCATGTGAGCAACATTGTGGTTTCAACATTCACCCATATTATCAAGTTCCTCCAACCCCACTGTAATCACTGTCTGTCAGTGTAGTAAGATGCTAGAGTCATTAGTTTGAATAGTTCTCTATTTATTGTTTATCTTTTACTATTGATTGTAGGACCTCTTTATTTATTTTATATAAATAGCAATCATTTATTATTTATATATATATTGCAAATGTATCCTTCTAATTTTTGGCTATTGTATTGTTATTTATGTTAAGTTTATTGTAAAGACATTCTAAATTTTAATATAGCTAGATTTATCTATTTTTTTTCCTTTGTAGTGGGGTATGTGTGTATGCATGCATGTGTATATTCTTTAAGAAAAACTTCCCTGGATAGTCCTTTTGGAAATTTAACTAAAATTGTATTGAATTTCTAGAATAATTTGAGTAAAATTGACATGTTATAAATGAGTCTTCCCACCTATACGTAATACAAGTTATTCCAGTAACGGTTATTGATAGATCATACTTTAATGACTGTAACTCTGGGGAAAAATTATTTTCCCAGCCTGGGGCAAAATGCCTTTGAAACCGAAACCAGTCAAAGGGAGAAGTAAAGTGGGAGAACCCAGTTTATTACTTACAAGCAGTTGTCCATGTCTTCTCACTTGTGTCTCGCCACTGGGCTGAAAGGGTCCAGATATGCCCTCCTCCCCCTTGTAATTACTTATTGATATGGAGATGGCTACTTCTCTCCACCACTTGGAAACACCTATTGATATGGAGATGCACTAAGGCCAGGCAAGAGATTATGGAAATATTGCAATTTTACCCACAGTGACTCACCTGCAATGCCTCCTTTGCCCACATCAGGCTTTCTTGTATGTATGGATTTAGTTTTGACTTCTCTGCCTTTCATGTGTCATTTACTACAGCTGTAACTGTTAGAGTTACTGTAGCTTTATAATAAGATTTTCATATTTGGAAGGGTAAGTCTCCCTAACTTGGTCTTTTCTTTTCTTTTTAAAAACTGTATTGGCTATATCGGTCCTTTGCTTTCCTTGATACATTTCAGAGTTAGCCTATCAAGTTTCACTAAAAAAACCTTCTTGAGTTATAATTGGAATTTTATTGCATACGTAGAATAATTTGGAGATAAAAGACTTTTTATAAAATATTGATTCTTTTCATCTATTTATGGGCATTCAAATTGTGCCCAATTTTATTCTAACTAAGTCATGCTGCAGGGAACACCCATGTGCTTGTCTCCTGTGGCCATGTGTGATATCCTAGGGCACAGCTCCTAATATACACATGTCAATGGAAAAGTATAAAAAAAATAATATCGAGCAACAAAAATGAAACACAGAAGGAAATGGATAGTGAGATACCATTTAGGCCTAACTTAATGTCTTTCAGTAAAGCTTCATAATTTTATCTGTAGAGTTTGCATATCTTTTAGAGAATTTTCTGTAATGGTTAGATTTGTCTACATGTAGCAGACACTAAAAATAACAGTGACTTCTGGGAAGGCAGTACAGCATGGAGAAGACAAGTAATGACTCTATAGCATCTTGCAACGCTAATGGATAGTAACTGCAATGGGTGGGTGGGGGAACTTGATATGGGTGAATGTTGAAACCAAAATGTTGTTCGTGTGAAACCTGCATAAGATTGTACATCAATGATACTTTAACTAAAAAAAATCTTGGAAAATAGACATGCAGAAAGTAAAAATAAAAATCTTCTATAAACCCTTACTAGAAAAAAAAATAACAGTGACTTAAGTTGGAAACTTATTTTACACTCACAGTTGGAATGAAGCAAATTATTTACTTGTCTCCTTAATTTTGAAGAAAAGGGAGAAAAAATGAAAATTGACAGAAGTTTCTTTTGCAAGAACAATAGATAATTTAATCAAAGACTTTCTGAATAAGAGGAACATCAACATGACAGAACTAAAAATGATCCTATTAACTGAACTGGAATATTAATCTCTTTATCATAAAACTAAGGGAGAAAAAGGTAAACCAGAAAGGCTTTCTCTGAATCAAACTAGTTACTCTCTATAAAAAGAGTCAAGTTCTTGAAACATTTTTAATTTTAATTTTGTTTAATTTTTATTTAATGGGCAGAGAATTAATTTTGAAAACTTATTTCCATGAATATGATTTGTGTCTCATGTTTCTGCAGGTCTGGAGAGCAAAGACATTGGCCATCTTTGCTCTGGACTCTTCTTTCCAGGGATGTCTGTACAGCAAATAGCCTTGGAAAATGGAGATTGACAGCCCTGGAGCAAAAAGCAGGGCTGTTTGCAATCCAGTATCATGAAGATAATGATTTAGTTTGGGGCAAAGAGTTTTGCCCCTTTTAAGAGATGTGTGTTCCCTAATCTCAAGGTTTCTGTGCTGATGAAAAGACACTTCATATGTGACATCCACTTGGATCCTCCATAGCCCCCCATGAGACCAAGGTAAGAGGGGAATCGGTGCAAACAGGATCCTCAAACCAGTTGACTGTGCCTTTATCTCTGAATCTGGAGTCTTGTGTTTTTCTGCCAGCACCCCTGAAGCTGCCAAGCTGATTTATTAGCTTCTGAGTAAGGTAAAATCTCAAACTCACCACAGTTCCTGACTCTTAAAGAAAGAGATGTAAGCTTCCTAGCATTAAATTTTCTTTAGAATAATCCAAGCACAGAGGAAAGAATCTGTTACTGTAGGTATATCAACAGAATCCTCAAAACCCAGAAAATAAAGAGAACAAAGTCTGAAAAAAAAAACAGAACAGAAAATCCACAGACTGCGGGACAACTGCAAAAGTGTAACATGTGTAATGGGATTACCACAAAGAGAAGAGAGAGAGAAAGGAGTGGAAGAAAGATTTGAAACAATAATGACTGAGAATTGCCCCAAATTAATGTCAGACAGCAAACCACAGATCCAGGGAGCTCAGCGAACATGTTTTAAAAGCTTAGAAATTTATAGACTATTTAGTTTGGCTGATTTCTGATAGAAAAACTGTGATAAAATATTCACATCTTTTTTCTTAGAGTTTCAGTTTGCAACAAATTGATTTTTTGAGCATATTAGGTAATTGAAATTGTGATTTTCTCATTAATTCCTGTTAATATTAAACTGTTTTCTGACTTTATCTATTTAAAATAAATATATGACTCCTAAAATTACTCACAGTATTTCAAATATTTAAGTCAGCTATCATAGTCTACCTTGTCTCCTTGAGTTTTTGTCTATTTGAGTCAAAATTTCTCCAATTCTTTTAGATGTTCCTTATACGCAATGGTTTTGAATCTAGTCACCAATTAATACTTTGCTCAGAGAAAGTTCTACTATAAAATGTAGCACCCAAAATTTCTATATAGTAGCAACGTTCAATTGTAAGCTGAAAAAAAACCTATACAAATTATAATAGTTCCATAAAAAAAGAAATAATTTAGGTACACTCTAACTAAAAGCATGTACAGGATCTGTATGCTAAAAACTAAAAAACATTCAAGAATGAAATATAAATGAAAGACCTAAATCAGTGAAGCAAGAGTGTGTTCATAGTTTGGAAGAAAATATAGTTAAAACATCAATCCCCAAACTGATATATAGATTAAAATAAATCTAAATAAAATCTAATAAGAATATTTTGCAGCTATAGACAAGCTGATATTAAAGTTACATGGAAAGACAAAGGAACTATAATAGCTACAAAAATTCTGAGAAAAAGAAGAATGGAGTTAGAGGCAGCATAATAGAAATAGTATGAATATATCATGTGGGAATAGCACAGACAACATGAATTCTAGGCCCTATACTTTTATGCCTCAGCTTTGAAGTTACAAACTCTCTGAATATCAGCAGCAGTTATCAGTTAATAGAAACTACTTCTTTTTTCCCATTTATTTATTTTTATTTAGGTATCATTAACATACAATTACATGAGCAACATTATGGTTACTAGACTCCCCCCATTATCAAGTCCCCACCACATACCACATTACAGTCACTGTCCATCAGCGTAGTAAGATGCTATAGAATCACTACTTGTCTTCTCTGTGTTATACTGCCTTCCCCGTGCCCCCCCCGCCCCTCATTATACGTGCTAATCGTAATGCCCCCTTTCCCTCCTTGTCCCTCCCTTCCCACCCACCCTCACCAGTCCATTTCCCTTTGGTAACTGTTAGTCCATTCTTGGGTTCTGTGAGTCTGCTGCTGTTTTGTTCCTTCAGTTTTTTTCTTTGTTCTTATACTCCACGTATGAGTGAAATCATTTGATACATGTCTTTCTCTGCTTGGATTATTTCACTGAGCATAATACCCTGTAGCTCAATCCATGTTGCTGCAAATGGTAGGATTTGTTTTCTTCTTATGGCTGAATCATATTCCATTGTGCATATGTCCGACATCCTCTTTATCCATTCATCTACTGATGGACACCTAGGTTGCTTCCATTTCTTGGCTGTTGTAAATAGTGCTGCAATAAACATAGGGGTGCATATGTCTTTTTCATACTGGGTTGCTGCATTCTTATATTCCTAGGAGTGGAATTCCTGGGTTAAATGGCATTTCTATTTTTAGTTTTTTGAGGAACCTCCATATTGCTTTCCACAATGGTTGCACCAATTTCCATTCCCACCAGCAGTGTAGGAGGGTTCCCCTTTCTCCACAACCTTGCCAACATTTCTTCTTGTTTGTTTTTTGCATGTTGGCCATCCTTACTGGTGTGCGGTGGTATCTCATTGTGGTTTCAATTTCCATTTCTCTGATGATTAGCGATGTGGAGCATCTTTTCATGTGTCTGTTGGCCACCTGAATTTCTTCTTTGGAGAAGTGTCTGTTCAGATCCTCTGCCCATTTTTTAATTGGATTATTTGCTTTTTGTTTGTTGAGGTGCATGAGCTCTTTATATATTTTGGATATCAACCCTTTATTGGATATGTCATTTATGAATATATTCTCCCATACTGTAGGTTGTCTTTTTGTTCTATTGATGGTTTCTTTTGCTGTACAGAAGCTTTTCAGCTTCATATAGTCCCACTTGTTCATTTTTGCTTTTGTTTCCCTTGCCTGGGGAGATATGTTCATGAAGAAGTTGCTCCTGTTTATGTCCAAGAGATTTTTGCCTATTTTTTTTCTAAGAGTTTTATGGTTTCATGACTTACATTCAGGTCTTTGATCCATTTTGAATTTACTTTTGTGTATGGGGTTAGACAGTGATCCAGTTTTATTCTTTTACATCTAGCTGTCCAGTTTTGCCAATACCAGCTGTTGAAGAGGCTGTCATTTCCCCATTGTATGTCCATGGCTCCTTTATCATATATTAATTGACCATATATGTTTGGGTTAATATCTGGACTCTCTATTCTGTTCCACTTGTCTGTGGGTCTGTTCTTGTGCCAGTACCAAATTGTCTTGATTACTGTGGCTTGTAGTAGAGCTTGAAGTTGGGAAGCGAGATCCCCCCAGCTTTATTTTTCCTTCTCAGGATTGCTTTGGCTATTCGGGGTCTTTTGTGGTTCCATGTGAATTTTAGAACTATTTGTTCCAGTTTGTTGAAGAATGTTGTTGGTATTTTGATAGGGATTGCATTGAATCTGTAGATTGCTTTAGGCTGGATGGCCATTTTGACAATATTACTTCTTCCTAGCCAAGAGCATGGGATGAGTTTACATTTGTTAGTGTCCTCTTTAATTTCTCTTAAGAGTGTCTTGTAGTTTTCAAGGTATGGGTCTTTCACTTCCTTGGTTAGGTTTACTCCTAGGTATTTTATTCTTTTTGATGAAGTTGTGAATGGAATTGTTTTCCTGAGTTCTCTTTCTGCTAGTTTGTGGTTAGTGTATAGGAAAGCAACAGATTTCTCTGTATTAATTTTGTATTCTGCAACATTGCTGAATTCAGATATTAGTTCTAGTAGTATTGGAGTGGGGTTTTGAGGGATATTTATGTACAATATCAAGGCATCTGCTAATAGTGACAGGCTGACTTCTTTACCAATTTGGATGCCTTTTATTTCTTTATGTTATCTGATTGCCATGGCTAGGACTTCCAGTACTATGTTGAATAACAGTGGGGAGAGTGGGCATCCCTGTCTTGTTCCAGATCTTAGGTGAAAAGCTTTCAGCTTCTTGTTCTTAAGAATGATGTTGGCTGTGTGTTTGTCATATACGGCCTTTATTATGTTGAGGTACTTGCCCTCTATACCCATTTTGTTGAGAGTTTTTATCATGAATGGATGTTGAATTTTGTCGAATGCTTTTTCAGCATCTATGGAGATGATCATGTGGTTTTTGTCCTCCTTTTTGCTGATGTGGTAGATGATGTTGATGGATTTTTGAATGTTGTACCATCCTTGCATCCCTGGGATGAATCCCACTTGATCATGGTGTAAGATCCTTTTGATGTATTTTTGAATTCAGTTTGCTAATATTTTATTGAGTATTTTTGCAACTATGTTCATCAGGGATATTGGTCTGTAGTTTTCTGTTTTGGTGGGATCTTTGCCTGGTTTTGTTATTAGAGTGATGCTGGCTTCATAGAATGAGTTTGGAAGTAGTCCCTCCTCTTCTAATTTTTGGAAAACTTTAAGGAGAATGGATATTATGTCTTCTCTATATGTCTGAGGGTTTTGTTCTTGGGTAGTTTTTTGATTACAACTTCAATTTCATTGCTGGTAATTGGTCTGTTTAGATTTTCTGTTTCTTCCTTGGTCAGTCTTGGAAGGTTGTATTTTTCTAGGAAGTTGTCCATTTCTCCTAGGTTTTCCAGCTTGTTAGCATATAGATTTTCACAGTATTCTCTAATAATTCTTTGTATTTCTATGGGATCCATTGTGATTTTTCCTTTCTCCTGTCTGATTCTGTTTATGTGTGTAGATTCTCTTTTTTTCTTAATAAGTCTGGCTAGGGGTTTATCTATTTTATTTATTTTCTCAAAGAGCCAGTTCTTATTTTTGTTGATTTTTTCTATTGTTTTATTGTTCTCAATTTTATTTATTTCTTCTCTGATCTTTATTATGTCCCTCCTTCTGCTGACTTTGGGCCTCATTTGTTCTTCTTTTTCCAGTTTCAATAATTGCAACTTTAGACTATTCATTTGGGATTGTTCTTCCTTCTTTAAATAGGCGTGGATTGCTATATACTTTCCTCTTAGAACTGCCTTTGCTGCATCCCACAGAAGTTGGGGCTTTGTGCTGTTGTCATTTGTCCCCATATATTGCTTGATCTCTGTTTTAATTCGGTCATTAATCCATTGATTATTTAGGAGCATGTAGTTAAGCCTCCATGTGTTTGTGAGCCTTTTTGCTTTCTTTGTACAATTTATTTCTAGTTTTATACCTTTGTGATCTGAGAAGTTGGTTGGTAGAATTTCAATCTTTTGAATTAACTGAGGTTCTTTTTGTTGCCTAGTATGTGGTCTATTCTGGAAAATGTTCCATGTGCACTTGAGAAGAATGTGTATCTTGTTGCTTTTGGATGTAGAATTCTGTAGATGCCTGTTAGGTCCATTTGTTCTAGTGTGCTGTTTAGTGCCTCTGTGTCCTTACTTATTTTCTGTCTGGTGGATCTGTCCTTTGGAGTGAGTGGTATGTTGAAGTCTCCTAAAATGAATGCATTGCGTTCTATTTCCTCCTTTAATTCTGTTAATATTTGTTTCACATATGTCAGTGCTCCTGTTTTGGGTGCATATATATTTATAATGGTTATATCCTCTTGTTGGACTGACCCCTTCATCAGTATGTAATGTCCTTCTTTAAAAACTACGTTTTAGGAGGCTGCTTGTAAAAGTTACACTAAAGAAAAAGAATTGCATATTTAGGTCATTTGAAATTAAAGCAAGTAACAAGATGTAAGCTTGTAAGATGATTTGGTTTGTAAGGCTTTTGAACCATGAATCCATTTCAGGAATAAAAATCCAAGATTCTATTAATATGGATACTTTTTCCTACATTCAACAAACATTATTCACATTATGTAGGTTTTGGTCCACAAGTAACAGCTGACATTACCTTTTGTACCCAGAACAGATACTGCGTATGTTTACTAAAAATATGTTTTGTGCAAAAACTTATGCACTGTAAAACAGATGCTGCGAACTGGAGCAAAGGGAACTTGCTAGGAATGTAAAAGGAAGAGTGATTAGTGTCAGAATTCTTTCAGGAAAAAAATGATGGGTAAAATCTTTTGCAGGATTTATTCTGCTTGAGTTACCTTTTTAGGAAATAATTTTGATAACCATCTGGTTTACATTAGCACACAAGTCTTAAGATGTTGAATGTTTTTATAACATAAATTTTATTCTGTTTCTTGAGGAGCAGATTTGTGAACTTGTAAACTTCCTTTTGGTTGGCAGTGAGATGACTTGAGTAAGGGACAACATTTGGTGTTTTTTAAGGAAAATTGAGAAATTACTTCCCAGAAATTTTTATAAATTGAAATATAATTGACATATAACATTATATTTGTTTGGGTATACAACATAATGCTTTGATATATGTATATATAGCAAAATGATCACCCAAATAAATTTAGCTAACATCTATCACCATGTGTAGTTACACGTTTTTTTCCTTGTAATGAGTATTTTTAAGATCTACTCTCTTAGCAACTTGCAAGTGTACAACACAAGTGTTGTTAACTATAGTCACCATGCTGTTCGTTGCCTCTCCAGGACTTATTTTTCTTGTAACTGGAGGTTTGTACTTTTAGACCGCCTTCACCTACCCACCAAACCTCATCTCTGGCAACCACTAATTGGTAATCTGTATTTATGAGTTTGTTTTTCTAGATTCCACATGTAAGTGAGGTCATATGCCTGGAGCCATGCTGCTCAAGCTGTGTAGCAAAGCTCAGGCTGGAGGAAGACCCCCACAAATCAGAGGCCTTTGCAGCTGGCTCTCTCTACTACCCACCTTGATTTTGTTATTTTCCATTATACTATTAGCTTTGTTTTTGCTTGCATTGTTGCCAAGACTAAGCTAACTTTTGCTAAGCAGCACAGAAAAGATGGGAACATAAACTTCCCAAAAGCTTTTCAGGACAGTGCTCCTGAAGAATGGAACACACAGGGGCCAAATGGCGATCTTGGCATAAAGTACCGAAACCTACTGTTAGTTAGTCAAACTTTGACCACCCCATTTCCACTGAGAATGCCCCCCTTGTTTACAATGCTAGTGAAACTAGTGATAGAATGTTTTCTAGAAATAAAGTTATGAGAGCATGTTGAATGGAATAACCCTGTTGACAATTAATCATCTCATGTTTTCTTCCCTCTACTACTTCTATAGTTTGTTTTTCTTCTTTCCTAATTACAGCCCTTTACTAGAATTTGTGCCTCATATGTAAAATTACCAAGTACCATAATTTTCCAGGAAGTAAAGATACCTCAAAACAAGTGCTGGGCATAGAAGCCACGGAGCATAAATCTGCAAAGAAGTAAAAAACTAATATTTTCAAAGAACATTACTTCTCTCTCACTTGCCAGCTTTACATTTCCCTGTATGGCCCTGGAAGATGGCTGGTTAGCCAGAGACGGGTAAGATTCCTCAAGGGAGGAACAACCTAAGACAGGCACAGTCGCAGGGGGGCCGTCAGGTGAGAAAAAGGGGGCCAACAGAGGTGAGGCTTAGAATCTCACTCCCCCAGTTTTGAGAGAAATCTTCTACACCTGTGGATGTTTTGTTGCCCTTGTTCAGCTTGGATTAAGACCCGGTCTGTAGGCACAAACCTGATCATCTACACCTGCCTTCTTACAGTTCTAAATCATGCTTTCTATCTATATCTTGCATTTACCTACAACATTAACATGTTATTAGATTCACATATAAAGTATAAAATCAAATGAATAATCATACATTATATTTGACGTGATTGTTTATAGTTTAAGGTTTGTAGTTAAAACAGAAACAGTTTCTATGATATGAATGCCCTTGCATTGTTCACCATGTAAGAACTTGTTTAGTCCCTGCAGTAGTGGAGTCATGGAGACCTGTGCAGCATATGTCAGGGAGATTTTGGTATCCACACAGAAGAAAGAGAAATGTAGATAAAAAGGGGAAATTTAGTTTGCTGCCTACTGTGCCCTATAAAGGGGTATAAGGTGAAGATATGAGGTTATGATTTTAGATTGCTTATAAATTTATTAAAGCTTCTAAGAATATTTTTGTGGGAAAGAATCCTAGCTAACTGTGGCACTAGGTGACCTGTATTACACCCTGAGCTGATAGACTCCATAGTCACTGCTACATACTGCACGCTCCTACAGTCACATGCACTACTTAGAAACTGCATTGCATAGAAACGTAAAACACAATAGAGTACATGTTGATAGGAAAAGTTTCCGTCAAGGAACAGAAAAACAATCACCTGTCTAATGCTTGACCAACCATGAATAGATTAGAAAGGAAAAGAAAGAAAAAAAGCTTGCCTATACTTATTAACCAACTGCCTATACTAATTAATCATCAGAATAATAAAAAATAATCATATCCTTGTGCAAAATGGTATAAATAAAGCTGTCATAGACTCTTTGTCGAGAGACTACCTCCATCTGACTCTGTGTCCTGTCTCTCCACGCGCCGACTCTATCTCATCCTTTTGGGCTTCACACCCCCCACCCCGCCCGCTGGAGCTGGACTCCCGCAGTCATATATTTGTCTTTCTCTGTCTGACTTACTTCACTTAGCATAATACCCTCAAGGTTGCCTTGGCAGGATTTTCTTTTTTTGTTGCTGAATAATATTCCATTGTGTGTGTGTGTACAGTAATTTGTTACAATATATATTCTTTATCTATTTAGCTGTTGATTGGATGTTTAGTTTGTTTCTGTGTCTTGGTTGTAATATACATGGGGGTGCAGAATTTTTTTAAGATGTTGATTTCATTTCCTTTGGATAAGCACCTAGAAGTATAATTGCTGGATTGTCTGACAGATCTATTTTTAATTTTTTGAGGAACTTCTATACTGTTTTCCACAGTGGCTGTACCAATTTACATTCCCACCAACAGTGCACAAGTGTTCCCTTTTCCCCACATCCTTGCCAACACTTATTTCTTATCTTTTTGATAATAGTAAAAATTTTAATACAAATAATTCTCCAATGAAGAAATTTTTTGAGTTGATCTATGTTTTATGGATTCATTTTAATATATATAAATTTCTGAGATATACCAAATAATCATTAACTGGATGTTAACCTAAAGAAACACCCAACTTCATAATAGATAATCTGGGACCAGAGTTTCTTACATCATCTTTTCAAAGTCACACAGTTTGTAGTAGAACTGGTGCAAAAATTCAGAAGTCTGGCTGTCTAATGTACCTTTTCTCCCCAGCCTATTACATTGACTTTGTGTGCAGACACACACACACACACACACACACACACACAATTCACATTAGTCTGATTGTCACACAGTCCCACACTGTCAAACACATATAATGTCTTATTTAGAATGTTGACTTTGTAATTATAATTTGCATATGACCAAACTAATTCCTACATTTTTTGGTAAAAAACACTGTATAGGAGAGCATAAATACATTTATAGCTATGCAGTAGTTATAAGATTCAACAAGTTTTATTTACCCTTGTCCAATGAATCCTATAAGAGGTAGGTACTTTAGCTGGAAAGCCTCAACTTCAGACATGCCTCATTGTGGTTGACAGAATTATGGTCCCTAATGAGACTCTGAAGTCCCTAGCCCCTGAGACTATGTCTACATTACCTTATACGGTAAAAAGGAACTTTGCAGATTTAATTAAGGTTACTAATCGTTGACATTAAAATAGGGAGATTCTTGGATTTTCTAGGTAAATCCAGGGTATTCACATGAGCCCATAAACCAGAAGATGGCAGAAGAGGACATTAGAAAGATGCAACAGAAGTCAGATTGATCTGAAACACTAGAAGGATTTGGATTGCTGTTGCTGGCTTTGAAGGAGAGGGGGCAGGAGCCAAGGACAGTGTGTACCCTCCAGAAGCTGAAAATGACCCCTGGTAGCAGCCAGAAGGGAAATGGGGACAAGTGTGTCAGCAACCTGAATGAGATTGGGTATGGATTCTCCTTCTGGGTCTCCAGAAAAGAGTCCAAGCTGGCCAGCATCTTGATTTATTCTGCTTGAGACACCGGGGGTGTCGTGACTAAGATGCCTCCTGAGAATGAACTGGGCTTAAGCTGGGATTTCCTTTGATAGTGTGTCAATATCAGAAGATGGAGACAATTTTCAACATACAACTTTGTGTATCTACTGAATTTTTTTGTCAGGTCAGCCCCTTTGACTCATACTTAAGCCTTAGTTTTCAGTAAAGGGGAGTTAAAAAAACTTAAGCCTTAGTTTTCAGTAAAGAGGGAGTTAAAAAACTATTTCACAAAAATTACACAAGACCCTAAAGATATCAGAGGCTACTTTTTTTTTTTTTATAACATATGTATCTTGAGTTAAGGTAATTTCCTCACTGTGAGGTTTATAATGAAGCATGTTGGCATGCACAAAGTTTGGAGTGGCTTGGGCAATGAAAAAGTGGAGGAACGAGTTTCTAGGCTTCCTTTTGAACCTGTGGCAATCTTAGTAGCTGTGGAGTTACAGTATCTTTATGTTACTGACTTTTAACTTAGATTGTGTAATTTTCTCAGCTAAACTACTTGCCTAAAATTACTGAACAAGATGGCATCAAAATCTGTATCTCCAGATTTAAAAATATGACCTGAATGTAGGTTAGGGTCTGTGCCTTAGTTCCCATTAAAAGGTGTTAAAATTCAGCATTACTTAAAAATTTTGAATCTTGAAGCCCTTACATATTTTGGTCTAATATGGCTTCTTTTTATTCAAATCTTATATTCCCAAGGGTAATATAACTTAACTTAATGCTATTTTTATGTGGAACTTGAGGCTATAGAAATCTCTTTTACCAGAAGTAAGAGGCATTAAATAGATATTGAAAAGCCCTACAGAGTCCTGAGAAAAAGATCTCCAAGTTACATTGTGAAAATCTGGAAATCTGGAAATGACTCATGCAATATTTTTGGCTAGATTGTGAGTATATATACATAAACTTTCCTAATCCTTATTTTACTGTCGCAGGTTGCTTTTGCCAAACATTGCAAAATAAAAATTGTTTATATTGGAGATACAACTGTATATGGACTAAAGACCTTTCTAAAAATGTTGTTCCAAGTAGGAGATTTGGGATTACAGGATTGATTCCAGGGAGGAGGGCAACAGGGCAGAAATGGCATTAAGGAAAGTAGAGAAACAAAGAAAGCAGAGAGTATCTGGGAAGCAGGGATGGATTGCCAAGTTTGTGTTGGAAGATATGAAAGCTAATACAGGTTGGTTAGATTGTTAGGTTTCAGTGTAGGAAGCAGAAACTTCCCTAGATAGTCGAAGCAGTAAAGAATTTAACACAGGAAATTTAGGTGCTTGAAATTTATTTAGAAGGGAAGAGGACCAGATTCTAGACATTCTCTAGGAATGTCTTCAGAACGCAAGAGAACTGACCTGCAGAAGAGTTTCCACCCTTGAGGCCACCTAAGAGCCACGGTAAAGGCAAGACTGCCATCAGCACCTCTACTGCCACTGTTCTTTTGCCTCCAGACAACCAGGAAACCAAAGAATAGACACTTGTAACCTCTCATAGTTTCTGCCTTTAGGGATCCAGCTCAAACTGTTGCTGCCTCCACTAAATTGCCTTTCACATATTCAGGCTTCTTGATATATAGTCATTGCCAAGGTGAGGTTTGCTAGCAGACTGTGAAGAATTGACTGAAGATGACCTCTGATTGATTTCTACACATCAATCCTTGCCTATGGGTATAGCTTGCACGCAGAGCTTTAGTTCTAAGGGAGTTGGAGTAACATTTTTAGCTAATTTCTCCAATGACAAGAGAAGTGGATAGACTTTGTGAGTCAGTTTATAACTTCTACATATTTCCCAACTTCATGGAAGGTTGAGACCACAAAACTAAGGAATTTAACTTCATCTTAGAAAGAAAAATAGCTCACCTATATTGAGTACTTCAGGACCAGTTCAAACCATTTTTATATATAGCATCTTTTTCAATTTTCTCAATAATCTTATGATAAATTATTCCTGATTTACACACGAGGAAACCAAGGCACAGACAGGTTAAATTATTTGACAAAGGTCACAGAGCCAGTGGTTTGAACTTATGAACCATGTTCTTAAATACCTTACTGTTTCTTGGGAGCAGAATTAAGGTAGGAGACCTGGAGGTGGTAATGCCTCAAATAAGTATTGAGGATGAATAGTGAGAAAGATAGGAAAGGGCATTTTTGAGAAAGCTATGGGGATATGATGAAGCAGGACTCATTCAGTAAATTGCTGGTGATTTTGTTCGGCTGCTAGGTGGGGCATAAGATGGAGCGGCAAAAGATGGCATTACAGAGGCAACTGTGGAATAGAGCCTAATGGGACTTTGATTATCTGCTGAGAAATCTGAATTTTAAACTTACTGGATTTTCATCAGTAATATAATGGATTACTGTCCATCATGGACATATAATTAATGGATTAATATGATGACAGCATGAAATATGAGCTAGATGGGGGTAAGACAGTAGTTATTTAGGAATTAATATAGTCCAGATGAGAAATGACGAGGGTGCAAGAGTAAGAGGACACAAGGAAAACGTCAGTGGTAGGCTCACAGCTGTATAACCACCAATGGGCGACAGAGGAAGGAGTGTGGGGTGTTCCCAGATTTCTGCTTCTAGGATCACTCAGTCATGGAGCGGAGGGAAGCAGGTTCCATTTTGAACATACTAGAAAATGGCAGTACCTGTGGAATATGATTGGAAATGGTTGGTAGACTCCAGTCTCCAGCTACCGAAAGTGAAAAGTTGAACCAAAAACATTCTGACTGTAAAGCCTCTGTTCTGGCCAGTCCCTGGGAGAAAAAAATATCTCCAAGCACTTTCTGGCTTAAGGGTAGGCTACTAGGTCAACACTGTAGGAGTCCCTCAGATACCTTTCTTCATTGTGGGTGAAGACAGATACACATCACTCCTTTGGAGAGCTATGAAGACTAAACAGGGTCATTACTTTTTAGCTTAGAGGGACTTGTACTTTGCATTCTTGAAGAAATTTTCCCTATATTAGGTTTTGCTTGAATGAGAACTACCCTTGAGGAATGGAGTTGGGGCAGGTACCCTAAGTCTATCACTCACAGGGTTTTCTAAAAGAAGAGAGTTTATCTCCCCCTCCTTTGCCATAAAATAAGATGAGGGTGGTAAGTATTTAGTGTTTTGTTGAGCACTGTAAGTACTAGGAAGAATTTGCATTTAGCTGCTGGTAACAGAGTACTGACTATAGTGATGCAAGCACATAAAGATTTCTTCTTTCGTATAAGAGTCCACAAATTGATATTCTAGTGCTGATGAAGCATTCTAGAAGCTTCATTTAAGTCTTCAAGGACCCTGCCTTCTTTGACATCCTTTTCTCCCCCTGACATTAGCATGTGGCTTTCTTCTTTAAGACAGATCAATGGTCCAGATGGCTGTTGGAAATCTAGCCATCAAATCTACATCTCCAGGAGCAGGAAGGGAAAAGCATGGGGGAGTCAAAAAGGGCCTATCCAACAACCTCTGTTCACATATCATTGGCCAGATTTGGTCACACAAGCAAGCCAGCTGCAAAGAAGGCTGAGAAATGAAGTCTTTTAGTCAGGCTCCTTACTATTCTTAATCAAGTCAGAAAAAACTGAGAATGGATATTGGGCAGATAACGAGCAGCCTAGCAGCCTCTGCCACAGAATCATACCCAAGATCAGTAGTTCTTGCAGTTGGTCTCTGATGAATCAGAGACTGGAGAAGACAGAGATAACAAGAAATAAGAATTTTGAACAAAAAATAAACAATCATTTTCTTGCATTTGCTAACTCTTTACCTAAAAGTTAGGTTATCAGCCCAAGAGTCTGTGGACTCAGCCCCATAAATGGGCTTCACAGGATTACTTGAAACTCTTAGAACATTTTGGAAATTTTTGTGTCTATAACAATGTTTGCAATTACCTAGGGGGAAAGTCCATAACATTTTGCAGATTCTCAAAATCATCAATTATCTCTAAAAGGGTAAGAATCACTGTCCTAGAACATAAAATCCAAGCAAGTATATAAGACTTTCATACTCGGATTCAGAAATACTTTCTCCTGTCCCACTTTCTTATTACCTGTGATCCAGCACACGTAAAAGAATGCACTTGATTATGGCATATATTTTCAGTTCTCTCTCCCTTAGTCTAAAATTCCCTCTGCCAATTCTCCATTTAGTGAATGCCTATTTAAGCTCTAGAAAGCAGTCAAAACATCATCTCTTTTGAGAAAACCTTGCTAACTCTGTATATAGAATTCTCCCCTCTTCTGGGATGTTACAGTAGTGAGTTGTCTAAGAAAACAACATTGGAGATAGGGCTGCCACCAATAGAAGGCCAGATGGAGTGGGGTATGGGGCTGGATGTAGAAAAGATGGAAATGAAATGAAGTATGAATATGGAATAAGGTTTATCCTTGGGTGTGCAGGACTCCAGCTGCTCAGAGAATGGGAGTGATTGTGACTTATGTGGCTTGAACCTGCCAGTCTGATCATTTTAAAATGCCATTTTGGTATCCTTTAAAAAAAACACTGTATTGAGCTATAGTGGACATACAGGAGATATACAAATTTAATATATTCTGGGCATTTGATTTGCTTTTATTATTTTATAGAATTGATATATTGGGCATTCTTGATTTATTCTATCAAGATTCTACATTAGAAATCAAGAAAATAATTTATGCCTCAGCATGGTTCAAATCCATTTAGTAAAACTATAATTATGTTCAAGATTTCTTTCTAAGTACCACAAGACAGTCAAAGATAATGAAATGTAATACATTCTTAAAAAGCTTAGAGTGTGATGAAGACTTTGACCAAGTATGTAAGTAACTATAATGCAAGAGATTGTAATGAACATTAGGAGAAAGTGCAAACAAAGTAAAATGGGATTGCAATAGGAAAAGACTTCATATCTCAGAGTGGGGATCTGATAATTCTCATGAAAGGAATGATAAATGAGACAGGCTTTCAAGAATGAGCCAGATTTTTCAGGGGCATAATGTTCTAGATGAAGCAGCATAAGAAAGAGCAGAGACAGTAAGTTGATGGTTCCCATTTTTTTTTGAGAGGGCATCTCTCATATTTATTGATCAAATGGTTGTTAACAACAGTAAAATTCTGTATAGGGGGGTCAATGCTCAATGTACAATCATTAATCCATCTCAAGCCTAATTCTCGTCAGTCTCCAATCTTCTGAAGCATAACGAACAAGTTCTTACATGGTGAACGAATTCTTACATAGTGAATAAGTTCTTACATGGTGAACAGTACAAGGGCAGTCATCACAGAAACTTTCGGTTTTGATCACGCATTATGAACTATAAACAATCAGGTCAAATATGAATATTCGTTTGATTTTTATACTTGATTTATATGTTGATCCCACATTTCTCCCTTTATTATTATTATTATTTTTATTTTTAATAAAATGCTGAAGTGGTAGGTAGATGCAAGATAAAGGTAGAAAACATAGTTTAGTGCTGTAAGAGGGCAAATGTAGATGATAAGATGTGTGCCTATGGACTAAGTATTAATCCAAGCTAGACAAGGGCAGCAAAACATCCACGGATGCAGAAGATTTCTCTCAAAGCAGGAGGGGTGAGGTTCTGAGCCTCACCTCTGTTGATCCCCAATTTCTCACCTGATGGCCCCCCTGCGACTGTGCCTGTCTTAGGTTGTTCCTTCCTTGAGGAATCTTACCCGTCTCTGGCTAACCAGTCATCTTCCGGGGCCATACAGGGAAATGTAAAGTTGGTAAGTAAGAGAGAAGCCATATTCTTTGAAAAGGTTAGCTTTTTACTTCTTTGCAGATTTATGCCCTGTGGCTTCTCTGCCCAGCACTTGTCTCGAGATATCTTTACCACCTGGAGGAATTATGATACTTGGTAAATTCGATATGAGGCACGAATTCTATTTAAGGGTCGTAAATAGGAAGGAAGAAGGAAAGCTATAGAGGAAGCATATGGAAGAAAACATGGGAGGATTGATTATTTCTTTGACATATCTTCTTGTAGAGTACCTTAAGTATGTATAGGTTTTAAACTACCAACTAATTTGCGCTCACATATTAACATAATAGGAATACGGTGACATAAACAAAGCAGATCTATAATTACCATCCATCTCCAGTGAAGCCAAGAAAACCATTTAGGCACCCTAGGCATTTGTGAAAATTTGTCTATGATATGATGGATATTGTCCAACTGTACTTGAACAGTCTGAGAGAAATCAGACAAAGTAAAGCAGCCCATTTCTGGGATCTGTTCACATCCCATATGTTCTTTTAACCGTAGATAGTCTATAGTCATAAGATTTTGGAGTGCTACAACTTGCACCCCTCCCAACTCCTGGTTGAGTTCCAACAGTACAGATCCGGTCAAATTCGTTGTCTCACTGTATGCACATGCCAGCCTAGACATCTCCCTCCCCATTCCAATGGCAAGTCCAGGAAACGGTGGGGTGGATGCAGCCACAACTGCAGCATCGCCCAGATCCCTGTGGAGGCATTTTGATGATCATCCCCCTGGCACAAGTCCTCCAGAGAGTGCTGATGCCGGAAGCTCCTCCTCATATCGTATCTTTGTTCATTTTCTGGGTATCCAAGCTAGGCCTTGATCTTCTGCATAGAAACAAACAGACCCTTTGCCCACACTTTGACATGCCCTCTATACCACTGTGCAGGACTCATTGGAGGTCAGCACACAGGAACTGCTTTTTTTTTTTTTTTTATTAAGAGAAAGGAATATTATCAGAAAAGAGTACGTCCATAGCTGATCATCTGACACCCTTTAAGTGATCAACATTAAGGATATTTAAAGCATGTGTTGATCTTTGATTTACCAATAGTTTTATCCTATCAAGGAGTAATCCCCCTTTTCTTTCTTTCTTTCTTTTTTTTTTCTTCTTTTTTTAATCTTTAGTCTACACTTACATGAAGAATACTATGTTTACTATGCTCTCCCCTATATCAGGTCCCCCCTAACAACCACATTATTGTTACTGTCCATCAGCTTAGCAAAATGTTGTAGAATCACTAGTTGTCCTCTCTGTGTTGTACAGCCCACCCTCCCCTTTCTCCCCCGCCCATGCATGCTAAACTTAATACCCCCCTTCTTCTTCCACCCCCTTATCCCTCCCTGCCCACCCATCCTCCCCAGTTCCTTTCCCTTTGGTACCTGTTAGTCCATTTTTGGGTTCTGTAATTCCACTGCTGTTTTGTTCCTTCAGTTTTTCCTTTGTTCCTATACTCCTCAGATGAGTGAAATCATTTGGTATTTCTCTTTCTCCGCTTGGCTTATTTCACTGAGCATAATACTCTCCAGCTCCATCCATGTTGCTGCAAATGGTTGGATTTTTCCACTTCTTATGGCTGAGTAGTATTCCATTGTGTATATGTACCACATCTTCTTTATCCATTCATCTACCGATGGACATTTAGGTTGCTTCCAATTCTTGGCTATTGTAAATAGTGCTGCGATAAACATAGGGGTGCATCTGTCTTTCTCAAACTTGATTGCTGTGTTCTTAGGGTAAATTCCTAGGAGTGGAATTCCTGGGTCAAATGGTAGGTCTATTTTGAGCATTTTGATGAACCTCCATACTGCTTTCCACAATGGTTGAACTAATTTACATTCTCACCAGCAGTGTAGGAGGGTTCCCCTTTCTCCACAGCCTCGCCAACATTTGTTGTTGTTTGTCTTTTGGATGGCAGCTATCCTTACTGGTGTGAGGTGATACCTCATTGCAGTTTTAATTTGCATTTCTCTGATAATTAGCGATGTGGAGCATCTTTTCATGTGTCTGTTGGCCATCTGTATTTCTTTTTTAGAGAACCGTCTGTTCAGTTCCTCTGCCCATTTTTTAATTGGGTTATTTGTTTTTTGTTTGTTGAGGCGTGTGAGCTCTTTATATATTCTGGACGTCAAGCCTTTATCGGATCTGTCATTTTCAAATATATTCTCCCATACTGTAGGGTTCCTTTTTGTTCTATTGATGGTGTCTTTCACTGTACAGAAGCTGTTCAGCTTAATGTAGTCCCACTTGCTCAATTTTGCTGTTGTTTTCCTTGCCCAGGGAGGTATGTTCAAGAAGAGGTCACTCATGTTTATGTCTAAGAGGTTTTTGCCTATGTTTTTTTCCAAGAGTTTAATGGTTTCATGACTTACATTCAGGTCTTTGATCCATTTTGAGTTTACCTTTGTATATGGGGTTAGACAATGGTCCAGTTTCATTCTCCTACATGTAGCTGTCCAGTTTTGCCAGCACCATCTGTTGAAGAGACTGTCATTTTGCCATTGTATGTCCATGGCTCCTTGATCAAATATTAATTGACCATATATGTTTGGGTTAATTTCTGGGGTCTCTAATCTGTTCCACTGGTCTGTGGCTCTGTTCTTGTGCCAGTACCAAATTGTCTTGATTACTATGGCTTTGTAGTAGAGCTTGAAGTTGGGGAGTGAGATCCCCCCTACTTTATTCTTCTTTTTCAGGATTGGTTTGGCTATTCGGGGTCTTTGGTGTTTCCATATGAATTTTTGAATTATTTGTTCCAATTCATTGAAGAATGTTGTTGGTAATTTGAGAGGGATTGCATCAAATTTGTATATTGCTTTGGGCAGGATGGCCATTTTGACGATATTAATTCTTCCTAGCCATGAGCATGGGATGAGTTTCCATTTATTAGTGTCCCCTTTAATTTCTCTCAAGAGTGACTTGTAGTTTTCAGAGTATAAGTCTTTCACTTCTTTGGTTAGGTTTATTCCTAGGTATTTTATTCTTTTTGATGCAATGGTGAATGGAATTGTTTTCCTGATTTCTCTTTCTATTGATTCATTGTTAGTGTATAGGAAAGCTACAGATTTCTGTGTGTTAATTTTGTATCCTGCAACTTTGCTGTATTCTGATATCAGTTCTAGTAGTTTTGGAGTGGAGTCTTTAGGGTTTTTTATGTACAGTATCATATCATCTGCAAATAGTGACAGTATAACTTCTTCTTTACCATTCTGGATTCCTTGTATTTCTTTGTTTTGTATGATTGCTATGGCTAGGACCTCCAGTACTATGTTAAGTAACAGTGGGGAGAGTGGGCATCCCTGTCTGGTTCCCGATCTCAGAGGAAATGCTTTCAGCTTCTCGCTGTTCAGTATAATGCTGGCTGTGGGTTTATCATATATGGCCTTTATTATGTTGAGGTACTTGCCCTCTATTCCCATTTTGCTGAGAGTTTTTATCATGAATGGATGTTGAATTTTGTCAAATGCTTTTTCAGCATCTATGGAGATGATCATGTGGTTTTTGTCTTTCTTTTTGTTGATGTGGTGGATGATGTTGATGGACTTTCGAATGTTGTACCACCCTTGCATCCCTGGGATGAATCCCACTTGGTCATGGTGTATGATCCTTTTGATATACTGTTGAATTCTGTTTGTTAATATTTTATTGAGTATTTTTGCATCTACATTCATCAGGGATATTGGTTTGTAATTTTCTTTTTTGGTGGGGTCTTTGCCTGGTTTTGGTATTAGGGTGATGTTGGCTTCATAGAATGAGTTTGGGAGTATTCCCTCTTCTTCTATTTTGTGGAACACTTTAAGGAGAATGGGTATTATGTCTTCTCTGTGTGTCTGATAAAGTTCTGAGGTAAATCCGTCCGGCCCTTGGGTTTTGTTCTTGGGTAGTTTTTTGATTACCATTTCAATTTCTTTGCTCGTAATTGGTTTGTTTAACTTTTGTGTTTCTTCCTTGGTCAGTCTTGGGAGGTTGTATTTTTCTAGGAATTTGTCCATTTCTTCTAGGTTTTCCTGCTTGTTGGCATATAGGTTTTCATAGTAGTCTTTAATAATTCTTTGTATTTCTGTGGAGTCTGTCGTGATTTTTCCATTCTCAATTCTGATTATGTTGATTTGTGTTGATTCTCTTTTTCTCTTAATAAGTTGGGCTAGAGGCTTATATATTTTCTTTATTTTCTCAAAGAACCAGCTCTTGGTTTCGTTGATTTTTGCTATTGTTTAATTCTTCTCGATTTTGTTTATTTCTTCTCTGATCTTTATTATGTCCCTCCTTCTGCTGACTTTAGGCCTCATTTGTTCTTCTTTTTCCAGTTTTGATAATTGTGATGTTAGACTATTCATTTGGGATTGTTCTTCCTTCTTCAACTGTGCCTGGATTGCTATATACTTTCCTCTTAAGACTGCTTTCGCTGCGTCCCACAGAAGTTGGGGCTTAGTGTTGTTGTTTTCATTTGTTTCTATATATTCCTTGATCTCTATTTTGATTTGTTCATTGATCCATTGATTATTTAGTAGCATGTTGTTAAGCCTCCATGTGATTGTGAGCCTTTTTGTTTTCTTTGTAGAATTTATTTCTAGTTTTATACCTTTGTGGTCTGAAAAATTGGTTGGTAGAATTTCAATATTTTGGAATTTACTGAGGCTCTTTTTGTGAGCTAGTATGTGGTCTATTCTGGAGAATGTTCCATGTGCACTTGAGAAGAATGTATATCCTGTTGCTTTTGGATGTAGAGTTCTATAGATGTCTATTAGGTCCATCTGTTCTAGTGTGTTGTTCAGTGCCTGTGTGTCCTTACTTATTTAGATCCTGCCCAGTGGATCTATCCTTTGGGGTGAGTGGTGTGTTGAAGTCTCCTACAATGAATGCATTGCAGTCTATTTCCCTCTTTAGTTCTGTTAGTATTTGCTTCACATATGCTGGTGCTCCTGTATTGGGTGCATATATATTTAGAATGGTTATATCCTCTTGTTGGACTGAGCCCTTTATCATTATATAGTATCCTTTTTTATCTCTTGTTACTTTCTTTGTTTTGAAGTCTATTTTGTCTGATATTAGTACTGCAACCCCTGCTTTCTTCTCACTGTTGTTTGCCTGAAATATGTTTTTCCATCCCTTGACTTTTAGTCTATGCTTATCTTTGGGTTTAAGGTGAGTTTCTTGTAAGCAGCATATAGATGGGTCTTGCCTTTTTATCCATTCTATTACTCTGTGTCTTTTGATTGGTGCATTAAGTCCATTTACATTTAGGGTGACTATTGAGAGATATGTACGTATTGCCATTGCAGGCTTTAGATTCGTGGTTACTGAAGGTTCAAGGTTAGCTTCTTTAGTATCTTACTGCCTAACTTAGCTCGCTTATTGAGCTGTTATATACACTGTCTGGAGATTCTTTTCTTCTCTCCCTTCTTATTCCTCCTCCTCCATTCTTCATATGTTGTGTGTTTTGTTCTGTGCTCTTTTTAGGAGTGCTTCCATATAGAGCAGTCCCTGTAGGATGCCCTGTAGAGGTGGTTTGTGGGAAGCAAATTCCCTCAGCTTTTGCTTGTCTGAGAATTGTTTAATCCTGCCATCATATTTAAATGATAGTTGTGCTGGATACACTATCCTTGGTTCAAGGCCCTTCTGTTTCATTGCATTAAGTATATCATGCCATTCTCTTCTGGCCTGTAGGGTTTCTGTCGAGAAGTCTGATGTTAGCCTGATGGGTTTTCCTTTATAGGTGACCTTTTTCTCTCTAGCTTCCTTTAAAACTCTTTCCTTGTCCTTGATCCTTGCCATTTTAATTACTATGTGTCTTGGTGTTGTCCTCTTTGGATCCTTTCTGTTGGCGGTTCTGTGTAATTCCATGGTCTGTTCGATTATTTCCTCCCCCAGTTTGGGGAAGTTTTCAGCAATTATTTCTTCAGAGACTTTCTATCCCTTTTCGTCTTTCTTCTTCTTCTGGTACCCCTATAATACGAATATTATTCCTTTTGGATTGGTCACATAGTTCTCTTAGTGTTGTTTCATTCCTGGAGATCCTTTTATCTCTCTCTATGTCAGCTTCTATACGTTCCTGTTCTCTGGCTTCTATTCCTTCAATGGCCTCTTGCATCTTATCCATTCTGCTTATAAATCCTTCCAGGGATTGTTTCACTTCTGTGATCTCCTTCCTAACATCTGTGATCTCCCTCCGGACTTCATCCCATTGCTCTTGCATTTTTCTCTGCATCTCATCCCATTGCTCTTGCATTTTTCTCTGCATCTCTGTGAGCATGTTCATGATTTTTATTTTGAATTCTTTTTCAGGAGGACTGGTTAGGTCTGTCTCCTTCTCAGGTGTTGTCTCTGTGATCTTTGTCTGCCTGTAGTTTTGCCTTTTCATGGTGATATAGATAGTTTGCAGACCTGGTACGAGTGACCGCTAGAAGAGCTTCCCTTCTTGTTGGTTTGTGGCCTTCCTCTCCCCCTTCACAAGGCGCTGGGTTCTTGCAGGTGTGGATGTGGTCTGGATGTTGTCCTGTGTCCTCTGGTCTCTATTTTAGGAAGAGTTTTCTTTGTTATATTTTCATAGATCTATGTGTTTTTGTGAGGAGATTTCCATTGCTCTACTCACGCCGCCATCCTCGATGGTTCCCATTTTAAAATGAATCGTGATCATCCAGTTTGGTCTTGAACTACAGAGTGTGACTTGAAGAACAGTGGAATCAACTCTGGAAAAGCTGATAGAGTCATATTTTGTAGGAACTTGAACAATAAGAGGAATATATGCTTAATCTGGGAAGTTATAACTAAAAAAAGTTGTAGTGGGCATTTGTCTTTCATTTTGGCTGCTTAGTACTTGGACTCTTTTCTATTAGGGGAATTCATTTTCTTATGAGTCTTGGCAAAGGGCAAAGACCTATAGCTCAAATAAATGCTAAATATTTGCTTTTCTACTCTCTCTTGCAGTGCAGGCTCCACTATGTGACCTAGAGTGCCACATGACACCAGACCTAGTCTTAGAAACTAATGTCACAGAAAGGCAGGATCAGTTGCTCTCTCTCATCTGGCAGAAGCAGTAGCAGGGTGGCAAGGTGAAGTTCCTACGGCAGGGATGGCAGTGGCAGCGGTCCCAGGGCAGTAGCCGGTGTGGCATGGAGGGCACCATCTTGGGGCTGGAGGCAGTACCAGTGGTTCCTGCCCTCACAGTCCTGTGGAGGGCAAGCATTGCTGCTGGCAGCTTGGCTTTGAGCCCTCCTTTGATTTTCGTCAGCTCACTGACATTCTTTAAAAACTTTTTACTGTAGAACATTATAAACATACTAAAATAGAGAGCAGATTCAGGTTTGATTTTTGGCAAAGAGACTTTATAGGTGGTACTTTCAATTGAGATGAATCAGGAGGCATAAAATGATGAGTTGTTTCTCTTTCTGTGTTGTTAAGATTGATCAAGCAGGTTACAGCATTATCAGCCTGGTCCATTTAGTATAAGGTTGCAATCAGCCTTTGGAACTTGTTCCAAAGCTTGTAATAGCATTTTGGCATCACAGATCAGTGAGGGATGAATAGGAAATTAAGGCTATCCAAGGACAGAAGATTTATGGGACCAGCTTATATCTGTTTATTACATTTTTTACAGAGACAATTCCCTTCATTTCTGACCTCAGAACTAGTGGCCATTCTTTTGTTATAAAATCCTTCAAATGTCAGAGTGAACAAGGAATCTTAGAAGTTTATAGTTAACAATACTGTATTATATGCTTAAAGTTGCCAAGAAAAAAAGTTTTAACAGCAATAACAAATGTTTGAGTATGTGTATGTTTGTCAGTGGCAAGCATTTGAAATAGGTCTTTTGAATTACTACTACATCAGGTTTTATACAGGAAAGAGAATAGTGTACGGACATACCCTTGCTGATGAACTGTTTTTTCTGGGATTACGAAAATATATGTAAGAAACCGAAAACTTGTTTGCTTTGAGTCTTTTGTCTCCTCTATCAAGGGGAGATGAGATGAAAATCTGCTCTGCTGTTATTCTGTATGACCTGGATTTTTTTTTTGAAGGATAGTCAACTTAAAAAATGCAAATATTTTCCTCATTAGTAGAGAATACATGCTTATTATATAAAACAACTATAATAGAATCTGAAAGCTCTAAAAAGCCAAACGTAAAAATAAGATTATTCATAACTGTATCTCCTAAAGACACTTAAAAAATATTTTCGGTGACTTTCTAGTCCCCATTTTTCTAAGTACATTTTCCCCCCACAGTTCAAATGTTTCTGCGTGTAACGCAGTTGGAACAGTGCTTATTCTGTTGTAGGTGTTCAGTAATGGTCAGCTCTTGTTATTCTCATATGCTATTTTAAATCCTCTCTTTTAATCATTTGATAACAAAAATATTTTCTCATATTGTAACTAATGCCTTATAAATGTATTTCAAGCTATGGATATCCATTGTGTAGATGTGACATAATTTATTTAACCATTCCTTATCTTTGGATGTCTATATGATCTCTGAATTTTATTTTACTGTAAAGAACATCATAACAGCATAATTGTATAAACTAATTCCTAAACTATAACTCTTACAGCGCTTAGCAACCAGGCTCATATCTGATGTACAGGGAATTCTCCCCACACGACAATACTTTCCCAAGATAAAAACCTCTTTTTTTGGTAGCTCAGCCATCTAGAATGCAATCCTAGGGTAGAGATTCTCAAGAAAATTTTCTCAGCAACTAAAGATGATCCCATTCAACTCAAGCACTAAAGCTGCTATATTCAGCATCTAAGAGAGTGAGCAGGTGCTTTTTCAGAGCCTATTCATTCTCCACTTATGGGTAATTCAACCACTTTTTCAACTGATTTCCTTAGAAAATAAGAAGTGGGAAATTGGAAGGCGATTTGAGGATGGGTACCAGATGGAGGAACGCTGGAAACTGAAAGAAGTCACTGACGAGTTGACAGCGTTGAAGGAGAAGGTAAGTTTACAAATTCAGATGCAAGAACATAAAAGCACAAGACTCTGAGGCCGTATCATGTAAATTAACGTAAAGAAATTCTTTTCCTGGATGATATTGTATTGGTGAGGCATCATTAGAATCAATAAATACTACTTGATTTATTTAAATATCTATGTCAAGAGTAAGGTCAGGAATTCTGAATCTCAAGCATAAAGTATAACATTAATAACAAACCCATTTTAAACAGTGGCTTCTAGTTATTCATAGTAGAAAAGCAAAGCATTTATTACAACTTTTAGTGTTTTATTTACATGCATATACAATAATCATTCTAGGGGAAATAATCATTCTATTTGATCCAGCACCTCGCATTAATGCTGTATTCTCGCAGAAGATCAGGAGAGGGGTAGGTTCTACCTCTGCCCTTAGCTTGCTGTGAAATCCTGGGCAAGTCATTGGTGGGGGGATGTCTCTTTTATTTATTTATTTTTTTGGTATCATTAATCTACAATTACATGAGAAACATTATGTTTACTAGACTCCCCCCATCACCAAGTCCCCCCCACAAACCCCATTACAGTCACTGTCCATCAGCATAGTAAGATGCTGCAGAATCACTGCTTGTCTTCTCTGTTTTACAACCCTCCCCATGCACCCTCTCCCACATTACACATGCTAATCATAATGCCCCCTTTCTTCCCCCCCCACCCCCTTATTCCTCCCTTCCCACCCATCCTCCCCAGTCCCTTTCCCTTTGGTAACTGTTAGTACATTCTTGGGTTCTGTGATTGTGCTGCTGTTTTGTTCCTTCAGTTTTTTTCTTTGTTCTTATATTCCACATGTGAGTGAAATCATTTGGTACTTGTCTTTCTCTGCCTGGCTTATTTCACTGAGCATAATACCCTCTAGCTCCATCCATGTTGTTGCAAATTGTAGGATTTGTTTTCTTCTTATGGCTGAATAATATTCCATTGTGTATATGTACCACATCTTCTTTATTCATTCATCTACTGATGGACACTTAGGTTGCTTCCATTTCTTGGTTATTGTAAATAGTGCTGTGATAAACATAGGGGTGCATATGTCTTTTTCAAACTGGGCTCCTGTATTCTTAGCGTAAATTCCCAGGAGTGGAATTCCTGAGTCAAATGGTATTTCTAGTTTTAGTTTTTTGAGGAACCTCCAAACTGTTTTCCACAATGGTTGAACTTAATTTACATTCCCACCAGCAGTGTAGGAGGGTTCCCCTTTCTCCACCCTCGCCAACATTTGTTGTTGTTTGTCTTTTGGATGGTGGTGATCCTTACTGGTATGAGGTGGTATCTCATTGTGGTTTTAATTTGCATTGGGGGAATGTCTCTTGACCACAATTTTATTACTGTTGAATGAGAACATAACCCAAATGCTCTCCACCAGCACAAACAAGGCCAGATAAATGCTCCAGTTATGAGAACTCCTATCCCTTGGTCACTGAGGACCTAGCCTGCAGCCTTGCAGCTTCTGTGGCCTGTTATTTCTGATATGCCCAGGTGGTGTAGTGGGGAGACAACTCAAACATTCTTTTCAACAGGTCTGTTCTAGTTTTCCAAATCTCTTCTCGCCAAGGTGCCTCAACACTACCTCTTTTGCCAATGCCCTACTTGAGAATGATGGTTTCCAGGCCACCCATTTGTAGAATTTGAGTCCTCACAGCACCCACATCTGCCTCAAGCCTGTGTAAAGTGAGGATCAGGCATGGCCTCCTACCAGTTCTTTTCAACAAATTCCAGCAACACTACACTCACTCTCTCTATTGTCTGAGACTAATGAAATTACTCATGAAATTAGCTCTTTAAGCCTCTGTCTTTCCCATAGGCTCATATCCAGCTCTCCAGGCTACCGGCCATTGGCTGCCACCCCACCTCCCCTCCACTGTCTGTCTCTTACCTTTCCCCAGAAGTTTCATCCTCCTTCCATACCCTCCTGCACCCAAGACGACAGCCAAACTCTGCTCTTGCAACTCATGGATACAGAATGACTCAAAAAGGATTGACTGCTTCAAAAAAATTTCTACTCAGTAATGAGGTTTCATATGTCATCCATACCAATTTGTAAAAGGATGATTTCTATTTGTTGTTTCTAGCTATTTCTATGATATGTAAGAGAACAAAAGGTCACTGTAATCTTTAAATCCAATATGGGCCTCTCATACCACTTGTATGTCACACCACATAGCTCCATCAATCCTATAATCTAATTCATCTCAGACCTTTGTAAAATTCGCCATCAGTGATTAAAATGGCTGCCCATCATGGCACTTCCTCATTTTTCCAATGCTGCCAGATAGAGGTGGCACAAATGAGAGACTCTTGATGTAGCCCCATGTGAATACAGATGCAAATTTACATCTAGTCACTGAGAAATACAAATTCTGAAAGTTTTAATTCTTTTCAGTTCACTCTGAGGAGCACTCTTCTTTCTATCCAGCACTACCAACCCAATAATCCTACTCTATACCCTCCCTAATTCTGATTCCAGTCTGGGATCTGCTAGACTCTGCTACTGACGCTTTAGACCAGAGCATGTGGAAGGCCCATCCAGTTCTGAATTGCATGACTACATACTTAAGGCATGTAACACTGTGGGATAAGTGGGGCTGATAAGTGCCAAGAAAATGAAAGAAAATGGAAGATAACAATGATATGTGTTAACTGAAGGAGCACAGAGAAGGGAGAATTCAGGAAGTGATTCCCAGAAACATGTTTTAGAGCTTGGACTTGAAGGATGAGTAAGGTTGGCTGGGTATGGTTGAGGTAGGGGCAGTTCTCAAGGTAGAGAACCATAGTAGTTTTTCTCAGAGAAGAACTTTCTCTGCTCTGTTCTGTTGGATCTTTCCTCATTTTCCTTTGGCTCCTTATTTGCAGTTTGCTTTCATCAGTTACTTTAAGCTTAATGCTCTCTTCTCACAAATAAAGTGGTGTTGTAAACAAAGCAGTTTATTGCCTGGCCACTGAGCCAAATACAACTCAATCTAATTGATTAACATGGATATTGGGTCTTTGCTCAATGTTGTTTCAAAAATTAAATTTTCAATCTGTTTGATTTATTATTCTCAGAACTTTTCAAAGGAAATAATCTAGTGCCTTATGCTCCTTGGGGTATGAAGAAGCCCATTAAAATTGATTGAATGGTAGTGTTTTTCCCAATAGGCCCTATTAATGTTTCTTTTCTCATCATACTTGTTATGTATTAAATTAATTCTATTTCACTCGTCACTTTCAGTTATGGAAAAATGGAGCTCAGTTCCTGCTTCTTTTAAAGCAAAACATCTGGATTTTCTTATCATAGCATGAGATTTCACTCTAAGGTGAATTCCTTAGCCTATAAATCAAGGCTTCTGCTTCTATAAGTACCAGAGAGATCTTATAAAACATCATTTACATGTATAATAACCACATTTGGGTTAAAATATATAGAACACTGAACAGAATATTTCATCAGGACTAACAAAACTCAGTCCCATTCCAATTTTGTACCAGATTTGGATTATTACTTTGTATAAGTGCCTAAACCTCTAAATTCATTTCCATCCTCATTCCTGTTTTGTTTGTGGGAGTGGTGGGAGGGTTAATTCATTTTCAAAATATTTATTCTTTAGTCACTATTGTGTTTTTGAACACAATTATTTAACTAGGTTAACTTTGTGCCCTGGGATCGAATAACATGTACGTGGATATTGTAAGTTATAGCTTGGTAACCAGAGTCAACTATCTAGGTATGTGAAATGAGTTTAAATAGAATTTCAAATATCAACTTTATTTAATATTGTAATCAAGTTGGTGTCACTTTCTTTGTAAAGTCTTTCTTAGTATCCTAGAAGTTTAATTTCTTCTTTCTAATCCTGTACCTTGTATAGTCAATGTGGCACATATCACAATATATTGTAATAATTATCTGGGTTCACCACTCAGTTGTAAGCTCTTTGAACACAAGGCCTGGGCCTCATTCATCCTAGGTGGGCTATAAGTGAGTAAGACAGTCTTAGAAGTTAACTTGACTGATTTCAAATCCAGATTAAACCACTGCTCCCTCTGTGACCTTAATCTTTCTCTACCTCAGTTTTCTCAGCTATAAAGTGGGGGTAATAATAACAGCTTCCACCTCAGTGTGGGATTACATGAATTACTGCATGTAATCAGGATCAACTCAAGTTTTATGGGCCTAAAGTTTAAACAGTTTTGTGGTACTCTTTTAAGAAAAAGAAAAATTTAACATGAAAATAAATATATTTAAAATGGGAAAGAAATAACAATTACAAGTTGTAAAAAACTGAAGAATATTCAAAATATCATAGGATCTAGAAAAATAACAAAATGCTTTAAGAATACCAATGACCTAACAACATTCTACATATTTTTTCCCTACTTCTTTAGGTTATGTGTTCCTTGATTGCTTTTTCACATAAAATTATTTTGTTATTTAGTGAGATAATAGATTAGACCACTAGAAAGATGTGCCTTTCTTGATCCTGCTTAAGAGTTAATTCCTCAATGTGGAGGAAATAAGACTACACCAGCCTTCTTTAAACCCCTACCAAGTCTAGGTGATTAAACTTCTGCATTATTTCTCTGCTTTGTACCCTATATTTCACCAAGACTGAAGTCCCAGTTTATCTGGTTGGAGTGATAATATCTGTTTCAGTTAGCTATTGCTGCCTAACAAAGCACCCCAAAATTTAGTGGCTTAAAACAAAACAACAATTTATTGCTCACAATTCTATGGGTTGGAAATAAGGTCTGAGTTCACTGAGTATAGCTCTTCTCCTCTGATGAGCTGGAGTCCCTCATGGTTTCATTCATCTGGGAGCTCAGCTGGGGTTGCAAATTCACAGAGGGCTTTACCTGCCTAGCATGTAGGCTAGGGGCAACTGAAATGGCTGAGAGCTGGCTAGATTTCTCTCTCTGTCTTCTGAAAATATATTATCATTTAATAGCCTAACTCTTTCTTCCTCCCAAGCTGGCTGGATCCTAAGACAGCCATTTTGAAAGCTGCCAAGTTTATAAAGTGATACCTAATAAGATACAAACTGGCATTGTATTATTGTAGCACATTCTATGGTCAAAGCAAACAACACAGTGAGCTCAGATTTAGCCATGCGGGCTTGGTAGGGGTTTAAGGAAGGCTGGTATAGTTTTGACTTCCTCCATATTGAGGAATTTACTCTTAAACAGGGTCCAGAAAGAGGAAAATAGAGTCTACTCCTGAAGGGAGAAGCATGTATGTTGGTGGCCATCTTTGTAAACAATTTTCTAAATTTTGTCCTCTGACCTCAATCTTCATATCTTTCCTGTGTGAAAAATATACCATTCTTTCTCTCAAGACTTGCTAAAGTCTCATACAATCACTTAGGAGGTTCAAAGTCGAGTGTACGGGATCTGCATCGCATCTGGGTCTTTCTTTCTCCATAAAGAATAGGAGACTAAAAAGACAAGTATCAAATGATTTCACAAGGATAGAACAAAGGTTGTAGGATTTTTTTTGATTAGGAGCTTATTAATAAATTTAGTGGCTTAAAATGACAAAATAACAATTTATTGCTCACAATTCAGTTTCATGAGACATATGTGAACAAGAGCCAGATAAGGAGTTGTGCAAAAGTAAAAAGAGCCTGTGTAAACTTCACAAAGTTTGAGAACAAAAAGAAGGTAATATAGGAGATAGCTTAAGGAGGTAGAAATGGGCCTAAAAGAGAAAAAAATAAATTGATATAAATTATATAAATACAATTTATATTATATATATCTATATATCTATATCCATATATATATATACATGGATAAAGATATATATACAGATCTATATCCATCCATATCTTTTTTTCCAGGATGCAGCTATTTGAAGACTTGAAGTGGTTCTGGAATATTTAAGAAATGTCAACCCAAGATGTCAGAAAAATCCATGAAATTACCAAGAATGACGATTGAGGATAGGGTGGAGAGCAAAGTTCTGAGTCAAATACAGACTCCTTTAGGAAAATGGCTGAAAACTAATCCTCTATATAGTGTCATATTTCATTAGAAAAAAATTAGATTAAGAAACCATATCAAATTTAGTGGAAAATAACTGTCATTTGGCAGCTTCTCTATCTTCAACTAAGAATATACTGAAGTCAGAAAATCAAAGAAGGAGAAAAAGGTTGAAAGTTCCATAAGAGACTGTGTGGCCAACCTGGTATCTGAAATGGCTGTGATCTTGTATTTACTGATATTACTGTTCTAACAAGCTCCTCTTTAGTTGTATATTCCCAAACATTACCTCTGGCAGAAATCAAAAGTAAACATCTCCAAATTTACCACAGCAGACTTTGAAAGAGAAGGGATTTAAAGAGAAAATGATCTATTCAGCATCTTCAAATGGATGGAAACACCTGCTACACTGAATTGCTCTAGAATATTGTACAAAAATGGATTTTTTTGGTGAACATTAAAGATGCCTTCATAGGATGGAATATTATTATATATCCACTTTCAGCTTCAATGGCAGATTGGTTCCTAAGTAACACACTATCACCATTCTGCATATGGTAATAACATGAAAGTATTTCAAGAGACAGAAAATCAAATTGGCTACAAAATGGTGTCATGAGGGCTGACCCATAAAATCACAACAGTGACCTTATCATGAAAGGTAATCTCAGGACAGAAAGTTAATATATGTGGTAATTTTACCAAAAGTTTTGTCATTGTGTAATATGGGTTGCCATTTTTCTGTTTCCTGTAATGTTTCCCTTACTTTACTCCATCCATATAATGTTTTTTTTGTTCCATCAACATCCCATTTCTACGTATCTGTTTCTGTATTTGCTGTGGTAATGCCATGTAACAAACAACCTGTATGTATTTATTATTCATATCATGTTTGCTTTTGGTCACTGTGGTCTGGGGCTCCAGGCTGCCAGTAGCCTGAGGATAGACTGTATGTGTCTCCTTAGTTTGGGACTTGGTCTGAAAGTCCTTTATCTGCACGTGCTGTTCTTTCATGACAGAGGACATGAACAGCAAACCATGCTGAATGAAGCAATCATGCTATGGTTTCTCTCAGAACCGGCACACTGTTACTTCTGCTCACATCCCATGGGCTCACATCCCACGGGGGTATGCCATACTGCCACATGGCCATCCTCAACATCAATGAGATGGGGAAGACTACTCTCTCTATAGGATATACCTCACGTGGCAATGGGTGGGGAAGTAGTGTTCTCTCACAAGGAGGGAGCAGAGAGGTGGAAACAAGTATCCAATCTACCACAAATACCTGTCATTTCAAGATATTTCCTTAGTACAGAGTGACTTCATTCATTCATTCATGAATTCAAAAAATATTTATTGAGCACCAAATACATTCTAGTTCTAAGTACTTGGGTCATAGCCTTTTCTTATGAGGTTTATAGTTAATATTTTAAAAAATAGAATATTGGAAGCTATTTTTCAGGGTTATTTGTTATTGCCTGTCCAGACGTTAGGTTTGGTGGCAGTTTTCTTTTCTTTGTTTTAAAATGACTCCACCTCTGGCTCAGCAATGTTCTTAATGGACATTGTGAATTACAAAGCTATGCCATACTATAAGTATGTGGGTTTACTTGTGGGACTTCTCTAAGATGTTGCCAGACAATATTATACAAAAATGGCAAGTATAGATTGGGAGCTGAGATAATGCCCACCCAGAGAAAACATTTGTTTTGATATCACCACCAATAACTACAACCACAGAAAGAAAGAAAGAAAGAAAAGGAAGAAGGAATGCAAGAAAGAAAAGACACTATTTGTAAAGGCAGGAACCTAATAGATAGAGAAGATAGGGATCTATAGACTTGACATGTCCCTTCCTAAGCTAAATATTTACTCATTTATCCAATAATTATTTATTCAGCTTCTACTCTATGCCATATTCTATTGCAGGTGCTAGAAATACAATAGTATATAAAAGAACAAATATTCTTGACTCTACAGAGCCTACATTTCAGTGGGATTGACAAACAATAAATAAATAATTAAGTAAAATGTAGAGGATGTTAGCTGCTATAGCAGTTAGGAAAGCAAATAATGTCACATTGCATGAGCAGTGTGAGAAGACTTTTATTTTTATTTTATTTTATTTTTTTAATTTATTTTTTTAAAACCAAACGTTTTATTTCAAATCTTGCTATCTTCCTTTTTTTTTGTTTTTTTTTTTTAGTTTCTCACTTTTTAATACGTGCTTACTATATTCACCCATATTATTGAGTACCCCCCCATACCCCACTGAAGTCACTGTCTGTCAGTGTAGTAAGATGTCACAGAGTCACTATTTGCCTTCTCTGTGCTACACTGTCTTCCCCATGATCCCCCCACACCATGTGTGTCAATCATAATGCCCCTCAATCCTACTCTGCTCCCTTCCCAACCTCCCTCCCCCACCCCTCCCCTTTGGTAATCACTAGTCCCTTCTTGGAGTCTGTGAGTCTGCTGCTTTTTTGTTCTCCTTCAGTTTTGCTTCATTGTTATACTCTACAAATGAGGGAAATTATTTGTTACTTGTCTTTCTCTGCCTGGCTTATTTCACTGAGCATAACACCCTCCAGCTCCATCCGTGTTGTCATAAATGGTAGGATTTGTTTCTTTCTTTTGGCTGAGTAGTATTCCACTGTGTATATGTACCACCTCTTCTTTATCCATTCATCTGATGGACACTTAGATTGCTTCCATTTCTTGGCTATTGTAAACAATGCTGCAATAAGCATAGGGGTGCATATGTCTTTTTGAATCTGAGAACTTGTATTCTTTGGGTAAATTCCTAGGAGTGGAATTCTTGGGTCAAATGGTATTTCTGTTTTGAGTTTTTTGAGGAACCTCCATATTGCTTTCCACAATGGTCGAACTAGCCTACATTCCCACCAGCAGTGTAGGGTTCCCCTTTGTCCACATCCTTGCCAGCATTTGTTGTTCTTAGTCTTTTCAATGCTGGCTATCCTAACTGGTGTGAGGTGATATCTCATTGTGGTTTTTATTTGCATTTCCCTGATAATTAGTGATGTGGAGCATCTTTTCATGTGCCTGGTGGCCATATGAATTTCTTCTTTGGAGAATTGTTCATATCCTTCGCCCATTTTTTAATCGGGTTATTTGCTTTTTGGTTGTTGAGGTGTGTGAGTTCTTTATATATATTGGATGTTAACCCCTTGTCAGATATGTCATTTACAAATATATTCTCCCATATTGTAGGATGCCTTTTTATTCTGTTGATGATGTCCTTTGCTGTACAGAAGCTTTTTAGGTTGATGTAGTCCCATATGTTCATTATTACTTTTGTTTCCCTTGCTCGAGGAGATGCATTCAGGAAAAAGATGCTTGTTTATATTCAGGAGATTTTTGCCTATGTTGTCTTCCAAGAATTGTATGGTTTCATGACTTACATTCAGGTCTTTGATCCATTTTGAGTTTACTTTTGTGTATGGGATTAGACAATAATTCAGTTTCATTTGAGAAGAGTTTTAAAGATCAATTATTAACTTAAGGTAGTTAATGGATTATCAGCTTAATAAAGAGGTTAATAGAGGATGATAATTAACTAAATAAAGCAGGGTTAAAAGAACACTATTATTCTAGTAACAATAATACTGTAATATGCTGTAAGCAAATCACACACAGCCACACTAACAGATACTTGTTAGCAGACTAGCATAAAACAGTCCTGCAAACGGCTCTGTAAGTTAGGTGAAGCCCTAGATTTCTGTTTCTTTGGCTGTTACAGAAGCAGGAGGGGTTCACTCAAGGCAATTGACAGTGACAATATTCTAGTGTTAGGATTAGACTGTCCAAGTTTGGGTGAGGTGACAGAAATCATCCAGTGTGAAGAATAAACAAACTATAATTGTGCCAGGCCATTTGGTTTTAGGTTTGCCAGTCATGGTGTAGTATTTCCTATTACACCACTTTTTACAGGTGAGGGTGAGAATTAGTCATACTGTCTTCATTTATCAGAGTGGTAAGTGCATCATTAGAGTTTCATGAATCGCATACATAAAGAAATTGGCCAAGTATGAAGGGATGTGGGGTACATGTATAATAAATATTTTATGTGTCATTCAAATAATACACTTATCTATTTTCCCTTAGGAGTAGTGGGGTTCATAAATGACATTGATGAATATGTTCCAGAAGATATATGTGACATCTATAGTCAGTTTTTAAATTATTTAGGAGAAAGACTGCTTTAAAAAGGCCAGTCCTCAAAAACTCTTGAGTTTCTGATTTTCTTTTTACCATAGAACCTTTACCTCTTCCTTGAGTTACAGGAAAGTATTCTTAATGAAATGTAAATAAACATTTTACTACTCAAAATATTTTGCTTCTCCTACACTATTCCATTAAATAACCTTACTTATTTTCCTTAAAATTGAAGAATTAAAACTGATTAGAGCGAAGAACTGTAAACTGTATGAAATAATGAAAAAACCTAAGGTTCTGTAAGCCATATATCTGACTTAGTGATATTGTATTTATGAAATCCTTTTGTTAACATTTTACTTCAAGAAGATGCTTAAGCTACATCCTGATCCTTTTTTAATTGAAGTATAGTTGTTATACAATATATTATATTGGTTTCAAGCATACAACATAGTGATTCAACAGATTATGAAATGCTCACCCCACTAGTGTAGTTACTATCTCTTAACATACAAAGATGTTACATAACTATTGACTATATTCTCTATGTTGTATTTTCATCCCCATGACTAACTTATATTATGACTGAGATTTTTGTGCCTCTTTATCCCCTTGTTTTTAGATTCCACATATAAGTGAAATCATATGGTATTTGTCTTTCTCCACCTGGCTTATTTCACTTAGAGTAATGTCCTTGAAGTCCATCCATTTTGTTGCAAATGGGAGGATTTCTGTTTTATGGCTGAATAGTATTCCATTGTATATATATACCACATCTTCTTTATCCATTCATCTATTGATGGACACTTTGGTTGCTTCTGTATCTTGGCTACTGCAATAATGCAGCAATAAATATAGGGGTGCATATATCTTTTCAAATAAGGGATTTTTTTTCTTAGGGTAAAATCCTAAAAGTGGAGTTATTGGGTTATATGCTATTTCTATTTTTAGCTTTTGAGGATCCTCCATACTGATTTCCATAGTGGCTGCACCAATTTAATCCCAACCAACAGTGTAGGAGGGTTCCCATTTCTCCACCTCCTGGCCAAAACTTGTTATCTCTTGTCTTTTGGACAGTGACCATTCTGAGTGGTATGTGGTTATATTTCATTGTGGTTTTGATTCATCCTGATTCTTTTTAGTAATGCAATGAATTTGATTAAAATCCATTAGTAGGGTATTGGAGTAGTTAACAAGAAATAATTGGAAAGATGGATACACTTGATTACTTCTATTTTTGATATTATTGCTGTAGATCTAGACTAGAACTGGGGAATACAGATTAAATGAAAATTTCACTTTGTTCTTTAGTGTATTTAAACATTTGGTTTGTGTCTCTGTAATTAGTGTGTGGATTGTATTTCATGAGCCTTACCCATTTCTGTTGGTTGATGTGGAAGGCAGCTTCTAGCATGGCCCCCAGCGATACTGCCTCCTGGTGCTCATGCCTTTGTGTTGTCCTCCTCCCTTGACTGTGGACTGGACCTAGTGACTTGTTTCTAACAAAATACTAAATGGTGATGGGCTGTCACCCCTGAAATTAGATTGCAAAAACTCTGATTTCAGTCTTCCTCATCCACTCTTGTTTTCTCATTTGCTTGCTCTGTTGGAAGCCAGATGTTACATTGTGAAGTGCCCTATGGAGAGGTCATATTAAGAAGCATGGAACTGAAGGATGTCTCCAGCCAACAGCTTGTGAAGGACTGAATCCTGCCAACAGCCACGTGGGTGATTTGGGAAGTAGATCCCTCCCCAGTCCAGCCTTCAGATGATACACAACACTATGACTGCAGCCCTGTGAGAAACTGTGAGTCCTGGGACCCACTAAGTGGCACCAAGATGTCTAACACACAGAAACGGAGTTATGTAAGGTGAATTTAAGCTGCTACATTTTGGGGGTAATTTGTTAGGTCACAATAGATGATATACAATGGATAAAAATGTATATGGGTATATGAAAATTATGAGAATAATAAAACCACAAGTAGGTAAATCAAGGCTATGCTATTAAATGTAAATGAAAAATCTCTTTCTTTAAATTGTTTTCACAGAGGAACGATACTTCAAAAAGTATGTGGTGACTATTGGGAGCATGACTGAAAGCATACAACCTGATGGACCTGGAGTCACACAGACATGTAGGTCAGGAAACAAGCAAGTACACACCTTGCATTTACATTGCCTATTTGTTTTGTAATTCTTTGGCTGTAAGTGATATTTTCCAGGCCAAGTCATAAACTCTTAAATTTACCCATCTTTCATGTATAAGAAGATAAATTATAAGAACAAATTTTTTTAAATTAAGGTATCATTGATATGCAATCTTATGAAGGTTTCACATGAGCAACATTGTGGAAGAGCAAATATTTTTGACTATAACTAAAATAAACTAAAAATAGATTTCAGCATCTTTTCCTATAGAAGTAGTTCATGGAAGCATTGATATTTGACTTAACTAACATAAAGTTTTTTGAAAGCAACAACAAAGGATCTGAGGAGAATAACTCAGATGTATGGATGCTGTCTCTTTTGAACACATATTACACAATAGATTAAGAGAGTTCTATTTCATTCCTCAGAGGTCTAATATTGTCATGGTGGAAGTCCAATGGTTACTTCAGGCAGTGCCTTGCACATTTACTGGATATTTTTACGAGTGAATAACATTTATGCTAAATTCTGTAGTAATGCAGCCCTGACTTATTCAATCCATTAGACTACTCAACCCTATTCATAAAATCTAAACAATGATCATACCACATTCAGTTGTATGATCAGTATAACACAAGTAATGGAAACATCTGGGCCACTAAATAATTGATTTTAGGAACCTGTAAATAATAAGTAGGATAAAACAGCTAATATGATTAGTATCCCTGGCACTATATTGGTGGCCATTCAAGGTATTCTAATGACCACAGAACAGTGCTATGTCTGATGGATCAATATAAAACAGCCTCAGGGGAAAAAGGTGAGATGTTGTTGTTAGAATTTGATTCAAAATCTAGAGGGAATATCTAATGGTTGACCATGACAAGGTGTGAATATCACTCCACCAAGTTTTCTGGGAAAAGCCCAGGCCCTGGCTCCACAACGTAACCCATGGGAATACAGCTGTCAGGATCCAGACACCTGGACTCCCTCAGATCCTTTTACTTTGGTGCTACAGAAGCTTCCTGTGGTATCTTTCTAGAGCTGAGCTAAAAGATCTCAAGTCAGCAGTTCACTTTTACTTTCCCAGGTGACATTTGCCAGAGGGCATCTTGTATTCCCACGGTGGGCTACATCTCAGAGCTTGCACTGTATTTCCATTAGAGGGAAGAGGAAGTGAAGTAGCGTATTTTTGGCAATATGCAACTATTGTGGCACAAGCCTGCTTCTCATCTACATGTCACAGAAAAATACAGTATTCTCTGAGGAGACACACCTACCTTGTACCCTCACTGATATTATTGTTGGAGATCTAGATTATGTCTTGGTCCAAATGAACTTGTCACAAAGCCTCATGTGACGATGGCAAACTACAGGACTTCTCTGCCTGTCTCTGCTAGTGAAGAGTTCAATGAGGTTATCAGGATGATGTTCTTAACATGTAGGAAATGAGAGAGGCCTAGATACACGACTTTGTTCACAGTATTCCACTTGCTTGGAATCTTATGCTTCCTAAAAGTACCATAAGGGAGTGGCATCTTGTGGAAATGGCATAGAACTGGGAGTCAGATACAGTTCAAATCTAGGATTTGTCAGTTACTAGATATATGACTTTCGCTAAATTACCAAACGTCCATAGGTGTTGGTTTCTAATTTGCAAAAAGGGGGGTAATTATACATACCTCATAGGATTGTCAAAGATTCAAATTTTATACCTAGTACAATACTTAGTGAATACTAGGCATTCAGTGAATGTTAGCTTTTATATGAAATGACCTCATGAAGCTGCTAACCACTCCTAGCTCACAGTGATCATTAGTAACTGGTATTTGTGTAGTGCTTTGCAGGTAAAGAAATGTTTTTAAATCTACTTTCTTATTTGCTACCTCAGGAGAGAAGGGTCAGAATCATTGAGAAATGTGCCTATCACAGATAAAAAATGGCAGAGTTGGGGCTCAGAAGCACATTGACTCCAAATTCCATATTTTTATAACAATGAAGCACTGCCTCTCAGAATTATTGTTTTTACTACCCATTTGGTACTTTTTACTCACAGCCTTATACAGTAATTTCTTTTTATCAATCCACGTTCTGTTTCCCCAGTAGTTAGGAATAGGCATTATACTTTATGAATCCCAGTAGCCCTCACAATGTCCTAGCTTAGTGCATGCTCTGAGAAAACAGTCAAATAAAATTGGATTGATCTATCAGTGGGGGCAGTTTGGTTGTAAACAACAGAAATAGATGATTCTGGCTAACCCAAGCAAGAAGGAACCTATTGAAGGGCTTGCACAGGCTCACATAATCTAAAGGAAGCTGACAAACTGAGCTGGAAACATGTTTTTCTGCCAAAGCTACTCTGGAAATGGAATCACAGCATTTTGTATTTATTATAGAAAAGTGTGTTCAAGACCCTGCTACTTGGGGAAAAACCAGATGTTAAACATTTTCAATTGTCACCCTACTCAAGAATCATATTTTAGGGAGAGTATTATAATGGCCTATCTAAGGGCATGGGTCTCTCCCTGGTTTAGGGGAGGCTAGGGCATTTTATAGCAGCCCCATCAGATCATATCCAATGGGGTAATTAATTCCTCAAAGTGAAATTTTGGGTGTCGTGAGAAAGGAGAAATAGGGGCTGAGAAGCCATCCCTTCAGCTTTCAATATCATACAGTTGACACAATTGATTAATTGAATTATTTAAAAAACCCTTATTAATGGCTTCCAATTGTGCACGAATCCAGGAAAATAGGGTGTGAATAGTAAATGTATTTATAAAGCTTAATGTAAAATATTGAAGGATATAAGATTCTGTATCTTTGGTTTTCATTTCCCCAGATCTTAAACCAGTTTAGTGTGTTTGGAGAGTCTTAAAAGGACCATTAAATTTTGTTTGTTTAAACCTGTACTGTCATTTCAAAAAATGGAGATAATTTTGCACCTTTATTCCATTATCTGTCATATTGCCTTTCTCTGAAAATAATCAAAATAACTGCAGTTTGTTAAGCAAATACTGTATTCTAGGCACTGGGCTGGTCTTTTACATTGTTACCTTGTATATTCATTCCCTAAGGAGTAGGTTCTGTTAGTTTCATTTTACAAATGAGAAAACAGAGACAAAACAAGATTGAGGAATTTGCCTCAGGCTACTTAGAAGTTAAGCAATTCACTTCAGGCTCAAATCCAGGCTAGGAATGTCAGACTTTTCTCACCAAATCATTCTGTATCTCAATATCTGGGACTTTTATACTGTAACTCAATAATTAATTGAAAAAATATGCTGTGGTGTGTTCAAAGCACATCTCACCATCTTGCTCCACTTACAAAACACATTTCACAGCCAAAAAGGAAAAGACTATAGTAGAAAAAATAGTACTCAATAGTATACAGTCATTTATTTACATGGAAGAAATGGAAGGATAATATTATGGTAAATTTTATCAAAAATAATATGCCATATGAGTAACCTAAGTGTCACATATCTTTGATTCAGAAGGGAAAAAACAGTATACAGTAGGGAAAAAGAACTTTTCTCAGTATTTTAAAATTGCTTCAAGGAAACCATAAAGTTGAGATTTACATATTTATAATTCATAATAATATGACATTTTTCTATCCAAGGTGTCTAGGCAAAAGAATTGTACTTGCATAAACAGATTTTTTATTATTAATAAATCTCTCAATACAGATAATTAACAATTTAAGTCTCTACTAGAAGAGATCTTTTTATCTGAGACTCTTGATTTCTATAACCTAGCTATATGAGAGTTAATTTACCTAAAGTTTTTGAATGGGAAAAAATTTTTTTCTCATATTTCTAATGCAAAGAGAGCAAGTTACTTCTGCTTGATGGGGGAACTTAATTTCTTTAGGGAACTAAGGTGCTAATTAACACCCTAGCATAGTAAAAGAAAAATGACAATGAGCATCTGTTGGATGTTAGCTACACATCCTACCAAGCACTGCAAATGAATCATTGCATTAGAGGCTCCTGATAATATTGGTCTTGAATTTAAAAACTAAACTTTAGTTAAAGTTCCATTTTGAAAATAAAAGTAACATGATACATTCTTCATGTCACTGTATGAATAGTTTTACTCTCTGACTCTGGAAAATAACCACTCCAATATTTCCCTCATTGGCAGCTACAAATAATAATACATCTGGAAAACTTCTGAGAGAGCCCTTTTAATGGAAATGGTCTTCTAAAATGAAGATGATAGTTTTGCTGTGAAAAGATGGTGGAGTTGGACAGCAAAGGTGGAAACCTCTTCCCATGTACACACCAAGGAATGGACTATAGCAAATACAACTAACCATGAAAATGACCTGAAGACTGCAGAACAGACCACCTACACCTGGTGAAGAAGAGATGATCACACAGAGAAGGGTAAAGTGGCAGAACCATGATCAGTTGGGACCCAACAAGCCCTTCCCGTGTCCCAGCCCATAGGTGGGATGGAAAGGAACCAAGCCAGGAGGGGATAAGTGCTCAGGAATCCTGCATACCTGTCTCTGGAGATCTGCTCTGGGAATACAAGTCCACACTGCATTGGGATTTGGAGATTAACATAGCTGGACACTAGGGAGAATTGGAGCACGCTGGGAGGCTGAGACTCCTGCTGTGTTGGTGGACAGACACGCTCCATCTGTCCTGCTGGAACTCAACACAGAGACAGCAGTTTGAAATATTTACCAGCAGTGGGAAGGGTGCCAGAGAGGCAGAGGTCAGAGGGAGGTGGACGATGCTTCTCCATCCCTCCCTCAGCCCAACTGGTTGGGTGCTTGTGGGAACCAGCTCCAAATGATCCATATCCCTTGCTTGCTGCTCAGTTCTGAGGCAGTGCTCCTCTGTGCACCTGCCCTGCCAAGCCCACTTGGCCCAGCAAAGCTGCCATTGCTGACCAGCAGGCAGAATGGCCCACCCACGACCAACCAACAGCAACTGTAGCTCCACCAAAAAGGAGAACCAGGCACTGATGATCAAAGAGTCTTGAGTTTCTAGGCACCACAGAACACCTTCTTAATAAAACCATTGCTTTCTAGACCAGGAGGTATAGCTGATCTATCTAAGACAAAGGAAAAACTTAGAAACCCTGGCAAAATGAGGAAGCAGAGGAATATGTTCTGAATAAAAGAACAGGATAAGACATAGAAAGAAGGCTAAATGAAATAGAGATCACCAATCTTCTTGATAAGATTTCAAAGTAACAGTAGTAAATAGGCTGACTGACCTGTGGAAAGAATTGATTATCTCAGTAAGAACTTTAACAAAGAGATAGAAGATTTGAAAAAGTGCCACCCAGAGCTAAAAAATACACTAAATGAAATGAAAAAATGTCATTGAGGGTGAATAGTAGATTGATGAAGAAGAGGATATAATCAATGAGATGTATACTAGGGAAAAGGAAAATAACCAACCTGAGGAACAGAGAGAAAATGGAATTATCAAAAATGAGAAGATGCTGAGAGCTGTATGACAACTCCAAATAAAACAGTATTTGCATAATAGTAGTCCCAAAAGAAGAGAGAGACAAAGGAGTAAAAAGTCTCTTTGGAGAAATACTAGCTGAAAACTTCCCTATCTAGGGAAGGAAATTGATACCCAGGTCCTGGAAGCATAGAGAGCCCCTAACAAAATGAAACCTGAAGAAGACAACACCAAGACATATAGTTATTAAAATGACCATGATTAAAGATAATGAGAGAATCTTAAAAGCAGCAAGAAAGACAGACAGTTGCCTACAAAGGAAACTCCATAAGGCTGTCGGCAAATTTTAATGCAGAAACTGTACAGACCAGAAGGGAGTGGTATGAAATATTTAATGTAATGAAAAGGAAAAACATTCAACCAAGAATTCTGTACCAAGCAAGGTTACCATTCGTAATTGAAGGAGAGACTGATATTTCCCAGATAAATGAAATTTAAAAGAATTTACCAAAACTAAAGTGGCTTCATAAGATATGTTAAAGGCCCTTCCATAGATGGAAATGTTCTTAGTTCTAAATATTTTTCATCAGTGAAAATAAACCTACAGTAAAGGTAGTAGACCAATTACTAAGCAAGTATGAAGTTAAAAAAAGCAAAAGTAGAAAATCAACTATACAGAAAATCAGTCAAGAGATATACACAAAAGAAGTAGATCATGACATACATAAAATGTGGAAGTGGAAGAATAAAAATGTAGTACTTTTAGATTGTGTTCAAAATAGAGTTACCATTAATATAGACTACTATATATCTAGGAAACTACCCATGAACCTTGTGGTAACCACAAAACTAAAGCCTATAATAGATACATAAAAAAATCTAAAACAAAACAAAAAGAAATCCAAGCATAACACTAAAGAAAACCATCAAATAATGAGATGAGAGGGAAAAAAGAACAGAACAGAGAGGAACTACAAAAACAACCAGAAAACAATTAATAAAATGGCAATAAATACATACCTACCAATACTTATTTTAAATGTAAATGGACTAAGTACACCAATGAAAAGACATAGGGTGACAGAATGGTTACAGAAACAAGACCCATCTATAGCTGCCTATAAGAGACTCATCTCAGACCTAAAGAAAAGGCAGACTGAAAATGAAGGGATGGAAAAATATATTTCATGCAAATAAAAGGGAGAATAAAGCAGAGGTAGCAGTACTTATATCAGACAAAATAGACTTCAAAGCAAAGACAATAACAAGAGACAAAGAAGGACATTACATTATGATAAAGTGCTCAGTCCAACAAGAGGATATAACCATTAAAAATATCTATGCACCCAACATAGCATCACCTAAATTTATAATATTAATACTAACATACCTAAAGGGAAAAATAGACAGCAACACAATCATATTAAGCAATTTTAACACCCCAGTTATACCAATGGACAAATCATCCAGGCAGGAAATAAAAAAGAGAACAGAGGCATTGAAGGACACACTAGACCAGATGGACTTAACAAATATATACAAAACAGTCCACCCAAAAGCAGCAGTATGCACATTTTTCTTGGTACATGGAACATTCTCCAGAATTGATCACACATGAGGACACAAAAGAACCTCAATAATAAATTTAAAAAGACTGAAATTGTATCAAGCATCTCTCATATCAAAATGGTGTGAAACTAGAAATCAGTTACACAAAGACCCACCTAAAAAAAACAGCCCACAAACACATGGAGGCTAAACAACATGCTTCTAAATAATCAATAGATCAATGAACAGATTGAAGAGGAAATCAAGCACTACATGGAAAAAATGGAAACAGAAATACAACAGTTCGAAATATGTGAGATGCAACAAAAGCAGTTCTAAGAGGGAAGTACACAGCAACTTGGGCATACCTCAAGAAATAAGAACAATTTGAAATGAACAATCTAAACTCACAACCAAAGAAACTAGAAAATGAAGAACAAATGAAATTCAAAGTTAGTAGGAGGGACATAATAAAGATCAGAGCAGAAATAAGTAAAATAGAGAAGAATAAAACAGTAGAAAAAGTCAATGAAACCAGGAGCTGGTTCTTTGAGAAAAGTTAACAAAATAGACAAACCCCTAGCCAGGCTTATCAAGAAAAAAAGAGGGTACAAATAAACAAAATCAGAAATGAAAAAAGAATAGTAGAATACCACAGAAATACAAAAAAATATTAGAGAATTCTATTAAAAATTATATGCCAAAAAATTGGACAACCTAGAATAAATGAAAAATTCTTAGAAAAATACAACCTTCCAAGATTGACCCAGGAAGAAACAGAGAATCTGAACAGACCAATTACCTGTGATGAACTTGAATTAGTAATAAAGAATTCCCAAAAAGTGAAACTCAAGGTCCAGATAGCTTCACAGCTGAATTCTACCAAACATTTAAAGAGCTAAGACCCATCCACCTTAAAGTATTCCAGAAAATACAAGAGGAGGGCACACTTTCAAAGTCATTCTATGAGGTCAGTATCACTCTAATACCAAAACCAGGCAAGGACACTACAAAAAAAGAAAATTATAGACCAATATCCCTGATGAACATAGGTGCAAATATCCTCAACAAAAAATTCAAAAATACATCAAAAGGATCATCCATCATGATCAAGTGGGATTTATTCCAGGCAAGCAAGAATCATATTCATAAATAATAAATCAATCAATGTGATACATCCCATTAATAAAAGGAAGGATGAAAGCCATATGATCATATCAATAGATGTTGAAAACACAGTTGACAAAATTCAACATCAATTCATAATAAAAACTCTCCACAAAATGGGTATAGAGGGATTTGCTGAACATAATAAGGGCCATATACAAGAAATCCATAGCTAATGTCATAGTGGTGAGAAGCTGGAAACTTTTCCTCTAAGATCAGGAACAAGACAAGGATGTCCTCTCCACCACTTTTATACAACATATTACTAGAGGTCCTAGCCATGGCAGTTAGACAAGATAAAGGATAAAAGGAACCAAAATTGGCAAAGAAGAAGTAAAACTGTTACTATTTGCAGATGACATGATACTATATATATATAGAAAGCCCTAAAGACTCCACCAAAAAACTATTAGAATAACTGGATTCAGCCAAGTTGCAGGATGCAAAACTATACACAGAAATCTGTTGCACTCCTATATATACTAACAATGAAGTAGCAGAAAGAAAAATCAGGAAAACAATTCCAATTACAATTGCATAAAAATAAACCTAGGTATAAACCTAATCAAGAAAGTGAAAGATCTGTACTCTGAAAACTGTAAGACACTGATGAAAGATATTGAAGAAGACACAAATAAATAGAAATCTATCCATGCTTATGGATAAGAAGAATTATTAATATTGTCAAAATAGCCATCCTGCCCAAAGCAATCAATGCAATCCCTATCAAAATAACAATGGCATTTTTCATGAACTAGCACAAACAATCCTAAAATTCTTAAAGAACACAAAAGACCCCAAATAGTGAAAGCAATCCTGAGCAAGAACTAAGCTGGGATATTATGCTCCCTGACTTCAAGCTGTACTACAAAGCTATAGTAATCAAAACAGTATGGTACTGGCACAAGAACAAACCCATAGATCAATGGAACAGACTAGAAAGCCCATATATGAATCTATGCATATTTGGTCAGTTAATATATGATAAAGGAGCCATGAATATACAGTGGGGAAAAGACAGCCTCTTCAATAACTGGTATTGGGAAAACAGGACAATTACATGCAAGAGAATGAAACTGGAATACTGTCTAACTCCATACATTAAAGTAAACTTGAGGATCAAAGGCTTAAATCTAATACATGAAAGAAACCCTTCTACACTGTTGGTGGGAATGGAAATTGGTGCAGCCACTGTGGAAAGCAGTATGGAGGTTCCTCAAAAAACTAAAAATAGAAATGTTATTTGACCCAGTAATTCTATTTCTAGGAATTTACCTAAAGGAAACAAAATCTCTGATTTGAAAATATATATGCACCCTTATATTGATTGCCACATTATTTACAGTGGCCAAGAGATGGAAGCAACCAAAATGTCCATCAATACATGGGAGGATAAAGAAGAGGTAGTACATATGCACAATGGAATATTATTTAGCCATAAGAAAGAAAGAAACCCTGCCATTTGTAACAACATGGATGGACCTAAAGGGTACCAAGCTAAATGAAGTAAACCAGATGGAAAAGACAAATACCATATAATTTCACTTATTTGTGGAATCTAAAAACAAAACAAAACAAAATGAACAAAATAGCATTAGACTCATAGACACTGAGAAGTGACCGGTGGTTACCATGGGGGAGGAGTTGGGATGGGTGGTTGGCGAGAGTGAGGGGGATAAAGGGGCACAAAAATTCTCAATCATAATATACGTTGGTCATGGGGATGGTAGTATAGCATGGAGAATATAGCCAAAGATTCTGTAACATCCTATGTTGACAGATAGTAACTGCACTAGTTGGGGTGAAGATTTAATAATGTGGATAGCTGGTGAACCAGTGTGTTCTATACTAGAAACTAATAGAAGAGTGTACATCAATTGCACTTCCATTAAAAATAAAAATGAATGAGCATGTCATAATTTTTTCTCTCTTCCCAAAAGTTACTGATTTGGTAGCTAGATGAAAAAAATAACACTAGGATGTGTTCTATTTACAGATATTTGACCCAACTCCTATGATTCCTCTTTTAATCTCTTGAGTGGGACTTCCATAATTAAATCCAATCTTGTACAGTTTAATACTTCTACACATTTTAATATACATGTGTTTTTTTGGTATCATTAATCTACAATTACAGAAAGAACATTATGTTTACTAGGTTCCCCCCTTCACCAAGTCCCCCCCAGATACACCTTCACAGTCACTGTCCATCTGCATAGTAAGATGCTGGAAAATTACTACTTGTCTTCTCTGTGTTCCGCAGCCCTCCACATGTCCCCCACGCACTACACATGGTAATTGTAATGCCCTCTTTCTTTTTCCCCACCCTTATCCCTCCCTTGTCACCCATCGTCCCCAGTCCCTTTCCCTTTGGTAACTATTAGTCCATTCTTCAGTTCTGTGATTCTGCTGCTGTTTTGTTCCTTCAGTTTTCCTTTGTTCTTATACTCCACATATGAGTGAAATCACTTGGTACTTGTCCTTCTCTGCTTGGCTTATTTCGCTGAGCATAATACCCTCTAGCTCCATCCATATTGTTGCGAATGGTAGGATCTGTTTTTTCTTATGACTGAATAATATTCCATTGTGTATATGTATCACATCTTTTTTATCCATTCATCTACTGACGGACATTTAGGTTGCTTCCATATCTTGGCTATTGTAAACAGTGCAACGGTAAACATAGGGGTGCATCTGTCTTTTTCAAACTGGAGTGCTGCATTCTTAGGGTAAATTCCTAGAAGTGGAATTCCTGGGACAAATGTTATTTCTATTTTGAGCATTCTGAGAAAACTCCATACTGCTTTACACAATGGTTGAACTAGTTTACATTCCCACCAGCAGTGTAGGAGGGTTCCCCTTTCTCCACAACCTCACCAACATTTGTTGTTGTTTGTCTTTTCAATGGTGGAGATTCTTACTGGTGTAAGGTGATATCTCATTGTGGTTTTAATTTGCATTTCTCTGATGATTAGCAATGTGGAGCATCTTTTCATGTGCCTGTTGGCCATCTGGATTTCTTCTTTAGAGAACTGTCTATTCAGCTCCTCTGCCCATTTTCTAATTGGATTATTTGCTTTTTGTTTGTTGAGGCGTGTGAGCTCTTTATATATTTTGGATGTCAATCCTTTATCTGATCTGTCATTTATGAATATGTTCTCCCATACTGTTAGATACCTTTTTGTCTATTGATGGTGTCCTTTGCTGTACAGAAGCTTTTTAGCTTGATATAGTCCCACTTGTTCATTTTTGCCTTTGTTTCCCTTGCCTGGGGAGATATGTTCATGAAGAAGTCACTCATGTTTATGTCCATGAGATTTTTCCTATGTTTTTTTCTAAGAGTTTTATGGTTTGATGGCTTACATTCAGGTCTTTGATCCATTTCAAATTTACTTTCGTGTATGGGGTTAGACAGTGATGATCCAGTTTCATTCTCTTACATGTAGCTGTCCAGTTTTGCCAGCACCATCTGTTGAAGAGACTGTCATTTCCCCATTGTATATCCATGGCTCCTTTATCGTATATTAATTGGCCATATATGTTTGGGTTAATGTCTGGAGTCTCTATTCTGTTCCACTGGTCTGTGGCTCTCTTCTGTGCCAGTACCAAATTGTCTTGATTACTGTGGCTTTGTAGTAGAGCTTGAAGTTGGGGAGCGAGATCACCCCCACTTCATTCTTCCTTCTAAGGATTGCGTTGGCTATTCGGGGTCTTTGACAGTTCCATATGAATTTTTGAACTATTTGTTCCAGTTCATTGAAGAATGCTGTTGGTAATTTGATAGGGATTGCATCGAATCTGTATATTGCTTTGGGCAGGATGGCCATTTTGACGATATTAATTCTTCCTAGCCAGGAGCATGGGATGAGTTTCCATTTGTTAGTGACCTCTTTAATTTCTCTTAAGAGTGTCTTGTAGTTTTCAGGGTATAGGTCTTTCACTTCCTTGGTTAGGTTTATTCCTAGGTATTTTCTTCTTTTTGATGCTATTGTGAATGGAATTGTTTTCCTGATTTCTCTTTCTGCTAGTTTGTGGTTAGTGTATAGGAAAGCTACAGATTTCTGTATGTTAATTTTGTATCGTGCAACTTTGCTGAATTCTGATATTAGTTCAAGCAGTTTTGCAGTGGAGTCTTTAGGGTTTTTTATGTACAATATCATGTCATCTGCAAATAGTGACAGTTTGACTTCTTCTTTACCAATCTGGATTCCTTGTATTTCTTTGTTTTGTCTGATTGCTGTGGCTAGGACCTCCAGTACCACGTTGAATAACAGTGGGAAGAGTGGGCATCCCTGTCTTGTTCCCGATCTCAGAGGAAAAGCTTTCAGCCTCTCGTGTTCAGTATGATATTTGCTGTGGGTTTATCATTATATGGCCTTTATTATGTTGAGGTACTTGCCCTCTATGCCCATTTTGTTGAGAGTTTTTATCATGAATGGATGTTGAATTTTGTTGAATGCTTTTTCAGCATCTATGGAGATGATCATGTGGTTTTTGTCCTTCTTTTTGTCGATGTGGTGGATGATGTTGATGGATTTTTGAATGTTGTACCATCCTTGCATCCCTGGGATGAATCCCACTTGGTCGTGGTGTATGATCCTCTTGATGTATTTTTGAATTCGGTTTGCTAATATTTTGTTGAGTATTTTTGCATCTATGTTCATCAGGGATATTGGTCTGTAGTTTTCTTTTTTGGTGGAGTCTTTGCCTGGTTTTGGTATTAGGGTGATGTTGGCTTCGTAGAATAAGTTTGGGAGTATTCGCTCCTCTTCTATTTTTTGGAAAACTTTAAGGAGAATGGGTGTTATGTGTTCTCTGTATGTTTGATAAAATTTCAAGGTAAACCCATCTGGCCTGGGGGTTTTGTTCTTGGGTAGTTTTTAGATTACTGACTCAATTTCTTTGCTGGTAATTGGTCTGTTTAGATTTTCTGTTTCTTTCTGGGCCAGTCTTGTAAGGTTGTATTTTTCTAAGAAGTTGTCCATTTCTCCTAGGTTTTCCAGCTTGTTAGCATATAGGTTTTCATAGTATTCTCTAATAATTCTTTGTATTTCTGTGAGGTCTGTCATGATTTTTCCTTTCTCATTTCTAATTCTGTTGATGTGTGTTGACTCTTTTTCCCTTAATAAGTCTGGCTAGAGGCTTATCTACTTTGTTTATTTTCTCAAAGAACCAGATCTTGGTTTCACTGATTTTTTCTATTGTTTTATTCTTCTCAATTTTATTTATTTCTTCTCTGATCTTTATTATGTCCCTCCTTCTGCTGACCTTAGGCCTCATTTGTTCTTCTTTTTCCAATTTCGATAACTGTGACATTAGACTATTCATTTGGGATTGTTCTTCCTTCTTAAAATATGCCTGGATTGCTATATACTTTCCTCTTAAAACTGCTTTTGCTGCGTCCCACAGAAGTTGGGGCTTTGTGTTATTGTTGTCATTTGTTTCCATATATTGCTGGATCTCCATTTTAATTTGGTCATTGATCCATTGATTAGTTAGGAGCATGTTGTTAAGCCTCCATGTGTTTGTGAGCCTTTTTGCTTTTTGTAAAATTTATTTCTAGTTTTATACCTTTGTGGTCTGAAAAGTTGGTTGGTAGGATTTCAGTCTTTTGGAATTTACTGAGGTTCTTTTTGTGGCCTAGTATGTGGTCTATTCTGGAGAATGTTCCATGTGCACTTGAGAAGAATGTATATCCTGTTGCTTTTGGATGTAGAGTTCTATAGATGTCTATTAGGTCCATCTGTTCTAGTGTGTTGCTCAGTGCCTCTGTGTCCTTACTTATTTTCTGTCTGGTGGATCTGTCCTTTGGGGTAAGTCGTGTGCTAAAGTCTCCCAAAATGAATGCATTGCATTCTATTTTCTCCTTTAATTCTGTTAGTATTTGTTTCACATATATTGGTGCTCCTGTATTGGGTGCATATATGTTTATAATGGTTTTATCCTCTTGTTGGACTGAGCCCTTTATCATTATGTAATGTCCTTCTTTATCTCTTGTTACTTTCTTTATTTTGAGGTCTATTTTGTCTGATACTAGTATTGCAACACCTGCTTTTTAATCTCTGTTGTTTGCATGAAATATCTTTCTCCAACCCTTGACTTTTAATCTGTGCATGTCTTTGGATTTGAGGTGAGTCTCTTGTAAGCAGCATATAGATGGGTCTTGCTTTTTTATCCATTCTATTACTCTGTGTCTTTTGATTGGTGCATTCAGTCCATTTACATTTAGGGTGATTATTGAAAGATATGTACTTATTGCCATTGCAGGCTTTAGATTTGTGGTTACCAAAGTTTCAAGGTAAGCTTGTTTCCTACCTTAGTGTCTGACCTCACTTGCTTATTGAGCTGTTATAAACACAGTCTGATGATTATTTCTTTCCCTTCTTTTTCCTCCTCCTCCATTCTTCATATGTTGGGTGTTTTGTTCTGTGCTCTTTTTAGGAGTGCTCCCATCTAGAGCAGTCCCTCTAAGATACCCTGTAGAGGTGGTTTGTGGGAGGCAAATTCCCTCAACTTTTGCTTGCTGGGAATTATTTAATCCCTCCTTCATATTTAAATGATAATCGTGCTGGATACGGTATCCTTGGTTCAAGGACCTTCTGTTTCATTGCATTAAATATATCATGCCATTCTTTTCTGGCCTGTAAGGTTTCTGTTGAGAAGTCTGGTGATAACCTGATGGATTTTCCTTTGTAGGTGACCTTTTTACTCTCTCTGGCTGCCTTTAATACTCTGTCCCTGTCCTTGGTCTTTGCCATTTTAATTATTATGTGTCTTGGTTTTGACCTCTTTGGATCCCGTCTCTCAGGAGTTCTGTGTCCTTCCATAGTTTGAGCAACTATTTCCTCCCCCAGTTTGGGGAAGTTCTCAGCAATTATTTCTTCAAAGACACTTTTTATCCCTTTTTCTCTTTCTTCTTCCTCTGGTACCCCTATAATATGGATATTGTTCCTTTTGGATTGGTCACACAGTTCTCTTAATATTGTTTCATTCCTGGAGATCCTTTTATCTCTCTCTGCATCAGTTTCTATGCATTCCTGTTCTCTGGTTTCTCTTCCATCAATCGCCTCTTGCATCTTATCCATTCTGCTTATAAATTCTTCCAGAGTTTGTTTCACTTCTGTAATCTCCCTCCGGACTTCATCCCTTAGCTCTTGCATATTTCTCTGCAGCTCTGTCAGCATGTTTATGATTTTTATTTTGAATTCCTTTTCAGGGAGACTGGTTAGGTCTGCCTCTGAAGATCCTTTTGCAGGTGTAACTATCTTGATCTGGACCAGATTTTTTTGCCTTTTCATGGCGATTGCAGTGGCTGTAGGCAGGTTGCAGGTGTGTCAGCTGGGAGAAGAAAGTCCTTTCCTGCTTGCTGGATACCTTGCCCTTCTCCGCTGCCTGTGATGGCTACCTGCACTCCTGGAGCAGCCACCGGGTTAATCTCCTAAGCTGCTGTGGGCGGGGTGTCTGTCAGAGCAGCGCAGAGCCCTGCGGGGAGTGGCAGGCATGCCAGGTGCACTCCCCCATGCTAGTGGCAACCCTGCTGGGCAGCTGTGTGTCAGCAGCCGCCTTTGGGTCTGGCCCGGGTGGCTGTGCATTGGGCTGGGATTCCGCTTGGCTCCTGGGAGTGTGCCTGCTCCCTCTGGCTCCACTGCCAGTGTGCACGGGGCTTTTCAGTGCAGGCTTCTACTGGGCTCTGGCTTCACTGCTGCCGTTGCACATGAGCTGTGCCTGGGCTGTTTAGTTGTGCTGCTGCGGGCTAGCCCTGTGGTGCATGGATGTGCTCTTGGTTTCTTCTAGCGCTTCTGCCTCCAGTGCACGCTCCCAATCTCCTGTTACTAGGCCCATGTGTTGGGGTCTACACCAGTTGGAGGAATGACTGGCAGGCTGCCTAGTCCTCTGAGGGGCTTCAGAGCTGCACTGCCTCCGTTTAGGGTGCCTGTTTCCCCGGTATTCCCAGCTGCCGGGACAACTTCATCCACCTATGCGGTCCCTGTCTCTTTAAGACTTGCAGAAAGCACTTGCTTTTCTTTTGTCTCAGGGGCGCCGGTTGTGGGGACCTGCCCACAGGTTTTGCTTTTCTGTTTCTCTAATATGCAGCACCCTATGCACCTTGTGTCTGCGTTCTGGGTGCAGATTTCTAGAGCTGGTTGTTTAGCAGTCCTGGCCTTTCACTCCCTCCCTGTTCTTACTCCTTTCTTCCCACTGGGTTTTGGGGTGGGGGTGTGTTCTGGTCCCACCTGGTCATGACTTGTATCTTACCCCCTTTGTGTGATGCTGAGTTCTCACAGATGTAGATGTATCCTGGCTGTTGTGCTGCATCCACTGGTGTCTCTTTTAGAAATAGTTGTATTTATTGTATTTTCATAAATATATATGTTTTGGGGAGGAGATTTCCTCTGAACTATGTATGCCACCATCTTCCCGTGATCCTCAATATATATGTGTTTTTAATAGATACTTGATTTAATAGATAATTTTTAAAAATGCTCTCAATGATGAGTTAATTGTCCTCAGTCTCACTGTATATATTTACAACTCCATTGGTAAACAGATACCCAATTTTAATTTTGGTTTTCTTCTCCTCTTATAAAAATTCAATTCAACATGAAAAAGAAGATGCAATCCAAGATTTGGGGATGAGAAATACCCAGTTTTACTAAAATTATTTACAAATAAAGAAATCTACTTGAATTTCAGTTCCATTATGCATTACGCTACCCTTAGGAAATGTCCTTTAAAAGACCTGCTCCATTAGGCACTATTTTTTAGTGCCCTGAGAATTTGTATGTGCCACTAGTTTTAATATTTGTTTTGGTTTGGAATGGATAGAGTCCAAATAGAGTTATTAATATCTTTGTAAAATGTTTCTCACAAGTGTTAAATATTAACAAACCTTTCATCTTTATGATGAGTTCATATCTCCATGGTAAATCAGCATTTAGTACTAAACATTAACCTCCTAATATTGCTGGCACTGGCAGACATTCCCACAAAGTCTGTTTCAAATAGTCTTCAACTTTTGGCTTTGGCTAGGTTACAAGAGTATCACTTATGGATGTAATAAAATATTTTAAGATTAGTTCTTCCCTGGCATGGCCTAGTATGGTACTTTTCAAACTAGAATCCCAGACCACTGTGATCTGCAGACATATTCTCTACAAGAATTTTAAAATTCTGATTTCCTTTCCATGGAAATAAAAAAAAAATACAAGTATATTTGGGTTTGTCTGATGCCTACCTCATAACCAAATTCGGTAATTTCAGTTCTCATGTTTGGTTTTGTGTTGACCATGGGATTATCCTAAGTGATGTTGTTTAAATGGTAGTGGGGAAATAGACTTTCTCAGATCACTGGAGTCAGTGAATATATTCTCAAGGGCAAAGAATTCTCAAATTTGAGATGTACTTGTCTGGTTCATTAGAAATGAGTAAAAAGATATTGCCATCTGCATAGACCAGTACTTATTTGGAGGGAAGTCTGTGAATTGATAAACATTTAATCATGTATTTTTGGGGTGTTATCTTTTCTAGTAATTTTCTCATTTATTTTTATTGGACCATGTGAAACTGCCCTTATTAAGAGTGTGGAACTCCACATGCAAAGAATGAAATTGTACCATTATCATGTATCATACATTAACACCAGATCAAAATGGATTAAATATTTAAACATAAGATTTGAAACTGTACAACTCCTGGAGGAAAACACAGGAGAAAAGCTTCATGACATTGGTCTTGGCAATGGTGGCATATTTATGAGACCAAAAACACAGGCAACAATTGGGAAAGCAAAAATCAACAATTGGGACTACATCAAATGAGAAAGCTTCTGCAGAGCAAAGGAAACAACAGAATGAAAAGCCCAACCTATGAAATAGGAGAAAATATTTGCAAAACATGTATAAGGGGTTGATCTCTAAAATATATAAGGAAGTCTTACACTTCAGTAGGAACCCCCCATAACCTGATTGAAAAATGAGCAAAGGACTTGAATAGGTATTTCTTCAAAGAAGACATATAAATGGTCATTATATATATGAAAAAATGTTCACTGTCACTATGATCAGGAAAATTCAAATCAAAACCACAAGACATCACCTCACATCTCTCAGGATGTGTATTCTCAAAAAATAAAGGAAAACAAAACAAAAGACAAGTGCTGGAAAGGACATGGAGAAAAAGGAATGCTTGCACAGTGTTGATAGGAATGCAAATGGTGCAGCCATTATGGAAATAACTATGGAAGTTCCTCAAAAAATAGAAATAGAATTACCATATGATTCAACAATCCCACTTCTTGGTATTTATTCAAAAGAATTGAAATCAGGATCTTGAAAATATATTAATACTCTCATGTTCATTGTAGCATTATTTACAATAGCCAAGATGTGCAAACTGAAGTGTCCATTGACAAATGGATGGATAAATAAACACGGTATGTGTATATATATATATGTACACACACATAATAGAATACTATTCAGCCTTAAAGAAGGAGGAAATTCATGTGGAGATCCTCAATATAGTGGCATGAGTAGAGTGGTGGAAATCTCCTCCCAAAACCATATATATTTTGAAAATACAGCAAATACAACTATTTCTAAAAGAGTGACCAGAAGATACAGTACACCAGCCAGACTACATCTACATCTGTGAGAACTCAGCATCTCACAGAAAAGGGTAAGATACAAAGCTGTGACCTGGCAGGACCTGAGAACTCCCTCCACCCCAGCTCACTTATAGAAGGAAAAGAATCAGAGTGGGGAGGCAGTGGAAGCACAGGACTGCTAAATAACCACCCCTAGTAATCTGCACCAGGAGCACAGACACACATTGCATGGTGTACTGGATATTAGAAGAATGGAAAAGCAAAATCTGGGACTAAGACTGTGAACAGGTTCTCACAGCTGGCTGCCCTGGGACAAAAGAAAAGCAGATGTTTTAAAAGTCTTAAAGGGACAAGGTTTAACAGGTGGACAAAATCATCCCAGCACACTCAACCCAGCAGGCTGAGAATCTTAAGGAACTTCAGGCACCCTAACTCCCTGGGTGGCAACACAGCTCTGAAGCTCCTCACAGCAATAAGCAGCATGCTGTCCTTCCCCCCCCCACCAGCACTGTAAGCAAACCGGCTGACCCAGCATTGCTGCAGAACAGTTGGGAGCAGCCCTGCATGTGGCTAGCCAGCCCAGACACAGAGGCTGCCTCCTGTGTTCAGTTGACTGGCACAGACAGCAGAGACCAGCGCAGAGTCTGGAAGGCACAAAGGGACTTTGTTCTTGTGGCAAACATGTGCTGCTTGCCTGCAACCCCTGCCAGTGCCCTAGGCCATCCCGAGGCCCTCCCCACCTATGGCAGCTTAGGGGTTTAACCCAGAGGCTACCCCCTGCGTGTGGTTGACTGGCACAGACAGAGGAGACTGGTGTAGAGTCTGGGAAGCATGAAGGGGCTCTGTTCTCATGGCAAACATATGCTGCTTGCTGGAAAACCCCACCAGTGCCCTATGACATCCTGAGGGCTGCCCTGCCAACAGCAGCCCAGGGAATTAACCCAGAGGGTGCTCACTGTGTATGGTTTCCCGGCACAGGCAGTGAAGACTGGCCAGAGTCTGGGAAGCACAAAGGGTCTCTGTTCTCATGGCAGAACATATGCTGCTCTCCTGAGACCCCATTCATTATTGCCCTAGGTCATCCTGAGGGCTTCCCCACCCACAGCAGCTCAGGGAATTAACCCAGAGGCTGCTCCCTATGTGAGGCTGACCATCATAGGCAGCAGAGATGGGCAAGGAGATCAGCAAGCAGGAAGGGACTTTGTTCTCCCAGCTACACATGTGCCACTCACCGGAGACCACTCCCATTGTCATGAAAAGGCAGAAGAACCCTGGTCATTCCAAAATCCCTCAAACACCAGAGAGAGGGCCTGGTGAGACTGAAATCACTAATCTTCCTGAAAAATAATTCAAAATAAAAGTCATAAGCATGCTCATGGAGCTACAGAGAAATATGTAAGCGCTAAGGGATGAATTCCAGAGGGAAAAAATGGAAATGAAACAAACAATGGAAGGATTTCAGAGCAGATTGGATGAGGTGGAAGAGATTGTGAATGAAATAGAAATCAGAGAACAAGAATATAGAGAAGCTGAGGCAGAGAGATAAAAAGATCTCTAGGATTGAAAGAATATTAAGAGAACAGTGTGACTAATCTAAATGGAATGACATTCACATTATAGGGGTACCAGAAGAAGAGAGAAAAAGCGATAGAGAGTGTCTTTGAAGAGATAATTGATGAAAACTTCCCCAATCTGGGGAAGGAAATAGATTCTCAGACCATGAAAGTCCACAGATCTCCCAACACAAGGGACCCAAGGAAGACAATACCAAGACATATAATTATTAAAATGTCAAAGATCAAGGACAAGGATAGTGTATTAAAAGCAAACAGAGAGAAAAAAGATCACCTACAAAGGCAAACCCATCAGGCTATCATCAGACTTCTCAACAGAAACCTTACAGGCCAGAAGGGAATGGCATGATATATTCAATGCAATGAAACAGAAGGGCCTTGAACCAAGAATACTGTATCCAGCAAGATTATCATTTAATTTTGAAGGAGGGATTACACAATTTTCAGATAAACAAGAGTTGAGGGAATTTACTTCCCACAAACTATCTCTGCAGTGTATTTTAAAGGGACTGCTCTAGATGGATGAGCTCCTAAGGCTACTCAGATGTCACCAGATAAATAAAATCATAGCAAAGAAAGTAGACCAACCAAATACTAACTAAATGCAAAATAAAATCAGCTATCTACAAAATCAGTCAAGGGAAACACAAAGAGTACAGAAAAAAAACACAACATATAAAGAGTGGAGGAGGAAGAAAAAGGAGAGAAATAAAGAATCATCAGATTGTGTTTATAATAGCATAATAAGTGAGTTAAGTTAGACTGTTAGATAGTAAAGAAGCTATCCTTGAACCTTTGGTAACTATGAATCCAAAGCCTGCAATGGCAATAAGTACATACCTATCAATATCCATCCTAAATGTAAATGGACTGAATGTACCAATCAAAAGACACAGAGTAATAGAATGGATAAAAAAGCAAGACCCATCTTTATGCTGCCTACAAGAGACTCACTTCAAACCCAAAGACATACACAAGCTAAAAGTGAAGGGATGGAAAAAGATTTTTCAAGCAAACAATAGGGAGAAAAAAGCAGATGTTGCAGTACTTGCATCAGACAAAATAGACTTCAAAACAAAGAAAGTAACAAGAGACAAAAAAGGACATTATATAATGATAAAGGGGTCAGTCCAACAAGAGGATATAACCATTATAAATATCTATGCACCCAACATAGGATCACCTACATATGTGAAACAAAAACTAACAGAATTAAAGGAGGAAATAGAATGCAATGCATTCATTTTAGGAGATTTCAACACACCACTCACTCTGAAGGACAGATCAATCAGAAAGAAAATAAGTACACAGAGGTACTGAATAACACACTAGAACAGATAGACCTAATAGACATCTACAGAACTCTACACTCAAAAGTAGCAGGATACACATTCTTCTCAAGTGCATATGGAACATTTTCCAGAATAGACCACATACTAGGTCACAAGAAGAGTCTCTGTAATTTCAAAAAGATTGAAATTGTACCAAACAACTAAGTTCTCATATCACAAAGGTATACAACTAGAAATGAATTGTACAAAGAAAACAAAAAGGCTCACAAACACATGGAGGCTTAACAACATACTCTTAAACAATCAATGGATCAATCACCAAATTAAAGCAGAAACCAAACAATATATGGAGACAAATGAAAAGAACAGCACAACAGTCCAACTTCTGTTGGACACAGTAAAGGCAGTTCTAAGATGAAAGTATACAGCAATCCTGGTCTGTTTAAAGAAGGAAGAACAACCCCAAATGAATACTCTAAATTCACAATTATTGAAACCTGGAAAAGAACAAATGAAGCCCAAAGTCAGCAGAAGGAGGGACATAATAAAGATCAGAGAAGAAATAAATAAAACTGAGAAGAATAAAGCAAAGAAAAAATTAATGAAACCAAGACTGGTCTTTGAGAAAATTAACAAAATAGAAAAACCCCTAGCCAGACTTCTTAAGAGAAAAAGAGAATCTCCACACATAAACAGAATCAGAAATGAGAAAGGAAAAATCATGACAGACAGCACACAAAAATACAAAGAATTATTAGAGAATACTGTGAAAATGTATATAGTAACAAACTGGAAAACCTAGAAGAAATAGACAACTTTATAGAAAAATACAACCTTCCAAGGCTGAACCAGAAAGAAACAGAAAATCTGAACATACCAATTAGCAGCAATGAAATTGAATCAGTAATAAAAAAAACCACCCAAGAACAAAACCCCTGGGCTAGTTGGATTCACCACTGAATTTTATCAGACATATAGAGAAGACAGAATACCCATTCACCTTAAAGTGTTCCAAAAAAATAGAAGAGGATGGAATACTTCCAAACTCATTCATGAAGGCAGCATCACTCTAATACCAAAACCAGGCAAAGACACCAAAAAAATAAATAAAATTATAGGCCAATATCCCTGATGGACATAGATGCAAAAATACTCAACAAAATATTAGCAAACCGAATTCAAAAATACATCAAGAGGATCATACACCATGATCAAGTGGGATTCATCACAGGGATGCAAGGATGGTACGACATTCAAAAATCCATCAACACCATCCATCACATCAACAAAAAGAAGGAAAACTCTACATGATCATCTTCGTAGATGCTGAAAAAGCATTTGACAAAATTCAACATCCATTCATAATAAAAACTCTCAACAAAATGGGTATAGACAGCAAGTATCTCAACATACTAAACACCATATATGATAAACCCACAGCCAACATCATACTTAACAGCGAGAGGCTGAAAGTTTTTCACCTAAGATAGGGAGCAAGACAGGGATGCCCACTCTCCCCACTGTTATTCAACATAATACTGGAAGTCCTAGCCAAGGAAAACAGAGAAAACAAAGAAATACAAGGCATCCAGATTGGTAAAGAAGAAGTCAAACTGTCACTACTTGCAGATGACATGATATTGTACATAAAAAATTCTAAAGACTCCACTCCAAAGCTACTAGAACTAATACCTGATTCAGCAAAGTTGCAGGACAGATTATTAATACACATAAATCTGTTGCATTCCTATACACTAAGGATGAACTAGCAGAAAGAGAAATCAGGAGAACAATTCCATTCACAATTGCATCAAAAAGAATAAAATACCCAGGAATGAACCTAACCAAGGAAATGAAAGACCTATACCCTGAAAACTATAAGACACTCTGAAGAGAAATTAAAGAGGACATTAATAAATGGAAATTCACCCTATGCTCTTTGGTAGGAAGAATTAATATTGTCAAAATGGCCATCCTGCCTAAAGCAATCTACAGACTCAATGCAATCCCTATCAAAATACTGACAGCATTCTTCAACAAATTGAAACAAATAGTTCTAAAATTCATATGGAACCACAAAAGAGCCTGAATAGCCAAAACAATCCTGAGAAGGAAGAATAAAGGAGGGGGCATATTGTTTCCCAACTTCAAGCTCTACTACACCAGTAATCAAGACAATTTGGTACTGGCATAAGAACAGACCCACAGACCAGTGGAACAGAATAGAGACTCCAGACATCAACCCAAGCATATATGGTCAATTAATATATGATAAAGGAGCCATAGACATACAATGGGGAAATGACAATCTCTTCAACAGTTGGTGCTGGCAAAACTGGAGAGCTACATGTAAGAGAATGAAACTGTATTATTATCTAACCCCAAATGGACATTTCCAGCTCATGTCTGAGAGTGTAAACTCAAAATGGATCAAAGACCTGGATGTAAGTCATAAAACCATAAAACTCTTAGAAAAAACATAGGCAAAAATCTCTTGGACATATAAACATGAGCAACTTCTTCATGAACATATCTCCCTGGGCAAGGGAAACAAAAGCAAAAATGAACAAGTGGGACTATATCAAACTAAAAAGCTTCTGTACAGCAAAGGACACCATCAGTAGAACAAAAAGTCATCCTACAGTATGGGAGAATATATTCATAAATGACAGATCCAATAAGGGGTTCAAATATATATAAAGAGCTCACATTCAAAATATATAAAGAGCTCACACACCTCAACAAAGAAAAAGCAAATAATGCAATTAAAAAATGGACAGAGGATCTGACCAGACACTTCTCCAAAGAAGAAATTTACATGGCCAAGAGGCACTTGAAAAGGTGCTCCTCATCACTAATCATCAGATAAATGCAAATTAAAACCACAATGAAATATCATCTCACACCAGTAAGGACAGGCAACATCCAAAAGACAAACAGCAACAAATGTTGGCAAGGATGTGGAGAAAGGGGAACCCTCCTATACTGCTGGTGGGAATGTAAATTAGTTCAACCATTGTGGAAAGCAGTATGGAGGTTCCTCAAAAACCTCAATATAGAAATACCATTTGACCCAGGAATTGCACTCCTATGTTTATTGCAGCATTCTTTACAATAGCCAAGAAATGGAAGCAAGCTAAGTGTCCATCAGTAGATGAATGGATAAGGAGGATGTGGTACATATACATAATAGAATGTTATTCAGCCATAAGAAGAAAACAAATTCTACCATTTGCAACAACATGGATGGAGCTAGAAAGTATTATGCTCAGTGAAATAAGCCAGGTGGAAAATGACAACTATCAAATGATTTCACTCATCTGTGGAGTATAATAACAAAGAAAAAACTGAAGGAACAAAAACAGCAGCAGACTCACAGAACCCAAGAGTGGACTAACAGTTACCAAAAGGAAATGGACTGGGGAGGATGGGTGCAAAGCATGGGATAAGGGGGAAAAGTGGCATTATGATTAGCACACATAATGTAGAGGGGGGCACATCACAGGGAAGGCAGTGTAACACAGAGATGAGAAATAGTCATTCTATCACATCTTACTACACTGATGAACAGTGTCTGTAAGGGGGTATGTGGTGGGGACCTGATAATGGGTGGAGTCTAGTAATCATAATGTTGCTCATATATTTTACATTAATCATACCAAATATATATTATATAAAACTTCCCCGCATGATGCTCTTACCTCCTGGATGTTTTGGGTACAGTACCATGACCTTTGGGGGCCATTCAGCTGTTATTCCAGGTATACACAGGAGGCCAGCTTCCAGGACTTTCCCCCAATGTGCCAGAAGGGCCAGCTATTACTGTTTCATGTGTTGAAATGTTCAGGGCCAGGTCCATTCAACAGTATCTCCAGGGCTTAATGCAGTAGGGGCTGGCAGAAGGATGTTGCTCTGCTTGCCATATCCTGGCTTCAATAATGCTTCTTTGGTTTGGCCTCACAATTGTATAGGAGAGGCAGCAAGGTGTGTGAGCATATCCACAGGTCTCAAAGTTCTTTATGTGGCTTCTCATTCAAAGGCTGCAGCACTGTCCATCAGTGAACTGACCAACCCTGTAGACTATTGGTATCTGACTTAAGGTCAAACTTCAACAAACAGTTATACCTCTCCATCATGCCTGCCCCTGTAGGATTATCTGGTACATGAAATTTCCACATTATTCATAATTGCTACACCCATTCTTGTAATGCATGTCCAGTAAAGTGGGTGCCTTGATCACTTTCATTCAACTGCAGCTGGCCATAGGCTGCAAATAGGCATGCCAGGCCCCTCTTGGTGGTTTGCTGATCTGCACAGGAAAAGCAACCAATAGTCCAGTAGCTGGGTCCACACAAGTCTTATGATATGGGCAGAAGCCCAATATAGTCTATTTGTCACCTGACAAGATGTATTGGCCCCCTTACTATTGTACTGTGTTACTGTGGGACTTAGTGTAAGTCTCTCTTAGAGAACACAAGGCACTCTTTCTGGGCTCTTCTGACTTCTTCAAAGGTCAATGGCAAGCCCCACCAATGGCCTACAGCCCACATTGTCTTATGCCCTGTGTGCAACAAATGCTGGTGTAGCCATTGGGTCACATCAGAGGCAGGCTTCCCTTCTAGCCAGCACACCTGGCTCAGTGTGTCTGTTTCATCATTAACTTGGGGTGCCAAAGATAAATGGCCAATCACATGATACACAATAACAGTCTTAGTCTGACTAGAGGCCCATAGGTCTTACCACAACTCTTGCCCCCAAAGGGGCCGGTGAGCAACCATTCAGTTGGCATGATACCATGTCGATAGCCACAGGGTCAAGCCTTGATAGATGGCCCAGCTGTCAGTGCAGACAACTATGGGGGAAAGCTCCTGGGTGATCATGAGCCATACTGCCCACAACTCAGCCCATTCACTGCTCTTCCCCTCTCCATCCTCCATCCATATTGTCTCAGTCTTAGGATGTAACGCCACAGTCCTCCACTTTGGGGACTTCCCACGACTGGAGCCATCTTCAGGTATAGTGGCTTTTCCATCCTGATAAGGAGTCTTGGCTACCAAGGGCTGAAAAGCAAGTTCTTTCTGCTTTCCCTTGGTATAGGTCACTGGCCCCAATAAACATTGGAGTTATCCACTTAAGGGGCTAGTAGAGAGTGTGCTACACTGCTGTAAATATGTGCCCCATTTGGCCAGTGTAGGTGTCCTTGCCATGCCACTCCATGGCCTTTGGTTCCAGTCTCACACCCACCCCATGATGGGATAGATGGTTATAATCTTGGTCAGAGCTGTTCCAGTGATGGCTCTGTAGCCAGCAAGGTGTGGTACTCAGCATCCAGTTCCCTCTCTATCAAAGTGTACCGGATCTCTGCTCCTTTCCGTAGTTGTGACCAGAATCTAATAGGTTGGTGTGTCCATTCAACCTACTGCCAAAGACCGCATCCATAACCATCTTCGGTTACATGAACATCTAGTTCACAGGGCCTCAATGAGTCCATTTCATTCAAGGCTTGTACAGCCTTGACTGCTGGTTTGGCAGCAGTAAAAGCAGCTGCACATGTCTCATCCCAATCTCACCTGATGCCCTTTTGTACCAACCAGTATAAAGGCTTCAGAATTTGTGCCAAGTGCAGGATAAACTCTCCAGTAGCCCAAAAGACCCCAAAACTCTTGTAATACTGCCACAGTGGTAGGGGTGGGGAAAGCCTGGTCCTTGTCTATGACTGCTTCAGGAACTTTAGTTTTACCTGACCAGACAACCTCCAAGAATTTCCCAGGCAAACTAGGTCCCTAAACCTTGGTGCTATTCACAGCCCATCCTTTTTCCTGTAGTTGTTGCAACAGTCTAGGAAATACCCCTTCTAAATCTGCAAGAGAATCAGATGTGAGCATATCATCATCAATGCAGTGATACAACCGCACTGTTTGCGGTTTCTTCCATGTGACCAAGTCCTGGGCTATAAGCCCATGACAGATGGTGGGACTGTGGAGGTATCCCTGGGGAAGGCAGTTAATGTCCACTGCCGGCCTTCCCACGTGAAAACAAACTGTTCCTGGCTTTCCTGTGATATGTAAACAGAGAAGAAAGCATTAGCAAGGTTTACTACATAATGATACATTTCCAGCTCATGTCTGAGAGTGTCCAGAGTGTCCATGCTGCTATAGAGGGGACAGCAGCATGCAAAAGGGGTATGACTTTATTCAATCCCCTGTAGTTCACAGTCATATGCCAGGATCCATCTGGCTTTCTCATTGGCCACACTGGGGAATTAAAAGGACTATGAGTGGGCTTTATGATGCCCACCTTCTCCAACTCCTATAGAGTTTCTCTGATTTCCTTGTTCACCCCAGGCAATTTATACTACTTAATGTCTGTCACCCACTGAGGTATAGGCAGAGCTACAGGTGGGTGCTTAGCATTGTCCCCTCAGAACTGCCTTTACCACATGTACCCTCAGTCTGAACTCACCTGCAGTGGTCTGTAACCACAGGCCCTGTAGGGTATCTACCCCTAAAATATATTCAGGGATGGGAGAAACGTACATGGTATACTTCTTTGGTGGTAAACACCCTGTCCCCAATGAGATTTGGGCTTTTTTCACTCTTATTGCCTTACCCCCATAGCCATCTATCACAGCAGGAGTCCCGGGAAAACACTCAGGGTTGTCATGAATCAGAGAACACTCAGCTCCAGTGTCCACCAGTGCCAGGACACGTTGTACATTCATAGGGAACCAATGAATTGCTAATTCTACATGTGGGCTCTGGTCCCCACCATGTTTCCCAAGGTGGGGACTTTGACCCATCCCCCAGTTGAACTGTGATGCCCAATCATCCTCCTGTGGGGGTGAGGGCTCAGGTGAATCCTGAGTACCGTCTCCCATGAAGTTTTCCAGGGACACCAGCTGGGCATGAGGCTTTGAATCTGGTTTCCACGTCCTGGACCTCAGTGGCTGGAACTGCTGCTCTGGCTTTAATTGGTGCCACAGATCTAACAATATTCTATTGGGCTTCCCGTTGAGTTCTTCTTTCACTACCCTGACCTTTATCAAATCAACCTACATCTGGGTCCTTGAGACCTTCACAGGGCCTTTGCACTTCTCCTTTCAGTTGTAGCCAATACTTCCCTCCATGCTCTTATTGTTTCAAACTACCCCAGATCTGCTAAAGTACAAGTAGCCTCACTTATGGGTTGCCCTAAGTGGGGGTCAAGAGTATTCACTAGGGACTCAAAGAGAGATGTAGGAGCTGTATGAAGCACCAGTTTTCTCATCCCTATAGCAAACACCTCCTCATCACCACCCTGGGGGTCCATATTATGGATAATATTTTTCATATCCAAATCCCACAGTACCTGTTGGAGCTCTGCATATGTTTTCCAATTACTGGGAAAATATGGTAAATCATCCTGATTAGGCCAAACTACCCTGATGGCGGCTGTCAGCCATTCCAGGAGTGTCTGATTCCCTGAGGAGTGATAGGCATTTTGCAACTGCTGCTGGAGGGAAGGGTGAGCCATTAGTGAAGCCATTCTACCCATCTCAGTACCTGACAAAACAATGTTCTTCACCCCCATAGCCCAGAGATATAAAAGCCATGTAGGGAGAGATTCTGATGGCCTCTGCCTATACTGGATGCTCATGTCCACCAGCTCTTCCTGGGTATAGGCACGGAGCATGGAGTGCTCCACAACGTGGGGAGGAGGCTGCTTCTCCCACTGAGGAGTCTGCAATTGTTTCATTTTTATTTTCTTAATTTCAGCTGGGCAGGCCTTTAAAACAGGAGAAGATGGGACCTCTGGCAGTGACCTGGGTAGCAAATCCACTAATGGCCCTGCCTCCACTATTTCTGGGGCTGAAGGTGCTACTCTTTCCTCCCCTTCCCCTATGGCCTCCTGCAATGTGGCTTTTCCTGCTGTCTGCCCCTTGTTGTGAAGGAGTCCTCTAGGAGTGTGACCTGTCTTTTTAGTAACTGTCTCCCTTCTTTAATAGCATCCCATAGGTTATCACTCAGCTCCTCCAAGCGATGCTGAAGTGTGCCTCTCTCCCACCTAAGTTCCTCTCTTTCTTCACTAATCCTCTTGATAATCCTCCCTTTCTCCTGTATAACATTTTCCACTATCTTGATGAAAAGAGACCCTACAATGCCAGCCACTACATGGCCCCCTAAGGTCTCCAAGCAGTCTTTCAATTCACGGAGGGCTAATTCTGCAGCTTCTGGCATTTCCACCCTCCCAGGAGGTACTTTATATTAGACCATTTCCCCACTAGGGGTTCCCAAATTGGAAGCTCCACATCTTGGGGGATAATAACAGGTGAAACAGCACCCTCTGCTGCTGCATCCACTGGGGCCTCCCCACCATCCACAGGAGCAGCCCTCCCAAAGCTTGCACCCATTATGACAGATTTTGGGTTCAGAGGAATCCTGCCAATTATGTCAGATGTAAGTCCAGGGAGAGGAAATCCCAGGGCAAAATACCTCTAAAAACCGAAATCAGTCAAAGGGAGAAATAAAGTTTAAAACCCATTTATTGCTTACAAACTGCAGTCCAGCATGGTTTCACCCCCCTGCTCCAGAAAAAGCAAGCAAGTCCCTCCCCTTAACCTCTCAGGTATAGACATGGCCTCATTTGCCCAGGTAATTACCAGTTGACATGGAGATGAACTTCTCTCCAGCCCCCTGAGGATATGCAAATGCACCAAAGCCATGTGAAATATTCTGGAAATATTACAATTTTACCCACAATGATTGAAAGGACCAGTTTTTTTCATTTAAAAAACAGAAATTGGACGCAGGGGGGCCATCAGGTGAGAATTTGGGGATCAACAGAGGTGAGGCTCAGAACCTCACCCCCCCTGCTTTGAGAGAAATCTTCTGCATCCGTGGATGTCTTGCTGCCCTTGTCTAGCCTGGATTAATACTTAGTCCATAGGCACAGACCTGATCATCTGATCATCTACATTTGCCTTCTTACAGCACTAAACTATGTTTTCTACCTTTATCTTGCATCTACCTACCACTTCAGCATTTTATTAAAAATAAAAATAATAATAATAATAGGAGAAATGTGGGATCAACATATAAATCAAGTACAAAAATCAAACGAATATTCATATTTGACCTGATTGTTTATAGGTCATAATGCATGATCAAAACCGAAAGTTTCTGTGATGAATGCCCTTGTACGGTTCACCATGTAAGAATTTATTCACTACGTAAGAATTCGTTCACCATGTAAGAACTTGTTTGTTATGTTTCAGAAGATTGGAGTCTGATGAGAATTAGGCTTGAGATAGATTAATGATTGTACATTGAGCGTTGTCCCCCATATACTGAATTTTATTGTTGTTAACAACCATTTGATCAATAAATATGAGAGATGCCCTCTCAAAAAAAAAAAAAAAAAAAAAAACCAAAAAAAAAAAAAGTTATTTTTGGAATATAGGAAAGCTATATTGTGTTCTCATCGTATCTCAAGACTCTTTACAATTTGTCTTTATTCTTGGAATTTTGACTTTATCTTCATTTTTATATGTATATGATAATATTTTGGCAAATAAGTTAATTTTTTCCAAAAAATACACCTAATTGTACCATGCCTTAGCTCATTGTTTTGTCTAGAACTTGTAAAACATTGTTAAATATTAATGCTGTTATTGGTATTCTGGATACTTCCAATATTTCAGTTCATATTATGATGTTTGCTATGGAGTGACCGATATATATATATATATATATATATATATATATATATATATATATATTTTTTTTTTTTTACCAATCTTAGTGTTTGTAGAATATTTTAAAGCTTGCTAAAATTCTTGTCCATTGGTTGATTGATTGGTTGGTTTTGTAAATGGATGTTCAATTGTTTCTTTCAGAAACAGAGGTATATGCTAACAAATATTGAGGCTGTTGATATATTTAATTAACATATGTATAATAATTTAATAAATATATAATTAATAAAAAAAACCCAAAAAAAAAACAGAAATTGGAATACTTAAAATTGAAAGATGCCTTTTTCCCAATAATTTTTGACTAAGAGCAATAAAGGCTTCTTTGAGGTGCATTAATAAGAATGAAATACATAAAAATGACAAACTATTATGTAAAAAGTATTTCCCCTTCCCACTCATTTTTTAAATAGCCAGTTCCAGTATCCCTATGGAGAGCTTCCTTTCAGAGAATGGCTGGGTTTCTTAAAGTTGTCCCCTAGATGTTCAGAGCTCAATGACATGTACCCTTCAATTGCTCCAATTTCTCAGAACAACAGACACCAAGAAAAATCTCTATTTTCCCTCCTTCTGTTGAAGATTAATGAAATGTAAATTCCTCTATTTATTGTATTTCTTTTCATTTATTATGGAATCATTTTTCTTTTCTGGAATGATGAATCATTTCTGAACAAATGAAACTAAATAAAGGCTTTCTGATTCTGAGAAGAATGAAAGATAACATTGTTTCTCCTCTCTTAGGGAGTCAATATTTTGAATTTAAACAGTACACATATGTCTTTCAGAGTTATTGTTAGAACTGTCATTTTTGTATCATAACAGGACTCAGTTCAAATTCCCAATGTCTGCTAGTATTTCCCTAATCTAGAAATGTCCATATAATACATATTAAGCATTTATGTATATTGTTTATCTCTGTTCAGAATAATGGCCAATAGCCACAGGTAGCTATTTAAATTAATTAAAATTAAATAAAATCAGAAATTCAGGTTCTCAGTCACACTAGCTACATGTCAAGTGCTCCACAGCTACATATGGCTAGTGGCCGCCATACTGAACAGCACATATATAGAATATTTCTAGAAAGTTCTATTCATCAGTGCTAATTAGAGGACAATCTGACTTTTTTTTTTAGAAAAGCATGACTACTTTTCTTGTTCCCTTATTCATGGGGGACCACTCTACAAAATATATTTTTTAAAAAATACATTAATAATCCTACTAATTCATTTATAGTAATGTAAATTACATGAGCTCTATATATCTGATATTAGTTTCTCAATTATTACCATATGTTGAGAAGGAGATATTGACTGATCTGAGTCAAAATTAACTTTCCACCAGAATTAGAATCAATAGAAATAATTATCAGCAACATGACTGATAGAAAATTAATGGATTGGAGAAATGAGATTTATGAAGGTAAGGAAATTAGGTTAAAGTATTTTTAAAAAAAAGAGCAAGCATCGTATCACATAAACTTTCCATTCCTGAGGATTAGTATACATCATAATTATATAAGAAATGCTTACTGAAATTGAAATCTAGCACAAGGGGTTACAGGATCTTCAGGATCCTAACAGTAATTATAACTGGATGACATAATTGTAGTGGAGAGTAGCAATGGTTCTTCACTATCTCTTCTCTCCTTTTTCTGTTTATAATAGACCCTTTGAATATTAGCTGGACATGTTGTCAACCAGAATAAAGGTCACAATTACTAGCCTCCCTTGCAGCTAGTTGTGGCCATCCAAATTTCTGCCAAGAAGATGTGAGCAAGAGTGACATGTGCTATTTTTTCTTCCCTTTCTTCCTGCTGAGTTACTCACTGGGTGAAGATGACCCTCAAGTACTGGAAGAGCGACCAGAAAGAAGGAGCCTGAGGCTGTGCTACTGTGTCATGCCTCAACTGCTTCTGTTCAGATGCTTGCATAAAAGATACACTTCTGTGTTTTTAATATTATTTTGAATTTTGTTTTAGCAGTTAATACAATAGAATACAGTAATCAATAGAACAAATAATAGTACATCTAAACTAAAACAACAATCAACATAGTACTGAGTAGAGGGAAATAGAATGGAAACATTTTCAGATTTATAAAATGTATCTCCCCTCATTGTTCCATGTGGATTTCATTAACCAATTTAGGAAACAAATTCATTGTGTGCAGTGTCCAGTGCAAATGTCTATTTCCTCTTCTATAAAGGTAGATTCTGTATATGATATTTATAGACAATTGTTCTTATAATTTGAGAAGTCCCTTTTACAGTGGTTATTTTAGTCTTGGTACAATTTCTACAATATACTGTCATTACCTTTATTTTATAGATGAAGAAATTAAGACTCAGACTGAGTGACTTCCAAAGTACACATGGCCAGTAGGTGGTGGGGCTGAGACCCACACTCAGAGAGGAAACCCACTGTGAATCCAACTAACATGTAAGTACATTTGTGATGTCTATAGGTAGATTTGGGATTGTGAGTGAAAGCTGTTTTTTAATTTGTGGGAAAATAGAAAACTTTCTAATGGGAGATGATGGCCTGTATCCCGTTAGTTAGTATTCTGACTATCTAAGGTTAGTTGCAGCACCAGTGCCTATCTTTAAAAGGATTCTTTGTCCTTTGTTTAGAGAATGCAGCAAATTCCTCTCAAAGATTCACAATTCATTTGTATATTGAAAGCCCTGAAAAATCCCTTATAAAGAGGACTTTCAAATGTCATCTCTGAGTTGATCAAACTCATTCACTACAGAACTCTCTTTCTCTGTATATGTATGAAGGCAGGACCCTTTAGGAGCCCCGTCTTAGTACCAGACAAGTTGTTTCTGCTAGAGACATATAATGGTGGTCTAAAACTTGAAGGCATTTTAGAAACAATAGTTTAATGAGTTTTTAAACTACAAAATCCTATACCCACAAAAATGCTTGGGGATTTGAGGCATGTGGGAAGTAGAAAACTCATTCATTCTTGAACTTTTATGGATCCCAATTCTTGGGAAGTTCTTTTTACGGAGTTGGCAATTCCAGTTACTCCTCAGGGAGGCTGCGTCTGCTATACATCCCGTTCTGGATTACTTATCTTTTCAGACTTCTCTGACTCAGGACAAGAAAATATGATTAAGGTTACTTTCTGGGAAAGTCTTAGAATTACATGTATGCTATGTAAGACTATGAGATGGGACACTACAGTGATTAGGAGAAATTTTTTAATGTTGTAAAAATAATTTACCAGTTTCCTACATAGAAAGAAAAGGAGACCACTGTAGAATCTAAGCATTAAAAGAGAATAGAAATAGGTTAGCATAAGCATAGCCATCTTAAGAGCCTAGAAGCCATTTTCTGAGTATGTGACTTAGAAAGAAAAACTGGAACTGGGTAAGGCCTTGAAAAACAAGTTAATCATGAACACCGGGTGGTGGGCAGCTGTGGCCTTTGGTCAGCTAACCTTGGTCAACTAATCTTACATACCAAGCTTATCGTGCAGAACCTCCCTGACAATTGAGGAGTGGTCTTATCTTGCTCTTGCCTAACCCCAGGATGTATGTCTTGCAAGAATAATGTGCAGCTGTGGAAAATTACTATGAGTTAAGTGTTTTGAAAATGCTATATAAACCCTTGGGGTCCTTGTTGAAACCCGCTGTGCCGGGCAGACACTTGGACCCCAGCTAGCTGGAATAATAATAAACCTCTTCCTTGTTGCATCGATCTGCTGTGGCCTTCGTCTCCTCACTGGGGGGAAGCGCAGACTGGAATAAGGCCGTTGGGTCTTACAACCACTAGTTCCTCTCAGAATTCTCAAAACTGAGAAATGCTTTCTGACTTCAGCTACTTGAAATTTGTTATTTACATTAGATTCTTTGTCACCAAAGAAGCATGGAGTTTTGGCATGCTAATGTTAGATATAGGATATTGAAGCCAACCTGGATATTAAATAAAAATAAAATAAAACCAAATTATTGTTATTATTTTCATTAGTTTTAATGGGAAGTACATGGCAATAGCCAGTTTACTAGGGCCAGAGATAAGTCTCTGAACTATTCACTGGGAAATTTCAATTTAGGTTTCCAGATTAATAAAAACAGTCTTGAATTAGAGTAAGATGATTTAGGCTTCAATACTAGCAAGGATGCTGCTGTAAGTCCAGGGGGAAAATCCCAGGGCAAAATACCTTTGAAACCAAAATCAGTCAAAGGGAGAAATAAAGTGGGAGAAACCCGTTTATTGCTGATGAGCAGTCATCCACTTCTGCTCTCCTGTGTCTCGCTACCTGGCTGCAGAAGAAGGGATCCCACACAACCTTTCCCTCGCTGGCCCCTGTAATTACCTATTGATATGGAGATGATACTACTCTCCACCCCTTGGAAACACCTATTGATATGGAGATACACTAAGGCCAGATGAGATTCTGAAAATACTGCAATTTTACCCACAGATGCCCAGAGAGCAACTATCTTAAAAATGCAGTTCTCTGCAAAGTAATCTGTATGTTTCAAATAATTCTAATGTAAATTTCAATAAACTTTTCTCTTAAGGTTTGAAAATCATTTCTAAAATCATCTGGAAGAATAAATGGATAAAATCATCCATGAACATTTTGAGAAAGAAGAATTTTGTGTAGGAATTTTTACTACCAAACATTAAAACATATTGTAAAACTTTAATAATTAATGCAGCACCATACTAGTGACAAGAGAATAAGTTATAGGTGTAGAATAAAAAGGCAACAAATAGACTCTAGTATAGATGGGAATTTGTAGCAGAATAAAGGTGGCATTTCAAATTGGTGTGAAAGACAAGGTCATATAATGAACAAAATGATGAGTACAGTATCATTATTTGGACAAAAAAATTTCCTTTCATAATTTTATTAAAATGAATTGCTGAGGGCTTAAAGAGTTCAAATTAAAATTAAGAAGCTACCAATATAAAAGTATAAAATACTTTTCAGGTCTAAAAACAAAAGTGAGGTATTAATAGATTTTTACTACACAAAAATTTTCAAAATTAAAAGGCAAACTGGGGAAGGATTTGTGACATATATGACTAACAAGGTTCAATAATCTTAATAGAAGAAAAATTATTAAAAATTATTAAGTAATAGATTTACCTAATAGAAGAATGTGCCAAGGAGTAAGGACATTTAAGAAAGAAGAGATACAAATAGGCAAAGTTCATATGAATACATGAATAAATCACTGGTCATGTAATAAATGAAAAGATAAGGTATAATAGAAAAATAGTACTAGAGACTTTTCAAAGAACTTGCTGAAGGTTAAATAAAATGAGAAATCCTTTCACTGATGATGGGAAAGTAAATTGGTATAGTATTTCTGATGGTCAATTTGACATTATATATCAAGAATCTCATGCATGCTTAAATCCTCAGATTTGTTAGTACTGCTCAAGTAATTTAACCTAAGAAAATATTTTAAAATATGTACAACATTTATGTACAGAGGCTTTTATTGTTAAAAAAATGAATGTTCCCTAAAAGATACATTATTATCTCAGAGAATATTATGCTTAAAATCATCAGCCTTGGAGGACACACACCTGGTTTGAATCTCAGTTCTTAAAAAGAACTGCATTCTTGAGCAAGTTACTTAACTTCTGGGAACTGATCCACAGGAGGGATGCAAAAATGCTTGCTTCATGAGGCACTTCTAAGGATTAGCTGACAATATCTGTAAAGTGTTTTGCTTAATACCTAGAATTCCCTAACAGCAGAACTCAACAAATGGTAGTTACTATTATAATTATTATCATCCATAGATGAAAACTTATTTTTGGAGGATGTTAATGACATTTAGATGTACTTGTGATAAAACATTAAGTGGAAAAATCCAGACATAAGGCTGATATATACACACATATGCACATAAATGTTAGGAGGAAATGTTTAGTTGTGGTAGAATTTTAGATGACTTTATCTTCTTTTTTTTTTGTAGATAATTATTTTTTATTGAAGGGTAGTTGACACACAGTATTACATTAGTTTTAGGTGTACAATACAGTGATTCAACATTTATATACATGATAATTCTAGCTACCAGCTATCACCATACCAAGTTGTTACAATATTTTGACTATATTCCTTATGCTATACATTACATCCCGGTTACTTATTTATTTTACAATTGGAAGTGTGTAATTTTTTTTTCTTGTGAGGGCATCTCTCCTATTTATTGATCAAATGGTTGTTAACCACAATAAAATTCTGTATAGGGGAGTCAATGCTCAATGCACAATCATTAATCCACCCCAAGCCTAATTTTTGTCAGTCTCCAATCTTCTGAAGCATAACGAACAAGTTCTTACATGGAGAACAAATTCTTACATAGTGAATAAGTTCCATGGTGAACAGTACAAGGGCAGTCATCACAGAAACTTTTGGTTTTGATCATACATTATGAACTATAAACAATCAGTCCAAATATGAATATTCATTTGATTTTTATACTTGATTTATATGTGGATACCACATTTCTCTCTTTATTATTATTATTTTTAATAAAATGCTGAAGTGGTAGGTAGATGCAAGATAAAGGTAGAAAACAGTTTAGTGTTGTAAGAGAGCAAATGTAGATGATTAGGTGTGTGCCTGTAGACTATGTGTTAATCCAAGCTAGACAAGGGCAATAAAACATCCACGGATGCAGCAGATTTCTCTCAGAACAGGGGGGGAGAGGTTCTAAGCCTCACCTCTGTTGATCCCCAATTTCTCACCTGATGGCCGCCCTGCGACTCTGCCTGTCATAGGTTGTTCCTCCCTTGAGGAATCTTACCCATCTCTGGCTAACCAGTCATCTTCCGGGGCCATACAGGGAAATGTAAAGTTGGTAAGTGAGAGAGAAGCCTTATTGTTTGAAAAGGTTAGTTTTTTACTTCTTTGCATATTTATGCCCTGTGGCTTCTATGCCCAGCATTTGTCTTGAGGTATCTTTACCACTTGGAAGAATTATGATACACAGTAAATTAGATATGAGGCACGAATTCTATTTAAGGGTTGTAATTAGGAAGCAAGAAGAAAAGCTATAGAAGTAGCAGGCGGAAGAAAACATGGGAAGATTGATTATTTCTTTCACATATCTTCTTGTAGAGTAACATAAGCATGTATAGGTTTTAAACTACTAATTAAATTGTGCACACACATTAACATAATAGAAATACAGTTACATAACCAAAGCATACCTATAATTACCAGCCATCTCCAGTGAAACCAAGAAAACCAGTTAGGCACCTTAGGCATTTGTGAAAACTTATCTATGATATGGTGGATATTGTCCAACTGAACTTGAACAGTCTGAGAGAAATCAGACAAATTAAAACAGCCCATTCCTGGGGACTGTTCACATCCCATATGTTCTTTTAACAGTAAATAGTCTGTAGTTGTCTGTAGTTGTAAGATTTTGGAGCGCTACAATTTGCACTTCTCCTAATTCTTGGTTGAGTTCCAACAGTATAGATCCAGTCAAATTTGTTGTTTTACTGTATGCACAGGCCAGCTTCGATATCTCCTTTTTCATGGCAAGTCCAGGAACCGGTGGGATGAGTGCATCTACACCTGTAGCAGTGCATGGATCTTTGTTGGGGTTTTTTGATGATAATCTTCTGGCATGAGTCTTCCAGAGAGTGCTGATGTTGGAAGTTCTTTCTCATATCGTATCTTAGTTCATTTTTGGGGTAGCCAACTTAGGCTTTGATCCTCTGTATAACCAGGTCCCCCTATAAACCCCTTTACAGACACTGTCCATCAGCATAGCAAAATGTTATAGAATCACTACTTGTCTTCTCTGTGTTGTACAGCCCTCCCCTTTCTCCCACCCCCCCATGCATGCTAATGTTAAAACCCCCCTTCTTCTTCCCCCCTTATCCCCCCCTACCCACCCATCTTCCCCAGTCCCTTTCCCTTTGGTACCTGTTAGTCCATTCTTGAGTTCTGTGATTCTGCTGCTGTTTTGTTCCTTCAGTTTTTTCTTTGTTCTTACACTCCACAGATGAGTGAAATCATTTGGTATTTCTCTTTCTCCGCTTGGCTTATTTCACTGAGCATAATACCCTCCAGCTCCATCCATGTTGCTGCAAATGGTAAGATTTGCCCTTTTCTTATGGCTGAGTAGTATTCCATTGTGTATATGTACCACATCTTCTTTATCCATTCATCTACGGATGGACATTTAGGTTGCTTCCAATTCTTGGCTATTGTAAATAGTGCTTCGATAAACATAGGTGTGCATCTGTCTTTCTCAAACTTGATTGCTGCATTCTTAGGGTAAATTCCTAGGAGTGGAATTCCTGGGTCAAATGGTAAGTCTGTTTTGAGCATTTTGATGTACCTCCATACTGCTTTCCACAATGGTTGAACTAATTTACATTCCCACCAGCAATGTAGGAGGGATCCCCTTTCTCCACAGCCTCACCAACATTTGTTGTTGTTTGTCTTTTGGATGGCAGCCATCCTTACTGGTGTGAGGTGATAACTCATTGTAGTTTTAATTTGAATTTCGCTGATAATTAGCGATGTGGAGCATCTTTTCATGTCTATTGACCATCTGTATTTCTTTTTTAGAGAACTGTCTGTTCAGTTCCTCTGCTCATTTTTTAATTCAGGTATTTGTTTTTGTTTGTTGAGGTGTGTGAGCTCTTTATATATTCTGGACGTCAAGCCTTTATCAGATCTGTCATTTTCAAATATATTCTCCCATACTGTAGGGTTCCTTTTTGTTCTATTGATGGTGTCTTTTGCTGTACAGAAGCTTTTCAGCTTAATATAGTCCCACTTGTCCATTTTTGCTGTTGTTTTCCTTGCCCGGGGAGATATGTTCAAGAAGAGGTTACTCATGTTTATATCTAAGAGGTTTTTGCCTATGTTTTTTCCCAAGAGTTTAATGGTTTCATGACTTACATTCAGGTCTTTGATCCATTTTGAGTTTACTTTTGTATATGGGGTTAGGCAATGGTCCAGTTTCATTCTCCTACAGGTAGCTGTCCAGTTTTGCCAGCACCATCTGTTGAAGAGACTGTCATTTCACCATTGTATGTCCATGGCTCCTTTATCAAATATTAATTGACCATATATGTCTGGGTTAATGTCTGGATTCTCTAGTCTGTTCCATTGGTCTGTGGCTCTGTTCTTGTGCCAGTACCAAATTGTCTTGATTACTATGGCTTTATAGTAGATCTTGACGTTGGGGAGTGAGATCCCCCCTACTTTATTCTTCTTCCTCAGGATTGCTTTGGCTATTCGGGGTCTTTGGTGTGTCCATATGAATTTTTGAATTATTTGTTCCAGTTCATTGAAGAATGTTGCTGGTAGTTTCATAGGGATTGCATCAATCTGTATATTGCTTTTGGCAGGATGGCCATTTTGATGATATTAATTCTTCCTAGCCACGAGCATGGGATGAGTTTCCATCTGTTAGTGTCCCCCTTAATTTCTCTTAAGAGTGACTTGTAGTTTTCAGAGTATAAGTCTTTCACTTCTTTGGTTAGGTTTATTCCTGGGTATTTTATTTTTTTGATGCAATTGTGAATGGAGTTGTTTTCCTGATTTCTCTTTCTGTTGGTTCATTGTTAGTGTATAGGAAAGCCACAGATTTCCGTGTGTTCATTTTGTATCCTGCAAGTTTGCTGTATTCCAATATCAATTCTAGTAGTTTTGGGGTGGAGTTTTTTGGGTTTTTTATGTATAGTATCATGTCATCTGCAAATAGTGACAGTTTCACTTCTTCTTTACCAATCTGGATTCCTTGTATTTCTTTGTTTTGTCTGATTGCTGTGGCTAGGACCTCCAGTACTATGTTAAATAACAGTGGGGAGAGTGGGCATCCCTGTCTAGTTCCCGATCTCAGAGGAAAAGCTTTCAGCTTCTCGCTGTTCAATATAATGTTGGCTGTGGGTTTATCAGAGATGGCCTTTATTATGTAGAGGTACTTGCCCTCTATACCCATTTTGCTGAGAGTTTTTATCATGAATGGATGTTGAACTTTGTCAAATGCTTTTTCAGCATCTATGGAGATAATCATGTTGTTTTTGTCTTTCTTTTTGTTGATGTGGTGGATGATGTTGATGGACTTTTGAATGCTGTACCATCCTTGCATCCCTGGGATGAATCCCACTTGGTCATGGTGTATGATCCTTTTGATGTATTTTTGAATTCGTTTTGCTAATATTTTCTTGAGTATTTTTGCATCTATGTTCATCAGGGATATTGGTCTGTAGTTTTCTTTTTTGGTGGGGTCTTTGCCTGGTTTTGGTATTACGGTGATGTTGGCTTCATAGAATGAGTTTGGGAGTATCCCCTCCTCTTCTATTTTTTGGAAAACTTTAAGGAGAATGGGTATTATTTCTTCCCTGTGTGTCTGATAAAATTCCGAGGTGAATCCATCTGGCCCGGGGGTTTTGTTCTTTGGTAGTTTTTTTGATTACCACTTCAATTTCATTGCTGGTGTCTGTTTAGATTTTCTGTTTCTTTCTGGGTCAGTCTTGGACGGTTGTATTTTTCTAGGAAGTTGTCAATTTCTCTTAGGTTTCCATGCTTGTTAGCATATAGGTTTTCATAGTACTCACTAATAATTCTTTGTATTTCTGTGGGGTCTGTCGTGATTTTTCCTTTCTCGTTTCTGATACTGTTGATTTGTGTTGACTCTCTTTTCCTCTTAATAAGTCTGGCTAGAGGCTTATCTATTTTGTTTATTTTCTCGAAGAACCAGCTCTTGGTTTCATTGATTTTTGCTCTTGTTTTATTCTTCTCAATTTTATTTATTTCTTCTCTGATCTTTATTATGTCCCTCTTTCTGCTGACCTTAGGCCTCATTTGTTCTTCTTTTTCCAATTTTGATAATTGTGACATTAGACCATTTATTTGGGATTTTTCTTCCTTTTTTAAATATGCCTGGATTGCTGTATACTTTCCTCTTAAGACTGCTTTTGCTGTGTCCCACAGTAGTTGGGGTTTAGTGTTGTTGTTGTCGTTTGTTTCCATATATTGCTGGATCTCCATTTTGATTTGGTCATTGATCCATCGATTATTTAGGAGCGTGTTGTTAAGCCTCCATGTGTTTGTGAGCCTTTTTCCTTTCTTTGTACAGTTCATTTCTAGTTTTATGCCTTTGTGGGACAACTGCGACCCCCTAGTGGCTTCTGTTGGGTAATTGCATGTAGACTGGGTCTTTGTGTCTTGCCTGGCCGATATGGAGGAATTTCCCTTCCTCTGGGCGTGGTCTGCCTTAGGCTGTTTCTCTGCTTTTGCAGCGCCCACAAAGAATTAATATCATCAAAATGGCCATCCTGCCAAAAGCAATATACAGGATTTCAATCATTTGGGATTTACTGAGGCTCTTTTTGTGAGCTAGTATGTGGTCGATTCTGGAGAATGTTCCATGTGCACTTGAGAAGAATGTATATCCTGTTGCTTTTGGATGTAGAGTTCTGTAGATATCTATTAGGTCCATCTGTTCTAGTGTGTTGTTCAGTGCCTCTGTGTCCTTACTTATTTTCTGTCTGGTGGATCTGTCCTTTGGAGTGAGTGGTGTGTTGAAGTCTCCTAGAATGAATGCATTGCATTCTATTTCCTCCTTTAGTTCTGTTAGTATTTGTTTCACATATGTTGGTGCTCCTGTATTGGGTGCATATATATATTTATAATGGTTATATCCTCTTGTTGGACTGAGCCCTTTATCATTATGTAATGTCCTTTGTCTTTTGTTACTTTCTTTATTTTTAAGTCTGTTTTTTCTGATACCAGAATTGCAACACCTGCTTTCTTCTCTCTGTTGTTTGCATGAAATACCTTTTTCCATCCCTTGACTTTAAGTCTGTGCATGTCTTTGGGTTTGAGGTGAGTCTCTTGTAAGCAGCATATGGATGGATCTTGCTTTTTATCTATTCTATTACTCTGTGTCTTTTGATTGGTGCATTCAGTCCATTTACATTTAGGGTGATTGTTGAGAGGTATGAACTTATTGCGATTGCAGGCTTTAAGTTTTTGGTTACCAAAGGTTCAGTGTTAGCTTCTTTACTATCTTACTGTCTAACTTAACTCGCTTGTTGTGCTATTATAAACTCGGTCTGATGATTTTTTATTTCTCTCCCTTCTTATTCCTCCTCCTCCCTTCTTCATATGTTGGGTGTTTTGTTCTGTGCTCTTTTTAGGAGTGCTCCCATCTAGAGCAGTCCCTGTAGGATGCCCTGTAGAAGTGGTTTGTGGGAGGCAAATTCCCTCAACTTTTGCTTGTCTGGGAATTGTTTAATCCCTCCTTCATATTTAAATGACATTCGTGCTGGATACAGTAGTCTTGGTTCGAGGCCCTTCTGTTTCATTGCATTAAATATATCATGCCATTCTCTTCTGGCCTGTAGGGTTTCTGTTGAGAAGTCTGATGATAGCCTGATGGGTTTTCCTTTGTAGGTAACCTTTTTTTGTCTCTGGCTGCCTTTAATACTTTGTCCTTGTCTTTGATCTTTGCCATTTTAATTATTATGTGTCTTGGTGTTGCCCTTCTTGGATCCCTTGTCATGGGAGTTCTGTGTACCTCTGTGGTCTAAGAGGCCATTTCTTCCCCTACTTTGGGGAAGTTTTCGGCAATTATTTCTTCAAAGACACTTTCTTATCCCTTTTTCTCTCTCTTCTTCTTCTGGTACCCCTATAATGCATATATTGTTCCTTTTAGTTTGGTCACTCAGCTCTCTTAGAATTCTTTCATTCCTGGAGATCCTTTTATCTCTCTCTGCATCAGCTTCTCTGTGTTCCTGTTCTCTGTTTTCTAGTCCATTAATGGTCTCTTGCATCTTGTCCATTCTGTTTTGAAGTCCTTCCAGAGCTTGTTTTATTTCTGTATTCTCCTTCCTTAGTTCTTGCATATTTTTCTGCAAGTCCATCAGCATGGTTATGACTTTTGTTTTGAATTCTTTTTCAGGAAGATTGGTTAAATCTATCTCCCCAGGTTCCTTCTCAGGGGAAGATGTAGCTGATGGTAAAGCTGTCTGGGTTAGTCTTGTCTGGATCATATTTTTTTGCCTTTTCATGTTGACAGGTGCTATTGACTGTCAGCTGGGAGGGCCAAACTTTTCACTTGCTACTGTGCTTTCTTTACTGGGACAACTGCGACCCCCTAGTGGCTTGTGTTGGGTAATTGCATGTAGACTGGGTCTTTGTGTCTTGCCTGGCCGATATGGAGGAATTTCCCTTCCTCTGTGCGTGGTCTGCCTTAGGCTGTTTCTCTGCTTTTGCAGCGCCCAGAGGGGTAATGGACCGGGGGGGCTGTTTGGCTGTTTACCTCCGTGAGGGGTCTCAGAGCTGTTGCCCAGGGGGTTAGTTCGCCCAGTTTTCCCTGTAATTTCCAGCCACTGGGCTGTGACCTGTGTTGTATCCGTCCAGCTGTTATGTCCCTGTCCCTTTAAGACTTTCAAAGAGCACTCGCTTTTCTTTGTCACAGGGGCATCAGCTTCAGAACCCGCTCAGAGGTCTTGCTGCCCTATTTCCATAGTTTCCAGCCCTCCATGCATGCACTGTGTCTGCACTCTGGTGCGGGTGGCTGGGGCTGGGTGTTTAGCAGTCCTGGGCTCCCTCTCCCTCCTGCTGGGAGCTGGGGGGAGGTGTGCTCATGTCCCACTGGGCCGGGGGTTGTTTCTTACCCCTTTCACCAGACACTGGGCTCTCGCACATGTGGATGTAGTCTGGCTGTTGTCCTGTGTCTTCTGGTCTCTCTTTTAGGATTAGTTGTATTTGTTGTATTTTCAAAAATATATATGTTTTTGGGAGGAGATTCCTACTGTCCTACTCACGCCACTATCTTGGCTTCACCCCCCGTCTTTATCTTCTTATCTATATTTTTTGGTATTCTTATTTTTAAAGAAATGCACCTGTAATCATTTTATATTCTGAAAAAATACTTCTAAGTAATTTATATGGAGTGTATCCATACTGTATTAAATGGAACATGTTGAGATAGACTCTAGAAAATTGCATCTAAGACTTCCAAAAGAAAAAGTAAAATCTATGCTTTTTAGTTTTAGTTACATTCATTTTCATAGTTTTATTTGACCTATTCAAATATTATTATTTACCTATCCTCTTGTCGACTCCTTAGAATAGGATTTGATGGACATTTTGGCCATTCTCTAGATCAATGAGGGAGGCTGTATCAAAATTTAAATATGGACAATGAGAAAAATGTACAGCATATATGTATACATACAAGTAGGTACACAATCCTTGTATCAGTCAAGTAACCCTTGATTATGAGATAATAGTGATACTGCATGTTATTTGTAGTTTCTTAAGCAAAAAATTACCTCCACTGATAATAAATATACTATAACTGAATGCTTTTTGAAATAAAAAAGATATTTCCTACGTTATTTTTCATCAATTTAAGAACAATGTCCACACCTGTTCACACATGTGTTAAGAGGGTCCTTTCTTCAATCATAGCATATTTACACCTTTGATTTTGTCCTATATCAACATATAAGAAATAAGCAGAAAATATGTACTCCCCAACCTCATTCTTTAAATTAGTTATTGTACAAAAAATAAATACCAAATTAAAGAGCTTTCTCACAAATCTACATCAGTTGGGATAAATCATGTTATGCAGTGGTAACCAACATCCTCCAATAGCTTCAATGATTTACAACCATAGACCCATTCTTTTTGCCCCTGCTTCTTGTCCAGTGAGGATGTGCAGAAGTGATCTCCTTACTAGTCATTCAGATTCCCAGGCTGTTGGGGCCTCTACTCTTCCAGTACAGGGGAAGAAATAAAGTAGAGCACTGAACACCAGGATTAAATACTTCCACACATAATGATATATATCACTTTGCTCAGACTCATTGGCCAAACAAGTCATATGGCCATGGTGGCAAGGAAGTATAATTCTCTTGAGTGACCAAGAGGAATTCCAAATTACTGAAAAAGACAACATGTGTCCTTTACAACATCCATGTTAAGTGAATTCCTATCCTGAAATCACATGGAGAGATAGAGATTATTAGACGGAAGCCATAGATTGCCTTTCATAGAGGTTTTTCAATAATTTTAATGCGGTAACTATTTTACAATATGTATGTGTATTAAGTAATTATGTTGTACATCTCAGACTTATACAATGTTATATGTTAATTACATCCTAATAAAACTGGAAAAGAATCTGAACTTTAAAATGAAGCATTGAGATGTGCCTAATCAAATGTAACTGTCATGCACCCCAAAGTTAAAAAATCTTAATTTTTTTAATTGCAAAAATACATGTTATCTATTCTACAGAAAAGTATTTCTCAAATACTAAATTTAAGCAGCAAGAGAAAAAGGAATAAACTTGCCATTCAGAGAGGACAGCAATTTTTCTTTGCAGTTTTTACATTTCCTTTTAGTGATGTCCATGCTTGGCAAGCTATTTGAAACCAGGAGGTGGAGCCATGCAGCTTAGGAAGGTCTAGCACCCAGTGTTTTCTGGTTGTTCTGAGCAAACCCTTGCCTTTGTGCAAGGAGGAATATTAAGTCTGCAAACTTGGAAGGAGAAAGGAGTGTATGCCAATGTCTTATACTCTTAACAAATAGATGAACGTGTAATAGACATAAAAGAAATATGGCATGGCCATTAAGTTCAGGAATGTTTTTGCAAGACTAGTTTGTTTTTCACAAATATCTTTGTACTCCCAGCTTCGTCATTTTTAATACCTTTTTCATGTTCATTTTATTCTGCTTGGTTCCATAGCAAGTATGTATCAGTCTATATTAAGCAGAAAAGTCCTTATGTCTGGACCATAACAAGGCCTGATATTTGAATCAAGCCTTCTATCAAGGGTGGACATCTTATGCCAATAAGGGCCAGGGACATGCAGTGGTGACTGACATGGGCAGTGGAAACTGTCACAGAGTATATGAGTGTGTGTGAAAGGTGCTGTTATTCATGTCTTGATGATTGTGGCTACAGGGAAATGCAGAAATTGCTCTGCCAGACTTTCTTATTTCTACAGAGAAACCAAAACCCTAGATTTTAAAAATGTTAAATATCCAAGTTTTTATAATTTTTAGCTATTAAAATTTCACAAAAACTCTCCAGGCTACACCAATACCTCAGGACTACCATTATATGACCATGCCTTAAATAGTTGAGAAATAAATTTTACATGCAAAAAAATGTAATAAATTTTATATTTATTATGTCACTGAATCCTAATAGTATTGCTATGAAGTTCTTCTAATTATTGCCATTTAATAATTATGAATAATGAGACTGAGCACAATCAGGTAATTTGTACACAGCTAGTATGTAGATTTGATTCCAGTTTTATCCAGGATTCTTTCCACTTGTTAAGCTTTTTTTTTCTTTAATACTTTTTTTTGTATCATTAATCTACAATTACATGAAGAACATTATGTTAACTAGGCTCCCCCCTTCACCAAGTCCCTCCCACATACCCCTTCACAGTCACTGTCCATCAGCATAGTAAGATGCTGTAAAATCACTACTTGTCTTCTCTGTGTTGTACAGCCCACCCTGTACCCCCCCCACATTATACATGCTACTTGTAATGCCCCCTTTCTTTTTCCCCCCACCCTTATCCCTCCACTCCCACCCATCCTCCCCAGTCCCTTTCCCTTTGGCAACTGTTAGTCCATTTGTGGGTTCTGTGATTCTGCTGCTGTTTTGTTCCTTTAATATGTCATCTGCAGATAGTGACAGTTTGACTTCTTCTTCACCAATCTGGATTCCTTGTATTTCTTTGTTTTGTCTGATTGCTGTGGCTATGACCTCAAGTACTATGTTGAGTAATAGTGGGGAGAGTGGGCATCCCTGTCTTGTTCCCGATCTCAGAGGGGCTTTCAGCCTCTTGCTGTTCAGTATGATGTTTGCTGTGGGTTTATCATATATGGCCTCTATTATGTTGAGGTACTTGCCCTCTATGCCCATTTTGTAGAGAGTTTTTATCATGAATGGATGTTGAATTTTGTCGAATGCTTTTTCAGCATCTATGGAGATGATCATGTGGTTTTTGTCTTTCTTTTTGTTGATGTGGTGGATGATGTTGATGGACTTTCGAATGTTGTACCATCCTTGCATCCCTGGAATGAATCCCACTTGGTCATGGTGTACGATCCTTTTGATGTATTTTTGAACTCGGTTTGCTAATATTTTGTTGAGTATTTTTGCATCTATGTTCATCAGGGATATTGGTCTGTAGTTTTCTTTTTTGGTGGGGTCTTTGCCTGGTTTTGGTATTAGGGTGATGTTGGCTTCATAGAATGAGTTTGGGAGTATCCCCTCCTCTTCTATTTTTTGGAAAACTTTAAGGAGAATGGGTATTATGTCTTCCCTGTATGTCTGATAAAATTCCGAGGTGAATCCATCTGGCCCCGGGGGGTTTTGTTCTTTGGTAGTTTTTTTGATTACCACTTCAATTTCGTTGCTGGTGTCTGTTTAGATTTTCTGTTTCTTTCTGGGTCAGCCTTGGAAGGCTGTATTTTTCTAGGAAGTTGTCCATTTCTCCTAGGTTTTCTAGCTTGTTAGCATATAGGTGTTCATAGTATTCTCTAATAATTCTTTGTATTTCTGAGGGGTCCGTCATGATTTTTCCTTTCTCGTTTCTGATTCTGTTGATGTGTGTTGATTCTCTTTTTCTCTTAATAAGTCTGGCTAGAGGCTTATCTATTTTGTTTATTCTCTCAAAGAACCAGCTCTTCATTTCATTGATTTTTTCTATTGTTATATTCTTCTCAATTTTGTTTATTTCTTCTCTGATTTTCATTATGTCCCTCCTTCTGCTGACCTTAGGCCTCATTTGTTCTTCTTTTTCCAATTTTGATAGTTGTGACATTAGACTAATCATTTGGGTTTGTTCTTCTTTCTTTAAGTATGCCTGGATTGCTATATACTTTCCTCTTAAAACTGCTTTCACTGCGTCCCACAGACGTTGGGGTTTTGTGTTGTTGTCATTTGTTTCCATATATTGCTGGATCTCCATTTTAATTTGGTCTAGTTTTATACCTTTGTGGTCTGAAAAGTTGATTGGTAGGATTTCAATCTTTTGGAATTTACTGAGGCTCTTTTTGTGGCCTAGTATGTGGTCTATTCTGGAGAATGTTCCATGTGCACTTGAGAAGAATGTGTATTCTGTTGCTTTTGGATGTAGAGTGCTATAGATGTCTATTAGGTCCATCTGTTCTAGTGTGTTGTTCAGTGCCTCTGTGTCCTTACTTATTTTCTGTCTGGTGGATCTGTCCTTTGGAGTGAGTGGTGTGTTGAAGTCTCCCAAAATGAATGCATTGCATTCTATTTCCTCCTTTAATTCTGTTAGTATTTGTTTCACATATGTTGGTGCTCCTGTATTGGGTGCATATATATATTTATAATGGTTATATCGTCTTGTTGGACTGAGCCCTTTATCATTATGTAATGTCCTTCTTTATCTCTTGTTACTTTCTTTGTTTTGAAGTCTATTTGTCTGATACTAGTATTGCAACACCTGCTTTCTTCTCCCTGTTGTTTGTGTGAAATATCTTTTTCCATCCCTTGACTTTTAATCTGTGCATGTCTTTGGGTTTGAGGTGAGTCTCTTGTAAGCAGCATATAGATGGGTCTTGCTTTTTTATTCATTCTATTACTCTGTGTCTTTTGATTGGTGCATTCAGTCCATTTACATTTAGGGTGGTTATTGAAAGATATATACTTATTGCCATTGCAGGGTTTAAGTTTTTGGTTACCAAAGGCTCAAGGTCAGCTTCTTTACTATCTTACTGTCTAACTGAACTCGCTTATTGAGCTATTATAAACACTGTCTGATGATTCTTTATTTCTATCCCTTCTTATTTCTCCTCCTCCATTCTTCATATGTTGGGTGTTTTGTTCTGTGCTCCTTTTAGGAGTGCTCCCATCTAGAGCAGTCCCTATAAGATACCCTGTAGAGGTGGTTTGTGGGAGGCAAATTCCCTCAACTTTTGCTTGTCTGGGAATTGTTTAATCCCTCCTTCATATTTAAATGATAATCGTGCTGTATACAGTATCCTTGGTTCAAGGCCCTTCTGTTTCATTGCATTAAATATATCTTGCCATTCTCTTCTGGCCTGTGAGGTTTCTGTTGAGAAGTCTGGTGATAACCTGATGGGTTTTCCTTTGTAGGTGACCTTTTTCTCTCTAGCTGCCTTTAAAAGTCTGTCCTTGTCCTTGATCTTTGCCATTTTAATTATTATGTGTCTTGGTGTTGTCCTCCCTGGGTCCTTTCTGTTGGGAGTTCTGTGTATTTCCGTGGTCTGATCAACTATTTCCTCTCCCAGTTTGGGGAAGTTTTCAGCAATTATTTCTTCAAAGACACTTTTTATCCCTTTTTCTCTCTCTTCTTCTTCTGGTACACCTATAATGCAGATATTGTTCCTTTTGGATTGGTCACACAGTTCTCTTAATATTGTTTCATTTCTGGAGATCCTTTTATCTCTCTCTGCATCAGCTTCTATGTGTTCTTGTTCTTTGGTTTCTATTCCATTAATAGCTTCTTGCATCCCATCCATTCTGCTTTTAAGTCCTTCTAGAGATTGTTTTATTTCTGTAGTCTCCCTCTGTACTTCTCCTTTAGCTCTTGCATATTTTTCTGCAGAACCATCAGCATGTTTATGATTTTTATTTTGAATTCTTTTTCAGGGAGAGTGGTTAGGTCTATCTCTGCAGATCCTCTCTCAAGGGTTGTCTGGACTATTTTGGACTGGACTAAATTTTTCTGCCTTTTCATGGTGATAGTGGTGGCTGTAGGCAGGTTGTGGGTGTGTCAGCTGGGAGAAGAAAGTACTTTCCTGCTTGCTGGATGCCTTGCCCTTCTCTGCTGCCTGTGTCGGTTACCTGCACTCCTGGAGCAGCCACCGCATTAATCCCCTAAGCTGCTGTGGGTGGGGTCTCCATCAGAGCAGCGCAGAACCTTGTGGGGAGTGGCAGGCACACTGGGTGTGCTGCTCTGTAATAGCAGCACCCCTGCTGGGCAGCTGTGTGCCAGCAGCAGGCCTTGGGTCTGGCGCGGGTGGCTGTGTGTTGGGCTGGGATTCTGGTCGGCTGCTGGGAGTGCGGTTGCTCCTGGGCTGCTCCTCTGCCACCACTGCGAGCTCCCACAGGCCGCTCCTGGGCCCCTCTGTCACTGCCTCTGTCAGTGTGCGTGGGCCACACTTGGGCCCCTCTGGTGCCACTGCAGGTGCATGCGGGCTTCTCCCATACTCCTCTGGTGCCACTGCCACTGGTACCTGTGGGTCGCTCGGTTGCCGTTGCCATGGGCTCACACAGGCCTCTCCCAGGCCCCTTCGGTGAGTGTGGGCTGCTCCCAGGCCTCTCAGTCACCACCATGGCGAGCTCGCATGGGCTGCTCCCAGTCCCCTCTGGCGGCACCGCCCCTGGTGCTCGCTGCCGTTCTCCCACTACTGGGCCAGTGTGTTGGCGTCCATGCCAGTTGAGTAAATGACTAGCAGGCTTCTTAGTACCGTGAGGGGCTTCAGAGCTGTGCTGCCACCCAGGGGGTTAGGGCACCTAAAGTTCCCTGGGATTCCCAGCTGCTGGCTAAGTGTACCGGGATGACTTCATCCAACTGTGGGGTCCCTGTCTCTTTAAGACTTGCAAAAAGCACTCACTTTTCTTTTGTCTCAGGGGCACTGGTTGTGGGGACCTGCCCGCAGGTTTTGCTTTTCCGTTTCTCTAATATCCAGCACCCTGTGCACTGTGTGTCTGTGCTCTGGGTATGAATTTCTATAGCTGGTTGTTTAGCAGTGCTGGGCTTTTACTCCCTCCCTGTTCTGACTCCTTTCTTCCCGCCAGGTTCTGGGGTGGGGGGACATTCAGGTCCCACCTGGCTGCAGCTTGTATCTTACCCCCTTCATGTGATGTTGAGTTCTCGCAGATGTAGATGTGGCCTGGCTGGTGTACTGTATCCCCTGGTGTCTCTTTTAGGCATAGTTGTATTTATTGTATTTTCATAAATATATATGCTTTTGGGAGCAGATTTCCACTGAACTACTAATGCCACCATCTTGGCTCCACCCTTGTTAAGCTTTTTCAGAATATGTTTCTGAATATTGAAATGGAGCTGGGATCAGACATCTGGTTATCTCTATTTTGGTCCCAGTTTCTGCTGTTTACATGTGACTGACTTTGACCTTTCTTATTTCAATTTATCTTCTGTCAGGTGAGGGGCCAGGACTAGATCTTGTGGCTTCTCTTGCTACTCTAATTCTGAAATCCCATCATTTCCAGCCAGTAACTCCTGTATTCCACGTGTATTTACCACCATAATATAACCTTATGCAACCCCATGAGAGGTTCAGGCCACCAAGTTACGTTATGGCCACAATCGTCTGGGTTATAATGATTAGTCAGTAGATACAGGGTATCCTTCATGCCCTTTCTGTATACAGTTCTGGCATTCTCTCTTGTCTCTGCAAATTCTAATAAGATACCACATCTGAGACCCTGAGTGAATTAATCTGGTCTCTACTTTTAAGCTAAGAATTATGAACTTGATCATTTACTTTTTCCTAGATATATACATTTTTGTAATGTTAAGTTGTAAATTTCAATGGCAAGTGCAGAGATAAAGGGGCTAAAGGGTAATACTTGCCTGGGGTTCTCCTTTAATTACAAGCTTTAATTTATGACTTATTTACTCTTTCAGTGAGTTTCTCTACTCTTTAATGAAATGGATTGCCATGAAATCAGTAACTCTAAGTACTATTAGCTCTTTATATTATTTTTAAATGTAAATGCCTACTTTCTTAACTCTTGGGAAAGCTTAGTAGACTTAGAAGACACAGTTCAAATTCTCTTGAACTAAGGATTCTCTCCACTAATTGGATCATGTAGGAGGGATTGCCATAATTCTTCCCTTATGCTATCATCACATCTCCCGCTAAGCCTTAAGGACTCAACACAAGTCCATGTCATATAGAACTAAACTTTGGAGTAACTAGAAAAGGCACATTTAATTAGGAGCCAGGGTATCTCTTGTCCAATATAGGCCCAGATAATATATACAATTATCTCAGAATCTCTCTCAACAAACAAGTGTCACAGATACGTGTGTGGCAGGGGCTGTTATTCATGTCTTGACGATTTCACAGGTGTCACAGATACCAGTAGTCCTAGATTCAGAAGGATTAAATTTCCCAAGATCACACGGTTCATGGTGGAACTTGAAACAAATCTGAAGACAAGTTCAAAGCTTTTAGAGGTCTATGTTGTATTATTATCCTCATTCTACATTTGGTGTTGTTAATAGTTTTGACTGTCCATCTTTTTCCTCCATTTTTGAAGACTCGTTCAGGTGTTATCATGAATGGAAATTAATTGTAATGAAAACTAAAAGTTCTGACAGACTGGGTAAATTTATTAATTTATGTAAAGTTCTTAGAGCACTGCCAGAAGGATAACAATCCATCTGGGTTAGCTTTAAAAATTGTTGTTATTGTTGTTGTTTAATCTAGTACAGTAGTTACATCACTGAGAAATACTATCTGATTATGTAATATTTACTTAGAACTACTTCTAGTTGACAACTGAAGTATATGTAAAAGATAAGAAGAGTGCCTGGCCCAGGTATGCACCCTACATGGTGAGCTGTTTTGCTGTCATTGTTATCACTCCCAAGAAACCTTCTACATGATGTAGTCAATTCTCTGTCTTTCAAACATGACATGTGTATGCCTACCTGCAAGCATGTGCTGATGCCATTCTCTTGGCTAGGATTTCCCTCAACTTTATCTTGGTCCACACAGATCCTGTCTGTGCTGCAAGGCTCCTTCATTCCACAGCAACTTCTCCCTCCTCAGATCTCCAATAGCACTATGACTCAAATAGTTGATTTATTACTCAGCATGGCCCATTAATAACTTCTTTGCAGACAGTATCGTGACATTTCTGGCATCTTATGACATGCCTGTCACATCATCCTTGGCCTAGTGGGGACTGGGTACACATTTGACATTTGCTAACTTTGTCCAGACTTCTGATGTACATATGAGGATAACTGTTTCAAATTTGTATGTTTTCTCTTCATTGCTCATATTGTTTAATATTTCTTGCTGTGCTCAACAGTATTTTTTACATGTTAAAGAAGAGCAACATGTTTAGGACTAGTGTTGCTTAAATGCAAAAATAGCTAGTTTTGAGGGCATAATTTAGGGATCTATCATTTGGACTTGATCCATTATAACAACAGAAGTCTTTTTAATATACTTTGGTTATATTTAGAACATGATGCTATTACTTTACTAAGGCCAATTATTTAAATAAATTGTTGATATGTACCTCTGTTAGGGGTATCAGTATAATCCATAGCATTTGTGGCAAGAATGTGGATGCAATGTACTTCCTTTTCCCTTGGCTTTGCACTTGGCCACATGACTTGCTTTGGCAAGTGGATGGGTAAATAAGTTATAGTGTACCAATTCTACTAGGACTAAGAAGCCTCCCATGTTCCTAATTACCCTCCTATACCATTGCCATGTGTGGGGACAAGCACTGCCCACTTGTAACTTTTGCCCCAGAATAATTATGTACCCACATGGTCCCCTCCTTTGGGCTATATGCTAAGTATACAGTAGCTTAATGGCCTGGTGCTGGCCAAATCCAGGCCTGCCTTATCAGTGAATACATTGTATTGGGAGGCAGACCCCTCTGATTAAGGTTTTGTTCCTTGGGGTGCTGGTTGCACTAGCATGAACCCTTCTAGCAAAGCACAGTCTCTGTCCCCTCACCCCATATAAGCAGTACCCTCCCTGTCCACCATAGTGATGCACAACCTCCTCCAGCCTATCTTCTCCAGCCTGCCACCTGTGAACCCCTTGTACCTAATTCCCAATAAACCCACATGTCTCCTATGCTGCCTCCAGGTATTTTCTATGGTCTTATTTTTTTTTTGGAGGATTATAATTTTTTAAAAATTTTGGTATCATTAATCTACAATCACATGAGGAATATTATGTTTACTAGACTACCCCCCAAGACCCCCCCACATACCCCATTGAGTCACTGTCCATCAGCATAGTAAGATGCTGTAGAATCACTACTTGTCTTCTCTGTGTTGTACAGCCCTCCCTTTGCCCCCCCCACATTATACATGCTAATCATAATGCCCTCTTTCTCTCCCCCCCCTTATCCCTCCCTTCCCACCCATCCTCCCCAGTCCCTTTTCTTTTGGTAACATTCTTGGGTTCTGTGAGTCTGCTGCTGTTTTTCTCCTTCATTTTTTTCTTTGTTCTTATACTCCACAGATGAGTGAAATCATTTGATACTTGTCTTTCTCCGCCTGGCTTATTTCACTGAGCATAATAACCTCTAGCTCCATCCATGTTGTTGCAAATGGTAGGATTTGTTTTCTCCTTATGGCTGAATAATATTCCATTGTGTATATGTACCACATCTTCTTTATTTATTCATCTACTGATGGACACTTAGGTTGCTTCCATTTCTTGGCTGTTGTAAATAGTGCTGCGATAAACACAGGGGTGCATCTGTCTTTTTCAAATTGGGCTGCTGCATTCTTAGGGTAAATTCCTAGAAGTGGGTTTCCTGGGTCAAATGGTATTTCTATTTTGAGCTTTCTGTGGAACCTCCATACTGCTTTCCACAATGGTTGTACCAATTTACATTCCCACCAGCAGTGTAGGAGGGTTCCCCTTTCTCCACAACCTCACCAACATTTGTTGTTTGTCTTGTGGATGGTGGTGATCCTTACTGAGCTGAGGTGATATCTCATTGTGGTTTTAATTTGCATTTCTCTGATGACTAGTGATGTGGCGCATCTTTTCGTGTGTCTGTTGGCCATCTGAATTTCTTCTTTGGAGAACTGTCTGTTCAGATCCTCTGCCCATTTTTAATTGCATTATTTGCTTTTTGTTTGTTGACGTGTGTGAGCTCTTTATGTGTTTTGGATGTCAATCCTTTATCGAATCTGTCATTTATGAATATTTTCTCCTATACTGTAGGATGCCTTTTTGTCCTATTAGTGGTGTCCTTTGCTGTACAGAAGCTTTTCAGCTTGATATAGCCCCACTTGTTCATTTTTGCTTTTGTTTCCCTTGCCTTTTCTTTGGTCTTTTGAGCACTTTCCCATCATAGCTTGCCCACTTGGGCATGTGGTCAGACTTGAGACCACATGCCATGACAAGCTCCAACTAGCTCACTAGTCCAAGAAGGATGATAGGAGTGGAAGACAGCTCCTCCTGCTGCCTTACAGACCCACAGGGAGAAACAAAGCCTCTCTGGCCATTGCAGTCTGAGGTAGGGCCTCTTAGCAATGCCCAGACTGAATCAATTGAACCCCAGCCAACCCTCAGGTCTGTGAAAATAAATGCTTGCTTTTACATGCCATTGAAAATTTGTTTTTTTAAACATACAATATGATTGTAGCATACTAGACCTATATAGCAGTGAAGGTAGTTTACCTTTCAATTCTATTATTACCATTAAACACCATATATAATCTGTCTCTAACATCTAGAAACTTTGTTTCAATATTTTTAAATCTGTTCCAATTTATTACTAATATTGAGTAAACATGAAGAAAATATGGAACTTTATAAGAAAATGGGACAAAAGTAATTAGTAACATTTTCTTTAAATTTCAGCTAAAAATAACACTTTCTGAAATGGGCTTTCTCTAACATGGAAATTTATAGCAGGTACCTCCTGTTAGAATCTCTGACATGGAAATCAGCCTTTTTCTTTATACCTTGCCCATGTTGGTAGTTATATAACTGATTTTTATTTTTAAAGTAAAATTTATCACCCTTGCTTGACTGAATTTCATGAAGGTGAGTCCATGTATTGTTTATTTACCACTCTACCCTAATATTAAGCACAATAGTTGGAAAAGAGTAGGCACTCAATACATATTTGTTAAATAAGTAAAAAGGAACAACTTGAGATCTGATTATTACTATAGCATATTTGATATTCATGTGATTAAAATCTCTGACACAGCAGTTTTCTGATTATCTCTTTCACCATCTCTGTAAGGTAGAAATAAAAAAGCTTTTATACCTGCTAGTATCTCTAGGTAGTTCATAAAACTCATGTTTACCCTCTGCAAAGAATGTCTTCAATTTCAGTCTGCTCTGCCACGTTGTGGTGGTTTCTCTGCATCAAAAAAGTCATGACATCTCTGTGGTTTCCTAATCAGTATATAGGCTTCCCAGTGATTTGGAGCATAAGCCATATGTAGATACGTTCAAATATGAGTCCAGATGGAGCATATTACATCAATAGAGATTCAGAATGATTCAGTGGAGGAAATTTTGGTTTGGGAGTCAGAAAATGGAGGATCTGTTTGAGTCCCTATTCCACAACTTTCTAATTATGTCATTAACCTGAAAAACCAGGAAAACCAGTCTATTCCATGGAGTGGTTATGAGAGGCTAATGAATTATGAAAAAATGCTTTGTAAACTGTATACCATGATACAAATATCAGTAATTCCAGTATCTGTGTGACTCTTATAACATATGTAGAATATATTGCATCGAATAGTAAAGTTGTTATATTCACTGCTAGAAATGCCCACCACCATGCATTCTGGCTCATCTGAATGTTTTTCACATTTAACTTCTATAATTTACAATGGCAATGAGCCTTGTGATATTTTCGTGAACTTTCCAAATTTGGGGGATTGTTAGCATCTGCATTTACTAAAGGCATTCCATAAGCTAGAGCAGGGATGGCTTTTAGTTTGGAAAATATGGTGGCCAAAGATTTCTGGTATCTGGAATATATTATGAGAATTTTATTTAAACTATTGCATCTTGCTGAATCCATGAAACATGTTATCTTATCACTAATACATTGTGAAATTGACTGAAAGATGTGTTGACCATTATAGAAATTTAAACTTTTAGGAAAAACAGGTGAGCTTACATATTCAATCTAATTTGTCTTAGTGACATTGATGGAATGGGTCTGTATGTCAAATACAGAGTTTGCCTACAGCACAAATCCATTTATTCAGATTTGTTAATCCACTCTCCTAAATTTCAGCTGAGGAAAACATCATGTCCAAAATTCCTAACTGGTTTTACAAATCTTTGAAAACCTAATGAAGTTTATATCTAAACTCTTCTTGGCCTCATTTAAAAGAGTTTCAAGCAAAATATTTCTCAAAAATAAACACATACTGCTGCTTTATGAAGGGCATGTTTACTGCTATGACATTTTGTAAAAGGAGAGAAGTATTTTTACCTGGAGCAACCAAGTCACATAGTACCCTAATTTCTCCATTTTATTGCCATTTAAAATTGTAATAACTATATAATATAGAAGTGAAACATATAGTATGGCCTGCAATGTACAGGAACTTATGCACAAATTATCCCAAACAACTCAAGTTCCTTACACTACAAAGCAGATTATGCTGACTTTTATGTGGGGAATAATGGTTCAGATAAGCTAAACATTGTAAATCTTTCTACTTGCTTCTCTGGGTAGAAGTCTTTGTAGTCTTTTCCCAACAGGTAATTGAATGAGTTGAATTATATATCTCTAATAAAGGAGAATGCACATCAGACTATGCTTTAGTATAAATGTTAACAATTTTCATCAGCAAACCTAGTACTTTGCACTTTGGTGAAATGCCCCATGAATAATAATAGCTTTTGGAGGATTCTGTTAAAAATGTTTGACATAGTGCCTGGAACAAAGTAGGTGTTTGCTAAATATTAGTACTTTCCCTTTGCCCATTTTCTCCTGCTTTTTGAGAATTGAATTACATGTTTTTCTTTGGTTTAGGATTGTTGAAGGTAACAATTACTTAAGTCAAATTATAACTAAAATTCATTTTTTGTTTATAGCATCCACATGAAATTGAGGCTGAAAAATTTGCCTTATTTCACAAACAGGTTTTTTTTCTGAGGTAGGTATGTTTTCACTTTAAATTACTTTTTGAGAATTTAGGTCATTTTTGAGAATTTTTTCCTCTTTTGGAGAATGGAATCTCATATTTTTCTTTGGTGTAGGGCTGTTTGTTTGAAGTGAAGAGGTAGAGAAGAGAAATGGGACAAGAATCATGCCATTATACAATCTACTTAGCCTGCAAACAAAGGCCTCACTTATTTTTTAACTAAACCTTTATGCTGTTCTCTCTTCTTCCAGCCACCTTAATCAACTAAGTAACACTACAACCATGATAGGAGACAGACCTCTGGATTGTAACCAAACCTACATGGATAAAGGAAGCTGCGGTCTGGATCAGCACAGTCATCTAGATAGCCCTATTCTTAAGACAAAACTTCAAAGGAATTATTAACCATCTGTATACATCATGCCTCATACTGACCCCTTCCCAAAAGACTCCATAAAACCCTAAATCCTAAATCCTTAAAGCACTCCTCTGTGAGGCTGCCCACATTCCTGAGTGTGTACTGTTCTTTTAAATAAAACCGCTTGGTGCCTCTTCTCTGAGGTTGCTGCAATGCCCCCCACGCCCCACCACAAAGTGTGTACTTTGCTTTAAATGAAACTTTCTGCTTAAGCCTATTGCTCTTTGTCTCTGAATTCTTCTTTGCAATAAAGACAACCCACTGACCTCCACCACCAGTGGTATCTTTGTTACTTTGCTGTTTCATTCAGCTTCCCAGTCTTAAAGGAAATCCTTTTCTTTCTCCCTGTTTTATTTCAGACCAGTGGAGAAGCAGCTGCAGAAACCTTTGAGTAGGGAGGAGCATGCACTTTCCCATTGCCTGGGTGACCTGGACAGTACTGTGGCCATTTGATCATGTTCTTTAGCAGCCTGCTGAAACATCTCCTTTGCTTTGGAGAGTTCTCGGAACATAAACTCACTCCATCAGTGCTCCAGAGCTCCCCCAAATGCTGGGGTGGTAGGGACATAGGTAGCAGACACTGGACACCAGGTGATCCTGGCTTTAGGTGTTGGCAAGGGATTTGCTCTACACACAGAAGGAGTTCCATGGACTTTCCTTTTCTCCCTTTGCTTGTTCTTGTTTTCTACAGCCTGCATGGCTGTACAAATAAAAGGGTCACTTTTCCTGGCATTACAACTCTTGACCTTCACTACTTTTACTTTAATGAATTCCTTTCTTGCTTGTACTTGTTCACCCTGATCTCAAATTCATTCCTGCTCAGAGTCGAGAGCCCTCTCTTCCCACCTGGGTTGAGATTTTGCCTAAGGTGTGGGGAGAGACCTCCCAAGATGGGACTGCTGGGCAACAGTAGCAGTCATTTAAATGAAATTAACACTAAAATTTAAAGAAAATATCAAAATTTAAAATAAACTAGATAACTAGATGTAAAATTGGAAAGGTACTTATATTTATCTTTTAAAATTCCATTTTAGCCTTTTACTCAAAATATAAAATGAAATATAAAGCTTCCATTGATGTAACAGAGGAACTCGCAGCTCTAGGATACTTCAGTTTAATATTTCCCTATTAAAAATTATTAAAAATTGGAGAATGGCTGAACAAATTAAGTTAATGCATTTAATATATTTTAAAGATGGACAGTAAACTGGGTACTGAATTTTGTGTCTTACCATGTAATTGTCTGAGTAACCCATTAAAACACAATTATTCTATGCAAGGACACCCAACTTGTACCTAAAACGTGTTTTAGGGCAGCGGAATGTTGGAAAAAACAACGTGACTGTGCATTATTTAAAATTTATGATCACTAATCTCAAATGGTTCAAAAAGGCTGATATTCCTCTAATAAATTTACTTTTGCATTTTCAGGGGTTATTTTACATTTTTTCCTATATAAAGAAAGCTACAGGCCCAAGGACAAGTCATTTGTGCTGAACTGGGTCACCAAACAAGGGCTTAATGTCTAGCCTAATTGCAGTTTCAGCATCCCCCCACAAAATGTCCTAATAACAGTCAATCAGGAATTTGTGGTCAGCAGTAATCTGGTCAGGAGGTAATCTATCACATGAGCCCTCTCCATTCCCTAAAAGGAAGAAGAGATGATGTGCAGGACAAGACCCCTTCCCCTTCCTCCTAAGGAAGGTGACTTTGCCTGAAACAATTTCTTTTTTTCTTTTGCTAGTAATAACTTCTTGCCCCATCCTCCTGTCTATAAAAACCTTCCCTTTTGTACAACTTCTTGGCATATGTATCTACTTACTAAGATGGGATGCTGTACGATTTATGAATTGCTTAATAAAGTCAATTTGATCTTCAAATTTATTGGGTTGAATTTTGCAACAGCAGATAATATCAACCTACAGCATCTATAGCTACTTATCATAACTTTTCTCCTATTACAGCAGAAAATTGTCCCCACTCTTACCTAAGTGTTCATGCTCCACTTGGATCCTATTACATCTTACCTCTATGAAGTAAGTTTTTTCTTTTCCTTCATAAAATTCTCCCTCTCCTTCATTCTCATGTCTTTCCCCATATCTCTGCTCTCTGATACAGCAAAACTTATCAAAAGGTGATCTGCATTCATTGCCTTTTTGGAGACTTCCTGTTTTCTTCTCAACCCAATCCTATTTGGGTTGCACCCTCACCTCTCCACAGAAATGATTACTGACTCTTCCACTTGTTCATCTGATAGGTATCTCAAAGTCAACGCATCCAAATACATCCGATGGAATCAAGACCTGAATACTTCCTTTAGAATAAGCCCACCCATCATCTCAGAGAGATGTAGGTTTCGTCTTAGGCTACAAGCATCCTCAAGAGCACATGTCAGCAAGCCACAAGCCCACTTTTCTCAACCCATCCCCTCAAAAAGCCCGCCAAAGCCCTAGCCATAAAAAGCCTCTTGACCTGTTAGAGACCCTCTTTTTCCTTTGTTCTTCTGGCCAGGACAGAGGGGTCCCTCTCAGATTCAGCAATAAATCTGCTTGGACTGCTGAGTTCACATCCCCTCTCTTCTTTCATATGGTGCAGAAACCCAGAAGCGGGAAGCCGAGAGCAGGGGCTCTTTTGCAGCCTAGGAAGCAGCTCACTCTGGGCTAATGCCTAGATCCTGAGAGCCTCCTGGGTCTCGCCCTGTTTCCCTTCCCTCCCTCACCCAATACCCCTTTATGAAACTCCAGTCCAGGGATCATCTTGCCAGACCTCTATCTATACATCCACCAGTGGCCGCAGTTCCCAGGAGGGTAAGATTTTGGCATCTCATCCTCTTTCTCTTGGCGCTGAGAGAAAGTTGGTTCCCTTTCCTTTATCCTTTCCCTTCCTCTCTGTTCTCCGGTTGAGAACGACCCAAGGGGACCTCCCGCACTCTGACTAAGGGGGCGCATCCTTTGGGTGTGCAGGACGATCCGGCTGCAGGAGCCCCAGGCTGGAAAACTGATTGCAGGGAGACATCCCGGGGGTGTGCTTCCCAAACCCCAGCCACCCATTCTCACCCTCCCACAATGGGCAATTCTCCCTCAAAGACATCGGGAGACACCCCCCTCAGCTGTTTCCTATGTAATCTTTCCCAGTTGGGATTCAAAGGGGATATTAAACCAAAAAAATTGGTCTTTTACTGTACTTCCATGTGGCCTCAATATAAACTCGACATGGGTCACGCTGGCCAGCTGAGGGCACTTTTGATTTCCAAATTCTCCAAGATCTTAATAACTTCCTCCAGAGGACTGGCAAATGGGCAGAGGTTCCCTAAGTCCAAGCCTTCTTCACCCTCCACGAGCAACCTCCCTGTGTTCTTCCCTTTCCTCTCTTCAAATCCGTCTTGCTGAACAAAAGCCCCCTAAATCTCTTTTCACCAAACGAAAACTCTCTAAAGCCCTCCTCATCGAACAAAAATCCCCTACCCCTGCCCTGACAACATCACGCCTGTACCCTCCTCTTCCCTCCCCTGTTGACGAGCTTGACCCAGCTGATGACCCTCTGCCTTATCGCCCTCCTCCCCAACCACCTGAGCAAATCCAAATCCCTCCCCACCATCCGCTCCCGCCAGCACCGCTCCCCCTCCTCCTTTCTGATATCCATGAGCACGTGTGCGCCTTCTAAACCAACCCCCTGTCCAAATCCACCCTTTTCCCCACCCCAGACAGGCTCTCACACTCTCACTTCCCACCCAATACCTCTCCAGACCGCTTCTCACCCTATCCTACCTGTCGGTGGGGTAGCAGACATTGAAAGGCCCATTCGTGTTCACATCTCCTTTTCAATTAATGATCTGGAGTGTACTGAACAAAAAATGGGGTCCTTCTTAGAAAAACCTGATAAATTCAGTAAAGAGTTCCTCTGTGTTACTCAAATGTACAACCTCAGTTGAGGGGACATACCTCATCCTCTCATCCACCCACATGGATGACGATAGGGAATGCATTTAGCATGCAGCTGAAAATCATGCTGATGAGTTGCACCACCAGCACCCTGCTAATCATGCTCCAGCAGCTCAAGTGGTCCCTGGGGCTGAGCCCCAAAACCCCGAGTGGACATACCAACTCAGAAACCCTGGTAGGGCAAATTGTGATCACATGATCAATTGCCTCCTGGCAGGGATGGAAAGAAATGAAAATAAACAGGTCAACTATTAGTGCCTCAGGGAAGTTACCCAGGGGGCAGATGAAAACCCAGCCCTCTTTATGAACTGCCTTTCAGAGGCCATGATAAATCCACATACACCAGCCCTAACTCCCCTGAGGGCCTTATTCTCCTACACTTCCACTTCATTTCCCAGTCTTACCCAGACATTCCTAAAAAGCTTCAAAAATTAGAAAATGGACCTTATAGAAAGAGCTTATAGACCTTATCTTTAAAGTTTTCAACAACCTGGATGACGAACAAAACACTCAGAAAGAAAAACAGGCTAAAGCTAAATATCAGGACTCCCTAGTTTGGCCTCCCACTGACAAGCCTGCAAAAGGCTCCACCCCACACCCACCTAGCAACTATATTCACTGTGGCAATCCCAGCCACTAGGCAAAAGCTCTAATCCCAGGCCTCCGACAAAGCTGTGTCCAAACTGTGGACAGTGGGGTCACTGGAAAGTGGATTGCCCTCTAGGGAAGTCAGCCCCTCCCTTGAGCCCTCTTCCCACCAGGAGACCAGGCACATCTAGAAGGGACCTGGCACTCATGGCTTTGTCTTCAGTGACTGATTGATGCGGCCCCCTCCACAATGACACCAACAGATCCACAGGTAACAATGGTGGTGGCAGGAAGTCAGGTTCCCTTCCCGGTCGACACAGGGCCAACCTCTCTGTGCTTACTAAGTACTCGGGACCTTTGTTCCCCTACTTTATCTGTTATTGGAATAAAAGCCTTAATAGAAACACCAGCCCAAACCCTTCCTTTTTATTGTTCCTTGGGCCATATGACTTTCACTCCCTCCTTTCTAGTAATCTCTCACTGCCCCACCCTCCTCCTGGAGGTGCACCACATGGGAGCATCCTTACACATTCCCTCACTTCCCTTGGAACCCTCCCTCATTCTCCCAGTCATATCCCCTACAGAGACCCTCCCCTCTGAGGCACTACAGCTTATTAAATCACACGGTGACCTTATCATTGGGGCACAAAAAACCCTTCTATAGCCTCACACCACAAACCCCTCAGAATAGCCTTGAGAGACCCTGCTCAAACTGTCACAGTTAACCAATACCCTCTGAGCCCCACTGGCCATCTTAGCCTCCAGTCCATCATCAACCACCTTCTTAAAGCTCAAATCCCCATTCCTACTCATTCCCCCCACAACACTCCAATCCTTCCTGTAAAAAAACCTGATGGCCAGACACATGAAAAGATGCTCCACATCACTAGTCATCAGAGAAATGCAAATTAAAACCACAATGAGATATCATCTCAGCTCAGTAAGGATCACCACCATCCACAAGACAAACAACAACAAATGTTGGTGAGGTTGTGGAGAAAGGGGAACCCTCCTACACTGCTGGTGGGAATGTAAATTGGTACAACCATTGTGGAAAGCAGTATGGAGGTTCCACAGAAAGCTCAAAATAGAAATACCATTTGACCCAGGAAACCCACTTCTAGGAATTTACCCTAAGAATGCAGCAGCCCAATTTGAAAAAGACAGATGCACCCCTATGTTTATCGCAGCACTATTTACAATAGCCAAGAAATGGAAGCAACCTAAGTGTTCATCAGTAGATGAATGAATAAAGAAGATGTGGTACATATACACAATGGAATATTATTCAGCCAAAGAAGAAAAGAAATCCTACCATTTGCAACAACATGGATGGAGCTAGAGGTTATTATGCTCAGTGAAATAAGCCAGGCGGAGGAAGACAAGTACCAAATGATTTCACTCATCTGTGGAGTGTAAGAACAAAGGAAAAACTGAAGGAACAAAACAGCAGCAGAATCACAGAACCGAAGAATGGACTAACAGTTACCAAAGGGAAAGGGACTGGGAAGGGTGGGTGGGAAGGGAGGGAGAAGGGGGAAGAAGTAGAAAGGGAGCCTTACGATTAGCATGTATAATGTATCAGGGGGCACAGGGAGGGCTGTACAACACAGAGAAGACAAGTAGTGATTTTACAGCATCTCACTACACTGATGGACAGTGACTAATGGGGTATGTGGGGGGGACTTGATGAAGGTGGGAGTCTAGTAAACATAATGCTCCTCATGTAATTGTAGATTAATGATACCAAAAAAAAAAAACACAAAAACCTGATGGCTCCTTCCGACTAGTCCAAGATCTCTGAAAGATTAATGAACCTGTTATTTCCACCCACTCAGTAGTCTCCAACACCTACACTTTCCTCTCCCATATCTCTCCAGTACTCAATACTTTACTGTTCTAGACCTCAGACACCTTCTTTACTATCCCCTCAGCCCTGATTCTCAACATCTTTTGCCTTCACCTGGACAGTCCTCTCTCTTTCTCTGTTCACTCAACAACTCACATGGACAGTTCTTCCCCAGGGATTTTGGGACAGCTCCCACTTCTTAGGCCAAGCACTATAAAAGGGCCTCCAATCTCTCAAACTTGCCCCTAGCCACCTGCTCCAATACACTGATGACCTCTTGCTTTGCAGAAATGATTCTCTATCCCACACTATCTCCCTCCTTAGATTCTTGGGAGAAAAGGGATACCATGTCTCAAAACACAAAGCTCAACTGGTACAGCAAAAGGTTGCTTACCTTGTTCTTGACTTCACTCACTACCTACCCACCTTCCATAAACAAGCTATTAATAATCTCTCTTTCCCCACCACAAAGTGAGATCTTTCCTTGATGGGGCTTCTTAGCTATTTTAGACTCTGGATCCCAAATTTCTCACTCATTGCAAAACCCCTTAAGGAGGCCTCCCATGGGGATTCCCAAGAAAGGGTGCTAGAGACAGACTTAATTCCTACTTTTTTTCTGGGCCCTTAAGAGGGCACTCCTCAAGGCACCTGCTTTGACTCTACCTAACCCTAACAAACCTTTCTTTCTATTCTAAACCAGCAAAAAGGGACAAGTATTAGGATTACTCGCACAATCAGGAGGGGACTCCCTCCAGCCTGTTGCCTATTTGTCCAAACAACTCAACCTTGTGATAAAAGGTTGGCCTCTCTGCTTACAAGTCCTGGCATCAGCTGTGCTCCTTATCCCCGAAGCCCCAAAAATTACCCTTTATTAGCCCTATAGGTACACACCTCACACAACCTCTCAGACTTTCTCAGTCACCAGGCTTTGACCCTTCTCTCCCCACTCTTACACTCTCAGCTTCTACAACCCTCAGTTACTTTCTGTCAGTCTTCCCTGCTACCACCCTCTCTCAGTACCTAACTGCCCAGACTCTACCCTTCAACATGAATACACTGAGCTCCTTGATTTCACTCTCACCCATTACATGACTTCAGAACATATTCCGGGGTCTCCTGACTGGTTTATTGGTGGAAGTGCTTTGAAGACCACCTCCTCCCAGGCAGAGTATGCTATCAGTTCTCCTACTCTCCCTAAGAAGTAATAGAGGCGGCATCCTTCCCCACAGAATGACCTCACAGCAGGCAGAACTTATTGCACTCACCAGAGCTCTTACTTTGGCAAAAGGTAAATCTATCAACATCTATACAGACTCCAAATATGCTTCTAACATCCTGCATACAAATGCCCATATCTGGCATGAGAGGATTCCTAACAGCAAAAACCTAATTCAAAATGGACCCCTAATTCAAGATCTCTTAGAGGCAGCACTTCTACCCCATAGAGCTGCTGTCATTCATTGCAAGGGTCATCAACGCCCTAATTCACAGGATAAAGATCTTGGGCACATCATTCATGGAAATAATGAGGCTAACAGAGCAGCAAACCAAGCAGCTGCCAACCCTCTTTCCATTCCCCACTTCCTGTTCCATCTTATACCCTCCTACTCACCCCAAGAATCAGCTCTACTCAAAGAACAGGGGCACTACAGGAAGGACCATGGTGGTTCCTCTATGGAAAACTGGTCCTTCCTGAAGGCTTACAAAGTAAGTTCCTTTCATCTTCCCATGACCAGTTCCATGTCAGGTCCTTCCCTCTGCTCCAGTTCCTACAGACCCACATACATGTTACTGCTGGTCTCAGGGCCTCCCTACAGAAGATTATCGCTCAATGCTCCATATGCCAAACCACAAACCCTCAAAGCAACCTCAGACCTCCCCCCCACCACAGTTCCCTACTTATCAGTTCCGGGGATCGCCCCCTGGCACTGACTGGCAAATAGACGTTACCCATATGCCTCCAGTAAAGAAACAAAGATGTCTCTTTGTCCTGGTTGACACATTCTTCGGATGGATAGAGGCCTTTCCTACACCAAAAAAAAAAAGATCCTCCACAGTAGCACATATCCTACTCACTGAAATCATCCCCTGCTTTGCACTCCCAACCTCTATCCAGGCCAATAATGGACCCGAATTCACCTCACTAATCGCCCAACAGTAGCCTCTTCTCTAAATATAACCTAAATTTCCATATCCTATATCAACCCCAATCATCAGGTAACGTAGAAAGGGCTAATCACCTTCTCAAACAGACCCTAACCAAGTTTTCCCTCCAGGTTCGTCTGGATTGGACTAGGCTCCTACCTTTAGTCCTTTTTAAACTCAAATCCCTCCCCCGCAAACCTCTTGTGCTCAGCCCCTTTGAGGTTCTATATGGAAGGCCCCTTATTGCTTTCACCCTTCCCACCTCCAACTCAAACCTACTCCTCCCTCTCTCAAATGCTTTACTTAATACATTTAGACAGATCATCTTGAATTATGCAGACTTCAGCCTCCCAAAACCCTTTGACAACCCACACACCCTCACTCCTTCATCCCTACAACCTGGAGACTGGGTATATATGAAGTCCCTCAGCCTCTTCCAGGGGCTAAAACCAAAATGGACAGGGCCCTTCCAAGTAATCCTGACTACCCCAACAGTGGCCAAATTAAAAGGTCATTCCCCCTGGGTCCACTTTTCCTCTCTAAAAAAGGCTCCCCCTTTTCAGTGCACACCAATTGGACCCACATCCCTGAAGATCGCCAAGCTGTCTCCTGTGGCTGAAGACATGGCCAAACAATCCCTGAGTCTCTCTCTTCATAACTTTGCCTAAATCTTGACCACTCTAATAGGAGAGCTCTCCCATTACTCACCCTCCACTTCCTCAGATACTATAAACCAGGACCTATGGCTACAGGGAACCTTCTCAGATTTCACCCCAAATCAAATCACCACCTTTACCTCCTGTGTTCTTCTGCTCCAATCCTTTCTTTCACAATATTACTTATCTTCATTGGCTCCTATCTCTTCTGTCCCCATTAGCCTTTATCACCATCCTCCTTCTTTTCCTTCCCTGCTTAATTAACCTATTCCAAAGATTTTTACAGAATTGAATGGCAGGCATCTCCCAGCAACTACTCGAGAACATCTCCAAATGGCTTTTCTGCTTCAAAATATCAGAAAACCCCCTTAATTGCCCCCTCTCATCAGAAGTATCCAAGAAAAGAATGGCAACCCATCTTCCTATACCCTCTAGAGCCAGGAATGATAGCATCCGGACCTGACTACTGCATTTTGAATAAGCCCACCCACCATCTCAGAGAGACCTAGGTTTCATCTTACTTACGCTACAAGCATCCTCCAGAGGACACATCAGCAAGCCACAAGCCCACTTTTCCCCTGACCCCTCCCCTCAGAAAGCCTGCCAAAGCCCTGATCATAAAAAGCCTCTTGACCTGTTAGAGACCGTCTTTTTCCTTTGTTCTGCTGGTCAGGACAGAGGGGTCCCTCTCAGGTTCAGCAATAAACCTGCTTGGAATGTTGAGTTTGCATCCCCTCTCTTCTTTCAACATCTCTACTTCCCTCACGTGAAACATTTCTTAAATGCTGATTTAAATTTACATTTTAAATTTGTTAGGCAGGAAAATAAATATGAGCAGGGTGGAAAGAGAATAAGGTCAGTAAAGCCCACTAGAAAGGAGTCAGAGTTAACCAGCTAAAACTAGAAAGCCAGAAAAGACTCAGAGTTGATGAATCAATCAGGTAAGCTCAAACGGTCAGAAGAAACTTGGCCTTGAAGGTTGGAATATTCCCCAGATAAAAGTATCTGAGCACAGCCCATGTCTTCACTGTGTCAATAAGATCATGCCATTGTAAGACTTATTGTAGCCTGCTAAAAGGCCCACCTATAAACAGCATAATTAAGATAGGAAGATTTCATCTTAAAGCAAAAATTGCATATTAGAAAACCCAAGAAGTTAAGAAGTAAGATACTTAACATACTCTGTAGCAAACAGACAATAACTCAGCCCACCTTGGAGGAAGGGCAGGCAGTCTTGATTGATATGCTCCCAGATGAGGAAGCTGCTATCCTGATAGGGAACCAGAGCAGTAAATTTCTTGTGTTAAGCTAATTTTGCAGAACTACCTGGAAGACTGATAAGAAGAGACAATGTCTCATAAAAGATAAACATCTTGAGATTACTTAACAAGCCAACACCCCTAGCTCTTTGTCACTTACCTGAAAAACCCTTAAAAGGGGGAACTCACAACCTTTTTTTTTTATTAAGGTACTGATATACAATCTTATGCTCAAGTTTCACATGAGCAACACTGTGGTTACCACATTCTCCCTATTATCAAGTCTCAACCACATGCCCCATTACAGTCACTGTCCATCAACACAGTGAGATGCTATAGAGTCACTATTTGTCTTCTCTGTGTAATGCTGCCTTCCCTGTGCCTCCGCATACTATGTGTGCTAGTCACAATGCCCTTTAATCCCCTTATCCCTCTCTTCCTACCCACCTCCCCAGTACCTTTCCCTTTGGTGTTAGTCCATTTTTGGGTTCTGTGGGTCTACTGCTGTTTTGTTCCTTCAGTTTTTCTTTGTTCTTATACTACACAGATGAGTGAAATCATTTGATAGTTGTCTTTTTCTGCCTGGCTTATTTTACTGAGCATAATACCCTCTAGCTCCATACATGTTGCAAATGGTAGGATTTGTTTTCTCCTTAAGGCTGAATAATATTCCATTGTGTATATGTAACCACATCTTCTTTATCCATTCATCTACAGATGGACACTTAGGTTGCTTCCATTTCTTGGCTATTGTAAATAGTGCTGTGATAAACATAGGGGTGCATCTGTCTTTTTCAAACTGGGCTCCTGCATTCTTAGGGTAAATTCCTAGGAGTGGAATTCCTGGGTCAAATGGTATTTCTATTTTGAGTTTTTTGAGGAACCCCCGTATTGGTTTCCACAATGGTTGAACTAATTTACATTCCCACCAGCAGTGTCGGATTGTTTCCCTTTATCCACATCCTCATCAGCATTTGTTGTTTGTCTTTTGGATGGTGGCCATCCTAAATGGTGTGAGGTGATATCTCATTGTGGTTGCAATTTGCATTTCTGTGATGAGTAGCGATGTGGAGCATCTTTCATGTTCCTCTTGGCCATCTGAATTTCTTCTTTGGAGAAGTGTCTGTTTAGATTCTCTGCCTAATTTTTAATTGGATTATTTGCTTTTTGGTTGTTGAGGTGCATGAGTTCTTTATATATTTTGGATATCAACCTCATATTGGATATGTCATTTATGAATATATTCTCCCATACTGTAGGATACCTTTTTATTCTACTGATGGTGTCCTTTGCTGTACCGAAGCTTTTAGTTTGATATAGTCCCACTTTTTCATTTTTGCTTTTGTTTCCCTTGTCCAAGGAGTTCTCTTCATGAAAAAGTTGCTCATGTTTATATTCAAGAGAATTTTGCCTATGCTTTCTTCTAAGAGTTTTAAGGTTTCATGACTTACGTTCAGGTCTTTGATCCATTTCAACTTTACTTTTGTGTATGGAGTTAGTAATCCAGTTTCATTCTCTTACATGTAGCTGTTCAGTTTTGCCAACACCAGCTGTTGAAGAGGCTATCATTTCCCATTGTATATCCATGGCTCCTTTATCATATTATTAATTGGCCATATACATGTGGGTTTATATCTAGGCTCTCTATTCTGTTCCATTGATCTATGGGTCTGTTCTTGTGCCACTACCAAATTGTCTTGATTACTGTGGCTTTGTAGTAGAGCTTGAAGTTGGGGAGCATAAACTCCCAGCTTTATACTTCCTTCTCAGGATTGCTTTGACTATTTGAGGCCTTTTGTGGTTTCATATGAATTTTAGAAATTATTTGTTCCAGTTTGTTGAAAAATGCACTTGGTATTTTGATAGGGATTGCACAGAATCTGTAGATTGCTTTAGGCAGGATGGCCATTTTGACATTATTAATTTTTCATACCCAAGAGCATGGGATGAATTTCCATATTTTAGTGTCATCTTTAATTTCTCTTCAGAGTGTCTTTTAGTTTTCAGAGTATAGGTCTTTCACATCCCTGGTTAGGTTTATTCCTGGATGTTTTATTCTTTTTGATGCAGCTGTGAATGGAATTGTTTCCCTGATTTCTCTTTCTATTGGTTCATTGTTAGTGTATAGGAATGCAAGGTTTCTGTGTATTAAGTTTGTATCCTGCAACTTTGCTGAATTCAGATATTAGTTCTAGTAGTTTTGGAGTCAATTCTTTAGGGTTCATTATGTACAATATCATGTCATCTGCAAACAGTGATAGTTTAACTTCTTCCTTGCCAATCTGGATGCCTTTTATTTCTCTGTGTTATCTGATCACCATGACTAGGACCTCCAGTCCTATGATGAATAAAAGTGGGGAGAGTGGGTACCCTTGTCATGTTTCTGATCTTAGAGGAAAACCTTTCAGCTTTTCAGTGTTAAGTATGATGTTGACTGTGGGTTTGTCATATATAGCCTTTATTATGTTAAGGTACTTGCCCTCCATGCCCATTTTGTGGAGAGTTTTTATCATGACTGGGTGTTGAATTTTGTCAAATGCTTTTTCAGCATCTATAGAGATTATCATGTGATTTTTGTCCTTTTTGTTGATATAGTGGATGATGATGATGGATTTTCAAATGTTGTACCACCCTTGCATCCCTGGGATGAATCCCACTTGATCATGATACATGATCCTCTTGAAGTATTTTTGAATTTGGTTTGCTAATATTTTGCTGAGTATTCTTGCACCTATGTTCATCAGGGATATTGGTCTGTAGTTTTCTTTTTTTGCAGTATCTGCTTGTTTTGGTATTAGAGTGAGGCTAGTTTCATAGAATGAGTTTGGAAGTATTCCCTCCTCTTCTAATTTTTGGAAAACTTTAAGGAGAATGGATATTATGTCTTCTCTATATGTCAGATAAAATTCAGTGGTGAAGCCATCTGAGGAATCCACAGCCTTTCATTGTGCACCTCTCTCTGAGGTCACCCACACTTTTAAGTGCATAGACTTCTCTCCAACCTTTCAGGGCTCCTCTGAGTTTGCCTGTACTTTTTCTCTCTTTAAGTAACTCTAAATAAAACTTTTGCTCTTCTTCACTGTTGTATCTCTGCCATTCAATTCTTTGTTGCCATGGGGACAGGAACCAAGGAAAATACACAATGCCCCCCAACAAATTGAAGTATGATTTATAGGCTGTAAATTTTACAAATATCAGTCGTATAGTTTGATATTTACCTACAAATCTTTGTAACCTTCTATAACTCTGGGGGAAAATCTGGGGCAAAATACCTTTGAAACTGAAATCAGTCAAAGGCAGAAATAAAGTGAGAGAAACCCTGTTGTAAAATTGTAATATTTCCTTAATATATCACCTGGCTTTAGTTCATATGCATATCATTAGGTATTCCTCACAGGTGGAGAGTTCATCTCCATATCAATGGGTAATTACCTGGGCAACAGAGGGCTTATTTGAACCTGAGAGGTTAGGGTGAGGTCTTGCTTACTTGGGCCTGAGCAGGAAAGAGACAGCCCCAGACTGCAGTTTGTAAGCAATAAACAGGTTTTAAGCTTTATTTCTCCCTTTGACTGATTTCAGTTTTAGAGGTATTTTTGTCCCAGGATTTCCTCTCCCTGGAGCAACAAACCTGTTTATTGCTTACAAGCAGTATCTACTTCTGCTTGCCTGTGTGTTTCTCCAGCGGCTGCAGAAGAACCCCGTCACACCTCTCTCATCCATCATCCAGGTATGCATTGCCCCCAAACCCCTTGTAATCACCTATTGTTATGGAGATGCACTAAGGCCAGGGGAGAGATTCTGGAAATATGCAATTTTACCTACACCTCCCTGTAACTCAGGGGGAAAATTCTGGGCAAAATGTCTTTGAAATTGAAATCGGTCAAAGGGAGAAATAAAGTTTAAGAAACACATTTATTTCTTACAAGCAGTCATACTGTGTCTCTCTACACCTGGCTGCAGAAGAAGAGAGAGAGAGCTCCTCCCAACCACTGTGCTCCAGATAAGCCCTTGCCAGCCCTTATAATTACCTGTTGATATGGAGATGGACTATTCTCTCCACCCCTTGGAAACACCTAATGATACGCAAATGCACTAAAGCCAGGCGAGAGATCCTGGAAATATTACAATTTTATCCACAGGCTACCCCTCCAGAAATCTCACCTCACAATCTACATGTTCCCCATCTTCCACAATGGCCCCTGTGGAGCATTGTAACCAAGCTAATAACATAAAATAGCAAGAACAATAAAATCATGATAATCCTCAATCTGGAGTATTCAGCTAGGTTCAAAGTCCTAGGCAGATTAAATCCATAGCTCACCCATTGCATAGGAAGTCAGTAGTTGAACAGATAGGGACTTCAGGGCAATCATCATGTGGCAGCTGAAGCCATGGCCTGTGTGCAGGCCATAGGGAATGTAGAAAATAAGCTTAAGGGTGATAAGATACATGTTTTAATGACATCAGCATAGGCAAATCTTGTCCATCAGGTAGGAGATATGCAAGAGAGTGGTCCTGTGATAGAACAGTGGCAGGAATGGGATCTCATCCTGGTCTAGTATACCAAACTTTCACCCGCTCCCTGCGGGAGTTACAGATTGGTCAATGAAGGGTCCCCACCAGTAAGATGGCGAACTTCCGGCTTCTTTTCGGGGTCCTCGGTTCCCGCCGGCGCCACCTGAAGCCCAATCACCTCTCGCCCCCCTCCCAATCCAGCACCTAGCCAACAGCCACCAGCCCCGTAGAAGTAACACCACAATCACCCTATGCCCCATCTTATATATCCCAGCACCTTTCCCTAATAAAGCGGAACTCTCCGGTAAATTGCTGTTGTGTGTCGCTCCTTTCCTTTCATTGGTGCCGAAACCCGGGAGACGGGACACCCCAACTGGGCCCCGTCTTCCCCCAACACCAGCAGCAGCTTGCCCTCGTCCTCTTTTTCCGGCGCTGGCTCATCACACTCACCACTCCTCTCTGGCCTTTAGGTAAGTCCCCCCCCCCTTCCCCCCCGGGGTGGGCCACTCTTCCCTGAGCTATCGCAGTGCCATTGACCGTGATCGTCCGGCAAGGCCCTGACGCTCGGGGACGAGGAGGGAACGCTCCCCGCCTCAGGCCTTCACGGCTGCGGCGGACCCTCAGGCCCCTCCTCCAAAAGCCATAAACCCCCACCTCAGCTGAGACTTTTTAAGCAAAACTTCCCCGGGGTGGGCCACTCTTCCCTGAGCTATCGCAGTGCCATTGACCGTGATCGTCCGGCAAGGCCCTGACGCTCGGGGACGAGGAGGGAACGCTCCCCGCCTCAGGCCTTCACGGCTGCGGCGGACCCTCAGGCCCCTCCTCCAAAAGCCATAAACCCCCACCTCAGCTGAGACTTTTTAAGCAAAACTTCCCCGGGGTGGGCCACTCTTCCCTGAGCTATCGCAGTGCCATTGACCGTGATCGTCCGGCAAGGCCCTGACGCTCGGGGACGAGGAGGGAACGCTCCCCGCCTCAGGCCTTCACGGCTGCGGCGGACCCTCAGGCCCCTCCCCCGACAGCCATAAATCCCTGCCTCAGGCCCTCACGGCTGCAGCGGACCCTCAGGCCCCTCCTCCAAAAGCCATAAACCCCCACCTCAGGCCTTCACAGCTGCAGCAGACTCTCAGCCCTCCCACCAACCCCACCAACAGCCATAAATGAGGTGACTCCTTTGCGGATGAGAACGCTCCTTTTCCCGCTCCCTCCTCCTTCTGTTCTGTCCGCCGAAACCTGTTCGGCCTGCCGAAAACGCCTAGCGCTAGGTACCTCGTGACTCCGGCACTCTGCCTTCTTAGGGAAGTTTGGGTGACGACCCACACTTCCCAAGAAATTCCGACTCGTATACGAGTTTCCGCAGACCACCAAGGATCATCGGGGACGCCCTTTGTCTCCTTGTGGTCTGCCTCCAGTCCGAGGATCCCCGTTCGTCTTCCCCTGTTTGTCTCCTTCTCTGTCCTTTAGCCATTTTGTCTCCTTGTGGTCTGCCTCCAGTCTGAAGATCTCCGTTCGTCTTCCCCTGTTTGTCTCCTTCTCTGTCCTTTAGCCATGGGAGCCTCCTCATCCCTCCCTGAAAGTTCACCTCTTGAATGCCTGCTTAAGCATCTGGCTACCCTCTCCCTGACGCCTGATATAAAACCAAAACTTCTCCGTAAATATTGCTCCCAAGATTGGCCGACATACCCCCTAGACAATAACAACCAATGGCCCGCAGGGGGAACTCTTGATCCTAACATCACTCGCAATCTCTTTAACTACTGCCAGCACCTGAAAAAATGGAAGGAGATTCCCTATATCGAAGCTTTTCGCCTCCTAGCTCAAAATCCCAGCCTCTGCACCACCTGCTCCCCGCCCCAAGTTCTCCTAGCCTGCAAGCCGTCTCCCTCCCCTCCACACACTCCCAGTCCCTCTTCAATTACCTTTGACCCGGCCGACGAGCCTCGGCCATACAGACTTCCCCCTTCAGCCCCTCCCCCTCCTACAACCCCTCCACCCTCCGCCGCCACTGCCGCCTCTTTCCCCATGGCAGAAGCCTCCCGTCCTCTCCCTTCCCCTTCTTCTCCTACAACAGCCCCCCCTTCCTCTACCGCCGCCACCACTGCCGCTTCCCCCGCAGCAGAAGCTTCCCATCCTCTCCCTTCCCCTTCTCCTTCTACAACAGCCCCTCCCCCTTCCTCTACCGCCACCACCGCTGCCGCTTTCCCCGCGGCAGAAGCTTCCCATCCTCTCCCTTCCCCTTCTTCTCCTACAACAGCCCCTCCCCCTTCCTCTATCGCCGCCGCCGCCTCCACCCCCGCAGAAGCCTCCCATCCTCTCCCTTCCCCCTCCTCCACCATCTCCTCCTGCACCTCACCACCTCCTCCTCTGTCCCCCTCACCTTCCCCCCTCCCGCAAATCAAGCCTGAGCCTTTCAGCCCCCCTCTAACTAAGTTCCAAGAGCCTCGTCCATCTTTGCCCCCTCAGATTCGGTCCCGAGAGCCTCCCAAAATTATCGCGGCTTTGCCCCCATTATCTGTTTCCCCTGCACAGACTGAGCCAGAACCCTTCAGTCCCCCTCAGACTCGGTCCCGAGGGCCTCCCAAAATTATCGCCCCGCTCCGGGAAGTAGCAGGATCCGAAGGCATCTTGCGTGTTCACGTCCCTTTCTCCTTAGGAGATTTAGCCCAACTAGAGAAATGCCTAGGTTCCTTTTCCACTGATCCCACGACCTACATCAGGGAGTTTCAATGGACCCTCCAGTCTTACAGCCTCACGCATCATGACATCTTCATGCTCCTGGCCAATACTCTCCTCCCTGAGGAGCGTAGACGAGCTTGGGACTTCGCCCAAATGCATGCTACCGAAACCCACAGGACTGACCCCACCTGTCCCCCTGGTCCCACTGCTGTCCCCGAACAAGACCCACACTGGGATTATAACACCGCTGTGGGTCTCCACTCTCGAGATATTTTTGCCTCCTGCTTAATAGCAGGTCTAAAAAAGGCAGCTCGTAAAGTAGTCAATTTTCAAAAGCTCCAAGACATAATTCAAAAGAGAGATGAAACCCCCTCCGAGTTCTTAGATAGACTCACTCAAGCCCTATTACAGTATACCAGCCTGGACCCAGAAACACCTGAAGGAAGACAGGTCCTTATGACATACTTCCTAGCTCAAAGCTACCCCGACATTAAAGCTAAACTCAAAAAGTTAGAACAGGGCCCCGCTACCCCACAGACTGAGATCCTAACAGTGGCCTTTAAAGTCTTCCATAACCGGGAGGAGGAGAAAGAACGCCGTAAACAAAAAGCTGATCAGGCCAATTTCCAGATGTTGGCCCAGCTGATAAAACCACAACCTGGGCGCCCCTCTACAGACAAGCCCCCCCAAGGAGCTTGTTTCAAGTGCGGAAAAGAGGGACATTGGTCAAGGGCGTGCCCCTCCCCCAGATCTCCTACCACCCCATGCCCCAGATGCCACAAAAAGGGCCACTGGGGGTCTGATTGCCCAACCACCCGAAGGGGAGGCTGGACGAACAACCCCCATCCTAAGCCCACCGTAGTGGGGCTGGCAGAAGAAGATTGACGGGGCCCGGGGGCTTCTCGCCCGACCATTTCCATCACCAAACAGGAGCCCAGGGTTACTTTAACAGTAGACGGTCGCCCCATCTCCTTCCTCCTAGATACAGGAGCCACCTTCTCAGTCTTGCGAGAATACCGGGGCCCTACCACGCCAGCCATTACTCCTATAGTCGGGGTAGGAGGTAAACAGATTTTCCCATTAAAACCCCCCCCCCTTTTATGCACAATCCTAGACAGTCCCATACCTTTCTCCCACTCCTTCCTAGTTATGCCCCAGTGTCCCATCCCCTTACTAGGATGGGACATCCTTTCCCTCCTCCACGTTTCCATAACTATATCCAATCCCACAGCCCCCAGTACTCCCTTTCTGATGGCCCTCATAGCCGACAACCCCCCTCTACCCAATGAAAGCTCCAGTTCTGCCCTTATACACCCTGTAAATCCCAAAGTTTGGGACATTACAAGCCCCTCCATGGCCCTATGTCCCCCTGCCTCTATCAAATTACATGACCCCTCTCAGTATATCTGTCAGGCCCAATACCCCCTAACCACTTCAGCCCTCATAGGCCTCCAACCCATCATTCAAGATCTCTTAAACAAAAACTACCTCAGACCCACTCACTCCCCATTTAATACCCCCATATTAGCTGTTAAAAAAAACAACGGATCTTTCCGCCTTGTCCAAGACCTTCGCCTCATCAACATAGCCGTTGTCCCTATCCATCCCTTAGTTCCAAATCCATACACCCTTTTATCGCAGATCCCTGCTTCTGCATCCCACTTCTCAGTCCTAGATCTCAAGGACGCATTTTTTTCTATTCCCCTAGACCCCTCCTCCCAAGATTTTTTTGCCTTCACCTGGATGGACCCATACACCAGACATTCTGTTCAGCTTACTTGGACAGTTTTACCACAAGGCTTCCGAGATAGTCCCCATATTTTTGGACAAGTCCTAGCTCAAGACCTCAAACAGTTTCACCATGATCACCCCGAGTCCACTTTATTACAATATGTAGATGATCTTCTGCTCTGCAGTCCCTCGTGGGAATAGTCTCAACTTGACACTGCGTCTCTACTTAACCTTCTAGCTTCCAGAGGTTACCGAGTATCCCCTGCCAAAGCTCAAATCTCTTCCCCTTCTGTCACTTACCTTGGATTCCTTCTGTCTCAGCAAAGAAAGTCCATTACCTTAGACAGAAAACGACTCCTCTCTGACCTGCCCGTTCCCAAAACCAAGACAGAAATCCTTTCCTTTCTAGGCTTGGCTGGGTATTTTAGAGCGTGGATCCCTAACTTCTCCCTGTTGGCAAGACCCCTATACGACCTCAGCAAGGGCCCCCCTGAAGAACCATTATCATCCTCACCCCGACACTCCTTCATTAAGCTCCGTCAAGCCCTTGTAAAAGCTCCAGCTCTCCATCTCCCTGATTTGTCAAAACCCTTCTCATTATACATTCATGAGAGGTCCAGTCAAGCTCTAGGAGTCCTAGGCCAATATTATGGCCCATCCTTTGCCCCAGTAGCTTATCTCTCCAAGCAATTAGACCCCACAGTTCGGGGATGGGCCCCCTGCCTACGGGCATTAGCCGCTGGACAGCTCTTGCAGAAAGAAGCTCATAAACTAACATTCGGAGCGCCACTTACCATTCTGTCCCCACATCACCTAAAAGATCTCTTAACCTACAAAAGTTTACAGACTCTCCCCCCCTCCAGACTCCTCACCTTACTGTCCTCTTTCCTCCAAAATCCAAACATTTCTTTCCTCCCCTGCCCGCCCCTAAATCCGGCCACTCTTCTTCCTCTGCCCTACTCTCCTCATACTCCCTCGCATGATTGCCTAGAAGCCCTTCACAACTTCCTTCCATGCCACTCCACGATCTCCGAAGGAGCCCTCTCACACTCCGACCTCATCTGGTTTACTGATGGGTCCTCCTTTAAACATGAGGGCATCCACTACTCAGGATATGCAGTAGTCTCCCTCGAAGATGTCATTGAAGCACGAGCCCTACCCCCTGGTACAACCAATCAGCAGGCTGAACTCATTGCAGCCACCAGAGCTTGCACTCTGGCCCGGGACACGTCTCTCACATTGTACACTGACTCCAAGTACGTATTCCACATTCTCTTGTCCCACGCGGCAGTATGGAAAGAACGAGGCCTCCTCACCACGAAAGGGAATTCCATAACTAATTCAGCCTTAATTACTAAACTTTTAGAGGCTTCACAACTCCCACACCGACTAGGCATAGTCCACTGCAAATCACATCAAAAAGATGACTCCCCCATTGCAAGAGGTAACAACAAGGCCGACAGAGTAGCCCGGTCAGTTGCCCTATCAGAAAACGCACCAGGCAACAATCCGTCTGCCCTTGCAGTTCTAGCCTTATCACAAGATGCCCTCTGCTCTCAGGACAAAGAGTCTCTCTTCCGCCTCTTACATGACCTGTTCCACCCCAGCCCCCAATCCTTAATCCATTTTTTACAATCTTTTTTTCCTCTCTCTCCTGAAGACAAAACCCTACTTAACCAAATAACCTGCAAGTGCACCATCTGCCAACGCACTAACCCTAATACCCCCCTCAAAGCCCGACCCTTCCCGGCTCATCAAGCAAGGGGTAATGTCCCCGCTGCAGATTGGCAAATAGACTTCACTAACATGCCCCCTGTACGATGTACCAGATACCTACTCGTGCTAGTAGATACATTTTCAGGATGGGTTGAAGCTTTCCCCACCACTAACAAACGAGCATCCGTAGTTGCCTCTATCCTCCTCACCCAGATCTTTCCTAGGTTCGGGATGCCCACTTCCCTCCAATCAGATAACGGCCCTGAGTTCACTGCCCAAATTATCCAGAACCTCTCCAAGTCGCTCTCGCTCCCCTGGCATTTACATTGTCCTTATCGACCACAAGCTTCAGGAAAAGTAGAAAGAGCCAATAGGACTCTAAAAGACATCCTGACCAAACTATCTCTAGAACTACACCTTGACTGGGTTCGCTTACTTCCCTTAGCTCTACTCCGCATTCGAGCCCTCCCAAAGAAACCTTCCTTCTTGTCACCCTTTGAGATCATGTACGGCCGCCCGATTCTACCCCCGGGGCTCCCTTCCCACAAAGGACCAATTCCTCCCAATATAGCCCTTCCACTACTCTCTCTCCTCCGCACTGAATTGTGGAAATATCAAGATTGGCTCCTTCCTGATCCATCCGCCTCCCGAAATCCTCCTGTCTTACAGCCCGGCCAACTAGTGTTTTATAAGCCACCAGAGGAACAGCCCTCTCTCACCCCGAAATGGGAAGGTCCACACCCAGTTATTCTCAGCACCCCCTCGGCTGCCAAGCTCTCACTGCCTGATAACTCTGTCACCCCTTGGATTCATATCTCCAGGTTGAAACCAAATACCCAAGACTCACCTTCTCTGGACACCCAAGACCCATCAGTCACAATCCAGAGTCCTTCGGACACAGCCCAAGACGCTGTCTACTCTACCACGCCTCATCCCTCTGATCCCTTGAAGCTCCGCATCTCCCGTGCACCCTCTTTGCCATCCATACCTGAATCATGACTTTTTCCTCCTTTACTGCTCTCTCGCTTTTTTCCCTCATTCCTATTGTCTTCCCTGCCGCCCCATCCTCCTTTGTATGGCGATTCAAAGTCAAGCAGACTTACACACAGCATCAAACAAAAGTTACTGCCCTCATTGCCACATCAGACTGCCCTCTGAAAGGCTGCTCTGAGCCTTTGTACCTCCACTTTCCTCCCTCCACTGAAGTATTCATTTACAGCTACCTTTATTCTCCCTACCTCTGCTTCCTCTATGACCAAAGACAAGCCTATTGCAGGCGATGGCCAGACACCTACGGGGGATGCCCCTACTGGTCTTGCACCATTCACTACATGGGTGACTTCCAGTACCCACAGTATTACTCCTCTAACCGTTTCATGAAATATCCCAACGGCTCATTCTCCTTATCAATCCCAGATCCCTGGGACTCTCGATGGGCTGCTGGAGTAACAGCCTCAGTTTACTACAAGGGGTCCTCGACCCCCCACGGTACCCTTCATATCTCTCGAGAGTATGTTCCCTCTCGCTCCCAGATCTCTCAAGTTGCATCAGATATCAGACATTCCGAAAAGGTCATTATCCAAACTCTTGACGGCGCCTCTTCATCTTATTCCTCCTACTCTTGGTTACAGCTCATTCAAGACACCACCATCTTTCTCAACCACACCCTCAACACCGCCAATTGTTTCTTGTGCGCATCACTACAGCGCCCACTGCTGGCCGCCGTGCCCCTTAATATTTCCAACTACTCCTTCCATGCAGAAGGACAACCCCTCCGTCCCCTGGCAGACATACCCCTATGGGAGCCAGAATACCCAGATAATCTCACCATCCACCACTGTGTAGGCCCAACTCCACCCCCCTCCAGTGCACTTCACTGCCTCTCTATCTACACCCCTACCTCCGGCTCTAAGACTTTTACACAACCGGGACACTTCTTTTGGTGTAATGGCAGCCTTTTCAACTCACTGCCTCTCAACTCCGATACACCCTGCATTCTCGTCACCCTAATCCCACAGCTTACACTTTACAGCATGGCAGAATTCCTTGAGCTCCAACCTCCCTTGCACTCGCGCACAAAAAGGGCTGCTTTCCTTCCCATCATGGTCGGTATCTCTTTAATCACCTCAGCCATTGGGGTGGGGTTTTCGGGAGGAGCCTTGGGTCACTCTCTATGGGCAGTTAGAGATCTCGACGCCAAACTTGAGGGAGCCCTGGCATCCACTGCCGATTCCCTAGCCTCTCTCCAAAGACAAGTCACTTCGCTAGCTAAAGTCACCCTTCAAAACCGGCGGGCCCTAGATCTGCTTACAGCCGAGAAGGGTGGCACCTGCGTCTTCCTCCAGGAAGAGTGCTGCTATTACATCAACGAATCCGGCATTGTAGAAACTGACATCACCAAACTCACTGACCTTGCCTCCAGCCTCCACTCTGCTTCCAATTCCAACCCATTCTCGTCAATACTAACAAACCCCCTCCTCACCTGGCTCTGGCCCATTGCAGGCCCCATAATAGTCATTCTTCTTGTCTGTCTCTTCTTACCCTGTATAATAAAGTTCATCAAATCCCAAGTCGGGAAAATCTCTAATCAAGCTTTCAACCAGCTTTTACTCAGGAACTACCAGCTTCTGGCCACGGAAGACCCCTCACCCTCACGTGACCTCCTCACCACATGCTGAGATGGACCCCTCTCTCCGCTGGAAACTGTTCCTGGAAACAATGGCCGCAGACGCCTGGCTCCTGACACCCATATCCTCTTGGCACCATTGGAATCAACAGGTCCTCAACCTATGGTTACAGGGAACCTTCATTGATTTCCAACCTGAAGAAGTCCACATCTACTCATCCTTACTGTGGGGAGTCCTGTCAACCCTTTCCTCCCAATCCTCAAACCCTCACTCCCTTCTCCGCCCCTGTTCAGCAGGAAGCAGTCAGAAAGAAAGCAACGCCCACAAACCCATAGAGGAGAAAGGGGGGAATGAAGGGTCCCCACCAGTAAGATGGCGAACTTCCGGCTTCTTTTCGGGGTCCTCGGTTCCCGCCGGCGCCACCTGAAGCCCAATCACCTCTCGCCCCCCTCCCAATCCCAGCACCTAGCCAACAGCCACCAGCCCCGTAGAAGTAACACCACAATCACCCTATGCCCCATCCTATATATCCCAGCACCTTTCCCTAATAAAGCGGAACTCTCCGGTAAATTGCTGTTGTGTGTCGCTCCTTTCCTTTCAGTCAATACATAGGACTATGGGAGGTATATGCACTAGCTATAAAGATAAAACAAAACTTCCCTGTAAGATGCTCTTACTTCCTGGACACTTTGGGTACAGTACCATGATCTTTGGGGGCCACTCGGCTGTTACTCCTGGAACACACAGGAGGCCAGCTTCCAGGCCTTTTCCCCAAGGTGCCAGAAGGGCCAGCCATCACTGGTATATGTGTCAACATGTCCAGGGCAATGTCCATTCAACAGTGTCTCCAGGGTTTAATGCAGTTGGGGCTGGCAGCAGAATATTGCTCTGCTAGCCATGTCCTGGTTTCAATAACTCTTTGGTTTTCACATACAGTTGTATAGGAGAGTCAGCAATGTGGGTTAGCATGTCCACAGGGCTCAAGGCTCCTTTTTGGGGCTTCTCATTTAAATGTTGTAGAATACCCAAAGAGAGATGAGGGAGCTGTTTGGAGCACCAGATTTCTCATTCCTACAGAAAACAACTCCTCATCAGGGCCCTGGGAGTCCATATTATAGATGATATTTTTCATCCCCAATTCCTGCAACACCTGCTGGAGCTCTGCATACGTTTTCCAGCTAGTGGATAGGTATGGTAAATCACCCTGATTAGAAATTGCCTTGATGGCTGCTGTCAGCCAATGCAGCAGCACCCAATTCCCTGAGGTATGATAGGCACTTTACAACTGCTGCCGGAGAGAAGGGTGAGTCATCAGGGAAGCCAGTATTCTCATTACAGAATCTGACATAACAATGTTTTGCACCCCCATATCCCAAAGATGCAAAAGCCATGTAGGCAGAGGTTCTGATGGCTTCTGCCCATACTGGATGGTCATGTCTACCAGCTCAACCTGGGTATGGAGCAGGGCAAGTAGTGCTCCACAACCTGGCAAGGGGGCAGCTCCTCTCCCTCAGGAGCCCACAGTTGTTGTGTTTTTACTTTCTTTTTTAAAATTTTTTATTAAGGTATTAATGATATACACTCTTATGAAGGTTTCACAGGAAAAAATGATGTGGTTACTACATTTACCCATATTCTCAAGTCCCCACCCATATCCCAATGCAGTCACTGTCCATCACTGTAGTAAGATGCCACAGACTCACTGTTTGCCTTCCTTCTCTGTGCTACACTGTTTTCCCTGTGATGCCCTACACCATGTGTACTAAACACAATACCCCTCAATCCCCTTCTCCCTCCCTCTCTGCCTGCCCTCCCACAATCCTCCCTTTGGTAACCACTAGCTCCTTCTTGGAGTCTCTGAGTCTGCTGCTATTTTGTTACTTCAGTTTTGTTTCATTGTTATAGTCCACAAATGAGGGAAATCATTTGGCACTTGTCTTTCTCTACCTGGCTTATTTCACTGAGTATAATATCCTCAAGCTCCATCCATGTTGTTGCAAATGGTAGGATTGGTTTCTTTCTTATAGTATCCCATTGTGTATATGTACCACCTCTTCTTTACCCATTCACCTACTGATGGACACTAAGGTTGCTTTTATATCTTGGCTATTGTAAAAAGTGCTGCAATAAACATAGGGGTGCATATGTCTTTTTGAAACTGAGAAGTTGTATCCTTTGCATAAATTCCAAGGAGTGGGATTCCCTGGGTATTTCTATTTTGGGATTCCCCAGGTATTTCTATTTTGAGTTTTTTGAGGAACCTCCATATTGTTTTCCACAATGGTTGAACTAGCTTACATTCCCACCAGCAGTGTAGGCGGGTTCCCCTTTCTTGACATCCTCAAGAGCACTTGTTGTTCTTAGTCTTTTCGATGCTGGCCATCCTTACTGGTGTGAGGTGATATCTCATTGTGGTTTTAATTTGCATTTCCCTGATGATTAGGGATGTGAACCATCTTTTCATGTCTCTGTTGGCTATCTGAATTTCTTCTTTGGAGAACTGTCTCTTCATATCCTCTGCCTATTTTTTAATTGGGTTATTTGCTTTTCGGGTATTGAGGTGAGTAAGTTCTTTATATATTTTAGATGTTAACTCCTTGTCAGATATGTCATTTACAAATATATTCTCCCATACTGTAGGATGTCTTTTGGTTCTGTTGATGCTTTGCCATACAGAAACTTTTTAGTTTGACGTAGTCCCATGTGTTCATTTTTGCTTTTGTTTCCCTTTCTTGAGGAGATGAACTCAGGAAGAAGTTGCTTATACTTATATTCAGGAGATTTTTGCCTATGTTGTCTTCTAAGAGTTTTATGGTTTCATGACTTACATTCAGGTCTTTGATCCATTTCGATTTTACTTTTGTGTATGGGGTTAAAAAACAATCCAGTTTTATTCTCTTGCATGTAACTGTCCAGTTTTGCCAACACCCACTGCTGAAGAGGCTGTCATTTCCCCATTGTATGTCCATGGCTCCTTTGTCATATATTAATTGACCATATATGCTTGGGATTAAATCAGGGCTCTCTAGTCTGTTCCATTGGTCTATGGGTCTGTTCTTATGCCAGTACCAAATTGTCTTGATTACTGTGGCTTTGTAGTAGAACTTCAAGTTGGGGAACATAATCCTCCCAGCTTTATTCTTCCTTCTTAGGATTGCTTCAGCTATTCAGGGTCTTTTGTGGTTCCATATGAATTTTAGAGTGATTTTCTCTAGTTCATTTAAGAATGCTGTTGGTATTTTGATAGGGTTGCATTAGATCTGTAGATTGCTTTAGGCAGGATGGCCATTTTGACAATATTACTTCTTCCTATCCATGAGTACGGGATGTGTTTCCATTTACTGGTATCTTCTTTAATTTCTGTCATAACTGTCTTGTAGTTTTCAGAGTATAGGTCTTTCACTTCCCTGGTTAGGTTTATTCCTAGGTATATACTTTTTGATGCAACTCTAAATAGAATTGTTTTCCTGATTTCTCTCTCTGCTAGTTCATTGCTAGTGTATAGGAATGCCACAGATTTCTGCATATTAATTTTGTATTCTACAACTTTGCTGAATTTAGATATTAGATCTAGGAGTTTTGGAATGGATTCTTTAGGGTTTTTTATGTACAATATCATGTCAACTGCAAACAGGGACAGTTTAACTTCTTGCCAATCTGGATGCCTTTTATTTCTTTGTGTTGTCTAATTGCTGTGGCTAGGACTTCCAGTACTATGTTGAATAGAAGTGGGGAGAGTGGGCATCCTACTCCTGTTCCCAATCTTAAAGGAAAAGCTTTCAGCTTCACACTGTTAAGTATAATGTTGGCTGTGGGTTTGTCATATATGGCCTTTATTATTTTGAGGTACATACCCTATATAGCGATTTTTTGAGATTTTTTATTATGAATGGATGTTGAATTTTGTTGAATGCTTTCTCAGCATCTATGGAGATGATCATGTGGTTTGTCCTTCTTTCTGTTGATGTGGTAGATGATATTGATGGATTTTTGAATGTTGTACCATACTTGTGTCCCTGGGATGAATCCCAGTTGATCATGATGGATGATCTTTTTGATGTATTTTTGAATTTGGTTTGCTAATATTTTTTTGAGTATTTTTGCATCTATGTTCATCAGGGGATATTGGTCTGTAATTTTCTTTTTTTGTGGTGTCTTTTTCTGGTTTTGGTATTCGAGTGATGCTGGCCTCATAGAATGAGTTTGGAAGTATTGCCTCTTCTTCTACTCTTTGGAAAACCTTAAGGAGGATGGGTATTATGTCTTCACTAAATGTTTGATAAAATTCAGTGGTGAAGCCATCTGGTGCATGTATTTTGGTCTTAGGTAGGTTTTTGATTAGCAGTTCAATTTCATTGCTGGTAATTTGTTTAGATTTTCTGTTTCTTCCTGGGTCAGCCTTGGAAGGTTGTATTTTTCTAGAAAGTTGTCCATTTCTTCTAGGTTATCCAGTTTGTTAGTACAGAATTTTTCATAGTATTCTCTTATAATTCTTTGTATTTCTGTGGTGTCTGTAGTGATTTTTCCTTTCTCATTTCTGATTCTGTTTATGTGAGTAGACTCTATTTTTCTTGGTAAGTTTGGCTAGGAGTTTATCTATTTTGTTTATTTTCTTGAAGAACCAGCTCTTGCTTTCGTTGATTCTTTCTATTGTTTAGTTCTCAATTTTATGTATTTCTGCTCTAATCTTTTTTATGTCCCTCCTTCTACTGACTTTGGGCCTCATTTGTTCTTCTTTTTCTAGTTTTGGTAATTGTGAGTTTAGAGTGTTCGTATGGGATTGTTCTTCTTTCCTGAGGTAGGCCTGTATTGCAATATGCTTTTCTCTTAGCATGGCCTTTCTGTGTCCCAGATTTTGTGGTGTCGAGTTATTATCATCATTTGTCTCCATGTATTGCTTGATCTCTGTTTTTATTTGGTCATTGATTTATTGGTTATTTAGGAGCATGTTGTGAAGCCTCCATGTGTTTGTGGGATTTTTCATTTTCTTTGCATAATTTATTTCTAGTTTCATACCTTTGTGGTCTGAGAAACTGGTTGGTACAATTTCAATCTTTTTGAATTTACCAAGGCTCTTTTTGTGGCCTAGTATGTGATCCATTCTTAAAAATGTTCCATATGCACTTGAGAAGAATGTGTATTCTGTGGCTTTTGGGTGTAGAGTTCTGTAGATGTCTGTTAAGTCCATATCTTCTTTTGTGTTATTCAGTGCCTCTGTCTCCTTACTTATTTTCTGTCTGGTTGATCTGTCCTTCAGAGTGAATGGAGTGTTGAATTCTCCCAGAATGAATGCATTGCATTCTATTTTCCCTTTTAATTCTGTTAATATTTATTTCACATATGTAGGTGATCCTCTGTTGGGTGCATAGGTATTTATACTGGTTATATCTTCTTCTTGGATTGACCCTTTTATTATTATGTAATGTCCTTGTCTCTTGTGACTTTCTTTGTTTTGAAGTCTATTTTGTCTGATACAAGTAATGCAACTCCTGCTTTTTTCTCTCTATTAGTTGCATGAAATATCTTTTTCCATCCCTTCACTTTTATTCTGTGTATGTCTTTGGGTTTAAAGTGAGTTTTTTGTAGGCAACATATAGATTTGTCATTTTATTCCCATTCAGTGACTCTATATCTTTTGATTGGTGTAATTTACTGGTGCAATCACATTTAGTGTGATTATCAATAGGTATGTACTTACTGCCATTGCAAGCTTTAGTTCGTGGTTACCAAAGGTCCAATGTTAACTTCCTTACTATTTTAGAGTCTAACTTAACTCACTTAATATGCAATTACAAATGCAAACTAAAGGTTCTTTTTTTTCCTCCTCTATTGTTTATATATTGGGTATCATATTCTATACTCTTTGTCTATCCCTTGATTGACTTTGGGGATAGTTAATTTTACATTTGCTTAGTAATTAGCTGTTCTACTTTCTTTACTGTGGTTTTATTACCTTTGGTGACAGTTATTAAACCTTAGGAACAGTCTATACTCTTTGTCTATCCCTTGATTGACTTTGGGGATAGTTAATTTAATTTTGCATTTACTTAGTAATTAGCTGTTCTACTTTCTTTACTGTGATTTTGTTACCTCTGCTGACAGCTATTAAACCTTAGGAACACTTCCATCTATAGCAGTCCCTCCAAAATAGACTGTAGAGATGGTTTGTGGGACGTAAGTTCTCTCTGCTTTTGCTTATCTGGACATTGTTTAATCCCTCCTTCAAATTTAAATGATAATATTGCTGGATAAAGTAATCTTGGTTCAAGGCCCTTATGTTTCATTGCATTAAATACTTCATGCCACTCCCTTCTGGCCTGTAAAGTTTATGTTGAGAAGTCTGATGATAGCCTGATGGACTTTCCTTTGTATGTGATCTTATTTCTCTCTCTGGCTGCTTTTAATAATCTGTTCTTATCCTTGATCTTTGCCATTTTAGTTACTATATGTCTTGATGTTGTCTTCCTTGGGTCCCTTGTGTTGGGAGGTCTTTGCATCTCCATGGCCTGAGAGACTATCTCCTTCCCCAGATTGGGGAAGTTTTCAGCAATTACCTCTTCAAAGATACTTTCTATCCCTTTTTCTCTCTCTTCTTCTTCTTGTACCCCTATAATGCAAACATTGTTGTGTTTGGATTGGTCACACAGTTCTCTCAATATTTTCTCATTCTTAGAGACCCTTTTTTCTCTCTCTGTGCCTCATCTTCTTTGTATTCCTCTTCTCTAATTTCTATTACATTTATCGTCTCCTCCACCATATCTAATCTGGTTTAATGCCCTCCATTGTGCTCTTCAGTGATAGGATCTCTGACTGGAATTCATTCCTGAGTTCTTGAATATCTTTCTGTATCTCCATGAGCACATTAATTGTTTTTATTTTGAACTCCCTTTCAGGAAGATTCATAAGATTGATGTCATTTAAATCTTTCTCCAGAATTGTATTAATAATTTTACTCTGAACCAGGTTCCTTTGGCATTTCATATTTGTATATGGCACCCTCTAGTCCCCAGAAGCTCTACTTTCTGGAGCTGCTCAGCCCCTGAAGCAATGTTGGGGGTTGCAGGGGAGTGGTATTGGTGCCTGGGGGGAGGAAAGAGCTGTTTCCTGCTTCTTGGCTGCTATACCTGTCTTCACTGCCTGAACCAGTGGGCTGAGCACACAGGTATAAGCCTCTATGCTTTGCATTTGTAGTTGCTTTGGACAGATCTTCCCTCTGTCTGGCCTAATGCCAGGGTAGGGTTTGCCTGTTTGTGACCCAGGTGGGGCTGGCTGGGAAAAGGTGCAGTAGGCTGCCTATTATGGAGGGGGTCCCTGGAGCTGTGTAGCCAGTCAGGGAGCTGGAGCACCTGAACATCGTGAAAGCTCCCAACTTGCTGAGCAGAGTGTACCCAGACAATTTTGTCTACCTGTCCTTAGCCCTGAGCAGTAAGCTCTGTGTCATCCTTGCCCCTTTGGTAGCCCTTTTGCTAAGGGCTTCCTTGTTAGGAAGCTCCTCAGTCTGCCCACCTTTCTTTTGTCCCAGAGCAGCCAGATATGGATCCCTGCTTTCCACAAGCAGCTGGAATCTCAGTCTCCCCAGGCATTCTGCCTGTTTTAGCTTTCCAACCCCCTAATCTCAAGAGTATCGTGCAAGCACCATGAAATGTAGTTTTGTGCTCACAGAGCAGATCTCTGGAGTTAGGTATTCAGCAGTCCCAGGCCTCCACTCCCTCCCCACTCCATTTCTCTTCCTCCTGCCAGTGAGCTGGGGTGGAGGAAGGGCTTGGGTCCTGCTGGGTCACAGCTTTGGTACATTACCCTGTTCTGTGAGGTGTGCTCTTTTCTCCAGGGGTATGCAGTCTGGAGCAGTCCTCTTTCCTGTTGCTCTCTCAGGATTAGTTTTGTTAATTATATTTTCACATTATATGTGCTTTTAGGAGGAGGCCTCTGTCTCACCTCTCACACTACCACATTTCATGTTTTCACTTTCTCAATTATAACCAGACAGGCCTTTAATATGGGAGAGGCTCATGCCTCAGGTGGTGGCCTTGGCAACAGATAGGCTCTTGGCCCCACCCCCTCATAGTCTCCTGACACCTCCTCCACCATCTCCGAGCTGAAGGCACCGCTCTTTCCTCCCCCTGCCCCACAACCTTCTGCAATGTGGACTCTCCTGCTGCCTCCCCCTCACTGCTGCTAATGAATTTTCCAGGAGCATGACCTGTCCTATCAATAACTCTCTTCCTTAAGGGCATCCCATAGGTCATTACCCAGCTCCTCTAAGTGATGCTGAAGTGTGTCTCTTTCCCGCCACAGTCCCTTTCTCTCCTCAGTAACCCTCTCTCTCTCTCCTCAATAATCCTCTCTCTCTCCTCAATAACACTCTTCACTATCAGGGCAAAAACAGATCCTACAATGCCAGCTGCTACACAGCCACTAAGGGCCCCTAAGCAATCTTCTATTTGATGGAGGACTAATTCAGCAGCTTCTGGAGTCTCCACCCTTCCCCAATTCCAGGGGAGACCCCACCACTCTAGGAGGTGCTTTACCCTAGACCACTCCCCACTAGGGGCTCCCCAGGTGGAAGCCCCACATATAGAGGGTTCCCAAGTGAAGCTGCACTCTCTACCACTGCTGCCATTGGGTCCTCCCCATCATCCCTAGAGGCAGCCTGCCCAAGGGTCACACTCATTTAGACAGATTTCAGGTTCAGAGGTCCTGCTGACTACCCCCAGATGTAACTCTGGGTGGGGGGAATCCCAGGGCAAAATACCTTTAAAGCCAAAATCAGTCAAAGGGAGAAATAAAGTTTAAGAAACCCATTTATTCCTTTTTATTATTATTATTTATTCATTTATTTATTATTGTGTTATCATTAATCTACAATTACATGAAGAACATTATGTTTACTAGGCTCCCCCCTTCACCAAGTCCCCCCCATGTCCCCATTACAGTCACTGTCCATCAGTGAAGTAAGATGCTGTAGAATCACTACTTGTCTTCACTGTGTTGCACAGCCCTCCCCATGCCCCCCCTACATTATACATGCTAATTATAATGCCCCCTTTCTTTTTCTCCACCCTTATCCCTCCCTTCCCACCCATCCTCCCTAGTCTCTTTCCCTTTGGTAACTGTTAGTCCATTCTTGGGTTCTGTGATTCTGCTGCTATTTTGTTCCTTCAATTTTTCTTTGTTCTTATACTCCAGATATGAGTGAAATCATTTGATATTTGTCTTTCTCTGCCTGGCTTATTTCACTGAGCATAATACTCTCTAGCTCCATCCATGTTGTTGCAAATGGTAGGATTTCTTTTCTTCTTATGGCTGAATAATATTGCATTGTGTATATGTACCACATCTTCTTTATCCATTCATCTACTGATGGACACCTAGGTTACTTCCATTTCTTGGCTATTGTAAATAGTGCTGTGATAAACATAGGGGTGCATCTGTCTTTTTCAAACTGGTCTGCTGCATTCTTAGGTAAATTCCTAGAAGCAGAATTCCTGGGTCAAATGGTATTTCTATTTTGAGCTTTCTGAGGAACCTCCATACTGCTTTCCACAATGGTTGAACTAATTTACATTCCCACCAGCAGTGTAGGAGGGTTCCCCTTTCTCCACAACCTCGCCAACATTTGTTGTTGTTTGTCTTTTGGACGGTGGCGATCCTTACTGGTGTGAGGTGATATCTCATTGTGGTTTTAATTTGCATTTCTCTGATGACTAGCGATGTGGAGCATCTTTTCCTGTGTCTGTTGGCCATCTGAATTTCTACTTTGGAGAACTGTCTGTTCAGCTCCTCTGCCCATTTTTTAATTGGATTATTTGCTTTTTGTTTGTTGAGGTGTGTGAGCTCTTTATACATTGTTGATGTCAACCCTTTATTAGATCTGTCATTTATGAATATATTCTCCCATACTGTAGGATGCCTTTTTGTTCTATTGATGGTGTCCTTCCCTGGACAGAAGCTTTTCAGCTTGATATAATCCCACTTGTTCATTTTTGCTCATGTTTATGTCCAATAGATTTTTGCTTATGTTTTTTTCTAGGAGTTTTATGAGAAACCCATTTATTCTTTACAAGCAGTCATCCCAACTCTCTCTTGACCAGGCTGATGCAGAAGAGAGAGCCCCACCCATCCTCTCCGGCCCAGATAAACCCTCGCACATCCTTGTAATCAAATTACCTACTGGTATTGAGATGGACTAAATGTCTCCACCCCTTGGAAAAACCCTGTGATATGCAGATGCACTATAGCCAGGTGAGAGATTCTGGAAATACTACAATTTTAACCACAGTTGGCTTCCTGTATAAATTATAGAATAAGTGGCATTAAAATCTCCAACTATAACTGTTGATTGTTTAGTTCTCCTTTAGGTGTTTCAATTTTTGCTTCATATATTTTAATTCCTCTTTTTAAGTAACATACATAGGATTTATTTTTATATCTTTCTGGTTAATACATTAAGTAACATACATAGGATTTATTTTTATATTTTTCTGGTTAATACATGAAATTCCTGTAATATATAAAACTCCAATAAAATTCTTTAATTTCATGTCTCATTTGACTGATATGAATATTCTTACAGCAGCCTTATGATTAGCAGCATATGGACAATGTAGTTTTTATGAATTTATACTTTCGCTATTTGCATTTTGTTTAAAATATGTCTCGAAATGGCAAATAATTGGATCTAAAAAAATCGCTTCTGAGTATATCTTTAAATGAGTATCTATTTATGTAGCTATTATATAATTACTGATATGCTAATAAATCCAATATTTAGTCTTTTACATATTGCCCCAAGTACCTTAATTAATCCAAATATTTTAGTTAATTTTCTAATTAATAATACAATTTTTATTTTTTATGGCTATCAAAAATTAATAAAAATTTGCATTTGTATCTTTTTAAAGAAAGTATATCTGAAAAATATAATGTCAATATTGACCTATGAATTATTTTTTCCACAGAGGAGATTTTTAAATCTTTCCACATTGATACAGGTATGATATATATATATATGTATGTATAAAAATATGTATAAAAATAAATATTACATACATATGTATATATGTATAAAATAAAGATTACTTATAAAATGTATAAAAATAAATTATTTCTCTTAACTGTTATGTAGAATTCTATTTTATGGATATAAGTCATGGTATTTATTCATTTCTATGAACATTTAGGTGGCTTTCTTTTTCCTTTGTATTATGCTGTCATAAATTCTATTATGCTTTCTAATACATATGAATAGCTTTGTACAGTTTCCTTGAGGATAAACACAAGAACCATTCCAGGAAATATGCCTATATTTAGAATTCCATTTTAGTGTTTTATGAGATATTGCCATATTGCAATATCCAAAATTCTTGTTCCAATTTATTTCTACAGCAATGTATAGTGTTCCTATTTCCCTGCATTCTTGCTAACACGTCACCATTCTTGACAATTTGATGATGATTCTTGTTTGAATTTTCATTTTTCAGATAGCTGAGCATTTTGTTAGTCTATTTGGGTTTCCTCTTCTGATTATTATCTGTTCATATTCTTTGTCCATTTTCTGTGGGTTTATTTATCTTTTACTAATAGATTTTTGAAGGTTTCAAAAATATTCTGTATATGAATTTAGTTACCTTTGTCTTTTGTGTCTCTTCCTTTCAATGTTGATTATGTTTTTTTGTTGACTATACATTTTTAATTTTGATGTAAAATTTATCAAATGTGTTTTTATCATTTTTCTTTTTGATTTTTATAAAAGAAAATCTTCCTTACCACCAGTATTATGAACTTATTTCTATATTTTCTTCTAATGTGTCAAATTTTATATTTTACCTATATATCTTAATGTAGCTGGGCCTTATTAAGGTAGAGATCTAACTTTATTTTTTCCATGTAGAACACCAACAACTGAATAAGTCTTCCTTTTGTCTCTGATTTGTAATGCTATCCCTACCACTTTCTAGCTGTGTGACTTGGTCAAGTTACTTAATGTCTCTGTAAAATGGTAATAATAATATTTTCCTCATAGGGTTATTGTGAGTTATAAATTATGTGTGTATTTATGTGCACATATGGCTACTTCTATGTATAAGTCATTATTGCATTATGTCATATTGATGATCCTATTCTTTGGAAGTAAGCATTTACCTAAAAGTCATTAGATGAAGAGTATACACTTTTAGGGGCAGTGCATATTTTCATGATCTATTAGCCCAAGAGTTGGTCCCTTTAAGAGCCAGCCCTTTAAACTTGCCCTGCTTATTTGACATAAAGGAAACACATTTTGACATAGATAATATATATAAACTACATAAAAATCTGTTGTGTACAGAAATGCTGTAAGCATGATAATTTCTTTGAAGAAATCACTACTGACTAAAAAAAAATATTTTTCTTTAGCATAGATGAAAATGACAGTTGACACAATGCCAAAATGCCCAGCCCTTCAATTTCAGAAACACTAAGAGAAGCCAGCAATTAATTTTGAATTTGACACAGTGGCAGAAATTACAGATGGAGAGGGGACCAATCATTTCTACAGAAAAATTGGGCTCATTTGACTCTACCTTTTCTAAGAATAAAGATGTGAACCTAGGTCTATCTGACTTCAAAATCTTAGCTCTAACTATACACAGGTATAGGAAGAAAGGAAGGAAGGAAGATCCCTACTTGTGTATAGAATATGAAAAATACATGAGATGATACATCAGAGGATCTAGATTTGAATTCTGCCTGTGTCGCTAACAGACCTGTGACCTTGCCTACTTTCCTTCTCACTAAACTGGGAACAATAATAACGACCTCATAAGGTTGTTGGAAAAATTAAGATAATGTTTGTGATGCTCTTGACATGTCCACTGCTATCAATGTTAGTTTTTATCTTCTTTCCTGAGAAATCGTGTAGCCTGTATGATTAGCAAGATTAAACTATCTCCAGCTTCTTTGTGCAAATCATTTCTACAGAAAAATCAGACTCATCTCATTCCACCATTTTTAAGAATAAAAGATTGCAGCAAAATAAAAGATGACTTTGAGACTTGGAGAGAGGAATAGCAGCCTAATTCTGAGCACATAACACACACATGTGCATGTGTGCACACACGTCTGCTTTCCTAGATATTGTCCTTTGACTCAGTCCCAAGGTTCTGTCTCCTTATTAGATATTGTTCTCAGATTCCTAAAATGTCAGGCCTGGGATGATTCAAACTTTGACCAGTATCAAAAACTCTAGAATGACAAGACAATGTCATGATATTATGTTATGATGCTATATTTATGGCGTAATTTAATTATAGGTACTAGCAAACAGGTGTGGAAAGTATTTAAAGAGAAAGTTCCCCCTCATTCCTCTGAAAATATGATTTTAAATTCCTCTTTAGACAAGAATAAACTTGGGATGGTTGGCCTGACTCAGGTTGCAGGGAGCCTCCATTATACCTCAAGATGTAGTGTGATCCAAGAGACAGTATTTAGAGTATAAAGCCAGCAGGATACTCTAAATTTGGGATGATGACTGTCAGCCCCATCTGTATTCTCGGAGAACACAGTGCTCATCAGTTCGGCATTACAAACTTGTAAAACGGAACAGCAGAATGTCTGCAAACTGCTTCAGGAATCATAAACCACAATCTGAGGGAAATTGTCCCAGTAGCAATAATGAGATTTTTTATGGATGCTGAAGCAAAAAAAAAACCCTGAGCCTGTGTTGCACTCAATGATATATTTTTTGGTGATATTTTTAATGAGTTAGATCAGATTTGCAAGTCAGAATTTCAGTTTTTGCATCTAGCACATGTCAGTTTACAGGTGAAACTCTTTTAGACATTTATTGTCAGTATTATGTCACTTTATAACCACAGCTCTTTCAGCTGAAACCCAATTTATTCATATTCAGTGTACATTTCTCTTTTTCATTTAGGAGGCCCCTGAATTGGAATTGGAACTCTGTGTGTATGTGTGTGTGTAATTTTTAGCTAAATACAAAGAGAATGTCTTTCAATATATTTCATGTGACTAGGTACACTAATGACGCAGGAAAGGGTTACCTAGTGGAGGCTGAGGCCATGTAATGTGCGGTCAGGAAGGGTCAATGTTTCAGTTTACATGGTAATTCCATTTTCAGATGGGGCACCAAAATGGAGATTGCTTTCCTAGTAAAAGGCTTGGATTATAATTTCACTCATCAATAATGTGAGTACTGAAAAATAAGAAATTGGTATTTTTGTCAGAGGAATTTTGCCAGGAGTTGGGAGAAAATAAACACTATTAGAAATACAATGGACTGTTTTTAATGTGAAAACTGAGCAAGTACATCATTAAGTTGAGCGAGTACATCATCACAGGTGGAAAGCAAGGACCCTGATCTTCATAAGGCAGAAACAACATGAAACACAAGAAGAATCAGCAGGATGGAGACAATGCACGAAGAGAGAGGATACAGGTGGCATCTGCATCCCAACAGAGACTGAGCTTTCCTCTGTGACACATGCTCCACTGTGTACCATTCAGGGTAGTCCGTGTATTTAAGTAGCCATTTAGTAAATATATATATTTAGTTAAGTATACATTTCTTGTCTCACAGCATGGATTCAGTCATTCTCAACTAATGTATATTTCCATAAAAAACCAAGGAGCAAGTCCCTTTGCTCAGACCAGGAACCAGCCTCATGTTAGGATATGCTCTATATTGCACATTAATAACCAGATAGGTGCCCCTTGCCATGTCCAGCATGCATTCTCTGGTAGCATCGAGTAGTGTCTTCTGCATATTCGAAGGCTAAGAAAGAAAATGAACTACTGTTTTGCTATACCAAGGAGTGAGATGTACCACAATCATGCTACTCTGTGTTACATAAGGAAAACCCTGGAGTCATTCTTGAGTCTGGTCCCTCCTTCATTCCTACCACAGGACAGTCTATCAAGCTCCATAGGCTCCACCTCAAAAGCATAACCCAAATTGACCACTTCTTGATAATTCTGCTGCCACCATCCTTGACCAAATGATCCTACAGCAGGTCCCCGAGTGGTCTTTTGAATTCTGCTATTGCCCCTATATTCTTTTCTTTTTTTTATGAGTGAGTCAAATTTTATTTTTAATTAAAACTTTAAAAATAAAATTGTATATATATAAAGGATACAACATGATGTTTTAATATAAATATAGTGAAATAATTACTAGTCAAACCAATTAATTTATCCATCTCACACAGTTGCCAGTGTGTGTGTGTGTGTGTGTGTGTGTGTGTGTGGTGGTAAGAGCTCCTGCAATGGACTCTTTTAGCAAATGTCCAGTATACATTTTTTGTTTTTTCCCCACATAGCAACTGAAGTGATATTTTTAAAAATAACAATCATATTGTGTCACTTCCCTCCTAAAAGTCTTCCAGCAGCTTTCCATTATAATTTGAGTGCACCTCGAACTCTTTGCTAAGGGCCCAGAAGGCTCTTGGTATTCTGGCCCTGTCCCCCTCTCATCATCCCTTCTCCCTCCTTCCCTGACTCACTCCTGTGCAGTCACAGGGTCCTTGTGACATGGCATTCCCACTTCCTTCTTCAGATCTTTGCACTAGCAGTCTCCTCTGCCCTCACTCTACCCCTCCAAGACCTTGACTGCCTTCACCTCAGTATTCTTGTCTCAGTGGAAATCTCACCTCCTCTGAAAATGGTTTTCCCACTTGCCACATTGTAGTAGCCACAGACAGACAGCACATGCACTCTCTTACCCCACTCCCCGGTTTTGTTGCCTGCATAGGAATGGTTACTGTGAAAAGCTATTTTATGCGGTACGTGTGTTTGCACACATACGTGATTGGTATCTATCATGGCTCTCCTTCCTCAACAGAATATGAGCTTTGTGATAGCAGAGACTTTGTCTTTTTTACTACATTCCAGCACTTGAAAACATATGGGCACATAGTTTGATGTATGTGGCAGATAAACAGTAGCCTGAAAATACTTGAACGATGTGTAGATCATATTTTATAAAGGGAGAGGAAATTTTAACTTCCTACAGATTCTTTCCTGGGGGGGCAGATTATTTGTATAGAAGACATACTTTTATAAGTCATTGCTGTGGCCAGTGAGGCCTCGAGGACATCCTTAAGCAATAAAAATAGTTGCTAAGTTACTATACATGAAGCAAAGGATTCACTTTATTCCTCAAAGAAAGGAGAAGGAAGTGAAGACAGAGAAGGCCTGAGAGAGAAGTGAAAAGACTGAAGGCTAAGCAGTCCACAGTACTGCTCATCCTTCTGTGGTCTGCATATATCCATTTTGGATTTGTGAAATGTTTGCTAGCAATGGTTTCAATGCAGAGAACAGTGCAGAGGTCTATTTGACATCTGTATCAACACAATGGGCCAAGACTTGGAAGTAGGAGTCGCCATGAGAAAATAAGTCTCTGGAAAGCTAATGAAATCTAGAGAGAAGGTTCAGACTTTGCCAGGTCACAGAATTGGAATAAATCTAAATATACACTGCTTCAAGCTCCCAGAGGCAAAGTTCCTGAACTCCGACCTAAATTTCATTTACGTTTCACATATGTCAATGCTAACACAAGGTCCACTAAGTGCTTCTAATGGCCGATCATGAATTCTGCCACAATGTGAACTTGCAGGCAGGTGTCTGTTTTCACAATGACGCAGCCTGCTGCCAGTCCTTAATGGGAGACCAGTGTCCTCTCATACTTATGAGCCAGTCATATATGTCTTTCGAAATGGTTAAAGTATGTGTTGGAGCACCCCTTCTCCCTCACGCCGCCACAAACTGCCTTTTTAAGTACATGCTTAGAAACTGATATCTTTGGGTATTTCCAGAGTTACAGTTTTGAAATATGTGTAATAAAATTGTGAATATTTAGGAAAGCAGTTATTAGCTGTAAGTTAAAAAAAGTATGTTTTAAAAGCCCTACTTGGTTCTGAAGGCCAACGAATATACATGCACATGAATATTGAAGTCTATGGAACATATTATATATATTTGATGGATGTTTTGAGATATTTTTTTTTCTGAGAATTTTAAATTCATAAGACATAAAAAAATTAAATTTTCAAGACTGGAGAAGCAAGAGAGTGTAGAGAAAGTGTGCAAAAGCAATTTGGTACTGCCAGAGGTGGTCACTGTGCCTTCCCAGCTCTCTGTTGTGGGCCTTGCTCCGGTAATGTTATTTAGCCTCAGTACCAAAGAAACTCAGTTTATCTGTGAAGTCAGAAGCAATTATCCACCCCTGGGTATGGCTGAGTTAACTGGATGCATGTAAGCATTGATTATTCAGGCAGGAGTGTGGGGGTGGCTGCAAATGTTCACACATTTAAGACTTTGTGCAGATCTACAGGGAACTGAAAAAGACAAGCTTTTTTTTTGTCTGTGTAGGAAGTGTACATGTAGGAAGTGCATAGGGGGGCTGGTTTTATGAATGTAAATTTCACACGCACTTTTATTTGAGCTTAAGTTTAAGTGGGCAACTCTTGCTTTTCATTTCCATAGGGTGACTTTTAATTCTTCAGTGGTTGTATTCTCTTTTTCCTTTCTATTTCAATACTATGCACAAACGTAGGAGTAAATTTTTCTTTTAAATTGACATTGAAGTTGTTTCCCAGACTCTTAAAAGTAAGATTCTAAAGCAGAAAAAGACATTGCTCAAGGTCAAGATTCATGGCCCAGTTACAAGGCCTCTTCAGCCTACCAATGATCTATGCTATAATCATGCCTCTCTCTGCATCTCTACATTTTTATGAAGCATCTTGGGGAACAGTACTATGCAGGGATGTCTCAGGCCATCTATGTAACATCACAAGCCAATATTTATTTTGTTTCTACAACATGCAGAGCTTGGGGGAAATTCTGAATCTTGGCTCTTCCCATGCACTGTCCGGGAAAGGCATGCAGTCCTCTTCTTATTCTCCTAGGTCTTCAGGTCCATCTAGGGCACTGTAATGCCCAACACTCCACCATAGCTTTGTCTGGGAGAGGAAGAGGGATCTTCTAAACTTTTTGGATCCTCTCTAATCCTTTTCTCTCTCACTGGACTCCACAACATTCTAGGCATTTGTCCCTACTTGAAATTATGTTGTGTATTTTTATGCTGACTTTGTTGTCAATCGCTGATCACTACAAAGTAAAATCCATGAGATCAAGACTTTTGTCTCTTTCACCTCTGAATTTCTAGTACCAAGAATAATGACTATTATCACGCAGCAGGCACTCATTAAATATTTTTTGAATAAATAAATAGGATCAGGGAGAAGGTTTATGTAGCAATGGACAGAATGGCTTAAAAAGAGCAGATGGGATTTAAAAAAATTAACTCTCCAGATGGATTTCAGTATCAGTAACAGGTTTCTTTGCTTTTATTTCAGTGTAATTCCATGGATGCAGAGAGATCAATACTCTTTTTGAAAAGGGAACCTCACTAAGAGACAAAAATATGCCAAGTGACTAAAATATGGGAGTGGACTAAAAAGCGTGAGATGTGTGTCAATGAGGGAATGAAGAGAAGGACATTTAGGAAAAAACAACAGTGGCTGTGTTTGAAGATGAGAGGCTATGATCCTCCGTTATTACCCAGAACAGGATTCTGAATTATGAGAAACTCTGTTCTCAGCTGAATATGGTGCTACATAGTTAAGAAAGGCAAACACAAGTGGAGCCAAATCAGAACCTGCATTAGAAAATGCATGCAAGCATTGCCCTATCCATGTGCTAAATCAGTAAGAGCATATGCATGTAAATCATGAAATAACAACACATGCAAGTTGTTGAACTTTACAAGTTGTGACGATTACTAGGAATTCCTCAGGTAATCTTGATTTTTGCATCTTAAGAAAGTTATAATATTGCTGGAAAAGGTTGAGAAAGTGGCAACTGCAGTGATCTCTTTGACTCAGTGTGTATGAAGAGGCTGTTAAATTGATACTGACTTAAAAATATTAGGGTCTTTAGAGAGTTGAGAGATAAGGAATATGGATGGATACAGATGAATCAAGAAATATGAACAAAGTCAAATTGTGATAAAAGGAAAAGGAAAATATATTGAGTACTGATTAAAAGAGTAAGGCCCAACTGTATGCTCTCTACAAGAGATGCACTTGTAATATAAAACAGGTAGGTTGAAAATAAATTGAGTGGATAAACAAAGATATATTATGCAAACAGTAAGCATAGGAAACGTGGTGTCTATATTAATATCAGCTAAAGTAGACCTCTAGACAAAGAGTAGTAACAGATAAAAAGGCATGTTAGGGACAATTCATCAGGAAGACATGAAAGTCATTAATGTGTATGCACCTCAGAGCATCAAAATACATGGAACAAAGACAGATGGAATTTAAGGGAAACATAGACAAATCCACAATCACAGTGGGAGATTTAAGAATCCCTCTTTCATAATTGATAGCACAATTTCACAGAAAATCAGTAAAGGCATTGGGTTTCTGAACACATTATCAACTACTTGTACTTACCTGGTATAGAACACTGCTGCCACAATGGCAGAATGTAGTCTTTTCAAGTACACATTATAGAAACCAAAACAGAGTATATCATGGGCCATAAAATGAGCCTCAGTAAATTTTAAAAGACTAAAATCATACAGAGTATGTTCCCCGGTCACAGTGGAGTTATATTAGAAATTAAGAACATGAAGATAGCTACAGAAAATGCCAAGCATTTGGAAAGAAATAACACACTTCTAAACAACTCATGGGTCAAAGAAAAATTACAAGGGGATTCAAAAAATATTTTTAAGTGGATGGTAAAGAAAATACATATCATTTGTACAATGAAGCTTATAACAAGTTTTAGAAGAAAATGTATAACTTTTAATGATTATACTAGAAAAGAAGGCTTTAAAACCAATTATTGACAATTTCACCTTAAGAATCTGGAAAATGTAAATTCAAAGGTAGTAGAAGGAAGGTAATAGTCTAGTCAAGAGTAAAAATAAGTAGACAACTGACAAGCAGTAGAGAAAATTAACATACTGTAGTCTCCCCTTATCCAAGGGGGATACATATGAAGACCCACAGTGCATGCTTGAAACTGCAGATAGTGCCAATCTCTATAAACACTATGTTTTTTCTACACATAGATACCTATGGTAAGGTTTAATTTATAAATCAGACACAACAGTAGAAAACTAGCAACAATAACTAATAATAAAACAGAATAATTATAACAATGTACTATAATAAAAGTTCTGTGAATGTGTTGTCTCTCTATATTCAAAATATCCTATTGTACTGTACTCACCCTACTTCTAGTGATGATACGAGATGACAAAATGCCTACGTGAAGAGAGGCAGTGAGGGGAATGACGTGGGCACTGTGATGTAGCATTAGGCTACGAAGGACCTTCTGATGGTACGTCAGCAGGAGGTTCATCTGCTTTGAGATCACAGACCCACAGGTAACTGAAACCATGGATAAGGGGGGACCACTATAGTCAGGTACAGATTCTTTGAAGAAGCAACAAAATTGAAAAGCCCTTAACTAAATGGATTGAAAATAGAAAGAACACAAATTACCAATAACAGACATGAAAGAATGGTCCTCACTCTAGGTCTAGTTGATATTAAAAGAAAAGTAAAGAAACATGAATAGTGTTTTGCCAAAAATTTTGTTAATTTAGATGAAACAATTTATTTGAAAACTGTAACTTACTGATTCAAGATATGAAAGAAAATTTAGTAGCACTCTTAGTTGAGATAATTACGATGGTTACCTTATACATAGATGAAAAAGTTTTTGTTTTTAATTTTTTGTGTGTGTGCTGTGTGTATAAACTGTTATTTTCAGAACAATAATCTCACTTGTTATACAGTCTTCCCTTAAAATACAAGTGTATTTTTATACTCTTAAGTCTCTGGGTATTGGGTTCAGTTAAATGAGCATCATATAAGGCTGAATAAATGAACAATGGGAAGAAATCTCACTACTTATTAACAATACCTAAAGACCCTTTATTGGAATTAAAATGTGAAAATTTTCTATTTTATTTAACACTTTTTCCAAGGGCCTTTATTATTCTATTTTAAAGTTCAATCCTCAGTAAATATGAATTTTAATTCCCCTTACTAGCATAACAGCTGAGCTTTGTTTATACATGTATGGATGAGCAAAATAACAAAAACCACAAGCCAAAATATGGAAACTCAAGCTATACATACTTTGTATAAATAAATTCTACCTGGTTACTTTCTTCTAAAATTTTTCTAAAGGGTCAACGTCAGTAAACTGAACACAGAAAAGAAATTTCTTTGAAAATGGCACATTTCAAGGTCTTAGATTATTTTTGCTGGATCTACCCCAACAGATACTTGTAATTGTTTAAGGAGAAGCTGGAGAGATGAATATATAACAGGGAGTGTGACAGGTATAAAAAAATCTCATAATGTTTACCAAAATGACCTGATAGGGACTCATAGTCAATGCATTCCAGAGACTGAAAACCATGGAAACCATGTTTTGCCTTGTTTTCTTGTAATACAACCAAGTCAAAGAATAGTAAGTTCCCACTTTTGACTCTAAATGGAAATTATCTGCTCTTACCAGATCACAGGATCCTCATTAATTGAGTCTAAACACGGCCCTGGACGGCTCTGCAGTCTGTCACTTTGTGGGTGTTCCTAGAACAGAGTTGTTTGTTCTTATTCTGGGAGTGAATGGATAAAAAAATAGCAGGATACAAAAACACCTCACTGGAGGGGCAAGAATCAAGCAAGAGTATGTACTAAGCCTCACTGTTTACAGAACACATGTATACCATGGGCAGGCAGATGACACAAAAGAGCAGAAATAAATCATAATGCATAGACCAAGTTTTGCATTTATGGGAAAATTTGCCAAAATTCCAGAATATTGCAAATATAATGGTAAATGGAACAATGTAATATTAGTTCAGTAAACTGAGGGTGTCAATAAGTAGAAATAAAAATAGATTTGTCCAACTAACATGTTCAAGAATATAGGCCAGAGTTTAATGGAAAAAGAGGAGTTGGTGGACTGGGGCAGGCAGAAGGAAGGAGCTAAGGCATAGCATGATGCTGGCCTCCTTTAACTGGTGTCCTTAAGGGCACAATAAAATCTAGAAGTTCTTAGAATTTCAATGGAGACATCCTGGAATGTTTGTAGTTCTCTATGCTCTATGGAGAGACAAATAATAAATGGTTTTGAAATGCATAAAATATTATGGTTGAGCTTCCTTCAAATAGGTTCCTTTCAGGGGAATGGCTCAATTTCACCACTCAGCTCAAACAGTCCTTGGCACAAGAGACAGAACCTGGACCTGGGGTGAAATTACCTTGGGGCGTTCACAGACTACCGAGCTCTTGGGGTCCCTAAGGACCGTGCACTCTGTCATTTAGAGCCATTGGGTATCATTCTGTACCTTTGGATGTAAAGAAAGGGTTATCACAGTTAGGATAACCCAGGTGAACACACACTTCTATTCCTCATCCAGAGAAGGGAGGGGTGTTTGGAGAGGGCTAGAACTGTAGGGACTAGCTGGGTGTGGGTAAGCCACCGAGAACAGGATGTGTGAGAACTATGTACTCTGATTTAATTCCAAAATTTATTACACAAAGAGCAATTGTAAATTAGCAAAGATCTCAGTCTAAATACAGGTAATCTATTATTTTTTATATCAAAAGGCTGCTTGAATATTTGCCACCTCAATTATGCACAGGGGGCACAGGACCTTATCCTGGGAGCCTCTTCTGACTCTGTTCAAAGGGGAGGAACTTTGCTCAGGGTGGCTCTGCAGTCACACAAGTCCATCTCTGGCCCAGTCAACAAACCATGTAATACCAGCAGGTCCAAAGCCATACTTACTATTGTCCAGGTATCTTCTTAAAAAGAACCCAAATAGCTGTCAATTATTCACAGTAAGTGGGTGTGTAAGGTGGGAATCACAATGACAGAAATCCACAGCTATATGAGTGTGCTTAGGCTGACATACCACAGACTGGGTGATGTAGACACAGAAATCAATGCTCTTGTATTTCTGGAGCCCTGAAGTCTAAGATCAAGGTGTCAGAGGTTTGGTTTCTTCTGAGGCCTCTCTCCCTGGACTTCTCACATGGGCTTTCCTCTCTATGGGTCTGTGTCCAAATTCTCCCTTCATATAAGGACATCAGTCATATTGGATTAGGGCCAACTGAAGGGTCCCCACCAGTAAGATGGCAAACTTCCGGCTTCTCTTCGGGGTCCTCAGTTCCCGCCGGCGCCACCTGAAGCCCAATCACCTCTCGCCCCTCTCCCAATCCCAGCACCTAGCCAACAGCCACCAGCCCCGTAGAAGTGACACCTCAATCAATTCATGCCCCCTCCTATATAACCCAGCACCTTTCCCTAATAAAGCGGAACTCTCCGGTGAATTGCTGCTATGTGTCGCTCCTTTCCTTTCACCCACCCCAGGGACCACATTTTAACTAAATTGCCTCTTTAAAGTCCTTTTCTGTTAAGTACAATTACATTCTGAGGTATTGGGGGTTAGGGCTTCAACATATGCATTTGGGTGGGGGGATACAGTTCAGCTCAGAACAACAGGTATGCAGGAGCTTCTCTTTAGCCAAACCTTTCACCTTTTCACATGACTGAACTTGTTAAAACTGTCAATAAATCACCAAAAATATTTGGCTTGAGTTCAAAGTATCCTTCTATCTGCCCAGTTGGCTGTGAAAAACTAGAATTATGGCCAGGAAACAGATGGCTTCCTGAATTGAACTGACTCAAATCAAAAACACCAAAAACGTATTCATTGTACAGTTTTGCTGTTTAGTTGTACTGCAGCTCTCCACTAAAAAGTGCACAATATAATAACATACATATTGCCTATGTCAGCCATAATGAATAAACTTGACAGATTAAGTTTCAAATGTACATAAGGTCTTCATTTAGGAATTTTTATTTCTCTTTAAGGGAAACATGAATTTTGAGGTCATTCCTATGTTTTCAAAAACATCATTATTTTACTAAATAATAGACTCAGAGCATTCAATGTTTTTGCCTTCACGAATGCTGTGAAATCCTGACACCCTGAGTAACTCCAGGGAAAGGATATCCTGGGGCAAAATACCTCTAAAACTGAAATCAGTCAGAGGGAGAAATAAAGTTTAAAACCCGTTTATTGCTTACAAACTGCAGTCTGGGGCTATCTCTTTCTCCTACTCTGGCAGAAGCAAGCAAGCCCTCCCCCTCACCTCTCAGGTTCAGAGAAGCCCTCAGTTGCCCAGGTAATTACCCATTGATATGGAGATAAACTATATCCACCCCTGAGGAATGCCTATTGATATGCAGATGTACTAAAGCCAGGCTAGATATTCTGGAAATATTACAACTTTACCCACACTGAGTGATCTATTTCTACTGATGTGCACAGCTGCAATGGTGAGAAAATAGAAAAAAAAATCCTACTGTTCAAGAGATTTTGAATATTTCAAGAGCACTCCCTTCTGGTTGGAATTCCCATGCCAGGATTTACTTTGTAATGTTAAGCTGTAAAAAGATGAATTTGTCATTATGATATGGAAATTAATTTGCCATGACTGAATTGTTCCTACCACTTGAGTGTTTCTCAAAAGAGAATACTGAAAACCAGAATCTAATCATTAAGTGCTAGCTTCAAGTATCTTTTCAATGGGAATTTTATTCATAGGCACAACAAATTGGACAATCAATGGGTAATAGGAGCTACTTATCTCTTATTAGAGGCTGAAAACTTTGTATCCTGTGCACAATGGAGGGTTCATGTCAATACGATTTCCATGAGTTTTGAGGTTTCATACACAGTGTTCCTTAGAAGTATGGGTTGACTCACAAACCATACATATAAGGTGAGATAGTCTTCCATTACCAGAAATCTCTACGATATATGGGTCTTCCCTAAGGTACTTTATATACCTCATGTCTTCAAGTGTGGTTACTAGGTATATATGCCTTACTTGGCCTTTTTAACTTGAGCTCACAGAGGCAGGGACTTTTCCTTATTCACCAGTCTGTCAAACCCTGGGGCATTACAATATCCCCCCAGAGCACCTGTGTGCTCTTCCTGTGTGGCCATTACCTTACTGTTTTATGATACCCTATGTAAATACTCATCTATTCTACTATTCTGCAAACTCCTGAGGGCAAACTTGCTCACCCTTGCATAGTGCCTACTCCTGGGACCACAGCTATCATTTGTTGAGCCCTTACTGCTAAACACTTTCTCCTCAGCATCTCAGGAGAGAAGATAAAAAAATATATATATTCTTTTCAATGTACAGATAAGGAGAGTAAAGTTTAGGAAGGGTTACAACTTTGCCCAAGGCTATACAGCTAGTACTTTGTTTCTGAAGAGCAGTACTGGTTTTGAACAGTGTATTTCTAGAGTTACATGCCCTAGGACTACCTTTGTTGAGTTGTCTTTGAGAATCATAGAGTACTTTTAGAAGTTACTGGTTCTAAGTAATTCTCTTTTGCCACTATTGCCAACAAAATAGTTAGTTTGCCAGTTAATTACCTCAAAGTTTTATTTTATCAGATGGCAAGAAGAAGAATATGAAAAGGAAACTGATGGATAACTGGGATGTTTTATTGTTGTTCTTTCTTTCTTGTATCAAGCAAAGCACTAGTCCTGTATTACCAGATATATAGGATTTTTATAGAAATGTCTGGAAAGAGGGAGACTACAAAATTCCAGGACACGTTGATCTCCAAGTGGCCAAAAACAGCAAATCCAATCAAGTGTTGCTTTCAGTCCTTCCCATCTTTGAGATGGTGCTGGCCTCTCAGATTAAGGACAAGGGTGTGGTGGAGCAACTCTGCATGGAAGGAACCATTCCTTCCCCTCCTCCCCCCATCCCCATACACAGCATGTCACCCAGATTTTCAGCAAAAGATTGCAGAGCTTTTAACTGCCACACCCATGGACACATGGAGAAATCTAAGTAAATAAAGAGTAAGTTAAAAGTAATACTGTCTTGTGCTTCAAAAACACCCACAAATTGTTTTGGAAGCAAAAAAAAAAAAAGGCCATGGAAGCTGGGAAAGATCTGGAGACAGATTTCCATCAATCTATAGCCATTGCCCCACTGAAATAGGCTTGGCCAAAAGGAGGGCTTTGAGGCCAGGGGAATGGAGTGGAGACACATACATGTTTCCCTGTGCCTCTAACAGGGAAATCAGGGCCATGCTGAAGACTGCAGCCCATAGGAAATAGACTGTTTCCTCAGGAAACAGCAATGGGCTGTCTTTACTATAAAATGATAATTGCCAGAGGTTCAAAGGTTGCCTTATTTTAGGAAGAGAAAGTATAAAGAAAATGTCTTTTTTTTTTTTTGCCAAGCAAAAAGCACATTGTTTATACTTAACAGTGTTCTTTTTGTGCTCTATGCATTCTGTATTTCATTTGTTCTCACTCTTTAGCTTCAGCTTAACAGAAATTCAGAACTTCTAAATTTCTATCTGCAGTGCTGACCATTCCCCTAAGATCCAGATTCCTATTTTTAACAGACTACCTGACTTGTCCATCAAGATCTCTCACCAGTAGCATAAACTCACGTCCAACAGAGAATCCCTCTTTAGATAACCAAAAAAGCTCTCCCTCCTGACTTGTACACTCATGGTAACTTTTCCACCAAAATGAGTCAGGCCGACAACTGAAGCCTCATCTTTTACTCATCTCTCTTTTTCACCCTGACATCCAATCAGTTCCCATGACTCTTTGTTCTGCCTCCAGCAGGGCTCCATTTTTTTTGAGCTGAGTGACCTTGGGTGAGTTATTTCACCCCTTTGGGCCTCAGATTCCTACTCTGTAAAAAGAGGATACTACTAATTACCCCCTTGGATTAACTCCTTCTTGTGAGGAGTCAGTGATGCACGGATAGTATGCAGTGCTTTGCTAGAACAAAGGAAGAATTCAATAATTTTCTTTTCTCTTTTCACAATCCTCTGCTAAATCTCACCCTGCTATTTCTTAGCTATATCAATTTAGTGTTTCCTATGAGTCTGCCTTCTTTTTCTTTCTCCATATTCAGATCAGTCCTAATTCTATGGATGAATATAGCCCAGTATCATCTTTCATTATTTCATATTACCTGAGGATGTAGCCCAAGCCACTCTGCCTGGTAATAAAGACACCAGAATGCCTCTTGGATTTTCTTTCTTTTGACTCTCATAAATCAGTCAAATGGAATTTCATGCTCTTTTAAAAGTCTTTGTTCCAGCTATCTCCTTTCCCTGGTAGGTCCTTTCTTGCATCTCTGTGTATTTGAATTTTACTCAATTAATTTTCTGTGCTTTTAGTGTATATCTTGCTAAATAATGAGCTCTTTAAGAATAGAGACTATCTTTTGCTCAACTTTATATTCTTACTGTTGGTAGTGTTCCTGACATGGAGTAATATATACATGAATGTTTGCTGAGTAAATGGATAAAAAGAATGGACAAACTTCTTTGTATTCCCAAACGCTCGAAAAAATTGATTTTGGTCATTTGTATTTCCACTAACACCACTCCCAAAATTACTACCAGAAAAAAAAATTGGTGTCTTCTTACTAGAAATGAAAACTAGGAAATTATTCAGCATATTTATTTGATGGTTTGATTTTCATCCAAAATATTTTCCTTCCTGGGTTTAATAAAATAAGTACAAATCTGCAGCTTTGGCTAAGAGCCACAGTTGATTTTGAAATTATTCATAAAATTTTGTATATTCTAAGAACTGATGAAATAAATGTGGCTGAAGTGCTGTGAGTACTGGGGCGAGGAGAGAGGGGAGGTGAGAGTAGTTGTGAGGTTATGTGAGACTTCAGCAGGGAGACCAGTGAAAAGACTATTGCACTAGAACAGGAGAGAGAGAAATGACTAAGGTGGTGGGTACAGAGATGGAGAGAAAGAGAATTCAATATGTATTTTAGAAGAAAAATTCAATGGACTTGCTAATATCTGCAGGGAGTAATAAAAAAGAGGAATGCATGGTGATGTCTAGATTTCTAGTTTGAGAGATTAGAGGTGCTATAATGAAAAATAAGCACTAGAGGTGATGGTGCTATAATGAAAAACAAGACATAATACAGATAAAACAGATTAAATATTTTAAAAACTTCATGGGAATAAATTTGAAAATTAAGATAAAATTTAAAATAGTCTAAAAAATATAAATTATCAAAAGAGACTGAAGAGAAACAGTAGACTAATAACCATTAAATAAATGCATTATCTTTCTGAGGTAAGTCTGATATCTTACTCCAACCCAATACTTCAATCTGTTTTATAGGCTACTTTTGTCAAATCTCCAATGAATATATCATTTATACCTTGTAAAAATCATTCTAGGCATAGTAAAAGAAGAGAACCTACTAATTTATTAGGCTGGTATTACCTCTGAAACAAAATCAGGTAAGTACTGGAAAAGAAAAGATTGTTATGGTCCTGCCTCACATATAAACATAACAAATATCCTGAATAAAATAGGACACTGAATTGAGTGCATTAAAAAGTCATTGTGAAAAATACAGTTTATCCACATAAGTTTGGATGGTTAATACATTAATATGTCTTTTAATGTAATTTCCAATTTAGTAAATTCAAGGAGAAAAACCATATAGATCATTTCAATAGATGCAGAAGGAGCATTTAATAAAGTTCAAAACCTAAAATGCTATAAACAAAACAGGGTGCTGCCTCCACTCTTGTCCCAGCCTCCACTGTATTTTCAACCTATAGCTAAGGTGTTTGGTGCAGAAGCCATTAAAATTACAGTAGTCCCCCCTTATCTACTGGGGATACTTTCCAAGACCCCCACTGGATGTCTGAAACTATGGATAGTATTGAACCCTACATACACTATATATTTTTTCTATACTTACATACCTATGATAAAGCTCACTTTATAAATTAGGCACAGTAAGAGATTAACAACATCACTAATAATAAAATGGAACAGTTATAATAATGTACTGTAATAAACTTATGTGAATGTGGTCTCTCTCTCAAAATACATATTGTACTCTACTCACCTCTCTTCTTCTTGTTATAATGTGAGATGATGAAATGCCTGTGTGATAAGATGAAGTGGGGGAAGGACGTAGGCATTGTGACATAGAGTTAGGCTGCTATTGACCATCTGATATCTGTTTCGTACTGCTGTTGACTGTGGGTAACTGAAACAACAGAAAGTGAAACCAGAGATCAGGGAGGACTACTGTATATCATTCCCTTGCTTGGAACCCTTCAATTTCTTATCACATTTAGCAAAAATCCTCAAGATTCTTGCTATCACCTAAGAGGCCCTGCAGGTGGTGGCCTCCGGTGAACTTTCCAACCTCACCTGACTATATTAATATGCTCTCAAATCAGGCCATTAGCACTTCCATTTCCCTTGCCTAGAAGGCAAGTTTTTATGATCCACCTCTGAATGATTTGTCCCTCCTTCATTCAGGCCTCTGCTTAAATATTATCTCTTCAAAGAGGCCTTTCAGGTCTTATATAAAATAAGTTACATCTTTCATTTTATACAAAATAACTATTCCCTCTCTGACTCCCAAATCCTTTGACTTATGCAGCTTTGTTTTCTGCAGGGGGGTGAGGGGATAACATTTATCAGTATTTGATACTCTACTATATGTTTTTTTGTTCTTTCTTCTATAGCCTCCATGAAGATGAGAACCTTCCCCCACCCTACTCCCGGAGTATCTTTTCCCTGCCTAATGTTCTTAAAACAGGTATAGTGCTTAAAACAGTATGGTAGTGTAGCAATACATGTTCATTAAATTGAATGAAAGATGCATGAATGAACTGCTTTTAGGATTATTTGTTGTGAAGATTGAGTAAGATAATATATGGTACATGTTCAAAGAAAGTTGCTTTATAAAAAGATTAAATGAGACTGTAGTGAATTTTAAAATATTGCCCAGGGCCAGCCCTGTATTTATATTATACAGGTACATACTGGCATCCATACCATATAAGACTTACTAAATTTTCAAGACTTTATAAAATAGGACATCATTTTTAGATTTTTCTCTAACTCATTACAATGAAGTCTTATGAACTTGTTATTTTGAAAGAAAATGTTTTCTTACAGCAAAGAGGATAATATCAGGATAAAAAGTAAGCCATCAGTGTAATAACTAATTATATTGGTATTTTCTTAAACAACTCGAAAATTATGGCCTTGAGTTTTTAAATTATCCTAGATGTAAGAAATCTCAGGAGACGTTTTTCCTTATTTTTGTACCATAATTTATTATAAGGTATTTTACTAGACCTGTGAGGCTATAAACATGTGAGTTTTAAACCCTTGAGAAATGTATACTAAGGCCTCTGCTCAAGAGGGGAGATATGTCATTATTATGTGGGGTAGAAAAACATACGTACCCCAAGTGGTTAGAGATGAAATGCCCTGAGAGTTCAGACTGGGTGGAGACATTTCCTGGTGGGAGGGAGTGCGGGTGTCATTACAGTCATTTGCAAAAGGTAAGTTGTTCAGACAGCTGGAGTTAATAAAAGGCAAATAACTAACTGGGGTGTCAGGACAGGAATCACTATTCCAATTTCTTTAAGTGAACTAGTGTACATTTGGAGTAAGAATCACCGTGTCCAACCTTTCTGAAATCTTTGGCAAAGCAGTTCAAAAAAAGAGACTCTTGAAGTGTGGGCTGACCCAGGAAGGCCAGCTAGACCCAGGCATGGGGCACCTGGAGGAACTACACCAAACCAAAGGTTATAGGTGAAAGTCCCGAGAAGGTTCACAGCTTAATTACTTCATAGGACACAAGACAGAAGTCTAATAATTTTAAATTCAATTCAGGTCTGATCACAGTGAGTGGTACTGCAAGGGAATGTGCTCTGGCTACAGACTTTATTATTATTAATAAGTGTTGCATTTGATTATGAAACTTTTTAAAGGACATTAAAGAAGTTGGCAACAGAGCCAAAATTAGAAAGAACTCTTGGTTCTTAGTCCTATGTTTAGACATATTTAGTCATAAGGTTTCTTTACAAACTGTGGTACTCATGAAGTTGAATTGTTTTCCAAGTTTTAAAACAAGCCAGCTTGGATGGATAGACTCAGACCATAGTAATAACACCTACCATCTCCTCAATACCTACTTTGTTCCAGGCACTATTTAGCACTACACAAATACTATTTTTAACCCTACTAACAGTGAAAAGTAGGCATTCCAGTCCACATTTTTCTTGGATGAGAAAGTGGAGGATTAAAGCTTTTTTCTAATTAATCACATGCTTTGTGAACCAGAATTTGTGCCCCAATAGATATGTTACCAAGCATATGCTATCAAGTTGGTCAATACACCTTTACTGAGATCCAACTATGCTAAAAGCGCTTGAAGTCACACATACACTTTTTGCATTGCAGGTGCCACAGCTCTTTGGCTTAGCACCTTACCTAACAGGTCTGTAAGCTGTATAAGGTGAGAGGCTGTGCTGTCTACCTGGACCTACCCACACTTGGATTTGGCTTCCAAAACAGTCTTCTCCACCTGTCATGCTAAGCAAGGAAAGAGCAGTGCTATTTCATGTTATGCTCATCCAGACATACAGATGATGCCCAGTGGTATTCATAGTAAGAACTAATATTAATTATCAACTGTACGTCAGTATTGCTCCAAGGGATTTTGCATGTAATCTTTATAAGAACTTTGTGGAGTAGGTATTAATATTCCTTCCCTTTACACATGAGGACAGTGAAATACAGAGACATCTAGTTACCATACATCTGGTAAGTAGAGTAGCATTTAAATCAATAGCCTGGTTCTAGAGACTGGGTTACGAATCCTTCTGCTCTACTCTTAGCAGAAGAGTAGGTGAAGGCAGTGAGGCTGCTCAAGGATAAATCATTTTTAAGGGGGCCAGATAGAACCTGATGCTCTGATGCCTGATACAAGCAGAAGTTTTACTTCCCTTGCTTCCCTTTCCTGTATGGTCTTCAAATTTTAAAATAATGCAAATAACACATTTCCTTGTAAATATACATCATTACAAAGGAACCTAAAGAGATAATATTCTCTCTATATCCCCTCTGCCTCATTGTCTACTGTCCACCTTATCCAGAGGTGGGGCTCCATTCAGAACTTCCTCTAGGAATACATATATGTCCTTATTCAGTTATACACTTTGATTTCTCCCTTGATGTGTGTACATGAATGTAAATGCATTCATACAAAGTATGTACGATGGGACTCGCTTTCTGCAAGAGCCCCAGCCTACCTTGGGGCTCTTTCCCTGTAGGTATCTATTCACCTTCCTCATTTCTTGTGACTACTCTGCATATGCAAATAAAGATGTACCATAATTTACTGAGCTATATATATAGCTTGGTTAATATGTTTTTATATTCATTAAATAAAATATAAAAAGTTTATATATCAAATATATTGAAATATATATTTACTTCTATATTTTAATGTATTTATTCATTTAACATATTCTAATATATTATTTTTAGATTATATACTTTTTTTGTTATTTTAGAGGATGCTGAGATAAATATACTTGTATAATTTGTGTGTGTGTGTGTGTGTGTGTGTGTATGAATTGTTCTTTTGAATACTTAGGAGTAGAACTGCTGGGTCTAAGAAAACAATTGCATATTTTCATTGAAACCGCTAATTGCCCACCAAGTAAGCAGTAGCAATTTAATGTAACCCAATCTTGTCTGAATGCCTATTTCCCCATCTCTCAGCACTTGATTTTAACTATTTAAAAATTTTGCTCGTTTGATGACCAATAATAAATATTTTTACACGATTTTTTTTTACCAAGCTGGCTATCTTTTCAGATGCTATTGGTTGTTTCTTTATCTCTCTTTCCATCTTTTCATTGTATCTTTTGCCCATTTTTCTATTGGTTTGTTTATTCTTATGCATAGAGGCTTTTATATTTTCTAGATATTAAATGTGTATTTATTAATACATTGCTAATATTTCTCCCCATCAGTTGCTGGTCTTTTATTTTTTTCCTGCTTTATTGAGGTATAAATGACAACTAAAATTGTGCATTATTTAAAGTGTGTTTTAATTTTGTATATCTATAAACACATACTTTTCCATCCAGTTTTTTTTAGGGTTAAATCCATCAACGTTTTAAGATGTTGGGTCCTTTGTTGCTTAGAAGAATCTTCACTGTGCAAAATTATTTTTAAAAATTCCAACTTGTTCTTCCAATATTTTTTATAATTCAGTTTCTTTTCCCATTTGCAGACAGATTAAAAAAAATGAGGTCAAGAGCAGTCTCCCATAGCCTTATATAATGTAAGAAACCAACGCAAGCATTCCATTTCTGACCTCAGCATTTAGGAGTTTGTGGTGGTGTTGAGGATCTCAATTTACGTGCATAGGGAGGGTCCCTCTTCTGCCCCAGGCACAGAGTTTAGCTATTCTAAGCTCAGCAAGTATGTGGATTAGTTTTTCTCATGTTATTTGAGCATTACAGTGTGTCATGACTGAAATACTTTCCAGTAGAAATTGTTCTCTTTTGATCTGGGAGCCGTGGGAAGGATCATGTCTCAGGACAGCCATCATGGTTAAAATCTGATGGGTTCATGGAAATGACTTGACTAATGATTTCAAGGAGAAAATGGACCCACGTATGGAGGCTGGCGGGGGAATTCCACAGACTGTTAGCACTGGAAGAAATCTGGTTCAATATCTGTAATTCCATGTGCCTGTATGTCTTTAATGACAAATGAGGAAATTGAGGTATGAAAGCATCATTTGTCTAAGATCACCCAGCCAGAAGGACGATAAAACTGTGATGAACAGGAAAACCTTGCTAGGCTTAGCAACAAACTGCACCTTGCTGTGCTGACCTTTTAGCATTTCTAACATTTGGGAAAAATTTCAATCTATGAGTTTGTTGAGAATCCCATCCCAAAATATGAAAGAATAAATATAACCCTGTAAATACTCCCTCTGACTCATTTGTCAGAGGAAAGTCCTCATTTTCCCCACACCCTGGAGGACCTCAGAGCTGTGAGGTTTTAGCTTACATTCAAATTGTATTGCTTTTTCCCCCTCATTTTCAAAATACTTTCTCCTGCATGATCTCATTTGATTCTCACTTGAATTTGCCTCAATAAAGTTAAAACTAGCAAACATCCTGCTGGCTTTTGGATATCACCAGAACATATGATCACCACATACTACTATTTTTTCACCATCCTACTACCTTAGACTTCTAATAACGAGTACTTTTCTTTCTTAAGGCAGGTTGTTGGTTTTCTCAGTAAAACACTAAGGCAGTGCCTGGCACCCTGTAGGAAATCAAACAAAAAAAATGCCCCTTTATAAATGTGTGTATTTCTTTATTTATGAGAATAGGTTATGTTTTTACAAAAGTATATACTGAAAAGTCATAAAGAACCCTGTCACCATACCCACAGGGATACATAAGCACCTAGCAGCTAATTTAGAAATAGAGTGTGTCTGGCCATTTTCTTTCTAGTTCCATGATCCAGGAATCAGTCAGGGTCTCTGTACCTGGAAGCCCCATTCTGGCTTTTGGGAGCTAATCAAAGGTGTGCTTAATAAAGTGTTTTCCACACTTGAAAATAAAGAGAATCACAACCCACAATAAGAACCATACTTCAGTAACACATGCATTACAAGAAAAGATTCTTATCCTTGCTATATGAGATATACCCTAATGCTCCTGTTGTGTTTCTGTTTGTAGCAGTCCACTAAACAAGCACATATATATTTTATCTTCCCAACTCAATTCAATCTAAGAATATTTCTTGTTTTTCTTGCTGTAAAAGTTATAGAGACTTTTGGTTAAATGTGGGACTAAATACTCAGTTTGCAGGAGCTTCCTGGCAGCCTTGCTCTCCCAACCCCTATCATGATAAAGAAATTTAAATAAAAGGGCAAAATCACAAGGACTGAGAGGAGAAAATAGCAACAAGCTTTTAAAAGCTGGGCAGTAGATGGGCAAGTGATAACAGATTTAGCTGAAGCCATTCCTTGGGAAAAGCACAGAAGCCCAATGTCTCCTGCTACAGAATCTCAATGACACCAAAAATGGAGATCCCGGCGGCTACCGAAACCAGTGCTAAAACCTGGACTCCCTTCACCAAGAGGGGAGTCAGCAGCTGCATTTGTTCAGAGCATGTGCCTCTCCACCCAGGAATTTTCTACCTGGGGTGAGGGAGGTGGAGTAAACTCTTTCACACAGAGACGGCCACAGAATCTCTGCTTTCCACTCCACCTCTCATTCCTGCCTGTACCACAGCTATTTCCCAGGAAGGAGTCCCTCTAGAGGATCTGGAGGGCTGTCTCCTCAGCTTTGTGCCTTTCTGCATGCATTTCGCTACAGCTTCCTCTGCCATGCTTCATTGGTAGCGCCTTCCCCCACTTTCAGTCTCTCTGAAATGGGTAGAGAGTTTTTGTTAGCTAATGGCTTTTCTTGTTTGCTTTGTGTGTTTTTAAGCCTTTGTTATTATTATCATCAGTATTTTTCATTTAATGAGGGTTTAGAAAAGATGAGGTAAGAGCATGTGCTTATACTGAACAGGAATTCACAGATAAATTTTTGTTGGTTAATATCTGTATATCCAAATGAATATACAGGCAAGTTGCAAAGCACAATGATAACGCACCTCCTAATCTTGGAATTAGAACATCGATAAATCTGATGATGCACCTCCTCAGCTGCACCTCCCTCCTTTTACCCAGAGGCTGCCACTGTCCTGGGTTGTGTGTTTACTGCGCATCTGCCCTCTTTGACAGCTTTATCACATCATGTATACTTGCTTGCTAGTTAGGATTTTTTTTAAAAGTATCATTGATATACAATCTTACGTTGGTTTCAAATATACAGCACAGTGGTTCAACTTTCACCCATATTATCAAGTCCTCACCCTCTTCAGTGCAATCACTGTCCATTAACATAGTAGGATGTTACAGAATCATTAACTATATTCTCTGCGCTGTACTACTGTCTCTGTGACCAACCTATATTGTGGTTGAGAATTATTGTGCCCCTTAAACCCTTTGGCCGTACCCAACCCCTCCCCCTTTGTAAATACTAGTCCCTTCTCAGTGTCTATGAGTCTACTGCTATTTTGTTCCTTCTCTTTTTCCTTGTTTTTATACTCCACAAATGAAGAAAATCATTTGGTATTTGTCTTTCTCTGCCTGGCTTATTTCACTGAGCCTAATACCCTCTGATCCATCCATGTTGTTGCAAATGGCAGGATTTCTTTTCTTTTAATGGCTGAATAATATTCCACTGTGTATATGCACCACATCTTCTTTATCCATTCATCTACTAATGGACACTTAGGTTACTTCCATATCTTGGCTATTGCAAATAGGTCTGCGATAAACATGGGAATCCACATGTCTTTTCAACCAGGGATCTTGTTTTCTTCGTGTGAGTTCCTAGGAGTGGAATTCCTGGGTCAAATGCTATTTCTAGTTTCAGTTTTCTGAGGAGCCTCCATATAGCTTCCCACAATGGTTGCACCCAATTTACATCCCCATAACAGTGTAAGAGGGTTTGTTAGAAGGTTTTATAAACATCAAATCATATGTAATCTTTTGTGATTTGTCTTTATTTAGCATTTTGTTTCTAAAATCATCTCTGTTGATGCGATGATACCTCTTTTATTTTCGCTGCTGTTGTAGTGTGGATATGCTGCCATTTATTTAGTTATTTCCTTGACCAGTGGGTCATCCCCAATATTTCTTTTTTCTTTCTTTTTAAATTTATGAACAGTGTTTTTATGAACAGTCTTCTGCATGCTATCTGATACAGATATGCCAGAACTTCTCTGGTTTAGGAATGAAATTACTGAGTTGTAGGATATGCATGTGTTCAGCCTTACATGATAATGCCACATTGTTTTCCACAAATTTGTTTGCCAATTTACACTTCTAAAAACAAGTTCTCATTTTTGCACATTCTTGATAAAACTTTGCATTGTCAGACTTTAAATTTTTTCCTATTCTCCAAGTATAAAATGGTTTTCCACAGAATGTAACTGTACAGGTAGATGCATTTTCACAAATGAACACATGGATCAAGAAACAAGCACCCAGTGACCACCCCCTTTCCTAATACTCCTTTCAATTTACTACATCCCTAAGGAACCCCTATCCCAACTTCTAACAGCATAGGTTAGTTTACACATGCACATTTTGTGTGTGTGTCTGGCTGCTTGCCTCAGTGTTATGTTGAGATCCATGCATATTGTGCATGTGGTATTAATTTTGCATCACCAGCAGGCTCACTCTGACTCCACCCCTTCCTCTCTTTTTGATCTATGACTCAACACATTTGGGATACAGAGGTTTAGAACTGCTGCCCTAAGCAGCTTAGAGATCTGAGTTCTATTGTCCCGCCCTAAACACAGAATGGGAGATGAGTCATAGAGCAAAGAGATTAGAAGTCAGATAGCCAGTGGACAAGAGGAAGAAGGAACAGGGCAGGTCAGTCCAGGACAGCATCTGTCAGTGGCCCAGGAGCATCTGCATCTTGGGCCACATTGGTGGTCAGTGGCTCTAAGTATACTTAAATAAGCAGGCTTCTTCCACTAGGTAGGGTGCTGAGGACTGAATAGTAAACAAAGCTTTCCTTCAGGAAGCTCAGAATAAGGGTTAGAGGATGGACATAGAAACAAACAACTAATCTGCAATATAAAGTGATTCATAAGCTGAAAGTATAGCACCTAGAAGGAGTTTCTTCTCTGCTTGGGAGGGAGGGATTCAGAAAGGACATGTCCTAGGAAGATCCCTGTGCCTTAGTTTTTAAAGGATAAGGAAAAGTTTACTATTTGAACAGAAGTATAAAAACAGAAGAGTTTCCAGACAAGGGAACAATGTGCAAAGAAATGAGGTTTGGTAGACCATTGTTCAATTCTGGGTGTGAAAGCCTTTCACTAAATAGGCAGCAGAGTAGGTATGAGGATACTGAATGTGGAAGACTCGGAAGAATTTTCATTGTGAAGATCCTTGTGTGCATGGCCCAGATTTGGGATTTACCAACTAACCCACTAAAGTGTTTTGGGTAGGAAATTACACTGGATTGGTGTTTTGGAGGGAGTGAGGAGGACTGATTGGTGAGTAGAAGACTGTACAGAGAGTAATCCCAGCCTCATCTGCAGAAATTTCCTTGCTTACTCCATTCTTGCTCTGTTCTATTGCCCACCTGCTTCAGGCTCTTTGGCTAAGTGTCCTTCCCACCGGATGCTTTTACTTAGGACTTGACAACAGAAAGTATTTTCTATGGTGGTTTAGGGAATGCAGATAAAGGGAAGATAATGAATTCTTTTGAAGGGCTTCATGGGAAGGTCAGGCCTAGGATGTGGGTTGGACTGCTGAAGAGGAAGGCGTGAAGTCCTTAGGAGGCAAGGAGTTGAAGAAACTCTTTATTTAAGGATGAGTCAGCACCATGGCACGGAATTTACCAGCAGGAATGGCAGGATTGAATTGAAGAGGAAATATTGCAAGTTGGGTATGAGAGCCCTTGATGACTATGAGAAACTGACCAGTAGGGAAATGACAGCGATGTGAATAGGTAATAGGTGTCCATACCTATTAGCACGAGCCTGAAGGCAGATTCTTTCTGGGCAAGGGGGGAAAAAGTTATCTGGAGGTGACACTGGGCCGCTAGGAGAATGCCGACATTGCTCTGAGTCCCACGGCCGTGCTGTCTGCAAGGAAGGGTTGCCTCCACGGAAGACAGTACAAAGAAAGCAGTTTCATGGTGGGAAAGCCACATCCCATTAAGGTGAGGAAAGGAAAGAAATAAGAGGAAATATTTTTTAAAAACAACTATTCTTCGTTTTTTTCCACTGTGATGTTTAACTTTAAGTGTCAAGTTGGAGGGTGTATTTAAATGAGATTAATGCTTAAACTGATGAACTTTGAGTAAGCAGATTGCCCTCTGTGATGTGAGTAGGCTTCACTGAATCCGCTAGAGGCCTGGATGGAAAAGAGCAGCCTCCTCAAGCAGGAACGCGCTCGCCCGCAGGCAGCCTTTGGACGTCAGAGGCCCCAGCGGCTCTGCTGAGTCTCCGGGCTGCCCGCCCACACTGTGGATTCTGGACTCACCGATCTCCGTGATCTCACGAGCCAGTTCCTCATACTAAACGTTTTTGCACATACACACATGCTGTTGGTCTCTTTCTCTGGAAAACCCTGACTGATACATTCCTTCCAGACTTTTCTCATATAGTATTTCACATCACCTCAATCTAATCCATTCATCTTTCAGATTTTTCTTGTATGGTATTTCTCATAATCCTCAAGAGACTGAGGCTTCATAAGAGGTTGTTTACAAAGCAGCAGAGTTTCTAGAGGGCAAAAGGCAAGCAAAAGGCAAACATTTTAGAGGAAAGACAACTATGGGAAGCCAATTAAGTCTTTGGAGTTAGCAACACGGCATGGCGACTAGGAAGTTTGTAACTATGAGAAGCCCCACGATTTTAAACGGAATTACTTCTCTCTACACTAGAAATTGCAGACGCAGGAGAACACGGGAAAACTCCAAAGGGTGTGACTCTAGTTGCAGCAGGCAGCCTTCCTTCACACTTGAGGAAAGAGCTCCTGTCTGCCTCTAGCAGCCGGAGGGCTGAGACCTCTCGGGCCAGCCCTGGGTCTGTGCTGCAGGAGGGTCTAGGTCTAACAAGCCCCCTCAGAAACCTTTGATTTCTCCTCCCCTTCTCTGAACAGCAAGTCCAGGTGTGCTCATCTCTGGGGCACTGAGGGAGAGAACGCCCTCCCTCTTGCTTTCCTGACCAGGACGCCCAGTGGTTTGCATCCTTGCTTCGGCTCTCAGGCGGGGGAAGCCGCCTTCCGCTGTCTGTACCTTACAGCTACAAGCAACACGTGATCCTTCTCTCAGTTTGCTTGGCTGCAACTAGCAATTCCTCTTCCATCAGAACTCATCTACCTGGGAAACCTGGTTCACGACAATCATTTTCAGCCACACTGATGATTAAATGGCTTGTCTTTGAGGGTTCATAAAGGATTCTGCTGACCCCCAAATTTTTCCTGTTTTACACCACAGTGCCTGAAATTTCCAGCATTAGTGACTACTTTTCAGTGACAGCAAGAAAAACTCCTTCCTGGTCTTTATTCCCCAAGCCTATACTATCAGAAGAAAGGAGAGCTGTGAATTAGAGATGATGTTTGATTATACCTAATTATCTTATTTCTTCCTAGGGCCCATTCTGAAAAGGAAAAAATTTATTATTTGCCTTATTTGCTCTGTTTTCTTTTTGTTAAAAAAGTTTAGTAATGCTCAGTAGTAAAGATGATGTTTTATCTAGGTGTTTCTGGTATTAGTCATCTATTATTCACATGCTTATAACAATACATTTACCAGTAATAATTCTCATTCTATGCAAGAGCGTGCTAGCACCAGCAACATTGTTTAAAACCTTCTCTATACCAGCATATTGCAGTTCATATATCACAATGGGCCTTACAAATAAAGAATGTTTTAAGTGTCAGGTGAACATCTTCTCATGTGATGTGCTGTCTGTTGCTTGTCTCATCATCAGTATCATCTCAATGCCTGGTCTGCTGGACAATCATCTTTAGTGATAAGAGACTTTGAGTCAGTATTAAAATGCAAAATGAATAATCAACTCATTATCAAATACTACAAGTAAGAAGTTTTATCAGATTCAGTCTGGAAGCTGGAAGCAATCAGGAAGCCTGAGGGCCTGGGATCCAAGGAGGGCACTCTGCTGAGGATGAGACGGAAGGAGTGGAAGGGGATGGGAAAGACTTGTAGTTTTTCCAGAGAGGAAGTAGGAAGACCTCTGGGGAGCCACTGTAGCATGCACACCTGGACCCCTGTGGGGTTTCTGCTAGGTAAGAGGGTCAGAATGCTGGAAGGGATGGAGCCAGGCCCTGAACTGGGAAAAACGAGAGTGGCCTTCTTCCCTGTTTCGTCTGGGACCAGAAGCTTCCTTAATGCAGCATGAGTGCCCTGGAAGCAGCAGCAGTGGCTGTCCTCAAACCGAGAACCTGGTTCTGCGAGTCCTTTTGCTAGGTGGGTAGGGAGGAGGACGGCAGGAAGAGGCAGTCTGGGCACTGCAGGGAAACATGGAAAACGTGCACTCTTTTTAAAAGGTTTGAGTTGAAAGTTTCTGAGACAGAGTAGAATAGAAATTAAGAAGCAAAAGTAAAGTGGTAGGAAGGAAAGAGACACAGAAGAATGCTAATGGCTAGGGGTATTGTGAATGGTGTATGAGAGGGAGAGAGAGAGAACTAGAGATAAAGCTGGAAAAAGGACTAGGACTAGAGCTAGACAGAGAGAGAGAGAGAGAGTGAGGAGAGAGAGCGCTCATCTCCACAGGTTTAAAGAGCAGAAACTTCTCGGGTGTATGTACAGAATGAAGGTCCTAGAAACAATGCATTTATCTGAATTGAAGACCAGAATTGACATGATGGTCATGTGACTGAATGTAAAACACTGCCCGGTTTCGTGATGTATCAGCCTGAGAAAATAAACACTGATCAATTTGATGTTTTCTATTTCTGACTCATCTTGTTCTATGATTAGAGACCTTTTCATAGAAAAACAATATTGTGGCTAAGAGTACATCTCAGAAATATTTTCCTAATTTCATTTAATTTCTAAGTGACGTCCCCCAGTTTATATACATAAAAAATAAAGGTATAGGAAGAAGCTACTTCATCTGTTGCCTGTAATGGTGATTTAACTGTTCTGGAACCTCTTACTTAGTGCATGTATTTCTTTGGTTTATGTTCCCCCTGTCCCCTGCCCCTTTCAGCACTAATAAAAAATTCACATTAGTTTGGAATGTATTGTATCCCTCTTAATTTGGAGCCGTGAACACTAATTACAGGTATTATATTGCATGTGTCTTACCCTCATACCTAATGATACAATGACATTTCATAGAACCTTCTTTTGAGGAAAGCTCCAGACTTAGGGAGCCGAAGCACAGAATCAGCTGAATTAAACATGCAAATAAGGACTGAACCAAAAGGAGACTCTGGAAGGGCTTATTCCAGAAACAGATTAACCCCCTACCCCCACTCCACAAAAAACAGGATAGATGTACCCCTGAAAAGTTGGCCTTAACCAATTTGATGTAGTCAAGAAATATCTTAGAATCCCAGAGCGTCCAGAAATCAGAGGTAGAAATAACTTAGAATTAAAAAGTTAGAAAGAACTTGGGAGGTGATTTGGCCACAGCTGCCTGGCTTTATGAAGATAAGGTATTAATATTTACACTGGGCAGATGAGAAGACTGAGGTCTGAGGCCACCCAGCAAGTTAATAGCCAAGGGAGAATTAAATCCTATGTTCCCATCTTTGGGACATGTTATCTAGAGTTAATAAAAAAATTAAAAAGAAACGTTTTCTAATGATACTTCAGAAAAGCAGAGCCAAAACCCCAATGTATTAAATGAGAGTCCAGAAGGAAGATTCAGGGAAAGAACATCTATTCTTATCAAAAAAATAACTTAAGGAATTTATGGCTCTATGACTAGTCCACGAGAACTTGAAGAAGAAAAAGTTTTCTTCAATGAAGGAGTGGGAAGAAGAAATATTTTTCTTAAACATTAAAACTTTTAACGATTTGCACTCATATTTTTCTTCTCTATTATTTCACGTAACCACAAATACCTTCACAGAAGCACCGTGCAGTTATTAACAGATCAAACGTTGCATTTTTTTCTCCATTACAACCACATTGCTGCTGAAAGTTTCCCTCTGCTGTTGAGAGAAAGCATGTTTCCCTCTTTCCAATAGCACAAATATATTTCACATTCATATTCTGCTATTAATTTTTCAAAATGATCACTGACTCTCAACAGGAGGAAAGAGTTATGGACAAAATGACAAATTCTCTTTCCTGTTATACTCTGATGGAAAGATCAAATTTCTTCTTTGCTTAACATAAATTTTAATATATTAATCAAAAGTAGATGGGATAATTTTTTCTTTGTTTCTTATTTCACTTTTCGTTTTGGAAACTTGGGAACTAAAATAATCTTTGAAGCGAATTTTCATAGGACTCATGATGGACAGGACAAGTTAATGTACAAAATTATCTTTACAACTCAAAAGATTGGAATTGACAAAATATCATAAGACTAAGAAGATAGGATATGATCTCTTGGGCAAAGAGAATCAAATAGAGTTATAGTATTTGAAGCAACTGCAAAGATTCTATTTTTGCCCTTCTATTGAATTATAAGTAGATCTCAGGCTTTTTATTTAAATGCAGGATAAATACATGCTATTCAGAAAATTTTCTTGAATTTCCAGTTAGAAATGAAGAACCTAAGCAATTTTTAAGTAACTGAAGGAAATAAAAGTGTTTATCAATGGAGACTTTTGTGGACTAGTAGAATATCTCCATGAATAAGTTTCATTCACTGCCTGTTCAAGATGTCTTTGAAACAAGATGATGAGCTAGGTAAAAAAATTTTCTTCTCTTTAGATTACTCTAATTATTTTTCTATAATAATTGAATTGATAGAAGTGGTGCTTCATGAGATAGAACATGAAAGAAAGCCAGAATCTGATTCTTGGTAAAATCTCAGACATCAGTTAATATAGCTGCATTATTACATTATTTACATTTAAATTCACAAAACATGCCTTTGAATCTTTATATCATTGAATTCAAGGTATTTTTCTTCTTGATGATCTCCTTTTGCTAAGGTAGGATGTATATCACTTTACCCATGAGAGAAATAGAAAAACTGAGGTACAGAGTGGTTAGATGATTTGTTAGAACTGATTCTAGATTATAATGTTCTATTCTTACAAACACAAAATGTCTTTCCATTAAGGAGTGTTTTTAAACTGACCTCAAAAAAGAAAGGGTAATAATGTGACATAGTGGAGGTGCTAGGAGACACTATGGTGGTAATCATTTTGTAATATATGTGTGTATCAAATCAACACCAACTCTTCAGCTTACACAAATACTGTATGTCAATTATATCCCAATAAAGCTGGGGGTAAATAATTTGCTTATGTATATATATTTTTTAGCTTGTCTAACTTTGAAAGAATACTTCTAAAGAAAATCTTACTAATTTAAAATACTATATATGTGGTAATTAGAATAGGCAATATTGAAACATTATTCAATTCAGTAATGAAAAATCTGAAAAATTCATAAAATGTAAGTATTATTTATATATGGCAAACATTTTGAAAAGTAAATGCTTTGAAACTCTAAAGTCTCAGTTCCCTTTAAAATTGATTTAATAAAATAATGCTACTGCTGTTAAAAAATAAATTTTGTTGAACAAAATAGCAGTAGATTCATAGACATTAAGAAGTGACTGGTGGTTAGCATCGGGGTGGGGTTGGGGTGGGTAAGGAGGGAGGGTGATGGGGGATAAAGGGGCACAAAAATTCTCAATCATAATATAAGTTGGTGACAGGGATAGTAGTACTGGAGAATATAGCCAATGATCCTGTAACATCTTTCTATAGTAACTGCATTAGTGGGAGTGAGTATTTAATAATGTGGGTAACTGTTGAACTACTGTACTATATACTTGAAACCAATATATGATCATATATCAACTATAACTTGAATTAAAAAGAAAGTCCACCAAAACAAAAATTGCCCATGTCTTTAGTCAGCTACAAAATTAGACCCTCACTAGGTAGATGTAACTGAAAAAGGAATATCTTTGAGTCATTTGGGATTTAGACCACGTGAAAGTAGAATTTTAGTTGGGCTATAAAAATCCTCATTTGATTGACTGCCTTGTATTGAGAATAAAAACAGACAAAAATGGCTCTTAATTTTGAAAGTTGTACAATCATAGTGTACATTCCACAACTACATTGTGCAATTGTCACAAACTTCTGTTTTATAAGAAAAAATGAAAACAGAAAACCACTTTGCAGTTGACCTTTGTAAATAGTCAGATATCTACTCGACCCACAGTAACATAACAAAAATTGGGAGATAATATACTTCAAAGGGATATACCTCCTTTTAGACAGGGCAGGTGCGCTGAGGGAGAGAAAAATTAGGAAAAGTTGCTATGGAAAGAGATCATTAAGATTTTCTTCTCTTCTCTCTCAAATTTTGGTTAAGTGCCAGTTTACATGCTTAGTAAAAACTTTAATATCCAGTTATATACTGTTAATATGAATTTTATTGGTTTTATAGTTTTCTCTTTTTTTAAATTTGTTAATGAGTTTTAATTTATACCTCTACAAGATCTTTAAGCCTTTATAACAAGTTTACAGTATTACAATATACTAATAAAGTGATCATTTTTGTCTACATGGGAATTCTTTTTCTTGAAAAGGGCCCATTCTTTAATGAAGTGAGGAAAAAAGCCTGCTCTAGCTCAATTATGCTCATCTCTATATAAAATAATAAATATCTGGATTAAAAAACATATGAAATATCATAATTATACTTTAGAATAAATGACTTTTTTTTTTTGAGAGGGCATCTCTCATATTTATTGATCATATGGTTGTTAACAACAATAAAATTCTGTATAAGGGTCTCAATGCACATTCATTAATCAACCCCAAGCCTAATTCTCAACCGTCTCCAATCTTCTGAAGCATAATGAACAAGTTCTTACATGGTGAACAAGTTCTTACATAGTGAATAAGTTCTTACATGGTGAACAGTGCAAGGGCAGTCATCACAGAAACTTTCAGTTTTGATCACGCATCATGAACTATAAACAATCAGGTCAAATATGATTATTCGTTTGATTTTTATACTTGATTTATATGTGAATCCCACATTTCTCCCTTATTATTATTATTATTATTTTTATTTTAAATAAAATGCTGAAGTGGTACGTAGATACAAGATAAAGGTAGAAAACATAGTTTAGTGCTGTAAGAGGGCTAATGTAGATGATCAGGTGTGTGCCTATAGACTAAGTATTAATCCAAGCTAGACAAGGGGAACAAAACATCCACGGATGCAGAAGATTTCTCTCAAAACGGGGGGGGGGGCGTGAGGTTCTAAGCCTCACCTCTGTTGATCCCCAATTTCTCACCTGATGGCACCCCTGCAACTCTGCCTGTCTTAGGTTGTTCCTCCCTTGAGGAACCTTACCCGTCTCTGGTTAACCAGTCATCTTCTGGGGCCATACAGGGAAATGTAAAGTTGGTAAGTGAGAGAGAAGTAATATTCTTTGAAAAGGTTAGCTTTTTACTTCTTTGCAGATTTATGCCCTGTGGCTTCTATGCTCAGAATTTGTCTTGAGGTATCTTTACCACTTGGAAGAATTATGATACTTGGTAATTTTGATATGAGGCATGAATTCTACTTAAGGGTTGTAATTAGGAAGGAAGAAGAAAAGCTATAGAAGTAGCAGATGGAAGAAAACATGGGAAGATTGATTATTTCTTTGACATATCTTCTTGTAGTGTAACATAAGCATGTATAGGTTTTAAACTACTAATTAAATTGCATGCACACATTAACATAATAGGAATACAGCTACATAACCAAAGCAGACCTACAATTACCATCCATATCCAGTGAAACCAAGAAAACCAGTTAGGCACCTTAGGCATTTGTGGAAACTTATCAATGATATGATGGATATTGCCTAACTGAATTTGAACAGTTTGAGAAAAATCAGACATATTAAAACAACCCATTCCTGGAAACTGTTCACATCCCATATGTTCTTTTAACAGTAGATAGTCTATAGTCTTCTATAGACTTCTCCTAATTCTTGGTTGAGTTCTGACAGTATAGAGCCAGTCAAATTTGTTGTTTTGCTGTATGCACAGGCCAGCTTAGATATCCCCTTCTTCATTCCAATGGCAAGTCCAGGAACTGGTGGGATGAATGCAGCTACAACTGCAACAGTGCCAGGATCTTTGTTGAAGTTTTTTGATGATCATCTTCTGGAATGACTCTTCCGGAGAATGTTGATATTGGAAGTTCTTCTTCATATCATATCTTAATTCGTTTTCTGGGTAGCCAAATTAGGCTTTGATCCTTTGTATAAACACAAACAAACCCTTTGCCCACCCTTTGATATGCCCTTTATACCATTGTGAAGAACTTATTGGAGATCACCACACAGGAACTGCTTTTTTTTTTTAAGAGAAAGGAATATTATCAGAAAAATGTACTTCCATAGCTGATCATCTGACACCCTTTAAATGATCAAAATTAAGGATATTTAAAGCATGCATTAATTGGTGCTTTGCAGTTAGTTTTATCCTATCGGGGAGTAATCCCCCTTTTCTTTCTTTCTTTTTTTTTTGTTATCATTAATCTACAATTACATGAAGAATATTATGTTTACTAGGCTCTCCCCTATACCAGGTCCCCCCTGACAGACCCCTTTACAGTCACTGTCCATTAGCACAGCAAAATGTTGTAGAATCACTACTTGTCTTCTCTGTGTTGTACAGCCCTACCCTTTCTCCCACCCGCCCATTATGCATGCTAATCATAATACTCCCTTTCTTCTCCCCCCCCTTATCCCTCCTTCCCCACTCATCCTCCCCAGTCCCTTTCCCTTCGGTACCTGTTAGTCCATACTTGGGTTCTGTGATTCGGCTGCTGTTTTGTTCCTTCAGTTTTTCCTTTGTTCTTATACTTCACAGATGAGTGAAATCATTTGGTATTTCTCTTTCTCCGCTTGGCTTATTTCACTGAGCATAATACCCTCTAGCTCCATCCATGTTGTTGCAAATGGTAGGATTTCTTTTCTTCTTATGGCTGAATAATATTTCATTGTGTATATGTACCACATCTTCTTTATCCATTCATCTACTGATGGACACTTAGGTTGCTTCCAATTCTTGGCTATTGTAAATAGTGCTGCGATAAACATAGGGGTGCATCTGTCTTTTTCAAACTTGAGTGCTGCATTCTTAGGGTAAATTCCTAGAAGTGGAATCCCTGGGTCAAATGGTAAGTCTATTTTGAGCATTTTGAGGAACCTCCATACTGCTTTCCACAATGGTTGAACTAATTTACATTCCCACCAGCAGTGTAGGAGGGTTCTCCTTTCTCCACAACCTTGCCAACATTTGTTGTTGTTTGTCTTTTGGATGGTAGCCATCCTTACTGGTGTGAGGTGATACCACATTGTGGTTTTAATTTGAATTTCTCTGATAATTAGTGATGTGGAACATCTTTTCATGTGTCTGTTGGCCATCTGAATTTCTTTTTTGGAGAGCTGTCTGTTCAGTTCCTCTGCCCATTTTTTAATTGGATTATTTGTTTTTTGTTTGTTGAGGTGGGTGAGCTCTTTATATATTTTGGACATCAAGCCTTTATTGGATCTGTCATTTAAAAATATATTCTCCCATACTGTAGGGTTACTTTTTGTTCTATTGATGGTGTCTTTTCCTGTACAGAAGCATTTCAGCTTAATATAGTCCCACTTGTTCATTTTTGCTATTGTTTTCCTTGCCCGGGTAGATATGTTCAAGAAGAGGTCAGTCATGTTTATGTCTAAGAGGTTTTTGCCTATGTTTTTTTCTAAGAGTTTTATGGTTTTATGACATACATTCAGGTCTTTGATCCATTTTGAATTTACTTTTGCATATGGGGTTAGACAATAGTCCAGTTTCATTCTCCTAGATGTAGCTTTCCAGTTTTGCCAGCACCATCTTTTGAAGAGACTGTCATTTCACCATTGTATGTCCATGGCTCCTTTATCAAATATTAATTGACCATATATGTTTAGATTAATGTCTGGATTCTCTAATCTGTTCCACTGGTCTGTGGCTCTGTTCTTGTGCCAGTACCAAATTGTCTTGATTACTATGGCTTTGTAGTAGATCTTGAAGTTGGGGAGTGAGATCCCCCCTACTTTATTCTTCTTTTTCAGGATTGCTTTGGCTATTCGGGGTCTTTGGTGTTTCCATATGAATTTTTGAACTATTTGTTCCAGTTTGTTGAAGAATGTTGCTGGTAATTTGAGAGGGATTGCATCAAATCTGTATATTGCTTTGGGCAGGATGGCCATTTTGACAATATTAATTCTTCCTAGCCATGAGCATGGGATGAGTTTCCATCTGTTAGTGTCCCCTTTAATTTCTCTTAAGAGTGACTTGTAGTTTTCAGGGTATAGGTCTTTCACTTCTTTGGTTAGGTTTATTCCTAGGTATTTTACTCTTTGTGATGCAATTGTGAATGGAGTTGTTTTCCTGATTTCTCTTTCTATTGGTTCATTGTTGGTGTATAGGAAAGCCACAGATATCTGTGTGTTAATTTTGTATCCTGCAAGTTTGCTGTATTCCGATATCAGTTCTAGTAGTTTTGGAGTGGAGTCTTTAGGGTATTTTATATACAATATCATGTTATCTGCAAATAGTGACAGTTTAACTTCTTCTTTACCAATCTGGATTCCTTGTATTTCTTTGTTTTGTCTGATTGCTGTGGCTACGACCTCCAGTATTATGTTAAATAACAGTGGGGAGAGTGGGCATCCCTGTCTTGTTCCCAGTCTCAGAGGATAAGCTTTCAGCTTCTCACTGTTCAGTATGATGTTGGCTGTGGGTTTATCATATATGGCCTTTATTATGGTGAGGTACTTGCCCTCTATACCCATTTTGCTGAGAATTTTTATCATGAATGGATGTTGAACTTTGTCAAATGCTTTTTCAGCATCTATGGAGATGATCATGTGGTTTTTGTCTTTCTTTTTGTTGATGTGGTGGATGATGTTGATGGACTTTCGAATGTTGTACCACCCTTGCATCCCTGGGATGAATCCCTCTTGGTCGTGGTGTATGATCCTTTTGATATATTTTTGAATTTGGTTTGCTAATATTTTATTGAGTATTTTTGCATCTACGTTCATCAGGGATATTGGTCTGTAATTTTCTTTTTTGGTGGGGTCTTTGCCTGGTTTTGGTGTTAGGGTGATGTTGGCTTCATAGAATAAGTTTGGGAGTATTCCCTCGTCTTCTATTTTTTGGAAAACTTTAAGGAGAATGGGTATTATATCTTCTCTGTATGTCTGATAAAATTCCGAGGTAAATCCATCTGGCCCGGGTGTTTTTTCTTGGGTATTTTTTTGATTACCGCTTCAATTTCTTTGCTGGTAATTGGTTTGTTTAGATATTGTGTTTCTTCCTTGGTCACTTTTGAAAGGTTATATTTTTCTAGGAAGTTGTCCATTTCTTCTAGGTTTTCCAGCTTCTTAACATATAGGTTTTCATAGTAGTCTCTAATAATTCTTTTATTTCTGTTGGGTCTGTCATGATGTTTCCTTTCTCATTTCTGATTCTGTTGATTTGTGTTGATTCCCTTTTTCTCTTAATAGGTTTGGCTAGAGGCTTATCTATTTTGTTTATTTCTCAAAGGACCAGCTCTTGGTTTCATTGATTTTTGCTATTGTTTTATTCTTCTCAATTTTGTTTATTTCTTCTCTGATCTTTATTATGTCCTTCCTTCTGCTGACTTTAGGCCTCATTTGTTCTTCTTTTTTGTTTTGATAATTGTGGTGTTAGACTATTCATTTGGGATTGTTCTTCCTTCTTCAAGTGTGCCTGGATCGCTATACACTTTCCTCTTAAGACTGCTTTCACTGTGTCCCACAGTAGTTGGGGCTTTGTGTTGTTGTTGTCATTTGTTTCCATATTTTCCTTGATCTCTATTTTAATTTGTTCATTGATCCATTGATTATTTAGGAGCATGTTGTTAAGCCTCCATGTGTTTGTGAGCCTTTTCTTTTCTTTGTAGAATTTATTTCTAGTTTTATACCTTTGTGGTCTGAAAAGTTGGTTGGTAGAATTTCAATATTTTGGAATTTACTGAGGCTCTTTTTGTGAGCTAGTATGTGGTCTATTCTGCAGAATGTTCCATGTGCACCTGAGAAGAATGTATATCCTGTTGCTTTTGGGTGTAGAGTTCTACAGATGTCTATTAGGTCCATCTGTTCTACTGTGTTGTTCAGTGCCTCGTGTCCTTACTTATTTTCTGCCCGGTGGATCTATCCTTTGAGGTGAGTGGTGTGTTGATGTCTCCTAAAATAGATTGCAGTCTATTTCCCTCTTTAGTTCTGTTAGTATTTGTTTCACATATGCTGGTGCTCTTGTGTTGGATGCATATATATTTAGAATGGTTATATCCTCTTGTTGGACTGAGCCCTTTATTATTATGTAGTGTCCTTCTTTATCTCATGTTAGTTTCTTTGTTTTGAAGTCTATTTTGTCTGATATTAGTACTGCAACCCCTGCTTACTTCTCTCTGATGTTTGCCTGAAATATGTTTTTTTTCATCCCTTGAGTTTTAGTCTGTGCATGTCTTTGGGTTTGAGGTGAGTTTCTTGTAAGCAGCATATAGGTGGGTCTTACTTTTTTATTCATTCTATTACTCTGTGTCTTTTGATTGGTGCATTCAGTCCATTTACATTTAGGGTGACTATTGAAAGATATATACTCATTGCCATGGCAGGCTTTAGATTCGTGGTTACCAAAGGTTCAAGGTTAGCCTCTTTAGTATCTTACTGCCTAACTTAGCTCGCTTATTGAGCTGTTGTAGACACTGTCTGGAAGTTCTTTTCTTCTCTCCCTTCTTATTCCTCCTCCTCCATTCTTTATATGTTGGTTGTTTTATTCTGTGCTCTTTCATGTTTCCTTTAACTGCTTTTAGTGGATAGTTGATTTTATTTTTTTGCCTTTAGTTAGTATTTCGTTGGTCTGCTTTCTTTGCTGTGATTTTATTTTCTCTGGGGACATCTGTTTAGTTTTAGGAGTGCTCCCCTCTAGAACAGTCCCTCTAAAATACCTTGTAGAGGTGGTTTGTGGGAGGCAAATTCCCTCAACTTTTGCTTGTCTGGGAATTGTTTAATCCCTCCATCATATTTAAATGATAATCATGCTTGATACAGTATCCTTGGTTCAAGGCCCTTCTGTTTCATTACGTTAAACATATCATGCCACTCTCTTCTGGCCTGTAAGGTTTCTGTTGAGAAGTCTGATGATAGCCTGATGGGTTTTCCTTTATAGGTGACCTTTTTCTCTTTAGCTGCCTTTAAAACTCTTTCCTTCTCCTTGATCTTTGCCATTTTAATTATTATGTGTCTTGGTGTTGTCCTCCTTGGGTCCTTTCTGGTGGGAGTTCTGTGTATTTCCATGGTCTGTTCGATTATTTCCTCCCCCAGTTTGGGGAAGTTTTCAGCAATTATTTCTTCAAAGACACTTTCTATCCCTTTTTCTCTCTCTTCTTCTTCTGGTACCCCTATAATGTGGTATTGTTCCTTTTGGATTGGTCACACAGTTCTCTTAATATTGTTTCATTCCTGGAGATCCTTTTATCTCTCTCTATGTCAGCTTCTATGTGTTCCTGTTCTCTGGTTTCTATTCCATCTATGGGCTCTTGCATCTTATCCATTCTGCTCATAAATCCTTCCAGAGTTTGTTTCACTTCTCTAATCTCCTTCTGGCCATCTGTAATCTCCCTCCAGACTTCATCCCTTAGCTCTTGTATATTTCTCTGCATCTCCATCAGCATGTTTATGATTTTTTTTTTTGAGAGGGCATCTCTCATATTTATTGATCAAATGGTTGTTAACAACAGTAAAATTCAGTATAGGGGGGTCAATGCTCAATGTACAATCATTAATCCATCTCAAGCCTAATTCTCGTCAGTGTCCAATCTTCTGAAGCATAACGAACAAGTTCTTACATGGTGAACGAATTCTTGCACAGTGAATAAATTCTTACATGGTGAACAGTACAAGGGCATTCATCACAGAAACTTTCGGTTTTGATCATGCATTATGACCTATAAACAATCAGGTCAAATATGAATATTCGTTTGATTTTTATACTTAATTTATATGTTGATCCCACATTTCTCCTATTATTATTATTATTTTTTTTAATAAAATGCTGAAGTGGTAGGTAGATGCAAGATAAAGGTAGAAAACATAGTTTAGTGCTGTAAGAGGGCAAATGTAGATGATCAGATGATCAGGTGTGTGCCTATGGACCAAGTATTAATCCAGGCTAGACAAGGGCAGCAAGACATCCACGGATGCAGAAGATTTCTCACAAAGCAGGGGGGTGGGGTAAGGTTCTGAGCCTCACCTCTGTTGATTCCCAAATTCTCACCTGATGGCCCCCCTGCGACTGTGCCTGTCTTAGGTTGTTCCTCCCTTGAGGAATCTTACCCGTCTCTGGCTAACCAGTCATCTTCCGGGGCCATACAGGGAAATGTAAAGTTGGTAAGTGAGAGAGAAGCCATATTGTTTGCAAAGGTTAGCTTTTTACTCTTTGCAGATTTATGCCCTGTGGCTTCTAGCATGTTTATGATTTTTATTTTGAATTCTTCTTGAGGAAGTCTGGTTAGGTCTGTCTCCTTCTCAGGTGTTGACTCTGTAATCTTTGTCTGCCTGTAGTTTTGCCTTTTCATGGTGATAGAGATAGTTTGCAGAGCTGGCACGAATGATGGCTGGAAGATCTTTCCTTCTTGTTGATTTGTGGCCTTCCTCTCCTGGGACAACAGCGACCTCTAGTGGCTTGTGCTGGGCAGCTGTGTGCAGACAGGGCTTCTGATTCCTGCCCAGCTGCTATGGAGTTTATCTCCGCTGTTGCTGTGGGTGTGGCTTGCCTCAGGCCGCTGCTCTGATACGGTGGAGCCGCGTTGGAGGGAGAGCGGCTGGGAGGCTATTTATCTCTGTGAGGGGCCTCCATGCTCCCTGATGCCAAAGGGTTTAGAGTCCCCAGAGATCCCCATATTTCCTGCTTCTGGACTAAGTGTCCCAGGATGCTTCCATCTGGTTTTGGGGGCCCTGTCCCTTTAACCCTTTAAGACTTCCAAAAAGCACTCACAAAAAAAAAAAAAAAAAAAACCCACTCACTTTTCTTTGTACCTGGGCATTGGCCTCAGGGACCCGCTCACAGGTCCTGCCACCCTGTTTCCCTAGTATCCAGGACCCCACGCATGCACTGTGTCTGCGCTCTGGTCCGGATGGCTGGAGCTGGGTGTTTAGCAGTCCTGGGCTCCCTCTCCCTCCCCGCTCTGACATCTCTCCTCCCACTGGGAGCTGGGGTGAGGGGTGCTTAGGTCTCACTGGGCTGGGGCTTGTACGTTACCCCCTTCACAGGGCGCTGGGTTCTTGCAGGTGTGGATGTGGTCTGGATGTTGTCCTGTGTCCTCTGGTCTCTATTCTAGGAGGAGTTGTCTTTGTTATATTTTCATAAATATATGTGGTTTTGGGAGGAGATTTCTGCTGCTCTACTCACGCCACCATCTTTGAATAAATGACTTTTAAAAAACTCTTTTATTTATGTTGTCTCATGTTAAAATAAATCACATCTGAAAAAGTAGGACATTCTATCCAAGTAGGAAGATCACAAATTTTAAAGTGTCCTACGAGAATTTCAAAATGAGTTGCAGAATAAATTGTTAATTCTTTTAAAGTTTCATGAAATTTACAAAATTATCCCTTATCTTACTATCTGCCAGGGTCTGTACAAGTACGCATGTGATTTCCATAATTTGTTAATAGAGATTTATGATCCTTAGTACACTTGAGTGCTAAAACAACACACATATTTTTAAAAGTAATGAAATTAGATCTAAGGATGGATGCACATAAGTTTTGTTCAAATTTCATAAATTGAATTAAGACTAGAGGGATGTGTTTGATCACATAAATTTATTTAAAAATCAGTATGCATATTGTTGCCAAAAGAAAATATTTTTAGCAATGTACAGGCTCTCACAGATGAGGTTGTAACTTCTATTTAAAATTAGTGATATTAAAAACAGTGTTATTGTATGCATGTGTATTATATGTGTAACACAAATGTATTGTGTGCATGTGTAAAACAAATACATATATGTATTTGCATACTTGTAATAAAATACTGTATGTGTGCATATATGTGTGTATTTAATGAAGATACAGTAAAATACCTTATAATTTTAAAGCCTGACCTATAAACTAATACATATTATGATATAAATTGTGAGCTCAGTACTCTTATAGTAACCCCTGAACCTTCCAAACAGTACACAACTCTTTCAAGAGAAACCATTCCATTATAAAGACCAGTGTTTTTAAAGTGCCACAGCTTTAAAATCACATTCTATAGCATCATTTAATAGATTTCTAATCAGTCATATTTATTACCATAAACAACTAAAGGAATTTCAATCATTATTCCTTTTAAAGCATAGAACAAAAAGGCATAGGAAGGTTTTGCAGCCTATAGGAGGTGACCAAAAACAGAGCCATTATGTCTAAATTAATTACACTCATATTAAAAAAAATACAGTGGACACCATAAATAGTTGTTAAGTTTTTTGAGGTTTAAACTTTTATAGGTATGTGAAAATCTAAACTATATTGTGTCATGTAGAACATAATAATATATGTCCAAATTGAAAAGCAAAGTAAAGCCAAGCCAAGAAAAACAAAACAAAACAAGAGAACTTCTAAAGAAATGAAGTAACACAGTATAAAACTGTTTCAGAAGTATTGTATACACAACATGGTTCCAAGGTGTCTAATTTTGAGAGTCAAATATTTGATTAAACTTAAGCTACACAGTATTTTCAGAAGGTTTATTAATCTGAATAGAGCAGTTAGCTGAATATTTCACAAGGCCTTTATTTATGCTTTAAAATGCCGTGCTGCCAATGAACACAGCCTCACCGTTCCCACCTAGATTCTGAAAACTCATCTCATGGTCTGGGAAATATTGGTATAGGACACACTCAAATGACATGATCATTTTCTTGGACTTAGAAGAAGACACATGGTAATATAAAATATTTTCTCAGTTCCATCATAAAACTAATTTGCTTTAGAGTCATACTATTCAGCTAGTTCTTCAAATATGTTATTTGAAATTTTTCTATCACAAAAGTTTATTTTTTTCTGCTCTTGGATTTCATTGACTTCAATTGTTTTTTTATTTTTGTTTCAAAGTTGATTTTTCAGTGTTACTGACCACAGATTATTAGTAGGAATATTGTTGGGCAAAATACCTGATGGGTACACAGGTTTTTTCCCAGAAAAAAAAATTGAAAATTTTTTCTGGAAATAATTTTCTCCTAGAAAATTAATCTTCATCTATTACTTGTGGTATATATAACACTGGTAGTCTCCAGTTACTTTATTTCCACCCAAAGATGATGATGGTCTGTTAAAAAGTGTATATATATATATTACACTTCAGACTCTAGAGTTTCTGGAAACATGCATTTATTTCTGAAGATATGCTCCTGTACAAAATAGCATTAAAATTCAAGTGACCTTGCTAAAATGCTGGCAAAATGCAGGAATATTCATCTTTTAACTTATGTAATTGAGAAATGCTACAACCAATGGTATAATTCCATGCTGATGAAGCATTAGTAAATTATTATTCTTAATCACAACAATATCCTGTAAAGCAACAGCTAAGTGAATGGGATCAATAATCATTTCAAGTGAACAACAGCTTTTGAGAAAAACCTTGCATAGGATTAAAGTCATATTGAAGACAATTTAGGGTGTTTTGTAGAAAATATATATTATAAATTCATATATATTATAAATATATATTATAAATTCATGTCATTGGTAGCAATAAGATAAAAATTAAGAATTATGAACTGACATAATTATGAATTCATAATAACAGCTTAAGTACCACAAATTGTTATTTCAATTATAATTTCATTAGCAATGAATAATTTATATAATTATAATATAGCAGGCACTGATGTGCATTATAAAACTATTTTGGGGTAATATAATTTAGTAATAAAATAGAACGAAATAACAACTGATACAGAATCTCTAAGTCAGTGTTTATAGTATGAAACTTGGACAAAAATGCAGATGCTAAATAAGGTACTAACCCAGAATTGTTGAATCAGAGTATCTGGGGGTAGAGCCTGGAAATCTGTATTTTAAAGGCATACTCCAGATTCTTATGCACAATAGGTTTTGAGATCTACTACTCCATGTAGTAGGTAAGCAGTTCACATAAAGTAACTGAAAAATAAATCTGGTGAGTACAAGATTTCAAACAATTGCTGCCTGGTGGGCGCATTCCTTCATTAAGAACTCCTCACTAAATACAGAGAACTACCAGCTCCTGAAGCTCCTAGAAGAGTAAAATGTTCGCTTCAGGTCTGTGTCTTGCAACAGGATAGGACTGTATTGGCATGTGGGGTTTTGCATATGCGGGCTGGAGGATACAAAGACAATGAGAAGCCTAGTAAGTTTAAATTATAGATTTACTATGACTTTTTCTACCATCCAAGGGAAGAAAGAGAAATGGAATGAGTCCCTGCCCTCACAGTGGACCATTTGTATGCACGTCCCAGGAGCCTTGAACATCCACTTTCATGTTCCAATCTCCTTGGTGGGAATCTCTATCCAATTTTATCTCTATCCAATTGTTTCCTCCTATTTACAAGGGATTTCATTTCCCCACCAAACACATACTCACACTAATTCTCTGCTGATAATTCTTTGTCTTCTTTACCACTCCATCTCAATTCAGGCTGCACTAGGACAGTCTGGCTTTAATGCATCAGGAAAGAGAAAGGTTGGGAAAAAAACAAAAAAAGGGTTTTACTTAGACCTCTGTGCCTCAAATATTGACCCTGAAGGAAACAGAAAAGGACACAACAATAAGCGAGACTTGGAAGACCTTGAGATGGAACAGGTAAAGCTTCTCACTGCAGAGGCTAAAGTTTCCTGGGTTGGAAGAAGAGTCAGAGGAAAAGGTAGATGTTGCTGAAAGCAGAGAATGGTGTCCCAAACTACCCCCGCCTCTCCTAACCCTACGGCAGGAAGTCCCAGGCTCAGGGAGAAGCTTGAACTCCCAGGTTTGTTTGTTGAGTTAATGAGCATGAAGGCCCCTAGACCTCTTTTTGAGATGAGCCCTAGGTAGGATGGAAAGACCCTCAAGAAGAAATGGCTGGAAGTATATCTAGGAGAAAAGGCTCAATCATATAAAGAAGCTGCCAAATGTTTCTTGTGCTTGTGAGTTAATTCCTCCTTTTCTTAACAAGCAATTGCAGAATTCCTATTTTTGTGTGCAAAATAATTGCTTATTTTGTGTGCGACTCTCTTCTTTGGAAGAAATAGTAATTTCAAGAATTCCTAATTTAGTTGTGGGTCCAATTCATACACACTTGGAGTAATGAGAAACAATACAAAGAAAACACCATTATACAAGTTCAAAATGCAATCTCATAAACTACGTATATAAAGCTCTTAATTCTTTAGGTCATTATCTATAAAGTTGAATTTCAGTTCATTTGGGAAAGAAAACAAATCTGTTGTTTAATTCTTGGAGGAAACAGCAATGATCTCTAGGCATGCAAATTGTCATGTAACCAAAATTCAAGGAAAAAGAGAAGAAAATCTTAATGATCTCTTTCTATAGCAACTTTTCTTAATTTTTCTCTCCCTCTGTTCACCTGCCCTGTCTAAAAAGAGGTATATCCTTTTGTAGTATATCATCCCCAGTTTTTGTTATGTTCTTACGGGTCAAGTGAATATCTATTTACAAAAATGAACTACAAAGTGGTTTTCTGTTTTTTCTTTTCTTAAAAAACAGAGGTCTGTGCTGTTGAGAATTAGGCTTGGGGTTGATTAATGATTGTGCATTGAGTCCTCTATACAGAATTTTATTGTTGTTAACAACCATTTGATCAATAAATATGAGAGATGCCCTCTCAAAAAAAACAACAACAACAGAGGTCTGTGGCAATTGCACAATGTAGTTGTGGAACGTACACAACCATTGCACAATTATCAAAATTAAAGGCTTTTGTCTGTTTTCATACTCGGTACAAGGCAGTCAGTAAAATGAGGAATTTTATAGCCCAACTAAAATTTTACTTCTTTCACGTGCTCTAAATCCCAAATGACTCAAAGATACTCCTTTTTCAGTTACATCTACCTAGTGAGGGTTTAATTTTGTAGTTGACTAAAAACATGGGCAATTTTTTTCGGTGGACTTTTGTTTAAATTGAAGTCATAGTTGATATATAAACTTTTATCAGTTTCAAGTGTACAACACAGTGGTTCAGCAGTTACCCACATTAAATCCTCACCCCTGCTAGTGAGGTTACTATCTGTCAACATAGGAAGATGTTACACAATCAGTGACCAAAGTTTTCATGCTGTACTACCATTCCTGTGATCAACTGATATTACGACTGACAATTTTTGTACTCTTTTATCCCTGTCACTCACTCACCCCATTCCCTCCTGCACGGTAACCACCAGTCACTTCTCAGTGTCTGAGTCTACTGCTATTCTGTTCATTTTGTTTTATTTTCATATTCCACAAATAAGTGAAAACATATGATAGTTGTCTTTCTCCACGTGGCTTATTTTATTTAGCAAAGTACCCTCTTGGTCCATTCAGGTTGTTGCAAGTGGCAGGATTTCTTTTTTATGGCTGAATAATATTCCATTGTGTATATGTACCACCTCTTCTTTATCCATTCATCTATTTACATTTAGGTTGCTTCCACATCTTGGCTATTGTAAATAATGTGGCAATAAACATAAGGGTGCATATATCTTTTTGAATCAGGAGTTTTTGTTTTCTTTGGGTAAATTCCTAGAAGTGAAATTACTGGATTGTATGGTATTCTATTATTAGTTTTTTTGAGGCACCTCCATATTGCTTTCCACAGTGGTTGCACCAATTTACATTCCCACCAACAGTGTAGGAGGGTTCCCTTTTCTCCCTGTCCTTGCCAACATGTTATTTCTAGGACATGGGCAATTTTATGGAAGTGGTTCATAACTGATTAGTTGTAAATACAGTCTTGAAGGAATGGTTCTATTTGTGTTCTAATTATTAGAATTCATAGTCTCTATCTTTAAAGAGCTTAGAGTCTATTGGGATCAAATCTGCATACTCAAAATACTTCATGAGAAATTACATACTAATTTTTTCATAAATGTTAAGTGAAATTGCAGAGTAAATAAGAGCTGAAGGAACAGAGAATAAGAGTGCTTTGAATGAGGTGGTTTTAGAATTTTTTCTCTGAGCATTTTGTCAAAATAACTTTTACTATTTCTCCTATCTATATGCTCTAGAAATATTTGAGTGGTGTTACAGAGAATATATGGTCCCTTTTGAAAAGGCTTCATTCTCTGGAAGAACATTGCTTACTTAAGATTGACTATAAAGGTTGGAAAACCAAGTCTGATCCAAAGTTAAGTAACACACTGCTGCATTTTTGTAATGTGACTTGAGTGGTTGAGCATACATTTTTCAGGCCAGGTAATGCCTTCTGAGTCTGAAATGTCTCCAAGCTGACATTTTTCCTTGGAATTATCTTCCTTTGGAGACAATCCAGGGCTATGTATGTTCTGTTCCTAAATTCTTATTGCATCAGCTTGCTTTCCAAGCTAGATGAAAATAGGTGAAGATGATATGATTGTGATTATATTTTTCTGAGGGCTATACACCCTGCTTTATGCTAATAAGTCATCCAGTGGGTTCATTTTCTTGGAATATGATATGATGGTTGAGAGTTTGTGTCTCAGTTCTGACCCTAAACAAGTTACTTTAACATTCTGAACTTTGATTACCCTTACTTGGAAAAGTAAGAATATCTACCTCTATGTAAGTTATTGTATGGATAAAATGAAATAAGTCATATAAAGCACTTAGCAAAGTTCCTGGTATACAGTTAGTGCTCAAAAACTGTTATTATAATTGTTAACAGAAGAATACCAAGACTGCTCACCCTGGGCATTCTTGCTTCTGATCCATCTTCATGCTATTCCTCCTGCACATGGTATCTTAAATTGCTCCTAGTTCACTTAGTATTCTAAGCATTTAAAGATCTATTCAGGTTCCACTGTGAATTTTTTTTTTAATCTGCTATGGCCTGATTTGTCTTTGAGGTCCTCTGATTGCATTTTCAAAGTCAAGTATTAATGCAAAGACTCTGGAGTCATACTGCTTGGGTTTGAATCTTGGCTCTCCACATACTGGCTGAATGACCTTGGCTAATTTAATTAACTCTTCTGTGTCTCACTGTAAAATGGGCATAATAATTGATATTATTGTTGCTTACTTCATAGGAGTGTTGTAGAGATAAAGGGATTAGAACAATGTCTCAAAAATAATAATTATTAAAAATATGTTAATTATAGTCTTTACCTTACAATTTTGTGCCAGTTTTTTCTTTAACTGGTTCATACATTGGTTCTCCATCATCAGTTATAAGCTTCTTGAAATGAAAACCATTGCTTAGATACATTTACAGTACCCATCTCAGCTATGGGTACACAGTGGATGTTCAATATTTGCTGATCAAGTGAAGTCAAGCAAATTATATGTAAATTATTGAGAATGAGGGAAGAAAAAGAGGCCACATACTGAGTACCACATACTTGAATCACATGAATTATATCAATTTGTCTTCAAAGTACTTGTGTGAAGATTTTTCTTCTATATAAATGGGGCTTGAATGAGAGTGAAATAATAATACAATAATAAGTGCTCCTTGTCAAACAGCTAGTTGGTAATGCAACCAGGGATTGAAACTATGTCTTTGGGGTTTACTACATGCATTACACCAAAAACTGCTGAAACATTTCTTTGAAAAAAGGCTTTGAATTATGGTGATGGGGTGGAGCTCTTAAGAAATCTGTTCCAATAAATTGGTTTAATTTTCTCCTGTTGTGAGATGATCTACAGACAAGGATCTGGTTATTGGGTCAGTGAAAAGAGTAATGAATTAGGAGCCAGAATCCAGTTCTAACTGTGGCTTTGCCTTTATATAACTGTTTGTGACTAAACTTCCCTGGGCCTCAGTTTCCTTCTGTAAAAGAGTAGGGTGAATTTAGTTACAGAAAGGATCTCTAAGCTCCTTTTAGCATCTGACATTCAAAATTACGAACTTAGCATAGAGAATCTTAAGATGTGGCACTTAGTCAGCTAAGAAACAATATTCTTGTTTTGTGCCACCAGGGCAGAACTTTCTATGTTCATAAGGAAGCTGGAAAAATTGCTTTGAAGTACATGTTCAAATGAGATATTTTTTGTTGGTCTGTATTGCTAATTCTGCTATGCTATTTTTGGTTGCATGGGATACAGAAACCCTGAAATCATTCCTCATTAATTGTGAGGAGATCATTAAGGGACAATTAGTCTATTTCCGTTGCTTCCAAAAATGCAGAGTAAGCATCATTCTCCAAATTCATTTTTGGGGTTTTCTTATCTAAGCATATTAGGACTTTCAGCAACGTCATATAAACTCCAAGAAATAGCCACATTATTCCAGAAAAAGTGAGGTGGGGTCTGTGTAAGGCCACGTGTTTGAAGGACTGAAAATATTGTTTATCAAAGGGATATTTTCATATATACATATGTATTTGATATTGGGTATATATTTTTTAGACATTTTGGGCAAGGGTAAAAAGCTGTGTAAAATATCCCCCAGTGATGATTAATGATATTGTACCAGAGTCACCAAAAAGGGGGCTGTAACAAAGAAAAACATCTTGCTTTTAAACTCAAAGGCAGATTGAGTCTGTGATTTGGATTTTTTGGAGTCCTTAGAACACCATTTGCTACTTGTATTTGTGGGAGCTGATTGTAATAATGAATCAAACTCTGAACACAACAGAGAATTAAATTGCCATGAACTAAGTGTGAAATTTAGAAAAATCCCTTATTGAGAAAGAGATCTGTGTGTTCCCCCTCTGTACTCCTTTGAAGACTGGCAATAAACCCTGCTAAGCCATTTGGCAATGGAAATGATTAAGACAGAAGTAAGAAAACACAAAAGTAGAATTTAATTGGTCTAATCCAAAGGAACAAGCCAGTAATTTGGTAATAACTCCAGAAAGCAGCATCATTAAATGTTATTCAAATTTGTTCCAAAAGGTCTTTTAAGCCAATAACTCCTGGGAAAGTTGGATCAAGTAAACGGGAATAAATAATGATAAAAAAAATCAGATCAAACAGAAACATCAAAAGCATTGAGGTTAGCTGCTGTTTGACTCACTTGGACACACATTTGCTCCATGGATTTCAAGGTTAAAGAAAATTTAACTTGTAAAGTTCTGGAATGATAGCAACCAGTCATCACATAACACGGACAAGTGTGTTTATTTTGCAGCCACCTGTGGGACCAGGACAGGGCTTCCAGCTCAGCTGGACCCACTTCATGGAAACATTTGTTTCTTTCAAGGGGGATTAGCAGAGGGGATAAGGGTAAAAAGGTCCAAACCTTCCACTTTTGGATCTACCCCCAAATTCTCCCCCAGCACATAGGTACGAATGTGCTCTTTTTCTTGATGTTTCTATATTCTAATCTTGTACTAAGAAAATGGCTTCAACAAACAAACTGGCTTTAATGGGAGAGATGGGGAGAGGAAGAAATAAGAATCATTTTCTTCAGAGGAAATATAATACTGCAGTGCAATTCTGATGATTTACTACAGAATTAAATATATTCTCCTTGAAGAGAAAATGTTTTTGAAGGAATAACTTGTTATTCTTCTGGAGGTAAGTTCTAGATTTTATTAATAAATCAAAGTTTTGTCTTATTTGATGCTTAATATATGCCCTGAAATGGACTAAACTTTTGGGAGCAGAGGAAGGACACATGCATGATTCACTCACCCAGAAACAGTGTAGTTGGACTGTGGAGAAAATGAAGATTCCTGTGGCCAGGATCCTCACCTGGCTCTGGTCGACTTGCTCACTGAACTCGTGTGGGCAATACATTGTTATTGACTCTATATAAAGAGCTCCGCCCAGTGCTCTGGGCTGCTGCTTGGCTGCAGGAGAGCAGAGACTGGAGTGGTGGCAGAGTCAAGCACAGAGACTGAGATAGCTGTGGGTCGAGAGGCCCAGAGGCAGAGACCGGCTTGCTGCATGCAGACTCACCCTGAGTGGATGGGAGTCTAGTGCTTGACCTGCCACCGTGGGAATAAAGTTGGGTCTTGTCCTGCCAGTGGGTTTCAGGCCCAGGCAAGTTCACTGGATTCAATTGACCAGAGAAATGACAGTGGAACGTTCTTGGGGTGAAAGGGTTATACCCAACTTTATTTCCACGGTGGCAGGTCAATCACTAAAATCTCATTAACTCAGAGTGAGTCTGCATGCAGCAAGGTGGTCTCTGCCTCTGGGCCCCTCTTTCTGCACAGCCATCCTCTGGGCCCCTCTGTCTGCACAGCCATCCTCCTGGCCTCTCTGCCCACATAGCCACAGCAGTTCTCTGGGCCTCTGTCTTCTGTGCTGCCACCACTCCAGCCTATGCTCTGCTCTCCTGCAGCCTTGCAGCCATGCCACCATGTTGCCCAGACCACTGGGCATAGCTCTTTACATACAGTCAATAACATATTGCCCACATGTGTGTAGAGAGCTGACCAACCAGGGCCAGGTGAGAATCCTGGCCACAGGAACCTTCATTTTATTCACAGGTGTAAACCCTTTCACCCCACGAACATTCTACTGTCATTTTTTCAGTCTCACTGAATCCATAGTGAACCTGTCTGGGACTGAAACCCACTGACAAGACATGGACATAATGAACAGTTGGGTATCAACACAGGATGCTGAACTGTGAGGCACAGTCTGAAACATTTCCCTGAAGTCAGAGCATTCATCTGGGATAAGGTGATATGAAAGTTTCCAGAGAAGAGTATGACTTGTTTTAGACTTTAAGTGTCATTTCAAGACCATGCTAAAAAATATACAGTCACAGGAAAATCAATCACATTTTCTCATATTTACTATTTCCAAATTCCAGGTCATTACTCATGATGTTCTTTCCCATCTGGGGTATTGCTCCTGACAATGCAATAAATCACTTCTTTAAAAATGTGGCTCACCACACACCTCTGCAGGAAATACGTCCTGCCAATTCCTTTGCACTTTTTCATTTTCAGTAATTCCCTGTGTTATTTTTCATTTTCATTCTTCTTGCATCATTGGCTTGCCATCTTGCAAAACCAGGTGTACTGATTTTGAAGAACTTAAACTGCTAATGAGAAAAATGTAGCACCTTGTTTGTTTGATGTTGCTATTTTCTTTTTATTATTTCACCACCCCATGAAAGATTTTGCACCTACAAGTTTGTTTCACCTGATTATTTTTCTGACCTTTTAGAAAGAGGTGAGTTCAGAAAATCTCTGTCTCCTTACTGTTTCCCTCCCTCTTCTGCTGTCCTGCCAATGAGTTTCAGCCCTGGGCAAGTTCGCTATGGATTCAGTGTGACCAAAGAAAATGACAGCAAAACGTTCTGGGGGTGAAAGGGTTATATTATACCCAACTTTATTTCCAGGTGGCAGGTCAGTCACTAAAATCCCATTCATTCAGAGAGAGTCTGCATGCAGCAAGCTGGTCTCTGCCTCTGGGCCCCTCTGCACAGCCGTCCCACACAGCCACGCTCCAGGCCTCTCTGCACAGTTGTCCCGCACAGTTGTCCCACACAGCCGTCCTCTGGGCCTCTGTCCTCGGTGCTGCCACCACTCCAGCCTCTGCTCTGCTCTTCTGCAGCCTTGCAGCCCTGCCACCGTGTCGTGCCCAGAGCAGTGGGCTGAGCTCTTTATATAGAGTCAACAGCCATGTATTGGTCACAGGTGTGCAGTGAGCTAGTCAGCCAGGGACAGGTGAAAATCCTGGCCACAAGAACTCTCATTTTATCTACACCTGCCCTTTTGTTTTCCTTTTCAAAAAATGAGGACTTGTTTTCTGGGTGTTTCCTGCTCTGTTCCTTTCTCCTACTTTGGCCCTATTGTCACTAACTTGCTCAATATTTAAAAATCTGCTTTGCTTTTTTGAGGTATAACTTGCATGTAATTGCAAAATTTGATAAGTACTGACAAATGCATACACTATTGTAACTATCCCCCCAGTCATGACCTAGAACATTCTGTTCTATCATTCCCAAAATTTCCCTCCAATCCCTTTTAAAGCAACCCCTTCCTATCCCCCCAGCAACCTTTCATCTGATTCTGTCCCTACAGTTTAATTTTCTTTAAAATTCTATACAAATAGAATTCTACAGCATGTAGTCAGTCTGATGTTCAAGCTCTTTACCTGTACCTATTGCCTTTCTTTAAAAGATAGACTATGGTGAAATAGCCAAAACTAAAATTGAACCCATTGCTTAGCATTGCCTCTTGGCTGCCAAGGGAAACCATTCCGGCTCCATTCAGACTCAACAGCCTCATTAGTAATCCACAAATCAAAAAAATTTGAGCAAATAATATTAATAAATGTAAACAACTGAAAGAGCCTCTGGGGATCCACAAATGAGTACAGTTCCTGCCTTTTAGAGCTTGCTGCTGAGTAGAGAGGTAAGACAAAAGCAGAACAAACTCTAATATACCAGGATGTAGGGGAGAGAGGAGCAAAGCACACTAGGAGCTCAGTGGATGAGGAGAACATACTTAACTGGAGAATCAGGCAAATCTTTTTAAAAAGAGGTATTTTTTATCTTGACCTTGAAAAATGAGTAAGATTTCAAAAGGAGGTGATATTTCAAGGAGAGGTGATAACATGGGTATGGAATGCAGAATAATGGTCTTCCAGAGATGTCCTAGTCCCTGAAACCTGTGACTATGTCACCTTATGTGATAAAATGTACTTTGTAGTGATGAAAAAGAGCTTGAAATAGGGAAATTATTCTGGGTGGACACAGAGTAATTACAAGTATTTTATAAGAGGGATACAAGAGGGTTAGAGTCACAGAAGGAGGTTTGATGACAGAAATATAGGCAAATGGGGGAGATGGGCTATTGATTGATTCTTGAAACTGCTGTATACCTGGCCTTGAAGACCGAGGAAGGGGCCATAAGACAGGGAATACAGGTGGCCTCCAGAAGCTGGAAGAGGCAAAGAAAGATTCTCCCCTACAGCCTGCAGAAGGAAGATGGTTCTGCTGATATCTTGATTTAGACTGTAAGACCTATTTCTGATTTCTTGCCTTCAGAACCATAACTTTTGTTTTTTTTAGGACCCAAGTCATAATTTTTTGCAATAGCAATTGGAAACTAATATGGTGAGAAAATATAGCTTTGTTAGGAAATAGTGCATACTGCAGTTTGGATATAGACTAAGGTACTTGTAGGGGAGTAGTGGGAAATAGGGCTGAATCTGTAGGTTGGTAAAAGCATCTTGGCATAAGTAAACACTCAAATATTTGCTAACTGTATATATCTTATATATTATTATGACTTAAATATCCCCTGCCAAATGCATATGTTGAAGTGTAGTCCTCTAGGAGGTGACCTACTGGGATATAGGGATGTAATTTGCTAAGGTGAGTTTGTAATGTAGTTGGATGGGGCCCTAATCCAAGAAGACTGATGTCCTTATAAAAAGGGGAAATTTGGATACAGACTCACATAGAGGGAAAACATGAGATGATGATGAAGGCAGATATAGAGGTAATGCTTCTACAGGGCAAGGAACATGGAAGTTTGTCAGCAGACCACCAGGAGTTAGGTGAGAGGCAAGACACAGATTCCTCCTCATGGCCCTACAAGAGACCAACCCCACTACCTTGACCATAGATTTCTAGACTTCAGGACTGTGAGATAATAAATTTCTGTTTTTTAAGCCACTCAATTTATGGTGCTTTGTTATGGCAGGCCTCAGAAATGAATACACATATGTTTGGAGAAAAAATGGGGAGACCTGGAAGGAGTCAAAACTGTTTTAAAAGATCAGTGGGGTAATGGTGTATGCATAGTCCGGAGAGTGAGAGAGAAGTTGGGAGGATTAAAATAGGAGTGCAACAGATTGGAGAGAACTGAAAGAGGAACAGCGCATTTTAGTGATTACAATTCCTAAAACTAAAGTCATGGTATATAACACTTAAGGGAACAAAGGCACAAAATATTTTAAATGATGGCTATCCTAAAAAAACTATTCTCTGTCAGAGATTCCCAAGTATATTATACAGAACACTAGTCCCACAAATGCTCTGAAAGATTTTTTTTCAAATAAATTCAATATTTTAGAGTATTAAAGGCTCTGAGAAGTCTTGCAAAAAAAATAGTAAACAGTATAATTCAGCACTTCTCAAACTTATGTGAACATGCAACCTTTTCTCATAGAACCCCTGTTCATATCCCTGAACATTCTTGGGACATCGTGCTCTCAGTGTATCATATTCTTAAGACCTAAGCTGTCCAATACAGTGTCCATTGCCACATGTGGCTATTGAGCTTTTGAAATGTGGCTAGTCTGAACTGAGATATGCTGTGAATATAAATACATACTAGGTTTCAAAGCTTTACTATGAAAAGAGAATGTGAAATATCATTAATAATTTTTATTCTGATTACCATATTAAAACAACAATACTTTGGATATAATGGGTTAAATAGAATATATTATTAAAATTAATTTCACCTATTTCTTTTAAAATTTTTAATGTGACTGCTCAAAATTTAAACTTACATATGTGGCCAAAATTATGATCCTGTTGAATAGCACTGCTCTTGACTGCCCTATTTGTTAGTATTTTCTCTGATTTCCAAGGTCTTTTTAAGAAGGGTGGAAAGTCTGAGGCTTTATCCTATTTATAAGCTAAGAAATTAGCTTGTCCCGATTTCAAGAATGCTAGTATAAGATGTGAGACTCATGGATCAGAGATAAAGGACACTTCATTATTCATAGCAATAGCTATAGCCAGAGTACCAGCTTTTTTTAAAACTAGTTTTCTTTAGTCCCAGTTCCTGTGGGCAATATGAAGATACCTACACACCTAACCTAGAAAATGTCTTGGAATAAAGTTGGTTTTTATGAGAAATAACTGTGTAGCATTTAGAGCTATGAAAGTTTCTTGTCATGAGAGGTATGATACATAGACTGGTGGTGACATGTTGGGGACATAGAGAAAAGGAGCACCAACACAAAAACAGACCCACAGATCAATGGAACAGAATAGAGAGCCCAAACATAAGCCTAGACATACATGGTCAATTAACATACAATAAAGGAGCCATGAATGAATATACAATGGGGAAATGACTGCCTCTTCAACAACTGGTGTTGGCAAAACTGATCAGCTACATGTAAGAGAATGGGACTGGATTACTGCCTAACTCTTTAGTCAAAAGTAATCTCAAAATGGATTAAATACGTAAATGTAAGACATGAAACCATAAAACTCTTAGAAGAAAACATAGGCAAAAATTTCTTCAGTATAAACACGAGCAATTCTTTCCTGGACGTATCTCCTCAAGCAAGGGAAACACAATAAAAAAATGAACAAATAGGACTACATCAAACAGGCATATGAAAAGATGCTCTACATTGCTAATCATCAGGGAAATGCCAATGAAAACCACAATGAGATATTATCGCACATGAGCCAGAATGGACACTATCAAAAGACAAAAAAAAAAGTGTGGTGAGAATGTGGAGAAAAGGAATCCTCCTACATTGTTGGTGGGAATGTAAATTGGTATAGGTACTGCAGAAAGCAGTATGGAGGTTTCTTAAAAAAACTAAAAATAGAAATATACCACCCAGAAATTCCACTTCTGAGTATTTGTTGGAAGAAAACAAAATCACTACTTCAAAAACATATATGCATCCCTATATTTAATGCAACATTATTAACAATAGTCAAAATATGGAAACAACCTAAGTGTTCATCAATAGATGAATGGACAAAGAGGATGTGGTACATATATACAATGGAATACTACCCAGTCATAAAAAAGAATGAAATCTTGCCATTTGTGACAACATGAATGGACCTAGAGGTGTTATGCTAAGTGAAATAAGTCAGATAAAGACAAATGCCATATGATTTCATTTATATGTGGTATCTAAAAACCAAAAAAAATGAACTAACAAACAAAACAAATATACTCAAAGATACAGAGAATAGATTGGAGGTTACCAGAGGGGAAGGGTCTGGTGGGGTGGGCAAAATGCCTGAAGGGGCTCAACTGTATGATGATGGATGGTACCTAGATGTTAGGTAGAGATCACTTTTTTAGTGTATGCAAGTATCAAATTATAATGTTGTATACCCCCAAATTATATAATGTTATATACCAATTTTATCTCAAAAAAGAAAGTTTGTTATTGTTGCAAACTAAGGAGGCAGTGTGTAGCCGTGATTAAGACTATAGATTTATAACAAAATTGACTAGATTCCTATCTAAACTCTACTGTTTAGTAACTTTTTGTTTTCTCTGTATACATCCTTAATCATTCTGTGACTTAGTTTTCTCATCTTTAAATTGGTGATAATATTAGTACCTTGGTAGCTGTAAGAATTGAATGAGTAATACATGTAAAGAGTAATACATGACCAGCATCCATCATAGTAATTACTCAATAAAATCTCAACCCCTGAGGAGGGAATTCAAGATGGCTGCATGAGAGGTGAGATGGATAACTCATTCCAAAACCACAAATAGTATGAAAATGTAGTTAATTGATACAACTAACTCTAAAACAGCAACAAGAAAGAAGGCTAAACCAGACTGCACACAGACCTCACTAACAGAGCAGACCTCATGAAAAAGGGAAACGTATGAAAACCCGAGCCCATCCCCCACCCCAGCTCAGAAACAGAGCGGGGGAGGGGGTGGAAGCCCGGGACTGCTGAACACCCAGCCTTGGAGGTCTGTTTTGGGAGCTGAAACTTAACACTGTGTGGTGCTCTGGACATTGGGGAGCTTGGGGACAAGGTGGAGTGCTTGAGAGACTGAAATTCTGGCCATTTGTGGAGGACAGGATCCACACCCAGCCACTCTGTGTCAGAGGAAAGGCAGGTGGTCTGAGAGGCTTCCTAGCAGGGAGAGGGCTGTGGAAGGGGTGGGGTTTGCATGGAGCTTGCTGTGTGGGGGAGGGGAGAGCTGGACAAGGTTGTCTGAGCATGCTTGGCCCAGCAGATTGGGAACTTTGAGGAACTTCAGGCACTCCATCCCCCTGGCTGCCTGCTCAGCTGGGACACCCCCCACTGTGACACACAGCCTGCCGAGCCTTCCTCCTGGTCTGCCGTCACCGGTTTGCAAACCAGCAGTCACTGTGCTGGCTTGAGGCCAGCCGAAGGGAGGCCCAGCCTACAACAGCTGGAGATGCAAAGCACAGAGGCTTACACCTGTGTGCTCTGCCCATTGGCTCTGACACTGGAGCTAGGCACCACAGATAGGAATCAGGAAACAGATATTTCCTCACCCAAGGCACCAGCTCCACTCCCCTACAACCTGCAACCTCACTCAAGGGGTTGAGCAGCTCCAGAGACTGGAGCTTCTGGGCACTAGTGAGCACCACACAGAAATATGAAATGTCAAAAGAACATGGTTTAGACCAAAATCTCACAATCCCCAGAGAAAGAGAAAAATGAAACTGAACTCACCTATCTTCCTAAAAGAGACTTCAAAATAAAAACCATAAACATGCTTATGGAGGTACAGAAAAATATTCAAGAACTCAGGAACGAATTTAAGTTGGAGATTCAATCATTAAGAAATTCCATATCTGAAATGAAACACATAATGGAGGGATTTAAAAGCAGATTAGATGTACTAGAAGAGACTGTAAATGGAATAGGAATCAGAGAAGACAAATATAAAGAAGCTGAGGCACAGAGAGAGAGAAAAAAAGAATCTCTAAGAATGAAAGAATATTGAGAGAACTGTGTGAACAATCCAAAAGGACCAATATTTATATTATAGGGGTACCAGAAGAAGAAGAGAAAAAGGGATAGAAAGTGTCACTGAGGAGGTAATTGCTGAAAACTTACCCAATCTGGGGAAGCAGATAGTCTCTTAAGCCATGGAGGTGCACAGATTTCCCAACACAAGGGACCCAAGGAAGACAAGATCAAGACATATAATAATTAACACGGCAAAGATCAAGGATAAAGACAGACTTTTAAAAGCAGCCAGAGAGAGAAAAAAGATCCCATACAAAGGAAAACCCATCAGGCTATCATCAGACTTCTCAACAGAAACCTTACAGGCTGGAAGGGAGTGGCATGATGTATTTAATGCAATGAAGTACAAGGGCCTTGAACCAAGAATACTATACCTGGCAAGGTTATCATGTAAATTTGAAGGAGGGATTAAACAATTTTCAGATAATAAAAAGTTGAGAGATTTTACCTCCCACAAACCACCTCTACAGTGCATTTTGGAGGGACTCCTATAGATGGAAGTATTCCTAATGCTAAATAAATGTCACCCAAGGGATAGACAAAGAGTACAGAACATGATTCATAACATACAAAGAATGGAGGAGGAAGAAAAAGGAGTGGGGAAAAAAACCCCAGAACCTTTAGGTTGTGTTTGTAATAGCACATGAACTGAGTTAAATTAGACTGTTAGATAGTAAGGGAATTACCCTTGAGCCTTTGGTAACCATGAATCTAAAGCCTGCAATGGCAATAAGTACATACCTATTGATAATCACCTTAAATGTAAATGGTCTGAATGCTCCAATCAACACACATAAAGTCACTGAATGGATTAAAAAACAAGACCCATCCATATGTTGCCTACAAGAGACTCACTTCAAACCCATACACAGACTGACAGTAAAGGGATGGAAAAAGATATTTCATGCAACTAACAGGGAGAAAAAAGCAGGAGTTGCAGTACTTGTATCAGACAAAATAGACTTCAAAACAAAGAAAGTAACAAGAGACAAAGAAGGACATTACATAATGATAAAGGAGTCAGTCCAACAAGAGGATATAACTATTACAAATATCTATGCACCCAACACAAGATCACCTACATATGAGAAGCAAATACTAACAGAATTAAAGGGGGAAATAGAATGCATCACACCACTCACTCCAAAGGACAGATCAACCAGACAGAAAATAAGTAAAGAGACAGAGGCACTGAACAATGTATTGGAACAGATGGACCTAACAGATATCTACAGAATGAATGCTCCATCCAAAAGTAATAGGATACACATTCTTAAGTGCGTATGGAACATTTTCAAGAATAGATCATACACTAGGCCACAAAAAGAACCTCAGTAATTCAAAAAGATTGAAATTGTACCAACCAGTTTCTCAGATCACAAAGGTATGACACTAGAAATAAATTACACAAAGAAAATGAAAAAGCCCACAAACACATGGAGGCTTAATAACATGCTCCTAAATAATCATGGATCAATCACCAAATAAAACAGAGATCAAGCAGTATATGGAGACAAATCACAACAATAATTCAACAACAAAATCTGTGGGATATAGCAAAGGCTGTGCTAAGAGGGAAATACATTGCAATACAGGCCTACCTCAGAAAAGAAGAACAATCCCATATGAACAGTCTAAACTCACAATTAATGAAACTAGAAAAAGAAGAACAAATGAGGCCCAAAGTCAGTAGAAGGAGGGACATAATAAAGATTAAAGCAGAAATAAATAAAATTGAGAAGAATAAAACAATAGAAAGAATCAATGAAAGCAGGAGCTGGTTCTTCAAAAAAAATAAACAACATAGATAAACCCCTAGCCAGACTTATGAAGAAAAAAAGAGAGTCTGCTCACATAAACAGAATCAGAAATGAGAAAAGAAAAATCACTATGGATACCACAGAAATACAATGAATTATGAGAGAATACTATGAAAAATTATATGGTAACAAACTGGATAACCTAGAAGATATGGACAAGTTTCTAGAAAAATATAACCTTCCAAGGCTGACCCAGAAAGGAACAGAAAATCTGAATAGACCAATTACCAGCAAAGAAATTGAATTGGTAATCAAAAAACTACCTAAGAAAAACTTCTGGACTAGATGGTTTCACTGCTGTATTTTATCAAACATTTAGTGAAGACCTAATACCCACCTTCCTTAAAGTTTTCCAAAAAGTAGAAGAGGAGGGAATACTCCCAAACTCATTCTACAAGGCCAATATCACACTAATACCAAAATCAGGCAAAGATACCACACACACACAAAAATTACAGGCCAACATCCCTGATGAACATAGATGCAAAAATACTCGACAAAATATTAGCAAACCAAATTCAAAAATACATCAAAAGGATCGTACACTATGACCAAGTAAGATTCATCCCAGGGATGCAAGGTTGGTACAACATTTGAAAATCCATCAAAATCAACCAGCACAGCAACAAAAAGAAGGACAAAAACCAAATGATCATTGCCATAGATGCTGAAAAAGCATTTGACAAAATTCAACATCCATTTATGATAAAAACTCCCATTGGGAATAGAGGGCAAGTACCTCAACATAATAAAGGCCATACACGACAAACCCACAGCCAAAATTATACTTAACTGTGAGAAGCTGAAAGCTTTTCTTTTAAGATCGGGAATAAGACAAGGAAGCCCACTCTCCCCACTTTTATTAAACATAGTTCTGGAGGTCCTAGCTACAGCAATCAGACAACACAAAGAAATAAAAGGCATCCAGATTGGCAAGGAAGAAGTTAAACTGTCCCTGTTTGCAGATGACATGATATTGTACATAAAAAACCCTAAAGACTCCACTCCAAAACTACTAGATCTAATATCTGAATTCAGCAAAGTTGTGGGATACAAAATTGATACACAGAAATCTGTTGCATTCCTATACACTAATGATGAACTAGCAGAAAGAGAAATCAGGAAAACAATTCCATTCACAATTGCATCAAAAAGAATAAAATACCTAGGAATAAACAACGAAGGAAGTGAAAGACCTATACCCTGAAAACTATGGGACACTCTTAAGAGAAATTAAAGAGGACACTAATAAATAGAAATTCATCCCATGCTCTTGCCTAGGAAGAATTAATATTGTCAAAATGTCCATCCTGTCTAAAGCAATCTATAGGTTCAGTGCAATTCCTATAAAAATACCTGCAGCATTCTTCATTGAACTAGAGCAAATCATTCTAAAATTCATATGGAACCACCAAAGACCACGAACAGCCAAAGCAGTCCTGAGAAGGAAGAATAAAGCAGGGGGAATTACAGTCTCCAACTTCAAGCTCTACTACCAAGCCACAGTAATCAAGACTATTTGGTACTGGCACAAGAACAGACCCACAGACCAGTGGAACAGAATAGAGAGTCCAGATATAAACCCAAGCATATATGGTCAATTAATATATGATAAAGGAGCCATGGACATACAATGGGGAAATGACAGCCTCTTCAACAGCTGGTGTTGGCAAAACTGGACAGCTAGATGTAAGAGAATAAAACTGAATTATTGTCTAACCCCATACACAAAAGTAAACTCAAAATGGATCAAAGACCTGAATGTAAGTCATGAAACTTTAAAACTCTTAGATAAAAATATAGGCAAAAATCTCTTGGACATAAACATGAGCAACTTCTTCATGAACATATCTCCCCAGGAAAGGGAAACAGAAGCAAAAATGAACAAGTGGGACTATATCAAACTAAAAGGCTTCTGTACAGCAAAGGATACCATCAGTAGAACAAAAAGACATCCTACAGTATGGGAGAATATATTCGTAAATGACATATCTGATAAGGGATTGACATCCAAATTATATAAAGAGCTCACATTCTTCAACAAACAAAAAGCAAATAAGCCAATTAAAAAATGTGCAGAGGAGCTGAACAGACACTCCTCCAAAGAAGAAATTCAGATGGCCAACAGGCACATGTAAAGATGCTCCACATTGCTAATCATCAGAGAAATGCAAATTAAAACCACAATAGATATCACCTCACACCAGTTAGGATGGTCAACATCCAAAAGACAGACAACAACAAATATTGGCAAGGATGTGGAGAAAGGGCAACCCTCCTATACTGCTAGTAGGAAGGTAAATTAGTTCAACAATTGTGGAAAGCAGTATGGAGGTTCCTCAAAAAACTCAAAATAGAAATACCATTTGACCCAGGAATTTCACTCCTAGGAATTTACCCTAAGAATGCAGCAGCCCAGTTTGAAAAAGACATATGCACCCCTATGTTTATTGTAGCACTATTTAAAATAGCCAAGAAATGGAAGCAGCCTAAGTGTCCATCAGTAGATGAATGGATAAAGAAGAGGTGGTACATATACACAATGGAATATTATTCAGCCATAAGAAGAAAACAAATCCTACCATTTGCAACAACATGGATGGAGCTAGAGAGTATTATGGTCAGTGAAATAAGCCAGGCGGAGAAAGACATGTACCAAATGATTTCACTTATATGTAGAGTATAAGAACAAAGAAAAACTGAAGGAACAAAACAGCAGCAGAATCACAGAACCCAGGAATGGACTAACAGTTACCAAAGGGAAAAGGACTGGGGAGAATGGGTGGGAAGGGAGGGATAAGGCAGAAAATGGGGCATTACAATTAGCACAATGTAGTGGAGGGGGACACGGGAAAGGCAGTATATACAGAGAAGACAAGTAATCACTTTATAGCATCTTACCGCGCTGATGGACAGTGACTGTAATGAAGTATGTAGTGGGCACTTGATATTAGGGGGAGTCTAGTAACCATAATGTTGTTCAAGTAATTCTACATTAACGATATGAAAAAAATCACAACCCCATGAGGAGGTGTGCCAGTTAATTTTATGTGTTAACTTGACCTGGGATAAAAGATGAGCAGATTGCTGGTAAAACAATCATTTTTTGGTGTGTCTGTGAGGGTGTTTCTGGAAGAGACTAGCATCTGAATCAGTCAAGAAAAGGATTGCCTGAGTAGAATAGAAAAGCAAGGAAGAGGAATTTGCTTTTATGCTTGAGCTGGGCATCCATCTTTTCCTGCCCTCAGATATCAGTGCTCCTGGTTCTTGGGCCTTCAGACTTGGACTGGGACTTAAACTATTGGCTTCCATGGTTCTCAGGCCTTTCTGTTTGGACTGCAACTATACCACTGGCTTTCTTGGGCCTCCAGTTCAGATGGCAGATCTTGGGACTTCTCAGCCTCCATAAGCTCTCAAGCCAGTTTCTCATAATAAATCTCTCTATATATATCTACATATACTCTATTGGTTCTGTTTTTCTACAGAACCCTGACTCACACTAATATCAAAATCCCTACTTTCTAAATGAAGAAGTTAAGGCAGAAAACAAGTCGCTCAAGAGTACACAGCTAGTAAGTAGCAGAGCTGGGATTTGAACCCAGGCACTGTAGCTTGAGACTGTATATCGATAATTCCAGAATATGAGAAATTTTGGTTAAATTTTAGTGGCACTGTCAAGATGAGGTCTAAATTGGTTAAAATATTGAGTGCTACATAATAAAAATATCTAAAATATGACCACTGCTAGTAAAAACATAGTTCAGCTGTTAAGCCTCAAGAGGAAAGAGTGCAAGTTTTCTACAATCATGTAACCTAACCCTACTTTAATAGAAAAAGGGAGAACATTGTTGTAAAGGCTGCTTTTAAGTGAAATGTGAACCAGTAGGTAAGGATGAGTGGTCTATGTCCAGTTCACTTATTTAGGAATATTAATCTAATAAAAATGAATAATTTCCTTCCATTATTTTTCTTGGCTCACAGGAAAGTCAATGAAGGTTAAAGTATAATAGAGTCATATGAGGCCAGATTGAACTGAGTGGGGGTCTTGAGGAAATCGTCTGAACTTTTGTAAATGTCTTTTTGGCTTCTCTCTGCTGGCTAGAGTTATGTTTATACTGAACTGACCATTTACAAGTTACATTTTGAAGTGTTTACTTCCTGAAACTGCTTGCTTTCTGAAGAAGCCCTTAAGCATGACACAGGACAGTGGGAAACTGCAGTTCTAACATTGTTGTATAGCCCAGTGATTTAAGAGCATGGTTGGTGGAATGGGATCAGACCAAGAGGGTTTCTGATCCAGCTCTGCTACTTGCTTGCTACATGACATTGAATTAGTTAATGGCTCTGCATTTCATTTTCATGTGCAAAAGGGAGATAGCAGCAAAATCCACCTCATAGAATTGTTGGGAGGATCAAGCATGTTAACACGTGTAAATCTCAGATGGATGACCAACACACAGAAAGAATAATGGGAAGGTTAGCTCTTGTTAATTCTACTGCTGGTGGCCTACAGACCTGCTCTGTTGACTTGGCTAATAAATCCACTACTGATGAACTTGAATGTATCTCTACTTCGGTTTCAGTGTAGAGGTTAACCTGTTTAAGTATCATGAGGCTTACTCAGATTTTTAAATTAAAATTAATAATTTTAAAAGCACATTGACTTTTTCTTTTTTTGGGTATCATTGATGTACAATATATTGGTTTCAAATGTACAGCACAATGGTTCAACTGTTAGACATATTATTAAATTCTCACCCCCACTAGTGCAGTTACTATCTGTCAACATAAGATGTTACAGAATCACTGACCAAATTCTCCAGACTGTACTATACCATCCCTGTGACCAATTTATATTATGATTGAGAATTTTCGTGGCCCTTTATCTCCCTCATCCCCCCTCCCCCCCAACCCCTCCAGTGGTAACCACTAGTCTAGTCACTTCTCAGTGTCTATGAATCTACTGCTATTTTGTTCATTCTGTTTTGCTTTGTTTTTATACTCCACAAATAAGTGAAATCCTATGGTATTTATTTGTCTTTCTCCTCCTTACATTTCACTGAGCATAATATCCTCTAGGTCCATCCATGTTGTTGCAAATGATAGGATTTTTTAAATGGCTGAATAATATTCCATTGTGCATATGTACAACACCTTCTTTATCCATTCATCTACTGATGGACACAGGTTGCTTCCATATCTTGGCTATTGTAAATAATGCAGCGATAAACATAGGGGTACATATATCTTTTTGAATCGTATTTTGTTTTCTTCAGGTAAATTCAAGAAGTAGAATTACTGGGATAAATGGTATTTCTATTTTCAATTTTTTGAGGGACCTCCATACTGCTTTCCACAGTGGAAATTCCCAATTTACATTCCCATCAACAGTGTAGGAGGTTTCCCATTTCCCCACATCCTCACCAACACTTGTTATTTCTTGTCTTTGGATAGTGGCCATTCTGATGGATGTGAGGTGATATTTCACTGTGGTTCTGATTGGCATCTCCCTGTGAAATGTGATGTGGCACATCTTTTCATGTACCTGTTCGCCATCTGTATTTCTTTGGAGAAATGTCTGTTCAGGTCCTCTACCCATTTTTAAATCAGGTTATTTGGTTTTGGTGTTGAAGCATATGAGCTCTTTATATATTTTGGATGTTAACTCCTTATCAGATGAATCATTTACGAATATATTCTCCCATACTGTAGGTTCCCTTTTTGTTCTGCTGATGGTATCCCTCACTGTACAGAAGCTTTTTATTTGATACAGTCCCACTTGTTCATTTTTTATTTTGTTTCCTTTGCCCAAGGATATGTGTCCAGGAAAAAATTGCTCATGCTTATGTTCAAGAGGTTTTAGCCTATGTTTTCTTCTAAGAGTTTTAAAAAGCACATTGATTTTATACGGAAAAATTAAATGAAAGGGATACCATCATATTTTAAGAACAGAATAAGGAAAAACAAGTGTTTAAACAAAACACCAGGAAACTCCCAGTCTCCAACCTTTCAGGATATCTTTTAAGATATCAGTTCAAGTTCAATCCCATTACCAATGGTTTCTAAATCTATTATATGATGCACTCATCACTGAAAAATTTTGACAACACTCCTCATGTGTCCTAGGTTAGTCCCTTAACATTTCTGAGCCTCAATTTTCTCATTTATGAAGCCAAGGTAGTCTTTGCCCTGCCTGACTCACCGGATAGTTGGGAGGGAGATGGGATGCTATGTGTAGAAACAGCCCCCAGTATATAAAATATCAAGCTGTTATATGTAGGGCAAAATATGGCATTATTTTAAGAATGATTATTGTCACAACATCCTCAGGTTTAAAAAAGAAAAGTAATCTAGTCCCTTAAAAATCACAAGGACAGAAAATAGACTCAAATATTATAAATATTTTCACTGTGTCAAAATGAAAAGATGTACTGATTGAACTTCATATATTTATGCCAATATTTCAGCTAGAGAAACTGTTAATTACAACTCCCGAGTTTTGTAAGACTATCACTCCACTAAAGAGGGGCTGCAAGGGTGTTAATTTATACTGGGAATTCCAGGATTCTAAGCAGGCCATGGAAAAAATGAGTTCTGGCCAGGAAGGCTCCTACGACTCTCATGCCATATCAGAAGGGTAGCCCCTTTCTCTGCCTGTGTGTCCTGAACTCCTGTTCTAGGTGCTAGACCCTGGAGAGGTAGGAGCAATCAGGATGAAGATACTGCTTCTATCTTTACATGCACAATGTAAAAATACACACTGACACAGAAATTTTTGTAATAATTGGTCCTACAGAAATACTTGCACTCACATGCATTGATATACAAATGGATCATGTAACATTGCTTGTAATACTGAGAGCTACAGATTGGAAAAAAGCTAAAGGCCCACTGATCTGGAGTTCATTAAATAAACTATGGTACATTCAACCTGTGGCATATTTATTCTGTGTAGTCAAAGCATTAAAAAAATCAAATAGATTTTCCTGTAAAGACATACAATGGTGCTCACAATGTATTAAGTGAAAACAGAGAGCTATAGTTCCATATATGCAGTATGATCCCACTTTTGGAAGAAATATAAGGCTTTTCTCTCCTTAACCATATGTAAGCATTTATACACATATATAAAAGCACAGAGAAAAGTGTTTGTGAAAAATGTACACCATATATTAATAATGGTTCCTTTTGAAAGTAGGACTTGGGAATGGACAGTTTTTTACTTTATGCATTTCTGGACTGTTTGAATTGTTTTTACAGTTAAGGGAGTGTTACTTTTCAATTAGGAAGAACATTTAAATATACAAACACACACACACTAACTAAAGCCCAGGTAAAGGCTGTAATCTCTCTCTTTAGCACCTTCCTCCCCATTATCCTTGTCCCGACCTGCAGGACTATCAACGGAGGTCGACGACCTGGAGGAGAGAATTGAAAAAAAAAAAAAAAGAATGGGGCAAGGGACACAAAGAATGACCAGCAAGACAGGGTGTCTGATCAAGCTGGCACAGTTTATTGTTTGCAGGCTCAATTTATACAGGTAGCAAGTAAGGGGTGGGTCAGGAGATAATTGGACCTTAGGTGGCGCCGGCGGGGAGGTGTAGAGGGGTGATTGGGTCTTGGTTGGCGCCGGCGGGAACGGAGGACCCGGAAGAGAAGCGGGGAGTTCGCCATTTTGGGGGTGGGGGCCCTTGGGAGGGAGGTTTTAAGGGAGGGGCTTTCCCCTGGGGCAGAGGGTGTTTCTTGATTAACAAAGGACAGAAAAAGCACATGTTGCGAGGTAGCCTAGCCACTAGCTCTAACCTAGGAGTTCACTAAATGCTTTTCTTAGTAATAGGGGAAAACTTGTTTCTAACGTGTGGATTCATTGTTGCTGACTTTACAGGAAAGACTTTACTCAAACGTTGCTGTTGTCTTAAGGCTTTTGTGACCGAGTCTGCCTAAAGGCCCACAGGTTTGCTCCCAACAATCCTTATGGTGCTTTAAATCAAAGTTCAGCTCTGGACTATGTGCACAGTAGGCTTAAGTTCTGAATACTGAACCAGGAGGATCCTTTAAATGTAGACAGGTGTGAATGAACATGCCCACCTCCTTTGTTCTGGGACAGATTTTATTTGCAGTTTGTGTAAAGGTCATTGTGACTCCCACAGCAAATTCCTTCCAACTCATCTCAGATTTTTTACCCCAGCACTCAATTTAGAATTCCTTGCACCTGCTGAGATTGGCCTTTTAATTTTGCATTTTTATATTTGTGTCTTTTCAAATTCAAAATGTTTGCTTCTGGGTTGAATTTTTGATTTTTTAAAAGAGGCAATGTTCGTATATTTTTACCAAAAATTTGCTTTGTAGCAACATGTTCTTTTGGTCCAGGTTATCAAGTATACTGATCCAGAAGTTTCGTTAGATTGGTGGGGCATCTGTTAAAACTGGAACTGTTCTATTTGCCGGACCTTCTCCAGTTTTGGACAGCCATGCGATGACTGGGCGTGCAGACCGAAAGCTGCACTACCAAATATGCTCAGCTCGCCTTCATCTCTTTCCATTTTAATACATGTCTTAAAATTTTCTCATGGTAAACAAATGCTTTTTTGGTCTAGAACCAAGAGATTTCCTGGCATTTAAATAAATAATAGCATGAACTCCTGATGTTTGTAAGGAATACATTTCAGAATGTTGTAATTCCCAAACACCATGATGGCTAACAATATCCCCCATAAGGGGGATGCGCAAGAAGGCATCACTAAAATCTTTCACAATTTCTTCAAAACCCTTCTCATTTTATAAATATGATACTGAAGTTATGTTTGGGTCATTTGAAATTCTTTACAGAGGTTTGAATTTTTGTTGTTTGCTTCTCATTGTTACAGATTTCAGAATCGAACCTTTTTATCACTTACTCAAAGTCCCTATGGACAAAAAAGACAAGTAGAGACAATAAAACAACCTGAGATGTGATTACTTGCAGACAGCTAGGCTCACTCACCAGCAAAGAGACTCACTCCCACAGATAAGTCTCAGTATCTTGATGCAAATTTGTAACCTTAGCAAGATCACAACCTGTCATGGGAATCAGAGTCACTTACAAGTGGTTAAACCATGAGGGTTAAATTTATGCGTGAAGTCCACTCTACTTAGGGTGAATTAGCCAGCATGAATCAGCCATTCTCTCTGTTACCACTTGTCATTTTGTGAAAGAAAAGCGTGTCACCATTACAGAGCTCCATCCCTGCCGGTTCCTTCAGTCTCCATGTTACCCTTCCAAACCTGTATGTGCAGCTTAGTGGAAAAGGGGGCAGATGGGACAATATATTTTCTTTGTTTTGGGGTTCATATTTCTATTGCAAACAGACCAGATTTGGAGTCTGGATATCTGCCATTTCTAAGCTATAATCTTGATCAGTTTGCTTCATCTCCCTACAGTTTCTATATTACAACATAACTTGTTAATCCAGGAGAGATTTACAAAGCTCCCATTTCAGATTTAATGTCCACTGACCTATTTGATAATTCAACTTGGGCATCCTTTGCATATCCCTTAAACCTCTCCAAGATAACATGTCCAAACAGAACTCTTAATTTCCCCATCAGACTTGTTCCTATCTTGTTCTTCATCACCTCAGTTTAGGTTTCACCATGTATCCAGGGTTTCAGACAAAAACCTAGGAATCCGACATCACCAAGATGACCGTGTAGGAGACCCCAGTCTGCATCCCCTCAGAAAGAGCACAATTAGACAGCTATCCAAGAACAAGAACAGCTCTGGGAGAGCTGTGAATTCCTCTTAAGTATCTTTAGCAGCACAGTGGAACAAGGAACCTGAGATAACTGCACAAAAAGGGAAGGTTCATTTTGATTACTCCCTTAAATGTGCAGACGTCTGTACAAGACTGTAAGATCATGAAGAATCAGGCATGCACAACTCCACCAAAGGGACACAGCAATCTTCCAGTGATTGACCCCCAGAAATCGCCTGACAAAGAATTTAAAATGACTGTTCTATGTAAGCTCAGAAGGTTCCAAGAGAACACAGATAAACAATTTAATAACAATCTTTGGAAGGTGAAAAATGCTTCTCAACCATATATTTGATAATGGATTAATATTCAAAATATATAAAGAACTCAGGCAACTCAATAGCAAGAGAAACAAGCCAATTAAAAATTGAAAAAGGACTGGGATGTTTTTAAAAGAAGATATATGAATGATCAGCAAGTACATAAAAAGGTGGCCGACATCACTAATCATAAGGGAAATGCAAATAAAAACCACAATGAGATATCACCTCATTTGCCTGTTAGAATGGCTATTATCAGAAAGAGAAGAGAAGTCAAATGCTGGCAAGGACCTGCCATATGATCCTACAAGGAACTATCACACCACCCAGCATTCCACTTCTGGGAATACATCTAAAGGAAACAGCACTGTCAGAACTACAGCTACACCCACAGGTTCATAAGGGTGGTATTCGCAAAAGCCAAAACAAGCAAGCTAGGCGTCCATCATGGATGAATGAATAAAGAAAATGTGGCACATATACGTACAATGAAATATTATTTAACCATAAAAGAGAAGGAAATCCTGCCATTTGTAACAACATGGATGGACCTGAAGGGCCTCATACCAAGTGAAATAAGTCAGATAGAGAAAGACAAATACTGTATAATGTCAGTTATATGTAGAATCTAAAAGTATCAAACTCATAGAGACAGAGAGGAGATGGTGGCTGCCAGGACCTAAAGAGTGGGGGAAACGGAGGTGTTGGTCCGAGGGTACACATTTTTAGTTCTAAGATGAATAAGTTTTGGGGATTTAATATATAGTATGGTGACTATAGCTAACAATGCTGTTTATTTACTTGAAATTTGCCATTAAAGTAGAGCTTTAATGTTCTTCCATAACAACAAAATGGTAATTATGAGAGGTGAAGTGTTAACTAATCCTATTGTAAGCATTTCATAATATATACATATCAAATCGTCACATTGATGTGTTGTACATTCAAGTACTTAAGTAACACTTAAATGTACATAATGTTATATATCAACTGTATCTCAATAAAGATGGGAGAAAAAGCCCCGAGGAGTCATCCAAATCCATTTGTTAATATTAGCTTTACCTCCAAAATACATTTGATCACTTTTTATTATCTCCACTTCTCATCATAACCAGGGCTAGCATGGGTTGTTAGCCTTCTCTTTATTCCACTGGGGTGGGAGGGATTTCCACCCTGGGGCTATAGGGATGACCATACTCACCCTGCTCAACACTGGACAAACGAGACTGACAGTAGTTTATCAATCGCATATGCTTACAGCCCAGGGGAGTCCACACACCATGCTGGGCTCCAGAAGAGTGGTCCTTGGAACAGAGTGACCAACCAGAGGCTGAGAGACATGGGCTCTGCAGTGGCAAGATGGTGGGATGTCCCCTGCTTCCCATGAGAGGACGGATTGTCTTGTTTGACTAATTATGCAGGCTGCTGGGGAACAAAAATTTGCTACTCAGGGATAAGCAGGAATTGCACCCAGTCTGTTTGATAAGGAGGAGGGTTTTTGGCTGGGGGACCTTATATATGGGAGCAGAGAGAGAAGGGAACCAGTGGTTAGGGGATTTGATGTCCTGATTTTACCAGATATTAAGGCAGCACATAATATCAATATTGGTACTTATACAATAGACACCCCGAGGGCCCAAGACACCATAATCTCCTAAGTAGAATAATGGTATCATTCTACTTGCTTATAATTGCTTTCTTACAATCATTCTACAACCTACTCACCACACAGCAGAGAGAAAGATCTTTTACAGGAGATAATCAGATTGTAACTCTCCCTGCTTAATGCCTGTGACATGCTGTGACATTTGGAATAAAATTGAAACTTCTTATTATAGTCCACAGGTTTTGGGTGATCTGGTTCCCACTTTCCTTTTCAGTCTCACACACCAAACTCTTAGGCTCTCTCCCATTACCCATGCTTGAGCACAATTTCTGACCTATGAAAATGCCACACTCAATCCAGTCCCAGGACCACACATGTGACTGTTTGTACTCGGAAAGCTCTGCACAAGGTCTGTCTTTGAATGCCTCTTCTTCATCATGCAGATCATTGTCAAGTGTCACTTCCTGAAGAACATACCTTGTCACTCAGCTGGCAGTCTTACCCGCTCCTAGCCGTCTCTGACCCAGCACCTTGCTTCATTTTTTTCTTAGCACTAATCACCACTGAAATCATCTTAACTATTTACCAATTCATTTACTTGTAAGTTCACCAAAGGCAAGGGTTTTGTTTTGTTCACCATTGAATCCCTAGTGTCTACAAAAGTGCCTGGCATGTAGTACATGCTCAATAAATATTTGCTGAACAAAAGAACACAGCTTATGTGTCTTGAAGTTTCTATTTAACACCCTAGCCAGATACTCCCTTGCAGCCTAGCATGATCTTGGGAACTCAAGGATTCTGGGAATACCAGCCCAAGAAAATAACCTTTCCTGTCATTTCCCAAATATCTGCACACCCTGAAGGTGACTCCTTTAATAGAGGCTTTTGGAGGGATAAAAAGGTTATTACTTTTTTGAATCTCACTGTTGGTCCTTTCAGTATGAGAACAATCCAGTCCTGGCACCACACTTGTTCTTTTATTGTGGGAATGCTGACTGTCCCTCCTGGACCATGATGTGAGAAGCCCCAACTGGGAAGGAGGCCTAGCTGTGGGTAGCTTCTCCAGGTCTCCTGCCCTTTTCTGCAGCCAAATATGAAACCGACCACAGCATTCCCCACTGGAACACAGCCGGCTTGCTCTCTGTGGGCTTTCCTAATTAAAAAAAAACAAAATTCAACTGAGTGAATTTTAAAGTTTTTATTGGTTTTATTCCATGATTCAAGATTGGGCAACATCCCATCTCACAGAGAGAAAGGAACTCCAAGGAGCTGTGCACAATGGAAGGCTTTGACAGGCAGAGGGGGCAGAACAAGGCAGTTATACTAGCAGAGAGCAGACTGCTTGTGGCAAGGTCGCCTGCCTTTCAGGGACAGCAGGGGTCTGTCAGGCAGATAACCTCTGTGGGGCTGACCAGGTAATTCCAGATTGACTGGTTTAAGGTTCCACTCCAGGGAGAAGCCAAATTGAGTTAAAATATGAAGTCTCAGTTTGGGGACATAGAGCTCAGCATAAATGACTCCACTTGGGACCCGCTGTCTTGCTTTTAGTAGTAGTATCCCACTCTCGGAGAGCTTGAATCAGCCTCTATTAAGAGGCGAGGCAGGGTTCTGAATTTTGCTTCACCCATGCTATGACCAAAGACCGGAGAGAAGAAAAGAAAATGATGATTTGGCACAGAACTGAATTTGCCTTGGGAGGAAAAATTGAATTTCTCTAAGAAGTTGAGACACTGTTGATGAATTGGCTTTCCAATATCATTTCCTTTATGAAGACACTTTCTCCGTGGTATATACCCTCCCAATAGCCATGGTGGCCTCAAGAAATAAGGAAATAATTATTTTCAACTTTTTAATTTTCTTTTGTTAGGCAACAAAGGATGACAGGAGAAAGAAATTTTGAAATCCAATTTTATTCCCAAAGGCTGTCTTTTTTTTTTTTAACCTTCTTACATATTCTTGCCTGAGGCAGTGATATTTTATGACCATTTAATTTCAAAAGTGTAAGAGAAATGGCCCACAGACATTCCTACCAGTATTAGGTGACAATGTCTCCATTCCTTTTATGATACTATCTACTTAGTATTTATTTAACACTCCCTTTTAATCACCTTAAATGCCTATACACATTGACCTGGAGCCATCTACTTAGTATTTATTTAACACTCCCTTTTAATCACCTTAAATGCCTATACACATTGACCTGGAGCCAATCAAGCATAAATATAAATTCATGGGTGAAAAAATAAAAGCATGGATTTTTTAAATTGCCAGTTGTAAATATAGGCAAAAACTGATCTAAGGGAGCAAAATAATTGGACCACTTTTGTGTCTATAGTGCTATTGCTGAAAAAAGATGATTTTGGCTTAATATAAATTCACATGTTTAGACTCCAACCAGTAGTTAATCAGCTGCATAGTGATTAGAATAAATTAATACTTTAGCATTGACTCAGTTTGGACTTACCCCAAACTGAAACAACCAAAGAACTAACTAACTAACTTAATGTCTGGCCATATTGGTTTTCTATCCCTGCCACAGGAAATTACCACAAACTCAACTGCTCAAAAGAACATACATGCCATGTCTCTCAGTTCTGTAGGCCAGAAGTCCGGGGGTTTGACTGATTTCCCTGTTCTAGGTCACACAGGATGAAGTCAAGATGTTGTCCAGCATGGGCCCTTACCTGGAAGTTCTGGGCGAGAATCACCTCCACGCTCACTCAGGTTGGTGGCCGAATTCAGGTCCTTGAGGCTACAGGGCCAAGGTCCCCATGTCTTTGCTGGTCATCAGCTGGGAGCATCTTCCAGCTACTTGAGGCAGCTGGTGCTCCTCACTGTGCCCCTTCCTTCTTGGGTTTCAATCTCTCTGATTTCCCTGCGGCCTCATCTCTTCACCTGCCATCACCTGTAAAAAGTGTTCCCCGTTTAGTGGCTCATGTGATTAGATTGAGTCCACCTGGATAATCCAGACTTTCTCTCTCATTAGGTCTGTAAACTTGATTGCAGCTGCAAAGTTCCACGTGCCTTATTCACAGGTTTCTTACTGTAGGGAAAATGGAAGTTCATGGCCAGGATCCTCACCTGGCCCTGGTCTGCTTGCCCACTGAGCATGCGCTTGCAGGCACAGGCTTGCACATGTGCTGGCAGTGGGCTGTCATTGACTCTATATAAAGAGCTCTACCCAGTGCCCTGGGGCTGAGACCCATTGGAGAGGCCTGGAGGCAGAGACTGGCTTGCTGCATGCCAACTGCCCTAGGAAGTAGATGGGATTCTCGCACTCAACCTGCCATACCAAGAATAAAGCTTTTACCCCAAAAACATTCCATTGTCATTTTTCATTCTCACTGAATCCAGAGTGAACTTGCCCAAGGCTGAAACTGTCAGGCAAGACACACACATATATTAGGATGTGGACATCTTTGCAGGAACATTTGGCATCCCACGCTGGTTCATAAAATTCCACCTGTATAGGACCTACTTCATTCTCTTGCCTCGGTATGGTGCATTCACACTAACCTTCTGTGTCTTGTTTGTGCTGTGTCTGCTCTGCACTGGCTGTGCCCTTTGCTGGAATGCTCTGCCTCCAGATCTTCATAAAGCTGATTTTTCTCCTCACTCAGGTTCAAGTGTAAATGTCACCTCCTCCGGGAGACAATCCCCTGTCCTTGTAATGTTGCCTCTGGGACGTTTAGTCACTCTATCCTACTACACTATTTAATTTTCTTTATAGATTATCTTTATCAATTGTCTCTGTTTGCTGTCCATCTCTGCACCATGACTTCAGCTCCCTGAGGCCAGGCACCGCTGCTCTGTTGCTTCCGGCTGCATCTCTTGTGTCAAGACCACGGCTGGAAGATGGAAAGAGCTTGCTATTTGTCACCCAGCCTTTCTTTGAATGAATAAGATTAGTGATTTTGTACCACTTTTTCTTGCAGTTAGAGCCAATACATTATTTTAATGAAAGATATAATAAATATATGTCACCTGCTGTGAAAATAAATACACGTCTAAGCCTAAAACAGCCACATTGAAACGAAGTTAGGCAGTTGACTTGTGCTGTAGGCTTAGAGAAGGGCCTCTCGACCCTGGCTGCACACTAGAATTACGTGGGAAATGTTAAAAAGAAATTAGTTTTGCAGCCCCACATCAGACTAAAGCAGAATCTCTGGAAATGAGGCGCTGGTATATTTTAAAGCCTTCCCAGTGTCCTCCCACGATTACCAGCAACTGTTACAGGAGTGCCAATGCCTGAAGACAGAACGGAAGCTGGAGAAGCATGGCACGCAGGGTCTCACCCAGAGTTCCCCAGGGGAAGGCCCGCAAGTGGAGTCAAGGAATTCATGTTGAGGGCAGAGCTGCTTGTGTCAGACTTATTCTGCTACAACAGTGTGTGAGTTTGCTAGGGCTGTCATCATAAAGTGCCATGAACTGAGTGGCTGAAACAGCAGAAATGACTGTCTCGCAGTCTGGAGGCAAGAAGCCCAAGATGAAGGTGTTGTCAGGGCTGGTTCCTCCTGAGGCTGTGAGAGGAGAATCTGTTCCTGGCTTCCCTCCTGTCTTCTGGTGGTTTGCTGGCATTCCTTGGCTTGCAGATCTCTGCCTTTATCCTCACATGACATTCTCCCTGTGTGCACATCTGTCTCCAAATTTCTCTTTTTCAAAGGACACAGTCATACTGAATAAGGGGCTCACCCTACTTCAGTGTGACTTCATCTTAACTAATTACATCTGCAGCAACCCTTTTTGCAAATCAGGCACATTGTGAGGTGCTGGCAGTTACCAACTTCAACATGTGAATTTTGGGCAGAAGGACGCGGGGCACGCAATTCCACTATAGCACACAAACAAACACAGACAGAAGACATGTCCCAGTCCAGGGCTGAGGCTGCTGAGCCATGGAAGCATAGGAAATGGGGCCTGGCACTCAGGCAGGGGCGCCCTCGGAACTCAGAGGGCAGTTGGGCAGCCCGGGAGGCACACTGTGGTCTCCCTCAGCTAAGGAGGCTAAGGGGGTGGAAATTGCAAGGCAAATGCTGAGGTGGCTGGAAATTTCAAGGCAGAGGACAGGAGAGGAGCTTGGGGAGGCAGGGCAGCAGGGGCAGAAACCTACCTGCTAGTTCCCTGCAGGCGCTTGTCCAAGGGCAGAGCTGCACCTGCATGGGGCAGGACTCCAGCAGGCCTAGCCCAGGGTGGCCGTGGTGGATCTGAAGGCTGAAAGGAGATTCCAGAGAGAGCCCAGGGCTGGCTATGCCAGCTCAGCCAGTGTGTTGAGATGAAGTACCTCTGACGTTCTACTGCAACCCCAGAAAGTTCACACCTGAAGTGTGACTTAAAGACAAAAGTAAAATACACCCACACTAACAAGAAAAGAAAGATAAACGAATCCAAGCCTGATCAAAGAATTGACTTAACTGCCTGCCATGTAACATAATGCTGATTCGAGGAAGAAGCCCAATTCAGAGCCTTCAATGCATTATCCACAACATCTAGTGTACTATGAACAATTACCAGGCATGCAAATAAGTTGGAAAATGTGACCCATAGTCAAGGAAGAAAGAGTCAGTAAGTCTTGACACCTATGTCACCCTACACAAAAATTAATGCAAGATGCACATGTAGAAGTTACAATGATAAAACATCTAGAAGAAAGAGTTGGAGAACATCTTTATGACTTAGGGGGTAGGCAAAGATTGTCTTAGAAGCACTAGCCATAGAAGGGAAAAAGTGTTAAACTGGACTTCTTTAAAGTTAAGACCTTCTGCACATCAAAAGACACCATTTAGAAAAACTGCAAGCCACAGATTGGAAATACCTATTTCCGCATATATATCTGACATACACTCTTATGGCTAGATGTATGCAGAATTCGTAAATCAATCAGAATAAGACAAATATCTCAAAAAAATTTATTTAAACAGATAAAAATATCTTTCATACAAGAATTTGCACAATGACAATTAGGCACAGGTAAAGGCAATTTAAGAAAATGAAGATCAATTCACATGTATCACAAAGGGCTAACACTTAAAAAGGGACTGGAAAAACAAATCCTGGTGAAGATGCAGAGCAAATGTAACTGTCTTACACTATATAGATAAGAGTGTTAAATTGTACAACCACCCACAAAAACTGTTTGGCAGTTTCTTAGATACTTAAACATCTCCACTGCTAAGTATTTACCTAACACAAATGGAAACTTAAAATTCCACCAATAGGAAAATGGATAAAAAAATCATGAACTATTTATAAAATGGAATAATAGGAAACTAAAAAAAGTGAACTACCGGTCCACTCACCAAAATGGATGAAATTCTAAAACATTATATTAAGTGAAAGAAGTCAGACACAAAAGATTACCTTCTGTAGGATTCCATTTACAGGAAGTTTGAGAACAGTAAAATTAACTTGTGGTCATGGAGATCAGAACGGTGATTGCCTGGGGGAGGAGGATTAAGGCACAAGGAAAGACATAAAAGGGAAGTTTCTAGCATGAAGAACAGGTTCTAGTCTTGATGGGAGTGCTGGTTTCACAAATGTAACCTGTTAAAAGTCATCACATTGTACACTTAAGCTTTGTGCATTTCATAGTATGTATATTGACTTTAATAAAAAACGTTTCATAATTGAAAAAGTTAGAAAGGGAAAGAGAAAAGAGAGGCCTCTATGGAGAAGAGCACATTTTAAAAGAAATTGTGCCCATCTCTGCTTTGGCCAGTCTCCTGGGAGATGGGTAGCTGGCCCAGTGTGAGCTGGGCTCCAGGGAGAACCCTGCGGGGTTCTCAGCAGTCCGTTGCAGGCTGCTGTAGCCATGACGACCCCATGGAACTCCTCTCAGTGGTGGACTTCGGTGCGACAGAGGGGTGCGAACCACTATGGAGCCTGGCTTTCAGCTGATCCTGGGGAAGCCACGAGAAGTCCTAGCAGAGCGGCTGCCAAATGACCTGAGGCCAGACCTTGTCTACAAGACCCTCCAGTGGGAGTCATTGGTGTGTGTGTCTGTCATTGGCTTTTTGGTGGGTCTCTTATATTTGTTTAGACTGATGCATTAGGTTAGGACCTGATACTGGCAAAAGGAAAATTTGAGCTGTCTGAACACTGGCTGCACCTAGTGACGTGAAGCATCCATTTTTTGACACATGTAGTTCGATTCAAAAGGAATATTTAGATATTGAGTCATCCTTAGATGATACCAGCAAAGACAAAGAGTCATCCAAATTCAGAGCTTGGTGAACACATATGGAAAGCTGATCCTAAAGAAGGAAATGGATTCTCTAGTAAAAGAAGAAAGTAAAGAGAAATCCAGACCCTCAAGACAAAAAGATGATGGCTGAAATTGTAAGAATGATCCCATCACCAGAAAATGCTTAGGAGTCATCACATCACAAGAAGATTTTTCCAAATGCTACGGTGGCTGGAAACCTGATTCCCTCCAGTCCTTCATGAAGGGTCTGAAAGCAGAGCTCTTTCCTTCTCTCCCCTCAGATCCCTTGGGTTAACAGTTCTGTTTTCTACCTCCCTTTTCAGGACGGTGTCCCTTGTTGTCTGTGCTTCTGGGAATTATGACCCTCCCTCCTCTACAGGCTGCAATTTTTAAAAATCTACTTTCACATTCTGGAAATGGATGTGAGCTCCTTTACAGTAATTCAAACTTCAAATGAACTGCTGGAATTCCAGAAATGCACCAAGAAACTTGGGACTCTTCAAAAAGACTTTCATTCTTATTCATTACTTTTTGAACTGATGATACTTATTTATGAGACCAAACTTGTGTTCAAAATAAAGCTTAATGGAACTTAGTTCTCAGAATAGGGTTTTATAAATATTGTACTCACATAAATTTTGTAAGTGAATTATTTTTATTATTCATTATATTTTGTCTATTATCATATACATATTGTGTTTTATTTAATATGTAGTTTAGCAAAATAAGATTTAAAATGCGAAGGCAATTTTGGGGTGCCCTGACCTATATTTACTATAGTTAGAAATCGAATGAAAAGGTTTGTTTTCCTTTTTTAAACAGTGCTTGGTTAATGAACAAGGTTTATTGTTTTTGTTTTTTTAAATGAATATACCACATATCCTAGTTGGGGGGATATAGCTAAAGTGATATAGAGGGAAATTTATAATATTTAATGTTTCTATTCAATAAGAATGAAATAAATGTTTCTATTCAATAAAACTGAAGGCTAATGAGGGAAAAGGAAAATAAAGCAGTTTATAGTTCCTTGTAGCAGTTTTAAAAATCCCTATTCTTAGGCTACCCTCTACTTAAATAAGAACACAAGGGGTGGGGCCAGGCACCGGTATTTTGTAAAGCTCTTCAGGCGATCCCATGTGTGGTGCAAGTTAAAGACCGCTGATTTGTATTTCTGCAGAGCATTATATAGAAACAATTTCCTTGTAAACCCATGTAAAACCTATCTTACAGATATTTTATCTTAATTATGTAACAAAATACTCCAACCACAAAATTATTTTCCCATATAAATAGACTAAAAAATAATTGTCAATGAAATACTCCATGTATTGATAATGAGATGGTGTGATATAGAAACATTGTTTTTAATTGGGAGACCTATTTATGGATCTGTTAATAAATTAGTCAAGACTTAAATTTTTTTCTTTCTTGGTATGGTGTGGTGTGGCTCTTATTCTGTCTTCAGTTTCCTTATTTCTGAAATGAATGAGTGAACTAAAATGATTTCCATGGCTCTTCATAGCTAATAAAATTCCTTGGTTTTAGAATGAGTAAAAAATTTTGGAGGTAAAGGTATTAAGATTGAATTTTGATCTGTTAGACACCTACATAGGACCTTATAATATATCTTAAATGTAAAGAAAGATGATTCAAATCTGTGACAGAGACATCTTTGTATATTTTCCATCTTCTGTTCTAATTCTCTGTCACTTCTCTGATGCCGGAATTTTATTTCTTCCTGACGTTCTACTCATAGACTCAGACCTTTTCTCTATGCAAATTTCCTGTTATCTGAGTTTAAACAATCACCTTTTACAATAATTAGCAATGGCTTAAAACACAAAAACATGAAACATCCTGACTTCATGCCATTTTCAGACCCCTGACTTCCCTGACCTTCCTCAAAGTCCTTCCCTGTAAGTTCAGGCCTGAGCTAGAGTTTTGGCTTATCATAAGCAGTTTCTCTCAGGAGGAATCAAACTATCACATGGCAGAGTTCAGACTTTGTCCCTAAACCCATTTTTTTTATGTCCAGGATGATACCCAGGTTCTCGAGGTGTTCAGATCTTCTCATTCTCTTTTCCTTCTCCATTTCTCTAGAACAACTAGTTTAGTCCAGCTTGTCTAGTTGGATTTCTCTGTTGACTTCCAGTCAGTGACCCACCTCTCTTTTTGATAGTCTATTCTGCTTGATCTCTTGTCAATTCTTTATTTTGGAGTTTAGGGCTTGCTCCCCAAGCTGGATGAATGGACTCATTTTTGTGTACTTTTTTCCTCAAATTCTATGTCATACTAGCCGAACCTGGCACTGTGCAGCCTCCAATGTAGAAAACTAGCTATCAATTTTCATTTTCTCTAAATTAAATTTGTTTTTCTTTTGAGAAATTGAGAGGGTGTGCATTTTAAAGGTATTTAAATCGAAGACTCTCAACAGAAGGAGCTTACAGATCTTACACCTTTATATTTGGATCAATAAATATTTTTAATATAAGATTAGAATACATCTATCTCATAGTGATCTTTAAAATATTCATTTTCTTATCTTTCAATTAACAAAAAGACAATAATAATAACAATAAGCTTATTGTCTTTTTGTTAATTGAAATAATAAATATCTTAGATATAAACATGGACCAGCAATGTTAATAAGCAGTAGCCAATCATGTGAAGTGGTGCTCTGCAAGGTTCAAATTCCTCTTCTAGAAGAACACAATATAACAAAGGTCTGAGGCTCTTGTGCCAGGTAAACATAAAACAAAAGGATGTCTTCAAAAATTTGAAAACAACAAAAATGCCAAAAAAAAATAATCAGAGGGTCTACAAATTTCCATGGCTGTAGGAGTCACCCACCTCTACATCCATCAAGAATTCAGAGTTTTCCACACTGAAACACTGCATAAAGCACCCTGCCTAATCCAGCTGATGGGGCTGTTGCAACTAGAGTTCTCTAATTGTCTCAGGATCCTAACAGAACTTGGACCTTGCTTTGTGGTGTCTTCTATGAACCAATAATCTTAGAGTCTATAACAGCCAGATGGCTAAAATCTGTCTGATAATTGCTTATTCTAATATATCATTGTCCCTGCATCAAGGGTAGCAAAAAATTTTCAGAATCATAGTAACGGAGAGCTTCCTGTACACAGGGTAAAGCCTTAGAAGGGCAGGTAAGAAAAGGACTCTGCAATATTTCGATTTTGTCTGCTTTATGCCTTTAAAGACTTCTCTTTTTAAGAGGAATTAACTCCATAAATGCTTGTTTAATTGGCCTCACTGAGATTAGGGAAGATTTTTGGAATCCCTAAGAGATCTGAAAGTACTAAATTTTTACACAGAACTTGGATTTAGCCTGGGGCTTTTCTGGAATAAGTTTCCCCAGGATCCCAAAGTAATTTAGTTATGATTTAGATTTATTTATTATTCTATACAGTTCTTCCCAATCTGAATATGTTTTATGGATCTGTTTTCTTTCAGGGAAAAAATATACTAAAAATGTTCTTACCCATGCTTTTAATCTTGTAACATTGAAAAACCGTGATTGTCTCAAATCCCATAAAACTACAAGAAAATTAAATTTTCATATTATTTATTGTAACTTTTCCAGACCCTGTGTTATTATGGCCTTATATGTATTATCTTTGATCTCAAAAAATATGTAAATAAACCAACCCAAACAAAAAACACTGAAGGTAGTTATTATGCCTATTTTACTATATGAAGAAATCAAGAATTGAAAAAGCTTCAGCAAACCACCTATTCTTAAAAAGCTAAGTAACAGAATTTGTACGTAGGTCTCCTCCATCCAAACAGTGGGCACTCCCCTAGAGCTATGGAAATGCACAGTAGGAGTGACTTTATTAATCATCTCAGTGGAGTTTCCTTGGTGGAATGTGGAAACATTAAACCTCATTTAATTAATTGTCTCAGAGTAGGAATTACAGATTGTCACTCCAAGGATATTTAATAATTGAGTTTTCTTCATGATTGAAATGTTGTTATTGACTATGTTTCATGACATTATATATCCTAGAAGACAGTTTTATCAGTCATTTGACTAAACTGGAAGAAATCAGATTAAATCAGTCCTGCTATGATTGAACTCCCTAAGCAATTCTCATATAAGAAATAAAATTATTCTCTTTTGGACTACCAGATATATACAACTTTGGAAAGTATAATAAATTTTAGCCCCTGATTTATTACTGCTATAGGCCAAGAAAACATATTTTGGGCCTTTATAAAGTGAGACTGTGTTACAGAAAAACCATTATATTTAGTCTGACTTCTCAAGGAAGCACAGTAATTCCTGAAATATTAAATAAAAAATACACATGCTAGAGAAATTAAGTGAACTATATGTCAACAGCAAAAAACCTTTGGGCTTCCATATTTAGTTGGGTGTCAGCTACCAAGTGCCTCTAGATACACTGCAATTGTCTTAATATTGTTAAAAAACAACTCCCAAAAAAGTACATGAATACACATGAAGTAAACATTAAGAAAAGTATTAGTGTATGATTGTTACATTTTTAGGCTTGATGTTTGGAGAATTGATCCCAATAAAGGTGATGTAACTTATTTAGAGTCACATAATTGTTAGAAAATAAAGATCAGAAGAAGGGACAGTTATTTTGTAAGTACTTGGTGAGCAAATGTCAGAATACCAATTGTCTGATCGAAGAGATATTAACTAAAGTCAAGGATAAAAGAGTGGCAAAAACAATATCTGAAAGAGAATTTTGTCAATATTTCAGGGAAAAGGAATTTGAAAAGGTCATTTATCATTGATGAATGAATGATATTAGGCAAGAATCCAGCCAGTCAATTGTTAGCATATCCTTTCCCACGAGAAACGGTGGGTGACTTGATCATGCTCAGTCTCTCCAGTTATCATATAATATGGTTAAATAAAGCAGGGTTTCCTTCCCTGCTGTGAGTCTTTTATTAGGATCAAGCACAGACTCTCGGAGTTCCCTCAATCTTAACTCAGCTGCTTGCACACAATACCATCATATCACTTCTGCAGAACTAGAGTATCCTGAAGTTTTACCCCTCAGAAGTAGGACAGTGAAGTCTGTATAACTGCACTGTGGCACCATCCATAATAAAAGTATTATATTCTGGGTACAGAGTATTTAACTTTACTATCAGAAAAACTGGGTAATAGAGAAACCTGGAATTTAAATAATCTTAATGGAGCATGGCAGACATTCTTAACAAGGGGTTTTAAAGGCAGTCAAGTGCTGCAGACAAAACAGTATGTTGTTAAAGATAATTTTCAAAAAAGAGCTAAAACTAGACTCTCAAGCAAATGTAAAATGAACATATGTCAAAATTTTATTTACAATGTTAATTAAACAAGGGAAGAACTGGTTCAGTGGAGAATACAAAGAAGTGATACATTTATAATCAGAGATATTGAAATGAACTTGCAAACATATCTCAAGCTTTCCACTTATCAGAGGGTTGTTTCTACTGTATGGAGGCCATTTGAGTGTCCATAGACAAGAATCACTTGCATTCACATCTGTTCTAGACAAATTTGTTTCAATTTCTTTGGACTTATTGAAAATCCTCATCAAAGACAAAGGTAGATATCCTATAGGTTCAGATAATCCCTCAAAACTCTAGCATTCCATTGAAAGCATATCCAGTGACCTGGAAGGGAGAGTGGGCAGTGATGTGTGCTGGTAAATCTTCAGCAATTGCCCCTCCAAAAAACCCTCAAAACACCAATCCTGATTTGCAGCAGCTGCCAATTTCCACAGTGTAAATTCTCCCACTATGGCTGATTCCAAGCCAACAGTGAAAGTCAAATGCGAAGAGGTGTACAGTATCACCATTATATATTATTTTCTCTATACAGGTATAATACAGGTATAATAGACATACATAAACTCAAGAACATAGATGACAGCAAAATGTAGTAAAATAATTGGGAAGTGATACGGTTTGAGTATTTATTACTTCTGCTTGTTGGTTAGTTTGCTCACTGGTGTGCAGTTCTACGAGTTTTAAAACATATGTAGACTTGTTAACTATAGTCAGGATACAGAACAGTTTTTGAAAAAACTCCCTCCTGCTGCCCTTTCATAGTCACACCTTCTGAAAACTCTTGCCCCTGGCAACCACTTATTGATTGTCTGTTACTATAGTATTTTGCTCTCCAGAATATCAAATAAATGTAACCATACAATTTATAATCTTCACAGACTGGGTCCTTTCACTTAGCATAGCACCTTTCAGAATCTGCTGAGTTCTTGCATGCATCCACAGTTCCTTTTTATTGCTGAGTAGTATTTCATTGTTTAGATGTACCACTGTTAGATGTACCACACAAACATTTGTGTTGTTTCCAATTTTTAGTGATTACGAATAGAGATGTTATACATGTTCATGTACAGGCTTTTGTGTGAACATGAGTTTTCATTTTTCTTAGGTAAATATTTAGGAGTTAGATTGCTGGGATGGAATATATACTCTTTACTATTTTGACTACTAAAAATACAGCTTCTACGAACATTCACTTACAAGTCTTTGTAAAGACATAATCCTTTATTTCTACTGGGGAAATAGTGGGCACAGATTATAGGAAATACTGAATTGTATGTTTGGTGTATGTTTAAGTTTTTAAGAAACTGCCAAACTGTTCCCAAAGTCATTGTGCCATTTCACATTTCACAATCAGCATGTGCCCCTCATCTTGACCAGTGTCTGGCATGATCAATCTTTTTAACTGTAGACATTCTAATAGGTGTGTAGCAGCACTTCGTCAGTCTCCATTTGTGTTTTTCTAATGACTAATGATATTGAACATCCTTTAGTGTCTTATTTACCATGCATATATCTTATTTGGTGAAATGTCTGCATGCTTATTTAAATCTTTGGGCCATATTTCATTGGTTAGTTTGTTTTCTTATTTTGAAATAAGATGACTTGCAAATATTTTCTTCCAGGGACTCATGTTTTTGTTCTTTTAACAATGTCTTTTGAAGAGCAGGCATTCTTAATGATTAAGTCCAGCTTATTAATTTTTTCTTTTATGGGTGATGCTTTTGGTGTTGTATCTATGAAATTTTGCCTAAACCAAGGCAAACCAGGAAATGATTTTTTGAGTGTTAAAACTTCTGGCAGAAGATTCGCCAAACACCTTGCACATTTCAGCATGAAGCAGGGGTGTTAAGTGCTCTATTCTTCTGGACTATCATTTCAAGGATGTTTGGATAGCAGTTTTGGAAGACAAAGAGAGTGTCTCCCACTGGAACAAAAATCAGATTTGTTTACTGACATTTTTCTCTAGGACACAAGTTAGGCATGTTTACTTATCGTCAATTATAAGACATTAATATTCCTTAGATTCAGGGTTCCTCAGATGTATGTAAACCTTCATGCCCTTGGCCCTCTTGGAAACAGTCTTGTAGGAGTACTTGGGAAGAAAAGAAACTGATGCTGACATGAAGCTACAATTCTTGTTCTGCAGTGAGTATTAAAGTCTTTTGACTGATGGAACAATCTTGTGTCTTGTGCTAGCAACCCTGAAACTGTGACAGGCTAACTTGTTAAATTACAGTAGGCTAGTGTCTCATAACCTTCACAAGCTTCACAAAACCAACCTTACATTTCTGGGATAATCCTCACTTGGCCATGATGAATTATCTTTTTGACGTATTGTTAGATCCATTTGCCAAAATTTTTGAAAATGATTTTTGTAACTATGTTGATAGAGATATTGGTTTGCAATTCTTTTTCTTATATTATCTTTTGTCTGACTTGGAAATCAGGGCAATGCTGACCTCATAGAATAAATCAGGAAGTATTTTCACCTCCTAAAATTTCTGTAAGAGTGTGTGTAGAATTGCTATTATTTCTTCCTTCAGTGTTTGGTAGAATTCACCAGTGAAGCCATCTGGCTATGGAATTTTATTCATGGAAAGGTTTTTAGCTACAAAGAATTTCTTTAATAGAGATAGGGCTCCATTTCTTCTTGAAAGAGCTTTGGTAGTTTGTGTCTTTTGAGAAATTTGTTCATTTAATCTAAATTATTTAATTTATTTTCATAAAGTTGTTAGATCCCCTTGTTATTCTTTAAAAACTTATAGAATCTGCATTAATGGACCTCTCTCATTCCTGATTTTATAATTTATGTTTTTTTAATTCCTGATTTTTGGGCTAGGGAGCTATGAATTTTATTTTGCCTAATGTATTAATTTTCTATGCTGCATAACAAATTACCACAAAGTCAGTGGCTTCAAACAATGCACATTTATTATCTCACAGTTTCTCTAAGTCAGGAAGCTCAGGATAGCTTAGCCGAATCCTCTTCAAGGCTGCATTCAGACAGTTGGCCTGGGCTGTGTTCTCACCTGAAAGCTTGGCTTGAGAAAGGTCCACTTGTTGGCAGAATTCATTTCCTTACAGATGTGAAACCAAAGGGGCCAGACTCTTGCTGGCTGTCAGCTGGAGGCCATCCTCAGCTCCTTGCCACATAGCTGCTTACTTCTTCAAAGCCAGCAAGGTAAAAGAGCAAGTCTGTTAGCAGATGCAGTGTTATAAAATGTAACAGAATCATGAGAGTCATAGCCCATAATCTTTGAACATGGCAATCAGAGGAGTGGCATACCATCACCTTTGCCATATATTGTTGGTGAGAAGCAGCCACAAGCCCCAGCCACGCTTGAGCGGAAGGAGTCACGAAAAGGCATGAATACCAGCAGGCAGTCTGTCCAAAGCATTTCCAAAGAAACTTTTGGTTTTATTTAATTTCTCTAATGTTTTATTGTTTGCTATTTATTTGATTTCCACTCTGGATTTTATTGTTTCCTTTCTTCTGTTACTTGTGTTTTATTTGCTCTTATTTTTCCATTTTCTTAAGGTGGCAGCAGATGTCACTGAGTTAAGATGTTTATTCCTTTTTATTATAGCCCTTTACTGCCCTAAATTGCCCCCAGATAATTCTTCTCTGGCATCTCACTGAAGTTTATTTGCTGCATTTTCATTTTCATCACTCCAAAATAACTTCTAATTTCCCTTTTGATTTCTTTGACCCCTGAGTTATTTAGAAGTATTTCATTATTTTATGAATATTTGGGCATATTTTCTAGAGTTTCTTCTGTTACGATTTCTAATTTAATTACATTATGCTCAGAGATCATACTTGAAAAGAATATTTATTCTACTGTTGTTGGGTAGTGTTCTATAAATGTTAATTAGGTCAGGTTGATTGATAGTGTTTATCTAATCTGTATCCTTTCTGATCTTTGTCTACTATTCTATCAATTATTTAGAGAAGGATGTCAAATATCTGGTTATAATTGTTCTATTATAGGCAGTTCTATTAATAGACACATAAGTGTGTGAGATTGTTATGTCATATTGATAATTGTGCCCTTTATCATCATTAAGTGACCTCCTTTATCACTGATAATATTCTTTGCTCTGAAATCTATTTAGTCTGCTACCAATATAGCTACTCCAGTTTTATTTTGATTTTTGTTAGCATGGCATACCTTTTCCAATACTTTTACTTTTAAGCTATGTGTGTCTTTATGTTTAAATTGTGTTTCTTATAGGAAACCACTAATTGTGTCATGCTTTTTAAAAATCCATTCTGACAATATTTACCCTTTAATTGAAGTATTAATTTACAGCATTTATATCTAATACAATCTTTGTCCCATCTGTTCTTCTCCCCATTTTCCTTTTTTCTGCCTAGTTCTATATACTTTCAGATTAAGTTATCCATGTTAAACTCCTGGTTGTCATATTAGTTGTAACTTTTGTTATATGAGGGGTTGGTTTAGTGTTTATAGTGTGCCCTTTCATCTTATCACAGTCTGATTTAAGTGATATTGTCCCATTTCTTGCATAGTACAAGAACCTTGCAATAGTGTGATAGATGGAATGTTTGTGTCCTCACAAAATTCATATGTTGAAACCTAATCCCCAATGTGATGGTATTTGGAGGTGGGGCCTTTGAGAAATGATTAGGTCATTAAGGCAGAACTTTCATGAAAGGGAATTAATGTCTTATAAAATGGGATCCAGAGAACTCACTACCCCTTCTTTGTGAGGACACAATGGAAGGATGGCCATTTATGAAGCAGGAAGCAGAAAGCAGGCTCTCACCAGGCATGGAATTGGCCAGCACCTTGATCTTGGACTTCCAAGCTTCTAGAACTGTGAGAAATAATTTTCTGTTGTTTATAAGCTACCCTGTCTATGGTATTTGGTTATGGTGGCCTGAATGGACTAAGACAAATAGTATACTTCCATTTAGAGCCCATCTGCTGGGCTCTCCTTGTGTTCTCCTGTCCTGCCCTCCTGTCTGGAGGCTCTGTCATGGCAGGAAGCTGGGCAGTTGTGGGATGCTCCTCATTTGCCTGGGATCACTGTCCCTCATTGCCTGAGGTCCTGGCTCTTACAAACCATTACTTCATCTATTTTGCCCATTATTTTTTGCTTGTTTGTTTCATGCAAAGGGGTAAGCCAGTTCCTGTTACTACATCGTGACCAAAAAGTTCCTACTTAATTTTCATTGAGTAGCAGACATTTCATTGAGATGAGCAGACTCATCTATGTAATATAGATGAATGTAATATCTATACATAAATATCTATACATATATGAATATAAAACTGTACAAATATTGAGAGCTAGTATATAGTTTCCCTTTCAAAGAGATTAATTTTCTTTTTTGGTAGGTGGTTTGGGGCAATAGAAATCACATTTCCCTTTTATGCAGTTTCAGGAATTGAGATGATTCTAACCTGGGCTTCATTCTTAGCAAGGAGCAGTTTATTTCTGGTACAATCACTTTTAAGGGTCACTCTTTGGGATCCCAATTCTAAGTGTCAAGACTTAGTAAACTCCCTTTCTCACTCTGGGTTTAATATTTTTAGCCCCTTAGCTCCATGAGAATTTAAAATTTTTTCTCAGCTTCTATGCATCTCAATGACCTCTATCACAATTGGCAGATGTCCTTGGATTAAGAGTGCCTCTGTGTGTTGGACTGACCTCTGAATTTCCTTCTTTTCTTGTTTCTTCACTGTGTTAGCTCTTGATGCCTTCAAGCAGAATTTAAAAAGATATATTGCACCAGTTCTCTAGTTGTTCTCAGCCAGAGGGTTGGTCCAAATGACCTAAGGAGTTAGTACTCCAGGTTAAACTGCCCTGATTCATTGTTTATTTGCTTGTTTTTGCATGTTAAATATCTCATATTCTCAATGTTTTTATAGAAAATTTTCAAATATAAAAAAAATGGACAGAATTTTGTGTTGAACATCCATATACCCACCACCTAGATTCTACATTTGTTAACTTTTTGTATATTTGCTTTATCACATATTATCCATCTCAGTTTTAAAGCATTTTAAAGTAAGTCGTAGACATCAGTACACTTGATCTGCATGTATACAAATAGAATGTTATATTTTGCTTTAAAGTAAAATTTACATGGAGCAAAATACACAAACTTTATCATTCTATGATTTTTGACATATGTGTACACCTGTGTAACCAAACCAATACCAAGATAAAGGATATTTCTGTCATCCAAGAAGGTTCTCTCAATCTCCTTCCCAGTCATTCCCCCAGCTCCACCCCAAAGGCAATCACTGTTTTTTTCATCATGATTCAGTTTTGCCTACACTGATACTTCTTTTATTTATTTACTTATTTTTAAATAATTTTTTTTATTGAAGGGTAGTTGAGATATAGTATTACATTAGTTTCAGGTATACAACACAGTGATTGAACATTTATATACATGATAATTCTAGGTACCAGCTATCACCATACCAAGTTGTTAACAATATTTTGACTATATTCCTTATGCTATACATTAAATCCCAGTTACTTATTTATTTTACAATCGGAAGTGTGTAATTTTTTTTTTTTTTTGTGAGGGCATCTCTCCTATTTATTGATCAAATGGTTGTTAACAACAATAAATTATGTATAGGGGACTCAATGCTCAATGTATAATCATTAATCCACCCCAAGCCTAATTTTCATCAGTCTCCAATCTTCTGAAGCATAACGAACAAGTTCTTACATGGAGAACAAATTCTTACATAGTGAATAAGTTACATGGTGAATAGTACAAGGGCAGTCATCACAGAAACTTTTGGTTTTGATCATGCGTTATGAACTATAAACAGTCAGTTCAAATATGAATATTCATTTGATTTTTATACTTGATTTATATGTGGATACCACATTTCTCTCTTTATTATTATTATTTTTAATAAAATGCTGAAGTGGTAGGTAGATGCAAGATAAAGGTAGAAAACATAGTTTAGTGTTGTAAGAGAGCAAATGTAGATTATCAGGTGTGTGCCTGTAGACTATGTGTTAATCCAAGCTAGACAAGGGCAATAAAACATCCACGGATGCAGCAGATTTCTCTCAGAACGGGGAGGGGGGGTTCTAAGCCTCACCTCTGTTGATCCCCAATTTCTCACCTGATGGCCCCCCTGCAACTGTGCCTGTCTTAGGTTGTTCCTCCCTTGAGGAATCTTACCCGTCTCTGGCTAACCAGTCATCTTCTGGGGCCATACAAGGAAATGTAAAGTTGGTAAGTGAGAGAGAAGCCTTATTGTTTGAAAAGGTTAGTTTTTTACTTCTTTGCAGATTTATGCCCTGTGGCTTCTATGCCCAGCATTTGTCTTGAGGTATCTTTACCACTTGGAAGAATTGTGATACAAGGTAAATTCTATATGAGGCATGAATTCTATTTAGGGGTTGCAATTAGGAAGGAAGAAGAAAAGCTATAGAAGTAGCAGGCGGAAGAAAACATGGGAAGATTGATTATTTCTTTGACATATCTTCTTGTAGAGTAACATCAGCATGTATAGGTTTTAAACTACTAATTAAATTGCACACACACATTAACATAATAGGAATACAGTTACATAACCAAAGCATACCTATAATTACCAGCCATCTCCAGTGAAACCAAGAAAACCAGTTAGGTACCTTAGGCATTTGTGAAAACTTATCTATGATATGGTGGATATTGTCCAACTGAACTTGAACAGTCTGAGAGAAATCAGACAAATTAAAACAACCCATTCCTGGGGACTGTTCACATCCCATATGTTCTTTTAACAGTAAATAGTCTGTAGTTGTAAGATTTTGGAGCACTACAATTTGCACTTCTCCTAATTCTTGGTTGAGTTCCAACAGTGTAGATCCAGTCAAATTTGTTGTTTTACTGTATGCACAGGCCAGCTTCGATATCTCCTTTTTCATTCCCATGGCAAGTCCAGGAACCAGTGGGATGAGTGCATCTACACCTGTAGCAGCGCATAGATCTTTGTTGGGGTTTTTTGATGATCATCTTCTGACATGAGTCTTTCAGAGAGTGCTGATATTGGAAGTTCTTTTTCATATCATATCTTAGTTCATTTTCAGGGTAGCCAAATTAGGCTTTGATCCTCTGTATAAGCACAAACAAACCCTTTGCCTACACTTTTATATGCCCTTTATACCATTGTGTAGAACTCATTGGAGGTCACCACACAGGAACTGCTTTTTTTTTTTGTTATCATTAATCTACACTTACATGATGACTATTATGTTTACTAGGCTCTCCCCTTTACCAGGTCCCCCCTATAAACCCCTTTACAGTCACTGTCCATCAGTATAGCAAAGTGTTGTAGAGTGACTACTTGTCTTCTCTGTGTTGTACAGCCCTCCCCTTTCTCCCACCCCCCCATGCATGCTAATCTTAATACTCCCCTTCTTCTTCCCCCCCCTTATCCCTCCCTACCCACCCATCCTCCCCAGTCCCTTTCCCTTTGGTACCTGTTAGTCCATTCTTGAGTTCTGTGATTCTGCTGCTGTTTTGTTCCTTCAGTTTTTTCTTTGTTCTTATACTCCACAGATGAGTGAAATCATTTGGTATTTCTCTTTCTCAACTTGGCTTATTTCGCTGAGCATAATACCCTCCAGCTCCATCCATGTTGCTGCAAATGGTAGGATTTGCCCTTTTCTTATGGCTGAGTAGTATTCCATTGTGTATATGTAATACTTCTTCTTTATCCATTCATCTATCAATGAACATTTAGGTTGCTTCCATTTCTTGGCTATTGTAAATAGTGCTGTGATAAACATAGGGGTGCATCTGTCTTTCTCAAACTTGATTGCTGCGTTCTTAGGGTAAATTCCTAGGAGTGGAATTCCTGGGTCAAATGGTAAGTCTGTTTTGAGCATTTTGATGTACCTCTATACTGCTTTCCATAATGGTTGAACTAATTTACATTCCCACCAGCAGTGTAGGAGGGTTCCCCTTTCTCCACAGCCTCGCCAACATTTGTTGTTGTTTGTCTTTTGGATGGCAGCCATCCTTACTGGTGTGAGGTGATACCTCATTGTAGTTTTAATTTGCATTTCTCTGATAATTAGCAATGTGGAGCATCTTTTCATATGTCTGTTGGCCATCTGTATTTCTTTTTTAAAGAACTGTCTGTTCAGTTCCTCTGCCCAATTTTTTATTTGTGTTATTTGTTTTTTGTTTGTTGAGGCGTGTGAGCTCTTTATATATTCTGGACGTCAAGCCTTTATCAGATCTGTCATTTTCAAATATATTCTCCCATACTGTAGGGTTCCTTTTTGTTCTATTGATGGTGTCTTTTGCTGTACAGAAGCTTTTCAGCTTAATACAGTCCCACTTGCTCATTTTTGCTGTTGTTTTCCTTGCCCGGGGAGATATGTTCAAGAAGAGGTTACTCATGTTTATGTCTAAGAGGTTTTTGCCTATGTTTTTTTCCAAGAGTTTAATGGTTTCATGACTTACATTCAGGTCTTTGATCCATTTTGAGTTTACTTTTGTATATGGGGTTAGGCAATGGTCCAGTTTCATTCTCCTACATGTAGCTGTCCAGTTTTGCCAGCACCATCTGTTGAAGAGACTGTCATTTCACCATTGTATGTCCATGGCTCCTTTATCAAATATTAATTGACCATATGTGTCTGGGATAATGTCTGGATTCTCTAGTCTGTTCCATTGGTCTGTGGCTCTGTTCTTGTGCCAGTACCAAATTGTCTTGATTACTATGGCTTTGTAGTAGATCTTGAAGTTGGGGAGTGAGATACCCCCTATTTTATTCTTCTTTCTCAGGATTGCTTTGGCTATTCGGGGTCTTTGGTGTTTCCATATGAATTTTTGAATTATTTGTTCCAGTTCATTGAAGGATGTTGCTGGTAGTTTCATAGGGATTGCATCAAATCTGTATATTGCTTTGGGCAGGATGGCCATTTTGACGATATTAATTCTTCCTAGCCATGAGCATGGGATGAGTTTCCATTTATTAGTGTCCCCTTTAATTTCTCTTAAGAGTGACTTGTAGTTTTCAGAGTATAAGTCTTTCACTTCTTTGGTTAGGTTTATTCCAAGGTATTTTATTCTTTTTGATGCAGTTGTGAATGGAGTTGTTTTCCTGATTTCTCTTTCTGTTGGTTCATTGTTAGTGTATAGGAAAGCCACAGATTTCTGCGTGTTGATTTTGTATCCTGCAACTTTGCTGTTTTTCGATATCAGTTCTAGTAGTTTTGGGGTGGAGTCTTTTGGGTTTTTTATGTATAGTATCATGTCATCTGCAAATAGTGACAGTTTAACTTCTTCTTTACCAATCTGGATTCCTTGTATTTCTTTATTTTGTCTAATTGTTGTGGCTAGGACCTCCAGTACTATGTTAAATAACAGTGGGGAGAGTGGGCATCCCTGTCTAGTTCCCCATCTCAGAGGAAAAGCTTTCAGCTTCTCGCTGTTCAATATAATGTTGGCTGTGGGTTTATCAGAGATGGCCTTTATTATGTAGAGGTACCTGCCCTCTATTCCCATTTTGCTGAGAATTTTTATCATGAGTGGATGTTGAACTTTGTCAAATGCTTTTTCAGCATCTATGGAGATGATCATGTGGTTTTTGTCTTTCTTTTTGTTGATGTGGTGGATGATGTTGATGGACTTTCGAATGTTGTACCATCCTTGCATCCCTGGGATGAATCCCACTTGGTCATGGTATACGATCCTTTTGATGTATTTTTGAATTCGGTTTGCTAATATTTTTTTGAGTATTTTTGCATCTACGTTCATCAGGGATATTGGTCTGTAGTTTTCTTTTTTGGTGGGGTCTTTGCCTGGTTTTGGTATTACGGTGATGTTGGCTTCATAGAATGAGTTTGGGAGTATCCCCTCCTCTTCTATTTTTTGGAAAACTTTAAGGAGAATGGGTATTATGTCTTCCCTGTATGTCTGATAAAATTCTGAGGTGAATCCATCTGGCCCGGGGGTTTTGTTCTTTGGTAGTTTTTTTATTACTGCTTCAATTTCGTTGCTGGTAATTGGTCTGTTTAGATTTTCTGTTTCTTTCTGGGTCATTCTTGGAAGGTTGTATTTTTCTAGGAAGTTGTCCATTTCTCCTAGGTTTCCATGCTTGTTAGCATATAGGTTTTCATAGTACTCACTAATAATTCTTTGTATTTCTGTGGAGTCTGTCGTGATTTTTCCTTTCTCGTTTCTGATACTGTTGATTTGTGTTGACTCTCTTTTCCTCTTAATAAGTCTGGCTAGAGGCTTATCTATTTTGTTTATTTTCTTGAAGAACCAGCTCTTGGTATCATTGATTTTTGCTATTGTTTTATTCTTCTCAATTTTATTTATTTCTTCTCTGATCTTTATTATGTCCCTCCTTCTGCTTACCTTAGGCCTTATTTGTTCTTCTTTTTCCAATTTCGATAATTGTGACGTTAGACCATTTATTTGGGATTGTTCTTCCTTTTTTAAATATGCCTGGATTGCTATATCCTTTCCTCTTAAGACTGCTTTTGCTGTGTCCCACAGTAGTTGGGGCTTAGTGTTGTTGTTGTCGTTTGTTTCCATATATTGCTAGATCTCCATTTTGATTTGGTCATTGATCCATTGATTATTTAGGAGCGTGTTGTTAAGCCTCCATATGTTTGTGAGCCTTTTTACTTTCTTTGTACAGTTTATTTCTAGTTTTATGCCTTTGTGGTCTGAAAAGTTGGTTGGTAGGATTTCAATCTTTTGGGATTTACTGAGGCTCTTTTTGTGAGCTAGTATGTGGTCTATTCTGGAGAATGTTCCATGTGCACTTGAGAAGAATGTGTATCCTGTTGCTTTTGGATGTAGAGTTCTGTAGATATCTATGAGGTCCATCTGTCCTAGTGTGTTGTTCAGTGCCTCTGTGTCCTTACTTATTTTCTGTCTGGTGGATCTGTCCTTTGGAGTGATTGGTGTGTTGAAGTCTCCTAGAATGAATGCATTGCATTTTATTACCTCCTTTAGTTCTGTTAGTATTTGTTTCAGGTATGTTGGTGCTCCTGTATTGGGTGCATATATATTTATAATGGTTATATCCTCTTGTTGGACTGAACCCTTTATCATTATGTAATGTCCTTCTTCCTCTTTTGTTACTTTATTTATTTTTAAGTCTGTTTTGTCTCATACCAGAATTGCAACACCTGCTTTCTTCTCTCTGTTGTTTGCATGACATATCTTTTTCCATCCCTTGACTTTAAGTCTGTGCATGTCTTTGGGTTTGAGGTGAGTCTCTTGTAAGCAGCATATGGATGGATCTTGCTTTTTTATCCATTCTGTTACTCTGTGTCTTTTGATTGGTGCATTCAGTCCATTTACATTTAGGGTGATTATTGAGAGGTATGAACTTATTACCATTGCAGGCTTTAAGTTTGTGGTTACCAAAGGTTCAGGGTTAGCTTCTTTACAATCTTACTGTCTAACTTAACTCGCTTGTTGAGCTATTATAAACGCGGTCTGATGATTCTTTATTTCTCTCCCTTCTTATTCCTCCTCCTCCATTCTTCATATGTTGGGTGTTCTGTTCTGTGCTCTTTTTAGGAGTGCTCCCATCTAGAGCAGTCCCTGTATGATGCCCTGTAGAGGTGGTTTGTGGGAGGCAAATTCCCTCAACTTTTGCTTGTCTGGGAATTGTTTAGTGCCTCCTTCATATTTAAATGATATTCGTGCTGGATACAGTAGCCTTGGTTCGAGGCCTTTCTGTTTCATTGCGTTAAGTATATCATCCCATTCTCTTCTGGTCTGTAGGGTTTCTGTTGAGAAGTCTGATGATAGCCTGATGGGTTTTCCTTTGTAGGTAACCTTTTTTTTCTCTCTGGCTGCCTTTAATACTTTGTCCTTGTCTTTGATCTTTGCCATTTTAATTATTATGTGTCTTGGTGTTGCCCTCCTTGGATCCCTTGTCATGGGAGTTCTGTGTACCTCTGTGGTCTGAGAGGCCATTTCTTCCCCTAGTTTGGGGAAGTTTTTGGCAATTATTTCTTCAAAGACACTTTCTATCCCTTTTTCTCTCTCTTCTTCTTCTGGTACCCCTATAATGCATATATTATTCCTTTTTGATTGGTCACTCAGCTCTCTTAGAATTCTTTCATTCCTGGAGATCCTTTTATCTCTCTCTGCATCAGCTTCTCTGCGTTTCTGTTCTCTGTTTTCTAGTCCATTAATGGTTTCTTGCATCTCGTCCATTCTGTTTTGAAGTCCTTCCAGAGCTTGTTTTATTTCTGTATTCTCCTTCCTTAGTTCTTGCATATTTCTCTGCAAGTCCATCAACATGGTTATGACTTTTGTTTTGAATTCTTTTTCAGGAAGACTGGTTAAATATATCTCCTCAGGTTCCTTCTCAGGTGAAGATGTAGCAGATGCTGAAGCTGTCTGGGTTAGTCTTGTCTGGATCATATTTTTTGCCTTTTCATGTTGACAGGTGCTATTGAGTGTCAGCTGAGAGGGCCAAACTTTTCACTTGCTACTGGCCTTTCTTTACTGGGACAACTGCGACCTCTAGTGGCTTGTGTTGGGTAATTGCGAGTAGACTGGGTCTTTGTGTCTTGCTGGCAGATATGGAGAAAACTCCCTTTCTAAGGGCGGGGCTTGCCTTAGGCTGCTTCTCTGCTTTTGCAGCGCCCAGAGGGGTAATGGAAGGGGTGGGGGTTGTTTGGCTGTTTACCTCCGTGAGGGGTCTCAGAGCTGTTGCCCAGGGGGATAGTGTACCCAGTTTTCCCTGTAATTTCCAGCCACTGGACTGTGACCTTTGTTGTTTCCGTCCAGCTGTTGTGTCCCTGTCCCTTTAAGACTTTCAAAAAGCACTCGCTTTTCTTTGTCACAGGGGTATCAGCTTCGTAACCCGCTCAGAGGTCTTGCTGCCCTATTTCCCTAGTTTCCAGCCCTTCATGCATGCACTGTGTCTGCACTCTGGTGCAGGTGGCTGGGGCTGGGTGTTTAGCAGTTCTGGGCTCCCTCTCCCTCCTGCTGAGAGCTGGGGGGAGGTGTGCTTGGGTCCCACCAGGCCGGGGCTTGTATCTTACCCCTTTCACCAAGCGCTGGGCTCTTGCACGAGTGGATGTAGTCTGGCTGTTGTGCTGTGTCTTCTGGTCTGTCTTTTAGGATTAGTTGTATTTGTTGTATTTTCAAAAATAGATATGTTTTTGGGAGGAGATTCCCACTATCCTACTCACGATGCCATGTTGGCTCCGCCTCTCACCTCTGATACTTCTTATAAATACATTTCCTTTTTCTTTCTTTTCTCTTCTTTTTTTTGCAGAGGCTTCTTTTATGTAGCAATTTTTTTTTGAGAGCCATCCATATTATTGCATGTGGCAGTTCATTTCTTTTTATTGGTGAAGTGTACATCATTGTATGAATGTACTACATTTTGTTTATCCATTCTCATATTAATGAACACCAGGCATGTTCTTAGTTTAGACTCTTGTGAACATTCATATACAAGTGCTTTTAGCGACATAGGACATATGTTTTCATTTCTCTCAAATACCTAGGAGTAGAAGTGCTTGATTATAGAGTAGGTGTGTTTAGAAGAAACTGCCAGACCTTTCTACAAAGGATTGACATATTTTTATAATGTGAGAGAAATGCATGAAAGAGTCCCTGCAGAGTTCCTTTGATTGGAGAGAGTAGAGATGAGAATATTGCTGGGGGTGGGGTGGGGGCTGAGTGGGTGAGGGTGGAGGGTGATGGTGCATATGCCTCAGGGTACAAGTCTTGAGTTAAAATCTGTTTCTCTGTCCTAGACTGCTCTTTCTTAAACCTTTCTTTAGTTATAACCACGTAGGGCCTGTGATCTAGAAGGTGAAGAAAGGGGGAAATGCGTAAGGCTCAGCCAATCCATCTACACCATCTGTTACCTGCTTTCTATACCAACTAGATTCTGGTACTACCTGTTTTCTCCAGCTCTGTCCTACTGTGCTCTGAATCACCTCCTTTCCTTTCTTTTTTTAAAATTCATGGTAGCACAGGGGCAAGCTATGTATCCCACCCAGGGCTGTGTAGGGCAGAGAAAAGAGCATGTCAAAGTTAAATTCTTGCTTCCTCCTCTATGTCCCTCTTTTGTGCTTGGCCTTCTTCTGCTCCCAGATGCTATTTTCCCCCTTACCTCATTCCTTTATCCACTCTGAGACCTAACCATATTTCTCTGGCTGAAGAAGTTTTCAGAATTTTAAAGTTAGTTTGACAGAGCCATCAACTTCTGCACTTCTAAGGTGGCTTCTGGAGTGTGTCATATTTATTGAGATATAACTCAGTGATAGAGTTATGCACAGAGTATTTACATATATATTTTTTTAATCAAATTTACGTTAGCAAATCTAAGGATCAGCAAAATTCTGGATTAAACATTAAACATTATTTAACCCAGAATTTTCCAAATTATTTAAGCTATTGAACAGCATTGTCCAATAGAAGTTTCTGTGATGATAGAAATGTGCTCTACCTGCGGTGTCTGGTATAGCAGCCATTAGCCACTTGTGGGTATTGAAGTGCAACTGAGGAATTGAATTTCAATTTAATTTAGTTTGAATCTGAATTTAATAGCTACATATGATTCGTGGCTTTGTTTCCACTGGACAGTGCAATTATAGAATCTTTAAAATTTTTCCACTGAACTATTATCCCATGCAGGACCAACTATGTAATTTGCAGGGCCCATAGCAAAATGAAAATATAAGTCCCTTTGTTCAAAAAGCAGGAAAAAAATGACATTAAATGTGCTAAAGAATAAAGCATTTTCCCTTCTGTGGTCTCTCAATTAACTTGTCAAGAGAGCTTTTTATTTGCTGTCTGATGTCATTCTAAGTAAAGTTAAAAATGTAAATTATTAACTTGAATTTTACCATTTATCTTTATATTAAGCAATGCCTGAGTAAACACAAATACAAGAGCAACTAACATTCATAAAAAATCTCTAAAATTGCATAATTCATAATTTGCAGTTTCTACATACACTTGTCTTTTGTTCTTACCAGAACAGTGAAAATGGTACACAAAACTTGACTGATTTAATTTTGTTTCTTGATACATGCACATTCTAAAAATGCTTTTTTACTTTAGGATTATAGGTGGGTAAGGAAAAACTAAAAGGAGAAGGAAATGTGGGTTGATCAATTCTTCTCTTTCCTTCTATGTTATCATTCTTAGTATAAATATTTGTCTAATACAAGGAAGTAACATGAATAAGAAGAACAGATATGGTTCCTTGACTGGAATGTGTTTCTCACAACGTTATTGCCTCCTTTGTGTTCAAAGCAAATTCTGGTTCAAGTAGAAAGCAAGGCCTTTTAGGGCTGCCAGAACCCCCGCTTACTCAGATGTAGACCTCATATGACTACCTTGTGCTTAGATGCTCTTGCATCTTGCTGAACTCCCCTGCACTGTGGGACCACCAGAATTCTGTGCTCATGGGGCATTGTGAATGTTATTTGCAAGTGAAGTGGCAAGGAATGGGGTAGACATCCATTTTGTGCCTATCTCCTTTGCTGACATGTATGCTCATTGTGCCCTTGGACTTCAAATATAAAATATAAGTTCAAAGATAAAACAGTTAAGAATTTTATGAAGCTAACAACAGAGCATTAAACTAAGTTCAGGGCCTTTTGAGTGTGATGCCCTATGTGACTGCACAGATTGCAAAATCATGTAGCTGGCCCTGATCCATTGGAACACATTTTAATAATATTGTTCTAACTCAGTACATGGTCTCCTCCTTTGTAAGTGAAGATAGTAACATTGCCCACTTCATAGGATGCTGTGGGAATTAAATGAGTTACTGTGTGAATTAGTCAGCAATTGTCAAAACAATGCTGCATAACAAACAACTCTAAAACACAGTGGCTTGCAGCAGCAAGCATTTTCTCTCACTTATAGGCCTGTGGGTTGTCTGGGTGGATTGGTTTCAGGCTGCACGTCAGCTGGGGCTTCCCGCCAGGCTTTGAATTTGGGTATGCTCCATAATTCTCTGCCTTATCTTGGAACCAGCAACTCTCAGGGCATGCTCTCCTCATGGTGGATCAGAGGAGCACAAGAGAGGTGCAAACTGCACAGCTGAGAGCTACTGTTCACTTTACATCTACAGGTATCCACTGGCTAAAGCAAGTCACATGGCTAAAGTCAGGGGATAGGGATATTCACACCACCATGAGGCAGAGGAGCATCAATATTTGCTAAATTATAACCCAATCTATCAGGGTGTTATTCTCTGGACTCACTTTTCCAGCTTGTCTTTCCTAAGCTGTCTTTCTTACTATATCCAATGTGGAGCTATTAGAAAGATGATTTGAAGTTGCTGACAAGTGTTTCGAATCTGGACTCTACTAGGGGATTGTGTGGCTTTGGGTTTTATAGTACAATATAGTAGGAGGACCTCGTTGGAAAGCTGGCAGACTCAAAAGTCCTGATATCTCCACAATACAGAGCAAAAGGGACTCTGGGAGGACAGTGAGGAAAACACTAGTACTCTAGGTCACTACCAGGCTCACTGGGAGCCTTGAAACTGGCTCCTGGGGATGCTGAAGGAGCAAGAGTAGCAACAGTCAGTCTCGGCATGCTGAGATTCAGACTTTACCACCCCTGACACCCCACAGGACCACAAACACTGCGCAAAATAGTGACTTCACTGCGCAAAATGACAAGATAGGTGGCTGTGGGGCTAAAAAGCCTCTAGGCACAGCACGACAAGAGTCACCAAGAGATATGTATTCTAAAAAAGATATTGTAAAAAAGAGAGTAGGGTTTTACTACAAAAAGTGGGGAAGATAACAATTGTCTACGCTGTCTATGAAGAGGTGTAAACTTTCCAATTCAGAAACCCTTGGGGAAAGTCTGCCCTTTAACAGAAACTCTTCTGGTTCTCAGATTCCTTAGAGAAGAGAAGTCTAAGGAAAGAGAGTTACACAGCTAACTGCTTCATGTATGTAGTCTGATCCTGAGTATAGACACCCCTGAGGTATAAGCAGCTAAAGTGTTGCCCAGATGTCTCTCTCGCTTTAGCACCTTCTCAAAGAGCAGCAAGAGTCCTTCAGAAATGAGGCAAGCATCTGCCCCAGCTACAAAAGGTACACCCCTCCTCCCCAACCCCACAAAACCAAAGATTATGGCTTGCATCCTGCTGAGGTAGGAATACTATCATGCTATCAACTTACAGCTTCACTGCGGCAGCTGCCAGAATGTTGATCTGGAGCTGGCATGGTGCTGGTGTCCAAAGGTATAATTACAAAGGCATTGTTTAATATGTTGTTATAAATGGTGGCTCCATCTTCAAACCATAGTGTGGAAGTCTATTTAATTCATTTTGTAGCCATGCAGTTTAGCATTTGAACTAGCCTGGCACCTGAAAACTGAAGTTCTTAATTGGAAGGGCTTCAGCAGATGTGTGAAAGCCCTAAATGTGTGTGAAAAATGAGGGCACATGTGCATATGTGCACATGAGAATTTTTCTGGGACGTGTGTCCACAGCTTTCAATAGAGTCTCAAAGGGGCTGATGACACAAAGAGACCACAAACTACTAATTTAGAACATTGTTTATAAGGGAAATGGATTTTCAGATCTAGAAAAACAACTTGCAGACAAACTTTTGGAAGCCAGCCTGTTGGGAAGTTGACAGCTACAAATATATCTTGTTATCATGAATCATACTAAAATATGATCTTGTGAAATTTTCAGTAAATGCTTTGATTTTGCTGTCAGTCCAAAATGATCTAAAAGTCTTTCTTACCCACTTTCACCTTCCCTGAAATTATCCAAGGAACCTAGGGGTGCAAATATCAGCTATATCCATGAAATTGTTTAACTAGGTTTTTGTATTTCTTATTTTGCATCTAAAATATATCTAAGATCTTAAAGGCCCTTTGTCTCAATGGGTCAGTAGCAAGAGAGAGAGAGCACAAGGTTGCAGCTGAATGTGGAAAATAGAAGTTTGAAGATAAGGAGACCATGTAGGAGAGTGACATTGTTGATCTTTAGGGATTTGTAGATAATTCTAAACAAACTCAGCCCTGACCCAAGCCTTTCTAAGGTTAGAAAACCGAGGGCTAATTTTGTGTGTTCTTGCTGAATTTTCACATGGTCCACAGTGCCTGCTTTCAGCTAGAACTGCACATGGAAATACTTATACTGAAATAACATTAGGAAGGGAGCCCCTGTGAGTTTCTGATCAAGCCAGAACCAAGAAAAACTGAAAACCCCAGGAGACTACCTCATTTATTATTTTCATCTTTTCTTCTACTTCATCCCAAAAAAGTCTCTGGGCTGACAAGGACCTGTACATAAGAAACATTTTGTGAGACATATTAGCCTTAGATCTCTTTAGAAATCCTACTTTTAAAGATGCTTACAAAAGAGTTTACCTGCTTGTGAATTGCTCAAGAAATCTTCCTTTCCAACAATGTTGGCATTACTGAGGACTGCCGTATAGTTCAGTTAACTTTATTTGCTTGATTTCTGACAAATGAATTAAGTGAGCTTTTTTTTAGGAGCAGCCTCCTAGTTCTAGTCAGATTATGTTTCTAGTATCTCTCAAAAAGCAATTTATGTGTTTATTTTTGCATATAGAGTCTACTAAGATTACTAAGAAGCAAAACATGTACAAACATTTAAATATTGATTTTATATGATCCAGATCAGATGTTTATATTCTATTGTCTATGTATTATGCACTAAAGCCAATAATCTCTTAAGTAAAGCTGTGTCGGCAAGATGGGTGCGTCTGTCTGCATGTGCAGGAGCAGGAAGTTTTAACAGGAGCAACAGAAGCAAAGAAGATGGATCTGGGCATTAGACTGCTGAGCTCTTTTCTTCTGCATTTCCCTGGCAGGAGTGCTTTAGCAACTTCTCCGCAGACTTAAGCCACATGAGGAATAATAGAAGTACCCCCTTCCCAATTCTGAAGTCTATTGTAGGCTGGAATCAGTTTGTCTTTGGCTAACAGGGGGTAGGGCAGGTCTACATTCTGCATTTTGCTATGTGTCATGCTGTGCTGTTTACAGAATACAAAACCATCTGACCACATTTTCACATTTTGCAGCAAAATTGTGCTTTGAAAATATAACTCTTTTGAGGGAAGAAATAGGAAGAGAAGGATGTTCCCAGAATTCTCAATAATTTCCAAATCTTAGCTAATGGGAAATGCTTTCTCATACCTTCATTTTCCTAACAGATACTGAATTAAACAAAAAAAATTCCTGAGTTATCTCAGGTAAACAAACAGAATATTCTTTCTTGAATGTTTGAAGTTGAACTATTGTATCATACTGTGAGTTTCTCATGGGTAATCACTAGATCTTATATTCCTATCACTGCATTTTAAAAATATTCCTCAGAGCCTGGCATGGTGACTGGCATGTAAGAGAGGCTCCATGAATGTTTATTTCATTTGCTTAACTTGTTCAAAAGGAGTACAGAATTTTAGGGTTTAGGCTCAGATTTGAAGCATGAACATCTTTGAGCAGAATTGTTAAATGAACAAATGATGTGCCTTCGGAATCCATCTACTTTCCCTTTCACTGTGTACATCACAGGTGCCAGTGTAATTTTGCTGTTCTCTGTTTAAGATTACACATTTCCACTGTATCACTGTCACCAGGACTGTTTCTCTTGATTAAACTCTTTCTTGATAAAATCAGAGCAAGTCATGGTGATAGAATGGGAGGGTCTCTGCATAACTTATTGCTTTGAGCCCTGGGAACAATAGATATTCATGGAAATGGGAGAGACAGGGTGTGACATCCTTGCAAAACCTCTCTGACCACGGACCACATCAAGCTGGAAACAGCCCTAGTTTCAGTCTTAATTTTAAGGATTGGAGAGGAAGCAACTAAATATCCCCCTGAGACAACACAGTCTCTCTCCTTATTTTGCAGATGGGAAAATTGAAAAATAGAGCATAAATGACCACTCAATTTGACATTATAAGTCAGGGTCAGAGCTGGGAATAAAAACAAGGGGCCATGCTGGATTTTCTATCATGTTAAGCCTTGATTTAACAAAAGATGTATAATTAACTTCATCTACAACTCTGACTCTTTCTTTAGAAAGTGGTTCATTATATCTCCCCAAACTGTGTTTTAATATATGTAATAACAAAAATCCTCCTCATGAGATCCTGGCATATTCAGTTTTTTGTGTCAGTATGTATTGTACGCATAAAGTTCAGTAAACGCCTTACATGCCATTTTGAAGTAATTCAAATATAGAGTCAGTTTTTTCTTTGGAGTTAAATCATATTTGCTGTGTACTTAAATTGGATAAAGTGTTTTTCTTCCACATGTCTGCCATTTCAGCTATATGTTGAAGATTAGGTAATAAAATTTTTATTTCACTGTGGCATTAATATAATATATATATAGAAGTCTTCTTGATTTTAAAAAGCTATTTAAAGCTATTTTTGCAACAAATCACAATCTTTATTAAATTCCTTTTGCACAATTTTGATGTTCTAGCACTTCCTCAAAAACAGAGTAAAACAAAAATGACTATTAAAGTTATTTTTGAAGTCTTCAACTCTGGGAGGCAAGCAGCCTTCTTCATAAATAAACTATCTTGTTAATTAGGTTTTATCAAATTTATGTAATAAATTTATTTAACAATGCAATTAAGGCATAGCAATATTCTAATCACATTTTGAGTGTGTGAAAAAAACAGAATATACTTCCTCAGCCCATTCCACATAGCAATGGCAAATGGTTAGGGAGCCATGTTGAATATTTTGGGCAAGAAGAGTATGTTTTTAAGCTCTGCATTAATAAGATAAATATCTGGGTCACCATTTAGCACTCATTATTAATGACTATCTGCATACTGTGGCCATGCTCACTAAGTCAGTAGATTTTGCCACTTACTGACTAGAAATTCAGAACAGAAAACATAGCTTTCTACAGACATCTTGTCAGTGGGAAATTCCAAGTGCGGTCACTGACAGTTTATTTAACATATAACACCCTGTAATTATTTCACATTTTAAAATATACAATTTGTAAGACAAATTTTCAAGTACTTAGTGGATAAACCCATGCCAATGGACTGATTCATCGAGGTTAGCTTTTTTATGCCTCAAGCAGTATTTGATGCTCTGTTTCACATAACTTTCAGAAATGCTAAATTACAGTTTTGGAGTTCATGGACCCTCTGGGAAATTAGGGCATTCTTCTCTCTTTAATTTTAGACTTCAGTAAGAAATCCACTTGCATTCTGTGTCTCATCAGATTCTGCACTAATGAATCCCATATGCGCCAGGCTGTATATGAATTCAAAAGTAGGCAGAAAGAAAATGATAGCTGCTGGTGAATGAACTTCCTCAGTTAACTGAAAATGCAATTATTTTTATACGCCACAAATTATAGCACTGTTTCTAGTTGATGTAATACCAGTCTATGGTCTTCAATATTCACTTGCTTATTGAAACTTTGTGAGTTTTGTGCTAAGATACCAAGGGAACACAAAAAAGTGAGCAAGAAAATTTGTCTGTAAAGTCTATATCATAGTACATCTCCCATGTAACCTATTAACAAGTATTCTCTGGAATATTTTAAAAAATTAAGTATGAAATATCCACTGCCGGCAAATAGACTTGAGGCACTACCTCTGTTACGTCTAAATTTGGAAAATTATGAAGTCTATGTTGGATATTAAAACAAGTATTTTTCAAAACTTGAATTCTGGATCCACGGGGAGAAAATGGCGAGTAGGAAGGCAAGGCAGAAACCTCCACTCCCCTCCACACACACACCAAGGAAGCAACTACAGCAAATACAACTCACCTTGAAAATGACCTGAAGACTGCAGAACAGACCACCTACAGTACCTGGTGAAGAAAAGAAGAACACACTGGGAAGGATAAAATGGCAGAGCTGTGATCAGGCAGGACCCAAGCCCTTCCCCCATTCCAACCCACAAGTGGGAAGAAGAAGAACAGAGCAGGAACTCTGCACACCTGGCCATGGAAATCTGCTCTGGGAACATGAGTCCACATTGCATTGGGTTTTGGAGATTAGCTGGGCTGGATGCCAGGGAGAGTTGGAGCACTCTGGAAGGCTGAGACTCCAGCCACTTGTGGAGGATGGTACATTCCACTAGTCCACTGAGACCCAACACAGAGGCAGCAGTCTGAAAGATTTACCATCAGTGGGAAGGGTGCCAGAAGGGCTAGCCTTGGATGAAGCTATTTCTGCAGAAGAAAGGGCAGGAGTATAACACCTCCCCAGCCCTCCAGAGCCCCAAATGCTCCGTCCCCCTCTCTGGTGGCTCTACCTGAGTCACTTCCCTGTGTGCCTGCCTGCCTGCCCACCCAGCCTGTTCAGCCTAGCAGTGTCACACTTTTCTACCTGGCAGGCAGAGTGGGGTTTTACCAGATTTTTCAGTCCTATCAGATCAACTGAGGAGGTACCTGCAAGAGCCAGCTGCAAACATTCTTTCCTCCTTGATGGCAGCCTGTGGATGTGACCACATGCCTGCCAGTGCCCCCACCGCCTCCCACCTGCTACTGGTGCAGGACCATACACCCTTGCAAACCACCGCTGTGTACCCACCCCAGAGCTATACAACTGCCATGCCCACCCTGTTAGCCCAGCAGCACTGCCATCATTTCAGGGCAGTAAGAGGGGGGCCCCACCCACAGTGATCTCAGCAGAAGCACTGCTGCTCTGCTCATAAAAGAGTAGCTGAGGCAAACTGCCATACATAGCAGACTGAGATAGACCACTGCTGGCTGACAGAAAGGCAGCCATACCCATAGCCCACCAACAGCAATGAGACTCCACTGGAAAGGAGAACCAGGTACTGAAGGGTAAATGGTCTTCAGCTTCTGGGCACCACAGGGCACATTCTTCTTAAAGCCTATTCTCTAGAACAGGAAGTATAGCAGGTGCATGCAATACAAAGGAAGAAACACAGAAACCCAGACAAAATGAGACAGAGGACTATGTTCCAAACAAAACTACAGGATAAGACACCAGAAAGAGGGCTGGATGAAATGGAGATCACCAATTTTATTCATGAAGATTTCAAAAAACAGTCACAGATATGCTCACTGATCTGGGGTAAAGTATTGATGATTTCAGGGAGGACTTTAAAAAAGAGATAGAAGAATTGAAAGAGAGACACTCAGAGCTGAAGAATACAGTAACTGAAAAGAAGTATACAATGGAGAGAATGAATAATAGATTGGTGCAAGAAGAGGACACAACCAATGAACAAGAAAACAACTAAGCTGAGGAACAGAGAGAAAAAAGAATCTCTAAAAATGAGAGGCTACTAAGAGAGCTGTGTGTGATAACTCCAAACAAAACATATTCACATAATAGGGGTATCAGAAGGAGGAGAGAGAGTCAGAAATGTAGCAAGTCTCAATAATTGCTGAAAGCTTCCCCAGTTTGGGGAAGGAAATAGACACCCAGGTCCTGGAAGTGCAGAGAGCCCATAACAAAAGGAAACCCAGGAAGACAACACTAAGACATAAAATAATTAAAATAACAACAATTAAGGATAAGGAGAAGGTACTGAAAGCAGCCAGTGAGAGAAAAAGATTACTTATAAGGGAGATCCCATCAGGTTATCAGAAGACTTCTCAGTAAAAACTTCACAGGACAGAAGGGAGTGGCATGAAACATGTAATGTATTGAAACAGAAAGACCTTCAACCAAGATTCCTCTACCCAGCAAGATTATCATTCAAAATTGAAGGAGAGATTTTAAATTTCCCATATAAACTAAGGCTGAAGGAATTTATAACTAAACCAGCATTACAGAATATGTTAAAGGGACTTCTGTAGATGGAAATGTTCCTAACCCTAAATAGTTTTCATTAGTGACAATAAACTCACAGAACAGGTGTAGGTCAATTACTTACCAAGCAGGTTTGAAATTAAAACAAAACAAGTAGTAAAACCAACTACATACAAAATCAGTCAAGGGATATACAAAAAATGAAGATTATGACATCCAATACATAAAGTGTGGAAGAGGAAGAAGAATAAAAAAGTACTTTTAGATTGTGTTTGAAGTAGAGTGACCATCAACTTAATACAGACTATTATTTGGTTAGGAAGCTATCCATGAACCTTAAGGAAACTACAAACCTAATGCCTATAATAGATACACGAAACACTCAAAAAGAGAAATACAACCACAACACTAAAGAAAACCATCAAATAATGAGAAGATTACAAGAGAGGAAGAAAGGAACAGAGAGGAATTACAAAAACAACCTAAAAACAATTAATAAAATGGCAATAAGTACATAACACTCAATAATTACCTTAAATATAAATGGACTGAATGCACCAATCAAAAGACATAGAGTTGCAGAATGAATAAAGAAAGAAGACCCATCTATATGCTGCGTTAAACAGTCCAAACTTACAATTAAAGAAACTAGAAAAAAGAGAGCAAATGAAATCCAAAATTAGTAAAAGGAGGGACATAATAAAGATCAGAGCAGAAATAAATAAAATAGAAAATAACAAAACAATAGGAAAATATCAGTGAAACCAAGAGCTGGTTCTGTCAGAAAATAAACAAAATAGAAAAACCCACTAAGCCAGACTTATCAAGAAAAAAGAGAAAGGACACAAATAAACAAAATCAGAGCTGAAAAAGGAAGCGTCACAATGGATACCACAGAAATACAAAGAATTATTAGAGAATACTATGAAAAATTATATGCCACTAAATTGGACAACCTAGAAGAAATGGACAACTTTACAGAAAAATACAAATTTCTAAAACTGGCCCTGGAAGAAACAGAAAATCTAAACAGACTAATTACCAGCAATGAAATCAAATTGATAATAAAAAAACTCCCAAAAAACAAAAGTTCAGAACCAAATGGCTTCACAGCTGAATTCTACCAAACATTTAATGAAGAGCTAATACTTATCCTTCTTAAAGTATTCCAAAAAGTAGAAGATGAAGGAATATTTCCAAACTCATTCTATGAGGCCAGCATCACTCTAATACCGAAACCAAAGACACAATGAAAAAAGAAAATTATAGACCAATATCTCTGGTGAAAATAGATGCAAAAATCCTCAACAAAATATTAGGAAACCAAATACAAAAATACATCAAAAGGATCATCCATCATGACTAAGTGGGATTTGTTCCAGGGATGCAGGATGGTACAATAATCATAAATCCATCAACATCATACACCACATTAACAAAAAAGGTAAAAAACGTAAGATCATCTCAGTAGATCCTGAAAAAGCATTTGACAAAGTTCAACATCCATTCATGATAAAAACCCTCAACAAAATGGGTAAGAGGGTACATACCTCAGCATAATCAAGGTCATATGTGACAAACCCACAGCTAACATCATACTCAATGGAAAAAAGCTGAAAGCTTTTCCCTCTAAGATCAGGGACAAGACAGGGATTTCCACCTCCACCACTTTTATTCAACATAATCCTAGAGGTCTTAAACATGGAAATAAGACAACACAAAGAAACAAAAGGCATCCAAATTGGTAAGGAAGAAGTTAAACTGTCACTATTTGCAGATGACATGATATTATACATAGAAAACTCTAAAGACTCTACCTAAAAACTATTAGAAACAATAACTGGATTCACCAAAGTTGTAGGATACAGGATTAATACACAGAAATCAGTTGTACTCCTATATACTAACAATGAACTAGTAGAAAGAGAAGTCAGGAAAACAATTCCATTCACAAATGCTTCGAAAAGAATAAAATACCTAGGAATAAACCTAACCAAGGAGGTGAAAGACCTTTACTCAAAAACTGTAAGACACTCATGAGAGAAACTAGAGAAAACACAAATAAGTGGAAACCTATCCCATGCTCATGGATAGGAATAATTAATATTGTCAAAATGGTCATTCTGCCCAAAGCAATTTACATATTCAATGTAATCCCTATCAAAATACCAATGGCATATTTCAATGAACTAGAGCAGATAATCCTAAAATTCACATGGAACCACAAAAGACCTCAAAAAACCAAAGCAATCCTGAGAAAGAAGAACAAAGCTGGAGGTATTATGCTGACTTCTAGTTACACTGCAAAGCTACAATAATTCAAACAGTGTGGTACTGACACAAGAACAGACCCATAGATCAATGGAACAGAATAGAGAACCCAGATATACCATTAGCTGTATATGGTCAATTAATATACAATAAAGGAGTCATGAATATATAATGGGGAAAAGACAGCCTCTTCAAAAGTGGTGTTGGCCAAACTGGACAGCTACACGCAAGAGAATGAATGATTACTGTCTAACTCCATATGCAAAAGTAAACTCAAAATGTGTCAAAGACCTAAATGCAAGTCATAAAACCACAAAATTCTTAGAAGAAAACAGACAAAAATCTCTTGAACATAAATATGAGCAATTTTTTCCTGGACACATACCCTCAGGCAAGGGAAACAAAATAAAAAATTAACAAGTGGGACTCCATCACACTAAAAAGCTCTGTACAGCAAAGGACACCATTAAGAGAACAAAAAGGCAACCTACAGTATGGGAGAATATATTTGTAAGTGATTTATCCAATAAGGGGTTAAAGTACAAAAGGAAGAAAGAACTCATATGCCTCAACATCACAAAAAGCAAATAAATCTGACTAAAAGAGGCCTAAACAGACATTTTTCCAAAGAAGAAATGCACATGGTCAACAGTCATGAAAAGATGCTCCGCAACGCTAATCATCAGGGAAATGCCAGTCAAAACCACAGTGAGGTATCACTTCACACCAGTCATGGCCACTATCCAAAAGACAAGAAACATATGTTGGTGAGGATATGGAGAATAGGGAACACTTCTACATTGTTGGTGGGAAAGTAAATTGGTCCAGCCACTGTGGAAAACAATATGGAGTTTCCTCAAAAAACTAAAAATAGAAATGTCATATGACCAAGTCATTCCACCTCTAGGAATTTGTCAGAAGAAAACAAAATTTCTGACCTGAAAATACATATGCACCCCTATATTTATTTTCTCATTATTTACAATAGCCAAGATATGAAAGTAACTAAAATGCCCATCAGTAGATTAATGGATAAAGAAGATGTGGTACATATGCACAATGGAATATTATCCAGCCATACAAAAAAGAAATCCTCCTATTTGCAACAACATGGATAGAACTAGAGGGTATTATGCTCAGTGAAATAAGCCAGGCAGAGAAAGACCAATACCATATGATTTCACTTGTTTGTGGAATATAAAAACAAAACAAAACAAAATGAACAAAATAGCAGTAGACTCACACACACAGAGAAGTGACTGGTAGTTACCAAAGGGGGAGGACTGATTGGGTGGGTGGTTGGAGGTTGAGGGGGATAAAGGGCACAAAGTTCTCCATCATAATATAAGTTTGTCATGGGGACAATAGTACAGCGTGGGGAATATAGTCTATGATTCAGTAACATCTTCCTATGTTGACAGATAGTAACTGCACTAGTAGGGGTGAGGATTTAATAATATGGGTAACTGTTGAACCACTGTGTTGTATACTTGAAATCAATGTAAGATTGTATATCAATGATATTTAATTTTAAAAAACCTGAATTCTGGTGTGTTCATTATTTAGAGAATACATTTCCAGTGTCATCTATACACAAAGTGCAGAGAGAATTTTATTTTGGCAATCAACTTAAAAGGCACTCAGCTTCCTATATTTCAAGAGCAGATAATCTGTAGAACAATATATTCCAATAAATCTGGAACTCATATTTCTTAACATTGACAATCTTTCTATTTAACCCTCTGTTGGACATAAAATTTTATTCATTCTTAGTGCAGAAGGAGCAGCAGAAAGAGAAAGCCTTATTAAAGTATTTAATTATCTTTTCAAGCTAGAGAACTTGGTTAGTTTCGAGGGGTTCCAATATTTAACATTTTATTGTTTAAGAAATGTTAACAATCCAGAATAATCTCCCTATTTTAAGGTCAACTGATTAATAACCATAATTTCATTTGTAACCTTACTTCCCTTCCACAATCAATTATAAGTGTTGTTAAACGTGAAAGAGGGAGGTAGATGAGGAGGTCAGAGTGAGTCCACGTGAAAACTTGGCCCCATTGCTGGCTTTGAAGAAGCCAAAGAATATGGGTGGCCTCTCGAAGCTAGAAAAGGTGAGGAAATAGATTCTCCCCTTAAAGTCTCCAGAGAGGGATGCAGCCCTGCTGACACCTAGATTTTAGTCTAGTTGGACACATTTTGAACTTCTAATCTACAGAACTAGTAAATGTAAAATAATAAATTTGTGTTGTTTAAAGCAAAAAAATTTTTTTTAAAGGAAAAGGGAAAAAAGAGAAAAAGTAAAGGAAAGAAATGAGTGCCACTTATTAAGGAAGTAGAAAAGCTTCTACTCTTCGACTCCAGTTTGGGACACATAGGCAGAATGGCTGCTGAGGCAATTAGTACGTCACCAGAGTCACAATCAGCCACTGAGTCAGAGTGGGCTTTCCCTTTCAGGAACACAGTTCCCTTTCAGGGAACACAGACACACAGTGGTATTTGTGGCTTTGTGTGTATGAGCAGGTGGTACGGAGTGAATCCTATTACTTCCCACGGTCTATTAATAATTGTCTTTCTCTTGGCTTTTCAGTATTCCTGTCCACCAGATTACTTTTTTCCTTAGCCTATTCCTAGTATCCCCTTCCCCCCCAAAACATGTATCTACTCTAAAATTCAAATTTTAATCATTATATTTTCTGCTTATTTATTAATTTTCACAAACTGTGTGACTAGAAAATATCGACACTCAATTTAATGAGGTCACAGCAACTTGGTTTCATTAATTCCCTAAGGATGCTACACCAAAGGGAGAGTTGGGAATAAGCACTTACAGCAATTACCAAATAGAGAAAAAGCCTAGATTTAAAAAACTTTTAATTATTTAAATAATTACTATATCAAATAATAATCTATGTCACCTAATTTCTTAAAAAATACAAATCTATCTACCTATTATAACAATTCCATTATTTAAGCATATACTTTTGCTTTTAATCCATACTATGCAAGTATGAAGTCTCTTGGTTATAATTTATTTAAACTGCAATATTTTAATCAAGCCAACTTACTCTAAGCTTATTGTGAACATATGTTATAACAGTTAGTGAAACAAACTGAAGGAAGAAGAAAACCAGTCAAGTTTCAACAATTCAGAATATGTAAGAGGGATTAGAATGCAGTGGTTCATTTATGTGCTTTAACCTAAGCAAGGGTGTTTGAATGGAAAGCAGTTCAATAAAATACACTTAGAACAAAGTGAGCATGACCGGATAATCCAGACTTTGGGAAATAGACAAAATGTCAGAATATTGGAAGGCCCATGGGTGAAGGCAATGCCTCTCCTGCAGGGAATCATTCCACTGTTCCTATGCAGAGAAGTTAATTCTGGGCAGGAAATAAATCGAGGAGCTATTCCTGAGAAAGGAATGGGAGAACAAAGTTTTTCTCTCTCTAGAGTAGAAATAGTTTGTTCCAGACTTAAAATTTGGAGTAACATGGACTGGAATTTGAGGAATGGGGAGATAATACTAGTAAATATTTATAGATAATATGAATGCATTTTTAATGTCTTTTATTAAATGGGAGCTGTATCACTCACATCATCAGGAGCTAAACTAGACAAAAGAGACCTTTAATATATTTTGTAATAAGAGGGCAGACTAACAACTCCTTTAAAAGTTGATCAGGTCTCACCCCGGGTGGGTTTCTTACCTACTTGGCTACATGTCACAACTTGACAAGAGTTTTCTCCCATTTTCACACCTGCTTTTTCAAGGGAAGTAGGGAAGAGAATAGATGAAAAGATTGTCCTGAATGAGCTGAAAATTACTGAAGTTGGGTTAAGGGTACATTTGGTATATGTTTGAAGTGTTCCATGGTAAGTAATAAAGTTCCAGTAATAATAATGATCATAGTACTGGCACACAGCATGGGCACCCTGAAGCCTGGGCCGGGACCTGAATCATCACGGGGGCGCCATAAAAGCAGAGCCCTCTCACGGTGCAGGATCCTTCTTCAACAGTGCTACCATGTGGCATGAGTGGCCAGCCCAGGCTCCATCCATTTGGAGTTTTAGAAGCTAGACTAATGCACTGTGGACTGAGGTATGCCCCTGAGGTTCTTCGATAAATTGAGGCGTAGGACGAGCTTCCAGAAGCATATCCTGAAATTCTGGTCAACAAGAAACAGTGGGGGCTCCAAAGTAGATAGGTCTGATAAAAGAGTGCAGACTGGTTTTTGTACATGCAGACTTAGTAAAATAGTTACACTAGTTAAATAAGACCACACCACTAACAGATTTTAAGCCTCTTATTTTTCTTACTTATTAAAAAACATGTTTTCTAAAACTTCTGGAATTCTATGTCCCAATGCTGATCAAGAGATAAAATAATTTTAATGTAGCTATTATTCGAACAAAAATTAAGCTGGCTTCATTTGCTCGCCACAGAACTTTCCATTGATCTTGGGATCATATCTTAACTTATTAACACAATGTAATCAGCCAATATCCTCCGACACCATACTCCAGCTTTATTTGCCTTCTTCCAGTTTCTCAGTCCTCCTAAATGACTATCTTGCATTTGACGTTCCCTCTTCTCCGAAGTCTTTCTCCATCCTCCCACCCCCGGGATTGCTTTAATCAATTCCTACTCATTGTAAGGCCCAGATTAATGTCTCCCAGGAATGTTGTTAGTGATACTCTGTGTGGTCCCCTTCATGAACATTAGCAGGGGACCTGCTCTTTCCCTTTTATAGAACTTTCATTTATATGTAATACATTACATAAATACTGGTATTCATTATGCTTATTGTCCATCTCTGTAACTAGAATGAATGCTCTAGGAGACTAGGACCCTGGCCTGTCTTATTTACTGCTTTATCCCCAGCACCTACCATAGGTTACCTTGTTGCCTAATAAATATTTGCTGATTGAATGAATGAAATCATCATCAAGCGATTTTTTGAATTAAAATATCTCTAAAGCCATTTCTTCATATTTGGCAACCTACTCTTGGGATATTTATCAAGATCTGTTTTATTTAAATTCTTAGCTGTGTGTCACTGGCAGGAAAAACACTTCTTACAATAATCTATTCTTTTGCTTCATCTAGTGACAATGTTTTAATCAAAATGTCTATTGTGTGAGTACTATTTTCAGTTTTAAGTAAAATGAGAAAGTAAACAGAACAGTTTTGTCTTTTTTCAGACAGGAATGACAAACAATGAAATTGTCAGATATTTAAACACAGATGTGTTGGCTCCAAATTTAATCTTACTGTCTCCAGCCTCCTATCCATCAATTATGCTAGCATTTCTTATTGTCATCCAGGGTCATGAGATTCTTACATCTAGGTTTGTAGAACAACTTGGTTGTCATTTCTATAAACAAAAATAATCTGTCTTTAAAGTTGCACAAGAATACATTTATTAATAAACAATCACGAGATATAAAGAAGAAAAAACTCACTAACATGTTCACTACCCAGAGATACCCTCAATTTATATTTTGTTTTATCATCTATACATTTTTTATCTCCACAAAATGGATCCTGGGGCATGTACTCTTTGAAATATGATTTTTTTTCACTCCAACTATATCACAAATACATGTACCACATGTACATTAGCTAAGCAAAAGCTCACCTTTTAATTCTAGGAATGGGAGGTTTTGTGGTGTGTTCCTCCGATTAGCACCATGTTCCCTGTGGACATTCAGGGGATGCCTGCTGGCTGAGTCATACGCCCAACTGCTGCTTCATTTTTCTACAACATGGAACCTGTGAAACAACTTTACCAGTAATTATGATGATCCAAATGTAATACACAGTACTCTGCTCTTTGTGGAAACATGTAAACCTTATTGTTCCTACACTAGGACTGACTGATTCCTCAGCAACTTCCCACAGAACTGATCTCAAAACACTATTATCTGAAAGTCATTAGCCCTCAGTGTAACTTTTGTTAAAATTACAAGGTTTTGTCCTCTAAAATTCCTCTTGGAATGTTCCAACACTCAAACTTCCCTGTGAATTTAATGCATTTTAATTGTCTAGTCCTAAACCTGTTTAATATATTTCCATTTGCAAGGCTGTACAACTTCTGGTTGCAGTTATTTCACTCAGCTTGTGAGGAATACCCTGCTCCTACCACTTTGCCTGCAGGTAAGCATAAGAAAACATAAACCCATTCTTACATCAGTAATACTGAGATATCACTGCTTGTCACATTCGTATATTAGTACTTGCTTGTCTTCTCCACACCAAGCCAAATCAAAACAGCAGAGACTTGTTTTCTGTCTGACCATGTGATTATCCCAAATGGCTGAGAAGTTCACCATTAAATTATTTATGTAATTTTTCATTTATTGGTTCAACACTCTAACATCCTTTTCATGTGATAGCTTTATCTCTTGTGCTTCTCCAAACAAACCATGTGACTCCAAAGTAAACACATACTCTTAAAGGAACACGATGACTTACATTGTATAATCACTATGTGATTATAGGAATATAGAAACACTGGGAAAAAATGGGAAAATGAAGGTCATTCTGGACATCTTTGTTTAGTCCAGTCCTTGGACCCTGGCCACACAATTTTCGAAAATGTACTTTTATCCACATCTTCTGAATATTTTCTGCTGTGTTTCACTAGACCAAAATCCCTAAAGTAAAAGCTCAGGGGAAACTACAGACATTATCCAGGCACCAAGTAATGGAAATTTCATTACAATCACATATTGGCACATTGTGCATTTAATTGTTTCCACAGTGCACAGAAGCAATGCAGAATAACCATGCACTTGAATCCTGAAAGCTCTAGAAGATCTCCCTCTGTGTCATCTGAAGGTAGTGCTGGTTGCCACAGAAAAGAGAAAGAAGGCCTGGCATTACCAGGACTCAAAGTTGCTTTTCCTGATACTCTACTTCCATTCTTCTGTTGGCAGTGCCAGACTGCTGCCCAAAAATGTTGATTGCCATTCACAGAAACAGAAGGAAGAACTGTTTGACTAATATGAAGGGAAGCAATGGTCTGCTGATGGGGTCCCCATTCACTTGAAGCATTGGCCACACTGTGGACTGGAATTGCACAGCTCTGGAAAGCATGCTGAGGGGGGTGCGGAATGACAACTGACATCTAAAAAGAAGTATCCAAATTCTATGGACACTGATTCCAATAAAGAAGAATTGTGACATGTACATGTTTCCATAGCAACCTCTTCTGCTGTGTTGAATCCATGAGACAGAAATTACAAGAACAAACACAGCTAAGTATGTGTGCAGGTAGATAGCAAATATAGAGTACATTTTCTGGGCTCTTCTGTTCCACATTTATTGCTACTCCAGCTGTTTGTGCATTAATAATAGCACCACATATGCTAATAGTTTTAGTAATTAGTTTTAGAATTGGGCTAAACCCTTCATCATTTTTGTGAACTCTCACAATAAGCTTATGAGGATAGATAATTTTATTATCCCTATTTTACATAAAAAGAAACAGAAGCAGGCAGATGGTAAATTCCTTATCCAAGATTATTCAGCTAAGAAAAAAGCAGGAGCAGGGCAAAATCCTAATGTCAGTTCCATTTAACTCTGAAACCCATGCTTTATATTGGTAAGTTCGGTTGAGAAGTTGCTCGTGTCTTCTTAGGTATTTTGGCTAAAATTTAGGAGCACAGCTGCCAGGGGTGTTACCTCTGTTAAGGTGATAGGTTTGTACCTACTTAACAGTTTGGGCCTTAGGTATTTTTTACTTTACTTTTGTTTTGTTTCTATGCACTGACAGGAAGCAGTGCCACCAGGGACCAGGGAGGACTTGGAGAAAGAAGCGCTGGTCCCTTTCACCTACCCCCACCCCCTCTTGTGCCATAGTTGTACCAGCAGCCAAGAGAGAATCTGGCTCTTCCTAGAGCCCCGGGAAGACACCAGAGAAGGTACAATAAAGTGGTCCTAAAGAAGAAGCAAAACATAATGTGACTTTGGCACAAAAGCAAGTCTCCAGTACCCTCGGCCTGAGGATGCTTCAAGAGGCATTCGAGAGAGAGAGGAAAACCGGAGGGGGACTGAGCTGCTTCTCATCAGACAGGTGGGGATGTCCAGGCATGATTATTAGGTAGCTAAAATAAATGTGAACTTATCTCACTGACTGGCCAGAAGCCTGGATGACCCTGTTCCTCCTGCAAGTCCTCCCTTTAAAAAGAAGACAGAACGGGACTCCCTACCATGGAATGCCGGTTTTAAGGCTATTTTTAAAACATGGAATGTAAAGCAAAGAGTTGAACTTACAAAGCAGTACCTTTCTCATCCATCTCTAGTTACTGTCAATCACTTTTTCCAACCCGAGGCCCAAGTACTTTTGACAGTGATAAAACCAGACTTACCACATGGACTAGGATTGAGAATGGAGCCAGAATCTTGGGCAGAATAATTTATGCAGTACACAGGCCCAAGAACACAACAGTTTATGTAGGCCATGTGTGAAGCTCTCAAGAGTCCTGGAGCAAGCCTAGGTCAAACTAGAGTGTGACAAATCAACCTGGCGGATGCGCAGATGTTGGAGATTTGACTAGCTAGACTGTGGTGAGGATTGGGTGATCTGAGCAGAGTAGGGAATGCAGGCAACAGAAGGGTTATGCTATGAAAACTAGAGCAGTGGTCCAGAGTTCCAAGCAGGGCAGTGACACAGGATGAAGTGCAATGTAAGCTGAAAGTTTGAGCTAGAGATGAACTTGAGAAAAAGAGAAGCTGTGGTAGGAAAAAATGCACTGGAACTCAGCAAAGAGATATTTGCCTGCATTAATCCATAATCAAGACTGCTGACATTTGGAAAGGAAATTTCTGTCTTCTGAATTGATATGCAGCCACCTTTCTCTTTTGGACAGGTATAGGCAAGATTCACAGATACTCATCAAAAATTTTGGTTTGTGTTCTCCCTAAAAGAATTATGAAAAACTGCAGTTGCTCATATTTTTAAATTGGTAGCCAAAGTTGTCACCCCTACCTTTAAATAATTGCAATGGATGTAATCCCTTTGCAGTACAAATATTGACAGTTTAAAATGAAATTGTTACATCACACTTTTAAATGGAGCCAATGAAATCTAAACAACTAAATAAGTGGATGCTGATTGTAAACCTGTTTTAAAAATACGTGAAAGACTTCTGCTATAACAAATTTTATATTGCTCCTTTTTCTCCTTGAACATACATTTCCATTTAACTTCCACCAAGAATTTCATTTAAGATGTTGTATGTTTGAAACTCTTATTATTAATTACTTTACCATACTCCACTAAATTGTATATGATATGTATACAATATACTATATATTATAAATATTTACATATATAATAAATAGTTACATATATAATAATATATATAAAGCATATATTTGTATATTATGAAATTGAGGTCAAATATCATTAGACTTTATAAAATTTTTCTGAGTTAGATTATAATTATAATTATTTTTAGTACAAATTGATCATAAAATAAATGCAGCACACATTTAAATAATTATTAACGATAGTAAAAATTTAACAAAATATGTCCCTTAACTAGGTAAACATGCTCTCTCAAAGGTTTATGTATTTTTTGGATAGTAATTATTACTCAAATAAAACAGGGTTCAGCATCAATTCTATTGCAATATTTCATTTTGTAAGTATTGAGAAACTTTATTCAAGTAGATGGGAATGAGCAAGTTCATGTATATTGTCATTCAAATTTTTAAAAATTTGATTTTTATTTAATCTCATATATTAAACTACTAACAAAAATATTTTTAAACAATCTTTCATCTCACCACTTTGATTTTGTTTAGAGAAAAATCCTATGGCTCACAATAATATTTGTTACTTAACTTTTACTGTCATTCCTTTTCTCAACACTGACATCACTATTTCCAAGTGTCCCTTTGGTGAGAAGTCTTCTATATAGAGGAAAGATGGCAATTATGAGAATGTAGGTAGGAAAGGAGAATCTAATTGCTTTGCTCTTCAATCAGAGGAGGATTCTCAAGCACATCAGCTGTAGGAAAAAGTATACTTAGAATTTAAAAATCTAGAATTGGTTTACCTTAAAACTACCCATGGCCACAAACCTTTTGGGAAGCCTTCTCACATCCATTGGGGTTTCAGTATTCAGGTTTGAGACACTTTAATTTTAACTGAAGAATAGTTGATATACAATCTTATATTGGTCTCAAGTATAGAACTCAGTGATTCAACAGTTACCTATATGATTAAATCCTCACCCCAACTAGCACAGTTACTATCTGTCAATATAGAAGATGTTAGAGAATCATTGGTTAACTTCTCCATGTTGTACTACCATCCTTGTGCCCAACTTATTTAATGATTGGGAATTGTGCCTCTTTATCCCTCTTACCCTCTCCACCTATGCACCCCATCCCCTCTCCCATGGAAACCACCAGCCACTTCCCAGGATCTATGAGTCTACTTCTATTTTATTCATTTTGTTTTTAGATTCCACATATAAGTGAAATCATGTGGTATTTGTCTTTCTCCAGCTGGCTTATTTCACTTAGCACAATACCCTCTAGTTCCATCCATGTTGTTGCAAATACCAAGATTTCTTTCTTTATGGCTGAATAATATTCCAATGTGTATATGTACCACAACTTCTTTATCCATTCATCTATTGATGGACACTTAGGTTGCTTCTGTATCTTGGTTTTTGTAAATACAGAGATAAACAGGGTTGCATATGTCTTTTGAATCAGGGATTTAGTTTTCTTTGGAATTAATAGGTTCTGTGGTATTTCTATTTTTAGTTTCTTGAGGAATCTCCATACTGCTTTCCACAGTGGCTGCACCAATTAAAATTCCCACCAGCAGGGTTCCCATTTCTCCACAACCTTGCCAACACTTACTATTTCTTGTCTTTTCAATAATTGCCATTCTGACTGGTGTGAGGTGGTATTTCATTGTGGTTTTGATTTGCATTTCTCTGATCATTAGCAATGTGGAACATCTTACCATGGCCTGTTGCTCCAGTTCTTCTTTGGAAAAAAGTTTGTCCAGGTCCTCTGCCCATTTTTTAATCAGGTTATATATTTTTTTGGTGTTGAGGCATATGAGTTCTTTATATATTTTGGATGTTACTCCTTATGGGATAAATTGTTTATGAATATCTTCTCTCATGTGTCCTTTTTGTTCTGTTGATGGTGTTCTTTGCTGTACAGAAGCTTTTTAGTTTGATGGAGTCCCACTTGTTCATTTTTTATATTGTTTCTCCTACCTGAGGAGATGTGTCCAGGACAAAATTGCTCATGATTATGTTCAAGAGATTTTTGCATATGTTTTCTTCTAAGAGTTCTATGGTTTCATGTCTTACATTCAGGCCTTTAATCCATTTTGAGTTTACTTTTGTGTATGGAGTTGGACAGTAATCCAGTTTCATTCTCTTGCATGTAGGTGTCCAGTTTTCCCAACACCAGTTTTTGAAAAGACTCTTTTCCCCTTTGTTTATTCATGGCTACTTTACTGTATATTAATTGACTATATATGCATGGATTTATATCTGGGCTCTCTATTCCATTCCATTGATCTGTGGGTCTGTTCTTATGCCAGTACCAAGATGTTTTGATTACAGTAACTTTGTAGTAGAGCTTGAAGTCAGGGAACACAATACTCTAGTTTTGTTCTTCTTTCTCTACAATAAATTATATTTATTGTTTGACTTTTTGGAGTCTTTTCTGGTTCCATCTGAATTTTAGAACTATTTGTTCTAGTTCATTGAAAAATGCTGTTGTTATTTTGATAGGGATTGCATTGAATCTGTAAATTGCTTTGGGCAGAATGGCCATTTTGACAATATTAATTCTTCCTATCCATGAGCATGGGATAGATTTCTACTTATTGTTGTGTTCTCTAATTTCTCTCATGAGTGTCTTATAGTTTTTAGAGTACAGGTCTTTCACCTCCTTGGTTAGGTTTATTCCTAGGTATTTTATTCTTTTTGATGCAATTGTAAACGAAATTGTTTTCCTGATTTCTCTTTCTGCTGGTTGGTTATTAGTATATAGGAATACAACAGATTTCTGTGTTTTAATTTTGTATCCTGCACTTTTGGTGAATTTGGTTATTGGTTCTGATAGTTTTTTGGTGGAGCCTTTAGGGTTGTCTATGTATAGTATCATGTCATCTGCAAATAGTGACATTTTAACTCCTTCCTTACCAATTTGGATGCCTTTTGTCTCTTTTTCTTGTCTGATTGTTGTTGAGACACTTGTTTGACTACATCAAAGGACAAGGACCTCTGGGGGATCCCTTTACTTTCTAACACTTCAGCCTCATGTCCAGGTACACTCCCTTATAACACTATTTGAATATGAGGTTAGGATAAACTCCTTCTCTTAATTAGTATAAAATGTTGACACCCCTGTTAAACTTACAGCTAGCATTCTTCCAGAAGCTTAGCTGAGAGGCCATTATCTTCCCACAGTCACTCTATTATACAGTGGTTTTTCAGCCTTTACTCAGCAAGCAAATCAGTGATGAATTCCACTGGGATCAAACATATATTTTCAAACAAAGGACCAATTAATAAGAAGAAATTCACCTATGGTAGTGAAATTTCATCAAGAGCACAAATATCCTGAAAAGTGGCTCTGTTAACCTAGAAAGTTTCCTCATTTTTTCATTATTTTTAGAAAATTTTATCCAGTACCTTCCTATAGCTCTACACTCTTTTAGTTGGCAGTAGCTAGCCAGATACAACTCATTTAATATCTAACAGTATTAGTACAATGTTAAGTTCAGAACCTCTTAGGTAGAGATTTTGAAAACAAATAAAACTTGTATGTAATATAACTTTCTAAAATTAAAACTAAAAACTAAAAACAATAAAGTGGACATTAAAATGCCTCTATTCTAGTACTTATGGATTCCATTTTGTATCATACATCGACTTTCCTTCTGTCAGATGAGGTGGACTTCTGGCTTCTGAGGTTTTCCAAACTGCTTTGAGTAAGAGCTAAGAATGGGCAAGATTGTATTTATTGTTGCCATGTTGGACTTAGGTGCCTCTGCATGGTGTCACACTCTTAAATATTGACCAAAATGTGCAGCAAGAAAAAGTAGAATATGGAAGCAACAAATGTTAGCACTCCAGTGGGCCTTGGATGACATCTAGTCGAACCTCTGCATAGCTCCCTTCCATTTTATAAACAAAAAACTGAGAAGTTGAAGGGACTGTCTCTGGATTACAAAGCAAGGTAGGAGCATATCCAGGATTTGTTTGCATGGACCTTATTTGTTTGTTCAGTCAAAAAACTTGGGTCAGAAAAACAGAACCACTCTGGGATTTCAGTCAAGATGTGATTTAATACAGGGCAGTAGGTGCTTTCAAAATAATTGCAAGTGCTAAAGGAGCAAAGGTCATGGAAAACTTCCACCAGCTACCAGAAAATCATAAGGTTGCTGAAATTGTAGAAAACAACCAATAACAATTTCAGGTGTTGGAGCCTTGAAGCAGGTCATTTATAGGAGAATGCCTGAGGCCAGTTCAAAACGTCACCTCCACTCTCTGCCAAAGCACCATGTCTATCTGCCAATGCCAGAAAAATAATGTTGGCTCAGACTCTCTTTTTCCATCTGAATTTAACATGTGTACCTTTTATTAGCAAAATCTAATGAGGAACACAGTTGTCAAGGTGTTCTAAGAATTATAGTTTCTCGGTTTCCAATACTAAGAGAACTTGGAAGAACTGCCAACAGAAAATCTAGCGCAATCATGCTCCTGTGAAACTGCAGTCTCCCCTGAGTTACTCTTACCTTTTGGAATGAGTGTGTGGTCCACTGAACCATTTCCCTCTCAGGTCCATTACTATGGGTTGTACTTGGATGATGGGCAGGGGTGGAGGGCAGCTGGGCAGAAGGTTGAGGGAAATTGTCCAAGCTTCTTGTCTGTAAGGATCATAAATATGTTTCTAGACATATGAGGAGATGAAAACAATTACATTCACTAGAAACCTTTGCACAGAGGGTACATCATCTAGGACAAAATCCTTGTAGGTAAGAGGAGCTTTAGGAGGTAAGATACTAAAGGGGCTGCTAAATTTCCAAGATTAGATAGGCAGAATGAAATCACCAGCCGAAGACCAGTAGGCACACACCAGTATTCATAAATTGATTTCTTTGTTATGTTTAATAACTTGATGCACTAAGGGAGACTATAGGCCAGGGAATTTTAGGTGTCTTAGTAAGAAACACTTGAGAGGCACTTCTTACAAGGTTTGGGCCTGTGGTGAATGATTTTGGAAGGAAATTAGGGAATCAAGGGCAATTCTGGGGTGGATGCTGTCAAGATATAAGAGCAAGTTTTATCTTATAACTGCTCTTGACTGGTTATCTCAAAAATTTTGGTTCAGAGGCAGCAAAATTAAGAGTTAGGGCTAGGGTTCCCATTGATAAGGAAGCCAAAATTACTCAAAGTGGGATGTTAATAAACCTTTGGTAACAGTTTGGCCTTGCTATGTTGTTAGGAACTTTTTCTTTTCCTGGTAATAACATTGACTATGTTGGCTTTGTTTGTGCTCTGTTGGAAGCATCCAATTTTGTCAGGAACATTGCAGTGTGATTGCCAACAAGAGAGATTCTCATTTCTTCAGTAGTTAACTGTCCAGTTTTTGTACTGCTAAGCAGAGCAGGTATGCAGAATCGGAACCAGAGCTGAACTGCTCAGGAAACAGATGCTCATCCCTGTACCACTAGCAGACCTCTTCTCTGTCTTTCCTCATAAACAGCATCATTCTGACATCTGCACTAATGCTGAACATTTCAGTGGAGGGGCCCTAAGATATTAGATCTGCCTGGGGCACTCCACATGTCTCATCTCACTTATGTGGAGGGAATAGGGTTTATTGGCAACAATACACAATGAGCTTTCAATATTAATAACAACTCCTCCAACTGATCCTTCCAAAATGCTGTGATAGGGAAACCAATAAATGGGATGCTGGTATTGGTGAGTGCAAATGTAACCATGCATATAAACCATGTCAGAAACATGTGCTATGGATCATTCCAGAAAATGAAGCATGTATGGTCACCTTTTTAATAAAAGTGCTGCTGTTCTTTATGACTGTATCCCTCCTGTAAGAGTAATGCTTGTATGCTTAGTTTAGCAGGGTCTGCCCCCCATTGTGTTGGGGTGGGATAAAGGTAGCTAGGAGCAGCTTGGGTGGGGGACTATGATTAGAGTGGCAGACCCAGAGTCAAAAAACTGTTTCTGTCCTTTTTGGGCTCCCTGGCAGAGCTGAGTGAAAGCCTATCCATATATGCCCACTCCATCTTCATAGGAGCCAAAAATCAGAAAAGCTGGACAAGCTCTGGGAATTTGTTAATCCTAATTAGGATTGGAGCAGCCCAGTATATTGAGTTAGGCACCCTACTGGGGAGTCTGCCTTCACTCCCAGTGAAGAGAGAGAGAAGCTGTGCTTTGGAGGGGGCTTGTATTCTTATTTGCTGAGTTTCAGCTTTGTGAAAAAGAGGTCACCTACAACAGGGTACTTTGTGTTAACTTTTGACTCAAGAAATTAAACTGCATTTGACTAGAGAGTGTTCTTTCTTGAGCAGAGTAGAAGAATATAATTATATCTTGGGACTGACTTCATTTTGAATGAGACATTCTGTTCACTAAGTAGTCCTCAAATTGAACAATTGTTGGGAATGCGTTGTTCTTGCATGAAATTTCAATAATACTAGACTTGTTGCTTTGATTATATTCATTATGTGCCTTGCGTGGGTGCCCTGCAGCTATCCTTTTAAGGGGAGTCAAGCAAGAATAAGACCTGCACCACAGAATGTCGTTGCACACACAGAGGCACTACTTTTCCATTTTCCCATTAAATGTCAGCTCTTAGCAAAACTGAATGAGAATGAACTTTGGATCAAATGAATATCTCCGATAAACCCTCTACCTTGCCATTTACTTGCTGTATGATTTATTCCATGGAGAATGCATATAACTTCTCTTATCTATGAAATGACAATAATAATGCTTGCATTAAGAGTTTTAAATGTATAGAAATAAATCATGTGTGTAGACATGTCACTGTTTCTTTGGAACTAAATTCATCTTGCTCATCAGTGCACATTTGTGTTTGATAGCAGAAGTCATGAAGCTAAAGAAGTGCAGCCTTTGGTTTTAAAACAATCTTTCAAATAATTATGCAATCAATTTAGGATTTAAATTGGTTCATTTCCAACATCAAATTTCACCTTAAGGCTCTATCTCTTCTCTTTTCTCCCACCCTCTTCCTTCCCAGGGTATCAGAGGCAAGAAAATTGTCATAGAACATCATGATGGTGCATACAGTGAGTCCACTGGTGTCTTCAGTCTTTACTGGCCTCCCCTGAGATGTTGTAAGACTATTGGACTATTGCCTCTATGTCCACTCATTTCTGTCCATGCACCATGATGTCTTTTTGGTGGCATGCATAGGGCACAATTATTCTTCCCACAGATACAGTTACTCCTGCTGATTGGCCCCACCATGGCTCTTTGTGAGGATGGACTGCCCAAGATGCAGCTTTAGCCTCCAGCAAAATCTCGTCTAAGGACTGTCTGCTCACAGTCTCTGCTACGAGAGGCCCTCCTCGCCTCAGCTATTCCCTGGCAGGTGCTCCCTTCTTAGTTAACTCCTTCATCTCTTTTTAGGGACTATAGCAACATTCTGAGGCTGGGCCACTAAGACATCCTGCATCTTCTTTTTACTTGGGCTTTGGCCTAATGGTTGAATCCTGAAGCTTAGTGCTAAATGGCTTGAAAAAAACCCTCAAATTGAGGTTCTTGTGTTTGATGGAGTGACGTAGAGGAGCTTGAGGACTGAACCAGAGTGACCTGGGTGCCTAGTTTTATAACTTGTTAGATGTGATCCTGGGGAATGATGAGAGAAATCTATTCTGCTTTTTCAGTAAACCAGATAAAACAATGCCTAAAATTAACCCTTAGAGCATAGTAGATGACAATATAATGTTAATTTTCTTTTTCTCTCTATTCTTAATCAGGCTCTACTAAAAGGTCATGCTTTGCCAGCTTGGGGTTACTACCGGTCATGCTTTGCCAGCATTTGTTTCTCCTTGTTGGTTTTATTTCAGTTTTTAAGGAAAACATTTCAGACATGTCAATGAAACTGAAGACATAAGCCATCCTCCCCCAGAGCAATGAAATAAAAAGCTGTTGATGGTGCCAACATCTTTGATCATGATACTTAAAAATATCCTACTAAGAAAACTGAAAATTGCTGAATTCATAACTTTTTGAAAGTCTGTGAGATTGAGAGATCTGAAGAAAATAGCATGGGAAGATGAAATACAATTTTCTGTTAGCAGAGCAAATAAAAACACAAAATATCAGGCTGTAAGTAATTAAAATAATGCCTCATTTTAAAAGATATTGTAGTGTATGTGTAGATACTTATAGTACTCTACCATGTCGGTAGTAGAATTGTTTTTACTTTGTTATTGTGACAGTGACAAGTTTACTTACTGAGCATTCTGAAATATGTCTTCTTGTGCTGCTATGCTAGGGTTTTTCAGAGTACAGGGGTAGAAATGGGATTGTTGGGATATGGGGCATGAGAATATCTGAGAGTACCTGTCATAAGACAATTACATAGAAGCCATTTGACTTCAGTGAACTTAAATTCAGCAGTCATGCTAAACTTTTATTAATTCTAATGACAAGTGTAATTAAAATCATTCTCCAGAAATGTTTATGTATATGACACCTTTTGTGAATAAAGGCAGTTGGATTTCTATCTTTTCAATCCTTATATTTTTTCTTTTTCCTTTAAGAAATCCAGTAAAATGTTGACTAGAAATGTTTTCTTTAAGAAATCCAGTTAAATGTTGACTATTGCTTTCTTCAATAATGGAAATACTTTTAATGTATCACTTTTAAGTACCAGTTTTGCAGTCAGTTATTTTGTAAGGGCCTTTTTCAGATTCCTCTTATTCACAATTTTTAAGGGTTTTATCATTCACAGTTGTTGAATTTTGTTTCAATAAGCCTCCTAGAACTATTTTCTACTTACTGCAAAAGATTTTAACTATCGATGAATTTTCATATAAAATAACTCCATATGTATAAAATAATTGGAGTATTCTTTTCCATCTATAGTACCCAAAAGTTATAGTTTTGTAGGAAATTTTGAAGTTTCTTCTACATTTTCAAATTTATTGCATATCCATTCAACTATCCATGCTACCTTTGATCTATCTAGACTCGAAGTCTCTTTTTCATTTTTTAATATTTTTTGCTTGTGTTCTTTCTCTTCTTTATTCATTATGCCAGATTGTCAACTTTATTAACCTTTCCTAAGAACTGTCTTTTGGTTTTGTTAATCTTCTGTTATATCTTTGACTTGTATTTTATTCCATTTCACTCTTATGTCTATTATCTCTTTCACTTTCCTTGTATATAATCTATTTTTCTAACTACTTAAGTTGAATACTTACCTCATTTATTTTTAGCCTTTCTTCTTTTCTTAGATAAACATTTAAGACTATAAATAGTCTTTTAAATGTCGTTTAGCTATATCCCACAAATTTTGGTATGTGGGTTTTTAAAAATCATCAAATCCCAAGTATTTTCCAATTTCCCTATAATTGTCTTCTCTTAGGTATGGGTGCTTGAAGTGATAGATTTTATTTTTATTCCAAATGGATGTATTTTTTCTATTATTAACGATTTCTAACTTATTTGCTTGATAGTGAAAACATATTCTGTAACAGAATTCAGAGAAATTGATTAAATTTCATTGAGACTTACCTGGTTTAGTAAGTGATCAAATTTTGAAATATTCCATTTGGTCATGAAATAAATGTGTATTCTATCTTTCCTGTGTACTACATTACACATATGTTCATATTCATTGTATATATTTTTTTCATTAGAATAAACTCAGTAATTTTTTGATTACTGAGGGATGTGTTAAAGTTTCCTACTATGTTATAAGACTTATCAATTTCTCCTCGTAGTTCTGTCAATATTTTCTTATATAGTTTGAGGCTGTTATAAGATATACTCATTTTTTAGGGTTGCAAAATAAAATATAAGATGCCTAGGTAATTTGAATTTAAGGTAAACAAGAAATCATTTTTAGTATCAGTATGCCATGTAGTATCTGAGAAATACTTTACACCAAAAAAACTTTGTTTTTCATCTAAAATAAAAATTTAATTGGGGGTCCTGTACTTTTATTTGCTAAATCTGGCAACTCTACCCATCTTTCGCATAATTAAAATTTTTATCAGCTAATGATGACTTCCTTTATCTCTGTCTATGCTAAACACAGCACCAGGTCAGCTTTCTCCCTCCTCTTCCCCTGCCTGCTCTTCCTTTGCCTGGTAAATCTTTTCCCATCATTTTATTTTCAACTTTGCCATGTCCTTATGTTTACATGTATCTCCTTTAAGCAATATATAGCTCAACTTTTCTTTCCCCAAGTGTGACAATCCTTGCCTTTTAACTAGTTTAAACCACTGATACTGGCTATCATTGTGGCCTTGGATTAACTTCTACCTTTTATTTTGCATTTTGGATTATCTGTCTGTCTTGCTTTTTCTATGTTTCTCTGTGTTTTCTTTGAGTATAGTCTTTTGGAGTAAGGATTTTTCTTTTTTTTCTTTTTGTTTATCTGATTTGAGATTTATTGGATTTACTCAGTTTAATTCAGGAAAATTCTCAGTCATTACTTATTTCAGTATTGCCTCTCTTCTATTTTCTTCTTTTGGAACTCTAGCAAGATGCAAATTGGATTTCTCACTGTATCTCAATGTCTTTTTGCTATTTTCCTTCTCATTGTCCTTCTGTGCTGCATTTAATGTAACTTCTTCACTTCTATCTTCCAGTTTATTATTACATTCTTTAGCTGATTCGATTTCCTATTTAATTTGTCATTTCCTATTTAATTTAATTTGATTTTCTAATTTGAACTATGCTACTTTCTTATTTCTAGAAATTCCATTTGTTTTCAGTTTTTCAAATCTTTCTGGTCAATTTCCAGTTGTCTCTTTTATTAATAATGATTCCCATTCCTTTTACTTATTTTTGGAGGATCTAAATCCACTTCCTTGTTTTGGCCGACAGTTGCTCAGTTAAGTTTACTTCCTTAGGTGTTGAGTGAGTTCTTAATTTGAGCCCTTGTTACTTGGAATTTCACCAATGGGATTGGTTGAAGCTCATGTTTCAAGCACATTCTCCCAGAGCATGTGTTTGCTTTTGCCAGGTACCTGGGGATACTGTCAACTTGGGGTGGCTTTACATTCAACTTGTAGCCTGTGGCTTTGGGAGCCACACAGGCAGAGGGGCTCCAGGCCCAAATCTGTTGGGAGAGGTAGTTAGACATTTTCTGCTGTCCCTTCAGAATTGTGGAAGAGACAGGAAAACTGTTTCCCACTGCAGCATGATTATTTTTGTCTGGGGAACTGTGTTCCTCTGGGGGTTTTTGCTGAGCCACTGATGTTATTATCTTCTGGGTTTCTTGCTGTTAGGTGGAGTTATCTGACCCCAAATCCTCTGCTTCCCTGTCATGTCCCAGGCGTCCGTTTCCATCCCAGGTATAAAATGTCCATTAAAATCCTAGGCCTGGATGACCAGAGATTACCAAGATCCTAACAAGGCAATGCTTCATCCCTGTGGATGTTTTCTTTTTTGTGGCTTTTGGTTTCTAAAGCTTCTCTAATTTAATCATAACACAGTCATGCATTAAAGCATTTGTTATTCACCATTTTAATATGAGTTGTACTGGGAAGGCTTCTCTGATAATCTAGGCTACAATCCTGCTGATAAATGAAGCCTAGAACTTATTAGTGTGGATTTGCAAAGGGACTCCTATTGCAAGTCAACATGTAACAAATAAATACTTAAAAGATGTTTAAAGTAAGTAGCAAACTTCAAGAGAGATACCATGTTCTAGATTTGTGTTCACTTAAAAAATCATTTTTCTTTTTAAATACCAGCTAGATTATTATTTTAAATACACTAACCTGTCACATCTTTATGTGACTTTTTTTTTCCACTATAGCAATGTAGCTAAAGAATTAAATACTTTTTTGTAGAGCACCACTTTATGGTAAAATCGCTCTAGTAACCAGAATCCAAAATGCTTCATAATGAACCTTACCTCTTGGTATTCACGTCCTTATAAAGTCCCCCCACACTGAATAGGACCGGCCTTTGTATTAGGGTATGGTGGGAACTGCAGCGTGGGGCTTTCGAGGCTAGGTCCTAAAAATCACTGGGGCTTCCTTCTTGATCTGAATCATTCACTTTGGGTTAAGCCAGTCACAATATCATGAGGGCACACAACCCTATGGAAAAGTCTCCTGTCAACAGCCAGCACCAACTGGCCTGCTGTACAAATCAGCCATCTTAAAAACAGCTCCTCCAGCTCAGCCAAGCCTGCAGATGACTGAGCATAACCTTGTAAGAGACCCCTAGCTAGAACTATTGAGGTAATCTGCTCCCGAATTCCTGACCCACAGGAACCATGTGAGATAAAAATGTTTATTACTATTGTAAGCCACTAAATCTGGTACTTGGTTATTATAGCAATAAATAAATAATACACTTACTATGCAAGTTAGATATGCTGCTATTTTTAATGATTTGAAATTTTATTATGTCGTTTATTTTTTAAACAACCAACTGGTGATCTCATTAGAACACCTATTAGAATAACAAGATCCAAGTAGGGACTGTACATAGCTTAGAAACTCTTGCTGCTGTGTGCAATTACCAAACATTGGAAAGAGTGACATATTTCTGGAGGGTAGGGAGATGTCTGTGATACACTGAGGACTTTAAGCAAGAGCAAACACCTACACTATTTGTATACAAAAAGCTCTTACCCCATGACTACTAGCTTAAAACACACACACACACACACACACACACACACACACACACACACACACAGCAGTCCTTCTGGAGGGCATAGTGTGAGTTATATTATACCTGTTATATTTCACAAAACAGATCTCCAAAGATATGATGACATCACTTACATTGTTCAGCATCTAACCCTTTTATGTTCCCCATAATATATGAATGAAAAGACTCTAGGAAAAAACTGTAGGGTTGACATTTATCTATCCATCTTCCTACCACTCAGCTGTTTTACTCTGAACCTTTTTAGTCCCTCCATACCTGTTCCCTTCTGGTACAGTCCTCTATAATTCTTTCACTATTTGCCTACTAATAAAATCTGCTTTCTGGGCAAACTTTCCATTAGTTGGAATCAATGTAAATTCCTCTACAACTTGGATTCAAACTACCTTTCTAATGTTTCTCTCATCCTGATGCCCCAGGGAAATCCTTTACTCTTGCCAATATAACCCCTTCCTATGTTTCCCATATTTCTGCTTCTGATGTTTCACTCATGCCATTTCTTCCCACAAACGAACCTTTTCCCCTGGCTCATGCATGTCTTTTTACCTTTCAAAGACCAGCTCTGCAGCATGTCCTCCATGAAGTCTTCTATCACTTTCACAGTGACCTTTATTGTCCCTTTTCTCAACTCTAATAGTAATCTTTTGCACCACTCCTTTAACTCTTGGGGCTTATAGCTCCCTTTACTAATGCTTGTTCCTGATTAAGAGCACCCTCCCTCACTACCTTAATGCACCCAGACAAGCCTCACTTCCCCTCTGTCCATCTAGCTTTTAAGGTCTTGGAAGGTGGAAGGTAGCAATGGGGTCATCTTTGTCTTCTCCACTGCTCTCAGTAGGCTCCATTCTTTGTACCTGGTTCTTGCTGAGGAGAGAACAGCTCAGGTGGGAAGGAATAAACACTTCGTGGACAAGATGCCCCAGGATGTGTAGTGTCCAAGGTGTTTATGAGGGCAATAAAAGACTAGCTGTTTAGTGTGCACCAAGAAAAGTAATTGCTTAGTCCTTAGAGATTTGTCAGATGGTCCCCAGGGGGGGCAAGCTAAATGCAGAAGGTGAAAAGGAGACAGGCAAACAGGAATTATTAGGAATTTAGTCTAAACTGGATTAGGAAACTGGCTCAGAAGCCAACTATATTATGACCATCAAATGGAGGAAACTAAAAAGTCTATAAAAAAAAAAAAGGGCAAGAAGGTTCCCAAACACATATGAAAGAGCCAGAATTTGGGTTGGTGAAGAGACAAAGTCTAGGTCAGGTTCATGTTTTGACAAAAAAGAGAGCTCAGATTATGGCAAACTAAGAGGTAGAACTCTGAGCAGGCAGGCAGGAAACCATCTACCTGGCAATGAATGTGGGGCAAATTACCCTAGAACTTTGCTGAATTTTTGAAAATTACATTGCTATTTATTGACAAATATGAGGAAAATATTTACTGAAATATTAGCAAAGAGAATTCAACATCACCTTAAAAAATTATGACACATCATGATCAAATGAAGTTTATTTCAGAAATATGTAGGTATAGTTCAACCTTAAGAAATATATTAAGGAGAATATTTTATACAAGAAATATTATATCTTCTCCATAGACTTTTAGATAACTTTTAAAAAAAAGCACACCCATTCTTGATAACACTTTAAAAAGTGAGTAATTTCTTAATAATATTTTAATATGGAAGAATTATTCAATGCAATTTAAATAACTGTCTAAATTAGAGGTATGAAATTTGGAGAAGTAATAAAGTTATCACTATTTCTAGATATTTTGATTTGTAAGCTAACAATCCTGAAAGATTCAACTGAAAAAGTACTACAATAAGAGACTACTATAAGAAATTGTGGAATAAAAATGTACAGAAATGTATGTCCTTTAGAAATATAAGTAACAAATGACTGAAAGATACAATCAAAGAAGAATCTCACCTACAATGACAACAAGATGATAAAATACTTAGGAACAAGTTGAGCAAGAAAAGTGTAAAATTTTTATAAGAAAAACATTAAAGCTTTCCTGAAGAGCATGCACACACACACACACACACACACACACACACAAGATTTTTAGTATACTGTGATTTTGAATAAAAAGACTCAAAATTATAAAAATTTCAGTTCTACCTAAGCTAATTTATAAATTAAATATTATTCCCACTAAAATATTGAGAGTGTTTTTCTTTGACTTGCCTGTCTACTAACCTCAAGCAACTTAAATCGATCTTGACAAGTAGGATAATCATTTCTCAAATTTTTTTTCTCTCCCTCTACTGAGTCAGAACTTGGGCTAATATGTGCATGACACCAGGAAGATCAGCATATCTCTAGTGAAGGATTATAAAAGAAAAAAACGAAGGGGAGAGAGAGGAAAAGAAAGAATGAGGAAGAAAAGAACATACATATTTTAAAATTCATACAAAAAAATGAAACAACAGAGCCAGAAAATCTCTTAGAAGAGCAATGAAGTTATCAGATACAAAAACACATCATAAAGTCTCAGTTACTACCAAAGTGTGGAATGTAATAGAATGGTACATAGAATAGATATAAAATCCATGAATAGACCCTAATACATATAAGGAATTTAGTATGTAACAAAGATGGCCCATAAAATCAAAGGGATAAAAATCACCTTTCAAACAATCGTTGAGATGCTTAGCTGGATTTTGGTACAACCACAAGTCCCTGGGAGCAGTTACCTTTTAAAGTGATGTTTCTTAAAACATATTTCTCAGACCATCTCATCAGAAAAATCAGTTACATGTTGAAATGCAGTTTCCAATGAGTCATCCATTGAATTAAAAATTTTAAGGAGCTCCTGCGAACTTAGCATACTACCAAGTTTCCCAGACGATTCTGACGGACACAAGTCTGGGAACCACACCTTTGACTCACCTCTCCGGGTGACTGTATCTATCCTGCTAACTCATCTCTTTGCTTCTTTTTCCAGCTGGTTCTACAGCTTTCGCCACTGCAGCTGAGCAATTAAGGCAATCAAAAAAAGGCACTGAGGTCTCTACCTGTTCTGTGTGATGGAAATACATAAAATCTTTCGAACCCTCAGGTTAGCTAAGGTTGGGATTCCTTTTAAAGATCTGTTCAGTGGAAAATAAGGCAAATACAAAGTTACCCAAATGGATTTGTTTACCTGCTGCTGATTTCTTATTCTCACTTACCTGAAATTGAGCCTTGGAATGACTAGAGCTGGTCAAGTGCTGGTGTTGTGCCCCTGTAAATGCAGATGTTGCTCAAGGCTGGCTTCTGCTCCCTCTGCTCTTTCCCCAGGACTTCAAAACTCTCTCCTATGTACAGATGGCTCATGAACTTTTATTTCCTGCCCAAATATCTTCTAGGATTTAGATACATATGTACAACCAGTTGATGCAGCCTCTTGTATATCTCTAATGTACCTCAAACTCAATATTTTCAAAATAGATTTTATTTTTTTATTTTTTATTAAGGTATCATTGATATACACTCTTATGAAGGTTTCACATGAAAAACAATGTGCTTACTACATTCACCCATATCAAGTCCCACCCAATAACCCACTGAAGTCACTGTCCATCAGCGTAGTAAGATGCCACAGAGTCACTAGTCTTCTCTGTGCTATTCTGTCTTCCCTGTGACCCCCACACTTATCATGTATACTATTCATAATCATAATACTTCTCAATCCCCTTCTCCCTCCCTTCCCACCCACCTTCACCCACCCCTCCCCTTTGGTAACCGCTGGTCTCTTCTTGGAGTCTATGAGTCTGCTACTGTTCAAAATGGGTTATCTTTGTCACCCAGCCAGCACTACCATCCCCACCTCAACCCCAGCCCCACCCAAGCCAGTCTTCTGTCTCAGTCCTTGTTTGGGACAAGAGCACCACCATCCAGCTGGTTAGGTAAACCCAAAACCCGAATGTCATCCTTTACTTCACTCCCCAAATTTAATCCACCTTAAAGTTTTGTCAATGTTCCTACTCAACTATCTCTCAAATTCACCTACTCATCTCCACTTCTGCCGTTTCCCCAATTCAAGCTACCAAAATCACATGAGCCTCCTAATTGTTCCCTTGTGTCCATTAAACAGGTGAGCTAACCATATACAAATGCATATTTTCTGGGGTCACCTCACCCCAGTTAATAACAATCTTGGGATAAAACAGAAATCCCTTACGGTGGCTTTGGAAGTCCTACAAGTGCTGCCTTACTGGTCCCTTCACTTTCCTCTCTACTCCTTCCCTCACCTTCTGCTTGAGCAACTCTGGCCTGTACTCAGGGCCTCCTACCAAACATGCTCCCTCCCAGCTCAGGCTGTGTTCACATGTCAGTACCTCCCTTGAAATTCTCTTTACTCCCTTCTGATCTCATTAGCTCTTATTCATCCTTCCCTATCTTAGCTCCTAGTCACTGCCCTGGGGATGCTTTCCCAGAGCTTCCTGAACAGGTTAAAGTCCCTTTCTATCCTCTCTCATTGCATCATACCCGCCCCCCCCCCTTACTTGACTTATCACCCATTTATTTGTATGCTTTTGTTTTTAGTTACTGTCACTGTCACTAGAACCTAAGCTCACAAGGACAGGGACTGTGAGTTCTTTGCTTGCCATTGCATCCCAGCATCTAGCACGGCGATGGCCACAGAGAATGGATTCCTCGAAAATGCTGTTTGAATGAAAGAATAAACTTATCACCACTTCCTTTCATTTTTTGAATGCTTTTCAGGGTGGATATTAGAGGGAATGTGCAGCAAAGATATTCAACAAGAACAAATCATAACAGCTAATATTTATTGAAGAGTATACCATTATATTATAGGCATAGGTAGTACGTTATGCATATAATGAGTATGCATTATCTCAGTTTACCTTCATACAACCCTATAAAGTAAGTACCATAATCTCCCTTATTTAAAGATGAAGAAATAGGACTAGAGAGGTTAAATAACTTGTCCAGAGCCATTCAGCTCAGAAGCGGCAGAGCTGAAATTCAATGCTAGGTTTTCTCTGACTCCATAATCTGAGCTGTTAATTGCTGAGACATACTGGTTCAAACTTCTGGCTTGAGGTTTGTGTGGATTGACCTCAACTTTCATGTCTGGTCAAATTATGTACTTCTAGAATCTTTTAACTTTTTTATTTTCTAACTTCTGGGTTTCCACATCACCTTCTCTGGACCCAACTGGACTGTACTTCTTTGCAGCTACCTGGACCTTCTTATGCCCCCTGCTTTGCACCCACTTTGCAGAACTGCCCCACTGAGCAGCCCTGTGGCCTTGATGGCAGACCCTCTTTACTTGGAGCCTCTGTGCTCCTCATAATTTTCCTCTGAAAACCTGAGGCAGATTCCCCATGTCTTCCTAATTTGAAGACTCACAGTTCTTTTAGGAATGCCAACAAGATTTCTACTCTCTGAAGAAAGCTTCTGGATCACTGTTCATTTAGGGAACAGTGAACTAATAGACCCTGTGTCCAATAACTTTGCTTTGAGATTGCTCACCTCTACAATATTCTCTTTGATGGCACAGTGCCACCCAAGGAAGTGGTTTCATTACTCGAAACTCTATAAATCTTGGACAGCAATAATAAATCAAATTGGTTCTGTTCTTAATGTACTCATCAATTTTCATCACTGGGTTGATAAATTAACTCATTCTTACTGTGTCACAGATAATTGGTAATATTTCTGTCAATATAATATTCAGTCATAGCAAGTACTTTAAGTAAAAAAGTCAAATTCAAGTATAAATTACCAAGAACTGGTTTGTAAGAATTCTTGTATCACTATTTGTGGGATAAAATAAACCAACTATTGACATGAGACTATCAACTATTCCATTAAAGACTATATTGTAGCTATAAACTTCAAAATCATTTGTGAGTTTATTGAGCAAATACTTTGTTTAAAGCACTATAACAAGTGATTTACATATTTTGGGAGGAAGTTGTTGAAGCAGCCTGCCTGTGACCTGAGGGGGGCTGTTGAGGGACTCCTCTAGGGAAAGAAAAGAAGGCAGATAACTGATTCTGTCTCCTTGTCAGTGGGCTCCAGACAAATAGACTAATGATATTTTCTAGGCATCAGAGTCTTTAATTATAATATGTTCTTAGTAGGATGTCCTTGGCTAAAGCATCTTTTAAGGTAAAGAAACCCAGAATCTATGGATTTATGAGACACAGCTCCTTGGAAAATGTCACATAGGGCAAGTAACTCTCTGGCATATAAAATGAAGATGTTTTATAACTTAAATGCCCCTCACTGCTTCATATTAAAAATTCACAATACCTCACTTGGAGATGTCATCTGTTATTCTGGGTCAGAGAGCACAGGTTTCATGGGGTCAAAGGACCTCAGGAACTACATAGACCTCAGACCTCCCTTGACTTTCTCTGAGCCTCTTTATTGGCTGTGGTCTTGAAATGATCAGTAAAACTTGATATTAGATAATATTTCTGATTCACGGGTGTCAAATTTGATTCTGTATGGTAGCACATTGATATTATCTAGCTTCACAATCTCCAAGTTGTGTGTTATTTATACCATTTTGTAAATGAAGAGACTGAAACTTAGCACCTTAAGAAACATTGCGCAGCCAGTTAATGGGACTACACACTCATGTTTGCTTGTTTCCAAAGTTCTTTCTTTTTATTGCACCTTTTATTAGTTTAAATATATTACTTGTTTGAATTTAAAATGTTATTGCTTCTGGAAAGATGCCAGATGATTCCAAAGTAGAGATGATGGGGTTTTAAGTCATTTTCATTGCCAAACTGTTTCTTCCTTCAATGTAAAAGGGCAGCAGCTTGGAGCTGGATTTTACAGGTTGCCTTTGGAAGTGTACAATGAAACAAACATAGTAAAACCTCAAGTGGCCTTCTCAGAGGGTAGGTTTAATAATATGACATAGTACCAAAGAACCAATGGTTTGGGGGCAGAGGGAAGATTGCCTGCTCACCTCAGTCTCTAACAGTTCAACAACTTTCACAGGTATAAATGTGAAAGCACCTGAAGGAGAGAGACAGTCTAGACAGGGAAGCCCTTCCTGAACCAAAGAGGCCCCAAGAATGCTGAAGAGGAGTTTCAGCATTTGCCCAATCCTGCACTGTAATATGGAAAAGAGTTACATAAATACAGACAGGGAGGAAAATTTAACATATGTGAACTCTAAGCAGTTTTAATTAGAAAGACTCAGAGACTATAATTGAGATAAAATTGATAGTTTTAGTGCAAGGACATAGAAGATAAACTGCAAATTATGCAGAATGAGGAACACTATGAAAAGAAAATGCTCTAAATAAAACCAGGTTCTAATGCTGAAGTGAACAAGAACAGATACTTCTCAAAACAACAATTGTAAATGGATAATAAAATATAGAAAAATCCAACTTTTCTAATAAAAATTTTTACCAAATTATCAACAATTGAGAAAAATGAAGATAATCACTTTTGCTACTCAAGATGTAAAATTGACAAGTGGGAATTTAGCTCCTAGTAGGAGATGCAATAGGCACCACCTTCCTTGAAATTAATTTAGGAATGTTCATTAATAGACTTACACATGTTTATTTTTTTGACTTCGTAAATTTGGCATTAATTTATCTGAAAGAAAAAATCATCCCAAAATGGATTAAGACTTAAACCATTCAACACCTAGTAGAAAACATAAGGAAAAGCTTCTGGACATTGGCCTTGGCAATGGTTTCTTGGATATGATATCAAAAACACATGGAACAAAAGCAACAATAGATAAATAGGACTACATCAATTTAGAACCCTTCTGACAGCAAAGGTAAAAATCAACAAGAGTGAAAAGGCAATCTATGGAATGGGAGAAAATATTTGCAACCCATATATCTGATAAAGGGTTAATATCAAAATTGGTAAGGAACTCCTATGACCAAAGAGCAAAAAACAAACAAAAAACATGATTAAAAAATGGCAAAGGAACTGAAAAGAAATATCTCCAAAGAAGACATACAAAGGCCCAGCTGGTACATGAAAAGATGCTCAACATCACTAATCATCAGGGAAATGCAAATCAAAACCACAATGAGGTATCACCTCATAACTGTAAGGATGGCTATTACCAAAAAAACAAGTTAGCAAATGTTGGTGAAGTTATGGAGAAACTTGAAATGTTGGTGGGAATGTAAATTGGTGCAGCCACTATGGAAAACAGTATGGTGGTTACCTAAAACACTAAAAATGGAACTACAATACAACCCAGCAATCCTACTTCAGAGTATATATTCATAGGAATTAAAATCAGGATCTTGAAGAGAAACTCCTATGTTTATTGCAGCATTACTCACAATCACCAAGACACAGAAGCAATGGAAATGTACATCAATACATGAATGGATAAAGGAAATGTGGTCTCTCTCTATAAATGTAATGTTATTCAGCCTTGAAATAAGACAGAATCCTGAAATTTGTGACAACATGGATGAGGACAACATTATGCTTAGTTAAATAAACCTAAGACAGGAGGACAAATGCTGCATGGTACCACTTATGTGATGAGTCTAAAGTAGTTCTATCTCATGGAAGCAGAGAGTGGAATGGTGGCTGCCAGCATGTGGAAGGAGGGAGGAATTGGGTGGTTTTAGGGTACAAAGTATTGGTTATACAAGATAAATAAATCCGAGAGACCTACTGTCCAGCGTATTGATTCAAAAAAGTTTCTCTACTATATCTGGTGGGAACTTGAATGATTCCTGCCTAGTGTTAATCTGGAAATTGTTTAGACTACAGCTCCTCAGTTAAATTCTTTCCCTGAAAATGTTCTTACCTACGCCAGTGGAGTTCCCTCCATGCATGCACAGCCTGACTTTAAGCCAAAGGCTCAAGGGGTCCCCTATGCAGACTACTGACACTCTCGGTGTATTTCCCTGCTCTTGGCCACTCTCCCCATGAATGATAGCCACCTCAGCATCCCCAAACACCAATCTCTCATCTCAAAGGTGACAACCAGGCTCTGTATGCATTTCCTGTCCCTGCAGTGCAATCCAGAAATTGCCTCCAAGCAGAAAGCCTGGGCAATGGTAAATCTCACCCCATTTGTTTCCCTTTTCTTCTGTATCACAGTTCTACATTGCCTATTGTTGAATGTTCAAAAATAGTTGTTTCCTATGTTTTGCCCAGTTTCTTAATTGTTTTCTACAGACCAATCCTGAGCTATAGCTCTGTAATGGCTAGAATACTAAATCTTTTCCTTTTCCTTTACTTTGAGAAATTTTAAAACATGTAATATTTAAAAGTTATGGATAAGCACCTTTCCAGTAGTAGAAAAACAAGAGAGCTTAGTATTGAGCTATAAAGAATATGTAGTTAAAGTAGGAAGCTACCAGATGATTTCATTATTAATAACACACCAGTAATGACAATAAAAATACTGAAATTTACAAAGTTGTTTTGAGAATGCACTCAATGCTCCAAAGTATAAGTATGAATTCCATATAATCCACAGCTTTGCAAGTCCAAAGACTTAATATTATCAGTGCCCAGAGTTTTATTTTACTTGGAAAAGTTGACAAACTGACCTGATTCACATGATAATAGAAAAGAATACTAAATAAATGCTCTGGATAAAAACTTACTTTGGTTCAAATACCATCTTCACAATTTGTTAATATCACATTTGAAGAGGTTTTCTCATCTCTTTATGGTTCCATTTCCCTATCTGTGATATGGAGAATAATGGCTAATTTATGAACTGTTATGACATTATAACAAGAGGCAGGGCAGCACAGTGGTAAAGAGCAGGAATCAGAATTGTTTGGGTTCAAATCCTACTATTTACTAGTTCTGTGACATTGGTTGAATGACTTAATTTTCTAAGGCTCAGTTTATTCAACCAGAAAGGGTGAATAGCAAAAGTTACCACCCCCCTCACCAGGTTGTTTTGAAGCTTAAACCAATCAACAGGTGTAAAGTGCTTAGAATAGTGTGCCTGGCACATACTAAGTTCTGTATATGTATGATTATGATAACGCAAAGTGCTTAGCCCAGTGTCTAATTCACAGGAGGTGCTTTTAAAAAATGAAGCTCTGTATTGTGGGGAGGTGGGTACAGGGAAGGCAGTACAACACAGAGAACACACGTAGTGATTCTACAGCATCTTACTACGCTGATGGACAGTGACTATAATGGGGTATGTGGTGGGGACTTAATGATGGGGGGAGTCTAGAAACCATAATGTTGCTCATGTAATTGTAGGTTAATAATACCAAAATAAAAAATATATATATTCTAAAAAAAATTGAGGTTCTGTCTATTGACTGCAGTATTCATGAATGTAAACTTCTAAAAAGCTATCACAGTGATAAAGAAGTGGAAGAGAAAAGATTCAGGTAGTTGAGAAAACAAGTTTTCTAAGTGACTCTTAAAGAAACTCACTCCTTAATTCCCTGAAAACAACTATTATAAAGATACAGTCATTGTCATTCATCGGGTTGTTAAATAATACATCATTAATGGGCTTTGAGATCAGTTAGACAGGGATTGGGATCAGCTCACTACTAGCAGCTCAAAAATCTGTAGCTCTTCCAATGTAGAAATGAAGGTGTCAAGGATACCTGGATAACCAAGCTAGTTTTCGCTTTCTCATGGATAAACTACCTGGAAATCAGGTTTAAACCTGGAAGGTTAAATGGTGTGCTTGGATTCAGAACATGAGGAATTGTATGAATGAAAAGTTTTCATGCCCACCATTAGACTGTAAACTCTATGAAACCACAGATTAGTGAATCTGCTTTTTTTTGTTTTTTTTCCCCACTATTGAACTTGCAGAACCCGAACAATTGCTGGCACATAGTGGGTGTTCAATGAATTATTCTGACATAAATAAAAGGATATGGACAGATTTTTACTCTTGGGTCACGGTAACTTTTTCTTTGGAAAATGTCTGGGTAGGCAGCACCAGTTGTGCCTTTTTGGCTACAATTTCTCGTGCTTCAATTGATATGTAGTTTTCTTCTGATTGAGATATTCTTCCCTTAAATAGTTTACCACATTCAGACTGATTACTACCTTATTTGGCCTAGTATTTATGCAATGTATTTAAGAAGAGTTTGCAAATGTGCACCATGATCAATTCTTGGTTAATTGTATCATTTAACCCTCAGAGCACAAACTTACTTGTTAGTTTTTCAAATAATCTGTAAGTAAATTACCCTTAAGCTAATTTACAAAGTGTCCTTTATAAAGGATACACTGATTTATTTTTCTTCTTGTACAGTATTTGCATGTTTGGTTTTACCTTGAAAAGTGTCCATAAGTTTTTAAATGCAAATTCTTTCACATTTTTCTAAAACTGCCATGTATAAAATGAGCTACATTTTTAGTTGGCACTTTTTAATATATACAAAAGATGAGTTTTTCATTTTAACTATAGAAAAGTTTGTAACAAAATTCTGTTACAACTACTGATATAACAAAAAATCTCAATTCAGATTTTCCAAGATAAAAATAAGTATGTAGCTAGATCATTTATTATTAATCTTTAAATGTAGTGAGGTTGAGTCTGCAATATCTTTTTAGAATAAATTAATTTCAGTAAAAATGTGGGGGAAGAGAAACTCATTCTAATTAAGTAATAGAGAGCTAAGGGTTAATATGGGGCTGCCAACAAGGCAATCAAATAGCAGTGTAGTTCTTGAAGGGGAAGCCCTGAAGCTTACATAACTGATTCATATTTATAATTCTGTATTTAACACTGTTTATGGAAGCAATGAATCAAAGGAAAAACAATGTTATTTAAGTTTGAAAGTGCATTCCAATAGCTTTTAAGCATCAAGGTTGGGAAGTGCCCAAACAAGGAAATTTCAGATTCCTAACTGGCAAAACTAACTTGGAAATGATTTTGTGATGTGTTGTGAAAGGGTATACAGGTTAAAATGATATTTTGTGCAAACCATAAACTTTCCTTGTCCCTACTCCCCAGACCTCCCCTTATACACAGAAACATCAGATTGCCTCGGAATGCTTCACAGTGTAATGGAAAGAGGGATCATTTGGTGAATTTTGAATATTTGCTAAGCATTAACCATCTGGTGAATACTGAACCCATTACTCCAAATAGAATGACATTTAACAGATGCTGTGGGGACGCAGGCACGGTGTGAAGTTCTGTAGCACAGAGAAGTGAATCTCATTCAGATATTGCCCTCAAGTACTTTGTACTCTAGTAAAATGTGGATGGCATACAACTCATTTAAATAACAAACTTTTAACATTGGGTCATATGTACAATTTACCTGACCACACATTGTGAGTTCTAAGTAGAGATTACTTGGAGTGAGGTTTGGCAGAATCAGAAAAGAGTTCACAGAGGGAGGGCAAGGAGTGACATTTAAGGTGGACTGAGAAAAATACCAAGAAGGGGCAGCAATCATCTATTTAACCTATTTTCTCTGTCCTCTTTGTCCTTTCTGCTTCCTATGCTAGTCTGAACACAATGCTTGCAGCATTAGCTGCTCTCTTTTGCATCTCTTCCCCTTTCTGTGCTGTCCCAGCAGTTTCTTAAGTGCTTGACATAATAGTGTGTATTATTTTTTGTATGCATTTTTCTCTCCATGTAATGTAATTATTTTAAAATTAATTCAAATAAGTATATGTATTAATACTTTGTAGGTAAAATTTCAATATTTCCAGAATCTCTTGTGTGCCTTAGTGCATCTCCATATCAATAGTTGTTTCCAAGGGCTGGAGAGAAGTAGTCCATCTCCATATTAATTGGTGATTACAAAGGGGACAGAGAAAAATAATCCCACACACCTGAACCAGAGAGGTTTGGTGGGGTGCTTTTGCAGCTGGGTCATGAGAGACATGGGTGAGCAGAAGTAGATGACTGCTTGTAAGCAATAAATGGGTTTCTCCCACTTTATTTCTCCCTTTGACTGATTTCAGTTTCAAAGATTATTTACCCCAGGCTGGGAACGTACACACACACACACACACACAGAGTTACATAGTTCATTTTAAAAAATTATTCAATCATGTTCTCTTGCATGGATACTCTACAACTTGTTTATTCATTTACCTGTTGATGAGTATTTGAATTTTTTCCAATTTTGAGCTATAATAAAGCTTCTATGAACATTCACGTACAAGTCACTACATGAGCATTTGCTTTCACTACTCTTGGGTAAAAATCTAGAAGTGAACTGACTGTATTGTGTGGGAGATTCATGCTTATCCTGTTAAGAGGCTGCCAAGCTGCTTTCCACAGCAGTTGCACTATTTTACATTCTCATCAGTTGTACATGCAAGTTTCTCCACATCCTCACCAAAACTTGGTGTGGTCAGTCTTTTTAATTCTAACCATTCAAGTGGTGTGTAAGGATATTTCATTATGGTTGTAATTTGCATTTCCCACTTGTATAGTGAAGTGCATCTTTCCATGTGCTCATTTGATACCCAACATATCTTCTTTGGTGACATGTTTGTCCAAACATTTTGCCCAATTTATTAATAAATCATATTACTTTTGAGTTTTGAGACTTCTTCATATTCAGAATGCAAGTCCTTTATCATTATACATGCTCTGCAAATACTTTATCCCAGTCTGTGGCTTATCTTTTCATTTCTCTCAGTAATGTTTGGCAGTTTCCTGTGTATGCGGCTTACCCCATCTTTTGACAGGTTTATCTCTTAAGTGTCTGATTTTTTTCTTCATTTGTACAAGTCACATTTCAAATGCACAATAACCATGTTTGGCTAGTAGCTGCCTTATTGGAAAGCAAGGATATAGGACATCTCATCATTGCAGAAAGTTGTACAGGACAGAGATGCTCTAGAGTATGCATGCATATGCATTAAATGCCCTCTTCTGTGTATGTATTTCACACATTCACACATGCCACTGGAAAAAAAGTCTGTGACTCTTTTGTGGTTTCTTTTTAACATGACTTTGTAAAAGTTACTGTATGAAATTAGATGTTTTTCAAAGAAAACAAAAAACAAACCTGAAACCTAGTCCAGCATCACTGTTCCTGTTTGGAGTCACTGGGTTATTTTTTAAATTTATGCAGTTCCTTTGCTCTAGCAGAAAAGCAAACTGATTTAAAAGTTTTGAGGGATTATTTGATAGTTAAACTAAAAGAAGTAATCCCTGCTTATCTTTTTAAAGCAGCTAACCCAAAATTAGCAGACTGTACATACGCTAGGCCTAATGGAAAAAGGATTATTAATTTAGCAAACATTTTTTTGAGAGATTAAGAATATCCTCTGAACTTTCAACTCAATGCCATAAAGAATAATCACATGTGAAAAGATATGATGCACACTTTTGGAGTTTCTTTGTAATTCATTCTTTTCCTCATACAATTCTAATATCTACTACCTCCCTTCTACTACGTATGAGAAAAAGGGTCTGTGGTTGGATTGCTCATCTTCAGAAACACTTTATTGGGCAATAATCCCCTGGTACTTTCCCCAGTACCTGTCTCTCTATTTACATTTATGGACTTCAGTTGAATTTTAACAGGTTGCAGCTAATAAGCAACACAGTCACTCACCCAGAATTTCCACAAAACTCAAAGCTACTTTTTATGAAAAACTATCCAGCATTCATCATTTTTACGGGATAAATTTAACAAGCCACAATAATTTACTACCTTTGTGGTATTGTTGTCCTTTCAACTAAGTAAAGTGGACTGAAATTGTGAAAACAGTTCTTTTTCCTATTACACCCCTCTCATAAATGCAGTCTTAATTCACACAAATGAATGGGTGAATGAATGGGTGAATGAATGAACAAAACAAGAACCTGATCAGTCCAATGCTTCAATGACTCCGCGATAGTCCCAGGCTCTAATTAAATGTCCACGAACGACTGAGAATTTGCTGCCTCCTGTTCACTTTTGCACACTCTGCTATCGATGGCTCCTTAGGTGCACCTGAAATTATTTCCTTTAAGCTTTCCAACTACAGAATTCTAGTGTAGTTGTCCAGGTTCACAAAGGACAAAATGAATCCTACCTGTACAAATAGCCTTCAAATATTTGAAAATAGAGCATGAAACATTCCATCCACCCTTTTTCTTCCTCTTCCTCCCCCTTTCTCACATATACACTCACACACACCACAACCAAATCTTTTTTGTTCTGAAGCCTTCAGATTGTTTTCATCCTTTCTTCAAAGGACAGAATCTATTTCCTTCACTACCATCTAGTCTTTAAAAGTGTAGTGCAGCCAAAATTTGGGACTGGTTGAGTCAGGGCAGGTTAAGGAAGGATTATCTTCCCCTTCACTCTCAACTCTGCCTTTGTACTTTTCTGGTTCTTTCTTGAGATCACACTAGCTTTTATGGCCCCCACATCACAGTTCTGATGCACTTCAGAGAGTTCTGCCCAATATTCTTCTGAGATTACCTTCTATTCAGGTCTCATCAAAAGCACAAAACAGCCTTATAGACTCAGAGCTCTGTCAACTAAAACTCTCCGGTCTCTCTCACATGAACTGTGGGGGAAGTCATGCCTCCATCATTTATGCTTACTGAATTACAGAATTTACAGAACTGAGGTCCAAAATGGGGAAGTGACCTGCTAATTACCACACAACTAGATATGGGCAGAGCTGGGGCCAGAAAGGCACAGAGCCCCTTACTGCTGGTGCGTCATTCTTTCCACATACACCATCCAGCTGGAAGGCCTATATTTACCCTGATTACATTTTTTTTTCATGGGAATTTATCCCTACCAAGATCATTTGGATATTTTTTTATAACTATAGTTAAAAATTTCTTAATCTCCAAATATACACTAAAACACTAAGTCATTTGAATCACCCTTTGTGGTTTACAGGGCACTTGCTCACCCAACATCATTTATTGTCTTGAATTTCCTCCCCGCTTATCTTAACTGCAGATTTTATAACAATTTCATCCTTGTTCTTACCCAGATCATTATTAACTTTTGAACTGGATAGAATCAAAGATGGATCCTTCAGTGAGAATTCTAGAAACCTTCATAGAAACATCAATGCCTCCATAACAATTGTTTGGGTTCGGCCCACCAGTTATGAGTTCTTCCAACCACCCTCTCCCCTCACCTTTGCCTCACCCCTCATGCCATCTCCATTATTCCAAAAAGAATCAAGAATTTGACAAGCATCCTCCTGAAATCCAGTGACACTGCCCAGAATCTTACGGACAAAAAGAAATTAGGTTTTCCTGATTTTGTAGTTAATTGTAGTAGTGAAAGGACTTTATCTAAAGTCCTGCGACTCAGAATGTGGTCCTAAGACCAGTGTCATTAGCATCATTTGGGAGTGTGTTAGAAGTGCAGGATTTGATCTGACATCTCCAACCCAGCAGTACTAAATCCAGAATCTTCCCTTCAACAGGATCCCCAAGTTGTCATGTTTATGTTAAAACCCGAAAAACATTTCCCTAAAGCTGTTTTACTGTATAAAATAACTTCAGATGCTAGATATCATGCCTAATTTCTTTATTGCTACTTTTCTTGTATGTTAACAAGAAACAACTGTCAAATTATTTCAAATTAAAAATTGCAAAAGACAGGGTAAAAAATTACATACATAGATAGAAATATGTAGTATAATAACTGTTTCATAACAATAAAAAACTTTTGAAAAAGTGGGAACTAAATGCACCAAAATAAGCCTGGTTGTCTTTGGATACTAAAATGTGGTTTGCATGATACTAGGCATGACCTGGTTAAAGAGAAACAGTCCCTAAGGCTCTTCACCATGAGGGAAGCAGGGGACCAGTCGTATTACATGAGAAGTCTTAAGGGCTCCATACATTTTTCCAGTGGGGGGAATCCCATTTAAACACCTAGCAAGTGGCTCTTCCTATTGTTAGGCAGGAAAATAGATGTGAGTGGGGTGGAAAGAGAATAATGCCAGGAAAAAGCCTACTAAAAAGACCCAGAGTTAATCAGCTAAAACTCAAAAAGCCAGGAGCAACTTGGCCTGGAATGTTTGAATATTCCCTAGATAAAGAAGGGTACCTCAGCCTAGCCCATGTCTTTATTGTGTTAATCATGCAGGTCCAGCTTATTTTTTAATTTTACCTATATGCTGTTTTTTTCTCTTTCAGCCCTAATCAAGTAGTTTGCAACCAAGGCAACTAATTTAGCATGCAGGCCCAGGCGTGAACAACAGAGTAAAAGGCAGGAAGGATTCCATCTTAAAAATAAGATTGCATTTTAATTCCCAGGAAGTTGAGAATATTCTTAACTACTCTTTAGCAAACAGACAATACCTCAGCCCACCTTGGGGGCTGGGCAGGTGGTCTTGTTTGATATGCTCCCAGACCAAGCCCTCAGTATCCCAGGGAGAAATCAGAGCAGGAATTCCTTGTGCTAAGTTAATCCTAAATATTCAGAGACCACTTAATAAGTCTGCACCCTCAGCCCTTAGTCACATTCCTGAAGAATCCTTAAAAGGGGGAACCCTCAACCTTTCAGGGCACTTTTCTCTCTGAGGTCACCACATTTTCTAAGTGTGTAAACTTTTAACTTTAAACTTTCTCTCTCTTTTCAACCTTTCTGGGTGCTGCTGCTCCTCTCTCTCTGAGGTTGCCTGTACTTTTTCTCTAAGTAACTTTAAATAAAACTTTTACTCTGCTTCACTACTGTGTCTCTGCCCTTCAATTCTTTGTTGCGGCGGAGACAAGGACCAAGGAAATACACAACGCTCCCCCAACATATTTGGTGCCATGCCTCGGATGGATTTTCATCCCTGATAAACTGAACCAACCTCTCCCAGCAAATGATAAAACAGCTCACCGCATCCTATTCATCACTGCCTTAGAGAAGAAAACAGAAAGTGATACATGCAGGCCACAATACATGCTACTTGAAGCTATGCAGTTGAGTTTCTTAAACAGAAAGGGTAGCTATTCTCCAGGAATTATTAGCTAACGGCTTGATGGCAGTAATTTTACAGTGTATTGTGGCAGCTCAAAACCCCCTTACCAACAGTCACTTAACTGCTTGTAAAAAGTGGTTTCTATGTCAAGTTATAAACAGAGGCTGACAATAAGTGAAGTGCCTCAGGGAAATAACCCGCTCCACTTGAGACCAGCAGGGGACACAAAGGAGGATAAGTAGACTCTGAATAAGAAGAATTTAGGTCAGACTTACTCCTTGACTTAACATGGCTTAACATGACAGTGAATTATTAAGTCCTCTTGGTTTTATGACACACAGATTTTTTGCCTTGGAAAATCTTTAATCAATCTGTTCCTTGATGCATTGCAAAATACAAAAGATCTGTTCTGACATTTCTGGTGACTTTTCAGAGAACTAGCACAAGGTCTTACTGTAGAGCTCATTATTCAGATGTTTGCATCAGTACTTGCATCTAGAATATTACCTTCTTCTGGTATATGTACAGAGCTGAGAAAAATGTGCACCCTTATAAACATGGAGAAACAGTACTTTGTCCTGAAAATTCTTTCCCATGATGTCTTTTTTGTCTTACCTGTAATTTGCTTGCTCCCCTTAATCATTTGAGTACTTTCCTTGGGAAAACTGCATGAACAGTTTTGGGGGGAATCAAGAAAAAAGTGTTTGTATCTCACTGAGAAATAGATGCCATAAAAGGTAAGGACCTGTGGCAGCCACAGCTTCAAATTTCAAAACTAGTTCCTGCTTCTCTACCAGCAGGATCTATTTTTTTTAAGATCAAGTCAAATAGCTTTGCATCCCTTCAAGAATCTATAGATGATCAAGATCTTTCAGAATATTCAAATAATTTCTCAATCACTTCAAATTTATGTTAGATGAAGCTGAGAGGTAATTATAAAGATTGTAGACGATAGGAAAGGAGAATATTACTATAATAGGATGTTTATTATTTTATTTTAATCCTATTACATTAGGTTTTCAGGTCATCTTCCAAGATTGCACAAAATTTGTTCACGTACTTTGTTTCTTATCGCTAAGTGTACCTGAATTTGTAAATGCCCTATAATGCCAAAGATGCCCATTCAATCATCTTTGACCACCAGTCATTTGGAGATAGATGGCAGAAAAATTTTCAATTAACTTCCAGTATAACTTTGTCACCAAATATGAAATTGTACACTTTCTTTTTCTTAAAAAAAAAAAAAGACTTAAACCAACACCAAACAATATAATAAAACTAATTGTGAGTTTTCAGTATGTGAGAAGTGGTTTTTAAAAAATAAATAGATAATTAAGAATTCTTAGCCAAACAGTAGAGACTAAAATAGGCTGGAGAGAGACAGGTACTGAAATTTATTTTTTCACCTCTGGAAAACCAAAGTTCAAATTTGCATAATCATTAACTTCACCTATTTCTGGTCATCTTAGCTAGTCATTTGAAATATCCATCTTGTTTGATGTGGGCTCCAAAATATGTTTGGGCAACAAGTGTGGTAAATGTTTACCCTAACACCACCCTAACCTAACCTAATGCAAGCTTTGATAACCTTCAATGACCTAATTCATTCAAAGGTATGCTGCTTTTTAAGAGTGCTTTATTCCATCACCTTCTGCACTTGCCAGAGATCTAAGTCCTAATTTAACACAATATGAACTTTACATTAAAAATTAAACATGATTTCAAAATAAGACACAAAGTTTTTCCCCTCAATCTTAAATCTGTGTCATGTTTCAGTTTGTGTGAACTATCTTTGAAATTACTGATTTTTTTTCTATGTCCCCTATGCCCTCACTGAAGTTTGTACTTAAAAGCCATTTCTGTACCCTGCATGGCTCTGATTTTGAAATTCCAACTTGGAAAGCTTTATTTATTCAGATTCCATAACGCTGATCTGGTGGTCACTAGGAGCACGCTTTGTTCCCTCTTGGGTAAGGATTGTGGAAGAGAAGATAGCAAAATTTGTTCTCTTCTCAAGAAGCATCCCATATTTGAAGTAGTCAGGTGAACAAACCAAAAGCCAGGAACAACCCTGTCTCCTAGTTGGGTTTTGTTCATCTGTGACACTCCCCTTTATACCCCATGTTGGTGCATTAGGAATATTATGCAGTCAATAATACAAATCATTCATCTTGAGGAAGTGGATTGAGGAGACTCTGACCATAAAAATTTCCACTCAAGCTGGCAGTGTAGCTTGCGGTATGCTATGACAGTAGCCAAAGCTTGTACAGTCTTCTGGGCCCTAATGTCATAAGCAAGAAGTCTACTGTGTCTACCGACCTGATGGTAAGAAAGGGTGGGAAATCCTCAAGGGGCTCCTAGAAAGAGCTCACTGTGGGCCTCAATGGCCTCCATGATCACAGCAAGTAATGCTTTGCCAATGTATATTAATAATACCATGTGTAAGTGTTGAATATTAAGCACTGGGTGTCCCTATGACATATGGTGTTTTGTAGTCAAGAAGATTTGTGTAAGCTCATCATTACACATTGCGACAGACAAGCAGTAAGTTATTTCCTTTTATTATGCAACTAAAATATTCATAAATAAGGTTAAAATTTTTTAAACAGCTCAAAACAATATATAATGAAAAGTGAGTTTTCCTTTACCTATTCTGAAATTTTCTGTGTACTAAGCATAGATAGATGAATAAATATAGTTATACCTGTAAATATATGTAATAAAGATTATTCATATGAATGGATAGTTGATAACTCTAAAAAGAATGAAGCTGTTCTCTGGTTGCTGACATGTAAATTGTCTCTAAAAAATATTGGTATAATGTATAAATGCTTTTTTTACCTAATTATTTTTCATGAATTCCTATGTATGGGTATACTTTATTTAACTGATTTAATTTTGATGAGCATTTAGATATTCCCAATGTTTTACAGTTAACATCCTTATGCAGTATCTTTGTATGCCCATTGAGTTTTGGTTTCTGGAAGCTGAATTATTGGATCTAAGAGCAAAGAATTTTGAGAGATGGGCAAAATTATTCTCCAAAGTGATCCTATGAACATTACATGAATAGGCCTGATTCTCCACATTCTTGCTAGCAATTGTTATTATCATTCTTTTTTACAAAACCACATTATTTACTAGTATTTCTTAATTATGAATGAGTTGAGAAACATGTCATATATATATATATACACATTTGTATTTGTTTGGTGTGAACTCATTTATCTTTTGCCCATTCTTCTACCTGTTTATGTTTATTGATTTGTAAAGCTCTCTACTTTTCCTTTGTTAAAGAAATTTGCTGCAGTTAAGGCAATTAATACTTACTGTTTTCCCCTTTGTGATTTATGGCTATTTTCCCCTTAATGGTCAGGAAAAATTTTAATTATCATGTGGTCAAATTTTCCCATCTTATCCTCTGCAGCATCTAGATTTTTGTCTCACTCAGAAACGCCTTCTCCAATCTAGTATGTGAAGAGTTGCCTGTTTTAATAATTTTACAACTTCATATGTCTACTTTAATATTTGAGTCATCTGAAAATGTTTGCAAGAAGTGAGAATCAGTTAATTTTTTCCCCAAATGGTTAGGCTTTTGCTCTCACAGCCTTTATTGAGTAATTTGTGTTTTACCATGGACATGAGATTTCAACCTTATCATACATCAAATGCCAAAATGAATTTGCCTTCATTTCTGAACTATTTTATGCCATTTATCAAATTAATTTTCATGAAGTTGAGCACAGTATTTTCTAATGAGTATTTGAATGTCCTTTATATCTCTGCAGTTTAATTTAATGTTTTAAAACAATAGTTTAGCATTCACGATTCTGGGGATTAGCAATCTGCTGGTCTCTCCTGGGATCACATCTGACAGCTCAAAGGGAGGAAAGGGCCCAAATGGATTCACATTATCTGCTAATTCGTGCTGGCTGCCCACTGGGACACTGCAGTCACCCTGTCATGGCTTTCCATCCTCTAATAGGTTATCCTGAGTTCCCCACATTATGGTTGTCTCAGGGTTCCAAGAAGGCAAGCCCCAAAGCACAAGCCCTAACCCCTACCCCCTGGTCACCCCTAACTCCCAAACATACACATTACTGATGTTCCACTGAACAGAGCAAGTCATGTGGCCAAGCTAGAACTCCATGCTTGAGAAAACTTGGACTGTTCCATTGATGGAAGAGGTGGCTAAGAGTATGTGGCCTTTTTAATCTACCACACTGACTATGAACTCAATTTCATCTCTAATTTTGTATGCTTATGCTTTCTTTCCTTTATTCTTCATTGGGATTAGCTGCAGCTAATGTATTTTACTGTTTCAGGGATTGTTCTCTCCAGAGAACTGTCTTCAGTCAATTTATTTAGTCTAGAATTTTTCTGTGTATATGTAAATATGTAAGATGTATATATATAACTTATTATATATTATATACTTATATATTATGTGTTACATAATTTATTTATAGATAAATTCTATATTACATATATATCCTAAAAGCACTGCTTTAGCTTCATTTTATTGATTCTATTTCATTCTCATTATTTTCTAAATATTCTGCAATGCAACTCCGATTTTATGTTTATTTTGTATTTGTATATTTTTCATAAAATTTTGTATTTTAAGTTAATCAGAGACTGAACTTTGTAATACATGGAAATTCCAGCTATTATTGAGCTATTATTGTGGCCTAATTTATGATCCATTTTTATAAACTGGAAACATAATGAATAGAAAATGGTTATTCTGTATTTTCAGGTTATAGCCTTCCATGTGTATATGTAATTGATAAGGGAAATGTTACAAATATTTATGTATAAGGAGACATATTTCCTTATATAATGTTTTGGAACATAATCTTTGATATTTTATAGATATGGGTGTGGATAATTCATCAGGGAATTTGTATACATATAATAGTAATCATAAACTAGTCCAAAAAAGACTACCTCAATAATTTCTTAAATACAGTGCAAAGTACTGTATAACTCCTGATCTTAATTAACAAGTGATATTAAAAACAATATAAAAAATCCCCTCTCTTAAATAATCTCATTCATAATGAAAGTCAGCATTCAAATTACAGAATATTTACGAAATAGAATGAAAATGGAATGAATGGGATCAGGCAAAAACAGTTCTTAGAAAATGGGTACACATACATCCATGTCCATATAATATATAAGCCATTTCTTTTATTAATTTTGTTATACGGATTCTTTATATCTTTACTTATATTTTGTCTACTTGATTTGTATATATATTCACTATAGTTTTTCCTGCAGTTTTGCCTTAATAGTTCTGATAATGTCACTTCACAAATATTCATAAGATTTAATCTTCATTATAAATTGTACCTTCTATCATTATAACATTCTCTTTTTCATCTTCTTTAAAGCTTTTTGTCTTGAACTGAAACATTCCTGGTATTAATATTATGTCCTCTTTTTGTGGGGTAGGCAGTTTCCTGGTATGTTGGCTCTGATATTTTTTAACTGTGAAGATTAGAAACTTTATCTTTTTCCCCAAAGATAAGTTTTAAGTCTAAAAATTAAAATTTTCCCTTGTTGCAGATGCATTTTCTTGTATCATATCTTTGAATATTTTATCTTCCCTTTGTGGAAGATACTTCCCAAACTTTGTTTCATTGTTCTTTCTAAAAATGTTTTAAATTGGAATATGGTTGATATACAATGTTATATTGATTTCAGATGTATAACATAGTGAGTCAATAATTATATACATTCCTAATGCTCACCACACTAACTGTAGTTACTCTTTTATCTTACCAAGATATTACAGTATTATTGGTTATATTCTCTATGTTGTACTTCCACTACTATGGCTAATTTATTTTATAATTTGAAGTTGGTACCTCTTTATCCCCTTCACCCACTTCACTCATCTCCATATCCCATTCACTATGGTAACTAACAGTCTGCTGTCAGTATTTATGGGTCTATTTCTTTTCTGTTTATTTGTTTTAGATTCTACATATAACTGAAATCATATGGTATTTGTCTTTCTCTGTCTGACTTATCCCATTTACATGATACCCTCTAGGTCCATCCACCCTGTTGTAAATGGAAAAATTTAATTCTTTCTATGGCTGCATAATATTCCATTGTCTATATGTACTACCTTTTCCTTATACATTCATCTATTGATGGGTACTTGGGTTGATTCCTTATCATGGCTCTTGTAAAAAATGCTGCAATGAACACAGGTGTGCATATATATTTTTGAATTAGTGATTTTATTGTCTTTGGGTAATATACCCAGAAGTGGAACTGCTTGCATATGGTATTTCTATTTTTAGTTTTTTGAGGAACCTCCATAGTGTTTTCTACAATGGCTGGACCAATTTACATTCCTACCAACAGTGTAGGAGGGTTCCCTTTTCTCCACATCCTTGCCAACATTTGTTGTTCTTGTCTTTTCAATAATGGCCATCCTAACTGGTGTGAGGTGATAACTTATTGTGGTTTTGATTTGCATTTCCCCAATGATTAGGGATATGGAGCATCTTTTCATGTGTCCATCGGCCATCTATATGTCTTCTTTGGAAAAATGTCTCTTTGGGTCATCTACCCATTTTTTAATTGGAGTTTTTGCTTTTTGGTGTTGAGTTGTATGAGTTCTTTATATATTTTTAGATGTTGGATATATCATTTGCCAATATATTCTCCCACGCAGTAGGTTGCCTTTTTGCTTTATTGATGGTTTCCTTTGCTGGGCAGAAGCTTTCTAGTTTGACGTAGTCCCACTTACTTATCTTTGCTTTTGTTTTCCTTGCCTGAAGAGATGTATTCAGAAAAATATTACTTATGCTTATGTTCACAAGAGTCTTGCCTATGCTTTCTTCTAAGAGTTTCATGGTTTCATATCTTACATTTAGGTCTTTAGTCCACTTAGAGTTTACTTTTGTGTATGGTGTAAGAAAGTGATCTGTTTTATTCTTTTGTATGTAGTTATCCAGTTTTCCCAAAATCATTTACTGAAGAGATTATCTTTTCCTCATTGTATATTCATGACTACTTTGTCATATATTAATTGACCATATATGTATGGGTTTATTTCTGGGTTCTCTATTCTATTCCATTGATCTGTGTGAGTTTCTTGTGCCAGTACTATGCTTTTCTAATCACTGTAGCATTGTAGTATAGCTTGAAATCAGAGAGTGTGATACTCCCAGGTTTATTCTTCTTTCTCAGGATAGTCTTGGCTATTTGGGGTCTTTTGTGCTTCCATATACATTTTAGAATTCTTTGCTCTAGTTCATTGGAAAATGCCATTGGTATTTTGATAGGGATTGCATTGAATCTGTAAGTTGCTTCAGGAAGGATAGCCATTTTGACAAAATTAATTCTTCCTAATCATGAGCATGGGGCAGATTTCCATTTATTTGTGTCTTCTTCAATTTCTTTCACCAGTGTCTTATAGTTTTCAGAGTACAGGTTTTTCACCTCTTTGGTTAGGTTTATTCCTAGATATTTTATTCTTTTTGATGGAATTGTAAATGGATTTGTTTTCTTGATTTCTTTTTCTGCTAGTTCATTATTTGTGTATATAAACAACAGATTTCTGTATATTGATTTTGTATCCTGTTTTGGTTCTTCCTTCTCTGTCCTGTACATTTATTATTTTTTCATCTGTTTCCTTAATCTTATGGTCTTTTTCATTTTTATACACTGAAGGCTTTCTTTCATATCAATCAGTGAATTTTTAGCTACATATTTTGCTTTATTGTTTCTAATTTGTATTGGTTATATAATGTTGGCTTCATCCTTATATTTTTCCTTAGATCTACATGGTTCTTCTTATCTCATTCTGTTGTTTCGTATTGCAAGGGAGAAAAAAGTTTTCCAGTACCCACTTAGGGTTCCTGGCTGGGTCTGAAAATCAAACTGACAGACCCATTAATAAGAGAAAAGCATACAAACTCACTTAAAATAAATTTTACATGACATGGGAGCCTTCATCAGGAAATGAAGACCCAAAGAAACAGAACTGAGGCTTATGCTAGGTTTCATGAAGAGTAGATAGTCATGGAGGAATATGACAGGTGGTCAAAAAGTATGAGGTAGTTACTAAACTGGGGGAAACTTAGCAAAGGCCTCTTTGTGATTCTTCTAGGTGTCCCTGACCTTTGGAGATAAGGATGCTCCTTTCCTCCTGACAGGGGGAGGGCACCTCTCACATGAGGGTTTTAATGCCTATTGCAGGAGAGAAGGGTGGGGGGGAATGTCAGAGTAACTTTCCTGTTTCTACCATTTTCTGAAATTCCTTCATCTTAAAAAATTCAGTATGCCATGATGCCATACTTTGGGGTAGCTGTCTTGAACCCATCAGTTACTATTATTTGAATGTTCATTCAATTGATTTTGGCTTTCCTTCATTTATTCCAGAGCATGAAGCACCTGTGGGAAACTTTTTTTTTGTTTCTTGGGTCATGTTTCCCTCCAGATTGGACCTCTCCACTCATCCTTTCTTGACATATTTTTTCCTTTCTTTTGTATATTCACATTTTTGATGATGTGATTCAACAGTGGTTGTGATAGGAATCCCTGGTGAAAACTGAGATGCTATGGAAAGACTTGAAACTCTTCATTTTTTTCTTCTCTGAATCCATCTGTTAGAAGATACAACTCATATATCCCATAATACCTGGTACTTACTGTTACGTTAGAACTTCTGTGATTGATAATTATTTGGCTCTAGAAGTAGCACTATTAGCAATCCATTGTTGATAGACTATTGACAGATTTAGAATTGGCAAACACCTTTCCCCTTAGAACAGAGAGGAGTTGATTGCAATAGCCATATTGTTGTGAAATACCCTGGCATTGGAGTCTTTCAGACATATGTGAATCTCATTTCTGTCTCTTGTTATCTGAAACTCAGTACATTTTCAGGGGCTGTTATGGTGATGATACATTGAGATTACAAATGTAAATAAATGAGCATAGAACATATACTCATAAGCTATAATTATTTTTAAAATTACAAATAATTTGAGAAGAAAGTATCAATGAGTAAATAATTATATCCAGGAGGCCCCGTAGTTTAATTAGAATCAGGTTAGAGGAGATTCTGAGGATACAGGGTTTACATATATTGCCACTTGGTAGCAAAAGTAGAGGATATATTCTGAAATTACCTAGGGGAGTATAAGTACACAGTTTGCAAAAAGAGATTAACTTTCAGTTCAGGCTGTGATCAAGAAGGACCCTGTTGACATTGAATGCCAAAGGGTGTCATTTTAGTTGACTGTGGAATGCATCATATGAACTATTTTTGCATGATATTTGGGTTTTGTAAGACCAGTCTAAAAATTAATTTCTATTTTCTGGGCTAGATAAACTGATGGTAAGGTGAAGTAGTCCAGCTGTTTTTAAGAACAAGAGATCAGCTTGGTGTTTACATTGTATTGCCATTCACCTGTGTCTTCGGACTCACGGTATCTGTGCTCTCAACACTAAAGCATGTTCCCATAGGACACAACTGGCTGGACACATACTCCTTAACAACCTAATCACAACAGCTGTGCTGCAACAGATGGAACAAAAGCAGCAGCTTCTTTGGTTTTTTCCACCCCAACACACCAAGAGATCTGACACCTTTTTGGTGGACCACCAGAACAGAAATCTCATATGGAATGATGGAAACTGGCAGGTGTATATAGTCCTGGAGGGAAGCTATACACAGCATTTAAAAAATCCCACCAATGCGATTCAGATACATCACCCACTCATCTTAGAAAATAACTCAGTGATAAAGGGATTTCGAAGGATTAAAATTCTGCACATACATGAGCATTCTGTAAATGACAATGGCTATTATTGGCATTAATAACAGGGATTGCATTCCATAGGTAATTTTTAAATTTGAATTTAAATTTAAATCACTCTGGAGAATTGTGCCCCTGTTCTGTGTTAAAGACTGTTTTGTTTTTAAGTTTATGAGGACCTTATAAAATAAGAACCTGTAAGGTTATTAAAGGATAATTTCTATTTCACTTTGTTGAATTCTTGCCACTATTGGAGATACAGAGACACAAATGGTGTTTTTCAAATATCCTACAGGCACTGTCAAAGAACCTCATCTTAGCTCAGGCCACTGTAACAAAATACTACAGACTGAGGTCTTAAACAAGAAACATTAATTTCTCACAGTTCTAGAGGCTGGGAAGTACACAACTAAGGTGCTGGCAGAGTCATTGCCTGGAAAGGACCTCTTCCTGGCTTGCACATGACTGCTGTTTCCACATGAGGCGGGAGAGGGGGCTAGTCTCCCTCTTCTTATAAGGCCACTAATCCCATCCTGGGGGCTCCACCCTCATGACCTCATTTAAAGTTAATTGTCTTTCAAAGGCCCCATCTCCAAATACCATCACACTGGGGATTAAATATGAATAAGTTTAGGGGAACACAGATACTCAGTTTATATCAACAATAGTATGTAAAATTCAGTCATAAATTACTTCCTCTAAAATGTCCTATATAAAGAAGCTTCTATTTGTAAGTCTGTAAATAGTTTTTCCTATCATTTGTGATTGCATTTTCCTTAAGGCCTTAACCAGGGAATATTAAAGGAGGAAAACCTCCTAAGGAAAAACTAAGATGTTCAGACCTGAGAAATTAGAAGTATTATAATACATTCTGTAGTTTGATTCGCACCAGGTCCTTGGGGTCTTTAGCAAAGTCCTACATTATGAGGTGAGTGCCTCTTCAGTGAAGTCCATGTAAAATCTAAGACGGACTAGACTTCCACAATTCTGAGGGAGCTTTTCTCATTACATGGAATTCTCTTTCTCTCGTGTCCATTCTTCCTCCTGCCTTCCTTTTTCTTTTCTCTCCCTTTTTTTCCTTGCTTGTTTTTTTAATTTTTTGAGGTTATGGTACAACCAAGGTGTCTGGTGTAAATGAGTACCACTTCAACCACCTCCCTGCTGGGTGAGACTGTCTCTTCAGGATGAAATTTCAGTGGTGTCCAAAGATATATTAGCTAGTGACATAATGTTTTTTAGATGAAAACACAAGGAAATTACTTCAATTTAACTGCTTCATAGAAATAAAATTCCTAACTTCTACTTGCTTCAAATTGGCCCTAAGCTTTTCTATGAACAACAGGTAAATTCAAGGGATATAGAGCAACAAGGCACATGACCAAGTAACCTAATGTTTTGTAAACTGAGCAGAGGTTTCCAAACATCTCCCTTATGTCTCTCCCAGGCTAGTACAATGTTCAAAATCATTTCAAATGCTCCTCAGACTAAAATGAGGCTTAGAATGTCAGAGAAAAGTGTGATAACTTCAATTTACCCAGTATTGCAGATTTTTTAAAGAGGGATAAAAAGAGCATGCATATGTAATTCCAGGATATCCTCAGGAACATTTTCTTTTGGGGCTGATGTAAAATCACTTAAACCACATACAACAAACTTTCTTGAAAAGAACTTGAGAGGCTCAATAAAAGGTTAATTAGAGGAGACAAATGCTATAACTTCTTCAAACATCAAATAGCCACTAATAATGCAGGTGACACATGCTCTGTTCTCTTGGCCCTTGCATGGGGAACCCTTATTCTCTGGCCAGATATTTTCTTCATCACAATTATATAATTTACTTATCATTGTGAAGTTATGGGAAAAGTTAAACATCATCTATGCTTTATAAGATATTGTTCATATTGCTGAATTTTCTAACTTTTTTATTGTTACATTGTGAATAATTCCCTAAACATAATTAAATAATTCATTGACACTGTAAATCCTGTTCCCATGTAAAGAAGAAATAATCATAGACCAAAATAAAGCATTTGTAATTCTTGTCCCATTACATTTCCCATGTAGGCTTCTACTTAATCTTCCTTATCTGAAGCTAAGTGTCTCCTTAAATTTATTCAGTGATTTGATAGAAGTCTTCTTTGTCTATATTCCTAAATTAGGCAATACTCACCATGCCATCAAGAGTAAATTGGAAGAATGCTCTTTCTGGCTATAGTCTTAGAAATTTATTTCCATGTTATATAGAATTCATTCATCATTCATTCACACAAAAATACCTAGTGGGCACCTATATACACAAGCACTTGTCAGGCACTGGGGATACGGTAGGGACCCAGGTCCCTATTCACAGGGAAAGAAACAGATAATGAATAAATATATAGTATGTTAGGTGGTGAGAGGTTTATAATGTAAATTATAGGCTAAAAAACTTAACTGGTAGTGAGGCTGTTTTTAAAATTATTTTTCATAAGACTAGTCAGGAAAAGGGCCTGTGATAAGGTTTCCCTATGAGCAAAAACCTGAATAAAGAGAGGGAGAGAGCCACATGGATATTTGCAGAAAGAGTGGTCCTGGCTGTTGGAACAGTTTCATGCTAGACCTGAGGGGAGGATGCATACAGCATGTTTGAGAAAGAGCAGAGAGGCCGGTGGGAAGTGGAGTAAAGAAGAGAGCCGTGGGAGATGACATCAGCAAGGTGGCCTTCAGGGTAGCCCCACTAACACCCATCTCCGAAAACCACACTGAGGTGCTGTTCTTTCCCATGTCTAAAACAGGGATCTATGTAGCCAACAGAATGTTGTAGAAATAATGATGTATGACTTCCAATAAGACATCGGGGATCTGCCTTGCTCACAGTTGCTCATTGTCTGGGGAAAGTCAGTTGTCACATGGTTAAGACATTAACAGTCCCAAGGAGAGGTCCACGTGGGGGAGCTGAGCCCAGTGGCCGACTGTAACTCGGCAGCCACATAAGTTCAGCTCACACCTTGACTACACTCATGAGAGATTCTAAATTTGGACCCATGCAGCCAAGCCCCTCAATACCCTGACTTGCAGAAACCATGTGAGGTAATAAATGGTTATTATTGTTTAAAGAGTAAATTTGGGGAATAATTTGTCATGTAGCAATTGATAAATAGTATGATAGAACTTTGCAGACCATGGCAAGGACTTCAGATTTTATTCTAAGTAAAATGGGAAGATACTGGAGGGGCCTGGTCTGATATAGATTTTTAAATGATCACTTTGGCTACTATATACAAAATAGACTATAGGGAGAAAGGGATAGAATCAGAGGGACAAGTAGAAGGTTTCTGTACTGACCCAGGTTAAAGATGAATATGCTGTGGAATAGAATATGGAAGCAGTGGAGGTGGTCAAAAGGAGCTAGATTGGGGATATATTTGAAGGCTAGAGCTAAAAAAATGGACTGTAGAGGGGTTCTGAATTTACCACTACAACTTTATGTGTAAAATCATTTCTCCAAAAGTTCAAAATGCAGAATTCTTCCAAAAGCAGGTCACTCAAAATTCATCCATCATAAACCTCTGCTTATCATCTCCATTTTGTTTAGCATAGTTATAAATAAGTACATTATAGATGGATTCCATGATAATTGCTGCCAGTTAGAATATCTGGTAGAAAGTTCATCACTGATTCCATATATCAGCATAGTAACAAGTTGCATGGTTTACCAGAATACCTCCAAGTAACAACTCTGCCCACAATGGAACAGAATCACTTTTCAAAAAACTGTACCAATGAATCTAGGTTCATAATGGTAAAATAATGAAAATAATATGAACTAATTATTGTAATTTACATGGTTTAAATACATCTAATGGTGACAGTCAATTTGGTATGTATATATGTATATTTTTAATTCCTGTAATAGAAAAGGAGAATATCAGTTTTGGTTTCATGAAGAGCAATGAGAATTAGTGAGTAAAAGTAACCTATACATCACCTACATATTACCTGCCCCAGGGCTGAGAAAGAAAGAAAGGAAACATTTAGGGAGAGAGAGGGAGAAGCTAAAATAAGTGAAGAGGAGACTACACATCTCTTTCATTTTAATTACAACTTCTGTGCTGGAGAAAAGACTGCTAGTTGTGCCTCATTACCCAGTCTTTTCTTTTTCCTTCGGGTAGTAAACTCCCCCCACTTCAAACAGGCACATCCCTGTAAGGCTGGAGGTACTGGAGGGAAGGGTGAGCATGTAAGAAATATACCCCCTTGTCCTGCCCAATGCTCGTCTTTCCATTTTTTCGTCCAGGCTGCCTGCTACAAACAAGCCTCAGTCTGTCTCTCATCGTCCGGACAACAGTACTAAACAGGGCAAAGCCTGGGTGATCATGCTAGATATATCTCTCCTGAGAGACAAAGACAACATATCTACTAGAACCTCCAGTCACCGATAGGGAGGTTGGAAAGTAAAAGTGCACAAGACCATGTGGGTACATCAGTACTCGCCCCTTCCCTCCAAGCCTCCCCTGGCCTCCCACCAGTCTCAACCCTACCCGTGCCACCCCTCCTCAGCTGGAAGTAGCCAGATGGAGTCGGTGCCCATTTTAACCAAAAGGCTGGAATGTAAGGTTGAAGGCACTGGGGGGAGGGGGAAGCACATCCCCCTCCCAACCTGAAAAATGTGCCTTAGGCTAGCCAATCCTCGCGCCGCTGTAAATCTATGCTCTTCCTCCCCCTACCTTCTTTAAAAACTCACTGCCTGCTCTGCTGGGCGAGACTTCTCTAGCCTGTGTCTGTGCAGAATGGTGAACCTCGCCCGGGATTGAGCTCAAATAAACTGCCTGGCCTTTTGTTGCCTCTCATCACCTGCTTATTTTGGTTAGAATTTATCTTACAATCCCCACCAGCCTTACCGAGATATTTTACACCCTTCCTTGCAGTTTGGTGTGAACACGGTAACTGGGTTTGGACAATGATATGTGAATGGAAGTGATGTGGCAATTTTAGTGCCACTTTGTGATGAGATAGCTGCCTGCCACGTTACCCTTCCTGCTGACTGCAGGTGAGCCAGCATCAACCATCTGGTCAAGAACAACATGTGAGGACATGGCAGAGCAGCAAGTAGGGAGACACCTGGGACCTTCCCAGCCCTGGGGTGCTTGCCTCCCCTGTGAGAGTTTTAGAAGAAAAATTTCTCTCCTGTTCAAGCCACTGTTATTTCAATCTCTTTGTTATAACAATTTATCTTGCACCCTAACTCCCACTGAGGATTACAAATTCTGTTCCATTATGCATGGCTCCTAGTTCTGTTAGACCAAATCTAATCTCTGCCATCATGAAATGCAGAGAACAGTGGAGGAGAAACACATTAAGCAGATAATCATGCAAGTAAATATAAAACTAAAAACTGTTAAACTAGTTCTATCATTTAGGGACATTCAGGACAAATTAATTCCTATTCCACATGCTGACTGTCCACATATTTGAAATCTCAAGTCCTCACTGCTTCTTAAGTAGAAACAAATATTTCCAACATTCCTCTCATAATATGGCTTGGAGTTTCTTTATAAGTCTCCATTACTCCAATAAACTTGCATCCTTCCTGATATGCAATGGACTTTATTAATTCAGATGTGATCCAGCTGGAACAGAATTTGAGTCCATATTAGTGTTTTTGCTGCAACAAATTGCCACAAATGTAGCGGCTTGAAATGACACAAATGTATTCTCTTGTAGTTGCAGAGGTCCAGAATGAGTTATGGGGGTGAAACGTTGGTCAGGTTTGTTCCTTCTGGAGACCTCTAGGGGGGAACCCCTTTTCTGGCCTTTGGAAGCTGCGTTCTTTAGCTAGTGACACCCTCCTCATGCCACATTGCTTTTCTCCTCCTGCTTGTGTTGTCACATCATGTTTTCCCTCTTCTAACAGGCAAATCTCCCTCTGTTTCCTTATAAGGATACTTCTTAAAAGAATTACATTTAAGGCCGACCTGAGTAATCCAGGATAATTTCCCCATCTCAAAATCCTTAACTTAATCACATCTGTAAAGTTTCTTTTGCCATGTAAGGGAGCATTCACCAGTTTCAAGGGTTAGGACTGGGAAATCTCTGGGGAATTATTATACAACCAACCATACAATCACACTCCAACCTGGCATTAAAATTCTTGGCCAATGAAATTTCAAAATTCTTCATACATGTTGTTAACAGGCATCTCCCTTACCCTGTACTTATGCACTTGGGTTTTTCCTTCTCAAGTGAAAGACCAGATATTCAATACCTGTGTTAAATTTTATTTCTTGGATTTAATTTGTTGAGCTGGTCATGAACTTTTGAATCCATCCTCTTTCACGTGGCATATTTAATTTCTAAAGGATCAATGATTTTAGCCCAACATGATTTACCTGTTTTTAAAAGTCTGATAAGATGAAGTTTCAGCATACATGGCAGGGGACTGTCATTGTGCAGTAGTCCTGAGACAAGGCTGAGGAGAGCAGCCAAGCCAGCAGGAATGCTGCTGAAGCATGTTGCTAAATGTCCATCCCCAGTCTTCCCAGGGGACTGTCCTGCCTGGTGTTGGTAGCATGGGGCTCCTGTCCAGCGTGTGGGCCATGGAAATGGAAATCATTTCTCAGCAGGAATAGCAGAGGCCAGTGATTTCAGGATGTTATCTGTGTACAGCAGAACCTAGTCTGAGGCTGAGGGCACAGGTGGCAGGGTTCAGCCTTCTCAGGGCTGAGAGCCAAGAGATGGCTGAAGGAAAAGCCACTCTGATGGGAACTTCCATTCCAGTGAAGAAGGGTGTCCACCAGAAAACGAAGGCAGAAGTTCAGTCTGGGCCACTGAGCCAAACTGGAAAGAGGGTAAAGCTTAGGCAGAGGCCAAATGCCCTTCTCTGTCACTTACCAGGCAGAACCTGGGAAGCCTGCCTTGAGATTTCATTCTCCGTGGCGCTGGTCAGGCCTGAGTCAGAGACCAGGGGCCTGAGACTCCCGGTTGGGAGGAGCTGGAGAAGGTCTGGGGAAGAGAGAGACCTGTGAATTACAGAATGCCTGCCCTGGAAGAAGTGTGATAAAGGATCTAGTTCATTATTTTTACCCTTTAAAATTAATCTACCCTTGATATAAACCCCTTTATCAGAGTTCTCTAAAGGCAAAAACTCTGGCAAAGTATTTAAGATACTCCAGGGAGTAATGGTGCCTCATACATGTGAGAGGGCCTTCAAATATGTTAACCTATTTCATCCTCACAACAGCCTATGAGGAATTATTTTACAGGTGAAGAAACTGAAGCATAGACAGATTAAGGAACTTGTTAAAGGCTCCACAGCTCGTGGAGGTCTGAATGAAGGCACTCCCCTCCAGAGGCCATGCTTGTAGCTACCAAAATATGTCACTGCCTCTGCACCCCCATCTTTTGGTACCCCTCATTGTGTGTACAATGCCTTGCACATAATTAAAGCCATATATATATGATTATATGATTATGTATACATAATCAAAGTCCCATATCTGTTAGATTGATAGTGAAATGAGGATGGATGCATTAGTGAAGGAATAGATGAAAGACAAACTTTATTTGATTAAAAAACCCTCCTGCGAATCCATTACAGACCCCTTTATAAAACAGGACAATGTCATTTCACAAATAACCAATCCATCTCCATTTTTTATTACCAAATGCTCTCTGTGAAGCTTTTACAACTACAGTAGGACCCAAACTGGCGAAGTACTGTAAACAATATGTACAGCTCTTTTTTAGAATTCCAAAAGGGAAGTGAACATTAGAATAGAACAAGAAGTTCTGAGCCAAACATAGGAAATTGCCTCCACTCATCCATTACTCTGTTTTTATGTGCCAAAAGTACTTTTTAAAATACTCATTATTCATTTTCTAGTAAAAGACAGGGTTGGTTAAGTTCTGACTTGAATAAAGGCAAATGGAAGGAAAGGAAGCTTCATTACCAATATCTCACCTCCTGGTGTAATTTTCTCTTCATTATATTAAAAAATTAAGTCTGAGACTACAAGTGATTTTCTGGAATTTTATATTCCTTGGTAATGGACAGCCCTGCTGCTATTTTTGCTTATCTTACTTTAGTATTTTTCTAGTTATGTTCATTGAGTGTGATTCTGTTTGAAGTGTTCTTGACAAATGAAGAATTTTCCCCAGGTATCTTTCATACTGTGATACTCAAAGAACACATTTTTGTTTAAAGTAGCAATTCTGACTCCAACAAATACTATCCACTAGGCTTGAGTGAAAAATTTCCTTGTACTTCATTTGAATCAAAATTCATTTTTACCTAATGTGGGGAGAAAATGTATAGGGAAAAAACCTGACATTTCCTTGATCATTTACATTTTCCTCCAAGTATTGTTGACTTAGTCAGTTAATGCCTGGCAGATTGTTTGAACTTATTTAAATTTTAGGCTTTGGCAGATTTTCAAATAACTGAAGGCTGCACAGTGTCCTTGATAAAAGTTGCTTCTTACAGAGAGTCTGTGTGGATTGACTTGAGAAACTATTTGCATGTTCAGTGGCTTTTGGCTCCCAGCCCACTGAGCTCAAGCCTTATCTGCTCATGGAGCCATATTTTCACAACAGCTCAGGTGATAGGATCTTTTCCATATCATTTAAAGTGCCTTGCAACTGTCCTTGTTAGACTTTTTATTTACCAAGACAGAGAGCAAAGGGCAAATTGTTTTCCCAGATGAACTCAAGCAAAAACAATAAAATTTTATTTATTTTTAGTTTCAGGTCTCACATAGATCTGCATGGGCTTCTTCTTACCCTCTTTTCAAGGGCTAATGGCTTAGTGCCCCAATCTTTAAGTCAAGGTGGTTTTCTATAGTCATTCTTCCTTTCTTCATTTATTAATGTGTTAATTCCAACAGACTTTCCTGGAGTGCTTAACATGTGTCCGGTTAGATAATACATAAATAAATAATGGTTGATCATTGCCCTTGAAGATTTGGCAGACTAATGGGAATGAAGTGTGTGTAAACATTCATTGGAATATCATGTGCAAAGTGTAAAGTAATACTATGAAAGTAAGTGCTATTAAACTAAAGAAGATGAGCAAAATAGCAGTAGACTCACAGACACTGAGAAGTGACTGGTGGTTACCATGAGGGACAAGTTTGGTGGGGGTGCATGGGGAGGGTGAGGGGGATAAAGGGACACAGAAATTCTCAACATAGTATGAGTCAGTCATGTAGTACAGCCTGGAGAATACAGTCAGTGGTTCTGTAACATCTTCTTATGTTGACAGATAGTAACCATACTCATGGGGGTGAGGATTTAATAATACGGGTAAATGTTGAACAACTGTGCTGCATATTTGAAACCACTATAAGATTGTATATCAACTATACTTCAACAAAAAACCATATATAGAGAATATAATTTCTATTAAAGAGGTTGTTGGGTCTCACAGGATGGCAATGGAGCATGGGGAAAGCTTTGGGAGGGAGGGCTACACTAGAAAACATTTAATCTAACAGCAGCTTTTATTCTAATATATTTTGATTTTGAGGGATTTTTCAATGTTTTTGATTCATTTCTATCATCATCACATGTAGAAGGCAACACAGTACACTAGAAAGAGAGCAGACTTGAAACCCACTTCTGTCACCTACTGCTTTGTGTCTTTGACAGATGACTTCGCCTTCTCTGTCTGGTGCATTTGAGTTTTGCTGGTTTTGTGGCTGACTCGCTTCCAAACTCCCCTTCCTGTTCATGAGAATGTTCACCTTGCATCCATCTTGGTGTTAGTTTGTGCCACAGAAATTAAAGGATAATGATGCTTGTTCTCACATTCCTGGTGGCCGAGCTCAACCGCTGTGTGTTCCCAGCACAGCTTAGATCTCAAGCACATGCCGAAGGACACAGAGTCCAGTTCAGGGCAGGGTCACCCAGGGCTGGGTGAAGTGACTTTTTGCAGCAATGGTATCTGGCTGTCGTGCTAAGGACAGCCCCCAGCCAGGATTTCCTTCATGTTTTCTGCCACCCAGACGCCAATGGCACCTGCTCACTGTCAGAATCTTGTTCTCTAGCCTCCTTCATATACTTTCAATAAATTCCTTTTTTACTAAGTCGGCCAGGGCTTATTTCTGTTGCTTGATATCAAGAGTCCTGGATAAGACAATCAATTATGTTCTTATTGACTGAAGGTTTTGCTGACAATTTAAAATGATAAAGTAGGTAAAATTCATAATGCAAACTATCTGGCACACTTCGGATTCATTACCAAGGTGGGATTTTTAAAGTGTTTAGCTGGAAATCCCAGGAATACCCTAACACTTGTCATGTCTCTAGTGAGTGGTTCTCAATAGATTCTGGATAGTGGGGATCAAAATACCACTTTGTTGGTAGCTAATGATAATCATTGTGGAGCTTTGGTGGAGCTGGTGTAGAGCATGTGACTTTGGTTTTGAAAACCTAACTCAAATTTAGAAACTTTCTAATATCCTGTTGACTACAGGGTATAAAGATATAATCACCTTGCTCAGACCAGAGACAGAGAGAGCCATGTGTACTTATGTATGGCATTTATAGCACAGATAAGACACCCATTAGTAAATGCAAGTGTGTAAATTTCTCTCTCTCTCTGAGCTCAGTTTTTGTACCTTACGCACAGAGCTTTATTACTCAGTAGTCACTCATACACCACTGTTCCTAGTACAATATTATCAGCCTAAATGAGATCCTCTATTTCATTTTAATATAAATCTCACCTTTGCTCTCAAACACCACTTTCATTCCTTTCCTTATATAGACTTGTATTATAAAATATTTGGTACATGTCTCCAAATATTTATGTATCCTAGTGGATTATGTAGTTGGGTGCATGTTTAAATATACATTGATAACATTGAGCTATAAATCTCTTCAGCATTTTACTGTATTAACACAGTTTTTAAGATCAATTTGGCTGTTCATGCATGTGGTGCTTCTAACTACTGCATAATACCTTGCAGTGTGCCTCTACTATGACCCATTGATCCGTACTGCCATGGAAAGCAACAACCGGGCCCTCCTCTCCCTACTGCCACAAGCATCATGAGCGCAGACATTCTTGCAGGTCTCTTTATGTGAACCTGTGCACGATTTCCTCTGACATACACCTCACGAGGGTAATTACTGGGTTTTAGAGCATAAGCATGTTTTATTTCTATGATATTTCTTTCCAGACAAGCTGTAACCATTTACACTTCCACTAACAGGGCAGGGCATTCCTATCTATCCACCTCTTGAACAACATTTGGTATCATCCACATTCTAATTTTTACCATTCAAGTGGGAATAAAGTGATATTTCACAGAGATCTAAATATGCATTTTTCTGATTACTATTGAGTTTGAGCATTTGTTTGTGTACGTGTTAGCTATTTCCCTCTTGCAAAGTATCTCCTCATATCTTTAGTTCATTTTCCTATCTGCTTTTCTATCATATGCATGGAACCATTTGTGAGCTATCCATTCTGGTCCGTTAGTTTACTTGTCTATGCCTGAACTAGTACCATACTGTTTTTATTCCTATGACTTGACTTTACACTGTCCTTTCATGGATAAACCTCTGCACTTATCCTTTATTTTCAAAATTAACTTTTCATGAACCTTTATTCTTCCACATAATTTTTAGAAGGTGTTTGTTGAATTCCTCAAAAATATGGTGGAAATTTATTTTGAGTTAAAATTGTTAATTATTGAAAAATTAAGACTTTTTCATTTTTCTATGAATTTATGTATTTCATCTGAGCTATAAAATACTTATTGGCAAATGGATGTCTATACTTGGAATTAAATTTTAGACATTTGGTTTTTTGTCTAGTTATTTCATCTTTTCACTCTGTATTTTTTATTTGCATTGTCTTTTTTAGTTGACTAGTATTGCAAGATATTTATTCATCTTATGAATCCTTTCAAAGAATTATTAAGAGCTTTATAATTTTTCTGCTCAGCACTGCTCTAGTTCTGTCCCACACAGTTTGACATGTACTATTTTGTCATTTGATTCTAAATATTTCATCATTTCTCTAATGATTTCTTCTTTAACTCAAATGTCCACATATTATGGGGTTTTTTTCTGTTTTATTTAGTTTTTGGCTTTCAGACTTGTGGGATTTTATTAACTACCCTTTTGTTACTAAATTCTAATTTTATTGAGCTGTAGAGAATATAATCTGTGTAATGTTAACCTTTTGGATGTTATTTTTACATCCCTTGTGGTTTATAGTTCATTTTTTTTGTGATTTTTCCACATGTGCACAAAAACAAACAAAAATATATCAATGCCTACATAGATCTTATATTCAAAATTCAATGTATTCTTCAAACATTTTCTGTCTTTGGTTATATTTCATCAGATTGCTTATTAATTTCTAAGAGAAATTTGTTGAAATCTTAACTATAATAATTATTTTATCTCCTAGTAGATATGACTGAAGTATTTAGGGTATGTTAATGATTTTATGTATTCTTATCCTTTTAATTATTATTTAATGTCTCCATTTTTCATGTTTTTTTTTAGTCCTTTCAATTTTACTTTCTCTCACATAAAATTGCTACTCATATTTTTGTGATATGTCTCTTTTCATTCTGTGTACTCCAGTGTTCTATAACCTTTTGTCTTAAGTACACATTATAACTGCTGGTCCTTTATTTAATGTTTTATCTGAAACCCTCTGTGTTTTAAACCATTATTTGTACTTGGCACTATTACCATTATGTCAGAATTATTTCTACCATATTATTTTTTATTTTCAATTTCTCTATAATGTTTTCTCCTTTCCTACCTTCCTTTGGAGGGATAAAGTTTTCTTCTACATGTTTCAAGATCAATTTCTTAAACTTAATACTTCAATCTTCACCTCAAGGAAGACAGTGACTTAGCATGCTTGGTCTGTCCCCACCTCCAGTCTCTTCTGTCTTATTGATAGTTCTGGAAAGTCATGAATATATTTTGTGGCCTCTGTTTCATGAAATTTTTTCTATAATCTTCATGAATTTTTTATTCATCTTCTCTCTCCCTTATATTGCCCAGGTTTCTCCTAAATTAATTTCTCCCTCTGCTGTCATAAAAGATAAATGCTTTTAAGTTTGCATGGAAGACCTTCTGAGGCTTCTGTATCTGAGAATATCTTTACAGGAATTCACACTTAAGTTATGAACCAGATATAAAATTCTAAGTTCAAAGCTTTTCTTTTTCAGCAGCTAGAAAATATTACTCTGTTATTTTCCTTTTTCCTATGTCTCTTTTCCAGAGTTTTATATCAATGTTATTCTGTTCTCTTTGTAAGTGTTTTGCTCTTTTTGGAAGCTTTAAGAAGGTTCTCTTTGATGGTTTCTAGTTTCATAATAATCTCTTTATGGGGGTTGTTTTTCTAACTCATTTTATTTAGGAAATGTTTGGCTCTTAATTTCTTATATATTTCCTATACTATAATATACAGATCTTCGTAATTCTTTCAGCACCACGTCTGTTAACTCTTCTTTAAGGAAATATCTTCTCCTTTTTCCTTTTGATGCCCTTTGGGAGAAAAATGTTTGACTGACTCATTCATATATTTGAACTATATTCTTTTAAATACTTAGCCCATCTTTTCAGTTTTTAATCTCTAATGTTTTTCATACCCATTATTTCCAGTTGGCTTTTGCATATTCCTGTTTCTCTTATAGCTTGGAGGAAATTTATTATGTTTATTTCAAATTTTTGTTCAGTCTGTTTCAGTAACCCTGTCTCATATAGCGTAAATCCTTAGTTTATTATCTCTTTCATAAAGTGGTTGTGTTCTTCATATGTCTGGTTGTTATTCCTGAGAAACTCATTTTGGGGGTATCAGCCACTCAGGCTGGCAGGAGGGTGGGAGAGCTAGGCATAGGTGTTGTTGATCCACCCTGGGGTTGTTACCTGGCCAGGTATGGGAGGTGGTTTTCCCTCAGAGAAGCTTCCTCTGCTTTTACCCACTCATTGCACTCTTTCAAAACGTTAAAGGCCTTACTGGAGTGTGGCAGGAAGTACAAGGGATGAGATTGGCTGATTCAGGAGCTGGGTACTCACTTGCATCTGAAACTCTCCTAATGTTGTTCCTACAACTCCAGGCAGCTGTTGTGTTTCAGGTTGCAAAGTTCCAAGTAATGATCTGCCCAGGGCCATGTGGAAGTTTTAAGAGAACCATTTCCAAGGCTTCCCCAGTGCAGCCCATGACTAGGTGGCCTCCTCCACCCCAGGTGGCCTTTGCTCCCCAGCTCCGTCTCCCTATTCCATGACAGACTTCAGCCTAGCTACCATAGTATTGTTCCTCCTCACCCAACACCCTTTCTACCACCATCCTCTCTCCTCTGCCCCCAAAGGAAACACATCTACACAGAGGCAAATATTAGGATTGTGCTCTCCATCTGCAAAAAACCTGGTGGGGCAGGGGAGGAAGTAGAATGAGGAAAATGTACACAGAATAAAAAAAAAAGGGCTCATCTCCCTCTGCAGCTCAGGAGCCCTGTCCTGAGGACATGTCCTTGGAGTGGGTCCATTATGACTCTGGTTCTCAACCCCAGTGATAAGCATCTGTAGTTTCAAAAGCTTTCCAGGTGATTCTAATATGCAGCAGCACTGAGAATCACTTGCCTGATGGCACCCCAGGTAAACTGTCTCTTAACCTTTGGCATGCTGGACAGATAGGAGCTTTAGAAATCCCAACTGGCTTCGGCTATTACAGACAGAACACCACTTCTTACAACCTTGCAAATTTTGGAGTTTGAGAGGAATCAGGTAAGGCTGAGACACACAAGGCAGAAGTAGCCAAAATCAAACTTCAGGATACAGTTGTTTACCAAACTCACTTTGGTAATAATGTCGTGTGGTAACAATTCATGGCAGGAAAGTTTATAAGAAGGTGAAAAATCCCAGTGATGTAAGAGGACAGCCTTAATAAGTGATTGAGTAGCACCAAAAATCTGCCATTGGGATGTGGAACATCACTAGAAAACTGAATTAGCGGGCCATGTAGTTACTCTCTATAGAAAGCACAAACACATGGTCATAATAAATGCATAATTTTTTTTATAGTTGAGAATAAAGTACTAGTCTCTTTGGTTCCTTAAATGTTCACATTCATGAAATTATTCTGTAAGGTGTTTTAAGTATTACTACATTAGGAAAGTCTGGTGCTTTATTCTTAACCTACAGATCATCCATATGGCTATGTGGCCTGTGACATGAGGATTTCTATGTTGAGAGAATGTCCTTTACCTGATGGCAACATGGATTGCCTGACATTGCCTCAAAGGATATTATGTGTGAAAGCAACACACTAAAGTTTCTCAAAGTGTCTATTTTGGTGGCTGGGAAATAATTAGGCTGAATAAAAGTATTCAGTTGCCTTCTAGTTCTAGAAATTCCTTTTGAGCTCTTTTTCAAGGAGTCAGCAAATACTTATTTTAGGTTTGTAACATATGAGGCTCTATGCTAGGAACTACATGCCAGGTATTAAGCAGCTCAAAGTTCCACCACCGCCTCTAGTATCAATATAAGTGTGCAGTAGAATTTTTTTTGTTATTAAGGTATCATTGATTCCTTAGGATCCAAGATATAAGGTATCTTATGAAGGTTTCACATGAGCAATATTGTGGTTACTACATTCACCCATGTTATCAAGTCCCCTCCACATCCCACTGCAGTTACTGTCCATCAGTATAGCAAGATGCTATAGAGTCACTACTTGTCTTATTTGTGCTATATGCAGAGACTTTTTTATTTTGGGGGAGTTGAACTACACTATCAATTTGTCCTTTGCCACACTGAGTTGGACAGGCAAGAAACTTCTGATTTTTACAAGAGAACTGAAGTGCATCCTCAGCAAAGTATTGGCCAAAGTCACAGCCCCGAAGTCAGAGGTAGGATGAGAGCCTAGAACTATTGGCTCCTCAGCTGATCCACGTCATTCCCCAGTGTTCCCATTATCCCCACAGATAGATGTCTTTGTAGGACATCATTGTGGTTGCCATGGACAATAAACAGAAGTAAGTCTTTAAGTAAACATGCCAAGAGCAAAATTCCTATTTAATCAAAGCAACAAATAACTTATATCTTTACTTGGAATTTAGTTCTAATGACGAATTACCTAAATTGGTCAATAGAAACAAATTAGGTATATATTTCCTCAACCAGTGCATTCAATTTATTTAGAAATTCTGAAGAAATAAAACAGGCAAATGATGTCTGAAATGATTATCTGGCAATGAGAAAGCATGGTTCTGGGCCAGCCTAAACATCTAACCACATGCTTATATGCTTATATACAAATAACTACTCTTAAAAAGTAGATTGATTCTTCCATAATGGCTCCTGTATTGAAAGAAAAGCCCACATATTTATTTTAAAGCTATACTCTGTATAGTTTAATCTCCTTCTTTCAGAAAGAACTTCTACTGGAATTAACTTTCCATTTTCATTCAACATTATCTCCCAGCTGATTCTTTATTTCATTACTTTCTCGCCTGCATCTCAGAAGAGAAGGGAAAGTTATTACAATCTTCCTTCTGAACAACCAATAGATAACTTTCCCCCCCTTATCTGTGTATTCCCACTCACAGCAGTGTATGGCCTAATAACAATAAGAAGCATCTGAGTGTAATAGGGGAAAATGTCACCTTCTCACATAGAAAAACAATTTGCCTTGGCTTTATATAGCAACTTTCTGGCCCCAGACATGGCTTGATAGAATTATTTGCTGGAGTAATTCTCCCAAATTAACTGTAGAACTGAAAGTTACCAACTGCTTAATAAGTTATATAGACTGAGGAAAATTTGGGTTAGCCATGTGTATCTAGAATCTAGGACATGCACCAAAACCTCAGCTCTATGAACAAAGAGGATCTGGTGAGGCGGGGAAGGCTGGGGGAGCCGTAGCTGGCCATGGTGGGCAGAATGCCATATTGGATTCAGGTTTTTGACCTAACTTTGCCTCTTATCATTCATGGGGCTCAAAGAAGACATATAGTCTGCCTACCCCTGAGCTCCCTCATTTGTAAAGAAAGTGTCTCATCCAGAAGCTCCTGTGAGCCTGTCCTCAGGCTCTGCTGCCCTCCGCCCCACATGCCTGGGGCTAGGCACACACGTGGGTGGTCAGGGGTGATCTCAATCCCAGGCAGCAGAGATGTAAACTTCATTATGCTAGCACCCCCAAACTCATCCCCAAGACTATGCCTCTGTATTTCTTCTGCCCCCCTGTGCTCTAGCCGCCACCTACCTCACCATCGGCAATGGTCTCCTACTTGGCATTTGTCCACTTATTCTCTTCCTCCTCCATCCATTTGCCCATAACAGCCAGAATAATCTTTTTAAAAGACACATCTATTATTATGTCTCTCCCTTGTTAAAATTCCTCCAGCTATTTTCCTTTCTTGTAGATAAAACCCAATATATTTTTAATGTAACCTACAATGTGGTGTGATTTACCCCTGCTTACGTCCCCAGCCTCGTCCCGACACACTGCTGCAGCCGCACCTGCTCTCCACTTGTTCTCACCCATGATCCTTCCCCTTCCCTTTCTCAAAAATTTCCACTTCCCGTTCTTTCTCCCACCCTTAATATCTGTCTCACTGACTGGACCGTAAGCTGCCTGATGGCAGGACCTCCTCTATCCCCAGCTTCTTATGCAGTGTTTTGAACATGGTAAGTTCAGTAAGACTTTTTTGGATAAACTCTTAACAAAGTTACCCTGGCTATTATCCAGCTTTAACCTTGTGGCCAAATTCTGATGCCAATGCCTTCCCTGCAGTTGAGTTTCTGTCTTGACAACTTTCCTAGTTTACCCCTCTCATTCATCATCACGATTCTCTGCCCTTGCATATAAAAAGAAAAAAAAGTTGGACAATATTAAAGAACTGATTTTTATAAAAAAGAAGATTCATTTCACAGAAGGATTTACAACAGGGTTCTCCTAGAGAGTAATTTATGTACTTGATTTAATTATTTGATTTTCCAAAATTCAATTTATCTTGCATATTTGATCTTGAAGCAATGTTTTAGCTCATCTGTGTCCTCAGTTTCAGATGATGGAATCAATGCCCAGAGAGGACTGGAGAGTTGGTGGTTTGCCTGAGATTGCCCTGGAATATAGCCAGTAGACAATGAACTAAGAAAAGGCAATACTGTATTAGCAAAAAATTCAGAGATGCTATATTTAATGAGTTTTTTCTTAATCCATAAATTCCTCTTTAAAGTAATGTATTAGAGTTGACACATAAGCACAACCAGGAGAGTTCATATAAAAGGCCAGTAGTGAATAGATGCTCATGAAACATTATTGAGTTAATAAATGATAAAAGAAAGTAGAAGCTTGGGAGCTCAAAGAGAAGCAGTAGTTTGCAGAATATCCTAGAATTTCTCCAAATCAATTAAACTTAAGGAGAACATGTTAAGATTGGTGGAAACAAAATAGATGCCAAGTTTTTTAGAAATTTCAAGAGGGGAATAACTGTTGTTAACATTTCAGACTAATCATTTGAAATATGAAACTTGGAGGAATCTGTTTCCTTCTTTTATAATGATTAAGATAAATAAGCTACAATTTTCATGCCAAAAAGAAAGTGTTTTAGAAGAGATGTAACTCAAAGAAACATAATCAACTTTATCTCTATGTATAAAACTGTCCCAAAGTCAGTATTTTTTGTACAGAGTTCTAACTAGAAAGCTCTTTCCCTGCATCAATCCTCTCCTTTCAAGTCTCATTGCACATCTGTTCCTCATCCCAAGCCTTTAATTATAATTCATATAAATATTATTTTTATTATTACTATGGTACCCATTGTCTCTATTTCTTATATACCAAGTGCTTATTACCAACCCACACATTTTAGAAGTTGCTTGTTTTCCCTAACTGCATTAGGTTTCTATGCTTTGTTTCTCTTAAGTGGTAGAGAGATAAATCCTTTGCAAACGGGACAGTACACTGTCTTTTATATTCTTCACAGTGTCACACACAGTGGGTCCATATAAAACTGATGAATCCAATTAGTCAAATGACAACATGGCTGGAAGCGTCATCCTCCTCATGTAGGGATGACACATCTGGAATCACTGTAGGGAGGATGTATTATCGAGACTCATGGCCACTAACTGCGCATGACTGGGGTTAAGATGTTTGGATTCATGTTTTCCAGGAAGTGATGTACATAGGCTTTTAGTATGCAAAACCAAAATGTTCAGTGATCTATGTGAAATTTCCTCTTCACATCAATGCTGGAATAAACTATAAATGCACATAAGTTCTTTCACAGGTGTACCATGATTTGGGCTGTTTTGGTGATCTATTATTGTTTAAAACTATTAACTCTGAACAACAGTGTTATCTTGCTCACAATCTTGTGGGCCTGGAATACTGGGAAGACTCTGCAGATAGCTTGTGCCCAGTCCGCACAGGGTTGCATGGTGTGGCTGAGGCTGGAGGATCCCAAGCACAAGATGGTTTCCTCACTCACACGTGTGGTGGCTTGGTGCTCCTCACTCAGCCCCTCTCCCTCTCCACTCTTCATTTTGTCCTCTCTGGCCTCCCCATGTGTGCTGGATGTCTCACAGCATGGTGGCCTCAGGATGGTAAGATATCTTATAGAAGAGTGACCCCCAAGAGTGTTCCAAGGAAAACGAAGTGGGAACTGTCTGTCTCTTCAATTCTGGGTCTGAAACTTGACAGCATCACGTCTGCTGTATTTTTTGGTCAAAACTGTCATGGAGCCCACCTAGATTCAAGTAGGGGGGACATATGCCTTTTCTCTCAGTATGAGGAAAATAAAAAGAATTACACCATTTAAAAATCTGCCACTTGAATTCACCACATTCCTATAAAACTAGGCTTCTCTGTGGAAACTGTTAACTTGGTCTATCTTGGACACATGAGCTTCTGGACACATTCTGAGCTTCTGCCCCACTGAACACTCATAGTTAACTTAAACAAATTCCCTAGACTAACAGGTAAAACTTTTCTAGAACTGCTTTGGAGTACGCAAGACCAAGAGGTGCCTCTTCTGCATTGCCTCAACCTACTCTCAACACATCAGTCTTTCCTGTGTCTTTCTGTTAGACAGCCCAGATCTGGAAGCTGTAATCTATGGTCCTTCAGGAATGGCTACCAGAGGTCTAGAGTCTCCTGAAATTGTAACAAAACTTTGTGCATTTGCATTTTTCAAGGAGAAGTCCAATAGGTTTAATCAACTTCATAGAACATTTTTCATCCCCCAAAAAGGTTAAGAACCAGTCTGTTGGAGAATTCTATGCTCATTTTCCCCTCTTTAACTCTCGGTTCTTGACATGCATTAATTGCCACCTGAAGACAACAGGCTGTATTCATACCCTTCTAGCAAGGCCAGCTCTTTCCAGTTATGGCTCTATATCCACTTACATGTGAGTGTTAGGCATTCTGGATGTGAATAGCAGGTGGCTTACTGATGACCAGCTGTGAGATTCTTGTCCTCAAATTTCTGAAACCATAGAAACTTTCAACAATAGAATATTCAACATTCATTACAGGTGCTGGGTACTTCATTCAAGAAACATTTATCGGTTATTACTGAAACAAAATCTTCATAATATAGGGATTTCTTTCATTAGATTTAATGAACTAGCATATATAGTAAAAATCACTAGGAATTATTTTGAAAAAAAAAGTGAAGTCAATATGTCTTTTCTCTCTTCAGTCTTTTATGCAAAGAAAGGCCTGGATAAAATTCAACCATCTATTATAAATCTGTGCTCAACAGGTAAGTTTTAATTTGTGAAGTGAACACCTGTTTTGTTTGCCAGCTTAACATCCTCACCCTCTTTTCTAGAAACAGAATAATTATTTTCTGGGAGGGATGTTGTACACAAGCCTGTCTTCATTCATTTCTCTGCCCACCGGGATTGATATTTAACCAGGCCAACCCAATCATAGAACCCCATTCTATTGTCTACTATGATTGGTTTAAAGATGAGTATATGATCCAGCCTGAACAGAATTCTCCCTGGGAATTTTCTATTAGGTCTACTGGGAAATATGCTCTTTTCACTGGTATTGCCAAGATGATAGGATATGAATCTTGGGCTGCTAAAAACAATCTTGACTTCTCTCTCCCTCTCTCTCCATTTTAAAAAAAATTTCCTTCACCAATTGCTCCCAACTCCTCCCCCAACATGGCAACAACCAGTTTGTTCTCTGTATTTATGAGTCTATTTCTGTTTTGTTTATTTATTTGTTTTAGATTCCACATGTCAGTGAAATTATATGGTGTTTGTCTTTCTCTGTCTCTCTTATTTCATTTGGTATAATACCCTCTAGGTCCATGCGTGTTGTCACAAATGGCAGGATTTTATGGGTAATATTCCACTGTATATATCTACCACATCTGTATCCATTCTTCTATTAATGGACTCTTAGGTTGCTTCCACATCTTGGTTAGTATGAATAATGTTGCAATAAACACAGGGGTACATAAATCTTTTTGAATTAGTGATTTTGTTTTCTTTGGATAAATATCCAGAAGTGGAAGTATGGGTCATACAGTAGTTGTATTCTCCCATATGTAGGTTGCTTTCTTGTTGTGTTGATGGTTTCCTTTGCTGTGCAGAAGCCTTTTGTTTGTTGTAGTGCCACTTACTTATTTTTCCTTTTGTTTCTCTTGCCTGGGGAGATGTATCCATAAAAAAATTGTTCATGCCAATGTTCATGAGTTTATGGCCTATGTTTTCTTTGAGGAGTTTTATGGTTTTGGGTCTTATATTTAGGTCTTCAATCCATTTTGAGTTTATTTTTGATACGGTCTAAGATAGTGATCCAGTTTCATTCTTTTGCCTGTAGATGTTTAATTTTCCCAACACCATTTATTGGAAAGATTGTCTTTTCCCCATTATATATTTTTACCTCCTTTGTCATATACTAATTGGCCATATAAGCATTGGTTTATTTCTGGACTCTATTGGTCTACGTGTCTGTTTTTGTGCCAGTACTATGCAGTTTTGGTTACTGTAGCTTTGTAGTATAATTTGAAATCAGGGAGTATGATAGCCCCCACTTTGTTCTTCTTTCTCAAGATTGCTTGGACTATATGGGGTATTTTGTAGTTGAATGCAAATTTAGGATTATTTGCTTTAGTTCTTTAGCTAAGCCTGGGAGTTGAAGATTCCAAGGAGTCCCTTGGTGAAAGCAGCCTGGGCCTCTGCGCCATTGCTTGGAGGAAAGCTGCCCAACTTGAACTGGCCTTTGTATTAGCAAGAAATAAATGCTTGTGTGCAGCCAGTGAGGTGTCAGGGTTTTTGTGTCACCACACAGCATAGCCTATGCTACCCTAACTAATACATTGATCTTTGTTGTTCAAAATTTCATTTCATAAGGGGCAAAAATGAAAGAAAACTATATATATATCTACAAAGGTTCAGATGATATCCATAATGATGATGAGATATAGAGAAAGGAGAGAGAGGAAAAGTTTCATGCACAAAGTTTAGAGTTTTGTTGAATGAAAATGTTAAGAATGGCTGAATATGTGATAATTTTGGAAAAGGAGAAATGTTCCTATAGAGTTTGAATTAGACCCTTTAATTGTTCTGTAAATTCCAGAGGCAAAATTAAAATATTTATTTAATTCTTACTGACAGACTGAACTTCTTTGAAAATAATCCCATGCATAGGATGAACATAAAGGACCAGTTTATACCTATTGAGGTATTTTTCTATGTATCTTCACTGTATTACTTCTCTGATTAAGAAAAAAATCAGATATTTTCCATGGCACTTTCTAGAGCACTGGCACTTTTGATTTTCTTACTCTCCAACTGCTCTTTCCTTCTTTCCCACTTTCTTTCAGTGTTTTGGGTGGGCAAGTGGCCAAATATCTAGAAGGCTATCTGCAGAGACAAGGCCAACTTTTCACCTCACATCCCATCAAATAATTTCAAGGAAGAATATAAATAGCAGAGTTATAGACCCTGGCTTCATTTTATGTCATTTACAAATCAGGACATACATAGCATCAAGAGAACAAAAGTGCCAGTAAAGGGAGATCTCATTTTTGATCTCAGAAAGATGAACAAGAAAATGCTTGATGATAGACATCAGTGCTGCTTTAGAGTTTATGTAGCTCCTTTGCCATCTCCTGGTAGATGAAAATCTTCTGCTTTCCTGCCCTCTTAGGTGAGGCATGGCTGACCATGAAGCTAGCTACAGTCAATAAAATGTCATGAAAGTGATGTGTGTAACTTCTGAGCAAAATTGTATAAGACCTTGTGCATGATTCTCCATCTTCTCTTCTCCTCACTGCAGTGACTGTGACATTCCAGGTCACAGAGCCCCTATCATCTGGGTCCCTAAATGGGGAAGACATGGAGTAAAGCTGCAACTATCCATGATAAGACAGTGGCATGAATAAGAACTAAATCTTGATTGTTTTAAGCCCCTGAGATTTGAAGGTTGTTACTTTAGCATAACCTGGCTTATCCTGACTGCTGCATCCCCACATAATGGGGATGGAAGAGTAATGACACTAATTTAAAATAGGGGATTGGAAGGACACAGTCTTTTTTGAAAACACCTTTCTATGCCGGGGTTATTGCCAGACCTTTCTACAGTTCTTACGAATTGGTATTAGCGTTCCTATTTTGCAAAGAGGTTAGGGTCTTGCTTAAAAAATCAACAAGAAACAGGATTCAAACAAGATCTCGCTGAATAAAAAAGCAGGTATAATTACCTAACTGGTTGGTAATGCCAAAAGAGGAGTTATGAAAAGTTCTAACCTTTCAGATATCTAGTAGTTCTAAAAGGGAAGGCTACTCAGACTGAACTAAAATTAAATTTCTTGGGATCAAATTTGTCCATTGATTCAAGGAGGCATCTAAGAATGGAATACAGTCAACTTAGAAGCAACCAAACCACACAGTAAATGAAATAATTTCATGTGGGAAAACTCCAAAAGGAAAAGTTAAAATAAAGTTTCAGTAGGTAATCCAAAATCAAATCTCCTTTCTTCATACCAACCACTTGCAATTCTTTCCTGTTAGACCAGTGCTCTAATAAGACCAGTAGGCTTGAAGGCAAGTGGACAGGAATGAGCTGCACTTGAGAAGGACATTCGGTTGTGCCAACTTTGTGCCGAAATCCTGCTGCAGCCAATCAATTCACTCCTGAGTAATCATCAGAGATGAGCTGAAAGTTTAATTCTATGAGAAGAGACTGCCATTAAATAACAAAGCTGACTACATGTTTAAGAAACAGAGAGGGGAGAGAAGAATTTAAAAATATTGACATTACAATAAGAAATCAGATTTTCCAATGTTTGATTAATGGCTCAATGAAATATATAGAGACACGGCATATGAAAGTTTATATAGTGCAAATTAGTCCTTTATTGCAAGCACAGAAGGAATCAAGTCAAAATATTCCCAGCCCAAAGCTCAGGGGACCATTATAACTGAATAAGCATAGCACTGAATTTTAAGAAATGCTGCTCAGAGCAGCAGGAGACAGTACAACAAAAGTAGGAGCTATTCTGGCAATAAGGAAATTCAGAAGCATTGGGGTATTTTTTGAGTGTATGCTCTAATGAGGCTGAAAATGATGTCCTTGTACACTTGCTTCATTTCATCACCACAGTGTGACTTTTTTACTTTTATCTAAATGCTCTTAAGGAAGACATGGACTTAATTAAATAAATTTTCTTCACTTCCTACTGCTCTATACCTCAAAAGAAAAATAAGTTATCTGGCCTCTGAAGGCATTTTCCTTCTTTACAAAAAAAAAGTTTAAAATATATTTCATTAAAATAGAGTCTTAAATCAGAATGGTATTTCCATTAGACACTGAACTCAGGCAGAAGACAAATAGAAGAAAGAAGAGGAGAAAGGGAAACAAAATGAGTAGCAATAGATGAATAAATATCTTTACTCCAGTTTGTTCTGTGCTTCTCATTTATTAAAACTTCCCGAAATATAAAATACTCTCATAATATTGGCTGTTTATTTAAATGCTTCAGAAAAGATTCTGTTGAGAATTTCAAATGTCAGGGGGAAAGAGGAATGTAAGGGCTTTTAAAAATGTTGGGTTGCTTTTAATTAAAAGCAAATTTTCTTAAAGGCTGCAGCTTTTAAAGTTTTGTTTAGCACGACATGTACTAAGATGAAGGATTGAAAGTACTTCCACAAAACTGTGTAAATCTTGGGTGGGTGGACTGCTCCACCAATAAGAGTGTGTGGGAGGAGTTTCAGAAATACTTGAGTCATTTTCAAACTACACAAAACCTCATAATACTTTCTCTCTACACTTCTCCAGAAATTCTATGCTTCCTCATTTTTCCTTCCCATGGAAATCACTGTCCTGAAGGAATTCTACTAATGGGTAAATATCAGGTTTCTAAGCACCTTGGGGGTGTTGAAAAGCTGGTAAATATTGGCTTAAGCAATTTCATAAAACGTATTAAAATATCGAAAACACTCCTAAAAGAGAAGCCCTTCTGTGGTTCTTAATAAGAAAACACTGGGAAGAATAACATCATTTATAAGAGATTTATACTTTTCATCCATTTAGTTAGACATCTGAAGATAGGATTATATTTAAGTTTTATCCTCTGAGAGAGTTCAACTTATTATTTGCAAAAAGAACATTAATGTTTTGTGTCATCTGAATCAAAATTCAAAGAAGGATGAAGGACCAGATAGGAGGCTTCATAGTTCATTTTATTATCAGGCATGTATTAATAGCACTTTTATACAACTCATATGAAGTTCAAAAGGATGGTTTTTGAGATGCAGTTAAAGCAACAATTAGAAGAAAGTGCATTAATACTACCTCATAACGTACAAGTAATGATGCATGCAGAAACCCTTGAAAATACTAACTGGCGTATTCTTTCTAATTCCTAGCTCTTCCAGGCTGCTGCAGCTCTCCCCCTATCGTAGAAAGCATACTTCATTGCTTTGTGTGTATAGGGGAAAGGGAATAAGGGCAGGAATGGAGAGCGGAGGTACCAATCTATCCTGAAGTAAGACACTGTTTAGCTTTGAATTTTAAAATAGAGCTAAGTTCATACCATAAGTAGTGTAAAATCCAAAGAATGTTTGATTTGTGAATGCCAAGATGTTGAAAAAGAAGAGGTTTTTAGATATTCTGAACCCTGTGTTTGCATTTCAAGAGCCAAGCCTGGTTGATATAGGAAACAGAACTTATACCGTGGATCACAGAGTGGGAAAGGATTCTGACTGTAAGACTGAAGAAGAGTTTTCCTGCCTAATAAGGACCCTTCCTAGGTAGCAGGGAGGAGTTGGGAAGGGTTTGGAGAAAAGATCAAGAAAGCTAGAACTTAGTGAAGGGCCTTCCTTTTTGCCCACCACATTATAAGTTTGAAACTATAGGGAGGAGGAAATAGAAATTCCTAGATATATTCGGAATTCAAAAGTAGAAGATGGTTGTATCCCATTTCCTGCTTGGAATTATGGAAGGAAAAGTCTTTATAGACTGGCATTAGACATAGGGTGAGAGCAAATGAGTATGTATGATATTACAGTGTGTCTAAGCAAAGAGGAATCTGAGCTAGCCTACCATGCTTGACTCCCTATGAAGACAGAGGAGGAAGAAGACATCTTTGTGGACCAAAGGGAAAAGAAGAAGGCCAGGCAGTCAGTCTTCACAATGGAGGGTAGGAAACTCCACAGTAGAGACTTCAGGGTGAACCGTCAAGCCAGGGACAGAGGTGGATCCAAGCAAGTCTGAGGGGATGAGCAGTGTCCACAAGAGAGGAGAGGAACCAAAGCAAGTAGACCATGAGTGTCCCTCCCTCGCTCCAGCCCAGGAGCCATCACCTTGCCTGTGACAGGAGGACAGAGGACCAGCCAGGAAAGCTATGGAGCTCAGCAGGGGATGCAGCAAAGAGTCACATGGGCAAGACCACACAGGGCTGCAAATGTACACATTTTTAAAGATAAAATCATGAGTCTCATGCCCATGTAAAATGAACCCATGTTAAAGTTTTATTCAACTTAGTAATTAAGCAGGAAACTGGAAAGATGTTAAAATCCATTCAGAGGAGAATTTAAAGAGTAATATATAGGCAGTCAGGAATGCTGAACTGAATTTGCTAATAGACACAAGATTGACTGAACTTATGGGACCACAAAATGCAACTGGAGATATTTTTTCTATATGGCAGAAATCAACTGCATTTCTGTTGGACAAAATTCATTTCATTGTTTTAGGCAAGCATCGCTTACATTATTGTCAGCTCCCTACAAGTTTTCTTTTTTCTTTTAACTATCATTAAGTAAAATCATTTTTTGTTAGGCATATCATCAACTCTATAGAAAGAAATAACACATGAAAGCATATATTAAATGTGTAACCTTCAAGGCCTTGTATGACTTTCCTTCCCTAGAGCTGACCTTTCCCACAGCAGTGTAAGGGGGGAGGGCCTGTGGTTTTAGGCGACTAGCCAATGTTTTCTCACCTCCCACTCACTTGGCTGATGATGCTTGAAAGCCTCCTACCATATGACAAAGTTTCCTTTCCACAACTGGTTAAAGACTTTAAATGCAAACAGTGACAGGAAAGGGAGCATGTATATTTAATTTCATCTTAAGGTACAAATAACTCAGAGCTATGAAGTTGGCTAGTCAAGAGAAAGTCTATTTCAGGTGCACACCATGACAACGCCTACTGTTCTGCTCAAAGGACATCCTTTGAGCCTCTTTTGAAGTCTTGGATAACTTTTCCTGACAATTTGTGCCACTCCTCAGGTGAAGCCAGCAGGATGTCGTGACAGATGGTTTTCTACTGATATCAGAAAAGTACAGAAGCCCCTGAGGACTATTCTGAACAGAAGTGGCGAAGAAGAGAAATGCAGGCACGTGTAGGGATTAATAGGCACTGGACTAAGCAATTAAATTGTAAACTAGAATTGACTGTTTTACCCGGGATTAGTCAGGTTAAGATTCTCACCTGCAGCAGGTGGAGCATTTTGGAGCGACATTATGTCCAGTTAAATTAGGATAAAGATGATTGCATTCCTCTGGGTTTTGTGTTTCCATGAGAAACAGTTGTGCCCGTGACTGATCCCCATTCCCATACTCGGACTCTTTCTGAAGAGAAGAGGAATGTCCATTGCTTGTCTCACTCATTCTCGGATCTTTCTGTTTTGGACGTGTCTCCCCCTTGAACAGGGCGCACTCAGCCCACTGGGACTGAGCACCTGAGCCACATCCTCTAATCTAAGATGTATCAATTATATTGATATGCAAACAAACTAATATTTTGTTTTCCATATATCTGACTCTAGTACTCTCTCTCAATTACTTTTGAAGACAAGGGAGGATGAAAAGTAATCACTGATCTCCTAAAACTCACTTACATTTTTACTTAGTTTGAGAAACTCAAAGAAAATTCTTGATATAAGAATTCCAGTTTTAAGTAGTAATTGGAAAGCATAAGACCCACAGAAAACAAAATAAACAAACAAAAATTAGCCAAAAATAGTCATGCTCCTAAATGTGAAATCCACACCTCCAAATATGTTTCTATTCTCATTTTGTCTTCTCAGGCATTTAATCATTACAACCACCACTATTTTTAGAAAGTTCCCCTTCTTTGTTTCTTTGGCATGAAAAAAAGGAAAGAAATAGTAAAATAATTATTTTACAGCATTTATTTAGAATTTAGGGAAACAAAGATGACTTAAGAGGTGGACCCTATTTTCATGGATTTCCATGTCCTACAAGATGACCCAGGAAATAGAATATCAAATAATGTGTTTTTATCCTTTAAAATATGAAGTAAAAATTGGGAAGAAGTTACAAACAATTGGTCTATTTCAAATGATATTACAATAAACTTTATTAATTTTAAACCACTGTCAATATGTATAATACTTCAAGTTAACTCGTTACCTTTGTTAATTAAAATATTTTTATGTTTTCATAGTAAAAACTTGTAAATATTCTCCTATGTATGTACTGATTCACTTATTAGATTTGAAAAGTAAGTTATGATATCCTAGCTCATTCTGGGAATAAATATATCCTCTTTGTTTTTCTACTGTTCACAGCAGTTGTATTTCAACGTATTTGTTATTTTGGACTCTTTGGTTGTAGTTTCAGTCAGATTTTTTTCAATGATTAAAATGCTGTATTTTAATCTAAGCCACAAACTGTATTTTCCTCTAAGCCCCATCACTGACCACATAAATTATATTTTAACTAATGTTAAATGTGTTTTATTAAAACAAAGACAATGTTTAAGTACTAGTTTTATTTTCTATTGTGGTTATTGTGCACTGGAATATATCCTTATTTCCAAAATTGATTGCAAAATCCAGTATATCTTCCCATGAGGCCCTAATTGAGACTTTTGTGAAGGCAATATGAGATTTATAACAAGATTTAAATTTTATAAGATCTTGTGTGGCCCATCTCTAGAGTTGTCTGGCTTACTTAACCAGTGCATATTTTTCCTCACTAAAAGTCTCAGTTAAATCAGAAGAACCTAGAAGGTGAAACTTGAATTTCCCCACTAGAGCACATAAAACAGTTTTTAATTTGTTAACAATTGTTCAATGAAAGGCAAATGTCTCTTTTAAAGCCCAGGAAACAGAATCTCAAGAGATCCTCAGAAAGTCAAGAGTTATTGCTGAAATTCGAAAGACTTGTGCTCCCACAGCCCTGTCTAATTATGTGGATAAATTGCCTCTGTGATAGACAAGGCAAGAATATATCAAAGAAAAAAATGTTCTCTACCTAGACCAGACTATCCACTGAAAGGCAGACAGCAAACATGGAGGGAGTTGCTACATCGAGGGCAAGTTAGTGGAGGGAATAACGGCACAGTCTTTGGGTAAAAGAAAACCCCAAATTGAAATCTGAACAGGGCTCCTACTAGCTCTGCGTTTTGAGCAATTTCTTTAATTTCTCTGAGATCTACAACCTCAATTGTGAAATGGTGGTTAACCCATCTCATTGCATTTGTGAGGATTAAGTAAGATAATGTATGCAAACCCCTTACTACAGTAGCTCCTGCTATTTATGTTCAATAACTACAATGCATTATTTTTACTCCATAGCTTATAACAGCTCAAATAGCAGAAGTAAAAGTAAAATTTCTAGCTTGAACATTTCTGCACCACAATTCAGCACCACCAGATTCTATTTATAAGTTATTTGCTAAGGAATTGTTCTATATAAAGAAAACATTTGTCCCTATGGGAATGGCCAACCCCAGCCTTCAAGTCCTCCACCTACATTATCTCCAAAATTGATGTAATTTTTATTTATGACAAAGATTAAAAGATCATCCAAAGGTTACCAGAAATCTAAGCACACACCATATACACAATTAGGACAGCTACAAGTATAAGGTAAATTACACATAAGATTACCAGGAAATCTATGTAGAACCAAAAAAAAACAATCTCTAGAGCCCAAGCTGGAAAATTGTGAGACTATCCTCCAGTGTTGACCAAAAAGAGATCGTCCAGCCATTGGCCTGGGCATGAAGCTTCAGGTTTGAAAGCTCAGCCAAGTGTGACAGGTCAGATCCGTGCTGTTCAAGATTTGGCATAATCCAGGTCTGCTTGGGCAAACAGGAATTATTTCGTGTGCCATCTCCATGCAGTTTAGTCACTTCCTTGAATGTTAGGTTGAGACACAACAGGGCAGGTCTGAGGTAAGCTGGAAAGAGTGCAGGGATCTAACAGCAGAGTGTGCTTTGGGATAGGATGAAGGGGTGGCATCCTGTGTGCCAACTATTTGACATCTCAGATCTAGGCTATATTTGGAAAGAGGAGATATGGCAAGATGACTTGATGACCAAGTAGTCTGCAATAGTGACTTAGAAGAAGATGCTAAAGAACTATCAATAGGGAAAGTGAGGTCTGGAAATGAATGGGGGCAGTTTCAACACGGGATCTATGCACTTACTCAGTGGGTGGCTTGGAAGAAGTGCGTCACAGAGCTGGATGAAAATAACATCAGTCATCTTGTGCAATGTTGTGCCAGATCTCACTTAGGGGCATTGTGGCTGAGTCTCTCATAGACATATACAATGTAAAATTAGAATAATTATCATCACAGCTTTAGCTCTGAAGGTTGATCAATCCATTCTTCAAAAATCCACAATATTCCCAAAATAATGTTCCTCAATTAACAGATAAACCTAAGTTTGAGGAAATTTGACTTTAGCTTCTCCTGATGTTTATGAGAACTTTCTCAGAAGGACCAAAACATACCAAAGGGTAAAGAAGTCAGCTTTTCTAGAAGTTCTAACAGTTCAAGTGGGCATAAGCTATTCAAAAGTCCCCAGTCTTAGGAAAATTTCTTCCTACAGAATGAACTAGCTCTGTTTTTTAAAAATATTTTTAAAGGCAGTCATACTTCTGGTTACAAAATAGCTGGACAAATTTTCATCAAAAACTGAAGATATGTTTGAGATCGTGTGACTTTACATAGAATCTATGGGCACACTTGGAATTTAGTCACCTGGAATAGACCAAAGAAGTAGGCAGGTTGCTGCCAAAGAAAATAAAGTAGAGAAATAGTAAGTCCCAGGGGCCTGAAAAATGAAAAAACATGAATAAGTGAGTCTTTAGATGATTCTAGTCCCAGTGTTAAGTCTTCTCAACTGAGACCTCAACCTTGTGAAACAGACATAGCTCAGGCCTGCTTTTTACTCTCTGCACTTGATCCACAGAATCCGAGAGTGAAATAAAATGGTTGCTGTTTTACACCACAAAACTGGGTGCCTTTTTACACAGTAATTATAACTGGAACCCAGGTTTGCATTAAGTCTAATACACATGGTGAGAGTGCTCATTGCCCTGGGAACTCTTTTAAACCTATGGGTATTCTAGGAATTCTAAATAAAAGATCTTTTAAAAAAATAATTATTGCATCAATATTAAAAGGGATGTATAGCATCTAATCGAAGAGCTAGTGGGGAGCTGGTGGTAGACATCTCCAACCTTCCAGTTACTGTCACTTTTACCACAATCTTCCTTGCCTGCCTTTTTGGACATTAGGTAAAATTTTAAAATTTAAAATTAGAGAAAAGTAATTAAAGAGAGTAACATAAAAAAATAAAAGGAATATAGCTTTTCAAGCTTAGTGTTCATTAAGTTTTGGGAGTAAATTCTCTCTAGACCAACGTCTTAAACCTTTAAAGGAAATGCTTAAATCTGGAGGACAGTCTGCAAGAAATGTGGTAACTCTAAAGGAGGAAAAGTCAATGCATCTCCAAAGAAAAAAAAATTGTTAAATTTATTTAAGAATATTGTTCTTTTGCTTTAAAAAAATCATGCTAAAGTGTGTAACTGTTGAATCACTGTGTTGTATAATTGAAATCAATATAATATTGTATATCAACTTTACTTCAATAAAAAGATTTTAAAAACATGAAAAAGAAATAGTTAAATGTCAAAGGGCTAAAATGTTAAGAAAAAATTAAACAAAGTAATAGCATTAATAGTAATAGCTAATAATAGATAAGAGAGCTCAAAAAACAATGGAAAAAAACAAGCCTGAGAATCAGATAGACCTGGAATTAGATTTATGCTCTGTCATTTATAAGTTTTGTGACCTTGGGCACTCCATTAAATATGTCATTGAGTCTTAGTTTCCACAGTTGTAAAATGGAAATAATAATGTCTGCTTTGCAGGGTGATTGTGAGAATTAAATGATATTAAATCTTTCTCTGGCACCAACATGGTGTCTGACACACAGCTTCCTATAAATAACACTTGCTGCTGTGATAACATGACTATGAGCCTTTTCTTCTGCAAGTACAGCCACAAAAAAGGGGATCAGAAGCGCCCACCTGGAATCTCAGGCTGCCTGACTATATGTCAATGCTAAATCTGTTAATAACCTTATTAAAAATAAGACTGATAATAACTCTGCATAGAAGTAGGACATTTTGCATAAAAGCTACCCACTGCACTGGGCTATTGAGAGAATAAAATATAGAAATGTGTGTAGGACGTACTTCATGAATCATGAAATGCTCAAAAAATCCAGGCATTATTACTATTCACTACCCCCCGGGTCTTTAGAACAGCATTCACACAGCCTGTTAGTTTTCATAGTTTTTGCTTTCTAACAGAGAAGCTCCTACACAGAAAGAAAATAATTTTGTGAGATCAAAAGTGTGGGCATGGAGCCTTGTGCATTCCTGTAAATGTAATTTATTCAAAATAGTGCCCTTAGCCAATTTTCCCTGGTAATGGCAATGATAGGTGACAATATTTTTAGAGTGCTTTACTTCATTGAGATTGAAACGTTTTGCCTGCACTGGCAACAAATTAAAACTTTTATCGGAATATCCATTATTAACAAAATATTATACTTGACTTGCTTTTAGTTCAATTTGTAATTGAATTACACAATAGCAACTGAAACAAGAAGTTGTGCATAATTTCTCTACAACTGCCCAATTATGCTAAAAAACAGAAGCTATTGGTATTCATGACAGATCTTAAGCAAAATCCAAGCATTTCATCTTTGGATAATACACAAATAACTGAAGGCATTTTTAAAGATTATCATGTCTCTCTTGAACCTTTCAGAACAATCCTGCCAGGGGGAAGAAATCACAAAATTATAATCGTTAATAAACTATTAACTATAGTTAAATAACAATGTTATTTACAATAACATAGTAAAATAGTTAATAAACAATGTTCTCTGTTGTACATTTTCAATTGCAACTGATAGAAATGTAAACATCTGCATTACATTACAGCACATATTTTGTTCACCAGAGTACCAGTTATTTGAGCTATTTCTTAAGTAAAAATAATAAATTTAATAAGCAAAAACATTTATTTAATGTCAGCATGTGGAATGAAAACTGCTCTTCAAATTTCTTTGAATATCTGTTCTGTAGCAATGTAACATTTCCATTCAGTGTGGTGGGCAAGTTGGGACAAGAGGGTGTTCATCCCTTTGCTCAAGGTTTGTGTGAGGTGGGTGGCAGCCTGGACTGGATTTAATTTAACAGGGCTGTTTACCTCTTTCCCAGGAATAGAATGCAGAACCCTCTGAGCAATGAGCCTCACCTAGGAACACCTGTTGGGAAGTTCAGATTTTGATCTAACCCATTGTTTTCTCAGAGAAACAATGCTCACCTCACCCCCAACCTCCCTGCCATTTATTGCAGTAACCCCTATAGAAATGTTATGGAAATAGCATTGTTGAGTGGAAAAATGTGCAGTAGAGAAATAGTCCTGTCACTTCCTGGTTGTGTGATCTTAGGCTAGTCCTTCAACAACTGAACTTCAGTTTTCTCATTTGTTAATGGGGATAATAATAATTATCTAAATATTTACACATTGGGGGAGTGTGAATAAATGAGATATGTTTTAGAGTAGACCATAGCATACGAGGTTCTAGGTATTGAAAAAGCACATTTCCTTTGTGTAAATATCTGAGAAAGGGACTTGTTGCCACTGTGAAAATAAATATCACAAACTATGTTGAATGGGATCATATGCCTATCTTAAATTTATTCTCCATTTATAGCAGTCCCTCCAAAATATACTGTAGAGATGGTTTGTGGGAAGTAAATTCTCTCAGCTTTTGCTTATCTGGAAATTGTTTAATCCCTCCTTCAAATTTAAATGATAATCTTGCTGGATAAAATATTCTTGGTTCGAGGCTCTTCTGCTTCACTGCATTAAATATATCATGCCACTCCCTTCTGTAAGGTTTCTGCTGAGAAGTCTAATGATAGCCTGATGGACTTTCCTTTGTATGTGATCTTATTTCTCTCTCTGGCTGCTTTTAACAGTCTGTCCTTATGTTTGATCTTTGCCATTTTAATTACTATGTCTTGGTGTTGTCTTCCTTGGGTCCCTTGTGTTGGGAGGTCTGTGGATCTCCATGGCCTGAGAGACTATCTCGTTCCCCAGATTGGGGAATTTTTCAGCAATTACCTCCTCAAAGACACTTCCTATCCCTTTTTCTCTCTCTTTTTCTGGTACTCCTATAATGTGAATATTGTTCTGTTTGGATTGGTCACACAGTTCTCTCAATATTCTTTCATTTTTAGAGATCCTTTTTTCTCTCTGTGCCTCAGCTTCTTTGTATTCCTCTTCTCTAATTTCTATTTCATTTATCATCTCCTCCACCATATTTAATCTGCTTTTAAAACCATCCATTGTATGTTTCATTTCTAATACTGTGTTCCCTAATGATTGGATCTCTGACCAGAATTCATTTCTGAGTTCTTGAATATTTTTCTGTACCTCCATGAGCATGTTTATTATTTTTATTTTGAAATCTCTTTCAGGAAGATTCATGAGGTCGATTTCATTTGACTCTTTGTCTGGTGTATTTGTGATTTTGTTTTAAACCAGGTTCCTTTGATGTTTCATATTTGTATGTGGCACCCTCTGGTGTCCAGAAGTTCTACTCTCTGGAGCTGCTCAGCCCCTAGAGTAATGTTGGTGGTTGCAGGGGAGTGGCGTTGGTGCCTGGGGGATGGGAAGAACTGTTTCCTGCTTCCTGGCTGCTATGCCTGTCTCCACTGCCAGAATCAGTGGGCCGAGCACACAGGTATAAGCCTCTATGCTTTGGTTTGTAGTTGCTGTAGGTGGGGCTTCCCTCTAGCTGGCCTGACACCAGGGCAGGGTTTGCTGGTATGTGAGCCAGGTGCAGGTTGGCCAGGAGGGCACAGCAGGCTGTGTATCACAGTGGGGGGCCTTGGAGCTGCATAGCCAGCCAGGGGGCTGGCGCACCTGAAGATCGTGAAAGTTTCTAACCTGAAGGAGATATCTAAGCTGACCTGTGCATACAGTAAAACAACAAATTTGACTGGTTCTATATTGTCGGAACTCAACCAAGAATTAGGAGAAGTGCAAGTTGCAGTGCTCCAAAATTGTGCGACTATAGACTATCTACTGTTAAAAGAACATATGGGATGTGAACACTTCCCAGTAATGTGTTGTTTTAATTTGTCTGATTTTTCTCCAACTATTCAAATTCAGTTAGACAATATCCATCATATTATTGATAAGTTTTCACAAATGCCTAGGGTACCTAACTGGTTTTCTTGGTTTCACTGGATATGGCTGGTAATTGTAGGTCTGCTTTTGTTATGTATCTGTATTCCTATTCTGTTAATGTGTGTACACAAATTAATTAGTAGTTTGTTAAAACCTATACATGCTGATATTACTCTACAAGAAGTTATGTCAAACAAATAATCAATCTTCCCATATTTTCTTCCATCTGCTGCTTCTATAGCTTTTCTTCTTTCCTAATTATGGCCCTTTAGTAGAATTCGTGCCTCATATTGAAAATTACCAAGTATCGCAATTCTTCCAAGTGGTAAAGATACCTCAAGACAAATGCTGGGCATAGAGGCCACAGGGCATAAATCTGCAAAGAAGTAAAAAGCTAACCTTTTCAAAGAATATTGCTTCTCTCTCACTTACCAACTTTACATTTCCCTGTATGGCCCCGGAAGATGACTGGTTAGCCAGAGATGGGTAAGATTCCTCAAGGGAGGCACAACCTAAGACAGGCACAATTGCAGGGGGGTCATCAGGTGAGAAATTGGGGATCAACAAAGGTGAGGCTTAGAACCTCACCCCACCCTGTTTTGAGAGAAATCTTCTGCATCTGTGGATGTTTTGTTCCCCTTGTCTAGCTTGGATTAATACTTAGTCTATAGGCACAGACCTGATCATCTACACTTGCCCTCTTACAGCACTAAATTATGTTTTCTATCTTTATCTTGCATCTACCTACCACTTCAGCATTTTATTCAAAAAAAAAAAGGGAGAAATGTGTGATTCACATATAAATCAAGTATAAAAATCAAATGAATAATCATATCTGACTTGATTGTTTATAGTTCATGATGCGTGATCAAAACTGAAAGTCTCTGTGATATGACTGCCCTTGCACTGTTCACCATGTAAGAACTTTGCACTATGTAAGAACTTGTTCACCATGTAAGAACTTGTTCGTTATGCTTCAGAAGATTGGAGACTGTTGAGAGTTAGGCTTGGGGTTGATTAATGATTGTGCATGAGTCCCCTATACCGAATTTTATTATTGTTAACAACCATTTGATCAATAAATATGAGAGATGCACTCTCAAAAAATTAATAAATGAAATAAAAAAGAAATGATAACCATGTGGATATTTATAAGATATGACTGAGATAATAATAGCTACATTTTATTAACCTACTAAAGGATAACATGCATTATTCCACTCAATCATGAAGATAGATACAGGTAAATAGTTTACCTGTATCTATCTTGGATTTAAAGGGCTAAAGAGATAAATACTTTGTCAAAGTTATAGAATTTGTAAATGGTCACGTTTTTACTTTTACTTCAAGCCATGTGACCATACTCCCAGCCTCTTACTAGCTGTGCATGTGTGACCTTGGGTAAGCTGCTTATGTGTATTTCAATTTTCTCTCTATGAAATGGAAATAGTAACACTACTTACATCACATGGTTTTGTGTAAAGGAGTTAATATATATAAGGAATGTAGAATAATTCCTGCAGTGTGAGTGTTTAATAATATTAGCTATGATTATTACTAGACTTCTTGACTTTCTTCCAGTTGATCCCAATTTAATGGCTGAAAGCCCCTAACTAAAATAATGATAATGATGATGACAGTAATATAATAACAGCCACCATTTATTAAGGACCTGGTGTATTCTAATCATTCTACTAAGTACGTTGCATATGATATGTGATTCCTCACAGAGACCCTGTGTACTAGTTGTCATTATTTTCTCCCCTTCACTCACTCCTCAGGAGAATTCACACTGGATTCCACCTTTGTTATTTACCAAATTAGCTTTCACATAAGCCATCAATTATCTGCCTAACACTAAATCCAAAGGACATTTGTAATCCTAATCATGATCATGCTGTAGCATAAGATATTTGACAACTCCCTCCTTGAAATATGCTTTATTATTTAATGTTGTGACACCATACTCTCCCATATGAGGTCACTCTTTAATGTCCTTTACTGGCTCAACATATTTTATGCATTTTTTTATATATACAAAGAACAAAAATTCTCCATCTGCTTCACAAATTATCTCTTTTACACAATCTGATCTTTGCTTTATAAAACAAAAATATGAGAAAAAATTACTGTCTAGACACTGAAGCTAGAAAACATATTTCAAATGAAAATGTTTCCAAACAATTCTTCTTGATTAAAAATAATAGAGGTTCAAAATACATGAAGTGAAAACTGATAGACCTCCCAGGATAAACAGACCACACTTATAGAAGATTTCAATACCCCTTTCTCAATAACTGATGGAACAAGTAGATAGAAAATCAATGAGGATGTTGAAGCCTAAAAGAATACTATTAACCACCCTAACGTGATGGACATTTATAGAACAGTGCACCCAACAACAGATGGTGGTTCTTTTCAGCTGTATACAGAATTCACCAATATAGATAATATATGGGCTACAAAAAAGATTCAATAAATGTAAAAGAATTCAAATTATGCAAAGTATGTTTCAGAACCAATATGGAATTATATTAGAAATCCTTAACAGAAAAATCTGGAAAAGCCTCAAGTATTTGGAAATTCGGCAACACACTTTCAAATAACGCAATGTTCATTTACTTTGAAGGACTCAGAAAGGGAATTAGAAAGCATATTTTGAACTACAAGAAAATGAAAGTCCAACACACTATTTGTGGGATGCTACTAAAGATACACATGGGGGTAAACTTAGAGCATTAAATGCCTACATAAGAAAAGAAAGTCTTACGTCAATGACCTAAGCTTCCAATTCGTGAAGAGCCAAGTAAAAGCTTACTTACTCAATGTAAGCAAAAGAAAGGAACAATAACTATAAGAGGGAAAATTAAAGAAATGTGAAATTGCAAAGAGGAAAAACAATGAAGAAAATAAATGAAAATGAAATTTCGTAGAAAGAATCTTAAAATGCCTCACCAAGATTCAATCCCCTAGTCTATACTGTCTCTCCTATAATCTCCTTTCCTTGAGTGTGGGCAGGACATGTGAATATGATACAATATCTATTCTGTGATCATTTTATATTATGTGCAGAAGAGATTTTGCATGCGTAATTAAAGTTCCTAATCAGTTGACTGAGTTAATCAAAAGGAAGATAAAAATCAGATGATCAGATAAAAATCAGGGAAATAAAAATACCCCTTAGAAAGGATAAGAAGCAGCAGCAGGCACTATCAGGCTTGCTGAAGAAAGACATCATGTTGGGAAATGAAGAGGCCATATAACAAGATTCTGAGGGAGGCCTGTAGGAACTGAGACTGCAGCCATATAGCCACATGGAAATGAACCCTGCCAACAACTGAGCAGCTTGGAAGGGGATCCCAAGCCTCAGAAGAGATTGGGCATGTGAAAAGAGGGCATATTTTCTGTTCTAAAATATAGGTTTGATCTATTAATTAGGTCTAACTTATTAAACATGTATCTCATATCATTGAATTGTTACCTACTTAATCTCTCACAGGCTAATTTACTTGGATTTTCCTCCTACTATTGTATTTCTATTTATTTTGTATCTCCTAAGTTTTCTTTATGAATTTTTATTTCTTCCCAGACTTTTGTTGGGTTGATAAAGTTCACTACATTCCATATCTGCCTTCAGCTAATTTTGAAGTTACAGGTTTTTTCCTTTTTATTGATTTCCTTGATTTTTAACAAGCACACTTATTATTTAAAAAAACTCTAAAAATGGATTAATTTTCTATTGCTGAATAACAAATTACCACAAATGTGATGACTTAATGTAACACAGTAACTCCCAGTTCTTGTAGGTCAGAAGTCTGGCATGGCCCAACTGGTTTTTCTGCTTAGGGTTTCACAAGGCCAAAATTGACGAGGCTGGGCTCTTGTTTGGAGGTCCTAGGGAAGAACCTGCATCCGCCCTCCTTCAGGTTGTTGGCTGATTTCAGTTCCTTGCAGTTGTGTAACTGAGGTCCCCGTTTCCTTGCTGGCTGCCAGTGGGGATTTCCCTCTGTTTCTAGAAACTGCTCACTTTGCTTCTCATGTGGCTCTCTGTGTCTTTAAGCCAGTAACAGCACACTGAACCCCCTTGCACCTCTAATCTCTCTGGCTTCCTCCTCTCCTGCCAACTAGAAAAAGCTCTCTGAAATTAAGGTCCCATGTGATTAATCAGGCCCAATTTAGATAATCTCCCTGCTTTGAGATTAACACTACCATTTAACATAATGACAGGAGTGATAACTCAGCATATTCACAGCTTGCAGAAATTAAGACAGGACATCTTTGGGAGACTACTTTAGAAATTCTTCCTATGACAAAAACATCTAAATTTATTCCACATTTCTGATCTCCTTCTAAATCTGATTACACTTTAGCCCATCAAAGGTATTGAAGACCTCATCTCTTGTAATTATTTTGGTTTTCAGAATACTACTTTACCTTTTTTATTAAACACATAAGCATAAGTTTGACATTATTTTACAGACAATGATTATTCAAATTTACTGACTTCTTTAGTAAGTTTGTTGTTGTGAGTGAAATTGCAATATTTCCAGAATCTTTCATCTGGCCTTAGTGCATCTCCACATCAATAGATGTTTCAAAGGGGTGGAGAGAAGTAGTTCATTCCCATATCAATAGGTAGTTACAAAGGGGAGGGAGGACATATCTGGAACAGAGAGGTTGGGTGGGGCCCCTTTTTGCAGTCAGGTCACAAGAGACATGGGCAAGCAGAAGTGGACACTGCTTGTAGGCAATAAATGGGTTTCTCCCACTTTATTTCTCCCTTTGACTGATGTTGATTTCAAAGCTATTTTGCCCCCAGCTGGGAAAATATTTCCCCCCCAGAGTTACAGTTGTGTTTTCTTCTTGAGAGTTTACTTTTTTTCCTGCTGAAGTACTTGTAAGTTTTGTGGGGAAGGACGTGGGTAGAAACTCTCTAAAAGTTTGTGTATGTGAGAATGTCATTAATGTACTCCAAAAATTATATAGCTTCATATAAGCTTCAGAATGACAAATATTTTCTCTCAGTGTGTGGAAAGCATTGTTTCATTGTTTTCTCAACACATTGCTGACTGGTAATTCTGTCAGTCCAGTAAGTGATACATTCCATTTGTGCTGTTTTACCAGCTTGACTGTCCTGTTAATCTATAATTATGGTAGTTCTTCTGCTGTATTATTTTCCTATTAAACAAGGAAATAGATCACCTACTGAATTTACTGTATCTGGGTCCTTGTCAGGAGGATTATGTATGGGACTCATTTCACCAATTTGGCTCCAATTATGTTACTAGTTTTGAAGCAGTAAGCAGATTGAAGAAAACTCACTCATAAGCAGGACAATCTTCCTTCAGTCATTCTTATTCTCAAACTTCATTTATTACCTTCAGGAGAACAACAGAAAGTACATCTTTTTTGCCAATGTTCAAAGATGCTAGAACATTTCATTGAAAATCAGAAACAAGATTCTTAGGCAATATTCTTTTCATTCCATGTATACATTTTTTTTCTGTTTCCCAGAGAAAGAGTAGAGGAAATATTTGACAATAGTCTCCTTGAAGTAGAAACTCACTGTACTATTTACTTCTCATGAAATATTAACAGCATCTCACTTTTAAAAAGATAGAACATTTTAGTAAAATAATGTGCTATGAAGAGAGTCTCCAGGAGAGACAACAATTAATTTAATGCTGACTTTCTGTAGTACTGTTTTGTCAAAACAGCTTTCTGTTTTCATGGTTTAGTTTGACAAACAGAGTCTTATGAGGAGGAGGTGGTGTGACTTGCAATTTCCTAGAGATAAAAAGCAGAGTAAGACAAAAACTCCATGCACCAAAATACTTATTGCAAGTATATAAAATGACATACCTTCCCAAGATCAGTTTCTTATGAGACATGAAGTTCTGAGTTTTAACACCAGCACCAAATGGCATTAGTTACCTTTTTGCTTAAATATACTATGTCAGGATCTCAAAAAGGGTGGGAATTTGGAAGATGCCAGAATTGTAGGAAAATAAGGATGTTTAAAATGGGTAGGATTCTCAGCATCAAAACATGCAAGAAATAATCAGGATTAACCTAGGAAAATATTTGCCATAACATAATGGTAATCTTAACATTTGACTATGTTTAAAGAAAATGCTCTTCTTGTGGAGACAACTATGTGGAAAGTGTATCAAAAAGCTTACTATTTTAGAAAATATTCAGCTAAAATTCCCCAATATTCTTACTTCTAAATCCCCTTTAAAATGCACATATAGATACACAAAAATGCAAAAATCCATGACTATTCTGGAAATCAAGGGGAAAGAATCAAGCATTGGCAAGAATCAGGGGAAAATTCCCACACACTTCAAGGCAGATGAAGTTGACTTGAAAGAGTAAATGCTGCAGCCACTTCACCTGAAAACAAAACAGCAGGACAAATAAGGAAATAGGCATAAAGGGGCTCAGTTGTGGCCCCACTGTTAGCTTCTACCTCAAAAACAGAGGTTTTGCTCCTTATAGGAATTATATAAATGCCCCACTAACATTTTCAGAGACAGTTAAGAATCCTGACTGCACATTAGTTCAGGGAAGTTTGATCTGACACTAGGTATGGTCCTAAAATTAGCAAAAAAACCCTTAGAACTGTATATGCAAATGACCTGTGAAAATTCTCTAAGAAAGGCTTCCTAGAGGTGGAAATAACCTCTCTATATAAGTCTAACACAGTCAGTGTCTCTTCTAGCATTGTGAGAGATTACTGTTGCATGCTAGAAAATGGCTGGCTTGTGCCTGGGGGGCTAAAGTTGTATGAGCAATCAATATCCTTAAACACTGGATCACACTCAATATTTTAAAATGAAAGATACATGGGAACTGAGCCAAACATAGAAAAGAAAAACTCATTTTCCCCATTTGATCCTTAGTTCAGGGCATATGCTCAGCAAGTAGAATGACAGATAGTGTTCACAGCTCTATATTCCTAGGTTTCCTCTTCTCTGTCTGGGATATACTGCTGAATTAGTGTAAGTGTGCAAATGATGTAATTTCACTGATGGTCCCTTCTTGAGTTTATTCAGAACCCTGTCTGGTAAGAGGGAGAGGGAGAAGGGCTATCTGATGGCATAACGCTCCAGGATATATAGTCACCTAATGGAATATATATTACTGGTGACTAAAACAGGAGGAGTTCCAGTAGTAGTGGGCAGTATTTTTGCCTTTGTCGCCTTTTCTTTTGGAGTCAAATCTAAAAATTCAACAGCAAGAAAGATGTCAAGAAGCTTACCACCTGTTTTCTTCTAGGATTTTTATGTGTTCAGGTCTAACATTCAGGTATTTAACCTTGTTTGAATTAATTTTTGTGTATGGTAGAAGATAGTGGTCTAGTTTCATTCTTTTGCACATAGCTGTCCAGTTCTCCCAGTACCATTTATTGAAGAGACTGTCTATTTCCATTGTATATTCCTGGCTCCTTTGCTGTAAGTTAATTGACTATATATGTGTGGTTTTATTTCTGATCTCTGTATTCTGTGATCTATGTGTCAGTTTTTATGCCAGTAGCACTTGATTGCTATTGTTTTGCAGGATAGTTTCAAATCAAGGAGCATGATATCTCCAGCTTTGTTTCTCAAGATTGCTTTGGTTACTTTTTTTATGTGTGCATGGTTCCACACAAACATAGAATTCGTGATTCTAATTCAGTGAAAAATGCCATTGGAATTTTGATAAGGATTGCATTGAATCTGTAGATTGCTTTGGGCAGTGCGGACAATTTAACAATGTTAATTCTTCCAGTCCATGAACATGAACTCTCTTTCCATTTATTTGTCTTTTCTTCAATTTCTTTTATCAGTGTCTTGTAGTTTTCAGTGTACAGGGCTTTCACCACCTTCTTGGTTGAATTTATTCCTAGGTATTTTATTCTTTTTGATGTCATTCTAAATGGAATTTTTTTCTCTTTCTGATAGTTTGTTATTAGTATGTAGAAACTCAACAGATTTCTGTATATTGATGTTGTATCCTGCAACTTTACTGAATTCATTTATTAACTCTAACAGTTTTAACAGTCTTTACAGTTTTATGTAATGTCATGTCATCTACAAATAGTGACAGTTTCATTTCTTCCTTTCCAGTTTGGTGCCTTCTATTTCTTTTTCTTGCCTAATCGCTGTGGCTAGAATTCCCAATACTATGGTGAGAGCATGCATCTTTGTCTTGTTCCTGATCTTAGAGAAGAAACTTTCAACTTTCACCATTGAGTATGTTAGCTGTGGGTTTGTTAATACATGGCTTTTATTATGTTGATGTACATTCCCTCTATACTCATTTTGCTGAGATTTTTATCATAAATGGATGTATTTTGTGAAATGCATTTTCTGCATCAATTGACATGATCATATGGTTTTTATCCTTCATTTTGTTATGTGGCATATCACACTGGTTTGTGAATGTTGAACCATCCTTGCATCCCTGGAATAAATCCCATTTGACATGGAGTATGATCTTTTCAATGGATTGTTGAATTTGGTTTGTTAATATTTTGTTGAGAATTCTTGCATCTATTTTCACCAGGAATATTGGCCTTTAATTTTCTTTTTTTCTGGTGTCTAGTTTTGGTATCAGAACAATGCTGGTCTTGTAAAATGAGTTTGGAAGTTCTCCCTCTTCAATTTTTTTGAAGAGTTTGAGGAGGATATATATTAAAGGATCTGTGAATGTTTGGTTGAATTCACTAATGAAGTTGTCTGGTCCTGGAATTTTGTTTATTAGGAGGCTTCTGATTACTTATTCAATCCCCTTACAGTATATAATCTATTCAGATTTTCTATTTGTTCATGATTTAGTCTTGGAAAATTGTACATTTCTAGGAGTTTATCCATTTCTTCCAGGTTGTTCAATTTGTTCATGTATAATGGTCTCTTATGATCTTTTATATTTCTGTGGTATCAGTGTAACTTCTTTTGTATTTCTGATTTTATTTATTTGAGGCCTTTCTCTCTTGGTGAATCTAGCTAAAAGTTTGTCAATTTTGTTTATCTCTTTAAAGAACCAGTTCTTAGTTTCACAGATCTTTTCTAGTGTCTTATTACTCTCTGTTTCATTTATTTCTGCTCTTGTCTTTATTATTTCCTTCCTTCTACTAACTTTGGGCTTCATCAGTTCTTTAGTTCTTTTTCTAGTTCCTTTAGGTTTAAAATTAGATTATTTGAGATTTTTCTTGTTTCTTGAGGAGGCCTGTATTGCTATGAACTTCCCTGTTAGAACTGCTTGGTTGCATCCTATAGATTTTAGTATGTGGTATTTTTATTTTAATTTATCTCAAGGCATTTTTTAAAATTTCCTCTTTGGCTTCCTCATCAACCCATTGGTTGTTCAGTAGCATGTTGTTTAATATCCACATAAACTTGTGTTTTTCCCAGTTTAATTTCTGTAATTGATTTCTAGTTTCATTCCTTTGTTGTCAGAGAAGATGCTTAATATGATTTCAATTGTAAATTTATTGAGACTTGTTTTGTGGTTTAACATATTATCTATTCTGGAGAATCTCTCATGTGCACTTGAGAAGAATGTGTATTCCACTGTTTTTGGATGGAAAATTCTGTGTGTATCTATTAAGTCCATCTGGTTTAATTTGTCATTTAAGGCTGATGTTTCCTAATTGATTTTCTGCATGAATGATCTATCTATTGATGTAAGTGGGGTATTAAATCCCTTATTATTATTGCATTGTTATTAATTTCTCCCTTTAGATATGCTAATATTTGCTTTATATATTTAGGTGCTCTAATGTTGGGTGCATATATATTTATAAATATTTTCTCCTTTTGTTAAATTGGCTCTGTTATTTTTATGTAGTACCCTTCTTGTCTTTTATTATAGTCATTGTTTTAAAATCAGACAAAAATATTTTGTCTGATGTAACTATAGCTATATCAGCTTTCTTTTTGCTTCTATTTGCCTGGGTATCTTTTTCCATTCCTTCACTTTCAGTCTATACATCCTTACATCTGAAGTGAGTCTCCTGCAGGCAACATATAGATGGATCTTGTTTTTTAATCCATTTACCCACTCTATATCTTTTGATTAAAATCCATTTGTATTTAAGATAATTATTGATAGGTATGTATTTATTGCCATTTTCTTAAATGTATTTTGGCTTTTTTGTAGTTTCTCTCTGTTCTTTTCTTCTTTTTTTGCTCTGTGCTCTTGTGATTTGGTGACTTTCTTTAATACATTTTTAGATTCCTTTCTCACTATCTTTTGTTTATCTACTATAGATAGATTTTTGATTTGTAGTTACCATGAGGTTTACATATAACAGCTTGAATATATAACACTCAATTTAAGTTGTTAGCAATTTAAGTTTAAACATATTCTCAAAACTCTACATTTAAAGACCTAAATGTAAGACATGGAACCATAAAACTCTTAGAATAAAACATAGGTAAAGATCTTGAACATGAGCATGAGTAATTCTTTTCTAGATATGTCTCCCGAAGCAAGGAAAACAAAAATAAAAATAAACAAGTGGGACTACATCAAACTAAAAAGCTTCTGCACAGCAAAGGAAACCATCAACAAAACCAAAAGGCAACCTACTATATGGGAGACTATATTAGTAAATGATATATTCAATAAGGGGTTAACATCCAAAATATGTATGAAGAAATTATACAACTGAACACCAAAAAACCAAATAACCCAATTTAAAAATGGGCAGAAGACCTGAACAGAAATTTTTCCGAATACATTAAGATTCTGGCCAATAGGCACATGAAAAGAGGCTCAACAACACCAATCATCAGGGAAGTGAAAATCAAAACCATAATGAGGTGTCGTGACCCTTCAGGGACTGAAGCAACATGCCCAAGGTCTTGATTCTTCTCTAGGCTTTATTGTCTAATCTCTCGCGGCGGTTACAGCAGTTGTCGGGGGACCTCTTCTCCCTCCCGGTGGGCTCCCTTATATTCAGTCACCCAACCAATTTTTTTTTTTTTTTTATTCTTCTCTAGGCTTTATTGTTTAATCTCCCACGGCGGTTACAGCAGTTGTCGGGCAGCTCTTCTCCCTCCTGGCAGGCTCCCTTATATTCAGTCACCCAACCAATCCGGGACAGTATCATGCGTGACCTTTAAGCGGATAGGTGTCACGCGCCACTCTAAGCGGGCAGCACGAGCTGTGCACGGGTACGGAAGTCTGCTGGGCCAATCCCCAACAGGGAAGAGGGGAAAGGGTGGTGAGCAGGAAGCAGGCGCCATCTTTAGGGCGTTGTCCAGCTAGAGTGGGGCTCAGCCTCAGCCGTAGGCCAGGCCCCCACATCTCCCCCTTTATTGTTTTATAACCAAAGGGCTGTCAGGATCATGCCTGTCTTAGGTCGTCTGGAGTCTGCGGCATTCTTACCCATCCTCAGGCAACAGACAGCTTAGGTCTGCACCCTGTCTTAGGTTGATATGCGCAGCTCCCAATCTTACCCGTCCTTGACTACTGATTCAGCATATTAAGCCATACTCTAGGGGAGATGCCTTCCTCTAGTGCTGCCATGGCCTGCAACAGGACCTTCCGTTCTCCCCGTTGCTGTTTTTTGTATGGAACAGCAATATTCCTATGACACCTACATCTGACCAGGCTTTGGTGGCGTTTAACATCTTGCCTAACTGTCTGGACAAGTTGGCAGCTTTAGAATAATTATGAAAAGGAATACCAGTAATACACCCCCGTAAAAGAATGGACACAGCCCACAGCCGTTGATGACGTTCTGCATTGTCATTGCCGAGGCAGTGGCCTGGGACAGACCATTCAGCGTCTCTGCCGTAGGAATGGTGATAGTCAGCGCGGCGGTGGCTGCAGTTGCAGCTCGGCTCCGCCGTCACCTGCTGTAGGATCCACGGCAGGAGCAGAAGCAGTGCGATCATCTTGTACCTCTGCTCCGGGGTTTTCCACTCTGCGTATCAGACATTCAGGCACCCAAACGGGGTTCTGCTGGTCCTGTGGAAAAACACAAACCGAGCCTCGGGTCCAGATTATCACTGGGTCCGGGCCTTTCCATGTTCCTTCCAACACATCCTTCCACAAAACTTTAGGCATGTGTTTTGGATTGGATTGTTGGCCGTGCCACTCTGCTGCACTGCGGCCATTTTTGTCCAGTGTTAAAAAGTTTAAAATGAATAATATGATGTTTAATTTGTCTCTGGGGGATCTAAAGTCTTCTCCTATTCCCCCTTTTTGTTTATATAAGGCATTCTTGAGGGTGAGGTGGGTGCGTTCCACCATACCCTGACCCTGAGGGTTGTCTCTAGCTCCTTGCTGCCCTCATGACACAAAAGGATGTCATCCATATAATGATAGATGATTATCAGGGGAAACTATTTCCTGACAGTTTGTAAGTCCTTCTTTACATACACATGGTGGGGCTATTAGCCATGCCCTGTGGCAATAAACCTTTGACAGTCTCTGGGGTGAAGCAGGATGGAGAAGAAACAGTCTTTGATATCTATCACTATTGAATTCCATCCTCTGGGCAGGGCCACAGGGAGAGGAAGGCCTAATTGTACAGGTCCCATAAACTCCATCTGTCTGTTCACTGCCCTGAGATTATGGAGTAATCTCTACTTGCCAGACTTTTTCCTAATTACAAAAATACGTGTGTTCCATGGCTAGGTAGAGGGCTGGAGGTGACCAGCTGCCATCTGTTCTTGTACTAAAGTGTGGGCTGCTTCCTTTTCTTTGGTAAGGGGCCACTGAGGTACCCACACGGGCCTTTTTGACTGCCATGTTATTTCTATAGGCTGTTTTCCCTCAGTAGCCCCAAAGAAAAACCCAATCCTGGTCCTCCGGGCCCTTTGGGCGGTCTCCCTGCTAAAAGGATTGGTTGTTCTTTCCCTTGGAGATCCTTCCCTAGTCCTCTAGTGCCCGCGTACCCCTGTTTTTTCATTATGGCATTAGACTGCTCACTGTAAAAAGTCTCTGTGGTTAGTTTAACTCTGCTATTAAACCTGTTCTCTAGCTCATCCCCTGAAAGTTCCCCATCTTCATCCTCATCAGATGGCAGTCCCTGTTCAGATCCCCCTTCCGATGCCTTTGCGAAGGCACGCTCTTCTCGTACTTCCTCTAATATTTCCTCCCCCTCTTGGATGGCCTCTCGGCAGCTTGGCTTCTGTCCCTTCAGGCAATTTTTTACTCGACCCCAAATAGGGATTGTCCCTGGTGGAAGGGGCTCCCTCTTGTCTGCCCAGTGTAGGTCATCCCCCAGCCTGTCCCATAAAGGGCTGGTGATTTTTCCTTCATCTAAGAACCATGGGGCATGATTCTCTATAGTGTTCAGGAATGCCCTGGCAGTCTTCGCTTTCAAAGGGGTTCCATTAGCTCTAAGGAGCGCTTTCAGAGGTTCCTCGGCCCTAAGCCTAGAGGCCTCCATCCCCATCCTCTCTCTAAAGGGGCAAGTATCCTAGTTATGATTTAGATGGACTACGTCGCTAATTCCGCGAACCTTTTGATTTCGTCGCCACTCTGCGAACCTTTTTATTTCGTTGCCGCTCTGCAAACCTTCACTGGCGCCTCCTCATTCCATATATTATAAACACTAACAGGACACATACACTACACATAAACACCCACCGCAACTGCCTGCTGTCTGCCCTGTCACGTATACTTTCAGTTTGCTCGCCGATCCACTCACCCTCCTCGGTTCCCTCTCCCAGTCTGGCCAGCCGACCAAATGGCGTCCAGCGACGTTCCTGAAGAGTTACAAGCTCTACTTCATTGGCAGGCGCAAGGGTCAGCAGATCAGGTCGCGACAAGGTTTAGCGATTCCCGGGGTTCGGCACTACTTGTCGCGACCCTTCAGGGACCGAAGCAACACGCCCAAGGTCTTAATTCTTCTCTAGGCTTTATTGTCTAATCTCTCGCGGCGGTTACAGCAGTTGTCGGGGGACCTCTTCTCCCTCCCGGTGGGCTCCCTTATATTCAGTCACCCAACCAATTTTTTTTTTTTTTTGATTCTTCTCTAGGCTTTATTGTTTAATCTCCCACGGTGGTTACAGCAGTTGTCAGGCAGCTCTTCTCCCTCCCGGCGGGCTCCCTTATATTCAGTCACCCAACCAATCCGGGACAGTATCATGCGTGACCTTTAAGCGGATAGGTATCACGCACCACTCTAAGTGGGCAGCACGAGCTGTGCACGGGTACGGAAGTCTGCTGGGCCAATCCCCAACAGGGAAGAGGGGAAAGGGTGGTGAGCAGGAAGCAGGCGCCATCTTTAGGGCGTTGTCCAGCTAGAGTGGTGCTCAGCCTCAGCTGTAGGTCGGGCCCCCACAATGAGGTATCACCTCACACCAGTCAGAATAGCTTCTGCCCAAAAAACAAGAAGTAACAAATGATGAAGATATCGAGAAAAGTAACGCCTCCTACACTGCTGGTGGAAATGTAATTGGTGCATGTGGAAAACAATATGGAGGTTCTTCAAAAAACTAAAAATAGAAATAACATGACCCAGCAATTTCACTTGTGGAAATTTACCACAAGAAAACAAAATCACTGATTTGAAAAGGTATATGCATACCTATGTTCATTGCAGCCTAATTTACAATAGCCAAGGTGTGGAAGTAACCCAATTGTCCATCAATAGATGAATGGGTAAAGAAGATGCGGTACATTTACACAATGGAATACTACTCAGCCACAAAAAAGAATGAAATCTTGCCATTTGCAAAAATATGAATGCACCTAGGGGATATCATGCTAAGTGAAATAATTCAGATAGAGAAAAACAAATGCCATATGATTTCATTTATATATGGAATCTAAAAAATAAAACAAACTGAAAAGAAATTAATGCAGAAATACTGAGAACAGACTTTTGGTTCCATAGGGGAATGAGGTAGCAGATGGGTGAAATAGGTGAAGTAGATAAGGAGGTACAAACTTCAAATTATAAAATAAATTGGCCACAGGAATGAAAATACAGTACAGAGAACATAACCAATAGTACTGTAATATCTTGGTATGGCAGCAGAGGTAACTACACTTACTATGGTAAGCATTTAGTAATACATATAATTATCAAATCACTATGTTGTACATTTGAAAACAATATAATATTGTAATCAACTATATTCCAACAAAAAAGTCTCAAAAAATCTTTAATTTAGTCCCTTTAACATATTATCTTTTTGATGTCATAGTTTACATCTTTTTATTTTGTGTATCCCTTAATTATTGTTATTCACAGTTAATTTCAGTACTTTTGTCTTCTAACCTTCATACTAATTTTAGTGATTATTCTATCACCTTTGTTATCTATTTGCCTTTACCAGTGAGATTTTTACTTTCTTAAGTTTCCTTGTTACTAGTTAGTACTTTTTCTTTTCAGATCAAAGAAGTCCCTTTAATGCTTCTTGTAATACCTGTGTAGTGGTGATGAACTCCTTTAGCTTTTGCTAAAACTCTAAGTTTCTACTTTAATTCTGAATAATAACCTTGCTGGGTAGCATATTCATAGTTGGAAATTTTTTCCTCTCAGTACTTTGAATATATGCTACTTCACTGGGTAACTTTTAAAAATTAAATACACTTAACTGACTCGGAGTCATGAGACAGAAGGATGACTAGACCTACTTAAGACCCATCCAGACATAAATACTGACTTTCATTTTAATGGAGATACTAGAGAGACTTAGTTGCTCAAAGGTGTCTCCTCAAGAACTCTTCCCCAATTCACCCAGTCACCAAGCACATTATGAATTTTACATTCCTTTTGCACTCAAAAATCAGTTTTTATGACAACCTTTGTTAATTCTTTCTGCAAATATGTGTTAAGTGCTTGTGATGTATACAGGAGGCAGTAGAACATAGTGGTTAGAACCTAGGCTGGACTTCAATGGACAATGTCTGATTCAGCTCAGGTACATGGAGCCTTGCAACTTTGGTTAAGCTTAACCTCTCTAACCTTTGTCTTATTCATCTGAAAACAGATGTATTTTTTCTGTTTTTGTGTATTCTATAGAATAGTGTATTTCTATATGCAGCTTATTTTAAATGTTATTTTAAAGATTAAATGAAATAATGAATTTAAAGTTCTTAGCTCCTGAATTAAGAGCTTACCCAGTGTAGGTAAATGTTAATATTATTTATTATTATTACTACTATTACTACTATTGTCCTGTGCTTTTTTGCTGAAGCAGAAACTAGAGATATAGAATAACCAGTGAAGATCCCACAGAATCTCCTAGCCTTAGAGGAGAACATATCACACAGAGATGAAATGTTAAATAATCAAACAAGTAACCCATGTGAGACTGTAAAATCCAGGAATAGGAAGCTCATAGGTGGCAGAAGAGTGTAATAGTTAAAACTAAACTCTGCTGGAGTCAACTGCTTCTGTTCAAATCCTGGTTCTACTACTGGCCATATGTGTCATCTGAGGCTGGTTATGTTATGTATCCTCTCTGTGCCTCTATTTCCATAAATGGAAAATGAAATAATAAGAATACAACCCTTGTAGGGTTACTGTGAGGAAATGAAGTAATATTTGTAAAGCTTACATCACAAAGTGTTTAATAAATGTCAGTGATCATTACTTACTTCTTTGCATCCAGCTTAAGACCTAGCCCAATGATATGCTGCAGGTATTTGTTTATTTGCTAGAATGGTATGAATAGCAGATAACAGCCCTGGAACAACAATGTCATTAATTTGTAATGGAAGGGAAAGGAAAGGAGTCATTATAGGCTATACAAGTAAAATGAATGCTTCTGCAAATACCCAGTTTCTTCCATTTTCACCCTAAGAAAAGGCGAGAAAGCAGTTTAAAGAAAGAGGCAGGACATATTGAATAGCAGCTATAAAGCTGTTAATAAGGTAATATGATAAACCAAATGTGTGCATTTATATTGAGCATCCGTGCCCTTAGAGAGTAGGTTAAACTTGATTCAAACTCCCAACTTCTTAAGTTCAGTGGTGGTCCCTGAGCATTCTAGAACTCCAACTACCTTTACTCTGTGTTCTTCAAGCTGTATCCATTGTCCTATGACATGTTCATCACGGTTTCTTGGGGAAAATAAAAGGATGGGGGTTTTTCATGGTCAAATAGCTTTGGGAAACACTGACAAAGTTAAACAGATTTCTCAGAGGTTCATTTATTTATAAATCTCCAGGAGAGGATGGGATGCACACGCGGCACTCCCCCCAATGTATATAACTATGGAATTCTTTTTTCACAGAAAACCTATCAATACCTTCCATTACCCAGAAGTTTTTAAGATGTACATTCCTAGGATTATACAGCCACAGGGACGCAGGACTCCAGAGGCCAAGTTCAGCTCTTCATGTGACAACCTTGGACTGAACTGGAAGCAAAGAGGAATTGTCACTGAGAACCGCACTTCAGAAAATACTTTGATTTTTTTTGCCTTTCACAGGTACTTTCTGAGACAATCAAACTTACACCACGGCCACAATACACAAGCGTTCTTGCCAAAAAGTCATGTTCGTGTATCTTAGAAAACCTTATACGACAACTGGCTGCTGTTGTCGCTGTTTCTTTGGTAATACAGCCTGAGAACAGCTCCCCCTTGCTTGGTCTGAAGTGTCTTTCCCAAAGGTGAAGCGCGGAGCTCACGCACAGTGCATTTCTGCCTCGCCTCGGCCGGGCAGCCAGGCTCCAGTTGTGCAAGGTGGCTGATTAATAGGTAGGCAGTCTTTCCCGTCTCTCTTGAGAGGGCCTCTTCCCCACCCGCGAGCGCAGCAGCCCGGCGGGTTGTCGCTGCCGAGCCCTGGACTGCGCTGCCTGGGTGGCTGCTCTCCACAGTTGCTTCGTGCGTGCAAAGGCATGCTCCCCACCACTCAGCAATAACCAGATGAAGTCCCCACGGACTACGGTGGCCCAACTCCCGCCCATCCCCGCTGTGGGAATCAAGCTTCTCCCGGAGAAAACCCAAAGAATCCAGTTTAGAGAAACCTCCCCAGTCCGCCTCTCCCTCAAAAGAACCCTGGAAAACCGGGAGATGTTCCTTTCACTCGCTGTCCATACACCCAAGGACACGAGCGCGGCAGTGGGACGCGTGAGTGCGTCCTTCCAGCCCGCAAACGTAGGCAGGGAAACATACAGGCATCAAGACTTGACTGGAAAGAGCGCCTTTTAAGTCACTCAGTCGTTACCCTTCGGAGGGGGAGGGCAGGAGCGGGGCGGAGTGAGATGAAATTCCTGGAGCCAAGCTGCTCTGGGAATGAAATGAGCCAGACCGGCGGCCCGGGGTGGGCCGGTTAGCTGAGGAGCGGGGGGCCGGCTGCAAGGGCTGCGCTGCGCGCCAAGTTCAGGTGCGAGAGCGCGCTCCCGGAGGGTGGGCTTGGGATTTCCCCGCACCGCCCCGTCCGAGTGTTCAAGTCAAATGCGAGGTTATGGTGACTCTTGAGAGAGCCTTATGGAAATGGTGGTGAGCCCAGAAAAGGCATGACACGTCCATTCTCCAGGTTTTTGAAGAGTAAAACAGGAAAGCACCATGATCCCGCCTATTATGCCGAGGAATCCGCGAGTCTTCCAGACCCACCCCTGCAGCACTGATGCAAAGAGGACAAGTCGTCGACGTAGGGACGGGGAAAAAAAAAACCAACCCCCAGGGGGTGGGGGGAGGAGGAAAAGGAGGTGGGGAGAGTAGGCACCGAGCAGTTTCCAGCCACTGGGGCGAGAGGGAAACCGTTCTGGGGAAACAAACCCCACATAAATAATTGAGTTCGGAGCCCAGTGATTTCAGAGGCTCGGAGCGCAACTCCCCAGGTTCGCCCAGGACAGGACAGAGCCGGCAAAGGGGCCGGCGACTGGACAGAGCAGCTCAGTTGGCGGGTGGGACGCTGCGCCCGGGGAAGCCCGCAGAAGCGGGAAGGAGAGCGAGCATCCGGCAAGGGGCCCGCAGCAGCCGAGGCGGGAGGGAGCGGGCTTCGGAGGACGCCGTGCGCGCGCTGCATGGATCGCGTGCGTCTCTCCGTAGGACCCCGCGCGGGGCCGGAGGGCAACTCCAGCCCATGGTGGCCTCTGACCGTCAGCGGTGTCAACACCAGCCGGGAAGCGGAGGCGCCCGGGGAAGGCGGCGGCCCGCAGGAGGACGTGCGCAACGAAGGGGTGGCCAAACTAGAGATCGCCGTCCTGACCGTGACCTTCGTGGCGACAGTGCTGGGTAACAGCAGCGTGCTGCTGGCACTGCACCGCACGCCTCGCAAGACGTCGCGCATGCACCTCTTCATCCGCCACCTCAGCCTGGCCGACCTGGCCGTCGCTTTCTTCCAGGTACTGCCGCAGCTGTGCTGGGACATCACCTATCGTTTCCGCGGACCCGACGGGCTGTGCCGCGTCGTGAAGCACCTGCAGGTGTTCGCCATGTTCGTGTCGGCCTACATGCTGGTGGTCATGACCGTCGATCGCTACATCGCTGTGTGCCACCCGCTGAAGACCCTGCAGCAGCCGACGCGCCGTTCGCGCCTCATGATAGCTGCCGCCTGGGTGCTGAGCTTCGTGCTGAGCGTGCCGCAGTACCTGGTCTTCTCCATGGTGGAGGTGAACAACGTCACCAAAGCCAACGACTGCTGGGCCACCTTCATCCAGCCCTGGGGTCCCCGTGCCTACGTGACCTGGATGACCGGCAGCATTTTCGTGGCGCCCATGGTCATTCTGGGAACCTGCTACGGCTTCATCTGTTACCACATCTGGCGCAACGTCCGCAGAAAGACCGTGTCGCGCCAGAACGAGGGCGCCGACGGCGCGGGGGACGCCTTCCGCAAGGGCATCCTTCGTGCCCCGTGCATCAGCAGCGTGAAGACCGTTTCCCGGGCCAAGATCCGCACAGTGAAGATGACTTTCGTGATCGTGACGGTTTACATAGTTTGCTGGGCGCCCTTCTCCGTCATCCAGATGTGGTCTGTCTGGGATGAGAACTTCAACTGGGTCGGTAGGTGCCGGGACAGACAGTGGAAGAAGGTGCAGGGATGGGGCTGTGTGTGTGTGTGTGAGAGAGAGAGAGAGAGAGAGGGAGGGAGAGAGAGAGAGAGAAACAGAGAGGCAGACAGACAGAGACAGAGAGAGAGGACAGATGACAGAGGAGGGAGAAGGGAGAGAGGTTCTTTTCATAAATAAGTTCTTAAACTTCTGCGTGCATAAGAATCATACTTTGGGTGAATATATCAGAAAGGCAAACTCCTGGGGGCTCCACCTCAGACATGTTGGTGCAGTAGACCTGGAATGGGCCCCAGGAATCTGCATTTGTAGCGCACAATGCTCCTAAAACCGCAAATCCAGAAACGGCGCTCTAGCATCAGCCACACGACAAAACAGGATAATTACCTTTTTTCCACATCATTAACCACTGTGTTAATACTCCGCTCTCAACATTCAAGTCTTTTGGATTCAGGGAGATATTTCTACTGAAAGAATTACTTTTTGCTAGTTTGTGAAAAGTATCACAATTAATAGAAAATTTTTGTAGAAATACCCCAAGGACAAGGGTAAAATGGACATATTTTTCTGAAGACAGATACTTAAGAAGTCAATTCTGATTTGCATTTAGCTAGTATCCCATTTATCATAATCCTTTAATTTTTTTCTAACAATTACTTTAACACTTTTTCCCCCCCTGGTATTTTAAAGCAGGATTATTGATAAACTCTAAATATATTAGAGTAATTCATTGGTCTTTCAGCACTAATTTGACCTGACAGCTATATACCTCTCTACATAACCCTTCCAGTAGTTTATTGAAAACACCTACTAGCTTGTTTGATTTTAATTCCTTCACAAACTAGAAAACTAACTTCATAAGAATTTACCCCCCAAAAAAGCATTATTTAATATTGTGTCTTTAACAATTTCTTTTTGATAAGAAAAAAACTTTTTCAAATCAAATATATTACAGGAATATCACCAACAACAACTGTAATTGGGGACTAGGTATCTGGGAACTGTCTCCTTTGATACTTGGGGCTGGAATAGGGAACAGATGTAATATATTTTGGAAGTTATATGTGCAAATAAAACATTTGAAGTGATTTTAATTCAAACAAAAATTCTTGCATGGCTATAATATTACTAATAATGAAAAAACACTGTAACATTGTATTTTTGGTTTGCCATTTCCTGTGTTGCTTGATCTTAGTGACCTCTTAATTATTGCTATTCAAATAAAAAATTCATTCTAATTATTGCTTTCTCAGGATTTAGACACTACTACTAAAAACTTCTTCACTTGTGCATGGGTTTGTTAGTGATTTCCATTCCTTCTGAATACAGTCTTCACCACGGATCATGATTATAATAGTAGCATCTTAGCACTATTAAACAACCTGTAATTTACTGTGTTGTAACAAGAGTGAGAAGACTCAGGTTTATATTTAATAATCAAGGGAAAGTCAGTGCTTGCTGATTTTCTTATCTTTAGTAAAAGTATATTATCAGTGCAGTAGATCTGTGAAAGTTATATTTATGTAGTTTACCATTACAAATTAACATAAAATATTTAAAAACCTGTTGGCATTTCCTAATTCAGCTGTTCTTAATAATATAATTTCATGGTGCAAACCACAACCAAAGATAGTTAACTTTAAAACCCAAAGAAATTTCTAGTTAACCATAGAAAAACAACTAATGATTGCATCCGGCAGAGACCTGTTTCTACTGTCTCCTTCCATATAGTTTTCTTACAAAAATGTTTAATATTTAATAATTTAAAACTACTAAACATGGTCCATAATATCACACATTTTCCTGAGTTACTAAGATGAGCATAATTGGTATGTGTACCTAAAAACTCTTGAAATTTCACTGAAATTACAGCCATTCTATAAGTTCTGTGTCCATTAGCATAAGCTAGTGCTAGTATATGGGATATAAAAATTTTTTTAATAAGTGAATATTCTTAACCTCTTAAAAGTCTACTTTCTTTTACTCATTCTAGTTAAATATCTTAATGGTGGTTTAAACTATATTTCAAGGCATCTTGCTTATGAAACTATTTTCAACCAAGCAACTTCCATTTTTCTGATTGATAAACAAAATATTTCCTTATTAACCCATAACTTTTCCCCCATTTTCATTAGTCAATAGAAAATAAGTTATCCAGTGCTCAGTTACTTGGATTTGACTATTTAAATAATTTTCCCTTATGTTTTCCATAGAGTCAGAAAGCCCGGCAACTACCATCACTGCATTACTGGCTTCCCTGAATAGTTGCTGCAATCCCTGGATATATATGTTTTTTAGTGGCCATCTCCTGCAAGACTGTGTCCAAAGCTTCCCATGCTGTCAAAACACGAAGCAAACATTCAACCAAGAAGATTCTGACAGCCTGAGCAGAAAACAGACTTCTTACACTAACAACCGCAGCCTGACAAACAGTATGGGTGCTTGGAAGGACTCGCCTAAATCTTCCAAGTCCATTAAATTCATTCCTGTTTCAACCTGAACCACACATTTATGCAGCCTGACTCTTGTAATGGACTTTTTGGCCCAACGACTGAAGCTACATGGAAATCATGAATACAAATGAACTTACTTGAGATAAGCGTAAATCAGCTTATTAGGTACAAGACTGTGTTTCTAGTTGCATTTTCACATTGCTGAGACCAAAAGTTATGAACTGTTTTATTGGAATGTTAATAAAAATACACTAAGATCTGCGGGCATACTTCCCAGATATACATCCCAATAGAACAGAAGTTATATTACTAAAGGAAAATTCATAACCACCCTGGCTTTATATTTTGTTGTTGGTTTCTTTTCTTTTTATTTCTGATAAAACTAAAGCTTGACTGGTTTAGAAGCCAAATAATGTAGGGGTATTATTTCCAAACAAAGCAAGATAGATCATCTCTAGTTTTAGCGTTCGAAAGGATTTAGAAGACACTTCGAGAACTGTTTACATCCAATAAAATCACTTTGTGCATCAGAAAATGCCGCCTCAAACAGTGGCTAAGAGACAGGATAGTGCCTTGGAGGGGCATGAGTACCTGAGGCATACGGAAGAGGGGGTGCCCGGTTCAGAGTGCAAAGAGGAACTTTTGTGAAAAGCTATAAATCACCTGTAAATTCCCTCCTATAAGTTCGTCATGTTTTATGGGTTGTGTGCTAAGATGCTGAAGGTTAGAGAAAATGTTGTCAACCAGCCAATATCTTTGTTTTTTCCCACCGAAAGGTAGTTTCAAAGCAGGTTTATATGAGGAATACTCACTTTTATTAGAAGAGTGGAAATACATTAACCAAGGTACTAAATAGACTTTCTCCAGAACATTGTAAACATGTTTTGACCTGAATTATAAGGTGTCCTATGTTAGGCTGGATATTAATGTGATCATTAATTCATGTTTGGGATAGATAAGAGTATCTCCTAAAGAGTGACTCAGGATCTAGAAGGTCCCCTTACATTTAACTAAAAATAACTTGGTCTTTCCTTCCCATCTCCCACCCATATAACAGTTTCATATGAGGAGAAAGACAGGGCTGAGGCAGGATGGTGTTTTGAGATGGAAAGAAAAATGTTCAGCACCTAGTCCAGTTTCCTTTATTATTAAATGCATGACTTTAGGCAAGTTAGTTAAAAACACATGAAGCCTCCATTCCCTTGGCTGTACAATGGAGTTCATAACACCTCACTAGGCTGTTGTCAGGACTAAATGAAATCAAGAGTGTGAAAAGATCATAAACTCTCAAGAGCCATACGAATGCTAGCAGTTGCTTTTATTATAGTCTTGGGGCCTCAAAATTGCACAGCACTTTCCTGTTTACTTTTCATTAACTAGAATTTGTCAGCTTCATGTCTGGGATATAAAATCCTAAAATTTAAATACAGCTCTGCTGATTCACTGGAAAGCATCGCCAGCAGCGATCAAGCCTTTCGCCTAACCAGCATTTTCCAGTTTCAAGACAGAACTTGATTTCCTTTGAATGCAGGTATAGATCAAAGCCAGTGGAAAGCATCAGTTTATTTCATTTCTAAATGTAATTCAGAGATGAATTACAACACTACTTGCTCTTGTTACAGTATTTTTTATTAATGAAACTCTTTGGTTTTTCTCAAGCTATTTTGCCTAGCTCCCTTTTAGAGACCATGCAATGATCTGAGGATACATCATAAACATTTTGCATCACTTGGAGGAAGTTCTTTAAAAAAATTTTTTAAGTTATTTTAATTATTATTATTTATTTTTTATTTAAACTTTGTAGATAAGAAATTGAGGACTAGAGGGCAGTGGGAGAACCTGGAACCATCAACTTCCCTCCTCTTTATTCTATTGCATTTCCAGACTCTCAGGCCTTTTACTCCTGGACTGTTATGCCTAAAAAATGTTTGCAAATATTTTGTAGAGATCAAGCCCTTAGGTTTTTAGAATTCTGATTTTTTACAATAGTGAATATGTCTCTTAAAGGGCACTACAAGGCACCGTATGCACCATCAAGTATCCGTTCTTCATTGAGTCAGAGCTGCATCTCAGGAACCCTGCCCTCTGTAACACTGCCCTTTTGATAACTTCTCTTTGACAGTTCAAAAATTAAAGCCTTTGGGTTGAAACAAGATGGGCCTATTTTTTTGATAATTCAAATCCCAATAACCCCATGATTTTTGTACAGATTGTTTCAAAATGTTGACATGTACCCCCACATAAAACAATTACGTTTGAATCTTACTCCTAGGAACATCTCTCAAGTAAGGTGCATGTCAACCTATCCAGCTCTGTTTTCTCCTTTTAAATGCATCAGGATACAAGATAGTAGAAAAAGGGTCAGAGAGCTGAGTGCTAGCTCTGCGCTAGGCAAGTATATGGCCTTATTCTCTACAGTTTAGGCTGAGAAGCTTATCTTTCTTAACGTTGTGTACCCAGAAATGGCACTCATTCGTCCCAAAACAAAATTCCAAATTGGAAAAGTCCTACCTGCCTATTTTAGAAGAAAGGAGACTATAGGTGGTAAGGAAGAAGAATGTGCTGGGAAGGGAAGATTTTCCTTCCTTACCCAAAGAGAAGACCAGAGATATTACCCCAAATGAAGGCCCACAGTCAAGGATAAATGTCTTGCATCACCTTCGTTTATTTTGCAGTTATCTCTGTGAACATCCGGTAAGTACATGGTATTAATGTATCTGTGTGGATATGGGGAATATAATAAACAATCCACAGGCAGGGAAAAATGGTGATGGTATTGTTTACTGGGAATTTGATAAATAAAACAGGATGAAAAAGAAACATTTTAAATACATGTTAAGTGCTTAATGAGTTACTATTTGGACATGTGTTTTTACAGTGTAGAAATAATTGTGAATGAAATTAGGGAAATTCTTTGGTTAATTATATACTTGTGCCACATACGGAATTCCCATCACCATCAAACTCTTATGCCATGACTGAGGGAAGGGTGTAGTTTTTAAAGAGGAAAAAACAAGGAGTCTTAATAGCATGAGGTACCCTCCCAAGCTTATTACAGTGCTGAGAATGGACAGCTACTGATGATTAAGAAACAACTTTAATCTGTTACTATGCAAGTAAAGTAATCCAACTAGGTTAAAGTTTCATATTTTTCAGACTCTAAAGCCTATATTTTTATAATGTAATTGGACAGTTGGGGCTTTAAATTACAGTTTCAGAGTTTGACTCTACCATTAAAGCATAACGTGAAGCTGTTAGGGAGAAACTGAGCCAAATCCTTCACCCCAAATATCAAACACTAGGCTCCTTGAAAGCTATGTAAACTAGGTCCTTACAGATTCGATACTAGAGGCAACAGCTGTATTTAGAGTAAGCCAAGGGCAGAGCAGAGCCATCTGGGATGTTAATCCTGGGTGTGCAGGTCTTGAATCATAAGTAACATAGGACAGTAAATATTAGAGAATCATTCTTGATTACAATTTCGCCTCAGCCAATTTGAACAAAAATTTAAGGACTATTGATAACAAGAGTTATTTCCTTTAAGTGTCCAAAACAGCCTAAATGAGTAAATCACATAACTTGCATTACTCCTTTGCACATAATAAGCATTTTAAGAATACACCTATTCTGACTCAATTTTTAGGTACATTAAAATTATTATGAATGAAAAAACATATGTGACCTATAGTAAATCAGTATCAAAAATATATACTATGGCTAAAAATTAGATGTTATTTTTATTTTTTCTTTCCTATATATCTATATATGTGTGTGTGTGTATATATATAATATACACATACATACATGTTTTTTATATTGTATCTTTTTACATTGATTCATATTCTAAATAAAAACAAAGTGTTATACAGTGAATTAAATATTTTCATATTCTACAGTCAAATTAGCAAATCCAGAAAAGGAAATCTGAGACTAAAACCTGATAACAATATCAGAATAATGAAAAAATTATTATTAATATAAAATAATGAGCATTTCCACATATGAAAGTAGTCATATTACTATCACAGAGTTTCTCAGTTAATATATGCTATGATGTGTTAGCTCATTATCATAACAAACTTATTAGGAATTAATGTATATTTTGTATGCCATTTTTGGAACTGCTTTTTCAATTGTTCTATTGGTTATTATGGATAGTTTATTGTGCTATATAGAAGATTAATATGTAATATGTAGAGCTTAAATGCTATACATTTCTTGAGACAAATGTATGGTTCTGGTTTTGATGGATGTTGAGATGTTTGTGATTGTATCTAATATCTGGTCCTTTACAGAAAAGGCTTGTGATAGTATATTGAAATAACTGGTGTATTTATTCCTCAGTTTTACTGTGCATTGGCTTGATTCTATAGATAAATAAAAGTATCAAATTTACTTGAAATAATTATTATAATCTAGTTTAATAATGAAATGTATTTCAAGTTAATTATGTAGATTTTGAGAAAAGAAGTATCTACTTTTATGAATAGGTTTATATCTGAGCACAAAAATGTTCATGTTTGTACTATATTACTGTAGCAAGAACAGGTGAAACTTTGTAACTTCCTTTTTAATAAACTATAATCACGAAAACAAATCATTTTGTTATAGTCCATATTAAAACAAACAAAATCAGATTAACTGAGGTCATGTGTGTCTTCCTACCCTAAAAATGTCATCTCTGTTTATTTCTAGAAGTAAATCTCTAGAAATAAAATAAAAAGATGACGTCAGGCCTCATAGATCAAGACTCTTTCCATTTAAGAGTCTTTAAAATTGGAATTCTTTACCCTGTGGGCTAATAAATTCAAATTATATTAACTTTCAATTTATGCTGTAACATTTCTTTTATGAGTTAAACCCTAATAGCATAGACTAAAAAGCTTATTTTGGATTTGGCTTAAACTCTTGAAGCAGTAAATGCCCAGAATGGAAGAAAGGGAATTTGAAGTCTCTATTTTAAAATACTGTTATTTTAAAACTCACTGTTATTTTTAAAGACTTATACATGCTTAATAATAAATGGATTTCTACCAAAGCATGACTTCACAAGGTCCTACAAATCAGATTATTCTCAAATAATAGTGGCATTATATACCAGGAAAGACTCATAAGAAATGTGCTGGTGTAGAATTTATTCATTCATTCATTCTCTATCTTTATCCCTTCTTAATATCTAGAGTTGTGTTTCTTCCCTTCTGCCTCCCAAATGCCCTCTACATGACTTCCCTTTGACACATATCAAAATGATTTACAACGTTAGTTAACTGCTCTGTCTTCTCCGTGATTATCATGTTTACCTTTAGAAGGTCTGCCCTTTCCATCTTTGCATCTTCATATAGTAGGTGCTGTTGATAGTAGCTGCTTAATTAATGGAATTAATGCAGATACTCCAAATGTGGTATAAACAGTAATCCAAATGTTAAACATCATGAGTGTTTAAAAGTGAGAAGCTTTAATTATAAGAAAAAGCAGAGTACAGAGAAAAGAAATACCATACCAGGGAATCAGGAGCCCCAGGTTTTCCACCACCGATAGCTAAATGATCTTGGGAGGGTCACTTTAATGAATCTGGGGAGCCTAAGTAATATCATCTTGGTTGAAAAAAATGAATTTACACATTCAAATTCAAAATAATCTTAAAAGAAAGTCTTTGTCACCACTACAGTCATAGGTATTTGTCCCTACTGCAGGAGCAGAAGATACATGGGAATTCTTTGTACTGTCCACTCAATCTTGCTGTGAATACAGAACTGCTCTCAAAAAATAAAGTCTATTAAATACACACATATATTTCACATTAGGTGATACAATTGGTTTATGCTTGGCTTCTATGGAAAAGAAATTTAGCAGAACTTAAATCAAAGTGTTTGTTTATCCTCCTCCCCAAATACCAGGTCCCATGGTTTCCCAAAGTATCCACGTTTGACTGCAAGCACATCCCACAAACTTGTGTTGCCTAAGTATCTGCTGTCTTGACGGATGCTTCAATCTGTTAGTTCTCTGTGCTCATCGTTTCTTTAATACCCCAACCCCCAAAAGACCTATTAGTCTTATCTCATGCAATATGCAAAGTCTGTGCCTCTCTGGAGATCAAAGCAGCATCCTGAAGATTTTTATGGGCTCCTGCTTCCGTTAACTCTCCATGAACAGCTCACTAGTTCACACTCATGGCTGCCTTATGTGATGATGTTCCCTGAAGAATGGAAGCTCACGTGGGGGCTTATGCTTCAGAAGGGACAATGATTCCTATGTGCTGTCCTAAAGGCCCACGACTATCCCTTCCAGGTGGATTAGTCTCTCATCACTCTTCCCCTTAGGACCTTGCTGGCTGCCACCTTGGCCAAGCCTCCTCTCTCTACCAAGACCCTAAACCCTTGTTTATCCCACTGCCAGAAACTAATATTTCTTCCACCTTATTTTGTAGAAGTATTTGCTTGTGTTTGTCTAACACACTCTCACTTAGACTACACCTTTCACGATAGCACATAGTGTTTAAGGTGTTTTCTCAAGCAAAAGACCCATTCTCATCCCCCCAAAGGAATGTTGTTTTTCCTAAAGAGTTCAGACTGCACTGAGCTTCTAAAATAACTTATTTTTCTTCATTTCTCTTATACTAGTTGTGAAACACATATAGGGTATCTAAATAATTTAGATTTGCCCTTCGTTTAACTTATGCACAATTGATGTTTCTTTATGTTGGATTACCCTCTATTCCCATAGGTGCACAGTTACAAGATCATCTCTTAGAGGGAAGCCAATCTGGTGACTGGGTTTCTCTGTTGCTTTTGGATTATTGCATGTATTTTTGTTCAAGTTCGAATTGTGCAACATTCCTTTCCATAGCAGCTAAGCATAAAGCAAAGGTATCACCTAATGTGAAATGTGTGTGTGTTTAATAGACTTTATTTTTTGAGAGTTTTATATTCACAGCAAAATTGAGTGGATGGTACAGAGATTTCCCATACATCCTCTGCTCCTACACATACACAGCCTCACCCATTATCAACATTCCCCACCAGAGTGGTACCTTGGTGACAATCCATGCACCTACACAGACACATCATTACCACCTAGAGTCTACAGTAAATATTAGAATTCACTCTTGGTGGGGTACAAATGTATAATGAACTGTGTCCACCATTACAGTATCTCACAGACTAGTTTCACTGACCGAAAAACTCTCTGTGCTCTGCTTATTCATGCCTCTTCTACTGCAACACCTGGAAACCACTGATCTTTTTACTGTCTCTATAGTTTTGTGTGGCATAGTTTAATATTCTCTGTGTCCTTAATGCCCTGGCCTAGATCTTTGCTCCAGCTTAGCTACTTACTACTTTACTGTAAAACATATAAAACAAGTTTAAAAAACCACTGAGATATGTTAAAGCCAATGGAAACATAAGAAAAAAAGTTCTGTCACACTTAGCCTTTCACCTGGGCCCAGACATTTGTCATAAACTCTGCTAGGAGCATTTATACCCCTTCTTATTTCTCCTTGCCCTCTTTACACCAACTTTAAAGCATTCTCTATTTACCTGTCTCCACTTTTCAGCTGTGGCTCAACTTTTAGGCAATTGCACCAAATTATTCAAAGGAACAGGGTTCTTCTGCATCTGTGGAATGTGAGCAATGCATCTTGCTCCTCGGGTCCTATAGCCTGTCAATGAGAAATTCAGGGCCCAGAACATGCAAAAAATGTTTACTCTTTAGGAGCTCTTAAAGGCAAAAGAACAATGTATAATCAGTGAGAGACTTTGGAAAACCCATAGAATTCAAAGACTGTATTTGGAGGTAACAAAGAGCTTGAATAAGATTCTTACCCCTCTAAAAAAAAAAAACAAACAAAAAAAACATGTTAACACTTTGAGGGCATTCTAACTGAAGATTATCCTTCATTGCTTCATTCTGTAGCAACAGCATTTACTTCTGCATACAAATACCCTTGACCTGAAACAGTGCAGGTAAATGGTTAAGCTGTTTGGGATGAGAACAGGGCCCCTAATGAGAAAGATATAAGAGGAAAATCTGCCCTTTGCAATTTTTTGTAAATGTGCATAGATGTCTTTTTTTCAGCATTTCTATTAAAATTAAAATTTACCTGGTAAAAATTCTGAAGAAAGTTCAATAAGATGGTTACAGTTTAGATGACTATAAAATCAGCCCCTAGTGATTTTTAAAAAAAATGCCCTCCTTACCAAAACAGAACTGGTAATTTCTTTAAGCAAATACATAAACTATTCAATAAAGACAGGGGACTTTAATCTGTAATATATAGAGAAATCTTTAAGATACAGTCAATGGGCAATTACATATACAGTGTGGGAGTGAATGTTTCGAGCAGGTGAATAAAGTATAATTCTGTGTCAAACATGGGCTAAGCATGTCAGAGTTAATTTGTTCCAGATCATTCACTGCATTTCCTGTTTTCAGTCTGGGAGTATGAGTCTCTGATTTCCACGGCCAGCACTGACATTCCAGGAGATATTAAAAGTTTGGGAGGTCTGGAAACTAAAATATTAATATGATTTATATCTTCATTAGGGTAAGGAGCTACTAAAATTAGCCTTTACCATTTAAAATATTTTGATTAATGAATTTCTCTGTAGAAATTAGAAGTATGTGACTAGGGCAGCCGCTCTATTGGTAAATGATAGATGAAGGGATACCTATCACTAGATGTTATGAATTTTAATGTTTTTTTCTGAATATTTTAGGTTTAATTAGGTGTTATTTTCTGTCTTATTCAAACTCAGAAAGTATGTCTCTGAACATTTCAGGAAGAGGGGAGAAATGATTTCTCATCAGCTGTAACTTCTTTAACCTTGACAAGGATGCCTTTTTCCTGCTATCTTGTGCATGCCTTTCCTATTTGCCATCCAGCTTTGGGCCGAGTCGGGGGTAGGATGCTGGAGCTAAATACAAGTCTCTAAACTAGAACATTTCATTTCTTAATCTGAAAATTCTTTCTGCTTCCCAGTAACTGGCATCAGAATTAATGTCACCACATCATGATGGCCTGCCTACTCCTTAAGGCATTTCTTTCTTATACTCATTAGCTCCTGCTACCCAGACTGGCTCCAGCCCACTTGTACCTGGATATCAGCTCCTTCCAGCTTGGCCTTTTAACACTTGTTCACACAGATCTCATCAGCCTGCCTGTCTCTGCACCCTGCTTGTTCAGGTCAGTGCTTGTCAAACTCTAATGTGCTAATAACCTGGGGAACTTAATTCAAATGCAAATGTGGACTCACTGGATTCTGATTCACTAGGATTATAAGATTCTGGATTTCCAACAGCCTCTGCAGTGATGGTAGGCCCACTGGTCTGTGCACCACAGTTTGAGGAGTGAGGCCTTAGAGGGTCTTGGGGGCTTTTTGTAAGATGGTGACAAAAAGTATCACCTATCCATTTTCAAGGTTTCCTCCCAGATCAGTCCCATATCTGCAATATGCAGCCTCTGAAATGGAAAGGTAAAAAATCAAACTGGCCAGTCAGGTCACTTCATGGGAAGTGGTCTCTGAGGTACCTTACTCTGCTTGTACCAGAATGTTGCCTTTGGGATTTCCATTTGTAGTTACCAGATCCCAGACCGCCAATGAAGAAAAAGAGAATGGACCTGGGAACTCAGAGCCTTAAGTAAAGGCAACTTTAGGAAAGGAGCCTATGTTTCTGACTAAACAAGAGATTTTATCTAGTAGAGATTTTCCCTAACTGCCCTATGATCACAATCCATCTCATAAAGGCTAATCCCCTAAACCCCTAAGAGAGACACTTGAGTATCTTCCATCACAGGTCACTTCCACAGCCACGATGACTAAGCTGTATTCCCATAGTATTTGGGGATGGTCATCTCATGGGGGCATCAGTCAACTATTGAAAATATTCTGCCTGGTAACTGCACATCTTTACCTTTACTATGTTTATACTGATTATGCTGTTCCACTTAAATTGTTCCCTATTTTAACAATGTAATGCATGCATATAATTTTAAAAATCAAATGATAGTAAGGTGGTAAAAAATAATTCAGTTTCCCAGAGGTAAGTACCTCCATACTTTTGAATGATATAATACAGTTATTCTTTAATCTGTGGATTTATTTAAGTTGTTTATTGACTTCCTGTTATAATGTGAGAGATTCAGCATGTTCTCCTTTACCTTTCCTCCCCACATTACCAATATGGTTATATCAATATTTTAGTTATTTCAACAATCAGTGTTATATCATTATGATGGAGCAAATAAGACTAAAAAATTGGAACTTATGAAGAAGATGGTAATTTCTTATAAGAACTCCACTGGGGAAGAAAAAAGGGGCATCCTCATGAACAAGCATCTGGGCAGCCAGAGCCCTGGGCTCCATGATACATAAGTTGCAGGCTTTCCTTCTCACGTGAGTTCTCCCTATGACCCAAAGGCCCCCTCCAAGCATTGCCTTGCAGTCAGCAGGGTTGGAGGAGCCTCAGATCACTCAGGGAGGAAAAAGAGGACTTTAGAGTCCTCAAACTGGACCCTGGCTGTAAGTAATAAGCTTCACAAAGACTCAAGAGGTGCTGAAAGCATATATTTGAATGACACCACAGTAAAACATTTAGAATATATGGGAAGTCAATGCTCATCCAGGGAAGTTAAACATTAAGGATCTCTTTGATCATGGAAATTTGGATCTTTTTCCTCTAATTATTGACATGCAGCTCTCATGCTTTCACATGTGTCTAATATCCTTATGAAATAGAATCTAGCCCCAGGGAATAAGAAAAAATAGCTTTTATTCGTTATCCATTTTCTAAATCTGATGGATACTTTCCTGAGGATTACCATTCAAGTTTCACCCTTAATACTTAGGAAAAGCTTATTATTTAAGTTAGGAAACTGAGATTCAGAGAAATTTGCAAAAGGTCATAAAGGCACCAAATACAGAGCAAGATTTTAAAATCAGGCCCACGTGACTTTTGTTTACTCTTACCAGTGAGAAGTGCTGTTTCAGAAGAAAGGGCAGACTGCTACTGGGGCCCCCAGCTTCTCTGGTCTGTATTTCCCTTTCTTCTACCAAAATGTGCTCAGAGAAACAGTTATGCAACTGATCGCACTTCAATATATGTCACCTCTCCAATGAAGTATTAACATGTTAATTTTTTTCCTCATGAATGAAATGGGTGGCTTTCCTCCTTATTTAAAGTATCTAGAGAGTGGAGCCAAGATGGTGGCATGAGTAGAGCAGCGGAAATCTCCTCCCAAAACCACATATATTTTTGAAAATACAACAAATACAACTCTCCCTAAAAGAGAGACCAGAAGACACAGGACAACAGCCAGACTACATCCACACCTGCAAGAACCCAGCACCTTATGAAGGGGGTAAGATACAAGCCCTGGCCCGGCGGAACCCGAGTGCCTCTCACCCCAGCTCCCAGTGGGAGGAGAGGAGTCAGAGTAGGGAGGGAGAGGGAGCCGAGGACTGCTAAACACCCAGCCCTAGCCATCTGCATCAGAGCACAGACACACAGTGCATGTGTGGGGTGCTGGAAACTAGAGAAACAGAATAGTAAGATCTGTGAGTGGGTCCCCATGGCTGGCACCCCAGGAACAAAGAAAAGCGAGTGCTTTTTGAAAGTCTTAAAAGGACAGGGACCCCACAGCTGGACGGGAGTGTCCCATGACACTTAGCCCAGCAGCTGGGAATCCCAGGGAACTTGGGGCACCCTAACCCCCTGTGCAGCAGGGCAGCTTGGAGGCCCCTCACAGAGATAAACAGCCTCTTGGCCATTTCCCCTCTGACATGGCTCCGCCATATCAGAGTAGCAGTCTGAGGCAGGCCACCCCCACAGCAACTGCAGAGCTAAACTACACAGTGGCTGGGAAAGAACCAGGGGGCCTGTCTGCGCACAGCTGCCCAGCACAAGCCGCTAGAAGTCACTGTTCTCCCAGGAGAGGAAGGTCACAAACCAACAAGAAGGGACGTTCTCACAGCCATCACTTGCCCCAGCTCCGCAAACTATCTCTATCACCATGAAAAGGCAAAATATGAGACAGACAAAAATCACAGAGACAACACCTAAGAAGGAGGTGGACTAACCAGTCTCCCTGGAAAAGAATTCAAAATAAAAATCATAAACATGCTGACAGAGCTGCAGAGAAATACGCAAGAGCTAAGGTATGATGTCTGGAGGGAGATTACAGAAGTGAAACAATCTCTGGAAGCATTTATAAGCAGAATGGATAAGATGCAAGAGGCCATTGATTGAATAGAAACCACAGAACAGGAAGGCATAGAAGCTGATGCAGTGAGAGATAAAAGGATCTCCAGGAATGAAACAATATAAAGAGAATTGTGTGACCAATCCAAAAGGAACAATAGCCACATTATAGGGGTACCAGAAGAAGAAGAGAGAGAAAAAGGGATATAAAGTGAACTTGAAGAAATAATTGCTGAGAACTTCCCCAAACTGGGGGAGGAAATAGTTGCTCAGACTACAGAAGTACACAGAACTCCCAACAGAAGGAACAAAAGGAGGGCAACACCAAGACACATAATAATTAAAATGGCAAAGATCAAGGACAAGGACAGAGTATTAAAGGCAGAGAGAGAGAGAACAAAGGTCACCTACAAAGGAAAACCCATCAGGGTATCATCAGACTCCTCAACAGAAACCTTACAGACCAGAAGAAAATGGCATGATATATTTAATGCAATGAAACAGAAGGGCCTCGAACCAAGGATACTGTATCCAGCACGATTATCATTTAAATATGAAGGAGGGATTAAACAATTCCCAGACAAGCAAAAGTTCAGGGAATTTGCCTCCCATAAACCACCTCTACAGGGTATCTTAGAGGGACTGCTCTAGATGGGAGCACTCCTAAAAAGAGTACAGAACAAAACACCCAACATATGAAGAATGGAGGAGGAGGAATAAGAAGGGAGAGAAATAAAGAATCATCAGACAGTGTTTATAATAGTTCAACAAGCGAGTTGAGTTAGACTTTAAGATAGTAAAGAAGTTAACCTTGAACCTTTGGTAACCACAAACTTAAAGCCTGCAATGGCAATAAGTACATATCTTTCAATAATCACCCTAAATGTAATGGACTGAATGCACCAATCAAAAGACACAGAGTAATAGAATGGATAAAAAAGCAAGACCCATCTATATGCTGCTTACAGGAGACTCACCTCAAACCCAAAGACATGCACAGATTAAAAGTCAAGGGATGGAGAAAGATATTCCATGCAAACAACAGAGAGAAAAAATCAGGTGTTGCAATACTAGTATCAGACAAAATAGACTTCAAAACAAAGAAAGTAACAAGAGATAAAGAAGGATATTATAAAATGATAAAGGGTTCAGTCCAACAAGAGGATTTAACCATTATAAACATATATGCACCCAACATAGGAGCACCAATATATGTGAAACAAATGCTAACAGAATTAAAGGAGAAAATAGAATGCAATAGATTCATTTTGGGAGACTTTAACACACCACTCACTCCAAAGGACAGATCCACCAGACAGAAAATAAGTAAGGACACAGAAGCACTGAACAACACACTAGAACAGACGGACCTAATAGATATCTACAGAACTCTACATCCAAAAGCAACAGGATACAAATTCTTCTCAAGTGCACATGGAATATTCTCCCAAATAGACCACATACTAGGCCACAAAAAGAGCCTCAGTAAATTCTGAAAGATTGAAATCCTACCAACCAACTTTTCAGACCACAAAGGTATAAAACTAGAAAGAAAGCAAAAGGCCCACAAACACATGGAGGCTTAACAACATGCTCCTAAATAATCAATGGATCAACGACCAAATTAAAATGGACATCCAGCAATATATGGAAACAAATGACAACAACAACAAAAAGCCCCAACTTCTGTGGGACACAGCAAAAGCAGTCTTAAGAGGAAAGTATATAGCAATCCAGGAATATATAAAGAAGGAAGAACAATCCCAAATGAATAGTCTAATGTCACAATTATCAAAATTGGAAAAAGAAGAACAAATGAGGCCTAAGGTTAGCAGAGGGACATAATAAAGATCAGAGAAGAAATAAATAAAATTGAGAAGAATAAAACAATAGAAAAAATCAATGAAACCAAGAGCTGGTTCTTTGAGAAAATAAACAAAATAGATAAGCCTCTAGCCAGACCTATTAAGAGGAAAAGAGAGTCAACACAAATCAACAGAATCAGAAATGAGAAAGGAAAAATCACGACGGACCCCACAGAAATACAAAGAATTATTAGAGAGTACTATGAAAACCTATATGCTAACAAGCTGGGAAACCTAGGAGAAATGCACAACTTCCTAGAAAAATACAACCTTCCAAGACTGACCCAGAAAGAAACAGAAAATCTAAACAGACCAATTACCAGCAACAAAATTGAAGCGGTAATCAAAATACTACCTAAGAACAAAATCCCCGGGCCAGATGGATTTACTTTGGAATTTTATCAGACATACAGAGAAGACATAATACCCATTCTCCTTAAAGTTTTCCAAAAAATAGAAGAGGAGGGAATACTCCCAAACTCATTCTATGAAGCCCAACATCACCCTAATACCAAAACCAGGCAAAGACCCCACCAAAAGAGAAAACTACAGACCAATATCCCTGATGAACGTAGATGCAAAAATACTCAACAAAGTATTACCAAGCGAATTCAAAAATACATCAAAAGGATCGTACACCATAACCAAGTGGGATTCATCCCAGGGATGCAAGGATGGTACAACATTCGAAAATCCATCAACATCATCCACCACATCAACAAAAAGGACAAAAACCACATGATCATCTCCATAGTTGCTGAAAAAGCATTCGACAAAATTCAACATCCATTCGTGATAAAAACTCTCAACAAAATGGGCATAGAGGGCAAGTACCTCAACATAATAAATGTCATACATGATAAATCCACAGCTAACATCATACTGAAGAGCGAGAGGCTGAAAGCTTTTCCTCTGAGATCGGGAACAAGATCTCCTCACTGTTATTCAACATAGTACTGGAGGTCCTAGCCAAAGCAATCAGACAAAACAAAGAAATACAAGGAATCCAGATTGGTAAAGAAGTCAAATTGTCACTATTTGCAGATGACATGATATTGTACATAAAAAACCCTAAAGACTCCACTCTAAAGCTACTAGAACTAATATTGGAATTCAGCAAAGTTGCAGGACACAAAATTAACACACAGAAATCTGTGGCTTTCCTATACACCAACAATGAACTAATAAAAAGAGAATCAGGAAAACAATTCCATTCACAATAGCATCAAAAAGAATGAAATACCTAGGATTAAACCTAACCAAGGAAGTGAAAGAACTATACCCTGAAAACTACAAGACACTCTTAAGAGAAATTAAAGAGGACACTAACAAATGGAAACTCATCCCATGCTCTTGGCTAGGAAGAATTAATATTGTCAAAATGGCCATCCTGCCCAAAGCAATATACAGATTTGATGCAATCCCTATCAAATTACCAAAAGCATTCTTTATTGAACTAGAACAAATAGTTCAAAAATTCACATGGAACCACCAAAGACTCCGAATAGCCAAAGCAATCCTGAGAAGGAAGAATAAAGTGGGGAGGATCTTGCTCCCCAACTTCAAGCTCTACTACAAAGCCACAGTAATCAAGACAATCTGGTATTGGCACAAGAACATTGCCACAGACCAGTGGAACAGAATAGAGACTCCAAACATCAACCCAAACATATATGGTCAATTAATATACAATAAAGGAGCCATGGACATACAATGGAGAAATGACAGTCTCTTCAACAGATGGTGCTGGCAAAACTGGACAGCTACATGTAAGAGAATGAAACTGGATCACTGTCTAACCCCAAACATGAAAGTAAATTCGAAATGGATCAAAGACCTGAATGTAAGTCATGAAACCATAAAACTGTTAGAAAAAAACATAGGCAAAAATCTCATGGACATAAGCATGAGTGACTTCTTCATGAACATATCTCCCCTGGCAAGGGAAACAAAAGCAAAAATGAACAAGTGGGACTGTATCAAGCTAAAAAGCTTCTGTAGAGTAAAGGACACCATGAAAATAACAAAAATGTATCCTACAGTATGGGAGAATATATTCATAAATGACAGATCCAAAAAAGGGCTGACATCCAAAATATATAAAAAGCTCACACACCTCAACAAACAAAAAGCAAATAATCCAATTAAAAAATGGGCAGAGGAGCTGAATAGACAGTTCTCTAAAGAAGAAATTCAGATGGCCAACAGACACATGAAAAGATGCTCCACATCGCTTGTCATCAGAGAAATGCAAATTAAAACCACAATGAGATATCACCTCACACCAGTAAGGATCGCCATCATCGAAAAGACAATCAACAACAAATATTGGTGAGGTTGTGGAGAACGGGGAACCCTCCTACACTGCTGGTGGGAATGTAAATTAGTTCAACCATTGTGGAACACAGTATGGAGGTTCCTCAAAATGCTCAAAATAGAAATACCATTTGACCCAGGAATTCCACTTCTAGGAATTTACCGTAAGAATGCAGCACTCCAGTTTAAAAAGACAGATGCACTCCTATGTTTATCGCAGCACTATTTACAATAGCCAAGATATGGAAGCAACCTAAATGTCCATCAGTAGATGAATGGATAAAGAAGATGTGGTACATATACACAATGGAATATTACTCAGCCATAAGAAAAAAACAGATCCTACCAGTTGCAACAACATGGATGGGGCTAGAGGGCATTATGCTCAGTGAAATAAGCCAAGCGGAGAAAGACAAGTACCAAATGATTTCACTCATATGTGGAGTATAAGACAAAAAGAAAACTGAAGGAACAAAACAGCAGCAGAAGCACAGAACCTAAGAATGGACTAATAGTTACCAAAGGGAAAGGGACTGGGGAGGATGGGTGGGAAGGGAGGGGTAAGGGCAGGAAAAAAAGAAAGGGGGCATTACTATTAGCATGTATGGAGGGGGAGGGGGCACCGGGAGGGCTGTGCAACACAAAGAAGACAAGTAGTGATTTTACAGTGTCTTATTATGTTGATGGACAGTGACTGTGAACGGGGATGTGGGGGGAACTTGGTGAAGGGGGAGCCTAGTAAACATAATGTCCTTCATGTAATTGTAGATTAATGATACCAAAATAAAATTTAAAAAGTAAATAAATAAAAATAAAATAAAAATAAAGTGTCTAAGGCTGTTGTGGACTAGATAAATTGTTCTATTTTTGTGACCATTTCTGAAATCATTCCATCAATGTATCAATCCAACCCCTGAACAGAGTTAAATCTCTAACTCTGAATAAGTTCCCCACCTCAGAAGCTCTACATAAACTTTTAAGCATAGGGCTTATACCCAAGAGACACATGATATATACTAGTTTTCACCCCTTTTCAGATCCTTCTTGTATTGTTAACTGCAAATGCATTATATATTGTCCTCATATAATTACAGCATTCATTCAATTAACAAATATTTATTGAATACCTACCAGAAGCTGGAGAGTTTTCTAGGCACCAGAGGTACATTAGTGAACAAGACAAACAATAAGCAACAACAAAAAAAAGGTGGCAAGTGAAACTAAGTGCTAATGAGAAAAATCATGCAGAGATAATGGACAGGAAGCAACGAGTTCCCCAGTAGAGCACAAAGACCATTTCATATAGCATGAGCGGGAAAGGCTCTTCGATAAGATGTTATCTTACATAGAGAGACCTGAGGATAGTGAGGGAGTCTTGTGGACATCTAAGTGATGAATGTTGTAGGTAGAGAAAGCAACAGGCCAAAGGCATCATCACAGGAAAGTGATGGTCAGCAAGGAGCAGGAGGATGGCAGGGAATGAGTGAGACAGAGTAGTGTGTGATGGCATCAGGGGCAGCAGGTGGTGTGGCAGTGGGGCTCTGGTGAACCTGAGGAGGACTTGGGGTTTATTTGGCTTAAAGTGGAGGATTTGGGGCAGAAGAACAGCAAACTCTAATGTGGGTTTTACAGGATGGTTCCGACAGTTGTGTTGGGCATAGACCATATAGAAACAATGACTGCAATGGTGAGAGCAGTAAGGAAGCTTTTGCAAAAGAGCCAGACGACAGATGACAGCTCAGGCTGGGATGGTAGTGGAGGAGGCTGTGCAAAATGGTGGGGTCCTAGGTAAATTTTGAATGTAAAATTGATTGGCTTGTTAATGGATTGGATGAAGATATGAGAGAAAGAGAGGAGTCATGGATGACCCAGTTTTTCGATCTGAGCAAGTGAAAGAACAGAGCAGGTTTGGAAGTCATGAGTTCAGTTTTGGACATGTTAAAATTGAGCTATTTATCACACATTTAGATATAACACTTGAGACTCTATGCTAGTCTGCCTCTTAACAAAGATCCTATTTCAAATCACACATATCATACCAAATATTGTAATATTACAGACATTCTGGCCAATACCAGGAATAAAAAGAATATCTACTAGGGAATTTGATACATGAATCTGGAAAGGATTATGGTCAGGGTGGAGGCAAAAACTGGGGAGTCATTAGCATACAGATGGCATTTAAGTCTGGGATGGGATGAGACCCTCAGGGGAATGGGAATACCTATTCGTAAGTCTGGGGAGAGGAAATCCCGGGGCAAAATACTTCTAAAAACCGAAATCAGTCAAAGGGAGAAATAAAGTTTAAAATCTATTTATTGCTCACAAACTGCAGTCCAGGGCTGTCTCTCTTTTCTGCTCCAGCAGAAGCAAAACCAGCCCTCCTCTCTCCTCTTGGGAACAGATAAGCCCTCCTTGCCCAGGTAATTACCCATTGATATGGAGATGAACTTCTCTCCACCCCTGAGGAATGATGCAAATGCACTAAAACCATACTTCTTTCCACCTCTAAATGCCTATTGATATGCAGATTTACTAAAGCCAGGTGAGATATTCTAGAAATATTACAATTTTACCCACACTATGAAAAGGAGAATATTTGTGAATTTGGAGAATAATACATTCCAATATCTACTTGTTCTGTCTTTCTGGAGCCCCATGCTACACATATCCAGCCATATCTCTGAAGTACTATACTTCAGCATAGTAGTTCCCTCTTATCTGCAGGGGATATACACCAAAACCCCCAGAGGATGCCTAAAGACACAGAAAGTACTAAACCCTGCATATACTATTATTTTTCTTATACTTAGATACAAATGATAAAGCTTAATTTATAAATCAGGCACAGTAAGAGACAATGAACAAAAATAATGAAATAGAACAATTAAACAATATATTGTAATGAAAGGTATGTGAATGTAGTCTCTTTCTAAAAATGTTATTGTACTGTACTTACCCTTCTTCTTGTGATGATGTGAAGTGAAGTGAGGTGAATGATGTAAGCTTTGCGATGCAGTGTTAGGCTTCTATTGACTTTCTGACAGAACATCAAGAGGATCATCTGCTTCTTGACTGTGGTTGACCTTGGGCATCTGAAACCACAGATAAGGGAAACTACTGTAGTTGAATATTTTTAAACAAGTACATTGTTATTGTTCTGAATTATTAGCACATGTTGAATATGTCAAAAAGGCATTGATAAAATAAAGCAATAATTCTGGAACCATTGTGCACTAAGAATGTTGCCTAATTTTCACCTTGAGGAAGATCACAGCCAGGATTTGAAGGCACCAATGAGGCTGCAGAGGCTTCACTTGCAGCACTATGCCATTCTGCCTCTAAACAAAGACTTTCAATCTCATACTAAGGGTTGCAATTAGAGACAGTCTGTTTGTCATCAGGACCAATAAGAATTTCTTTTATAACTGTTGCTATTTAATGTTATTCTAAAAGTTTTCAAAAAGCAGTAAAATGTGTAATAGAAACAAAGGTACAAAGAGAGGATATAAAATTATCATAATTTGCTCCCAATGTAATTATGTAGTATAAAAACCCAGAGTAATCCATTGTGAGGCTATTAAAATTAATAAAAGACTACTAGACAAAAAGAGAGAGTTTTATTGCTTCCCTGCTTCTAACTGGATTAATCAGCAACTAAATATTTTGACATGGCTCAGTAGCTAGCTGTGCAGAAAGTTACTTGGTTGTACCTGGACAGCTGACTCAGAACCCGAGCTCAGAAGATCAGGTTCATTTCTCTTGGGTGTATTCCTATGAGTGGGATTTTTTAGGTCATAGGGTATATGTATGTTTAGCTTTACTAGAAGCTATGATACAGGTTTCCAGTGTGGCTATGCCAATTTATCCTCTCACTAGCAAAAGTATGAGAATTCCATTTGCTCTATTATCTTCTCCAATGCTTGGTATATCGTCAACTTCACGAGTCAATCTCTCTCTGTCTCCTTTGTTAACTGATCTGAAAAGATTCAATCAGTTTCTGTGATCTGAATCCGGACTCCAGTCCTGCCCACCATGTTCCTACTTGATTTGTATCTCAGCCCTGAGATCCTGCTTCTGTACTCTGTACTCTGCTCCATGATGCTGGGGCTGAGGTCTGCAATCTACATTTCTCAGACTCCTTTGCCAAGGTGGTGCCTGTTAGATTGGATTCTCTAATAGGAGGCACCAGTAGGTGTCCCTTCAGCTGTGGAAGACAGCCTCACCTCCAGATGCCAGATGCTTTCAGTACTGCCCAGAACACCACACCTCCACCAGTGGTCTAAGTACCAGTCACAGGGCACCTCACAGAGGTCAGGCTACTAGTTATGAAGCACTCCCTTCCCCCCTCAGAAATACTAGCACCAGCTGTGCTTTCCACAACCCTTTATAGAGGTCCCAGCACTAGCTATAGGGCACCCCGCTTAAAGATATGAACACTGCTATGTGTCAGCAGTCTGTGGAAAAGAACATAGAGGAAACCTAGGAACCAAAAAGTGTGGGTGTGAAATCAATCATGTTGCAGATGATTTTCTAGACCAAATATTTGATTTGTGCTAGGTGTATAGATTTAATTTTATCAAATCCTATTCATTTTCTTAAAGACCAAGCCTACTCCAACCCCCTCTTCTATCATAAAAAAGTGAAGGTTACAGTGATGGGGTGGAAAGAATCAACGATGTGACAATATCCTTCACCTGTAGCTGAATTTCAGGTGTAATCTTCCATCTAGCTCAGAATGAAGATAAAGACTTCATTAACAATTATAAATTGATAAGAGAAAAACATCTGGCTAAACATTCTGTTCTTTCTACTCAACCCTGACCCAGCATGTTCACCGAGAATGATATTTCAAGTTTCATGGAGTTTGGTAGTGACCATCGCCAGCTGTTATGGCAGGTACTGAGTGGGAGATAAACTTTGGGGATTAGCAAGGAAGAGAAGGGCTGTGCCAGAGAAAACCCTGGAAGGAAATGACCAAGTGATGCAATTAAGCTCCAAAGCCAACTATATTTCTGACTTATTCTGTTTCACACTCCACCCCCAAATGTGTTTCAGATGAGAGCCTTGCAGAGACAGTGTGAAAACAAGTCCAGCTCTCCCAAGACATCCACATTTTAGCTTGCCTAGGTTCTAGCAAGGTCAGTGTGAAGGTCAGAGAGGAAATAGCTCTCTCTGCTGGGGTGAGCTGAAGCTGACTGGACTTCTGTGGCCCCGGCCAAATCTCCAAGTTCTTTTTGTCCTCTTCTCTGACATCAGGTGTCGAGCTCTCCCATTCATGTAAGGTCTCTTGTCTTCCTATTTTTATCACCTGCACTTCTTAACCTGCACTGTTCACTGCTCAAACACTGATCTTTGAATCTGATATTTACAATTCCCTTTTGGCTTCCAAACTGAGCTGAAACTATCTCCTAGCATTCAGTGTCCTTGGGTTCAGGGAACTGCAATTAACAAAGAAGAACAAGATACTGACTGTGACTTTAAAGATATTCCAGAGGGATCTCAGAAGAAAAAAGTTTCATCTCTACCTTTAAGGAAATAAATATTGGTAATACTGTCATAGACACAAGACGTAGGATCAAAAACATTTCCCTGGGACATTTGAAAAGTCTGTTGTAGATGAAAAAACTGCTTAGAACCCAAGTTGCTTGAAACCTTCCATAGGTGCTATTATGCTTGACTTTGACCCTGTAGAGTCATAGTAAATGATAAAAACAAAATGTTCAGTGTTTTTATCACAAACCAGTACACATACCTAGGAAATCTTTGCCTTAACGTAATCCACAAGCTTGTGTTATTTTTATGTAATGGGTTCAGCCATTAATGCTTCTGCTTCCCAGGTTTCTAAGAGGAGAATCTTTCTCTGGGCCCTTGGGGTTGCTAATCTCGTTCTGCATGTTTATTAGTCTCATGGTTTTGCAGGTGTCCTTTCTCTCCACAACACTGCCAACATCTAGATAAAGCCTCTGTCACCTCCCCAGCACAGAACACAACTAATCCCAAACTCAGACATGGAGAGGTTTAAATTCTTCTCTTTCCTCTGTTTGATGTTGGCCAAGTCATCACCCTTTCCAAGTACCCTCTTCCTTAAACTGAGACAAACAATACTTGCTCACAGGGTTAATATACTTAGAACTAAATGCTTAGATTTCCAAGAAATCATACCTAAAGCATCTTTCACAAAATAACATCATAATACATATAAGGCATTATTATTTATGTTACTGATGTTGTGACAGCTTCCTCTGCTCTCTCCCTGTTTCTAGTACCTTCCCTTCCTAATCCAGATTGCCCACTGTTCAAAATCTAGTATTTCTAAAATACCCCTGCAATCATACTGCTTTTCAGCTCAAGAATTATAATGACTCACTCAACTCTCAAATTAAGCCCAAATTATCTCCATGGCATTTGAAACCCTTCAATTCAGTGAACTGGAATTAGCATTGATGAATAAAACATTGACTGTGGCTTTACAAAGAGTGAAATACATGGACGTACAATCAGGCACTGGGATATTTATGCAAATAGTAAATCATAAGTGAGAAGAACGTAGATGCAGCCTAGCTAGGAAGCCCAAAAGTAGGTGTGAAATCAAGTATTAGCCATCAAAGAAAGCATTCTGGAGGCCATAGGGCTAAACTGCCTTTTGAAGGGTAAGCAAGAATTAACACAATAAAGACAGATGGAAAGGACATTGCACTAGTCACAGTCTCTTCAGATTTACTTCTAGCTCTCAATGTAAGAAAATGCTCCCTGATTCTATCCTAATTCCTAGAACACTCTAGCTAGTGTCCTTCCCTATTTCTACTCACTGAAGTCCAATAATTGCATCCCTCCCACCCCCCCATGTGGCTTTCCTAGGCGAAACCCTCTTTACCCTGACCTTTCCTTTATTCTGATGGCCATCAGTGCTGAGGGCTAGGATATGTTCATGCGGTCTTAGGCTTGCCTATATATGGTTATAACCTAGCTTTCCAGTTGTTTCACATTATTAAAACAAAAGTCACTTTTATGCATTGTTTTAAGCTATTGATTTATTAAATGTTCCTTTGACCGCATGGAACAGATACAAATATAAAAGCTTTTGAGGTTCTTGTACAAAAGTAAGAGGAAGAAGGGAAGACTTTATGTAACTTCAAAAATTATAAACACCAATCTGAACACTGTTACCCGTAACAATCAATTAACCTACAATGTTTCAGAATCAAAAGTGACATTCCATAGGAGACAACATTACATTTTAAAAGGCTGCATATTTCCAAAAGCATATTTTATAGACGGTCTTGGAGGACACTTCTGTAATTGGTTAATTAAACAGAGGACTTTATTCTTGGAATAAAGCTAAGCAGTTTACCTGAAGGAACAAAACAGCAGCAGACTCACAGACTCCAAGAAGGGTCTAGCGGTTACCAAAGGGAAGGGGTGTGGGAGGGTGGGGGAGGAGGGAGGGAGAAAGGGATTGAGGAGTATTATGATTGGCACACATGGTGTGTGTGGGGTCATGGGGACGACAATATCGCACAGAGAAGGCAAATAGTGACTGTGGCATCTTACTATGCTGATGGGCAGTGACTGCAATGGGGTATGGGGGGACTTGATAATATGGGTGAATGTAGTAACCACATTGTTTTTCATGTGAGACCCTCATAAGAGTGTATATCCATAATACCTTAATTTAAAAAAAACTGTTTTTACTGTTCAGAACAACATCCATTTGCATGAGGAATCTCTTGTTCCCACCTTATCTGTCTATAGTTCTCTCTACTAGCTAATTAGGTAGTCTTAACTGTTCTGAACCAGGAAATTCTGGCCCTAAAGAAAGTTACCACATAATGAAGACAGAAAATAACATAAATCCATCTAATTATAAAGCAGGGACTATGATGGGGTTCATTTTTAATCCCTACATCTAGGACAGGACTGGATTTGCACTAGCTGTGTACGGATTGAAGAAATTAAGTTAAAACAAAGACCTTACTCAAAGAATCCCATTTCAATTCCTTAGGTAAATGGCTTACTCAGGACTGGACTCAAGAAAACTGATGACAGCTGTCATCTTCATGTGGGAACAGGATAAGACTGTGTGGGCGTCAGGCAAAGTCCCTTGATCTCAAGGAAGATGGCTCCTCCTCAAATCAGGTAATCCCATGTGTCCAGTCTTGGCAGCTGAGATGTAAGAGATGCATTTGTGGCTTTCTGGAAATGATAAGGGAGATGAAGGAGCAGAAGCCCTCCACACCATGCTGCCTCCTGCTTCCCACCTTTGGATTCAATTGTTTTACAACATCCTGCTTGGCGCTGCCCCGTCACCTGCTGACCATCAGTCCCCTGGGGCCAACAGAATGCGGCAGGCACCTGTCTAGGGCTCTGGCACCACTGGGCTCTCAAACCAGCCCTGCGGCTGCTGCCTCTGGGTGCCACGTGATGAGGAAAGTAAGCCTCTGCTCTCTTAGGTGGGCAATGACACATCAGGCAGGGGTCTTCCCTTACCGTGCATTGTCCTGCGTCCTTGAGCCTGAAGCTGTCCTGGCTGGCAGACCTGCGCACTGTGGCTCTTAAGGTCCAACTAGATTTTTTGTTTGAGAAAACACTTCTTAGCTTAATTATTACTCTTATTCACAAATATGAATGTGTATACATTATCAAATATAAGGTATGACCTAGATAGACAAAGTGTGAAATGGAGTATGTTTTTGATCACCTTGTTCCCACTGGACTACTGCACCATGCCCTCAGTTTGCCCTCAGAAATCTTACTCCCAGCTACCCTATGATACATTCTGGGGCCTTCCATCCCAAACAGCATTTAGGATTCCAGCCAGCCACTTTGTCCATGAACTTTGTGGCACGTGTCAGACAGGTATATCATAATGATAGCAATAGACTAACCTGGACTGAGATTTACCACAGATCAAGCATCTTACATGCACGATCTCACTTAATTCTCTCTGCAACCGTATCAAGCAGGTACAATTATTAGCCCATTTTGCTGACAGAAAAAGCAAGAATGAAGAATGATAGAGAACTTTCCTGAAGTCTCACCGTCAGTGGTATAGCAGGGAATGAAATGCAGGTCAGCTTTACACCAGCTTCATACTCTTACCCACTATACAATACAGCCTGTATTTTAGATAGAATGTGGACCTTTCTGTCAGGAAATTCCCCTAGGCTATACCAATTACTCTGTTGATTTAATCAGTGCAGAAAGATTTACAGGTCTGCTGTCCAGAAATTAAATAACTTGCTGTTATGACTCTATTCACTGTGCCATTTTCCTTATATATGAAGATTTTTTCCAAGTCCTAGTAATAAATAGGTGAAGTGCCATTCAGGAAAAAAAGCAAACATTTTTTATTTATACTTCATTTAATTCTCTAAAGGACTTAAGGTTGCTCAGACAAACCCACATACTACCAAATAATTTTTTTTAAATGATGGGGAAATCATTTCATAAATAAAATAAGGCCTGGGGTAAGATCAGCCCTGGGACTTTGTGCCACCCCATCCTGTACAGCTCACAGAGGTGGCCTCACATTTGCAGTTTCCTGGCAAAGACAGAATATGATCATTTACAAGATTCACAGTGTTCATAAGCTAAAACCAAAACAGCCATTCTAGAGAAGAACAGCTTGTCCTCACTGAGAATTGAGAAAATTATCTTCCACTGTTTTCCAAAATAGAAGTAGTGCATCCAAAAACTGGGAAAGAAAGATAATGCCTTTGAAGAGCCTAATGTTTCCTTTCTGGGTGCTCTGTTTTCAAAGAAAATCACACCCAGCCTCAAACATCAACTAGAAATTTGACTCTAACCCATTTCACTAGTAGACTAATTCTGATAAGGAATTTTGGAGTATTTTTTACTTGTAGGGTAAAATTTGAATCACTTTGATGCTTTCATATTTGGGGGGTATAAATTCAGATTAAATTAGGTATTCTACAATATGGGGTATTAGCTTAGACGAGAAAAACGCCATGGACTAGATGTTAGGTGATAGTGCTCCAGTTATAACAACTGACGTTTCAGAGATCAGTCTGAACCTCAGGTCTGTCATTTACTAATAGCATGATTATTTGGATGAGCTTCATCTTTCTGAGTTTAGTTTCTTCATTTGTAAAGTGGGGCTGATATTAACTGCCTCTGTGTTTTGAGAATTAATTAAGCATCCCATTAACGATGGACATAAACGCCTTTGTTACTGTAACAATTGTATCATGTTCAGCAAGTCACATTTCTGGGCTTTTGTTTCCTGATCTATAAAATGAGAGAATTGGGACAGGTGACCTCTAACTCCTTGTTCAGAGTTTATATCCAAGAATCCGGTGATTCATTATTGTTTTCTTCCCTCTATCTTCAGAGCATAATGACAGACATATTATTGCGCTTGACACCATAAATTAAAATTTTTTGCCTTTTCCTATGCCTGTTTCAATGTCATGTCTGGCATATAAAGGTCGGTCAATAATTGTTTACTTGTTTAAGTGAATAAATGAATGACTAGATGGATGAATGAATGGATAACTTAATATCATATAATCCATGATGATAAAGTACAGTAAAAAAGAGACAAGAAAGAACTATTCATTTTTGCTATATTTCTGGGTATTTTTTTAGGAATCCTGACAAAAGCAGAAAGTCATGATAAATATTCATTCCTAGCTAAGTGCAGGTAAAGAAAAAATCAGTGAGGGTTGGAGTTTTGTGGTAATGCAGGAAAGAAAAATCCAAGGCTATAAACATGAATTAGTGTTTTTTAAAGCAATCTGTATGTTGCTGACTTACATAGTTCTCGACTTGTCACAACCCAATGATTACTGAGGAAGGTTTTAGAATTTCTTTTCCCTGGACAATTTCGAAAATGTATTTCACTTTGTAAATAGACAAGTTTTTTTGTTAAGTTGGTTTTGCCTGTTTGTTTGTAAAATGTCCCTTCCAGTTCTAGGATCTCGTGACTTTATCAAAAAAGTAAACCTGTGTCTACAATTTACATCATCATAAGTAGAGTGCCAGTGAGTGTTTGGACCTATATTCAGCAGTTCCTAAAGAAAAGCAAGGAAGAGATGGTTTTTGCAGCCTATGAAACTAATATGAAACACCCTTGATTAAATTTGTTTTCACCTGGGCAAGGTTAAAGTGATTTAACACCTCTGGATTTAATAAGATTTTGACTTTCCATCAGGCCCTAACTTTCAAAAGAAGAAGGCAACACAGTTATGTCAATATGCACTGAGATGGAGGTGATCTCATGTCACTTGAGATAAATTTAAGTTACTTAGTCACAACCCTGGAGAATTTGGAGTAACCCTCTATGGAGCTGCCAATTCGAATACCTACTTTAGATACTTTTTTCTTGTTTTCTTGGCTAAGCCAGCAGTCTGTTTCTCATCGGGGAAATGAAGTAGATAGTTACCACACTTCTAGCAAAGAACTAGAGCAAATTCCAAAGATTCAGAAGTCAGTTTCCTTTCTAAGATATTTATTAATTGTACTGCTTTATTTTTAGAGCATTATTGGGGAAATTTGAGTTTAAAATGTGTCTTGAATGTGGTATAATAGTAGCAATGGACTGCAGAGGCTTTCTTAATCTCTTTCTACAGTTAATGCAACTCTTAATCTCTTTCTACAGTTCTCTTTCTACTATGGAAAAGTTGATACACTTGAATAAAAGTTGATACAACTGGCAATTTTTTTAAAGCAAACCTCAAAAGATATAATTCTTTCCATAAAGACAAGAATGTGTGTATGTGTGTGTGTATGTGTGTATGAGAGAGAGAGAGAGAATAAGCACAAGAGCTCAGGGCACTTATATGTCTGTGTTGGTGTGTGGGGATAATATGCCCAATCATTTTCCCCCTTTTTCTGGAATCTCAACCAACAAGAAGAAATGGGAGATGGGACAGAAGCAACTACTTAGATATATTTTTAAGAAAGTCCTTAAAATCTACCAATAAACCCCTATCTACCAACTAGAAACCTCTCTCCTAGGGCTTCTCCTGTAATAAGCAGCTTCTGTTTAGCTGAGCACTTGCTGACCTGTTCAGTTTTTCTTTTGATGCCCTATTGGGACAGCCAAGGAACTATTTCCAAGTCTCTGTTATGATCTGTGTGAAGGGATTAAGGAAGAGCATTCATCATGTCGTTAACTCTACAGTTTGCTTGCAAATTTTCCCAGAAATGTTTTAAAGGCAAGAAGATATTCCATTAAAAAAATAAAAGGGATGTAGTAACATATGTCAAACATAAAAGAAAGTTTTGAAATAATATGTACATGACAATCTCTATTTTAATTGTTCATATTTCCATATACAGAGCAAGACTGAAAAAATATATAACAGTGTTTCCCAAAATTTGTTTCTTTAGGATGCTAAATGGTGCCATATATATATATATTTCATTTTATGTCAGTTCAAGATTGTGAAATGCTCACATAAAAAAAGTTAAACAAGTTTTTTATTGCAGGGCTATCTCAATCAGTAATATGGTGATTGTGAAACTTCTAAAATAAAATATGTAGTTGTTATTGGGTTGACTCCAGTTCCCTTTACAAAGAGAATACTCTAGAATACAACTTACTGTATTACACCAAGCTTCCACTCTCTCCATCTCAAGGGGAAAACATACTCTCAGATTTTCCTGGGATTTCTCCCTACTCTTTAGAGCTGGGACATATTTTGGATCTCAGCAAGTATTAAGGCTTGTATGTAAGGAGTATGGGCTGGGATGGTGAATGACACATATCTAGCCCCTGTAGCCCCAGGTCATCAATACACACCAATTGATATTGAATTGTACATTAGTCTCTTCTCTTGCTCAGGTGAGACCCAGGAATGTTTCATGAAGCTGGGCAAAGGCTTTTCTGCCTAGCTGTGCCAGGAATGATTTCTCAGGTGTTCCTATTCCTTTCCTCTTCTGCCCAGCTTTGGGAATCCCTGTTACCTGGGCTGGAGGGGGAGAGGTAGGGATGAGAAGAGTGGAATCCTGGAATCAGACCAGCTCATGAGAGGCAATCATTAGATATTCAGGAATTTTGCAAGCACATAGACTTGACCTTGATAGTTTGATATTGGCCAGGGTGGAAGTATAAACCAACGAATGTCCCAAGTCAGGGTTTCCTGGCTTTTTCTCTGTAGGGAACTATTGTTAGAAAATTGTTTGCACCCTACTGCATTCCCCTTTCTCCAGCTGCCTTTAAGCTTCTGGACCAACATTTAAAGATTTACAGACTTATTTCTATTTTCTGTCCTACCACATGCCCCCTCTCCCAAGCCAGTGAAGCACAAAGTTGACTATTGTTTAAATTAGTAGAAGAAACAGGGGAAGGGAGAAAGTTAGAAAGAACAATAAACATAAATTACTACTGGAAGCTATACAGTAGTAATACAGTAATACAGTTTATATGGTATCCCCAAATGTACTTGATGAAGGATCCTAATTCTCTGAGAATTTTGATATATGTGAGTAATAGGGGAAACAACTAATTTCCTTAATTTAGAGGAAGAAAGTTTTAAACTCTACATACCCACAACTCAGAATTATAAATAATATGTAACAATTCTATTCATTTGGTGAAAAAATTCTGTGACTGCACACCCTATTCTCTTAATCCAGTTTTTGACTAGTACGAAAAAAACAGAAACCAATATAAATAACATTGCACTTAATTCTTTTTCTAACACCTGAAATCAGTGGGTTATTAACACTCATTCATTCATTCAACAGACATGAAGAGCTACTATATTCTCGGCATTGTTCTAAATACTCAGAATACAACAATGAGTACAACTGATACAATTCCTAAAGAGATATTCCCCTTTCTCCAGCCGCCTTTATACAAGAGTAAAAAAGTTTTCAACTCCTATTCTTCTCTCCTCTTTCCCGTTTTCTCCTTGTACAGTCTCAGGGGGCAGGGAGTGGGGCGTATGTATAAGCTTTCTAACCAATCACATATCTTACACAGCACTCATTTCATCAATGATAAATCATATTTCCAACACTAACAAACGTGCTGGTGTCAAAAAGATATGGATGAATATTAAATGGGTAACACCATGTGAATGAAGCCAGTTGGGAAAGAGGATACTGAATGATTCCAACTATATGGTGTTCTAGAAAAGACAAAACTCTGGCAATGGTAAAAAGATCAGGGCTTGCCAGGAATTTAAGGTTGGGGAGAAGGATTGAGAAGGTGGAGCACAGAGAGTGTGTTAGGATAGTGAAACTATTTAGTTGATACTGTAATTTTGTGTATGTGACATTATACATTTGTCAAAACTCAGAGCTTTATAGTACAAAGTTTGAACCTTGGTATGCAACTTCTAAAAAAAATCATTGAGAAGGTTGGCGGAATCCGTGGATGTAATGCAGAATGTGACAGATTGTATTATGAATGTATGAAACACGTTCACTGAAAGGGATGAGGAAGAAAAGATGCTGACCGAAATAACTGTGGAGCTGAATGGAGTCTGTCATACTAAAGATGAAAGGAACTTCGGTGCACATGAGAGTATACATTAATTGATAGAGTAGTTTCCTGTGGGTGTATGGGTTAACAATTCTCAAGTCACTCTGAAGACCTCCCCTGCTTGCTGAAAGTTCACCACTTTGCTTTTTCAAAAAACCCATGTTAGTAGCTGTTTTTGCTAACCAAAACAAATCTGCTTTTCACTTTTACAAGATGGTAACTGCTTCTTCGCTTTGGGCTTGCAAAAGGTCTCATAGAACACTCTGCTTTTGGATAGCAGGGGACACCTTGCATATATTCTGAGATTAAACAGTTAAGTAAACGGGTGCAGACTGTGGGAGCCTGGTTTCTCACTTTTGGAGTGGGAATTCACAGGTAAACAAGCAGAGGAAGCTATAGTGACCTATCTGGTAATAGATTAGAATTGGAGCCATCAGTGTGAACTCATGTTCATCTTAATATCAATACATACAAAAATGTGTTCCCAGGTTAGTATATATGCATATATTTCCTTGTCCTATTAGCTGAGTGGGCCTAGAAGCAATGACATACCAGAAAGCAGCAAGTATACCTAGCACCCAGATCTTTGTTTCTAATACCATTAGAAACAACAAGGCCTCCTTGGATAAATGTCTAAGGATTGAGGCAAGACATACAGAAGATAAGCCTGGAGCATCTTGTAGTGCCAGAAAGTAAGGAAGTGCTGAAAAAAACAATGAAAATAAAAACACCAACCGATATTAATGGGTTGATTAACTGATATGTCAAAGGGACACAGGAGAGCAACAGAACAGTTACTGCATTATAAGCCAGAATATAAAACAATATCCATGAGTCTGTACTAATATAAATAAATGATTGAATAAATAAGTGGGGGAGGGGACAAATCTCCAGTGCAGAAGAATTCCAAATTACCTATGTAGATATTGTGCCTCCAGGAGGTGGAACACAACTCCGCACTCCTTCAGTGGGGTTCTGCACATATGAGTGCCTTCCGAAGAGGACAGTACAGAAAGGCAGGAAAAGGTAACTGCCGCTGGGAACCCTGTTAAACATGACCTCAGTCTGGTGAGAAGCTGTTCTGCAGTATTAATGAACAGTGAATTTTATAGGAAGATAAACTACAATGAAAGTCAAAGGAAGATTGTAGTTTCTGGTTGGAAAGTTTGCTAAGTTTGTTCAACATTTGTCAGAAAACTACTTCTTCAGTGGCAGCACCATTTATTTTTTTTGAAACACATCGCATTCCTTCAGTCTGAATTTGTAGCTGTCATATACATATCATATGGATATGAATACACTTTTAAGCCCATATTTTATAATATCCAATATGATTTTTAAATTTCAATAGTATTTCATTGTAAACTGAAATTGAGTTTTATGGTTTCAACCACAAGTAAACATTTATCAGTATCTACTCTGCTAATGTTTTTCTAAGGGAGAAATGAATTAAACAAGATTAAATAAACTGTTTTAAATTCTTACAAGGACCCAGTAACTCCACTTCTAGGAATTTACCTAAAGAAAACAGAATCCCTTATTTGAAAAGATATATGCACTCCTATGTTTATTGCCACATTATTTACAACAGCCAAGATATGGAAGCAACCAAAGTGTCCATCAATAGATTAATGGGTAAAGAAAATGTGGTATATATACACAGTGTAATATTATTTAGCCAGAAAAGAGAAAGAAATCCTGACATTTACAGCAACATGGATGAACCTAGAGATATTATGCTAAGTGAAATCAGCCAGGTGGAGAAAGACAAATACTATATGACTTCACTTATATGTGGAATCTAAAAAACAAAACAAAACAAAACAAAATGAACAAAACAGTGATAGACACATAAACACTAAGAAATCACAGGTGGTTACTATGAGAAAGGGGGTTAGGGTAGGTGGGTGAAATAGGTGAGGGGGATAAAGAGTCACAAAATCTCAATCATAGCATAAATTAGTCACGGGGATGAAAGTACAGCATAGAGAATATAGTCAATAGTTCTGTAACATCTTTCTATGTTGACAGACAGTAACTACACTAGTTGGAATGAGGATTTAACAGTGTAACTGTTGACCTACTATATTGCATACTTGAAACCAATATAATATTGTATATCAACTATATTTCAATAAAAGAATTTTATGAAAAAATAAAATAAATAAAAAGATAGCATTTCTTTTAGAATAACAGAATCATAAAACCTAGTAAGCCAAATAATATCAAAGAAAAAAACCTTAACAGCTATAGAAGAGTTTATGGTTTAACAAAAAGAATACAAAAGAAATCATTTCTTCTCTTTTGTTGAGCAATAATATTGTTTGGAGAAGAATCAATGAGATGTGAAAGATACAAAAAATCAGCTGTGTAATGAATAACAATTGGGCAAATTTGTTTTACAAATGGATAAAATAGAATGAAGTTTTATTGCTTGCATATGTAAGTATCATATGAAGAAAAAAGTCAGAGTTAACATTTTCAAATGGACCTTAGCTAGAAAGCAATTGCTGATATCAGAACAATTAAAATTATTTTATGAAAGAAAACCCTTTTATCCAATTTCATTACTTGTGTAAAGATGCACAACTATAACTGGTTGGCAATGTGAGTTTTAACCTTTACAAAAAGGAGGACCAGAGTACTTTAGCATTGAATTACATATTTATCAACAAGGCTTAGTCAGCAAGAATCTTTGTAGAAGTCTTCACAAATAAAAGAATGTTGTTGAAAGTGTTATTAAATTAAGAGTAATCCCTTGAATAATAGACTAGTTTATAAATTGAGCATTGGCAACAAAGAAGCATTTTAATATAATTATCTACACATGGAAATAAAATGGCTTTATATAGGAAATTGGTTAACAAAATATTTTCATTATTAGATACTACCATAGAATTTTCTAGTTCAAAGAATCAAAAAATTAAATACTAAATTTTAAATAATTAGATATGGTATTTTTTAGATATATTTGAAATGGTAAATGGGGTATATAACTTGCTGCAAGAAAATTAAGAAGTTAGAAGGACTATCATGAGATCAACAACATTTAAAAATAATCTTGATTGCTGATTATTTTCAGGTCTCACATTGCAACATTTGGAGATAAAACAGGCTTAAGATATTAATTTGGAAATACTAATTTTATTTGGATACCATTTAAAAAAATAGTGATTAGATTTAAAGATCTCTGTGAACTCACGATCCCCTACTGAATCATTAATTCCTTTGAAAAGGATTTGGAACACCTTAGCCAACTTTTATATACATCTTTTTTTATTGGAAAAGGCTGAAATACCTATTTTAATATTTCAAGCTTAATATACACTGCAGCTACTTCAAAGACAGTACAAACATTTACAAATATGTAACATGCCATACTTATGAGAACATTTAAGATTCAGAGATCTCCTATAATTTTACTAATAAAGATTGTTTTTAAAATACTTCACTTTGCTATAATGCTATCTATGTATTTTGAAGTTTTGTAAAGCAATGGTAAGAATATTATATTGTAAAAATTCTATATTGAAATTACTTATTAAGTTTTAGGGCTGGCTGCTGTTTTTTAATCTTTCTTTAAAGGGCTATTGTACTAATTTTTATTCTCTATTTTATTACTATATTTTTTTCAAAGCCAATTTCTATGTACCATCACCTTTTGAAGGCTTTGGTCTCTGAGGTCTTTTTTAAAGACTAGAGACTGGAAAACATTTGGACACTGCATTTGATTGCAGGCCGTGACCCCTTCTAAACCAGCCCTGGTGATTTATGTCCCCCCGCCACCCCCCCGCAAGTCACCCCACACACACTCATAAACACTTCTCAGTGCCCCCCTTGGGTATGTGAAAATAGTCTGAAACTGGAGGAGGGTGAACAAAAGAAAGAATGGCTGTTGAGTTGCCCAAGAGTCTTAAGGGCCACCTTGGGGTCAGTGCAGTGAAAGGACGATGACTCCAGTTCTCCTGATTATGTGCTTTTCCCTCTGACAGTCAGGTGCCGGGATCCCAGCAGAGTTGGGGAGAGGAGAATTTAACCAGGATTGGATTTGGCCAAAGTATATGCAACCTCCCAGTAGTGGGCCAAGGCAACTGAAGCCTGTGCACCGCGGATCCCAGTGGATGTGGTAACTCTAATCAGCGCTTATAAATTATGACATCACTATCCTCACTTGTCCACGCCCCAGGGTCAACAGCATTGTTAGAGGATTTGTGTCCATGACTCCAAAACAGAAGTTGTCTTTCCTCTTTCAACACTAAATATCCTTTCTGTAGGAAGGAAGTGGGGAGGAAAGTGGTTTTAGCATCCGTTTGCAGTGAACACCGACTTTGTGTTCTTATAGTATGTAACTTACACAAATAAACTTTTGCCAATGAAATCTCACATGAAAAATGACAAGTTTTACCGTGAAGGACTTTTAGATAAGGGTTGGGGCACATAAAGCGAGAGCCCCTTTGGTCAAGGTGACTCGGCTATTCTCCAGCAAGCTTCCTGGCAGAGAACAGCAAGCAGCCAGTCAGTACAAATCCCAGTCCCATCCTTTATTTCACAAACACACATTTGTTTTAATTCCAAAGCAAGTAAGTGAGTCAGTCAGGCCAAGACAATGCTGCTTTAAACGATTTAGTTTAAGGTCATCCCAATCGTTAGATCATTGCCGAGTCTACTGAGCGTCCTAATTGCCCCTCATCGGGAGTTTCCAGCAATAAATTATGGCATTTGCTTTCTTAACCAGACATCTACTGGCTTTAGCTCCTCAAAAGCGGCACTAGAAGCAGCATTAGCAAATCCACTGGCGAAACAGGCACACAGTGAGAAACAATCTATCAAGTGGCAATGGAGGATTGATTTTATTATGCAAAAGTAATTTCAGTTTTTAAAGTTAAATCTATTAGTGCATCAAAGAGCAGGAAAAAGATTTTTAAAAACAGAAGAGACCTGTGATCTCTTTTAACAACTGAATGAAAAGTGGCTGGAGGAAAGGCCATCAGTAAGGACAGGATAAAAGGATATTTTATGGTGTGACTCAGAGAATTTTGATATAGAAGCAGCACATTGGTCAAAAAAATACTGATTCTAGAAAAAAAAAATATTATTTCAGAATAAAATATTCAGGTGGTACCTAAAAGTGGTTATTAGATCAACCATTTAAAATTGAACTTACTAATCACTTCAGTCAAACATCTAGTCAAATACCTGCACTTTTTTTCTGTAAGACTATGAGGAATTTGTTTTGATGGGCGACATGAAGGAAAAATTGCTATTTGGGGGTTTGGGGAAGGGGGGAGAAAAATTACAGCCAGCTTCTAAATACAGTGTCTCACATGGATGGCTCTTTTGTTTGGGAGTCACAGGTCTTTTTCATTATGCAAAGTAGTCCCAAAAACCTAGAAGGAGAGCAGGAAGCAAAAAACAGTTAAATGACTCTGCATTTGTTGTGTTGTGATCGCTGTAATTTACTTTAAAATACTTTTGCATATACAGTATGATATTATGTATTAGGTAGACTAGCATACAACCCTGGCACATTCAGATGCTCTAATCAGCATTTCACACTGAATGGTAGGAAGGGGCAAGGGAGGCAGCTAGAATTTTATCAAAAAGGCCCCACACTCCAGAGATAACTATTATAAGCATGCTGGTGACCTTCTTTGATCAATAAGACATTTTTTTAATTAGCATAATGGTGAAATTTGTAATTATCAGCATACATGAAGTTAGACTCACCAGTGAAAACAGCACTAGTCAAGACATGTGAGGTCACTCAAATCCTCTAGAATAGGGACTGGCAATCTATGACCAATAGGCCATATAGTGTGACACTTAGTCCACTTTGGTTTTCGTATGACCTATGAGCTAAGGGTAGTTTTTACAGTTTTTTTACAGTTTTAAATGATTGAAAAATAATTTGAAGGATATTTTGTGCCACATGAAAATTACATAAAATTAGATTTTGGTGTCCATAAATAAAGTCCTGTTAGAACACAATCACAATCGTTTGTATATTTTCTGTGACTGGGATCGGCAGATGCTTTCTATAGAAAGTAAGCTGCATCCTTTAGGCTTTACAGGGCAGACAGTTCTCTGTCACAACTACGCTGCTGTAGTAGTATATGGGTGATACAGAAATGAATGGGTGTGATTGTGTTCCAGTATGCCTTTATTTACAAAAGCGGATGACGTGCCCACAGTTTGCCAACTCCTCTTCTCTGGCTGCTTTTGCAATACAATGGTGAAATGCAGCAGTTGCAAAGAGATTAAATGGCTTGCAAAGTCTAAAATTTTCTACTGGCCCTTTACAGAAACAGTTTGTCAAACCCTACTCCAGAATGTAAGCTCCAGGAGATTAGGGACGTTGCTTTCTTGGCTATAACTATGTATCCAGAATTTAGAACAGTGCCTGACACAAGGTAGGCACTAGTAATTATCTGTCGAGTGAATGAATGAATGAACACATACATATAAACTAGCTGTTTCTGAAAAACTCACTCTCCCATCTTGCAGCCTATTCAATTTTGGAGCAGCCTGCGTTCTGCCTTACAATGAAGTTGAAATCCATCTCCCTGTAACTTCCACTCAAGATCCCAATTATCTATGCCTTTGCTATTTAGGAAACCTACACTCTGTCTTCCACCTGCAAATTCAGGCCACCTTGGTTTTAGCACAACCCATGAGCCAGTAGTTTGTAGAGTTTTAAATGATTTAAAAAAATGTTTATGCCTTATTCCCTATCATTTCAAGATGAGTTCCACATTCCCTGAATTCTCTCTTTAGACTGAATTGTCTAATGTGGTACCCCATGACATGATTTTTGAGGCCCTTAAAGTTCCGGTAGCCCTTAGTGAAGATTAATAAACCCCAGACTCCTTGTTTGTTTTCTAAAACCTGACCGTGAGATTAGGAACAATAGGTCAGTGCAGCCAGAATCTGCTCACGTCTTACTTTGTCACTGGAGCACAAGTGGTGACACAAAATATTATTCTTCTTTACATGTCCAATAAACTAAATGATTTGCTAGATGCTAAAAAGTATTCTTATTACATGAAGAATTTGTCACACATATGTTAGAATTATACTCACTGCAGCTTTATTCTTTTTATCCTGTCTAAATAGTTATCTATAAATCTCTCTAAACTTTGGAGAGATATTGTTATTCTTAAATAACTTACTTTAGCAAGCAAATTTGTTTCTTTGACAAGGCATGCTCGTTTAATAAATGACAACAAGCACATTTTGGCCCTCTAGTTTTTTCATTGGCATTTGTACAAGTGCCACTTCTAGAGAAGCATTACTGTGCCTGCTCTGACTTCAATTCCAGTCTTTAGAAACATTTAGCCTATTTTTAGTTGCATTCCAGACCCTATAGTTACATTCAGTGATTTCCTCCTCCATTATGTCATTCTCCTAACTTCCAATCCCCCGGGCCTCTCCCATGACTGAAGGACTATTTTCAGTTACTCTGCTCTGTCCTATTACAAGTGAGCTAAGACAGATAATAGCATTTCTAACATAATGAGACATCTCTAATATAATTTTGCTGTTAATGAATGTATCTTCTACATCAGATGGTTCATTCTAATGAGCCAAGACATACTGAAAAATACAAATATTACTCTCTCACCTGGAGAGCTAGATGGAATTGTAGGAGAATGTTGGAATAAATGGAATCTGATACACTCCAACTATGGCCTCTGGGGCCCTGGTGAACACGGATTCCCAAAGTCACCTTGAGTTTGGTACTGCTTACAGTAGGATAGGTTGCTCTAGTGTTTTGTAGGTTCTCTTCCCGTACTGGGAAGACAAGCAAGGAAGTGCAGAGAGTTTACTCCAAAAGATTCTGATCTTGGAAACTTTCTAACCAGAACTCAACTGCAATAGACTGTTAAGCTAGAAATTATGTTCCCACTTCCCCCATTTAGAAACATTTTCCCAAGACCCTAGAAAATCAAATTGCGACTTAGGGTTCAGAAATAATCAAGCCTACTAATGAGAGGGGTATGGTGGAAAGAATGCAGACATTAGCTCAAGAAACACTTGGAGCTGAACCCTTCCCTGCCACTTGCTAGCCCTGTCATGCTGGGAATGTTTCTGCATCCCTCTGCATTCCAGCTTCTTTGGGCCATGGGAGCACCTACTTTGCAGGGTTACTGTGGGGATGAAGCAGTATAAATGTGTAAGACATCTGAGCACCTGGTTACTACAGAACAGGTACCCAACAAACCTCAGCTCCCTTCACTGCCAACAAACATAGAACGAGCCCCTTCTCCAGGTTCTACAGAAAACAAAAATAAAGAGTGGGGAGGAGTTTTCTGGGGGTTAGGAATTTCAATGCTGGCATCCTGGGTAAACCAGGACACATTGTTCCAGCTAATTATTTTTTAAATTAACTTTCCCATTGATAAACTATTCCAAGTTTTAAATATATGGCTATTATGTCCTGCTTGATAGTGGTAAATAGTGTTTTCTATTGTTTTAAGGAGTAGAGTTGTAAAAAAGAAACCAGGTACTCATTATGCTTATAATTCGTTTTCAATCACTTAATTGAAGACTTCTGCTGCTTTTACAATAGTGATCTTTAATGGGATATTTGGTAATTCTGGAGGCATACAAAATATCAACCTGTGGCAAAGGAAGCTGCTTGACTTTGTCCTCAGTCCTAAACATAAAACTAGTGTAAGAAAAGACACCCACCCATGACTAGGAAACTGGTAGTGTTACTTCCATATCAAAAGAACATGTTCTAGTTCACAACAACCTTGAAACCCAGTACAGAAAATAACATCACCTTCAGGATGTTGCTCATCTATGAAAATCTAAAACTATATTCTTTTCTTATCCTTCTCTGACAGGATCATGTCTGTTAGTCCACAACAGGGGTAATGTGATCCATAGCGACACTCTGGCCACCTCTGTTAGGTGAGTACAGCTGACTCTTTAACAATGTGGGAGTTAGGGGTGCCAAACCTTGCGTAGTCAAAAATCCACATCTAACTTTTGACTCTCCAGAAACTTACTAATAATAGCCTACTGTTGACTGGGAGCCTTACCGATAACATAAATAGTCAATTCACATGATTTGTATGTTACATATACCATATAGTATAAGCTAGCAGAAAGAAAATGTTTTTTCAAACTGACACAAATCTCCAAAAACTTTTCCAATGTATCTATTGAAAAAAATCCACATATAAGTGGACCTCCACAGTTCCAAAGCCATGTTTTTCAAGGGTCAACTGTAAGTATTTTGTTTCAAAACACATTATACAGTATCCTAATGAACCCAAGCTCTTCTGGAATTTGGAGAAAAAAAAACTTTGACCAAGTCTGCTCATACAGCAGACGACAGTCCTGTAGCCAGGACAGGACACTGCTAGAGACCTCCGCACTTTCTTCACCAAGCCAGTCATCACCTCGCCTTGAGGACACACTGCCTGCTGATCTGGAAGCACAAGTCAAAATCTCTGAAGGAAATTTTTGACTTACAAATATGTAAATATGGGACTAGAATGTTTATCATATCCAGAAAATGTCAGGAGAGGAGTTATTACAGGAACTATAGGCCCCCTGGGAAATGGCAGGATTTCTTGGATTCAGTTATTGAGTGTGAGCCAGAGACAGATCCCAACCAAGAACCATGGCTCGGTGACTAGAGAAAGACTCACTAACCTTTCTTCTCTAAGATTATTTCCACCAGAAGGCCCTGATGATTTTGTTGATTTATCTTACTGCTATTTACATTTCAGTTTCTTAAACATGTAGCACAGTGACTACCTTGTTCGACCTAATTCATTAATGAAAGTGGGTCAGAATTGCACTTTCTTCCATGAGAAGATAAAATTGAAACTTTAACGTGGCCTGCCTGCTCACCTCTTCTACCTCATTCCTGGTCCTACCCCGACTTGCATGATGAGACAGCCACTAAAAACTCAGCTGTCTCACTTGAGTCACTGAACAAATTGTTCCCACTGCCTGACAGGCCTCCAGCTTATTTGAGAGGCTAATTCCCACTCATCCTTCTCAGCTCAGAGCTGAAGACTGCTCCAGACGGCCTTCTCTGGGCTCCCCCGACTCCCTCGAAGAATCCCCTCCTGCACTCCGCAGGCAACCTGCTCTCACCTCCCACAGCCCTGATACCAAGTAACATTGTCCATTCCTGTGTCCAGTTCCACCACCAGACCACAAGTTCTTTGAGGCAAGGACTGTGTCTATTACCCTCAGATTCCTAGGATACCATAATATAAATAATATGTGGCTCCTAATAGTCAACTATTGAGGCTTATGGAATGAATACATGCATAAATACAATTCAGTACATACTTTAATGCAACAGTGCTATTGGAAAGTGAGACACACCATAATGAGGTGTGACCTAAATAATAAATTTGCTTCTAGGAAAGACTTCTCTGCTTCCAATCTTGCCCTCATCATCCTTTTTCACTCTGACATAGAATACTCTTTGGGAGCAAAAAGCCGTTGTGCATGTGGCCCTTGGTGATCTGGCCTGGATTACTTCTCCAGTTCTGTCCCTCCCCCTGCCCTTCCCCCAGCCCCATGCCCTGGCCATATTTAACCCACTTGCAGTTCTCAGGGCACACTGTGATGGTTCCACAGTGTCCATGCACAGGAAGCACTCAGCCCGTGTTTGTTTAGTGAGTGGAAAAGGCCAAACATACACTGTGTACTAAACCTTGTATATTGCAACAGCGGGGGGAAATCTGAGCTACCCTTAGGTTCCATAGACTACTCTATGCCAGGCACTGTTTTAGTACTAAGAGAACAAAGATGAATACAGCATGGTCCTTGTCTTCACAGAACTTACTGTATAATCAGGTAAAAATAACACATAAGTAGAAAATACTTATTTTTTAAAGTGAATGCAGTAAAATAAGTTGAATATAGTAAGATAAAATTTTGCACAGTTCAGAAAAGACTTCCTAGAGAAGGTGGTTCTCAAGCAAATGTTGAGGCATGAGTAAGTCTATCAGTTTAAGAAAGGGCAATTCAGGCAAAGGTAAGTAAAGGCACACAGGTGTGAGACAGCATGGCACAGGCCAAACCCTGTCAAGGACAGGAGCGAGGTACCACAGTGATATAGATGGAGGGGAGGGGATCAATTCAGGAAATACACAGCCATAGAACCAACATCCTTGGTGATGACAGAATTGGGGGAGAGAGGAAAGCAATGAGACGGTGGAGAAGGAGCAGGTTTGACGTGGGATGGGGAAGAAAATGAGTTCCAGTTACAACATGTAATGTTTAGATATCTGGGGGATCTCAAGTCACTATAAGCTTTAGAAGTTTGATAAATAAGCAAATATGTGCAGCTGGCAGCTTGGAATACAGCCCAGGCTCTTATGATAAGAGTGGGCAACCTAAGGCCATAAGAGCTGATGACATTGCTTGAGGAGAATATATGCAGAGGAAGCTAAGGACCAAGAACAGAGCTCAGAGTCCCAAAGAGGAGAAAGAGAAACCAAGGTTGACACTAAGATTTTTGCCCCGGGCAGACCATTAGAGGAAGCAGGAGGAAGTTGCATAACGAGGATGAGTAGTTCGTGAAAGTCAAGGGTGTAAAGTTTGAAAGAAACAGAAATCAAGAGTGAAAATTGCAGCTGAATAGTCCAAAAAGATAAGCACAAGAAAGTCATTGAGTTTGGCAAGATGAATGTCGTTGGGCTGATGTTTATGAGGGCAGGAAGAATTCAGTGGGATGATGGGGGCTGAAGCCAAATTTCAGGACTGATAAGTGAAAGGCATGGGAGGGAGGGGAGTCAGTGAGTGTAGGATGACCCTTAAAGAAAAACCTGAGTGAGAAGAGGAGAAAAGAAATTGGGGAATATTGGAGGTGGGCAGGGAGAAGAAATGATGGGTCCATGGTCATAGGAAATATTATACTAGGATAGGAGTGTGGTGAGCATGTGAGGAACTGGGGAGAAGAAACACAGAGGAAGAAGACAAAGAGATGCTCACTAAAAACGACTGGTGTCTGGGATTGTGTCGATTTCCTTTCTTCTCCCTCAGTGTTAGCACAGCCCCTGACACACAGGTACTGAACACTGGCTAAATGACTAAATGAGTGAGTAAATGACCGGGACAAAGTGATCCAGGGACTAAGGTGGGAGACTGACTTTCAACCAGAAAGAAGACTCTTCATTATCTGAAACAGAAAGGTGTAAGGGAAAAATGGATTTCCACGCCAGAGCTTTGTCACATTGATAGACCCATTTTGTGACTGTGAATGCAAGTATTTTAAATCTGCTAATTAATTGTTACAAGTTTATTATTTTATTTACTATTTAGACACATCTTGAGTGGACATTTTCAGGAAGGTCAAATACATTCTTTCTGGTCTTCCGGCCTGTTTTTTTAATCATATCACTCCTTAAAAGACATTAAGCCCCTTAAGAATATGAACTTTGACTCTAATTTTTTAAGACTTGATTCTTTTTGAGAAGTTTTAGGCCTACCTCCTCTGCCTGAAACCCACTTAGTTGTATTCACCTGGCTAACTTCTACTCATTCTTCAAGATCTGGACCAAATGTCACTTTATTTACTAAGTTTTTCCCAACTCCATGTCTTGCCCTACAGGGATTATACCTTTATTATGACTCTAATCTGCTAAATTCTAATTACTGATCTGATAAATCCAACCAAATATGCCTTTCCATGTTTATCTCCCCGGGGCCTACTGCACAGAGTGGCTTGGTTCAGGGCAGAAACTGTGGCGGTAATGAGAGGTGGCTGAGTTCAGACTAGATTTTGAAGATAGAGCCAATGGGAGTTGGAGATATCAATTAGACGGAGTGTATAACAGAAAGAGAAACCAAAGCTGACACTAAGATTTTTGCCCTGAGCAATGAGAAGTATTGGGTTTCTGTTAACTGGTACAGGGGAGACTATAGGAGGAGCAGGGCAGGCATTCAGTTTCAGTTTGAGAAGCCTACTAAGCACCCAAATGGAGAATTGAGGAGGCAGTTGGATACATGAGTTGGAATTTCAGGGGAAAGGTCTGCGCTCTATAAATTTGAGGATCATCGGTATATGAATGCTATTTATATAAATGCTATTTTTATATAAATGCCATGAGACTAGATGAAATCTCTAAGGGATAAGTATAAATAAATAAGAGAAGAGGCCGAAGGACTGAGACCCTGGGCATGCCAACTCCAACACGGGCATTCCAGCATTCACAAGGAATGACCTGTGAGGTGGGAGATGAAGTTGGGGGAGTCCAGGAATGCAGAGTCTGGCATCCTGAAAATTAAGTAGGGGAAGTGTTTCTAGGAGGAGAGGGCCATCTCTCTCAGGAAAGCTCTTTGGATGTAGGAAAGCAGAGGCCACTGATGACCCTGATAAAAAGGTTTTGGCAGAACTGTGGAAGTAAAAGTCTTACTGAAGTAAGGACACATGGAAAAGGGGGCAGAGTTCTCAGGGGCAGCACATGTAAGCGACCTTTTAAAGGAGTTTTGCTGGAAAGGGGAACAGAGAAGTGACACAGTAGTTAGGGGAGGATCACCAAAAGTTTTGCTTGGCTTTGATATTTGTTTGTAAGATGGGAGCTGTTGCAGAATGTTTGGTATTAAGAATGATCTAGCAGAGAGGGCAAAATTGATGATGCATTGGAAAGAACATGAATAAGGTTCTGACTAATTACTAGATAATTGATAAGCAATGTCTATGAAAAGCTGAGAATGGGTGGGACCTGAGAAAGAAAAGCGCAAGGACTGGGCTTAGACGGGGGTACAGACAGTAACACGGGGAGGGACACAGCAAATGGGCACAAGCCAGGCTGGCAGGTGCTGAAATGCTCTTCTAATTCCTCCTAATTACTTAGTAAATAGGAAGCAGGGTCATTAGATGAAAGTGAGGAGATTAAGGAAGTGATGAAAGTTTGAGAAAAAAGAAGATGTGAAATAATTGTCTAAGACAGTGTTTCTTGAACTCTTTTAAACAAAGTACATTTTACATCCCAACCAGGCACACATGCATATGTAAGTGTACATACTCATATACTGAAACAAGTATTTTATGAAATATTTGCCCTTATTAAACTGTTAACTTCTATTCTGTTCTAATCTGTTTGATTTTTTTTTTAACACACTATCTGAAAAACACTGGTCTAGAAAAGTGGGAGAAGGAATAGGAGATGAAGTAGGAACTGCTGGGCAACAGGAAGGTCCACTTGAGGTTAATGGGGATCATTTTCCTGTGAGCCCAGTAATCATGGCTGCAGGTTTTTATCCAGCCATATTCAGCTGCAAGGAAGCAGGCATGGAGTAGGCAGAGAATCAGATTCAACTAAGATTGGGGTTTTCCAGGCACCTGTGATGAAGGATGAAGCCAGGGGATGGAAGCTAGACCAGAAAGGCTGTAAAAAATGAGGTCACAAGAGCAGGTGAAAAAAGGAGAAGAGGTGGTCAGATCATTAAAGGTCAGATCATAAAAGTGGTAAAAGGGTATCAGAGAGACTGAGCTAGAAAGACAGGATGCCATGGTAGGAAAGCAGGTGCCTGAAACTGAGTGTAAAGTAGAAATGTTCTTTTTGGTAACTTTGTTAAACCACAGGGCAAGAATATGACCGTGGGAGTTAAGACAGAGGCAAAGAAAAGGACAAAACCCCGGCAAAAGAGGAGGTTAAGGGACCAAAGCACAGGGTGTTGATAGGATCATTTATCTGGACACTGAAATAGCCAAAAATTGTCACAGGAATGAAAGAAGAAAATGGCAGTGTGCCAGGAGCTAAAAATATTAAAGAAGTGAGGAGGTGGGACTGGGGGTAGTGGCCTGCAGCAAGCAGGGGTTGTAGAACAGTCTGATGGCAAGGACCATCAGAGCTGGAGTGTGGGTGGTGAAGGGAGGATGGTGGAGGATGGCAATAAGGAGCTGGCAGGTGCCTCCCGCCCCTCCAGTCCCACTGGCAAGATGACCCTGAAGGATGGCAGCCTGTGAGAGAGCTGCAGGGGAGCCAGGTCCTCATGTAAGAGTCAGCTTTCCACTGGGCAGAAAAGTAAAAAGAATATTCAGAGAAAAAGTGGATGGCCTGCAAATTTTGCAGATCACAGAACCTGTATTCAGAATACACAGTGGAAGGTTTCCAGAGGGAAGGGGACAGAAATAGGCCCAACTGGCAGATGTACAGAGCCCTGTGAAGATGAACATCTAGTTAACAGATTCAAGAAAGAAAACCAAATAAATCAAATTTTTTAGTTCAAACATGCTGCATTTACATGAATGCCAGGCCTCTTTGACTATGTGACAGGGAAAATTACTTTGATTCTGTGATCCTTCAGAAGATGTCAACATAGTACCATGCATGATATCTTTGTATCATGCTGATTTGATGGGGGTCAGGTATCTTTCTTTTTCATTTCATATAATATTGTTAAGTTCACAATATATTCTTTACTGCATTTGACCTCTCTTTTTATTTTAACTAGATTTTCCTCATTGTTTATCAACTTTAACTTTTTTACCCAGAAGTAAGTGCAATAAATTTAGCAATCCAGATAAATTTTGAAGAGAGGAATAATAACTTCTCACTTGACATTAGCACAAGAAAAACAAATTATTTAATTTTCTGTTAGAAAGTTGTTAATAAATTCAAATAAATACCAAACTAAGAAGGTTGAAGTTTGGTGTCAATTAATATACTTCAAAGGAAATCTAAAAATTTATTAGAGTTCCCTCAGAACTACCTAAAATTTACCCAAGGATATGGAAACATTCATCAAAAAATGTTTGAATTTTTGCTTTGTCTTTGTGTCAACAAAATGCAACATGGGCTCCACCCACTGGACACTCATGTTACTGCAATGTTGCCCTTCAACGTTGGCCAATAGAGGTTTTCTTTCATTCAATATTATTTATTGGTAGATGTTATCTACTGATTGTCTTCTATGTACCAAGCACTCTTCTAGACCCTTGAAATACAATAGTAAACACACACACACGCACAAAAAAATATCTCTATCTTCATGGGGCTTATATTTTAGTGTATAAGTATAACATTTCTTTTTTTTTTTTTTTTTTTTTTTTTACAATAAACTACAGGCCAAATCTGTGTAATAGGTATCAAGATAAGTCTACACCCAGAGTTCATTTCCCAATTCCATTGATGGGCATTCAGGTTACCAAAAGTTTTTCCTATTGTAAATAGTACTGCTAAAAGCATGCTGTACCTGTCCCCAGGTGTGGGGTGTGTGTGTGTGTGTGTGTGTGTGTTTGTGTGTGTATGTGTGTATTACAGATTTTGTATATATTCTGTAATACGTATTACAGATTTTCTTAGCATACACCTAGAATAGAACTGCTAGGTCACAGGGTATGCAAACATTTAACATTTGGAGATAATGACAAGTTGTTCAGAGTGACACCAGCAAATTACACTTCCTCTAGAAATGTATAGTGGATCGTTTGAAACTAAATCTTAACACTTGATTTTTTCTGATTTTTAAATTTTGGGCAGTTAAAAGGATACAAAATTATGCCTCGCTGTGGCCTTGACAGGACTGTGAATGACACGAAATATGTACGTCACCATGGCTTTACTGGTTACATGTAAATCCTTGTGTGTGAAATGTTTGCTAATGTTTTTCCTCCAATCTTATGTTGTATCATTTATATCTTTCCTTTTTTTGGAGGAGTTCCCAATGGGCTCTTTTAATTCTTTATTTTAAAACAATTTGAACTGCAGAAAAGTTGAAAGAAAAATACAAAACATTTCTCTACATAAGCCTTGCCCATTCCACAGCTACTAACATTTTATCACATTTGCTTATTATTCTCTTCTTTCTTTCTCCCTACATGTGTGTGCGTGTGATTTTTTTCTCTGAAGCATTTCAGAGAGCAAATTTCAAAAATGATGCTCCATTATTCATCAATATTTAAATGCGTATTTCCGAAAAACAAAGACAGTCTCCTACATAGCCAAATATAGCCATCAAAATCACAAGAACAACACTGATATAATACTACCATCAACTCCACACACTGCCTTCAAACTTCGCTAATTGAACCATGAGGACAGTAGAAGGAAACCAAGAGGAGGATTGTGGGAAGAGATATTTAGGAAACTGGGCAACATCCAGGAGGGAAGTCCTTTGAGGAGATACTGAGGAAGTGATGGACCACTGTTCCATGAACATCCCTTTGCCCCCAACCCACCCCATTGTAAATGACCAGTCAGAGGGGCTATTTCCAAAGCAGCAGGTAGCCACTTAGACCAAGAGATTATGAAGCAGAGTCCCCTGGTTTCTGCTGCTGACACCAGAGTCAGAGTGGCTGAATAAGCTGCATGCAAGCTGGGAAGTAGGAGTGGGTTATAAATTTAAGAATGACCATCCCAAGGCAGTCTAAAAGCCCATCAAGATGTGAGAGCACAGCATCCTAGTGAGTACAGGTCCATAGGACCACACCATGCAGCTCCTCATGACTGGGCTTGAGTCGGGCATAGAATTTGGAATACCAGGGTCAATGGGCTCGCGGCTCCATGCCAGTCCTCTGAACACTGGTCATCAGGTATATGCAGTCATTATTCCTGGCAAGAATAGTACAATAAGATTTAACGACTGGACCACCACTGTCTTACACCATAAGCAAAAATAAACTCAAAATGGATTGAAGACCTAATCATAAGAACTGAAACCATAAAACTCCCAAAAGAAAATACAGGCAGTAAACTCTTGGACATAGACACTAGCAAATTTTTTTGGGATCTCTCTCCCCAGGCAAGGGGAACAAAAGCAAAAATAAACAAGTGGGACTACATAAGACTGAAAAGCTTCTATTCAGCAAAGGAAAGCATCAGCAAAACAAAAAGAGCAACATAATGAATGGGAGAAAATATTGGCAAATTATATATCTGATAAGGGGATAATATCCAAAACATATGAAGAACTCATATAACACCAAAAAAAAAAAACCCGAATAATCTCACTAAAAAATGGACAGAAGATTCAACGAAGACATACAGATGGCCAAAAGGCACATGAAAAGATCCTCCACATCACTAATCACCAGGGAAATGCAAATCAAAACCATGAGGAAGTATCACCTCATACTAGTCAAGAAGACAAGAAATAACAAGTATTGGCGAGAATCTGGAGAAAAGGTGACCCTCAAAGCACTGTTGGTGAGAATGTGAAATGGTACAGCAGGTATGGAAAACAGAGTGAAGTTTCCTTAAAACACTAAAAACATAAATACCATATAACCCAGTAATTCCACTTCTGGGTATTTACCTGAAGAAAACAAACACATTATTTGAAAAGATATTTGCACTCCTATGTTACTGCAGCATTATGTACAATAATCAAGATATGGTCATTGTCTTTGACAGACATTAGCTGCTGCAGAACTAGTTTTGTGTGGAGGCAAGTTCACGACAGCTGTCCTACACTGTCGCCACTTCAGTTATTACCGTCGTTCTGCCAGCAGCTCGCTTTGAGATGCGTGGAAGAAGGTAACTTAGATTTGGAAATGGTCAGATGTGTCTTTATTTAATTTAAACTTATCAGACACAGTGGCCTTATGGAGCTATTAGTTATAACAACTACCCCGGCCTTCAGAAGTTAAACCAAGATATTATCATCAGTGGAGAAAAATGTAATTCAAGGCAGGCAAAGGAAACAATAAGAAGTGCCAGTGAATTCAATTAGAATAGTTAGAGATCTAAAATGATTGACAATATGTTCAGCTGATGAAATATTTCTACTTCTAGTCTAGTCATATTTTTGACACTTTCTAATTATTTGAGTTACATATCACATATTACAAAATGCAGTGTTCACAGATACAAAGAAATTATGATTTGTATTTTTAAACAATGAGAATGTATATGCTGTATATCCTTGACTGTTCTTATCTCCTTGGATCATAGGTGAGAAAGCTCAGAACACTTAACAAATATTAACCTGCTTGGAGATGTTTGTCTTTAGCTTGATAAATCCAACCAATGTCCTTTATAAACCCCCTTCAAGGCATTGTAACATTTTAGGGCATAGAAAGTGTACTATATTATACTTGGATAAATTTAGAGAAACAAAGGTTGCTTCCAATTTATCCAAAGGCACTTTTCTTCTTAGTAGGATTCATAATTCTGGTTTCATATATTCCATTTTCAAAGGCTTCCACTTGCTCCTCTGTGAAACAAAAAACAACAACAAAAAAATTTTTAAAGACCTCAGACTTCCCATTTAGCCACCACCTTCTTCCTTCCATGCGTGCCACCTTGTGAAGGTTGGTAGTAAAAAAGAGCAGGGACCACCTGGGATCACTGCTTCTTAGATGAGTGACTTGGAGCCCATTATTAATCAGCCTGTGCCTCATTTTCCTTCTGTGTATGCCTGCAGTTGTGTGACTTGAAATAATTTACTTACTGACAGAGCCCAGACAGGAGGTGTACCGCCATTTTAAGAAGCCCACCTGCCATCTCAGAGAGACCCAGGTTTCATTTACATAGGCTACAAGCATTTTCTGGAGGACACATCAGCAAGCCACAAGCCTACCTTTTCCCTGACCTGTGCCCTCAAAAGTCAGCCAAAAAACCCAGCCATAAAAAGCCTCTTAGCCTGTAAGAGATGCCTTCTTTGCTCTGCTCACCAGAACAGAGGTCCCTCTCAGGTTTAGCAATAAACCTGCTTGGATGGTTGAGTTTGTGCCCCTTCTTTTCCTTTTACAAACAGTATCTGACTCATAATCACACTCGAAGAAGTATAGCTATTTTCTTTAACTCTTGAGTGCGGTCCTCCATGAATATAAAGCTACCTCTCTCCAACTACACTTTTTCCTTTGCTAATTGAACACAGTTTGCTAGCTGGCCATTCTTTCTGACACATTGTCTTCACAACCCATTTACATCTACTGTGCGACCAAATGTGCCATTTGGATATTTGATTCATTTTTAAATTGGTAATCCTCTTTAATTGCCTCATATAGGACTTGAATGTTAATGCCACATCATTATTTGTGATGAATTCATGAAGAATAAGCCATGCTGGAGGTCACTGCTAGAACAGAAGCACCCACAGGTGGTGGGACAGGGAAAGGGAGGGGGCACTTCAGAGCGGGATGTTGGGGGTCCCTGAGGGGACTCCGGCAGTGGAGGAGCCTAGTCCAATGGCCAGAAGAACAGTTTGGGGATCAGGGAGTCTTGGGCTCCCTTCATTGCTCCACTATCCCTATGCACTTGACCCTAACCGGCCACCTTCCTTCTTCAAGCCTTAGCTGTCTTTTCTGTAGACTTGATATAACAATACCTCCCTCACAGGTTCATTGTGAAGATAAGATAATATATGTCACACATCTAGCAGAGAGTAAACACTCAAAAAAAGATGACAGCAGCAGAGTAGTAATCTCCATTTCTAAGATGCTAAAGGATACAAAGCATATTTTAGTTTATTTTGCTCAGTTCTTTTGCTGAAATGTAGGTGATGGTGAGAATGATGATACGCTCTCTGGGTGAGGCAGGCAAAGTTTCCATTCTGTAATGTGTGTTTGCTATTAATGGAGAATATTCAGCTCTACTGTAGCTGACAAGACAAAGCAAGTAGGGTGGATGAAAATCACACGATGTGCTAAAAATAGTGAGTAAGCAAGTGGCTTGGGAGAGATGAGCAGAATTCACAAGATGTATTGTTCAGCATTCACAGTTTGCAATCAGGAAGACATGTTAAAGATAGAAAGAATGAAGTATATGATTTTTTATAAGATGGAACACTCGAGAGTTTACTTATAAAGAGAAAATGATGGGAGGACCAAATCATAAGGCACCAACCCAGCCCCCATCAGACTGACATGCCATCTCTAAGTTGGCCAGCCTCTGGCTCCATCCTGGCTTTGCACACACTCTACCCAGGAGATGAAGCTCACAGCTGCCCAGCAAACCACTTGGCAAGCTAAGGCTGTGCTCAGGCGTCTTTGTCCCTGTGTCAACAGTGTGTTTTGGCTCCAGACACTTTGAGCTTGCAAAACCCACCTGTTTTGAACTCAGATCTAGTCTTTGTAACCACGCCATCATTAGGGAAAACTGGTGCAACAGAGAGAGTGAGGGAGAGATGGTAGGGGAAGGAAGAGGGAGAGAGGGAAGAAAGGAGGGAAAGCGAGGACAAGGGAACAATTGTGTGACATAACACAGGATCCGGTAGTGTGGGCTTTCTACTCCATCCTAAGTCTGTAAACCTAGCCCCTATCTCTTTTCCCTTGCTCCTCTGTATGTTTTATATTGATCCAATAAAATATGTGACTTGAGCATCTCAACTTAGTCTGTGAGATTTTCTGTTCTATGGCCTCTGGCTGGCTGGCCCGAAGTGTACTGGGGGGTTACCACTGCATCAAGGTAATTTCACATTTGACTCATTTTTCCTTGACATAGAATTTCTTTTAAGAAAAGAACTGGTTGGTATTCTTCTACAAACCCATCAAATCAGTGTTATTTTGTGCAAGAGAGCAATAATAGCTTTTCCCCTGCTTTTTTTTCTGGTGAAGGCAGTTTTGATACCTTGTTAATGTTTGAAGAACTAGTCATTTCATATGAAATGGCAGCCTTTCTGTCCAGGGGATTCTTACTAGCTATATCTTCTCTGTTAGCTGATCTTTCATTTTGTCATGCACCTGGGGTTGCTGCTTTTTTAAACTAACTGTCGGCTCTCCAGAGGTCATGACCCTGACTGGGCTGGAGTGGCCATGCCAGGAACTCAGAACGCACCCAAGCTCATGTGGATGGGGCCGAAGCCAGCATGCGAGGGCTGCTGCTGCCAGCTACAGTCTTTCCCCTTCTTTCTCTGTCCCCCCAGCCTTCCAGGTCACCTCCTCTTTTTAAGCATCTTTCATTTTATTAGCCACAGCCCTCCTTTTTTGTCTGAGGAACCGCATGTGAGTCCACTTCAGCTCTACTCTGAATCATTGCTCTAAAAATTAAGGTTTTGTCCACTGTATAAAGTTTCCCTCCTGGCATTCCCCAAAACGAGATCTCCCCCAGGAGATTTGCCAGTCCTTTGTGCTCAGACCCCCTGGCAGACCCAGCCCGCTAATCAGCCAGGCATGTTTCTGCTCATCAGAACCCCATTCATAGACAAGCCTTAAACTCAAGCACCAACCTCTTACTACAAGTACATAAAATGTCTTAACACTCAGGGGAAGCCTTGTGCAGGGCTTTCCGTCTCAGGAAGGAATCAGCAGGAGTTTTGATTATTTTCCCCCCATGTCCCCCCTCAGAGTTCCCATCATCTTCCTCCTGCTCGCTCAGGCAGAACATACCATCTCAGGTTTCCTTCAACAGAGCCTGAGGGAGAGAGCTAGAAAGGGGGGAAAAGGAAGAACAGAAAAGAAAGTCCTTCTCTTGCTAGTATTACCTGCCAGAAAAGGGTAAGGGAAGAAATGTAGTCACTCCACAATTAAGCTTAAGTATAAAGTACCAAGACTTATATTTCTTGTGTAAATGTAAAGACACAGAACCAAACTTCACACTTCCCTTCACTCCCTGCATCCGCACGCAAATGAGAGACCAACCTGTCAATCAACGAAGTGCACACAACAGAGGGCATTTATGGGGTCATGAAACTAGAAACTCCAGAGCGGAGGCAGGTAGTGCACCTGGTTTCATCAGGGAGCAGGTCTGCAGCCCAGGGCAGAGTTCTGAGCCTCACAGAGAGTGGACTGTCCTCCAGCCAGGAGAAAATTCTGCAGTGGTTGGCTTAAACCTGAGGTCCCTCAGCCAATCCCCAAGGCATGAGAGATGAGATTACCTGCTAGGGATTGGCAGCTGGAGGTGGGGTCACCTGCACCCAAGCTACAGGGCTGCTACCCAATAGAGGAAACAGTGGTTCCTCAAAGAAAAACTGGGGTACATTAGAAGGACAGAAGAAAGGGAATCAATGGTGCCAGGCAATAAATGACGTGCACTGCCCCCAGAGCACAAAATCCTTCAGAGTAGCGGTGCTCACTGTGTCCCTGATGTTCTATATAATTTTATCAACTAGTTTCCTCTAAGCCCACTGCTTACCGAAAGTTAATGTAACTGAAAGTCACTTATCTCCTGTTGCCCCTTAGCAGTATTAAGCATTTTAAGATGATAATGTGGAATTATTTCAGAGAGACTAACACAATTCTGCCTCAAGCTCCTTAAATGGCAACTGTTAAGAATGATTATTTAATGTTTCAGTTTAACTATGGGCCATTGAATTAAAAGACCTGCCATTCACTTAAGAACAAGACCTTTCAGCAACCTCATCTTCAACAGCTTTCTCGCTCCATCTTATTTCCACCCTGTTCCTGTCAGTTAACTTCCATTGTATGATGCAGCCTTCCAAAGCCCAAGTCCATTTCTGACCGAGTGTTTTCCGCATTTATAGCATACTCTTCTGTCAGGGCCAGATAGAATCAAAACTCAGGGATGTGGCCTTGTACTGTTTTACAATCTTTCAGCAAATCTTTTCCCAGCAGTCCTCCTGGGGACTCTGCTCTATCTTCTGCCGGGTCCTAATCAGAAGGTCTCAGTATTTTAACTTGTAATATTCTGTTAGGGTCCACGCTTCCGAGGCTTCTCCAGAGAACAAACTACACAGGCATAGAGATGTAAATTCAAGCAAAGTCTTTATTCAGCCAGCTAGCTGGGGTCCAAGTCAGCCTGACGCAGTGGGTCTCAACAAGGACCCCGAGCACTCAGAGCCAAGGGTTTATATAGCAATTTCAAAGCACTTAACTCATAGCAATTTTCTATAACTATACATTATTCTTGCAAGACATATATCCTGGGGTTAAGCAAGGGCAGGGTAAGACTACTCCTCAATGGTTAGGGAGGTTCTGCACGATAAGCTTGGTATGTAAGATTCACTGACCAAGGTTAGCTGACCAAGGGTCACAGCTGCCCACCACCCGGTGCTCATGATTAACTTGTTTTTCAAGGCCTTACCCAGGCCCAGGGTTTTTGTTTGTTTTTTTTTTTTTTTCCTCTGAGTCACACTCTCAGAAAATGGTTTCTAGGTTTCTAAGATGGCTATGCTTATGCTAATTTACTAATCTTACTAATGCTTAGATTCTACATTTCCCCACTTTCCTTTGACCATTCCAATCATGGAACGTTTGTTTCTTCCTGCTGTGTGAGTGAATGATACTGCCGTCTCAGCATTAGCACCTGAACAGCACTCACTCTTTCCCTAACAAAGAAGGCTATTAGCCGGTTTAAGATACAGGGACCTAAAGTGAGAAGCAGTATAAAATAAGCAAGGGCCCTGCCAGGGTGGATATCAGGGTTGTAAACCATGGGGATTTAGTAAACTAGGATGCAAATAGCCCTTGGCTGGCCTCTCGCTCTCTCTTCCTTTGATCTGGTCTCTCTCTAAGTTTAGACATTGAATCTCTTAGTATTCCGGAATGGTCTGCTGTTAAGGTTTAGCTAAGTTTTATTAGTTCTTTTTCCTGACTCTTAATGCTCTCTGCACTCCTTTACATTTCCCCCCTTTTCTTGATTAGACTGTGGAATCTTCCACAGCGGCATCTGGGTCCTGATACCTTTGACGAAGGACTAAGAGTTGGACAGTGTCAATTATTTCCTGCACAAACTTAACAAGCCTGTTAATTATGCACGGGCCAATCGTAAACAGCAACAGCAGGATGACGAGCGGCCCCGCAACGGCCGAGAGAAGAGTAGCAAACCAAGGCTTGTATTTGAACCAAGACTCAAACCAGCCTTCGCTACTTTCATATTCTTTATGCCTCTTCTCTAAATCTTTTTTTAGTTTGGCCAAGGAATCTCTGACTGCACCTGTTTTGTCTACATAGAAACAGCACTCTTCTCTTAAGGCTGCGTATAACCCACCTTCCTTTAAGAACAAGAGGTCCAGGCCTCTTCGGTTCTGTAGGACCACCTCGGACAAGGAGGTGAGGGATTGCTCTAGGTCTGATATTGTCTGTTGGAGTTGTTCTAGGTCTCTGTCGATTGCCAGCCTCAGGGCTGTGAGCCCCTTTTCTCGAGTTACAAGGGCTGCAACCCCCGTGCTTGCCCCTGCCATCCCTAGGGTGAAGAGGGTCCCAATGGTCAGGGCGGTAACAACCTCCCTCTTGCTCTGGTGGGGGCTCAGCCTTTCTTCCCAATAAGAAAGGAGAGATTCATGAGAATGATACATTAGGCGAGGTAGAAGGGCCACCAGCACACAAAACTCACTGTTAGCATTGAACATAGAGGTGGATAGGGCTGGAGTGAGGCCTGTCTTTGAGCAGAGCCACCAGCCTGAGGAGGATATAATCCACTTTCCCTGCTCCCATGTAGTGTTATTATAGGAGGAGCATAACTGGCTCTGGGTCGTCGGGACTGTGCCTACACACGTACCAACGACTGAGACTTGAGCGATTGTAAGTCCCCACGGTCTCCCGTCCCAGTAAGTGGGATGGGAGTTGTTGATAGTGTAGGAGCCATTTATCCTGATTGCCTCATAGAAGGGGGGTGAACCTGGGTAGCATAGCCAACAGGGATCGGTGAGGGAGGAAGTGGTGTGGTTAAGAGTCTCTACAACTGCCTGCACCATTTCCCACATGGGATTATCTAACCCGGAGGGGGTGTGCTGGGCCCATAACTCAGAGGTCGATGGACTCGGTCCTCTCGTGGGCTCTGGAGCAAGCGTTCTGGTCGGCATTTTCTCATCCTTTTTGCTCAGGCCCTTGTCCTGGATTGAAGGTCTCTGGGGATTTATAACCGAGTTGGGACCTACGGCAGCGGTGGGAGTTGACACGGTTAATTTAATGATGAGGGTCGAGCCAGCATGCCCCCCATATTTATAATACACTATTCCCCACGCTAGTCCATTTATCCAGTGCGATACCTCAGTGTTTTTGCCCGTCTCGGTGAATTGAACTCTTACCCAATCCTGGTCCGTTTTGTCACAAGCCTTGGTTTTGTAAAGGGTCATAGGCTGGTGACGAGGGATGCCCTTGTTGACATAAGTAAATTTGACAGAATCGATTTTTGTAACTGTCCATCTCCAATCCCCATCGTTCGAGGTTACACAGTCCCAGCTGGCACAAAAGAAGTCATGCCCCCGCCACAGTGCCTTCCTTTACCTGTTCCTGGGCAAGCATAAAACCCATGGGAGCGAGCCAAATTTGGAGGGATGGATCGGTAAACGGGGTTGATCTGTTGAAAGCAGAAATACAGGTCAGGCCACCAGGTTCCGATTGGCGCACTGTGTTGTGTGGAGTTGATGACTTCCCCATTGTCACTATCAATCAGCATCCAGGTCAGGTTCCTTGGTTGATGGGGGTTGGTGCCTCTGATCCCCACAGATGTGGCTCCCGTGAAGATCCATACTAAGGAGCTTATTAGCAGGATCTCTTTCATCTTCAGCTTAAGTGTAGTTTTAGGGGATTGGCAGGATGCTGCTGCACCTTCCACTTTTCTTTATGGGCCCCTGGGTCTTTATGAGGCAGGACCTTCCGAACGTGGGTGTGGTGTACCCAGGGAGCGATACCATCAACCTTGAGAGCAGTGGGGGTGGTAAACAATACAACATAAGGTCCTTTCCACCTGGGCTCGAGAGTCTTCACTTGATGTCTTTTGACCCATACTATATCCCCTGGGACTATGCCATGTTCCGGGCTCGGAATTTTCCCGCCCTCATAATATGCTCTGATCAGGGGCCAGATTTCTTGCTGCACTTTAGCAAGAACTTGCAACACATTCAGATAGTCGGGGGCTGGGTCCTCTGCATCGGGAAGCTGCACTCGTCGAGTTATAGGTGGAGGGGCCCCATACATTATCTCAAATGGAGTTAAACCATGTACATAGGGGGAGTTCCAAGCGCGGAAGATGGCTAAGGGAAGGAGAGTCACCCAGTCCCCACCAGTCTCCAATACCAATTTAGAAAGGGTCTCTTTCAAGGTCCGATTCATTCTCTCTACCTGCCCAGAGCTTTGTGGGTTATAAGCACAATGTAACTTCCAATCTACTCCCAAAGCTAGGGCTAGTCCTTGCAGGACTTTGCTAACGAAAGCCGGGCCGTTATCGGAACCTATTGCTTCAGGGACCCCATATCTGGGGATGATTTCTTCAATTAATCTTTTTGCTACTACCTGGCTAGTCTCATGCTTGGTTGGAAACGCCTCCACCCACCCAGAGAAAGTATCTACCATAACTAGCAAATACCTGTATCCATACTTCCCTGGTTTCATTTCGGTGAAGTCTATTTCCCAATTCCTCCCTGGAGCCCTCCCCCTTTCCCAGGTACCTGCTGGGTGCAGCCCTCTTGGGGCTGGTCTTAGCATTGCACAGCTACTGCATTCTTTCATGATCTAGCGAGTCACCTCATTCTGGTGGGGAAACACCAACTGCGCAGACTGGAAAAGGCTGAGCAGTTTTTTTCCACCTAGATGGGTGGACTTATGCAGATTAGCAAGCAGGTACTGTCCTAATGCTTCTGGCAAGATCAATCTACCCTCCTGGTCCCTACCCCAATGTCCCTCTCCAAACACTTCCCCCGGGACTTGTTTCCTAATCCACTCAAGATCTTGAGGGGAATACTCAGGTTTGGGCGGCAGTGCGGGCAGTTCAGGTATGGGTATTTCGAGGGCCGCAAGCACAAGAGAGTCCGAGAGGGCTGCCCTCTTAGGTTCTGCATCTGCATGGCTGTTGCCGATGGCCTCGGGTGTCTTCTTTGATTGGTGGCCCGGTATATGTATAACTGCTACCGCTTTAGGTTTTTCAACAGCAGCTAATAGTCTTTGGACTTCTTGCAGATTCCTCAGTCCCTTCCCTTCCACGGAACGGAATCCTCTTTCTCAGTAGATGGCACCATGGACATGGAGAGTGCCAAAGGCGTATCTGCTATCTGTGTAAACGTTGGCCCGCTTTCCTTCTGCTCTTTCCAGGGCCTCAGCGAGAGCAATAAGTTCCGCCTTCTGTGCTGAGGTGCCAGGGGGCAGAGCTGTGCTCCAGACAACTCCCCCATCGTGCGTTACTACTGCTGCCCCTGCTCTCCTGACCCCCTCCTGCACAAAGCTGCTCCCATCCGTATACCAATTTAGCTCACAGTTCAGTAACGGTCTGTCTTTCAGGTCTGCTCGCACCTGGATAATTTCGGAAAGGATATCTCTACAGTCATGGATGGGGGTCCTCAGATCTGGGTCCGGCAGAAGGGTGGCAGGATTTAGGGTTACCGGGTCAGAGAAGGCGATTTGGGGAGAATCTAGTAGGAGCCCTTGATAGTGGGTGAGTCTTGCGTTCGTCATTCATTTTCCCGGAGGATGCTTGAGGATCCCCTCCACGGTATGTGGGGCTGTTATTCTCAGATTTTGGCCAAAAGTCAGCTTGTCTGCCTCTTTTACCAGTAGAGCGATGGCTGCTAGGATACGCAGACAAGGTGGCCACCCGGAGGCCACTGGGTCTAGCCGCTTGGACAAATAAGCCACAGGTCTCTTCCACGGGCCCAGCTGCTGAGCCAGAACTCCTTTAGCCACTCCCTTCTTTTCATCTACAAACAGGATAAAGGGTTTTTCTGGGTCTGGCAGAGATAGGGCGGGGGCCCGGAGGAGAGCTTCTTTTAGTCTGTCAAACGCCTCTTGTTCCTGCGTCCATTGCCAGCCCGGCCCTTCTTTGGTTGCTTCATATAGTGGTCGGGCTATTTCTGCGTACCCTGGAATCCAGAGCCTGCAAAACCCGGCTGAGCCAAGAAATTCTCTCACTCCCTGGGGTGAGGAAGGGATGGGGATAGCCAGGACAGTTTGCTTCATGGCCTGTGTTAGCCACCTGGCCCCATTAGATATTGTGTACCCCAAGTAGACTACTGACCTCTGACAGATGTGGGCTTTCTTGGCGCTGGCTCGATATCCCAGTTCACCTAGTTCAGCCAGCAAGTTCCCCGTGGCTTCTTCGCACTCTTCACGGGTTTCTGTGGCCAGCAACAGGTCATCTACATACTGCAACAACGTCACGTGGGGGTGGCTCCTGCAAAAGGGCTCCAAGTCCTGGCTTAGGGCTTCATTGAATAAGGTGGGAGAGTTCTTGAAGCCCTGAGGCAGTCTAGTCCAGGTAAGCTGACCTTTTCTTCCTCCCCCTGGCTCTTGCCACTCAAAGGCAAACAAAGGCTGACTAACTTCAGAGAGTGGAATACTAAAGAAGGCATCTTTCAGGTCCAGAGTAGTATACCACACATGCGTGGGTGGCAGGTGGCTGAGTAAGGTGTAAGGGTTAGGCACTGTAGGATGGATGTCTTCTACCCTCTCATTGACTTTCCGCAAGTCTTGCACTGGCCTATAATCTTTACTGCCAGGCTTCCTCACTGGAAGCAGAGGCGTATTCCATGCAGATTGGCAGGTCTTAAGGATTCCTGTCTCTAACAGTCTATGGATATGGGGTGCTATCCCTTTCCTAGCCTCTTCTGGCATTGGATATTGCCGGACCCGGATGCGTAGAGCTGCGGCTTTGAGTTGAACAACGACCGGGGATAGGTGTTTAGCGAGACCAATTCCTCTGGTCTCGGCCCATGCGGAAGGGAACTTCTGTACCCAAGAGTCTATCTCTCCCCGGCCTCCCTTTTCTTGATCCGCCTGAAACAGACGATGTTCATCGGCCAGGGAAAGAGTTAACACATGCGCTGGTTGTAGGGGCTGCCCTTCTTTGTCCATGATTTTTATCCCTTCGGGTTCAAAATGAATGCGAGCCCCGACCTTGGTTAATAAGTCTCTGCCCAGCAACGGTGCGGGGCTTTCGGGTACGACCAGGAATGAGTGAGAGACCTGATGCCTTCTTAGGTCCACTTTTCTGTTAGTAGTCCAGGCACATTTCCTGGACCCTGTCGCTCCCTGGACTATACTTGTGCGTCCTGGGTTTAGGGGGCCGTGGGCCTGGTTGAGAACTGAATACTGTGCCCCAGTATCTACCATAAACCCAATGGGAGTCCCCTCCACGCACAGGGTTACCCAGGACTCGGGGAGGGGTGCCGAGCCCCGTCCCCGTCAATCCTCCTCTCCTAGATGCAGGGTCTTAACAGGGTTCCCTCTCCCTTGTTCCCTCCTTTGGGGTCACTCCCTCTTCCAATGTCCATATTTCTTACACAGGGCGCACTGATCTTGTCCTAGTTGGGATTGACGGGGTCCTGTTCCTTGAGGTGGCCTAGGGCCCTCCTTCCCCCCGGCCAGGAATATCCTGGCCATCTCCTCCCTCTGCTTCTTGTTCTCCCTTTTCTGAAATTCTCTGTCTTCCTTCCTATTTTTCTCCTGCATTACCCATTTCTCTTTCCTCAGCCTTTCTTCTCTATCTTCCGGAGTTTCTCTAGCATTGAAGACCTTCTCTGCCTGCTGCAGCAGCTCTCTAATAGAGATCTCCCCTAGGTCCTCCCCCTTGTGGAGTTTTCTCCGGTTATCGGGGGCTGCCTGGTTGATGAATGAGAGGACTACAGCTGACCTATGTTCCTCTGCTTCCGGGTTTATGGGGGTATACTGCCGGTAAGCATCAAACAGCCTTTCCAGATACGTGGCTGGGCTTTCCATTTCCCCCTGAACAATAGTTTTTACCTTAGCTAAATTAGTGGGCCGTCTGGCGGCCGCCTGGAGACTGGTCATCAGAGTCTGGCGGTAGACCCAGAGATGCTCCCTACCTTCTGCAGTTCTGAAGTCCCAATCTGGGCGCGTAAGTGGGAACGCCTCGTCGATGATGGGCTGGAGGGTAGTGGGTCTTCCATTTTCTCCGAGGACATTTTTCCTGGCTTCATTGAGGATACGCTCTCGTTCTTCCGTTGTGAAGAGAGTGTGGAGTAATTGCTGGCAGTCGTCCCATGTGGGATGATGGGTAAACATAATGGACTCCACTAAACCTATAAGACACTTGGGGTCCTCTGAGAAGGGAGGATTCTGAGTCCTCCAATTATAAAGGTCACTAGATGAAAAGGGCCAATATTGATATTGCTGAGCAATGCCGGTACCGATGGCACGCACAGGCAGAACCGGCACTGCTCCTTCTGAGGTGGAGGAGGGAGCCTCCCCTTCTTGTTCCCTGGCCCCTCGAGACCTTAGCTGCATTCCTCCAGTTCTACCTGGCGCCCAGCGTGGGGCCAGGGTGGGGGAGTGTGAGGAAGCTCTTTCCGGCCTCCCGCCTCCCTCTGCTGAAGAATCTGGGGAAGCTGCAGCCGCCTGGTTCCCGCTGGGTTCCCTAGCCGCATTTTCTATCCCCCCGGCAGCTTCACCCCTCTCCTCTGCATACGGGGGTGGCTGCTCAATCAGCGGGAGGGGGTAAAGAGGAGAACTGTCGGGGAGGACAGGTGGCGCACTTTGGCACACAGGATTTCTGGCCCTGCGATCAGAGGGCTTTGATTTTTCCTGGGCAACTAGGACGGAGGTCTTTTGTGGGTCAGTATGAGGTTTCTCCACCATAAAGGGCTTCAACCAGGAAGGGAGATTCTCGGCCAAATTTTCCCAGACAAGAATATAGGGAAGTTGGTCAGGGTGGCCCTCAGGACCTGGCCGGGAGATAATGGCTTTGATCTTGCCAATAAGGTCCAAAGAAAGAGACCCCTGGGCCGGCCAGCCTACTCCGAAGGAAGGCCACTCGACTGAGCAAAAGGTGTCGAGCTTACCCTTCTTGATGCCAAGGCTCATACTTAAGGCCTGTTCCTTGACCTTGGGGAAATGGGAGAGGATCAGACTCTTAGGAGTAGCCTGAGTCTGACCCATGGTGAGAAAGAAGAAGGAAAAAGAATATGAGGGAGACAAAGGCGAAGGATGAAGATGCCACTTCAAACAAAATGACTGTTGTATGTGCTTGTGAACGAGTGCCTGTCATTGCACAGTTTTTCTTCCGCGGGGGACGCGAGATCATACACGCGAATTTATCTGGGATTCGTGGCTGTGACCCCCTTATCCTGTCACGGGAGTCTTCTAGCGGCGGGCGCCCTAATGGCTCTTAATTGCCCGACCCGTGCCCGCGGGGAATGATGTAGTGGCAGAAAGGAGGAACGGAGAGAGCAGGAGAATCTTAGAACAAGGAAACTTAAAATGAGAAGTGCAAAAAGAAATATAAACCAAAACCAAAACACAGTAAAACAATCAATGATAACACCAAACACACACACCACATCTGATCGCACTCGTTCGGACTGGTCCTTCTCTCACTCTGGTGCGCACCACACTCACCACTTTCAGGGTCCTCAAAAACTCTCGTAATTCTCCTGAAGGGCGTCCACTCAGACTGCCGCAGGGTGATGAGCTTGATCTTTTCCTCCTCGGGCGCCAGTTTTCTGCCGATCGGATTTGCCTTCCTAAGGCCGAGTCACTCGGACCCTAGGGCCAGGATTGGTTACCTGGACTTTTACCCAGGGTCGCTAACCTGGGGGCCGGGACTACCAGCCCGGACTTCCTCACTCGGGACCACTAACCCGAGATCATACACGGGATGGCAACTCCCGCTTTATAATGGATTTATGCAGAGACGAGGGGGCGACCCTCGAATTACACTGCCCCATCTGGACAATTAGACCTTGCCTCCAGCTGTCCTTTGTTCTCAGGGAAGCCGCTTGAATCCCGGACGAGCCCCCAAATGTTAGGGTCCACGCTTCCGAGGCTTCTCCAGAGAACAAACTACACAGGCATAGAGATGTAAATTCAAGCAAAGTCTTTATTCAGCCAGCTAGCTGGGGTCCAAGTCAGCCTGACGCAGCGGGTCTCAACAAGGACCCCGAGCACTCAGAGCCAAGGGTTTATATAGCAATTTCAAAGCACTTAACTCATAGCAATTTTCTATAACTATACATTATTCTTGCAAGACATATATCCTGGGGTTAAGCAAGGGCAGGGTAAGACTACTCCTCAATGGTTAGGGAGGTTCTGCACGATAAGCTTGGTATGTAAGATTAACTGACCAAGGTTAGCTGACCAAGGGTCACAGCTGCCCACCACCCGGTGCTCATGATTAACTTGTTTTTCAAGGCCTTACCCAGGCCCAGGGTTTTTGTTTTGTTTTTTTTTTTTCCTCTGAGTCACACTCTCAGAAAATGGTTTCTAGGTTTCTAAGATGGCTATGCTTATGCTAATTTACTAATCTTACTAATGCTTAGATTCTACATTTCCCCACTTTCCTTTGACCATTCCAATCATGGAATGTTTGTTTCTTCCTGCTGTGTGAGTGAATGATACTGCGGTCTCAGCATTAGCACCTGAACAGCACTCACTCTTTCCCTAACAAAGGCTATTAGCCGGTTTAAGATACAGGGACCTAAAGTGAGAAGCAGTATAAAAATAAGCAAGGGCCCTGCCAGGGTGGATACCAGGGTTGTAAACCATGGGGATTTAGTAAACTAGGAGGCAAATAGCCCTTGGCTGGCCTCTCGCTCTCTCTTCCTTTGATCTGGTCTCTCTCTAAGTTTTAACATTGAATCTCTTACTATTCCAGAATGGTCTGCTGTTAAGGTTTAGCTAAATTTTATTAGTTCTTTTTCCTGACTCTTAATGCTCTCTGCACTCCTTTACAATTCCTTTCTGAGGAGCTTAATGCAAGCTTGGATCAGAAGATCTGCAATTTGAATTTTAGCTCCTCTACTAAGTGACGGTTTTGACACACAGGGAAACCTCTCCCAGAGAACAGAACACCCAGCTGACCCTCAGGGTGCTGTTCGTGTTTCAGTGGTCAAAGCAGTGTGATTGCACAAGCTGCTCCAATCAGATCCAAGGTTAGAATCACTTTTCCCTTCAATAGCCAAAGGTTTATGGTTGCCCTTGAAGCCAAGCCCTGTCTGAGCTGACTGCTGATTTCAGCTTTTTATAGGAGCTGAGGTGGGGGGTGTAGAAGATGTGAATGTGTTAAAATGATAAACAATGAAAGTGATGTGGTGTGCCACGGAACAGTGACATTCAGCCCTTTCCCTCATTCCTGTGTCCAGTCACCAACTCCTGCTGATTTGATCCTGTATTTTTAAATCTGTTTCCTACAGTCGGTCTTCATTATCACTGACCTAGATTAGGACATTAATCTCATAAATGGCCTTCCTGCATCTGGTCTAATTCACTCCACACAGCTGAAGAAATTGTTCAAAATGTTAATCCAGCTATGACATCCCAAGGCCAAATTCCTTCAACAGCTCCTTTGTTTATAGCAGTAGTTCTCAGACTGTTCAACTTGCAGACCATTGTTAGGGTCTGGGCTTCCGAGGCCTCTCCAGAGAACAAACTACACAGGCATAGAGGTGTAAATTCAAGCAAAGTCTTTATTCAGCCAGCTAGTTGGGGTCCAAGTCAGCCCGACGCAGCGGGTCTCAACAAGGACTCCGAGCACTCAAAGCCAAGGGTTTATATAGCATTTTCAAAACACTTAACTCATAGTAATTTTCCACAGCTGCACATTATTCTTGCAAGACATACATCCTGGGGTTAGGCAGGAGCAAGATAAGACCACTCCTCAATTGTCAGGGAGGTTCTGCACGATAAGCTTGGTATGTAGGATTAGCTGACCAAGGTTAGCTGACTAAAGGCCACAGCTGCCCACCACCTGGTGCTCATGATCAGCTTGTTTTTCAAGGCCTTACCCAGTTCCAGTTTTTCTTTCTAAGTCACATACTCAGAAAATGGCTTCTAGACCTTTAAGATGGCTATGCTTATGCTAACCTATTTCTATTCTTACATTCCCCTCTTCTTGTATCTATTTCAATCATGAAATTTGGGGTCATCTGTTTGGTTAACACTCTGATAGTTCTGTCTCAACACTATGATTTGCATGGTGCTAATGCGTTCTTTGATAAAGGTAACACACATGGAGTGACTCCAGTTTGGCGGGCCTACTACTTGTTAGAATAAGCTGGGGTGGTGCTGATTACTTCTGTCCTGTTGCAGAGGGAGGTGTAAGTTTTAGGAACTCTCTCAATGCAGGTTCTTTGCCTACTTACAGAGGATAAAGTGAGTCTTGGTCTTTGTCTCATTCTCTCTTCTACAGATAGGGACTCTAGCTGCTGTTAGGGAAAAGGAGCGATGACCGCTCTGGCTGCTTCATGCTGAGAAGGGGGCACAGTAAAGGGTGCAGCTAGGTCTCCATCACTGGTCAGTTGAGAGGGCCTCAGAAGGCTGGTGCTTCTATTCTGGGTTTCATTTCTATTACTATTTGCAGTTTTGTGGCTTCTAGGCAAGATAAAACAAATTGTGTTATTAGGTTATGTAGCAACATCTGGAGTTGGATTTTCTATTCTGGAAGGAGGCTGCCGTTATTGAAACAATACTTTTCTCTAAAATCACTCTCATTTTTATTAGAAGTAACCAGGTTAAGAAAATAATTAACAGCTGGCTTGATTATTTGCATAAGTGAAGCAAGAAGAGCAATTGATTACACAGGCTCTTTTAAATATGCTTTGCTGGAACTTTCTGTAAGGAATTTCAGATTGAACTTTTAAAGGCCTCTCGAGGCCAGACAGCCAAGCCAGACTTGCCATCAGGCTTTGCCTGCAGTACCCGTAGATTTGGATGAATTCTTCTCTTCTCGAGGTCTCTGCACCTGCCAGGAAGTGACCTTCTTTACTCACCTGGTAAGGCTGCTGGGAACTCTGTAAGCAAGGTACCAGGCCAGTTCTTCCAAGGGGCTTTGTTGGCTTTATAAAGTCAATCTTAGTTCCTTAAAGTTGTTCACATCCGAGTCCATGCACATGTCTCTCAGGTATGACATTCCAGTCAAAGCCTTGGCAGTATAACCAGTGTTCTTAAGTAGTCTTCTCACAAGGAAAGCAGATTCTCATTGAACACGTGCAAATAAACATACTGCCATGAAATACAAAAACCATCACTGAAAGTTTTTAAACTCTGGAGGGATCAGGTAGAGAGAAGGATGTTTCAATTCTGCTCATAAAGATAGTCATTTATTAAACTGTTGTCAGTTTAAGAGAACAAGGTTAAAACACTTTATCAGCAACATTTGAAACAAAAAGACACAAAATCATTTTCTTTAGTTTATGTAATCTTATGTAACTAATACCTGTTCTGCTGAAATCCAGTTCTTTACCAGTTTAGGGATAATACTATAAATGACAAAAGACTTACAAATGACAATGGTTAAAGATCTGATGAGAGCTTACTGTAAAACAGTTGACATAAGGAAATTCTGATATTTCTGTAATATAAAACATTCAGTAACAAAGTTTAGCATCATTCTCTTTGACAGTGCTTTCCTGGTAAATATATAAATATATCAGATAAATAAGCCAAATTAGTCAAATACTTTTTCTAATGAGAAAAAATTCTTCTGACATGTTCCAGGGGCCCTCTGGAAAATATCAGAGTTAACTAGAGGTAAAAGCACTTTTTTGAATTTAGCATAAGTGTCCAAGACCAGATACAAAAAAAAGCAGAGAAAGTGCTTAAGTCTACAGGTCTTCTCTGAAAGCTTCAAGAATGTTTTACTCTTTAATAGTAGATATAAGCTGCTATGCAAATTATATTAAAAGCTCTAAGATCATTTGCATTAAAAAATATGGAGAGTCCCCCATGTTTTGTTTTGTTTTTTAAACATACGGCATATAAATTAAACAAGACCTGGTGGTTGTCAAAAAAAATCTATTACAACTTTTCTCAAAAGTGGTCACACGTTTGTCCATTTAAACTTTTACAGTGAAACTTGTTTTTCTAGGAAAAACATCATCTTGTCCAGATTCTACAGTTTAATTTTTAAGAATAACTTTTGGTTTGTTAACTAAGTGCATTTAATCAGCTGAAAAAAGCTTTGTTACCATTCTGCTTAGGATAAATTAAGAAAACAAATAATCAGTAACAACTTTAATCATTTGTTGGTTAGAGATTTTTCCACTTATAAAAATATATGGGAGGGGCAGAGCCAGGATGGCGGCGTGAGTAGAGCAGTGGAAATCTCCTCCCAAAAACACATAGAGCTATGAAAATATACCAAAGAAAAATCTTCCTAAAATAGAGACCACAGGACACAGGACAACATCCAGACCACATCCACACCTGCAAGAACCCAGCGCCTTGCGAAGGGGGTAAGATAAAAGCCCCGGCCCGGCGGGAACCGAGCACCCCTCCCCCGGCTTCTGGCGGGTGGAAAGAAACCGGAGCGGTTTTTTTTTGGCAAGTGCTTTTTGGAAGATTTAAAGGGACAGGCCCCCGTTGCTAGGGAGGCAGGGCGGCGGGACTGGTGAGCGGGTGCCTGGGACCGGTGCCTGAGGATAAAGAATACCGCGCATTTTTCCCTGTGGGACTGGTGGGCGGGTGCCTGAGACCGGCACCTGAGGACGGAGGAAATCGCGCATTTTTCCCCTTTTTTTCTCTCTTTTTGGCGAGTGTTTTTGGAAGCCTTAAAGGGATAGGGACCCTGGTGCTAGGGAGGCAGGGCGGCGGGACTGGTGAGCGGGTGCCTGGGACCAGCGCCTGAGGACAAAGAATATTGAGCGTTCCTTCCCTGCGGGACCGGTGGGTGGGTGCTTTTTGGAAGCCTTGAAAGGACAGGGACCCTGGTGCTAGGGAGACAGGGCAGCAGGACCAGTGAGCAGGTGCCTGAGACCGGCACCTGAGGACAAAAAAAAAAAAAAAAATCGCTTGTTTTTTCCTTTTTTTTTTCCTTTCTGTTCCCTCTCTCATTGCTGCTGTTGTTGTTTTGGTTTGGAGAGTGCTTTTTGGAAGTGTTAAAGGGGCAGGACAGGTCACTTAGACCAGAGGCAGGGAATCTGGGGATCTCTGGGCACTCTAACCCCCTGGGCAGCAGGGAGCACAGAGGCCCCTTATGGAGATAAATAGCCTCCCGGCCACTCCCCCTCCAACGGGGCTCCACCATTTTGGAGGAACAGCCCCAGCCAGGCCAAGCCCACAGCAACAGCGGAGATAAACCCCAAAGCAACTGGGCAGGAAGCAGAAGCCCTGTCTGCGCACAGCTGCCCAGCACAAGCCACTAGAGGTCGCTATTCTCCCAGGAGAAGGCCACAAACCAACAAGAAGGGAAGCTTTTCCAGCGGTCACTTGTACCAGATCTGCAAACTATCTCTATCACCACCATGAAAAGGCAAAACTACAGGCGGACAAAGATCACAGAGACAACACCTGAGAGGGAGACAGACCTAACCAGTCCTCCTGAAAAAGAATTCAAAATAAAAGTCATGAACATGCTGACGGAGATGCAGAGAAAAATGCAAGAGCAATGGGATGAGATGCAGAGAAAAATGCAAGAGCAGTGGGATGAGATGCAGAGAAAAATGCAAGAGCAGTGGGATGAAGTCCGGAAGGAGATCACAGATGTCAGGAAAGAGATCACAGAAGTGAAACAATCCCTGGAAGGATTTATAAGCAGAATGGATAAGATGCAAGAGGCCATTGAAGGAATAGAAGCCAGAGAACAGGAACGTATAGAAGCTGACATGGAGAGAGATAAAAGGATCTCCAGGAATGAAACAACACTAAGAGAAATATGTGACCAATACAAAAGGAATAATATTCGTATTATAGGGATACCAGAAGAGGAAGAAAGAGGAAAAGGAATAGAAAGTCTCTTTGAAGAAATAATTGCTGAAAACTTCCCCAAACTGGGGGAGGAAATAATCGAACTGATCTTGGAATTACACAGAACTCCCAACAGAAAGGATCCAAGGAGGACAACACCAAGACACATAGTAATTAAAATGGCAAGGATCAAGGACAAGGAAAGAGTTTTAAAGGCAGCTAGAGAGAAAAAGGTCACCTATAAAGGAAAACCCATCAGGCTAACATCAGACTTCTCGACAGAAACCCTACAGGCCAGAAGAGAATGGCATGATATACTTAATGCAATGAAACAGAAGGGCCTTGAACCAAGGATACTGTATCCAGCACGACTATCATTTAAATATGATGGCGGGATTAAATAATTCCCAGACAAGCAAAAGCTGAGGGAATTTGCTTCCCACAAACCACCTCTACACGGCATCCTACAGGGACTGCTCTAGATGGGAGCACCCCTAAAAAGAGCACAGAACAAAACACACAACATATGAAGAATGGAGGAGGAGGAATAAGAAGGGAGAGAAGAAAAGAATCTCCAGACAGTGTATATAACAGCTCAATAAGCGAGCTAAGTTAGGCAGTAAGATACTAAAGAAGCTAACCTTGAACCTTTGGTAACCACGAATCTAAAGCCTGCAATGGCAATAAGTACATATCTCTCAATAGTCACCCTAAATGTAAATGGACTTAATGCACCAATCAAAAGACATAGAGTAATAGAATGGATAAAAAATCAAGACCCATCTATATGCTGCTTACAAGAAACTCACCTTAAACCCAAAGATAAGCATAGACTAAAAGTCAAGGGATGGAAAAACATATTTGAGGCAAACAACAGTGAGAAGAAAGCAGGGGTTGCAGTACTAATATCAGACAAAATAGACTTCAAAACAAAGAAAGTAACAAGAGATAAAGAAGGATACTACATAATGATAAAGGGCTCAGTCCAACAAGAGGATATAACCATTCTAAATATATATGCACCCAATACAGGAGCACCAGCATATGTGAAGCAAATACTAACAGAACTAAAGAGGGAAATAGACTGCAATGCATTCATTGTAGGAGACTTCAACACACCACTCACCCCAAAGGATAGATCCACCGGGCAGAAAATAAGTAAAGACACACAGGCACTGAACAACAAACTAGAACAGATGGACCTAATAGACATCTATAGACCTCTACATCCAAAAGCAACAGGATATACATTCTTCTCAAGTGCACATGGAACATTCTCCAGAATAGACCACATACTAGCTCACAAAAAGAGCCTCAGTAAATTCCAAAATATTGAAATTCTACCAACCAATTTTTCAGACCACAAAGGTATGAAAGTAGAAATAAATTCTACAAAGAAAACAAAAAGGCTCACAAACACATGGAGGCTTAACAACATGCTACTAAATAATCAATGGATCAATGAACAAATCAAAATAGAGATCAAGGAATATATAGAAACAAATGACAACAACAACACTAAGCCCCAACTTCTGTGGGATGCAGCGAAAGCAGTCTTAAGAGGAAAGTATATAGCAATCCAGGCACACTTGAAGAAGGAGGAACAATCCCAAATGAATAGTCTAACATCACAATTATTAAAACTGGAAAAAGAAGAACAAATGAGGCCTAAAGTCAGCAGAAGGAGGGACATGATAAAGATCAGAGAAGAAATAAACAAAATTGAGAAGAATAAAACAATAGCAAAAATCAACGAAACCAAGAGCTGGTTCTTTGAGAAAATAAACAAAATAGATAAGCCTCTAGCCCAACTTATTAAGAGAAAAAGAGAGTGAACACAAATCAACACAATCAGAAATGAGAATGGAAAAATCACGACAGACTCCTCAGAAATACAAAGAATTATTAAAGACTACTATGAAAACCTATATGCCAACAAGCTGGAAAACCTAGAAGAAATGGACAACTTCCTAGAAAAATACAACCTCCCAAGACTGACCAAGGAAGAAACACAAAAGTTAAACAAACCAATTACAAGCAAAGAAATTGAAACAGTAATCAAAAAATTACCCAAGAACAAAACCCTGGGGCAGGACGGATTTACCTCGGAATTTTATCAGACACACAGAGAAGACATAATACCCATTCTCCTTAAAGTGTTCCACAAAATAGAAGAAGAGGGAATACTCCCAAACTCATTCTATGAAGCCAACATCACCCTAATACCAAAATCAGGCAAAGACGCAACCAAAGAAGAAAATTACAAACCAATATCCCTGATGAACGTAGATGCAAAAATACTCAATAAAATATTAGCAAACAGAATTCAACAGTATATCAAAAGGATCATACACCATGACCAAGTGAGGTTCATCCCAGGGATGCAAGGATGGTACAACATTCGAAAATCCATCAACATCATCCACCACATCAACAAAAAGAAAGACAAAAACCACATGATCATCTCCATAGATGCTGAAAAAGCATTTGACAAAATTCAACATCCATTCATGATAAAAACTCTCAGCAAAATGGGAATAGAGGGCAAGTACCTCAACATAATAAAGGCCATATATGATAAACCCACAGCCAGCATTATACTGAAAGCATTTCCTCTGAGATCGGGAACCAGACAGGGATGCCCACTCTCCCCACTGTTATTTAACATAGTACTGGAGGTCCTAGCCACAGCAATCAGACAAAACAAAGAAATACAAGGAATTCAGATTGGTAAAGAAGAAGTTAAACTGTCACTATTTGAAGATGATATGATACTGTACATAAAAAACCCTAAAGACTCCACTCCAAAACTACTAGAACTGATATCGGAATACAGCAAAGTTGCAGGATACAAAATTAACACACAGAAATCTGTAGCTTTCCTATTCACTAACAACGAATCAATAGAAAGAGAAATCAGGAAAACAATTCCATTCACCATTGCGTCAAAAAGAATAAAATACCTAGGAATAAACCTAACCAAAGAAGTGAAAGACTTATACTCTGAAAACTACAAGTCACTCTTAAGAGAAATTAAAGGGGACACTAATAAGTGGAAAGTCATCCCATGCTCATGGCTAGGAAGAATTAATATCGTCAAAATGGCCATCCTGCCCAAAGCAATATACAGATTTGATGTAATCCCTCTCAAATTACCAGCAACATTCTTCAATGAATTGGAAGAAATAATTCAAAAATTCATATGGAAACACCAAAGACCCCGAATAGCCAAAGCAATCCTGAAAAAGAAGAATAAAGTAGGGGGGATCTCACTCCCCAACTTCAAGCTCTACTACAAAGCCATAGTAATCAAGACAATTTGGTACTGGCACAAGAACAGAGCCACAGACCAGTGGAACAGATTAGAGACCCCAGAAATTAACCCAAACATATATGGTCAATTAATATTTGATAAAGGAGCCATGGACATACAATGGCAAAATGACAGTCTCTTCAACAGATGGTGCTGGCAAAACTGGACAGCTACATGTAGGAGAATGAAACTGGACCATTGTCTAACCCCATATACAAAGGTAAACTCAAAATGGATCAAAGACCTGAATGTAAGTCATGAAACCATTAAACTCTTGGAAAAAAACATAGGCAAAAACCTCTTAGACATAAACATGAGTGATCTCTTCTTGAACATATCTCCCCGGGCAAGGAAAACAACAGCAAAAATGAACAAGTGGTACTACATTAAGCTGAAAAGCTTCTGTACAGCGAAATACACCATCAATAGAACAAAAAGGAACCCTACAGTATGGGAGAATATATTTGAAAATGACAGATCCGATAAAGGCTTGACGTCCAGAATATATAAAGAGCTCACACACCTCAACGAACAAAAAACAAATAACCCAATTCAAAAATGGGCAGAGGAACTGAACAGAAAGTTCTCCAAAAAAGAAATATAGATGGCCAAGAGACACATGAAAAGATGCTCCACATCACTAATTATCAGAGAAATGCAAATTAAAACTACAATGAGGTATCACCTCACACCAGTAAGGATAGCTGCCATCCAAAAGACAAACAACAACAAATGTTGGCGAGGCTATGGAGAAAGGGGAACCCTCCTACACTGCTGGTGGGAATGTAAATTAGTTCAACCATTGTGGAAAGCAGTATGGAGGTGCGTCAAAATGCTCAAAACAGACCTACCATTTGACCCAGGAATTCCACTCCTAGGAATTTACCCTAAGAACGCCCCCATCAAGTTTGAGAAAGACAGATGCACCCCTATGTTTATCGTAGCACTATTTACAATAGCCAAGAATTGGAAGCAACCTAAATGTCCATCGGTAGATGAATGGATAAAGAAGATGTGGTACATATACACAATGGAATACTACTCAGCCATAAGAAGTGGAAAAATCCAACCATTTGCAGCAACATGGATGGAGCTGGAGAGTATTATGCTCAGTGAAATAAGCCAAGCGGAGAAAGAGAAATACCAAATGATTTCACTCATCTGAGGAGTATAGGAACAAAGGAAAAACTGAAGGAACAAAACAGCAGTGGAATTACAGAACCCAAAAGTGGACTAACAGGTACCAAAGGGAAAGGAACTGGGGAGGATGGGTGGGCAGGGAGGGATAAGAGGGGGGAAGAAGAAGAGGGGTATTAAGATTAGCATGCATAGGGGGGAGGGAGAAAGGGAAGGGTGGGCTGCACAACACAGAGAGGACAAGTAGTGACTCTACAACATTTTGCTAAGCTGATGGACAGTAACCATAATGTGGTTGTTAGGGGGGACCTGATATAGGGGAGAGCATAGTAAACATAGTATTCTTCATGTAAGTGTAGATTAAAAATTAAAAAAAAAAAAAAAAAGAAAGAAAGAAAGAAAAGGGGGATTACTCCTTAACAGGATAAAACTTTTGGTAAATCAAAGATCAACGCATGCTTTAAATATCCTTAATGTTGATCACTTAAAGGGTGTCAGATGATCAGCTATGGAGGTACTTTTTTCTGATAATATTCCTTTCTCTTAATTGAAAAAAAAAAAAAAAGCAGTTATTGTGCGCTGACCTCCAGTGAGTTCTGCACAGTGGTATAGAGGGCATGTCAATGTGTGGGCAAAGGGTCTGTTTGTTTCTATGCAGAAGATCAAGGCCTAGCTTGGATACCCAGAAAATGAACTAAGATACGATATGAGGAGGAGCTTCCGGCATCAGCACTGTCTGGGGGACTTGTGCCGGGGGATGATCATCAAAAAGCCTCCACAGGGATCCGGACGATGCTGCGGTTGTAGCTGCATCCAGCCCACCGTCTCCTGGACTTGCCATAGGAATGAGGAGGGAGATGTCTAGGCTGGCATGTGCATACAGTGAGACAACGAATTTGACCTGTACTGTTTGAATGTACTGTTGGAACTCAACCAGGAGTTGGGAGGGGTGCAAGTTGTAGCACTCCAAAATCTCATGACTATAGACTATCTATGGTTAAAAGAACATATGGGATGTGAACAGATCCCAGAAATGGGCTGCTTTAATTTGTCTGATGGTTCAAGTACAGTTGGACAATATCCATCATATCATAGATAAATTTTCACAAATGCCTAGGGTGCCTAAATGGTTTTCTTTGCTTCACTGGAGATGGATGGTAATTATAGATTTGCTTTGTTTATGTCACCATATTCCTATTATGTTAATATGTGTGTGCAAATTAGTTAGTAGTTTAAAACCTATACATACTTAAGATACTCTACAACAAGATATGTCAAAGAAATAATCAATCCTCCCATGTTTCCTTCATATGCTACCTCTATAGCTTTTCTTCTTCCTTCCTAATTACAACCCGTAAATAGAATTCGTTCCTCATATCGAATTTACCAAGTATCATAATTCCTCCAGGTGGTAAAGATACCTCGAGACAAGTGCTGGGCAGAGAAGCCACAGGGCATAAATCTGCAAAGAAGTAAAAAGCTAACCTTTGCAAACAATATGGCTTCTCTCTCACTTACCAACTTTACATTTCCCTGTATGGCCCCGGAAGATGACTGGTTAGCCAGAGACGGGTAAGATTCCTCAAGGGAGGAACAACCTAAGACAGGCACAGTCATAGGGGGGCAATCAGGTGAGAATTTGGGGATCAACAGAGGTGAGGCTCAGAACCTCACCCCCCCTGCTTTGAGAGAAATCTTCTGCATCCGTGGATGTCTTGCTGCCCTTGTCTAGCCTGGATTAATACTTGGTCCATAGGCACACACCTGATCATCTGATCATCTACATTTGCCCTCTTACAGCACTAAACTATGTTTTCTACCTTTATCTTGCATCTACCTACCACTTCAGCATTTATTAAAAATAAAAATAATAATAATAATAGGAGAAATGTGGGATCAACATATAAATCAAGTACAAAAATCAAACGAATATTCATATTTGACCTGATTGTTTATAGGTCATAATGCATGATCAAAACCGAAAGTTTCTGTGATGAATGCCCTTGTACTGTTCACCATGTAAGAATTTATTCACTGTGCAAGAATTCGTTCACCATGTAAGAACTTGTTTGTTATACTTCAGAAGATTGGACACTGACGAGAATTAGGCTTGAGATGGATTAATGATTGTACATTGAGCATTGACCCCCCTATACTGAATTTTATTGTTGTTAACAACCATTTGATCAATAAATATGAGAGATGCCCTCTCAAAAAAAAATATATGGAATAAATAATTCAATTTCTCAGGCCATGGAATCATTTTCAATAACAAAATATTTCAAAGGCAAATAAAGGTTATACAGTTGTTAACAAACTTTAGCTTTTAGTCTTTTTTATATTACGATTTCATGGCAACTCACAGAGACTTTAAGAATGAGAAACTGCTTTGATCTTTCAACATTAAGAGCAGACTAATAGTTAAAGAAAACTGTTTAACTGGAAACGAGATTCTAATTTTGCTGTGCACTTGATATCAAGACTCACTTGCTTTAATTTCACTAGGCACGACTATATCTGTAAGAATATAGTAATTTATTCTTCATTTGCCCCATGGGCCCAAGCACATAAACCGGTGAGAATTATGCCTGGGCTTGCCTGCGGCTTGACTGGGTTTATCTCACCTTATCTCTAAACATCTTGACCCTCCCCCCAAAGCAACAGGCTGAGCGGATCTTCCACAACAAAAGGCACCACCCTGTTTTCTCTCTTAAAATAAATAGCTGTACTTTAGAACAAAGTTACTTTCTTTTATCACAAAACACATTCTTTAGCATGCAGAAGAGTTTTCATTCTTTATACTTTTTCTTATTAAAACATACATCTTTTAGTATAGAGAAATGTTTTCTTTAGACTGACAAACTTACAAACACATTCTACAATTTCTGCAACCATGAGCTTCATAGCACAATCTCCCAGCAAACACAGAGCACATCTTCTCAACTTAACAAAACTCTAAGGCTTTAAGTTACTACAAAGATTCTCAGGCTGCAGGTAGGCATACACACTGCAACACACAATTAAAAAGGTGTTCACTTGCCACACTTATCCAGCTCACCTACCTGCAACAACTACGCTAGCCTACTCACAAGACCCCCACTGAACATTAGACAAAGCCAAGCTTCTAAGCATTCTATTCTTAAAAGATTTAGCAGATAACATGACTCAAATGACTCTAGGTAAACTCAGGCAGCTGACAACTACCAAAACATGGCCGCCTTAGGCAAACTCAAATTAGCATTAATGCTTAACACTTTTTTATCAGGTTTTCTGGAAGTTTTAGAATACTCAATTTTCACAAGCGCTTGTCTTTAAATCAATTTCATTAATACCATCCGGAGGTAGAAAGATATATTCATTTACACACTTAGGGGGTCATCTGAGTCTGTCCCATGGTGAGAAAGAAGAAGGAAAAAGAATATGAGGGAGACAAAGGCGAAGGATGAAGATGCCACTTCAAACAAAATGACTGTTGTATGTGCTTGTGAATGAGTGCCTGTTGTTGCACAGTTTTCCTTCCACGGGGGACGCGAATTTATCTGGGATTCGCGGCTGTGGCCCCCTTATCCTATCATGGGAGTCTTCTAGCGGCGGGCACCCTAATGGTTCTTAATTGCCCGACCCGTGCCCGCGGGGAATGATGTAGTGGCAGAAAGGAGGAACGGAGAGAGCAGGAGAACCTTAGAACAAGGAAACTTAAAATGAGAAGCGCAAAAAAATATAAACCGAAACCAAAACACAGTAAAACAGTCAATGATAACACCAAGCACACACACCACATCTGATCGCACTCGTTCGGACTGGTCCTTCTCTCACTCTGGTGTGCACCACACTCACCACTTTCAGGGTCCTCAAAAACTCTCGTAATTCTCCTGAAGGGTGTCCACTCGGACTGCCGCAGGGTGATGAGCTTGATCTTTTCCTCCTCGGGCGCCAGTGTTCTGCCGATCGGATTTGCCTTCCTAAGGCCGAGTCACTCGGACCCTAGGGCCAGGATTGGTTACCTGGGCTTTTACCCAGGGTCGCTAACCTGGGGGCCGGGACTACCAGCCCGGACTTCCTCACTCGGGACCACTAACCCGAGACCATACACGGGATGGTGACTCCCGCTTTATAATGGATTTATGCAGACACGAGGGGGCGACCCTCGAATTACACTGCCCTTTGTTCTCAGGGAAGCCACTCGTATCCTGGACGAGCCCCCAAATGTTAGGGTCCGGGCTTCCGAGGCCTCTCCACAGAACAAACTACACAGGCATAGAGATGTAAATTCAAGCAAAGTCTTTATTCAGCCAGCTAGCTGGGGTCCAAGTCAGCCCGACGCAGCAGGTCTGAACAAGAACCCCGAGCACTCAAAGCCAAGGGTTTATATAGCATTTTCAAAACACTTAACTCATAGTAATTTTCCATAGCTGCACATTATTCTTGCAAGACATACATCCTGGGGTTAGGCAGGAGCAAGATAAGACCACTCCTCAATTGTCAGGGAGGTTCTGCATGATAAGCTTGGTATGTAGGATTAGTTGACCAAGGTTAGCTGACTAAAGGCCACAGCTGCCCACCACCTGGTGCTCATGATTAGCTTGTTTTTCAAGGCCTTACCCAGTTCCAGTTTTTCTTTCTAAGTCACATACTCAGAAAATGGCTTCTAGGCCTTTAAGATGGCTATGCTTATGCTAACCTATTTCTATTCTTACAACCATGAGAATTTTTTAAATATTAGAAACTTACACAACTATACCAAATTTACATTTTGCTAAAGAAGGGCAATTTAAAAAACAAAAACAAAAACCCATCTTCTATCAAGATCTTTTCATCAAAGAAAATTTAAAACTATGCACGCAATGTAATGCCAACTGGGTTTTTTACCCCACACATCTCATTTTATTAACTTAAGAGGTCAGTCAACTCTCTACCTATTCCCTAACCACTGATATCTCGCCATCTGGAAAAAGTTAAGGATGGGAAAATTATGTCTGTTATTCTAAGACTTCCACAGTCAAAAAAAAGTTACAGACACAAAGCATGCTCTTTATTGTGTTACTGCGTGCCTCAGTGTAATGCTTATTCCCTGAGGAAAGTGTCTTTAAAAACGATTAAATGGCCACAGATAATTAGAATACCTTCAAAGGTAGTTAATGTTAAAACATGCATGCACTGTGCTGGGAATATTCTTGATTCCGCCTCGGGCCCCAGTGTGAAACAGGGGGTTCCCAACCCCATAAGCCATCAGAGCAAGCGGGCCACACCTAATGAGTGTTTGACCTTAGAGTTTCCATCTCTCACAGACAAGAGGACAGACAGGAGGCAATGACTGGAAGTGAGACTTCCAGAATAGATGGCTTGAGTTTTAAGCCTGCATCCTTCATGGGCTGACCAAGGACTCTGGACAATTTTCTCCAATTGCATCTTCCTCAGAAGTCTTATCTGGGAAATGGGGACAAATCAGTATGCAATTCACAAGGTTGTTGTGAGGATTCAATGATAGAATCTATCTATAGTGTTTGGCTGTCAAATATATATCTTTTTACTTGCTCTTTTCCTGCCTTCCCCTGTGGGACTCCAGCCCCCTGAAGAATTCCACCTGCCAATAACAAATGAAGTGTACTAGCCATTTAGCTGCCCTTAAATTGCCCAGTTTCTTCCCTCTGCCCCAGCATCCTGACAATTTAAACCCCTCACCTCACAGTGTCCTCCAGGAACCATAGTGTTCTACCAGATACCACTGCCATAGCTTCTAGGCACTGTCCCCAATCAGTGTCACAATGGAGCCCCATAGGTGCCAAAACTGATTTGGGAGAATGATATGAAGCACCAAGGCATATATCCTGGTACCCTGAAGTCTAACAGAGTTTTTGAAAATGGCTCCCCCAGGTTTCACTGATGATACACCATCGTCACCACTCCACCCTACTGGATCCCACTTAGTCCATAAGGACTGGGTGAAGGGCAGGGCCACATAACAACAACACAACATTCTCAGAATTACCCCTCACCTCTGCCTTTCCAAGTCAAGTTAGTGGTTCCAAGAGATGAACCCACTCCAAGGGGATTCTTTAGTCCCTGCAAAAGAAAAAAAAAAGGCTACTGGAGCCTCACTAATTTTGTGGACATAGCTAACAAATGTGACCCCACTGCTGGTGAAGACAGCTGCCTCAGTAGGAGAGCTTTCCCTTTGTATAAGGACAGCCTGCAGCCCCTTCTTGGCTACCCCAAGCTAAGCTCTCTCAAAGTACCGGGCAGCTCCCTATTCTCAAAGGGTGAAGTAAAGACAAATAGGAAGCCTCCAAGTTGGTTGTTTGGAAATCAAATCCGTTTTCCCAGTGAAACAGCGTGGAGAGGGAGATCACCATCTCTCATGTCCCAGTTCCTTGGCGAGTGCTGTCTGTCCTCTGGATGGGCCCCGTGGAGGAAAAGGGAGGTAGAAGAGTAAGAGTAAGAGAAAGGGAAGAAGTCATGCCCCCTATCCTGCAGATTTTACTTATTCCAGGAAAAGCCCCAGGCCTGGACAGTGTCTTCTCCTCTTGCCACTGCCCTTTGTTTCTGACTTAATCCATTTTCCCTCCACTCACTGCAAAACCCAAACACTCTCTCAGCAATTCCTCTCCCCCAGAGCTCCCTTTCCAGGCTTCCTGTGGCTTTTTACCATTACTGATGTTTGGCAAACCAGAAAAAGGGTAAAATTTCCATGTGCTTTCAAAGATACACACTACAACTTACCACTGACATTCCCCAGAAAGTCCATGAACACAGGTCTAAATCTTTTTCTCATTATACAACCCTGTATTTATTAATTTTCTTATAAACTTAGCCCACCTGCCTCCAGATCTTCATTAGCCTGGGATATGTGGTCCTGAGCCTCTCTCTTTTGGACAAAGAGGGTCTTCCCTAAGCTGCTTCTATCTTCCTTTTTCATTCAAGCTCAGGGTAAATAGAAATATATGATAGGACTAAGAAAAAGGAAAACTAATCTTAAATTTCAGCAAAAAATCTCAAACAACTATTCCATGAGTGCTTTCCTTTATCATGGTATTTCTTCATAGATGTTACAAGAATCCCATGAGAAAATGCCACACCGATCTCGGGAAGAGGTGAAAGGATGTAACAGATGAGATCAGGGTTACTCTTATTTCTGATGCTGATCCAACTACTAGTGAATATGATGGTGATGATGATGATGCTATTTCCCATTTATTGAACCCAGATGCTTGACATTATTTGTATACTCACATGAGCCCTAAAGATACTCACTATTATCTTCAGTTTTCAGATTCAAAAGTTCAAGTCCAAAGATAATAAGTGGTAAACCATAAGCCAAATGTTGTACTGTCAGTCACCCGTGGGCTGCTTCCTTACTCAACAATAAAACCAGCACCCCAATGAATGGTGTTCAGGACACTGCGCTGTCCCGTCATCTTTTCCTGCCGTTTCTCCTACGTGTCCTGACATTGCCTATGGTAACAGTCAGTACTTACTGCAAAGCCGTGTAATAGAACACCCCAAAACTCAGTAGCTTAAAACAACAATCACATATTCTTGTGCATGTGTGCAGGTCAGCTGTGGGGGCTGATGTGAGGTGAGCTTGGGCTTCAGTCCAAGTGAAAGTTGCATCCAGGTCTGTCCAACTCATCTTCCCCAGACTGGAGGATCAACTGGACCCTGTTCTTTCCATGGCATGTACCTGAGTGGTACAAGGCAAATCTAACCACATAAGCATACTTCAAACCCCTGCTTGTATTACATCTGCTGACATCCCATTGGCCAAAACTAATCTCATGGCTAAGCCCAAATTCAAGCAGAGTAGAGTCGATTCACCATGTAGCTGTGGCAAGAGATATAGAATACTAATAAAGATGAAAAGGTTTGGGTTTGTAATCTATAAACCCAAACCTTTGACAAACAAACAAAAGAAGATTTGACCAGGGTTATGGCTCCACAATCACGGACGTCTGTAGCAGCAACAGGTTAGAGTTAAGTGCCTGGAAAGATGGAATGGGAAACCCTAAGGAAGAAAGTTTGAAATACGGGGACTAACTTACTGTTGGGTTTGCTCTGCTGTTAATTTGGACCTACTTCTTAGGCTGTGAGCACTGAAAGCCTGGCCCAGTGGAAGCTCCAGGCACACCCAGCAGGGGCCAGAACTGCCCACATCACAAACAGAAAATGAGGAAAAGAAAATGCTTTCAAAACGTCTCCATTCCTTTATTGTATGTGTTCTTTGGCTTGGACTGTCTCTCTAGATACATGACTAAAATGAATTTCAGCTGATGTGTCACATGTTAGATATCAACACTTGCAAAATTCAGGCTTTGCTAGTTCCCAAAGACTAAGTTGTATAATTCCCTATCAGTATATAAAAATGTCAGCTGGACAAGACCATGGGCATTTATCAATTCAAAAGAATAACAGTAAGTTTAAGAAACTTTGGTTGCTTATTACAAAACACTGAAAGTAGCCAAGTGTGAAGCACTATTTTGTTTTCTCTTACAATATCCATGATACTTCGGTTCCTCACTATTTTCCCACAAGCCTTCTCTGAAACTTAACTGCAAGCAAGTAAATATTTAATTAACTATTTGAAATACAACATTACCCCCAGATATTCAGTGAATGGCTTCTGAGAATCACAAATGTTAACAAAAGGGTTGTATACACTGTTTAATATCTCAAGGTATAATTTCATATTGAAGGTGCTTGGAATAAAAATTTCGGTTCTTAGAGAAGCAGTGTGGGTTTCTAGAAAGATCTCTGTCCTAGTGCACCCATTAACTAACTCTACAACCTTGGAAAATTCATTCACATAGAATTGAAAGCTTTTAACACTCTGCTACCAACCAGTTTCTCAAGAAATATTTTGAACTTCTCATCTTTACCTTTGATTCCAGTCTTCTTTCCTTCTCTTTCCTTCCTATCCCACTGCCTTTTCATTTCATTATTCTGCAGAACTATTTATCCATTTCATTGCATACCAAACCCTGAAGATCCTCACTCTTCACTCTCAGAGAGGACTTCTGGGCATTTTCCAAATATCTCTACTGCTATAAAATTTTCCCTGGTGCTAGTGTAATCAAAGTTCTTATTTTTAACAAGAAGCAACTATTTCTTCCACTTACATCAGTATGGTAGTAGGCTTTCAATGAGATTTTTGAATAAATGTAAAATAATTATTGCTTTTATACCTACTGTGTTTTGACCACTAGTCTGACTTAAGCATTTTTGCAAGTTCTCACTTAGTTCTTACTTTGACTCTATTAATAATCTGAGAAAAAAGCTCAGGGAAATTAAATAATTTTTCCATGACCTCACAGCTTTTAAGTAGTGAAACTGGAATTTAAATCCACATCTATTTGATTCCAAAACCTCTTTTCTTGTCTACAAAAAAAGGAGGTTTAATCAGATAATCTCTGAGGTTCCCTCAGGTCCAAGTTGTGGTGAGTCTAAAGACATTACACAAAAAGAAAATTATAGAGCAATATCCCTGATGAATATAGCTGCAAAAATCCTCAACAAAATATTAGCAAACTGAACTTAAAAATACATCAAAAGGATCATTCACCAAGTGGGATTTAATCAGGAGATGCAAGGATGGTACAATATCAGCAAATCAATCAATGTGATAAACCACATTAAACAAAAGTAAAGATTAAAACCATGTGATCATCTCAATAAATGCTGAAAAAGCATTTGACAAAATTCAACATCCATTCATGCTAAAAACTCTCAACAGAGTGAGTATAGAGGGAATATAACGTCAACATAATAAAAGCCATACATGACAAACCCACAGCTATCATACTCAATGGTGAAAAGCTGAAAGCTTTTCCTCTAAGATCAGGAACAAGACAAGGATGCCTACTCTTGCCACTTTTATTCACCATAGTACTGGAAGCCCTAGCCACAACAATCAGACAAGAAAAAGGAAAAAAATGTATCCAATTGGTAAGGAAGAAGTAAAATTGTCACTTGCAGATGATATGATACTATATATATAAAACCCTAAAGACTGCCAAAACACTGTTAGAACTAATAAATGAATTTAGTAAAGTTTCAAGATACAAAATCAGTATACAGAAATCTGTTACCTTTCCATATGCTAATAATGAACTAGCAGAAAAAGAAATCAAGAAAACAATTCCATTTACAATTCCTTCAAAAAGAATAAAATATGTAGGAAAAAACTCAGCCAAAGAGGTGAAAGACCTATACTCTGAAAACTACAAGACACTGATGGAAGAAACTGAAGAAGACACAAATAAATGGAAATCTGTCCCATGTTCATGGATAGGAAGAATTAATTTCTCAAAATGGCCATCCTGCCCAAAGCAATTCACACATTCAAGGCAATCCCCAGCAAAATAGCAACAGCATTTTTTAATGAACTAGAACAAATACTCCTAAAATTTATATGGAACCACAAAAGACCCCAAATAGACAAATCAGTCTTGAGAAAGAAGAACAAAGCTGGTGGTATCACACTCCCTGATTTCAAGCTATACTACAAAGCTACAGTGATTAGAAAAGCATAGTACTGGCCCAAGAAAAGACACATAGATTGATGGAACAGAATAGAAAGCCCAGAAATAAACTCATGTATATGTAGTCAATTAATATATGACAAAGGAGGCAAGGATATACAATGGGGAAAGGAGTCTCTTCAATAAATGGTGTTGGGAAAACAAAACAGCTGCACACAAGAGATTAAACTAGATCACTGTTTTACACCATACACAAAAGTAATGAATTAAAAACCTAAATGTAAGACATAAAAACATAAAACACTTATAAGAAAACACAGGCAGGAATCTCTTGAATGGCAGAATGAGTAAGTCTTTTTCTGCATATGTCTTCCCAGGCAAGGGAAACAAAAGCAAATACCATATGATTTCAGTTATACATGGAATCTAAAAAACAAACAAACAAACAATAAAGAAACAGACCCATAAATACCAACAATAGACTGTTGGTTACCATGGGGGTTGGGGGAGGATGGGTGAAATAGGTGAAGGGGCTAAAGAGGTACAAACTTTAAATTATAAAATAAATTAGCCATAGGAATGGAAGTAAAACATAGTGAATATAACCAATAATACTGTAATATCTTGGCATAGTATCAGGAGGTAATTATACTTACCGTGGTGAAGATTTAGCAATGTATATAATTATTGAGTCACTATGTTGTACATCTGAAACCAATATAATATTGTATATCAACTATATTCCAAAAAAAATAAGTAAAACAAATTTCAGTGAGTCTATGTGTGCAATAAAGGATTAACTCAGTGGACCTGGGTTATTCAAACCCTGCACATTCTAAAGAACAATTTGATCCTTGACTGACTCCTGGAAGAAGACATCTAAGACTGGGAAATACCCTGCCTAATAAGAGTATCCTTGGGCCACTCCAGACAGTTTATGCTAACAACATTATTTCTGATGGGTGCATGCACCATGTGGTATAGCTTGACTTCTGGAGGCGCTAGAGACTGAGTAAATACAGTCAGCCACATGGGTGATCAGCCATACTGATGTGACCAACCCCCATTAAAAAGCCCAGAGAAGGTTTGGGTGAGTTTTCCATGAAAAACAATATTTCATATGTTTAGTGATACATCATTGCTGGGACAATTAATCACTGTCTGTATAACTCTCTTGGGAGAAGACATTTGGAAGCTCATGTCTGGTCCCTCTCCTGGAATCTGCCTTTTAAGTCTTTTACCTTTGTTGCTTTTAATCTATATTCCTTTTCTGTACTAAACCGCAGAGTGAGGGTAATAACTTTTCTGAGTTCTGAGTCCTTCCAGCTAATCATTTAACCTAAAAACGGGTTTGGGGACCACCAAAACCATATTGCGACTTCTCAATTGTTTGTTGTCAGCTCAGTGCTACTGCTTCTCTGCAGTCCAGAGGACAGCCCAAGAGTCACATCTCCCACAACTGCTTTCCCCATTTGATTCTGAGGATTTGCCAGTGAGAGGCATTATCATGTGACTTGGAAGGCCAGAGAGAGAGAGGAGTTTCTTTATTTTTCATTTATTTTTCACTATTGCCAGAAGTAGTTGCAGTCTGATGCATGTTTTCCCCAAAGTCACGAATCCCAGAAGACCACCAAGGAGCCAACACCAATGCAAAAGCAAAGAGCCTTTATTCGAGCTAGCTCGAGCTCAGTCTCGCATCTACACCAACGCAGTGGCAAGATGCCGGAGAAAAAGAGCGCCTTTTCCCCAGAACAAAGGTTTTATGGGTTTCCAGGGCGGTTTGGTGGGTGGGGGGGTGATGGCTGTGGCCCTGGCTGATTGGCTGGGCCTAGGGGTAGTTGGGGGGTGATGAGTCATGGCTTTGGTCAGTTGACAGGGTCCAGGGGTGGCGGGTGTTCTTGCTGACTGGAGGGGAGAGAGGGACTAAGCTCCGATTGGGTGAAATAGGATCCAGGTCCTGATTGGCTGAAATAGGATACAGGTCCCAATTGGCTGAAATAGAATCTGGGAGCTTGCCCTTTCATTTCCCTCTTTCTCTGGATTCTAAGAAGGGGCCCAATCATGGGTCTAATAAGGTTTTGCAGTTGTAAGGAGATAAAGGCTGATACTGTTGTCTTAGCACCATTAGCTGGACTGTATTAATTCTATCTTTAGTAAAAGTTACCAGTTTATTGAGGATACATGGTCTAAAGGTAACAAGATTACTAGGGGCTTGTATTGAGCATGGAGGACTATCAGTTGGACAGCCCCCACGTGGTCTCTGACAATCTGGACCAGCCTGTTGATGATACAGGGATCAAGGGTTAGTAAAAGGAGTAGGATGGCAAGGTGCTTTTGAATATTAAAGATAATTTCATGCCTTGATTTCTCTCTGGGACACTGGCACCTTGGTTCAGGCACACATCAAAAGACTGTGTGCCCAGCCTCTAAGGTGGGCTGAGATATTGTCTATTTGGTAAAGAATCCTGCCTTTTACTATGCCATCTACAGCTGGGTCTGCATGCTAAGTCAATTGCTCAGCTTGCAAAATTACCTAGTCAGATCTGAAAGAGGGAAGACAGCACATAGGCCTGGGCCTTTTAGTATGCTAAAGTGAATCTTATACACGATTACAAAAGATTAGCATAATAAAACATGTGCTACTCTTCTTTATCTGGGGAACATTAACTGATCTCACTGAAGAATGATTCTAGAGCTTAATGTTCAACATAGTTTTAGTAGGGGGGATTCTAGCATGTAGTTACATTGCTCTGATTGCAAATATCCTGCCTTATTTTCTCCAGAGGCTCTCACTTTATTCTGTCTAAGCCTATGGTCCCTGTCTCATTCTCCCCTCTACAGATGGAGACCCTAGCTGCTGCTAGGGAAAAGGGGCGATGACCGCTCTGGCTGCTTCATGCTGAGAAGGGGGCGCAGTAAAGGGTGCAGCTAGGTCTCCATCACTGGTCAGTTGAGAGGACGTCGGAAGGTTGGCACTTCTATCCTGGGTTTCATTTCTATTACTATTTGCAGTTTTGTGGCTTCTAGGCAAGATAAAACAAATTGTGTTATTAGGTTATGTGGCAACATCTGGAGTTGGACTTTCCATTCTGGAAGGACAAACTTGATGAGATTAAGAATGCATGGTTGAATATGAGAACTAGAAATAGTAAAACTTTAATTGCAATGATAGGAGAAAAATAAAACATCTGGAAAATCATAGCTAGATATTTTGAAGAAGCTGGAATTCTGGATCTAGTTTATGTCTCAATGACTAGTATTAGGATTTAGTATGGATAAGGCTGCGTTATTGAAACAATACTTTTCTCTAAAATCACTCTCATTTTTATTAGAAGTAACCAGGTTAAGAAAATAATTAACAGCTGGCTTGATTATTTGCATAAGTGAAGCAAGAAGAGCAATTGATTACACAGGCTCTTTTAAATATGCTTTGCTGGAACTTTCTGTAAGGAATTTCAGATTGAACTTTTAAAGGCCTCTTGAGGCCAGACAGCCAAGCCAGACTTGCCATCAGGCTTTGCCTGCAGTACCCGTAGATTTGGATGAATTCTTCTCTTCTCGAGCTCTCCCAGACATCCTGAGATTACTGCACCTGCCAGGAAGTGACTTTCCTTACTCACCTGGTAAGGCTGCTGGGAACTTTGTAAGCAAGCTACCAGGCCAGTTCTTCCAAGGGGCTTCGATGGGGCTTCATTGGCTTTATAAAGTCAACCTTAGTTCCTTAAAGCTGATCATACCTGAGTTTATGCATGTGTCTCTCAGGTATGACATTCCAGTCAAAGCCTTGGTGGTATAACCTGTGTTTTTAATTGGTCCTCTTATAAGGAAAGCAGGTTCTTATTGAACTTATGCAAATAAACATACTGCCATGAAATATAAAAATAGTCACTGAGAGTTTTTAAATTATGGAGGGATCAGGTAGAGAGAAAGATAAAGTTTCAATTCTGCTTATAAAGGTATTGTCATTCATGAAACTGTTGTCAGCTTAAGAGAAAAAGCTTAAAACACTTTATCAGCAACATCTGAAACAAAAAGTCACAAAACCATCTTCCTTAGTTCACTTAATCCTATGTAACCAATACCTGTTCTGCTGAAATCTAGTTCTTTACTAGTGTAGGAGTAATAAAACAGTGACTATAAATGGCAAAAGACTTACAAATGACAATGGTTAAAGATCTGATGAGAGCTTACTGCAAGACAGTAGACATAAGGAAATTCGGATATTTCTGTAACAAAAAAACATTCAGTAACAAAGTTTAGCATCATTCCCTTTGACAGTGCTTTCCAGGTAATTAAGCAGGTAAGTATATATCAGATAAATAAGCCAAATTAGTCAAATACTTTCTCCAATGAGAAAAAAAATTCCTCTGACATGTTCCAGGGGCCCTCTGGAAAATATCAGAGTTAACTAGAGGTAAAAGTACCTTTTTGAATTTGATTTTGGGAAGTTGTCAGAAGAAAGTTTATTTGGCACTTGCTTAAATAGTATTATAGGTTGCTATGAAGCAATACTTATCTATTAAACCAGAATGACAAAATACCTCACAGGCAAATAAAGAAGTTTACACAGTTGTTAGCAAACTTTAGCTTTTAGTCTTTTTAATATGAAGATGTCATTTTCTTAAATACTCAGACAACTCATTGAGACTTTAAGCATGATAAACTTCTTTGATAAAACAATTAGAAAGCCTTTTGCAATCTTTCATCGTTAATGGCAGACTAACACTTTAAGAAAACTGTCTTTTTAACTGAAAATGAAATTCTAATTTTGCTGTGTACTTGATACTGAGACTCATTTGCTTTAATTTTATATAGCATGACCATATCAATTCTTTCACAAACTTTCTACAACTTCCTTTTACATTCAATTCTCCCTCTTTAAATAAACAGCTGTACTTCAGAACAAAATTACTTTCTTTTATCAAAAGACACATTCTTTAGCATGTAGAACGAATTTCCATTCCTTATACTTTCTCTTATTAAAACATACATCTTTTAGCATACAGAAATGTTTTCTTTATTACTTTAAGTAGTTTTAATTAGAACTTAAAAACATTAGAAACTTTAATTTTCAGTGAACACTGAGAAGTAGGCTATTTTAAATGGTTACACTAGCATTCTTTAGATTAACAAATTTATGAACATTTTATAATTTCTGTAACTATGAGCTTTATAGCACAATCTCTCACTAAACATAAAGTATATCTTCTTAACTTAGCAGAACTTTAAGGTTTTAGGTTACCACAAAGATTCTCAGGCTGTAGGTAGTTATATACACGGTAACACACAATTAAAAAGGTGTTCACCTGGCACACTCACTTAGTTCACTCATTCATAACAGCTATGCTAGATTACTTACAAGACCTTTACTGAATATTAGACAAAGCCAAGCCTTTAAGCATTTTATTCTTAAAAGATTTAGCAGATAACATCGACTTAAATGACCTTAGGTAAACTTACGCAGCTGATAACTACAAGGACATGTCTACCTCAGGCAAATCCAAATTAGTATTAATGCTTAACATTTTTTTATCAGATTTTCTGGAAGTTTTCAGAATGCCCAATTTTCACAAGTGCTTGTCTTTAAATCAATTTCATTAATGCCATCCAGAGGTAGAAAGATATTTTCATTTACACACTTAGACACACAAACATACAGATTGAGACATAATGATAATGTTTCCTCTGGCAGCAATCTGACATTGAAAACTGGCTACTCACTAGAACAAAAAGTCTGCCACCGGCCCTTCTGGACTTCCACACTGAGGTTGTTAGCTCTTCCCCTAATATCTTTAACCTGTAAAAGAGTGGTTGGATTAAATGTTCCCTCCGGCAGCCAGTCAACGTTAAAGGACGGCCACTCTGAGGTGCAGAAAACATGAAATTTTCCCTTCCTGACGTTTGTGCTCAAATTGTGAGCTCTCTTCCTAACGTCTGAGAAAAATGGTCTGTCATGAGTGAAGGGTCCCCACCAGTAAGATGGCAAACTTCCGGCTTCTCTTCAGGGTCCTCGGTTCCTGCCGGCACCACCTGAAGCCCAATCACCTCTCGCCCCCCTCCCAATCCCAGCACCTAGCCAACAGCCACCAGCCCCGTAAAAGTGACACCACAATCACCCTATGCCCCTTCCTATATAACCCAGCACCTTTCCCTAATAAAGCGGAATTCTCCGGTGAATTGCTGCTGTGTGTTGCTCCTTTCCTTTCATTGGTGCTGAAACCCAGGAGACGGGACACCCCAACTGAGCCCCGTCTTCCCCCCGACACCAGCAGCAGCTTGCCCTCGTCCTCTTTTTCCAGCACTGGCTCGTCACACTCACCACTCCTCTCTGGCCTTTAGGTAAGTTTTCCCTCGGAGTGGGCCACTCTTCCCCGAGCTATCACAGTGCCATTGACTGTGATCGTCCAGCAAGGCCCTGACCCTCGGGGACAAGGAGGGAACTTCCCAGCCTCAAGCCTTCATGGCTGCGGTGGACCCTCAGGCCCCTCCTCCGATAGTCATAAACGCATTCACCATCCCTTCCATCAGTGCCGAAACTTTTTAAGCAAAATTTCCCCAGGGTGGGCCACTCTTCTCCGAGCTATCGCAGTGCCACTAACCGTGATCGTCCGGCAAGGCCCTGACGCTCGGGGACGAGGAGGGAACTCTCCCCACCTCAAGCCTTCACGGCTGCAGTGGACCCTCAGGCCCCTCCTCTGACAGTCATAAATCCCCGCCTCAGGCCTTCACGGCTGCGGCAGACCCTCAGGCCCCCCTCCAACAGCCATAAATGAGGTGACTCCTTTGCAGATGAGAACGCTCCCTTTTCCCCCCCACCTCCTTCTGTTCCATCCACTGAAATCTGTTCTGTCTGCCAAAAACTCCTAGCGCTAGGTACCTCGTGACTCTGGCAAACTGCCTTCTTAGGGAAGTCTGGGTGACGACCCACACTTCCCAAGAAATTCCGACTCGTGTATGAGTTTCCGCAGACCACCAAGGATCATCGGGGACAACCTTTGTCTTCTTGCGGTCTGCTTCCAGTCTGAGGATCTCCGTTCATCTTCCCCTGTTTGTCTCCTTCTCTGTCCTTTAGCCATGGGAGCCTCCTCATCCCTCCCTGAAAGTTCACCTCTTGAATGCCTGCTCAAGCATCTGGCTACCCTCTCCCTGACGCCTGATATAAAACCAAAACTTCTCCGTAAATATTGCTCCCAAGATTGGCCGACATACCCCCTAGAAAATAAAAACCAATGGCCTGCAGGGGGAACTCTTGATCCTAACATCACTTGCAATTTCTTTAACTACTGCCAGCGCCTGAAAAAATGGAAGGAGATTCCCTATATTGAAGCTTTTTGCCTCCTAGCTCAAAATCCCAGCCTCTGCACCACCTGCTCCCCACCCCAAGTTCTCCTAGCCTGCAAGCCGTCTCCCTCCCCTCCACACACTCCCAGTCCCTCTCCAATTACCTTTGATCCGCCGACGAGCCTCCACCATACAGACTTCCCCCTTTGGCCCCTACCCCTCCTACAACCCCTTCACCCTCTGCCGCTGCCGCTGCCTCTTTCCCCGCGGCGGAAGCCTCCCGTCCTCTCCCTTCCCCTTCTTCTCCTACAACAGCCCCTACCCCTTCCTCTACCACCGCCACTGCTGCCTCTTTCCCCGCAGAAGCCTCCTGTCCTCTCCCTTCCCCTTCTTCTCCTACAACAGCCCCTTCCCCTTCCTCTACCGCCACCGACGCCGCCTCTTTCCCCGCAGAAGGCTCCCATCCTCTCCCTTCCCCTTCTTCTCCTACAATAGCCCCTCCCCCTTCCTCTACCGCAGCCGTCGCCACTGCCTCAACCCCCACAGAAGCCTCCCGTCCTCTCCCTTCCCCCTCCTCCCCTCCCTCCACCACCATCTCCTCCCCCACCTCACCCCCTCCTCCTCCGTCCCCCTCACCTCCCCCCTCCCGCAGATCGAGCCTGAGCCTTTCAGCTCCCCTCTAACTAAGTTCCAGGAGCCTCCTCCGTCTTTGCCCCCTCAGACTCGGTCCCGAGGGCCTCCCAAAATTATCGCGGCTTTGACCCCATCACCTGTTTCCCCTGCACAGACTGAGCCAGAACCCTTCAGTCTCCCTCAGACCCGGTCCCGAGGGCCTCCCAAAATTATCGCCCCCCTCCGGGAAGTGGCAGGATCCGAAGGCATCGTGCGCGTTCACGTCCCTTTCTCCTTAGGAGATTTAGCCCAACTAGAGAAACGCCTAGGTTACTTTTCCACTGATCCCATGACATACATCAGGGAGTTTCAATGGACCCTCCAGTCTTACAGCCTCACGCATCATGACATTTTCATGCTCCTGGCCAATACTCTCCTCCCTGAAGAGCGTAGACGAGTTTGGGATTTTGCCCAAACGCACGGTACTGAAACCCACAGGACTGACCCCACCTATCCCCCTGGCCCCACTGCTGTCCCCGAACAAGACCCATACTGGGATTATAACACCGCCGTGGGTCTCCACTCTCGAGATATTTTTGCCTCCTGCTTAATAGCAGGTCTGAAAAAGGCAGCTCGTAAAGTAGTCAATTTTCAAAAGCTCCAAGACATAATTCAAAAGAGAGACGAAACCCCCTCCGAGTTCTTAGACAGACTCACTCAAGCCCTATTACAGCATACCAGCCTGGACCCAGAAACACCTGAAGGAAGACAGGTCCTTATGACATACTTCCTAGCTCAAAGCTACCCCGACATTAAAGCTAAACTCAAAAAGTTAGAACAGGGCCCCGCTACCCCACAGACTGAGATCCTAACAGTGGCCTTTAAAGTCTTCCATAACCAGGAGGAGGAGAAAGAATGCTGTAAACAAAAGGCTGATCAGGCCAATTTCCAGATGTTGGCCCAGCTGATAAAACCACAACCTGAGAGCCCCTCTACAAACAAGCCCCCCCCAGGAGCTTGTTTCAAGTGCAGTAAAGAGGGACATTGGTCAAGGGCATGCCCCTCCCCCAGATCTCCTACCACCCCATGCCCCAGATGCCACAAAAAGGGCCACTGGGGGTCTGATTGCCCAACCACCCGAAGGGAAGGCTGGACGAACAACCCCCATCCTAAGCCCACCATAGTGGGCTGGCAGAAGAAGATTGACAGGGCCCAGGGGCTTCTCGCCTGACCATTTCCATCACCAAACAGGAGCCCAGGGTTACTTTAACAGTAGATGGTTGCCCCATCTCCTTCCTCCTAGATACAGAAGCCACCTTCTCAGTCTTGCGAGAATACCGGGGCCCTACCACGCCAGCCATTACTCCTATAGTCGGGGTAGGAGGTAAACAGATTTTCCCATTAAACTCCCCCCCTCCTTTTATGCACAATCCTAGACAATCCCATACCTTTCTCCCACTCCTTCCTAGTTATGCCCCAGTGTCCCATCCCTTTACTAGGACGAGACATCCTTTCCCTCCTCCACGTTTCCATACCTATATCCACTCCCACAGCCCCCAGTACTCCCTTTCTGATGGCCCTCATAGCCGACAACCCCCCTCTACCCAATGAAAGCTCCGGTTACGCCCTCATATACCCTGTAAATCCCAAAGTTTGGGACATTACAAGCCCCTCTGTGGCCCTATGTCCCCCTGCTTCTATCAAATTACGTGACCCCTCTCAGTATATCTGTCAGGCCCAATACCCCCTAACCACTTCAGCCCTCTTAGGCCTCCAACCCATCATTCAAGATCTCTTAAACAAAAATTACCTCAGACCCACTCTCTCCCCATTTAATACCCCCATATTAGCTGTTAAAAAAACCAACGGATCTTTCCGCCTTGTCCAAGACCATCGCCTTATCAACATGGCCGTTGTCCCTATCCATCCCTTAGTTCCAAATCCATACACCCTTTTATCGCAGATCCCTGCCTCAGCATCCCACTTCTCAGTCCTAGATCTCAAGGATGCATTTTTTTCTATCCCTCTAGACCCCTCCTCCCAAGATTTTTTCGCCTTCACCTGGACGGACCCATGCACAAGACATTCTGAACAACTTACTTGGACAGTTTTGCCACAAGGCTTCCGAGATAGTCCCCATATTTTTGGACAAGTCCTAGCTCAAGACCTCAAACAGTTTCACCATGATCACCCCGAGTCCACTTTACTACAATATGTAGATGATCTTCTACTCTGCAGTCCCTCGTGGAAACAGTCTCAACTTGACACTGCATCTCTACTTAACCTTCTAGCTTCCAGAGGTTACCGGGTATCAACCGTCAAAGCTCAAATCTCTTCCCCTTCTATCACTTACCTTGGATTCCTTCTGTCTCAACAAAGAAAGTCCATTACCTTAGACAGAAAATGACTCCTCTCTGACCTGCACCTTTTCCAAAACCAAGACAGAAATCCTTTCCTTTCTAGGCCTGGCTGGGTATTTTAGAGCATGGATCCCTAACTTCTCCCTGTTGGCAAGACCCCTATACGACCTCAGCAAGGGCCCCCCTGAAGAACCATTATCATCCTCACCCTGACACTCCTTCATTAAGCTCCATCAAGCCCTTGTGGAAGGTCCAGCTCTCCATCTCCCTGATTTGTCAAAACCCTTCTCATTATACATTCATGAGAGGTCCAGTCAAGCTCTAGGAGTCCTAGGCCAATATTATGGCCCATCCTTTGCCCCAGTAGTTTATCTCTCCAAGCAATTAGACCCCACAGTTCGGGGACGGGCCCCCTGCCTATGGGCATTAGCCGCTGGACAGCTCTTGCAGAAAGAAGCTCATAAACTAACATTCGGACCGCCCCTTACCATTCTGTCCCCACATCACCTAAAAGATCTCTTAACCTACAAAAGTTTACAGACTCTCCCTCCCTCCAGGCTCCTGACCTTACTATCCTCTTTCCTCCAAAATCCAAACATTTCTTTCCTCCCCTGCCAGCCCCTGAATCCGGCCACTCTTCTTCCTCTACCCTACTCTCCTCATACTCCCTCGCATGATTGCCTGGAAGCCCTTCACAACTTCCTTCCGTGCCACTCCACGATCTCCGAAGGAGCCCTCTCACACTCCGACCTCATCTGGTTTACTGATGGGTCCTCCTTTAAACATGAGGGCACCCACTACTCAGGATACACAGTAGTGTCCCTCGAAGATGTCATTGAGGCACGAGCCCTACCCCCTGGTACAACCAATCAGCAGGCCGAACTCATTGCAGCCACCAGAGCTTGCACTCTGGCCCGGGACACGTCTCTCACATTGTACACTGACTCCAAGTACGTATTCCACATTCTCTTGTCTCACGCGGCAGTATGGAAAGAACGAGACCTCCTCACCACAAAAGGAAATTCTATAACTAATTCAGCCTTAATTAATAAACTTCTAGAGGCTTCACAACTCCCACACCGACTAGGCATAGTCCACTGCAAATCACATCAAAAGGATGACTCCCCCATTGCAAGAGGTAACAACAAAGCTAACAGAGTAGCCCGGTCAGTTGCCCTATTAGAAGACACACCAGACAACAATCCATCTGCCCTTGCAGTTTTAGCCTTATAACGAGACACCCTCTGCTCCCAGGACAAAGAGTCTCTCTTCCACCTCTTACATGATCTGTTCCATCCCAGCCCCCAATTCTTGATCCATTTTTTACAATCTTTTTTTCCTCTCTCTCCTGAAGACAAAACCCTACTTAACCAAATCACCTGCAAGTGCACCATCTGCCAACGCACTAACCCTAATACCCCCCTCAAGGCCCGACCCTTCCCGGCTCATCAAGCAAGGGGTAATGTCCCCGCTGCAGATTGGCAAATAGACTTCACTAACATGCCCCCTGTATGACGTACCAGATACCTACTCGTGTTAGTAGATACATTTTCAGGGTGGGTTGAAGCTTTCCCCACCACTAACAAACGAGCGTCCGCGGTTGCCTCTATCCTCCTCACCCAGATCTTTCCTAGGTTCGGGATGCCCACTTCCCTCCAATCAGATAACGGTCCTGAGTTCACTGCCCAAATTATCCAGAACCTCTCCAAGTCGCTCTCGCTCCCCTGGCATTTACATTGTCCTTATCGACCACAAGCTTTGGGAAAAGTAGAAAGAGCCAATAGGACTCTAAAAGACATCCTGACCAAACTATCTCTAGAACTACACCTTGACTGGGTTCGCTTACTTCCCTTAGCTCTACTCCACATTTGAGCCCTCCCAAAGAAACCTTCCTTCTTGTCGTCCTTTGAGATCATGTACGGCTGCCTGATTCTACCCCCGGGGCTCCTTTCCCACAAAGGACCAATTCCTCCCAATATGGCCCTTCCACTACTCACTCTCCTCTGCACTGAATTGTGGAAATAGCAGGATTGGCTCCTTCCTGATCCATCCACCTCCCAAAATCCTGCTGTCTTACAGCCCAGCCAACTAGTGTTTTATAAGCCACCAGAGGATTGGCCCTCTCTCACCCCAAAATGGGAAGGTCCACACCCAGTTATTCTCTGCACCCCCTCGGCCGCCAAGCTCTCACTGCCTGATAACTCTGTCACCCCTTGGATTCATATCTCCAGGTTGTAACCAAATACCCAAGACCCACCTTCTCTGGACACCCAAGACCCATCAGTTACAATCCAGAGTCCTTCGGATACAGCCCAAGACACTGTCTACTCTACCATGCCTCATCCCTCTGATCCCTTGAAGCTCCGCATCTCCCATGCACCCCCTTTGCCATCCATACCCAAATCATGACTTTTTCCTCCTTCACTGTTCTCTCGCTTTTTTCCCTCATTCCTATTGTCTTCCCTGCCACCCCACCCTCCTTTGTATGGCAATTCAAAGTCAGGCAGACTTACACACAGCATCAAACAAAAGTTACTGCCCTCATTGCCACATCAGATTGCCCTTTGAAAGGCTGCTCTGAGCCTTTGTACCTCCACTTTCCTCCCTCCACCTAAGTGTTCACTTACAGCTACCTTTATTCTCCCTACCTCTGCTTCCTCTATGACCAAAGACAAGCCTATTGCAAGCGATGGCAAGACACCTACGGGGGATGTCCCTACTGGTCTTGCGCCATTCACTACATGGGTGACTTCCAGTACCCACAGTATTACTCCTCCAACCGTTTCATGAAATATCCCAACGAGAGCTCATCCCTGGGACTCTCGATGGGCTGCCGGAGTCACAGCCTCAGTTTACTATGGGGGGTCCTTGACTCCCCATGGTGCCCTTCATATCTCTCGAGAGTATGTTCCCTCTCACTCCCAGATCTCTCAAGTTGCATCAGATATCAGACATTCTGAAAAAGTCATTATCCAAATTCTTGATGGCGCCTCTTCATCTTCTTATTCCTCCTACTCTTGGTTACAGCTCATTCAAGACACCACCATCTTTCTCAACCACACCCTCAACACCGCCAATTGTTTCTTGTGCGCATCACTACAGCGCCCACTGCTGGCCGCCGTGCCCCTTAATATTTCCAACTACTCTTTCCATGCAGAAAGACAACCTCTCCGCCCCCTGGCAGACATACCCCTATGGGAACCAGAATACGCAGATAATCTCACCATCCACCACTGTGTAGGCCCAACTCCACCCCCCTCCAGCGCACTTCACTGCCTCTCTATCTACACCCCTACCTCTGGCTCTAAGACTTTTACACAACCGGGACACTTCTTTTGGTGTAATGGCAGTCTTTTCAACTCACTGCCTTTCAACTCCTATACACCCTGCATTCTTGTCACCCTAATCCCACAGCTTACACTTTACAGCATGGCAGAATTCCTTGAGCTCCAACCTCCCTTGCCCTTGGGCACAAAAAGGGCTGCTTTCCTTCCCATCATGGTCGGTATCTCTTTGATCACCTCAGCCATTGGGGCAGGGTTTTCGGGAGGAGCCTTGGGTCACTCTCTATGGGCAGTTAGAGATCTCAACGCCAAACTTAAGGGAGCCCTGACATCCACTGCCGATTCCCTAGCCTCTCTCCAAAGACAGGTCACTTTGCTAGCTAAAGTCACCCTTCAAAACCAGCGGGCCCTAGATCTGCTTACAGCCAAGAAGGGCGGCACCTGCGTCTTCCTCCGGGAAGAGTGCTGCTATTACATCAATGAATCCGGCATTGTAGTAACTGACATCACCAAACTCACTGACCTTGCCTCCAGCCTCCACTCTGCTTCCAATTCCAACCCATTCTCTTCAATACTAACAAACCCCCTCCTTACCTGGGTCTGGCCCATTGCAGGCCCCATAATAGTCATTCTTCTCGTCTGTCTCTTCTTACCCTGTATAATAAAGTTCATCAAATCCCAAGTAGGAAAAATCTCTAATCAAGCTTTCAACCAGCTTTTACTCAGGAACTACCAGCTTCTGGCCACAGAAGATCCCTCACCCTCACGTGACCTCCTCACCACACACTGAGATGGACCTCTCTCTCCACTGGAAACTGTTCCTGGAAACAATGGCCACAGACGCCTGGCTTCTGACACCCATATCCTCTTGGCACCATTGGAATCAACAGGTCCTCGACCTATGGTTACAGGGAACCTTCATTGATTTCCAACCTGAAGAAGTCCACATCTACTCATCCTTACTGTGGGGAATCCTATCAACCCTTTCCTCCCAATCCTCAAGCCCTCACTCCCTTCTCCACCCCTGTTCAGCAAGAAGCAGTCAGAGAGAAAGCAACGTCCACAACCCCATAGAGGAGAAAGGGGGGAATGAAGGGTCCCCACCAGTAAGATGGCAAACTTCCGGCTTCTCTTCGTGGTCCTCGGTTCCCGCCGGCGCCACCTGAAGCCCAATCACCTCTCGCCCCCCTCCCAATCCCAGCACCTAGCCAACAGCCAACAGCCCCGTAGAAATAACACCACAATCACCCTATGCCCCTTCCTATATAACCCAGCACCTTTCCCTAATAAAGCGGAATTCTCCGGTGAATTGCTGCTGTGTGTCGCTCCTTTCCTTTCAATGAGAGACAAGGGGGTCGTCTGAGTCTGTCCCATTTCTTCTGTCAACAAGACTAAGACCAACATGACAAACAACAGGCACCTACAGAGAAGAATCTGCTGCGGCTGCGGAGGCAAAACTGAAAGTAAATTGAGGGCCTGTCGGACTGCAGCGGCAGCCTACTTTCCTCACAGATGAGGACCTCGTCCTTCAGACTTCAGACGGGGTAAGGGACGTCTCCCAAGACCCCCGGTCGGCGACCTGCCAGCGTGTCCGCCTAAGTCAATGCCGACCCAGATACAGATTGGAGCTCCTACAGGCTTATACAGGCTTGTTCGTGAACAAAAACAGTGAGACACAGATAAAGACAGAGTGAGACACACGTAGACAAGGACAGACAGATAACTGAGTGCACTCACCAGCCGGCATAGGGCCCTCCAGGTTGGGAGTCCTGGGGGTCTCTGGGATCCCGGATGAGCCCCCAAATCTTGTGCCCAAAGTCACAAATCCCAGAAGACCACCAAGGAGCCAACACCGATGCAAAAGCAAAGAGCCTTTATTCGAGCTAGCTCAAGCTCAATCTCTCATCTACACCAACCCAGTGGCAAGATGCCAGAGAAAAAGAGCGCATTTTCCCCAGAACGAAGGTTTTATGGGTTTCCAGGGCAGTTTGGGGGGGTGATGGCCGTGGCCCTGGCTGATTGGCTGGGCCTGGGGGTAGTTGGGGGGTGATGAGTCATGGCTTTGGTCAGTTGGCAGGGTCCAGGAGTGGTGGGTGTTCTTGCTGACTGGAGGGGAGAGAGGGACTAAGCTCCGATTGGGTGAAATAGGATCCAGGTCCTGATTGGCTGAAATAGGATACAGGTCCCAATTGACTGAAATAGAATCTGGGAGTTTGCCCTTTCAATGCATAGACCAGGTATCAGAAAACTTTTTATGTGAAGAGCTAGATAGAAAATATTTCAGTCTTTGCAGGCCATATAGTCTCTGTCATAACTACTAAACTCTGCTGTTCTAATGCAAAAGCAGCCATAAGCAGTGTATAAACAAGTGAGTATAGCTCTGTTCCAATAAACATTTATTTGTGGACAATGAAATTTGAATTCCATGTAATCATCACATGTTGCAAAATATTATTCTGCTTTTGGTTTCTTTTTATAAATCTACTCCTAGTTCACACACTGTACAAAAACAGGCAGCAGGCTAGATTTTGCCTATGGGCCCACCCCCTCACTTGGAGAATCAACAGATAAAAGATTCACACTGGCATCTGAATGAACTCTTAAGATCCACCCACTTCAGTGCTTTAGGGTGACACTTTGTGGGTAAAATTGCAATATTTCCAAAATCTCTCCCCTGGCTTTAGTGTATCTCCATATCAATAGGTGTTTCCAAGGGGTGGAGAGTAGTCATCTCCATATCAATAGGTAATTACAGGGGAGAGCTAAGGCTTATCTGGGCCAGAGAGGTTGGGTGGAGTTCTCTCTTCTTCTGCAGCTGGGTTGAGAGATATGTGGGACAACTGCTTGTAAGAAATAAATGTGTTTCTCCCACTAATTTCTCCCTTTGACTGATTTCAGTTTCAAATGTATTTTGCCCTGGCATTTCCCCCCAGAGTTACATACTCTCAGAAACGGCTTCTCTGATTCTGATCCCCTAGGCTTTCTGATGGTTTGTAGGTCTTTTAATTCCCTGTATAAAAACCCTTCATGCTGGAACATACAGAGTGACTTCTGCTTTAATGACCAAACTCTGGCTCTTAGCACATTCAGTACTGACAGCAATTTCAGGAAAACAGAACTTCAAAGAAGAGAATCAGGATTCATTCTATGATCTGAAAGAAGTTAAAGGAGTGATAACCTATTACTAATAAAAAGTGAGATTTTTTTGGTGTACAAATGCAGTGGGAAAATAATTTCTTAAATTTCCACTTCTACTTGCCTGGAATTAAGGGTCTATAGAAAGCTAAGTGTTGAAAGACCTTAAGACTGTTGAAATAGATTGTTCTAGTAGAAAGTTTGATGACAAAGGCTATGGAGCTGACTGGATATATAACACTGCAGCTAACAGAAGAAAAGCCTTTAAATCCCCAAGTGCACTCAGACAACCAAGAACCTTTAGGTCTGCCCTGAAAGAACTTTTTATTTCTTGTAGCTTCAGGGTTGAAACATCTGAAAATCAAAACTGTAAAGGGATCCTAAAGTTGGCTGGATAACAAAGAAAGTTGAACGCACAGTGAAATTTGTCAAGCCTGTCTTGTAAAAGTAGGGTGTTGCCTGGGAAAGATGGCCTGAGGATCGGAATGGGGCCTTGGGGAGGTTCCAAAGGAGGGGAGAGGCCTCCTTCTCCAGTGGCAGTTGCAGGCAGATGCTGAGCAGGAGATGGGAAGCACACAGAGTGGTCTCCTGCTCTTAAGGACCGCCCACGTGAGGGTAACAGACAGAGATTGTTTACAGGGGGCTTCTCCGCCGGCCCTTCCCTATCCCATTTGACAGAGTGAGCCCGCTAATTCCCTACATTCAAATACAAGGAGCCCCTTCTGTTTGCTGTAATGAACACTGACTGATACAATGACTCATCATCAGTTATCCAAAATACTAGGAAATTGGTTAACATGGCCCTTCACTTTTGAGCAATGTCAAACAAAACGGTGGTGCTGACACGAAAAAGTAAGCGATGTTCCTAAATAAGCATGGGTAGACACGGGTGAGAGCTCCCAGCCACATACAGCAGGTAACACGTTAGACCCCATGTATGTTGGATATGCTAGACAGGTTCAGAGGAAAGATATTCTCTTTGAATTTAGAGTTTTTGAGCCCTTTTTATCTTCATAGCCCAAGCCCCTGTCTCCGTGCCTAGCACACCAGAGCAGTCAATAAATATTTGGCATTTGGATTTGCCTGGGCAGGATGAATGCCTCTCCACCCAAATGTAATTGACAACTTAATAGCTACCAGCAATAGTCAACAGTATAGTATTGTCACATTAAAAGTCTCAAGTCTCCCCATCCACAAAGACCTTCAGATGGGGTTGTGGATTCCTTTATTTTATGTGGTCTGAAGCAACCCAACTTTCACTTCCTATTTGCAAATGTGCACATTTCTAAACAAGGTAATTTTACAACTCAGATGTATTCAATGAAATTATGACTTGTTTTCCAAAACTTATGTGAATGTGTTTTAGAACAAGGACACCCTATTTCTACTGCCAAGATTATTTTCCTTGTTTTAATTATATATGACATGATTTCAACCTGAACAGATTTTTGAGGAAGGCATACTTGTCCACGGAATTTAGCTTTATTACCCTAATCTTCAGAGAGAATTTCACTGAATATTTTTAAATTGCATTTGTAAAACTGCTATATGAAGGATATTTCAGTAGCATATTTGGGGTTATAAAGTAATTTCACACACACACACAAAAATACCTCTCCTTGTGATATAGTTCTTCATCTATTTGGGTAATTGTTAGAGAGCTTTTGATGCTAATAAAACTCAAGAAAAAATACATAAAAGAAGACTATCAATCAGTATTTCTGTGTATAGAAATATAAATGTCTTGTGGAAATTAACTAGCAAATTTATGAAGTATTAGCCAATAGCACTTACGAAAAGTTAGACTAAAAATGGAAAAGAGCAAAATAAATGTGACATGTCTAAAAAAATAAAAATAAAGCCAAATTTGATCTGTTTCTTTCTTTCTGAAGTAGCACTGGCCATTTAATCTCAACATTCTGTGTTTACTTCTACTGAGAATAAGAACTTCGAGGGTAGGCACTTTGTCTAATTCACCACTTTAGCACTTTACTCAGCACCTAAATATCTGGTGGGAACAAAGCCCTCAGTAAATATTCTTTCAGTGAACATAGCATGGATGGATAGATAAATGATTTTTTACCTTTATTGTACCTTTTCTTCTTCCACTCCAGCCCCACTCACTAAAGACTGCATTAAAAAAATTTTCAAATTCCATGTCTGCTCCAACTACCCTTAGCAACCTCACAAACCATAAGTCTAGTGTTTTTTTCAGACTGTCACTTGAACAACTTCCTTACAGACACTTCACCCTGGACTTGTGGTCTCTCCCTGCTCCCTGGTCTCTCCCTCCCCTGCCTCACCACCCCTACCATCAGTATGCCTCTGTCTCAGTAATCACCACCACCCCCACCAGCTACCTCCAGGGACTGTCCTTTATGTCTCCCTTTTCCAGATCCAGTCACTACCTAAAAGGAAAAAAAAAGGGACGTGAACTCAACAGTCCAAGCAGGCTTATCGCTAAACCTGAGAGGTACAGACCTCTCTGTTCTGGCCAGAAGAACAAAGAAGGCATCTCTTACAGGCTAAGCGGCTTTATGGCCAGGTGTTCTGGGAGGCTTTTGAGGGGACAGATCAGGGAAAAGGTGGGCCTGTGGCTTGCTGCCATGTCCTCTGGAAAATGCTTGTAGCCTTAAGTAAGATGAAACCTAGGTCTCTCTTAGATGGCGGGTGGGCTTATTCAAAAAGGCAGTACTCCTGTCCGGTCTCTATCACTAGCAAGTTCCATAAATTTTATTTCAAAATCCTTCTCCAATCCATCTACCTGTCTCTATTTCCACTGTCACTAATCCAAGCCACTTTGTCTCTATCTGGACCTGGCAACTGGCTTTTACACTTGCCCCTGCATTCATCCATTTGCCCTCTTCTACTTCATTCCCTGTAACTCAGACAGAGAGGCCTTTCTAAAACTCAAATTAAATCAGTTCTGCCTCCTGCTTAAAAGTGGGTGTGGAGAAAAGGGAATCCTTGCTGTTGGTGGGAATGTAAATTGGTACAGCCACTATGGAAAACAGTATGGAGTTTTCTCAAAAAGTTAAAAATAGAACTCCTAAATGATTCAACAATCCCCTTTTAGGTACTTATCCAAAGTAAATGAAAACAGAACATTGAAGAAATATCTGCACTCCCATGTTAACTGAGGCATTATTAACAAGGAGCACATACGGAAACAAGTACCCATCAGTGGATAAATGGATAAAATAGATGTAGTACATGTACATATACACATGCAATGGAATAGTATTCAGCCACAAGAAAGGAAATCCTGCCACTTGCAACAATAGGTTGACCTTGAGGTTATTATGCTCTGTGAAATAAACCAGAGGATAAAGACAAATATCACATGATACCACTCATTCGTGGAATTTTTGTTTTAAGTCAAACTCTTAGAAGCAAGAGTAGAAAACTAGTGGCTTCTGGATGGGAGACATAGTAAGAGGTTGATTAAAGGCTACAAACTTTCAACTGTAGGATGAATAAGGTCTGAGGATCTAATGTAAAACATGGGGATTATAGCTGAAAACACTGTATCACAAAATTGAAATTTGCTAAGAGTAGAATACAAATTTTCTCATAAAAAAGATAAATATATAAGATGATGGATGTGATAATTAACTACACGATTCCTTTCACAACATATATCAAATCACAATGTACACTTTAAATATCTTACAATTTCAATTTGTCAGTTATTCCTCAATAAAATGGAAAAAATAAAATATAGATAATCTTGTGTAGAAAAAAACACCTTTCAGAAGCTCATTTCTCTATGTCTGACATCTACCCACCTATTCAGCCTCATTTTGTGTCACCCTCCCCTTATTCATAACCACCCTGGGGTTGTGTTGCACAGACAGACATTTAGATAGATTTAAGGCTATGTCCTAGCCAGACAGGAAGAACTGAGAAGAGGCAGGCAATAACTAGATTAGTTTACTTCAATCAAGTGGTGATGTAACCTGGGTTGGAATTTTCAGACTCAAATCAGATAGAATTAGAAAGTGTTCAACTTGAATCTGGGACATGTATATTGGAAGAACACACTACCTGGAGGGCATGGAATTTAAAGGGAAAAAATTGTACATTGGTCAGTTGTAAGGTAAGAATCAAACAGAAGAGCAAGCCAAAAATTCTCTGGCTGGTCAGCAGCCTCAGTGTGCTAGGGGTTTTTAGCTCAGTTTGCTGAAGAGGATGACCTCCATACTCTTAGAATAGTAAAAATGTTTCCCTGGTAGACACAAGGCTGCCACAAGCAACTGTGCTGGGTGTGGACCCCCAGCTCGAGGGTCTACCTCCCACAGCCGCTGATGTACACGTTGCCCCCCGAGTTGTTCAGGGAACCAGGTATGCAGCCACATGTAGCAGTCTTCATGAGTAACTTTATTTCCATCAAGAATATTAATACTTTTGTGGGGAGCTCAGGAGTAAATATTTGTAATCAGTGATTTGATCTTAGTCTGGTTACTCTTTAAAGCATTTGTAATACTGAAGAGAATTTGGCTTATTAGAGTAGCTACAAGATTAGCTTTGTGAATCAGTAGGAAACACTAGCACACTCCAACTGGGGAAACCTGCGGAAAGTTTGAATAAAAAGACCATTGAAATGGGTAAACGCTCTGAAGCTAGTGACAGTGGAAATGACAGTGGAAATGACCTTTCTAGGCCCAAAAAGGGGTCATTACCAAAGCCCAGAGAAAGGAGGTGCTGAATGGTTTTGTGATCTTGAACTCAGTTGTCCCAGTGTCCCTCCTGACTTCCATCCCACCAGCCGTTCCCAGGATTTTACCCCCTGTGTTTTATCTCTTTTTACTTAAAATGTCTTGACTGGTTACTGTTGCCTGTATGGAACCACGACCAGCACAGACACCCAAAGCAGTTGCAAAGAATAGACCCTAATAGGCAGAAATGGGAACATGATTACCTTGATCTGATTGGATTGAAGACAGATTAGCTGGGCCCTCTGGAAAAAGGAGATATTTGTCGTTCATGGATTAGCAAAATGGTTGCTTAGATTATCACCAGTGGCTTCTTAGAATGAAGTGCCTGTTTCAGCCAGAGTTTACCAGATTGTTTGGCAGGTAAATGTGGGAGTGGGTAATACAACTGTCTCGAAGAGCTTAGAAAAACATTTTTAATTTTTATTTTGAAACATGGACCAAACACCAGGAATCTCCTTAGACTAGTCTAAACAAATCTCATATCCTTAAACCATCAGGCTCATGTACATGAAAATCAATCGGAATATGACCCTGAAGAGAACCAATATAAATTTAATTCAGAGGCTCACCAGGATCTTTATGGGACATATAGGATATTGATTGGAAAGACTGAGGCTTAAGATAGGATAATTGGATGAATTTAGATGACCTAAACTCCGCGAACCTACTCAATTTCCTAGCAGTTGCATTCATTCTCAATTGCTGCATGACAAATTACCCCAAATCTTAGTGACTTAAAATAACAAACATTTATTATTTCACAGCTTCTGAGTGTCAGGAATCTGGACCCAGCACATCTGGGTGCTTGTGACTCAGGTGTATCACAAGCTCTATCAACCTGTAGCTGAGGCTCCAGTCATCTCAAGTTTTGACTTCCAAGCCCATGCACATGGGTATTGGAAAGCCTATGACTTATTGAAAACTGCACTCGGTGGTGCCCTCAAGTAAACAGAGTGTGCAATCAGCAGAATTCAGAATGCAGGCAATTCTACACATGAAACAGACTGAGTTCTTCAAAGGATAAGTTTTAAGAAAAACGGAAGCATGAAAACTGAATAAATATATAGAGTAGAAAATGAGAGAAGCCAAAAATATAGGAAAGACTAAACTAACACACAAGGGATGCACACTTGGGTGCTAAAACTCTAAATAAGCACAAGGAGGTAATTATGATAAGAATCAGGAATCAGGACAGTGATTGCTTCATGGGGAACAGGGATCAGGACAGGGAGAGGGCCCATCAGGGAGCAGAACAGACAGGGCCACAGAAGCCACCTCTCTACCAGAAGTAGTTACAACGGTGTGTGCTTTACAATAATGAAGCTATACATGTGTTCTGTGTAACTTTCAGCATTTGTGTCTTATTTTACAACTTAAAAATGTTAATAGTAATATAGATAATGGATTATTGACATGGAAAGAGTCATTTATTCATTCAATTACTGTTTATTGATTACTCTCTCTGGGACAAATTCTCTGCCTTCATAGATCTTACTTTCTAGTGAGACAATAAACAGATAAATGCAGGAAAATGCATAGTATGCAGGAAAAATGCTGTGAAGAAAATGAAGCAGCAGATAAGGAGGCTGGAGAGTGATGGAGGCTAACACGGCACATGAGGTCATGCTGGGAGTCCCGATGAAGAGAGGAGCGAAGGGCACAGCCAGGCCCCGTGGGGGTGTGAGGGGGAGTTCTGGAGACGCGGAAGCAGGTCTAGTGCAGTCAGAGATGAGAAAGTGAGGAGAGAGGAGAGGCAACAAGGTCCAGAGATGGCCTGAGGTCAGATCTTACATGGTCTTAAAGCCAACTTTTGAGTACTAGATGCAGGTTTTGAGGCAACACAAATCCATTTTTTGGAGCTATGGTACAAGTCCATGTTTAAAGCCTATATTTATGCATATGCAACAACATATTTTTTAAAAAATAACATCATCATCTCAACTTCATTGTCACTGGTTCCTCTTCTGCTAGTAAATTGACAGAACAGCGGCACTAACATAGCACAGGCTTCTGGTTCACAAAGTGATCACTACACTTTAGGTTATGCAGTGTCTGTTAAGACATCCAAACAACCTCCCAGCCATCTTTAGCCACCCAGAGAACAATGCCACCTTTTGACTACTCCCTAAATCAAGTGTCTTTGACCTTAGACCTTTCTTTAAAACATAACTCTACTGGGAAAGTATATTCATTAGGGCCAGTTCATTTCTCTTATCTACATATTCAGTGGAACCATATATAAATTATGTGAGATTTGAAGCAAAAATTAGGAGATTATCCTGAGAAAATACGGTATAAAACATAGTGAAAGAAATTGCCAAAGCAGTTTTTACAATCATTTCATTTGTCAAGTTTCAGGAATAAAATGGGTGCCCCATTGCAAACTGACCTAAGGCAATTTAGCCATTTCACAATTGTTAGGTTGTCTTTGGTGGTTTTCAATGCTTCCAAAGATTAGAAGTAAGCTATAGATTTCCTTCCTCATGACCTTGCTACCAGGTACAGTAAAATGAAAGCAAATTTTGCATTGAATTCTGCTCCAGAAACAAACCTTTATTGCCAGATCCTTATACCCTATCCACACAAGAGCTAAGAAACCTGTACATTCCTAGCCAACCACATATCTCAAATACTGCCAATTCTCCCAATAAACTGTTTCAAATATCTTTTATGCAAATTAATTCTGTTGCAGATTTAGAAAGCAATATTTGAAAAGCTGCAGTTAGTCATTTCTCTAGTGTGGATTCCTGAAGAGTCTTTCAAATGCTAATGAACCATTTTATGGAGTCTGGATTTCTGATTAAAATACTTCGAATGTTTAAATCATTCCTAGAGTGCAGATTAAACTGGCACACATTTTGACATTACTGCTTTATATACTGAAGCATTTTAAGTGAATTACTACTGACCTAATAGCCTCAGCCTTGGCTGCTTTAGATAAAAGCTTGGGAAAAAGCAGGTTGACCCATTGATACCTTGTGGTTTCCCTCTTCTTGGCCAGTGATTTCTGACTGCTTTAGACTATACAATTGAGCAGTTTCCAGAGAGAGCTTCCCATTGCAATTATAGGTGGGGGGATCAAAGGAGCAGTTATAAATCTGGCCATCAGAGGTCAGTAAATCCCTGCTGATTCAATATTTTCCATTTGCAATCTTTTTTAGAAGGAAAGATATAAATTGATTTACATGCAGCAAGAGAGACTCTCAATCTTTAAAGAAGTAAAAGTTCTCCAAAGAAACCTGAAGAATCCTTGACCCATGGGCAGAAGTCTCTCTCCCCACTTTGCCACCCACCTTACACATAGCTTCAAACTGAAAAGGTTAAGGTTCTGCATAAATTCTAATAGTGTAAGTCTGCATTTAAAACAAAGATCCAACCATCATTATTTCCATTTGCAAGGAAAAAGAAAACTCAAACAAAAGCTTTTAAAAGAATGTCTATTTATAAGCTAAAGTATAGTTTCTATTATTTGTCCACATTAAATTTTCAGCTTTTAATTATTTTAACTTCACAATGATTTTTGAGGTATATAGGTGATGCTGAGGTTGTTTGCAGAGTGGAAGAATGAACTTAGTAAACACCCAAGGTGGGAGAGCTAGGGAGAGGTTTTTATTGAGAGAAACAGTGAGAAGAAGAGCTCCTTGATCATGCCAGGAGGGGACAAGAGAGTCTGTAGTGATGCATTGTCTAGGGGTTATATAGGCAGTTGAAGATTTGGGAAAATGTGAAAAAAAGCTTAGGGGTGTGGACTTGTTAAGTGGTCTCTGAATATTTAGAATTAACTTAACACAAGCAACTTCCTGCTCTGATGATTTTTCCCTGAGATACCAGCATCTTGGTCTGGGAACATATCAAACAAGGCCACCTGCCCAGCCCCTAAGGTGGCTGAGGTATTGTTTGCTAAAGAGTAAATTAAAAATCTTGCTTCTTAACTTCCTGAGTGTTAAAATGCAATCTTATCTTTAAGGTGGAATCCTTCCTGCCTTTTACTATGTTGTTATGGCAGGGCTTGCTTGCCATTATTAATTATCTAGATTGCAAGTCACCTCATCAAGTCTGAAGGAGGAAAGACAGCACATAGGCCTGGGCCTTTTAGCATGCTAAAGTGAATCTTATGATTACAAATGATTAGCATAATAAAAACATGCTATCTGATCTTGCTGAAGAATGACTTTAGAGCGTTTAACACCGGGTTTTGGCAGGGAGTTTCCTTGCATGTAGTTACATTGCTCTGACTGTAATTATCCTGCCTTGCTTTTTCTGGAGGCCCTCATCCTATTCTGTCTAAGCCCATGGTCCCAGTCTCATAGGGAGGTATTATTATCTCATTTTTACAGACTAAAAAAGCAACAGATAGTAGAATATAAATAGCCTGAGGTCTGAAGTCCAGTTTATAACACACAGCCCTCAATATATTTACCTTCTCCTTTGGGGCAGGAATCCAGTTCCTTCCCTATTACCCCACAAAGACTTGAATACAGTTCATCAAGAAATTGAATTTGCTAATTAAATTGCTAAATTGAATTTGCTTCATGTTCTTGTTTTCCCATAAATTCTGCAGGACACATATATACACAATGGTGGGCATATGCTCTAACCTGGAGAACCCTCTGGTTGCATTATAAATTTGAAGAACATCAGAGAAACCCACCTACTCAATTCTAGACACAGCCAGGTATTTCTATTCACTAAAGCAATCTTTGAACAAATTAGCCCAGAAGCAAAAATATATAAGCATGCATCCCTAATATACAGATACTAATTTACACATTATAAATACACATAACTGTTCATATTTAGTTACATTTCAAAACATATTCAAAAGAGAAAAATAAATATTATAAATATTAATTATATGTAAATATTATAATAAGTAAAGATTAAATAATAACATTTAGGTAATTCTATTTCTTATTTCCTTTATAAAGGCACAAAAATGTTTGATCACCCTATAATAATATTTTGTAATACTAGTATTATTGAAATCTCACATTCATGCTTACAATTTATTTATAAATTACAAACATTTAGGAACATTTCAAAACTATATGAATAGAATTTTAAAATGATTGATAGGTGTGATAAAATATTTCCAATAGTTCTGTATTTTCTTTTTTTTTCAGTGGAAAGGGTTTGACTTTAATTCTTACAAGAAAATCAGGAGAATATCAGCAATTTAGCACAGTTGTGCTGTGCCAAGTTTTTTTTTTGTTTTTTTTTTTGAGAGGGCATCTCTCATATTTATTGATCAAATGGTTGTTAACAACAATAAAAATCAGTATAGGGGGGTCAACGCTCAATGTAGAATCATTAATCCATCTCAAGCCTAATTCTCGTCAGTCTCCAATCTTCTGAAGCATAACGAACAAGTTCTTACATGGTGAACGAATTATTACATAGTGAATAAATTCTTACATGGTGAACAGTACAAGGGCAGTCATCACAGAAACTTTCGGTTTTGATCATGCAATATGACCTATAAACATTCAGGTCAAATATGAATATTCGTTTGATTTTTGTACTTGATTTATATGTTGATCCCACATTTCTCCTATTATTATTATTATTTTTATTTTTAATAAAATGCTGAAGTGGTAGGTAGATGCAATATAAAGGTAGAAAACATAGTTTAGTGCTGTAAGAAGGCAAATGTAGATGATCAGATGATCAGGTGTGTGCCTATGGACTAAGTATTAATCCAGGCTAGACAAGGGCAGCAAGACATCCACGGATGCAGAAGATTTCTCTCAAAGCAGGGGGGGTGAGGTTCTGAGCCTCACCTCTGTTGATCCCCAAATTCTCACCTGATGGCCCCCCTGCGACTGTGCCTGTCTTAGGTTGTTCCTCCCTTGAGGAATCTTACCCGTCTCTGGCTAACCAGTCATCTTCTGGGGCCATACAGGGAAATGTAAAGTTGGTAAGTGAGAGAGAAGCCATATTGTTTGCAAAGGTTAGCTTTTTACTTTGCAGATTTATGCCCTGTGGCTTCTATGCCCAGCACTTGTCTCGAGGTATCTTTACCACCTGGAGGAATTATGATACTCGGTAAATTCGATATGAGGCACGAATTCTATTTAAGGCTTGTAATTAGGAAGGAAGAAGAAAAGCTATAGATGTAGCATATGAAGGAAACTTGGGAGGATTGATTCTTTCTTTGACATATCTTCTTGTAGAGTACCTTAAGTATGTATAGGTTTTAAACTACTAACTAATTTGTACACACATATTAACATAATAGGAATATGGTGACATAAACAAAGCAAATCTATAATTACCATCCATCTCCAGTGAAGACAAGAAAACCATTTAGGCACCCTAGGCATTTGTGAAAATTTATCTATGATATGATGGATATTGTCCAACTGTACTTGAACCATCAGACAAATTAAAGCAGCCCATTTCTGGGATCTGTTCACATTCCATATGTTCTTTTAACCATAGATAGTCTATAGTCATGAGATTTTGGAGTGCCACAACTTGCACCCCTCCCAACTCCTGGTTGAGTTCCAACAGTACAGATCTGGTCAAATTCGTTGTCTCACTGTATGCACATGCCAGCCTAGACATCTCCCTCCTCCTTCTTATGGCAAGTCCAGGAGACGGTGGGCTGGATGCAGCCACAACCGCAGCATCGTCCGGATCCCTGTGGAGGCTTTTTGATGATCATCCCCCGGCACAAGTCCTCCAGAGAGTGCTGATGCCAGAAGCTCCTCCTCATATCGTATCTTAGTTCATTTTCTGGGTATCAAAGGCCTTGATCTTCTGCGTAGAAACAAACAGACCCTTTGCCCACACTTTGACATGCCCTCTATACCACTGTGCAGAACTCATTGGAGGTCAGCACACAGTAACTGCTTTTTTTTTTTTTTTTTAATTAAGAGAAAGGAATATTATCAGAAAAGAGTACCTCCATAGCTGATCATCTGACACCCTTTAAGTGATCAACATTAAGGATATTTAAAGCATGCGTTGATCTTTGATTTACCAATAGTTTTATCCTGTTAAGGAGTAATTCCCCTTTTCTTTCTTTCTTTCTTTTTTTTTTTTTTAATTTTTAATCTACACTTACATGAAGAATACTATGTTTATTATGCTCTCCCCTATATCAGGTCCCCCCTAACAACCCCATTACGGTTACTGTCCATCAGCTTAGCAAAATGTTGTAGAGTCACTACTTGTCCTCTCTGTGTTGTGCAGCCCACCCACCCCTTTCTCCCTCCCCCCCATGCATGCTAATCTTAATACTCCCCTTCTTCTTCCCCCCCTTATCCCTCCCAGCCCACCCATCCTCCCCAGTTCCTTTCCCTTTGGTGCCTGTTAGTCCATTTTTGGGTTCTGTAATTCCACTGCTGTTTTGTTCCTTCAGTTTTTCCTTTGTTCCTATACTCCTCAGATGAGTGAAATCATTTGGTATTTCTCTTTCTCCGCTTGGCTTATTTCGCTGAGCATAATACTCTCCAGCTCCATCCATGTTGCTGCAAATGGTTGGATTTTTCCACTTCTTATGGCTGAGTAGTATTCCATTGTGTATATGTACCACATCTTCTTTATCTATTCATCTACCGATGGACATTTAGGTTGCTTCCAATTCTTGGCTATTGTAAATAGTGCTGCGATAAACATAGGAGTGCATCTGTCTTTCTCAAACTTGATTGCTGCGTTCTTAGGGTAAATTCCTAGGAGTGGAATTCCTGGGTCAAATGGTAGGTCTGTTTTGAGCATTTTGATGCACCTCCATACTGCTTTCCACAATGGTTGAACTAATTTACATTCCCACCAGCAGTGTAGGAGGGTTCCCCTTTCTCCACAGCCTCGCCAACATTTGTTGTTGTTTGTCTTTTGGATGGCAGCTATCCTTACTGGTGTGAGGTGATATCTCATTGTAGTTTTAATTGGCATTTCACTGATAATTAGCGATGTGGAGCATCTTTTCATGTGTCTCTTGGCCATCTGTATTTCTTTTTTGGAAAACTGTCTGTTCAGTTCCTCTGCCCATTTTTTAATTGGGTTATTTGTTTTTTGTTTGTTGAGGCGTGTGAGCTCTTTATATATTCTGGACATCAAGCCTTTATCGGATCTGTCATTTTCAAATATATTCTCCCATACTGTAGGGTTCCTTTTTGTTCTATTGATGGTGTCTTTCGCTGTACAGAAGCTTTTCAGCTTGATATAGTCCCACTTGCTCATTTTTGCTGTTGTTTTCCTTGACCGGGGAGATATGTTCAAGAAGAGATCACTCATGTTTATGTCTAAGAGGTTTTTGCCTATGTTTTTTTCCAAGAGTTTAATGGTTTCATGACTTACATTCAGGTCTTTGATCCATTTTGAGTTTACCTTTGTATATGGGGTTAGACAATGGTCCAGTTTCATTCTCCTACATGTAGCTGTCCAGTTTTGCCAGCACCATCTGTTGAAGAGACTGTCATTTTGCCATTGTATGTCCATGGCTCCTTTATCAAATATTAATTGACCATATATGTTTGGGTTAATTTCTGGGGTCTCTAATCTGTTCCACTGGTCTGTGGCTCTGTTCTTGTGCCAGTACCAAATTGTCTTGATTACTATGGCTTTGTAGTAGAGCTTGAAGTTGGGGAGTGAGATCCCCCCTACTTTATTCTTTTTCAGGATTGCTTTGGCTATTCGGGGTCTTTGGTGTTTCCATATGAATTTTTGAATTATTTCTTCCAATTCATTGAAGAATGTTGCTGGTAATTTGAGAGGGATTGCATCAAATCTGTATATTGCTTTGGGCAGGATGGCCATTTTGACAATATTAATTCTTCCTAGCCACGAGCATGGGATGAGTTTCCATCTGTTAGTGTCCCCTTTAATTTCTCTTAAGAGTGACTTGTAGTTTTCAGAGTATAAGTCTTTCACTTCTTTGGTTAGGTTTATTCCTAGGTATTTTATTCTTTTTGATGCAATGGTGAATGGAATTGTTTTCCTGATTTCTCTTTCTATTGATTTGTTGTTAGTGTATAGGAAAGCTACAGATATCTGTGTGTTAATTTTGTATCCTGCAACTTTGCTGTAATCCGATATCAGTTCTAGTAGTTTTGGAGTGGAGTCTTTAGGGTTTTTTATGTACAGTATCATATCATCTTCAAATAGTGACAGTTTAACTTCTTCTTTACCAATCTGGATTCCTTGTATTTCTTTGTTTTGTCTGATTGCCGTGGCTAGGACCTCCAGTACTATGTTAAATAATAGCGGGGAGAGTGGGCATCCCTGTCTGGTTCCCGATCTCAGTGGAAATGCTTTCAGCTTCTCGCTGTTCAGTATAATGCTGGCTGTGGGTTTATCATATATGGCCTTTATTATGTTGAGGTACTTGCCCTCTATTCCCATTTTGCTGAGAGTTTTTATCATGAATGGATGTTGAATTTTGTCAAATGCTTTTTCAGCATCTATGGAGATGATCATGTGGTTTTTGTCTTTCTTTTTGTTGATGTGGTGGATGATGTTGATGGATTTTCGAATGTTGTACCATCCTTGCATCCCTGGGATGAACCTCACTTGGTCATGGTGTATGATCCTTTTGATATACTGTTGAATTCTGTTTGCTAATATTTTATTGAGTATTTTTGCATCTACATTCATCAGGGATATTGGTCTGTAATTTTCTTTTTTGGTGGGGTCTTTGCCTGGTTTTGGTATTAGGGTGATGTTGGCTTCATAGAATGAGTTTGGGAGTATTCCCTCTTCTTCTATTTTGTGGAACACTTTAAGGAGAAAGGGTATTATGTCTTCTCTGTGTGTCTGATAAAATTCCGAGGTAAATCCGTCCGGCCCCGGGGTTTTGTTCTTGGGTAGTTTTTTGATTACTGTTTCAATTTCTTTGCTTGTAATTGGTTTGTTTAACTTTTGTGTTTCTTCCTTGGTCAGTCTTGGGAGGTTGTATTTTTCTAGGAAGTTGTCCATTTCTTCTAGGTTTTCCAGCTTGTTGGCATATAGGTTTTCATAGTAGTCTTTAATAATTCTTTGTATTTCTGTGGAGTCTGTCGTGATTTTTCCATTCTCATTTCTGATTATGTTGACTTGTGTTGACTCTCTTTTTCTCTTAATGAGTTGGGCTAGAGGCTTATCTATTTTGTTTATTTTCTCAAAGAACCAGCTCTTGGTTTCGTTGATTTTTGCTATTGTTTTATTCTTCTCAATTTTGTTTATTTCCTCTCTGATCTTTATTATGTCCCTCCTTCTGCTGACTTTAGGCCTCATTTGTTCTTCTTTTTCCAGTTTTAATAATTGTGATGTTAGACTATTCATTTGGGATTGTTCTTCCTTCTTCAAGTGTGCCTGGATTGCTATATACTTTCCTCTTAAGACTGCTTTCGCTGCATCCCACAGAAGTTGGGGCTTAGTGTTGTTGTCATTTGTTTCTATATATTCCTTGATCTCTATTTTGATTTGTTCATTGATCCATTGATTATTTAATAGCATGTTGTTAAGCCTCCATGTGTTTGTGAGCCTTTTTGTTTTCTTTGTAGAATTTATTTCTACTTTCATACCTTTGTGGTCTGAAAAATTGGTTGGTAGAATTTCAATATTTTGGAATTTACTGAGGCTCTTTTTGTGAGCTAGTATGTGGTCTATTCTGGAGAATGTTCCATGTGCACTTGAGAAGAATGTATATCCTGTTGCTTTTGGATGTAGAGTTCTATAGATGTCTATTAGGTCCATCTGTTCTAGTGTGTTGTTCAGTGCCTGTGTGTCTTTACTTATTTTCTGCACGGTGGATCTATCCTTTGGGGTGAGTGGTGTGTTGAAGTCTCCTACAATGAATGCATTGCAGTCTATTTCCCTCTTTAGTTCTGTTAGTATTTGCTTCACATATGCTGGTGCTCCTGTATTGGGTGCATATATATTTAGAATGGTTATATGCTCTTGTTGGACTGAGCCCTTTATCATTATGTAGTGGCCTTCTTTATCTCTTGTTACTTTCTTTGTTTTGAAGTCTATTTTGTCTGATATTAGTACTGCAACCCCTGCTTTCTTCTCACTGTTGTTTGCCTCAAATATGTTTTTCCATCCCTTGACTTTTAGTCTATGCTTATCTTTGTGTTTAAGGTGAGTTTCTTGTAAGCAGCATATAGATGGGTCTTGCTTTTTTATCCATTCTATTACTCTATGTCTTTTGATTGGTGCATTAAGTCCATTTACATTTAGGGTGACTATTGAGAGATATGTACTTATTGCCATTGCAGGCTTTAGATTCGTGGTTACCAAAGGTATAAGGTTAGCTTCTTTAGCATCTTACTGCCTAACTTAGCTCACTTATTGAGCTGTTATATACACTGTCTGGAGATTCTTTTCTTCTCTCCCTTCTTATTCCTCCTCCTCCATTCTTCATATGTTGTGTGTTTTGTTCTGTGCTCTTTTTAGGGGTGCTCCCATCTAGAGCAGTCCCTGTTGGATGCCCTGTAGAGGTGGTTTGTGGGAAGCAAATTGCCTCAGCTTTTGCTTGTCTGGGAATTGTTTAATCCCACCATCATATTTAAATGATAGTCGTGCTGGATACAGTATCCTTGGTTCAAGGCCCTTCTGTTTCATTGCATTAAGTATATCATGCCATTCTCTTTTGGCCTGTAGGGTTTCTGTCGAGAAGTCTGATGTTAGCCTGATGGGTTTTCCTTTATAGGTGACCTTTTTCTCTCTAGCTGCCTTTAAAACTCTTTCCTTGTCCTTGATCCTTGCCATTTTAATTACTATGTGTCTTGGTGTTGTCCTCCTTGATCCTTTCTGTTGGGGGTTCTGTGTAATTCCATGGTCTGTTTGATTATTTCCTCCCCCAGTTTGGGGAAGTTTTCAGCAATTATTTCTTCAAAGACACTTTCTATTCCTTTTCCTCTTTCTTCCTCTTCTGGTATCCCTATAATACGAATGTTATTCCTTTTGTATTGGTCACATATTTCTCTTAGTGTTGTTTCATTCCTGGAGATCCTTTTATCTCTCTCTATGTCAGCTTCTATACGTTCCTGTTCTCTGGCTTCTATTCCTTCAATGGCCTCTTGCATCTTATCCATTCTGCTTATAAATCCTTCCAGGGATTGTTTCACTTCTGTGATCTCTTTCCTGACATCTGTGATCTCCTTCCGGACTTCATCCCACTGCTCTTGCAGTTTTCTCTGCATCTCAGTCAGCATGTTCATGATTTTTATTTTGAATTCTTTTTCAGGAAGACTAGTTAGCTCTGTCTCCTTCTCAGGTGTTGTCTCTGTGATCTTTGTTTGCCTCTAGTTTTGTCTTTTCATGGTGATAGAGATAGTTTGCAGAGCTGGTACAAGTGACCGCTGGAAGAGCTTCCCTTCTTGTTGGTTTGTAGCCTTTTCCTGGGAGACTAGCGACCTCTAGTTGCTTGTGCTGGGCAACTGTGCACAGACAGGGCTTCTGCTTCCTGCCTAGTTGCTTTGGGGTTTATCTCCGCTGTTGCTGTGGGCTTGGCCTGGCTGGGGCTGTTCCTCCAAAATGGTGGAGTCCCGTTGGAGGGGGAGCGGCCAGGAGGGTATTTATCTCTGTAAGGGGCCTCTGTGCTCCCTGCTGCCCAGGGGGTTAGAGTGCCCAGAGATCCCCAGATTCCCTGCCTCTGGTCTAAGTGACCTGTCCTGCCCCTTTAACACTTCCAAAAAGCACTCTCCAAACCAAAACAACAACAGCAACAATGAGAGAGGGAACAGAAAGAAAGAAAAAAAAAAAAAGGAGAAAACAAGCGATTTTTTTTTTTTTCCTCAGGTGCCGGTCCCAGGCACCCGCTCACTGGTCCTGCTGCCCTGTCTCCCTAGCACCAGGGTCCCTGTCCTTTCAAGGCTTCCAAAAAGCACCCACCCACCGGTCCTGCAGGGAAGGAACGCTCGATATTCTTTGTCCTCAGGCACTGGTCCCAGGCACCCGCTCACCAGTCCCTCCGCCCTGCCTCCCTAGCACCGGGGTCCCTGTCCCTTTAAGGCTTCCAAAAAGCACTCGCTAAAAAGAGAGAAAAAAAGGGGAAAAACGCGCGATTTCTTCCGTCCTCAGGTGCCGGTCTCAGGCACCCACTCACCGGTCCCACAGGGAAAAACGCGGGATATTCTTTGTCCTCAGGTGCCGGTCCCAGGCACCCGCTCACCAGTCCCGCCGCCCTGCCTCCCTAGCACCGGGGTCCCTGTCCCTTTTAGGCTTCCAAAAAGCACTCGCAGAAAAGAGAAAAAAAAAAGGGGAAAAACGCGCGATTTCCTCTGTCCTCAAGTGCCGGTCTCAGGCACCCGCCCACTGGTCCCACAGGGAAAAACGTGGGATATTCTTTGTCCTCAGGCACCGGTCCCAGGCACCCGCTCAGCAGTCCCGCCACCCTGCCTCCCTAGCACTGGGGTCCCTGTCCCTTTAAGGCTTCCAAAAAGCGCTCGCCAAAAAGAGAAAAAAAAAAAAAAAGGGGAAAAACGCGCGATTTCCTCCGTCCTCAGGCACTGGTCTCAGGCACCTTCCCGCCGGTCCCGCAGGGAGAAACGCGGGATATTCTTTGTCCTCAGTCGCCGTTCCCAGGCACCTGCTCACCGGTCCCGCCACCCTGCCTCCCTAGCAACGGGGGCCCATCCCTTTAAGGCTTCCAAAAAGTGCTCACCAAAAAAAAAAACCGCTCCTGTTTCTTTCCACCCGCCGGGAGCCGGGGGGAGGGGCGCTCGGGTCCCGCCGGGCCGGGGCTTGTATCTTACCCCCTTTGCAAGGCGCTGGGTTCTTGCCAGTGTGGATGTGGTCTGGATGTTGTCCTGTGTCCTGTGGTCTCTATTTTAGGAAGATTTTTCTTTGTTATATTTTCATAGCTCTATGTGTTTTTGGGAGGAGATTTCCACTGCTCTACTCACGCCGCCATCCTGGCTCCGCCCCTTGTATTTTCTTTTTAAAGCTCCAAAAACAGCTTTTTGTTCTCACATAATTTTCTTCTCAGATTACTGTAATTTAAAAGTTTGAATTTCTTTGAATACTTGGTTTTAATGGCTGAAGAAGTTAGAAAAGTAACCCCACAAAAATCATGGAGTAATAGTTGCATCTATCCATACTTCAAATAATGTATTTAATAATTTTGCATATTATTATGTACGATTATCTTGTCACTGTTTTTAATCTCATAATGCGAAAGAAGTTCACACTAATAAAAATGTCAGCACTACCATTTGCTTGTAGATCATTTACGCTTGCATTGTTAGTATTAACTTATAGTTTCTTACAGTCTCTGTAAAAATCTCTTTAAGCCACTGGTCTACTGGAGATTATTTTACTTAAACTAAATAAAATAATCCCTAATTCCCCTGCCCTGTCATGTCACAATGCACTAAAAGGGAAGAGAGGAGACAGCCACTTGAGCCTCTTCCTGTGGACTCCTGCTCTGCTCTAAAGTACTGCCTCCACCTCCACAGTTTGTGACCCTATGGCCTTGGAAGTAAACATATGAGTGTCAATCTATATATTGAATATTCTAAAAGCTTAAATTCCTTCTCATAATTTTAGAAATAAAGAAAATAATAATTCAAATGTTTTATTTTCAAATGTCAAAGAATCATTTTGTCCACACCTAAGGCTGACACCTTCCAATCCATCTACTTTGGTGACCAGTGTTAGAAGAGGGGTTCAATTAAATACAGAAACTGCACAGTAAAGTTCATGGATCCACAAATGGCCAGGCACAACCAGAGGCTGAAAAAGTCAGTATTAGATTTCTACTGCTACATGACAATAATACCTGAAACTGAGTGCCTTCAAACAACACATTTATTGTCTCACACTCTCTGGAATAGGAATCTGGGCATGGTTTAGCTTAATGTCCTCTGGTTGGGTTCCTACAAGGTTCCGGTGGAGGTGCTGCTCAGGGCTGCATTCCCATCTGGAGGTCCGACAGTGGAAGGACCCACCTCCCCACTCACAAGATCGTTGACAGCATTCAGGTCTTTGTGACTGCAGGCCTGAGAGCTTCGAGCTCTTACTGGATATTGTTCAGAGGTTGCCCTAAGCTCCTACAGCCTGCCTACAGTTTTTTGACACATGGGGTTCCTTGACATGGCTACTTGCTTCCTCGCAGCCAGCTAGGGTGAGAGAGAATCCAGCAAGACCAGAGCCACACATTTATGTAACATAAACATGATCACTAACTCATAATCATGTCCCTCCATCACCTTCACCCTATCAGTTAGAAGCAATTTCCAGGTCTCACCCACACAAGTGATAGGGAACCATACAAAATACCAGAAGTTGGGGATCATGGGACCCTTCAGAGTCTGTCTTGCCAAATCACTATTTGCTGGCAAAGGGGAAAAGATTTAAAAATAAATACTGAAAATTACTAGTTTTTCCTATGACTTTAGGCTTAAAATCTGCACCTCCATAAAAGAGTTATCAGTTGAAGCAATTTTCAAATATACACTCTTTAAAAGGCTAGTGTTTCACAATTTTTTTCAGAGCAGATTCTTCTACTGGCACTGAGCACAACTGTCTACATTCTCTATGCTGTATTTCCTGCTAACCTTTGCCAACAAGATTCTGGATTAAATTTAACCAATAGGAGGCACTCAGTTAAGGTTTAGAAGGCAGAAGGGAGACACACTTACTCCCAGACTGTGTAGGCAGATAATCTGTGGCTGTGAGGCTTTGCAGCAAACCTCCAAGCATTTCCTTTGGCATCCCAAATTCATTCCTGCAGTTCCTGCAACTTCTGACTCTCAAAGTTAGTGGCACACCTGAGCACTAGTGTCACCTTTACCTTACCTTCTCTTTTCCCACCCTTTTTACAAATACCTAATTACCTGAATCCAAACCCCTCTTACGTGATGTCCAAGTGGCATCTTCATTTGCTTGGCTGTGGTCTTGGCTGGGATGGCTAAAATGGCTAGAACAGAGTTGGCTGGCATCTTCCTCTCTCCACAAATGCCATCCTCAGGACAACTGCACTTCTTCCATAGCAGATGACTTCTCCCCAAAGCAAGAGGTGCAATAACTAGCTCCAAGAGATGTAGGAGGAAGCTGCAAAGTTTTTTAAAACCCAACCTCAGAAGGCCCAGAATCACATCTACCATATGCTATTAGTAAAGGAAATTATTAAAGCGAATCCAGATTCAAGAGGAGGGCAGGAAGAGACTCAACCCCTTGCTGGAGGAATGGAATGAGCAGAGGGACAGAATTGATGGTGCCACCTTGCATACGAATTACCACAGTGATTAGCATTCTATTGCTAGGTTTTTCACTCAGCAATAAGGCTTTGAGACTACCCACGTTCTTCCATACAGATGTACTTTATTCCTTCTAATTGCTGCATAATATTTACTAAGACTATACCACAATTTATTTAAACATTTGCTCCTTTAGGGACATTTAGGTGGTTTCCATTTTTCTTCTTTTAAAATAATTCTTGAACATACTTATTGTTGTTTATGTTCCAATATTTCTAAGGTTAATACCAATAAATGAAATTACATTTTTAGCATTGTAGGGTATAAACATATTTAATAGATACTATGAACTTGTCCTCTAAACTGGCTCATCCAGTTTATATTCCCCCCATGAATGCCTGACAGCACCAGTCTCCCTAACAGTCACTTGCCACTATCAGACTTTTTAAATTTGTGCCAATTTGTTGAAAAATGATATTTCATTCTTTCATTATTTTTTATTTGTCTGATAGTATAAATGCTATTCCCCATGGGATTGTTCTTCTGTGAGTTGTCTGCTCCTATCTTTTGCCCATTTTTCCACTATGATGTTTCTGTTTCTATTTATTTACAGAAATAATTTATCTATTCTAGATTACAATCCTCTTTCTCTTACCTATTCAGAGAAGGTTTTGATGAAAGTTAGAATTCCTGGCTACCTGAGTAGGGCTCAGAGCTATGAGGCTCAGGGTTTTGAGTCACTGCATCTACTTCATAATTTAGCTGAGAATTGTATTCCACAGTGAACCAGAGTCCCAAAGATTTTCCAGACAAAACTCCATCCTTGAAGTTACAGATTATACCTTGACAATGTTTCTTAAAATGTGGTTCTCAACCCATAGTTTCAGAATCATCTTGGTGCTTGGGAAACATACAGATTCCTGGGCAATGCCCCAGGTCAGCTCCATCAGAGTTTCATGGCATGGCTCCTAGGAATATGTATTTTTAACTAGCTATTTACTATACTCACCACTAAAGTTTAAAAAGTACTACCCCAAGCACAGGCAGAAAGTTATTCTAAGAGTGGAGGGGGCAAGAGGTGGGGATATATGTCACCTCCTGGTTTGCTATGGGAAAGAAAATAGAGCCACATTATCCTAGAAGCTGAGAGCTACAGGCATCTCAGGGACCACTTAACCCAGTGGTTCTTAAACATGGGGTTCTTGGTGTCAGCATTACCTACAAAGATTCACCCAGATCAATTCAGTCAGAATCCCTGAACGTTGGGCCAACGTAGCTTTTGTAAAATGCTATGTTCTCGTCATGCACCCTGAATCAAGCACTACTACCCTAATTCAAACCCCTGACTTTAAAGAAAAGGAAACTCAGGCAAAGTGAGCTGACGTTCTTTGTCTAGGATGTCCCAGATATCAGTGGCCAAGAACTTACCTGGCCTGATGAGATATCCAGTGCTCTATCATTTAATAGTCCCTTAGAAGGGCTGATTTTAGTTGGAAAGGGTTAATGCTGAAAATACTTTGAAAGTAAAATCTTTTCACAATATTAGTAAATGTTCATTTCTAAAAATCAATCCTATACTTCGGCCTGTATTTCTATACAACTAAAAGGAAAAGCTGTCAGACCTCTAACTGTAGAGGTATTACTGCAGGAAGCACAGCTATAATTATATATAAAGCTCTTCCCATTATCTACTTTTTCCTCAAGTGGTTTTAAAAAGCCAAACATTACATATCTGTACATGAGTAACTGATCAGGACTTGAATATTTCCTTTTTCTTTTATAGCCTTAATTCAGTGTGTTCTCAGACAGAGGAAGTAATACAAAATGTAATTGAGCATCACAATTTTCATTTATCCTTCCTCCTTTTTTTCATTTTTACTCTCTCTTCCCTGTATTCTTGTTTATATTACAAGATACCTTTAAAAATCCTGAATAAGCTTAGGCTTGGGAGAGAAGAATCTAGGTTCTAATCCTTACTGCCCTCTAGTTATGGCATATAGATGATTCAATGTCTCCGTTTTCTTTTTCTATTCTGCAAGATAGATAAGATAATCCATGCCCTGTTTATCTCACTGGCTCATGAGGAGATAAGAATTGTCAAAGTAGTTTATAAACATGAGCACTGTAGAAATCTAGTCTGTTACTATCAGGATGTACTTGTGATAAGGCAGACATTAAGTGTAGGACACACCTAACAGATGTCACATCCCAAGGAGTTTCCAGGAATTGTATACCTCAGGAAGTGTTTGCTTTCACCTATATGGCATTCCAAAGGCATAATCATAGAAAAGCTATGTAAAACTAGGATAACATAATTCTCAAAGAACATTCAAATATTCAAAAAGTTGTTTTTGTTGCCTGCTAATTCCATGTCTAATCGCCACTTCTTTTTTTTTTAAGTATTATTGATATACAATCTTCTCAGTTTCTAATATACAACAAAGTGGTTCAACAGTTACCCATATTATTAAATCCTCACACCCACTAGTGCAGTTATTATCTATCAATGTAGAAAGATGTTACAGAATCACTGACTATATTCTCCATGCTATACTATTGTCCCTGTGACCAACTTATATTGTGATTGCAAACTGCTGTGCCCCTTTATCTCCCTTACCCTCCCCCCATCTGCTCCAACCCCTGACCACACCACTGGTAACAACTAGTCTCTTCTCATTGTCTAGGAGTCTTCTGCTCTTTTGCTCCTTCTGTTTTGCTTTGTTTTTATGCTCCACAAATAAGTGAAATCATATGGTATTTGTCCTTTTCCACCTGGCTTATTTCACTGAGGATAATACCCTCTAGATCCATCCATGTTGTTGCAAATGGCAGGCTTTCTTTTTTATGACTGAATAATATTCCAGTGTGTATATGTACTACCTCTTCTTTATCCATTCATCTATTGATGGGCACTTAGGTGGCTTCCATATCTTGGCTATTGCAAATAGTGCAGTGATAAACATAGGGGTGCATATGTCTTTTCAAATCAGAGATTTTGTTCCCTTCAGGTAAATTCCTAGGATTGAAATTACTGGGCCAAATGGTATTTCTCTTTTTTAGTTTGTTGAGGAACCTCCATACTGTTTTCCACAGCCATTGCACTAGTTTACATTACCCCCAACAGTGTAGGAGGGTTCCCATTTCTCTGCATCCTTGTCAACATTTAAAAATTTTTGTCTCTTGGATAATGGCTATTCTAACTCGTTGAGGTGATATCTCATTGTGGTTTTAATTTGCATTTCCCTGATGATTAGTGATGTGGAACATCTTTTCAAGTGCCTATTGGCCATTCATATTTCTTCTTTGGAAAAATGTGTTTGGGCCCTTCACCTATTTTTTAAATCAGGCTATTTGTTTTTTGGGTGTTGAGGTATGTGAGTTCTTTATATATTTTGGATTTTAATCCCTTATCACATGAGTCATTTACAAATATATTCTCCCAAACTGTGGGATGCATTTTTGTTCTGCTGAAAGTGTCCTTTGTTGTACAGAAGATTTTTGGTTTGATGTAGTCCCAATTGTTCATTTTTGTTTGTTTGTTTCTCTTGCCCAAGAGATGTATCCAGGAAAAAATTGCTCATACTTATGTTCAAGAGATTTTTCCCTATGTTTTCTTCTATGAGTTTTATGATTTCATGACTTACATTTAGATCTTTGATCCATTTCAACTTTACTTTGTGTATGGAGTTAGACAATAATCCAGTTTCATTCTTTTATATGTAGCTGTCCAGTTTTGCCAAGACCAGTTGTTGAAGGGGCTGTCTTTTCCCCATTGGATATTCATGGTTCACTTATCATATGTTAATTGACCATATGTGCATGGGTTTATATCTGGGCTCTCTATTCAGTTCCATTGATCTATGGATCTGTTCTTTTGCTAGTATCAAACTGTTTTGATTATTATAGCTGTGTAGTAGAGCTTGAAGTCAGGGAGCATAATCCTCTGAGCTTGTTCTTCTTTCTCAGGATGGATTTGGCTATTCAGGGTCTTTTTGGCTCCATGTGAAGTTTAGAACTATTTGTTCTAGTTCATTGAAAAATGCTTTTGGTATTTTGATAGTGATTGTATTAAGTCCATAAATTGCTTAGGGCAGGATGGCCATTTTGGCAATATTAATTCTTCCTATCCATGAGCATGGGATGTTTTTCTATTTATAGGTGTCTCTTTTAATTTCTCTCATGAGTGTCTTATAGTTTTCAGAGTATAGGTCTTTCACCTCCTTGGTTTTGGTTATTCCTAGGTATTTTGTTTCCTTTGATGCACTTTTAAATGGATTTGTTTTCCTGATTCCTCTTCCTGCTAGTTTGTTTTTAGTATATAGGAAAGCAACAGATTTCTGTGTATTAATTTTGTATCCAGCAGCTTTGCTGAATTACATTATTAGTTCTAGTAGTTTTTGGGTGGAGTCTTTAGGGTTTTCTATGTATAATCATGTCATCTGCAAATAGTGACAGTTTAACTTCTTCCTTGCCAATCTGGATGCCTTTTATCACTTTGTTTTGTGTGATAGCCATGGCTAGGACCTCCAGTACTATGTTGAATAAAAGTGGTAAAAGAAAACATCCTTGTCTCATTCCTGATCTCAGAGGAAAAGCTTTCAGCTTTCCACTATTAAGTATGATGTTGGCTGTGTATTTGTCATTTATGGCCTTAACTATGTTGAGGTACTTACCTTCTATCCCCATTTTGTTGAGAGATTTTATCACCAATGGACATTGAGTTTTGTCAAATGTTTTTTCACCATCTTTTGAGATGATCATGTGGTTTTTGTTCTTCATTTTGTTAATGTGTATGATATTAACTGATATATGAATATTACGCTGTCATTGCACCCCTTGAATAAATCCCTCTTGGTCATGATGGGTGATCTTTTTGATGTATTTTAAAATTTGGTTTGCTAATATTTTGTTGAAGATTTTTGTATATATGTTCATCAGGGACATTGGCCTATAATTTTCTTTTTTGGTAGTATATTTGTCTGGTTTTGGTATTAGAGTGATGCTGGCCTCAGAATAAGTTTGGAAGTATTCCCTCCTCTTGTAATTTTTGGAAAACTTTAAGAAGGATGTGTATTAGCTCTTTTTTATACATGTGGTAGAATTCAGCTGTGAAGTGGTCTGGATCTGGCATTTGTTTTGGGGGGAAATTTTTTGATTACCAAGTCTATCTCATTGCTGGTAATTGGTCTGTTCAGATTTTCTGTTTCCTCCTGGGTCAGTTTTGGAAAGTTGTATTTTTCTAGGAAGTTGTCCATTTCTTCTAGGTTGTTGAATTTTTGTCATATAATGTTTCATAATAGTCTCTAATAATTCTTTGTATTTCTGTGGTATTCTCTGTGATTATTCCTTCTTCATTTCTGATTTGTTTTATGTGTGTACTCTCTTTTTCTCTTGATAAGTATGGTTAGCAGTTTATATATTTTGCTTATTTTCTCAAGGAATCAGCTCCTGGTTTCATTGTTTTTTTTTTCTTTTGTTTTATTCTCTTCTATTTTTCTCTGCTCTTATCTCTATTATGTCCTTCCTTCTACTAACTTTGGGTGTCATTAGTTCTTCCTTTTCTAGGTGCTTTAATTGTGAGTTTAGACTGTTTATTTGGGATTGTTCTTATTTTTTGAGGCAAGCCTATATTGCTATGTATTTTCTTCTTAGAACTGCCTTTGCAGCATCCCACAGATTTTGGGCTGTTGAATTGTTGTTTTCATTTGTCTCCATGTATTCTTTGATTTGTTTTAATTTGGCCATTGATCCACTGATTATTTAGAAACAAGGCATTTAGCCTCCATGCATTTGTAGGATTTTTTGTATTCGTTGCAGCACTTCTTTCTTAAGTTACATACCTTTGTCCCAGATCTTATCAGCATAAATTTTCATTTTTCTAACTCTGCTTTTGTGCCCCCATTTTCATTTTTTTTCAAACATGTCCTCCCAATACATACAAAACACCATCCAATCTTTAAACTTTTTGTGAAAGGGCTAAAGTCTGGGTCTAGATTCATTTTTTTGCATGAGGATAACTAGCACCATTTCATTACCATTTCTTGAGGAGAAAATCTTCACCCCATTGTATTTCCTTTGCTCCTTTGTCAAAGATTACTTTACTATATTTATGTGAGATCTCTTCAGGGCTCTCTATTGTGTTCCACTGATCTATTTGTCTTTTCTTTCAGAGTACTATGGTGTCTTGACTACTGCAGCTTTATGGTAAGTCGTGAAGTTGGGTAGTGTTAACCCTCCAATTTTAGTCTTCTCCTTCAGTACTGCACTGACTATTCTGCGGTTTTGGCCTCTCTATAGAAACTGAAGAATCAATTTGCTTATATCCACAAAAAAAACTTGCTGAAATTTTTGTTGGTTTTGAATTGAATCTATAGATCAAACTGAGAAGAACTGAGATCTTGGCAATATTGCATCTTCCTGTCCACAAACATGAAATATCTTTCCATTTCATTAGTTCTTTGATTTGTTGACCAAGAATTTTTTAATTTTCCTCATATTGACCTTGTTTATATTTGGTTTAATATCTACCTAAGTATTTCATTTTGGGGGATGCTAATGTAAATGATATTGTGTTTTTAGTTTAAAATTTCACTTGTTCATTGCTGGTATATAGGAAAGCAATTGATTTTTACATACTAATCTCTGTCTTACAACCTTGATATAACTGCTTATTAATATCAGCTTTTGGTTTTTTTGTCGGTTATTTTGGATTAACTACATAGATCACGTCATCTTTGAATGAAGACAGTTTATTTCTTCATTCCCAATTTATACCTTTATTTATTTACTTATTGCATTAGCTGAAACTACCAATACAATGTTAAAAAGCACTGGTGAACAGAATTAATGGAGGAAATAGAATGCAATGTATTCATTCTAGGAGACTTCAACACACCACTCAACCCAAGGACATATCCACTAGACAGAAAATAAGTAAGGACACAGAGGCACTGAACAACAGCACACTAGAACACATGGAAATAATAGACATCAGTAGAACTCTGCACCCAAAATCAGCAGGATACACATTCTTCTCAAGTGCACATGGAACATTCTCCAGAATAGACCACATACTAGGCCACAAAAAGAGCCTCAGTAAATTCCAAAAGATTGAAATCCTACCAACCAACTGTTCAGACCACAGAGTCATAAAACTAGAAATAAACTGTACAAAGATAGCAAAAAGGCTCACAAACACATGGAGGCTTAACAACATGCTCCTAAATAATCAATGGATCAATGACCAAATCAGAATGCAGATCCAGCAATATATGGAAACAATTGACAACAACAACACAAAGCCCCAACTATTGTGGGATACAGCAAAAGCAGTCTTAAGAGGAAAGTATATAGCAATCCAGGCATATTTAAAAAAGGAACAACAATCCCAAATGAATGTTCTAATGTCACAATTATCGAAATTGGAAAAAGAAGAACAAATGAGGCCTAAGGTCAGCAGAAGAAGGGACATAATAAAGGTCAGAGAAGACATAAATAAAATTGAGAAGAATAAAACAATAGAAAAAATCAATGAAACCAAGAGCTGGTTCTTCGAGAAAATAAACAAAATAGATAAGCCTCTAGCCAGACCTATTAAGAGGAAAAGAGAGTCAACACAAATCAACAGAATCAGAACCGAGAAAGGAAAAATCACAACAGACCCCACAGAAATACAAAGAATTATTAGAGACTACTATGAAAACCTATATTCTAACAAGCTGGGAAACCTAGGAGAAATGCACAACTTCCTAGAAAAATACAACCTTCCAAGACTGACCCAGAAAGAAACAGATAATCTAAACAGACCAATTACCAGCAATGAAATTGAAGAGGTAATCAAAAAACTACCAAAGAACAAAACCCCCGGGCCAGATAGATTCACCTCGGAATTTTATCAGACATACAGAGAAGACATAATACCCATTCTCCTTAAAGTTTTCCAAAAAATAGAAGAGGAGGGAATACTTCCAAACTCATTCTATGAAGCCAACATCACTCTAACACCAAAACCAGGCAAAGACCCCACCAAAAAAGAAAACTACAGACCAATATCCCTGACGAACATAGGTGCAAAAATACTCAACAAAATATTAGCAAACCGAATTTAAAAAAACATCCAGATGATCATACACCATGACCAAGTGGGATGCATCTCAGGAATGCAAGGATGGCACAACATTCAAAAATCCATTAACATCATCTACCACATCAACAAAAAGAAGGACAAAAACCACATGATCATCTCCATAGATGCTGAAAAAGCATTTGACAAAATTCAACATCCATTCATGATAAAAACTCTCAACAAAATGGGTATAGAGGGCAAGTACTTCAACATAATAAAGGCTATATCTAATAAACCCACAGCCAACATCATAGTTAACAGTTAGAAGATGAAATCTTTTCCTCTAAGATTGGGAACAAGACAGGGATCCCCACTCTCCCCACTACTATTCAACACAGTACTAGAGGTTCTAGCCACAGTAATTAGACAAAAGAAAGAAATACAAAGAATCCAGATTGGTAAAGAAGTCAAACTGTCATTTTTTGCAGATGACATGATATTGTACATAAAAAACCCTAAAGACTCCACTCCAAAACTACTAGAACTGATATCAAAATTCAGCAAAGTTGCAGGATACAAAATTAATATACAGAAATCTGTGGCTTTCCTATATACTAACAATAAACTAATAGAGAAATGAGGAAAACAATCCCATTCACAATTGCAGCAAAAAGAGTAAAATACCTAGGAATAAACCTAACCAAGGAAGTGAAAAACCTATACCCTGAAAACTACAAGACACTCTTAAGAGAAATTAAAGAGGACACTAACAAATGGAAACTCATTGCCTGCTCTTGGCTAGGAAGAATTAATATTGTCAAAATGGCCATCTTGCCTAAAGCAATCTACAGATTCAATGCAATTCCTATCAAATTACCAACAGCACTCTTCAATGAACTGGAACAAATAGTTAAAAAATTCATATGGGAACACCAAAGACCCTGAATAGCTAAAGCAATCCTGAGAAGGAAGAATAAAGTGGTGGGGTGATCTCACTCCCCAACTTCATGCTCTACTACAAAGCCACAGTAATCAAGACAATTTGGTACTGGCACAAGAACAGACCCACAGAGCAGTGGAACAGAATAGAGACTCCAGACATTAACCCAAACATATATGGTCAATTAATATACGATAAAGGAGCCATGGACATACAATGGGGAAATGAAAGCCTCTTCAACAGCTGATGTTGGCAAAACTGGACAGCTACATGTAAGAGAATGAAACTGGATCACTGTCTAACTCCATACACAAAAGTAAATTCGAATGTAAGTCATGAAACCTTAAAACTTTTAGAAAAAAACAAAGGCAAAAATCTCTTGGACATAAACAGGAGCAACTTCTTCATGAACATATCTCCACAGGAAAGAGAAACAAAAGCAAAAATGAACAAGTGGGACTATATCAAGCTGAAAAGATTCTGTGCAGCAAAGGACACCATCAACAGAACAAAAGGTATGGGAGAATATATTCATAAATGACAGATTGGATAAAGGCTTGACATCCAAAATATATAAAGAGCTCATGCACCTCAACAAACAGAAAGCAAATATTCCAATTAAAAAATGGGCAGTGGAGCTGAATAGACAGTTCTCTAAAGAAGAAATTCAGATGGCCAACAGACACAGGAAAAGATGTTCCCCATCGCTTGTCATCAGAGAAATGCAAATTAAAACCACAATGAGATATCACCTCACACCAGTAAGCATGGCCACCATCCAAAAGCCAATAAACAACAAATGTTGGCAAGGTTGTGGAGAAAGGGGAGCCCTCCTACACTGCTGGTGGGAATGTAAATTAGTTCAACCATTGTGGAAAGCGGTATGGAGGTTCCTCAAAGTACTCAAAATAGAAATACTATTTGACCCAGGAATTCTACTTCTAGAAATTTACCCTAAGAATGCAGCACTTCAGTTTGAAAAAGACAGATGCACCCCTATGTTTATTGCTGCACTATTTACAATAGCCAAGAAAAGGAAGCAACCTAAGTGTCCATCAGTAGATGAATGGATAAAGAGGATGTGGTACCTAGACACAATGAAATATTATTCAGCCATAAGAAGAAAACAAATCCTACCATTTGCAACAACATGGATGGAGCTAGAGGTTATTATGCTCAGTGAAATAAGCCAGGTGGACAAAGACAAGTACCAAATGATTTCACTCATATGTGGAGTATAAGAACAAAGAAAAAACGGAAGGAACTGAACAACAGCAGAATCACAGAACCCAAGAATGGACTAACAGTTAACAAAGGAAAAGGGACTGGGGAGGATGGGTGGGAAGGGAGGGATAAGGAGGGGAAAAAAGAAAGGGGGCATTGCGATTAACATTTATAATGTGGGGGGAGGCACGGGAAGGGCTGTACAGCATAGAGAAGACAAGTAGTGATTCTACAGCATCTTACTACGCTGATGGACACTGACTGTAATGGGGTGTGTGGGGGGGAATTGGTGAAGGGGGGAGCCTAGTAAACATAATGTTCCTCCTGTAATTGTAGATTCATGATACCAAAAAAAGAAAAAAACCACTGGTGAAAGAGGACATCTTCGCCTTCTTCCTGACTTTAATAGGAAAGCTTTGAGTTTCTCATCATTAAATATAATGTTAGCTGTAGGGTTTTTGTAGGTAATTTTTTATTTATTTTTTATTTTTATTTTGGTATCATTAATCTACAATTACATGAAAGACATTATGTTTACTAGGCTCTCCCCTTCACCAAGTTCCCCCCACATCCCTGTTCACAGTCACTATCCATAAAAATAGTAAGATGCTATAAAATCACTACTAGTCACCAAGTTCAGTCACTGTCCTTCAACATAGTAAGATGCTGTAAAATCACTACTTGTCTTCTCTGTGCTGTACAGCCCTCCCTGTGCCCCCCCCAACACTATACAAGCTAATCGTAATGCCCCCTTTCTTTTCTTCCAGCCCTTATCCCTTCCTTCCCACCCATCAACCCCAGGCCCTTTCCCTTTGGCAACTATAGTCCATTCTTGGGTTCTGTGATTCTCCTGTTGTTTTGTTCCTTCAGTTTTCTTTTGTTCTTATACTCCACATATGAGTGAAACCATTTGGTATTTGTCTTTCTCCACCTGCCTTATTTCACTGAGCATAATACCCACTAGCTCTATCCATGTTGTTGCGAATGGTAGGATTTGTTTTTTTCTTATGGCTGAGTAATATTCCATTGTGTATATGTACATCTTCTTTATCCATTAATCTACTGATGGACATTTAGATTGCTTCCATATCTTGGCTATTGTAAACAGTGCTGCGATAAACATAGGGGTGCATCTATCTTCTTCAAACTGGAGTGCTGCATTCTTAGGGTAAATTCCTAGAAGTGGAATTCCTGGGTCAAATGGTACTTCTATTTTGAGCATTTTGAGGAACCTCCATACTGCTTTCCACAATGGTTGAACTAATTTACATTCCCACCAGCAGTGTAGGAGTGTTCCCCTTTCTCCACAACCTCGCCAACATTTGTTGTTTATTGTCTTTTGGATGGTGGCCATCCTTACTGGTGTGAGATGATATCTCATTGTGGTTTTAATTTGCATTTCTCTGATGACAATCGATGTGGAGCATCTTTTCATGTGTCTGTTGGCCAACTGTATTTCTTTTTTGGAGAACCGTCTGTTCAGTTCCTCAGCCCATTTCTTAATTGGGTTATTTGTTTTTTGTTTGTTGAGGTGTGAGAGCTCTTTATATATTTTCGATGTCAACCCTTTACCGGATCTGTCATTTTCGAATATATTCTCCCATACTGTAGGATACCTTTTTGTTCTATTGATGGTGTCCTTTGCTGTACAGAAGCTTTTCAGCTTGATATAGTCCCATTTGTTCATTTTTGCATTTGTTTCCCTTGCCCGGGGAGATATGTTCAAGAAAAGGTCACTCATGTTTATGTCCAAGAGATTTTTGCCTATGTTTTTTTCTAAGAGTTTTATAGTTTCATGATTTACATTCAAGTATTTGATCCATTTCTAATTTACTTTTGTGTATGGTGTTAGACAGTGATCCAGTTTCATTCTCTTACATGTAGCTGTCCAGTTTTGCCAGCACCATCTGTTGAAGAGACTATCATTTCCCCATTGTATGTCCATGGCCTCTTTATCGAATATTAGTTGACCATATATGTTTGGGTTAATGTTTGGAGTCTCTATTCTGTTCCATTGGTCTGTGGCTCTGTTCTTGTGTCAGTACCAAATTGTCTGATTACTGTGGCTTTGTAGTAGAGCTTGAAGTTGGGGAGTGAGATGCCCCACTTTATTCTTCCTTCTCAGGATTGCTTTAGCTATTCGGGGTCTTTGGTGTTTCCATATGAATTTTTTAACTATTTGTTCCAGTTCATTGAAGAAAGCTGTAGGTAATTTGAAAGGGATTGCATCAAATCTGTATATTGCTTTGGGCAGAATGGCCACTTTGATGATATTAATTCTTCCTAGCCAAGAGCATGTGATGAGTTTCCATTTGTTAGTGTCCTCTTTAATTTCTCTTAAGAGTGTCTTATAGTTTTCAGGGTATAGGTCTTTCACTTCCTTGGTTAGGTTTATTCCTAGGTATTTTATTCTTTTTGATGTTATTGTGAATGGAATTGTCTTCCTGATTTCTCTATTAGTTTATTGTTAGTGTATAGGAAAGCCACAGGTTTCTGTGTGTTAATTTTGTATCCTGCAACTTTGCTTAATTCCGATATTAGTTCTAGTAGTTTTAGAGTGGAGTCTTTAGGGTTTTCTATGTACAGTATCATGTCATCTGCAAATAGTGACAGTTTAACTTCTTCTTTATCAATCTGGATTACTTGTATTTCTTTGTTTTGTCTAATTGCCATGGCTAGGACCTCCAGTACTATGTTGAATAATAGTGGGAATAGTGGGCATCCCTGTCTTGTTCCCGATTGCAGAGGAAAAGCTTTCAGCTTCTCGCTGTTCAGTATGATGTCGGCTGTGGGTTTATTAGATATAGCCTTTATTATGTTGAAGTACTTGCCCTCTATACCCATTTTGTTGAGAGTTTTTATCATGAATGGATGTTGAATTTTAGCGAATGTTTTTTCAGTGTCTATGGAGATGATCATGTGGTTTTTGTCTTTCTTTTTGTTTATGTGGTGGATGATGTTGATGGATTTTGAAATGTTGTACCATCCTTGCATCCCTGGGATAATCCCACTTGGTCATAGTGTACGATCCTTTTGATGTATTTTTGAATTCGCTTGGTAATATTTTGTTGAGTATTTTTGCATCTACGTTCATCAGGGATATTGGTCTGTAGTTTTCTTTTTTGGTGGGGTCTTTGCCTGGTTTTGGTGTTAGGGTGATGTTGGCTTCATAGAATGAGTTTGGAAGTATTCCCTCCTCTTCTATTTTTTGGAAAACTTTAAGGAGAATGGGTATTATGTCTTCTCTGTATGTCTGATAAAATTCCGAGGTGAATCTATCTGGCCCGGGGGTTTTGTTCTTTGGTAGTTTTTTGATTACCTCTTCGATTTCGTTGCTGGTAATTGGTCTGTTTAGATTTTCTGTTTCTTTCTGGGTCTGTCTTGGAAGGTTGTATTTTTCTAGGAAATTGTGCATTTCTCCTAGGTTTCCCAGCTTGTTAGCATATAGGTTTTCATAGTAGTCTCTAATAATTCTTTGTATTTCTGTGGGGTCTGTTGTGATTTTTCCTTTCTCGGTTCTGATTCTGTTGATTTGTGTTGACTCTCTTTTCCTTTTAATAGGTCTGGCTAGAGGCTTATCTATTTTGTTTATTTTCTCGAAGAACCAGCTCTTGGTTTCATTGATTTTTTCTATTGTTTTATTCTTCTCAATTTTATTTATGTCTTCTCTGACCTTTATTATGTCCCTTCTTCTGCTGACCTTAGGCCTCATTTGTTCTTCTTTTTCCAATTTCGATAATTGTGACATTAGAACATTCATTTGGGATTGTTGTTCCTTTTTTAAATATGCCTGGATTGCTATATACTTTCCTCTTAAGACTGCTTTTGCTGTATCCCACAATAGTTGGGGCTTTGTGTTTTTGTTGTCAATTGTTTCCATATATTGCTGGATCTGCATTCTGATTTGGTCATTGATCCATTGATTATTTAGGAGTGTGTTGTTAAGCCTCCATGTTTTTGTGAGCCTTTTTGCTATCTTTGTACAGTTTATTTCTAGTTTTATGCCTTTGTGGTTTGAACAGTTGGTTGGTAGGATTTCAATCTTTTGGAATTTACTGAGGCTCTTTTTGTGGCCTACTATGTGGTCTATTCTGGAGAATGTTCCATGTGTACTTGAGAAGAATGTGTATCCTGTTGCTTTTAGATGTAGAGTTCTGTAGATTTCTATTAGGTCCATCTGTTCTAGTGTGTTGTTCAGTGCTTCTGTGTCCTTACTTATTTTCAGTCTGGTGGATCTATCCTTTGGAGTGAGTGGTGTGCTTAAGTCTCCCAGAACGAATGCATTACATTCTATTTCCTCTTTAATTCTGTTAGTATTTGTTTCACATATGTTGGTGCTCCTGTATTGGGTGCATATATATTTATAATGTCTATATCCTCTTGTTGGATGGAGCCCTTTATCATTATGTAATGTCTTTCTTTATCTTTTGTCACTTTCTTTATTTTGAAGTCTATTTTGTCTGATACTAGTATTGCAACACCTGCTTTTTTCTCTCTGTTGTTTGCCTGAAATATCTTTTCCATCCCTTGACTTTAAGTCTGTGCATGTCTTTGGGTTTGAGATGAGTCTCTTGTAAGCAGCATATGGATGGATCTTACTTTTTTATCCATTCTATTACTCTGTGTCTTTTGATTGGTGCATTCAGTTCATTTACATTTAGGGTGACTATTGAGAGATATGTACTTATTGCCATTGCAGGCTTTAAGTTTTTGGTTACCAAAGGTTTAAGGTTAGCTTCTTTACTATCTTACTGTCTAACTTTTCTTGCTTATTGAGCTATTATAAACACGGTCTGATGATTCTTTATTTCTCTTCCATCTTATTCCTCCTCCTTCCTTGTTCATATGTTGGGTGTTTCGTTCTGTGCTCTTTCTAGGAGTGCTCCCATCTAGAGCAGTCCCTGTAAGATGCCCTGTAGAGGTGGTTTGTGGGAGGCAAATTCCCTCAACTTTTGCTTGTCTGGGAATTGTTTAACCCCTCCTTCATATTTAAATGATAATCATGCTGGATACAGTAATCTTGGTTCGAGGCCCTTCTGTTTCATTGCATTAAGTATATCATGCCATTCTCATCTGGCCTGTAGGGTTTCTGTTGAGAAGTCTGATGATAGCCTGATGGGTTTTCCTTTGTAGGTGACCTTTCTTTTCTCTCTGGCTGCCTTTAATACTTTGTCCTTGTCTTTGATCTTTGCCATTTTAATTATTGTGTGTCTTTGTGTTGCCCTCCTTGGATCGCTTGTCATGGGAGTTCTGTGTGCCTCTGTGGTCTGAGAGGCCATTTCCTCCCTTAGTTTGGGGAAGTTTTCAGCAATTATTTCTTCAGAGACTTTCTATCCCTTTTTCTCTCTCTTCTTCTTCTGGTACCCCTATATTGCAGATATTGTTCCATTTCGATTGGTCACTCACTTCTCTTAAAATTCTTTCATTCCTGGAGATCCTTTTATCTCTCTCTGCATCAGCTTCTCTGCATTCCTGTTCTCTGTTTTCTAGACCATTAATGGTCTCTTGCATCTCATCCATTCTGTTTTGAAGTCCTTCCAGAGCTTGTTTTATTTCTGTATTATCCCTCCTTAGATCTTGCATGTTTCTCTGCAAGTCCAGCAGCATGGTTATGACTTTTGTTATGAGTTCTTTTTCAGGAAGACTGGTTAAATCTATCTCCCCAGGTTCCTTCTCAGGGGAAGATGTAGCAGATGCCGAAGCTGTCTGGGTTAGTCTTGTCTGGATCACATTTTTTTGCCTTTTCATGTTGATAGGTGCAATGGTGAGCTATTTACTTTCTGTCAGCTGGGAGGGCCAAGCTTTCCACTAGCTCCTGGCCTTTTTTTTACTGGGACAACTGCGACCCCTAGTGGCTTCTGTTGGGCAATTGCATGTAGACTGGGTCTCTGTATTTTGTGCGGCCAGTATGGAGGAAGCTCCCTTGCTGTGGGCCTGGCCAGCCTCATGCTGCTGCTCTTCTATGGCGGGGCCCCAGAGGGGTAATGGATGGGGGGCTGTTTGGCTGTTTACCTCCGTGAGGGGTCTCAGAGCTGTTGCCCAGGGGGTTAGTGTGCCTGGGGTTCCCTGGAATTTCTAGCTGCTGGACTTTGACCCAGGAATCTTCTGTCCAGCTGTGGCATCCCTGTCCCTTTAAGACTTTCAAAAAGCCCTCACTTTTCTTTGTCACAGGGGAGCTGGCTTTGGGACCTGCTCTATGGTCTTGCTATCCTGTTTCCCTAGTTTCCAGCACCCCATGCATGCACTGTGTCTGCGCTCTGGTGCAATGGCTAGGGCTGGGTGTTTAGCAGTCCTGGGCTACCTTTCCCTCCCTGCTCCAACTGCTCTCCTCCCACCAGGAGCTGGGGTGAAGGGCACTCAGGTCCCACCGGGCTGGGGCTTGTATCTTACCCCCTTTGTGAGGTGCTGGGTTCTTGTGGGTGTGGATGTGGTCTTGCTGTTGTCCTGTGTCTTCTGGTCTCTCTTTTAGGATTAGTTGTATTTGTTGTATTTTCAAAAATATATATGTTTTTGGGAGGAGATTCCCACTGTTCTACTCACGCTGCCATCTTGGCTCTGCCTCTCTGTAGGTAATTATTTATCAAGTTGAGGACATTCCCCTCTATTCCTAGTTTACTGAATGTTTTTTCATGAGTATTTTTATAGGATTTTGTCAAATGCCTTTTCTGTATCTATTCATATGATCATCTGATTTTCTTTTTTTCTTCTTTAGCCTGTTGCTGATGGATTACATTAACTAATTTTCAAATGTTGAACCAGCTTTATATACCTGAGAGCCAACTTGTTAAGAACAAAATGCTCTGGCTTATTTTGAAATGGGTTCTTTTCCCCTCACCCTGCCAGAAGCATAAAGGGATTTTTCCTCTGATATTCCCTGTCAGAACCAGGTCAAACTTCTGGAAGTAAAACTCACAAAAATGTGGGATCTCCCTTATGACTGGATCTCCTCTGAGCTGTTAATTCCCAGAGTTTTTGTCTTAGGCAATTCATCAATTATAATTCAGGTTTTCCCACCCTGGCACTTATTCCCTCAGAGTTTTTTGTTTGTGGGTGTCTGCTCTGGTAAATCATGATACTCTGTATTTACCTGTGTGTCTCTTCAATTTTGGAGACAGTGGTTTGCCCTGTGACCTTACTTTTCTTATGGGGTCTAAGAAAAGTTGTTGCTTTTTCAGCTTGTTCAGGTTTTTACTTATTAGGATGAAGTGACAACTTCTAAGCTTCTTACCTACTGGATCAGAAACCAGGAGTCCTAAACATTCATATAGTATCTTTTTATTCCCACAACTAGATTGAATTATATGAAATATCCAGTATGTGTTGGGTTTTGACCTACCAAAATGGCAATTTCATATGATTCAACTGCATAGATATTACTATCGTTATACAGATATTACATCTTAGAGGTTGATTACCTGTGCATGTTACATAGCATATGGAAAAGCTAGGATGGAACCCACATCTGTGTGATTCCAAAGTCCTGATCTTAATCACCACTAGTTTATGTTATTATATTAGAGTTATTACATTTATATTTTTAAACAAATCCTCTGCCTATTTCTATTCACACTCCTCCTTCTAATTAAAATAATGTTGCTTTTACTTCTTTATATTGTATAATACCCTGAAGATTAGAAAGATTCATTATCTTTCTAATCACTTATATAACCTCTTTCTTTTATTGGAAATCTACCCTAGGTAACAAATTAGACCACTTCAAAGACTAGCCAAAGAAACACTCACAGAACACTTCACTTTCCCTGGGTTCAAGATATTTTCCCTTCATTCATTTATTCTCTGACCTAATATTTCAGATTACCTTCTTTAGGTAAGTCATTTTCACTGTAAAAATGGTATAGAATTGGGTATATTTCCACACAATCTTCCTATGTACATGTAAGATCAGATGAAGAAAACTTATGAATCACATGCAATGTGCCACTCATAATGGAAAAACTTCACACATTGTTATATTTCATTCTCATTGTAATCCTATGCAATAAATTTTGGAAAACAGTATTGAGGTTCCTCAAGAATTTAAGAGTAGAATTGACATACAATCCAGAAACCCTGTTTCTGGGTATACATCCAAAGTAAATGAAAGTGTTAGCTCAAGAAGAGAGCTATACTTGCATGTTCATAGCAGCATTATTCACAATTGCTAAGGAATGGAGACAACCTAAATATCTGTTGATGGACGAGTAAAGAAGATGTGGTATATATACACACAATGTAACATTATTCAACCATAAAAAGAAAGAAATCCCACCATTTGCAACAAAATGGATAAATCTGCAGGAAATTATACTAAGTGAAATAAGCCAGGCAGAAAAAGAGAAATACTGAATAGAATCATCTATATGTGGAATCTAAAGAAAAATAATCATTGACCTCATAGAAACAGAGTATAATGGTGGTTTCCAGGGGCTGGGGAATGGGAGAAAGCAGAGATGTTGATCAAAGGGTACAGACTTCCATTTTTAAAATGAATGGAGTCAGAGGATCTAGTATATAATGTGGTGACTACAGTTAGTAACACTGTATTGTGTAATTGCCATTTTCTAAGACAGTAGAACTTAAGCATCCCACCAGAAGAAAGGGGGGAAAAAGGTAACTGAGGTGATAAATGTGTTAATTAACTTTATTGTGGGAATCCTTTCACAATGTATACATATATCAATCATCACATTTTACACTTTAAATGTAATTTTATTCATGAATTATACCTCAAAGTGAAAAATATATGTATTTTTAAAAACCTGGAGTTGTCTTTTAATTAAACCACTTACTTATTTGATAACTATGGAATAATACAATTTTAGAGGCACACCTTTACAAAGAAGGGCCTCATTTCTATTTCTCTCTAAAATAACAAAACACTATGGATATCCAAGAAAATAATCTTCCCATCATTAAAAAAAGGAAGGGAGGGGAGTAAGAGTCTCCTTTCAAAAGAGCCTACAGCTAACTCCACTATCAGCTGCTTTTTTTTTTTTTCCCCAGAAGGTAAGCTGGTTTATTGATGCTCATGAGCATAAGTAAACAGACATGGTACCACATAAAGGAGTATAAACACCTCTAAACTTTTGCTATAGCTTGAGTATGGATCAGTATACTTTGGCAGTGGACCTAACAGATTACCAATGTTTCCAAATCTCATGGTTCTCTCTTCAGACCCAGAGAAAAATTTGTATTTAACTTTGGAATTTCAGAATTTGTTAACAGAGATGCTTAGGAAGCTGGAAAAGGCCAACATTACTTAAGCCTATCATGTTTATCACAAGTATAAATATTGCTATTAAAAGTAAAATTATGGCAGGCAGCAGTCAATTGGTTTTCCCTTTTGTAAATTAGTATTTTTTGAAAGTAGATCACCTCAGATAGAAGGTTATAGAAGTTTGTTATTAAGTAGTTTTAATTTATTAACCTTTGTGGACTAAAGAACTTCTGATAGATCCCAAGTTAAAGAATTGGATGGCATATCAAATCGGATTTTATATTAGAAACAGTCATTCAAGAGACTGCATTATACATTTCCTTTCAGAATGTCTTTTATTCCTGGCTTCAAGTCTTATTTACAGCATGTTATTTTTAGAGGGTTTGATAAGTGTTAACAAATGGGTACTCATTCTTAGAGCAGGATATAAGAATGTGCTGATCACCAGGTATGAGATTTTATATTACATTAAATTAAAATTATATGCTATTGGAAACAGACAAGATAGGGAGTTCCTAGATCCTACAAATATTATGGCTAAGGAAATAGAGAACTCAAAAAATGTATCCCCCTCTAAGAAACTAATTCAGTATAGCAAAATAGAATTAAGTGCCCTGTCTTAGGAAAAAGTTCATTAATAATAAGGAACAACTGGGACATCATACATTGTTTCTTTGGAGATTAAAGTGCAGGCTATGAAATGGCATATAAAATAGTGCAATCTTAAGGTGCCATTATTTTTATTACACATAGCCTATGTTCATATGTCCATTTTCTCTAAAAAATCCGCTGTAGTGACACCTTTTAGCTTATTTATCTAGGCATTACTTATACTGTTTTACCCACCTTTGGGGCTACATAGAATATTTTAACATTTTAACAAGTAGAATAATACCACATATATCTTGAAACTACTAAATAGAGATTAAGGCAAGTCCCTGTAAAGTTCAGTACTCCAAAAAACACATTTCTACAAAAAAAAGTTGTTTCCAAAACCAGTGGCTTTAGACCTGATGGCACCCCAATAGTTTTTAAAACAGTATGATTACTGTAAACACATTTGTGTTCATCCCATTAACTTCAGGCTCTGTACAAGATGAGGTTGGAAAACAACAGGTTCCATAACCTCATGTTCTGAAATAATTCATATTTCAGAGTCTGTGGAAACCAAGCCAGGTCCCTGTGGGAGATAAGCAGAGGGTCCTGTTGGCCTGAGGGGTAGGGGGGCAGTCCTTCCCATTTCTTACCTGGCCTTTTCACATTCTATCTTTGTCTGTAGTGTTGTACCAGTGGGAATGGCCCATTACATAGAGGTCTCCTTGAAAAACAGCCAAGGAAGAGGACAAGAATATTTTATGAAAGGTTGTTCTAGAACAACAGTATTAACACACAGCATTAAAATCACTGAGTATATATAATTCAGGGCAGGATGGTTCTCTCAGTTACCTTATTTACAGTTTTCCTCTAGCATATATCAACTGTAGCTGATCAAAATAACTTGTGATTTGTTGAACCTTAAATACCATTATGCTATTCAAAAGCAAGTTTAACAGTTATCAACTGGTCAAGGCAGTATATCCTAACATGTTTTAGCCAGATAGTCTAAATGAGATTGAAGACTTAAAAAACACTGAACCATAGAGCTTACTCTCCTCCTGTTATGCAACATTCATGCAGTAACAGATACAATCCCCTACTCTTACAGACAGGAGATGACAGGTGTACTGTAGAAATCTGGATTTTAAAACAAGAAATCTACTTTCTGATAGTATGAATGCTTATTATGCAGCCAAATATATTAACTAATGGGAGACTACAGGTATGTTTAGGGTATCTAGATGCAGTTTAAAAAGAAACCCAGGAAACTTTAAGTAATTAACAACTGCTAAAGAAATCATCTGAGGTTATATATCCCTTTGATACATAAGGATCATACTTTGTAAACCAGGAAAAATGTATTTCTGTTACTGAAAAAAGTCTTCCTATTACCAGGAAAGCAGGCTATTGAAGGCCATGAGTATTTCAGTAGGCCTCCTCCAGAATTATGACAACATGGCTAATTCCTATGGTTATAAAAATGAGACCTGCTGAGAAAATGAGTTCCAGACGGGGACTTTTATGGATGACCTTGGCTGACAAATGTTTTTGGAAATTGTTTATTTTAAAATTACCTTCCCAACAAACCATGAAACACTTGGATATTATTTTATGGTTTTTTCATTGAAAACATACTACATTGTAAATGGAGTTTCAAAGTTAGACATAGAATTGCTCAAAATCTAAGGACAATATTAAAAATGGGTAAGAAAAAGTTCCATTTGGTGAGGTTAACCTAGAGATGCATAACCATGTCATGTTGAATGGACAAAAAAGGTGGTAACCTTGTGCTTTTAACTAAGGTACTTACCAAAACCTTAGATTTCAAACTCCCACCTGGAAAAGGACAGTTTTCTAATTACACCTAAATTTGAGTAACTGTAGCCCAAGGCAACAGTTTAAGAGAATTTAACAAATAATAACTACATAATTTAGTACATTAAAATAAAACTAAGACAGTATCAGTTGAGTGTCTCAAACACATACAATGGGAAAATAACCACTGTGTATAATTTGTTGTTGAAGTGACCACTTAGAAGGTTGAACAGTACAAGACATGCTTTTCCAGTTACAAGCACAAGAGTGCAAATAAAACTAAAGCTTTTGTTTAAGGTTGCAGGATAAGGAAAGCTTGAAGTTAATATTAAAAAGCTTCCCTCAGGTCACCCCCCCAGAAACACAATGATCACAATGCTTTTTTTGTACAAATTTCTCCAATGAGATTTCTTTCAATGACAAAACTGTGTTGCCACTGGTAATCACATTTGATCAATCAGTGAGCACATGGTACTCTGGAATAGTACTAGTTATCAGAGGTCCAATACTGATTCAAAGAGCCTTGGAATTTGGGGTTCTGACTTAGCCAGTGTACCTGAACCCTACAGAGAACAGATAAATCAACAGGCTTTAATATTCTCTCATTCCTGTGAAACTGGAGGACAAATGGACTAACAAATCCCTTCCACACACCCGAGGCAAGCTGTTGTGGTGAAGATGTTAAGCACTTAAACTAAGACACTGCTCTAAAAGTGGAGAAGTACAGAGGTTCAAGGTCAATACCAGTGCAAGAGCCTTTAAGTGACAGACTAGGCAATGCATGCATCTATCCATGCAAATGTAGGACATGGCTCCAGAAGAGAACTGAAAATGTATGTAACAACTGGGTTAAGTCCCTTGCCAGTAGTTTATAAAAATATATAGTCAACACTGTAGAGGCCCTTCTACAGTCAATACTATGAAAGTCTGTTTTAGTTACCATTACTTCAATACCAAAAAGCATTTACTACTCTTCAGACATTCCAGACAAAGGTCACTTATAACAAAAAGCCAACTTTTTTCTTTAAAAAACAAGATACTGTCCATTTAAAAAGTAGGTCTTTTTTTTTCAAGTGAACAGGACATTTTCTGTATTAAACTTAACTTCTAGTCTGTCAAGACTGCTTTAATTTCCTTATGTAATGTGCATATATGCAGAAACAAACTTACTTTAAACATTACCTGCACAGAAAAAAAGTTAACTCCTCAAAACATGATAGGACAGGTCTGGTTAGTATAAATCTATTGCAAAGTAAAAGGTCTGTGCATCAGTTCAACCAGGAAAGCAGGGAAAGAATGTCCCAACCATGAGAGTTCAAGTTTAAGTTCTGTTCTGAAAGTCTCGGAGCCTAAGGGACACCAGGTTGCTCACAGTATCTTGATACGCGTAACTGCTGAAGCTACTAAGATGTCTTCCTCTGAAGCTTGAACCACGTTCCAATTTACTTTCTGTCCCGGAGACGTTTAGATTTCCTAAGAGAGTCTATGGCTTCTGCTGCCTTTTTCCGCTTCCGAGGAGACTCTTCATTCTGCCCAGACCCTGAGGAGTTTCCTACTGCACTTTCCATTACTTCTCGTAGTTTGCGTTCCAGCTCTGCCAAGCGTGCATTCTGCTCGCCTATGATCTGGGTCTGCTCTAGCAGTTTCTGGTCCTGGTATTGAAGCTGCTTCTGCTTTTCTTGCACTTTGGTGAGAAGCTCAGAAATTTCACGCCTGAGAACAGTCACACCAGCACCATTTGTCTTAACCTGCTGCTGGAGTTTGGTAACCTCTTGTCTTGAAGGGTTCTGCTTGGAGAAGAGCTGCAGAAGGTCCTGGAACTGGAGGAGAGCCCATGAGTCTTCCAGATACATCTGATCCTGGTAACTTTCTCTTCAGAATTGGAACAATCTTTTCATCAAAGTACTCCATTGCCATGGAGGAAATATCCCTTAACTCTTGAAGTACTTCATGAGCTCGTTGAGGGGCTCTGGTAGAATTGACATATCTCAACACGCGATAAATCTCATCAATTACCTTTCCTGGGATGAAGCAACAGAGATTGGAATCCACATACTTCATAAAAGTCATGTTTAAAAGTGACAGCCTTGTTTCAACAGCAGCGAGAATGTCTGCATGACGAGCTAATGAATGGTTTCTCCTTTCTGACTCTCTCCTTGGGAGTTGTGCTTTAACTTGTTTCTGACATAAATTATGGTATCTCTCCACTTTAAGAATCCCTGATTCAATATTCTCTGGCAAACCAAATCCATTCTTTTACAAACCAGGCGGACCTGGCTAATTTCGTGGTAGGACATAAAGCTGAGGATATTCTCGATGGCTATGATGGGCAGCGCCACCAGCGTGTTGTTTTGTGGCAGCTGGTCCGGAGCCAGCGCCGGGGCGGGGGGCGCTTGGGAGCCCGGCTGCGGGGCCTGCGGTGGGGGCTGAAGGGGAAGTCTCTGGGTAGAGCCCACTGACGAAGAGGAGCCGCCATCGCTGTGGCCACCGCCTCCTTCCTCAGCCATATGCCCCGCCCCCGCCGCCACCGCCGCCATCTTGGTGGTTTTATCCTATCAGCTGCTTTTTAAACATGACAGAAGTGAGGCCACCCTAACCTAAAAATTAATGGAAAAGAGGGTTGAAGAAGATGGAAAATACAGCCTGCTTTCATCTCCAGATTGCTATAATATTGCCCCTTAAATAAGAGAGTACATGTTACAAAAGATGTGTAGCTCTCGAGTGCCTGATCCCTTAACCTGCTGACATTTCATACTGGAAAAATAAAATTGATGCCACAAGTGTGAGGCTCAGCTATCTCAGAGTAGTAATGATGTGGAGCGAAATGAAAACTGTGGAGTATTTATCGGAGGAGAGTAACAGAATAAAAGAGAAGCCGAATATGGCAGTATTTCAAAGGAAGAGTTCTGAAAAGAATACGATGAAGCAGCCCCATATCATGGTGGGATTATGTTAAATCTCCCCACACAGTCATTCCATCAAGCTGCGATAAAAAAACTGACTTTCTTTCTTGTTGAATGAAGGTATTCATGTTCAGTCTGTGTTTCATCAATGTAACCAGAAATATAACCAAGAAATAAACATATGACTTTCAGAAAGAAATTTGTAGAGAAGGATCCTTTGAAAACCACTGTGGCAGAGAAAGACATGTTAACATATTTCCAAATGGCATCTTGTGGTTTAAAAGGAAACAGAAATGACTTATGGACAGTAATGGCTGCCCAAGTACAATGCAGGGCAACCAGGAAATTACTATCTACCAATTGTTTAGTAAATGAAGTTACCTAATTCTAGGATACAGGCCCTTCTAGGGGAGAGTTAAGTACCTTCCTTTATGATCTTAAGTCTATCCCATAAAAGGTAAGTAATAATGAAAAGTCTTACTAACTTCAGACATTTGCATTTGAGCCATTTGAGTTATATGACTAACAAAGCACCTAATGGGCCCCAAGGGGTCAAAATGGCAGCAAAACCAAAAAGCTTCTGAAAGGACTCAAAGCTGGCTTTCCAGGGACCCTTCACCTGAATTGCTTGCTTCTTGAGGAGCAGGACAGGAAAGGGCATTGTCAGAACCACGCAGACCTGGCTTCATATTCTGGTTCTGCCACCAATTACTGTTTACCTTTGAACTTTCATTTTCTCTTCTGTAAAATAGGGATAGTGTATCTCTTCTACAGGGTGATTATATTAACTGAGGTAGTAACCACAGATGAAGTACCTAAGATGTATCCCATACCCAGTTAAGCTTAGTATTATTAGTAGAGGCAAGAAATTGACATGTGAAATGTTTGAATTGGAGGCATCCACAGAAATCACTTTGTGTAGCATCATTCTTTTCTAGAGAAAGCTGAGATGTAGGTTTGGAGACTCAACCCAACCACTCTGGAGCTTCAGCAGTGTTCAAATAGTTCCTCAAAGCCCCAGGTGTTCCACAGGGCTGCTCAGGAACTGCCCAGAGGGGAGGAAGAGGAAATACTGTGGACTTCCTAACCTATTCCAACACAGCCACTCTACTTTTCTCCTGTTCATATTTTGGACTTTCATGGTGGTTTAAAGAAAGAGTATCATGACTGAAAAGATGTTAGAAAAACTGAACTGGGATGCCAGCCAATTTGAGGGACTTAAGTGAATTCTTGACATTAGAGAGGATCAGGTGCTCCATTGCAGAGCCTTGGGGCCTGGCAAAGCTTGTGTCACTGTGTAGAGATTATAGTATATGTCCCAGCAGAGTTCATGAGGGGCCTTTCCATGCCTACCATGATGTGCGCACACACACACACACACACACACACACACATTTATATGCAAACACCCCTCTAAGTCTGTTTCAGCACCAGAATCATTCAGGAACATGCTTGCCTTCACTGACACTGTTCAGGGACACCACAGCCAAGGACTTTTCTGCCAGAGCAGAGACAACACTAACATTGTGGGAGGGCCTCAGAGACCTGCAAGGGATAGAAGTAAAGAGCAGAGACTAAACCATGTCCTCACTGACCCTGGGCACCAGATCCTCTCCGTGAAACAGCACAGTAGGGGAGATCTCAGGAAAAACTTGGTACTTGGATTCTACCAGCTAGTATGGCCCAAACTAGGTTTTGAACAAAGCAAATGGCCTGAGAATTAAATAACATTCTCATTCTTATTATATTAGTCAGAGTTCTCCAGGGAAACAGGACCAATAAGATGCACAGAGAGAGACTTATTTTAAGGAAGTGGTTTGTGCAATTGTGGGTGCTGGCAAGTCCAAACTTTGCAGGGTGGCCCAGCAGGCTGGAATTTCCAAAAATAGCTGATGCTGCATCTTGAGTCCAAAGGCAATCTAGAGGCAGAATCCTTCCCTCGGGGGGACCTCAGCCTGTTCTATGGCCTTCAACTAACTGGATGAGCCCCACCCACCTTATGGTGGGTAATCTGCTTTGCTCCAAGTCTCCTGCTTAATGTTAATCACATTTTTTAGAAATACCTTCACAGTAGCATCTGTTTTTCTTGACCAAAGAACAGGGCACTATAACCTGGCCACGTTGACAGGCAAAGTTGACCATTACATTTACTGTGTGAGGAGAGGTGACATCCACTTTCTTGTAGGTTTTTGTGTTCTTTAATATTATTAACCTGTGCTCCTGGGCTTTTTGTTTGTTTGGAGGTGGTCCTTGCCCACACCTGTCAATGCAACATTTGAATTGTCCTATGAATTAGCTGTTGCCACATAAACAAATCACCCCAAAAGTTAGTGGCTGAAAGCACCAACCATTTATTTAGTTCATGGTTCTGCGGGTCAACAATTTAGGCTGGGCTCAATTGGGCAGCTCTTTACTCGGGTGGATTTACTCCTGTGTCTGTGGTCCGATGCTGGGTCAGTTAAATGACAGTATGGCCTCAGCTGGGATGTCCTATCTCTGCTCCAGTCTCTCATCCTCCATCAGGCTAACTCAGGCTTCTTCACAGCCTGGAAGCAGAGATCCCTAAAGAGAGCAAAAGCATGCAATGGGCCTCTTGAGGCCTCCGCTTGCAAGGGTGAGAGACAGGGTTTCCCCTTGACTGGATTCACCACAAAGTGCCACTGCAGAGGGCACAGCTGTAGGAATAACTGTAGTCATGTTTGCAAACAATCTTTCAGAGTTACCTCCAGTGTAGACTATCAGCCAGCCTGTCAAATGCCTGACACATAATACAAGGTGATGACTATGAGCTCCCTTCCCAAACCTTTTGGTCAGCATTTTGAAGCAATTCAAGTTTTTCAAGCAGTTCAAGTTTCACAGATGTAAGCAGGCTATCATTTCTCATTCAGACCTTTATCCTGTGCTGTTCTCTGTACTGAGAATCCCAGAAAGGTGGGAGTAGAAAACAAATTGAGAGAACCTTAGTCTGTAATCACCACCCCAAAGCACAATCCCTGGATCCTATAAAGGTGAGCATTTCTTTAAGAGCAGGGGTTCTTACATTTCATCATTCCTAGGAAGCTGAGTGCCTTGTAAAGAACTACTGCTATTCCTGTAAGTCACTATTTCTCAACCTTTTTGCATTACTGTCCCTCCCCCTGAGGCTTTTGAGACATTTTCCCCCTAATCATCACCCACCTGAAATTTACTATATATCTGTGCTTTACACATAAAGTGAGTAAGGGTTTTTTGGTCCCAGGTTTCACCCCATGGAGACAAAAGCGCTGTCATTGGGAATATATGTTCTGAGTTCCTTTCCAGGTCCCAACCACCCCTGCCCTCCCTACCGTTACACAGAATCAGGCCAGGATTGGCCTATATTCAGCTTTAATCATAAGTCGGGAGCTTCTGATGCCAGTGAATCTGCCTTCACGTGACAAACCATAAAAAGAGGAAGACAGGAGAAAAAGTCAAGTGGAATTTCATAAATAAGGTCTTACTGAGAGAGACTAGCCAAAGGGGAAAAAAATCACCAGTTATGACTAAAGACTGAATCACTGTCCAGAACTATCAAACCCAGAACAAATCCATTCCCATCCTTGCAGAAATACAACATACAGATTGCAAAGAAAATGACTTTCAAACCAATATTGTTCCACATTTTCCTGATCTTTCTTTGTATGTGTGTGTGCACGTTCCTGATGCATGTTTAGAATCGTAGTATCTTTTGCTTTGTTAAGTTCACTCAATAATATGCTCCAGTCAATCGAATTTCCAGAAGCAACATTTTGTTTGTTTGTTGATCTTCAAGCTTATTAATTTTTTATTACCTTGCTAAATCTCTAAACCTGATTGTTTAGGAAATGACATAACGAGCAAATCCTCCAAGGATGTGCTAAATCTCCACTTGACATTTAATCAAGAAAATTGAGTACCTGTATGTGCATATTTGAAAATATAATTATACCATGACTTAAAAAAATTTAAGCATAGGTAATTAATGTGCCCATACTCTTATTTTCTTAATGAAGTGATGAAGCACCCACCCAGATCAAATTTCGAGGAGATTATTTGTATATTGGTTCTTTTTGACAGGTGTCTCCTGTGGAAATAGACATTGCTTCCTCTTATTCTGGCATTTTAACTCGAATCAAATTCTTTGCTGAGTTTTCCCAGCAACAGGTGTTGTTCGGCATAAAACTGAAAACTGTACCTTCAAAGACTGAGAGAATCCTACACCAGGAGCCTGAGATTTCATAGTTAAGCAGAATTAGGTTAACTGCCTTGAACTTCTTGAAGCATAAAGCCCCCAGTTTGATTCCCTGGCTCTTTGGGCTAGAGAAGTGAAGTGTTTGGAATATCCACTGCAAAGTCTGTGCTCCACTAGGCTTTAAGCAATGACTGATGAAGGATCCAAAATAGTTCCAGTTTAAACTGTAGAAAAAAAGGAAAGTGAAAGAGACAAAGAAACCAGCACTCTCACCACTGATAGGGGTAGAAATCGCTACCACATTTCTAGAGGGCAGATGGCAGTATTTATCGAAAACCCAATGGTGCATATCCTATGACCCAGCAAATAGACTTTAAAATTTTATTCTAAAGAACTAACACTGAATGTGTCTAAATATTTACTATAAGGATAATAATTGCAGTGTTATTGTGCTTTATTTTATTATAAGCCCCTAACTATCCTACCACGGGGAAAGAGCTAAATAAATGATGGTGGATCCAAACATTTCCACATAAAAATAGATAAATCTGTAGTAAAATACCAATTATAAGCGAAATAATCCAGTCACAAAAAGACAAACACTGTATGATTCCACTTATATGAGGTGCCTAGAGTAGACAAATTCGGAGAAAGAACAAGTAGAATGGTGGGTGCCAGGGGCTTGGGGGTAGGGAGGAATGGGGCGCTAGTATTTAATAATAGTAACTGGTACAGAGCTTCAGCCGGGAAAAATGAAGAGAGTTCTGGAGGCTCTTTGCACAACGATGTGAACATACTTAACACAACTGAACCATGCACTTCAAAGATGGTTAAGATTCTATATATTTTACTATTTTACATTTTAATTTTATAAAATTAAAAATTGTATATGTGAAGATATAAGTAGTTTAATTTTCTTGTTTTATTTCTCTGCATTCTCTAGATATTTTCTATGAATGTCTTTTCTTTATGATAAAGATGGGGCTTCATTATATGAGAAAAAAAAGCCCATCACATCTTTAGTTAATATTATTTTTAGGGGCTAATAATTTTGTGTGACCATGACGAGGGATTTTAGCCATTGTCCCTGCTGGACGTATTTCTTTTTACCCAGAACGTGCTCCCTGCCTCACACCCCCATATTTGTCTACAGAAGACGTACACACTCAAGACCCAAAGTGAGTCCACCTTCCCTAGGAAATCTTATGTGACGTCAGTGAGAATTCATTCTTATTTGCACAGCATCTGTAATAATAGTGATAATACTTCATGTTATTAGGTGCTTAATACATAAATAGTGCTAGGATTAACATAAATGCCTCCTAATAATGGCATTAAAGTGTTAACATCCCTATTACACAAATGAGGAAACTGAGGAAAAGACACAAAATAATTTGAATTGTAATAAAAATCCAGGTGTAACTGCAGAACCACAGCCCTACCCTGTCACATCTTGCAAGGCTATGAAGGTTATGCTCTGCTGGCTTCGCTTATTTTCTGAAACAGAACCTTCAACCAATATTTGGCAGGACAATATCTTTGAAATGTTATTTTCTTCCCTTCTCCCAGTATTTTTCATTCCATTTGCAGAAATACTAGCCTACTGGGGAGAGTCAAGAGACCCAAAAGTAGAACACTGGTGAAGAGACTCTTCTCAGTTGTGATTTTTGGGGGAGCTGGGATAAACTGGATGTTTGCAACAGACTCACGAGAAGGAACAGATCTTCCCTCCCTCGGCACCTCCGTCCACCCTCCCACTTGCCCACTATTTAAAAAGGCGATCAGGAAGGCGCCCATCAGGAGAGAAGCAGGGAGAGCTGTGACCTAGGGGCACACCTGCAAGAGGGGCCCTACATCACAGTTAAGGTTGAGGTGGGGGTAAGTGCATTTGGTTCCCAAGTAGATGTGGATCACAGGGAATTTTGAAAAATTACCACGTCCCGGGGGATTCTGCAAACCTCGAATCCAGCACTGAGGGAGACAGAGACTCCGATCCTGAAGGGGGCGGGGCTTCTCTGGGGACCAACCTGCTCCAGGCCCATCCCTTGGGTTTGGCAATGAGGAGGAAGTCAGAGCACATTGCTCCTTACCCCTGTTTTCTGAACATCATTAAAATTCAGTGCTATTGTATATTGTTTTGGATTTCCTTCAAAATAATCTAGTGTAGTGAGGATATAGGTGGAGCAATATTTTATGATTCCTGTAGCTGGGTGATGAATAGGAGCTCAAGGCTGTCTATTTTTGTATATGTTTAAAGTTTTTCATAATTTAAACTTCAACATGTCTGTCCTTAATAATATCCCAAAGGTCTTAGAAGATGCCAGCTATGTAGTTTACTTCCATCTGCAATTACAAATGGCCCACCATTTACAATGGTTTGACTTACAACGTTTCGATTTTACAATGGGGCAAAGGAAAGTGCATTCAGTAGAAACCATACCTTGAATGTGGGTGTTTTCCTGGGTTAGCAATGTAGGCAGCACAACACTCTTTCATGGTGCTGGGCAGCTCCCTATCAACTATGTGGTCACAAAGATAAACAGCTGATGCATTTACAGCCGTCTTGTAGCCATGCAAGCTATTCTGTTTTTCACTTTCAGTATAGTATTCAATAAATTGCATGCAACAGTCAACACTTGATTATATAATAGGCTTTGTGTTAGATGATTTCACCCAACTGCAGGCTAATATCACTGATCTGAACCCATTCAAGGTGGACTAGGCTCAGCTGCGGTGTTCAGTAGCTTAGGTGCATCAAATGAATTTTTGACATCTGATATTTCCAACTTGCAATGGGTTGATTAGAACATAACCCCATCATAAGTCAAGGAAATTCTGCATCTTAGGCTTGTCTGCCCCACACTAGTTGAGTTGCCCCAGGCCTTATACACAGGAAGGCCCTGTCAGCATAGATCAATGCAAGGACAGATGGGAGAGGGGATGACTCATTGATACCTCCATGATACTGAGAGTCCATTTCTTCTACCTTCCCTCCTTCCACTGCCTCAGACCTTATTGCATAAGCCTCCCTGGAAATTATTAGATACAATTCCAGGAGGAAGGTCGGAACCACAAAATGACTGAGATTATGGTTTTCACATAATAAAAGCACAGTTAAAGAGAAAAACATTATATTTCTTACACCTGAGCCTGTGCTTTGAAATTCCTACTTGATATAAATATTTTCAGGGTGCACACTGTAGACTGCCATGCACAGCAAGCTAGCCAATGTTTGATTCTATTGGTTCCAATCAAATATATGTAAAAGCACATATGCCATACTTCATACACAAAGATTCCTGGCTCTTGGGAAAATTATTTTTAGGGCTTAAGTGCCACCAAACAAAAACCATTTTGTAATGATGTTTGTCTTAACTTTATTATCAGACTGTTTTATAAATTAGCTTAAATTTTGAAGCTCTATGTACAAACCTCTCCCATGCAATCTGATAATAACAGTTTGAATTCAAGCACCAATTAGATTTCAAAATGCAAGAATGAGTTATGTGTACTTTGAAAAATGGATGGGTCATTTTTACCTAGACTTCTCAGATTCAAAACACCTAGCTAGTCTTGATATTAATCAGGTAGCACCAGCTACCCCATAATAGAGGTCTTTCCTGAAAGGGCGGCCTGAGACACAGGGCACGTATTCAGGGCCTCCGGTGGCTGTTGTACTGGTTCAGACCTGCTGAAGAAGAGCTGCTCTTCCTGAGAGTGAGGACAGTCTTCCCAGTTTCCTTGGATGCCCACCAGAAAACATGACAAAATTTCCCTCTCTGCTGCACACAGATGCTGATATATGGGGTTAAGAAAGCACAGTCCTTTACTCTCACTGCTAAATCTTTCCCCTTTCCTGACCAGTAAGCCTAGAGAGGCTGGGAGGCAGCACTACAGCTTGCCTTTGTTACCCCCATAATGTGCCAATGTGTGCTCTAAGGCATACTCCTTTACCAGGAGATGACCTCCTGGCCTCACTCCTGAGCTTGGACTAAAGAGAAGTGGGCTCTGGTCTGTGTCTCTAGTTGTGGTCATAAGCTACAGCCATCCAGGGGCATGTTTATTTTGTTCTCCTTGTGCACCATAGTTTGTATTTATAAGACTGCCAGCTTAGGCTGGGACTTCCATCTTTTGCCCACGAACAAAACAAAGCTGATTGGTAAGACAGTTCTGTGGCTATGAGTAGAGGGCTTGGAGTCATGACAACCCAAATTCGAACTCCTGTTCTACTATTTTTCAGTTCTTCCTAGGTTTTTATTAAGTCTGGGCCATGGCTTCTCCTTAGGTAAAGTGGACATAATACTATTCACATTACTATTTTTTTATTAAGTTATCATTGATATACAATCTTATGAAGGTTTCGCATGAGCAACATTGTGGTTACTACATTCACCCATATTATCAAGACCCCCCACACCCCATTGCAATCACTGTCTATCAGTATAGTAAGATGCTACAGAGTCACTACTTGTCTTCTCTTTGCTACACTGTCTTCCCTGTGACTCGCCCCACACACCAGGTGTGCCAATCATAATGCCCCTCCATCCCCTTCTCCCTTCCTCCCTCCCCACCCCTCCCCTTTGGCAACCACTAGTGCCTTCTTAGACTCTGTGAGTCTGCTGCTGTTTTGTTCCTTCAGTTTTCCTTTGTTCTTATACTCCACAATGAGGGAAATCACATGGTATTTGTCTTTCTCTGCCTGACTTATTTCACTGAGCATAATACCCTCTAGCTCCATCCATGTTGTTGCAAATGGTAGGATTTGTTTTCTTCTTATGGCAGAATAGTATTCCATTGTGTATATGTACCACATCTTCTTTATCCGTTCATCTACTGATGAACATTTAGGTTACTTCCATATCTTGGCTATTGTAAATAGTGCTGTGAACAACATAGGGGTGCATATATCTTTTTGAATCTGGCATCTTCTTTCTCTGGATAAATTCCTAGGAGTGGAATTCTTGGGCCAAATGGTATTTCTATTTTGCTTTTTTTGAGGAACTTCCATTGCTTTCCACAATGGCTGAACTGATTTACATTCCCACCAACAGTGTGCGAGGGTTCTCCTTTCTCCACATACTTGCCAGCATTTGTTGTTGTTTGTCTTTTGGATGTTGGCCATACTGACTGGTGTGACATGATATCTCATTGTGCTTTTAATTTGCATTTCCTTGATAATTAACGACGTGGAACATCTTTTCATGTGCCTGTTGCCATCTGAATTTCTTTTTTGGAGATTGTTCAGATCCTCTGCCCTTTTTTTAATCAGGTTATTTGCTTTTTGGCTGTTGAGGTGTGTGAGGTCTTTATATATTTGGATGTTAACCCCTTATCAGATATGCTGTTTATGAATATATTCTCCCATACTGTGGTATGCCTTTTTGTTCTGCTGATGGTGTCCTTTGCTTTTAACTTGATATAGTTCCACTTGTTCATTTTTGCTTTTGTTTCCCTTGCCCGAGGAGATGTGTTTAGGAAAAAATTGCTCATGTTTCTGTTCAAGAGATTTTTGCCTATGTTATTCACATTACTAATAATGTCTGCAGAGCACTTAACACAGTGTCTAACATATAGCAGGTATGAGCTGAATAAATTCTAGTTCTAATAAAACAAATGTGCCTAGAAAGCTAAAGGCACCAAACCAAGATAAAAGCCCCACAACTAAGGACAGGGTAAAAAAAAACAAAACTCTTAGGTGGAAAAATACATTTTCTTTGTATTGTTCCTGATGACACAGGATGGGGACAGAAGGCAGAGCTGCGGCTGGCAGGAGAGTTGCAGGTCAGGATGAGTTAAGCCCTTACAAAGGGCCTATCATAAAAGATACATTTCTTTTATGAAAATCTAGAACACTAAGAAACTGAATTGGATTGGCCTGGAATGTGTGTGTGTGTGTGTATGTGTGTGTGTGTGTGTGTGTGTGAAGCTAACATGAGTTGTGTATTATTCTGATTGCTTTACATATATAACACATCCAATCTTCATTTTAAAAACCCTTTCAACACCATTATCCTCACAGAAGGGGAACTGGGATCCCAGTGAAGTACTTGAACTCACATCCCTAAGTCCTGTGTGATGTGGCTTCTTGTGTCAGTGTTTTGCCTTGTAGTTCTTAGTAACTAGGAAGCTCCCAAACTCCAGTGTCAACCCGGCCCTATTCATCCAGAAAAATGCATAACAAGGTGAGCACGTGGCCAACACCATAGCAATGCAAATTTAGAACACACAAATGATGCGGTCACGCCATGCAACTCTACTGGTGCTCTTAGTTGCTTTTGCTCTGGAGGCCAGTGACATCATCTTCTAGACATACAGCATGATATGGGAAGATCTCGAGCCCAGAGCAAGAGTCACAGACCATTTTCTGCCTGGAGGAAGCACAGGGGCCCCTCTTCCCCTGCTCAGATTTTTATCAGCCTGCAAATACTACCGTTTTTCTCTCCAAAGAAAAGGAGCTATTGGCTTCCAGCCCCTGGTCCTGTCTTTTATATGGAAATGTTCGAGGTACCCTGCTGTACTTGGAAGTTTCAGGTGGCAGTATCTGGAGGTTCTTCTCTTCTAATTACTGAATAGCATATGTCTAATTTGTCTTTTTTACTCAAAACCAAGTCTTGTTTCTTAGCTTCCATTAATGCACAAAGAGCAGCGGTCCACCAGTTTCATTTGGAAAAAAGGAGGTTAGATGGGGACAACAGTTCATTAAACAAAGACATTTTTATTTCATCTTAAGCATGCATCCTGGTGCTATACTGTTTGTAACAACACATTCTCAGTGTGGAAAAAAAGAACTTATTTGAAGTGTAAATAACAAATATTAGTTGACTCTATTGCCAATATATTCCTACAGTAAATTTTCAATTGAGAAAGCAGGTTTTGGCATCAAACCCTGGCCTCACTACACACCAGTGCATGCCATTAAGTGAGATTCTGCTAGTAACTTCCGCCTTCCCTGTCTGTAAATAGGGTCTTAGTGATGAAGAGTGTTCTCAGTGCAGAGGGTTCAAATGAGGATTAAACGAGATCCTCACAGCCTGACACAGTGCCTGCCAAATATAAATGCTTGATATATATTAGCTATTATGGTTAATTATTGACAAAAATTAACAAAAAATCTGTTTTTATTTCTTTTTTCAGTCAGGTCTACTAAAGATGCTTTGAAATGCTTAGTGTGTTTCCCCTTTTCACACTTCTCTTTTGTTGATGAAGTGTTTTGAATCTAAAATCATAGCCTTACTCATTACTGAAGATGTAGTTTAACTCTGGGTTATCTGCTTTTTTTAAGTACCATTGATACACAATCTTATGTTGGTTTCAAATACACAACACAGTGGTTCAACCATTACCCATATTATTAGTGCAGTTACTAACATAGTATGATGTTACGGAATCATTAACTGTACTCTCTCTGCTGTACCATCTCTGTGACTGACTTATATTGTGCTTGTGAATTACTGTGCCCCTTTATCGCCTTCACCCAACCCGCCATCTTCTCCAAACCCTCCCCCTTGGTAACCACTAATCCTTTCTCCATGTCCATGAGTTCCCTGCTATTTTGTTCCTTCTGTTTTGCTTTGTTTTTATGCTCCATTGTTTGGCTTATTTCATTGAGCATAATACTCTCTAGATCCATCCATGTTGTTGCAAATGGGAGGATTTCTTTTCCTTTTATGGCTGAATAATATTCCATTGTGTATATGTACCACCTCTTCTTTATCCATTCATCTACTGATGGACACTTAGGCTGCTTCCATATCTTGGCTATTGCAAATAGTGCAGTGATAAACATAGGATTACTTATGCCTTTTCAAACCAGGGATTTTGTTTTCTTTGGGTAAATTTCTAGGAGTTGAATTACTGGGTCAAATGATACTTCTGTTTTTAGTTTTCTGAGGAACCTCCATATTGCTTTCCACAATGGTTGCACCAATTGACATTCTCACCAACAGCATAGGAGGGTTCCCATTTCTCTGCATTCTCGCCAGCATTTGCTATTTCTTGTCTTTTGGATACTGGCCATCCTAACTGGTGTGAGGTGATATCTCATTGTGCTTTTAATTTGCATTTCCCTGATGATTAGCAATATGGATAATCTTGTCCGTGGGTTTTATACAATAATTGGTAAAATAGGACCTTCAGTGACTATAATAATATAATGAATTAATTTTTCTCATTATCTGGAAAAAATCATTTGCTTCTAACCATGTAGCTAGACATTTTTCTTCGATATATCAGTTTGATTTTAATTTCTTAATACTTATAGTATGCCTAAGATGGTTTGAAAGAACACAGACTTGAGTCACACAGATGTGAATTTAAATCATGTGCCCATAACTTACCAGCTGTTTGACTTCACATATGCAGCCTCTCTGATCTTTAGTCTCTTTATTGACCAAATAAGGAATAATAAAAACAATTATCCATTTTTTTAACTGAAATTTTATGAGTTATTTCAGTATCCTGTAATCAGCTTTGGATGTTCAAATTAGGTATTACTGCAAAATTAGGTATTACTACAAAATACTAAGAAATCAATATGCCTAGGCCTGGAATTTTCATGTTTAAAAGTGATTCTTGTCATTGTAAATATTTTCCATAGTAATTCCAAGAAGGTTTTTATTATAAAATGAGAATGACAAGGAAAAGACATGGCATTTTTAGAGCACTGTCAAGTCTTTCTTACAATAGGATAGAGCAGCCAGGGCCCAAGGCTGCAGGCATCTCACTGACAAACTCACCGTGACCAGCATTGTCCCTCCTCCGGAGTCACAAAGGCTCTGGGTGCTGGAGTCAGCCTTCATCCGCTCTTTGAAGATTTAAGGAGCTTCTCTTCTCTCTGCTTACTCTCTGATCTGCTTGGCCTGGATCATGCACTAGCGAGCTTGCTCCTACCCCACTCTTTAACGGGCAGGCTGCTAGCAGATCACTGCCTTCAGCTGCACCTAACTCTGGACTTTAGAAAGCCAGCTGCTTTCCTTGCTGTGATGAGTTGTATTCACATTTACTTGCATACTGCAGAAAGGCCTTGTTATTATGGAACCATAGCAGGAACCTCAGTCCTCTCATTAAAGGAGTTCCATTCTTCATCAAAGACCTCCAGTTTCAGGGGATGTGTCTGAGTTCCAATGGCACTGGCTGGCCTTGCAAGAACATGAACTGAGCCTTCAGAGGTAGGAGAGCAGATTAGCCTTCCAAGGTTTGAGGAGATGAGCTCACTCTGGGCAAAGCAGGTGGCTAATGCTTTAACTGCTCCTCCCTTGGCCATCCTGGTCCCAAGAGTGAGCCTTGCAAACATAGTTGTAAATGTATGACTTGAAAGGTCTGCTCTATCATGACTGCAATGCTTGGATCCCAGACAGTTTCAGCGGGAGAATACCCCTGCAGGAGCATTACACTGGAACAACCATCCTCCTTTGGTATATAAGCAATCTGGGGCATGGAGGCAAATGCTCTGGGCATTTTTCAGAATAGTGGGACCACTTCGTAACCCTCGGGGTAACCCAGACCTCTTTGCTCAGCAGCCCAGTGGTGTAGCCGAAATAATGGAAGCCAGGAATCAGGGTCCCTCCCGTGGCCAAGAGCCTGAGAAACTGACCTCCAAGGGTGTTTCTGAGTTCAACTCAGCTCAAGGAACAAAAGACAAATAGGAGACTGATTCATGGAGTTTTAGAAACATCTGAAGAGGAGAACCTGAAGAAATCCTAAACTTCTTGTTAATCTCAGCAGTTGGGGTCTACAAGTCATTGTCATTTGATACTAAAGGCAAAGTGAACATTCTGTGCCCTCAAACTAGTAAACTAGTAAGTGCATCAGTTATGCACTTAATGCCTAGATTGTTTTCTGACAGCAATACTTACTCTGTTTTGCATATTTAGTATCAATTCAAAAACTGGATCACATAAATGTTTTTGGACCTATGACGAAGTGCATTGCTTTAGGTTTTAATTAATCCATCTGCTCCTTCAGGATCCTACAGTTTGCCCACCATTGCTCCCAGTGCTACAAATACAAATGGGCAGCAAGTCAATAGACACAATAGTAAGGGAAAAGTGATACATAGAGAATCATACAAGATTCCATGGGGTACTGCAGAAAAACTCATGAACTCTGCATGCGCAAGGGAGGAAAGGTTTCTCAGAACTGAAACTCAAAGAAAGAATGAGAGGTTGAAGGGACGAGGTGAAGCAGAGGCACGGACAGCGCCACATGCAAGGGCACAGGGTGTTAGAAAAGTGGGTGTGGGCCCAGGGAGCCCGGTACCTGGCACAGACCGCAGTGGCAGACGGCGACCAAGCAGCGGGCAGTCAGGGGAAGGCCCTGACATGCCCGTCCTCGCACGCCTGCTGCAGCCCTGCCACCATGCTAGAATGAGGCCCTGCTTCCGGTATACAGCTCTGATCATTCTTTCTCGCTGATGACAGCGCAGCACTCAGAGAATCACCCTGTTCACTGAGTACTTCGATGAGTTTCTCTTCATTAAAAGAAATTTGTATTTGTTGCTTTGTTCTACAGTTTGGGGCCAAAACAATGCATACATATAAGAATAAGTTCATCTTAAAAAAATGAGTAATCTGTTCAGTTAGAGGGAGCTGGAAGAAGCAATGCCTTGCAGGGTACAGTGGAAAGAGCATATGGATCAGCCTAGAGCAGGATGGAGTGCCAGCTGGGCCAGCCACAGGCCATTGAGCTAGTCCATTACCTTTCCTGAACTTCAGTTTCCTCATCTATAAATAATTTAGAATTTAAGTTATGGCTGTCACCTTTCATCAGGGAGATGAGGGTGATAAGGCCAAAGACATATCTCAATTTTAGAGGATTATGTTTTATTTTAACTTCCAAAATGAAATATGGCTCTATCTGGAAGCATTGATAGGGTAGAATATGACTTCAAAAACACCAGAAGGCAAGAAGGTAACTAGTATTAGAAAGAAACTATGTGGAATAATAGTAAAGATTCCAAGCATAAGCATTCTGAAAAAGAATAATTTAGTGGCAAAAAAATATGAATAAATGAACAAATAAGCTCTTCCTAATCCTTACATCAGTGAAGTGACATTTCCCAACCTTTCTTTGCATGCATTCTGAAAAATGCAACATATCAGACACTTAGACATACTGCAAAATTGATTCTATTGATGGTGAAGGAGCCAAGAAAAATGAATAAACAAGCCAACCAACAAATGACTGCTTGAGTTTTCATGAGACACCACCCTTATGAATGGGCTTGGTGCCCTTACAAAAGAGGCTCCAGAGAGCTCCTCACCCCCTTCCACGGTGGGAAGGACACAAGAACTCAATGGTCTGTAACCAGTAAGGGGGCCATCACTATACCCTAACCGTGCTGGCACCCTGATCTTAGACTTCCCAGCCCTCCTAACTGTGAGAAAAAAATTTCTGTTGTTTATAAGCCACCCAATCCCTTTTATTTTGCTGTAGCAGCCTGAACGGACTGACATATTTTAAGCAGTCTTTTTGTATCTGGTGTATTTCTTCTAGCTTGCTGTTTTTGAGATCATGCATGTTGTTGCATGCGCCAGTGGTTTACTTCCTTTTATCCCATTAAATAGGTGTACCTACATTTTGCTGATCCATTTACCAGTTGATGGGCACTCAGTTGATACCAGTTCAAGGCTATTCTTAATAGTACCACTATGAATGTTTGCAAACCAGTGCATGTGTAGACATATGTTTTTATTCCTCTAAGGTACACACCTAGGAGTGGAATTGCTGGATTACATGGTAGATGTATGTTTAACTGCTTAAGAAATTGCCAGACTTTTTAAAGTGTCTGTACCATTTTGCATTGCTGGACTGATTAGTAATTCACCATATTTGAGGTGTATAGATGCACCCTTTACTATCTTTATTTACTTATTTGTTGGTTTATAAGCCAGGTTACACATTTGTAGCTTTGTTCCCCACTCTGCAGTTTTCTGAAAAGCAGAGTCTCTTTCTCTGTCTCTCTCTCTTTCTCTCTCTCTCACACACACACATACACACCAGAGCTAAGCAAAATCCTGTAAGAATTTCTGCCCTTGATTTGGGGTCTCAGAACCAGGCTGAGCAGTGAGGAAACCACTAGTATACTGGATTTAGCCAATGAGTATAATTGACTATTTTCACTTATGTGATTAGCTTCCCTTTCAAAGTCAGCCCTAGGACAGAGAACAGAATCTCCTTCTGAACAAACAAAATAGCCAACAAATCTTCATGAAAGTGGAAGATAGCCTCAATCACCTTGATCTTATGTAATCTTAAAATGATGCCACAGAAGGAGCTAAGTTTTCATGGAAAGAAAAAACAAACAACAAAAGAATTCTCCCACAGGAAAAAATACATGCTAAATACACATTTCACCATTTTAGAAAGTGTCTGCATAATTGATCATCAGTCCTCTGAAAAACCTTATTGTAGGCTCTTCAGGGAGACATGAAAACAAATGTTTTTCTGGCAAGCATTACCCAAAAAGCATTGACCAGAGAATGGATTTCTTATGTTTTAAGGAATGTTTATTTTCTTTATAATTATGATAATGATGTCAATCATAGCCCCTTATAAGAAGAAGTCTTCTCTGGGATTACAAAAAAAAAAAAAAAGAGAATGGGGAGATACAACCCAGCATCTGCAAATTTATAAGAGCTTTCCAAAGTTTTTTTTTTTCTTTTAGATCAATCTTCAAGGTTGATTTGTTATAACAGAAAATAAAGGTATAGATGGCAATTACAAACAGAGAAGGAAAAAAGTTTTAAAAAGAAATAGCAAAACTGACACATTCTCTTCCTTCACCCATAGCCTGATCTTTACCCCTAGTTCTGTTAAAAAGGACCATTGCTTTGTGTCACTTAAAAAAGCTACAGGCCTTTATAAACACTGAGAAGTGACCGGGGGTCACCATGGGGGAAGGGTTGGGGTGGGTGAGTGGAGAGGGGGAGTAGGATAAAGGGGCACAAAAATTCTCAAACATAATATAAATTGGTCACCGAGATGGTAGAATAGCATGGAGAATACAGCCAATGATTCTGTAACATCTTCATATGTTAACAGATATTAACCACACTAGAGGGGGTGATGATTTAATAACATGGGTTGAACCACTGTGTTGTATACTGGAAACCAATATAAGATTCTATATCAATAACTAAAATCTTAAGTGACCCTTAAAATGGTGGCAGAGTCATTTAAATTTCTGTAATAATTAAAATAACATTAACAGCACAATGGCATTGAATTAATCCGCAATAGGAAAACTACCTTGAAAAATTTATGCATTTTAGGGATGGTGGCTATTCGTCCCCCCCCATCACTCTAAGCTATTTGCTCTTTGTCAGCAGGGATGGCTTCTCTCCCATCAGTTAAACATGTTTTAGTTTGTCTATGAGCAGGATGGCTTGGCCTAACTAAGCTCTCCTCACCAAGCTCTTACAACCAATTATCAGGTATTTACAGAATCCAATTACAATTTCCTTGAAATCTTATAGACATTGCCAACAAATAATTCAGACTTTTATTTCAAATCATATAGGTATTACACCTGGAAATTCTTCTGAATTCAGATCATATGCAAGTCAGGATTTAGAAGTGTATACTCTGGGGTGCTTCTCCTTCCTCAGCTATCTTTTTTCAGAACATACCCACATTTGTAGCTACTATGGCCTTGTTTTTGCCTCATGACCTCACCAGACCCCACTCCAAGTGCCACCTCCAGAGTATTGGGCCAGACTGGGCAGGTGACTAAGGGAAGTTAATCTACTGGCTGAGTAATAACTACATGATTCCCTCTCTGGAGAACTGAACCAAGAGGCAAAATGACTATTGTCAAATGGTACTGGGCTCTAGAGCTAAAAGCTTATGCAGAGGCCATGCCAGAGTCAGGGGAGTGGCAATTCAGAGCAGTGCACACACTGAGATTGTGGGGGAATTGCAAAGTATGAGAGTAAGCAGAGGAAGTTGATTTACAGAAAGTAGAATAAAATAGATAAATAGAAAAAGCACAAATGAGAGACCAAACAGAGAGAGAAAAGGAAAGAAGAGAGAAAATAGGATTTACTTAATCCAGACTTTGCAACTCTCCTGTCCAGTTCAGAAGTATAGACAGAAGGTTTAACTATACTTTACTTCCATATTTCCAGGCCAGAGATGGCTTTAAGATCATTCATCAGATTCTTATGAAATGGATATGTTAACCAAACATAACAGTCAAGAAAAAAATGTGTTGGTGAGGATGTGGAGAATAGGGAACCCTAGTGCACTGTTGGTGTGAATATAAATTGGTTGCAGCCACTATGGAAAACAGTATGAGGGTTCCTCAAAATATTAAAAATAGAACTACGAAACAGTCCAGCAATTCCACTTCTGGGTATTTATCCAAAGAAGAAGAAAACAAAAACATCAATTTGAAAAATATATGCACCCTTCTGTTCATTGCAGCATTATTTATAACAGCCAAGATACGGAAGCAACTTCAGTGTCCATCAATAGATGAAAGGATAAAGAAAATGTGGTACATATACATACACAATGCAATGTTACTCAGCCATAAAGAAGAATGAAATCTTGCCATTTGCAACAACAAGGATGAACCTAGAAGGTAATATGCTAATGAAATAAGACAGGGAAGGACAAATACTGTATGCTTTTACTTTTATGTGAAATCTAAAAGGCAAAAAGAAAACAGAAACAGATTCACAAATACAGGAAATAAACTGTTGGGTTTTAAATGGAGGGGGAAGTAATTGGGGAGGCAGGGAAAATAAGTGAAGGGAATTAAGAGGTACAAACTTCCACTTATAAAATAAGTCACGGGGATGTAGTGTACAGCATAGGAAATACAGTCAATAACATTGTCATAATTTTGTATGGTAGACTTATTGTGGGGGTCATTTTGTAATGTATAAAAATATCAAATCACTGTGATGTATACTTGAAACTAAAATATTGTATGTTAATTATACTTGAATAAAAAACAAACAATCATAAACTGTTAAGAAAGAATTATAAAGAAGCTTAGATTTTTTTTCTCCTGCTCTCCCTTTATATTTTATTTGGGGTGGGAGAGTTCTTTCCCTGCCCCTATTTAAAGTCTCTTTTCTGGTCATTTTCATATAACATAACATTTTATAGTCAATTTAAATGATGAAGAAAAGTCTCAAATCTTACTATGTGGGTGGTCCAATTCCATGTTAGAGACAAAGCTTCCAACTTCATTCAAAATTATAGCTATTTCCTATGGAGGATGATTCTCCATGGGTCTCCTATGTTTGTGCATTTCTTGCTAGAGAGGCACTGACGTTCTTTCATTCTGTTGATGTGGTGGATGATATTGATGGATTTTCAAATGTTGTACCATCCTTGCATCCCTGGGATGAATCCCACTTGGTCATGGTGTATGATCCTTTTGATATACTGTTGAATTCTGTTTGCTAATATTTTATTGAGTATTTTTGCATCTACATTCATCAAGGATATTGGTCTGTAATTTTCATTTTTGGTGGGGTCTTTGCCTGGTTTTGGTATTAGGGTGATGTTGGCTTCATAGAATGAGTTTGGGAGTATTCCTTCCTCTTCTATTTTTTGGAACACTTTAAGGAGAATGGGTATTATGTCTTCTCTGTGTGTCTGATAAAATTCCGAGGGAAATCCATCCGGCACCAGGGTTTTGTTCTTGGGTAGTTTTTTGATTACCATTTCAATTTCTTTGCTCGTAATTGGTTTGTTTAACTTTTGTGTTTCTTCCTTGGTCAGTCTTGGGAGGTTGTATTTTTCTAGGAAGTTGTCCATTTCTCCTAGGTTTCCCAGCTTGTTAGCATATAGGTTTTCATAGTAGTCTTTAATAATTCTTTGTATTTCTGTGGGGTCTGTCGTGATTTTTCCCTTCTCATTTCTGATTCTGTTGATTTGTGTTGATCTCTTTTTCTCTTAATAAGTTTGGCTAGAGGCTTATCTATTTTTTTTATTTTCTCAAAGAACGATCTCTTGGTTTCATTGATTTTTGCTATTGTTTTATTCTTCTCAATTTTGTTTATTTCTTCACTGATCTTTATTATGTCCCTCCTTCTGCTGACTTTAGGCCTCATTTGTTCTTCTTTTTCCAGTTTCGATAGTTGTGATGTCAGACTATTCATTTGGGATTGTTCTTGCTTCTTCAGGTGTGCCTGGATCGCTATATACTTTCCTCCTAAGACTGCTTTCACCGCATCCCACAGAAGTTGGGGCTTTGTGTTGCTGTTGTCATTTGTTTCTATATATTCCTTGATCTCTATTTTGATTTGTTCATTGATCCATTGATTATTTAGAAGCATGTTGTTAAGCCTCCATGTGTTTGTGACCCTTTTTGTTTTCTTTCTAGAATTTATTTCTAGTTTATACCTTTGTGGTCTGAAAAATTGGTTGGTAGAATTTCTATATTTTGGAATTTACCGAGGCTCTTTTTGTGATCTAGTATGTGGTCTATTCTGGAGAATGTTCCACCATGTGCACTTGAGAAGAATGTATATCCTGTTGCTTTTGGATGTAGAGTTCTATAGATGTCTGTTAGGTCCATCTGTTCTAGTGTGTTGTTCAATGCCTCTGTGTCCTTACTTATTTTCTGCCCGGTGGATCTATCCTTTGGGGTGAGTGGTGTGTTGAAGTCTCCTAAGATGAATGCATTGCAGTCTATTTCCCTCTTTACTTCTGTTAGTATTTGTTTCACAAATGCTGGTGCTCCTGTGTTGGGTGCATATATATTTAGAATGGTTATATCCTCTTGTTGGACTGAGCCCTTTATCATTATGTAGTGTCCTTCTTTATCTCTTGTTACTTTCTTTGTTTTGAAGTCTATTTTGTCTGATATTAGTACTGCAACCCCTGCTTTCTTCTCACTGTTGTTTGCCTCAAATATGTTTTTCCATCCCTTGACTTTTAGTCTGTGCATGTCTTTGGATTTGAGGTGAGTTTCTTGTAAGCAGCACATAGATGGGTCCTGCTTTTTTTATCTATTCTATTACTCTGTGTCTTTTGATTGGTGCATTAAGTCCATTTACATTTAGGGTGACTATTGAGAGATATGTACTTATTGCCATTTCAGGCTTTAAATTTGTGGTTACCAAAGGTTCAAGGTTAGCCTCTTTAGTATCTTACTGCCTAACTCAGCTCGCTTATTGAGCTGTTATATATACACTGTCTGGAGATTCTTTTCTTCTCTCCCTTCTTATTCCTCCTCCTCCTTTCTTCATATGTTGTATGTTTTGTTCTGTGCTCTTTTTAGGAGTGCTCCCATCTAGAGCAGTCCCTGTAAGATGCCCTGTAGAGGTGGTTTGTGGGAAGCAAATTCCCTCAGCTTTTGCTTGTCTGGGAATTGTTTAATCCCGCCATCATATTTAAATGATAGTTGTGCTGGATACACTATCCTTGGTTCAAGGCCCTTCTGTTTCATTGCATTAAATATATCATGCCATTCTCTTCTGGCCTGTAGGGTTTCTGTTGAGAAGTCTGATGTTAGCCTGATCGGTTTTCCTTTATAGCTGAACTTTTTCTCTCTAGCTGCCTTTAAAAACTCTTTCCTTGTCCTTGATCCTTGCCATTTCAATTATATGTGTCTTGGTGTTGTCCTCCCTGGATCCTTTCTGTTGGGGGTTCTGTGTATTTCCGTGGTCTGTTTGATTATTTCCTCCCCCAGTTTGGGGAAGTTTTCAGAAATTATTTCTTCAAAGAGACTTTCTATCCCTTTTCCTCTTTCTTCTTCTTCTAGTATCCCTATAATATGAATATTATTCCTTTTGGATTGGTCACATAGTTCTCTTAGTGTTGTTTCGTTCCTGGAGATCCTTTTATCTCTCTCTATGTCAGCTTCTATACATTCCTGTTCTCTGGCTTCTATTCCTTCAATGGCCTCTTGCATCTTATCCATTCTGCTTATAAATCCTTCCAGGGATTGTTTCACTTCTGTGATCTCCTTCCGACATCTGTGATCTCTCTCTGGACTTCATCCCATTGCTCTTGCATTTTTCTCTGCATCTCATCCCATTGCTCTTGCATTTTTCTCTGCATCTCTGTCAGCATATTCATGATTTTTATTTTGAATTCTTTTTCAGGAGGACTGGTTAGGTCTGTCTCCTTCTCAGGTGTTGTCTCTGTGATCTTTGTCTGCCTGTAGTTTTGCCTTTTCATGGTGATAGAGATAGTTTGCAGAGCTGGTACGAGTGACAGCTGGAAGAGCTTTCCTTCTTGTTGGTTTGTGGCCTTCCTCTCCCCCTTCGTGAGGTGCTGGGTTCTCGCAGGTGTGGATGTGGTCTGGATGTTGTCCTGTGTCCTCTGGTCTCTATTTTAGAAAGAGTTGTCTTTGTTATATTTTCATAATTCTATGTGGTTTTGGGAGGAGAGTTCCGCTGCTCCACTCATGCTGCCATCCTGCCACATGGCCCATTCTTTCATTCTGTACGATCTCATCTTTTCAAGTATCTTTGTATAGTGAACAGCCTTGGAAGATGGAGATAGTACCCCCCTCAGGAAGAAAGAGCAGACTTTTGGTGTCCAGTATAACAAAGATACTGTCTCCCTCTGGAGAAAAGGGCAGGCATGTTTACTGCCCATAAAAAACATCTAGGTTCTCTATACATGTAGTGTTCCTCTACTATAGCATAATCCACTGCACATGCAGGTATAACCTAGCCCCCTTTGCATCACCCTGTGGGAATTGAGGCTCAGGGAAATGGTATAAAAATACCATTGCTGTAAGTAGTAAACTGTTCTTTGTCTCTGGCTCAGAAGTCTTTCATTTTCTACTAGCATCCATGAAATGGTGGCAGGCTAACTTGCAAATAGAATAAACTCTCAGACCCTTCTCAGTCCTTGACGCTTCCTTCCCTCCAGATAGAAACTTCTACCCTAGGAAAAGTATGGTTGTAGCCTTTTTATTAGTTCTCTCTACCTTCTCTTTCACTCATTGGCTACTTTCTGCTTCCTAAAGGGTTAGGGGAGAGGGCAGTGGCAGGAGGCAAAGGCAAAAGAAAAGAAGGTTCTTACTTATCAAAAACTGGTGTCTCCCTGTCTGGGAGCTTGACATGCGTTTACGTTATTTTACGGTTTCTTTAAAGAATCCATTGCTAGACATCCCTTCCTGAAATGCCTCTAACTCGGATGAATGCATCTCTCAATAGGATGACCCCATTATTCCTCTCATTGATCCAAAGAATCCTGTGGCCCATCTTTAGCTTCTAGCTGCTGCGACCCCATCTCCTATTCTGATAGGCCTTCTGATATATGTGTTTATTTTCCATACCACCAAGCAACTGTCTCAATTCTGACACTATCTACCTGGATATAATGTTAGACCCACAGGCAATCCCATTATACTGCCCTCCCCTGACAGCCCACTTCAGATGCCAGTCACAAGTCCCAACCGTTACCTGTGCTTCTGACCAACAAGATGTAATTAAGCGTTCCCACATTTCCTCCTTGGGTCAATTAATTTGCTAGAGCAACTCACTGAACTCAGAGAAACATTTCAGTTACTAAAATTTCCATTTAAAGGATATAACTCAGGAACAGTCAGACAGAAGTGGAGCTCATGTGGGAAGGGTCACAGAACTCCCATGTGCTCTTTGTGCTCCACTCTCTCAGCACCTTCATGGGTTCACCAACCCAACGCTCCCCAAAACCTGTCCTTTGGGATCTTCATGGGGGCTTCATTATGTAGGCATGATGGATCGAATCACTGACCAGGGGTAACTGATCTCAATCGCCAGCTCCTCTCCTCTTCCAGAGGTGGTGGGGTTGGGGATGGGGCTGAAAGTTCCAACCCTCTAATTACATGCTTATTTTCTTTGGCAACCATTCCCATACTTGGGTAATTTAGGGTCTTTACCAAAGTTACCTCAGTAACATTATTTAGGAAAACCAAAGACACTTTGATCACTCCCAGTACAAAGACCAAACACATATTTCCTGTTATAGATCACAATCACAGCCCTATTAAACAGAACCTAACCCAGCACCACACTGCCATCCTCCCGTATGGTGCCCCCTAATCCTCAGGAGGTATCTGCCACCTTTGCCCTAGCAGATTTGAGGAGAGCAGACTCACCGCCAAACAACTTCCTCTCAATCTGCTCGTGTGAGTCAGGTCACCACTTAGTGTCCTCCACCTGCTCTCTCGGGCAGTCCTGTTGAAATCCCCCTTCCCAGGCTTGAGGGGAGGATGGGGTACCACCCACCTCTACCCTTTGAGGGGAGGGAGGGACAAAGCACACAGCACAATTCTGAAAAATACCTTTTGCAAATGCTGCCTTCTTCATCTTCAACCCCTTAACCCTTTATATCCTCTAATGTTTGGAATTCCCATTTTAACATACTTTCATACTTACAATAGCTCATCTTTTCACATGAGCCAGTTTGAGTGGGTTTCTGATAACCAAATGACCCTGAAAGATGGATTCAACTATGAGCAATTAATATCTGTATTTCTGCCTCCCTAACAGTAGGATTTATTTTGAGATGATACCCCAAGCACTTTAAAATGGATTTTCATGTGGTTTTCCATCATTTTATGAAATACTGTTTTGAAGTAAAGTTGTACCATAAAGGGTCCTATACCCAATTCCAATGTGGGGGTGGATTTCCTCACACCACCAAGCAGTATTCCAACACCAGCTGGGTGCCCTACAGTTCAGCTCAATGCTGATACTGGAGATAGCATCAGATTCCACAGGATAAGGGCTTACTCCTACAAGACTTCACCCCTCAGCCCCCAGACCCCGTGCTAATTGCAAGTCCAGGTTGTTATCTGTGTTTCTGAACAACTGGCTATGAATCAGAAATCTCCTCCTTGGATTTAATTAATTTACTAAAGCCATTCTCAGCACTCAGGAAACCCATTTACTAACTAGATTACTGGTTTATTACAAAAGATATTAAAGGATACAAATCAACAGCCAGATGAAGGTCCCAAACAAAGGAGCTTCTGTCCTCACTGAGTTTGGTAACTGGCACAGTAACCTATGGAGGCATTCTTGCTCCCAACATGGAACCTCCCTTAAACCCCTCCTTTGGGGCTTTTATGGGTGTTATATTATCTAAGCAGGATTGATTAAATCATTGGCAGTTGGTGGCTGACTTAACCTCTAGCCCCTCTGCCCTTCCTGGAAATATGGGTGTGAGACTGAGGGTTCCCCCCATCCACTCATGGTTGGTTGCCCTGGCAAACTCGGGTGCTTTCTGTCCTTAGGTGCCTCCCAAATGTCACCTTCATTAACATAAAACCAGTTGTTGTGGAAAGGAGCTTGTTATGAATTATATTTCACCTTTACGGCTCTGAAGTGATCCCAGGAACTGAGGACAAGAGACCAAATATTTTAACAAAATACACTCTCATTGCTCTTATCTCTTAGGGAATTCCAGGTCTGTGGGGAGCTGTGAGCCAGGAAAACTTGGATGAGGACCAAATATATATGAGAAAAATATTTTGGTTATCTGAATGACCAAATATTTGTATTTCTAATAAATCATCATATTGCATATCTAAGCAAAAATTATAAATTGTATGCCAATAAATTAGATGATCTAGATGAAAAGGATAGATTCCTGGAAAGACACAAGTATTGAAACTAACTCAAGAAGAAATGGAAAATCTGAAGCGACCTTTAACAGACAAAGAGACTAAATTAGTAGTAAAAAAATTCACCACAAACAAAACCCCAGGACCAATTGGCTTCGCTGGTGAATTGTACCAAACTTTTAAAGATTAATTAACATCAATCTTTTACAAATTATTCCAAAAAAAAGAAGGAACCTTTCTGATCTCAGGCTAGGGTTATGCTAATACCAGAACCAAAGACATCACAAGAGACAAAATCCACAGACCAATATCCCCTATGAATATAGATGCAAAAACCCCTAGCAAATCACTAGCAGATTGAATCCAGCAGCATGTTAAAAGAATTACACACCACAACTGTTTCAAGCAAGTCCTTTTACCCTGATGCTTTGACATTCAAGGCCATGCTGACCCCAGAGAGACTGCCCCTCCCAGAACAAGTCACATCCTAGAGATAGCAGACAACTCATTGCTAGTTCTCCTGTCATATACAAGCCAACCAACTCAGAATCCAAACCTCAACTATTTCCTGTATCAGACACCCATGGGCTCTCATACACTGGGCCACTATCCTCCTACCCTAAACACCCACAGCCAGGTACCAGAGAACTAGAGACAACCTGTACACCCAAGAACCAACTGAAATCACTTCAGTGAGCCAGCCCTAAACCTGCTTACCCTGCTTTTCTGGTTCCTTCCTGCAGAAACTACAGGACTCCTGCACATATTTTCCCCTCACTATGTCTGACCCTTGACTGACCATATTTCCCCTTTGTATTCCCCAACCCCATAGAATAGCATGGATCCCCTTCTTGGGTCATATGAGGAACAAACTATCCTTTCAATGGCAATTGTGTCCTGATCTGTTGGCCTCACTATCCTTGAATAATAATAAAATCTATATTTTTAAAAATGACCATGTGGCATTTATCAAAGGAATATAAGATTGTTTCAACATATGAAAATCATCAACGTGTAATACACCACATTAAAAGAATAAAGGACAAAAATTAAATGATTCCCTCAATAGTCACAGAAAAAGCCTCTGACAAATCCAACACCCTTTCATAATAAAAACACTCAATAAACCAGGAATAGAAGAGAGTTCTCTCAACCTGATAAATGGCATCTACAAAAAACCCACAGCTAACATTATACTAATGGTGAAAGACTGAAAGCTTTCTCCCTAAAACAAGGATATCCAGTCTTACCACTTCCATTAAGTATACCAGAAGTTCTAGACATGGTAATTACACAAGATTAAGAAATAAAAACCATCCAGATTAGGAGAGAAGAATTAAAATTATCTCCGTTTACAAATGAGATGGTGTTCTACATAAAAAATCCTAAGAAATCCACACACATACACAATTAGAGCTCATAAATTAATTGACCAAATTCGACATTGCAAGATCAACACATAAAAATCAATTATATTTTACACATTAACAATGAATAATCCAAAAATGAAATAAAAATAAAAAATAATAAAAATATGAAACCAGGAGCGAAGCAAAGATGGCGGCATGAGTAGAGCAGAGGAAATCTCCTCCCAAAACCACATAGAATTATGAAAATATAACAAAGACAACCCTTCCTAAAATAGAGACCAGAGGACATGGGACAACATCCAGACCACATCCACACCTGCGAGAACCCAGCACCTCGTGAAGGGGGAGAGGAAGGCCACAAAGCAACAAGAAAGAAAGCTCTTCCAGCCGTCACTCATACCAGCTCTGCAAACTATCTCTATCACCATGAAAAGGCAAAACTACAGGCAGACAAAGATCACAGAGTCAACACCTGAGAAGGAGACAGACCTAACCAGTCTTCCTGAAAAAGAATTCAAAATAAAAATCATGAACATGCTGACAGAGATGCAGAGAAAAATGCAAGAGCAATGGGATGAAGTCCGGAGGGAGATCACAGATGTCAGGAAGAAGATCACAGAAGTGAAACAAACCCTGGAAGGATTTATAAGCATAATGGATAAGATGCAAGAGGCCATTGAAGGAATAGAAATCAGAGAACAGGAACGTATACAAGTTGACATAGAGAGATAAAAGGATCTCCAGGAACAAAACAATACTAAGAGAACTATGTGACCAATCCAAAAGGAACAATATCTGTATTATAAGGGTACCAGAAGAAGAAGAGAGATGAAAAGGGATAGAAAGAGTCTTTGAAGAAATAATTTCTGAAAACTTCCCCAAACTGGGGTAGGAAATAATCAAACAGATCACGGAAATACACAGAACCCCCAACAGAAATGATCCAAGGAGGACAACACCAAGACACATAATAATTGAAATGGCAAGGATCAAGGACAAGGAAAGAGTTTTAAAGGCAGCTAGAGAGAAAAAGGTCACCAATAAAGAAAAACCCATCAGGCTAACATCAGACTTCTCAGCAGAAACCCTACAGGCCAGAAGAGAATGGCATGATATATTTAAAACAATGAAACAGAAGGGCCTTGAACCAAGGATAGTGTATCCAGCACAACTATCATTTAAATATGATGGCGGGATTAAACAATTCCCAGACATGCAAAAGCTGAGGGAATTTGCTTCCCACAAACCACCTCTACAGGGCATCTTACAGGGACAGCTCTAGATGGGAGCACTCCTAAAAAGAGCACAGAACAGAACACCCAACATATGAAGAAAGGAGGAGGAGGAATAAGAAGGGAGAGAAGAAAAGAATCTCCAGACAGTGTATATAACAGCTCAATAAGTGAGCTGAGTTAGGCAGTAAGATACTAAAGAGGCTAACCTTGAACCTTTGGTAACCACAAATTTAAAGCCTGAAATGGCAATGAGTACATATCTCTCAATAGTCACCCTAAATATAAATGGACTTAATGCACCAATCAAAAGACACAGAGTAATAGAATGGATAAAAAAGCAAGACCCATCTATATGCTGCTTACAAGAAACTAACCTCAAACCCAAAGACATGCACAGACTAAAAGTCAAGGGATGGAAAAACATATTTGAGGCAAACAACAGTGAGAAGAAAGCAGGGGTTGCACTACTAATATCAGACAAAATAGACTTCAAAACAAAGAAAGTAACAAGAGATAAAGAAGGACACTACATAATGATAAAGGGCTCAGTCCAACAAGAGGATATAACCATTCTAAACATATATTCACCCAACACAGGAGCACCAGCATATGTGAAACAAATACTAACAGAAGTAAAGAGGGAAATAGACTGCAATGCATTCATTTTAGGAGACTTTAACACAGCACTCACCCCAAAGGATAGATCCACCAGGCAGAAAATAAGTAAGGACACAGAGGCACTGAACAACACACTAGAACAGATGGACCTAACAGACATCTATAGAACTCTACATCCAAAAGCAACAGGATATACATTCTTCACAAGTGCACATGGAACATTCTCCAGAATAGACTACATACTAGCCACAAAAAGAGCCTCAGTAAATTCCAAATTATAGAAATTCTACCAACCAATTTTTCAGACCATAAAGGTATAAAACTAGAAATAAATTCTATAAAGAAAACAAAAAGGGTCACAAACACATGGAGGCTTAACAACATGCTTCTAAATAATCAATGGATCAATGAACAAATCAAAATAGAGATCAAGGAATATATAGAAACAATTGACAACAACAACACAAAGCCCAACTTCTGTGGGATGCAGCGAAAGCAGTCTTAAGAGGAAAGTATATAGCGATCCAGGCACACTTGAAGAAGCAAGAACAATCTCAAATGAATAGTCTAACATCACAATTATCGAAACTGGAAGAAGAAGAACAAAAGGAGGGACATAATAAAGATCAGAGTAGAAATAAATAAAATTGAGAAGAATAAAACAATAGCAAAAATCAATGAAACCAAGAGCTGGTTCTTTGAGAAAATAAACAAAATAGATAAGCCTCTAGCCAAACTTATTAAGAGAAAAAGAGAATCAACACAAATTAACAGAATCAGAAATGAGAATAGAAAAATTATGACAGACTTCACAGAAATACAAAGAATTATTAAAGACTACTATGAAAACCTACATGCCAACAAGATGGAAAACCTAGGAGAAATGGACAACTTCCTAGAAAAATACAACCTCCCAAGACTGACCAAGGAAGAAACACAAAAGTTAAACAAACCAATTACGAGCAAAGAAATTGAAATGGTAATCAAAAAACTACCCAAGAACAAAACCCTGGTGCCGGATGGATTTCCCTCGGAATTTTATCAGACACACAGAGAAGACATACTACCCATTCTCCTTAAAGTGTTCCAAAAAATAGAAGAGGAGGGAATACTCCCAAACTCATTCTATGAAGCCAACATCACCCTAATACCAAAACCAGGCAAAGACCCCACCAAAAAAAGAAATTACAGACCAGTATCCCTGATGAATGTAGATGCAAAAATACTCAATAAAATATTAGCAAACAGATTTCAACAGTATATCAAAAGGATCATACACCATGACCAAGTGGGATTCATCCCAGGGATGCAAGGATGGTACAACATTCAAAAATTCATCAACATCATCCACCACATCAACAAAAAGAAAGACAAAAAACACATGATCATCTCCATAGATGCTGAAAAAGCATTTGACAAAACTCAACATCCATTCATGATAAAAACTCTCAGCAAAATGGGAATAGAGGGCAATTACCTCAACAGAATAACGGCCATATATCATAAACCCACAGCCAACATTATACTGAACAGCAAGAAGCTGAAAGCTTTTCCTCTGAGATCAGGAACTAGACAGGGATGCCCACTCTCCCCACTGTTATTTAACATAGTACTGGAGGTCCTAGCCATGGCAATCAGACAAAACAAAGAAATACAAGGAATCCACATTGGTAAAGAAGTTAAACTGTCACTATTTGCAGATGACATGATACTGTACATAAAAAACCCTAAAGACTCCACCCCAAAACTACTAGAACTGATATCAGAATACAGCAAAGTTGCAGGATACAAAATTAACACACAGAAATCTGTAGCTTTCCTATACACTAACAATGAACCAATAGAAAGAGAAATCAGGAAAATGATTCCATTCACAATTGCATCAATAAGAGTAAAATACCTAGGAATAAACCTAACCAAAGAAGTGAAAGAACTATACCCTGAAAACTACAAGTCACTCTTAAGAGAAATTAAAGGGGACACTAACAAATGGAAACTCATCCCATGCTCATGGCTAGGGAGAATTAATATCATCAAAATGGCCATCCTGCCCAAAGCAATATACAGATTTGATGCAATCCCTATCAAATTACCAGCAACATTCTTCAATGAACTGGAACAAATAATTCAAAAATTCATATGGAAACACCAAAGACCCCGAATAGCCAAAGCAATCCTGAGAAAGAAACATAAAGTAGGGGGGATCTCACTCCCCAACTTCAAGCTCTACTACAAAGCCATAGTAATCAAGACAATTTGGTACTGTCACAAGAACAGAGCCACAGACCAGTGGAACAGATTAGAGACTCCAGACATTAACCCAGACATATATGGTCAACTAATATTTGATAAAGGAGCCATGGACATACAATGCTGAAATGACAGTCTTTTCAACAGATGGTGCTGGCAAAACTGGACAGCTACATGTAGGAGAATGAAACTGGACCATTGTCTAACCCCATACACAAAAGTAAATTCAAAATGGATCAAAGACCTGAATGTAAGTCTTGAAACCATAAAACTCTTAGAAAAAAACATAGGCAAAAGCCTTTTAGACATAAACATGAGTGACCTCTTCTTGAACATATCTCCCCGGGCTAGGAAAACAACAGAGAAAATGAACAAGTGGGACTATATTAAGCTGAAAAGCTCTGTACAGCAAAAGACACCATCAATAGAAAAAAAAGGAACCCTACAGTATGGGAGAATATATTTGAAAATGGCACATCCGATAAAGGCTTGACGTTCAAAATATATAAAAAGCTCACATGCCTCAACAAAAAAAAGACAAATAATCCAATTAAAAAATGGGCAGAGGACTTGAACAGACAGTTCTCCAAAAAAGAAATACAGATGGCCAACAGATGAAAAGGTGCTCCACATTGCTAATTATCAGAGAAATGCAAATTAAAACTACAATGAGAGGTGGAGCCAACATGGCGGTGTGAGTAGGATAGTGGGAATCTCCTCCCAAAAACATATATATTTTTGAAAATACAGCAAATACAACTAATCCTAAAAGAGAGACCAGAAGACACAGGACAACAGCCTGACTACATCGACACGTGTGAGAGCCCAGCGACTGGTGAAGGGGTAAGATACAAGCCTTGGCCGGCGGGACCCCAGCACACCTCCCCCTAGCTCCCTGCAGGAGGGAGAGGGAGCCCAGGACTGTTAAACACCGAGCCCCAGCCACCCGCACCAGAGCGCAGAAACAGTACATGCGTGGAGGGATGGAAACTAGGGAAATAGGGCAGCAAGACCTCTGAGCGGGTGCCGAAGCTGATGCCTCTGTGACAAAGAAAAGCCAGTGCTCTTTTAAAGTCTTAAAGGGACAGGGATTTAACAGCTAGACGGAAACAACACAGGTCACAGCCCAGTGGCTGGAAATTACAGGGACAACCGGGCGCACTAACCACCCAGGCAACAGCTCTGAGACCCCTCACAGAGGTAAACAGCCAAACAACCCCCCTCCCCCACCATCCATTACCCCTCCATGCGCTGCAAAAGCAGAGAAACAGCCTAAGGCAAAACACACACAGAAAGACAGAAAGGAAAATTCCTACACTTCCGCCGGGCAAGACATAAAGACCTAGCCTACACGCAATTACCCAACACAAGCCACTAGGGGTCGCAGCTGTACCAGTAAAGAAAGGCCAGTAGCAAGTGAAAAGTTTGGCTCTCCCAGGTGAGAGTCAATAGCACCTGTCAACATGAAAAGGCAAAAAAATATGATCCAGACAAGACTAACGCAGACAGCTTCGGCATCTGCTCCATCTTCCCCTGAGAAGGAACCTGGGGAGACAGATTTAGCCAGTCTTCCTGAAAAAGAATTCAAAACAAAAGTCATAACCATGCTGATGGGACTTGCAGAGAAATATGCAAGAACTAAGGAAGGAGAATACAGAAATAAAACAAGCTCTGGAAGGACTTCAAAACAGATTGGATGAGATGCAAGAGACCATTAATGGTCTAGAAAACAGAGAACAGGAATGCAGAGAGGCTGATGCAGAGAGAGATAAAAGGATCTCCAGCAATAAAAGAATTCTAAGAGAGCTGAGTGACCAATTGAAAAGGAACAATATATACATTATAGAAATACCAGAAGAATAAGAGTGAGAAAAAGGGATAGAAAGTGTTTTTGAAGAAATAATTGCTGAAAACTTCCCCAAACTAGGGGAAGAAATGACCTCTCAGACCATAGAGGCACACAGAACTCCCATGACAAGGGATCCAAGGAGGGCAACACCAAGACACATAATAATTAAAATGGCAAAGATCAAAGACAAGGACAAAGTATTAAAGGCAGCCAGAGAGAAAAAAAAGGTTACCTACAAAGGAAAACCCATCAGGCTATCATCAGACTTCTCAACAGAAACCCTACAGGCCAGAAGAGAATGGCATGATATATTTAATGCAATGAAACAGAAGGGCCTCGAACCAAGGATACTGTATCCAGCACAAATATCACTTAAAAATGAAGGAGGAATTAAACAATTCCCAGAAAAACAAAAGTTGAGGGAATTTGCCTCCCACAAACCACCTCTTCAGGGAATCTTACAGGGACTGCTCTAGATGGGAGCACTCCTAAAAAGAGCACAGAACAAAACACCCAACATATGAAGAAGGGAAGAGGAGGAATAAGAAGGGAGAGAAATAAAGAATCATCAGACCGCGTTTATAATAGCTCAGAAAGCGAGTTAAGTTAGACAATTAGATAGTAAAGAAGCGAACCCTGAACCATGGGTAACCACAAACTTAAAGCCTGCAATGGCAATAAGTTCATACCTTTCAATATTCACCCTAAATGTAAATGGACTGAATGCACCAATCAAAAGACACAGAGTAATAGAATGGATAAAAAAGCAAGATCCATCCATATGCTGCTTACAAGAGACTCACCTCAAACCCAAAGACATGCACAGACTTAAAGTCAAGGGATGGAAAAAGATATTTCAGGCAAACAACAAAGAGAAGAAAGCAGGTGTTGCAATTCTGGTATCAGACAAAACAGACTTCAAAATGAAGAAAGTAACAAAAGACAAAGAAGGACATTACATAATGATAAAGGGCTCAGTCCAACAAGAGGATATAACCATTATAAATATATATGCAACCAATACAGGAGCACCAACGTACCTGAAACAAATATTAACAGAACTAAAGGAGGAAATAAAATGCAATGCATTCATTCTAGGAGACTTCAACACACCACTCACTCCAAAGGACAGATCCACCAGACAGAAAATAAGTAAGGACACAGAGGCATTGAACAACACACTAGAACAGATGGACCTAATAGACATCTACAGAACTCTACATCCAAAAGCAACAGGATACACATTCTTCTCAAGTGCACATGGAACATTTTCCAGAATAGACCACATACTAGGTCACAAAAAGAGCCTCAGTAAATTCCAAAAAATTGAAATCCTACCAACCAACTTTTCAGACCACAAAGGCATAAAACTAGAAATAAACTGTGCTAAGATAGCAAAAAGGCTCACAAACACATGGAGGCTTAACAACACACTCTTAAATAATCAATGGATCAATGACCAAATCAAAATGGAGATCCAGCAATATATGGAAACAAACGACAACAACACTAAGCCCCAACTTCTGTGGGACACAGCAAAAGCAATCTTAAAAGGAAAGTATATAGCAATCCAAGCATATTTAAAAGAGGAAGATCAACCCCAAATGAAAGGCCTAATGTCACAATTATTGAAATTGGAAAAAGAAGAACAAATGAGGCCTAAGGTCAGTAGAAGAAGGGACATAGTAAAGATCAGAGAAGAAATAAATAAAATTGAGAAGAATAAAAAAATGGCAAAAATCAATGAAACCAAGAGCTGGTTCTTTGAGAAAATAAACAAAATAGATAAGCCTCTAGCCAAACTTATTAAGAGGAAAAGAGAGTCAACACAAATCAACAGTATCAGAACCAAGAAAGGAAAAATCACAACAGACCCCACAGAAATACAAAGAATTATTAGACAGTACTATGAAAACCTATATGCTAACAAGCTGGGAAACCTAGGAGAAATGCACAACTTCCTAGAAAAATACAATCTTCCAAGACTGACCCAGAAAGAAACAGAAAATCTAAACAGACCAATTACCAGCAACGAAATAGAAGCGGTAATAAAAAAACTACCAAAGAACAAAACCCCCGGGCCATATGGATTAACCTCAGAATTTTATCAGACATACAGGGAAGACATAATACCCATTCTCCTTAAAGTTTTCCAAAAAATAGAAGAGGAGGGGATACTCCCAAACTCATTTTATGAAGCTAACATCACCCTAATACCAAAACCAGGCAAAGACCCCACCAAAAAAGAAAACTACAGAACAATATCCCTGATGAATGTAGATGCAAAAATACTCAACAAAATATTAGCAAACCGGATTCAAAAATACATCAAAAGGATCGTACACCATGACGAAGTGGGATTCATCCCAGGGATGCAAGGATGGCACAACATTCAAAAATCCATCAACATCGTCCAGCACATCATCAAAAAGAAAGACAAAAAACACATGATCATCTCCATAGATGCTGAAAAAGCATTTGACAAAACTCAACATCCATTCATGATAAAAACTCTCAGCAAAATGGGAATAGAGGGCAAGTACCTCAACATAAGAAAGGCCATCTATGCAAAACCTACAGCCAACATTATATTGAACAGCGAGAAGCTAAAAGCTTTTCCTCTGAGATCGGGAACTAGACAGGGATGCCCACTCTCCCTACTGTTATTTAACATAGTACTGGAGGTCCTAGCCACGGCAATCAGACAAAACAAAAAACTACAAGTAATACAGATTGGTAAAGAAGAAGTTAAACTGTCACTATTTGCAGATGACATGATACTGTACATAAAAAACCCTAAAGACTCCACCCCAAAACTACTAGAACTGATATCGGAATACAGCAAAGTTGCATTATACAAAATCAACAAAGAAATCTGTGGCTTTCCTATACACTAACAATAAACTAACAGAAAGAGAAATCAGGAAAACAACTCCATTCACAATTGCATCAAAAAAAAAATAAAATACCTAGGAATAAACCTAACCAAAGAAGTGAAAGACACATACTCTGAAAACTACAAGTCACTCTTAAGAGAAATTAAAGGGGACACTAACAGATGGAAACGCATCCCATGCTCGTGGCTAGGAAGACTTAATATCGTCAAAATGGTCATCCTGCCCAAAGCAATATACAGATTTGATGCAATCCCTAAGAAACTACCAGCAACATTCTTCAATGAACTGGAACAAATATTTCAAAAATTCATATGGAACCACCAAAGACTCCGAATAGCCAAAGAAATCCTGAGAAAGAAGAATAAAGTAGGGGGGATCTCACTCCCCAACTTCAAGCTCTATTATAAAGCCATACTAATCAAGACAATTTGGTACTGGCACAAGAACAGAGCCACAGACCAATGGAACAGACTAGAGAATCCAGACATTAACCCAGACATATATGGTCAACTAATATTTGATAAAGGAGCCATGGACATACAATGGCGAAATGACAGTCTCTTCAACAGACGGTGCTGGCAAAATTGGACAGCTACATGTAGGAGAATGAAATTGGACCATTGTCTAACCCCATATACAAAAGTAAACTCAAAATGGATCAAAGACCTGAATGTAACTCATGAAACCATTAAACTCTTGGAAAAAAACATAGGCAAAAACCTTTTAGACATAAACATGAGTGACCTCTTCTTGAACATATCTCCCCGGGCAAGGAAAACAGCAGCAAAAATGAACAAGTGGGACTATATTAAGCTGAAAAGATTCTGTACAGCAAAAGACACCATCAATAGAACCAAAAGGAACCCTACAGTATGGGAGAATATATTTGAAAATGACACATGCGATAAAGGCTTGACATCCAGAATGTATAAAGAGCTCACACGCCTCAACAAACAAAAAACAAATAACCCAATTAAAAAATGGGCTGAGGAACTGAACAGACGGTTCTCCAAAAAAGAAATACAGTTGGCCAACAGACACATGAAAAGATGCTCCACATCGATTGTCATCAGAGAAATGCAAATTAAAACTACAATGAAGTATCACCTCACACCAGTAAGGATGGCTGCCATCCAAAAGACAAACAACAACAAATGTTGGCGAGGCTGTGGAGAAAGGGGAACCCTCCTACACTGCTGGTGGGAATGTAAATTAGTTCAACCATTGTGGAAAGCAGTATGGAGGTACATCAAAATGCTCAAAATAGACTTGCCATTTGACCGAGGAATTGCACTCCTAGGAATTTACCCTAAGAATGCAGCAATCAAGTATGAGAAAGACCAATGCACCCCTATGTTTATCACAGCACTATTTAAAATAGCCAAGAATTGGAAGCAACCTAAATGTCCATCGATAGATGAATGGATAAAGAAGATGTGGTACATAACTGGTTTTCTTGGTTTCACTGGAGAGGGCTGGTAATTACAGGTATGCTTTGGTTACATAACTGTACTCCTATTATGTTAATGTGTGTGTGCAATTTAATTAGTAGTTTAAAACCTATACATGCTGAAGTTACTCTACAAGAAGATATGTCAAAGAAATAATCAATCTTCCCAGGTATTCTTCCGCCTGCTACTTCTATAACTTTTCTTCTTCCTTCCTAATTATAACCCTTAAGTAGAATTCATGCCTCATATCGAATTCACCGAGTATCATAATTCTTCCAAGTGGTAAAGCCACCTCAAGACAAATGCTGGGCATAGAAGCCACAGGGCATAAAATATGTAAAGAAGTAAAAAGCTAACCTTTTGAAACAATAAGGCTTCTCTCTCACTTACCAACTTAACATTTCCCTGTATGGCCCCGGAAGATGACTGGTTAGCCATCTTCCTCAAGGGAGGAACAACGTAAGACAGGCACAGTCGCAGGGGGCCATCAGGTGAGAAAATGGGGACCAACAGATGTGAGGCTTAGAACCTCCCCCCCCCCATTCTGAGAGAAATCGGCTGCATACGTGCATGTTTTATTGCCCTTGTCTAGTTTGAATTAACACAGTCTAAAGGCACACACCTGATCATCTACATTTGCTCTCTTACAACACTAAACTGTGTTTTCTACCTTTATCTTGTATCTACCTACCACTTCAGCATTTTATTAAAAAAAATAATAATAGAGAAATGTGGTATCTACATATAAATCAAGTATAAATATTAAATGAATATTCATATTTGAATTGAATGATTATAGTTCATAATGCATGATCAAAACCAAAAGCTTATGTGATGACTGCCCTTGTAATCTTCACCATGGAACTTATTCACTATGTAAGAATTTGTTCCCCATGTAAGAACCTGTTCATTACGCTTCAGAAGATTGGAGACTGATGACAATTAGGCTTGGGGTGGATTAATGATTGTGCATTGAGCATTGATCCCCCTATACAGAATTTTATTGTGGTTAACAACCATTTGATCAATAAATCTGAGAGATGCCCTCACGAAAAAAAAAATACACACTTCCAATTGTAAAATAAATAAGTAACGGGGATGTAATGTATAGGATAAGGAATGTAGCAAAATATTCCTTCAGATTTACCCTGTAGCTCCACCCACGTTGCTGCAAAACTTTCTTTCAGTTCTTAAAGCTCTGAACTTTAATACAGTATGAGTTTAGCAGAATACTTGGTAAATCACTTAAAATATACCTGCTTCATGTGGGAATGCCATCTGTCTGTTTATTGCAGCATTATGAACAACAACCAAGGTATGGAAGCAACCTAAGTGTCCCTCAGGAGATGAATGGATAGAGAAGAGATTGCACATGTGCAAAATACAACACTATTCAGCCATAAGAAGGAAACAGATCCTACCATTTGCATAATACCCTCTAGCTCCTCTAGACGGAGCTAGAGAGTATTATGCTCAGTGAAATAAGCCAGGCGGAGAACGACATATACGAAACGATTGCCCTCATGTGTGGACTATTAAATCAAAGCAAATCTGAAGGATCAACCCAGCAGCGGACTCACAGACTCCAAGAAGCGACTAGCGGTTACCAGAGGGGAGCGGTATGGCAGGGAGAAGAGGATTCAGGGGTATTATGATTGGTGCACCTGGTGTGTGTGGGGTCACGGGGAAACAATGTAGCTCAGAGAAGACAAGAACGGACTCCGTGGCATCCTGCTATGTTGATGGACAGCGATGGCAACGGGGTACAGGGGGGCTTGATAATATGGGTGAAGGTAGTACCCACATTGAAGGTTTCACAAGCAGTGTATATCAATGATACCTTAATGAAAAATAAAAAGGAAAAAAATGTTCATATTATACCAATTGACATTTCTGAAAGACTTCAATGCTTTTCTTTCCCTTTTCCCTTTTCTTTTTCGCTGTCTCGCCAACGGGTGTCCTCCTGAGTACCTTGTGCCGGCGTGGCCGCGCTGGCCGAGCTGGCTGGGGGGTGGGGAACGGCGGCTGGGGGTGCCTGAGCCGTGAGCCCCCGGTTACCATTCGCGCGCCGTCTCCTAGCAACATGGGAGCGCGCGCCGTCAGCGCACAATGCCCACCCGCCTCTAGCCCAGGCGCACAAGCGAAGGCAGGGATTCCAGCGGAGAGTGACGCGGAAGTCGCTCGGCCGCCGGACAGAGCTCGCTGATGTTCCCAAATGGGAGGGGTTTTGAGCAAGCTCTGTCCGCCGCAGGCCGCCGCCGATACCGAGGCCAGGAGCCGGCGCCCGGCCTTCCTCGGAAGCCATGCCGCACTGATAGCTCCGCAAGCCCCGCCCCACCGGCTCCCTCAGCCCGCCGCGGTCGCATTCCCCCTTTAAGACCCACTCGTTTCCTCAGGCCCCCTCGGAGGCCTCATCGCCGATAAGACACGCTGACCCTCCCCAGACCGAGGAGGACTTGACTTTGAAAGTCTTTTCTCCTAAGTGCTAAGTGGGTTCTGTGCCCTTTTCACTTCTTCAAACATCTTGGGGCGCGTCCACCTGCCACCCTTTAGCCTTTCCTATGAGATGTGCTGCCAGAACTGTTCCCATCTTTCAGTGCAGCATAAGAACAAAAAAACCTGAAGGCACAAAACAGCAGCCGACTCACAGAACCCGAGAATGAACTAACAAAGACAAAAGGGAAAGGGACTGGGAACGCTGGGTGGGAAGGGAGGGAGAAGGGGAATAAGGGGAAATAGGATCAGCATACATGATGTAGGCAGGGAGCACGGGGAGCGCAGTACAGCACACAGAGGAGACAAGTAGCGACTCTATAGCATCTCCCTGCGCTGATGGACAGTGACTGTAATGGGGGATGAGGGGGGGGACTTAATAATGGGGGGAGACTAGTAACCGCCGTGTTGCTCATGTAACTGTACCCTAATGAGACCAAAAAAAGGGAAAAATTAAAATTAAAAGGAAAAGAAAAATGACCGAAAAAAAAAGGACCTGAAAGAAGGGAACAGTTCTGGCAGCACATCTCATAGCAAAGGCTAAAGGGAGGCAGGTGGACGCCCACCAAGATGTTGAAGAAGTGAAAAGGACATAGAAGCCACTTAGCACTTAGGAGAAAAGACTTTCTGTTTCCTTCTTATGGCTGAATAGTGTAACATTTTGTATATGTGCAACATCTTCTCTATCCATTCATCTACTGAGGGCCACTTAGGTTGCTTCCATACCTTGGTAGCTGTAAATAGTGCTGCAATAAACAGATAAAACTGAATGCACAAAACAGCAGCGGACTCACAGAACCCGAGAATGTACTCACAAATACTAAAGGGAAGGGGACTGGGAAGTGTTGGTGGGAAGGGAGGGAGAAGGGGAATAAGGGGCATTAGGAACAGAATGCATGATGTAGGCGTGGAGCAGTGGGGGGCAGTACAGCACACAGAGTAGACAATTAGTGACTCTATAGCATCTCCCTGCACTGATGGACAGTGACTGTAATGGGAGCTGAAGGGGGGACCTGATAACGGGGGGAGACTAGTAACCACCGTGTTGCTCATGTAACTGTACCCTAATGATACCAAAAAGAGGTAAAAATTAAAAATAAAACGAATAGAAAAATCACCGAAAAAAAGGAACTGAAATAAGGGAACAGTTGTGGCAGCACATCTCATAGCAAAGGCTAAAAGGAGGCAGGTGGAGGCGCACCAAGATGCTTGAAGAAGTGAAAAAGGCAGAGAACCCACTTAGCCCATGAGAAAAAAAAAACTTTCAAAGTCAAGTCCTCCTCAGTCTGGGGAGGGTCAGCGTGTCTTACCGCCGATGAGGCCTCCGAGGGGACCCGAGGAAACGCGAGGGTACTGAAGGGGGAATGCGATCGCGGCTGGCTGAGGGAACCGGAGGGACGGGGCTTGCGGGGATTGCAGGACGGGCGGGGCTTCCGAGGAAGGCGGGCGCTGGCTCCTGGCCTCCTGAACTTGGGTGGACTGCGGCGGCGGAGCAGAGCTTTCTCAAAACCCCTCCCGTTTGGGAAGATCAGCCACCTCTGTCCAGCGACCCAGCGACTTCCGCGGCTCTCTACGCTAGAATGCCTGCGGTCGCTTGCGTGCCTGGGCTAGAGGCGGGTGGGCATTGTGTGCTGGCGACGCGCGCTCCCAAGTTACTAGGAGACGGCGCGCGAATGGTAACCCGGGGCTCGTGGCTCAGGAAACCCCAGTCCGCGGTACCCCCGCCTCCCCCACCCCCCGCCACCCAGCTCGGCAAGCGAGGCCACCCCGTATCCAGGTACTGAGGAGGACTCCCGTTGGCGAGACAGCGAAATAGAAAAGGGAAAAGTGAAAGAAATGCATTGAAGTCTTTCATAAATGTTAATTGGTATAATATGAACATTGTTTTCCTTTTTATTTTTCATTAAGGTATCATTGATATACACTGCTCCGAAGGTTTCACAAGAAACCTTCAATGTGAGTACTACCTTCACCCATACTATCAAGCCCCTCTGTACCCCATTGCAATCCCCGTCCATCAACATAGCACGATGCCACGGAGTCAGTTCTTGTCTTCTCTGAGCTACGTTGTTTCCCCGTGACCCCACACACAAAAGGTGCACCAATCATAACACCCCTGAATCCTCTTGTCCCTGCGGTAATCCTCCCCTCTTGTAACCTGTAGTCGCTTCTTGGTGTTTGTGAGGCCGCTGCTGTTTTGTTCCTTCAGATTTGCTTTGATTTAATAGTCCGCAAATGAGGGCAATCATTTGGTACAAGACTTTCTCCTCCTGGCTTATTTCACTGAGCATAATGCCCTCTAGCCCCATCCACGTTGTGGCAAATGGTAGGAACTGTTTCCTTCTTATGGCTGAATAGTGGAACATTTTGTATACGGGCAACCTCTTCTCTATCCATTCATCTACTGAGGGCCACTTAGGTTACTTCCATACCTTGGTAGTTGTAAATAGTGCTGCAATAAACAGACAGATGGTATTCGCACATGATGGTGGTGTATCTTAAGTGATTTACACAGTATTCTGCTAAACTCATACTATATTAAAGTTCAGAGCTTTAAGAACTGAAAGGAACATTTGCAACAACGTGGATGGAGCTAGAGGGTATTTTGCTCAGTCAAATATGGAAGACAGAGAAGGACAAGTATCAGATGATTTCACTCATCTGCGGACCATAAGAACACATAAAACTGAATGCACATAACAGCAGCGTACTCACAGAACCCGAGAATGAACTCACAAATACCAAAGGGAAAGGGACTGGGAAGGGTTGGTGGGAAGGGAGGGAGAAGGGGAATAAGGGGCATTAGGATCAGCATACATGATGTAGGCGGGGAGGATGGGGAGGGCAGTACAGCACACAGAGGAGACAAGTAGTGACTCTATAGCATCTCCCTGCGCTGATGGACAATGACTGTAATGGGGGCTGAGAGGGGGGACTTGATAATGGGGGGAGATTAGTAACCGCCGTGTTGCACATGTAACTGTACCCTAGTAAGACCAAAAAAAGGGTAAAAATTAAAAATAAAAGGAATAGAAAAATGACCGAAAAAAAGGAACTGAAAGAAGGGAACAGTTCTGGAAGCACATCTCGTAGCAAAGTTTAAAGGAATGCAGGTGGAGGCGCACCAAGATGCTTGAAGAAGTGAAAAAGGCAGAGAACCCACGTAGCACTTGAGAAAAAAAATACTTTCAAAGTCAAGTCCTCCTCGGTCTGGGGCGGGTCAGCGTGTCTTACCGGCGATGAGGCCTCCGAGGGGACCCGAAGAAACGCGTGGGTACTGAAGGGGAATGCGATCTCTGCGGGCTGAGGGAACCGGCGGGGCGGGGCTTGCGGGGGTTGCAGGATGGGCGGGGCTTCAAGGAAGGCCAGGCGCCGGCTCCTGGCCTCCGGAACGTGGGCGGACATCAGCGGTGGAGCAGAATTTTCTCAAAACATCTCCCGTTTGGGAAGATCAGCCAGCTCTGGCCAGCGGCCGAGCGACTTCCGCGGCTCTCTCCGCTAGAAGGCTGCAGACGCTTGCGTGCCTGGGCTAGAGGCGGGTGGGCATTGTGTGCTGACGGCGCGCGCTCCCAAGTTGCTAGGAGACTGTGTGCCAATGGTAACCAGGGGCTCGCGGCTCAGGAAACCCCAAGCCGCGGTACCCCCGCCACCCCCCCGACCACACGCCACCCAGCTCGGCCAGCGCGGCCACCCCGTATCCAGGTACTGAGGAGGACACCGGTTGGCGAGACAGCGAAAAAAAAAGGGAAAAGGGAAAGAAAAGCATTGAAGTCTTTAATAAATGTTAATTGGTATAGTATGAACATTGTTTTCCTTTTTATTTTTCATTAAGGTATCACTGATATACACTGCTCCGAAGGTTTCACAAGAAACCCTCAATCTGGGTACTACGTTCATCCATACTATCAAGCCCCTCTGTACCCCATTGCCGTCGCTGTCCATCAACATAGCACGATGCCACGGAGTCCGTTCTTGTCTTTTCTGAGCGATATTGTTTCCCCGTGACCCCACACACACCAGGTGCACCAGTCATAATACCCCTGAATCCTCTTCTCACTGCCATACCCCTCCCCTTTTGTAACCGCTTGTTGCTTCTTGGAGTCTGTGAGTCCGCTGCTGTTTTGTCCCTTCAGATTTGCTTTGGTTTAATAGCCCACAAATGACGGTAATCATTTGGTACATGTCGTTCTCCGCCTGGCTTATTTCACTGAGCATAATGCCCTCTAGATCCATCCACGTTGTTGCAAATGGTAGGATCTGTTTCCTTCTTATGGTTGAATAGTGGAACATTTGGTATATGGGCAAACTCTTCTCTATCCATTCATCTACTGAGGGCCCCTTAGGTTGCTTCCATACCTTGGTAGTTGTAAATAGTGCTGCAATAAAGAGACCGATGCTATTCTCACATGATGCTGGTGTATTTTAAGTGATTTACCAAGTATTCTGCAAAACTCATACTGTATTAAAGTTCAGAGCTTTAAGAACTGAAAGAAACATTTGCAACAACGAGGATGGGGCTAGAGGGTATTTTGCTCAGTCAAATATGGAAGACAGGGAAGGACAAGTATCAAATGATTTCACTCATCTGCGGACCATAAGAACAGATAAAACTGAATGCACAGGGCCGCTGCGCAGACCGCCTGGACGCTCGCGGCCGGAAACCCCCTGCACCTCCCGTGTCAGTTTCCCAGAAGGTACCCAAGCGCCTCAGTTTAGGCGGGTCGAGGAGAGGAGCGTGTATGGGCGGAGCCAGGATGGCGGTGTGAGTAGAGCAGTGGAAATCTCCTCCCAAAAACACATAGAGCTATGAAAATATAACAAAGAAAAATCTTCCTAAAATAGAGACCACAGGACACAGGACAACATCCAGACCACATCCACGCCTGCAAGAACCCAGCGCCTTGCGAAGGGGGTAAGATACAAGCCCCGGCCCGGCGGGACCCGAGCGCCCCTCCCCCCAGCTCCCGGCGGGTGGAGAGAAACCGGAGCGGTTTTTTTTTTTTTTTTTTTTTTGCGAGCGCTTTTTGGAAGCCTTAGAGGGACGGGCCCCCGTTGCTGGGGAGGCAGGGTGGTGGGACCGGTGAGCAGGTGCCTGGGAACGGCGACGGAGGACAAAGAATATCCCGCGTTTCTCCCTGCGGGACCCGTGGGCGGGTGCCTGAGGACGGTGCCTGAGGACGGAGGAGGTCGGGCGTTTTTCCCCTTTTTTTTTTTTTCTCTTTTTGGCGAGCGCTTTTTGGAAGCCTTGAAGGGACGGGGACCCCAGTGCTAGAGAGGCAGGGTGGCGGGACTGGTGAGCGGGTGCCTGGGACCGGCACCTGAGGACAAAGAATATCCCACGTTTCTCCCTGTGGGACCGGTGGGTGGGTGCCTGAGACCGGCACCTGAGGACGGAAGAAATTGCGCGTTTTTCCCCTTTTTTTCTCTCTTTTTGGCGAGTGCTTTTTGGAAGCCTTAAAGGGACAGGGACCCTGGTGCTAGGGAGGCAGGGCGGCAGGACTGGTGAGCGGGTGCCTGGGACCAGTGCCTGAGGACAAAGAATATCAAGAGTTCCTTCCCTGCGGGAGCGGTGGATGAGTGCTTTTTGGAAGCCTTGAAAGGACATGGACCCTGGTGCTAGGGAGACAGTGCAGCAGGACCAGTGAGCGGGTGCCTGGGACCGGCACCTGAGGACAAAAAAAAAAAAAAAAAATCGCTTGTTTTTTCCTTTTTTTTTTTTTTTTTTCTTTCTTTCTGTTCCCTCTCTCATTGTTGCTGTTGTTGTTTTGGTTTGGAGAGTGCTTTTTGGAAGTCTTAAAGGGGCAGGACAGGTCACTTAGACCAGAGGCAGGGAATCTGGGGATCTCTGGGCACTCTAACCCCCTGGGCAGCAGGGAGCACAGAGGCCCCTTACGGAGATAAATAGCCTCCTGGCCGCTCCCCCTCCAACGGGGCTCCACCATTTTGGAGGAACAGCCCTAGCCAGGCAAAGCCCACAGCAACAGCGGAGATAAACCCCAAAGCAACTGGGCGGGAAGCAGAAGCCCTGTCTGCACACAGCTGCCCAGCACAAGCCACTAGAGGTCGCTATTCTCCCAGGAGAAGGCCACAAACCAACAAGAAGGGAAGCTTTTCCAGCGGTCACTTGTACCAGATCTGCAAACTATCTCTATCACCATGAAAAGGCAAAACTACAGGCGGACAAAGATCACAGAGACAAAACCTGAGAGGGAGACAGACCTAACCAGTGCTCCTGAAAAAGAATTCAAAATAAAAATCATGAATATGCTGACAGAGATGCAGAGAAAAATGCAAGAGCAATGGGATGAGATGCAGAGAAAAATGCAAGAGCAATGGGATGAAGTCCAGAGGGAGATCACAGATGTCAGGAAGGAGATCACAGAAGTGAAACAATCCCTGGAAGGATTTATAAGCAGAATGGATAAGATGCAAGAGGCCATTGAAGGAATAGAAGCCAGAGAACAGGAACATATAGAAGCAGACATAGAGAGAGATAAAAGGATCTCCAGGAATGAAACAACACTAAGAGAAATATGTGACCAATACAAAAGGAATAACATTCGTATTATAGGGATACCAGAAGAGGAAGAAAGAGGAAAAGGGATAGAAAGCGTCTTTGAAGAAATAATTGCTGAAAACTTCCCCAAACTCGGGGAGGAAATAATCGAACAGACCATGGAATTACACAGAACCCCCAACAGAAAGGATCCAAGGAGGACAACACCAAGACACATAGTAATTAAAATGGCAAGGATCAAGGACAAGGAAAGAGTTTTAAAGGCAGCTAGAGAGAAAAAGGTCACATATAAAGGAAAACCAATCAGGCTAACATCAGACTTCTCAACAGAAACCCTACAGGCCAGAAGAGAATGGCATGATATACTTAATGCAATGAAACAGAAGGGCCTTGAACCAAGGATACTGTATCCAGCACGACTATCATTTAAATATGATGGTGGGATCAAACAATTCCCAGACAAGCAAAAGCTGAGGGAATTTGCTTCCCACAAACCACCTCTACAGGGCATCCTACAGGGACTGCTCTAGATGGGAGCACCCCTAAAAAGAGCACAGAACAAAACACACAACATATGAAGAATGAAGGAGGCGGAATAAGAAGGGAGAGAAGAAAAGAATCTCCAGACAGTGTATATAACAGCTCAATAAGCGAGCTAAGTTAGGCAGTAAGATACTAAAGAAGCTAACCTTGAACCTTTGGTAACCACGAATCTAAAGCCTGAAATGGCAATGAGTACATATCTCTCAATAGTCACCCTAAATGTAAATGGACTTAATGCACCAATCAAAAGACATAGAGTAATAGAATGGATAAAAAAGCAAGACCCATCTATATGCTGCTTACAAGAAACTCACCTTAAACCCAAAGATAAGCATAGACAAAAAGTCAAGGGATGGAAAAACATATTTCAGGCAAACAACAGTGAGAAGAAAGCAGGGGTTGCAGTACTAATATCAGACAAAATAGACTTCAAAACAAAGAAAGTAACAAGAGATAAAGACGGACACTACATAATGATAAAGGGCTCAGTCCAACAAGAGGATATAACCATTCTAAATATATATGCACCCAATACAGGAGCACCAGCATATGTGAAGCAAATACTAACAGAACTAAAGAGGGAAATAGACTGCAATGCATTCATTGTAGGAGACTTCAACACACCACTCACCCCAAAGGATAGATCCACCGGGCAGAAAATAAGTAAAGACACACAGGCACTGAACAACAGATAGAACAGATGGACCTAATAGACATCTATAGAACTCTACATCCAAAAGCAACAGGATATACATTCTTCTCAAGTGCACATGGAACATTCTCCAGAATAGACCACATACTAGCTCACAAAAAGAACCTCAGTAAATTCCAAAATATTGAAATTCTACCAACCAATTTTTCAGACCACAAAGGTATGAAAGTAGAAATAAATTCTACAAAGAAAACAAAAAGGCTCACAAACACATGGAGGCTTAACAACATGCTACTAAATAATCAATGGATCAATGAACAAATCAAAATAGAGATCAAGGAATATATAGAAACAAATGACAACAACAACACTAAGCCCCAACTTCTGTGGGATACAGCGAAAGCAGTCTTAAGAGGAAAGTATATAGCAATCCAGGCACACTTGAAGAAGGAAGAACAATTCCAAATGAATAGTCTAACATCACAATTATTAAAACTGGGAAAAGAAGAACAAATGAGGCCTAAAGTCAGCAGAAGGAGGGACATAATAAAGATCAGAGTAGAAATAAACAAAATTGAGAAGAATAAAACAATAGCAAAAATCAACGAAACCCAGAGCTGGTTCTTTGAGAAAATAAACAAAATAGATAAGCCTCTAGCCCAACTTATTAAGAGAAAAAGAGAGTCAATACAAATCAACATAATCAGAAATGAGAATGGAAAAATCACGACAGACTCCACAGAAATACAAAGAATTATTAAAGACTACTATGAAAACCTATATGCCAACAAGCTGGAAAACCTAGAAGAAATGGACAACTTCCTAGAAAAATACAACCTCCCAAGACTGACCAAGGAAGAAACACAAAAGTTAAACAAACCAATTACAAGCAAAGAAATTGAAACAGTAATCAAAAAACTACCCAAGAACAAAACCCCGGGGCCGGACGGATTTACCTCGGAATTTTATCAGACACACAGAGAAGATATAATACCCATTCTCCTTAAAGTGTTCCACAAAATAGAAAAAGAGGGAATACTCCCAAACTCATTCTATGAAGCCAACATCACCCTAATACCAAAACCAGGAAAAGACCCCACCAAAGAAGAAAATTACAAACCAATATCCCTGATGAATGTAGATGCAAAAATACTCAATAAAATATTAGCAAACAGAATTCAACAGTATATCAAAAGGATCATACACCATGACCAAGTGGGGTTCATCCCAGGGATGCAAGGATGGTACAACATTCGAAAATCCATCAACATCATCCACCACATCAACAAAAAGAAAGACAAAAACCACATGATCATCTCCATAGATGCTGAAAAAGCATTTGACAAAATTCAACATCCATTCATGATAAAAACTCTTAGCAAAATGGGAATAGAGGGCAAGTACCTCAACATAATAAAGGCCATATATGATAAACCCACAGCCAGCATTATACTGACCAGCGAGAAGCTGAAAGCATTTCCACTGAGATCGGGAACCAGACAGGGATGCCCACTCTCCCCACTGTTATTTAACATAGTACTGGAGGTCCTAGCCACGGCAATCAGACAAAACAAAGAAATACAAGGAATCCAGATTGGTAAAGAAGAAGTTAAACTGTCACTATTTGCAGATGATATGATACTGTACATAAAAAACCCTAAAGACTCCACTCCAAAACTACTAGAACTGATATCGGATACAAAATTAACACACAGAAATCTGTAGCTTTCCTATACACTAACAATGAATCAATAGAAAGAGAAATCAGGAAAACAATTCCATTCACCATTGCATCAAAAAGAATAAAATACCTAGGAATAAACCTAACCAAAGAAGTGAAAGACTTATACTCTGAAAATTACAAGTCACTCTTAAGAGAAATTAAAGGGGACACTAATAAATGGAAACTCATCCCATGCTCATGGCCATCCTGCCCAAAGCAATATACAGATTTGATGCAATCCCTCTGAAATTACCAGCAACATTCTTCAATGAATTGGAACAAATAGTTCAAAAATTCATATGGAAACACCAAAGACCCCGAATAGCCAAAGCAATCCTGAAAAAGAAGAATAAAGTAGGGGGGATCTCACTCCCCAACTTCAAGCTCTATTACAAAGCCATAGTAATAAAGACAATTTGGTACTGGCACAAGAACAGAGCCACAGACCAGTGGAACAGATTAGAGACCCCAGAAATTAACCCAAACATATATGGTCAATTAATATTTGATAAAGGAGCCATGGACATACAATGGCAAAATAACAGAATCTTCAACAGATGGTGCTGGCAAAACTGGACAGCTACATGTAGGAGAATGAAACTGGACCATTGTCTAACCCCATATACAAAGGTAAACTCAAAATGGATCAAAGAACTGAATGTAAGTCATGAAACCATTAAACTCTTGGAAAAAAACATAGGCAAAAACCTCTTAGACATAAACATGAGTGACCTCTTCTTGAACATATCTCCCCGGGCAAGGAAAACAACAGCAAAAATGAGCAAGTGGGACTACATTAAGCTGAAAAGCTTCTGTACAGCTAAAGACACCATCAATAGAACAAAAAGGAACCCTACAGTATGGGAGAATATATTTGAAAATGACAGATCCGATTAAGGCTTGACGTCCAAAATATATAAAGAGCTCACATGCCTCAACAAACAAAAAACAAATAACCCAATTAAAAAATGGGCAGAAGAACTGAACAGACAGTTCTCTAAAAAAGAAATACAGATGGCCAAGAGACACATGAAAAGATGCTCCACATCGCTAATTATCAGAGAAATGCAAATTAAAACTACAATGAGGTATCACCTCACACCAGTAAGGATAGCTGCCATCCAAAAGACAAACAACAACAAATGTTGGCGAGGCTGTGGAGAAAGGGGAACCCTCCTACACTGCTGGTGGGAATGTAAATTAGTTCAACCATTGTGGAAAGCAGTATGGAGGTTCATCAAAATGCTCAAAACAGACCTACCATTTGACCCAGGAATTCCACTCCTAGGAATTTACCCTAAGAACGCAGCAATCAAGTTTGAGAAAGACAGATGCACCCCTATGTTTATCACAGCACTATTTACAATAGCCAAGAATTGGAAGCAACCTAAATGTCCATCGGTAGATGAATGGATAAAGAAGATGTGGTACATATACACAATCGAATACTACTCAGCCATAAGAAGTGGAAAAATCCAACCATTTGCAGCAACATGGATGGAGCTGGAGAGTATTATGCTCAGTGAAATAAGCCAAGTGGAGAAAGAGAAATACCAAATGATTTCACTCATCTGAGGAGTATAGGAACAAAGGAAAAACTGAAGGAACAAAACAGCAGCGGAATTACAGAACCCAAAAATGGACTAACAGGTACCAAAGGGAAAGGAACTGGGGAGGATGGGTGGGCAGGGAGGGATAAGGGGGGGGAAGAAGGGGGTTATTAAGATTAGCATGCATGGGGGGGAGGGAGAAAGGGGAGGGTGGGCTGCACAACACAGAGAGGACAAGTAGTGACTCTACAACATTTTGCTAAGCTGATGGACAGTAACCGTAATGTGGTTGTTAGGGGGGACCTGATATAGGGGAGAGCATAGTAAACATAGTATTCTTCATGTAAGTGTAGATTAAAAATTTAAAAAAAAAAAAAAAAGAAAGAAAGAAAAGGGGGATTACTCCTTAACAGGATAAAACTATTGGTAAATCTAAGATCAACGCATGCTTTAAATATCCTTAATGTTGATCACTTAAAGGGTGTCAGATGATCAGCTATGGAGGTACTCTTTTCTGATAATATTCCTTTCTCTTAATTTAAAAAAAAAAAAAAGCAGTTACTGTGTGCTGACCTCCAATGAGTTCTGCACAGTGGTATAGAGGGCATGTCAAAGTGTGGGCAAAGGGTCTGTTTGTTTCTACGCAGAAGATCAAGGCCTAGCTTGGATACCCAGAAAATGAACTAAGATACGATATGAGGAGGAGCTTCCGGCATTAGCACTCTCTGGAGGACTTGTGCCGGGGGATGATCATCCAAAAGCCTCCACAGGGATCCGTACGATGCTGCGGTTGTGGCTGCATCCAGCCCACCGTCTCCTGGACTTGCCATAAGAATGAGGAGGGAGATGTCTAGGCTGGCATGTGCATACAGTGAGACAACGAATTTGACCGGATCTGTACTGTTGGAACTCAACCAGGAGTTGGGAGGGGTGCAAGTTGTAGCACTCCAAAATCTCATGACTATAGACTATCTATGGTTAAAGGAACATATGGGATGTGAACAGATCCCAGAAATGGGCTGCTTTAATTTGTCTGATGGTTCAAGTACAGTTGGACAATATCCATCATATCATAGATAAATTTTCACAAATGCCTAGGGTGCCTAAATGGTTTTCTTGGCTTCACTGGAGATGGATGGTAATTATAGATTTGCTTTGTTTATGTCACCGTATTCCTATTATGTTAATATGTGTGTGCAAATTAGTTAGTAGTTTAAAACCTATACATACTTAAGGTACTATACAAGAAGATATGTCAAAGAAATAATCAATCCTCCCAAGTTTCCTTCATATGCTACATCTATAGCTTTTCTTCTTTCTTCCTAATTACAACCCTTAAATAGAATTCGTGCCTCATATCGAATTTACCGAGTATTATAATTCCTCCAGGTGGTAAAGATACCTCGAGACAAGTGCTGGGCAGAGAAGCCACAGGGCATAAATCTGCAAAGAAGTAAAAAGCTAACCTTTGCAAACAATATGGCTTCTCTCTCACTTACCAACTTTACATTTCCCTGTATGGCCCCGGAAGATGACTGGTTAGCCAGAGACGGGTAAGATTCCTCAATGGAGGAACAACCTAAGACAGGCACAGTTGCAGGGGGGCCATCAGGTGAGAATTTGGGGATCAACAGAGGTGAGGCTCAGAACCTCACCCCCCCTGCTTTGAGAGAAATCTTCTGCATCCGTGTATGTCTTGCTGCCCTTGTCTAGCCTGGATTAATACTTGGTCCATAGGCACACACCTGATCATCTGATCATCTACATTTGCCCTCTTACAGCACTAAACTATGTTTTCTACCTTTATCTTGCATCTACCTACCACTTCAGCATTTTACTAAAAATAAAAATAATAATAATAATAGGAGAAATGTGGGATCAACATATAAATCAAGTACAAAATCAAACAAATATTCATATTTGACCTGATTGTTTATAGGTCATATTTCATGATCAAAACCGAAAGTTTCTGTAATGACTGCCCTTGTACTGTTCACCATGTAAGAATTTATTCACTATGTAAGAATTCGTTCACCATGTAAGAACTTATTCGTTATGCTTCAGAAGATTGGAGACTGACGAGAATTAGGCTTGAGATGGATTAATGATTGTACATTGAGCTTTGACCCCCCTATACTGAATTTTATTGTTGTTAACAACCATTTGATCAATAAATATGAGATGCCCTCTCAAAAAAAAAAAAAAAAAAAACTGAATGCGCAAAACAGCAGCCGACTCACAGAACGCGAGAATGAACTCACAAATACCAAAGGGAAAGGGACTGGGAAGGGTTGGTGGGAAGGGAGGGAGAAGGGGAATAAGGGGCATTAGGATCAGCATACATGATGTAGGCGGGGAGCAGGGGGAGGGCAGCACAGCACACAGGGTAGACAAGAAGTGACTCTATAGCATCTCCCTGCGCTGATGGTCAGGGACTGTAATGGCGGCTGAGGGGTGGACTTGATAATGGGAGGAGACTAGTAACCGCCGTGTTGCTCATGTAACTGTACCTTAATAAGACCAAAAAAAGGTGAAAATTAAAAATAAAAGGAATAGAAAAATGACCGAAAAAAAGGAACTGAAAGAAGGGAACAGTTCTGCCAGCACATCTCATAGCGAAGTCTAAAGGGAGGCGGGTGGAGGCGCACCAAGATGCTGGAAGGAGTGAAAAAGGCAGAGAACCCACTTAGCACTTGAGAAAAAAAAACTTTCAAAGTCAAGTCCTCCTCGGTCGGGGGAGGGTCAGCGTGTCTTACTGGCGATGAGGCCTCCGAGGGGACCCGAGGAAACGCGAGGGTACTGAAGGGGGTATGCGATCGCGGCGGGATGAGGGAACCGGCGGGGCGGGGATTGCGGGGTTTGCAGGACGGGCGGGGCTTCCGAGGAAGGCCGGGCGCCGGCTCCTGGCCTCCGGAACGTGGGCGGACTGCGGCGGCCGAGCAGAGCTTTCTCAAAACCCCTCCCGTTTGGGAAGATCAGCAAGCTCTGGCCAGAGGCCGAGCGACTTCCGCGTCACTCTCCGCTAGAATGCCTGCGGTCGCTTGCGTGCCTGGGCTAGAGCCGGGTGGGCATTGTGTGCTGTTGGCACGGGCTCCCAAGTTCCTAGGAGACGGCGTGCGAATGTTAACCCGGGGCTCACGGCTCAGGAAACCCCAGGTCGCGGTGCCCCCCCCCCCCACCATTACGCAGCTCGGCCAGCACGGACACCCCGGCTCCAGGTACTGAGGAGGACACCCGTTGGCGAGACAGCGAAAAAGAAAAGGGAAAAGGGAAAGAAAAGCATTGAAGTCTTTCATAAATGTTAATTGGTATAATATGAACATTTTTTTCCTTTTTATTTTTCATTAAGGTATCGTTGATATACACTGCTCTGAAGGTTTCACAACAAAAACAATGTGGGTTCTATATTCACCCATATTATTTAGGCCGCCCATACCCCATTGCTGGCCGCTGTCAATCAGCGTAGCTGGATGCCAGTAAGTCCTTGTTGTCATCTCTGAGCTGCATTGTCTTCCCAATGACACCACACACACCATGTGCACCAATCAGAATTCCCCTGAATCCTCTTTTCCCTTTCATGCCCCTTCCCTTTGGTATTCGCTAGTCGCTTCTTGGAGTCTCTGAGCCTGTTGCTGTTTTGTTCCTTAAGATTTGCTTTGTATTCATAGTCCACAAATGAGAGAAATCATTTGGTACTTGTCTTTCTCCGCCTGTCTTATTTCACTGAGCGTAATACCCTCTAGCTCCCTCCATGTTGTTGAAATGGTAGGATTTGCTTCCTTCTTATGGCTGAAGAGTGTAACATTTTGTATATGTGTTCCACCTCTTCTCTATCCATTCATCTCCTGATGTACACTTAGATTGCTTTCATATCTTGGCTGTTGTAAATAGTGCTGCAATAAACAGACAGATGGGATTCTCTCCTGAAGCAGGCATATTTTAAGTGATTTACCAAGTATCTGCTAAACCCATTCTGTATTAAAGTTCAGAGCTTTAAGAACAGAAAGAAGGATTCTCAACAACATGGATGGGGCTAGAGGGTATTATGCTCAGTGAAACATGCCAGTTAGAGAAGGACAAGTATCAAATGATTTCACTCATCTATGGAGCATAAGAACAGAGATAAAACTGAAGACAAAAAACAGCAGCAGCCTCACAAAACCCGAGAATGCACTAACAGATACCAAAGGGAAAGGAACTGGTAAGTGAGTGAGAAGGGAAATAAGGGGCATTAGGATCAGCATACCGGATGTAAAGGGGTGGGCTCGGGGAGGGCAGTACAGCACACAGTGAAGACAAGTAGTGACTCTAGCATCTCACTACGCTGATGGACAGTGAGTGTAATGGGGGATGAGGGGGGAATTGGTAATGGGGGTAGTCTAGTAACCACAGTGTTGCTCATGATACCAGAAAAGATAAAAATTAATAATAAAGCGAATAGAAAAATGACCCAAGAAAAGGAACTGAAAGAAGGGAACAGTTCTGGCAGCACATTTCATAGGAAAGGCTAAAGGGAGGCTCGTGGACGCGCACCAAGGTGTTTGAAGAGGTGAAAAGGGCACAGAACATACTTAGGACTTAAGAAAAAGAAACTTTCAAAGTCAAGTCCTCCTCCGTCTGGGGAGCGTCAGCGTGTCCTACCTGCAATGAGCCCTCCGAGGGGACCCGAAGAAACGAGGTGGAACTGAAGGAATGCGATCGCGGCGGGCCGAGGGAGGCGGCTGGGCGGGGCTTGCCGGGCGGGCGGGGCTTCCGTGGAAGGCCGTGCGCCGGCTCCTGGCCTCCGGAACGGGGGTGGGCTGCGGTGAACGGAGCTTGAACAAAACCCCTCCAATTTAGAAAAATCAGCGAGCTCTGTCTGGCGTCGAGCGGCTTCCATGGCTCTCTCTGCCAGACGCTCTCCCTTCGCCAGCGCGCCTTGGCTAGAGGCGGGCGGGCTTTTTGCGCTGGCGGCGCGCGCTCCGAAGTTGCCAGGAGACGGCGCGTGAATGGCAGCTCGGGCCTCGCAGCTCAGGCCCCGCCATGGCCACAGAGCTCCCTCCAGCCAGCTCGAGAGCGCGGCCGCCGCGGGCACCAGGTACTCAGTACGAGACCCGTTGGCGAGAAAACAAAAAAGAAAAAGGAAAAGGGAAAGAAAAGCATTGAAGTGTTTCATAAATACCAATTGGCATAATATGAACGTTTTTCTTTTTTTATTTTTAATTAAGGTTTCATTGATATACACTGCTCTGAAGTTTTCACAAGAGAAACAATGTGGGTACTACATTCACCCATATTATTGAGTCCCCCCATATCCCTTTGCCGGCCGCTGTCCATCAGCGTAGCACGATGCCACGGAGTCCGTACTTGTCTTCTCTGAGCTACATTGTTTCCCCGTGACCCCACACACACCATGTGCACCAATCATAATACCCATGAATCCTCTTCTCCCTGCCATACCCCTCCCCTTTGGCAACCGCTAGTCGCTTCTTGGGGTCTGTGAGCCTGCTGCTGTTTTGTGCCTTCAGATTTGTTTTGTATTCATACTCCAAAAATGAGGGAAATCATTTGGTACTTGTCTTTCTCTGCCTGTCTTATGTCACTGAGCATGATACCCTCTAGCTCCATCCATGTTCTTGCAAAGGGTAGGATTTGCTTCCTTCTTATGTCTGAATAGTGTAACATTTTGTATATGTGTGCCCCCTCTTCTCTATCCATTCATCTCCTGATGGACACTTAGGTTGCTTCTATATCTTGGCTGTTGTAAATAGTGCTGCAATAAACAGACAGGGGGTATTCTCACCTGAAGTAGGTATATTTGAACTGATTTACCAAGTATACTGATAAACCCATTCTGTATTAAAGTTTAGAGCTTTAAGAACTGAAAGATGGATTCGCTACGACGTGGATGGGCCTAGAGGGTATTATGCTCAGTGAAATATGCCAGGGAGAGAAAGACAGGTATCAAATGATTTCACTCGTCTGGGGAGCATAAGAACAGAGAAAAAACTGAAGGCATAGAACAGCAGCAGCCTCACAGAACCCGAGAATGGACTAACAGATACCAAATGGAAAGGGACTGGGAAGGGTGGGTTGGAAGGGAGCGAGAAGGGGAATAAGGGGCATTAGGATCAGCATACCTGACGTAGGGGGCTGGGCACGTGGATGGCATATAGCACACAGAGAAGACAAGCAGTGACTCTATAGCATCTCACTACGCTGATGGACAGTGACTGTAATGGGGGCTGAGGGGGGGTCTTGATACTGGGCGTAGTCTAGTAACCACAGTGTTGCCCATGTAACTGTAAACTAATGATACCACAAAAGATAAAAAATAAAAAGAAAAGGAATAGAAAAATGACCCAAAAAATAGGAACTGAAAAAGGGAACAGTTCTGAGAGCACATCTCATAGCAAAGCCTAAAGGGAGGCAGCTGGACGCGCACCATGGTGTTTGAAGAGGTGAAAAGGGCACAGAACCCACTTAGGACTTAAGAAAAAAAAACTTTCAAAGTTAAGTCGTCCTCGGTCTGGGGAGGGTCAGCGTATCCTACCGGCGATGAGGCCTCCGAGGCGACCCAAGGATACGAGTGGGGACTGAACGGGGAATGCGATCGCGGCGGGTCAAGGGAGCCGGCGCCGCGGTACTTGCCTGGCTTCTGGGGCGGGCGGGGCTGCCGAGGAAGACAGGGCGCCAGCTCCTGGCCTCCGGAACGTGGGCGGGCTGCGTGCAGCGACGCTTGCTCTAAACCCCTCCCATTTGGAAAGATCAGTGAGCTCTGTATGGCGGGCGAGCGGCTTCCGCGGCTCTCTCTGCCAGACTGACTCCTTTCCCCAGCGCGCCTGGGCTAGAGGCGGGCAGGCTTTGTTCGCTGGCGGCGCACGCTCTCACGTTGCTGGGGGACGGCGCTCGAATGGCAGGCTGCTTAGGGCTCACGGCTCAGGACCCCCCAGGCCACGGTGGCCCCCCAGCCAGCTCGGCTGCGCGGCCGCCGCGGGTTCCATTTATTCAGCCCGAGACCCGTGGGCGAAACAGCGAAAAAGAAAAAGGAAAAGAAAAGCATTGAAGTCTTTCATAAAAGTCAATATTATAATGCGAACCTCATGGTAACCACAAACCAAAACCCTCTGGTACACACACACAAAGTAGAGAGAAAGAGATCCAAGCGCAACACTGAAGGGAGCCATCAAATCACAGGGAAGGGAGCAAGAGAAGAAAAAAGGAGCAGAGAACTAGAAAACAACCAGGAAGCAATTAAGAAAATGGCAGTAAATTCATACCTAGCAATAATTACTGTAGATGTAAATGGTCTAATGCTCCAGTCAAAAGACATAGGGTGACTGAATGCCTGAAAACAAGACCCACCTGTAGGCTTTCTACAAGAGACTTACTTCAGACCTAAAGACACATATAGACTGAAAATGAAGGGATGGAAAATGATATTCCATGCAAATGGAAGTAAAAATAAAGTTGGGGATATCAGACAAAATAGACTTCAAAATGTAGAATGTAACAAGACAAAAAAGAACATTACATAATGATAAAGGGATCAATACAACAAGAGGATATAACCATTATAAATATTAACCCAACATAGGAGAGAAATTGGCATTAATACAATAACAGTAGGGGTCTTTAACACCCCACTTGCATCAATGGGTAGATCAGCCAGACAGAAAATTAATAAGGAAACAGGGACTTTGAATGACACATTAGGCCATATGAATTTAACAGATTATCTATAGAATATTCCATCTAAAATCAGAAGAATGCACATTCTTTTCAAACACATGTGGAATGTTCTCCAGGATAGATCATTTGTAAGGATATTTTTCTGAAGAACACATACAGATGGCCAACAGACACGTGAAAAGATGCTTAGCACCACTAATCATCAGGGAAACGCAAATCAAAACCACAGGGAGATATCACCTCACATGGGTCAGAATGGCAAGTATCAAAAAGAGAAGACATAACAAGTGTTGGCAAGGATGTGAGGAAAAGGGTACCCTGTACACTATGGGTGGGAATGTAAACTGATGCACCCACTATGGAAAGCAGTATGGAGGTTCTTCAAAAAATTAAAAACAAATACCATGATTCAGCAATTTCACCTCTCAATATTTTCCAAAGAAAATGAAAGCACTAATTCATGACATTATGCTAAGTGAAATAAGTCAGAGAAAAACATCATGTGATCTCACTTATATGTGGAGCCTAAAAAATAAAACAAATCAACAAAAGCCCAGAAAGAGACTCATAAAGCTGGTGGTTGCCAGAGGGAAGGGTAGTTGGGAAAATGTGTGAAATAGATGAAGGGGATCTACTTATAAAATAAACAAGTCACAGGGATGAAAGATACAGCATGAGGAATATGGTCAATAATATTGCAGCAACTTTGTGTGGTGACAGAAGGCAGACACACTTATCATGGTCACTGTGTTGTACTTCTGAAACTATTATAACATTATGTCAACTATACATCAATAAAAAAGTGTGCAGGTGATACAGTAATATAAACTGCTGTACAAAAAAAAGCCCCATGAAACACAGAACTGTCTACAATAAAATGCTAAAGTTCCTCTTTATCTTTTCCAACTCTCCCTCCTACTCTGGAGATAGTATTACTGATAATAGTTTTTTGGGTATCATTCTAGTTTGTTTTGAGCATTTGTATATGTAGATACAAACCTATGTCTATTTTTCAATCATAAATGGGACAATTAACATAATTTAATATTTTATTTTATTGGCTGTCCTACTAAATGAAGCTCAGACTCATCACTGTGGCAGTGAAGACCCTTCACTATCTGCCTACTTTCTACCCTCACATCAACACCTTGACAGGTGCTCTGTCTTCCAGAAAAGTACCCTGTTTTCTTCTTCATGAGATCTGAGTGCTACCCTCTCTGTAGATTTGCTGTTACTGATTCCCCAGCCTGGAACGTGCTCTCCTATTTTTTCTACCTTTCCTGATGGCTCCCTTCTTCAAGGGCCAGCCAAACCCTCTTTCCTCAGAAGGCCTTCTCAGACTGTCCAATCTCCTTGAGATTTCTTAGTACTGACCAGCTCCACCATGACCTGTGGACCTTGCTGTGTCTATTCAACACATCACCGCCTGCTGAAACAGCTCATGTACGCACCTCATCCCTTCAACAGAATTCTGAGTTTTTTTAATTTGAAGACTATACCCCATACCACCTAGTCTTCTTCCTGCGATGTTTAGCACACATAACAGGCATCAAGGCATACTTGAAGACTTGAACTGCATTGTTTTAAAGAAGGGAACACAAAAGAGGGCCTTTGAGTATTAAGCCTGGGGATTGAGGTTATTAATATCTTTTTTGTGAGCCATTTTCAGTTTATTCACTTTAGAAAAGGCTGATAAAGGAGCACCTTCTCTTGTGGACATCCCTAGGATCTTCTGTGGTGCTGGGGGTGGGTGGGCCTTGCAACATAAAGAAATACTGTGAATTGCACTAATATGTATGTTTAATATTCCCCAACACATGTCAAGTATTTTCCATTTCTACATTTTTTCCTTTGGTCATTATGCATTGGCCACATAATCACTGAAATAAACCTGAATTCGGTGGTCACAGCAAAGGAATTGTGTAGCCAGTTGTAAGATCGCTCTTTGTGACCGAGAGAAAACTGTCCATGAGTTCCAGCCACCTTATGTATAGAAACCAGGCTGTGTAACATGAGATCCAGTGAAGCTTAGCTGGGACAGAGCTAAAGCAATAAAATATGGAAAACAGGTGGACTATTTAAATTTACTTACAATTTTATCTCTGTTAAAGTATTTTTAGTAACTGAATGCCAGGTCAATTTACCAATTTCAGCAAATTGCTGGTGATAACTGAAAATTCACTTGTATTGGGAGTATAAATAATAAATATTAAGCATAAATAAATAAATGTTTGATTTAATGGGTTTACTACAGTAAACCTTCAAGCAAGTGTGCCATAGAGTCATTTATTTTTATGTTATATAGCCATATGTTAGTAACCCTTTAAATCTTATTACAGTAATCTTCCTGGGGCTGATGCTAAATTCTTTGGACTGGAATTTGGGTTTTTAACGAGTGGGTGGTAGACTGAACTTTGGAGCTCTTTGCTTTACAGTACAATTTTGAACCTATGTGACTTTTTAAAATTTAAATTAAGTTTATTCATTTTTTTATTAAGGCATAATTGACATATAACATTATATTAGTTTCAGGTTATAACATGATTGGATATTTATATAGATTGTGAAATGACCATAATCAGTCTAGTTAACATTCATCACCAAATGTAGCTATAGGATTATTTTTTATGTTGAATACCTTTAAGATGTCCTTTCTTAGGAATTTTCTAATATACAATACAGTATTACTAATTACAGTTGCCATGATGTACATGTCATTCCATGACTTATTTATTTTATAACTGAAAGTTTGAACCTTTTCACTCCCTTCACCCATTTTGCCCCCCACATCTGGCAACCACTAATCTAGTCTCTGAATCTCTGGGCTCTTTTTTTTTGACTTTTTAAGATTCCACACGTAAGTGAGGTCATATGGTATTTGTCCTATGTGATTTTTTAAAAATCTTTGTTTCCCCTAAATACCTAGCACTTTTTTCCTCCTTATATTCTTCTTTGCAGATGCAGTACATACAATTTTTTTCAGTAGTAACTGCTTATATTCTTGCCTATGTTATTCGTCAGTTGTAGACTTGTACCTTACTTCCTCACATTTATTATGTGAAGCGTCCTTTGTAAACTGGTATCCCATTATAGAAATAAATCAGTTATTGATGAAAAGAACCTTCATAAGCAGAATGCTGTAGAAACACATCATAAATTTTTTCTCCTTAGCTCATTTGAAAAGCATTAAAATAAATGACAAAAAACTTACTAAATGTTTATGACTTTGGTTTATGCACATGGGATAATGGGATGAATGACTAATCCATCACTTGGCCCTTACTGCATTTAATTGGTCTGATCACTGTATACTGTATGGGAAATACCTTACCTCCTTTTCTTTTTCTGAGGACAAAGTAAAATGAACAGTAACAGGAGATGGTTATCTTAAATTCAGGGTTGATGTAAATGGAGAGAAAAATAAAGTTACTGTAGAAAACAAACCAGGTGCACCTACAGCCAGCAGCCACTCTGAGCTCTGACTGCCTGTACAGACCATGTCAGTTTTGGGCCATGCTTGCTTCCTTCCATCATTGCTATCCTATTTCATCTGTGACATTACATCAATGATATCCTGAGTAGGCAACTGTTACAGAGAGAGGTATACAGGGTTTAGGAGCAAGACTCATAGACTCACATTCTTATTTTCAGGAAATACTTCATATTCATATGTCTAAATTATGCAGCATTGAAAAAAATATAAAATCACTATTAGTTGTTCATAACACAAATTTGACAACTAGAGTGTTTCCTTGATTGGAGCTCCACAGTGATAGGTTATGTGGAATAGCAATTCTGTTGATTTCTTTTAATTTTTAAATTTCACCTTCAGGGAGGTATAACTGACATATAAGATGGTAAGATATTTAAAACGTATATTGTGGTGAATTGATACATGTATGCATGGTGAAAGAATTCCCCCCAACTAGTTAATGAACACATATATCACCTCCCATATTTATTTATTTTTTATATGGTGAGAACATTTAAGTTCTACCTTTAGCAAATTTCACTTATATAATACAGTGTCATGTTTTTTTATACCATAATAACCATGTTTTTGCATTAGATCCTCAGCTTATTCATCTTATAGCTGAAACTTTCTTTCTTTTTATCAGCCTCTCCCTGTTCCCCCACCTCCTAGCCCCTGGCCACTTTTGAACTATGTTTCTATGAGTTTGACATTTATTTTTAGGTTGCACATATAAGTGATACCATGAAGTGTTTGTCTTCCTCTGCTTGCTTATTTCTCTCAGCATAAATGTCCTTAAGTGTCATTCATGTTCTTATAAATGGCAGGATTTCCTTATTTTTCATGGCTAAGTAATATTCCACTGTGTGTGTATGTGTGTGTGTATGTGATATGTGCTTTATCCATTTGTCTGCTGGACACTTAGGTTGTTTACACATCCTGGCTATAGTGAATAATCAGAAGTTTTGTTTTTAACAGAAGAAATCCCATGGTTGTGGTTTGATAGACATTCATTAACTGCTATAACAAATTATATAATAAAAATTTATTGGGCAAAAAAAATATTTTGGGCAATAAAGGTGGCAGCAGATTACAACCTTTTTACCCAGATTTAAAAGGCTGGCTTCTAGCAGCCTGCTCCAGGAGAGACGTGGACACTGACCAGGGTCAGTTTGTTGTGTTGGACACCTGGGTTCTAGTTGCAGTTTAGCAACTAGTTGACTGTGTCAGTTATCAAAAAGTAATTTAAACTCTCCTGGATTCAGCTTTCTTGACTATAAAATGAGAGGGTTTTCCAGATTACTGGCTTTGAGGCTGTCTTGAGTAAAGATTCAGTACTTCCACATCCTACAATGGATGCCCCAAAGTCAAGAGCAAGGAGGGGAGGAGTCCCAAAGAAATGGGTCTCCAACACCTCTGAAACACTGCTCTTATTTGTTGGGCTTCTTTTTTGGGGAAAAAATTTCTCTTCTTAAAAAAAGAGTTGGAAAAACTTCCACCCAAGATGATAACTAGGTCTCCGTCCAGTCTTTTCATTCCACACTTTGAAGTAATAGAAATAACTTGCAAAATGTATTAAAAATGTGTATAATTTTTGCCATCCAAAAGACAAACAACAACAAATGTTGGCTATGCTGTGGAGAAAGGGGAACCCTCCTACACATGCTGCCCCCTGGGCTCTCCCTCTCTTCCGATAAACCTTGTTCTTTAAACCTACTAATACTTTGCCCCAAGAAATCTGCCCCTATGTAAAGAAGGAACATCAGTGTCAGGATTTTCTGGGCTTGAGCTTAGAAGGGCAGAAGGGCCTCTGTAGTCAATACTCAGGAAATGTCACTGCTGCTAAACAGGGACAATAAATCCCAAGCCACCTAGTAATGCAATCTCCCTCAGCATGGAGAAAGGTCAGGCTTGCACGTAAATAAATTCCTGTCACACAGCAGCATGTCTCTTCAGGTGACATGGTAAATCTTCATGCAGATAAGCAGGTACACACATCATAATTCTCTTCCTAACTAATGAAGTCTTAGGCTTCATTAGTCAATTTTTCTAGAGCCCATCTTCCATTAAACTTGGGCATTAACATCCCCTTGGTGTGTAAAGAACACACAGCCTAGATGAAATGGGGTGGAGGTTGGATGCTAGAGGTTCTATACTCTATAAACCATAAACAAAATTTATAGAGTGTAAGTTCTAATCCCCTTGCAGGGAAGGAAATTGTGATTTACAGCCTGTCTGTATTTAAAGGAAGATAGGACAGAGTTGATACTTCCTTTGGTATATAAAATTCCTTAAAGTTTTATTAATCTTTTAGAATGCTGTAAAGGGAATAATCTCCCACATGTTACAACGTATCATATCCAACTTTCCTCATGTTAAAAGTCCAGAGGTTACTGCTTGGAGTCAAACAGAGACTCAATTCTGATTCTTTAGCCAGTCAATCAGCACTTAGGAAGCTATCAAGCTGTACAGATGCAAAGATGGATGAAGTTGGCTGCCCCAGAGAACTCATGGCCTGGCTGCAGAGCAGAAAGACACACAAATGATTAAAATATAATATCATCAGTGCTATAACTAAGGTTTCCCCAGAGGGCAGTAGAAACAAGTAGGAGAGACCCATTAGCTGTCTGAGGGATTTGGAAAGGTTTCACCAAGGAAATGGTAACTGATTAGATTTTTGGAGAAAGAATAGTTTTCCTCTAGTCAGAAAGGAAGGGGAAATGTGTACAGATAGAGGAAAGTCTGCACACAAAGAAGCAGAGATGTAAAATGGTATGGCATATATGAATAACTGGAGATTTCAGTACAGTGAGAGCTTAAGGTATATGTTGGGAAGTGGTAGGAGATGCAACCTGAAAGGTTAGCATAGCTGTCATCAAGTTCAAAGACATGCATGCCAAAGACAAAATACAGTTGGTCTGGCAGATTTCTTCTTGTCCCTTATAGCCAAGTACCAGGCAAGCTCAGGCTTCTTTCTATCCCTATGACACACCTCTATCTTTGCAAAATAAAATCTTGTCCTAGGTAGCCAGATGAGCTTCAGTACTTCATCAAAGTCTTCTGTCTTTGAACTTGGATCATGAAGGATTCCTCACATGGCAGTGCATTTTAGAGGAAGCCCTTGTCTTTGACCTGTTTTTCTCATTAGACAGAAGTTAAGAATGAGTTTCCTGGAATATAGTGATCAGATAAATGATCTAAGAACTTCTAGAAGAAAGGCAGTCATTAGAGAGGATATTTGTAGTTTGTTTCATATTTTGGCAACATATTTTTTTATTGTAGAGCAATGTTTTAAAACATAAACTGAAAAAAATTATTGCTAGCATTATGCATTTGTTTTACAACTCTTATCAATAAATGCAGAGGAGGAGGTGATTAGGCAGTAAGCAATCTGAGAGAGGCTGCAGGAGCCCTACCTTGCCGGGGCCAGAGTTCTCACCAGTGTGAGCAGCATCGTGACTAATTCCCGGGTCTCGCAGTGAAACAGGAGTTCTGGTCAATTACAGCCAGCTGTTTGAACAGGCACTAAAACCTTTGCAGTCTCAGGAGAATTGATAAAATTAGCACTGAAAGGACACATACACCCAAAGAACAACAGCTTTTCCTTTTCTTTTTTCAGAAAGGAATTCTGTTGTACTTAAAATGAACTTTCAAGAGGATGAAAGATGCTGGAATGGATTTCTAAGAATCCCCTCTTCTTGCTTAGATATTTTGATCTGAATGCAAGGATGTGTTCATTTACTCTATCAACAGATACAGATTGGATTTCTTTCTGACTTAAGTGTTAGGAATATTGTGTGAATAAGATAAATAGTTACCATACCCTAGGGAACTGCAGTCTAATTGTGTTGAAGTAAATAAACAAGACAATTACAGGCTGAAGCTTGGTAGACAGTAAATAGACAGGTGATGCGAGAGGTGATAACCCAGCTGGTGGTGTCAGGGACTCCTGAGGGGTGTGTGTATCAGCTGAGACCTGAAGGGTGAGCCATAAGGAGAAGCAGGGAAGAAGACTCAGGGCAGATCGGGGTAGTATGTGCAAAGGCTGGAAGCAGGAAAGAAGCTGGATTATTTGAGGGGTGGAAAGCAGCAGAATGAACAAGGGCAGGAGTGGGTGAGATGAGACTGTATAAGCAGGAAGGGTCATGCATGGGGCTGGAGTCCCAAGAACATGCCCAGTTTCAGAGACCTGTTAGGAGGACTCACAGAACTCAGGGTATAGCTGGTAGTCCTCATGCCTATGGTTTATTACAGCACAAGGATTCAAAAGCAAAACTGGTGAAGAGAAATGGCACACAGGGTGAAGTCTGTGGGGACCAGGCACAAATTCCCAGAGGTTATTTCCTGGTAGAACTGCATAGGATGTGCCTGATTTCTGCAGCAGTGAGCTGTGGCCAGGGACTCTCATGAGATACACAATGTCAGGGTTTTGGAGATTGGTCATGTAGGCACACTTTCCCTAGCATACACTAGAATTCCAAACTCCCATCAAAAAAGCAGATATTCAGCATATAAACAGTTTGGCACACTGAGCGTTTTCAATTCTGGGAATGGTGGGATCTGCCCTGACATCCAAGTTCCCATGTGTCATCAGAGGACAACCCTGCCAGGCCTTTCTGAGGGTGGCAGTCTCAGGCCTGCCATATTAACTCTTTTCTGCACAGGTGGGCTGGCTCCACAGCAAGGGTACCAGCGCCAGCTCTCTGTGCCCCATGCAGTCCCACTGTGGCTGGCCCAGGAGAGCTCTGGCCTCTTCTCCCAGCAGATGGACCAGCATATCTGCAGAGATGTGCAGGTAGAGAGGTTCTGGCCAGTTTGCAGTATGTCAGCAAGGAAGCCTGGGTAAATTCCCATCTTTCATGTGTGCAGTAGTCAGGCAGGATGTCGTCTAAATGATTGACATGTCAGCTCTGAGTTGATTTCCAACCATGGGTCCATGAGACTTGGCTAATCCTTGGAAATAGAAATGGGCTTCCACGCTTCTAGACACCCTTGGTACCTTCAACCTTGTATATGACCCGTATCCCACACCGTATCATAGGACAGCTATACCGAGGATGGAGTTAGTGTTATGTGAGTATAAACAGGCTGGTTGCCTCCCCTTGGACTGCTAAGAAAGGGGAAGGACATTTGGTTGGTGGGACAGCTTCTAGGACTTAGTACTCACCAGGATAATAGAGCTGCAGAGGCTCAAAAATACTTGAATAGCTAGAGAGAGCCTGGAGCTTTTCCTGAAAGAACAGGTTGAGTTTAGGATGTTAGACTAAGGTAAAGGGGTGGAGAGAGATTTGGCAAAAGTCAACCCTGGCTGCACTTGGGACAGGAGGTGAAGGGCCCAGAAGGCAGCAGATGCTATGAAGAGTGAGACTATGAGACGAGGACCCCTATTACAGTTGTTTTGGGTTGTACAATATAATGTTTGTTGCATACTTCTTTGAAATATTTCAGTATATTCACATATTTTTAAAATATGTTCTTCAGTGTCATCTGGTATGTGTAAGTACAACAGAATTCAGAAACATTAGACCATCCAGATTTGTTGCATTACTGAGCTTTGTTTTTCTCTTACCTATTCCATTAGCTTCTAGAGGACAGGAAGTGGAAAGGATACTTTGCACATGGTGGATAGTGACACAGATTTGAAGTAGTGAATGAAAATGCACAAAAGAAAAGGACAGTGATGTTGTTTTGGATATGCGCAGCAATCGGGATCTAAGTAATGCCAGAAAGGAAGAAAAAAACCCCAAAACACCTGAAAGGATTTTCTGGGAGGAACAAATAAGTTATACCAGATGCCAGACCACACTCTAGATGAGCAAAGCACAGGCCTGAGAGGTGTAGACAGGTGAGATTTGAAGCATAGTGTGAAGCATTCCAAATACTCTAGTGGCAGGATCTTGAAGAGCTCTGAAGGGACAGCAGGTACATCTAATCCATCAACTGAATCTGATGTGTTTGAACAAAGCAACAAAGAACAGGTATAGAGCAAAGTCATGGCCAACTGGCTAGTGTAAACTTCACCAACAACCCCAAGAAACAGCCTTTATAAAGACCCAACAAAATGATTTTTAAGATTTTAAGGCAATTTTGTTGTGAACTGGTGTCAAATGTATTACATACTTGCTGCAAGTGAAGAGATCTTGCAGGTCAATTCAAAGATTTACTTTTGGTAAGAATAGGAAAAGGGAATGGCCAGATGATCTTTGTTCAACTGGATATAACAAAAAACAACGTCTGGTTTAGTACCATTTGATTCCTAACAGAGAGCCGAGAGGGAGGGTAGCAAGTTCCCAGAAGAGATCTTAAGCTCCTTAAAGTTTTTCAGAAACTTGCTTAAGCATTTTTATTCAGGAATCATAATTTTTCTCCCAGAAGAAGGCTATAGATAATCTTAGAAAATTATTTTGTTCCCAACCATGTTTGGGCATTCTTTTCCCTATAAATTAAAAAAGAAAAATTTTTCAATGAAATCAGTATTAACAGGCACATATATAAATCTTAAAATATAAAGGAGTCTGTCACATGTCCCCTGAACTGAGGCAATTAGAAAAAGAATGACTGTGGTCACCACTGGGGTCAGCTGAACCTCTTGTCTCAATTATATGTCATTACCGAGGATAATGAGACACATGAGGTTGATAATTTGCTGTACCTTACATCTTGAGCTTGCTTAAAAATAACAAAAGTAAGTATAAGGAAAAGGAGTGGCTTATAGAAACCAAAAGCTAGAAATAGGTGGGCCTTGGGAAGGTTGCCATGCGTATCTGGAAACCTGTTGGGGATATAGAAAGCGCCCTCTGCTGTCTTGATCTGCTTCTGTCTGCATAGCTGCATTCTTTCTTGGGCAACAGATTTTTCTGCTACTCAGTCCAGTGGAAGATGAGAGCCAACAATTTCCAAGTTCACAAGGTCTACCCACACTGAGGGTCTAACCTTGTTTTGTGCTCCCAATTCTATATTTCTGGGGGCCAGGCTTCTGAGTTGCTGTATGTCCGGGGAGAGGCAAAATACTTCTAAAAACCGAAATCAGTCACAGGGAGAAATAAAGTTTAAAATCTGTTTAATGCTTACAAACTGCAGTCTGGGGCCTTCTCTCTTTCCTGCTCCAGAAGAAGCAAAACCGGCCCTCCCCTTCATCTACAAACTTCAGTCTCGGGCCATCTCTCTCCCCTGCTCTGGAAGAACAAGCCAGCAAGCAAGCCAGACCTTGCATATCTGGAAACCTGTTGGAGATACAGAAAGTCCTTAACCTCTAAGGTTCAGACACACCCTTGGTTGCCTAGTTAATTACCCATTGATAAGGAGATGAACTTCTCTCCACCCCTGAGGAATGATGCAAATGCCCTATAGCCATACTTCTCTTCACCCTTGAGTGTCTGTTGATATGCAGATGTAATAAAGCCAGGTGAGATATTCTGGAAATATTACAATTTTACCCCCACTTGCTCATCTGGGAACATTCCCATTTCACTAAACTGAGGCCAGTATTGTATAAAAGGTCTGCTGGGTGCCTTCCCTATTGATTGGGAAATTCTTGGAGAAGGTGTAAAGGAGTGCAGAGAGCATTAAGAGTCAGGAAAAAGAACTAATAAAACTTAGCTAAACCTTAACAGCAGACCATTCCGGAATACTAAGAGATTCAATGTCTAAACTTAGAGAGAGACCAGATCAAAGGAAGAGAGAGCGAGAGGCCAGCCAAGGGCTATTTGAATCCTAGTTTACTAAATCCCCATGGTTTACAACCCTGATATCCACCCTGGCAGGGCCCTTGCTTGTTTTTATACTGCTTCTCACTTTAGGTCCCTGTATCTTAAACCGGCTAATAGCCTTTGTTAGGGAAAGAGTGAGTGCTGTTCAGGTGCTAATGCTGAGACCGCAGTATCATTCACTCACACAGCAGGAAGAAACAAACATTCCATGATTGGAATGGTCAAAGGAAAGTGGGGAAATGTAGAATCTAAGCATTAGTAAGATTAGTAAATTAGCATAAGCATAGCCATCTTAGAAACCTAGAAACCATTTTCTGAGAGTGTGACTCGGAGGACAAAAAAAAAAAAAAAAAAAAAAACCCTGGGCCTGGGTAAGGCCTTGAAAAACAAGTTAATCATGAGCACCGGGTGGTGGGCAGCTGTGACCCTTGGTCAGCTAACCTTGGTCAGTGAATCTTACATACCAAGCTTATCGTGCAGAACCTCCCTAACCATTGAGGAGTAGTCTTACCCTGCCCTTGCTTAACCCCAGGATATATGTCTTGCAAGAATAATGTATAGTTATAGAAAATTGCTATGAGTTAAGTGCTTTGAAATTGCTATATAAACCCTTGGCTCTGAGTGCTGGAGGTCCTTGTTGAGACCCGCTGCATCGGGCTGACTTGGACCTCAGCTAGCTAGCTGAATAAAGACTTTGCTTGAATTTACATCTCTATGCCTGTGTAGTTTGTTCTCTGGGGAAGCCTCGGAAGCCTGGACCCTAACAAAGGAAGAGTAGTTATAAGCTGGGCTAATATACACCAAAATGTATGACATTAGGATTGTTAAAAAAAAAACAGATTATTTAAAAGTTCAGTGTAGCAAGAGAGAAACCTGTAACTACTGAACAGCCTCAGAGAACAAAAACTTCAATCTTAGCTCTAGAAGGTACAATAAGATACCATCCTCTATAATGGCTTCTAAACCTGCCCAGTCACCAGAAACTGGTTTAGTGCTTTAAAAATAGATTACCTGGTTCTTGCTTGAGAGTCTGGATCATTAAGTCTGAAATCTGCATTTAAAATTTTTTCTATTGATTCTGGTAATCAAGCAGATTTGGGGACCACTGGTCTACCACATACCCTGGCTTCTGGATTGCAAAGAAATCTTGTTCAAAGGTTTTCTTAGGGAAAGACACTCATAATCTGAATTCTTCCTTCTCCTTATTTTTTGACCTGAAGATCAGAAACTTTTTATTCACAACCAAATAAAAATTTCCATCCACAACTGAAACATATAAGGAATGTTCTACCTTGTATTTATTCTATGTTTATTCTTTCTCAGCTTCCATGTGAATTTTTCTAGACCTTTATACATTTCTAATTCTGGAACTGTAATCAGTGGAGTCCTATCATAAATGCATTATTCAAATTCACCTAGACAAAAACACTTTCTTTTAAAAGATCCCGGAAATTCTGACCAACCATTGTCCAGTTCTTGTCTTCAGAGACTGAGGCCATCCAAGCAGTAACTTCAGTCTTGCTGGCTAGTTGCAGGCTGGGCTTTGGAGGGTGTTCTGGACTATGCTGCAGAGTTGCTCATATATTGCCCTCTAAGACCTCTAGCGGGGGCTTACTTCAGTGATAGAGTCCTGGGGTAGGTGGGGGTACACATCTTTCTTTTAAGCCTTCTTTGCTGAATCATGGTTAACAGATGTCTTGCTGAGGTTCTCAGAGGACAGCATGGAGGCAAATTCATCCAGAATGTTGTTACATTTGGACCTACCTGGAAGCAAATTACCAGACTAGGACTCCTGAGTATTTTCATACCACCATATCTGATTCCAATTACAAAAGAAATACTATATATTTAAGTGAAAAGTAAATGTCACACTCCTTCTCAGTCTCGTCTTCCAGAAATAACTGATAATGTTTTCTTATTTATCATTCTGTAAATTTTCAATGCACATGAATGGGAACATGCCACACGTGATCATTCTATTTACATTTCTTCAGCTTTTTTCCATTGAAAATGTCTACCTCATTTACCACAGACTTTCCAACTTCATCCTTCCTGAGGGCTATAGACAGCTGTAGAGTATTCTACCCTGTGGCTGTTCCATTCATTACTCAAATAAGCCCGTATTTCAGGATATTTAAGTTGTATAGTAGATGGTTGTAAGTTGCTTATTAGTATCCGTTCCCACTTCTTTCTGTTAACGACAACTCCAGTTTTGTTCAAGACAGCAATATTCTCAACTAAAACTACTACTGTCTCCAGACTCTTTTGTAGTCAGGGGTACTTGGCTTAATGGAATCACAATGTCCCATTATATGGGCACATCATAATTGGGTATAGAGGTTGTTTTTGAATGAGTGACATTATAAATAAAGCTTCGATCTCAGTCCATTTGCTTGATTATTTCTTTAGACAATAGAACTGAGTTTATGTGATGGGATTTTGAGCAGTAGCCAGGGGGTATGGGTGGTACTTTAGGGTGGGAAGCAGCCATCTCTTTGGCTTTTGTATGCCACAGGCCCTGACCTCTTGGATTTTGTTGCTAATATGAGTTGACTCAGCGGTACATTGTGCACTGTCAACATAATCACTACACTTAATCATATCTCAGTTACTCCCTGGCTCCTTCCCTGCCTGTCTGCTTCTGGCATCTTGCGGCCAGAGGTCAGTTTTCTGTCAGTGTCTCTGGTAGTCTGGATGCTATTGTGATTTGCATTCTAATCAGTTCTGTTCTGATTATTTCAGCATGACTTGGTCACAGGAGAAGAGCACGTGAAGTCAGTTCCTCTTGTGTGGAGCCAGTTCATCCAGGCTGCAGGCAAATTTATTTCTCTTGCATCTTGATATCTAAGGTGGAAATAATTGAGGTCACACATCACAGGCAGACAGAGAATAGAATTCTGAACTATTTTGGAGCAATTTCAGTTTATTGGAAATACATTGCAGCATAGGGATGTTCAGGGGAGATAATCAAGATACTCAATAATCAGAAAATGTGGATGTCACATCAGAATGGATGCTGGCATTAAAAAACTGGGGTGGCTGCATTAGTGTGAAGCAATTGAATATCAGCTAGGGGACAGGGAACTGAGATTCTTCTTTTTATCCCCAGGAACTAAATTATGAAATTCTTGTCAGCTGGACTTCTTCTCAGCCAATTCTTATCTCTCTCAACCAGTCCAGGAGAACCAAACTTCCTGAAATGCCCCTTTAAAAATAACTTTGATTAAATCATCAATGGATTATATATTTTAAAAAAGAATTTAAAGAATTTTTTTAAAAATTCCAACTTGGATGCCATGGTATCACTCTTTGGGTTGCAAATGACAGAACCCAGTTCAGACCATAATCAACATAAAGGGAAGTTTTGGGTTTACAGAACTAGGAAGTCCGACATGGAAGACTTCAGGGATATTTGAATTTGTTCAATGGTATTATTATTACTTTAAAAAATTTTTATTTTGGTATCATTAATGTACAATTACATGAGCAACATTATGGTTACTAGACTCCCCCCATTATCAAGTCCCCACCACAGACCCCATTACAGTCACTGTCCATCAGTCAATGGTATTATTAAGCCTGTTCAATAATTGTTCTGGAACTGTAATCAGTGGAGTTCTATCATACATACATTATTCATATTCACTTCATATCCTCTTTATATGTTGGTCTTCTTCCAATATGGTGACAGGGCTGGCTTCATGGATTCCCAACTCCTGAACTCTTGAAGTTCCTGGTGCTAGAAGGACCCTGAGCACAGACATGTGAGCAAGCCCAGCCCAGACTAGCTGAGCCAAACTCAGAGCGGCAGAACCTTCCAGGTAGCTTACAGACAATAATAAATACTTATTGTGTTTGAGTTTGGGGGTGGTTTGTTATGTAGCATTATTATGGCAATAGATAACAAATATAGGTGTCTTTACTGTCCCAATGCTCTACCATACATTGAGACTTTTTAAAGCATACATTATACAGTATTTATCTTTCTTTTGCCCACCAGTACTTAGCACAGTGACTTGCATTTAGCACTTGGATGATAAATATTTGTGGGGAAAAACAATTACCCTGTAGCTGCTACTTTTCTATTACTCTGCTCTGTGCCTTGGTGAAATGTCCTCAGTGGCTTTTCTGTAGTGCTGAACTTCATCCCCATTGCACTGACCTTCTGTCCCCACCTCTCCATTGAGACTGTCCTTGAATTGTTCGCCAGCACTCTCTGTGCTGACTGCGGTGGTCACACCTCTTCCTTTCCCTTATTTGACATCTGCACAGCTTTAGGTACACTTGGCTACTCCTTCTGCAGAGATTGCTTTCTTCTGCTGGATTTTGGGTGCACCACACTTGAGTTTTTCTCTTACTTTGCAGCTGCTTCTCTGTTGGCTCCTTTGATGAATCTTCCTTCTTCTCATAAAACAATGGACTCTCCCAGGGCTTTGGACCTTGGATTTCTTCTTCATTTTTCTTTCTGTCCTTCTCTCTCAGTGACTTCATCTATCTCCCTGGCATCAAATACCATTTCTATATTGATAACCCCAAAATGTTATTCCCAGCATGGACTTCCCCAAATCTATTTGCCTATCTGACATCTTAATTGAGTGTCCAAATGGTATCTTAATTCTAACATGATGAGAACAACTTTTATTTTTTATTCTTTGCTGACCTCTCCACTCTGCTTTTATTCCTTAGGCTCCATTTCAGTTAGTGGCACCACCACATTTTGCTCAAGACAAAAATCTGGCATTATTTTTGTTTTCTTTATTTCCCTTACTCCTGTATTAATACCCCAGCAAGGACTACCAAGTCTACTTCAAAGTCTATTCTGAATTCTGCCACTTCCTTCATCATCGCTACCACCCTAATTCAAGACACCACAATCTCTTGCCTGGAAGATTGTAGCAGTTTCCATGTTGATTTTCCATTCTTGTCTTTTAACAATCAATTCTTCCCACCAGCAGCCAGCCAGAACACAGTATAAATATGTGGGTCAGCACTATTTACAATAGCCAAGATATGGAAGCAACCAAAGTGTCCATCAATAGGTGAATGGGATAGGAGAGGAAAAGATGGTGGAAATCTCCTCCCAAAACCATACATATTTTGAAAATATAGCAAATACAACTATTCCTAAAAGAGTGACCAGAAGATACAGTACACCAGCCAGGCTACATCTGAGAGAACCGAACATCTCATGGAAAAGGGTAAGGTGCAGAGCACCATGCAATGTGACCCAGAGGAACCTGAGCTCTCCCCTTCCCCAGCTCACCAGCAGGAGGAAAAGCATCAGAGTGGGGAGGGAGTGGAAGCACAGGCTGCTGAATAACCAGCCCTAGTAATCTGCAGAGACACACATTGCATGGTGCTCTGGATATTAGAGAAGTGGAAAAGCAAAATCCTAGACTAAGACTGCAAACAGGTTCCCACAACCAGCTGCCCTGGGACAAAAGAAAAGCAGGCACTTTAAAAGTCTTAAAAGGAAAAGGGTTTAACATGTGGACAAAATCGTCCCAGCACACTCAGCACAGTAGGCTGGGAATTTTAAGGAACTTCAGGTATCCTAATCCCTTGGTTGGCAACCCCTCACTGTGATAAGCTGCCTGCTGTTCCTTCCTATCTTCTGGCACTGCAAGCGAACTGGGATGACCCGCCATTGCTGCAGAACAGCCGGAGAACAGCCTCACCTGCAGCAACCACAATGCTTAACACAGAGGCTTCTCACTGCACGCAGCTAACCAGCCCAGATCGAGGCTGCTCCCTGCGCACAGTTGACTGGCACAGTGAACACGGTCACAGAGTCTGGAAGGCATGAAGGGACTTTGTTCTCGTGGCAGAACGGCACCACTTGCCTGCAACCACGGCCAGCACCCTAGGCCATCCTGTGGGCCACCCCACCACAGCAGCTCAGGGGATTAACCCAGAGATTGCTCCCTGTGTGTGGTTAACTGGCAAAGACAGCAGAGACAGGCAAGGTGACCAGAAAACATGAAGTGAGTTTTTTCTCCCAGCTGACACACATGAAACTTGCCGGCGACCACTCCCATTGCCATGAAAAGGTAGAAGAATGTTGTTCATCCCAAATCCACAGTGTTGTTCATGTATTTGTATATTAATGATACCAAAATTTAAAAAAATATAGATGAATGGTTAAAGAAGATGTTGTGCATATATACAGTGGAGTATTATTCAGACACAAAAAATGAAATCTTTCTTTTTGCAACATGGATAGACAGAGAGGGTATTACACTAAGTGAAATAAGCCAGGAAGAGAAGGACAAATACCATATGATTTCACTTATATATGGAATCTAAGAAAGCAAAACAAATAAACCTAACAGAAAGAGATACACAGACACTGAGAAGGGACTGGTGGCTACCATGGGGGAGGAGTGAGGGCAGGTAGGTGAAACAGGTAAAGGGGATAAAGGGGCACAAAATCTCAGTCAAAACACAAATTAGTCATGGGGGGGAAAGTACCGCATACAGAATATAGTCAATAGTTCTGTTACAACTTTCTGTGTTGACAGATAGTAACTACACTAGTTTGGGATGATCATTTAATAATGTACTTAACAGTTGAATCACTATGGTATATACTTGAAACCAATATAATATTGTACTACAACTGTATTTCAATAAAACATAATAGTAATACAAAAAATAAAAAATAAATAAATAAGATGAAGAAAAAAAATGTGGAGCAGATCATGGCTATGTTAGTCTTTGTATTTAAATACCCTCAGCCTCCTGTTCGATGTGCTGTACAACTTAAAAAAAATACAAAGTCCTTCTCCCTTCTTGGGAAGTCCTCATCACATGACCCTTACCTCCTTCTCTGGTTCCATTTCATAGCAGCAACATATTATCCACAGGTCTCAGCCCCACTAAACTTCTTTCTGCTTCCTGAAATTCATTCCTACTCTGAATCTTTTGCATGAGCATTCTGTCTGGAATGTGTTTGTTCTTCCTTGATCTTTTTATTTTTTTATTTTTTTTATTTTGTTATCATTAGTCTACAATTACATGAGGAACATGTTTACTAGACTTCCCCCATCACCAAGTCCCCCATTACAGTACCCCCCCCATTACAGTCACTGTCCATCAGCATAGTAAGATGCTATGGAATCACTACTTGTCTTCTCTGTCTTGTACAGCCCTCCCTGTGCCCCCCCCACTACATTATGCCTGCTAATAGTAATGCCCCCTTTTCCCCCTTATCCCTCTCTTCCCACACATCCTCCCCAGTCCCTTTGCCTTTGGTAACTGTTAGTTCATTCTTGGGTTCTGTGAGTCTGCTGCTGTTTTGCTCCTTCAGCTTTTTTCTTTGTTTTTATACTCCACAGATGAGTGAAATCATTTGATACTTGTCTTTCTCAGCCTGGCTTATTTCACTGAGTATAATACCCTCTAGCTCTGTCAATGTTGTTGCAAATGGTGGGATTTGTTTTCTTCTTACGGCTGAATAATATTCCATTGTGTATATGTACCACATCTTCTTTATCCATTCATCTACTGATGGATACTTAGGGTGCTTCCAATTCCTGGCTATTGTAAATAGTGCTGCGATAAACATAGGGGTGCATATGTCTTTTTCAAACTGGGCTGCTGCATTCTTAGGGTAAATTCCTAGGAGTGGAATTCCTGGGTCAAATGGTATTTCTATTTTTAGTTTTTTGAGGAACCTCCATACTGCTTTCCGCAGTGGTTGAACTAATTTACACTCCCACCAGCAGCGTAGGAGGGTTCCCCTTTCTCTACAACCTCACCAACATTTTTTGTTGTTTGTTTTTTGGACGGTGGCTATCCTTACTGGTGTGAGGTGATATCTCATTGTAGTTTTAATTTGCATGTATCTGATGACTATAAATGTGAAGCATCTTTTCATGTATCTATTGGCCATCTGAATTTCTTCTTTGGAGAAGTGTCTGTTCAGCTCCTCTGCCCATTTTTTAATTGGATTATTTGCTTTTTGTTTGTTGAGCTTCCTTCATCTTTGCATGACAGTTTCTCATTATCCCAATCAACTTTAATTCACCTTCTCAGAGAGGTCTTTTCTAGACAACCCAATCTAAATTTACTAAGGAGTCACTCTTACATCATCCTACTTTTCACCCCTTTGTGACTTTTATCACCCTCTCATAATGTTCTTGGCCTTGTCTGTTTCACTGTTATATCCCACTGCTTATGATATTTTCTCAAACACGGTGGCTCTGCATAAGTATTTGTCGAGTGAAAATGAGAAAAGAAATGTTGAGTGAATAGTGTGAAAGGCTGAATACTTCCCTAATTTTTCTTTCATTAAAAATTCTTCATGACCCAAATCTGAAAATAGCACTCTGGCAATCTTACACATAATCCAGCCTTTGGAGGACCAAAGTACAACCTTGACTGAGAGTATCTTTATGACAATGACTGCTGAAAAAAGAAAGAAAAGGAGGAGGTGTATATCCTAAGTAACTTTACTACTAATTTTAGATGAATAACTGGTATTGCACAAACATAAAATTCTCAAAAATAAATGATTATTGGAATTGGCCGCCAACCAAGATTCATATACTCATTAACCTCTTTTTCTTCCCATCACTATCTTTGGGTACATATGATGGAATTTTAAAAGGAGAAAAATTATCCAAGTCAATATGACATGCATTACACCACACTAAGAACTGTACAAATTAGGAGAAAGACACAGGTCCATTCTCTCTGGTAGCAGCTAATAGGCTAAGATGAGAGCTCGTTTGAAGAGTTACACATTTTGGAAAGGGGATGAAATGTGAGTTAGATGACCTTATATTGTAACATCCACAGCACAGTCACTAAGATCAGTAGAAGAGGACAGTTTCTTTTAGGAACGTTTTTAGCTTAGAAAATGGAAAACAAAACCTTATTCTCTATCTTTAACAAAAGTCAGATAGATTCTCATATTATTGGCTTTGCTGGTCCGAAACAAGAATGAATAGAGCTTTGCCCTCAAGCTATTTGCTATAGCTGCAAATGCTCCCTAGGCCCCGTTCTGCAGAGAGGAAGAGGAACTGCTGGTTTGGACAGCATTCAGCAGGCAGCGGTCCCAGAGCCACTAATGAACTGATCAGCACCCTCTATAATTAGGCATTTGCTCTGAATTGCAGGCCATAAACAGGCTTTCTGGTGGTGTCAGACCTCACTTTTCTTCCAGATGACAGAACCCTTGAGAAGGCAGAAGGTCCCTTAGAAACATGCCCCTGTTGGAGAATTAAATGCAAATGAGCAGATGTGTGCACATTACTTGGAAGGAGGACATAAATTGATCATGACATGTACTGAAGGACAAAGGAATCCCCAGTTATCTTCTATAATCAAATATCTGTTATGGATAGCTGGAGAAATGGGATATGATAATGAAATCAGTAGCACACAACCTGTTATTAGGTGGAGTCTTTAAGGCCAGGGATGGCTTAGGGAGTTTCCACATGATTGTGGGATCAGTACGGTGACAGAGAGTGAGCTGAGCTAAGAACTGAGTGAGAACACTTTGCTCAAGAAGGTAAAAAGGAAGAAGGAAAGCCACCTCAGGTGAAGGGTCACTAGGCCAGAGCACTGCTCCTAAGGCTCAGAACCAGAAATACATGAAAATGCAAAACTACAGCACTGCCCATAACTGTGAGTGGTTGGGTGTGTTGCCTAGAACCAACCCATCCTGCAGCTGTTCTTCTAGGTCTCTGGGAAGCAGGAGGTAACTGGGTAGACTGTGGCTCCAGCAGATGATGCAAAATGGTGGCCCAGAGGCCAGATCCAGCCCCTAGATGTTTTATGTTTTGCACAGAGAGTTTTGTTTGCTTTGTTTTTTAACTGAATCACTTGGCTATATTAAATGTAAAGCATTGCCATGAAAATCAGATTTTGTTACAGTCTCTGCTGTTCCCTTTGCTCTCGTCACCAGTTTTAGTTGTGTTCTTACTGTTTCACCTGGCTCATTTCACTTCTTTACCTTATTTACCAGTCTGGCCCCAAAGGCATTTAAGTTTGGACTCTTAGTTTAAAAGGACAGGAAAAGAATGAACATGGCAAATAATCTCTTAGGTTTGCTATAAAGATTGCTTAAGATTATACACCAAGTGCCTGGGCAGTTTAGAAAGTGATAGGTGTTCAGTCAACATGAGATCCCCTCCTATCTCCTTTCTAGTTGCCATTTTGCCTCAGGTGTATTTCAAGGCTGTCAGGAAGTCTTAGGTGTGCATGAGAGGGGAGAGAGTTTCTGTCTGTAAGCACATGCCACTTGTCACTTTACAGGAGAGACAGGCAGTATCATTGTGTTTGGCTGTCAAAATGAGCTGCTGGATTCATAATGATTAAATACTTCCTGGTGGTAGGTCTGGGTCCCAGTGACCTGGGATATGACACTCAGCAGAGTGTGTTTATGCTAGATAAGCTGTGCAAGCAAGACTATAATTAGTTCAGCAGTCACCTAGGGATTGGCCACATTTAGAGGGAAAATAAGGACACATGTTAAGTGGCAATGCAAAACTTTTCAGTCTCATAATCTACTGTCTGACTCTATCATTGGATTTTGCACTTTGCTTGAACCAGAGACATGAAGAGAAGATCACCCTGGGCTCTGGGTTTGCTATCAAACATGAAATCAGAGCATAATTGGATCTGTCTGTAGAGTCTCACTTATAAAAGAAATAACATACCATGTCAACCCCCACAATGGCACCTGAGGGAGAAAGGAACTTGGCGAGAATCTCCATAGGGGTTCAGTGTGTTTTTCAGTCTGAAATGTGGTGGTAAAGAGGGCTTTATAAAACTGAGAAGAAACAGGACATTCAATAGTCTGAGAATATTTTTATACCTCTCGATATTTGTTTCCAGATCACTGAAAGAGTTGATCATCACAAAGGCTATACCTGTTGGCAAGGCCTTCACGTCTCAAGTAACAAAGTCTGTAACAGCAAAAAATTTCTTCTTTGTAATGAGATTCTGCTTACTCGATTAAATGCATGATTTTCTTGTGCATACCATTTTCTTGGAATGTCTAAAAACAAGGTAATATTAGTGATTAAAATTTTAATATAGTTTTGACACATAATATAATGCATTGTGTTAATATCACACACATTATCAGTGTTTCTCAGTTTCTACTGTACCTAAGGATTGCCTGGAGGCAGTGATTTGCATATAAATGGTCTAATTACTAACAATCTGGGAGGGAACAAAAAAGCCCTCAATGGTAGCATTTGCCAATTTTCCTGGTGTAAATACTTCCACTGTGGCAAATTTCAGTTCACCAACATGGACTCATTAGGCTCGCAAATTCCTAAAATTCCTGAAATCTTTACACTCCATTCTCAGAAGTTGGTATGTACCAGCTCCAGTATGACACTGCCTGGAGGGCTTATGAAAACTAATATTTCTGGATCTCACCTCCACAGATTCTTATTCAGTAAGTCTGGGTGGAACTGGAGAATTTGCCTTTTTAAGGAACTCCCTGCCCCTCCCAAGTGGAAGATGACTATGGCAGCATTTTCCAGACGGGTTTGGTGGAGCCCTACTTTAGTAAATGGCAATAAATGTTTCAGAGAAATAAAAAGACTTCATTTCTCAATTTGAATGTTGAGAAATACGAAGGCAGGCAAAGTTCAGTAGGCTTTCTTAAGCGCAGGGCTTGGCAAGATCTAATATGCCCTTGTACAAGGTGCATCAATGAGAGGGTATCAAGTACAATATTCCGGAAATGCATTTGATCCTGAAACTTTTTCCCCAGGCATGCTGTTTTGGGGAATAATATAAGTATATCTACTTTCCATTTATGGAGCTAGAGTTAAACCTCCAAGTCATGGTTTTGATTTTTTCTTTCTTTCTTTTTTTTGAGTCATGGGATTTTTGTAAACAGATTTGTTCCATGTTCCATGGTATGAGGCATGAGTTGTATTACAGACTTGGCAGAAAAAGTTTAAAGGTCAACAAGTAGCAAATTGGAAGTACTTTATCTAAATACAACCTTTGCCACCTTTTTCAATACCATATTTAGGCAAGGGAACAGATACAGACCTCCTTAGAGTTCTTGAAGCGTGTGGCCTAGAGGAAAATGAATTATTCAGTCTCAGAATTTTAGATCTAGAAGAAGCCTCAGAGACTATAGTCAGAGAATTTGAGAGCTGGAGGAAATGGAGAGGTCATCCGGTCAGATCCTTTTTTTAACATATGAGGAAGGAAAAGCCCAGGGAGATTAGGTACCTTTCTTAGTTTGGGGCTAAAACTGTCTGATGCCATCCATGGCTCTTTTACATTAAAATATCTTCTCTTTCCTGGAAAAAGAAGATGCCAGCTGCCTCTGATGCCTGTTTGAGCTAACAACTGAGAGGCCAAGAATCCAAATGTCCTATTCAGAGCTCTTTGGGAATAAGCCTCTTAAATTAGACTAGATAGCTGCATTCTTGGAAATCCTGATTAGTTAGGGGTGTTTGATTCTGATAACCCACCAGGGAGGAAATTATGCTGTGAGGTCCAGCAGCTGCCAGAAGTTGAGCCATCAGAGTCAGACCAGCACAGTCTCTCTTTCTCTCCATTTTATCAGCACAGCAGCTGAGAACAAAGGCATGGAGGGGAGAGCTGCGTGAGGAGCTACAGCGCGACAGCTGGCCTGTGCCCAGCTCTGTTCCTGTACGGGCAGTGCTGTTTTCTGATGTTATTTAATTAGACTGAAATACAAATATCAAACAAAACACCCATGATATGTGACAGTAGAAGGTTATAGATCTGAGTTACCAAAGACAAAATTGTTCCTTTGTACTCTTTAAAACAACATTGCCCTCTTATCAGTTACATCCATTATGCCATTGGAATGCAATCCAAAAGGCTCTGGTTGAGTTCATGAAACAGAATAATCATTCTCTTATCTTCCTCTCAATACCTCCCCCTGCCACCATCCCATCCTCATATAGAAGCCATAGGTGACTCAGCTGGTGTAAAGAATGGCATTGAGGTGACACAGTTAAAACCAACAAGGCTTACTCTCTCCCCTTATTTATGTACTGGGCACAGCTATGTGCCAGCTACTGTGCTGGGCCAGGGGGTACAACACTGAGCCACAACCAGCCTGCTGCCCATTCTTATAAAACTAGGAGCCTGTATAGGAGACAGACCAAAAAAAAAAAGCACAAAAATATACACAAATGACCAGCTGTGATAAATGCTTTGAGAGGAATGAGGGGTCTGGCACTGTGAGTGTGTCACATGGCAATGTGACCTAGACCAGAGCTTCTCAAACTCTGTGCTCAAGGACCAGTTGTTCTCTCCAGTCTACTGTGTACTGATACTAGTATACAACTTTTTTATTCCTTTGACGTGGGACTTCTCAGAGCATTTAATATGCTAAAGTTCATCTTCAGTTTCCAAGAAGGGAAGCAGAAAATAGAGCATTTCCAACACTTACTTAGTTATGAGTCCCTTTTGCCAGGAGCATCTACTAGGCTAGTGTCTTGGGGATGCTCTTTGGGAAAGGATGCTTCATGGCGACTACAGATGCCTCATCCTCAGTACTGCAAGTTCAGTTTTGCTACCCACATTTTGAGGTAAGAAGAGACTGTGTGTGTGTGTGTGTGTGTGTGTGTGTGTGTGTGTGTGTGTGTGGTGTGTAAGAGATAGGACAATCTAGTTTCACTTCTTAAGATGCTTTTACTGAAATGCTCAGTCTTTGAAATCAGGAATGGCACCATCTATCTGTCTAAGCTTGTGGGTCCAGCTCTGTGGTACTAACTGCTGTGGCAGCTCTAAGTGTCGATCTAGAGTAGCATCTGGTGTGTCTGTCTGGGGGCAATGTGTCCCACCCAGGCAATAGATCTGGAAGGGGAAACTGGAGTCCTGCCCTGATGGACTTCAGTAACATTTGTGTGTGAGCAGGAAGTTTGCATTCAAGCTGAATGGCGAGTAGCAGTAATTATAAATGATAGCTTTGTGTGCTGAGGCCACCCTTCTTTTCATCCTCCCTTCTTCCTGGCCTTTGTAGACAACCAGGGAGAACAGCAAAGAAAAGCCTTTTTCTTTCTTTGGTAAATAAGTCTCACACACCTTTACACCTGCATCTGTTCGTGGGTGATCCAGAGCAGAGCCTCTCAAACTAAGGTGCAAAAGAACCCTTTGGAGATAATATTAAAAGTGCAGGTATGGATGTAGTCAGTCTGTGTGGGGCCAGAGATCTTCATTTCTAATCACCTCCCAGGTGAGGCCAGAGCTCTGGCGAACAGAATACACTTCAAGTAGCAGGGACATAGAGGTCGGTAGTTCTCAAATTTCAGTGTGCCTGTGACTCCCTGGAGCATTTCATAAAAATGCCTATATTGGACCTCACTTCTGGAGATTCTAATTTTGTAGGTCTGGAGTTTTACCTTTATCTTTTAACCCTCATATACTTTAGTGTACATTTCTTAAAAATAAGAGTATCCTCTGCATAATCACAGTGCAGTGATCAAAATCAGCAAATTAACCTTATTATAATAGTGTTATTTACTCTGCAGATATTATTCAGATCTTTCTAACTGTCCCAATAAATTCCTTTATAGCACATATAACCCTCCCCCACCGCCCAAAGAAAATATTGGCTCAGGCTAAAGGGCGTAGGTGTTTAAAATTCTCCAATTAGCTCAGACCTAAGATAATAAGAAATACTAGGAGATGGTGGGAATTGTGGCTACCTGGGATGAGGCCCTTGCCTGAAAGCATTTCAATGAAAACATCTAAAAACCACAGTGCCTGTGGAAGCTGCCAGTCACTCACACACTCTCCCACCCCTACTCCCAGCCTCTCTGCCTCAGGCATACCCTGGGCCATGACCTTGAAGTTTTAGACCTCCCAAGGGGGCAGTCTCCGCATTCACAGCTCTTAGTTCCCCTAAGAGAACTATTCTGCCTTCCCATGAAACATAACCACAGTCAGTTATGATGCCACTGAGGTGATCCATTACCCATTCAGACAAATGGGTAAGTGCTGGTTATAAATGCCAGGTGAGCTTGTGAGCTTTTATGCTTGTTAAATGTGAGACACAACCATGCCTTTTTAACTCCTGATGTGATGCGAGTTGCCAAGGATCATAACTGGAAAACTAGGTGTGGTTCCTTCAGCTGGTGAGAATCAGGTTCCATTCTGGTGTCCAATGCTTCCTGGGAAAACAACAGCCACTGTCAAGACAATAATAGTTCTGATTTGACATGTCTAAAAGAAACCTCCTTCCTTCAGAAAGGCATTCTCCCTCCCTCGTGTTTGGAGGAAGTTGGCTGCTCAGAAGTCAGACTTCTGACTTTCCTGAAAATGGGAATCTGAGCCATCAAAGTCAGTCAGCACAAATGAGGACCTTTGTCAATCCTAGCCCATAAGCAGGACACAGTGTCTGCCCATTAGCGTGATGGTCTGCAGGTGCACATGGTCTTATCTGCTACCCCGGTGCCCAGATGTATTCCAGAATTCAGACGTTTTTGGAGTTTAGGAAAGCAATACAGACCATGCACCATGGTACTGTGCAACACCCCAACAGAATCTGGGGCCATACCTCAAGCAAAATTAATATTTCTGCAGCAAGACTATGAATAGTCACAGTCAAATGCTAGATTTTCTCAAGAGTCCTGGTGAGGGTTTAGTGCCACATGATTTAGGTCAGCTCAGATTTTACTTTCAAAGAAGTTGTGAAAAAACTGCCAACTTTTTACGCCTGTCTGTATTTTAGAGTTGCAGATATGGACCTGTTAACTTAACTGTTAGTGTAGGCTTTAGTCTGTTGTGCTCCATAACATAGATTTTTTAAAAAAGAGTTGCAATTATGAAAATGAAGGAAGTGAAGTGAAAGTAAGAGACATGATAAAATAGGTAATGCTGGCTTATTCTGTCCATTACAGTAAATAACATCATGTGGAAGCTTTGTTAGGAATTAGGCTGGATGCTTTCCATTGATTACATCATGACAATTAAGTACCCAATGAGGATGGTGCTATTATGAGGAAACTGAGGACCAGAGGGGATAAGTAACCTGCCCAAGGTTACCCTGCTAATAACTAACAGAGCTGGAAGTGGAGCTGGGGTCTGTCTGACCCAAGGGAGCCTCAGGTCTACATTCATGATGCCGCTGTGCCCTCACCAAGCTGGCACGCAATGTGTTCTGTTGTCTGTGCTTATGTCTGCAGTTAATCAAGAGAATCATCTAATGTCTGGAAGTGTAATTGGCTATTGTGAAATATAATCAGATTACTTCTTTGTTCCTACTTCAATTTGCAACATTTCAGTCAAATCATTGATTCAAAGTCTGTTACCCCCATTACACATTATTACCATGTTAAAATAATGTGTGTGTATCTTGTGGAAGTGATTCATTGTGTTATTTACACTTTTATTCTCAAGAGTAGTTGTGGATTAAAGATATTCTTTTAAATTTTGGTACACTGAGGACTGCTAAAGAAGAGAGCAGCTATTGCCCAGTGTTAAACAACCAGTTACAAATGGAGTCCCATGTAAGTGAGAGGGTCATTACTGAGCCCTACTTTGTGTGTTACACTGAAGGAGTTACGGAAGTGAGTGAAGCTCAGGCCCTAAGGCACTCATAACTGGGTGGCAGGCAGGCAAGGAGACAAGTCATTTTATGGCAGGGTGGGAAGAGCCACACAGGGATGTGAAACAAGGAGCTTAGAGGGGAGAAGCCAGAGAGGAGACTGTCACCCCAGGGCACACACAGCCTTCCCTCAGGGCTGTTCATTATATAAACTGTTCCACTAAAAAGAAGCCACATCACTCTTTGTTAATGCACATGTGTGTGGAGGGGAGACAAAACCAGGCCTGACTGTGAAGTGAGGGAAACATCAGCATATCTTTCTTTAGGGTTAAGTTTACATTTTCAAAATGCCTGGCTTGATCAAATTCCCCCTCCTTGCCTTACGGCCTTCTGTCTGTGACATCACCTTCCCTTCTCTCTCTCACTCACTCTACACCAGCCCTGCTGGGCTCCCCAGCTGTGCTTTCACCAGGCTTCTGTACTGTCTGGGACAGTCTTCTCCCAGGTACCCACATGGGAGGTGCTGGCTCCCTCACCTCCTTCAAGCTCTAACCCCACTGCCGCCTTCTCAGGGACACTTACTCTGATCATTCCCATGCCCTGCAATTCTGTGCACCTTCCTTGTGCTGTTTTCCCCACCTCACTCATCATGAGGGGACACATTCTGTACTTTAGCTGTTTGTTTATTAGGTATGTGTATGCAACCATAACCAGTAGCTCCCCGGGGTCAGGAGTTTTGATCTAATTCACTGCTGTATCCCTGCTTTGGGCTCAGTATTTGCTGAGCATCAGGCTTGCTCAGTATTTGCTGATGAATGAGTACATGTCTATCGTCAGCCTGGTCATAGCCTTCTGACTATTGGTGTTAGCCAAGAGTTTATTAGAGTTGTTATCCTCTGTTAATAAGAAAGAAGTCCCAAAGAATGTAACCATTTTACAATCCTCAAGCATTTTTTTCTAGAAAAGCCCCCCTGTCACCACTGTCCTGGAAAGCCTTCTCTCAACAATGAAGAAGGCTTATTCATGCTGAAAAACAATGAAACTTTGACAGCAAAATAAGATTTTGTAGGATCTGAAAAATCAAAAGTTAGCATAAGTGCATAAGTACAGCCATCTTAAAGGGTTAAACAACACCCTCTAGCCTAGGAGAAGGAAAATTATTAGAATCTTGAAAAAAACAAATTAGTCAGCCAGTGTTAAATGTAGTGACCTTCAGTTAGCTAACCTCAAATCAGTTAATCATGAACACCAGGTGGTGGGCAGCTGCGGCCTTCAGACTGCTAACCTTGGTCAGATAGTCATGCATACCAAGCTTATCTTGCTAAAACACTGTGTAAGAAAATACTGTCTTTTTGAAAATGCTATGCTATAAAAACCTCTGGCTTTGACTGTTCGGGGTCCTCGTTGAGACCCGCTGCGTCGGGCTAACTTGGACCCCAGCTAGCTGGTTCCTGAATAAATTCCTCTTGCTTGTTGCATCAAGAGACGTCTTTCGTGAGTGATTTGGGGCGGCGTCCTCCTCTGGGAGAATCCAACATTTTGGGGGCTCGTCCGGGATCGTGCGCTCACCCCGCTTCACTCCCGAAGCTGTTCTTGGAGGAAGAGGTAAGGTTAGTGGCGCCTTGAGTTGTCTGTGTTCTGTTTTCTGTATTTCAGTGAGACCGGTCGGAATTCTGAAAGGGTACCCTCTGTCTGGCAGTCGTCCCGATCCTGTAAAGGGGTCGAGACTGCGGTCGGTAGACGTACTTGGAGCACCGCAGGCTGCAACCCTGGGGAACGCCTCGGGGAGAGTGGAGGGCCAGGGACGCCTGGTGGCCTCTCATCTGTTTTTCCGGCAAAGTGAACCTGATGAGATAGGGTTGATTTTTGGGCGCCGGGAATATCAACCCTCTGATTCCTTTTGGTTTCTGTTTGAAAATCTGAGAAAAACAAAAAGCGGCCGCTGTGTGTCTAATGTGTGTGTGTCTTTGTTCTCTGTGACTTTTACGTGCCTGATTATTGTTTTACTGACAATGGGACAGACAGTGACGACCCCCCTTAGCCTGACGTTAGATTATTGGACGGAAGTCAGAGCAAGAGCGCATAACTTGTCAGTAGAAGTAAAAAAGGAACCATGGCAGACTTTCTGTACCTCCGAATGGCCCACCTTCAATGTTGGGTGGCCCTCGGAGGGGACTTTTGATCTCCCCACTTTATTAGCAGTAAAAGCCATTGTCTTCCAGGATTTGCCTCAAGGACACCCGGATCAGCAACCCTATATTGTGGTCTGACAAGAGTTGGTGGAAAATCCACCGCCCTGGGTGAAGCCCTGGGTGCAGAAGAAAACGGGCCCTCGAGTTTTAGCTGCCCAGACCCAACCCCAGAGCAAGGGAAAAGAAACTATTAAAGTTTACCCTGACACTCAAGATTTGCTTATGGTTGATGATCCCCCTCCTTATCCTCCTGCCCCTACGGCACCCCCGGCCCCGGCACTACCGGAACTGGCACCCCCGGCCCCGGCACTGCCAGCACCGGCACCCCCGGCACCTCCAGCCCCCTCAGTCCCTGATGCCGAGACAGTAGGGCCGGCTCCGGGACCTGCCCAGGGAACTCAGTGCCGCCGAGGGGCCACCCTGGACCCACCGGGTATTTTTCCTCTCCGGTCTTATGGAGTTCCCATCCTTGGGGAAGAGGGGGAGCCGCCCTTCCAACCTTTGCAATATTGGCCATTCTCCTCTGCTGATTTATACAATTGGAAAGCTAACCACCCTCCTTTTTCAGAGGAACCACAGAGACTAATGGGACTGATAGAGTCCCTGATGTTCTCTCACCAACCCACTTGGGATGATTGTCAGCAGCTCTAACAGGTACTCTTCACCACGGAAGAAAGAGAAAGGATCCTTCTGGAGGCGCGGAGAAACATGCCTGGAACTGACGGACGACCATTGCAACTCCCTCATGACATAGAGAGGGGGTTCCCGCTGACCAGACCCAATTGGGACTTTAATTCTCCAGAAGGTAGGGAGCGACTAACCATCTATCGCCAGGCTCTGGTGGCAGGTCTTCGTGGAGCCGCAAGGCGCCCCACCAATTTGGCCAAGGTAAGAGAGGTTAGTCAGGGAGCCGCTGAGGCACCCACAGTGTTCTTAGAATGCTTGATAGAAGCTTTCAGGCGGTATGCTCCTTTTGACCCCACTTCTGAGGAGCACAGTGCTTCAGTGGCTCTTGCCTTTATCGGGCAATCAGCACCTGATATTAGGAAAAAGCTTCAGAGACTAGAAGGCTTACAGGATTTGTCACTGAGGGATTTAGTGAAAGAAGCTGAGAAAGTTTATCATAAGAGAGAGACTGAGGAAGAGAAGGAACTAAGGAAGGAAAAGGAAAGAGAAAGTAAAGAGGAAAAGAGGGACAGGAAGCATGAGAGAAATTTAACAAAGATCTTGGCCGCAGTAGTAGAAAATAAGGGACGCCCGCCCTCTAGTGGTAGAACTAGTAAGGCAGGGCCCCTGGGCAACCGGCCTCCTTTGGATAAAGATCAATGTGCATACTGCAAAGGAAAGGGGCATTGGGTGAAAGAATGCCCTAAGAAGCCACCGCGGGGACCTCCGAAGAAAGCACTGTCTCTGCTGGAGGATGAGGATTAGGGAAGACGGGGTTCGGAGCCCCTCCCCGAGCCTAGGGTAACCCTGAAGGTGGAGGGGCAACCCGTTGAGTTTCTGGTGGATACCGGTGCTCAACATTCTGTACTGACCGAAGCTAGAGGCCCTCTTTCTGGCAAAAAGTCTTGGGTGTTCGGGGCCACGGGCCAGAAACAATATGCATGGACTACCCAAAGAACAGTGGACTTAGGAGTGGGACAAGTAAACCACTCATTCCTTGTCATACCGGAATGCCCCACACCCCTGTTAGGAAGAGACATCCTGACCAAAGTCGGGGCCCAAATATTCTTTCAGGCTGAAGATGCCTGAGTGACAGATCGAGAGAAAAAACCTTTGCACCTAAGTATTCTGTCCGTAAGATTGGAGGACGAGTACCGCCTTTTTAAGGAACCGGAACCCTCCCTAGTTAGTCGGAGGTGGCTCAACCAGTTTCCAGGGGCCTGGGCGGAGACAGCGGGTATGGGGCTTGCCGTAAACCAGCCCCCGGTGGTCATAGAATTGAAAGCCTCAGCTTTACCAGTGACTGTGAGACAATATCCAATGAGTAAAGAAGCCAGAGATGGAATTAGGCCCCATATCCAGAGGCTCATAGAGCAGGGGATATTAGTAAAATGTAAATCCCCATGGAACACTCCCTTGCTGCCTGTAAAGAAAGTGGGAACAGGAGATTATCGACCAGTGCAAGATTTAAGAGAAGTTAATAAGAGGATACAGGACATTCATCCCACTGTGCCGAACCCTTATAACCTGTTAAGCTCTCTGGCCCCAGAAAACACCTGGTATACAGTCTTAGATTTAAAAGATGCCTTCTTTTGTTTGTGCCTGCACCAGAGTAGCCAACCGCTGTTTGCTTTTGAATGGAAAGACCCCTCCACAGGAACTACTGGACAATTGACCTGGACTCGCTTGCCACAAGGATTCAAGAATTCACCTACCCTCTTCGACGAGGCTTTGCATCAGGACTTGGCTTTTTACCGAGCCTCCAACCCACAGGTAACTTTGTTACAATATGTTGATGACTTACTGATAGCAGCCCCTACTCAGGAAGCTTGCCAAGAGGCCACTGGAGCCCTTTTGACTGAACTTGCTAAATTGGGATATAGGGCATCTGCCAAAAAAGCACAGATCTGCCAACAACAAGTGACTTATTTGGGATATTCCCTGAGAGAGGGGAAAAGGTGGCTTACTGAAGCCCGAAAGCAGACTGTGACGCAGATCCCGGTTCCTACTACTTCACGCCAAGTTCGCGAGTTTCTGGGGACGGCAGGGTTTTGTAGACTATGGATACCTGGATATGCCACCTTAGCCGCCCCTCTGTATCCCCTAACCAAAGGGGCGGCCCCGTTTGTTTGGGGACCTGAACAACAGCAGGCCTTTGATGATATCAAAAAGGCCCTCCTGTTGGCACCCGCTCTGGCCTTGCCAGATGTGACTAAGCCGTTCGTCCTTTTTGTAGATGAACGAAGTGGAGTGGCTCGAGGAGTGTTGACCCAACAATGGGGACCTTGGAAGAGACCTGTCGCCTACTTGTCAAAAAAATTGGACCCAGTGAGTAGCAGATGGCCTGCCTGTTTGAGAGTAGTGGCGGCCATGGCCCTCTTGGTTAAAGATTCTGACAAACTGACACTGGGACAAAAACTCACTGTGGTTGCTCCACATGCGTTAGAGAGTGTAATCCGACAACCACCCGAGAGATGGATGTCGAATGCCAGAATGACTCACTACCAAACCTTACTCCTGAATCATGATTGTGTGGAGTTTGCGCCCCCTGCCATCCTAAACCCGGCCACTCTGCTCCCCGATTTGGGGAAGGAAGTGCTTCATGCCTGCCAGGAAATCCTGGCCGAGGAGACAGGGACCCGCCGGGACTTACAAGATCAGCCCTTAGGAGGACCGGGACTCCTGACTTGGTATACAGACGGGAGCAGTTACATCATGGATGGTAAGAGAATGGCTGGAGCTGCAGTAGTGGATGATGACCGGATCGTGTGGGCCAGCGGACTCCCAAAGGGCACTTCTGCACAGTGAGCAGAACTCATCGCCCTGACTCAGGCTGATAACTTTTGTTAGAGAAAGAGTGAGTGCTGTTCATGTGCTGATGTTGAGGCAACAATATCATTCACTCACCCCACAAGGAGACACAAACATTCCATGATTGGAATGCCCCTGAAGAGAAGTGGGGAAATGTAGGATCTGAAAAATCAAAAGTTAGCATAAGTGCATAAGTACAGCCATCTTAAAGGGTTAAACAACACCCTCTAGCCTAGGAGAAGGAAAATTATTAGAATCTTGAAAAAAACAAATTAGTCAGCCAGTGTTAAATGTAGTGACCTTCAGTTAGCTAACCTCAAATCAGTTAATCATGAACACCAGGTGGTGGGCAGCTGCGGCCTTCAGACTGCTAACCTTGGTCAGATAGTCATGCATACCAAGCTTATCTTGCTAAAACACTGTGTAAGAAAATACTGTCTTTTTGAAAATGCTATGCTATAAAAACCTCTGGCTTTGACTGTTCGGGGTCCTCGTTGAGACCCGCTGCGTCGGGCTAACTTGGACCCCAGCTAGCTGGTTCCTGAATAAATTCCTCTTGCTTGTTGCATCAAGAGACGTCTTTCGTGAGTGATTTGGGGCGGCGTCCTCCTCTGGGAGAATCCAACATTTTGGGGGCTCGTCCGGGATCGTGCGCTCACCCCGCTTCACTCCCGAAGCTGTTCTTGGAGGAAGAGGTAAGGTTAGTGGCGCCTTGAGTTGTCTGTGTTCTGTTTTCTGTATTTCAGTGAGACCGGTCGGAATTCTGAAAGGGTACCCTCTGTCTGGCAGTCGTCCCGATCCTGTAAAGGGGTCGAGACTGCGGTCGGTAGACGTACTTGGAGCACCGCAGGCTGCAACCCTGGGGAACGCCTCGGGGAGAGTGGAGGGCCAGGGACGCCTGGTGGCCTCTCATCTGTTTTTCCGGCAAAGTGAACCTGATGAGATAGGGTTGATTTTTGGGCGCCGGGAATATCAACCCTCTGATTCCTTTTGGTTTCTGTTTGAAAATCTGAGAAAAACAAAAAGCGGCCGCTGTGTGTCTAATGTGTGTGTGTCTTTGTTCTCTGTGACTTTTACGTGCCTGATTATTGTTTTACTGACAATGGGACAGACAGTGACGACCCCCCTTAGCCTGACGTTAGATTATTGGACGGAAGTCAGAGCAAGAGCGCATAACTTGTCAGTAGAAGTAAAAAAGGAACCATGGCAGACTTTCTGTACCTCCGAATGGCCCACCTTCAATGTTGGGTGGCCCTCGGAGGGGACTTTTGATCTCCCCACTTTATTAGCAGTAAAAGCCATTGTCTTCCAGGATTTGCCTCAAGGACACCCGGATCAGCAACCCTATATTGTGGTCTGACAAGAGTTGGTGGAAAATCCACCGCCCTGGGTGAAGCCCTGGGTGCAGAAGAAAACGGGCCCTCGAGTTTTAGCTGCCCAGACCCAACCCCAGAGCAAGGGAAAAGAAACTATTAAAGTTTACCCTGACACTCAAGATTTGCTTATGGTTGATGATCCCCCTCCTTATCCTCCTGCCCCTACGGCACCCCCGGCCCCGGCACTACCGGAACTGGCACCCCCGGCCCCGGCACTGCCAGCACCGGCACCCCCGGCACCTCCAGCCCCCTCAGTCCCTGATGCCGAGACAGTAGGGCCGGCTCCGGGACCTGCCCAGGGAACTCAGTGCCGCCGAGGGGCCACCCTGGACCCACCGGGTATTTTTCCTCTCCGGTCTTATGGAGTTCCCATCCTTGGGGAAGAGGGGGAGCCGCCCTTCCAACCTTTGCAATATTGGCCATTCTCCTCTGCTGATTTATACAATTGGAAAGCTAACCACCCTCCTTTTTCAGAGGAACCACAGAGACTAATGGGACTGATAGAGTCCCTGATGTTCTCTCACCAACCCACTTGGGATGATTGTCAGCAGCTCTAACAGGTACTCTTCACCACGGAAGAAAGAGAAAGGATCCTTCTGGAGGCGCGGAGAAACATGCCTGGAACTGACGGACGACCATTGCAACTCCCTCATGACATAGAGAGGGGGTTCCCGCTGACCAGACCCAATTGGGACTTTAATTCTCCAGAAGGTAGGGAGCGACTAACCATCTATCGCCAGGCTCTGGTGGCAGGTCTTCGTGGAGCCGCAAGGCGCCCCACCAATTTGGCCAAGGTAAGAGAGGTTAGTCAGGGAGCCGCTGAGGCACCCACAGTGTTCTTAGAATGCTTGATAGAAGCTTTCAGGCGGTATGCTCCTTTTGACCCCACTTCTGAGGAGCACAGTGCTTCAGTGGCTCTTGCCTTTATCGGGCAATCAGCACCTGATATTAGGAAAAAGCTTCAGAGACTAGAAGGCTTACAGGATTTGTCACTGAGGGATTTAGTGAAAGAAGCTGAGAAAGTTTATCATAAGAGAGAGACTGAGGAAGAGAAGGAACTAAGGAAGGAAAAGGAAAGAGAAAGTAAAGAGGAAAAGAGGGACAGGAAGCATGAGAGAAATTTAACAAAGATCTTGGCCGCAGTAGTAGAAAATAAGGGACGCCCGCCCTCTAGTGGTAGAACTAGTAAGGCAGGGCCCCTGGGCAACCGGCCTCCTTTGGATAAAGATCAATGTGCATACTGCAAAGGAAAGGGGCATTGGGTGAAAGAATGCCCTAAGAAGCCACCGCGGGGACCTCCGAAGAAAGCACTGTCTCTGCTGGAGGATGAGGATTAGGGAAGACGGGGTTCGGAGCCCCTCCCCGAGCCTAGGGTAACCCTGAAGGTGGAGGGGCAACCCGTTGAGTTTCTGGTGGATACCGGTGCTCAACATTCTGTACTGACCGAAGCTAGAGGCCCTCTTTCTGGCAAAAAGTCTTGGGTGTTCGGGGCCACGGGCCAGAAACAATATGCATGGACTACCCAAAGAACAGTGGACTTAGGAGTGGGACAAGTAAACCACTCATTCCTTGTCATACCGGAATGCCCCACACCCCTGTTAGGAAGAGACATCCTGACCAAAGTCGGGGCCCAAATATTCTTTCAGGCTGAAGATGCCTGAGTGACAGATCGAGAGAAAAAACCTTTGCACCTAAGTATTCTGTCCGTAAGATTGGAGGACGAGTACCGCCTTTTTAAGGAACCGGAACCCTCCCTAGTTAGTCGGAGGTGGCTCAACCAGTTTCCAGGGGCCTGGGCGGAGACAGCGGGTATGGGGCTTGCCGTAAACCAGCCCCCGGTGGTCATAGAATTGAAAGCCTCAGCTTTACCAGTGACTGTGAGACAATATCCAATGAGTAAAGAAGCCAGAGATGGAATTAGGCCCCATATCCAGAGGCTCATAGAGCAGGGGATATTAGTAAAATGTAAATCCCCATGGAACACTCCCTTGCTGCCTGTAAAGAAAGTGGGAACAGGAGATTATCGACCAGTGCAAGATTTAAGAGAAGTTAATAAGAGGATACAGGACATTCATCCCACTGTGCCGAACCCTTATAACCTGTTAAGCTCTCTGGCCCCAGAAAACACCTGGTATACAGTCTTAGATTTAAAAGATGCCTTCTTTTGTTTGTGCCTGCACCAGAGTAGCCAACCGCTGTTTGCTTTTGAATGGAAAGACCCCTCCACAGGAACTACTGGACAATTGACCTGGACTCGCTTGCCACAAGGATTCAAGAATTCACCTACCCTCTTCGACGAGGCTTTGCATCAGGACTTGGCTTTTTACCGAGCCTCCAACCCACAGGTAACTTTGTTACAATATGTTGATGACTTACTGATAGCAGCCCCTACTCAGGAAGCTTGCCAAGAGGCCACTGGAGCCCTTTTGACTGAACTTGCTAAATTGGGATATAGGGCATCTGCCAAAAAAGCACAGATCTGCCAACAACAAGTGACTTATTTGGGATATTCCCTGAGAGAGGGGAAAAGGTGGCTTACTGAAGCCCGAAAGCAGACTGTGACGCAGATCCCGGTTCCTACTACTTCACGCCAAGTTCGCGAGTTTCTGGGGACGGCAGGGTTTTGTAGACTATGGATACCTGGATATGCCACCTTAGCCGCCCCTCTGTATCCCCTAACCAAAGGGGCGGCCCCGTTTGTTTGGGGACCTGAACAACAGCAGGCCTTTGATGATATCAAAAAGGCCCTCCTGTTGGCACCCGCTCTGGCCTTGCCAGATGTGACTAAGCCGTTCGTCCTTTTTGTAGATGAACGAAGTGGAGTGGCTCGAGGAGTGTTGACCCAACAATGGGGACCTTGGAAGAGACCTGTCGCCTACTTGTCAAAAAAATTGGACCCAGTGAGTAGCAGATGGCCTGCCTGTTTGAGAGTAGTGGCAGCCATGGCCCTCTTGGTTAAAGATTCTGACAAACTGACACTGGGACAAAAACTCACTGTGGTTGCTCCACATGCGTTAGAGAGTGTAATCCGACAACCACCCGAGAGATGGATGTCGAATGCCAGAATGACTCACTACCAAACCTTACTCCTGAATCATGATTGTGTGGAGTTTGCGCCCCCTGCCATCCTAAACCCGGCCACTCTGCTCCCCGATTTGGGGAAGGAAGTGCTTCATGCCTGCCAGGAAATCCTGGCCGAGGAGACAGGGACCCGCCGGGACTTACAAGATCAGCCCTTAGGAGGACCGGGACTCCTGACTTGGTATACAGACGGGAGCAGTTACATCATGGATGGTAAGAGAATGGCTGGAGCTGCAGTAGTGGATGATGACCGGATCGTGTGGGCCAGCGGACTCCCAAAGGGCACTTCTGCACAGTGAGCAGAACTCATCGCCCTGACTCAGGCTGATAACTTTTGTTAGAGAAAGAGTGAGTGCTGTTCATGTGCTGATGTTGAGGCAACAATATCATTCACTCACCCCACAAGGAGACACAAACATTCCATGATTGGAATGCCCCTGAAGAGAAGTGGGGAAATGTAGGATCTGAAAAATCAAAAGTTAGCATAAGTGCATAAGTACAGCCATCTTAAAGGGTTAAACAACACCCTCTAGCCTAGGAGAAGGAAAATTATTAGAATCTTGAAAAAAACAAATTAGTCAGCCAGTGTTAAATGTAGTGACCTTCAGTTAGCTAACCTCAAATCAGTTAATCATGAACACCAGGTGGTGGGCAGCTGCGGCCTTCAGACTGCTAACCTTGGTCAGATAGTCATGCATACCAAGCTTATCTTGCTAAAACACTGTGTAAGAAAATACTGTCTTTTTGAAAATGCTATGCTATAAAAACCTCTGGCTTTGACTGTTCGGGGTCCTCGTTGAGACCCGCTGCGTCGGGCTAACTTGGACCCCAGCTAGCTGGTTCCTGAATAAATTCCTCTTGCTTGTTGCATCAAGAGACGTCTTTCGTGAGTGATTTGGGGCGGCGTCCTCCTCTGGGAGAATCCAACATTTTGGGGGCTCGTCCGGGATCGTGCGCTCACCCCGCTTCACTCCCGAAGCTGTTCTTGGAGGAAGAGGTAAGGTTAGTGGCGCCTTGAGTTGTCTGTGTTCTGTTTTCTGTATTTCAGTGAGACCGGTCGGAATTCTGAAAGGGTACCCTCTGTCTGGCAGTCGTCCCGATCCTGTAAAGGGGTCGAGACTGCGGTCGGTAGACGTACTTGGAGCACCGCAGGCTGCAACCCTGGGGAACGCCTCGGGGAGAGTGGAGGGCCAGGGACGCCTGGTGGCCTCTCATCTGTTTTTCCGGCAAAGTGAACCTGATGAGATAGGGTTGATTTTTGGGCGCCGGGAATATCAACCCTCTGATTCCTTTTGGTTTCTGTTTGAAAATCTGAGAAAAACAAAAAGCGGCCGCTGTGTGTCTAATGTGTGTGTGTCTTTGTTCTCTGTGACTTTTACGTGCCTGATTATTGTTTTACTGACAATGGGACAGACAGTGACGACCCCCCTTAGCCTGACGTTAGATTATTGGACGGAAGTCAGAGCAAGAGCGCATAACTTGTCAGTAGAAGTAAAAAAGGAACCATGGCAGACTTTCTGTACCTCCGAATGGCCCACCTTCAATGTTGGGTGGCCCTCGGAGGGGACTTTTGATCTCCCCACTTTATTAGCAGTAAAAGCCATTGTCTTCCAGGATTTGCCTCAAGGACACCCGGATCAGCAACCCTATATTGTGGTCTGACAAGAGTTGGTGGAAAATCCACCGCCCTGGGTGAAGCCCTGGGTGCAGAAGAAAACGGGCCCTCGAGTTTTAGCTGCCCAGACCCAACCCCAGAGCAAGGGAAAAGAAACTATTAAAGTTTACCCTGACACTCAAGATTTGCTTATGGTTGATGATCCCCCTCCTTATCCTCCTGCCCCTACGGCACCCCCGGCCCCGGCACTACCGGAACTGGCACCCCCGGCCCCGGCACTGCCAGCACCGGCACCCCCGGCACCTCCAGCCCCCTCAGTCCCTGATGCCGAGACAGTAGGGCCGGCTCCGGGACCTGCCCAGGGAACTCAGTGCCGCCGAGGGGCCACCCTGGACCCACCGGGTATTTTTCCTCTCCGGTCTTATGGAGTTCCCATCCTTGGGGAAGAGGGGGAGCCGCCCTTCCAACCTTTGCAATATTGGCCATTCTCCTCTGCTGATTTATACAATTGGAAAGCTAACCACCCTCCTTTTTCAGAGGAACCACAGAGACTAATGGGACTGATAGAGTCCCTGATGTTCTCTCACCAACCCACTTGGGATGATTGTCAGCAGCTCTAACAGGTACTCTTCACCACGGAAGAAAGAGAAAGGATCCTTCTGGAGGCGCGGAGAAACATGCCTGGAACTGACGGACGACCATTGCAACTCCCTCATGACATAGAGAGGGGGTTCCCGCTGACCAGACCCAATTGGGACTTTAATTCTCCAGAAGGTAGGGAGCGACTAACCATCTATCGCCAGGCTCTGGTGGCAGGTCTTCGTGGAGCCGCAAGGCGCCCCACCAATTTGGCCAAGGTAAGAGAGGTTAGTCAGGGAGCCGCTGAGGCACCCACAGTGTTCTTAGAATGCTTGATAGAAGCTTTCAGGCGGTATGCTCCTTTTGACCCCACTTCTGAGGAGCACAGTGCTTCAGTGGCTCTTGCCTTTATCGGGCAATCAGCACCTGATATTAGGAAAAAGCTTCAGAGACTAGAAGGCTTACAGGATTTGTCACTGAGGGATTTAGTGAAAGAAGCTGAGAAAGTTTATCATAAGAGAGAGACTGAGGAAGAGAAGGAACTAAGGAAGGAAAAGGAAAGAGAAAGTAAAGAGGAAAAGAGGGACAGGAAGCATGAGAGAAATTTAACAAAGATCTTGGCCGCAGTAGTAGAAAATAAGGGACGCCCGCCCTCTAGTGGTAGAACTAGTAAGGCAGGGCCCCTGGGCAACCGGCCTCCTTTGGATAAAGATCAATGTGCATACTGCAAAGGAAAGGGGCATTGGGTGAAAGAATGCCCTAAGAAGCCACCGCGGGGACCTCCGAAGAAAGCACTGTCTCTGCTGGAGGATGAGGATTAGGGAAGACGGGGTTCGGAGCCCCTCCCCGAGCCTAGGGTAACCCTGAAGGTGGAGGGGCAACCCGTTGAGTTTCTGGTGGATACCGGTGCTCAACATTCTGTACTGACCGAAGCTAGAGGCCCTCTTTCTGGCAAAAAGTCTTGGGTGTTCGGGGCCACGGGCCAGAAACAATATGCATGGACTACCCAAAGAACAGTGGACTTAGGAGTGGGACAAGTAAACCACTCATTCCTTGTCATACCGGAATGCCCCACACCCCTGTTAGGAAGAGACATCCTGACCAAAGTCGGGGCCCAAATATTCTTTCAGGCTGAAGATGCCTGAGTGACAGATCGAGAGAAAAAACCTTTGCACCTAAGTATTCTGTCCGTAAGATTGGAGGACGAGTACCGCCTTTTTAAGGAACCGGAACCCTCCCTAGTTAGTCGGAGGTGGCTCAACCAGTTTCCAGGGGCCTGGGCGGAGACAGCGGGTATGGGGCTTGCCGTAAACCAGCCCCCGGTGGTCATAGAATTGAAAGCCTCAGCTTTACCAGTGACTGTGAGACAATATCCAATGAGTAAAGAAGCCAGAGATGGAATTAGGCCCCATATCCAGAGGCTCATAGAGCAGGGGATATTAGTAAAATGTAAATCCCCATGGAACACTCCCTTGCTGCCTGTAAAGAAAGTGGGAACAGGAGATTATCGACCAGTGCAAGATTTAAGAGAAGTTAATAAGAGGATACAGGACATTCATCCCACTGTGCCGAACCCTTATAACCTGTTAAGCTCTCTGGCCCCAGAAAACACCTGGTATACAGTCTTAGATTTAAAAGATGCCTTCTTTTGTTTGTGCCTGCACCAGAGTAGCCAACCGCTGTTTGCTTTTGAATGGAAAGACCCCTCCACAGGAACTACTGGACAATTGACCTGGACTCGCTTGCCACAAGGATTCAAGAATTCACCTACCCTCTTCGACGAGGCTTTGCATCAGGACTTGGCTTTTTACCGAGCCTCCAACCCACAGGTAACTTTGTTACAATATGTTGATGACTTACTGATAGCAGCCCCTACTCAGGAAGCTTGCCAAGAGGCCACTGGAGCCCTTTTGACTGAACTTGCTAAATTGGGATATAGGGCATCTGCCAAAAAAGCACAGATCTGCCAACAACAAGTGACTTATTTGGGATATTCCCTGAGAGAGGGGAAAAGGTGGCTTACTGAAGCCCGAAAGCAGACTGTGACGCAGATCCCGGTTCCTACTACTTCACGCCAAGTTCGCGAGTTTCTGGGGACGGCAGGGTTTTGTAGACTATGGATACCTGGATATGCCACCTTAGCCGCCCCTCTGTATCCCCTAACCAAAGGGGCGGCCCCGTTTGTTTGGGGACCTGAACAACAGCAGGCCTTTGATGATATCAAAAAGGCCCTCCTGTTGGCACCCGCTCTGGCCTTGCCAGATGTGACTAAGCCGTTCGTCCTTTTTGTAGATGAACGAAGTGGAGTGGCTCGAGGAGTGTTGACCCAACAATGGGGACCTTGGAAGAGACCTGTCGCCTACTTGTCAAAAAAATTGGACCCAGTGAGTAGCAGATGGCCTGCCTGTTTGAGAGTAGTGGCGGCCATGGCCCTCTTGGTTAAAGATTCTGACAAACTGACACTGGGACAAAAACTCACTGTGGTTGCTCCACATGCGTTAGAGAGTGTAATCCGACAACCACCCGAGAGATGGATGTCGAATGCCAGAATGACTCACTACCAAACCTTACTCCTGAATCATGATTGTGTGGAGTTTGCGCCCCCTGCCATCCTAAACCCGGCCACTCTGCTCCCCGATTTGGGGAAGGAAGTGCTTCATGCCTGCCAGGAAATCCTGGCCGAGGAGACAGGGACCCGCCGGGACTTACAAGATCAGCCCTTAGGAGGACCGGGACTCCTGACTTGGTATACAGACGGGAGCAGTTACATCATGGATGGTAAGAGAATGGCTGGAGCTGCAGTAGTGGATGATGACCGGATCGTGTGGGCCAGCGGACTCCCAAAGGGCACTTCTGCACAGTGAGCAGAACTCATCGCCCTGACTCAGGCTGATAACTTTTGTTAGAGAAAGAGTGAGTGCTGTTCATGTGCTGATGTTGAGGCAACAATATCATTCACTCACCCCACAAGGAGACACAAACATTCCATGATTGGAATGCCCCTGAAGAGAAGTGGGGAAATGTAGGATCTGAAAAATCAAAAGTTAGCATAAGTGCATAAGTACAGTCATCTTAAAGGGTTAAACAACACCCTCTAGCCTAGGAGAAGGAAAATTATTAGAATCTTGAAAAAAACAAATTAGTCAGCCAGTGTTAAATGTAGTGACCTTCAGTTAGCTAACCTCAAATCAGTTAATCATGAACACCAGGTGGTGGGCAGCTGCGGCCTTCAGACTGCTAACCTTGGTCAGATAGTCATGCATACCAAGCTTATCTTGCTAAAACACTGTGTAAGAAAATACTGTCTTTTTGAAAATGCTATGCTATAAAAACCTCTGGCTTTGACTGTTCGGGGTCCTCGTTGAGACCCGCTGCGTCGGGCTAACTTGGACCCCAGCTAGCTGGTTCCTGAATAAATTCCTCTTGCTTGTTGCATCAAGAGACGTCTTTTGTGAGTGATTTGGGGTGGCGTCCTCCTCTGGGAGAATCCAACAATTTCAGGGTTCTATATAAATGGAAAGTCAAGGTATGGAAGCCAGGTCGTTGCAGGAGGTATTGCCTTAGGGGGTATATCCCTGCATAGAAATGGTTCACAGATAGAACTGCTTTGGTGATTACGCTTCGCCCTAGGATATGACCCTCAGCCTCACAGGGTGGGAACCTCAATCTAGCCAGTGCCCAATAGTTCATGAGTCTTGGGGAAGCCAACTCACACACCAAATTTAGAAGAGACTCTATGAACATTCCAGAATGTGAGACATTAAACTCAGAATGGGAAATGGACCTGTTACAGGGACTAGACGGCTCCTCTGTGTGGCTTGAGTAGTGTCTCCTCTCCCTGTTGGCAGATGGACACAGGGACTCAAATGAAATTCAGAAACCTTATTGCTGAGGATGGGATCTGATCATGTGACTGCTCAGAGTTGTGAGAATATGCTCATTTACTTAGGAGGAGTGGACACAGAGACAGTGGAGTGAGGCTTTAATGGAGGTCTTGCAAGATCGGGTGTCTGGTGAGCAGGCATACTCAGGGCTGTTACAAGTAATTTATTTCCTAGCACGTGAGTCCCTCCTCTGGTTGCTCATTGGCCAAGTACTACAGGGTTCACATTCTTTCCTGGACATTGCCTAAGCCAGTTATATCTATATTAGGCTTTCTTTACATTTGTCTTAATTTTACTGGCTGGTTCAAAACTTTTTCTGCATTTTTCTGAAGTGATGCATAGCCCACTCTTTCTCAATCTCCCTCCTCCTCCCAGCTAGAGTGACTCCCTGATACATGTTCTGACATGTAGGCTTCTTGTTAATACCCTTTTGTTTAAACATTAATTCCTCTGGAAATAAATGACATTTAGTTTTATGACACTTCTAACAAGGGACTTCAGATTTCATCAGTGAGAGCACCCAGCCCCTCATGGGGGATTTGTCTGCCATGGACCAGGGCCAGGGAACCTCTTTGTCTGCTTTGCTACACACATATGCCTCTTTCACCTCTCCAACTCTCTTTAGATGACCAGCTGCCCCAAGAAACATTGTTTTTCTTTGGATACATCAATTCCTTCCAACACAGAGCCAAGTCTTGCTCTGTCCTGTCTTGTGAAGGTAACTGCCGCGCTCTAACACCTCCATTGATTTTGCCATTTAACTCTGAGAGAGTTACTGGATTTTTAATATCTTAGAGACCACTTCCCTTATGGCTTCCAATCCTAATGAATGAAAATACCATCACTGTCACCTTTGACTCTTCATAGCAGACAGTGAGCAGTTCTGGAAAACTAAATATGTCTTCCACTGAGATTGTATGTGTGGCCACAGGAGGTAGCTTCTATGATTTATGTGCACTCAGGCAAATTGTTGGCTTATGGAAACTGCGCCCTGTCTCTGTAATGATTTCTAGGCACCAATTGATTTCAGGGTACCGACTGTCTTAGAATTTTATTGAAGAGATATCCAGTGGGGCTGAGGCATAAAGTTGTCACTCTGAATTCTGCATCAAGAGGACTGGAGATTCAGTACCAAGAGAGACCTCTAGTGTTCCGCAAAAATTTTGAATCAATAATGCTGAAGAAGTTTCTTTAGATGCTGTTTCCTATTTTCTATTTGTCAAACAAGAGTGTACTTTTATTCACAGTTTGCTGTTCTTCTATGAAATAAAGAGGCAAAGCCTATTCAGATTTCTGTCTAGGTACTTCTAAGACGATGAAGTTAAATGCCCCATCTGTGCTGGAAATGCTTTCTATGCAGCACCAGGACACACTGTTTCCATCAGCCTAGAATGATCCCAAATCCCATTTACTGAGCACTTACTGAATGCCCTGCACTGGCACCTGGCTCAACACAACACGCGCATAGCTTCTTGTGAGCATTAACTGCACTATTCTGAGGACCATACAAATAGCAACAGAATGACATTTAGCCATCTTCATTTACTTTACAAGTATATAATGGATGCTTCATATGTATGCAGCCTTGTACTAAGCCCTGAAGATACTGTGCCACTAGAAGGAAGACATGATCTCTGCTTACACAGAGTTCACAGTCCAGGGGGATGGCCTGGCAAGACACCAGAGCAGTGGTGTAAATGCTTTGATGGGATATGCACAGGTGCTCTGGACTCACAGGAGGGCACACAACCTAGGCTTTAACTGTGGGAGGTGAATGTCAAAGAAGACTTCCTGGATGAAGTGGCTTCTACAGGGAGGTCTGTAGGATGAGTCACTTCAGCCTGGAAATGGGGATGGGGTCGGGGGACTGTGTCAGGCAGATGAGTGTTAACTTGAGTAAGGGTCAGAGGCAAGAGGGAGCCCTGAGAGGACCTGAGAGGACTATGCCAGCAGGAGGTGACTAGAACTGAGGCAGGAGTAGGGGACAGATAATGATGGGTTTCGTAAGCAGCCTGTAGGTTGGTAGTGCTGTCATGACTTGATGGCAGAAGGCTTTGAGCTCAGGGGGTAAGTGACTTGCCCTGCCTCACACATACAGGTGGCAGATATCTGCCCTGCCCCCAAATAGGGAGCACTTTGTACATTAGTTCTCTGCAATTTTTTCTTTCTTCTTTTACTTGGGGAAAAGTTTGATTAAAATTTGTACCCAAATAAATAATGTATCTATCTCTAATAGACCCCTCTGCTCCATTTTGACCCAGAAGCCACTTGATCCTCTCAGGATTCAACAAATTGAAATGAATTTTAAACTATTCTTCTCTGATAGTGATGGAGGCAGCAAATCACCAGGAACATGGCTCTGTGCTCAGGCGTAAAGTAGCTGTGAGCAAAAGCTTGGACGAGCCAGGCCCTATTTGTATTCCAAGTGAGAGTCTAGAGAGAAAAATGCACAGCGGTTTCTTTCATGAAAATTTTTTTTAACAATCTGTTTTAATTTCTGATCATTTCTTCTATCTATTTTAATCTGTTTTATGTAAAAAAATATATCCTTTTGTCATCCATACTTAGTTTTTCTTCTTTCATAAAATTAAAATAACTCCAAGTAGCTCAACATGTGTCCAATTCCAATATTCAAATTACCTTATGATTTTCTTTTCTAATCTCTTGGTTTTTTTTTCTTGAGAGGGCATCTCATATTTATTGATCAAATGGTTGTTAACAACAATAAAATTCTGTATAGGGGACTCAATGCACAATCATTAGTCAACCCCAAGCCTAATTCTCAACAGTCTCTAATCTTCTGAAGCATAACGAACAAGTTCATACATGGTGAACAAGTTCTTACATAGTGAATAAGTTCTTACATGGTGAACAGTGCAAGGGCAGTCATATCACAGAAACTTTCAGTTTTGATCATGCATCATGAACTATAAACAATCAAGTCAGATATGATTATTCGTTTGATTTTTATACTTGATTTATATGTGAATCCCATATTTCTCCCTTATTATTATTATTATTATTTTTAATAAAATGCTGAAGTGGTAGGTAGATGCAAGATAAAGGTAGAAAACATAATTTAGTGCCATAAGAGGGCAAATGTAGATGATCAGGTCCGTGCCTATAGACTAAGTATTAATCCAAGCTAGACAAGGGCAACAAAACATCCACGGATGCAGAAGATTTCTCTCAAAACAGGGGGTTGTGAGGTTCTAAGCCTCACCTCTATTGATCCCAAATTTCTCACCTGATGGCCCCGCTGAGACTGTGCCTGTCTTAGGTTGTTCCTCCCTTGAGGAATCTTACCCGTCTCTGGCTAACCAGTCATCTTCCGGGGCCATACAGGGAAATGTAAAGTTGGTAAGTGAGAGAGAAGCCATATTGTTTGCAAAGGTTAGCTTTTTACTTCTTTGCAGATTTATGCCCTGTGGCTTCTATTCCCAGCATTTGTCTTGAGGTATCTTTACCACTTGAAAGAATTATGATACTAGGTAATTTTCAATATGAGGCACGAATTCTACTAAAGGGTTGTAATTAGGAAGGAAGAAGAAAAGCTATAGAAGTAGCAGATGGAAGAAAACATGGGAAGATTGATTATTTCTTTGACATATCTTCTTGTAGAGTAACATAAGCATGTATAGGTTTTAACCAACTACTAATTAAATTGTGTACACACATTAACATAATAGAAATACAGCTACATAACCAAAGCAGACGTACAATTACCAGCCATATCCAGTGAAACCAAGAAAACCAGTTAGGTACACTAGGCATTTGTGAAAACTTATCAATGATATGATGGATATTGTCTAACTGAATTTGGATAGTTTGAGAAAAATCAGACAAATTAAAACAACACATTCCTGGGAAGTGTTCACATCCCATAGGTTCTTTTAACAGTAGATAGTCTATAGTTGCACGATTTTGGAGCGCTGCAACTTGCACTTCTCCTAATTCTTGGTTGAGTTCTGAGAGTATAGATCCAGTCAATCTTTCATGAAATTTTTAAAAGAACCAGTTTGCTCATGGCCTTGGTTGATTAGGGGCAGGAATTTGTCATTATAATGCTGGATAGACTAGGAAAACTTGTTCACTGGCCTGTGCTCCTTCAGATCAGCTTCTCCAGCTTTAACTTCGCTGCACTTAGCCCTTAGGAAATACAAGTTGGTTTGAAGATTTTCTTTTTCTTGCCTCTCTTAACATTTGGGGCAAAATCCAGCATAACTGCAGCATTTAAGTGAATGCCACATACCACTCATAAGTGAAACATAAAGTTCATTGAGAACAGTAAGTGTTGTCATAGCTCATTAAGAACTCACAGCACCTATATCCACATGGCTGCCTTCTTGGCCAAACATCCGAGGGCAGGCTTTCCATTTCATCACAGGGCTTTGCGCTGCAGCCACTCTATGTCTCCCTCCCTGGGGCATTACAGACCCTGGCTCATCTTGGACCAAAATTGAGAAATAGGCAATAAATGCCTATGAGTCTGTTAACTTGCCTTTTCTTCCTCTGCCCGTGAAGGTTTACACCCCCTGGCTTAGGTGCCCAGTGCCACAAAGTTTCTCCCTCCTCTCTCATCAAAGTGACAAGCAAGGAGGAATCTCAAACTTAAACATCAGAAGAGAGGAAGGAGTAACTATGACAATAAGAGCTAATGTTAGTGTACCCTTTGTGCAAGACACGTGGTACTCAGAGTTTGGTGTGCATGACTCAGTGAGTCACTTCAATAAATCCTTGCACTAGAATCATTATTCCTCCATGTTACAACGAGGTTAGTTCACTTATATCATTAAAATGTGGTAGAGCATGGTTTAAACCCAGGAAGTCTAGTTTTGTCCATTGTATTATGAGAATGGGAATGATTTATTAACCAAGATGTTGCAGGCACTGTGTTAGATACCAAAGTGCATTATTTTATTTAGAGCTAACCACCTTCTGATAGAAGGTTCTATAACTCCAGCTTATGAAAAAGAAGACAGAGAGGATAAGTGACTTGACGACATTTTATACCTAGTAAGTGGCAGAGCAAAACTGAAGCCATGGTCTGAGTGAGTGCTGATTCCACTGTCCACCACATCATTCCATCCGGGTCATCAATCACAAAGTGTTAGTCTCTTCAGATCTTGTACTTTAAAAAGTAGCAGAGTATTAAGTTAGACTATTGCAGCTATGATCATCTGAGGTGGAACTTTGGGTAGCAAACAAGAGGCTGGAGAAACATTGTATTTGGGAGTGGCAGAGCTCGTGCTGAGACGTGTGTGGACACCAAATCGTAGTTTGTAGGCCAGTGACCACTTGGCCATGCTTGCTTCCCAGCCTCACCTAGAAGCTTTTTCTCCTCATTTCTAACCCAGTATATTTGTCTGTCTTCTCCCAGTTTCACAGCCTGCCCAAAGTGGCCATTTGTGAAACTAACCCCACCTTCCTTCTGTTCCCATCCAGGCTTAACAGCATCCCCTAGGCTGGAAACCCCTCTCCTCCTTCACCTGTCACATCTGATCAGCCGGTGAGTTCTGCAGGTTCTGCCTTTTGCAGATATTTCTGGCTCATTCTCCTGTACCTCACCACTCATCCTTCTCTATTAGGTGTTTATCATCATTCACCTAAATTATCAAAGTTGTCTCCCAAGTGACCTCCTAATTCCCGGTTTTCTCTCTCCCCTAATGTACCATCATTGCTGCCCCTGGGTAATTGCTCTAAGATGGAAATCTGATCTTGTCACTTCCTTGCTCAAAAGCTGTCAGAAGTGGGCCCCAAGGACTTATGTAATACTTGCTTAATCTTCATGCTGTGGTCTTCAGCAGTGCACTCTTGGGGATGATGGGACCTCTCGGGCATTAAAAAAAACCCCATTTTTAACCTTAAGGACAGTTTATAAATTGAGTACATGCATCTTCAAGGTCATTTGATGACCACTTGTAACCTGGGGCCAACTAGCCGTATTTATTGTCCCAAGCTATGGAGAAAGGAACAGAGATGAACTTGGCACATAGGGGTGTGGTGGCCATATGACATCACATAGTTTCTTTTGATGGCAGTTCCATGCTAGTCTTACTACAAAGGAGTGGGAAAGTTGAGTCATTACTTAGCACCCGGTCATAGACATGCTGAATTTAAAATAGTGCACATGCTTTTAGCAAGTGTCATGTTCACATGCCAGAAACCATTTGGTTTCAGTTGAACAAGAACATCTATTGCATTAAGTGAATTTTATTAAATTACATTAGATTGGATTTTACTTTGTAAGTTTGTTTTGGTTTTATTGTTTATAATGGCTGTAAACATTGGGAAGCTATATCTGGGTTATGTTGGTATATATTTAAGTCATGTTGCAATAAAAAGAAGTCGTCAATATCAAGAATATTTAATGAATTCTTTCTTTCAGTTGATCCACAGTATTTAATACCCAAGTTCAGGAAATAATGATCCATGGACTGAGGGCAAACTCCTTAGACCACCAGTACACGAGGTCCCTTGTGTTTTATCTCTCCACCCTTTAGCCTCATTCCTGCACTTTTGCCCTGTGCCTGCTCCTTCTTACTTGGATAGAGCTCCTTGACAGCAAGGGCAATTTCATATTCACAGTTGCACCTAACAAATGAATGAAGGAATTAATATGTAATGGAAGGCAAAATAAAAGGAAGAAGGCTATTCCCTAGACCTAATGGTGAACTCCTAATGTTAAAATGATAAGATGTCTCTTTTGAAATATAGGCTGGGAAACCTTCCAGCCTCTCCTATCTCCTCAGCCACAATTTTATTTTTGAATAAGTCATTTACAGGCAGAAAGGGAGGGAGGAAAGGAGGGACAGAAGGAGGAAAGGAGAGAAAGAGTGGGGGGAGAGGGATGGGGGAAGGAGGGAAAGAGGAAGAGAACCAGAGGGAGATTGAGATTCAAAACTAACACCCCTAAGGGTCAGATGCAGCCTGTATCCCAAGGGAAGGAATCACCTCCCCGTAGTGTTTCAACTTGGGAACTCTCAGAAGATCAGAGAGATGGTCCGCTTTGCCACTGGTCCCATAGCATGTCAGCTGTTCCCATCCCACCCCTTTTAACTTCCAAAAGAAGTCTGATTCATTTAAACACACTTTTATATGTACATTTAGTCCAGGAAGTTATTTGCTTTAAATGTTCGTGCATGGGAATGTGAATTCAGATCAGCTGATGATGGGGGCAGACACCTGGCTGCAGTGGGGCATAAACAACTTGGCACACAGAACTGCACAGCTTATGTGATCGCCAAGGCCCGTCAGTTCCAAAATTCCATGTTCATATGTTCAGATGATCAACCGCAGGGGGTCTCGGCTATAACATCATTCTCCTAAGGAGCATTTGGGTGCACTGTGTAGCTAATCTCACCCCCTAAAACAGAACTTCCTTCTTTTCTTCTTTCCTTCCACCATTCAATAATCGCCAGGTGCCAGGGACTGTGCTGAGCCTGGCTAGTCACTGATCCTGATCAAACTCAACAAAATTATAAAATAGGTTCCTCTTGTATCTGCATAAAGCTTTACAGAGAGACAATTTGGTTGTAACAAAAGAGGCTGCGTGCCTGGGTTCTTTCCCTAGAAATGTGCATTTTAATACTGCCTTTGGAGATGAGGAGACCTGGGTGTTCTCAGCTCTCTTACCTGGAGCAAGTCACTGACTTCTTATAACTTTATAAAATAACTCTTAAAACCTCTATAAAATGATGAAGGAAAACACCTGCTCTTTTTTTACACAAAGTACAGTGATGAGGGATAAAATAAAATGAGATGATTCATGTGAAAGCTTTGTTAACTGCATAATGTGCTAAACAAAAGTCTGGGAGGGTTATGGTCCCTGGCATGTCTTTCCTGCCTCGTTAGAACATTGCATCCTATATAAATGAAGGTCATTATGTAAACAAGGCCTTAGCTTCATACTGTTCAACAGCCACGGTTGACACCCTCAGTCATTCTGCTGGACAAAGGTACCAGAGAGAACCAGGCTGGGGCTGGCTGCCGCCAGACAGAGGCAGACACCTACCGCCGCTGGGGGGCACATCCGGGGGATGTGCACTGTGAATGAGGGTCCATTGCTGCTTGGAATCCTGAGCTGCAGGGAGAGATGGAAAACAGCCAGATGCAAGCTGTCCATGCTTGCTGGTGTCCTCTCCCTGAGCACTTTCCCATGGACGGCAGTTGTTCTTCTCGGTTACTTTCATTACATTTCTCACTGCACCCAAATGGTAAGACAAAGCCATCTTCTGCCTTCTGGGAGCTGTATGTAAACACTGGCTTTAAATCCCAGTGATAAGTTAGTTTACTAATTCTGCATTGCTACCCTCCCCCTACAGTCTCATTGCTGCCTTCTGGTGTGTCTATCCACAGGCAGAAATGCACACTGGGGAGGAAATGCTGGGAATAAAGGGCTTTTCCTGTGATGGAAATACCCACTTTGTCCCCTGTTCCCCTGCCTTTAGGAAATACACACTTCCTCTTCAAGGGAAGAGACCTACACTATTAGTAACAGAAAGCATTTTTCCAACTGCCATCTTTAACCTCATATTCAGCTACTCACTCATTCCTTCGTAAGTTTAGTACACAGTAGTTGAGGGCCAATATGTGCCAGATGCTGTTCTAAGTGCTCATACTAAAGCAGTGAACACAAGAGACAGAGTCCCTGCTTTTATGCAGCTTTTGTATGGAAAGGACACAGTAAAACAAGTACAAAGATGGCTTCATATACTGAGCAAAATAGAAAGAGTGACATGATAGAGGATGGGGATATCTGGGGAGGTCTCTGAGGAGGTGCATTTCAGCTGAAACCTGAGGACAAGACTCTGCTGCAGGGGGGTTGGGGCAGCACATTCTACTTTAGGGGAACAGCAAGGACAGGTCTGAAAAGCTCCCATCTCACTTGCTAAGAAACCGATTGTTTTGCTCAAATTGAGAACAGCTGAGTGTCCAGATTCCCAGGCCAGTTTTCTTCTCTCTACACCATGTCACTAGTGGGTGCCCACAGATTTAAGAACATGCAAAAGGGGGACAATGGACTTCCCTGCTAATCAGCAGCCCTCTTGCAGGGCTCTCTCAGGCAAAGACAATAACACAGTTATATAGCTGGTTTCAAGGCCCTGCCTTTCCTCAATCACCCCTATTTCTGGCTAAGCCTCTAAAACCTGTGCTGAGATCTATGCTTACAATGCTTACGGAAGCCTAAATTATTCCTCTTAACTCCTACTACTAGTAGGAGAAATCTTGGCCATTTTTCTTCAGACACAGACCTCAATCTGGGAACTTACAATGGGCCTGATGTAATGTCCATTTAAGGAGGGATACCGGTGTATATGGGTTTGTTTTGCCCTGATGGGCTTTCTCAAGAATGGAGAATGGGAAAACTCTCTTTACAAACCGGTGATACATAAGAAAGAGAAGCAGGCTTCAGATAGGAAAATTATTTACTAGATGTTAAGAGCTGTTGACCGGCAATAGAACACCCCATGAGGGCATTTTTTTTTTTTTGAGAGGGCATCTCTCATATTTATTGATCAAATGGTTGTTAACAACAATAAAATTCAGTATAGGGGGGTCAATGCTCAATGTACAATCATTAATCCATCTCAAGCCTAATTCTCGTCAGTCTCCAATCTTCTGAAGCATAACGAACAAGTTCTTACATGGTGAACGAATTCTTACATAGTAAATAAATTCTTACATGGTGAACAGTACAAGGGCATTCATCACAGAAACTTTCGGTTTTGATCACGCATTATGACCTATAAACAATCAGGTCAAATATAAATATTCATTTGATTTTTGTACTTCATTTATATGTTGATCCCACATTTCTCCCTCTATTATTATTATTATTTTTATTTTTAATAAAATGCTGAAGTGGTAGGTAGATGCAAGATAAAGGTAGAAAACATAGTTTAGTGCTGTAAGAGAGCAAATGTAGATGATCAGATGATCAGGTCTGTGCCTATGGACTAAGTATTAATCCAGGCTAGACAAGGGCAGCAAGACATCCATGGATGCAGATTTCTCTCAAAGCAGGGGGGGTGAGGTTCTGAGCCTCACCTCTGTTGATCCCCAAATTCTCACCTGATTGCCCCCCTATGACTGTGCCTGTCTTAGGTTGTTCCTCCCTTGAGGAATCTTACCCGTCTCTGGCTAACCAGTCATCTTCCGGGGCCATACAGGGAAATGCAAAGTTGGTAAGTGAGAGAGAAGCCATATTGTTTGAAAAGGTTAGCTTTTTACTTCTTTGCAGATTTATGCCCTGTGGCTTCTATGCCCAGCACTTGTCTCGAGGTATCTTTACCACCTGGAGGAATTATGATACTCGGTAAATTCAATATGAGGCATGAATTCTATTTAAGGGTTGTAATTAGGAAGGAAGAAGAAAAGCTATAGATGTAGCATATGGAAGGAAACTTGGGAGGATTGATTATTTCTTTGACATATCTTCTTGTATAGTACCTTAAGTATGTATAGGTTTTAAACTACTAACTAATTTACACACATATTAACATAATAGGAATACGGTGACATAAACAAAGCAAATCTATAATTACCATCCATCTCCAGTGAAGCCAAGAAAACCATTTAGACACCCTAGGCATTTGTGAAAATTTATCTATGATATGATGGATATTGTCCAACTGTACTTGAACAATCAGACAAATTAAAGCAGCCCATTTCTGGGATCTGTTCACATCCCATATGTTCTTTTAACTGTAGATAGTCTATAGTCATGAGATTTTGGAGTGCTACAACTTGCACCCCTCCCAACTCCTGGTTGAGTTCCAACAGTACAGATCCGGTCAAATTCGTTGTCTCACTGTATGCACATGCCAGCCTAGATATCTCCCTCCTCATTCCTATGGCAAGTCCAGTAGATGGTGGGCTGGATGCAGCCACAACCACAGCATCGTCCAGATCCCTGTGGAGGCTTTTTGATGATCATCCCCCGGCACAAGTCCTCTAGAGAGTGCTGATGCTGGAAGCTCCTCCTCATATCGTATCTTAGTTCATTTTCTGGGTATCCAAGCTAGGCCTTGATCTTCTGCATAGAAACAAACAGACCCTTTGCCCACACTTTGACATGCCCTCTATACCACTGTGCAGAACTCATTGGAGGTCAGCACACAGTAACTGCTTTTTTTTTTTATTAAGAGAAAGGAATATTATCAGAAAAGAGTACCTCCATAGCTGATCATCTGACACCCTTTAAGTGATCAACATTAAGGATATTTAAAGCATGCGTTGATCTTTGATTTACCAATAGTTTTATCCTATCAAGGAGAAATCCCCCTTTTCTTTCTTTCTTTCTTTCTTTTTTTTTTTTTTAATTTTTAATCTACACTTACAAGAAGAATACTATGTTTACTATGCTCTCCCCTATATCAGGTCCCCCCTAACAACCACATTACGGTTACTGTCCATCAGCTTAGCAAAATGTTGTAGAGTCACTACTTGTCCTCTCTGTGTTGTGCAGCCCACCCTCCCCTTTCTCCCTCTCCCCCATGCATGCTAATCTTAATACCCCCCTTCTTCCCCCCCCTTATCCCTCCCTGCCCACCCATCCTCCCCAGTTCCTTTCCCTTTGGTACCTGTTAGTCCATTTTTGGGTTCTGTAATTCCGCTGCTGTTTTGTTCCTTCAGTTTTTCCTTTGTTCCTATACTCCTCAGATGAGTGAAATCATTTGGTATTTCTCTTTCTCCGCTTGGCTTATTTCACTGAGCATAATACTCTCCAGCTCCATCCATGTTGCTGCAAATGGTTGGATTTTTCCACTTCTTATGGCTGAGTAGTATTCGATTGTGTATATATACCACATCTTCTTTATCCATTCATCTACCGATGGACATTTAGGTTGCTTCCAATTCTTGGCTATTGTAAATAGTGCTGTGATAAATATAGGGGTGCATCTGTCTTTCTCAAACTTGATTGCTGCGTTCTTAGGGTAAATTCCTAGGAGTGGAATTCCTGGGTCAAATGGTAGGTCTGTTTTGAGCATTTTGATGAACCTCCATACTGCTTTCCACAATGGTTGAACTAATTTACATTCCCACCAGCAGTGTAGGAGGGTTCCCCTTTCTCCACAGCCTCGCCAACATTTGTTGTTGTTTGTCTTTTGGATGGCAGCTATCCTTACTGGTGTGAGGTGATACCTCATTGTAGTTTTAATTTGCATTTCTCTGATAATTAGCGATGTGGAGCATCTTTTCATGTGTCTCTTGGCCATCTGTATTTCTTTTTTAGAGAACTGTCTGTTCAGTTCTTCTGCCCATTTTTTAATTGGGTTATTTGTTTTTTGTTTGTTGAGGCATGTGAGCTCTTTATATATTTTGGACGTCAAGCCTTAATCGGATCTGTCATTTTCAAATATATTCTCCCATACTGTAGGGTTCCTTTTTGTTCTATTGATGGTGTCTTTAGCTGTACAGAAGCTTTTCAGCTTAATGTAGTCCCACTTGCTCATTTTTGCTGTTGTTTTCCTTGCCTGGGGAGATATGTTCAAGAAGAGGTCACTCATGTTTATGTCTAAGAGGTTTTTGCCTATGTTTTTTTCCAAGAGTTTAATGGTTTCATGACTTACATTCAGTTCTTTGATCCATTTTGAGTTTACCTTTGTATATGGGGTTAGACAATGGTCCAGTTTCATTCTCCTACATGTAGCTGTCCAGTTTTGCCAGCACCATCTGTTGAAGAGACTGTCATTTTGCCATTGTATGTCCATGGCTCCTTTATCAAATATTAATTGACCATATATGTTTGGGTTAATGTTTGGAGTCTCTAATCTGTTCCACTGGTCTGTGGCTCTGTTCTTGTGCCAGTCCCAAATTTTCTTGATTACTATGCTTTGTAGTAGAGCTTGAAGTTGGGGAGTGAGATCCCCCCTACTTTATTCTTCTTTTTCAGGATTGGTTTGGCTATTCGGAGTCTTTGGTGTTTCCATATGAATTTTTGAATTATTTGTTCCAATTCATTGAAGAATGTTGCTGGTAATTTGAGAGGGATTGCATCAAATCTGTATATTGCTTTGGGCAGGATGGCCATTTTGACGATATTAATTCTTCCTAGCCATGAGCATGGGATGAGTTTCCATTTATGAGTGTCCCCTTTAATTTCTCTTAAGAGTGACTTGTAGTTTTCAGAGTATAAGTCTTTCACTTCTTTGGTTAGGTTTATTCCTAGGTGTTTTATTCTTTTTGATGCAATGGTGAATGGAATTGTTTTCCTGATTTCTCTTTCTATTGATTCTTTGTTAGTGTATAGGAAAGCTACAGATTTCTGTGTGTTAATTTTGTATCCTGCAACTTTGCTGTATTCCGTTATCAGTTCTAGTAGTTTTGGGGTGGAGTGTTTAGGGTTTTTTTATGTACAGTATCATATCATCTGCAAATAGTGACAGTTTAACTTCTTTACCAATGTGGATTCCTTGTATTTCTTTGTTTTGTCTGATTGCCGTGGCTAGGACCTCCAGTACTATGTTAAATAACAGTGGGGAGAGTGGGCATCCCTGTCTGGTTCCCGATCTCAGAGGAAATGCTTTCAGCTTCTCGCTGTTTAGTATAATGCTGGCTGTGGGTTTATCATATATGGCCTTTAGTATGTTGAGGTACGTGCCCTCTATTTCCATTTTGATGAGAGTTTTTATCATGAATGGATGTTGAATTTTGTCAAATGCTTTTTCAGCATCTATGGAGATGATCATGTGGTTTTTGTCTTTCTTTTTGTTGATGTGGTGGATGATGTTGATGGATTTTCGAATGTTGTACCATCCTTGCATCCCTGGGATGAATCCCACTTGGTCATGGTGTATGATCCTTTTGGTTTACTGTTGAATTCTGTTTGCTAATATTTTATTGAGTATTTTTGCATCTACATTCATCAGGGATATTGGTCTGTAATTTTCTTTTTTGGTGGCGTCTTTGCCTGGTTTTGGTATTAGGGTGATGTTGGCTTCATAGAATGAGTTTGGGAGTATTCCCTCTTCCTCTATTTTGTGGAACACTTTAAGGAGAATGGGTATTATGTCTTCTCTGTGTGTCTAATAAAATTCCGAGGTAAATCCGTCCGGTCCCGGGGTTTTGTTCTTGGGTAGTTTTTTGATTACTCTTTCAATTTCTTTGCTCGTAACTGGTCTGTTTAACTTTTGTGTTTCTTCCTTGGTCAGTCTTGGGAGGTTGTATTTTTCTAGGAAGTTGTCCATTTCTTCTAGGTTTTCCAGCTTGTTGGCATATAGGTTTTCATAGTAGTCTCTAATAATTCTTTGTATTTCTGTGGAGTCTGTCGTGATTTTTCCATTCTCATTTCTGATTATGTTGATTTGTGTTGATTCTCTTTTTCTCTTAATAAGTTGGGCTAGAGGCTTATCTATTTTGTTTATTTTCTCAAAGAACCAGCTCTTGGTTTCGTTGATTTTTGCTATTGTTTTATTCTTCTCAATTTTGTTTTTTTCTTCTCTGATCTTTATTATGTCCCTCCTTCTGCTGACTTTAGGCCTCCTTTGTTCTTCTTTTTCCAGTTTTGATAGTTGTGATGTTAGACTATTCATTTGGGATTGTTCTTCCTTCTTCAAGTGTGCCTGGATTGCTATATACTTTCCTCTTAAGACTGCTTTCGCTGCGTCCCACAGAAGTTGGGGCTTAGTGTTGTTGTTGTCATTTGTTTCTATATATTCCTTGATCTCTATTTTGATTTGTTCATTGATCCATTGATTATTTAGTAGCATGTTGTGAAGCCTCCATGTGTTTGTGACCCTTTTTGTTTTCTTTGTAGAATTTATTTCTACTTTCGTACCTTTGTGGTCTGAAAAATTGGTTGGTAGAATTTCAATATTTTGGAATTTACTGAGGTTCTTTTTGTGAGCTAGTATGTGGTCTATTCTGGAGAATGTTCCATGTGCACTTGAGAAGAATGTATATCCTGTTGCTTTTGGATGTAGAGTTCTATAGATGTCTATTAGGTCCATCTGTTCTAGTGTGTTGTTCAGTGCCTGTGTGTTCTTACTTATTTTCTGCCCAGTGGATCTATCCTTTGGGGTGAATGGTGTGTTGATATCTCCTACAATGGATGCATTGCAGTCTATTTCCCTCTTTAGTTCTGTTAGTATTTGCTTCACATATGCTGGTGCTCCTGTATTGGGTGCATATATATTTAGAATGGTTATATCCTCTTGTTGGACTGAGCCCTTTATCATTATGTAGTGGCCTTCTTTATCTCTTATTACTTTCTTTGTTTTGAAGTCTATTTTGTCTGATATTAGTACTGCAACCCCTGCTTTCTTCTCACTGTTGTTTGCCTGAAATATGTTTTTCCATCCCTTGACTTTTAGTCTATGCTTATCTTTGTGTTTAAGGTGAGTTTCTTGTAAGCAGCATATAGATGGGTCTTGCTTTTTTATCCATTCTATTACTCTATGTCTTTTGATTGGTGCATTAATTCCATTTATATTTAGGGTGACTATTGAGAGATATGTACTTATTGCCATTGCAGAACCTAATTGCCATTAGGTTCGTGGTTACCAAAGGTTCAAGGTTAGCTTCTTTAGTATCTTACTGCCTAACTTAGCTCGCTTATTGAGCTGTTATATACACTGTCTGGAGATTCTTTTCTTCTCTCCCTTCTTATTCCTCCTCCTCCATTCTTCATATGTTGTGTGTTTTGTTCTGTGCTCTTTTTAGGAGTGCTCCCATCTAGAGCAGTTCCTGTAAGATGCCCTGTAGAGGTGGTTTGTGGGAAGCAAATTCCCTCAGCTTTTGCTTGTCTGGGAATTGTTTAATCCCGCCATCATGTTTAAATGATAGTCGTGCTGGATACAGTATCCTTGGTTCAAGGCCCTTCTGTTTCATTGCATTAAGTATATCATGCCATTCTCTTCTGGCCTGTAGGGTTTCTGTCGAGAAGTCTGATGTTAGCCTGATAGGTTTTCCTTTATAGTTGACCTTTTTCTGTCTAGCTGCCTTTAAAACTCTTTACTTGTCCTTGATCCTTGCCATTTTAATTACTATGTGTCTTGGTGTTGTCCTCCTTGGATCCTTTCTGTTGGAGGTTCTGTGTAATTCCATGGTCTGTTCAATTATTTCCTCCCCCAGTGTGGGGAAGTTTTCAGCAATTATTTCTTCAAAGAGACTTTCTATCCCTTTTCCTCTTTCTTCTTCTCCTGGTATCCCTATAATACGAATATTATTCCTTTTGGTTTGGTTACATAGTTCTCTTAGTGTTGTTTCATTCCTGGAGATCCTTTTATCTCTCTCTGTGTCAGCTTCTATACGTTCCTGTTCTCTGGCTTCTATTCCTTCAATGGCCTCTTGCATCTTATCCATTCTGCTTATAAATCCTTCCAGGGATTGTTTCACTTCTGTGATCTCCTTCCTGACATCTGTGATCTCCTTCCGGACTTCATCCCACTGCTCTTGCATTTTTCTCTGCATCTCATCCCATTGCTCTTGCAGTTTTCTCTGCATCTCAGTCAGCATGTTCATGATTTTTATTTTGAATTCTTTTTCAGGAGGACTGGTTAGGTCTGTCTCCTTCTCAGGTGTTGTCTCTGTGATCTTTGTCTGCCTGTAGTTTTGCCTTTTCATGGTGATAGAGATAGTTTGCAGAGCTGGTACAAGTGACCGCTGGAAGAGCTTCCCTTCTTGTTGGTTTTTGGCCTTCCTCTCCTGGGAGAATAGCGACCTCTAGTGGCTTGTGTTCGGCAGCTGTGTGCAGTCAGGGCTTCTGCTTCCTGCCCGGTTGCTATGGGGTTTATCTCCGCTGTTGTTGTGGGCGTGGCCTGGCTGGGCTGCTCCTCCAAAATGGTGGAGCCCTGTTGGAGGGGGAGTGGCCGGGAGGCTATTTATCTCCGTAAGGGGCCTCTGTGCTCCCTGCTGCCCAGGGGGTTAGAGTGCCCAGAGATCCCCAGATTCCCTGCCTCTGATCTAAGTCACCTGTCCTGCCCCTTTAAGACTTCCAAAAAGCACTCTCCAAACCAAAACAACAACAGCAACAATGAGAGAGGGAACAGAAAAAAAAAAAAAAAAAAAGGAGAAAACACACGATTTTTTTTTTTGTCCTCAGTCACTGGTCCCAGGCACCTGCTCACTGGTCCTGCTGCCCTGTCTCACTAGCACCAGGGTCCCTGTCCCTTCAAGGCTTCCAAAAAGCACCCGCCCACCGGTCCTGCAGGGAAGAACGCTTGATATTCTTTGTCCTCAGGCACCAGTCCCAGGCACCCGCTACCAGTCCCCCCGCCCTGCCTCCCTACCACCGGGGTCCCTGTCCCTTTAAGGCTTCCAAAAAGCACTCGCCAAAAAGAGGGGAAAAAAAGGGGAAAAACGTGTGATTTCCTCCATCCTCAGGTGCCGGTCTCAGGCACCCGCCCACCAGTCCTGCTGCTCTGCCTCCCTAGCACCAGGGTCCCTGTCCCTTTAAAGCTTCCAAAAAGCACGCGCCAAAAAGAGAAAAAAAAAAAAAGAAAGGGGGAAAACGCGTGATTTCCTCTGTCCTCAGGTGCCGGTCTCAGGCACCCGCCCACCGGTCCTGCAGGGAAAAACGCGGGATATTCTTTGTCCTCAGGTGCCGATCCCAGGCACCCGCTCACCAGTCCTGCCGCCCTGCCTCCTTAGCACCGGGGGCCCTGTCCCTTTAAGGCTTCCAAAAAGCACTCGCCAAAAGAAAAAACCGCTCTGGTTTCTTTCCACCCGCCGGGAGCCGGGGGGAGGGGCGCTTGGGTCCCTCCAGGCCGGGGCTTGTATCTTACCCCCTTCGCAAGTCGCTGGGTTCTTGCAGGTGTGGATGTGGTCTGGATGTTGTCCTGTGTTCTGTGGTCTCTATTTTAGGAAGATGTTTCTTTGTTATATTTTCATAGCTCTATGTGTTTTTGGGAGGAGATTTCCACTGCTCTACTCACGCCGCCATCCTGGCTCCTACCCCATGAGGGCATTTTTATGTAAATTATCCCAGGGCCTTACAGGGACCCTCTCCTTTCTTTTTGCCATTTACATGCCCATCAGCCCTGGGAGTATTTGAAACACACAGAAATCATTTTTCCCCATTATACAGTATAAGGAACAGAAGAAAATACTCTGCGACTCACATCAAACAAGGTGATTGCTGCAAATATACAAGATTTCTAGGCCAACTCAACTCAAGAGGCTCTTTTGTCTCTTTGACAAGTAATGCCACAGGCCTTCCTGTCTCCTTGTTTAAAACCTGCCCCTGAGTCCATCCAAGGGGTTGACTTTGATCTTCCCCAAGTTGTGTGCTATGCCCATCTTCATTAGGATATACTGCTCATTTCCTCTTCATGGTAAATCTTTGCATACATCATTCATTTTCTCATACTGATGACACATTTATTAAGCATGTACTAGGAGCCTACAGCATGTCAGGCTTGGGGACAGCAGCCTATTCACCATTATGGACAAGGACACATGGCTCCAGCCCACATGAAGCTTGAAGTTTACAAAGGGATGTAGACAAACAGGCCAGAATGACATGGGGTGACAAGTACTTTGATAGAATAAAACAAGAGGTATGGGGAACACAGAGGAGAAAAAGAGGAATGCTATTGAGGTGGGGCAGGCACATGGGGCAAGCATCATGATTAATTTTTCCTGCCTATGATAAAAATGCCAAGACATAAATAGTGTAGTAAGAACAGGAGGGACTCCATCTTAAGGCTAAGATTCCATTTTAAAAACCAGGGAGTTAGGAGGTAAGATTCCTAACATATTTTATGGTAATCAACCAATCATCGACCCTATGTTAAGGCAGGGTAAGCAGTTCTAAGTGATATGTCCCCACTGCTTGAGGGTAACCACTATCTTGGAGAAGAACAGGATCAACACATTTCTTGTGTTAAGTTTATATTACAGGATATCTAGAGGACTGACTGTGGATAGTGACATAATGTCGCTTACCGGAGATACACATCATGAGACACCACGTCAAGCCTTGCCCCTCTAGCCATTTACCCCATTCTTGAAAACCTTAAAAGACATAATCCTAAGCCCTTAAGCACACCTCCTCTCTAAGGTTGCCTGCACTCCCCTTTCTTCAAGTGTGTACTTTGCCTTAAACAAAGACTTCTCACTGCTCAACTTACTGTGTTTAGTCTCTGTGCTCGTCCAGTGGTAAGCATCTATGTAACTTTGCTATTTCATTCCATTTTCTAGAATTTAAGCAGAAGTCTTCACTTGTTGTCCTACTTCAGAAAAGTAGAGAAGGGCTACTGAGGTCTCTGATTTGGGCTTCAGGTTTCTGTCACCTGGGTGACTTGGACAGGACAGCAGCTGTAAGATCATGCTTTTTAGTAGCCTCCCCCAAAATCTTTGTTTTGGGAAATTCTCAAAATATAAACTCACTCCATCCAGTGCTCTATGGCTCCTCCAAATCCCGGGGTTGTAGGTAGGGGTTTAGTTCCCATGCTGGGCAGATTCCAGCGGACACGGATGCCAGGTGACCATGGCTTCAGGAATTGGGAAAAGATCTGCCCTGTGCTGAGCAGGAGTTTAATCAGCTTTCCTTTCCTCCCTCTGCTCTTCCTGGCTCTGTACTGCCTGCATAGTTGCAGCCATGCACTACTACTCTTGCTTTAATGAATTCCTTCCTTGCCTACACTCATCAGACCTGTTTGAGAATTTTTTCTCAGAGTCAAGAACCCTCCACCATCCAGGTAGAGGTTTCACCTAGAGCAGAGTGAGCGACCTCCACAGACGCAGCTGCCTGACAACAGTACTATTCTAAGGAAGGGCAGAAAATATTCCCCTTTCCTGCTGGTGTCATCTTCTGGGTATGCCCATTGCCTGTCCTCTTTCTTCTGGCTCTGTCTGGCAAATCCCTGTTCTGCGTCGTTTTTGCCAAATGAAGCTTCACTCCTGGCCTCCTCTGGCCACCCCTGCAACAAATGGCCAGTGGTTTCCTGTTTATAGGAATGGAGGCCTACTGTCTCAGTGGGACAAGGATTTGTTTGTTTCCCTTTTATTTTTAATATGTTGCTTGATGTCCCTCAATTTGAAGATGCTTCCGTGATGTTGCAGATATAATGTTTGCCTGCTGATCTCAGTCAGAAGGTTGTCACAGAAGCAGTATTCCTCAGGACACGAAGCGTTTGCTCCCATAACTTCCCAGGAGTTATGATGTCCTTGTGTTATATAGCCACCTTGTGACGTATCTAGATTAAGGGCTTAAGAAGAAGAGCTTTGTGGCAGTGGAGAAGATTCTGTCTTAAGATAACAACCATATATGGGAATAAAACCAGCTCCTGAGGCTTCATTAGATTTGAGCTCTAACCCAATGATACAGGGTAGAAATAACAATATTAAATCAACCATTCAAATGAGGAGATGTGCATCATTTCCAAGTCCAGTAAGTGTGACCTTCAGTACTTACTTATTACACATTGGCTGACTATACTGAGTAGAAAAAATGCATTCATAAAGTCTATTAGATACTTCTAGGGAGGGGGTGAGATTTTTCAAGATGAACTGTGTATATTTCTGTGCCAATGACCACAGATCTCACTGTGTGATTCTTACCCAGCCCACATCAAATGCTCTGTTCTGTTCTAGGGACCCTCTTCCTTTAACAGAATTGTTACTTTGCTAGGGCACCCATTGGATTGAGACTGTGAATTTATAAGGTTTTGGTGTTATTTCTTCCTCCATACAGACATCAGAGGCAAACACCCTCTCCATCTCTGACTGAGGCCTTATCCAATAAGCAAGCACCATAGAGCTGGGTGAACAGCAATGTCAGACAAGGACCTGAGTCATCTTAGATAAGGGCCTCAGTGGGGCAGAGTTCTGGGCCCCATGCTTTTCTTCCATAGTTGTGCTGACAGTGTCCTCGGAGCATCCTTAGCCTCAAAACTCCCCCACTGGTCTCTCAATTCCAGAGCTTGGAATTGTTTATTTTATATATAACCAACCCTGTTTTTTTTTTCATATTACCCAAATAATATATGTTCCTTGTCGAATAGAAAATAAAAGTAAAAAATATGAAGTTAATCCAGAATCCAACCTCCTTAGACTGTTAACATCTTGCTGATTTTTCTGGACTCTTCAGTATGCACTCTGCATACATTGTATGTGTGCATGTCCGCACACATTTTAAATGTCTGCTGTACATGTTTGAGAATTTATTTTTTTCTCTTAGTTCCTTATTATAGACTTTTTAATATCATCACATGTTCTTCTATATCATTATAATGGATGCATAATTTATTATGTAGAGAGGTTTGATTAAACCATTCCATGTGGGATATTTAGAGTTTCCAGTTTTTCACAAGTTTAAAAAAAAAAGACCATTTCTCACAGTAAAATTTTTGCAAGGAATTTTTCAGTGTTTATCTTTAGAAACATTTGTCTGGGTCAAGGCCAACTAGGGTGTCTTAGTCCAGCTGGGCCGCTCTAACAAGTACAATAGTCTGGGTGGCTTGTAAACAACAGAAATTTGTTCCTCGCAGTCCTGGTGGCCAGAGTCTGAGATCAGTGTGCCAGCACGGCTGGGCTCCAGTGAGCCTTCTGTGAGGTGCAGACTGCCGGCTGTCACTGTCTCCTCACGTGGCAGAGAGCAGTAAGCTCTCTTGTGGCTCTTCTAAGGGTGCCGACCCCATTCGTGAGGCTCTGTCCCCACGACCTCAGCTACTTACCTTCCAGAGGCCTCACCTTCTAATATCACATTGTGCGGTAGGGTTTCAACATATGAATTTTGGTGGGACACAAACATTCCATCCATAATATTAGGTAACCTATGACAGGAGACAGATTCATAGAATCACAGATTCTTTTCAAGAGGAAAGTTAGTGATTCTGTTAGCTGAAATATGAATAATATTAATAAAACCTAATTCAACTTTTCTTTCTTTTTGTCTACCCTGCCAATCTATTAATGCTTGAGCAGCTCCAGGGATGGGTGCTCACTATGTTTATATAGTTCCTTATAATTCACAAGGGTTTCATACACATTATCTTATTTTAGCCCCAGAAGAACCTGTGGAGTAGAATTGATATTTTTATGACCATGTTTTTTATAGATGGGAAGGCTGAACTCAGAGAGGATATATGACTCCTCTAATTTATGCTTCTAGGATATGGTGGAGTCTTGGCCTCTCAATTAAGATGTGTGGGTTTATGTGTTGGGGTGGGAGTAGAGGTCTTTTCTCAAAGCATCTTGCACTAATTCTCACACCCTGTTCTAATTTTTCACTTCGGTCTAGATGGAGCAAATCTATTCTTTCGTTCACTGCAAGTCCTCCCTGACTGTCACTGAGGAAGTATGGTCAGTCTTGAGCTGGGGCAGGGGGTGTAGGAATGGAGGCTGTGGGTCTAGCGCCTGAGGAAGTGGCCCTGGGTGTGGAGCCTGGAGGGTGCCTGAGTGGGACGTGGCGTTGTGCTCTCAGGGAGGGAGAAATGGCAGTGAGGGTGAAGGGCCTCCCAGGGGATACCTGGCCCTGCCAATGGCCTCGTTGGCTGGTGCCATACCTGCTTCTAACTTTGGGGCAGACACAGATCACTGCGATCAAACATGCTCTCACTTCATTGTACTATATTCTTACCATTAGAGCATCAGCACAACAAAGATTGTTATGGAGAGAAGTCAGTTGAGATGTGTTTGTTGCTTCCCTTTTATTTTTAATATGTTGCTTGATGTCCCTCGATCTGAAGATGCTTCTGTGATGTCGCAGAGATAACATTTTCCTGCTGATCTCAGCCAGAAGGCTATCACAGAAGCAGCATTCCTCAGGACGCGAAGCGTTTGCCCCTAAGAGCACACTGTGTGGAGGGCAAAGCAGTGAGCGGCCAGGTTCCCGGGAAACGCAGGGCTGCGTGCTGGGCAGACGCCCTCTTGTGGAAGGCAGCTCATTGTCTAGTCTGCCTGGCAACAGGCTTGCTTGTGCAGCTCTTTAAACCAATGGTTTTTTTCTTGCTGTGAATTCGAGTTTGAGGGTTTTCTTAGAAGATTCTAAATACAATTTCTGCCTGCTTTTAATATCTAACAAGATTTGGTCATTTTAAATCAATGAGCAATTCAAAAGTTTGCATTAATTGTTTTGAGAGAGCCAGATTAACTGTGAATAATCTCTCAAATTGGCATGTTGGGTAATTATTTTCATATTTTGATGCAAAGCCTTACCAAACAGTGTTGCAATTAGAGTATTTAAAAACTACCTTTCCCACCTGGGTAGGATTTAAGCAAAGCCCAAGCAGTTTGGGGCTATTTTTGGTCCTGATTAATTATTAGGCCAAGATAATTCCAAGTTCAGCAGCTTATTTGGAGGAGACTTGACAGCTGGGCTCTCAGGATAACCTTGGGTCAAAGCCAACATCTTTAGAACAAAATGGTGCTCTCCCCACCTCCAGAGAGCGGGCACGGGTAGCACTTTGTGACACTGGTGTCAGCTTTGCCAACCTGGAGCTAGTGAGGGGAGGAGAAATCGCTGATGCAGGGGCCTGCAGACATGGCTGATCTCACTGCAGTGAAAATAGGTCACTAATGACACCTGGCGATAAGCCAAAAAACTGTGGCCAAGAGCTCTGAACCATTTGCTAGTAGCAGGATCCATTTTACTAGAACTCCAGAAAGAAAGCAACCTGCTTGTGTTTGTTGATAACCACCACAGAGTTGCAGAACTCATGTGCCCAAATGGTGAATTGGCTCCCCCTTGCCTTTATTTTCCTAAGCATTCAAGTTGTTTATGGTTTCAGCTTATCCCATTTCCATTCCCATGCCCTGAAGTAATGCCTGGGTCCCTGCTTCCTTTCTGAACAGTCCAGCTGATAGGATTTTTTCTCTCTCTCCCCACTGAAGCAGCAAGGGGCAGAACGGAGACAAGGATAACATTACCTTCTCTGATTCCTTATATGTTGACACTGAAATAGCTCTGTCCAGATACTATTCCCCACCACCCTGATCCTCATGAAGCCACCCATCTCTGTGATTCTAGGGAGAAATGTCTGCTATTGCCATTAGTGACAAAAGAGCATTTTACTTCATTTTGGACAGTATCTCCCTGGGTTGGTGTTTCCTGTTACTCCAAGTAGCTCCCTGAGAAGGGGAATTGTGAAAGGAAGACTGAGGATGGCTGGTAGGTCTTCCACACATGCTGGGAGTGATTCAGTGTAGAGCTCAGATCAGAAATTCCCAAATAAAAATAAATTTCATCATCTTTTGCAGGGCCTGTAAAAACCCAGATTGCTGGGCTCCTGAGCTCTGGCTCAGTACATCTGGAAGAGGGGCCCGATACTGTGCATTTCTAAGCAATTCCCAGGTGACCACATCTCAAGGAGCCCGGGCTTAGACAAGTCAACAGTGGCCTCAAACACTGCCCCACATAGGTGATTTCCATGGCCTAGAGCTTCTTCCACTCAACTGTGAGCAGTTTAAGGGTAAGGACCATGTCTCTCATTCATCTTTGAGTTTCCAGACTCCAGCACAGTGTCTGACACAGAGAAAGTACTCGGGTCATTGTTGAATTAATTAATGACTGAATCCTATCAGCTGATCTTAAAACAGAAGGTTTCCTTAAAGCCTGGATTAACCTTAAATGGGATATTGGACCCATTGAATGTAAATGATTAAGTCACCAAAATTAATATTAAGGCCACAACAGAGTAAGGAAAAACTGGACAATGTTTTTCCCAGGACTGCCCAGGTTGAACAAGAAGAGCCGGGTTTTAGGAAGAGGCTGGGCAGAGGAAACCTGGGTCCATCACATTTGACAAGGTCTTTTACCCATAACTTGCAGTAAGGGACAGAAACTTGTCACAAATACCAAGCAGGTGACCTGGCAGCTCCCCTCTGGAGCTACCCTCCTCCTATGCACTGAATCTCATGGAAGGTAGGAAATGGTTCTTACATCAGAGAAGGGTTTTCGGCATGGTTTGGATTCTTAGGGGCTATTGCACGTGCTGGGAACAGGTGTGTAATCCCTGAAGATCAGCTCCCAGGACTCCTCAAATCTGTGTGTCTATCCATTTAGATGGGAACAAAGGGGAAAATGGAGTTTGAGACTGGTTTGGTCAGAACCTTCCATCCCCCCAAGACCTTACTCTAGCTGCCCCAGCTTGTCCTCTCCTCATATCCTACCTCGCATTTTGCACTCTATCTAAACACCATTATGATGGAAGTTTTCTAGCAGACAGCATACTGCCCTTCTGCTTCTACCCTCCAATGAGCCCAAGTCTGGATGATGTGGGCTTCTCACATAGGACTGCACTTAGCAGCCACCTCTTTCAGGAAGTCTCATTTGGTGTATTTCCTCTGTGTTCTCATAGTACCCTGTGAATACCTCCATCACTCATTCACTTATTCACCCAACAATTATCTATTGAGTTCCTGTCATGTGCTAGACGTTGAAGATACAAAGATGGATGTGACATGGCTCTTGTCCCTAACTAGCTCATTACTTAGTGAAGGGGTACAGATATGTAAACAAGTAGCTGTAATACAAAGTGCAAAGTCCTAAGATAGCAGTAAGCCCTGGGTGCTATGTTAGTACATAGAAAGAACACCTAACCCCGATATGAAGTGTCAGGAGGTGGTGGGGGTAGTTTCTAGAGTAAATATATCCTACTCAGGATCTAAAGGATTGAAAAGCATTTAGCCAGGCAAAGAGGTGGGAGAAAAGCACATCAGGGAGAGGAAACGGATTTGCAAAGGCCATTATCTGTTTATATGATTGGCTTTAGATCATAGATTTTGGGGGCTGAGGGTATGTTTTATTCATTGTCTATGTGTCTAGCCCCAATTCAAAGTATAGTACCTGGTACACAGTAGACATCCAAGGAAATATTTATTGAATAAATGAATGAATAAGTGATTTAAAAATAGACACATAGATCAATGAAACAGAATAGAGTGTAGAAATAAACCCATTTTCATGTGGTCAATTAATCTATGACAAAGAGCCAAGAATATACAATGGGGAAAGGATAATCTCTTCAATAAATGGTGCTGGGAAAACTGGACAGCTACATGCAAAAGAATGAAACTACACTACTACTGTCTTACATCATACACAAAAATGAACTTCCAATGGATTAAAAATCTAATGTAAGAACTGAAACTAAAAGAAAACATAAGCAGTAAACTCTTGAACATGGACAATAACAATTTTTTTCTTCAGGTTTTGTCTCCATAGACAAGGGAAATGAGAAAAAATAAACAAGTGGGACTACAACAAACTAAAAAGCTTCTGCACAGCAAAAGAAACCATCAGCAAAATGAAAAAGGCAACTACTGAATGGGAGAATATATTTGTAAATGATATATCTGACAAGGGATTGACCTCCAAAATAATAAAGAACTCATACAACTCAACATTGAAACAAAATCTGATTTAAAAATAGGCATTTTTACAAAGATGACCTACAAATGGCCCACAGGCACATGAAGAGATGCTCATCAACATTAATCAGGGAAACACAAATCGAAATCACAATGAGATATCACCTCACATCAGTCACAATGCCTAGTATCAAAAAGATAAGAAATAGTAAGTTCTGGTGAGACTATGGAGAAAAGGGAACCTTCATGCACTGTTACTGGTAATGTGAAATGGTGCAGCCACTATGGAAAAGAGTATGGAGGTTCCTCAAAAATTAAGAGAAATACCATACAACCTAGTAATTCCTCTCCTGGGTATTTATCCAAAGAAATCCAAAACACTAATTTGAAAAGATATATGCATCCTATGCTCATTGCAGCATTATTTATGATAGCTAAGATAAGGAAGCAACCTAAGTGCCTACTGACACATGAATGGATAAAGAAGATGTGGTATACATATACAACGTTACTCAGCCAAAAAAGGAATGAAATCTTGCTATTTTCAACAACACAGATGGACCTAAAGAGTATTATGCTAAGTGAACTAAAATAGACTAAGACAAATACCACATAATATTCCTTACATGTGGAATCTAGAAAACTAAAACAAATGAACCAACAAACCAAAAACCCAGACAGCAGACTTATGAATACACAACAAACTGGTGGTTGCCACGGTGGGGTGGAGGGATGGGTGAAATAGGTGAAGGGAGTAAAGAGGTACAAGCTTCCGGTTATGAAATAAATGAGTCACAGGAATGAGAAGTGTAGCCTAGACAATATAGTCAATAATGTAGTGACAGATGGTAACTACATTTATCATGCTGAGTATTTCATAATGTATACAATTATTGAATCACTGAAATTATTGTTGCACACCTGAAATTAATACTGTAAATCAACTATACTACAATGAAAAAAATGACTTAACCTCTGCTGAGATGGCTGCTGAGTAACCACAAAGATGACAATTCTTAGGAAGTGAACATTTCCTGGCTCAATGGCTTTCTATCCTAGTTCCTGTACAGTTTCTGGGTACTTACCAATGGGTTAGCAGACATTAAACTTGCAGGGGCTCTATGTACAGGTGTACTTCATGTCCTGGGCATAATTGTCATGGTTTCCACAAGGCAACAGAATGTTCTGAACAAATGCTTTGAAAACAAATGTGCAATTTCTGAAAAGAAGATTAATGCAAACAAGGTTAGAACTGATGTGCATTTGAACACTGCTTGAAATCTAGAGAGATCAAAATGCACTTTCAAGAGACAGGCCTCTTTATTTTTTCAAAATTGGACAAACACTGCTTTTTCCTGGTGTTGCCATTGCCAGTTACCTTTCAAGGCATGTGTTTGCCTTTAATGGAACAGTGAGGTGTGTCCACAGGCCCACTCACTGGCTCACTTATTGTCATCGACCTCTGAATTTCTGAATAACCTTGGGAGAATGGGAAATGATTAAGTCAAAGCAAAAAAGGTGATTTACATTTTCTGAACGAATGATAGTGATTGGAGTGCTAACTCCCAAGAAATTTGCAGAGGAGTTCTTAAAGGAAGCAGAGAGCATCTGTGTGCTCAGAAGTCACTTTCATGACAGGAGCTCTGCCTCAGAGAGAGTGGGAGGCAGCAAAGGAGGCAAGAAGCAGTGAGTGAGAAAGGGTGAATGACTCAATTGGCGCGTCCTTGTGCTACTCCTGAGCCACCATTACACAGGCTATAAATAGATGCTCAGCAAGGGCTCACGGCTCGCCATGGTTCAGCATGGGTCTTTTCAACTGTGGGTCCACATTGGAATCATTTCCAGAGTTTTGGAAAACACCAACCTTAGGACTTCATCCTAGTAGGTTTTGAAGGACATTTGACAAGAAAATCACTGATCAGATGAAGGGATCTGTAAAGCAAAAGTTGATGGGGATGGAAGATAAGTACTCAAGGGTGGAGAGCACGGAACTAGATATCAAGAAATAAATGGCTGTAATGTTTACCTGGAAAACAGTGGAGACCCCTCAGTGACTCCCAGGAAAAAACAAGGAAGAGATCTGGAGATAATGCTCGTAGGTATGGACCACATAAATTTTCAAGATTTTAGTTTCAAGAACTGAATTTTCAAATTTATTATTTTAAGTACCACCAAAACTGTTGGGGTGGGACTTGTAAAAGGAACAGTCCACCAGCATACTGCCCTCTAATAACAGAGTTCCAGACAGTATAAAGCTCTCTGACATTCATATATTCCATCCAAAGCGTTATAAGGCTCTCAGATCCATACGACAATAGCTTGGGGAAGAGTGCCTTGCACGTTTTCATAAGGCACTGTTTAGTTCTGATTTGTGCCAATCTCAATGAAAAATTCAGATCCACTTAGAGAAAACTCTAGTCTGGTCCAACAGGAGATCCTGGGTTTCTTTCCTTGACCATCCCCTATTCTGAGCTTGCTTTGGTCTCTCTCTGCTGGAGGAGTTAAATTTACCAGAGCTACAAAGGTGAGAACCACTATCAGCTCCATCTTGGAAAGCTGTGCTTTCTGGCATAAAAGCTACAGATTTTCTCTAGATCCTGGGAATCTCATATGACTCTGATTCCCTCAAGAGATGTGGCATCCTGTGGGGGAAGCTCCAAGAGAGACATCACTCCTGAAAATAGAATCAATCTAGACTACCCCCTGCTCCTACTGTTATATCTGGCTTGGCACTGAAAAGCCCACGGGTGAGAGGGTTTTTGTGATCACCCGTGTACTTCACATATACCCCTCCTAGAACTGTATCCCACTGCCTAGCTTAGGCCCAAAAGTTCTGATCTGCAAATAGGATATTGGATCTCGCATAGCTAAATTCTGCTGTCAGAAGCCTGAGATATGTTCCTGGCATCCCCCTGACATAGCATAGCTCTCAAGCACCCCATACAGGAGTTAGAGTGTTTAAACTAAAGGATTTAAACCAAGTGCAATCAGCTAGTCTTAGTGCAAGAAGCTGGCTGAAACAAGACACTAAGGCCTTGGGCTCTGCTTACAGGTCTTTATTTACCAGTTTCCAAAGTGGTTAAAAAAAAAATGAAGGGCCCTACCTTTTCTTTTGTCCAAGAATACCTCTTCTGGCCTTATATTTCTCATGGTATGGTTATCTTCAAATCTTCAAATCTCCTATAATATCCATTAAGCCTATAGGTCTTTGGTTCTCTAAGATTTGTGGGAAATGGCCAACAGATGCTAGGAAATACCTATTCAGGATCTGCCCTTATCCTGTTATGATGCTATATATTTAACGGAATCTGTATTTGAAAAACAACAAGGTCAACCCTGATTCTTCCAGGCTGTTCTGAACTTTGAGAATCAGAATTCATGTGCCTCCAAAATCTTGTAAAATATAATTTTATCCAAGGAAATTAGGACATCCAGACATTTCCTATTAACAATCATCCTTTCCATCAACTACTGGATAGAAGCAGGAGCCCCAGGGTCCCTATGAACATTGCCAACAGGTGACATTGCCCACCAGGCAGCAAAATTGCCTTCTTGTCCTTGTTTAGCATCTGGATCTGATGCTGTTGGCTTCTAAAAAAAAACAAATTGAAAGCCATTGTCTCTGGGAAGCAATGCTGGGCATTTTGAATGTAGGTTTCAGGTTAGGGTCTCCTTCAGTGTCTATTCAGAAGGCAAAGAGTCCATCTGAATCTAAGTTTTATCTCTTTTTATCCTTCACAGTGCTGTGAGGCTCAGAGATTATAACTAGCATCTCTTAAATTATTAGCCTCAGAAAGTGTGATTCATCTGGACTTTTCCTAACTGGTCAGGGTTTGCATCTCTATTCTAGGTTACTCTCAGCCCATGAACAGTGCACATCATACTCACAGAGGGCACACCCTAGACTGCTGGCTTGGCAAGTCCTCTTGAGTCTCATCTGCATCTCCTCAGAGACAAAACCAACACTTTCCATCCTCTGAAGGACCTGTTTGGGACACTCTCAAGAGAGAAAAAGGGACAAGCCAGTGCTTGAATATTTTCTCTTTGTGTTAGTGCAGCTTTCTGCCCACAGTTCTTACATAAGGATCACCATACTAACCACCCCATATGCTGCCTACACATCTGGACACGTACAGCGAACATGCTAGAGCTGGCCTGATGCATCCAGCCACTGCCTGCAAGTCTCCTGAGTTTGCTGTGCTGTCTTCTTCAACTTCCACCACTCACTCCCACTTCCTCCTGGACTCTCACACACAGGATTGATGGGGGGCTTCCACACAGGGGCTGTAGAACCCAAAGCCAGGATGGTGGCACAGGTGCCGACTCTCAGCTGTCATCCTTAAAATTCCCTAACTAGCACCACTGCATCTCAAGTCTCCTTTCTCCTGGTAGCTGCTTCTGCTGGGCCTTTGCCTATCCTGGGAGGTGAGGGGTGGAGTTTATCAGAGTAAGAGCCTGCTCCCGGAAGGCTGGAAACAATGCAAATCCTTGGCCGATTCACTGTTTCCAACGTTCTTCAAGTGGCCCCAGTCCTTGGAGAACTAAAGAGGGGTTCTCTCTCAACTATAGACTTTTGTCTGTTTCCTTCCTTTCCAGAGCAATAGCATATTATGGGATGGTCTTTCTCTTTATTTAGGTACTGCCTTCCACCCCTATACCCCAATGTTGGAAGCAGGACCCTTAAAACCTTGCTGGAGCCTTCTGCACTGTGAACAACAAAACCTGCATGTCTGGTGTGGGAGGAGTCCCCCTCCACATGGGCTCTGGCACCCTTGTGGGGCCTTGTAGTTCCTGTATGTTCTTGTCCTTCATTTCCTGTTTAGTTTTGTTAATTGAAGGAAATAAGGGGTTCTGACTCTGGCTTGTCAGCCGGAGTTCCTGCTGCAGCTTGCTCCTCAGAAATATCTTAAGTCCTGCCCTATCTATCTTTCTGTGTCTTTTTTTCCGTACTGCTTTCTATAACAAGGTTTCCAGATTCAGTTTATAAGCAGAGGTCATTCTCCTTCCCTGGATATCTGGTTGGAAATTTTACCAGCACAGTCCTATGGCTGCTGACACCCTCTGAGGCTGGCTGGAAAATCTTCACCCTCCTGCCCCTGACAGCAGGCAGTGTTTGCCATGAAGCCACGAGTGATCTCAGACACCAGCTGCCTGAGGCTTTCTACCAGCCTTCTTCTCTCTGCATCTACTCCCTGCCCCTTTTCCATGTTGTAGCATCTCAGACATATGCTCTGGCCATGATGGGAAGGTGCTCACCTGACCCCCTCCCATTCCCCCACTCACCCCAGGTGCTGGAGCAGGGCTTCTGAAATAGTGTCAACTTGGAGTAACAAGTCTCTTTGGCAAATGAGTGCCCTGCATCTCCAACTAGTGGTTCTAATGCACAAAACTAGTTAGAAAATTTTACATAAAATCGACATAAATAATCCAGCTTGATAAATTTTCAAAAGCTGAATATTCCCATGTAACAGGCACCCAGATCGAAAGCATATTATCAGAAACCCAAAGCACTTCTCATGTTCCTTTCTAGTCTCTCTAGACTTCTAGCAAAATAAAGTCATGTTACCTCGTTATGATCTTATATAGATAGAAGTACACACTGTATACTCTTTGTGTCTGACATTTGCTCAGCATTATGTTTGTGCAGCTTATCCATATCATGCTTGGGTTTGTAGATTATTAATTTCATGTACTGTGGAGTAGTCTACCCTGTGAACATACCATATTTATGAAAAATCCATTTTACTGTTTTGCTCCAGTTTTTGCCTCAGATTTGGCCATTACAAACAGACTATAAACACTGTATTACCTGTGTTTTGGCATTCCTGTTGGTTCTACATAGGTGTAGAAATGCTGGGCCACGGGATGTGCTTTTGCTATATGCCGCCAATTTTTCAAATTGTATGAGGGTTTCTTCCTCCCCATCCTCACCACACTCACAACTTTCCGTGTTTTCATTTTAGCCACTCTGGTGGGTGTACAGTGGTGTCTTACTCTGGTTTTAGCTTGCATTTCATTAGCCTGGCTTTGTGGCAGCCTCAGGTATGAAGTTAGGGCATCTAATGAGGGAAGTCACTGCAAGACTATGCCTGCTATCACTTTCAGGGGATGCAGGCTTTCCCCTTACTTTAGAAATACCTGGTTTGCAGAAGCTGGCTTAAAAATTCAGAGTCGATCAGGCAGCTCTGTTCCGAGGGAACATTTTATTGTTCACAGGCCTAGACACATCCCAAAGCAGAATGCAAGTGACAGTGTCTGCTACACTCATTTGCTCATCTACAAACAATTGTAGAGTCCTTTGTATGCCAGGCACTGTTCCAGGTGTTGAGAAATATCAGTACAAAATAGAGTATAAACTCTTAAGTAGTTCATACTTTAGGGTGACAAGAGACACACTAAACAAAAAGTATGTAAAATAGCTTGTCAGGCAGTGATCCATGCTCCAGAGACATGTGAAGCTAGAGAGGGGTAAGGAGGGCTGGCACAGCCTTAAGTACAATGGTCAGGAATGGCCTTGCGTATAAGTTGACATGTGAGCAAAGTCCTTCAACTGACTTGGAAACAATTAATCTGAGTACTGGAAGAACATTCTAGGGGAATTAACATATGAAAATGCCCTGAGATGGCAGCAATGTTTGAGGAACAGCAAAGAGGCTGTTAGGAACAGGGTGAATAAGAGCTGATGGGGTACAGAGAAGATGAAGGTTGTGTTGGGCCCCATAGGCAATTCTGAGAACTCTGGCTTTCCCTCAGCTTTGAGTGAAATATCCTCAAAGCTGCTCTGGTTCCACCTCTGTGAAGCCTCTTTGAAGTACCACAGCTTCCTGTCAACTGTGACTACTTGGATCTCCTCCCATGGCCTGGGCTGGGTCAGGTGGCTATCCCTTCCCCCTTGCATCTTTTCTAGTGATTTTGAGGTCATTTGGCTGCTGCAACAGAAAGGAGAAGGATCAGATGGCATTTGAGGCTATTCATTTTTCTCGATAAATTGAACAATATTAGAGTTCAAACATTCCTGAAGGAATCCCCAGGCTGTAACCCCAACTAGGCCTCAGCAGCATGTGAGTACCAACAGGCACAGTAACAGTCAAATTCGAAAGTCTGTGGGATCTATATTTCCCATCTGCATTGTAGGAAACCAATTCCCATTTTCAAGGTCCCTCACCCTGACCATGTGTCTCTTGGGGAAAATCCAACACATGTTCTTGGTTCAGGCAAACACAGTTGTGACTTTTCTGAAAAGGAATATGAAGGAGGGGTCTTGGTATCAGAATAGGCTGAGCAGAAGAGAAAAATCCAGAAGAAAGTGATAGCATATGATACAGGGAGTACTGATCATTAAATAGTGTTGGAAAAATCTGGCTAACCAGTGATGAAAGAAGTACTCTTTGCTCTGTAATTAATAGCAAAATCAATTTCTATAAAAATCCTAGAATAAAACAGGTTTTTTTTTTGCAACATAGATGTAGGAAAAGACTTTCCATATCATCTAAAAAGTAACCCAACATCACCATTGTTGTCATCCTCTGACACTCTGTGTCAAACATAATTCTATGTTTTACCTATATTAAATAATTTAACCCTCACAACTTGTTAGGTATTTACTATTCATTTCTCTCATTTTCTAGATGATAAAATGGAAGCACAGAAAGGTTAAGTAATTTTCCCAAGGTCCCTACAAGTGGTGGTACCAGGATTCAAACCAAACATGTGTGACTTTAGGGTCCATATTTCTAAATCACTAAACTGCAAAGGAGAACACTGAGAGATCTGAGTATGTGAATTAAAAACTAGATGGAAAAAAAAACATGTAAAGGACAAATGATGAATGGGGAAAAACAATGCTACATACATAACAGATTAAACCATTAGTATGCTTTAAAGAAAGCAATTTCTCAAATTTTATTTCCTAGCACACCAGTGTTCTGAATGATGCCAATGGGTGTTGTGTGGAAAAACAAAGTTTTGATGGTCAGTTAACTTAAGGAAATGATGTGTTAAAAATGACCACAGAAGTCTTTCCCCTATCTCAGCACACCTATTATTATCTCACAGGGCAATGAAGTTCCCTGAAATACAGTCTAGAAAATGTCATTTTTGAATGTAATAAGTTGCTATAAATCAGGAATGAAAATATGAATATTTGAATAGAAAAATAGGTGTAAGAGAGGTCCAAGATGGTGGCATAGAAAGAACCCTGAGAGAGGTCCAAGATGGTGGCATAGAAAGAACCTGAATCCACCTCTTCCCACATACATATCACATGTACACCTACTGATTGCACAACACCGTCTGCACAATGAGGGCTGAAGAGACCACTTGAAAAATGGCAGAAGAGATGGAGACATGGTAATGGTGGGAACCCTTCCCTAACAAGGCAACCTGCAGTAGGGATAGATATTACTGAGAGATCTTCACACAGATTTGCCTGCACTGGGACACAGAAAAACAAATGGTTTAAATGTCAACTAGATTGTAAGTAAAGGAATTCAACTTACAAACTTTGGAATGTGCCAAGTAGTGAGGAACTGATGTAACTCTTTCTGGGATCAGAGGTATGGGGAGTGCCATTGTTTATATTCCCCTTCACACATTGATAGCACAGAGGGAATCAAGTTATGGATGCCCACAGAAGCTCAGGGAACTCCTGAGGAACTCCCCACCCAAACACAAAGCACCTACCTCAGATCTGGCAGTGCCATCAAAGTGCCCCACACTGTGCACAGTGGGACACCTGTACCATACCCCTCCAAACCCCAGCCCCACAAGGTGCCCCCAGCCTGGCACACACTGGGACTCCCCCACCCTGTACTCACCTGGCTTTCAGCTAGCCAAAGCCACCAGGCACACACAGTCTACCCAAGGGATGGCCACTCCTTCAAGACTGGGAGAAGAGGTGTTTCACCTAACTCATAGCAACAAACACAGAGAGTAAAAAAAAAATGAGGTGATGAGGAATATGATCCAAATGAAATATCAAGACAAAACTGCATAAAATGAACTAAATGAAACACAGTTAAGCAATTCACCTGATAAAGAGTTCAAATTAATTATTACAAAGATATACTCCCAACTTAAGAGTGGATGAACTCAGGGAGGACTTCAGCAAAGACAGAGAAAATATGAAAAACAATCAGAACTGAATATGAAATAACAATAACTGAAATGAAAAATACACTAGACGGAAGTAACAGAGGATGCAGAAGAGTGGAGCAGCAATCTGAAAGACAGTGTAATGAGAGCACTCAGGCTACAGAGCAAAAAGAAAAAAGAATTTTAATAATGAAGATAGGTGAAGGGACCTCTGCAGCAACATCAAATGTACTAACATTTGCATTATAGAAGTCCCAGAAGGAGGAGAAATGAGAAAAAGAGGCAGAAAACTTACTTGCAGAAATAATAGCTGAAGAGTTTCCTAATCTGAGGAAGGAAAAAGAAATCCAGGTGCAGAAACCACAGAGTCCCAAACAAGATGAACTCAAGGAGGTTCATGGCAAGACATGTACTGGGTACAATATCAAAGATTAAAGAGAAAGAGAAAAATCTTAAAACAGCAAGAGAAAAGCAACAATTTATGTATAAGGGAAACCTCATGAGACTACCAGCTGATTTTTCAGCAGAAATTTTAAAGTGCAGAAGGAAGTGGCATGATATATTCAAAGGACTGAAAGGAAAAACCCTACAGCCAAGAATACTCTACTAAGCTTTCTTTCATTTAGATTTGAAAGAAAGAAAGTTTTCCAATTAAGCATAAGTTAAAGGAGTTCACCACCACTAAACTGGCCTTACCAGAAAAGTTAAAGGGACTTCTTTAAGAGGAAAAGAGAGGCTGTAAAGAGAAACAAGAAAATTACAAAAGGAAAAAATTTTACTGGAAAAAGCAAACATACAGTAAATGTAGTAGATTAATTACTTAAAAGCTAATACTAAGGTGGAAAGATAAAAGTAGTAAAATTAACCATAATCTAATAATTAATGAAGAGAATTGCTAAACAAAAAGGTATGACACAACACAAATAGATATAAGACATGGAGGAGGGGAAATAAAGATGTACTACTTTTAGAACATGTTTGAACTTAAGAAACCATCAACTTAATATAGACTATTATATATGTAAGAAGTCATAGGTAAACCTCATGGTAACCACAAATCAAAATATGATACACAAAAATTAAAGAGAAAGGAATCTATGCATAACAATAAAGAAAGTCATTTCATACAAAGGAAGAGAACAAGAAACAAAGATCAGAAAAGAATACAAAACAATCAGAAAACACTTAACAAAATGGCAATAAGTATATATGTATCAGTAATTACTCTAAATGTAAATGGACTACCTGCTCCAATCAAAAGACATAGGGTGACTAAGTGGATTAAAAAAATAATAAGACCCAACTATATACTGCCTACACGTGACTCACTTTAGATCTAAGACACACAAAGACTAAAAGTGAAGGAATAGAAAAAGATATTCCATATAAATGGAAATGAAATAATAAAGCTGGGGTAGTAGTATTTTATTTTATACGAAGTAGGCTTTAAAACAAAGGCTATAACAAGAGACAAAGAAACACATTATACAATGAGAAAGCATTCAATCCAGCAAGAAAATATAACAATTGTAAGCATCTACACACCCAAAAGAGGAGCACCTAAATATATAAAGCAAATACTAACATATAAAGGGAGGTGTTGAGAGAAATAGAATAACAGCAGGGTCCTTTAACAAACCACTTACATCAATGGACAGATCATCCAGACAGAAAATCAATAAGGCAACAGTGGCTTTGAATGACAGATTAGACCATATGGACTTAGCAGATATATACAGACTATTCCATCCCTCAAGCAGAATACACATTCCTTTCAAGTGCACATAAAACATTCTCCAGGATAGATTACTTAGGCCAAAACACAGGTCTCAATTTAAGAAGACTGAAAGTATATCAAGCATCTTTTCCAATCATGATGATATAAACCTTGGATCACAAGGAAAAAACTGGAAAAAACACCAACACGTGGAGGCAAAACATGCAAGTAAACAATGAATGGGTCAATGAAGAAATCAAAGAGGAAATTTTAAAAAATACCAAGAGACTAGTGAAAATGTACTCAAAATGTTTCAAAGTCTTTGGGATGCAGCCAAATCAGTTCTAAGGGGAAAGTTTATAAATACAGGCCTACTTGGGGAAACAAAGATCTCAATTAAACAATCTAACCTTACCCCTAGAAAAAGGAACTTGGAAAAGACGACAAATGCCAAAATAGAAGGAAGGAAATAATAAAATTCAGAGTGGAAATAAATGAAATAGAGACAAAAAACAACAGCAACAACAATAGAAAAGATCAGTGAAATTAAGAGATGGTTCTTTGAGAAGACAAATTTGATAAACCTTTAGTTAGAGTCTCAAGAAAAAAGGAAAACTCAGATTCATAAATAAAAGAGAAGTTATTACTGATACCACAGACATAAAACAACTATGAGGGCACAATGAAAAATTATACGCCAACAAACTGGACAACTAGAAGAAATGGATAAATTTCTAGAAACATGCAATCTTCCAAGACGGAACCAGGAGGAAAAACAGAAATTCTAAAAAGGCTGATTACTTACTAACAAAACTGAAGTAGTAATTCAAACACTCCCAACAAAATTCAGGACCATGATGCTTTACAGGTGAATTTTACCAAACATTTAAAGATGAGTATCTATCCTTAAATCATTCCAAAAAACTGAAGAGGATGGAATATTTCCAAATTCATTCCATGAGTTTAGCATTACCTTGATTCTAAAACCAGACAAAGACACTACCACAAAAGAGAAAGAAATTACAGACTAATATCCCTGATGAACGCAAATGCAAAAATCCTGAACAAAATATTAGTAAGCTGAATTAAAAAATACATTAAAAGCATCATTCACCATGATCAGGGGGATTTATTCCAGGAATGAAAGGATAGGTCAATATCTGCAAATCATTGTGATATACCACACTAACAAAACAAAGGATAAAAACCATATGATCATCTCCATAGATACAGAAAAAGCAGTTGTGAAAATTCACTATCAATTCATGATAAAAACTTTCAACAAAGTAGGTACGGAAGGAACATAGCTTAATATAAAAATGTCATATGTGACAAACCCACACTAACATCATACTCATCATACTCAATGGTGAAAAGCTGAAAGCTTTTCCTCTAAGAACAGAAACAAGACAAGGACGCCCACTCTCACCACTTTTATTCAACATAGTACCAGAAGTCCTAGCCACAGCAATCAGACAAGAAATAAAAGGTATCAAAACTGGTAAAGAAGTAAAACTGTCATTATTTATAGATGACATGATATATATAAAGCATCAAAGACTCCACCAAATCACAGAAACTATTAGAATAAATGAATTCAGTAAACTTGCAGGATTTAAAATCAATATACAGAAATCTGTTGCATTTCTGTATACCAACAATGAACTAGCAGAAAGAGAGGTTCAGGAAACAATTCCTATGCAATTGCATCGAAAAGAATAAAGAACCGAGGAATAAATTTAACCAAGAAGGTGAAAGACCTGTATTCCATAAACTATAAGATATTGATGAAAGAAATTGAAGAAGACAGAAATTGAAAGATATTCTTTGCTAATGGTTTGGAAGAATCAATATTATTAAAATGTCCATAGTACCCAAAGAAATCTACAGACTGAATGCAATCCCTATTAAAATATCAATGGCATTTTCCATAGAAACTAGAGCAAATAACCCTAAAATTTGTATAGAATCACAAAAGACCCTGAATAGCCAAGGCAATTTTAAGAAGAACAAAGATGAAGGTATCCTGCTCCCTGGTTTCAAACTAAACTACAGATCTATAGTAATCAAAACAGTATGCTACTGGCAACTGAAAAAAGGACATATAAATCAATGGAACAGAAGAGTAGAGAGCCCATAAATAAGCTTATGTTTATATGGTCAATTAAAATATGACAAAGGAGACAAGAATACACAACAGGGAAAAGACAGTCTGTTCAATAAATGGTGTAGGAAAATTGGACAGCTACATTCAAAAGAACAAAACTGGACCAGTGTCTTAAAACATATACAAAAATAAACTCAAAATGGATTAAAGATATAAATATAAGAACAGAAACTAAAAGAAAACATAGACAGTAAACAAATTCTTGAACTTTGGCATTAGCAGTTTTTTTCTGGCTACGTCTCCCTGGACAAGGGAAACAAAGCAAGAATAAACAAGTGGGACTATATCAAACTAAAAAGTTCTGCACAGCAAAGGAAACCATCAACAAAATGAAAAGGCTACCTACTGAATGGGAGAATATATTTGCAAATGGTATACCTGACAAGGAATCGATGTCCAAAATATGTAAAGAACTCGTACAACTCAACACCAAAAAATAATATGATTAAAAGTAGGCAGAGGACCTGAACAGACATTTTTTCGAAGACAACCTACAAATGGACGACAGGCACATGAAAAGGTGCTCAATGACACTAACCATTAGGGAAATACAAATCAAAACCACAATGAGATATCACTTCATTCCAGTCAGAATGGCTAGTATCAAAAAGACAAGAAATATTAGTCCTGGCAAGAACATGGAGAAAAGGGAACCCTCATGTACTGTTGATGGAATGTAATTTGGTGCAGCCACTATGGAAAACAGTATGGAGTTTCTGCAATAATTTAAAAAATAGAAATAACATATGACCCAATAATTCCACTTCTGGATATTTACCTGAAGAAAACAAAAACATAAATTCAGAAAGGCATATGCATCCTATGTTCACTGCAGCCTTATTTACAATAGCCAAGATATGGGAGCAATGTAAAAGTCACTGACAGATGAATAATGATGTGATATATATATACAGTGGAATATTACTCAGCCATACAAAAGCATGAAATCTTGCCACTTGAAACAGCCTGAATGGACCTAGTGGGTATTATGCTAAGTAAAATAAGTCAGAGAAAGACAAATACCAATTGATTTCACTTATATGTGGAATCTAAGACACAAGAACAAGGAAAACAAATAGATTCATAAACACAGAGAATAGCCTGGTGGTTGAGGGGAATGGGTAATTAGGTGAAGGAGGCAGAGGTACAAATTTCTAGTTATAAAATAAGTCAAAGTGATAAAGAATACAGCATAGTCAATAATGCTGTAAGAACTTTATAGCAACAGAAGGTAACTATACTTATCATGGTGAGCTTTTCATAATGTAGATAATTGTTGAATCACTTTGCTGTACACCTGAAACTAATATATTGTATATATCAAGTATAAATAAAAAGGTATAAAATTAAAAAAATGAGAAAATGGGCACAAACAGTCCATTCAAAAAAGAAAAATTACCAATATTTATTAGCATATGAAAATACACTCAACTTTGTTAGAAATCAAAGAAAATAAAACAATAGGGAGGCACCAATATCTTTCTCAAATGGGTGAAAATTTTCAAAAGGCTTATATTTGGTATCTGTGAGAGTATGAGGAAGAAATGCATTCTTCTGAACTAGCAAAGTTGTAAATGAGAAGTTTGCAAGGGGGAGAGGCTTTTGGCAATATGCATCAAAGGCCTTGAAAAAATGTATATGACTTGATCTAGCAAAGTTTGCTTACAGGAATTTATCATAATGAAATAACTGGGCAAGTGGGCACAGATGTATGTACAGGAAGTTCATTATAGCATTATTTGTGTTAGCAAAAATGTCTAGTAATGTCCATTAAAGCACATTTATACATTGCAGTACTCTGTACCTCTTAAGAATGGTGATGATTAATTTTATTCCCATAGGATAATATCCAAAATATAGAGAAAATCAGATTACTAATTTTTAATTTTGTAAACAAAATCAGTACAACTAAAATCATATACATTCAAACACTAATAGTGGTTAGTATTAGTTTTTCTCTACTACTGGGATTTGAGATTTCTTTTCTTTACCCTTTCCTGTACCTTTTTTTTTACACTGATTACTTGTTATTTTGAAGATAAAAATGGCTATTACCAATTGAAACATGAAATTTTTATTACCCAGAAATAGTCACAGATTAGAAAAAGAAGAGGATTTCATTCTTCAACAAATATTAAATTATTATGCTTTAAACTCAGACTCAGTCTAATAAGCTAAACTTAAAGTGAAGATGAGTAGAAGGAAGGCTGTTCTCTTGCCATTGGCAAAGCTTTCCAAAAGCTTACTGCCTCTTGGGGCTCCTGAAAGGGGGACCTGGGAAGGGGTGACAGGGCCAGCTCCCTGCGGGAGACAAGCTGGCAGGACCTCCATGCCCTGAAGAGGAAGTTAAGACCTAGGGCTGCTGGTCTTTCTTCATGAGGAAGAAGAAAAAGAAACTTAAAAAAGTCTGGAGTCTGCAAGAAATAATAATCTTTGTAAAAGGAATACAGAGAAAAACGTAAATTAATATTCACTTGGTTTAACTGCTGCATTAAATCATTGGCTTGTCAGAGGAAAATCCTGGACCAACTAATAGAGAAACAAGTGAACCTCAAATAGTGCTTGGCTAATGGACCCACAGAGCCACTCTCCAGCAATTTCTGGAGGGAATCTCAACTCCTTATTCCTGAATTTGTGGAGCAGGATCCAGGCCAACTCCTCCCCTTTTTTGACTAACCCAAAATGAACTCTTTATGTGAAATCTGGACCAGTTCCAGTACACCCAGCTATCAAGGTTGTCAGCCAGCTGTTGGCAGCTCACACTAATTCTCTCTTAAATAGTGCAGAAATATGTTGCTTTACATACACAGGGAAAAACGTACCAAAGGCCCTAATTTGCAAATATCCCAAACCTAAAATTACCCTTAAGTACTGGTCAGTGCATTTACTGATTCCTTCTGTTGTGCTGGGTTGATGTGAAGGGGTCATTTGGAGAACTGCCTATTTATGCTATGTAATGGGAATTCCCAGCAAATTCCCCTGGACAGGACTTGAAACTAATGAAGAACCTATCTTCTTTGCTACTCTCTTGCCATTGGCAAAGCTTTCCAAAAGCTTACTGCCTCTTGGGGTTCCTGAAAGGGGAACCTGGGAAGGGGTGACAGGGCCAACTCCCTGCGGGAGACAAGCTGGCAGGACCTCCATGCCCTGAAGAGGAAGTTAAGACCTAGGGCTGCTGGTCTTTGACTGGACTCCTTAAAGAATCAGTTTTGGTTCTTATGCTTTTATTTGAGTGACCTAGGAGACCCTTCCTTGTACATCAGCCTATTTAGGAGCTGGGTCTTAAACCATCTGGGTAGGTTTTTATTTTACTTGGGGGATCTTTCAAATTCCCATTGAAAATGTAGTTTCCTATATTTGCTTAAAATAGGGTCTATCATAAAGAATAGATATATTTGAGAAAGTATAGAGTATTTGGGGAAATGTATTATCCTTATTCTCTTGTCTCAAAATACCTTGTTGAGAAACACCATTGTTTGCTGTGTTACGGGACAAATTACGTACGCCAACCCCAAGTCCACTCACATACTACTGCTAGGTCTTTTCCTTTATTCCACCACCTTCTGGAGGTCAAAGACTCCAGCTTTTTAAGTGTTGTTGGCCTATGGACAAAGGACCTTCCACCTTGGGCCGTTCAGACGGGCTCAGCAATTTCCCAGGTCATAGGAGGATCACCTGGGGTGAAGTGTGGGAACATGTCACAGGAAGATGGGAGGCCCCCACCCAGCGGATAACCAGTGAGGCGAGGAGGGATGCGTGCTCTTGACAGGAGGCCTCCTGCCATTGACCACCTGCAAGTATTTGTTTTAACATAAACTCTCTGATCTGCCTTGAATGGAAATAAAAATTCTGAACAATAACCTTTCCTTTCTTTCAGTCTTCCAGACATAACAACGCTAATGTTTCTGCCAACAGAGTAGATACTTCTGCCTACTAGGGGAAAGGTCAGAAAATGCTGGGAAGAAAGAAAACACAATGATTAATATTTCAAGATCTTATCTTCCACACTTGCAATGAAAGCCTTTTCTTACTTCTGAGTAGTTGTTGGAAATGCAAGGAAAACAGAGATAATTGGGGGTGTAGTGCCCCTGCGGGAATTTCCCTGGGTGGAGAATATTAAATGAGGAAGCCAGAGAGCTCCTGTGGGGCTCTGGGCTTGGGTGATGGGGGTGGTCCCCCTGCTTTCTTCTCCATGTGCTCAGTGTCCTCAGAATAATTTCATGCCTGATGCTTTAGCCTCTTTTCTCCTCCCTGATGCCCTCCCCAAGTTCTGGAAGAATCAGGAAATCACAATGGCTGAAACGGGAACGGTTTTAAGCAAGACTAAGTCTGTTAGCTGACTCTATGCTATCTCTTTCTAGATGCAGGGTGAGCAAGCTGAGAAGTGGTGAAGACTGCTATACTTGCAGACTGGGCCTGCCTCCAGTTTTTCTCTCTGATTATGGATTAAAGTGGAATTTTCCAGGAAAGCTTGATCTGGGAGGAATCCTTCTTAGGTCTACAAGTTCTCTTTATACAGCAGGAAAATCCCCCCATTGTGACCACTGCATGGGCAGTCTCTGCCCACTCCACCAACTGTCAGACCTAAATAAAGGAGAGGAACAGCATCCTCAGCAGAAAGGTCTGGATTGCAGGGTGGTTTCCACACTGTGACAAGAGTCAGACAATAGTAACAGGCTTGTTGATAAAGTGTGCAGGTAGGGATTCGAGTTTCTGTTTTTATTAATATTATAAGAGGAATTTTGGAGTATAATTTCCTTGAGCAAGTCACTTAGCCTCTTTTTGCCTCAGTTTCTCCAAGAAATGAAGGGATTGCACAATATTTATAACCATTCTAGCATTAACACTTAAATTCTTTTTAGAAATATTCTAAGGTAGTTAAATGCCTTATGTTGTGTGTTATAGACAAAATTTTTCTAGTTAAGGAAAAATATCTCCAGTTGATGTTTTAGCTGTAGGAGTATTATTTCTTGTTCATTTCCTAGGCAAAGGTGACTGCATTTGTTAAAGGTTAGACCTCCTTGACAAGTTTTTTGAGTGCCTGGTAATAGTGACATTTCTAAGTAAATTTGAGAATGTTTAATCCCTAAAATGCTGTCACTGGGATGAGGTACCAAGACTTCAAACAGACCCCAGTGATGATGATGGGCATGAGCATGGGATAATGACTCTTCATTACTTAGGGACAGAGTAGAGGGTCTTGAAAGCTATTACTGGGGGCAGGAATACAATCCACAAGATACATGAGGACTTTTGAGTAACCAAGGCTTCCCAAACTATGGGGAGTGAGTGAGCACCACCCAGTGATGGCAGGCATCTTATTCATTTCCCAACCACTGCTTCTGGGTTATTTCTGTAGACAGGCAACCACTGTGGTTGGAGGAGGATTCAAAGGAGTGAGAAAAGGGTACTTTGGTGTCTTTGAAGTCAATACTTAAAAACAAAGAAAGGTTCCTATGAGGGAGACCATTGTTTATTTTGCTTGGCTTATGTTTCCTGTTCAGCAAAACTTGCCAAGAGAATCTACTACCCAGTTTCTTCAAGTCACTTGGGATCAAAGGACAGACTGGAGATAAAAACAGATCTAAATTCAGAGGCTTATCAACCTCCACGGCCTGCTATGCTACCAGTGGGCCTGGGGTGGACCTGATCTGAATATGTCAGTCAGAGGGCAGCCCTTTTGTATTTAGAGCAAGCACAGTCCCTTGCGGCACCAGCTGTGACATGAGTAGACCTTGGAAGCAATGACATCAATGCTTAAAGTTCCATGGACTTGACAGGGCCCTACTGTTCCAACAACACTTCTGAGGCCGTTGGGTGCCAGAGGGTCTAGTTTTCTGCCTTCTGTATCTGCATCCAAACACTTCTTTCCCAATCCTGGAGTACTCTAAAGAAGAACACAACTTGATGCCCATTCTCGCCCTAGATTTACCTTCATTTCACACACAAAAGAGAATTTTTATACTCCACCCCACAGCTTAGCCTGGCATTTAGCTTCATTACACAACTCCACTTATGCATTCTTCATACCCATCTTTGGCTCTAGTGGGAATCCCTTGTATCGTCCCCATGAAATACCTTCCTGTCTTTATTGCTGAATCCAGGGCTTGTCCCATTCTCTGGCTTTGATGGTTTTTCTGCTATTATTTGTTGAAATTAAGAAACAGTTAAGTCCTCTGGAAATTAAAAAACCATATCATGGCAATTCTTTTAAAGCTTTTGCTGGGACTAACTGGTAAGCCAGTGAAGACATCCCAGTCATCATCCTCATCAAAAACAAACACCTCTAGCTTGTACACTGTGAATTATATTTTGCCTGCAGGGAGTTTACAATCCAGCATACAACTACTGACAACTATTAATTTATCTTAAGCTTTAAATAGCAACAAATTAGTGCCAAGCAGAAGTATTAAATGTTCTCACTGACGTCCTGGCTATAGGAATAACGGGATGGGATTCTATCTCTGCACATAGTCCACACATGTGAATGTCAACTTCAGAGTTTCTTAGGCTAAGATTGTAGCACAGACTAAATTGCCATTAGACTAAATGGCAGCAGTAAAATCTTAATCCCTGAAAATGAAAAATAATGTTCACTGCCAATTTAGAGAAATGGCAAAGCCCCCTTTATTAAAATTCAAGTTTCAGGGTATGGATTGTGGTCTAACAGTTGTAGCTCTTGTGGATCCCATTCTCCCCTTCAAGTCGGATTGAAGCCCATTAAAACCAGGTCATGATGAGCTGGTGTTTTTATTTTATTCTTTCCCATATGAACAATGTGTCCAAGCAGCCAACTGCATAATTTAAGGCAAGTTGTCTTTCCAACAAGTCCACAGCTACCTCCTCTGAGGGGGCAGGAGCTATGTGAACCCATCTCTTAGAGGTCTGGTAAGCATTACATATTTATTTGTGTTTGAATAAGATATAGGATGGAGCCGCAACTAAACACCCTGTAAATGAGTTGAAATCGACTCGTTGTTAGAATAGGATTTTCTCAAGATTATCAGATTTATGTTTGCTGCCTTCTGGTGCCTGAAATTACTGACTGGCTCTGAGGATCTCACACAGGCATTTACCCCAGGGCTTCTAATCTCGTTAATAAACTTTACACAGTCCTGCTTCCTTCCTCCTGCTGCAGACTTTTCATCACTTGGCATAGAAATCAAGTGAAAGAGAAACTAACTCACAGACCAAAAAAGCATTGCAGAGACTTTTTCTTTTTTTAAATATCAGTAAGGAGAGGGGAAATTCCTGAATCTAAATGCCAGAGTGTAAAAGAGTAGATTTTCTGAGGTCTGTTTATAGTGGTTTAATCCAGTCATGGGAATTTGAGACTGTACTTGTCGTAAGAGGCTGAAAAATGATAGAAAAGCAAAATACTATTTTTCCCACATGAAGACCGGAAGGTAAATCTATTTAATGTAAGAAATACACCTTCCTTTTTCCTTGAGCCAGATTAGTCACCCATCTCTCTCTTCAGTTCTTATAATGGTTTTATCAATCTGAATTTTAAGTGAGTAACTCAGAGCTCCCCTCCCTGATAGCTTCCAAGTGTACTCTTAAGTTTTTTACCTGATAATCTATTCTGTGTTCATGAATTTCCACAAATCATTTATTTATTTTGGTGGCAGTGATGGGACCATCATACGTTTGCTGTCAGTTTTTATATGTAAAACAAGGCACGCAGAAAGTGTGAAGGGATGTATTTAAGCAGCCAGACCTATAATTGGAACAGGTCATTGTCACAAAATAACTTTACTTTTACTTGTCCCCCTTCAAGCTAACAAGCTCCCCACTGTGATGAAGGGTTTGTACCGCCCCTGGGCCTCCTGTGCCCAAGGGGCAGCCTGGGTTGGCCCCTGACAGTGCAGACAGGCACAGCTGATGGGGAGCAGGCACAGTTTGGGCACTAGGGGAAGTATTTCCATCGCTGTTAGATCCCTCCATCTCCTCTTTGCCTCCTCACACGTGATTGAAGCTGCTCTCTGCTATCTGCCCAGAGGGAGACAAAGGACTTGAAGTCTCAAAGGGGCTTCTCTGCAGAGGTAGCAGTTATAATCAGGAAGAAGGAGGTTTGTGAAGTGGGTCAGTTTCTTAAGGACTTATTGGTCGCCTGCCTAGCTGCTAGTTTTTTGGGGCATTCATGGGGAAGCCCTGCTGGGAGGCCCCACTGGAGCGATGATCCACAGAGAGGTACTGATGGTAGAGGGGCAGCCGTGCTTACGGCGTCTGGGCCAACGTTCTCTGAACGGTGAGGTCTTTGACCAAGCCGTTGTTTGGGCAGCTCATGGTCTTAAGGACCAAAAGACTGTAGATGTACTTTAAGGGAGCAAGTGCTAAGGAAAAATTACTACCTTGAGAAATGGATGGAAAAAGGAGCACAGTTAGGGGCTCGTGTTAACAGACCTCACTGGGTGAGGGTTGAGCAACTAAGTCGAGCCACGTAAACCTAAATGAAAGATATTAAGCACAAAGTGTGAGATACTAAAACAGAGTTGCTAATTTTCCTAACCAGCCAAAGATTTTCTCCAGCCCAGCAGTATAATTCAGGCAAGTTTATGCAAATACAAATACTCAGAGAAAGTTGGAAAATTATAGCCGCAACGGCTACACCACCCAAGCCAATAAGTGCAGACACTCAAACTCATGCAGAAGCATGAGAAAATCCTACAGGCAATATCTTTTTGGAGGCAGGGCAAGGACATGTTTCAAGGAGCAGCTGATGATACCCAAAGACTAACGTGGTGCAGGTGTTACTAGTTCGTAGGTGACAGTACTTGTGTTACACATTTGTGATTGTTTTTTGTGTCTATTTAATAGGACTGTGGCTCAAGGATGGCAAATACACGATCTGTCTCCCTGCTCCCACTTTCAGAACCTGCTGTGAGCATCCCTTATGTGATGTGATCTCACACTACTTTCAGACTTGCACGTGGTCTCCAAGCTATTCTGTACACAGGATTCAGAGCAACCCGGGTTGGCGTGGGAGGGGAGATCTGTTTGCAGTCTCTCAGTGTTTCTGGTCTTCTCCATGTGCTTGCTTGCAAAGTGACAAGTAAGAAAGCTCTGTTCAGGATTGTTAAAGTAGAACCCCCTGAACTGGGAGTTAGGTCCCCTGGGTTCCTGGACAAAGCTTTGCATCACCCCGGCCCTAGATAAATTACAGCTGATGACCAACTGACCAGTAGGTTTTTTTTAGTCTATTGCAACTCCAATTCCTGCCTCCTGGGTTTCTGCTATTCCACCTCAAAACCGGCCCTTTTTCCCTCTGGAGGATATAACTGAATCCAGTGCCAGCCCAGCCACGACTGACTCTCCTTTCAGGACCCATGAGTTTCTTTTGGGCACTTGGTGACAGAAGAAATAGACATCACTCTTTTTATCGAGGCACCTGTGTGGTTGCTCCTACTCAGGTTCCTTCTGTGAGGAGAAGGTACCCTCACATAAGCTTGTGGTTGTGAATGTATGACATGCCTGTCTTCCCCAGGTGTTCAGGTGGAATTTTTACCTGGAAGCCTATTCCCTTTTATCTTGTGCACTTCTTTCTGATTTTTTTTTTTCTTTTGCTCTCTCAACAGACCATACCATGTCTCTGAAAGCTCTTATTTATTGACAGGCTTTAGAATATTTTTTTCCTTTTTCAGATTTCAAGGTTGAAAGTTATGGTTTATTATTTGATAGGCCTAAGATATAATGTTTTCCATTCTCCTATCAGTTCAATAAAGACCCCAACCTCTGGCTAAATTGATAGAAAACTTAGCAAACTGTGTGCCAAGAAGCTTCATTAGTTGTTTTGGCTTGCTTTCTTTGTTTTTTAAGTTTCTTTCTGCCTTTGCTTTTTCAGTGTAGGAAGGGATACTAACCCTTTGATAAATTAAGCAAAGTGTTCTAAGTACAGTCCATGAAATATTTATTTGCACTCCCCTGACATTGGTCTCATTAGCCACACCCCTGCACACTCACAACTGTAACTGAGGTCACGATTCAATTCTGAAGCGGGAAAGAGCACTTTAGCCAGGGAACAAAGAACTGTTTCATTTGTCTAAATGTCTTCCAGGCTAACACAATAGCCATAACTACTATTTTAAAGGTGCACACTATGTATCAGGCATTGTGCTCAGTGTAAGAATAAGTTTTTAATTCTTGCAACAGCTTCATGAGAATAGATATTATTTGCCTCGTCTAAGAGGTAAGAAAATTAGGGCTCTAAGAAGTTAACTTGCTAAAGTTCACACAGTGAGAAAATAGCTAAAAATGCATGATCCCATAATCCCGTTTTTATAGCTATATGAATAAATTTAGCAGCAATGAATCTCTTAATGGCTGTTCCATTTTCTGTCTACTTTACATAGCACTATCATATCTTCTCTTTCAAGCCTAATAATTCTGTGAGTCGATCATTGTAATCCCACTCTACAGATGAAAATATTGAGGCCAAAATTAGCAAAAATATGAAAGTCAATCCTAGAGACATTGATGAATACACTTTAGCCAAACACTAATCTTCTATTTCAGAATGGGATGCTAATTGAGCAGGCTCCTCTCCGTAGCTGATAAGTCAAAATACTCTGAACAAAATCAAAATAAACTTAATAAGCTCCTCATCTGTGGACCCAGTGAGAAGGAAGGGAAGGTCCCGGGCTAGAGGAAAGCAAGTATTGCTGTTCTTACCAGGGCAGTGCACTCTGAAGGCTGGTGTGTGCATGTGCATGTGCACAAAGATGCTCTTCTGGCAGCCCCTGGGTGCCTGAGGAGGGCTGAGGTCTTCCTTATCCTGTTACACAGGGCAAGGAGAGGCAATTTTATTAGTGGGTTATAGCCTGGACCAGAGAGCACGTCTTGTCATTGCAGACTCTGTTGGACAGAGGCCCATAATCCTTTTATGTGGCCAGATTGGGCCTTGCCAAGAATGGGCAAGCATTTAAGATACAGCCTTCACTGGTATATATGACCCTTCCCACTGCATCCTCCGAAGCCTTCTCTCATTTCACACATGGCATCATGCCTACCTTCAAACCCTGTATTGTGATAAAATTAAAGCCTCTTTTTATAACTCAGAACCTGCAGGCTTCAGCTACTTTAGAGAATTGCCTGGTAGCCAAAGAGACATATTTGTTATGAGGTGGCCTTTGCCAGAAGTTATCCTCTGGGGACCATTACCAATCTATCAAAGAAAGAGGCCATATGAGCCCCTGGCACACATGCCCACTTTCCTCTTCCCTTTTGGGTGTTGCTGATTCAAGGCAATGTCTGCCAATCTCTAGGCCATACTTCTTCCTATGTATAACATCACAAAAACTCTCTGATATAATAGGAAATATCCACATGTTTGCATTTATGTCAAGGGCCAAAGGAGTCAAAGTATTGTTGGTTTGGGGCTGTGCTTAAATAATTATCTAAGTTTAATATGTCTTTCCCAGCATCTGACCCTTCCCTGTTACCTGATGCACTTATTTAAGAAATTGGCTGTTTGCAACGATTCTTGAAGCCAGAGGTATTGTCTGACTCAAAATAATTTTTCCACTTGACGCTGCCTGGGCTTGGGAGGAGGACCAGGCCTGGTTGTGTCTGTTCACGTGTTACTGTCAGTACAGGCTGTGTCAGCTTGTTCCGGGTCACAGGCCTCACTGGGGCAACCCCAGGGTAAGAGTCCTAATCCAGCCCCACAGAGAGAAAGCTGGAACTCTCAGGGAGCTGACCTCCTCCTCTTTATCCTATTGCTTAAAATGCAGCAACCAGACATTTATATCTCAGAGACAGCCTTTACCTATCACCCTCTATTTAAGAAAAAAGGTAAGGCACCCCTGAAGGGTTAACACCAATGAACAGTTGGAAAGCTAAAAGAGATTTTTTCCCCCTTAACACATTTTAGAGTTTAGGAAAAAACAGAAATGAAATGCCTTAAAAAAGGAGATTTCTCTCTATATTTCTAAATCATTTTTGTGTCTTTAAAAAAATGTGTATGTAATCTTCAGGAGAGGAAGGAAAAGAATATACATGTCACTGCTGACTTCCTGTTTCTAAAAATAGGATCCTAATAGCTATTAATCAAACTCACTGCCTTGATATTACACAGCAAAAGACAGAGTTTTGAAAGAATGCAATTCTGAGCCCCTCCATAGCCCCCTTTTCTCATCCATTTTAACCTTTCATAGAATGTGGGGGTCTTCAGAATCCTGAACAAGGGCTTGTATTTTTCTGGAGGCCAGAATAAAATTGACTTTTGCCCTATCTGTATGTAGCAAGTAAAATTTGCTAAACAAAGGGATAATATGCACCCTGAGGGTTGATTGCTTCGTTTACTAAAGAAAGGGCTTTCATCACATTTTAAACAACTTTAACATCATTTCTGTGAAGGCAAACAATTAGTGAGCAAATTCCAAGGCAGTGGTTCAGGTACAGCAGATACATTTTAGGGGCTGCTTGAAAGTACCAAAACTTCCTTTAAAATTCTGTGATTTCTCAATAACTTATTTTAGGCTTCCCTCCATTTATTTTAAATGGGCGAGATTTCACTGACCTTTGAAAATGGGACAATCCTGGAGAAATCCCATTTAGGGTACTGCCTTGGCTAACTATGTGGGTTGGCCAGATGGCAGATCAGAGGTGGACCAGCATTCAGTGTCTCAGTTATCTAGTCCATAAATGTTTTTTTAGCACCTCTAGGCACCCTGCCCTGTGCTGAATGGAAAATCAAAGTACACACACTGCTAGGGTTGACCTCACAGAATTTACAGTCACATAGGAAATAGAGAAGTTATCAACCAGTAAGTGCTCTGATGAATGCTATGGACTGAATGGTCATGTAAATAAACTTTTTCTCCCTAAATCTGTCTTTTGTCAGTATAATTACAGCACTCAGTTACCCAGTCCAAGAGGGTAGAGGAAATGATTTTTCCTCTGATAAACTTCCATGGCTATAAGCTACCCAAGTCAAGAATCACACTCTAAGATATTCATATTGAAGCCCTCACCCACAGTGTGACAGGGCATTTAAGAAAGAACATTTAAAAAGGTGATTAAAGTTAAAGAAGGTCATTTAGGGTTGGGCCCTAATCCCATAGGACAGGTGTCTGCTGGGAGTCATGCTACTCAAGCTGTGTAGCAAAGCTCAGGCTGGAGGAAGACCCCCACAAATCAGGGGCCTTCACAGCTGGCTCCCTCAATTACCCACCTTGATTTTGTTATTTTCCATTATACTATTAGCTTTGATTTTACTTGCATTGTTGCCAAAGACTAAGCTAACCTTTGATAAGCAGCACGGAAAAGATGAGAACATAAACTTCCCAGAAGCTTTTCAGGACAGTGCTCCTAAAGAATAGAACACGCAGGGCCAAATGGCGATCTTAGCATAAAGTACCAAAACTGGTGGTTAGTCAAACATTGACCACCCCATTTCCACTGAAAATGCCCCCCTTTGTTTACAATGCTAGTGAAACTAGTGATGGAAAGTTTTATAGAAATAGATTCATGAGAAAATATTGAATAGAATAACCCTGTTGACAATTAATCATCTCATGTTTTCTTCCCTCTACTACTTCTATAGTTTGTTTTTCTTCTTTCCTAATCACAGCCCTTTACTAGAATTTGTGCCTCACCTTTACTAGAATTTGTGCCTCATACGTGAAATTACCAAGTACCATAATTTTCCAGGAAGTAAAGATACCTCAAAACAAGTGCTGGGCATAGAAGCCATGGAGCATAAATCTGCAAAGAAGTAAAAAACTAACCTTTTCAAAGAATATTACTTCTCTCTCACTTACCAGCTTTACATCTCCCTGTATGGCCCTGTAAGATGGCTGGATAGCCAGAGACGGGTTAAGATTCCTCAAGGGAGGAACAACCTAAGACAGGCACAGTCACAGGGGGGCCATCAGGTGAGAAAAAGGGGACCAACAGAGGTGAGGCTTAGAACCTCACCCCACCCCCCAGTTTTGAGAGAAATCTTCTACACCTGTGGATGTTTTGTTCAGCTTGGATTAAAACCTGGTCTGTAGGCACAAACCTGATCATCTACACTTGCCTTCTTACAGTTCTAAATCATGCATTCTATCTGTATCTTGCATTTACCTACTACATTAACATTTTATTAGATTCACATATAAAGTATAAAAATCAAATGAATAATCATACATCATATTTGACTTGATTGTTTATAGTTTAAGGTTTGTAGTTAAAACAGAAACAGTTTCTATGATATGAATGCTCTTGCGTTGTTCACCATGTAAGAACTTGTTTAGTCCCTGCAGTAGTGGAGTCATAGAGACCTGTGTAGCATATGGCAGGGAGATTTTGGTATCCACACAGAAGAAAGAGAAATGTAGATAAGAAGGGGAAATGTAGTTTGCTGCCTACTGTGCCCTGTAAAGGGGTGTATAATGAAGATACGAGTTTATGATTTTAGATTGATTATAAATTTATTAAAGCCTCTAAGAATATTTTTGTGGGAAAGAATCCTAGCTAACTGTGGCACTAGGTGACCTGTATTACACCCTGAGATGATAGACTCCATAGTCGCTGCTATATACTGCACGCTCCTATGGTCACATGCACTACTTAGAAACTGCGTTGCATAGAAACGTAAAATACAATAGAGTACATGTTAATAAGAAAGTTTCAAAGAACAGAAAAACAATCACCTAACGCTTGACCAACCATGAATAGATTAGAAAGTAAAAGAAAGAAAAAAGCTTGCCTATACTTATTAACCAACTGCCTATACTAATTAATCATCAGAAAAATAAAAAATAATCCTGTCCTTGTGCAAAATGGTATAAATAAAGCTGTCATCGGCACTTTGCCGAGAGACCACCTCCATCTGACTCCGTGTCCTGTCTCACCATACACCAACTCCGTCCTGCACCTTTGGGCATCCCACCCCTAGCTGGAGCTAGATTCCCGCAGGTGTCCTTATAAGAAGGGACACCAGAACACTCTCTCTGCACACATACCCAGAGAGAGGCAGGGGAGGATGCAGTGAGAAGGCAGCTGACTGTAAGGTAAGGGGAGAGTTCTCACCAGAAACCAGCTGTGGTAGCACTTTGATGTCAGGCTTCTATCCTCTGGAACTAACTGTGAGACAATAAATGTGTTTAAGCTCGTCAGTCTATAGTATTCTGTTACGGCAGCCCAAACAGACAGATACAATGGGGGAAGTGCAGAGTTCTTTGAGGAATGTGGAAAGGTCCCCTCAGCCAGATCTGGAGAAGCCGTGTCTAAGCTGAGACCAGGACGAGCAGCAGGAAACAGAGAGGGGAGATGGAGGAAGGCTGGAGGGTGCCATGTAGGTGAAGCCACGGAGCAAGGAGAGCATGGCCTGGAGATGTAGCACAGGAAAAGAAAGTTCAAGAAACTCGGAGCATAGAGGGCAAGGGTGCTGGTTCTGGAACAGATGAAGCTCCTCAGGGGAAAGAGCTTTAGAGCGGAGCAGTCTGGGAAGTATCCGATAGAATCTATTCTTCTTTCTCTTGACATCCTTTCTTTCCCCTTTGGGCTTCCATAATACCACATTATCTTATTTGCCTCCTACTTTACTCGTTACTTTGAATCTCCTTTGATGTCTTCTTTTCCCTTGTTCAGCCTCCAAATATTAAAACTGCATCCAGAGAACCTCTTCTCTGCTCTGATTGCATTGCTTCCAATGTGACTTCATCTAGTCAAGCAGTTTTAAATAACATCTATATACCAATGATCTCCAAATCTCTATCTCCTGCCCTGACCTCTTCCCCCAAATGTACATTTTATGTCTTATTTCTTTGATATCTCTTTATTTTTTCAATAGGCAACTCAGATGGATGCTATTGGCTGTAAGCAACAAGACTCTAACTCAAACGGCTTATATAGTAAGGGTATTCTTAAAGCATGACTCCTGACCTGGGTAGTTCCTAGAGATGGTCCTATATGGTAGAAGGAAGCATTTCTTCTACTCTCTTATATCGACTGAGTCCTGCAAATTATATGGACAAAAGACAGATTAACAGGAGAAAAAGTTTATTTACACATACAGGATAGACGTGCGCAGGAGTGCTCATTAATGTGTTAAAGGAGTATAGGATTTGGGGCTTATATATCTAACAGTAAGGGGAAGAGAGAGGGAAGAAAAGGCTTCTTTGGGAAGGTTGAACAGGTTTTGTTTGTGTTTTTGTTTTTTTAAAGGAAAGACAAATGAGTTTTAAGAAAACAAATAAGATCAGAAAGTTTGTGATGTTTGCTTTTACAGGTATGAGTGGCCTTTCCATCTCCTTCAGGGCCATAAAACTGCCCTAGAGAGGGCATTTATGGTAGGCTTCCTCTTGTTTTCTCTTCTGGAAACAGACTCACCCCAAGAAAGGAATTTATGGTAGCCTGGTTTCCCAGAAATGTCTGCTTTTAGCCATATTAAGGAAAGCTCCAAGAAGCCTTCTTTCTGCATCTGTTGTATTTCAAATGTCTTCATCTTAAAATAATTCTTATGCTAAAGTGGCATATTTTGGGGGAGGGATATCCTGATCTGTTTCAGTACTGCATTCTTTTAGTTGATGAAATTTGTACAAAGGGCTTCCAGTATTCTGAACTGGGTTTTGGGTGAGCTCTGGAATTGGGTGTCACTGAAGAGCCTGGTTTAGTATGGTTCTTTTTAGCCTGTATTAAATTCTATTCACCATATGATTCAAATTCAAGTCAAGGGATGTTTCTGATGCTTGAGAGTACCTACATAATCTTTCCCCCATAATTGTGCTGTTCCCTCCAATTCCAACCTTGAGTTTATCATGAAATTTGCCTTAGTCAATGGAATGGTAGCAAATGTGCCACAGCCAGAGACTTTTAAAGTGCTTACATGGTGGGGGTTGCTTTCTTTCCTCTCTTCAACCCCTGAAATTACCATGAGAACAAACCCAAAGCATCCTGCTGGAGGATGAGAGGCCACATGGAGCAGAGGCAAGCTATCCAGCTCAGTCCATACTAGACCAGCCAGCCTCCTGATGACTGCAGACACCTGCACTGGCCCAGCTCAATTCAGTGGAGCCCAAAGAAGAGCTCCCCAGCCAACCTGGAGACTCCTAACATATAACAAGTGGTTATTTTGAGACTTGCACTAGGGGTCATTTTTATGTAAAATAGCTAACTCATAGGTGTGGAAAATTCCTAACCTTTTTGCATGGAGAGGATGAAGGGACACCTTAAGAGAGGAGGTAACAGGAGTAGGGTTCCCCCAACTATGTCATCTAGGCTGGCAATTTTCATTTTGGGATTTCTTGAGATGGGAAATTTTTGAACTGGGCATGCTTCCCATAAAACAAGCTGTCACGCTTCTTGCTGAGTGAGATGGTCACTCTAGGTTAGTTTCTGCTATTCACCCATCCTCCTTTGATATGCAAAATCATATTGTAAACTTCTCATCTTTATGTACAGAAGGCTGTGTAGAACTGTTCAGGAGGATGGCTGGGTACTAGACTGAGAAATGTGAAAGCTATAGAGGCAGCACAAGGCTGTGCACACAAGATGGGATCCTGAAATGGGAGCAAGTGCAGCAATACACATGGAATAGTCCCTGGCAATGAAGACAATGCCCACCTCCTAGAGATGTTGCAAGGACTGAGATAAAGCATGTAAACCCTCACCACTGTACTCAGTGCCTAGAAAGGACTCAGTAAGTGTAGGTGATAATGATGGATTACTTTAGATAATGGTCCCCAAAATACATTCTACTCAACAACAGTGTAACTTGTAACTGTTAATATGTATATTGTGAAAAAAAGTTTGAGGTCACAAAAGACATCAATATACCAAAGGCTCTGTGGGATTGTAAAGAAATCCACTGAATTTTATTTAACCAAGCCTTTCCCAGATTTGTTTGAAAAGCTTGTTTTTCCCCCCCTCCTCTTGAAACATCTATTGACATCTGTGGATCACTAGCGTACCCAGAACTCTGATGCTGCTGGCTTATGAAAATAATTTTCAGTTTTGTAACTAATTAAAAAATCCCATCACCAGAAAGCATGATGAAAGTTAAATATAAGTAGAAAACATGGCTTCGGTCAGTATTGGACCAATGTTGCACTTGGTTCTCAGCCCCCCTTGATTCTGGGGACCGCCTAGATCATCAGCCATCTGCTGCAGAGGGGCAGCATGCAGGCTGGCAGGGCAGGATTTTAAGCTCTGCATCAGAGCTTACTGCCCTCAGTGCTGGCCTCTTTCTTAAGGAGAAGCCACTCAGAGCTCGAAGTGGCAGCTCAGGCCTTGGAAGAAAAGCTGTGAGCTCTGCCCTGTCCTCACTAAGACCACTCAGGCCAAACCTTGACATTTTTTTCTTCAGCCAGGAGTGGCCACACATATTTTGCACTTTTGTTTGAGTTTGTTTTGTAGGAAACCACATGCAAGTATAAACCAAATTGGCCTTGGCTGGCCTCCCTATGGGAGAAGCCCCACACAGTGATGCTTTTAAAGAGGAAAGTTAGGATTTGTCAAAGAATATAGGGTTGATTCCTGAAGCAGGATGACTCAGAGACCTGTGTTTAGACAATGGCCCCTCTTCACAGTGGCAATTCCTACTAAGGAAAAAGAAAAAATGAAAGCAGAGGTTTACAGAGCCTTAGAGAAAGTAGTTAGGGGGCTCAAAAGTCAGAGTAAACAGAAAGATCACTTCTGTGAGGGAAATGTATGTATTTTTTGTGGCATAATATTGAACTGATATAGTGTTAATATTGAGCTGATGGAAGAAAATTTAAGGGAAGGAGTCACCAGTTACTTCTGTGATGAGATAGTTTATATATCTTGCCAATAAGAACATGTTTAGTCTCATGCTTCAAGAATTGCTACATGGTACAAACATGGAATATTTACTAATTCACTCTTATGAATAAGCAACACTAAAACTCTAAAACCAAATTCTAACATCACAAAATCAGACCTGATTCCCCAGTTACAAATGAAACCCTTCAGACACAGCTGACACTGACTTAGGAATACCAATTGAAATTGAACTGAAATACTAAGAAATTAAATTCAGCAGCATTTGAAAAGATGATGATAATCTGACCAAGTTTTCAAGGAATGCAAGGAATGGTTTACTAATAGGAAGTCTATAAATAAAACATCTCAATAAGTGAAAAGAGAAAAATATCTTAGCAGATGGCACTCATTTATGTCTAAAAAAAGTCGGGCTAGAGAATAATTCTTTGATAGTCCTTAATAGAGATACTTAAGACAGAGCATTACTTTTAGAACTGGAAATAGAATAAGGATGTCCAGATGAAGCTGTGCCTTACAGGGTAATAATAGTCACAGGCAATTCTTATTTTCCAGAGAACAGCAAGGTGCTTCCAAGCCTCCCTCAGAACTTCCACAGAAACCCACTAGGTACTGGTGAAACTGATGGAGCCATCTAGGGCATGCTCAGGATAGATTCATTTGCCCAGTCATTGACATTTTAGATGTCCTAGAAAAAAATTCTCCAAACAATGGTACTAACAATGTCCCCTCAGGGACTTGGAGATAGAGGTCTTGGGAGTGGAGGCTGCCATTAGTTGTTGCAGCCCAGACATAAAAGGGAACTGGCCATTAACAACAGAAAACATGTCCCAAATCAGCATGTAACTAATTATCAGAGGATGTGACCATCACTGTGGGATGGAGAAACCTGAGTAGGAATTTCCCAGCCCTCATCCAATCCCACACCCTCATGTTCCTTAAAAAGCCTCTCTAGCTACTGAGCAGGAAGATTTGAGCTAGCCTCCCATCTCCTTGCTTAGCTGTCTTGCAATAAAGCTCTTTCCTTTACCAAAGGTAGGGGGAGGAAGTCCTGTGTTCACATCAGGCTTTTTGGTTGCACACTGTTACTATTTTATGTTTTCTTGGAAGTTTTAGCCAGTAAAATATAGGAAATAACAGTGAGATAGTTACTTTGGTGTGTCACCTTGGCTAGGCTACAGTTCTGAGATGTTTGGTCCAACACTAGTTTAGATGCTTGTGGGTAAAACTGTAATATTTCCAGAATCTCTCACCTGGCCTTAGTGCATCTCTGTATCAATAGGTCATTCCAAGGGCTTGTGAGAAGTAGTCCAACTCCATATCAATAGGCAATTACAAGGGGGAGTGAGGGCATATCTAGACTGGAGATGTTGGCTGGGGTCCCTTTTTCTACAGCCGGATCATGAGAGACACAAGTGAGCAGAAGTGGATGACTGCTGATAAGCAATAAACAGGTTTCTCCCACTTTATTTCTTCCTTTGACTGATTTTGGTTTCACAGGTATTTTGCCCCAGGATTTCCCCCCACCAGAGTTACAATGCTGCTATGAAGATACTTTACAGATGTGATTAACACTTCAGTCAGCAGACTTTGAGTAAAGAAGTTTACTCCCCATAATGTAGGTGGGCCTCATGCAATTACTGAAAGGCCTTAAGAGGAAAAGACAGATGGGAGAAAGAGAACTCTGGCCCATGCTTTATATGTATTATTCCTTGTCTCTGAGCTTGCGGTTTGAGGGAGGGAGGGCCACTTTTCTCACCCACCTTCAGCCCTAATTGTTAAAATACTGTAACAAACATGCTAAATGGTTTTGAAAAAAGAAAGAAAATTAGTAATGCCGCAGTTATTCTTGCACATTCTGTCGTTCCTGTCCACATGTAACATACAGATTATATCAGAATGTATTCACAATTTTCTATGCTACCGTTTTTGACTGAACATTATATCATAAGCACTGCAGATTTCTATGGGTTTCTGTTTTTCATAATTATAATTTTACTAGTACATAATTTTCACTGAAGAAAAGAATGACAACAACTTTAGTCCTTTTCCTGTTGTTGGATTTTGACATTGCTCGTAGTGTTTTGCCTTCATAGCTCACACCTCTGCAAGTAGCGGTGGGTCTTCAGCTTGTTATGTTTTAATAAATTCCCAGAAGTGGGATAAAGTATTACTGGTTTAAGGGCCTTTGATATGTGTCGCCATACTGATTTCTTATGTAAACGTTTACATCCTGTGGATTCTTTGTGGCTGAATACAGCACAAGCCAAGGCAGGAATGATTTTCAAAGTTTATCAACTAATTGGAGCACTGGTAGTGACTGATCTAATTTAAGGCCAGCATGTCAACCTGCCTGGGCACATTGCCTGGAAACGTATTAGCCCAATTAACTCTTAGAACAACACTGTCAGGTGGTTTAGTACCATTGTACAGACATGAACACTGAGGCTTAGAAGGTTAAGTTACTTGCCTAGACACACAGAGATGAAACATGACAGAGCTGAGATTCTAACCCAGTCTGGCTGGCACCCTAATTCTTAGTCAGGAGGTTGCCCAGCCCACAGGGTGTTAGGCTACAACATGAGCAGGAGGGCAAAAGGAGAGAGCTTGAAATCCTGGGGGGACTGAAAATGGGTCGTTTCAGTATCCTTTTTGCTCTTTTGTTTCCTACATTATTAAACTTTTTGATTAGCTTCTCCTGGTGTCATATTTATTTGCAGCTGTTAAACATTAGAGGACTTCAGAGGGGGAATTTATTTAAAGCATAGTTATTAAAATGTCTATTTTGATTTAAGGATTTCTTCTGCTTTGCATTACTCACTCGTCTCATATCTCTTTAATCTATAGTCATTTCTTATAAAGAACATTCAGAACCTACCAGCCAAAGCACTTTAAGTGATTCTTGCAAGTCTCATTTAAGCATAATATCTCTCAGCCAAATTATCACTCAGCCATATCCTTGTCCTTTTATCATTTATAAACTTGGCAATGTGTCCATTCAGGAACATTACAAAGTCACTTATGTATATGAGACTGTGTCTTCTTTATAGTATCCCATATTCTCTTAACTGTAAAAGTCCCTGATTGTTTTTCTCTGTAATGTGCAGTTGTTTTCAGTTGAATTTCTATGAGCTGGGCTGTAGATGTTGACCTTTGAATGGGGATGGATGACGGATGTTTTGGAGGAGTTGAGAAAAAGTTGTTTCTGGCTGTAAACATCAGAGACCCTAGGAAGAAAATTAGAAACCAGCATACAGGATTGAATCTCCTGGACGTTTCCCTCAAGAGCCTAAGGCCTGGAGAGAAAACTAGGACTGCTGTAGCAGGTGAGTGACGGTTGGAGTGGGCAATTTCCCTATATTAGTGTGAGTTTCCCCAAAGCAGAGACTGAAGCAAGAAACTGAGTCAAAGTAACTTATTTGGGAGGTGATCCTAGGATGTAGGAGTGAGAGAGCAGGAAAAGCGAGGAATGGAGAATGATTTAACGTGGGGGGACGTGTTCAATGTCACTAATGCAGACTGGACTTCAGAGAAGTATATGGATTGTGCTCTACAATCTTCCACTTGAAAGACAAGTGACTGGAGCATTTATATGACTCCAGTCCCCTGTTAGTTGAGGTTGCTCTGGTGTAATAATGGCCCAGGCTGCACTCTGTGTAGGCTGTTCACAGGCCAAAAGGGCTCCTCCAGTCCTGGAGAAGTAGCCACAGGTGAGAGGGAGCTCCTGGGAACTATCGCAGCCATGGCTGAAGGCAGAGGTGAGCCAAGGCAAATAACACAGCCACCAGAGGGTTCCAGCGCACAACCACAGAATGAGATTTGAGGCTCTAACTCAAAATGTATCTCCAACTTGACTTCTTCCCACCTCTACCATCACCCAGGCCCAGGCCACCTTCATCTGTCACCTGGACCTCTGCAGAGCCTCCCAACTGGTCTTCCTGCCTCCTCACTTGCCTTCCTACATTCTTTGCACCTCAAGCACCCCTGGAAGCACATCATACCACCCTTAGAGGCAAAATCCTCCAAGGGCTTCCTATCACCCTGAGAATACATGACCAAATTCTCACGGACCCCTGGCTTCCTCTGCAGCTTTATCCCCAGCAACTCCTCTGCTTGGTAATTGGGCTCCAGCTGTGCCGTCTGCCTCACCGGGAAAACGGTTCTGCCTCTCCCTTTGCTTCAACCTGCTATGATCTTCCGTCTGACTTTCACTTGGCCCCCAGTCACGTTTTTTGCCCCCTTATCAGTGTGGTCTTCCCTGACAACTCTTCCTAAATTATAAGTCTAAACTCTCTAACTGCCCGTATCCAGACTTTTTTTCTTCATAGCACCTTTTGCCATCTAACACTAGCCTGTATATTCGTGGCTTAGTTTGTCACTTGTCTTCCCCATCAGAATAAAATTGCATGAAGACAGTGGTTCACCACTCTATCCGCAGCATCAAGAAAAGCCCCTAGTGTATTATAGGTTCTCAATAAATGTTTGTTTAACAAATGAATAAATGGATAATGCCAGAAGCTTGCTGCCTCCTCCTTTGAATTCTCCCCCCAATGCTCCTTCAATGCCATCACCCCAGTGACCCAGAAGGGCATGCCTTCTGTGTGTGCCCATTACTTAGGTCAAGGCATAGAGCACCTGGTAACCTGAGGTGGGAGGGAAGGTGGGCAGGCAGGGGCGCACCAGCATGGGGCTGAGTCTCAACCAATCACCAACCTGAGACCAGCCCTGCTTGGCATGTTGTGTGAGGACCAGGGCTGGGATTGGCAAATTCTGTGCTTCTTGCCTCTTTTCTAACTCTTTCCTCTCTTCCACCCCCTTAGGAAATGACAAGGGAGGAAGAAATAGACCATCTGGGGCCGTGGGAAGGTCTGGCAGAGAAAAATACTTGACAGCGGTAGTACTTGGGAGGCGTAGGTAGCTTCATCTCCTTGTAGCAGGGGACTGATTGAAATAATGCACACCAGGGCTAGTTATGGATGTGAGCCTGGCTTTGGAGGAATTTTCACAAAAATTGGCATTTTTAGAGAGAGGATTTCTGTGAGGAGGCAAAATCTTTCTGCATGGCCCTTCTTTCTTCACCTGCACACCAGAAGCCCTTCTGCCAACACCAGGGAAACTTGGCATTTCCTCAAGTAGTGCCCCAATATCTGAACTCATCCACACATTTTGCTCTTCAAAACTTCCCTGTGCCCTTTAAGGCTCTGTTGTTGTTTTAAAGGGAAGAGGCCAGCATCCCATTCTCCTACTCAAGTAACAGTTTGATGGTATTCTAGAAACAACACCTGCAGCTTCCTTTTCTTGGTTAAAGAAATGACTCTAAGTATGTACCTTCAGGCCAGCAGGAGGAGAAGATGGGCCACTAGGGAGGAGAATTTGTGGCAGGCGAGACTTCATGGTGTGGACAGTTGTCTTCTTTGAGGACAGGCTCTAGGACCTGACTCCCAAAGTCCAAATCCTAGTTTTGCCATGTGGTTAGTTTTGGATCATTGGGGATTTGTTAACCTCCTCATGCCTCAATTTTATCTTCTGCAGACTGGCGATAATAGCTGGACCATCCTTGTAGAGCTGGTATCATGTTAAATGACAATAACCGGACCTTTCTCATAGGGTTCACATGAGTATCAAGTGAGGTAATGCATATGCAGGTGCTTACAAAAATACTTAGGAAACTAAGTTTCAGAGAAGGTGGCAATGATGATTCCGTAGGACTTACAAAGAGAATTCAGAAAAGCCAACAATACTTACTCCTGGCTCTGCCTTTGTAAAAGTGGCTTACCTGGTTTCCGTGTTTACAACACTGCCTCAAAAAACTGTTTTGGGTATGGAATAGCAAAAGTCCATCACTTTCTGAAACATTCTGTGACATATTGTTGACTGGAGAATGAAGTCAAGGACACTCAAAGATCTCTCCGATCTGTCCTCAGCTATGCACTATGATTCTAGTGGTCACAAGTGAAAACCATTTCAACTGGGTAAACAAATGGGGAATGTCTTGTCTTCTCTATCTGAAAAGTCAAGTGAAAGATTTCTTTAGACATGACAGGATCCAAGGTGTGTAAATGAGGTGACCTTTCTCTAGGGCAGGCACTCTCCTCAGAGAGACCATTAGAAATTTCAAGTTTTCATCCTCCTTTACAGCTACCACTCTCATGGAAAGAGACTGTTAAAATTCCAATAAAATTCCTAGAATTTAGTCTTGGGACATTGGATAACTTATGTCATGTACCTAATTATGAAGCAATTACTACATCCAGGGAAATGGAAGGTAGTGATGGGTCAAGTGATGACCACAGACTCTGCAGAGTCAGTTGGTCTGCAGATATTAAGAGTACATGGGTTTCCCCAAAAGAAAGAGTTTCCATAACGCAGAGAAGGGATTGAGTAAGAAAAAGTAACAGATGTCCACCACAACCTACTCTTCCTGAATTCCCTACTGTTCCTCGAACACATGCTGCAAATTTCCATTTCCTGCCCTTGTACATGATGTTTTCTTTGTGCCTGTCTCACACCTCCACCTATCAAAAGTACAAAGTATATTTTAAATTATACTTCCTTTATGCAGCCTACTCACTGACAATCATAATTTATTACCTTTCTTATAGTTCTTACTATCATCCAACTTGTATTATATAATGTATTGTGTACATGCCTTTCTTTTGTTACTGGAATGTAAGCTCCTTAAAGGAGAAAATCGTGACATGTACTATGTTGCACACATGTAACATGAGTGTCCTCTGCCATATGAGAGCTTTGTGTCAGCTGTAAAGATTAGCTGTTGTTTTCATCGTTATTTTCTTGTACTATGTTGTCTACTTCATAATTTCCTAATAAATGTTTGATTTACTAAAGTACCTAAGTGTAATCAGAAGTGATTTTTAGCAGTCTCAGAATTCTCTATATTCACTCTCTTTTCAAACTCAAGATTAACATTATTCAGCTGCAGAAATATGCCATCTTTCAAGATGCTTCAGGCATCTGGGCCAAGCAGAGTTATGATTTTATTTTGTGTCTGCTTTTAGATTAAATTCTTTGGCATTGCTTCAGTTTTATCCCTTAGCAGCCTTCTATACATTAATACTCTCTCTTTATCTGATGGTTCCTAATCAAATGCAAAGCTTTGAGTTTTTAAAGAGCCTCCCTAGGGCCAGTGAGCATACCTCACTTGCCTTTGGATGGTCAAATAGCCTGTAATAAGAATGCATGTCACTAGCAGGCACTGGCCCATGCTACCAAGGCCTGCGACCTTGATCTGACCCTGTGACTTTGGCTTTCCTCAGAACCTGCAGCCCATTCACCAACCTAGCAAATGAGTGTTGCTGGGCACAGGAAGGTTGATGCCTGGAAAAACCTGAAGTTATTGCCATTCTTCCTCTGTCTTCCCTTCCCCCATTTGTACTTACCCTTCCTTTCCTGAGAGATGCCCATAGTCTACACCCTCTTGCTGTTCAGGGCTACATTTAGGGAAGGCCATCCACATCTCTATTTTCTCCCTTGTGCTTCCTCCTCCTCTGTTCATAACAGTTCTACTTGGTGAGGACTCTTTCTTTGGGACCAATAATGTTTTATTAGATTAAAGTTATTGGTCATAATCAATGAGTTATGGTTGTTGGTGACTTGATACGTCATTCCTTCCAGATCGCTCATTGAATTCGCACCCTGAAACGGACTGTGCAGAAAAAACCTTCAGCTCAAAGAAAAGACAAAAAATGAGATGGATCTCAGGCAACAAAGCAGCTGTGTTAAAGGCCTGGGGATGGACCAGAGTTGGAACAGGGCCAGATAAGCATGCAGTTAGCAGCCTTTGTTAAATGAGCATCCCCTTAGAGTGAGCAAGAAACAAGAGTTGAGTGTGAGACCAGAGCAGAATATACCCACTGATAGTAATGCCAGAAACTCACTGAAAACACACATTACTCAGTCCTCCTGGTAAGCTAATGGTACTGCTTCTATTTATATTTTAAGAGGTGGGAGTCTGGGGTCCAGGGACAAAATCCATTGGTGAGGGCAATACTTTGGGCCAGTTTTTTTTTGCTACACACTTAAACCATGTGCTTATGTGCTTTATATCTATTAACCCATTTAATCCACCTCTTAACCCTTCAGGAAAGTTGCTGACAGAAATCATCCTATTTTGCAGGTGAGGAGACTTACATTTCCCAAGTTTCCCAGTTAGCGTGCTGTATCAATATTCAAAATCAAAGTCTATTCCAAAGTCCTTGTTCTTCACCATCACTGTCCTCCTATCCAATCCTGTCAAAATTGGCAACTTAAGCCCTTTCTTTAACTTCTCATACACAGACCCATTCACAACTGACTTCTCATCTACAATGTGCAATCCCTGTTTCTGACCATTTCTGAGCATCTACAAGGTACAATCACTATGAATTACCAAGAATACCAAGATATGTAGCAAGTGCTCTGGGAGCAGTAAAGATGGAGCAATGAGCTTTGCCTAGAGTTTGATGAATTTGAGTTGGTTGTTGAAAGATGAGCAGAACTTTGGCAAATAACAGGAGGAAAAATGCTTTAGAAGGAATCATATTGTTTCCCTTTTGGACTCCGAGAACAAGCCTAGTCCCAGAAAGTGAGCACAGAGCTTGCCAGATGACCCTGACCTTGTTTGCGTTCCTCCTGTTCCATGTCCCTGGAAGAGGATGTGAGCTCCTTGAAGAGCATGGGAGAAGGATGAGCAGGTCTAGGGTGACATGACACAGCAAGGAACAGTACAGGAAGCCTAGAAACTGCAGAGGGAGAATAAGAAACAGGAATGCTGGTTTGGCTTTTTCATAACTAGAGCTTAAGGAACAGAGAGGTGGAGGCATAGATGGTGAGGATGGTAATTTAAGTCAAAACAATATGCATGGTTAAAATGAAACAAAGACCTTTAGGCAGAGGTTTTGGGGAGACTGTCCTGGTTAATTTTTCTTAATGAGAAAAAATTCATTGGTTTGATAAAGTGATATTAGTGGTACCTAAAATAACAAAACAAAAACTCTAAATATTAAACCATAGGAGAACTATTAGGTAATATTTGGTGTATCAATGCAATTGAATCTCGTAAAGCCATTTAGAGCAACTGTGTAAGAACACAGAAACTGCTTACATTAATATAGAACAATACAAGATTATATTCACACTCCCAGTGCCTAGGAACTATAAGTTAATACACCAAAATGAAAGTGGTTGTGTTGATTGGTATTATTTTTACTTTTCACATTTTAAAAGGGAAAGGTTATCTCAAGGGGATTTTTCTAAGGTTATGTGATAACATTGAGAGTAATGGCCACTAACATTTATTGAACACAGTCTATGTTCCAGACCCTGTTCTATTTCATGGATTACCTCATTTAATCCTCATACCAGCCCTGTCAGGCAAGTGTGGTTATTTGCTTATTTGACGAAGGACGTTGAAGGCTCTTGCACAAGATCTTACAGTCAGATCTGAGACAGAAACCCAGATAGTTAGACTTCAGAATTCATGCTTTTTGCCATCATGCTGTGCTGCCTCAGTTTAACAAGGTCATTTTGACTTGAACAGCCTTTCTAGCTTCAAGGTGACCAATGTCATTCTGAATATTCTTGGGGAAAAATATTTTGAGTAGTCCATAAAGAAGGCACATGTATTAAGGGCCAGTGGGCATAATGCAATCCTGCACATAAGAAAAGCTGGATTCTGTGTTCAGTTTAACCATGGAACAGCACAGCTAATGTGGGAAATTTCCTCAAGTCCCTGACTCCAAGAATTATTTAATCTCTCTGTATAGTGCTATAGCTCCTGTTATACACAAACCCTATGTATCTAATAACTCTTAACAGAACAGATTCTTCTCTGTCAACAGAGGTAACGCAATCAATTACTGGGCATAGATTTATAAGTGAACAGGACATTCACTTTAAAGAGTCCCTGGAGGAGCTCTGTTAACATCATCCCCCAAAACCATCTAAGCTATGCCATGCCAGGTTCTGGCTGTGTGTGCAGTGAAGTAGGTTACTAGGTGCTGCACCATGTAGAATTTGTGATAAACACAGAATTGTACATTTTGTAACAAGAATGCAGCACACTTTCATAGAAGTTTTTAATTGATCTTTGTTGGGGGTTGAATTGTGTCCCCTGAAAAATTCATATGTTGAATTCCTAACCTCCACTGTCTCTGAATGTGACCACATTTGGAAAAAGGATCCTTGCAAATGGAATTAGTTAAGATGAAGTCAGCCTGGAGGAGGGTGGGCCGCTGATCCCCTATGACTGGTGTCCTTCCCAAAGGGGGAAATGCGGAGACAGACATGCTCAGGTGGAGAACACCATGTGAGGATGAAGACGGGGTCAGGGTGATGCAGCAGAGCCAAGGAGCGCCAAGACAGTGCCCAGAAACTAGGAGGAAGGCTGGGCACAGATTTCTCCTTCACAGAACCAACCAACCCTGCCAACAACTTGATCTCAGACCTCCGGCCTCCAAAACTAGGAGACAATAGTTTTTTGTTGTTTAAGCTACTCAGTTTGCGATACTGTTATGGCAGCCCTAGTAACTAACGTTTTCTCTATCCAAGTAGTCTCTTAAGAGACTAAACAATTATTCTCCCCCATCATACAAATAATAGTCAACACTTAACAAGTTCAAAAAAGGATCAAGCATCTTATATGCATGAACTCAATACTCACAGCTCTTAAGGGTAGGGATTTTATTATTCCCTCTGTTTTGTAGATAGAAACCAAGGCATGGAAACCAGGGTACCCCAGCTAAAAAGCACTGGGGCCAGGATTTCAAATTGAGTGTTGTTTTCACAATGCCATGAAAGGGAGACAAAGGCATGGGAGAGCTGCAGAGCAGTAGAAATGAAATGACAAGGACACAATTATTGAAAAGGAAGTAGAATTTCTGGGCAGACTGAGACATGGGGATAGAAGCAGATGACAGGAAAATGAAACTTTCGGGGGTACATTTCCAAAAATGTATTTCATGGAAACCTGTCAGCCTGACATGCTGCATGAAGAAATGGTTCCAGGGTTACCCAACTGGGAGAAAGGCTGCTTACTCTATTTCCTACTCAGAGATTCATGGCATCCCTCAGCATTTTAAATACTCTGACAAATTTTGCAGAAAAGAACTCTATTTAACTTTGTTTAACCCAGCACTATTCAAACTTTTTAATTATGGAATCTTTTTGCTGCTGTTTATCTCTAACATTACAGAACAAGTTCTGTGGGCCAGAGAGAACAGCTGGAGCAAAGAGGACTATAGATGAGTCTACATAGGAGTTAACATCCTAATGCGAGTTAAGTTATTTGTCCAATTCCATCACCTCTTTTTCTCTTTCATAGCATGACTCTCAAATATTAATAATTTTTAAGTTAAACACTGGGCATACAAATAGTATATGGAGAATAATATAAAAAACACTTATATTAACATCACTCAGCTTAAGAAATGTAGCAGTATGCATACAGTTGGAACCTCCTGTGTAACTTTCCAATGAAATTCTCTTCTTTATAACCTCACCTGCTCTCTAGAGGTAGCTACCACTACTATCCTGAATTTCTTAAATATTATTCACATGCACATATTTATGCTTTTATTACATATGTATGCATTCTTAAACAATATGGTATGGTTTAACATGTCTTTAAACTTGGTATCATTGTATACACCTTCCTGCAACTTGCATTTTTCTTGAACATTATGTGTGTGAACTGTTTCCATGTAAATATATTACCTCTAGTTCATTCACTTGTACTATAACATGGTGTTCCATTGCAAGAATATGCCAATATATATTAGTGCATCCTCTTATTTTTTTCCATTTTACTATTACAAATAATCCTGCAATGAATAGTCTCATGCCTGAAGTGAGAAAAGTATGAGAAGCTTTCTCTAGCATATATGTAGAAGAGTTGGGTAGTTGCATATATGCATGTTTGGTTTTACAAAATTTGTATTGCTAAGCTGGTATCTAAAGTAGTTATGCTGAGTTCAATTCCTACTCACTGTGTGAAAGTTCCAGTGGCTCCACATTAACTCTTGTTTTCAGACTACATCATCCATGCCAAATTAATGGTTAGAAATATTTAATTATAGTTTTAATTTGCACTTGTCCATTTACTAATGCAATCACTGGTCTTATAACATGCTTATTGGCCATTCAGGTTACCTCCTCTGTGATTTGCCTCTTCCTTTGCATATTAATTTTCGTTTATTTTTTTCTACTGATTTATCTTTTGCTCAGACTTTGTAAGTTCTTTATTAGTTCTCAGTACTAATCTTTGCTCAACTATTTTCTTTGTAAATATCTTCCCAAAGACTAGGGATTTACTTTTCACTTTTTTTTGGAGGTTTCTTTGCATATTAGTTATAAATTATAATATAAGCAAGGTTATCTACATTTTCATTATGATTTGAACTTTCTGTGTCTTGTTTAAGAAATCTTTCTCAACACTCAAGTTGCAGAGATACTCTCCTCTTTTCTTCTAAAAGTTCTAAAGTTTTGCTTCTTACATTTATATCTTTAATAAACTTGGAATTGATTTTTGTATATGATGTGAGGTAATGATCCATTTTACCCCATTAGATAGCATATGGTCATAGCACTGTTTGTTGAATAGTCTATCATTTCCCACATAGATAATCTTTGCTGCTACCTCTGTCATGATATTTTAGTATTATACAAGTCCCTTTTGGATCATAATACATTATCATTATTTTGTTTATATCTACACCAATAGCATACAGAATTAGTTACTATCTGTAGCTTTATAATAAGTTGACTTCTGGTATGGTAGGCTAATTGCACTGATGGGTATAATTAATGGGCTCCTTGTATCCATGCCATTTGCAATACAACTTTACAGCTCATTGGATCAAGAAGTTAAGTCTATTTCTCCACCCTTGGATCTGGACTGGCCTGCTACTTGTTTTGGCCAATAAAATGTGGTAAATGTAACAGTGTGCCAGTTCCAAACCTAGGCTTCCAGAGACCCTCCATGCTTTTCACTCCCTCTTTTGGGATTCTGCCTTATGATGAGAATAAGCTCACTCAGGTGCTGAAGGATGAGAGAACACATGATGCAGGGTAGAGTCAATCCAAGCTGAGACCATCTTAGACCAACCAGTGCCAGCAGCTCACCAGCTGCCCTTGTGAGAGAACCCTGTCAAAATAGCCTCACACGGCTTAGAGCACCAAAACTGCCCGGCCATCTCATGAACTAACGGGCCAAAATAAATGTTTACTGTTTTATAATAAACTAAATCACTGAGGTTTTGTAGTCGTAGTCTCCACAACATAATTGTGCTAAAAGGTAACTGACATATAGGGCAAGTATCATATCTTGTTCTGTTATTTAAAACCATCTTAGTTTGATCATAGCCTTATGTGCTTCCTCATATAGATTTTAAAATTGGTTTGTCAAATTCCATGACTTGATTCCTTTATATATAACTCAAGTTTTGGACAGTGTCCTTTGCAGCATAGAGCCCCTTCCAAGACTTCACTTCATATTATCCCCAAAGGTGAAGCTAACTAGACCATTTGCTGCTCCTTTTCTGGTAAGTTGTTAATTTATTTGTATTTGCTTTCATATTATAATATCATTATCATAAGATGCTCGTTCTGTTGCCAGGGCAACCAAATGTGGTACGTGAACTTTTAGCTTTAACTAAAACCTTAACTCCTTTGGCTCCATTCCTTCTGGTTTCTCAGCTCCCTTCACTCATGAGGTTGAAAGAATGGAAAATATTCTACAATTCTATTTTATGCTTTACATCTGTTTCCACCTCTACACTTGTTAGCATGTACATCATTCTCAAAATTTAATACCCTAGCCAATTTCATTTCAACTATTTGTTCTTGATAGCTCCTCTCAGTCTATTGAATGACGACCTACCATGTGCCTGGCTCTGGGGTTCTAGAGGTGAATGAGACAGATTTGGCCTGTACCCTTCCAGAGTTTATCAGGCTTGGGAGACAGGGATATACTAGGTTAGCACACAGATAATTTACCAGTATGGTGGGTGCCATGATAAACAAGTATGGGCTGACAGGTGAGGGCCTGATCTAATTTGGATCAGTGATGATTTCTGTGGGGAATCCAGTTCAAGCTGGAACTGAGAAATAAGTTGGAATCAGCCAGAGCTGGGAAGGGGCACATCAGCTGAGTGTATAATGTATGATGAAGCCTTGAGGTCTGAGGAAGGATGAGAGTTGGAAAGGAGGCCAATGTAGCTAAAGATTAGAATTAAGAGCAAGAGGAGCTTGAGACGCATCTGGGGAGGTGGGCAGGGGCAAAACTCACAGGGGGCCTTAGAGGGTATCTGCACCCAAATGAGAAATTGAGTTAAAAGGTTCTGAACTGGTGAAGTCATCCAACAGAAGCTCATTTCTCCACAAAGCCTGTAGCCGTGTACAAAATAAGCAGTTTTAGAGATACTCTGTGTGTGCACTGGTCCGCAGGGTAGGGAACCCAGGCCGCTTCAGGCCTCGGTCCACACCACATCCTGCTGAGATCGGGGAGATGCTCCCCCTCCATCACGGGTTTCTCTGGTGCTGTACCCATCTCAGGGAAATCAGAAGTCAAGCCCAGAGGCATGGCTCTACAGTCTCACTGCCCCATAGCTTCAGTCTGTATACAACAGGTCTCTCTCCATCATCCTCCCTGGGACTTCAGTTGCTGTGATGTCACCGGACCCCACGCATGTCAGGTGGATCACCTGGTGGAAGAGTAGATACATCTTTACATGGAGATGACATAATCGAGGATCAGAACTGGGAAAAGTTGGTCTGTTCCCGGCTCCTTTATTTGCTTCTTGTCACTTTTTGGTATCTTCATTCTAATTTTTTTTAACAGGTTCTCCAATTTTTCTTTAATTCTAGGTCCTCAAACAGCAAGCATACTTTCAGGAAATAGAGTATGTTTAGGAAGGCATTTCAATATTGGTCACAGAGTAGACATACTCAGGGGTTTTTAGAGCCCCGTTTTTAAAGCTGGGGTCCATGATAAGGTTCCATGGCTTCCCCACTCACATGATATGCAGACTTCCATGAGTAGGTGTGTTTAGTGGACATTTGTGGTTTTAGCTTGTCAGCATCATTCCCTCCTCTCTCGGTAATATCAGGACACCCTTGAGGGCCTTGATCCCCCCTGAATAGTGCTCTGTTTTGGTGGCACTACCAGTCAGTAACCTGCACTTCCTGTAGCCATTGAGGGGCTAATCTAGCCCAAAGAATTCCTCAGAAAATCTTGCTTATGGCAGGGGGAAAATCACTGACAGCCATGAGAAATCATGCCCACTAGGAATTAGTTCCTGCTCTCTGGATCCCAGATCAGCTCTGTTTCCTCTTCCATTCCATTTCCTGCCACTAAATCCCTCTTTTCCTTAAATGGGCCAGAGTCAGCCTCTGTTGTGTGCAATGGATGATCACAGGGATGTGGTCTGGACCAAGGTCTGAAGCAGCCTGGGACCCCTTCCCTGAGGACTAGTGCACACACAGAGTATCGCTAAAACTGCTTATTTTGTACACAGCTACAGGCTTTGGGGAGAAATGAGCTTCTGTTGAATGACTTCACCATTTCAGACCCTTTTAACTCAATTCCTCAACTGGGTGCAGATAACCAATCTTTATTATATGTCAACTGTTGAGTACAAATTGTATGATTCCTTATTACCATTTTAAAATGAAAGGCTTTGAAAAAGGAAAGACATAGACAAGTGGAGCCACTTTGGGATCCAAAACACTAAAAGAAGAGACAGTTCCAAACTACACCCAACTTTTGTACCTATCCCATCCCTCTTTACCAGCAGAAAACTATTTTGGCTATATGCAAGGACAATCATTTTAAATTTAGGTTGGCTGTTTTGATTACCACTATTTAATCACACACATGTGCACACACATACTCTACTGAGCTCCGCTTCCATCTGTGCTTCCTCATCATTTCACATGGAGTGAGTTCAGGAAACTGTCTAGTCTGCTTCCCACAGGAACTGAACTGCCAGCGACAGTGGTGCCATCATTGCTTGGTGTTGGTCCCCTGAAGAAAGTGCTTCCGGAAAGTCATAGTAGGCACAGTGGAAATCCAGTTTTCATCAGTGAGAGCTGTGTTCGAATAAGGATTAGAACCAGGGTAAAGCAAATGCCCACTTTCAGTAGAACTCACACTGGCCTCCAGTGAGAAGGGGTCATGGCAGAGCGGTGTTCACCCACTATCATTTTACATTGGTGGGAGCTGAGGCCCACTGACTTTCACACGAGCACCATGGCAGCAGTCATTCAGGTTCCCTTGCTGTCTCTCCTAACTCAGAAGGTCAATCAGCAATTGTTTTAAAAATCTATTTCACTGTTCATCAGACTATTGTCCTGAATATAAATTTTTCATTCAAAAATCAACTTAGTACCATGCCTGTGCACAGGCCCTCATACAGGCCACTAGGTGATAGTGATGGAAAGATACACATTCTGATTGGATGGGCAAAAACTTAGCCAAGAAGCAATTTTCTTTAATAACTTATATTGATAACCATAAACCGAGGTATCACTTGCTGGGCAACTGGTACATTCTTGGAACTATGCAAGATGTTCCACATATGTGAGATCCAATCCTCCCAGCAACCATAGGATACCAGCTAGGTGTTACAGAGGAAAGTTTGTGTCTCAGTGGAAAACCACACATTGTTTGGTGCTGGCCTCCAGTGGGAAGGGGTCATGGCGGAGCAGTGTTCACCCACTATCATTTTACATTGGTGGGAGCTGAGGCCCACTGACTTTCACATGAGCACCATGGCAGTAGTCATTCAGGTTCCCTTGCTGTTCTCTTACAAGTTACCTGATTCTGCTTCTAAGAGGGGTGACTCTGAGCCTTTCATGGCTTTTAATGCTACTCTGTAGGTTACAGATAACAGATAGCAGTGCATAGATTCTGGTCTATGGATACCCAAATATATTCTGACTGGATGGAATTAAAGTGGCTTCTCCTCTCACTCACCGCCCCATTAGAAAAAGCCAGTTTCTATTTGTAAACTCATTTCCACATTCCTGTATGTCATATAAATTTGTGCTTCCTTTATTTCTACTGTGAAACAATTTAACATTAATCTGTTAGATAAAATCTTTAGAATGTGTTCATTTTATATCTGTATGAGAGTCACGATTTTATCTTTCTAAAAAAAAGTCTTTTAACAATGTTATTAGCTCCATTTTACAGATGGAGAAATTGAGGCTCAGAGTGAAACTACAACGACTTGCCCAGGACTACTAATGATCAAGTGACCTAGCCAGGGTTAAATCCCTGCACTTTCTGACTCCATAGCTTATGTGCTTTCTTCTAATTATGCACCTGTTCTGTGCCAGGCATATGCAACTGCATGTGGGGATATTGTTTTAAGTCATTCAGCTATTAATAGCCTCTTCTATGCTGGCACTATGGGGTTGTAAAATGTTCATGATATGATCTCTTCTTGCCAGATGATAATCAAGGTACACAAAAAAAGAAGAAAAATGCATGATGCGGGAAGGAGAGTAAGGGAGTGGTAAGAGTACAATGGAATTAATCTTGAAAGTTTTTAGGATATGACATTTTCTCAATCTGCACTGTCTAAATGGAAGGTCCACAGAGGAGGCTGAAAATCAAAGCAACAATTTGTAAATTTATGTCCTGAAACTTTAAGTACTGTCACTTAAGAAGTAAGCAAGGGAACAGGATTATACCACTGCTTGCAGATTTCTTACCTAACAAGGTTAAAAAAAAAGGTGGCAAATGAAACAAAGCACCTATTCTAATGTTTAGCCATTTGTATACCTAACTATTTTGCATGAACTTTCCAGTGGCCCTGATCTGACTGGGTTGTGCTTACAGCTCGTTGTCGTTGGCTCCTCTGTGTTTGTAGGGAGCTCTAAACTCCTTTAGATCAAACATCTTGAATGTGGCCCCTACTCCCTTTTCACCTCTTCTGGTATCCAACAGCATTCCTCTCTCCTCGCCTCTCTCTCTCATACGCACACACCTCTCACAACCTAGGTTTCTGGCGCCCGGAAGTGTCTGCCATTCCTCACCCACCAGGCTCTGCAACTCAGCCCTTGTTGAAGCTTTGTCTGTACATCACCCTTTCCACCCCACCCAGCCTTGGCAAGCACCTAGTCATCACTCAACATTCAATTTCAGTGTCACCTTCTTTACGAAATACTGCTGGTCCTCACTTGTGAAAATTAGTTTTCCCCTAGACGCATGTCGTTGTCAGCATGTATTTACCAAACCCCTGGTTGTACCTATTTGTTTACACATTTGCGCCCAGGGACAGTGCCTGGCCTGCTTCTGTCTCTCTTCTCCCATTTCCCACACTACCCGATGAATAGTTGGTTCTTAATAATTGGCTACATATGCATCAATCCAGGGATTCACCGACATGATAGGCAAGGCGAGGGCATATGGAAGGGATGGCAGACGGCAGCGCATCGCGGCAGGGGCCCGGGTGCGGAGTGCAGGTAGTGCGGGAAGCGCCAGTGGAAAACCGGACTCACCGCGAGTTGAGTACCTGTTCTAACAGGCCCCACTGCTTTCTGGGGATCGAGGCGGGGGAGGAAAACTTCCCCAAGATAGAGGGATGGTTTCTACTTTGTTTTGTTTTTGCGGTGCTTTCATAATTTTGGTGAAGATATTTTTAAGCCAGAGAGCAGGGCGGTTCGGTTTTCATTACCCGACTTGAAAATTTCCTCCAGTCCGCAAAGCTGCTCAGAGGCCCTTATCGCAGCGCCATAACCACATCCCCCGCTGAGCCTGATGCTAAATCAACACTCACATCAAAACAAACACGCACAGGTGTGCTGCACATACAGGCGGGAGAGCTTTTGTTCTAAGGCGAGAGTTAGCAAACTGGAGGGGGGATGAACCCCATCGTGACAGGTCACACACCCCAGTTCCCACAAGCCTGGGGTGGGGGCAGGGGGGAGGAAGGGTCACCGAAGGCCTCTGGGGGCTGCAGGTCCTTTTGAAATCAGGTCTGCCTGTGAGAAGGCTGCAGAAATGGGGTTTTGTGCTTACATGAAAAGCTCCTGTCAGGCACTGCTTCAAGCTCCATGGGGCTGCTTAGGAGAGGTCCACACAGTGTGGCTGATATACACGACTCCCAAGTGTCCTTAGCTGCAGTGCCTGGTGGGGACTGGAGACCAGCAAAGGTCTGTTCAGGACAGGAACTTCCATAAAATCTTGTTTCAGAGGAAAAGGAGGACGTTACAACCTCTGTCTACAGCCTTCCATCCTACAGAGCAGATTCAACTCTTCCCCAAGACCAAAACTCCTGTTCCTTTATTCCTGGAGCTGCCACCTGGGTGTCGCTGGGCCAGGTGCCTATAGGATGATGAGTGATAATAATTATCAGTAAGAAGAACCAGCCTGAATGCATGCTGGCCTGCCCTAAGTCCTTCATAGGTGTGCTAGTATTTAATCCCCACCTCAGCCCTAGGAGGTAGATATCACCAGCAGCGTCCTCTCCTTGAGAGTAAGGGAACGGAGGGTCAAAGGGATCAATTAAATTGCTGGAGGTTATGCAGCTAGCAGGTCCATGGCGGAGCCAGGTTTCAGTTTCAGGCAGTTGGTTCCGAGTGCGTGTTCTCAGACTCACAATATTGCCTCAGCTCTGGGCCACGGATTTGATGGCTCCCAACCTCAGCTGGACATTAGAATCACCAATGCCAGCACTCAACTCCAAAGACACTGATGTGTGTGCTTTGGGGCAGCCTGGGTATTTTAACAAAGTGATCATGTGTGTGCCCGTTGTAACTAGCCTTAGGCACTTAAAGAGTACAGCTGGTGTTAAGTAGGAATTCCCACCATGCTCTCCAAAGTTAAGCATCAGGGAGGAATGGAACTGGGAAGTGCAGCCACCAACCGTCTGGCTGGGCATGGTGCGATGACTACCGCTTGGGGAAGCACACCAGAAAGAAGGCAGAGGTGAGAAAAAGCGGTGCTAGAAAGACAGGAAACCAACCAGTAGACACCTATCTCCCCATAGTGGGAAAAGGAGTGGGCAGAGAGGACGTGCCAAGGGAGAAGCCTCGGGGGAGACCCCCTCACGCCTGCACAGACTGTTCCTGGAACTTAGCAGTACTACAAAGAGAGAAACTTGCCCTGTAAATCACACCTGTTGGAGCTACCAAGGAGGTATTTAGTGAGCAGTACAAGAATCTGTTAAAGCCAGGGGCTGGGGCTTGGGGTGGAAATGCTGGAAGTGCCGGTTTCCCCGCCCGCCCTTCAGTGGCGGGTCTGGAATCAGCCTGTGTTAGTTGCACGGTACATCCTCACCCTGGAGGCGCTCCTCCCATTTAAGGTGTGTTTCAGAATTATGAAAATCATTTCTATGAAAGACAAAATGTTTTAAAGTAGAAAAAATACATCACTCATAATTTTATCACCTAACAATTATTATTTAGAATATCCCATTATGTTGTTGTTTTTCCTGGACATAATTTTTTCCACACAATATTAGTCATAATATCTATGTAATATAGAGAATCTGCTTTTGCACTTAAAATAACATAAGGCTGTTTATTTCTTACATCAGTTTATTTCCTTCATAATTATATTAACAGTGACTAGTTATTGCTGGGTTTCTGAAGACTGAAGAATCTTTGAAACCATTCTATGGGGGAAAAAAGTTTGAATGAACATCCACTGTTGATAACAATTGTTTCTATTTTTACTTAAATATGTAAAGCCTAAAACCAGGTGTGAGCTTCTTTATTACTGCAAACTACCAGGACATCAAAACAATTTTACATGTTAGAAACAAAATTATAAAACCAATAAGATTCAAAATAATGGTATTAATTAAAACCAATAAGATTCAAAATAATGGTTTTAATTAAACGTGACAAACACCGTTCTGTGAGTTTAATTGTGGCTCACAGCTATGGTGCGAGCATGTGGCCTTCCTGGTGCCTGTAGGGTCAGTGCCATGCACGCCCTTAGTTCTCCCACTTCTCTCTCTGCTGAACTCTTAGGACCTACATGCACACAACCTGCAGGCACCATGGACCTTCACTTGGCATGTTTGCTTCCTTTATATCAGCCCTATTTTTCTCCTGTTCTCTCTAGCTCATGACCATTCGAGCAGTATCATTTGGGCCAATGTACATATAAACTCAGATTCCAAGTTGAGCCCTAAAATCTAATCCAAATGGATCTTTCAACCCACCTAGAATATGGCTATATTGATTTTAAGATTATGATTGAAAGGTAAACATACATGTAAAACTGCTTCATAGAGAATTTCCAAATCTAGAGGATTCCTCATGAGACCCCTGCCAGTCTGAGAAACATTGGTTTATTGACTGCCTCTCTTATACAGTAGCTGACTCACTCACCGTAAAAATGTATAGTTCCCTTTGCACAGATGAGTTACTGAGGTTTGTAGAGGTTGTGAAACTTGCTGGAGGACACGAAGCTGTCAGATGGAGGAGCTATAATTCTAATCTCCGCCTCTGCCATCCACAGTTCATTTCTGGGACCGAGTCTCACACTGCCTTCCACAATCTTTACAAAGTATTATTTTCCCATCTGGAGTTTAGCAGGTTTACACTGACATGGTCCAGGGCTAGAGATAAATGAATGTTTCTTTCCTTTAGAGAAAATGTAGCATCTGTCATTTGTGGTATGTTTATTTAGGTATAAAACTAACCTGACAAGGATGGATCCTTTAAGATATTTCTGTAGATTTGGCAGCAGCTTAGGTGACTGGCAGTAGCTTGCCAGTTATTAAATGGCTCTGAATATATGAAGATTTGTAATTTCCTTTTGAAAGGGCTTTGCCAAAGACACAGAGCCATGTGGCATAATCTTCAAACACACATTGGCATATACAGGAGCTCTGTTTGTGCAGACGGATTCTTGGAACCAATCAGACTAGCTTGGTATTTCATCTTTTGGCCCAATACTAGAAACTAGCACAAATAACACTACCCCTACCATGCACCCAAGTTCAGAATGATAAATCAGTCACCCTGTAATTACGGTGGGAGAGCCAGCTTTGCTCCCTTAGTGAGCAGACTGACGGATTTGCTTGGACTGGAGGCCTTTGGGCTCTCTGGGAACCTGGCTGACTTCCTTGTGCCCAGGCAGGCACTGCCCGAGATCGCAGGGTAGAGGTGAGTTCCCACTGTGCAGGTCCGCTGGGACCAAACTGGTCACTAAACCTGTTTGTCTTCTCTTCAAGGTCCATAGCTGTCACAAGTGAAACAAAGCAAAGGGCTGGGGACAGCAGAAAGGCGCAAGCTCTGCCATCAGGCTGTGCAGGCCAAAAGGCCACGGGGGCTGAGGCAGAAAGCCTGATCCCAGGTGGCTATCAACTTAATATTTGAGGATAGTCTCAGACAGAAGAGATTGGGCCAGGTTATCCTAGCAGCAGAGTTAGGTGGGCAAAATAAGACATCCAGAAAGGCCATTTTATACTAGGGGAAAGTTACCTTGTCCCTTGTCCAGCCTTGGTTCAAAGAACACATAAAAAGATTGCAGTTACATGTTAATAAGAGGGTGGATGGGTGGGTGAAAAGAGGAGGCAAACTCCTCAATCCTGCTGTGAAAATGTGCCTGTCAGTCACATTACAATTTAAACATCCTTACCTTGTAGCATTAAGCTTGATGGATGCTCCATCAATACATTCTCAGACTTGTGCCCAGAGGTGTGAAAGGCTCCCCCATGGATATGTTCCACCCGATTCCTGAATGACTTAATTGGGCCCTGCATGTCTCACTCATACGCCTTTCCCACATTTAATGAGATGGTTCATTTTCTGAGCTCAGGTTGGTATTTTGCCTTCCTGGCTGCCTCACCTTTGCTGCTGTGGTTTTCTCTGCTGGGAACCCTCTGCCTCTGGCTCCTCACATGCCTGGTGCCTCTGCAGTGCCCAGGCCTTGGTTCAGACTCCCCCTTCACAGAGGCCTTCCTCCCTGCCCTCCACTCCTAGCCACTCTCTGTCCCATATCTCTGTTGACTGCTTCACACACACTAGAATTATCCCATGTGTTTGTTTCCTGGTTTGCTCTCCAGACCCCCACCACCCTGTATGGGTTTGTCCTGTTCTCTGTTGTATCTCCCATGCTTAGGCAACATTGTGCACACGGTGGGTGTGTGTGGAGTATTTCCTCTTATGGAATGGGCCCTTGTGTAGCACCCATCAAATGCCAGACACCATCCTAAGAGCTTTACAAATATTAACTCATTGAATCCTCACAACAAGCCTAGCAGGGAGGTCCCAGGCTTATTTCTATTTTATAGGTGCCCACTTAGGATCTGAACTTGACAGTCTGATTCCAAGTTCTCTGTGCACTAGACAACTGCCTTATGGGGCATTTCTAGCATTTTTGCTTCTGTCATTACCATTACCTGAAGACTCAGACTTATTATAAGCTCTAAGTTCAATAAACACAAATATTACAATCCTAAAAACAGATCTGAAATGTATCTAGATGCCATACAAGGTTAAGAGTCATTAGGGTTAGGATGTCACTATCTTTAGGACATATGTGGACACAACCTTATTTCTTGGGTCCTGCCCAGAGACAGCTGTGTAGCCTCTGGTAGAGGAATGGGAAGTTAAATCCCAAAGTGGTACTGGTACCATAAAAGGCAAATATTTTCCTCTTCTAGCTGCCACAGCCACTGAAAGATGGATCAAATGGCTGGAGGATGCAGGGAGCCTCAGCAATGTTTAAGAACCTTGGTGGGTTTTATAATTTTCTCAGTGTTTTTAAATGTATTATTACTCCTAGAGGTCTACCTCATAATTTTGGTTGACTGATTTATTTAAATTAATCTATCTTAAATCAGTATAATAAACATGTGTACACTTATTTAAAAAAGTCAATACACTTCATTTGCATGCACCCTTGGGAAGTCCTTGAGAATTTTAGAAACATAGAAGGCTGCATCGTTTTTATAAAGAATTTCATATTTATCGTCTCATTTTATTTCAGAACACCATGAAAGTAGGCAAAGCTGGAATAATGCTATTTTTTCTAGCCTAGTAGACCCCCAGATCAAGGGTCTGAACTCCTGTTTTCTTCCTGCTTCTGTGGCTGCTCTCAGACCCCCTTTTTTGGTTCTTCATCTTCAAACTTGGAAGGTTGGCATGACCCAAACTCAGCCTTTGGGCATCTGCTTCCCGCACACCCATCTTCCTGGTGGCCTCCCTCATTCCTTGACTGTAAGTTCTGTGCTTATGATAATGTTGCTCCAAAGTATGTTTCCCGCTCTGTTCATCTCTTTAGCTCAGGACTGTTAGCCTCTTTGACATCTCCACTTGGTCACCTAATGAGTATTTCAGACTTAAATGTCTCAAACTGGGCTTCCGAAGTTGCCCCTGTCTGTCTTTCCCACCTTAGTGAAGGACTGCCCGCCCTGCATCTCTGGAGCCTGGCCACAGACCTGCAGAGCCCAACACCACTCCCTTTTCCCCTCCCCATCAGAGCTGTCACAGATCCTCTTGTTCTACTATTAAAATATAGTTTATCCAGAATCTGGCCTTATCTTTACATTCCACTGTTGCGGCCTGGGGCCAGACCATATCACCTTCTCCCCCACAGACTGCCTCATCCTAACCAGGATCCCAACTATTCTCAACACAGCAGCTAGAGTGGTTCTATTGCTGTCACATTATGACCCTCCTCTGCTCATACAACTTTAAGGACTGTCCCTGTCACTTAAAGTCCACAGTCCCTCAGTGACCTACCCAGGTCCCCATGCTCTGGCCCCCTGCCTCTCTGATGGACCCCCTGCTCCTTCCACCTCTCTCCTCCTGGCCACACAGCCTTCCTGCCATCCCTTCCACATCCTTCCACCTCAAGTCCTCTGCATATGCTCCTCTCTCTGCTTAGAGAGCCCTCCCCAGAGGGTTCCATGGCTTTCTCCTCCTTTCCTTAAGGTCCTTACTCAAATGTCACCTTCTAGTGACATTTCCTAGCCACCCTCTTTACTGCAGTGATGCAGCCCCAGCTCTTCCTACCCTCCTTCCGTTGCCTTATTTTCCTTTTTAACACTTAAATCATGATCTAGCATTCTATATGTGTTACATAAGCCTATTTCCTACCTGGTCTAAGCATAGCAGTAACAGACCTGATCCCACAGAGTGGGTGTGAGATTCAATGAGGTGGTGCCCAACACAGTGAATGTCCAGCAAGTATTAATGAGCTTATGCTTTGTGCCCAGAACACCAAGGGCAGCATCTTACCACAGTGGATGCCCAGTACATTGCTTTTTAACAAATCAGTGACTTGATTGGCAGAGTCAGCATCTCCATTCTTGTCTTTGTTCTGGAGCATAAGCGCCAGTGAGGAGCAGCCCGGCACTAACATGACGCCTGTGTCCAGCTCCCAATGGTTAGAGATCCTCACCTCAGTCTTCTTTTACAGCAGCGATCTGAGTCAATATGACTTCAATAAAGGTTCTGAAGAATAGGATGGGTTTCCCCCCAAGAGGAAGTCGTTACATAGGAGCACAACCTTTAAAGTGTACTCCGTAATAATGCCTTCTGAAGCATTTGTGCAATTAGATGTGTTTCATTAATTGTGTTTTCTCAGCAGAGCAATTTGAAAGAACATGTTCCCTTCTCTCTCACTGTCATGTTCTCATCAGCCTTTTCACAAATTAATCTGAATAAAAGCAGCTTCCCCTAAGCAGTAAGTTAAACTAAACCACTGTTCACATGATTACTACTTCATTGTGCTTTCACGCACATTCCTCGGTGCTTTTTAATTATATATAATTATGAGGGAACAGAGAGTAAAATCTATTTAATCTAAAGTGAAACCTGCTAAATAGGTAACATTTTCAGTTTCTGTTTTTTCTTTAAATATACGACTGTAACTCAGGTGTCCCGGCCCGCGGGACGAACGTGGAGTGTACCGGAGACGCCTGCAGAAATGAGACAAGCAAGAGACACAAAGAATGACCAGCAAGACAGGATGTCTGATCAAGCTGGCAAAGTTTATTGTTTACAGGCTCAATTTATACAAGTAGCAAGTAAGGGGTGGGTCAGGAGATAACTGGACTTTAGGTGGCGCCGGCGGGGAGGTGCAGAACGGTGATTGGGTCTTGGTAGGCACTGACGGGAACGGAGGACCCGAAAGAGAAGCGGGGGGTTCGCCATTCTGGGGGCGGGGGAGGTGTTTCTTGCTTAACAAAGGACAGAAAAGGCACATGCTGTGAGGTAGCCCAACTGCTAACTCTGACTTAGAAATGCAAATGTTGCTAGGTAAATTAACCCCAGCTCTAACCTAGGAGTTCACTAAATGTGCTTCTTAGTGATAGGGGAAAACTTGTTTCTAACGTGTGGATGGGTTCATTGTTGCTGACTTTATAGGAAAGATTTCCAGCTGATTTTACAGGAAAGATTTTTACTCAAAACGTTGCTGTTGTCTTAAGGCTCCTGTGACCGAATCTGCTTAAAGGCCCACAGATTTGCTCCCAACAGTACGACTGTAACTCAGGGAGCCCAGGTTCAAGAATGTAGACCCAAATCTTGCAGACAATGCAGACTACATGATTAAATGTTATCTGTTTCACATAGCTTGGTTAAAATTATCATGCAACTTGGCAACTCAAGTAGTGACAATCTGGGAGGGGATTATTTCAAATGCCAATTTTTTTCTCCTTATAAGATAATTGCCATTAAATGCAAACAAGAGTTAAACTTAATGGTGACATGTGGTTAAGATTAGAGTTACGTGTAGGGTTTCATGATAGGGTTAGAGTAAGGCTTAGGTTAAGGGTTACAGTTAGGAGTGGGTGAAGGTGGGTGTGAGATAGTGGCCAGGGTTATGATTAGAGTTAGGGTTAGGGTTTGATATTAGGTTTAGGGCTAGATTTAGGTTTAGGGTTGCAGTTAGGTGTGGGTGAAGATGAGAGTGAGGGTGAGAGTGTAGGAGTATGGGTAGAATTAGGGCTAGCGTTAGGTGGAGGATTCACTTTTGCTTTTGACTAACAGTGAGGTATGGGTAAGAGAAGGGTTAGAGGCTAGGATTAGTTAGGATTAGGTGTATGGTGATAATATGGTTAAGTTTAGATTTAGGATTAGTTTAATGTAAAGGTTGTGGCTAGATTTAGGTTGTGGTTTACGAGTAGGGGTGGTTGAAGGTGAGAGTGATGTGTTGGAGGTTGGGGAAAGGTTACAGGTACAGTCAGTGTAGAGTTAGGTTTAGGTTAAAGCTACTGTTAGGGTGACAGACAGCTTTACGGTTATGGTGAGAGTTAGGGGTAGAGTAAATTTAGGGTTCTGGTTCTCTATGTAACTCAGGGAGAGAGTGAAGTTTAGGAGGAAAAGGTTTAGCGTTACTGTTAGGGTAAACATTAGCTGTAGGGTGAGATTATGCTACTCTTAGAGATAGGTTTAGTATTCAGTGTTAGGGTAAGGGCCTGGATTAGGCTTAGGGTTAAAGTTAGGTATGAGTAAAGGTGAGGGTCAGGGGTTAGGGGTGGTGGCAAGGGTTAGGCTTAGGGTTAGAAGAATAAGCACAGTCAGAAAACAAAAAGAAAGCAATTCACCATGCTTCTAGCCCAGTCCTGCAGGAACAGAGATTAATTCCACAGGAATCATTTCCATGATACCAGTGACCCTCAAGGAAATCATGTGCATAAAGGTCAGACTAACAAGAAAGCTATGCACCTAAAGAGCAGATCTTTGGAAATAAATGTTTTATCTGCTGCAGTTCTTTAGCATATGCAACTGGGGCTTGAACAAGACATGGTTTTTTCTTTGGATTCCTACATTTCTGGGTTAGGGTTTGGGTGAGAGTCCACAGGTATTGTTCAGGGTTAGGGTTCAGATTCACATTCAGGGGTTAAGGTTAGGGTTCAGGGGGTCAGTTCAGGGTAAGGGGTCAGTGTTACTGTTGGGATTTGTGTTGAATTGTAAGGGTTTCAGTTTGGGTTCAGGACTTCAGGATCCATTTCAGGGGCTCAGTTCTGGGTTAAGGTTTGGGTTTCGGTTCAGGTGTAAGGTTTCTGTTTGGGTTCAAGGATTTGGTTTATCAGATTCTGGGTGTTAGGTTTGGAGCATGGATTAGGATTAGATTCAGGGTTAGGTTTAGGGTGAAGTTATAGTTTCACTTTGAGGTAGGGTGAGGGGTTAGGATTAGTTGTAGAGTTAAATTTATCTATAGCCTAAGAGTGAGGTGTGGGTGAGGGAAGGGTAAGTTTCTAGGGTTAGAGTTAGGCTTTGGTGGAGGGTAAGGTATAGTTTGAGAATACTGTTACACTGAAAGTTTGGGTTAGTTTGTATTGCTAAATTTAGGGCTATATTGAGGTTTAGGGTTACATTTTGTGTGGGGGAAGATGTGGTTGAGGATGAGGGGTTAAGGGCACATGTAGGGTTAGTGTTAGGGTTAGTTTTAGGATGAAGTTATGATTAGGGAAGGACTTAGGGAACGGGTTTAGGATTTGGGATAGCAATAGAGTTAGTTTAAGTGTTATGATTTCGTGTGAGTGAGGGTGAGGGTTAAGTGCTGGGACTAGCTTTAGATTTAGAGTGAAGAGTTAGGTGTAGGCTGTGGATATGGTTATGGTTAGACTTAGGTTTAGGGTGAGTAATAAGTTTGGAGTTAGGTTGAGGTTTAGGATTACAGTTAGGCATGGGTGAACATGAGGGTGAATGTGAGTGTTCAGTGTTAGTGGCCAGAGTTAGAACTAAGATTAGGTTTAGGGTTAACTGTAGGGTGAGGATATAGTTATAGTTACAGTTATGTTTCAGGTTCAGTGTTAGGGTAGGGGTTAGGTTTAGTTTTCAGGTTATGGTAAGGTTGCAGGTGAGGTGAGGGTGAGTGTCCAGGGTTATTAATGTTACAGTTAGGTTTAGGGTGGGATGGGTTTATGGCGTCAGTTAGGTTTAGGGTAAGGGCTTAGTGTTAGGGTTAGAGCTCAGTTCAGGTTTAGGATGATGGTTAGCTGTGGATGAAGGTTAAGGTGAGGTTGAGAGGTTAGGAGTAAGGGTAGTTTAGGGATAGGTTTAGGATGAGCTTGGTTAGCATTAGAGTTAGGATTAGGCTTTATATAAGGGTTAGCATTGGACATAGATTTCAGTTTCTAGATCCAACTGAGTGTGGGTGGGGTTGAGGGATTAGGTTTAGGATCAGCGTTAGGATTAAGGTTATCTTTAGGTGTAGGGTAAGGATATGGTTGCAGTTAGCATGCAGTTTAGGATTCAGTATTAGGTTAGGATTAGCTTTAGGATTCGGCTGACAGGTGTGTGTGAAAGTGACGGTGAGGGTGAAGGGTGAGTGTTAGTGGCTAAAGTTAGGGTTTGGGTTAGGTTTAGGTGTAGTGTAAGGTGATGATATCTTTATGGTAAAAGGGTTACGGTTTAATGTTAGCATTAGGACTACAGATACGTGTACTATTATGGTTAGGTGTGGGTGAAGATATGGGTGAGTGTGAGGGGTTAGGGGTGTATGAGGTGTTTGGGTTAGTGTTAGGTGAAGGGTTAGGGTAAGGATGAAGGTTTGATTTGGGTTAGAGTTGGGATTTGGGTTAAGGGTGAGGGTCAGCATTAGAATTAGGTTTAGAATTATGGTTAAGTGTGGGTGAAGGTGAGGGTGAGGATGAGGGTTTAGATTTAGTGGCCAGGGTTAGGTTTATGGTTAAGTGTTGGGTGAGGATATGGTTATGGATAGAGTTAGGCTTTGCATTCAGTGTTTGGGTTTGGGTTAGATTTAGATTTAGGGTTATGGTAAATGTGGGTTTATGGTTGGTGGCCATGGTTAGGGTAGGTTTAGATGTAGGGTAAAGTGTAAGGTTACAATATTATTATGGATATAGTTAGGGTTTGGGTTAAGTGTTTGGGTTTGAGTTAGGTTTAGGTTTAGGGTTACACTAAGGTGTGGGTGCATGTTAGGGTGAGCTTGAGCTATAAAGGTGAGTGGCCAGGGTTAGGGATAGAGTTAGGTTTAGGGTTAAGCATAGGGTGAGGATTAGTTATTATAGGTTATAATAGGACTTAAGGTATTGTTTAATGGTAAGAGTCAAGGCCGTATTTAGGATTAGGATTATGTTTATGTGGATGTGGTGAAGATGAGAGTGATGGTGAGGGTGGAGGATTACAGGTATGGTTAGGATCTGTTAGGTGAAGGGTGAGAATATGGTTGTGGTTAGAGTTAGGTTTGGGGCTTAATGTTAGGTTAAGGGTTTGGTTTAGGTTTCGGATAATGGTTATGTGTAGGTGAAGGTGAGGGAAGAGTGAGGAATTGACAGTAGGACTAGGGGTAATGTTAGGTTTCCTCTTGGGTGTAGTGAAATGATATGGTTACCATGAGAGTTAAGATTCGGGTTTAGGATTCGGGTTATGGTGAAGGTTAGGATTATGATTAGTTTTAGGATTAAGTGTAGGGTGGGTTTATGATTGCAGTCAGAAAACAAAAACAGTGCAATTCACCATGCTTCTAGCCCAGTCCTTCAGGAGCAGAGATTCATTCCAGAGGAATAATGTCCTCAGTGTTGCTCAAGGAAATCATGTGCATAAAGGTCAGACGAACAAGAAAGCCACATGCCTAAAGTGCATCTTCGGAAATAAATGCTGATTCTGCTGCAGTCCTTTAGCATATGCAACCGGGGCTTGAACAAGACAGGGTTATTTCTTTGGATTCCTATAGGACCAGGTCAGGGATTCAGGTGGGAGTCAGCAGTTGATGTTCAGGGTTCAAGGTTTGGGTTCAGATTCACATTCAGGGGTTCTGGTTTGGGTTCAGGGTAATGGGTCAGGGTTAGGTTTTGGGTTCATGTTCAGGGTTTCAGGATCCACTTCAGGGGCTTGGTTCAGGGTAAGGAGTCAGGGTTAGGGTTTGTGTTTGGCTTCAGGGCTTTCGGTTTTCAGTTCCAGGGTGTCCGGTTTCAGGCCCAGATTAGGATTACATTCAACTTTAGGTTTAGGGTAAGGTTTAGGGTGAAGTTATATTTTCGGTTTGAGTTAGGGTGAGGGGTTAGGGTTAGTTGTAGGTTTAAGTTTATCGTTAGCCTAAGAGTGAAGTGTGGGTGAGAGAAGGATTAGGATTTAGGGTTAGAGTTAGGTGTACATTGAGGGTTAGGTGTAGTTTGAGGATATGTTTATACTGAAGGTTAGTGTTAGTGTTAGTGTTTATTGTTAGGGTTAGGGCTAGATTTAGGTTTAGGGTAACGGTTGTGTGTGGGTGATTATGAGGGTGAGGATGAGGAGGTAAGGGTATGTGTAGAGTTAGGGTTAGGGTTAGTTGTAGGATGAAGTTATGGTTAAAGGTAGAGTTAGGTGTTGGGTATAAGTTAAGGGTTAGCAATAGAGTTAGGTTAATGGTTATGGTTCTGTGTGAGTGAGCGTGAGGCTTTAGTCTTAGAGCTAGAGTTGGGGTAGGATTAGGTTTAGGATTAAGTGTAGCGTGAGGATATGGCTATGGTTACAGTTATGTTTCAGGTTCAGTTTTAGGGTTGGGGTTAGGTTTAGGTTTCTGGTTATGGTAAGGTGTGGGTGAAGGTGACAGTGAGGGTGAATGCTATTTTTAGGGTTATGGTTAGGTTTAGGGTAGGTTTATGATTACAGTCATACTTAGGGTAAGTATAGGTGAAGATGGGAGTAATGGTGAAGATGGAGGGTATGGGTAGGTTTAGGATTTGTTTGAGGTGTAGTTTGAGAACATGGTTATGGTTAGAGATAGGTTTTGGGTTTAAGGTTAGTATAAGTTTTTTATTTAGGTTTAGGGTTATAGTTATATGTGGGTGAAGGTGGGGGTAAGGTTGAGGAGGTAGGAGTAGGTGTAGTGGTAGGTTTAGTTTTCATTTTGGGTTTAAGGCGAGGATATGGTTACCATTAGAATTCGGGTTAGGTTTTACGTTTAGGGTTATGGTGAGTGTTAGGATTAGGGTTGGGGTTAAAAGAAGAACCACAATCACAAGTTGTCTTGCCAGTGGGTTTCAGCCCTGGGCAAGTTTGCTATGGATTTGATGTGACTAAAGAAACTGACAGCAAAATGCTGTTTGGGTTAAAAGGGTTATACCCAACTTTATTTCCAGGTGGCAGATCAGTCACTAAAATTCTGTTCACTCAGAGTGAGTCTGCATGCAGCAAGCCGGTCTCTGCCTCTGGGCACCTCTGTCCACCCAGCTGTCCTGCACAGCTGTCCTCTGGGCCTCTCTGCACAGTTGTCCTGCACAGCCATCCTCTGGGCCTCTGTCCTCGGTGCTGCCACCACTCCAGCCTCTGCTCTGCTCTCCTGCAGCCTTGCAGCTCTGCCACTGTGTTGTGCCCAGAGCACTGGGCAGAGTTCTTTTCATAGAGTCAACATACATGTAGTGCCCACAGGTGTGCAGTGAGCTAGTCGGCCATGGCCAGGTGAGAATCCTGGCCACAGGAACTCCCATTTTATCCACACAAGTGTAAAAAGAGCTCAATTTACCAGGCTTCTAGCCCAATCCTGTTGGAATAGAGATTCATTGACAAGAATCATTTCCTTTCTGTAGATACAAATGTCCCTCAAGGAAAGCATGAACATAAAGGTCAGGCTAACAAGAAAGCCATGCACCAAAAGAGCAGATCTAAGGAATGAAATGATGATTCCACCGCATTGCTTTATCATAGTCAACTGGGGCTTGAATAGGACATGGTTGTTCCTTTGGATTCCTAAAGGTCTGGGTCAGGGGTCCAGGTGAGATTCAACAGTTTAGGTTCAGGGTTCAGGGTTAGGGCTTGGATTAGTGTTCAGTGGTTCAGCGGCTCAATTCAGGGTAAGGGGTCATGGTTACGGTTGTGGTTCAGGTTCAGATGTAAGTCTTTGGGTTTGGGTTTAGGATTTTGGGGTTTCAGGATCAGGATATCTGGTTTGGGCCCCAGGTTAGGGGTGAGCTTTAAGATTAGGGTTAGGGTTAAGATTAGCATTATGTTTAGGGTAAGAATATTTAGCTATTGAATGTCAGTTACAATTAGAGTCAGGTTTAAGGTTCAGTGTTACAGTTAGGGTTAGGGTTAGGATTCTGGTTACAGTTAGGTGTGGGTGAGCACTTAATGAGATTTAATTATGGTTACCTATCAGGAAAAGTGAGCTCATGCTGCAAAAATAACTGTAAGAGTAAGAAATAACTACAAATTCCCAGTGGTGTGAAATAATTAAAAGCTATTTATTGCTCAAGGTGCATGTCTCTCATGGAGTAATCACTGACTCAAACTTGCCACTTGCTCTGATGGAGTAACCAGAAGTCTAGAGGGTCCTGCCCCAGCAGTTAAATGCTGCAGACTGAAGGCAGCACTATCACCTGTGCGCCTACCTCATTGGCCAGAATGAGTTACAGAGCCACACTTAGCCCACCAGGGGCCAGGAAGTGCCACCCACCACATGCCTGGAAGGCAGGAACAAGCATTTTTGGCAAACAACACTTAGGACATCCACTGTTTCTGTTGCTGTTATGCTTCTGAAGTGAAATCATTTGGTGCTCTCAGTTTGAGTGGGCTTAACCTCTTTGGTTGCTGGCTGTCACTGCTGGTTAAGGAGAACTGCAGGCTTCCGGGAAGGGCTTCAAGTGGGGGTGTCTTGGCGTACAGCCGGTTAAGCAGAAGGCTCTATTTAGCTATTAAATGTCAGTCTGAGCCACTGAACCATTTGCAATAGAAATGACTCAAAAATGTCCTCCATTAAAAATAAAAAGACCAGTTCTAACACTTTAAACATGTTAGCTCAAAGACAACACTGGAAATACTGTCCATACCTGCAGTTGATGTCCAAAACTCTGCATGGTTTCTCAACACCCAGTAGTTCTTGGAAATAAATTTATTTAGACATACCCAGGTGTATATGTATTTATTTGCTTTGAATTCCTCCAGGACCATCTGGATGCAAAAAGAAAAGAAGACTTACAGTTAGCTCTTGATTATCAGTACTAGCAGTTGGTAATCTTGAACAATGGGTATTTATTTGCCTTTCACTGGGCTGCTTCTTCTGTTCTGTGGCCCAAATCCCTGCCTCTCAGCATGTGATCCTTCTGGGGTTCCTTCTCCAAAGGAAGGGTCATTCATTTAATTGCCCTATGCTCTCTATTTAATGGTCCCTCAGATTGACTGGGCTCCTGTTAGGGAGTGGGCATGCTGGTTGGTGAGGGCTGGGTTTTTGACTCCTTTTTCAGCTCTAAATACCTAGATAATTTATTCTGGGTTCTCCCATTGCCATAGCATTGATGGAGAAAAGAGAAGTTCAGATTTCAGAAGTCAAGACTGGCTTGAAGAACAGGAGAGCAAAGGGAACTCTTTTTCTATAAGAATATTACTGGAAAGGAAAAGTCCTACAGCTATTGTCACACCCATCCCCAACCTGCCCCATAACACACACCTACACACCTTTCCTTTACACTAGCCCCCACCAGCATATGCTGACTTCATAGGCAGAGGTAGATGTGTTCAGATTATGGGCCTACCATCCATTGTAGCTGTATACATGGCTGTTCTAAACTTACTTCACAGGCAAAGTTAAGGTTCAATAACACATAACATAAAGGGCTATTGTGACAATTAGATAGTACATGTCAGTTCTTGGCACAGTTCCTGGCACATTAAATTTCTAAATTATTTGCAATTGTTACTAATTAACACCCAGATTAGGTTTTATCACATCTAGGAACTCTAATGCAATTCAAATTCTTCTATACAATATATTGGTTTTCAACTATGTATTAATTAGAGTAAGCTAAAACCCTATAATAAATTGACCCAAAATACTTTAGCTTAAATGTAGTCAAGGTTTATTTCTCTTATTGCCGTCCAGGGAAGAAGTTCCAGGCTGGGGACTGGGGGAGGTGGCAGAGAGTTGTCTTTGTTCTGTACAGTCACATAGAAACTCAGGATGATGTCACTTTCTTGTCCTCAACATGTGTCTTTCCGACATTACTCTGGTCTTTGTCTCTGCCATTTTCTCTAAGGCAAGGGAGAAACATGGAGGAGCATGTGTGGGATGTTGTGTGACACAGGCACGCCATGTCTGTCAGAGTCCACTGGAGAGAAATTAATCACAGGGCCACAGGTTGCTGTAAGGGGGACTGGGAGATGTGCTGTAGCTGGGCCCAAATGCCCCCTGCCATGAGGCAATCAGCCATCTGTCTCAGACTCCGACCCTTTGAGATGTGCTAGGAACATATTTTCAATTAAACTATTGGCTCCTTGAATTAGAGACTTTGTTTCAGCCTTAATTCACAAAGTTATGTTCAGTGGCAGACATAAAATTGCTCTCCTAACATGCTTTTTAAATTGACAGCACTCCTATTCATTTAGGAGTACTATACTTTGGCTAAATTTCCCAGATTTTATCTCCATTGTATCTGAATGTAACTTCGTAGTTACTTCCAAGGAAAACAAAATCAAGTTTTTAATAGGTTTGCTTAGGGATTTTATGTCTTTGACAATTCATTCTTTGTAACAATTCAAATGAAGACATTGATGACAAAAACACTAAGAATTTTCTAGTGATGTGTGGATTCCATTAGCACCTCCCATTACTAAAGTGGTTCATTATAATTATTTACTGATACATTATGGAGTCCATTAGGTTCTCAGTGTTATATTCCAATCATCTTTTTAAACTACAGATTAATAAATGTTTTTTTCTTGAAGATAAGTAGCATTTATGAAAAAAGTATAGTGGATAAATCATAATTTTGTAGGAATTTCAGGTTAAAACTCTGGTGTCACCCTTTTTTAAGAAACCTCTGATTTTAATCTACAAGTCTAATAAAAACACATGCTTGGATTGGTAGGACAGTTTTCTTACCTCAGTTATGATTTTTAGAAAAGCATGCAAAAAAGAACCAAGAAAAGGGTAAGAGATACATTACAAGATAGGGTATAAATAACAATAGAGCACAGAAAATATTTAAAATTTCCCCTCCTCCAGGCACTCGTGCCAATTATTGTCTGATATTCCTCTGATATTTGGTGATGTCAACCAAACTTGGCTCTTCAAAGCACTTTGTTGCTTTGCCAGCTGCTTCTGGTCCTCCTCTGCTAATTGCATGTGCTAGACGCAGACTAGAAGATGGGAGGAGGGAGAAGCAACTTCCTTCTCTGCATTTGTTTTCTGCTCTTGTTGGATCTGCCTTGCAAAGTGTCTTGTTCCCAGAGTCACCTTTCATTCCAGTAGCAGCAGTTGAAGCCAGGCTGCTGCTGTTCTAAGGCTCAGAGTCAGCTTGCCACACCCTGCAGGAGGTCAGCAGCAGCCAGCTGATACCCTTTCCTCAGCGATCTGTGTCCCTGTGTCCCAGGGTCAGGCAGCCCCTTCTCCAGGCTCAGAGAGACCAGCCTCAGCCAAACAGCTGCCCCTTCTAAGATGTCTGATTTGGGCCCTATGGGCCCCACCTCTGAGCTTCTGATTCTAAATTGTAGTAATTCAAGCACCTTCCCTCTGTTCCTCCAGGCCTGGGAGAGGTAGGTGCTTCCTACTGCTGCAACTCCTATGATAGCCTTCTCTTTTTGCCTTTTTGCTTTTTCAATATCCAGCTAACAAGTTTTTATACTTTCTCTGTGAAAATGTCTCATGCAGTTTCCATCTCCTGACTGAGTCAATGTCTGAATGATACAATGCTTGAAGCTCCTTCTCTCAACAAGAAAGACCACCAGAATGCTGAATATTTGAATCACATCATCTTAACCATCTGGAGATTTAGATTTTTTTAAGGTTCAGTTTCATGATCTACCCTTTTACTAAAAGTAACACTTAAAAGAAACAGCTAAATGTGATTTGCTTCTGCAGTTGGTGTGTGGATGTGGGCTAGCCAATGGCTAGATTTTTGAGATAAGCTATGCCTCTACTTCTATTAGCTTGAGAATGAATAAATTTTTTAGATGAGCTATGCCACTGATTCTATTAGCTTGGAGCCAAATCTTTCTCTGCCTCATTTTGCCCTAGCTGTATGGAGGGAAAATAGAACTTGCCATCGAGTGTCCCTTACCACACCTTCAGATGGGTGCTCCAAAGATCGTAGTAACAGAATTGTTCCTTAGATGCAAACTTTTTCTGAAGTGCTGACATTTTAAAGTGTTTGTTTAATGGACATGTTTCTAAAACACCGAACTTAGTTCCTGTGCTGCAATAGAAGATGTTTTTTTCCTTTGGGATCATTAGTAGGTGGAGAGGTTCCCTATAAGCAAAAGAGCCCAGGCTAATTATAATGAGGGAGCTGATGAGGTGTTAGGAACAGCTAAGGTTAACAGTTACTGAGGCTCACTACATGCCAGGTTGTCCTCTAGGCCCTTTTACACATTATCTCATTTAATCCTATAACAGCCCTGTAAGAGAGGTACCGTGATTATCTCTTTATTGATGAGTAGATGGGGTAACAGGTAGAATTACTGTCCAAGATTCTACAGCATATAGTGACAGAGCCAGAATTAAAGTCTGTCTGATTTCAGCACCCACCCTCTACTTCACTGTTTCTGTAGGTTTTGTGTTTTTACTTCTATTCTTATTTATGAAACAAATTCAGGACCAGCTATGTGAAGGCCACTGTGCTCAGAACTGTGGGTGTTATCAAAATGAGCCAGACATGGCTTTGCCTTCAAGAAATCTACAATCTAGTAAAACTAGGAGATTAAAAGAAGTATGCAGTACAAAGCAGTATGCAAACGCAGGTTGTGTCCTCAGGAGCACCCCAGAGAGGGAATGCCGCCTGAGGTCAAGGAGTCTCCATGGGGAAGTCTACGGTGACCAGGACACTGAAAGACTGGGGGCCCGGGGGGTGGGGAAGGCGGTCAGGAGGACAGGGGCAGACAGAGCGCCCTGCAGAGAGCAGAAGGCAGAGCCGCGCAGGGCGGCGGTGGCCGGGTGGCTAGGAAACCAAGCTGACTCTCCCGACAGTTTGCTGTTCGCTTTCATATTCTCTGCCATGTGTGAGAGCACTGAAGTTGTTAAAGTGACAATAAATGGGTGAGACATTAAAATCTAAAGCATCTGAGATCATTAAGAACCTCTTTTAGGTAGCCCTCACTATGTGACAGGCATAGGTCAAAGCACTTCTATCTTCACAACCCGAGGAAGCAGGTTTTTACAAGGGCAAAAATGAGGCACAGAGAGGTTCAGTTAGTTGCCCAGGGTCACTGGGCTAGCAAGTGGCTAAACTGGGATTTGAGCCCAGCCTGTCTGGCTCTAACTCTGATGGTCTTGATCTGAGCTGTTTTTAAGAAAAGGAAAAGGAAAAAAAAAATAAGTTAAATTCTCTCTGAAGTTTTCCCTGAATGCAAATAACACTCAGGAGGTCTCTCTTTGGGTCCTTTGCCCCACGGGGCTTCGAGTTACATGGGACTGATGCTTCCCAGGATGGGCTTGTCTGTATCCCCAGAGACTATATGGCTTTGAACATGGGAAAACTTCTCAACCATCAGCATGTACTCAGTGTCTGCTGAGTGCTTGGCCTGTGGTTTGCTCTGAGCGTCTTTACTGGATAGCTGTGTAATCGCTAGAAAGAGATAAACATCTTAAATGTTGCACTTAGCTCTCTATTGTAATAACAACACAAGTTTTTTCTAATACCATTTTGGACTTTAGGAAACTTCTCACCTAAGTTGGGTCAGTCCTTCAAGATCCCAAGAAATAAAGCTGTCAGTGACTCTTTTCTTCTTGTTCCTGCCCTGACAATATTCTGATTCTGGTAAAACAAACAAACAAACAAACAAATACATACAAAGTATGTATTTTCTGGATGCCAAGAAGAACTGATGGGAACAAGGCAAGTGCAAATGAAAGGAGATTTACTTACTATCAGAAAAAAAATCAATGCCAGCCACAACCTCTCTGTTGAGGGTGACAGAATCTGTTGCAATAATGGAGGATGTTTCATCTTTTCTGACCTGCTCTGATTTGTTTCTCATTCCTGAGATTTTCCCTGGAAGAGAATTAGAACACACTTTATTAAACCAAACTGAACAGCAATTAATCTTTTCTTTATGATTCTGAAGCTAATTTAGTACATTGTACAACAGAGCAACCATTATTGTGAACATTATTTGGTTTCACAAAAACTGTTCTGATTATTTGAACTTCCAAGGTATTTAGATTTTAGATAAATAAGAGTTTATTATGTTTGGATTCTGTGCAGAGTTTTGTGAGATAAATTTTTCCCTAAATTTTAGAGTAATAAGAATTGGTCATTTATAAGCATGATTTAGACTTGTAAGGATATTTAGACATAATCTAGTCTCGAGATCCTTTATTTTCTAGGCTCACCCATGAGAAAGGACTTATCAAAGTTTCAGGCCTCCCTGCTCAGTGGTCTTTCTCTCTCTTCATGTATTTGACTGAAAAAGCAAGACCTTTTTCTGCTTGGCTCTGATACTGGCCCATCCTAAATGAGATTCATTCCCACCTGAGGGGACTAATGACTTAGAGGAGGCCAATTCTGACTCTATTTTCCTTACCTCTCCCATCTGTCTTCTCAACTTCAAACTGAAAAAGTGGAAAAGTATGTTGGTGTCAGACACAATAGTACTTATATTCAAATCAAGAACTGCAAAGTCATTTGCATTTTTGCTTTGCCCATATGCTGTGGTAAAATGTGAGGTTTTAGAGCTAATTTTGCATCTGTACAGAGATTCTAAATCTAAATCCAATTTTCCTTCATTGAACGAAGTAAGCAATATTTTTAGGTAAAATTAATTTAATGCCTCTGAATAGAAATCCAATTAAGAGCACCTTTAGCCACACTGAAGTAGACACTGGAGGCTCATAAAATACCCTCTTGGCTACCCATGCTTGGCACTACCTAGAGATGAGAAGGCCTCCTTGTGAAGTCCTTTGGGCACTTGTGCAAATCACTCCCCTTTACTGGTGTCCAGGCCGAGATGCCTTGCCCATAGTCCTGCACAGTGGTCAATAAAGCCCCAGGAAGGCCCCAGGGGGCTGCAAATGCTACCTAGCAGCAATATTTGTTATTTTCTAATTTACAGCCCTGCACTCAGTCATATCAAATGGAAGAGCAGCTGAAAGTTCATCCTTGTCTCCTTAGTTCCAGCAAAGGTGGGGATTAAAGTTTAAATAGATGACTTTTTTTTTATAACTGCACTTGCAAGCTTGGAGCTCATAATACTCTTCCTCTGAGCATTATTTTACCTAGAGCCTGCTGATCTGCTATTATGTGAACTGTAAACTCTACTCAAAAGGGAGGCGATGTAAGGATACCTAACCTGCCAGGTGAGTCAACCAGCTGGTTCTGATGTGCTGGAGACAAACTGTTCATACCTGCTTAGTGTGCAGAGGAACTGAGGCAGTTTGACAGGGAGTTTCTTAATTTAACAGGGATTGCACAATCCCACTGGCTTTCTGACAGTCCACTCATCCCTCTTAAGGACCTTAGTGTGGTTTTCCTCTCCAGCCTTTAATTTTTCTCCATGGTCATCTGAGAGGGTCAATAGTTGGTGAGTACAGGGAAAATGTGGCCAAAATAAAAAGTACCCTCAACTTTGCTATTGTTAGAGAAATGCAGAGAAAATAATCAATGAAGAGGAAAATGCATTTGGATAAAGCAGGGGATGTTATGTGGAAAGACAAGTTTAAGGCCCAGAAGGGGGAACACTGGTAAAATCATGTTCTATTAATTATGCTTCTTTGGCTGCAAGTTGCAGAAAGTGTTCAACAAGGAAAAATTAAAAGAAAATAAAATTCTATTTTTTAACAAGTTGAATGGATACTGAAGTATATGACCCATGTCTAAGAAGAATTGCTTGAGAGGGTTACCCCTAACAGAATCCAGTGACTCCCTTTGTCTGGATTTCTCATGGTTTTGTTGTTTGTTGCAATATGTTCTATAGGTCCTACACTGGACTGAGCATTGCCCTGGACCCACAGGCCATGGCTAGAGTGCTTTAAGCATTCACATTTTATAAATGGCTGATGACAGCCATCTCTGGTCCCCAAAGAAGCTGGGAAGCCATACTAAAAAGTATCCAAGACATGTCTTCCTTTGTTGTTTGAAAAATGAATATTCACAGTATTTTTCTGGAAGAGTTTGCAGGTTGGGCAGCAGGGATAAAAGAAAGGGCCCAAGAGAGAGAACCAAGATGGTGGTGTGAGTATAGCAGCAGAAATCTCCTCCCAAAACCATATATATTTTTTAAAATACAACAAATACAACTAATCCTAAAAGAGAGACCAGAAGACACAGGACAACAGCCAGACTACATTCACACCCATGAGAACCCAGTGCCTTGCGAAGGGGGTAAGATACAAGCCGTGGCCTGGCGGGACCCGAGCGCCCCTCACCCCAGCTCCCAGCGGGAGGAGAGAAGTCAGAGCTGGGAGGGAGAGGGAGTCCAGGACTGCTAAACACCCAGCCTTAGCCATCCACACTGAAGCGCAGACACACAGTGCATGCGTTGGGTGCTGGAAACTAGGGAAACAGGACAGTAAGACCTGTGTGCGGGTCCCTGCAGCTGGTGCCCCAGGGACAAAGAAAAGCGAGTGCTTTTTGAAAGCCTTAAAAGGACAGGGACCCCACAGCTGGATGGAAGTGCCCCAGGACACTTAGCTCAGAAGTTGGGAATCCCAGGGAACTCGGGGTGCCTAAACCCCTGCAGCACAGCTCAGAGGCCCCTCACAGTGATAAACAGCCTCCTGCCTGTTCCCCCTCCGATGCGGCTCTGCCATATTGGAGAAGCAGACTGAGGCAGGCCATGCCCACAGCAACTGCCGAGCTAAATAAACTCCATAGCAGCCAGGCAAGATCAGAAGCCCCTTCTGCATGCAGCTGCCCAGCACAAGCCACTAGAGGCCGCTGTTCTCCCAGGAGAGGAAGGCCACAAATGGGGAAAAAGGGACTTTCTCTTACCCAACACACAAGCCAGCTCCCCACAAATATATCTATTGCCATGAAAAGGCAGAAGAAATTGATACAGCCCAAGATCACAGAGGCAAACCCTGAGAAGGAGATAGACCTAATCAGTCTTGCTGAAAAATAATTAAAATTAAATCTCATAACCATGCTGATGGAGCTGCAGAGAAATATGGAAGAGCTAAGGGATGATGTCCAGAGGATATTACAGAAATGAAACAATCTCTGGAAGGATTTATAAGCAGAATGGATAAGATGCAAGAGGCCATTGATGGAATAGAAACCAGAGAACAGGAATGATAGAAGCTGACGCAGAGAGAGATAAAAGGATCTCCAGGAATGAAACAATATTAAGAGAACTGTGTGACCAATCCAAAAGGAACAATATCCACATTATAGGGGTACCAGAAGAAAAAGAGAGAGGAAAAAGGGATAGAAAGTGTATTTGAATAAATAATTGCTGAAAACTTCCCCAAACTGGGGGAGGAAATAATTGATCAGACCATGGAAGTGTACAGAACTCCCAACATAAAGGACCCAAGGAGGACAACACCAAGACACATAATAATTAAAATGGCAAAGATCAAGGACAAGGACAGAGGTTTAAAGGCAGCTAGAGAAAGGAAAACCCATCAGGCTATCATCAAGCTTCTCAACAGAAACCTTACAGGCCAGAAGAGAATGGCATGATATATTTAATGTAATGAAAGAGAAGGGCCTTGAACCAAGAACACTGTATCCAGCATGACTATCATTTAAATATGAAGGAGGGATTAAACAATTCCCAGACAAGCAAAAGTTGAGGGAATTTGCCTCCCACAAACCACCTCTACAGGTTATTTTAGAGGGACAGCTCTAGATGGGAGCACTCCTAAGGCTAAACAGATATCACCAGAGAAAATAAAATCACAGCAAATAAAGCAGACCAACCAAATACTAACTAAAGGCAAAAAATAAAATCAACTACCCACAAAAGCAGTTAAAGGAGGCACAAAAGAGCACAGAATTAAACAACTAACATATAAAGAACGGAGGAGGATGAATAAGAAGGGAGAAAAATAAAGAATGACCAGACAATGTTTAAAATAGCTCAATAGGTGAGTTAAGTTAGACAGTAAGATACTAAAGAAGCTAACCTTGAACCTTTGGCAACCATGAATCTAAAGCCTGCAATGGCAATAAGTACATATCTTTCAATAATCACCCTAAATGTAAATGGACTGAATGCACCAATCAAAAGACACAGAATAACAGAATGGATAAAAAAGCAAGACCCATCTCTATGCTGCTTAGAAGAGACTCACCTCAAACCCAAAAACTATAGGAACAAAGAAAGACTGAAGGAACAAAACAGCAGCAGAATCATAGAACCTAAGAATGGACTAACAGTTACCAAAGAGAAAGGGACTGGGGAGAAAGTTAGGGAAGGGAGGGATAAGGGTGGGGAAAAAGAAAGAGGACATTACAATTAGCATGTATAATGTGGGGGTGTGCATGGGGAGGGCTGTGTAACACAGAGAAGACAAATAGTGATTCTACAGCATCTTACTGTGCTGATGGAGAGTACTGTAATGGGGTTTGTGGGGGGGATTTGGTGAAGGGGGGACCCTAGTAAACATAATATTCTTTTTTTTATATTTTATTTTGGTATCATTAATCTACAATTACATGAAGGACATTATGTTTACTAGGCTCCCCCCTTCACCAAATCGCACACACATACCTGTTCAGTCACTGTCCATCAACATAGTAAGATGCTGCAAAATCACTACTTGTCTTCTCTGTGTTGCACAGTCCTCCCCATGCCCCCCCACACTATACATGTTCATTGTAATGCCCCCTTTCTTTTTTCCCGCCCTATCCCTCCCTTCCCACCCATCCTCCCCAGTCCCTTTCCCTTTGGTAACTGTTAGTCCATTCTTGGGTTCTGTGCTTCTGCTGCTGTTTTGTTCCTTCAGTTTTCTTTTGTTCTTATACTCCACATATGAGTGAAATCATTTGGTACTTGTCTTTCTCCACCTGCCTCATTTCACTGAGCATAATACCCTCTAGCTCCATCCATGTTGTTGTAAATGGTAGGGTCTGTTTTTTTCTTATGGCTGAGTAATATTCCATTGTGTATATATATATATATATACCACATCTTCTTTATCCATTCATCTACTGATGGACATTTAGGTTGCTTCCATATCTTAGCTATTGTAAATAGTGTAGTGATAAACATAGGCGTGCATCTATCTTTTTCAAACTGGAGTGCTGCATTCTTAGGGTAAATTCCTAGAAGTGGAATTCCTGGGTCAAATGGTATTTCTATTTTGAGCATTTTGAGCAACCTCCATACTGCTTTCCACAATGGTTGAACTAATTTACATTCCCACCTGCAGTGTAGGAGGATTCCCCTTTCTCCACATCTTCATCAGCATTTGTTCTTAGTCTTTTCAATGCTGGCCATCCTTACTGGTGTGAGGTGATAGCTCACTGTGGTTTTAATTTGTATTTCCCTGATGATTAGTGATGTAGAGAATCTTTTCATGTGTCTGTTGACCATCTGAAGTTCTTCTTTGGAGAATTGTCCCTTCATATCCTCCACCCATTTTTTACTCGGGTTATTTGCTTTTTGGGTGTTGAGGCATGTGAGTTCTTTATATATTTTGGATGCTAACCCCTTGTCAGATATGTCATTTACAAATATATTCTCCCATACTGTAGGATGCCTTTTTGTTCTGTTGATGGTGTCCTTTGCTGTACAGAAGCTTTTTAGTTTGATGTAGTGCCATGTGTTCATTTTTGCTGTTGCTTCCCTTGCTCAAGAAGATGCATTCAGGAAGAAGTTGCTCATGTTTATATTCAGGAGATTTTTGCCTATGTTGTCTTCTAAGAGTTTTATGGTTTCATGACTTACATTCAGGTCTTTGATCCATTTTGAGTTTACTTTTGTGTATGGAGATAGACAGTAATCCACTTTCATTCTCTTGCATATAGCTGTCCAGTTTTGCCAACACCAGTTGCTGAAGAAGCTGTCATTTCCCCATTGTATGACCATAGATCCTTTATCATATATTAATTGACCATATATGGTTGGGTTTATATCTGAGCTCTCAAGTCTGTTCTATTGGTCTATTGTTCTTTTCTTGTGCCAGTACCAAATTGCCTCAATTACTGTGGCTTTATAGTAGAGCTTGAAGTTGGGGAACATAATCCCCACAGCTTTATTCTTCCTTCTCAGGATTGCTTTGGCTATTCAGGGTCTTTTGTGGTTCCGTATGAATTTTAGAATGATTTGCTCTAGTTCACTGAAGAATGCCATTGGTATTTTGATAGGAATTGCATTGAATCTGTAGATTGCTTTAGGCAGGATGGCCATTTTGACAATATTAATTCTTCCTATCCATGAGCACTGGATATGTTTCCATTTATTGGTATCTTCTTTAATTTCTCTCTTGAATGTCATGTAGTTTTCAAAGTATAGGTCTTTCACTTCCTTGGATAGGTTTATTCCTAGGTATTTTATTCTTTTTGATGCAATTGTGAATGGAATTGTTTTTCTGATTTCTCTTTCTGCTAGTTCATCGCTAGTGTATGGGTATGCAACAGATTTCTGTGTATTAATTTTGTATCCTGCAACTTTGCTGAATTCAGATATTAGATGTACTAGTCTGAGAGTAGATTCTTTAGGGATTTTTATGTACAATATCATGTCATCTGCAACCAGGGACAGTTTAACTTCTTCCTTACCAATCTGGATGCCCTTTATTTCTATGTTTTGTCTAATTGCTGTGTCACGGACCTCCAGATCTATGTCGAAGAAAAGTGGGGAGAGTGGGCATCCTTGTCTTGTTCCTGACCTTATAGGAAAGACTTTCAGCTTCTTGCTGTTAAGTATGATGTTGGCTGTGGGTTTGTCATTTATGGCCTTTATTATGTTGAGGTACTTGCCCTCTATACCCATTTTGTTGAGAGTTTTTATCATGAATGAATCTTGAATTTTGTCAAATGCTTTTTTGGCATCTATGGAAATGATCATGTGGTTTTTGTCCTTCTTTTTGTTGATGTAGTGGATGATGTTGATGGATTTTCTAATATCATACCTTCCTTGCATCCCTGGAAGAAATCCTACTTGATCATGATGGATGATCTTTTTGATATATTTTTGAATTTAGTTTGCTAATATTTTGTTGAATATTTTTACATCTATGTTCATCAGGAATATTGGTCTGTAATTTTCTTTTTCTGTGGGATCTTTGCCTGGTTTTGGTATTAGAGTGATGCTGGCCTCATAGGATGAGTTTGGAAGTATTCACTCTTCCTCTGCTTTTTGGAAAACTTTAAGGAGGATGGGTATTAGTTCTTCATTAATGTTTGGTAAAATTCCTTTGTGAAACCATGTGGTCCAGGAGTTTTTGTTCTTAGGTAGTTTTTTGATTACCAGTTCAGTTTAGTTTCTGGTAATTGGTCTGCTCAGATTTTCTGTTTCCTTCTGGATCAACCATGGAAAGTTGTATTTTTCTAGAAAGTTGTCCATTTCTTCTAGGTTATCCAGTTTATAGCACATAATTTTTCATAGTATTCTCTATTAGTTCTTTGTAGTTCTGTGATGTCCATAGTGATTTTTCCTTCTCATTTCTGATTCTGCTTATGTGTGTAGACTCTCTTTTTTCCTTGATAAGCATAGCAAGGGGTTTATCAATTTTGTTTATCTTCTCGAAGAACCAGCTTCTGCTTTCATCGATTCTATTGTTTTATTCTTCTCAATTTTATTTATTTATGCATTAATCTTTATTATATACCTCCTTCTACTGACTTTGGGCCTCCTTTGTTCTTCTTTTTCTAGTTTCATTAATTGTAAGTTTAGAGTGTTCATATGGGATTGTTCTTCTTTCCTGAGGTAGGCCTGTATTGTAATATACTTTCCTCTCAGCACAGCCTTCGCTGTGCCCCACAAAGATTTTGAGGTGTTGAATTATTGTTGTTATTTGTCTCCATATATTGCTTGATCTCTGTTTTTATTTGGTCATTGATCCATTGGTTATTTAGGAGCATTTTGTGAAGCCTCCATGTGTTTGTGGGATTTTGTGTAGTTTATTTCTAGTTTCATACCTTTGTGGTTTGAGAAACTGTTGGTACAATTTTAATCTTTTTAAATTTACCGAGGCTCTTTTTTGTGGCTTAGTATATGATCTATTCTTGAAAATGTTCCATGGGCACTTGAGAAGAATGTGTATTCTGCTGCTTTTGGGTGTAGAGTTCTGTAGATGTCTGTTAGGTCCATCTGTTGCAATGTGTTGTTCAGTGCCTCTGTGTCCTTACTTATTTTCTGTCTGATTGATCTGTCCAGTGAGTGAGTGTTGAAGTCTCCTAGAATGAATGCATTGCATTCTATTTCCCCCTTTTAATTCTGTTAGTATTTGTTTCACATATGTAGGTGCTCTTGTGTTGGGTGCATAGATATTTATAATGGTTATATCTTCTTGTTGGATTGACCCTTTTATCATTATGTAATGTCCTTCTTTATCTTTTGTGACTTTCTTTGTTTTGAAATCTATTTTGTCTGATACAAGTACTGCAACTCCTGCTTTTTACTCCCTATTAGTTGCATGAAATATCTTTTTGCATCCCTTCCCTTTTAGTCTGTGTATGTCTTTGGGTTTAAAGTGAGTCTCTTGTGGGTAGCATATAGATGAGACTTGTTTTTTATCCATTCAGTGACTATGCCTTTTGACTGGTGCATTCAGACCATTTACATTTAGGGTGATTATCCATAGGTATGTACTTATTGCCATTGCAGTCTTTAGATTCATGATTACCAAAGGTTCAAGAGTAACTTCCTTACTATCTAAGAGTCTAACTTAACTCACTTAGTATGCTATTATAAACACAAAAAAATATGGAACGCTTCACGAATCTGCATGTCATCCTTGCACAGGGGCCATGCTAATATTCTCTGTATTGTTCCAATTTTAGTAAATGTGCTGCTGATGTGAGCATGATGCTATAACATTTTTCAGGATAATTAATGGCTGTAATTATAAATTCTTGGACCACATCATGAATCTTGTGCCCCTTATAAAAGAACTCTTACCACTACTTATTTAGAGATGACATTTTAAAATCATGATTAAAATTACATATTTTTCTATGTTCTATCTTAAGACAGTGCCCTAAAAATCAACTTGGCTGTGAATTTTGGGAAAATCCTAGCCACAGATCATAATGTTCCTGCATGCCAAGGTAATGTGGCTGGGAAATGCTGAATGTGTTTCAGACATATAGGATGAAACTCTCACCAGGGCACAGAATTGACTGTACTAGAAAGAGGAAGCTACCAATTAAGAAAGACCATTTTCTTGTTTACTAAAATAGAGTTTGTTCTCTAATTAGAGTTTATATTAAAAATGTAAGCCAAATCATGTCATTCCTCTTTCAGGACCTTGTGTGGTTCTCCATTTCAGTTGAAGTAGAACTTAGGCCCTGCACCCCGTCCACAGCATGCCCACCTCTACCCTTTCCTCTCTGCCTTACCTTCCCCTCTGCCCTACCTTCCCCTTGGCCCTTTTCATTTGCTCTTCTCCAACCACTCTGGCCTCTAGGCTATTCCTGGAATAAGCTAAGCAAGCTCTTACTTTCCATCTGGCCTTTGCATTATCTGATGTCTGCCTAGGGTTTGTTCCCTGCACGTCCATGCGGACAACAATTGCTTGCTTTTTCTGCTCCAACACTTACTCAAGTATTATCCTCTCAATGAGGACTACCCAATGCCTTTATTTAAAATTGCAGCCTGCCCCCTATTCTCCCACATTTCTGATACCCCTTATCTGACTCAACTTCTTCCTCCATAGTAATTGTCACCTAACACCTACAATTACTTACTATGATGTTTATTGTCAGTCTCCTTGTGAGAATGTAACTTCAGTAGGCCTGGGATGTTTGTTTTGTTCTCCCGTGTATATCCCAAAGGCCTAGAACAGCACCTGGAAAATAGCAGACATTCAAACAATATTTGTGGAATAAATTACACACATTTTGAAAGGAAAATACAGATGGAGAGTGGAGTGCTATGGATGGCATTTGACTGGGTATCTAGAAGAAGTATATGATCTAATTTTGTCTTATGCCACTTTTTTGATAATAGAGATCACATTGCTTATTGGTTGATTGGATAAGCCTTTATTAGTCATGGGCTATGTATCAGTACCATGCTAGACCCTAGGAATGTAAGAAAGGAAATAGAACCTCTATCTTCAGTGGGTGAATTTGTAGACTAGCACATAGGAGGGCATCCAACCCTGTCTTGCTGGTGACTGTTCAGGAAAGACTGGGTGTGACACTGAGACCTGGAGCAGGCAAAGGCCAGAAGAAGGCCTGAGCAGGAGGCATCCGAGAGAAAGCATGCAGGAGGCATTCCAGATGAAAGAGCATGTTTAGTGGTCTGGCATGATGTGGTCCTGCTTACCCTAATTTCTATGCTGGGAATGTGGATGTTATCTTAAAGTGGTAGGGAGCCACAGAAACATTGCAATAGAGCGTAACAGCCACATTTACATCTTACAAAAATCACTGTCCTCTATTCTCAAGGTGTGTTAAGCAAGTATTTAATTTGATAATACTTTAATCAATACATTTAATAATACTATAATCAAAATGCTCTTCCTTTGTGTTTGGGGAAAATTAGAATGGTATGTCTAGGAAAAGTTTTTTTTTAACTATATTGATAAACCATGCTATAAGCATAAGAACAAGAGGTATTGAAGGAGTTTCATTTTTCCAAAACCAATCTCAATATTTTTATGTTGGAAAAGATATGAAAATCTTTTTAATGTTAAAGAATTATTTATTTTTCTTTTCAAAATTTTGTTTTTTATATTATTAAATTGAATCATTTAAAGGAGTTTGATTGTCTTTAGTTCTTAAGATTAAAAACTCAAAAAAGTGGTCCAAAACACTGACTGAGAAGTCAAAAGAAACATTTACACCTCAATGTCTATAGACTTTGTTGCTGCTTCAGAAGCCTGAAAGAAGCAAGTTGGGTATATATCGTGAAAGCATATTTGACACATGTGACTAGAATTTACAAAGAGGTGAAGCTGTTCTTTACAAATTCCTGGCCTTTTGGGCCTGGGGAGGATAACCCTTGGGCCACTGGTGTCATGTCCTGTCATGGGTGTAGCCGAGGTGTGAAGAGCTACCGCACGCTACACCCTCCGGATGTCCAGTGGTGTGATGAGTACCCTGGCTCTGGCCTCAATAAAAAACTCTCTGGGCAGAATATCCTGCTATGCCCTTATACTACCTTTCTGATGTTGCCTGATATTTTGTCACCTCTGGGGTTTCATATCAGAGAGATGGGGATTGCGGGGAGATGAAAGGCATTTCTGTAAGAGTTTTTGTTGATTGCGGTTAGATTTTTATATTCTTAATTGGATCTATCTGTTCAAAGATTGTCTAATTCAAAACAGTGCTATTGACTCTGCAAGAGAGGGATCTTTCCCTGTACCTTTCACAGAACTACCTTTGAAAAAGGCTATAAATAACTTCATTATTTGAGTGCTCTTATTGTATTTCTCGAGTGTTTTCCAATGCCACCAAGTTAAGTAATTCTCCCATTCTCAGCAGACACTCACTGAGTGTCCTACAAATGTAACTCAGTCCTGACACTATTGACCTGGAGATCTCCAGCCCCCACTGCACCCTTCACAGAGGTTGGTGAGCAGGACTGAAAGTTCTAGTATGCTAATCACTTGTCTTCTGGTGACCAGGGGCTTTCTGAGACTCCCTAGGAGCCCGACCTCAGCCACTTCAGTAGCATGCACTCAAGCATGCTCCAAAGGGGCCCCTCATGAACCACAAAGGACACTCCAATCTCTCAGGAAATTCCAAGGATTTTAGGAACTCTACCAGAAATGAGGAGGAACAAAGAGCAAATATATTCCTTATTGTATTATTCTCTATTTGGTATAGCAATGGTTAAGATCATGGACTCTAGAGCTAGGGTACCTGGGTCCAAACCAAACACTGCAACTAATTAGATGTGCAACCTCAGGCCAGCTGCTTAACCTCTTTTTGTTTACCTTTCCCCATCTGTAAAATGGAGATAACAGTGATGGTGTTCAGGACATGCTACCCCAAAATGTAGAACCTTGGTATATTAAGCATCTTAAGCTGAAGGAATTTTTTAAAAAGGCAGAAGTAGGAAGGTCACTCTGACCTTTCCCTCCTTGCCACTCTTCCCTGAAACAAATCTTAAGACACACATGTGACAGGTGCCCTCCCAGAACCAGGAGGAAGGAAGATGCTCTCACACCAGAGGTGGGAGTCTGGAGTCAAGAAATCTGTACACACAAACCTCGTTAAACTCACGCTTATCTTCCCGGTGACTCCTTCACTGCTTACTGCCCAAAGCCCAAACCTCTTGGTCTTGTCAATTCGTCACTAATTTATTGTTTCTTTGTTTAAAAGATATAAAAGCTTCCCACTCTGGTCACTCCATTCACTCAGGAAGTATATGTAAAGACTGAAATTTGTATCCTTTTCTCGTTAGTCTGTTTTTGTCAGTTGTATTTAGTGACCCAGCCAGGGGCCCTAAGAAGGTCAAGGTAAACTTTCTCCCCCTATACAACAGTGTCCACTTCATAGCCCTGTGCATAGCCCTTGTGGCAATGCCGATTCAGGGTGAGAGCTTTGTAAAAATTGGCTATTATCATGTACGCAGCTTTACATCACCTCACAGTGCTTTGAAGAAAAGTCAGTACTAAAAAATTCCCTGAAATAGGTGGATAACAACTCTAGAATTAATAATCACTTTGGAAAATCGATCACATCCCATTTAAACATATTTGACGGCATATATAATGAACAGTGATCACACCCATGTCTAAACAAACCCTGATAGATCAACAGTTAACAAGAACTGTAAGATGGACAATGTAGTGTCCATTTTGCTTTGCTTCAAAATTTTTCCTACGAAAACAGCAGACTTTTCTGGTGCATGTGAGTGTGTGTGTGTATGTATGTGTGTGGTCTCCTTTTCAGCAGTTACATTGTTTTAAGTTCAGAAGAAGCATGCTGCATTTGAATAATATAGGCCCATGAGTTGTAACATCTTAACCCACATTAAGGTGTTAGGTCTGTTAAAAAATAAACTGAGGCATATTACACATTAGCAGTTTATTTGAGCAAATACCAGTTTGAACCAGGCAGTGCCAAATGGGAAGTGGTAGGAGTGTTCCACCAGCAGGGGCTGGGGGGAAAGATTTTTATAGAGAGGAGGAAAAGCAAAGAATTGTTTCATTGGCTATAGCTTAAGCATTTGCTTTATATGGCAAAGCCTATTTGGCTGTTTGATTTCTTAACCTTGAGGGATATACAGGTTAAGCTTTTGATTTACTTATGTATGTAAGCTATTAAGTCATGAGAGCCACCTCAGTTCAATGGCCTCCTTGCTTAATTGGTTTAACAAAACAAATGTAGCCATTGATGATGCTGCTGAATTAACAGAGTGGAACTCGGACCCAAAAACATACCCCACAGCCACAAGGACCTAAACATGCTGTCCAAAAGGCCTTATTTCAGATGTGTTGGTAAGAGCCAGCAGAGTTACCATAATAGCAAAATTAAATCCTTTACCCCTTAGTCTAACCTAACTTGAAATGTTGAATTTCCCTTTATTCAGATATTAAGGTTCCACATGTTTGGAACTCAATGGTAGAGGTTAACTTTGATAAACCAAGAATTGTTGGTCATGTCCAAAAAAAAATGTAAGAAATAAATCCATTTATTTTGGCTTCTATTTTTTTAAAGATCATACAAACACCCTCATGACTGGAAGCAGGCTTCTTCTTTTCAGACTTTAATGCTGAAAGTACAAAAGTTTAATCTGATGGTATTACTACCTAACTCATTCATCAAATATTTAAGAACTATTATGTCTCAGGCACTGTTCTAGGTACTGAAAAAGAGCAGTGGAGAAAAGAATGCCCAAATCCCTGCACATACAGTGTGAAATGTATGCACTGTGGATGGAGGCAGGCAGAAAACAAGTGAGCAAAACACTCAATATGACAAAAATAGAGGGTCAGGGAAGGCCTCTCCCAAAAGGCAGCATTTACCAAGACCTCAGTTAGATGACAGCTTTCTAGGGAAAAGCATTCTGGGCACAGGAACCAAGAGACACACAAGCTGTGAAGTGGGGCATGTGTGGTGTGTTTGAGGAACAGCAGTAGGGCCACAGTGGATGGAATGCAGTGAGCAAGGTGGGGGAATGCGGGACGCAGGTCTACAGACGTAAGGACATATGGCGAGAGCATGCAGGTCATACTGGAGATTTTGGCTGCTCTAAGGACTTTGGCTTTTACTCTGGCCAATGGGAAATGTGAGGAGTTTTGAGAAGTGATACAATCTAACCTTTCAAAGAGATCAGTATGACTTGTGTAGAGAACAGACTAAAGGGGGCAAAGGAGACCAGGTAAGAGGTGACTTATGTAATTCAGGTGAGGGGTAAGGGTGCTTTTGATTATGCTGATAATAGTGGCTGTAGTGAGAAGTGGATGGATTCTGGACTTTTTTTGAAATATAGGCAACAGGACTTGCAGATGGTTGGGATATGGGGTGTAAGAGCAAGAGAGAAATCAAGGATGACTCCAGGGTTTTTAGCCTGAGCAACTGAAAGGCTGGAATTGCCATTTGCTGAAATAGGGAACACATCAAGATAAACACATTTGGAAAGATGGAATCAAACATGCAATATTTGACATATTATATCTGAGATAACTGTTTATTATATAGCTAAGCAGCAATGTTGAAAGAGCAGTTTGCTTTATGATTGTTCTGGGTCCTGAATGTATTCCTGTAGGATCTGAAGAATCAAAAGTTAGCGTAAGTACAGCCATCTTAAAGGCTTAAATACCACCCCCTAACCTAGAAGGAAGAAAATTATTAGAATCTTGAAAAACAAGTTAGTCAGCCAGTGTTAAATGTAGTGACCTTTAATTAGCTGACCTCAAATCAGTTAATCATACACACCAAGCTTATCTTGCTAGGACCACCCTAAACATTCCAAAGGTAATCTTATCTAACCAGACCCCAGGATGTGGCCCCAGCCAAAGATTTATGTGTCTATGAAAAAACACTGTATTGTGATTGTGGAAAATGTTGCCCCCTTTGAAAATGCTATAAAACCTTCTGGCTTTGTGTGCTCAGGTTCCTTGTTGAGACCCGCTGCGTCGGGCTAACTTGGACCCCAGCTAGCTGGTTCCTGAATAAATTCCTCTTGCTTATTGCATCAAGAGACGCCTTTCGTGAGTGATTTGGGGCGGCATCCTCCTCTGGGAGAATCCAACATTCCTTAGAGCTAAATGTTTCTGTAGTACTGAGACACATTTGAATTGCTACCGGATATAAAACATGTTTATGAACTTCTGTAGGAAGTTCAGAACCTCAACACTGCTTTCAGAGAAAGTAAATTGCTAACAGTAAGAATATAACATGTGTGCTTACAATGAATAGAGTCCCAAAATAGAGCTAACTCTGTCTACAGCTACTATACAGGTCACCAAAAGGGCAAAACAAAAAATTGCAATTGGGTCTCAAATGTGCAGTGGTTTTTAGGGTCTTTACATGCTTTGGTACTAAATATAAATTGGTTTGACTTTCAAGCACAAGGGAAAACAGTGTTTCTTGTGCCAGATATGTGTTTTTGCACAAAACCGGTTTGAAAGACCTCAGTATGAATTCCCAAGTTGCAATTGACCTCTGTCAGGCATGGCAGTAGGCCAAGCAATGGGGCATAAGGAATGAGAAGGAAGAAGTGTAGGGATGAATTTGGAGCAACAGGGAATGGCAGTGAGGAAACTTCAGAAAATACAAAACTCAAGTGAAGATTAAAAACCTAAATGCCTGCTGGAGAAAGGCAGGCTCCTGTCAATGAGTAAAACCAGCCTTGCATAATAACAGGAAGTGGTAGAGACTGTGGTGATCAGCAGCGCACAGGTTTCCTTTGAAAGGGAGTGGGGTCCTTTGATGCCATGCAAGACTGGGAGCACAGTCTTGCCAGATCTTGCCTTATTTCCTGAAAAGCCAGAGATTTTGATGTTAATATGAACTCTCCTGATTTTTAAATGTTGGCATTGAGTTCACATTTTCAAAATGCACTGGGTAAGCCAAATGAAATATATCTGCAAGCTGCTTTTGGTCTTTAGGCCCCCGCTTTGCAACTTCTAACATTTTCATTTACGTACAAACAGGTTTAATTATTAACTAAATTGAGCCATCAAATTCCAACATAGGACAACTATTTCTCCTACACAAGAGAAATCCTACTTGTTTTGTATACGACCTAAGTTTCCACTTCAAAATGAAGTCCTAATATTCAAATACGAAAGAGTAAAAATAAAATAATAATAAGTAATAATCATAAGAAGAAGAAGAACAAAAAGAACCCCTTTCCTTTTCAGGGTTTTCGGAAATGGAAGTTACTGACCTTTGTTACTATAAATCTTCTCAAATTAAAGGTAAGGCTGCACTCAACTATGTATGATGTTAAATATGGCAGAGTCATGCTGTGCTCCTTCCAAAATAGGTTGACATTTCACAAGATTCTCCTGGAATATTTTTTAAGGATGTTTGGCTTCAGAAATTATATGGGCTGATGGGAAAGGGCTGTTTCAGATGATAAACAAGTGGAGAGGGACTTTTTCTCTATGATTAAGGCTAATCTTCATAGTCTTTCCTAGTTATTCATTTTCTCCATCATTCTATACTGAAATCAGCAAGCAAGAATACTGGATGATTAAATAGACTTGAGGGAACATTTAAACTCAATTTGTTCGATCCTTGCTCAGTGCCATGATTTGAGAGGGCTCTGGGAAGAGTTTTGTCTTCCAGGGACCTTTCCTAAGAGACTCCTGCCTTATGGGGGCTTCATTCCTACTCTTTGTACCTGTACAGATAGATCTGGGGGCCAGGAGAAGGTCATCGTCATCTTATTTGCTTTTTTTTTCTTTGCTAAGTAATTGAGAGAGCAGATCTCCCCAGAATTAGGGTAATGTCTTAAAACTCTTATCAGCTAACACCCTAGGTGGGAGAGTGACTTCTTTTTCTTCTCGTCATGAGCAGGAGCTGAGAAAGCAAGACCGTGATGGAATGGAGGAGATCCAGAGTCTGCAAGGATGGCGACCTGGAAGTGTGAGGGCATCAGGCAGTTCTGCGTATGCCAAGCTCCAATTCCCAGAAGAGTGAACGGGCAGATTAGTCTGAAATCACGTTTCATATGGTCCCACCAGTGGTAAGTCAAAATGTCCTCAGGTTTTTTTTTTAGGGGATGAAAATAAAATTATCTCTTGCTTGAAAGGAAAATAGATAATGACTTAGAATGTAGAGAAAAGAATGATTATTTTGTGTAACTTCACCCACACCTCCAATTTATGCATAGTCCCAATCCTTTCAGGAAAACTTTCAATGACTAGGAAGAAGATGAGTGGAGGCTCTGGAGGAAAGAGAGAGAAAACAGAAGAGCTTGTCTCCAGGGGAAGCTCAAGAATGTATAGTGGTCACTTACCGTAAATGCAGCAGATCTTTCTTTGGAAATTGTGGGGAGATTTGCTGACATAGGCTTAGAAGGGGTAAGCTGAAGTCAGAAGTTTCTTTTGAAAATGTGGCCCTTTGCACAAATAAGGAAGTTCTCAGTCTGCTATGAGCTCTGGTGCAGGGGCCAGCTAGCCATGTAACAGCCCAGTGATTTATTTGGCACTTTGCAAGACCTTGTAGGATTTCAGGATATTAGTGTTTCCTCTTACCTTACTCTTCACAAACAGTCCTTTTAGACACGTGAAACTACTTTTGTTAAAAAAGGCAGGGCAGGGAGAGCTGCCTTTCTCTTTCCCATTGCCTTGTCAAGATAGAGAATTATTTTCCTCCAAGAGGGTCATTGTATTATTTTATTTTTTAAAATAACTATCAGTTATGGATATTTAGTCATCTAATGGGATCTGTGCTTTCAACCCACAACATCTTTAGATAAAGTTGCTTTCATCAAAGGGTTATGTTGGTTTTTCATTTCTTGAGGAGGAAAAACTTAACAAATATGATATTATAGATACTTTTTGGTTTGTTACAAAGATCTGAGACAGTGATGTTTTGGTGTTGGGTAATCTTTCTCTACCAAGTTAGATTAGTAGTCAACATTCCCATTTACAAATATGATGGTACTTGACTGAATCAGATCAGAAATGTGTAATTCTATCCCAGCTCACATACGTGATAGAGAATTTCTTTGCATAAATTCCCTTGCTTCATTTTCCCCCCAGATGCTGTCTTAATAGCTCAGAAGTTAGATGAGGCAATTCTGTTCAGTAGAGATAGGCACATAAGGGAAAGCAAAATAAGGGCCAAGCTCGAAGACAGCACCATGGAAACAGACAAACAGCACATGAGGAAGAGACCCTGGGTTCTGCTTGAGCTGAGTGTGCTGATGGCTGGACTTCCATGGAGGCAATTCCTCTTCCCTTCTACTTGCCAGCCATTAAGAGGAGTGCAGAAGTACCACCACAGAAGCTGAAGGTGCCACTGAAGATCAGGTGGAACTATGTGGGCATTCTCCACACCCTCAGCAATACACAATCTGTTCTGGGTGAGTAGGAATGAGCTTTGGCCTCAGATTTCCCTGAATCCAAATCCGTTCACTGTTCATTACTAACCAGTCACTTAACCAGTCGGAGCCTCTGTTTACTTATCTCTAAAATGAGAGTAACACACCCGCCTCTTTGGGTTGTGTGAGGATTCTAGAGATAGTTCAGGCAAAACAGCACACAGAATGACATAGCTCAAGGATGAAGCAATGGAGGAATTCCTTTCTCTAAAGTGTGTATTACATGAAATGTTTGGCAGCTTCCTCACTCACTGGGGATCAAGCAAAGAGGAAAGCCTAAGAGGACATTGGGATGAGAGGAGGAGAGAGAAGGGAAGAGAGACAGCTGGACTGGTACCATCCAGGAAGGGGGAGAACACACGTGGCACTAAATGGAGAGGGCCAAAGAAGCAGAGAGAGCACTTGGTAAGGTGGGCCCCAGGCATAACCACATGTGTTGTAAGAAAATTGTTTGATCTTAGCATCCTAGTCCTACTTCTACATTCTGTTTTCCCACCTTTATCTTCCACTTAAATGTACCTTATACACGTCATGTGTCTCTTCTTCCTTATAAAAATTTCTATATAATTACCCCCCTTCTCTCTGACTCTTGCTCTTTCCCCACACCCATTTTCTTCCTTTTCATTCTTACCAGTACCTCCATGATGATTTATTTCTCTTTTGCTGTTCTTTTAAAGTATTGTCCTCCCTAGCCTACCAGTTACTTTATTTTTTGACCCTTCCTGGTCATGAGTAAACTATTCTTTGTTTCTCCAAAAAGCAATTCTGACCACTTAACAAACTCCCTCTTAATCCCAGTTATTTATTATCTGCCTACCAGTAGCTCATTATTTCTTGGCTAATTTTTTATTCTTTCTGCCAGTTGGGGATGCCAATGAAGGGCCACCCATCTGCATGAGAGCTAAATGCACGTCTTTGCTTACAGGCATTTAGATTTTCTGTATTTCAAAACTTTCACGAGAGAATGTTGCTGTGTGAACAATGGCCCTGTCCAATATCATCTTATGAGGTGTAACAAGCATAATGTATTGTCTGTAATGATATTGAAAGTAGCTTTTCCCCAATAAAAGATATTTTGAAATATAAAAGTGCCTTTCAGACTTCAACCTCAATAAGAGCGCAGATGCCCATAACTATGTAAATTAACAGAAAGCAATTCCCTAAGGATCTAGGGTGCTCTAGGCTCCATCAGGGGCTCACCGTGTTGGTAGAGAGGACTCATTCTACTAACTTACCTGCCTCCTCTTTCCTATTTGCTTGAGGCAGAGGGGCTGATTTGCTACAAAAGTATTAAGAGGAAATAATTAACTTGTGTTTGGACTTTTTGCTTATCTGGCAAAGTTAGTTCTTTAATTCTGGCCTTTAAGAAAGATCAGACTCAAATCATTCTTGGGGAAGCCACATTAGGAATTTGTGCCCCAAGTCGCGGCACATCAAAACTTGACCATTGTGTGGCAAAACTATCCCTTCATCTCTGAAATGGAGGAAATTTTATAATTGGTTTGAGGACAAAACAAAAGGAAAATTTGTCAGCAGTCAACAAACCTGGGTTCTAACTCTAACGCCTCCTCTAGCCCTGCCTGTGTCTCTGGGCACGCCACTCTCTTCTCTCCATCTCACTGTTCTCACTGATGAAGTAAGTTTCTCTTGAGTAATAGGTTACTGAGACTAACCAGAGAGCTGAACGACATACAGACATGGAAGGCTTCTCTGAAATGTTCATATTGTGACATGCAGTTATTGACAGTGATGATGAGACTGAAGTGATCACGATGCTTATCCGGTCAAATCTCCACCTAGTTCCGAGAGCTGCAATCACACAGACTCTACAGCCAGAGTAATTGCCTGGTCATTTCTTAGATGTGTGACTTGGACAAGTTAGTTAACCTCTATGTGCTTGCATTTCCTCATCTTGAAAATAGAACTAATATTAGTACCTTCCACACTGAAGGTTGTGAAAGTCATATTAGTTGACATGAGTAAAGTTCTTAGAATACAACCTGGACATACAAGTGCCTTATGAAATTATTAGTTATTATTTTGAGGGTGCTCAGGCAGCTAAGATGTTCCCAATGGCACCATTACTCCTCAGGAGGGTCCCTTAGTCTTAGAACCCACCTGCTGAATTCTTTCCATTTCACCCAGGTCATCAGCTATCAGAACCAGAGTTGGTTTAGCATCTACGGGTTTCTCTGATGAGCAGGGCCATACTGAGCCAAACTCTTCTGAACTTATCAGACCTATACTTGAGAGAGACCAGATTTGCAGCCCAAGACTTGGTCTATGCAGGCCTGGAGCTAGAAGGTCCAATATGCAGGAATGGATCATATGTCCAAGGTGTATGGGACCCAAGTGCCCAGGGCTATCTAGTAAACTGGGGCATGAATCACTCCAGATCTTGGGGTACCTGAATGCCCCTCTCCTTCATCTTTGTAATACCTCTTAAAAGCAAGCTAATGAAAGGAAAAGAGGGGGTGTCTTCAGATCTTTGCGTTCTCTTTTAATATGTGTGCCTAGTTTGAATTTAAACACCTTGTACCCCAAATGAGTTCCATTAATCGTCATGTTAGATGAGACATCAGCTAATAAAACTCAACCCTAGAACAAATTATGTGCTCCTTACCCAAGTTGCCTCATTTTCTCCCTGAATGAATGACAAATCCTGTCTATAGACCACTGGGAAAGGATATTCTGGGGGAATATTTTTGGATTCCAAGTTTTCCTGACCTTTCATCTCTTAATTACATCTCACTTCAGCTGATGATTTTAAAGAGCTTTATTGCAAAGTATCTAGATAAGCAGATTTAAGAATTGTGTATGCTTCTGAACCCTGAAGGGAGCAAGGAAAATATCTGGTGCCCATTACTTCTGGCCTCTCCTTCCTTGAAAAAACTGCCTGTCTGGGGCTCTACAGAGAGAGCATCAAAATAAACAGTGTCTGCCCCTGCCTCTCTATGGGACCACCCTCAGCTACTTCTGGAAACCACTCCAAACCAGTCTTTCCTGTCTTAACTCCCCCTGCACTCCAGTCTCGAACATGATGCAGCCAAATTGATCTATGGTCTTTGCTTAGCACCTTCCTCAGGTCAACTCACTGCCCTGAACTCTGTCCGGTGTCCCTTGTTTCCATTCCCAACCAAGTGGAAACCCTTCTTTCTGACTTGCACTGCAGTGCATGACCTGGTGTGCCCCACCCTGCTGCCCACCATCTCTCTTTCTAGTACCCTTGAGTTCCCATCTTCATTCTAGGGGTGGCTGCGTCTTCTGCAATGTTTATCCCCACTTCTCTGCCTTTGCTTACCTCGTTCCTTAGCCTGGAGTGTTTTTCTGCGGCATAAGAGAAGTCTGTTATTTTCTGAGGCCCAGATCAAATCCTACTTTCTCCAGGAATCCCAATTCCTCCAATAAGAATAAGAATATATTCTCCTAGCCCTTTACAGTTATACGGCATTTAGGTTCCATAGCCTACACTATATAGGACTTTTGTATATGTTGTCCTCTGTACCAGTCACGATCTGGCAGAAAAAACATGGTGCAACCAGAGTTTAATTAAAGAACTATGTATAAGAGTATGGGTAGGGTGGAGGGAAATCAGCAAGGGGAAATGAAGCCCAATAGACAAGCGATAGCAAGAAACCCTTAGCCACTTCTAGAGGCTTGGAGAGACTGACTGTTGTCCAGAACACCAAGGTAATCAGCTATGTAGGAAAGGGCTGCCTGACAGGAGCTGAGGGCTTCAGTCAAGGGACATAGAAAGTCTGGGGCAAGCTGGCATGGGGAGAACAGGGAGCCAAATAGCCTGGCCTCACTGTCCTCCAGTCCTTGGGTCTCTTGCCAGGACCTTGCACTGGTTAAATCTGATGGGAAGCTAGTGGGCCAGGGAGCCCACTGATGGCATCTGCACAGCCTAGCCCAGTGCAGAGCAGGGCGGGAAAGAGTGGATCTGAAGGGCAACAGGAAAATATACAGCACGTGCTCTTTACTGTGTGCATTAGATGCTTCCTGGAGTATGAATTTTCTCCCAAGCTAGACTGAAAGCTCCTTGAGTAGAGACCATGGCTGGTGTTTCACTTTACCTTCTACAATGCTTAGTTCAAGGTAAATTATAAATGGTGTAAACATGCATAGACACTGAAGAGTGGAAAAAAAATCAACTGTAACCTCCCACCCAGTCTTGGTATCTTCTCAAGCACCTAAGCCTTGTTTTCCCAAATTGATCAAAATAAAGTCAAAATTCCTTAACATGACCTGGGTCCTAGCTGTCCTCTGACCTCATCTCTTTGGCTTTCCCTCTTGTGCACTTCACTGCTCCAGCCACCTGCCCTCACGTGGTGCCTGGAATGTGTTTCCATTTCGGGGCCTTTGCATCTGTTGGGCCCTCTGCCTGGAGATTTCCACGTGTTTGTCACTTCTGAGTCTCCCTCCTCATTAGGGGGACTTCACTAATGGCCCTAAGTACCCATCTCCACCTCTCCCTTTCCTCTCACCTTACTTCATTTCCCACATAATACTTACCACCACTTGCCATGTAATATGCATATTGTCTGTTACTCGTTATTCTTTCTGCTCTAGAATATAAGATCCATGGAGCATGGACTTAATCTACTTTGTTCCAAATACTTAGATCAGTGCCCCACAATAGTAGAAACTTGATAATATGATTTTATCTGCATATTTATAATGCATTATACATATATATAATGGGTTATATATACATTGAATATATATTCATTATATATACATATATTATGTATATATTATATATATTAAATATATATAATATGTACATATGTATCACTTAGTGAAGTTGGGTCCCTTTTTTTGTTTATAGGCAGTTCTGATGATCTGAATGTGGATGTTGGCCCTTAGCCCATCCTTGGCTAAGATAAATTCAGTCCCGTTCAGGAAGCATTTATTGAGTCTGTGTGAAGCAAACCAGCAGCAGTGCTCCATGTAGTGCTCACAATGCTCATGGAACAGGCTATTCCTTCCCACTTGTTCCTTCCTAGCTACTAGATGGCATTACTTTTGGTTAGAGTAGCCCAAGACCTGGAATATTACAGATCCTTCCCCCACTACAGTTCTCTAGTTTGCAGAGTTGCACCACTGTTTTTCTTCTTATTTTTTCTTTCATTTTTTATTAAAGTATTATTGATATATAATCTTATGAAGGTTTCAAATTCACAACACAGTGGTTTAACATTCACCCATATTATCAATTCCTCACCCCCTCCAGTGTGGTCACTGTCTATCAACATAGTAAGATGTAACTGTATTCTCCATGCTGTACTACTGTCCCCATGACCAACCTATATTGTGTTTAAGAATTATAGTGCCCCTTAATCCCCTTCTCAATACCCCTGCACCCTCCCCAACCCCTTCCCTTTGGTAACCACTAGTCCTTTCTCGGTGCCTATGAGTCTACTGCTATTCCGTTCCTTTCATTTTGCTTTGTTTTTATACTCTATAAATAAGTGAATTCATCTGGTATTTGTCTTTCTCCACCTGGCTTATTTCACTGAGCATAATACCCTCTACATCTATCCATGTTTTTGCAAATTGCAGGATTTATTTTCTTTTTATACCTGAATAATATTCCATTGTGTATATGTACCACATATTTATCCATTCATCTATTGATGAACACTTAGGTTGCTTCCATATCTTGGCTATTGCAAATAGTGCAGCGATAAACATAGGGGTATGTTTGTCTTTTCACATCAGGGATCTTGTCTTCCTTGGGTAAATTCCTAGGAGTGGAATTACTGGGTCAAATGGTATTTCTATTTTTAGTTTTTTGAGGAACCTCCATGTTGCTTTCCACAATGGTTGCACCAATTTACATTCCTACCAACAGTGTAGGAGAGTTCCCCTTTTCCACATCCTTGCCAGTATTTGTTGTTTCTTGTCTTTTGGATGCACCACTGTTTTTTTTACAATGAACTCTCAAGTAAAGAGTTGCTCTCAGAGGTGCTACTACCTCTCTTACTTGTTTTTCCTTTACTGGGTGCAGGGATCCTGCATGATTCCAGGGGCTCTGGAATCATCCTGTTCCTGGTTGGTTGCTCCTGGTGCAGTCTCCTGGAGGTTGACTCTGCTGGCAACTGCTATGGGAGTTGCACCAATGGCATGGCCACTACCATGGAAGGATTGTTCTGGGGGCCAGCTGCTGGGGACACTACCTAGTCATGATATTCCTATTCCTTTAAAGCCCCTGGACACAATGGGCTGCATTACCCGCACCTGTCCTGGTAGTGTCAAACACAGAGTTTGAATAGAGGTCCCCCAGAGCTCTTGATCATGCACTTTCCACTTTCAGAATATAGCTTTGTTTTCTCTGCTTACTGGTTTTTAACATGAACTCTGTCCTTAGGGTACACTTGGAAAAAGCAGTGGCCCCAAGAAACATTGGACAATGAACCCCAGCCTTTCTAGAGACCTAGCTTGTACTCTCCCACACCTAAGATTAAGGAAATTGGCTGTGTAAGTACCCTGATCAAAATATGACCAACAAAACCAAAGATGGCAGCATGAGAGGAGAGACAGAGGCTTCCTCCTAAAACTGGATACAATTAGAAAATATAGTTGGCGCATCTAATCCTGAGAGAGCAACAGGAAAGAGGACGGCGTCAGACTGCACACACCTGGAGAAAACAGCAGACCTCACCGAACTGGATAACGTACCAGAGCTGTGGCTCCGCGGGACCTGAGCCCTTCCCCCACCCCAGCTCACCGGCGGAAGGAAGAGAAATGGAGCAGGGAGGGAGTGGAAGGCTTGGGACTGCTGAATACCTAGCTCCGGAGATCTGCGCTGGGGGCACAAACCTACATTTCATGGTGTTTTCATGAGACTCGCATGATTACTGGGTTGGAAAGTTAATACAGGCAGAGTTCCTGGGGAGACTGGGATTCTGGCCACTTGTGGAAAGCAAGGATCCATATCCGGCTGCTCTGGGACAAAAACTTATACCTGTGTGCCCGGCCAACTGGCTCAGGCAGTGGAGAAAGACACAGCAGCCAGGAGGCGGGGAACAGCTCTTTCCTCCCCCAGGCACCAGTACCACTCCCCTGTGACCCCTGACATTGCTTCAGGGGCTGAGCAGCTCCAGAATAGAGGTTCTAGGCACTAGAGGACACCATATACAAACACGAAACGCCAAAAGAACCTTGTCCAGAGTAAAATTATTAATACAACTCCCAAGAAAGATTTAAATGATATGGACCTCATGACTCTTCCTAAAAGGGAGTTCAAAATAAAAATCATCAACATTCTAATGGAGGTATGGAAAGACATCCAAGAACTCAGGAATGAATTCAGGTAGGAGATCCAATCATTGAAGAGCACGATGGAGGGTATTAAAAGCAGGTTGGATATGGTGGAGGAGACAGCAAATGAAATAGAAACTAGAGAAGAGAAATACAAAGAAGCTGAGGCACTGAGAGAAAAAAGGATCTCTAACAATGAAAGAATAGTGAGAGAACTGTGTGACCAATCCAAGCAGAACAATATTCACATTATAGGGATACCAGAAGCGGAAGAGAGAGAGAAAGGGATACAAAGTGTCTTTGAAGAGGCAATTGCTGAAAACTTCCCCAATCTTGGGAAGGAGATAGTCTCTCAGGCCATGGAGAACCACAGATCTCCCAACACAAGGGACCCAAGGAAGACAACACCAAGACACATAGTAATTAAAATGGGAAAGATCAAGGATCAGGATAGACTGCTAAAAGCAGCCAGAGACAGGAATAAGATCACATACAAAGGAAAGCCCATCAGGATAACATCAGACTTCTCAGCAGAAACCTTGCAGGCCAGAAGGAATGGCATGATGTATTTAATGCCATGAAGCAGAAGGGCCTGGAACCAAGATTACTTTATCCAGCAAGAATATCATTTAAATTTGAAGGAGGGATGAAACAATTTCCAGATAACCAAAAGCTTAGAGAATTTACCTCCCACAAACCATCTCTACAGTCTATTTTGGAGGGACAGCTATAGATGGAAGTGTTCCTAAGGTTGAGTAGCTGTCACCAGAGGTAATAAAACCACAGTGAAGAAAGAAGAGCTATTTACGAAGCAAATGCAAAATTAAATTAACTCTCCCCAAAGTCAATCAAGGGATAGACAAAAAGTACAGAATTTGATACCTAATATATAAAGAATGAAGGAGGAAGAGAAAGAAAGAGAAATAGAAAAGAACCTTTAGATTGTGTTTGTAGCAGCATACTAAGTGAGTTCAGTTAGAATCTTAGATAGTAAGGAAAGTAACCTGGAACCTTTGGTAACCATGAATCTAAAGCCTGCAATGACAATAAGTACATACCTATCGATAACCACCCCAAATGTAAATGGACTGAATGCACCAATCAAAAGACATAGAGTCACTGAATGGAGAAAAAAACAAGACCCATCTATATGCTGCTTACAAGAGACTCACCTCAAACCCAAAGACATGCACAGACTAAAAGTCAAGGGATGACAAAAGATACTTCATGCAAACAATAGGGAGAAAAAAGCAGGTGTTGTAGTACTACTATCAGACAAAATAGACTTCAAAACAAAGAAAGTAACAAGAGATAAAGAAGGACATTACATAACGAAAAAGGGCTCAGTCCAACAAGAGGATATAACCTTTATAAATATAAATGCACCTAACACAGGAGCACAAGCATATGTGAAACAAATACTAACAGAGATAAAGGAGGAAACAGAATGCAATGCATTCATTTTAGGAGACTTCAACACACCATTCACTCCAAAGGACAGATCCACCAGACACAAAATCAGTAAGGACACAGAGACACTGAACAACACACTAGAACAGATGGACCTAATAGACATCTATAGAACTCTACAAGCAAAAGCAACAGAATACACATTCTTCTCAAGTGCACATGGAACATTCTCCAGAATAGACCACATACTAGGCCACAAAAGAGCCTCAGGAAATTCAAAAAGATGGAAATTCTACCAACCAACTTTTCAGACCACAAAGGTATAAAACTAGAAATAAATTGTACAAAGAAAGCAAAAAGGCTCACAAACATATGGAGGCTTAACAACATGCTCCTAAATAGTCAATGGCTCAATGACCAAATTAAAATGGAGATCCAGCAATATATGGAAATAAATGACAACAACACAAAGAACCAACTTCTTTGGGACGCAGCGAAAGCAGTCTTAAGAGGAAAGTATATAGCAATCCAGGCATATTTAAAGAAGGAAGAACAAACCCAAATGAATAGTCTAACATCACAATTATCAAAATTGGAAAAAGAAGGACAAATGAGACCTAAAGTCAGCAGAAGGAGGGACATAGAAAAGATCAGAGAAGAAACAAATAAAATTGAGAAGAATAAAACAATAGAAAAAAATCAATGAAACCAAGAGCTGGTTCTTTGAGAAAATAAACAAAATAGATAAGCCTCTAGCCAAACTTATTAAGAGAAAAAGAGAACCAACACACATCAACAGAATCAGAAAAAAGAAAGGAAACAACACGATGGACCCAACAGAAGTACAAAGAATTATTAGAGACTACTATGAAAACCTATATGCTAAGAAGCTGGAAAACCTAGAAGAAATGGACAACTTCTTAGAAAAATACAAGACTGACCAAGGAAGAAACACAAAATCTAAACAAACCAATTACCAGCAAAGAAATTGAAGTGGTAATCAAAAAACTACCCAAGAACAAAACCCCCGGGCCAGATGGATTTACCTCGGAATTGTATCAGACATACAGAGAAGATATAATACCCATTCTCCTTAAAGTTTTCCAAAAAATAGAAGAGGAGGGAATACTCCCAAACTCATTCTATGAAGCCAACATCACCCTAATACCAAAATGAGGCAAAAAACCCCACCAAAAAAGAAAATTACAGAACAAGATCCCTGATGAACGTAGGTACAAAAATACTCAACAAAATATTAGCAAATCGAATTCAAAAATACATCAAAAGGATCATACACATGACCAAATGGGATTCATCCCAGGGATGCAAGGATGGTACAACACTCGAAAATCTGTCAACATCATCCACCACATCAACAAAAAGAATGACAAAAACCACATGATCATCTCCATAGATGCTGAAAAAACATTCGACAAAATTCAACATCCATTCATGATAAAAACTCTCAACAAAATAAGCATAGAGGGCAAGTACCTCAACATAATAAAGGCCATATCTGATAAACCCACAGCTAACATCATACTGAACAGCAAGAGGCTGAAAGCTGTTCCTCTGAGATTGGGAACAAGACAGGGATGCCCACTCTCCCCACTGTTATTCAACGTAGTACTGGAGGTCCTAGCCACAGCAATCAGACAAAACAAAGAAATACAAGGAATCCAAGGTGGTAAGGAAGAAGTTTAAATGTCGCTATTTGCAGATGACATGATATTGTACATAGAAAACCCTAAAACCTCCACTCTAAAACCACTAGAACTGATATCGGAATACAGCAAAGTTGCAGGACACAAAATTAACACACAGAAATCTGTGGCTTTCCTATACACTAACAATGAACTAACAGAAAGAGAAATCAGGAAAATAATTCCATTCACAATTCCATCAAAAAGAATGAAATACTTAGGAATAACCTTACCAAGGAAGTGAAAGACCTATACCCTGAAAACTACAAGACACTCTTAAGAGAAATTAAAGAGGACACTAGCAAATGGAAACTCATCCCATGCTCTTGGCTAGGAAGAATTAATATTGTCAAAATGGCCATCCTGCCCAAAGCAATATACAGATTTGATGCAATCCCTAACAAATTACCCACAAACATTCTTCAACGAACTAGAACAAATAGTTCAAAAATTCATATGGAAACACCAAAGACCCTGAATAGCCAAAGCAATCCTGAGAAGGAAGAATAAAGTGGGGGTGATCTTGCTCCCCAACTTCAAGCTCTACTACAAAGCCACAGTAATCAAGACAGTTTGGTACTTGCACAAGAACAGAGCCACAGACCAGTGGAACAGAATAGAGACCCCAGATATTAACCCAAACATTTATGGTCAATTAATGCATGATAAAGGAGCCATAGACATGCAATGAGGAAATGACAGTCTCTTCAACAGATGGTGCTGGCAAAACTGGGCAGCTACATGTAAGAGAATGAAACTGGATCACTGTCTAACCCCACACACAAAAGTAAATTTGAAATGGATCAAAAACCTGAATGTAAGTCCTGAAATCAGAAAACTCATAGAAAAAAACATAGGCAAAAAACTCTTGGACATAAACATGAGCAACTTCTTCATGAACATATCTCCCCAGGCAAGGAAAACAAAAGCAAAAATGAACAGATCAAGCTGAAAACCATCTGTACAGCAAAGGACACCACCAACAGGACAAAAAGGTACCCTACAGTATGGGAGAATATATTCATAAATGACAGATCCGATAAAGGGTTGACATCCAAAATATATAAAGAGCTCACACACCTCCACAAACAAAAAGCAAATAATCCAATTAAAAACTGGGCAGACTAGCTGAACAGACACTTCTCCAAAGAAGAAATTCAGATGGCCAACAGACACATAAAAAGATGCTCCACATCGCTAGTTATCAGACAAATGCAAATTAAAACCACAATGAGATATCACCTCACACCAGAAAGGATCACCACAATCCAAAAGACAAACAACAACAAATGTTGGGAGGTTACAGAGAAAGGGGAACCCTCCTACACTGCAGGTGGGAATGCAAATTAGTTCAACCATTGTGGAAAGCAGTATGGAGGTTCCTCAAAATGCTCAAAATAGAAATACCATTTGACCCAGGAATCCCACTTCTAGGAATTTACCCTAAGAATGCAGCACTCAAGTTTGAAAAAGACAGATGCACCCCTATGTTTATCGCAGCAGTATTTACAATAGCCAAGATATGGAAGCAACCTAAATGTCAATCAGCAGATGAATGGATAAAGAAGATGTGGTATGTATACACAATGGAATATTACTCAGCCATAAGAAAAAAACAGGTCCTACCATTTGCAACAACATGGATGGAGCTAGAGGGTATTATGCCCAGTGAAATAAGGCAGGCGGAGAAAGACAACTACCAAATGATTTCACTCATATGTGGAGTAGAAGAACAAAGAAAAACTGAAGGAACGAAACAGCAGAAGAATCACAGAACCCAGGAATGGACTAATGGTTACCAAAGGTTAAGGGACTAGGGAGGATGGGTGGGAAGGGAGGGATAAGGGCAGGGAAAAAGAAAGGGGGCCTTACAATTAGCATGTATAATGTGGGGGGGGGGCATAGGGAGGGATGTGCAACACAGAGAAGACAAGTAGTGAGTCTACAGCATATTACTACGCTGATGGACAGTGACTGTAATGGGGTTTGTGGGGGGGAGGACTTGGTGAAGGGGGGAGTCTAGTAACCATAATGTTCTTCATGTAATTGTAGATTAATGATAATAAAATGAATTCAAAAAAATTTATATTATAATCAGCATCAGATGTTTAAAATCATTAGCTTAAGGATCTGTTTTTAAAACTTAGGTTATTTAAGCTTTAGTTAGCAGGCTGACAACCTCTTAAGGTTTTCCTGAGGCTCCCAGAGTGATGAACTGACCATCAATCACTCAGGCTGTGTTATAGCCACTGAACTACAGGCACCAGGCTAAGAACACAGGTGATGAACTATCTAGGTTAATGGAAATGTTCTTTGTAGTGTTCAGTATGGTAGCCATGATTTATATGTGGCTAAAGAGAACTTGATATGCAGCTGGTGCAACTAAATAATGGAATTTTTAATTTTAATTGTAATGAATTTAAAAGTAAACAGGCACAGGTGTTTAGTGCTACCATACTGGACAGCCCAGACTAAGATTATCATTAAAATCCTGTGGCAGACTAATCCATTTTACTTCATATACCTGTTATTTGTAGTCATGGTCAGAAACATCAAAACTGTTGGTCATCTAACCTGCCTCACACTCACCTCTTCCCTCTACATTTCTTTTACTCCTGTACATTAACTAAAATTCTTCACTTTCCCTTCTTCTCAAAGCTTTCCACTGTGCTCTCAAAAATCCTCTTCCATGGAAAAATTGTTATATCCTCAGCCCTTTTGCTGAATCATCCTCTCCATCTCCTTGCCTTAGCTGCAATTTGGCTCCTTTTGTCTACTAATAACTTTGGAATCCTTTCAATTGGGAGATGTTTGTTCTTTTGCATTCCACAGACAATCCAAAGTACTGATTTACCACAACCTGCAATTTCGAGGCTATCATTCCTTCACTTCCCTGCAAAAATTCCAGCTGCTGTGAATCTCACATGATATTCACATCAGATCGATCCCTGCCTACTCCTGATAGCACAAACTACCAACTTTCCAGTCATTACCTCTCAAAATTAATTGAATTCACTAAAACCTCCTACAGTCATGCCCACACCAGGCAGGTCCTTGTTCCAGCAGAAACATAATCTCAATTATTTCTGGAATATCAACATTCTAACCCCACAGGGCATTCTGATCCCTTACTCCTCTCTAATCTCTCCCTACCTCTCCAATCTTGATTTTCTTGCCTATTTGGCAAAGATTTCATAATCATCTATACACTACTTTCTTACCAATATCTCCAACTCCCTGGCTAACAGAATCGATCCAACTTCATAATTCATTTAGTAAATACTTATTGATAGTAGTAAAGAATCACAGTAGTAGTAAAGAATACACAGTAAAGAATCAAAAATAACATCTAAGTTCATAGAATTAATGAAATAATCAGGATTTGAACTAAACTTGTCTGATTCCAGATCTCCTAATTCCTAGCTCATTTCCCAAGATATTTGAAGTTTTACCTGACTTCTTAAAATTTGACCATACATCTACCAACTCCTATTTTTAGATGACCTTCTCTACAACCTCTCAATTTCCAGTCACTAAACCTACAAACAAAAGCTCTGTACATATCCCTTATTCCTCCCTTCCTATTACAAAGGAAGGTCCTTCCACCTTCCAAAGGCTAATCCACTTGTATTAGTTTGCTTCCCACATTCTCAAGAATCTCAATGTATTCAGTTCCTTAACACTACATTCATACTCTGGCTCTTGGCATGATCAAAAGCTACTTGTTCTTACTTGTTTTACCACACCCTTCTGTCACTATTCCTCAAGTTTCCGCATGCCTCCACTCAGTCTCAGTTACTAGTGTTCCTTCTGTCTACTTCTCTAGACTGTAAGCTCCATGAGATTATTGAATGTTTTTATTTTGTTAACAATTGGATGCTCAATCCTTAGAATTTAAGGTATGTGAAGGCATGTAATACATGCTGCACAAATAATTATGAGCACAGTATCATTCTTGTGACTTCTCTAGCCAATAATAGAATTTTAAAGTATTAATTCAAAATCATACAAGTAACAATATATCCTAAGGAATACAAAAGAACATACCTCTAGTTCATTTTCCAGTTTCATTACTTTAGTTTTTAATTGGTTTTCTATTAAAAAGAAAAGATAAATGTTTCAATTGCCCAGACTTGTCTCAAAACAAGCTTTTACATAAACATCAACAAGATAATAAAATTATTCTTTTCGTAGATCCCATCATGATTATAGTAATATGGCAACATAAGAGAAAATAACTATTTTATACTTGGGATGTGGAAATAGGAGTTCTAGAAATATCTTCAAAATAAATTGAGTCTACACATTTTAGAGATAAACCTAATTTTCTATGTCTTAATGAATAAATGGAATACACTATTAAACATCACAATAGACTTCTTTTTCCCAAGGTACCCACCAAATTTTGCTTGCTCTTCTCCAGCCTTTTCGACTTCTAAAGCTAGCTCTACCTCTTGAGCTTTCATCTAAACAACTAAAAAAAGGGTTATATCAATATGCCTTTACACTAGAAGGTAAGCAAAGAAAATAAGTATTTTTTTCATTTGTTATCCCAATACTTACCGACTGCAAAGCCTGGCACACATGAAGACTTCTAGTAAATATTTGTTGAATTAACAGACAATTTTCTTAAGGATATAATTTCTAGATTCCTAACAGTTTGAAACATCTTTGATTCCTCTTTATGCCTCAAACCTTATCTTTTAGGTTGCAACTTTTCCACTTTTTTCTGTTCTGTCACTATTACAGTCTATAATTTTATGTCTAACCTCCTTCATAACATTATATTGCAATAGCTTCAAGTCCCTTCAGTTTGTCCTGTTAACACACCTAGTTTTATCTACTTAAGGTATATTTTTGTTATATATCAACTATCGCTCAGAAAACTTCAGTGGCTCCTTATTGCTGACACCCTGAGATACACCTTTAAAGCCCTTGAAAGGCTATTCCAAATTATACCCAACTTCTGTTTTCTCCACAATCTGCTATAAACTTTATGCACCTGTCTCCTCAAAAGCAAACAGTAAGCATATTTTCTATTCCCAGTTTTCATTTATGATAACCTCCAGCTCTACAATCTCCTTAACATTTTACCACTGCCTTCTACTTACCTAGAACTACTTATCAGTCTTTGCCCTTTATTAGGTCTTCTCACACCTAACCTCTTACCTTTCTAACAAATCTATACAGTTAGTCATCTGTATTTTTCATTTCAACCTCAAGATTACCATTAACATAACTAACATAGGACCTCTTTATGTTATTTTTAAACATACCTATTCTGTTTCCCCTATACATTCTTTAAAGAACTTTAGAGCAGAAACTAGCAATGTTCTGCACACTACAACTCATGATCCATGTGTGAAGATATCTTATTTTTGAGTGGTGCTTTAGACATTACAGAGTACTTTAATGAAACTTCCTCTAATAGTCAAAGCTATTGTTAAAAACTATTGCATACAAACCTTCATTAGTGACTAACTCTGAAAACGTGTATCACATTTTCTTGACTTTCATTTTTTAGCTCATTTACTTCCAACTAAGTAAACAGAAAAGCAACCATTTTACATTTTATAAATAACACCTAAGCAAAATATAAAAACTCTTATAGCTGTATCATTCAGTGATTTCAGGGACAAGATTAATCATAGTTGTATGTATATATCTATGCATTATTTATTAATTAAGTACCTTAGATAAGGAAATCAATAAATAATCTGCCAATTCTTCTTGACGAGGAAGATCATCTGGGTCAACTTTCATGATTTCTTTCCAGTTTATATTAGGGGCCATCCTGAACTATTTCACTGTGCTTTACCTTCTGTAACAAAACAGGCAGGTATTAGCATTTTCAAGGCAAAAACATTACTATTTTTACAGCAATATGCAGTTTTTACATATTACGTCTATGGTGTTAGCGAAGAGCTATGGCTCCTTAACCGCATAACAGGTAAGTGGGCAAAATAATCCTCATCAAAATTACAGCAATTAGCACAAACCATCAGATACTGTACTGGCTAAATAAACAATGACGGATTCCTTTCTAAAACTAACCTAGGTCAGAACTAAGGTTGAATCCCCTCCTCCACGTCCCCCTACCGACGCGAGAGAACATCTAAGGGTGCCAAGCCCTGGGATCCTTGGAAGGCTGAAAATGAGCCCTGATTCGGAGAAACTGGAACTAAGGGTAAAATTAAAAACTACGGTAATTACCGATTGAAATGAGTGCAGTTGGGCCGAGGAAATCACAGGTGAAGCTAGAAGAAGGCAAAAGGACTGCAGACCAAAGACTAAGGGGTCGGGAAGCTGGACTGTTGCACGGGACCCTGAGGCTTAAGGAACCTGCATGGGATGGAACTCGCTGCTCCCGCTCACCAAAATCCACCTACCTACACCAAGTCTGGCAACCAGCAGCGGTGTCTCATTTACTGCAACCCCCGAGCCTGGCCCCGCCGCCCAGCCTGACCGCTCCCTAGCGCGGTGACAGCAAAACCCTAGATCCCGCCACCTGGTCCAGAGTAAATGATAGCGCCCCACAGCTGCTAGGCGACCCCATTTCCCAACCGGCCAAGGCAGGGAAAAGGCCCCGGTTGCAAGTTGAGCCTACATTTCACGACGGTGGATAATGCTTTACGTTTAGATTCCCCTGTGGCAAAGACTGTAGAAGGCGCGGGATGAGGACTCCAAATTCCAGAGTGCACTTCTCCCTGGCAGCTTGTGCATGCTGGGAGCTGAAGTCTCTGGGAAGAAGAGGGAGGCCGTCCCGGCGTGCAGTGCGGCGGGCTGCGCCTGTACAGGGGCGCTGGGGGAAGGAGCTGGAGGCGGGAGGCGCAGGGCTCAGGCGCGTCTCCGCTGGTGACCTGAGTACAGTAGAGGATGACTGCGACTCCCAAGGCGCCGCCCGCCAGACCGCTCTTCCTGAGGTTTCCCTAAGCCATCTCCTAGGGAACAACTCCCAGGTGAGGTAGGACTGCTGGTCAGCGGCGGGGGTGGAGTTAAGGGGAGCGGTCCCGGCTACGAGAAGCTCGGACTGTGTGGACGGAAGGACTCGTTCCCGGTGTAGAGGTGGGAAAAGCCCGTCTTCTCCTTAGACGTTTGCAAGTGGTACTCCAGGGGGTCCCCTCTGTAAGCGGGGGGAAAAAAAGTTTTAGCCTTTTTTTGCTGTCAGAATCCACTCCATAAGTGGAGTGGGGGCCGCGCAGCCAAGATCGTGGTTTGGGGTAAATGAAGCATTGAGTAGAGGGCATCTCGTTTTCTCCGATACCGCCTGCCTTTCTTGTAGCACCATTGTCTTTGCGAACTGGAGGACTTTAAGGTTGAGGAGCTAGGATAGAGCGAAGGCTCTAGAGAGAAGAGTTTAGAATTTGTCCCAGCTAACTGCTGGGAGTGGAGAGAGACTAAGGGGCCTCAATTGTCACCAGTCCTATTCTGTAACTTGCTTGGTTACTAAGTGTGCCCTTACATGAAAGTGCCTGCTCAGGTGTTTGCAGCTCTTCTTGTGCAAGTGTTGCTCATCCCTCTGTTTTCAGCCGTTCTGGAGTATAATATGCCACTAGGTAACTTCCTTAAGATGTAGATTTGAAATCTAAATGACATTTTCCACTGGTTGGACAAGCCCCTCTCATCTTTACCTTTTTTTTTTAAAGCACTTAAAAAATATAGTTGACAGTAGACATTCCTTTGAAAATAAAAAAAAATAGTAGATATCTCCAGACCATGTGTTTGGGTAAAACAAGAAATAGCTCAGTAGAAAACAAAAACAGTACTGATTTTGTGAGGAGTATTTTAAAGACATTCATCAGATTTGAAACTATCGTAATTTTTTCTAATCCTTTACTGAGAGATTATATCCAAGTACCGTTCATTATTATTTTTTACCATGCTATACGTTACATCCCCAGGACTAGTCTTGTCTTTCTCTGACTTACTTTACTTACCATAATCCCCTCAAGGCCCATCCCTGTTGTTGCAAATGGCACAATTTCATTCTTTTTTAAGGCTGAATAATATTTCTTTGTGTATATACACACATTTTCTTTATACATTCATCTGTTGACAGATAGAGGCTATTTCCATGTCTTGTCTGTTATAAATAATTCTGCAGTAAATATGGGGTACAGATATCTCAAGGTAGTGATTTCATTTCTTTCAGATTATGACCAGAAGTGGAATTGCTGGGTAATGTGGTAGTTATGATTTTAATTTTTTGAGAAATCTCCATACTGTTTTCCAGAGTGGCTGCACCAGTCAGTGCCTGAGGGGTACCTTTTCTCCACGTCCTTACCAACACTTGTTATTTCTTGTCTTTTTGATAATAGCCGTTCTGACAGGTATGAGGTAAATATGTCATTATGGTTTGATTTGCATTTCCCTGTGATTAGTGACTTTGAGCATCTTTTCAGGTGCATGTTAGCCATCTGTATGTCTTTTGAAAAATGTTCAGATCCTTGGCTCATTTTTAAATTAGATTGTTTTTTGTTACTGAGTTGTGTGAGTACTTTATATATTTTGGGTAATAACCCCTTGTCAGAAAGATGATTTGCAAATACATTCTCCCATTCTGTAGGTTGCTTTTTCATTTTGTTGGTGGTTTTCTTTGCTGTGCTAAGCTTTTTAGTTTGCTGTAGTCCCACTGGTTTATTTTTGCTTTTGTAGCGTTTGCTTTTGGTTTCAAACCCAAAAAATCGTAGTCAAGACAAATGTCAAGGAGCTTACCCTTGTATTTACTTGTAGGAGTTTATGGTTTCAAGTTTTATGTTCAGGTCTTTAATCCATTTCGAGTAGATTTTTATGAGTACTGTAAGATAAAGTCCCAGTTTCATTCCTTTGCGTGTGGCCCTCCAGTTTTCCATTGATCAGAAAGACTATCCTTTCTTCATAATATTTCTGGTCTTTTATTTCCAGGCTTTCTATTCTGTTCCACCCGTGTCTGTGTGTGTGTGTGTGTGTGTGTGTGTGTGTGTGTGTGTGTGTGTGTGTGTGTGTGTGTGTGTGTGTGTGTGTGTGTTTATGCCAATACCATACTGTTTTGATTACTACACTGTCATTATCCCATTAAATCTTCATAACAATCCATTGTAAAAGGTGCTTATATTGTCCTCATTTTCCAACGAAGTTAAGAAACTGAGGATTGGAGTGGGTTTATGCTGTGCTCAAACTTAAATGGTGTAATTGAACAGAGATCTTTCTGGCTGGAAGACATGTTCTTAACAGTTATGCTGTCTCCTAGGCATGCTAGGAACCCTATTTGTAAAGTGCTTCTTCAGTCTTGCTATCTATAGTAAATATATTCTTATTATATAACTTTGTTTACTCAATAGTTTGAATTACATATTCCTTATTTAGCACGGGAAGGTAGGGATAAAATCTAATAAATCTTGAGCACATATAATGTCATCTCCTATGTTTAAAACTGCTTATTTATTTTCATAGTAGGAATCTGTTGCAGCACCTTGTTTTTCCATTCATTATAGCTATTATTTTCCATTTATTCATTTACTAGTTTTGTTTTGTCACTATTGGTCTTTTCTACACTTGCTCCCCTCACATTTATATTCCCAGCAACTCAGGTTACCTGGTCAAATGGTAAATTTTATTCTCATTTTTCTGAAGTGAAAACAGGTTCAGAGAAACCACGTAATTTCCTAATAGTTAATGAAGGTAAGATTGTAACCCATATGTCATTACAGTCATGACTAAATGCAAAATCTTGTTAAATTTCATTCTTTTGCTCATTCTAATATTTTTGGGCTTGTATATCATGCTACACACTGGAGATAAGCAGGATACAAGTTATCTATGGTATAAGTCCTAATGTACTGTAGTGTATTTGTAGCTAACTGTGAATAAAATTTAGCTCAAGTTCAGTCACTCACTATATAATTTTGCAGAAAATTGCTTAAACTTGCCATTATTTTTTCATCAAATTTTCTGCATGAGTCAATTTTTACCAAGAGAAAGGATTTATGTGACAAGTTTATAAATGGCCTCACTACTGGAACACTTGTCTGAACTTGCATTCTTTCTTCTCTGTGGTTTTATGAGAAGTTTTATCTGACTAAAATTACTTCACAGGAGTCTTGACTTTTATAATTGCTTCATCTGTTTTCTGTACCAGTCAATCTATATTCCATTCACTTTTTTGCTGCCTTATCAAGAAAATGAATGATAACCTACTTCTTCAGCATCTAATACAAAACATGGCCATGAGAAATTTAAAATCCACTATTTGTAGTAAATGTTTCATTTTGCTGTGTTCTCAGGGAGAGAAATCAGTGTGCAGCAAGCTGTGGACATGAAAAGACTGGAAAGATGAGTTGTCCTTGTGAATGCAGACTTTGCAGATGCTGCAGGCCAAAGTTTTACAAACTTTAATAAAGTATATTAGGTTGTTTTTATTAAAATAGTTAAAATCATGAAATTTTTGAACTGAGAGGACTTAACTTTGCAAGCTAAATATTCCAGATCCATGTAGTTTTTCTACCGGTTAATTTTTCCACAATTTTACTGTTGGATTATTAGAAAAAGTGGGCACTCAGTACAATTCTGTTGAGGAATTATATTAAGTTCTGGATCTCTGTAATATAGCTCATGAGTGACTTTCAAGTGCAGTTGGATTTTTTGCACATATTTAGTGACCTTTCACTTTTTTAAGCAAACATAAATCAGTCATCCCATCTATTCAGAATATGTGTTTCCTGTAGGGAAAATGCAAGTTCCCGTGGGCAGGATCCCCACCTGACCCTAATCTACTTGCCCACTGCACACAGGTACAATGCCCACAGGCATGTGCTTGCACTTGTATTGGAAATGAGCCTTTATAAGAGCTCCACCCAGTGCTGTGTTGGGCTGGAAGAGACAGCAGCTCAGGGGAATTGCAAACTTGCCACTTGCAAACGTGATTCTAGCACTTGACCTGCCACTGTGAGAATAAAGCTTGGTATTAACCCTTCTACATCCAACATTCTGTTGTCGTCGCTCAGTCTCAGCGAATCCAGAGTGAACTTGCCCAGAGGTGAAATCCCCGTCTGGCACAATAGTTATGAATATGCTTGTATGCCTAGAAAAAGAGTTGGAAGTTTCCAGTTTTAGTCTATTCATGTGGCTATAAAGTACCCTAGATTAGGTACTTTGTAAACAATGGGAATTTATTTCTCAAAGTTCTGGAGGCTAGGAAGTCCAAGATCAAGGAAAGCATCCACAGTATCTGTGTCTGGTGACAGCCCCCTTCCAGGTTCATAAAAGGTGTCTTTTTATTGTATCTTCACAAGGCAGGAGCAAGGGATCTCTCTCATGCCTCTTTTATAAGGACACTCATCCCATCGGTGAGGGTGCTGTTCTCATGACCCAATCATCTACCAAAGGCACCACCTCCAAATACTATCACATTGCGTATTAGAATTTAACGTGAATTGTGGGAGGATACAAACATCCAGTCTATCATTCCTGCAACTAACATTTAACAATGATGTGCTACATTGTACAGTAATGGCCCCTGTGAATGTGCTTCCCTCTGTCTATGCCTTTATGTCACCCTCTCCCCTTTGCTGGCCTCTGCCCTTACAAGTGGCTCTTTTGGACATAACTTAGGATGACTCCAAAACTGAGCTCATGACATGCATAAGAACTAGCTCCCTCTCCCTTTCTCTCAAAATATACTTGGAAACTCTTGAAAAATTGTGCTATCTTGGCTCTTGAGACCTCTTCCACATTGATTCTGGGTTTGCCTTGCTTGATGGATAGTAAAAAATATGCATTAAGCAGAGACTTGAAAGGGGTTTGTGCCTTAAGACTTGCCCTCCTGAGAGCATCATTTAAGAAGTTCAGGTTAATCTACAGAGTATGACCATAAGTAGCAGAGACTAGCTTTCCAAGCTGAGACCTGTTCCTTTTAGATATCCATCCTTAATTAAGCAGAAGAACTGTAAGCGCATAAATGACCACACACACAACCCGCAGAACTATATACATATATATATCATTTATAAAGTATCATTGATATACAATTTTATAAAAGTTTCACATGAACAACATTGTGGTTTCAGCATTGACACATATTATCTATTCCTCACTGCCCCCCCCAACCGATTGCAGTCGCTGTCTTGTCAGTGTAGTGAGATGATATAGAGTCACTAATTGATTCTCCCTGCTGTACTGCCTTCCCAGTGATCTACCTATATTGTAAGTGTTAATTATAGTGCCCCTTAAACCTTTTCTTCCTCCCTTCTCACCCACCCTTCCCAACCCCTTACCTTTGGTAATCGCTAGTCCCTTCTTGGAGTTTGTGAGTCTGCTGCCGTTTTGTTCCTTCAGTTTTGCTTTGTTGTTATATGCCACAAATGAATGAAATCATTTTGTACTTGTCTTTCTCTGCCTGGCTTATTTTACTGAGCATAATACCCTCTAGCTCCATCCATGTTGTTGCAAATGGTAGGATTATTTTCTTTTTATGGCTGAATAATATTCCATTGTGTATATGTACCACCTCCTCCTTATCCATTCATCAACTGATGGACACTTAGGTTGCTTCCATACCCTGGCTATTGTAAATAGTACAGCTATAAATATAGAGGTGCATATGTCTTCTTGAATCAGGGATTTTGTTTTCTTCAGGTATATGCCTAGGAATGGAATGACTGGATCAAATGGTATTCCCATTTTTATTTTTGGGGGAACCCCCATACTGCTTTCCACAATAATTGAACTAATTTACGTTCACATCAACAGTGTAGGAGGGTTCCCCTTTCTCTGTATCCTCTCCAACATTTGTTGTTTCTTGTCTGTTGGGTGTTAGCCATCCTAACTGGTATGAGGTGATATCTCATTAAGGTTTTAATTTGCATTTCCCTGGTGATTAGCAATGTAGAGCATCTTTTCTTTTCATGTGCCTGTTGGCCATCAGAATTTATTTCTTGGAGAAGGGTCTGTTCATATCCTGTGTCCATTTTTTAATAGGGTTATCTTTTTTTTAGGTGTTGAGGCATCTGAGTTGTCTTTATATTTTGGATGTTAACCCCTTATCAGATAAGTAGTTTATGAATATAGTCTCACATATTGTAGGATGCCTTTTTTTTCTGCTGATGGTGTCCTTTGCTGTACAGAAGCTTTTTAGTATGATGTAGTTCCATTTGTTCATTTTTTATTTTGTTTCCCTTGCTGGCGGAGATGTATTCAGAAAAAAGTTGTCCATGTTAATATTCAAGAGATTTTTGCCTATGCTTTATTCTAAGAGTGTTATGGTTTCATGACTTACATTCAGGTCTTTGAACTATTTCAAGTTTACTTTGTGTATGGACTTAGACAGTAATCCAATGACATTCTCTTTTTTTGTTCTTTTTATTTTGATATCATTAATATACAATCCCATGAGCAACATTTTGTCCAGTTTCATTCTCTTACATACTGCTGTCCAGCTTTGCTAAAGAGGCTGTCTTTTCTCCATTGTATATTCATGGCTCCTATATTGGATATTAATTGACCGTATATGTGTGGATTTATATCTGGGCTCTCTATTCTATTCCATTGATTTATGGGTCAGTTTGTGCCAGTACCAAGTTGTTTTGATTGTTGTGGCTTTGTAGTAGACCTTGCAGTCAGGGAACTTAACCCTTTGCTTTATCCTTCCTTCTCAGGATTGCTTTGGCTATTTGGGGTCTTTTGTGGTTCAATGAATTCATTGAAGAATGCTGTTGGTATTTTGATAGGGATTGCATTGAATCTGCAGATTGCTTTAACCATGATAGCTATTTTGATAAGATTAATTCTTCTATCCATGAGCCCGGGATGTATTTCCATTTGTCGGCGTCTTCTTTAATTTCTCTCGAGAATGCCTTGTAGTTTTCAGGGTATATGTCTTTCACCTCCTTGATTAGGTTTATTCCCATGCATTTTATTCTTTTGGATATAATTGTAAATGGAGTTGTTTTCCTGATTTCTCTTTCTGCTCATACATTGTTAGTATATAGGAATACTAATGATTTCTGTGTATTAATTTTGCATCCTGAAGCTTTGGTAAATTCAGTTTTTCTTGTAGTTTTTCAGTGCATTCTTTAGGTTTTTCTTTGTACAATATCATATCATCTTCAAATGGTGACAGTTTTACTTATTCCTTACCAGTTTGGATGCCTTTTATTTCTTTGTGTTGTTTGATTGCAATGGCTAGGACCTCCAGTACTATGATGAATAAAAGTGGGGAGAGTGGGCATCCTTCTCTTGTTCCCCATCTTAGAGGAAAAGCTTTCAGCTTTTCACTGCTAAAGATGATGTTAGCTGTGGTTTGTTATATATGGCCTTTATTATGTTGGGGTACTTGTGCTCTATACCCATTTTGTTAAGAGTTTTTTCATGAATGGATGTTGAATTTTGTCAAATGCTTTTGCAGCATCTGTTGAGATGATCGTGTGATTTTTGTCCTTTTTGTTGATGTGGTGTATGATGTTCATTGATTTTTGAATATTGTATCATCCTAGCATCCCTGGAATAAATCCCACTTGGTCATGATGAATGACCTTATTTATTTACTTATTTGTTTGTTTGTTTGTTCATTCGTTCGTTTTGTTATCATTAAACTACAATTACATGAAGAGCATTCTGTTTACTAGACTCTCCCCTTCACCAAGTCCCCCTACTAGCCGCATTGCACTCACTGTCCATCAGCATAGTAAGATGCTGTAGACTCACTACGTTTTCTCTGTGTTGCACATCCCTTCCTATGACCCCTCCACATTACACATGCTAATCGTAAGGACCCCTTTCTTTTTCTCCACCCTTACCCCACTCTTCCCACCCATTCTCCCCAGTCCGTTTCCCTTTGGGAACTGTTAGTCCATTCATCGGTTCTGTGATTCTTCTACTATTTTGTTCCTTCACTTTTTCTATGTTCCTATACACCACATATGAGGGAAATAATTTGGTACTTCTCTTTCTCCGCCTGGCTTATTACACTGTGCATAATACCCTCTAGCTGCAACCATGTTGTTGCAAATGGTAGCATCTGTTTCCTTCTTATGGCTGAATAGTGTAACATTTTGTATATGTCCAACCTCTTCTCAATCCATTCATCTACTGAGGGCCACTTAGGTTACTTCCATAACTTGGTAGTTGTACATAGTGCTTCAATAAACAGACAGATGGTATTCTCACATGAAGCTGGTGTATTTTAAGCAATTTACCAAGTATTCTGCTTAACTCATACTGTATTAAAGTTCAGAGCTTTAAGAAGTGAAAGAAAGATTTGCAACAACGTGGATGGGGCTAGAGGGTATATTATGCGCAGTCAAATATGCCAGGCAGAGAAGGACAAGTATCAAATGATTTCACTCATCTGCAGACCATAAGAACAGAAAAAACTGAATGCACAAAGCAGCAGCAAACTCACAGAAAACGAGAAAGAACTAACAAATACCAAAGGAAAAGGGACTGGGAAGGGTTGGTGGGAAGGGAGGGAGAAGGGGAATAAGGGAGATTAGGATCATCATACATGACGTAGGCGGGGAGCACGGGGAGGGCTCTATAGCACACAGAGGAGACAAGTAGTAACTCTATAGCATCTCCCTGCGCGGATGTACTGTGACTGTAACGGGGTAAGAGTGGGGGACTTGATAATATGGGGAGTCTAGTAACCGCCGTGTTGCTCATGTAACTGTACCCTAATGATAGCAAAAAAAGGTAAAAATTAAAAATAAAAGGAATAGTAAAATGAGCGAATTAGAGGAACTGAAAGAAGGGAACAGTTCTGGCAGCACATCTCATAGGAAAGGCTAAAGGGGGCAGGTGGACGCGCACCAAGATGTTTGAACAAGTGAAAAGGGCACAGAGCCCACTTAGCACTTAAGAAAAAAATCTTTTAAATTCAAGGCCTTCTCGGTCTGGGGAGGGTCAGCGTGTCTTACCGACGATGAGGCCTCCGAGGGGACCCGAGGAAACGAGTGGGTACTGAAGGGGGAATGCGATCGCGGCAGGCCAAGGGAGCCGGCGGGGCGGGGCGGGCGGGGCTTCAAAGGAAGGCCGGGCGCCGGCTCCTGGCCTCCGTAACGGCGGCGGCCTGCGGGTGGTAGAGCTTGCTCAAAACCCCATCCGTTTGGGAAGATCAGCGAGCTGTGTCCGTCTCCCGAGAGACTTCCACGTCACTCTCCGCTAGAATGCCTGCGTTCGATTGCGTGCCTGGGCTAGAGGCGGGAGGGCATTGTGTGCTGACGGCGCGCGTTCCCAAGTAGCTAGGAGACGGCGCGCGCATGGTAACCCGGGGCTCCCGGCTCAGGCAAACCCAGGCCGCGTGGCACCACCTCCCCCGCGCCACCCAGCTCGGCCAGCGCGGCCGGTAACCGTCAGCAGGTACTCAGGAGGACACCCGTTGGTGAGACAGCAAAAAAAGAAAAGGGAAAAGGGAAAGAAAAGCATTGAAGTCTTTCATAAATGTAAATTGGTATAATATGAACATTTTTGTCCTTTTTATTTTTCATTATGGTATCATTGATACACACAGCTCCGAAGCTTTCACAAGAAAACTTCAATGTGGGTATTTCCTTCACCCATATTATGAAGACCCTCTGTACCCCATTGCTATCCCCGTCCATCAAAATAGCACGATGCCACGGAGTCCGTTGTTGTCTTCTCTGAGCTACATTCTTTCCCCGTGACCCCACACACACCAGGTGCACCAATCATAACACCCCTGAATCCTCTTCTCACTGCCATACCCCTCCCCTTTTGTAACCGTTAGTCCCTTCTTGCTGTCTGTGAGTCCGCTGCTGTTTTGTTCCTTCAGGTTTGCTATAATTTAATAGTCCACAAATGAGGGCAGCCATTTGGTACTTGTCTTTCTCCACCTGGCTTATTTCACTGAGCATAATACCCTGTAGTTCCATACACGTTGTTGCAAACGGTAGGATCTGTTTCCTTCTTATGGCAGAGTATTGTAACATTTTGCATATGTGCAACCTCTTCCCTATCCATTCATCTACTGAGGGCCCCGTAGGATGCTTCGGTACCTTGGTAGTTGTGGGCTGCAGTAAACAGAAAGATGGTATTCTCACGTGCAGCTGGTGTATTTTAAGTGATTTACAAACTATTCTGCTAAACTCACACTATATTAAAGTTCAGATCTTTAAGAACTGAAATAAAGATTTGCAACAACGTGGATGGGGCCGGAGAATCTTATGCTCAGTCAATTATGCCAGGCATAAAAAGACGAGCATCCAAGGATTTCACTCATCTGCGGACCATATGAACAGAAAAAACTGAGTGCACAAACCAGCAGCCGACTCACGGAACCCGAGAATGAACTAACAAATACCAAAGGGAAAGGGACTGGGAAGGGTTGGTGGGAAGGGAGGGAGAAGGGGAATAAGGGGCATTAGGATCAGCATACATGATGTAGGCGGGGAGCACGGTGAGGGCACTCTAGCACACAGAGGAGACAAGTAGTAACTGTATAGCATCTCCCTGCGCGGATGGACAGTGACTGTAACGGCGTATGATTGGGTGACTTGATAATGGAGGGAGTCTAGTAAGCGCTCTGTTGCTCATGTAACTGTTCCCTAATGATACCAAAAAAAGGTAAAAATTAAAAATAAAAGGAATAGTAAAATGAGCGAAAAAAAGGAACTGAAAGAAGGGAACAGTTCTGGCAGCACATCTCAAGGGAAAGGCTAAAGGGAGACAGGGGGACGCGCACCAAGATGTTTGAATATGTGAAAAGGGCGTAAGGCCCCCTTATCACTTAAAAAAAAATCTTTCAAAGTCAAGGCCTCCTCGTTCTAGGGAGGGTCAGCGTGTCTTCCCGGCGATGAGGACTCCGAGGGGACCTGAGGAAACGAGTGGGTACTGAAGGGGGAATGCTATCGCGGCGGCCCAAGGAAGCCGGCGAGGCGGGGCTTGCGGGGCTTGCGGAGCGGGCGGGGCTTTCGTGGAAGGCCGGGGGCCAGCTGCTGGCCTCCGGATCGTGGGCAGCCTGCGGGGGGGTGGGCAGAGCTTGCTCTAAACCCTCCCTTTTGGGAAGATCAGCGAGCTGTGTGCGGCGGCCGCGCAACTTCCGCGTCTCTCTCCGCTAGAATGCCTGCGTTCGCTTGCGCGCCTTGGCTAGAGGCGGGTGGGCCTTGTGTGCTGGCGGCGCGCGCTCCCAAGTTGCTAGGAGACGGCGCGCGCATGGCAACCCGGGGCTCGCGGCTCAGGCCACCCGAGACCGCTGTGCCCCCCACACCCCGGCCACCCAGCTCGGCCAGCGCGGCCCCGCGGCCCCCAAGGTACTCAGGTGGACACCCGTTGGCGAGACAGCGAAAAATATAAGGGAAAATGGAAAGAAAAGCATTGACGTCTTTCATAAATGTAAATTGGTATAATATGAACATTTTTGTCCTTTTCATTTTACATTAAGGTATCATTGATACACACAGCTCCGAAGGTTTCACAAGAAAACTTCAATGTGGGTACTTCCTTCACCCATATTATGAAGCCCCTCTGTACCCCATTGCAATCCCCGTCCATCAACATAGCACGATGCCACGGAGTCCGTTGTTGTCTTCTCTGAGCTACATTCTTTCCCCGTGACCCCGCACACACCAGGTGCACCAATCATAACACCCCTGAATCCTCTTCTCACTGCCATACTCCTCCCCTTTTGTAACCGCTAGTCCCTTCTTGCTGTCTGTGAGTCCGCTGCTGTTTTGTTCCTCAGGTTTGCTATGATTTAATAGTCCACAAATGAGGGCAATCATTTGGTACTTGTCTTTCTCCACCGGGCTTATTTCACTGAGCATAATACCCTCTAGCTCCATCCATGTTGTTGCAAATGGTAGGATCTGTTTCCTTCTTATGGCAGAGTAGTGTATCATTTTGTATATATGCAACCTCTTCCCTATCCATACATCTACTGAGGGCCACTTAGGATGCCTCCGTACCTTGGTAGTTGCAAAGAGTGCTGCAGTAAACAGAAAGATGGCATTCTCACGTGCAGCTGGTGTATTTTAAGTGATTTACAAACTATTCTGCTAAACTCACACTATATTAAAGTTCAGATCTTCAAGAACTGAAAGAAAGACTTGCAACAACGTGGATGGGGCTAGAGGGTCTTCTGCTCAGTCAATTATGCCAGGCAGAGAAAGACAAGCATCAAATGATTTCACTCATCTGCGGAACATAAGTACAGAAAAAACTGAATGCCAAAAAACAGCAGACGACTCACAGAACCCGAGAATGAACTAACAACTACCAAAGTAAAGGGACTGGGAAGGGTTGATGGGAAGGGTGGGAGAAGGGGAATAAGGGGCATTAGGATCAGCATACATGATGTAGGCGGGGAGCACGGGGAGGGCACTCTAGCACACAGAGGAGACAAGTAGTAACTGTATAGCATCTCCCTGCTCGGATGGACAGTGACTGTAACGGCGTATGAGTGGGTGACTTGATAATGGGGGGAGTTTAGTAAGCGCTCTGTTGCTCATGTAACTGTCCCCTAATGATACCAAAAAAAGGTAAAAATTAAAAATAAAAGGAATAGTAAAATGAGTGAAAAAAAGGAACTGAAAGAAGGGAACAGTTCTGGCAGCACATCTCAAGGGAAAGGCTAAAGGGAGGCAGGGGGACGCGCACCAAGATGTTTGAAGATGTGAAAAGGGCGCAAGGCCCCCTTGTCACTTAAGAAAAACATCTTTCAAAGTCAAGGCCTCCTCGGTCTAGGGAAGTCGGCGTGTCTTTCCGGGATGAGGCCTCCGAGGGGACCTGAGGAAACGAGTGGGTACTGAAGGGGGAATGCTATCGCGGCGGCCCAAGGAAGCAACCGAGGCGTGGCTTGCGGGCCTTGCGGAGGGGGCGGTGCCTCCGTGTAAGGCCGGCCGCCAGCTGCTGGCCTCCGGAACGTGGGCGACCTGCGGGGGTTGGGGGGCAGAGCTTGCTCTAAACCCCTCCCTTTTGGGAAGATCAGCGAGCAGTGTGCGGCGGACGCGCAACCTCCGCGTCTCTCTCCGCTAGAATGCCTGCGTTCGCTTGCGCGCCTTGGCTAGAGGCGGGTGGGCATTGTGTGCTGACGGCGCGCGTTCCCAAGTAGCTAGGAGACGGCGCGTGCATGGTAACCCGGGGCTCGCGGCTCAGGCCACCCGAGACCGCTGTGCCCCCCACACCCCGGCCACCCAGCTCGCCCAGCGCGGCCCCGCTGACTCCAAGGTACTCTGGAGGACACCCGTTGGCGAGACAGCGAAAAATATAAGGGAAAATGGAAAGAAAAGCATTGAAGTCTTTCATAAATGTTAATTGGTATAATATGAACATTTTCGTCCTTTTCATTTTTCATTAAGGTATCATTGATACACACAGCTCCGAAGGTTTCACAAGAAAACTTCAATGTGGGTACTTCCTTCACCTATATTATGAAGCCCCTCTGTACCCCATTGCAATCCCCGTCCATCAACATAGCACGATGCCATGGAGTCCGTTGTTGTCTTCTCTGAGCTACATTCTTTCCCCGTGACCCCACACACACCAGGTGCACCAATCATAACACCCCTGAATCCTCTTACCACTGCCATACACCTCCCCTTTTGTAACCGCTAGTCCCTTCTTGCTGTCTGTGAGTCCGCTGCTGTTTTGTTCCTTCTGGTTTGCTATGATTTAATACTCCACAAATGAGGGCAATCATTTGGTACTTGTCTTTCTCCACCGGGCTTATTTCACTGAACATAATACCCTCTAGCTCCATCCATGTTGTTGCAAATGGTAGGATATGTTTTCTTCTTATGGCAGAGTAGTGTATCATTTTGTATATGTGCAACCTCTTCCCTATCCATTCATCTACTGAGGGCCCCGTAGGATGCTTCCGTACCTTGGTAGTTGTAAAGAGGGCTGCAGTAAACAGAAAGATGGCATTCTCACGTGCAGCTGGTGTATTTTAAGTGATTTACAAACTATTCTGCTAAGCTCACACTATATTAAAGTTCAGATCTTTAAGAACTCAAAGAAAGATTTGCAACAACGTGGATGGGGCTAGAGGGTCTTATGCTCAGTCAATTATGCCAGGCAGAGAAAGACAAGCATCCAATGATTTCACTCATATGCGGACCATAAGAACAGAAAAAACTGAGTGTACAAAACAGCACCCGACTCACAGAACCCGAGAATGAACTAACAAATACCAAAGGGAAAGGGACTGGGAAGGGTTGGTGGGAAGGGAGGGAGAAGGGGAATAAGGGGCATTAGGATCAGCATACATGATGTAGACGGGGAGCACGGTGAGGGCACTCTAGCACACAGAGGAGACAAGTAGTAACTCTATAGCATCTCCCTGCGCGGACGGACAGTGACTGTAACGGCGTATGACTGGCGGACTTGATAATTTTGGGAGTCTAGTAAGCGCTCTGTTGCTCATGTAACTGTCCCCTAATTATACCAAAAAAAGGTAAAAATTAAAAATAAAAGGAATTTTAAAATGAGCGAAAAAATGGAACTGAAAGAAGGGAACAGTTCTGGCAGCACATCTCATAGGAAAGGCTAAAGGGAGGCAGGTGGACGCGCACCAAGATGTTTGAAGAAGTGAAAAGGGCACAGAGCCCACTTAGCACTTAAGAAACAAAATCTTTCAAATTCAAGGCCTACTCGGTCTGGGGAGGGTCCGCGAGTCTACCGGCGATGAGGCCTCCGAGGGGACCCGTGGAAACGAGTGGGTACTGAAGGGGGAATGCGATCGCGGCTGGCGAAGGAAGCCGGCCGGGCGGGGCTTGCGGGGCTTGCGGGTCGGGAGGGGCTCAATGGAAGGCCGGCCGCCGGCTCCTGGCCTCCGTAACGGCGGCGGCCTGCGGGGGGCAGAGCTTGCTCAAAACCCCATCCGTTTGGGAAGATCAGCGAGCTGTGTCCGTCGGCCGAGCGACTTCCACGTCACTCTCCGCTAGAATGCGGCGTTCGCTTGCGTGCCTGGGCTAGAGGCGGGTGGGCATTGTGTGCTGACGGCGCGCGTTTCCAAGTAGCTAGGAGACGGCGCGCGCATGGTAACCTGGGGCTCGCGGCTCAGGCGAACACAGGCCGTGTGGCACCACCTCCCCCGCGCCACCCGGCTCGGCCAGCACGGCCCGTCACCGTCACCAGGTACTGAGGAGGACACCCGTTGGTGAGACAGCAAAAAAGAAAAGGGAAAAGGGAAAGAAAAGCATTGAAGTCTTTCATAAATGTAAATTGGTATAATATGAACATTTTTGTCCTTTTTAGTTTTCATTATGGTATCATTGATACACACAGCTCCGATGCTTTCACAAGAAAACTTCAATGTGGGTACTTCCTTCACCCATATTATGAAGACCCTCTGTACCCCATTGCTATCCCCGTCCATCAAAATAGCACGATGCCACGGAGTCCGTTGTTGTCTTTTCTGAGCTATACTCTTTCCCCGTGACCCCACACACACCAGGTGCACCAATCATAACACCCCTGAATCCTCTTCTCACTGCCATACCCCTCCCCTTTTGTAACCGTTAGTCCCTTCTTGCTGTCTGTGAGTCCGCTGCTGTTTTGTTCCTTCAGGTTTGCTATGATTTAATAGTCCACAAATGAGGGCAATCATTTGGTACTTGTCTTTCTCCACCTGGCTTATTTCACTGAGCATAATACCCTCTAGCTCCATCCATGTTGTTGCAAATGGTAGGATCTGTTTCCTTCTTATGGCAGAGTAGTGTAACATTTTGCATATGTGCAACCTCTTCCCTATCCGTTCATCTACTGAGGGCCCCGTAGGATGTTTCCGTACCTTGGTAGTTGTAAAGAGGGCTGCAGTAAACAGAAAGATGGTATTCTCACGTGCAGCTGGTGTATTTTAACTGATTTACAGACTATTCTGCTAAACTCACACTACATTAAAGTTCAGATTTTTAAGAACTGAAAGAAAGATTTGCAACAACGTGGATGGGACTGGAGGATCTTATGCTCAGTCAATTAGGCCAGGCAGAGAAAGACAAGCATCCAATGATTTCACTCATCTGCGGACCATAAGAACAGAAAAAACTGAGTGCACAAAACAGCAGCTGACTCACAGAAGCGGAGAATGAACTAACAAATTCCAAAGGGAAAGGGACTGGGAAGGGTTGGTGGGAAGGGAGGGAGAAGGGGAATAAGGTGCATTAGGATCAGCATACATGATGTAGGCGGGGAGCACGAGGAGGGCACTCTAGCACACAGAGGAGACAAGTAGTAACTCTATAGCATCTCCCTGCGCAGATGGACAGTGACGGTAACGGCGTATGAGTGGGGGACTTGATAATGGGGGGAGTCTAGTAAGCGCGCTCTTGCTGATGTAACTGTCCCCTAACGATACCAAAAAAAGGTAAAAATTAAAAATAAAAGGAATAGTAAAATGAGCGAAAAAAAGGAACTGAAAGAAGTGAACAGTTCTGGCAGCACATCTCATTGGAAAGGCTAAAGGGAGGCAGGTGGTCGCGCACCGAGATGTTTGAAGAAGTGAAAAGGGCGCAAGGCCCCCTTATCACTTAAGAAAAAAAATCTTTCAAAGTCAAGGCCTCCTCGGTCTAAGGAGGGTCAGCGGGTCTTCCCGGCGATGAGGCCTCCGAGGGGACCTGAGGAAACGAGTGGGTACTGAAGGGGGAATGCTATCGCGGCGGCCCAAGGAAGCCGGCGAGGCGGGGCTTGCGGGGCTTGCGGAGCGTGCGGGGCTTCCGTGTAAGACCGGGCGCCAGCTGCTGGCCTCCGGAACGTGGGCGGCCTGCGGGGGGTGCAGAGCTGGCTCTAAACCCCTCCCTTTTGGGAAGATCAGCGAGCTGTGTGCGGGGGCCTCGCAACTTCCGCGTCTCTCTCCGCTAGAATGCCTGCGTTCGCTTGCGCGCCTGGGCTAGAGGCGGGTGGGGATTGTGTGCTGGCGGCGCGCGCTCCCAAGTTGCTAGGAGACGGCGCGCGCATGGCAACCTGGGGCTCGCGGCTCAGGCCACCCGAGACCGCTGTGCCCCCCACACCCCGGCCACCCAGGTCCCCCAGTGCGGCCGCGCTGCCCCCAAGGTACTCAGGAGGACACCCGTTGGCGAGACAGCGAAAAATATAAGGGATAATGGAAAGAAAAGCATTGAAGTCTTTCATAAATGTAAATTGGTATAATATGAACATTTTCGTCCTTTTCATTTTTGATTAAGGTATCATTGATACACACAGCTCCGAAGGTTTCACAAGAAAACTTCAATGTGGGTACTTCCTTCACCCATATTATGAAGCCCCTCTGTACCCCATTGCAATCCCCGTCCATCAACATAGCACGATGCCACGGAGTCCGTTGTTGTCTTCTCTGAGCTACATTCTTTCCCCGTAACCCCACACACACCAGGTGCACCAATCATAACACCCCTGAATCCTCTTCTCACTGCCATACACCTCCCCTTTTGTAACCGCTAGTCCCTTCTTGCTGTCTGTGAGTCCGCTGCTGTTTTGTTCCTTCAGGTTTGCTATGATTTAATTGTCCACAAATGAGGGCAATCATTTGGTACTTGTCTTTCTCCACCGGGCTTATTTCACTGAGCATAATACCCTCTAGCTCCATCCATGTTGTTGCAAATGGTAGGATCTGTTTCCTTCTTATGGCAGAGTAGTGTATCATTTTGTATATATGTAACCTCTTCCCTATCCATTCATCTACTGAGGGGCACTTAGGATGCTTCCGTACCTTGGTAGTTGCAAAGAGGGCTGCAGTAAACAGAAACATGGCATTCTCACGTGCAGCTGGTGTATTTTAAGTGATTTACAAACTATTCTGCTAAACTCACACTATATTAAAGTTCAGATCTTCAAGAACTGAAAGAAAGACTTGCAACAACGTGGATGGGGCTAGAGGGTCTTCTGCTCAGTCAATTATGCCAGGCAGAGAAAGACAAGCATCAAATGATTTCACTCATCTGCGGACCATAAGAACAGAAAAAACTGAATGCCAAAAAACAGCAGCCGACTCACAGAACCCGAGAATGAACTAACAAATACCAAAGGGAAAGGGACTGGGAAGGGTTGGTGGGAAGGGAGGAAGAAGGGGAATAAGGGGCATTAGGATCAGCATACATAATGTAGGCGGGGAGCACGGGGAGGGCACTCTAGCACACAGAGGAGACAAGTAGTAACTGTATAGCATCTCCCTGCGCGGATGGACAGTGACTGTAACGGCGTATGAGTGGGGGACTTGATAATGGGGGGAGTCTAGTAAGCGCTCTGTTGCTCATGTAACTGTCCCCTAATGATACCAAGAAAAGGTAAAAATTAAAAATAAAAGGAATAGTAAAATGAGCGAAAAAAAGGAACTGAAAGAAGGGAACAGTTCTGGAAGCACATCTCATAGGAAAGGCTAAAGGGAGGCAGGTGGACGCGCACCAAGATGTTTGAAGAAGTGAAAAGGGCACAGAGCCCACTTAGCACTTAAGAAACAAAAACTTTCAAATTCAAGGCCTCCTCGTTCTGGAGAGGGTCCGCGAGTCTTACCGGCGATGAGGCCTCCGAGGGGACCCAAGGAATCGAGTGGGTACTGAAGGGGGAATACGATCTCGGCAGGCCAAGGAAGCCGGCCAGGCGGGGATTGCGGGGCTTGTGGGGCGGGCGGGGCTTCAAAGGAAGGCCGGGCGCCGGCTCCTGGCCTCCGTAACGACGGCGGCCTGCGGGGGGCAGAGCTTGCTCAAAACCCCATCCGTTTGGGAAGATCAGCGAGCTGTGTCCGTTGGCCGAGCGACTTCCACGTCACTCTCCGCTAGAATGCCTGCGTTCGCTTGCGTGCCTCTGCTAGAGGCGGGTGGGCATTGTGTGCTGACGGCGCGCGTTCCCAAGTAGCTAGGAGACGGCGCGCGCATGGTAGCCCGAGGCTGGCGGCTCAGGCAAACCCAGGCCCCGTGGCACCACCTCCCCCGCACCACCCGGCTTGGCCAGCGCGGCCCGTCACCGTCACCAGGTACTCAGGAGGACACCCGTTGGTGAGACAGCAAAAAAGAAAAGGGAAAAGGGAAAGAAAAGCATTGAAGTCTTTCATAAATGTAAATTGGTATAATATGAACATTTTTGTCCTTTTTATTTTTCATTATGGTATCATTGATACACACAGCTCCGAAGGTTTCACAAGAAAACTTCAATGTGGGTATTTCCTTCACCCATATTATGAAGACACTCTGTACCCCATTGCTATCCCCGTCCATCAAAATAGCACGATGCCACGGAGTCCGTTGTTGTCTTCACTGAGCTACATTCTTTCCCCGTGACCCCACACACACCAGGTGCACCAATCATAACACCCCTGAATCCTCTTCTCACAGCCATACCCCTCCCCTTTTGTAACCGTTAGTCCCTTCTTGCTGTCTGTGAGTCCGCTGCTGTTTTGTTCCTTCAGGTTTGCTATGATTTAATAGTCCACAAATGAGGGCAACCATTTGGTACTTGTCTTTCTCCACCTGGCTTATTTCACTGAACATCATACCCTCTAGCTCCATCCACGTTGTTGCAAATGGTAGGATCTGTTTCCTTCTTATGGCAGAGTACTGTAACATTTTGCATATGTGCAACCTCTTCCCTATCCAATCATCTACTGAGGGCCACTTAGGATGCTTCCGTACATTGGTAATTGCAAAGACTGCTGCAGTAAACAGAAAGATGGCATTCTCACGTGCAGCTGGTGTATTTTAAGTGATTTACAAACTATTCTGCTAAACTCACACTATATTAAAGTTCAGATCTTCAAGAACTGAAAGAAATACTTGCAACAACGTGGATGGGGCTAGAGGGTCTTCTGCTCAGTCAATTATGCAAGGCAGAGAAAGACAAGCATCAAATGATTTCACTCATCTGCGGAACATAAGAACAGAAAAAACTGAGTGCACAAAACAGCAGCCGACTCACAGAACCCGAGAATGAACTAACAAATACCAAAGGGAAAGGGACTGGGAAGGGTTGGTGGGAAGGGAGGGAGAAGGGGAATAAGGGGCATTAGGATCAGCATACATGATGTAGGCGGGGAGCACGGTGAGGGCACTCTAGCACACAGAGGAGACAAGTAGTAACTCTATAGCATCTCCCTGCGCGGAAGGACAGTGACTGTAACGGCGTATGAGTGGCGGACTTGATAATTTTGGGAGTCTAGTAAGCGCTCTGTTGCTCATGTAACTGTCCCCTAATTATATCAAAAATAGGTAAAAATTAAAAATAAAAGGAATAGTAAAATGAGCGAAAAAAAGGAACTCAAAGAAGGGAACAGTTCTGGCAGCACATCTCAAGGGAAAGGCTAAAGGGAGGCAGGGGGACGCGCACCAAGATGTTTGAAGATGTGAAAAGGGCGCAAGGCCCCCTTATCACTTAAGAAAAAAATCTTTCAAAGTCAAGGCCTCCTCGGTCTAGGGAAGTCAGCGTGTCTTTCCGGGATGAGGCCTCCGAGGGGACCTGAGGAAACGAGTGGGTACTGAAGGGGGAATGCTATCGCGGCGGCCCAAGGAAGCAACCGAGGCGTGGCTTGCGGGCCTTGCGGAGGGGGCGGTGCCTCCGTGTAAGGCCGGCCGCCAGCTGCTGGCCTCCGGAACGTGGGCGACCTGCGGGGGTTGGGGGGCAGAGCTTGCTCTAAACCCCTCCCTTTTGGGAAGATCAGTGAGCAGTTTGCGGCGGCCGCGCAACCTCCGCGTCTCTCTCCGCTAGAATGCCTGCGTTCGCTTGCGCGCCTGGGCTAGAGGCGGGTGGGCATTGTGTGCTGACGGCGCGCGTTCCTAAGTAGCTAGGAGACGGCGCGTGCATGCTAACCCGGGGCTCGCGGCTCAGGCCACCCGAGACCGCTGTGCCCCCCACACCCCGGCCACCCAGCTCGGCCAGCGCGGCCCCGCTGCCCCCAAGGTACTCAGGAGGACACCCGTTGGCGAGACATCGAAAAATATAAGGGAAAATGGAAAGAAAAGCATTGAAGTCTTTCATAAATGTAAATTGGTATAATATGAACATTTTCATCCTTTTCATTTTTCATTAAGGTATCATTGATACACACAGCTCCGAAGGTTTCACAAGAAAACTTCAATGTGGGTACTTCCTTCACCCATATTATGAAGCCACTCTGTACCCCATTGCAATCCCCGTCCATCAACATAGCACGATGCCACGGAGTCCGTTGTTGTCTTCTCTGAGCTACATTCTTTCCCCGTGACCCCGCACACACCAGGTGCACCAATCATAACACCCCTGAATCCTCTTCTCACTGCCATACTCCTCCCCTTTTGTAACCGCTAGTCCCTTCTTGCTGTCTGTGAGTCCGCTGCTGTTTTGTTCCTTCAGGTTTGCTATGATTTAATACTCCACAAATGAGGGCAATCATTTGGTACTTGTCTTTCTCCACCGGGCTTATTTCACTGAACATAATACCCTCTATCTCCATCCATGTTGTTGCCAATGGTAGGATATGTTTCCTTCTTATGGCAGAGTAGTGTATCATTTTCTATATATGCAACCTCTTCCCTATCCATCAATCTACTGAGGGCCACTTAGGATGCCTCCGTACCTTGGTAGTTGGAAAGAGGGCTGCAGTAAACAGAAAGATGGTATTCTCACGTGCAGCTGGTGTTTTTTAAGTGATTTACAAACTATTCTGCTAAGCTCACACTATATTAAAGTTCAGATCTTTAAGAACTCAAAGAAAGATTTGCAACAACGTGGATGGGGCTAGAGGGTCTTATGCTCAGTCAATTATAAAAGGCAGAGAAAGACAAGCATCGAATGATTTCACTCATCTGCGGAACATAAGAACAGAAAAAACTGAGTGCACAAAACAGCAGCCGACTCACAGAACCCGAGAATGAACTAACAAATACCAAAGGGAAAGGGACTGGGAAGGGTTGGTGGGAAGGGAGGGAGAAGGGGAATAAGGGGCATTAGGATCAGCATACATGATGTAGGCGGGGAGCACGGGGAGGGCACTATACCAGCACACAGAGGAGACAAGGAGTAACTCTATAGCATCTCCCTGCGCGGTCGGTCAGTGACTCTAACGGCGTATGAGTGGCGTACTTGATAATTTTGTGAGTCTAGTAAGCGCTCTGTTGCTCATGTAACTGTCCCCTAATTATACCAAAAAAAGGTAAAAATTAAAAATAAAAGGAATTTTAAAATGAGCGAAAAAATGGAACTGAAAGAAGGGAACAGTTCTGGCAGCACATCTCATAGGAAAGGCTAAAGGGAGGCAGGTGGACGCGCACCAAGATGTTTGAAGAAGTGAAAAGGGCACAGAGCCCACTTAGCACTTAAGAAACAAAATCTTTCAAATTCAAGGCCTACTCGGTCTGGGGAGGGTCCGCGAGTCTACCGGCGATGAGGCCTCCGAGGGGACCCGAGGAAACGAGTGGGTACTGAAGGGGGAATGCGATCGCGGCTGGCGAAGGAAGCCGGCCGGGAGGGGCTTGCGGGGCTTGCGGGTCGGGAGGGGCTCAATGGAAGGCCGGGCGCCGGCTCCTGGCCTCCGTAACGGCGGCGGCCTGCGGGGGGCAGAGCTTGCTCAAAACCCCATCCGTTTGGGAAGATCAGCGAGCTGTGTCCGTCGGCCGAGCGACTTCCACGTCACTCTCCGCTAGAATGCGGCGTTCGCTTGCGTGCCTGGGCTAGAGGCGGGTGGGCATTGTGTGCTGACGGCGCGCGTTTCCAAGTAGCTAGGAGACGGCGCGCGCATGGTAACCTGGGGCTCGCGGCTCAGGCGAACACAGGCCGTGTGGCACCTCCTCCCCCGCGCCACCCGGCTCGGCCAGCACGGCCCGTCACCGTCACCAGGTACTGAGGAGGACACCCGTTGGTGAGACAGCAAAAAAGAAAAGGGAAAAGGGAAAGAAAAGCATTGAAGTCTTTCATAAATGTAAATTGGTATAATATGAACATTTTTGTCCTTTTTAGTTTTCATTATGGTATCATTGATACACACAGCTCCGATGCTTTCACAAGAAAACTTCAATGTGGGTACTTCCTTCACCCATATTATGAAGACCCTCTGTACCCCATTGCTATCCCCGTCCATCAAAATAGCACGATGCCACGGAGTCCGTTGTTGTCTTCTCTGAGCTATACTCTTTCCCCGTGACCCCACACACACCAGGTGCACCAATCATAACACCCCTGAATCCTCTTCTCACTGCCATACCCCTCCCCTTTTGTAACCGTTAGTCCCTTCTTGCTGTCTGTGAGTCCGCTGCTGTTTTGTTCCTTCAGGTTTGCTATGATTTAATAGTCCACAAATGAGGGCAATCATTTGGTACTTGTCTTTCTCCACCTGGCTTATTTCACTGAGCATAATACCCTCTAGCTCCATCCATGTTGTTGCAAATGGTAGGATCTGTTTCCTTCTTATGGCAGAGTAGTGTAACATTTTGCATATGTGCAACCTCTTCCCTATCCGTTCATCTACTGAGGGCCCCGTAGGATGTTTCCGTACCTTGGTAGTTGTAAAGAGGGCTGCAGTAAACAGAAAGATGGTATTCTCACGTGCAGCTGGTGTATTTTAAGTGATTTACAGACTATTCTGCTAAACTCACACAACATTAAAGTTCAGATTTTTAAGAACTGAAAGAAAGATTTGCAACAACGTGGATGGGACTGGAGGATCTTATGCTCAGTCAATTAGGCCAGGCAGAGTAAGACAAGCATCCAATGATTTCACTCATCTGCGGACCATAAGAACAGAAAAAACTGAGTGCACAAAACAGCAGCTGACTCACAGAAGCGGAGAATGAACTAACAAATTCCAAAGGGAAAGGGACTGGGAAGGGTTGTTGGGAAGGGAGGGAGAAGGGGAATAAGGTGCATTAGGATCAGCATACATGATGTAGGCGGGGAGCACGAGGAGGGCACTCTAGCACACAGAGGAGACAAGTAGTAACTCTATAGCATCTCCCTGCGCAGATGGACAGTGACGGTAACGGTGTATGAGTGGGGGACTTGATAATGGGGGGAGTCTAGTAAGCGCGCTCTTGCTGATGTAACTGTCCCCTAACGATACCAAAAAAAGGTAAAAATTAAAAATAAAAGGAATAGTAAAATGAGCGAAAAAAAGGAACTGAAAGAAGTGAACAGTTCTGGCAGCACATCTCATTGGAAAGGCTAAAGGGAGGCAGGTGGTCGCGCACCGAGATGTTTGAAGAAGTGAAAAGGGCGCAAGGCCCCCTTATCACTTAAGAAAAAAAATCTTTCAAAGTCAAGGCCTCCTCGGTCTAAGGAGGGTCAGCGGGTCTTCCCGGCGATGAGGCCTCCGAGGGGACCTGAGGAAACGAGTGGGTACTGAAGGGGGAATGCTATCGCGGCGGCCCAAGGAAGCCGGCGAGGCGGGGCTTGCGGGGCTTGCGGAGCGTGCAGGGCTTCCGTGAAAGGCCGGGCGCCAGCTGCTGGCCTCCGGAACGTGGGCAGCCTGCGGGGGGTGCAGAGCTGGCTCTAAACCCCTCCCTTTTGGCAAGATCAGCGAGCTGTGTGCGGGGGCCTCGCAACTTCCGCGTCTCTCTCCGCTAGAATGCCTGCGTTCGCTTGCGCGCCTGGGCTAGAGGCGGGTGGGGATTGTGTGCTGGCGGCGCGCGCTCCCAAGTTGCTAGGAGACGGCGCGCGCATGGCAACCTGGGGCTCGCGGCTCAGGCCACCCGAGACCGCTGTGCCCCCCACACCCCGGCCACCCAGGTCCCCCAGTGCGGCCGCGCTGCCCCCAAGGTACTCAGGAGGACACCCGTTGGCGAGACAGCGAAAAATATAAGGGATAATGGAAAGAAAAGCATTGAAGTCTTTCATAAATGTAAATTGGTATAATATGAACATTTTCGTCCTTTTCATTTTTGATTAAGGTATCATTGATACACACAGCTCCGAAGGTTTCACAAGAAAACTTCAATGTGGGTACTTCCTTCACCCATATTATGAAGCCCCTCTGTACCCCATTGCAATCCCCGTCCATCAACATAGCACGATGCCACGGAGTCCGTTGTTGTCTTCTCTGAGCTACATTCTTTCCCCGTAACCCCACACACACCAGGTGCACCAATCATAACACCCCTGAATCCTCTTCTCACTGCCATACACCTCCCCTTTTGTAACCGCTAGTCCCTTCTTGCTGTCTGTGAGTCCGCTGCTGTTTTGTTCCTTCAGGTTTGCTATGATTTAATAGTCCACAAATGAGGGCAATCATTTGGTACTTGTCTTTCTCCACCGGGCTTATTTCACTGAGCATAATACCCTCTAGCTCCATCCATGTTGTTGCAAATGGTAGGATCTGTTTCCTTCTTATGGCAGAGTAGTGTATCATTTTGTATATATGTAACCTCTTCCCTATCCATTCATCTACTGAGGGGCACTTAGGATGCTTCCGTACCTTGGTAGTTGCAAAGAGGGCTGCAGTAAACAGAAACATGGCATTCTCACGTGCAGCTGGTGTATTTTAAGTGATTTACAAACTATTCTGCTAAACTCACACTATATTAAAGTTCAGATCTTCAAGAACTGAAAGAAAGACTTGCAACAACGTGGATGGGGCTAGAGGGTCTTCTGCTCAGTCAATTATGCCAGGCAGAGAAAGACAAGCATCAAATGATTTCACTCATCTGCGGACCATAAGAACAGAAAAAACTGAATGCCAAAAAACAGCAGCCGACTCACAGAACCCGAGAATGAACTAACAAATACCAAAGGGAAAGGGACTGGGAAGGGTTGGTGGGAAGGGAGGAAGAAGGGGAATAAGGGGCATTAGGATCAGCATACATAATGTAGGCGGGGAGCACGGGGAGGGCACTCTAGCACACAGAGGAGACAAGTAGTAACTGTATAGCATCTCCCTGCGCGGATGGACAGTGACTGTAACGGCGTATGAGTGGGGGACTTGATAATGGGGGGAGTCTAGTAAGCGCTCTGTTGCTCATGTAACTGTCCCCTAATGATACCAAGAAAAGGTAAAAATTAAAAATAAAAGGAATAGTAAAATGAGCGAAAAAAAGGAACTGAAAGAAGGGAACAGTTCTGGAAGCACATCTCATAGGAAAGGCTAAAGGGAGGCAGGTGGACGCGCACCAAGATGTTTGAAGAAGTGAAAAGGGCACAGAGCCCACTTAGCACTTAAGAAACAAAAACTTTCAAATTCAAGGCCTCCTCGTTCTGGAGAGGGTCCGCGAGTCTTACCGGCGATGAGGCCTCCGAGGGGACCCAAGGAATCGAGTGGGTACTGAAGGGGGAATACGATCTCGGCAGGCCAAGGAAGCCGGCCAGGCGGGGATTGCGGGGCTTGTGGGGCGGGCGGGGCTTCAAAGGAAGGCCGGGCGCCGGCTCCTGGCCTCCGTAACGACGGCGGCCTGCGGGGGGCAGAGCTTGCTCAAAACCCCATCCATTTGGGAAGATCAGCGAGCTGTGTCCGTTGGCCGAGCGACTTCCACGTCACTCTCCGCTAGAATCCTGCGTTCGCTTGCGTGCCTCTGCTAGAGGCGGGTGGGCATTGTGTGCTGACGGCGCGCGTTCCCAAGTAGCTAGGAGACGGCGCGCGCATGGTAGCCCGAGGCTGGCGGCTCAGGCAAACCCAGGCCCCGTGGCACCACCTCCCCCGCACCACCCGGCTTGGCCAGCGCGGCCCGTCACCGTCACCAGGTACTCAGGAGGACACCCGTTGGTGAGACAGCAAAAAAGAAAAGGGAAAAGGGAAAGAAAAGCATTGAAGTCTTTCATAAATGTAAATTGGTATAATATGAACATTTTTGTCCTTTTTATTTTTCATTATGGTATCATTGATACACACAGCTCCGAAGGTTTCACAAGAAAACTTCAATGTGGGTATTTCCTTCACCCATATTATGAAGACACTCTGTACCCCATTGCTATCCCCGTCCATCAAAATAGCACGATGCCACGGAGTCCGTTGTTGTCTTCACTGAGCTACATTCTTTCCCCGTGACCCCACACACACCAGGTGCACCAATCATAACACCCCTGAATCCTCTTCTCACAGCCATACCCCTCCCCTTTTGTAACCGTTAGTCCCTTCTTGCTGTCTGTGAGTCCGCTGCTGTTTTGTTCCTTCAGGTTTGCTATGATTTAATAGTCCACAAATGAGGGCAACCATTTGGTACTTGTCTTTCTCCACCTGGCTTATTTCACTGAGCATAATACCCTCTAGCTCCATCCACGTTGTTGCAAATGGTAGGATCTGTTTCCTTCTTATGGCAGAGTATTGTAACATTTTGCATATGTGCAACCTCTTCCCTATCCATTCATCTACTGAGGGCCCCGTAGGATGCTTCCGTACCTTGGTAGTTGCAAAGAGGGCTGCAGTAAACAGAAAGATGGCATTCTCACGTGCAGCTGGTGTATTTTAAGTCATTTACAAACTATTCTGCTAAACTCACACTATATTAAAGTTCAGATCTTCAAGAACTGAAAGAAAGACTTGCAGCAACGTGGATGGGGCTAGAGGGTCTTCTGCTCAGTCAATTATGCCAGGCAGAGAAAGACAAGCATCAAATGATTTCACTCATCTGCGGACCATAAGAACAGAAAAAACTGAGTGCACAAAACAGCAGCCGACTCACAGAACCCGAGAATGAACTAACAAATACCAAAGGGAAAGGGACTGGGAAGGGTTGATGGGAAGGGAGGGAGAAGGGGAATAAGGGGCATTAGGATCAGCATACATGATGTAGGCGGGGAGCACGGTGAGGGCACTCTAGCACACAGAGGAGACAAGTAGTAACTCTATAGCATCTCCCTGCGCGGAAGGACAGTGACTGTAACGGCGTATGAGTGGCGGACTTGATAATTTTGGGAGTCTAGTAAGCGCTCTGTTGCTCATGTAACTGTCCCCTAATTATATCAAAAATAGGTAAAAATTAAAAATAAAAGGAATAGTAAAATGAGCGAAAAAAAGGAACTCAAAGAAGGGAACAGTTCTGGCAGCACATCTCAAGGGAAAGGCTAAAGGGAGGCAGGGGGACGCGCACCAAGATGTTTGAAGATGTGAAAAGGGCGCAAGGCCCCCTTATCACTTAAGAAAAAAATCTTTCAAAGTCAAGGCCTCCTCGGTCTAGGGAAGTCAGCGTGTCTTTCCGGGATGAGGCCTCCGAGGGGACCTGAGGAAACGAGTGGGTACTGAAGGGGGAATGCTATCGCGGCGGCACAAGGAAGCAACCGAGGCGTGGCTTGCGGGCCTTGCGGAGGGGGCGGTGCCACCGTGTAAGGCCGGCCACCAGCTGCTGGCCTCCGGAACGTGGGCGACCTGCGGGGGTTGGGGGGCAGAGCTTGCTCTAAACCCCTCCCTTTTGGGAAGATCAGTGAGCAGTTTGCGGCGGCCGCGCAACCTCCGCGTCTCTCTCCGCTAGAATGCCTGCGTTCGCTTGCGCGCCTGGGCTAGAGGCGGGTGGGCATTGTGTGCTGACGGCGCGCGTTCCTAAGTAGCTAGGAGACGGCGCGTGCATGGTAACCCGGGGCTCGCGGCTCAGGTCACCCGAGACCGCTGTGCCCCCCACACCCCGGCCACCCAGCTCGGCCAGCGCGGCCCCGCTGCCCCCAAGGTACTCAGGAGGACACCCGTTGGCGAGACATCGAAAAATATAAGGGAAAATGGAAAGAAAAGCATTGAAGTCTTTCATAAATGTAAATTGGTATAATATGAACATTTTCATCCTTTTCATTTTTCATTAAGGTATCATTGATACACACAGCTCCGAAGGTTTCACAAGAAAACTTCAATGTGGGTACTTCCTTCACCCATATTATGAAGCCACTCTGTACCCCATTGCAATCCCCGTCCATCAACATAGCACGATGCCACGGAGTCCGTTGTTGTCTTCTCTGAGCTACATTATTTCCCCGTGACCCCGCACACACCAGGTGCACCAATCATAACACCCCTGAATCCTCTTCTCACTGCCATACTCCTCCCCTTTTGTAACCGCTAGTCCCTTCTTGCTGTCTGTGAGTCCGCTGCTGTTTTGTTCCTTCAGGTTTGCTATGATTTAATACTCCACAAATGAGGGCAATCATTTGGTACTTGTCTTTCTCCACCGGGCTTATTTCACTGAACATAATACCCTCTATCTCCATCCATGTTGTTGCCAATGGTAGGATATGTTTCCTTCTTATGGCAGAGTAGTGTATCATTTTCTATATATGCAACCTCTTCCCTATCCATCAATCTACTGAGGGCCACTTAGGATGCCTCCGTACCTTGGTAGTTGGAAAGAGGGCTGCAGTAAACAGAAAGATGGTATTCTCACGTGCAGCTGGTGTTTTTTAAGTGATTTACAAACTATTCTGCTAAGCTCACACTATATTAAAGTTCAGATCTTTAAGAACTCAAAGAAAGATTTGCAACAACGTGGATGGGGCTAGAGGGTCTTATGCTCAGTCAATTATAAAAGGCAGAGAAAGACAAGCATCGAATGATTTCACTCATCTGCGGAACATAAGAAGAGAAAAAACTGAGTGCACAAAACAGCAGCCGACTCACAGAACCCGAGAATGAACTAACAAATACCAAAGGGAAAGGGACTGGGAAGGGTTGGTGGGAAGGGAGGGAGAAGGGGAATAAGGGGCATTAGGATCAGCATACATGATGTAGGCGGGGAGCATGTTGAGGGCACTCTAGCACACAGAGGAGACAAGTAGTAATTCTATAGCATCTCCCTGCGCGGTCGGACAGTGACTGTAACGGCGTATGAGTGGCGGACTTGATAATTTTGGGAGTCTAGTAAGCGCTCTGTTGCTCATGTAACTGTCCCCTAATGATACCAAAAAAAGGTAAAAATTAAAAATAAAAGAAATAGTAAAATGAGCGAAAAAAAGGAACTGAAAGAAGGGAACAGTTCTGGCAGCACATCTCAAGGGAAAGGCTAAAGGGAGGCAGGGGGACGCGCACCAAGATGTTTGAAGATGTGAAAAGAGCACAAGGCCCCCTTATCACTTAGGAAAAAAATCTTTCAAAGTCAAGGCCTCCTCGGTCTAGGGAAGTCAGCGTGTCTTTCCGGGATGAGGCCTCCGAGGGGACCTGAGGAAACGAGTGGGTACTGAAGGGGGAATGCTATCGCGGCGGCTCAAGGAAGCAGCCGAGGCGTGGCTTGCGGGCCTTGCGGAGGGGGCGGGGCCTCCGTGTAAGGCCGGCCGCCAGCTGCTGGCCTCCGGAACGTGGGCGACCTGCGGGGGTTGGGGGGCAGAGCTTGCTCTAAACCCCTCCCTTTTGGGAAGATCAGCGAGCTGTGTGCGGCGGCCGCGCAACCTCCGCGTCTCTCTCCGCTAGAATGCCTGCGTTCGCTTGCGCGCCTGGGCTAGAGGCGGGTGGGCATTGTGTGCTGACGGCGCGCGTTCCCAAGTAGCTAGGAGACGGCGCGTGCATGGTAACCCGGGGTTCGCGGCTCCGGCCACCCGAGACCGCTGTGCACCCCACACCCCGGCCACCCAGCTCGGCCAGCGCGGCCCCGCTGCCCCCAAGGTACTCAGGAGGACACCCGTTGACGAGACTGCGAAAAATATAAGGGAAAATGGAAAGAAAAGCATTGAAGTCTTTCATAAATGTTAATTGGTATAATACGAACATTTTTGTCCTTTTCATTTTTCATTAAGGTATCATTGATACACACAGCTCCGAAGGTTTCACAAGAAAACTTCAATGTGGGTACTTCCTTCACCCATCTTATGAAGCCCCTCTGTACCCCATTGCAATCCCCGTCCATCAACATAGCACGATGCCACGGAGTCCGTTGTTGTCTTCTCTGAGCTACATTCTCTTTCCCCGTGACCCCACACACACCATGTGCACCAATCATAACACCCCTGAATCCTCTTCTCACTGCCATACACCTCCCCTTTTGTAACCGCTAGTCCCTTCTTGCTGTCTGTGAGTCCGCTGCTGTTTTGTTCCTTCAGGTTTGCTATGATTTAACAGTCCACAAATGAGGGCAACCATTTGGTACTTGTCTTTCTCCACCTGGCTTATTTCAATGAGCATCATACCCTCTAGCTCCATCCACGTTGTTGCAAATGGTAGGATCTGTTTCCTTCTTATGGCAGAGTATTGTAACATTTTGCATATGTGCAACCTCTTCCCTATCCATTCATCTACTGACGGCCCCGTAGGATGCTTCCGTACCTTGGTAGTTGCAAAGAGGGCTGCAGTAACCAGAAAGATGGTATTCTCACGTGCAGCTGGTGTTTTTTAAGTGATTTACAAACTATTCTGCTAAGCTCACACTATATTAAAGTTCAGATCTTTAAGAACTCAAAGAAAGATTTGCAACAACGTGGATGGGGCTAGAGGGTCTTATGCTCAGTCAATTATAAAAGGCAGAGAAAGACAAGCATCGAATGATTTCACTCATCTGCGGAACATAAGAACAGAAAAAACTGAGTGCACAAAACAGCAGCCGACTCACAGAACCCGAGAATGAACTAACAAATACCAAAGGGAAAGGGACTGGGAAGGGTTGGTGGGAAGGGAGGGAGAAGGGGAATAAGGGGCATTAGGATCAGCATACATGATGTAGGCGGGGAGCACGGTGAGGGCACTCTAGCACACAGAGGAGACAAGTAGTAACTCTATAGCATCTCCCTGCGCGGACGGACAGTGACTGTAACGGCGTATGAGTGGCGGACTTGATAATTTTGGGAGTCTAGTAAGCGCTCTGTTGCTCATGTAACTGTCCCCTAATTATACCAAAAAAAATGTAAAAATTAAAAATAAAAGGAATTTTAAAATGAGCGAAAAAAAGGAACTGAAAGAAGGGCACAGTTCTGGCAGCACATCTCATAGGAAAGGCTAAAGGGAGGCAGGTGGACGCGCACCAAGATGTTTGAAGAAGTGAAAAGGGCACAGAGCCCACTTAGCACATAAGAAACAAAAACTTTCAAATTCAAGGCCTCCTCGGTCTGGGGAGGGTCCGCGAGTCTTACCGGCGATGAGGCCTCCGAGGGGTCCCGAGGAAACGAGTGGGTACTGAAGGGGGAATGCGATCGCGGCAGGCCAAGGAAGCCGGCCGGGCGGGGCTTTCGGGGCTTGCGGGGCGTGCGGGGCTTCAAAGGAAGGCCGGGCGCCGGCTCCTGGCCTCCGTAACGACGGCGGCCTGCGGGGGGCAGAGCTTGCTCAAAACCCCATCCGTTTGGGAAGATCAGCGAGCTGTGTCCGTCGGCCGAGCGAGTTCCACGTCACTCTCCGCTAGAATGCCTGCGTTCTCTTGCGTGCCTGGGCTAGAGGCGGGTGGGCATTGTGTGCTGACGGCGCGCGTTCCCAAGTAGCTAGGAGACGGCGCGCGCATGGTAACCCGGTGCTCGCGGCTCAGGCAAACCCAGGCCGCGTGGCACCACCTCCCCCGCGCCACCCGGCTCGGCCAGCGCGGCCCGTCACCGTCACCAGGTACTGAGGAGGACACCCGTTGGTGAGACAGCAAAAAAGAAAAGGGAAAAGGGAAAGAAAAGCATTGAAGTCTTTCATAAATGTAAATTGCATAATATGAACATTTTTGTCCTTTTTATTTTTCATTATGGTATCATTGATACACACAGCTCCGAAGCTTTCACAAGAAAACTTCAATGTGGGTATTTCCTTCACCCATATTATGAAGACCCTCTGTACCCCACTACTATCCCCGTCCATCAAAATAGCACGATGCCACAGAGTCCGTTGTTGTCTTCTCTGAGCTACATTCTTTCCCCGTGACCCCACACACACCAGGTGCACCAATCATAACACCCCTGAATCCTCTTCTCACTGCCATACCCCTCCCCTTTTGTAACCGTTAGTCCCTTCTTGCTGTCTGTGAGTCCGCTGCTGTTTTGTTCCTTCAGGTTTGCTATGATTTAATAGTTCACAAATGAGTGCAACCATTTGGTATTTGTCTTTCTCCACCTGGCTTATTTCACTGAGCATAATACCCTCTAGCTCCATCCACGTTGTTGCAAATGGTAGGATCTGTTTCCTTCTTATGGCAGAGTATTGTAACATTTTGCATATGTGCAACGTCTTCCCTATCCATTCATCTACTGAGGGCCCCGTAGGATGCATCCGTACATTGGTAGTTGTAAAGAGGGCTGCAGTAAACAGAAAGATGGTATTCTCACGTGCAGCTGGTGTATTTTAAGTGATTTACAAACTATTCTGCTAAGCTCACACTATATTAAAGTTCAGATCTTTAAGAACTGAAAGAAAGATTTGCAACAACGTGGATGGGGCTGGAGGGTCTTATGCTCAGTCAATTATGCCAGGCAGAGAAAGACAAGCATTCAAATATTTCATTCATCTGCGGACCATAAGAACAGAAAAAACTGAGTGCACAAACCAGCAGCCGACTCACAGAACCCGAGAATGAACTAACAAATACCAAAAGGAAAGGGACTGGGAAGGGTTGGTGGGAAGGGAGGGAGAAGGGGAATAAGGGGCATTAATATCAGCATACATGACGTAGGCGGGGAGCACGGGGAGGGCACTCTAGCACACAGAGGAGACAAGTAGTAACTGTATAGCATCTCCCTGCTCGGATATACAGTGACTGTAACGGCGTATGAGTGGATGACTTGATAAAGGGGGGAGTCTAGTAAGCGCTCTGTTGCTCATGTAACTGTCCCCTAATGATACCAAAAAAAGGTAAAAATTAAAAATAAAAGAAATAGTAAAATGAGCGAAAAAAAGGAACTGAAAGAAGGGAACAGTTCTGGCAGCACATCTCAAGGGAAAGGCTAAAGGGAGGCAGGGGGACGCGCACCAAGATGTTTGAAGATGTGAAAAGGGCACAAGGCCCCCTTATCACTTAGGAAAAAAATCTTTCAAAGTCAAGGCCTCCTCGGTCTAGGGAAGTCAGCGTGTCTTTCCGGGATGAGGCCTCCGAGGGGACCTGAGGAAACGAGTGGGTACTGAAGGGGGAATGCTATCGCGGCGGCTCAAGGAAGCAGCCGAGGCGTGGCTTGCGGGCCTTGCGGAGGGGGCGGGGCCTCCGTGTAAGGCCGGCCGCCAGCTGCTGGCCTCCGGAACGTGGGCGACCTGCGGGGGTTGGGGGGCAGAGCTTGCTCTAAACCCCTCCCTTTTGGGAAGATCAGCGAGCTGTGTGCGGCGGCCGCGCAACCTCCGCGTCTCTCTCCGCTAGAATGCCTGCGTTCGCTTGCGCGCCTGGGCTAGAGGCGGGTGGGCATTGTGTGCTGACGGCGCGCGTTCCCAAGTAGCTAGGAGACGGCGCGTGCATGGTAACCCGGGGTTCGCGGCTCAGGCCACCCGAGACCGCTGTGCACCCCACACCCCGGCCACCCAGCTCGGCCAGCGCGGCCCCGCTGCCCCCAAGGTACTCAGGAGGACACCCGTTGACGAGACTGCGAAAAATATAAGGGAAAATGGAAAGAAAAGCATTGAAGTCTTTCATAAATGTTAATTGGTATAATACGAACATTTTTGTCCTTTTCATTTTTCATTAAGGTATCATTGATACACACAGCTCCGAAGGTTTCACAAGAAAACTTCAATGTGGGTACTTCCTTCACCCATCTTATGAAGCCCCTCTGTACCCCATTGCAATCCCCGTCCATCAACATAGCACGATGCCACGGAGTCCGTTGTTGTCTTCTCTGAGCTACATTCTCTTTCCCCGTGACCCCACACACACCATGTGCACCAATCATAACACCCCTGAATCCTCTTCTCACTGCCATACACCTCCCCTTTTGTAACCGCTAGTCCCTTCTTGCTGTCTGTGAGTCCGCTGCTGTTTTGTTCCTTCAGGTTTGCTATGATTTAACAGTCCACAAATGAGGGCAACCATTTGGTACTTGTCTTTCTCCACCTGGCTTATTTCAATGAGCATCATACCCTCTAGCTCCATCCACGTTGTTGCAAATGGTAGGATCTGTTTCCTTCTTATGGCAGAGTATTGTAACATTTTGCATATGTGCAACCTCTTCCCTATCCATTCATCTACTGACGGCCCCGTAGGATGCTTCCGTACCTTGGTAGTTGCAAAGAGGGCTGCAGTAACCAGAAAGATGGTATTCTCACGTGCAGCTGGTGTTTTTTAAGTGATTTACAAACTATTCTGCTAAGCTCACACTATATTAAAGTTCAGATCTTTAAGAACTCAAAGAAAGATTTGCAACAACGTGGATGGGGCTAGAGGGTCTTATGCTCAGTCAATTATAAAAGGCAGAGAAAGACAAGCATCGAATGATTTCACTCATCTGCGGAACATAAGAACAGAAAAAACTGAGTGCACAAAACAGCAGCCGACTCACAGAACCCGAGAATGAACTAACAAATACCAAAGGGAAAGGGACTGGGAAGGGTTGGTGGGAAGGGAGGGAGAAGGGGAATAAGGGGCATTAGGATCAGCATACATGATGTAGGCGGGGAGCACGGTGAGGGCACTCTAGCACACAGAGGAGACAAGTAGTAACTCTATAGCATCTCCCTGCGCGGACGGACAGTGACTGTAACGGCGTATGAGTGGCGGACTTGATAATTTTGGGAGTCTAGTAAGCGCTCTGTTGCTCATGTAACTGTCCCCTAATTATACCAAAAAAAATGTAAAAATTAAAAATAAAAGGAATTTTAAAATGAGCGAAAAAAAGGAACTGAAAGAAGGGCACAGTTCTGGCAGCACATCTCATAGGAAAGGCTAAAGGGAGGCAGGTGGACGCGCACCAAGATGTTTGAAGAAGTGAAAAGGGCACAGAGCCCACTTAGCACATAAGAAACAAAAACTTTCAAATTCAAGGCCTCCTCGGTCTGGGGAGGGTCCGCGAGTCTTACCGGCGATGAGGCCTCCGAGGGGTCCCGAGGAAACGAGTGGGTACTGAAGGGGGAATGCGATCGCGGCAGGCCAAGGAAGCCGGCCGGGCGGGGCTTTCGGGGCTTGCGGGGCGTGCGGGGCTTCAAAGGAAGGCCGGGCGCCGGCTCCTGGCCTCCGTAACGACGGCGGCCTGCGGGGGGCAGAGCTTGCTCAAAACCCCATCCGTTTGGGAAGATCAGCGAGCTGTGTCCGTCGGCCGAGCGAGTTCCACGTCACTCTCCGCTAGAATGCCTGCGTTCTCTTGCGTGCCTGGGCTAGAGGCGGGTGGGCATTGTGTGCTGACGGCGCGCGTTCCCAAGTAGCTAGGAGACGGCGCGCGCATGGTAACCCGGTGCTCGCGGCTCAGGCAAACCCAGGCCGCGTGGCACCACCTCCCCCGCGCCACCCGGCTCGGCCAGCGCGGCCCGTCACCGTCACCAGGTACTGAGGAGGACACCCGTTGGTGAGACAGCAAAAAAGAAAAGGGAAAAGGGAAAGAAAAGCATTGAAGTCTTTCATAAATGTAAATTGCATAATATGAACATTTTTGTCCTTTTTATTTTTCATTATGGTATCATTGATACACACAGCTCCGAAGCTTTCACAAGAAAACTTCAATGTGGGTATTTCCTTCACCCATATTATGAAGACCCTCTGTACCCCACTACTATCCCCGTCCATCAAAATAGCACGATGCCACAGAGTCCGTTGTTGTCTTCTCTGAGCTACATTCTTTCCCCGTGACCCCACACACACCAGGTGCACCAATCATAACACCCCTGAATCCTCTTCTCACTGCCATACCCCTCCCCTTTTGTAACCGTTAGTCCCTTCTTGCTGTCTGTGAGTCCGCTGCTGTTTTGTTCCTTCAGGTTTGCTATGATTTAATAGTTCACAAATGAGTGCAACCATTTGGTATTTGTCTTTCTCCACCTGGCTTATTTCACTGAGCATAATACCCTCTAGCTCCATCCACGTTGTTGCAAATGGTAGGATCTGTTTCCTTCTTATGGCAGAGTATTGTAACATTTTGCATATGTGCAACGTCTTCCCTATCCATTCATCTACTGAGGGCCCCGTAGGATGCATCCGTACATTGGTAGTTGTAAAGAGGGCTGCAGTAAACAGAAAGATGGTATTCTCACGTGCAGCTGGTGTATTTTAAGTGATTTACAAACTATTCTGCTAAGCTCACACTATATTAAAGTTCAGATCTTTAAGAACTGAAAGAAAGATTTGCAACAACGTGGATGGGGCTGGAGGGTCTTATGCTCAGTCAATTATGCCAGGCAGAGAAAGACAAGCATTCAAATATTTCATTCATCTGCGGACCATAAGAACAGAAAAAACTGAGTGCACAAACCAGCAGCCGACTCACAGAACCCGAGAATGAACTAACAAATACCAAAAGGAAAGGGACTGGGAAGGGTTGGTGGGAAGGGAGGGAGAAGGGGAATAAGGGGCATTAATATCAGCATACATGACGTAGGCGGGGAGCACGGGGAGGGCACTCTAGCACACAGAGGAGACAAGTAGTAACTGTATAGCATCTCCCTGCTCGGATATACAGTGACTGTAACGGCGTATGAGTGGATGACTTGATAAAGGGGGGAGTCTAGTAAGCGCTCTGTTGCTCATGTAACTGTCCCCTAATGATACCAAAAAAAGGTAAAAATTAAAAATAAAAGAAATAGTAAAATGAGCGAAAAAAAGGAACTGAAAGAAGGGAACAGTTCTGGCAGCACATCTCAAGGGAAAGGCTAAAGGGAGGCAGGGGGACGCGCACCAAGATGTTTGAAGATGTGAAAAGGGCACAAGGCCCCCTTATCACTTAGGAAAAAAATCTTTCAAAGTCAAGGCCTCCTCGGTCTAGGGAAGTCAGCGTGTCTTTCCGGGATGAGGCCTCCGAGGGGACCTGAGGAAACGAGTGGGTACTGAAGGGGGAATGCTATCGCGGCGGCTCAAGGAAGCAGCCGAGGCGTGGCTTGCGGGCCTTGCGGAGGGGGCGGGGCCTCCGTGTAAGGCCGGCCGCCAGCTGCTGGCCTCCGGAACGTGGGCGACCTGCGGGGGTTGGGGGGCAGAGCTTGCTCTAAACCCCTCCCTTTTGGGAAGATCAGCGAGCTGTGTGCGGCGGCCGCGCAACCTCCGCGTCTCTCTCCGCTAGAATGCCTGCGTTCGCTTGCGCGCCTGGGCTAGAGGCGGGTGGGCATTGTGTGCTGACGGCGCGCGTTCCCAAGTAGCTAGGAGACGGCGCGTGCATGGTAACCCGGGGTTCGCGGCTCAGGCCACCCGAGACCGCTGTGCACCCCACACCCCGGCCACCCAGCTCGGCCAGCGCGGCCCCGCTGCCCCCAAGGTACTCAGGAGGACACCCGTTGACGAGACTGCAAAAAATATAAGGGAAAATGGAAAGAAAAGCATTGAAGTCTTTCATAAATGTTAATTGGTATAATACGAACATTTTTGTCCTTTTCATTTTTCATTAAGGTATCATTGATACACACAGCTCCGAAGGTTTCACAAGAAAACTTCAATGTGGGTACTTCCTTCACCCATCTTATGAAGCCCCTCTGTACCCCATTGCAATCCCCGTCCATCAACATAGCACGATGCCACGGAGTCCGTTGTTGTCTTCTCTGAGCTACATTCTCTTTCCCCGTGACCCCACACACACCATGTGCACCAATCATAACACCCCTGAATCCTCTTCTCACTGCCATACACCTCCCCTTTTGTAACCGCTAGTCCCTTCTTGCTGTCTGTGAGTCCGCTGCTGTTTTGTTCCTTCAGGTTTGCTATGATTTAACAGTCCACAAATGAGGGCAACCATTTGGTACTTGTCTTTCTCCACCTGGCTTATTTCAATGAGCATCATACCCTCTAGCTCCATCCACGTTGTTGCAAATGGTAGGATCTGTTTCCTTCTTATGGCAGAGTATTGTAACATTTTGCATATGTGCAACCTCTTCCCTATCCATTCATCTACTGACGGCCCCGTAGGATGCTTCCGTACCTTGGTAGTTGCAAAGAGGGCTGCAGTAACCAGAAAGATGGTATTCTCACGTGCAGCTGGTGTTTTTTAAGTGATTTACAAACTATTCTGCTAAGCTCACACTATATTAAAGTTCAGATCTTTAAGAACTCAAAGAAAGATTTGCAACAACGTGGATGGGGCTAGAGGGTCTTATGCTCAGTCAATTATAAAAGGCAGAGAAAGACAAGCATCGAATGATTTCACTCATCTGCGGAACATAAGAACAGAAAAAACTGAGTGCACAAAACAGCAGCCGACTCACAGAACCCGAGAAAGAACTAACAAATACCAAAGGGAAAGGGACTGGGAAGGGTTGGTGGGAAGGGAGGGAGAAGGGGAATAAGGGGCATTAGGATCAGCATACATGATGTAGGCGGGGAGCACGGTGAGGGCACTCTAGCACACAGAGGAGACAAGTAGTAACTCTATAGCATCTCCCTGCGCGGACGGACAGTGACTGTAACGGCGTATGAGTGGCGGACTTGATAATTTTGGGAGTCTAGTAAGCGCTCTGTTGCTCATGTAACTGTCCCCTAATTATACCAAAAAAAATGTAAAAATTAAAAATAAAAGGAATTTTAAAATGAGCGAAAAAAAGGAACTGAAAGAAGGGCACAGTTCTGGCAGCACATCTCATAGGAAAGGCTAAAGGGAGGCAGGTGGACGCGCACCAAGATGTTTGAAGAAGTGAAAAGGGCACAGAGCCCACTTAGCACATAAGAAACAAAAACTTTCAAATTCAAGGCCTCCTCGGTCTGGGGAGGGTCCGCGAGTCTTACCGGCGATGAGGCCTCCGAGGGGTCCCGAGGAAACGAGTGGGTACTGAAGGGGGAATGCGATCGCGGCAGGCCAAGGAAGCCGGCCGGGCGGGGCTTTCGGGGCTTGCGGGGCGTGCGGGGCTTCAAAGGAAGGCCGGGCGCCGGCTCCTGGCCTCCGTAACGACGGCGGCCTGCGGGGGGCAGAGCTTGCTCAAAACCCCATCCGTTTGGGAAGATCAGCGAGCTGTGTCCGTCGGCCGAGCGAGTTCCACGTCACTCTCCGCTAGAATGCCTGCGTTCTCTTGCGTGCCTGGGCTAGAGGCGGGTGGGCATTGTGTGCTGACGGCGCGCGTTCCCAAGTAGCTAGGAGACGGCGCGCGCATGGTAACCCGGTGCTCGCGGCTCAGGCAAACCCAGGCCGCGTGGCACCACCTCCCCCGCGCCACCCGGCTCGGCCAGCGCGGCCCGTCACCGTCACCAGGTACTGAGGAGGACACCCGTTGGTGAGACAGCAAAAAAGAAAAGGGAAAAGGGAAAGAAAAGCATTGAAGTCTTTCATAAATGTAAATTGCATAATATGAACATTTTTGTCCTTTTTATTTTTCATTATGGTATCATTGATACACACAGCTCCGAAGCTTTCACAAGAAAACTTCAATGTGGGTATTTCCTTCACCCATATTATGAAGACCCTCTGTACCCCACTACTATCCCCGTCCATCAAAATAGCACGATGCCACAGAGTCCGTTGTTGTCTTCTCTGAGCTACATTCTTTCCCCGTGACCCCACACACACCAGGTGCACCAATCATAACACCCCTGAATCCTCTTCTCACTGCCATACCCCTCCCCTTTTGTAACCGTTAGTCCCTTCTTGCTGTCTGTGAGTCCGCTGCTGTTTTGTTCCTTCAGGTTTGCTATGATTTAATAGTTCACAAATGAGTGCAACCATTTGGTATTTGTCTTTCTCCACCTGGCTTATTTCACTGAGCATAATACCCTCTAGCTCCATCCACGTTGTTGCAAATGGTAGGATCTGTTTCCTTCTTATGGCAGAGTATTGTAACATTTTGCATATGTGCAACGTCTTCCCTATCCATTCATCTACTGAGGGCCCCGTAGGATGCATCCGTACATTGGTAGTTGTAAAGAGGGCTGCAGTAAACAGAAAGATGGTATTCTCACGTGCAGCTGGTGTATTTTAAGTGATTTACAAACTATTCTGCTAAGCTCACACTATATTAAAGTTCAGATCTTTAAGAACTGAAAGAAAGATTTGCAACAACGTGGATGGGGCTGGAGGGTCTTATGCTCAGTCAATTATGCCAGGCAGAGAAAGACAAGCATTCAAATATTTCATTCATCTGCGGACCATAAGAACAGAAAAAACTGAGTGCACAAACCAGCAGCCGACTCACAGAACCCGAGAATGAACTAACAAATACCAAAAGGAAAGGGACTGGGAAGGGTTGGTGGGAAGGGAGGGAGAAGGGGAATAAGGGGCATTAATATCAGCATACATGACGTAGGCGGGGAGCACGGGGAGGGCACTCTAGCACACAGAGGAGACAAGTAGTAACTGTATAGCATCTCCCTGCTCGGATATACAGTGACTGTAACGGCGTATGAGTGGATGACTTGATAAAGGGGGGAGTCTAGTAAGCGCTCTGTTGCTCATGTAACTGTCCCCTAATGATACCAAAAAAAGGTAAAAATTAAAAATAAAAGAAATAGTAAAATGAGCGAAAAAAAGGAACTGAAAGAAGGGAACAGTTCTGGCAGCACATCTCAAGGGAAAGGCTAAAGGGAGGCAGGGGGACGCGCACCAAGATGTTTGAAGATGTGAAAAGGGCACAAGGCCCCCTTATCACTTAGGAAAAAAATCTTTCAAAGTCAAGGCCTCCTCGGTCTAGGGAAGTCAGCGTGTCTTTCCGGGATGAGGCCTCCGAGGGGACCTGAGGAAACGAGTGGGTACTGAAGGGGGAATGCTATCGCGGCGGCTCAAGGAAGCAGCCGAGGCGTGGCTTGCGGGCCTTGCGGAGGGGGCGGGGCCTCCGTGTAAGGCCGGCCGCCAGCTGCTGGCCTCCGGAACGTGGGCGACCTGCGGGGGTTGGGGGGCAGAGCTTGCTCTAAACCCCTCCCTTTTGGGAAGATCAGCGAGCTGTGTGCGGCGGCCGCGCAACCTCCGCGTCTCTCTCCGCTAGAATGCCTGCGTTCGCTTGCGCGCCTGGGCTAGAGGCGGGTGGGCATTGTGTGCTGACGGCGCGCGTTCCCAAGTAGCTAGGAGACGGCGCGTGCATGGTAACCCGGGGTTCGCGGCTCAGGCCACCCGAGACCGCTGTGCACCCCACACCCCGGCCACCCAGCTCGGCCAGCGCGGCCCCGCTGCCCCCAAGGTACTCAGGAGGACACCCGTTGACGAGACTGCGAAAAATATAAGGGAAAATGGAAAGAAAAGCATTGAAGTCTTTCATAAATGTTAATTGGTATAATACGAACATTTTTGTCCTTTTCATTTTTCATTAAGGTATCATTGATACACACAGCTCCGAAGGTTTCACAAGAAAACTTCAATGTGGGTACTTCCTTCACCCATCTTATGAAGCCCCTCTGTACCCCATTGCAATCCCCGTCCATCAACATAGCACGATGCCACGGAGTCCGTTGTTGTCTTCTCTGAGCTACATTCTCTTTCCCCGTGACCCCACACACACCATGTGCACCAATCATAACACCCCTGAATCCTCTTCTCACTGCCATACACCTCCCCTTTTGTAACCGCTAGTCCCTTCTTGCTGTCTGTGAGTCCGCTGCTGTTTTGTTCCTTCAGGTTTGCTATGATTTAACAGTCCACAAATGAGGGCAACCATTTGGTACTTGTCTTTCTCCACCTGGCTTATTTCAATGAGCATCATACCCTCTAGCTCCATCCACGTTGTTGCAAATGGTAGGATCTGTTTCCTTCTTATGGCAGAGTATTGTAACATTTTGCATATGTGCAACCTCTTCCCTATCCATTCATCTACTGACGGCCCCGTAGGATGCTTCCGTACCTTGGTAGTTGCAAAGAGGGCTGCAGTAACCAGAAAGATGGTATTCTCACGTGCAGCTGGTGTTTTTTAAGTGATTTACAAACTATTCTGCTAAGCTCACACTATATTAAAGTTCAGATCTTTAAGAACTCAAAGAAAGATTTGCAACAACGTGGATGGGGCTAGAGGGTCTTATGCTCAGTCAATTATAAAAGGCAGAGAAAGACAAGCATCGAATGATTTCACTCATCTGCGGAACATAAGAACAGAAAAAACTGAGTGCACAAAACAGCAGCCGACTCACAGAACCCGAGAATGAACTAACAAATACCAAAGGGAAAGGGACTGGGAAGGGTTGGTGGGAAGGGAGGGAGAAGGGGAATAAGGGGCATTAGGATCAGCATACATGATGTAGGCGGGGAGCACGGTGAGGGCACTCTAGCACACAGAGGAGACAAGTAGTAACTCTATAGCATCTCCCTGCGCGGACGGACAGTGACTGTAACGGCGTATGAGTGGCGGACTTGATAATTTTGGGAGTCTAGTAAGCGCTCTGTTGCTCATGTAACTGTCCCCTAATTATACCAAAAAAAATGTAAAAATTAAAAATAAAAGGAATTTTAAAATGAGCGAAAAAAAGGAACTGAAAGAAGGGCACAGTTCTGGCAGCACATCTCATAGGAAAGGCTAAAGGGAGGCAGGTGGACGCGCACCAAGATGTTTGAAGAAGTGAAAAGGGCACAGAGCCCACTTAGCACATAAGAAACAAAAACTTTCAAATTCAAGGCCTCCTCGGTCTGGGGAGGGTCCGCGAGTCTTACCGGCGATGAGGCCTCCGAGGGGTCCCGAGGAAACGAGTGGGTACTGAAGGGGGAATGCGATCGCGGCAGGCCAAGGAAGCCGGCCGGGCGGGGCTTTCGGGGCTTGCGGGGCGTGCGGGGCTTCAAAGGAAGGCCGGGCGCCGGCTCCTGGCCTCCGTAACGACGGCGGCCTGCGGGGGGCAGAGCTTGCTCAAAACCCCATCCGTTTGGGAAGATCAGCGAGCTGTGTCCGTCGGCCGAGCGAGTTCCACGTCACTCTCCGCTAGAATGCCTGCGTTCTCTTGCGTGCCTGGGCTAGAGGCGGGTGGGCATTGTGTGCTGACGGCGCGCGTTCCCAAGTAGCTAGGAGACGGCGCGCGCATGGTAACCCGGTGCTCGCGGCTCAGGCAAACCCAGGCCGCGTGGCACCACCTCCCCCGCGCCACCCGGCTCGGCCAGCGCGGCCCGTCACCGTCACCAGGTACTGAGGAGGACACCCGTTGGTGAGACAGCAAAAAAGAAAAGGGAAAAGGGAAAGAAAAGCATTGAAGTCTTTCATAAATGTAAATTGCATAATATGAACATTTTTGTCCTTTTTATTTTTCATTATGGTATCATTGATACACACAGCTCCGAAGCTTTCACAAGAAAACTTCAATGTGGGTATTTCCTTCACCCATATTATGAAGACCCTCTGTACCCCACTACTATCCCCGTCCATCAAAATAGCACGATGCCACAGAGTCCGTTGTTGTCTTCTCTGAGCTACATTCTTTCCCCGTGACCCCACACACACCAGGTGCACCAATCATAACACCCCTGAATCCTCTTCTCACTGCCATACCCCTCCCCTTTTGTAACCGTTAGTCCCTTCTTGCTGTCTGTGAGTCCGCTGCTGTTTTGTTCCTTCAGGTTTGCTATGATTTAATAGTTCACAAATGAGTGCAACCATTTGGTATTTGTCTTTCTCCACCTGGCTTATTTCACTGAGCATAATACCCTCTAGCTCCATCCACGTTGTTGCAAATGGTAGGATCTGTTTCCTTCTTATGGCAGAGTATTGTAACATTTTGCATATGTGCAACGTCTTCCCTATCCATTCATCTACTGAGGGCCCCGTAGGATGCATCCGTACATTGGTAGTTGTAAAGAGGGCTGCAGTAAACAGAAAGATGGTATTCTCACGTGCAGCTGGTGTATTTTAAGTGATTTACAAACTATTCTGCTAAGCTCACACTATATTAAAGTTCAGATCTTTAAGAACTGAAAGAAAGATTTGCAACAACGTGGATGGGGCTGGAGGGTCTTATGCTCAGTCAATTATGCCAGGCAGAGAAAGACAAGCATTCAAATATTTCATTCATCTGCGGACCATAAGAACAGAAAAAACTGAGTGCACAAACCAGCAGCCGACTCACAGAACCCGAGAATGAACTAACAAATACCAAAAGGAAAGGGACTGGGAAGGGTTGGTGGGAAGGGAGGGAGAAGGGGAATAAGGGGCATTAATATCAGCATACATGACGTAGGCGGGGAGCACGGGGAGGGCACTCTAGCACACAGAGGAGACAAGTAGTAACTGTATAGCATCTCCCTGCTCGGATATACAGTGACTGTAACGGCGTATGAGTGGATGACTTGATAAAGGGGGGAGTCTAGTAAGCGGTCTGTTGCTCATGTAACTGTCCCCTAATGATACCAAAAAAAGGTAAAAATTAAAAATAAAAGAAATAGTAATATGAGCGAAAAAAAGGAACTGAAAGAAGGGAACAGTTCTGGCAGCACATCTCAAGGGAAAGGCTAATGGGAGGCAGGGGGACGCGCACCAAGATGTTTGAAGATGTGAAAAGGGCGCAAGGCCCCCTTATCACTTAGGAAAAAAATCTTTCAAAGTCAAGGCCTCCTCGGTCTAGGGAAGTCAGCGTGTCTTTCCGGGATGAGGCCTCCGAGGGGACCTGAGGAAACGAGTGGGTACTGAAGGGGGAATGCTATCCCGGCCGCCCATGGAAGCCGCCGAGGCGGGGCTTGCGGGCCTGCCGGAGGGGGCGGGGCCTCCGTGTAAGGCCGGCCGCCAGCTGCTGGCCTCCGGAACGTGGGCGACCTGCGGGGGGGGGGGGGGGCAGAGCTTGCTCTAAACCCCTCCCTTTTGGGAAGATCAGCGAGCAGTGTGCGGCGGCCGCGCAACCTCCGCGTCTCTCTCCGCTAGAATGCCTGCGTTCGCTTGCGCGCCTGGGCTAGAGGCGGGTGGGCATTGTGTGCTGACGGCGCGCGTTCCCAAGTAGCTAGGAGACGGCGCGTGCATGGTAACCCGGGGTTCGCGGCTCAGGCCACCCGAGACCGCTGTACCCCCACACCCCGGCCACCCAGCTCGGACAGCGCGGCCCCGCTGCCCCCAAGGTACTCAGGAGGACACCCGTTGACGAGACTGCGAAAAATATAAGGGAAAATGGAAAGAAAAGCATTGAAGTCTTTCATAAATGTTAATTGGTATAATACGAACATTTTTGTCCTTTTCATTTTTCATTAAGGTATCATTGATACACACAGCTCCGAAGGTTTCACAAGAAAACTTCAATGTGGGTACTTCCTTCACCCATCTTATGAAGCCCCTCTGTACCCCATTGCAATCCCCGTCCATCAACATAGCACGATGCCACGGAGTCCGTTGTTGTCTTCTCTGAGCTACATTCTCTTTCCCCGTGACCCCACACACACCATGTGCACCAATCATAACACCCCTGAATCCTCTTCTCACTGCCATACACCTCCCCTTTTGTAACCGCTAGTCCCTTCTTGCTGTCTGTGAGTCCGCTGCTGTTTTGTTCCTTCAGGTTTGCTATGATTTAACAGTCCACAAATGAGGGCAACCATTTGGTACTTGTCTTTCTCCACCTGGCTTATTTCAATGAGCATCATACCCTCTAGCTCCATCCACGTTGTTGCAAATGGTAGGATCTGTTTCCTTCTTATGGCAGAGTATTGTAACATTTTGCATATGTGCAACCTCTTCCCTATCCATTCATCTACTGACGGCCCCGTAGGATGCTTCCGTACCTTGGTAGTTGCAAAGAGGGCTGCAGTAACCAGAAAGATGGTATTCTCACGTGCAGCTGGTGTTTTTTAAGTGATTTACAAACTATTCTGCTAAGCTCACACTATATTAAAGTTCAGATCTTTAAGAACTCAAAGAAAGATTTGTAACAACGTGGATGGGGCTAGAGGGTCTTATGCTCAGTCAATTATAAAAGGCAGAGAAAGACAAGCATCGAATGATTTCACTCATCTGCGGAACATAAGAACAGAAAAAACTGAGTGCACAAAACAGCAGCCGACTCACAGAACCCGAGAATGAACTAACAAATACCAAAGGGAAAGGGACTGGGAAGGGTTGGTGGGAAGGGAGGGAGAAGGGGAATAAGGGGCATTAGGATCAGCATACATGATGTAGGCGGGGAGCACGGTGAGGGCACTCTAGCACACAGAGGAGACAAGTAGTAACTCTATAGCATCTCCCTGCGCGGACGGACAGTGACTGTAACGGCGTATGAGTGGCGGACTTGATAATTTTGGGAGTCTAGTAAGCGCTCTGTTGCTCATGTAACTGTCCCCTAATTATACCAAAAAAAATGTAAAAATTAAAAATAAAAGGAATTTTAAAATGAGCGAAAAAAAGGAACTGAAAGAAGGGCACAGTTCTGGCAGCACATCTCATAGGAAAGGCTAAAGGGAGGCAGGTGGACGCGCACCAAGATGTTTGAAGAAGTGAAAAGGGCACAGAGCCCACTTAGCACATAAGAAACAAAAACTTTCAAATTCAAGGCCTCCTCGGTCTGGGGAGGGTCCGCGAGTCTTACCGGCGATGAGGCCTCCGAGGGGTCCCGAGGAAACGAGTGGGTACTGAAGGGGGAATGCGATCGCGGCAGGCCAAGGAAGCCGGCCGGGCGGGGCTTTCGGGGCTTGCGGGGCGTGCGGGGCTTCAAAGGAAGGCCGGGCGCCGGCTCCTGGCCTCCGTAACGACGGCGGCCTGCGGGGGGCAGAGCTTGCTCAAAACCCCATCCGTTTGGGAAGATCAGCGAGCTGTGTCCGTCGGCCGAGCGAGTTCCACGTCACTCTCCGCTAGAATGCCTGCGTTCTCTTGCGTGCCTGGGCTAGAGGCGGGTGGGCATTGTGTGCTGACGGCGCGCGTTCCCAAGTAGCTAGGAGACGGCGCGCGCATGGTAACCCGGTGCTCGCGGCTCAGGCAAACCCAGGCCGCGTGGCACCACCTCCCCCGCGCCACCCGGCTCGGCCAGCGCGGCCCGTCACCGTCACCAGGTACTGAGGAGGACACCCGTTGGTGAGACAGCAAAAAAGAAAAGGGAAAAGGGAAAGAAAAGCATTGAAGTCTTTCATAAATGTAAATTGCATAATATGAACATTTTTGTCCTTTTTATTTTTCATTATGGTATCATTGATACACACAGCTCCGAAGCTTTCACAAGAAAACTTCAATGTGGGTATTTCCTTCACCCATATTATGAAGACCCTCTGTACCCCACTACTATCCCCGTCCATCAAAATAGCACGATGCCACAGAGTCCGTTGTTGTCTTCTCTGAGCTACATTCTTTCCCCGTGACCCCACACACACCAGGTGCACCAATCATAACACCCCTGAATCCTCTTCTCACTGCCATACCCCTCCCCTTTTGTAACCGTTAGTCCCTTCTTGCTGTCTGTGAGTCCGCTGCTGTTTTGTTCCTTCAGGTTTGCTATGATTTAATAGTTCACAAATGAGTGCAACCATTTGGTATTTGTCTTTCTCCACCTGGCTTATTTCACTGAGCATAATACCCTCTAGCTCCATCCACGTTGTTGCAAATGGTAGGATCTGTTTCCTTCTTATGGCAGAGTATTGTAACATTTTGCATATGTGCAACGTCTTCCCTATCCATTCATCTACTGAGGGCCCCGTAGGATGCATCCGTACATTGGTAGTTGTAAAGAGGGCTGCAGTAAACAGAAAGATGGTATTCTCACGTGCAGCTGGTGTATTTTAAGTGATTTACAAACTATTCTGCTAAGCTCACACTATATTAAAGTTCATATCTTCAAGAACTGAAAGAAAGACTTGCAACAACGTGGATGGGGCTAGAGGGTCTTTTGCTCAGTCAATTATGCCAGGCAGAGAAAGACAAGCATCAAATGATTTCACTCATCTGCTGAACATAAGTACAGAGAAAACTGAATGCCAAAAAACAGAAGCGACTCACAGAACCCGAGAATGAACTAACAACTACCAAAGTAAATGGACTGGGAAGGGTTGGTGGGAAGGGAGGGAGAAGGGGAATAAGGGGCATTAGGATCAGCATACATGATGTAGGCGGGGAGTACGGGGAGGGCACTCTAGCACACAGAGGAGAGAAGTAGTAACTGTATAGCATCTCCCTGCTTGGATGGACAGTGACTGTAACGGCGTATGAGTGGGTGACTTGATAATGGGGGGAGTTTAGTAAGCGCTCTGTTGCTCATGTAACTGTCCCCTAATGATACCAAAAAAAGGTAAAAATTAAAAATAAAAGGAATAGTAAAATGAGCGAAAAAAAGGAACTGAAAGAATGGAACAGTTCTGGCAGCACATCTCAAGGGAAAGGCTAAAGGGAGGCAGGGAGACGCGCACCAAGATGTTTGAAGATGTGAAAAGGGCGCAAGGCCCCCTTATCACTTAAGAAAAAAATCTTTCAAAGTCAAGGCCTCCTCGGTCTAGGGAAGTCAGCGTGTCTTTCCGGGATGAGGCCTCCGAGGGGACCTGAGGAAACGAGTGGGTACTGAAGGGGGAATGCTATCCCGGCGGCCCAAGGAAGCAGCCGAGGCGGGGCTTGCGGGCCTTGCGGAGGAGTCGGGGTCTCCGTGTAAGGCCGGCCGGAAGCTGCTGGCCTCCGGAACGTGGGCGACCTGCGGGGGTTGGGGGGCAGAGCTTGCTCTAAACCCCTCCCTTTTGGGAAGATCAGCGAGCAGTGTGCGGCGGCCGCGCAACCTCCGCGTCTCTCTCCGCTAGAATGCCTGCGTTCGCTTGCGCGCCTGGGCTAGAGGCGGGTGGCCATTGTGTGCTGGCGGCGCGCGCTCCCACGTAGCTAGGAGACTGCGCGCGAATGGTAACCCGGGGCTCGCGGCTCAGGCAAACCCAGGCCGCGTGGCACCACCTCGCCCCCACCACCCGGCTCGGCCAGCGCGGCCCGTCACCGTCACCAGGTTCTCAGGAGGACACCCGTTGGCGAGACAGCGAAAAATATAAGAGAAAATGGAAAGAAAAGCATTGAAGTCTTTCATAAATGTTAATTGGTATAATATGAACATTTTTGTCCTTTTCATTTTTCATTAAGGTATCATTGACACACACAGCTCCGAAGGTTTCACAAGAAAGCTTCAATGTGTGTACTTCCTACACCCATATTATGAAGCCCCTCTGTACCCCATTGCAATCCCCGTCCATCAACATAGCACGATGCCACGGAGTCCGTTGTTGTCTTCTCTGAGCTACATTCTCTTTCCCCGTGACCCCACACACACCAGGTGCACCAATCATAACACCCCTGAATCCTCTTCTCACTGCCATACACCTCCCCTTTTGTAACCTCTAGTCCCTTCTTGCTTTCTGTGAGTCCGCTGCTGTTTTGTTCCTTCAGGTTTGATTTAGTACTCCACAAATGAGGGCAATCATTTGGTACTTGTCTTTCTCCACCGGGCTTATTTCACTGAACATAATACCCTCTATCTCCATCCATGGTTTTGCAAATGGTAGGATATGTTTCCTTCTTATGGCAGAGTAGTGTATCATTTTCTATATATGCAACCTCTTCCCTATCCATTCATCTACTGAGGGCCACTTAGGATGCTTCCGTACCTTGGTAGTTGCAAAGAGGGCTGCAGTAAACAGAAAGATGGTATTCTCACGTGCAGCTGGTGTATTTTAAGTGATTTACAAACTATTCTGCTAAGCTCACACTATATTAAAGTTCAGATCTTTAAGAACTCAAAGAAAGATTTGCAACAACGTGGATGGGGCTAGAGGGTCTTATGCTCAGTCAATTATAATAGGCAGAGAAAGACAAGCATCGAATGATTTCACTCATCTGCGGACCATAAGAACAGAAAAAACTGAGTGCACAAAACAGCAGCCGACTCACAGAACCCGAGAATGAACTAACAAATACCAAAGGGAAAGGGACTGGGAAGGGTTGGGGGGAAGGGAGGGAGAAGGGGAATAAGGGGCATTAGGATCAGCATACATGATGTAGTCGGGGAGCACGGTGAGGGCACTCTAGCACACAGAGGATACAAGTAGTAACTCTATAGCATCTCCCTGCGCGGACGGACAGTGACTGTAACGGCGTATGAGTGGCGGACTTGATAATTTTGGGAGTCTAGTAAGCGCTCTCTTGCTCATGTAACTGTCCCCTAATTATATCAAAAAAAGGTAAAAATTAAAAATAAAAGGAATTTTAAAATGAGCGAAAAAAAGGAACTGAAAGAAGGGAACAGTTCTGGCAGCACATCTCATAAGAAAGTCTAAAGGGAGGCAGGTGGACGCGCATCAAGATGTTTGAAGAAGTGAAAAGGGCACAGAGCCCAGTTAGCACTTACGAAACAAAAACTCTTAAGTTCAAGGCCTCCTCGGTCTGGGGAGGGTCCGCGAGTCTACCGGCGATGAGGCCTCCGAGGGGACCCGAGGAAACGATTGGGTACTGAAGGGGGAATGCGATCGCGGCTGGCCAAGGAAGCCGGCCGGGCGGGGCTTGCGGGGCTTGCGGGTCGGGAGGGGCTCAATGGAAGGCCGGCCGCTGGCTCCTGGCCTCCGTAACGGCGGCGGCCTGCGGGGGGCAGAGCTTGCTCAAAACCCCATCCTTTTGGGAAGATCAGCGAGCTGTGACCGTCTGCCAAGTGACTTCCACGTCACTCTCCGCTAGAATGCCTGCGTTCGCTTGCGTGCCTGGGCTAGAGGCGGGTGGGCATTGTGTGCTGACGGCGCGCGTTCCCAAGTAGCTAGGAGATGGCGCGCGCATGGTAGCCCGAGGCTAGCGGCTCAGGCAAACCCAGGCCGCGTGGCACCACCTCCCTCGCACCACCCGGCTCGGCCAGCGCGGCCCTTCACCGTCACCAGGTACTCAGGAGGACACCCGTTGTTGAGACAGCAAAAAAGAAAAGGGAAAAGGGAAAGAAAAGCATTGAAGTCTTTCATAAATGTAAATTGGTATAATATGAACATTTTTGTCCTTTTTATTTTTCATTAATGTATCATTGATACACACAGCTCCGAAGGTTTCACAAGAAAACTTCAATGTGGGTATTTCCTTCACCCATATTATGAAGACCCTCTGTACCCCATTGCTATCCCCGTCCATCAAAATAGCACGATGCCACGGAGTCCGTTGTTGTCTTCTCTGAGCTACATTCTTTCCCCGTGACCCCACACACACCAGGTGCACCAATCATAACACCCCTGAATCCTCTTCTCACTGCCATACACCTCCCATTTTGTAACAGTTAGTCCCTTCTTGCTGTCTGTGAGTCCGCTGCTGTTTTGTTCCTTCAGGTTTGCTATGATTTAAAGGTCCACAAATGAGGGCAACCATTTGGTCCTTGTCTTTCTCCACCTGGCTTATTTCACTGAGCATCATACCCTCTAGCTCCATCCACGTTGTTGCAAATGGTAGGATCTGTTTCCTTCTTATGGCAGAGTATTGTAACATTTTGCATATGTGCAACCTCTTCCCTATCCGTTCATCTACTGAGGGCCCCGTAGGATGCTTCCGTACCTTGGTAGTTGTAAAGAGGGCTGCAGTAAACAGAAAGATGGTATTCTCACGTGCAGCTGGTGTATTTTAAGTGGTTTACAAACTATTCTGCTAATCTCACACTATATTAAAGTTCAGATCTTTAAGAACTGAAAAAAAGATTTGCAACAACGTGGATGGTGCTGGAGGATCTTATGCTCAGTCAATTATGCCAGGCAGAGAAAGACAAGCATTCAAAGATTTCACTCATCTGCAGACCATAAGAACAGAAAAAACTGAGTGCACAAACCAGCAGCAGACTCACAGAACCCGACAATGAACTAACAAATACCAAAGGGAAAGGGACTGGGAAGTGTTGGTGGGAAGGGAGGGAGAAGGGGAATAAGGGGCATTAGGATCAGCATACATAATGTAGGCGTGGAGCACGGGGAGGGCACTCTAGCACACAGAGGAGACAAGTAGTAACTGTATAGCATCTCCCTGCGCGGATGGACAGTGACAATAACGGCATATGAGTGGGTGACTTGATAATGGGGGGAGTCTAGTAAGCGCTCTGTTGCTCATGTAACTGTCTCCTAATGATACGAAAAAAGGTAAAAATTAAAAATAAAAGGAATAGTAAAATGAGCGAAAAAAAGGAACTGAAAGAAGGGAACAGTTCTGGCAGCACATCTCTTAGGAAAGGCTAAAGGGAGGCAGGTGGACGCGCACCAAGATGTTTGAAGAAGTGAAAAGGGCACAGAGCCCACTTAGCACTTAAGAAACAAAAACTTTCAAATTCAAGGCCTCCTCGGTCTGGGGAGGGTCAGCGTGTCTTACCGACGATGAGGCCTCCGAGCGGACCCGAGGAAACGAGTTGGGACTGAAGGGGGAATGCGATGGCGGCAGGCAAGGGAGCAGGCGCGGCGGGGCTTGCGGGGCTGACAAGTTGGGCGGGACTTACGAGGAAGACCGGGCGCCGGCTCCTGGCCTCCGGACCCGGAGCGATCTGCGCGGAGCAGAGCTTACTCAAAACCCCTCCAACTGGGAAAGATCAGCGAGCTCTGTCCGGCGGGCGAGCGGCTTCCGCGTCTCTCTCTTCTACACTGACTCCCTTCACCAGCGCGCCTGAACTAGAGGCGGGCGGGATTGTGGGCTGACAGCGCGCCCTTCCAAGCTGCCAGGAGATGGCGCGCGAATGGCAGCTCGGGGCTCCCAGCTCAGGCCAACCCCTCACCCCTCCCAACACCCAGGAAGCGGAGGCCAGCCCCACAGCCAGCTAGGACAGCGCAGCTGCCCCGGGCCCCAGGTACTCTGCACGAGTCCCTTTTTCGAGAGAGCAGAAAAGAAAAAGTGAAAGAAAACCTCTGAAGTCTTTCATAAATGTCAACTGGCTTAACGTGAACTTTTCTTTTGTTGTTTTTCATGAAGATATCATTGATATACACAGCTCTGCAGCTTTCACAGGGGAAACAATGTGGGTACTATATTCACCCATATTAATGAGTCACTCCGTACCCCATTGCCCGCCGCTGTCCGTCAGCATAGCACGATGCCTCGGAGTCCCTACTTGTCTTCTCGGAGCTACATTGTTTTCCCGGGACCCCACACACACCACGTGCACCAATCAGCATTCCCCTGAATCCTCTTCTTCCTTCCACACCCCTCCCCTTTGGGAACCGCTAGTCGCGCCTTCAGTCTGTGAGCCTTCTGCTATTTTGTTCCTTTAGGTTTGCTTTGCATTCATACTCCACAAATGAGAGAAATCGTCTGGTATTTGTCTTTCACCGCCTGTCTTATTTCACTGAGCACACTACCCTCTAGCTCCATGATGTTGTTGCAAATGGAAGGATTGGTTTCCTTCTTATGGCTGAATAGTGTAACATTTTGATTACGTGCCCCCTCTTCTCTATCCATTCATCTACAGATGAACACTTAGGATTCTTCCGTATCTTGGCCGTTGTCAATAGTGCGGCAGTAAACAGACACGTGATATTCTCACCTGTAGCAGGTATGTTATAAGAGATTTACCAAGTAAATATTCTGATAAACACATTCTGTATTCAAGATCAGGGTTTTAAGAACTGAAGGAAGGATTTTCAACAACGTGCATGGCGCAGGAGAGTATTATGCTCAGTGAAATATGCCAGGGAGAGAAAGACACGTATCAAATGGCTTCACTCATCTGTGGAGCATGAGTACAGAGAAAAAACTGAAGGCACAAAACAGCAGCAGCCTCCCAGGACCCGAGAATGACTTAACAGTTACCAAAGGGAAACGGACTGAAAAGGTTGGGTGGGAAGGGAGTGAGAAGGGGAGTAAGGGGAATTAGGATCATCATAGCTGCTGTAGGCGGGTTGGCAAGTGGAGGGCAGTATGGCACACAGAGAAGACAAGTAGTGACTCTGTAGCATCTCAATATGCCCATGGACAGTGACTATAATGTGGTATAAGGGGGGATCTGGATAATACGGGGAGTCCAGTAAGCACAGTGTTGCTCATGTAACTGTAAACGAATGATAACAGCAGAGGAGTTAAAAATTAAACATCGAAGGAACAGCAAAATGAGCCACAAAAGGAACTGAAAGGAGGGAACAGTTCTGGTAGCACATCTCACAGCAAACACTAAAGGGAGGCAGGTGGACGCGGACCAAAGTGTTTGTAGAGGTGGAAAGGGCACAGAACCCACTTAGGACATAAGAAAAAAATTCTTTCCAAGTCACGTCGTCCTCAGTCTGTGGAGGGTCAGCGTGTCTTACCGACGTTGAGGCCTCCGAGGGGACCCGAGGAAACGAGTTGGGAGTGAAGGAGGAATGCGATGGCGGCGGGCCAAGGGAGCCGGCGCGGCGGGGCTTGCGGTGCTGACGGGCTGGGCGGGGCTTCCGAGGAAGACCGGGCGCCGGCTCCTGGCCTCCGGAACCGGGTCGGGCTGCGGGGAGCGGAGCTTGCTCAAAACCCCTCCAACTGGGAAAGATCAGCGAGCTCTGTCCGGCGGGCGAGCGGCTTCCTCCTCTCTCTCTTCCACACTGACTCCCTTCACCAGCGCGCCTGAACTAGACGCGGGCGCGATTGTCCGCTGACAGCGCGTCCTTCCAAGTTGCCAGGAGACGGCGCGTGAATAGCAGCTCCGCGATCGGGGCTCAGGCCACCCCACCCCACCCCCAGGACGCGGAGGCCACGCCCCCAGCCAGTTATGCCAGGGCGGCTGCCCCGGGCAACAGGTACTTTGCACGAGTCCCGTTGGCGAGACAGCAGAAAAGAAAAAGTAAAAGAAAAGCATTGAAGTCTTTCATAAATTTCCACAGGCATAACGTGAACTTTTCTTTTTTTCTTTTTCATAAAGATATCATTGATATACACAGCTCTGCAGCTTTCACAAGAGAAACAATGTGGGTACTATATTCCCCCATATTATTGAGTCCCTCCATCATATGCCGCCGCTGTCCATCAGCATAGCACGAAGTCTCGGAGTCCCTACTTGTCTTCTCTGAGCTACATTGTTTTCCCGGGACCCCACACACACCACGTGCACCAATCAGCATTCCCCTGAATCCTCTTCTTCCTTCCACACCCCTCCCCTTTGGGAACCGTTAGTCGCGCCTTCAGTCTGTGAGCCTTCTGCTATTTTGTTCCTTTAGGTTTGCTTTGCATTCATACTCCACAAACGAGAGAAATCGTTTGGTATTTGTCTTTCACCGCCTGTCTTATTTCACTGAGCACACCACCATCTAGCTCCATGATGTTGTTGCAAAAGGAAGGATTGGTTTCCTTCTTATGGCTGAATAGTGTAACATTTTGATTACGTGCCCCCTCTTCTCTATCCATTCTTCTACAGATGGACACTAAGGTTGCTTCCATATCTTGGCCGTTTTCAATAGTGCGGCAGTAAACAGACACGTGATATTCTCACCTGTAGCAGGTATGTTATAAGAGATTTACCAAGTAGGTATTCTGATAAACACATTCTGTATTCAAGATCAGGGTTTTAAGAACTGAAGGAAGGATTTTCAAGAACGTGCATGGCGCAGGAGGGTATTATGCTCAGTGAAATATGCCAGGGAGAGAAAGACACGTATCAAATGGCTTCGCTCATCTGTGGAGCATGAGTACAGAGAAAAAACTGAAGGCACACAACAGCAGCAGCCTCCGAGAACCCGAGAATGTCCTAAGAGATACCAAAGGGAAACGGACAGCAAGGGTGGGTGGGAACGGAGTGAGTAGGGGAGTAAGGGGCATTAGGATCAGCATAGCTGATGTAGGGGGGTGGGCACGTGGAGGACAGTATGGCACACAGAGAAGACAAGGAGTTACTCTGTAGCATTTCAATATGTTCATGGACAGTGACAATAATGGGGTATGAGGAGGGGACGTGATAATAGGGGGAGTCCAGTAAGCACAGTGTTGCTCATGTAACTCTAAACGAATGATACCAGCAGAGGAGTTAAAAATTAAAAATCAAAGGAACAGCAAAAAGTCCCACAAAAAGGAACGGAAGGAAGGGAACAGTTCTGGCAGCACATCTCACAGTATGCGCGAAAGACGGGCAGGCGGACGCGCACCAAGGTGTTTGAAGAGTTGGAAAGGGCACAGAACCTAATTGGGACTTAAGAAAAAAATTCTTTCCAAGTCAAGTCGTCCTCGGTCTGGGGAGGGTCAGCGTGTCTTACCGGCGATGAGGCCTCCGAGGGGACCCGAGGAAACGAGCTTTGACTGAAAGGGGAATGCGATCGCTGGGGCCAAGGGAGCCGGCGCGGCGGGGCTTGCGGGGCTGACGGGGTGGGCGGGGCTTACGAGGAAGACCGGGCCCCGGCTCCTGGCCTCCGGACCCGGAGCGATCTGCGCGGAGCAGAGCTTGCTCAAAACCCCTCCAACTGGGAAAGATCAGCGAGCCCTGTCCGGCGGGCGAGCGGCTTCCGCGGCTTTCTCTTCCACACTGACTAGCTTCACCAGAGCGCCTGAACTAGAGGCGGGCGGGATTGTGGGCTGACAGCGCGCCCTTCCAAGTTGCCAGGAGATGGCGCGCGAATGGCAGCTCGGGGCTCGCAGCTCTGGCCACACGCCCCAGGCCCCCCAGGACGCGGAGGCCAACCTCACAGCCAGCTAGGACAGCACAGCTGCCCCGGGCCCCAGGTTCTCTGCACGAGTCCCGTTTTCGAGAGAGCAGAAAAGAAAACGTGAAAGAAAACCTCTGAAGTCTTTCATAAATGTCAACTGGCATAACGTGAACTTTTCTTTTCTTTTTTTCTTTTTCATGAAGATATCATTGATATACACAGCTCTGCAGCTTTCACAAGAGAAACAATGTGGGTACTGTATTCACCCATATTATTGAGTCACTGTACCCCATTGTCCGCCGCTGTCCATCAGCATAGCACGATGCCTCGGAGTCCCTACTTGTGTTCTCTGAGCTACATTGTTTTCCCGGGAACCCACACACACCATGTGGACCAATCAGCATTCCCCTGAATCCTCTTCTCCCTTCCACGCCCCTCCCCTATGGAAACCGCTAGTCTCACCTTGGATTCTGTGATCCTCCTGCTATTTTGTTCCTTTAGGTTTGCTTTACACTCATACGCCACAAATGAGGGAAATCGTTTAGTATTTGTCTTTCACCGCCTGTCTTATTTCACTGAGCATAATACCCTATCCCTCCATAAATGTTGTTGCAAATTGTAGGTTTGTTTTCCGTCTTATGACTGAATAGTGTAACATTTTGCATATGTGCCACCTCTTCTCTATCCATTCATCTACTGATGGACCCTTAGGTTGCTTCCATACCTTGGCTGTTGTAAACAGTGCTACCATAAACAGACACGTGATATTCTCACGTGTAGCAGGTATATTATAAGAGATTTACCAAGTAAGTATTCTGATAAACACATTCTGTATTCAAGATCAGGGCTTTAAGAACTGAAGGAAGGATTTTCAACAACGTGGATGGCGCAGGAGAGAATTATGCTCAGTGAAACATGCCAGGGAGAGAAAGACAAGTATCAAATGGCTTCACTCATCTGTGGAGCACGAGTACAGAGAAAAAACTGAAGGGACAGAACAGCAGCAGCCTCACAGAACCCGACAATGACCTAACAGATGCCAAAGGGAAACGGACTGAAAAGGGTGGGTGGGAAGGGAGTAAGGGGAGTAAGGGGCATTAGGATCAGCACTGCTGATGTAGGGGGGTGGGCACGTGGAGGGCAGTATGGCACACAGAGAAGACTACTAGTGACTCTGTAGCATCTCAATATGCTGATGGACAGTGACTGTAGTGGGGTATGAGTGGGGGACTTGATAATAGGGGGAGTACAGTAAGCACAGTGTTGATCATGTAACTGTAAACGAATGATACCAGCAGAGGAGTTAAAAATTAAAAATCAAAGGGACAGCAAAATGACCCACAAAAAGGAACTGAAAGAAGGGAACAGTTCTGGCAGCACATCTCACAGCAAGCGCAAAAGGGAGGCTGGAGGACGCGCACCAAAGTGTTTGAAGATGTGGAAATGGCACAGAAGCCACTTAAGACTTAAGAAAAAAATACTTTCCAAGTCAAGTCGTCCTCGGTCTGGGGAGGGTCAGCGTGTCTTACCGGCGATGAGGCCTCCGAGGGGACCCGAGGTAACGAGTAGGGACTGAAGGGGGCATGCGATCGCGGCGGGCCAAGGGAGCCGGCGCGGCGGGGCTTGCGGGGCTGACAAGGTGTGCGGGGCTTACGAGGAAGACCGGGCGCCGGCTCCTGGCCTCCGGACCCGGAGCGATCTGCGCGGAGCAGAGCTTGCTCAAAACCCCTCCAACTGGGAAAGATCAGCGAGCTCTGTCCGGCGGGCGAGCGGCTTCCGCGTCTCTCTCTTCCACACTGACTCCCTTCACCAGCGCGCCTGAACTAGAGGCGGGCGGGATTGTGGGCTGACAGCGCGCCCTTCCAAGCTGCCAGGAGATGGCGCGCGAATGGCAGCTCGGGGCTCCCAGCTCAGGCCAACCCCTCACCCCTCCCAACGCCCAGGAAGCGGAGGCCAGCCCCACAGCCAGCTAGGACAGCGCAGCTGCCCCGGGCCCCAGGTACTCTGCACGAGTCCCGTTTTCGAGAGAGCAGAAACGAAAAAGTGAAAGAAAACCTCTGAAGTCTTTCATAAATGTCAACTGGCATAACGTGAACTTTTCTTTTGTTGTTTTTCATGAAGATATCATTGATATACACAGCTCTGCAGCTTTCACAGGGGAAACAATGTGGGTACTATATTCACCCATATTATTGAGTCACTCCGTACCCCATTGCCCGCCGCTGTCCGTCAGCATAGCACGATGCCTCGGAGTCCCTACTTGTCTTCTCGGAGCTACATTGTTTTCCCGGGACCCCACACACACCACGTGCACCAATCAGCATTCCCCTGAATCCTCTTCTTCCTTCCACACCCCTCCCCTTTGGGAACCGCTAGTCGCGCCTTCAGTCTGTGAGCCTTCTGCTATTTTGTTCCTTTAGGTTTGCTTTGCATTCATACTCCACAAATGAGAGAAATCGTCTGGTATTTGTCTTTCACCGCCTGTCTTATTTCACTGAGCACACTACCCTCTAGCTCCATGATGTTGTTGCAAATGGAAGGATTGGTTTCCTTCTTATGGCTGAATAGTGTAACATTTTGATTACGTGCCCCCTCTTCTCTATCCATTCATCTACAGATGAACACTTAGGATGCTTCCGTATCTTGGCCGTTGTCAATAGTGCGGCAGTAAACAGACACGTGATATTCTCACCTGTAGCAGGTATGTTATAAGAGATTTACCAAGTAAATATTCTGATAAACACATTCTGTATTCAAGATCAGGGTTTTAAGAACTGAAGGAAGGATTTTCAACAACGTGCATGGCGCAGGAGAGTATTATGCTCAGTGAAATATGCCAGGGAGAGAAAGACACGTATCAAATGGCTTCACTCATCTGTGGAGCATGAGTACAGAGAAAAAACTGAAGGCACAAAACAGCAGCAGCCTCCCAGGACCCGAGAATGACCTAACAGATACCAAAGGGAAACGGACTGAAAAGGTTGGGTGGGAAGGGAGTGAGAAGGGGAGTAAGGGGAATTAGGATCATCATAGCTGCTGTAGGCGGGTTGGCAAGTGGAGGGCAGTATGGCACACAGAGAAGACAAGTAGTGACTCTGTAGCATCTCAATATGCCCATGGACAGTGACTATAATGTGGTATAAGGGGGGATCTGGATAATACGGGGAGTCCAGTAAGCACAGTGTTGCTCATGTAACTGTAAACGAATGATAACAGCAGAGGAGTTAAAAATTAAACATCGAAGGAACAGCAAAATGAGCCACAAAAGGAACTGAAAGGAGGGAACAGTTCTGGTAGCACATCTCACAGCAAACACTAAAGGGAGGCAGGTGGACGCGGACCAAAGTGTTTGTAGAGGTGGAAAGGGCACCGAACCCACTTAGGACATAAGAAAAAAATTCTTTCCAAGTCACGTCGTCCTCAGTCTGTGGAGGGTCAGCGTGTCTTACCGACGTTGAGGCCTCCGAGGGGACCCGAGGAAACGAGTTGGGAGTGAAGGAGGAATGCGATGGCGGCGGGCCAAGGGAGCCGGCGCGGCGGGGCTTGCGGTGCTGACGGGCTGGGCGGGGCTTCCGAGGAAGACCGGGCGCCGGCTCCTGGCCTCCGGAACCGGGTCGGGCTGCGGGGAGCGGAGCTTGCTCAAAACCCCTCCAACTGGGAAAGATCAGCGAGCTCTGTCCGGCGGGCGAGCGGCTTCCTCCTCTCTCTCTTCCACACTGACTCCCTTCACCAGCGCGCCTGAACTAGACGCGGGCGCGATTGTCCGCTGACAGCGCGTCCTTCCAAGTTGCCAGGAGACGGCGCGTGAATAGCAGCTCCGCGATCGGGGCTCAGGCCACCCCACCCCACCCCCAGGACGCGGAGGCCACGCCCCCAGTCAGTTATGCCAGGGCGGCTGCCCCGGGCAACAGGTACTTTGCACGAGTCCCGTTGGCGAGACAGCAGAAAAGAAAAAGTAAAAGAAAAGCATTGAAGTCTTTCATAAATTTCCACAGGCATAACGTGAACTTTTCTTTTTTTCTTTTTCATAAAGATATCATTGATATACACAGCTCTGCAGCTTTCACAAGAGAAACAATGTGGGTACTATATTCCCCCATATTATTGAGTCCCTCCATCATATGCCGCCGCTGTCCATCAGCATAGCACGAAGTCTCGGAGTCCCTACTTGTCTTCTCTGAGCTACATTGTTTTCCCGGGACCCCACACACACCACGTGCACCAATCAGCATTCCCCTGAATCCTCTTCTTCCTTCCACACCCCTCCCCTTTGGGAACCGTTAGTCGCGCCTTCAGTCTGTGAGCCTTCTGCTATTTTGTTCCTTTAGGTTTGCTTTGCATTCATACTCCACAAACGAGAGAAATCGTTTGGTATTTGTCTTTCACCGCCTGTCTTATTTCACTGAGCACACCACCATCTAGCTCCATGATGTTGTTGCAAAAGGAAGGATTGGTTTCCTTCTTATGGCTGAATAGTGTAACATTTTGATTACGTGCCCCCTCTTCTCTATCCATTCTTCTACAGATGGACACTAAGGTTGCTTCCATATCTTGGCCGTTTTCAATAGTGCGGCAGTAAACAGACACGTGATATTCTCACCTGTAGCAGGTATGTTATAAGAGATTTACCAAGTAGGTATTCTGATAAACACATTCTGTATTCAAGATCAGGGTTTTAAGAACTGAAGGAAGGATTTTCAAGAACGTGCATGGCGCAGGAGGGTATTATGCTCAGTGAAATATGCCAGGGAGAGAAAGACACGTATCAAATGGCTTCGCTCATCTGTGGAGCATGAGTACAGAGAAAAAACTGAAGGCACACAACAGCAGCAGCCTCCGAGAACCCGAGAATGTCCTAAGAGATACCAAAGGGAAACGGACAGCAAGGGTGGGTGGGAACGGAGTGAGTAGGGGAGTAAGGGGCATTAGGATCAGCATAGCTGATGTAGGGGGGTGGGCACGTGGAGGACAGTATGGCACACAGAGAAGACAAGGAGTTACTCTGTAGCATTTCAATATGTTCATGGACAGTGACAATAATGGGGTATGAGGAGGGGACGTGATAATAGGGGGAGTCCAGTAAGCACAGTGTTGCTCATGTAACTCTAAACGAATGATACCAGCAGAGGAGTTAAAAATTAAAAATCAAAGGAACAGCAAAAAGTCCCACAAAAAGGAACGGAAGGAAGGGAACAGTTCTGGCAGCACATCTCACAGTATGCGCGAAAGACGGGCAGGCGGACGCGCACCAAGGTGTTTGAAGAGTTGGAAAGGGCACAGAACCTAATTGGGACTTAAGAAAAAAATACTTTCCAAGTCAAGTCGTCCTCGGTCTGGGGAGGGTCAGCGTGTCTTACCGGCGATGAGGCCTCCGAGGGGACCCGAGGAAACGAGCTTTGACTGAAAGGGGAATGCGATCGCTGGGGCCAAGGGAGCCGGCGCGGCGGGGCTTGCGGGGCTGACGGGGTGGGCGGGGCTTACGAGGAAGACCGGGCCCCGGCTCCTGGCCTCCGGACCCGGAGCGATCTGCGCGGAGCAGAGCTTGCTCAAAACCCCTCCAACTGGGAAAGATCAGCGAGCCCTGTCCGGCGGGCGAGCGGCTTCCGCGGCTTTCTCTTCCACACTGACTAGCTTCACCAGAGCGCCTGAACTAGAGGCGGGCGGGATTGTGGGCTGACAGCGCGCCCTTCCAAGTTGCCAGGAGATGGCGCGCGAATGGCAGCTCGGGGCTCGCAGCTCTGGCCACACGCCCCAGGCCCCCCAGGACGCGGAGGCCAACCTCACAGCCAGCTAGGACAGCACAGCTGCCCCGGGCCCCAGGTTCTCTGCACGAGTCCCGTTTTCGAGAGAGCAGAAAAGAAAACGTGAAAGAAAACCTCTGAAGTCTTTCATAAATGTCAACTGGCATAACGTGAACTTTTCTTTTCTTTTTTTCTTTTTCATGAAGATATCATTGATATACACAGCTCTGCAGCTTTCACAAGAGAAACAATGTGGGTACTGTATTCACCCATATTATTGAGTCACTGTACCCCATTGTCCGCCGCTGTCCATCAGCATAGCACGATGCCTCGGAGTCCCTACTTGTGTTCTCTGAGCTACATTGTTTTCCCGGGAACCCACACACACCATGTGGACCAATCAGCATTCCCCTGAATCCTCTTCTCCCTTCCACGCCCCTCCCCTATGGAAACCGCCAGTCTCACCTTGGATTCTGTGATCCTCCTGCTATTTTGTTCCTTTAGGTTTGCTTTACACTCATACGCCACAAATGAGGGAAATCGTTTAGTATTTGTCTTTCACCGCCTGTCTTATTTCACTGAGCGTAATACCCTATCCCTCCATAAATGTTGTTGCAAATTGTAGGTTTGTTTTCCGTCTTATGACTGAATAGTGTAACATTTTGCATATGTGCCACCTCTTCTCTATCCATTCATCTACTGATGGACCCTTAGGTTGCTTCCATATCTTGGCTGTTGTAAACAGTGCTACCATAAACAGACACGTGACATTCTCACGTGTAGCAGGTATATTATAAGAGATTTACCAAGTAAGTATTCTGATAAACACATTCTGTATTCAAGATCAGGGCTTTAAGAACTGAAGGAAGGATTTTCAACCACGTGGATGGCGCAGGAGAGAATTATGCTCAGTGAAACATGCCAGGGAGAGAAGGACAAGTATCAAATGGCTTCACTCATCTGTGGAGCACGAGTACAGAGAAAAAACTGAAGGGACAGAACAGCAGCAGCCTCACAGAACCCGACAATGACCTAACAGATGCCAAAGGGAAACGGACTGAAAAGGGTGGGTGGGAAGGGAGTAAGGGGAGTAAGGGGCATTAGGATCAGCACTGCTGATGTAGGGGGGTGGGCACGTGGAGGGCAGTATGGCACACAGAGAAGACTACTAGTGACTCTGTAGCATCTCAATATGCTGATGGACAGTGACTGTAATGGGGTATGAGTGGGGGACTTGATAATAGGGGGAGTACAGTAAGCACAGTGTTGATCATGTAACTGTAAACGAATGATACCAGCAGAGGAGTTAAAAATTAAAAATCAAAGGGACAGCAAAATGACCCACAAAAAGGAACTGAAAGAAGGGAACAGTTCTGGCAGCACATCTCACAGCAAGCGCAAAAGGGAGGCTGGAGGACGCGCACCAAAGTGTTTGAAGATGTGGAAATGGCACAGAAGCCACTTAAGACTTAAGAAAAAAATACTTTCCAAGTCAAGTCGTCCTCGGTCTGGGGAGGGTCAGCGTGTCTTACCGGCGATGAGGCCTCCGAGGGGACCCGAGGTAACGAGTAGGGACTGAAGGGGGCATGCGATCGCGGCGGGCCAAGGGAGCCGGCGCGGCGGGGCTTGCGGGGCTGACAAGGTGTGCGGGGCTTACGAGGAAGACCGGGCGCCGGCTCCTGGCCTCCGGACCCGGAGCGATCTGCGCGGAGCAGAGCTTGCTCAAAACCCCTCCAACTGGGAAAGATCAGCGAGCTCTGTCCGGCGGGCGAGCGGCTTCCGCGTCTCTCTCTTCCACACTGACTCCCTTCACCAGCGCGCCTGAACTAGAGGCGGGCGGGATTGTGGGCTGACAGCGCGCCCTTCCAAGCTGCCAGGAGATGGCGCGCGAATGGCAGCTCGGGGCTCCCAGCTCAGGCCAACCCCTCACCCCTCCCAACGCCCAGGAAGCGGAGGCCAGCCCCACAGCCAGCTAGGACAGCGCAGCTGCCCCGGGCCCCAGGTACTCTGCACGAGTCCCGTTTTCGAGAGAGCAGAAAAGAAAAAGTGAAAGAAAACCTCTGAAGTCTTTCATAAATGTCAACTGGCATAACGTGAACTTTTCTTTTGTTGTTTTTCATGAAGATATCATTGATATACACAGCTCTGCAGCTTTCACAGGGGAAACAATGTGGGTACTATATTCACCCATATTATTGAGTCACTCCGTACCCCATTGCCCGCCGCTGTCCGTCAGCATAGCACGATGCCTCGGAGTCCCTACTTGTCTTCTCGGAGCTACATTGTTTTCCCGGGACCCCACACACACCACGTGCACCAATCAGCATTCCCCTGAATCCTCTTCTTCCTTCCACACCCCTCCCCTTTGGGAACCGCTAGTCGCGCCTTCAGTCTGTGAGCCTTCTGCTATTTTGTTCCTTTAGGTTTGCTTTGCATTCATACTCCACAAATGAGAGAAATCGTCTGGTATTTGTCTTTCACCGCCTGTCTTATTTCACTGAGCACACTACCCTCTAGCTCCATGATGTTGTTGCAAATGGAAGGATTGGTTTCCTTCTTATGGCTGAATAGTGTAACATTTTGATTACGTGCCCCCTCTTCTCTATCCATTCATCTACAGATGAACACTTAGGATGCTTCCGTATCTTGGCCGTTGTCAATAGTGCGGCAGTAAACAGACACGTGATATTCTCACCTGTAGCAGGTATGTTATAAGAGATTTACCAAGTAAATATTCTGATAAACACATTCTGTATTCAAGATCAGGGTTTTAAGAACTGAAGGAAGGATTTTCAACAACGTGCATGGCGCAGGAGAGTATTATGCTCAGTGAAATATGCCAGGGAGAGAAAGACACGTATCAAATGGCTTCACTCATCTGTGGAGCATGAGTACAGAGAAAAAACTGAAGGCACAAAACAGCAGCAGCCTCCCAGGACCCGAGAATGACCTAACAGATACCAAAGGGAAACGGACTGAAAAGGTTGGGTGGGAAGGGAGTGAGAAGGGGAGTAAGGGGAATTAGGATCATCATAGCTGCTGTAGGCGGGTTGGCAAGTGGAGGGCAGTATGGCACACAGAGAAGACAAGTAGTGACTCTGTAGCATCTCAATATGCCCATGGACAGTGACTATAATGTGGTATAAGGGGGAATCTGGATAATACGGGGAGTCCAGTAAGCACAGTGTTGCTCATGTAACTGTAAACGAATGATAACAGCAGAGGAGTTAAAAATTAAACATCGAAGGAACAGCAAAATGAGCCACAAAAGGAACTGAAAGGAGGGAACAGTTCTGGTAGCACATCTCACAGCAAACACTAAAGGGAGGCAGGTGGACGCGGACCAAAGTGTTTGTAGAGGTGGAAAGGGCACCGAACCCACTTAGGACATAAGAAAAAAATTCTTTCCAAGTCACGTCGTCCTCAGTCTGTGGAGGGTCAGCGTGTCTTACCGACGTTGAGGCCTCCGAGGGGACCCGAGGAAACGAGTTGGGAGTGAAGGAGGAATGCGATGGCGGCGGGCCAAGGGAGCCGGCGCGGCGGGGCTTGCGGTGCTGACGGGCTGGGCGGGGCTTCCGAGGAAGACCGGGCGCCGGCTCCTGGCCTCCGGAACCGGGTCGGGCTGCGGGGAGCGGAGCTTGCTCAAAACCCCTCCAACTGGGAAAGATCAGCGAGCTCTGTCCGGCGGGCGAGCGGCTTCCTCCTCTCTCTCTTCCACACTGACTCCCTTCACCAGCGCGCCTGAACTAGACGCGGGCGCGATTGTCCGCTGACAGCGCGTCCTTCCAAGTTGCCAGGAGACGGCGCGTGAATAGCAGCTCCGCGATCGGGGCTCAGGCCACCCCACCCCACCCCCAGGACGCGGAGGCCACGCCCCCAGTCAGTTATGCCAGGGCGGCTGCCCCGGGCAACAGGTACTTTGCACGAGTCCCGTTGGCGAGACAGCAGAAAAGAAAAAGTAAAAGAAAAGCATTGAAGTCTTTCATAAATTTCCACAGGCATAACGTGAACTTTTCTTTTTTTCTTTTTCATAAAGATATCATTGATATACACAGCTCTGCAGCTTTCACAAGAGAAACAATGTGGGTACTATATTCCCCCATATTATTGAGTCCCTCCATCATATGCCGCCGCTGTCCATCAGCATAGCACGAAATCTCGGAGTCCCTACTTGTCTTCTCTGAGCTACATTGTTTTCCCGGGACCCCACACACACCACGTGCACCAATCAGCATTCCCCTGAATCCTCTTCTTCCTTCCACACCCCTCCCCTTTGGGAACCGTTAGTCGCGCCTTCAGTCTGTGAGCCTTCTGCTATTTTGTTCCTTTAGGTTTGCTTTGCATTCATACTCCACAAACGAGAGAAATCGTTTGGTATTTGTCTTTCACCGCCTGTCTTATTTCACTGAGCACACCACCATCTAGCTCCATGATGTTGTTGCAAAAGGAAGGATTGGTTTCCTTCTTATGGCTGAATAGTGTAACATTTTGATTACGTGCCCCCTCTTCTCTATCCATTCTTCTACAGATGGACACTAAGGTTGCTTCCATATCTTGTCCGTTTTCAATAGTGCGGCAGTAAACAGACACGTGATATTCTCACCTGTAGCAGGTATGTTATAAGAGATTTACCAAGTAGGTATTCTGATAAACACATTCTGTATTCAAGATCAGGGTTTTAAGAACTGAAGGAAGGATTTTCAAGAACGTGCATGGCGCAGGAGGGTATTATGCTCAGTGAAATATGCCAGGGAGAGAAAGACACGTATCAAATGGCTTCGCTCATCTGTGGAGCATGAGTACAGAGAAAAAACTGAAGGCACACAACAGCAGCAGCCTCCGAGAACCCGAGAATGTCCTAAGAGATACCAAAGGGAAACGGACAGCAAGGGTGGGTGGGAACGGAGTGAGTAGGGGAGTAAGGGGCATTAGGATCAGCATAGCTGATGTAGGGGGGTGGGCACGTGGAGGACAGTATGGCACACAGAGAAGACAAGGAGTTACTCTGTAGCATTTCAATATGTTCATGGACAGTGACAATAATGGGGTATGAGGAGGGGACGTGATAATAGGGGGAGTCCAGTAAGCACAGTGTTGCTCATGTAACTCTAAACGAATGATACCAGCAGAGGAGTTAAAAATTAAAAATCAAAGGAACAGCAAAAAGTCCCACAAAAAGGAACGGAAGGAAGGGAACAGTTCTGGCAGCACATCTCACAGTATGCGCGAAAGACGGGCAGGCGGACGCGCACCAAGGTGTTTGAAGAGTTGGAAAGGGCACAGAACCTAATTGGGACTTAAGAAAAAAATACTTTCCAAGTCAAGTCGTCCTCGGTCTGGGGAGGGTCAGCGTGTCTTACCGGCGATGAGGCCTCCGAGGGGACCCGAGGAAACGAGCTTTGACTGAAAGGGGAATGCGATCGCTGGGGCCAAGGGAGCCGGCGCGGCGGGGCTTGCGGGGCTGACGGGGTGGGCGGGGCTTACGAGGAAGACCGGGCCCCGGCTCCTGGCCTCCGGACCCGGAGCGATCTGCGCGGAGCAGAGCTTGCTCAAAACCCCTCCAACTGGGAAAGATCAGCGAGCCCTGTCCGGCGGGCGAGCGGCTTCCGCGGCTTTCTCTTCCACACTGACTAGCTTCACCAGAGCGCCTGAACTAGAGGCGGGCGGGATTGTGGGCTGACAGCGCGCCCTTCCAAGTTGCCAGGAGATGGCGCGCGAATGGCAGCTCGGGGCTCGCAGCTCTGGCCACACGCCCCAGACCCCCAGGACGCGGAGGCCAACCTCACAGCCAGCTAGGACAGCACAGCTGCCCCGGGCCCCAGGTTCTCTGCACGAGTCCCGTTTTCGAGAGAGCAGAAAAGAAAACGTGAAAGAAAACCTCTGAAGTCTTTCATAAATGTCAACTGGCATAACGTGAACTTTTCTTTTCTTTTTTTCTTTTTCATGAAGATATCATTGATATACACAGCTCTGCAGCTTTCACAAGAGAAACAATGTGGGTACTGTATTCACCCATATTATTGAGTCACTGTACCCCATTGTCCGCCGCTGTCCATCAGCATAGCACGATGCCTCGGAGTCCCTACTTGTGTTCTCTGAGCTACATTGTTTTCCCGGGAACCCACACACACCATGTGGACCAATCAGCATTCCCCTGAATCCTCTTCTCCCTTCCACGCCCCTCCCCTATGGAAACCGCCAGTCTCACCTTGGATTCTGTGATCCTCCTGCTATTTTGTTCCTTTAGGTTTGCTTTACACTCATACGCCACAAATGAGGGAAATCGTTTAGTATTTGTCTTTCACCGCCTGTCTTATTTCACTGAGCGTAATACCCTATCCCTCCATAAATGTTGTTGCAAATTGTAGGTTTGTTTTCCGTCTTATGACTGAATAGTGTAACATTTTGCATATGTGCCACCTCTTCTCTATCCATTCATCTACTGATGGACCCTTCGGTTGCTTCCATACCTTGGCTGTTGTAAACAGTGCTACCATAAACAGACACGTGATATTCTCACGTGTAGCAGGTATATTATAAGAGATTTACCAAGTAAGTATTCTGATAAACACATTCTGTATTCAAGATCAGGGCTTTAAGAACTGAAGGAAGGATTTTCAACCACGTGGATGGCGCAGGAGAGAATTATGCTCAGTGAAACATGCCAGGGAGAGAAGGACAAGTATCAAATGGCTTCACTCATCTGTGGAGCACGAGTACAGAGAAAAAACTGAAGGGACAGAACAGCAGCAGCCTCACAGAACCCGACAATGACCTAACAGATGCCAAAGGGAAACGGACTGAAAAGGGTGGGTGGGAAGGGAGTAAGGGGAGTAAGGGGCATTAGGATCAGCACTGCTGATGTAGGGGGGTGGGCACGTGGAGGGCAGTATGGCACACAGAGAAGACTACTAGTGACTCTGTAGCATCTCAATATGCTGATGGACAGTGACTGTAATGGGGTATGAGTGGGGGACTTGATAATAGGGGGAGTACAGTAAGCACAGTGTTGATCATGTAACTGTAAACGAATGATACCAGCAGAGGAGTTAAAAATTAAAAATCAAAGGGACAGCAAAATGACCCACAAAAAGGAACTGAAAGAAGGGAACAGTTCTGGCAGCACATCTCACAGCAAGCGCAAAAGGGAGGCTGGAGGACGCGCACCAAAGTGTTTGAAGATGTGGAAATGGCACAGAAGCCACTTAAGACTTAAGAAAAAAATACTTTCCAAGTCAAGTCGTCCTCGGTCTGGGGAGGGTCAGCGTGTCTTACCGGCGATGAGGCCTCCGAGGGGACCCGAGGTAACGAGTAGGGACTGAAGGGGGCATGCGATCGCGGCGGGCCAAGGGAGCCGGCGCGGCGGGGCTTGCGGGGCTGACAAGGTGTGCGGGGCTTACGAGGAAGACCGGGCGCCGGCTCCTGGCCTCCGGACCCGGAGCGATCTGCGCGGAGCAGAGCTTGCTCAAAACCCCTCCAACTGGGAAAGATCAGCGAGCTCTGTCCGGCGGGCGAGCGGCTTCCGCGTCTCTCTCTTCCACACTGACTCCCTTCACCAGCGCGCCTGAACTAGAGGCGGGCGGGATTGTGGGCTGACAGCGCGCCCTTCCAAGCTGCCAGGAGATGGCGCGCGAATGGCAGCTCGGGGCTCCCAGCTCAGGCCAACCCCTCACCCCTCCCAACGCCCAGGAAGCGGAGGCCAGCCCCACAGCCAGCTAGGACAGCGCAGCTGCCCCGGGCCCCAGGTACTCTGCACGAGTCCCGTTTTCGAGAGAGCAGAAAAGAAAAAGTGAAAGAAAACCTCTGAAGTCTTTCATAAATGTCAACTGGCATAACGTGAACTTTTCTTTTGTTGTTTTTCATGAAGATATCATTGATATACACAGCTCTGCAGCTTTCACAGGGGAAACAATGTGGGTACTATATTCACCCATATTATTGAGTCACTCCGTACCCCATTGCCCGCCGCTGTCCGTCAGCATAGCACGATGCCTCGGAGTCCCTACTTGTCTTCTCGGAGCTACATTGTTTTCCCGGGACCCCACACACACCACGTGCACCAATCAGCATTCCCCTGAATCCTCTTCTTCCTTCCACACCCCTCCCCTTTGGGAACCGCTAGTCGCGCCTTCAGTCTGTGAGCCTTCTGCTATTTTGTTCCTTTAGGTTTGCTTTGCATTCATACTCCACAAATGAGAGAAATCGTCTGGTATTTGTCTTTCACCGCCTGTCTTATTTCACTGAGCACACTACCCTCTAGCTCCATGATGTTGTTGCAAATGGAAGGATTGGTTTCCTTCTTATGGCTGAATAGTGTAACATTTTGATTACGTGCCCCCTCTTCTCTATCCATTCATCTACAGATGAACACTTAGGATGCTTCCGTATCTTGGCCGTTGTCAATAGTGCGGCAGTAAACAGACACGTGATATTCTCACCTGTAGCAGGTATGTTATAAGAGATTTACCAAGTAAATATTCTGATAAACACATTCTGTATTCAAGATCAGGGTTTTAAGAACTGAAGGAAGGATTTTCAACAACGTGCATGGCGCAGGAGAGTATTATGCTCAGTGAAATATGCCAGGGAGAGAAAGACACGTATCAAATGGCTTCACTCATCTGTGGAGCATGAGTACAGAGAAAAAACTGAAGGCACAAAACAGCAGCAGCCTCCCAGGACCCGAGAATGACCTAACAGATACCAAAGGGAAACGGACTGAAAAGGTTGGGTGGGAAGGGAGTGAGAAGGGGAGTAAGGGGAATTAGGATCATCATAGCTGCTGTAGGCGGGTTGGCAAGTGGAGGGCAGTATGGCACACAGAGAAGACAAGTAGTGACTCTGTAGCATCTCAATATGCCCATGGACAGTGACTATAATGTGGTATAAGGGGGAATCTGGATAATACGGGGAGTCCAGTAAGCACAGTGTTGCTCATGTAACTGTAAACGAATGATAACAGCAGAGGAGTTAAAAATTAAACATCGAAGGAACAGCAAAATGAGCCACAAAAGGAACTGAAAGGAGGGAACAGTTCTGGTAGCACATCTCACAGCAAACACTAAAGGGAGGCAGGTGGACGCGGACCAAAGTGTTTGTAGAGGTGGAAAGGGCACCGAACCCACTTAGGACATAAGAAAAAAATTCTTTCCAAGTCACGTCGTCCTCAGTCTGTGGAGGGTCAGCGTGTCTTACCGACGTTGAGGCCTCCGAGGGGACCCGAGGAAACGAGTTGGGAGTGAAGGAGGAATGCGATGGCGGCGGGCCAAGGGAGCCGGCGCGGCGGGGCTTGCGGTGCTGACGGGCTGGGCGGGGCTTCCGAGGAAGACCGGGCGCCGGCTCCTGGCCTCCGGAACCGGGTCGGGCTGCGGGGAGCGGAGCTTGCTCAAAACCCCTCCAACTGGGAAAGATCAGCGAGCTCTGTCCGGCGGGCGAGCGGCTTCCTCCTCTCTCTCTTCCACACTGACTCCCTTCACCAGCGCGCCTGAACTAGACGCGGGCGCGATTGTCCGCTGACAGCGCGTCCTTCCAAGTTGCCAGGAGACGGCGCGTGAATAGCAGCTCCGCGATCGGGGCTCAGGCCACCCCACCCCACCCCCAGGACGCGGAGGCCACGCCCCCAGTCAGTTATGCCAGGGCGGCTGCCCCGGGCAACAGGTACTTTGCACGAGTCCCGTTGGCGAGACAGCAGAAAAGAAAAAGTAAAAGAAAAGCATTGAAGTCTTTCATAAATTTCCACAGGCATAACGTGAACTTTTCTTTTTTTCTTTTTCATAAAGATATCATTGATATACACAGCTCTGCAGCTTTCACAAGAGAAACAATGTGGGTACTATATTCCCCCATATTATTGAGTCCCTCCATCATATGCCGCCGCTGTCCATCAGCATAGCACGAAATCTCGGAGTCCCTACTTGTCTTCTCTGAGCTACATTGTTTTCCCGGGACCCCACACACACCACGTGCACCAATCAGCATTCCCCTGAATCCTCTTCTTCCTTCCACACCCCTCCCCTTTGGGAACCGTTAGTCGCGCCTTCAGTCTGTGAGCCTTCTGCTATTTTGTTCCTTTAGGTTTGCTTTGCATTCATACTCCACAAACGAGAGAAATCGTTTGGTATTTGTCTTTCACCGCCTGTCTTATTTCACTGAGCACACCACCATCTAGCTCCATGATGTTGTTGCAAAAGGAAGGATTGGTTTCCTTCTTATGGCTGAATAGTGTAACATTTTGATTACGTGCCCCCTCTTCTCTATCCATTCTTCTACAGATGGACACTAAGGTTGCTTCCATATCTTGTCCGTTTTCAATAGTGCGGCAGTAAACAGACACGTGATATTCTCACCTGTAGCAGGTATGTTATAAGAGATTTACCAAGTAGGTATTCTGATAAACACATTCTGTATTCAAGATCAGGGTTTTAAGAACTGAAGGAAGGATTTTCAAGAACGTGCATGGCGCAGGAGGGTATTATGCTCAGTGAAATATGCCAGGGAGAGAAAGACACGTATCAAATGGCTTCGCTCATCTGTGGAGCATGAGTACAGAGAAAAAACTGAAGGCACACAACAGCAGCAGCCTCCGAGAACCCGAGAATGTCCTAAGAGATACCAAAGGGAAACGGACAGCAAGGGTGGGTGGGAACGGAGTGAGTAGGGGAGTAAGGGGCATTAGGATCAGCATAGCTGATGTAGGGGGGTGGGCACGTGGAGGACAGTATGGCACACAGAGAAGACAAGGAGTTACTCTGTAGCATTTCAATATGTTCATGGACAGTGACAATAATGGGGTATGAGGAGGGGACGTGATAATAGGGGGAGTCCAGTAAGCACAGTGTTGCTCATGTAACTCTAAACGAATGATACCAGCAGAGGAGTTAAAAATTAAAAATCAAAGGAACAGCAAAAAGTCCCACAAAAAGGAACGGAAGGAAGGGAACAGTTCTGGCAGCACATCTCACAGTATGCGCGAAAGACGGGCAGGCGGACGCGCACCAAGGTGTTTGAAGAGTTGGAAAGGGCACAGAACCTAATTGGGACTTAAGAAAAAAATACTTTCCAAGTCAAGTCGTCCTCGGTCTGGGGAGGGTCAGCGTGTCTTACCGGCGATGAGGCCTCCGAGGGGACCCGAGGAAACGAGCTTTGACTGAAAGGGGAATGCGATCGCTGGGGCCAAGGGAGCCGGCGCGGCGGGGCTTGCGGGGCTGACGGGGTGGGCGGGGCTTACGAGGAAGACCGGGCCCCGGCTCCTGGCCTCCGGACCCGGAGCGATCTGCGCGGAGCAGAGCTTGCTCAAAACCCCTCCAACTGGGAAAGATCAGCGAGCCCTGTCCGGCGGGCGAGCGGCTTCCGCGGCTTTCTCTTCCACACTGACTAGCTTCACCAGAGCGCCTGAACTAGAGGCGGGCGGGATTGTGGGCTGACAGCGCGCCCTTCCAAGTTGCCAGGAGATGGCGCGCGAATGGCAGCTCGGGGCTCGCAGCTCTGGCCACACGCCCCAGGCCCCCCAGGACGCGGAGGCCAACCTCACAGCCAGCTAGGACAGCACAGCTGCCCCGGGCCCCAGGTTCTCTGCACGAGTCCCGTTTTCGAGAGAGCAGAAAAGAAAACGTGAAAGAAAACCTCTGAAGTCTTTCATAAATGTCAACTGGCATAACGTGAACTTTTCTTTTCTTTTTTTCTTTTTCATGAAGATATCATTGATATACACAGCTCTGCAGCTTTCACAAGAGAAACAATGTGGGTACTGTATTCACCCATATTATTGAGTCACTGTACCCCATTGTCCGCCGCTGTCCATCAGCATAGCACGATGCCTCGGAGTCCCTACTTGTGTTCTCTGAGCTACATTGTTTTCCCGGGAACCCACACACACCATGTGGACCAATCAGCATTCCCCTGAATCCTCTTCTCCCTTCCACGCCCCTCCCCTATGGAAACCGCCAGTCTCACCTTGGATTCTGTGATCCTCCTGCTATTTTGTTCCTTTAGGTTTGCTTTACACTCATACGCCACAAATGAGGGAAATCGTTTAGTATTTGTCTTTCACCGCCTGTCTTATTTCACTGAGCGTAATACCCTATCCCTCCATAAATGTTGTTGCAAATTGTAGGTTTGTTTTCCGTCTTATGACTGAATAGTGTAACATTTTGCATATGTGCCACCTCTTCTCTATCCATTCATCTACTGATGGACCCTTCGGTTGCTTCCATACCTTGGCTGTTGTAAACAGTGCTACCATAAACAGACACGTGATATTCTCACGTGTAGCAGGTATATTATAAGAGATTTACCAAGTAAGTATTCTGATAAACACATTCTGTATTCAAGATCAGGGCTTTAAGAACTGAAGGAAGGATTTTCAACCACGTGGATGGCGCAGGAGAGAATTATGCTCAGTGAAACATGCCAGGGAGAGAAGGACAAGTATCAAATGGCTTCACTCATCTGTGGAGCACGAGTACAGAGAAAAAACTGAAGGGACAGAACAGCAGCAGCCTCACAGAACCCGACAATGACCTAACAGATGCCAAAGGGAAACGGACTGAAAAGGGTGGGTGGGAAGGGAGTAAGGGGAGTAAGGGGCATTAGGATCAGCACTGCTGATGTAGGGGGGTGGGCACGTGGAGGGCAGTATGGCACACAGAGAAGACTACTAGTGACTCTGTAGCATCTCAATATGCTGATGGACAGTGACTGTAATGGGGTATGAGTGGGGGACTTGATAATAGGGGGAGTACAGTAAGCACAGTGTTGATCATGTAACTGTAAACGAATGATACCAGCAGAGGAGTTAAAAATTAAAAATCAAAGGGACAGCAAAATGACCCACAAAAAGGAACTGAAAGAAGGGAACAGTTCTGGCAGCACATCTCACAGCAAGCGCAAAAGGGAGGCTGGAGGACGCGCACCAAAGTGTTTGAAGATGTGGAAATGGCACAGAAGCCACTTAAGACTTAAGAAAAAAATACTTTCCAAGTCAAGTCGTCCTCGGTCTGGGGAGGGTCAGCGTGTCTTACCGGCGATGAGGCCTCCGAGGGGACCCGAGGTAACGAGTAGGGACTGAAGGGGGCATGCGATCGCGGCGGGCCAAGGGAGCCGGCGCGGCGGGGCTTGCGGGGCTGACAAGGTGTGCGGGGCTTACGAGGAAGACCGGGCGCCGGCTCCTGGCCTCCGGACCCGGAGCGATCTGCGCGGAGCAGAGCTTGCTCAAAACCCCTCCAACTGGGAAAGATCAGCGAGCTCTGTCCGGCGGGCGAGCGGCTTCCGCGTCTCTCTCTTCCACACTGACTCCCTTCACCAGCGCGCCTGAACTAGAGGCGGGCGGGATTGTGGGCTGACAGCGCGCCCTTCCAAGCTGCCAGGAGATGGCGCGCGAATGGCAGCTCGGGGCTCCCAGCTCAGGCCAACCCCTCACCCCTCCCAACGCCCAGGAAGCGGAGGCCAGCCCCACAGCCAGCTAGGACAGCGCAGCTGCCCCGGGCCCCAGGTACTCTGCACGAGTCCCGTTTTCGAGAGAGCAGAAAAGAAAAAGTGAAAGAAAACCTCTGAAGTCTTTCATAAATGTCAACTGGCATAACGTGAACTTTTCTTTTGTTGTTTTTCATGAAGATATCATTGATATACACAGCTCTGCAGCTTTCACAGGGGAAACAATGTGGGTACTATATTCACCCATATTATTGAGTCACTCCGTACCCCATTGCCCGCCGCTGTCCGTCAGCATAGCACGATGCCTCGGAGTCCCTACTTGTCTTCTCGGAGCTACATTGTTTTCCCGGGACCCCACACACACCACGTGCACCAATCAGCATTCCCCTGAATCCTCTTCTTCCTTCCACACCCCTCCCCTTTGGGAACCGCTAGTCGCGCCTTCAGTCTGTGAGCCTTCTGCTATTTTGTTCCTTTAGGTTTGCTTTGCATTCATACTCCACAAATGAGAGAAATCGTCTGGTATTTGTCTTTCACCGCCTGTCTTATTTCACTGAGCACACTACCCTCTAGCTCCATGATGTTGTTGCAAATGGAAGGATTGGTTTCCTTCTTATGGCTGAATAGTGTAACATTTTGATTACGTGCCCCCTCTTCTCTATCCATTCATCTACAGATGAACACTTAGGATGCTTCCGTATCTTGGCCGTTGTCAATAGTGCGGCAGTAAACAGACACGTGATATTCTCACCTGTAGCAGGTATGTTATAAGAGATTTACCAAGTAAATATTCTGATAAACACATTCTGTATTCAAGATCAGGGTTTTAAGAACTGAAGGAAGGATTTTCAACAACGTGCATGGCGCAGGAGAGTATTATGCTCAGTGAAATATGCCAGGGAGAGAAAGACACGTATCAAATGGCTTCACTCATCTGTGGAGCATGAGTACAGAGAAAAAACTGAAGGCACAAAACAGCAGCAGCCTCCCAGGACCCGAGAATGACCTAACAGATACCAAAGGGAAACGGACTGAAAAGGTTGGGTGGGAAGGGAGTGAGAAGGGGAGTAAGGGGAATTAGGATCATCATAGCTGCTGTAGGCGGGTTGGCAAGTGGAGGGCAGTATGGCACACAGAGAAGACAAGTAGTGACTCTGTAGCATCTCAATATGCCCATGGACAGTGACTATAATGTGGTATAAGGGGGAATCTGGATAATACGGGGAGTCCAGTAAGCACAGTGTTGCTCATGTAACTGTAAACGAATGATAACAGCAGAGGAGTTAAAAATTAAACATCGAAGGAACAGCAAAATGAGCCACAAAAGGAACTGAAAGGAGGGAACAGTTCTGGTAGCACATCTCACAGCAAACACTAAAGGGAGGCAGGTGGACGCGGACCAAAGTGTTTGTAGAGGTGGAAAGGGCACCGAACCCACTTAGGACATAAGAAAAAAATTCTTTCCAAGTCACGTCGTCCTCAGTCTGTGGAGGGTCAGCGTGTCTTACCGACGTTGAGGCCTCCGAGGGGACCCGAGGAAACGAGTTGGGAGTGAAGGAGGAATGCGATGGCGGCGGGCCAAGGGAGCCGGCGCGGCGGGGCTTGCGGTGCTGACGGGCTGGGCGGGGCTTCCGAGGAAGACCGGGCGCCGGCTCCTGGCCTCCGGAACCGGGTCGGGCTGCGGGGAGCGGAGCTTGCTCAAAACCCCTCCAACTGGGAAAGATCAGCGAGCTCTGTCCGGCGGGCGAGCGGCTTCCTCCTCTCTCTCTTCCACACTGACTCCCTTCACCAGCGCGCCTGAACTAGACGCGGGCGCGATTGTCCGCTGACAGCGCGTCCTTCCAAGTTGCCAGGAGACGGCGCGTGAATAGCAGCTCCGCGATCGGGGCTCAGGCCACCCCACCCCACCCCCAGGACGCGGAGGCCACGCCCCCAGTCAGTTATGCCAGGGCGGCTGCCCCGGGCAACAGGTACTTTGCACGAGTCCCGTTGGCGAGACAGCAGAAAAGAAAAAGTAAAAGAAAAGCATTGAAGTCTTTCATAAATTTCCACAGGCATAACGTGAACTTTTCTTTTTTTCTTTTTCATAAAGATATCATTGATATACACAGCTCTGCAGCTTTCACAAGAGAAACAATGTGGGTACTATATTCCCCCATATTATTGAGTCCCTCCATCATATGCCGCCGCTGTCCATCAGCATAGCACGAAATCTCGGAGTCCCTACTTGTCTTCTCTGAGCTACATTGTTTTCCCGGGACCCCACACACACCACGTGCACCAATCAGCATTCCCCTGAATCCTCTTCTTCCTTCCACACCCCTCCCCTTTGGGAACCGTTAGTCGCGCCTTCAGTCTGTGAGCCTTCTGCTATTTTGTTCCTTTAGGTTTGCTTTGCATTCATACTCCACAAACGAGAGAAATCGTTTGGTATTTGTCTTTCACCGCCTGTCTTATTTCACTGAGCACACCACCATCTAGCTCCATGATGTTGTTGCAAAAGGAAGGATTGGTTTCCTTCTTATGGCTGAATAGTGTAACATTTTGATTACGTGCCCCCTCTTCTCTATCCATTCTTCTACAGATGGACACTAAGGTTGCTTCCATATCTTGTCCGTTTTCAATAGTGCGGCAGTAAACAGACACGTGATATTCTCACCTGTAGCAGGTATGTTATAAGAGATTTACCAAGTAGGTATTCTGATAAACACATTCTGTATTCAAGATCAGGGTTTTAAGAACTGAAGGAAGGATTTTCAAGAACGTGCATGGCGCAGGAGGGTATTATGCTCAGTGAAATATGCCAGGGAGAGAAAGACACGTATCAAATGGCTTCGCTCATCTGTGGAGCATGAGTACAGAGAAAAAACTGAAGGCACACAACAGCAGCAGCCTCCGAGAACCCGAGAATGTCCTAAGAGATACCAAAGGGAAACGGACAGCAAGGGTGGGTGGGAACGGAGTGAGTAGGGGAGTAAGGGGCATTAGGATCAGCATAGCTGATGTAGGGGGGTGGGCACGTGGAGGACAGTATGGCACACAGAGAAGACAAGGAGTTACTCTGTAGCATTTCAATATGTTCATGGACAGTGACAATAATGGGGTATGAGGAGGGGACGTGATAATAGGGGGAGTCCAGTAAGCACAGTGTTGCTCATGTAACTCTAAACGAATGATACCAGCAGAGGAGTTAAAAATTAAAAATCAAAGGAACAGCAAAAAGTCCCACAAAAAGGAACGGAAGGAAGGGAACAGTTCTGGCAGCACATCTCACAGTATGCGCGAAAGACGGGCAGGCGGACGCGCACCAAGGTGTTTGAAGAGTTGGAAAGGGCACAGAACCTAATTGGGACTTAAGAAAAAAATACTTTCCAAGTCAAGTCGTCCTCGGTCTGGGGAGGGTCAGCGTGTCTTACCGGCGATGAGGCCTCCGAGGGGACCCGAGGAAACGAGCTTTGACTGAAAGGGGAATGCGATCGCTGGGGCCAAGGGAGCCGGCGCGGCGGGGCTTGCGGGGCTGACGGGGTGGGCGGGGCTTACGAGGAAGACCGGGCCCCGGCTCCTGGCCTCCGGACCCGGAGCGATCTGCGCGGAGCAGAGCTTGCTCAAAACCCCTCCAACTGGGAAAGATCAGCGAGCCCTGTCCGGCGGGCGAGCGGCTTCCGCGGCTTTCTCTTCCACACTGACTAGCTTCACCAGAGCGCCTGAACTAGAGGCGGGCGGGATTGTGGGCTGACAGCGCGCCCTTCCAAGTTGCCAGGAGATGGCGCGCGAATGGCAGCTCGGGGCTCGCAGCTCTGGCCACACGCCCCAGGCCCCCCAGGACGCGGAGGCCAACCTCACAGCCAGCTAGGACAGCACAGCTGCCCCGGGCCCCAGGTTCTCTGCACGAGTCCCGTTTTCGAGAGAGCAGAAAAGAAAACGTGAAAGAAAACCTCTGAAGTCTTTCATAAATGTCAACTGGCATAACGTGAACTTTTCTTTTCTTTTTTTCTTTTTCATGAAGATATCATTGATATACACAGCTCTGCAGCTTTCACAAGAGAAACAATGTGGGTACTGTATTCACCCATATTATTGAGTCACTGTACCCCATTGTCCGCCGCTGTCCATCAGCATAGCACGATGCCTCGGAGTCCCTACTTGTGTTCTCTGAGCTACATTGTTTTCCCGGGAACCCACACACACCATGTGGACCAATCAGCATTCCCCTGAATCCTCTTCTCCCTTCCACGCCCCTCCCCTATGGAAACCGCCAGTCTCACCTTGGATTCTGTGATCCTCCTGCTATTTTGTTCCTTTAGGTTTGCTTTACACTCATACGCCACAAATGAGGGAAATCGTTTAGTATTTGTCTTTCACCGCCTGTCTTATTTCACTGAGCGTAATACCCTATCCCTCCATAAATGTTGTTGCAAATTGTAGGTTTGTTTTCCGTCTTATGACTGAATAGTGTAACATTTTGCATATGTGCCACCTCTTCTCTATCCATTCATCTACTGATGGACCCTTCGGTTGCTTCCATACCTTGGCTGTTGTAAACAGTGCTACCATAAACAGACACGTGATATTCTCACGTGTAGCAGGTATATTATAAGAGATTTACCAAGTAAGTATTCTGATAAACACATTCTGTATTCAAGATCAGGGCTTTAAGAACTGAAGGAAGGATTTTCAACCACGTGGATGGCGCAGGAGAGAATTATGCTCAGTGAAACATGCCAGGGAGAGAAAGACAAGTATCAAATGGCTTCACTCATCTGTGGAGCACGAGTACAGAGAAAAAACTGAAGGGACAGAACAGCAGCAGCCTCACAGAACCCGACAATGACCTAACAGATGCCAAAGGGAAACGGACTGAAAAGGGTGGGTGGGAAGGGAGTAAGGGGAGTAAGGGGCATTAGGATCAGCACTGCTGATGTAGGGGGGTGGGCACGTGGAGGGCAGTATGGCACACAGAGAAGACTACTAGTGACTCTGTAGCATCTCAATATGCTGATGGACAGTGACTGTAATGGGGTATGAGTGGGGGACTTGATAATAGGGGGAGTACAGTAAGCACAGTGTTGATCATGTAACTGTAAACGAATGATACCAGCAGAGGAGTTAAAAATTAAAAATCAAAGGGACAGCAAAATGACCCACAAAAAGGAACTGAAAGAAGGGAACAGTTCTGGCAGCACATCTCACAGCAAGCGCAAAAGGGAGGCTGGAGGACGCGCACCAAAGTGTTTGAAGATGTGGAAATGGCACAGAAGCCACTTAAGACTTAAGAAAAAAATACTTTCCAAGTCAAGTCGTCCTCGGTCTGGGGAGGGTCAGCGTGTCTTACCGGCGATGAGGCCTCCGAGGGGACCCGAGGTAACGAGTAGGGACTGAAGGGGGCATGCGATCGCGGCGGGCCAAGGGAGCCGGCGCGGCGGGGCTTGCGGGGCTGACAAGGTGTGCGGGGCTTACGAGGAAGACCGGGCGCCGGCTCCTGGCCTCCGGACCCGGAGCGATCTGCGCGGAGCAGAGCTTGCTCAAAACCCCTCCAACTGGGAAAGATCAGCGAGCTCTGTCCGGCGGGCGAGCGGCTTCCGCGTCTCTCTCTTCCACACTGACTCCCTTCACCAGCGCGCCTGAACTAGAGGCGGGCGGGATTGTGGGCTGACAGCGCGCCCTTCCAAGCTGCCAGGAGATGGCGCGCGAATGGCAGCTCGGGGCTCCCAGCTCAGGCCAACCCCTCACCCCTCCCAACGCCCAGGAAGCGGAGGCCAGCCCCACAGCCAGCTAGGACAGCGCAGCTGCCCCGGGCCCCAGGTACTCTGCACGAGTCCCGTTTTCGAGAGAGCAGAAAAGAAAAAGTGAAAGAAAACCTCTGAAGTCTTTCATAAATGTCAACTGGCATAACGTGAACTTTTCTTTTGTTGTTTTTCATGAAGATATCATTGATATACACAGCTCTGCAGCTTTCACAGGGGAAACAATGTGGGTACTATATTCACCCATATTATTGAGTCACTCCGTACCCCATTGCCCGCCGCTGTCCGTCAGCATAGCACGATGCCTCGGAGTCCCTACTTGTCTTCTCGGAGCTACATTGTTTTCCCGGGACCCCACACACACCACGTGCACCAATCAGCATTCCCCTGAATCCTCTTCTTCCTTCCACACCCCTCCCCTTTGGGAACCGCTAGTCGCGCCTTCAGTCTGTGAGCCTTCTGCTATTTTGTTCCTTTAGGTTTGCTTTGCATTCATACTCCACAAATGAGAGAAATCGTCTGGTATTTGTCTTTCACCGCCTGTCTTATTTCACTGAGCACACTACCCTCTAGCTCCATGATGTTGTTGCAAATGGAAGGATTGGTTTCCTTCTTATGGCTGAATAGTGTAACATTTTGATTACGTGCCCCCTCTTCTCTATCCATTCATCTACAGATGAACACTTAGGATGCTTCCGTATCTTGGCCGTTGTCAATAGTGCGGCAGTAAACAGACACGTGATATTCTCACCTGTAGCAGGTATGTTATAAGAGATTTACCAAGTAAATATTCTGATAAACACATTCTGTATTCAAGATCAGGGTTTTAAGAACTGAAGGAAGGATTTTCAACAACGTGCATGGCGCAGGAGAGTATTATGCTCAGTGAAATATGCCAGGGAGAGAAAGACACGTATCAAATGGCTTCACTCATCTGTGGAGCATGAGTACAGAGAAAAAACTGAAGGCACAAAACAGCAGCAGCCTCCCAGGACCCGAGAATGACTTAACAGTTACCAAAGGGAAACGGACTGAAAAGGTTGGGTGGGAAGGGAGTGAGAAGGGTTAGAGTAAGGGGAATTAGGATCATCATAGCTGCTGTAGGCGGGTTGGCAAGTGGAGGGCAGTATGGCACACAGAGAAGACAAGTAGTGACTCTGTAGCATCTCAATATGCCCATGGACAGTGACTATAATGTGGTATAAGGGGGAATCTGGATAATACGGGGAGTCCAGTAAGCACAGTGTTGCTCATGTAACTGTAAACGAATGATAACAGCAGAGGAGTTAAAAATTAAACATCGAAGGAACAGCAAAATGAGCCACAAAAGGAACTGAAAGGAGGGAACAGTTCTGGTAGCACATCTCACAGCAAACACTAAAGGGAGGCAGGTGGACGCGGACCAAAGTGTTTGTAGAGGTGGAAAGGGCACCGAACCCACTTAGGACATAAGAAAAAAATTCTTTCCAAGTCACGTCGTCCTCAGTCTGTGGAGGGTCAGCGTGTCTTACCGACGTTGAGGCCTCCGAGGGGACCCGAGGAAACGAGTTGGGAGTGAAGGAGGAATGCGATGGCGGCGGGCCAAGGGAGCCGGCGCGGCGGGGCTTGCGGTGCTGACGGGCTGGGCGGGGCTTCCGAGGAAGACCGGGCGCCGGCTCCTGGCCTCCGGAACCGGGTCGGGCTGCGGGGAGCGGAGCTTGCTCAAAACCCCTCCAACTGGGAAAGATCAGCGAGCTCTGTCCGGCGGGCGAGCGGCTTCCTCCTCTCTCTCTTCCACACTGACTCCCTTCACCAGCGCGCCTGAACTAGACGCGGGCGCGATTGTCCGCTGACAGCGCGTCCTTCCAAGTTGCCAGGAGACGGCGCGTGAATAGCAGCTCCGCGATCGGGGCTCAGGCCACCCCACCCCACCCCCAGGACGCGGAGGCCACGCCCCCAGTCAGTTATGCCAGGGCGGCTGCCCCGGGCAACAGGTACTTTGCACGAGTCCCGTTGGCGAGACAGCAGAAAAGAAAAAGTAAAAGAAAAGCATTGAAGTCTTTCATAAATTTCCACAGGCATAACGTGAACTTTTCTTTTTTTCTTTTTCATAAAGATATCATTGATATACACAGCTCTGCAGCTTTCACAAGAGAAACAATGTGGGTACTATATTCCCCCATATTATTGAGTCCCTCCATCATATGCCGCCGCTGTCCATCAGCATAGCACGAAGTCTCGGAGTCCCTACTTGTCTTCTCTGAGCTACATTGTTTTCCCGGGACCCCACACACACCACGTGCACCAATCAGCATTCCCCTGAATCCTCTTCTTCCTTCCACACCCCTCCCCTTTGGGAACCGTTAGTCGCGCCTTCAGTCTGTGAGCCTTCTGCTATTTTGTTCCTTTAGGTTTGCTTTGCATTCATACTCCACAAACGAGAGAAATCGTTTGGTATTTGTCTTTCACCGCCTGTCTTATTTCACTGAGCACACCACCATCTAGCTCCATGATGTTGTTGCAAAAGGAAGGATTGGTTTCCTTCTTATGGCTGAATAGTGTAACATTTTGATTACGTGCCCCCTCTTCTCTATCCATTCTTCTACAGATGGACACTAAGGTTGCTTCCATATCTTGGCCGTTTTCAATAGTGCGGCAGTAAACAGACACGTGATATTCTCACCTGTAGCAGGTATGTTATAAGAGATTTACCAAGTAGGTATTCTGATAAACACATTCTGTATTCAAGATCAGGGTTTTAAGAACTGAAGGAAGGATTTTCAAGAACGTGCATGGCGCAGGAGGGTATTATGCTCAGTGAAATATGCCAGGGAGAGAAAGACACGTATCAAATGGCTTCGCTCATCTGTGGAGCATGAGTACAGAGAAAAAACTGAAGGCACACAACAGCAGCAGCCTCCGAGAACCCGAGAATGTCCTAAGAGATACCAAAGGGAAACGGACAGCAAGGGTGGGTGGGAACGGAGTGAGTAGGGGAGTAAGGGGCATTAGGATCAGCATAGCTGATGTAGGGGGGTGGGCACGTGGAGGACAGTATGGCACACAGAGAAGACAAGGAGTTACTCTGTAGCATTTCAATATGTTCATGGACAGTGACAATAATGGGGTATGAGGAGGGGACGTGATAATAGGGGGAGTCCAGTAAGCACAGTGTTGCTCATGTAACTCTAAACGAATGATACCAGCAGAGGAGTTAAAAATTAAAAATCAAAGGAACAGCAAAAAGTCCCACAAAAAGGAACGGAAGGAAGGGAACAGTTCTGGCAGCACATCTCACAGTATGCGCGAAAGACGGGCAGGCGGACGCGCACCAAGGTGTTTGAAGAGTTGGAAAGGGCACAGAACCTAATTGGGACTTAAGAAAAAAATACTTTCCAAGTCAAGTCGTCCTCGGTCTGGGGAGGGTCAGCGTGTCTTACCGGCGATGAGGCCTCCGAGGGGACCCGAGGAAACGAGCTTTGACTGAAAGGGGAATGCGATCGCTGGGGCCAAGGGAGCCGGCGCGGCGGGGCTTGCGGGGCTGACGGGGTGGGCGGGGCTTACGAGGAAGACCGGGCCCCGGCTCCTGGCCTCCGGACCCGGAGCGATCTGCGCGGAGCAGAGCTTGCTCAAAACCCCTCCAACTGGGAAAGATCAGCGAGCCCTGTCCGGCGGGCGAGCGGCTTCCGCGGCTTTCTCTTCCACACTGACTAGCTTCACCAGAGCGCCTGAACTAGAGGCGGGCGGGATTGTGGGCTGACAGCGCGCCCTTCCAAGTTGCCAGGAGATGGCGCGCGAATGGCAGCTCGGGGCTCGCAGCTCTGGCCACACGCCCCAGGCCCCCCAGGACGCGGAGGCCAACCTCACAGCCAGCTAGGACAGCACAGCTGCCCCGGGCCCCAGGTTCTCTGCACGAGTCCCGTTTTCGAGAGAGCAGAAAAGAAAACGTGAAAGAAAACCTCTGAAGTCTTTCATAAATGTCAACTGGCATAACGTGAACTTTTCTTTTCTTTTTTTCTTTTTCATGAAGATATCATTGATATACACAGCTCTGCAGCTTTCACAAGAGAAACAATGTGGGTACTGTATTCACCCATATTATTGAGTCACTGTACCCCATTGTCCGCCGCTGTCCATCAGCATAGCACGATGCCTCGGAGTCCCTACTTGTGTTCTCTGAGCTACATTGTTTTCCCGGGAACCCACACACACCATGTGGACCAATCAGCATTCCCCTGAATCCTCTTCTCCCTTCCACGCCCCTCCCCTATGGAAACCGCCAGTCTCACCTTGGATTCTGTGATCCTCCTGCTATTTTGTTCCTTTAGGTTTGCTTTACACTCATACGCCACAAATGAGGGAAATCGTTTAGTATTTGTCTTTCACCGCCTGTCTTATTTCACTGAGCGTAATACCCTATCCCTCCATAAATGTTGTTGCAAATTGTAGGTTTGTTTTCCGTCTTATGACTGAATAGTGTAACATTTTGCATATGTGCCACCTCTTCTCTATCCATTCATCTACTGATGGACCCTTCGGTTGCTTCCATACCTTGGCTGTTGTAAACAGTGCTACCATAAACAGACACGTGATATTCTCACGTGTAGCAGGTATATTATAAGAGATTTACCAAGTAAGTATTCTGATAAACACATTCTGTATTCAAGATCAGGGCTTTAAGAACTGAAGGAAGGATTTTCAACCACGTGGATGGCGCAGGAGAGAATTATGCTCAGTGAAACATGCCAGGGAGAGAAAGACAAGTATCAAATGGCTTCACTCATCTGTGGAGCACGAGTACAGAGAAAAAACTGAAGGGACAGAACAGCAGCAGCCTCACAGAACCCGACAATGACCTAACAGATGCCAAAGGGAAACGGACTGAAAAGGGTGGGTGGGAAGGGAGTAAGGGGAGTAAGGGGCATTAGGATCAGCACTGCTGATGTAGGGGGGTGGGCACGTGGAGGGCAGTATGGCACACAGAGAAGACTACTAGTGACTCTGTAGCATCTCAATATGCTGATGGACAGTGACTGTAATGGGGTATGAGTGGGGGACTTGATAATAGGGGGAGTACAGTAAGCACAGTGTTGATCATGTAACTGTAAACGAATGATACCAGCAGAGGAGTTAAAAATTAAAAATCAAAGGGACAGCAAAATGACCCACAAAAAGGAACTGAAAGAAGGGAACAGTTCTGGCAGCACATCTCACAGCAAGCGCAAAAGGGAGGCTGGAGGACGCGCACCAAAGTGTTTGAAGATGTGGAAATGGCACAGAAGCCACTTAAGACTTAAGAAAAAAATACTTTCCAAGTCAAGTCGTCCTCGGTCTGGGGAGGGTCAGCGTGTCTTACCGGCGATGAGGCCTCCGAGGGGACCCGAGGTAACGAGTAGGGACTGAAGGGGGCATGCGATCGCGGCGGGCCAAGGGAGCCGGCGCGGCGGGGCTTGCGGGGCTGACAAGGTGTGCGGGGCTTACGAGGAAGACCGGGCGCCGGCTCCTGGCCTCCGGACCCGGAGCGATCTGCGCGGAGCAGAGCTTGCTCAAAACCCCTCCAACTGGGAAAGATCAGCGAGCTCTGTCCGGCGGGCGAGCGGCTTCCGCGTCTCTCTCTTCCACACTGACTCCCTTCACCAGCGCGCCTGAACTAGAGGCGGGCGGGATTGTGGGCTGACAGCGCGCCCTTCCAAGCTGCCAGGAGATGGCGCGCGAATGGCAGCTCGGGGCTCCCAGCTCAGGCCAACCCCTCACCCCTCCCAACGCCCAGGAAGCGGAGGCCAGCCCCACAGCCAGCTAGGACAGCGCAGCTGCCCCGGGCCCCAGGTACTCTGCACGAGTCCCGTTTTCGAGAGAGCAGAAAAGAAAAAGTGAAAGAAAACCTCTGAAGTCTTTCATAAATGTCAACTGGCATAACGTGAACTTTTCTTTTGTTGTTTTTCATGAAGATATCATTGATATACACAGCTCTGCAGCTTTCACAGGGGAAACAATGTGGGTACTATATTCACCCATATTATTGAGTCACTCCGTACCCCATTGCCCGCCGCTGTCCGTCAGCATAGCACGATGCCTCGGAGTCCCTACTTGTCTTCTCGGAGCTACATTGTTTTCCCGGGACCCCACACACACCACGTGCACCAATCAGCATTCCCCTGAATCCTCTTCTTCCTTCCACACCCCTCCCCTTTGGGAACCGCTAGTCGCGCCTTCAGTCTGTGAGCCTTCTGCTATTTTGTTCCTTTAGGTTTGCTTTGCATTCATACTCCACAAATGAGAGAAATCGTCTGGTATTTGTCTTTCACCGCCTGTCTTATTTCACTGAGCACACTACCCTCTAGCTCCATGATGTTGTTGCAAATGGAAGGATTGGTTTCCTTCTTATGGCTGAATAGTGTAACATTTTGATTACGTGCCCCCTCTTCTCTATCCATTCATCTACAGATGAACACTTAGGATGCTTCCGTATCTTGGCCGTTGTCAATAGTGCGGCAGTAAACAGACACGTGATATTCTCACCTGTAGCAGGTATGTTATAAGAGATTTACCAAGTAAATATTCTGATAAACACATTCTGTATTCAAGATCAGGGTTTTAAGAACTGAAGGAAGGATTTTCAACAACGTGCATGGCGCAGGAGAGTATTATGCTCAGTGAAATATGCCAGGGAGAGAAAGACACGTATCAAATGGCTTCACTCATCTGTGGAGCATGAGTACAGAGAAAAAACTGAAGGCACAAAACAGCAGCAGCCTCCCAGGACCCGAGAATGACTTAACAGTTACCAAAGGGAAACGGACTGAAAAGGTTGGGTGGGAAGGGAGTGAGAAGGGGAGTAAGGGGAATTAGGATCATCATAGCTGCTGTAGGCGGGTTGGCAAGTGGAGGGCAGTATGGCACACAGAGAAGACAAGTAGTGACTCTGTAGCATCTCAATATGCCCATGGACAGTGACTATAATGTGGTATAAGGGGGGATCTGGATAATACGGGGAGTCCAGTAAGCACAGTGTTGCTCATGTAACTGTAAACGAATGATAACAGCAGAGGAGTTAAAAATTAAACATCGAAGGAACAGCAAAATGAGCCACAAAAGGAACTGAAAGGAGGGAACAGTTCTGGTAGCACATCTCACAGCAAACACTAAAGGGAGGCAGGTGGACGCGGACCAAAGTGTTTGTAGAGGTGGAAAGGGCACCGAACCCACTTAGGACATAAGAAAAAAATTCTTTCCAAGTCACGTCGTCCTCAGTCTGTGGAGGGTCAGCGTGTCTTACCGACGTTGAGGCCTCCGAGGGGACCCGAGGAAACGAGTTGGGAGTGAAGGAGGAATGCGATGGCGGCGGGCCAAGGGAGCCGGCGCGGCGGGGCTTGCGGTGCTGACGGGCTGGGCGGGGCTTCCGAGGAAGACCGGGCGCCGGCTCCTGGCCTCCGGAACCGGGTCGGGCTGCGGGGAGCGGAGCTTGCTCAAAACCCCTCCAACTGGGAAAGATCAGCGAGCTCTGTCCGGCGGGCGAGCGGCTTCCTCCTCTCTCTCTTCCACACTGACTCCCTTCACCAGCGCGCCTGAACTAGACGCGGGCGCGATTGTCCGCTGACAGCGCGTCCTTCCAAGTTGCCAGGAGACGGCGCGTGAATAGCAGCTCCGCGATCGGGGCTCAGGCCACCCCACCCCACCCCCAGGACGCGGAGGCCACGCCCCCAGTCAGTTATGCCAGGGCGGCTGCCCCGGGCAACAGGTACTTTGCACGAGTCCCGTTGGCGAGACAGCAGAAAAGAAAAAGTAAAAGAAAAGCATTGAAGTCTTTCATAAATTTCCACAGGCATAACGTGAACTTTTCTTTTTTTCTTTTTCATAAAGATATCATTGATATACACAGCTCTGCAGCTTTCACAAGAGAAACAATGTGGGTACTATATTCCCCCATATTATTGAGTCCCTCCATCATATGCCGCCGCTGTCCATCAGCATAGCACGAAGTCTCGGAGTCCCTACTTGTCTTCTCTGAGCTACATTGTTTTCCCGGGACCCCACACACACCACGTGCACCAATCAGCATTCCCCTGAATCCTCTTCTTCCTTCCACACCCCTCCCCTTTGGGAACCGTTAGTCGCGCCTTCAGTCTGTGAGCCTTCTGCTATTTTGTTCCTTTAGGTTTGCTTTGCATTCATACTCCACAAACGAGAGAAATCGTTTGGTATTTGTCTTTCACCGCCTGTCTTATTTCACTGAGCACACCACCATCTAGCTCCATGATGTTGTTGCAAAAGGAAGGATTGGTTTCCTTCTTATGGCTGAATAGTGTAACATTTTGATTACGTGCCCCCTCTTCTCTATCCATTCTTCTACAGATGGACACTAAGGTTGCTTCCATATCTTGGCCGTTTTCAATAGTGCGGCAGTAAACAGACACGTGATATTCTCACCTGTAGCAGGTATGTTATAAGAGATTTACCAAGTAGGTATTCTGATAAACACATTCTGTATTCAAGATCAGGGTTTTAAGAACTGAAGGAAGGATTTTCAAGAACGTGCATGGCGCAGGAGGGTATTATGCTCAGTGAAATATGCCAGGGAGAGAAAGACACGTATCAAATGGCTTCGCTCATCTGTGGAGCATGAGTACAGAGAAAAAACTGAAGGCACACAACAGCAGCAGCCTCCGAGAACCCGAGAATGTCCTAAGAGATACCAAAGGGAAACGGACAGCAAGGGTGGGTGGGAACGGAGTGAGTAGGGGAGTAAGGGGCATTAGGATCAGCATAGCTGATGTAGGGGGGTGGGCACGTGGAGGACAGTATGGCACACAGAGAAGACAAGGAGTTACTCTGTAGCATTTCAATATGTTCATGGACAGTGACAATAATGGGGTATGAGGAGGGGACGTGATAATAGGGGGAGTCCAGTAAGCACAGTGTTGCTCATGTAACTCTAAACGAATGATACCAGCAGAGGAGTTAAAAATTAAAAATCAAAGGAACAGCAAAAAGTCCCACAAAAAGGAACGGAAGGAAGGGAACAGTTCTGGCAGCACATCTCACAGTATGCGCGAAAGACGGGCAGGCGGACGCGCACCAAGGTGTTTGAAGAGTTGGAAAGGGCACAGAACCTAATTGGGACTTAAGAAAAAAATACTTTCCAAGTCAAGTCGTCCTCGGTCTGGGGAGGGTCAGCGTGTCTTACCGGCGATGAGGCCTCCGAGGGGACCCGAGGAAACGAGCTTTGACTGAAAGGGGAATGCGATCGCTGGGGCCAAGGGAGCCGGCGCGGCGGGGCTTGCGGAGCTGACGGGGTGTGCGGGGCTTACGAGGAAGACCGGGCCCCGGCTCCTGGCCTCCGGACCCGGAGCGATCTGCGCGGAGCAGAGCTTGCTCAAAACCCCTCCAACTGGGAAAGATCAGCGAGCCCTGTCCGGCGGGCGAGCGGCTTCCGCGGCTTTCTCTTCCACACTGACTAGCTTCACCAGAGCGCCTGAACTAGAGGCGGGCGGGATTGTGGGCTGACAGCGCGCCCTTCCAAGTTGCCAGGAGATGGCGCGCGAATGGCAGCTCGGGGCTCGCAGCTCTGGCCACACGCCCCAGGCCCCCCAGGACGCGGAGGCCAACCTCACAGCCAGCTAGGACAGCACAGCTGCCCCGGGCCCCAGGTTCTCTGCACGAGTCCCGTTTTCGAGAGAGCAGAAAAGAAAACGTGAAAGAAAACCTCTGAAGTCTTTCATAAATGTCAACTGGCATAACGTGAACTTTTCTTTTCTTTTTTTCTTTTTCATGAAGATATCATTGATATACACAGCTCTGCAGCTTTCACAAGAGAAACAATGTGGGTACTGTATTCACCCATATTATTGAGTCACTGTACCCCATTGTCCGCCGCTGTCCATCAGCATAGCACGATGCCTCGGAGTCCCTACTTGTGTTCTCTGAGCTACATTGTTTTCCCGGGAACCCACACACACCATGTGGACCAATCAGCATTCCCCTGAATCCTCTTCTCCCTTCCACGCCCCTCCCCTATGGAAACCGCCAGTCTCACCTTGGATTCTGTGATCCTCCTGCTATTTTGTTCCTTTAGGTTTGCTTTACACTCATACGCCACAAATGAGGGAAATCGTTTAGTATTTGTCTTTCACCGCCTGTCTTATTTCACTGAGCGTAATACCCTATCCCTCCATAAATGTTGTTGCAAATTGTAGGTTTGTTTTCCGTCTTATGACTGAATAGTGTAACATTTTGCATATGTGCCACCTCTTCTCTATCCATTCATCTACTGATGGACCCTTCGGTTGCTTCCATACCTTGGCTGTTGTAAACAGTGCTACCATAAACAGACACGTGATATTCTCACGTGTAGCAGGTATATTATAAGAGATTTACCAAGTAAGTATTCTGATAAACACATTCTGTATTCAAGATCAGGGCTTTAAGAACTGAAGGAAGGATTTTCAACCACGTGGATGGCGCAGGAGAGAATTATGCTCAGTGAAACATGCCAGGGAGAGAAAGACAAGTATCAAATGGCTTCACTCATCTGTGGAGCACGAGTACAGAGAAAAAACTGAAGGGACAGAACAGCAGCAGCCTCACAGAACCCGACAATGACCTAACAGATGCCAAAGGGAAACGGACTGAAAAGGGTGGGTGGGAAGGGAGTAAGGGGAGTAAGGGGCATTAGGATCAGCACTGCTGATGTAGGGGGGTGGGCACGTGGAGGGCAGTATGGCACACAGAGAAGACTACTAGTGACTCTGTAGCATCTCAATATGCTGATGGACAGTGACTGTAATGGGGTATGAGTGGGGGACTTGATAATAGGGGGAGTACAGTAAGCACAGTGTTGATCATGTAACTGTAAACGAATGATACCAGCAGAGGAGTTAAAAATTAAAAATCAAAGGGACAGCAAAATGACCCACAAAAAGGAACTGAAAGAAGGGAACAGTTCTGGCAGCACATCTCACAGCAAGCGCAAAAGGGAGGCTGGAGGACGCGCACCAAAGTGTTTGAAGATGTGGAAATGGCACAGAAGCCACTTAAGACTTAAGAAAAAAATACTTTCCAAGTCAAGTCGTCCTCGGTCTGGGGAGGGTCAGCGTGTCTTACCGGCGATGAGGCCTCCGAGGGGACCCGAGGTAACGAGTAGGGACTGAAGGGGGCATGCGATCGCGGCGGGCCAAGGGAGCCGGCGCGGCGGGGCTTGCGGGGCTGACAAGGTGTGCGGGGCTTACGAGGAAGACCGGGCGCCGGCTCCTGGCCTCCGGACCCGGAGCGATCTGCGCGGAGCAGAGCTTGCTCAAAACCCCTCCAACTGGGAAAGATCAGCGAGCTCTGTCCGGCGGGCGAGCGGCTTCCGCGTCTCTCTCTTCCACACTGACTCCCTTCACCAGCGCGCCTGAACTAGAGGCGGGCGGGATTGTGGGCTGACAGCGCGCCCTTCCAAGCTGCCAGGAGATGGCGCGCGAATGGCAGCTCGGGGCTCCCAGCTCAGGCCAACCCCTCACCCCTCCCAACGCCCAGGAAGCGGAGGCCAGCCCCACAGCCAGCTAGGACAGCGCAGCTGCCCCGGGCCCCAGGTACTCTGCACGAGTCCCGTTTTCGAGAGAGCAGAAAAGAAAAAGTGAAAGAAAACCTCTGAAGTCTTTCATAAATGTCAACTGGCATAACGTGAACTTTTCTTTTGTTGTTTTTCATGAAGATATCATTGATATACACAGCTCTGCAGCTTTCACAGGGGAAACAATGTGGGTACTATATTCACCCATATTATTGAGTCACTCCGTACCCCATTGCCCGCCGCTGTCCGTCAGCATAGCACGATGCCTCGGAGTCCCTACTTGTCTTCTCGGAGCTACATTGTTTTCCCGGGACCCCACACACACCACGTGCACCAATCAGCATTCCCCTGAATCCTCTTCTTCCTTCCACACCCCTCCCCTTTGGGAACCGCTAGTCGCGCCTTCAGTCTGTGAGCCTTCTGCTATTTTGTTCCTTTAGGTTTGCTTTGCATTCATACTCCACAAATGAGAGAAATCGTCTGGTATTTGTCTTTCACCGCCTGTCTTATTTCACTGAGCACACTACCCTCTAGCTCCATGATGTTGTTGCAAATGGAAGGATTGGTTTCCTTCTTATGGCTGAATAGTGTAACATTTTGATTACGTGCCCCCTCTTCTCTATCCATTCATCTACAGATGAACACTTAGGATGCTTCCGTATCTTGGCCGTTGTCAATAGTGCGGCAGTAAACAGACACGTGATATTCTCACCTGTAGCAGGTATGTTATAAGAGATTTACCAAGTAAATATTCTGATAAACACATTCTGTATTCAAGATCAGGGTTTTAAGAACTGAAGGAAGGATTTTCAACAACGTGCATGGCGCAGGAGAGTATTATGCTCAGTGAAATATGCCAGGGAGAGAAAGACACGTATCAAATGGCTTCACTCATCTGTGGAGCATGAGTACAGAGAAAAAACTGAAGGCACAAAACAGCAGCAGCCTCCCAGGACCCGAGAATGACCTAACAGATACCAAAGGGAAACGGACTGAAAAGGTTGGGTGGGAAGGGAGTGAGAAGGGGAGTAAGGGGAATTAGGATCATCATAGCTGCTGTAGGCGGGTTGGCAAGTGGAGGGCAGTATGGCACACAGAGAAGACAAGTAGTGACTCTGTAGCATCTCAATATGCCCATGGACAGTGACTATAATGTGGTATAAGGGGGGATCTGGATAATACGGGGAGTCCAGTAAGCACAGTGTTGCTCATGTAACTGTAAACGAATGATAACAGCAGAGGAGTTAAAAATTAAACATCGAAGGAACAGCAAAATGAGCCACAAAAGGAACTGAAAGGAGGGAACAGTTCTGGTAGCACATCTCACAGCAAACACTAAAGGGAGGCAGGTGGACGCGGACCAAAGTGTTTGTAGAGGTGGAAAGGGCACCGAACCCACTTAGGACATAAGAAAAAAATTCTTTCCAAGTCACGTCGTCCTCAGTCTGTGGAGGGTCAGCGTGTCTTACCGACGTTGAGGCCTCCGAGGGGACCCGAGGAAACGAGTTGGGAGTGAAGGAGGAATGCGATGGCGGCGGGCCAAGGGAGCCGGCGCGGCGGGGCTTGCGGTGCTGACGGGCTGGGCGGGGCTTCCGAGGAAGACCGGGCGCCGGCTCCTGGCCTCCGGAACCGGGTCGGGCTGCGGGGAGCGGAGCTTGCTCAAAACCCCTCCAACTGGGAAAGATCAGCGAGCTCTGTCCGGCGGGCGAGCGGCTTCCTCCTCTCTCTCTTCCACACTGACTCCCTTCACCAGCGCGCCTGAACTAGACGCGGGCGCGATTGTCCGCTGACAGCGCGTCCTTCCAAGTTGCCAGGAGACGGCGCGTGAATAGCAGCTCCGCGATCGGGGCTCAGGCCACCCCACCCCACCCCCAGGACGCGGAGGCCACGCCCCCAGTCAGTTATGCCAGGGCGGCTGCCCCGGGCAACAGGTACTTTGCACGAGTCCCGTTGGCGAGACAGCAGAAAAGAAAAAGTAAAAGAAAAGCATTGAAGTCTTTCATAAATTTCCACAGGCATAACGTGAACTTTTCTTTTTTTCTTTTTCATAAAGATATCATTGATATACACAGCTCTGCAGCTTTCACAAGAGAAACAATGTGGGTACTATATTCCCCCATATTATTGAGTCCCTCCATCATATGCCGCCGCTGTCCATCAGCATAGCACGAAGTCTCGGAGTCCCTACTTGTCTTCTCTGAGCTACATTGTTTTCCCGGGACCCCACACACACCACGTGCACCAATCAGCATTCCCCTGAATCCTCTTCTTCCTTCCACACCCCTCCCCTTTGGGAACCGTTAGTCGCGCCTTCAGTCTGTGAGCCTTCTGCTATTTTGTTCCTTTAGGTTTGCTTTGCATTCATACTCCACAAACGAGAGAAATCGTTTGGTATTTGTCTTTCACCGCCTGTCTTATTTCACTGAGCACACCACCATCTAGCTCCATGATGTTGTTGCAAAAGGAAGGATTGGTTTCCTTCTTATGGCTGAATAGTGTAACATTTTGATTACGTGCCCCCTCTTCTCTATCCATTCTTCTACAGATGGACACTAAGGTTGCTTCCATATCTTGGCCGTTTTCAATAGTGCGGCAGTAAACAGACACGTGATATTCTCACCTGTAGCAGGTATGTTATAAGAGATTTACCAAGTAGGTATTCTGATAAACACATTCTGTATTCAAGATCAGGGTTTTAAGAACTGAAGGAAGGATTTTCAAGAACGTGCATGGCGCAGGAGGGTATTATGCTCAGTGAAATATGCCAGGGAGAGAAAGACACGTATCAAATGGCTTCGCTCATCTGTGGAGCATGAGTACAGAGAAAAAACTGAAGGCACACAACAGCAGCAGCCTCCGAGAACCCGAGAATGTCCTAAGAGATACCAAAGGGAAACGGACAGCAAGGGTGGGTGGGAACGGAGTGAGTAGGGGAGTAAGGGGCATTAGGATCAGCATAGCTGATGTAGGGGGGTGGGCACGTGGAGGACAGTATGGCACACAGAGAAGACAAGGAGTTACTCTGTAGCATTTCAATATGTTCATGGACAGTGACAATAATGGGGTATGAGGAGGGGACGTGATAATAGGGGGAGTCCAGTAAGCACAGTGTTGCTCATGTAACTCTAAACGAATGATACCAGCAGAGGAGTTAAAAATTAAAAATCAAAGGAACAGCAAAAAGTCCCACAAAAAGGAACGGAAGGAAGGGAACAGTTCTGGCAGCACATCTCACAGTATGCGCGAAAGACGGGCAGGCGGACGCGCACCAAGGTGTTTGAAGAGTTGGAAAGGGCACAGAACCTAATTGGGACTTAAGAAAAAAATACTTTCCAAGTCAAGTCGTCCTCGGTCTGGGGAGGGTCAGCGTGTCTTACCGGCGATGAGGCCTCCGAGGGGACCCGAGGAAACGAGCTTTGACTGAAAGGGGAATGCGATCGCTGGGGCCAAGGGAGCCGGCGCGGCGGGGCTTGCGGAGCTGACGGGGTGTGCGGGGCTTACGAGGAAGACCGGGCCCCGGCTCCTGGCCTCCGGACCCGGAGCGATCTGCGCGGAGCAGAGCTTGCTCAAAACCCCTCCAACTGGGAAAGATCAGCGAGCCCTGTCCGGCGGGCGAGCGGCTTCCGCGGCTTTCTCTTCCACACTGACTAGCTTCACCAGAGCGCCTGAACTAGAGGCGGGCGGGATTGTGGGCTGACAGCGCGCCCTTCCAAGTTGCCAGGAGATGGCGCGCGAATGGCAGCTCGGGGCTCGCAGCTCTGGCCACACGCCCCAGGCCCCCCAGGACGCGGAGGCCAACCTCACAGCCAGCTAGGACAGCACAGCTGCCCCGGGCCCCAGGTTCTCTGCACGAGTCCCGTTTTCGAGAGAGCAGAAAAGAAAACGTGAAAGAAAACCTCTGAAGTCTTTCATAAATGTCAACTGGCATAACGTGAACTTTTCTTTTCTTTTTTTCTTTTTCATGAAGATATCATTGATATACACAGCTCTGCAGCTTTCACAAGAGAAACAATGTGGGTACTGTATTCACCCATATTATTGAGTCACTGTACCCCATTGTCCGCCGCTGTCCATCAGCATAGCACGATGCCTCGGAGTCCCTACTTGTGTTCTCTGAGCTACATTGTTTTCCCGGGAACCCACACACACCATGTGGACCAATCAGCATTCCCCTGAATCCTCTTCTCCCTTCCACGCCCCTCCCCTATGGAAACCGCCAGTCTCACCTTGGATTCTGTGATCCTCCTGCTATTTTGTTCCTTTAGGTTTGCTTTACACTCATACGCCACAAATGAGGGAAATCGTTTAGTATTTGTCTTTCACCGCCTGTCTTATTTCACTGAGCGTAATACCCTATCCCTCCATAAATGTTGTTGCAAATTGTAGGTTTGTTTTCCGTCTTATGACTGAATAGTGTAACATTTTGCATATGTGCCACCTCTTCTCTATCCATTCATCTACTGATGGACCCTTAGGTTGCTTCCATATCTTGGCTGTTGTAAACAGTGCTACCATAAACAGACACGTGACATTCTCACGTGTAGCAGGTATATTATAAGAGATTTACCAAGTAAGTATTCTGATAAACACATTCTGTATTCAAGATCAGGGCTTTAAGAACTGAAGGAAGGATTTTCAACCACGTGGATGGCGCAGGAGAGAATTATGCTCAGTGAAACATGCCAGGGAGAGAAAGACAAGTATCAAATGGCTTCACTCATCTGTGGAGCACGAGTACAGAGAAAAAACTGAAGGGACAGAACAGCAGCAGCCTCACAGAACCCGACAATGACCTTACAGATGCCAAAGGGAAACGGACTGAAAAGGGTGGGTGGGAAGGGAGTAAGGGGAGTAAGGGGCATTAGGATCAGCACTGCTGATGTGGGGGGGTGGGCACGTGGAGGGCAGTATGGCACACAGAGAAGACTACTAGTGACTCTGTAGCATCTCAATATGCTGATGGACAGTGACTGTAATGGGGTATGAGTGGGGGACTTGATAATAGGGGGAGTACAGTAAGCACAGTGTTGATCATGTAACTGTAAACGAATGATACCAGCAGAGGAGTTAAAAATTAAAAATCAAAGGGACAGCAAAATGACCCACAAAAAGGAACTGAAAGAAGGGAACAGTTCTGGCAGCACATCTCACAGCAAGCGCAAAAGGGAGGCTGGAGGACGCGCACCAAAGTGTTTGAAGATGTGGAAATGGCACAGAAGCCACTTAAGACTTAAGAAAAAAATACTTTCCAAGTCAAGTCGTCCTCGGTCTGGGGAGGGTCAGCGTGTCTTACCGGCGATGAGGCCTCCGAGGGGACCCGAGGTAACGAGTAGGGACTGAAGGGGGCATGCGATCGCGGCGGGCCAAGGGAGCCGGCGCGGCGGGGCTTGCGGGGCTGACAAGGTGTGCGGGGCTTACGAGGAAGACCGGGCGCCGGCTCCTGGCCTCCGGACCCGGAGCGATCTGCGCGGAGCAGAGCTTGCTCAAAACCCCTCCAACTGGGAAAGATCAGCGAGCTCTGTCCGGCGGGCGAGCGGCTTCCGCGTCTCTCTCTTCCACACTGACTCCCTTCACCAGCGCGCCTGAACTAGAGGCGGGCGGGATTGTGGGCTGACAGCGCGCCCTTCCAAGCTGCCAGGAGATGGCGCGCGAATGGCAGCTCGGGGCTCCCAGCTCAGGCCAACCCCTCACCCCTCCCAACGCCCAGGAAGCGGAGGCCAGCCCCACAGCCAGCTAGGACAGCGCAGCTGCCCCGGGCCCCAGGTACTCTGCACGAGTCCCGTTTTCGAGAGAGCAGAAAAGAAAAAGTGAAAGAAAACCTCTGAAGTCTTTCATAAATGTCAACTGGCATAACGTGAACTTTTCTTTTGTTGTTTTTCATGAAGATATCATTGATATACACAGCTCTGCAGCTTTCACAGGGGAAACAATGTGGGTACTATATTCACCCATATTATTGAGTCACTCCGTACCCCATTGCCCGCCGCTGTCCGTCAGCATAGCACGATGCCTCGGAGTCCCTACTTGTCTTCTCGGAGCTACATTGTTTTCCCGGGACCCCACACACACCACGTGCACCAATCAGCATTCCCCTGAATCCTCTTCTTCCTTCCACACCCCTCCCCTTTGGGAACCGCTAGTCGCGCCTTCAGTCTGTGAGCCTTCTGCTATTTTGTTCCTTTAGGTTTGCTTTGCATTCATACTCCACAAATGAGAGAAATCGTCTGGTATTTGTCTTTCACCGCCTGTCTTATTTCACTGAGCACACTACCCTCTAGCTCCATGATGTTGTTGCAAATGGAAGGATTGGTTTCCTTCTTATGGCTGAATAGTGTAACATTTTGATTACGTGCCCCCTCTTCTCTATCCATTCATCTACAGATGAACACTTAGGATGCTTCCGTATCTTGGCCGTTGTCAATAGTGCGGCAGTAAACAGACACGTGATATTCTCACCTGTAGCAGGTATGTTATAAGAGATTTACCAAGTAAATATTCTGATAAACACATTCTGTATTCAAGATCAGGGTTTTAAGAACTGAAGGAAGGATTTTCAACAACGTGCATGGCGCAGGAGAGTATTATGCTCAGTGAAATATGCCAGGGAGAGAAAGACACGTATCAAATGGCTTCACTCATCTGTGGAGCACGAGTACAGAGAAAAAACTGAAGGGACAGAACAGCAGCAGCCTCACAGAACCCGACAATGACCTTACAGATGCCAAAGGGAAACGGACTGAAAAGGGTGGGTGGGAAGGGAGTAAGGGGAGTAAGGGGCATTAGGATCAGCACTGCTGATGTAGGGGGGTGGGCACGTGTAGGGCAGTATGGCACACAGAGAAGACTACTAGTGACTCTGTAGCATCTCAATATGCTGATGGACAGTGACTGTAATGGGGTATGAGTGGGGGACTTGATAATAGGGGGAGTACAGTAAGCACAGTGTTGATCATGTAACTGTAAACGAATGATACCAGCAGAGGAGTTAAAAATTAAAAATCAAAGGGACAGCAAAATGACCCACAAAAAGGAACTGAAAGAAGGGAACAGTTCTGGCAGCACATCTCACAGCAAGCGCAAAAGGGAGGCTGGAGGACGCGCACCAAAGTGTTTGAAGATGTGGAAATGGCACAGAAGCCACTTAAGACTTAAGAAAAAAATACTTTCCAAGTCAAGTCGTCCTCGGTCTGGGGAGGGTCAGCGTGTCTTACCGGCGATGAGGCCTCCGAGGGGACCCGAGGTAACGAGTAGGGACTGAAGGGGGCATGCGATCGTGGCGGGCCAAGGGAGCCGGCGCGGCGGGGCTTGCGGGGCTGACAAGGTGTGCGGGGCTTACGAGGAAGACCGGGCGCCGGCTCCTGGCCTCCGGACCCGGAGCGATCTGCGCGGAGCAGAGCTTGCTCAAAACCCCTCCAACTGGGAAAGATCAGCGAGCTCTGTCCGGCGGGCGAGCGGCTTCCTCCTCTCTCTCTTCCACACTGACTCCCTTCACCAGCGCGCCTGAACTAGACGCGGGCGCGATTGTCCGCTGACAGCGCGTCCTTCCAAGTTGCCAGGAGACGGCGCGTGAATAGCAGCTCCGCGATCGGGGCTCAGGCCACCCCACCCCACCCCCAGGACGCGGAGGCCACGCCCCCAGTCAGTTATGCCAGGGCGGCTGCCCCGGGCAACAGGTACTTTGCACGAGTCCCGTTGGCGAGACAGCAGAAAAGAAAAAGTAAAAGAAAAGCATTGAAGTCTTTCATAAATTTCCACAGGCATAACGTGAACTTTTCTTTTTTTCTTTTTCATAAAGATATCATTGATATACACAGCTCTGCAGCTTTCACAAGAGAAACAATGTGGGTACTATATTCCCCCATATTATTGAGTCCCTCCATCATATGCCGCCGCTGTCCATCAGCATAGCACGAAATCTCGGAGTCCCTACTTGTCTTCTCTGAGCTACATTGTTTTCCCGGGACCCCACACACACCACGTGCACCAATCAGCATTCCCCTGAATCCTCTTCTTCCTTCCACACCCCTCCCCTTTGGGAACCGTTAGTCGCGCCTTCAGTCTGTGAGCCTTCTGCTATTTTGTTCCTTTAGGTTTGCTTTGCATTCATACTCCACAAACGAGAGAAATCGTTTGGTATTTGTCTTTCACTGCCTGTCTTATTTCACTGAGCACACCACCATCTAGCTCCATGATGTTGTTGCAAAAGGAAGGATTGGTTTCCTTCTTATGGCTGAATAGTGTAACATTTTGATTACGTGCCCCCTCTTCTCTATCCATTCTTCTACAGATGGACACTAAGGTTGCTTCCATATCTTGTCCGTTTTCAATAGTGCGGCAGTAAACAGACACGTGATATTCTCACCTGTAGCAGGTATGTTATAAGAGATTTACCAAGTAGGTATTCTGATAAACACATTCTGTATTCAAGATCAGGGTTTTAAGAACTGAAGGAAGGATTTTCAAGAACGTGCATGGCGCAGGAGGGTATTATGCTCAGTGAAATATGCCAGGGAGAGAAAGACACGTATCAAATGGCTTCGCTCATCTGTGGAGCATGAGTACAGAGAAAAAACTGAAGGCACACAACAGCAGCAGCCTCCGAGAACCCGAGAATGTCCTAAGAGATACCAAAGGGAAACGGACAGCAAGGGTGGGTGGGAACGGAGTGAGTAGGGGAGTAAGGGGCATTAGGATCAGCATAGCTGATGTAGGGGGGTGGGCACGTGGAGGACAGTATGGCACACAGAGAAGACAAGGAGTTACTCTGTAGCATTTCAATATGTTCATGGACAGTGACAATAATGGGGTATGAGGAGGGGACGTGATAATAGGGGGAGTCCAGTAAGCACAGTGTTGCTCATGTAACTCTAAACGAATGATACCAGCAGAGGAGTTAAAAATTAAAAATCAAAGGAACAGCAAAAAGTCCCACAAAAAGGAACGGAAGGAAGGGAACAGTTCTGGCAGCACATCTCACAGTATGCGCGAAAGACGGGCAGGCGGACGCGCACCAAGGTGTTTGAAGAGTTGGAAAGGGCACAGAACCTAATTGGGACTTAAGAAAAAAATACTTTCCAAGTCAAGTCGTCCTCGGTCTGGGGAGGGTCAGCGTGTCTTACCGGCGATGAGGCCTCCGAGGGGACCCGAGGAAACGAGCTTTGACTGAAAGGGGAATGCGATCGCTGGGGCCAAGGGAGCCGGCGCGGCGGGGCTTGCGGGGCTGACGGGGTGGGCGGGGCTTACGAGGAACACCGGGCCCCGGCTCCTGGCCTCCGGACCCGGAGCGATCTGCGCGGAGCAGAGCTTGCTCAAAACCCCTCCAACTGGGAAAGATCAGCGAGCCCTGTCCGGCGGGCGAGCGGCTTCCGCGGCTTTCTCTTCCACACTGACTAGCTTCACCAGAGCGCCTGAACTAGAGGCGGGCGGGATTGTGGGCTGACAGCGCGCCCTTCCAAGTTGCCAGGAGATGGCGCGCGAATGGCAGCTCGGGGCTCGCAGCTCTGGCCACACGCCCCAGGCCCCCCAGGACGCGGAGGCCAACCTCACAGCCAGCTAGGACAGCACAGCTGCCCCGGGCCCCAGGTTCTCTGCACGAGTCCCGTTTTCGAGAGAGCAGAAAAGAAAACGTGAAAGAAAACCTCTGAAGTCTTTCATAAATGTCAACTGGCATAACGTGAACTTTTCTTTTCTTTTTTTCTTTTTCATGAAGATATCATTGATATACACAGCTCTGCAGCTTTCACAAGAGAAACAATGTGGGTACTGTATTCACCCATATTATTGAGTCACTGTACCCCATTGTCCGCCGCTGTCCATCAGCATAGCACGATGCCTCGGAGTCCCTACTTGTGTTCTCTGAGCTACATTGTTTTCCCGGGAACCCACACACACCATGTGGACCAATCAGCATTCCCCTGAATCCTCTTCTCCCTTCCACGCCCCTCCCCTATGGAAACCGCCAGTCTCACCTTGGATTCTGTGATCCTCCTGCTATTTTGTTCCTTTAGGTTTGCTTTACACTCATACGCCACAAATGAGGGAAATCGTTTAGTATTTGTCTTTCACCGCCTGTCTTATTTCACTGAGCGTAATACCCTATCCCTCCATAAATGTTGTTGCAAATTGTAGGTTTGTTTTCCGTCTTATGACTGAATAGTGTAACATTTTGCATATGTGCCACCTCTTCTCTATCCATTCATCTACTGATGGACCCTTCGGTTGCTTCCATACCTTGGCTGTTGTAAACAGTGCTACCATAAACAGACACGTGATATTCTCACGTGTAGCAGGTATATTATAAGAGATTTACCAAGTAAGTATTCTGATAAACACATTCTGTATTCAAGATCAGGGCTTTAAGAACTGAAGGAAGGATTTTCAACCACGTGGATGGCGCAGGAGAGAATTATGCTCAGTGAAACATGCCAGGGAGAGAAGGACAAGTATCAAATGGCTTCACTCATCTGTGGAGCACGAGTACAGAGAAAAAACTGAAGGGACAGAACAGCAGCAGCCTCACAGAACCCGACAATGACCTAACAGATGCCAAAGGGAAACGGACTGAAAAGGGTGGGTGGGAAGGGAGTAAGGGGAGTAAGGGGCATTAGGATCAGCACTGCTGATGTAGGGGGGTGGGCACGTGGAGGGCAGTATGGCACACAGAGAAGACTACTAGTGACTCTGTAGCATCTCAATATGCTGATGGACAGTGACTGTAATGGGGTATGAGTGGGGGACTTGATAATAGGGGGAGTACAGTAAGCACAGTGTTGATCATGTAACTGTAAACGAATGATACCAGCAGAGGAGTTAAAAATTAAAAATCAAAGGGACAGCAAAATGACCCACAAAAAGGAACTGAAAGAAGGGAACAGTTCTGGCAGCACATCTCACAGCAAGCGCAAAAGGGAGGCTGGAGGACGCGCACCAAAGTGTTTGAAGATGTGGAAATGGCACAGAAGCCACTTAAGACTTAAGAAAAAAATACTTTCCAAGTCAAGTCGTCCTCGGTCTGGGGAGGGTCAGCGTGTCTTACCGGCGATGAGGCCTCCGAGGGGACCCGAGGTAACGAGTAGGGACTGAAGGGGGCATGCGATCGCGGCGGGCCAAGGGAGCCGGCGCGGCGGGGCTTGCGGGGCTGACAAGGTGTGCGGGGCTTACGAGGAAGACCGGGCGCCGGCTCCTGGCCTCCGGACCCGGAGCGATCTGCGCGGAGCAGAGCTTGCTCAAAACCCCTCCAACTGGGAAAGATCAGCGAGCTCTGTCCGGCGGGCGAGCGGCTTCCGCGTCTCTCTCTTCCACACTGACTCCCTTCACCAGCGCGCCTGAACTAGAGGCGGGCGGGATTGTGGGCTGACAGCGCGCCCTTCCAAGCTGCCAGGAGATGGCGCGCGAATGGCAGCTCGGGGCTCCCAGCTCAGGCCAACCCCTCACCCCTCCCAACGCCCAGGAAGCGGAGGCCAGCCCCACAGCCAGCTAGGACAGCGCAGCTGCCCCGGGCCCCAGGTACTCTGCACGAGTCCCGTTTTCGAGAGAGCAGAAAAGAAAAAGTGAAAGAAAACCTCTGAAGTCTTTCATAAATGTCAACTGGCATAACGTGAACTTTTCTTTTGTTGTTTTTCATGAAGATATCATTGATATACACAGCTCTGCAGCTTTCACAGGGGAAACAATGTGGGTACTATATTCACCCATATTATTGAGTCACTCCGTACCCCATTGCCCGCCGCTGTCCGTCAGCATAGCACGATGCCTCGGAGTCCCTACTTGTCTTCTCGGAGCTACATTGTTTTCCCGGGACCCCACACACACCACGTGCACCAATCAGCATTCCCCTGAATCCTCTTCTTCCTTCCACACCCCTCCCCTTTGGGAACCGCTAGTCGCGCCTTCAGTCTGTGAGCCTTCTGCTATTTTGTTCCTTTAGGTTTGCTTTGCATTCATACTCCACAAATGAGAGAAATCGTCTGGTATTTGTCTTTCACCGCCTGTCTTATTTCACTGAGCACACTACCCTCTAGCTCCATGATGTTGTTGCAAATGGAAGGATTGGTTTCCTTCTTATGGCTGAATAGTGTAACATTTTGATTACGTGCCCCCTCTTCTCTATCCATTCATCTACAGATGAACACTTAGGATGCTTCCGTATCTTGGCCGTTGTCAATAGTGCGGCAGTAAACAGACACGTGATATTCTCACCTGTAGCAGGTATGTTATAAGAGATTTACCAAGTAAATATTCTGATAAACACATTCTGTATTCAAGATCAGGGTTTTAAGAACTGAAGGAAGGATTTTCAACAACGTGCATGGCGCAGGAGAGTATTATGCTCAGTGAAATATGCCAGGGAGAGAAAGACACGTATCAAATGGCTTCACTCATCTGTGGAGCATGAGTACAGAGAAAAAACTGAAGGCACAAAACAGCAGCAGCCTCCCAGGACCCGAGAATGACCTAACAGATACCAAAGGGAAACGGACTGAAAAGGTTGGGTGGGAAGGGAGTGAGAAGGGGAGTAAGGGGAATTAGGATCATCATAGCTGCTGTAGGCGGGTTGGCAAGTGGAGGGCAGTATGGCACACAGAGAAGACAAGTAGTGACTCTGTAGCATCTCAATATGCCCATGGACAGTGACTATAATGTGGTATAAGGGGGGATCTGGATAATACGGGGAGTCCAGTAAGCACAGTGTTGCTCATGTAACTGTAAACGAATGATAACAGCAGAGGAGTTAAAAATTAAACATCGAAGGAACAGCAAAATGAGCCACAAAAGGAACTGAAAGGAGGGAACAGTTCTGGTAGCACATCTCACAGCAAACACTAAAGGGAGGCAGGTGGACGCGGACCAAAGTGTTTGTAGAGGTGGAAAGGGCACCGAACCCACTTAGGACATAAGAAAAAAATTCTTTCCAAGTCACGTCGTCCTCAGTCTGTGGAGGGTCAGCGTGTCTTACCGACGTTGAGGCCTCCGAGGGGACCCGAGGAAACGAGTTGGGAGTGAAGGAGGAATGCGATGGCGGCGGGCCAAGGGAGCCGGCGCGGCGGGGCTTGCGGTGCTGACGGGCTGGGCGGGGCTTCCGAGGAAGACCGGGCGCCGGCTCCTGGCCTCCGGAACCGGGTCGGGCTGCGGGGAGCGGAGCTTGCTCAAAACCCCTCCAACTGGGAAAGATCAGCGAGCTCTGTCCGGCGGGCGAGCGGCTTCCTCCTCTCTCTCTTCCACACTGACTCCCTTCACCAGCGCGCCTGAACTAGACGCGGGCGCGATTGTCCGCTGACAGCGCGTCCTTCCAAGTTGCCAGGAGACGGCGCGTGAATAGCAGCTCCGCGATCGGGGCTCAGGCCACCCCACCCCACCCCCAGGACGCGGAGGCCACGCCCCCAGTCAGTTATGCCAGGGCGGCTGCCCCGGGCAACAGGTACTTTGCACGAGTCCCGTTGGCGAGACAGCAGAAAAGAAAAAGTAAAAGAAAAGCATTGAAGTCTTTCATAAATTTCCACAGGCATAACGTGAACTTTTCTTTTTTTCTTTTTCATAAAGATATCATTGATATACACAGCTCTGCAGCTTTCACAAGAGAAACAATGTGGGTACTATATTCCCCCATATTATTGAGTCCCTCCATCATATGCCGCCGCTGTCCATCAGCATAGCACGAAGTCTCGGAGTCCCTACTTGTCTTCTCTGAGCTACATTGTTTTCCCGGGACCCCACACACACCACGTGCACCAATCAGCATTCCCCTGAATCCTCTTCTTCCTTCCACACCCCTCCCCTTTGGGAACCGTTAGTCGCGCCTTCAGTCTGTGAGCCTTCTGCTATTTTGTTCCTTTAGGTTTGCTTTGCATTCATACTCCACAAACGAGAGAAATCGTTTGGTATTTGTCTTTCACCGCCTGTCTTATTTCACTGAGCACACCACCATCTAGCTCCATGATGTTGTTGCAAAAGGAAGGATTGGTTTCCTTCTTATGGCTGAATAGTGTAACATTTTGATTACGTGCCCCCTCTTCTCTATCCATTCTTCTACAGATGGACACTAAGGTTGCTTCCATATCTTGGCCGTTTTCAATAGTGCGGCAGTAAACAGACACGTGATATTCTCACCTGTAGCAGGTATGTTATAAGAGATTTACCAAGTAGGTATTCTGATAAACACATTCTGTATTCAAGATCAGGGTTTTAAGAACTGAAGGAAGGATTTTCAAGAACGTGCATGGCGCAGGAGGGTATTATGCTCAGTGAAATATGCCAGGGAGAGAAAGACACGTATCAAATGGCTTCGCTCATCTGTGGAGCATGAGTACAGAGAAAAAACTGAAGGCACACAACAGCAGCAGCCTCCGAGAACCCGAGAATGTCCTAAGAGATACCAAAGGGAAACGGACAGCAAGGGTGGGTGGGAACGGAGTGAGTAGGGGAGTAAGGGGCATTAGGATCAGCATAGCTGATGTAGGGGGGTGGGCACGTGGAGGACAGTATGGCACACAGAGAAGACAAGGAGTTACTCTGTAGCATTTCAATATGTTCATGGACAGTGACAATAATGGGGTATGAGGAGGGGACGTGATAATAGGGGGAGTCCAGTAAGCACAGTGTTGCTCATGTAACTCTAAACGAATGATACCAGCAGAGGAGTTAAAAATTAAAAATCAAAGGAACAGCAAAAAGTCCCACAAAAAGGAACGGAAGGAAGGGAACAGTTCTGGCAGCACATCTCACAGTATGCGCGAAAGACGGGCAGGCGGACGCGCACCAAGGTGTTTGAAGAGTTGGAAAGGGCACAGAACCTAATTGGGACTTAAGAAAAAAATACTTTCCAAGTCAAGTCGTCCTCGGTCTGGGGAGGGTCAGCGTGTCTTACCGGCGATGAGGCCTCCGAGGGGACCCGAGGAAACGAGCTTTGACTGAAAGGGGAATGCGATCGCTGGGGCCAAGGGAGCCGGCGCGGCGGGGCTTGCGGGGCTGACGGGGTGGGCGGGGCTTACGAGGAACACCGGGCCCCGGCTCCTGGCCTCCGGACCCGGAGCGATCTGCGCGGAGCAGAGCTTGCTCAAAACCCCTCCAACTGGGAAAGATCAGCGAGCCCTGTCCGGCGGGCGAGCGGCTTCCGCGGCTTTCTCTTCCACACTGACTAGCTTCACCAGAGCGCCTGAACTAGAGGCGGGCGGGATTGTGGGCTGACAGCGCGCCCTTCCAAGTTGCCAGGAGATGGCGCGCGAATGGCAGCTCGGGGCTCGCAGCTCTGGCCACACGCCCCAGGCCCCCCAGGACGCGGAGGCCAACCTCACAGCCAGCTAGGACAGCACAGCTGCCCCGGGCCCCAGGTTCTCTGCACGAGTCCCGTTTTCGAGAGAGCAGAAAAGAAAACGTGAAAGAAAACCTCTGAAGTCTTTCATAAATGTCAACTGGCATAACGTGAACTTTTCTTTTCTTTTTTTCTTTTTCATGAAGATATCATTGATATACACAGCTCTGCAGCTTTCACAAGAGAAACAATGTGGGTACTGTATTCACCCATATTATTGAGTCACTGTACCCCATTGTCCGCCGCTGTCCATCAGCATAGCACGATGCCTCGGAGTCCCTACTTGTGTTCTCTGAGCTACATTGTTTTCCCGGGAACCCACACACACCATGTGGACCAATCAGCATTCCCCTGAATCCTCTTCTCCCTTCCACGCCCCTCCCCTATGGAAACCGCCAGTCTCACCTTGGATTCTGTGATCCTCCTGCTATTTTGTTCCTTTAGGTTTGCTTTACACTCATACGCCACAAATGAGGGAAATCGTTTAGTATTTGTCTTTCACCGCCTGTCTTATTTCACTGAGCGTAATACCCTATCCCTCCATAAATGTTGTTGCAAATTGTAGGTTTGTTTTCCGTCTTATGACTGAATAGTGTAACATTTTGCATATGTGCCACCTCTTCTCTATCCATTCATCTACTGATGGACCCTTCGGTTGCTTCCATACCTTGGCTGTTGTAAACAGTGCTACCATAAACAGACACGTGATATTCTCACGTGTAGCAGGTATATTATAAGAGATTTACCAAGTAAGTATTCTGATAAACACATTCTGTATTCAAGATCAGGGCTTTAAGAACTGAAGGAAGGATTTTCAACCACGTGGATGGCGCAGGAGAGAATTATGCTCAGTGAAACATGCCAGGGAGAGAAAGACAAGTATCAAATGGCTTCACTCATCTGTGGAGCACGAGTACAGAGAAAAAACTGAAGGGACAGAACAGCAGCAGCCTCACAGAACCCGACAATGACCTAACAGATGCCAAAGGGAAACGGACTGAAAAGGGTGGGTGGGAAGGGAGTAAGGGGAGTAAGGGGCATTAGGATCAGCACTGCTGATGTAGGGGGGTGGGCACGTGGAGGGCAGTATGGCACACAGAGAAGACTACTAGTGACTCTGTAGCATCTCAATATGCTGATGGACAGTGACTGTAATGGGGTATGAGTGGGGGACTTGATAATAGGGGGAGTACAGTAAGCACAGTGTTGATCATGTAACTGTAAACGAATGATACCAGCAGAGGAGTTAAAAATTAAAAATCAAAGGGACAGCAAAATGACCCACAAAAAGGAACTGAAAGAAGGGAACAGTTCTGGCAGCACATCTCACAGCAAGCGCAAAAGGGAGGCTGGAGGACGCGCACCAAAGTGTTTGAAGATGTGGAAATGGCACAGAAGCCACTTAAGACTTAAGAAAAAAATACTTTCCAAGTCAAGTCGTCCTCGGTCTGGGGAGGGTCAGCGTGTCTTACCGGCGATGAGGCCTCCGAGGGGACCCGAGGTAACGAGTAGGGACTGAAGGGGGCATGCGATCGCGGCGGGCCAAGGGAGCCGGCGCGGCGGGGCTTGCGGGGCTGACAAGGTGTGCGGGGCTTACGAGGAAGACCGGGCGCCGGCTCCTGGCCTCCGGACCCGGAGCGATCTGCGCGGAGCAGAGCTTGCTCAAAACCCCTCCAACTGGGAAAGATCAGCGAGCTCTGTCCGGCGGGCGAGCGGCTTCCGCGTCTCTCTCTTCCACACTGACTCCCTTCACCAGCGCGCCTGAACTAGAGGCGGGCGGGATTGTGGGCTGACAGCGCGCCCTTCCAAGCTGCCAGGAGATGGCGCGCGAATGGCAGCTCGGGGCTCCCAGCTCAGGCCAACCCCTCACCCCTCCCAACGCCCAGGAAGCGGAGGCCAGCCCCACAGCCAGCTAGGACAGCGCAGCTGCCCCGGGCCCCAGGTACTCTGCACGAGTCCCGTTTTCGAGAGAGCAGAAAAGAAAAAGTGAAAGAAAACCTCTGAAGTCTTTCATAAATGTCAACTGGCATAACGTGAACTTTTCTTTTGTTGTTTTTCATGAAGATATCATTGATATACACAGCTCTGCAGCTTTCACAGGGGAAACAATGTGGGTACTATATTCACCCATATTATTGAGTCACTCCGTACCCCATTGCCCGCCGCTGTCCGTCAGCATAGCACGATGCCTCGGAGTCCCTACTTGTCTTCTCGGAGCTACATTGTTTTCCCGGGACCCCACACACACCACGTGCACCAATCAGCATTCCCCTGAATCCTCTTCTTCCTTCCACACCCCTCCCCTTTGGGAACCGCTAGTCGCGCCTTCAGTCTGTGAGCCTTCTGCTATTTTGTTCCTTTAGGTTTGCTTTGCATTCATACTCCACAAATGAGAGAAATCGTCTGGTATTTGTCTTTCACCGCCTGTCTTATTTCACTGAGCACACTACCCTCTAGCTCCATGATGTTGTTGCAAATGGAAGGATTGGTTTCCTTCTTATGGCTGAATAGTGTAACATTTTGATTACGTGCCCCCTCTTCTCTATCCATTCATCTACAGATGAACACTTAGGATGCTTCCGTATCTTGGCCGTTGTCAATAGTGCGGCAGTAAACAGACACGTGATATTCTCACCTGTAGCAGGTATGTTATAAGAGATTTACCAAGTAAATATTCTGATAAACACATTCTGTATTCAAGATCAGGGTTTTAAGAACTGAAGGAAGGATTTTCAACAACGTGCATGGCGCAGGAGAGTATTATGCTCAGTGAAATATGCCAGGGAGAGAAAGACACGTATCAAATGGCTTCACTCATCTGTGGAGCATGAGTACAGAGAAAAAACTGAAGGCACAAAACAGCAGCAGCCTCCCAGGACCCGAGAATGACCTAACAGATACCAAAGGGAAACGGACTGAAAAGGTTGGGTGGGAAGGGAGTGAGAAGGGGAGTAAGGGGAATTAGGATCATCATAGCTGCTGTAGGCGGGTTGGCAAGTGGAGGGCAGTATGGCACACAGAGAAGACAAGTAGTGACTCTGTAGCATCTCAATATGCCCATGGACAGTGACTATAATGTGGTATAAGGGGGGATCTGGATAATACGGGGAGTCCAGTAAGCACAGTGTTGCTCATGTAACTGTAAACGAATGATAACAGCAGAGGAGTTAAAAATTAAACATCGAAGGAACAGCAAAATGAGCCACAAAAGGAACTGAAAGGAGGGAACAGTTCTGGTAGCACATCTCACAGCAAACACTAAAGGGAGGCAGGTGGACGCGGACCAAAGTGTTTGTAGAGGTGGAAAGGGCACCGAACCCACTTAGGACATAAGAAAAAAATTCTTTCCAAGTCACGTCGTCCTCAGTCTGTGGAGGGTCAGCGTGTCTTACCGACGTTGAGGCCTCCGAGGGGACCCGAGGAAACGAGTTGGGAGTGAAGGAGGAATGCGATGGCGGCGGGCCAAGGGAGCCGGCGCGGCGGGGCTTGCGGTGCTGACGGGCTGGGCGGGGCTTCCGAGGAAGACCGGGCGCCGGCTCCTGGCCTCCGGAACCGGGTCGGGCTGCGGGGAGCGGAGCTTGCTCAAAACCCCTCCAACTGGGAAAGATCAGCGAGCTCTGTCCGGCGGGCGAGCGGCTTCCTCCTCTCTCTCTTCCACACTGACTCCCTTCACCAGCGCGCCTGAACTAGACGCGGGCGCGATTGTCCGCTGACAGCGCGTCCTTCCAAGTTGCCAGGAGACGGCGCGTGAATAGCAGCTCCGCGATCGGGGCTCAGGCCACCCCACCCCACCCCCAGGACGCGGAGGCCACGCCCCCAGTCAGTTATGCCAGGGCGGCTGCCCCGGGCAACAGGTACTTTGCACGAGTCCCGTTGGCGAGACAGCAGAAAAGAAAAAGTAAAAGAAAAGCATTGAAGTCTTTCATAAATTTCCACAGGCATAACGTGAACTTTTCTTTTTTTCTTTTTCATAAAGATATCATTGATATACACAGCTCTGCAGCTTTCACAAGAGAAACAATGTGGGTACTATATTCCCCCATATTATTGAGTCCCTCCATCATATGCCGCCGCTGTCCATCAGCATAGCACGAAGTCTCGGAGTCCCTACTTGTCTTCTCTGAGCTACATTGTTTTCCCGGGACCCCACACACACCACGTGCACCAATCAGCATTCCCCTGAATCCTCTTCTTCCTTCCACACCCCTCCCCTTTGGGAACCGTTAGTCGCGCCTTCAGTCTGTGAGCCTTCTGCTATTTTGTTCCTTTAGGTTTGCTTTGCATTCATACTCCACAAACGAGAGAAATCGTTTGGTATTTGTCTTTCACCGCCTGTCTTATTTCACTGAGCACACCACCATCTAGCTCCATGATGTTGTTGCAAAAGGAAGGATTGGTTTCCTTCTTATGGCTGAATAGTGTAACATTTTGATTACGTGCCCCCTCTTCTCTATCCATTCTTCTACAGATGGACACTAAGGTTGCTTCCATATCTTGGCCGTTTTCAATAGTGCGGCAGTAAACAGACACGTGATATTCTCACCTGTAGCAGGTATGTTATAAGAGATTTACCAAGTAGGTATTCTGATAAACACATTCTGTATTCAAGATCAGGGTTTTAAGAACTGAAGGAAGGATTTTCAAGAACGTGCATGGCGCAGGAGGGTATTATGCTCAGTGAAATATGCCAGGGAGAGAAAGACACGTATCAAATGGCTTCGCTCATCTGTGGAGCATGAGTACAGAGAAAAAACTGAAGGCACACAACAGCAGCAGCCTCCGAGAACCCGAGAATGTCCTAAGAGATACCAAAGGGAAACGGACAGCAAGGGTGGGTGGGAACGGAGTGAGTAGGGGAGTAAGGGGCATTAGGATCAGCATAGCTGATGTAGGGGGGTGGGCACGTGGAGGACAGTATGGCACACAGAGAAGACAAGGAGTTACTCTGTAGCATTTCAATATGTTCATGGACAGTGACAATAATGGGGTATGAGGAGGGGACGTGATAATAGGGGGAGTCCAGTAAGCACAGTGTTGCTCATGTAACTCTAAACGAATGATACCAGCAGAGGAGTTAAAAATTAAAAATCAAAGGAACAGCAAAAAGTCCCACAAAAAGGAACGGAAGGAAGGGAACAGTTCTGGCAGCACATCTCACAGTATGCGCGAAAGACGGGCAGGCGGACGCGCACCAAGGTGTTTGAAGAGTTGGAAAGGGCACAGAACCTAATTGGGACTTAAGAAAAAAATACTTTCCAAGTCAAGTCGTCCTCGGTCTGGGGAGGGTCAGCGTGTCTTACCGGCGATGAGGCCTCCGAGGGGACCCGAGGAAACGAGCTTTGACTGAAAGGGGAATGCGATCGCTGGGGCCAAGGGAGCCGGCGCGGCGGGGCTTGCGGGGCTGACGGGGTGGGCGGGGCTTACGAGGAAGACCGGGCCCCGGCTCCTGGCCTCCGGACCCGGAGCGATCTGCGCGGAGCAGAGCTTGCTCAAAACCCCTCCAACTGGGAAAGATCAGCGAGCCCTGTCCGGCGGGCGAGCGGCTTCCGCGGCTTTCTCTTCCACACTGACTAGCTTCACCAGAGCGCCTGAACTAGAGGCGGGCGGGATTGTGGGCTGACAGCGCGCCCTTCCAAGTTGCCAGGAGATGGCGCGCGAATGGCAGCTCGGGGCTCGCAGCTCTGGCCACACGCCCCAGGCCCCCCAGGACGCGGAGGCCAACCTCACAGCCAGCTAGGACAGCACAGCTGCCCCGGGCCCCAGGTTCTCTGCACGAGTCCCGTTTTCGAGAGAGCAGAAAAGAAAACGTGAAAGAAAACCTCTGAAGTCTTTCATAAATGTCAACTGGCATAACGTGAACTTTTCTTTTCTTTTTTTCTTTTTCATGAAGATATCATTGATATACACAGCTCTGCAGCTTTCACAAGAGAAACAATGTGGGTACTGTATTCACCCATATTATTGAGTCACTGTACCCCATTGTCCGCCGCTGTCCATCAGCATAGCACGATGCCTCGGAGTCCCTACTTGTGTTCTCTGAGCTACATTGTTTTCCCGGGAACCCACACACACCATGTGGACCAATCAGCATTCCCCTGAATCCTCTTCTCCCTTCCACGCCCCTCCCCTATGGAAACCGCCAGTCTCACCTTGGATTCTGTGATCCTCCTGCTATTTTGTTCCTTTAGGTTTGCTTTACACTCATACGCCACAAATGAGGGAAATCGTTTAGTATTTGTCTTTCACCGCCTGTCTTATTTCACTGAGCGTAATACCCTATCCCTCCATAAATGTTGTTGCAAATTGTAGGTTTGTTTTCCGTCTTATGACTGAATAGTGTAACATTTTGCATATGTGCCACCTCTTCTCTATCCATTCATCTACTGATGGACCCTTCGGTTGCTTCCATACCTTGGCTGTTGTAAACAGTGCTACCATAAACAGACACGTGATATTCTCACGTGTAGCAGGTATATTATAAGAGATTTACCAAGTAAGTATTCTGATAAACACATTCTGTATTCAAGATCAGGGCTTTAAGAACTGAAGGAAGGATTTTCAACCACGTGGATGGCGCAGGAGAGAATTATGCTCAGTGAAACATGCCAGGGAGAGAAAGACAAGTATCAAATGGCTTCACTCATCTGTGGAGCACGAGTACAGAGAAAAAACTGAAGGGACAGAACAGCAGCAGCCTCACAGAACCCGACAATGACCTAACAGATGCCAAAGGGAAACGGACTGAAAAGGGTGGGTGGGAAGGGAGTAAGGGGAGTAAGGGGCATTAGGATCAGCACTGCTGATGTAGGGGGGTGGGCACGTGGAGGGCAGTATGGCACACAGAGAAGACTACTAGTGACTCTGTAGCATCTCAATATGCTGATGGACAGTGACTGTAATGGGGTATGAGTGGGGGACTTGATAATAGGGGGAGTACAGTAAGCACAGTGTTGATCATGTAACTGTAAACGAATGATACCAGCAGAGGAGTTAAAAATTAAAAATCAAAGGGACAGCAAAATGACCCACAAAAAGGAACTGAAAGAAGGGAACAGTTCTGGCAGCACATCTCACAGCAAGCGCAAAAGGGAGGCTGGAGGACGCGCACCAAAGTGTTTGAAGATGTGGAAATGGCACAGAAGCCACTTAAGACTTAAGAAAAAAATACTTTCCAAGTCAAGTCGTCCTCGGTCTGGGGAGGGTCAGCGTGTCTTACCGGCGATGAGGCCTCCGAGGGGACCCGAGGTAACGAGTAGGGACTGAAGGGGGCATGCGATCGCGGCGGGCCAAGGGAGCCGGCGCGGCGGGGCTTGCGGGGCTGACAAGGTGTGCGGGGCTTACGAGGAAGACCGGGCGCCGGCTCCTGGCCTCCGGACCCGGAGCGATCTGCGCGGAGCAGAGCTTGCTCAAAACCCCTCCAACTGGGAAAGATCAGCGAGCTCTGTCCGGCGGGCGAGCGGCTTCCGCGTCTCTCTCTTCCACACTGACTCCCTTCACCAGCGCGCCTGAACTAGAGGCGGGCGGGATTGTGGGCTGACAGCGCGCCCTTCCAAGCTGCCAGGAGATGGCGCGCGAATGGCAGCTCGGGGCTCCCAGCTCAGGCCAACCCCTCACCCCTCCCAACGCCCAGGAAGCGGAGGCCAGCCCCACAGCCAGCTAGGACAGCGCAGCTGCCCCGGGCCCCAGGTACTCTGCACGAGTCCCGTTTTCGAGAGAGCAGAAAAGAAAAAGTGAAAGAAAACCTCTGAAGTCTTTCATAAATGTCAACTGGCATAACGTGAACTTTTCTTTTGTTGTTTTTCATGAAGATATCATTGATATACACAGCTCTGCAGCTTTCACAGGGGAAACAATGTGGGTACTATATTCACCCATATTATTGAGTCACTCCGTACCCCATTGCCCGCCGCTGTCCGTCAGCATAGCACGATGCCTCGGAGTCCCTACTTGTCTTCTCGGAGCTACATTGTTTTCCCGGGACCCCACACACACCACGTGCACCAATCAGCATTCCCCTGAATCCTCTTCTTCCTTCCACACCCCTCCCCTTTGGGAACCGCTAGTCGCGCCTTCAGTCTGTGAGCCTTCTGCTATTTTGTTCCTTTAGGTTTGCTTTGCATTCATACTCCACAAATGAGAGAAATCGTCTGGTATTTGTCTTTCACCGCCTGTCTTATTTCACTGAGCACACTACCCTCTAGCTCCATGATGTTGTTGCAAATGGAAGGATTGGTTTCCTTCTTATGGCTGAATAGTGTAACATTTTGATTACGTGCCCCCTCTTCTCTATCCATTCATCTACAGATGAACACTTAGGATGCTTCCGTATCTTGGCCGTTGTCAATAGTGCGGCAGTAAACAGACACGTGATATTCTCACCTGTAGCAGGTATGTTATAAGAGATTTACCAAGTAAATATTCTGATAAACACATTCTGTATTCAAGATCAGGGTTTTAAGAACTGAAGGAAGGATTTTCAACAACGTGCATGGCGCAGGAGAGTATTATGCTCAGTGAAATATGCCAGGGAGAGAAAGACACGTATCAAATGGCTTCACTCATCTGTGGAGCATGAGTACAGAGAAAAAACTGAAGGCACAAAACAGCAGCAGCCTCCCAGGACCCGAGAATGACCTAACAGATACCAAAGGGAAACGGACTGAAAAGGTTGGGTGGGAAGGGAGTGAGAAGGGGAGTAAGGGGAATTAGGATCATCATAGCTGCTGTAGGCGGGTTGGCAAGTGGAGGGCAGTATGGCACACAGAGAAGACAAGTAGTGACTCTGTAGCATCTCAATATGCCCATGGACAGTGACTATAATGTGGTATAAGGGGGAATCTGGATAATACGGGGAGTCCAGTAAGCACAGTGTTGCTCATGTAACTGTAAACGAATGATAACAGCAGAGGAGTTAAAAATTAAACATCGAAGGAACAGCAAAATGAGCCACAAAAGGAACTGAAAGGAGGGAACAGTTCTGGTAGCACATCTCACAGCAAACACTAAAGGGAGGCAGGTGGACGCGGACCAAAGTGTTTGTAGAGGTGGAAAGGGCACCGAACCCACTTAGGACATAAGAAAAAAATTCTTTCCAAGTCACGTCGTCCTCAGTCTGTGGAGGGTCAGCGTGTCTTACCGACGTTGAGGCCTCCGAGGGGACCCGAGGAAACGAGTTGGGAGTGAAGGAGGAATGCGATGGCGGCGGGCCAAGGGAGCCGGCGCGGCGGGGCTTGCGGTGCTGACGGGCTGGGCGGGGCTTCCGAGGAAGACCGGGCGCCGGCTCCTGGCCTCCGGAACCGGGTCGGGCTGCGGGGAGCGGAGCTTGCTCAAAACCCCTCCAACTGGGAAAGATCAGCGAGCTCTGTCCGGCGGGCGAGCGGCTTCCTCCTCTCTCTCTTCCACACTGACTCCCTTCACCAGCGCGCCTGAACTAGACGCGGGCGCGATTGTCCGCTGACAGCGCGTCCTTCCAAGTTGCCAGGAGACGGCGCGTGAATAGCAGCTCCGCGATCGGGGCTCAGGCCACCCCACCCCACCCCCAGGACGCGGAGGCCACGCCCCCAGTCAGTTATGCCAGGGCGGCTGCCCCGGGCAACAGGTACTTTGCACGAGTCCCGTTGGCGAGACAGCAGAAAAGAAAAAGTAAAAGAAAAGCATTGAAGTCTTTCATAAATTTCCACAGGCATAACGTGAACTTTTCTTTTTTTCTTTTTCATAAAGATATCATTGATATACACAGCTCTGCAGCTTTCACAAGAGAAACAATGTGGGTACTATATTCCCCCATATTATTGAGTCCCTCCATCATATGCCGCCGCTGTCCATCAGCATAGCACGAAATCTCGGAGTCCCTACTTGTCTTCTCTGAGCTACATTGTTTTCCCGGGACCCCACACACACCACGTGCACCAATCAGCATTCCCCTGAATCCTCTTCTTCCTTCCACACCCCTCCCCTTTGGGAACCGTTAGTCGCGCCTTCAGTCTGTGAGCCTTCTGCTATTTTGTTCCTTTAGGTTTGCTTTGCATTCATACTCCACAAACGAGAGAAATCGTTTGGTATTTGTCTTTCACCGCCTGTCTTATTTCACTGAGCACACCACCATCTAGCTCCATGATGTTGTTGCAAAAGGAAGGATTGGTTTCCTTCTTATGGCTGAATAGTGTAACATTTTGATTACGTGCCCCCTCTTCTCTATCCATTCTTCTACAGATGGACACTAAGGTTGCTTCCATATCTTGTCCGTTTTCAATAGTGCGGCAGTAAACAGACACGTGATATTCTCACCTGTAGCAGGTATGTTATAAGAGATTTACCAAGTAGGTATTCTGATAAACACATTCTGTATTCAAGATCAGGGTTTTAAGAACTGAAGGAAGGATTTTCAAGAACGTGCATGGCGCAGGAGGGTATTATGCTCAGTGAAATATGCCAGGGAGAGAAAGACACGTATCAAATGGCTTCGCTCATCTGTGGAGCATGAGTACAGAGAAAAAACTGAAGGCACACAACAGCAGCAGCCTCCGAGAACCCGAGAATGTCCTAAGAGATACCAAAGGGAAACGGACAGCAAGGGTGGGTGGGAACGGAGTGAGTAGGGGAGTAAGGGGCATTAGGATCAGCATAGCTGATGTAGGGGGGTGGGCACGTGGAGGACAGTATGGCACACAGAGAAGACAAGGAGTTACTCTGTAGCATTTCAATATGTTCATGGACAGTGACAATAATGGGGTATGAGGAGGGGACGTGATAATAGGGGGAGTCCAGTAAGCACAGTGTTGCTCATGTAACTCTAAACGAATGATACCAGCAGAGGAGTTAAAAATTAAAAATCAAAGGAACAGCAAAAAGTCCCACAAAAAGGAACGGAAGGAAGGGAACAGTTCTGGCAGCACATCTCACAGTATGCGCGAAAGACGGGCAGGCGGACGCGCACCAAGGTGTTTGAAGAGTTGGAAAGGGCACAGAACCTAATTGGGACTTAAGAAAAAAATACTTTCCAAGTCAAGTCGTCCTCGGTCTGGGGAGGGTCAGCGTGTCTTACCGGCGATGAGGCCTCCGAGGGGACCCGAGGAAACGAGCTTTGACTGAAAGGGGAATGCGATCGCTGGGGCCAAGGGAGCCGGCGCGGCGGGGCTTGCGGGGCTGACGGGGTGGGCGGGGCTTACGAGGAAGACCGGGCCCCGGCTCCTGGCCTCCGGACCCGGAGCGATCTGCGCGGAGCAGAGCTTGCTCAAAACCCCTCCAACTGGGAAAGATCAGCGAGCCCTGTCCGGCGGGCGAGCGGCTTCCGCGGCTTTCTCTTCCACACTGACTAGCTTCACCAGAGCGCCTGAACTAGAGGCGGGCGGGATTGTGGGCTGACAGCGCGCCCTTCCAAGTTGCCAGGAGATGGCGCGCGAATGGCAGCTCGGGGCTCGCAGCTCTGGCCACACGCCCCAGGCCCCCCAGGACGCGGAGGCCAACCTCACAGCCAGCTAGGACAGCACAGCTGCCCCGGGCCCCAGGTTCTCTGCACGAGTCCCGTTTTCGAGAGAGCAGAAAAGAAAACGTGAAAGAAAACCTCTGAAGTCTTTCATAAATGTCAACTGGCATAACGTGAACTTTTCTTTTCTTTTTTTCTTTTTCATGAAGATATCATTGATATACACAGCTCTGCAGCTTTCACAAGAGAAACAATGTGGGTACTGTATTCACCCATATTATTGAGTCACTGTACCCCATTGTCCGCCGCTGTCCATCAGCATAGCACGATGCCTCGGAGTCCCTACTTGTGTTCTCTGAGCTACATTGTTTTCCCGGGAACCCACACACACCATGTGGACCAATCAGCATTCCCCTGAATCCTCTTCTCCCTTCCACGCCCCTCCCCTATGGAAACCGCCAGTCTCACCTTGGATTCTGTGATCCTCCTGCTATTTTGTTCCTTTAGGTTTGCTTTACACTCATACGCCACAAATGAGGGAAATCGTTTAGTATTTGTCTTTCACCGCCTGTCTTATTTCACTGAGCGTAATACCCTATCCCTCCATAAATGTTGTTGCAAATTGTAGGTTTGTTTTCCGTCTTATGACTGAATAGTGTAACATTTTGCATATGTGCCACCTCTTCTCTATCCATTCATCTACTGATGGACCCTTCGGTTGCTTCCATACCTTGGCTGTTGTAAACAGTGCTACCATAAACAGACACGTGATATTCTCACGTGTAGCAGGTATATTATAAGAGATTTACCAAGTAAGTATTCTGATAAACACATTCTGTATTCAAGATCAGGGCTTTAAGAACTGAAGGAAGGATTTTCAACCACGTGGATGGCGCAGGAGAGAATTATGCTCAGTGAAACATGCCAGGGAGAGAAAGACAAGTATCAAATGGCTTCACTCATCTGTGGAGCACGAGTACAGAGAAAAAACTGAAGGGACAGAACAGCAGCAGCCTCACAGAACCCGACAATGACCTAACAGATGCCAAAGGGAAACGGACTGAAAAGGGTGGGTGGGAAGGGAGTAAGGGGAGTAAGGGGCATTAGGATCAGCACTGCTGATGTAGGGGGGTGGGCACGTGGAGGGCAGTATGGCACACAGAGAAGACTACTAGTGACTCTGTAGCATCTCAATATGCTGATGGACAGTGACTGTAATGGGGTATGAGTGGGGGACTTGATAATAGGGGGAGTACAGTAAGCACAGTGTTGATCATGTAACTGTAAACGAATGATACCAGCAGAGGAGTTAAAAATTAAAAATCAAAGGGACAGCAAAATGACCCACAAAAAGGAACTGAAAGAAGGGAACAGTTCTGGCAGCACATCTCACAGCAAGCGCAAAAGGGAGGCTGGAGGACGCGCACCAAAGTGTTTGAAGATGTGGAAATGGCACAGAAGCCACTTAAGACTTAAGAAAAAAATACTTTCCAAGTCAAGTCGTCCTCGGTCTGGGGAGGGTCAGCGTGTCTTACCGGCGATGAGGCCTCCGAGGGGACCCGAGGTAACGAGTAGGGACTGAAGGGGGCATGCGATCGCGGCGGGCCAAGGGAGCCGGCGCGGCGGGGCTTGCGGGGCTGACAAGGTGTGCGGGGCTTACGAGGAAGACCGGGCGCCGGCTCCTGGCCTCCGGACCCGGAGCGATCTGCGCGGAGCAGAGCTTGCTCAAAACCCCTCCAACTGGGAAAGATCAGCGAGCTCTGTCCGGCGGGCGAGCGGCTTCCGCGTCTCTCTCTTCCACACTGACTCCCTTCACCAGCGCGCCTGAACTAGAGGCGGGCGGGATTGTGGGCTGACAGCGCGCCCTTCCAAGCTGCCAGGAGATGGCGCGCGAATGGCAGCTCGGGGCTCCCAGCTCAGGCCAACCCCTCACCCCTCCCAACGCCCAGGAAGCGGAGGCCAGCCCCACAGCCAGCTAGGACAGCGCAGCTGCCCCGGGCCCCAGGTACTCTGCACGAGTCCCGTTTTCGAGAGAGCAGAAAAGAAAAAGTGAAAGAAAACCTCTGAAGTCTTTCATAAATGTCAACTGGCATAACGTGAACTTTTCTTTTGTTGTTTTTCATGAAGATATCATTGATATACACAGCTCTGCAGCTTTCACAGGGGAAACAATGTGGGTACTATATTCACCCATATTATTGAGTCACTCCGTACCCCATTGCCCGCCGCTGTCCGTCAGCATAGCACGATGCCTCGGAGTCCCTACTTGTCTTCTCGGAGCTACATTGTTTTCCCGGGACCCCACACACACCACGTGCACCAATCAGCATTCCCCTGAATCCTCTTCTTCCTTCCACACCCCTCCCCTTTGGGAACCGCTAGTCGCGCCTTCAGTCTGTGAGCCTTCTGCTATTTTGTTCCTTTAGGTTTGCTTTGCATTCATACTCCACAAATGAGAGAAATCGTCTGGTATTTGTCTTTCACCGCCTGTCTTATTTCACTGAGCACACTACCCTCTAGCTCCATGATGTTGTTGCAAATGGAAGGATTGGTTTCCTTCTTATGGCTGAATAGTGTAACATTTTGATTACGTGCCCCCTCTTCTCTATCCATTCATCTACAGATGAACACTTAGGATGCTTCCGTATCTTGGCCGTTGTCAATAGTGCGGCAGTAAACAGACACGTGATATTCTCACCTGTAGCAGGTATGTTATAAGAGATTTACCAAGTAAATATTCTGATAAACACATTGTGTATTCAAGATCAGGGTTTTAAGAACTGAAGGAAGGATTTTCAACAACGTGCATGGCGCAGGAGAGTATTATGCTCAGTGAAATATGCCAGGGAGAGAAAGACACGTATCAAATGGCTTCACTCATCTGTGGAGCATGAGTACAGAGAAAAAACTGAAGGCACAAAACAGCAGCAGCCTCCCAGGACCCGAGAATGACTTAACAGTTACCAAAGGGAAACGGACTGAAAAGGTTGGGTGGGAAGGGAGTGAGAAGGGTTAGAGTAAGGGGAATTAGGATCATCATAGCTGCTGTAGGCGGGTTGGCAAGTGGAGGGCAGTATGGCACACAGAGAAGACAAGTAGTGACTCTGTAGCATCTCAATATGCCCATGGACAGTGACTATAATGTGGTATAAGGGGGGATCTGGATAATACGGGGAGTCCAGTAAGCACAGTGTTGCTCATGTAACTGTAAACGAATGATAACAGCAGAGGAGTTAAAAATTAAACATCGAAGGAACAGCAAAATGAGCCACAAAAGGAACTGAAAGGAGGGAACAGTTCTGGTAGCACATCTCACAGCAAACACTAAAGGGAGGCAGGTGGACGCGGACCAAAGTGTTTGTAGAGGTGGAAAGGGCACCGAACCCACTTAGGACATAAGAAAAAAATTCTTTCCAAGTCACGTCGTCCTCAGTCTGTGGAGGGTCAGCGTGTCTTACCGACGTTGAGGCCTCCGAGGGGACCCGAGGAAACGAGTTGGGAGTGAAGGAGGAATGCGATGGCGGCGGGCCAAGGGAGCCGGCGCGGCGGGGCTTGCGGTGCTGACGGGCTGGGCGGGGCTTCCGAGGAAGACCGGGCGCCGGCTCCTGGCCTCCGGAACCGGGTCGGGCTGCGGGGAGCGGAGCTTGCTCAAAACCCCTCCAACTGGGAAAGATCAGCGAGCTCTGTCCGGCGGGCGAGCGGCTTCCTCCTCTCTCTCTTCCACACTGACTCCCTTCACCAGCGCGCCTGAACTAGACGCGGGCGCGATTGTCCGCTGACAGCGCGTCCTTCCAAGTTGCCAGGAGACGGCGCGTGAATAGCAGCTCCGCGATCGGGGCTCAGGCCACCCCACCCCACCCCCAGGACGCGGAGGCCACGCCCCCAGTCAGTTATGCCAGGGCGGCTGCCCCGGGCAACAGGTACTTTGCACGAGTCCCGTTGGCGAGACAGCAGAAAAGAAAAAGTAAAAGAAAAGCATTGAAGTCTTTCATAAATTTCCACAGGCATAACGTGAACTTTTCTTTTTTTCTTTTTCATAAAGATATCATTGATATACACAGCTCTGCAGCTTTCACAAGAGAAACAATGTGGGTACTATATTCCCCCATATTATTGAGTCCCTCCATCATATGCCGCCGCTGTCCATCAGCATAGCACGAAGTCTCGGAGTCCCTACTTGTCTTCTCTGAGCTACATTGTTTTCCCGGGACCCCACACACACCACGTGCACCAATCAGCATTCCCCTGAATCCTCTTCTTCCTTCCACACCCCTCCCCTTTGGGAACCGTTAGTCGCGCCTTCAGTCTGTGAGCCTTCTGCTATTTTGTTCCTTTAGGTTTGCTTTGCATTCATACTCCACAAACGAGAGAAATCGTTTGGTATTTGTCTTTCACCGCCTGTCTTATTTCACTGAGCACACCACCATCTAGCTCCATGATGTTGTTGCAAAAGGAAGGATTGGTTTCCTTCTTATGGCTGAATAGTGTAACATTTTGATTACGTGCCCCCTCTTCTCTATCCATTCTTCTACAGATGGACACTAAGGTTGCTTCCATATCTTGGCCGTTTTCAATAGTGCGGCAGTAAACAGACACGTGATATTCTCACCTGTAGCAGGTATGTTATAAGAGATTTACCAAGTAGGTATTCTGATAAACACATTCTGTATTCAAGATCAGGGTTTTAAGAACTGAAGGAAGGATTTTCAAGAACGTGCATGGCGCAGGAGGGTATTATGCTCAGTGAAATATGCCAGGGAGAGAAAGACACGTATCAAATGGCTTCGCTCATCTGTGGAGCATGAGTACAGAGAAAAAACTGAAGGCACACAACAGCAGCAGCCTCCGAGAACCCGAGAATGTCCTAAGAGATACCAAAGGGAAACGGACAGCAAGGGTGGGTGGGAACGGAGTGAGTAGGGGAGTAAGGGGCATTAGGATCAGCATAGCTGATGTAGGGGGGTGGGCACGTGGAGGACAGTATGGCACACAGAGAAGACAAGGAGTTACTCTGTAGCATTTCAATATGTTCATGGACAGTGACAATAATGGGGTATGAGGAGGGGACGTGATAATAGGGGGAGTCCAGTAAGCACAGTGTTGCTCATGTAACTCTAAACGAATGATACCAGCAGAGGAGTTAAAAATTAAAAATCAAAGGAACAGCAAAAAGTCCCACAAAAAGGAACGGAAGGAAGGGAACAGTTCTGGCAGCACATCTCACAGTATGCGCGAAAGACGGGCAGGCGGACGCGCACCAAGGTGTTTGAAGAGTTGGAAAGGGCACAGAACCTAATTGGGACTTAAGAAAAAAATACTTTCCAAGTCAAGTCGTCCTCGGTCTGGGGAGGGTCAGCGTGTCTTACCGGCGATGAGGCCTCCGAGGGGACCCGAGGAAACGAGCTTTGACTGAAAGGGGAATGCGATCGCTGGGGCCAAGGGAGCCGGCGCGGCGGGGCTTGCGGGGCTGACGGGGTGGGCGGGGCTTACGAGGAAGACCGGGCCCCGGCTCCTGGCCTCCGGACCCGGAGCGATCTGCGCGGAGCAGAGCTTGCTCAAAACCCCTCCAACTGGGAAAGATCAGCGAGCCCTGTCCGGCGGGCGAGCGGCTTCCGCGGCTTTCTCTTCCACACTGACTAGCTTCACCAGAGCGCCTGAACTAGAGGCGGGCGGGATTGTGGGCTGACAGCGCGCCCTTCCAAGTTGCCAGGAGATGGCGCGCGAATGGCAGCTCGGGGCTCGCAGCTCTGGCCACACGCCCCAGGCCCCCCAGGACGCGGAGGCCAACCTCACAGCCAGCTAGGACAGCACAGCTGCCCCGGGCCCCAGGTTCTCTGCACGAGTCCCGTTTTCGAGAGAGCAGAAAAGAAAACGTGAAAGAAAACCTCTGAAGTCTTTCATAAATGTCAACTGGCATAACGTGAACTTTTCTTTTCTTTTTTTCTTTTTCATGAAGATATCATTGATATACACAGCTCTGCAGCTTTCACAAGAGAAACAATGTGGGTACTGTATTCACCCATATTATTGAGTCACTGTACCCCATTGTCCGCCGCTGTCCATCAGCATAGCACGATGCCTCGGAGTCCCTACTTGTGTTCTCTGAGCTACATTGTTTTCCCGGGAACCCACACACACCATGTGGACCAATCAGCATTCCCCTGAATCCTCTTCTCCCTTCCACGCCCCTCCCCTATGGAAACCGCCAGTCTCACCTTGGATTCTGTGATCCTCCTGCTATTTTGTTCCTTTAGGTTTGCTTTACACTCATACGCCACAAATGAGGGAAATCGTTTAGTATTTGTCTTTCACCGCCTGTCTTATTTCACTGAGCGTAATACCCTATCCCTCCATAAATGTTGTTGCAAATTGTAGGTTTGTTTTCCGTCTTATGACTGAATAGTGTAACATTTTGCATATGTGCCACCTCTTCTCTATCCATTCATCTACTGATGGACCCTTCGGTTGCTTCCATACCTTGGCTGTTGTAAACAGTGCTACCATAAACAGACACGTGATATTCTCACGTGTAGCAGGTATATTATAAGAGATTTACCAAGTAAGTATTCTGATAAACACATTCTGTATTCAAGATCAGGGCTTTAAGAACTGAAGGAAGGATTTTCAACCACGTGGATGGCGCAGGAGAGAATTATGCTCAGTGAAACATGCCAGGGAGAGAAAGACAAGTATCAAATGGCTTCACTCATCTGTGGAGCACGAGTACAGAGAAAAAACTGAAGGGACAGAACAGCAGCAGCCTCACAGAACCCGACAATGACCTAACAGATGCCAAAGGGAAACGGACTGAAAAGGGTGGGTGGGAAGGGAGTAAGGGGAGTAAGGGGCATTAGGATCAGCACTGCTGATGTAGGGGGGTGGGCACGTGGAGGGCAGTATGGCACACAGAGAAGACTACTAGTGACTCTGTAGCATCTCAATATGCTGATGGACAGTGACTGTAATGGGGTATGAGTGGGGGACTTGATAATAGGGGGAGTACAGTAAGCACAGTGTTGATCATGTAACTGTAAACGAATGATACCAGCAGAGGAGTTAAAAATTAAAAATCAAAGGGACAGCAAAATGACCCACAAAAAGGAACTGAAAGAAGGGAACAGTTCTGGCAGCACATCTCACAGCAAGCGCAAAAGGGAGGCTGGAGGACGCGCACCAAAGTGTTTGAAGATGTGGAAATGGCACAGAAGCCACTTAAGACTTAAGAAAAAAATACTTTCCAAGTCAAGTCGTCCTCGGTCTGGGGAGGGTCAGCGTGTCTTACCGGCGATGAGGCCTCCGAGGGGACCCGAGGTAACGAGTAGGGACTGAAGGGGGCATGCGATCGCGGCGGGCCAAGGGAGCCGGCGCGGCGGGGCTTGCGGGGCTGACAAGGTGTGCGGGGCTTACGAGGAAGACCGGGCGCCGGCTCCTGGCCTCCGGACCCGGAGCGATCTGCGCGGAGCAGAGCTTGCTCAAAACCCCTCCAACTGGGAAAGATCAGCGAGCTCTGTCCGGCGGGCGAGCGGCTTCCGCGTCTCTCTCTTCCACACTGACTCCCTTCACCAGCGCGCCTGAACTAGAGGCGGGCGGGATTGTGGGCTGACAGCGCGCCCTTCCAAGCTGCCAGGAGATGGCGCGCGAATGGCAGCTCGGGGCTCCCAGCTCAGGCCAACCCCTCACCCCTCCCAACGCCCAGGAAGCGGAGGCCAGCCCCACAGCCAGCTAGGACAGCGCAGCTGCCCCGGGCCCCAGGTACTCTGCACGAGTCCCGTTTTCGAGAGAGCAGAAAAGAAAAAGTGAAAGAAAACCTCTGAAGTCTTTCATAAATGTCAACTGGCATAACGTGAACTTTTCTTTTGTTGTTTTTCATGAAGATATCATTGATATACACAGCTCTGCAGCTTTCACAGGGGAAACAATGTGGGTACTATATTCACCCATATTATTGAGTCACTCCGTACCCCATTGCCCGCCGCTGTCCGTCAGCATAGCACGATGCCTCGGAGTCCCTACTTGTCTTCTCGGAGCTACATTGTTTTCCCGGGACCCCACACACACCACGTGCACCAATCAGCATTCCCCTGAATCCTCTTCTTCCTTCCACACCCCTCCCCTTTGGGAACCGCTAGTCGCGCCTTCAGTCTGTGAGCCTTCTGCTATTTTGTTCCTTTAGGTTTGCTTTGCATTCATACTCCACAAATGAGAGAAATCGTCTGGTATTTGTCTTTCACCGCCTGTCTTATTTCACTGAGCACACTACCCTCTAGCTCCATGATGTTGTTGCAAATGGAAGGATTGGTTTCCTTCTTATGGCTGAATAGTGTAACATTTTGATTACGTGCCCCCTCTTCTCTATCCATTCATCTACAGATGAACACTTAGGATGCTTCCGTATCTTGGCCGTTGTCAATAGTGCGGCAGTAAACAGACACGTGATATTCTCACCTGTAGCAGGTATGTTATAAGAGATTTACCAAGTAAATATTCTGATAAACACATTGTGTATTCAAGATCAGGGTTTTAAGAACTGAAGGAAGGATTTTCAACAACGTGCATGGCGCAGGAGAGTATTATGCTCAGTGAAATATGCCAGGGAGAGAAAGACACGTATCAAATGGCTTCACTCATCTGTGGAGCATGAGTACAGAGAAAAAACTGAAGGCACAAAACAGCAGCAGCCTCCCAGGACCCGAGAATGACTTAACAGTTACCAAAGGGAAACGGACTGAAAAGGTTGGGTGGGAAGGGAGTGAGAAGGGTTAGAGTAAGGGGAATTAGGATCATCATAGCTGCTGTAGGCGGGTTGGCAAGTGGAGGGCAGTATGGCACACAGAGAAGACAAGTAGTGACTCTGTAGCATCTCAATATGCCCATGGACAGTGACTATAATGTGGTATAAGGGGGAATCTGGATAATACGGGGAGTCCAGTAAGCACAGTGTTGCTCATGTAACTGTAAACGAATGATAACAGCAGAGGAGTTAAAAATTAAACATCGAAGGAACAGCAAAATGAGCCACAAAAGGAACTGAAAGGAGGGAACAGTTCTGGTAGCACATCTCACAGCAAACACTAAAGGGAGGCAGGTGGACGCGGACCAAAGTGTTTGTAGAGGTGGAAAGGGCACCGAACCCACTTAGGACATAAGAAAAAAATTCTTTCCAAGTCACGTCGTCCTCAGTCTGTGGAGGGTCAGCGTGTCTTACCGACGTTGAGGCCTCCGAGGGGACCCGAGGAAACGAGTTGGGAGTGAAGGAGGAATGCGATGGCGGCGGGCCAAGGGAGCCGGCGCGGCGGGGCTTGCGGTGCTGACGGGCTGGGCGGGGCTTCCGAGGAAGACCGGGCGCCGGCTCCTGGCCTCCGGAACCGGGTCGGGCTGCGGGGAGCGGAGCTTGCTCAAAACCCCTCCAACTGGGAAAGATCAGCGAGCTCTGTCCGGCGGGCGAGCGGCTTCCTCCTCTCTCTCTTCCACACTGACTCCCTTCACCAGCGCGCCTGAACTAGACGCGGGCGCGATTGTCCGCTGACAGCGCGTCCTTCCAAGTTGCCAGGAGACGGCGCGTGAATAGCAGCTCCGCGATCGGGGCTCAGGCCACCCCACCCCACCCCCAGGACGCGGAGGCCACGCCCCCAGTCAGTTATGCCAGGGCGGCTGCCCCGGGCAACAGGTACTTTGCACGAGTCCCGTTGGCGAGACAGCAGAAAAGAAAAAGTAAAAGAAAAGCATTGAAGTCTTTCATAAATTTCCACAGGCATAACGTGAACTTTTCTTTTTTTCTTTTTCATAAAGATATCATTGATATACACAGCTCTGCAGCTTTCACAAGAGAAACAATGTGGGTACTATATTCCCCCATATTATTGAGTCCCTCCATCATATGCCGCCGCTGTCCATCAGCATAGCACGAAGTCTCGGAGTCCCTACTTGTCTTCTCTGAGCTACATTGTTTTCCCGGGACCCCACACACACCACGTGCACCAATCAGCATTCCCCTGAATCCTCTTCTTCCTTCCACACCCCTCCCCTTTGGGAACCGTTAGTCGCGCCTTCAGTCTGTGAGCCTTCTGCTATTTTGTTCCTTTAGGTTTGCTTTGCATTCATACTCCACAAACGAGAGAAATCGTTTGGTATTTGTCTTTCACCGCCTGTCTTATTTCACTGAGCACACCACCATCTAGCTCCATGATGTTGTTGCAAAAGGAAGGATTGGTTTCCTTCTTATGGCTGAATAGTGTAACATTTTGATTACGTGCCCCCTCTTCTCTATCCATTCTTCTACAGATGGACACTAAGGTTGCTTCCATATCTTGGCCGTTTTCAATAGTGCGGCAGTAAACAGACACGTGATATTCTCACCTGTAGCAGGTATGTTATAAGAGATTTACCAAGTAGGTATTCTGATAAACACATTCTGTATTCAAGATCAGGGTTTTAAGAACTGAAGGAAGGATTTTCAAGAACGTGCATGGCGCAGGAGGGTATTATGCTCAGTGAAATATGCCAGGGAGAGAAAGACACGTATCAAATGGCTTCGCTCATCTGTGGAGCATGAGTACAGAGAAAAAACTGAAGGCACACAACAGCAGCAGCCTCCGAGAACCCGAGAATGTCCTAAGAGATACCAAAGGGAAACGGACAGCAAGGGTGGGTGGGAACGGAGTGAGTAGGGGAGTAAGGGGCATTAGGATCAGCATAGCTGATGTAGGGGGGTGGGCACGTGGAGGACAGTATGGCACACAGAGAAGACAAGGAGTTACTCTGTAGCATTTCAATATGTTCATGGACAGTGACAATAATGGGGTATGAGGAGGGGACGTGATAATAGGGGGAGTCCAGTAAGCACAGTGTTGCTCATGTAACTCTAAACGAATGATACCAGCAGAGGAGTTAAAAATTAAAAATCAAAGGAACAGCAAAAAGTCCCACAAAAAGGAACGGAAGGAAGGGAACAGTTCTGGCAGCACATCTCACAGTATGCGCGAAAGACGGGCAGGCGGACGCGCACCAAGGTGTTTGAAGAGTTGGAAAGGGCACAGAACCTAATTGGGACTTAAGAAAAAAATACTTTCCAAGTCAAGTCGTCCTCGGTCTGGGGAGGGTCAGCGTGTCTTACCGGCGATGAGGCCTCCGAGGGGACCCGAGGAAACGAGCTTTGACTGAAAGGGGAATGCGATCGCTGGGGCCAAGGGAGCCGGCGCGGCGGGGCTTGCGGAGCTGACGGGGTGGGCGGGGCTTACGAGGAAGACCGGGCCCCGGCTCCTGGCCTCCGGACCCGGAGCGATCTGCGCGGAGCAGAGCTTGCTCAAAACCCCTCCAACTGGGAAAGATCAGCGAGCCCTGTCCGGCGGGCGAGCGGCTTCCGCGGCTTTCTCTTCCACACTGACTAGCTTCACCAGAGCGCCTGAACTAGAGGCGGGCGGGATTGTGGGCTGACAGCGCGCCCTTCCAAGTTGCCAGGAGATGGCGCGCGAATGGCAGCTCGGGGCTCGCAGCTCTGGCCACACGCCCCAGGCCCCCCAGGACGCGGAGGCCAACCTCACAGCCAGCTAGGACAGCACAGCTGCCCCGGGCCCCAGGTTCTCTGCACGAGTCCCGTTTTCGAGAGAGCAGAAAAGAAAACGTGAAAGAAAACCTCTGAAGTCTTTCATAAATGTCAACTGGCATAACGTGAACTTTTCTTTTCTTTTTTTCTTTTTCATGAAGATATCATTGATATACACAGCTCTGCAGCTTTCACAAGAGAAACAATGTGGGTACTGTATTCACCCATATTATTGAGTCACTGTACCCCATTGTCCGCCGCTGTCCATCAGCATAGCACGATGCCTCGGAGTCCCTACTTGTGTTCTCTGAGCTACATTGTTTTCCCGGGAACCCACACACACCATGTGGACCAATCAGCATTCCCCTGAATCCTCTTCTCCCTTCCACGCCCCTCCCCTATGGAAACCGCCAGTCTCACCTTGGATTCTGTGATCCTCCTGCTATTTTGTTCCTTTAGGTTTGCTTTACACTCATACGCCACAAATGAGGGAAATCGTTTAGTATTTGTCTTTCACCGCCTGTCTTATTTCACTGAGCGTAATACCCTATCCCTCCATAAATGTTGTTGCAAATTGTAGGTTTGTTTTCCGTCTTATGACTGAATAGTGTAACATTTTGCATATGTGCCACCTCTTCTCTATCCATTCATCTACTGATGGACCCTTCGGTTGCTTCCATACCTTGGCTGTTGTAAACAGTGCTACCATAAACAGACACGTGATATTCTCACGTGTAGCAGGTATATTATAAGAGATTTACCAAGTAAGTATTCTGATAAACACATTCTGTATTCAAGATCAGGGCTTTAAGAACTGAAGGAAGGATTTTCAACCACGTGGATGGCGCAGGAGAGAATTATGCTCAGTGAAACATGCCAGGGAGAGAAAGACAAGTATCAAATGGCTTCACTCATCTGTGGAGCACGAGTACAGAGAAAAAACTGAAGGGACAGAACAGCAGCAGCCTCACAGAACCCGACAATGACCTAACAGATGCCAAAGGGAAACGGACTGAAAAGGGTGGGTGGGAAGGGAGTAAGGGGAGTAAGGGGCATTAGGATCAGCACTGCTGATGTAGGGGGGTGGGCACGTGGAGGGCAGTATGGCACACAGAGAAGACTACTAGTGACTCTGTAGCATCTCAATATGCTGATGGACAGTGACTGTAATGGGGTATGAGTGGGGGACTTGATAATAGGGGGAGTACAGTAAGCACAGTGTTGATCATGTAACTGTAAACGAATGATACCAGCAGAGGAGTTAAAAATTAAAAATCAAAGGGACAGCAAAATGACCCACAAAAAGGAACTGAAAGAAGGGAACAGTTCTGGCAGCACATCTCACAGCAAGCGCAAAAGGGAGGCTGGAGGACGCGCACCAAAGTGTTTGAAGATGTGGAAATGGCACAGAAGCCACTTAAGACTTAAGAAAAAAATACTTTCCAAGTCAAGTCGTCCTCGGTCTGGGGAGGGTCAGCGTGTCTTACCGGCGATGAGGCCTCCGAGGGGACCCGAGGTAACGAGTAGGGACTGAAGGGGGCATGCGATCGCGGCGGGCCAAGGGAGCCGGCGCGGCGGGGCTTGCGGGGCTGACAAGGTGTGCGGGGCTTACGAGGAAGACCGGGCGCCGGCTCCTGGCCTCCGGACCCGGAGCGATCTGCGCGGAGCAGAGCTTGCTCAAAACCCCTCCAACTGGGAAAGATCAGCGAGCTCTGTCCGGCGGGCGAGCGGCTTCCGCGTCTCTCTCTTCCACACTGACTCCCTTCACCAGCGCGCCTGAACTAGAGGCGGGCGGGATTGTGGGCTGACAGCGCGCCCTTCCAAGCTGCCAGGAGATGGCGCGCGAATGGCAGCTCGGGGCTCCCAGCTCAGGCCAACCCCTCACCCCTCCCAACGCCCAGGAAGCGGAGGCCAGCCCCACAGCCAGCTAGGACAGCGCAGCTGCCCCGGGCCCCAGGTACTCTGCACGAGTCCCGTTTTCGAGAGAGCAGAAAAGAAAAAGTGAAAGAAAACCTCTGAAGTCTTTCATAAATGTCAACTGGCATAACGTGAACTTTTCTTTTGTTGTTTTTCATGAAGATATCATTGATATACACAGCTCTGCAGCTTTCACAGGGGAAACAATGTGGGTACTATATTCACCCATATTATTGAGTCACTCCGTACCCCATTGCCCGCCGCTGTCCGTCAGCATAGCACGATGCCTCGGAGTCCCTACTTGTCTTCTCGGAGCTACATTGTTTTCCCGGGACCCCACACACACCACGTGCACCAATCAGCATTCCCCTGAATCCTCTTCTTCCTTCCACACCCCTCCCCTTTGGGAACCGCTAGTCGCGCCTTCAGTCTGTGAGCCTTCTGCTATTTTGTTCCTTTAGGTTTGCTTTGCATTCATACTCCACAAATGAGAGAAATCGTCTGGTATTTGTCTTTCACCGCCTGTCTTATTTCACTGAGCACACTACCCTCTAGCTCCATGATGTTGTTGCAAATGGAAGGATTGGTTTCCTTCTTATGGCTGAATAGTGTAACATTTTGATTACGTGCCCCCTCTTCTCTATCCATTCATCTACAGATGAACACTTAGGATGCTTCCGTATCTTGGCCGTTGTCAATAGTGCGGCAGTAAACAGACACGTGATATTCTCACCTGTAGCAGGTATGTTATAAGAGATTTACCAAGTAAATATTCTGATAAACACATTCTGTATTCAAGATCAGGGTTTTAAGAACTGAAGGAAGGATTTTCAACAACGTGCATGGCGCAGGAGAGTATTATGCTCAGTGAAATATGCCAGGGAGAGAAAGACACGTATCAAATGGCTTCACTCATCTGTGGAGCATGAGTACAGAGAAAAAACTGAAGGCACAAAACAGCAGCAGCCTCCCAGGACCCGAGAATGACCTAACAGATACCAAAGGGAAACGGACTGAAAAGGTTGGGTGGGAAGGGAGTGAGAAGGGGAGTAAGGGGAATTAGGATCATCATAGCTGCTGTAGGCGGGTTGGCAAGTGGAGGGCAGTATGGCACACAGAGAAGACAAGTAGTGACTCTGTAGCATCTCAATATGCCCATGGACAGTGACTATAATGTGGTATAAGGGGGAATCTGGATAATACGGGGAGTCCAGTAAGCACAGTGTTGCTCATGTAACTGTAAACGAATGATAACAGCAGAGGAGTTAAAAATTAAACATCGAAGGAACAGCAAAATGAGCCACAAAAGGAACTGAAAGGAGGGAACAGTTCTGGTAGCACATCTCACAGCAAACACTAAAGGGAGGCAGGTGGACGCGGACCAAAGTGTTTGTAGAGGTGGAAAGGGCACCGAACCCACTTAGGACATAAGAAAAAAATTCTTTCCAAGTCACGTCGTCCTCAGTCTGTGGAGGGTCAGCGTGTCTTACCGACGTTGAGGCCTCCGAGGGGACCCGAGGAAACGAGTTGGGAGTGAAGGAGGAATGCGATGGCGGCGGGCCAAGGGAGCCGGCGCGGCGGGGCTTGCGGTGCTGACGGGCTGGGCGGGGCTTCCGAGGAAGACCGGGCGCCGGCTCCTGGCCTCCGGAACCGGGTCGGGCTGCGGGGAGCGGAGCTTGCTCAAAACCCCTCCAACTGGGAAAGATCAGCGAGCTCTGTCCGGCGGGCGAGCGGCTTCCTCCTCTCTCTCTTCCACACTGACTCCCTTCACCAGCGCGCCTGAACTAGACGCGGGCGCGATTGTCCGCTGACAGCGCGTCCTTCCAAGTTGCCAGGAGACGGCGCGTGAATAGCAGCTCCGCGATCGGGGCTCAGGCCACCCCACCCCACCCCCAGGACGCGGAGGCCACGCCCCCAGTCAGTTATGCCAGGGCGGCTGCCCCGGGCAACAGGTACTTTGCACGAGTCCCGTTGGCGAGACAGCAGAAAAGAAAAAGTAAAAGAAAAGCATTGAAGTCTTTCATAAATTTGAACAGGCATAACGTGAACTTTTCTTTTTTCTTTCTCATAAAGATATCATTGATATACACAGCTCTGCAGCTTTCACAAGAGAAACAATGTGGGTACTATATTCCCCCATATTATTGAGTCCCTCCATCATATGCCGCCGCTGTCCATCAGCATAGCACGAAATCTCGGAGTCCCTACTTGTCTTCTCTGAGCTACATTGTTTTCCCGGGACCCCACACACACCACGTGCACCAATCAGCATTCCCCTGAATCCTCTTCTTCCTTCCACACCCCTCCCCTTTGGGAACCGTTAGTCGCGCCTTCAGTCTGTGAGCCTTCTGCTATTTTGTTCCTTTAGGTTTGCTTTGCATTCATACTCCACAAACGAGAGAAATCGTTTGGTATTTGTCTTTCACCGCCTGTCTTATTTCACTGAGCACACCACCATCTAGCTCCATGATGTTGTTGCAAAAGGAAGGATTGGTTTCCTTCTTATGGCTGAATAGTGTAACATTTTGATTACGTGCCCCCTCTTCTCTATCCATTCTTCTACAGATGGACACTAAGGTTGCTTCCATATCTTGGCCGTTTTCAATAGTGCGGCAGTAAACAGACACGTGATATTCTCACCTGTAGCAGGTATGTTATAAGAGATTTACCAAGTAGGTATTCTGATAAACACATTCTGTATTCAAGATCAGGGTTTTAAGAACTGAAGGAAGGATTTTCAAGAACGTGCATGGCGCAGGAGGGTATTATGCTCAGTGAAATATGCCAGGGAGAGAAAGACACGTATCAAATGGCTTTGCTCATCTGTGGAGCATGAGTACAGAGAAAAAACTGAAGGCACACAACAGCAGCAGCCTCCGAGAACCCGAGAATGTCCTAAGAGATACCAAAGGGAAACGGACAGCAAGGGTGGGTGGGAACGGAGTGAGTAGGGGAGTAAGGGGCATTAGGATCAGCATAGCTGATGTAGGGGGGTGGGCACGTGGAGGACAGTATGGCACACAGAGAAGACAAGGAGTTACTCTGTAGCATTTCAATATGTTCATGGACAGTGACAATAATGGGGTATGAGGAGGGGACGTGATAATAGGGGGAGTCCAGTAAGCACAGTGTTGCTCATGTAACTCTAAACGAATGATACCAGCAGAGGAGTTAAAAATTAAAAATCAAAGGAACAGCAAAAAGTCCCACAAAAAGGAACGGAAGGAAGGGAACAGTTCTGGCAGCACATCTCACAGTATGCGCGAAAGACGGGCAGGCGGACGCGCACCAAGGTGTTTGAAGAGTTGGAAAGGGCACAGAACCTAATTGGGACTTAAGAAAAAAATACTTTCCAAGTCAAGTCGTCCTCGGTCTGGGGAGGGTCAGCGTGTCTTACCGGCGATGAGGCCTCCGAGGGGACCCGAGGAAACGAGCTTTGACTGAAAGGGGAATGCGATCGGGGGGGCCAAGGGAGCCGGCGCGGCGGGGCTTGCGGGGCTGACGGGGTGGGCGGGGCTTACGAGGAAGACCGGGCCCCGGCTCCTGGCCTCCGGACCCGGAGCGATCTGCGCGGAGCAGAGCTTGCTCAAAACCCCTCCAACTGGGAAAGATCAGCGAGCCCTGTCCGGCGGGCGAGCGGCTTCCGCGGCTTTCTCTTCCACACTGACTAGCTTCACCAGAGCGCCTGAACTAGAGGCGGGCGGGATTGTGGGCTGACAGCGCGCCCTTCCAAGTTGCCAGGAGATGGCGCGCGAATGGCAGCTCGGGGCTCGCAGCTCTGGCCACACGCCCCAGGCCCCCCAGGACGCGGAGGCCAACCTCACAGCCAGCTAGGACAGCACAGCTGCCCCGGGCCCCAGGTTCTCTGCACGAGTCCCGTTTTCGAGAGAGCAGAAAAGAAAACGTGAAAGAAAACCTCTGAAGTCTTTCATAAATGTCAACTGGCATAACGTGAACTTTTCTTTTCTTTTTTTTCTTTTTCATGAAGATATCATTGATATACACAGCTCTGCAGCTTTCACAAGAGAAACAATGTGGGTACTGTATTCACCCATATTATTGAGTCACTGTACCCCATTGTCCGCCGCTGTCCATCAGCATAGCACGATGCCTCGGAGTCCCTACTTGTGTTCCCTGAGCTACATTGGTTTCCCGGGAACCCACACACACCATGTGGACCAATCAGCATTCCCCTGAATCCTCTTCTTCCTTCCACACCCCTCCCCTTTGGGAACCGCCAGTCGCGCCTTGGAGTCTGTGAGCCTTCTGCTATTTTGTTCCTTTAGGTTTGCTTTGCATTCATACTCCACAAATGAGAGAAATCGTTTGGTATTTGTCTTTCACCGCCTGTCTTATTTCACTGAGCACACTACCCTCTAGCTCCATAAATGTTGTTGCAAATTGAAGGATTGGTTTCCTTCTTATGACTGAATAGTGTAACATTTTGATTATGTGCCCCCTCTTCTCTATCCATTCATCTACAGATGGACACTTCGGTTGCTTCCATACCTTGGCCGTTGTCAATAGTGCGGCAGTAAACAGACACGTGATATTCTCACCTGTAGCAGGTATGTTATAAGAGATTTACCAAGTAAGTATTCTGATAAACACATTCTGTATTCAAGATCAGGGTTTTAAGAACTGAAGGAAGGATTTTCAACCACGTGCATGGCGCAGGAGAGTATTATGCTCAGTGAAATATGCCAGGGAGAGAAGGACACGTATCAAATGGCTTCACTCATCTGTGGAGCATGAGTACAGAGAAAAAACTGAAGGCACAGAACAGCAGCAGCCTCACAGAACCCGAGAATGACCTAACAGATACCAAAGGGAAACGGACTGAAAAGGGTGGGTGGGAAGGGAGTAAGGGGAGTAAGGGGCATTAGGATCAGCATAGCTGATGTAGGGGGGTGGGCACGTGGAGGGCAGTATGGCACACAGAGAAGACAACTAGTGACTCTGTAGCATCTCAATATGCTGATGGACAGTGACTGTAATGGGGTATGAGTGGGGGGACTTGATAATAGGGGGAGTCCAGTAAGCACAGTGTTGCTCATGTAACTGTAAACGAATGATACCAGCAGAGGAGTTAAAAATTAAAAATCAAAGGAACAGCAAAATGACCCACAAAAAGGGACTGAAAGAAGGGAACAGTTCTGGCAGCACATCTCACAGCAAGCGCAAAAGGGAGGCAGGAGGACGCGCACCAAAGTGTTTGAAGATGTGGAAAGGGCACAGAACCCACTTAAGACTTAAGAAAAAAATACTTTCCAAGTCAAGTCGTCCTCGGTCTGGGGAGGGTCAGCGTGTCTTACCGGCGATGAGGCCTCCGAGGGGACCCGAGGTAACGAGTAGGGACTGAAGGGGGCATGCGATCGCGGCGGGCCAAGGGAGCCGGCGCGGCGGGGCTTGCGGGGCTGACAAGGTGTGCGGGGCTTACGAGGAAGACCGGGCGCCGGCTCCTGGCCTCCGGACCCGGAGCGATCTGCGCGGAGCAGAGCTTGCTCAAAACCCCTCCAACTGGGAAAGATCAGCGAGCTCTGTCCGGCGGGCGAGCGGCTTCCTCCTCTCTCTCTTCCACACTGACTCCCTTCACCAGCGCGCCTGAACTAGACGCGGGCGCGATTGTCCGCTGACAGCGCGTCCTTCCAAGTTGCCAGGAGACGGCGCGTGAATAGCAGCTCCGCGATCGGGGCTCAGGCCACCCCACCCCACCCCCAGGACGCGGAGGCCACGCCCCCAGTCAGTTATGCCAGGGCGGCTGCCCCGGGCAACAGGTACTTTGCACGAGTCCCGTTGGCGAGACAGCAGAAAAGAAAAAGTAAAAGAAAAGCATTGAAGTCTTTCATAAATTTCCACAGGCATAACGTGAACTTTTCTTTTTTTCTTTTTCATAAAGATATCATTGATATACACAGCTCTGCAGCTTTCACAAGAGAAACAATGTGGGTACTATATTCCCCCATATTATTGAGTCCCTCCGTATCATATGCCGCCGCTGTCCATCAGCATAGCACGAAGTCTCGGAGTCCCTACTTGTCTTCTCTGAGCTACATTGTTTTCCCGGGACCCCACACACACCACGTGCACCAATCAGCATTCCCCTGAATCCTCTTCTTCCTTCCACACCCCTCCCCTTTGGGAACCGTTAGTCGCGCCTTCAGTCTGTGAGCCTTCTGCTATTTTGTTCCTTTAGGTTTGCTTTGCATTCATACTCCACAAACGAGAGAAATCGTTTGGTATTTGTCTTTCACCGCCTGTCTTATTTCACTGAGCACACCACCATCTAGCTCCATGATGTTGTTGCAAAAGGAAGGATTGGTTTCCTTCTTATGGCTGAATAGTGTAACATTTTGATTACGTGCCCCCTCTTCTCTATCCATTCTTCTACAGATGGACACTAAGGTTGCTTCCATATCTTGGCCGTTTTCAATAGTGCGGCAGTAAACAGACACGTGATATTCTCACCTGTAGCAGGTATGTTATAAGAGATTTACCAAGTAGGTATTCTGATAAACACATTCTGTATTCAAGATCAGGGTTTTAAGAACTGAAGGAAGGATTTTCAAGAACGTGCATGGCGCAGGAGGGTATTATGCTCAGTGAAATATGCCAGGGAGAGAAAGACACGTATCAAATGGCTTCGCTCATCTGTGGAGCATGAGTACAGAGAAAAAACTGAAGGCACACAACAGCAGCAGCCTCCGAGAACCCGAGAATGTCCTAAGAGATACCAAAGGGAAACGGACAGCAAGGGTGGGTGGGAACGGAGTGAGTAGGGGAGTAAGGGGCATTAGGATCAGCATAGCTGATGTAGGGGGGTGGGCACGTGGAGGACAGTATGGCACACAGAGAAGACAAGGAGTTACTCTGTAGCATTTCAATATGTTCATGGACAGTGACAATAATGGGGTATGAGGAGGGGACGTGATAATAGGGGGAGTCCAGTAAGCACAGTGTTGCTCATGTAACTCTAAACGAATGATACCAGCAGAGGAGTTAAAAATTAAAAATCAAAGGAACAGCAAAAAGTCCCACAAAAAGGAACGGAAGGAAGGGAACAGTTCTGGCAGCACATCTCACAGTATGCGCGAAAGACGGGCAGGCGGACGCGCACCAAGGTGTTTGAAGAGTTGGAAAGGGCACAGAACCTAATTGGGACTTAAGAAAAAAATACTTTCCAAGTCAAGTCGTCCTCGGTCTGGGGAGGGTCAGCGTGTCTTACCGGCGATGAGGCCTCCGAGGGGACCCGAGGAAACGAGCTTTGACTGAAAGGGGAATGCGATCGCTGGGGCCAAGGGAGCCGGCGCGGCGGGGCTTGCGGGGCTGACGGGGTGGGCGGGGCTTACGAGGAAGACCGGGCCCCGGCTCCTGGCCTCCGGACCCGGAGCGATCTGCGCGGAGCAGAGCTTGCTCAAAACCCCTCCAACTGGGAAAGATCAGCGAGCCCTGTCCGGCGGGCGAGCGGCTTCCGCGGCTTTCTCTTCCACACTGACTAGCTTCACCAGAGCGCCTGAACTAGAGGCGGGCGGGATTGTGGGCTGACAGCGCGCCCTTCCAAGTTGCCAGGAGATGGCGCGCGAATGGCAGCTCGGGGCTCGCAGCTCTGGCCACACGCCCCAGGCCCCCCAGGACGCGGAGGCCAACCTCACAGCCAGCTAGGACAGCACAGCTGCCCCGGGCCCCAGGTTCTCTGCACGAGTCCCGTTTTCGAGAGAGCAGAAAAGAAAACGTGAAAGAAAACCTCTGAAGTCTTTCATAAATGTCAACTGGCATAACGTGAACTTTTCTTTTCTTTTTTTCTTTTTCATGAAGATATCATTGATATACACAGCTCTGCAGCTTTCACAAGAGAAACAATGTGGGTACTGTATTCACCCATATTATTGAGTCACTGTACCCCATTGTCCGCCGCTGTCCATCAGCATAGCACGATGCCTCGGAGTCCCTACTTGTGTTCTCTGAGCTACATTGTTTTCCCGGGAACCCACACACACCATGTGGACCAATCAGCATTCCCCTGAATCCTCTTCTCCCTTCCACGCCCCTCCCCTATGGAAACCGCCAGTCTCACCTTGGATTCTGTGATCCTCCTGCTATTTTGTTCCTTTAGGTTTGCTTTACACTCATACGCCACAAATGAGGGAAATCGTTTAGTATTTGTCTTTCACCGCCTGTCTTATTTCACTGAGCGTAATACCCTATCCCTCCATAAATGTTGTTGCAAATTGTAGGTTTGTTTTCCGTCTTATGACTGAATAGTGTAACATTTTGCATATGTGCCACCTCTTCTCTATCCATTCATCTACTGATGGACCCTTCGGTTGCTTCCATACCTTGGCTGTTGTAAACAGTGCTACCATAAACAGACACGTGATATTCTCACGTGTAGCAGGTATATTATAAGAGATTTACCAAGTAAGTATTCTGATAAACACATTCTGTATTCAAGATCAGGGCTTTAAGAACTGAAGGAAGGATTTTCAACCACGTGGATGGCGCAGGAGAGAATTATGCTCAGTGAAACATGCCAGGGAGAGAAAGACAAGTATCAAATGGCTTCACTCATCTGTGGAGCACGAGTACAGAGAAAAAACTGAAGGGACAGAACAGCAGCAGCCTCACAGAACCCGACAATGACCTAACAGATGCCAAAGGGAAACGGACTGAAAAGGGTGGGTGGGAAGGGAGTAAGGGGAGTAAGGGGCATTAGGATCAGCACTGCTGATGTAGGGGGGTGGGCACGTGGAGGGCAGTATGGCACACAGAGAAGACTACTAGTGACTCTGTAGCATCTCAATATGCTGATGGACAGTGACTGTAATGGGGTATGAGTGGGGGACTTGATAATAGGGGGAGTACAGTAAGCACAGTGTTGATCATGTAACTGTAAACGAATGATACCAGCAGAGGAGTTAAAAATTAAAAATCAAAGGGACAGCAAAATGACCCACAAAAAGGAACTGAAAGAAGGGAACAGTTCTGGCAGCACATCTCACAGCAAGCGCAAAAGGGAGGCTGGAGGACGCGCACCAAAGTGTTTGAAGATGTGGAAATGGCACAGAAGCCACTTAAGACTTAAGAAAAAAATACTTTCCAAGTCAAGTCGTCCTCGGTCTGGGGAGGGTCAGCGTGTCTTACCGGCGATGAGGCCTCCGAGGGGACCCGAGGTAACGAGTAGGGACTGAAGGGGGCATGCGATCGCGGCGGGCCAAGGGAGCCGGCGCGGCGGGGCTTGCGGGGCTGACAAGGTGTGCGGGGCTTACGAGGAAGACCGGGCGCCGGCTCCTGGCCTCCGGACCCGGAGCGATCTGCGCGGAGCAGAGCTTGCTCAAAACCCCTCCAACTGGGAAAGATCAGCGAGCTCTGTCCGGCGGGCGAGCGGCTTCCGCGTCTCTCTCTTCCACACTGACTCCCTTCACCAGCGCGCCTGAACTAGAGGCGGGCGGGATTGTGGGCTGACAGCGCGCCCTTCCAAGCTGCCAGGAGATGGCGCGCGAATGGCAGCTCGGGGCTCCCAGCTCAGGCCAACCCCTCACCCCTCCCAACGCCCAGGAAGCGGAGGCCAGCCCCACAGCCAGCTAGGACAGCGCAGCTGCCCCGGGCCCCAGGTACTCTGCACGAGTCCCGTTTTCGAGAGAGCAGAAAAGAAAAAGTGAAAGAAAACCTCTGAAGTCTTTCATAAATGTCAACTGGCATAACGTGAACTTTTCTTTTGTTGTTTTTCATGAAGATATCATTGATATACACAGCTCTGCAGCTTTCACAGGGGAAACAATGTGGGTACTATATTCACCCATATTATTGAGTCACTCCGTACCCCATTGCCCGCCGCTGTCCGTCAGCATAGCACGATGCCTCGGAGTCCCTACTTGTCTTCTCGGAGCTACATTGTTTTCCCGGGACCCCACACACACCACGTGCACCAATCAGCATTCCCCTGAATCCTCTTCTTCCTTCCACACCCCTCCCCTTTGGGAACCGCTAGTCGCGCCTTCAGTCTGTGAGCCTTCTGCTATTTTGTTCCTTTAGGTTTGCTTTGCATTCATACTCCACAAATGAGAGAAATCGTCTGGTATTTGTCTTTCACCGCCTGTCTTATTTCACTGAGCACACTACCCTCTAGCTCCATGATGTTGTTGCAAATGGAAGGATTGGTTTCCTTCTTATGGCTGAATAGTGTAACATTTTGATTACGTGCCCCCTCTTCTCTATCCATTCATCTACAGATGAACACTTAGGATGCTTCCGTATCTTGGCCGTTGTCAATAGTGCGGCAGTAAACAGACACGTGATATTCTCACCTGTAGCAGGTATGTTATAAGAGATTTACCAAGTAAATATTCTGATAAACACATTCTGTATTCAAGATCAGGGTTTTAAGAACTGAAGGAAGGATTTTCAACAACGTGCATGGCGCAGGAGAGTATTATGCTCAGTGAAATATGCCAGGGAGAGAAAGACACGTATCAAATGGCTTCACTCATCTGTGGAGCATGAGTACAGAGAAAAAACTGAAGGCACAAAACAGCAGCAGCCTCCCAGGACCCGAGAATGACTTAACAGTTACCAAAGGGAAACGGACTGAAAAGGTTGGGTGGGAAGGGAGTGAGAAGGGTTAGAGTAAGGGGAATTAGGATCATCATAGCTGCTGTAGGCGGGTTGGCAAGTGGAGGGCAGTATGGCACACAGAGAAGACAAGTAGTGACTCTGTAGCATCTCAATATGCCCATGGACAGTGACTATAATGTGGTATAAGGGGGGATCTGGATAATACGGGGAGTCCAGTAAGCACAGTGTTGCTCATGTAACTGTAAACGAATGATAACAGCAGAGGAGTTAAAAATTAAACATCGAAGGAACAGCAAAATGAGCCACAAAAGGAACTGAAAGGAGGGAACAGTTCTGGTAGCACATCTCACAGCAAACACTAAAGGGAGGCAGGTGGACGCGGACCAAAGTGTTTGTAGAGGTGGAAAGGGCACCGAACCCACTTAGGACATAAGAAAAAAATTCTTTCCAAGTCACGTCGTCCTCAGTCTGTGGAGGGTCAGCGTGTCTTACCGACGTTGAGGCCTCCGAGGGGACCCGAGGAAACGAGTTGGGAGTGAAGGAGGAATGCGATGGCGGCGGGCCAAGGGAGCCGGCGCGGCGGGGCTTGCGGTGCTGACGGGCTGGGCGGGGCTTCCGAGGAAGACCGGGCGCCGGCTCCTGGCCTCCGGAACCGGGTCGGGCTGCGGGGAGCGGAGCTTGCTCAAAACCCCTCCAACTGGGAAAGATCAGCGAGCTCTGTCCGGCGGGCGAGCGGCTTCCTCCTCTCTCTCTTCCACACTGACTCCCTTCACCAGCGCGCCTGAACTAGACGCGGGCGCGATTGTCCGCTGACAGCGCGTCCTTCCAAGTTGCCAGGAGACGGCGCGTGAATAGCAGCTCCGCGATCGGGGCTCAGGCCACCCCACCCCACCCCCAGGACGCGGAGGCCACGCCCCCAGTCAGTTATGCCAGGGCGGCTGCCCCGGGCAACAGGTACTTTGCACGAGTCCCGTTGGCGAGACAGCAGAAAAGAAAAAGTAAAAGAAAAGCATTGAAGTCTTTCATAAATTTCCACAGGCATAACGTGAACTTTTCTTTTTTTCTTTTTCATAAAGATATCATTGATATACACAGCTCTGCAGCTTTCACAAGAGAAACAATGTGGGTACTATATTCCCCCATATTATTGAGTCCCTCCATCATATGCCGCCGCTGTCCATCAGCATAGCACGAAGTCTCGGAGTCCCTACTTGTCTTCTCTGAGCTACATTGTTTTCCCGGGACCCCACACACACCACGTGCACCAATCAGCATTCCCCTGAATCCTCTTCTTCCTTCCACACCCCTCCCCTTTGGGAACCGTTAGTCGCGCCTTCAGTCTGTGAGCCTTCTGCTATTTTGTTCCTTTAGGTTTGCTTTGCATTCATACTCCACAAACGAGAGAAATCGTTTGGTATTTGTCTTTCACCGCCTGTCTTATTTCACTGAGCACACCACCATCTAGCTCCATGATGTTGTTGCAAAAGGAAGGATTGGTTTCCTTCTTATGGCTGAATAGTGTAACATTTTGATTACGTGCCCCCTCTTCTCTATCCATTCTTCTACAGATGGACACTAAGGTTGCTTCCATATCTTGGCCGTTTTCAATAGTGCGGCAGTAAACAGACACGTGATATTCTCACCTGTAGCAGGTATGTTATAAGAGATTTACCAAGTAGGTATTCTGATAAACACATTCTGTATTCAAGATCAGGGTTTTAAGAACTGAAGGAAGGATTTTCAAGAACGTGCATGGCGCAGGAGGGTATTATGCTCAGTGAAATATGCCAGGGAGAGAAAGACACGTATCAAATGGCTTCGCTCATCTGTGGAGCATGAGTACAGAGAAAAAACTGAAGGCACACAACAGCAGCAGCCTCCGAGAACCCGAGAATGTCCTAAGAGATACCAAAGGGAAACGGACAGCAAGGGTGGGTGGGAACGGAGTGAGTAGGGGAGTAAGGGGCATTAGGATCAGCATAGCTGATGTAGGGGGGTGGGCACGTGGAGGACAGTATGGCACACAGAGAAGACAAGGAGTTACTCTGTAGCATTTCAATATGTTCATGGACAGTGACAATAATGGGGTATGAGGAGGGGACGTGATAATAGGGGGAGTCCAGTAAGCACAGTGTTGCTCATGTAACTCTAAACGAATGATACCAGCAGAGGAGTTAAAAATTAAAAATCAAAGGAACAGCAAAAAGTCCCACAAAAAGGAACGGAAGGAAGGGAACAGTTCTGGCAGCACATCTCACAGTATGCGCGAAAGACGGGCAGGCGGACGCGCACCAAGGTGTTTGAAGAGTTGGAAAGGGCACAGAACCTAATTGGGACTTAAGAAAAAAATACTTTCCAAGTCAAGTCGTCCTCGGTCTGGGGAGGGTCAGCGTGTCTTACCGGCGATGAGGCCTCCGAGGGGACCCGAGGAAACGAGCTTTGACTGAAAGGGGAATGCGATCGCTGGGGCCAAGGGAGCCGGCGCGGCGGGGCTTGCGGGGCTGACGGGGTGGGCGGGGCTTACGAGGAAGACCGGGCCCCGGCTCCTGGCCTCCGGACCCGGAGCGATCTGCGCGGAGCAGAGCTTGCTCAAAACCCCTCCAACTGGGAAAGATCAGCGAGCCCTGTCCGGCGGGCGAGCGGCTTCCGCGGCTTTCTCTTCCACACTGACTAGCTTCACCAGAGCGCCTGAACTAGAGGCGGGCGGGATTGTGGGCTGACAGCGCGCCCTTCCAAGTTGCCAGGAGATGGCGCGCGAATGGCAGCTCGGGGCTCGCAGCTCTGGCCACACGCCCCAGGCCCCCCAGGACGCGGAGGCCAACCTCACAGCCAGCTAGGACAGCACAGCTGCCCCGGGCCCCAGGTTCTCTGCACGAGTCCCGTTTTCGAGAGAGCAGAAAAGAAAACGTGAAAGAAAACCTCTGAAGTCTTTCATAAATGTCAACTGGCATAACGTGAACTTTTCTTTTCTTTTTTTCTTTTTCATGAAGATATCATTGATATACACAGCTCTGCAGCTTTCACAAGAGAAACAATGTGGGTACTGTATTCACCCATATTATTGAGTCACTGTACCCCATTGTCCGCCGCTGTCCATCAGCATAGCACGATGCCTCGGAGTCCCTACTTGTGTTCTCTGAGCTACATTGTTTTCCCGGGAACCCACACACACCATGTGGACCAATCAGCATTCCCCTGAATCCTCTTCTCCCTTCCACGCCCCTCCCCTATGGAAACCGCCAGTCTCACCTTGGATTCTGTGATCCTCCTGCTATTTTGTTCCTTTAGGTTTGCTTTACACTCATACGCCACAAATGAGGGAAATCGTTTAGTATTTGTCTTTCACCGCCTGTCTTATTTCACTGAGCGTAATACCCTATCCCTCCATAAATGTTGTTGCAAATTGTAGGTTTGTTTTCCGTCTTATGACTGAATAGTGTAACATTTTGCATATGTGCCACCTCTTCTCTATCCATTCATCTACTGATGGACCCTTCGGTTGCTTCCATACCTTGGCTGTTGTAAACAGTGCTACCATAAACAGACACGTGATATTCTCACGTGTAGCAGGTATATTATAAGAGATTTACCAAGTAAGTATTCTGATAAACACATTCTGTATTCAAGATCAGGGCTTTAAGAACTGAAGGAAGGATTTTCAACCACGTGGATGGCGCAGGAGAGAATTATGCTCAGTGAAACATGCCAGGGAGAGAAAGACAAGTATCAAATGGCTTCACTCATCTGTGGAGCACGAGTACAGAGAAAAAACTGAAGGGACAGAACAGCAGCAGCCTCACAGAACCCGACAATGACCTAACAGATGCCAAAGGGAAACGGACTGAAAAGGGTGGGTGGGAAGGGAGTAAGGGGAGTAAGGGGCATTAGGATCAGCACTGCTGATGTAGGGGGGTGGGCACGTGGAGGGCAGTATGGCACACAGAGAAGACTACTAGTGACTCTGTAGCATCTCAATATGCTGATGGACAGTGACTGTAATGGGGTATGAGTGGGGGACTTGATAATAGGGGGAGTACAGTAAGCACAGTGTTGATCATGTAACTGTAAACGAATGATACCAGCAGAGGAGTTAAAAATTAAAAATCAAAGGGACAGCAAAATGACCCACAAAAAGGAACTGAAAGAAGGGAACAGTTCTGGCAGCACATCTCACAGCAAGCGCAAAAGGGAGGCTGGAGGACGCGCACCAAAGTGTTTGAAGATGTGGAAATGGCACAGAAGCCACTTAAGACTTAAGAAAAAAATACTTTCCAAGTCAAGTCGTCCTCGGTCTGGGGAGGGTCAGCGTGTCTTACCGGCGATGAGGCCTCCGAGGGGACCCGAGGTAACGAGTAGGGACTGAAGGGGGCATGCGATCGCGGCGGGCCAAGGGAGCCGGCGCGGCGGGGCTTGCGGGGCTGACAAGGTGTGCGGGGCTTACGAGGAAGACCGGGCGCCGGCTCCTGGCCTCCGGACCCGGAGCGATCTGCGCGGAGCAGAGCTTGCTCAAAACCCCTCCAACTGGGAAAGATCAGCGAGCTCTGTCCGGCGGGCGAGCGGCTTCCGCGTCTCTCTCTTCCACACTGACTCCCTTCACCAGCGCGCCTGAACTAGAGGCGGGCGGGATTGTGGGCTGACAGCGCGCCCTTCCAAGCTGCCAGGAGATGGCGCGCGAATGGCAGCTCGGGGCTCCCAGCTCAGGCCAACCCCTCACCCCTCCCAACGCCCAGGAAGCGGAGGCCAGCCCCACAGCCAGCTAGGACAGCGCAGCTGCCCCGGGCCCCAGGTACTCTGCACGAGTCCCGTTTTCGAGAGAGCAGAAAAGAAAAAGTGAAAGAAAACCTCTGAAGTCTTTCATAAATGTCAACTGGCATAACGTGAACTTTTCTTTTGTTGTTTTTCATGAAGATATCATTGATATACACAGCTCTGCAGCTTTCACAGGGGAAACAATGTGGGTACTATATTCACCCATATTATTGAGTCACTCCGTACCCCATTGCCCGCCGCTGTCCGTCAGCATAGCACGATGCCTCGGAGTCCCTACTTGTCTTCTCGGAGCTACATTGTTTTCCCGGGACCCCACACACACCACGTGCACCAATCAGCATTCCCCTGAATCCTCTTCTTCCTTCCACACCCCTCCCCTTTGGGAACCGCTAGTCGCGCCTTCAGTCTGTGAGCCTTCTGCTATTTTGTTCCTTTAGGTTTGCTTTGCATTCATACTCCACAAATGAGAGAAATCGTCTGGTATTTGTCTTTCACCGCCTGTCTTATTTCACTGAGCACACTACCCTCTAGCTCCATGATGTTGTTGCAAATGGAAGGATTGGTTTCCTTCTTATGGCTGAATAGTGTAACATTTTGATTACGTGCCCCCTCTTCTCTATCCATTCATCTACAGATGAACACTTAGGATGCTTCCGTATCTTGGCCGTTGTCAATAGTGCGGCAGTAAACAGACACGTGATATTCTCACCTGTAGCAGGTATGTTATAAGAGATTTACCAAGTAAATATTCTGATAAACACATTCTGTATTCAAGATCAGGGTTTTAAGAACTGAAGGAAGGATTTTCAACAACGTGCATGGCGCAGGAGAGTATTATGCTCAGTGAAATATGCCAGGGAGAGAAAGACACGTATCAAATGGCTTCACTCATCTGTGGAGCATGAGTACAGAGAAAAAACTGAAGGCACAAAACAGCAGCAGCCTCCCAGGACCCGAGAATGACCTAACAGATACCAAAGGGAAACGGACTGAAAAGGTTGGGTGGGAAGGGAGTGAGAAGGGGAGTAAGGGGAATTAGGATCATCATAGCTGCTGTAGGCGGGTTGGCAAGTGGAGGGCAGTATGGCACACAGAGAAGACAAGTAGTGACTCTGTAGCATCTCAATATGCCCATGGACAGTGACTATAATGTGGTATAAGGGGGGATCTGGATAATACGGGGAGTCCAGTAAGCACAGTGTTGCTCATGTAACTGTAAACGAATGATAACAGCAGAGGAGTTAAAAATTAAACATCGAAGGAACAGCAAAATGAGCCACAAAAGGAACTGAAAGGAGGGAACAGTTCTGGTAGCACATCTCACAGCAAACACTAAAGGGAGGCAGGTGGACGCGGACCAAAGTGTTTGTAGAGGTGGAAAGGGCACCGAACCCACTTAGGACATAAGAAAAAAATTCTTTCCAAGTCACGTCGTCCTCAGTCTGTGGAGGGTCAGCGTGTCTTACCGACGTTGAGGCCTCCGAGGGGACCCGAGGAAACGAGTTGGGAGTGAAGGAGGAATGCGATGGCGGCGGGCCAAGGGAGCCGGCGCGGCGGGGCTTGCGGTGCTGACGGGCTGGGCGGGGCTTCCGAGGAAGACCGGGCGCCGGCTCCTGGCCTCCGGAACCGGGTCGGGCTGCGGGGAGCGGAGCTTGCTCAAAACCCCTCCAACTGGGAAAGATCAGCGAGCTCTGTCCGGCGGGCGAGCGGCTTCCTCCTCTCTCTCTTCCACACTGACTCCCTTCACCAGCGCGCCTGAACTAGACGCGGGCGCGATTGTCCGCTGACAGCGCGTCCTTCCAAGTTGCCAGGAGACGGCGCGTGAATAGCAGCTCCGCGATCGGGGCTCAGGCCACCCCACCCCACCCCCAGGACGCGGAGGCCACGCCCCCAGTCAGTTATGCCAGGGCGGCTGCCCCGGGCAACAGGTACTTTGCACGAGTCCCGTTGGCGAGACAGCAGAAAAGAAAAAGTAAAAGAAAAGCATTGAAGTCTTTCATAAATTTCCACAGGCATAACGTGAACTTTTCTTTTTTTCTTTTTCATAAAGATATCATTGATATACACAGCTCTGCAGCTTTCACAAGAGAAACAATGTGGGTACTATATTCCCCCATATTATTGAGTCCCTCCATCATATGCCGCCGCTGTCCATCAGCATAGCACGAAGTCTCGGAGTCCCTACTTGTCTTCTCTGAGCTACATTGTTTTCCCGGGACCCCACACACACCACGTGCACCAATCAGCATTCCCCTGAATCCTCTTCTTCCTTCCACACCCCTCCCCTTTGGGAACCGTTAGTCGCGCCTTCAGTCTGTGAGCCTTCTGCTATTTTGTTCCTTTAGGTTTGCTTTGCATTCATACTCCACAAACGAGAGAAATCGTTTGGTATTTGTCTTTCACCGCCTGTCTTATTTCACTGAGCACACCACCATCTAGCTCCATGATGTTGTTGCAAAAGGAAGGATTGGTTTCCTTCTTATGGCTGAATAGTGTAACATTTTGATTACGTGCCCCCTCTTCTCTATCCATTCTTCTACAGATGGACACTAAGGTTGCTTCCATATCTTGGCCGTTTTCAATAGTGCGGCAGTAAACAGACACGTGATATTCTCACCTGTAGCAGGTATGTTATAAGAGATTTACCAAGTAGGTATTCTGATAAACACATTCTGTATTCAAGATCAGGGTTTTAAGAACTGAAGGAAGGATTTTCAAGAACGTGCATGGCGCAGGAGGGTATTATGCTCAGTGAAATATGCCAGGGAGAGAAAGACACGTATCAAATGGCTTCGCTCATCTGTGGAGCATGAGTACAGAGAAAAAACTGAAGGCACACAACAGCAGCAGCCTCCGAGAACCCGAGAATGTCCTAAGAGATACCAAAGGGAAACGGACAGCAAGGGTGGGTGGGAACGGAGTGAGTAGGGGAGTAAGGGGCATTAGGATCAGCATAGCTGATGTAGGGGGGTGGGCACGTGGAGGACAGTATGGCACACAGAGAAGACAAGGAGTTACTCTGTAGCATTTCAATATGTTCATGGACAGTGACAATAATGGGGTATGAGGAGGGGACGTGATAATAGGGGGAGTCCAGTAAGCACAGTGTTGCTCATGTAACTCTAAACGAATGATACCAGCAGAGGAGTTAAAAATTAAAAATCAAAGGAACAGCAAAAAGTCCCACAAAAAGGAACGGAAGGAAGGGAACAGTTCTGGCAGCACATCTCACAGTATGCGCGAAAGACGGGCAGGCGGACGCGCACCAAGGTGTTTGAAGAGTTGGAAAGGGCACAGAACCTAATTGGGACTTAAGAAAAAAATACTTTCCAAGTCAAGTCGTCCTCGGTCTGGGGAGGGTCAGCGTGTCTTACCGGCGATGAGGCCTCCGAGGGGACCCGAGGAAACGAGCTTTGACTGAAAGGGGAATGCGATCGCTGGGGCCAAGGGAGCCGGCGCGGCGGGGCTTGCGGGGCTGACGGGGTGGGCGGGGCTTACGAGGAAGACCGGGCCCCGGCTCCTGGCCTCCGGACCCGGAGCGATCTGCGCGGAGCAGAGCTTGCTCAAAACCCCTCCAACTGGGAAAGATCAGCGAGCCCTGTCCGGCGGGCGAGCGGCTTCCGCGGCTTTCTCTTCCACACTGACTAGCTTCACCAGAGCGCCTGAACTAGAGGCGGGCGGGATTGTGGGCTGACAGCGCGCCCTTCCAAGTTGCCAGGAGATGGCGCGCGAATGGCAGCTCGGGGCTCGCAGCTCTGGCCACACGCCCCAGGCCCCCCAGGACGCGGAGGCCAACCTCACAGCCAGCTAGGACAGCACAGCTGCCCCGGGCCCCAGGTTCTCTGCACGAGTCCCGTTTTCGAGAGAGCAGAAAAGAAAACGTGAAAGAAAACCTCTGAAGTCTTTCATAAATGTCAACTGGCATAACGTGAACTTTTCTTTTCTTTTTTTCTTTTTCATGAAGATATCATTGATATACACAGCTCTGCAGCTTTCACAAGAGAAACAATGTGGGTACTGTATTCACCCATATTATTGAGTCACTGTACCCCATTGTCCGCCGCTGTCCATCAGCATAGCACGATGCCTCGGAGTCCCTACTTGTGTTCTCTGAGCTACATTGTTTTCCCGGGAACCCACACACACCATGTGGACCAATCAGCATTCCCCTGAATCCTCTTCTCCCTTCCACGCCCCTCCCCTATGGAAACCGCCAGTCTCACCTTGGATTCTGTGATCCTCCTGCTATTTTGTTCCTTTAGGTTTGCTTTACACTCATACGCCACAAATGAGGGAAATCGTTTAGTATTTGTCTTTCACCGCCTGTCTTATTTCACTGAGCGTAATACCCTATCCCTCCATAAATGTTGTTGCAAATTGTAGGTTTGTTTTCCGTCTTATGACTGAATAGTGTAACATTTTGCATATGTGCCACCTCTTCTCTATCCATTCATCTACTGATGGACCCTTCGGTTGCTTCCATACCTTGGCTGTTGTAAACAGTGCTACCATAAACAGACACGTGATATTCTCACGTGTAGCAGGTATATTATAAGAGATTTACCAAGTAAGTATTCTGATAAACACATTCTGTATTCAAGATCAGGGCTTTAAGAACTGAAGGAAGGATTTTCAACCACGTGGATGGCGCAGGAGAGAATTATGCTCAGTGAAACATGCCAGGGAGAGAAAGACAAGTATCAAATGGCTTCACTCATCTGTGGAGCACGAGTACAGAGAAAAAACTGAAGGGACAGAACAGCAGCAGCCTCACAGAACCCGACAATGACCTAACAGATGCCAAAGGGAAACGGACTGAAAAGGGTGGGTGGGAAGGGAGTAAGGGGAGTAAGGGGCATTAGGATCAGCACTGCTGATGTAGGGGGGTGGGCACGTGGAGGGCAGTATGGCACACAGAGAAGACTACTAGTGACTCTGTAGCATCTCAATATGCTGATGGACAGTGACTGTAATGGGGTATGAGTGGGGGACTTGATAATAGGGGGAGTACAGTAAGCACAGTGTTGATCATGTAACTGTAAACGAATGATACCAGCAGAGGAGTTAAAAATTAAAAATCAAAGGGACAGCAAAATGACCCACAAAAAGGAACTGAAAGAAGGGAACAGTTCTGGCAGCACATCTCACAGCAAGCGCAAAAGGGAGGCTGGAGGACGCGCACCAAAGTGTTTGAAGATGTGGAAATGGCACAGAAGCCACTTAAGACTTAAGAAAAAAATACTTTCCAAGTCAAGTCGTCCTCGGTCTGGGGAGGGTCAGCGTGTCTTACCGGCGATGAGGCCTCCGAGGGGACCCGAGGTAACGAGTAGGGACTGAAGGGGGCATGCGATCGCGGCGGGCCAAGGGAGCCGGCGCGGCGGGGCTTGCGGGGCTGACAAGGTGTGCGGGGCTTACGAGGAAGACCGGGCGCCGGCTCCTGGCCTCCGGACCCGGAGCGATCTGCGCGGAGCAGAGCTTGCTCAAAACCCCTCCAACTGGGAAAGATCAGCGAGCTCTGTCCGGCGGGCGAGCGGCTTCCGCGTCTCTCTCTTCCACACTGACTCCCTTCACCAGCGCGCCTGAACTAGAGGCGGGCGGGATTGTGGGCTGACAGCGCGCCCTTCCAAGCTGCCAGGAGATGGCGCGCGAATGGCAGCTCGGGGCTCCCAGCTCAGGCCAACCCCTCACCCCTCCCAACGCCCAGGAAGCGGAGGCCAGCCCCACAGCCAGCTAGGACAGCGCAGCTGCCCCGGGCCCCAGGTACTCTGCACGAGTCCCGTTTTCGAGAGAGCAGAAAAGAAAAAGTGAAAGAAAACCTCTGAAGTCTTTCATAAATGTCAACTGGCATAACGTGAACTTTTCTTTTGTTGTTTTTCATGAAGATATCATTGATATACACAGCTCTGCAGCTTTCACAGGGGAAACAATGTGGGTACTATATTCACCCATATTATTGAGTCACTCCGTACCCCATTGCCCGCCGCTGTCCGTCAGCATAGCACGATGCCTCGGAGTCCCTACTTGTCTTCTCGGAGCTACATTGTTTTCCCGGGACCCCACACACACCACGTGCACCAATCAGCATTCCCCTGAATCCTCTTCTTCCTTCCACACCCCTCCCCTTTGGGAACCGCTAGTCGCGCCTTCAGTCTGTGAGCCTTCTGCTATTTTGTTCCTTTAGGTTTGCTTTGCATTCATACTCCACAAATGAGAGAAATCGTCTGGTATTTGTCTTTCACCGCCTGTCTTATTTCACTGAGCACACTACCCTCTAGCTCCATGATGTTGTTGCAAATGGAAGGATTGGTTTCCTTCTTATGGCTGAATAGTGTAACATTTTGATTACGTGCCCCCTCTTCTCTATCCATTCATCTACAGATGAACACTTAGGATGCTTCCGTATCTTGGCCGTTGTCAATAGTGCGGCAGTAAACAGACACGTGATATTCTCACCTGTAGCAGGTATGTTATAAGAGATTTACCAAGTAAATATTCTGATAAACACATTGTGTATTCAAGATCAGGGTTTTAAGAACTGAAGGAAGGATTTTCAACAACGTGCATGGCGCAGGAGAGTATTATGCTCAGTGAAATATGCCAGGGAGAGAAAGACACGTATCAAATGGCTTCACTCATCTGTGGAGCATGAGTACAGAGAAAAAACTGAAGGCACAAAACAGCAGCAGCCTCCCAGGACCCGAGAATGACTTAACAGTTACCAAAGGGAAACGGACTGAAAAGGTTGGGTGGGAAGGGAGTGAGAAGGGTTAGAGTAAGGGGAATTAGGATCATCATAGCTGCTGTAGGCGGGTTGGCAAGTGGAGGGCAGTATGGCACACAGAGAAGACAAGTAGTGACTCTGTAGCATCTCAATATGCCCATGGACAGTGACTATAATGTGGTATAAGGGGGGATCTGGATAATACGGGGAGTCCAGTAAGCACAGTGTTGCTCATGTAACTGTAAACGAATGATAACAGCAGAGGAGTTAAAAATTAAACATCGAAGGAACAGCAAAATGAGCCACAAAAGGAACTGAAAGGAGGGAACAGTTCTGGTAGCACATCTCACAGCAAACACTAAAGGGAGGCAGGTGGACGCGGACCAAAGTGTTTGTAGAGGTGGAAAGGGCACCGAACCCACTTAGGACATAAGAAAAAAATTCTTTCCAAGTCACGTCGTCCTCAGTCTGTGGAGGGTCAGCGTGTCTTACCGACGTTGAGGCCTCCGAGGGGACCCGAGGAAACGAGTTGGGAGTGAAGGAGGAATGCGATGGCGGCGGGCCAAGGGAGCCGGCGCGGCGGGGCTTGCGGTGCTGACGGGCTGGGCGGGGCTTCCGAGGAAGACCGGGCGCCGGCTCCTGGCCTCCGGAACCGGGTCGGGCTGCGGGGAGCGGAGCTTGCTCAAAACCCCTCCAACTGGGAAAGATCAGCGAGCTCTGTCCGGCGGGCGAGCGGCTTCCTCCTCTCTCTCTTCCACACTGACTCCCTTCACCAGCGCGCCTGAACTAGACGCGGGCGCGATTGTCCGCTGACAGCGCGTCCTTCCAAGTTGCCAGGAGACGGCGCGTGAATAGCAGCTCCGCGATCGGGGCTCAGGCCACCCCACCCCACCCCCAGGACGCGGAGGCCACGCCCCCAGTCAGTTATGCCAGGGCGGCTGCCCCGGGCAACAGGTACTTTGCACGAGTCCCGTTGGCGAGACAGCAGAAAAGAAAAAGTAAAAGAAAAGCATTGAAGTCTTTCATAAATTTCCACAGGCATAACGTGAACTTTTCTTTTTTTCTTTTTCATAAAGATATCATTGATATACACAGCTCTGCAGCTTTCACAAGAGAAACAATGTGGGTACTATATTCCCCCATATTATTGAGTCCCTCCATCATATGCCGCCGCTGTCCATCAGCATAGCACGAAGTCTCGGAGTCCCTACTTGTCTTCTCTGAGCTACATTGTTTTCCCGGGACCCCACACACACCACGTGCACCAATCAGCATTCCCCTGAATCCTCTTCTTCCTTCCACACCCCTCCCCTTTGGGAACCGTTAGTCGCGCCTTCAGTCTGTGAGCCTTCTGCTATTTTGTTCCTTTAGGTTTGCTTTGCATTCATACTCCACAAACGAGAGAAATCGTTTGGTATTTGTCTTTCACCGCCTGTCTTATTTCACTGAGCACACCACCATCTAGCTCCATGATGTTGTTGCAAAAGGAAGGATTGGTTTCCTTCTTATGGCTGAATAGTGTAACATTTTGATTACGTGCCCCCTCTTCTCTATCCATTCTTCTACAGATGGACACTAAGGTTGCTTCCATATCTTGGCCGTTTTCAATAGTGCGGCAGTAAACAGACACGTGATATTCTCACCTGTAGCAGGTATGTTATAAGAGATTTACCAAGTAGGTATTCTGATAAACACATTCTGTATTCAAGATCAGGGTTTTAAGAACTGAAGGAAGGATTTTCAAGAACGTGCATGGCGCAGGAGGGTATTATGCTCAGTGAAATATGCCAGGGAGAGAAAGACACGTATCAAATGGCTTCGCTCATCTGTGGAGCATGAGTACAGAGAAAAAACTGAAGGCACACAACAGCAGCAGCCTCCGAGAACCCGAGAATGTCCTAAGAGATACCAAAGGGAAACGGACAGCAAGGGTGGGTGGGAACGGAGTGAGTAGGGGAGTAAGGGGCATTAGGATCAGCATAGCTGATGTAGGGGGGTGGGCACGTGGAGGACAGTATGGCACACAGAGAAGACAAGGAGTTACTCTGTAGCATTTCAATATGTTCATGGACAGTGACAATAATGGGGTATGAGGAGGGGACGTGATAATAGGGGGAGTCCAGTAAGCACAGTGTTGCTCATGTAACTCTAAACGAATGATACCAGCAGAGGAGTTAAAAATTAAAAATCAAAGGAACAGCAAAAAGTCCCACAAAAAGGAACGGAAGGAAGGGAACAGTTCTGGCAGCACATCTCACAGTATGCGCGAAAGACGGGCAGGCGGACGCGCACCAAGGTGTTTGAAGAGTTGGAAAGGGCACAGAACCTAATTGGGACTTAAGAAAAAAATACTTTCCAAGTCAAGTCGTCCTCGGTCTGGGGAGGGTCAGCGTGTCTTACCGGCGATGAGGCCTCCGAGGGGACCCGAGGAAACGAGCTTTGACTGAAAGGGGAATGCGATCGCTGGGGCCAAGGGAGCCGGCGCGGCGGGGCTTGCGGGGCTGACGGGGTGGGCGGGGCTTACGAGGAAGACCGGGCCCCGGCTCCTGGCCTCCGGACCCGGAGCGATCTGCGCGGAGCAGAGCTTGCTCAAAACCCCTCCAACTGGGAAAGATCAGCGAGCCCTGTCCGGCGGGCGAGCGGCTTCCGCGGCTTTCTCTTCCACACTGACTAGCTTCACCAGAGCGCCTGAACTAGAGGCGGGCGGGATTGTGGGCTGACAGCGCGCCCTTCCAAGTTGCCAGGAGATGGCGCGCGAATGGCAGCTCGGGGCTCGCAGCTCTGGCCACACGCCCCAGGCCCCCCAGGACGCGGAGGCCAACCTCACAGCCAGCTAGGACAGCACAGCTGCCCCGGGCCCCAGGTTCTCTGCACGAGTCCCGTTTTCGAGAGAGCAGAAAAGAAAACGTGAAAGAAAACCTCTGAAGTCTTTCATAAATGTCAACTGGCATAACGTGAACTTTTCTTTTCTTTTTTTCTTTTTCATGAAGATATCATTGATATACACAGCTCTGCAGCTTTCACAAGAGAAACAATGTGGGTACTGTATTCACCCATATTATTGAGTCACTGTACCCCATTGTCCGCCGCTGTCCATCAGCATAGCACGATGCCTCGGAGTCCCTACTTGTGTTCTCTGAGCTACATTGTTTTCCCGGGAACCCACACACACCATGTGGACCAATCAGCATTCCCCTGAATCCTCTTCTCCCTTCCACGCCCCTCCCCTATGGAAACCGCCAGTCTCACCTTGGATTCTGTGATCCTCCTGCTATTTTGTTCCTTTAGGTTTGCTTTACACTCATACGCCACAAATGAGGGAAATCGTTTAGTATTTGTCTTTCACCGCCTGTCTTATTTCACTGAGCGTAATACCCTATCCCTCCATAAATGTTGTTGCAAATTGTAGGTTTGTTTTCCGTCTTATGACTGAATAGTGTAACATTTTGCATATGTGCCACCTCTTCTCTATCCATTCATCTACTGATGGACCCTTCGGTTGCTTCCATACCTTGGCTGTTGTAAACAGTGCTACCATAAACAGACACGTGATATTCTCACGTGTAGCAGGTATATTATAAGAGATTTACCAAGTAAGTATTCTGATAAACACATTCTGTATTCAAGATCAGGGCTTTAAGAACTGAAGGAAGGATTTTCAACCACGTGGATGGCGCAGGAGAGAATTATGCTCAGTGAAACATGCCAGGGAGAGAAAGACAAGTATCAAATGGCTTCACTCATCTGTGGAGCACGAGTACAGAGAAAAAACTGAAGGGACAGAACAGCAGCAGCCTCACAGAACCCGACAATGACCTAACAGATGCCAAAGGGAAACGGACTGAAAAGGGTGGGTGGGAAGGGAGTAAGGGGAGTAAGGGGCATTAGGATCAGCACTGCTGATGTAGGGGGGTGGGCACGTGGAGGGCAGTATGGCACACAGAGAAGACTACTAGTGACTCTGTAGCATCTCAATATGCTGATGGACAGTGACTGTAATGGGGTATGAGTGGGGGACTTGATAATAGGGGGAGTACAGTAAGCACAGTGTTGATCATGTAACTGTAAACGAATGATACCAGCAGAGGAGTTAAAAATTAAAAATCAAAGGGACAGCAAAATGACCCACAAAAAGGAACTGAAAGAAGGGAACAGTTCTGGCAGCACATCTCACAGCAAGCGCAAAAGGGAGGCTGGAGGACGCGCACCAAAGTGTTTGAAGATGTGGAAATGGCACAGAAGCCACTTAAGACTTAAGAAAAAAATACTTTCCAAGTCAAGTCGTCCTCGGTCTGGGGAGGGTCAGCGTGTCTTACCGGCGATGAGGCCTCCGAGGGGACCCGAGGTAACGAGTAGGGACTGAAGGGGGCATGCGATCGCGGCGGGCCAAGGGAGCCGGCGCGGCGGGGCTTGCGGGGCTGACAAGGTGTGCGGGGCTTACGAGGAAGACCGGGCGCCGGCTCCTGGCCTCCGGACCCGGAGCGATCTGCGCGGAGCAGAGCTTGCTCAAAACCCCTCCAACTGGGAAAGATCAGCGAGCTCTGTCCGGCGGGCGAGCGGCTTCCGCGTCTCTCTCTTCCACACTGACTCCCTTCACCAGCGCGCCTGAACTAGAGGCGGGCGGGATTGTGGGCTGACAGCGCGCCCTTCCAAGCTGCCAGGAGATGGCGCGCGAATGGCAGCTCGGGGCTCCCAGCTCAGGCCAACCCCTCACCCCTCCCAACGCCCAGGAAGCGGAGGCCAGCCCCACAGCCAGCTAGGACAGCGCAGCTGCCCCGGGCCCCAGGTACTCTGCACGAGTCCCGTTTTCGAGAGAGCAGAAAAGAAAAAGTGAAAGAAAACCTCTGAAGTCTTTCATAAATGTCAACTGGCATAACGTGAACTTTTCTTTTGTTGTTTTTCATGAAGATATCATTGATATACACAGCTCTGCAGCTTTCACAGGGGAAACAATGTGGGTACTATATTCACCCATATTATTGAGTCACTCCGTACCCCATTGCCCGCCGCTGTCCGTCAGCATAGCACGATGCCTCGGAGTCCCTACTTGTCTTCTCGGAGCTACATTGTTTTCCCGGGACCCCACACACACCACGTGCACCAATCAGCATTCCCCTGAATCCTCTTCTTCCTTCCACACCCCTCCCCTTTGGGAACCGCTAGTCGCGCCTTCAGTCTGTGAGCCTTCTGCTATTTTGTTCCTTTAGGTTTGCTTTGCATTCATACTCCACAAATGAGAGAAATCGTCTGGTATTTGTCTTTCACCGCCTGTCTTATTTCACTGAGCACACTACCCTCTAGCTCCATGATGTTGTTGCAAATGGAAGGATTGGTTTCCTTCTTATGGCTGAATAGTGTAACATTTTGATTACGTGCCCCCTCTTCTCTATCCATTCATCTACAGATGAACACTTAGGATGCTTCCGTATCTTGGCCGTTGTCAATAGTGCGGCAGTAAACAGACACGTGATATTCTCACCTGTAGCAGGTATGTTATAAGAGATTTACCAAGTAAATATTCTGATAAACACATTCTGTATTCAAGATCAGGGTTTTAAGAACTGAAGGAAGGATTTTCAACAACGTGCATGGCGCAGGAGAGTATTATGCTCAGTGAAATATGCCAGGGAGAGAAAGACACGTATCAAATGGCTTCACTCATCTGTGGAGCATGAGTACAGAGAAAAAACTGAAGGCACAAAACAGCAGCAGCCTCCCAGGACCCGAGAATGACTTAACAGTTACCAAAGGGAAACGGACTGAAAAGGTTGGGTGGGAAGGGAGTGAGAAGGGTTAGAGTAAGGGGAATTAGGATCATCATAGCTGCTGTAGGCGGGTTGGCAAGTGGAGGGCAGTATGGCACACAGAGAAGACAAGTAGTGACTCTGTAGCATCTCAATATGCCCATGGACAGTGACTATAATGTGGTATAAGGGGGGATCTGGATAATACGGGGAGTCCAGTAAGCACAGTGTTGCTCATGTAACTGTAAACGAATGATAACAGCAGAGGAGTTAAAAATTAAACATCGAAGGAACAGCAAAATGAGCCACAAAAGGAACTGAAAGGAGGGAACAGTTCTGGTAGCACATCTCACAGCAAACACTAAAGGGAGGCAGGTGGACGCGGACCAAAGTGTTTGTAGAGGTGGAAAGGGCACCGAACCCACTTAGGACATAAGAAAAAAATTCTTTCCAAGTCACGTCGTCCTCAGTCTGTGGAGGGTCAGCGTGTCTTACCGACGTTGAGGCCTCCGAGGGGACCCGAGGAAACGAGTTGGGAGTGAAGGAGGAATGCGATGGCGGCGGGCCAAGGGAGCCGGCGCGGCGGGGCTTGCGGTGCTGACGGGCTGGGCGGGGCTTCCGAGGAAGACCGGGCGCCGGCTCCTGGCCTCCGGAACCGGGTCGGGCTGCGGGGAGCGGAGCTTGCTCAAAACCCCTCCAACTGGGAAAGATCAGCGAGCTCTGTCCGGCGGGCGAGCGGCTTCCTCCTCTCTCTCTTCCACACTGACTCCCTTCACCAGCGCGCCTGAACTAGACGCGGGCGCGATTGTCCGCTGACAGCGCGTCCTTCCAAGTTGCCAGGAGACGGCGCGTGAATAGCAGCTCCGCGATCGGGGCTCAGGCCACCCCACCCCACCCCCAGGACGCGGAGGCCACGCCCCCAGTCAGTTATGCCAGGGCGGCTGCCCCGGGCAACAGGTACTTTGCACGAGTCCCGTTGGCGAGACAGCAGAAAAGAAAAAGTAAAAGAAAAGCATTGAAGTCTTTCATAAATTTCCACAGGCATAACGTGAACTTTTCTTTTTTTCTTTTTCATAAAGATATCATTGATATACACAGCTCTGCAGCTTTCACAAGAGAAACAATGTGGGTACTATATTCCCCCATATTATTGAGTCCCTCCATCATATGCCGCCGCTGTCCATCAGCATAGCACGAAGTCTCGGAGTCCCTACTTGTCTTCTCTGAGCTACATTGTTTTCCCGGGACCCCACACACACCACGTGCACCAATCAGCATTCCCCTGAATCCTCTTCTTCCTTCCACACCCCTCCCCTTTGGGAACCGTTAGTCGCGCCTTCAGTCTGTGAGCCTTCTGCTATTTTGTTCCTTTAGGTTTGCTTTGCATTCATACTCCACAAACGAGAGAAATCGTTTGGTATTTGTCTTTCACCGCCTGTCTTATTTCACTGAGCACACCACCATCTAGCTCCATGATGTTGTTGCAAAAGGAAGGATTGGTTTCCTTCTTATGGCTGAATAGTGTAACATTTTGATTACGTGCCCCCTCTTCTCTATCCATTCTTCTACAGATGGACACTAAGGTTGCTTCCATATCTTGGCCGTTTTCAATAGTGCGGCAGTAAACAGACACGTGATATTCTCACCTGTAGCAGGTATGTTATAAGAGATTTACCAAGTAGGTATTCTGATAAACACATTCTGTATTCAAGATCAGGGTTTTAAGAACTGAAGGAAGGATTTTCAAGAACGTGCATGGCGCAGGAGGGTATTATGCTCAGTGAAATATGCCAGGGAGAGAAAGACACGTATCAAATGGCTTCGCTCATCTGTGGAGCATGAGTACAGAGAAAAAACTGAAGGCACACAACAGCAGCAGCCTCCGAGAACCCGAGAATGTCCTAAGAGATACCAAAGGGAAACGGACAGCAAGGGTGGGTGGGAACGGAGTGAGTAGGGGAGTAAGGGGCATTAGGATCAGCATAGCTGATGTAGGGGGGTGGGCACGTGGAGGACAGTATGGCACACAGAGAAGACAAGGAGTTACTCTGTAGCATTTCAATATGTTCATGGACAGTGACAATAATGGGGTATGAGGAGGGGACGTGATAATAGGGGGAGTCCAGTAAGCACAGTGTTGCTCATGTAACTCTAAACGAATGATACCAGCAGAGGAGTTAAAAATTAAAAATCAAAGGAACAGCAAAAAGTCCCACAAAAAGGAACGGAAGGAAGGGAACAGTTCTGGCAGCACATCTCACAGTATGCGCGAAAGACGGGCAGGCGGACGCGCACCAAGGTGTTTGAAGAGTTGGAAAGGGCACAGAACCTAATTGGGACTTAAGAAAAAAATACTTTCCAAGTCAAGTCGTCCTCGGTCTGGGGAGGGTCAGCGTGTCTTACCGGCGATGAGGCCTCCGAGGGGACCCGAGGAAACGAGCTTTGACTGAAAGGGGAATGCGATCGCTGGGGCCAAGGGAGCCGGCGCGGCGGGGCTTGCGGGGCTGACGGGGTGGGCGGGGCTTACGAGGAAGACCGGGCCCCGGCTCCTGGCCTCCGGACCCGGAGCGATCTGCGCGGAGCAGAGCTTGCTCAAAACCCCTCCAACTGGGAAAGATCAGCGAGCCCTGTCCGGCGGGCGAGCGGCTTCCGCGGCTTTCTCTTCCACACTGACTAGCTTCACCAGAGCGCCTGAACTAGAGGCGGGCGGGATTGTGGGCTGACAGCGCGCCCTTCCAAGTTGCCAGGAGATGGCGCGCGAATGGCAGCTCGGGGCTCGCAGCTCTGGCCACACGCCCCAGGCCCCCCAGGACGCGGAGGCCAACCTCACAGCCAGCTAGGACAGCACAGCTGCCCCGGGCCCCAGGTTCTCTGCACGAGTCCCGTTTTCGAGAGAGCAGAAAAGAAAACGTGAAAGAAAACCTCTGAAGTCTTTCATAAATGTCAACTGGCATAACGTGAACTTTTCTTTTCTTTTTTTCTTTTTCATGAAGATATCATTGATATACACAGCTCTGCAGCTTTCACAAGAGAAACAATGTGGGTACTGTATTCACCCATATTATTGAGTCACTGTACCCCATTGTCCGCCGCTGTCCATCAGCATAGCACGATGCCTCGGAGTCCCTACTTGTGTTCTCTGAGCTACATTGTTTTCCCGGGAACCCACACACACCATGTGGACCAATCAGCATTCCCCTGAATCCTCTTCTCCCTTCCACGCCCCTCCCCTATGGAAACCGCCAGTCTCACCTTGGATTCTGTGATCCTCCTGCTATTTTGTTCCTTTAGGTTTGCTTTACACTCATACGCCACAAATGAGGGAAATCGTTTAGTATTTGTCTTTCACCGCCTGTCTTATTTCACTGAGCGTAATACCCTATCCCTCCATAAATGTTGTTGCAAATTGTAGGTTTGTTTTCCGTCTTATGACTGAATAGTGTAACATTTTGCATATGTGCCACCTCTTCTCTATCCATTCATCTACTGATGGACCCTTCGGTTGCTTCCATACCTTGGCTGTTGTAAACAGTGCTACCATAAACAGACACGTGATATTCTCACGTGTAGCAGGTATATTATAAGAGATTTACCAAGTAAGTATTCTGATAAACACATTCTGTATTCAAGATCAGGGCTTTAAGAACTGAAGGAAGGATTTTCAACCACGTGGATGGCGCAGGAGAGAATTATGCTCAGTGAAACATGCCAGGGAGAGAAAGACAAGTATCAAATGGCTTCACTCATCTGTGGAGCACGAGTACAGAGAAAAAACTGAAGGGACAGAACAGCAGCAGCCTCACAGAACCCGACAATGACCTAACAGATGCCAAAGGGAAACGGACTGAAAAGGGTGGGTGGGAAGGGAGTAAGGGGAGTAAGGGGCATTAGGATCAGCACTGCTGATGTAGGGGGGTGGGCACGTGGAGGGCAGTATGGCACACAGAGAAGACTACTAGTGACTCTGTAGCATCTCAATATGCTGATGGACAGTGACTGTAATGGGGTATGAGTGGGGGACTTGATAATAGGGGGAGTACAGTAAGCACAGTGTTGATCATGTAACTGTAAACGAATGATACCAGCAGAGGAGTTAAAAATTAAAAATCAAAGGGACAGCAAAATGACCCACAAAAAGGAACTGAAAGAAGGGAACAGTTCTGGCAGCACATCTCACAGCAAGCGCAAAAGGGAGGCTGGAGGACGCGCACCAAAGTGTTTGAAGATGTGGAAATGGCACAGAAGCCACTTAAGACTTAAGAAAAAAATACTTTCCAAGTCAAGTCGTCCTCGGTCTGGGGAGGGTCAGCGTGTCTTACCGGCGATGAGGCCTCCGAGGGGACCCGAGGTAACGAGTAGGGACTGAAGGGGGCATGCGATCGCGGCGGGCCAAGGGAGCCGGCGCGGCGGGGCTTGCGGGGCTGACAAGGTGTGCGGGGCTTACGAGGAAGACCGGGCGCCGGCTCCTGGCCTCCGGACCCGGAGCGATCTGCGCGGAGCAGAGCTTGCTCAAAACCCCTCCAACTGGGAAAGATCAGCGAGCTCTGTCCGGCGGGCGAGCGGCTTCCGCGTCTCTCTCTTCCACACTGACTCCCTTCACCAGCGCGCCTGAACTAGAGGCGGGCGGGATTGTGGGCTGACAGCGCGCCCTTCCAAGCTGCCAGGAGATGGCGCGCGAATGGCAGCTCGGGGCTCCCAGCTCAGGCCAACCCCTCACCCCTCCCAACGCCCAGGAAGCGGAGGCCAGCCCCACAGCCAGCTAGGACAGCGCAGCTGCCCCGGGCCCCAGGTACTCTGCACGAGTCCCGTTTTCGAGAGAGCAGAAAAGAAAAAGTGAAAGAAAACCTCTGAAGTCTTTCATAAATGTCAACTGGCATAACGTGAACTTTTCTTTTGTTGTTTTTCATGAAGATATCATTGATATACACAGCTCTGCAGCTTTCACAGGGGAAACAATGTGGGTACTATATTCACCCATATTATTGAGTCACTCCGTACCCCATTGCCCGCCGCTGTCCGTCAGCATAGCACGATGCCTCGGAGTCCCTACTTGTCTTCTCGGAGCTACATTGTTTTCCCGGGACCCCACACACACCACGTGCACCAATCAGCATTCCCCTGAATCCTCTTCTTCCTTCCACACCCCTCCCCTTTGGGAACCGCTAGTCGCGCCTTCAGTCTGTGAGCCTTCTGCTATTTTGTTCCTTTAGGTTTGCTTTGCATTCATACTCCACAAATGAGAGAAATCGTCTGGTATTTGTCTTTCACCGCCTGTCTTATTTCACTGAGCACACTACCCTCTAGCTCCATGATGTTGTTGCAAATGGAAGGATTGGTTTCCTTCTTATGGCTGAATAGTGTAACATTTTGATTACGTGCCCCCTCTTCTCTATCCATTCATCTACAGATGAACACTTAGGATGCTTCCGTATCTTGGCCGTTGTCAATAGTGCGGCAGTAAACAGACACGTGATATTCTCACCTGTAGCAGGTATGTTATAAGAGATTTACCAAGTAAATATTCTGATAAACACATTCTGTATTCAAGATCAGGGTTTTAAGAACTGAAGGAAGGATTTTCAACAACGTGCATGGCGCAGGAGAGTATTATGCTCAGTGAAATATGCCAGGGAGAGAAAGACACGTATCAAATGGCTTCACTCATCTGTGGAGCATGAGTACAGAGAAAAAACTGAAGGCACAAAACAGCAGCAGCCTCCCAGGACCCGAGAATGACCTAACAGATACCAAAGGGAAACGGACTGAAAAGGTTGGGTGGGAAGGGAGTGAGAAGGGGAGTAAGGGGAATTAGGATCATCATAGCTGCTGTAGGCGGGTTGGCAAGTGGAGGGCAGTATGGCACACAGAGAAGACAAGTAGTGACTCTGTAGCATCTCAATATGCCCATGGACAGTGACTATAATGTGGTATAAGGGGGGATCTGGATAATACGGGGAGTCCAGTAAGCACAGTGTTGCTCATGTAACTGTAAACGAATGATAACAGCAGAGGAGTTAAAAATTAAACATCGAAGGAACAGCAAAATGAGCCACAAAAGGAACTGAAAGGAGGGAACAGTTCTGGTAGCACATCTCACAGCAAACACTAAAGGGAGGCAGGTGGACGCGGACCAAAGTGTTTGTAGAGGTGGAAAGGGCACCGAACCCACTTAGGACATAAGAAAAAAATTCTTTCCAAGTCACGTCGTCCTCAGTCTGTGGAGGGTCAGCGTGTCTTACCGACGTTGAGGCCTCCGAGGGGACCCGAGGAAACGAGTTGGGAGTGAAGGAGGAATGCGATGGCGGCGGGCCAAGGGAGCCGGCGCGGCGGGGCTTGCGGTGCTGACGGGCTGGGCGGGGCTTCCGAGGAAGACCGGGCGCCGGCTCCTGGCCTCCGGAACCGGGTCGGGCTGCGGGGAGCGGAGCTTGCTCAAAACCCCTCCAACTGGGAAAGATCAGCGAGCTCTGTCCGGCGGGCGAGCGGCTTCCTCCTCTCTCTCTTCCACACTGACTCCCTTCACCAGCGCGCCTGAACTAGACGCGGGCGCGATTGTCCGCTGACAGCGCGTCCTTCCAAGTTGCCAGGAGACGGCGCGTGAATAGCAGCTCCGCGATCGGGGCTCAGGCCACCCCACCCCACCCCCAGGACGCGGAGGCCACGCCCCCAGTCAGTTATGCCAGGGCGGCTGCCCCGGGCAACAGGTACTTTGCACGAGTCCCGTTGGCGAGACAGCAGAAAAGAAAAAGTAAAAGAAAAGCATTGAAGTCTTTCATAAATTTCCACAGGCATAACGTGAACTTTTCTTTTTTTCTTTTTCATAAAGATATCATTGATATACACAGCTCTGCAGCTTTCACAAGAGAAACAATGTGGGTACTATATTCCCCCATATTATTGAGTCCCTCCATCATATGCCGCCGCTGTCCATCAGCATAGCACGAAGTCTCGGAGTCCCTACTTGTCTTCTCTGAGCTACATTGTTTTCCCGGGACCCCACACACACCACGTGCACCAATCAGCATTCCCCTGAATCCTCTTCTTCCTTCCACACCCCTCCCCTTTGGGAACCGTTAGTCGCGCCTTCAGTCTGTGAGCCTTCTGCTATTTTGTTCCTTTAGGTTTGCTTTGCATTCATACTCCACAAACGAGAGAAATCGTTTGGTATTTGTCTTTCACCGCCTGTCTTATTTCACTGAGCACACCACCATCTAGCTCCATGATGTTGTTGCAAAAGGAAGGATTGGTTTCCTTCTTATGGCTGAATAGTGTAACATTTTGATTACGTGCCCCCTCTTCTCTATCCATTCTTCTACAGATGGACACTAAGGTTGCTTCCATATCTTGGCCGTTTTCAATAGTGCGGCAGTAAACAGACACGTGATATTCTCACCTGTAGCAGGTATGTTATAAGAGATTTACCAAGTAGGTATTCTGATAAACACATTCTGTATTCAAGATCAGGGTTTTAAGAACTGAAGGAAGGATTTTCAAGAACGTGCATGGCGCAGGAGGGTATTATGCTCAGTGAAATATGCCAGGGAGAGAAAGACACGTATCAAATGGCTTCGCTCATCTGTGGAGCATGAGTACAGAGAAAAAACTGAAGGCACACAACAGCAGCAGCCTCCGAGAACCCGAGAATGTCCTAAGAGATACCAAAGGGAAACGGACAGCAAGGGTGGGTGGGAACGGAGTGAGTAGGGGAGTAAGGGGCATTAGGATCAGCATAGCTGATGTAGGGGGGTGGGCACGTGGAGGACAGTATGGCACACAGAGAAGACAAGGAGTTACTCTGTAGCATTTCAATATGTTCATGGACAGTGACAATAATGGGGTATGAGGAGGGGACGTGATAATAGGGGGAGTCCAGTAAGCACAGTGTTGCTCATGTAACTCTAAACGAATGATACCAGCAGAGGAGTTAAAAATTAAAAATCAAAGGAACAGCAAAAAGTCCCACAAAAAGGAACGGAAGGAAGGGAACAGTTCTGGCAGCACATCTCACAGTATGCGCGAAAGACGGGCAGGCGGACGCGCACCAAGGTGTTTGAAGAGTTGGAAAGGGCACAGAACCTAATTGGGACTTAAGAAAAAAATACTTTCCAAGTCAAGTCGTCCTCGGTCTGGGGAGGGTCAGCGTGTCTTACCGGCGATGAGGCCTCCGAGGGGACCCGAGGAAACGAGCTTTGACTGAAAGGGGAATGCGATCGCTGGGGCCAAGGGAGCCGGCGCGGCGGGGCTTGCGGGGCTGACGGGGTGGGCGGGGCTTACGAGGAAGACCGGGCCCCGGCTCCTGGCCTCCGGACCCGGAGCGATCTGCGCGGAGCAGAGCTTGCTCAAAACCCCTCCAACTGGGAAAGATCAGCGAGCCCTGTCCGGCGGGCGAGCGGCTTCCGCGGCTTTCTCTTCCACACTGACTAGCTTCACCAGAGCGCCTGAACTAGAGGCGGGCGGGATTGTGGGCTGACAGCGCGCCCTTCCAAGTTGCCAGGAGATGGCGCGCGAATGGCAGCTCGGGGCTCGCAGCTCTGGCCACACGCCCCAGGCCCCCCAGGACGCGGAGGCCAACCTCACAGCCAGCTAGGACAGCACAGCTGCCCCGGGCCCCAGGTTCTCTGCACGAGTCCCGTTTTCGAGAGAGCAGAAAAGAAAACGTGAAAGAAAACCTCTGAAGTCTTTCATAAATGTCAACTGGCATAACGTGAACTTTTCTTTTCTTTTTTTCTTTTTCATGAAGATATCATTGATATACACAGCTCTGCAGCTTTCACAAGAGAAACAATGTGGGTACTGTATTCACCCATATTATTGAGTCACTGTACCCCATTGTCCGCCGCTGTCCATCAGCATAGCACGATGCCTCGGAGTCCCTACTTGTGTTCTCTGAGCTACATTGTTTTCCCGGGAACCCACACACACCATGTGGACCAATCAGCATTCCCCTGAATCCTCTTCTCCCTTCCACGCCCCTCCCCTATGGAAACCGCCAGTCTCACCTTGGATTCTGTGATCCTCCTGCTATTTTGTTCCTTTAGGTTTGCTTTACACTCATACGCCACAAATGAGGGAAATCGTTTAGTATTTGTCTTTCACCGCCTGTCTTATTTCACTGAGCGTAATACCCTATCCCTCCATAAATGTTGTTGCAAATTGTAGGTTTGTTTTCCGTCTTATGACTGAATAGTGTAACATTTTGCATATGTGCCACCTCTTCTCTATCCATTCATCTACTGATGGACCCTTCGGTTGCTTCCATACCTTGGCTGTTGTAAACAGTGCTACCATAAACAGACACGTGATATTCTCACGTGTAGCAGGTATATTATAAGAGATTTACCAAGTAAGTATTCTGATAAACACATTCTGTATTCAAGATCAGGGCTTTAAGAACTGAAGGAAGGATTTTCAACCACGTGGATGGCGCAGGAGAGAATTATGCTCAGTGAAACATGCCAGGGAGAGAAAGACAAGTATCAAATGGCTTCACTCATCTGTGGAGCACGAGTACAGAGAAAAAACTGAAGGGACAGAACAGCAGCAGCCTCACAGAACCCGACAATGACCTAACAGATGCCAAAGGGAAACGGACTGAAAAGGGTGGGTGGGAAGGGAGTAAGGGGAGTAAGGGGCATTAGGATCAGCACTGCTGATGTAGGGGGGTGGGCACGTGGAGGGCAGTATGGCACACAGAGAAGACTACTAGTGACTCTGTAGCATCTCAATATGCTGATGGACAGTGACTGTAATGGGGTATGAGTGGGGGACTTGATAATAGGGGGAGTACAGTAAGCACAGTGTTGATCATGTAACTGTAAACGAATGATACCAGCAGAGGAGTTAAAAATTAAAAATCAAAGGGACAGCAAAATGACCCACAAAAAGGAACTGAAAGAAGGGAACAGTTCTGGCAGCACATCTCACAGCAAGCGCAAAAGGGAGGCTGGAGGACGCGCACCAAAGTGTTTGAAGATGTGGAAATGGCACAGAAGCCACTTAAGACTTAAGAAAAAAATACTTTCCAAGTCAAGTCGTCCTCGGTCTGGGGAGGGTCAGCGTGTCTTACCGGCGATGAGGCCTCCGAGGGGACCCGAGGTAACGAGTAGGGACTGAAGGGGGCATGCGATCGCGGCGGGCCAAGGGAGCCGGCGCGGCGGGGCTTGCGGGGCTGACAAGGTGTGCGGGGCTTACGAGGAAGACCGGGCGCCGGCTCCTGGCCTCCGGACCCGGAGCGATCTGCGCGGAGCAGAGCTTGCTCAAAACCCCTCCAACTGGGAAAGATCAGCGAGCTCTGTCCGGCGGGCGAGCGGCTTCCGCGTCTCTCTCTTCCACACTGACTCCCTTCACCAGCGCGCCTGAACTAGAGGCGGGCGGGATTGTGGGCTGACAGCGCGCCCTTCCAAGCTGCCAGGAGATGGCGCGCGAATGGCAGCTCGGGGCTCCCAGCTCAGGCCAACCCCTCACCCCTCCCAACGCCCAGGAAGCGGAGGCCAGCCCCACAGCCAGCTAGGACAGCGCAGCTGCCCCGGGCCCCAGGTACTCTGCACGAGTCCCGTTTTCGAGAGAGCAGAAAAGAAAAAGTGAAAGAAAACCTCTGAAGTCTTTCATAAATGTCAACTGGCATAACGTGAACTTTTCTTTTGTTGTTTTTCATGAAGATATCATTGATATACACAGCTCTGCAGCTTTCACAGGGGAAACAATGTGGGTACTATATTCACCCATATTATTGAGTCACTCCGTACCCCATTGCCCGCCGCTGTCCGTCAGCATAGCACGATGCCTCGGAGTCCCTACTTGTCTTCTCGGAGCTACATTGTTTTCCCGGGACCCCACACACACCACGTGCACCAATCAGCATTCCCCTGAATCCTCTTCTTCCTTCCACACCCCTCCCCTTTGGGAACCGCTAGTCGCGCCTTCAGTCTGTGAGCCTTCTGCTATTTTGTTCCTTTAGGTTTGCTTTGCATTCATACTCCACAAATGAGAGAAATCGTCTGGTATTTGTCTTTCACCGCCTGTCTTATTTCACTGAGCACACTACCCTCTAGCTCCATGATGTTGTTGCAAATGGAAGGATTGGTTTCCTTCTTATGGCTGAATAGTGTAACATTTTGATTACGTGCCCCCTCTTCTCTATCCATTCATCTACAGATGAACACTTAGGATGCTTCCGTATCTTGGCCGTTGTCAATAGTGCGGCAGTAAACAGACACGTGATATTCTCACCTGTAGCAGGTATGTTATAAGAGATTTACCAAGTAAATATTCTGATAAACACATTCTGTATTCAAGATCAGGGTTTTAAGAACTGAAGGAAGGATTTTCAACAACGTGCATGGCGCAGGAGAGTATTATGCTCAGTGAAATATGCCAGGGAGAGAAAGACACGTATCAAATGGCTTCACTCATCTGTGGAGCATGAGTACAGAGAAAAAACTGAAGGCACAAAACAGCAGCAGCCTCCCAGGACCCGAGAATGACCTAACAGATACCAAAGGGAAACGGACTGAAAAGGTTGGGTGGGAAGGGAGTGAGAAGGGGAGTAAGGGGAATTAGGATCATCATAGCTGCTGTAGGCGGGTTGGCAAGTGGAGGGCAGTATGGCACACAGAGAAGACAAGTAGTGACTCTGTAGCATCTCAATATGCCCATGGACAGTGACTATAATGTGGTATAAGGGGGGATCTGGATAATACGGGGAGTCCAGTAAGCACAGTGTTGCTCATGTAACTGTAAACGAATGATAACAGCAGAGGAGTTAAAAATTAAACATCGAAGGAACAGCAAAATGAGCCACAAAAGGAACTGAAAGGAGGGAACAGTTCTGGTAGCACATCTCACAGCAAACACTAAAGGGAGGCAGGTGGACGCGGACCAAAGTGTTTGTAGAGGTGGAAAGGGCACCGAACCCACTTAGGACATAAGAAAAAAATTCTTTCCAAGTCACGTCGTCCTCAGTCTGTGGAGGGTCAGCGTGTCTTACCGACGTTGAGGCCTCCGAGGGGACCCGAGGAAACGAGTTGGGAGTGAAGGAGGAATGCGATGGCGGCGGGCCAAGGGAGCCGGCGCGGCGGGGCTTGCGGTGCTGACGGGCTGGGCGGGGCTTCCGAGGAAGACCGGGCGCCGGCTCCTGGCCTCCGGAACCGGGTCGGGCTGCGGGGAGCGGAGCTTGCTCAAAACCCCTCCAACTGGGAAAGATCAGCGAGCTCTGTCCGGCGGGCGAGCGGCTTCCTCCTCTCTCTCTTCCACACTGACTCCCTTCACCAGCGCGCCTGAACTAGACGCGGGCGCGATTGTCCGCTGACAGCGCGTCCTTCCAAGTTGCCAGGAGACGGCGCGTGAATAGCAGCTCCGCGATCGGGGCTCAGGCCACCCCACCCCACCCCCAGGACGCGGAGGCCACGCCCCCAGTCAGTTATGCCAGGGCGGCTGCCCCGGGCAACAGGTACTTTGCACGAGTCCCGTTGGCGAGACAGCAGAAAAGAAAAAGTAAAAGAAAAGCATTGAAGTCTTTCATAAATTTCCACAGGCATAACGTGAACTTTTCTTTTTTTCTTTTTCATAAAGATATCATTGATATACACAGCTCTGCAGCTTTCACAAGAGAAACAATGTGGGTACTATATTCCCCCATATTATTGAGTCCCTCCATCATATGCCGCCGCTGTCCATCAGCATAGCACGAAGTCTCGGAGTCCCTACTTGTCTTCTCTGAGCTACATTGTTTTCCCGGGACCCCACACACACCACGTGCACCAATCAGCATTCCCCTGAATCCTCTTCTTCCTTCCACACCCCTCCCCTTTGGGAACCGTTAGTCGCGCCTTCAGTCTGTGAGCCTTCTGCTATTTTGTTCCTTTAGGTTTGCTTTGCATTCATACTCCACAAACGAGAGAAATCGTTTGGTATTTGTCTTTCACCGCCTGTCTTATTTCACTGAGCACACCACCATCTAGCTCCATGATGTTGTTGCAAAAGGAAGGATTGGTTTCCTTCTTATGGCTGAATAGTGTAACATTTTGATTACGTGCCCCCTCTTCTCTATCCATTCTTCTACAGATGGACACTAAGGTTGCTTCCATATCTTGGCCGTTTTCAATAGTGCGGCAGTAAACAGACACGTGATATTCTCACCTGTAGCAGGTATGTTATAAGAGATTTACCAAGTAGGTATTCTGATAAACACATTCTGTATTCAAGATCAGGGTTTTAAGAACTGAAGGAAGGATTTTCAAGAACGTGCATGGCGCAGGAGGGTATTATGCTCAGTGAAATATGCCAGGGAGAGAAAGACACGTATCAAATGGCTTCGCTCATCTGTGGAGCATGAGTACAGAGAAAAAACTGAAGGCACACAACAGCAGCAGCCTCCGAGAACCCGAGAATGTCCTAAGAGATACCAAAGGGAAACGGACAGCAAGGGTGGGTGGGAACGGAGTGAGTAGGGGAGTAAGGGGCATTAGGATCAGCATAGCTGATGTAGGGGGGTGGGCACGTGGAGGACAGTATGGCACACAGAGAAGACAAGGAGTTACTCTGTAGCATTTCAATATGTTCATGGACAGTGACAATAATGGGGTATGAGGAGGGGACGTGATAATAGGGGGAGTCCAGTAAGCACAGTGTTGCTCATGTAACTCTAAACGAATGATACCAGCAGAGGAGTTAAAAATTAAAAATCAAAGGAACAGCAAAAAGTCCCACAAAAAGGAACGGAAGGAAGGGAACAGTTCTGGCAGCACATCTCACAGTATGCGCGAAAGACGGGCAGGCGGACGCGCACCAAGGTGTTTGAAGAGTTGGAAAGGGCACAGAACCTAATTGGGACTTAAGAAAAAAATACTTTCCAAGTCAAGTCGTCCTCGGTCTGGGGAGGGTCAGCGTGTCTTACCGGCGATGAGGCCTCCGAGGGGACCCGAGGAAACGAGCTTTGACTGAAAGGGGAATGCGATCGCTGGGGCCAAGGGAGCCGGCGCGGCGGGGCTTGCGGGGCTGACGGGGTGGGCGGGGCTTACGAGGAAGACCGGGCCCCGGCTCCTGGCCTCCGGACCCGGAGCGATCTGCGCGGAGCAGAGCTTGCTCAAAACCCCTCCAACTGGGAAAGATCAGCGAGCCCTGTCCGGCGGGCGAGCGGCTTCCGCGGCTTTCTCTTCCACACTGACTAGCTTCACCAGAGCGCCTGAACTAGAGGCGGGCGGGATTGTGGGCTGACAGCGCGCCCTTCCAAGTTGCCAGGAGATGGCGCGCGAATGGCAGCTCGGGGCTCGCAGCTCTGGCCACACGCCCCAGGCCCCCCAGGACGCGGAGGCCAACCTCACAGCCAGCTAGGACAGCACAGCTGCCCCGGGCCCCAGGTTCTCTGCACGAGTCCCGTTTTCGAGAGAGCAGAAAAGAAAACGTGAAAGAAAACCTCTGAAGTCTTTCATAAATGTCAACTGGCATAACGTGAACTTTTCTTTTCTTTTTTTCTTTTTCATGAAGATATCATTGATATACACAGCTCTGCAGCTTTCACAAGAGAAACAATGTGGGTACTGTATTCACCCATATTATTGAGTCACTGTACCCCATTGTCCGCCGCTGTCCATCAGCATAGCACGATGCCTCGGAGTCCCTACTTGTGTTCTCTGAGCTACATTGTTTTCCCGGGAACCCACACACACCATGTGGACCAATCAGCATTCCCCTGAATCCTCTTCTCCCTTCCACGCCCCTCCCCTATGGAAACCGCCAGTCTCACCTTGGATTCTGTGATCCTCCTGCTATTTTGTTCCTTTAGGTTTGCTTTACACTCATACGCCACAAATGAGGGAAATCGTTTAGTATTTGTCTTTCACCGCCTGTCTTATTTCACTGAGCGTAATACCCTATCCCTCCATAAATGTTGTTGCAAATTGTAGGTTTGTTTTCCGTCTTATGACTGAATAGTGTAACATTTTGCATATGTGCCACCTCTTCTCTATCCATTCATCTACTGATGGACCCTTCGGTTGCTTCCATACCTTGGCTGTTGTAAACAGTGCTACCATAAACAGACACGTGATATTCTCACGTGTAGCAGGTATATTATAAGAGATTTACCAAGTAAGTATTCTGATAAACACATTCTGTATTCAAGATCAGGGCTTTAAGAACTGAAGGAAGGATTTTCAACCACGTGGATGGCGCAGGAGAGAATTATGCTCAGTGAAACATGCCAGGGAGAGAAAGACAAGTATCAAATGGCTTCACTCATCTGTGGAGCACGAGTACAGAGAAAAAACTGAAGGGACAGAACAGCAGCAGCCTCACAGAACCCGACAATGACCTAACAGATGCCAAAGGGAAACGGACTGAAAAGGGTGGGTGGGAAGGGAGTAAGGGGAGTAAGGGGCATTAGGATCAGCACTGCTGATGTAGGGGGGTGGGCACGTGGAGGGCAGTATGGCACACAGAGAAGACTACTAGTGACTCTGTAGCATCTCAATATGCTGATGGACAGTGACTGTAATGGGGTATGAGTGGGGGACTTGATAATAGGGGGAGTACAGTAAGCACAGTGTTGATCATGTAACTGTAAACGAATGATACCAGCAGAGGAGTTAAAAATTAAAAATCAAAGGGACAGCAAAATGACCCACAAAAAGGAACTGAAAGAAGGGAACAGTTCTGGCAGCACATCTCACAGCAAGCGCAAAAGGGAGGCTGGAGGACGCGCACCAAAGTGTTTGAAGATGTGGAAATGGCACAGAAGCCACTTAAGACTTAAGAAAAAAATACTTTCCAAGTCAAGTCGTCCTCGGTCTGGGGAGGGTCAGCGTGTCTTACCGGCGATGAGGCCTCCGAGGGGACCCGAGGTAACGAGTAGGGACTGAAGGGGGCATGCGATCGCGGCGGGCCAAGGGAGCCGGCGCGGCGGGGCTTGCGGGGCTGACAAGGTGTGCGGGGCTTACGAGGAAGACCGGGCGCCGGCTCCTGGCCTCCGGACCCGGAGCGATCTGCGCGGAGCAGAGCTTGCTCAAAACCCCTCCAACTGGGAAAGATCAGCGAGCTCTGTCCGGCGGGCGAGCGGCTTCCGCGTCTCTCTCTTCCACACTGACTCCCTTCACCAGCGCGCCTGAACTAGAGGCGGGCGGGATTGTGGGCTGACAGCGCGCCCTTCCAAGCTGCCAGGAGATGGCGCGCGAATGGCAGCTCGGGGCTCCCAGCTCAGGCCAACCCCTCACCCCTCCCAACGCCCAGGAAGCGGAGGCCAGCCCCACAGCCAGCTAGGACAGCGCAGCTGCCCCGGGCCCCAGGTACTCTGCACGAGTCCCGTTTTCGAGAGAGCAGAAAAGAAAAAGTGAAAGAAAACCTCTGAAGTCTTTCATAAATGTCAACTGGCATAACGTGAACTTTTCTTTTGTTGTTTTTCATGAAGATATCATTGATATACACAGCTCTGCAGCTTTCACAGGGGAAACAATGTGGGTACTATATTCACCCATATTATTGAGTCACTCCGTACCCCATTGCCCGCCGCTGTCCGTCAGCATAGCACGATGCCTCGGAGTCCCTACTTGTCTTCTCGGAGCTACATTGTTTTCCCGGGACCCCACACACACCACGTGCACCAATCAGCATTCCCCTGAATCCTCTTCTTCCTTCCACACCCCTCCCCTTTGGGAACCGCTAGTCGCGCCTTCAGTCTGTGAGCCTTCTGCTATTTTGTTCCTTTAGGTTTGCTTTGCATTCATACTCCACAAATGAGAGAAATCGTCTGGTATTTGTCTTTCACCGCCTGTCTTATTTCACTGAGCACACTACCCTCTAGCTCCATGATGTTGTTGCAAATGGAAGGATTGGTTTCCTTCTTATGGCTGAATAGTGTAACATTTTGATTACGTGCCCCCTCTTCTCTATCCATTCATCTACAGATGAACACTTAGGATGCTTCCGTATCTTGGCCGTTGTCAATAGTGCGGCAGTAAACAGACACGTGATATTCTCACCTGTAGCAGGTATGTTATAAGAGATTTACCAAGTAAATATTCTGATAAACACATTCTGTATTCAAGATCAGGGTTTTAAGAACTGAAGGAAGGATTTTCAACAACGTGCATGGCGCAGGAGAGTATTATGCTCAGTGAAATATGCCAGGGAGAGAAAGACACGTATCAAATGGCTTCACTCATCTGTGGAGCACGAGTACAGAGAAAAAACTGAAGGGACAGAACAGCAGCAGCCTCACAGAACCCGACAATGACCTAACAGATGCCAAAGGGAAACGGACTGAAAAGTTTGGGTGGGAAGGGAGTAAGAGGAGTAAGGGGCATTAGGATCAGCACTGCTGATGTAGGGGGGTGGGCACGTGGAGGGCAGTATGGCACACAGAGAAGACTACTAGTGACTCTGTAGCATCTCAATATGCTGATGGACAGTGACTGTAATGGGGTATGAGTGGGGGACTTGATAATAGGGGGAGTACAGTAAGCACAGTGTTGATCATGTAACTGTAAACGAATGATACCAGCAGAGGAGTTAAAAATTAAAAATCAAAGGGACAGCAAAATGACCCACAAAAAGGAACTGAAAGAAGGGAACAGTTCTGGCAGCACATCTCACAGCAAGCGCAAAAGGGAGGCTGGAGGACGCGCACCAAAGTGTTTGAAGATGTGGAAATGGCACAGAAGCCACTTAAGACTTAAGAAAAAAATACTTTCCAAGTCAAGTCGTCCTCGGTCTGGGGAGGGTCAGCGTGTCTTACCGGCGATGAGGCCTCCGAGGGGACCCGAGGTAACGAGTAGGGACTGAAGGGGGCATGCGATCGCGGCGGGCCAAGGGAGCCGGCGCGGCGGGGCTTGCGGGGCTGACAAGGTGTGCGGGGCTTACGAGGAAGACCGGGCGCCGGCTCCTGGCCTCCGGACCCGGAGCGATCTGCGCGGAGCAGAGCTTGCTCAAAACCCCTCCAACTGGGAAAGATCAGCGAGCTCTGTCCGGCGGGCGAGCGGCTTCCGCGTCTCTCTCTTCCACACTGACTCCCTTCACCAGCGCGCCTGAACTAGAGGCGGGCGGGATTGTGGGCTGACAGCGCGCCCTTCCAAGCTGCCAGGAGATGGCGCGCGAATGGCAGCTCGGGGCTCCCAGCTCAGGCCAACCCCTCACCCCTCCCAACGCCCAGGAAGCGGAGGCCAGCCCCACAGCCAGCTAGGACAGCGCAGCTGCCCCGGGCCCCAGGTACTCTGCACGAGTCCCGTTTTCGAGAGAGCAGAAAAGAAAAAGTGAAAGAAAACCTCTGAAGTCTTTCATAAATGTCAACTGGCATAACGTGAACTTTTCTTTTGTTGTTTTTCATGAAGATATCATTGATATACACAGCTCTGCAGCTTTCACAGGAGAAACAATGTGGGTACTATATTCACCCATATTATTGAGTCACTCCGTACCCCATTGCCCGCCGCTGTCCGTCAGCATAGCACGATGCCTCGGAGTCCCTACTTGTCTTCTCGGAGCTACATTGTTTTCCCGGGACCCCACACACACCACGTGCACCAATCAGCATTCCCCTGAATCCTCTTCTTCCTTCCACACCCCTCCCCTTTGGGAACCGCTAGTCGCGCCTTCAGTCTGTGAGCCTTCTGCTATTTTGTTCCTTTAGGTTTGCTTTGCATTCATACTCCACAAATGAGAGAAATCGTCTGGTATTTGTCTTTCACCGCCTGTCTTATTTCACTGAGCACACTACCCTCTAGCTCCATGATGTTGTTGCAAATGGAAGGATTGGTTTCCTTCTTATGGCTGAATAGTGTAACATTTTGATTACGTGCCCCCTCTTCTCTATCCATTCATCTACAGATGAACACTTAGGATGCTTCCGTATCTTGGCCGTTGTCAATAGTGCGGCAGTAAACAGACACGTGATATTCTCACCTGTAGCAGGTATGTTATAAGAGATTTACCAAGTAAATATTCTGATAAACACATTCTGTATTCAAGATCAGGGTTTTAAGAACTGAAGGAAGGATTTTCAACAACGTGCATGGCGCAGGAGAGTATTATGCTCAGTGAAATATGCCAGGGAGAGAAAGACACGTATCAAATGGCTTCACTCATCTGTGGAGCATGAGTACAGAGAAAAAACTGAAGGCACAAAACAGCAGCAGCCTCCCAGGACCCGAGAATGACCTAACAGATACCAAAGGGAAACGGACTGAAAAGGTTGGGTGGGAAGGGAGTGAGAAGGGGAGTAAGGGGAATTAGGATCATCATAGCTGCTGTAGGCGGGTTGGCAAGTGGAGGGCAGTATGGCACACAGAGAAGACAAGTAGTGACTCTGTAGCATCTCAATATGCCCATGGACAGTGACTATAATGTGGTATAAGGGGGGATCTGGATAATACGGGGAGTCCAGTAAGCACAGTGTTGCTCATGTAACTGTAAACGAATGATAACAGCAGAGGAGTTAAAAATTAAACATCGAAGGAACAGCAAAATGAGCCACAAAAGGAACTGAAAGGAGGGAACAGTTCTGGTAGCACATCTCACAGCAAACACTAAAGGGAGGCAGGTGGACGCGGACCAAAGTGTTTGTAGAGGTGGAAAGGGCACAGAACCCACTTAGGACATAAGAAAAAAATTCTTTCCAAGTCACGTCGTCCTCAGTCTGTGGAGGGTCAGCGTGTCTTACCGACGTTGAGGCCTCCGAGGGGACCCGAGGAAACGAGTTGGGAGTGAAGGAGGAATGCGATGGCGGCGGGCCAAGGGAGCCGGCGCGGCGGGGCTTGCGGTGCTGACGGGCTGGGCGGGGCTTCCGAGGAAGACCGGGCGCCGGCTCCTGGCCTCCGGAACCGGGTAGGGCTGCGGGGAGCGGAGCTTGCTCAAAACCCCTCCAACTGGGAAAGATCAGCGAGCTCTGTCCGGCGGGCGAGCGGCTTCCTCCTCTCTCTCTTCCACACTGACTCCCTTCACCAGCGCGCCTGAACTAGACGCGGGCGCGATTGTCCGCTGACAGCGCGTCCTTCCAAGTTGCCAGGAGACGGCGCGTGAATAGCAGCTCCGCGATCGGGGCTCAGGCCACCCCACCCCACCCCCAGCACGCGGAGGCCACGCCCCCAGCCAGTTATGCCAGGGCGGCTGCCCTGGGCAACAGGTACTTTGCACGAGTCCCGTTGTCGAGACAGCAGAAAAGAAAAAGTAAAAGAAAAGCATTGAAGTCTTTCATAAATTTCCACAGGCATAAAGTGAACTTTTCTTTTCTTTTTTTCTTTTTCATAAAGATATCATTGATATACACAGCTCTGCAGCTTTCACAAGAGAAACAATGTGGGTACTATATTCCCCCATATTATTGAGTCCCTCCATCATATGCCGCCGCTGTCCATCAGCATAGCACGAAGTCTCGGAGTCCCTACTTGTCTTCTCTGAGCTACATTGTTTTCCCGGGACCCCACACACACCACGTGCACCAATCAGCATTCCCCTGAATCCTCTTCTTCCTTCCACACCCCTCCCCTTTGGGAACCGTTAGTCGCGCCTTCAGTCTGTGAGCCTTCTGCTATTTTGTTCCTTTAGGTTTGCTTTGCATTCATACTCCACAAACGAGAGAAATCGTTTGGTATTTGTCTTTCACCGCCTGTCTTATTTCACTGAGCACACCACCATCTAGCTCCATGATGTTGTTGCAAAAGGAAGGATTGGTTTCCTTCTTATGGCTGAATAGTGTAACATTTTGATTACGTGCCCCCTCTTCTCTATCCATTCTTCTACAGATGGACACTAAGGTTGCTTCCATATCTTGGCCGTTTTCAATAGTGCGGCAGTAAACAGACACGTGATATTCTCACCTGTAGCAGGTATGTTATAAGAGATTTACCAAGTAGGTATTCTGATAAACACATTCTGTATTCAAGATCAGGGTTTTAAGAACTGAAGGAAGGATTTTCAAGAACGTGCATGGCGCAGGAGGGTATTATGCTCAGTGAAATATGCCAGGGAGAGAAAGACACGTATCAAATGGCTTCGCTCATCTGTGGAGCATGAGTACAGAGAAAAAACTGAAGGCACACAACAGCAGCAGCCTCCGAGAACCCGAGAATGTCCTAAGAGATACCAAAGGGAAACGGACAGCAAGGGTGGGTGGGAACGGAGTGAGTAGGGGAGTAAGGGGCATTAGGATCAGCATAGCTGATGTAGGGGGGTGGGCACGTGGAGGACAGTATGGCACACAGAGAAGACAAGGAGTTACTCTGTAGCATTTCAATATGTTCATGGACAGTGACAATAATGGGGTATGAGGAGGGGACGTGATAATAGGGGGAGTCCAGTAAGCACAGTGTTGCTCATGTAACTCTAAACGAATGATACCAGCAGAGGAGTTAAAAATTAAAAATCAAAGGAACAGCAAAAAGTCCCACAAAAAGGAACGGAAGGAAGGGAACAGTTCTGGCAGCACATCTCACAGTATGCGCGAAAGACGGGCAGGCGGACGCGCACCAAGGTGTTTGAAGAGTTGGAAAGGGCACAGAACCTAATTGGGACTTAAGAAAAAAATACTTTCCAAGTCAAGTCGTCCTCGGTCTGGGGAGGGTCAGCGTGTCTTACCGGCGATGAGGCCTCCGAGGGGACCCGAGGAAACGAGCTTTGACTGAAAGGGGAATGCGATCGCTGGGGCCAAGGGAGCCGGCGCGGCGGGGCTTGCGGGGCTGACGGGGTGGGCGGGGCTTACGAGGAAGACCGGGCCCCGGCTCCTGGCCTCCGGACCCGGAGCGATCTGCGCGGAGCAGAGCTTGCTCAAAACCCCTCCAACTGGGAAAGATCAGCGAGCCCTGTCCGGCGGGCGAGCGGCTTCCGCGGCTTTCTCTTCCACACTGACTAGCTTCACCAGCGCGCCTGAACTAGAGGCGGGCGGGATTGTGGGCTGACAGCGCGCCCTTCCAAGTTGCCAGGAGATGGCGCGCGAATGGCAGCTCGGGGCTCGCAGCTCTGGCCACACGCCCCAGGTCCCCCAGGACGCGGAGGCCAACCTCACAGCCAGCTAGGACAGCACAGCTGCCCCGGGCCCCAGGTTCTCTGCACGAGTCCCGTTTTCGAGAGAGCAGAAAAGAAAACGTGAAAGAAAACCTCTGAAGTCTTTCATAAATGTCAACTGGCATAACGTGAACTTTTCTTTTCTTTTTTTCTTTTTCATGAAGATATCATTGATATACACAGCTCTGCAGCTTTCACAAGAGAAACAATGTGGGTACTGTATTCACCCATATTATTGAGTCACTGTACCCCATTGTCCGCCGCTGTCCATCAGCATAGCACGATGCCTCGGAGTCCCTACTTGTGTTCTCTGAGCTACATTGTTTTCCCGGGAACCCACACACACCATGTGGACCAATCAGCATTCCCCTGAATCCTCTTCTCCCTTCCACGCCCCTCCCCTATGGAAACCGCCAGTCTCACCTTGGATTCTGTGATCCTCCTGCTATTTTGTTCCTTTAGGTTTGCTTTACACTCATACGCCACAAATGAGGGAAATCGTTTAGTATTTGTCTTTCACCGCCTGTCTTATTTCACTGAGCGTAATACCCTATCCCTCCATAAATGTTGTTGCAAATTGTAGGTTTGTTTTCCGTCTTATGACTGAATAGTGTAACATTTTGCATATGTGCCACCTCTTCTCTATCCATTCATCTACTGATGGACCCTTCGGTTGCTTCCATACCTTGGCTGTTGTAAACAGTGCTACCATAAACAGACACGTGATATTCTCACGTGTAGCAGGTATATTATAAGAGATTTACCAAGTAAGTATTCTGATAAACACATTCTGTATTCAAGATCAGGGCTTTAAGAACTGAAGTAAGGATTTTCAACCACGTGGATGGCGCAGGAGAGAATTATGCTCAGTGAAACATGCCAGGGAGAGAAGGACAAGTATCAAATGGCTTCACTCATCTGTGGAGCACGAGTACAGAGAAAAAACTGAAGGGACAGAACAGCAGCAGCCTCACAGAACCCGACAATGACCTAACAGATGCCAAAGGGAAACGGACTGAAAAGGGTGGGTGGGAAGGGAGTAAGGGGAGTAAGGGGCATTAGGATCAGCACTGCTGATGTAGGGGGGTGGGCACGTGGAGGGCAGTATGGCACACAGAGAAGACTACTAGTGACTCTGTAGCATCTCAATATGCTGATGGACAGTGACTGTAATGGGGTATGAGTGGGGGACTTGATAATAGGGGGAGTACAGTAAGCACAGTGTTGATCATGTAACTGTAAACGAATGATACCAGCAGAGGAGTTAAAAATTAAAAATCAAAGGGACAGCAAAATGACCCACAAAAAGGAACTGAAAGAAGGGAACAGTTCTGGCAGCACATCTCACAGCAAGCGCAAAAGGGAGGCTGGAGGACGCGCACCAAAGTGTTTGAAGATGTGGAAATGGCACAGAAGCCACTTAAGACTTAAGAAAAAAATACTTTCCAAGTCAAGTCGTCCTCGGTCTGGGGAGGGTCAGCGTGTCTTACCGGCGATGAGGCCTCCGAGGGGACCCGAGGTAACGAGTAGGGACTGAAGGGGGCATGCGATCGCGGCGGGCCAAGGGAGCCGGCGCGGCGGGGCTTGCGGGGCTGACAAGGTGTGCGGGGCTTACGAGGAAGACCGGGCGCCGGCTCCTGGCCTCCGGACCCGGAGCGATCTGCGCGGAGCAGAGCTTGCTCAAAACCCCTCCAACTGGGAAAGATCAGCGAGCTCTGTCCGGCGGGCGAGCGGCTTCCGCGTCTCTCTCTTCCACACTGACTCCCTTCACCAGCGCGCCTGAACTAGAGGCGGGCGGGATTGTGGGCTGACAGCGCGCCCTTCCAAGCTGCCAGGAGATGGCGCGCGAATGGCAGCTCGGGGCTCCCAGCTCAGGCCAACCCCTCACCCCTCCCAACGCCCAGGAAGCGGAGGCCAGCCCCACAGCCAGCTAGGACAGCGCAGCTGCCCCGGGCCCCAGGTACTCTGCACGAGTCCCGTTTTCGAGAGAGCAGAAAAGAAAAAGTGAAAGAAAACCTCTGAAGTCTTTCATAAATGTCAACTGGCATAACGTGAACTTTTCTTTTGTTGTTTTTCATGAAGATATCATTGATATACACAGCTCTGCAGCTTTCACAGGGGAAACAATGTGGGTACTATATTCACCCATATTATTGAGTCACTCCGTACCCCATTGCCCGCCGCTGTCCGTCAGCATAGCACGATGCCTCGGAGTCCCTACTTGTCTTCTCGGAGCTACATTGTTTTCCCGGGACCCCACACACACACCACGTGCACCAATCAGCATTCCCCTGAATCCTCTTCTTCCTTCCACACCCCTCCCCTTTGGGAACCGCTAGTCGCGCCTTCAGTCTGTGAGCCTTCTGCTATTTTGTTCCTTTAGGTTTGCTTTGCATTCATACTCCACAAATGAGAGAAATCGTCTGGTATTTGTCTTTCACCGCCTGTCTTATTTCACTGAGCACACTACCCTCTAGCTCCATGATGTTGTTGCAAATGGAAGGATTGGTTTCCTTCTTATGGCTGAATAGTGTAACATTTTGATTACGTGCCCCCTCTTCTCTATCCATTCATCTACAGATGAACACTTAGGATGCTTCCGTATCTTGGCCGTTGTCAATAGTGCGGCAGTAAACAGACACGTGATATTCTCACCTGTAGCAGGTATGTTATAAGAGATTTACCAAGTAAATATTCTGATAAACACATTCTGTATTCAAGATCAGGGCTTTAAGAACTGAAGGAAGGATTTTCAACAACGTGCATGGCGCAGGAGAGTATTATGCTCAGTGAAATATGCCAGGGAGAGAAAGACACGTATCAAATGGCTTCACTCATCTGTGGAGCACGAGTACAGAGAAAAAACTGAAGGGACAGAACAGCAGCAGCCTCACAGAACCCGACAATGACCTTACAGATGCCAAAGGGAAACGGACTGAAAAGGTTGGGTGGGAAGGGAGTAAGGGGAGTAAGGGGCATTAGGATCAGCACTGCTGATGTAGGGGGGTGGGCACGTGTAGGGCAGTATGGCACACAGAGAAGACTACTAGTGACTCTGTAGCATCTCAATATGCTGATGGACAGTGACTGTAATGGGGTATGAGTGGGGGACTTGATAATAGGGGGAGTACAGTAAGCACAGTGTTGATCATGTAACTGTGAACGAATGATACCAGCAGAGGAGTTAAAAATTAAAAATCAAAGGGACAGCAAAATGACCCACAAAAAGGAACTGAAAGAAGGGAACAGTTCTGGCAGCACATCTCACAGCAAGCGCAAAAGGGAGGCTGGAGGACGCGCACCAAAGTGTTTGAAGATGTGGAAATGGCACAGAAGCCACTTAAGACTTAAGAAAAAAATACTTTCCAAGTCAAGTCGTCCTCGGTCTGGGGAGGGTCAGCGTGTCTTACCGGCGATGAGGCCTCCGAGGGGACCCGAGGTAACGAGTAGGGACTGAAGGGGGCATGCGATCGCGGCGGGACAAGGGAGCCGGCGCGGCGGGGCTTGCGGGGCTGACAAGGTGTGCGGGGCTTACGAGGAAGACCGGGCGCCGGCTCCTGGCCTCCGGACCCGGAGCGATCTGCGCGGAGCAGAGCTTGCTCAAAACCCCTCCAACTGGGAAAGATCAGCGAGCTCTGTCCGGCGGGCGAGCGGCTTCCGCGTCTCTCTCTTCCACACTGACTCCCTTCACCAGCGCGCCTGAACTAGAGGCGGGCGGGATTGTGGGCTGACAGCGCGCCCTTCCAAGCTGCCAGGAGATGGCGCGCGAATGGCAGCTCGGGGCTCCCAGCTCAGGCCAACCCCTCACCCCTCCCAACGCCCAGGAAGCGGAGGCCAGCCCCACAGCCAGCTAGGACAGCGCAGCTGCCCCGGGCCCCAGGTACTCTGCACGAGTCCCGTTTTCGAGAGAGCAGAAAAGAAAAAGTGAAAGAAAACCTCTGAAGTCTTTCATAAATGTCAACTGGCATAACGTGAACTTTTCTTTTGTTGTTTTTCATGAAGATATCATTGATATACACAGCTCTGCAGCTTTCACAGGGGAAACAATGTGGGTACTATATTCACCCATATTATTGAGTCACTCCGTACCCCATTGCCCGCCGCTGTCCGTCAGCATAGCACGATGCCTCGGAGTCCCTACTTGTCTTCTCGGAGCTACATTGTTTTCCCGGGACCCCACACACACCACGTGCACCAATCAGCATTCCCCTGAATCCTCTTCTTCCTTCCCCACCCCTCCCATTTGGGAACCGCTAGTCGCGCCTTCAGTCTGTGAGCCTTCTGCTATTTTGTTCCTTTAGGTTTGCTTTGCATTCATACTCCACAAATGAGAGAAATCGTCGGGTATTTGTCTTTCACCGCCTGTCTTATTTCACTGAGCACACTACCCTCTAGCTCCATGATGTTGTTGCAAATGGAAGGATTGGTTTCCTTCTTATGGCTGAATAGTGTAACATTTTGATTACGTGCCCCCTCTTCTCTATCCATTCATCTACAGATGAACACTTAGGATGCTTCCGTATCTTGGCCGTTGTCAATAGTGCGGCAGTAAACAGACACGTGATATTCTCACCTGTAGCAGGTATGTTATAAGAGATTTACCAAGTAAATATTCTGATAAACACATTCTGTATTCAAGATCAGGGCTTTAAGAACTGAAGGAAGGATTTTCAACAACGTGCATGGCGCATTAGAGTATTATGCTCAGTGAAATATGCCAGGGAGAGAAAGACACGTATCAAATGGCTTCACTAATCTGTGGAGCGAGAGAACAGAGAAAAAACTGAAGGCACAAAACAGCAGCAGCCTCCCAGAAACCGAGAATGAACTTACAGATACCAAAGGGAAACGGACTGAAAAGGGTGGGTGGGAAGGGAGTAAGGGGAGTAAGGGGCATTAGGATCAGCATAGCTGATGTAGGGGGGTGGGCACGTGGAGGACAGTATGGCACACAGAGAAGACAAGGAGTTACTCTGTAGCATTTCAATATGTTCATGGACAGTGACAATAATGGGGTATGAGGAGGGGACGTGATAATAGGGGGAGTCCAGTAAGCACAGTGTTGCTCATGTAACTCTAAACGAATGATACCAGCAGAGGAGTTAAAAATTAAAAATCAAAGGAACAGCAAAAAGTCCCACAAAAAGGAACGGAAGGAAGGGAACAGTTCTGGCAGCACATCTCACAGTATGCGCGAAAGACGGGCAGGCGGACGCGCACCAAGGTGTTTGAAGAGTTGGAAAGGGCACAGAACCTAATTGGGACTTAAGAAAAAAATACTTTCCAAGTCAAGTCGTCCTCGGTCTGGGGAGGGTCAGCGTGTCTTACCGGCGATGAGGCCTCCGAGGGGACCCGAGGAAACGAGCTTTGACTGAAAGGGGAATGCGATCGCGGCGGGCCAAGGGAGCCGGCGCGGCGGGGCTTGCGGGGCTGACGGGGTGGGCGGGCCTTACGAGGAAGACCGGGCGCCGGCTCCTGGCCTCCGGACCCGGAGCGATCTGCGCGGAGCAGAGCTTGCTCAAAACCCCTCCAACTGGGAAAGATCAGCGAGCCCTGTCCGGCGGGCGAGCGGCTTCCGCGGCTTTCTCTTCCACACTGACTAGCTTCACCAGAGCGCCTGAACTAGAGGCGGGCGGGATTGTGGGCTGACAGCGCGCCCTTCCAAGTTGCCAGGAGATGGCGCGCGAATGGCAGCTCGGGGCTCGCAGCTCTGGCCACCCACGCCCCAGGCCCCCCAGGACGCGGAGGCCAACCTCACAGCCAGCTAGGACAGCACAGCTGCCCCGGGCCCCAGGTTCTCTGCACGAGTCCCGTTTTCGAGAGAGCAGAAAAGAAAACGTGAAAGAAAACCTCTGAAGTCTTTCATAAATGTCAACTGGCATAACGTGAACTTTTCTTTTCTTTTTTTCTTTTTCATGAAGATATCATTGATATACACAGCTCTGCAGCTTTCACAAGAGAAACAATGTGGGTACTGTATTCACCCATATTATTGAGTCACTGTACCCCATTGTCCGCCGCTGTCCATCAGCATAGCACGATGCCTCGGAGTCCCTACTTGTGTTCTCTGAGCTACATTGTTTTCCCGGGAACCCACACACACCATGTGGACCAATCAGCATTCCCCTGAATCCTCTTCTCCCTTCCACGCCCCTCCCCTATGGAAACCGCCAGTCTCACCTTGGATTCTGTGATCCTCCTGCTATTTTGTTCCTTTAGGTTTGCTTTACACTCATACGCCACAAATGAGGGAAATCGTTTAGTATTTGTCTTTCACCGCCTGTCTTATTTCACTGAGCGTAATACCCTATCCCTCCATAAATGTTGTTGCAAATTGTAGGTTTGTTTTCCGTCTTATGACTGAATAGTGTAACATTTTGCATATGTGCCACCTCTTCTCTATCCATTCATCTACTGATGGACCCTTAGGTTGCTTCCATATCTTGGCTGTAGTAAACTGTGCTACCATAAACAGACAAGTGACATTCTCACGTGTAGCAGGTATATTATAAGAGATTTACCAAGTAAGTATTCTGATAAACACATTCTTTATTCAAGATCAGGGCTTTAAGAACTGAAGGAAGGATTTTCAACCACGTGGATGGCGCAGGAGAGAATTATGCTCAGTGAAACATGCCAGGGAGAGAAAGACAAGTATCAAATGGTTTCACTCATCTGTGGAGCACGAGTACAGAGAAAAAACTGAAGGGACAGAACAGCAGCAGCCTCACAGAACCCGACAATGACCTAACAGATGCCAAAGGGAAACGGACTGAAAAGGGTGGGTGGGAAGGGAGTAAGGGGAGTAAGGGGCATTAGGATCAGCACTGCTGATGTAGGGGGGTGGGCACGTGGAGGGCAGTATGGCACACAGAGAAGACTACTAGTGACTCTGTAGCATCTCAATATGCTGATGGACAGTGACTGTAATGGGGTATGAGTGGGGGACTTGATAATAGGGGGAGTACAGTAAGCACAGTGTTGATCATGTAACTGTAAACGAATGATACCAGCAGAGGAGTTAAAAATTAAAAATCAAAGGGACAGCAAAATGACCCACAAAAAGGAACTGAAAGAAGGGAACAGTTCTGGCAGCACATCTCACAGCAAGCGCAAAAGGGAGGCTGGAGGACGCGCACCAAAGTGTTTGAAGATGTGGAAATGGCACAGAAGCCACTTAAGACTTAAGAAAAAAATACTTTCCAAGTCAAGTCGTCCTCGGTCTGGGGAGGGTCAGCGTGTCTTACCGGCGATGAGGCCTCCGAGGGGACCCGAGGTAACGAGTAGGGACTGAAGGGGGCATGCGATCGTGGCGGGCCAAGGGAGCCGGCGCGGCGGGGCTTGCGGGGCTGACAAGGTGTGCGGGGCTTACGAGGAAGACCGGGCGCCGGCTCCTGGCCTCCGGACCCGGAGCGATCTGCGCGGAGCAGAGCTTGCTCAAAACCCCTCCAACTGGGAAAGATCAGCGAGCTCTGTCCGGCGGGCGAGCGGCTTCCGCGTCTCTCTCTTCCACACTGACTCCCTTCACCAGCGCGCCTGAACTAGAGGCGGGCGGGATTGTGGGCTGACAGCGCGCCCTTCCAAGCTGCCAGGAGATGGCGCGCGAATGGCAGCTCGGGGCTCCCAGCTCAGGCCAACCCCTCACCCCTCCCAACGCCCAGGAAGCGGAGGCCAGCCCCACAGCCAGCTAGGACAGCGCAGCTGCCCCGGGCCCCAGGTACTCTGCACGAGTCCCGTTTTCGAGAGAGCAGAAAAGAAAAAGTGAAAGAAAACCTCTGAAGTCTTTCATAAATGTCAACTGGCATAACGTGAACTTTTCTTTTGTTGTTTTTCATGAAGATATCATTGATATACACAGCTCTGCAGCTTTCACAGGGGAAACAATGTGGGTACTATATTCACCCATATTATTGAGTCACTCCGTACCCCATTGCCCGCCGCTGTCCGTCAGCATAGCACGATGCCTCGGAGTCCCTACTTGTCTTCTCGGAGCTACATTGTTTTCCCGGGACCCCACACACACCACGTGCACCAATCAGCATTCCCCTGAATCCTCTTCTTCCTTCCACACCCCTCCCCTTTGGGAACCGCTAGTCGCGCCTTCAGTCTGTGAGCCTTCTGCTATTTTGTTCCTTTAGGTTTGCTTTGCATTCATACTCCACAAATGAGAGAAATCGTCTGGTATTTGTCTTTCACCGCCTGTCTTATTTCACTGAGCACACTACCCTCTAGCTCCATGATGTTGTTGCAAATGGAAGGATTGGTTTCCTTCTTATGGCTGAATAGTGTAACATTTTGATTACGTGCCCCCTCTTCTCTATCCATTCATCTACAGATGAACACTTAGGATGCTTCCGTATCTTGGCCGTTGTCAATAGTGCGGCAGTAAACAGACACGTGATATTCTCACCTGTAGCAGGTATGTTATAAGAGATTTACCAAGTAAATATTCTGATAAACACATTCTGTATTCAAGATCAGGGTTTTAAGAACTGAAGGAAGGATTTTCAACAACGTGCATGGCGCAGGAGAGTATTATGCTCAGTGAAATATGCCAGGGAGAGAAAGACACGTATCAAATGGCTTCACTCATCTGTGGAGCATGAGTACAGAGAAAAAACTGAAGGCACAAAACAGCAGCAGCCTCCCAGGACCCGAGAATGACCTAACAGATACCAAAGGGAAACGGACTGAAAAGGTTGGGTGGGAAGGGAGTGAGAAGGGGAGTAAGGGGAATTAGGATCATCATAGCTGCTGTAGGCGGGTTGGCAAGTGGAGGGCAGTATGGCACACAGAGAAGACAAGTAGTGACTCTGTAGCATCTCAATATGCCCATGGACAGTGACTATAATGTGGTATAAGGGGGAATCTGGATAATACGGGGAGTCCAGTAAGCACAGTGTTGCTCATGTAACTGTAAACGAATGATAACAGCAGAGGAGTTAAAAATTAAACATCGAAGGAACAGCAAAATGAGCCACAAAAGGAACTGAAAGGAGGGAACAGTTCTGGTAGCACATCTCACAGCAAACACTAAAGGGAGGCAGGTGGACGCGGACCAAAGTGTTTGTAGAGGTGGAAAGGGCACCGAACCCACTTAGGACATAAGAAAAAAATTCTTTCCAAGTCACGTCGTCCTCAGTCTGTGGAGGGTCAGCGTGTCTTACCGACGTTGAGGCCTCCGAGGGGACCCGAGGAAACGAGTTGGGAGTGAAGGAGGAATGCGATGGCGGCGGGCCAAGGGAGCCGGCGCGGCGGGGCTTGCGGTGCTGACGGGCTGGGCGGGGCTTCCGAGGAAGACCGGGCGCCGGCTCCTGGCCTCCGGAACCGGGTCGGGCTGCGGGGAGCGGAGCTTGCTCAAAACCCCTCCAACTGGGAAAGATCAGCGAGCTCTGTCCGGCGGGCGAGCGGCTTCCTCCTCTCTCTCTTCCACACTGACTCCCTTCACCAGCGCGCCTGAACTAGACGCGGGCGCGATTGTCCGCTGACAGCGCGTCCTTCCAAGTTGCCAGGAGACGGCGCGTGAATAGCAGCTCCGCGATCGGGGCTCAGGCCACCCCACCCCACCCCCAGGACGCGGAGGCCACGCCCCCAGTCAGTTATGCCAGGGCGGCTGCCCCGGGCAACAGGTACTTTGCACGAGTCCCGTTGGCGAGACAGCAGAAAAGAAAAAGTAAAAGAAAAGCATTGAAGTCTTTCATAAATTTCCACAGGCATAACGTGAACTTTTCTTTTTTTCTTTTTCATAAAGATATCATTGATATACACAGCTCTGCAGCTTTCACAAGAGAAACAATGTGGGTACTATATTCCCCCATATTATTGAGTCCCTCCATCATATGCCGCCGCTGTCCATCAGCATAGCACGAAATCTCGGAGTCCCTACTTGTCTTCTCTGAGCTACATTGTTTTCCCGGGACCCCACACACACCACGTGCACCAATCAGCATTCCCCTGAATCCTCTTCTTCCTTCCACACCCCTCCCCTTTGGGAACCGTTAGTCGCGCCTTCAGTCTGTGAGCCTTCTGCTATTTTGTTCCTTTAGGTTTGCTTTGCATTCATACTCCACAAACGAGAGAAATCGTTTGGTATTTGTCTTTCACCGCCTGTCTTATTTCACTGAGCACACCACCATCTAGCTCCATGATGTTGTTGCAAAAGGAAGGATTGGTTTCCTTCTTATGGCTGAATAGTGTAACATTTTGATTACGTGCCCCCTCTTCTCTATCCATTCATCTACAGATGAACACTTAGGATGCTTCCGTATCTTGGCCGTTGTCAATAGTGCGGCAGTAAACAGACACGTGATATTCTCACCTGTAGCAGGTATGTTATGAGAGATTTACCAAGTAAATATTCTGATAAACACATTCTGTATTCAAGATCAGGGTTTTAAGAACTGAAGGAAGGATTTTCAACAACGTGCATGGCGCAGGAGAGTATTATGCTCAGTGAAATATGCCAGGGAGAGAAAGACACGTATCAAATGGCTTCACTCATCTGTGGAGCACGAGTACAGAGAAAAAACTGAAGGGACAGAACAGCAGCAGCCTCACAGAACCCGACAATGACCTTACAGATGCCAAAGGGAAACGGACTGAAAAGGGTGGGTGGGAAGGGAGTAAGGGGAGTAAGGGGCATTAGGATCAGCACTGCTGATGTAGGGGGGTGGGCACGTGTAGGGCAGTATGGCACACAGAGAAGACTACTAGTGACTCTGTAGCATCTCAATATGCTGATGGACAGTGACTGTAATGGGGTATGAGTGGGGGACTTGATAATAGGGGGAGTACAGTAAGCACAGTGTTGATCATGTAACTGTAAACGAATGATACCAGCAGAGGAGTTAAAAATTAAAAATCAAAGGGACAGCAAAATGACCCACAAAAAGGAACTGAAAGAAGGGAACAGTTCTGGCAGCACATCTCACAGCAAGCGCAAAAGGGAGGCTGGAGGACGCGCACCAAAGTGTTTGAAGATGTGGAAATGGCACAGAAGCCACTTAAGACTTAAGAAAAAAATACTTTCCAAGTCAAGTCGTCCTCGGTCTGGGGAGGGTCAGCGTGTCTTACCGGCGATGAGGCCTCCGAGGGGACCCGAGGTAACGAGTAGGGACTGAAGGGGGCATGCGATCGTGGCGGGCCAAGGGAGCCGGCGCGGCGGGGCTTGCGGGGCTGACAAGGTGTGCGGGGCTTACGAGGAAGACCGGGCGCCGGCTCCTGGCCTCCGGACCCGGAGCGATCTGCGCGGAGCAGAGCTTGCTCAAAACCCCTCCAACTGGGAAAGATCAGCGAGCTCTGTCCGGCGGGCGAGCGGCTTCCGCGTCTCTCTCTTCCACACTGACTCCCTTCACCAGCGCGCCTGAACTAGAGGCGGGCGGGATTGTGGGCTGACAGCGCGCCCTTCCAAGCTGCCAGGAGATGGCGCGCGAATGGCAGCTCGGGGCTCCCAGCTCAGGCCAACCCCTCACCCCTCCCAACGCCCAGGAAGCGGAGGCCAGCCCCACAGCCAGCTAGGACAGCGCAGCTGCCCCGGGCCCCAGGTACTCTGCACGAGTCCCGTTTTCGAGAGAGCAGAAAAGAAAAAGTGAAAGAAAACCTCTGAAGTCTTTCATAAATGTCAACTGGCATAACGTGAACTTTTCTTTTGTTGTTTTTCATGAAGATATCATTGATATACACAGCTCTGCAGCTTTCACAGGGGAAACAATGTGGGTACTATATTCACCCATATTATTGAGTCACTCCGTACCCCATTGCCCGCCGCTGTCCGTCAGCATAGCACGATGCCTCGGAGTCCCTACTTGTCTTCTCGGAGCTACATTGTTTTCCCGGGACCCCACACACACCACGTGCACCAATCAGCATTCCCCTGAATCCTCTTCTTCCTTCCACACCCCTCCCCTTTGGGAACCGCTAGTCGCGCCTTCAGTCTGTGAGCCTTCTGCTATTTTGTTCCTTTAGGTTTGCTTTGCATTCATACTCCACAAATGAGAGAAATCGTCTGGTATTTGTCTTTCACCGCCTGTCTTATTTCACTGAGCACACTACCCTCTAGCTCCATGATGTTGTTGCAAATGGAAGGATTGGTTTCCTTCTTATGGCTGAATAGTGTAACATTTTGATTACGTGCCCCCTCTTCTCTATCCATTCATCTACAGATGAACACTTAGGATGCTTCCGTATCTTGGCCGTTGTCAATAGTGCGGCAGTAAACAGACACGTGATATTCTCACCTGTAGCAGGTATGTTATAAGAGATTTACCAAGTAAATATTCTGATAAACACATTCTGTATTCAAGATCAGGGTTTTAAGAACTGAAGGAAGGATTTTCAACAACGTGCATGGCGCAGGAGAGTATTATGCTCAGTGAAATATGCCAGGGAGAGAAAGACACGTATCAAATGGCTTCACTCATCTGTGGAGCATGAGTACAGAGAAAAAACTGAAGGCACAAAACAGCAGCAGCCTCCCAGGACCCGAGAATGACCTAACAGATACCAAAGGGAAACGGACTGAAAAGGTTGGGTGGGAAGGGAGTGAGAAGGGGAGTAAGGGGAATTAGGATCATCATAGCTGCTGTAGGCGGGTTGGCAAGTGGAGGGCAGTATGGCACACAGAGAAGACAAGTAGTGACTCTGTAGCATCTCAATATGCCCATGGACAGTGACTATAATGTGGTATAAGGGGGAATCTGGATAATACGGGGAGTCCAGTAAGCACAGTGTTGCTCATGTAACTGTAAACGAATGATAACAGCAGAGGAGTTAAAAATTAAACATCGAAGGAACAGCAAAATGAGCCACAAAAGGAACTGAAAGGAGGGAACAGTTCTGGTAGCACATCTCACAGCAAACACTAAAGGGAGGCAGGTGGACGCGGACCAAAGTGTTTGTAGAGGTGGAAAGGGCACCGAACCCACTTAGGACATAAGAAAAAAATTCTTTCCAAGTCACGTCGTCCTCAGTCTGTGGAGGGTCAGCGTGTCTTACCGACGTTGAGGCCTCCGAGGGGACCCGAGGAAACGAGTTGGGAGTGAAGGAGGAATGCGATGGCGGCGGGCCAAGGGAGCCGGCGCGGCGGGGCTTGCGGTGCTGACGGGCTGGGCGGGGCTTCCGAGGAAGACCGGGCGCCGGCTCCTGGCCTCCGGAACCGGGTCGGGCTGCGGGGAGCGGAGCTTGCTCAAAACCCCTCCAACTGGGAAAGATCAGCGAGCTCTGTCCGGCGGGCGAGCGGCTTCCTCCTCTCTCTCTTCCACACTGACTCCCTTCACCAGCGCGCCTGAACTAGACGCGGGCGCGATTGTCCGCTGACAGCGCGTCCTTCCAAGTTGCCAGGAGACGGCGCGTGAATAGCAGCTCCGCGATCGGGGCTCAGGCCACCCCACCCCACCCCCAGGACGCGGAGGCCACGCCCCCAGTCAGTTATGCCAGGGCGGCTGCCCCGGGCAACAGGTACTTTGCACGAGTCCCGTTGGCGAGACAGCAGAAAAGAAAAAGTAAAAGAAAAGCATTGAAGTCTTTCATAAATTTCCACAGGCATAACGTGAACTTTTCTTTTTTTCTTTTTCATAAAGATATCATTGATATACACAGCTCTGCAGCTTTCACAAGAGAAACAATGTGGGTACTATATTCCCCCATATTATTGAGTCCCTCCATCATATGCCGCCGCTGTCCATCAGCATAGCACGAAATCTCGGAGTCCCTACTTGTCTTCTCTGAGCTACATTGTTTTCCCGGGACCCCACACACACCACGTGCACCAATCAGCATTCCCCTGAATCCTCTTCTTCCTTCCACACCCCTCCCCTTTGGGAACCGTTAGTCGCGCCTTCAGTCTGTGAGCCTTCTGCTATTTTGTTCCTTTAGGTTTGCTTTGCATTCATACTCCACAAACGAGAGAAATCGTTTGGTATTTGTCTTTCACCGCCTGTCTTATTTCACTGAGCACACCACCATCTAGCTCCATGATGTTGTTGCAAAAGGAAGGATTGGTTTCCTTCTTATGGCTGAATAGTGTAACATTTTGATTACGTGCCCCCTCTTCTCTATCCATTCATCTACAGATGAACACTTAGGATGCTTCCGTATCTTGGCCGTTGTCAATAGTGCGGCAGTAAACAGACACGTGATATTCTCACCTGTAGCAGGTATGTTATAAGAGATTTACCAAGTAAATATTCTGATAAACACATTCTGTATTCAAGATCAGGGTTTTAAGAACTGAAGGAAGGATTTTCAACAACGTGCATGGCGCAGGAGAGTATTATGCTCAGTGAAATATGCCAGGGAGAGAAAGACACGTATCAAATGGCTTCACTCATCTGTGGAGCACGAGTACAGAGAAAAAACTGAAGGGACAGAACAGCAGCAGCCTCACAGAACCCGACAATGACCTTACAGATGCCAAAGGGAAACGGACTGAAAAGGGTGGGTGGGAAGGGAGTAAGGGGAGTAAGGGGCATTAGGATCAGCACTGCTGATGTAGGGGGGTGGGCACGTGTAGGGCAGTATGGCACACAGAGAAGACTACTAGTGACTCTGTAGCATCTCAATATGCTGATGGACAGTGACTGTAATGGGGTATGAGTGGGGGACTTGATAATAGGGGGAGTACAGTAAGCACAGTGTTGATCATGTAACTGTAAACGAATGATACCAGCAGAGGAGTTAAAAATTAAAAATCAAAGGGACAGCAAAATGACCCACAAAAAGGAACTGAAAGAAGGGAACAGTTCTGGCAGCACATCTCACAGCAAGCGCAAAAGGGAGGCTGGAGGACGCGCACCAAAGTGTTTGAAGATGTGGAAATGGCACAGAAGCCACTTAAGACTTAAGAAAAAAATACTTTCCAAGTCAAGTCGTCCTCGGTCTGGGGAGGGTCAGCGTGTCTTACCGGCGATGAGGCCTCCGAGGGGACCCGAGGTAACGAGTAGGGACTGAAGGGGGCATGCGATCGTGGCGGGCCAAGGGAGCCGGCGCGGCGGGGCTTGCGGGGCTGACAAGGTGTGCGGGGCTTACGAGGAAGACCGGGCGCCGGCTCCTGGCCTCCGGACCCGGAGCGATCTGCGCGGAGCAGAGCTTGCTCAAAACCCCTCCAACTGGGAAAGATCAGCGAGCTCTGTCCGGCGGGCGAGCGGCTTCCGCGTCTCTCTCTTCCACACTGACTCCCTTCACCAGCGCGCCTGAACTAGAGGCGGGCGGGATTGTGGGCTGACAGCGCGCCCTTCCAAGCTGCCAGGAGATGGCGCGCGAATGGCAGCTCGGGGCTCCCAGCTCAGGCCAACCCCTCACCCCTCCCAACGCCCAGGAAGCGGAGGCCAGCCCCACAGCCAGCTAGGACAGCGCAGCTGCCCCGGGCCCCAGGTACTCTGCACGAGTCCCGTTTTCGAGAGAGCAGAAAAGAAAAAGTGAAAGAAAACCTCTGAAGTCTTTCATAAATGTCAACTGGCATAACGTGAACTTTTCTTTTGTTGTTTTTCATGAAGATATCATTGATATACACAGCTCTGCAGCTTTCACAGGGGAAACAATGTGGGTACTATATTCACCCATATTATTGAGTCACTCCGTACCCCATTGCCCGCCGCTGTCCGTCAGCATAGCACGATGCCTCGGAGTCCCTACTTGTCTTCTCGGAGCTACATTGTTTTCCCGGGACCCCACACACACCACGTGCACCAATCAGCATTCCCCTGAATCCTCTTCTTCCTTCCACACCCCTCCCCTTTGGGAACCGCTAGTCGCGCCTTCAGTCTGTGAGCCTTCTGCTATTTTGTTCCTTTAGGTTTGCTTTGCATTCATACTCCACAAATGAGAGAAATCGTCTGGTATTTGTCTTTCACCGCCTGTCTTATTTCACTGAGCACACTACCCTCTAGCTCCATGATGTTGTTGCAAATGGAAGGATTGGTTTCCTTCTTATGGCTGAATAGTGTAACATTTTGATTACGTGCCCCCTCTTCTCTATCCATTCATCTACAGATGAACACTTAGGATGCTTCCGTATCTTGGCCGTTGTCAATAGTGCGGCAGTAAACAGACACGTGATATTCTCACCTGTAGCAGGTATGTTATAAGAGATTTACCAAGTAAATATTCTGATAAACACATTCTGTATTCAAGATCAGGGTTTTAAGAACTGAAGGAAGGATTTTCAACAACGTGCATGGCGCAGGAGAGTATTATGCTCAGTGAAATATGCCAGGGAGAGAAAGACACGTATCAAATGGCTTCACTCATCTGTGGAGCATGAGTACAGAGAAAAAACTGAAGGCACAAAACAGCAGCAGCCTCCCAGGACCCGAGAATGACCTAACAGATACCAAAGGGAAACGGACTGAAAAGGTTGGGTGGGAAGGGAGTGAGAAGGGGAGTAAGGGGAATTAGGATCATCATAGCTGCTGTAGGCGGGTTGGCAAGTGGAGGGCAGTATGGCACACAGAGAAGACAAGTAGTGACTCTGTAGCATCTCAATATGCCCATGGACAGTGACTATAATGTGGTATAAGGGGGGATCTGGATAATACGGGGAGTCCAGTAAGCACAGTGTTGCTCATGTAACTGTAAACGAATGATAACAGCAGAGGAGTTAAAAATTAAACATCGAAGGAACAGCAAAATGAGCCACAAAAGGAACTGAAAGGAGGGAACAGTTCTGGTAGCACATCTCACAGCAAACACTAAAGGGAGGCAGGTGGACGCGGACCAAAGTGTTTGTAGAGGTGGAAAGGGCACCGAACCCACTTAGGACATAAGAAAAAAATTCTTTCCAAGTCACGTCGTCCTCAGTCTGTGGAGGGTCAGCGTGTCTTACCGACGTTGAGGCCTCCGAGGGGACCCGAGGAAACGAGTTGGGAGTGAAGGAGGAATGCGATGGCGGCGGGCCAAGGGAGCCGGCGCGGCGGGGCTTGCGGTGCTGACGGGCTGGGCGGGGCTTCCGAGGAAGACCGGGCGCCGGCTCCTGGCCTCCGGAACCGGGTCGGGCTGCGGGGAGCGGAGCTTGCTCAAAACCCCTCCAACTGGGAAAGATCAGCGAGCTCTGTCCGGCGGGCGAGCGGCTTCCTCCTCTCTCTCTTCCACACTGACTCCCTTCACCAGCGCGCCTGAACTAGACGCGGGCGCGATTGTCCGCTGACAGCGCGTCCTTCCAAGTTGCCAGGAGACGGCGCGTGAATAGCAGCTCCGCGATCGGGGCTCAGGCCACCCCACCCCACCCCCAGGACGCGGAGGCCACGCCCCCAGTCAGTTATGCCAGGGCGGCTGCCCCGGGCAACAGGTACTTTGCACGAGTCCCGTTGGCGAGACAGCAGAAAAGAAAAAGTAAAAGAAAAGCATTGAAGTCTTTCATAAATTTCCACAGGCATAACGTGAACTTTTCTTTTTTTCTTTTTCATAAAGATATCATTGATATACACAGCTCTGCAGCTTTCACAAGAGAAACAATGTGGGTACTATATTCCCCCATATTATTGAGTCCCTCCATCATATGCCGCCGCTGTCCATCAGCATAGCACGAAATCTCGGAGTCCCTACTTGTCTTCTCTGAGCTACATTGTTTTCCCGGGACCCCACACACACCACGTGCACCAATCAGCATTCCCCTGAATCCTCTTCTTCCTTCCACACCCCTCCCCTTTGGGAACCGTTAGTCGCGCCTTCAGTCTGTGAGCCTTCTGCTATTTTGTTCCTTTAGGTTTGCTTTGCATTCATACTCCACAAACGAGAGAAATCGTTTGGTATTTGTCTTTCACCGCCTGTCTTATTTCACTGAGCACACCACCATCTAGCTCCATGATGTTGTTGCAAAAGGAAGGATTGGTTTCCTTCTTATGGCTGAATAGTGTAACATTTTGATTACGTGCCCCCTCTTCTCTATCCATTCATCTACAGATGAACACTTAGGATGCTTCCGTATCTTGGCCGTTGTCAATAGTGCGGCAGTAAACAGACACGTGATATTCTCACCTGTAGCAGGTATGTTATAAGAGATTTACCAAGTAAATATTCTGATAAACACATTCTGTATTCAAGATCAGGGTTTTAAGAACTGAAGGAAGGATTTTCAACAACGTGCATGGCGCAGGAGAGTATTATGCTCAGTGAAATATGCCAGGGAGAGAAAGACACGTATCAAATGGCTTCACTCATCTGTGGAGCACGAGTACAGAGAAAAAACTGAAGGGACAGAACAGCAGCAGCCTCACAGAACCCGACAATGACCTAACAGATGCCAAAGGGAAACGGACTGAAAAGGGTGGGTGGGAAGGGAGTAAGGGGAGTAAGGGGCATTAGGATCAGCACTGCTGATGTAGGGGGGTGGGCACGTGGAGGGCAGTATGGCACACAGAGAAGACTACTAGTGACTCTGTAGCATCTCAATATGCTGATGGACAGTGACTGTAATGGGGTATGAGTGGGGGACTTGATAATAGGGGGAGTACAGTAAGCACAGTGTTGATCATGTAACTGTAAACGAATGATACCAGCAGAGGAGTTAAAAATTAAAAATCAAAGGGACAGCAAAATGACCCACAAAAAGGAACTGAAAGAAGGGAACAGTTCTGGCAGCACATCTCACAGCAAGCGCAAAAGGGAGGCTGGAGGACGCGCACCAAAGTGTTTGAAGATGTGGAAATGGCACAGAAGCCACTTAAGACTTAAGAAAAAAATACTTTCCAAGTCAAGTCGTCCTCGGTCTGGGGAGGGTCAGCGTGTCTTACCGGCGATGAGGCCTCCGAGGGGACCCGAGGTAACGAGTAGGGACTGAAGGGGGCATGCGATCGCGGCGGGCCAAGGGAGCCGGCGCGGCGGGGCTTGCGGGGCTGACAAGGTGTGCGGGGCTTACGAGGAAGACCGGGCGCCGGCTCCTGGCCTCCGGACCCGGAGCGATCTGCGCGGAGCAGAGCTTGCTCAAAACCCCTCCAACTGGGAAAGATCAGCGAGCTCTGTCCGGCGGGCGAGCGGCTTCCGCGTCTCTCTCTTCCACACTGACTCCCTTCACCAGCGCGCCTGAACTAGAGGCGGGCGGGATTGTGGGCTGACAGCGCGCCCTTCCAAGCTGCCAGGAGATGGCGCGCGAATGGCAGCTCGGGGCTCCCAGCTCAGGCCAACCCCTCACCCCTCCCAACGCCCAGGAAGCGGAGGCCAGCCCCACAGCCAGCTAGGACAGCGCAGCTGCCCCGGGCCCCAGGTACTCTGCACGAGTCCCGTTTTCGAGAGAGCAGAAAAGAAAAAGTGAAAGAAAACCTCTGAAGTCTTTCATAAATGTCAACTGGCATAACGTGAACTTTTCTTTTGTTGTTTTTCATGAAGATATCATTGATATACACAGCTCTGCAGCTTTCACAGGGGAAACAATGTGGGTACTATATTCACCCATATTATTGAGTCACTCCGTACCCCATTGCCCGCCGCTGTCCGTCAGCATAGCACGATGCCTCGGAGTCCCTACTTGTCTTCTCGGAGCTACATTGTTTTCCCGGGACCCCACACACACCACGTGCACCAATCAGCATTCCCCTGAATCCTCTTCTTCCTTCCACACCCCTCCCCTTTGGGAACCGCTAGTCGCGCCTTCAGTCTGTGAGCCTTCTGCTATTTTGTTCCTTTAGGTTTGCTTTGCATTCATACTCCACAAATGAGAGAAATCGTCTGGTATTTGTCTTTCACCGCCTGTCTTATTTCACTGAGCACACTACCCTCTAGCTCCATGATGTTGTTGCAAATGGAAGGATTGGTTTCCTTCTTATGGCTGAATAGTGTAACATTTTGATTACGTGCCCCCTCTTCTCTATCCATTCATCTACAGATGAACACTTAGGATGCTTCCGTATCTTGGCCGTTGTCAATAGTGCGGCAGTAAACAGACACGTGATATTCTCACCTGTAGCAGGTATGTTATAAGAGATTTACCAAGTAAATATTCTGATAAACACATTCTGTATTCAAGATCAGGGTTTTAAGAACTGAAGGAAGGATTTTCAACAACGTGCATGGCGCAGGAGAGTATTATGCTCAGTGAAATATGCCAGGGAGAGAAAGACACGTATCAAATGGCTTCACTCATCTGTGGAGCATGAGTACAGAGAAAAAACTGAAGGCACAAAACAGCAGCAGCCTCCCAGGACCCGAGAATGACCTAACAGATACCAAAGGGAAACGGACTGAAAAGGTTGGGTGGGAAGGGAGTGAGAAGGGGAGTAAGGGGAATTAGGATCATCATAGCTGCTGTAGGCGGGTTGGCAAGTGGAGGGCAGTATGGCACACAGAGAAGACAAGTAGTGACTCTGTAGCATCTCAATATGCCCATGGACAGTGACTATAATGTGGTATAAGGGGGGATCTGGATAATACGGGGAGTCCAGTAAGCACAGTGTTGCTCATGTAACTGTAAACGAATGATAACAGCAGAGGAGTTAAAAATTAAACATCGAAGGAACAGCAAAATGAGCCACAAAAGGAACTGAAAGGAGGGAACAGTTCTGGTAGCACATCTCACAGCAAACACTAAAGGGAGGCAGGTGGACGCGGACCAAAGTGTTTGTAGAGGTGGAAAGGGCACAGAACCCACTTAGGACATAAGAAAAAAATTCTTTCCAAGTCACGTCGTCCTCAGTCTGTGGAGGGTCAGCGTGTCTTACCGACGTTGAGGCCTCCGAGGGGACCCGAGGAAACGAGTTGGGAGTGAAGGAGGAATGCGATGGCGGCGGGCCAAGGGAGCCGGCGCGGCGGGGCTTGCGGTGCTGACGGGCTGGGCGGGGCTTCCGAGGAAGACCGGGCGCCGGCTCCTGGCCTCCGGAACCGGGTCGGGCTGCGGGGAGCGGAGCTTGCTCAAAACCCCTCCAACTGGGAAAGATCAGCGAGCTCTGTCCGGCGGGCGAGCGGCTTCCTCCTCTCTCTCTTCCACACTGACTCCCTTCACCAGCGCGCCTGAACTAGACGCGGGCGCGATTGTCCGCTGACAGCGCGTCCTTCCAAGTTGCCAGGAGACGGCGCGTGAATAGCAGCTCCGCGATCGGGGCTCAGGCCACCCCACCCCTCCCAACGCCCAGGAAGCGGAGGCCAGCCCCACAGCCAGCTAGGACAGCGCAGCTGCCCCGGGCCCCAGGTACTTTGCACGAGTCCCGTTTTCGAGAGAGCAGAAAAGAAAAAGTGAAAGAAAACCTCTGAAGTCTTTCATAAATGTCAACTGGCATAACGTGAACTTTTCTTTGTTTCTTTTTCATGAAGATATCTTTGATATACACAGCTCTGCAGCTTTCACAAGAGAAACAATGTGGGTTCTATATTCACTCATATTATTGACTCCCTCCGTACCCCATTGCCCGCCGCTGTCCATCAGCATAGCACGATGCCTCGGAGTCCCTACTTGTCTTCTCGGAGCTACATTGTTTTCCCGGGACCCCACACACACCACGTGCACCAATCAGCATTCCCCTGAATCCTCTTCTTCCTTCCACACCCCTCCCCTTTGGGAACCGTTAGTCGCGCCTTCAGTCTGTGAGCCTTCTGCTATTTTGTTCCTTTAGGTTTGCTTTGCATTCATACTCCACAAATGAGAGAAATCGTTTGGTATTTGTCTTTCACCGCCTGTCTTATTTCACTGAGCACACTACCCTCTAGCTCCATGATGTTGTTGCAAATGGAAGGATTGGTTTCCTTCTTATGGCTGAATAGTGTAACATTTTGATTACGTGCCCCCTCTTCTCTATCCATTCATCTACAGATGAACACTTAGGATGCTTCCGTATCTTGGCCGTTGTCAATAGTGCGGCAGTAAACAGACACGTGATATTCTCACCTGTAGCAGGTATGTTATAAGAGATTTACCAAGTAAATATTCTGATAAACACATTCTGTATTCAAGATCAGGGTTTTAAGAACTGAAGGAAGGATTTTCAACAACGTGCATGGCGCAGGAGAGTATTATGCTCAGTGAAATATGCCAGGGAGAGAAAGACACGTATCAAATGGCTTCACTCATCTGTGGAGCATGAGTACAGAGAAAAAACTGAAGGCACAAAACAGCAGCAGCCTCCCAGAACCCGAGAATGACCTAACAGTTACCAAAGGGAAACGGACTGAAAAGGTTGGGTGGGAAGTGAGTGAGAAGGGTTAGAGTAAGGGGAATTAGGATCATCATAGCTGCTGTAGGCGGTTTGGCAAGTGGAGGGCAGTATGGCACACAGAGAAGACAAGTAGTGACTCTGTAGCATCTCAATATGCCCATGGACAGTGACTATAATGTGGTATAAGGGGGAATCTGGATAATACGGGGAGTCCAGTAAGCACAGTGTTGCTCATGTAACTGTAAACGAATGATACCAGCAGAGGAGTTAAAAATTAAAAATCAAAGGGACAGCAAAATGACCCACAAAAAGGAACTGAAAGAAGGGAACAGTTCTGGCAGCACATCTCACAGCAAGCGCAAAAGGGAGGCTGGAGGACGCGCACCAAAGTGTTTGAAGATGTGGAAATGGCACAGAAGCCACTTAAGACTTAAGAAAAAAATACTTTCCAAGTCAAGTCGTCCTCGGTCTGGGGAGGGTCAGCGTGTCTTACCGGCGATGAGGCCTCCGAGGGGACCCGAGGAAACGAGTTGGGAGTGAAGGAGGAATGCGATGGCGGCGGGCCAAGGGAGCCGGCGCGGCGGGGCTTGCGGTGCTGACGGGCTGGGCGGGGCTTCCGAGGAAGACCGGGCGCCGGCTCCTGGCCTCCGGAACCGGGTCGGGCTGCGGGGAGCGGAGCTTGCTCAAAACCCCTCCAACTGGGAAAGATCAGCGAGCTCTGTCCGGCGGGCGAGCGGCTTCCGCGTCTCTCTCTTCCACACTGACTCCCTTCACCAGCGCGCCTGAACTAGAGGCGGGCGGGATTGTGGGCTGACAGCGCGCCCTTCCAAGCTGCCAGGAGATGGCGCGCGAATGGCAGCTCGGGGCTCCCAGCTCAGGCCAACCCCTCACCCCTCCCAACGCCCAGGAAGCGGAGGCCAGCCCCACAGCCAGCTAGGACAGCGCAGCTGCCCCGGGCCCCAGGTACTCTGCACGAGTCCCGTTTTCGAGAGAGCAGAAAAGAAAAAGTGAAAGAAAACCTCTGAAGTCTTTCATAAATGTCAACTGGCATAACGTGAACTTTTCTTTTGTTGTTTTTCATGAAGATATCATTGATATACACAGCTCTGCAGCTTTCACAGGAGAAACAATGTGGGTACTATATTCACCCATATTATTGAGTCACTCCGTACCCCATTGCCCGCCGCTGTCCGTCAGCATAGCACGATGCCTCGGAGTCCCTACTTGTCTTCTCGGAGCTACATTGTTTTCCCGGGACCCCACACACACCACGTGCACCAATCAGCATTCCCCTGAATCCTCTTCTTCCTTCCACACCCCTCCCCTTTGGGAACCGCTAGTCGCGCCTTCAGTCTGTGAGCCTTCTGCTATTTTGTTCCTTTAGGTTTGCTTTGCATTCATACTCCACAAATGAGAGAAATCGTCTGGTATTTGTCTTTCACCGCCTGTCTTATTTCACTGAGCACACTACCCTCTAGCTCCATGATGTTGTTGCAAATGGAAGGATTGGTTTCCTTCTTATGGCTGAATAGTGTAACATTTTGATTACGTGCCCCCTCTTCTCTATCCATTCATCTACAGATGAACACTTAGGATGCTTCCGTATCTTGGCCGTTGTCAATAGTGCGGCAGTAAACAGACACGTGATATTCTCACCTGTAGCAGGTATGTTATAAGAGATTTACCAAGTAAATATTCTGATAAACACATTCTGTATTCAAGATCAGGGTTTTAAGAACCGAAGGAAGGATTTTCAACAACGTGCATGGCGCAGGAGAGTATTATGCTCAGTGAAATATGCCAGGGAGAGAAAGACACGTATCAAATGGCTTCACTCATCTGTGGAGCATGAGTACAGAGAAAAAACTGAAGGCACAAAACAGCAGCAGCCTCCCAGGACCCGAGAATGACCTAACAGATACCAAAGGGAAACGGACTGAAAAGGTTGGGTGGGAAGGGAGTGAGAAGGGGAGTAAGGGGAATTAGGATCATCATAGCTGCTGTAGGCGGGTTGGCAAGTGGAGGGCAGTATGGCACACAGAGAAGACAAGTAGTGACTCTGTAGCATCTCAATATGCCCATGGACAGTGACTATAATGTGGTATAAGGGGGGATCTGGATAATACGGGGAGTCCAGTAAGCACAGTGTTGCTCATGTAACTGTAAACGAATGATAACAGCAGAGGAGTTAAAAATTAAACATCGAAGGAACAGCAAAATGAGCCACAAAAGGAACTGAAAGGAGGGAACAGTTCTGGTAGCACATCTCACAGCAAACACTAAAGGGAGGCAGGTGGACGCGGACCAAAGTGTTTGCAGAGGTGGAAAGGGCACAGAACCCACTTAGGACATAAGAAAAAAATTCTTTCCAAGTCACGTCGTCCTCAGTCTGTGGAGGGTCAGCGTGTCTTACCGACGTTGAGGCCTCCGAGGGGACCCGAGGAAACGAGTTGGGAGTGAAGGAGGAATGCGATGGCGGCGGGCCAAGGGAGCCGGCGCGGCGGGGCTTGCGGTGCTGACGGGCTGGGCGGGGCTTCCGAGGAAGACCGGGCGCCGGCTCCTGGCCTCCGGAACCGGGTCGGGCTGCGGGGAGCGGAGCTTGCTCAAAACCCCTCCAACTGGGAAAGATCAGCGAGCTCTGTCCGGCGGGCGAGCGGCTTCCGCGTCTCTCTCTTCCACACTGACTCCCTTCACCAGCGCGCCTGAACTAGAGGCGGGCGGGATTGTGGGCTGACAGCGCGCCCTTCCAAGCTGCCAGGAGATGGCGCGCGAATGGCAGCTCGGGGCTCCCAGCTCAGGCCAACCCCTCACCCCTCCCAACGCCCAGGAAGCGGAGGCCAGCCCCACAGCCAGCTAGGACAGCGCAGCTGCCCCGGGCCCCAGGTACTCTGCACGAGTCCCGTTTTCGAGAGAGCAGAAAAGAAAAAGTGAAAGAAAACCTCTGAAGTCTTTCATAAATGTCAACTGGCATAACGTGAACTTTTCTTTTGTTGTTTTTCATGAAGATATCATTGATATACACAGCTCTGCAGCTTTCACAGGAGAAACAATGTGGGTACTATATTCACCCATATTATTGAGTCACTCCGTACCCCATTGCCCGCCGCTGTCCGTCAGCATAGCACGATGCCTCGGAGTCCCTACTTGTCTTCTCGGAGCTACATTGTTTTCCCGGGACCCCACACACACCACGTGCACCAATCAGCATTCCCCTGAATCCTCTTCTTCCTTCCACACCCCTCCCCTTTGGGAACCGCTAGTCGCGCCTTCAGTCTGTGAGCCTTCTGCTATTTTGTTCCTTTAGGTTTGCTTTGCATTCATACTCCACAAATGAGAGAAATCGTCTGGTATTTGTCTTTCACCGCCTGTCTTATTTCACTGAGCACACTACCCTCTAGCTCCATGATGTTGTTGCAAATGGAAGGATTGGTTTCCTTCTTATGGCTGAATAGTGTAACATTTTGATTACGTGCCCCCTCTTCTCTATCCATTCATCTACAGATGAACACTTAGGATGCTTCCGTATCTTGGCCGTTGTCAATAGTGCGGCAGTAAACAGACACGTGATATTCTCACCTGTAGCAGGTATGTTATAAGAGATTTACCAAGTAAATATTCTGATAAACACATTCTGTATTCAAGATCAGGGTTTTAAGAACCGAAGGAAGGATTTTCAACAACGTGCATGGCGCAGGAGAGTATTATGCTCAGTGAAATATGCCAGGGAGAGAAAGACACGTATCAAATGGCTTCACTCATCTGTGGAGCATGAGTACAGAGAAAAAACTGAAGGCACAAAACAGCAGCAGCCTCCCAGGACCCGAGAATGACCTAACAGATACCAAAGGGAAACGGACTGAAAAGGTTGGGTGGGAAGGGAGTGAGAAGGGGAGTAAGGGGAATTAGGATCATCATAGCTGCTGTAGGCGGGTTGGCAAGTGGAGGGCAGTATGGCACACAGAGAAGACAAGTAGTGACTCTGTAGCATCTCAATATGCCCATGGACAGTGACTATAATGTGGTATAAGGGGGGATCTGGATAATACGGGGAGTCCAGTAAGCACAGTGTTGCTCATGTAACTGTAAACGAATGATAACAGCAGAGGAGTTAAAAATTAAACATCGAAGGAACAGCAAAATGAGCCACAAAAGGAACTGAAAGGAGGGAACAGTTCTGGTAGCACATCTCACAGCAAACACTAAAGGGAGGCAGGTGGACGCGGACCAAAGTGTTTGCAGAGGTGGAAAGGGCACAGAACCCACTTAGGACATAAGAAAAAAATTCTTTCCAAGTCACGTCGTCCTCAGTCTGTGGAGGGTCAGCGTGTCTTACCGACGTTGAGGCCTCCGAGGGGACCCGAGGAAACGAGTTGGGAGTGAAGGAGGAATGCGATGGCGGCGGGCCAAGGGAGCCGGCGCGGCGGGGCTTGCGGTGCTGACGGGCTGGGCGGGGCTTCCGAGGAAGACCGGGCGCCGGCTCCTGGCCTCCGGAACCGGGTCGGGCTGCGGGGAGCGGAGCTTGCTCAAAACCCCTCCAACTGGGAAAGATCAGCGAGCTCTGTCCGGCGGGCGAGCGGCTTCCGCGTCTCTCTCTTCCACACTGACTCCCTTCACCAGCGCGCCTGAACTAGAGGCGGGCGGGATTGTGGGCTGACAGCGCGCCCTTCCAAGCTGCCAGGAGATGGCGCGCGAATGGCAGCTCGGGGCTCCCAGCTCAGGCCAACCCCTCACCCCTCCCAACGCCCAGGAAGCGGAGGCCAGCCCCACAGCCAGCTAGGACAGCGCAGCTGCCCCGGGCCCCAGGTACTCTGCACGAGTCCCGTTTTCGAGAGAGCAGAAAAGAAAAAGTGAAAGAAAACCTCTGAAGTCTTTCATAAATGTCAACTGGCATAACGTGAACTTTTCTTTTGTTGTTTTTCATGAAGATATCATTGATATACACAGCTCTGCAGCTTTCACAGGAGAAACAATGTGGGTACTATATTCACCCATATTATTGAGTCACTCCGTACCCCATTGCCCGCCGCTGTCCGTCAGCATAGCACGATGCCTCGGAGTCCCTACTTGTCTTCTCGGAGCTACATTGTTTTCCCGGGACCCCACACACACCACGTGCACCAATCAGCATTCCCCTGAATCCTCTTCTTCCTTCCACACCCCTCCCCTTTGGGAACCGCTAGTCGCGCCTTCAGTCTGTGAGCCTTCTGCTATTTTGTTCCTTTAGGTTTGCTTTGCATTCATACTCCACAAATGAGAGAAATCGTCTGGTATTTGTCTTTCACCGCCTGTCTTATTTCACTGAGCACACTACCCTCTAGCTCCATGATGTTGTTGCAAATGGAAGGATTGGTTTCCTTCTTATGGCTGAATAGTGTAACATTTTGATTACGTGCCCCCTCTTCTCTATCCATTCATCTACAGATGAACACTTAGGATGCTTCCGTATCTTGGCCGTTGTCAATAGTGCGGCAGTAAACAGACACGTGATATTCTCACCTGTAGCAGGTATGTTATAAGAGATTTACCAAGTAAATATTCTGATAAACACATTCTGTATTCAAGATCAGGGTTTTAAGAACCGAAGGAAGGATTTTCAACAACGTGCGTGGCGCAGGAGAGTATTATGCTCAGTGAAATATGCCAGGGAGAGAAAGACACGTATCAAATGGCTTCACTCATCTGTGGAGCATGAGTACAGAGAAAAAACTGAAGGCACAAAACAGCAGCAGCCTCCCAGGACCCGAGAATGACCTAACAGATACCAAAGGGAAACGGACTGAAAAGGTTGGGTGGGAAGGGAGTGAGAAGGGGAGTAAGGGGAATTAGGATCATCATAGCTGCTGTAGGCGGGTTGGCAAGTGGAGGGCAGTATGGCACACAGAGAAGACAAGTAGTGACTCTGTAGCATCTCAATATGCCCATGGACAGTGACTATAATGTGGTATAAGGGGGGATCTGGATAATACGGGGAGTCCAGTAAGCACAGTGTTGCTCATGTAACTGTAAACGAATGATAACAGCAGAGGAGTTAAAAATTAAACATCGAAGGAACAGCAAAATGAGCCACAAAAGGAACTGAAAGGAGGGAACAGTTCTGGTAGCACATCTCACAGCAAACACTAAAGGGAGGCAGGTGGACGCGGACCAAAGTGTTTGCAGAGGTGGAAAGGGCACAGAACCCACTTAGGACATAAGAAAAAAATTCTTTCCAAGTCACGTCGTCCTCAGTCTGTGGAGGGTCAGCGTGTCTTACCGACGTTGAGGCCTCCGAGGGGACCCGAGGAAACGAGTTGGGAGTGAAGGAGGAATGCGATGGCGGCGGGCCAAGGGAGCCGGCGCGGCGGGGCTTGCGGTGCTGACGGGCTGGGCGGGGCTTCCGAGGAAGACCGGGCGCCGGCTCCTGGCCTCCGGAACCGGGTAGGGCTGCGGGGAGCGGAGCTTGCTCAAAACCCCTCCAACTGGGAAAGATCAGCGAGCTCTGTCCGGCGGGCGAGCGGCTTCCGCGTCTCTCTCTTCCACACTGACTCCCTTCACCAGCGCGCCTGAACTAGAGGCGGGCGGGATTGTGGGCTGACAGCGCGCCCTTCCAAGCTGCCAGGAGATGGCGCGCGAATGGCAGCTCGGGGCTCCCAGCTCAGGCCAACCCCTCACCCCTCCCAACGCCCAGGAAGCGGAGGCCAGCCCCACAGCCAGCTAGGACAGCGCAGCTGCCCCGGGCCCCAGGTACTCTGCACGAGTCCCGTTTTCGAGAGAGCAGAAAAGAAAAAGTGAAAGAAAACCTCTGAAGTCTTTCATAAATGTCAACTGGCATAACGTGAACTTTTCTTTTGTTGTTTTTCATGAAGATATCATTGATATACACAGCTCTGCAGCTTTCACAGGAGAAACAATGTGGGTACTATATTCACCCATATTATTGAGTCACTCCGTACCCCATTGCCCGCCGCTGTCCGTCAGCATAGCACGATGCCTCGGAGTCCCTACTTGTCTTCTCGGAGCTACATTGTTTTCCCGGGACCCCACACACACCACGTGCACCAATCAGCATTCCCCTGAATCCTCTTCTTCCTTCCACACCCCTCCCCTTTGGGAACCGCTAGTCGCGCCTTCAGTCTGTGAGCCTTCTGCTATTTTGTTCCTTTAGGTTTGCTTTGCATTCATACTCCACAAATGAGAGAAATCGTCTGGTATTTGTCTTTCACCGCCTGTCTTATTTCACTGAGCACACTACCCTCTAGCTCCATGATGTTGTTGCAAATGGAAGGATTGGTTTCCTTCTTATGGCTGAATAGTGTAACATTTTGATTACGTGCCCCCTCTTCTCTATCCATTCATCTACAGATGAACACTTAGGATGCTTCCGTATCTTGGCCGTTGTCAATAGTGCGGCAGTAAACAGACACGTGATATTCTCACCTGTAGCAGGTATGTTATAAGAGATTTACCAAGTAAATATTCTGATAAACACATTCTGTATTCAAGATCAGGGTTTTAAGAACCGAAGGAAGGATTTTCAACAACGTGCGTGGCGCAGGAGAGTATTATGCTCAGTGAAATATGCCAGGGAGAGAAAGACACGTATCAAATGGCTTCACTCATCTGTGGAGCATGAGTACAGAGAAAAAACTGAAGGCACAAAACAGCAGCAGCCTCCCAGGACCCGAGAATGACCTAACAGATACCAAAGGGAAACGGACTGAAAAGGTTGGGTGGGAAGGGAGTGAGAAGGGGAGTAAGGGGAATTAGGATCATCATAGCTGCTGTAGGCGGGTTGGCAAGTGGAGGGCAGTATGGCACACAGAGAAGACAAGTAGTGACTCTGTAGCATCTCAATATGCCCATGGACAGTGACTATAATGTGGTATAAGGGGGGATCTGGATAATACGGGGAGTCCAGTAAGCACAGTGTTGCTCATGTAACTGTAAACGAATGATAACAGCAGAGGAGTTAAAAATTAAACATCGAAGGAACAGCAAAATGAGCCACAAAAGGAACTGAAAGGAGGGAACAGTTCTGGTAGCACATCTCACAGCAAACACTAAAGGGAGGCAGGTGGACGCGGACCAAAGTGTTTGCAGAGGTGGAAAGGGCCCAGAACCCACTTAGGACATAAGAAAAAAATTCTTTCCAAGTCACGTCGTCCTCAGTCTGTGGAGGGTCAGCGTGTCTTACCGACGTTGAGGCCTCCGAGGGGACCCGAGGAAACGAGTTGGGAGTGAAGGAGGAATGCGATGGCGGCGGGCCAAGGGAGCCGGCGCGGCGGGGCTTGCGGTGCTGACGGGCTGGGCGGGGCTTCCGAGGAAGACCGGGCGCCGGCTCCTGGCCTCCGGAACCGGGTAGGGCTGCGGGGAGCGGAGCTTGCTCAAAACCCCTCCAACTGGGAAAGATCAGCGAGCTCTGTCCGGCGGGCGAGCGGCTTCCGCGTCTCTCTCTTCCACACTGACTCCCTTCACCAGCGCGCCTGAACTAGAGGCGGGCGGGATTGTGGGCTGACAGCGCGCCCTTCCAAGCTGCCAGGAGATGGCGCGCGAATGGCAGCTCGGGGCTCCCAGCTCAGGCCAACCCCTCACCCCTCCCAACGCCCAGGAAGCGGAGGCCAGCCCCACAGCCAGCTAGGACAGCGCAGCTGCCCCGGGCCCCAGGTACTCTGCACGAGTCCCGTTTTCGAGAGAGCAGAAAAGAAAAAGTGAAAGAAAACCTCTGAAGTCTTTCATAAATGTCAACTGGCATAACGTGAACTTTTCTTTTGTTGTTCTTCATGAAGATATCATTGATATACACAGCTCTGCAGCTTTCACAGGAGAAACAATGTGGGTACTATATTCACCCATATTATTGAGTCACTCCGTACCCCATTGCCCGCCGCTGTCCGTCAGCATAGCACGATGCCTCGGAGTCCCTACTTGTCTTCTCGGAGCTACATTGTTTTCCCGGGACCCCACACACACCACGTGCACCAATCAGCATTCCCCTGAATCCTCTTCTTCCTTCCACACCCCTCCCCTTTGGGAACCGCTAGTCGCGCCTTCAGTCTGTGAGCCTTCTGCTATTTTGTTCCTTTAGGTTTGCTTTGCATTCATACTCCACAAATGAGAGAAATCGTCTGGTATTTGTCTTTCACCGCCTGTCTTATTTCACTGAGCACACTACCCTCTAGCTCCATGATGTTGTTGCAAATGGAAGGATTGGTTTCCTTCTTATGGCTGAATAGTGTAACATTTTGATTACGTGCCCCCTCTTCTCTATCCATTCATCTACAGATGAACACTTAGGATGCTTCCGTATCTTGGCCGTTGTCAATAGTGCGGCAGTAAACAGACACGTGATATTCTCACCTGTAGCAGGTATGTTATAAGAGATTTACCAAGTAAATATTCTGATAAACACATTCTGTATTCAAGATCAGGGTTTTAAGAACCGAAGGAAGGATTTTCAACAACGTGCGTGGCGCAGGAGAGTATTATGCTCAGTGAAATATGCCAGGGAGAGAAAGACACGTATCAAATGGCTTCACTCATCTGTGGAGCATGAGTACAGAGAAAAAACTGAAGGCACAAAACAGCAGCAGCCTCCCAGGACCCGAGAATGACCTAACAGATACCAAAGGGAAACGGACTGAAAAGGTTGGGTGGGAAGGGAGTGAGAAGGGGAGTAAGGGGAATTAGGATCATCATAGCTGCTGTAGGCGGGTTGGCAAGTGGAGGGCAGTATGGCACACAGAGAAGACAAGTAGTGACTCTGTAGCATCTCAATATGCCCATGGACAGTGACTATAATGTGGTATAAGGGGGGATCTGGATAATACGGGGAGTCCAGTAAGCACAGTGTTGCTCATGTAACTGTAAACGAATGATAACAGCAGAGGAGTTAAAAATTAAACATCGAAGGAACAGCAAAATGAGCCACAAAAGGAACTGAAAGGAGGGAACAGTTCTGGTAGCACATCTCACAGCAAACACTAAAGGGAGGCAGGTGGACGCGGACCAAAGTGTTTGCAGAGGTGGAAAGGGCACAGAACCCACTTAGGACATAAGAAAAAAATTCTTTCCAAGTCACGTCGTCCTCAGTCTGTGGAGGGTCAGCGTGTCTTACCGACGTTGAGGCCTCCGAGGGGACCCGAGGAAACGAGTTGGGAGTGAAGGAGGAATGCGATGGCGGCGGGCCAAGGGAGCCGGCGCGGCGGGGCTTGCGGTGCTGACGGGCTGGGCGGGGCTTCCGAGGAAGACCGGGCGCCGGCTCCTGGCCTCCGGAACCGGGTAGGGCTGCGGGGAGCGGAGCTTGCTCAAAACCCCTCCAACTGGGAAAGATCAGCGAGCTCTGTCCGGCGGGCGAGCGGCTTCCGCGTCTCTCTCTTCCACACTGACTCCCTTCACCAGCGCGCCTGAACTAGAGGCGGGCGGGATTGTGGGCTGACAGCGCGCCCTTCCAAGCTGCCAGGAGATGGCGCGCGAATGGCAGCTCGGGGCTCCCAGCTCAGGCCAACCCCTCACCCCTCCCAACGCCCAGGAAGCGGAGGCCAGCCCCACAGCCAGCTAGGACAGCGCAGCTGCCCCGGGCCCCAGGTACTCTGCACGAGTCCCGTTTTCGAGAGAGCAGAAAAGAAAAAGTGAAAGAAAACCTCTGAAGTCTTTCATAAATGTCAACTGGCATAACGTGAACTTTTCTTTTGTTGTTCTTCATGAAGATATCATTGATATACACAGCTCTGCAGCTTTCACAGGAGAAACAATGTGGGTACTATATTCACCCATATTATTGAGTCACTCCGTACCCCATTGCCCGCCGCTGTCCGTCAGCATAGCACGATGCCTCGGAGTCCCTACTTGTCTTCTCGGAGCTACATTGTTTTCCCGGGACCCCACACACACCACGTGCACCAATCAGCATTCCCCTGAATCCTCTTCTTCCTTCCACACCCCTCCCCTTTGGGAACCGCTAGTCGCGCCTTCAGTCTGTGAGCCTTCTGCTATTTTGTTCCTTTAGGTTTGCTTTGCATTCATACTCCACAAATGAGAGAAATCGTCTGGTATTTGTCTTTCACCGCCTGTCTTATTTCACTGAGCACACTACCCTCTAGCTCCATGATGTTGTTGCAAATGGAAGGATTGGTTTCCTTCTTATGGCTGAATAGTGTAACATTTTGATTACGTGCCCCCTCTTCTCTATCCATTCATCTACAGATGAACACTTAGGATGCTTCCGTATCTTGGCCGTTGTCAATAGTGCGGCAGTAAACAGACACGTGATATTCTCACCTGTAGCAGGTATGTTATAAGAGATTTACCAAGTAAATATTCTGATAAACACATTCTGTATTCAAGATCAGGGTTTTAAGAACCGAAGGAAGGATTTTCAACAACGTGCATGGCGCAGGAGAGTATTATGCTCAGTGAAATATGCCAGGGAGAGAAAGACACGTATCAAATGGCTTCACTCATCTGTGGAGCATGAGTACAGAGAAAAAACTGAAGGCACAAAACAGCAGCAGCCTCCCAGGACCCGAGAATGACCTAACAGATACCAAAGGGAAACGGACTGAAAAGGTTGGGTGGGAAGGGAGTGAGAAGGGGAGTAAGGGGAATTAGGATCATCATAGCTGCTGTAGGCGGGTTGGCAAGTGGAGGGCAGTATGGCACACAGAGAAGACAAGTAGTGACTCTGTAGCATCTCAATATGCCCATGGACAGTGACTATAATGTGGTATAAGGGGGGATCTGGATAATACGGGGAGTCCAGTAAGCACAGTGTTGCTCATGTAACTGTAAACGAATGATAACAGCAGAGGAGTTAAAAATTAAACATCGAAGGAACAGCAAAATGAGCCACAAAAGGAACTGAAAGGAGGGAACAGTTCTGGTAGCACATCTCACAGCAAACACTAAAGGGAGGCAGGTGGACGCGGACCAAAGTGTTTGCAGAGGTGGAAAGGGCACAGAACCCACTTAGGACATAAGAAAAAAATTCTTTCCAAGTCACGTCGTCCTCAGTCTGTGGAGGGTCAGCGTGTCTTACCGACGTTGAGGCCTCCGAGGGGACCCGAGGAAACGAGTTGGGAGTGAAGGAGGAATGCGATGGCGGCGGGCCAAGGGAGCCGGCGCGGCGGGGCTTGCGGTGCTGACGGGCTGGGCGGGGCTTCCGAGGAAGACCGGGCGCCGGCTCCTGGCCTCCGGAACCGGGTAGGGCTGCGGGGAGCGGAGCTTGCTCAAAACCCCTCCAACTGGGAAAGATCAGCGAGCTCTGTCCGGCGGGCGAGCGGCTTCCGCGTCTCTCTCTTCCACACTGACTCCCTTCACCAGCGCGCCTGAACTAGAGGCGGGCGGGATTGTGGGCTGACAGCGCGCCCTTCCAAGCTGCCAGGAGATGGCGCGCGAATGGCAGCTCGGGGCTCCCAGCTCAGGCCAACCCCTCACCCCTCCCAACGCCCAGGAAGCGGAGGCCAGCCCCACAGCCAGCTAGGACAGCGCAGCTGCCCCGGGCCCCAGGTACTCTGCACGAGTCCCGTTTTCGAGAGAGCAGAAAAGAAAAAGTGAAAGAAAACCTCTGAAGTCTTTCATAAATGTCAACTGGCATAACGTGAACTTTTCTTTTGTTGTTCTTCATGAAGATATCATTGATATACACAGCTCTGCAGCTTTCACAGGAGAAACAATGTGGGTACTATATTCACCCATATTATTGAGTCACTCCGTACCCCATTGCCCGCCGCTGTCCGTCAGCATAGCACGATGCCTCGGAGTCCCTACTTGTCTTCTCGGAGCTACATTGTTTTCCCGGGACCCCACACACACCACGTGCACCAATCAGCATTCCCCTGAATCCTCTTCTTCCTTCCACACCCCTCCCCTTTGGGAACCGCTAGTCGCGCCTTCAGTCTGTGAGCCTTCTGCTATTTTGTTCCTTTAGGTTTGCTTTGCATTCATACTCCACAAATGAGAGAAATCGTCTGGTATTTGTCTTTCACCGCCTGTCTTATTTCACTGAGCACACTACCCTCTAGCTCCATGATGTTGTTGCAAATGGAAGGATTGGTTTCCTTCTTATGGCTGAATAGTGTAACATTTTGATTACGTGCCCCCTCTTCTCTATCCATTCATCTACAGATGAACACTTAGGATGCTTCCGTATCTTGGCCGTTGTCAATAGTGCGGCAGTAAACAGACACGTGATATTCTCACCTGTAGCAGGTATGTTATAAGAGATTTACCAAGTAAATATTCTGATAAACACATTCTGTATTCAAGATCAGGGTTTTAAGAACCGAAGGAAGGATTTTCAACAACGTGCATGGCGCAGGAGAGTATTATGCTCAGTGAAATATGCCAGGGAGAGAAAGACACGTATCAAATGGCTTCACTCATCTGTGGAGCATGAGTACAGAGAAAAAACTGAAGGCACAAAACAGCAGCAGCCTCCCAGGACCCGAGAATGACCTAACAGATACCAAAGGGAAACGGACTGAAAAGGTTGGGTGGGAAGGGAGTGAGAAGGGGAGTAAGGGGAATTAGGATCATCATAGCTGCTGTAGGCGGGTTGGCAAGTGGAGGGCAGTATGGCACACAGAGAAGACAAGTAGTGACTCTGTAGCATCTCAATATGCCCATGGACAGTGACTATAATGTGGTATAAGGGGGGATCTGGATAATACGGGGAGTCCAGTAAGCACAGTGTTGCTCATGTAACTGTAAACGAATGATAACAGCAGAGGAGTTAAAAATTAAACATCGAAGGAACAGCAAAATGAGCCACAAAAGGAACTGAAAGGAGGGAACAGTTCTGGTAGCACATCTCACAGCAAACACTAAAGGGAGGCAGGTGGACGCGGACCAAAGTGTTTGCAGAGGTGGAAAGGGCACAGAACCCACTTAGGACATAAGAAAAAAATTCTTTCCAAGTCACGTCGTCCTCAGTCTGTGGAGGGTCAGCGTGTCTTACCGACGTTGAGGCCTCCGAGGGGACCCGAGGAAACGAGTTGGGAGTGAAGGAGGAATGCGATGGCGGCGGGCCAAGGGAGCCGGCGCGGCGGGGCTTGCGGTGCTGACGGGCTGGGCGGGGCTTCCGAGGAAGACCGGGCGCCGGCTCCTGGCCTCCGGAACCGGGTAGGGCTGCGGGGAGCGGAGCTTGCTCAAAACCCCTCCAACTGGGAAAGATCAGCGAGCTCTGTCCGGCGGGCGAGCGGCTTCCGCGTCTCTCTCTTCCACACTGACTCCCTTCACCAGCGCGCCTGAACTAGAGGCGGGCGGGATTGTGGGCTGACAGCGCGCCCTTCCAAGCTGCCAGGAGATGGCGCGCGAATGGCAGCTCGGGGCTCCCAGCTCAGGCCAACCCCTCACCCCTCCCAACGCCCAGGAAGCGGAGGCCAGCCCCACAGCCAGCTAGGACAGCGCAGCTGCCCCGGGCCCCAGGTACTCTGCACGAGTCCCGTTTTCGAGAGAGCAGAAAAGAAAAAGTGAAAGAAAACCTCTGAAGTCTTTCATAAATGTCAACTGGCATAACGTGAACTTTTCTTTTGTTGTTCTTCATGAAGATATCATTGATATACACAGCTCTGCAGCTTTCACAGGAGAAACAATGTGGGTACTATATTCACCCATATTATTGAGTCACTCCGTACCCCATTGCCCGCCGCTGTCCGTCAGCATAGCACGATGCCTCGGAGTCCCTACTTGTCTTCTCGGAGCTACATTGTTTTCCCGGGACCCCACACACACCACGTGCACCAATCAGCATTCCCCTGAATCCTCTTCTTCCTTCCACACCCCTCCCCTTTGGGAACCGCTAGTCGCGCCTTCAGTCTGTGAGCCTTCTGCTATTTTGTTCCTTTAGGTTTGCTTTGCATTCATACTCCACAAATGAGAGAAATCGTCTGGTATTTGTCTTTCACCGCCTGTCTTATTTCACTGAGCACACTACCCTCTAGCTCCATGATGTTGTTGCAAATGGAAGGATTGGTTTCCTTCTTATGGCTGAATAGTGTAACATTTTGATTACGTGCCCCCTCTTCTCTATCCATTCATCTACAGATGAACACTTAGGATGCTTCCGTATCTTGGCCGTTGTCAATAGTGCGGCAGTAAACAGACACGTGATATTCTCACCTGTAGCAGGTATGTTATAAGAGATTTACCAAGTAAATATTCTGATAAACACATTCTGTATTCAAGATCAGGGTTTTAAGAACCGAAGGAAGGATTTTCAACAACGTGCATGGCGCAGGAGAGTATTATGCTCAGTGAAATATGCCAGGGAGAGAAAGACACGTATCAAATGGCTTCACTCATCTGTGGAGCATGAGTACAGAGAAAAAACTGAAGGCACAAAACAGCAGCAGCCTCCCAGGACCCGAGAATGACCTAACAGATACCAAAGGGAAACGGACTGAAAAGGTTGGGTGGGAAGGGAGTGAGAAGGGGAGTAAGGGGAATTAGGATCATCATAGCTGCTGTAGGCGGGTTGGCAAGTGGAGGGCAGTATGGCACACAGAGAAGACAAGTAGTGACTCTGTAGCATCTCAATATGCCCATGGACAGTGACTATAATGTGGTATAAGGGGGGATCTGGATAATACGGGGAGTCCAGTAAGCACAGTGTTGCTCATGTAACTGTAAACGAATGATAACAGCAGAGGAGTTAAAAATTAAACATCGAAGGAACAGCAAAATGAGCCACAAAAGGAACTGAAAGGAGGGAACAGTTCTGGTAGCACATCTCACAGCAAACACTAAAGGGAGGCAGGTGGACGCGGACCAAAGTGTTTGCAGAGGTGGAAAGGGCACAGAACCCACTTAGGACATAAGAAAAAAATTCTTTCCAAGTCACGTCGTCCTCAGTCTGTGGAGGGTCAGCGTGTCTTACCGACGTTGAGGCCTCCGAGGGGACCCGAGGAAACGAGTTGGGAGTGAAGGAGGAATGCGATGGCGGCGGGCCAAGGGAGCCGGCGCGGCGGGGCTTGCGGTGCTGACGGGCTGGGCGGGGCTTCCGAGGAAGACCGGGCGCCGGCTCCTGGCCTCCGGAACCGGGTAGGGCTGCGGGGAGCGGAGCTTGCTCAAAACCCCTCCAACTGGGAAAGATCAGCGAGCTCTGTCCGGCGGGCGAGCGGCTTCCGCGTCTCTCTCTTCCACACTGACTCCCTTCACCAGCGCGCCTGAACTAGAGGCGGGCGGGATTGTGGGCTGACAGCGCGCCCTTCCAAGCTGCCAGGAGATGGCGCGCGAATGGCAGCTCGGGGCTCCCAGCTCAGGCCAACCCCTCACCCCTCCCAACGCCCAGGAAGCGGAGGCCAGCCCCACAGCCAGCTAGGACAGCGCAGCTGCCCCGGGCCCCAGGTACTCTGCACGAGTCCCGTTTTCGAGAGAGCAGAAAAGAAAAAGTGAAAGAAAACCTCTGAAGTCTTTCATAAATGTCAACTGGCATAACGTGAACTTTTCTTTTGTTGTTCTTCATGAAGATATCATTGATATACACAGCTCTGCAGCTTTCACAGGAGAAACAATGTGGGTACTATATTCACCCATATTATTGAGTCACTCCGTACCCCATTGCCCGCCGCTGTCCGTCAGCATAGCACGATGCCTCGGAGTCCCTACTTGTCTTCTCGGAGCTACATTGTTTTCCCGGGACCCCACACACACCACGTGCACCAATCAGCATTCCCCTGAATCCTCTTCTTCCTTCCACACCCCTCCCCTTTGGGAACCGCTAGTCGCGCCTTCAGTCTGTGAGCCTTCTGCTATTTTGTTCCTTTAGGTTTGCTTTGCATTCATACTCCACAAATGAGAGAAATCGTCTGGTATTTGTCTTTCACCGCCTGTCTTATTTCACTGAGCACACTACCCTCTAGCTCCATGATGTTGTTGCAAATGGAAGGATTGGTTTCCTTCTTATGGCTGAATAGTGTAACATTTTGATTACGTGCCCCCTCTTCTCTATCCATTCATCTACAGATGAACACTTAGGATGCTTCCGTATCTTGGCCGTTGTCAATAGTGCGGCAGTAAACAGACACGTGATATTCTCACCTGTAGCAGGTATGTTATAAGAGATTTACCAAGTAAATATTCTGATAAACACATTCTGTATTCAAGATCAGGGTTTTAAGAACCGAAGGAAGGATTTTCAACAACGTGCATGGCGCAGGAGAGTATTATGCTCAGTGAAATATGCCAGGGAGAGAAAGACACGTATCAAATGGCTTCACTCATCTGTGGAGCATGAGTACAGAGAAAAAACTGAAGGCACAAAACAGCAGCAGCCTCCCAGGACCCGAGAATGACCTAACAGATACCAAAGGGAAACGGACTGAAAAGGTTGGGTGGGAAGGGAGTGAGAAGGGGAGTAAGGGGAATTAGGATCATCATAGCTGCTGTAGGCGGGTTGGCAAGTGGAGGGCAGTATGGCACACAGAGAAGACAAGTAGTGACTCTGTAGCATCTCAATATGCCCATGGACAGTGACTATAATGTGGTATAAGGGGGGATCTGGATAATACGGGGAGTCCAGTAAGCACAGTGTTGCTCATGTAACTGTAAACGAATGATAACAGCAGAGGAGTTAAAAATTAAACATCGAAGGAACAGCAAAATGAGCCACAAAAGGAACTGAAAGGAGGGAACAGTTCTGGTAGCACATCTCACAGCAAACACTAAAGGGAGGCAGGTGGACGCGGACCAAAGTGTTTGCAGAGGTGGAAAGGGCACAGAACCCACTTAGGACATAAGAAAAAAATTCTTTCCAAGTCACGTCGTCCTCAGTCTGTGGAGGGTCAGCGTGTCTTACCGACGTTGAGGCCTCCGAGGGGACCCGAGGAAACGAGTTGGGAGTGAAGGAGGAATGCGATGGCGGCGGGCCAAGGGAGCCGGCGCGGCGGGGCTTGCGGTGCTGACGGGCTGGGCGGGGCTTCCGAGGAAGACCGGGCGCCGGCTCCTGGCCTCCGGAACCGGGTAGGGCTGCGGGGAGCGGAGCTTGCTCAAAACCCCTCCAACTGGGAAAGATCAGCGAGCTCTGTCCGGCGGGCGAGCGGCTTCCGCGTCTCTCTCTTCCACACTGACTCCCTTCACCAGCGCGCCTGAACTAGAGGCGGGCGGGATTGTGGGCTGACAGCGCGCCCTTCCAAGCTGCCAGGAGATGGCGCGCGAATGGCAGCTCGGGGCTCCCAGCTCAGGCCAACCCCTCACCCCTCCCAACGCCCAGGAAGCGGAGGCCAGCCCCACAGCCAGCTAGGACAGCGCAGCTGCCCCGGGCCCCAGGTACTCTGCACGAGTCCCGTTTTCGAGAGAGCAGAAAAGAAAAAGTGAAAGAAAACCTCTGAAGTCTTTCATAAATGTCAACTGGCATAACGTGAACTTTTCTTTTGTTGTTCTTCATGAAGATATCATTGATATACACAGCTCTGCAGCTTTCACAGGAGAAACAATGTGGGTACTATATTCACCCATATTATTGAGTCACTCCGTACCCCATTGCCCGCCGCTGTCCGTCAGCATAGCACGATGCCTCGGAGTCCCTACTTGTCTTCTCGGAGCTACATTGTTTTCCCGGGACCCCACACACACCACGTGCACCAATCAGCATTCCCCTGAATCCTCTTCTTCCTTCCACACCCCTCCCCTTTGGGAACCGCTAGTCGCGCCTTCAGTCTGTGAGCCTTCTGCTATTTTGTTCCTTTAGGTTTGCTTTGCATTCATACTCCACAAATGAGAGAAATCGTCTGGTATTTGTCTTTCACCGCCTGTCTTATTTCACTGAGCACACTACCCTCTAGCTCCATGATGTTGTTGCAAATGGAAGGATTGGTTTCCTTCTTATGGCTGAATAGTGTAACATTTTGATTACGTGCCCCCTCTTCTCTATCCATTCATCTACAGATGAACACTTAGGATGCTTCCGTATCTTGGCCGTTGTCAATAGTGCGGCAGTAAACAGACACGTGATATTCTCACCTGTAGCAGGTATGTTATAAGAGATTTACCAAGTAAATATTCTGATAAACACATTCTGTATTCAAGATCAGGGTTTTAAGAACCGAAGGAAGGATTTTCAACAACGTGCATGGCGCAGGAGAGTATTATGCTCAGTGAAATATGCCAGGGAGAGAAAGACACGTATCAAATGGCTTCACTCATCTGTGGAGCATGAGTACAGAGAAGAAACTGAAGGCACAAAACAGCAGCAGCCTCCCAGGACCCGAGAATGACCTAACAGATACCAAAGGGAAACGGACTGAAAAGGTTGGGTGGGAAGGGAGTGAGAAGGGGAGTAAGGGGAATTAGGATCATCATAGCTGCTGTAGGCGGGTTGGCAAGTGGAGGGCAGTATGGCACACAGAGAAGACAAGTAGTGACTCTGTAGCATCTCAATATGCCCATGGACAGTGACTATAATGTGGTATAAGGGGGGATCTGGATAATACGGGGAGTCCAGTAAGCACAGTGTTGCTCATGTAACTGTAAACGAATGATAACAGCAGAGGAGTTAAAAATTAAACATCGAAGGAACAGCAAAATGAGCCACAAAAGGAACTGAAAGGAGGGAACAGTTCTGGTAGCACATCTCACAGCAAACACTAAAGGGAGGCAGGTGGACGCGGACCAAAGTGTTTGCAGAGGTGGAAAGGGCACAGAACCCACTTAGGACATAAGAAAAAAATTCTTTCCAAGTCACGTCGTCCTCAGTCTGTGGAGGGTCAGCGTGTCTTACCGACGTTGAGGCCTCCGAGGGGACCCGAGGAAACGAGTTGGGAGTGAAGGAGGAATGCGATGGCGGCGGGCCAAGGGAGCCGGCGCGGCGGGGCTTGCGGTGCTGACGGGCTGGGCGGGGCTTCCGAGGAAGACCGGGCGCCGGCTCCTGGCCTCCGGAACCGGGTAGGGCTGCGGGGAGCGGAGCTTGCTCAAAACCCCTCCAACTGGGAAAGATCAGCGAGCTCTGTCCGGCGGGCGAGCGGCTTCCGCGTCTCTCTCTTCCACACTGACTCCCTTCACCAGCGCGCCTGAACTAGAGGCGGGCGGGATTGTGGGCTGACAGCGCGCCCTTCCAAGCTGCCAGGAGATGGCGCGCGAATGGCAGCTCGGGGCTCCCAGCTCAGGCCAACCCCTCACCCCTCCCAACGCCCAGGAAGCGGAGGCCAGCCCCACAGCCAGCTAGGACAGCGCAGCTGCCCCGGGCCCCAGGTACTCTGCACGAGTCCCGTTTTCGAGAGAGCAGAAAAGAAAAAGTGAAAGAAAACCTCTGAAGTCTTTCATAAATGTCAACTGGCATAACGTGAACTTTTCTTTTGTTGTTCTTCATGAAGATATCATTGATATACACAGCTCTGCAGCTTTCACAGGAGAAACAATGTGGGTACTATATTCACCCATATTATTGAGTCACTCCGTACCCCATTGCCCGCCGCTGTCCGTCAGCATAGCACGATGCCTCGGAGTCCCTACTTGTCTTCTCGGAGCTACATTGTTTTCCCGGGACCCCACACACACCACGTGCACCAATCAGCATTCCCCTGAATCCTCTTCTTCCTTCCACACCCCTCCCCTTTGGGAACCGCTAGTCGCGCCTTCAGTCTGTGAGCCTTCTGCTATTTTGTTCCTTTAGGTTTGCTTTGCATTCATACTCCACAAATGAGAGAAATCGTCTGGTATTTGTCTTTCACCGCCTGTCTTATTTCACTGAGCACACTACCCTCTAGCTCCATGATGTTGTTGCAAATGGAAGGATTGGTTTCCTTCTTATGGCTGAATAGTGTAACATTTTGATTACGTGCCCCCTCTTCTCTATCCATTCATCTACAGATGAACACTTAGGATGCTTCCGTATCTTGGCCGTTGTCAATAGTGCGGCAGTAAACAGACACGTGATATTCTCACCTGTAGCAGGTATGTTATAAGAGATTTACCAAGTAAATATTCTGATAAACACATTCTGTATTCAAGATCAGGGTTTTAAGAACCGAAGGAAGGATTTTCAACAACGTGCATGGCGCAGGAGAGTATTATGCTCAGTGAAATATGCCAGGGAGAGAAAGACACGTATCAAATGGCTTCACTCATCTGTGGAGCATGAGTACAGAGAAGAAACTGAAGGCACAAAACAGCAGCAGCCTCCCAGGACCCGAGAATGACCTAACAGATACCAAAGGGAAACGGACTGAAAAGGTTGGGTGGGAAGGGAGTGAGAAGGGGAGTAAGGGGAATTAGGATCATCATAGCTGCTGTAGGCGGGTTGGCAAGTGGAGGGCAGTATGGCACACAGAGAAGACAAGTAGTGACTCTGTAGCATCTCAATATGCCCATGGACAGTGACTATAATGTGGTATAAGGGGGGATCTGGATAATACGGGGAGTCCAGTAAGCACAGTGTTGCTCATGTAACTGTAAACGAATGATAACAGCAGAGGAGTTAAAAATTAAACATCGAAGGAACAGCAAAATGAGCCACAAAAGGAACTGAAAGGAGGGAACAGTTCTGGTAGCACATCTCACAGCAAACACTAAAGGGAGGCAGGTGGACGCGGACCAAAGTGTTTGCAGAGGTGGAAAGGGCACAGAACCCACTTAGGACATAAGAAAAAAATTCTTTCCAAGTCACGTCGTCCTCAGTCTGTGGAGGGTCAGCGTGTCTTACCGACGTTGAGGCCTCCGAGGGGACCCGAGGAAACGAGTTGGGAGTGAAGGAGGAATGCGATGGCGGCGGGCCAAGGGAGCCGGCGCGGCGGGGCTTGCGGTGCTGACGGGCTGGGCGGGGCTTCCGAGGAAGACCGGGCGCCGGCTCCTGGCCTCCGGAACCGGGTAGGGCTGCGGGGAGCGGAGCTTGCTCAAAACCCCTCCAACTGGGAAAGATCAGCGAGCTCTGTCCGGCGGGCGAGCGGCTTCCGCGTCTCTCTCTTCCACACTGACTCCCTTCACCAGCGCGCCTGAACTAGAGGCGGGCGGGATTGTGGGCTGACAGCGCGCCCTTCCAAGCTGCCAGGAGATGGCGCGCGAATGGCAGCTCGGGGCTCCCAGCTCAGGCCAACCCCTCACCCCTCCCAACGCCCAGGAAGCGGAGGCCAGCCCCACAGCCAGCTAGGACAGCGCAGCTGCCCCGGGCCCCAGGTACTCTGCACGAGTCCCGTTTTCGAGAGAGCAGAAAAGAAAAAGTGAAAGAAAACCTCTGAAGTCTTTCATAAATGTCAACTGGCATAACGTGAACTTTTCTTTTGTTGTTCTTCATGAAGATATCATTGATATACACAGCTCTGCAGCTTTCACAGGAGAAACAATGTGGGTACTATATTCACCCATATTATTGAGTCACTCCGTACCCCATTGCCCGCCGCTGTCCGTCAGCATAGCACGATGCCTCGGAGTCCCTACTTGTCTTCTCGGAGCTACATTGTTTTCCCGGGACCCCACACACACCACGTGCACCAATCAGCATTCCCCTGAATCCTCTTCTTCCTTCCACACCCCTCCCCTTTGGGAACCGCTAGTCGCGCCTTCAGTCTGTGAGCCTTCTGCTATTTTGTTCCTTTAGGTTTGCTTTGCATTCATACTCCACAAATGAGAGAAATCGTCTGGTATTTGTCTTTCACCGCCTGTCTTATTTCACTGAGCACACTACCCTCTAGCTCCATGATGTTGTTGCAAATGGAAGGATTGGTTTCCTTCTTATGGCTGAATAGTGTAACATTTTGATTACGTGCCCCCTCTTCTCTATCCATTCATCTACAGATGAACACTTAGGATGCTTCCGTATCTTGGCCGTTGTCAATAGTGCGGCAGTAAACAGACACGTGATATTCTCACCTGTAGCAGGTATGTTATAAGAGATTTACCAAGTAAATATTCTGATAAACACATTCTGTATTCAAGATCAGGGTTTTAAGAACCGAAGGAAGGATTTTCAACAACGTGCATGGCGCAGGAGAGTATTATGCTCAGTGAAATATGCCAGGGAGAGAAAGACACGTATCAAATGGCTTCACTCATCTGTGGAGCATGAGTACAGAGAAGAAACTGAAGGCACAAAACAGCAGCAGCCTCCCAGGACCCGAGAATGACCTAACAGATACCAAAGGGAAACGGACTGAAAAGGTTGGGTGGGAAGGGAGTGAGAAGGGGAGTAAGGGGAATTAGGATCATCATAGCTGCTGTAGGCGGGTTGGCAAGTGGAGGGCAGTATGGCACACAGAGAAGACAAGTAGTGACTCTGTAGCATCTCAATATGCCCATGGACAGTGACTATAATGTGGTATAAGGGGGGATCTGGATAATACGGGGAGTCCAGTAAGCACAGTGTTGCTCATGTAACTGTAAACGAATGATAACAGCAGAGGAGTTAAAAATTAAACATCGAAGGAACAGCAAAATGAGCCACAAAAGGAACTGAAAGGAGGGAACAGTTCTGGTAGCACATCTCACAGCAAACACTAAAGGGAGGCAGGTGGACGCGGACCAAAGTGTTTGCAGAGGTGGAAAGGGCACAGAACCCACTTAGGACATAAGAAAAAAATTCTTTCCAAGTCACGTCGTCCTCAGTCTGTGGAGGGTCAGCGTGTCTTACCGACGTTGAGGCCTCCGAGGGGACCCGAGGAAACGAGTTGGGAGTGAAGGAGGAATGCGATGGCGGCGGGCCAAGGGAGCCGGCGCGGCGGGGCTTGCGGTGCTGACGGGCTGGGCGGGGCTTCCGAGGAAGACCGGGCGCCGGCTCCTGGCCTCCGGAACCGGGTAGGGCTGCGGGGAGCGGAGCTTGCTCAAAACCCCTCCAACTGGGAAAGATCAGCGAGCTCTGTCCGGCGGGCGAGCGGCTTCCGCGTCTCTCTCTTCCACACTGACTCCCTTCACCAGCGCGCCTGAACTAGAGGCGGGCGGGATTGTGGGCTGACAGCGCGCCCTTCCAAGCTGCCAGGAGATGGCGCGCGAATGGCAGCTCGGGGCTCCCAGCTCAGGCCAACCCCTCACCCCTCCCAACGCCCAGGAAGCGGAGGCCAGCCCCACAGCCAGCTAGGACAGCGCAGCTGCCCCGGGCCCCAGGTACTCTGCACGAGTCCCGTTTTCGAGAGAGCAGAAAAGAAAAAGTGAAAGAAAACCTCTGAAGTCTTTCATAAATGTCAACTGGCATAACGTGAACTTTTCTTTTGTTGTTCTTCATGAAGATATCATTGATATACACAGCTCTGCAGCTTTCACAGGAGAAACAATGTGGGTACTATATTCACCCATATTATTGAGTCACTCCGTACCCCATTGCCCGCCGCTGTCCGTCAGCATAGCACGATGCCTCGGAGTCCCTACTTGTCTTCTCGGAGCTACATTGTTTTCCCGGGACCCCACACACACCACGTGCACCAATCAGCATTCCCCTGAATCCTCTTCTTCCTTCCACACCCCTCCCCTTTGGGAACCGCTAGTCGCGCCTTCAGTCTGTGAGCCTTCTGCTATTTTGTTCCTTTAGGTTTGCTTTGCATTCATACTCCACAAATGAGAGAAATCGTCTGGTATTTGTCTTTCACCGCCTGTCTTATTTCACTGAGCACACTACCCTCTAGCTCCATGATGTTGTTGCAAATGGAAGGATTGGTTTCCTTCTTATGGCTGAATAGTGTAACATTTTGATTACGTGCCCCCTCTTCTCTATCCATTCATCTACAGATGAACACTTAGGATGCTTCCGTATCTTGGCCGTTGTCAATAGTGCGGCAGTAAACAGACACGTGATATTCTCACCTGTAGCAGGTATGTTATAAGAGATTTACCAAGTAAATATTCTGATAAACACATTCTGTATTCAAGATCAGGGTTTTAAGAACCGAAGGAAGGATTTTCAACAACGTGCATGGCGCAGGAGAGTATTATGCTCAGTGAAATATGCCAGGGAGAGAAAGACACGTATCAAATGGCTTCACTCATCTGTGGAGCATGAGTACAGAGAAGAAACTGAAGGCACAAAACAGCAGCAGCCTCCCAGGACCCGAGAATGACCTAACAGATACCAAAGGGAAACGGACTGAAAAGGTTGGGTGGGAAGGGAGTGAGAAGGGGAGTAAGGGGAATTAGGATCATCATAGCTGCTGTAGGCGGGTTGGCAAGTGGAGGGCAGTATGGCACACAGAGAAGACAAGTAGTGACTCTGTAGCATCTCAATATGCCCATGGACAGTGACTATAATGTGGTATAAGGGGGGATCTGGATAATACGGGGAGTCCAGTAAGCACAGTGTTGCTCATGTAACTGTAAACGAATGATAACAGCAGAGGAGTTAAAAATTAAACATCGAAGGAACAGCAAAATGAGCCACAAAAGGAACTGAAAGGAGGGAACAGTTCTGGTAGCACATCTCACAGCAAACACTAAAGGGAGGCAGGTGGACGCGGACCAAAGTGTTTGCAGAGGTGGAAAGGGCACAGAACCCACTTAGGACATAAGAAAAAAATTCTTTCCAAGTCACGTCGTCCTCAGTCTGTGGAGGGTCAGCGTGTCTTACCGACGTTGAGGCCTCCGAGGGGACCCGAGGAAACGAGTTGGGAGTGAAGGAGGAATGCGATGGCGGCGGGCCAAGGGAGCCGGCGCGGCGGGGCTTGCGGTGCTGACGGGCTGGGCGGGGCTTCCGAGGAAGACCGGGCGCCGGCTCCTGGCCTCCGGAACCGGGTAGGGCTGCGGGGAGCGGAGCTTGCTCAAAACCCCTCCAACTGGGAAAGATCAGCGAGCTCTGTCCGGCGGGCGAGCGGCTTCCGCGTCTCTCTCTTCCACACTGACTCCCTTCACCAGCGCGCCTGAACTAGAGGCGGGCGGGATTGTGGGCTGACAGCGCGCCCTTCCAAGCTGCCAGGAGATGGCGCGCGAATGGCAGCTCGGGGCTCCCAGCTCAGGCCAACCCCTCACCCCTCCCAACGCCCAGGAAGCGGAGGCCAGCCCCACAGCCAGCTAGGACAGCGCAGCTGCCCCGGGCCCCAGGTACTCTGCACGAGTCCCGTTTTCGAGAGAGCAGAAAAGAAAAAGTGAAAGAAAACCTCTGAAGTCTTTCATAAATGTCAACTGGCATAACGTGAACTTTTCTTTTGTTGTTCTTCATGAAGATATCATTGATATACACAGCTCTGCAGCTTTCACAGGAGAAACAATGTGGGTACTATATTCACCCATATTATTGAGTCACTCCGTACCCCATTGCCCGCCGCTGTCCGTCAGCATAGCACGATGCCTCGGAGTCCCTACTTGTCTTCTCGGAGCTACATTGTTTTCCCGGGACCCCACACACACCACGTGCACCAATCAGCATTCCCCTGAATCCTCTTCTTCCTTCCACACCCCTCCCCTTTGGGAACCGCTAGTCGCGCCTTCAGTCTGTGAGCCTTCTGCTATTTTGTTCCTTTAGGTTTGCTTTGCATTCATACTCCACAAATGAGAGAAATCGTCTGGTATTTGTCTTTCACCGCCTGTCTTATTTCACTGAGCACACTACCCTCTAGCTCCATGATGTTGTTGCAAATGGAAGGATTGGTTTCCTTCTTATGGCTGAATAGTGTAACATTTTGATTACGTGCCCCCTCTTCTCTATCCATTCATCTACAGATGAACACTTAGGATGCTTCCGTATCTTGGCCGTTGTCAATAGTGCGGCAGTAAACAGACACGTGATATTCTCACCTGTAGCAGGTATGTTATAAGAGATTTACCAAGTAAATATTCTGATAAACACATTCTGTATTCAAGATCAGGGTTTTAAGAACTGAAGGAAGGATTTTCAACAACGTGCATGGCGCAGGAGAGTATTATGCTCAGTGAAATATGCCAGGGAGAGAAAGACACGTATCAAATGGCTTCACTCATCTGTGGAGCATGAGTACAGAGAAAAAACTGAAGGCACAAAACAGCAGCAGCCTCCCAGGACCCGAGAATGACCTAACAGATACCAAAGGGAAACGGACTGAAAAGGTTGGGTGGGAAGGGAGTGAGAAGGGGAGTAAGGGGAATTAGGATCATCATAGCTGCTGTAGGCGGGTTGGCAAGTGGAGGGCAGTATGGCACACAGAGAAGACAAGTAGTGACTCTGTAGCATCTCAATATGCCCATGGACAGTGACTATAATGTGGTATAAGGGGGGATCTGGATAATACGGGGAGTCCAGTAAGCACAGTGTTGCTCATGTAACTGTAAACGAATGATAACAGCAGAGGAGTTAAAAATTAAACATCGAAGGAACAGCAAAATGAGCCACAAAAGGAACTGAAAGGAGGGAACAGTTCTGGTAGCACATCTCACAGCAAACACTAAAGGGAGGCAGGTGGACGCGGACCAAAGTGTTTGTAGAGGTGGAAAGGGCACAGAACCCACTTAGGACATAAGAAAAAAATTCTTTCCAAGTCACGTCGTCCTCAGTCTGTGGAGGGTCAGCGTGTCTTACCGACGTTGAGGCCTCCGAGGGGACCCGAGGAAACGAGTTGGGAGTGAAGGAGGAATGCGATGGCGGCGGGCCAAGGGAGCCGGCGCGGCGGGGCTTGCGGTGCTGACGGGCTGGGCGGGGCTTCCGAGGAAGACCGGGCGCCGGCTCCTGGCCTCCGGAACCGGGTAGGGCTGCGGGGAGCGGAGCTTGCTCAAAACCCCTCCAACTGGGAAAGATCAGCGAGCTCTGTCCGGCGGGCGAGCGGCTTCCGCGTCTCTCTCTTCCACACTGACTCCCTTCACCAGCGCGCCTGAACTAGAGGCGGGCGGGATTGTGGGCTGACAGCGCGCCCTTCCAAGCTGCCAGGAGATGGCGCGCGAATGGCAGCTCGGGGCTCCCAGCTCAGGCCAACCCCTCACCCCTCCCAACGCCCAGGAAGCGGAGGCCAGCCCCACAGCCAGCTAGGACAGCGCAGCTGCCCCGGGCCCCAGGTACTCTGCACGAGTCCCGTTTTCGAGAGAGCAGAAAAGAAAAAGTGAAAGAAAACCTCTGAAGTCTTTCATAAATGTCAACTGGCATAACGTGAACTTTTCTTTTGTTGTTCTTCATGAAGATATCATTGATATACACAGCTCTGCAGCTTTCACAGGAGAAACAATGTGGGTACTATATTCACCCATATTATTGAGTCACTCCGTACCCCATTGCCCGCCGCTGTCCGTCAGCATAGCACGATGCCTCGGAGTCCCTACTTGTCTTCTCGGAGCTACATTGTTTTCCCGGGACCCCACACACACCACGTGCACCAATCAGCATTCCCCTGAATCCTCTTCTTCCTTCCACACCCCTCCCCTTTGGGAACCGCTAGTCGCGCCTTCAGTCTGTGAGCCTTCTGCTATTTTGTTCCTTTAGGTTTGCTTTGCATTCATACTCCACAAATGAGAGAAATCGTCTGGTATTTGTCTTTCACCGCCTGTCTTATTTCACTGAGCACACTACCCTCTAGCTCCATGATGTTGTTGCAAATGGAAGGATTGGTTTCCTTCTTATGGCTGAATAGTGTAACATTTTGATTACGTGCCCCCTCTTCTCTATCCATTCATCTACAGATGAACACTTAGGATGCTTCCGTATCTTGGCCGTTGTCAATAGTGCGGCAGTAAACAGACACGTGATATTCTCACCTGTAGCAGGTATGTTATAAGAGATTTACCAAGTAAATATTCTGATAAACACATTCTGTATTCAAGATCAGGGTTTTAAGAACTGAAGGAAGGATTTTCAACAACGTGCATGGCGCAGGAGAGTATTATGCTCAGTGAAATATGCCAGGGAGAGAAAGACACGTATCAAATGGCTTCGCTCATCTGTGGAGCATGAGTACAGAGAAAAAACTGAAGGCACACAACAGCAGCAGCCTCCCAGGACCCGAGAATGACCTAACAGATACCAAAGGGAAACGGACTGAAAAGGGTGGGTGGGAAGGGAGTGAGAAGGGGAGTAAGGGGCATTAGGAACAGCATAGCTGATGTAGGGGGGTGGGCACGTGGAGGACAGTATGGCACACAGAGAAGACAAGTAGTGACTCTGTAGCATCTCAATATGCCCATGGACAGTGACTATAATGGGGTATGAGGAGGGGACGTGATAATAGGGGGAGTCCAGTAAGCACAGTGTTGCTCATGTAACTGTAAACGAATGATACCAGCAGAGGAGTTAAAAATTAAACATCGAAGGAACAGCAAAATGTCCCACAAAAAGGAACTGAAAGAAGGGAACAGTTCTGGCAGCACATCTCACAGCAAGCGCAAAAGGGAGGCTGGAGGACGCGCACCAAAGTGTTTGAAGATGTGGAAATGGCACAGAAGCCACTTAAGACTTAAGAAAAAAATACTTTCCAAGTCAAGTCGTCCTCGGTCTGGGGAGGGTCAGCGTGTCTTACCGACGTTGAGGCCTCCGAGGGGACCCGAGGAAACGAGTTGGGAGTGAAGGAGGAATGCGATGGCGGCGGGCCAAGGGAGCCGGCGCGGCGGGGCTTGCGGTGCTGACGGGCTGGGCGGGGCTTCCGAGGAAGACCGGGCGCCGGCTCCTGGCCTCCGGAACCGGGTCGGGCTGCGGGGAGCGGAGCTTGCTCAAAACCCCTCCAACTGGGAAAGATCAGCGAGCTCTGTCCGGCGGGCGAGCGGCTTCCGCGTCTCTCTCTTCCACACTGACTCCCTTCACCAGCGCGCCTGAACTAGAGGCGGGCGGGATTGTGGGCTGACAGCGCGCCCTTCCAAGCTGCCAGGAGATGGCGCGCGAATGGCAGCTCGGGGCTCCCAGCTCAGGCCAACCCCTCACCCCTCCCAACGCCCAGGAAGCGGAGGCCAGCCCCACAGCCAGCTAGGACAGCGCAGCTGCCCCGGGCCCCAGGTACTCTGCACGAGTCCCGTTTTCGAGAGAGCAGAAAAGAAAAAGTGAAAGAAAACCTCTGAAGTCTTTCATAAATGTCAACTGGCATAACGTGAACTTTTCTTTTGTTGTTCTTTTTCATGAAGATATCATTGATATACACAGCTCTGCAGCTTTCACAGGAGAAACAATGTGGGTACTATATTCACCCATATTATTGAGTCACTCCGTACCCCATTGCCCGCCGCTGTCCGTCAGCATAGCACGATGCCTCGGAGTCCCTACTTGTCTTCTCTGAGCTACATTGTTTTCCCGGGACCCCACACACACCACGTGCACCAATCAGCATTCCCCTGAATCCTCTTCTTCCTTCCACACCCCTCCCCTTTGGGAACCGCTAGTCGCGCCTTCAGTCTGTGAGCCTTCTGCTATTTTGTTCCTTTAGGTTTGCTTTGCATTCATACTCCACAAATGAGAGAAATCGTCTGGTATTTGTCTTTCACCGCCTGTCTTATTTCACTGAGCACACTACCCTCTAGCTCCATGATGTTGTTGCAAATGGAAGGATTGGTTTCCTTCTTATGGCTGAATAGTGTAACATTTTGATTACGTGCCCCCTCTTCTCTATCCATTCATCTACAGATGGACCCTTAGGTTGCTTCTATATCTTGGCATTTGTCAATAGTGCGGCAGTAAACAGACACGTGATATTCTCACCTGTAGCAGGTATGTTATAAGAGATTTACGAAGTAGGTATTCTGATAAACACATTCTGTATTCAAGATCAGGGTTTTAAGAACTGAAGGAAGGATTTTCAACAACGTGCATGGCGCAGGAGAGTATTATGCTCAGTGAAATATGCCAGGGAGAGAAAGACACGTATCAAATGGCTTCACTCATCTGTGGAGCATGAGTACAGAGAAAAAACTGAAGGCACAAAACCGCAGCAGCCTCACAGAACCCGAGAATGACCTAACAGATACCAAAGGGAAACGGACTGAAAAGGGTGGGTGGGAAGGGAGTAAGGGGAGTAAGGGGCATTAGGATCATCATAGCTGCTGTAGGCGGGTTGGCAAGTGGAGGGCAGTATGGCACACAGAGAAGACAAGTAGTGACTCTGTAGCATCTCAATATGCCCATGGACAGTGACTATAATGTGGTATAAGGGGGGATCTGGATAATACGGGGAGTCCAGTAAGCACAGTGTTGCTCATGTAACTGTAAACGAATGATAACAGCAGAAGAGTTAAAAATTAAACATCGAAAGAACAGCAAAATGAGCCACAAAAGGAACTGAAAGGAGGGAACAGTTCTGGTAGCACATCTCACAGCAAACACTAAAGGGAGGCAGGTGGACGCGCACCAAGATGTTTGAAGAAGTGAAAAGGGCACAGAGCCCACTTAGAACTTAAGAAAAAAATTCTTTCCAAGTCACGTCGTCCTCAGTCTGTGGAGGGTCAGCGTGTCTTACCGACGTTGAGGCCTCCGAGGGGACCCGAGGAAACGAGTTGGGAGTGAAGGAGGAATGCGATGGCGGCGGGCCAAGGGAGCCGGCGCGGCGGGGCTTGCGGTGCTGACGGGCTGGGCGGGGCTTCCGAGGAAGACCGGGCGCCGGCTCCTGGCCTCCGGAACCGGTTCGGGCGGCGGGGAGCGGAGCTTGCTCAAAACCCCTCCAACTGGGAAAGATCAGCGAGCTCTGTCCGGCGGGCGAGCGGCTTCCGCGTCTCTCTCTTCCACACTGACTCCCTTCACCAGCGCGCCTGAACTAGAGGCGGGCGGGATTGTGGGCTGACAGCGCGCCCTTCCAAGCTGCCAGGAGATGGCGCGCGAATGGCAGCTCGGGGCTCCCAGCTCAGGCCAACCCCTCACCCCTCCCAACGCCCAGGAAGCGGAGGCCAGCCCCACAGCCAGCTAGGACAGCGCAGCTGCCCCGGGCCCCAGGTACTCTGCACGAGTCCCGTTTTCGAGAGAGCAGAAAAGAAAAAGTGAAAGAAAACCTCTGAAGTCTTTCATAAATGTCAACTGGCATAACGTGAACTTTTCTTTTGTTGTTTTTCATGAAGATATCATTGATATACACAGCTCTGCAGCTTTCACAGGAGAAACAATGTGGGTACTATATTCACCCATATTATTGAGTCACTCCGTACCCCATTGCCCGCCGCTGTCCGTCAGCATAGCACGATGCCTCGGAGTCCCTACTTGTCTTCTCGGAGCTACATTGTTTTCCCGGGACCCCACACACACCACGTGCACCAATCAGCATTCCCCTGAATCCTCTTCTTCCTTCCACACCCCTCCCCTTTGGGAACCGCTAGTCGCGCCTTCAGTCTGTGAGCCTTCTGCTATTTTGTTCCTTTAGGTTTGCTTTGCATTCATACTCCACAAATGAGAGAAATCGTCTGGTATTTGTCTTTCACCGCCTGTCTTATTTCACTGAGCACACTACCCTCTAGCTCCATGATGTTGTTGCAAATGGAAGGATTGGTTTCCTTCTTATGGCTGAATAGTGTAACATTTTGATTACGTGCCCCCTCTTCTCTATCCATTCATCTACAGATGAACACTTAGGATGCTTCCGTATCTTGGCCGTTGTCAATAGTGCGGCAGTAAACAGACACGTGATATTCTCACCTGTAGCAGGTATGTTATAAGAGATTTACCAAGTAAATATTCTGATAAACACATTCTGTATTCAAGATCAGGGTTTTAAGAACTGAAGGAAGGATTTTCAACAACGTGCATGGCGCAGGAGAGTATTATGCTCAGTGAAATATGCCAGGGAGAGAAAGACAAGTATCAAATGGTATCACTCTTCTGTGGAGCATGAGAACACCGAAAAAACTGAAGGCACAAAACAGCAGCAGCCTCACAGAACCCGAGAATGACCTAACAGATACCAAAGGGAAACGGACTGAAAAGGTTGGGTGGGAAGGGAGTGAGAAGGGGAGTAATGGGAATTAGGATCCTCATAGCTGCTGTAGGCGGGTTGGCAAGTGGAGGGCAGTATGGCACACAGAGAAGACAAGTAGTGACTCTGTAGCATCTCAATATGCTCACGGACACTGACTATAACGGGATATGAGGGGGGATCTTGATAATAGGGGGAGTCCAGTAAGCACAGCGTTGCTCATGTAACTGTAGACGAATGATACCAGCAGAGGAGTTAAAAATTAAACATCAAAGGAACAGCAAAATGACCCACAAAAGGAACTGAAAGAAGGGAACAGTACTGGCAGCACATCTCACAACAAGCGCAAAAGGGAGGCAGGTGGACGCGCACCAAAGTGTTTGAAGAGGTGGAAAGGGCACAGAACCCACTTAGGACTTAAGAAAAAAATACTTTCCAAGTCAAGTCGTCCTCGGTCTGGGGAGGGTCAGCGTGTCTTACCGGCGATGAGGCCTCCGAGGGGACCCGAGGTAACGAGTAGGGACTGAAGGGGGCATGCGATCGCGGCGGGCCAAGGGAGCCGGCGCGGCGGGGCTTGCGGGGCTGACGGGGTGTGCGGGGCTTACGAGGAAGACCGGGCGCCGGCTCCTGGCCTCCGGACCCGGAGCGATCTGCGCGGAGCAGAGCTTGCTCAAAACCCCTCCAACTGGGAAAGATCAGCGAGCTCTGTCCGGCGGGCGAGCGGCTTCCGCGTCTCTCTCTTCCACACTGACTCCCTTCACCAGCGCGCCTGAACTAGAGGCGGGCGGGATTGTGGGCTGACAGCGCGCCCTTCCAAGCTGCCAGGAGATGGCGCGCGAATGGCAGCTCGGGGCTCCCAGCTCAGGCCAACCCCTCACCCCTCCCAACGCCCAGGAAGCGGAGGCCAGCCCCACAGCCAGCTAGGACAGCGCAGCTGCCCCGGGCCCCAGGTACTCTGCACGAGTCCCGTTTTCGAGAGAGCAGAAAAGAAAAAGTGAAAGAAAACCTCTGAAGTCTTTCATAAATGTCAACTGGCATAACGTGAACTTTTCTTTTGTTGTTTTTCATGAAGATATCATTGATATACACAGCTCTGCAGCTTTCACAGGAGAAACAATGTGGGTACTATATTCACCCATATTATTGAGTCACTCCGTACCCCATTGCCCGCCGCTGTCCGTCAGCATAGCACGATGCCTCGGAGTCCCTACTTGTCTTCTCGGAGCTACATTGTTTTCCCGGGACCCCACACACACCACGTGCACCAATCAGCATTCCCCTGAATCCTCTTCTTCCTTCCACACCCCTCCCCTTTGGGAACCGCTAGTCGCGCCTTCAGTCTGTGAGCCTTCTGCTATTTTGTTCCTTTAGGTTTGCTTTGCATTCATACTCCACAAATGAGAGAAATCGTCTGGTATTTGTCTTTCACCGCCTGTCTTATTTCACTGAGCACACTACCCTCTAGCTCCATGATGTTGTTGCAAATGGAAGGATTGGTTTCCTTCTTATGGCTGAATAGTGTAACATTTTGATTACGTGCCCCCTCTTCTCTATCCATTCATCTACAGATGAACACTTAGGATGCTTCCGTATCTTGGCCGTTGTCAATAGTGCGGCAGTAAACAGACACGTGATATTCTCACCTGTAGCAGGTATGTTATAAGAGATTTACCAAGTAAATATTCTGATAAACACATTCTGTATTCAAGATCAGGGTTTTAAGAACTGAAGGAAGGATTTTCAACAACGTGCATGGCGCAGGAGAGTATTATGCTCAGTGAAATATGCCAGGGAGAGAAAGACACGTATCAAATGGCTTCACTCATCTGTGGAGCATGAGTACAGAGAAAAAACTGAAGGCACAAAACAGCAGCAGCCTCCCAGGACCCGAGAATGACCTAACAGATACCAAAGGGAAACGGACTGAAAAGGTTGGGTGGGAAGGGAGTGAGAAGGGGAGTAAGGGGAATTAGGATCATCATAGCTGCTGTAGGCGGGTTGGCAAGTGGAGGGCAGTATGGCACACAGAGAAGACAAGTAGTGACTCTGTAGCATCTCAATATGCCCATGGACAGTGACTATAATGTGGTATAAGGGGGGATCTGGATAATACGGGGAGTCCAGTAAGCACAGTGTTGCTCATGTAACTGTAAACGAATGATAACAGCAGAGGAGTTAAAAATTAAACATCGAAGGAACAGCAAAATGAGCCACAAAAGGAACTGAAAGGAGGGAACAGTTCTGGTAGCACATCTCACAGCAAACACTAAAGGGAGGCAGGTGGACGCGGACCAAAGTGTTTGTAGAGGTGGAAAGGGCACAGAACCCACTTAGGACATAAGAAAAAAATTCTTTCCAAGTCACGTCGTCCTCAGTCTGTGGAGGGTCAGCGTGTCTTACCGACGTTGAGGCCTCCGAGGGGACCCGAGGAAACGAGTTGGGAGTGAAGGAGGAATGCGATGGCGGCGGGCCAAGGGAGCCGGCGCGGCGGGGCTTGCGGTGCTGACGGGCTGGGCGGGGCTTCCGAGGAAGACCGGGCGCCGGCTCCTGGCCTCCGGAACCGGGTCGGGCTGCGGGGAGCGGAGCTTGCTCAAAACCCCTCCAACTGGGAAAGATCAGCGAGCTCTGTCCGGCGGGCGAGCGGCTTCCTCCTCTCTCTCTTCCACACTGACTCCCTTCACCAGCGCGCCTGAACTAGACGCGGGCGCGATTGTCCGCTGACAGCGCGTCCTTCCAAGTTGCCAGGAGACGGCGCGTGAATAGCAGCTCCGCGATCGGGGCTCAGGCCACCCCACCCCACCCCCAGGACGCGGAGGCCACGCCCCCAGCCAGTTATGCCAGGGCGGCTGCCCCGGGCAACAGGTACTTTGCACGAGTCCCGTTGGCGAGACAGCAGAAAAGAAAAAGTAAAAGAAAACCATTGAAGTCTTTCATAAATTTCCACAGGCATAACGTGAACTTTTCTTTTTTTCTTTTTCATAAAGATATCATTGATATACACAGCTCTGCAGCTTTCACAAGAGAAACAATGTGGGTACTATATTCCCCCATATTATTGAGTCCCTCCATCATATGCCGCCGCTGTCCATCAGCATAGCACGAAGTCTCGGAGTCCCTACTTGTCTTCTCTGAGCTACATTGTTTTCCCGGGACCCCACACACACCACGTGCACCAATCAGCATTCCCCTGAATCCTCTTCTTCCTTCCACACCCCTCCCCTTTGGGAACCGTTAGTCGCGCCTTCAGTCTGTGAGCCTTCTGCTATTTTGTTCCTTTAGGTTTGCTTTGCATTCATACTCCACAAACGAGAGAAATCGTTTGGTATTTGTCTTTCACCGCCTGTCTTATTTCACTGAGCACACTACCATCTAGCTCCATGATGTTGTTGCAAAAGGAAGGATTGGTTTCCTTCTTATGGCTGAATAGTGTAACATTTTGATTACGTGCCCCCTCTTCTCTATCCATTCTTCTACAGATGGACACTAAGGTTGCTTCCATATCTTGGCCGTTTTCAATAGTGCGGCAGTAAACAGACACGTGATATTCTCACCTGTAGCAGGTATGTTATAAGAGATTTACCAAGTAGGTATTCTGATAAACACATTCTGTATTCAAGATCAGGGTTTTAAGAACTGAAGGAAGGATTTTCAAGAACGTGCATGGCGCAGGAGGGTATTATGCTCAGTGAAATATGCCAGGGAGAGAAAGACACGTATCAAATGGCTTCGCTCATCTGTGGAGCATGAGTACAGAGAAAAAACTGAAGGCACACAACAGCAGCAGCCTCCGAGAACCCGAGAATGTCCTAAGAGATACCAAAGGGAAACGGACAGCAAGGGTGGGTGGGAACGGAGTGAGTAGGGGAGTAAGGGGCATTAGGATCAGCATAGCTGATGTAGGGGGGTGGGCACGTGGAGGACAGTATGGCACACAGAGAAGACAAGGAGTTACTCTGTAGCATTTCAATATGTTCATGGACAGTGACAATAATGGGGTATGAGGAGGGGACGTGATAATAGGGGGAGTCCAGTAAGCACAGTGTTGCTCATGTAACTCTAAACGAATGATACCAGCAGAGGAGTTAAAAATTAAAAATCAAAGGAACAGCAAAAAGTCCCACAAAAAGGAACGGAAGGAAGGGAACAGTTCTGGCAGCACATCTCACAGTATGCGCGAAAGACGGGCAGGCGGACGCGCACCAAGGTGTTTGAAGAGTTGGAAAGGGCACAGAACCTAATTGGGACTTAAGAAAAAAATACTTTCCAAGTCAAGTCGTCCTCGGTCTGGGGAGGGTCAGCGTGTCTTACCGGCGATGAGGCCTCCGAGGGGACCCGAGGAAACGAGCTTTGACTGAAAGGGGAATGCGATCGCTGGGGCCAAGGGAGCCGGCGCGGCGGGGCTTGCGGGGCTGACGGGGTGGGCGGGGCTTACGAGGAAGACCGGGCCCCGGCTCCTGGCCTCCGGACCCGGAGCGATCTGCGCGGAGCAGAGCTTGCTCAAAACCCCTCCAACTGGGAAAGATCAGCGAGCCCTGTCCGGCGGGCGAGCGGCTTCCGCGGCTTTCTCTTCCACACTGACTAGCTTCACCAGAGCGCCTGAACTAGAGGCGGGCGGGATTGTGGGCTGACAGCGCGCCCTTCCAAGTTGCCAGGAGATGGCGCGCGAATGGCAGCTCGGGGCTCGCAGCTCTGCCCACACGCCCCAGGACCCCCAGGACGCGGAGGCCAACCTCACAGCCAGCTAGGACAGCACAGCTGCCCCGGGCCCCAGGTTCTCTGCACGAGTCCCGTTTTCGAGAGAGCAGAAAAGAAAACGTGAAAGAAAACCTCTGAAGTCTTTCATAAATGTCAACTGGCATAACGTGAACTTTTCTTTTCTTTTTTTCTTTTTCATGAAGATATCATTGATATACACAGCTCTGCAGCTTTCACAAGAGAAACAATGTGGGTACTGTATTCACCCATATTATTGAGTCACTGTACCCCATTGTCCGCCGCTGTCCATCAGCATAGCACGATGCCTCGGAGTCCCTACTTGTGTTCTCTGAGCTACATTGTTTTCCCGGGAACCCACACACACCATGTGGACCAATCAGCATTCCCCTGAATCCTCTTCTCCCTTCCACGCCCCTCCCCTATGGAAACCGCTAGTCTCACCTTGGATTCTGTGATCCTCCTGCTATTTTGTTCCTTTAGGTTTGCTTTACACTCATACGCCACAAATGAGGGAAATCGTTTAGTATTTGTCTTTCACCGCCTGTCTTATTTCACTGAGCGTAATACCCTATCCCTCCATAAATGTTGTTGCAAATTGTAGGTTTGTTTTCCGTCTTATGACTGAATAGTGTAACATTTTGCATATGTGCCACCTCTTCTCTATCCATTCATCTACTGATGGACCCTTAGGTTGCTTCCATATCTTGGCTGTTGTAAACAGTGCTACCATAAACAGACACGTGATATTCTCACGTGTAGCAGGTATATTATAAGAGATTTACCAAGTAAGTATTCTGATAAACACATTCTGTATTCAAGATCAGGGCTTTAAGAACTGAAGGAAGGATTTTCAACAACGTGGATGGCGCAGGAGAGAATTATGCTCAGTGAAACATGCCAGGGAGAGAAAGACAAGTATCAAATGGCTTCACTCATCTGTGGAGCACGAGTACAGAGAAAAAACTGAAGGGACAGAACAGCAGCAGCCTCACAGAACCCGACAATGACCTAACAGATGCCAAAGGGAAACGGACTGAAAAGGGTGGGTGGGAAGGGAGTAAGGGGAGTAAGGGGCATTAGGATCAGCACTGCTGATGTAGGGGGGTGGGCACGTGGAGGGCAGTATGGCACACAGAGAAGACTACTAGTGACTCTGTAGCATCTCAATATGCTGATGGACAGTGACTGTAATGGGGTATGAGTGGGGGACTTGATAATAGGGGGAGTACAGTAAGCACAGTGTTGATCATGTAACTGTAAACGAATGATACCAGCAGAGGAGTTAAAAATTAAAAATCAAAGGGACAGCAAAATGACCCACAAAAAGGAACTGAAAGAAGGGAACAGTTCTGGCAGCACATCTCACAGCAAGCGCAAAAGGGAGGCTGGAGGACGCGCACCAAAGTGTTTGAAGATGTGGAAATGGCACAGAAGCCACTTAAGACTTAAGAAAAAAATACTTTCCAAGTCAAGTCGTCCTCGGTCTGGGGAGGGTCAGCGTGTCTTACCGGCGATGAGGCCTCCGAGGGGACCCGAGGTAACGAGTAGGGACTGAAGGGGGCATGCGATCGCGGCGGGCCAAGGGAGCCGGCGCGGCGGGGCTTGCGGGGCTGACGGGGTGTGCGGGGCTTACGAGGAAGACCGGGCGCCGGCTCCTGGCCTCCGGACCCGGAGCGATCTGCGCGGAGCAGAGCTTGCTCAAAACCCCTCCAACTGGGAAAGATCAGCGAGCTCTGTCCGGCGGGCGAGCGGCTTCCGCGTCTCTCTCTTCCACACTGACTCCCTTCACCAGCGCGCCTGAACTAGAGGCGGGCGGGATTGTGGGCTGACAGCGCGCCCTTCCAAGCTGCCAGGAGATGGCGCGCGAATGGCAGCTCGGGGCTCCCAGCTCAGGCCAACCCCTCACCCCTCCCAACGCCCAGGAAGCGGAGGCCAGCCCCACAGCCAGCTAGGACAGCGCAGCTGCCCCGGGCCCCAGGTACTCTGCACGAGTCCCGTTTTCGAGAGAGCAGAAAAGAAAAAGTGAAAGAAAACCTCTGAAGTCTTTCATAAATGTCAACTGGCATAACGTGAACTTTTCTTTTGTTGTTTTTCATGAAGATATCATTGATATACACAGCTCTGCAGCTTTCACAGGAGAAACAATGTGGGTACTATATTCACCCATATTATTGAGTCACTCCGTACCCCATTGCCCGCCGCTGTCCGTCAGCATAGCACGATGCCTCGGAGTCCCTACTTGTCTTCTCGGAGCTACATTGTTTTCCCGGGACCCCACACACACCACGTGCACCAATCAGCATTCCCCTGAATCCTCTTCTTCCTTCCACACCCCTCCCCTTTGGGAACCGCTAGTCGCGCCTTCAGTCTGTGAGCCTTCTGCTATTTTGTTCCTTTAGGTTTGCTTTGCATTCATACTCCACAAATGAGAGAAATCGTCTGGTATTTGTCTTTCACCGCCTGTCTTATTTCACTGAGCACACTACCCTCTAGCTCCATGATGTTGTTGCAAATGGAAGGATTGGTTTCCTTCTTATGGCTGAATAGTGTAACATTTTGATTACGTGCCCCCTCTTCTCTATCCATTCATCTACAGATGAACACTTAGGATGCTTCCGTATCTTGGCCGTTGTCAATAGTGCGGCAGTAAACAGACACGTGATATTCTCACCTGTAGCAGGTATGTTATAAGAGATTTACCAAGTAAATATTCTGATAAACACATTCTGTATTCAAGATCAGGGTTTTAAGAACTGAAGGAAGGATTTTCAACAACGTGCATGGCGCAGGAGAGTATTATGCTCAGTGAAATATGCCAGGGAGAGAAAGACACGTATCAAATGGCTTCACTCATCTGTGGAGCATGAGTACAGAGAAAAAACTGAAGGCACAGAACAGCAGCAGCCTCACAGAACCCGAGAATGACCTAACAGATACCAAAGGGAAACGGACTGAAAAGGGTGGGTGGGAAGGGAGTAAGGGGAGTAAGGGGCATTAGGATCAGCATAGCTGATGTAGGGGGGTGGGCACGTGGAGGGCAGTATGGCACACAGAGAAGACAACTAGTGACTCTGTAGCATCTCAATATGCCCATGGACAGTGACTATAATGGGGTATGAGTGGGGGACTTGATAATAGGGGGAGTCCAGTAAGCACAGTGTTGCTCATGTAACTGTAAACGAATGATACCAGCAGAGGAGTTAAAAATTAAAAATCAAAGGAACAGCAAAATGACCCACAAAAAGGAACTGAAAGAAGGGAACAGTTCTGGCAGCACATCTCACAGCAAGCGCAAAAGGGAGGCAGGAGGACGCGCACCAAAGTGTTTGAAGATGTGGAAAGGGCACAGAACCCACTTAGGACTTAAGAAAAAAATACTTTCCAAGTCAAGTCGTCCTCGGTCTGGGGAGGGTCAGCGTGTCTTACCGGCGATGAGGCCTCCGAGGGGACCCGAGGTAACGAGTAGGGACTGAAGGGGGAATGCGATCGCGGCGGGCCAAGGGAGCCGGCGCGGCGGGGCTTGCGGGGCTGACAAGGTGTGCGGGGCTTACGAGGAAGACCGGGCGCCGGCTCCTGGCCTCCGGACCCGGAGCGATCTGCGCGGAGCAGAGCTTGCTCAAAACCCCTCCAACTGGGAAAGATCAGCGAGCTCTGTCCGGCGGGCGAGCGGCTTCCGCGTCTCTCTCTTCCACACTGACTCCCTTCACCAGCGCGCCTGAACTAGAGGCGGGCGGGATTGTGGGCTGACAGCGCGCCCTTCCAAGCTGCCAGGAGATGGCGCGCGAATGGCAGCTCGGGGCTCCCAGCTCAGGCCAACCCCTCACCCCTCCCAACGCCCAGGAAGCGGAGGCCAGCCCCACAGCCAGCTAGGACAGCGCAGCTGCCCCGGGCCCCAGGTACTCTGCACGAGTCCCGTTTTCGAGAGAGCAGAAAAGAAAAAGTGAAAGAAAACCTCTGAAGTCTTTCATAAATGTCAACTGGCATAACGTGAACTTTTCTTTTGTTGTTTTTCATGAAGATATCATTGATATACACAGCTCTGCAGCTTTCACAGGAGAAACAATGTGGGTACTATATTCACCCATATTATTGAGTCACTCCGTACCCCATTGCCCGCCGCTGTCCGTCAGCATAGCACGATGCCTCGGAGTCCCTACTTGTCTTCTCGGAGCTACATTGTTTTCCCGGGACCCCACACACACCACGTGCACCAATCAGCATTCCCCTGAATCCTCTTCTTCCTTCCACACCCCTCCCCTTTGGGAACCGCTAGTCGCGCCTTCAGTCTGTGAGCCTTCTGCTATTTTGTTCCTTTAGGTTTGCTTTGCATTCATACTCCACAAATGAGAGAAATCGTCTGGTATTTGTCTTTCACCGCCTGTCTTATTTCACTGAGCACACTACCCTCTAGCTCCATGATGTTGTTGCAAATGGAAGGATTGGTTTCCTTCTTATGGCTGAATAGTGTAACATTTTGATTACGTGCCCCCTCTTCTCTATCCATTCATCTACAGATGAACACTTAGGATGCTTCCGTATCTTGGCCGTTGTCAATAGTGCGGCAGTAAACAGACACGTGATATTCTCACCTGTAGCAGGTATGTTATAAGAGATTTACCAAGTAAATATTCTGATAAACACATTCTGTATTCAAGATCAGGGTTTTAAGAACTGAAGGAAGGATTTTCAACAACGTGCATGGCGCAGGAGAGTATTATGCTCAGTGAAATATGCCAGGGAGAGAAAGACACGTATCAAATGGCTTCACTCATCTGTGGAGCATGAGTACAGAGAAAAAACTGAAGGCACAAAACAGCAGCAGCCTCCCAGGACCCGAGAATGACCTAACAGATACCAAAGGGAAACGGACTGAAAAGGTTGGGTGGGAAGGGAGTGAGAAGGGGAGTAAGGGGAATTAGGATCATCATAGCTGCTGTAGGCGGGTTGGCAAGTGGAGGGCAGTATGGCACACAGAGAAGACAAGTAGTGACTCTGTAGCATCTCAATATGCCCATGGACAGTGACTATAATGTGGTATAAGGGGGGATCTGGATAATACGGGGAGTCCAGTAAGCACAGTGTTGCTCATGTAACTGTAAACGAATGATAACAGCAGAGGAGTTAAAAATTAAACATCGAAGGAACAGCAAAATGAGCCACAAAAGGAACTGAAAGGAGGGAACAGTTCTGGTAGCACATCTCACAGCAAACACTAAAGGGAGGCAGGTGGACGCGGACCAAAGTGTTTGTAGAGGTGGAAAGGGCACAGAACCCACTTAGGACATAAGAAAAAAATTCTTTCCAAGTCACGTCGTCCTCAGTCTGTGGAGGGTCAGCGTGTCTTACCGACGTTGAGGCCTCCGAGGGGACCCGAGGAAACGAGTTGGGAGTGAAGGAGGAATGCGATGGCGGCGGGCCAAGGGAGCCGGCGCGGCGGGGCTTGCGGTGCTGACGGGCTGGGCGGGGCTTCCGAGGAAGACCGGGCGCCGGCTCCTGGCCTCCGGAACCGGGTCGGGCTGCGGGGAGCGGAGCTTGCTCAAAACCCCTCCAACTGGGAAAGATCAGCGAGCTCTGTCCGGCGGGCGAGCGGCTTCCTCCTCTCTCTCTTCCACACTGACTCCCTTCACCAGCGCGCCTGAACTAGACGCGGGCGCGATTGTCCGCTGACAGCGCGTCCTTCCAAGTTGCCAGGAGACGGCGCGTGAATAGCAGCTCCGCGATCGGGGCTCAGGCCACCCCACCCCACCCCCAGGACGCGGAGGCCACGCCCCCAGCCAGTTATGCCAGGGCGGCTGCCCCGGGCAACAGGTACTTTGCACGAGTCCCGTTGGCGAGACAGCAGAAAAGAAAAAGTAAAAGAAAAGCATTGAAGTCTTTCATAAATTTCCACAGGCATAACGTGAACTTTTCTTTTTTTCTTTTTCATAAAGATATCATTGATATACACAGCTCTGCAGCTTTCACAAGAGAAACAATGTGGGTACTATATTCCCCCATATTATTGAGTCCCTCCATCATATGCCGCCGCTGTCCATCAGCATAGCACGAAGTCTCGGAGTCCCTACTTGTCTTCTCTGAGCTACATTGTTTTCCCGGGACCCCACACACACCACGTGCACCAATCAGCATTCCCCTGAATCCTCTTCTTCCTTCCACACCCCTCCCCTTTGGGAACCGTTAGTCGCGCCTTCAGTCTGTGAGCCTTCTGCTATTTTGTTCCTTTAGGTTTGCTTTGCATTCATACTCCACAAACGAGAGAAATCGTTTGGTATTTGTCTTTCACCGCCTGTCTTATTTCACTGAGCACACCACCATCTAGCTCCATGATGTTGTTGCAAAAGGAAGGATTGGTTTCCTTCTTATGGCTGAATAGTGTAACATTTTGATTACTTGCCCCCTCTTCTCTATCCATTCTTCTACAGATGGACACTAAGGTTGCTTCCATATCTTGGCCGTTTTCAATAGTGCGGCAGTAAACAGACACGTGATATTCTCACCTGTAGCAGGTATGTTATAAGAGATTTACCAAGTAGGTATTCTGATAAACACATTCTGTATTCAAGATCAGGGTTTTAAGAACTGAAGGAAGGATTTTCAAGAACGTGCATGGCGCAGGAGGGTATTATGCTCAGTGAAATATGCCAGGGAGAGAAAGACACGTATCAAATGGCTTCGCTCATCTGTGGAGCATGAGTACAGAGAAAAAACTGAAGGCACACAACAGCAGCAGCCTCCGAGAACCCGAGAATGTCCTAAGAGATACCAAAGGGAAACGGACAGCAAGGGTGGGTGGGAACGGAGTGAGTAGGGGAGTAAGGGGCATTAGGATCAGCATAGCTGATGTAGGGGGGTGGGCACGTGGAGGACAGTATGGCACACAGAGAAGACAAGGAGTTACTCTGTAGCATTTCAATATGTTCATGGACAGTGACAATAATGGGGTATGAGGAGGGGACGTGATAATAGGGGGAGTCCAGTAAGCACAGTGTTGCTCATGTAACTCTAAACGAATGATACCAGCAGAGGAGTTAAAAATTAAAAATCAAAGGAACAGCAAAAAGTCCCACAAAAAGGAACGGAAGGAAGGGAACAGTTCTGGCAGCACATCTCACAGTATGCGCGAAAGACGGGCAGGCGGACGCGCACCAAGGTGTTTGAAGAGTTGGAAAGGGCACAGAACCTAATTGGGACTTAAGAAAAAAATACTTTCCAAGTCAAGTCGTCCTCGGTCTGGGGAGGGTCAGCGTGTCTTACCGGCGATGAGGCCTCCGAGGGGACCCGAGGAAACGAGCTTTGACTGAAAGGGGAATGCGATCGCTGGGGCCAAGGGAGCCGGCGCGGCGGGGCTTGCGGGGCTGACGGGGTGGGCGGGGCTTACGAGGAAGACCGGGCCCCGGCTCCTGGCCTCCGGACCCGGAGCGATCTGCGCGGAGCAGAGCTTGCTCAAAACCCCTCCAACTGGGAAAGATCAGCGAGCCCTGTCCGGCGGGCGAGCGGCTTCCGCGGCTTTCTCTTCCACACTGACTAGCTTCACCAGAGCGCCTGAACTAGAGGCGGGCGGGATTGTGGGCTGACAGCGCGCCCTTCCAAGTTGCCAGGAGATGGCGCGCGAATGGCAGCTCGGGGCTCGCAGCTCTGGCCACACGCCCCAGGCCCCCCAGGACGCGGAGGCCAACCTCACAGCCAGCTAGGACAGCACAGCTGCCCCGGGCCCCAGGTTCTCTGCACGAGTCCCGTTTTCGAGAGAGCAGAAAAGAAAACGTGAAAGAAAACCTCTGAAGTCTTTCATAAATGTCAACTGGCATAACGTGAACTTTTCTTTTCTTTTTTTCTTTTTCATGAAGATATCATTGATATACACAGCTCTGCAGCTTTCACAAGAGAAACAATGTGGGTACTGTATTCACCCATATTATTGAGTCACTGTACCCCATTGTCCGCCGCTGTCCATCAGCATAGCACGATGCCTCGGAGTCCCTACTTGTGTTCTCTGAGCTACATTGTTTTCCCGGGAACCCACACACACCATGTGGACCAATCAGCATTCCCCTGAATCCTCTTCTCCCTTCCACGCCCCTCCCCTATGGAAACCGCTAGTCTCACCTTGGATTCTGTGATCCTCCTGCTATTTTGTTCCTTTAGGTTTGCTTTACACTCATACGCCACAAATGAGGGAAATCGTTTAGTATTTGTCTTTCACCGCCTGTCTTATTTCACTGAGCATAATACCCTATCCCTCCATAAATGTTGTTGCAAATTGTAGGTTTGTTTTCCGTCTTATGACTGAATAGTGTAACATTTTGCATATGTGCCACCTCTTCTCTATCCATTCATCTACTGATGGACCCTTAGGTTGCTTCCATATCTTGGCTGTTGTAAACAGTGCTACCATAAACAGACACGTGATATTCTCACGTGTAGCAGGTATATTATAAGAGATTTACCAAGTAAGTATTCTGATAAACACATTCTGTATTCAAGATCAGGGCTTTAAGAACTGAAGGAAGGATTTTCAACAACGTGGATGGCGCAGGAGAGAATTATGCTCAGTGAAACATGCCAGGGAGAGAAAGACAAGTATCAAATGGCTTCACTCATCTGTGGAGCACGAGTACAGAGAAAAAACTGAAGGGACAGAACAGCAGCAGCCTCACAGAACCCGACAATGACCTAACAGATGCCAAAGGGAAACGGACTGAAAAGGGTGGGTGGGAAGGGAGTAAGGGGAGTAAGGGGCATTAGGATCAGCACTGCTGATGTAGGGGGGTGGGCACGTGGAGGGCAGTATGGCACACAGAGAAGACTACTAGTGACTCTGTAGCATCTCAATATGCTGATGGACAGTGACTGTAATGGGGTATGAGTGGGGGACTTGATAATAGGGGGAGTACAGTAAGCACAGTGTTGATCATGTAACTGTAAACGAATGATACCAGCAGAGGAGTTAAAAATTAAAAATCAAAGGGACAGCAAAATGACCCACAAAAAGGAACTGAAAGAAGGGAACAGTTCTGGCAGCACATCTCACAGCAAGCGCAAAAGGGAGGCTGGAGGACGCGCACCAAAGTGTTTGAAGATGTGGAAATGGCACAGAAGCCACTTAAGACTTAAGAAAAAAATACTTTCCAAGTCAAGTCGTCCTCGGTCTGGGGAGGGTCAGCGTGTCTTACCGGCGATGAGGCCTCCGAGGGGACCCGAGGTAACGAGTAGGGACTGAAGGGGGCATGCGATCGCGGCGGGCCAAGGGAGCCGGCGCGGCGGGGCTTGCGGGGCTGACAAGGTGTGCGGGGCTTACGAGGAAGACCGGGCGCCGGCTCCTGGCCTCCGGACCCGGAGCGATCTGCGCGGAGCAGAGCTTGCTCAAAACCCCTCCAACTGGGAAAGATCAGCGAGCTCTGTCCGGCGGGCGAGCGGCTTCCGCGTCTCTCTCTTCCACACTGACTCCCTTCACCAGCGCGCCTGAACTAGAGGCGGGCGGGATTGTGGGCTGACAGCGCGCCCTTCCAAGCTGCCAGGAGATGGCGCGCGAATGGCAGCTCGGGGCTCCCAGCTCAGGCCAACCCCTCACCCCTCCCAACGCCCAGGAAGCGGAGGCCAGCCCCACAGCCAGCTAGGACAGCGCAGCTGCCCCGGGCCCCAGGTACTCTGCACGAGTCCCGTTTTCGAGAGAGCAGAAAAGAAAAAGTGAAAGAAAACCTCTGAAGTCTTTCATAAATGTCAACTGGCATAACGTGAACTTTTCTTTTGTTGTTTTTCATGAAGATATCATTGATATACACAGCTCTGCAGCTTTCACAGGAGAAACAATGTGGGTACTATATTCACCCATATTATTGAGTCACTCCGTACCCCATTGCCCGCCGCTGTCCGTCAGCATAGCACGATGCCTCGGAGTCCCTACTTGTCTTCTCGGAGCTACATTGTTTTCCCGGGACCCCACACACACCACGTGCACCAATCAGCATTCCCCTGAATCCTCTTCTTCCTTCCACACCCCTCCCCTTTGGGAACCGCTAGTCGCGCCTTCAGTCTGTGAGCCTTCTGCTATTTTGTTCCTTTAGGTTTGCTTTGCATTCATACTCCACAAATGAGAGAAATCGTCTGGTATTTGTCTTTCACCGCCTGTCTTATTTCACTGAGCACACTACCCTCTAGCTCCATGATGTTGTTGCAAATGGAAGGATTGGTTTCCTTCTTATGGCTGAATAGTGTAACATTTTGATTACGTGCCCCCTCTTCTCTATCCATTCATCTACAGATGAACACTTAGGATGCTTCCGTATCTTGGCCGTTGTCAATAGTGCGGCAGTAAACAGACACGTGATATTCTCACCTGTAGCAGGTATGTTATAAGAGATTTACCAAGTAAATATTCTGATAAACACATTCTGTATTCAAGATCAGGGTTTTAAGAACTGAAGGAAGGATTTTCAACAACGTGCATGGCGCAGGAGAGTATTATGCTCAGTGAAATATGCCAGGGAGAGAAAGACACGTATCAAATGGCTTCACTCATCTGTGGAGCATGAGTACAGAGAAAAAACTGAAGGCACAAAACAGCAGCAGCCTCCCAGGACCCGAGAATGACCTAACAGATACCAAAGGGAAACGGACTGAAAAGGTTGGGTGGGAAGGGAGTGAGAAGGGGAGTAAGGGGAATTAGGATCATCATAGCTGCTGTAGGCGGGTTGGCAAGTGGAGGGCAGTATGGCACACAGAGAAGACAAGTAGTGACTCTGTAGCATCTCAATATGCCCATGGACAGTGACTATAATGTGGTATAAGGGGGGATCTGGATAATACGGGGAGTCCAGTAAGCACAGTGTTGCTCATGTAACTGTAAACGAATGATAACAGCAGAGGAGTTAAAAATTAAACATCGAAGGAACAGCAAAATGAGCCACAAAAGGAACTGAAAGGAGGGAACAGTTCTGGTAGCACATCTCACAGCAAACACTAAAGGGAGGCAGGTGGACGCGGACCAAAGTGTTTGTAGAGGTGGAAAGGGCACAGAACCCACTTAGGACATAAGAAAAAAATTCTTTCCAAGTCACGTCGTCCTCAGTCTGTGGAGGGTCAGCGTGTCTTACCGACGTTGAGGCCTCCGAGGGGACCCGAGGAAACGAGTTGGGAGTGAAGGAGGAATGCGATGGCGGCGGGCCAAGGGAGCCGGCGCGGCGGGGCTTGCGGTGCTGACGGGCTGGGCGGGGCTTCCGAGGAAGACCGGGCGCCGGCTCCTGGCCTCCGGAACCGGGTAGGGCTGCGGGGAGCGGAGCTTGCTCAAAACCCCTCCAACTGGGAAAGATCAGCGAGCTCTGTCCGGCGGGCGAGCGGCTTCCTCCTCTCTCTCTTCCACACTGACTCCCTTCACCAGCGCGCCTGAACTAGACGCGGGCGCGATTGTCCGCTGACAGCGCGTCCTTCCAAGTTGCCAGGAGACGGCGCGTGAATAGCAGCTCCGCGATCGGGGCTCAGGCCACCCCACCCCACCCCCAGGACGCGGAGGCCACGCCCCCAGCCAGTTATGCCAGGGCGGCTGCCCCGGGCAACAGGTACTTTGCACGAGTCCCGTTGGCGAGACAGCAGAAAAGAAAAAGTAAAAGAAAAGCATTGAAGTCTTTCATAAATTTCCACAGGCATAAAGTGAACTTTTCTTTTCTTTTTTTCTTTTTCATAAAGATATCATTGATATACACAGCTCTGCAGCTTTCACAAGAGAAACAATGTGGGTACTATATTCCCCCATATTATTGAGTCCCTCCATCATATGCCGCCGCTGTCCATCAGCATAGCACGAAGTCTCGGAGTCCCTACTTGTCTTCTCTGAGCTACATTGTTTTCCCGGGACCCCACACACACCACGTGCACCAATCAGCATTCCCCTGAATCCTCTTCTTCCTTCCACACCCCTCCCCTTTGGGAACCGTTAGTCGCGCCTTCAGTCTGTGAGCCTTCTGCTATTTTGTTCCTTTAGGTTTGCTTTGCATTCATACTCCACAAACGAGAGAAATCGTTTGGTATTTGTCTTTCACCGCCTGTCTTATTTCACTGAGCACACTACCATCTAGCTCCATGATGTTGTTGCAAAAGGAAGGATTGGTTTCCTTCTTATGGCTGAATAGTGTAACATTTTGATTACTTGCCCCCTCTTCTCTATCCATTCTTCTACAGATGGACACTAAGGTTGCTTCCATATCTTGGCCGTTTTCAATAGTGCGGCAGTAAACAGACACGTGATATTCTCACCTGTAGCAGGTATGTTATAAGAGATTTACCAAGTAGGTATTCTGATAAACACATTCTGTATTCAAGATCAGGGTTTTAAGAACTGAAGGAAGGATTTTCAAGAACGTGCATGGCGCAGGAGGGTATTATGCTCAGTGAAATATGCCAGGGAGAGAAAGACACGTATCAAATGGCTTCGCTCATCTGTGGAGCATGAGTACAGAGAAAAAACTGAAGGCACACAACAGCAGCAGCCTCCGAGAACCCGAGAATGTCCTAAGAGATACCAAAGGGAAACGGACAGCAAGGGTGGGTGGGAACGGAGTGAGTAGGGGAGTAAGGGGCATTAGGATCAGCATAGCTGATGTAGGGGGGTGGGCACGTGGAGGACAGTATGGCACACAGAGAAGACAAGGAGTTACTCTGTAGCATTTCAATATGTTCATGGACAGTGACAATAATGGGGTATGAGGAGGGGACGTGATAATAGGGGGAGTCCAGTAAGCACAGTGTTGCTCATGTAACTCTAAACGAATGATACCAGCAGAGGAGTTAAAAATTAAAAATCAAAGGAACAGCAAAAAGTCCCACAAAAAGGAACGGAAGGAAGGGAACAGTTCTGGCAGCACATCTCACAGTATGCGCGAAAGACGGGCAGGCGGACGCGCACCAAGGTGTTTGAAGAGTTGGAAAGGGCACAGAACCTAATTGGGACTTAAGAAAAAAATACTTTCCAAGTCAAGTCGTCCTCGGTCTGGGGAGGGTCAGCGTGTCTTACCGGCGATGAGGCCTCCGAGGGGACCCGAGGAAACGAGCTTTGACTGAAAGGGGAATGCGATCGCTGGGGCCAAGGGAGCCGGCGCGGCGGGGCTTGCGGGGCTGACGGGGTGGGCGGGGCTTACGAGGAAGACCGGGCCCCGGCTCCTGGCCTCCGGACCCGGAGCGATCTGCGCGGAGCAGAGCTTGCTCAAAACCCCTCCAACTGGGAAAGATCAGCGAGCCCTGTCCGGCGGGCGAGCGGCTTCCGCGGCTTTCTCTTCCACACTGACTAGCTTCACCAGAGCGCCTGAACTAGAGGCGGGCGGGATTGTGGGCTGACAGCGCGCCCTTCCAAGTTGCCAGGAGATGGCGCGCGAATGGCAGCTCGGGGCTCGCAGCTCTGGCCACACGCCCCAGGCCCCCCAGGACGCGGAGGCCAACCTCACAGCCAGCTAGGACAGCACAGCTGCCCCGGGCCCCAGGTTCTCTGCACGAGTCCCGTTTTCGAGAGAGCAGAAAAGAAAACGTGAAAGAAAACCTCTGAAGTCTTTCATAAATGTCAACTGGCATAACGTGAACTTTTCTTTTCTTTTTTTCTTTTTCATGAAGATATCATTGATATACACAGCTCTGCAGCTTTCACAAGAGAAACAATGTGGGTACTGTATTCACCCATATTATTGAGTCACTGTACCCCATTGTCCGCCGCTGTCCGTCAGCATAGCACGATGCCTCGGAGTCCCTACTTGTGTTCTCTGAGCTACATTGTTTTCCCGGGAACCCACACACACCATGTGGACCAATCAGCATTCCCCTGAATCCTCTTCTCCCTTCCACGCCCCTCCCCTATGGAAACCGCTAGTCTCACCTTGGATTCTGTGATCCTCCTGCTATTTTGTTCCTTTAGGTTTGCTTTACACTCATACGCCACAAATGAGGGAAATCGTTTAGTATTTGTCTTTCACCGCCTGTCTTATTTCACTGAGCATAATACCCTATCCCTCCATAAATGTTGTTGCAAATTGTAGGTTTGTTTTCCGTCTTATGACTGAATAGTGTAACATTTTGCATATGTGCCACCTCTTCTCTATCCATTCATCTACTGATGGACCCTTAGGTTGCTTCCATATCTTGGCTGTTGTAAACAGTGCTACCATAAACAGACACGTGATATTCTCACGTGTAGCAGGTATATTATAAGAGATTTACCAAGTAAGTATTCTGATAAACACATTCTGTATTCAAGATCAGGGCTTTAAGAACTGAAGGAAGGATTTTCAACAACGTGGATGGCGCAGGAGAGAATTATGCTCAGTGAAACATGCCAGGGAGAGAAAGACAAGTATCAAATGGCTTCACTCATCTGTGGAGCACGAGTACAGAGAAAAAACTGAAGGGACAGAACAGCAGCAGCCTCACAGAACCCGACAATGACCTAACAGATGCCAAAGGGAAACGGACTGAAAAGGGTGGGTGGGAAGGGAGTAAGGGGAGTAAGGGGCATTAGGATCAGCACTGCTGATGTAGGGGGGTGGGCACGTGGAGGGCAGTATGGCACACAGAGAAGACTACTAGTGACTCTGTAGCATCTCAATATGCTGATGGACAGTGACTGTAATGGGGTATGAGTGGGGGACTTGATAATAGGGGGAGTACAGTAAGCACAGTGTTGATCATGTAACTGTAAACGAATGATACCAGCAGAGGAGTTAAAAATTAAAAATCAAAGGGACAGCAAAATGACCCACAAAAAGGAACTGAAAGAAGGGAACAGTTCTGGCAGCACATCTCACAGCAAGCGCAAAAGGGAGGCTGGAGGACGCGCACCAAAGTGTTTGAAGATGTGGAAATGGCACAGAAGCCACTTAAGACTTAAGAAAAAAATACTTTCCAAGTCAAGTCGTCCTCGGTCTGGGGAGGGTCAGCGTGTCTTACCGGCGATGAGGCCTCCGAGGGGACCCGAGGTAACGAGTAGGGACTGAAGGGGGCATGCGATCGCGGCGGGCCAAGGGAGCCGGCGCGGCGGGGCTTGCGGGGCTGACAAGGTGTGCGGGGCTTACGAGGAAGACCGGGCGCCGGCTCCTGGCCTCCGGACCCGGAGCGATCTGCGCGGAGCAGAGCTTGCTCAAAACCCCTCCAACTGGGAAAGATCAGCGAGCTCTGTCCGGCGGGCGAGCGGCTTCCGCGTCTCTCTCTTCCACACTGACTCCCTTCACCAGCGCGCCTGAACTAGAGGCGGGCGGGATTGTGGGCTGACAGCGCGCCCTTCCAAGCTGCCAGGAGATGGCGCGCGAATGGCAGCTCGGGGCTCCCAGCTCAGGCCAACCCCTCACCCCTCCCAACGCCCAGGAAGCGGAGGCCAGCCCCACAGCCAGCTAGGACAGCGCAGCTGCCCCGGGCCCCAGGTACTCTGCACGAGTCCCGTTTTCGAGAGAGCAGAAAAGAAAAAGTGAAAGAAAACCTCTGAAGTCTTTCATAAATGTCAACTGGCATAACGTGAACTTTTCTTTTGTTGTTTTTCATGAAGATATCATTGATATACACAGCTCTGCAGCTTTCACAGGAGAAACAATGTGGGTACTATATTCACCCATATTATTGAGTCACTCCGTACCCCATTGCCCGCCGCTGTCCGTCAGCATAGCACGATGCCTCGGAGTCCCTACTTGTCTTCTCGGAGCTACATTGTTTTCCCGGGACCCCACACACACCACGTGCACCAATCAGCATTCCCCTGAATCCTCTTCTTCCTTCCACACCCCTCCCCTTTGGGAACCGCTAGTCGCGCCTTCAGTCTGTGAGCCTTCTGCTATTTTGTTCCTTTAGGTTTGCTTTGCATTCATACTCCACAAATGAGAGAAATCGTCTGGTATTTGTCTTTCACCGCCTGTCTTATTTCACTGAGCACACTACCCTCTAGCTCCATGATGTTGTTGCAAATGGAAGGATTGGTTTCCTTCTTATGGCTGAATAGTGTAACATTTTGATTACGTGCCCCCTCTTCTCTATCCATTCATCTACAGATGAACACTTAGGATGCTTCCGTATCTTGGCCGTTGTCAATAGTGCGGCAGTAAACAGACACGTGATATTCTCACCTGTAGCAGGTATGTTATAAGAGATTTACCAAGTAAATATTCTGATAAACACATTCTGTATTCAAGATCAGGGTTTTAAGAACTGAAGGAAGGATTTTCAACAACGTGCATGGCGCAGGAGAGTATTATGCTCAGTGAAATATGCCAGGGAGAGAAAGACACGTATCAAATGGCTTCACTCATCTGTGGAGCATGAGTACAGAGAAAAAACTGAAGGCACAAAACAGCAGCAGCCTCCCAGGACCCGAGAATGACCTAACAGATACCAAAGGGAAACGGACTGAAAAGGTTGGGTGGGAAGGGAGTGAGAAGGGGAGTAAGGGGAATTAGGATCATCATAGCTGCTGTAGGCGGGTTGGCAAGTGGAGGGCAGTATGGCACACAGAGAAGACAAGTAGTGACTCTGTAGCATCTCAATATGCCCATGGACAGTGACTATAATGTGGTATAAGGGGGGATCTGGATAATACGGGGAGTCCAGTAAGCACAGTGTTGCTCATGTAACTGTAAACGAATGATAACAGCAGAGGAGTTAAAAATTAAACATCGAAGGAACAGCAAAATGAGCCACAAAAGGAACTGAAAGGAGGGAACAGTTCTGGTAGCACATCTCACAGCAAACACTAAAGGGAGGCAGGTGGACGCGGACCAAAGTGTTTGTAGAGGTGGAAAGGGCACAGAACCCACTTAGGACATAAGAAAAAAATTCTTTCCAAGTCACGTCGTCCTCAGTCTGTGGAGGGTCAGCGTGTCTTACCGACGTTGAGGCCTCCGAGGGGACCCGAGGAAACGAGTTGGGAGTGAAGGAGGAATGCGATGGCGGCGGGCCAAGGGAGCCGGCGCGGCGGGGCTTGCGGTGCTGACGGGCTGGGCGGGGCTTCCGAGGAAGACCGGGCGCCGGCTCCTGGCCTCCGGAACCGGGTAGGGCTGCGGGGAGCGGAGCTTGCTCAAAACCCCTCCAACTGGGAAAGATCAGCGAGCTCTGTCCGGCGGGCGAGCGGCTTCCTCCTCTCTCTCTTCCACACTGACTCCCTTCACCAGCGCGCCTGAACTAGACGCGGGCGCGATTGTCCGCTGACAGCGCGTCCTTCCAAGTTGCCAGGAGACGGCGCGTGAATAGCAGCTCCGCGATCGGGGCTCAGGCCACCCCACCCCACCCCCAGGACGCGGAGGCCACGCCCCCAGCCAGTTATGCCAGGGCGGCTGCCCCGGGCAACAGGTACTTTGCACGAGTCCCGTTGGCGAGACAGCAGAAAAGAAAAAGTAAAAGAAAAGCATTGAAGTCTTTCATAAATTTCCACAGGCATAAAGTGAACTTTTCTTTTCTTTTTTTCTTTTTCATAAAGATATCATTGATATACACAGCTCTGCAGCTTTCACAAGAGAAACAATGTGGGTACTATATTCCCCCATATTATTGAGTCCCTCCATCATATGCCGCCGCTGTCCATCAGCATAGCACGAAGTCTCGGAGTCCCTACTTGTCTTCTCTGAGCTACATTGTTTTCCCGGGACCCCACACACACCACGTGCACCAATCAGCATTCCCCTGAATCCTCTTCTTCCTTCCACACCCCTCCCCTTTGGGAACCGTTAGTCGCGCCTTCAGTCTGTGAGCCTTCTGCTATTTTGTTCCTTTAGGTTTGCTTTGCATTCATACTCCACAAACGAGAGAAATCGTTTGGTATTTGTCTTTCACCGCCTGTCTTATTTCACTGAGCACACCACCATCTAGCTCCATGATGTTGTTGCAAAAGGAAGGATTGGTTTCCTTCTTATGGCTGAATAGTGTAACATTTTGATTACTTGCCCCCTCTTCTCTATCCATTCTTCTACAGATGGACACTAAGGTTGCTTCCATATCTTGGCCGTTTTCAATAGTGCGGCAGTAAACAGACACGTGATATTCTCACCTGTAGCAGGTATGTTATAAGAGATTTACCAAGTAGGTATTCTGATAAACACATTCTGTATTCAAGATCAGGGTTTTAAGAACTGAAGGAAGGATTTTCAAGAACGTGCATGGCGCAGGAGGGTATTATGCTCAGTGAAATATGCCAGGGAGAGAAAGACACGTATCAAATGGCTTCGCTCATCTGTGGAGCATGAGTACAGAGAAAAAACTGAAGGCACACAACAGCAGCAGCCTCCGAGAACCCGAGAATGTCCTAAGAGATACCAAAGGGAAACGGACAGCAAGGGTGGGTGGGAACGGAGTGAGTAGGGGAGTAAGGGGCATTAGGATCAGCATAGCTGATGTAGGGGGGTGGGCACGTGGAGGACAGTATGGCACACAGAGAAGACAAGGAGTTACTCTGTAGCATTTCAATATGTTCATGGACAGTGACAATAATGGGGTATGAGGAGGGGACGTGATAATAGGGGGAGTCCAGTAAGCACAGTGTTGCTCATGTAACTCTAAACGAATGATACCAGCAGAGGAGTTAAAAATTAAAAATCAAAGGAACAGCAAAAAGTCCCACAAAAAGGAACGGAAGGAAGGGAACAGTTCTGGCAGCACATCTCACAGTATGCGCGAAAGACGGGCAGGCGGACGCGCACCAAGGTGTTTGAAGAGTTGGAAAGGGCACAGAACCTAATTGGGACTTAAGAAAAAAATACTTTCCAAGTCAAGTCGTCCTCGGTCTGGGGAGGGTCAGCGTGTCTTACCGGCGATGAGGCCTCCGAGGGGACCCGAGGAAACGAGCTTTGACTGAAAGGGGAATGCGATCGCTGGGGCCAAGGGAGCCGGCGCGGCGGGGCTTGCGGGGCTGACGGGGTGGGCGGGGCTTACGAGGAAGACCGGGCCCCGGCTCCTGGCCTCCGGACCCGGAGCGATCTGCGCGGAGCAGAGCTTGCTCAAAACCCCTCCAACTGGGAAAGATCAGCGAGCCCTGTCCGGCGGGCGAGCGGCTTCCGCGGCTTTCTCTTCCACACTGACTAGCTTCACCAGAGCGCCTGAACTAGAGGCGGGCGGGATTGTGGGCTGACAGCGCGCCCTTCCAAGTTGCCAGGAGATGGCGCGCGAATGGCAGCTCGGGGCTCGCAGCTCTGGCCACACGCCCCAGGCCCCCCAGGACGCGGAGGCCAACCTCACAGCCAGCTAGGACAGCACAGCTGCCCCGGGCCCCAGGTTCTCTGCACGAGTCCCGTTTTCGAGAGAGCAGAAAAGAAAACGTGAAAGAAAACCTCTGAAGTCTTTCATAAATGTCAACTGGCATAACGTGAACTTTTCTTTTCTTTTTTTCTTTTTCATGAAGATATCATTGATATACACAGCTCTGCAGCTTTCACAAGAGAAACAATGTGGGTACTGTATTCACCCATATTATTGAGTCACTGTACCCCATTGTCCGCCGCTGTCCGTCAGCATAGCACGATGCCTCGGAGTCCCTACTTGTGTTCTCTGAGCTACATTGTTTTCCCGGGAACCCACACACACCATGTGGACCAATCAGCATTCCCCTGAATCCTCTTCTCCCTTCCACGCCCCTCCCCTATGGAAACCGCTAGTCTCACCTTGGATTCTGTGATCCTCCTGCTATTTTGTTCCTTTAGGTTTGCTTTACACTCATACGCCACAAATGAGGGAAATCGTTTAGTATTTGTCTTTCACCGCCTGTCTTATTTCACTGAGCATAATACCCTATCCCTCCATAAATGTTGTTGCAAATTGTAGGTTTGTTTTCCGTCTTATGACTGAATAGTGTAACATTTTGCATATGTGCCACCTCTTCTCTATCCATTCATCTACTGATGGACCCTTAGGTTGCTTCCATATCTTGGCTGTTGTAAACAGTGCTACCATAAACAGACACGTGATATTCTCACGTGTAGCAGGTATATTATAAGAGATTTACCAAGTAAGTATTCTGATAAACACATTCTGTATTCAAGATCAGGGCTTTAAGAACTGAAGGAAGGATTTTCAACAACGTGGATGGCGCAGGAGAGAATTATGCTCAGTGAAACATGCCAGGGAGAGAAAGACAAGTATCAAATGGCTTCACTCATCTGTGGAGCACGAGTACAGAGAAAAAACTGAAGGGACAGAACAGCAGCAGCCTCACAGAACCCGACAATGACCTAACAGATGCCAAAGGGAAACGGACTGAAAAGGGTGGGTGGGAAGGGAGTAAGGGGAGTAAGGGGCATTAGGATCAGCACTGCTGATGTAGGGGGGTGGGCACGTGGAGGGCAGTATGGCACACAGAGAAGACTACTAGTGACTCTGTAGCATCTCAATATGCTGATGGACAGTGACTGTAATGGGGTATGAGTGGGGGACTTGATAATAGGGGGAGTACAGTAAGCACAGTGTTGATCATGTAACTGTAAACGAATGATACCAGCAGAGGAGTTAAAAATTAAAAATCAAAGGGACAGCAAAATGACCCACAAAAAGGAACTGAAAGAAGGGAACAGTTCTGGCAGCACATCTCACAGCAAGCGCAAAAGGGAGGCTGGAGGACGCGCACCAAAGTGTTTGAAGATGTGGAAATGGCACAGAAGCCACTTAAGACTTAAGAAAAAAATACTTTCCAAGTCAAGTCGTCCTCGGTCTGGGGAGGGTCAGCGTGTCTTACCGGCGATGAGGCCTCCGAGGGGACCCGAGGTAACGAGTAGGGACTGAAGGGGGCATGCGATCGCGGCGGGCCAAGGGAGCCGGCGCGGCGGGGCTTGCGGGGCTGACAAGGTGTGCGGGGCTTACGAGGAAGACCGGGCGCCGGCTCCTGGCCTCCGGACCCGGAGCGATCTGCGCGGAGCAGAGCTTGCTCAAAACCCCTCCAACTGGGAAAGATCAGCGAGCTCTGTCCGGCGGGCGAGCGGCTTCCGCGTCTCTCTCTTCCACACTGACTCCCTTCACCAGCGCGCCTGAACTAGAGGCGGGCGGGATTGTGGGCTGACAGCGCGCCCTTCCAAGCTGCCAGGAGATGGCGCGCGAATGGCAGCTCGGGGCTCCCAGCTCAGGCCAACCCCTCACCCCTCCCAACGCCCAGGAAGCGGAGGCCAGCCCCACAGCCAGCTAGGACAGCGCAGCTGCCCCGGGCCCCAGGTACTCTGCACGAGTCCCGTTTTCGAGAGAGCAGAAAAGAAAAAGTGAAAGAAAACCTCTGAAGTCTTTCATAAATGTCAACTGGCATAACGTGAACTTTTCTTTTGTTGTTTTTCATGAAGATATCATTGATATACACAGCTCTGCAGCTTTCACAGGAGAAACAATGTGGGTACTATATTCACCCATATTATTGAGTCACTCCGTACCCCATTGCCCGCCGCTGTCCGTCAGCATAGCACGATGCCTCGGAGTCCCTACTTGTCTTCTCGGAGCTACATTGTTTTCCCGGGACCCCACACACACCACGTGCACCAATCAGCATTCCCCTGAATCCTCTTCTTCCTTCCACACCCCTCCCCTTTGGGAACCGCTAGTCGCGCCTTCAGTCTGTGAGCCTTCTGCTATTTTGTTCCTTTAGGTTTGCTTTGCATTCATACTCCACAAATGAGAGAAATCGTCTGGTATTTGTCTTTCACCGCCTGTCTTATTTCACTGAGCACACTACCCTCTAGCTCCATGATGTTGTTGCAAATGGAAGGATTGGTTTCCTTCTTATGGCTGAATAGTGTAACATTTTGATTACGTGCCCCCTCTTCTCTATCCATTCATCTACAGATGAACACTTAGGATGCTTCCGTATCTTGGCCGTTGTCAATAGTGCGGCAGTAAACAGACACGTGATATTCTCACCTGTAGCAGGTATGTTATAAGAGATTTACCAAGTAAATATTCTGATAAACACATTCTGTATTCAAGATCAGGGTTTTAAGAACTGAAGGAAGGATTTTCAACAACGTGCATGGCGCAGGAGAGTATTATGCTCAGTGAAATATGCCAGGGAGAGAAAGACACGTATCAAATGGCTTCACTCATCTGTGGAGCATGAGTACAGAGAAAAAACTGAAGGCACAAAACAGCAGCAGCCTCCCAGGACCCGAGAATGACCTAACAGATACCAAAGGGAAACGGACTGAAAAGGTTGGGTGGGAAGGGAGTGAGAAGGGGAGTAAGGGGAATTAGGATCATCATAGCTGCTGTAGGCGGGTTGGCAAGTGGAGGGCAGTATGGCACACAGAGAAGACAAGTAGTGACTCTGTAGCATCTCAATATGCCCATGGACAGTGACTATAATGTGGTATAAGGGGGGATCTGGATAATACGGGGAGTCCAGTAAGCACAGTGTTGCTCATGTAACTGTAAACGAATGATAACAGCAGAGGAGTTAAAAATTAAACATCGAAGGAACAGCAAAATGAGCCACAAAAGGAACTGAAAGGAGGGAACAGTTCTGGTAGCACATCTCACAGCAAACACTAAAGGGAGGCAGGTGGACGCGGACCAAAGTGTTTGTAGAGGTGGAAAGGGCACAGAACCCACTTAGGACATAAGAAAAAAATTCTTTCCAAGTCACGTCGTCCTCAGTCTGTGGAGGGTCAGCGTGTCTTACCGACGTTGAGGCCTCCGAGGGGACCCGAGGAAACGAGTTGGGAGTGAAGGAGGAATGCGATGGCGGCGGGCCAAGGGAGCCGGCGCGGCGGGGCTTGCGGTGCTGACGGGCTGGGCGGGGCTTCCGAGGAAGACCGGGCGCCGGCTCCTGGCCTCCGGAACCGGGTAGGGCTGCGGGGAGCGGAGCTTGCTCAAAACCCCTCCAACTGGGAAAGATCAGCGAGCTCTGTCCGGCGGGCGAGCGGCTTCCTCCTCTCTCTCTTCCACACTGACTCCCTTCACCAGCGCGCCTGAACTAGACGCGGGCGCGATTGTCCGCTGACAGCGCGTCCTTCCAAGTTGCCAGGAGACGGCGCGTGAATAGCAGCTCCGCGATCGGGGCTCAGGCCACCCCACCCCACCCCCAGGACGCGGAGGCCACGCCCCCAGCCAGTTATGCCAGGGCGGCTGCCCCGGGCAACAGGTACTTTGCACGAGTCCCGTTGGCGAGACAGCAGAAAAGAAAAAGTAAAAGAAAAGCATTGAAGTCTTTCATAAATTTCCACAGGCATAAAGTGAACTTTTCTTTTCTTTTTTTCTTTTTCATAAAGATATCATTGATATACACAGCTCTGCAGCTTTCACAAGAGAAACAATGTGGGTACTATATTCCCCCATATTATTGAGTCCCTCCATCATATGCCGCCGCTGTCCATCAGCATAGCACGAAGTCTCGGAGTCCCTACTTGTCTTCTCTGAGCTACATTGTTTTCCCGGGACCCCACACACACCACGTGCACCAATCAGCATTCCCCTGAATCCTCTTCTTCCTTCCACACCCCTCCCCTTTGGGAACCGTTAGTCGCGCCTTCAGTCTGTGAGCCTTCTGCTATTTTGTTCCTTTAGGTTTGCTTTGCATTCATACTCCACAAACGAGAGAAATCGTTTGGTATTTGTCTTTCACCGCCTGTCTTATTTCACTGAGCACACTACCATCTAGCTCCATGATGTTGTTGCAAAAGGAAGGATTGGTTTCCTTCTTATGGCTGAATAGTGTAACATTTTGATTACTTGCCCCCTCTTCTCTATCCATTCTTCTACAGATGGACACTAAGGTTGCTTCCATATCTTGGCCGTTTTCAATAGTGCGGCAGTAAACAGACACGTGATATTCTCACCTGTAGCAGGTATGTTATAAGAGATTTACCAAGTAGGTATTCTGATAAACACATTCTGTATTCAAGATCAGGGTTTTAAGAACTGAAGGAAGGATTTTCAAGAACGTGCATGGCGCAGGAGGGTATTATGCTCAGTGAAATATGCCAGGGAGAGAAAGACACGTATCAAATGGCTTCGCTCATCTGTGGAGCATGAGTACAGAGAAAAAACTGAAGGCACACAACAGCAGCAGCCTCCGAGAACCCGAGAATGTCCTAAGAGATACCAAAGGGAAACGGACAGCAAGGGTGGGTGGGAACGGAGTGAGTAGGGGAGTAAGGGGCATTAGGATCAGCATAGCTGATGTAGGGGGGTGGGCACGTGGAGGACAGTATGGCACACAGAGAAGACAAGGAGTTACTCTGTAGCATTTCAATATGTTCATGGACAGTGACAATAATGGGGTATGAGGAGGGGACGTGATAATAGGGGGAGTCCAGTAAGCACAGTGTTGCTCATGTAACTCTAAACGAATGATACCAGCAGAGGAGTTAAAAATTAAAAATCAAAGGAACAGCAAAAAGTCCCACAAAAAGGAACGGAAGGAAGGGAACAGTTCTGGCAGCACATCTCACAGTATGCGCGAAAGCGGGGCAGGCGGACGCGCACCAAGGTGTTTGAAGAGTTGGAAAGGGCACAGAACCTAATTGGGACTTAAGAAAAAAATACTTTCCAAGTCAAGTCGTCCTCGGTCTGGGGAGGGTCAGCGTGTCTTACCGGCGATGAGGCCTCCGAGGGGACCCGAGGAAACGAGCTTTGACTGAAAGGGGAATGCGATCGCTGGGGCCAAGGGAGCCGGCGCGGCGGGGCTTGCGGGGCTGACGGGGTGGGCGGGGCTTACGAGGAAGACCGGGCCCCGGCTCCTGGCCTCCGGACCCGGAGCGATCTGCGCGGAGCAGAGCTTGCTCAAAACCCCTCCAACTGGGAAAGATCAGCGAGCCCTGTCCGGCGGGCGAGCGGCTTCCGCGTCTCTCTCTTCCACACTGACTCGCTTCACCAGAGCGCCTGAACTAGAGGCGGGCGGGATTGTGGGCTGACAGCGCGCCCTTCCAAGCTGCCAGGAGATGGCGCGCGAATGGCAGCTCGGGGCTCGCAGCTCTGGCCACACGCCCCAGGCAACCCCCAGGACGCGGAGGCCAGCCCACAGCCAGCTAGGACAGCGCAGCTGCCCCGGGCCCCAGGTACTCTGCACGAGTCCCGTTTTCGAGAGAGCAGGAAAGAAAAGTGAAAGAAAACCTCTGAAGTCTTTCATAAATGTCAACTGGCATAACGTGAACTTTTCTTTTCTTTTTTTCTTTTTCATGAAGATATCATTGATATACACAGCTCTGCAGCTTTCACAAGAGAAACAATGTGGGTACTGTATTCACCCATATTATTGAGTCACTGTACCCCATTGCCCGCCGCTGTCCGTCAGCATAGCACGATGCCTCGGAGTCCCTACTTGTCTTCTCGGAGCTACATTGTTTTCCCGGGACCCCACACACACCACGTGCACCAATCAGCATTCCCCTGAATCCTCTTCTTCCTTCCACACCCCTCCCCTTTGGGAACCGCTAGTCGCGCCTTCAGTCTGTGAGCCTTCTGCTATTTTGTTCCTTTAGGTTTGCTTTGCATTCATACTCCACAAATGAGAGAAATCGTCTGGTATTTGTCTTTCACCGCCTGTCTTATTTCACTGAGCACACTACCCTCTAGCTCCATGATGTTGTTGCAAATGGAAGGATTGGTTTCCTTCTTATGGCTGAATAGTGTAACATTTTGATTACGTGCCCCCTCTTCTCTATCCATTCATCTACAGATGAACACTTAGGATGCTTCCGTATCTTGGCCGTTGTCAATAGTGCGGCAGTAAACAGACACGTGATATTCTCACCTGTAGCAGGTATGTTATAAGAGATTTACCAAGTAAATATTCTGATAAACACATTCTGTATTCAAGATCAGGGTTTTAAGAACTGAAGGAAGGATTTTCAACAACGTGCATGGCGCAGGAGAGTATTATGCTCAGTGAAATATGCCAGGGAGAGAAAGACACGTATCAAATGGCTTCACTCATCTGTGGAGCATGAGTACAGAGAAAAAACTGAAGGCACAAAACAGCAGCAGCCTCCCAGGACCCGAGAATGACCTAACAGATACCAAAGGGAAACGGACTGAAAAGGTTGGGTGGGAAGGGAGTGAGAAGGGGAGTAAGGGGAATTAGGATCATCATAGCTGCTGTAGGGGGGTGGGCAGGGGGAGGGGAGTATGCCACACAGAGAAGACAAGTAGTGACTCTGTAGCATCTCAATAAGCCCATGGACAGTGACTATAATGTGGTATAAGGGGGGATCTGGATAATACGGGGAGTCCAGTAAGCACAGTGTTGCTCATGTAACTGTAAAAGAATGATAACAGCAGAGGAGTTAAAAATTAAAAATCAAAGGAACAGCAAAAAGTCCCACAAAAAGGAACGGAAGGAAGGGAACAGTTCTGGCAGCACATCTCACAGTATGCGCTAAAGGGAGGCAGGTGGACGCGCACCAAAGTGTTTGAAGAGGTGGAAAGGGCACAGAAGCCACTTAGGACTTAAGAAAAAAATACTTTCCAAGTCAAGTCGTCCTCGGTCTGGGGAGGGTCAGCGTGTCTTACCGGCGATGAGGCCTCCGAGGGGACCCGAGGAAACGAGTTGGGACTGAAGGGGGAATGCGATCGCGGCGGGCCAAGGGAGCCGGCGCGGCGGGGCTTGCGGGGCTGACGGGGTGGGCGGGGCTTACGAGGAAGACCGGGCGCCGGCTCCTGGCCTCCGGACCCGGAGCGATCTGCGCGGAGCAGAGCTTGCTCAAAACCCCTCCAACTGGGAAAGATCAGCGAGCTCTGTCCGGCGGGCGAGCGGCTTCCGCCTCTCTCTCTTCCACACTGACTCCCTTCACCAGCGCGCCTGAACTAGAGGCGGGCGGGATTGTGGGCTGACAGCGCGCCCTTCCAAGTTGCCAGGAGATGGCGCGCGAATGGCAGCTCGGGGCTCCCAGCTCAGGCCACCCCACCCCACCCCCAGGACGCGGAGGCCAACCCCACAGCCAGCTAGGACAGGGCAGCTGCCCCGGGCCCCAGGTACTCTGCACGAGTCCCGTCTTCGAGAGAGCAGAAAAGAAAAAGAGAAAGAAAACCTCTGAACACTTTCATAAATGTCAACTGGCATAACGTGAAATTTTCTTTTCTTTTTTTCTTTTTCATGAAGATATCATTGATATACACAGCACTGCACCTTTCACCAGAGAAACAATGTGAGTACTGTATTCACCCATATTATTGAGTCACTGTACCCCATTGTCCGCCGCTGTCCGTCAGCATAGCACGATGCCTCGGAGTCCCTACTTGTCTTCTCGGAGCTACATTGTTTTCCCGGGACCCGACACACACCACGTGCACCAATCAGAATTCCCCTGAATCCTCTTCTTCCTTCCACACCCCTCCCCTTTGGGAACCGCTAGTCGCGCCTTCAGTCTGTGAGCCTTCTGCTATTTTGTTCCTTTAGGTTTGCTTTGCATTCATTCTCCACAAATGAGAGAAATCGTCTGGTATTTGTCTTTCACCGCCTGTCTTATTTCACTGAGCACACTAACCTCTACCTCCATGATGTTGTTGCAAATGAAAGGATTGGTTTCCTTCTTATGGCTGAATAGTGTAACATTTTGATTACGTGCCCCCTCTTCTCTATCCATTCATCTACAGATGGACCCTTAGGTTGCTTCTATATCTTGGCATTTGTCAATAGTGCGGCAGTAAACAGTCACGTGATATTCTCACCTGTAGCAGGTATGTTATAAGAGATTTACCAAGTAAATATTCTGATAAACACATTCTGTATTCAAGATCAGGGTTTTAAGAACTGAAGGAAGGATTTTCAACAACGTGCATGGCGCAGGAGAGTATTATGCTCAGTGAAATATGCCAGGGAGAGAAAGACACGTATCAAATGGCTTCACTCATCTGTGGAGCACGAGTACAGAGAAAAAACTGAAGGGACAGAACAGCAGCAGCCTCACAGAACCCGACAATGACCTAACAGATGCCAAAGGGAAACGGACTGAAAAGGGTGGGTGGGAAGGGAGTAAGGGGAGTAAGGGGCATTAGGATCAGCACTGCTGATGTAGGGGGGTGGGCACGTGGAGGGCAGTATGGCACACAGAGAAGACTACTAGTGACTCTGTAGCATCTCAATATGCTGATGGACAGTGACTGTAATGGGGTATGAGTGGGGGACTTGATAATAGGGGGAGTACAGTAAGCACAGTGTTGATCATGTAACTGTAAACGAATGATACCAGCAGAGGAGTTAAAAATTAAAAATCAAAGGGACAGCAAAATGACCCACAAAAAGGAACTGAAAGAAGGGAACAGTTCTGGCAGCACATCTCACAGCAAGCGCAAAAGGGAGGCTGGAGGACGCGCACCAAAGTGTTTGAAGATGTGGAAATGGCACAGAAGCCACTTAAGACTTAAGAAAAAAATACTTTCCAAGTCAAGTCGTCCTCGGTCTGGGGAGGGTCAGCGTGTCTTACCGGCGATGAGGCCTCCGAGGGGACCCGAGGTAACGAGTAGGGACTGAAGGGGGCATGCGATCGCGGCGGGCCAAGGGAGCCGGCGCGGCGGGGCTTGCGGGGCTGACAAGGTGTGCGGGGCTTACGAGGAAGACCGGGCGCCGGCTCCTGGCCTCCGGACCCGGAGCGATCTGCGCGGAGCAGAGCTTGCTCAAAACCCCTCCAACTGGGAAAGATCAGCGAGCTCTGTCCGGCGGGCGAGCGGCTTCCGCGTCTCTCTCTTCCACACTGACTCCCTTCACCAGCGCGCCTGAACTAGAGGCGGGCGGGATTGTGGGCTGACAGCGCGCCCTTCCAAGCTGCCAGGAGATGGCGCGCGAATGGCAGCTCGGGGCTCCCAGCTCAGGCCAACCCCTCACCCCTCCCAACGCCCAGGAAGCGGAGGCCAGCCCCACAGCCAGCTAGGACAGCGCAGCTGCCCCGGGCCCCAGGTACTCTGCACGAGTCCCGTTTTCGAGAGAGCAGAAAAGAAAAAGTGAAAGAAAACCTCTGAAGTCTTTCATAAATGTCAACTGGCATAACGTGAACTTTTCTTTTGTTGTTTTTCATGAAGATATCATTGATATACACAGCTCTGCAGCTTTCACAGGAGAAACAATGTGGGTACTATATTCACCCATATTATTGAGTCACTCCGTACCCCATTGCCCGCCGCTGTCCGTCAGCATAGCACGATGCCTCGGAGTCCCTACTTGTCTTCTCGGAGCTACATTGTTTTCCCGGGACCCCACACACACCACGTGCACCAATCAGCATTCCCCTGAATCCTCTTCTTCCTTCCACACCCCTCCCCTTTGGGAACCGCTAGTCGCGCCTTCAGTCTGTGAGCCTTCTGCTATTTTGTTCCTTTAGGTTTGCTTTGCATTCATACTCCACAAATGAGAGAAATCGTCTGGTATTTGTCTTTCACCGCCTGTCTTATTTCACTGAGCACACTACCCTCTAGCTCCATGATGTTGTTGCAAATGGAAGGATTGGTTTCCTTCTTATGGCTGAATAGTGTAACATTTTGATTACGTGCCCCCTCTTCTCTATCCATTCATCTACAGATGAACACTTAGGATGCTTCCGTATCTTGGCCGTTGTCAATAGTGCGGCAGTAAACAGACACGTGATATTCTCACCTGTAGCAGGTATGTTATAAGAGATTTACCAAGTAAATATTCTGATAAACACATTCTGTATTCAAGATCAGGGTTTTAAGAACTGAAGGAAGGATTTTCAACAACGTGCATGGCGCAGGAGAGTATTATGCTCAGTGAAATATGCCAGGGAGAGAAAGACACGTATCAAATGGCTTCACTCATCTGTGGAGCATGAGTACAGAGAAAAAACTGAAGGCACAAAACAGCAGCAGCCTCCCAGGACCCGAGAATGACCTAACAGATACCAAAGGGAAACGGACTGAAAAGGTTGGGTGGGAAGGGAGTGAGAAGGGGAGTAAGGGGAATTAGGATCATCATAGCTGCTGTAGGCGGGTTGGCAAGTGGAGGGCAGTATGGCACACAGAGAAGACAAGTAGTGACTCTGTAGCATCTCAATATGCCCATGGACAGTGACTATAATGTGGTATAAGGGGGGATCTGGATAATACGGGGAGTCCAGTAAGCACAGTGTTGCTCATGTAACTGTAAACGAATGATAACAGCAGAGGAGTTAAAAATTAAACATCGAAGGAACAGCAAAATGAGCCACAAAAGGAACTGAAAGGAGGGAACAGTTCTGGTAGCACATCTCACAGCAAACACTAAAGGGAGGCAGGTGGACGCGGACCAAAGTGTTTGTAGAGGTGGAAAGGGCACAGAACCCACTTAGGACATAAGAAAAAAATTCTTTCCAAGTCACGTCGTCCTCAGTCTGTGGAGGGTCAGCGTGTCTTACCGACGTTGAGGCCTCCGAGGGGACCCGAGGAAACGAGTTGGGAGTGAAGGAGGAATGCGATGGCGGCGGGCCAAGGGAGCCGGCGCGGCGGGGCTTGCGGTGCTGACGGGCTGGGCGGGGCTTCCGAGGAAGACCGGGCGCCGGCTCCTGGCCTCCGGAACCGGGTAGGGCTGCGGGGAGCGGAGCTTGCTCAAAACCCCTCCAACTGGGAAAGATCAGCGAGCTCTGTCCGGCGGGCGAGCGGCTTCCTCCTCTCTCTCTTCCACACTGACTCCCTTCACCAGCGCGCCTGAACTAGACGCGGGCGCGATTGTCCGCTGACAGCGCGTCCTTCCAAGTTGCCAGGAGACGGCGCGTGAATAGCAGCTCCGCGATCGGGGCTCAGGCCACCCCACCCCACCCCCAGGACGCGGAGGCCACGCCCCCAGCCAGTTATGCCAGGGCGGCTGCCCCGGGCAACAGGTACTTTGCACGAGTCCCGTTGGCGAGACAGCAGAAAAGAAAAAGTAAAAGAAAAGCATTGAAGTCTTTCATAAATTTCCACAGGCATAAAGTGAACTTTTCTTTTCTTTTTTTCTTTTTCATAAAGATATCATTGATATACACAGCTCTGCAGCTTTCACAAGAGAAACAATGTGGGTACTATATTCCCCCATATTATTGAGTCCCTCCATCATATGCCGCCGCTGTCCATCAGCATAGCACGAAGTCTCGGAGTCCCTACTTGTCTTCTCTGAGCTACATTGTTTTCCCGGGACCCCACACACACCACGTGCACCAATCAGCATTCCCCTGAATCCTCTTCTTCCTTCCACACCCCTCCCCTTTGGGAACCGTTAGTCGCGCCTTCAGTCTGTGAGCCTTCTGCTATTTTGTTCCTTTAGGTTTGCTTTGCATTCATACTCCACAAACGAGAGAAATCGTTTGGTATTTGTCTTTCACCGCCTGTCTTATTTCACTGAGCACACCACCATCTAGCTCCATGATGTTGTTGCAAAAGGAAGGATTGGTTTCCTTCTTATGGCTGAATAGTGTAACATTTTGATTACTTGCCCCCTCTTCTCTATCCATTCTTCTACAGATGGACACTAAGGTTGCTTCCATATCTTGGCCGTTTTCAATAGTGCGGCAGTAAACAGACACGTGATATTCTCACCTGTAGCAGGTATGTTATAAGAGATTTACCAAGTAGGTATTCTGATAAACACATTCTGTATTCAAGATCAGGGTTTTAAGAACTGAAGGAAGGATTTTCAAGAACGTGCATGGCGCAGGAGGGTATTATGCTCAGTGAAATATGCCAGGGAGAGAAAGACACGTATCAAATGGCTTCGCTCATCTGTGGAGCATGAGTACAGAGAAAAAACTGAAGGCACACAACAGCAGCAGCCTCCGAGAACCCGAGAATGTCCTAAGAGATACCAAAGGGAAACGGACAGCAAGGGTGGGTGGGAACGGAGTGAGTAGGGGAGTAAGGGGCATTAGGATCAGCATAGCTGATGTAGGGGGGTGGGCACGTGGAGGACAGTATGGCACACAGAGAAGACAAGGAGTTACTCTGTAGCATTTCAATATGTTCATGGACAGTGACAATAATGGGGTATGAGGAGGGGACGTGATAATAGGGGGAGTCCAGTAAGCACAGTGTTGCTCATGTAACTCTAAACGAATGATACCAGCAGAGGAGTTAAAAATTAAAAATCAAAGGAACAGCAAAAAGTCCCACAAAAAGGAACGGAAGGAAGGGAACAGTTCTGGCAGCACATCTCACAGTATGCGCGAAAGACGGGCAGGCGGACGCGCACCAAGGTGTTTGAAGAGTTGGAAAGGGCACAGAACCTAATTGGGACTTAAGAAAAAAATACTTTCCAAGTCAAGTCGTCCTCGGTCTGGGGAGGGTCAGCGTGTCTTACCGGCGATGAGGCCTCCGAGGGGACCCGAGGAAACGAGCTTTGACTGAAAGGGGAATGCGATCGCTGGGGCCAAGGGAGCCGGCGCGGCGGGGCTTGCGGGGCTGACGGGGTGGGCGGGGCTTACGAGGAAGACCGGGCCCCGGCTCCTGGCCTCCGGACCCGGAGCGATCTGCGCGGAGCAGAGCTTGCTCAAAACCCCTCCAACTGGGAAAGATCAGCGAGCCCTGTCCGGCGGGCGAGCGGCTTCCGCGGCTTTCTCTTCCACACTGACTAGCTTCACCAGAGCGCCTGAACTAGAGGCGGGCGGGATTGTGGGCTGACAGCGCGCCCTTCCAAGTTGCCAGGAGATGGCGCGCGAATGGCAGCTCGGGGCTCGCAGCTCTGGCCACACGCCCCAGGCCCCCCAGGACGCGGAGGCCAACCTCACAGCCAGCTAGGACAGCACAGCTGCCCCGGGCCCCAGGTTCTCTGCACGAGTCCCGTTTTCGAGAGAGCAGAAAAGAAAACGTGAAAGAAAACCTCTGAAGTCTTTCATAAATGTCAACTGGCATAACGTGAACTTTTCTTTTCTTTTTTTCTTTTTCATGAAGATATCATTGATATACACAGCTCTGCAGCTTTCACAAGAGAAACAATGTGGGTACTGTATTCACCCATATTATTGAGTCACTGTACCCCATTGTCCGCCGCTGTCCGTCAGCATAGCACGATGCCTCGGAGTCCCTACTTGTGTTCTCTGAGCTACATTGTTTTCCCGGGAACCCACACACACCATGTGGACCAATCAGCATTCCCCTGAATCCTCTTCTCCCTTCCACGCCCCTCCCCTATGGAAACCGCTAGTCTCACCTTGGATTCTGTGATCCTCCTGCTATTTTGTTCCTTTAGGTTTGCTTTACACTCATACGCCACAAATGAGGGAAATCGTTTAGTATTTGTCTTTCACCGCCTGTCTTATTTCACTGAGCATAATACCCTATCCCTCCATAAATGTTGTTGCAAATTGTAGGTTTGTTTTCCGTCTTATGACTGAATAGTGTAACATTTTGCATATGTGCCACCTCTTCTCTATCCATTCATCTACTGATGGACCCTTAGGTTGCTTCCATATCTTGGCTGTTGTAAACAGTGCTACCATAAACAGACACGTGATATTCTCACGTGTAGCAGGTATATTATAAGAGATTTACCAAGTAAGTATTCTGATAAACACATTCTGTATTCAAGATCAGGGCTTTAAGAACTGAAGGAAGGATTTTCAACAACGTGGATGGCGCAGGAGAGAATTATGCTCAGTGAAACATGCCAGGGAGAGAAAGACAAGTATCAAATGGCTTCACTCATCTGTGGAGCACGAGTACAGAGAAAAAACTGAAGGGACAGAACAGCAGCAGCCTCACAGAACCCGACAATGACCTAACAGATGCCAAAGGGAAACGGACTGAAAAGGGTGGGTGGGAAGGGAGTAAGGGGAGTAAGGGGCATTAGGATCAGCACTGCTGATGTAGGGGGGTGGGCACGTGGAGGGCAGTATGGCACACAGAGAAGACTACTAGTGACTCTGTAGCATCTCAATATGCTGATGGACAGTGACTGTAATGGGGTATGAGTGGGGGACTTGATAATAGGGGGAGTACAGTAAGCACAGTGTTGATCATGTAACTGTAAACGAATGATACCAGCAGAGGAGTTAAAAATTAAAAATCAAAGGGACAGCAAAATGACCCACAAAAAGGAACTGAAAGAAGGGAACAGTTCTGGCAGCACATCTCACAGCAAGCGCAAAAGGGAGGCTGGAGGACGCGCACCAAAGTGTTTGAAGATGTGGAAATGGCACAGAAGCCACTTAAGACTTAAGAAAAAAATACTTTCCAAGTCAAGTCGTCCTCGGTCTGGGGAGGGTCAGCGTGTCTTACCGGCGATGAGGCCTCCGAGGGGACCCGAGGTAACGAGTAGGGACTGAAGGGGGCATGCGATCGCGGCGGGCCAAGGGAGCCGGCGCGGCGGGGCTTGCGGGGCTGACAAGGTGTGCGGGGCTTACGAGGAAGACCGGGCGCCGGCTCCTGGCCTCCGGACCCGGAGCGATCTGCGCGGAGCAGAGCTTGCTCAAAACCCCTCCAACTGGGAAAGATCAGCGAGCTCTGTCCGGCGGGCGAGCGGCTTCCGCGTCTCTCTCTTCCACACTGACTCCCTTCACCAGCGCGCCTGAACTAGAGGCGGGCGGGATTGTGGGCTGACAGCGCGCCCTTCCAAGCTGCCAGGAGATGGCGCGCGAATGGCAGCTCGGGGCTCCCAGCTCAGGCCAACCCCTCACCCCTCCCAACGCCCAGGAAGCGGAGGCCAGCCCCACAGCCAGCTAGGACAGCGCAGCTGCCCCGGGCCCCAGGTACTCTGCACGAGTCCCGTTTTCGAGAGAGCAGAAAAGAAAAAGTGAAAGAAAACCTCTGAAGTCTTTCATAAATGTCAACTGGCATAACGTGAACTTTTCTTTTGTTGTTTTTCATGAAGATATCATTGATATACACAGCTCTGCAGCTTTCACAGGAGAAACAATGTGGGTACTATATTCACCCATATTATTGAGTCACTCCGTACCCCATTGCCCGCCGCTGTCCGTCAGCATAGCACGATGCCTCGGAGTCCCTACTTGTCTTCTCGGAGCTACATTGTTTTCCCGGGACCCCACACACACCACGTGCACCAATCAGCATTCCCCTGAATCCTCTTCTTCCTTCCACACCCCTCCCCTTTGGGAACCGCTAGTCGCGCCTTCAGTCTGTGAGCCTTCTGCTATTTTGTTCCTTTAGGTTTGCTTTGCATTCATACTCCACAAATGAGAGAAATCGTCTGGTATTTGTCTTTCACCGCCTGTCTTATTTCACTGAGCACACTACCCTCTAGCTCCATGATGTTGTTGCAAATGGAAGGATTGGTTTCCTTCTTATGGCTGAATAGTGTAACATTTTGATTACGTGCCCCCTCTTCTCTATCCATTCATCTACAGATGAACACTTAGGATGCTTCCGTATCTTGGCCGTTGTCAATAGTGCGGCAGTAAACAGACACGTGATATTCTCACCTGTAGCAGGTATGTCATAAGAGATTTGCCAAGTAAATATTCTGATAAACACATTCTGTATTCAAGATCAGGGTTTTAAGAACTGAAGGAAGGATTTTCAACAACGTGCATGGCGCAGGAGAGTATTATGCTCAGTGAAATATGCCAGGGAGAGAAAGACACGTATCAAATGGCTTCACTCATCTGTGGAGCATGAGTACAGAGAAAAAACTGAAGGCACAAAACAGCAGCAGCCTCCCAGGACCCGAGAATGACCTAACAGATACCAAAGGGAAACGGACTGAAAAGGTTGGGTGGGAAGGGAGTGAGAAGGGGAGTAAGGGGAATTAGGATCATCATAGCTGCTGTAGGCGGGTTGGCAAGTGGAGGGCAGTATGGCACACAGAGAAGACAAGTAGTGACTCTGTAGCATCTCAATATGCCCATGGACAGTGACTATAATGTGGTATAAGGGGGGATCTGGATAATACGGGGAGTCCAGTAAGCACAGTGTTGCTCATGTAACTGTAAACGAATGATAACAGCAGAGGAGTTAAAAATTAAACATCGAAGGAACAGCAAAATGAGCCACAAAAGGAACTGAAAGGAGGGAACAGTTCTGGTAGCACATCTCACAGCAAACACTAAAGGGAGGCAGGTGGACGCGGACCAAAGTGTTTGTAGAGGTGGAAAGGGCACAGAACCCACTTAGGACGTAAGAAAAAAATTCTTTCCAAGTCACGTCGTCCTCAGTCTGTGGAGGGTCAGCGTGTCTTACCGACGTTGAGGCCTCCGAGGGGACCCGAGGAAACGAGTTGGGAGTGAAGGAGGAATGCGATGGCGGCGGGCCAAGGGAGCCGGCGCGGCGGGGCTTGCGGTGCTGACGGGCTGGGCGGGGCTTCCGAGGAAGACCGGGCGCCGGCTCCTGGCCTCCGGAACCGGGTAGGGCTGCGGGGAGCGGAGCTTGCTCAAAACCCCTCCAACTGGGAAAGATCAGCGAGCTCTGTCCGGCGGGCGAGCGGCTTCCTCCTCTCTCTCTTCCACACTGACTCCCTTCACCAGCGCGCCTGAACTAGACGCGGGCGCGATTGTCCGCTGACAGCGCGTCCTTCCAAGTTGCCAGGAGACGGCGCGTGAATAGCAGCTCCGCGATCGGGGCTCAGGCCACCCCACCCCACCCCCAGGACGCGGAGGCCACGCCCCCAGCCAGTTATGCCAGGGCGGCTGCCCCGGGCAACAGGTACTTTGCACGAGTCCCGTTGGCGAGACAGCAGAAAAGAAAAAGTAAAAGAAAAGCATTGAAGTCTTTCATAAATTTCCACAGGCATAAAGTGAACTTTTCTTTTCTTTTTTTCTTTTTCATAAAGATATCATTGATATACACAGCTCTGCAGCTTTCACAAGAGAAACAATGTGGGTACTATATTCCCCCATATTATTGAGTCCCTCCATCATATGCCGCCGCTGTCCATCAGCATAGCACGAAGTCTCGGAGTCCCTACTTGTCTTCTCTGAGCTACATTGTTTTCCCGGGACCCCACACACACCACGTGCACCAATCAGCATTCCCCTGAATCCTCTTCTTCCTTCCACACCCCTCCCCTTTGGGAACCGCTAGTCGCGCCTTCAGTCTGTGAGCCTTCTGCTATTTTGTTCCTTTAGGTTTGCTTTGCGTTCATACTCCACAAATGAGAGAAATCGTCTGGTATTTGTCTTTCACCGCCTGTCTTATTTCACTGAGCACACTACCCTCTAGCTGCATGATGTTGTTGCAAATGGAAGGATTGGTTTCCTTCTTATGGCTGAATAGTGTAACATTTTGATTACGTGCCCCCTCTTCTCTATCCATTCATCTACAGATGAACACTTAGGATGCTTCCGTATCTTGGCCGTTGTCAATAGTGCGGCAGTAAACAGACACGTGATATTCTCACCTGTAGCAGGTATGTTATAAGAGATTTGCCAAGTAAATATTCTGATAAACACATTCTGTATTCAAGATCAGGATTTTAAGAACGGAAGGAAGGATTTTCAACAACGTGCATGGCGCAGGAGAGTATTATGCTCAGTGAAATATGCCAGGGAGAGAAAGACACGTATCAAATGGCTTCACTCATCTGTGGAGCATGAGTACAGAGAAAAAACTGAAGGCACAAAACAGCAGCAGCCTCCCAGGACCCGAGAATGACCTAACAGATACCAAAGGGAAACGTACTGAAAAGGTTGGGTGGGAAGGGAGTGAGAAGGGGAGTAAGGGGAATTAGGATCATCATAGCTGCTGTAGGCGGGTTGGCAAGTGGAGGGCAGTATGGCACACAGAGAAGACAAGTAGTGACTCTGTAGCATCTCAATATGCCCATGGACAGTGACTATAATGTGGTATAAGGGGGGATCTGGATAATACTGGGAGTCCAGTAAGCACAGTGTTGCTCATGTAACTGTAAACGAATGATAACAGCAGAGGAGTTAAAAATTAAACATCGAAGGAACAGCAAAATGAGCCACAAAAGGAACTGAAAGGAGGGAACAGTTCTGGTAGCACATCTCACAGCAAACACTAAAGGGAGGCAGGTGGACGCGGACCAAAGTGTTTGTAGAGGTGGAAAGGGCACCGAACCCACTTAGGACGTAAGAAAAAAATTCTTTCCAAGTCACGTCGTCCTCAGTCTGTGGAGGGTCAGCGTGTCTTACCGACGTTGAGGCCTCCGAGGGGACCCGAGGAAACGAGTTGGGAGTGAAGGAGGAATGCGATGGCGGCGGGCCAAGGGAGCCGGCGCGGCGGGGCTTGCGGTGCTGACGGGCTGGGCGGGGCTTCCGAGGAAGACCGGGCGCCGGCTCCTGGCCTCCGGAACCGGGTCGGGCTGCGGGGAGCGGAGCTTGCTCAAAACCCCTCCAACTGGGAAAGATCAGCGAGCTCTGTCCGGCGGGCGAGCGGCTTCCGCGTCTCTCTCTTCCACACTGACTCCCTTCACCAGCGCGCCTGAACTAGAGGCGGGCGGGATTGTGGGCTGACAGCGCGCCCTTCCAAGCTGCCAGGAGATGGCGCGCGAATGGCAGCTCGGGGCTCCCAGCTCAGGCCAACCCCTCACCCCTCCCAACGCCCAGGAAGCGGAGGCCAGCCCCACAGCCAGCTAGGACAGCGCAGCTGCCCCGGGCCCCAGGTACTCTGCACGAGTCCCGTTTTCGAGAGAGCAGAAAAGAAAAAGTGAAAGAAAACCTCTGAAGTCTTTCATAAATGTCAACTGGCATAACGTGAACTTTTCTTTTGTTGTTCTTCATGAAGATATCATTGATATACACAGCTCTGCAGCTTTCACAGGAGAAACAATGTGGGTACTATATTCACCCATATTATTGAGTCACTCCGTACCCCATTGCCCGCCGCTGTCCGTCAGCATAGCACGATGCCTCGGAGTCCCTACTTGTCTTCTCGGAGCTACATTGTTTTCCCGGGACCCCACACACACCACGTGCACCAATCAGCATTCCCCTGAATCCTCTTCTTCCTTCCACACCCCTCCCCTTTGGGAACCGCTAGTCGCGCCTTCAGTCTGTGAGCCTTCTGCTATTTTGTTCCTTTAGGTTTGCTTTGCATTCATACTCCACAAATGAGAGAAATCGTCTGGTATTTGTCTTTCACCGCCTGTCTTATTTCACTGAGCACACTACCCTCTAGCTCCATGATGTTGTTGCAAATGGAAGGATTGGTTTCCTTCTTATGGCTGAATAGTGTAACATTTTGATTACGTGCCCCCTCTTCTCTATCCATTCATCTACAGATGAACACTTAGGATGCTTCCGTATCTTGGCCGTTGTCAATAGTGCGGCAGTAAACAGACACGTGATATTCTCACCTGTAGCATTTATGTTATAAGAGATTTACCAAGTAAATATTCTGATAAACACATTCTGTATTCAAGATCAGGGTTTTAAGAACCGAAGGAAGGATTTTCAACAACGTGCGTGGCGCAGGAGAGTATTAT